>NC_064893.1:3800000-8800000 GCF_929443795.1 Astur gentilis | reverse complement strand
TCTCCCAAATATGAGTTTATTGCACTCTGTCTTTGTGTCACAGAGCGCCCTCTTTACTTGGAGAGAAGGGCTTTTATTTCTTAAGCCTGACTGCTTCTCTTGAGTAGAGGAAAAATGTTTATGGAGGATTTCCCCTGAACATGTGGGCCTGTGTCTGCCTGTCTTCTCAGTTGGAAAATTCATTTCATGAGACAAATAATTGAGCTGTAGGCTAACTGGGAGAGCAAACAGATGTGCTTCCTGCAGTTGGAACATTTTTTTGTCTTTTCCCATTCTTCACTCTGTCATCTGTCTCCAGTAACAGTGATGAAAGTACTCCTCCTCCCCTGTGCAGAAAAGGTCTTGTATTGCTCCAAAGCCATATGGTTTGCCTTCCCTTTTTTGACATTTGACAAAAGCTCTAAGTTTGAAATACTTCAGAGACATCCAAATAATTGCTGCTAGGCAATGGTTTGAAGCTCAATGAAATCGCTGGGGCTGTTCATAAAGTAAAAATAGTTTTACATGCTCAAACACTTTGCTCAGATCCTATATGAACGTCTTCACTATAGACAAAGTATTGTAACACTTATGAAGGTCTTCACTATAGGCAAAATATTGTAACATTTAAGACATATGTTTCATTTCAAAATGTCATAATGGGAATTTTTAGATAATAGTTCATCCTGGTTCCCTTTGGAGATACATTCTTTATGTTACCAAACATCACATGTTTTCTCCCAGCACTTGAAAGCACCTCCCTGAAAGAAAGCAGTAATGTTCTTAACCATATTTAATAACACACTACAGATACAAATCTGGATTTACAAATGCCAATAGATTCTTGCACGTACAAACATACATTTTACTCCTGCAGTAAGAGGCATGAATAATATTGTAGACTTTAGAGGTCAGGGTCTGAAAGCTTGGTCTTATTAATCTGCCCGAAACCAGAGGAGGGCAGAACATCTGAAGTGGAAGTCAGTAAGACTCTGGGAGATGTTACGATGGGAACAAAACAATGTATCTCAGCTACAAGGTAGGACTATTTTGCTGTAAAATTGACTATTTGTAAATAAAACTATTCAGAACATTTTAAAAAAGGGTTTTAATATATTCTTAGGGATAATTTTCAAATATATCAGTAATTAGATAACTGCATCTTTGTGCACATTTTAGTGATTTTCTTAACTTTTTATTTTATTATCAGACTTAAAGGAGAAACTACTGCTCTCTTTCAAGAGAGTGAGATGATTTCTGAACAGAAGTTCTCCAATCATGAGTTTAATACAAAACACCAGTGCTACTGCATAGGCAGTTTTGTAATTGATACAAAGCATCAGGTTGCTCCCTCCAGTATTTTCATTTGTATTAAATTCCCTCTTTTTTTATCCTCTTAAATGATCTCAATCTTGCTAATGTAACACCTGAACCTACAAGACTGGAAGACAGCGCACGAATCTGGATCTCTCTCTCAGTTCTGTGTCCACATGTATGTGTTTGAAGACAGATGTTTGCCCTGAGCCTTTTTCTATTAAGATCCTTCTCTGCATAGTTAATGGTTTTCATTTTTTCTTCTGTGTGCACCATTATTTGATAGGATTTAGTCAACTGTGGAAATCAGTGCCATTTTTGTTAATTATTCAATTTGTACATAGGTTTTCCTTCAAGCAGTGACTGCTATTTTTCACAGGTACAATGGGAGTGCATTAACCCCAAGTACAAAGCAAAGAAGAAGAATTACAAGAACTCAGGCATTGTCATCCTTAACCAGTGCAAGGTAAATACATGTTTTACTCTTTGGCTGTTTCTTTACTAAGCTCTCAGCAATATATTTTAATGGTGTTTGGAAACACAGACAACAAAGTGGAACTGCCTGTAGGATAGCAGTGGAAACTGCTCCACTACAAAAAGTAAAGACAAGGACTTGAATCCCAAAGGTAAGCTGACTATCCCCAACTCTCCTCTTTCATTACTCTTGCCCTGTCCCTGCTGTTGTGCAATGGAGTAGGCAGTACTACACTGTTATACCTACAGGCTTGCCAGTTGGTCTTTTGTGTGTTTCCCTTCTAATCCTTCCATCATTTCTACAAAATTGCTCTTGTTCCTCCTGAACCAACAGCAAAATTTCCACTGCCTTCCCACTGAGAAGGAGCAGAGCTTGGTTCTACTTTTGATGTGAATTTTCCTTTCTGTAGTTTTATAATTTTGATATTTTCTCTGTTTACATTTTTGTTTTCTGTCTCAAACTATATTTAACGCTTTCTTCCTTTACCTTATTTTCAATTGGTCCCTTTCCTCCTTCCAATTTACTTTTTTCAGGCAGTTCTCTGATGTTTTAGGAGTACACAGCTAATTTGAATGTCTTGCTTTCTTGTCTGCAGATCCACAAGATGCATTCTTTCTTAGATTACATCATGGGAGGCTGCCAAATACAGTTTACAGTAAGTGTCTTACTTCTCTAACTTGTTTTAAAGAAAGGGAATCCCCTTAGATACTGATTCATTACTTTCACAGAGAAATGATTCTTACATGCCATTCCTTGGTAAATTATTAAGGTCTTCTTGCAAAATTTATTAAGCCCAGAAAATAAAATTATTCTAATGCAGTATGATTTTTCTTGCACATGCTGACTTACTTTTATTTGCAGCAGTGACAATCACATTGCAAAAAGTAAAGACAACTTCATACAGGGGTGAGAAGCTAAGGTGGTGTAGTCCCACCAATTCCATCTGAGCTACACCCAGTCCCAAAAGCTGGAGAACTGAATTAGCCCCTTTGACAGTGCTGACTGGCCTTTGGCTTTTGAGCCTCAGTTTGTTCACAAGAATTTCAAATAAATTCCCTTGTTGGGACTGTGTCACAGGGTGGGGTTTCATCTCACCTTAAATGTTAGATGCCCTACTCAACAATCCTGTGGACCAGTCTTCCTTTCCAGAATGAGTCCTCCATTAAAGCAAGTTGTTTCCCCACTAATGGTGCCATATAGAAAGTCACATGCAGAGCAATAGTCCAGCCAGGGACCTCTCTCTGTCAGTCTGGGGTAAATGCTAGGGTACATGCTGACGTTTCATACCTCAGCCATAGCTACCAACAGTAAGATGGCACTACAGAGGGACACAGTTGTAATTTAGAGCGAATTCAGAAGCTACTCAGTTCAAGGAACGGGATAAAATGATTTGTGGAGCTCCCCATAAACAGAAATACAATATTTTGCACTTCCAAGTAATCATTTTTAGAAACATTTAATGCTGTGTGGTTTTGATCTTTTCTTTTTCTTTTTTTTTTTTGAATCTGGGAAATAATAATAAAAATTTAAAAAAAAAAAATAATCAGTATTTCCCGTAGTGTAGGAATACAGATTGTGTCTTGGTTCCAGTCTGCTTTATATGACTTCTAATTTCATGCCAGTTACAGGGATAAAATCTAGTGCTCCAAGGTAATATTCTTCTTCTAGAGATCTTTTATTTTCCTGTAGCACCATGCCCTGTTTCTGCTCCCAGGTATTAATGTCGTGGTATCAGATATTGGATGCTACTGAAATGTTCCATTTCACTTTTCCAGACAAGCCTTCATTTTCCAAAAAGCTTTAACAGAAAAAGAAAGATATTTTTTTTTTGTCCCGACAGAAAGTTCCAGCAACAGCAGCAGCTATAGACAGTAGTAGATTGTCTTCTTGTGTATGAATCAGCTTTTTGAGGTGTAAAACTCGCACTTTGCCAGTACACCTCACAAACTCATTGGATAACGCCCAGAACTGAGGACCCTGCTTTTGGTTTTGAAGGAAATACCTACTGTAGTGGACAAAGATCTTTATAGCTGTCTTCTCTCAAGCAAAGCATTCTGTGTCATCACCTCTCTGCCTTACCCAGCTTCTTCTGTTACCCCCACATGCCTGCAATGCCCATTTCTCCTCCAAATCTGAAACTCGCCAATCCCTGGAAACCCCTTTAATTTTTCTTTCCTGACATTTCCTCCATAAAAATATGACTGGAAGAAAATTATCAAATAGGTTCAAGGTCATTAGCTGAAAGACAGTAATGTCTTTAAGTAATATTTAAAAGCCTTTTCTAATCAGGGCAGGTGCTTAAGCACATGCAGAGACTGGTTAATATGCATTTCGCACAACTCTGGCTCAAGCACAGGAGCACTGTAACTATTAGAAAGTGCCTGGGGATATACATGTTATGATGTTACAGCTGTGCTTTTCAAACTCTCTTTGATTCCTCCTAAATGTTTTCCAATGGAAGAGCAAGTCCTTACACAGTGCACTGAAGGGTCATGGCAGTTTGCTTGCCTTTTATTTACTTGTCACAGATTTCCTATTAGCAGGCTGTGAACCACAAGTTAGAAACTGCTGTGTTAAAATGCATTAAAATGGATAGTATTGCTTCTACTATATTTTAATATTTTAATATTTCATTTTGCTGAAATGAAACAAAACCATTGATAATAGGAAATTTAGGTAAACTCATCTGCAAGGACAGGCAGTGAGGACATAAAGGAAATGAAAGATCCATTCTACTGTGAACCGCAGAGATCCCTGAATTACTGCTGACCTCAATGGTAAATCCACCAGCTACAGGATTGTGTAACCTCATCACTATCAGTTTTCAACTTACATGGACTCAGGGGAAGCCGTTGTGGATGTCTCTGTGCCTATAGCTCTGTTCATGCATAACCTAGTGATTCTACTTAAAGACTCTCCGCATGTTTTACTTCCTCCTGTCTGAGATGCACCAGGCCCCAGTGATGATAGCAGACAGATTGTAAGATGTGTTGCTGCTTCCAGAAACATATCAGAGATTCTGCAGTGGGCAGTGAAACCAAAGGGTAGAGCCTACAGGGGAGATATTCAATGTTCCCTTGCTTTCTGCACACATCATATAATCTCCATTTCACAAAGTCCTAATCTGGTTAATTCAGACCACTGAAATAGAGGAGGCCTATTCTGTCCACCTTCCCAGATTTCCATTTATTTTAACTGGAATGGATCTGGAATTGTTTGAAACTCTCCTGGTACATGTGGTGGTGGTGGTGGTGGTGGTGGTGGTGTCCTAATGACATTTCTATTGAGTTCATGCTGTGTACAGGCAGTATGATGCAACTGTGATTTGAAAGGGCACTTGCTGAGGAAGGGAAACTGGGATGCTAAGGATACATTTGATAACAAAAAGCTGTGGTATGATGTACCTGCTTATTTAAGGCACTAATGAAGGCTTTGGTAACATCATGCTGTGTGTTCTTGGGATGCTTTGTACGTCTATTGTAGGAACATAGTTTGCAGTTAGAAAAAACATCTCTGAAAAACGAAAGTAAACTTCTTCTTTACTTTAAACCCATTTATTAAGAAGCTTTCATCTATAGAGATCAATAGTGCTGATTCCAGTCCGCTATTTTTAAGCACTGCTTATTGCAAAACGCTGTATCTCTTATCAGTGTTGCCTGCTGCAGAAGAAGTGTTCAGAAGTTGGCAGTGCAAATGGGTCTGTAGTCAGAAGACATTTTCATCACTTCAGGAAATACAGCAGAAAGGATGTGTAACATGCATAAAAGGAACTGTAATAGAAAGATATATTGGACAGATTCTCTCTCAGGCAGGTCACGGTATTGGGCAGGCTGATTTGTTGCTGACAGATTTAGCAGGAGGTCCAAGCTATGTAGGATGTTTTTAACGCAATGAAAATCACCCTTTTACAAGGCTGAGGAAAAAAAGTACTAAGAGTGTTGTTATTGCTGTTATGTTCTTATTTAGCTGTGGGAAGATGACTGGTACATTGGAACTGATACATTTAAAGGTACACTGATAAAAATCAAATGTATGCACTGTAAAAAAGATTCCTACTTTGCTTAGCTCAGTTGTGATATTAGCCTAACTTCTGTGATATGTTAACTTAGTTTTACAAATCCTTATCCTAGGTATTTGCACACGACCTTGGTACTGCTGGGTAATGTTAAAAGAGCAGACCTCTGCACTGTTATTTTGGAATCATGGCAAGTAACACTAGCCACAGACTTTTTTCCAAGCTCTTGAAACCCACTGCTCATTCCTACGCTGTGCTCTTCTTTTCAGTTAAAAAGCATTTAGCTGTTGCTAACAGCCATGAAGGAAGACTTGTCCAGTTCTGTCTGATATGTCACTCAAGTCCTGTTAATGTCTGTTTTGAGATTATCAGTAAAAACGCCTACTTTTAACAATTTTACAGGAATGCCCTTTGTTTCTCTATCATACTGTGACATTTTTGCACTTTCTATAATCGGAACAAAAAAATAAGGTTAAATTAATACCAGAGAAAATATATATCTTTTTTAAGAAAATACACACACCTCAGCTAAGATTTTTCAAGAACAAGTGTCCCAAAACTAAGCTAATGCATACAAGTGTCCATGGGTTTACTTTAGGTTTCACAAACCACTAGTGTTTCTTTCTTCCTCAGTTACGTACATGCATAGAAGTGAGAACATGAGAGGTTTCCCATTGATTTATTCAAGTTAAATCAAGGTATCATTTTTGAAAAAAGATCTATGTGGAAGACAGACTCACTTCTTCAGTGTATAAACAATGAGTAGGGAAGCAGAGGTGAAAGATTACTTTATTTGCAAGCCAAATCAAGCTCCTATCTCCTGACTGAAATGCAAGGTGGTGGCAGTTCATAGTTGATCAAGGCGATGAAGGGATTTCCAAGCTAACTAGAGCCCAGTGAAAAATATTTTTCTTCAGCTGAGTTAGAGGTGGAAAATCAGAAACAGTGGGGAAAAGCCATGTTGCGTTGAGCCTGTATGATTTTCCCTTTTAGTATTAGCAACAAACAAAAAGTTTCAGGAGGACTGTGTCATTTTTTTAAGGGAGAATGAAAATCTCATGTTTCATTTTCATTTTATAGCTGCATAAAATAGTCTTCCCTCTGCTCCAGCTGGGGAAGCTGCACATTCACAGAGGCAAGCTGGGACTTCAAAGTTCTTTTTGGAGCCTTCTGCAAGGCCCTTACCTGTCAGCTCCACTGTAAAACTGAAAACTGAACTCTGTGCATTTGTCCATTGAATATCCAGGTATAATGGGTTTTTTGGAGGAAGAGGTCATTGGACAAAATCATAAGGAAGTTTGTAACTGGCTTCATTGCCTCTATGAGACCCTTTGGGTTTCTTGTTGCTCCTTTTAGGAATTCCTGGAAAGCAGCAGCACAAATTCAGAAGAGGGCTTTCTGGTCCATGATAGTCATATCACAGGAAGATGTGTGCCAGAGTACTTCACTTCAGTGAGAAGTATAAAGAGCATTTTAAAAGGGTGAAATTAATTTTAAGAGGATTCATTAATATTTGCTTTTGCAATGAATGCTTCCCACAATCTTCTCTAAGCCTTTTCAACACAAAAATCTGTGCAGGGTTCAAGCTTTATTTTTACCCTGCAGCTCACCTTTAAGCTTGCTATCATCTATGAAATTGGGAGGGTTGATTATTTAATGCTTAGATGTTTTAAAGATAAAAAATACCAGACAGGCAGTATCTACTGCTATTACTACAGCAACAGTAAGGTTTAAAATAGCTAAGAATCGTCCCTAACTGGAGTTTTTAATTTATAGTTTCAGTAGGTTTTTTAAGTCTCTTGGGATGTTTTTGCTTTTATGTCCTGAACATCACCCGAGCTGGAATAATTTAATTAAGTATGAGAACCTAGAGATAGTTAATTGGATTCATTTGTATTAGAACCTAGTTTTCCACATAGAATAATAATGCAGTTCTTTTTTTTTTTTCCTAATTATGCCATTTTAGTTTTATTATCTCTTATTTTATAAGCTGGCATTTACTTTTAGCCATATTTGTCAATACTATCCTAATTCAAATTTGATGAAGTACACTGTAAAATAACCTTTGCTTTAAGGCTGCAGTCTCAACGGAAAACTGTTTCTGGTAGCTATATGGTTCGTGTGGGTATACTTATGCCCCGAAGAGCTCCACAACATACTGACTTTTTCTTCTTTTCCAGGTAGCTATAGATTTCACTGCATCAAATGGTGATCCTAGGAACAGCTGCTCGCTGCACTACATCCACCCCTACCAACCCAATGAGTACTTGAAAGCACTGGTAGCTGTTGGGGAGATTTGCCAAGACTATGACAGGTAAATACCCACATTTGATAACAGAGTTGTCTTTAGAAAGTGTTTTCACAGTGTGAAATCAATGACTGCCTGTTGCCGGCTGCAGTAGCTCAATGTTTAGTCACTTAAGAGAAATGACTGCACGTCAGAAAGATAGTCTACCTTAACACACTTCTGAGAGTGAAAGATAGTCTACCTTAACACACTTTTGAGAGTGAAAGTTAGTCTACCTTAACACACTTTTGAGTGGTTTAGATTTGCTTGATGGTAATGAAAGGCCCGGCTCTTGGCTGTTTGGCTGGTATGTGTGTTAAGTTTCAGGCTTGTATTCACATGCCAAAATTGTGCGTTTGGGGAGATTTTTCGATGTGTGTTAAACTTGCAGCCTGTTTTGCAGATGCTGATAGCATCCTTACTGATATGCTTGGGAGTCTGGTTCTGTCCCATCCTACGGAAAAGTGTACAGAGATGTTGTGTTTGAAACTGGATTTGTAGTTGCCTAAACTGCTTAGTGGCCATGCCTATTCTTAGAAGTAAATGTGTGGTCTTTTTCAGTGTTCTATTAGCCTGTTGAATATTACAGTCTCTTCTAAAATAAATATTAAAAGATAGTGATAATGTGTGCACAAAACATGCCTTTAAATAAATGAACAAATGCAGGTAATTCAGCCAAATATGCTTTGATTACATTGTGTACTTCTGTTGCTTTCAAATGGGCTGCCTGCTTCTATCAAATTAATTGTCCATTATTAGTCTAATTACCAAGTGCATTTCCTTTAAATATTCTTTCTTTGTTGGTGAGCTATAGTATCTTACAGAATTATTCTTCCTAATCTTTGCACGTGTAATAGACATCCACCCACCACTTTGCTGTATGTAAATACCAGATCTTAAAAAAACCAATGGTATTTCCAGGCAAATTTGAATTATACTTTGTGTATAAATTGTGAAGTGACTTAATGCTGTGGTATGCATGTTACATGTCTCATATACCAATTAGCCTGCTCAGAGGCACTTCCATTTGCATGGTAATGAAATGTCTTCTCAAAGAAGAATGAGGAAAATACAGCCCTGATACAATTTCTCTAAGAATTTGATGGTCACACTTAGTCAATGAGTCTGAGAAAATTAATATTTTATTGTAAGTGAGCTGATAAGTCCTCAGTGATTATCCAGTAATTTAATAATTACTAGCAATAATTCAGAGGATTAATATACTTCAAAATAGGGGAAGGAATAAAAAGGGCTGGTTTTTGCAGACAGATCTTTTTATTTTATCACTTAAGGTGTATCTTTTAAGAAAATGAAATAGTTAAGTGGCACAGTTCTTCCTGTATGGAAATATTAATCCCAAATCAGGATTCTTCTCTCAATATAGCATATTCCAATCCATACAAAAAATAATGGCCAGTCATTTTTTAAATGAAGTCATCAGTGTCATTCAGTTCTGTTGTGCTGCAGAAAATGCCTGTTGATGCTAATCAGCACAACTAAGGTTGTATGAGCTATGGACTAGGGCTGAACAAAAGACAGAATTTCTTTTCCCAGGGAAGTGTCACCTTTCTGGCATGTGTTTGGCCTGTCCATACTCTCAAGTTGTGACAAGATAAATATATTCCTATGGGCAAGTTGATTCAACATGGCCAGTGCTTTCTGATCAAAATGTCAAGTAAGGAGCTTTTCTTTATATTTGCATGTTTTGAATCCAGAAAACTGGAAATGAAAACTTACAATTTTCTAAAGAAGAAAAGAAATTAGGAGGAGCAAACCTTCACACAAAATAATCTACAGGTTCTATATAGGAGTTCTTTTTGTGTTTAGTTGCAGCCTTGAGACGTACGAGCATATACGACCTATAAAGCAAATCTGTATATACAATTTTAAAAAAAGAGTTTCAAATTCAGTAACAGTCTGAAATGTGGCACAGATCCGTAACTGTGGCAGTGAGCCCAGTTGTGCTTCAAATACTGGAGTAGGATTTCTGTTTCCAGGTTAAAAGCAGCCAGAAGTGAAAAGAGAGGGACCTGCTGAACCTAAGGGCTGTTCAGAGCCAGAGTGTCATCATTTGCATTGGGGCATGTCTTTAGTAAGATTAAAATACGAGACCAAAAAGGTGGCACCGCTGTTACCTGAAGTTTTATAGTTTTTAACCATCAATTATATCAAATAGGCAGAACTGGCTGATTTCAGTCCAAACCAAGGAAAATGGAGTGGTTTTCTTTGGGTCTCAGGATTAAGGTATTTACATCAAATGAAAGAATAGTTGGAATAAAGTAAAATCTGTTGTTTGCAATTCTTTTTGCGTTCCAGTAGCACAGCTGTTGAATGTTAAGTACTTTTGCTACACTTACATACTAAAAGACTGCTTTTTAATATTTATTTTTTTAAAAGCCTATCGCTATTACTTAAAAT
Source organism: Astur gentilis (assembly GCF_929443795.1). NCBI lineage: Eukaryota > Metazoa > Chordata > Aves > Accipitriformes > Accipitridae > Astur > Astur gentilis. Next base: position 8,789,512 of record NC_064893.1, on the reverse strand, counting down.
AATTCTGTAATTAGCAACATTCAGATTTATTTGTAATTTGGGAGGAATTGGATTGGCAAGTGATATATAGAGACACCACTCAAAATCCAAAATTTTCTTTTATATACTCTACTTAGTTCTGTCAATCAAGTCAAATCTTCTCATAATCTATGTTTCTGTACATACTAGCCTAACATAATGTATTCCTAAGTAATTAATGCTCCAAATTAAGTGCTGCCTCACATCCCTTGATACAGTGGAATAATCCCTGCTCATCCAAAAGCCCATTTATCTGTATGGTTCAGAAATTCCTGAAACAGTTCAATGAATAGCACCATTCTGCAGAGTTAGGCACGAAAGAATAAGATACATTCTTTCATCAGCAATATTCAGAGAATGAGAAATAGACTTTGATTATTATCCGGATTGTAGAAATGCTGCAGTCCTGTAGGAATAGGCCAATCTGATAATGGTATGGGAAATGGAAGAGCTGTTCACCTGCACAAAAGACTTAATACTTCATCTATAAGGCAGAATTGTTTCAGGCTATAACAACATATGTCATAAGAGAGAAGATAAAGTTTGTATGGGATACAATCAGTGGCTAAGCAACAGCAGCAAGGGATCATAACAGAAGGAGGAACATTCATTAGTTTTAAGGAATTAGGCTCTAAAATGTAGTTAGAAATACTGGAAAGAGGAAAACACATTAAAAACTTATTATTGAAAATATTTGGTATAATAAGCAGACACCTCCATGGAGAAGAATTTATGTTAAGATAAATGACTCATGAACGTTTAAAGATGAACTCATGAAGTAATAAGTGAGAAATACATATTTCCATTTAAACATTTTCAGAAGCTTTCTTATATATTAAGAATTATATCACTGGTATAATTTTACCTTGAAATTGAGCAAGTCTACTCCACATTTTTGTATCATAAAGAAACATGAAAATGATGAAAAATCATTGGGTGCTGAAGTGTTTAATATTAACAGGACCTGCTTCTGTATCATTCCATATTTATTCTTTACCTCAGTAATTTCAGTATTGAGTTCTCTGGATCAGAAGTCAAATCAAGTGGGTTTTGACGACCAGCAATATCAGCCTAGCCAGGATCCTGAAAAATCAGCTGATCACTACCAAATGTGCGTATATTCCCTCTATATGTTTAGAACAATGAGCTAGCAAGTGTACATAAGGCAGATGAGATTATATCCGGCTCTCAGTGTGCGATGGCTGGCTTAGGAATTCTAACCTTCACCAACTCTGAACAATGGTTTTGGCCACCCTTTTGTTTTGGAGCCTGGTAAAGACCCCTTTAAGAGGATGCTATTTTCAAAGGATGGATGGTAGGTGTCAGAACACCTAGATACGAGGAAAGACAAACTCATTCATCGGTTGAAATATCAGACCTCTGAACCAGAATCGTATAAAAGCCATGGAACTCTGTAAATTATATAGTAATAATTTTGAACGTGTCCCGTTTTCCATGGGAACTGTTCCCCAAATACTTTTCATTTGTATTACAAAACTGTACCCTGCTTAGGTTGGAACGACACTGCCCTGTAAGCCAGAGAAGCCCATGGCTACACTGGGGAATGGGGGAACATCTCCTATCCCCTGTGTCCCAGCATAAGGTCTGGCCATGTCCTGACTGCAAGTCAGGACCTGACCTACCTACCTCTTCCCCCTCGCCCTTCCACATCCTGGCTTCCATCAGAAGGAAAGGGCAGCGTGTGGGCAGGGAGGAGCTCCCGTGCTCTGCGGGAGGGCGTACTGCCTGAACACTGCCTGCTAGACACTTGTGTAGGCGAGAGCCAGCGCCAGAGAGTACAGGGATGTACCCTCAGCACATATACCTGCACGGTGACAAGTCTGTTTCCATTATTATAGTCTGGAAACTTCTATGGAAACTAATACCTATAGATAAAGCAAGAACTTTTCCCAACATAGGTGCAGGTGTGCTGTGTCTCTCTCATGTAAGCACATGAGCTGCTATATACCTAGACAGACATATGTAGAGATGTATATAAAACTAGAGTTTTACTCATGTATGTATAAATATGTAGGTATGCATATAATATATAGGTATTATATATACTTACATATGTATGGTTAACACTTAACCATGCAGTAAAATAATTGATACCTCTTTTATGCTGTTTATAGCTTTCCTCTCTGCAGAGCAAAGCCATAAGTCACAATAACAACAGTGCACACAGTTTGTTAAAATGGCTGGTCCTTTGATCTCAATGATTCGTTTTACCAGTGCTGGAATACAAGCAACTAGCCGTGAGTGTAGCTCATCTTTCATTCTGCAGTGATTGCTGTCTCCGGCAAAGGAAAAAAGGGCTGGAATTGGACTGTAAATAGCTTGTTTGTAAGGATAAATGCTCTTACACGCACACCATGCTAAAGGCTGAAATAATTCTTAAATGATCTTACATTATCACAGGTTTTAATGATCATATTGTGAGTGAAGCCCATGGCAGGACTTGCAAATCTGCTCCTCAGTTTGAAATCTGATTTCTGCAGTTAGTAGCTTTCCTTTCTCTTCTGCTTGTTAAGAATCTCATTATATTACATTAAATATTTATTTTTGCATTAAAACCTCTGTTCTGATTCAGCAAGACGCTAGAGCTTATTATCTAATCCCACTGAATTCAGTCTGACTCAAGCGAACACTGAAGTATTATGCAAAATATAGATGGCACTAAGGTGAAGTTAGGAGTTTTACTGAATTTGAACTTTATTGTTAATAGTTTGCCCCACAGACAAATGTTCAGTGCCTCCCATATGCCTGGATGATCTTTATGATTAATTTTTACACATAGTTTTATATTTGTGCATACATTCAGAGTTCTTCACTAGATTAATAAAAAGTGCTCACAAACATGTGTGAGAATCGGCTTTTGGATGGTCAAATCAATACTCACACTTTGAAAAAGGCAAAGTTTAGATGTATTTTATCAAATACTTTTAAGGATTTGTTGCATTGGATATTTGTGGAACTTCCCATTCTTGATGGGCCATCCCCGTTCTGATCTACGCACCCAACACATGATCCCATGTGTTTGACCACATAGTTTTGTAAAATGATGTCATAAATTGGTCTTCATTTTATTTGTATTCAAAATCTATTTCAAAGATTAGTTCTTAATTATTTTAAATCTCTATGTCTGTTTATTCACTCTTAAAGATACTGCAGATTTTTTTTTTTATTTCCAACAGCCCTTGAAACACACGAAAGATAAATTCTATCTGTTTCCTGACGCTAATGTCCTTTTTCATTTAGGCAAATAGCCTCCTTAACTCTAAATACTCAAGTAGCTCCTTAAAACTGACATTCACACTGAGATCATATGTTAACAAATAAACCGCTTGTGTAACACATGCTTGTCTAGCAACCTCCCTAAAGCCCACTAATGAGCACAGAGTACATTATTCCTGCAAAGTGCAGAAATTATTTATGTGTAGAGTTCTGTAAAATACTTAAGAGTGAAAATGTAAAAACTGGGCCACATTCCACAAAAGATATGAAAGTCCTGAAGTCAGTCTGAGTTTCAACATCAGCTTCTGCAGTCAGTGAATTGCAGCAGTAGCTGACTAGATGCAAAACTTCCTCTTTATAATTTCTTCTTCAGTATTTTAGGCCTAAGCGAGTGCATTCACTCTGATTGAAAACCGTATAAAAACCTTCCTTCCCTTGTGCAATAAAGTGCACTTGAAAATTAAGAAGGGGAAAAAAATAAAGGAGAAAATAAAAAAGACCAGGGTTCCCTGTCCAGCACATCCCTTTCTAAGAAGGGAAAAACTTAAGTCAGATGAAAGGTCCATCTGTCCCAGAAACACCTTTCCTGACGTACACAGCAGAGGATAGTTAGGGAGGAGAAAAAGGACAAGGTATGTATAATGCAGTACATGTTATGGAAGTCATACATCAGTCAGTGCAATCGGTCTGAAATACAAAGATCAGTACATACTTAAATGCTGTGTTTTGCATTGAGTCTTTAAGTGGAAAAGTGATCCCAGAGTTTACACCTTGCAGTCTGCTTTATTAATCAGAGCCTCATACCTAAGAATTACTTAAAAGGTTATTCATCCTGGAGCTATGTCTGGGTTTGTGGATGAAGACTCAGAGGGTTACCATGGCTGGAGGGATCCGAATTAAATACGTTGAGGTACTTTTGCCAGACACAAGGAGGAAAGCAGAAACTTGCTTTGGTTGAAATAGTATAATAGTAGTTCATTAAAACTGGGGTGAAAGAATGATCCCTAGGATAACTGGCACTATATGCAACATTAAATATTTCATTGGATCCCTACACAGAGCTATAGATGTTAACATTTAATCTACCCATACAGATCAATAAGTAAAAATATGCTTAATTATTAAGCATCTCTCTTTAGCACTTTAATTACAGAAACAACCTTTCTGGAGGCTGTTAAGCAAAAAAGCTGATTAGCATATCTAAACAAGTTTAAAAACCATGGGGAAAAGACATGAATCTTTTCATTTAGTGCTTTAATAGGACCAAATTTGCATAGACATACAACAGAAGAAAAATAGAAAAACAGTAACCTGTACAGAAAGACTTGTAGCTTATATGTTTATCGGTAAGCTCAGGTGCAGGTAAACATATTCTGAAGTGTTTGGATAACCAAGGACTAGAACTGCACTGGGAAAAACAAATTGCTGATACTTTAAATCACCAAACTGGATTGAAAATCCTTGGATTTAACTGTTGAGGACCTAGGCTGGCACAATCGCATAATATATACGTACACATATTTAGTATTTGCCTTTGCAGAACCTGTATTTGCAGACTGCTGCCGCACAGGGATTTCTACAGTCACCACTTTTTATCGCAAGAATCAGTACAGGAGAATTAGTCTAGTACAACAGCTGTGTCGGGAAGCTGGCTTCGTAACAGCTTCTTTTGCATATGTATGTACACACATACATATATATGTGTGTGTGTATATCTGTGTGTATATATGTGTATATATGTATATATCTGCAGGCCCTTTTTCTGGGCAGGTACCGTCAATTCTTACAGCTCTGCTTTTTCCCTTGCCAAGTTTTCGTCACTGAGCCTTCTTTACTCTGCCTCTTCTTCCAGGAACTCAGTTCCGATGTCAGTGTATCAGTCACAAGCAGTCCCTTCCAAGTTTCTTAGCAAAACTACTGCTTCCTCCACATACTTTTCAGAGACCTCTGCTGCATTCTGTCAGCTGGTAGATACATCAAAATCTGAACCTTCTGCATGGCTTTTCTATGCGTTCTTTACTATTTCTCAATTCTCAAATCTCCTCTGAGGAAGAGCTTTGTTCTGTGCAGTAGCTGACACTTCTCCTGGGCTGTGCAGCCTGGTACCATTGGGATTTCTCTGTCAGCATTTCTTTCTGAAGAGAATGACTTGAAGTATAAAACCCTACAAACTTTATGTGAAATTGCATACCACCTACTGCTGTAGACACTAGACATCTCTGTAAATAAAGAAGTGTTACTAAGTAAATAAGCATAAGTAAAGGAGACAGCAATTTATCTTGCCATTTTCACTGATGCCATCCGATACTGATCTGGTATATCTTTAGTCAACACAACCATTTCCACAACTTCAGAAGTGTGGATTGCCTCCTTGCATTGTTAAGGATGTAACTATTGTAGTCATCCACTCCATTATATCAGCATATAGCTAAGAAGCAAATTATTCCCATTTGGAAACCCTTCTGTGGGGTAAATGAACACCATGTTCTAAATCTTCTCATGCAAGTTTCCTCCTTTACAGAAAGTGGACACCTTTTGCCTGACCTTAACAGGATGTTTGTGGGTCAAATTGCTCTCGGTTAAAGCTAAATTCTTGTGAATTAGGTTCCATTTACTGTCTTATTATCCCCTCCAAATTATTGTGAAATTAACCTTGATCAGAGATCCCAAATCAGCAGATGAACAGAGGGTAGTAGCCCATTTCTTCCTGTGTATTCAGTGATGCCTAACTGAATGTTTAGTCATCGGTATATTTCACTTCCAATTTTGCTCTAACTTGTTTTGATAGTGTTCTTCATTTTGACTTAACGTCATTTTGATTTTGGTAAAATTACATCAACAGTTCATTTGGTCACATTAGATCATGATATAATCTCTGTACCAGTTTTATCCAGCTCATCCTAGAAAGCGCATTTGTATCTTGAGAGCATCTGATGAGAAATTCCTCTCCCCGCACCTCCCTGCATACATATGCCAATGCAGTCCTGTGTTCCCCTCTTCCCAGCACACCCCTTATAGATAGGTGTTTTCTGATAGAAAATGGTTGCAGAGGAAGGTCTCTGACCAACCCTTCCCAATGTAATTTGTAAAAAAGGACAAAATAATGTGCATATGTAGCAAAGCTTTTGTTCTTGTGGTTGCTTAGTGCAATACAACCTGAAACTTGGAAGCCACCTTTGTGTTTGAAGAGGGCAGGGCCCCACCACTGTTCAGTTTGGAGATCTTCACCATCTGCACCTTACGTGATGGAATTTAGCCTGCTGCCTGCAGTGTCGTCATCAAGTCGTGTCAAGTTTTCAACATCTGAGATTACAGTTTGTGTGAGAATGACCTTTTCAGTGATGGTACAGTTCTCCATATATGATCCCACAGATACGCCAATTTACTATGGAGTTGAGGTTTTGGAAGGTACAGGGACATATGTGCAACCCCTTAAAATACATAGGACTGTTTGAAAACTGCCTGGTTTGAGAAGTTAAATATAACTCACCGTAGCCTCTTGCAGCATCCCCTTCCCTAGTTTATTTCCAGTTATAAAGTCCTATTTCTTTTTCAAGATACATTTTACTGAATTGGGTCATTCATGTAGGTATAAATCAGGTCATTGCAATTTATTTGTCATCTTGCAGGGAAGCTTGACATTTTTTCTCACCTTCCCGAGTATGCCATTTTATTAGGCTATCCTTCTGGCAAGTGATATATCTCACTGCCATTTCATTTTGCTTAACCTACTCCTCCCTCCCTCAAGCTCTGACGACTTTTTTTTTTTTCTGTGGGTATTCACTTTTCCCAGTCTAGGAATTTCTGAGTTCGCTTGATATTTTTACCCTGCAGAGCTTCTTTTGCAATTCTTTTAATGTTAACAAGAGGAAGTTTAAATCCATTGTACCTGGATTGCACTTTGTTAGTTATTTCATGAGCTGATGCCTTTCAGTAGTTAGCTTCAGGGAATCTGTATTCCCCTGCTTCATTAACTATTTCCCTCGCAGGTGAGACAAGCATTCCCTCATATTCTTGAAACCCAATTACGTGACAGTATCTATTTCTCAGTATTCAGCAGATTCCAGCTCCCCTAAGGTGACTTAAGAGCTGTAATTAAAGATAGCGAGTGAATTTTAATGTCAGGATTTTGCACATGATCGTGTAGCATCCCTGTGACAGACCAAACAATGTAGCTGTTGCAGTGACTTGCCATTGATTTGCACGCTCCCAGCTCTCTCTTGTGACCAAGATGCATGATAATCAGTTCATTCTTGCTGCTCCATTAAAAATCACTGTGCATTATGAACTGGATGCTAAGCCTTGTTAGGTACAGTGCAAGTTTGATTAAACATGCGGTAACCTGGCCAAAACCAGAGATGTGGTTTTATCAAACCAAGCACAACCACACAGTGAATATGTGGTGACAGCGTAGCGGTCCCCCAGAGAAGAATACAGATTAGGAGAAGAAAACACTGCTGCTGCTGAATTCTTGCGGTCTTCTGACTCTGAGTGGGGCAGGCTGAGAGCTGGACCACAGCCTGGCTCTACCCCCAGCCCATCCTGGAGGAGCACAGATGGCCGTGCAGGACTGCAAGAGGTGAAGCGGATGGGCTCTGGTCCCTTCCACTTAAATGGTTTTATTTAGCCCTACTCAATCATACAGATCGTGTCCTTTATTTACCTCGCTCTGCTTGCAAAGCAGGAACTGAAAATGTTTAAATATTTCAAATGATTTCTATATTTTCTTCGGAATTGCTGCTAATCCCTGTAAGCTTTTATGATTCAGAATTTACTGGCATCAAGCCCTTCTCAGATAAGTACTAAATAATACACACAGGAACATGATTCATTCATATGCTTTAGAAAAGAAACACTTAATTCAGCTCATATTCTTCCAGTTCACTCCCTGAACGTGAAAGATTACAATTTTAATTGAGTTTAGAAATGACTCTATTTTGTTTGTGGCATTTGCTGGTTTTTTCCTTTTCTTTTCCTTTCTCCTTTTCTCTCTCTTCTCTCCCTCTTCCTCTTCCCATGCCGCCTCCCCTTCCTTCTCGCCCTCCTCACATTCACACTTTTTCAATTACATGTTTAACAGATACTTCCCTTTTATTTTGGCAATTTGAAATTTCTTTCTAACAGAGGAAAAATATCTGATCTCATTAGGGGAAAAGTATGTGGAGCAGAGCAGATCCACGGTTTATTCTTTTAAGATTGGTGTTGAAAAAGAAAGGCATAGTAATTGATTTTGCTGCATCCGTCATAGTACTTTAAAAATATTTCTCTGGTAATTCTGATTACCAAAAAAACTTCTTTTTTTTTTTTTTTTTTTACAAAAAAAAAACCAAATTAGAAGTAACAGCTTAATACTCAGGGATTCTAGTCAGGTATATTTCTTGCAAGAATTTCAAAGAGCTGTAAATTTAAGATCCTTGGTTATTTGAAACTAAAAATGGGTTGTTAGTGTTTCTTTCTCCCCACCCTATGTTTCTTTCTTTTCCCCACATTCACTGCATCATTAGTACCACTAGTACTACTATATTGCTCTAGCATAAAGTGAGCAGGTTTTCATAATGAAGCTCTCCAAGGTCAGGTCGGTAGCATCCATACAAATTGCTGCATTGACTTCAGGAGCTTAAAGGTAAGCACATCTGTAGATACACACCAAAGGGCTTTTATGAGGATCAGTAGAATGAGTCCCAAACAACCTGTGTAAGTGGCTAGCTAGAAGTTCATCTTTCAGAATGACTAAAAGGCATTTAGAATGACTTAGGCCTTTTTTCCCCCTACATTTCCTCCATACAGTTAAAAGCTTATATTCCAAAATTAGATTTTAAAAGGAACAAATTTTCAGAGAACGTAGTCCTGGCAGCTCGTGTTTCCCTTTCTGAATACAGGTATTGCCACACTTGTGAATATCTAGCTCTATCTCCAGCATCGTCTATGCCAGCAGCTTCAGAGGAACTTGAAAAAGACTCTCTAATGTCTGACTAATTACTTTCACCCAGTGGAAAAGTTTCATCTGAATTCTCCTCCTTGTTACTAGGAATAGCAAATCCTTCTCAGAATAAGGCTGAACTCCAGGTTTCGATGATACTACACATCAGAGGGCACCAGTGGTTAACAAGACAAGGTTTTGGAATTTTCTTTATTTTGCCTCTTTATTATAAACATATTTCTTACTTTCCAGTAACACTAGGCTTCCTAGTGACAAAGAAGAAGGTATCATTATCTGTATCATACTTATTAATTTACAAAACCTTACTATTTCCTCTATTCATCTCTTTTCCTGTCTCTGCAGTACAGCTCACTGAATTCTCTCTCCACTCTGCCCCTATTAATGTATTGATTTGTCATTGTGCTTCCTCTGTTTCCACTAGATAGCTTGAAGGATAGGTGACTAAAACTGAGCAACGTTCCAAAAGGATAATATGGGATATTTTCAGAATTTATTTGCTGCTATGCATTACATTATAGTTGAGGTTACTGAGGGACTTTTCTCTAACTGGTCGTACTTCTGATCAGAAGACTGCAGTCTTGGATTCCTGACAATTCCTTTCTGTGTGCATTATTTTACATTTACCAATACGAACACTGAACCTGAACCATCTCCCTGATTTTACCTTTAGGGTATAACCTAGATCTGCTCAGTCGTTGGTGTCTTTCAGTAGTACATGCCTGTTTGACTGGAAAAAGTACCAGAAGCCATATACATCTATGCTTGCATGGCTACTCACGGCCCTTATATAACCAGGTATAAAAGTCAAAGTCCAATGCTTCTGGTTTTTTTATCTTCATGTCAAGTACTTCAGCTTTTTTGAAAATTATCCCAAGTTTTAATTTTCAAGGGAACCTATGTAAAACAGAGAACAATATAAAATGTGAAGTAGATGTGACAGAGTAATTTTGTAAAGACTCTCCCAAGCCATGATCCTCTTGATTTTGTAAATATCAGGGTTTGCAGAACCAGCTTGTTTTACCACTTCTGTGTTTCCCTCCTGTCCCTCTAGGAATCTGTCTCCAGCAGGACAGTGCAGGCAGTTTGCTTGCACGTGCCAAGGACTCTCTGGCTAGGTTTAACCAAAATGAGTCAAAGATCCTCATGTGGCCTGAGGCCAAGGACCTGACACTGCCCATGTCCTTGTATCTCAGCTTTCTTCCTCCCAGCACAAACTGGTGATGCTCAAACTGCCACTTGGGAGCAGTCGGAGGCACAGCTGTCCCCAGCACCGTGGCTGGGAAGTCTCTGGGGGCTGCTGGTTGGCAGGAGCCAACGCTATGCCAGGGAGAGTGCCAACAGTCACATCCCAGTGCTTCAGCCAGGGCCCTCGGAGTTTTTCCTTGTATAAATGAAACCCAAATGCCTGAATAAGCAAGACAAAAGGAAAGAGAACTGGTTCTCCCTTTTCTTCTTTTGGGTGAGTTTAAATTGCAAAGGAAGAAAAGAAAAGTCATTAGAGCAGATCCCTTTCCTACTGAATTGCCAGGTTAGAAAACAGGCCTGGAGTCTCCGTTGCATGCAATTCACCCTTGAGGCAGGAAGAAACCTTTTCATTTTCTGGCTGTCGTTTCAGTCCCTGGATGTCCCAGAAGCTGGGAAGCTGCTCTGCTTTCTGCTGCAAGCTGCCATGATAGCCCTGGGTCTGGCAGAGCAGCTCTGTCACGCCTCTATACCATAAGGGATTGTCCTGGAAGCGAGAGCATCCCTAGGTGCTCTTCTGGGTCACTTTTTCCCGGCTGTGTCTCAGTAGTGCAGGATAAGCAGAATGAGGGCAGCAGGCTCAGCTGCTGGGTTTTTTCTCATATGACAGTGAGAGGTGGATGGGAAGACTAGAGACGGTGACTTTGTAAAATACCAATACTTTAATACTAAGCCATTAAACTGCATACCTACTAAAGAGTGAGACCTTTATATTAGCTAAACACCTTGTTTTGTGTGATAGGAGAAAAAGCATTGCTTACATTAAAATTCTGTTTTATTCTGAAAGCTGTCAGCCACAAATTTTGAGGGGTGGTCAAGGAATACATGATTATCTTTTTTATGCAAGGGATGTCATGACTGATAATCAAAAGGTTCCCTTCTTACCTTAAAGATCAAGCTCCAGGAGCACATGGAAGTTAATTCCTTGGTCCCAGCAGCTTGAATCAGAATATCAGAGGTACATACCTAAATTCTGGAAAATAAGGAGCTTCCAAAGGAGAGTGTGGAGCTATTCTGAGTGAGGCAAGAGAAAGTACTAAGCACAGGAGTAGACCCCAGGATGCCCCTCCTCTCTAGAGTTCATGCACTTCCCTCTGAAAAGCAGCCACGTGGAGTCCCATCTTGAGGCTGTGCATGATCAAGCTTTACTCTATCGGCAATGGTAGCAGTAATTAGCACTTGCTCAAAAAGGCGATATGGGAGATTCAGACATAAAGCCAGGTGTCCTGACTGTGGTGATAAGGTATTCAGGGTGCAGAATAACAGTGGGGGCTGTGCCACTGTGGGACTGGGCATGTGGGAGTCTTGACACCAGAAGGAGAATCCAGGCTGCCGGAGGTGCTCCTTAGTGCTGTCTCTGAATTGCTGCAGAGCAGAAGATGGAGCTGCAGATAGGAGAGTGCCTACACTTGTTTACACTCAAGAAACATTGCAGTACAAACTCAGACACTGTATGGATTTAGGCATCTCCCAGGTTGGGTAATGACTGCCAACATCAGCTTTTTGGATTGCTTTATTGAACCTGGGCATTTATGTTCTACCTAAGTAAAATTCTCTTTAGTCTTTGTTTGCTCTTGCCCAAAATCAATTAACTTGCAGCACCACAGGGTTTGATTTTCTAATCCAGCCATGCTTAATCACTGATGTAAAACAAGATTTTTTTTCTCCTCTCAGATTCTTTCCTAATGGCTTCTTATTTCTTGCCCTCTAAGTGTGCGCCTGAATTCTCTGCATCTATTTATAAGGGCTTCCCCACTTCCAGAAGTGTTTAATCAAAGAGAAGGCTATCAGCAGGTGGCACGCATCAAATGTCAGCAGCTGCTTCATTTCTGACATCTCTTGGAAAAAATGTTTTATTACCATGCAAATGATGTTAGTCTTCCTTTCCAAGATCCATTGTCACACGCTGTAACATATGGTACACAGAATTGTGCTCCCAAGATTTATGCGGCAACTACATTTTGTAGCAGAACAACAGTTGTGAGAGCTCAACCATCAGATGACAGTCATCACTGGTTCCCAATGAGCTGGTGAATATTTCTGCATCTCATGGTTACTCTTAACTACAGAGAGGGCACTTATATCTGCTTTCTTTTAAACCCTTCAATTTTTCTTTAGCTTGTATCAGAAATATCATGGTGCCTTTCACAGCCTATGCCAGACAGAATAGCCCAGCAGCTTTAATGGGTGCTATTATCTTTCTTGAGTATGCCTGGGAAGCAAATTATTCAGTTGATACTTGGAGTGGCAATGTCTTGAACTACACAAAGAATATTGAAGCTGCTGGCATCTCTCGGGGATTTTTGAAAGTGCCAGTAATGGTAGTAGGAACTCAACTTTTCCAAGGGCCTTGAAACCTTTTAAGCAGAATAGGATAAACCTATGAGGGGGTTGATTCATCAGAGCACTGGAGTACAGTCCTATGACTTCAGCAGGGCTTCAGGATGTGTTTAGAGTTAAGCATATGTTTGGGTGAATTGTTAACCTCAAGTGTGTGATCAAGTGCTTTGCTGACTCAGGGACGAGACATTCCTAACAGCTTGTTGTTTTCCACTTTACCATCTGGGAAGAGGCAGCTTGACAGCACGTGGGCTGTGTGAGACATTATTGCATTTCTGAAAGGATATTAACAGCCTTGAAGTTTCCAGGTTCTCTGAATCAGGAATTTTTTGTCTCTACAGATCTAACTGGGGTAGAACAACTTCACTGTTGTGTTTGAAACCAAACTGACCATGCCACAGCATTTGCTAGGTTATCAGCCTATTCCTAATTAACATAATCATGTGTTTTAGTGGAACTGCAAAAGATGCAGGTGGAAAGCTTTACAGAACCTGCAGGTTTGGGGGCATGAAGTTGCCCCTTTTGGATATGTTAGGAAGTCTCTTTTGCACCTGGACAACTGTAAGAACCCAAATTTGCAAGCACTTTTAATTACAGTTATCTCTCCACTACACCCATTTTCTGACCTAGGGGAGCACATCTCTATTTATATGAAATAAATGTTGTTACAGGCTGTTAAGACAACTCGCCCTCATGCTGCAGCCAGGTAGTGCAAAAGAGTGGGTCATACAGACTTGTTACTTCATTTGTGAGAGAAGGGCAAGATATCTTGATCCTTTGGTATTCTCCAAATTATTTTAACTTCCCAAAAATACTAGGGGTTCACCTGAAAAATCTCCCATATCACTTCCCCATCTAGTCAGCACACCCCCCTCCTCTAATCTGATACTGTCCTGGTTTCAGCTACCCTTCCAGTCTGCCATGTTAACATTCTTGATCTAAAAGCCATTTCTGTATTGTTGTGCTGCTTTGCATTTTTGATGAATGCTTACAGAAGAACGTTAATTGTAACGAAATGCATTTCTCTGTGGGAACTTTTCTCTTTTTTTATTTTTTTCCAGTGACAAAATGTTCCCAGCCTTTGGATTTGGAGCAAGGATACCACCAGAATACAAAGTAGGTGCATAAATGACATTTTCTAGTTTCCTTGGTTTGTGAGGCACAAAATAAGCAACAAATGGTGCAGGGCAGGGCAGGAGCTAGGGAGCAGCTCCTACTGCTTGTTTTCTCTCACCTGGCTTTCTCACCCAGTGATATCTCACTGAAACCAGAAATCAAAGCTAGACTTAAAATAGTTATGTTACACCCAAATTATTTAATTGTATCGGCAAAGCTTTGTTAATGGATGCTAGTCCAGTAAGAGGAGACCTGATTTTTTGAACAATGCTTGCCAGGTATATTTTGAAGCTTTGCAAACCATGGTTTGACAGAACCCATTTTTGGAAGATGTGGTTCAGTGAGGGGCCTAATGTCCATGCTTTATGATGAAGAGCTTTAACATCTTCCTGAAAATAAAGACTTTTTAGAAGAGTTTTGCTCTGTGGCAAATTTCTGCGCCATGGTGGACATTGTCAATACCAGGAAGAGAAATATAAAAGCATGCTGGAGAGAAGTGGTATTTATAAACAAAACGAGAGTGTTCCACAGTGATGGTGCAGTTGTAAGTGTAAATCTGCAGTCTGGTAGGGCTGGAGTGAAGACAATGGAGTAAAAGAAGGAGCATCCAACAGAGAAACGCCTAAGAAGAAATAGGCAGAAGTTCAAATCCTGTGTTGCACATGCAGAGGTAGTGTGGGCAGAGAAGTAGTTCTGCACAAATAAGTAACCAAAAACTAGATGGAGATTCTGCAACTCAAATACTGTCTGGAAAAGAACAGCATTAGACTTCTGATCATGCAGAACATAGCCAAGATGCATGGGAAACAGAGAAGAAACTGAGATAATTAAACGTTAACAAAGACTAGAAAAAAGTGCTCCCAACTTGTCTCCCCTAACTTCTTATCTTCTGCTGCAAAAACGTGGTAACACTATGGACACCACAGCACCACTGCAGATCTCCTGCTATTCAAATGTTCTTTTGATGTTTTCAGTCAAAGGTATTACAAGTCATACGTATCTTTTGTTTTATTAAAGGGCAGCAGTGTAATGACTGTAATAACTCGCATCTTCAAATTTAGGTTGAATCATCATGAGAACTTCTAAGTTCTGACCCCATCATGTGGCTTTTCATTTTAATTTAGAGTGTCTGCTTTTGAGCCTGCAGCCCTAATGAGGTGATCTAACCTGCTTATAGCACGTTGGTCTCTGCACACCAGCAGCTGCTCTTTTATTTCTTCCAGTAGACACCAGAGTGCTAGGGCTGTGGAAGAAATTACTTCCACTGCCAGGGGTTTCTTAGTAATCATGAGAGCCTCCACACAACTTCAACAACATAGCTTCCTTAAAAGTCTAAATGAAAGCTGCCCAACATATGCATAGCAGTAACACAGTGAGGGAAGGCCAGAGGTAAGCAGCCTGATAAAAACAGTAGGCAAAGTAAGTGGATTGAGTGGATTCAGGTCTAATTTATGTCATGCTCAGTCACAAGCTGTAGAAGAATGAGGCCTGTAACTCACTATTCAGCATGAATCAACACTAACATTGCTATTTAGGATCAGCTGTAAGCCACTGCTTTCGGGCTGGCCATAAGCTCTAAATTTGTTTGCCGAGGTTTCCTTGGTGCACTAGAGCACATGAGAGAAAGGTGTCCGTTTGCAGTGGTGTCAAAGCAGTGCCTTGGTTTCATACTTTCTTGAGCTCCTGCCAGTACCCTGGGATGGGTGCTGGAGGGCACTATTCACCTGTCAGTTTAGTGGGATTCTAGCCTCCTCACATCCTTTTACATGCCACAAGAAAAGCAATGTTTGCTATGTGAACTATTATTACCCATGGAAAAATACATCGTCGTCCACCCCCCCACCCCCCATTTTACATTAGCGCTTCAGAACGATGTCAGTATCCACCTCTGCAGGCTCTTCATGAATGTCTTGAGGTTGAACCCCTTTAAAAATGTTTTTATATATGCTTTCTACAGAATTTCCATTTCAAGAGCACACTGCTATGTTATGCTGACTTTATTTTTCCCTCATTTCAGCTCCAAATAAAACACTTCAGCTGTTAGCAGAAAAACAGCATTTCTTAGTGGCATAAGGAATCTGTGGGAGTGAAGGATGCAAAACATGCCATATATAACATGCCATATATAACATTCCTCACCAGTCTAGAGACCCTTCATCTAATATTCACCAATATGATCCTTTTTCCCCAAGGTCTGACAAATATATCACCCTGCTCCTTGATCTAAGTAAACCTCTTAGAGCAATATTCCTCTCCTGATTTTCTATCACACAAAACTTGCAGAACGTGCTGATTATTCCACAGCAGTGTCTCCAACCCATAACTTTTTTCTGCAATGAGAAGAAGTATCTGAGAATTCTGATGTAAAATGAAGAGGTGGCAGATAATATGGACTCAGACACTGCTGCAAAAGGTCACAGTGAAGAGGAGGAAAGAAAGCTTAACCACACACACTAATCTCTTAGCAGGCAAAACTCAAAGGAACTGAAAAACCACACAGCAGCACAAAACTTACTGTTAAAATGAACAGAAAGTTAGAATTGCATCAGCCCCATGACAGGTGTATTGCCAATAATGACACGTTCTTTTCTATAGAAATATTGCAGGCTGACACCTGAATAGGTACAAAACAACTTGCAGTTTGTTTTAAGACAGTCTTGGTTATTTCTGCATTTTTAATGAACGCTTCATTCGCTGCTTGTGCTGGGAAGAGTTGCTGGAGAGAACCTCACTGCAGTTACAGTACAGCATCTTTACGATCCTAACCTGCACTGTCTGGTTTGCTGCACAGGTAAGGGACTTGAAAAGTGCCATAGTCTTTGTGATTCTTGCACTTTTCAGGAGCTTGAGGGCAAAAATATATGCAAACCTAACAAAAAAGAACTGATAGAAGGATGTGTAATGGACCAAGGGAAAAAACAGAATTTGTCACCTTATCCACACAACTTGGATTTAGACATGGAAACTGGGCAGCATGCTTGAAAATCAAGTGCAAAGGAAAATAAATGGCCAAGCTTTGCCAAGCAGAAATGTCGACAGTGTGGTCTTAGCCAGAGACACAAGCTGTCCAGCTCCCAAACTATTTGATTAATGAGCATTCTGAAAATAATAGCTTTTGAGCAATGGTTCTTTAAATTAGTTAGTGTCTTCAGCTTTTGCGAAACATGCAGGCATTCCATATTTAATTTTCAGACTGGCAGTGGCTTAATAGCATTCAATTTATTCACAGATAAATGTTCAACATTGTGCATCTCAGCATTCATGCCTGTATGCATCTATTGTTCATGGATTTTTTACAATCTCTATTTAAATTAGTAAGAAAGCATTCCTAAACGTGGCTGAATTTGTCAGATTGTTTGTCAAGTAGTCCCAGTACCATCACCATAGAGGTTTCTGGAAAGCTGGAGCTATTTGGGACAGGGAGGTTAATTTAAATGAATTCAACAATCTAGAGAGGGAAAAAAAAGATTACTAATTTTCAGAATTCAGGCATCCATATTCAGCATTTACAAAATGAATGAAATATGTGGTTTCTGAGTCAAATCAGCTTTTTATTTAAAAAATGGAAGTTCAGTTGAAGGGGTTTAAAAAAATATGGAGGCCAAAATAGAATAACATGTTTCGATCCAACTTAAATAAAATGCCTTTGTGTAGTCCAAAAGCTTTCCAGCAATTTGCTTTATGATTTTGTGGGGTTTTATTATTTGTCAGATTCCACGGTAGGGGTTTTGTTTGTGGTTTGAGGTTTCTATCTGAGACCAAAAGACTTTTTTTTTTTAAGAAATCTCAAAAATGCTCATTCATTAGGAAATTCTCCTTTCAGTCTTAATTAGAAACCTATTTAGCAAGGACCATGCTACAAGGATGAATTTCATTATATCTGAATACGAGGGAAATAAGTTACCTGCTATGTTAAATAAAGGTGACTTTTCTAATAAACTGGTCATAAGCATGTGGAAGTATGGTTATGGTTCTTGAAAGAGTCTCACGGGTGCCATCACATTGATGGACAACTGCCTTTCTATATGCAGATGCTTGTCACTGTGATGTACAGGCAATGGAGGCATTGTACAGTGGTAGAAAAAATTACTATAATCTGCCTTAGCAAAAATATTTTAGACTGTTTATGTAGTTGATGTAGACTCAGAAATGCTGTCGTCATAACCTACATCATGATGTATGGTAAAGCTACTTATTTTGCTTGTTTAGAACCTTGGAGAAGTTACCTGAGAAATAATATGTTCCTGGTGCAGGAAGTTCCTGGACAGCTGTGTTTTAATAATCCCACATCTGTGATGGTATCTGCTAAATAACTTATCTGGAGTCCTGCAGAGAGAAAAGATTAATACATAGCCAAGTGCAAGTACATATCCTTAGTTAGAGGCTTTGCGTGGTGTTTTGTGCAGCAACCCAGGTAATGCCAGGCTGATCACATGTAATCACCTCTGCACTCCAGAATTTCTCTCTCCTTTTTCACGGACTGAGAGAGGAGGAGGGCTGAGCAGAGGGTCATATTCAAAACTTAATCCAGGGTCCGTGACACACCATGGTTGTGAGGACATTCCTTATTGTAAGGCAGACTTCCACCGCAGGCCAGGGTCTACAGTTCTTTGCAAAGTTCTCTGCCAGATACTAATGTAAAGCAGTCATTCAGTGTTTGCATGGCTTGACATATTCCAGGATTTCCTGACTGTTAGATTGATCCATCATACAAACCACCGTAGTAGATTATATAAACATGCTTGCTTCTGAACAGCCAAGTGTTGTCTTGTTTCCCCAGAAGATTTCCCAGTCTTCAGCATCTTAGATGTTCACACTTTTGCCTCCTTTTCCCCAGTTCTGGGAGTGCATGAGGGCTGTGTCATTTAATACCAGAAAGATGCCGTTTGATATACCAGCTTCTGGTCCTCTGTCATCAGCATGGTTTGCTTTTCAGTCACAAAAGCCCTTGCATGTTTAATTAAAAAAAAAAAAAAGGAGGGTGGCTCATTACCTTGCACTGTTTTGAAAACAAAAGCATTGAATGTTTGAGCCAAACCATCTTTTGACACAGGTGGGCTTTACATGGAGTCCTGTCAGGTAGCAACCCAAGTTCAGTAAGGCCTTCAGTACGTGTCATGTGCCTGAAGTCTCTGCTGGTTTGGACCCTCTTGAATTTTGGCCACCACAGGGGAGACGGCACAGGGGTAGGTTGAAGCGCAGCTGGTTTTTCTTACCTGAGGGGGGGAATGACTTCTGAGCGTTTGGAGAAACGCTGCTTTAAAAATACCTGCTGTTGACTTGGCTTGAGTGATGATTTCCTGTTTGTGAACCATCACAGAGCAGCTCAAAGAACTTCTCTCCTTCACACTGTACTTAAATTTTGTGTAAATTGTGATATATTGTTCAGAGAGCATGGGAAACAAACCAATACTTCTGCACATTCATTGTGTTTCTGCTCCTGCCTTCAGCATACATTTTAACACTGTTCTTTGTGAATCAGGATGACAATGTATGAGGGCCACTTGCTTTGGGAGGATAGCAGCTGCTGCTCAGACAGTATTATTTTTTGGATCATTGTGCACACTTACTAGACTTGGGCTTTCCTTATTGGCGTGAACCATTGTCTACATTCTTCTTAAATAATAGCCTGGGTGCCATAGCTCTGAACCAGATAAACCGTTTTAATAGTGTGATCCTGAAAAAGGTATAGCAACAAAAGCATCCAGCCCATGCTTGCATGTGAGATCAAAATACTGTAGCTGTGGAAAAGATTGTGATACTCCTTTAGCTATAATTTCAAATGCATTTGGAATAAAGAATTGAAATCACACAAGAGGCACAGTGTCGGAAGAATCAGCCTGCAATACATAAACATGTATCACCATACTTCTTGCTCTTGAGATGCAGTTAATACAAAATACAGAAAGCCTAGGGGAAGAAGAAAGGCTATTGAACAACAAAAAAATCATCAGTGAGTGAAAACTCACATAACTGTTCTTGACAACTGCAACTACCTTTGGCCTGCAGCTGGTCATGAGACCGGCAGATAGCAGCTGGGCAAAGTGTGCCAAGAGACACATGGAGCAGCCGGACAGAAGGGCTCTGGAGCACCTCGGAAGCATATTTGACAGCCCTGCTCTTCTGTGCCTGCTCAGTGAGGAACACAGGTAGTGACTTTCTGCATTATCTTCCATGGCCAAGTAGGGTAGCCTGAAGGGCCCATGTAAAACCCTCTGTAAGAGGCAACTGATGCTTTTTGTAGACATACCAAATTCCTGGCTGGGCTGAGGTGGCTGCAGACTCTTCAGTGAGTTTCTCCTTCAGTCCTTTCCCATCATGGTAGAAGTCCTGCTTTATTTAACCTCTTAATAAGTAGTGGTAGGCATCACTGGTGAGCAAGGCCAGCATATGGTGGGGAAATTCAATTTCTGTATGAGAAACTCTCTTTGGCAGTAATTAGCCAACTTACACCACTTCGCTTTTACAGGAGCTTCTCTGTAATCACGTATTTGATCCATGGGTCTCTTAGTCATAGAACAGTTTCCATACTGTGCTGTGAAGTTGTCTAAACTAGCAAATAAAACAGCAACATCCAACTAATAAATCTCTTTCTGCAGATAATCCAGGTTCCATTTTACAGGGAGTAAACAGGTTGCTTTTCATATGACTAGGGCTGTTGGTACTTCTGAAGGTCCTACAGAGATCTATAAAGTCTCAAATGTGTGTAATTGGAGTTAGCTATATAAATGCCTTCATGAATCTGGAATGATATACCTGAGTTCAACTTTAAATTGTGCAAATCTCCTGCTTAAGTCTCAGCCATATCCACTTTTTGCAAACCAAAAAAAAAAAACAAAAAAAAAAAAACAAAAAAAAACCAAAAAAACAACATACACTGTGCATTGCAAGACAAAAGTTGGGCTTCATTTAAGACAATTTAAGACAAACAAGAGAATTAAGAGACTGAGCTTCAGAGCTGAAGAGAGTAAAATGAATCAAGCCTTCTCAGTGATCAAAGAAAGGAGCAAAAAAGAATCTGGAAAAAAATGCAGGCAAGAACAAACCTTACAACCAGAAAAGAGCATCTGAAGAAAGTTTCAGTCCCAACAGATTTGTACTGTGAATGCAGATCTCTAAGTGACAGACAGACAGAGGAAGCCTGGAACCTGAGATTTACATTGCCTTGCATTATTTGTGCATACAGAAGTCTGGTGTTATTTTCCCAAGCCACCGAAGATACAATACATTGTTTTATTAGAAAATCAGAAACTTCTTTGTATTCATAGTCATTTCTTTTAGAAAATAGCTCTGTAGAGCTAGACGGATTTCGAGAGAGAGGCTGGGATAGTCACTAAATTTGAGGAAAAACAAGAGTTTTCAGCGTTTTTTCTACTTAATTCCCCCCCCAGCCTCATCTACCTTCTTAACCAGCTTAGGTCCCTTATATTTCTTAGGTTATTATTTCACAGTGGGTCAGGTGACTTCCTTGATCTCTTTGGAGAATAAATTATTCTCCCAGTACTCCCATGGCCTTCAGATGAGGAACTGTTCACACCTGCGAGTGCAGGATTCAGGAGGGGGCTGAGCTTCTGCTGTCCCTGCTGAATCGCAACCTGCTTTCTCTCTGCTGCAAGCTGAGGTGCTGAGCAAGGGAGAGCTGGCATTTAAATCTTCTCAGCAACAGATCCCTCTTCTGTGCCTGGCATGGATAGCCCAATCCTGACACCGTATTTATGGGATTTCTTATGTACTTGGGTCTTTGTGCTATTTTTCTTGGTTTTGTTGTTGTTGTTGACAGGTTTGATTCCAGTTTTGTTACTTTGTTTCTGTTGGGACTTCCAGCTGGGACTGTATTTCACACTTAATAGCTGAAAGCTTGCAAGATCTCTGGTTTAACACAGAAAGAATGTAAAGGGTGTTTAGCTGCAAGTCCTCTTGGAATAATTTTTCTGACTACAGTCTTCTTCTCTTCTTTCCATTTATCTGCAGGTGTCTCATGATTTTGCAATCAATTTCAATGAAGACAACCCAGAATGTGCAGGTAATGCTCACATTAGGACAGACTGCCATATTTCTTCTGTGTGCAAAATGTGCTTGCATTTTTTATTGTATTCCCTGAGTATTATTGAAAATGTTTTTTAAAGAACACAGCCAGGATTTTCAAAACGTGACAGGCTCCAAGCTATCGGGCTTATCTTTAGAAACCTTAGAAAGTGTCACACATTAATTTCCTGAAAAATAGGTCCCTTTGAAAGTACACCACGTTGGACATTCAGGACTTGCACTTCCCCAAATCACTAGCATTTCTGAAAACTAAAGCCATGTCTTCTAGATTTGTTCCAGATCTTCAGCTACATCAACACCATAGGTTGTGCAGCTAAGAAGGGCAGGACATGCAAAAGCAGGCTGTGAACCTCAGTGATCAAAGATTCCCTCAGTCTAGAGCCAGTTCTTTGGCCAGACCTATAACAACAGTAGCCTACTAGTAGGCTACAGTAGACTACTGTAGTAGAAGGAAGCATGCTTTCATGACAGTAAATGCAGCAGGAGGCTGTTTTAACACAGTGTAAGATATTGGTGTGTTCTAGCAACAATCACTAATCCTCGATAGTTGGATGCCAGATTTATGTAGCAGATGTTGCTGTATGTCTTATATTTGTAAGTGAGGTCTGCAGTGACTGATGCTGTCTTTCTAGAATCTCCTGCCACAATTCACAGATTTTATAAAAGAGAATAACAAGACAATAATCTCTAAACAGCCTAACAAGTAATACCAGACTAACATTTAGCTGAGAGTCTTGTTCAGATGATCATTGCTGTCTAAAATCCACAGGCTGTAATTCTCCCTTATCCTTCTGCTACCATCCAAACACTGAAATGGGTTTTTCAAAATGCTTTTACTGTTCAGATTTTCTAGCTGCTTCTTTCAGCCCTTCTCAGGCTTTCTCTCAGGCATGCTTAATGGGATATGTTCAGGATGAGAATTAAGATGCCAAGAAATAAAGTGAGGAAAAGAAGAGAGGACGAGCAATTCAAGGGAAAGAGACATTAAAAGAATTTAGAGTTCATGTATCTTAAATGCAAGACCTCATGTTTTTGGTTCAGTGGGCATTCCTGCTTTGTTGTTGTGCTTGGATTGTTGGACTGCACCAGCCTCTGCAGATCATATGCTTGAAATGGAATTGGGCATAAGTCCTACAGCTGCTTGGTGTCTTCACACAGCTTTTTACATTGTTTTTAAGACATTAAAAGAAGCAGAAATTACATGTATGCATCTAGAAGTGCCTGTAAGCTTGTAAGCCAGATTGAACTTGAGATTTTAGTCATGCTGAGGGTGCGGGGATGAGGTGGGGAAGCAAAACAGACCTCAGAATGTTGTTGGGACCATTGTATTTTAGAATGTGTTAGCTTGCCTGCTTCTGAACACAGACACGTTGGTATCTACACAGGGCCTGATCTGTTTAAAACATCTCAGTTAACAATGGTCAGCATTAAGTGATAACATATTTATGCATGTAGTGTTCAAATACAGCTTCGTTTCCTAGTCTAAATGCAGGACATTTGTGACCTTCCATGTACCTCAGAAAAAAGCTCTGACAGTCCATGCAAAGAACATTTTTTTTATCCTCCCTTTGCTGCCTCTTCTGAGTCCAAGGCTAATTCTTCTATCACACTGACATTGCTATATAATGATTTGTATCGATTGAAAAGGCTGTCACATCTGTGTAGTGCCAGCAGCAGGTCAGAGGTTGGACAGACAAATGTTCTGCAAGTAAAGAACTTACTATCCAGACAATACTATGTATGCAAAATAAAATGTAACAATGGAAATGAGAAGAGGTTAAAAAAAAAAAAAAGGAGCTGCTCTGTGAGCCTTGCCTTGGCATATGTCACTTAATATTTGTTATGTATTTAAACTTTACTTGGCTCTTTGCATAAGACTCAGTTATCTGATAAGTTAACCCATCACCTAAAAGGTGTTTTAGGGCTAAGAAGACATAAAAAGATGGTTGCAGCACGAAAGAAGGCCAGGGAAGAAAATTTGCAGGATTTGCACATGCATCTATGAGATATGAAAAGCACTTCTTTGTCCTAAACGATCCCTTTTAAAATAATATCCATCTGAATGAAAGCAAGAAAAGGAGACAGACCAGAAAACATGTTGTTTAATCATCTGCTGCAGCTTGCTCATCACCTGCCTGTCATGGACGCTTGATTAGTTCCTACTGCCAATTCTTCTGTGATGTTTTCTAGATGCTCTCACTGTATTAGATGACACGGGGAGCAGTAACACCAGCATGTCATGCAGAGAGAGGATGCTAGAGTGTGAGGGAGATAAAGTGCTTAGTGACCACACTCTTTTTCCTTGTAATATTTAGCATACTTGACAGAAAACAAAGGAAAATTGCTGAAGAGTACCTTGCTTTAAACCAAAATACAAAGATTGGATCCAATATAAAAAGTATGTGTCTAATTTGCTTTTGAGGAATGAAATCCCTTTCTTTGTGGAAGTAGTGAGCTTTCGCTGGCACAAGGTAGTGTGAAGCATCACTCTACATTGAATAAGGACTGTGTATTGATATGAAGAACACTGGAATTCATAAAACACAGATATCCTCACATTTCCTCCCTTGTTACCATTTCCACTCTTGAAAATGTTAGTATTTGTAGCCTTATATTTATAGTACATTATATTTATAGTCTTATACTTAATATTTAGTCTTTATTGTCTGAGGAAGAAAGTGACAACCTCTAATCTGAATGAATGCTTCTTCTACACATGCATGTACTCTACATGCATCTTAAACCCATATATATATGCATACAGTGTATTTCATAAGAGCTATTGAAATTGGATTCCAATTGAAAATGTAAAGAGTTGAATTGTGAAGAAAAATGCACATTGGCTCTCCCTAAAATAAAGGAGTCCAAGAAAAGTAAGCCACAAAGTAAGCCACTCACATATTCCGTTGGATTTGGATATATAAGGACAGTAGATACTACTAAAAGATATTAATCTGAGATAACGAACAAGAAATTATGTTTCTAGAACATGTTTCTTTCTAAGATGAAAGCAACTTTCTGACATGAACTACACTAAATTTGTGTGGAATGCAGGGAGTGAGGTTTATCTTCTACTATTTTAATGCATACGAAAAAACTACAGTGTATCTTGTCATCATCACAGGGAAGATTTATGAGGCTTTCATGCAAGATCAGTAAGTATATGTAATGAAATCCTTAGCAGGTTTAAAATTGGGAGTTAACAAAAGGTCAGTTTTGCAATATGTAATTTAGCCACTGGAATTACCAAGGGAAATTTTGTAACATTACTTTTCATTTTAGCCAATCATAGCTATAATTGGAGCGTGTTCTTTTGTCTGTGAGCACTGCAATGGAAAAATATGTTTGTAGCTATCTATAAAGAGAGAAGACTGCATTCTCCACCATTTTTTCGCAGGATGTTCAGGTGTATCATTGTAAAGCAATTACAACTCCCTGTGATTTGCTAGTAACTGGTCTGCACCCATATATCCAGTAAACATGGTTGAGTAAAATCTCATGAGTGAGCTAGTCTCAGTGCAAACTGAAACTGGCTTAGGGTCTTATTGAAGTAATTTCATTCTTCAGCATCCTTTATATAGCTCTTCAGTCTATCACTTTCTTTCCAACTTGAGACCTCTAATCCTTTAGGTCTGGTAAGCTGGGAGTTCTGAATGTGGAGGCTAATGTGCACCACTTCAAGAAATCCTTCTTCTCAATGATTGAAAACACCAATTTCCATTCTGTGATCTGTCAAGTGTGTCAGCAGAAGTCTGTTCTCCCTGGTCTGGCTATATATCCTGAAATGAAAAGCCAAAAATAGCTAGTTCTCCATCAAAACTTCCTGACTAAAGCTCATTTTTCTGTAGACTGCAAAGCATCCTGCTGTTTCTTCCAAGATTTCACAGCTTTTTGGTCTTAGTCGAATTCAATCTGTGAGCAATTATGCAAATTCACCCTGAAAAATTATTTTCTTAGCACAGGGGAGTCAGGTATTTGAAAAGATGTTTGAATTCCTTGACAGCTCTAGGTTGTAAGTACAAAGGGCAAACTTGTTGGTAACTACCACAATAAACAGATAAAAATATTTATCTGAAGAGGAGGAGAGAGAAGTATTGAAGTGTTTTTAATTTGTGCCTGCCCTTTTAGCATGAATCTTAGCTGGTGATCAGGAAGTGATCACTTACACCTTGAACTGAGAAGGATGGGAGCGATGGCATTGCAAGCTCATACCTAGAAAATAGACATTAAAAACTGCTGGGAAGGAGAAGCATGGTATAATGAATTATATATTACAGACTAGATTCAAGGCAGCTAGAGACAGCTTCTCAGAAATTATCTGAAGTTGTTAGTCCTTGCTAATTGTGTGATATTTTGAATTTATTCATTAAGAACCTGCCTTTTATTTACATTTTAAACAAGCACAATATTGGTGATGTACCACATTTATTTGCCTTTTGTGTGGCTTTTCATGCCAGGAATACAAGGTGTTGTGGAGGCTTATCAGAGCTGCCTGCCCAAGCTGCAGCTGTATGGGCCGACAAACATTGCTCCCATCATCCAGAAGGTGGCAAAATCAGCATCAGAGGAGACCAACACCAAGGAGGCCTCGGTAAGGGCATAATGCTGTTTGGCTTTTTTCTTGTCTTATGATGTATCTCTTGTAGACCATCAAAACAAGGACTTTTCATGTGTGGGAATCATGCCTTCACAGTTTTCTCTAACTGCCTTCACAGAGGGCAGTTTTGAGTCCGTGTCAGCTGGAGCAGTGTATCTAGCCTTTACAGCCTCAATAGTCACAATTTTAAACTCTTCTCCCGCTGTTCTGTTTCTTGCTTTTAGAGCTATTTTACTGTAACACACCCAGTTCTTCACTGTGGAAACATAAATGGCACCACTAAGGTTACAGAAATGTAGGGGCCAAGCCCTGAAAGTGTTGATCATACAAGAAGATGAGTTCAGATTATTCCCTATAGATTACCCCATTTCAAGTCTCCTGCAGAGGCTGTACTAAAACGTTTTTATTCAACTAGGGGATTTTTACAACCATTCCTTTGAAAACTACAGTGATAGAGTTTTCAATTTGCTATGACTGACATGGAGTATTATGTGCCTTTTAGAAATCAGGAGACAAGTCTGTTAGCCTGCATCTGATACAAAATCTGTGACAGATTCTTGGGCTAAAAGGCTTAAGCATAGATGGTGTTTTAAATGTACATCTTTGAAATGGATTAGGCTTATTTTTCTCCTGCCTTCCAAACAGAATGGGAGAAAGGGAGAATGAGAGAATTGGGGAAAGTACGTGAGCGAGGAGGTCTGAAACATTTACAAGAGCAGTGCTGTTGGAGTCAAGGATGTAAGAGAGGACTTGTATACTGCAGCAAGATAAATGACTATGTATAGGAACAGAATAGAGCTGTGCATTGGCATGTATCTCATCACCAGGCCTGGAGCTTTCTCTAAGCTTTCTTCATGTGCTGAGCCTTTTTTAAGTACTATTAAGGCAGCAGTTCCCAAATATTTCTGTTCATGAGTCTGGGCTTGTGATTGTCACTCCACTGCTGTTTCCAGGATCTTGATACTATTTAGGGCCCCAGTCCTAAAATGGGGAATTGATATGTTTGAATTTCCATACCCACCTAATCCTGAGGTGGCTCACTCTGCTCCCAGTGCTGCCTCTGAACGAGTATGTCATATTGAATAAGTTGCTTCATTCTTCCAGACCTAAGCTTCTCCTCTTTCTGTTTGAAAAAGAAATTAATTTATAGCATGAGTCTTCAAGATAAAGTTTTCTCCCTGCATGTTTTGTTTTATTCATGGCAGGAGATAATGAACAGAACGCTGTGTGAGTTTATATAGCTGTGTATACATAAACCTTAATGATGTTTTGTGTGTTGGTATTGCCTGTGCAGAGTGACCAAATTCTGTGACCTGTTCATTTTTCCTATTGATGCACATTTGTTAAATGACTCCAGCTGCCTAACAATTCATAAAGGATCCAAGTGAGAGTCACTCTTCCCCATTACTAAGTGAAGATGTCATAGCCCATGGTCCCAGTCCAGTGGACTTGGGAGTTTTGGGAAAGAAATGACAAGCACACAAAATTGCTTGCTCTCCTCTAGAGAATGAGAAAATCTCTCTTCAGGGCTTTGTATGAAGTGTTTGAAAATGGACATATTCCTCCCTGCGCATGCCCTTGCTCTCCTCAGGGACGCCATTACTCTGCAGAATTCAGTAGGCCTGCCATGTTGTGGTGCTTCTCCTACAGGCACCACTGGATCACCCTCCAGTTTGCAGACGGCTGCACCCATCCCATGTGCCTGTTAGCAAAAAGTGCTGTCATAACCTCCCTGACAGCTCTGCTACAGGCTTGTAACGCTTCAATACCCCATTCCTTCCTGCCTCCCACTGGTTCCCAAAGGGAAAAAAAAATGTAATTGGAAACTGTCAGCAGAAGTGATTGTGCAGCAGATGGAAAATAGGGCTAGTGAGGATCTCAGGACTATTCCAGACTTCCAGCCAGAGTCCTGACTCTCCCAGCCCTAGCAGCTAGAAACCCCGTTTTCTACACTGTGCATGCCTTGGCTCCCTCCAGCCCCTGGAAATTACCTGAACTAGAGCTAAACTCCAGAAGAGGACAAATTAGTAGCTGAGGAGGTTTGGATGGGAAACACACTTAACCTTTGAGTCACTATTTTAAAAAGTCCATGAGTGAGTTACCAGAAGCACTTTTATACTGGAAAACGGCAAGCAGCTTTGGAAGATTAACTAATGATATAATTTTTCACTTCTTGTCCAACAACTTCAGCAATATTTCATCTTGCTGATTCTGACGGACGGCGTCATCACAGACATGGCTGACACCAGAGAGGCCATTGTCCATGCCTCTCACCTTCCCATGTCAGTCATCATCGTCGGGGTGGGGAACGCCGATTTTAGTGACATGCAGATGCTGGATGGTGATGATGGGATCCTGAGGTCTCCCAAGGGCGAGCCTGTGCTTCGAGATATTGTCCAGTTTGTGCCATTTAGGAACTTCAAACATGTAAGCTGACTTTTCCATCCATTCTGCAGAAGGCTGAATGCATGCAACATATAGGGAACAGTCTCCGGGGCTGGGCCTAACTTTGTATGGGCATGAAGTGTTTAGTAATTCTATGGCATTATTGTGTCAGAAATTGAGAGAAAAAGGAGTACAGAATGAAATGTGCTTCATTAGTGAGCTGGTGAGGGTGGGGAAGGAAGAGATGGGGCAGAATCCATGTGCTTCTTGTGGTGCCAGTCCTTACTTCCACTTTCTCCCTGATTTTAGTTTTGTTGCCCCTCCTGACTTATCTTTCCTGGTGTCTCTCTTCCATTCTCTTTACATCTGTTCTATTAGGACTACTGTATTCTGCTTTCCACCCCTTCATTTCCACAGGCAGCTGAAATGGCTGTGAATTTGTACTCACAGTGTTCCCCGGGAGTCTGTTTCCTTATTGAAATTTAGGTCCCTGAGTTCTCAAAGGCAGGACTATCCACCCACAGCATCCTGGTTGCCTCCAAACCCTTTCCCCAAATTCTGTACAAGAACACAACCAAGAAAGTGGTGTTACTAAGAGCTTCAGCCAGCTGTTCCTGTCTGAGCCCACTGTGGTGTAGGGAACACTCTGTAGGAGAGGAAGGGACAGACCCAGCGTTAAATTGCCAAACTTGAAATAATGCCTTGGCTATGTACTTTTCTCCCCAGTCACCTGCCCTACATTGCAGCATCTGTCCCAGGGACTTTTTCGGCAGCTGGGTAGAGACTGTGTTCGCCCACAGAAGGAGCTTTCCCACACACAGCCAGGTTTTTCAGGGCCCTTTTCCTCCATATGGAGGCATGGCATGGCCACTGTGTTCTGCAGCGATGCTGATCACATTGCTTTCTCTCTGTTTTTCCACCTCCCTTCCTTCCCCTCATTCTTTCTGTTAATATTGAAGTGGTTCTCCAGACTGCTTTTTTGCTCACCTTGGTGTCTAGGAAGCATATCCTCAGTATTTGATTTGAAAATTTCTTTACCCCACAGTGTAACTGACTCTTTCTCCTCATGAGATTGCCCTTTCCAATCCACTCCCATACGCTAGTGAGCCTTGGATCTGGATATGTCACACAGAAGTTTTCAACTCTGGGTTGGTTTTGGTCTGCATATTGGTTGCAGCGCTTACATTTCTTCAGTTTTTCTAGGCTTTTTGTTACCACAGGAGATTTCTTTTTTCTGTTTGCTACTTCCAAAATACCTTCATTTTATTTTCCTCTATCTCAAGAGTTGTTCTTTTCTCACTTCAAAATACAGTTTTGCCATATTTGTCTTAGATCTAGACACACTTCTTTCACTCTACTCAACTCCTCAACTCTACTGAGGAGTAAGAGAAACAAACTTGTTCCTCTTTTCCCTCTACCTTTATGTAAAAAATGGATCCTCACAGGAGGTGAACTCCCCCTGAGCTATTAGTTTGGTGACACCATGCCAAGTGGCTGCAGATTTGCCACTGTATTGTAGATACATACATTTCTATGCTGACAGTGCCACCCAGTCACCTATCTACTGCAAAAAAGTATGAGCACGACCTGCTCATAGCTTGTGATTCTCCTCATCAGATAATCACAAGTGCGTAGTGCTGCGCTGCACTGTAGTCTATTGTAAAAGAGTCGAGAGGCAAGTTATTTATGGGCTAGCGCTAGACCTACTTTCAATTAGTTGAAAACCCGTTTCTGCAAGAAACTGGCAAAGCCAGCTGCACTTGTTATTTTTAGTTTAATTTTGTGATTTTTTAACGAAGTTGAAATCATCCTTGATTGAATAGATTAACGCTGACAGTTGCAGTTCTGGGCACTGAATATATTGTGCCTCTGGTGTTACTTGTGAGTGAGTTTATGTGTGATTTTAATCGCTAGCATTGGTCAAATGACAAGCATATATTATTTTTAGCTGTTTTAGATTAACTTCCCCAGTACTGGGAGAGGATAGCAACCTTAAAAATTTATTGCTTTTGTTAAATAGTGATATTTTTCTCCCCCTTTCTCTCAGTGGCACAGATAATACAGACATAGAGGTAGATAATTGTATTTGCTGCATCAGAAAAGTCAATATATCTTATACGACTTGATATTTAGTCTGTTTATTGTGATCTTTCAGCATTTCAACAAATGTCAGTGTAATGGATGAGTGCCCATATCAATAGCCACTTCTGGCTGAATTTCTTTATTGTCATATCTCAAACAATGTCTCTCTCTTAACAAAGTGACATTCACAGCTATCTTGCTTACTTATCCTCAGCACAAAAAAAAGACCTTGCCTTTTGCATCAACTAGTGAAATAATTTTTCATGGGAGAAATGAGTGTAATGTTTTGATTCAAACTTATTTTTCCCCACAGAGAAATGCGGATTTAACACATTTGGGTGATTTTTGTCAGATCAGTTCTGACCAAACACAAGAGTTACCATAAATCAGCGTATTACATTTGACAGCTTTAAGTAAAAAATGTATTTAGTCAAAAACCACATCCCTTTTGTCAATGTACCTTGTGTTTAGCTTTGGTATTTAGGTCACTCAACTATTAGGCAGAAAAAAAAATGTTGAAGGACCTTTTTAGAAAGACTACAAATCAAGTTGTATAAGGTTTATAGGTTTTTCTGATAAATCAAGTATTTATTTATGCCTAAATCTGTATTACCTCTACTACTGATGGAAGAAGGGAAGAAAATGTTATTTGTGAGCAATTACTTTTTGTTTTGCTGGAACAGTAAACCAAAATTCATTTGGAGTCAACCCAAACAATATTTTTTTTCATTACTTCAATTCTCAGGTCAGCCTGGAACTCAAAATCTCATATCTATCCAAAGAAATCAAAAATAATCTATCCAAAAGCTGCCCCTGTGAGAAAATTGAAAGGAGGGAGAAGGAAGTTGTAAAAATAACCTATAGAGTGAATCCCCTATATTTTAATTTTGACTTCAGAGAAGGTTCTGATCCTGCACAGCACTCATATAGGCATTTAACACATTTCAATTTGTTATAATTATTCACATACCTAAAACCTCACATCCACTCCAACATTTTACTGGCTCAAGACCCAATATAGACAGAAAGCTTTATTATAGGGGTTTAATCTCCTGCATGATGTAGTGCATCAGGAGTACTTCAGTAAAGTATCTTATCTTTTTTACTTTCTTTAAGGAATATCTTTGAAGCTATGAAAATAATAATAAATGTAGTATTCTTGGCAAATCCTGTAGTTGCAGAGGCTTGATAAAATCAAGGTAATCATTACTGCTTAAAAAAATGTCCCATTGTATAGTGGATGACATGCAGTTCACTACAGGGGAACATAACAAACAAAGGGAAAGTATTTTCCTTGAACCCAACTGAATTTCTTCTCTCTATAATGCTCACCACCCCAGCAATGTGAGTGTCCTTCACCTGAAACTGTAGAACTGTGATGTTCACAATCATTGAAATGTAGCTGAAGAAAATCACCTGTCTCGAGCCATTCACAGGCACATTTTAAGAGCTGAAATTCTCTGCCTTTAGGATGCATAATATATTTACTGTGCACAAATCTGATGCCACAGGTAGATTGTATTCCACTCTGCATTGTATTTAATCATAAAGGCTAACAACTGTGACTTAATAACACATATATCACAAATGATCGTGGAGAGCACAGCTCTTAGCCACTGCAAGGAGCAATGTTTTGCACTATGCATTGTAATTAAAGATTAAGCATGGTGAAGCTATAGAACTGAATCAACAGTCATTTGTAATATACACCAATTATCATCATAGGGGATTATTTTCCTGCTGCTGGCCGATTTGAAGTGTATTAGCCATCAGTTGAGAGCTATTCATCTTCAGGTGTTTATTGCTAGGATGCTCTTCAAGCAGAGCAGTTAAACAGTGGAGAAAACGTTACAGTAAAACATTGATGTACGATCTATGTTAAAAACACAGTGCAGGCAACCCTTATGCAGCACTGCTGAACTGGGGCTGTTTTTTAGCTCAGAAGTTACTGGGTCTGATTCTTACTCATACAAATGCTGCTTTGCACCATCTGGTCTAGAAGTGAGAGTGCTTTACCACCACAGAAGTACATAAGGTGCAGGTGGCCCAAGTCATCAGACAAGAAACTGCCCCAAACACTGGTTTTGGGATGCTCCCTGCTAGAAATAGCCCCAGGACCGACAGACATCACCGGCACGACGAAACTCAGTGAAGCAACAGTTTTCCGTGTTCAGACTGAAGCCAGCTACCCCAGGGCAGCTCTGTGTGGGGCCACACATTGTGAGACTGTGAGCACAGTAAATGTGTTAGCTTAAACCTCAGTGAAAGGCGATTTACTTAGCATGCACGCTGGGCACGGAGTGCATAGCTCAGTTGACTCCTCAGGTAGTGGTGGTTCAGCTGTGCAGCTGAGCCCTGGCAGAGCCTGTTCTGAAGGGCTGACCCTTCGCTTGGGAAGAATGGATGTGGCATCAGGAGAGAGAGAAGTGGCGGCGGGAGGATGATGCAGGGGGATGAATGTCAGTCCAATGTCCAGACGTGTGGACTACACGTGATCCAGAGAAGCTGGTGGCAAGTGCTCCCGCCCAGCATTTTTAAAGATAGAGCAGAGTGAAGTTTCCTGATTGCTGGGGCTTGTGTGTGCAGCAGTGGCCCAGGACGCTTCCCCCATTCCCTGTTTTTACTCTTTATGTAGGGTTGTATTTTTGGTAAGATGGCACGGAGGCGGGCTAAGGTATATACAGCTTTGGCACACTGGGAAGGAGATTAAAAAAACAGTAATTCTCAATAGCAACATAGAAATCAGCCATTTGCCTGACTCTGAGGGGTATTTTCTGCTGATTTCACTGAGAACAGGTTTAGGCAAGAACAGGACAACTGTGGAAAACCATACACTTCCCTCTGAAGGATTAAAATACATAGGTTCTCTTACTGTGTAACACCTGAGAACAGTTCCCACTCTGTCACACAAAGCATGGGCTCTGCTTTGCTAGTTTGTTCATGCAGAAATGTTCCAGGCTTTTTTGCCTGCACAAATGTTTTGGTATAAATGTCACAGTAGGGAAAAAGCGGTCCATTTTATCTGTTACTAATTGCATATGTGACTCAAAATACCAAAATACAAAAAACCAGTTTTGTTTCTGGGTTTGCTAGCATTATCTTTGTATTTGTAGTATTATAAGATTTGATACTGGAATTTATAATAGCCCAGGGGCTTTCTGCACCCCTAGATTAGCCTGCCTATGAATAGTTTACCATTTACATCCTTTGTAAGCCTAATTTTAAGACTCTAAAAGGATAAGGATCCCACCCCATGAAATAGAGTAGGGCAATAAACAGTCAATACAACTACTTTGTGACATGGTAGTTTTGAAACCTGGCTGACAGTATAACAGACAGTGAGGATGGAAGTGTTCATTAATGTGGGAAAAAGTACTTGCTGTGCAGAAGAAATGCGACCCAGCCACCAGTTGAGTTCCAGTGCATCATCTGAGCTGCCATGTGTGATCCATGTGTGCTCCATCTGGAGGTAAACACATTAGTTTAAACCTCTCAAACTGGCGGTTAAGCATTTGCATTTTTACTGCATTTTTGTGGTGGGCTCAGAGGGAACGTGGTCAGGCAGGCTGGCTCACCGGGGCTTGGAATCAGCTGTACCTAAATACTTAGAAACAAGCAAATCCAAAACACGGGGCAAGAGGGTGCTATTGGGCTGCATGGGAGAACAGGAGTCCAGTTTTGTCACTGCTGAATTCAGGAAATTCAGGAAAAATCTCTGCAGCACACGCAGGTAACAGTTGCCCACAAAACAACCACAGGCCCCACTGCTTAAAATGAAGCATTGTCAGGGTGCGAGGCAGCAGCTGTGTGTTGCCAATGGAGGGCATGGTTTCTCATTGCACTGAGGAGTAGCCCTCCTCCCTGCCTGGGGTGAAAGCCAGTGGCCATCTCCCTATCCATCTCTACATTTCAGGGTCATCAGTTCTTAAGTCTGGTTGACACCCACCATTGATAGGTTGCAGGAAGAGCTTTAAAGCCTCCACAAAGCCTAGGACTGAAGCTTTCTCTTGACTGCGGTTTAATGCCAATGAAAACAAAGTATTTTTTGTTGAATTCAAAACTTCCCCAGCCATTAAAACAGCATGTCAGATCCTGAAGAGCAGAATGGTGATGAAGGCCTCCCTTTCCCAGTGATGTCCTTTCATATTCAACTTGAAGCTCTGCAGGGTTACTCACTGAGTGCTGATGAATGAAGTCTTTGCAGCCCTTTTCATTGCAATGTGGTGCTCTCCCAGAGCACAGGGAAGTTCAGCTACCCTGAACTTAAAATAGTCCAAACAGACCTGAAAAACATGCAGAGCACTTTTGGCTTTAGTGTGCTTTCAGGCAGCCACAGCTACATGCCCAAACTGACTCATAAAATGAGTTTTCAGCAATAGCGCCACTCACTTTGAGTCTTTTCTGCCTTCCATTTCTGTACCATGCTTCCTACCTTGATCTCATGGCACCAGTGCCTCTAAAACCCATGGCACTTCCAGCAGAGAGACAGGTTAATGCTTTTGTTTTCTACCATTTCCTGCAGGCATCCCCAGCTGCTCTAGCAAAAAGCGTTTTGGCTGAAGTTCCAAACCAAGTCGTGGACTATTACAATGGCAAAGGGATAAAACCAAAATGTATGTCAGAGTACGAGTCTTCCAGGACACTAGCTCCATGAACCTGCCTGCACTCTTTTACAAAATTAAAAAAGAAAAATGCTACTGTCTACAACTACTGTACTTAAAAATGAAACAAAAAATAGCACGTTTTGGTGATTTTTAACTAAAATAACCATTTTTTTTTTGCATGTGTAGCCTAAAGGCTTAAATCTGTTAAGCAGTTGTATTGTTGAAAACTTTTTATGAGAAAAAAACATCCAGAAAAAAAAAAGTGAACTCTTTACATTACAGCATGTTGCCTTGAGATAAAAAGTTATCTGTATCTGTTTTTTATACAGGTTTGTTGAAATTTTGCTAAATTTCTTATCTTTACACTGTAAAGCATTTTGAAATATTTATTGAGAGTTGATAGCCAAAATGTCTTTGGTTTAATCTGCTATGAACTGAGAGAATTTTTCAAAATGGCAGATGCATGAACTGTATTTTGCATGTTTAAAATAAAAACAACACAGTTTTGCAGTTGTTGTCTTTATTTCTCTCTGCCACTAGGCTGCCTGCTTTCAACTTCCGTATTCCAAGAAAAGAGTATTAAAGTGTTTCAAGAGATATCTGGCCTGAAGCACGGGCATTTCTAATGTTAGCAGCTTATTATATATAACATGGGCACTCAAACATGCCTACTCAGTCTGTGGCCTGAGTAGCAATTTTTCAAAAGCCTGACACATGCAACTGTTATGAAGGGTTCAGACTGTAGCTGTAAACAGATCTGTCTTGGAGGGCATGATCTATCAGGATTGCATGTCTTAAAATATGCCTACTTAATCCAAATGATCTGGCTGGCTTTCAAATGGGTTGTATTTTGACTACCCAAATTTATAATCTGTTTGGGAACTCTTACTTTGTTTCATTTGTATTTTTTAATCTCACAACCAATATCCAACTTTACGTGACATGTTTTCTGAAAGAAATTTTGCATGGCCTGATTTTGTGACAACCAGTGTTTTGTGACTTCATGCACGCACAGATCACTTGTGTGTGTTAGAAAAACTGGTTTTGTACCAAAAGGATATTGAAGCCACCTGTTTTTTTTAAAAAAGAGGACACACAATAACAGATTGGCAGTGGATTGATATTTCCATTGAAATATTTATGTATATAAAGGAAGAAATTAGATCATTGTTATTCTTAGCGTTTGAATTTTGGCTTCTTCATTTGCTAAAAGACAATAGTGAAAGATGTGACTTGCTAGAATTAAGGATAAAATTTGACCAAAAATAATTTGTGTGGGATTGTCTGGAGGGCACGGCTTTGGATGAGTTGCGCTCCTACTGAATGCTTGTTCCTAGTTCCAGAAGAAGCTGTTTTGGGCCAGTACTGAGTATTTTGGAAAATCTCACCTATAAGCAAGGGGTTTTGTTTTAGAAATAATGTATTTTTAAATGGGTTTCCAGGTAATGTAGAACTCTAGCTCCCTGATTCTCCTTTAGAAGTAACTTCCGTGGGATCAGCTTTGATTGATGATTTTGTACCATAAAATGAAGGCAATGACACAGCCAAGATGCATGGGGCTGTCTCACATTCAGTTCTGCTCCATCTATATCCTGCAGCGCAATCGTTCACACTTCCTAGTAAAGATTCCTTCAGCTGATCGGATATTGAACAGAAGTCAGTATTACTTGGTCATAGGTATAAATTGTCTGAATCTGTCCCAACTGATAGATCTCAAATCTACGTTTCCATTTAATGGCTGACAGTTCATTTGAGAGCCTACCCCAGTAGACTGCACATCTCTCCCTCTGTGGATGTATTTCAGCTGGAAGCTAATGTGTTTTTCCCTTATATCTCATACACCACTCTGCCAATGTACCTTAATTCTTACCTACAATATCTCTATTTTCTTATTCCCATTTCCTCCCCTTTTTCTTTCCTTCCCTATTCTCAGAAGGAGCATTTTCTAGCTGTTAAAGCACATGACTGAAAAATCAATGACTCCCATGTTCTTTGCTCCTCCAGTATCTGATTTTGTAATCCTGGCCAAGTTGTTTAACTTTTCTGCACCTCAGATGCCTCATCTATGAAATGAAGGTTACTGCCATGTGTTCATAAATATCTCACAATTGTACTGGGGGACTTCAATATTTGAAAAGTGATTTGACATCCTCAGAGGCATGATGGTGCTCTTGCCATGTAAGGAGTATTTCTTTACCCCAGGGGTGTGGATTTAGGCATATAATGTACAGCTGAGGAGGGGTTAAGGCTTTTCTTTATTATTTGGCAGACTGAGGGAAAGTAAAAGAAAGGTTTCAGCAAGAAAAATTAGGAATCAGATGAATTGTTCTTCTGGATACAATCTTTGGCTAAAGACTTCTGAAGTGTTTATGGTTACATAGAACTGGGCAGTTACAGCTCTTCATTAGCAGAGGTGTTACAAGGTGCTTCTGTAGTGTAGCATCACATAAAATGCAGAGATCAACAGGTTATTGTATGCTGAGCTACATAAATCATCAGTCATTTTCACGTGTGTAGGTGGTCTATATAAGTGTCTCAAGAGAATCACAATTGCTGCAGATCTTTCTGTTTACTTCACACAATCCAGATTGTGTACTTAAACACAAATCATTATCAGTGGTAATATAGATCAGCAATTCTGAGGCAGCCCTCAAGGTGTTTGAAAAGACACCATGATACTGAAAAATCAATTGGAAATTTCCTTCAATCTATACAGATCCCAGCATGCAAAACAAACACGTCATAGTGTGGTGAGCTGGTGTAGGAGAATGTGCAGAAGACAAAACTAGCCATATGGTAAAGGCTTTCTAACGAAGCTTTGAATGTTATTTTCATTGCTCCAAGTTACTCAGTGAAATAAGATAGTATGGGCTTTGTGCAGGCTAATATCATTAAGTATATGAATGTATCTCTGAAATGGCATTTTTTCTCCTGTTTTATCTACCTAGGGTTTTAGCAAGGCCGTTCTGCCTTTAGGCTGAACCCCCATCAATTTCTCTCATAGATTTTTTTCATGCAAATTTAAACTTCTACTGCCTTTTGATGGATCATTTTAAATTCTGAAAACTCCTTTAAAATAAATTATATCTTGTCCTTTTGAGGTGATTGATGATCTAAAATATCTCCTCTTCCAACTGCAATCTTGCCTTTCTTTTTAGTCTCTCAAATCCAATTCAAAACCCACAAGTCCCAGAATACTCAACGATCTTAATGATCCCTATTAGCCCAAAATACATTAACAGCCGTAATTCTTGAACCAGATACTGAGCTGAGTTGTATTTTTAGTTGTGTAGGGGAAACTAAGTTTACAATAATAATAAAAAAGTGCTAATACACTGCTAATTGCTTATTACCCTAAGGTAAAACCTACCCATGTGAAGTTCTTACCCTGATAAACAATATAGTGTTCTATACCATTTGATGAAAAAGTCTACAGATATGAAATGAAAATGAAATTGTAATAATATTACGTTAAAACATGTCTTTTCTTTTAGTCTCCAAGTATCAAAGGTACACAACTGATGACAGCTAAAAGGTTTACAGTTTGATCTGTTAGAGACCTGCTGAGTGTGATGGAGAACACTGGCCAAAGCCAAGGCTTGCTGCAGGTTGCAGAGGTGATATTCCAACACACACACAGGTGGAAGGCCCCAGTTCTGAGGAGATTTGCATGACAGAGCCCTGCTGCTCTGCAACACTCAACAACATCCCTTGCCGTGCACCAAATACTGTGACAGAACGGTGTGTGGTGTAGTGAGCCTTATTGTTGTATTGCAGTAAGATCTTTGCCGACTACTTAAACAGAGCTACCTCCTTCAGCTTGGTTCGCCAGCTGCACAAACAAGACACAGCTTACTCCCAGAAAGTACCCAACTGGTTATTCAGATTGACCTTTCTCACTTTGGTTTATGGGTCTTGCAGTCACGCCTGCTGTGTAAAACTAAACCTGCATCCAACCTTTCCAGAGTGAAAGAGGTACTATACAAACTCCCTTTACTCCTAAGTAGCATGGACATTTCAGGCACAAATTGGGACATTTACATTCACTTTGTTTGGAATGGGAAGGATGAGCTGGAGGACACCTAGGATAAGGTTACACTTCTCAGGTTGTTTTTCCCCTTTATTTACAGGCAGTGCCATTTTGCCACAAGGAAAATACGGTTTATAGCACCATCTGTCCTCCTTCACTCATAGGTCTTACTTGTACCTGCAGTCCCGGGCTGAGGAGCTGCACTTTACCAGAGGCAATTTCAGCAATTAGAGAGCTATGTGAGTGATACTGGTCAGCCCAGCTGCCCATTTGCTTGCAACATTCACTGCAGACCATCAGTCGGCTGCACTCACACCCCCTCTTTTCTGTTTTCTTCCAATTTCATTGCATAGTTGGGGAGATCTGCCAAACCGATCAGGTGAAACCTAGGTGACCTCTCTTGTGAAGGCTGCCAGTTCAAAACTGGTGTTTCCATTTCCTCATTCCTGCAATTCTGAGGACTCCCAAGGCAGCAGACTGGCAAGGAAGGTTATTTTGTAATGGGCATTGTCTCTTTCTTTTCCTTCTCTCCAGAAAAGTGCTAGTCATTTCTACTGCTGTGCAGAAAGCATTTTACAGTTGTGTTCAAGAG
The DNA here is from genome assembly GCF_929443795.1 of Astur gentilis. Taxonomy (NCBI): domain Eukaryota; kingdom Metazoa; phylum Chordata; class Aves; order Accipitriformes; family Accipitridae; genus Astur; species Astur gentilis. The sequence goes on along the minus strand of NC_064893.1, from coordinate 8,749,282 downwards.
GCACTTGAATTTTTATCCCACTGATTAGAGCAGGCAGTTTGCAACCTGATTGCATTCAGAGTTGCAGCCATCTTGCTACACACACACACACACACACACACACACAAATTGACAAGAGTTGCCTCTAGCATCATGAAAAGCTGCATGCACCAAGAAAAAAAAAAAAAAAAGGTTTGCTGTTGATATTAAAAAGGGAGAAAAGAAGTACAGCATTAAAACTTTTCTCTGCCAACTGTGTGCACCCCCATGTATTACTTCCAAGTTACTGGTACATGAAATCCTGCGTCACCTCAGCTGCGCAGCATGCTAGATGAGAAAAGCATCATACTGTGGCGGCAAGGCTAGCTAGCATCAAGAAAGCCCTCCTCTTTAGCAGGGAGCATCCATCGTGACTTGGCAAGTCACTTAATCTTGCTGCGTGCCTTAGTTCCACGTCTTTAAAATGGGGACAAGTAGCATTTTGCTACTTCCTGCGGACTTTGGTAGGGTAGGCACCAGTGCAGGGTTGTCACGGTGCTTTGAAATTGGGAGGTATCACTTTTAACATTTTTACATCCTTTCTTCCTCCTGGTGTAGAAATCCCTGTCAGAGCAGCAGCATAACCTACTGACGGACCGCGCTACAAAACACATCTACATGAAATTTAGCAACACCCCTGTGGTGTTGCTGTTCTTGATGCCAGGGAGAGAACAGAAAGATGCATTGGTCCCTGTGATAGCAGAGATGACTAACCAGCTTCAGAGAGGGAGTATCAGTTGGACTCTGAACTTGAGAGATGCATTTCTGAACACGCTATGTGTTTACTTCTTAAAAGGACAAGAAGTAAACCCGAGGACAAGGAGTGTGTGTGAAAGCTGCTGGTAGTTTTCCGGATCACAGTTTTGGGTGTGAACACCAAAATTCTGCTCAGTTACCCACTCTGAGGTGCCTGCAGCCTGTCTTGGATCTGGTTAGCTGGCCGCAAGCCTCGAGTGCAACACCCCCACACACACATACCACAGTGGGGAAAAAACCAGTGCAGCAGAGTAAAGAGGAGAAGCAACGACAGACTTCAGCTGGTCACACTGAAGGTTCATGTATCTTTAAAAAAGATGTGTCTGTTACAACCAAAAGGGAATCTTAAGTTCATGCCCATTCACCATCCCACCCGGTGCACTCTCAGCTGTGCTTGTGCCCTGCTCAGAAAAAAAAGGGTGAATTAATTCCGAATACTGGCGAAACCCAGATCTCACTGGAGCCAGAGTCAGAGGTACCAGCCCTGTGCCCGCCTGCCCGGAAATCCTCTGCCTGGCCCACATGCTCTAACTTTACCAGTAACTTTGCTGGCTACAATATTAAATATACTTCCGATAAACGCTGCCTTCCCTCCCTTACGTGGCCTACCCGCTTGCAGGGAGCACCGGAAGCAGTTCAGCCCCGCACCCCGCAGCAGTTTGATACGGCAGGGACCCTTCTGCCCCAACCCTCCGGGCATCCGCTCGCTCCGCACCGCTCCTCCGGGTGGAGGCGTCTTCGGAATCCGTGCAAGGGTCCCGCAGCCCGGCGGGCCTAAGCGGTGCTTGCCAGCGATACGCTTCGCCCTTACGCACGCTGCTTGTGTTGGATTCGGGCGGCCGGAACGGAGGCGCGGGGGGGACGGCCGTGCTGGCGGGGTCGGGGGGAAAAGGGTGCCCGCGGCTATTTCTGCGCGTCCTCTCCCCCTCTGCACCCCCTCGGGTGAGGGCTTTTCCCCCCCCCCCCCCGTGTCAGAGAAGGCCCATCGGCCACGGGTGCCGCAGCCCTGCCCCGCGGGGCCTTCGGGCACGCAGCGGCCCAGCCGGCCGCCGGCCAGGGCCCAGCTTAAACCGCGGGCCGCGCCGCCGAGCAGGCGCCTTCACCGGGAGGGCGGTGCGGGAAGCCGCTGGAGCCAGCGGCGGGGGCGGGAGACGACACGCACCACCACGTCTTCGGGTCGGTTCGGGAGTTTTGATGTTAACTGTTGAGGTAACCCCCCCGGCCGGGAGGGCCGGCCGGAACCTTCTTTCTGAGGGCAGCACGGAAGGTTTTCAGCGTCGGACCGGGCGGCGCCGGAAGCCGGCGGCGGCTCCGCTAACGCTGGCGGCATGGCGGGCTGGGGGCTGCTGGGCCGGCTGGGGGGCCGCCTCTGGGCGGCAGCGCCGGGGAGGCCGCTCTGGGCGGCGGGGGCTTCCGGAGACAGGTAGGGGAAGGGGCTGCTGCGGGGAGGGGCGGGAAGAGCGGGGATGGGGATGGGGATCGGGGGGGGGGGGGCGGGGGGGAGTCGGCTCCTGCCCAGCCCCGAGATGAGGGGCCCCTTCCTCGTCCCTTCCCTTCCCCTCGGCGGCCCCTCCGGTCTCCACCGTCCGGCGGGGCCGCTGGGTGCAGCCCGCTGGCAGCGCCCGGAGGGTTTGCAAGTGCAAAGGTGTCAGGGCCCCGGTTCGGTGGCGGGGCACCCAGGCCTTGGTAACAGACCCAGCCTGCGTGGGAGGTACGGCAGGACACGCGTGTTTGCAACCAAAGCGCCTTTGCTTCGCAGCGAGCGGCTCGACCTGCCGTGTTTTGAGTGACCTGGGCCTGCTGTTACAACTACCCGCGTGCTTTCGCTGCTGTATTGTTCAATACTCTGTTTCGTTGAAGAGGATTGAGGAGCGTTCAAGCTGTTCTTAGCGCTCGCAAAAGTTACGACAGTACAGCGAAGTGTTTAGCAGTGAACGTGAAATCGGGGAGTTGTTGGGGCTGGAAGGGAGCTGAGGAGCTTTCTCGTCTAAGCTCCTGCTTGCACTGTGGCCAGCTCTGAGGTCAGACCAGGTTGCTCCGGGTTTTGTCTGATTGGGCCTCGAGAGCCTCCAACTGGGCACCTGTTCCAGTGTTTGACTGTCCTCAAGCTGAACATTTTTTCCTTATGTCAAATCAGAACCCCCTTTTCCAGTCTATACCAGTCCTCTCATTCTCCTGGCATGCACCTCAGTAAACACAGCGTGGCTCTGTCCTGTCAGTAACCTTCTCGTAGCTATTGGAAAGCTGCTGTCAGGTCCCCCCTAAGCCTCCTGTTCTCCAGACTAAACAAGCCCAGTTACCTCAATCCTCCTCACAGGGCAAGTGCTCCAGCCCCTGTATTTTTTTGTACCACTGCTGTACTGGCTCATTTATAAACATCCCTGTTACACTGGGGACCTAAAACTGGATTTAGTATTGCAGATGTGGTCTACTTGGAGTGCTGAAGAAAGGATGATAACTGCTTCCCTATATCTCCTGACCACGCTTCTGTTGATGCAGCCCAGGCTACTGTTAGCCCTCATTGCTGCCAGGAGCCTGCTGGCTCCTTTTTTACCTTTTTGCCCCCCAGGACTCCCAGGTCCTTTGCCTGACTGGGGAGCAGCTCTCCTGAAGTCATGGCGTGTGCCCTTGCAAGAGGTTATACCATCCCACGTTTGGGACTTTGCATTTCTCCTTTATGAATTTCATCAGGTTCCTTGTTGGCTTGTCTCTCTGACTGGCAGAGGGGCGCTCTTGAGCGTGATCAACTGCTCCCTTCAGTTCAGTTTTATTGGCAAACTTAAGGGTGCATTTGTCCCTTTTTACAGGTCACTGGTAAAGTTATTAAACAGGACAAGTCCCTGAATAGGCTCTTGAGGAACTCTACTTGTAGCTGGCCTTCTGGTAGAGTGCAAACCATTAGCTGCGACTCTTTCAGCCTGATGATCCAGCCAGGTTTTTGCCCATCTGCTGGCCCTCCCATCCATGCCGTAACATCCCAGCTTGGATGGAAGGATGCCACAGGAGACTGTCTTGAAAGCCTTGCTAAAGTTAAAGTAAACACCACCCATTGCTATCTCTTAGTTCATGGATCTAGGGGTTTTTTAATTGTAGAAGGAGCGGTCATTTGATTTGTTGTTGCTTACTCCCCTTCGGTATATTTTGCGATACTTTAAAAGTTAGACGAGAGTATGACAAATAGTTAGGTGTTGTAGGTCAAGGGTGGCCGGTTTGAGTGATGGTAGTTGAACAGCTTGCTAGTATAATTTCGGCCTTTATGATTTTATACTTTATTATGTAATGATATGTAGTATATATTGCATTACAAACATGCGTCGTATGAGACATTATTTGAACTGATAAGAGACTTAAAACTTTCTCCCACCACTGGAAAGGAGGCAGCTGGGCTTTGTAGTCAGGCATGTTAACAGTACAACATGGTGGCATGAGCATCTTTCTGAAGAGAATGTCCAGTTCCTCAAGAAGATAACTGCAGAGGAATACAAAGCTCAGACAGCCAGCAAGCTGTGCCCTCTGAAAGATGAGCCGTGGCCACTGAATGAGTGGAAACCAGGTGAGAAAGTCTGTCTTCTGAAATACCAACCTCTTGCTGAAATTATTGTTGCTGTGTTGTTGCATTGAGTCATATCGGGAATGTGTCTTGTATTCTCCTTTTTGGTTTTGCCTCAATCATCCAATACATCTCCTAGTAAATAAGTAAATGTAACGCATCAGCTCTCTAAAAAGCATTTAAAATATTACAGGGTGTTAAGAACCTTGTAAGGACTTTGGGTTTAGTCCAAATCAGCACTTGGCCAGTCCCACTGCTGCACAATGACAAGGTAATAAACTAAGGATTCATCAAAAGAGACTCCCTGGAATATAAAGTATAAGAACTTGAAAATGTTCTTATAAATTTTGCTGCACTCTGGAGAAAAAGTGTAGTGTATAATACATCCCACTTCTATTCAGTGATTCCAAAGTCCTATGGACTAGAACACAATATAAAGTTTTTGAGCCTTCAGAAGGATCACATCATTTGACAGCAAACCTGACAGTCTGCAAATCCGTGAGCAGATCCTCAGGTATGATGGTGGAAACTGGAACAAAGAGCGTTTTTCAAACTTTAAAGCATTTATTCTTCATCTTACATGTTCTGTTTTTCACGCCACGGACTGTCAGAAGCCAGATGACAGGTTGCCTTTGCTGTACAGTTACAGTGACAAAAATGTGCAAAAGTTGGGGTGGGAGGAACCTCCTACAGTAAACTTTCCAATAGTTAGTTTGGCTCTAATATTCAACATGGGTGTTGTATTTTCTAAAAAAAATGAGTCTGAAGCATTGGTTGCTCTAATCTTAATGGAGAACTAGTTTCCACGTTCTATCACGCAACTGGAACAGATAGACCTTTACTGCTAGTGGGATTAAAAACAGTGAACAGGTTATTCTCAGCCTACCTGCAGGGAATCAGCAATGTTTTCTCTCCTTTTTGAACTCCTTAGGAAAGATCAGAGTTAATGGGACTTTGCGGGTTATGAGATGGGCTTTTTCAAATATTGAGTGTGGACTTGCATCCATGTTCTGTTTTGGTCTACAGATTCCATCAGAGTTGGTGTTGTTGCAGTAAAACTGGGAATGATGCCAATATGGACCAAGTCAGGAAAAAAACATGCTGTCACACTACTTAAGGTGAAATAAATGATAATTAATTTTATCTCCTGTACTGTATTCAGATCATTAACCAGAAGTTTCAGGCAAAAGTGAAACTTACCACTTGTACAGAGTAGGAAATCCCTAAAGAAAGATTTCTTTCAACCCTGCATAGGACACCAGGTCTATTCTGTTTATATGCTGAACTTTCTAGGAGCGGTCTGCCTTTTGCCTCAGCTATACAAGGGCTGCAGAACTGTGTGTAAGTATTACCTAGGTGAGGGAAGATGGGAGGCAGCATAAAGCTGGGGTTAACTACCCCACTTCACTTTTTTTATTTTTGCCACCTGCGGGCACTTTGGGATTAGTTTCACTTTGGTTTCTGAGCCTTTGTAGCCCTGAAGCTGCTTCTTCATATTCTCTGGCAGCTACTACTGTGATGAAGCTGTTCACTAATGTGCCATGTGATGAACCACGTTGCTGCCATACGATGAACCACTGCTGTGAAGGAGATCAGATTTACAGGGCAAAGGAGCAGGAGTCTAAAATGTGGCCTCTTATTGTATGCTTTGCCAGTAGGGATTTTGCAGATCTTGCAGGCAAAATATGACTATAAAATTTCATTCGATTTCTAGAGCATTTATGAAAACATAGTTTGCATTCCACAGATATTTTTTTCTAAGATAAGCCTTTTACTTTTTGGCAAAAGAATGTCTATGGTAAAAAGGTAACACTCTCTCCTACTTGTAGGCTGTATCTCCTGCTATATAGATACAAATGAAAATAGAGACTGGCTTTGTTTCACTTGTGTTGATAATCTCTGTGGTCTCAAAGTGTAGACATCTGCTTATACTCAAATAAACGCTATCTTTCTTTTCTTAAGGTGCAAGATTGCCATGTTTTAAGATACGTTTCAAAGGAAGAGTCGGGTGGAAAAACATCTAAGCTACTTGTTGGAGGCAAAAACGCATCTCCTTTTTTTGTAAGTGAACCACTTTGGGTGTTTTTGTTAGAATAGTTATTTCTATAGTGATTACAGTACATGATTAAAGTAGCACAGGTAGACTTCTTTAAAAGATTAATTGACAGACATGCATGTCTTGGAACTGATCTTTTGTCACATTGACCCTTGCTTATTTCCTTAATTCTAGTGTCGATTGTTGGTTAAGAGAATAGCAAGAACTTTTTGAAAGTTTTGCCTCTTGATTCTCAAGGAAAGCTGTGGGTTTAGGAAGTTGCTTTGATGTGCAGTGTACCATGCTGATGAAAGGATCTGAAGGGCCATTAGCAGTGTACAAACATGTGTGTTCCCCATCTCTGTGGAGATGCAATATGAGACAAGGACTGCAAGATACATACTTTAATGGCCTTTTGTAAACTTACCCATCTTCATCAGTTGTTTGAAAGACTTTGTTCTCTAGCTTACTCTTCCGTACTGTTTTATTAGCTTTAGCTGTAATTTTTCCACAGGCCTGTTGAGATTGTTTAATTTGCATATCGTTTTACTGATGAATAAGTTTAAGATTTAAATTTTCAGGAAGGTAGCAACAGTGCTGTCAAAACCACTTGCTTGTTTAGACACCCCAAATGCCTTGATGTGGAATTCCCAGACACCTTCAGTGGCTAAGGTTGTCTAGCAGAGCTGTCATTCCTGAAGGGGAAAATTGAATTATAGATCAAGGCAGGAACAAAGTTTTCCCTTGAAGGACTGCCATTTCTATGATCCATTATTTCTATAAAATATCACTTTTCACTTCTTACAGTATCCTGACACTCATTTGTTTGATTTAGGCAAGTTAGAAAAAGATAGGACTCACGATCACTAAGCAGATTATCTCAGTTGGTGATTATGGCTTTTTGAGGATATATATATTTCCCTTTTTCAAACAGAAGGTGGTCCCAGAGCCTCAAAATTAATCTGTGTACTTGTTTTTGCTTTAGTGCAGGTGAGGGAAGAAGGAGCTTTTTTTCATTTGATAAACCTGTTGGCTTTTATAGTATATTCTATTGATTTTGAACAGGCTTCTATTTTAAGGTATCTTTCTTTTATTCAGTGAGTTTATGCTATCATTGCTTGTACTTTTCAGGTGTCCATCCTGTCACTTTAGTCTGTTTCCACTTTCCAGGTGTGACATTTTTCCTGGAGAAATTACAGCTGTGTTTTTTCTTTCCTGTTACCTTGGTTTAAGACATGCAACAATCATGGGAATAATAATTTTCAAGTTGTATTATGCACATCAGACTCCTTAGTGTTGATGTTTTCATAAAGATGATGCCATCAGTGATTCAATATGTTGTCAGAGTAAAAATGTGCAGGAAGCAAGGAGATACATAGAAAATTTCTATTTAAACAACTCTTGTAAACTAAGAAAATGTCTTCAAAGCCGAACTACCTAAAAAGTCAACTCGAGGATTTTTTTTTTTTAGTAGTTTGAATTATGCTAAAGACTCTCTTGGACATTACTTTTTTCAAGTTAGCTCCTATTAATTTGGTTGAACTTAGACTCATTTTAATAAAGAAATTAATGAAATATCCTTAGACCAATGTGTGGTGAGGACCTGGCCTGAGACTGAGCTCTGTATTATTATTATTGTTGTTGTTGTTGTTGTTGTTATCATCATTGTATAAACTAGATAATTTCTAAGAAAGAATTTGGCAAGCCTATTCTGAGCAATTCTACTTGTTAAGTTACTAACAAATGATGTCTTTCTGTGGTTTAGCTGCAGGTTTGCACCATTGCTCTCCTATGTTTATCAGTCTTTTTATATGTTTCTTTTCTCTCTGAAGTGTCTAAAAGTGAAAATTAAAAGAAAGCTGAATGAAACTGTGTTGTATTAGCATAAGCAGTTTATCTTCTGTTAATTCCTCATAGGAACATCTGACTTTCTCAGATTCCTCACAGCTACTGATTTTTAATGAATTCAATCTAATGATTCCCTCAGTAATTTTACTAACAAAGTGTATTTCTTTTGAGCATCAAATTGCTTAAAAAATGATAAGGGGTATTGCCTTTTTAGCAAGATTTTTTTTTTTCCCTTTTTAGCTTGCTGTATGTCAGTCTATTACAAGTGAACAGGTTTTTCATGATTTTCTTAATGCAGAATTATTCTCAAAAGTACAATTCTGTCAATGTTCTAATAATTTTTTGTCCAAAATATTTTACATGCTTCCCTTAAGTGAGGGCATATGCATCATCTTCCTTGTCCTATAATACTGGAAGATATTGTTGGTACTTTTTAAAACTAAGAACATCTAAATTCACTCAATGTTCTTCTCTTTAGTATTGCTCTTTAGGAAGGCTTTTTAAAGACTGCAGTGTTTTCTTTGTAGAAATACATCTCTCGACTGTTTGAAGAAAACTTGTTGTTGAAGAGTGCAAGGCTATAGTAGGACTCTTGAGATGTAAGCAGTTTTTACCCTTTGACTTCACTATGCTTTCCTTCAGCTGTGGTAGCTCTTTCCAGTACCCGTGCTGAGCACAGAGCTCCCCTTGCTGTCATCTAAGGAAGCAGTTTTACATAACAGTGGCAATAAAGGATTGATACGAAGGCATGTACTAGAAAGGGGATTTCTTTATTTTTAATTCTTATACTTGGTACTATTGTTTAATACAGTTGTCCTCTATTAATGCCTCAAATTTTTGTGGTCTTAGGACAGATTTTGTATTTAGTTGATGACTTATTTCTTTTTTTTAAAAAAAAAAAAAAGGTATTTTAAGTGTTTTGTACTATGAACTCAAGTTAACAAATCACTCAAAAAAACCTTTTAACTCTCAAAGACTTTGCATCCACACTTTCTCCTCAAATAAGGACAGATTCATAAAGCTAAAATTTCTGGTTTGTGTCTAAAGTCAGAGATCCTCATCATCTTGCTCCCTCATTCTTCACAAAACTTCCTCTGTTCTCCTAAAACTTTTTAACAGATTTTTAAAAACAAAGGGAAGGGCAACATGCAGATTTTCAAAATAAACTGAGTAATGATTTTAAAGTTATTTCCTTTTTTGTCTTAAAATACACAACATTATTTTTGATAGAGAGAACTGCACAGAACTTTTGAGAAGTGAACCTCAGAGATGTGACTGTCCAAGTCTGACAGTGTCGTCAGATGCTTAAATTGCTTTCTAGGAGAATTCATCTGAAAAAAAATCAGCTGCATTGCTTTTTTCCTATGGCCACAATTTTCCTGCATCACTGTTTCCATTGCTTGGTATCATCTTAGTGGTCAGTTGTTCTGTGAGTTGTCTTGTTTAAAACAACTAAGAACAATTTTATGAACTTTAGTCAGACTCCTAAAAAGAAGAGCCCTTCTTTCGTATGTCAGCACTGGTTTGACACTGAGTGTATTTGGTATATCTTAAAAATACACTAATCATAACTTTGTTGTTCTTCATTTTTCCTTTTTTGTCTAGAGACTCTAGATTCTCTTCTGTGGGAAGTTAAGCATTTCTAGAAGTTTCTGTAAGACCAGGCTTTATTTCTATGGTTTTGTTAGTTAAGTCAAATATATTTATGGTGGTGTGGAACTAAGTCATTTGAAGCTTTGAAAAAGAGAAAATGTTTTAAAATTACTACAAAACTCTTTGAAAGTCATGAAAAAACAGTAATATATTTTATGTACATTCTAAATAATTGGTTTCCCTTTTCTAATCTTAGAAATCTTCATATATCTCTTCTTTATATGATGTAGCTGTAGGGTAACTAGTTGACGGAAAATAAAATGCAGACACAGGAATTTTAAATTGATTTTATATTACGTTAAAGTGCTAGTCTCAAGATAAAAGTGTAGTAGAATATATCTGTTTCTCTGAGTGGTGTTGAGAGCCTGTAACCACTTTCTGTGCTATGTTTATCCTTGGGTATTTTAAGATCACTTCTTTTTTATGGCTGCTCTTTGTTACAGAAATCAGAGTCTGCTATGAAAATTTTTAAAGAAGCTGGAGTACCACGGAAGCAGAAAGTTGCGACATTTAATGTAACTGATGATGCCATAATCAAACCAGGTAATCTTTTTGAGCTCCTGAATATTATATACATAATCATTTAATGTCTGCCGCTTGTAAACTTAAACGAAGTTATGATATGTATTTAATTTTTGTTTTGTATGGAAATTGCTGAATTCTTATTTCTTTGTCATTGTTGGAGCACAAACTTTTTTTCATAGGGAAAACAAGTCTTATCCAGACTAGCTAATATGAACATTGATTTAAATAAATGTCTGTAACCTTGACTGACTTGTTGGGAATAAAGATGAATGCATTTACAGGAAGTTCTCTGATTATGAGAGGGGCACCAAGAATTTTGTGGTAACGTTTCTGAGGAGCCTAAAACAGTAGTTTGAGGTTTGTTTCTTCTTGCTGCATGCAGAAGTAGGACTGATGGCTGTCATGTATGGTGTTTTTTCTGGCAGCTTGCAAAGTAAAACACATTAAAACATGTTGTAACAAACGTTCTCAGTAAAAAACAGTATTAGAAGTTTGGAGATTTAATGAAAAGTCTTGTGTTTTTAAAGTTTTATTAGCTAGTGTATTTAGGTTGCTTTCATTTTGTACTTTTTGACAGTTATAGGTATTTTCCCAAGAATTAGGTAGGGTAGGAAATTCTGATATATTACATCTTTATTTGCCATTAGAGAGGGTTTTTGCAAGACCTTTTTAAGACAGTGTGGTAACTGATAAAAATGAAATCTGACATGAAGAGGAAGTCAGGACTGATAAATGGAAGCAAAAGCCTGAGATAAAGCAGAATTGCAAGTTTTCAATAAACCGATTTTACAGTGTGTGTATTTTGTACATAACATCCTTCATGTATGTGATTTTCTGTCAGGTGACAGGCATCTTATCCCAGGTGTGTATGGATCATATAAATATAACATGAAATAATATGAGGATTTTTATGCTTGAGACTTAGCAGAGGTTTACATCATTTCAGTTTGCATTTGTACAGACTTAAAACAGCATGAAAATAGGTGTAGACATGAAGCAATTAAAATTTCATTTTTTTTAGTTCACTTAAAACAGGCTGGAAACTCAAGAGATGCTGCTGCATGGATCTTCAGATTAAAGTTCATTTATAATGAACTAAGTTATCAATTCTGGTTTTTTGGTTTTTTTAAAAACTGCTAATAAAAGAGCATTGCACTTGGATGAAAAAAATTGCTGAAGAGAAACCTTCAATTAAAATTAAAACTTTGAGGCTACAAGCACTTAGGGGAATGAGTGTAATTACAGTCAGGTGAGTGATTTCACTGATTGACAGAAGCACTACTTCTACTAAAGGCAGCGTACAGGTCATTCCCCAGTGGATGAAGCTGTACTTCTGCCACAGTCTTTAGTTTGGAAACACTGTGTCTTAACAAAGAGGAAGCATTGCAAAACTTTTTTATTATCCTTAACCCCATTTTTTATAGGACGTGTTTGGGTTTTTGTTTGTTTGTTTTTTCTTAAAACCCTCTACCTTGTGAAGTACTAGTATTTATAAGTGGATTCTGTTTTTTTGCCAAGTTTGTTTATTGTGAGTCTTAACTAATAAAGCATTTTAGGCTTAGTCTCTTTCAGTGTCTGAAGTGCAACATATCTGATTAAAGGCCCTACCCTTCCTTCCTCCTCATCTGAAATTGAGCTAGGAGCTGAGAAGCATGCTTAAGTCAAAACTACAAAGCATCTGTTTTACGCAGTGAGGTTTATGAAGGAGAACAAATAATATGTGAATACAAACAAAGTTTTGTTTCCTTTCCTGTGACTGTATCTACCCTGGATAGTAATGACTGGTTAGCAGTTTAAGGATTTCAGCACTTAGTTGAACATGATCTCTCCTCTTCTTTTGAAGGTACTCCTTTGTACGCTGCTCACTTCCGCCCAGGACAGTTCGTGGACGTTACTGCAAAAACGTAGGTTCCTAATGATTTAACATGTACGGTTAATCTTTTAAATAGACTGGTTGAATTCTTCTTCCCTTCTACTTTGGCTTGAAGTCATGGCTCGCAAGCTGAAATACTATTGCAAGGGTAGTGGCAGGAAATAGAAGTCCATTCAGCCATGGGGTCAAGCATATAAAATTATTTTTCTTTGCTGAGGCTTACTTTTGATTTTGAACATGGTAGGTAAACCCCCGCAGATATATTAGGGCTATGGTTCTGCATGTGTTGTCCGTTGCACATACATGATTAGCAGGAAGGGCTTGACAAAAAGCTTGAGAAAGAGGTGCTTACGCTTAGCATGGGTGAAGAGGTCTATAATGATCAGTGATATGTAGAAGTGGGGAACAAATGTGGAAAGGCATCGGTTCCCAGAAAGACTGCTTAATTTTGATTTGGTGAAGAGATGTGAAGAGAGGTGCATCATGTGGATCAAAAGAAAAGCAAAAAGATAGTGAATACATTTAGCACAACAGAGCTGTGAAATTCCTGTTTTTGTTTTGTCTCATATTCCAGCTCATCTCCTTGCCAGCAGTGGCTAATAATCTTTTACTTCAACATGGGAGGAATGATTTCCTCTCAGACCACTGCAAATGCCAAATTAGAGCTCAAGTGGTAGAGGGTGTCAGAAACTGGCATCTTGTAGCAAAGACTAGTCATGCCTCTTCTATTACATCCATGATTTCCACTACCCAAGAGAGCTGAGAACTCCTATCTCTGTATTTCAGTGAAGTGTATTTTTGTTGTGTTGTGATACAAATATAATGTGTTCCATTTGATGTTTTATTTTTTGCATAATGGAGATAATACCCAACAGGGTCTTGTTGAAATACCATCCATTGTAATTGTCTCACATATGTGTAATACTTACAAATGTCTAATATTAGACACAGGGCTTTGTGTATATGGGGAAACTGCCCATATCAGTACAGCCGAGTAATCTGTTCTAATATAGGTACACCTGACTACACCTATGAGGGCATCCTATTGAGAAAAGGAGGTTGAGGAGTTGACTGGAATTAGTATTTTTCTGTGTCAGACTTCCTTATGTAATACTAGATCTGGTATATTACTCATTCTGCTTCTAAATTGCATTCAGTGAACAGCCTATAGGAGACAATAGCTTGTTTGCAAAGCAAAGCACAGTGTCATCAGTAATACGGTCATTCCATGTAGATGAAGTGTCGTGCTTTGTTAATGCACAAAAGCTTTGTTTTTCTAGAAGTATTTCAAGAACTAGGGAAGGGGGTTTTTTTGCAATGTAGAAGATACTGGTAAGCAGCCACAGGGTAGTGATTTATATCTTGCTCTTTGTATTTGAAAATAGTAGCGAGCTAAAAATAGACTGGGTCATGTTCAGTGAATCTATCCTATCTTTTAATTCAGTATTTCTAATCTGTTTTCTTCAGATATTTGTATGTTCCCATTTCAGAAATCAGCTTTTTGTTTGTACTGTTGATTTTGGCAGCATATTACATGTAATCCTACTATACAGGTGAAGAAAAAATTGTTCTGCTAAAGAGAAAGATCAGATTTTTATTTTTTTTTTATCATGGGTTTTCTGTTAATATGATTTTCTAATCATTCCAGTCTTGCTGTATCTGGGGGGGTTTAGCCTTTTTCTTTGACTTACATTCTGATTTCTACTTTTAATGTTTCTTCCTTCTTAATTTCCACTTTTCTGGAATGCTGCATTTATTGTATTCCCGTAACTCAGGCAAGAATTAAATTATTTTACTACATTTCAGTTTTTCTTTGGGTCTTTTACTTTATTCCGTGCAGTTTCATCCAGTGTTGCTTAGTCTCATACTTAGGTGTGGTTTGGCTTTTTGTTATTTTTCAGAATACTGTATCCATCATTCTAAGTTATTGTGCCTGTAAGTACAGATTTCACACTGTCCCCAAAATATCCAATAAATGCTTCAGTGAAGGGCAGAAAAAGTTATCTTGGGAATGGTTATAGCATTCAGCTGTGGCATTTGGGCTGTGCTGTGAGGGAAAAATGAGGACATACTTCATGTTACACTTGTGTTCTGAACCCCCCTCAAGAGGAGCCAGCTTCTCTGTACTGAACAAAGAGGGAACCTGGGGAGGTTCGGTCCACTGGCTGAAATAAGCCTTTGTACATTACTCTCCAAAGTCCCATTTTCAGAAGTGATGTAGGAACTTGAAAGATCCTAAGCTAGAGGGGCATTTTGAAAAAAGGCACTTTAGGATATAATGCTGGGTTACAGTAGGGAGCACAGTTTGACTTCCCCTCCTGCCTCCTGCAACTTCCGTCTTCCTGATTCAAACCATTATGGACTTAAAAGATAGTAATTCCTAAAAATTTGCTATCAACTCTAGTAAAGTTTTTAGAAATATTTTTACATGAACATGTGCTTTACAGTTTTTAAGATTGTCAGTAATTTGTTTTACTGGAGGAAACACTGAAGTGTGCAATGTTTGAAATCATATAGATGAAAATAGCAGTGCTGCTGTTAATACCATGATTAATTCTAATTATTCCTTTAAAAGGAAAGAAAGAAAACTAATGTCACCTCAATGAGGAGATACTATAGTGGAATATAAAGGATATTTTAATTTTTTACCCACTCCTAATGATTGAGCTGAGCAAGATATCATTTTGTATGCTTCCTTCTATAAAGATGTAAATAAAAAATATGTTCTTTAAAAATGAGCAAGCTTTTCTTAGTTATCGTAGCTTGAACAAAGTACATGCACTACATTTCAGAAGTCTTGGTTAGCATCTTGATTTGGTTACCAAAGTGTAGGGTGGTTTTTTATGACTGTCTGCTTTCAAATTTTCCTTGCAAATGTTTTTGTTGAAGTCTTTTGAAATGTTTTGATTCATTTATACCTCTGTGAAAATTAAACACTTTCAGAGAAATGAGAAGGTTCAGTTAAAGATGTATGCAGTTTGTTTTTATTTGAAGTCTTCTAATTTGTTCAGCACAGTATGAGTAGCTTTTTGAGCACTGACAGTAGGCAGTGCATCTGCAGGCTGTTGGTTGTCTTCAGTGCTGAATTTTTTCCTTGGTACCTATTTTCAGCAAGTTAAAAGCTCAATCCTTAATTTTTACAGCAGTCTTTAATGACAAGACTTTTCCTCAGTGCTTCAGAGGTATGTTTCAAAAATGTGTAAAGGCTTAGTGCCCTTTTTGGGACAGCAGTAAACTTCAGAATTCCTGTGGCCTGGCGATCTGGTTTGGCCCTGATATGATCTGGCCTAAAATACATAGCACCGTCCAGAAATGCTTCTCTCTCACCTCTTTAAGCTGGTGTAGAAGAGGCTGCTGCCCAAAGGGGAGGTGGTGCTCGCTCCCGCAGAGTTCCCATCGACCTTCTATCACTGGTACTGGCGTCCTCAGTTGCATGATGGAGAAGATCAGCGTGAGATACCTGTATTCTTCACTGGGTTAGTTTTCAGCAGGATCAACTGGTTGCGTGCCCCATCTTGCTGATCGGCTGAGTGAGCTTCTGCACTAGTACAAAGATGACCAAAACATGGGGATGAGGAGAGGTCAGACCATGCCTTACAGTGGTAGCCCAGTGCTGTATGGAGATGCAGTTGTATTGAACCTCCTTTTTCTGCCACTTCATAACCTGTCTCATGAACATTTCAGGAAACCTTTGGAACATCAGAAATTTTGTCACTCCAAAGACAACAGTAGTTTTGTTTGAAATGTGCCAGAATTAAGGAGTGATTCTGATGTGTTTATGGTTTATTTAAGCTTTGCTAGGTTAACAGTGTAATCTGAGCCTGAAAGTATGTTCCACAGTTGTCTGAAATTACTTGACTAAGTAGTTGGAATCCTTTTTCCTCTACAGCATCTAAATAATTGTCTTTTAAATTAGCTAAGTTTGAAGAGTTAGCAGCAAACTAAATCATTGCTTAATTAGAGTGCTTTATTCCAGTAGCTTTCTAAATGAAAGTTGGCTCATTAGGTACTGGCATTTTACTTGTATCAAACCTGGAAAATGAGGTTTTGTACAAAATTAGGTGGTTGACCTGAACAGCTTCTTTCCTGCAGGTGAGACTAGAACAACTGTGTGTAATTAAACTTTATGTTTAATTCTACAGAAAGATTATTTTCCTTTCATTTAACATTTGTGTGTCTTAGTTTTGCATATCATCATTGCTGCCTGTGATTCCTTTCTGGGAATCAGGTAATTGCCCTTCAGTGAAACTAGGTAAAGTGACTGAATTCCATGTATTGAAGAACAGTGGCATTATACATATCAACTCTAATAAAGATAGGTCTCATGCATGTTTTTTTGTTTGGATATGATGTTTAATGTTACTGTTGTCAGAACAAAAATATATGGTCCTTCATTCAAGCCCAGACAACAGGTAGAAGATGTCTTAGCAAGAAATCGCAACGGTGTAAGTAGGATGACAAATGTTCTACTTCAATGTAGGTTCTTGATTATCATATCTTAGATACTGCACACAACTTGATTGTTTCAGAGTGGAATCTAGATATTAATTCTGTTTAATATATAGTTCTGGATTAATATCCCACTTTGACAAACCTTAATGTTTTTTGAAAATATCTGAAGTTTTCAGTACTATGCCTACTAAAAGAATTTGGAGTTATACCTCTTCTTATGCATGTTTGAGTTTGTTCTAAATTAGAATTGTATTATGGTCTTTTTTAAAGATTTCACAGATTTCAATGAACAAAGTGTAGTAGGATGTCAGTAGTTAGGACTTTTGGGGGGGAAATCAGGGATTCTTTTGATGCATTCTTAAAGGAAATTGTGATGCAGATCATCATAAGAAAAGTAACTTCAGGAGAGGTGCATGTTTGGTTGATATCTTTTATACGTATGTTGGCTAATGTGAAATTACATAGAGTAGTGTATATAGTATACTAAAAATAGTATATAGTATACATAAAATCATATGTATTGCATATGTGATAACTATATGTTTTAATCTTTTGATTTTGCTAGGACACACTAATGTTACGAAATATTTGTTGGAAATGAACTCATGAGACTTTTTAAGTAATAAAAGATCCAATATTCTTTTGGGCAATTTTTCTGTTTCATTCACTTTTGCAAAATACTGGTTTAGGTTTAGTTTCAGTAATTATTTTTCTTGTATTTTATTGGTGATATTTGCTGAATGCATTCACACCTAGTAATTTTTAAGAAGGGCGAAGAGGGCAATTAAGCAATTTGAAATTAGTAAGTGATACTAATAGCTGACACCTGGCATCTGTTCAGAAGTCAAGAATATATTCTTGCGTATATTTGTTAATTTTTTGGCAGAATTAAAAAAGTTTAAGAAAACTGTAAACTGTATAAATTCTTCTCTGATTTTCTATAGGATTTCTTGAACAGCATGTATGTTAAGGTCTCTTCCTTGTTTATATAAAATGAATGTTATTTTCAAAAGCACTTTGCATTTCATACAGTTAGAAGAATGTAAAATCTTTGCCTTAGAAATACAGATAAATTTTTAGTCATGGAAAATTTATTCATAAATATTTTTTTTTCATATAGTAGAGAAATCCACCTCTTGTCTGAGAACAGATCACCGTCACATCAAGGTGGACTTAGGTTGGAAAAACACTGTTCTTCTAGAATGATGGAGGTATATTGGCTGAGCTACTAAGTGCCGAGTTGAACAGTCGTCCTTTCTAAATTTGATTTAAACAGATATTAGTAGTTCCTTACTTTATTTTAAACTTTACATTTGATTTACATAATCCTGTAGTTTTTATTCTGGTTCCAGCTTTATTTCAGATAGAGCATGAGTCTAGGAGGAAATATACACTATCTGTGTAGTTGTTTTTCATCTTGACATGTGTTTAAAGAGCTTTATACATTGTTTATTCTTTTTAAAACATCAGAAACTCCAAAATGAAATAAAACTATAGCTTCTTATTTAATTAGTAAAAACTTGTTTTTATTTTCAGTCATGATGGTGACTGTGTCATGTTGAATAGAAAATTAATGTTCAAAAATCATAAGATAAAGTGTATTCGTCAGTAATTGAGACCTTCAATCAGTTTTCCACAAATAAAAAATGAAACTATTCTAAAACATAATTGAACTAATATGATGAAAGAACCTTGGTAGATAGTAAAGCATTATACATTATGAAATACTCTAATTTCAGCATTGAGATAACTTTCCTTGACTTTAGCCCAAATATTTCAGACGTTGGAGATTTGTTTTCATATTTCAGATCAACAGGTGCATGAGAATTTTCAGGTTTACCCGAGTGCTCTTTTTTAGTCTGGCCATAAATTTCTGAAGGCTTTGAGTATTGTAAAGTCTGAGGTTTTGTTCACAGGAAATATGTGTGTAATTGGAATGACCAAGTAGTAGATGAGCATAGTCTATTGCATAAATCATTAAACACTAGCAACTCTGTCTTGTGATATAATCGCTTCTTTTTGAGGATATCTTATAGCATTTGATGAAGTAAACATCTTTTTCAAAATGCATCTCTTACAAGTATTAACTATTTCTTATATTTTTATATTTTATTTAAAAGTACAATTTACAATATTCTAAATTGTTCATGTCTAAAAATGAACAATCTGAATGAAATATTGAAGTGGTTTCATGATGTCAGGGATTTGTGCTTCTTGATTAAAGTTGACAGTACTGCTTTCTTTTGAAATAGTAGCTTTCGATGGTTATATGGTTTTCTCTGAATTGCAAGTCCATTTCTGCAGCTAAACAATTAATCATGCCCCCAGTCTGCTCGTTCAGGTAACTGCACAGCTGTTGTTATGCAACCCACTTGCCATTGGTTTTGGAGAGTTTGCTAATTCTATCTTCCAGCTAAAGATGCCAGAAGTAGTCTACTTGGAAAACATGGCCAATAATAGATAGTTTCAAAGAAAAATATAGCATTTTGGCAGAACAGATACGAGTTTTCCTATAGCTTAGTTTCTGCTATGTATTTCAAAGTTATTATTCCCCTAGCAATCTGCAGACATAGAAAAAGAAAAATTTTGAGTCTGTCTTAAAGCATGAGTATTTTTCAAACTGGTTTTTTTACAACTATCGCTGTTCATTACTGCCAGCTTCTAAAATAAGCTGATTCATGAGAAACTGGTGTAACAAAGGCTTGCCTCCTTTAGATTTCTGTCTTGCGTTCCCGATCCCAGGTAACCCCGGTCCTCCCTCCAGCAGATGCCTTCAGCTCCATCTCGTAGCCCTTTCCACACTCCTGTGTTGCACCACTGTCTGCTGGCCTGGAAGGACTCTCTTGCTGGCGCTAACCACATGCATGGCTGGCAGGTGCAAGGAAAGAGATCACTGCTTTGATCGTGTTTCAGCATTTCCTTAGTCATAGGAAAGGAGAAAAAAAAAATCAGGACTTTCTAACTGATAATTTTGATTTCTTGTGTGCCAAATTTAACTGGACTTGACCACGAGGTTCTGAGCAGGGAAGGAGAAAAGCAAGAGAGACACTGTGGTTGCACAAGTCTTGTTTCCTTATGGTTCTGTGGCTTTAGAGAATCCTTCCATTTGTGGCTGGTTTTGGCTGTAGTTTGGCTTGCTCTAGGCAACTAGGACAGCAATCAGAGGAGGATTATTCAAGTGGGAGAGGAAAGAATTCAGGTTTTGTGAATGTTGGTGTTCTCCACATTTGTATGTTTTTGCTAGTTTTTAATGGTAGTGCTGCTCCCCTGCTGGTCAGGGGAGTCAGCAAAATGTAGCCCATACATACTGCATGCTGTATGCATGCTCATACCTGGTTTTATTTTCCTGTGTTTGGCCAGATGGTTCTAATACTTGAATTAATAGGACCATGACATTGCAAAGGGCATTAGCAGAGAAAGGATTTATGTATATTGGAGGAAAAGGATCATCTTGTTAAATTAATTCAGTAATCAGTGCAGCCATAAATGCCGTGGTCAGACTTTTCCTTTTGGAAACAAACAATGCCAGTTTAAACACACACTTTAATGGGCGTTTCTTTTGTGTAGTGGTGAGGCAACTTTTCCTATTGAGTCTGTCCCTGCAGTAAACAGAGAACTCTAAAGCCAGTAATTCTACCATGTGCCTCAAAGATTAAGGCATGGACTCTGAAAATGTTTTGTTTGTTCTTGTGTTTTAGACCTTATTTGTCAGATGAGTACAGGTCAAAAGCATTAAGTGTTTACACATAAAACTGTTTTCAATTGATGAGTCTATTGTAGTTTGGAAAAGAAATCTTCCTCGGTTTATGCTAGTCTGAGCAGCCATCTCTTCCTTTCTTGATGCTTAGGGCTCATCACTAAGTTTTGGTATGTGTTATTATACATTTGCTTTTTATTTGGTTTTTTTGTTTTTTGGTTTTTTTTTTTTGCTTGGTTTCTTTGTTTGTTCTGGTGTCCACTTGGTAAAAGGTTCATTACAGTACCGTGTATTGAGGACCATCACAGCAAGGAGCATTTTATGTTAGTCTTTTTACCTATTTGACTCTCTCCTAGTGCTTCTTACTCTGTAAAGCAACCTTTAAGTATTGCACTAGAATGTTTGTGGTATAAAATACAGAATTTTTTTTAAAAAAAAATATTCTTCTCCTGGCTGAGCTTTGCTAAAGGTAAAAAGATCATGAGCCTGACTGAAATTATTGGTTATTGCTAGAAACCTTAAGTCTAGCAAAAACCCAGGTTTGTTTCATAATTATTTTTCTTTTCAGAATTGGTAAAGGATTTCAAGGTGTAATGAAGAGGTGGGGATTTAAAGGTCAGCCTGCGAGCCACGGCCAGACAAAAACTCACAGACGTCCTGGAGCAATATCTACTAATGTGAGGATTCTTATTTCCTGTTTAAACATTCTTCAGTATTTTTGGAACTGCTTACTAAAAATGAACAATTTCAGAATAGCTAGCTTCTACCATCTACTCTGTGGTAGCAGAGAATCCCAGTTGTTTCAAAGGAAGTTCAGAAACCTGTATTATGAGCAATGCAGATAGCTGTTCTCTTATGCCTCAATTTATGACTATTCTATATTGCTGGTAAGTGAGCAAACATATTTTAACTGAGCAAATTGTGGTATGTTGTAGTATAGCTGAGAGAAATAGTCCTAATGCTTCAAAGAGAGTTCTAAGAATCTTTTATCACAACATTTATAGATTGGAAAGGATTTACACATTATTTTATACTGCAGATACTGTACTATTCTTTGGAACCTTAGTTGCTTTTATCACCTCGCCTGTCTTGTGTAGCTGCTTAATGAACTCTCTGATTCCCAGAATAGTTTGTTGGCTTCTAAGCATTTTTAAGCAGAGTACAGAGTAATATTTTCAAGTTTCAAACTATAAACAATATTAGTTTAAAAGTTCTTTGGAACAGATTTGTCTCTATAAAGGTTGCACAATATTTAGGCTGAACTAAGAGGGATTTTTGCACACTAGCTTCATTACACAGAATTAAGGCCAACTGAGTCACAGTACTGAACTCAAGAGAGCACCTGGCACTGTTTTCTCTGAAGACTGAAGAATGTAAATATATGAACGCACAACACTTTGTTTTAGCAGTTAGTATTCATCATTACAAAATGACCCTTCTTTACTTTTCTTTAAATTAGAATTTCCTAAGCAGTAATGCTGGATGTAATTTCACAAAGTACATAGAATGAGAAATAGCATTGGTAATAGGTATGATGAAAAGGAAATAAGGTGAAAGGATGCAATAGGGGAAAAACAATGCCTTGATTTTTATTTCCCAGTCTAGTGTTGACCACCCTGGCTATTTTTGTAATCCTGCAGTGCTCAAGTACAGAATTCTGTCCGTAGAACTTCTTTGCAGCTGATTTTCTGAAATCATGATTTTCACACAAGTTAAAAAAAAATTAAACTTTATTAATGAATAACCGAGTGATGCAGGAAACTGAGAAAAATTCCTTGATAATACTGTAGAATTAAAAATTACTGCACTTAGTCCTGCATTTTCTTTTCCACCTTTGTTCTTCAGGTTTTACACAGCCAAACAAAAATGGGGTACGGAAACTAAGCAATAGCTGGGAATATAATTTAAAAGTCCATTCTTAAAAATACATGCTTTAAAAAATCTGTTTTACATCAGTATAAAACTTATGGATTAGGGAGAGGGGAGAAGCTACAGCATATCTTCATTTTGGTAGCCTTCCAGGGCAGGACTGCTCTGGAGCTCTGTGGTAGCATCCACAAGTTTCCAGTTGCTATGGTCTGTGATGTAGTTGAGAGTCTTGTGGTGACAGGGGTTTTAGGAACAAAAAAACTTTTCTTGATTTTCATGAAGTGAAAGTATGGGATGAGTGCAGATTTTGTTCTGAATCTATACACGTTAAGTATTAAGCAAGCCTAGAACAGTATTTATAGCAATTTTATGATTGAGGTCAAGTATTTCAGGTAACATGTGGAGTAATACCTAACCTCCAGCAGGAGGTATTTAAAATGCTACTCAATACTAGATATTTTCAGTATTAGATATTTTCAGCATTGGAAATACCAGCATATTTTCTTTCATGTTCCTCTTGAGATTGTAAGTGTACCTCTTGCAGTTACATTATTTTTTTGGCCCTGTTTTTATCTAGAAAGCTGCCAAAGTTTATCGTGGAAAGAAAATGCCTGGTAAAATGGGTAACATCTATAGGACATCTTTTGGATTAAAGGTGGGTTCTGAGTATACTAGAATGTGTATAAAGTGGTTGGATTGCCATGCAATGGACTTAGCCATGTAACCTTGTGTTGGTGTACTGTCTTGTTATTTCTGTCAAAATCCAGAGAGGAGCATCTTGAAGTAAGCAAGCTAGAAAGACAAGAGTATCAAATGTGTACTTCTGGCTTTTTGTGGGTTACAAATGAGTTATCTGAACTCCCTTTGCATATGTGTACCCTGGGAACTGGCATTTCAGGTGATACTTCCACATCTGATGTGCTTTTCTCTGTGTCCCTTGGTTTCTGACTTTGAAGTGGGAAAACAATCAGGCTTTTCGTGACCTTCAGTTACTGTTTTCATGCCTATTCCACTTGTTCAAACCCAACCCAAGTCTGAGTTGTTTGAAGTCCCAACTTTGTCATGGTCCTTCACTTTCACATGCAAAAAAAGGGGATTATAGTTTCCGTCTAGATCTAGCAGTTCTTGGGCTATTACAGCTACTGTTCTCTGTTTCTGAAGGCAACCTCTGCAGTTTGCACAAAAAGCATATTAGCCTCTAATTTGCAAAAAAAAGGGTGCTGCTGCTGCTCTCTGCTAACTAAAACTATTTTTTTGTAACAGAAAATGTGCATGTTCAGTTGAGCATCTCATAGAATTAAGAAATTAACAAATGGTCGCAGCATTGTTTTCATGAGCATATTTGTTTTAATTTGTCACCTGTGATGTTTTTCACACATTGATGTTAGAGGGAAAAGAGACTTGGGAGCTTCGGCTGGTGTTATGCTGAACAACGAGCTGCCTTACCAAATATAGCTTGATCACAAGCCCTTTAAAACTGTTTAATAGACTCCTGCATTAGAAAGCTGTGCACTCAAGAGTAGCAAGTGACTGAATTTTATGGCAAGTTTAGGCCTGTGCAGAACATTCTTCTCCCCCAGAGTACCACCTCCAGTTAATCAGTTTGTGCTTCGCTGGACAGTTTGTAAAACTGGGAATAGTCTCTAAAACAAGCTCCATGTCTGTTTTCTTTCTGTCTCCTAGGTGTGGAGGATCAACACAAAACATGACATTATTTATGTAAATGGGTCTGTTCCAGGTCACACAAATTGTCTGGTGAAGGTATGTTTGCTAGTTTCCTAAGATCTCTACAACTCTCTTCCTACAAAAGTAAAAACATTGGTTGAATGCAATCTTAATTTCTTTAGAGTCCCATCCTGTACTATTGAATTAAAGGGCCATAGGATCAGTTCTGTAAACGAGAGTTATTAATAGGGGCAATGGGTCACCACTTACTCTAAATGGCTCATTCTTAGCTTTGCACTGGCATTGTGAACACACGTAGCGTATGATAAACCAACACAGTTGCTGTAACCCTGTGGTAAGTGTCTCAGGGCTAGGTCCATCCCCACACTAACCTGAGTCAACAGAATGGTGGCGAGGCTTCCAGAATATTAAAGGGCTGTATTCATGAATAGAAATACACAGCAAGCGCTCCTTTAAAGGTTATTCAAAGCATTCCCATACACCGTAGCAGTTACCTTTCCAAGGAGCAGTTGAGGTACAGGAGAAGACAGCTGGCATTCACAGTAATGTTACTCTGTGTGTTCAGAAAGCAGTCCTGCTGTTATCTTAAAAAAAATCCTTGAGGCAGCAGTACTGCCATCATCAACAGGCTTGTTAATAGGAGACTGCTGGGCCAAGCCATCTGAGCATATGCAGTAAAACAACCGCGTTGACATCTGTGATACGAAGAGGATAATGGACTTTGATTGCCATGGCAGTCTGCTGCATATAATTTAAGTGCTTGCCATGTCCAGGAGTGATTTTTGTTCAGTTCACTTGCCATGGATGATGATTGGAACTTTATCCTAAGACCAAAAGTTAAAATGACTCCATCTTTTTTTTTCCAAGGAAACTTAATCTGTCAGTATTAACTGAGTGGCACAACGCACTTTTGTGACTGCTTTACTAATCCTTGTACATGATTTCTACAAGATACAGAATCTGTATTAACTGTATTTGTAAGTTACGTATATTTGAACATGTTTCAAGTCATAGTTCTATACAATTAGAAGTCCAAGTATCTTCAAGTATGCATTTTGGCATACACATTTGAGAGCTGCAGCTAATTCCATTAGTGAGGGTTGAGGATTCATGGGAAGAATGAGGGATTTTGTCCCTTAGAGCTGTTCGATTTATGTATTACAGTATTTGAAAGATCTTGACCAAAGTGCTCCAGACTCAAACTTTCATGGCTTCTTAGTAATAAATAACACTGTTTGAGATGAAGGCACAGTAGTAGGTATTATTACTATTAAGAAATAGATTTTTAAAAATTGCCTCCACTCACATATTTGGTGATTGAAGGGAGTATGTAGTCAGCAACAGTTTATTCCATTTCCTCAAGCTGGTGAATCCATTCTGTTTTTTTTTTTTTTCTTCCATAGGCCATATGAATTACATGTATTAATTAAATTTTTTCCCTTATATTTTCAAATAAATCTCTGAAGGACAGAGCAAGCTTTAATTAAATAAGCATGCAAAGCAATACTATTTGACATGTATTCTTTAATTTCTGGGTTTTTCTTTCTCCATTTAATCTTGCTGCACTCATCTGTGGTGTTTTTAGCGTGTGTCTTGCACTTCCAGGGTGTTTTCTTGTTTGCCTGTAGACATTGACTTCCTGTAATTGTTATATATTTGTTTGGATCTGTAGTTGGGGAGAGAAATTATGGGATATTACAATTCATAATTACTGTTTGTTCCACTAAATACATGCCTATAATTAGGTAAGACTAATGTCTAGGGGATTTGGATACATCTGTCTTTGAGCTCAAAAAGTGAAGTATTGCATAATACTTTTCTCTTAGTGTGTCTCTAAGAGGAAGGCATTTGTGCTCAGTACTCACTCTGTGTTGCTTGGTAACCATTAAAACCACAGTGCACCTTAAAGCATATATTTATTTTGTATGTTATGTATTTTTGGAAACTTAGTGCATCGCCACTGTATCCAGACAGAGATGAAGCACTTGAAAAATTTAAGTTTCATTTTCAGCAGAGTAAAAGTGCAGAATACTAGATTGATGGATTCCTGGTTTAATTAGAAATCAGTTTTCATTTGATATTGCATGCTGAAGCATGCAGGTAAATAACTGACATAAGTAATGGTCATAGCCAGCTAGAAAACTAATCAAAAAAGCTTACTTTAGCTTGGATTTCTTTCTCAATGACAAGGTCTAATAAGAAACTTCAGCAGTGTGCTAGAATGTATGTAATTTTTCTGTTACAAGAGTAACATTGCAGAATAAGCAGTTGTAAATTAGTGTGTTGTGCCTATCAAGATAGCCTGCCTCAGGCACTACCTGTTTCTCTTGGTGTATTGTCTTAGATCACAGGGCCTGTAGTTACTGTCTGTGGTGTTGATCCTCTAGAAAAAAATAATAATAATAGTTTTCTCTTTTGGAAGCTTATGGCTCTCAATTTCTCTCCCAAGTATATTACCAAAAAGTTACCTCTTCTGTCATTCAAGAGAGAAGCACAAGACTAATTCCTGATGCTTCATAATGGAGGGGATACTGTAATATGGTATATTATAATTCAGGATGTTATAGTTTATCTTTGATAATGTTTTATACTTGTCCTAATTTTAAGGCACTTGATTTTCTTAGGTCATTCAGTGTTGATCACTTCTAATATATCACTTGTAGTGAAAGCAGAAATTCTGGCAAATCTTGTAACGCACAGGAGTTGCTTAGCAAGTTAGACACTGAACTGGCCTTTTTGTATGCTAGAATTGAGTTAAACCTGAAGTATATGGTTGCTTTAGTGTAGTATTCTGCTTGAGCTAATAAATTTAACTTTTCAGTATTCCCCTACTGCTTCTTTCCCTTTTTGCCCCCCTTTTTTCCTTTTATTTTCTTTTTTTTTTTCTTTTTAGAGAAGTCTGGAGCTGTCTGCATCCTACTTATTTTGTATCACACGTGCCAATGTTACTATCTGTGCTTCTAGCTGCTGATGCCTGAGTTGGCTGTGCTGTGCTCAAATTGAGGACATGCAGGAATAGTGTGATGCCTTCACTTCTTCTGTGTTCCCTGTCCTGTACCTTGGGCCCCATGATAGAGTTGTGTAGAGCTTTTTTTTTTGGTTGGTTGGTTGGTTTTTTTAAGACAAAATAAGGCTGGTCAGAAATGGATATAGTTCTTGAATTCAATTTTCTGTCTAGCTTCAGAAATAGAGAAGCTAAGATAGGTAATATATGACACCTGAGGAGATTCTTTCTAACATTCTATATATTTAAACACATTTTCCTGTTTTGCAAACAACTTGCATTCTTTGCTGTGGTTGCTAACACAGCCTGAAGCCCCGTTAAACTACAAATGTGAGTTGTGACTCAAGCATCAAGCTTTAATGCCTGTTTAAGACCATGTGAAGTATTTTGTGGTGATAGATTTCTGAATTTGTATTTGTTTGTACTACCTGTTATGCTGTCAATATATGGGACATACGTATGTGCAGTTTATGAATTGTCTGCAAAACCCCTTATGACTGTTTTAAAGATTTAGTGACAATCTCAACCAGCTCCAGTTTCAGCTTCTTCTAGTATTTTTCTTAATAAAAAACTTCACAGAGAATATGCTGTTGTGTATAGACACTACTATATATACCATCTATCTAGTATAGTGTACTACAATATATAGTACTATTAATACAGAAGTTGAGCAAATCAAGTGATTATAGAATCATAGAATCATTTAGGTTGGGAAAGACCTTTAAGATCAAGTCCAACCATCAACCATACCCACTAAACCATGTCCTGAAGTGCCTTGTCTATGCACTTTTTGAATACCTCCAGGGATGGTGACTCGACTATTTCCGTGGACAGCCTGTTCCAATGTCTGACAACCCTTTCAGTGAAGAAATTTTTCCTAATATCCAGTCTAAACCTCCCCTGCAGCAACTTGAGGCCATTTCCTCTTGTTCTATCTCCAGCCACCTGACAGAAGAGACCAGCACCCATCTCGCTACAACCCCCCTTCAGGTAGTTGTAGAGAGTGATAAGGTCTCCCCTCAGCCTCCTTTTCTCCAGGCTAAACAACCCCAGCTCCCTCAGCTGCTCCTCATAAGACTTGTGCTCCAGGCCCCTCACCAGCTTGGTTGTTCTTCTCTGGACACGCTCCAGCACCTCAACGTCTTTCCTGTAGTGAGGGGCCCAAAACTGAACACAGCACTCGAGGTCCAGCCTCACCAGTGCCGAGTACAGGGGGACGATCACTGCCCTAGTCCAGCTGGCCACACCATTTTTCATACAAGCCAGGATGCTAGTGGCCTTCTTGGCCACCTGGGCATATTGCTGGCTCATATTCAGCAGGCTGTCAACCAACACCCCCAGGTCCTTTCCCACCAGGCAGCTTTCCAGCCACTCTTCCCCAAGCCTGTAGCGCTGCATGGGGTTGTTGTGACCCAAGTGCAGGACCTGGCACTTGGCCTTGTTGAAGCTCATACAATTGGCCTCGACCCATCGATCCAGCCTGTCCAGATCCCTCTGTAGAGCCTTCCTACCCTCAAGCAGATCAGCCCTCCCTCCCAGCTTGGTGTCATCCGCAAACGTACTGAGGGTGCACTCAATCCCTTCATCCAGATCATTAATAAAGATATTAAACAGAACCAGCCCCAACACTGAGCCCTGGGGAAGACCACTCACCATTTCACCCCATTCACCACAACCCTCTGGGCTCGTCCATCCAGCCAGTTTTTCACCCAGCAAAGAGTACACTTGTCCAAGCCATGAGACACCAGCTTCTCAAGGACTATGCCATGAAAGACAGTGTCAAAGGCCTTGCTGAAGTCCAGGCAGATAACATGCACAGCCTTTCCCTCATCCACTAGGCAGGTCACCTGGTCATAGAAGGAGGTCAGGTTGGTCAAGTAGGACCTGCCTTTCATGAACCCATGCTGGTTTGGCCTGATCCCCTGCTTGTCCTGCACATGCCACGTGAGCGTTCTCAAGACAAACTGTTCCATAACCTTCCCCAGTACTGTTGTCAGGCTGACAGGCCTGTAGTTCCCTGGATCCTCCCTCCGACCCTTCTTGTAAATGCGCGTCACATTGGCAAGCTATTTCCTCCTGGATTATGGGGGGTATATTCTGCTCTCTGTCCTGGTCTGCCAGCTCAGGGGGCAGAGTACCCTGAGGATGATTGGTCTCACTATTAAAGACTGAGGCAAAGAAGGCATTAAGTATCTCAGCCTTTTTCTCATTTCTGGTGGCAGTGTTCCCCTCTGTATCTAATAAAGGATAGATATTCTTCTAGGCTTTCTTTTTGTTGTTAACATATTTGTAAAAACATTTTTTGTTGCCTCTTACAATGGTGGCCAGATTGATTTCTAGCTAAGCTTTTGCCTTTCTAATTTCCTCTCTGCATGACCTAACAAGATCCCTGGACTGTTTGTGAGTTGCCCGCGCTTTCTTCTGAAGATGATAAACTCTCCTTTTTTTCTTGAGTCCTAGCAAAAGCTCCCTGTTCAGCTAGGCCAGTTGTCTTCCTTGGCAGTTCATCTTGCAGCACATGGGAATAGCCTGGTCCTGAGCCATTAAGATTTCCTTCTTAAAGAATGTCCATCCCTCCTGGACCCCTTCGCCCTTCAGGACTGTCTCCCAAGGGACTCTCTCAACCAGTGCCTCGAAGAAGCCAAAGTTTGCTCTCCAGAAGTCCATAGCAGTGGTTTTGCTAACCCCCTTTCTTGCCTCACCAAGAATTGAGAATTTTATCACTTCATGGTCGCTAAGCCCAAGACGGCCTCTGACCATCACACCTCCCACCAGTCCTTCCCTGTTGGTAAACAGTAGATCTAGCAAGGCTCCTCCCCTGGTTGGCTCACCTACCAGCTGTGTCAGGAAGTTCTCTTCCACACACTCCAGGAACCTCCTAGACTGCTTGCTCTCTGCCATGTTGTATTTCCAGCAGACATCTGTGTAATATTGAGTTACACAGTGAATGCTTTTATGGATTGTAATAACCAGATGGGCTCTCAGCCTGATTCCTTCTGTGGGCAAGAGCTAAAGTCACTGGATTTTAGTAATACAGAGCATTAAAATTTACTCCTTTATTAGGGATGTTCTCAGAAGGTTACTGGGAGAACAGGAAGAGCTGTGCTGGGTCACACGTACTTCTTGCCTTTGTACAGGCTTATACAGGCAAGTGTAACTGATCCTGCATACCATTTAACCCCTTTATAATATTGTGAAATTATTGTGCAGGAATCTGAGGTAATACATACAGGAAACCTTTGGTATGCTGTGCCCTTCATAAATATAGAGGGAGTCATTCAGTAATTCTCTTGAGAAGACAGATAAATCATACCATGTTTTAAGTTGCTAATCGGTACTTTCAGATGTAAAATGAAACTGAGTTCTTCCTCTTGATAGGAATAATAATATCTAACAACTTTTGAAACTTAGAAGTGAGTAAGAGGCATGTTCATTCAGTTTGGTAGTGATACTCTAAGATGGTGCTTTAGGAGTAAAACTTAAATTGCATTTGAAAGCAACAAATGTAGAAGAAGATGGAAAAAAGAGCAGTACTTTTCACCAGTCAAAAGAAATACCATGTCAATTATACTGATCAAAAGAAAGAGCATATCAGAAGAAGATAATTTTAACATTAGATGTGGCTTGTGTTTCTGGGATCTGCCAAGCTTCTGAGCAGTAGGAAGGGGCAAAATGAAACAGTATTGGACTCCTCTGAAAGCAACAATGGTCTGTTGAAAATGTTTCATAAGAATCTTAAAACTTCTTTAAAAATTCTCCTTATCACACAAGACGCACTATCTGCAACATGCCACTTGACATTAATACGTAAAATACAATGTTAAGGCTGAACTGAAATCTTACATTTATTTACAGAAACTAATGCAGGACTAAGATTAGACTGTTGGGTTTGCCTTCAGTTAAGAGCAGATGTCTTACTCGTAAGTCCTGTGATAGATTGTTGTTTTATGAAAAGGGGAGGGGGGGGGGGGGGGGAGATGAAAACAAACACCTAAATTCCTTTCATTTTCATGTGTCCAAAACTGCCTGTAATGATACAGCCTGTGTGTAACAGCACATATTATTTCATGATGGGAAGAATCAAAAATATCAAAAAAGTAAACATGAAAAACATTTTAATGAGATATATGTGCAATGAATAAGTTATCAGAAATAAAATAATTTATTCTAATCTTCCTAATATTGTTGTAGCTCGTGTAGAGACCACGGGGATTTTTGCTGTTGACATAGAAGACTTATGATGTGTAATAGGATTAGGGAATAAAAGAGAAAGGGGCAAGGGGAATAATAGCCAACTGAAGTTATTAAAACATGTTTTCACATAGTAAAAGAAACAGCAGCAACGTATTGAAAGCTGGAAGGATGACTTATGAGCCTCAGCAGTTCAGATGGCACTGTTGAACTCTGCTGCTGGAGCTGTTGCAGCAAAGGTCTTTGGACTTGGACCTCAGCCTAGTTTATTCCACGTAGACACTTAACATAAATTGCTGTCTGCCAGGACTACAGGGACTTCAGTAGTTTCACATGGCAGTTTACAAGTGAATAGAGAACACTTTTCATAGGGAGGTGTCTGTCAGAGGAGGAATGATCTACTTGAAAAGCTAAGTAGCCATCCTAATCAGTTGAGCCCTTCACCCCCTCATTCTTAGCAAAAGGTTTTCTTTCTTTATCAAGCCTGCACTTAGAAAACTGTTGGAACTTCCTCAGGGGGAAAAATAACGAAACCGTTTTTTCAGAAGCTGAGGTTTAAGTCAAATTTATTGTGCGTTTCATCTGGAGGAATCCTCTTGGAATTTGGGAAAGGCTCAAGTAATAGCAGATATGAATCTCGTAAATACAGTGCTGTCAGAACAGAAATTTCAGTGGGCATAAAATTGTTTTATTTAATTTCTGGTGTAAATCGCAGTTGTCCTGTGTGAGTTTTATGTCCAACCAAGTAAGAACAAGCTTCCTGTTCTTTAAAAATCCACCAAAAAAATAAGAGGAAGAGCTTATCTTCTCTATACTAAAATTTTGTCTAATCTATTGGTACTTTTTTTTTTTTAATCCAGTTGAGTATAGTGGCTGAAAGGGATTATTACAGCTCAGGAGGAAGATCATATGTAACAAGATAGAAATAAAGAATTTCATTTTAAATAAAATTTCATCGCTGGAGAATTTGTAGCTCTTTTTTTCTTCAGAGATACCAGCTTCCTATCTTCACCGCAGACAAACTGCTTTTTGCTGATAATTCTAGTTACTAATTTTCTTCAGAGATTGGAGTTTCAGAGGCTAGATTTTAAATCTTTCCACGTGTAGAGAGGTCAGCAAAGGAAAGTAATTTCTCTGTGGCACTACAGTTCTTGGAAATTAACTTTCTTAAAGGCTCATGTTCGACAAACTTGAGTAGTGATTCCTGGGTGAAGAATTTTGGATGCTTAACTCTGCAGTCACTAAATAGCTCTGCAGTAGCCAGAGGGACTGAATACAGCCAATGCACATATCTTTGCAAAATTAGTTGCCATAATTAGTTTGCACCATAAATACAAAAGCATGTCTTGGTTGTTGAAGAGGTTATTACACTGCATAATATAACTTGGAGCGTCATGTAGGAAAGTACTGTGGGATATAAACACAGTTTAAACAAGCCATACTTACACACATTATTTTAATAGCATTTTAAAACATTGAGCAATGAATTCATGGAGTTGGTTTTGATTCTCTCACAGTAGTGATAAATTTATCACACAAGTGATAAATTCTCTTTGGGTTTTGCTGATTTTTTTTTTGTGATAAATTCTCTTTGGGTTTTGCTGGTTTTAGAAACTCCTTAATGATAGGTAGAAAAGTGTTAAATTCAATAGCTCGGGTTGATGTTAAAATAACTGATGATTATACTTGGAATTCTTCAGGTAAAACAATTGTAATGTGAATGCTGTTGGGTTTTTTTCTTACGCATGCAAGATAATTTTTAATTTCTAGTGTATCGCTGTCTGAAAGTCTTCTGTAAGATTTATTAACCCCACCCTTCCCCCTCCTGCTTTTTAGGTCAGAGATAGCAAATTGCCTACTTACAAGGACTGCAATAAAAACCCTCCGTTCCCTACGTTTTTTGCTGATGGAGATGAAAAACTACCAGAAGACCTGTATGATAAGGAGATTTTCCAGTTCACAGATCCGTCTGTCACATATGCATAATGTTCTTCACGTCTTTGAAAACACAGTTTTGTTATTTTTGTGAACTTTGCAATGCTGTATTAAAGTAAACCTATGGTTTGCAGTCTGGCCAACTGACTTGAACACTTCAGATATTACCATTTTGGTCAGGTAATAAGATTTACCACTGTAAATTTCAAACCTGTATTTAAAGCTGCAGGTGAGTCTGAGGGGCGGGTTACAAAGCACACCAAAGAGTTTGTCTTCAGTGACCTTTTGCCCTCTGTCTCAGGCTGTGAAAACTTCTGAAGAACTGTTGTTTTGAAGGTGGTTCCATTTAATTTCCTGAATGCTACCAAACTCTCTTTCTCTTTTGTGGAAAGTATTCTGGCCAACTCTGATCGATCAAAAAAACCTTCCAAATCTGCCTTGGCATCTGGGGGGATCCGTGAAGAATAATCCAAAATAAAACAAGAAAATGCATTGCTCTGTAGCAGCATGAGCTTGTTTTGTTTCCTTCTTTTCGCCAGAGCTCTTTCTCTCCTTTCACTTTAATATTGAGTTTAACGTAGCAGGTACCCAACCAATTTTCTAGAGGAAAGATGATGCCAACCACTGCCTGTCTCTTCAGAGTTCTGGCAGTGTGTATGGTGAGGGGGTGTTCAGATGGGGTATGTTCAGTAACAAAGCAGCACAAAGACTGCAGTGGCCGCCTGTTTGTTGCCTTCGCTGACAGCTTGTTGTGAACTTCATAGAGGATCCCTTGCATGCTCTCTGGAGAAATATCTCCACATCTGCAGTTGTCTCTGTATTGGATTCTTATGCTGTTACAGAAGAGCTATTACAAAGAAAACAAGCCAAATGTGAAGACCTTTATGATAATGCTAATTTTTCTTTTACCCCACCTTTCAATAATAGCTGGAATCAGTACGCTCCCTTTATTTTCCATCTTACGTGATTTACTATTTATAAGTCTGATCTTTTGAACACTGTAAATCTTCTGATGTACAGAAGCAAGTACCTGGATAACTCTCAGTGCCATCTGACTGCTTGCTTACAAGCCCTGCTGTAGTTCAAGCATTTGCATATACTAAGCTACCATTAATACAGTGGTGGTGCTATCTACTTGTCTTTGCAGCTTCATCACAAGACATCAAATACCTAAAATAAATATGAGATTTTGAAAGACCTTACTAATACTATCCAATTTAAGAGGTCATGTCCTTGTCATTATGGTGTCTCTCAGTTACTGAAGATGTTTTGAATTTTTTTGTAATAGCTTGAAGAAACCACATGCCATCTTAAAGAGGCTGTATATAGCTACTGGCCTGTAGTAGACTGGGAGGGATCATTAGAGATGGAAATGTGAACTGGTAAGTATATACATTGTTGGGTATCCTCTTAGCTGGATTCAATTGAATGAAAAATGCCATTCAAATGAGCGCATCAGAACGCTGCATAACAGCACCGCCTTCATGCTTTCCCTTCTCTTCATTAACATAGGCTCTGCAAGTGCAGACATCAGGCACACAGCAGATGTGATGCAAAAAGCCCATGCAGGCAGCAAATACCCAGTGGGGTGTCATGTTCTGACCATGATACTAGTAATGAGTGCAACCTGTCACCTGTTCCAGATAGTTGCCGTTTTCTGGGGAGGCATTTGGTGTTCAATCTCCTGGTTACAAAAGTTACAGCATTTCAAGTTCACTTGCTATTGAACACATGTAAATCAGGGTGTGTCCAGATGTGTCGCCTGCTGTTCTGCTCTGGTTTATGGGATAATTCTGGCACACATATGCTTTCCGTGAGGAGCTTTGTTGTTATTTATATTTTTTTTACTTAATCAATAACAATCCTGGACTATCACTGAGATGACCACAGAGAGATGCTTTCTCCTACTTGGTTTGTCAGCCAGAACTTCCAGGGCTGTGGGATCCTCTCCTGTAAATTGTTCTAGTTTGGGTTTGCTTTCAGCGTGTGCCTTGGGAAGTACCAAGAATCAAATGTGAGTTCAAAGGGAGCCACAGGTTTAAAAAAGTAAATTAACTCTGTATCAATTGAGATTTCAGCTTGAGGGGAAGATCGACAACCTACTTCAATTCCTGCTTCTGAATCCCGTAGGACAACATCCTACACAATATTGCAGTCTGGTTTGCTGTCTGAGGAAGTAATTGTTGGCAAGCTCTGCTACCACTGCCATAACTTGTGAAGCAGCTGGGATCTGCCATGAATTGCGCACCTGTTTCAGCACAGAGAAGGAACAAAGTATTGATCTCCTCTGGGAGTATAATGCTTGGAAGTCACGCACACTCTCCTCAGCCCTTTCTGTGTCCTTGGGCTGGTAAAGGGCCTGTGCTTTCCCTTGCACGTACAGTTTTGCTTTGCGATGCTTGAAAATCATAAGAGGGTCCAGCAAAAAGCATGAATGCTTTTAAAATCGTCAGTGCAAGTAGGTTTACTGTGTCCTCTACTTTATCACCATCTTAGCAGGAAACCTGTCGTGCAGCTTTTCTTTTCTTGTGTTTTCTGGCAAAACACATACACCGGTGCATGGAGCTGCCCGTAACAATGAGGCAAAATGTGGATACCAAGCAGTTCCTTCATATTTGGTCAGTTTTCTGCAGGCATTTGTGAACGTAAGGGTTGTGGGCAAGGCGCTGAGCTGGGGTTTGCATGTCCAGGAGCATGTTACCCCCTCGTTAGGCTGTTCTGTTTGTTTGGGCTAGCAGAGTGTTTTTAACATCACTAACATGCTGCTTTGGAGGAGGATGTAGGGTTAAGCTTTAGCTGTATCTATGGCTTCATGGCTTGACTGCTTTGAAAAATAAATACTCTTGATTAATACCCCCTCTCAGTGGTTCTATAATAGTACATGAATAAACAGTGGCAAGTTTACAATATATGTTGAAGGTAAAAAGACAGCAGGAAGAGGAAATCAAAACACTCGTCTATCACTTGACAACATAATTGCAGTCATTGATGATAAACAAGGAGAGTTTATTTCTCTTGAATCCATACTTTTAAATACCATGGCTCTGTCATTATGTGAGACCGATAAACATTTTCCTTTGCTATTTTCACTTGATGTGAAAAAATGTGGTTTGTTCTGTTAGCATTTAACAAATATTACTCTAGTAAGCTGAAGGGTTGACAGGAGTTTCTATGTAGAATTTCACCTTCTTCCACTCTCCATGTGGATTTTGGAGCCTGGTATGGCCCGAGCTTTTCCCAAAATTACTGTTTCCTTGCTGAATTCTAAAAATTCTGGAGGGAGGACTGAAAGAAGATGTATTACAACGTAAACTGTGAGGGAGGCTGACCTGTGTAACCTGGCAGCCCGGTGCAGAGCAGGCGAGTGTGCCAGTGCAAGCCCCGTACCTGTGAACTCCGGCACACGGGGCTACCGCATGATGCCAAGGTAATTGCTATTTAAAAGAAGTTGCTAGCACAGTCCTAGGGTGCTTCATAAAGTCTGGCTGATAGAGGGGTGTTTCCTGTCCTGATAACCACAGTGAGGACAGTGGTGGGGTTCATTCATTTTCTGAGTGCTACATCTGTAACTATCACTTGGCTTGGATCATTCTGATTTATGTCATTCCTACGTCTCCTTGAAATTTCATGTGGAAGTGCCTGTTTCATAACTGTAAGCATTACTTGTACACTGTGTCTTCTAGTAATTAGCTCCTATGCCCTTCAGTGCATAGATAATGCTTATTAATTGCATTTAATGAGCACCTCTCACCTGCAGCAAATTGCCCTGCACTGTTACACACCTTAGTGTGTAACATAGCATAGTGTGATTTATTTATATAACACTCTTGATGGCACGTAACAGCTGTAAAAACACGCAAAAATGCTGACCTTGGTCTTGGGTATTGGTTTTGGAGAAGGTGTGCAGTTTCTGGTGGAGGAATTTAAGTTGATTACATGTAGCCTTAATGTTATCACACTAGAAAGAGAATTAATTTCAATTGGCACAGCTCTGCTGTGTTTGAAGTGTGGCAGCCAAACAGATAAAAAGCTGGCAGTTGTTCCTGGGAACTATGTATTGCAGCAAGGTGTGGTATCAGGTAGTAAAGGGGTACATTAGGACTGATAGTCTCCAAATTAATGCAGCCTGCTGACCTACCTCATGAAGTACCCCGAAAGATGGGTGATGTGAACTGGGGAGGACTATCACACTGGTTCAGACCCCAGTTCTGTCAGTGCACTCTTCCTTGCTTCTCTGTCTCTCCCCTCATTGTACAGAAGGGTGTGCATGGTAAGTAAGTGTGAACGTGTCACTGGAGTGGGCATCACAAGAGTTCCAGCGGCATCAACATCCATGGTAACATAAGGGCTAATAACGTCCTAGTTCTCTCTGTGTTTGTGCCACATTCCTCATTCCAGCAGGATATCATGCGTGGGTTCCCACCTATGTGCATGGTTGATGTGCTATAGACTCATTTCTATTTGAATACTAAAGACCCAGGGTATGGTTTTGCTTTCTGATCTAAATCGGCAACTGGTAATTCACGGAATTAGAACTTCTACCTAGCTACTGCTAGTGAATAATTTGATTTGGGGGTTAAATTAATATTCACTTCCATGGCACTAACTTTGAGCACTAGAACAGAACCCAGAAGAGGCAATCAGCTGAGAAAGCGAGTGCAGCTTCCAGTGCGAATGCAGAAAATGGCTTGAATTATTTGCTGTAATCTAATGAGTATACACTGGAGATGGAGCCTTCTGTGCTCTGGTGCTTACTGCCGTGTCTTGAATTCCAGTGTGTAAAATCTTCTGGCATAAGCTGTACACATTGAAGTCAAACTATGGATGAATCCAGCTTTTGGGGATTTGAGAGGGGTGGGATTGCAAGGGGAGGTTGATTAACAAAAAATGGGCTTAAACCAATTTCATATCATTCAAATTGTGCTATATAATTTGCTTCACATTTCCCTAGGTGACACACTCTTACAGTCAGCTAAGTCAAGTTTTCATCTGTCTGTTTCCATCTTCCTCATTTCATTTCTAAGTCGTAGAAAACCTTAAAAAAATGTGGATGGTTTTGCAGGTACTCAAAACAATAACCTTGAAGAGGGTCCCTTGGCAACCTGCTGCTCTATTGAAAAGCAGTATGATTCATCTTTCCCAGGCAAGACAATCATTTTATAAAAGTTTCTTTTTTTATTTCTAGAATATCAAGAGGAAAGATTAACATTGCTGACATGGAGGCTTTTCTGCATGTGTCCTCTCTGAAAGCAGTGTTCCACAGATTCTTGCCAAATCCTGCCTGAAATATGTTGTTGCTCCATGCAGCAATGAACTCGCAGCACAAATTACAGCTTTGGTGCCTCAAGTCTTGTTTAATATGCATCTGCCCAGCACCACGCAAAATACGCACAAAAGAATTTGGCAGCAGGTGATGAGAGATTTACCACATGGTGCAGATAGTTCAAAATCATGGTACCTTTCTCTGCAGTTAGCAAGAAAGGCATTTTTGTCTGCTGGTTTGTTCTCAAATTGCACCACCTGTTTCCAAAGGGAGATCTTCCTCGGGAGCGTCCATGTTCTTCCCTAGGCTAGCCTGAAATTTTCCTTTATTTCACCTGAAAGTTTAGAGCTGCATATGGAGAAATAGCCTGGTAGGAAAGAAACAGATTTGATTTCTCTTCCCTCATCTTCCATTTCCCTTGATCACAGGTCAACAGAGAACTGCTTTCCCCATATGCCAGTTACAGAGAAAATCAGTTGTTTTCTGTGAAGTTGCCAGTTGATTTCTAAACTGCTATTTCACCCCCCGCAGAGAAGGTGCTGTGAAACGTCTGTTGGCTCTTTGTCACCAGATTTTGGATCCATAAGGCCACCGCTCTGAGCCCAAGGGCTATCAGCCTGCAGGTGCCACAAGCGCCAGAGGCAGAATGTTTCAAGCTTTGTTATACGAAGCTATTGGACAATTTAATGGTGCAGCTGCTGAAGACTGCCTGTTACAGGGGGCCCAGCTCCGTCATACATGTGGCGTGGAAGGAGTTTTAGCGAGGTTTTGGCTTCTCATGCCATTGAAAAGCCAAGAAGTGCTTTTGGAAGCGTTGCTTGCTAAGTACCCTCACAGTGGCTCTTCTTGTAGCTGTGAACTACCCACCCCGAGTTAGTAGCTGAATAATCCAAACAACACAGTGTATACACTGTGTGCGTGTGTGTGTACATGCCTGTCCTCCAGTGCTTGCTGTTTGTTCACTTCTGATCTGGAGATGCAGTGACAGGCTTTCAAGCATTGCCCCTTATAGTTCAGTGAAAGTGCTTCAGTTGGCAAAGCAGTCTGTTCTCTGTACTCTTTGAAGAGAGGAAAAAATCAAACTTTGAGTCCTGAAACTTCAGTGTAGACATGTAATCAGAAGCGTTGGTCTTCTCCTGTATTGCACATCCCCCACAGTCAGATCTATCACGTTCACTGATGTCCAAAATGTGTGCTTTGATGTGAGCACAAAACTTCCTCTTGTCTGAAATGCAGCCTGTACCAGAAATATCATCAGGTGGTGTCATCTGTTCTCTTTGAAGCCAGTGTTTTAACCGGTCTTCTTCTCTTAATCACTTAATGATCTTTATTGTGGATGATTAAAAGTAATTCCTTATTTGCAAGCACAGAGCGATTTTGACAAAACAATTTCACAGTTATTAAACATCAAGTTAAAATAATTGCTGTTTTATAAATGTATAAGCAGCTCACCTGTTAATTCACATTTAGGAAACCTAATGAATTATTACTGCCTAGTTCTTTATAAAGTATTTTTACAACCACAGACTCTTACCTTCCCAAATGCAATTACGTGCGTTTAAATTTTTGTTAGTAAGCAGTGGCTTCAAGAGAGCACAAGTCTGTGAGACGTTAATAAACCTCAAGATTTATCCCCCTCCCCCCATCCCACAGCCTGTGCAATTTAAACGAAACATGATGAAGGACAAGTATTTTGTGAGGTCCTGGAGAAGCAGGGGCTGCTCAGAAAAGGGGTTTGAAGGAGAAGAGACTAAACACCCGGCAGCTGAGGACTGGGCAAGTTGCTACAGCTGGGCTGCACACCTGAGAACTGATGGCGGGGAGAGGGGAGGAAGGTGTGTGAGGAGGAGCAGGGGGAGCAGCATGGTGAGGAGCGGCTGAGGGAAGGAGACAGCGGGGGCCAGCAGAGGAGTTTGCAGAGGAGCAGTTCAGCTGACGGGAGAGAGCCACGGCTTTGTGCTGTGGGTTGGTGGGGGCAAGGGGAGAGACTGCAAAGCCAGGATGGAGGTGGGTAGTGAATCTGGGAGGTGCTTGTAGCCAAGGACTGCATTGGAAGGATCCGGCTGGGCATTCTCTGAGAGAATGACCCTGCAAAATCAGATAGATGAACTCTCAGGAGGGCAAGGTTGGAGGAAGATAAGGGCATAAAGATGCCCCAAGCCCTCGGTGAGCCTGCTTTAACCCAGCTGAAAAGATAAACAACCCTCTTGAAAGGAGAAATTCGGCCATGTAATGTTCTGAAGAGGAATCCAGGCCCAGAATTATGTTCTGAGGAAAGTGCCTGCTGATCGCCCACAGCTAGGCCTTCGTTCCCTGATTAAGGGCAGGATTTAAATTGAAGCCCCATCCTTGGTGATTCCTATTAGCTGTCTTAAGTAGTCCTCTGCGTGCTGTGTCGGCTGCTGTGCGCTCTTGGTACCAAGCGTATTTGGTACGGGGCCAGCGGGATGTACAGACCTCGCATTTTGAAAGCTGAGAGCAATGTGAGGATGATCTGTGCTGAGGTGTCCATCAGCCTCTGCCCTTCCATCCTCCTCTCATTTGTCTCTATTTGCCTCCCTGTGGCAGTGGCTGTCAGTCATTTAATAAACAACTTAATTACTGACAGTGACTTGTTGGGTGTGTTACGGCTAGTAAACTTACTGCAACGGCCAACAAGCAATAGAGACATAAGATGCAATACAGTAGAGAGGTGGAGGAAGAGAAAGTTTTGTGCAAGGAGTTTGATAGAGAAAAGACTTCATTCTGCATCTCGTACGTTCCCCCACTTAGCTACAGTGAAATATTTGAATAGGGAGGGAATGCAGGATCAGGCTTAGATGTAATTATACACCTGGTGCTTGATGTCTGTGGGGTGTCAGGTTTTGAAGTCCCGCTCCTAATACTTCAACAGGTTCACTTGGAATTTAACGTGTGTCTGACAGGCTCTGTGACTGATCACATCTGTGCCTTCCTGGTGGTTATTACACAGCACAGGTTATGTTAACATGTCCAGAAATCTGTTGACAGACAAAACTCTAAAAGGTGATAATATCTTAATAACAGCTAAGGTGCCTTCTTTCTCTCTTTTTTTTTTCTTTTTTTTTCTTTTTTCTTTTTTCCTTCAGTACCTCACTGTAACTGCCAGCCAGGTCTGTAAACGCTGATCGTCTATTGTCAGGCACTGCAGGTTTGTTGTGACAGCAACAGCGCTTGGGTTCTGCACGTGGAAGTCCAGTGGTTCATTTCTCCTGTGAGAAGCAGAGGATGCTTGTCTCCTTTGTATCCTCTAGAGAGCTGGAGGATAGATTTTCTTTCACACTAACCTGCTTTTCTTCAGCTGTCTCTTTCCCTCTCTATTCAGTTTTCCTTTGTATTTTAAATAGGGAACAGCAGGGCAGGATCTGACTATTTTTTGCACTTTGTGGGTTCAAGTATTCAAAGGCAAAACCTAAAATGCTCCAGGATTGATCAGTTTACACACTAGAGACTGGATCCTATAAAATATAGCTCCAAATTTTATAGCTTCACAGATTGAGTAACCAAATAGTCAAAGTTAACTAAAATCTACCTTGTAGATATAACTCCTAATTTCATATCGTTTTGGTGCAAAGCCACACTTTTTCAAAAAATCCCTGAATATGGAAATATACTTTTTTGCATGTTCTGTTGCAAAGCCAGACCCGAGGGAACCTGCGTGAAAGGAGTGAATGTGGGTGTACCATCCCCACAGCGACAATAACTCAAAAGTGGAGGGCAGGCTTTGCCAAGGCAGCTCTTCACCTGAAGGGCTGGGTTAAGTGGGGGTGACTGGGAAAGCAGTGACTGTAAGACATGGCTTGTACTGGAGGGCTGCAGGACCACATGTGCTTCTAGCTGTGGAGAACGTGTGCTCCTCTTCAGCCAAATGCTTTCCTGCCACCAGGAGGTGACAGCAGGGTTGTGCTTCCAACCTCAAAACTGATCCCAGTGCTGCAACCTCCGGTGAGCCCTATGGAGCCAAATATCATGTCCCAACCCTTTTCACATCCTGGGAGTGCCTCCCTGCTGTAGCACAGGGAAGCCTTTGGACCTAAATATAACTGGTCTGAGGGCTCTGGCGACGTGGTGAGCATTATAGCAAATTCTAGACATCTGCATTTTGTTCCCTGAGAGCTTCCCATACTCAGGTTACTAAGGTTAATGTATATAACAGCATCTGCATGGTCTCACTGCCAGTGGATGGCTGAAGACTGTTGGCCCCTTTTGTTTGCTATTTTGCTATTTACTTGTAGGACTCATTTTAGAAATGCAATGACAGAGATGGATATCTGGGTGCTGCATCTCAGGAAAGTTTGCAGCATTGTTTTGTTTCAGTTTGGTCAGTGAAATGTTTATTGGTTCCCATGGGAACACAGGTAAGCCGATGCCAAGTGTGTTGGAGAGGTCTCTGCCCTAAGTAACATTAGTTATGCCCACAAAAGTGTGTGTGCCATAGAGAATTTGAGTTAAATTCAAGCTGGGAAAAAAAATCAATCCTGGAAAGGTTTTGTTTGTAAGCAGGAAAATTACCTAACTCCTACATTAAAAAATTCTATACTTTTCTGCAAAACGCTGTAGGCTACTATATTAATTTAAACTAAGGGCTCAGGTGCTTGAGTTTTCAGTAAGTTCATCCATCTATAAACCAGCCAGAGCTTTATGAGAAAGAGAGAGAGAAATTTTCTTGCTGATAATTTATTACTAACAAAAGCAGGAGACCTTATGTACGTACTTTGCATGGACAGATGCAGTTCAGCTCTTCTTTGTATGCTGAGGTGATGTAGCATAGTTTTCAAATGAGTTGCAGTGGCACAGACTGCAAAGCAACAAAGCCAAGTGAGTCCTAAGGGACTTACAATTACTATTCAGAAAGTCAGAGCAAGCTATTCTTCAGTGTGGAAAAATTTCAGGGCATCTAATTATGGGGTGTGCACCACCAGCAGCGACAGTAGGAACCCAAGCGCTTGTTGGAAAATTTTCCTCACCTCCATTTTACCCTTCAAGATGAGTTGTATCTTGTCCAGTGTTTCAGCACGTGATGATTCAGGTTGGACGGGCAGGAGCTGCCACTAGCTGTGCTGCCCCTGCAGCGAAGCTGCTGCCAGTTATTGACTTTATGGGGAGCGCTAGCAGCTCTGCCCCAAGCTCAGAGCTGTTTCCCATTCCTTGCAGCCCACGAATGGCTCCTGCTGCCCCAGAGGTTGTCTCAAGGTTCACTAGCACGTTATACCAGC
Source organism: Astur gentilis (assembly GCF_929443795.1). Taxonomy (NCBI): domain Eukaryota; kingdom Metazoa; phylum Chordata; class Aves; order Accipitriformes; family Accipitridae; genus Astur; species Astur gentilis. The sequence goes on along the minus strand of NC_064893.1, from coordinate 8,705,693 downwards.
CAAGCACCATCTTATTTACCGGGTCCATTGAATAAATGGGTATGAAGGCATCAAACCATTTGGGCTGTCCCAAGAGGTTTCTGTGCAGCAGCTCCAGGCTGGAGCTCCCTGTGGACAGGATGGAACAGCTCACCCTGCATCGGCTGTGCTAAGAGGGCTTGTGCCGCTGTCTGTATTCGTGTCCTGGACCCCAAATTCCTTCAGCAGAGCAGGGAGTGATGCAGCCTCTTGGATGCAAGAAAAGCCTAATAGATTTTTGCCAATGCCTTAGCAAAACCGTGTAACTGGAGCTACTGTAGACTTGTATGAGGAGATTTATTTGAATCTTTGAAAGAACCAGAAAGGAAAAATAAGATGTTAATAATTATTTTCTTCTTAAAAAAGGAAACTGTTAGCAGCTTCTCACTATCTTTTGCTTTAATTAGTCTCACATTCCCACATTGTGAAATTCAAACAGCATATGAAGTATCTTGTTAAATGCAACTTGTATCCCATCCTAGTCCCACAGTCCCCCAAGTGTCCGAGCCAAGAAAATGAGAGAGCAGGAGACAAGCTCTATTTGCGAGTTTCATTATCACAACAAATCTTAATAATCCATTCCTTTTCGTTGCAGGCTGACCACACTTTTTTTTTTTTTTTTTTTTTTTTTACCATCCTACACATCACTGTCTAATTAAAGTGCAAAACAAGGTGGACATGGTGGCCCTGTACCTTCAAATATTCACTTTTCATATGTCTCTTTTTGCTTAGGCTGAATGGGTTTCCCTCACAGAAAAGATGATACCTCTGCCTTTCAAGCTGATTTGACCTATCTGCTCACTGTTGAGGATCACCTCTGGAAATCCTTATTCAGAGTCTAATTACTACTACCTACTATCATTAATCATAGCAGCTGCAGCAACAGTAAGGAGTGCTGCTTGTGTAACCAAAAGGCCTGAGGGAGTCCAGTTGCAAAGTGGCCCTCTCCTTTGCTTCCACTGCTGTACCTCTAGGGCGGTCTTTGCCTGGAAGAGCTACCTAAGTCTGCAAGAGAGGAGCCAGAGGAGCTGTGCCTCTCTGCTGGGTCAGCCCCTCTCTGTGGAGCTAACTGAGCTGAACCCCTGGTCCATGAAGGAGGATCCCAAAGGCTGGTGGCCCCTACAGAAGAGCTGCGTTCTCCAGGTCCAGGGTAGCTGAAGTTAAACCTCTATCAGTTTTAGGATCAATGAAGCAAACCAACAGAATGAAAAGGCTGAACAATGTGAAACAGAAAGCTTAAATGAAAACGAAGAGCCTGACTGTGCTTTGTGTTCTGTCGTAGTGACGGAGTCACTTAAAAATAAGTACCTAAATTTAGTCTCTTAAATTCAGTTTTGCTTATTTTCCACCTATGGACATCTCATTAGCTAGGTGTTTCAAATTATTTGTCTATTTATTTAGGTACCTAAAATATAAATGTAAGAAATTTAAGGCAGTCTTGAGAAAAGCTCTGACCAGCTCTGTTGGATTTAGATCTTTGCATTCTGCTTCTCATACATGAGCTAGAATAATGTCCACAAATTGTGGCTTGGGAGGTTCAGGATGGACATTAGGAAGAAATTTCTCCACACTGGAAGGGGTCACTGAGGAGCTGTAGATAAAGCAAAGCTCAGACTAGTGTCTGAGGGAGAGTCAGAGGTGTGCAAATGACAGAAAGGCAACTGCTGCCCATTGGCACCAGCAGTGCTCAGCCAGTATTTCTGGGACTCTGTGAAAACAACCCTAGGCTGTCTGTATTTCATGTACAGGCCAGCAAGTAGATCTTCATGGCTATGAAATGGCGAAAAAGGAAATTATAGAAGACAACAAATTTTTCTTCTACTGTGTATTCAGAAGGGACAGGGATTTTTATCTTCTTTTTATGAAAAGTGCTATCAAAATCCTTGCTGTGTGTTTCCCATCCCCAGCAAGTCAATCTCTCAGTTCCTGACTACAGCTGTAGTTTAATCACTAGCTGTGTTTCATGTAGAGCAAACCATGTGGCTGTAATCATGTTTTCAAACATAAACTCAATCTTAAAGATAGCTTTATTTTTGCCAATAATCTTTAGCAACGCTTGATGGATCTGCCTAGTTCAGTGGGCTCTGTCTTCAGGTTTTCACTAGTCCTTCCTCAGCCTGGCTCTCACTGGGTGCATGAGCAGTGGTGCTGGTGTGAGTTCCTGCTCTGGGCAGGAGGGACATGTACACAGGCTGGGGCAGCTCATAAAGGATTTTACACCTGTAGAAGTCACGAGCTGTATGATTATTTGCTAGGTGCCATGAGATATGGCCCAAGAAAAGTTACTGATAACATATCATTTCCGATGGCAGTCCCTAGGTAAGCTGTTACCTCTGAGCTGCCAAGCTCCAAGTTGTGTTCAGACTTCCAACTTTTTGTTCCAAGAAACTGCACCAGCTTCTTCCCCCCCTGGAGAGCAGCTGGTTTTCCCCCACGAGAGCAGAGCCTGACACCCCTCACAAACAGTGCTGTGGCACTGCACAGTGTGGGGCTGGATGGCAAAGCCTGGGTCACTGTGAATTGTTTGGGATACAGCCTTGTCCTAGTTCTAGTAATGCCTCCAAGTGAGAATGTCCCTTGGTAAGGCTTCCAGCCCCAGACATTTGCCTCTGCATCTTTAGTGAAGGGTGAACTGCTTTTATCACTCTGGTCCATCGTCCTCTGCTTCCCCCCCGACCCCAAATATTTATTTCTCCCTCTCCTGATAGATGACTACAGCTTTACATATGGAGGCTGGAGATTTGGTCTCTCTGATTTTTCACCCATGTTGGATAAAACTGGCTGTGAATTATTTATAGCATCAATCTAAGTCGTCGTCCCCCCCGTCCCGTCCCCCTTATACTCGTGAATTAAGCAGAGTTCAAATGAACGTCTGCGAGAGAGGTGGTGGGAGGCTTTAAAAAGATTAAAATAACAGGAAGGCAGCTGCTGCTTGTTGTCTCCATCGGTGCAGCTCAGCACCCCCCTGTATATTGGGGGACAGATTTACTTGCATTAATCAAAATACAGTTAATATTAAAAAAACCAGAGAAACTCTTCTGCCTGGGTGCTGGGTTTCCATTTGTTCTGCCATTTAGCTTTCTCCACAGGCTCATCAGAAATAGAAAGCACCATTGTGCCGATGATTGCTGGGTTTCTTCTCAGAGGAGCAGAAGTGGGGCAATGAGACACAATTTAGGCTTTACAATTTGGCGGTACAGAAAGAGAAGTCCGAATTGTTGTTGTGCCTGCTATTACCAAAAATGCTTTCAATGTCTCTGTAAAAGCCTACCCTGCCAGGTGGGGGTTGTGGAGGTAGCCCTGGGTGTGCCAAGATCCCCATCCCCAGGACTTGTCTGCAGAGTCCAAAGGAGCAGCCTGGGCATGGGGCTGGTTTTTGGGCCTGTGGAGCAGGACCAGGCAGCCCTGGAGGACACCGTATCAAAGACCCTGTAGGCTGAGTGCCGCAGTGCACCCATCTCCCTGAAGGACACCAAATGTCGTGTCCCGGTGCAGGGGGGCACTGGTTCCCTCCAGAAAATCTCAGCTGACCTCTGCAGACAGCTCACCTTTTCCTACTGAAGCCATAAACACTTTGGGGTAGGTGTATTTTTGTCCTCGGTTGCTTGTAAAAGCCCTCTGCAGTTTGGTTGCTCTGTAAATAGCAATAACATTTAGATCCTGCTGAGAAATGTGCTTGGTATGAAGTCCTGCAGGAAAATGTACTTACCGCCGAGTCCAGATGGAGGATTTTGAAGGGGGTTGCAACCCTCCCTGCATTACGTGGGGCCCAAACGAAGCTCTGAGGGAACACAAAGCGCTTGTGCCTGGTGGGACGGATGCCTGAGGTGAAGGCATCAGGCAGAGACCTAACGTGGCTCTGGGGAGGGAAAACTCTCCCTGGCTCTGCGCCACCGACCCCCATCCATCACCGCGCCCCAGCAGCCCAATTCAGCTGGGAGGTCTGATTTGTCTCTGGGGGCGGCCACCTACACCAGCTCTCCTTGACGGTTGTGTTTGCACCAAGGAAGAGTGGGGGGATTTCCTAGTCTTATAAGATGCAGACTTGCATCCGAACCTCAAGCATGCAATACAACCTAGCGATGCTCAGCCGTGCAAACACATCAGTTGGGGCCAAGGTAGAGCAGAGAGGAAAGTGTGGTTGTGCCTAAGGAGACATCCCTGTGAGGCCACCTGGGCCTGGTACCACGATCTGGCCCTGCATCAGGGCCGGTGGGTGCCATTTTGTTCCAGACACTGTGTAGCTGAGATCATGGAGCTGACTGGTCCCTGCTCCTCCTCTGCTCCCACACATATACTCTGGATTTGCCATGTCTATACAACTGCCAGGCCTTTTATTAGCACTAGATGAGAGGTGGACACTTGAGTAAATGGTCTAATTTTGCACTGTGCAGAAATATTCCTTCTACCCTTGTGAGAAGGATGAGCAAGAGGCTCATCATCACATAAACAAAACCCAGATGACTTGTGCCTCTTCACTGCTCTAGCGTGGCGAAACAGTGACTTTATGTACTGTGCAACCTTACACATAACAACAGGTAACAAACTGGTAGTAAACTATGGCTGTGTTCAAAGCTGGATGCTGAAAAAGTTTTTGCTGCATTGATTAGTAGGAAATTGCCCTGCAAAGAACTTCTTTAATTTTCTTTGTTGCTTTTAAGTGCCCTGCTTAATTGTCATTGCTCTGTATGCTCCAGGGATTTCGTCCTTTCCTCTCCTCCCATCAGGAACCACCTTCTCCTGTGGGGAAGTGTCTCAAGAAGGTACCTGAAGGCAAGAGATGTTCTGTGGGATCTTTGCAAGGTTTTTGCCAGGCCCATTTAGGTGAGAGTGGGGTTTCACCCATCCGTCCCAAAAAGAGCATCTGACACCCCTGTGCACTGCAAATGCCTAAAAGCTGTACCCATCAACAGTGGAGGGCTCCAGACGCAGGTGTATCTGGGGAAGGCGGTGGGGGGGGGGGTCTGCTGTGATGGGTGATGTTCCCTTCTGGTGTTTTAGCTGTGCTGAACTGGGCCTGTTTGGTGTGGGGGCTGATTTCACAGCATCCTTCAAGGGCAACTCAGGCTAGCTTGTGATCGAAGCTGAAAGTAGAGCCAAGTTGTGACATTTGGAAAGGATATAGATAGTGAAAACTCTTTACATGTTATTGGGTCACTGAGAAAGGATGGGGTTGGTGGTGGTGCAGACGCAGCACTTAAGGAGCTTGGGTGTTTCTAAATAGGCTTCTGGCCTCTTTTTTGCCTTTTTACAAATGGTGTTTGACCACACTATTGTGGACCCAGCTGGGAAAGCACAAATGAAGGAGAGCTATAAAGATCTCTTTCCAACAGCCCTGTTTTAGGCACTCGCCCACTCAGGGCAGAAGTTGAGAGAAACCTGCTTTGCTGAAGAGGGTCACCCGAATAAGCATGCAACCAGGCCAATGCCCACTGGTCTGAAGGGCTGTCTTTAAGAGAGTTCTGTTGTATAGGGCTGTGATTCAAGGGCCATATTAATCCATACAACGTCTGTGAAGATAGTAGTATTAGTGTTTCCATCTGGTTTTTTAACTATTTCATAGGGGTTTTTTTTATAGTGAAGTAGTATTTTTGGAGGCTATTGCGTGTTTCCCCCAAACACTGAAAAGTTACTATTTTTCATTAAGTATAACAACATTTTTTTCTATAGGACTTGAAATAATTATTTGTTTCTGGTACTTCTGTACTCCATCTGGTTAGTTTTTCTCCATACGCTTGTTGTTACAGCTGCCTTTAAAAAGCACTGAGCATTATGTCTCTACTTCATGCTCTTGATTTTTATTCATGTCACTAATAATGGCACCAGTTCTGATCACAGCGACTTGGTGTTCAGAGTCAGCCGTGTCAGTCAATGGACATGTTTTCCTCCTGCAGAGAAAAATTGTTTGTCTAACTTCATTGGGGAAAATTAAAAGAAAGTTATCTTACAGCCATCAGTGCCTCTGCCTTCCTCTCCTCTCATTAGAGTCAGTAAAAACTTCCCTCTGATTCCTGCAGCCTCTGGATTAGGCCATTATGGAGAATTGGGGTTCTTGTAATAAAAAGTATTTTTCAGTTCCCATAACTTACAGTCACAAACTTGCTGGATTTGATCACTGGTCGTTTTGAAGCCGGTTCCAAGAAGGTCAGTTTCAAATAAATGCCAGTTCCCAAACTCACAGTATTATGGGGTTGGGTTTTTTTTTTCTTTCATTATGCTGTATTTAACAAGGCAAGGTTTATTTTCACCCTGGAGTGCAGTCATACTCCCACTTCAAGTGTGCCAGGATCAGCAGCAATCCTTGTGGAAGTGACCCAACTGTGCAGACAGCCCATAGAACAGTATAGATGAAAAGAGGCTTCAGGAACAAAAAAGAGTCAGAAACGGATGTCGTCCCCATCTGACTGGGGTGGCCAACTGGTTGCATTGGACCATATCATGTGAAAGGGTGATTTGCACTGGTTGGTGTTAACCTTGGAGAAACGAAGCCCTTCTGTTTCCCTTGTTCTCCCTGTTACCCTCATGCTCCCCATATCTTTGTGCCCAGATTTGGTCTAGGGTATCTGCAAAATGAGATGAGTCTGGGTGGATTCGTCATGCTCAAGGATCTGTTGTGCTCTGTCTTGATAAAAAGGCCTGATTCTGGTCAGAAGGGGCAAGGCTATTCTCAGCAGCGTGCCTCAAAGACCAGAAACATATGGGACAAATGAAGGCAAAGTGGGGCAGAAATCCACTGAGATGCTCTGCCAGAGCTGTCGGCTAGAGCAGCTCCTTCGGCAGTTCTAAGCCATAGCCAAGCTTGGCCCACGCAGGACAAAGGGGACACATCCAGCTCCCTCTCCACCACCCTTGGCCACCCCTTGTGCTCAGCAGGCATACAAGGGCACCAAGCCTGTACGAAAGAATAGAGGATTGGCACCGCTTGCCAGCCTGGGACAAAACCAGACACATTAAAGGAAGGGCTCAACATTTTCCTGGGGAGCACTGAAATTTAAACAACCATTTTTAGGCAGTCCTTTTCAGAAAGCCCAGCTGGGAAGACCACCTGCCTTCTCTGGGCCATTGTGATAAGATGGCAAACTATCTTGGAGTGCCTCTTCGCCGCAGGTGGCTGCTCAGCTGGGTCCTCCACAAGCCTTTTGATGTGCTGGGGAATCAAAGGGGGAGACACAAGAATAGGCAGAAGTCATACATATGAATGTGCACATACATAGACAGTAACCTTTCCTCCTCTGATTACCCTAGCAATAAATGCTTGTGACATCAATACTTTATGAGAACGAACCATGCACAATTACCAAGTGCTGCTTCGGAACTGCAGGTGGAGGGAGAGGATTTAATCACCTTAGTTTAAGATAGTTTAAGTGACAGCTCAAGTTTTATAAAGTTACAGAAGTTGGAGTGAGTGAACACCATACAGATAAGCCATTAGTTCTGCAAGGAATTTTCCTGGTGTAAGACGCATTATATATGAATTTGTTGCATGGCTGCTCTTGGTTGCATGTTAGAACATGTAAAATAGCACTGTGAAGCACTTATGTGTGTTTGTTTATATGTATGTGTGTGTATGCATTTATATGCACACACACATTTATATATCTGTGTACATATTTTGTATGCATTTTACAAATGGGTATATATAGAATATACACACATTTTATACATGTATGCACACATACAGAATGCAAAAGTGCTAGGATGCTTTAATGCTGACAGCTATTTTTAGTTGAGTAAATAAGAACAGGAAACATTTCCAGTGTTTGAGTTCTTGCCAGCTGTTAAGATCTAGCCAAGAGCAAGAGGTGTGTGTAGGTATTGAAGCTAGATTAATTAACATCATATTTTTACTCCCAAATTATCCCTGATTTTGGTTAATTTTTGCACTCTTCTACATTTTATGCCTGACAGTAAGATTTAACTTCCAGGTGTTTTCAGGAAGGAGACCAAAGCCTGGAGTATTTTCTGCAGCTCTGGTTGCCGATGTTGAAGATGCAGTTCAGTGGATGCAGGTGCAGATGGGGCTACAAGGACAGGCAGAGGGATGAGGACGATGCCATCAAGGAGAAGAGCCCTTTTACCAAGGAGGTATGCTTGTTCTCTGGTGATCATGCCAGAACATGGGGAAATAAACACCGGGGGGGTGAGGGGGTGGGGTGGTGGTGGTGGTGGTTTTAAGATGGCCAGGGATAAATTTTGGCCTGAAACAGGCTTAAGCAGTAGAGTCTAAAGAACTTGCCCATTTTAACACGCAGCTTTTTCACAGCTTATGAAACCCATCGGGCCATGTGCAATGGCCTATGCAGTATCTTCCCAAACTGTGTTCACAGCTAACCACCACTACTTCTGCTGTATAAATAATGGGGATTTAGCATCTCAAAGCAGTTAAAAAGCTGAGAGGGAGACAGCAGCATACAGAGAACATGATGAAAACAAACCGCAGAACTTGATACTGTCAGGGCTCTTCTGGGAACGGGAAGTATCACCGGCTCCTGGGATCATTTTAGCTTTGACTGGCTGCACAGATGTGCGTTGTTTACCCTGCCAAAGAAGATGTTGCCTTTTAAAATGATGTGGTACACGATTTCTCTGAAGTTGGAGCATCCTCTGCATGGGAAGATCATGCTTTTTAAAATGGGCCATTTGATCAGTTTGAAAAGAATCAAAACTGTACAACAGAGAGGGCCTCTTGGCTTTGATGTCCCAGTTTTAGGACCATTATAAAATCTCTTAAAAGCCTTTACAAGGACTGGGTGACTAAAGACTTTCTGAATGACCATGAAACATCCCACGGCCTTCTTTACAGTAGATCATGGGCCATTTATCCTCTGCTATTGGTTTGAACTAGAGTGGCCCTAAAAAACTTCACCTGTATCAGCTACTGGGACAACACAGGCTCCTTTCCTTGCATCTGGAGCCCTGCTGATAAAGGCTCCTCAGTTCGGGGCGGCAGTCTCTGAAGCTGGTCCCAGCCACGCACTCGGTCACCTCGTTACCAGCAGACGACAGCCCCAGTCCAGTCCTCAAGCCTTGAGGAGCAGGCGGTCTTGGTGACAGGCAGGCAGCAGGATCTGCCAGCGGTGCTGTCACAGCCAGCGGCTACAGAGCACAGGGCTGCCCTTAGCACCAGGCACACGAAGGAGGGTTTAGTACAGGGCTAGACCATCCGAAGAGCTTCCTACTGAGGGGTAAAAAGACCCTCCAGCATTTGGGCTGTCTGCCAAGCAGCATGACACTCTCTCTAGTGAAGCTGAGAGTCCAGCCAAAGGGCCTGAGGCAGGGGAAAGCTCTGGGATTTTTGTTAGATATTGCACTAAAGTGTAAGTACTAGATTTACATTAAACATCATAATCTGCAATAAAGAAGCAATTGGGAGAGCCACTGAGTTCCTTTTACAAAAGCCTTTTAAAAATACCCATCAATAATGCAATTTATTCCAATAATTCCATAAAGCAGTTAACAAAATAGTTCTTGAGTAATGTGCTGTAAAGAAGATGAAGAAACATTTGGAGCAGCAAAGATGCAAGATGCACCGTATTGTGCAATATTATGTTAAATTATCTTAACCCTAGGAGAGAAAAGAGAACAAGAACTCAAAGCAGCAGCAATCAGCAATAAAATATTAAAGTTTTGAGAGACAATGTTGTAGGTAGCAGTTTTTGTAGTCATTGCTATCAAAAGATAGACAGCAAGCTCTGGAAAAAAAAAAAAGTCTGGTTGGCTGTGATGAAATGCCTGGTAATTGTCTGTCAGTTTTAGCTGAGGAAATTAGCAAATGACTCATGGGCTGCAAGCAGTGGGGAGCATGGGGAGCTTCATCCATCATCTCCAGAGTAGCCTTCGCTTTCATACACTCTTTGCTGTTGTTTAACTGAAGGAAGATGTAAAATAAAATGCAAAAGGTCATAAAGAAAATGTTTCAGAAAGGTAGAAGTTTAACCCAAACAGGCACAACCAAGGGTGATGCTAATGGTTGGGGTATTTTTATTCTGGTTGATGTTCAGAGAGGATTTCCTGAAAACCTGGTCCCTGCCACGGGGCTGGAGAGATTTGGCAACGTGAGAGTCGCAGCGAGCTGAGCAGAAGGAGCCAGTGCAGACGAACATCAAACAGGACTGAACTTCAGGGAGCTCAGGGGTTTGTCTCTCCTTCCAGAGCAATGAGAATTAGGTACCTAATTAACATAGATGCCACTATAATCTCAGCTGGGAATTTCCTTGCAACTTTAGCTGAAAAACTAAAGCCTGAACAGCCCAGCCAAATACTTCTTTCTAAGAAACATGGCATGGGGTGGGATGTCTCAGCTCATCCAGTGCATTTTGGAAGAGAAGTGACTCATTGCTTTTGTTAAGATGCAAGCCTCTACTCTTACCCAGGCTAATATGGGGAATATCCTGGAATGGAGGAGGGCAGGGAGGGATGAATAATACCCTAAAAAAAAAAAAAAAGAATTTTATTAGGTAGAAAGATGGGAAAAAATGTGTTACTTAGTAATAGACTATAACAAGCATGATTCTGCCTTTAATAAGCCAGTGCTGTCCTGTTGTAACTCCATTGACAAAACAGAGTGTAGGTGGACTGGTGAATCAAACCTTGTGTTTATTTATAAAAACAACCGAAGGATAAAATGTTTTCCCTGGCAAAGTAACTACTGCAAATTCAAGTATCCGAAATTGTGACTAGTTCTGTTTACAGGAAACATATCAGCTAGATGAAGCAAGGGCCCTTTTGAACCCTCATCCCCTGTAAATGCAGAATAGAAGCAGTCAAACTGAGCCTTATTCACTTTCTCATAACATATCGGTACAAAATTAACAATATCATTTTCTGCCAAAGAATTTTCCAAGAAGTGGAAATACACAAGCAGTCAGGTAAATGTAGTCTCAAACAACATGGCAGCAAATCAGTCACTCCTACATTGAATGGTATAGTAGTTTAGCAATATTGAAAACTGCAGTTGAAAAGAAGTTTTTAAACTAAATTCCCTCAAGAAAAAGAGCCCAGAACGTGCTTCAAATTATCACCTTTCCTTACAAACCAGCAGTAATTCTGTTTCACACCAAGACTGGTACACCTGGAGAGGGGATTAAAAAAACCCACCAAACCTCAATCAGAAAATGTGCCAGAGACAACTTCTTTGATAGCAGACTGCTTTGCTTTTTTCTGTTGCAAAGGCTGTAAATGTTATGTTGTCTTCTGAAGTGACTGCTAAATTACCAAGAAAATAGCTGAATGTCCGTGCATTAGCTTTCTAAATGACCTAAATGCATCTTTTTTATATTTTGTCTTTTGTGTTTCTTATTTATATTATTAAATTACAGTCAGACTTCTGAGTAAGAAGTTTATAGATCTGTGGTAGGGAAGAGAAAGCAGTGTTCTGGATATTTTATTTTTTTTTTTTGTAATTATGTATGATTATGGGAAACCCAGTATATCCCACTGTTTTTCACAGATGATACTCTTCTTACCCTTTCCACAGAAAACTGTTTTTACAGTAGATCCCATTAAAGTCCCCCAAACCAGAGGTAAAGATGGAAGTGCATTAGTATGAGAGCTAACAGGAGAAGCTCAAATGTTGCATGAATCCTGTTGATCCAGGGTATCTTTAAAGTGCTTTTTCAGTTCTCTGCCCAGAACACAATCCACAATTATTTGACAAAGCCACACTGATTTTCCTTGGTTCTCAGCACTCTCCAAAGGCAGGGGAGAAAGTCAGCCACAGAGTGGATGGTAGGAGGCCAGGGTCAATCTGCTGCCAAGGGAGTTGCTGAGAGTGCAATGGGTGCTGCCATGCCAAAGATGCCCTCCCAGCTGCCTTGTCAGAAGAAGGAGAGGTCCAGACAGAGGGTGTTCAATCCCCAGGCGAGCAGCTTGGGATTAACTTGGTGTGGAGAATGGTAGGAGGTCAGCTCATGGTATGAGGTTGGTTAAGTCAGCCCTGGGACAAACTGTCCTCTCCCAGTGAGGCCAGGCCAACTACCCTTCCTGGAGGCGCCTGTAAGCCAGCAGGGCTGGGCTGGGCTCCCCCGGCTTCTGGGACAAACACCTTGGCCAACTGCTTTCTCCTCTCAGGTATGGTTGTGCTGGCTGAATCAGGAAAAGAACAGGACAAATAGTGAGCGGCAGCAAGGAATGGGAGCAGTGAGTCATGCTAGCATGGACACCGCCCAGCAGTGACTAGCATGGCCCCCCTGCTTTGCAGCTTTTGCAGCCCTCTTGTGTCTGGTATCCCCAGCCTGCCACCAGCTAGTGCCACATCGACGTTACCTCCCCTTCCTGCACCCCAATGTTGCAGCAGTCCCTTCCAGCCCTAGCACTGGTCTGACTTGCCGCAGCCCCTGTGACTGTCGTTCCCTTTGACCCCCTGCAATAACCTCATCTTGTGCCCCTCCCAGTGGTTCCTCAGATGTTGCCCAGAGACAAGAAAAAAGTGGAAAAGCCACGCACTAGAGGTAGGTCAAAAAGGTGAGGCATGGGAGAAGGTGGCAGTATGGCCCTCTTCAGGGAGACTGGAACCACCTTCGGTGGAGGTATTCCTGGCAGCCTGGATTTAAGGAACCCGAACAAAACTGTATTCCAAGGCCAGGCTGGTTCTTGGATAGCTGCAAGTCGCAAGACACACGTTGCATAGCCAAACTTATGTCTCATTCCTGGCCAGACACTTCCTCGGACTTATGAACAGCTCACTACACCAGGAGACAGAGCATATGGATGGGAGAAGTCCATCCCAGGTACGGCAGTGAGTTGCACTTGCCTGCAATAGGCATCCTTTCTTGCAACCAGCAGGTTGCCACGTGGTGATTTTTCAGAGGCTGAACTTGAATGTTATTTGGTAAATGCAAGCAGAGCAGCTGCCAGCTGGAAGAAGGTGCTTGGAAATGACTGTAAGCACGAAGCAATGAGCAGGTGTGAAGAGTGGTCAGGAGACTTTGGAAGAAACAAGGAACCTGCACCTGACCCTGTGGGGAGGGTGAATGAGCAATTCCAGCACGGTAGGGCATAAGCCAGGCACCAGTAGAGGTATGGGCTGTTGCCCAGGAGCTATTTTTCAAAGGCATTGCCTTTGTGCATCACCCCCCTCTGAGTGAAACATTTCACTCTGCAACCAAGACAGTGTTTCTATAACACTGCCAGAAATTCAAAGCAGGTACTGTAAGTCAACAAAATGCTAATTCCCCAAGGGTTAATTAAATTGAGCAGGACTGGTAGATGAAATGCAACAGCTAACTGCTGCAATTAACTCTGGCATCGTGGTTGGCATTAGGTGTTATTCCAGTGTGGGGGAGCTCCTCAGATGAGTTATTTTGGCCCCTTGGGGGGGGTGTCCTGTATCTGTCAGTCATTTCGTTCTTGCCAGCCTTCAGGAGATGGAAATTAGTGACACCCAATTCAGTCAACTGGGGGAAAAAATGTGTTGCTTCTCTATAACCCCTCTGAACAGAAACTCATAAACACTGAATTATAAAGTATGAGGCTCTATTTAAAGTCGGTTTTGTAATGTGAATGTAATATGTAAATACTTTGTATTACTGCTTGGCCTTCATCATCCTGTCCAGGTAAAGCTGGAGAGAGAAGTCTTAAGAACAGTTTTGTGAGCTTGGGAAGACTAAGCAACGCTGTCAGGCAAAGCAGGGCTTTGCAGCCAGTGACAGGGAACACACAGGAGGGTCCCTTTTTTCCTTTAATATATTGACATTTAGTCTCAGCATGGGCATTCCAGTAAACAGGGATTCAGAGCTGCAAACTTTTCCTGTTCCACTCTGCTGTGACAAATATCCCATGCAAGCACCTCCAGGGTATCTGGCAGGAAAGGGGAGGGAGCCAGGAGCCAGCAGGTCCCAGTTCACATGCTTTGCTGCAAATGTCTGGGCACAGTGTCTCTCACAGGGAGCAAGGTTCACACCCGATGCCTGTGTCCTCATGCGGTGGAGGAGCCCTGCCCACCTGCCCTGCTCCCTTCCATCACCAAGCAGTGAGCCAAGCTGCCATGCTGCGGTTCCTCGGCTGCAGGCAGCGTTTGGCCCTTGCAGGTGAAGGTTTTTTTTGCTCCTGGTCCTGGGGAGGGGAGCGGTGCGTGCACGCGTGTGCTGCTTTCCAAGCTGACTCACTGAGCCGGTGAGACAGATGGAGCTGACAAAGTTCGTCTGCCCACGCTCCGCCGTTGTCTTCCATGGTGAAGAGCTGGAGAACATAACTTCCCCAGGTCCCCGCCAGCTCCTGCAGGCAGCTCTGAGCTCCCCATGGGGGACTGTTGCCTCCAGATGAATAGCTATTGTTGTTGTCCTCAGGAGGTACTTGCCACACAATAACATCCAAGAAACTCTTCCAATTACTGCCTTTTTATAGAAATATGAGGAACAATTACATAACAGCTGCATGCAATTACTACATCAGGTGATATGACCTTTTCAAAACCAAGAAGTAATGTAATTTTACAGGTGGAACAGAAAAAGAAGTTTTTCTTTCTCTCTCTGAATATAAAAAATAAACCCCGTGAATTCAAAACAAAACCCATTCTTTTTTTGTAGGTTTTCCTTTTAAAACACAGGTAATGGTTTCAATTACATCTCACACCAGTTCCTGGCCATCTAGAGACAACGGAATAAAAGGAAGTCATAAAACAAATAAGTAATCCCATGAGCAAAAGTATGAAGCCTGTACTAAGACCTTTTGTCCTGTGGTAAAACCCTCTTTTCTCTAGGATGAGCTGAGTTTATTTTGCAGCCCGGAACATCCATTGCTATTCTTTGTCACTTTTCCCCCTCTCTGTTTTTTTTCCTAATGTAACTACTGGAAACTTGCTCTCTGAAACTTCAGCCTGCCAAATGCAATTAACCTTGACCAGTGGCTTCAGAAGTTATTGACATGCACCCAGACAGCATTACTGCATTCAGACTGGTTCCTTAAGCTAATGCACAGTGTAGTTTTCAGGGTGAGGTTGTAAGAAAGGCTGTGGCAAAAGGCAGTGGATAAATAAGTAAATAAACAATCTGTAATGCATGTCTTGAAATTAACGGCTGAGGAGAAGAAAATTTTTTCCCTTCCTACTTCATCACCAAACAACCTTTTGTATGGCCTGGGGGTTTCCTTCTCCATCAGGGCTTTTCCTTTTGCAAAAGATTTATCCATGATTCTAGTATATGCTTTTGTACTCTGTCTCCCTTTCTAGCCTTCATTCCCTCGATATCTGACAGGGATGGTGTACAGCCAGGCTGTCCTGAGTTGGTCCCATCATCTGGGGAAGGGATGATTAGCATGGGGACAGGGAGATGCCTGGCTGGAGGATGGGGGAAGAGTGAGAATGGAGCCTTATGTT
Organism: Astur gentilis; assembly: GCF_929443795.1. Lineage (NCBI taxonomy): Eukaryota > Metazoa > Chordata > Aves > Accipitriformes > Accipitridae > Astur > Astur gentilis. The sequence continues at coordinate 8,690,362 of NC_064893.1, read as the reverse complement.
GTACCCACAAAAGACCATAACACTACTCTGACTACTCTGACTTTGAACTGGGCCAAAGGAGAGCTATTTCCATGCCTTTCCGGCCCAACAGCCCAGGAAGAGCACCACAGGCTCTGAAGTCCTCAGCTCTTGATGCTTTTATATAAACCTCTGTGTGTATAGTTGCAATGAGCAGTTATCATTTAAGTGATTGAATGATAATGGTGAACAGTCATCATTTAAGTCTAATTCCCACAAAAATCATTACAATGTTCAAGACCCATGCCTTGCCCCTGAACCTGGCCTATGCCATACAGAGCAGGGTGGAGACAGACTGGACCTTTCCAGGTACCCACGTACCTCTTTCCTTGCACCATAAAAAGACATCAGACTGCAGAACAAATCACCATCACTCCAGCCTCTGCTGGTAATCTCTCTCCATTCAGCATAGCTAGGCAAGGATGCAAATACAGGTGCAGACTTCTTGAGAAGGTGGCCTGAGAAAGCAGATTGAGGCCATCCTGCTTTTTAATTAAGTCTTTACATCCTGGTGCATTCAGCAGTTTGTTTTTCTTGTCCCAAAGGGCTGAAAGGTCATGAGATCCCAACAAACAGCCTTCACGCTATGTTATCAGTGGCTTGTTTTCTCCATTTAATTTGCCCTCTGGCATCGTATTTCCCTTGGATCATATTTTCCTTTGGAGAAATATTGTTTTGAAATAAATCTGGAATTATGCGTATCTACCTAGGGGAAACTGGGGAACTGGGCATGGGCAGGTATAGGATGGCATATAGATGCCATCAAACTTATTAAAATGGCACTGTTCTATGTAGTCTCCCTAGAAGTAACTTCATCTGTAAGCTTCTGAATGGCCTCACGAAGACCTGTAAATGTCCACTTCAGCCAATTTATATCCATGTGTCTTCCTATGGATGTGATCTGATGTAGCTTATTAGCCAAACATATTCAACTCTTTCTTAAAAAAACTTAAAAGTTAATTAAAAATGCATTCTTTATTTTTAGATCTATCTGTTAACACTCTACATAGCTCAAATGTCGTATGGATGCCCAGGACTAAAACATTTGGAAGTCTTATTCCTCTGCTTTTTGATAATATCTTTTCCTCCTGCTGAGAACATTTCCATGCTTGTGATTGCTTTTATGTGGCCCCATTCTCTTGCATGAAAGCAGATACCACAAACAATATTTGAGGAGGCTGAAGGACCAGTGACGTGAAAATTGCTTCAGTGTTAATTCTACTTTCTAAATATAGGCACATTTTTTTCCTGAATACAAGGACAACAGAAGGTGAATGGTACCGATGCTTACTTTTACTCCTTCACAACAGCTTCTGCAATATATACCTGGGACTGCTGGGAGGAGGCAGATTTTTATACGCTTCATGTATAGGCATTTTACCTATAGGCCTTTTCATCTTTCATGATGCTGAGGAAAGAACATATATGTGTGTGTGTTTTTACATATATAGGTATATGAAGAGAGAGAGAGAAAGACACGTACATACATGCACTCAAAATGAGGTCTTTTTTAAAAGCACATGGATTTAATGCTCTTGAATTGACACCTTCTGTCTATTCAGAAGAAAGGTTTGCTCTGGGCAAGAGACTTGATGTTTATTCTCATCCTTCTGTCATATGCTAATCCTATCCCTAGCCCCGGCTAGAGTCTTTCTAGGGTTATGCTTAGTCAAGTGGCATTATAGGCTGGACTTGCTGCTGTTGTATTTCAATGTATAGCAATGATGTCACTGCTGTAATTCATTATTGTGTTTTGATTTATTGATTTATTTGATACAGTATCTGCTAATATGAGAAATTTGTTTCAGACATCTGTTTCTGTCCACTTGCTGAATGCCTCTGCTGACACTGAGTTTTCCTTGTGAGGCTGTAAGACACATTTTTGATAACAGCTCCTTTGCATGTCATGGACCTGATAGATGGAGCAGTCTCTGCATTTTGATGTGGACAAGAAATAAATCCACGTCGGGGAAAAAAGAAACACAAATGAGACCTTATAATGTAACACTGCTACCAAAATGCTAATGCTATTCCCCAGTATGCTTGGAGATGAATTACAAGTAAAATCAAAGGGTTGTGTTGTCACTTTCCGTAGGCTTGTAGCAATCATTTTTGAAACTTGCACAGCATTTTAAAGGAAATTTGAACAATGGTTTACAAAACTTAAACAATGTTTTACCATTTTTGTTTAACAGCCTTTGGAAAAACCTGTCTTGTCCACAAGACATCCACAGAAGACTACAACTTGCTAACTGGAGAGGGAGGGGTGTGGTGGTTCTTGTAGATGCTAGGTAAGCGTTGCATGTAAGTTGCTCTGTCTCCCCTTGTCTCTTCCTTGACTCTCAGTTTTCTCTCTTCCTCGCTCATGTCATGCCTAGGAGACTGTAGTCCTTGAGGGACAAGATTGCCTTGGGTACAGGGTCCTGCCACCTTCACACAGGGTCATTGAGGTGCGTGGCATGCAGATACCCTCAGACTGAAACTGTTGAATCCGGTAGTACAAAGACCTATTAGGAGAGGCAAGATTTCTCATGGGATCCAAAAAAGTTGAAGAAGTCTCTTGGCTCCATGGAGAAATCTTCACTGTATGGTAAATCCCATGGGCTAAAAAACTAGGGCAAATTAAGACTCTGAGCTTTCTACTTGGAGTCATGATGTTCCTGAAAACACTGGTTTAACATTAAGGTAGCAGCTGGATTTCATGAGATGGGAGAAAATAGCACCTGGGTCTTGGGCAGGGGGAGTTGTGGGGAGTAGATGGGGGAAAAGGGAACCATATTAAGAAAGTCACTGGATAATATCCAAATGAGCATCTCCTTGACCACTGGATCGCAATTTCCTATGGCATATAAATGCTTTCCTGTAACTCTCCTATAACTTTCTTCTCTGTGGAGTCTCTAATGTTTAAAATAGAGACAGTAGGATTGGACCTGAAGGAAGTTTTGTGGGAAAAGACCTAGTGTATTTTTTCCAATTGTATTAGCTGATTTCATAAAAGGACCTCACTTTACCTATTTTCATTACTATTTTCTGCCTGCTTTCATGCAACTTTTACAAAGTTAATGTTAAGACTTCTGAACAGCTATCATTACAGAAAAAGAGAGCAATTCCAGCTAAAACACTCCAAAAATGCTTATATAATCTGCTGGCTCTTAGTGCACGTCATCTTGGCTCCCTCAAGCGGCTGGTCCCAGAGAGTGGACAGCTTTCCTCCTGTTTCAGAGCACAAGTGGTTTTCTCTTAGCAGAAGCGTTAGAGGTCTCTGCTTCAGGGATCACAGCTTCAGGCCCTGGTAAAGTGCAACATGCATTTGTGTACAGCTATGGTTTGTCAGAAATTGGTACCTAGAGGAGGAAATTGGTACCTTTCCACAGGAAAGGCAAAGGGAGGTGGAGGGAGAGACAGTCTTCTTCCCAAGCCTTGGACACCAGCATCACTGTTTCAATAGTGTGATTTTCCTGGATTTACTTGAAAACACACTGCTTGGCTTATCTGATTTAAGTAGCTGTTTCACTGGTGGAAATGGAAGGATCCTCCAAACACCTATTTTCATCTCTCTGTAGGGAGGGATGATACAGGATGTGGAAAAACACCTGAGCGGCTGTGCCTTCTTTTTTAAAATAAACTCACTTTTCAAAGCAGTGGTGACTGGGGGAAGTAGACTTGAGAAAAGGATGTCTATTGCTACTGAGAACCCCAAAGAAGTTGAGTTATCCTTGGGCAGGCTTGACAGGGTGGGTCCATCAACATAGGTTGGTGTGGCCCCGCAGTTACAAGCCACAGCCCGGGCTTTGGTGTCCAGCAGATGTCTGTGCATGTGAGTGGTGCGTGACAGCCCCCATAAGCCAGCGCCCCATGGGCCTGTGAGTGCTGCAGAGCATGTTCTCCAGGCTTTGCTATTGCAGAGGTTAACCAGCCGGCTGCCCAATTCATCCAGCACTTTAGTAACCTTTGCTAATTAATCAGTTAAAAAAGCATGTTTCTGCTCTTCCAGGTGTGAGGGAATATCTGTGGACACATACTACTGACTCCCTGGAAAGACCAAAGACAGACTTTAATGTTCCCAGCAGCCTTGACTTGTTTGGGTAAGAGTTTAAAATCTTTCTTGAGAAGTCAGGAGATCACCATGGGTATTCTCTGAAAACATCTTCCCGGCCAATGTGCCGTCCTCAAAAGGCAGCCTGTGAGGGCCAGCCTGAGCATATAGCGCTGAGCATTGTCATGCAGTAACAGTGATAAAGCTGAACTACATTTATAAAGCAGCCCAATATTACTGTCATGTTTGTGATGAGATTAGATTCCTGCTGAGCTATTTCTCACCCCCATTTGCATCTTTGTGTTAAGAACAAAGCAAAGACAAATGATGGCTCCCAGTGGCGGGCAGGGGACAAGATCAGGCCCCTCTCTATCCAATAATTCTTACAGGGTTTTCATAGAATCATAGAAGCGGTTAGGTTGGAAAAGACCTTTAAAATCAAGTCCAACCATTAACTGAGCACTGCCAAGTCCACTACTAAGCCATGTCCCTAAGTGCCACATCTACACGTCTTTTAAATACCCCCAGGGATGGTGACACAACCACTTCCGTGGGCAGCCTGTTCCAATGACTGACAACCCTTTCAGTGAAGAATTTTTTCCTAATATCTGGTCTAAACCTCCCCTGGTGCAACTTGAGGCCATTTCCTCTCATCCTATCACTTGTTACTTGGGAGAAGAGACTGACCCTCACCTCACTACAACCCCCTTTCAGGTAGTTGTAGAGAGTGATAAGGTCTCCCCTCAGCCTCCTCTAGACTAAACAACCCCAGTTCCTTCAGCTGCTCCTCATAAGACTTGTGCTCCAGGCCCTTCACCAGCTTCGTTGCCCTTCTTTGGATGCACTCCAGCACCTCAATGTCTTTCTTGCAGTGAAAACTGAACACAGCACTCGAGGTGCGGCCTCACCAGTGCCGAGTACAGGGGAACAATCACCTCCCTGCTCCTGCTGGCCACACTATTTCTGATACAGGCCAGGATGCCATTGGCCTTCTTGGCCACCTGGGCACACTGCTGGCTCATGTTCAGCCGGCTGTCAACCAGCACCTCCAGGTCTTTCTCTGCCAGGCAGCTTTCCAGCCACTCTTCCCCAAGCCTGTAGTGCTGCATGGGGTTATTGTGACCGAAGTGCAGGACCCAGCACTGAACCTTGTTGAACCCCGTGAAACTGGCCTCGGCCCATCGATCCAGCCTGTCCAGATCCCTCTGTAGAGCATTCCTACCCTCCAGCAGATCAAGACTCCCTCCCAGCTTGGTGTCATCTGCAAACTTACTGAGGGTGTGCTTGATCACTTGTCCAGATCATTGATAAAGACATTAAACAGAACTGGCTCCAATACTGAGCCTTGGGGAACACCACTTGTGACTGGACAGAATATGTGTGAGAATAGGCATGTGTGTATATCTTTGATTTGTTTTAAATGCCATCTCAGTAATTTATTTCTGAATTACTTCTTTTTTATTACATGCTCCCTATTCCAACACGAAAAGAGCTAATTTACCTCTTTCCTCCCACTCAGCCCTTCTTCCCATTGCTGTGACAAGAGGACTGCTGGTTGTTCAATCATCTTGCGAATGCCACCAGGCAGCCCGCACTCTGCTCTGTTTTGGTGAGTCAGATGGAATTCATTACTCTTTTTAAAAAGTGGGCAATATGTGAACTCATGGAAGGTGACTTCAGAAATTATTCTAATGCATAAAAATATGAATGCTAGTGATACTGTCAAGTCCACACAAAGTCCACACCTGCACTGGTGTGCAGTGGTAGCTTTCGACAGTGAACTGAACATACACCAGGCAAGACTTACACCACATACGAGAGAAATGCCTCTATTTTTGACCCCTGGAAATTCATTCATAGCTTATTCCTGAAACCATTTAACTACATTAGACTTGAGTGGGCTCCCCAATACACATCTGCAGCATCTAGGACATATGTTGACATCAGAAAAAAAGAAGGAGCACAACAGTCATGTGCAAATGTGCACACCATTGGGAAAGCACCCAGGATCCCAGGGGAGAGAAGGGCTGACAGCAGTGGAGGCAATGCTGAGGTGGATGAGAGGGAAGACCTGATTCAGGGTGAAAGCGTACAAACCCTCCAGCACACATTGAGTTTGGGTGGGAGCACAGGGCTTATGTGGCAGTGAGAGTGCATGACTCTGCTGGGGGAGCCTGCTATATATGTAATACTAATGGTGGAATATTGGGTATGAGAGCAGAGAACCAGTCACCATGATAATCTGAGAGGCAAAATCAAAGAGTAAAAAAAAATAAACATAGCAAACCAGCCCAATTAAAGTGGAAAGCCACAGCGCTATCACTGCAGTTGCATGGGACAGTCCCGTGAAGCCCTGTGAGAGTCGGGGTGCCCTGAGGGTCTGGGATTTGTCCCATCCTTGCTACGAGGCAGACACAGGGAGAGGTCAGCTCCTCACAGGAATGGCAGATTGTGGGGGTTTTTTTCCTCTCCATGCAGGTGGGTCCCCTCTCTTCCCATCCCCTCCCCAAGAAACAGTGAAGCACAGGGACTGAGCACAGAAGTTGAAATTGCAACTGGCCCTCCTGAGAGCAGGGCAGGAGAGAAGAGGCCCCAAGGCCAGCCCATAATACAGAATTACCCCTAGGCTGTATAAAAAGCTCCTGGAACCTGAGTCAGTCTGAATTACACCCCTTGGCCCCCCATTATAACCAAGAATATCAATATTTCCACTGAAAAGAATAAAAAGCAGAAGGAAGACACTAGTGGATCTTTGCATTGTGCAAAACCACATTTTACTTCCATCATAAAGGTATATTTATCTTTCTAGTGGAGTTTCAGATGGGAGCAGAGCCTGGCCGAGGCCTGGCACATATTAAGAGCCAAGTCTCACTAAAATGCATGCTGGGTACCATTAAACAACATTGATGTTAATTAATATATATGTGGCAGCTGGGATTTTAGGCAGACCCTAGCTCCATCTCAGGAGCTTGCCCTGAAGCCACTGTCCAGATACATCAGACTGGCACTGGAAGCCTGGGAGAAAAGCACATTGCCTTTCTGCAAAACAGCACTATTGACCATGCCCTACAGTGCTGAAACATGAAGGCAGTGGCATCACAAACATCCTGCTACAACCATTACTGACCCTCATTAAAAGCTGAACTATGAAAAATGAACAGTTTAGTGCAACAGCATGAGTACAACTCAGAGATCCTAGCCTCAAGGAAGAAAAAGGAAGAGGAAATGCCCTTCATCAAAAGGCTGATGAACACATTTTTAGGACAAGGACATCAAGGTTGAGGTGCCCATAAGAGCCATGTAAAGCCAGAACTAGCCAAGCTTCCATGTGGAGAAGAGGTGATAAATGCACTTTATTAAGTTGTTTCTAAAACTGGAGCAGATGAGATAAGCCTTGAAGGAGATACTCATTTAAGATTGATGTGGAGTAAGTGCAGAGAGATAGCTCTTGAAAAGACTGCCATAAACCAGTTCTCTAAGTTGTCATTCACTAACGCTCCCTGGTGTTTTCTAATAAAAATAATCTGTTAAAATCAGACTCTGGAGACAGCTTGTGTTTGGCTGCCAGTGCAATTTCTCATAATTGTTTCACGTAGTAAGTGCTTTTGGAATAAGTCAGGGATCGTTTGAAGAAGAGACAACTATGAGATGGATTTTTAAGTTATTGTTATTTATTGTTAAGTTATTTTTTATTTATTGTTGTTTATTAAAGTGCCAAAGCACTTTATACAGCTTTAAAACAGAAAAAAAGGTTACAAGTGATGAAGGAACAGGGGCAAGTCTTTTTGTTTTAAAAAATTGCAAATAGCTAGTGAGAGCCACTTAAGTCACTTGGAGATATTCCTTCCACATACCATACAGCTGTGGAGGGACATAGCCTTGTGCTCGCATGGGACTATGGCAGTGCTGGAGATAAATGAAATGCTTGTAAGCCCACAGGATAAACCGATAACCAGGAACTGCAAAGTATTGTGCAGGCCTCATGCTAACACGCTGCTAAAATCCTTGCTGACGCAATTACTGTGAAGTTAGTTACCTAAGGCAGCAAAAGCTACATCGCACAGAAGAGAGCAGAGACCGTGAGCAGCCTGGCTGGGGCTGACTGTACGCATGATAGTGACCTTGGTCTGAGCACAGGGAGACAAACTTACAGTCCCTCTCTGCTGGAACTGGGGTCATGGAGCTGCAGTCCTTGGACTATATCCTGAACCCACAGCTGCTAAGCTCATCCTGCCGCCTCTCTTTATTTTCTCAGCATTCAGGAAACTGCTTGGAGGGGAAAGACCACACCCCTCCTCCCCCATTTCATCGTCTCCCCCATTTTTTTCACAATCCCTCCTCAAGAAAACAAGAGCACAGTGACATTTGGTTTTCCAAGTGGAGCTGAAGCGAAGCTATAAAATCTTCACGAATCAACAGTGTCCATTTCTTATATGTGCCATAAACTTCTACTCATTATTTGGCCATTAAGTTTGAGAGATGGATGGCAGAGTCTGTCTCTTCATTAGTGATGATGTGGTACCAGGACAAGCCCCCAGCTTCCCTGGTGCAGTGCCAGGCCCCGGGGAGCAATTAATAGTGATTTTTCTGAGATGGCAATTTGAAATTCCAAGCTGGTTTCACTAGCGAGCCATGAAAGTCATCATTAACTCTTCCACATTAGTCATGATTTTGAAACTTTTAGTGTGAAAAAGCCATCCTCCTGCCTTGCATAGCCTTGAAGTGATTGCTAGCAGGGTTCAACTGCAGGAATATTTACAACCATAGAACTGTGCAACAACCATCTTTCATAAAAATAAACAAGAAATACTAATTTTGTTAGAGGGGTGATATAAACTGCATCTCAGCTACCTGTAGACAATTCTGCTGTTTTTCACAGAAAAAACCTTCATCACTTATTGAAATACTATGACCAATTCTAAGTGAGGCTTTTAGGTGCTTCTATAAAGTACAGTATGTTACCTTATTGCTACGGCAGAGGCCACTTAAAGGTAAAGAAGCTTTTATATGCATTTTGCTAAGGGTCTTGTTCGTTAGGGCCATCCTCAGCAGGAGCAGGAAGTACTGACTAATACAGCTCCACCTGCTGCTGCAGGACCTGGGAGGTGTGAGGCTGCTTCAGAACAACGTGCACCCTAAAAGCCAAAAGAGGGCAGGGGACAGCCCAGGCTTCCTTTGGTTGGGGACTCCCCTTGCAGAGAGGGAGAGCCTGTGCAAGCTGGCCAGCAGAAATTAACTTCTATGGTTTTCCAAGTGATTTGCAGGCTTATGTCCCCATCATTAAGTGGCTCTCTCTGGACAGACTATAAGCACCCGGCTGTGGACCATGCACCAACAAGAGACATCCATGTCTCCAATCCACAGCATCTTCAAGACCTGCTTTCCCAATAATCTCTTTGTTCCAACTTGTCATGGATGCATCTGTTGTATGGCCCACATGATGTTTGCAAAGTGTGTTTTGCTGTGGTGTGTGGATGAAAAGGAGCTATATAAATGCAAATTTAATGTATTCATTTATTCTATACTGAAGGTTGTACTGAAGGCCAGGTAAATTACACCCACGGCATCTGCCTATCAGGTTTTAATGTCACCCACTTCAGGAACAATAAGTTTCCATATAATTTGTTAAGTATGATTTTCTTTTGCTAGTCCTTGAAGACTATTTTTAATCAAATTACACTTCTCCAGGTGTCCTCCATCCAGTCGGACCCACTAACTGCTGAATTCAAGGAGCCTGATTAATTACTACCTGCGTCATTTGCCTGACCTTGCCACAAGACCGCAGTGGCAGCATAATGAGAAAGGTCTCTCCGTCTAGCACAGCCCTGGTTTCCCTGGCTCACTCTTGAGATCCTCAGGAGCTGAATCCTTGCCCTGAAAGTTTAACACCCTGCAACAAGAGCAAGTCCTTTATCACTCGCTCTGATTTTACCTCGAGTCCTTTCATTATTTCTTTTACTCCCCTTGAAAGTATATGGCTGTCCCTGCTATTGCTCTCATTATCCCTCCGTGAACACTGGAAAAAGAATGTATTTACATTTCCTGCCATGCTTAGTGTTCCTGTCATCTCTGTCTCCCTGAGCCTGCCTTAACCTTTGCAATGACCTTTTGCAGCAACTCTCTTCCAAACACTTTCTTCTTTGCTGCTATTTCCTGTGCAATTTTGGCTTCATTTTTCCAGCTCTGTTTTTGTTATTATTTTCTTCTTTGCTCTTTCATGCTCTTCAATACAGATCCCTGGCTGTAGTGAAGACCTGGTGGCCCTTTCAGATACCGCTTTCTGGCCACAGAGCTCCCTGCTGCAAGCCTTATTGTGGTCTGTAATGCTGGTGGGCACCAAGTACAGGGAAATTGAAGTCAGCTACAAGCAAAGCAAGGCTCAGTGCATGGAAGGAAGTTTTGCTTATGTAACTTCGGAGACCTCGGCTATTCCGCTGCTGGGATGTATGCCCAGCTGGCCTCATGCAGAGATGGTATGTTGTTTTGGGTTTATGTGGTGGGTTTTTTTGGTAGCCGGGGAGGGGCTGCAAGGGTGGCTCCTGTGAGAAGCTTCTAGAAGCTTCCCCAGCTCCAAGTCAGACTGGCCACTGGCCCAGGAGATTTTGGGATTAAATTGCAAACTGTATTGCATTTGTGTGGTGGGGTTTTTTGGTAGCGGGGGAGGGGCCGCAGGGGTGGCTCCTGTGAGAAGCTGCCAGAAGCTTCCTCGGCTCCAAGTCGGACCCGCCTCCGGCCAAGGCCGAGCCCGTCAGCGACGGTGGTAGCGCCTCTGGGAGAACAGGTTTGAGAAGGGGAACCTGCAGTGAGTGAGGGGATTGGAATGTGAGAGGAACCCCTCTGCAGACACGGAGGTCAGTTCAGAAGGAGGGGAGGAGGCGCGTCGGCGGAGGGGATGCCCCTGCAGCCCGTGGTGAGACGGCAGGCTGTGCCCCCCCAGCCCGTGGGGGGAGCGGGGGAGCGGAGGCCCACCTGCAGCCCGGGGAGGAGCCCACGCTGGAGCAGGGGAAGAGTGAGGAGTCCTCCTCCCCCTGAGGAGGAAGGAGCGGCAGAGACGAGGTGGGATGAGCGGACCCAACCCCCATTCCCCGTCCCCCTGTGTCGCTGGTGGGGAGGAGGTAGAGAAAATCGGGAGTGGAGTTGAGCCGGGAAGGAGGGAGGGGTGGGGGGGAAGGCGTTCTAAGGTTTGGGTTTACTTCTCATTATCCTTGTTTTGATATGATGGGTAACGAATTAAATCGATTTTGGGTTTTTTTTTTCGCCCAAGTCGAGCCTGTCTTTTTCCCATGACCATAAGTGGTGCATGATCCCTCCCAGCCCTTGTCTGCACCCACGAGTGTTTCCGTCTATTTTCTCCTCATCCCACCATGGCTGGGGGCGAGGCCTGACTGAGCAGCTGCGTGGTGCTTTGTTACTGGCTGGGTTTAAACCACGACATATGTTAAGAGAAAGACAAAGCTTAAAACTGCTAGCATCGCTAGCACTGTTGCTTTGGCCTCAGGCTAAACCCAGCTGCAAGATCTAAAGCTATGTGCACCTGTGGCTTGGATCAACATCCCTTCAGCTTTACACATCTCCGTGTTTCTGTGTCCCAGGGGCTGTAGTGCTGCCCAAGCTTCAGGGAGTCTGTGAGATGTAGGGAAATACTTTGGTTTAGGCAATTGCAAGACAGAATTTTCCCAGCTCAATTTACATGGGGAGACGTGAAGCCTTACAGAAACAAAATGTGGCTTATGATACCCTGACCCGTGCAGTAGCTCCAGACTTAGCCCTGAAATATGGGAAAAGATAATTTGTGCTGGCGTGGACCTCTGGTTTTCATCTGGTTTCAGTTGAGCTTTCATGAAAGCTCAACTGTAAGTAGCTGCAGACTCATTAACCTTGTCAAGCAGGTTCTTGGATTTGTCTGTAGAGTCAGTAAGTGGTAGAGCCAGACCTTCAGCTGCCATAAAGCAGTAAAACTTCAGTGAAGGCAGTGGACTTGCACTGATTTACACTGGCATAGCTTACAGTCCACTTGAAGAACCGAGTTTATTATATTCCTGAGAGTGAAAGACATATTCTCCAGAAAGCAGATACAAAAGCTACTGGTTACTTACTAGGACATCCTTATCACCAGAGCCTTTCAGTCATCCATCCTCCTTTACCAGTGTAACAGGATTGATGTGGTTCAGAATGGCACCTATTAATTGTTTTCATTATCTTATCCCCACCCCCCCACCCCCCCCCCCGCCTTTTTTTTTTCTTTTCCCTAGCAGGCATTATTTAACCAGCAGTGCTGCTGGAGAAGGCTGATATTCTGGTTTTATACTATCAGTGAGTGAGTTCCTGGCTGATCAGAGAGAACAAAGAAGAAATGCTGCTCTTGCAAAGGTCTTTCTAAATCCTTGGAAGAGGCACCTTTAATCTCTGGGAGTGTCTTGGGGAAGCAGCCCAAGAAAGACGGATGCAGAGCTGGGCAATGTGGGTTATAGCCTCACTATTGCAAGGAGGAATCAAGCTAAGGATTTTGGCTAAAGCAACACAAGGGTTACAGTGAATAAGAGTGATGAGAGTAGGAACAGTATAATTTCACCTAGGCAAACTGAACAGCAAAGACTTCAACAAAAGCTGATGCTCTTCAGTGCTGAAAGCTGATACTATGGTGACGCAGCTAAAGGGACAAGCCATTTCTCCCCTGAAACCAAACAAAATGCTTTAGGCTTCTGCTTATTTTTGTAGCCTCACAATTTTTTCTCTGTTTTTGGGAACAGGTGGAGTGCAAAAATGCTAGTAACAGTTCATACATCTGACTGTTGCTATGGGAAATACATGGGGGTGAAAGGGGTGAAGGACACAGGGGATTTGCTGAACAGTTCCTTGGAAAGTGGCAAACAGCTCTAATAAATCCAACAGAGCTAATACACCCACTTAACTATATCTGTTACCCTGCCCAAGCACTTTATCCCTAGTTATGTGACTTTTTATCTTCAGATGGGAACCCAGTGCTTATCTGTCCCTCTGGATTAGGGAGGGAGGTTTGTGCTGACCACATACCAATCTCCTCACATGACTGCAACACACAGATCAGACACTTCACACCAGCACAGCTTTGAGATCCCTTCAACTTTCCACACCAGCTCCAGCCTGGCATCACCAGTCCCTCCAAAGCTCCCCTTCCCCAGGACTCCCTGCGGGAGGAAACACAGAGAAGGTTTCTGTTGACGTCTGCTCAAGCAGAGAGCAATGAGTGAGGAAGGACCAGCAACCAGCCTTGGGACATACTTGTTTTGCACAGGTATCAGGGTGGACTGGCCAGACAGAGGGGTGCTGGCAAAGCAAGGAGCAGCTGACAGAGTCAAGTTGCACAGGTCATTGCAGGTCTTGTAACTCAACAGGGTGAATCTTAGTTTCTTCATTTAGGTTAGTGCAAGAAAGCAGGGGGAAGCAATCATCTAGCCTAGCAGCTGCCTCACCAGAAGAAAATATAGTAGAAATTGTTTAAGTTCTAGCCCTATTTTAGAAAGTAATTGCAATGGTTACTGCTTACCTATCTTGCTAGAACTCTGTTGTCCCCTTTAACAAAAATAATATTCATTAAACCACCTGATTTCTCTTAGCAAGCTGGGAGCCCTCACACTGGTAACTCTTAAAACAAAGGAGTAGTTCAAACAGCCTGCAGTCAGCCTCCTGCCAGATCAAGGGCTTTATTTTGAATTGAGTTCAAATTCCTTGTGGTGCCAATGCAATGGAAGGTACTCGGTTTATTAACATGAAAATAATTGTTCCCACTTCAGTATATCTTATTATCCTGGGAAGGGAATTCAGGCAGTCTGCTTTATTATATTTGATGGCTGATATTAAACTCGTCAGACCCAGTTGTAAATTTAGACACATTTAGCAATACTCGGATATTAAAGAAGGCCTGACATCGTGAAATTTCTTATTCACATTAGATTTGCTGGATAGGATGAAGAAGATCACCTTCTCTCCAGCACTTCTCAGTGCCCTGCTCTGGCTGAAATCAGATGACTTAAGGGATGGGCCCTAATGGCGGCAGCTACTGGAAACACAAGGTCGGCTGTGTCAGGCCTATCTCAATTTACAAAGGCTGGCATGTTTATGGTTTTATTGGTACTCAAAAGACTTAATTGCTATTTTGTTTGAAAGAGAACTGAAAACATTGGCAAATACCCATGGGATAGTAGGACTCTCTTCTCTCTTCAGCAATGTGTCTCCTTTTCAGGGCTTCCTACCTGCTGAGGGGAGGTACTTGTCCTCATTTACCAGGCTGGGTTTGAGGTCTACAACTTTCTTCAAGGCATTCTGCCTCTTCCCCTCTTTATCCTCTGCTCATCTGGAGTTTCTGCATCTCTCTTCATGCATCCCATTCCCAGAAACAGTTTCCTCATACATCTTCATCCACATCATTCTTGGAAACATAACCATCTACTGAGTCCAGGGAGGGGGCCGCATGGCCCAAGTGGAATGAAATATTTCTTACCACTTGACTCACAACACAGTGGTGGCACAACCAGCAGCAGTGACTGAGAAGTCACTGCTCTGCCTGGACAGCCAGCAACTTCTGCAGTGCTTATGCAGGGAAAGAAAAGTGGAAAGTCACAAGTCCAAGAGTGAGAGCTCTTTTAGAGAATAAATGCCTAAAGCTCACCTCACCACCAAAAGATTTTTTGTCTTGCTTCCACAATGAATGTTGAGGCGAGTGGGTTTTAATGGGTGTTTAAAGGCTAAATCGGGGGGGCAATGGCACACAGCATTTTGAGCACACGATGTATTGCTTTCAGGGCTCTGTACCTACAAGCTAGTCAATGCAAGTCCAATTCCCACTAGGACCACACATCTACCCAGCAGGACTGCTGTACTGGTTCCCGAAACAGAAGCCAGGATACAAGCAAATCTGCTGCCGACATACAGAGCATAAGTGGAAACCCTCAGCCTAGCTGCCCTCTCATTAATCAAAACAGATTCATAATGTATCTGGCTTCTGCCTGCTCCTAGTATATAATTAGTGACTTGTGCGTAGATAGTGGCACTGGTAAATTGCTTCCAGTCTTCAGTGATAGTAACTCATATCTGTGAAACGGATCTGACAAAGGCACAAGGAAAAGGGATAAATAGCTACAATAATGCAGAAAGCCATTAGCACTAAACAGTAACACTAACCCTTTGCATCTCAGTAGTAGCTCTGCCTTCATTTGTATGAGTCTGTTGCCTTCTTGGAATTATGGACAGATGTTAGCAGCTGGGAAAGGCAGGCACCACACAGCAATCAAGCAGGCTCCTTTTACACAAATAGCACTAGCGTTTGGGTTTTACCCTTTGGGTCCTCAGGAAAAAAGACTGAAAACTGCTGAACAGGCCCTGGACCAGGGTGTTGGGCTGCACAGACCTGCTCTACCTGGCTCAGGGCTGTCAGGCAGTGGTTCACCCCATCCTCATGATCTGAACTGCGTGCTTGAGCCTCCTTGCTCTGTGATCCAACAAAATCACACCACCTGCACCCTTGAGAGTGCATTTATCTTGTTCACCTGCATTCACTGACTCTGCAACGAGACCTCCCTGCAGAGACAGGATCATGTTCTGCCTTAGGGGTGGTGCTGGTGGTAGCATTGCTCATGCGAGGTCTCACATTCATATCACCATAGCACCTGCAGCTCTCACAGGTGGAGATGGGACCAAGACTCTTGTTTTAGCCTAAGATCCTGTTGTTACTCATTCCTGCCAGGTCTTGCCACCATGGACCTGAGACATGGTGCACACAAGGATGTTTGTGGCTCTTCTAGTTAGTGACTGCATGGGGAATAATTTCTCCCTGCTCTTGGGCAGCTTTAAATGAGTTGGTGCTCTACCATGGAGAAATGGAAATGTTCATGGGTGTAAGAATGCCACTCATTATAATTCATGGGAATTGTCATTAAATCAACACATCCTCAGGTTCTGCAATTCCCTGAATCTGTTGCTGAAATAAAAGTAAAATCTGTCTAGTCTTTTTGACTGCAAATGAATATATTGAAAATGTGCCTCTTTCTCTTTGAGAAATCAAAGCCTGTTTGATTGAAGCTCATTTTCACACACTCAGCTGATGCAGCTTACACTTTAGACAATTTCAAATTCTTTTTACTTTTCTAGAAAAAAAGACAAATGCTGAAGAAAAGCATCTTTCTCCAAAGTAATTTACCCAAGCTTTTAGTCTCTTACATTTTTTGCTGCCAAACTTTTGGTTAATAAGATGAAAAACTGTGTATTTTCTTAGATGACAATAATGGGATGACCTTTCTCCTGTCTCTTCTGACTACAAATACAGTAATAAAAAATCTGTTTTGATGGCAAAGAATTAGATTCAAGTGCTGATAATACTAAAATACCATAGATTTATTTTTATGATGGGTTGACCCTGGCTGAACGCCAGGTGCCCACCAAAGCCGTTCTATCACTCCCCCATCCTCAGCTGGACAGGGGAGAGAAAAATATAACAAAAAGCTTGCGGGTCGAGATAAGGACAGGAGAGATCATTCACTAATTACTGTCACGGGCAAAACAGACTCAATTTGGGAAAATTAACTCAATTTATTACAAATCACCAGAGTAAGGTAATGAGAAATAAAACGAAATCTCAGAACACCTTCCCTCCACCCCTCCCTTCTTCCCGGGCACTTCACTCCTGGATTTCTCCACCAAGCCCCCCCAGCGGCACAGGGGGACAGGGATGGGGTTTACAGTCATCACATGTTATTTTCTGCCGCTTCACCTCCTCGGGGCAGGGGCTCATCACACTCTTCCCCTGCTCCAGCGTGGGGTCCCACCCACAGGAGACAGTCCTCCACGAACTTCTCCAATGTGGGCCATACCCACGGGGTGCAGTTCTTCACGAACTGCTCCAGCATGGGTCCCTTCCACGGCATGCAGTCCTTCAGGAGCACACTGCTCCAGCATGAGTCCCCCACGGGGTCACAAGTCCTGCCAGAAAACCTGCTCCGTGGGCTCCTCTCTCCACAGATCCACAGGTCCTGCCAGGACCCTGCTCCAGCACGGGGTTCCCACGGGGTCACAGCCTCCTTTGGGCACCCACCTGCTCCAGTGTGGGGTCCTCCACAGGCTGCAGGTGGATATCTGCTCCACCGTGGACCTCCCTGGACTGCAGGGGGACAGCCTGCCTCACCAGGGTCTTCACCACAGGCTGCAGGGGAATCTTCGCTCCAGCACCTGGAGCATCTCCTCCCCCTCCTTCTCTGACCTTGGTGTCCGCAGGCTTGTTTCTCTTACATGTTCTCACTCCTCTCTCCGGCGGCTGTTTCTCCACGTCCCAACTTTTTTCCTTCTTAAAAATGTTATCACAGAGGCGTTACCACTATCACTGACTGGCTCAGCCTTGACGGGCGGCAGGTCCGTCTTAGAGCCGGCTGGTATGGGCTCTCTCGAACACAGGGGAAGCTTCCAGCAGCTTCTTACAGAAGCCACCCCTGTAACACACACCCCCACCCCACCCCCCCCGCTACCAAAACCTTGCCACATAAAACCAATACAATTTTGTATGAATAATGCCTAAATCGTGCTTCCCATTTTTCTTATAACCTTCCAGATATTTCATTACATGGCAAGAATTCTGAATGTTCCTTCTTTTGGTAGCTGAAAACCTGGTCCTTCCTCTGTCTTGTCTCACTTATGTTTTGCTTTGCAGAGTCTCTTTAGTCAGAACGGTATTTTTATCTTGCTGGGAAGTATTGCTTGATACTCACCTTTCATCCCTAGGAAGAATTCTCATTTGTAATTATTTCAAAAGTTCAAAACTAATTTAAAATATAGGGAGAACTTGGAAAGTGTAAAGGAAAAGTTCAGCTCTTAAAAAAGGAAAGGAAAGCAAGAGGAGGGGATGTGACAGAAATATAGTTCTGGTGTCATTTAAGAGGTAGCCATTAATAAATAAATAGAAAGTGTAACAATTGATCCAAAAGTTTCTGAAAAATTGTACCCATAAATTTTATGCCTGTCAGAAGTTTGGAGAGATAATTTTCTGAAATGTTACAGGGACATGGACACCCAATACACCAAACTCGCTCGTGAGAAAGCTTCTTAGAGTCAAACAATTGTAGACGGAAAGAGAGAAAGGAAGAAAGAAAGAAGAGAAAAAAAGAGTTTATTTTCTTTATGAAAACACTGGGGCCCAAAATGTTTCATTAAGAGTGACCAGAAACTCCAGCAGATGAGAAGCCAAAAGAGAAGCTGCACCAGAGACCGGTCAGATTAGTACCTGGTGACAAAATGTGTGACATGGGAAAAGAAAGGGAAACAAATGGGTATAGTCACAGACATCAACACCTGGCCAGAGTTATCTGCTGGTTGAGGTTAAAATACCCTACAAGTGTGCATCCTTCAGAGCTGAAAAAGTGAAATTAAGGGAGTGCCTGTGTGTCCCCCCCAAAACACATTTCCTGCCATCTGTCTTTATGGAGACTTCTTTTGACTTACAGGCAAGTGCTACTTTAGATAATTTTCTGGCATTAAGAAGAAACTAATTATAGATGCATCGGCTCCAACCAGTGCTGCTCGCTGGGGAGTTCCTGGTGTCACACCATTAAACACTACAGCTTGTTGGGGGGGGGGGGGGGGGGGGGGGGGGGGCGGAATCGGCCTGCAATGCATGGCCCTGCAGCCCAGCCAGCTGAGATGGCCAAAGGGAGCTAATCCACCTGAGAAGGGTGGCCTGCTCTCCAGGACTTGGCTGCATTTTACATTTAGTCAAATTATGAACACAAAAAAAAAAATTAAAAAGGGGAGGTCAATCTCTGTTTATAGGACTCTATTTAATCTATATAATTTTTAATTAAATTTAATTTATCTTTTGATTTTATAAATCTATATTGATTTAGTTCAACTGATTGGACCACCAGGCTGCGGCACTGTCAAGATTTCCAGTGGTTGAACGTCTTCTCAGACCTCTGAATGCCTGTTGCTTTGAAGCTGGGGCTTCAAGCTCTGAAGACCTACCTCTTAGGAGCAAAAAGGTCCTGTGCTGTGTTTCTTTCAGTACTACAGACCAGTGTTTCCTGCTCTCCTGGCAATTGTGCAGCAGTGGGGTTGGCACTCAAAACTAAGCACATCTTTAAATGCTTGATGGATTTAGGGCTCATTTTGTCTCCTTTCATTTGGGCCTTTCTGCTGTGTACTGCTCAAAGTAATGCATGTTCATTCAATATGGCAGAAAATAATCTAAGTAGACATCAGAAAGGGCATAATGCTAAAGAGCAGCCTCTGGAAAACCCATCTGCACTGACCCAGTGATGTGGATTGGATTGTCCAGATGTTAGTAATTAACCAGTATTTCATTCAGTACAACTTTAATTACCTTACTGACATGCAATAATCTATTTTTCTGCCAGATCATGCTGAAAACCTCAATTTTTAATAATCGTAAAAATGTACTTTTTATCCAAAGAGGCAGCAGGCACACAGCAGTGTTGCCTTCTCTCGTTACATTATTCTTGTGGTCTTTTCCACAAATGCCTGGATGTCTCTTAGGTATTACTTTTTAATCATCTACCCTCATTACATGTAGTGTTTGCTCCTTTTTCATTTTATAGCACAAAGCCAGAAAGAAGGCAATTAAAATTCAATAATGGTGCTGTGCTTAGACACTCATTAAGTAGTCATTAGTAGTCTGGAGGCTCATTGTCTTCATAAGAGTTTGTTTCCTCGCTTTCCATGAATCTCCTCACTGCAGTATTACCTCCAAACAGCAAGTGCGATGCGAATGTGAATCCAGAAGGGTTTGCGAGCATCCGGGCCCAGGCACAAGTGCTCCACTGCCTCCTGGACACCCACTGCCTCGGCTGCAGCAAACCCCTGGAGCTCCTCCAGCAGCACCAGGGAGATGGCCAGGCCTGGGGCTGTCCTGGCTGCCCCTGGTCCTGCCATGCTCCCTGGCTGGGACCGATGCACCCTGGCAGTGATTCCTGTCCTCCTCAGGTGATATGAGGACCACTTTGATGCCCTTGCTTAGGATGGCTTGAATAGCACCCCCTCCCAGAAACACAGCCCCCAGTTGCCAAGACAGCTTTTAGAAGGACGCACTTCTCAGCATGAGTAATTGGCAAAACCGGGCCTCTAGGGAGTCAGGAGCATTCGCTGTCAGCATGAGGAGCCAAGCTCCTGCCAAAAGAGCATTCAAAACAAGCAAGCTTCATTTTGAGGTGGGAAAAAAACTTGCTGGCAGAGATAGGATGGCAAGAGTATGCCACTGATTGTCAGATGCATAAAGGCATGAATAAAGTAATGCTCACACTTAAAAATTGTCTTGCAAAACGAGAAGCAACCTCTCTTGATTATAAGGATTGGCTCCGGAAAATAAATAACAGCATCTGTTCTCCAAACTCTGAGCATCTTAAGTTTGCTTTGTTTTCTGTCCTTGAGGAGGCAGGGAGGAGAGAGGACAAGACAAGACAACTGAGACAGTTCAAGTTAGGAAGGCTCCACAGCAGTTCTAAGGAGCATTTCACTGGAGCTCACTGAGAGCAGAGGGAGCAAACTCCAATGCATTATTTATGACTACCCCCACACTGCTGACCCTTTATAGACGCAGATCAATATAGTGGCCTTTTCCAGAAAAAGGAGGCTTCTATATGAAAAAAACTAAAATAGAATTCATATTAGAGATCCTGAGGGGAAATAATATAGCCCAAGGGAATATCTGCATGCCATGGTACAATAAGGCAGTCCCTGAGGGTCAGCAGATAGCAGTGGAGGGAGTGGAGCAGTTCACAGATTTCCAGCTTGTTCACAGCACTCACTCACCTCTGGGGCATAAAGCTCTGGCACAGAATCACCTCGTCAATAGTCCATCACCTGCACACTTGCTTGCACAGCCACAGAGTCACATTTCATGAAAAAAATGGGTTTCTGTATTAAAACTCATTTCACCTCTCACTAAATATTGCATCGTTCTTTGTGCCTTGCCTTCCCCTGGTACCTATGAGCTGCTACTGACTGCCTGGCACGCTGTCAGGTGAGGAGCAAGAGGAGCGCTTCACTTTGCAGGCTGCCTGTTGCATTTTCCTACACATGCTCAGGCTACTCTGAGCCATCTTCCACTCATCTTCCTGCTTGGTACTTCACTTTTGAGGTCTCTTAGCTCAGGATTGCCTTGGGGCCGTTTTGTACAGTGCCTGGTGCAGCAGCTGATCACAACTTGGATTTTTTCCCCTCAAGGTGCATTCAGCTGTGCATTTACCTGCTTGTAAGAGCAGTTTTTCTGAGCAGTTGGCAGACATTTTGTTTATAGAGAAAAAGTATTCTTGAAGGTTTGGTGATGTGCTGTGCATAAGGATATATACATACCTGTGTGTGTATATATATGTGTGTGTGCGCATGTGTAGATGTAGAGATGATAGTTAGACAGACAATTCATGATAGATTCACAATTTATTTATCTATATAGATAAATATACAGAGGTATAACATTCTCAGGCTCACTAGACAGACTGCAGATTCTAAATGCAAAAATCTATTGATACGCAGGACAGTTAACTAGTAGAAAGGAGTAACCTTCTCCCCTTCCATTTGCCATTTTTCTTTGGAAGTATTATTTCTTGTTGTTTGCACACCACTGCCTTTGTACTTTGATAACAAGTAGCCTTGTGTTAATGAAGATGACAACAGAACCAAGCCTGTTTTATCTGTGGGATGATAGTCGCAGTGTGTGAATTTCTGGCACATTGCCTAACATTGGGAATCCCTGGCCAGGTGTCATCAAGTGGAATGGATAAATATTCACCCAAGAGGTGTGCTTTTAAACCAGTTGACTAAAGGTCTGGTTTTCTTAACTGATTTTTCTGCTGGGAAGTTTATTCCTATGACCTGCTTTCTGCTTCCTGATGGGGTAGTGACCAACTACACAGTGTGGGAATACTGAAAATCAGGTGGCTATAGCTAACCATTTCTGAACAACTCGAGACTAAAACCTGTCTGCAGAGCTAACATGGCAAATTATCTGTAAATACGAATTATCTTTCCAGTCATGATGGATGTATTACAATCCAGATAAAAGAAAAGTAGACTCATAGTTGTATGAAAACAGAAGCCTTCACATGTCTTTTGCTCTGACCACTGGACTTGAGGTCGAGGTTTCCTGCTAGGATTTCACTCCTAGTCTCATTCCAGATATTTTGGTGGCCTTCAGAAAACCATTCACTCTCTCCTCATTCCCCACAACCATAACAAAGTTACAAAAATAACTAGGACTGACTGCAGAAATTATGTATATGAGGAGCAGGTGTAAGAGGGAGGAACCTACAGCCTTTTTCTTCCTATTCCATCCCTTCCCCACCCCTGTCCCTGACAAGTCTGTACATAAATAAATTTGCCTTTGCTGTTCCCAGCTCTTCTTATGCACATACACCCAGCACATCTGGGTAGGGTTATCATCAAGGCAGTCATGTTCCTGAGCAGTAATGGTCATCAGTCAAACCAGCATTTGGGGACTGCATTTTCATGAGACTTTTACTTACTACCAACAATCATGTGCAGAAAACTTTTGGTTTGGGTTTGTGCGGTGGGGTTTTTGGTAGTGGGGGAGGGGCCGCAGGGATGGCTCCTGTGAGAAGCTGCCAGAAGCTTCCCCGGCTCCAAGTCGGACCCACCTCTGGCCAAGGCCGAGCCCATCGGTGACAGTGGTAGCGCCTCTGGGAGAACAGATTTAAGAAGGGGAACGTGCAGCAGAGGAGGGGAGTTGGATGTGAGAGGAACACCTATGCAGAGACCGGGGTCAGTGAAGGAGGAGGGGGAGGAGGTGAAAGGACCCATGCTGGAGCAGTTCATGAGGGATTGCAGGCCGTGGGAGGGACCCCACACTAGAGCAGTTCGTGGAGAACTGTCTCCCATGGGAGGGACCCCACGGTGGACCAGGGGAAGAGTGTGACGAGTCCTGCCCCTGAGGAGGATGAAGCAGCAGAGACAAGCTGGGATGAACTGACCCCAACCCCCATTCCCCGTCCTCCTGCACCAGAGCTGGAGAAAATCGGGAGTGGAGTTGAGCTGGGAAGGGGGGGAGGTGTTCTAAGGTTTGGGTTTACTTCTCGTTATCCTTGTTTTGATATGATTGGTAACAAATTAAATCGATTTTATTTTTTTTGCTCAAGTCAATTCTGTCTTTTACCTGTGACCATAAGTGGTGAGTGATCCCTCCCTGTCCTTGTCTAGACCCACGAGCTTTTCTTTATATTTTCTCCTCATCCTACTGTGGGCGGGGGGGGAGAGTGAGCAAGCGGCTTCATGCTGCTTTGTTGCTGGCTTCTTTGAAACCATGACACCTTTCTACTTGTCTTCTCTCTTCTGAAAAACAGTTTTCAGAGCAGACAGACTAAAGGGTTTTCAGGTTATGATGTGTAGTGAATGCATATTACAAACAAAAGATGAAATCAAGTATGCCTACATGCCTGTTGTTCCTGCCTCCAAACAAATCCGTTGCCCAGTAAATTCCTTCAGATAAGAGTAGTTGCACTTATAATGCACTGTAAGGTCAGTCTTAGAGTTATTTGTAAGCCTACTTTGCTGCCTGCTACCTTTTTTTCACCTGTGTATCTGCTCAGTGCTCCATCACCTCCGTTACATGTGGACTTGGAGAGCCAACAGTGGTCAGGGGTGAGCTCTGGACGTGCCAGCTGCAGGTTTGTGGTTTGGCCCTGAAGGCATTTCTGAGCCCGTTGTCACAACGGAGCACCCACAGAGCCAGGTCCTGTAGGAAGGATGGTCCTTTCCTGCAGGCAGGATTTTCAGACACTGGAAACCTCCAATTCATCTTGCAGTGAGGGGACTCTGCCTTCTAGGGATTGTCTGGCAGGCCAGTCACCTCTAAGAAAGGACTTGTTTGCTGTGATAAATATAATTGGTCTGCCTCCTAATCCAGCTGTGGACAAGAGGTTGACAGTTTCACTTCTTATCAAAAAACTCAAATGTTCTTTTTCCCTTCATAGCTCAAGCACCTTTTTACCAGGTTCGAGGCCCCAAAGCCTTAAATAATTACTCGCCTCACTTCCTTTGTTCGCAGTATCTCTGCATCAAGTAATACAGCTTGTAGCATTTTTAGGACAGTCAATAAAAAAGCAACAAGGTTGCCTGATGCTTGGAAGCTTTTGGTACAAATATGTAGGTCAAATGGGACCTTTTATGTAGCCCTATCCGCAGCAATCTAATGTCTTTACATTTATTTCCTCACATCTAGTTCCAGCAGCTCTGTTGCTTTTTTATTACTGAAGATCTATGATATTAACAATCCTCCTCCTTCCTTTTAGATTTCTACTAATGACCACCAGAAATGGGATTTTGCTGGAAATGAATTTGCTTGTATTTCATATAAGTTTTCACATATGAAATGCATTTCATTTATAAGAGACAGGGACTTAGACTTTTCTTCATCTTAAGGCCTTTTCCCCCAGCAGGCAGAATAAAACCGGAAACTAAAATGTATCTCATATAAGATCTGATCTTTTAAGAAGAGGGTTTTTTATTTTATGGCAAGTCATTGCATTTGTCTAATAGACAATGTAATGAATTTGATCGGTTTCTCTGCTTCCATCAAGGCTTTATTAGGTTAGAAAAGGACTCTGCACTTCTCTCTTTGTAGATTGACCTGTTCACGGAAGAGTAAGGCCTGTTACAAGCCTGACCATTGCCTAAGGGACTTTGATTAGTGACCATTCCTGCTTTCTTGAGACTTTTTGCATTTCTAAGGACCTACTGATCTCTACGGATTCAGTACCATACTTGTCAATTCAAAATTTACTACTCTCTTTTTATACTAAACTTGATTACAGAAAAATAATTAATCTGACAAGCATGTATAGAGATTATCAGCATGGCATCTCAATAAATGCTGTTACCTTTAATACTCATACCACTGTACCAAATGCAGCTTCCCTAAGCTCAGCAGAGGCAGTCGATCTGGCACTATGGCACCAGTGTCTTTACCCCAGGGTGTGTAAATTGTTCTGTGTCACCATTTTTGATTCATGTGGCTATATACAATTTTATAAAACCTTCATTGATCTATTTAGTCTGAAATATTCAGGATCAGTGGATTTTTAGCCAGTGGTAACCTCAAGAGAAAATTTGGTAGGGGAGGCATGCGTGTTTGTGCACATGTGTATAATGCAACAAAGGTTTATGGTAACACCATCAGACAAAACAAGAACAGTGTAGGTTATACATTATCAAGATAATACTAACATAATAATAATATTTAGTTGTTTTGTGTTGGAAAAGAGAAAAATAATGGCAATTGTCTGGAAAAAGACCATGTAACTTTTTCCTATATACCCACATGCCCATCTCTGCAAGCTTGGTGACAGCACACAAAATCCCCATTGAAGACTACTTACTGTCCAGCTGCATAAGTGCAGGAGAATAATCGGAGGCCTTTAAACATCAGTAAAAACAAACCAGAAGCCAGCTATGGAACTCTGATGCATATCTTCCCCTGGGATATGGAAGACAGAATGACAAAAGACAAATTCATTGGGTTTTATCAAGTTCTGGTGGGGATAGACCTCATTGTCTCTAAAATAAGAGCCAGTCCTGGTCTGCATGATGCAATTTCAAACCCAACAACTTGCTGAGAATTTTGGAAGGGATGAGGTCTGAAAAAGGTAGGGGTTTATTGGAAAATGACCACAGAAAGCTAAGTAAAGATTTGTTTGGCAAATAACGTACATTTCTTAACAAAACTTCATCAGAAATACCACAGTATTTCTCTCCAACAGTTAAAAATCATCAGGCTATTTTGAAATCACTGCTACTTCATCAGTGCATTTACTGACTCCTCTCTCCCTCTTAGAAAAGTATGTTTAATTTTTTGGCAGTCCTGTCTATTTAAAGATGAAAAATTAAGCAAATGTACCTCAGGAGTTACTGCTTCTGCTAATAAACGTGACCTGCAGACTTGAATCTTTTTCGTTAAGCTTGGTAGAGCATGCAAATCAGCTAATCTGTATAATAGCTGATACAATAGAATTGGGGGAAAAATGTTCATAGGTTGAAAATTAAGGGGTAGGTAACAAAAATTATAACCTGCTTTTACAAAAGAAGACATCAGGCTCTGTTTGGACTTGAGAGCTGTGTTAATGCCAGTCTGCTACCACATCATGCATTTTCTGTCACAGAAGCAGAAGTGTGGGATCTAAGACAGTAAATGTCAAGTAGACATTACTGAGTGAATCTATCATCCTGATGGAGGGAGGAGGGAAGTGGCTTCCTGGAAAGTGAAGTTTGCCCATTATGGCCCCGGTCCTGTGCTAGGGGATATTTGTCCATCCATGTGAAGTCCTGCAGAGGCACAATTAGGGATTTTGTTCTGCCCTTCTGTTTATAGTTACTTCTATTTCACATGAAATACGGGACACCTGCATTGTCATTTTGAAATGGTTAAAAGCCTTACCACCAGATGTGCTGTGAGAACAAGTACAGAGCTCCCATTTACACTCCCATTTGGCCATGTTTTCTGATTTACTGGAATTTACTCTTTGTGCTCTCCTATAGCTCACTCACCTACAAACTCACTGTTTTCCACCAGAAATGAGCCATCATCTCTTTCTCAGCCAAGACTATGTGAGCAAAGGGGATACCTGACACCTGGGATTTCACTACTGTGACAAACTTTGTGGGCCAGAACCCCACCCCACCCTGCCCTAAATTTTCACTATGCTGAAAACAAAGGAGGCTCTACCAGCCAAGGGTGTGACCCAGGATGATACACACTGATCTGCCTAAGTATCCTATTGTTCTTTTTCTTGTTTCACTGTGTTACAGAGGCTTAGATATATGGAGGGGTTCATTGCTGGCATTTGAGCACTGTGTTTCCTAACTTTTCAGCATCTTGTCATGCAATGAAATTCAGAGCTCTGTGATTGAACCCTGTGCTCTGGGTACAATGCAGGCACCCCAGAAAGGCATTGACCCAAACTAACAGCCCACCACATGTAAAGAAATGCATATCCTAAATCTGACACCTATCTGGCTTTAGTAAAGTTGGGAATCACCACCGCCCACCTAGGACTCGCTGAAACTCAACATGACCACATAGGAATCCAGTTGCACCCTTTTGATCCCAGGGCCCATGGATAGAGCCTTCACCCAGAGAGCTGGAAGCCTGGGAGAAGAACAAGATTCAAACCCACACCTCCCAGAGCAGTACTGTACTCACCAGTCAGACTGGGGGACAAAGGACTCTCCTTCACCTTCATTCTGATTTGTATGAAAGCAGATATATTGGGACAGAAGGGAATGAGCAACAATGGAGGATAGCTCTGGATAGATTGAGGACTAAGGACAAGGCTGGAGGTATGTGCAACTGTTGTTAGCATGAAACGGTCCCTGGATAAAATAGTGTGAGCAGTCCTTGGAGTCCTGCAGTCCTTGGGACTAAAATCCAGGCTACCATGTGTGAGTGAGTGCCCAGAGAGCATACTTTCTCACTGTGAACTGCAAGAGATTCAACAGCGAGCCCAACCTCCCTCACTCCTTCTGGCTGCAGAGAGCAGTCCCAATGCTCCAGGCACAGCGGGCACAGGGCTGGGGACCTCCACAGCCTGGAGGTATGCTGCGACCACTGACCTACTGGCTGGACAGCAGATATTATCAGTCCCCACACTGTCATCCATGGAAGCTGTGGTCCAAAATAAAAGGCCTCTTGCTGCCAGCTTTTGTGCAGCACACAGTCCATGCCTAGAGAAAATTAACTGGAACAAGCCCCAAAGGCCATGGAGGCAGACAGATACCCGAGTTGTGGATAATGATGGGGACTGGACATGAGATAGGGACTTGGTTCTATCAAGGGTAAGGAGCTTCTGAGCATGTGAGAAGCAGTATGAATACCAGCAAAATCACAGGCACTTACTGCTTTGACTTACTGCCAGCGTTAGAGGGGAGCTAAATAGGACCCTTGAGAACTGCAATTTTATACCCGGGGTGTCTAAAAATGTTTCAAGTCATTTAGTGGATCTTGGCCCAAATGAATTTATCAGGCTAGCTGGTGATTTGCAGTTGATTCCCTAAGCACCAGTGCAAAATTACTAAAACTTGACAACATAATAATGTTGTGTTCTCAACCGGCTGAGGAAGTTGTACATCTTTCCCTGGGTGAACAAAGAATTTTCTTTTATCCCGCCGGTCTTTATTTTGAGTATTCTGCTACTAGCTACATATTAACTTTTCCTTTCTGGTCTGGAGATCAATTGCAATACACCTACCTTTATGCAACACTGACAAAAGCCACAAAACAAGATTAATGCTTAAGTTTGCACTCCTCTGTGGGTGTTAGCAGCTGGGTTAATATCTCTCAAGAGCTTGTTATTGCCTGCCTTGAAGGATAACTATGGCACAAATCAACAGCTAAGGGGGTTCTCACTTTCGAATATCATTCAGCATGATAGCAACTATCATTTAAAACCATTCTGCTCTCCCTTATCCACCCCCAAAGGGAAGCAGCACTTCTTGCTCACAAACACCTAGTTTTCACTAGTGCCTACAGGGAGCTGCGGCATAGTCTGTGCTTGGGAGCAAGGAGAGGCTCTGCAGCTGATAAGTCACCGTGCTCTGCACAACCCACCACTGAGCGCACCAGAATAACAGCATGAAAGTCCTTCTGGATCAGGTATCAGCAACATCTCATCTCTGCCATAGCAGGCAACAAACACATGGCTTCTAAGCCAACCACAGAAAATTCAGTTATTTCAAAATATGAATGTTACTCAGCTACCTCAATGTGAACCTTAAAAAAGAAGCTTTCTGGACATGTGTGCTGGTTTTGGCTGGGATAGAGCTAATTTTCTTCACAGTAGCTAGTATGGCTCTGTGTTTTAGGTTTGTGCTGGAAACAGTGTTGATAACACAGGGATGCGTTAGTTAACTGCTGAGCAGTGCTTACACAGCGTCAAGGCCTTTTCTGCTTCTCACCCCACCCCACCAGCGAGCAGGCTGGGGGGGCACAAAGAGCTGGGAGGGGGCACAGCTGGGACAGCTGACCCCAGCTGACCCAAGGGGTATCCCAGACCATATGACGTCATGCTCAGCATATAAAGCTGGGGGAAGGAGAAGGAAGCGGGGGGAAGGAGAAGGAAGGGGGGGGGAACATTGGGAGCACTGGTGTTTGTCTTCCCAAGTCACTGTTATCTGTGATGGAGCCCTGCTTTCCTGGAGATGGCTGGACACCTGCCTGCGCATGGGAAGTAGTGAATTAATTCATTGTTTTGCTTTGCTTGTGTGTGCAGCTTTTGCTTTACCTATTAAACTGTCTTTATCTCAGCCCCAACTTTTCTCACTTCTACCCTTCCGATTCTCTTCCCCATCCCACCAGCGGGGGGTAAGCAAGTGGCTGTGTGGGGCTTAGCTGCTGACTGGGGTTAAACCATAACAACGTGGAAAATCCATTCCAATGGGCATTATTTATCCTTCTGGATGCAACCAGGCTGCCTGCATCCTACACAAATAAGCACATTATGAAGTAGGAGGCAAATCTGTCATGATTAGGGCTCACGGCATAAAAACAAGTGCAGGGATCTTTGAAAGAATAATTTCAGCAGATGTCACTAAATTCTGTTCTCCCTAACTCAAGGATATCTCCATGGAGTCCAGCAGTATTACTTAGGTTTCCCATCAATACATCCAACTCTGATTTGTCCCTGAACATGCTCTTTCTAAGCATTAATTTATTAACCTTATGTTTCTCTTCAAAACAGAGTATAACTGTGCCACTTCGCAGCTATCCTGTAGTAACATGAAGCTTGGTGAAAAGCATTGTTATATTTATCTCCTAAAATGACTCTGCAAAAGAATCAGGAAATTATGTATCTTTGATCTCATATAAAATACTGTTTTCTACTGTACCAGAAAAATCTTAGGATGTATGCTACAGCATCTCATGATTCAGTAAACAGATTTATCTCAGTTACAACACAAAAGGTCCCTTTGCTCTCAGGTTACCTTCCTGTCATTCGGTATGTTGGCATTACTGATTATTAATGATTAAAACTTATCTGAAACTTGAAGAAACTGCTCTGGGTTCAAAATTGCATTTGCAGCAAAGCTTGTCTGTTGCTCTATACAGACCCTTTGAGATCTGCTAGAAGCAGTGCAGTATAAGATCCATGATTTATTTTTTAGGAACTTATTTCTAAAGGTAGGGCAATACCTTTCTAGTTCTGACAGCTGTTCAGTCTTGGGAATATGAATAAGTATGGTAAAGTCTAGGAAAAGGGCTTACTTAAAAAAAGTTAACGGAAAGAATTATTATATAAAAGCTAGGAAGAGAAAAATCTGAATTGCTAATATTAGCCCTTACCTTCACCTTCAAGCCTCAATGGACTTTGACTTTCATCATATTACTGCTGAATGAAAATTTCCTCACTTGAAGACACAATGATAATTCTCATAATTCATCCTTAATTACTTCATAATTCCTGAATTAAAGCACCTTAATTTGATAGCAAACAAAACACTCTGATATCCTACTTCAAAGACCTGCAAAATCTAAAGCGTATTTAGGACATGTTTTCCCATGAGCTAAGAAGGATCTTATTATTAAAAGCTGTAGACACACAGCTGAAGAAATATCAACAATACCATTCTCCATGCACGTCATTTTCTGAGATAAATGAATTTGTAAAATAAGAATCAAAGCTGACATCTGCTCTTGCAAGAAGCATTAATTAGAATTAGACCTGTTAGTTGAATTCTAGCTACTACTAATTTAGAATATAGTTTGTCATAAAATGAAATGGTTTTTTAGGTTTTCCCATAGGAAAAAAAAAACCCAAACAAATCACAACAAAACATGCATGGACATTTAAATCAAACCTGAATATTGCAATTTTAAAGTCTTCTATATTAACAAATTTACTGTCAATACTAAAAATGAAAAAGGAAACAAGTTTGCTTACATAGACCTATTCTTCAGGAGGAAAGACAGGCGAAAATGATAC
Organism: Astur gentilis; assembly: GCF_929443795.1. Classification (NCBI taxonomy): domain Eukaryota; kingdom Metazoa; phylum Chordata; class Aves; order Accipitriformes; family Accipitridae; genus Astur; species Astur gentilis. The sequence continues at coordinate 8,659,348 of NC_064893.1, read as the reverse complement.
TGTCTAGTGCCCATGAAGAATTATCCAAAACACACTTCCCTGGGCTGCAGTCTCTTTATACACATTATGAGATTTCCTAGCCTTGCTAAAATTATTTTAAACGACACAACAGTGTCATGGCACACAAAGAATCTTTGAATCATCATCAGTTTAACTCATTCAGCATCACTGATCAAGATCAAGCAAAAATTCAAAGCACATTTAACACATACCTGATGCCATTTGCTTTGTTTATCAATGCATTTGTTTTAGACAGATGTGTCTGAAAAGCAGCACAATATACAGCTCCTTCTTGAATGTGGGCATGCAAGGATATAGCAGTTATCTCTGAAAAGTCAATAATTATATACAGTTCTCATAAGAGTTTAAGAATATAACTGCAGTCTCTTTTATCCAGCTGTGTGGTAATTCAGAGTTAATGCTGATTTCCTTTCACATGGCTTGAATTTTTTTGGGGGGGAATCTCTCCTGATTTAGGGTCTCACACCAAAATGACAGTTATAAAACTAACAATTTGCCCATCAGAGAAAGGAAAAGATACAGACTTATGCATTTCAATGAAACAACCATAATATTAAATATTACTACCTATATTTTTGCTCAATCCAAGCATTGTCTTTAGCCATATTGTATTAAATGTTACTATTGGATGTAAAACAATGCATTTCTGAGTTACCAATAAGCCCATCTCATTAAAAGGCTGTCAACATCTCAAGTGCATCAATGGAGAGACTAATGTAATCAGCTGGTATGGAGCTGGACAATTCTTGATAGAAACATCACAAGCCCCATACTAATTTACTAATGAAGCATTCAGCTGGGTTTGTGTACTGTACAGCAACAGAGGGAAATGAGCAGCACTCAAGCACTGAACTATGCTAAACAACCATACCAGGTTGTCATAAAAGTAATAATGCTTTTAAGTAATCCAATCAAAAAGACATTTTAAAAGTTAAAAAAAACCCCAACTGCTGTGGATCCTGAGATGCCCACTTGTGACAAGTGTATATGTACACATAAAAATAGATACTAACATATATACACACAAATAACTGTTTGTGTAAAGTTTTTGTACATCAACCATTTGGGCTTAGTTCACATCTGTATCCACTCAAACAGGCCTGAAGGTAGATGGATTAAGTCCACAACTTCTTTTAGGTCCCTTTCCACATCTGTAGCCCTAGAAAAAGTTCATAGCACAAAACAGGACTAAGGCCAATTCATGTTTTGGCAGAGCCATACAATTCCATCATTACAGCATGCTATAGAGAAAGAAAGAAAAGCAATTACCAACTATGGACAGTAGCTATGCTTTTCAGAAAGGCCTAGAAAGGTTTATGCATTCAGTTTCTTCTTCTGGCTCTTCATCAAAACAAGAAAAGCTTCACAGAGCTATTTAGGCATTTAAAGAGGCAGATAGAGGCCTAGTCCTTTTATTTTTTTCCCAAAAAGGAAACACTAAATACCTGAACACTTTTCAAAGTAGGACCCTGGTCATTCCTCTGTCTCAGATCTCTCAGAAAATCAAATAATTCTACATCTAAATGCCTGAAAATATGGCATATAGAAGGATAATGAAGATTTCTATTAACATATACAGAAACATAGCAATCATAATATACTAACTAATTTGTTTCAGCTAGTAGATTCACAAAGATAAAACCCAAGCTCACTCTGAAACATGACTGAACCAGAAAAATTGCCATTAAGCTAAAGCATGTTTTTCCAATAGTCAGGTCCTTTTATTTTCCTGCAGAAAAATGTTAATGGAGATACATGTCTAATGTTCTACCTTAAAACTAAGAGCAAGGTTAGGCCTTACAAGTACTTGCATCCTCTGGTTTTGTCACAATCTTTGTCCATGTCTGGCTAATGTAAAAATAGTACATGTACTACTGTAAATATAGTACAGTTGGTTTGGTATCTCTAAACTCTGAAGACCAACAGCTCATGAAAACAAGCTGGTCAGCAAGCAGGTTCATTGCAGAAGGAGACAGACCTGTGACAGAGCTGTCCCTGATGCTGCTGCACCCTCAAAAGTGGGGGCGGCTCCATTTGGAGTGATGGCAAATGCAGTGTTTTGGATCTCCTTCATGCAAGATAGTTTGCATGTTGCCCAGTCTCTGGTGTTTTACCCCATGGGCTATTTTTGTGATAACAAACTCTGCATTGCTCATCTCCTTCACGTGGGGATGTATACCTTAATGACTTACATATACAAAAGAAAGAAATCACTATGTGATGATTGAGGAAAAAATGTGGTGAAGGAAAAGGATAGATTTTTCTTACAGACAAGTACAATATTAGAGTAGCAAGCGGATGAAGATAGAAGCAATATGGGCAACAGTAACATAGGTGGTCTTGGCAAGGGTTTGGTGAATGCCCTTTGCGTATTCCCTACCTATGTTTCTCCCAAGTGCCTCTGTAAACCTCCCAAGGCTGCAATGCTGCATCTAGTAAACACTGTCAAGATTCTTCAAGTGATTCCATATTGAAAACAGACCATATAATTAATGCCGTGTGAAAGCATTCTCACATTTGCAAACTATTGACAAAATCAAGGCGCTAGAAAACTGAACAGCTCAATCTATGCATTATGTATGCACAGCACGAGAAACTAGGGAAATCATGCTTTCTGTGCAAAACAAAAAGATGTATTAGTCTGATTCTCCAAATGTTTTGAGTGTTTGAGGCTCCTTGACATTTTTAAATGAGTGCGTCTATACTTGTAACTTTATGTGTTTTGCTACTGGAACGCAATTTTCAAACTGGGTAAAAACTCTTTCTAGTGCTAAAGCAATTATGACATTACTGTCCACTTAAAATATCCTTAAAAATTCAGGATAACAGAATGGCTTATGGATCTACCACATGCAGCCCAGTAGAGGAGCTGAAAAATTCTGAGTTTTCTTTACATATCTAAGTAAATTAAAAAACTCTTATACTTTATTTTAAGGGTTGGACCTGTGGTTCAAGTAATGTGCAAAATGAGCACCAGGATGAGCATCCCAAGAAAACCCATCAAAGTTTAACTGTGCCGTAGCAGACTCACTCACTCTAGCTACCGAGTTTTTTTCCCTTTATTCATTTCAAAGTGCATCGTAACAAATGTAAAGCTGCTAAGAACTGCTGAAATGGTGGCATTGGCAGGTGACGTGCTCTTCCCAGCCCCAGATACAGGATGGAGAAGAGCAGTATGAGAGACGAAGGGCCAAGACAACAAGAGAGGCAGCCCATTTTTTCTGTGGAAAGGGTAACAGCATGGACAATGGGAAGAAGTTGAATGAAGACCTGTGGAAAATGCCTGGGGAATTAGACCATCAGCTCCAGCTTCAGCCTTGAGGAGGGACTACTGCTTCTGCTGCAGAGGACTCCTACACTTCCGAGCAGTAGCCACAGCCTCGCTCACCTTCATTTCTTCTTAGGCAGGAAGAGCCCGGCATTCACCCCTTCCCACTTTCTCTCTCAGCCATTGCCATGGGACAGCAGTGACTCACAAGCTGGGAGCGTTCACTCACCTCTTCCTGACAGGAGCTGAGAACCAAGTTCCCAGCTTAGTCATGTAAAGGTGGGTTCAACTCTCCTAGTGTTCCCGGTTAGTTTTACTGTATTCTCATTTCACTTGCTTGTAAAGCAAACAGCAAAACCAAAATACTTCAGACCTTCAAATCTGGGTCTGGAAGGTAACTGTGCAATTATCTTGAAACAGATTAACAGTAAAAGAAAGAGAAGCTCGTGGGCTAAGATGTTTAGTGCATTTCTGCAGTGAGCTCATTTGACACTAAACAGTTAAGAGATGGAGACTGGCCTTCAAAAATGAGGTGAGAGAAAGACCATGATAAGGAGGATGGATATGTAAGTAATATTTTGGCTTAGCCCATGAGAAGAAAAAAGCTACAGTAATGCTGTAAGATGTCTTGGGATCACCAGACAAAAAATTATTACCAGAAAATGGAGTGTTGAACAGAACAACTGTGGCGTGGGTAAGAGGAAATTTCATGCTCAAAAACATTTCAGGATCAATACCTTCAAGAATACTGTCCTCTGTTTGTCTGCAAAAAATAGTCATAGCTCAGACAGTATCAGTAAACTTCCTTACCAAATACATCTTTTGTTTGTAAGAAGACCTCTTATTCTTCATGCATGTTTACATCATGACAGCTTCAACATGACAGTCAATGGCAATTAAAAGGTCACTGAGAATTTCTTTTATGGAAGTCTAAAAACTTGATTAGCTTTTCTAAATTTGTTGCTTTTGCCTTCACCTAAAGCTGCCCTCGATGATGTCAATAACAAAACCAGTTTCAGTAGGCTCAGAGCTGGCCCTTAGGAAGGTCCACCCAACATCTAATAAAACACTAAATCAAATAATCAGTTTCTTTACTGCAATAGTTAAAAAATGTGCAGAAATAAATGTACAAAAAGTCTTCTATACTTTAGGCATTTTTCGGACTACTTACCTTAAAGAACATCCAGTGCCTATTCAATGACTTCAGTATGACCTTTCTTTCTGAATTTTTAAGATAAACGATACATTTGATGCCAACATCACAAGCACAAGAAGTATATATGCATACTGCTCATGAGTCTAAACCAATAGTGTTGTGAGCATTCAGAATAACAGAATAAAAATATCACTAAATGCCTTTTCTCCGTGACTTCTGAAAGATGGCTTTACTTACACTCAGCAGGTGATGATGAAGTCTTTTGCCTGATCATGGTATGCTGCTGTGTATAAGACTTCAGGGACTGACTAAGAGGTGCTTACTACTGTGCTAAAGGATTTAAATTTACTGAAAATTTGGGGCATAAAAGGCTTTTCCTTTTACTGACACACATTTTATTGAATTCTAAACTGCATATTAAAAGTTCATGGCTATTAAAATGACTCATGGTATATGTTCATGGCTGCTTCCACAAAGGAGCACAAAACATTCTGTACCAAGGGGTTTTTTTTCTTCATTTCCTACATTTTTCTTTCTCTTTGTGTGTTAACAAAAGAGAGAACAAGATATACATTCTATTCCATACCTATTCCATTAGTCAAAAATTAGCCTTACTCTGTAAAACACAAATTCTGGTTTTACAAAGCCCAAGAAATTAATTTTGACTTACAGTGCAGAAGAGGTTTCAAGGGAAAGCTTTCACTCACTGGACACCTGGAATACAAATACTACATAATATAGGGAGGTGGAATTGTGAATACAGCCATCTGCACCAAAACCCCTCATAAGGCTTGTCCTTGACCACAAATTTCTGCACACACTTTTCTTATTTCTCACCTTCACTTTTCCTTTTTAGGTCACAAAACCCTTTAAAGCATGCATTGTGAGACTTTTCATGGGCTTCTGCCAGGCCCTTCATTGTGGTCAAATTGTGGCTGAGGTGATCAAAAATTGGGAAGAAGGGCCTCATAATAAGATACAGTAAGCTGAAAAGAAGCAGAAAAACTTCTTCAGCTAGAGATCTAAACAAGTTCGGTCTGTCTCTTTCAATGTACATTTTGACCTCTTTAGCCTGTTACAAGCTATCAGTGCTGTTAGTCCAAGCCTGAAGAAAGTGTTTGAGTTTTTCTACCAAGTTTTTCAGTAGCTGGGAGAAAACAAGCTAGTGTTTGCTACAATGACTCTTCTAAAGGCTTTTCTTAGGGACAAAGCCAATCCTTCAGGCAATGAGTACTGCCAAAGCTTCTGACATCTTGTAAACAAGACTTTGACAAGCTTTATGGACCTCAGGGAAAAAAAAAAAAAAAAAAAAAAGGAATAGGTGCTATAACAATTTGATCTGATGAGGAAAAAAATGCTTTGGCTTGAGGAGTTGTTTCTGAAGAACAGAGTGGTTCTCTTCTGAGATGCAGAATTGGAAAGTCTCTATAGGAAAGCAGCAGTGGAACTGTCATTAGTTTTTCCTCATGGATCTCTCTGGTGAAGGTAATTTGGCTCGGGATAGCACATGAGAGTAGAGCTTCTCAGACAGAGGCATGCACCAAGTCACACAGTACCATCAAGGATGGGAACTACTAGGAGAATGAGATGGTGGGCAGGACAGAAAATACCAAGAAATGGCTCCTCCTGTTTCCTGCATCTAACGTGATTCCTCAGACTAAAAGCCCAGTACACGGAATACAAGTCACAAAACTCTGGTTTATATATTTGCTTGACTTCTCACTGTTAACATGCAAGACTGGGAAGGAGCATAATGAGAAAAAGCTCAAGATAACCTTTGTGGGAGCTAGTTCAAGACATGGAGATTTCTTATCAACACTGCAGAAGATCCCAATATCAAAATGCTTAGCACTGAAGTAGAAATTTTTGCGGAGAGATTGAACTCCACTTGAAAGGTAAAGTTAAATCTCTGCTGCTATAAATTTTATAATGAATACAGATACCAAGTATAAGAAACTAGAAATTGTTGTCACTGGAGTAGGTGATTTTATCACGACTTTTACTGAGAGGACAGCAATTCAAAATGCTGGAACAGAGCGTGCAATGGGAACTGAAAGAAGATGTTGGGGAAAATATTCAGGGATTGTAGTGATGAAAGCTGGTGACTAAATCGTAAACATTATCAGGCTGTCTATAGGTTAAGCCCTGAGCCATTTTTTTTTTACTTAAAATAGGAAGAGACCAAGGACTCCTACGTATCATATTAAAGAACATCAGTGACTTCCTTCTACATTCTTGTAAAGACTTAGCACAACTTCCCTCTCACATGAGTATCGGTATAAAGTCCTGCACAAGAACACAGCAGAGGCTACCTAAGTTGGCACTCTGATAAACAGCAAGTCTCCCTCCTGTCAGAGAACACATTCAGTGCAGCACACTGCGATAACTCAAGCAATGAGCAGATCACATCTTGTCAAGTGGCTGTCCCGCTGCAGTTGTTTGCGAGCTCACATCATTCACATGTCAATTAGAAATGGCTAAAAGGCCCTTTTGCTGTTAGATCCCATATTATTTTACATTAATCTACCACTTTATCAGAGCTAATGAGAATAATGCGTAGACACAATGCTTACTTTCAGAGCAATTAATGACATAAAAAAGAGTGTCCCTCATCAAGATCTATTGCTGTTAGCAGCTGAAAATGGTGCACATCCCAAACCTTCATGCTTCTCTTTCTACAGTGAGTTGCCACCTAAACAGATTTCATTGCACTTCCACGTTGTCTCCCCTGCTCTTTTCTGTATCCTCATAAGAACTCCAGCTACTCAGTTTCTGTAAGACAAACCCCACATTCTCTCTTTCATTAGAAGCTGTCATCTGGAAGACCCCACCATAAGTCTGTAGCTTCCTGAGTAAAACTGAATAGCACAAATTATATTAGCCTTGCTTAAGTGGCACTGCTGTGCGGATGACATACAACGCATCATGGGAAGTTTGCTGAGGGATAGTAGAGCAGCTGAGGCTTCATATATCACTCTGCAGCCAGAAGTATTTCCTTTTTGCCACTGAAAACTCCCCCACTGTGCCCTGTGTGCAGATTGGCCATGGGTAAGAGTTTGCAGGGATGTCCTTGTGTACATGTGTGCTGGGTGCTGTGCTCACTCACTTGTTTCTTAACACCCTAACTTCCAAGCAATTAACATGCTCTCTCACCTTTACCTGTTCAGAAAATGACAAGGTTATAGTATGTTTAGGAGAAAGGTCAATAACATGAGTAGATATTTTGATAGACTTCTTTAAACTAGCTATTACAGTGCATAAGAGGAGATCTGTACCTTTGTTTACCACCCCACCCCCACCCCCCAAACAACCCCCAAACATACCCCTCCTTAATTTGTTCTTTTAATGAATGTAACTTGAAAATGGTTCATGGGTACAGTCATCTGGAAGCTCTCCAGATGCCAGCTGGGTGGGTCTTTTGGCCTATAGACCCAGCTGACTGTCCTCATTCAGGAATGAAGTTACTAGGAAAGTGTTCCAAAACCAGGAAGTCTAATGTATTAAATGTGAATTACTGCAGTTAATCAGGTTTTTCATTAGCATATGGCTGTTCTGTAAACTATTTTGAAATGTGACATTTCCAAAGAATCATATAACAACACTTCCAAATTTTTCAACATTTAACCACCACTACCTGCTTATCCGATCAGAACCAACAAACCATGAAAACCATGAAACAGCACTGGAAAAACAGAATTTGAAAGAAGCAAGTGATTTAATCATATCTCAGCCCTAAAGGCAATGACCATGAAGTTCAAGTAGTTAAGGTTTATCCTGTAACCATAAGAACACAAGGTGAAGATTGTAAGATTAGTGGGCATTTTGACTAAACAACCTCACCTTGCAGCTAGTTGGCACAATATGATGGATTTTCTTGTTTTTGTAAGTACTTCCAATGAAAAGGGAATGGAAAGCAATCAGAGTGGCAGGCTGTGAGACCTGCTGACTGGTTGCACAGTAAAAGCTAAGACATAAGTGAAACCCTAGGAGTTGCTGCATCTTGAAATATAAAGCTGAACAACTTCTACCTGGAGTAAATCTGATTTGTGTTTCCCTTGAATACACAGTGCATTTGGCACTGTAATTTGTTTTAAACAGTGACTGGCATCAACGCCATTGTGGTTGCATTAATTTTCTTTAGAGGATTCACTTAAATAACTACTAGTATTAACAGAACTTATTTGTATTCTGATAACATCCACCATATTCTTGGCACTCTCCACCCACACAAGAGAAAACTGCCCTTTTTTTAAGAGTTTACAATCTGAGATCAGTTGAATGTTGCACTATCGCAAAGAAAATTTCAGTTCAGAAATAATGCATAGCATTGTGATTATCAGATCAGTACCTAAATTGGGTTGCAATAAATCTTGGAAGGCCAGAATTTACTGAATCAAAATAAAAGCTCAAAATTGATTAACCAGTACACTCTAGAAAGGAAGCACAGATCTTTTTGTTTTATTAAGACACTGAAATCTTTATTAATAAAGCTGGAGTTTCAATGATGCTGAAAGCAATTAGACACTGAGTTTCAAAGGGAGCTGCACATGTAAATTGCTCTGTCTCATTTGAAAATCCTAGCCAACAGCAGCAATCATGTTTGGTTTACATCATCATATAATCCCGGGAAGCAAATCCATTAGTCCTTCATTCGGGGCAAGAATGAAGTGTGGGTGAGGGAGAAAACATGGTGGGAACACAAATATCTGCAGGTGATTCATGGGCATGTGTTGAGCTAATAAAGAAAGAGAAGTTCAGAACGACACTGACAGCAGTCAAGGCAAACTAGGTCCTGGAAGGATGACAGTGATTGTGCAGATTACGACAAAACAATCAGAAATTACAATCAACCTTCATCCTCTGTGGAGGCAAGTAGGCATCCAGTCTGCAAAGAATACCTTACCGTCCAGTTCTTTTCGTTGAAGGGATTTTTTTGGTGTGGGGAAGCAATACATGGTTTTCTTTGCTGTGTTTTTCAAATCCATCCTCTTTGTCTGAATATTGGTAACACATAAATATGCTACCTACTCCCTCATGCGTTTCAGTTTGATCTCAGCCATAGTGCTGCTGAAAGCTCTGAATCCCTGTGGCACCCCTGGAGACACTCCGGTGACAGTCCCCGAGTCTGCAAATCAATGCATAGACACATAACCTTGTTCACCTTCATCCCCTGAGCTCTATTGCAGAGTCAAGGGCAGTCAGAAGGAGGAAGACTATTCCTGTTTCTCACAAGGTAGTGCCACATTAATTAAAGATGAATTAGATTATTAAATGCACATTAAGGGCAACTCCTTTCTGAGGGACAAGTAGATTTATAGCTTAAAGGCAGCAGAATTGTAACAATTTTCTTTCTGTGTAGTGTACAGGGAATTACATTACAGCAGAAAGGACAGTCACTTGAGGCAAGTGCTGGGACATAAATATTCAACAAAATGAAATTTGCTTAGACAATATGTATTTTCCTCCATTGTTCTTGCACTTATTTATAAGAGCAAGAACCTTCTTCCTAACAGGCAAGTCTCTCCTTTGGCTTGATCATTACTGTAAACTGAAAGTATTTAACTTATGACATCACTTTCCTCTTCATAGGAAAGTACTCTTTTTATGTACACATATATAAAAACCCCCATAACCTGTAAATGTAAATACACACATATATATATGTCAGAAATATACATATGCATATACACACATGCGCACTCTCTCTGTTTACAGGCCTCATGGGCTGTTGCAATATTTAAGGACCTAATGGTCACAGACCACTCTGGTACTCATCCACAGGAATACAGAAGTTCTGAATCACAGAGGACTGTCAGGTTTGTCAGCTCAAATGTCCTGCAATTTCATGTTGCCATTCCATCACACAAGTTCCTGCTTAACCTAAGGAATTTATTTATTTATTGCCCTGGCTGCTCCCATTGGAAGACAATTCCAGAGCCTCACTATGAGCCGGTGGCTAAAATCTCTCCTTTAATTTTCTGACAAAACTTTTTTATTGGCCAGTTCAGGCTTATTTTTCTCCTGTGCCAGTCCTTTTCTTTGCCTTACTCAGCTCTCCCCTTCCCTTTTGCATACTCCTTTCATTTCTATATAACTGGAAAAAGAGATCCTACTTCAGCTTTCAATTTGCTAAGCTAAACAAAGCAGCTATTTTAGTTTATTTGGCATTAGGATTTCACTTTCCAAAAGAGGAGAATATGTATCATGGTGGAACTACATCCTGCGTAAATGTGTGGGCTGTGGCACACAGGATCCAACTTCTGAACAGACATGGAAAGGCTCTGCATAGGATACGAATGAGCCAAAAGTCACGCAAATACGTTAACACAATGCCTTGCCTAAATGAACACACACTCCCCTCCTAGCAGGGGTTTTTAGCTTGGACTCAGCTGGGGGTTAGTCTGGATTGCATTAACATTGATCACATACAGCCAGAGGGAGCTTGCAGCTACCTTCCTGCCATGAACAGCACACACAGCCCCAGAGAGTACTGAATTCTTCCCTGGAATGTGTAATCATGGCTTTCCTAAGAGTTAGGCTCCTATGTCTTACATGACTCTAGAGCCTGATCACATAAGGTTGAATATTGAGATAACTTTCTGTTGTGAGGGATCCTACTGAATCATTCACAGTAAGTGTCTGCTGGATTCAGAGCTTTGCTGGATTCAGAAGATAGGAAGCAGGCATGGAGAGAGACCACAGACGAAATGGATTCCTGGCTGTTACCTGGCTATGGGCAAATGATTTGACTTTTTAAAACATTTTCCTAACTTCTTTTTACACCTAATGGCTAACAGTTGTCTGGTGCCTAAGTATTACAACTGAGGTATAGTTAACACAGTTTAAAAGATGAAAAATGACGAGCTCAGTTCTTACTAGCAACCAATAACTTCACCCATTGATGCAAAAAATATTTCCTGGTCATTTACTGTAACACTACACATGCATATCCATACATTTTTACATGGGGTCTGTAAGCATTCGGTTACTTTAGCAGCATTGGAAAATTCAGCTATTCTCAGGGTGGCCCTGAGGAAACCCGAAGTGCTGTGCAAGGCAATGTTCATGACTTACTGGTGACATGCTCCTCTTTGAGTTGGCGTAGAATTAAGGTCCAGATGTGGGGCTTTGGGGCTTCAAAAGCAATAAAGAATTGAACTCCTGTGCATTAATGGTCTAAGGAAAATACAATCTTTGCATTCTCTTAAGAAAGAGTACATTTAACCACAGGCCCCAACTAAATTCTGCTATTACTATTATTACAGGATATATCACTGCAGTAAGAGCTCAGCATACTCTTTCTGCTTGGTGGGTTCAATCTATTTATTGCTACCATATCTCCTTCTCCTCCAACATTTTATTATTAAAGACATCCTTCTTGTTTTTTTCTGGGATTCCAGGCTAAATAATTCATACTTTTTCTACTCTCCACATTGGCAGTTGGCCAAGCAGAACCTATTCTCTATACACAAACTAGTATCTATTTTCCTCTCCATTTAATATTATTTTCTGGGTACTATGAGGCAGCTGCAAGGACTACAGATTGTAGGATGCTGCCAAGGTGTGGTTAGTCATAAAAAAATGAGTTCTCAGTGAAAACTGGTAAGAGCTTTTCACATTGTTGCTACAACAAGCCTCAAATTTTTTTCCTGGGCTGATTCATAACCCACACTAACTTCTATATCAGAGGTATTTTCTTAGAAGCAGTTACTTGATTAATAATATATTTTGCACCCAGCTTTGAGCAGTTTGCTTAACATCAACATAGAACAAGGAACTATGCTTCTTCAAAAAGTGGCCAGATAACGGTTTGCATTTTTTTATGCAATATATCATTCTTGATTCATTAAACAAAATCAAATGAAACAACAAGAGCACTTTTTTCAAAACCAAGTATTGTGGCTTTCGAAATGTATTTCAAAGACAAGTACTCTCCCAGCGTCTAGCCCAGTTACTGCAGAGAACATAGGGCAAAAGGGCAAAAGATCTTTGTCTTCTCAGGTCATGGAGCACTGGTTTGGGGCTCTCACTGCATCCTTCCTACTCTGTCAAAAGGAAGATGAAAGGATCTGTAGAGAAACAAATCCTCTGGTTGACAATTATTCACAGGTACTTACATGTAAAACAGGTGATTATGATTATCTGGTGAGACTTTTCATACACTATCGCTCAAAGGCTTTCCTACCAACATTTCTGCTAACAACCCAACAATTGGTGATAGACATCAACTGCATTTCTTGGTAAGCCATTATGTGTTGTGAAGATACTATCTCCACTGAATCATAGACTTCTGGTTGGATTTTGGATATTTCTTCAGCTTTCACTGCTACATAGGAGATCCTACAATGCTTTTTTCTACAAGATTAAAAAGGTCCTTAGAATCAGATGTATTTTCCTGAGTTTACAAACAATACAAAGCGACCCAACTGCCTCTAACCTTCTCCTTCTTTAAGGTAAGCAAATTTAGTGAATTGTAAAACCAGTTTTTCAAACTTCCTTTCATTTTGCAGTTTTCTGGGATCTTCCCAATTTTTCAAACTTTATCAGCATGGACTACCTTATTTCACATGGATCTGTAAAGCCAACCCAAAATGAACCTTGTACCACACTAAAGCACTGGTATTCACAGTGACTCAGTAGGTACTCTTGGGGAGAAAACTCAGTTACTTCAAAAGACCTTTTACCCTTCAGTAAGTACCCTTTTACCTCAGTATAAACTTGAGGTTTACATTAAAGAAACTCCACCTGTGGAAAAACAATGTATACTTATGGCATTCTCTTTATCACAGTCCTTGCTGACATAAAAAATGTTCTAGTTTTATTCTACTCAGATGTTCTCTAACATCTGCTTGAAATGGCACATGATTTTTTCACAATACCACAATGAAAGACACTACAAGAAATTCTGGCCAGGCCAGCTTTCTGCATCCACCCTGTTACTGCCATTAAATCTGTTTTCAGAAGTAGCTATTGTAATAATGTTATAGATCTGTAGCTCAGTAATATGGTATTGCCACTGCTAGTGCCAGGCCACATGCTTGGACCCAAATTTGCAAGACTTTAGGCTTTGCCTGAACTTGTCTTGACTTGCAGGGAACTTTGATTTAATTGCTTAAGCTGTAACAGCAGTTCTTCTAATGACTAGGAAATTGTGGGTATTTTGTTTTATTTCTACTAATTTTTGTATCATACAAACTGCATTTTTAGATGGATAATAGTATTCTCTGTAGAATGATGTATTTATAACTAACTTAATTATATTAATGTAGAGAAATACAGGCCTGGTACAACAGCAGATGCCTTGAAAAGTGGGGACAAAGGATGAGGTGTACAGGACTACGGGGCATGGAATGACAAGAGGTGAGGCACAGGCTGGCACTGGCAATCCCATGGCTATAATCAACTTGCTAGTAATCAGTTAAAGAAACGCAGACCTGGAAGTGGACACAACTAGGTTTAGGGTGAACAAAGAGAACAAGTATCTAACCTAGGTAAATTGTACCATATACAGAAAATTTTGATATAACAAGAATTTGCAGCCCAGTGAAGAAAACTCAAGGTATAAATGAATGTTAGCAAAAACATAAAAATGATCCTAACTGCAGCTTTGTAGCTTAACATTGGAAGAAATTAATCATAGAATGATAGGATGGTTTGGGTTGGAAGGGACCTTTACAGGTCATCTAGTCCAACTGATACCGAAAAGCCAGTTGAAAAAACTTTCTAAGACTCATTTTGGAGTTTTAGAAAGCAGGCATTCTTTATTGCAGCACTGGATGCACAGGGGATAGTTCCACCTAGCATGCATGCCACAGCTTGAGCACTAACAGGTTATATAGAGTAACTAATTTCATATTAATCAGATTAGTATACATAAAAATAATTGCAACTGATTATCTTAGTACTGCCTACATCTGATCATGCGCAATGAAGGATCCATTTGAGTCGAAGGGCTGCTTTTGTGACCACTGATCCATTTGAAGTTCTTGCTGGCTGTCCTTGAAGTCTTTATTCTTGTCCTTGTTCTTTGATCTTGAAGCTGAACTCAGTTTCAATCACATGTGGTCAGTTTCAACATTGTTCTCATCTAGCGTACAGGAACATCTAGTCATAAGAGCAAAGAACTGCAAAATGTATGAGTAACTACCTCTACTAGTTAATTGCTTGGCTATACTTTTGTCTGTTGTTTCAATTATAGTGTTAGTATAAGATTTCTAACAATTATTTACCAAATCTCACTTTTACAGTCACCTAGCAGCAAACCAGTTTCCACGGCTGGTACAAAATATTAAAACCATCAAAATATTTAGACTTACCATACAGAATGTATGGAAATATGCTATCACAACCGCCCTGCAATGAGCAGGGACATCTTCAACTAGATCAGGTTGCTCAGAGCCCCATCCAACCTGACCTTGAATGTTTCCAGGGATGGGGCATCTACCACCTCTCTGTGCAACCTATTCCAGTGTTGTAAAAAATTTCTTCCTTATATCTAGTCTACATCTACCCTCTTTTAATTTAAAACCATTACCCCTTGTCCTATCACTACAAGCCCTGCTAAAAAGTTTGTCCTCATCTTTTTTTTCTAAGACCCTTTTAGGTACTGGAAGGCTGCTGTAAGATCTCTTCAGAGTCTTCTCTTCTCCAGGCTGAAAAACCCCAACTCTCTCAGCCTGTCTTCATAGGAGAGGTGCTCCAGCCCCCTGATCATCTTCACGGCCTTCCTCCGGACCTGCTCCAACAGGTCCATGTCTTTCCTGTGCTGAGGACCCCAGAGCTGGACGCAGTACTGCCGGTGGGTCTCACCAAAGTGGAGTAGAGGGGCAGAATCCCCTCCCTTGACCTGCGGGCCATGCTTCTTTTCATGCAGCCCAGGATACAGTTGGCTTTCTGGGCTGTGAGTGCCCATTGTCAGCTCATGTCCAGCTTTTCATCCACTGGTACCACCAAGTCCTTCTCTGCAGGGCTGTACTCAATCCCTTCATCCCCCAGGCTGTACTGATAACCAGGGACTTAACTTAAAATACTAAACGTTTGAATTTCCTCAGTGACACTGAACATATAGAGGTAAAAGGGACCCTAGCAGATTTCTCTCTTATTATCATCATATATATATTTTTGGAACAGATCACACAAACCTGATTACTAACCCAGCTTGGAGAAAGGCTTTAAGTTTCAGCACAGACTGTTCAGAGGTTGTTTAATGATTAAAGAGCAATTTAATTCTTTAATATTATAGTTTTAAAAGGCATCTTCTTGTTCTTAATACTTAAAGAAAAAGAGGAAGACAAGAGTCTCTTTAATACTAAGATTTTTTTTATATACCACTGTCTGTCTTTGGCTTATACTCAGGGTTATTCCCAGAAGCCCTCAAGGCAATTCCTCTCTCATTAAAATAACAACATATTGAAGCATAGAGCTAAGTTTTGCCCCTATTTCCACTTCTGCAATCCCACAGCAGACAATGCTGCAGATGCATAAATGAGTGCAGAATTTGAAGACCGTGGGATTTCTGTTAGTGTGAAGACAAACTGGATGAGAATGTTCCTTCCTTCAGTCCTAAGGATCTCCCTGATGTAGGACCCAGAAGGTGACCAGACATGATTCAGTGGCTACAAGACTATGACTGCCACAGTTTTGATTACTCCCTTTTACCATTTTTCTTCTTTGGTTTCCTCTTCTCATCAGTCCATGCTCACGAGCAGGGGTGAAACGGAGCTCAGCGCTGGAGGAACCTCTACAAGGAGGATTTCCAAGGCTTCCCCTACATTCTGGTGTTATGAACCACAAGATAATACTGAGTCAGGTTTATTCTGACTGAATGAGTGTAAATGAGGCAGCTAAACAAGACTGTGGCTCCTGTGGGAGCCTTCGGGAACTCAGCTGGGCTTTCATGCAACCCACAAGCAGGCTGCTGCTGGCACAGTTCAACCTGGCGGTCTTCACCGTCACTGACTACACCAGCTTCAGTAAATAGCCTTCTTCCATGTAAGTTTTCTTTACAGATTTTGAGTAGAACACGAGAAACCAGGCTTTCAAACTCTAATTTTATAGACAGAATTTGCAGGAGATTTTGGGATTAAATTGCAAACTGTATTGCATTTGTGTGGTGGGGTTTTTTGGTAGCGGGGGAGGGGCCGCAGGGGTGGCTCCTGTGAGAAGCTGCCAGAAGCTTCCTCGGCTCCAAGTCAGACCCGCCTCCGGCCAAGGCCGAGCCCGTCAGCGACGGTGGTAGCGCCTCTGGGAGAACAGGTTTGAGAAGGGGAACCTGCAGTGAGTGAGGGGATTGGAATGTGAGAGGAACCCCTCTGCAGACACGGAGGTCAGTTCAGAAGGAGGGGAGGAGGCGCGTCGGCGGAGGGGATGCCCCTGCAGCCCGTGGTGAGACGGCAGGCTGTGCCCCCCCAGCCCGTGGGGGGAGCGGGGGAGCGGAGGCCCACCTGCAGCCCGGGGAGGAGCCCACGCTGGAGCAGGGGAAGAGTGAGGAGTCCTCCTCCCCCTGAGGAGGAAGGAGCGGCAGAGACGAGGTGGGATGAGCGGACCCAACCCCCATTCCCCGTCCCCCTGTGTCGCTGGTGGGGAGGAGGTAGAGAAAATCGGGAGTGGAGTTGAGCCGGGAAGGAGGGAGGGGTGGGGGGGAAGGCGTTCTAAGGTTTGGGTTTACTTCTCATTATCCTTGTTTTGATAGGATGGGTAACAGATTAAATTGATTTGTTTTTTCTTTTTCCTCAAGTTGAGCCTGTTTTTTGCCCATGACCATAAGTGGTGAGTGATCCCTTCCAGCCCTTGTCTGCACCCATGAGTGTTTCCTTCTATTTTCTCCTCATCCCACCGGAGTCAAGGAGGGGGGAGCAGACGGCCGCCTGGTCCTTTGGTGCCGGCTGAGCTGAAAACACGAGACAAGCTTAAATTCTCAGATGTTCTTCCATGCCTGTAAGGAGATACTGGAAAACAAAATACTATCCAAACTTGGGTCATGATTTAAAAAAATTTAAAAATCTTTTAATTCTTTTTCTCTTACTGTTAGCAGTACTAGAACCTATAAAACAACCTACATATCCTTAAATATTTTTCTCCAGAGGAAAGGTGGCAGAAACCAAGTTTTTAAAAGTTTTTGTTACAGCATTCCATACTTCTGACCATCGTGCTTTATGGCTTTTATTTCAACAAAAGCACTTAACTGTATGCTTTTTCTTTTGATATATTTATACTTCTGCAGTACATTAAGGAAGCAGTTTTCAAGAAGATGACATTTTTTGAGTTATTTTGTTGCAAAATGGAAATAATTGGACTGTGATGAATACAGACTGCTAATAACTGCTGCCGCCAAATGTTTAAAGAGGTATCATCCTACCCAATGCACTGTTATTCAGGACACTCTCTAAATACTTGACCAGTGCCTCAATATCACTGTCCTGTGGATAAGTGAAATAAGGAATAGCATTAGTGTGAGCGCAAACTTAAATATAAACACTGTGTACCAGAGGTACGATCCCACAATTATAGAGGATATCACTTACACTAATGAGTGTCAACACTAGACTACAAAGAATCTACATTGCTCAGGAGTTTTTCTGTTTTCTTCTCCTAAATTGCCAGGCTTGGGAATGATGTTACATACAGACAACTATTTACATCAGATTCCTTGCAGAACACAAGTGTGAGAACAGCTGTGCATGGAGTTTAAAGAAGATACGTTTACTGTCGAGGGTGGTGTGCAAGCTCTGAAAACACACCTGCATTTTATCATGGCTTAGTCCTGGAATATCCAAAACAATGTTACACTGAAAAAGGCAAGTATGTAATACTTAGCTATGCCAAAATTCCTTATGATAGCTGCCCGCTGCAAATTAATAGTTCTGTTTCATGTAACTGCATCTACTTGTATATCTTACAACAATGACTAATTGAAAAAAAATTAATTAAGAGAATTTAGCACCTTTCTATTTCATGTATTCTGTTACCAGGCAGATGACTAACAGTTTGCCATGGTACCTTTCATGTGAAATGCTTTTTGTGTACACAGATGAAATGTAGAGATCTAGTCATTAAGCAATGATTGTGGTCCAGGAAGTAGGTCACAATTTTATTTAAGTCCAAGAGAAACTTGAACACTGAGTTTCTAGAAGCTGCTGCCATATCACTTTTGACAGCATGGCATTTCTTAACTATTTAAAACGGAAAGTCAAAATCTTGACCTTGCTGAAAAATCTGCCAAAAGTCTGTATTTTAAAAAATACTGAGCAGCCTATGGTTTTAAAATCTAAAACACTGGAATAAAAATAAACAATATTGACCTCAGCTTCTGCAATGGACAATCTCCTTTATATTTCTCTGTGATCTTACTCGAAATACTCATTCTAAATTTCTCAAACTGAGGAACTGTCAGTATACCTTAACAGGATAATAATAATTGGCAATGACCGTTAGCTGATTAGTGACCTTTCAGTGCAAGTGAGAGCTGTTATGGATGAGCATGATCTGACTTACCACCCTAAGTTGTTTCATGGGCTTATATTTGAAAAAGGCTCTGCTATTTTAGTTGAGGTTTGCAAGATGGGAATCAGCTTCCTGGTTGGCCGCTTCAGTAGTTAACACAAAGGCTCATAGGTTTGAAGGAGCCTCTTTGTCCTTTTGGAGCAGCCTGTGGGGTCCTGGCTGGATAAAGTCAGCACCAGGGTTTCCAGTTCTGCAGCCCTTCCAAAGTGCCTCAGGTACCTCAGATGACCAAATTAGTCTGAACCTGCTTAACTGGGGCTTTTGCCAGTTAGTAGTAAAGTGCCCAGGAAATGCTACAGAATGCATTAAATTTGTGTATAAAATATGTAATGAATATTGAATTAAGACAATATTACAGATGTAATTTCTCTGTATTTGTAAAAAAAAATAAATGAACCTTTAGGACTTCATTAAAAAGTCATTAAATATTTTTCATTCAAAACTAAAATCTGATACTGATTTTCTGCTAATATAAATTTATAATTATTTTTATTTTCATTATCATTGACAGTTAACTGCAAATCTATAGACAGACAAAAACACAGTAAATGGCCACATACAATACTAATACAATTGCTTTAATAAAACCTTTTTTTTCTTTTTTAATAGGATGAAGACTGTAATTCCAAAAACCTGGACTTTCACAACAGGACATTGTATTTACTCCAAATACCACAACAGAGCTGATTTTTTTTTTTCCTCATTACGCTGTAAGGTAAAAGATGAACTTTCACCACTTTCATCACCATTGGTTTTCAAGGAAACTACCTGGCTTAACTTGGCTATCTTGAAATAAAATTTCAGTGAGGAATAGAATGTGTTTTTCACACAGTGGTAAATAGTTGAATAAATGGTTGATCAACTTACACTGAGGTAGAAACTACTTATGCCTTTCTTCCACTTGGGTTTAGCAATCCAAGAGGATTTTAGCTATTCTTTTTAATATGCTTCTCTCTTTGTCCTGAATTCAGCTGGGATAGAGTTAATTGTCCTTCTAGCAGCTGGTACAGTGTTATGTTTTGGGTTCAGTAGGAGAAGAATGTTGATAACACACTGAAGTTTTCAGCTGTTCCTAAGTAGTGTTTAGACTAAGTCAAGGATTTTTCAGCTTCTCATGCCCAGCCAGCAAAAAGGCTGGAGGGGTGCAAGAGGTTGGGAGGGAACACAGCCAGGACAGCTGACCCAAACTGGCCAAAGGGGTATTCCATACCATGGGACATCATGTCCAGTATATAAACTGGGGGGAGTTGGCCTAGGGAGGGATCACTGCTTGGGAACTAACTGGGCATTGGTCAGCAAGTGGTGAGCACTTGCATCGTGCATCACTCATTTGGTTTATTCCAATTCTTTTACTATTACTATTGTCATTTTTTATTATTATTTCATTATTATTTTCTTCCTGTCTGTCCTATTAAATTGTTTTACTTTTTTTTCCAATTCCCTCCCCCATCCCACTGGCTGAGGGGGAAAGTGAGTGAGCGGCTGCATGGTGCTTACTTGCTGGCTGGGATTAAACCACAACACAATTTAATGTACTTTTTAATGTTTCTCTTTTTTGCAGAGAAAGGAAAAACCCTACAGAATAGGCAAGAGACTCCAACAGATGCACAGAAGAGAGGCACTCTTACGCGTAAGAGCCACTGTGGATGAATGCTTGCACATTTCAAATTCAGAATGAATGAACCCTTTCTAACAGCAGCAGGCTGCGCCAAGGCACATGTTAGGAATCCAGTGGAGCATTTTTTTGGAAGTAGGGTAACCACATGAAAGAGGAGACCAATGGGTAACCCACAGTACAAGTCAGTGCAACACTATCTTCTTAATTGAGACAAGCCTTGCTGCTTACAAGGGATACTGTATTGAGAATAATACAGAAAGGTGCTTAATGCCACTAGTTTGCACCCTTCTTGCTCCCCAAGAACCTTTCATGATACCATCTTTCATCTCCAGAACACTCTTGGTGTCCTCTATGCTTGCTAGGATACCTCTGTTCAGTCCTGGTCCCCTGAGGACATCTGTAGTCTGTTGAAATCCCTTCTGGACTTCATCTTGTCCTCAAGCCTTCTTTTGTCTGTCCCTCTCAGGACCCCTCTGCTATTGTCATGATGCCTCCCAAGGTCTTAGGTGTTCCCTGCAGAACACTTTTAGCTCTGTAAGCCCCCTTTGGACTCATTTTGTTGTAATCACACCTCTCCTAAGATCTCTGTTCCCAAAAAAGAGCATTCTTTTTCTTATCTATGCCATCTGGGATGCCTCTTGAGACCTTCCTTGTGCTGCACAGCTTTTTCATAGCATTTTACCTCCCTTTCAATCTCTCTTACCCCTCTGAGGCTTTCATGACCCCTCTGCTCCCAGTCACTGTGGGAGACTCCTGAGACCTTCTTTGTGTACCACCACCCCAGTTTAGCTCTGTAGTGGACTTTGATCCTCTCTCATTCCCTCAGAAACCTGTCCTTGGGTTTGTGCCTCAGAGCGATCTTATTGTCCTCTCTGCCATCTAGGGTGCCTCCATTTGGTCCCCGGCCTCCCGAGGACACCTGTATTATGTTCAGATCCCCTCTGGCCTTCCTCCTTGCATCTCTGAGCTGCCTTTCGTGTCTTTGGCCGAATTGGGACCCCTCTAATGTTGTCATGATGCCTATTGATGCCTTCGAGGTTGCCCTTAGCACACTTTTAGCTTTGTAGTGGACCTCACATCCCTCTCATTCCCTCAGAGGACTTCCTGAGTCCAAACCTGTGATCTAGCCCAGTAATTCTGTCCTCTCTTCCCTCTAGCTGAGCCTCTATTCCTTCCCTGACCCTCTCTCTGGTGACATGTTTACTTGGATCACATCCCCTCTGGATTTAATTGCTGTGTCCCCAATCCTTTTTCTGTCTCTCTGGCTCTCACGGGACATTTCTTCTCCCAGTCACGATGCCTCCCAAGACCTTCCTTGTAGTCCAGAACCATCTTGTAGCACTTTAGGTGGGGCTATCTTTGAGCCGCAGAACATTCATTTGTTCCTCTACACTATCTAGGATTCCCGTGTTTAGTCCCCAGCCACCCGAGACCATCTGTACTCTGATCAGATGATCACCCGAGTTCCTCCTTGTCCCTAAGCCATCTTTTGTCTGTCAGCCCCGCTCAACACCCCTCTCCTCGCAGTCATGATGCCTCCTGAGACCTTCCTCGATCTCCACAGCACCTTGTAGCACTTTATCTCCCTATCTCCCTTGTTCTGTCAGAGCCTCCCTTCTTTCCTTGCTACGCAGTGCTCCTTTGTCTTTCTCTCTGCCATTGAGGGTGTCTCCGTTCGGTTCCTCTCTCACTCGGTCATCTGTAGTTTGCCCGGATGCCCTCCTGAAGACTCCAATGCCCTTGCTGTGTCTCCAAGCTGCCTTTTCTTACCCTGCCCCCTCATAATTCCTCCACTCTCTATAACAATGTCTTCTGAGTCCTCGTACTCCACAGCACTCTTGTAGCACTTTAGCTGCCTTTTGATTGTATTTTTGTTGTGGTGCTCCTGCCTTACTCTTTGCCATTTAGGATGCCTTCGTTCAGCCCCTGGCCCCCTGACGACATCTGTACTTTGTTGAAATTCCCCTCAGAGTTCCTCATTGTTATCTCTGAGGCTGCTTTGGTCTGTCAGGCCTCCTCGGGACTCCTCCGCTCCCTTTGCTGAGCTCTCGTGAGACATCCTCTATTTCCTAGAGCCCCGTTTTAGCTCGGGAGGGCATTTTGCACCCCTTTTTTTCCCTCAGAACCCTTCCTGAGTCTGCATCTGTTACCCTGGTCAGTCTTTCTGTCCTCTCCTCCATTTGGTGTGTTTCCATTGGGTCCCCAGTCCCTTGAGGACATCTGTACTTTGTTCAATTCCCTTGTGAGGTCATTGCATTCCCAAGGGTTATTTGGTCTCCCTGGCCCCTTCAGGAACTCTCTAATCCCTGTGACGATTCTGTCAGAATCTTTTCTGAAGCCATCTTTGTGCTCCAGAGCAGTCTTTTTCTTTTGTCTTACAGTATATTTCTATTTGGTATCTAGTACAGCAAAGATGTCCATCATCAGCCCGGATCTCCGCTTGAGTTTTTCAGAGGAGGCGATAGCCTTCATCTGTTTTCATTGACACACATCTTGTGATGTTTTTTGCTGTGTTTTGCAATTTATTTTTGTTCTAGCTACTTAGGTGTTGAGTAGGCTGCCTCATACAGTTTATGATAGGTTTCTTGTATTTCCATGGGGTTTTGGTGTTTTCTGTCCTTTGGGACTCATACAGTTCTCTTAAGGGAGTCAGTCAGAGAGACCATCAAGGTGACTCTGAATCATTGGTGATTCACAGTAAATAATTTACTATGTAACCGGAGATATTTTGGGGAAGGGATTCTTACAGGATCTAATTCTGCTTTGTCATTCAGTCCTATCCAGAAGGTAGTTCCGGTAGAAGTTAGCTAGTATGTGTGGTCTTGCTAGAAATGAAGTGTAACCCCATAGCATTTTGGGTTTTTTACAGGAAACTAAAGCACATCATTTTTGATAATAGTATTGTTACTGCATTTAATGAAGTACTTTCTTACACAGCTTAGTAGGACATCCATCTTTTTCTGCCTATGCCCCTGTTGTGGTTTAACCCCAGCCAGCAACTAAGCCTCACACAGCTGCTT
Organism: Astur gentilis; assembly: GCF_929443795.1. Classification (NCBI taxonomy): domain Eukaryota; kingdom Metazoa; phylum Chordata; class Aves; order Accipitriformes; family Accipitridae; genus Astur; species Astur gentilis. Next base: position 8,635,763 of record NC_064893.1, on the reverse strand, counting down.
GCTTGCTTTCCCCTGGTGGGATGAGGAAGAGAATCAAAGGGTAAAAGTGAGAAAACTTGTGGGTTGAGGTAAAGACAGTTTGATAGGTAAAGCAAAAGCTGCATACACAAGCAAAGCAAAACAAGAAATTAACTTGCTGTTTCCCAGGGGCAGGCAGGTGTCCAGCCATCTCCAGGAAAGCAGGGCTCCATCACAAATAATGGTGACTTGGGAAGACAAACGCCAGTGCTTCCAACGTTCCCCCCTTCCTTCTCCTTCCCCCAGCTTTATATACTGAGCACAAGGTCATATGGTCTGGAACATCACTTGGGTCAGTTGGGGTCGGCTGTCCCGGCTGTGTCCCCTCCCAACTCCTTGTGCCCCCCCCCAGCCTACTCGCTGGTGGGGTGGGCTGAGAAGCAGAAAAGGCCTTGACTCTGTGTAAGCACTGCTCAGCAGGAACAAAAACATCTCGGCTTTATCAGTACTGTTTTCAGCACAAATGCAAAACACAGCCCCATACTAGCTACTATGAAGAAAATTAAACCAGCACAGCCCTAGAAAAATTAAGTTTAATACCCTACATGGTCACATTGCCTATGCAATAGGTGTAGCTGTAGTACAAGAGCAGGTATCATCGTTTCCAGTAAGGGTTGCTTTCTCTGTTCAGGGTGTTAAAGTATTTTCAGTCATGGGTTCCTCTAGGTTTGCTTTATTAACAACTCAGAGTTGGGCTGCCACCACAGTGAATGGCAACCCACAAAACTTTCTCTCAATTTTATATACCTTTTAGGTGGTTCTTTATCTCAGTCCAAAGTCTTTGTAATTTTCCAGTTGATCTCAGTTCCCATGTCATTATCATTCATCATCATCTTATCTCATCAATTCTTGTCTCATTCAGTCCGGTCATCATCCTGTGGTTTTTGAAGTCCATCTTGGGTCAATCATCCTCTTGTCCCCTTTACCTTGAAGTCTCATACTTACACAGTTCTGAGAAAAGCTCTCTGGTTGTTCCATTAACTATTTCACATTTATCTTTGTAAGCTCTACATATTTTAATCACTCCCCAGCTAAGCACCTGTATCTTGCTGATTTTTCATCTTTTGTTTGATCTGTCTTTACTGATTAGCTTGACTGGGTTTCAAACCGGTCCTAGATTGGGGCTATACCGGGGGGGAGGGCAGGCTGAGAACGCTGTTCATGGCCTGTTGAGCAGCTCTATTGCAATAGTAACCTTAATGCATTCTATATTAATTTCTAACAGTCTTATAGTCCTAAATTTCTGAAATCTTCTACACTTCGCTTCTTTTGTTTTTATTCTACTCAATTGCATACCTGCAATTCTAATAACTACGATAATTCCAGGTAGTATCTCTAATCTTATTCATCATACAACAAGCAATACAACATTATACTAAAACTAATCTACACATAAAAATCACAATAATTACAATCAGTATCACAATCCCCTTTTTCAACTATGCTGCTATATTTGGAAACCATGATGTGAGCCAAGAAAAGGTTTCTGCAAATCCCCATGATGTATCATCTTTCACTAATTGCTGCATAGTTCCCAACCATCTATAGGTCATGACTGATACACCAAGTTCCTTTCCCTGTTCTTGGCTCACATATTTGTAAATGATAAGCATAGGGAATTTGCCATTCTGGTTTGCAGCAAGGTTTTGAATTCCAAGGACCTTCGTGATTAGAGTGAACAGTTACACAAAATTTCACAGTTTGCAGTACATTTTCAGGAACTTTCCACTCTATTTTTGTGTTCCTGGAATCAACAACATTCTATTATTTCTAATTTGAGTTTCCTTAACTCTACAAAAGTTTTGGTATGTGGGATTTCCACAACTTCTCACATTTTGTTCGAAGTTCTCGGTAATGCAATATAAAATTAGACCACAAGGTGTCAGTAAAAACCAAAAATTGAGTCATATCAAGATGCTGCTGAGGTGTTCATTCTTCTGAAGTATCTTTACGCACATGTGAATGATGGATCCAAGGCTCTTTTCCTTGTACCTTTATAGCATAAAAAGAGGTTAATAATACAAGATAAGGTCTTTCCCATTTTGGTTCAAATCTGTTCTTCCTTTTAAACTTTTTAATATAAACCATGTCTCCAGGTTGAATGTCATGCACCAGTATTTCTGGAGAAATTCCTTGGTATCAGTATGTATGATTTCTCAATTCAGTGAATGAATCCTGTAAATACAGCAAATATTGGGTCACTTGTTCATCTCCATCCAATAAGCTTGTCTTAGCCAGGACATAAGTTCCCAGTACTGCTATTATCCTCCCAAATAGGATTTCAGCAGGTGAAAACCCTATTGGTTGCCTTGGTGTATTCCTGATATCCTAAAGAACTAAGTTTAAAGCTTCTGGCTATTTCAATCCTGTCTGTTTACAAACTTTCACCAATTTCTCGTTTATTGTCCTGTTCATTCTTTCTACCTGCTCCGAGGATTCCATGTGATAGTGTGTATGAAACTGAGCTTTAATGTTTAAAAAATTATATATCTGCAAAAGAATTGCAGCTGAAAAATGTGCTCCTCGATCAGAATTAATCACTTCTGGTACCTCATATCTCGGTATGATTTCCTTAATCATGGCTTTCACTACTGCTTTTGAATAATTTTTCCTTGTCAGGAAGGCTTCCACCCCTCCAGACAGCTGATCAGCTATCACCAGCATATAGGTAAAACCCAATGCCTTGGGCATTTCACCATAGCCTATTTGTAATTTCTGAAAAGGATATGTAGTTGGAGGTCTTTTCCTAGATGTGACTTTAATTCAGAGAGTTGCACAACCGACACAACCGACAACTTTGACAAATCCTTTCAGTTGCTGCATAAACTCCTGGTGCTGCCCACAATCTCTGAATTTTCAAGGCAATAATCTCTAGTCCCCCGTGTGCCTTATCATGGTACCATCACATGATTGGTAACAAATACCTTTTAGGAAGTAACGGTTTACTCCCTAATGTCCAAATTCCTTCTCTCCGCTGCCCTCCAAGTTTTTCCCATAGTTTCTTTTCATCCTCTGGAAGATCGTTGTAGTTTTCCCATCTCAGGGAGCTCACTTTTTGAGTGTTCCAACTTTAATGCCAACAGTAATAAGATCTGTTTTGCCACTATCTTAGCCGCTTGATCTGCTAGGGTGGTTCCCTTTGTGATTTTGTCCATCTTGCTCATGTGTGCCTTTATATATATCACGGCTATTTCAGAAGGTAACTGAATTGCTTCCAATAATGCTTTAATTTCTGCCCCATGTGCAATGGTTTTTCCTGCAGAAGTGAGAAATCCTCTCTCTTTTCACAGCATACCTGTTGTGTGTCAGACTTGAAAAGCATATTTAGAGTCACTATAAAGATTTACACGCATTCCGATTGCATACCTTGCTGCTTCAGTAAGGGCAATAATTTCCACTCCTTGAGCACCTAGAGAAGGTGATAAAGGTTCAGCCAATAATACCTGTGTTTCTGTGGTAACAGCATATCCGGTTTGCTTCAATCCACCCTTGTAATATAATGATCCATCTGCAAATAAGTTTAGATCTAGGTTACCTAAAGATTGATCTCTCAAGTCGTTTCAGGGTTTGCTGGTTGAGTGCATAACCTGAGTACAATCGTGTATGTCCTTTTCACTGTCCGTCGGTAGCAGCATTAAGGCAGCTGGATTCAAAGTATTACATCTCTCTATTTTTCAGGTTATCAGCAAGTAGCAAAATCAATTCATAATGATGTGCCCTTTGTGGAGATATTGCCTCTTCTGCATATTGTTTTAACAAAAGTTCAACTTCATGGGGTACACAGACAGTGAGTGGGTGTCCTAAAATCAGATTTCAAGTTTGTTCCACTAATTCAGCTGCTGCTGCCACCGCTTTTATACAGAATGGTGTGCCTTTTATCGCAGTATCTAAGGTATGAGAGTAATAGGCTACTGGTCTTTCATGTGGTCCTAAAGTTTGCACTATAACACCATTTGCAATTCCCTTCATTTCAGCTCAGTACAACCTAAACGGTTTAGTATAATCTGGGATCCCTAAGGCTGGTGCTTTTAATAAGGCCTCTTTTAAAATCCTAAAAGGTTTCTCCCTTTCAGGTCCCCATTCTATAGGTTCCACTTCCTCATTTCTAGTGGCTTCATGTAGGGGTTTTGCTATTTCACTAAAACATGGAATCCATGGTCTACAAAATCCCACTTGTCCTAAAAATCCCCTTAATTTGTTTTTTTTTGTTATTGGTCTTGGCAGCTCTTGTACTGCTCTTACCCAATCTGGGTCCACTTCTCTTTCCTCAGGTTTTAATATGAATCCCAAGTACTTTACCTGCTGTAGACAGAGCTGTAGTTTGGATAGAGATGCTCAGTGCCCTTTCCTTGTTAGTTGAGTGTAGAGATAGTCTGTATCCTTCATGCACTCCTCCTGTGTGTGAATAGCCAACAACAGATCATCAACATATTGGACCAACACTGAATTGCCTGGAAAACTTAAATCCCTCAGATCCCTTTTCAATATTTGAGAAAAAATTGTTGGAGAACTAGTAAAACCTTGTGGTAGCCGCATCCAAGTTAACTGTTTTCCTTGCCATGTGAAAGCAAATATTGGCTGGCTTTCTTCTGCAATAGGAATACTAAAAAATGCTCCTCTTAGATCTAAAACAGTATAATACTGTGCCCATGCAGGTATCTGAGTTAGTATTAAATTTGGATCGGGAACAACATGGTTCAATGATACTACATGCTCATTTACAGCTCGGAGATCTTGCACAAATCTATACTCTGGGTCCCTATCTTTATCTAATCAATGCTTATTCACAGGCAAGATAGGGGTATTGTATGGGCTCTGACATTCCTTCAAGATCCCCTTTTTCAAAAAAGAATCAATTTGTTTTGAAGTACTAGGTATAGCTTCACTAGCAATTGGGTATTGCCTAATGGAAGGGGGTAACCCTCCCTTCGTTTTTATTACTACAGATTCTGCAGAAAGTGACAGTCCTACATCTTCCCCTGAGGTGCTCCAGAGTGTTCGGGGTACCGACTCAAGTCCTCATGGAATTTTTTCTGTTAATTTCTTTTCATTTGAAATACGTGCAATTTCAGATTCAATAAAGTATAATTTCATCTCACTAGGGGCTAGAGATATCTGAGTACCAAATTCCTGCAAAAGGTCATGTCCCAATAATGAAATAGGTGAATTGGGAGATATTACATATCTTCCCCATGCCAATTTTCTGGCCAAAATGACAGGTAAAGGGACAGAGAGGTAATTAAATTATTCTCCCACAAGTCCTTTAATTATCACTTTTTCCCCAGAAATCTGAGGAATATCATAATTTAATAATGACACTGTAGTTCCCGTATCTACCAAAAAGGTAACAAGAATTCCATTTACCTTTGCAGCAATCTGTCTGTACTCATTTATCTCCACTCCATCAAGAGGCTCAGTCATCCCGATCACCATGGATTCCTCAATATCATTGAGAATGTGGTCATGGTAGCTGTGCTGGAATGGGTCATTGCCCCGCTCCCACAGGTCGCAATGGACAATCCCGTTGTATATGCCCTATATTCCCACAATAAAAACACTCTAAAGCATTAAAGTTCATTCCTTGAGGCTGTGCAGCAGAAGGAGGCAGTCGTCCTCGACCACCTCGTCCTGCTCTAAAATTACCACAGGGGAATCCCCGTCCTCTTCCCCTGGGGTTATAATTTTGAGTAATTGCAGCTGCCAGCAAACTGATTTCCTTTTCTTTCTCCTTCTGTTCTCGTTTCTTTTCTTCCTTCTCCTTTTCTTCTTCTCTCTTTTGCTTATCCTCATCTCTACCATTGTAAACAAAAGTTGCAATGCTAAGAATTTTGGTAGGGTTTCCCCCTGCCAACCAGGCATGTGCTTCTTAAAATATTTATTGATATGCAGAGCCAATTACTCCACGAATACACTGATTGCTAAGTGCTCTTGAAAATTATCTTTTGTCATTCCCCCATATTTTAAGAACATTGCCTTTAATCGTGCCCAGTAATCACTAGGATGTTCATCCGACTTTTGCCTACATTCCATAATCTTTGTCCAATTAGTCACTTTTTCTCCACGCTGTCGTACAGCTCCTATAAGTTGGGCACAGCAGTCTGGTAGGTCCTCAATCCTTCTGTAGTAGTTAAATTCCAATTTGGGTCCTGGTCTGACCAAGGGACTAACCCTTGTCCTCTTTGGGCTCTCTCTCTTTCTTTTAGGAATATTTCTTCTCTTTCTTCAGGCTGAAATAGCTCTCACAATAAAGTTTTCACATCATTCCAGTTGGGGCTATAATCTGTTACTATGCCAGATAACAACTGTGTACATTTTTCTGCATCATCTCTCAGCCTGGGCATTTTATTCTGCCAGGAGACTAAATCTCCTTGTTTCCAAGGTTCATGTCTCATTACTGCAGTAACTACAGGGACATCAGGAGGAGCTCCTGGTCCAGCTCTTGGATTCGGAATGTATTCAAGCCTCATTGGATACATTCTGTCAGAGGCAAGATCAGTTTCCTCAGCTATTGGAGGAGAGGGAAGTGAGCTTGCCCTTCTTTTAGATGATTTTGGTCTTTGCTGTGCCCAATTATACCAATATACCAGTAGTCAATATCCTGACTACCCATATCTTCCAGAATCACTCTTAGGAACTTCTGTTTATGAGGCTTAAAAGTTCCTTTCGGAGGCCACACATCTGCCGGTATCTTCCTCTATCATGAGTCAGGGATGGCCATCCTTCCTGGCACAAAGTAATCAGCTTTCATTTTGTAGTGTTTGTGCCAAGGGTATCTTCTTCCAATTTTCCAATACCTCACCAAGGGGCGTCCCCCTTTCAACGCTGGGTACATTTCCCATTTTCTCCTATCAGCGAGTTTAAACACAAGAGTACTCCCAGTATATCTGGAATCACCTGTTCCCAAGTCTCAATAGGTGAACTCACCTGATACTTTTGCCAGGTTTTGAGTATTGGTTATGGGTCTGCCCAGAGAGAGTCCTGGCCTTTTTCCTCTTGTGTCCTAGAGTCCCATCTGGGTCGCCAATTCTGTTAAAGTATTTTCAGTCATGGGTTCCTCTAGGTTTGCTTTATTAACAACTCAGAGTTGGGCTGCCACCACAGTGAATGGCAACCCACAAAACTTTCTCTCAATTTTATATACCTTTTAGGTGGTTCATTATCTCAGTCCAAAGTCTTTGTAATTTTCCAGTTGATCTCAGTTCCCATGTCATTATCATTCATCATCATCTTATCTCATCAATTCTTGTCTCATTCAGTCCGGTCATCATCCTGTGGTTTTTGAAGTCCATCTTGGGTCAATCATCCTCTTGTCCCCTTTACCTTGAAGTCTCATACTTACACAGTTCTGAGAAAAGCTCTCTGGTTGTTCCATTAACTATTTCACATTTATCTTTGTAAGCTCTACATATTTTAATCACTCCCCAGCTAAGCACCTGTATCTTGCTGATTTTTCATCTTTTGTTTGATCTGTCTTTACTGATTAGCTTGACTGGGTTTCAAACCGGTCCTAGATTGGGGCTATACCGGGGGGGAGGGCAGGCTGAGAACGCTGTTCATGGCCTGTTGAGCAGCTCTATTGCAATAGTAACCTTAACGCATTCTATATTAATTTTTAACAGTCTTATAGTCCTAAATTTGTGAAATCTTCTACACAGGGCTTTGCATGCTGTAAATTGGAGGCAGGTGAGAAAACTCACTGCTGCTCCTGTCTGCTGTTATGCCTTGTGGTTGTTTGCTGCTCCCCTTTTCCAGGTGATTGTGGGAAGGCTGGTGGGCAGAGGCCCGGGGTATATGAGCCACAGGCTCTCCTTGGGGAACTTTTTGTGCTCCTAGGCTTTTTTGGTGTCAGTGATTTGCTATTCCTTCACTCCTTTGCAGCTTTTGAGCTGGCTAAGCTGTTTGGGCAGAGGTGTCTGTCTGAGGTAAGAGCTTCAGGACCAGTCAAGGTTCAGCAGCATGTATAGTGGAAAGTACATGTATGCAGCTTGCTTTTTTTTTTTCCAGATCAGTAATTTTGTATTGAGTGTTCAGGGGTGGCAAGATAGTTTAGCAGTATGTGTGTTGTGTTTTTTTTTTTAATTCTAGGTGCATTGCAGTTTCCTGGAATTTCTGACTTTATTGAAGATGGAACCTTGTTTTTTCACCAGTTTTGCTGTATACTGTGTAAGTTGCTGACACCATCTCTCTTAAAAGGACTGATGGTGAGATTACCTAGCAGGTGTTAGGGTGAGCATCTTGTATGCATCTGTATGTGGAGTTTTAGCATTTCTCAAGAAACTGGCAGGGACATAAGGCACAGTGTCTTTCAGGGTATGGGATGGCTCATTGTCTTTCCTGATTGCCTGCAGAATACCACGTTGTCCCTAGGACCTGTGCAGCTTGTGGTAGGTCCCTTGTAGATAATAAGCATTGGGACTTCAGTAATCTTGTGGGCCTGTAGTGGAGCCCAGAGTCTGTGGGAAGGTGTAAGACAGGAGGTGCTTGCAGAATGCCGGGTTGTAGCTCAGAAGAGCAGCTCCTGAGGAGTGGCCAGTGCAGGGGTTTCAGGGGTGCAGGTACAGGGCAGGAGCTGTCAGGAAGCAGTGGGGTTCCTTCCCTGACAGTTCAAGAGAGGGGAAGGTGTTTCTAAAGTTTTGGGACTGGGGGATGGTTGGGAAAGGGAGGTGGGTTGATGAGGTCTGTTCTGTTTTAGTCTCCCTGCAGCTGACAGGAGGTACAAAAAAGTCATAAGAGAGGCAGCGTACACCATCCAGGCCTCTGCATCACAATATGCAGGGCTGAGTGTCAGATGCGCCTCATCGTGGAAAGCATTAGGTACGTTAAAATATATCCTCCAGAATTCACCTCTGCTCCTCCATGTCTTTTACTTACTTCATTCCCTGACTAGTTTTTGCATCCATCCCTTCACTGTCCATCCAGATGTCACAGTCGTTACTTCAAGGCATTGACTAAGCACTTATTTCCAGTGCAGATTTGCGTCACTGTCTTCCCTGGAATTTCATGGAAAGGAGGATGTGTATTACTTATGCTTGTAACAACCTCCAGCCAGGGGTCTTTCTTTTATACTAGTCCCAGGCACGCAAGCTTTTTCTATGATTCCAATTTTGTCTTTTTCTTTAAGTGTCCAGTGAAGTTTGCTCTAGTATTGGTCATGGCAGTTATGTTCCCTTGTTCTTGTTTATCTGTTGTGTTTCTAGCACCAGTTTCTGTAGTCATAAGGTGTCCGTTTTAAATCTTTGAGCCACCATGTCATGTGATCATGGTTTTTCCATTGGCTAACTGCTGCTGTAATTCCTTAAGGGGTTTTGTAGGTAGGTGGGCCCGAGGGTCTCGTGCCGTTTTTACAGCAGACCTCTTCTCCTCATGGCTTCATCTGCCAGAAGGTGTTGGTTGCTGCCTGGTATGGTATCCTGTCTTTTTGAGCCTCCTAGGTTTTTCATATTTTCTGGGGTTTGGTTAGAATTTTTTTGGCAGGGTTTCTTTTGTTGATTCCTGCAGGTAAAGTCACGTCTTCTTTTGACATCCAGGGCCTTGTAGCTCTCTTTCCTCTTTTGCCAGATATCCTCACCAGCATTTTCCCATGATGGGAGCCACAGAGAGGGGAGCAGCACGCTCAGGGTGCTGGGGCATGCAGGGTGGTAGCGTTGGGCTTCCTCTCATCTTCGCAGGGCTGACCCTGAGGAAGTTCAGTACATGGGTTGTTTGTGTGAGTGTATATTATGTGGGTGTGCTAATGCCTTTCGGAGTGTGTCAGAGGGTAAGAATTTTGTTTTGTTTGGTGTAATGTTGTTCTGTTTTGTGTATTTGTTGAAGATGTTAGTTTTGTGGGGGAGGAAGCCTGCTACCTGACTGGTTCTGGGATAGAGTAGGGTACACATATGTTTTCGGGTCATATCTTATTTTGCCAGATGTTTTGAACTAAGTGTATCTAACTTTCCTAGCAACTCACAAAGTGGCTTGGGGGCACCCTGATGGTGGGCGTTGTCACCAGAAGGCAAAGCAGGGTCATAGTAGAGTTTTCCATTTATGGGGATGGGCTCAGTCATCTCCTGCACAAACTTCCTTTGTTACGTAGTGACCAAGATGGTAGCTTTTCTTTAGATTGCTTGAATAAGAGGAGGATGGAGCAGGTTATCAGAGCATAATCATTTTCACTTCCTTTGCCAGTACAGGCACCCAAGGGCCAGCCTGCATTCAAGGAACAGCATGAGGATATCTGCGTTGTCTGTCAGCAGAGGAAGGAAGCTTCTTCTGGAGGCCAAGGTGATGAAGCAGAGTCTTTGTTCTGTTTGATTTTCATCACAGGGTGGCATGGTCACAGCAGGGGGACGGCGTGGCTCAGACATGCAAAACATGATCCTAGACAGGGGACATTGTCACAGTCAAGTCTGCAAGGGATATCATGGGCACCACTAGACAGGCATTAGAACACGGTGCTTGGGTAGGACCAACCTGGCAGAACCATCCTGCCATGCAAAGTAATGCATACTTCTGTACTGAGACTTTAATAGCTCAGACTGCATCACCTTGGGCTTTTCCTCATCAAGTTTGTATTTTGGCAAGAAGCAGCTCTCATCAAGCACTTGGGTCTGAGCGGTCCCCATTAGATTTTGACACCAGTCTCCGTTAGATTTTTGGGACCATCAAGTCATACTCAGCATCTGTCTGCACTCCGGTCTCCTGTAAGTACTACACAGTTTTGGCTTAAGATGTTTTAATGTGGTACTATCTAATAGTAGCTTTCTGTATGTGACTGGCTTCCAGCAGCCCAGTGTCACATCCCATATATGTTGGTGCTCTTGTTTGAGCATTCTGTCTGCTGAGGGGTTCTCCATGCTGCAGTTCATGGAGTCATTTAAGAATTATTTATCCATAAAGGAAGAGTCTGTCATTACACCAGCCATGGTTGTTTGCTACCTGCAGCTCTTTTGGCATTTGTGGGGCTGAGTTTTTGAGCTCTATCAGTCTCTACCTATATTTGAATAATCTGGCAGTAACTGTAATTTTTGTGTGTCAGTGAGTGGTTTGACTTATTCTCGCAGTTCAAGTAATAGGCCTAGGCTAAGCAGGACAGTTAAGCAAGGTGCAACAGCAAAGGCGAGCAGTGTTGTGGGCTGTGATGGCATGTGAGGTTGATCACTTGGGTTTTGTGCTTTTGGGGTCTCTGTGTTGCTTGAGTATGTAAGTCAGTCAAAAGGATTTGCAAGTCTGTTTTGCAGGGCGGGTTCTCTCTTTAGGAAAGCAGTATATAACATCTTTGTGCCTCTCTGCATTTTCCCAAGGTGGGCCCAGCAGCAAAGGTTACAACACTTCCTGAGACACTGGAGATGGACCAACTATACAAGCGGGCACCTGATGGGGCCAGTGACCCTGGAGGTGTGGCATGGGAGGAGAGCGGAGCTGTGTTAGGCTGCTGGGGGAAAGGGTGAGTCCAGGACATGGCTATCGGGGTGGGGGAAAGAAGAGGAATGGGCATATACTTCTTATGGGTATTACTGTTTTTCTTGAACTTGCTGATGTAACTGATTCAGTGTGGCAGATTGGAGCACAAAGCACAGATCGACAAGGTTAGTGGAGTGAAGAAGTCAGAATGGGGATGGTTTACTGTTTCTTAGAGTATTTGTCAGCATCTGGCTGACTTTGGTTTTTTTTTTGTTGCTGCAGGTGCAGAGCAGGGAGCTGGATGCCAAAGGGAGATGGCAAGCAGAGCACCATAAGAGGGTCAGTCAGCAAGCAGCAATGGAGGGAACAGTTCCATTGTTGGTGCCTATATGACCTGTTAACACTCTGTGTTTTGAAGGTGCAAAACAACTCAATGAAATCACATGCATAGCAGGGTGTCCATCCCCGAGTGTGTTGGGCAAGGTGCGACACCAAACCGTAGCGGCAGTTATTTTTGAGCCATCAAGTTGTTTGCAAGCAGGTGACCATTTCCAGGCACAATGCTCACTTTGAGTCTTCGGTTTTCTAGGTGCTACAGCTGACGCTGGCCTCAACATCCAGTGTTAGACTGAGAACAAGCGAGTGGAATGCCACAGTGCTTTCGAGGAGGCTGTCATTGCAGAAGATATCAGCGTTGATTGGTATGAAACTGATGGATGGCACTCTGTTTGCAGGTGATGAAGGGAACCGGGTAGGATTGCAGCAACATCCTAGTTAGCCTAGGCAGTCTTTGTCAAGGATGGATTCTGACCCCCAGCCCTCTGAAAGCTGAGACGAGGGGCCAATGCTATCTTTGTGTGGGGTGGCAGGGAGGGGTTTTAAATTCAGTGTAGTGGAGAGGGCAGTTCAGGATAGGACACGTTTGGGCAGAGAGAGGGTCTGGGGTCCTTTATGCAAAATATGAGAGTATGCCAGCCAGGGAATCTAGATGGTATTCCTAAATGGAAACAAGACCTCTGGATTCGTTAAGCTATTGCCCCACATCCAGGCGACTTGTTTGATACTGCTTTTGCAGATACAGAGGGACAAGCAGTGTGCCAAAGGGCCATGGAGCAGAGGTGAGTGGAGGACTGTAAGAAGGTGGGTTGGCACGTGGTGTTGGAGGGAAGATGTGACTGGTGGCTGTATGACTAACTTACAGGTTTTGGTCTTCTTATTTTGAAGGTATAAAGCAGGATATTGGCAGTGGAGGTGACTTGGGCAAGGTGAGTCATGACTAGCGGGCTGAAGTAGCAGTTATCTTTCAGGTGTTGTACTGTTGGTGGAGTTAGAAGCATCCCTTGTTGGTTGTGTTTTACAGGTGGTACCCAAGCCTCAGTGTGGCAACCTGTAAATGGCAGAGGCAGGGGGGGAAAGCAGCCAAGGTAAAGGAGTGGGAGATGAGAATTGGTGTGTGCAGGCTGCAGTTTTGGGCAGTATCAGCATGTGTCTTTTTTGCTTTGGTTTTTTCAGGTGCCACAAGCAGACTTGGAGGGTGAAGCCGCGTGCTGATGAGCAGTCTGAGAGGATGAGGCAGTTGTCAGCTTGGTCGCTGTCTAAGAGCAGAGAATCATGTATCAGCTCGGTTAAGCATTTCTCTTTGGTTTTGCAGGCATCATGCAGGCTGCCTTTGGAATTGGATGAGCATTTGAGGTGAGCTGGGTAATAGCGAGGAGGAGCACAGGGCTGGTGATTTCTCGTAAGCGCAACAATAGTTTTCTGTCTTTGGTATCTTAGGTTCCGCAAGTAATGACGGCTGCAGTGTCCGACACTGGAATTGGTATGGAGCAGGTGAGTGGAAGGCCATGCTCCTTTTGAGGAGGACGGTGTTGTGGAAGAGACCTGTGTCAGCTGATGTGATGCTTACTGCTGGCACTGGGGTTTTTTGCAGGTGATGAAGAGGAACCTGGCAACTACAGGAATATCCTGGTTAGCTGATGTGGGGGATTTTTTGTTGAGGATGGATTCTGACCCCCAGCCCGCTGGAAGCAAAAATTGAGGCACCAGGGACCACTGCCCTACAGTGTGTAATTTTTTTTACTTCAGTTGGAAAGAGACTTTCCAAAATAGAAATCTTTCTCATGCAAAGAAGTTGCATTTTATGAACTTACCACCAGAGTGGATCTTCAGATATGATGTACTACTTGGTAGTAAAAATCATCAGCAACAAGATTTTTCACTTAAAAGAAAAAAAAAAGGTCAATTTCCTTCCAAAGACCCAAACACAGCACATCTTCCAAAAGCTGATGCCATTGCTGCTCTTTAGGTCCTCAGTTGTAACAGTCAAGATAACGTGAAAATGTGTTCCTCTGCATGCTTCAGTACAGCCAAAAGCATTAGCAAATCTGCCAGTCCTTTTTGGTAGCCTGAGGTATTGTGGCACTAGGGATTTGATTTTAGGGTTTGATTTTATTTTTTATTCCCCAAAAGTAAAACCATATGGGGGATCTCCTACTTCACTGATTTTTCTATCATAAATGAAGCTTAAAAGTTAAAATCGTATAATTTCCAAATTGACTTGAATTGTTTAAACTGTAACTGCCAAATAGCTATAGCCTATAATTTATTAGGTGTACTTAAGCAGTTACATGTTTGCTCTAAATGTTTAAAAAGAGAGGCAACTGAATTTTATGGGGCTTTTTCCCAATGTTTTGATGGAGTGCTCTGAAGTACTTTTATTTCTGTCTAGCTTTCAGTGGTGTGTTTCCCTGGCAGTTCAGTAGCATCTCTCTTGTGCAGGACAGCTGGCCAGGTGTCCCTCATTATGTGACACACAAAAAACCCTAGCCAAATTAGAACTGTGTTTTGGAGATGGATAATTGTATCAATTCACAGCTATGCAAGTTAAGTTAATGCAAAAGGAAAATCAAATAGTAGCATGTAGTATGAGTATTTTTATTGGATGTATATAAACATGGGCACACCTTTTTAGTATGAAGTGAATTATTGAGATTTATTCTTTATTTTTCGTTTTACTCTTCAAAGTTTTACACTTCACTTTCAGGTTTATTGACCAAGCGAGATGTGCAGCAGTGCAAGAGCTGTAGTTGTTGTGGTGGATCTGTAAGCATAGATTCTGATGGTCTTACGATTTTTGTCCTGCAGTCTCAAAGGGTTATGTCCCTGCAGCATTGCTGTAAGGAAGGGACATCTTCCAACACCAGGAAGAGTGTTTACTTTTATGCTAAGAATGTGTTTGAAATTGCATCAGTTAGTCTTATGCTGATTTTAAGTGTTCAAATCACTCTAGCTTTTAAAGGATGTGTTGGATTTTGAGTTGATGTGTTTACCTAGAATACTCTTGTAGCTCAACTGCTATCCTACGCCTTATTCTGATGGAATTCCTCTACTTTCTTCTGTGCTATTTTTTTAATATGCTGAAACACAATTTGGGATTTTTTTTGTTTTTCAGATGTGTTGTCGTAAGTGTCTCGTGATGCTCAGGAGATGCCCCCCCCCCCCGCCCAGGCTTGCCTGCCGGTCATTAAGCATAGTGATGGTATGGGGCCAGCCCTGTGTCTGGAGGCTCCTGGCTCTGTCTCCAGTGGGTGCCCCGCAGGTGTGCCAGCAAGGGCTGTCTGGTGGGAGAGCGTGGGGCCAAGAGGGGCTGGGGATGTTTGTTGCCCTGGGGAGCCTGTCCCAACACAGGAATGGAGGGGGAACAGTGTAGAGCAGAGCCTGAGCAGGAGATGTGGCACCATCCTCTGGCATGCTCCCCCCCATCTGTGGGGTAGCCGGTGGGGATTACCTGTTGTGGGTTATCCCACGTGAGTTACCTGCTGTGGATTAACCGGGTAGACCCACTGGTGTAGGTCAATCCCATGCATGTCCTCCCATGCATGATTCTACCCACACATACCTCCTCCCTTGTCCATCTGTGTCCGTCTCCTGTTGGTCCATGTGTTGTCTGTCGTGGTTTAATCCCAGCCAGCAACTAAGCACTACGCAGCTGCTCACTCACTCCCCCCCTCAGCTAGGCAGGGGAGAGAAAATACAACAAAAGGCTCATGGGTCGAGATAAGGACAGGGAGAGATAGCTCAACCAATTACCATCACGGGCAAAACAGACTCGACTTGGGGAAGATTAACTTAATTTATTGCCAATCAAACCAGAGTAGGGTAATGAGAAAGAAAACCAAATCTTAAAACACCTCCCCTCCACCCCTCCCTTCCTCCTGGGCACAAATTCACTCCCAAATTCTCTGCCTACACCCCTCTGCCCCAGCAGTGCAGAGGGAGGGGGAATGGGGGTTGGGGTCAGTTCATCACACGTTGTCTCTGCCGCTCCTTCCTCCTCAGGGGGAGGAGGACTCCTCACTCTTCCCCTGCTCCGGCGTGGGGTCCCTCCCATGGGAGACAGTTCTACATGAACTTCTCCAATGTGGGTCCTTCCCACAGGCTGCAGTTCTTCACAAACTGTTCCAGCATAGGTCCCTTCCACAGCATGTAGTCTTTCAGGAGCACACTGCTCCAGCGTGGGTCCCCCATGGAGTCACAAGTCCTGCCAGAAAACCTGCTCTGTGGGCTCCTCTCTCCGCAGATCTGCAGGTCCTGCCAGGAGCCTGCTCCAGCACAGGCTTCCCACAGGGTCACAGCCTCCTTCAGGCACCCACCTGCTCTGTTGTGGGGTCCTCCACGGGCTGCAGGTAGATATCTGCTCCACCGTGGACCTCCATGGGCTGCAGGGGGACAGCCTGCCTCACGGGGGTCTTCACCACAGGCTGCAGGGGAATCTCTGCTCCGGTGCCTGGAGCATCTCCTCCCCCTCCTTCTTCACTGACCTGGGTGTCTGCAGGGCTGTTTCTCTCACATGTTCTCACTCCTCTCTCCGGCTGCCGTTTCTGTGTCCCAGCAACTTTTTTCTGCCTCAAATATCTTATCCCAGGGCTGATGGGCTTGGCCTTAGCCAGCAGTGGGTCCTTCTTGGAGCCGGCTGGCATTGGCTGTATTGGACTTAGGGAAAGCTTCTAGCAGCTTCTTACAGAAGCCACCACTGTTGCCTTCCCCTGTTCCCAAAACCTTGCCACGCAAACCCAATACATCATTCCACCCCTGTCCGTATGTCGGTCTGTGTCTGTCTACCCCCACCTCTGTTCACATTTTGGTCCACGTCTGTCCTTGTCCCCTGCAGCCTGTCTGTCTTCCCCCCCATTTTTCTCTGTCCCAAATGCTTTTCATGCAGGTTTTTCCCCCATGCAGGTTTTTCCTTTTTTTTTGTGACACAGCCCCACATCTCCTGCCTTTCTATCTTGTGCCCCCCTCCATATTCCATACCACCATCCCCATAACCCCTCTGCCTCCAGACCCCCAGGGCACTGTCTGCACCCACCCATTGCCCCCCACCCAGAGTCCCCTCCACACAGACACGTCCTTGCACCCCAGCCCACCGGCAAGCAGGCTGGGCTTGCACAGAAAGTTGGGGGGGATGCAGCCAGGACAGCTGACCCCAACCAACCCAAGGGACATTCCAGACCATATGACATCATGCTCAGCAGTAAAATTAGAGGGGAGGTTGGCAGGGTTTTCTCACTTTTCTCCTTCGAATTCTCTCCCCCATTCCAGCAGTTATGTACGGCTTTGTCGTCAGCTGGGTTTAAACCACGACACAAGGTTAGTTGCAAGCCCTGCCTGGCTAACGCTTGAGGGTCTCCATGTTATTCCTGCCATCTTGACGGGTCATCCTTGTTCTTCACTGCTGCTTTACAGCGAGTTGCTTTCGTTCCATAAGCAGCGGCAGTCAGGCTGTGCAAGCATTCCTGTCTCCCAACCACTGGGAAGTCACTCTGCCAGAGGCAGAGAGCAAAACAGCCACGGCACAATCTACTGCAATTCTGCCTCTCGAGGGACCCAGCAGGCCCCTTTCTCTTGCCTCTTACTCTGTCCAGCTAGGCTGGAAAGGACAGTTGTTGCAGAAAGTGCTACCTACCCCCTGTGCCTCCTTCTTGGATTGTTAGCTTGGCCCCATGTACAGGCTGCTGAGGTCATCGACTCTGCACGAGACACAGGCACCCTGGAGAGCTTTACACCGAGTCATTCCTTTCTCTTTGGGCAGCAGCGGTTCTGCCACTGCTACAGGCTGCCGCCTTCTCAAGGGCAAGGGGCTGGGATGAAAACAGGCTGCTGCACACTCCAGTCAGACTAAGATGCTGTTTTCTGGGGACCCAGTGCAGGGAAAGCTGAGGTACTTTCTGCACTGCCTACAGCTCTTCACAAGGGAACCATGCTCTGGTTTTAGCAGAAAAAGGTGTCGATCACAGGCAGCCATGTATCACTGTGCACAGCTGTCTGGCAAGTGTCTTGCTTGTTCAAGTAGAGGCATATTTCTTGACTTGCAGTCTTGGTGCCAAAACAATTGGGGCTTCAATTTACAAAAGTCTTTTGCCATCAAAGCAAGACGACAGCTATACAGTACTGTATTTCAGCCGTGCTGCTAGCTGAAAATGGCTTGCAGGCCAGGTGATATTTAGAGGGGTCTGAATTAAAGAAGCTGAGCATTGAAGTGTTTTTTTTAAGGAGCTGAACTATTTCAGCCGAAGGAACTGAGCTGCTTACCTGACACATTGGCAGAACAGCCCATCCGGCCTACTAAGTATTGCGTGTTGCGGGCAGCAAAGTGCAACTGTGGCACTTGCTGGCAGAAGTGGCAAGGAGTGCAGAACTGTGCTGCTGTACAGAGCAACGATGGAACCTCCAGGGCTCTACGGTCATCTGCTAAGGACATCTAACATACCAACATGCCTCTTTGCTTTCCCTGCTTCATGTCTAATTACTTTGCACGCTGGAGGGCAGGGTGGTAAGTAACACTGTGCAGTGTCTCTTACCTAAGTGACAAGGCCCGCAGAGGAAGCGTTGTGTGTATGCAGGGTTAGGGGAGCAGAGTGCTGATAGCACGGGGGCCAGGCAAGGTGCAAACAGCACGACGAAGCCCAAGGATCACCAGCGTATTGCTCACCTGCAGATCAGCCACTTGCATCTGGTCTGCTTGGACCTGCTGTTTCCTGCTAAACAGAGCTGCCCCTCTGGCACAAAGCAGCTTTTGGTCTCTTCTGGCACACCTTCAGGATGTCACCCGTGTTGCCTTATTTTTTTAAAATCTCTTGCCGCCATGTGTTGACTTGCTGCTGTCACTGCCACAGCCTTGATGCCACATGCAGACTGGTACAGCAGTCCCTGGGGCTTGCTCCGGGGCAACCCCCCGGCCCTGTTCCACAAGGTCCCTGTGCTGGTTCTCCTCCCTGGGTAACAGCCTGTGGGGCAGGGACAGAAGCAACCACCGGACTTTTAAAGCCGCCAAATGCAAAGGACGGAAACGCTCCGGGTCCTTTTCGGCGCGGAGGCAAGGAAGATTCCTGCCCGAGCTGCGAGAGGGAAAAGGGCAGGGAAATGTAAGCTCTGTACCCCCAGGAAGCGGTTCCCGCCCTTGGCTGGTCTAAACTGGGCTGAGGTGTCCGTCAGTCACTTCTCACCCAGCTGACGCTCAGGGAAGGATCGTTAAGGTGATGCTGCCGCCCGGCGACCAGCACTCGGTACTGCAGCTGGCAGGCTGCGAACGCGCGGTGACGGCCCCGTACTCCACGCTGCCGTCCAGCCGGTAACGGCAACGCGACGCGGCGGTGCCGGCGGGCTGCTGCCGCCGCGCTCGCCGCTGCCGCCCGCTGAGGAAACGCCGCGGCCGCCCGCCGGGTGCTCGCTGCCGCCGCCGCTGCCGCCACCTGGCGGCCAGAATGCGGCACTGCAGACCGGCGTTCGCGCCCTGGCCCCGGCCCCGGCCCCTCCTGCGCGCCGTGTCGGCGGCCGGCGCATGCGCGGTCCCCGGGAGCAGCATGGCGGCGCGCAGGCCGCGGTGAGGCGGGCGGTCGCCTTCGGCCGGGGGTGTCACTTCTTGGCCGCCCGGGGGTCTGGGACGGGAAGGTGCAAAGCGGCCGCTGCGGCAGGCTCCCGGTCTGCGGGGGGCGAGCCGGGCCAGGGCAGCCCCAGGCAGTTCCCCGGGAGCGGACAGCAGGGCAGAGGGGACGGAGGCGGGCACCCCCCGGCCGCAGCCACCGGCCGCAGCCACCGGGCGCCTCCCCAGCTCGCCAGAGCTCCCCCGGAGCCTCCCCCGGCCCCGCTCGCCCCGCGCAGCAGCCCCCAGCTCCAGCCCCTCCCCTGACGCCTGCCCCGTAGCCCCCGGCAGCCCCCAAGCCCTGTGGTGAGGGCAGCAAGCTGGCCCTCAGTACCACCTCCAGAAGCCGCTGCGGAAGGAGAGCCTCCGGCCGGGGGCGAGCGACAGTAATAGTGGTCACTGCTTCTCCTTTCGCAGGGGCTGCGCTGAGGCCATGGTTGTCTGTTCCTCCCCTGGGGATGTCATTGACTGCACCTGCCTCAGGCTCGTGTGGGTGGTCTCTGCCTGGTCTGCCTCTCTTCACGGCGTGGGAGCGAAGCGGGACAGGCAGAGCACTTGCCGGCCGTGGACAGGAGCTGCTGCGGCTGAAGCTGGAGAGGCTGGAGAAGCTTAAAGAAGAAGAAATGGAAGGCCCTCCGGCCAGCAGCTGCCTCCCGCTGCAGGCAAGAGAGAGCCAGCCTCTCTGGGTGAGGAAGGATCCCTCTTCATCGTCCACAGCAGGTCAGACCGCCAGCGTGCACCGCAGGGTCTGTATGCTTCACCAGCGGCGCGGTATGGCCACGTAGTGTGCGAGTGAGCGAGGCTGCGTGTCTGGGAAGCCTTATTTTGGAAGAGCTGCGACACGCATATTCTCTTAGGTGGAGGACAGCCAAGCAGCCAGAGGTACAGAAAAGGAAGGGAGAAGAGGAGCAGAAAGAAGTGTCTGAACTGGCAAATCCTCCTGGTACCACAGCGAGAGCTGTGGTGAGGCCCTCGGGGCCCTGTCGCCACTCTTGCATGTCCCGGTCCCTCTCTGCCCCTCTCCTGGCCCTCTCCCTTTCCCACACCACTGTCATTATTTTTTTCTTCCCTGTACCTCTCCTCTCTATTCTTCTGTCCTGCTCTCTCTTCCTCTCTGTTGTTCTCCTGCTCCCTTTTCTTTTTCTCTCTGCACTTTTGTCCTGCTCCTGCTCCCTCTCCCTCCTTTTTTTCATCCTCCATCTCTTGTCTTGCAGCCCATTGCTGTTTTTTTTCTTTTCCATCTCTTTGTTCTGATCTGCATCTGTTTCTTTTTTCCCCACAATTTCTCTGCCCTGTTCCCTGGTGTTCTTTTCCTTTCTGCACCTGTATATGCCACTCTGTGTTCCTGTCTTCTGATTGCTCTCCTTCCTTCCTTTTCTTTCTCTATTCCTTTGTCTTGCTCACTGTTGCTGTTTTTTCCCATTCTGTATCTCACTGTCCCTGTCCTCCTTCCTGTTCATCTCTTACTCTTTCTGACATCTTGTGCTGCTCCCTGTCCCTACTACTTATTCCTTCACCTCTCTGTCCCTGTTTTTTCTCATGCTCTACCTCTCTGTCATTCTCTCTGTTGCTCTTGTTGGCTCTGTATCCCAGCATCCTGCTCCCCGTCCCTCTCTCTTTCACAATATCCTGCTTTCGGGCTCCCTGTCCCTCAGCTGTTTTCTATATCCCTCTGTCCTTCCTCCTGTCTTTCCTTGTCCCTCTGGCCTGCTACACATCACTATCTATTTTTTCTTTCTCCAGCTTTCTGTCTCGGTCCTGTCGCTTTCCTCCTCTCTCTGTTTCTAATGTTTCTTTCTCTATCTCTGCCCTGCTCCCTGTCCCTTTTCTCTTATGCTCTCTGTCCTCCACTTCCCCCCACAACTTCTTGTCTGTGTATCTCCATACCACTGCCTGTCCCACCCTTTCTCACTATATTCTCTTGCCCAGCTCGCTGTACCCTTGGTCCTGCTCCCAGGCCTTTCTTCTCATCCTGCAGCCCAGTGCTGGTTTGTGTTTCTCCCTTGTTTTGTCCTAATTTGTCTCTCTCGTTCCCCCCCCGCCCCTCAGTGCCTCTGGCTTGTTCCCCATCTTTTTCTCTCTCTTCCTCCTTCTTTATTGCTCTCATTCAATTTCTCTCTTGATCCATCTGTTCTGCTCCCTGCTTATCTTTTTATCTCTCTTTCCTACTCCTCATAGTGCACCAGCGAGCGAGGCTATGTGTCTAGGAAGCTTCATCTCGTTAGAGCTGTGGGACACCCACATATTCTTAGGTGGAGGACAGCCAAGCAGCCAGAGTTACAACAGAAAGAAGTGTCTGAACTGGCAAAGTCTCCTGTCAGCGCTGAGAGCAAGAGCTGCAGTGAGTCCCGGGCCCTCAGAGCCCTGTCTTCCCTCTTTGGTGTCCTGGTCCCTTCCTGCCCCTCCCATGACCCCCTCTCTTTGCCATGCCACTGTGATTTCCCCCCCCCATACCTTCTTTCTCCATCTCACTCTGAGCAGCTCCCTGTCCCCACCTTTTAGGTCCTCCTGCTCTCTGCCCTGTAGCCTATGGCTATTTTTTCTTTCTCCGCCTCTCTGTGTCCAGCACCCAGCCACTATTTTTGTGTCTCTGGCTCTCTCTGTCCATCTCCCTGTCCCTGTTGTTCAAGATCTTCCTTCTTGGCTCTGTAGCATTGCAAGATGATTTATTCCTCCGTCTCTTTATCCTGTTTCCTGCCCCTCATTTTAATTTCTCACTCTCTGTCCAGCAGTCTGTCAGTATTCTCCCCTTTCTCCACCTCACTCTGTCTTGTTCCCTCTCCCTCTTTTTCTAAGTCTTCCCTTTCTGCCCCCTAGCCTGTTGCTACATTTTTTTTTTTCCCATGTCTTGGTTTGTCTGGCCCCTGTCCCTCTTTCTTCATTTCTCCCTATCTGCCACATCACCTGTTGCTTCTTTCCTTTCTCCTTCCCTCTCTGTCTGTCTTGCTGTCCCCATTTTTAAACTCTCCTTCTCTGCCTGGTAGCCTGCTGCAGATTTTTCCTTTCTTGATCTCTCTCTGTCCAACTCCCTGTCTCTAATTTTTAATGCCCTGCTCTTTCTCTCTGGAAGCCTGTCGGGACTTTTCCTCTTCTCAGTCTCTTGGTCCAGCTCCCTGTCCCTGTTTTTTAACTCCTCCCTCTCTGCCCTGTATGCACTGCTCTTTAAATTTTCGTTCCCTAACATCTCTCTGTAGATTGTGCCCAGTCCCATTTTTTTAAGCCCTCCCTCTCTGTCCCGTGGCCTGTTATGATTTGTTCTGTGTCTCCTTTCTCTGACTCTTTGGTCCCTATTTTTCAGTTTCTTCCTCTCAGCACTGTAGCACAATGCTGTTATTTGTCTGTCTTCATCTCTCTCTTGTCCAGCTCCCTGTCCTGGTTTTGTAATTCCTCCCTCTCCGCCCTGTCGCTGTTTTTCTGTTCTCTGTCCCGCTCCTTGTCCCGAGTCTTTAATCGCTCCCTCTCTGCCTTGTAGCCTGTTGCAGGGGTTTTTTTCCCTTTCTCCATCACTCTCTGTCCAGCTCCCTGTCCCTACTTTTTAATTCTTCTCTTGCGGCCCTGTGGCCCATTGCTATCTTCCCTTTCTCTGTCTCTCTCTGTACAACTGTCGTGGTTTAAGCCCAGCCAGCAACAAAGCACCAAGAAGCCGCTTGCTCGCTCCTCCCCTGCAGTGGGATGAGGAGAAAACATAAAGAAATGGTTGTGGGTTGAGACAAGGAGAGGGAGGGATCACTCACCACTTATGGTCACGGGCAAAAGCCAGACTCAACTTGGGGAAAAAAACAAAATCAATTTTATTTACTACCAATCAAATCAAAATAAAGATAATTAGTAAAACCAAATCTTGAAACACCTTCCCCCACCCCTCACTCCATCCCAGGCTTAACTTTACTCCTTATTTTCTCCACCTCCTCCCCCATGGCGGTGAAGGGGAACAGGGATTGGGGTCAGTTTGTCACACCTTGTCTCTGCTGCTCCTTCCTTCTCAGAGGGAGGACTCCTCACTCTTTCCCTGCTCTGGCATGGGGTCCCTCCCACGGGGGACAGTCCTCCATGAACTTCTCCAGCGTGAGTCCTTCCCACGGGCTGCAGTCTTTCAGTCACAGACTGTTCCAGTGCAGGTTTTCCCACAGAGTCACGGCCATCTTTGGGGGCATCCGACTGCTCCGGTGTGGGCTCCTCCCCGGGCTGCAGGTGGGCATCGCTCCCCTGCTCCTCTCCATGGGCTGGGGGGGCACAGCCTGCCGTCTCACCACGGGCTGCAGGGGCATCCCCTCCTCTGTCACACCTCCTCCCCTCCTTCTTCACTGACCTCAGTATCTGCACAGGGGTTCCTCTCACATTCCAATCTCCTGCCCCACTGTAGGTTCCCCTTCTTAAATCTGTTACCCCAGAGGCGCTACCACCATTGCTGATGGCCTTGGCCAGAGGCGGGTCTGAATTGGAGCTGGGGAAGCTTCTAGCAGCTTCTCACAAGACCCTCCCCCGCTACCAAACCCAAACCAACAGCTACAGGTCCCTTCCTTTTTGAAATTCCTCCATCTCTGTCTTGGAGCCCATCATGGTTTTTCCTTTCTTTGTGTTTCTGGCTGGCTGGCTCCCACTCCCTATTTTTCAGTTTCTTCTTTCTCCATCTCTCTGTCCAGATCTGGATCCCAATTTTTAATTTCTCCTCTTCCCTATAGCTCTTCTTTCTTTTTCCCCTGCTTTTTATCCATCTCCCTCCCCACCTCTGGCTCCCTGTGCCTGTTTTAATTCCTCCCTCTCTACCCTCTAGCTGTTGCTGTGCTTCCTGTGTGTGTCACACTGCATCTGGGTCCTTGTCCCTATCTTTTCCTTCCTCCCTTTCCTCCCTGTAGCCCGTCGTTCTAATTTACTTACACTGTCTCTCTGTGTTCGGCTCTGGATCCCTGTTTTTTCCTTCCTCCCTTGTCTCCCTAATTTTTTATTCCTGCCTCTCTGTCCTGGAGATGATCAGTTATTTTTTTCTTTCTCTGTCTCTTTTTGTCTGGCTCCCTCTCCCTGTTGTCCAGTTTATTCATTCTCAGCCCTGTAGCACGTTGTGATTCTGTTTCTTTCTTTGTCTCTCCTTTCCCAGCTCTTAATTCCCACCCCTTTCTCCATCTCATTCTGACTTGCTTCCCATCCCTGTTTTTTAATTCCTCCCTCTCTGCTGTATAGCCCGTCGCTTTTTTCTTTTCTCCATCTCCTATGTCCGTCTCGCTGCCCCCACTTTTTAATTCTAACTCTCTGCCCTGTCCCCCACTGCTATTTTTGCCTTTCTCCGTCCCTCTCTGTCCAGCTCCCTGTCCCTATTTATTAATTCCTTCCTCTTTTTCCTGCACAACCCACTATTCCCAGCAATCTCCATCTCTCTCTCTGTCCGGCTCCCTGTCCCCAGTTTTTAGGTCCTCCCTCTGCTCCCTGTAGACTGTGTGGATTTTTTCCTCCCTGTGGCCTGTCACTTTTTCCCATTTTATTTCTGCCTCTCTCTCTGTCTGGATCCCTGCCCCAGTTTTTTTAATTCCTTCCTCTCTGTCCTGTTGCCTGTGCAATCTTTTGCCTTTCTCCATGTCTCTCTAGCCAGCTCTCTGTCCCTATTTACTAATTCCTCCCTCTTGCCCTGTAGCCTGTCACATTTGTCCTTCCTCCGTCTCACTGTCTCTGGTTCCCTGATGACCCTACTTTAAATTCCTCCGCACTTCTTTCTGTACACATTGCTATTTATCCTGGTTTTGGCCGGGGTAGAGTTAATTTTCTTTCTAGTAGCTGATATAGTGATATGTTTTGGGTTCAGTAGGAGAAGAATGTTGATAACATGCTGATGTTTTCAGTTGTTGCTAAGTAGTGTTTAGACTAAGTCAAGGACTTTTCAGCTTCTCACTCCCAGTGAACAAGAAGGCTGGAGGGGCACAAGAGGTTGCGAGGGGACACAGCCAGGACACCTGACCCAAACTGGCCAACGGGGTATTCCATACCATGGGACGTCATGTCCAGTATATAAACTGGGGGGAGTTGGCCTGGGGGGGATCACTGCTTGGGAACTGACTGGGTATTGGTCAGCGAGTGGTGAGCAATTGCATTGTCCATCACTTGTTTTGTACATTCCAATTCTATTATTATTATTGCCATTTTATTATTGTTATTATTTTATTATTGTTATTATTATCATTATTATGTTCTTCCTTTCTGTTCTATTAAACTGTTCTTACCTCAACCCACAAGTTTTACTTTTTTCTTTTTTTTTTTTTTCCCCAATTATCATCTCCCCCATCCCACTGGGTGGGGGAGGGGGAGTGAGTGAGCAGCTACGTGGTGCTTAGTTACTGGCTGGGGTTAAACTACGCTGCTATTCTTTTTGCTCTCCAGCTCTCTTTTTTTCCGTCTCCATGTCCCTATTTCTTAATTTTTCCCTCTACTGCCCTGTATCATGTAGCTATGTGGTTTGTTTTGTGTTGCTCCCCGCCCTGCTCTGGCCCTTCCCTCCATCCTTCGCTGTCCTGGCTCGCTGTCCCTGTTGTTCTATTCCTCTCTCCCCTCTGTTCTTTGTCTCTTTTTTTTTTTTGTCTTTCTCCATCTCCCTCAGTCTGGCTCCCTGTCCCTGCTCTTCTTTCCTCCTTCTCTGGCATGCTGCCCGTCCCCCAGGTTTTTCTTGCATCTCCATCCCGTCCCCCCTCCCTCTTTTGTGCTGCCTGTCTTCCTCTCTGCCTGCTGCTTCTTTCTCCATCCCTGTCAGGCTCCCTGTCTTTCTGTCGCTGTCCCGTTCCCTGCCTCATGATTTCTTGCTGCACCCCTGCTGTCTAGCCAGCTGCCACTTTTGTCCTCTCTTCTAGTGTCCTGCTCCTCATTTTTGGCAGCCCTCACCTCTGCCCAGCAGCCCCATCGCTCCAGGAGCCGACAGACCGACTCTCTGTTCCCCGATGGACCGACGAGCGTGGCTCTGGGACCGACTGCCGAGGTGGCCCAGGGGCAGGGGGAGCATCGGGGACCCCGAGCCCCAGAGCGGACTCGCTCCCAGGACTCGTTAGGAGTGTGACCGAATAAACCCTCGCCGCCCCCTCTGCCCTCCCGGCTGCGTTTGCGCTCCCTTTGCGCCGTGCGAGGGGCCGTGAGGGAGCCCGGGGAAGGAGGTGACGCGCCGGGGGGGGGGGGGTGTGTCGGGCGATGCCCCCCCGGCCCCCCGTTCCTGCCGGGCTCTAGCTGCGGCCCGGGTGCGGGCGGTGAGGCTGATGGCGACGGGGCCGCGCCGTGTCGGAGCCGGGCGGAGGGGCCCGCCCGGAGCCGGAGCCGGCGGCTCCGCCGGGGATCCCGGCTACGTCGGCGGAGGGCTTGGGGGAACGGAACCGGTGTCCCCGGGGGGTCAGAGAGCGGGGAGGGCTGCCCCCCCGCGGCGTGCCGGGAGCGGGCCCGCGGGGCTGCCGGCCGCCCGTGTTACGTGCCGGGAGGGAGGGGTGGGCTGCCGGCGCCGGGCGGCCGGGCTGGGTTTCCCGGTGCGTGCCGGGAGCCGCAGCTTTGGCGGGCTCGGCCGCCGGGCGGCAGCGCTGCCCTCGGGCGCGTGCGGCGCGAGGCGTAGTTGCGTTGCACGGTTTCGCGCGGTCTCCTGCGGGGCTTTCCGCGGCGCCCGCTCCCGCCCGCGGTGCCTGCGCGCCGTCCCGCGCCCGGGGCGCCGCGCACGCGCGGAGCTGCCGCCGCGGTCCGCGCTGCCGTCCGGCCGGTAACGGCAACGCGACGCGCCGCCGCCGCCCGCTGAGGAAACGCCGCGGCCCCCGCCCGCCCGCGCGGATCCGTCGCGCAAAGCGCGGGACTGCAGCGCCGCGCCCGGGCACGCGCCGCCCGCAGCGTGCTCGCTGCCGCCGCCTCGCGGCCGAGGCGCGGAACTGCAGCGCCGCCGCCGGTGCTGCTGCTGCTGCTGCTGCTGCTGCTGCTGCTGCTGCTGCTGCATCGTGGCAGCGTGCCGGGCGCGACTCCCGGTGGTGGGCGAGGGCCAGGGCCGCCGGTGAGGCGAACGAGCCCTTTCGGTGGGTGCGCCGGTGCCTCCTGCCCGCTGGCCGCCTGGGGGTGTTGGGACTGCAGGCTCCCGGTCCCTCTCTTTCCCAAGCTGCTGTCATTGTTTTGCTTCCCTGTCCCTCTCCTCTCCATTCTTCTGTCCTGCTCCCTCTTCCTTCCTCTTGTTCTACCGCTCCCATTTCATCTTCTCTCTGCGCTTTTGTCCCGCTCCCTCTCCCTCCTGTTTTTTCGTCTTCCGTCTCTGTCCCGCAGCCCACTGCTGGTTTTTTCTTTTCCATCTCTTTGTCCTGATCTGCATCTGTATTTTTTTTCCCCACAATTTCTCTGGCTTGTTTCCTGGCGTTCTTTTCCTCTCTGCGCCTATATGTGCCCCTCCATGTCGCTGCCTTCCTATCTTTCTCCCTCCTTTTCTTTCTCTCTCTTTCCCTTTGTCTTGCTCACGGTCACTGGTTTTTTACATTATGCATCTCACTGTCTTTATCCTCCTTCCTGTTCATCTCTTACTCTTTCTGACCCTTTGTGCTGCTCCCTGGCCCTGTTATTTATTGCTTCACCTCTCCGTCCTGCTCCCTGCTCCTGTTTTTTCTCTTGCTCCATGTCTCTGTCATTATTTCCCTCTGTTGCTCTCGTTGGCTCTCTATCCCAGTGTTCTGCTCCCCATCTCTTGTCTCTTTTGCAGCATCCTGCGTTCTGGCTCCCAGTCCCTCACCTGTTTTCTATATCCCTCTCTCCTTCCTCCTCTCTTTCCTTGTCCCTCTGGCCTGCTACCCATCACTATCTATTTTTTCTTTCTCCAGCTTTCTGCCTCGGTCCTGTCACTCTCCTCCTCTCTCTGTCTCTAACATTTCTTTCTCCATCTCTGCCCCGCTTCCTGTCCCTTTTCTCTTATTCTCTCTGTCCTCTCTCCTCCTTCTAACTTTTTGTCTGTATATCTCCATACCACTGCCTATCGCATCGTTTCTCACTGTGTCCCCCTGCTCAGCTTGCTGCCCATTATTCCCCTTTGTCCTGTTCCCTGGCCTTTTTTCTCATCCTGTGGTCCATCAGACCATCTTCGGTATGGGATGGTCTACATGGTACCAGGTTTGCTGGCATTGGATGGGATTGACCTTTCTCAAAGGGGGAAGAGGGTCTTTGCTCATGAGCTAGCAGCACTCATTGACAGAGTTTTAAACTAGACTTGAAGGGCTGTGAGAGACTGAACCGTGAACTACTTGTCTCGAGCCTGTAAAAGACCGTGGAGACAAGACGCAGCATGCACCCACCACCAAAGAATTGAAGATTGAGGACCAATGGGACACCGCTGGATCCATGGTGGTGACTATTCTTGCAACCCTATCCCGAGTGCTTGCTTGATTTCTGCCTTTTTCTACCGTTCTATCCTATCGGTATTATTTTATACTTTTGATAATAAAAGCTGGTTTGGGTATACAGCCTTTGACCTTGTTTGTGTCTTAATCTCGCTCTTGGGATCATATTGAAACCTCTCCCTGATATTGGGTCACGGCATTAAATTGTCATCACAGACAGGATCCCTTGAGAGGAGAGTGCCATACTGTTTCCCAAATACATGAGACCTCTCAGGAACGTAAGGGTTTGTGTTGTGTTTAAAATTTTACATGCTGCCTTCCTGAGACGGCTGCTTCCCTGCTTTATACGAGATGAATGGTAGTAAAATTGCCCCTTTGGGGAAAGAAGTTTTGTTTGATTTTTTAGAAAAACATAAAAGCGTGACCCTCTGTGCCTGGGGTAGACTGGGCTTAGGGAAATTGGCATAATCTGCAGAGCGTTGTTGATCAGATGGTTGCTTCAACAGAAAGACGCTAGAGTGCAGTCAGGAAAGGGAAAATCTATTGTTTGTGCCATTCTCGCTGCTAGTTTGGCCGCAGCAGGAGAGGCTAGGGATCGCCGCCTCACTGCAGAATCTCAAATTATTGAATCCCTCCAAAACCTCACTCGGTCCCTTCAGGGACAAGTGGCAGAATTAAAAGAACAACTTGAAGCAGAAAAGAACCAAGTGAAACATTTGCAGACTGCTCTTAAGGAGCAGCTCCTTGCGGATATTGTCCGCGAGGGAATTCCCCCGAGATCAGAAATTGGCTACCCCTTTGATGACCTGCAGGCAGCGAAAGAGAGAGTTGAGAAGTTAGAACTGCCTTTGTCGTGACTGAGTATGTTTACGATGATGAGCAGGACCAATCCCCCCAGGTAACAACTAAGGAGGCCCCCTATACTGCCAACGAGTTGGCAAAACTAAAAAAGGAATTTGGCTGAACCCCTAAGGAGGCAGAAACGGAGTATGTGCGGAGAGTATCATTGTCTGGGGGGGACCAGATTCTGTTAAGCGAAAAGGAGGCGGAAGGGTATTGGGCACTGGGAGTGTTTTTAACTACTGGGAATTACCACGCCCCCCAGTCTTTAACCCAACTGGCAGCCTGTTGGGCAGGGGGTTGAACCCCATGGACAGGGGGGACCCCTTCGCAATTACAGGGACGGTTCATCAACTAGTAGAGAGTGTGCAGAAGGCAGCTTGTCTGCAGATGATGTATGATTGAAAATTGGAGCCTAGACAGGAGTCCCTGATGATGATGATGGTAGATCCCGAGTGAACGACTCACTTTATAAGGGGACTCCCTGATTCTTTGAAGCCAATTGGTATACAATTACAAGGAAAGATACAGGCGATGCCCCAGGATGAGAGAGTTGCAGCTGCTTTAGAAGGACTCATGCCTGATCGGCGCACTAGCAACCCCCGGATAGGAAAATGTGGACTTGGGGAGAAGTGGCCCAGGAATTAATTACAGGTACAAGTATGGTCCTGTTAACCCTCCAGCCACCAAAACGGACTCCAGGGGCTTGAGGTGACCAGAAGTAAAAACAGTTCTGCACCCTGGGAGTGATAAGAGAACACTCCTCACCAAACTGCCAGGAGGGAGAGACATCCCTAACAAACAGACTTGTGGGTGGAGGGACAGCAGAAGGGGATCCCACATGACTTAATGGACAGGCTGCCAACAGACAAATTAGAAAAATTGGTAACACCGTGGCCGATCCACTCTCCTTTTAACTCCCCAGTGTGGCCAGTACAAAAACCTAATGGCAAGTGGAGAGTGACTATAGATTATCTCAGACTTAATGCAAATACCAGTCTGTTGACAGCCGTGGTACGTAATGTTGCCGAGCTTATAGCTACAATCCAGGAATGAGCCCACCTGATTATGGCAACAGCGGATGTTAATGATATGTTTTTTATGGTCCCCCTACAACCAGAGGACCAAGACTGCTTTGCATTCACTTGGGAAGGTCAGCAATTTACTTTCACCCGGCTCCCACAAGGATATAAGCATTCCCCCACTCTAGGCCATCATGCGTCAGTGCAGGAGCTAGTAGTTCAGACAGAGGAGGTGGTCAGCATTTACCAATATATCGACAACATTCTTGTGGGAGGGGATGAGACAGAAAAAAATCAGATAACTCAGGATAATATAATTTCCCACTTAGAAAGTTTTGGGCTGAAAATTCCACCAGAGAAAATACAAACACCCTCAAGTGAAGTAAAGTTTTTAGGAATTTGGTGGAAGGGAGGAATGACATGTATTCTACCAGACACCCTTTCCTCATTAGATCCGATTAAAATGCCAGAGTCAAAAAAGGATTTGCAGCACGTACTAGGTTTACTTCTGTTTTGGAGAAAACATATCCCTAATTTTTCAATTATTGCAAGACACTTGTATGACTTGTTGTGAAAAGGGGCCCAGTGGCAAGGGACTGAACCCCACAAAGCAGCACTGCAGCTGCTAGTATTTGAAGCAACTGCTCATCAAGCTCTTGGTCGCATTCACCCCATAGACCCTGTCCATATTGAAGGGGGATTTGCCAAGACAGGACTATCAATACATTTATGGCAAAAGGGCCCTGAAGGACCCATTCAGCCTATTGGGTTCTATTCCTGTAGTTTTAAAGACACCGAAAAAAGATATACAGCCTGGGAGGAGGGTTGGTTTGTAGTCAGTTTAGCCTTGAGAGAGGCTGAATGGACTATTTGGCAACAGCCAGTAGTGCTTAGAGGCCCATTTAGGTGGCTCAGAGAGCCTCTGTGCAGAAATGGTATGCCCAGATAGAGCATTATTGTGACATTTTTACAGTGTCTGAGGGAGCCACCAAGATGTTAACCATTCAAGAGATGAGCCCAGACAGAGAAACACCCAAACTCCCTCCTGTAATACAAGTGGCCCCTCCGTTTTCCGAGCAGTTGCAGAATGTTTGGTTTACTGATGCTTTGTCTAAGAGAGAAGGAAGAACTTGGAAATATCGAGCTGTAGACTCTGCGTAGACGCAGACAAACAAATAACCACCAAAGGGGAAGGTAGTGCTCAAGTAGGGGAATTAGTTGCAGTATGGAGTGTTTTCCAACATGAAGCCCAATCCACCTCTCCTGTCTAGATCTATACTGACTCTTATGCTGTATTCAAAGGGTGTACTGAATGGCTTCTGTTCTGGGAACGGAATGAGTGAGAGGTCAATAGGATGCCTGTATGGCAGAAAGAAAAGTGGCAAGATACTCTAACCATTGCTAGGCAAGGAAAATTTGCAGTAGCCTGGGTGGCTTCCCATCAACAGGATAGCACCCCTGTTAGTTGGTGGAATGGCAAAACTGGTGAATTAGCCCAATTAGCTCCCCTCCAGAACACCCAAATGGCAGAAAAACTGGGAGTGATTGTTAGAATGGCTGCATGTAAAGAGGAAACATTCAGGGGTCAAAGATCTCTATTGTGAGGTCCAAGCTCGAGGTTGGCCAGTTACCAGGGAAGAATGTAAGACTTGTGTGTCCGCCTGTGAACAATGTTGTAGCCGCTTAGAAAGACACCCCCTGGAAGGTGACCCCCTACACTTGAGGGAGGGGAAAGGGCTGTGGGAGGCCTGGCAAGTGGACTATATTGCTCCCTTCTGAAAATCAGAAGGAAAGCATTATGTGTTAGTTGAAGTAGAGATAGTGTCAGGATTAGTCCAAGCTGAAGCATTTGCCAGAGCTACTGGGGAGAACACAGTGAAAGCTTTGGAAGAGTGGTTTGGCACCTTCCCCAAAGCATGGTCAATTCAGTTGGATAATGGTTCCCACTTTACTGCTAAAATAGTGCACGACTGGGCAACCCAGGAAGGAATCTCGTGGGTATACCATACTCTGTATTATCCGCAGGCAAACGGAATTGTGGAAAGAACAAATGAGCTACTGAAGTGCTTCCTCAAACCACATAAGCCAGGATGGGCCAAACGGCTATGGGATGTGGTGGCTAGTGTTAACAGTCACTGGGGAGTAAACGGGTGCCTGAAAATTACAGCATTCTGCCCAAAGGACCCAACCATTATGCCAGCCCCAGATGACCCAGATCATCCCCAGAAATCCATCACATTTTCCGGGCCAACCAGTCTTAGTTGAACTCCCCACGGTGGGGGCAGTACCTCTGGTACTGGAAACCCCGATGAATAAATATACTTGGAAAGCAAAGGATGCTTATGGAAAAGAACATAAGATCAACACCAGGTGGATTATTCCATCCTTCTAATAACAATTTGTTTCCGGTTCCTTAGAATGAACCGAGTCTGGCTTTTTTTCTTTTCCAGGTGAAGACTCTGGAGCCTGCCTGAAGGAACACATGAACCTGCTGATTATCTGCATGGTTTTGTCGGTGATTGCTTTGTTCATATTTATAGGATGTTTGGCATACCACCGCAGACATTGTTTTGGTCAACCATTGTCACCGCCTTTAATATTTGGGGAAACTCCTGTGCCCCCCTCATCGGCTCATTGTGGCAAACTGAATTTATTGTTTTAGGCCAGCAAGTGGCCAACACTTTTAACCTGACTAATTGTCGGGTATGTGGTGGACCCTTGGGTTTGGAAAGCTGGCCATGGACTGCTGTCCCTATTTCCCTGAAATGGTTAGTGAGTAATTACAGTGAGGTCAAAAATGATTCTTATTGGGGTGAAGACACACAACCCTGGGCAATAAGATACCCAGTCCAAGGTGAATATTGCCTGAACCGAACACAAAAAGATGGTGTCCCTGTGGGAAACAGCAAATGTAACTGGACTTATACTTATGGCAACCATTGCCTCACTGACGGTTGTAGACTGATTAATTGTTCAGGAAACACAAACTCAGACCCTGTTTCACACAATGCAGGCTACCGGATGTATTGTAGCCTCTTTAGTTCCCATTCCTCAAATTTTGTACCTCACTGGCCCGGGTGGGGTTGGGTGAATCAAACAGGGCACAGGAAACAGTTTTCCAATTTTTGGTCTTCCACTAATCAGTCTAATAACCGTATTAATGTTACCTGCTTTTGGCACCGTGGTTCTGGTGGCTGGAAATGCAAATTCACTGATGAGACATATTCCTGGCTCCCTGACGGGACTCAAATTTGGTGGTCAAGTGATAATAAAGACTGTCACGGACATTTGAACATAGGTCCAGATGGACTTCCTATCTGTTGGGGCACCGCAGAGGAGGTAGGAAAAGCCATGGACAGGTTGTTGATGAATGGTCCATCAAACCATCCTCTAGGAGTAGATAATACAACGTATTTCCAATCAGCATGGACACCCACTGGTTTGTTTGAAAATGGTACCCGAGCCTTAAAGGGCCACTACTGGGTGTGTGGCCAACATGC
The DNA here is from genome assembly GCF_929443795.1 of Astur gentilis. NCBI lineage: Eukaryota > Metazoa > Chordata > Aves > Accipitriformes > Accipitridae > Astur > Astur gentilis. The sequence continues at coordinate 8,601,766 of NC_064893.1, read as the reverse complement.
CTACAAACTGTTACCAGCAAATTGGACTGGAGTGTGTTATGTGGGGGTAATTCACCCCTTGTTTTTTCTGCTCCTGGAGAATGAACGTGATGGTCTGGGTGTTAAGGTATATGATGATCTTAATCGATATCGGCGGTCCATTGATACCTCTGTGGCAGGTGGAAGTGGTCAAACCTGGGGCAAAGATGAGTGGACCCCTCAACGTATTGTACAACATTATGGACCTGCCACCTGGAACCCCAACAAGGGGGTTAGTGGTGCTCGAGAACCTATTTACAATCTAAATCGCATCATTCAGCTGCAAGACGTGTTGGAGATTATTACCAACCAAACAGCCAACACCCTTGGTCTATTGGCAGATCAGGCTACCCAAATGCGTACAGCAATATTCCAACATCACATGGTTCTCCATTACCTGCTAGCCGAAGAAGGAGGTGTTTGCGGTAAACTAAATGATTCTAACTGTTGCTTAAAAATTGATGACAGTGGTAAAATTGTTAAACAAATTACCGCGGGAATACGGAAGCTAGCCCACGTTCCTGTCCAGACATGGAAAGGCTGGGACATTGACTTATTTTCCTGGCTCCCAGGTGGCCCGTGGGTCAAGTGAATCCTATTTTACTTGTTATGTGGTTTTGTGGTGGTGTTGTTTTTGCCATGTATCATTCCATGTTTTATACAATTGCTTCAACGTATTGTAAGTAATATGCAATTTGTAACTACTGTTTCACCTGAGGGTATTAAACAAATTCACGCTGTGCGTCGAACCATGCCGTCGGTAGCACAGATTGTATGAAATGCTCTTTTCTGGCCTTTTCTATGTAACTATCTTTTCTCAAAACTGCCATGGGTCCTGAAGCAATTTTTGAGTCATGGGGTGGTGTAAGAGACTGAAGTGTGAACTATTTGTCTCGAGCTTACAAAAGACAGTGGAGACAAGCCATGGCGTGCACCCACCACCAAAGAACTGAAGATTGAGGACCAATGGGACGCCGCTGGATCCATGGTGGTGACTATTCTTGCAACCCTATCCCGAGTGCTTGCCTGATTTCTGCCTTTTTCTTCCATTCTATCCTATTGGTATTATTTTCTACTTTTGATAATAAAAGCTGGTTTTGTTTATATGGCATTTGACCTCATTTGTGTCTTAATCTCGCTCTTGTGATCATATCGAAACCTCTCCCCGATACTGGATTGGGACAAGGGGGAGGGTGATAATATCAGGCTTGCCTGTGACAAGCTGTGGGATGACACACCAAGGTTAGAGGGACAGGGTGCTAGCGAGGGCCCTCACCCTGTCGCTCTGAGACACGCTGGGTACACTGCAGCATGCTTCAAGTCTTATGGAGATGAGCTAGGGGCTCCTGAGGTAACAGGAGCCAACAGAGAAACACCAGTGAAGCACCTCAAAGGAACTGAGGTGTGTTCCTCTAAGAAGGCGACATGGCCAACAGCCCAGCTGATATGCCTCTACACCAATGCACGCAGCATGGGCAGCAAACAGGAGGAGTTGGAAGCCGCTGTGCTGCTAGAAAGCTACAGCCTAGTTGCCATTACTGAAACTTGGCGAGACGAATCCTGTGATTGAAGTGCAGCTATCAATGGCTACAGGCTGTTCAGAAGGGACAGGTGAGGAAGGCGGGGCAGAAGCGTTGCCCTCTATGTCAAGAAATGGATAGATTGTGAAGGGCTGCCTCTGAATAATAGCCACAAGCAGGTTGAAAGCTTATGGGTAAGAATTAGAGACCGAGGCAACAAAGGGAACCTTGCAGCTGGTGTCTACTACAGGCTGCTAGGTCAAGGGGAGCCTATTGATAAAGACTTCTTATTCCAGCTACAGGAGGCATCATGCTTGCAGGCTCTCATTCTGCTGGGGGACCTCAACCACCCCAACACCTGCTGGAAAAGTAGCATGGGAAGCTGTAGGCAATCCAGGAGACTCCTGGAGTGCACAGAGGATAACTTTTTAAGCCAGGTAATAACCCTACCAGAGGGGATGCGATACTGGACCTGATGGTCACCAACAAAAGTGAGCTAATTGGTGATGTCAAGGTTGGAGGCAGCCTGGGCTGCAGTGATCATGCGGTGGTGGAGTTTGCAGTCCTGAGGGATATGGGATGGGTGAAGAGTAAAGTCAGGACCCTGAATTTTAGGAAAGCAAACCTTCAGCTGTTTAAGGAATTAGTCAACAGGACCCTCTAGGAAACTGCCCTCAGGGACAAGGGAGCAGAACAGAGCTGGTTAAGGATACTTTCTATGCAGTGCAAGAACTCTCGATACCCAGGCATAAGAAATCAGGAAAGGAAGGAAGAGACTGCATGGATGAGTCAAGACCTGCTGCTCAAACTAAAGGGCAAGAAGGGAATGCACAGGCAGTGGAAGCAGGGACAGGTATCCTGGGAAGAGTATAGGGATGCTGCCCACTTGTGTAGGGGTGGGGTCAGGAAGGCCAAGGCATGGCTGGAGCTGAACTTGGCAAGGGATGCAAAGAATAATAAGAAGGGCTTCTATAGGTATGTCATCCAGAAAAGGAAGAACGTGTACCCTCCTGATGAACGTGACTGGCAAACTGGTAACAATGGACGAGAAGAAGGATGACATACTCAACAACACTTTTGCCTCAGTCTTCATGGGCAACCTCTCTTCCCACACCTCTCGAGTGGACAGACTGCAAGACAGGGACTGGGGGAGCAAATTCCCTCCCAAATGCAAGCGATCAGGTTTGTGACCACCTGTGGAACCTGAACATACATAAGTTTACAGGACCTGACGAGATGCATCCTAGAGTCCTGAGGGAATTAGCTGATGTAGTTGCCAAGCCCCTCTCCATGATATGTGAAAAGTCATAGCAGTCAGGTGAAGTCCATGGTGGCTGGAAAAAGGGAAACATTGCACCCATTTTTAAAAAGGGTAGAAAGGAGGACCTGCGGAATTAGCGACCTGTCAGCCTCACCTCTGTGCCTGGGAAGATCATGGAACAGATCCTCCTAGAAGCTATACTAAGGCATGTGGGAGCTGATTTGAGACAGCCAGCATGGCTTCACCAAAGGCAAGTCCTGCCTGACCAACCTAGTGGCCTTCTACAATGGAGTGACTACATCAGTGGACAACGGAAGAGATACAGATGTCACTTTTCTGGACTTCTGTAAGGCCTTTCACGCAGTCCCCCACAACATCCTTCTCTGCAAATTGGAGAGAGATGGATTTGATGGGTGGACTGTTCAGTGGACAAGGAAGTGGCTGAATGGTCACACCCAGAGAGTAGCAGTCAACAGCTCAATGCCCAGATGGATATCGGTGAGGAGTGGTGTCACTCAAGGGTCCGTATTGGGACCAGTACTGTTTAATATCTTCATCAATGACATAGTAGGATTGAGTGCTCCCTCAGCAAATTTGCAGATGACACCAAGCTGAGTGGTGCAGTTGACACGCCTGAGGGACAGGATGCCATTCAGAGGGAGCTAGACGAGCTCAAGATGTGGGCCCATGTGAACTTCATAAGATTCAACAGGGCCAAGTGCAAAGTCCTGCACCTGATTTAGGGCAACCCCCAGTATCAATACAGGCTGGGTGATGAAGGGATTGCGAGCAGCCCTGCAGAGAAGGACTTGGGGGTACTGGCCGACAAAAAGCTGGACATGAGCTAGCAACGGGTGCTTGCAGTCCAGAAAGCCAACCATATCCTGGGCTGCACCAAAAGAAGTGTGGCCAGCAGGTTGAGGGAGGGGATTCTCCCCCTCTACTCCACACTCATGAGACCCCTGCCAGAGTACTGCATCCAGCTCTGGAGTCCTCGGTACAGGAAAGACATGGACCTGTTAGAGCGGGTCCAAGGGGACACACACACACACAAAAATGACTAGAGGGATGGATCACTTCTACTATGGGGGAAGGCTGAGAGAGTTGGGGTTGTTAAGCCTGGCGAAGATTCTGGAGAGACCTTATTGTGGCCTTTCAATACTTAAAGGGGGCTTAAAAGAAAGATGGTGTCCTGGTTTTGGCCAGAATCGAGTTAATTGTCTTTCTAGTAGCTGGTATAGTGCTATGTTTTGCGTTCAGTATGAGAAGAATGTCGATAACACACTGATGTTTTCAGTTGTTGCCAAGTAGAGTTTAGACTAAGTCAAGGATTTTTCACCTTCTCATGCCCAGCCAGGAAGAAGGCTGGAGGGGCACAAGAAGATGGTAGTGGACACAGCCAGGACAGCTGACCCAAACTGGCCAATGTGGTATTCAATACCGTGCGACATCATACCCAGTATATGAACTGGGGGAAGTTGGCCTGGAACTGCTCAGGAACTAACTGGGCATCGGTTGGCAAGTGGTGAGCAGTTGCATTGTGCGTCACTCGTTTTGTATATTCCAACTTTTTTATCATTATTATCTTCCTTTCTGTCCTATTAAACTGTTCTTATCTCAACTCATGAGTTCTACCTTTTTTTCCCAATTCTCTCCCCCATCCCACGGGGCGTGTGTGGGGGAGTGAGTTAGTGGCTGCATGGTGCTTAGTCGCTGGTGGAGGTTAAACCACGACAGTTGGGTATGCTCTCAATTTTCAAGTTTTCCTTATGTCTCTGTTTATTTAGATTGTTGTCCCTATGTGGTTTTTTTTAACTCCTTTAATGCCTTCATTTTTAAATTTCTTTTCTATGTCTACTTTTATCTAGTTTTCTGTCCATTTTAAAAAAAAATTTTCACCTCTGCCTTGTACCCTTTTGCTTTTAAAACTTTCTTTCTACTTCTAGCAAGCTCTCTATCCCTGTTTTAAATTCTTTCTTGTCACATATCCTGTTGCTTTGTAAGTTCTCTTTGCATCTTTTTTTTTTTTTCCCTTCTCTTGGCTCATCCTGAGGCTTTAGAGGGTCTCCTCTGCATACGTTGAGCTCTGGAGCGTCATTTGTACCCCTTTCAGTTTGTCAGAACATCTCCTCTTCCTCAGAGCAGTCTTTTTGTCCCCTTCTCCATCTCACTTGCCTTCAGTGGGTCAGTGTCTCCCTCGTGAGGTCTGTACTCTGTTCAAATCCTGAGTGCCTTTGTGCCCTCGAGCCACCTTCTGTGTCTCTGGCCACCTCAGCACCCCTCTATTTCTGTCAGGATGCTTCCTGCAAGCATCCTTGCATTCCATGGCCATCCTTTAGTTCTGCAGCAGGCTTTGTATCTTTCTTACTTAGAGACGAATGACTCTTCCTCCGGCTTTCATTTTGCCCCCCAGAGCACTCTTACCTTCCTTTCTGCCATGTCGGACGCCTCTGTTCAGTCCCCGATCCCCTGAGGACATCTGTACTCTGTTCAGATCTCTTCCCAAGTACCTCATTGTGTCAGAAATCCTTTGTCTCTACATCCACATTCCCCCCACCCCTGGAGCCCTCTCATTCCTGTCACGATGCCTCCCAAGACTGTCCTCCTGCCTCCCAAGACTGTCCTCCTGCCCTGTGGCACCTTTTGAGCCCTGCAGCCCCTTTTGAGCCCTGCAGCCCTCTTTGTATCTCTTATTCAGACAGATCCCTTCCTCAGATTTCTCTGTGCCCCAGAGCTCTCTTACCTTACTTACTGCCATCTCAGACGTCTCCACTCAGTCACTTATCCCCTGAGGACATCTGTATGTTGCTGGGACACCTCCTCGAGTTTTGCATTGTGTCCCAGAGCTGCCTTTGTATGGATTGTCCATCTCAGAGTTCACAAACAAGTTTCACCATGTCTAGTGCACACAGGTGACTCATGGGGGGTTACAAAAGTGACCCAGCCTTGGATTGCCTTGAGACCCTGTCCTTCTGCAGAGATGACTCATGGGGAGCTGTGTAGACAGCTTAGCCCTGGGTTGTCTGATAAGCCCTAAACTAAACAGGGCAGTGGCTGCACCATTCAAAGAACCAAAACCTGAACTGAGCCTTGAAATCCCTTAACAAATAGTATGCCCTGAGTCTCAATCCAACCACTATTCAGTTGCCTGAGGAAGCAAGGTAAAAAAAAAAAGCTGGAGGGTTTCAGCTTCAGTTTCAAACAACAACCTTGTGTACTCAATCATAGACCAGCAAAAGAAAGAAATATAAGGGAAAACTCCACTCAGATATACATAATCCACTCAGACATAGTCATACACACCATTCCACAAGTCACAGGATAAAACCCCTAAGATTCAGGTTGGAGATCAGTGAGTCACTTAGCCAACTATACAGTTGGCTTGTGAAGTAGACCCTTCCCCACCTTGATTGGGATGCTGGCCGAGGTAGCTTCCCTGGGATTGAAAGCCCTTACCTGGAGGGGTAAGTGAATATTGTTTATGCTTTAAGTTTGTAAACGTGTGTGTGCTTGTGGTTGTAATAGTGTACTACTCTTGCTTTTAAAAATGCAATAGTGCATTCCTCCATTGTATCTGTAAAACCTGCAATAGTGGCGTGTTAAATCTGTAAGTGAAGTTCAAATCAATCATTTGCTTGAACCTTGCAGTTATGTCTGCAAGTGAAGTTCAAGTTGTTTGCTTGAACCTTGCAGTTACATCTTTTTCCGCCACACAGCTGAGATTACCAGATTCCTGTTTCACAGGTCAAACTGGGCTTGTTAATAGTATGAATTTGTGACTCATGGCTTTCACCCATATCATTCTGCTCTCCTTCTCCCTTGTCTTCAAGGATGTAGATGCATTGATATTTTCTCCAACAGCAAGATTAGTTTGAGGTACCAACAGTCTCCTCTTTAGTGAAGTTTAATCCCACTGCAATACCACAGTTTATGTCCTCCTCAGCTATGCCAGTTGTCATGGTTTAACCCTAACCAACAGCTAAGCACCACACAGCCACTTGCTCACTGCCCCCCCAGTGGGACAGGGGAGAGAATCAGATTAAAAGTGAGGAAACTCGTGGGCTGAGATAAACAGTTTAATAGGGAAAGCAAAAGCTGCACATACAAGCAAAACAAAACAAGGGATTCATTCACCACTTCCCATCGGCAGGCAGGTGTTCAGCCACCTCCAGGAAAGCAGGGCTCCATCACACGTAATGGTTACTTGGGATGACAAACGCCATCACTCCAAATGTCCCCCACTTCCTTCTTCCCCCAGCTTTATATACTGAGCACAACATCATATGGTCTGGAATATCACTTGGGTCAGCTGGGGTCAGCTGTCCCAGCTGTGTCCCTTCCCAGCTCCTTGTGCCCCCCCAGCCTGCTCACTGGTGGGGTGGGGTGAGAAGCAGAAAAGGCCTTGACACTGTGCAAGCACTGCTCAGCAGTAACTAACACATCTCTGTGTTATTAACACTGTTTCCAGCACAAATCCAAAACACAGACCCATACCTGCTGCTGTGAAGAAAATTAACTCTATTCCAGCCAAAACCAGCACACCAGGCCAACAGGTTTGTTAAGGTGCTTGATAAAATGGACCTTTGAAATAATTCTGGTTAAAACAAAAGCCTTTTTTTTTTTTTTTTTTTTTTTAATCAAAAGGGATACAGGAACATGGAAGAATATGGAAATAGAGACATGAGGTTCTCTGCCTTATCCTCTCACCCAAATCTAGTGTAGAAAAAGTTCTCTGAGCCTGGTAAGATTTTAAGATGCATTACTATCTGTCTGCATGGACTGATATCCATACTTTGTTTGGTGATCTTCCCCAAAAGAAGCCAAGTGGGCAGTCACAGCATGCACTTTAGCAGGAAGAAATAAAGTTTCTAATTGTCTTATGTGAAAATGCTTTGATTTTCAGAATTTTGCTGCCACAACATAACTCTGCCACTTCATATCACATGATCATTCATACTTACAAGTCATGTGTGTTAAGATTTCAGATAATGAACAGCACATAGTCTCATCATGTCTTGAGAAGACAACATTCTCAAAGCCTACTACTGTCAGAGATATCAGTCATTACTTTCCATGCATGAGCCATAATAATTTGTGGTTTTTTCATAAGATCTGCTGCTGACTTGCTGAAAAACTGCTTAGTAGCTATTTTTAGTATGGGGTAATCCACTTGTAGATGAAAAATCTGTTTTAATATAGCCTTCTGGAAACAGAAATTTTGTGGAACCTTGGCTAGCTGCCAGACATCTACCCAGTCACTCTCTCACTCCTCCTGCTCAACAGGACAGGAGGAGAAAATAAGATTAAAAAGCTGGTGGGTCAAGATGAACACAGGGACATCACTTACCAATTATCATCACAGGCAAAACAGACTAGACTTGGGGAAATTAATTTAATTTACTGCCAATTAAAATAAAGTTGGATAGTGAGAAATAAACACAAACCCCAAACCAACACCTTCCTCTTACACCCTTTTTTTTCCCCAGGCTCAACTTCATTTCATTACCAACTCCTTTACCAAACAGCACAGGGGGATGGGGAATAGGGGACTGCAGTCAGTCTGTAACAGCTCCTCTCTGCCACTCCTTCCTCCTCACACTCTTCCCCTGTTCCAACATGAGTCCTCTCCACAGGCTGCAGTCCTTTAGGACTAAATCTGCTCCAGCGTGGGTTCTGCATGGGCTGCAGTGTGGATACCTCTTCCGCCATGGTCCTCTCCACAGGAGAAGGGAAAGACCTGCTCTACTGTGGTCCTCTCCAGGGGCTGCAAGGGAATCTCTGCAGGCAAACCTGGAGCCCTTCCTCCCTCTCCTCCTGCTCTCCCCTCAGGGCTCGCAAGGCTGTTTCTCACACTTTTTCCCTCACCCCTCACTGCCAGGCAGCATTCTGCCCTTTCTTAGATTTGCTTTCCCCGAGGCGCCTGCCCATGGCTGTGCCCTGCAATAAGTGTGGCACAGGGCAGTGCCTGGCCTCTCCTCACAGAGGCCATCCCTGTGTCCTGCTGCTGCCAGCACCTTGGCATGTACACCCAATCTAAATGAGTAGCTAATGCTAGCAGTAACTGCAGTTGTGAAAACTTGTCTCTGCATGTCACTGTAATGCAGAAAAAAGCACCTAGATCATGTATTGCAAAATCGTTGCTTGCACACAATATGCAGATTATGACGATATAAATATTCTTATTAAAATGCAAAATACTTCTGTGAAATTATTCTACAATGCCAGTGATGAGCACAGGCATACCTGTGAAGTAACACTGCCACTGCACAGTTTGCTGTGAGGAGCAGACCATGAGACACAGCAAGCACCAGAATACACAGCACTGCTACGAAGTAGCTAATGTACCACCCATGCCGGGGAGGTTAAATGTAGTGCTTCTGCTGCAAAGTGCCTATCAACCACATGCAAGTGACAAGAAATCTTAAGCTGTTAGAAGTCTGTTAGAGGAGCTGTTAGATGCTTCGCCACATATTGGGTAATGTTTGAACATGCACTGTTTTTTAACAAACATCCTACATCTCTCCCGTTTCATGTGTGCACAAGACACAGAACTCTAAGGAGGAGGACAGCAGTTATGCTGTTCATCCTTTGTCAGTGCATCAGTCACTTAAATTACTTAAAGTCAATATGGCACTATACATATGGAACTGGGGTTGGAAGTGGAATAACTTGACAGGTTATAATGAAAGCATTGTGAGACCTGGTCTCCCATGGGCATACAGGGTTCACAAGCTCCCCATCCCTTGACTCCCATGAAGCATGCTCTGGGATGGAAAGGCTGTACCATCCTGTGTGAGCTACAAATAGCAGTTTTCTTTAGGAAGTTTTTCACTGATGTAATCTGCAACAGGCCATACCAAGCTAGTTCAGGCTTAAACTCCTTGAATAATCCTCCTGGATAAAAAATGGGCTTTTTACAGGGGACAATCTGGAAGGCCTGTGCTTTCATTTGTCAGCCAAAAGCTGTACGCAAGATACTTACCTTTGACTAGTGGAGTACTGTACCACATAGGATAGCTGCTCAAAGGGCAGGTTGCTCAGGCCAGAATCTGTTCCTGCTCCTAATCCTCTCTGCTTTCTGATCTTACCTGCCTCAGAGAGTTCTCAGCTTTCTGCTGGGTCTGATGCACAAACCAAACCAAAACCACCCTACAAAGAGCTGGAAAAATTCCTGACTTGCACTGTGGCCTCAAGTCCCAACAATGATGCACCAGTTCCCAACGCCAGGGGCCAGTGCAGCAACTGGTCCTTGCAGTGCTTCCAGAATGGGGAACACAGAGATCTTCACTCAGCGTTCAACCTCCCAGGGCCTTCAGTCCAACTTGTTCTCTGACACCAACATCTCGTGACCAACTGCACACAAAAACACTGCTGCTCCAATGGAGATGGGACCCTCATTTCAAGGGGATGCTCATTCCTTGTTAAATCCCTTTTTTTCCTGTGGAATCAGTGTAGAGTTTAGGGTTATTCCATGCAGGGCCTGGACGATAGAACACTAATATGATGATTAAAGTCACCAGTTTATTGAGCCTAGCTGATCATTCTTATACAATTCTCTAAGTTGCCCAGAAGCTCCGATTAGCTGCTGCATGCAAGCATTTGCTGTTCACACGCACAAACATAAAATGTGATTGGTTATATCGATACTGTCCACGCGTATAAACATAAGATACAGTTAGTTATACTCACTCTGTACATGCACATAAACACAGGACATAATTGGCTATGTTAACTAGAGCGTGCAAAACTTGTCTCAGTCCAATTGGCGAAGATAAGCCCCTGAATTGAGGTTGTTTGTGCGAAGTTCCCTTTATTGTGGAATGTGCACCTGTGTTTTTCTAATTGGGATCTTTCTTCTTCTATCTTCTTGTTTATTCTGTTCAAGGCCTTCTAAAGGTGTCTGCTCTTGCGACCATGAGCTACTTTCAGGCCCAGTAACTAAGTTCCATATAATTGAACCCTACAAATCAGTGAATCTCTTCACAGGTCAGAGGGACCAGAACCAGAGCTAAATGGAGACTAGAGACAAATCCACACAAGTGCTGAGGTGTAGACAGACAATGCTGGGAAATGTACATTTCTGTCAGCCTCACTAACTGCAAACACAATCCCAAAATGAAGCCAGCGCTTCCAGTGACCACGCAGCACAGTCAGCACAACTGCTCCTCCCCACAGGTCCCTCACCACCGCCTTTGCTGAGAAGAATGCAGTTCCTCTTCCTCTCTGCTGCTTATTTAAGATGCATCCTTCAATACCTGCCTCTCAAAGCGTTTTCTGCTCCCTGTTTGGGCAGCACCTACCAGGCAGGTTCTGCCCTAATCTAGGGTTCCTTGTGGCAAGTCACAGTTGCAACAGAGTTTTCTCTGGCTGCAAAGAAGTGTTTTAACTTTCCAGGCTGGATTCAGTCAGGCCAGAAGAAACCAATTAGGAATCTTTTTCCTTTCTAGAAGAACTTATTTCATCCTCCCTTGCTTCTTCAGATGGAAAGATGTGCCCAAACACTGTGGCACCTTTGACCTTTGGAAAAGTTACATCCTCTGCAAGGTAATAACTATTTTTTTTCAGTTTTCCAACAAAACAACTGATCTAACTATTCTCATCTTGTTAGGTCAACCATTATCAGGATACTACTACATAGTTCTTTATTTTCACAGTAATGTTCTCTTAAACCTCCATTGCGCTATATGCACACATAAATCTGCTACTTTTTTTTCTAATGAGATCCCCATATTCTGAAAAGCATTAGAGCCAGCAATACACCAAACTTCACCAAGTTTAACTGTCCCTTACCAGAGGCAGGAGAAACAAAGATGAAAAACAATTTGTGAAAAACTAAGTAATTCTAGCAGTAGTCACCATCAAGGTTCTGTTATATCCATTCTGTCATATCCAAGCTGTCAACACACTGTAATGTTGATACTGATAAGACTGCTTTTATACATTGAAAGTGCTAGAATGTGACCTTGCTGAAAGGGTCCACCACTTATTCCATATTCATTTACCATTAAACTCTATGAAAGTGATCTATATGTATATATTTCAGCTGAAAAAAAAAAACATTACAAACTACAGTTTAGATATAAACTACACTTACAGAGTTGTACTGGATTTGTGGTCATCCAAATGTAGGAGCCTTGTAACTTCACAGGCACCTGAAGTAATCTCTGTTGATCCATTACCCATTGCTTCTCACAATACAGAACTCTGAAGGAAAATAATGTGAGGGACAGCATTTAGGACATTTGTTTCAATGAGTACATATTTTCACAAATGTTCTCTGCTGTTCCTGGCACCAACAAATCACTGAATTGCCACAACTATACAGTAAATTAGACATGTCAGGTATATTCCTAGGCACTCAAGCCAACCAACATGGAAGTGTTTGTGCTTATGCTAATAAATTCTCTCATTCTTCAGGCAGGCTGGCTGCACACAAACTGTTCCCAGGAACATGCCAGCTCCGGAAGAATGTCCAGAAGTCCTTCAAAGTGCTCTACTTGGCACAGGCCAGCATTGTGCCAGCAAGTATCTAACAGTTTACTAGAGCAGGTAATCACATTCCCTTGGCTGAGCGCTGTTCAACCAGCACAAATGCAAGTAGTGTCCAAATACACTTGATACATGTAATACAAACACTTGTCCAAATACACTTGGTACACTTGAGGGATGGGATGCCATCCAGAGGGACCTTGACAGGCTGGAGGAGTGGGCCATTGTGAACCTCATGAAGTTCAACAAGGCCAGGTGCAATGTCCTGCACCTGGGTCTGGGCAATCCCCAGTATCAATACAGACTGAGGGATGAATGGATTGGGCGCAGCCCTGTGGAGAAGTATGTGGGGATACTCACGGATGATGAATTGGACATGAACGAGCAATGTGTGCTTGTAGCCCAGAAAGCCAATCGTCTCCTGAGCTGCATAAAAAGAAGTGTGGCCAGCAGGTGAAGGGAGGTGATTCTCACCCACTACTCCACCCTGGTGAGACCCCACCTGGAGTACTGCATCCAGCTCTGGGGTCCCCAGCACAAGAAAGACATGGACCTGTTGGAGCAAGTCCAGAGGAGGGCCACAAAAATGATCAGGAGGCTGGAGCACCTCTCCTATGAAGAAAGGCTGACAGAGTTGGAGTTGTTCAGTCTGGAGAAGAGAAGGCTCCATGGAGACCTTATTGCAGCCTTTCAACATATGAAGGGGGCTTCTAAGAAAGATGGAGAGAGACTTTTTACCAAGGCCTGTAGTGACAGGACAAGGGGTAACAGTTTTAAACTGAAAGAGGGTAGACTTAGACTGGGCACAAGGAAGGACTTATTTACTATGAGGATGGTAGGACACTGGACCGGGCTGCCCAGAGAAGCTGTGGATGCCCCATGATTGGAAGTGTTCAAGGCCAGCTAGGCAGGACTCTGAGCAACCTGATCTAGTGAAAGATGTCCCTGCCCATGGCCAGGAGGGTGGACTAGATGATCTTTAAAGGTCCCTTCCAACCCAAACCATGTTATGGATCTATGATTCTACATGTTAGACACTGCAATCCCTACTACAAGAATTTTATTAACAGTTGTCGTTTTAAATTTTTAAATGTTTTTGAAGCCTTAGATCCTATTTTTTTTAATGACATCAGTATAATAACTGAAAGTAGATGATTTACATATGCTAATTTTAGCACTATATTTATCATTTCCTTCTGAAATGAGGTCTGAATATTATCAACCAATATATTCACCTTCTAATTTAGAGGAGATGGTACACCATTCTTAAAAAGTTTCCACTTCCAGATGAAATTACCCAGCATTTTATCATGACAGATGCTAAACTTAGGCTGATATGTTTGTAAAAGTTTCTTTGATCTAAGCACATCAAATGATAGTAAGTATGAACTCAATATGGCACAGAGATCCAAGAACTAAGCAGCAAGTCCCTAAAAGAATTTTTTTTTAAAAGCAAAAAAACCCCAAACAAACAAACAAAGAGAGAGGGAAAAAATTTCATATGAAAATCTGGAAAAAAGAAGTCAACCAGACAGACGCTCAAAATCACTGCAGCAAAACAAGAGTGCAATATAGGAATCAATAGTATTTATATTACTGTGACCTACCATATTTCATTAACTTGCAAGAATTTAGTAGTATTGAAGCAGAACATTTTCACATCAAACTTTTTATCATGTTTCTACAATGATGACTGAAAATCATTGAAAGGTATTTTAAAATAAGTATCATAATGCATGAATCAACCACTGATGAAAAAATGATGAGTTCTACAAGTGTTTTCTCTTGCTCTCTAAATTGTTTCTAGATTTAGATGAAATGCAAAACAGGATGGATATTTTAAGCATTGTTCTGAGAGTCACTGAAGTGATTTATGTGAAGATTATGTGCAAGGCAACTCAGCATAATTTGCTGTGAAAATGTAGCTATTATGCAAAAAATATAACTGAGGTTCACAAGAAAACTACCAGAAAAATCACTCAAAACACCTGCGTGACACTGTGCCAGTTTAAAATGGGCAGATCACATAAAAGATGTGCAACTGAACGTTTTTTTTTTTAGAAAACAAGTTTTGAGGGCATTCCCCCAAAACTATTCAGAACTGTGCACATGCTGGAATGTCAAGTGTGTATTAGCAGCATTTTGGCCATATTTTAGATTGCCAGTGGGTGACATCAAGAGCACCATTAGCTCATGCTGTATGGAACAAACACTCTATTAAAAAAAAATCATAGAAAGACAAAGTGGTCTGTCACACAGTCCTACTGAAAATACTGTGCAACACAGTCCAACACCTTTGTAAACTGGCATGGTGCTGTGGCTGCACACATCCTATTAAAATGAATTTCCAATCCTTTAAGCACCATCAGGAACTTACTGTAGAACCCACACAAAATTCATATTTAAAAATAGTAAATTCATTTGTTGTACCTCTATTCAGATAGTATCAGTCAGCATCTAGTCAGTATCACTCTGCGATATTAAGGATTACAATAAATTAAAGCAGCTACCATATATGTGAGACCATTATAATTGCTCAGTATCATTACAGGTAGCCACTCAATATCATCAGGATGTGAAAGGCCAAGTAGGTTCAAATCTACTTTTGAGACTGCAATATAATTTAAAAGCAGAAGTTAGACTAAGGTAGCTTAGTCTGGCATACCTTGCAATTTTCATTATTTTTGTGAGAGAACACCGGCTTTTTCTTCTTTGACATTTACTGTTGCATATGCCTCTTCTAAGATCAATGACTGTACCCCACAGAATTTGCAGGATGATGTACAGAAGGTGACTGGTGTCTAGGCCACCTTTTGAAGGAGAAAATTACAGTATCGTACAAAGAAGTATTTCTACAGTCCAGCAATTAATGGTGCTGGAAAACACAGACGCAACCTGTGAAGACTTTAATGTAGTCATTGACAACTTAAACCAACAGGACAGACATTTACTGAATGTTCCTGAGGAAAAGCGTATTTAAGGAGTATGATTGTCCACTTGTTCCTGAGAGTGCAAGTCTGCCAATGGTGATGCTAACAACTTATAAGGATATGAAAACACAGTATGCGCAAAACCATTTTCAAATAACCAAACCATGCCAACACCTGGATTTTTCCACAGCATGGCAGATGTTATCAGACAGAAATGCCTTTTACCCAGAAACTGCTCCATAGATGCTCTGTGATGTCTCATACTTTCAGTGCTTGCTTGCTCTCTAGCATATATGGGCCAGAAGTGACTTGTAAGTATGGCCAACTTCTCACATTAGACATGCTGCAAGGGACCTATGCCATTCATTTTTCTATTTCTATGCATCTAACCTACAGATGACCCTATACTTAGTTATCTGTTCTAGGCTCTGTTCCACCTATCTCTGCCTAGAGACCCTCCCGGTAAAGACAAGGGTTTTCCTGTTACTAACTCATGTAAAGAATGAGTACTTGGCAACAGGCACCAGTGCCTTTACCAGCAGTATTTAGTTCTGAGGATGTTCAGCTTCGTATGGTCATCCTCACAGGTAAGCAAGCCTTTAGAAAGCAGGTAGCAATCTCTTGGAAAAGCTGCACAGCTAGAACACTCTTTCCAGTGACCAGCGTGTTTCACAATTGAACTGCGTTTACACCCCAGCTGGTCTATGATTAATTACACTTCTGTTTGGTCTGTTATTTGTGACTTGCTGTGCTATCCTGTGGTACCCCAAACTAGGAAGACAGACCAGACTATGGTCTGTTTGTCTAGAGTGGGATGGGCCTGAGATGCAGGCTACCAATACTGTAACTACCCACACAATTAACTTACAATTTAGCAAATCTCTCACTCACATGATCAGGCTGTCCTTGGCTGAACAGGGATTACAGGGTTTCTGTCTTGCAGGCTTTCCTCCTGAAGTTCAAACAAATTAAAAAAAAACCTAAACCTCTACTTTTACTATTTGCACTTCCTTTTCACTGTCTAGCTGGATGGTGGTGCTTGACACCTTTGAGTGCCTAGCAAATCTACTGATCTAATTTTTTCTACTCGGTTAACTTGTATAGACAAAACCCACAATAACCATAAAACTTAGCCATCACAAAAGAAGAACTATTTAATCCTGTATTTCATATTCTAACAGACAGAAGCAGTAGTCATACCACTTACCCATTTTACAGGCCTATTTTTTCTGCAAGCTTTTTTAACCTGTTTTCCAATGGCCTAGACAATGTCAGTCATGAAGTACTGGGCCCGACAGAACTCCTCTACCTTGGCAGGTCATTGTCAGGTGCATAATCTCCAACCTAAGTCTGAATAAAATGGATTACAATAGCCACTATGTCTCCTATAAACTCTGATGAGGAAGGCAGCAAATATTTCACACACCAATGCAATATTCAAATCAAGGATTGTGTTAACCAAACAGTGAACAGACTCTAAATAAAAACCTTTCATACTCTTAATTTTTGCCATGTCCAATCTGATTATGTGCTATCATTGTATTACTAAATAGCTATGTTAATCAAACTAATCATGAAAACAAGTTCTGTGGGTTTTGTTGTGTTTTGTTTTTTTTTTTAAACTGATACTAAAACTAGACAGGATCAAGACAGCTTTAAGCTGGTTCAGATCAGGTCTGACAGAAAATCCCACTTGATTGTAGTGGTACACAGCTAAGTGGAAAAATTGCTACTGCATCAGCCACTGTATTTTCAAAGTAACTTACCTGGCAGCTGAGTTGAGGGAAGGCACTGACTCCCATTCTATAACTTAGCAATGTAGAAAAAGGCAGATTTTTAATGCCTTTTCACAACCTATTTGCTACAGACCACTGACAAATGGCAACCTAGATGCATCAACACGCTTTCAGAGCAACACAATGTCTTCTCAGTTCCCTAAAACCGTAGTTTTCATATTTTAAGCTTGCACTTCCAAGGTCTTTAAGATACGTGCTTATCACAAGCTACTGCTACCACTTTAGACTTATGACTACTGTGCACTGAATTTAACAGTGCTTTATGCTTACAAATGATCTATTCAAGGGTCAGAAATTTTGTTAAAAACAAAATAATTGTTTCATGAACCTATGAACAGTTGTGATTCATCCAAGGATGCTGCCAAACCAGCAATTTGAGCACCAAAAGCCCAGGTTTTAGCACTGTCTTGTTAGATCTTAGATGTTCACCAAATAAGCGTTTGAACAATTGTCACTAGATATTATGCCGATACATCTCTCCACAGTCACCACCAGTAAGCAAAAGAGAGAAATGCAATTATCACCAGAAAAAAATTAGTGCCATAGCTACGTCAGGAAAGGGAAAGGCAAAGAATCAACCATCCCAAGGCCTGCTCGTGTTTGTGGGTTTGCTGACGAATAGGAGGCTGATACACTTGGAACAACCTGACCCAGTGAATTACTACTCTGTTATAACCTAGCTAAACAACTCCAATTTCACCACAGCTTTTCAGAAATACAAAAAGTCGAGCATAAGACATTCAAACAGGCGGCTGCACGCACCCTTACTCTGCCCAAGACCTGGAACACCTTTCTTTACAGTTGTTAATTACGGCATTATAGATGGACTTGCTGCGCTCGATCCCCCTGAGCCCTACGGGACCCCCCACGCGCGACGGCACTCTCAAACACTTCAGATAAACGGCAGTAAGTTTTTTAAATAACGAGGACAACTCTGGGGCCTCCGCCGCCGGAGCCCCAACGCCGGCGGGTGGCGGTTACGGCGCCAAGGGCCAGACCCCGAGTCCCTCACCCGGCCCCCTAACGCCTAGCGACCTCCCGGCCTCCCCCGCGCCACCAACGGCACACCCACGCCACGCCACGCCACGCCACGCCACGCCACGCCCCCGCGCGAAACCAGCCCCACCCCGCCCCGCGCACGCGGCGCCTCCTCACAGGCTGCCACCGCCCGCTGGCACCGCCCCGTCCCCTCCCCCGCCCCACCTTGTGCCCGCCCGCTGGCGGCAGCCCGCCAATCCCGAAGGGCGATGTGGCTTCTCGCCCTTGGGGGCGGGAGCCCTGCCTCCCTTCCGCCTCGCCATCTCTCTCCCCCTCCCCCCCCACCGCTCCCTGGGCGGCTGCGCCTGAAACGCGTGGCAACCGGCGGTTGGTGGAGCCCCGGCAGCCAATGGGGGAGAGGCACCTCAGAGCAGGCGTCTAATTTTGCGCACGGAGGGGCGTGAGCTCTCCGCTTCGGTCGGTCGCGCTCGTCTCCCGCCGCGGCGAAGCGGTTGCGGCTGCTGGGCGGGGGTGCCCGGGACGCCGCTCTCGAGCCGTTCGTGGCGCGCGCCCTGGCCTTGCGCGGCGGAGCCGCTTCGGAGCGGCGCGCGAGGCGATCGGCGGCAGCGCCGCGTCGCAGGGCGGCAGGCAGGCAGGCAGGGGGCACGGCGGGCCGGAGCGGAGCGGAGCGGGCTGAGGAGCGGCGGGATGAGGCCGAGAGGGCTGTGGGTGCTGGTGCTGCTGCTGGGGCTGGCCCAGATCGCCCTCCTGGCGCGGGGCGTGGCGGCCGAGGAGGAGGACGACGACGGAGGTGAGTGAGTGCGGGGGGCAGGGGGCGGGCTGCGGGCTGCGCGCGGGCGAGGTGGGGAGCGGGCCGGCGGCGTCGGCCGTTGGGCGCGTGGGAGCCTCGGCCGCCGGTGCGCGGCCTCCACCCCCCCACCCCCCACCCCCCCGCCGCGAGGCGCCGGGCCGCGGCCGGCTGCTTCCCGCAGGCCTATGGGCTGAGGCGGCGGAGGCAGGGAGCTGTTCCCGCTCCGTGAAGGCGCCGGTGTCTCGGAGAGCGTGCCTCTCGGAAGGCTGTTCGCTTCTCCTTTGCCGTGCGGCAGGTCAGCATCGCCTCTTCTAATCGCGGAATTAAAAGCTAGCAATTAGCCGTGTCGGCAATTACCGACTTCTAAATTACCAGTACATTTGCAATTTTATTGTCCGACGGAGCGCTCTTTTCCTTAGCCCTTAATTCGGGGCATCTGTGTATTCCGTCTGTTTCGAACTGATTGTTTATTCTTTTCCCAGAAGGAAGGCTGCGTGTTGCTAGTTTCTTGGTGTTTCTTCCCATTGTCTTTGCATTTAACTGATGCCTGTCTTCTCCTTTCCAAAAATCGGCTGAAACGAAGCTGGTATGACTTACTAAGTTTAGAGCCTGTACGTAGGAGGCAGGCATTTGAAGGTGCTTCTTTTTTGATTTTAAGCATCTTTCGCATGGATTTTGAGAAATCCTACATCTTTCATATTTCCTACATTAACACTGCTGTATGTTAAGTATTGGAGGGCATTCAGGGAGATGGGGTTATGGATGACCTCCTGAACTCCTGTCTTGCCAATTCTTGCTCAGTGAACAGGCACCGAAACGTGAAGAAATGTATTTTATGTTGGGAACCTTATCTGTGTGACTAACTGTATGATCTGTAGGATAAGGATCAAGAGATTTTTCTTTTTTTATAGGACATAGCATCTGCAGTAAGCAGATACACATATTTCAGCTTAGAATTAAAAAAAAAAGCTTAACAGGAAGACTCTGTATTATGTCTGTTTCTCTGCATTTAGCTAGAAAAGTTGGTTATCATTGCTTTGTTATATGTAACAAAGCTTAGTACTGTTTTCCCCTACCTTCAAAGGATGAAGTAACACCTGTGATGTTACAGCAAAGCCTGGGTGCTGTGGCTGACAGCAGTAGTTCAGCTTCTTGCGGGCCAGGCTCTCATCAGTATTTCCTATGGGTGCTGTTCTCAATATATGAGTTCTTGGGATCACAGATGCACAGGGATGGAACTATTTCCTCCTGTGTACAGGTTGAACACTAATCTGTTGCACAACTGTCGTGGTTTAACCCCAGCCAGCAACTAAGCACCACACAGCTGCTCACTCCCCCCCCCGCATGGGGGAGAGAGTTGGGCCCAGTTAGTCCCCGAGTCGCAATCCCCCCCACCCTGACTACCCCCAGTTTATATACTGGACATAACGTCACATGGTATGGAATACCCCTTTGGCCAGTTTGGGTCAGCTGCCCTGGCCGTGTACCCTCCCAACTTCTTGTGCCCCTCCAGCCTTCTTGCTGGCTGAGCATGAGAAGCTGAAAAATCCTTGACTTGGTCTAAACACTACTTAGCAACAACTGAAAACATCAGTGTGTTATCAACATTCTTCTCATACCTAACTCAAAAATGTAGCACTATACCAGCTACTAGGAAGACAATTAACTCTATCCCAGCTGAAACCAGGACAACAACTCAAGTCATTTTCCAGTTTCTATTGTGTATCACCAAATTGTATATAAATCATGAATCAGGCTTTACAAAGCCTTTGCTTTAAAAATGCATGTAGTTAGGGATTTCCATTTTTGCCCTTGAAATGCAGACCTGTATGAAGTGGAATAAATTTACTTTGCAATAAGCAAGTAACTTTATGTAAAATCAGTGTTCAGGAGATGAAAAATTCAGATTAAACCAGGCTTGTTCCACTGTATGGTTTTGGAAGTGAAGTTTGACTAGGGCAGTGAGGCAAATATGAGGCTGTGAGCAATGGCAATGTTAGCCTAGATCATGACCATTGCATCCTGATGAAGGAAAAGGAGGGATCCTGTAGAAGATCCACTACAGAAAAGATCAAGGAAGACTGCTTTCATAAAAAGGCTTTTGAATGCCCTGGCAACATATCATGAGTCTTGACTTCCGAGTTTCTGAAAACTGAGCTTATCCAGTGGAGGAACAGACGATGCAGTGCCCTCCTCAAAAGGAAACTTTCAGGCAGAATCCTGAAGTCATTAATGTCTGGATGCAGCTTTTTCATACGGGAATCACCCCACTTAAGAAAAAGTTACTAGGCCAGACTTCCAATAAATGCTGAAGTTAGTGTAGATGTTCAAGTTCAGTGAACTTACTGTAAGAATTAATTTTGGTTAAAGTAGCTGTCATTCTGAAGAAGGCCTGCCAGCCAGCATCATGTACCTGAAGTCTTAAAATGAGTGCCATCTTCATCTTGGTTTTTGATGTGTGTAGTAATTAATGCATTGCAATTTGTGGAAATGCTTTGTTGGAGTAAAAGGGAGTGGTCCATATTTTACTGGAGGGCCGGTTTTAGCCACAGCTGTCACTTGTTTGTTTGTCCACCTGCTTTGCAACTAGCTTTAAGAAACAAAGACACTTCAGGTTTGGGTGCAGCTATTTTATTTTTGTGAGCTGTCTTAAGCAAATACTTATTAGCTACTTCGGCTATTTCAGGTGTCACAGTTAGACTCATTCTGTATCTGTTCTCTTTAAATTGTAAATTGTTAATGCAGAGGGAAGTTTCTTGTTCTTAATGAAAAAAGTCCTGCTTACTTCTTCCACACTTGGTCTGGTCCTTGAAGCAGGTCTTACAGTCCCAACATTTAAGGGGACCTTAGGGGTAGCTATGATAACCCTAGGTATCAGTGAAGCTGGAAAGAGGTTGATCTGCACTTTTAAGGACTAATTTATGGGTTAACTTTTTGGGGAGGGGGGAAATGCATGTCCTTCTTAAGCCAATTGGGAGAAGCTGGAGTCCTCCTGTGTGTGCTACTGTCCTGCTTTGGTCTCTGAGGTGGAGGAAGGAGGAAGTGGATGTGTATAATGCCCCTGACAATGTATCATTGTCAAGGAGTTTTATGTTGACAGGCTATACAGACACTTGCAGGGAAAGATACAAAATTATTTCAGTGATCAATGTTAGATCTAATGGTAACATTTTCCACTTGTGCAGGATGTTTTTGTAAGTGGTGCTTTGTTCTCAGCTTTCTACACCATGAGCCTTTGCCATGGCAGCTGCAGTGGTCTTTTTCTCTGTTGGGGATGGGTAGTTAGCATAGTAAGCAGGAATGAGAGTCCTAACCTGGTGGTTAGTTTCAGAGATGCATCATTGGAACTGGTCAGCTAGTTTTCCTCAAATTCCTTTCTGTCAGGAAAAATCAAATCTGAAGTGATTTGCTTGGAAGAGAAATGGGCATTGTGCAACTTGCTGGTAATTCAGGTACAGACCAACCATGAATGCCCTGCAGTGAAACATAGCCCTCAAAACTGCTGGGCACGCAAGTGAGCAGAAGTTTTGACTGCTGAAATCCCCTGAAAACTAGCTTTTTCACCAGGGCAGTCCTGTAGGTACGTGACTGCTGTAGATTCACTTCAAGGGAGTTTGACAGTTCAGCCCTTTCACTGCAAGTGCTCAGAGGCAGCAACACAGGAAGCATTGTCCACTTGCAAATAGTGCTTTTAGCTGCTTTGTAGATCAGATGAAACAGTAGTAATTGTTGAAGAAACTTAATCCAGGTAGGACTACTGTTGTGTGATAAACGATCTCCTGTGATCTGTCCCCTTGTCAGAAGCTTTAATATTTTGGTGGTGTGTAAAGTTGGGTTCTAATTAAAATTAATGCTTTTTCTCCAGGAGGACATACTGTTTTCTAATATTTCTATATTAGAAAATTAATAAAATTTCTAATTTTAAAATTTCTAATTTTAAAAATAATTTTTAAATAAAAAAATAAAAATATTTTTAAAAATAATAAAAATTAATTTTTTTCTAGAAATTTCTAATTTTCTATATTTCTAATACTTTCTTCTAACAGAAAAATAGCTATTACAATTTAATGGCATCATTTTGTCTACTGTGAGCTTGTTCCTATGGTCTGTAGTTGGTCTGATAATAGTGAGGTTTGGGTTTTTTACTTTTTCATACCTGGATACTACATATTTGTCATCATTAACTTTCAAATTCCAGGTGAAATCAGAGTATTGTCAGAATTCTTTTCCTGAATAAGTAACTTACAGGTATATGATTTGCTGTCCTACTGCAGTAACTCCTGTTAGCTTAGTAAAAAGCCAGTTAAAGTTAAATAGATAATAGTTTTGAACAAGAAACCTTAATCCCCCCTTCCCCCCCCCCCCCCCCCCAATCCTGGGACTCCCAGTGGTAGAAGGGGCCTTAGCATCATTGTTGCACCTTTATCATTTAGGATGAGGTATTTTCATTACTTGTTCTGTGACTGAAATTCCTTTAAAGTAATTTGGGAAGGTCTGTTTGCCTCAAATGATAGCAATTTTAAAAAAAAAAAGTTTAAAGGAACATGTGAAAGATCAAATATTAAAGAAACCATCTTAAATCCCAAGCCAACAAAGTTTGAACCAGTTGAAATGTCCTGGCTTCAAATTTCATGTGCTGACTTTGATTAGGTAATTTAGCAAATCTGCTTTCTCCTTGAAATGCCTGTTCTGGACCAGTGTTTTTGGTCTCCTTAAATCAGAGGGCTCCCCAAAAGTTCTTTGAAAGAAGTTTTGACTTCATTTATTTTAGAAGAGTACCTTGCATCTGCCAAGTGCATACGAGTGGGTTTTCATGAGACTTCTGTGACAGTCGCTTATTTGATTTTCGCACTCGCTCTGCAGTCTGTTGCTGATCCAGAGCAGAACGATGCTCCTGTGAATGGAAAGCCTCTTCAATGAATTGCAGACCTGAAACATCACTGTAACTGAAAGCAAGATATATTGAGATGGCAGGGGTGGGATTGAACAGTCAGGAACAGAAGCATAATTTTGAAGTGCTGCTTCTAAACTACCTAGGTAGTAGCAAAATGATAGCATTTGAGTTTATAG
This sequence comes from Astur gentilis, assembly GCF_929443795.1. Lineage (NCBI taxonomy): Eukaryota > Metazoa > Chordata > Aves > Accipitriformes > Accipitridae > Astur > Astur gentilis. The sequence continues at coordinate 8,577,893 of NC_064893.1, read as the reverse complement.
CAAGCCTGTCTGTTTTAGACATTCGGACAGGCAGAGCATAGTAGTTGTGGTGTTACAGGTATAGTGAGTAAGGGTACAAGGGAAGCATTGAGGACAGATAACATCTACTTTTTTGGTACAAGACACCTAATTTTTCCAGCAGCAAGTTGCTCCACTTGAAGGACAGCTGGTTTGCTGCATTATTGAGGGCTTCTGTTTGAATTGAGGTATCATCTGTGTGCCCTTCTTGCCCAACAGTGTCTCTCGCTTCCCACATTTCAACAAGATACCAAACATAACATATCTTGGTAGTGACTCTCACATAGGTCTGTATGCATTAATTGTTGTGTCCATTTTGTTAGCTTGCCGTGAAGGGCAAAATAAAAGTTGACACTTTACTGAAATATTTGTATTGTTAGCTGGCGTAGTGTGGACAAAAATTAAATGGTCAAACACCTGAGTCCAAGCTCTTAGCATACTGAGGTAGCCGTCATTGTATGTGGAGCAGGAACTAACCAGTGTTGATATTTTTTTAACCCCAGGGTATACTTAATACAACTTTAACCTGGTAATGTTATTTTAATGTTCAACTTGACACAATCTAATCCATATTGCACTTTTACTTTTCCAGAACCTCTTACAAAAGAAGCTGACAATGACAGTGATGATGATGATGATGACGATGATGATGACGATGATGACGACGATGATGATGATGATTCTGAAGTTAAAGAAGAAAATGGTGTATTAGTCTTGAATGATGCAAACTTTGACACCTTTACTGCAGACAAGGACACTGTGCTGTTGGAGTTCTATGCACCATGGTGGGTTCACAGCCTGCAGTACCACCTTAGGTGCAGGATGGAGTGGCTGTTGGGAGCTTGTCTGACAGGACACACTCCTAAAAAATGAACTTAGGTTGCAATTTTAAAGATGGCATAGGAGTAGCTTGCCTGCAGGAGAAGCACTGGACTCTGCCATAGTCCAGGGTAGGAGATGGTTCTGGTGTTGTAGAGGTACCCTTTTCCCTGCCCCTGTACCACGTGATGGACAACAGCCTGCTCTTTCCCCACAGATGTGGGTCATGCTGAGGGATCCCATGCCAAGGGAATTATAGCCCTGGTTCCATCCCTGCTCTGTGCCTGTGAGGCAACAGAAATGGTCCTAGTGAGGCCCAGAAAAGTCATGCAGTATGGTGTCACAGCCTGCTATTGTGTCCTTGTACTGACCCACTGAGAACTTGTGCACTTTCTCGTCTAGGTGGAGGAGACTTCCCTAGTAGGGGAATTGCTACAAGGTTTTCCTTGTCAAGTTCAAATCTCTGTCCTTGCCAGAGGGTTGTGGTGTAAGGACATAGCTCGTTCGTATTATCAATTTAAACAGTGCCTTATACATCTACCTGATCATGATCATTCTGCTGGCATACCAGGGTACGCAGTAATACTAGTGTGCTCAGGGGAGGTACAATGGATTTACCTGCATATAACTGAGACTAAGAATTTCGTCCAGAGTGTATCTTCTCTTGCATTCTTATGGACAAAAATAATAGGGATGGTTAGTGGCGGAAAACAAGAGTAGAATGTATTTGCAGTCAAGTTGCCGAGTTAGTGTTGCAGTCAGAACCTCTTTTTCTTTGTGGCTTAGTTATATAAAGATGACTTACTCATTTGTCCTTTTCTAGTCTTTTAATAGAGGGGGGAATACAATCTTGCTTGAGGTGGAGTTGCATTTTAACTAGTGCCACTCTTATCCCATCCCTCCTTGGCTGTAGGTAATATTTCTGCAGCTGTAGTTTGCCTGCATGAAAACTGAACATGAAGCTTAATTTATCTGAGCAGAGGGATGTGTGGTCATTGCAGACAACACCTCTTCTCTTTTTTTTTTCTACTCCCCCTCCTGCCAGTTGAGAGGCTAAAGAGTACAGACTATCTGCTATAGACTACATTGCCTCTTGTTTTCTTCATTTTCCTGGGTTTGTCTTCAGCTTGTCAAGCTATATTCAGCTTTTCTTATGCTTGTATCCTCTGACATGCCAGCTTTTGCAGCAGGAGCCTCTGCTCTTCCCAAAGAGTTCTGGTGTGGCCAGAGAGAGAGCAGGTTCTGTGATACTGTTGTGGGTGTGAGATTTCATTAGGCCAACTTAAATACTGGTTCGTTTTCCTCTTTAGTTCAATTTAGGGTGCTAGGTAGAGAAGACAAACCTAGATTAGGGAGAAGCTGAAGTTTGAACAGAGACCATATTTGGGAGTGGCAGGGAAGAAGGAGAGGCATAGTACTAGGTTTGCAATTTTGTTGTAAAAGCAATTGTTAATTTTTTTACAATGGCCTAGTAAAACACATGGAAATGTTTTGCCTGTTGAATGAAAATAAAAAAAGTTGGGATTTGAACAAAGAGCACATTAGCTACAGTTACTCTCTCTCCATTATCTGAAAACATAGCAAGACAAACATCTTTATGTTGATGTTGTGAACATCTGTCAGAAGGCATCCTGGAAATGCAGAGTAGCAAAATACCCCTATGGGTCTGTCGTGCATTTATGTATCTACTTGTGTCTTCCTCTGACAGGTGTGGGCATTGCAAGCAGTTTGCTCCTGAATATGAAAAGATAGCCAAAACTCTGAAGGAAAATGACCCTCCTATTCCAGTTGCCAAAATAGATGCTACTGCAGCCACTTCGCTAGCAAGTCGTTTTGATGTCAGTGGCTACCCAACCATCAAAATCCTGAAAAAAGGCCAACCTGTTGACTATGATGGTTCTCGGACAGAAGATGGTAAGCGCCAGTCCTTTGGAATTGTCTGTAAGAAAGCAAAAGTAGTATATGGTCTTGTGACTATGTGACTATTTTGAAGGACTTCATCAAGTTACTTTATTTTAAGCAGAATAATATCATGAAGGCTGAAATGTTGCCTGTCTTCTCAATTGGCTGAATGCTAGAGGATGATTTTGCAGGTAGTGGGTAGTGCTGTTACTGATGGAAGGTTTCTAGAAGTATGACTTGACTAGAAGAAGAGGTAGTCTCGTGCTTGCTGAAGGATCAGCTAATAAGAAACATCTGAACTATACATTGATTGTATATAAAACCACTTTTTTTGGCTTAATGAATGTGTCCAACTTCAGTCAGAGGGGAAAAACTATCTTTTCTGTCTGTTTTGAGATGGAATTTATGTGCTACAGAGTGCTGCAGAGTACAGATCTGTGCTCTGCATAAGTAAGATGCTCTATGGGGTGAAGAGAAGACCTTCTTGGCAATATCAACAATGAAGTAAAGCATAAAGGAGCTTGATTTGCCCTTTGAAAGTGTTCTTGTGTAAGCTTTGGTCCAAGACCATGTGTGCCACTGACTTTAAATTCTTGATACCAACTCTTGCATTCAATTATGCTATGGTATGATAATGCAAACTTGCTAATTGGGCTATTGAACTGTATTTCAGCAATTGTGGCCAAAGTCAAGGAGGTTTCAGACCCCAGTTGGACCCCTCCACCAGATGCTACGCTGGTATTGACCCAGGATAATTTTGATGACATTGTGAATGGTGCTGACATAATCCTGGTGGAGTTCTATGCCCCATGGTAAGCAAGAAGGCAGTCACCTGTACTATCCTAGCACAGCTGGCCTGAAAGATGCTTGGTGACCTGTTTTCTGTTGTTGCATCTCTTTCAAAGAGGCTTGCCTTGTGTGGGGGCGTGTAGCTCTGGTGTACCTTGGTTCTAATCTGGAACTAGGATTTCATTACAAATCACTTGAAGACTAGACTGGATCTGTGTCTCAGCAAGGGGTGGTCTCTAAAACTTCACTGAAGATTCTCCTTATTTACTAATTTGAGAACACGTTGGGAGGTACTGAAGACCAAAGGAAGCTGATCCTTAGTTTAAAAATCGCCTCTAAAAATGAAACTACCTATAGTAATGTGGGCCCAGACAGATTCTAGCTTCAGGTTGGAAAGTCAAGTCTTCCTAGACTGAATTGTCCTTTGTAGATTGAATAACCCCATTTCTACTTTCTGCATTCTGGAAGACTTAACTCCTCCACTTCAGAGGTAGAAGGTGCCTTGCAGGACTCATGGCTTGTAAAAACTGCCCTCTCCTCTCCTTCCCTAGGTGTGGACACTGCAAAAGGCTTGCTCCAGAATACGAGAAGGCTGCCCAAGAGCTCAGCAAGCGCACACCTCCTATTCCCCTGGCTAAAGTCGATGCTACTGCTGAAACTGAGCTTGCAAAGAAGTTTGATGTTACTGGCTACCCAACTCTGAAAATATTCCGCAAGGGCAAACCTTATGACTACAATGGTCCACGGGAAAAATACGGTACTGCAACTTCTGCTTTTTCTTATTTTCTGAGGGCTTGACCACAAGTGTTTTGACCTGTCTATAGGATTTGCAGACTTATTAACATCATAGCAATGGTAGTTGGGGAAACCTGAAAAACTGTGCTCTTGTACCTATATGGGCCAGCAGTATAAATTTGTCTCTAATCTTTATAACATCTTATGGTGGTACTATAAGCTCCTTTTAATATAAAGCAGGTTAAATACACATGGTGAAGCAGTGGCAGTATGAGTAAATGGGCAGCCATTAATTGCACTGGAAGGCACCATAAAGGCCGGCAAAGTGCTCAATATTAGGTTTTAATAAGAGAGAAGTCTTAAGACTATCCAAGTAGAACTTTGGCTCATAGCAGGGTCAGGGGACAGGGTAGGGTCTAGAATTTCAGAAAGGACAGTTACTTGAAAGATCAGCTGATATCCATGGAACTCATGCTTCGTCACCTCTTCTGAAACCAACTTGAAAAAGAATAGCCAGAACTGGAGCTTAAAAACTTGGACTGAGGTCTTGCTGATTTGATCTTTAAGTTATTGTGGGAGGGCTGCACAGAAAGAAAGGTGTCCACAGGAAATGTGGTATTAAACAATGTTGTAGAGGGAATGCCTGAACCTTTCAGTTCAATAAATGTTCTAAACTTATTGGGTGTGGGTTTATCTCACAGGTATTGTTGACTACATGATTGAACAGGCTGGTCCTCCATCCAAACAGATTCAGGCTACCAAGCAGGTACAGGAATTTCTGAGAGATGGGGATGATGTCATTATCATTGGTGTCTTTAGTGGAGAGAATGACAAAGCCTATCAGCTCTATCAGGAAGCAGGTAAAGAATGTTTTAAAATATTAAAGAAGGGTATGTTTTGTTGAGATTGTGCCCAGGACTTTGGGCATGGAGAGATCCTTTATTTCTGCTCTTAGTTCAGTGGGGGATGTTGGAAAGGAAGGAGATTGAAGGGTAATCTTCCACTTGTACTCAAGAAAAGAGCTCACACCAGATTTTGAGGCTATAACTAAAGTATCAGCCAGTCAGAGGAGATACCTCCTCTTGGTATTGTGTCCTTAAAAACATGTGAACTAGAGAGGAGGGAAAATTCCTAGCTGAGGAAAAAATCACAACTTCTTGGCTTAAAGCCTTGCTAGCTTTGCCATCTGCTATTGCTTGTTTCATCTCTGACAGTTCCAGAGGCTGGACTTTGCCAAACTTGTTTAGTGAGGGAGGGCCTGGAGAAAGAATCATCATCCACTTCTGGATCAGTTTAGACCATTCCGGGTGATGTTTATTCTTAAAAACCCCTTTGATGTGACACATTGATGGTCTTGTTAACGATATTTGTTACTACACAGAAGAGGCAAAGCACTTGAAGGGCTCAGTCCCTTTAATCAGTCCCCGTGTCTTGCATGATCAGAGAACATGCAGCCACTCTTGGTTTCTGCCAGAGCCTTGAGAGCAGTGCAGGCAATTCTTTTCCCCCTGGCTATGCCTGCTTCTGGGGCTGCTGTCATTTATAGCTGGATTAGGAGCTGACTTGGTTGCTGCAGCATAGCAAGATACAGAACTGTTTCCCAGGCTGCCCCAAAGAAAATAGATTGACTAGGTGACCTTGCGGGTTCCTTTCCAGTGCTACTTTCTGTTATTTGAGGGGAATCCAAGAGGTAGGAGACTGATAAACAAATAGCTGTTTCACTGTACATGTTTTGGACACAGTTCAAGGTTTTTTGAATGTGTAGAATAACTCATCAAGTAGAAGGGTTGTTGAACAGCATTCAAATAGTGCTACTCAAATTGTATGTATTTCCACATGCTTCTCACCCCTGGATAAGAGCTGTTCCCCAAGACTCTGGGTTGTTCCATGTCCCACTGAGAAAGGGAAGAGAGTTTCCTTGCAGTGCAGTCTCAAGATTTCAGTCAGAGGCTGTCAGTTCACTTCTTGATGACTTTTCCTCCTCCCTAACCTTAATTTTTCAGCTAATGGTTTAAGAGAAGATTACAAGTTCCATCACACCTTCAGCAACGAGATTGCAAAATTACTGAAAGCATCTCCAGGAAAAGTGGTTGTCATGCAGCCAGAGAAATTTCAGTCAAAGCACGAGCCCAAGATGCATGTTTTGGATCTTAAAGTGAGTAGCTGATCCAAAGCTAGAAAGTTTGTGTGTGGATTGAAGGTTCTCTTTCTTTGTTTATATGAGCAGTTAGCATATTCCTGTTGGAAGTACTCCACTAGATATTTGAGGCAACCTGTTTGTCCCCTGAAATTGTATTGGTTTGTTTGAGAAAGTGTTATGAAATTAACCCAGAGGTTATGTATTCAAATAATAATTTACCATTACAATATTCAGTTTAAATGTAGAGTACTAAATTATCTTTAGTGCTCAAGGATTTGAAGAATATGGTGACGGCATTGTTTATAACATGACCCTCTTTATTCATGCATGCATGAATATTAGTTTTCAGTAGTGTAACAGCAATGCCACTTGAATCCATTTGTCTGAATTTTTTTCCCAATTTTTTTAAGCAGGACTCTACAGGTGGATCAGAGATTAAAGAGCATGTGCTAAAGCATGCTTTGCCTCTAGTTGGTCATCGCAAGCCTTCCAATGATGCTAAAAGATACGCTAAACGTCCTCTAGTGGTTGTCTATTATTCTGTAGACTTTAGTTTTGACTATCGTGTTGGTAAGTTCGCTAAGATTACCATTCCTCCACTTTGGGAGGAAGCAAGTCTAGAAATTACTAATTGCATTGTGTTATGGTTTATCAGCTACACAGTACTGGAGAGGCAAAGTCCTGGAAGTGGCCAAAGACTTCCCTGAATACGTATTTGCTGTTTCTGATGAGGAAGATTATTCTTCTGAAATAAAAGATTTGGGCCTGCTTGAGAGTGGAGAGGATGTCAATGTCGCCATTCTGGATGAAGGTGGCAAGAAATATGCCATGGAGCCAGAAGAGTTTGACTCTGATGTACTCAGGCAATTTGTGCTGGCATTCAAAAAAGGTACAGATTCTAAAATAGGGTTCTCTAAGCCATTTGCTTTGTTTCCCCTTCCAAGAGTTTTTCCTGAGGCAATGGCTACAAAGAAGTCATGCGTGCAACATTACAGTGCTCTGGCTTAAAGCCTTTGGATGTTTCTTGCCTTTTTTCATTAACTTTGCCTGGACTATGATGTGGCATCTAGCTATGTTCTAAAACTGAGTGTGTTTGGCAAGCCTAAGATGTTCTTGCAGCTTTGAAGTGTGAGCTGATCATTCATATTTCATTCATATTTGGGACTAGTATAATAAATCGCTGTCTAATACATTGTGGATGAAGAGCCATAAAAAGAGGGAGAAAGGTTCTAAGGGAATTGTGAAACAAATTGTTGCCCGTATTTCACAAGGTTACTGTGCTGAAAGGTCACCAGCAAACTAGCCTATGTTTCATGCAGAAGTAAGTTCATTTACTGGTGCCATGCTTTTACCTGGTGGGAGGATGTGCTTCTGCCCTTTCTTGGGGGAGATTTTAAGGACTGCTCTTACTGTATTCTAACAGTGGTGTGTGCTTCCTTCTAGGAAAACTGAAGCCTATTGTGAAGTCCCAGCCAGTGCCAAAAAATAACAAAGGGCCTGTGAAAGTGGTAGTGGGTAAAACTTTTGATACCATAGTAATGGATACAAAGAATGATGTTCTCATAGAGTTCTATGCCCCGTGGTGTGGACACTGCAAGAAACTAGAACCAGTGTATACTGAGCTAGGCAAAAAATACAAGAATGAGAAAAATCTGGTCATAGCCAAGATGGATGCTACTGCCAACGACGTGACGAGTGACCACTACAAAGTGGAGGGATTCCCCACTATCTACTTTGCTCCAAGGGACAAGAAGAACAACCCTATTAAGTTTGAAGGCGCGGACAGAGATTTAGAGCAGTTGAGCAAATTTATAGAGGAGCATGCGACAAAACTCTCCAGAACAAAAGAAGAGCTTTAGATAAAATGAGGGTTGTGAAGAAAAATTGTTTGTACATTGTAGTTAAAAACAAGTTACTGACAAAACTTCATGAAAGAAGAATTAAGCAGTTTGAGCAAGGAAATTCTTGAGCAGTAAAGCAATTGCAGTATCTTTTTTTTATATGGCAGAAGAGTTTTTCTGGACACTGAACTTCTCTGATATGAATGTCTTACATTAGTTATGGTTTTGATCTTTGGAGAAAAATACATCCTTTATTTTTTGTGACTATCTTGAGCTTGATTATTTGACTCCAATGCAGCTATTTTCTAAGTTAAAAGATACTACCAAAAAGAGAACCAGATCCCTCTGCCAAACAGATTTCTCTGTCTTATTTGTTGGTATGGTTACTGGGGGGAGCAGTGTTTTGAGCCAGTCTCTCTTCTGTTATGTTTCTGTATACCTATTCATGTGACTGTATCACTGTATTCATTGCTGATGGTAAGAATGGAGGTTTTCTAAAGTGTGGACAAATTATTCACAGTCCAGCTGAGATAAGACAGTGATTTACTATGTGCTCTAGACCTGTTTGCTTTTGCTTTGTGCCCCTCTGTAGAGAGGGTGATGCTAAAATAGCAGGTTTTTCTAATTTATGTCTCTTTTTACTAGTCCATATTTGACCCATTTATATCTTAGTCTTCCCAAGTATGTTTTGGTGTAATTGGAATGTGGCAGAAAGAGGATCTAGTGGGTGGTGATGCTTGGATTCTGGTATTGGATCTGTGTGTTACTATCTCCTTTTCTTTTGCAGAGAGGAAGGTTTGGTAGTGATTCATCCTTGGGAAAGCAAACAGACATTCTGATGGACTTTATTCCTGTGGCAGCTACTGCAACTATAAAGGATGATAGCATCTACTCTGTGCTCCACTTGGGAGTATGTGCATTTAAAAGTGGATTTTGATCTTGAATGTCCTAGTTTAGATACGCCCATAAACTTACAGGCCATGTCAGGATGGCAGGCTCATATACTCCAGAAGCACTGTCTGCCTCTTCTCAGAGCTGTGATGCTACAGTGTGTTCAACTGGAGTGTCACTGAGGCAGTTTTGATACTTCATTTTGTGGGTAGTGCACTGTTTTCTGTCTTGCAAAAGACCAATGTCATCAGTCTTCCTTCAGTATTTCTTTGTTGCATTAATTTTCAACTTTTTGGAGGGTGTGCAAATCTAAAACCACCACCCAATATTTTTTCTTCTGGGGAGATGCAGTCTTCTGTGTAGCAAGGATAAACCCAAGTCCAGGAGGTAGCTATTAAAGTATAGTCCAAGGACCCAAAAGGGCCTGCAAGGGGGTACATAATCCTTATCCTTTCCTACTGCACTTTGCATCCCTGTTGAGGGCACATGTGTCCCTGCTGCCTTAACAGTTCCTCACTGACTGTTAGCAACCTACACAGCAAAGCATGACTATTGAATTATTCTTGCAGAAGTGTATGAGACTGCATGAAGGCTTTCTCTTAAATATCAATTTAGCTGAAGGTAATGAACAAAGCTCACAAGCAGATTATGAATGAAGGGGACAGTATCAAATCTCCATGGAGTGCTGGGGTGTGCTTGAATGCTGTTCAGCTCCTGTTGTTTATCAGCAAAAGCTGGGAAGTGCTAAGCAACTCTTCAGGATCAGATCTCCATTGCTGCTTTGTGTTAAAGCAGTGTGATCATACACTTCAGGCCCTGGCATTGTCAATCTCCTTCTTTTGTATTAGAGGGCTTTGTCTCCACTGTCCTTAAACGTACAGATATCTGTTAAGCTTAGGCAGTATTTCACCTACAAGTCTCTTACCAAGTGTGCTATCTTCCCATCATTTGCCATTTCTGTTTGCAGTTTTTCTGTAGAGCCTTCAAAGGCCATGATCTGTGATAAGTGTCTTGTGCAGGCAACTGGACCAAGATCAGACTTCGCTGAGCATGAGCTTATGTTAGAGGTGACTTTTTTCACTTTATAAAGTATACATAAGCCAAGTAGCAAGTTCTGTCCTGTCTGCTGGTTAAGATCAATTCAGTTCTTCAAAGAAGCAGGCACAGACTTTTTAAACCAGTTCTTAAACATAGTTCTGTTTCTATACCTAAGCAAATACCTTGCTTAATACTGCAGGGAACTAAACTACTCCTGCTTATTAGTTAGTTGCAGGCTTATAGGGATTTATTCCAAACCAGGTGTTGTCTAACCAACATGGATAAACATGGAATATGTGTAAGGGAGGGTGAAAAGTCCCCTATTGGTGGTGAGGACTACAGTCAGGGCTGAAGCTCTAGTCTTCTTGGGACAGCAAGTGTTAAAGTTGAGCATAAGAGTTTCTTGCCTCTCCTTACAGGTGGTAACTTACTAACATTGTCATTGCCAATGAAGACTTCTTCCTCCCAGCATGACCTGACACTGCTCTGGATTCAAAGCAACCTCTGCAGCCTGCTGGGAGCCCTTGTGACAATAAAGGGCACAAGGCCCAGGGGAGTGTCCAAGGTGTGCTTGCACAGTGTTCTTGCCATCTTTGTCTTCCTTGCCTCCACAAGTGGAGGCAGCCTGGTACACAGTTACTTCAGGGCTGTGCACAAAGACCTGAATTTTGTTCTGGAGCAGCAGTGCTTAAGTCAGAGCTGACTAAAGAAGAGGAATACACTTAGTTGCTGACAACTGTGAGCTTCTTTACCCAGAGTAGGTAATTGGTTTAGGTTATGAGCAGTAGAAGGAATGAGGATTTGATCTACCCTTATACTAGCATCATCTGGCCGCATTTCCTGTGAGTCCTTGCCTGTGACACACACCTTGGCATCTGCACTTCATAATTGATATATTTATCTTGATCACTTCCCAGCAAGATGAGGATGCTGTTGCCTCTCAACTTTGGGCAAAGTCATACTGGAAAGCAAACTGCTTTCCTTAGCTCCAGTATCCTGTCCCCTGCTGTGTGCACTGTCAACATCACATCGACTTTCTGTGAAACTCACTGAGATGGCTACATTATTAGGTCTGTTATCTCTCTGTAGAGAGATAAAGCTCTCTACCTGAAATGTGATTGGTGCTTTTTAAGTGGAACAGGTCGTACCATCTTTTGGAATTTAAATGCGTTATGCACGTCTGCTTTTCCCTTCCTGGTGTACTAGGATGCTTTCCTAGGCATCCTAAACTCCACTGAAGTATTGCCTACATGGTGCTGATTAGCCTTTGTCATCCCTTCTTGTAGATGGAAAAAAAAAAGGGCATGCAGTGCAGAAGGACAAGGGAGCTCCTCCCCTCACTTACTCTTAGCCACAGCTGCATGAGCATATGGCATCGTTTCTGATCATAGTTCCAGGTGGAAGAAAGCCTGCATTTTATGCTTCAGCACAGGGCTAATCTGAGTAGTAATAACAGTTCCTGGGTAAGCTCCAAGGAGCCTGCCTACATGTGCATCCTCTAGAAGACAAAAATTTTTCTGTCAGCTGTAGTACATCTTTAAGTAGTCAGACTTGAGACTTCTTCAGGGCCAATTCCTTTCTCTGAAGGGTCAAGGACTATGGTAAGCAGCAACTCTAGCACAGCTGGTGCTCCTTGAGGAGTGAGTTTCTGTACTGTGTCTGTAGGACAATGAAGGTGACAGTAAATACTGTTGTGGGATCTTGATACTGCATTAAGTGCTAGCTTTATTTAGTAGTAGGAGTTTGTTAACAGTAGATGGACATGTCTCTCTTCAATTGAGGCTATTACTTGGTTTCTATTCTAAAGAATTTTATACTGCAAAACTGTTAATTCTGGTGATGCCTGGGTATGGCCCAAGATTTGGCTGGTAGCAAGCAAGCAAGGCACTGCAGAGCTGGAGACTACTCCACAAAGTTTATCTGTCCTCTTGTACATGAGGCTATGTGCTAAGGAAACAGGCTTCTGAAAAGTAGAATGTGAATAAGAATCTATCATACAGGTTAAAGGCTTTTCAGAAAGTAGCATTAACTGTAGTGGTCAGACCTGTGTCCTTTCTTTTTGTGGTAGGCAAGAGAAGCCACTGCAAATTGTCCATGCTCCAGAAGGCTTTTTGCTCGGAGCCTGCATTGGAAATGGACAAGGATCAGAGGATTGAGTATTTGCAGTTTGTGTGCTCAGCCCTTGATGTGGGGTAATGAGTTTATCAAGCCCTCTGCAAACAAGTATGTAATCCATTTAGTCAAACTGGTACAGAGCCTTAAATTAAGCAATTTGGCTTTGGTTTGCTGTGCTTAAGTTGCAAAACTCCCTTTATCACTGCAGAGCAGGGATCAGTGAGCAATCCTAGCTGAAGGCACTGAAATGCTTTAGCATCTTGCCTCAGTTGCCAGGTGTTTTGGGGACTTCAGCTAGTAGTGCTGCACAGCCTGAAGTATGGAGGTGTTGCAGGAATTGCTGCACATTGCTGCAGTGCGTTTGTCAGGGGAGGGCTCCTAATTACCAACTACTTCTTTTCCTGCCTGGACCCATGGTAAGTTTCATGAAGCCATGCAGCCATGAGCAGGAGAAATGTTTTCCTGGTGTGCGTGACCTGTCTTGATATCTGTGCCCAGAATCCCACAGAGCTCACAAGTCACCTTCTTTTCTTTTAACTTTGGATGTTGCTCTGCACTAAAGCTGGTTCCTTTAGACACGGCTGTGCATGCACTAAGAGGCCACAGGCTGATGTCATGTTAACGTTAGTGCTGGATTTTGTGTCATGAACAACTGGTTTTATATAAAGCCACTGTGCTGTTATCTGACCCTTTGCAGCATTGCTTTATGCACCATTCTTGAATGTCTGGACAAGCTCTGTATACACAATGAAATCTAAATTAGCATGCCTCTGCAGAGGCTTGGGTGAGACTGCTTGGGTCTGGAAGGACATGGCCATTCTCCAGTTTAATTTCTGAATATAGAGAGGAAGAGATTTGCTCTGTGAATTACCATGAATCCTTACATTAGAAAGGTAGAAGTTTCAGTTTCAGAAAAGCTGTTTGTTCAAATCCCAAGCTGTGTGTGTCTTGTTTAACAAAAAGGTAAAGGAGATAAAACTATATTTAATCCAATCATGCAAAGAAAACTCCTATTACAATCAGTAATCCAATACTCTGATGGATTTCCATGTGCTGGGGTTTTGAACAGCCAGTTGTTTCTGTGTAGTGAAAGCTGATGCTTGTCAGCCTGCTCTTGATTAATGCCCTCCTACTTGCTCTGTCAAAGTTATAGTAGCCTTCCTGAAACTTGGTACATTTTGCCTTGCAATAGGGGAGAATTGTTCTGCAATACAGCCTGGTAAATTGCTTCTCAGAATGATAGAAGCAGAGTAAAAGAAAATACAGCAGAAGGTGGATAACTCTAATTTCCATAAGTCAGAGAAATCAAGGCTAGACAGCACCACTTGCTCACCTATTTTGATTGCTTTACGTATCAGGCCACAAGTTTTTAGCTGTTTGCTTCCCATATTCAGCCTAATAACTTACATTTAACCTATATGCAACACAAACAAAGTCCACAACTCTAAGTGCTGTTGCTACACTAACACTCATTTCTCAACCACAGAATGCATTCAGGAAATGGAACATACCTCTTGAAAGTGGTACTGCTTTGAGTAAGGAAGGCAGTTTTGCCTTCACTTGCCATGTGAAATATTTCATGTGTTAGTTTTGCTAGTGCCTTTGGACAGTAGATTTCAGTTACATATTTTAATGTGGGGTTTGGGTCTTTTGTACTTTGAGTTGGTTTTTGTCTTTTACAGTCTCAAGATGATACAACAACTAAAGGATAGCCAGTAAAACTCCACTAGTTTAATTAATCCGTAGCTCTTCCCAACCAGCATTTTTTCACAGAGGGCCTAGCATCAGGTGGGTTGAGCTTTGTTCAAGATCCTTTCAATGAGCCTGAAGGAGCAGTAATAGAGCACATAACTACAGCAGATGCAAATCAAGAGGTGTTCATTGGTATACTAACCAGTCCATTGAAATGTAAGTGGCCTTAGTAATCTGCCTGCCTCTCTTTTTCTGAGATCACCCTTAATGTTCAATTTGGACAAACCAGTCACTCTTGAAATAGAAAAGTCACCTTTTAAATAAAAAAGGGTCACACTGGGCTTTGTTTTTCATTCTTTTCACTTCCAAGATGCACCACAAGTATTAATGAGACCTTTGAAGCATGGTGTTTTCTACAGTTGCACAGCAGTGTGTGTAAGGGCCAGCACTTCCTCATACTGGAAGCTATCCAAAAGAACAGGTAAGGATCAAAAAGTCTTACTTTGATATCAGTGTTGTGACAACAGCTTTAATGGTAGGAGCAATTCAGTGTTTGTTTGGGGCTTATTTCCTAACAATGCAGCCTGTTGTGCTGAGGATTGTAGGAATGGTCAACCTTTGTCAGACATACAGTACTTAAAAACTTCAGCCCGAGGGGATCCTGTTGAACTATGGATATATAAGGAACAAGTCATCCTGTTGGCTGTGAAACACTGCACTTTGAAAGACCAGACCTAACTCATTGATGGAAAACATACTGCTTGGAAAGGAAAGAGGAAATTAGGATAATGTGTGAAGATCACTATGCATATGTAACCATGAATAACAGGCAGTACCAGGCAAATACAGGCAGTCATTCGTATATGCCACTAGCAAATACAGATCAATAATTATGTAAGTGCAAGAAATGTGGGAAAACATGTAGTCCGAGAAATGCATCAGCTCAGACATAGAATAAGTAGAATGGTATGAAGATGTTCTAGTGGGAATTGTAGGTCTTGCACTACTGTTTGGGGAGGGTGGGAAGCCACAAAACTGGTTTGGTTTGAAACCCCTTCTTCATTTTCATCTTATCACTAGTTGAAATCAGTAACCACTTTAGACCACACATTTTTAATGGTGATAATGAATGAGCATTGTCTGACGCCAGAGGTGCTCCTCTAATAGGCAAAGAAACTAACAGCTAAATTTAATTGCTTCAGAGACTTTGACTTCAGCATGTCCCATCAAATGCATTCAAAAGTATACTGCTAGACTCATTTGTTTGCCACCAGAAAGAAACTATGTGGTTCTCTGCTGCCTATGACACTTTTCTTTCTCCTACATCAAGTTTTCTTTCTTCTCTTTAATTAAATTGAATCCAGTGTTAACCTTCCAGAATAAGAAAGATACAGCCAGCATTATGGTGGCAACAAAGTTTTCCTCATCCCAAGTCACAATTTATTAAATCCAGTAAAAGACTCGGTACCTAAAAATTAGGTGACTGGTCCCTGCACTGGAATGTACAGTCTGAAGTTTGGTATCTGGGATGCACCTACAGGGGAAAAATCTTCCCAGATGGGGAGAATTAAGCAACTCAGACAAGATGCAAAACAAACAGGGTGGTGAGTAAGCAGCAATCAAGCTCCAAGCTATGCTGAGGAAAGGGCGTGAAAGCTACCTCTCAGGCAGATTTCTTGAGGTCACGGGAACGTGCTTGCTTGCAGTCTGTTGTGATCCTCAGCATAAAACTTCCTCTGATGTTTTCCACTGAAGGATTTCTCTTTAAGCAGGAGGTATCACCCTCCATGGTAACACTGGTTATAGCACCTGCCTAAAGTCAAGGAGACATCTTCCCCTTCCTACAAATGCTCAGATGTGCGTCTCTTGAGACAATGCTCTAGCACTCTGCCCATCAGAGATAGCTAGGCTGTCCCTTCTGCTGCATCTGTTTAGAGAGAAAAAAAATTTGTTGGGTTAGAGAAAGAAAACGAAAGAGAGAAAATTTGTTGGGTTAGGGAAAGAAGACAAGACTTTACTGGATAGCTGATGGAGAGGACCAGCTTACTGATCTCGTTCATAGGGTGTGCAGGTCCTTCTCACTCAGTGCTTAGATCTGACCTGCATTACACTGGAACAAGGCTGCCCAGGAGAGCACAGCCACAGGCGATGGACTCAGCTACTAGATCTGGTGCATGAGGCTGCTGCTCCCAGCCTACCCAGTCTGTATGGCTGTGGAGGAAGCTGGAGGGTACATCTCCTCCTTGTCCCTGCATGCACAGCAAAGCAGGTGGGAGAGAGGGTGGTTTGAGAAATACCTCTCTGTGCTAATTACTCTGGGGGAAAGACTTCTGAAGGTAAAGGGCTTCAAAGGAAAGAGTTGGCAATGAGGAAAGGAATGATGGAGCTGAGAGCAAGAAAAAGAAAAGAAAGGAAAGAATGAGTGGAAGAGAACAAAGCACTAGTAAGAAGGGGAACATAAGGAGAGATGAAAAAACAAAGAGGTAGGAAAAACAAAGATAGTGAGAATGTTGTAATGCAATACTTAATTAGCTGTCTCTTCTTACTTTAACTTCCAAAGTCAAGATTTTATTTTTTTTCCCCAAAAGAATGAAATGTCATTTTCTGGTTTGTTTTCCTCTGTAAACCTGCATTATTTCTTTATCTGCATTAAAACATGAGTTTGCTCTTTATGTAGTAATGTTGAACCGCGTTGGCACATCCTTCTTTTCTCCTTATATGCCAAAACTATTGATACCTTTACTTCCAGCCCCCACCCCTGGTGATCTGAAATAATCCAACAGACTAAATGTACCTTTAGAAGTGCTGCAGTGTGCTCTGAAACTCCCTTTATCTCAGCAGGTATGCTTTCAAAAGTGAGGTTCTTTTGCTGCTTCACAAAAAATACTTAGCAATACTTTTAATTGTGCTAACTAAATGACATGTATTCATAAATGTATTTGTATTCATAAAGAAGTAGGAGTTAATTTTCAAAAAACAAGTTAACTACTACAGCTATTTCCATTTTCCTCAGAAACCCTTTGTTTTTTCTGAGGAAGAGCAAACAGGTCTCTGCCCATTACTTCCAAATTACAAAAAAAAGTTACATCTCCAGTTTTCTGTGCTGTCCAGCCTTCCTTCAAACCACCTTTAACGTAAACATGCCCTGAATTCCTCAATCTTTGCCTCTTCTGAGGTGCCCAGACTTTGGATCATCCATCAACCCTCTCTTCCCGCAAAAACTCACAGTTTCCCTTAACACACGCAAACCTGATATGTTCTTGGGTTTCCCCCAGAGCTCTAAACCCCCACAATTTCTGTCTTGTTAAACGCCTTACTTGCAGTAGCCCCAGATTTGGCACAGGCACTATGCTGTCGATCTGCTTCTTGCCCATTTCCCCACTCACAGCCGTGGGAAAAGGGGTGCAAAGGCCAGTGGGCATTTTGGCTCGCATACCCAGCTAAAAGCAGGGCTGTGGCTGAGCACCTCTACGTCCTACCCTTCACCCTGGTCCCCAGACAGGTAGGAGCGATGCTGGCCACAGTGCATTGTGCTTCGTTATCCCAACGCACATACGGGCCATAAGGTGCAGTTAAGCTTTATGTAGCAAGTTGTCTCAAAGGGTCATCTCTGTCAAGAACACCCTGCTGTGCTTTTGACGTGTCACCAAACTAATTTAAATGAGCAGAATATGTTCTGTGCTTTGGAGGCTGTAGGCAGTGCCAGGCAAACTGAACGACTGAGAATTTGGCTGGAAGTGTGGATATTTGGATCGAAGTGTGGTTTGCTTTGAGCAACCTGGTCTGGTGGAAGGTGTCCCTGCCCAGGGCAGGGGGCTTGGAAGGAGATGATCTTTTAACGTCCCTTCCAACGCAAATCATTCTATGGTTCTATATATTGACAGGTACTGGATTCTTAGAAATTTAAAAGTGCATTTTTTACTTTTTTGGGTGCTTTCCTTTGCACTATATCAAACTGAGAGACAACTAGTGGTGGATGAAAAATGCTGTGGTGTCTGTTCGTAGAGGCAAAAGACTAGTCAAGTGCAGTAGTGGGAAGGGGGGAAAGAGAGAACAAGGAGATCAATCTGTAACTGACTGTGAACAATCAATTGAGATACCCCACTACCTTCGGACCAGCCAAGATCGCTCATCTACCCCAAACTTATTTATACCACACTTATTGCGCTGCCTCTCAAGTTGTGGCTAATGTGGGTGCGGCGTCTTTGGTTCTCCCCTGGAAATGCATTCACGTCTCTGATGCCGCCAGCGCAACAAAAGTCACAATTACAAAGAAAGGACTTAAAGTACGGCAGCAAATCTCCCCGTCGCACTCCCTCTGCGAGGCTACGCTGCATTCTGGGAAGGTAATATGCAAATCAAGAGGGCCCGCCTCCTGCGGGGCCGTGTGCAGCGCCGCGGGAGGCCCACCGGCCCGGCGCCGCCTCCCGCCGCCCTTAGGGGGCGGCGGGAGGCGGCGCCGGGCCGGTGGGCCTCCCGCGGCGCCGGGCAGTGAGCGGTACCTGTGCTCGGTGGCAAGCGGGGATGGCTTTTTTCACGTCCCGCCTTCCTTCCGTCCCCGACTGCTCGTTCTGCAGCTTCCCCGTCTCTGTACCAAAGCGGTCTGCGGGTCTCCTCCTTTTTATTTCTTTCAGTTTTGGGGTCGTCGTCGTCCCCCCCCCCCCCGCCCAATTTAGTCTGGCAATTTTTTTTTAATTTTTTTTTTTTCACGAGCTGGTGGTTTTGTTTCCACATCTCTTTAGTGTGTTCTCTTAAGAAAATTAAGTATCATGTATGCACGCAATGGCTGCTCGTTTGCGTCTCCTTCCATTAGCTTGTTTTAACGGCTTTGACAGATGCGATTGCAAAAATAATTCTATTTGTACCAGCTAAGTGAAAAGAAATGTCTGACTGGAAGAAAGGAGCTCCTGGGTACCCTGATGGAGGGAGGCTCCACATTTTTCAAAAAAGGCGTGTCAAAAAAAGGCCTGTGTGCATGCTTATGTGAAGAGCTCCCTTCAGCACTGTCCAATACCAAAAATCCGTATTAGCTCACTGAGAGACTTAACGAGCACCAGAGGTAGCCCAAGGTGAGCAGCAGGAGCACACGGTTAGGTCCAGTTGGGTATGGGACCACCCCCACCTGCCAAAAGCAAGCTGTTAGATGTGTTTGGCCGCAGAAAGGAACTTCATGTCTGAGAGCCTCCCTTCACTCTTATTTTTCAGCTGCTTCTGCATGTAATGAACAGAGGTATCGGTAAGCGCTGATTCATGTAATTCATTTTCCTCTGGGCTTCTCTGTCCTTTCTCAACAGGGCTGCTTTTGCTGTGGGAATACAGCCCATGTCTTCCGCCTAGGGGAACCCCGGCCCAGACACAGCTGCATTCTCTCCTTCCCTAATAAGTGGAAGCAACTGGTAATCTCTCTAATCACTACCTTTTGCCTTTCCCAAAGGCCTGTGATTATTGCAGGAAGAGGTGTTTTCCTGGACTTGGAGGGCTTGTCAGTTTTTTCTCTAAAGGCCTGTGGGTATTTGTCTCCATTGACCATTAGGTCTGGTGTCATGTGTAATGAACGAGTTAACTTTGTTCATGAAATCGGGAAGGGAGAAGAGACATATTGAGAGTTAGCAGATGCCTTGTGTAAATAACAAAACTTGCTTAATTGGTGTGTAAAGGTCACGGGAAGAGGGCAACGGCTATAACTTACTAGCTAAGGAAGGAAAAGAACAACAGCTATAATCTACCAGATAAGGGGATGGACTCTGCCAAGACTGTACTTTTTCACATCAAAAGACATTCTGCATCAAAAGACATTCTGCATCAAAAGACACTTGTCCTTGAGAAGATAGACCGAATCTGCTTAGTGACAGACCTGCATGAATAAAGAAAGAAGAAACAGGACAAGGCGGAGACTTGCAAGAAAGAGGTGCATGAACTGTATATAAGGAATGTAACTATAACATAAAGTTGCGAGCTTGTGGCGGAGCACTGCCTCCCCGGCTGCCCAGCGCTGTTTTGCTCTCTTATCGCTTGCTAATAAATTCGACTTTTTATATTCACTACAAATGGGCTCCTCCAATTTGTCACGAGCGTCTATAACATCATTCTTCCTCAGAAGTGTTTCCATAATTGATTTCTCCAAATGCTTCCCAGATCAGTTTCTCTTCAAACTCTTGAAAGTTTCCTTGGGTGTCAGCATACCTTCTGGGGAAAATCTGTCCTGGATAAAGGATGGGCAGGAGAACATACAGCTTTATCCCCATGGTCCTACTCTGGTGAGTGTATAGTAAGATGTAATATGCCCAAGCTGCATGTGATTTTAGTGTTCACTGCAGAAAAGACACAAGTATTTGATTCTTTAAGTTCCCAATACATATGCAGGAGGAGACTATCTGGCTCTCACCCATTGCTATGTGTTCATAATGTGTCCTCCTTATCCCTTCCCAGAGCCACAGCAATAGGTGCTCTTCTCCTTCTGTGGCCTTGCAAACTGTCACTGCAATTGCTATTGCATGACGCATCCAGAGAAGCCCTAATGAGAGTAAGGAAGTCTGATGAAGTAGATTGTTAAAAAAATAATGGCTCCCTTGGATTTGGAGTGATCCATGATTATGGACAGAAACATGAGAAAGGTAAAACTGACTGTAACAGGAAAGGAAATGCATCATTCTGTCAAAAAAGACAGCTTTCAGAAGGGCTCTGTGTTACCTAAAGAAATCAGCTAGATTAACTCTCTCAACAGCAGTAAAACCTGAAACACAGAAGATGGTAAAACAGAGAGAAATCGTTGAAGATCTACACTTGCTGTACTTGGTTTGGAATCATATGATAAATGTTCCCTGCATTTTCCCCTGATTGTTTAGTTTTTGTAATGCTGAAGATACCCATCCAAAAAGAGGTAGTAAAAGGGTGGGGACTAGCAAAAGATAGGTGCTTAAATGTTTGGGTAGATTTTGGGGGGCGGGTGGTGGTGGTGGTTTTGGTGGATCATGGGGTGCCCCTGCCCATGGAAGTAGGGTTGGAACTAGATGATCTTTAAGGTCCCTTCCAACCCAAACCATTCTATGATTCTGTGATTACTGGTAGCAATGTTTTGACTTTTTGGTTTGGAGCAGGAACTGCAGCTTTATTAGCTATCCAAAACTAAACCCTTCATATCCAATCTTTATCTTGCATTTTCAGAGCATGGGCTGCAATTAATTTAATTGTCACAGATAATCTCTGAGATGCTAAGCTCCTGCATTTTGTTATCAATTTATTAATTCTTTTCTTCTTCTCTGAAAGTTTTATCATATGCCATTACTACAAATTGAGTAATTTCTGGTCTTTTTGATTTAGTCTGGGTTTCATTTTTACTTGCTTATTGCGGACTCAGATCTTTATCTGACCAGATTTCTCTTCTGGAACCAGTTATGGGAACACAAATCAGGTCCAACTTGTTGCCTAGTCCTCCTGCTTACAATGAGAACTCTACAACAGCAGAAAGTATTGGAAACTATTTGGAGTCCATGGTGCCATTCATTGTGGCTACAGAAATTTTCATAAAGAATTGTTTGCAAAATGGTTTATTTTGTCCATACTGTTCAGCTTCTCTGAAACTTCTTTTTTTTCAAGGGAATGTTTCACTGTGCTGTAGCTGTTTTATTCCAGCTAGCATGTGCAATAGGTTTCCGTTTCATTTTATTTTTATACTTGCTGATAATTAAGTCCATACTTTCAGTAAGTGTAAACCAATATTGCTTTATTAATGTCAATTACTGTTAGCTATTATTTACATTGAAAAAGCACCCAGATGTCTCAACAAAACCAGCGCCCTCTCTGACAAACAACACTACAAACAACAGGGAAGAGACACTTGCCTGAAAGCTCCTTAAGGCAGAGATTTAATGTGCTCCAATTTACATCAGCTACGGTCCTTGGAGTATTCACGGGGCTAGGACAGTGACAGGGAATGATACACGCTTATTGCATCACGTTCTTAAAGTGTATGTCCTTTAGATGTGTAACCTGCCATTGTTTTAAATTGGTAGGGAATGACTTCTTAAATTATAGATCTGGATTTTCAAGACAACAGAGAAAATTATTTCATGTGACGCTGTTAGCAGCACTTCCTTCTGAGGCCAAGTAAGATTTGATTTTCCCCTACACAGGGTTTCAGTCCTAAGAGAGATAACCTGTATCACTGTGAAAACATTTTGTGTTTTCTGGGGTGGAAAAACCCTGAAGTATCTGGAATTACACAACATGTCTTTTTTTTTTCTTGCATAGCTTCCATACAATTTAGAGTTTTGGAAGACTGTCTTCCCATTGGGAATTAATTAAAATGACTTTATTTAGTCCCTGTGGACTATAGGGATTTGTATACTGAGAGTCCTCTAACACCTTTCTCTAGGGAATGCTTGCTGAAGAAATAGCTCAGCTTTTTCAGTGGAGGTAATGATGTTGCATGTTTGCAATTATTATTTCTTACACTGAGCATCTAAGTTAATACTTCCTGAATTCAGTTTAAACAAGAAAACAAACTTCTAGTGAAAGGATAACTTTGCCTAGGCAGAAAGTACTATGTCTAACTGTACTTTGAACTATGTTCTGTTCAAAATGTTTGTTTTGCTTTAATGAGAGAATTTTGTAATCTGTTAGCCTTACGCTACTTCTGTAAAACACAGCTAAAAGAAACTGAGTAAATTTCACAAGAAACGTGGTCATATCACGAGGAAGATTATTTTTATGTATTTTTGTTTACCACATTTGACTCTTGCAGGTTTATGGGGTAGATGTTGTGGCCAAACCGATTATGATTAGTGTCTAAAGACTGATGTGGAGGCTAGGAAGGCAACAGTTTTCCTTTTGCAGCTTATTTTGGGGATAATCCCCTTCCCTCCTGTGCAGGTGTAGATAAACCTTTGGCAGAAAAATAGCAATGTTTCTGTGGCACAAAGACAGGCTGTCCTGCAGAAAGTAAAGGCGTAGTGCCTGGCAGAGCGGGCACCGTGTAGAGGTGCAGGGACGCACAAAGGCATCAGCTATAAGCCTGAGGAGTACACCCGCTGCTACGCAAGGGAGGGCTTCCCGCAGTGACTTACTGTCCCGGCAGGCAGGGTGGGCTCTGCCGCAGGGTGGTGGGGCTCCGTAGCACTGCAGGAGGGAGGATATTCACAGGGCGAAGGAGCTCTCTAGCATCTGCCTCTGGGACTGGGACTAATGGATGATGACTGGGTTTTGTGTTCCTGGTGGAAATTTCGGTGGTCTCAATTAAGTTACCTTAACCTTTTATTCTTGGTCTGCTGAACTCTGTGGGCCTGAGATGGAGAAAACCAGTGGCTCCATAAATAAGCTACTCCGATCCTAAAAAGACCTAGGAGTCTGGGAGAAGTGATTAAAAATTCCTAATGAAATTTCCACTCGGGTGATCAAAATAAGAGCACATGATTGTGTGTGAAAGTGGGAAAAGGAAGAAAAAACTCCCCGTGAAAGCAGAGCAGACTAGAATCATATACTGTAAAATAATTTTAAAAATATTAATTCCTCTGAATGCAGTGATGAATAATGCAGGCATCTTTCCTCATCATTGTGTACTGCCCAGGTTTTACTAAATATCTCTGCGGTAACGCAGATTTTACACAGGGCTTTGCAGAGTGGGATGGGTCAGACACAGCCCCTCTCACCCGAGGCATGGCAGCGGTGACACTGGGCCAAAGCCAAAGCCCAGCCCCGCCGGCCCCACAGAGAGGCCCTCGGGCAGCGCACTGACCAGAGGACTGTGGGGAGGCAGGCAGTGCCCTGGGGTGAGGCAGACCCCAGCCGGGTCCAAGAAGGCGGCTGAAAGCTGGGATGACCAAGGAAGAGAAAATGGTGGCGAGGCCTGGCTGCCACAGAGCAGCTGGGGGCCATCGGCAGGACAGGTGGGCTGCTGGGGTGAGCGAGGAGGCGTGATGGCAAAAAAAGCCCACGTCAAAAAAGCAGGGGATGCTTCCTGCACCTCACAGAGGCACCCCGCTTCCCGTCGGCTCCCAGCTGCCACCCTGCCCCTTGCAGCACCACGCACGGGCCTGGCCCACCGAGACATGGCTGCCTGCAACATCAGCTGGTCAGGCTAAAGCAGCATGGGGGCCTGGCTTGAGGGCGAGGAGGGGGCTTCCCCGAGGCGTTTGCAACCCCTTCCCCCCGAAAAGGCAGGATGTTAAGTTTGGAACCAGCTTTGTAATTTGTGCCAGTTTGGCAAAAATGCCTGCCGGGACGCCTGTTATACAAAGGTGGATGTTGCAGCATTGAGCAAACAGACAGCCTCTCCGCCGGGATCCCAGTGAGCATGGCTGGATGGGCAGCAGGTGCCTGGTCAGCAGCTCAGCAGAGGTATGCCTCGCATATTAACTCCAATAATTGACACCAGGCTCCCAGCATTAGCCCTGAAGCGCATATCCCTTGGGATTTTGAAGGGCCATGTCCCTGCAGCAGGGAGGGGAGGGCTCACGGGTGGGGAAATTTTTGAGGCCCTGTGATGGAGACAGAGCTGAGTGTTTGCTGCCACCACACTCACTGCTGGGCCGGGAAAGGGAGCACAATTATTACCACATTGATTAACAGTGCTAAGTTAAATATTAACATATGGGAAAGGAGAGTTACTGGAAGGATATCTTTGGCCTTCATTAAGAAAAAGCTTCCACCCTCTGGGAGAAAGGATGTAGTGAAATACCTGTAGGGGGGAAATTGGGAACTGGTAAAGAAAATCCTGAAGGGGGAAAAAAATATGCGTATTGGATTTAAATCTATGACAGCATGCAGGTTTCTACTGGTATATTCATGTCATTTGGGTTTATGGAGAGGTAAGTGGTTCTTAATTTCCAGAGCTGTGCCTGCAGAGCTTGTGATGCAGTTACAGGTTGTGAGCACAAGTCAGCTCTCATTGCCTTTGCATGTTCAGCCTGTGGACATAGGGGGAGGAAGGTTGTGGAGATGGTAAGTTTGCCTCTGCAGCTCAGTCCCCAGAAAGAACCTTTTGTTCGTACACTATGTATTTGTGGGGCTGTAAGGCATTTGTATGGTGGACATAGCTGAAAGGAAGGCAGTGGAAAAAACCCAGAGGGGTATGGAAAAGAAAGGTAAACAGGAACAATAGCATTTTACCTAGCAGTCTTCAATAATTGAACAATGAATGCAGATTTCAAATGGATGGGAAATGCTGATATAAAGAATCTACAGGAAAATGAATCTGTAGGCGCTGAGGATATATTCCTCTCAGCACAATTAACATCTCACAGCTGACTTAAAAAACACCCGAACACATAACCCCCCAGTCTAGAAAGAGGGGGATGAGATGGCTTGAGGCTATGAGCTTCAAGCTGCCACCTGTGGGAGGCAATCATCAAAGAAATATTTGAGGCTTATGTATTAAATACCTTTCTGCACAAAATGAGGGCCTCCACCTTGCTCAGTTGCTGTTTTCTCTGATAATCAAATGGCACATTTTCTTGAAGCACCTAGAGGAGAAATTCTTGTGTCTTGTATGTGAAAGATTTAGGCAGCCATCACTTAATTTTTGGTGTTTATCCTTTTGACTATTCTGTTTCATTAATCTGTGAAAAGCATGCTTGAAGCTGTAAGCATGATATATTAGAAATGAAAACCATATAATTAAAGCAGAATCTCAGGTGACTCCTCTTTCCTCCTCTGCCCCCAGCAGCGAGTAACTTTCAACTGCCATTGCACAAATGCCTTTGAAGCACAGTGCCTGTGTTGTTAATAATGGTCAAAATCAAGTGAGTAGCAGGCACTGGCTTCTCAAAGAGGCTGGAGAAGAAAGCATATTCCATGAGGGATTAAGATTAAAAAATGTATTCTTGACTCGATGCTCATTTATTCCAGAAAATCAGAGGCTAACAAAAAAGACTTTCAGCTTACAAATTAAAGGGAGCAGGACCTACCAAAAATGTTAAAGTCACTAAAGCACTTGAAAAAGCAGAAGTGGCATGAGGAATGTTGAATTACATGTGTGTATTTTTGGAAATTTTCCTGAACCCAGGCGGCTGCACCCCTGCTTTGTCCTGCCTGTTGGAGCTCTATGCAAACATTATTTCTAAAATGTTCGATTGCAAGTGATGTTAAAATAATGTGGAACTTCAGCATCAAAAGACTAGTCTAGTGCAGCAGTGGGAGTGGAGAAACAACAAAGAAATCTGTAACTGACTGTGATCAATTAATTATAAATACCACTGCCATCGGACCAGCCAAACTAGTAGGCTTCTCGGAAAAGTATTTATAGCTCTCAGACTGGCATACCACTTTTGTTATGATGGTCTCGCTAGCATCCTGGTTTTGCAGAATCAAATTGTTGTGGTTTTCTCTTCTAAAAATAATGCAGCTGTATCTCTCTTAAACCCAATGTGTAATATATTTTGTGTGGACCTTTTCCTTTAAACAACAACAGGCACTGTTGCATGATGGGTAAGTGATATGCAAAGAAGCAGCCTCGCGTCATAAATTGAAAAGCGCTGAAGAACAGTGCTGTTGTCTAGTTCTTTTTCAAGTAGTGAAGCAGGCGTTACAGGTTACCTCTGAGAGGAGAAAAAAACTGTTTTGAGATAATCTTTAACAAGTGAAGTGTGCAGGATTTCTGTGAGCAGTCCTGCACTGAGTACCATGCTCTGCACCCACATTTCTGCATCTGCAGCCCTCCAGAGACAGACATGCAGGGTCACATACGTATCTATACTAATATATTCTTTCAGTTAACGTCTGCTGTAGCGTCTAACACCACAAATACCTTTCTCTGAGAAGGGCTGCTGAAGCCTTATCTCCCTGCTTCACAGCACATCAGTGCTCCAGATGAGATGGAAAGGCCAGTAGCAAATAGGCATAGATGACAGCCAGATCTCAACAGCTACCAAGAAACTATTATTGCAAAACAGAATTTTTGATTTAAGGATAAAATAAATACCTCAAAAATGTAATCTTCTTTTTCTCCCCCCCCCCCCCCCCCCCCCTTTATTTTTTTGCTGATATTAGAGCGAAAGTGCATCAAGGAGAGAACACATTGAAAAGGTAGCGTTTCAGTGAATGCTCTGCTTGCAAATGAAATCACAGGAAGAATCTTCCTCCTGCTCCAGCCACTCCCACACCCACCTGCCCCTCAGCAGTGCTGGGATAACTGCTTCTGCAGCAAAACCCCACACCCCTGGGAGAAAATGGCCTCAGTTTTGCAAACCAAAAAAAACATGTAATATGTGGAGGGCCCTGGTTAGTGCAGATCAGCTCAGCCATACAGTTTACAGTGCAGCTCTCCAAAAGAGCACAACTGTGAGGGCAATGAACTGCAGCACCGGGGCAGGAGTTCTTCTACCCTCCAAACTCAGCATCTCACTCACTGCTGTTTCATTGTGTTGCAGTTCTTTCCACTGTCCTCTTTCTGGTCACCTAGCAAAAGAGACCTTGCGAGGAGTTAGTTCTACAGCCTCTTCTGCTGACCTAAATCTAAGCTCCTGAGGTCACACCTTTTCTCCCTCATGTCCTGGTTGCATAGTCTCACCATCTCCCTTGCATCAACACAGCTAATCCAGGAAAATGATACAGTGGCAAACAACACTTCAAATGTCACCTTTTCAGCCTAATGAGTTCAGTATGCAACTGCACACTGAAAGTGAGGAAACAAGAGAAGGATGGAATTGCCCTGGAAAATCTCCAGGTGCCTGACTTCAGATTGTCTTTAAATTGCTGTGTGTGCAGTAGCTCACTGTCTCATCTGAGGAGTAGGTTAAATAATCCTAATGAAAGCAAATATCACTCCTACTGATTTCAGAGAGATTGGCTTAAAATATTCTAGAGGCTCAACTCAGCTTGATGTCTATGATCTATCAGAATTCTTTGGGCTATAAAAAGTGAAAATACAGACATTCCTTGCTCTCAAACCAAGCAGGTTGCCAGAATAGAAAATTGAATTATTTTCTAAAATTTGGAATAATCTCTGAATTTCAAAATTTGGGCTGTTTTGCTTCTGTATTTATAATACTAAGTTGGAACCAAAAGAAAATGTTTCAGCTTTATTGTAGAGAAATATTGGTATCCTGATGGCACCACAATTAATGGATTAATTTCTTCAGATCAGTGCTGTGCTTTCATTCCAATACCCACTAAGTGCCAGACTTTTTATATTCTGAAACCAGATAAATCAGGAAGTGAAGAGTCATAGCTTCATCCAAATTGTTTTTTCCGAAGGCACATCAGTCTGTTGTGCTTGAGACCTAGCAGGTTCAACTTGGGTCAGAGAAAGTTTAGTATGACACAAGTAGGGGCACTGAAGCAGTGTCTCTTTCATGGGAAAGTAGTGTCCAGCCAGCAACAACAGCCAGATCTCTTGTCATTGGTCTTCCTCCTCAAACTGAGGACCTTTTTACCTTTTAATGTGGTTTAATTCCAGCTGACAGCTAAGCATCACACAGCCGCTTGCTCGCTCCGCCCTGGTAGGATGGGGGAGAGAATTGGAAGAGTAAAAGTGAGACAACTCATGGGCTGAGATAAATCCAATTTAATAAGTAAAGCAAAAACCATGCATGCAGGCAAAGCAAAACAAGGAATTCCTTCACTACTTCCCATCGGCAGGCAGGTGTTCAGCCATCTCCAGGATAGCAGAGCTCCATCATGCAAATGCATAATTGGGAAGACAAACGCCATCAGTCTGAATGTCCACACCCCTTCCTTCTTCTTCCCCCAGCTTTATATGCAGAGCATGATGTCATATGGTCTGGGATACCCCTTGGGTCAGTTGGGGTCAGCTGTCCCGGCTGCATCCCCTCCCAACCCCTTGTGCACCCCCAGCCTGCTTGCTGGTGGTGTGGGGTGAGAAGCAGAATTCCTGATTTGTCAGGAAATCAAAAGTGGTTTATTTCCTCATGCAGAGTTCTTTTGGCTACATAAACCTACTGAGCAGAAAGGGAGGCAGGAAAATAAAAGAGCATGTCATTTTATAAAATCAGTTAAAATGCAATGCAAGGGATGCACACATAATTTGGAATGATCCCTGAGATCATATGCTTGATATTATTTGACTTGATAAAGTTGTAAATATGTTTGGTTAGGGATTTGTTTATGCAACACAGTTCATTTGCACATGTTTTACATCAGTAGTATTGTATCCAGGCTTTTCAAATAAGTGCCTAACCTAACAACATCTTTTTGAAGTATATCACAGTTGGAATCCATTTCACTTGCTACTACTTCAAAATCTGTTTTGCTGTGGAATTATTTCCTTCAACGTTGCAAAATTGGACTACTCTCAGCTGCCTCTCAGTGCTTTTGTGCCATTGCTACGGCAGGCTCCAGCAAGTGAATATGCATTGGAAGTAATCTCTGTTCTCACCCTTAAAAGAGATTGTATATTTTCTTTGAGTTTTCACACCCCTATTTTCATGTGTATCATTTCAAAACAGGTCCCTACGTACCTTCACAGATACATCTTTTACCTATTGCAGAGATTTTCAAGGGATGATAGGATTAGACATATAAGAATAATCCCTCATCATGGCAAAGACCCAAAATATTTGTAAACCCTGGCAGACAATGGGAACCTTTGGCCAGCCCACAGGAAGACATCAAGATCGGCCTCATGCTTGTTACTCCTGGCTTTATCTTCGGCCTTGTTCCAGCCACATCTCCACAGGCCTCAAATTCAGTATTATTTTAGCACACTAATTAGATACGCTGCAGCATGAACTGGGCTTCAGGGCCAAAGTAGGGGATATATGTCCTCTCTAATACCACCTTTTTCAATATACATGTAATAATACAGGCTGAAGCTTTGCTATCTGTTCCAGAGGACCCCAACTACAGTGGAGATCCACTTAGAATGTAATAGGACAGGTTTTTTGTAAGAGGTCAAGAGGATTTCTTTATATAACTTGTGTTAATGTGTTTGTTGCAAACCACTGCTCTTCTGATTAGCCCTGTTAAGTTTAATGCTGACTTCTTCTCTCTCGTTATCCACTATCTGTGTGTTTAGCTGTGTCCTTAGGGACTTAACCTACAATCAAAATATTTGACATGTCAAGTGGGAGAGTTAATGTTGCTACAGAAACCTTTATGATTACTTATGTATGGTTACTTTTAATTAGTTTTGACAGACTGAAAAAAAGGTGACAAAGATTCTACAGTGTGCTTCAAGTATAGTGTGCTACATGGCATTTCAACATCTAATGTTAGTGAAGGGGGTATAGGCATTCACTAAAAGCAACAAATGACCTGACTTGACACTTCAACATATGCTGTAAATAACATTCTGAATAGTGTTTGAGGAATGCAAGACAACACACAATTCAAAGAGCATCTTCATATCATCTTTACATCTGCCAGTATAAAGAATGACAAGTGTCTCCTTCTCTTGTGTAGGAAGGGAAAATAACTTATGTTAATCAAAGCATTCTCATAGAAAAAAAAAAAAAAGCTTCTTGAGAAGAAATATTTGATCAATATTTCTGATTTTAGCAAACAATAGTATAGCTCATATCTCAGAAAGGAATTTTGTTTATGAGGATACTCATTCAAAGCACTGAGAAGTAAAACTTCCTTGATTTCCATACAGCCTTAATCTAGCTAAAGAAAATATAGGAGCCAACAAACTACCCTTCCAAGTGATCTGATCTGGCAATAGGGTTGCAGTGGGTGGAGATAAAGTCCCAAAGATATCTCTTTCCTCCTTTACCTTATATTTCTTAAGAGAAACACATAGTTTATTTTTTATAATGTTTTCCTGAATGTCCCTGGACTTATAGTTTTAAAAAGCGTCACAACTGTAGCCAAGAAGCAGTAGTAAAAACAGTGTTGGGTGATGCAAATTTCCCACTGATGGCTGAGCTTTCTGGTCAAAATCAACCAACTAAATATGACAGTATGGCATTCAGTTTCTTTTAAATAACTTCTTTTTGTTCTCTGTACCATGCTGGCAAGCTCTCTAATTCATTACATACTTGCAAGCAAGTGTCTGCTGAAGACAAAGTGAAGTCATGAGTCTAAATTTTTTGCTAGCATATACTGCTTCCATTTTCTTCCCAGGAGTTTTTATAAGTCCATAGTACTCCAGAATTATCAGAAGCCATGTGTAGCAGCAGAAAACTGCTCTGCTGTTCTGCTTTTGCTTTGTGTCTATAAATGCAGTAGTAAATAGCAAATATGTCAGAGATTGAAGGAGTGATCAGTCAGGGACATGATGTGGTTGGGCAGGGAGTCTTTGTTATTTCACCTAAGGGAAAGCCTATAAATTGGCATTTATGTAATTAGAAGTTTGAACATAAATACTGTCCTTCAAGCATTTCCAAACATGAGGAAAAATGTTTTTCTAACTTCTCTTTTTCTGGTTTAAAGGTACAGCATGGTTTAGTATGCTGCATGAGCTAAATGTTACAGTTTAAGGTTATTAATCAGAGTAACAAGCTTTCCCACCTCTAAAGGCAACAGATCATAACCAAAATATTTAAAGCCTTGTAATGTTCATGGTTATTAGCTTACTTGAAAAAAATCTGTTCAGAGACTAAAGCTAATTTTATTTACTCCCATTCAGACAACTTTAGGAAAAGTCACCTGAAAATTGATTTCTATCAATTTCAAACAAGAAAAGTATTTTGCTGTTTATTTTGTTCTGATAGCCCTGACTATCTCCACTTAGAAATTTTTATTTCAGTTTAAATTGCCTACCAATAAGTCTCTTGCTAGTCTCTGTACTTCATCTTTCTAATCTGACTCGTTCTTCCAAAGCTGAATCAATATTGCAATTTCCTAAATTATGATAACATGTCATCTTATTCAGGAACACACAGATTCTGAAATCTTAATAGAGTAGTAATGTTATGCCCTGTATAAACTTGTATATCAATTACATTTGGAACATCTGTGTTGAATTACTTTTGGTAGGCCTGATCAGAGAATAAAACTTTGTCATGGTGAGAATAGGGATTTAAATACAAAAATACAAATGATGGCCATGGATGCCAAGACAATCATGTTCCAAAATATCTCTGCTCCAACTAACAAAGATTTAGGGCTGCCCCTGAGAAGTGCTTAGCACATCATGGTTTTAACTTAGTGTTTCAAATAATCTTCACTATCGGTACTTAGCACTTAGCTGGCCTTCAAGTAAAAAAAAAAAAATAAAAAATAATGGATGCCTCTTTGCATAAGATTTTATTTACACTACATGTTTTCATTAAGGTTACAACCTTTTACGATTCAATCAGTTTATGACCATATACAAGCAGTTAAATGGTTTATGGTAAAGTGCTGATTAGTCAAATCTCATTTAGCAACAGTGTCAACTGAAGTCCTGATCTAGCAAAATATTTAAATATTGGCAATAATGTAAGCATGCAGTTATTTCTTTTGATGTTAAAAATACTGTGCATGAGCTTAATGCTGAATTGAGGCCATGTAGAGTTTCATCTATGCTGGATGTCTAGACTCTGTTACAGATGTTTTCCTGCAAAGGCTTTGGCACACTGCATATTTATGCTACAAGTGGAAACCAGTCTTCCTCTTGCCCTTTGCTCATTAACACTGCCCAAAATGATAGTGTTAGAAAAGGCCAAGGCTTAGAGACACAAGAAAATTAGGATAATTCAGTCTTTTGCAAGCAGATGTGGAGTGGCTCCTAACTTTTGCATGCCTAAATGCCTCTGCAAAAGTCCGTCTCAATGATTTGCTGAGTTACTTTAAAGCAAACATACCAAAATTAACTCTTACTTCACCTTCCCTCTGCTCTCCCCTGCAGGCTAGGTTTAAAGTTGACAACCAAAATAAGACATTTGGTATGCTAGTAACCTAAATAGCAGCTACTTTCTACAGTTCAGAAATGCACTATGGAATATGAAAGCAGTTTTTTTTTTAAATACTGAAGTGCACTAGGAAGGAAGGACTCAAAGTTTGGAAACATACTCATGTTTCTGTATCAGGAGAAAATAACAATCAGTATGTTACCCTTAAACTCACAGCTTCATTTTTTAATTTTTATTCTAAGGTGTCAGTCAAGGCTAATGAGGAATTTTAACTTCAGTTAAAAGTCATCTGAGAGAAATTAAGTAAAGTTATGTAATCCTTGAGAACATTATTTTAATAAAGCATTGACTAGCACTGGGCAAGCACATACACACACATTACTGAATATATTCAAGCAAAAGTAATGTTTATGTTGCTACAACAGTCAGAATGACCTAAGGGGGCCACTTTTGGATTCAGTTTACATTTACTTTAATGTAGGCTGTTATCCAAGTTTGAGCCAGAGATTCCCATTCTGAAGGTTTTCCTTCTAGTCTTTCTCTCCTTCTATTTTAAACATTTTTTAAGACCAGTTACATTAAAACTGGGACAAGAAATTGAAGTTCCTTCTGAGTTTGGGTTCAAATCACAGCATTTAGGAAGGTTTCAGTACAAAAATCCCATGTTTTGTGGTCATCTTCTCCTCTCCTCAGAAATAACTTTCCTTTTTATTAAAAGTGTTGGATTCTTGCCTGTGAGAACATATTTTATTACTTTTGTTCAAGCTGAGTGAATATCTGGAAACATAGCTTTTAGATTATCAGGTACAATAGTAATATTTCCCTATCTCCACTATTTACCTGTTAGTTTAAAGTTCATATAGAAACTGGTGAGAACATCTAATGAAGAGCCATTAAGATTGCTTTGCTTGTATTTATGTAACTTAGTTTAGTAACAAGCATAAACCATCTTATATGTTTATAGCATGGGCTCATGGCTTTTTCACAACATCAGTTTTAGATTGACACTGGTTAGAATACTTAAACTTTCTAGTATGGACAAAGCTTGCTATAAGAAACAGCCCCAGTATCCTCCTTAACGCAATATGTATATGATGAGATGTAGTTTGTGAAGTGTATCTCAGCTGGAAAGAATTACCTTTACCAGCATTTCAGAATTGCAATCTCTGCTGTCTTGTGCTGCTGTTGCAAGAAAAGAACATTTTGAGATATTGGATATGTTTCAGAATACTAACTGTGAAGAATTTTCCTTTGTGTGTTTCTATTCCATTTCCCCCCCTACCTAGCAAATGCTACCTGACACTCAACTGCTGTGAGGACAGTGAGGTTAATTAAATAAATATCCTCAGCCCATTTTACTGACAGTTTTTCATGCTGAGTCTTCTCTTTACATCATGGTCCCTGAATCATCCTGACTTCTGGAGACCAACGTAATGCCCTACAGAGGAAATTCTCAAGCTAAAAATCACTGGAAAAATCAAAATGTGTCTGAGGAATGAAAGATTTTGAGAAACAAGCAAGGTTTTTCTCAGAGGTCTACAGAGAACATTTATCTGGTGTGGTAGCTCAAAACCAAGGCCAATGATCAAGAGACCAGTTTCTGCAGAAGCATGCAAGAACCTCTAATAAAAAAAAAGGATTTTTTCTAATCCTTCTTAACTATTTGTTGTTGTATAAAAAAAAGATCCTCTGTGCAAGATTATTACCCACATAAATGCCACATCAGTATTTTACCCTTGATATATTGTGGCAAGAATTTGCACAACTTACTAATGCCTGAAATAAAATATGGTTTGTTTCAATATCTTGATTGCCTTTCATTACTGCTAAAGCTCACCTCTTATCTTAATATGTTTTAGAGTAAGTAGTGTCCCAAACTGACTTCCTCTGTGCTATAATTCTGCATCCCTCTCTTATAACTCCACCTCTTCATCTCCTCTTTTATCTAAACAGGCCTGCCTTTTCCACAAATCTTTTACTTTCCCTATCTGTGTTGTTTTGTTTTGTTTTTATTCAGACATGACAGATGAATTCCAAGTTCCTTTTGAGGAACAGGCTTAACTTATACTTTGCCATGAAACATGTTCATTTCCATTTTTTATAGGTCCTAATGATTCACCCTCGCGTTTAGTTCCTTGCCGTCGATGGAGTAGGCACTTCCACTGAGTTATCCACCGCATTGCTTAGGTTTCCTATTTTGCTACATGCATTTTTTTTCATCAAAGAGTATACATATGATTCCTTTTGGCTTCCACTGGGTCATTCTGTTTTGGTGTTTGTGCATTGGTGTTTTGTAGGCTATTCATAGGGCAATAATCAAATAGGTCACTGTGAAGACATCATTTGGATTTTTCTGTGATTTTAACTTTCGACATGGCCAGACTTTGAAGTCTTATACCAGGCACAGTATCTCCTTCTTGGTTTGCTCAGTCTTGCTCAGACTATGACCCCAGCCAATGGACTGCTCACCTGGTACACCTGAGCGTCAGTAAGGATGCTTACCCTTGGTCTGTCTTCCTTGCTTGCTGCTCCATAAATCTAGCGAGACAAAAACAAATGAGGTGTAGTAACTAACTCACCTTACTGAGCACGAGTGAGGAGGAATTGTAAGTCCAACTGGTACGTTCACCACCACTGTCAGTACGACTGAAACTTGGTCAGAGGGGTATACCTGAGTCCTGAGACTTCCAGAAAAGCAGCCAGATGAAGAAAGGGCCAGCATTTTTTGTTGTTTTTTTTTTTTTTTTTTTTTTGTCTTAGAAATTATATAGAACAGCTGTGACGGTTTGATCCTAGAAAGGTATATCTACCTTATAATCTAGATCAAAATAACATAAATGTTATAAACAAATCTAAAGCATGGGTTTGGGGGCAGACACTAGAAACTCTTGTAGGGCAAAAATATGAATAAACCCTCCATTTTCATTTCAATCCTCCTGCCCTAGCAGACCTTTTCAAAGCAGCAGAGGTACAGACGTAGAGAACACATGGCAGCAGATGACAAAGTGGATAATTTCTCATCATGAACACATTGGGAAAACCACTTATTTACAATTATTTCTGTTAGACAAGAACACTTTTGCTAACTGCTTCTTGCGGATGGAATTTACACACACTGCTCTGATTTTCACAGAGGCTTAATACTTAGGTCTTGCCCCAGTGAACATAATCCATTACCTTTTTTGCCAAATAGGTGGTAGCACTTACAGACTCTTCTCTCTCTACTGTCTGTCCTGTATCACAGACCCATCCCCTCATTGCCCTCAGTGGCAGGGAGAACTGTGTCAAAAGAAAGGAGATTTTTACACACTCATGATATTACCATACAAATGTTTGACATAATGGTTAAATTGGTTAGCTTGGATTTCTGCAGGTAAAACTTTCTTTTCTGGATTCTGTTCACTTCAATACTATGGTTCAAATTGCTGTTCAGCTTTCAGTGACAAGAATTTTTTATTTTCTGGACTTAATTCTTTTTGTTAAAATCAGCTGTTATGTACTTTTTTTTCTAGTCACCTTGCAAAGACCGCAGTGTGCAGTCATAAGAAATCCATCTTTAAAACAATCATACAGGTGTGGCCTCCCCTACAAAATAGCCTTCTCGAATGCTAGTAAGTCTTATTAGAGAGAAATGCTTCTGCAAGTCCTACACCCTTCCCCACCTTTCACCATCTCCCATCTGGGTGTAACTTGCATTTTTTTACTGCAGTATTTCCTTTCCAATTCTCCTTGGCTTCTTAAAGGTCTTTGTTTCCCTGGTTCCGTTTTATTCTCTGCAAGTTAGGTAACGCTTACTGACCACCTAAATCTTACCCAGGTGTAAGTACTATTTTTTCCTCTTGCCTTTTATCTAAAGCCATCATCAGTACCCTTTTGTATTCAGAAGAGTGAAACATGAAAGTTGTACTTCAAAGGAGATCATAAACTATTGGAGAAGTAAAAATTTACCAGGAAGCTGTCAATTAATCTTAATAAAAATCTAAGCTTTAGGGAAAACAAAGGTAGTTACCTGTAACAAATGGCAGAGGATGGTAAAAAACTAGGTCTTTGCAAGGTATAATACTATATTATCCACTTGCAGAAAACACTGCCATTCATTGACTTCATTGGGATTCATCTATGTGCTCAAGAGAAGCATGCAGTCAGCTTCATGGGTCCAGACTGTCAATAAGAGACATCTTGCTTCCCCTGCCACTGGAGTACAGAGCTTCTCCTGTGATACTTGGCAGTGGCTTAGCTGCAGATAGCAGCACTGTACAATCACTTGGTAACCCTTTGAAATGTCCAGGGAAAGTGTATGAGACAGGCAACTAGGGTTAATCACTAGGCTTTTAATTTGGTCACATAGCCAGATTTATCATCTCTATTTTTAGGTAGTCTCCTTTGTTAACTATTATGGCCCAAGTATCTAGAATCGTGGCTTTATTACTTCTGACAAAAAAAAAATCCCAGCAGTTTGGAAATTCAGTTGTCCTTACACCATACATAGAACAATTATTCACTTTTGTTTCAGAGGCAAATGCACCGCATACTAAACTATCTCCTGTAAAATTACACTAGGTAGTGAGAACTGACAGTCACAGCCTGAAGAGCTTATCTGAGAAGATACAAGGTCGCTTCAGCTAGACTAATAGATGTGGCCAGTAGCTGTCAACCTGTTAGGAAAAGCGGGTGCCTAGAAGGCATTAAAAAGACCAGTCAAAGTTAGCAGTGGGGTGGAATATAGAAAGGTTAGTTTAACTAACAGTAATAATTTCTGTTAACCCACTACCAGCGGACC
This sequence comes from Astur gentilis, assembly GCF_929443795.1. Taxonomy (NCBI): domain Eukaryota; kingdom Metazoa; phylum Chordata; class Aves; order Accipitriformes; family Accipitridae; genus Astur; species Astur gentilis. Next base: position 8,540,402 of record NC_064893.1, on the reverse strand, counting down.
AGCCAACTTCTCCTTGCTTTTGGTTTTTATATAAACCTTTCAAATCACTGTCCCACCCAGCTTAGGATGATCTGTTTAATTAATCTAAGCAAAGAACATGCTTAGTCTACAGTATAGACTTTGTATCATGAGCACCAGTAAATAATCTCCCTGATCCTTTGCTGCATTTCTTTGGCAATTCAGATGGCAGAATTAGTTCTTGGATTGCAACAAATTTGCATGATGGGAAATATAAGCAAATGACTGAGTTGTAAACTCCTTTCTGTGCTATGAAAACACTGTTTGAGTTCAGCGACTATGGACAGAGAGGTGTGTTTAGTTACTAACTTAAAAATAATAGCGGGCGCTTTGAAACTGGTGCAGACGGACGGATTTTGTGGCGCTTGTTCTACTTTCGAAGCTCTACCGCGTATAATTAAGAAAAAAACCCCTCTCCACGAGCCTGTTGCTAAAATGCAGCAGATGGCAGTAATGTACAAAGGAAACATGATCCTTTGCTTATCTCAGGATTACCCTCAGCATACAGACTTCACCCTTCCTTACACTGACTGGCTGGCCTAGAGCTGCTAAATGTCTCCATTTTACCTGTCTGGATTTCGACCTGCTTTAGTCTATTTGTCAGCAAGTGTCTCAAATCAGGAATCAGATAGGAAGATTCAAAGCTGAATGGCTTTCCAAGTTCAAAAGAACATCACTGAGATGCTGTCAGCATAAGTAAATAACCTGAAAAGAAATAGCTGCTGATATTAAGACACACCTACTCAGAATAAGAATGTCATCTTGACTTCATTTTAGCCGTATTTTTAAAGCACGTGTGCCAGCAATGAAAAGGGTGAATCAGATAAATCCAATTTTATGGCTTTTAAAAAGCAGTATTTCATGGATTCATGCCTCTCTGAAAAAGATAGAGCAGTACAACTCTCCCGAGTGCTGTTGGTTACAGAATTTCATCACATATTCCCTGCAAAAAGTGTAAACATTTTCAGCTAAAATAGGGCGTGTATTACTGAGAAACATTAAGTATTATTGACATGTTTCAAGAGATGATGATATAATTTTTAGCATCCCAAGAATATTTGACTAAAAATGAAACGGAGAAAAAAATCCTCTGTTTGATGCTGTTCAGAAGACCTTTAAGAGGGATGTCTCCCAAGTCCTTCCCACTCTCGTCTTCCACAATGCCCATGCTCATTCTCTTTTCTGCCAGATTAATAACTCCAGGTTCCAACTCACAGCCTGTGGGGTTTGTGCTGGAGCAGTGCAAGACCCAGCTTTATGTTATAGACAGATTTGGAAGAAATAGCTGAACGGTGCTGCATCTGATTTTCAGCCACTGCTGAAATACGTATCAAACCTGAGATCAGTGGTGCTCTGCATTAATATGTTGGGCTGCGACCTGTGGCGAGGGAGTTGTGGTGATTTGGCTGTGGGGTGGTGAGAGCCAGCATTGCCAGAGGTGATGAGCTGACAGGTGGCTTGGACGTGAATTGTCAGAAATCATGAATTACGAGCTTATGTATGGCCAGATTTTAGCCACCCCATAGCTGCCTTTTAGTGTGCACACAATTTACACTCCCGCAAACTGCACGCAACCAATATGATCTTGCTGCACATAGAAGCATGTGCTTTCAGCTGAAGCAGTGGCTGAAATCCCCCCCCCCCGAGAGGTGCCTGTGGCCAGTCCAGAAACACAGACATCACCAGTCAGTCTCCAAAAAAAATGTGAGCAAGGCTTTGAGATTAGGAGTTAGGAAGGAGGTGGATTAATTGTATATACTTTAGTTTTCTGACCTCTTTGGCTCCATGATTTTATCTATGTTAGGGATGGAAACAAACTGTTGTAAGCTGGCAAAGCCCAGGCAGCACTTAATGGAGGGTACTGAAGCTTCCTTCTTTCTCTCCAATGAATCTGCCCTTGATTTTAACCATGAGCACAAGAAATGAGCTTTAAAAGAAAAGGCAGAGGAGATTCACTGTTAATCACAGCTCCTATTAAAAAGAACCCATAAGGAGTTCATTTTTTCTCCCTGCCTCTCTTCAGCATTCCTCTGGCCCAGCTACAGGGTTTGCTTAGACTTTCCTCTCTCTCAGGAATGCCATCAGTGACCAGTGTTAGGGTAAAGCTCTTTAATACCTAGAACTGAAGGCAATATTGGTTACTGTCTTTCTTGAGTATTTTTTTTTAAAAGGAGCAGTAATGCTTTCTTCTCCTTTGTCAGTGACCAGGGGAGTAAATGAATAAAAAGTAAATTAATAGTAAATTAGAGCTTTGTTTCTTTTTTTTTTTTTTTTAATGACATCTAGACTTTTTGGGCCACAGCCAACTCCATTGCAAAAAAAGCCAAACAAAATTATCATCACTAGATGATAATAACAACACATTATCTACTGAAAGCCAGTGGTGACTAAGATATGCTAACAGAAACTATGCTGCAGATAAAACTTATGAATATAGGGCCTATTTTCATTAGATCAGCAATGCTAGTAGGTGCAATACTTAGAATTCAGTCTAAGCAAAAATACTTTGATAAAGAGAACTTGATCTAGGAAGAGTCTTGCAGAATTCATGCCACTGTTAGATTGTAACCGTTGCCTTTCAGAAGGGAACCAAGCAGAGTCTAGTATGACTGTTCCAACCCAGAAACTTCAACACAGAATACCGGGGCATCAGCTCAGATCACTGACAGTTCAGGTCACTTTGGAGTGTGATGCTTTCCTTTTCACAGTGAAAAGATGGTGTTCTTAAAATGATTCTTACTTTTCATATATCTACATACCTGGTACTACCCCTCATGAAAAACAATTTCTGGAACAAACTAGTCAATGCAAACAAAATTAATTATTTCATGACTAACAATAATCTGGAGGCCAACCTGTTGGCATCCCAGCTAATTACTTCATATGACATCTTTTATTTTTTGGGGGTTATTTGCTTAAAAAGGACCCTGTAACATTATTCCCACTTAGAGAAAAAGCAAACCTATTTTCTATCAGTATTGTGATGAATGTAAAGGAAAATTACTGGCCATAAAATAAATTAATTGAAATGACGTAAAAACTTGTCTTGTTTTGAGCTGTATTCAGCATGAATATCTAAGCATTTATGTAAAATCATCTACAGGCTTCACAGTAACTACAACAGCAGCTCTTTAGCCTTAAAAAGGAAGATGTTACTACACATGTGTATCAAACAAACACAGAGAAGATATGAAGATTACTAGCATAATCTCAATTATCTTGGATATGTCCTTAACAAAAAATTTAATCTTACTATTATTCCCAGCCAACAAGGCATATAGAGTATGATCTGCTGCTGCTGGCAGAATGCTTAGGTACACCTGTGTTAAGAGAAAATGTTCTTCCTATGTTTTGTAGATTTTAGTTTCAGGCTATGCCTGTCACTTTAGTGTCTTTTTATAGACTATTTTTTATTTTTTTGAGGAGTATTACATGATTCTTTCTCAATACCTCAAACCAATTATATTAAAAGGGGTATCTGAGTCAAATTAATACTCTAAATACTCTCAATTTTTTTAAAAACAATTCTAGATTCAGGTTTTCCTTTGAATATGGTAAACCAGAAATGATCTAACAGTGATAAGCCATACTGCAGAGTCAGTTCTTTGGGTCATTCTGTGTGTAAGAAATAAGGCAGTGCTCAATTTCCTCTGCAGATGAATACAGAGATATTGGAAAGGATAATTACAAGAAATAGTAACTAGAATAGTCACTATATAATATATATTATTATTATATTATAATTAATTATTATTATAATTATAATATCACTTATCTATTATATATATAATAGAGGGAGAATGTATCCTCTTAAAAATAGCAAAATACCGAAAGGACAACGAAAAAAACCTCAATGAAACAGCAAATGTCAAAAGTAAAAAAAAAAAAATTATGATCCTACAGTTCTATATTCTTGCATGTAGAAGTATCTCTTCCTGTTCCGTAGGAAACAAGAAAAGATAATAAACAACGGAAAACACATTGGATTACAAGAGTTTGTTTTGTGGGTGTAAAAGGTATGCATCATACAGAAATTTTATCTGCTTATTTTATTACTGTTTTACTTTAAATTATGGCATATACTATTTATACAGGCTTAAACAGAATATTAATTAGAAGTGATGGTTAAGCCTGAATATAAATCAAAATGTTAAGTGAGTAGTCTCAGTGGACATTTATAATTAGCATTTGAATGTATAAGTAGATATTAATTGCAAGCTACCCAAGAACTGCAGAAAAATCTACAGTTTTGAGTATGAAGGGGGGTGGATTTTATATGATTGCATTTACTCATGCAACAGATTTGGATAAACATGGATTGTCTTGGCTGTCAGGTCCCCTGAACCCACAGCAAGCAGATTTTCTCAATGTCTGTTAAGACAATGACTGGGGTTTTTTTTCTCAGTCAAAAAAGAAGCTGGGTAGGATATCCTTGAACCCAGGACGCTGGGTGGCCTTTTTACAAATCCCTCACTGAGAGCAGCTGTGTATGTGCCAAGTGGTATTTGAGCAACACGTTTAAATAGTGTTGTGCTGACTGCACCCCGAGAAGACTGTAGCATGAGTGCCCAAACAGAGTCTCGCGTTACCTCTGTCCCTGTCAACATGGCGTTGCTTACGGCGGCCTAACAGTGATCCGAGCACCCACTCTGCTTCACGTACTGCGGCTGGTAGGAAGGGAATTAGAATTCAAATGATAATTTCATTAGGGACTCACGAGTCTCAATAAAATCCAGCTGACTCTCCATCAGCTGTGCGGCTCTGTAGTGCTAACAGTAGTTAAGAGTCTAGTTTTGTCAGCAGTACAAGCATGTGAAAGTCAGGGAGAGAAGAGATACATCATGTAGTAAAATAACATTTTTTAAAATGTTGAAAACAAAGACTTAAAATCCTTTAAATTGTCTAAATATCGATATAAATATAGTCATCTAAAAATAATACTTTAATTATGAATACAGACATTTTAACTGCAGCTTTTTATGAAAGTATTATTTTTCTAAGTAGAAACCTGCTTCCAAATCAATGTTCTTACACTGTGTTTTTGCCTGCACTAACAGAACTCAAACCGGAAGATAACACCATTATTAATTTAATCCATTGTCATTATTACCATTGCTTAACTTGCAGTAATTTATTGTATATGTTAAAAATACTACTTAATCCAGAAGGAATATATTATAATAGCCTATTTGCTTTTCCTGCACAAAGCAGTAAAATAAAACTTACATGAAGCCAATCTGAGCATTTGCATTCTGACATCTAATTAAATTTTACTTTGATAAGAAAAAGTGATTGAAATTAAACAACAGTAAAAATTGGGAAAAAATGTTAAGTGCAGTGAGCTGTGAATTTTCCTCCTCCTCCTCATTATTATTATTACTACTATTATTTTCTATTTTCTTGGGTTTTGTAGGGAATATTTGGTATTAAAAAACTAAAGTTGGAAAATGAAAAAAATTTTTAGCTAGTAATGATTAGGTCTCCGATATTCTGCCATCCAAGGTTCATGAAGTGTTTTACAAAAGCCTGCATCATCAGTATCCTCTGATAACAAATAAAGAAACAGAGGTGTAAAAAATGTGAATTGCTCCAAACACCATGTTTTGGTGGCTGGGTTTTTTGGTAGCCGGGGAGGGGCCGCAGGGGTGGCTCCTGTGAGAAGCTGCCAGAAGCTTCCCTGGCTCCAAATCAGACCCACCACTGGCCAAGGCCGAGCCCATCAGTGACAGTGGTAGTGCCTCTGGGAGAACAGGTTTAAGAAAGGAAAACCCGCAGTGGAGAGGGAGTGGGATAACATCTATGCAGACACCGAGGTCAGTGAAGGAGAGGAGGAGGTGTGCCGGAGGAGGGGATGCCCACGCTGGAGCAGGGGAAGAGTGAGGAGTCCTCCTCCCCCTGAGGAGGAAGGAGCGGCAGAGACGAGGTGGGATGAGCGGACCCAACCCCCATTCCCCGTCCCCCTGTGCTGCTGGTGGGGCTGAGGTAGAGAAAATCGGGAGTGGAGTTGAGCCGGGAAGGAGGGAGGGGTGGGGGGGAAGGCGTTCTAAGGTTTGGGTTTACTTCTCATTATCCTTGTTTTGATATGATGGGTAACAAATTAAAATGATTTTGTTTCTTCCCCAAGTTGAGTCTGGTTTTTGCCCGTGACCATAAGCGGTGAGTGATCCCTCCCTGTCCTTGTCTCGACCCACGAGCGTTTCTTTATATTTTCTCCTCATCCCACCATGGCCAGGGGGGAGGCCTGAGTAAGCAGCTGCGTGGTGCTTTGTTACTGGCTGGGTTTAAACTACGACATACCACAATATGGCTGGGAGAGCAAACAACAAGCCCAAAGCCTCCTGACCCGTACTCATCTCCTCTGTTGTGTCACCAATGAAGCAAAGCACCAGTGAGACACAACAAGGACATGTAGGCTTTACATTTCCATGAGTGGATTCGAATAGGAGTCAATAGTGAAAGAGTGCTGGTACTTATTTTCTTTATGGTTGGTAGATGAGCTGGCAGTCTTCATGAAACGCATCAGCACCTTGGAGGACATGTTTGGTATATACGGACATATTAACAACTAAAGGAAACGAGACCAAAAGCAAAGAGAGAAAATGAAATCAGCGCTATATCCCACAAAGTAATCCCCCAAAGACTGAAGCACTACTAAGATGCTATATTTAGGACAGAAGTCTTAAAAGTTATTTTCTAGCTCATTGGGTCTAACACTCTGGTTATCACAAGGACTAGATCCTGTAATTTATGTTACAACCCTAGCTGGGTCCACAACTCTTTCTCCTTTCGCCTATTTACAACCTACTCAACATCTCAATGCCTTCCCCTGCCTGTTCTGTGCATCCCTCCCTTTTCTCTGGTTTTTACTCATTCACACTCAAACATTTGTATTTCCTTCTTTTCCACACTGACTTCCCATCTGGGGAACAGGGACTAAGAGAAATCCCTCCCTCCCTCTGCTTTCCTCTCTCTTTTGGGAAAGCCCTGCTGTAGGCACATTTAACCCTTCAATGTATTTGAGGAACACTAGAGTCACTTAAAAATGCTCCAACAAAATGAAACACTGGAAACACCCAACTACCTAATTAATTTTTAAATGTCCATTTATACTAGACAAAATTTACCTCAGGTGGCACCTCATAGCTGAAGTGATGTCTTGGCTATCTGTGGCCTCTCTAGACTAGGCGTAGTTTCACATTTACCTCAGAAAAGGGTCTTCCGATGTATTAGATGAACGAATTTACTGCTAATGTAAGTAAGCAGAATTTTATTCCATCAGTTAAAGATAGACTTTATTTAAAATTTATTTGCATTCATACTAAATTAGAAGCTGGACTGCTAGTGTATCTATTAACTATAAAAATAAAACATATATGTGAATTTGTGCAACTGATTTAATAATATTACATGTAATTGACCTCTTCCAGTCATCAGTTAAACAGTACATTATCACCAGTCTTGTATATGTACATAAGCACAAGTACATCTTTTAGTCTAGAGAAGTGTTAAATAATACTTAGCTGCGTCTACAGTATCTTGGGTTCCGCTTACTCATGCTTTGTCTGTTTCCAGCCATTTTCATAACACGTTGTGGATGATTTTATGTCTTAGTAGATGTCTATGGGTAAAGAAGATTTTCAATAACTTAACTGGAGACACAGACTGCTCCAGCAGGGAAGTCCATAGCAGATCAACTCTTGATCAGATAATTCAGCCATGACAGGCTGTACGTCCTGTTGTGAGTGGCAAAACTCCAGAAGCCATGGACACACATGAACATGCTTTCTTCTGGTCTTCACCCATGATAATATATTTCCCAGCTGTAAACTTTCCTCTATACCTTTCCCTTTCCATAAAATTCTTGCTTGGCATCTAGTTACGTGACATTGAATTTGCCAAAGTTTGGGGCCATTCAGTAGGCTGAGGTTGACAACACACACATAAAGGCTTGCAATAAACGTCCTTTTTATATCTACATAACTGTGAAGGAAAAGAACATTAGAAATAACCTTTGCCTTATAATTTTCCATATTGTATTGAAAAATCATGGTACTTTCAATTGAAATACCTGAAAAAGTTTTAAAATTACATTTTGGGAGAACAATCCTACCTGCGGTTTAAGGCTATGTGCTGCACATCCCTTTTAAAGGTGTCACTTCAGCAAGTGAGCTGTTTCAGACAGCTGCAATCCATAGGAAACTTGAACACTCTAGCAAATGTGGCACCCATTCAGCAAAGCACTTAAGCCTACACTTAACAGACTTTGCTGAGTAAGGACCTATAACTTTAAGACATCATAATTTGTGCTTTGTATATACCTTCACTCATATATACAGGCAACAAAATCATAACTTCTGCTAAAAACAACTTCTCTGTAACATTAAGACACAAGTTTTGATATTGTTCCCTGATCCCCTACAAATAGGTATCTTTCCTCTCCTCTCCTCCCCTGATCAGTTTGGAACTAGCAGAGATTTACGGCAGGTCTCAGCATCTGGAGCCCAAAGTCTGGGCGTGTGAGTAAGATACCAGCTGGCTCTTTCAATAAAAGAGGTGAAGGCAAACAAACTTGATTCCGTAACTTAAAAACCAAATCAAAATGGTGAATACCTCTTTCATCTCTCAACAAAATCTGACAGTCTATAATTGTTTTTAATCAGCTGCACAGCAAATGTTGCTGTAATTTTTCTTTACCGTATATACACTTCATAAACTATCAGAAAGGCTGACCAGCTGTACTCCAAACATCTTCAACACTTTCCAGTCTATTATACGCTTCATCACATATTTTGAATGTGTATACAATATGTGGTAACAAGATAATAGGTGTTGGCTCCTTGTTGGCTGTTTCAGACCGTAATGTAATCACATAATTGTAGTCTTGAAGCATCTCATTTACTTGTTAGGCCTGAACTGCAGTTCTCAAGAGCCGACTGTAAAGATGCTCAGGCAAGACGGAAAGGATAATGTGTGGATTCATCTATGCAGGGGTAAAAAGCTTAAGTAAAACACAAGAGAAAACAAAAAACAGGGAGAAGTAGCTTAAAACCAATGATTAGAAAGGAAAATAATTAAATAAAATAAGAACTCAGTGAAAAGTACCAGTAATTCTAAAACTGTATCATCCTTATTAAATTGTAGAATGAAATACTACTTAAGACCATCATGTAATCTGACAAAATCATAGCTTTCAAAGTTTTAGACCAGACTGGTATTTGTAATTTTTACTTCTTTTTAATGATAGAGGCTGTTCCTCTCTGCTTTTCCCCTGGTACAAAATGGTGGGGGGGGATTTGCACAGGTACGATAAGCCTGCCAGGAAATGGATCTAACAGTCCAAAAGCACTTGAAATGATTAGTATCTAAAGCAAAATTGTCAAATGGTAAATGTTACTAAAAATACTTCATAACTTGGAAGACATTGTTGCGTGCCATACAAAAATCTTAAATGAGTTTATACTTATAAAACAGGTGTAAGTATTAGTACAAACCATTTAGCCAATAAACACCTGAAGCTCTTGGATGAAATTAAGTGTCATATTCTTCCAATATATAAATTCCTGTGAAGTATCAAGGAAGACAAATATTTTACAACAGATATAGTATGTTTGTTCATTTCCAAGTGTTGACATTTCAGCTGGCTGATCTCCTTCAAAAAATGAGGCATTTGAAAACAATCCAGAAAATTATTAGGATTGTTCTATTTACACAACACTAAGGTTTTATTGAAGATAAATAGATATAGATATATAGATACCAATAGTGTGTTAAAATTTGAAAGGTGCTGAACTAAACTGCTGCATTTATTATTGCTTTCTAGTAATAAGGCAGGTGCACAGTCCTTTCCAGAGCTTGTGCAGAGCTTGTCTCAGTACCTTTGATGTACAAATGCACTGCTTTCTCTTTTTTTAAAAAAAGAGAAGTCCTGTAAATAGAAATAAGCTGCCCCTTTCATTTATTGCTGAAAATTATTTCCATTAACAGCAAAATACAAGATATGTAAGCTTTCCGAAAACGTTATTGACATTAAGGAAAGAAAAGATGCATTATTTTTGTTTCTTCACAGTGTTAACATTTTGCTCTAATCCATTTTAGATCTCTGGCAGACGTTATTTCCTAAATTAGGACACTGGCAGCTTATGAGGTATGATCACATCTCACTGCCACATGCAAAGCTAAATAAGTTTAAAGTCAGACTGTGATTTCATGACACCATAAATCTGAATTTAACACTTAAACCAGCACTGGATAAAAACCACAATGGCCACGTAATTTGAAACACTGACCCAATATAAACTCTTCCAGATGCTTCAAACATGTTTATGGCCTCAGATGAAGAACTTTGCAGTGGCAGGCTTTAGTGCCAGAGCAGGTACTCTCTCTCTCTGAGCTACTCTGACCTTGAGACATGTTACAGAGCCTCCATTTTACCATGGCTCATGCAAAGCCTGCACAGAAAATACACTGTCTGAATAAGCACATGCTGTAAGTAAGTCAACAGCAACGTGATCAATGTGGGCCTATTCATCTGGATCAAACACACACTCATGGGGACCTCACAGTGCCTTGATGCAACAGTGATGGCTGAGGAATAACCGCTTCACAAAAAAAATGCTCAGTTCAACAGCTGCTTTTCTGAAGGTAAGATTACCATCTCAAGTGTTTGCAAGTCTTTGTGCAGCCTCTGTTGAACGATTGCAGCACTAGGAAAAAAAATAATATGTATATACTTATTTCACATGTAGAGGGGAAAAAATAAGGCCAGCCAAACGCAATTTGTCTTGAGTGAAATTTTGCAGAACAGATGTTTATCTGTGCTCCCTGGCTTTCACTAATTATGACAGATTTTTAATGTAACAGAAAAACGGAAAAAAATCCTGTAAAACTGCAGACTTCTTTCTGCAGGCCTACAGTATTGTTATATTGCACATCTAATGTGGCAGATCCTCATAAAGAAGCCACACCAGGGCCCTCTATAATTTTTTTTAACTATACCTAGCTATGCACTTTTATACTAATATTTGGTATTGTGTGTATATTATTCATTTTGTATGATCCTGGGACTAAGTCTGAGCCAAAGCAGCCTCTACTGATGACGAGATCACTGTCAAAATTTTGGCTATTCAATGACTGAGACTAAATCCTCTTCTGATCCCCTCTTCTCCTATTCTATGGATAGCATGTGCATAGGCTTTGTTTTTCTTTTAAGTAAATGTGAATTCTAGATGTTATTCCTCAGGGAAGACAAGATTTAAAAAGGGTCAGATTTCTGAAATGAAACAGAACAATTTTTATGGTAGTTGGTAAATTGGTGTATTCCATAGTGCATTATAAAAAAGAATTGACTCCTTTACATACACATTATGTTTTGAAACATATAGATGATTAAAACTTTAGAAACTATAGTATGATGCATAAATGGAAAATAAAGTGCTGCTGTACCAATTCCTACATTGCTAATCCCATGGGAAGTGGTAAAGGTTCATAAACATTTTTACTGCCATTGGTTATGGACAATGAATACTGAATGGCCAACTAACAACTACTCAAGGTCTCCACTTGTTTCTTCTGCAAGATGCATTTTTCTTTACTCAGCACCCACTGCAGACTTACGTAAGAAGTTTGGGACTAGCTGTTAATTTGAAACATTCACATTTTCAAGGCACGCTTATTTGCAAGTTATGTTGCAAATCCAGCTTTATCATATAAGGTTGTTTCTACTAAACAGATCAAAATTATATGTTTCTTGGCAGACTTGACTTCAGCTAGAAGACGTGACTGTAAGTAGGTTTTGGGGGCAGCATGCAGTGTTTATCCTTCTATTAAAGTTGGGGATTTTCTGTACATGCCATTTCTATTGGTCCTTTCAGTCAAATTTAATATCCAGGATTAAATTCAGAATAATAGTAAATAGTAAAGGTTCAGATGTTTCCTCTCTTAAAAAATTAAACAAAACCAGGGACACCCCCCCTTCCGCAAAAGATCTTTCTATGAATATACACTGGACAGCACCTGTTCAAGTCAAATTCTTCCTATACTCACCAGTGTACAATATTAGTCATCAATCATACTATAAAAATGCCTCAGAAACATTGCTAACCACTTAACTCAGGTCTCAAACTTTTATTGATGTATCATTGCATGTGAAAACTTGTTCAGATAATAAACTGCCAAATATCACACATTATTTAATGAAGAACACGCTAATTAATACAGATCTTTTGGCAGTCCTTAGAAGGGTATACATTTCGAAGCTCCTTCAGCAGAGAGGTGCTGGGAATCCTCTCTTGGTTAGTAACTTTCTGGGTCGTGTTCACTTTGGGCTAAAGAGTAGAAGTAATTAAAAAAAAATAAATCCTATAGCATAGAATTGTTCTCTAGTTCACTAATGCAGGATTTTAGCAACCACAAAATGCAAATATTAAGCTTCTACAGCAACATTAATTGGGTCACAATGTACATCTGGTTTATTCTACAATACACATTAAACAGCAAAACTATAGCAATCTATGTATTCAGTTAATTTTATTACTGAGTTGTACTTTATTATTATGCAAGGGTCTAATTATATTTTTCCAAACAAGTGTGGGCAGTTTAGTTGGTTTGTTCCAGATGTTAGTATCTTATTCCCCAAAATTCTGAAGCTTCTGCAGTGTGAGAGAGGGGCCATAAACCTGAATAAATGTAACAAGGAAAACAGGATGAGAAAGACTGTCTCCATTCAGTGCAGCAGAGCTGACATAAAAACATTAACTTTTGCATTTCCTGACTTCTTACATTTTAACAGGGTAACTATATGTGTGTATGAATGTAGGGTTTCATTTATTTATTTTTGCATTTAATTTCCTAAGTTTGGTGTTTTTTTTTAAAAAGGAGAGCAAATAAAACTACAAAGCCTTCTGTTTATGCAGTCTAATGAAGTTGATTTGGTGCTTTTGATGTGGTATTCTCTGTATGCTGCATAAGGCACACAGGGATAAGTGTTTCTGAACTATGCAGTTTAGAAGAGCCCTCTGAACTGCCACTGTCTTCGGACACAGCTTGAATCTCAGGATTAATAAAGTTTCTTTTTACCTGCCTTCATACAGTTTCCCAGGAAAACACTGTACATAATACAAATAATTGAGCTACAGCTCTGAGAATGCATAAAAGTCACTCAAAGCATGAATTTGAAGCTGTTCATGCTGGACATTCCTGCAGCATTGTACAAACTGATATTAAAGAAGCAGCTTCTGTAGCAGTTTTCTGGTCCCTTGAGTCTATACACAGAGAATGGCAGCAAAAGCTGGTGAAATAAATTTGGATACTCATAATGTGTGTCAATGAGCAGCTGTCAGATGGCAGCAGTTCTTTATTATTCATCCTCTCTATTTTCACACTAACGTGAACTTCTCGACCTGTGAGAGACACTTTGCGAAAGAGGCACTACGAAAGAGCACGTGATGTGCAAAGCGTATGCATTTGACTTCCACGCTCTGAGGAAGCATGAGGAGAATTCTGAACTGGTTACAGGAAGTACGGGCTAAGAAGGTGGAAAACTGCAGCGTTTCCAGAGGGTAGTCCATGAGGTTCTGCTTTTGTGCAGGCAGTGCTATAAAGCCAAAGATCAAATACAAAACGAACCATTTAGATTTTGATTTTTTTTTTTTTTTGTTATTAGTCTAGTTTAAGAAAAGGAGTGCAAATTGATAGCTGCATGCAGTGGATGCTCTTCAGTTAAGCTCTGTGATCTGTGGTAGATGTCAAGCCACAACCAGACTGTGACCTTTTTGAAGATCTGCAAGAATTACATGCAGACAAGCATTTGCTTGCTGTATGGTGTAACTAACATGGCACATTGCCCTTTCTTATCTGAAAAGTTGATCCAGCTGTGGGCAAGGTTTCTCTCTTCACATATTTGGCCACCCAAAACAAATATGACATGATTTAACTCCTACTTACCTTCTGTAAGTATTTCAATACTGTATGTCAATATTGCATTCAAATCTTCCAATACAGAATGTATTTTGAAAATAATTTAAAAATTTCACAAATATGAATGGCAGTGACAACTTGCTATGGTAAGTTTCCACTCTAATAATGACATCCTGAGATGCTAAAGCCTTTTCTCTAGGCATCAAAAGCACTTTATAAACATACATTAATCCTATGCTCATTTTGAAAATGTGAGAATTAGGCAAATGGAAGTGCAGTTGCAAAAAACCACAAAGCAAATCAAAGGAAGAGTAAATCACATCTGTTCCCTTATCATGGACCATCTATCTACTCCTCACGCCTCAAATTCCCAGCAATTAATCCTAAACTAAAGAACTAGATGGAAATAACCCCCAAACACTCTTCTTTGAAACACAGTCTGTCTCAGAAATTTTGTTCAGCCTTCTCTATTCAGTAGCACTGTTTGGAATTGGTAGTCAGAGACTTGGTGTCTCAGAAGAACATTGGCCAATTCTCAGCTCTTTGTAAAATGGTTGCTGACAGTAGCCTTACATAGGAACACGTGTTTTGATTGAAGAGATCGATTAGAAGATTTTTGCCGTTTACCAATCAGTTTAAAACATAGATTGATCATTCTCAGTTTTCTATAAAACAGTTTTGCCATTTAAAACTTTTTCAATAATTTTTGCCTTTGTTTATCTTTGGGCTTGGTAATTTTTGTCATGAGACCTGAATCAAATCCCACCCTAATTTTACCACTGCATGGATAACTAGAACATACCTATGTGACTTCCATCAGAACAGAAGTCACAGATTTTTACCTTTGGCATTGGGCTTGCACATACATCAGTGAATGATTTTGCTCATAAAGTCAGATAGCTCTTTTGGCTAGGTTAACCCACAAAAATCCCCAAACTATTACTCTCTTTAAAGCTAATCACATAGTTTAAGGCATCCAAATCAAGACCAAATACATTTGGAAAGATGGCAGCATATGCAGAACATCAGCATTTTGCTAAATCACAGTTTGTTTGCCAAATCAGGTCCTTTTCTGGAAGACTGCCATCCCAAACCTGGAGGATGTAAAAAGCAAAGGATTCCTGCTTTTTAAAGAATGGCAAAATTTTGTCAGATCATAAGATATATGAAAAAATACTGCCAGCGGCTCAATTTACTGAAACATTCTGAGAGAGCACAGTACAGACGAGAGGGCAGATTTTGGCTTAGGATCAGGAAATATCTTCTACTGGAACAATCAACTGACATACAAGAAAAAGCCTGAAAAACTCTAGGATTAATTATGTAATATACATATGTTTCCCTTAACCTCAGTTTTCAAATTCAGAATAATTTACAATAATTAAAAGCATTTTCCAGCTCAGATCAAGACATCAGAATTGTTGCAATGCTGGTAACTACTAATGCTTGATATATTTTCTTCGACCTTTCCTACTGCTGGAAGTTACAGATCTTTTTTAATTATTTTTTTTTATTATTATTATTTTTTTAGAAAAATGGCAGGGTAATGAAGACCAGTGAGTCTTCAGGGGAAAAAAAAAATCCACAGGGAGGAAAAACCTGAAAAACCTCTAACTTTTCCAAGATTCTAGACTACTTCTTTATATCCACGCATCACACCTATGATTTGATTAGATTTTAGCAGCATAGTGTTGACTCCTCTTAATTGCATACAGCTATGAAATGAAAAGTGACAATAGAACATGATTTATATATGGCATAATAGAACAAGGTTTTATTCTGCTTCTGTTTGTGCTATTCCAACGAATAAGCTTTTAGGGTGCCAAAATTATGGCTAGCCTTGTTAACTACTTTGGAAGCAAAATAGTTGACATAAGGATAGCCAAATCTATTCCTTTATGAAAGTGTAATAAGACAGAATATAATTTCATTGTCAGATAATGCTTCAGTTTATATTACACAATTAGATTTGCAATAAACTACAAACAGATTTGGTAATGTCACTTATAACAATAAACGGGGAAGAAGTAATACTGTGCCATTCAGCTCCCTGATGCCAATGGGTTGAAAGCAACCTGCCGTGGAACAGCTGATTATCCAATCCAGGGTTACATGTATGCAACCAAAACCAGACTTTGGCGCATTATTGCTCATACTTTTTATCTCAAAACTACATAACAAGTTTAGCTCTAGTCTACATGTATTAATATTCCAAACACTTGGCTCATTAGTCTAATCAAATGATGGAAAGACCACACAAACGTATGGATTGTTCAGCAACCCTGACCCCACTCATTCACACACATGTAATAGCCTGCCATTCACTCATGCATAGAAATGATCACAAAAGCAAACAATGCTGTGCTCACTCATTCACTTAATTAGTTAGTCACTGTTTCACTCACTTGGTTGACTCAGTCCTTCGTACTTCCAGCCTTAGAATCTCATCTCACTTTCCCAGTGAGTAATGCCAATTAAAATTCACTTAAGACCCACATAGACTGAGCAAATCAGAATTACACCCTCGGTCTGACAGATACTAAACTTAATGAAACAAATGTGGCTTGGAAGTATTTTAAGGTCTTAAGTAGAAATTTAGTACTGCACAGGCCTTGCCTAGCCTTCACTTTTTCTCCTTTTTACCTTGCTTGCTTTGCAAGCAAAAGATGAGATTCTGCCCTTGGTATTATTTATTTAAGTAAGTAGTGAGAGCAAAATTTGGCCTTTTGCACGTAAATTATGGACAAGGTTTTAACACTTATGTCGTTGTCAGCAATCTATCCTTCATAAAGCATTTCTCAGCATCAGTCTGTGCAGACATTCATTTATTTCAAAATTTTCTTGGCTAAAGTCCAGTTCCCTTAATTTCTCTTAATTGTATGTTTCATACCCAGCATGAAGGCTTCAGAGAGGAAAATGATATGTAACATTTTTAAATCATTAAACCAATGACCTTTTTTATTCTATGATACAAGTTTGATACAAATTTAAATCAGTGATTCTTTCCATTATGTATCTGACCAGCATGTTCAGCTGACAGCTAAAATGTAATGTTGTCTGCCTGTCTCATGACCAAGTCTTGCATCACTGCATGACAGACTTTAATGTACAGGTCTGTCTGTATTTGTACATGCACATAAATCACTGCAATGGTGAACCTTTCTGTCATAAAGCACAAAGAACTCTTATTGTCCTCCGATTTTAAAAATAGAACAATATTTTCCCAATAATAGCTTTCTCAGACCAGCAGTAGAGTGGGGTTTTTTTTACCATTTTGATCTTCAGAGATATATATATGATAAAGGACTGTGTATTTGGCAAAAAGACTGCTAAATAACCAGAAATCCTCACAGCCAGGAAGTAAACTCATTGACACAATGTCACAGTAGATAATGGGTCTGCATAATCCTTTTTTTAAATTTGCATTTGTTTGTGAATGTTTTCATTGAAGGCTAAGACTAGAAAACAAAAAGCCAGGGGTGCTGGAAGGCTTTAGCTTCTGTTGGTAGGGTCCAGCATCTCAGCTCACTACAGGCTCTCCACAAACATGCAAACAAGGAAGAGAATCGGGGCAGCAACTTGGTATGGTCCTGGACTTGACAGAACCTTTCTGTAGCCCATGCCCAAGGGATGAAGTTTGGAATAAACTATCATTTGAAAAGGCTCCTGAATCATGAGAAACACTCACACAACCCAGAGGCTTATTCAAATAGGATACATATTTTGTACTTTGTACATCTCTCTAAACCTTTGTGAAGAACATCTTATTTTTATGACTTGCATTATATGGAGTTTATTTAATGGATGGATGAGTATCATTATCTTTTTACTTTCACTATAAAGTCTTTACCATATACCTTCTTAAATTGATTTTTTTGACAATATAACTTACTAGTCCTGGCAAGATTTAACAGATTATCAAATCCACTTTCAAAGTGTAGGTATTTCTGGTCTTCTCCTGTAAAGGTGAGAAGACGGGGAATTTTTTTCAGTTTAATCAAGTTTATGTTGATAAATAATATTTTCATTTTTATCTTTATGAATTTACAAGCCTTGAGTATGCCAGATCATGTGTATATACACATAACATAATATGCATTATTATATTTTAAAAAAGGTAGATAGGGTCAGTGCAACTGCAAGTACCTCCTATTATTTTAGATGTCAGGATTAGGCAACCCTAGGACAGGACAGGACAGGACAGGACTGCCCCTTATGAAGGAAGAGCTGAAAGTAGGCGTACCATAAATATCAAAGAGAGAATGAGGAGGGGTAAATGATGTTAAAAATGCAGGCCTATGCATGGCAAATTCACACACAGATGGAAGGGTGGCTACATTTGGAGGTAGTACTTCTGAGAGGTGAAATGATGAACAGAAGGAAAGAGATTTCACAACTGTATTTACTTTTGCAAACAGTCTGGCTTATCACTACATGTATATTGTGCTTTGCTGTCTGAAGAAGTACCTTCTGCAGCCAAACGAGATTTGATTCTAGTCAGTGAACTCTGTCCATCTGCTAGGGTAATTTAGCCACTGCCACTGAAGAATTTTGACACTTCAGAAACAGAATATTCAAACAGAGCTCAGGCTTTTAATCTTGGATTTGGCCTGATGGGAGACCATCCATCAACGCTCATTGAATGCCCATTGGAACCTTTAAATTTGCAGCAAAATCCTCCCCTGTGAGTGGCACACCCAGCAGTATCATACAGCTACACTGACAAATACACCTGGAAATGGGATGGGGCTCTGGAATTTAAGTTCTCAAGCATATGCTTTCATGGCAATTTTGTTGCATAAGACCATTTAGACCTTTAAGTAGTTTGACTATAACAGTAAATGTACATCAAGTAAAGAATAAAAAGAAAAGGGAAAACCAAGGAGACAAAGATAGGAAAGTATTTTTCTTACACTACCTAAGCAGTGTCTGTGACCACAAAACAAACAAAAGTAGATTCTTTAAAGTGAAACCATTACCTATATATAGTTTTTAAAGTCAAATTAATTTCTAACTGAAGCCAGGGGAAGGCAATTAATCCCTTTCACAAATTGAAATGGATGATCACATGCAATAAGCTTTATCTCTGCGTGTTAAAAAAAGTTAATAGAAATCACTTACATTGCTTCCATTGTTATATAAAAACAACACTGGGGTTTTCCTTTCGGCAACATTTCTCCTTAGCCAAAGAGATACTATCCTGTATTTGATACAGAGCCCTAGTTTGAGTTAATTGTTTGTGTCACTATCGCTTCCATCTTTATTCATCTTGCATCCCCTTCCCTCAACAAAATCTCCTTGAAGTCAGTACGATAGAGCTGAGGTGGCCCAGCATGCTGAAAGCACTTACACTTAGTATAAAATATATAGCATACTTTTATCACCATACATGAGACAAACATTCAGTGAAAGGTCAGGTAGCTTTCCATTACTTGCCGGGGGTGGCAGGAGTGGGGGGCAGGAACTGATGCTTTTGCAGGGCTAAGAACCAGCTGTATGTGTTACCATTTACAGCATATGACGCAGACAGCCCCTAAATGGCACAGAAATCTGTGCATTTTCCCATAACAGCACTTCAAATATTGGTCATGTTTGGCAATGTACTTACTGTTGCACCTTTTTTCATGCGTGCAGTCTATTTAATTTTCATGGTGCTCTGGTGTTAGACACTGTACACATTTTGCACTCTGACCACATACTCCTCCCAACTTTTTTGGTTATGTGAGTTCCGAGGTACTGGGTGTTGTGACAAGTGCATCAAGTCAAATGGCAACCATGCATCTGGTTGCACGAGAGCGAAAGAGTCTATGGCAAGACCAACTGCTGCTAGCAGGGCCCCTTTGAGCACGGTGCTTCTTTTGGAGGCATGCCTTCAGCTGCAGGTCTGTGCTGCTGTCTTTCTCCAGCCCCCAGGCCCTATCTATGCCTTCTGCATGTCAGGTGCCAGACCAGCCACGGCCACAGCACTGCACTGTGCGTGTGAGCGAAGCAGAGTAGGGCAGAGCAGGAGCCTCGAACACAATACACGAGACCTGGCAAGCAGGTCTGAAAAACACCGAGTATATGTTACATCTTGAAGTGACCCGGCTCCTTGTTCTCTTAATCTAACCTAATGGCCACTGTGTCCGAAGTTATGTTGGCTGATTATCTCACTGTTAAATTCAATTCTACAGAGAAGCATGTAGCAAATGGAAAAAAGAGGTCAGAAATGGTTTGTGAAACAGGACATAAGGTTGCCTTTTTCTCAGGGAAATTGGCTCTTAAGTATCATTAAGATATTAATGGAAAAACATTTAAAAACGTAGTTGATCTCAAAATTAAATTAATTGTTTTTAAAAAGTTAACACAAAAGAACTGCTTTTTTATAATCATGTAACGAGAGGCCAAGTCTTTAAAAAGGGTATGTGCTGACTTCTGTGTAATCACTGTAGTATGTAACAGTTTAATGCTATTACAGATTTACTGTTTTAGGCCATACATACATTTCCATGTATGTAAACATTCTGTAAAGTCTTAAGAAATTCACATGGACTAAAAGGCAGAATATAAGCCACACAACAAGCCAAGGTATCAGGAAAAGTACATACTAGTGTTAGGAATTGAATGAGTAGTGTATGGAAGTCATATCTGCCAAAACAGATGTGGAATGCATTAAAAAAACCCCAAACAACAAAAACCATCCCCCCCCCCCCCCCCCCCCAAAAAAAAAAAAAACCAACCCAAAAACCCAGAACAAAGAAAGAAACAAAGACCATGTTCCTAAACGGCCTGCTGGATGAAATATTATCTGCAGTGCTACAGTCTTTGCTTGTAGGGGTAGGCGTAACAAGGACAGGGTGTGCATCCTCCTCCTCCTCTCCCCACCACCGAGCAACTGAGCTTAAAAGCAACCAGACTGAACTTTTCGAGGCGGTGTGACTAATACATGAAGTCCACCAGACCGCCCCACAGAAGAGACCCACCCAAAAGCTGCACACAGCTTTTTTACAGTGCAATCTGCAACCTTGAAGCACAAAGGAAAGCGACACTGTGATCAGCGAGTCACAAGCTTATCTACAAGAATCACAGATGCAGCTATGGCATGCCTGCTCCCAGCTGCTAATGGCAGGGGCGGCCTAGTTGTGCTTCTCCTTAACGCAGCCTGGCAGACAAGGGGAAAACTGGCCAACGTTTGTGGTTATCTCAGGCTAGGCAGTTCCCTGACTAGGTCTTGCTTGGTTCCTCCAGCCAGAATGGAGAAATACCATATGCTTCTGACTACAAGGAGATCATTGGGTTAATAATGCATTAAGAATAATCTATGCTTTGGAAGTGCCACCCTATCTGAGATGTCAAAATCTTTAAAAGAAGCCACTCAACTATTAATTTTGCTTTGTAGCGCCGTACCTCTTTTTTTTCTGTATTCAAATGCTACTTTTTTAAAGGGTGAAAAGGGGCACATAAGTACACCCCAAAGTAAGCAATCATAGGAATACGCTGTGATGCTGTTAAACAATTATTTTTATGTCTAATTGATGCTAGTGATCTAGCACTGACAAATCCTTATTCTACTATTTTAGTCATACATACAATATGAACATACATGTTTCATTCACATGTTGGGAACATAGAAAAAGCTCTTCTACATGTGTTAGCTATAAAAAAAGGCAAAAGCTTTCAACAATTCCAGAAGGGTCTAAGCCAAATCTGATACTTTTTTCCTGAGTCTGATTTTACTTTCATTGTCAAGGAACACATATATGTATTTCTTCAACGTTAGCTACTTTTCTCAAAAGCACTATTACATGCTGCCATCAGAAGTCACTCCTTTCAGAATGACTCCTCAAAATACCAGATTTTGTAATTCTTTCAAAAATTTTTGTACTATTTTTGCCTAAAGATCTGGTCTGAATGTCTCTGCATAAGCAGATCCTTGTTCAAATAGGCGTTCTTTAATCACGAAAACACAGAAACAGAAAACCATTTGGGTGGTTTACTCTGTGAAAATGGAAAGTCTGTACAGAACTCATTGCAACATTAAACTGCTGTGCGCTGCTAAAATTCTCCTGACTGTTTGAGACAGCCTGAACGACTACTGATTGGAAAATCGGCGCCTAATGGAGTTCCTCACTAAGGAGTTCACCGCTTTAGGAGCGTAGAATGGAGCCTTGGTGGAAAGATTGTTTTGCTACAGTGCAAAGGAGAAAGAGTACCTCAATTCAAAACATGTTTAATTTTCTAGTAAGCATTAGTTTCAGGTATAACAGATGAATAATCTTCTGTGCAAGAGAGAAAAACAAAGCGATTTGTGCCGAGTTCTAGTTCACAGGGTAAATTCTACAACGCAGATTTTTCCACCTTGTGGCTGATTGTACCTCTTATATTAAGTTACCCAATGCTTATTTTGCGATGATTATTTATACTTGCTGACTAAAACCAGATCCCATGAAGTGCAACTCTAACAACCAAAATAAATTACAAATTCTAAGTTGTGAAGGGACTGGGTAGCCATTTTGGTGGTGGCAGCCATCTTGGGGCAGAACAGATTAAAATAGCTGAATTTCCAGAAATGACTGATGTTTTGAAAATGTGGTAATTTTAAGACAATCTTTCCAATTGTCAGCCACTCCACTAGAATTAGAGGAAGGGTATGGCAATCTACCACCCTATGACATGTAACCATAAGAGGAAATAATTTCTGCTGCACGTTTTAACTCACAAAACCCCAGAGATTTAGAAATAAAAATAGGCTACTAGTAGAAACCCCTTTTCAGGGCCATGAGGTAAAGAAAGTACATACAGTGTAGGAATGCCCACTCTTAAGATCTCATTGCAAGTTCAATATGCGATGAAGTTCATGAATTTTAAGTACTTGCACATAGAAAGACAGAGACTACAGAAGCACACAAGCACAATCACCTTTAAGTAGAGGAACACCAAACCTCATTTGACATGTAAGCCAACTGCATGATTTGGGAATGAAGTTGTGCTTGTGATTTATTTCCCCCAGAAGAGGCTTTTATCACTCAGGACCTCATTAAAGTGACCCCTGCTCATTTCTGGAGCTTTGACCCCAAAGATGTA
Organism: Astur gentilis; assembly: GCF_929443795.1. NCBI lineage: Eukaryota > Metazoa > Chordata > Aves > Accipitriformes > Accipitridae > Astur > Astur gentilis. The sequence goes on along the minus strand of NC_064893.1, from coordinate 8,517,407 downwards.
CCAAGGCATTCGCAAGGGAGAGAGGTATTTGGTAAGGGAGGATGATGGGAATAGACTGTGGGTGCAAGGATGCGGCTCACACTCCAGCGTTCCTTGGAAGTGGTGCGCAACGTGGGATGTGCAGGAAAGGGATATAGTCACGCAGGATGGCTAAAGTACCTATTAGGAAACATCTTTGCAATTTTATTTTTCACCGCTGAAGATGAAGAACGGCTGGAGTGACCAAGGAGCGAGATGACAATGGACTAAAGGAGCACGAATCCTCAAGGTTTAAACACAACCTTGGCAACAAGATTGACGAGCACAGCTCACAGATTAGAAATGAGGGAAAACGACGGCAACCTTAGAGGCTGGAGACAGCCAGTAACAAGCAACACGATCCAAGCCTGATGTGGTCACCTTGCTGCCGCCGTGATTTGTTACCCCTTCCGTGACAGGGTAGGGCAGGGGTTTGACAGTGGAGAAACCCCTCTGGACGCGGAGCAGCAAGGCAGAGAAAGCCGAGGGGAACGACACGATGCGCGAAAACGGGCAGATGCCGGTAAAGTTTGGGTAAGCAAAGGTCAAACGACACGACACGAGGGCGCATCACGCAACTCTGGAAAGTGACTCAGCCAGCCGACATCCGCCGGGACGGGGAGGCTGGGGCCCCGGGGAGCGGCGAGGAGGCCCGCCGGGCGTGGGGGGGGGGTGGGCGGGGGGGCCGCGGGGCGTCGCAGGCGGCCCTCGGCCTCGGCCCAGAGCCGGCCGCGACCCCTTCGATGTGGCGCCGCGAGGCGGGGGGCGGACCCCGAGCCGGCGGGGACAGCCACCCTGCCCGCCGGGCAAGCAACAGGCGAGGAGCGGGGCCGGCCGAGGGGAGCGGCTACCGGGCCGAGGGGAGCGGCTACCCGGCCCCCGCCGCCCGCACCAGACGTTCCCTTCCTCCCCTCCCCTCGCTCACTCTCGCTCAGCGCGCCCCGCGCCTCTCCCACAGGGCTGCCCCCTCCCTCCCTCCCTCCCTCGCGCGCGCAGCGGCGGGACTGTTAAAACCGTTACAGCTCCCACTTTCGAACTGATTCAAACTCGGCAGCGCCGAGCAGCGCGGCCCCTCCCCGGGCTGCGCCCCGCGCTCCCTCCCGGTGCCCGCCAATCCTCTCGCCTCCCTCCTTTCTCCTCCCTCTTCCCCCCTCCCCCCGCCCCGTGAGGCGGCAGAGAGTTTCAAGCCTCGCCGGCCCGCCGTGCACCCGTTCCCGGTCCCGCTTTCGGTGAGGGGGGAACCGGGGCACGGAAGGCGCCGGGCCGGGGGCGGGAGGCGGGAGAGAGAAGCGCGGACCCCCCGCTCCCCCGCCGGCAGCGCGAGAACAAAGAGTTCTCCCACCCCTCCCTTCCCCCCCCGCCCGCACGTGGGGAGCAAGCTCCCGCCCCTCGCCCCGCCCCTCGCGCCTGATTGGCGCCGGAGGCCCCGTCCGCGTCCATCCAATCGAGGCGGCGCTCGGCGCTCGCCAATGAGCGCGATGCCGATTGGGCCGCCGCGTTTGGCGCTCGGTCCGGGAGGGTGAATCCGGCAGCCGGAGGCTGAGGGGAGGGAAGAGAGCGAGCGGAGCGGCGCGGCGCGGAGCTGGCGGCGGCGGCGGCGGCGGCAGCAGCGGCGGCGGCGGGGCGGCAGCGGCGGCGCGAGGCCGGGGCGGGGGGGCGGGTGAGTGAGCGAGCGAGCGACACCTCGTGGGCTTGAGGCGTTGGCGCCGGGAGCGGCTATTTATAACCGGCTCCCTTTGTAATGGGGGGAGGGGAGGAGGGCGCGAGAGGAGAGGAGAGGGGAGGGGGCGGCGGCGGCGGCGGGCGGCGATGGCTCCCGAGGAGCAGCCGCCTCCCGTCCCCTTCCCGCGGGCGCGGCGGGTGGTGCGGGGGGGGCGGGCGCCCGGCGGCGAGACAGGCGCGCTCCCGGCCGGTGACAGCTGGAGGGGAGAGACATGGAGTCTGAAGTGCCCTTTGTCTAAGTTGGCTCCGTCCAGCCCAGCCGACGGTTCCCGTTCCGACCCCCGCTCGGCGGAGAGTAGTCCCCGAGCCGGGGGGGGGCGGGGGGGGAGGCGAGCTCGTCGTCCCCACGCCGCCCCCCACCCCCCTCTCTCCAAGGGTGGGGGGCGGCGGGCGGGGGGCCCGCGCTGTGCGGGGAGAGGAAGAACGGGGAAGAGCCGGCGATTTCCTTCCCCTCCTCCCCGTTCCTGCCGACTGCATGCGGCGGCGGCCGCTTCAGGCACAGTTTGACTGAAGGGGCGGAGGGGAGGTATGTGTGTGTGCCTAACGTACGCCGGGGAAGGTCTGGGAGCGCCCGGCGGAGAGATCCGTGCGTGTCCCCCGGCGGGGAGAGCGGCACGACGCTGTGCCCCCGCGCCGAGGCAGGCTCCCGGGAGGCTCGGACGGGTCCCCTCCGGGCCCGGGTGCTCTCAGCCTCCCGGAAGCTGGCGCTCGGCGGGGCGAGCCGGGCGGGGAGGCTGAGCGCGCCCCGGGCCGCTCGCCCGCAACCTAGCGCCCTGGAAACCCGCGGTGGTTTGGGGGCCGGCCGCCCTTCGGGCTGCCGCGCCTGGCCTTGGAGGGTTCCTGGTTCAGGGAGGGAGCTGGAGAGGGCCAAGGGGGTACGTGAGTCTGGCGGCGGCTCCGGCGAACTTCCTAAGCGTTTAAGGGCGCTGGGCGATCCTGGTCTTCCAGAGCGCTGCGGGGAAGTTCGTAGGGAGCTGGAAACGCTGGGGATTGGATCTCTTGCCGCCAAGCACGGGTGTACAGAGCTGTCTGGAACTAGGGTATCTGGGACGTGTGGAGGAGGGTACTGGGCAGAGCTGTCCCCGAGCAACACGTGTGTGATAGGATAAAGATGAAGAAATTGGTGTGTTGTGGCATCACGCGTATGTCTTTAACAGGTATTCATGGTGATTCAGAAATTGTTATTAGCAGGCAAAAGAAAAGCAGTCCGCGCATAGATGCGGCAGGAATGGGATGATAAACTTGGACATTACTCAAGATACTTATTTCTAATTTAGAAAGCACTATCCGTATTTTACTTGAGCTAGAGAAAAGTCTTTTGGTTTTTCTAACTATGGAGCTGGAAGTTGAGGTTCTTGTTCTCTCTAATAAGAAGCATGTAACAGTTTGAACGAGGTTGTTTAATTGTTGCAGGATAGGTTCATCTTTGTTTGAGTCTTTCAGCTATTATGAGATTGGTTCTTGCTAATACATATTTCAGTGAAGAGTTTTACCAGCATTTTTGAAGTAATCTTCACTTCTAAATTGGGATTTCCTCATAGATAGGTTCATCTTGTTTTAGGGGTTGGCACATTCAGGTTCATTACTTGATTTATAAAAATTTAAAGGTCATTCTTTGTTTGTCCCCAGTGTCTATATCAAGTTGAGAGTCCAGGGAATGTTTATTTGTGGTAACAATAAAGCATCTTCGGAAGGGTGAGTATTACTTGTATATAGTGTACTATAGCTACTCTCACTTTAGGTTATTAAAATGTGAGTGTTTAAGATCTAGAGAGTCTTTCAGAAAGCATGCTTCCAGTCTGTTAGGAGATAGGACTCAAAAGTTTTGTGTGACCTGTCGAGTGTTTTTAACTTCAAGAGCTAATGCTTTATCCAGTGCTAGCTTTAAGGTTGTTACATCAAAACTGTTACATTTCTTGTTGTGGAGTTTCCTTTACCAAAAAGAAAAGAGAGGAAAAAAAAATATTTTTTTTTTCCTTCCTCTGTCTACATGAGGGATGAAAGTAATAAAGTTAACCTGTGGAGAAATCTGTAACAGTAAAAGGTTCCATGAGGTGCCAACAGCTCTTTTCATCTGGAACTTTGGAAGAATTCAAGATTCTAATTAGGACAAAAATTGGGGAAAAAATTAATTTTTTCAGAGGTTTTTTTTAATATAGCATTTCACTCTAAAAAGTGACAGACAGACACTGAAAATCTGCATCGCCAAAAGGTCATAAAACGTCTTTGCTCAATTTAAAATGAGCTAAAGCAGTAGTGTGTAAACTTAGGCCAGAGACTTGAAATTCAAGCTCAAGTTTTTCCTTGCTGTATTTTTTTCCTCTCTTGCTAGAATTGCCAGCAAGCTGAAATATGGTGACTTCATTGAAGATATGGACTCAAGTGGATTTTTGTTTGTTTTGTAACATTGCAACATTCATAGGTGAAATGTAAATATGTTCCTGCACTGCTGCTTACCTGCAAAGAAACTTTGGCTTAGTGAGAAGGGAATTTTTGTAGTGCATTATTGAATGCACTAACTGTATTATATATAGAGTGCAAGCTAACTGCCATTTTCTGTAAAGCAGCTTATGTCAGAATAAGCTATATCTAGCATCTAGTACACTCCAACAATGTTCCCAGAAAAGTTGGTGCATTCCAAAATTCCTCTCAAAATTAGTAAAAAAAAAAAAAAAAAAGTTGTCACCACCATTCACAAGGAGATTCAGCTTCTTTAGCTGTGTATGTAAAGTATACATTTTAATAAGTTCACAGCTATAATGTTAAAATTGAACAATTTTAGATGACAGCACTATATTCATGTGATTGAACAGTGAGATTTATTTTAAAAAATGGCTGCACTACTGACAGAAGGCATATTTAATAAATGTTTGCTTTATGTTGTATTTGAGTAAAAGTGCTGTGGGAAACTTTAGTGTTGGCTGTAGTCTGAAAGTTCTGTAATTCTACAGTTAGTGCTTACAGATGCATTTTAGCTGACTTGAGAAGTATCTGTGAAACTTAAGCGAGAATAAAGTTTTCCCCAGCAGGGATGCTGAAAATCTCAGGAACAGGACCTGGCCTTTGGTAAGCAAGGAAGTTCACCGAGTCAAGTAGGTCATCTTTACAGAATTACCTATCCAAGCAAAATTCAGTTTACCAGATTTTTTAAAAAGTGGAGGAAATTGACTACGTACTGTAAATATAATTCTTAATGATTTGATGAGGTGTTTGAATAATACTTCCGTTAGGAAACAAGACCCCTGTTAACAGAAGCTGTAGGACAGTGACAGGAGGTTTATTTTAATGTTAAAGCTGCTACCAACCTTCTGTTCATACTATCAGTAAGATAGATCCATGGAGAGCAGTGCTGGGCTCATTGAAATGGTGTCTGATTGAAGACAGCATCTCTGCTGTCTGTATCTATAAGCGTATCTATACATTTCGCATCTATGTATATGACTTGTACAACTGTTCTAGAATGGCTAAGTCAATCCTTAAATGGATGAGTTACTCCAGTACTGACATAGTTTAAGTGATAACTTCAGCTAAGTGGCTACGTCTGGGAGGAAGAAAGGTGAGACAAAGAAAAACCTTGTATAAAGTAGATGCAAAACAGGGAGAGGTGTTTCACAGGGGAATGATAAAACATTGGTTACAACTTAGCAGAGTGCTTGGGTTTGTTCTTTAGCTCTGAGTATATGCCCAAGAGTTTTGTTGAGCTAAAAATTAAAAGGAAAACAATGTACAGAATTATTAAATAGGTATTCTATCTCTTCTCAGAGAGGTCAGTTGACGACTTTGGGATGATGCTGTGTGTGTCTCTTTACGGGTGAGGTGAAACTAAAGAGTGAAATTTGTTGGAGGAGGGAGTAGGTTCTATTGAGCTCCAAACAAGAAACAGTGAAGCTTTCTAAAACATGGTAGTAACAATGCTGCTTTCTGTAACTGGTAATAGTAGGTAGTTTGATTGTTATAGGCTTTTTCTAGTTGTACACCTAGATTTCCCCTAAGATGTGTCAGACTGTGGACTTGAGGTCTGGATTCTCAGTGGAAATGAGACAACTACCTCCAGTGTTATAGTCGGAATATGTATTCTGAATTAAAAAGATAAAGTAACACTACTAAACTTGGGTAGAAGCAACTTCTAATAGGAAGAGTGAAAACGTATAATTTGCATGTTATATTGACAAATTAAGCTTCTTTTAAAAATAGTAAAAAAGAAAGGAATTCTTAAATATATAACTAATTATTTAAACACAGACTTCATTGACAGGATCAGACTTGATTTATTTGTAATTTAAAAAAACTATTGGGAGAGAAGAGAATGTCTGTTAATGTCCCTGCTGTGTCCACAAAAAATTGTAAACACCCCCCACCCCCACCCCACCCCCCATTAATGTGGGTCATGCCCTTATTTTAGGAATCTTTTGGCTACCTGGCTGAAGTCTGCATATAGGATTTTTCAATAATTGTGCTCAGTTTGTAAAAATACTGTTGTCTTGGAATGATTTATAATGCATACTATGCTTCCTTTCTTATGGTAAAATCAGTACTACTTTTAAGGCTAGAAGGCTTTTTGGAAATCTAGATAGATACTGTGCATGTTCTGAATTCTGTGGATAAAAATAACAATGTAATGATGTGAGTGGATCAGCACAGTATTGTCATTTGCTTGAAAATGTCACGTAGTGCTTCCAAAGCTTCTAATTTGGATATATACAATTTCATTAACAAATGAGGTAAATCTGATGCCTTACTGTGTGCAAATAAAGACTTCCTTGATACGTAATTGCAGAAGAACTTCAGAATTTGCTATTAGTTTTCTTTTTTAATATTTGCATATGGTGCCTGCTTAAATGACGTTGTATGTGTAATTATGCAAGCAAAGTAGTACAAATTGCAGTCCAATCCTGGGCTCTCCAACATGTGAACTGAAAATAAATCTTTATAGGAGGGTATGATTTCTTTATATTTTTAAATTACTTTTTAATCTAGAACCAGGCCTATTTCCCTTGTCAGTTTTTGTTGTATCTGGCTCCTTCCCATTCTGCCTTTTACGTGGTTGGTTCAGTTTTTCCTGCCATGCGTTCTCTTTTTCATAGCCTGCATATTCGGTTTAAATCCCAAAGCTATCAGATATAATTTAAAGAAACAAAGTATTTGAAAGGAAGGAAACTCAAACCTTACGACTCATATATAATTTTTATTTTTTTTAATGTGAGCTGGTTTCCTTTCCATGTTTCTTAGTGTGAGTGGATCTGGCAAGCTTTATATTTTTGGTGTGTAGTTGTCTGATTTCATTTTTTACTAGTAAGATAGAAAATTCTAGAGATGGAATTCAGTCTGCTGCTTCTGTCAGAAATCAAACAGATGTGTGTTACAGATGCTTGATTTACCTGTGAAACTGCACTATGACAAATGGATTAAAGTAATTGTTATTGTTGTCTCTCTTTTAACTATACCACTTAAAACCAGGGACAGGATAAAATCTGTCCTTTGTTGATAACTTCTTCCAGCTATATGTCCCCTAGTTTGTGCCATGTTTCTAGTGAGTATTTATTACTAATGTGTTTAGTGCAAAGTTAAATCCACTGTTTAACTATTGGAAGAAGAGATTGACATTTTTCTTTTTTTTTTTTTTTTTATTCTTAAACAGTTTTACCATTACTGGTGTTCAATCCATCACTGCTTTGAAACTGGGAGACATAATTGGTCCCAAAACCTTACTATTTGTAATTCTCTTCCACAACCTAAGGGAGCTGATTTTTTTTTCACTGGAGGGTGGTGGAGTTTTTTGGGTTGCTTTGTTGGATTTTTGTTTTGGCTTTTTTTTTGTTGTTTTGTTTTTTTTAAGACAAACTGTTTCTCATTAATTTTCTCAATTAAATCAAGCTTCTGCAAAAGTAGTCTCTGTTTTTTCCCCTCTATAAACAACATTTAATCTAATGTGCTGATAGATTAATCCCCATATACCTTATAGAATAGGGATGCCATACATTAGACCCAGTTATTTTGAGGACTTTAAAATGGGAGTTGTGTAAATAACTGTTATTGTTGTTTTCATCATTTGAAGCTCATTTTGGAATTTTTCAGACATTTGGCAAATACCATTTCAGCTCCAAAATTTGTCAGACTGATCTAAGATAAATTCTGCATACACAGAAGTGTAATGTCTTTCAAAGTTTAGGCTATTTGCCTATGCAGGGAAAGAAGTATGGAATGGCTATTGAAATGCTTAATTGTTTTGTGGCAGGGTTTTTCTGGTATGGAGTGTGGGTTACTTTTGTGTGTGTGGATTGAGCTGAAGAACCTGTGGGTATTTTAGTGTTTTAGAGTAAAAAAAAGGTGTGTCCACAAAACAAGTTCTGGTGGAATAGTCAGTGCACTTAAAATTCACACCCTAAATTATTTTGCTTGTGGCGACATGCCTTAAGTGTTCCCAGCAAGTGTTACTTTTTCTGCCAGATTTATTCAGGATATCAAAAAGCTAAATTTTAAGAGATGGAGGTGTTAGGCAATGGAGGTTATTTGGAATGTGTGTGGGAGTCATCTAACTCCTCTGGGCGTCTGTGAATGAGTGTGAAGGGAGAGATTCGGAGGTACGTATTTGAACAACTCAAAGGTGAAGTTCAAGTTTTATGCATAAAACTTTACTTTCTCCTGAAAAATAGCTATGCTTGGTCTTACGTAAGAAATATGGGATGGTTTTAAAGGTGACTTGTAAAAAGCATGATCAAAATCAGGCTTGAAACTTTATGTTGCTGTTCTGCTGTTTGGAGTTTTAAAATGTTTTATTTGTTTTTTGATCCAAATAGTCTTACTCACACATGCAAATATGGTTGAAAGTATTTATACATGCAGATATCCAAGTAAAAAAGTAAATAGTTGCATTAACTGCTGCACAGTGTTTTGCTGATGTTGCCCAAACTGAAGTGAAATGTCAGCTGATTTCAGTTAGTGGCAATTTTGGTTTGATCTTTAATATAAAATACTTGGTTATGATCTCCCCATTCTCTCTTCCCCTTTTCCCCACCCAAGTGGATGAGTACTTAGCTTGTTATTTTTATTTGCAAAAAAGTATTTTTCTAAAAGTATCAAATGTTGAAATGTACTGGAAGAAAGCAATAATATAGGGAATTTAAAAAACTTTTCTTTCTTACTCCTTACATGGTGTTCAGTAATTATTTCATGTCTGGTTTTGTTTCTCTAAATCCTGAAGCTGTAGGGATACAGAGAAAGAACTTAATTTTTGAAGGGAAGAATACCTCTGAAAGTTGCAGGCTTGCAACTTACAGACTGATTGAACATTCTGTTAAGGATTTATCTTTTAAAGACTGAAAACAAATTATGCTACGTTACTTTTTTTTGTTCTGCTCTTGTATTTGTTTAAGGAAATGTATTTGAAATCTAATTATTTGTATTGAAATCTTATTTTGTTATTAAAAGACATAACTCTTATTTTTTTCTCTACTGAAGAGAATGAAACTGAGAAGTACCCATACCATTGTTTCTTGACGAGTAAATGTTCTAAATGAAGGACTCCCACAGAATGAGATAATGTCAAAATAAATCCAAAGGCAGTGTACTATTAGGAAAAAGAAGTCATCAAACTGATGCCCTCCTTTATGGCTAGTAGAAAATCTGAAATAAGCTTGTTTTCTAGAACAGTTCTGTTGTTGGATCTTACTTAGGTGCTTCATGTTTAATCAACCTATAGTTAGTGCCAAAAACTTAAAATGATTGGGGGATTTTTGTCAAGACCAGGTGAGTTCTTGCTTTTTTTTCTTCTTTTTTATTATTTAATTTTTTGAAGCAGATAGTTTTAAATTATTTTTGATATTAAGAACCACAGAGAATTTTGGCTATATTTTCTGAAGTGCTTCTGGAAGGTCTGAGTTACTTATAAACTCTTGAGTTGCAAAGATTTTAACTTTCTGGCAGATAGGGTAAGGGATGTTGAATACCTGGTTATTTGCTTTGCTTTGATAGTTTTCTAACCCAGAAAAATAAAAAATTCTAATGTAGCAACAGCAAGAAGATTAAATTAATATTCTTCATGTTTTTCCAGAAGGAAAAGGGAGTGAAGGAGCACTCCCTTCTCTTTAATATCCAAGAACTGCTTGACTCCTCATTCTTCCATTTCTTTCCTCCTTGTCCTTGGTAAAGAGTTGGGAGTTTCTAATATCTGCCTGGTCAGTTTGTAATGGTGGTAGAAACTTCTGAAAGGAATATTATAACAACGTAGTGTTAAACTATCTATGTGAATGAACTGTTAGGGGAGAAAGCAAGAAATAAAGTACCATGGGAGGCAAATTAATATTTATTTTTTTTTAAATCAGATGGGGAGCGTGATTGAAGAAAATGTGAGTTCTGCGAGCCCTAGTGTTGACTTGTTTCCCTCCTGTCTTGTGTGTCAGTAACTGAACTGCTCTGATTTACTATGTGAGGTGAGCTTTTCAAATAAGTGGTGTGAATTTCAGTATGAATTGAGCACATCCAGAAATTGATCTGCAGGCTTAGGCATTTAACATTCTCACAAGGAGCTGAAAAGTGAAAATCCAAGGCCATAGCTCACAGTGTCTTTAGGTGGGGACAGAGTGACTGGATGCTCACTTTTCTACAGTCAAAAGTAGCAAGGTATTTTTAGCCAGAGGATTTCCTTGCTTCTGTCAGTGTCTGGCTGCAAAAATGCTCATGCTGTCAGGAGGGAAATGATAGCACAGGTGCAGGAACAAGTGTCAGGTGAAAGTGCTTCTTTTTGTAGCAATGCCAGCATAAAGTAGGGGTGATGCTTGGAAGTCAAAGCTGTCTGGTCCTCCATACGGTTTTTGTCTGGTATGTTCGGGCAGTAATGAGAAACTGTGTTCGACGAGGTTCATTTAACTGTTAAAAACAGACTAGAAAAAATAATAGATGAAGGAAGGTAGATGTTGTGATCAAGGCAAGTGGAAGTCAGGAGTCAAGTATGGGGAGGGAAAACAGAGACTCCTACCAAATCTGGAAATTGGACTGAAGGTTAGAATTCCTTATATCTAAGATAGGAACATTCCCTAGCAACATCTCAGGGTAAAATGCAGGATTGTAGCTACTACAAAGTAGTGTATGTAATTATGTTACATACTGGAGCAGAGAGCAGGTATGGCAGTGAGTCTTCTGAATTGTGGTTAGCTGCAATGGCATTGCTTGAGTATGGAACTGCTGCAATCTGTTGATACATTGGCATTTGCAGCTCTAAGTGGTTTTTCTCCCTAGTAATTGTTTTTGTTTTTCATGACTTCCCTGATATTTTTTTTTTAATAAATAAAATGTGAGTTCACACTGCAGCTTTTCATAATGCCAGAGCACTTGCAGTCCTTCCTGAATCTGTTGCAGAAAACATACATAACTTAGTGATCTGTAAGCCATGTCACATTTGGTTTATATTTGTCATTTGCGTCAGAAGTTACCGTAGAGTATGTATGCAGAAGGATGCATCAGCCTTGTTATCATAGGAGAGCTAAAAATCAGCCATTTAGAAGAAATTCTGATTGCACTGATTAGCTCAGATACAAGGCATTGCCTATGTTAACAATAATTTAGTAACCACCCCAACTAGTTTCAGTTTGGGGAATAATACTGCAGATAAAAATATAGTCATTACAGCTAATAAGTTAGTTTGGTGGTAGTACTACTACAAATGAGTAGTTTGTTGGATTAAGTATGTCATGAAACTACTCTTAGTTCACTGATAGCCATTCATACAGCTGTAAGAGAAAGGGGTGTGTACAGTTATTTTGTTTATGATAGACATCTTGATCAAGGTAGCATGGGATGACCAAGTGTGAATTTGCCACAAAACAGTGATTTATTTTTTTTTATTTTTTTAAGCCTCTTTTGAAAGAAACTGAAATTCTTATTCAAAATATACAGAAAAGCATCTCAGTAATCTTGAATATCCAGAAGTATTAATTGGGAGCTATTAACTTAAGGAGCTGCTGGGATAGTAACAAGGCCCAAAAACCATTGTGCTTGGGAAGAAATAATTGAGGAGGCACATCTCTCGAGTTGCAGGGAAGCAGGTCATAGAGTAGTTCCTTATGACCATGTGTACTGCTTGACTTGCTTATTGATATCTTCTAGAATGTGTTTAAGTTTATTTAAAAATGAAAAAGTGAAACTGAAGTCTGAAAAAACCCCTGCCAAAACCCACCCAACCATTTAATGTTCCAGAGTAGAGATCAGATCCTAAATACACCAAGTGCAAGGTAAGGCTGTAGTCGCTTAAATGAGAGAAAGTAAAAGGTCTGAAAAGAGACACTCAAAGGCACAAAGGCTGGGCTGTAAGAGAAGCAGAACCCTATAAGGAGAAGACAACTAATTTGGAAAAGCAGCCCTTTTATTTTTATTTTTTTTTCTTTTTAATTTTAAACATAATGGTAAGTTTATGGAGAGTATGTAGCACTGTAGACTACATTCTTAATTAGTGAAGAGCTTTCCGATCTGTCTTTTTAAATTATGATTTCTAAGAGGTAGAACTGAAGGCTCCAACTGTACTGTTAAGCAGAGAAGGCCTCTTTCAAATGAACAAATACATGGAATAGTAGTGGGAAGGAGTGTGTGAACTAACTAGTTGATGAAGTTGTTAAAGGAGCTTGTAAATAGAAGTGTTTCTACTGATTAGAACAATTGGTGATTACACACTGAAGTGAAGAATTCAGTCTGATTAAGCTCTTAAGCCTTTTAATTAACAGATTATTTTTCCCTTAGTAGTGGTGTTTTCCAAATTGTACCTGTAGCTGATTGAAATACCAAGAATTTTAGAATGCAGTGGTGAATGTTTTAATCTTCTGAAATATAAAACTGGAATTTAAAAGGCAAGCAGCTCCATAGATCAGATTTAAAAATAGCGTGATCCTTGGTTTTGAGATGGCGGTCGCAGTTCAAAGTTGTATTAACTTGTAGTATAGTTTAGGTTGGCAGGTACATCTAGAGGTCATCTGATCCAGTCTCCTGCTCAGGCATGGCCAACCCTGAAATGGTCTTTTCCAGACCACTTTTAAAATGTTTTCAAGAACAGAGATTCTAGCACCTCTCTGCTTAATGCATTCCTACACTGGACTGCACTCACTGTGAAGAATTTTCTCCTTATATTGAAATGAAATCCCTTGCTGAGTTTTGTCTGTTGCCTCTTGTACTTTCATTTAGCATAGATTAGCATGTCTCAGTGGAAGGGCTAGAATAGTGCTCAACTGCTGTGATTGTCTGGGTTTAGCTCTGATTTGTGTAAGAAAGCACACTGTTCAGGGAATGAATTCTTTTATCTATTGGTTGAAATTTTTGAAGTGACTTGTCCAATTTTGATAAGACCCAGAAACAGGGAAAAACATGACACATGTTTTAAAGAGTGTTTAGGACTTTGGGAGTCTACATGTAGTATTCTTAAATATTTGTTAAGAATAAATAGAACTTATCTTGAAGTCTTAGACTTGTACTAATAATAGGAAATGGAAAATAATCATTGTTAACCATTGATCTGTATACATGCTGTTGTTGTGAATGGCTGTAATGGGATGTATGAGGCAGAACTGAATTGAACAAACCTACACTAGCTTTTCGTTTGTTACAGATGTCTATAATTGTGTTGTACTGGTAACTTGTCTACATAAGTTACAAATGGCTGCTCCTGTTGTTTTGCCACTCACTACATCTTTTCAGAGCAATCTTTAGTTGATCTAGAGATAGCAGGAAACACAATTCTTGAAAGCTACTTGTGCAGAAGTAGTTTGCCACATTAACTGCTTTGATTGTGCAAAGTCTTGTGAAGAAATAAAACTACACTATGTGAATAGTATGTTTTATATGGTATGGAAGATAAGTGTTCTAGTCTAAGGCAAGTGGATGATATGCTCTAACAGTATGTTGATATTAACAGGGAGAGGCTTTGCTCTTTTCCCTTGACCCTGGTTGCATCGTTCCTCCTCTTCCCTGCCAGTTTGGGTGCTTATCAGGCCAGCATGAGCAATTTTGATCCAGTTAGGAAACTCTGCTTCTTTTGAGTGCAGAAAAGATCTGATTTGATGTAACTGATTACCTCAATCACATTTATTATATTTGCCATGTAAATTCTATCTGAGGTGCTGAAGTAGTGTAGATAGACAATGAAGAGAGGAGATAGATGCCATTTTAAGTTCCCACTTCCTTTCCCAGTCCTAATTGAGAAGTACCTTAGGATGTATTTGTCATCAGCTTCCAAAAGCAAATAGGCAAGTGAATGTTCTGCTTAGTTTTGGTTCAGTTGAAATGTTGTTCTTCAAAGTTAAATTCTGTTGGGTAACTTAATACACTAGTAACCATTGATTATGTCAGGGAGGAGAGAGTGCACTAGCCTTGAATTTGACAACTATGTTCCAGTGGAGGCAAACATTTTGTTGGTGATACATAAAAACCCCCACAATATTGTTGTAGTGACAGACTACTACTTTTGAAGGGATTCCACTAACTGAAATGTATTTTAGTGTTGCAAATAGTAACTGCAAGGAACTAACTATCACAAAAATAGGGTAGTGATGAGACTGCTCATAATAAAAACATGCCTATTTATAGCAGCAGACCTTCTGCTTTTGGCGCAGCTATGTTACCTGGAAAGTCTACAGCCGTCATCAGCCTGTATTGGTGTTAGGGTTGACAGTAAAATGTCTTGGATGTGGTTGTTACCCATACTGCAATTGAAACACAGGCTTTTAGTTCTACTTGCAAGCCAGGGTTTTTCTGCTAACTTGAGGGGGAGGAAGAGGAAGTATTCTGAGATTTGGACATTTGCTTTCACACACAGACATTGCTCTTCAGTTTGGGGTATGGTGTTGGTACATCTGAGGCTGTTGATGGTTCTCCTCCTTACATTAAGTTTGTTAAAATTAATAGTTTTGTCTTTGACAATAGCTTGTATAACAATTTCCATCTCTTAAGTAACCAAGAACATTCTTGAAGAACATGGAATCTCATTAGTTGATCATGAGTGTTTTATTAACCTACAGTGATCTACAACCACTGAAGCCGGTCAGAGTGAGGAAGGACACATGAGCTGTTTGGAGTTATCTGCTGAGATCAGTTCATGAACTGATAAATTTCTTTTAGATACTGCCAAACAGAGCCCAATACAGGTTAAGCCTTTGTAGATCAATACAAGCCTGCTGGTATTTATCTGCCTGAAGAGTGGCAGAGCTGGCATGGATGGCTTAGTAAATGTTTCCTGTTCTGGTTGTTAAGAATAATTTTTCTGTACTGGTAAAATTGCATGGCAGAGAGATGACATGACACTTCTGTTGAAGCCTAAACTGCTGCCCTCTCCAATTTCAGTTCTTTGCCTCTTGTTCCTGCCCTAGTGTTGCCCCCCTTCACTTGTCTTGATTCAAGAATTCATGTGGCTGCTGAACAAACCAGCTTGTGGAGCTGATTTTGTTGAAAAATTGTATTTAAAAATTAAGTGTGTTTATTTTCTGGGCTGTTCATACAGATTTTTTTTTTTTACATGACCTAGTTTGATTAACAGAATCATAAGTGCTTAAGCTCTCACAGTAGAGAAGTCTGAGTAGGGGTGGAAATGAGTGATCAGGTGCCACTGATACAGCGGACAGATCATGTCTTTTCCAGGTAAAACTGACACCAAATAGCTTTTGAGGAAGGTAGTTGAACTGATGGTAGCATTTGATGTAGGTTCTCTCTCTAAATTTAAACATCCTTTAATGATACAGAACTTCAGCATATGGAATAACAACATTATGTAAATTCTAAAGCATAGATAAGTATTTTTAGGTATTTCTTGACTAAAAATAGATTGAACTGCACTGTAAATTTTAAATACCACATTTCTATAGTGTAGAATAGTAAAAAACACACTACATTTACTCCCATTTACTCTGTGACTAATTCTGTAAAATAGTAAATGTGCTGTCGTTGCTTTTGTAGTTAAATATTATTAATAAACTATGTTAATCTTTCCTATGTAGTTGTATTTCAGAGCTAGAGATTTTTGTTAGTCGGTCAGGTTTGGTATCTGAACTACCCAAGCTGACAGTGGCCTTGGGAATATTTTTCTTCCCATGGAAATGAGAATGTGCTATTTTACATAGATAAGTTTGAAAGAAAATCATGTTTTATTTTGCTTTAGAAAATGCAGAAAGAGTAGCAGAGTAGCAAGCAACTACAAAACTTCTGAGCATATTTTTTTTGTGTATGATGATAGCACACATAAAAAGCCCTTCGAGGTGCTGGGAGTGTAATTCTTACCCCCACCCCTGCAGCTTGCATAATTTAATGTGGAAATAGTTAGCAGCTCTGAAATCACATCAGTGAACAATTTTTCTTACGTAGCCCAAGAGAGTAATTTTGTTTCTTGACCGTAGTTTTTTGATGAATCTCTCTGCTGTTAAAAAAAGTTTGGTATAAATGAAGGAGACTGATCTGGCAGATTACAGCATTAATTTATAGTTAACTTTCAAGTCAATTTTTTTTAAGTCTGGCAATATGTATGGTTTTTATTGATAGTTATTTTCAGGTGCTTGATAATTGTGGTAAGAGTCTACTGGAAACTGCTTGCTCTAGAAAGGTTTAGGATAGGTTCATGGAGAGTATTGTCTTGTTTTGCATTTAGGGTGCATAAAGTAAAATACTAAAAGTAAATTTCCAAGACTTTCTAAATAGTGAAGTTTAGCTTAACATAGCTAAAAAATACTTAGCTGCAGTCGAACAATTATTTTGTTATACTGTGCTGTGTAAAACCCTGAACATAAAAGATCATTTGAGTTTTTTTATAAGGTGTTTTTAGATAGTTAACAAATTTAGATCTAAGCTTAATGCATTGATTTTTGATACTTGAAATGTGTTATATTTTGTTTGTTTGTTTTCTAACAAGTATTGAATTTTTTGCAGGCTTATGGAAAAATCTTGTTAATTCCTTCTGTTGCTAAATTCTGCTTTTTGAGTTGAATGTGACAGTTGTCCTAAATTCTGCTGCCTGAGCAAAAAAATTTTTTTTTTTTTAGTTTGAGGAAAAGCATAGAAGGGTGTGGTGGGGTTGTTTGGTGCTTTTCTTCTTGTTTGTTTGTTTTTAACTAAACCCCAAGTTTTGTAGATGCTTGAAGAAGTTCAATGATGACTTCATATAGGGTTTAATATATAATAATTTCTCCATTAGTAACAGTGCATATGCTCAGGCTGAGAGACCTGTATGCTGTCTGGATCTGATAACAACTTACAGTTAAAGAGCATGCCTGCTGCTCCAGGGCAAACTGATGTATAAAACCGTTGCCTGTTTGTGGCATAATTGTCTGTACTAGTTTTTCCCTAGTGTTGGTCCAAGTTCCTAACAAATGCTTTATAGTTGTGTACAGGAAGCCACAGATGTGGATGGGATCATCAAACTGATCTGTGTTTCAGAAAACAATCACAAAAGTGGGCTTTTATTTATCATTGGTCAGTTTAATCCAGTTTACCATGCATCCCTTCGAGAAGAGTGGCTGCAGCTCAGTAGGCAGTATTGGGGTGAGAATAAAGCATTGGGAAGGGTGGGGTGATTATAAGATGCCATTGCTACTGAAGAAATTACTTGGGTGAGTACATTCATTATGCAGTATTGAATATAAATAAGTTTATGGTATCTGAAGTGACAGTTCATGAAGCCAGCTCAGATGCATGCTTTGAATTTACCAGTGCATCCAGTCCAGAGAACTTGGTGGACACACTTCACTATTCACAGGGCTGTGGGTATGCTAATGGTGAGGTAGAAGAGGTCAAGAAGCAGTGTGGTGTAGTTCACTGAGCAGGGCTATGCAGTTAAATACATTCCTTTGGAGCTCAAGGTTCTGAGAAGCAAATGTGAAAGCATTCATCTTTGACTTTATGGGAGGTAGAAGTACTTCCCCGCTACCTGCCCCTTCCCCATCTGAATTATTTTGTTCCTTCATTACTCTTTCATTACTGTAGGCAACAAAACCCATGATGACTCATTTTATTGTTCAGTTTGCATATGCAGTTTCTCTGTTGGGTTTTATATTCCACTCTATCCTTACCCCCTGCCCCCCACATTGAAACTGTTGGTCAAGAGTGCTCTTAGATGCAGTATTATATCAGTGTATGCATATATTTAAAGTATATGAATAACCTTTTGAGTGTAAATTAATTCACAAAAAGAACTGAGAAGTTATACTGTACACAGTATGTTTTAATTTGTAAATATCTCCTAACAGAAATCCTGAGTAAAGAGAAGATAATGTAATATTGTTACAGTTTAAAATATTGTGTAATATTAAGCACAATTACAAACTAATAGCATTCTTTCGAAAGGGCAGACCCCCTCATTTGTTCTCCCATGCTTTCCAGTTTGAAAATTTTCATTACTTCCCCACCCCCCACCCCCCACCCCCGAAATTTGGCATGGTAGCCAGAGGTGCTTAAATAGCACCTAATTTAATAGCTTAAATAGACTGCCTAATTTAACGAATTATCTGTGTGTTTGTCTGTCACTGATGGATATTACCAAAATGATTGAAAAAAATAGGACGTTGTCTTTAAATAAGGCTATTTCTATGTTCTGTTGGCAAAGCAGGAGCAATTTCTACACTTGTCTCATGAATTCTAGATGTATTGTACACTCTTTGGCTGCTGAAAGTAAGTATTGGCTGATTTAATCTTATAGGCATGAAGTTTCTTTAAAACTTATTGTAAAGAATGTGGATCTTGTACATAACTTCATTATGAAATGCTCAGCAAAGTTTATTTAAAATGCAAATGTATATGGTTTAGGACACTGCTGTTTGTTGTTGTGTTTTTCATTTCCAGGTATGCAAGCATGAGTAGGAACTGAAAAGAATAGCTATGTGTTTTTATTTTCTTGTAGGGTTTTTGTAAAATCAGTGTTTAGGTGGGTTCACTATGTCTTATTCCTAATACCATAGTTCAGACTCCTTATTAGTTAAAAAGAGGTGTTAGTTGTGTTATTTTTTCTTGTATTTGATGGTGGTCTGTTTAGAATTACATTGATCCTATCATTAGTATAATTATCTCATGCCCAGTTCTACCCATGCACTTAGGTAGGCTGTGCATGGGTATACTTTATAGCTCAGGGCATTAGGTAGCTGTAATATTACAAGTAATGGAAGAATACAGGTGGTATGAGAGCAGGTGAGCAGTATAGCAATGCTCAGCTGTATGTATAGAATAGGCAGCGTGGGGTCACATCAGTTCTGCAGTGCTGTGCTCCGGGAGGGCTGGCTGGGTTAAAACCGCAGCTTTAGACCCAAGGTGTTAAGCCTTTGTGTTAAAGTGTGGCACATGCATCTCCTTGCTTGCTATGCCATCGGGGTGATTTTCCAGTCTGGAATGAGACAGTCCATCTCTCTGTCTGTACCAACTTGACACTAGAATCACTTGGGATGTCTCGCCACACTTCCCAGTGTTCCCTCTTCTGCAAAGAGGGTTCAGGGAGTTATGGCAAGGTTTCCTCCTTAGTGTGATGCTAGGTAAGGTCTGGCAAGGTTAATGAAAGTAATTCTGCACTTTGGGAGCCAAGCTTTCTCTAGAAACAGTATAACTGCTTTAGAGTTATGCTTGCTTTCTTGTATCTATTTTAAAGATGAGATAATTGCCCATAAATAACTGAGTTGACTGCTACATAGTTTCTTTCTTTTGGATAAAAGTTCTCAGGAGTGGATTCTTTAGGTGGTTTCTGTAGGCCCTTTGTACGAAGAGGATGAGAAAATGGGAAAGAAAAAGATTTTACAACAATAGAAACAGCTGGCAGGATTCAGAAGGGGAAATGGGGACAGAGAAGAGGGTCATGGCTTGGGGGCTTTCAAAATCAGACCATTGCACTAAGACAAGCCAGTATTAT
The DNA here is from genome assembly GCF_929443795.1 of Astur gentilis. Classification (NCBI taxonomy): domain Eukaryota; kingdom Metazoa; phylum Chordata; class Aves; order Accipitriformes; family Accipitridae; genus Astur; species Astur gentilis. The sequence goes on along the minus strand of NC_064893.1, from coordinate 8,497,819 downwards.
GTTTTTACTTATTAAATGGAAACTTTAACAGTTCTGACAAATTGATCTTAAAATTCAGTTGTTTAGCTAAGTGAAAACTCTGTAGTTTGTTACAGCTCAGAGTACTAACGAATGTGAACAGCAGAAATGGTGGAAGGAAGTGATATAGGAAAGGATTTTCCTATACACAGATACCAGTGCAAGTGGACCAATAGTAAGCTTGAGACAGCATCTACAGTCCTGAACTTGCCCCAGAGACCGAGTTTGTTGATATTTTGCTGAAGTCTTTTAATTCTCCAAATTACTTTTCCTTTCAGGGATGGAGGTAGTGTCCAGCACCCTTCTGTAAGAGTTCATCTTTGTCTCATTTTTTGCTCCCCCAGCCCTGATCTGACATGGGCTGTCCTTGTCTGCGAAACTTCTTATCCCATTTTCTCAGGTCTGGTTTCTTAAATGAATAGTTTTTGGGGCAACCTTTGAATTGACATTAGAAATTGTCAGTGGCACTTGGCTATAGTCCTAATGTGAGGATGATGGATCAATTGCACTGTGAGAATTAACTGTCTGCTCTTCTCTCCCTGCCCCATGCCTTGTTTGCTTTTTCTTTCCCATACTTCTGAGATTAGGGACAGAGAAATAATTACCTCTTATGATAGTACATATGTTAACAACAATGTAATTCTTGTTTGGTGGTGTTCAGCTGTCCAGAAACATACAAATGTGGCTTGCTTGGTTTGAAAAACTGGTGATCAAAATCAGAATTAATTAATAAATTTTCAGGGATTTTAAAAATTAATATTTTACAAACATGCATCCAGGACAGTTTGCTTTTTTCTTAGCTATGATTTTTCTATAACCTATACATGCATATGCTTCCTTTCTACTTGGTGTTTTTTCTCTTAAGATGGACTTGCCACTTAAGAGGCTGTTTCTACTTAGTTTATACATATTTGATTTAATGCACTATGTGTATCCCACTGACTGTTGCACATTAACATATTACTTGATCTAGAAGAACTTTTTCTTGCCATAACTTGACATAAGCAACAGTGCGTTTTTTCATTTTCTGTGATTTGTTATTTGGTGCTTTGAGCATTAGATTGTTGTCTATGTTGTGCCCCAGATAGCAGCTTGAAACTAGTGCAAGAGGAGAGTGTTCTTGTAAGTCATATTTGTTTTCAGATGAATGACCTGAGTGTGCCTGTTAGGCTATTTTAAAAGGAAGCATTTATCTTGTAAAGTATTATTTTTCTTACCATTTTAATACAACAGGTAACACTGATAATTACTGAAAAATAGAATAGATTGGATTTGTTTATTTGATGGTGATATATTTCTCTCAGGTCTTAAAACCTTATTTGTACGGTCTTCTGGGGACTGTATTTTCATTGTATGGAAGAAAGATGGGAATTCTGTTGGGTTTTTTTTTTGTTGTTGTTGTTTTTAATTGAATTATATATAATTTCCATATAGATCTGCTTTTGAGCAGGGCTTATCTGGCAATTTAATTTTAGTTAAGAAAGCTTTTTTTAAAGCCTGAATCATTTGTTACTCTTCAGGAAACTAGAATAAGAAGGGCTGTGGTTGATGAAGTGTTAGAGTAAGTAAACATAATCTGTGTTTTGTTTTTATGGGATATGCTACTTCAGTATGGTCAGCTGAGCTTTCACTTTATCTTTTGAATTAATTGGTACTTTTTCCATGTCTTTTGGCTGAACCGTAACTGAAGTGATTTTGATGTTCTATATTACTTACAAATTGAGTTTCTGTCTTTCTGTTATTTAAGGATACTTAGTCTATGTCTAATTTATTTCCAGTTAATGGGATGTTTTTCCATATTTTTGCTTTGCTTAGTTTAGCCTATAATACAATGCATTTTCTGTACTTCATAATGCTTTTATGCTGTTCTCTAATCAATATCGTAGTGCACTTTGAATCATTTATCGTCTTTACCATGCTCTAATGTGAACGGTCCAGGATTTTAATTATTATTTTATTTTTTATCTCATTCTCTTTTAACCACTGGTGTTGTGACAAATGAGATACAGGTGGATTCTACTTGCTGCCTTGAGGCATGGAAACAGAGCAACACTGTTTGACAATGCTCTAGATTTACATCCCTCCTGCTGCTGGTTCTTTGTCCTCCCCCTCTGTCTAGTCAGGTGCTTCAGGCATTATTTGAAACTTATTTATATGCTTTGCCTTTTTTCCTCAAAGGATTCTTCCAATGATTTGGGTCAGCAATTCTGCCATTTGTTTGTTGATTCATTTTTATTCTAAATTTAAAAACCCAGCAACTTTTCTTACAAAATAAGATTTAATGTCTTGCATAAAAATGGGTGTCATGCTCTTATAGACTATTACCTTTTGTTCAATGTAAATGTGTTCAGTGTAAACGAAGGCATGGTATTGAGAATAAACAGGTTCTGTATTGATCCCCACCCCCTGGCCCCAGTTGTCATAAGGTCTGATATAACTCAAATCCATCCTGTACAAAACTGCTGAATAGAGAGCTCTGCCTACAGCAGCAAAGAGCTTTCAGTAACTTGGATAAAGTTGTACTCGTGACTGTCAAGGGAGCTGTGCTGTGAGGAATGAGAGGTAGCACTGGGCATTTGACTCCAGCCCGAAGAAGACACCTCTGTTCATGTTTACTTGATAATTAGAAGGGCTGGAATTGTTTCTGCTCAAATTGATTATGCTTGTTTGAGAATGTATTAACCTTGGGAAACTGGACATTTCAGCCTTTCAGTCCAGGATGGCTATTGTGAATGCTATTTTGAGCTATTCAGTGAAATACTCTAAGTTGTTACAGCGTGACTCTTGAGAGGAAGCCAGTCTTCAATGTTAGTGGTTTTGTTTCAGGATGCTGTCAAAATAGTCATTGCCAGCATAGTCGCAGCATACGGTCCTTGATTTTGAAAAATGCTGAGCAGATTGGCATATTCTAGCAACACATTTGGATTATAATATAAAATTACAACTTCATTGCCACCAGTCCTGTAGCATAAAAATGAGGCTCTTGGTACTAGGAGGTTGATCAGTAAAAGTGGAATACAGTGTCTTGTTTGCAGTCAGCTGGAGAGTTTGGGTTTTGTAGAATACTTGAGAAAAGAGAAAGGTGTCTCATTCTGGCTGTTTCAAAACTTTTTACATCTGAAATTCTAGAATTTTTTGACACTTGAATGGCTGGGTAGGAGGACTGTACTTGGGGTACTTCTCTGCACTTGAAATCAACTCCAGAAGAAGTTGGTATCTTACTGAAGAGGACCGCTCCTGCAAGGAGGGAAAGGCAAATGTGAATGGTCCCACTGATTTGTAATTAAAATCACTGTTTTCCGGTGTCTATCACTTAAGTATGTTTTAATTTCTTTTTTGTTTGTTTTTTTTTTTTGTTGGATTGGTATGGTATTGCAAGTGTCTGATTGAAAAGAATTAAAGGAATTGGATATGAAGGTATTAAAGGAATGTCTTTTAGCCTACCTAACTTCACTCTAACTTCTTCTGTAAGCAGCGGCATTAGATTCAGTAATATTAACATGACAGTGTCTCTTGTAGGATAATCATGGGTCAAACCGGAAAAAAGTCTGAGAAGGGACCAATTTGTTGGCGAAAACGTGTGAAATCAGAATATATGAGACTGAGGCAGCTCAAGAGGTTTCGACGTGCAGATGAAGTAAAGGTATGTCATCTTTTGGTTCTATTGCTTAAAAAATGGTACAAAAATTGACTGTCTTCTGAAGTATGAGTTGTCCTGCAGTTAACACCTGCAATAACAATTTCATTAAATACTTTGTTAATGTACTGAAAACTTGTCTTAACTCTGTGACCTTATAAACAGGTATGACAAATTTATATGTGATTGAATCAGGCATGCTAAGTAGAAGAAAAGACTGTGGAGAGCAAGTACGGCAACTTCTTTAGCCACATACGCTTTCTAATTCCATTTAGAATTTAGTTCCATGCTAAACCTCTGAGTCTCTAAACATGAGAACATGGTTTGAGTCAAAGAAAGGGATAATGAACTCTATTGAGCCTCACTGACATTTAAACAAAATCTGTGGGGGTGAGTTTTGAGCACTTCTTTTTATCCTGTCTGGTTTTGTTTATTTTTTTAGTAAATGTTATAGTGCGTTAAGATGCTAGCAGGTGAATTTAGAGTCTTTGATTTTTTTGGTAATGTTTACAATTGTGATTAATTTTTAGAGTATGTTTAATTCTAATCGTCAGAAGATAATGGAAAGAACTGAAATCTTAAATCAAGAATGGAAACAACGTAGGATACAGCCTGTTCACATCATGACTTCTGTGAGCTCATTGCGCGGGACCAGGGAGGTTGGTTAACATGTGTTGTGGTAATTCCACTTACAAGGTTGTTAGCACGTTTTCATTTTATTACTGGAAAAATTGGCTATTCTTCCTTTTTTTTTTTTTTTTTTTTTTTTTTTTTTTTCCTTCCAGCATGACATGACTTGGCAGCTAAATATTTTTCGTACCAGTCTCAAAGAATTTATTTATTATTTACTTCAATTATATGACTTCTGGAAAGCAATAAATACATAGCAGGCTACCTAGCTTTGAATGACACACAAAAGTGAAACTTCTTTATTTCTGATAATATTTGGATAATCCTCAGCATCCTTTAATCAAACCATTTTGTCTCACTGATATTGGGAGTTTAATCTTGCTCCTATTGGAAGTTGACCCCCAGTGGTACAAATGAGTAGTTACTTTGGTTCTTACTGAGTTAAAGCACTTGACAAAGTCTTCTTTATATTAATTAAAGTAATTTAATCACAGAGGTTCTAAAAGGAGTTAGTTGAGTTGATGCACTCTTGTGTTGCACAAGCAGACTGGACCCTGAATTTGTGAAAAAAACACTTCCATGATTGTGATGCAATTTGAGCACCTAAACTGGCTTTCATGTTGGTAGCTCAAATAGTTTTAAGCCTACTCCAAATTTCTGTATTCAGCCCAGGTTAATTTATCTTCTTTCTCAGTTGCTCTTTAGGCACTTCTCCAAATTAAGCTAGATTGAAGCTGTTTTATGTGTAATAATCTGAAAAGCTAACTCTCTTCAGTGGGATGAGAATGGAAAGATTTTACTCCGAATAGTTTAAAAAACCCAAAACAAACCACCTTCTCTTCAAGGAATTTTTTCAGATTTTCCTTTCCCTAAAATTTTAGTGGGGAACTGAGGACGTGTGTTTGTGTCACGGAGGTGCATTTGTATGCATGTGTGTTCAAATGCAAACAGGCAAGGAGCTTTGCCTGAGTGTTTTCTTTTAATCATGAATGAATATGCGATTATTCATGTACAGCTCTATACCTATTATATGGCACTGTAGGATCAGGACTTCTGATAATAATTGACACAGGTACACATCTGGTTTTCACTTTTTTTTGTTAGTGAAAGATCATTCCTCACCATTCCTCTTTCTTTTTTCTTTTTTTTTTTAGCTTGATTCACTATTCTTTTATCTTAATTTCCTGCCTGAATTGATTTCCTGCCTGAATTGATAGAGCACACTAATTACTGCATTCAAATCCAATCTCTGTCTCATGAATCAGAACTCTAATGCTTGATTTAAGATTGCCATAATTTATAGTGAGGGAAGTAAGGCAAAGAAATGGTGGGGGTTTTAAAAGATTACCTTAAAATCCTTTTTTTCTTAATATGCTGAATTTCTTCAGAGTTGCATAGGACACTGGCTAGAAGTTTAGTGACCTGATGGAAAGGTTTTGTGAAAGCCTTCATGTGTTTGGTGAAGACTGCAGGGCATCGCTGGTGACGTAGATTTTCTGCAATGGCTAGTCCAGTCAGCATCAACCAGAGACCATAACATGTCCTATGCTAGCCTAATAAACAGTAAGCTGAGTTCCATACCAAAACAACGGGGCAACATGACAGAGACTTGGTACCAAACACTTTGAGTAATTTTGATGTAGCTCATTTGTCAGCCTGAGACTTCTAGTTCCAAAGATAAAAGTAATTATTTTTTTACTTTTGTATTTTTCTTTAAATATACATGAAAAATATGCTAGATGGCTGCTAGCTAGAAAATTAAACATTAACCTGAAATGGGAATAAAGCACTAGCATAGGACAGTGTCTTGAGTATTGATATACACAGCAGAAATCTAATTTAATTTGCTGAAGATTAAAAAGAAAATAAATAAATCTGGCTTGTGTCATTCTACCGGGGTACTGTCTCTGTATACTGTTTGTTACATTACTTTGTGTATTTCTTTAGAAATGTGAAGCTCTGTTCATCTTTCCCTTCTGGAAAGGAGAAAGATCTTTTGTCTCCACTTCCTTTTTTCCTTTCAGGTAGCTATGATAGCTGTTCTAAGTTTTATTTTACCTACCTCCAAATCCTCTTTGTTGTACTTTCCCTAGCTTTGTATGTTCCTGTCTGCTTTTGTTTGTAACTTTTTTCAGAGTTCTTCATACTGCTGTCCAAGTATTTGCGAGAAGTTGATCTGTGTCTGTGAACTGTTGAATAGGTGCAAGAATAACCTAGAAGTTGTCTGTATTTCTATGGCATGTTTATCTTTTGGAGGCTACATAAACCTCTGAGTCAGGAAAAAAAAGAAGTCCTGTAGCTGAAAAACTCATTGACATGTCCAGAGTTAGATACTAAGAGTTAATTTCCATTGTAAGCAGTGTGCATAATCAAAGGCTTGAGGATAGGATAAAGATAAACAGACAACAATGAGCAAACAGGGGAAGAATTAACAAGATATATGGAGGATTTATTTCCATAAGATGTCTTGCTGGCATTAAAGTAAATTTTTTTTTTTAAACATAAATAATTCATGATTTCTGCAGTGTATTGATCTGAAGCCAGAGGAATTCAGTTGGCTTTCTGATGGCTTGAGTACATACTCTAACATCAGTATAGCAGCAACAGGTACTAAATCTGTATTGAGATACCAAACATAATTTGTATTGTAGGTCAAATAGTCTGAGTAAAATATATCATGGGCACTTAATAATAAGTGGAAAAAACCATCATGATCTATTAGCAAGATATTGACATAGAAATAATTCTTGTGTTTTTTTCTTGCTAAACCTATTCTTAATATTATGCCCTAAAAATCTGATGCATTTTTCAAAGGCTGATATGGCTAATTTTGACAAACACTTTGCATTTTTTACATTGTAGAGTATTCTTCTGTGATTTTTTTCTTTCTTTTTGTTTCTGATGTTGCTATGTAAGTGTAACTTCAGCCTCTTATTTCAGTGCTCTGTGACCAGTGATATAGATTTTCCAAAACAAGTCATCCCACTGAAGACTCTAAATGCTGTTGCTTCTGTGCCTATAATGTATTCTTGGTCTCCCCTTCAACAGAATTTTATGGTAAGTTTAAAAAAGTGCTCGGAGGAGGAATGTAAGGAGAAAAGGGAAGGTTAATTTTAGAAATAAGCAGCAAAAATCTGTTGCCAGTTATGCTCCTTATCTTTTTGGTATTGGTAATAAGGCAGTAATAATTAGAAATAGGCTCCCCCAAATAAAATGTGGGGGGAAAAAAAAAAGAAGGTAACTTTGATTGAAAACTAAACCTCTTCCTCAGTGAACCTAAATATCTCTAAAACCTTGCTGTAAAGAGACCCTAAGTTTATTTAATTTAGGTGATGAATTGTCTTGTATGGTATTTAGCAAATGTAGATTTATTTGAAAGCATATAATCAGTGTAATGAGAAATATTTTCTGATGGGTATGAATGTCTTTATGTAAGACAATCAACCAATGTATCTGTAGCAGAATAGTAATTCTTATGGAATAGAGAACTTAATCCTGAAATAGTGTCCTCACATAATGGTCATTCTTATATAGTGACTGAGTATAGCCTTTTCTTCTGATTAGCTTCATTGTATGCAAAAGCCATAATGTTAGATTTCTGATGTAGGTATTCGGCTTATTTGAAAAGCTTAGCTTATTACAAATCTTTGTCACATCGTTTTGTATATGATCACCTTTGCTGACTGAGTATTACAATAATAATCGTAGCAAAGTGATTTAAATAACTGGCTTTATCAGTAGATGTACAGAGTTCTTCCACACATTTTTCTACTTGCTTTCAATTCATCACTGTTTAGATATTTTGCACTGCTGCAGAATCATGATCAGCAGGAGAGTTTACATTTATTTTCTTAACAATAGAAGGTTCTTCTGTAGCATTGGAAGATACAGCTAAGTATCAAGGTTCATAAATTCTACTGACAAAACATGGGAGTATTAATGCATTTTGTCGATATGCAGACAAAAAGAAAAAAAGTCAGTGGCGCTCAGATTAAATTGTGAGGTATGTTTATGTGCTTGCTGTTTAGACAACTTGGAATTTAGAGTCTTTTTGTATCATATTTTTTTATCTCTGGCAAAGCAATGAAGGGGTGGGTTCCATTGCACATTACTGTGGGAGAGAAGGAAGGAAGGGAGAATGAACTTCTCAAATGCAAGCTTCCCAAAGCTAGGTAGCTTCCTGTGTTTCAGCAGTAGAAGCTTTATAGAAACACCCTGCTAACATTAAGGTTAGGAGCTAGTGTCAGTATCCTGAGCCAGTCACCACTAGCACAAAAAATTGTTGAGGGTTTTGTTTTATTTATCCAGTAAAATGTGGTAAAGCAGTAAAGCCAGTTAGTTAACTGTGATAGCTAGACACTTGTAGATTGTGAAAATGGCAATGGAGAAATGGTCAATTGAAAACGCAATTTTAAATTGTTTGTTTATAACTGTTGTTACTAGGTAGAGGATGAAACAGTTTTACATAACATTCCGTATATGGGAGATGAAGTGCTTGACCAGGATGGTACCTTTATTGAAGAACTGATCAAGAACTATGATGGGAAAGTGCATGGAGACAGAGGTGAGCCCAAACACTCAGGTATACTAATCACTTCTTCCTATATAAATAATTGTCAGTGTTGCTTGTTAAGGCCTGATGCTTGATTGTTGCAGTAGTACCTCTAAAATCCCTACATTAGGTATAATAGACTTCCTTAATTAAATATATTGCTTTGCATTTTCACGAGGCTGCAAAGTGTTAAAATGGTAGTACAGAAAAATTAAACACTGTAAATTGTTTATTTTTGACTTTTGACTTTTTCCCTAGACCATACAGTGATTCATCATAATGCTTAGGTACAACCTGGAGAAGTTCTTGGTCTTCAATTTCATGCTCACAGCTTTGGAATATAATAGTGTAATGTCCCTACATGTGTCCTGAAAGTGGGAGGAGAATTATGCAAAACTCTGATAATAACAATACTTGTGAATGTGATTTGATAGAATAACCTCTTCTGGGTTTTGTGTGTGTTTTGTTTGGTTTTTTTTTTTTTTTTTTTTTTTTTTGGGGGGTGGGGGGCAGGGAGGTTTGTGGTTTTTGTTTGTTTGTTTTGTTTTTTTTTGTTTGGGGGTTTTTTTTTCCCCTTTAAGGAAATTATTAGCTATTTAAAAACCTCCTTTCTGTAAGTCAGCTTATAGAGCAAAGTTGCATCCTTCTGTTGCTACACTATATATGTGTATTCCTAGGTGTAGTTTATCTCTTATTCTGCGTGGCAGCTGGACTACATGCCATGTCATCTGTCTCTTGGTTTGCTAAATCTGAAGTGAAGTAGCAACCTTTCACTTGCTCTATGTGCCCACTCAGAACTGGCTTTTACAAGCCTGAACTTCACAGTTGCAAAGGTTTCTCTGACTATTCTGCTTCCCCCTTCACAGAAACATTACCCACCCCCAAATGGGGAATTGTTTCTTAAAATTGGTTATATTCCTGTTAATGCTGGGGTGACTGAGAAAGAGAACCATATTTTTGAGTATTGTGTGCCACTCATGAAGGTTAAACCTGCGATTCAATAATAAATGTTACTCAGTCCTATACTAGTCTTGTTAACGTCCTCAGGATAGCTGGTGCCTTTATATTTCATGAGGAACATGAAATGTTTCATGGGGTTTTGCCTTTGGATATTTTTATAGATTTACTGATATCTGACATCCTTGTCAGAGAACTGGTTATGTCAAAATGGTGACATTACTAGTAAATGTCTTCTATTATTGATTTAATTTATTATTAAATGAGTCTAGCTTATTAAATTAGTCTAGCTTTAAAATTAATCTTGTTCTACCATCTTGAGTCCCAAGTTTATGATGGCAATTACTGTTATTATGGGTCCTTCAAAACTATATATTGAAAGTAGAAAGATGATATTTTAGTCTCTCAATAACTAATATTCTTGTCTGACTGTAATTAAATGTAAATGCTGTGGGAATCTGTAATCCAGAGGCATTCCCATATAAGAGTCAGAATTTTAAACTACCTCTGTAATTGTACTTTTGGGAGAGAAATTCATACTAACCTGTGTGTGTATATTAAGAGTTCTGTTTAAAATGTCCAAATGAAGTAGCTGCCTGTTTTCATTGTCTACACAGAAACAAAACTATTAGTTTCCTTCAAGTTATAGTTTGACATCCAACCCCAGTCCAAGTTCAAAAGGGTGGTGATAATCACTATAGATCCCACACAGCTCATGGTTATTTTTTTGAAAAATAACAGCAGTCTCTGTCAACACTAACTACGATTTTCCTCTCTGCCTTATTGTCTATCTGTGCTGCCCTATCAATTTTACAGCAGAATATAAGCTAATAAGCAGATATATGCAGCATTGTATTATTCAGTTTTCTCTTGAATTTTTTGTATATAACTGTATTCTTTTTTTATCACCTTGCCAGCGAGTTCTATAGTGGGGAAGTAGATGCTATGGAACTACCAACCAAAAGTCTCTCTGGAGATTCCTAGGTGTCCAATGATAGCTTCATAGATTAACTGCATGCATTTCCAGGCTGGCTTAACCCAACCATGCTGCAATTGGGATTCTGGCATAAAATCTCTTAAATAGTCCAGCTAGTTAGAAATTTTTTTTTGTCTTCCAAGAAAGAGAGATTTATTTATGTCTACTGGTATGAAGCACAAGGAGTCAGGAGAAGAAAAATTTCAACAAGTTTCCTTCTCCCCTTCCCACCTGTCAGTCTAAGAAATAAATGCTGAGTATTTTTAACTCTTTTCAGTTCATACGTTGGAACTAAGAGGGGAAAAATGCAAAATTGTTTTTCATAAATTACACATTTGCCATAATTCAATGTAAGTGTAGGGAGGATTAAAAATATTTTGTATATGCATTGTGCTTTTCTGTTCACTCCCAATTTTGCTGAATTTCAGAATGTGGATTTATCAATGATGAAATATTTGTTGAGCTGGTCAATGCACTTGGTCAATATAGTGATGATGAAGATGATGATGAGGGAGATGACAATCCTGATGAAAGAGATGACAAGCAAAAAGATCGGGAAGGTAACAGGATGGGTATGTCTATCTGCAGACTTTAAAAATTAAAACCAAAACCCCTTTTTCTTTAATCACTCAATAAATTTGTTCAAACCCTTCTACTTGATAGTTTTCAGGTCTAAAGTAGCATCGTTTTCTTCATCATTTCCTTTGCCATTTAGTTTAAGAGTTGTATGGAGGATACTACAAAAGGCACTTTTGCCAGTTTTTGTTTATCTGCATACTGAGACAGTCAAATGCACCAAAAATCAGTTTGGTATCTGTCTAATAAATGCTTAGGTACTCCTCAGAAGATGAAATATCATTATTCTAAAGTAGGCAGAGTTCTGAATTGCCATCTCCATCTGCTGGTGAAATAATGGTTTCTCCAAATTTTACTAGTAGAGTTCTCTCAGCAGGAAAGATCACTTATTGTCTGTAATTTAGAAATAAAAACCTTTGCTCCTTTTTTATTAGGATTTTGGTGAAGTCTCCCTTTCTCTGAACACGTCCTTGAAGTAGCAAACAAGCAGAAATAAAATTTTTTGTTTTCCAAATTTTTTTCTTGTTTGACAGAGAAAGAAAGCCACCCACCTCGGAGATTTCCTTCTGACAAGATATTTGAAGCCATTTCCTCGATGTTTCCAGACAAGGGTACAGCAGAAGAATTGAAAGAGAAGTAAGAAAGTATTTCTTAAGATACATTGCTGTGTTGCTTTATGAAACAAAGATTCCTTGACTTCGTTAAATATTTGTTGATTCAGAATGGTCCCCCTTGCAGCTAGGTTCTGTGGCAGTTGTGTAACTTCTGCAAGTGATACTTGAAGGGAATTGGCTCTACCTGCTGAGTCAAAAAATAGAGGTGTTTATTAGCCTTCCTTTCAAACTGTTGAAAAGTAACTGCTTGCATGTGTTTAATAATCTATGTTATTTTTTTTGAGGTGGTAAAATAAAAGCTTCTGTTTAAAAAAAAAAAAAAACCCACAAAAAACCAGTCTCCTTTTTGGAGTTAGTGAGTAATATATATGAGGACATGATGGTCCAGAAAACAAATCCATTCTTTCCTAGCCAATTTTGTATTTGTATAAATGAGTATGGAATTAATAACTTGTCACGTCACTAACAGATTGACCTTTCTAGCTGGCACATATTTCTTAATTTTTTTTTTAATTTGTCACTGAAAATGCAGTAGTACTGGAATAAAAATTTTTAAAAAATTTATTATTATACTAAATAAATAACTTCTATTTCTTTCTTTTAAGATACAAAGAACTCACTGAGCAGCAGCTTCCTGGAGCTCTTCCTCCTGAGTGCACACCAAACATAGATGGACCAAATGCTAAATCTGTTCAGAGGGAGCAAAGTCTACACTCTTTTCACACACTCTTCTGTAGACGCTGTTTTAAATATGATTGCTTCTTACATCGTAAGTACAGTTATAGCCTGCTTGTATATCTCTTACTTTTTTGGAAGTCAGGAAACTTAAAAGTATCATAAGATGCAATACAGAAAGAAGGAAAGAGAAGAAAAAACTAAAAGCAGTAATATTGCTAAAGTTTACGAAAACATCTTGTCCATGTTGTCATCATTTTGCTGTGAAAACTATACCTCAGGAAACTGAATGCACCTCTTTGGGGTAGTTTGTTATCCTTTTTGCACTTAGGAGTTCGTATCGAATTTCTGGCTGGGGCCAACCTGTAATGTTCCTTCTCTTTTTATAGTCTTCAAGAAAACTACATTGTTTTCTACTACTGTTTCTGTGTTACGCTTTCTCAGTTTGTGCATGGAGAATGGAATATATTTCTCCATAAAAATACCTGGTTATTCATCAGACTTGCTTCATTTTCCAGCAGGGAGAATGAATATCCATGAACATTTTTTTATTATTTTTCTTTTCTCAGGTTACTTTCTAGCCACTTTACTTGTACCTGGTGATTTGAAGAATTGTTTCGGACAGTTGAGTTTTAGAAATTGTGATATTCTTTCCACTGAATTGCTTTCAAGTTGCCCCATTCTTCTGGGGGAAGGATTTAACAAGAGCATTAGTAATGATGTTAGTTTCCATTTGCAAAGTGTGAAGAGTAGGAGAGATTCTGAAGTGCTACTTGAGACAATTCTTTTTCTGAGAATGGAGTCAAGCATAAAGGGGAACCTAAGAGTCAAATATGAAGTGGTTTCAACTTGCAGTTGAATTCTGTGATGGCCTTTATTTCAAATTAATTTTCTCTTTTGACTTAACTGTTCATTTGCATGTTCCACTGAGTGTGCACGCATGTTCATTTGGAAATCTTTGTGCTTTGTCAGCAGCTCCTCATCCAGCACACGTGCAATCTGCCTGTATTTGTACTTCACACTGAAGGCTTTACCCAGGGTTGCTGCTTTTTAGTATCCCTTAGTGGTCTTTCAGTTTGTGGAGGAACCGGAGTTGTCAGATGGTGGGAAGGGGAGAAGCTTTTCCTGTTCCTAGTTTCTTTAGTATTTGTGGCTTTTGGAGTTAGGTCTTAGTTTCACTTTCTGCTTGCATTCTGTTGGCAGGCCTTGCTCGAAAATATAAAGAAGCTCTTACTTCTGAATAATATTTAAGAACAGTAAGTTTCTGGAGGCATAGCTGCAGCCTTGTCCAGGCAGCTTCAACATGGGCATGTTCTGTGAAGCTGCAGGTTTTGCTTAGAAGTATCTTAGTTGCCTGGATGACTCATTCCAAGAAGTGCTGTGTGCAGCCTTAGTCTGTAGGACACGGAAGTGAAGCTGTATACTAGCTCTTGGCAAATCCATTTGTCTGGCAGTGGTTTTATGAGTTCTTGACACTCAACAGTCTAGCAGGGAGACTGAGTGCCAGTCTAGTTTTACTTCTTCAAAAGGATTTTGGTTTTTAAGTCAACAAGAAAGCATTGTCCAGACATAGTAAGAACAAACTTTTTACAGGAGCACCCCAGAAGATTTTTAGGTAATTCTGCAGCAGTGGTTTTAGGCCATTTTTCTCACTAGTTTTGTAAACTTGTAGGATTTTTCCAGTGAAGATATAGGCTCCTCTAAAATACATATATATTTGATTACTTAGATAGTTTATCATAGTCATTTTTACAGATTGTTAGAAGTAGAACTGAAAGGATCCACAGACCACATTTCAGTACCTGGGAGTACTCTGGGGAGACTGGTATTACCAGTCCACAGTTTTGAGGCACCAACTCTGTGAGACTTCTTTTAGTGCTCTGAAGGACAGATTCATAGTGTTGTTCATTTTGACATGTTCTTAAGTGGCAGATTCAGCCAGTGACAAAGTTCAGAGTCATGTCACTGACGAGCTGAAGGACTTCAGTTCTCACACTAGCAGCATCCTTTAAGCTGAAAATGTTGAGTCCCCCTTCCTTGTCTTCATAACCTTCAGATGGAAGACAAAGTGTTCCTGTGTATGCTAAAGACTGCCTAAGTTCTTGTTGCTGGTGACTTTTGATAAGTCCCTTAAACAAGTCAGTATTCTTTCCGAAGCGGTGTATGTCCAAGGCTTCATTTTAAACCATGCCTCGTACTTAAAAAGGCCCAAACTTTAAGTCATCTCTTCAGGTTTTCAGGGCCATAGCAGAAAGAAGGAAGAATAACACTTCCACTGTGGAGGCATTCAAGATGTACCTTTGTGTCAAGATGGAGTGTGAAATTACCGGTTATGATAATGCTCCTTATGGCAGCTTATGCGGCACATGCATTGTCACTGGTAAAAATATACTTGATACTTGATTGTTGCAAAGAGATCTCTTGATGCTTGATTTACACATTCACTGTGTAGCCTCCAGACTGGACGCTGAATGTAGTAAACTGATGCTTCAGTCACCATTCCCTGAAGACATACCCAAATCCCACCTCTGCAATGACTAGTCACTGCTTTGGATGCATTGCTTCCTTCTGCTTATGTCTATAGTAACACCAAAGAAAGAGGATGGTTTTCTGTATGTGTGTCTGTCTGCTTGTCTGTCTAGAGCTAGGAATTTATCTGTTAAAAACTGAGAGAGTCAGTTGTATGACCTCTTTGCTTTCTGTGAAATTTTTAAGACTGTTGGTCAAAATCCACCTGATTCATTGCTGGGAATAAGTAACTCATCAAAAAAAAAAGACTACTTTGCTTATTGGAAGGCTGGACTAGCAATTTTAAGTGTCTGCAACAATTTATGAATTTAACTTTTTAAAAAAGTTGCTAACATTTCTACTAGACCCTAATCAGTTGCCCCTATGTTCTACTTCATGCAGTTGCCAAGCGCTACAGGATGATGTCCTGGCTTCTGCAGATGACATTTTTGATGAATTACTTTGGTAATGTGGTGGGCTACAGTGATCAGATTTGTACTTTGAAAGGCACAAATCTCTAGAGAAGGCATAGAGAATTAAAAAAATACAGGAATCCTATTAGGTCTGTTTTCGATTTTTTTGTAATCCCCCTTCTTAGATTCCTCTTTTTTTTTTTTTTTTTTTTTTTTTTTGGATTAGCCTTATTTTACATAGTTTCAAATCTTTGTTCTAGAACATTTGATTTAAATATTGGAAAAGTTATCATTAGATTTTTAACGTGTCAAGTCCCCTTGACGACCTGGCAATCCCTTTATGTGCAGGTGATGACATTACTGAAAAAACTTGTGTACCGACTTCATTTGCTGACAGCAAGGAATTATGCCTAAATGTCTGGACTAACAAAGAATTTAGAAGAAGGAAAAATATCAGGTAGGGAGAATTTCCCAAATAGCTTGACTGTGAAGCAAATGTACATTTCAGGCTAAACTGTTGCCTGTGTACTTTCACATTATGAAAAATATGAGAATTGAGCCCATTGGGGATGAGACAGGTAATAAATCTCAAAGACGGAAAACATGCTCAGTGAAGGAGTTTTAGAATGACTTTCTTAAGGAAATTATTGAAGAAATACAGAGCTTAGTTATTTAGGAAATTCTGCAAAGTCTTCTTTGATTTTTTTAAAAAGAATTCCTCCTGATATTTGCAAGATTCATAATACAGCTATACAAACAGTTTTATTCTTGTCCTGGATCCTTTCTTTGTAACAAGCCCTCCAAAAAATAACTTGCAACAGTGGTGGTAGATTCTGACTATAGTGGTCAGTACTATACTATGTTGGGTGTTTTTGCAATAGTGGAATACAAGATATGATTCTAATATTAAAGTATCAGATATAGTGTATTCTTGAGGTATCACTGGTTTAAAAAGTCAAAAGTTGATTTGTTTCACTGCATTACAAACTAAACATTTCTTCATTGTGTAAAGGAAAACAATTTAAAAAAAAAAACCCACTCATTGTAGGAACTCTGCAAATGAACTCGAGAGAAATGTTTGCATCTGCAAGTGACATAAAAAGAATAGTTTTGGTTTCTGCATGTTGCAGCAGTCTGATATGGATCATGGCTTGCAAATGTTTTACTGTTCTTTTGCATTGTTGCAAAATTATTTTTCTTGTGGTATGAAAAGAGGGTAAAACAGTTATGTGAAAAAAACCCCTGAATGAATGAAATGGTATACTGTGCAAATTTAAAGATGCAGTGTTGAAAAATCTGGGTTTTTCCCCTCCACTTTTGGGTGGAGGGGCTCCCAATCTTATCATTGTTTTTTAAAAGCTGGAAAAAGGGTGGAATAACTTGGCATTAAATTGCAAGGTTTCTTTGTTATTTAACATATTTTACCTACAGAATGTGTAAACACTTCAAGGATATGTGAAACATATGAGAAGTGACATACCACAGAAAAGCATTTAACTGGAATATGGGGGAAGAAACAGTGCTAATAGCAACAATATGCATAAATTACATGCCTATACTTGCTTGTAAATAATTTTTACATACCTATATGCCCATATGTGGAAAATTGAAGCTTTTTTTGTGTTTCCAGGTTTATAAATGTAATATATTTCTCTGGAGAAAGTGATGCAATATTTAATTAGTGATACTTTTATATTGTTTATAGCTTTTTAAGAAAGCCTTGGAAGAACATATTGCTTCCCTGAGGTTCCCATGTACTGCTGTCATTGATACAGGCATAACATTATAGAATTTATGATTTGATTTCCAGCACACCTTCCCTTATGGGAGGGGAGCATGAAGTGATGGTTCCAAGACGGAATGGTTTCATCAGAGAAGCTCTCTTAAGAAGTGCTCACCACCATTGGTCACCCTCCCCACTGGTGCCAAAACAAGTGCTTGTGGAGCTACGCTGCAAACCAGATCACTGAAATGATATTTGCTTTTAAAAACTTTGTCCTGTGAAGACATATGTGAGCTCTGCCCACATTCTTTAAAAGGGAAGGAACTGCATTTAAAAAGTTCAGTCTTGAGAGTATAGTGGACTATTATAAAGAGAAGCCTCGTACACAGTCTAGAAATGAGTAGGAAAGCCTATGGTGGTGGCTTATTGAAGGAGAAGGATGTGTGTGGTGTTGGTACGGAACAGCCCTTATGGATTAATATGGGTAAGAGGGGAGCAAGGGATTTTTTTCTTTTGGTTTGAACATTAGCACTTTTTATTCACTGAATGTTCAAAAACTTACAGTTAAGTTACAGTTGCCTAACTGCAACTGTGGTAAAACAGCAGCATACATGCTTTTACAGTGCTTGGGAATCATCCAGTTTCAGACGGGCGTCTTTTGTAGGCCTTCATGGACCTTTAGAAAACAGTCAGCTAGCTAGCACTGAGTAGTGGGGTTTTTTTGTGTGTGGTTTTTTTTTTTTTTTAAACTTGAGTGCATTCTCCATTTTTGTTCCTTGCAGTTGTGTGTGCCACTGCTAGCACATTTAGGGGGAAACAGTATTTATTGGTGTCTATCTATATAAATATTAAAACCAAAAAATTTGTTCCTTGAGCATGGAGGGATTTAAAAAAAAAAAAAAAAGAATTGCATAAAACTAAGGATGGTATTTCTAAAAGCTCCTAATATACTTTGAAAACATGAGTATGAGAGTTCTGGTGAGAGTCTAGCTGCAGTTTTTCCAGGTTTCAGTTAAGTAAGGGATGCAGAAGAGCTCCTAATATCTCCAGCAAAACCGGGAAAGTCAGTCTCTCTGAAAACATCCTGCTGGGAGGCAGAGATTGCATGGGGGAAAGCTAGTAGAGATGAGCTCTGGCAAAGGGAATGGGTAGGAAACTCTGCCATCCTGTTATAAAGGTGCTCATGTTGCATCTTTTACATACCCAGTTCGGCTCCATGCTGGTCACTGTTCTGCAGTGACTTATACAGAGCTGTACAGAGTCCATCAGATACATGAGCAGACACTTCTCTGCAAGTTGCAGACTTAACTGTGGTGGTTCTGATCCACAGTGACTGTGTGATGCTAACTTATTTTTACCTTGCAGCTGGGATATAGGAACAACACTTACCACCTGTCAGCTTAGTTGGAGTGCTGATAAACTAATAGAGCAAAAATGCTTAGGTGTCCTTCTTGCTAGCAAAAATGAAAAGTGGGTCCACTACCGTTCCAAAGTGTGTGGGGTTGCATTTTCTGACAAGATAGAAATTGAACACCTGAATCTTACAGATTGAGAGATGATCATGCATTAATAGGAGAAGCCCTGAATAATTCTGTTTAACATGGTAACAGAAGTAAAGTCTGTTCTGTTTGTTGGGAATGGAGATAGAGGAGGTCTTGATGCATGAAACAAATGTGATGATTGTCTTCACTGATGTAAATGGGCATATGCGAAACTTACTTGGTGCTGTCTTAGTGTATTTAAGTGGTAAGTCAAATGTCACTAGATGGGGTTTATTCTGTGGGTTTTTTTTCCATTTGTTATCATTTTATTCTGGTTTTAGTAAAGTCTTGGTAAACCTTTTGCTTTGGATACTGTTTCAGGTTAGCTATTTAATGTATTTTTTTTATATTAAAACTTACAAATGTGATGTTTTGATTCAACAGCATTCCATGCAACTCCTAATACTTATAAACGAAAGAATACAGAAACAGCATTAGATAATAAACCTTGTGGACCGCACTGTTACCAACATCTGGTAAGATAATTTCATTTGTTAAATTCACTAAGTGCTAGTGCTAGCTGCAGTATAGCAAGTTACACTTAGCGTAAGGACATGTTGGATATATGATAGTGCATATACTTGTGGACCACCTGCAGTCAAGTATGCTGCCTTCAGTTTGTGCAGAAGAAAAGAGTTAACTTCCAATCATCAAATGAAAGTCTAAGTAGGACTAATTTTTAGCTCTGTTAGATGTAGCCTGAGATATTTGTAGGGAAGAAAGGTTATTGCCTCCTAATAATATGTTGCTGCTATTGTGTCCAATCTAGTCAAAGAACTGGGTCTTACAGACTTAGCTCTGTTGTAAGTTATATCACAACTACAAATTAGAAAGGTTTTTTTAGTTTGCTGAAGGTGGATTTCATCCAGTATTTGTGCTCTTAAGAAATAACAGGATGGAAATTAAAGGGGTGAAATTCTTAGTAATATAATTTCAAATCTCTCTTATACTTCCCCTACATTTTTTAGTGTGAGAAACTGTGTAATTTTCCAGGCTAAAAACTCGCTACGCATTGTCATACCCCTTTCCACTAGAAAACAAATTACCAGTGATTGCATTTTAAAAAATGCAGAATGCATATTGTTTAAGTGCCATGTGCAAGAAGAGTTCTTGTATTTTGAAGGGTGTTCTCTGTGGGAAATTCTCATTTTTTTTCTGTCATCTGGGAAAACAGAAATTTACTACCGAATTATTTTTCACTTGGCAGCTGGAATGAAAGTGGAACTGAAATACTGACATAAGTACTTTGTAAATGTAGAATTTTTTTTTTTATGATAGTAACAGAAGTATTTATGTTCATAGTTAGAGTACATTTAACTGGTATTTGTGTGTACATGATTAAGTTGTAGAATAATGCAAAGTAATACAGTATGCAAGTAGAACGTATTCTCCCCCAATCCCTGACCACAGGTGAAAACATTTCTTAATTCTTTTACTGAAAATTTTAATGTTTTGTGTTTAGGAAGGTGCAAAGGAGTTTGCAGCTGCCTTGACTGCTGAGCGTATAAAGACACCACCAAAGCGCCCAGGTGGCCGCCGAAGGGGAAGACTTCCAAACAACACCAGCAGACCCAGCACGCCAACAATAAATGTATTAGAATCAAAAGACACAGATAGTGATAGAGAAGCTGGAACTGAAACTGGAGGAGAAAACAATGATAAAGAAGAAGAAGAAAAGAAAGATGAAACATCCAGTTCCTCTGGTAAGGCTAGTCAATGCTTCTTTATTCAATTAGCTGCAGTGCTTGAGAGGATAAACAAAAAAACAGTAAAACAAAAAACCCAATAAAACAAAAAAACCAAGTTGAGCCACGTGATCCTAGAAACCATGTGTTTGGAATGTATGGAAGTGAGTGAAAAGACAGGGTAATAATGTGAGTTTAATCAAATAGAGCACTGTAAGGAAATTTCCAGATTGTCTTGATTTATGTATAGAGGTGAGATTGTATAATTTCAATAGCTACTGTTACCTAATTTTTACCTTCTTTAAGAGGTATATGAAAAGTGCTGTTTTGTTGTGGCACTTAGTTTTAAATATCCCAGGTTTCTGTTGTCTATTATTATTAACTATTATTTTAAACTATTATTATTAACTATTTTTAACATTAATAATTTGACATTTTTAAGAGCTGTGTAAAATTTTTGAAACATGGCCTTACATTGACCTATACTTTCCATTATTTATTACAGAAGCAAATTCTAGGTGTCAGACACCGATAAAGATGAAGCCAAATATTGAGCCTCCGGAGAATGTGGAATGGAGTGGTGCAGAAGCCTCAATGTTTAGAGTTCTTATTGGTACCTACTATGACAACTTCTGTGCAATTGCCAGACTGATTGGGACCAAAACATGCAGGCAGGTAAGAAGGGAAGCTACTTACTAAGGATGATAGCGTTTTACTTTTAAAACTGAAGTATAGAAATACTAGTATTGATTACTAAAAGAGAAAATTAATTAATTTTCTTGGTTTTTCCCAAGAATGCTATGATCCAGAATTCATGCCACAAATATATAGACATTAGTTTTAAAACTGTTTTTAAATTAAATTTACAGGAGGTTTAAATTAGACTATCTGTTCTTAAATAACAAAAATAATCAACTTTATAATGTATTGAAAAGAGACTATGACTGGATATAATCTCTAAGTTGTTGGTTGGAGGAAATCATACTAACTTAGAAAATGAGCAACTTTCTACTAGTGAGAGATTTATCGTGGATGTATTATGGTATCTCTTGTTAGGTGTATGAGTTTAGAGTAAAGGAATCTAGTATTATTGCTCCAGTCCCTGCTGAAGATGTTGATACTCCTCCCAGAAAGAAGAAAAGGAAACACAGGTAAATCTGTTACTAAATAACCTTAGCATAACAATGAATCAGAGATACAGGGGATCAGAACAGAAAGTATTTTGGAGGAAAAGTCATGCAACTCTTCTTTTGCTTCCAAAACCTATATTTGGAGCAATAAAACAAGATGGCGTTTTGGTTTCAGACAAAAGTATTACTGCATTGACAAGTAAAACCTTCCACTTCCCTTCTTTTTAATCTCTTTAACAGCCAGATTTTTGTTAGCAGATTCTCGTAGGTGTATTGCTGCAAGTAGTCAAACTAAGTTTAGATTAGAAATATTATACACAGCTTCTTACAACATTCAAGATATTGTGGTATAATATTGTTTGCAGCAATAAGTACTAAATTTACAAGCATTATAATGGGATTCAATAATGATTATATAGTATTTTGTAAATTAAAACTTAACATATTTTTATGGTGAAGTGTATTTCATTAATATTCAGATGATCAGTAAGCAAAAATATTGTAGCAAACTAGTAGGATTGCCTTTTTTTTTTCTTTGAGACACTATTCTGTTGTAGCACCCCAGTTTCATTATGAACTAGAACTTCAACTAAAGAACCAGGTTAACAAGTTATTTGAAGGGAAGCTGCAATGAAGAACAAAATCAAGGTTTTTGCTGGAGCTACAAAGACCAGCTGAAGCAATTACTGTTGGAATTTTAAATGTGGTGGGTAATGTCTCTCAGTGAAATGCATTTTTCTTTGAGAATCCCAAGGTTTGAAAAATGCAACTCTGCATTGATTTTTTTATTGCCAGGGATGAGAACGTAGGAGATAAAAAGCTGCCTGAAAATTAGCACAAACATTTCTTTCTGCAAGGAAGAAGTACACTTTTTTCCATAAAGTTTCCTTTTTCTCCCTTTAACTTTCCTTATTTTCCCCCAAGCTTGTTCTTCCAGTTCTTCTCCCATCAATTCTTCTTGCTTCTGTCATAGCTTGTCTAAGTATATTTATTATTTCCAGGCTTAGTGAAATTCCTGATACTGGCTCAAAGATACTGTTGACATGGAGTAGAATGTTTCTGTTTTGTAGCAAAGAGGCAGCTGATGTCAGCTAGGAAAAGATTCAGTGAGCATCTGGAAGAGATTCTGTTCTCAGCAAAAACTATTGATTTAATGCTTTTGGCACAGTTTTCAAGTTTTGGGGCATTTGGTGGGGTGGCTATTTAAATCTGGAGTTATTAGCCATAGCGCAAGTTTGGAATATGTAGTTGGGAATTAGCTTGCTTTCAGATTCACGCAAATTGCTATAAAAATGGTGCCACTACATCTATTTGAAAAAAAGCAACTAAAAGGCTCAAATGTATTTTGAAGCTGAAATGGATTATATGGTTACCAGGTTGACATTATTGTTTTGGAGGAGTTTTGAGAGGGGTTTTTTGGTTTGGTTTTTTTTGGTTGTGTTTTTTCTTTTCTTTTTTTTTTTCTGAATAAATAAAAGCACATACCATTATGTGGGGTTTCTTGATGTTATTTTGTTCTTATTAGTTACCAATATAAAAACTTTTATGCTAGCAATTTAGTTTTGAAATGCCTTTTAATTCTTTTAACTCTGATTGAAGGAAGTAGAAATTTTTTTTATTTAATTTCACAGAATATGTGGTAATCAAGCTGTCTCCATTATTCTATGTGCAGTAGCCTTTTTAAAAAAAAGAAAACTTTTTAGCCTGCCTAGATACTACTGTAATCTGAGCACTCTCTGAACATGTCACGCAACTAGCAATTGGGAAAACCATCTGGAAGTCTTTCTCTGTTTCTTACATTTCTTTGAGTTGAGTTTACTCACTCCTAGAGTAAATCTAATCCTAGAGCCAGGAAGGCCCTTCTGTCCTGTTTGCACTTTTCCATTGCAAGGCACTTACTGGTCTCCAGGTTTTCCACATGTGTGTGTGGTAGACTGCCTTTGAGGAAAAGCAGCAGCAGATTTTCTTGCAAGACTTCGCCTATTTCCCATGCAGTCTTGGTGCTTGTATAGGGATACTGACCATCTAGCTGGCAAGACTATACACCTCTTGGATAGTAAAAGATATTCTCTCCCTCCTTCCAATGTCTTTTTTTGTTAGATAGCCATAATAAGGCTGATCAATGAGAGGAGAATTTATATAGTTGTTTTTCAGAGAGTCAGTAAGTGTCAGAGCCTGTCCTATCTATCGGAGATTAATCCGGTGGTTTGTGAAGGCTCTGCTTTGCTGGAGGAGTAAGTACTTTGCACAGAAGCCAATAGAAAAATCTGAACCAGGAAAGAATTCAGAAAAGCATGAGCGTATGCTGGAGGGAGAGTACTTCAGTACTGTTCATTGTCTTGCTTGTGTTTTTTTTCTGTTGCTGGGAGCAAAATTGTATTTGCTTTAACTAATCAGCACTCCTTCCTCTGGATTGGTAAGGATCTGTTATTGATTGTAGGGCCATGTAATGCTGCTACTTGATTATTTTTGTTATCCTCCCCTCCCTCAGCCCCTATTCAGATGCAAGTTTACTTAGTAAACTTTATTTGAAAGTATTTTCTTTTTTCCTATATTCTCATTTTCTTCCTCCTGTCCCTACCTTCCGCTGGACGGCTCTTCACTGCGTGCTTGAATAGCTCACGTGGTTCTGCCTAGAGTTTTTATAGGGATTTAAAGTCTCACTACTATCAGGCAAAAGGTGCAGCTGAGGCATTGGCACAGATATTCTTATGTGCCAGCTGGTTGGAAGGCTGAGTCTTAGAGTGGTGGGGAGGCTGTGGATAAGATACAATTTAGGAGACTGAAGTCTTTGAGTGATGCCAGAAAATCAAACACTGCAAAGACTTAACTACATATATTGACATAATTGGCACATATTTTGAATTTGCAGCGCTATTTCTGGTGGCAGAGTATCCCTGTGCAGAGAAAGAAATGCTAGTGTAGCTTCTTCAAAAGAATACGTTTCTACTGCCTGATTAGCTGATGCCAGTGCCTCCTAAAAACACTGGCAAAATCTAGTAGGTTGTTATCAGAGAACAGTAATGTTTTTGACAGCTTCTGTCATAATGCTTTTGGAAACACTTGTTTTCTAAGCTGGCTATCCTGCAGATGTCAGCAACCAGATGTACAAATCCACCTGCTTGCTTGGAAATCTGCCACCAAGTTTTCAATTTGTGTTTGTTTTTTTTGTTTGTTTTTTTTTTTTTTTAAATGAGGCTTCAAGTTGCTAGTGCTTTCTCAACTTTGTCACTTCCTTGCCTTTGGTTCCTGGTGCATGGGACCAGATCTTGCCTTTTGTTTCTGAATTGAGATAGCAGATTATAGGACAGAGAGAGAAATTAGTCCACCTTTAGTACAGTAGTCATTCAGGCTTCAGCTTTGTGCACTAATCAGGCGAACTTGTAGTGCTTCCTGACAGTTTTTTAAAGTTACAAGCCAATGAATGTACTATTTGATTGAGCTATTCAAACCTGTCGAATTGGTCAGTGTTGGCAGCTTGCTTCATGTTGTCCTCTGTCATTCCGCACAATTCATGCTCACACTCTATGTCTCCAGTTCCTTTCTTGTAGATTCTCTTCCTCCTGTGACACCAATCTGTGCTAAAAGCATGTCTGAGCTGATGCCTTTGCCGTTGTGACTGCCATATTTAATTTTCTATCCATTTTGAGTTGTTAGTATTAATGCTTTGTTGATGGTGGCAATCTTTGTCATATTCTTTGTCATATGGACAAGGTGACCTTGTCCATACAGTCTATACTTTCCTGTGGAAACCAGAAAGTCTCAGGTGGCAACTAGTCACCAAGTGGTATTTTACTTTTAAAGTATTAGGATAATGTCTACCTTAAAAAAAAAAACGCAAAATGAAAAGCTCATACTAACTGCTAATGAAATGGTGTTTTAAGAAGTCTATACACAGAAAGCTTTTAACGGTTTGGTATGCTAGTAGGTCCTTATTATCTTGGGCTGAGAGACAAGCTTTTGTGAAAGAATTGTTAAAAAATATGGTATATGTTACATTACTGAATACCAGCTATCCGAAAAAAAGTAGTTTGTGCATTAGAGTAATTTAAGTCAAAATTGCACTCCTTCTTTCCATTGCATGGGAACCGTCTTACAAAGAGTCAGCATCTCATAATTCATAAATATATGTTGGTAGCCTTTTTTTCCCAGAGTTAGTTGCTCTAAATAGGAATGTCATCTGTTTGTTACAGTGCTCCGTAATGCTGATAGTCTTTGGATTTGTTCCCTCCCCTCAACCTGTTACTTGGAAAATTTTGCCTCTGTGGGTTTCGAACTTGTATGGGTTCCTTCAAATGCTTTTAAGAAAGTTGGCTGTTGAGCACTTAATGTTAAGTCAAGTGGTAAAGCTTTGAACGGGCAACTGCAAAGAGAATCTTGTTTACTGAAAGCTGTTGTGTGTGGTGGTGGGGCCAGCACACCATTTGGTTGGTTAAAGTAGAAATTGATATCATGCTTCTATGAAAGAAGTAGCAGCTAAAAAGTCCTATTTAAGTAGTTACAGCAGGATGTATTTTTTCAGAATGCTGAGTGCAACTTCTGAGTGTCGCCTTCACTGAAGGGCAGAAGAGATTTCGAAGTGTTCTGTGCTGGGGATTTTTGAGCACATGTGTTCATGAGTATTTTGGACTGCTTAAGTAAACCTGAACAGGAAGTGAGGTTGTGAGGTGCAGCTAGCAGTGTATTATTTGGCCAGGGAATGAGGCTTCTCCCATATTCTCTTAATGTTGCTATATGACTTACTAAGAAAGTCTGAGAAGTATAAACTTTGAAAGTCATTAATCTAAATTTTTTTATTATGTTTATTTACCGAAAAATCAAGTGCTAACTAAACTGCATAGAATTGAAGAAAGTAGAGTGAGTTATGTTATGATAACCAAAGGCACGGTACTCTTAAGTACATCATTCCCCCCCCTTCCCACACACACACACAAAAAAAAAAGGGGGGGGGGGCAAAAACCAACAAAACCCAAACCTAACCAAACCACCAGACAGCAAAACCAACACTTCTTGCAAAGGGAGTACTTAGCTAAGCTAATGAGAAAGAGGACACTGATGGAACACGGTAAGGATGTAAGAGAAAGGCGTATAGAGTTTGAAGTAGAAGGGAAAAGGCTTAGCACAGTACCACCAGTCAGAACAAACTGGGGAGAAGTTGGTCCAACCAGAAGAAATACTGAGGTTGCGTCAGTGTGGCTGTGCCACAGATGTGATGTCCTGTTGTCATATACTTGGAGCTCAGCAGATGAAGGGCTGTGATCTGTAGGGGTCTACTAGTGTGGTGCTGGGGCCAAGTCCTGTGAAGCAAACAGCTGACAGACCTTCACTCCCCTATTTAGTCATGCCCCTCCATATCTGCAATTCCATATCCTTCCTTCTGCTGCTGCTTCTGCCTGCTAGAAGCAGCTCCAGCAGCCTCCTCTTTGCAAGTTTTCCTTCCAGGCTGCCTGGATTTAAGCATCTGTGTAGCCTGGGCTCGGGGGGGGGGAACTGCTTGTCTGTACAACCCTGGGACTAGAGGAATGGTGTGGGGAGGGGGAGGGAGCAGCCTGCAGAGTGTTGATCTTGTCAGCTCAAAGAGACTGGGACAGGGTGGTTCTGCTGCAACCACTTCTGACTTGTGTGCAGTTAGCAGAAGTTCTTGTTACCAGCAACTTTACTATTTTAAGTCAAGTGTGGGTGCAAGATGCAGCTACCTTTCCCAGCCCATTGCAGGAGGAGTTCCTGTCAACCTTCTTGTGTTTGTTTTGTGTTTTTGCAGGTTGTGGGCTGCTCATTGCAGAAAGATACAGCTGAAAAAGGGTTAGCATCTTTCCATTCAATTTATGTCCTGAACTTTTAAGATTCTACTATTTGCTTTTTTGGTTTTGTTTTTTGGGGTTTTGGATTTTTTTAATGTTAGGCCATTATATACATTCTATGGGGATCTAGAGATTATAGGGGGAATAAAAAGAAAAAAAGTAAGCTCTCATTACAGATATTGTAGGGGCAAAAGCCTACTGTTTGGTTTATGTAACTGGAAGAGCTCTGTATAATTCAATAAAAAGGAAAGGAGGCTGAATTTACAGTCCTTTCAGTATGGCCTCGTTGAAGTACAGATAAAAATGGTATCAGCAGGAGCTGCAGTAAAAAGCGGCATTTTTAAAACTAGCTTATTTTAGAAATAGTTATCTGAAAATTTGTTGAGAGTGGTTGGGACTTCTAGCAACATAAATAATTGATCAGTTTGTCTTTCTCTCTCCTTTTTGATTGCTGATTGCAAACCCAACACAAGCTCAGGAGTATTAACAGCAAATGTAATTTGTATAGCACCAAATTCTCCTAGCTGCTCTATAGGTAAAGCTCTAGACTTGTCCCCGATAGTCCCTCCTTGCCTGTAAAATGTTAGCATTGTCTGTATTGGAAAATTGACTTGGGAAAGCACAGTGGTATAATGACCAGACATTATTTTGCCAGTGTATCTGTTTGAAAGTTGACTATTGCTCCAGAGTAAAAATTACTTTGGGTATTTGAGCAAATTTACTTTGCTGATTAATAAAGGTGTTACTCTAGAACATGTTCACACAGGAAATTATACCATTGTAGTTTCGTTCTTCAGTTTTCCACAGTAAACAGTTTCAGCTCTGAGTACTTGAAGCAGCTGAGTAATGGGAAGAATGAAGTGCCCTAGGAAGCAGGCAACTAACGGTGACAAACACCTAACTGATGTTACAGTTCTGGTTTGGTGTCTTATTTTTTTTAACCCCACTCATAGTAGGTTTGGGGTTTTTGGTTCATTTTGGGGGTTTTCTTAGTGAAATGACGAAAGGGAATTTCTGCTTTAAAGAGTGAAGGGAACTGCATATTGTTTGTTTGCACCTTTCATCTTTACAAAATCTTGCTATTTTTATTCAGATGGGTCGTCGAATCACGTTTACAACTATCAGCCATGTGATCATCCACGTCAGCCTTGTGATAGCTCATGCCCATGTGTAATTGCGCAAAACTTCTGTGAGAAGTTTTGTCAGTGCAGCTCAGAATGTAAGTAAAACATTTAAAAGCTATCTATAAATGTCTTTCACTGTCCCAACATTTAACTCTGTACTAGCAGTCTGTCTGTACTGCAGACAGTGTTTGCAGGAGCAGTGAATTGTGTTAAATGGTGTGAGAAGGGAGCACATATTCAGTTTAATTTGGACCTCTTAATTAGCCATTGAAGTCAGAAACAGTCTTCAGAACTAAAATTGAAGAAGACTAAAGTAAAATCAGGGAAGGAAAGAATTTACAGTACTTTGAATGTCCTATACAGATAGCAGTTGCTATTTTTTTTAATGTTCTAATATGCTATAATTTGCACAGTCTTAATTTCACAATGTACTTCTTTCATACCTGCCCTTTTTTTTCCCCATATATTCCTTTGTAGGCCAAAACAGGTTTCCTGGATGTCGTTGTAAAGCACAGTGCAACACTAAGCAGTGTCCATGTTACCTAGCTGTACGGGAATGTGATCCTGACCTGTGTTTAACATGTGGAGCAGCCGACCACTGGGACAGCAAAAATGTGTCTTGCAAGAACTGCAGCATTCAGAGAGGATCCAAAAAAGTATGTAGTTATACAACTACATGCCTATTGCCTTGGTTTTGAGGTGTTTTTATATTTTCATGCTAGAGAATGGAATTTCTTTGCCTTCATGCTGTCAAACAGGAAAAGAAAAACAAAAAAAACCAAAAAGGGAGGTAGCTGTCACTTATGTTACCTTGCTTATGTGCTGCGGTTAAGTTCAGTGTATACTTCATCATGTACCAATTAGTCAGTGTTTTCTGTGTAACACTGCAGTAAAATATCTCCTTTTCCCCATTCAGGCTTTGCTTGTAATTTGCAAATATGCTGCTGGTTTAAAATGCTGGCTTGTCAGTCTTTCTCTAGTTCAGCATAAGGAAGTTTGGCTCAGACATAGATACTGACTATTTCTTAAGTTGTTGATTCTAAAGCACAAACTTGTATGCAGTCTACTGAAGGTATCTCGAAAGCCCATTCAGCTCTGTTAAATAAATAAAGCAAGGTTTATTTCTGCTCCAGAACATCTCACAAACTAGTTCAGTAGAATACTGAGCTAATCAGTAGTAGTAGGCTCCTGTGCAGACCTTTATAGTTTGAAGTCCTTAGTGTATATGTTTTTATGTAACACCCTCATTTCAAGGTTAAATTAAAATTTTTATTGACTTTCAAGTACTTCATATGGCTTTTCTTTCACATCTTTTCTGATCACGTTCTTTCACTCTTTTTCTGATCTACAAGCTGTAATTTTAGTGTGCATGTGATAATTATAAGAATCTGTATTTGTCGTCTTTCATGGAGTCCCAGCATACATTTCACTGAGTAATACAATACAAAACAAAACACAAAATCCCAACAATAAAATAAAAAACCAAATCCAAGCCAGGGATGTCTAAACTTTTTGTTTTTTCTCTCCCACAGCACTTGCTATTGGCACCTTCAGATGTGGCAGGCTGGGGAATTTTCATCAAAGATCCTGTACAGAAGAATGAATTCATCTCAGAGTACTGTGGTGAGGTAAGGATGGAGAACAATGGTTATGTATGAGATTAAGTGGTGAAGTTATGTATTTGGCTAGAGACCAGGAGACTGTCTCTAACTTGGTATCATGTTTGGACAGAGAGATGTGATTGCCTAAGTATACAGGTACTGTATACTTAGTACAGTATAAGAGGCTCCAAATCCAGGAGGCTAGATGATTGAAATGTCACAAAAATTAGACATAGGCCTTTGTGAGAATGAGAGGCTGAATGTAGTTTTTATCTTAAATGTAACTTCAATTCAGATGTGCCTGGAATTTTGTGCAGAATCGTTTAGTATAGTGCTAATATTCTATAGTAATAAAACCCTGAATCAGGTATGCAGTCTTGATTTTTGAGTTGAGAAGCAATACTTGCTTTCCTTCTGCTCTGAAAAAACTTATTTATGCTAAGAGCAAACCATGGTTGTTTGGTAAACACAGAATGCTTGCTGAAAACAGTACTTTGGGAATATTTTCAGTCCCAGAGAATAAAAAAACCTCATCTTCCTTTCAGAATGTCTGGGGTTTTTGACCTTCAGCTGATATGGTTAAAAAAGGGAAAAGGTGGTCACTTTTACAAGTACTATTTCTTTCAGATTATTTCTCAGGATGAAGCAGACAGAAGAGGAAAAGTATATGACAAATACATGTGCAGCTTTCTGTTTAACTTGAATAATGGTATGTATGTATTAGTCACAACCCTTGCAGCATAAATAAAACATGTATGCTTACCCTTTTGTTCAGCCCTGTTCTTTTGCAGGCAGCAGGTAACATTGAGAAATTTGTTCTTCTGCACATCTTTTCCTAGCATGTGTGGATTCCTAATATTGATATCCAGTGCGCTTTTTTTTTTATGTTAGTCAACTAGATAGTAGTGATGGAGCCTATTACACAAGCCAACTATACAAGATGAGTTGAGCAGAAGTAGAATTTCATGGAGTAACACTATGTGAAAGCATTAAGTGAAGCAGCCTAAAGAATTTAAAAGGCTTGTTAGGTATTGTGTGAAAAGAGTTTTGCTGTGACTTAAATTAGCAGTCAGTTACGATGGTAATTTTGTGTCAGGGCAGGGGGGGAACCACACGCACGTGGCTACTGCCACTTGAAGAGAAAAATAAGACTGCACTGTGTCAAGTGAGAAATACTAGAAAATATTTGAAAGGAGGAGAAAAAAAGCTGCTTTATATAAATGTTGACTTAGCATATTTATGGAGCTTGTCCTTGTGGAATAAAGGTAGAGAAGCTTCAAATGAGAAATTAAGGTAGTGCCACTGTGGTAGGAGATGAACTGAAAGCACAGTGTGGGGCAGCAGAAGTATTTTGAGTCTTGCAGAATAATAAAGCTATCATAGGATGAAGTGCCAGCTCTTCCATCTGGGAAGCTGAGAAGTTACTTTTCCCAGCTGATAAAATCCAAGCACACTAGATATTAAACACAAAGATTTGTTTGTACGCAACTTATCTATAATTTGTGGGTTTTGTTTTATTTCACCCCTAGATTTTGTGGTTGATGCAACACGCAAGGGCAACAAAATTAGATTTGCAAACCATTCAGTAAATCCCAACTGCTATGCAAAAGGTACGTTTTAAATTTACTTGCTTTTAGCAATGTATGAAGTGTTGTGGGATACTTATTTAGAATACACATTTTATCAGTATTTGTATTAACACAAGTTTATATTTCTTTTAAACAGTTATGATGGTTAATGGCGATCACAGAATAGGAATATTTGCTAAAAGAGCCATTCAGACTGGTGAAGAACTGTTCTTTGACTACAGGTTGGTAGAAGGATTTTGTAATTTCTTCCTATCATAGACTGCATTATAATGCTTTCACTATTTCTGCCTAGCTCATAATTACTGTGCCTGCCTCCTTAGAGCCTCAGGTCTCAGCAACTGAACAGCAGTCCCCTTGCATTTTTATTTTTTTTATTTTTTAAAGCCAGATACTGTAGTAAGACTGACTTGAGCAGAGCAGCAGGTTAAGAGCCTTGCAAACTTGGAACAGCAGCTTGTATAGAGAAAAGTTTAGTGACAAATGGAGACAGAACTGTACAACTTTTCCAGGCAGACCAGCATATTAAACTTTATCTGGTAGGGTTCCCTAGGTACTGTTACAAGTTGTTTCTCCCATCATTCAGAAATGGGCAAGAAGTATTCTTGTGTTATTACAGAGAAGTGCTTCCTAAGACTGTGTTCATACTTCCCTCTAAAATCATCTCGCTTGAAAATGAAGCTGTCCAGTGACAATACTATTAAGTCAACCTTAAGAAATGTGACTGCTTTCTACTAGCCAAACTTAACTTTAGCATTGTGAGATTCAAGGCAAAAAAAAATGTGGAATTGTAGCATTTTGTTTCCTCTTGGTCAAAGTCCTCTAAAAGCAGTTTCTTGAGTGGTCAGCATTGTTCTGCATCTGCAAATTCACACAAGGAATAAAGGCCCCAGGTGGTGAGGAAACTATGGGAAATTTTAAGTATGAGGGTATTCCAGGCTATGGTGCTGTTAGAACAATGAAGCTGAAATGTTCAGTGGTACTGGTTTTTATTTTTGGTTTTATTTTTTTAATTTCAGATATAGCCAAGCTGACGCCCTTAAGTATGTGGGCATTGAAAGAGAAATGGAAATCCCTTGACACCAGCTACCTCTTCTTTTAAACAGCTGCCTTATCTTCAGGAATTTCTAGTACTGTGGGCAATTTTAGAAAAATGAAAATGATGCAATTTGAAATTCTGTATTTGCAAAGTACTGTAACAGTAATTTATAGTAACAAATTTTAAAAAAACAAACACAACTTTTTATTGCCTTCTCACCAGCTGCAAAGTGTTTTGTACCTATGAACTTTTGCAATAATGTGGTGTGGTACATTTTTCAACCTTGAATAAAGGATACTTGAACTTCTTCATTTTTACTGGAATTGAGTTGGAATTTTGTGTTGGCCAGTTGAGGTAGCAATGTGAATACTTACTTTCAACTTCTGAGCATAGGCAACTCCATGCTTGCCTACTTCTGTTGCTATTACTTCCAGGGCCCATTTAAGACTAATGTGAAGATAATAGTGTAGGAGACAGCCCCCAAGCTGACTGTGGAACTTCAGCATCTAGCACCTCAGTAAAAGAGTCATGGTCTTGCAGTTCTCATCTACCCTTGGCATGAAGCTACACTCACATTCTCTGAAGTGAGGGTTGCAGTTTAGAAACTCCATCAACTGCACTTAATTTTTAAAAAGTATTTCTCTACTTTGGCCAAGTCTCATCCATCCTTGGTCTTAACACAGGGTCTGTCCGTTAGCAGTAGATGCATTGAATGGAAGGGGAAAAGGGTCCCCCCCCAAAAAAAACCCCACCCATAACAGCTGTGATTTCTGAGACAAACCCTACTTTAAAGACAAATCTGTGGTACAAGGTTTGCGTCTATCTGCCCATTACCTTAATGGCAACTCAGCTGCCCAAGCAGGTGCCATGAATCTTTTCACTCATTTCTGTACTGAGTGAATAAACACTGATGAGGACAGAGGTGCATCATTTGATAAGGGAACCAGCAGTGGCTTTACTCTGAAGCAACAAACTGAATAACAAATGCAGAAGTAATTACACATACATTTCTCTTCTGCATCTCTTGTTTATCTGTAAGCAACCACTATTTTGCTTATTGGTACAGTATACAATTAATATATCTTATTACAAATTTTTTTATATGTTTTTATCCAAAAGCGTTTAGATTGCAGCTAGTTGTTTGGGTCCTGCACAGGGCTACCACATGTTTATTTCCGATTTGCCAGCTGAATGTGAACTCTGCAGCCTACTTGCAAAACTGATTTCAAGAAATCTTGTCACTGATGACCATGTATACCTTCTGCACTGAGGAGGCTCCAACTCGGTGGCCCTGTTCAGCAAGAGCCAAAGGAGCACTGCTGCTTCTGTACTCTCACATACAGCACTCAGCTGCCAGATGCCACCTTGCTCTGTGGTGGCCTAAGTAAGAACTACCCCTCATCTTACTCAAGGGGGGGAAGTCTAAAAGTTAAAACTTAACTTTCTCCCTGTTTAGGTAAAGCATGGCTCTTGTCTGAAGCTGGATTGACAGCAGATGCATTTTAAAAATAGAACTCTGCAAGAGACAGCATACAGTACAAAAAGTAATGCTGCTTTAACCAGCAATGGGTTAAAGCTAGCTTTGAGCAGGTTATTTCTGGCCTTCTGTATATGAACATCATTGAGCCTGCTTCTCTGTCACTGTATCACTCGTATCCTGCTACAAAATCTACTTACAGCGAACTTTCTGCAAGCAGTGTTTACAAAAACAAAACAGCATCTTAAAAAAAAACAAACAGAAAGCCAGCACAGAAAGCAGCACAAGCCCTATTCTTCCAAATTTCAAAAAGCAATTTGAAAATTGAACAACACGATGCTTCTGTTACCCATGCTGGCAGTCTTTAGTGCAATTAAAGTTCTTTCAGAATAGCAACAGCAAGCATGCAAAATCTCAAGTGGGGATGAGACTTTTCCCCCATTTTCCCAACCAGTTTGGAGCACATTTAATACTGCTCCATATTTTTATTTTTAAACCCAGACATTTTTGTAGGTCAGAGCTCAATTGTAACCATGAAAAATTAGTTTCCCTCAGAGAAAAACAGTATCGACACAAAAGCTGGCTCCTTTTTCTTCATGCCAGAACAAACACCAAACAAATCAAATTCTAAGGGGAAAAAAAGGATTTGGCTGCAGCAGTTAGGTTCTTTTTACCATCAAGAATAGAAAATATATATTACCAAAACAGAGACCTGTGAGGATGGTAGTGTTTTGCTTGTAACATGGAAAGCTAATACTCATTTCACATGTATACAATGAATGCAAAACATGCTGAGCAGAATGAAGCCTGGTCAATCAATACATGTGTAGTAACACTCAAATATTTTAATTTCCAGCAGAAGTTGGATTTAATGGGAATTAATTAGTCTTTAGGAACACAGACAAGTTTCTGTTCTAGTCAAAGAAATGGGCAGCCTCAACCTTAATTATTCAGGGCAGGATTTAGGCAAGTGGGATGCATTTTATAGCACACTGAAGTATTAAAACTAGCTCCAATTTCAGATGACCAAGTATTGCCTTATATATATTTAAGTATTTTCAGTTCTGCATATCTTCTGAAATCATCACAACTTTCTTTTCTTTCCAAAGTGCAGACATCTCCTCTTAAAAAAGAAATAACATGCACATTTGATGAAAGATGACAATTAATTTCTTCAGAGAACAAAATGTGCTTAAATCACCAGAAAACAGGGAAAAGGAGGAAAAGCAAAACAAATTTCTATAACTTTCATAACCATTGTACCTTTTATTTACATTTAGAAAGATAAGTCATGAAACTTAAAACAATGAAACCAAATGCAACTTGTACAGAAATCTTTTAATTTTTTTTTATTTATCACACATTAAAAAATGAAACACACTATACAAATGGTTTTTCATAGCAGATTACACATGGGTCCATTCAGACTCGCTCTCAAAGTGCTGCCAACATTTGTAAGTGCTGCCTGCGATGGCAGCTGTTTATCATATAGCCAATGTATTGATTTAAATGCAGTAGCATGCAACCCTTAAAGGACAAGGGTTTGATTCCTTTCTGTTCTTAAATTAGGTTAAATGGCATTGGTGTCCATATTTACATACTTGAAATGTATCAATCCTGAGCAGTTCTGATGTAAATCTGAGAATGGCTGATGGGAGTCCTGGTCTCAGTTTTTAAAAAGGGAGGTCCAAATGGCAGCAGGGTGGCTGCTATGAAGTTCCGTTGCTTTCATTCTTTCCATCACATACCTATTTGCTGAGTGTCACACAGTCAAGTAATTGCTAATAAAAATGTTAAGCCAAGTAACTGTAGGTGTCCTTCTCGCCATCTACACGTTCCAAGTATTCTTTCTCAATCAGAATGTCGATGCATTTCTGCAGGAGAAACAAATATAAGCAGTGGGACACCGGCAGAAAAGCCCACTCTGTGGTTGCTACAAACTTTGAGCTATATTGGCCACAGAGTTTCAGGCCAAGTAGAGGATGGGAGTACGCAAAGGGCACCAACCATGGCAATTGGCTCTCCTGTTTCTGACCACATCCAAGTAGAGGACTGACTTACTAATCCACTACACTGAATTATGCTTACTTGATGCCATTCCAGGGTAGTGACTGGGAGATCAACTGATCATCAGTATGCTAAGCAACTTCATAGTAAGAGAGCAAATAAAGAGTTAAACCAAGATGCAGAGTGCTTACTGTAATGTTACTAAAGATAGCAGTTGCAGTAACTAGCTGCCTGTTTCACGACTTAACTGGGTGCATCTCTTTCAGCACTGGTGGCAGTTTATGCAACTGCTCTCCACTGCCTGTTTTTTGCCCCACCTATCCCCTTGGTTGTGGATGTAAAAACCATTGGTGGGACCACTAAACAAACCAATGAGGAAACCATAACTAAATACAGTGCCCCCCCCCCCCCCATTTTTATTCTAGAAGAGATCAGGAAACTGTTCTATTGAGCTGGCCCACAAGCAGGCGTACTCTCACAACTAGGAGAGCAGAAACAAGAGATAAGCCTGGAGCAAAGGCTGCTGTAAGCTGGCACTGATGTGAAAAGATGCAATCAAGTTACTATTTTACCACTGCCAACAATACAAAACATGCACATTACCATAAGAGAAATACAGTATTTATGGTTAAAGTATTTCCTACTTACATACAATTCCAAAAATCTCTCCTTACCCATCGATTTCCTTAGCTTCTCTTTTTAATTCAGAAGCATCTATTTTGTCTACATATGTCCTCCTCACCTCCTGGAATACAGGTTCAGAGATGTGGTTCTCACGTACCTTAATTACGGGAACTCGTGGCTTGAACCTTGAGGACAGCTGTGTTAACACTTCTCCAAGTAGTTGCTGGTGTTTTAGAACCTTCCTCATTTTCATGATTCTCACAATAGCAGCCTGCACAGCAAAGTCGGAAAGGTGTGCTTAGGAGCAAACTACCTGTCCTTCTGGATAAAGCCATTTTCCTTCCCTAGCAGATCACGTCTGCTAGCACAGAAGCATCATCACAGCAACCTTGAGTACCAGATAGGGAGAAGCA
This sequence comes from Astur gentilis, assembly GCF_929443795.1. NCBI lineage: Eukaryota > Metazoa > Chordata > Aves > Accipitriformes > Accipitridae > Astur > Astur gentilis. Next base: position 8,460,512 of record NC_064893.1, on the reverse strand, counting down.
TGCCTACAAATGTCAACTACTCACACAGACTTTAAGAACTTAGATTCTACACAGAATACAGTCATCAGAAGTAGCTTTGACACATGAATTTTAAAAACTACCCTCCTATAGTCAGTCATAACAGTAGTATCAACTGGTACCAAGAGCAACATGAAACTACTTATATAACAGAAAGCCTTCTTTATATATTTCACCTTACTGTGACACTCTTAGTAGTACATTTGTATTTCTTTCCCCTCCCTTTTGCTTCTCAAGTGGATTCCAAATGAACTGATGGAAAAATACTACCTAGGTATTACCAGTTTTCACCCAGGACAGAGGTCTGGTGAGTGTGTGCATCCATGGAACCCAAACCTCATCAACCTAATGTCAGAACAAATGTTAAATCATGCCTTTCTATGTTTTCCTATTACAGACCTCAATCGCCTTTAAGAGTACTGTAAATACATTTTTAGCTTCAACACAGTGCACTGCAATGGCACGTTGGCTTTTAATAAAAATTAAGAAAACTCCACAGTAAGCTTTGTTAAAGGATTACAAAGCTGTAATTCTAAGTTCATAGCATGGCAGCATTCTGCAATGTAAGTCACCTGAATCAGTAGTTTCCTATCTTCCTCTATGTTTTTGTGTGTAGTCTCTTGCTCCTGCTTCTGTTCAGTCTTCATTGGCACATTGATGTTTACCCTTAATTTTTTGCTGTAAAGAAAAACAGAAGTTAATAACACAATTAGCCTATTTAAAAAACAATCAAACAAAAAAACCCTACCCCAAACAAAACCCAACTACAAAATAAAGTAACTGTGGTGGTGTAGCTTTTACAACAAAAGGGGACTTTGGCACTTCTGAAAATTTTAAGCAATCTTATTCAAGTTTAAAAAAATAAATAAACCCCCAAAACCTGCAACCAACCAAAATACCTTTTTAGCCATTGTTCACAACTTATTGAATCCAACCTAGTGCTCTGTTAGGTCAAATTAGCACTTTACGATCACACTGTATTTGAAACATTTCTGTGTTTAGGAACAAGCTTCCAGTCAGTGAACGAGACAAAGAAAGTCAGTGGAAATAGAATCGCCTTTCTAATTTACAGATTGGATTCTGACCATAATGTGGAGAAAAATCCATTTGTTCTGTAAAAGTGAATTCTGCCTTTCTTTCATATGCTGCCCAGTGCTCACGGTTGTGCTAGGGCAAGCCCACAACCACACGTGACTGCTCTGGAGACAAGGTGCTGTGTCACAAGTGGGGAATGAGCCTCAGCACCAGGGCACCAGGGAGCGCCGGGCAGCGCTCAGCCTCTTGGCTGCAGTGGGGAGGGGATTGGTTACTTAGTTTAGCGTAGTCCTGTGCCTCATACAGTGGGAACCACTGAGCCACGCACTGCAGCAAGGCTGAGCTGTTTCCATCACTGCATTAATGTAACTGACCATGAATTCTCAAACCTTTGCTCAAGGAGGGAAAAAAGCAGATAAAGAACAATGTACAAGGAAAGGTTTTATAATGTTTCTTTCACTTGAGATCTTATCTTCAGAAGTACTGAACTCCACTGAATTTATGCGTGTGTATGTCTATGCTCTGGTAAGCATGGTAAGAAGTCGCCACAGTACTGCGAACAGCTTAAAATATACAAACGCTGAAGATGACACTGGTTAAAATAAGTAATAAAAACTACTAAAAATTGTGTTTATTAAGTTTTCAAATCACTGTACACTCTGAAGTTCTAAAATGACCCTGCCGATCTTCTCATGTTATCTCTAGTGGATGAACATTTAAAACTTTGACCTTTGCTGGTCACTGTACACTACTGTAACCTTATAATGTATTTTGTGAGTGCATGCAAGTCATGCACCTCAGTAAAAAACAGCAGAATTTCTTACCAGAAATAAATTATACAAGACTCAAGGAACAAAAAGGACGTACAAAAATATGTCCAGGCCTTGAGAGACTTTATGATAAAGTCAGATAGCTGAAATCTTACCCACCGCCCCTACTAGCCAACCCTCTCCTTTAAAGCTGGTACACCTTGGATCTATATTTGAATTGGCACTTGAACCCTGGAGCTTTCATCCCAGGTGTATTAGGTTTTACCCAAATTTTGAAAGCAGAGAGGAAGATGCTACCCATTATACACAAGTGATTTACACTGCTGAAGTTTTTCCTTACTTTTTATAACCAAGATACAGTTTTATTAAGGTATCTGGTTTTAACTCAACCTCATCAACATTTGCATTTTCATCTTCCAAAACCTGCAAGGAATAAAAAAAAAAATAATTAAATAAATATGAATACATTTTTGCTGAATGTTAAACAGGTCATAAAGAAGTAAGAGTACTTACAAGCAATTTTGATTTCAACAGTATCTGTAGAACTTGTGCCAAGATATCCTACAAAATTACAGAAAATATTACCAGCACAGACAGACACCACCTTTCTCTAACTTAAAATGCTTCAACAAGAATACACTTAAGAACTAATGAGTGCAGAACACTACAAAATGATTGGGGAAAAGCGCTGTAAAAATGTAGTACACAGAAGTAAAATGTAATAAGGCCCTTTTTGTGCGTTAGAACGTATTCCCCTTGCGGCCAGTCAAATAGCATCTATAATAAATGGCAACCCCATAAGATTTCTGGGTTTGCTGTAAACCATCAGCAGCAGTAACTCTGTAGGTATGTATTTCTAAAAGTAAAGGACACAGATGCCAAATAAACTGTGGGCCATAAAGTCTACTTGGAAAGAAAAGGAGGGAACGTTTTCCACAAAACAGAATGAGACAATGAAACCGCAGATTTTACTATGTTCGTGTATATAAGCCTTGAGATGTAAAGAAGAACGGATCTGCAGATCAATCATTTAGGGAAAACACTATTTTTCCTAGAATGTTGTCTTTCAGTATTAAAAATGTATGTAGTGAAACACTGAAAACTTACTACCAGAGCTCAGCAGGAAGCTAGACAATTCACTCTAGTCATAAACAGGAGTATATACACACACCAAGATTCATCAGAAGACTAGGCAGTTACAATTACAGGAAAGTAAACCAGGAAAGGAAGTTGACCAAGAATAGAGCACATCTGTCTCCTTCAGGACAGACTGACTCTGGCTTCAAGCATGTCTAATTCCAATTTCTTACGATAGCAGGAAGAGCCCTGAAGACCAAAAGACTTGTTCACAAGAGTGTGGTAAAATGTGCAAAGTCACTACCATTTTTATTTGAGTACTGTCTGTCAACTGCTGCACGGTATAGGCATCTTCTGTGTTGTACTGCAGTAAAATCGCCATCTGGAATGTGGATGCCTAACAGATCCAAAAAAAGAGAATGAAGGGGAAAGGGGGGGAAATCAGAGAAAGAGAATGAACAAACATACTTTTTGAATTTGAACTGCCTGAAACTCAGCAGTTGAATACATATACTGGAATATTTGGACAACAGAGAACAGCCAACTAGTGCTAACCAGTACACAATACAGAAAAATCGGGTGTTACTTATACAACCAGAACTCTACCTCCATCATTATCTAAACATAAACCCTAAGATTATGATCATTTAACTAGCTGCAGACACTTCATCAAATCTTCTGTTATGGTGTCAAAGCCTTATCTTTCTACTTGCTAAAATAATTATTATTATTTAAAATAATTTTAAATTATTTTCCTCTGTCAATCCTTGACTCTTACCCATTTAATCTTCATTAAAACATACACAGAATACTAAATGCATCCTCACAACCCTCCTAACTCCAGCAGAATAATGAAACCAAATTTATAAAGAAGGCAGCTATCAGTGGCTTATTCATGTCTATCACCACAGGATTAACATATGTTGATGACAAGTTCAAAGTCTGAGATTATCTTGTGTCTTCTCACTGTTGCAAACTCCCCTCCTCTGTCTACTTTTTGAGAGAAAGCAGACAGGAAAGTATAAGAAGCATCAGATCTTAGGCAAAGAGGTTGCAGTTGTCTCACACAACCCAGTTCAACACCTGTTTAAGCCACAAGTAATGTATTCCCTTTTCTAAGTTAATTTTCTTTTAAACACAGATCTTAAGAATCAGTAAATAAATAAAACATAACAAAGGTTCTATTAACCACACCAACAACTATCTGGGGAGGGCTAAGATTTATTTCATTTCAGTAATGCACAGATCTGTAGCCATCAGGTCTTGCATCTGTGCTTTGCTTTATATAAAGACAGTAGCATTCTTCACAGGAATAAAGCTAATGAATGCATGTGAGCATTGTAAATAGTAGCTAAACATATATGTGTGTGTACATATGAATGTACACCCCCTCACCCCAATTAAAGAACTGAATGATTTACTTAATTGTGATACATCATTACCTATTGTTAATGAATATTTCGATATACAAATAAAATACAGCTCAATTCACTGCATTATCTATTAAAATTAGTTTGTGTGTGGGCACAGGTATTCACATGAACTCCACACTACTTCAACATCTACACACTTAATGCATTTATCTGCACGATGGTCCTTTAAAGTAAAGCAAAGCAATTATCTCCAAATGAGCAGTAAAGAGGCTGAGCAGCTCATCCAGATAACGTAAGAGCAGTGGAGCAGAGCTTGAATGCATGTCTTTCAAATGATTAGCTGCACTCAGTCCTCTAAATGCAGTCATCACCAAGCTCTTCTATTGGCATGATGTTATCCTTACCTGTAACGTGTATCTATTTTTGAAGCAGTTGGTAACCAATTCCCCTTTGGACAGCTGATACAACCATGTTAATTTTCTTCCACTATGACGACTGGCATAAAATGCAGTAAATCTCTGATAGCTCCGTTCTAACTGTATAAAAACAACAACAACAACAAATAAATAAAGAGTATTATTTACCTTCATTTACTAGAACATGGTCTGGAACCAACAAAGGAGAATCAAATCTGATCACCCTCGACTGCCATGTTGTCTGAATAAGACAAACAGAAATCGAAAGTATTGAAATTCTTCAGACTGGATGAAAATTTCCCTTCGTTATGTGTTTCCCCTTTAAAGTGTCATTAACAATACAAACCTAAACAAGCATTTACATTTCATTCTTCCTTTTATGATACACTAAGCAAGGCTAGAAAGGCGATTTCTTTTAACCACCTTCATCCTCCGGGTAACAGCAGTTAAACTTATTTCTGATGTTAAGTATTCATGTCTTGTCTATGTTGGATAAGCACTCAACAGAAACCTAATGATTATAATAGCTAAAGATTTTACTGGACAGAGCTGAAGCAACGGCAAGAAAGAGTTTCTTAAATGAAAGTATACACAGAAAAATACACTAACAAAGATTTGCTTCAGTTATTGTTGAATGTTTTGAAGAAAGATTCATTAACCAGGGTCTTTCCACAGGAGAAAAGTTACATATTTCACACAGTTCCCTCCTACTACCTTACTCACTTAATCTTGTTCCAAATATCCTCCAGCCAAATAGGCAAACACCAGAGACACGTCCAGTCCTCTCTGACACACAACAAAACAGGAGGAGACACCAGCCTTGTAAAACGAATTTCTCACGTGATCATTCCATGTTCAGATGAACCACGTGCAAGCGCCTCACCTCAGATGGCAGAGCAAATGTGCAGGACTGCTGGAACGGCCACGATCCAGAACTCAGCACCTGGATGCTGAAATCCACTGGAAGAGAGGTGAAAAGGCTGAGCTGCATTATCCCCCTTGCTCCCACCCCCTCTTCAAAGATGCAGTTCCAGTTCTAACACAAACAAGAAACAGTTCTACCTTTTGCTCAAACTAACATGGTGAAAAATCATTAATCAATATTATTTTTTTTTATTGGACCATAAACCAAAGGAATTCAAGTATGATGTTGCTGCAGTTGGAAAGCTTTAGATTTACTGTGGCAGTCACTCAATTTTCTCTTATTTCTAGAAGTTATTACCCTGTTTCTATCCCCACAACAGATTTCTATTTTAACACGCAAGTGTAAAAATTGTAAGCGTTCATTTTTATGTGTAACTAAAACTCATCACTCCACAGCACACAAGTGCAAGAATAAACATTTCACATTTATACTTGTAAGGCATTTTGGGCAAGTAAGAATAATAAAAAAACTAAGTAAAATTTAAGCCGGACAATACGCAACTCTAAATGTAATCCAACAAGTTATTATAAATTCTTTAAAGAATTTGTTTCAACATGCTTCAGTGAAAAAAATATTTCTTTATAAAAAAGTGATAGGACTGTCTAACAACCTAAAACACAAGATCCTTTTTTCCTTAATAGTTTCACGCAAGTATGAACTTAAGCCATGTTGTGCTCAAAATCAAAACTGTTTAAAGAAAAACATCTTTCCAACCAAAAAAAAAAAAAAAAGACGACAGAATTCAACTTAATTTAATTACATACCTACATATGAGCTGCAAAATCAGGAGGAGGCTACCCATAACAGAAGATATAAAGTGCTATTAGAAGACAAAGTACAGACCTAAAAGACTAATTTAAAAATCCTATCTATCTTGGTCAAAACAATACTAACTCTAATTTCTGGAAGTATGATGTTTAAATCAAATACTTTGCTCGTATAGTTAGCTATGTAGAAATAAGAGGAAGCTAAACTACTCAACAGTAACTTAGGTAAATGTATTACTTACAATCTAATGGTTCTGAATTGGTCAGGTGCTTTTTAAATTGCTCATTCAAGTCCTTGCTTACACCAATATCTTGGAACATCCGCTGCAGCTTGGAGGTATACTCAAAACCACAAGCTTGCTGTATTTTAAAAGCACAGATATGTCAGCAAGACATTTTTGACACTGGAGAATGAGAACAAAGTATTGGAGCCTTTTTTCTTAAAAGATGATGTACAAAGTTCAGTATTTCCCTTACTCAAAGTACTGATCCCAACTAGACATGCTCTTTAACTGTCATTAAAAACTGAAGAAAATTTTGTTTAAAAATGAAGCAAAACACATAATGAAAGAGACTATTAAAAGAGTACTGGATCATATTTTGCTTGACCCTGAATGAACAAGGGTTAATGAAATTAAGCAACTTTTCAGCAGGCATTCCCTTGGATAATTATATCCATGTCACTCATTTGGATAAGAATAATTACGCTTAACTCCATCAGACAGACATGCACTACAAGCTCCTAGGACTCCATCAGACAGACATGCACTACAAGTTTCTAGGAGGTTAAAAAAAAAAAAGGGGGGGCTGGGGGGGGGGTGGGGAGAGAAAACCCAGGTTGTGTATTTTTCTATTGTACATGAAATGACGAAATAAAAGGACATACATCAGTGCTTTCCAAGGCAGCCTGAAGACCTGCAATATGGTAGATCACAGGACAGGTATGGAATACTCACTTTTAGTTTAGAGATCATGCTTGCCTCAGCATCATCACTAGCACTGTTCTGATGTACAAGTCTTTTTGCCAGCATTTTAGCATAGAATTTTTGAAACACATCTTTATCCTCAATGTACTTGAAGACAACCATCTGGAAAAGGCAAGATAATTTGCAAGAAAAAAAAAATTAAGCATTTGTCTTGAAAAAGCTGTAGCAGTAGCTACTTCATTTGCACTTAAATTTTTAAGGGCAAGCTTATTTGGTTTGGGTTTTTTCTGGTGGGGGGAGGGGAGTGGTGCTGTTTGTTTCAAATGTGGATACTATTTTAAACACATTAACTGTATATTCCACATGTACAGCCTTATATATGAAAAAATATATAGTGTATATATGTAATTATATAAAAATACATTACAGAAATTATATATATCTCTATATAAAAATGAAATAAAAGCTTGAATTCCATTTAACCACTTTAAATCTGCTATAAAGGGCTTTCTTTTTTTTTTTTAACAAAAAAAGAAATACAACCAACAAGCCACACAGAGATGAAGATTATTACTGACAAGCTGAAATATGAAGTAATGAAATCAAACATACAAAATAGAAGGTTTTCTCTCATCTGACTTGTGTGATAATCGAGTATTACTATCTTGTCAAAGCTTACACAGAAGAGAATTGTATTTATAGAAATCTTACCACTTGATTGAGTGTATCTTCCAATTCTGCTTCTTCTGGATTCTTTGAGCTGCAATTAAAGTAGTGCATTTTTAATAAGTCCCCAAACCACTGAATTAAAACAACATATGGATGTATATGGAAATTTCATAAATAAAGGAACACAGATTGAGTAGTTTTGGGATCAAAGACTCTTTCGAGAGGAAACAGTGTAATGAAATGAACACTTCTCTTCACTATTACACATGTAAGCAATTCTGAAGTAAGTGATTTTTAAACAACAGGTTGAAGTCCTGGACCATGAATTGCTCCGGACTTCCTGCTAGCCTGATACTTCTCAGGATTTATGGGCTTAAACATGGATCTCTCTCTTCCCACCTTTTTTCTGCTGCTAAATGCATTCATTTCTTATCTTAGATAGTACCGTGAAAAGAAAACAGCTCAGAGAGCTGTGTCTTGACTGGGTGAGAGCTCAGGTGGCACCACATTGTTTTCCTCCATATCATGCTTGTCCATCAGGCATACACCAAATCTACCGTTCAGAAAGCTAGTATTTATAAAGGAGAAAAGAAATCCTTTGCCGAAGGAAGAAGGAGATGGGGAAGGGAAAAGCAAGCAAGTTCTTTTGGGTTTGGGTTGTTTGGTGGTGGATTTTTTCCCCCCCCAAAACAGCTAGAAAAGCTGCTAGTGACAAAACTGACACCAATCCAGCATGAACTGAACTGATACCGACTCAATGTATGAGCTGCTGAATCATTTGAAACCAAGTACCTTAATTAAATTATGAGCCACAAGAAGTTAGAAAGCAGTTTTTGTCTTCCTCAATTTTTGCCCCGATGGAATACAGATAATAGAGAAAACAACAGGAGGAAAGCACAAGTTTTAATGGAAAAAAGGAATGTGCCTCTCTTTACAACATACAACACAACTCAATTTTTTTGGGGAAAAAAAACCAAAACAAAAAACAAACTAAAAAAACCCTTCTGTTTTATTAAAAAAAAACCCCACAAACTTAGTTTCCTATAAGGAAAGAAAGATCTTAGATCTTTTATTATTTGGCCCCTCATCTTTAAAAAGGAAAAGTAAACTCCACATAATCTTTAGGAACGGTCCTACTGAAATTTTTGTATTCAGAATTTGGTATAATTAATTTTTCTTGAAACATTAAGTTCTGTTTCTGAAGATACTATATAAAAATTCATATGCTAGAACCTTTTAAAACAAAAGCCAACCCGAAAGAATAATTTGTCTTTGAAGACGTACCTTTTCTTTAGTAAAGAGTCACAGTATCGTGCCAGTAGCTCTGGGGATTTACTGGATGACTGAGCCATTTTTGTCACTGCATTATTATTTATAAATCGACCACAAGCCTATAAATCACAAAAGACAGTGAAATTTTGGGAGACAAAACAATGAATAGAAAAAAACCTCAAAAATGTTCGTATACTGCTACATATACTTACTTTGTCTAGTGCAGCCACAAAGCCAGCATCATTGTTGAATGCAGACATGACTAAAGCATTATATTTCTTATGGACATCCAACACTGTCTGTACATACATTTTTGGATCCTGCAATAAAGACAGATTGTTTTGTGCAACCCACTAACTTCCTGCTTTCTATTTCCCCCAAAATGGAGCTACTCACTGGCCTAAGCAGATTTTTATGGGGAAAGTCTATATTAGAAATATTTTAAAGGTAAAACAGTATCCAGACTAGTTTAGGTCCTATGTCCAGGACTGACTTACATTAGCACAAGCTTTCATTTACAGCAACCAGAGTGCAGAGTGTATTATGTTATACAGTACAAAAGAAAACTTACTCAGCCATTACAATAATTTCCAAGGACATGTTCAAAGACATAAACTTAATTCAAATCAGACCTAAAAGAGCTGGACAATCATAAAATGGCAGTTGCCATAGAAGAAACTCTTGAAATAAATATCTTTAGTAAGAACATAACAGGTGTATCCCTAATAGGTACAACTTAGTACAGAGACCTCAGTCATTGTTGACAGTTCTTAAAAATTATCAGTTCAACACCCAGTGACAGTCAAATGCCAATAAACAGACTGAGTCCTACATGCAATTACTGATCCCTGCATCTCAATAAAGATGGAGTCAGAGTAGGAACAGTGAAGGGCAACTAAAAAACCAGGCAGCCATAGCAGCCACTAAACAACAGACTAAAAAGGCCAGAAGTCTTCAATTTGGACATCAGAAGTTTGAAAGGGCCTATGAACAAGGTTTACAAAATCAGGAGTATGACAGAAAAGATGAACAATCACCAAAAGCCACATTTATAACTACAGGGCAGTTGATGACAGTGATAGGAAACAAGTTTAAGACAGATGAAGTAAAGAACATCTTTACAGATAAGGTAGTGGAATTCTGGAACTTGCTGCCACAGGAGGTTGTTGGAAGCAGGTAATATCAGCAGGTTCAAGAACAGATTAGACATAGTCATGGACAACAGGTCCATAAATAAAAGGACTAGACATGGAGGTACTCCTGTAACATTCCTATTGTAAGAGTTCTAGATGCTGGCAACAAACAGCAAAAGATGGGCAGGGTTGCATGAGGATCCTGAAAAACATTTCCTGTTGCCACTGAAGACATACAGAGACTACATGGACCACCGATCTAATACCATGCTTGAGATCAAGAACTGAGATTGACAACCTTCCAGACAAGAAATTCAAGGGGACTTGAAGGACATTCAGAAAGGCATCTATTGATTACAAGGACTCAAAAAACCCCCAAAAAACCCAAACCAAAACCTAAGGCACAAAAAGCAGTAATCTTCCGACTGAAGAGCAGTCTCGTTAATATAGTTAATGGAGTTTACAGTACAACTCATTCTGCAGTAAAAATCTAAAATAGGTCAGATGAGTCAAGCTGGTATGACTATTTCTCTCTACTGACTACAGAGAAACTGAGAAGCATTTGCGGAGGTGATTACCTCTTTAGACACAGTACAGATAAATGAAGTTAGGCAGAATCAATCCTACCTAAGTGTGATAGAGGGCTAACAAGGCAATGATGAATAGTGATACAGTGGTGTGATGGACATTGGAAGAAGAGGCAATATGGTTCCCAAGAGACACAGCCAGAGATACTGTTGTGAAAACAAAGAACAAACATATGGGAAAAGAAAAGGAACAAAAGAGAAAGACAAAGAAACAACAAAAAGTGTCATGATCAGGAAGAGTCTTGTGAACAGTTGGGAGTCAAAAGAACTAATACATACAAATCTCAGGCTTCCCCTCTCTCAAAGATGAACTAATTCCTGAAGAAAGCTTTCATTTTTCCGGGAAATTTTTCAAGGCCTAAGTACAAAGAAACTCAAGAGAGATGACCAGTCGGGGGAGCCCATCTCATTTCAAAATCTAAGCTGATGTCTACAAATGAAGCTAAAGATTCCTATACGATCAACGCTGCTAAAAAGCTACACGCTTAAAACTATGGAGATAAACAACAGACACTACACGCATGTAAAACATTTTAATCTGTGTGAAAAACTACAGTTTTTACTGTTCTCCATGCAGTCATTACAGATTATGGCTTTAATTGATTACTAGTATGAACCCATTTCAAGAATATCCGAGACCAATAAGTTACAATGAACTCTGTCAAAAACCAAAGTTAAACCCCATTTAAAAAAAATTTTACCAGAATCTATATTCTATCCTAATTTTGCTGTGTGGAATGTTTTGTTCTTTTTTTTTTTTTCCCCCCTAGAAAATATCATATCAGCTATAGATAAAAAGGTTAGCAAAGGATTTAAACAACTTCATGTTGCTGAGATTAAACCGTAATCAATACAAAATTAAGTCTGAAATTACAATTATGGGATACAAATCAAGAAAGCCAATTATATGGCTAAATGACCACAGTGTTACAGAAGACCTGACCTGCTCCTTCTGTTGTGACCTCTCCAACCATTTCTCCTCTTACATTTCTCATGCTTTTCCAAATAGAATAAAGTCATTCACCAAACCCTAAAACCAACAGAAACCTTCTCCACGCAGTCTCATCCAAGTCAGAAGTCTATAAGATGATGAAATAAAATACAGTCCACTGGAGACACTGCTTCTTCAAACAGTGGACTTTCAGGTGTATTTCTAAGTGCAGGATGTTGTATTTGCACAGCCAGCTTTCCAAGCAGCATGACATCCTTAACAGAGAGCAAAAACTCAGAAGGAAAAAAAAAACCCCAAACAAACAAAAACCCAAACCAAACACCAAACCTCAAAGAGTAGTAACACAGTGATGTGACTGCTGTTTTAAGCCTACTATCATTTGAGAATTGCCTAGTCCTCACAAATAAAATCAGTGAGAGGGAAAACATAAGCAAACTGGAAGTTGTATCAGGAAACATTCACCCTCCTCTAATGTAAAACTGGCAGCAACCACACGGGGACTTATTTTGATTGGATACTTGCATTTAGAGCAGCTTCTCCACATTTCTCAATTGCAGCTAGACCCTGATTGTGAATGTGGGTTTCCAAAAGCTTTTTCAGCTCCCCAAGGCCATCCTGGATTCGAGATACAAGGTTATACATGCGTCCCAAGTCTGGAGAGAGAAAAAACAAACAAACAAACAAAAACCCAAGGAAAGCCAACATCTCCCATTTGTACTAGCTATAACTCCAACTTCTCGTTTACAAGTTGCCAACAGGGGTTAAACATCCATCATCAACAAAAACATGCATGCCACTGTTCCTGTAAAAAGCCAGAGAAAAACTACAGAAAAAATATTACACAGTATAGCAAATCTTTGCGCTGACCTGGAAAGCTAAGACTAGTTAAAGAGAAAACAACCTGTTAAATATTAAGATCTGTTTAATCTTCACAATGCCATATAAATCTCGAGAAGAAAAAACCCTGACTTACAGAAATATATTTACTTCTGTTTTCTAGTCTTCATAAATTTAAAGAGGTGCAATGATTTAAAAATGGAGTTAAAACCCTCTTATTTAGACGAAGTTTTGAAGTGTTATCATGAATTAGGGCTGTCATTAGTATTACTGCAGGCCATGCTAAGAGTACAACATTGTCCAGCTGACCACTGTCCTTTAAATCTTATTCTGAACAGGACAGTTCTAAGAGATCTAACACCACCTGTGCCTTTTATATATTAACACTTCTACTTGGGGCAGCATCAGTGGTAATGGTTGGAAATTTAAAGCAAAATATTATGTATTGATATGACCTTAGCAGATGAACTGAAACATTATAAGCCAAATTTCTTCCAATAGCGCACTGCAATAAAGCCATCTCTAAAAAAAAATGTTTAAAGTAACTAATTACCACTAGAAGTAATTGTATCTCAAGGAAAGAACAGGTTCTGAAAAGCATTACCTTGGAACAAAAGTAACAAAGGAAAAAATAAATTGGACGTCATTTCACATATATTAAAATCTCACCAGTTTTCAGCCAAGACTTTCCAAAATCAATTAGCAATTTTGGAAAGTCTACTATTGAAGAGAGTTTTGTTTTTATTATTAATTTTCAATAGGGCAGATGCTTTGTACTTTCTTAGGGCAGAATTTTTTTTTTTTTCCCCATAAAAAGCAAACTTCAATATGGCCATAAACCAGGTACACAAACCCACTAGTTATCTATTGTAATCTTGCCCTCACTGAACACTCACTCAAGTGAAACAGTAAACAACCAAATAAGTTACTGTAAACTAATGAGGATATTTCACTTTGTGGAATCCATCTTTATGTTGTCAGCTGCATCTAGCTCTCCTAAGGTGTAAGGACTTCTCTGAGGGGTTTATGAGCAATTTATTACCACCTGACAATTATCAGTTAAATAAAACAGAGCAATCAAGCAGCTGTATCACCATTTAACTCTGAAGTACAACACACAGAACTTGATGCCTTTAATACTGAAGCAATGCTTTCCATTCCTTAGAACTTTGGCAAGTTTAAACTTTTGGATTTGAAAAGAAAACATTTTTTCTCTCTGAAAACCACATTTGCAACCTGCTGTTAAACTTTTATAACAACATTAAGAATGCTGGTTTTTTATGAAGAGAATTTTAGAAAAAAAGGTAGAAGATAATGCCATGCATAGACATAATAAGCTGCTGCTAAACCTACTCACAAATAAGGGTTCACAGGTCGGTCTATAAGGATGTCTGGTTTTGGTAAAATACGGAAGAGATGCTACAAAGCCTCAAGGAAGATTTACACAGTAACTCCACCCAAATCATTACAGTCTGCTCCCAATAATCATAATTATTTCCTGTAGGTATCATACTGATGTGAATAAGTAACACATGGCAAATGCACCCTGCAACTTTTATAACTAGTTGCACAATGCGTTAAAAAAGTTACAGAACATCAACAGGAGTGGCCTGTAATACGATATGCTTAACACACTTCACACGGAGGACCTCAAAACCAGTGTACTTTCAAGGGCAAAGCAATAAAGATTTTAATCAAGAGCAAGATTTTATTACAAGTTTAGGATAGTCTACAGTAGGGTATATTACAAATTTGAGAGTGAACTGATTACAGTGATTAAAGAATGAATTAAAATAAATGTTTCGCATCTTGAGACTTCATGAAACTTAAAAAGGGCCAGAGAACTACTGTAATTTGCACAAGCCCAATAAGATAAAAGAAAATACTTTTTAAAAGAAGAAAAAAAATCAGGCATTTTAAAATGCCTTATTATTCTTAAAAATAACCCAAATGAAAGTAAAACCAAAGACATATAACAGGATGGTGCCCAAGACACAAGGTACTTCTTTTTGGTTTTTACCCTGACAAACTTATGGAATTGCATTGCTATGGTAAGTGACTGTATTAAAGGCTCACATAACCCATAAGCTTGATAAAAGTAAGGGAAAAAACAGAAAAGCCTGGGAAGGCTTCCTGAGTCCTGAAAAATCTTCTTATTTGTGCTATTACTATTTCTATTGACTAGTAAAATGACTTTATAAATGTCTTCTGACAACACCCACCTGTATCAAAATCTCTTAATCTCAATACAATTACAGAGAAAATACATTTATTTAAACATAAACAACATCTGACTTAAATACTAGTACAGGATAAAAATCTTCTATTTACATTTGAAACAGGCAACTTCTGACCTACTAATCATGCTGAATTGCCCTTTTCTATTTTGAAGGATCTCTTAGTTATCAACACAATGATTATAGTAATTATTCATAGTTGCTCTTTTAAGGTTGATATATCAAATAGACAGTCACAGTTGCAATTCACAACTCTCAAATGAACAGTATCATCAACAGTAAATTAATCATACCACCTCTTAAATTCTGTCACTTTCTTAAAAGCAGTATTTCAGCTATAGAGCCTTACCTCAACTTCCTATATGGATTTAATTAATTCCCCAACTGGAAAAATCAGAAGCACAATTCATCCTTATCATCTGCATGATGCACAGGAATTATCTGGCCCTAGTTTTGACTGTTATTTTGTGCTAAGCATTAACTCCTGAAGAAACTCATAAAAACCAATACAACAGGCAATTCCTTAAAGATACCGTAAATCTTTGATAATCTTTACATATTTTAAAGGAACCACTGAAGAAGTCTCTGTTCTATGGGTTCTCTACAAAGGTATAAACTTGATCCATTAGATGCACTTAAGACTTGTTTTCACAGCTAAAATTATCTCACCAATTAATAATTTCCACCCTTTCCTTGTGCCCTATATGCAGTTTTATATATTTTATATACTATATTTTAGAAGCTCCTTATTTGCTTCTATTCCTCTTTTAACATTTCCTACACATACTTCTTCTAAATTCTCACTGCTGACTCAGAAAGATCCATGGATTAAACTGAAACAGCTGGTAAGACTACTGGTCTGTTTTTCGTCTTCTCTCTCTCTCTCATGCAAGCTTCAGCTCCTGCCGGAAGGATGGCTCAAGTGCTCTTGAAGCTCTTCCAGCCATGTTAAGAGAAAGCAAAATTAGTGCTGTTTTCCCTTAACATTTGGGATCGGACTAGACTTCTTGAGGCAACATTCTCAGCCATCCCTATTTAATCAAAAGCTGCTTGTCAATCAGTTTAGTGACCATCTTCTCTCTTAACCTAATTCCTGAACAAATCACATTTAGCTATCACCAGAATCTACATTATTCACAAATCATCAGGGAGGAGTTCTAAGCTTAAAATCAATGTTTCAATCTCCTTACCTTCATTTTTGTCAGCATCCAACAAATTCTGAAACTCTGTATGAAATATCTCCAGGTGTTTTTCAATAAGTACTTGCTCACATTTTCGTGCTAACTCATCTTGTGTGCTCTCATGGAGATATACCTGAACTCTACGCTGTTCCTCAAGAAGGCGAGCTTCAGCCTGCAGAACAGAGAGAGAAACATGAAACCTGTATGGAAGGCAGAACAGAAATCCAACAGCAAAAAACAGATTACTATTTAGTAAATTAATCTAGGAAACAACAACCAAAAATCAAACCTCTCACTAATACATTGTTATCGTCCACCTACTTAAGCAGTTACTCTTCTGGGAATCATAATATACATATGGAATTGATGTTTATGTTGAGGATAATGTTATATACTGTTTAAATGGGGGGAAGGATCACAGCAAGATTATTTTCCCGTTGCTTCTGAATAAGAAGTTTACAGATGGAAATCTGCTGTCAGAAAAAGAGAAAGCTGCTGACATGAGATGCTGGCAGTTTTAGGATCAGCAAGCTCTCCATCTACAGAGGTAATTTTAAGACAAACATAAACTACAATTTAACAGTATGCCCATGACAAATTTATCTGAATGTTCTCATCGACATTCTTACAGAGAAACTCTTCCCAATAATCTACAATCATTTAAATTATACTAGCATTTAATTTGGCATATGAAATGCTACATCCCAGCAAACCAAAATTCTAAATGTCACTCGAGGAACAGTACTTATGCCAAAACGTAAAACTAAAGTTGTTTATGTAACGATTACCTCTATTTTGTTTGCAAAAGTTTTAAAGACTCGCTTCACAAGCCATCTGTAGTTGCAGCACGTTATTAGGGATTAAGTGTATATGTCCCCTTATCAGTCCAAATTATTTAAATTAATAATGTCAACAAGAGAAAGTAAGTTAATGCATTTTCCTAGTATTTAAGAATATCATCTAAGCATGAGAGATCATATTATGGACAACAACAACAACAACAAAAGAACAATTCCACTGCAAGTACACTGCATCATACACATACGGCTTTAAATAATCTCTGCCACTGTTAGCTTCGCTCATTTCTGTAATAATTTTGCACCTAGCTCTTGTGAAATGGTCCTGCGTTACTGTCTCCTACAGTTACACCAGTACAGGTCAAAATATGGGAAACAAAATCAACAGTTTGGGAAGAGATATAAACTCATGCTTCAGAGTACTTGCCAGTTTCTTACCAGTAAGGAATAACAATCAACTTCCTTAATGACAGCAAATAGCAAATCTTTCTGATGAACGCTGGAAACTGGAATCAGACTAGTAGGACTATTTATCTTACATTTAACCAATTCTTTATTTCTGTAGTTCAGGAAATTCTGCCATTTCTAATGCTGCTTCTTAAAATATCCTTAGACCTTCACTTTTAATGTTAACAGTCAGCTCTCACTTTGAGCTCCTTTATGAAAATAAACATTCACTCTGACTTCAAATTTGCTTATCCTCTCTCACTTTTTGTGTTGTTCTTATTCCATTTTCCTTTTGAGGTCATATTTCAAAAACAAGGGAAAAATAATTAGTTCACATAACAGTATCTTTAGCTGTTTTAATTATAAAGATCAAAAGTTCAGTTTGAGACTTTATTTCAAGGGGCAGTCTTAAGAAATACTGACCTTTTTCCCTACAGCACATCAGGCCATGCCACCTTTACTCATGAGTTCTGGCCTGAGAAGAAAAATTCACAATCCTTCTAAACTCAGTAAGTCTGCCTGTATAACTACATACACATATCCTAATTCTAAGTAAGATTTCATTGAGTATTCTACAGGAAACAACCAAAATTCTACTATATTGTGGTAACACTGATGTTATGCTGGTGTGCACTAAGGTACTCCAACAGGTTTCTTTTTTTTTTTATTTTGCAATGCTATTTATTCCCATTAGAACTCAATGCTCAGTGCTTCAGTGAGAAAGCCAAGTAAGTGCACTAATAGCAGATTGAACTACAAACGAAGTATACCTTCCAACATGTCTTTTAAGGCTTTGAATCGCTAGTATGCCATGTGACCGCTGAACAACTTGCAGCTTTTCACATCAGTCTCATTTAAGGTGCTTCAGAACAGAAAAGAACCCTAATTCTAGCAATACCTGAGTAATAATTATGGGGAGTACTGCTCTGTTCCAGGCATTTAAGTGGTATGCAAGATTACAATACCCAAACAGAAAAAAATCATTAAGTTTACAAAACTGCCTCGTCATGTTTAAGTAAAAAAATGTTAATCCTTAGGCATAATGAAGTAAGATAAAACTGAAGGACAAACTTATCTGAATTTTAAATTAATAGTTCTGAAAACTTGCACGACTTCTCTTGATGTCTCCAGCAGAGCATGCAGACAAGAGAGATCAGACAATTTGTTCCAGTTAACTAGCTTTTAGCTCAATTGGTAAGTTTCCCCTTTCAGTTAGGTCACATCCCTTAGTTTGTATCATTTTGCAAGCTCTGATCATATTTACTGTAGTCTAATACACATCTTTTTTTCAGTTTCATCAGCTAAATCCCAGGAAATGAGTAATGAAAACAGTTTCTTGTTCAGTCTGATTTCAATGTATGTGCATTATCTGTAAGCAGATACCAACAAAGCCCAAATAGCTTGTGTGCATCTCTAGTATATTAATTTGAGCAGAGACTTAAGGCTACACACTTTCTTGCTGAAGATTTCCCCTGCCTTCTGCTAGCTTTATATGTGTTTTCAGCCTCAACACCAGCTTCAAGCAAAGCGAGTTGCTCTTTTGTGGATTTTTGAAGTCTTGAAGATTGTTTGGGGTACTAATAAGTTCTTTCTACTTGCCACTAATCTCTAGTTCTTGAAATAGCAATGACCTTCAGATAGCTTTTTACTGTCCTGTATCAAGGAAGCCTGGATGAGCCAATCATTCAGGTTATGAATATATATTTTAGGATGAAAGTAAAGACAAGAAATTGAAAGGGAAGTAGCAAAACTCATTAATTCAACAACAGAAAAGTAAACATAGGTAGGTCTGGGAACTACTGGGCAACAATCCCAATGCACTAAAAGCAGGATTTGTTTTACTACGTTATTTCTAGGACTCCCCATCCCCACCCCTTTTTTGGAGGGCAAGGGGTAAATCATTTACTTTAATGCCAAGACTCAGACACAACAGGTTCTGTGGCAAAAAGAGTTACATTACTATATTACATTACTACAAAAGAAACACAAAGATACTGTAGAGAAGGATGCATATCTGCATATTACATACTCAGAAAGCTCTTTTTTAAAAAAATTAAACTGAAAGGGGAAAACCAAGCAATTCAGAAAGTGAGGAATCGTGCTAAGAAAAATATATAAAATAGCAGTTGTCCAAGATGGAAGATGACCTATCTATTTCACGTTCAGTAAGACTGACCCAATCAATAACCAGGCTAGAAATAGTCAATGTTTATCCAGCTTGCTCTTAATTGCCCTTTCTGTGATCCCCCAAATCAGAGACTATCTAAGAACTTAAATCTGGCCTCTGTTAATCAGAAGTATTGTGTAGGGTTCATTACATTAAAATATCCTGAGAGAATTAAAGCTAATTAATGATCTACTTCCTTGGCCAGCTTTCTCAGGAAGAGATTTCAATAAATGTGCCAACACACAGTTCCTTGTATAGGAACAGTAAACTTGCAGGTCTAAAGCAGAATGACTATTTTGGTGTCTTGAAGTCTAACAAAATCTGAATTTATTTTAACATTCTCTTCCATTTTGCCCATTAAGAAATTTTCAAACTTTCATTGTACTTACTGTAATTCACTAAGGACACAAACTTTGTACCAGATAAACACAGAAGCAAATCACCACAGGGAGAAAGAGCTAATTGTTTCTGTAAAATAATCAGCATTTTAAGAAACTGATAATAAAAGCCAATAATTTTTATTACTTTACCTCTAAAAAAAAAATATCTGTATCCAGAATATAATCACAAAGCTTATTAAATAATTTACCTTCTTCATGTACTCTGTGACTGGGTTCTGTTGCAAGAATTCAGTACTTTCTCGTGTATAAAATCTCTCTGTGTCAGCAAGAAACTGAGATTCAAAGGATTCTTTATAGACCGTTAGTGTAGGTCCTTTTGCAAATGCATCATCTTCATTCAGCCCCAGCTCCACTACAAAAACACAAAGAGCAAGTAATGACAAAATTGTCTTTTATGAAGTGGTCTCTGGCAAATAAACAGGTACCTTCCTTCTAACTTGCACGAAGGGAATCAATTACCTCCAGCACCACTTTTTTAAAACTTTTAAAAGTATACCTTTATTTTGCATTTTAAAAATAAGCAGCAAAAGACTCATGTAAACTGCACTTTTTGATATGTTACTAGATATATTTGGAAAACTTCACTATCTCAAAAGCTAGTTCAAATTCCCCTCCCATTTTTTCCCCTTAAGCGTTCCAGATTATATGCATAGATGCTTTTTTATTAATGAAACAAGACATTAGTCTGCATGGCAAAGCTCTCAATTTCATGCAAATGGCAAAAACCAACCCTACTCCACTTTGTAAACTAGTATGCTTCCCCCCTTCCAGATTTAGCTCCCAAATAAATGATTCATAAACAATGAACGCTCTTGTCTATCAGTTGCGCTTTCAAGCTTTACAAGTATGGTATAATCAACTGTAATTGTGTCAAGTGTCTCTACAAACATGGATTTAAACAATATAAAACTGCGTTTATTTTACCATAAAAATCTTTACTGGACATCCAAGGAGGTGGCATGCTAATTCTGGGCTCTGATAGGGGATATTCATTTATTTTTAAGACAGTAATAAAACCTTAAATAAATCTCATTTACCATAAGATTGTACAACTCCACTGATAAGCCTTGTATTGATAGTTTCACCATTTCTTTCCTTTTCAATCAACTTCAACACAGCATTTGTCACCTTAGAAAACAGGGATTAAAAGCAAGTCAAGCACAGAGAAAGCAGCTGGTAGGTCAAGCACAGTATTTAATCAGGAGTGTATTCCTATATTCAAGATAAGTCAAGCCCCCTGAGAACAAAATTTAAGGACACCACCTGAACATACAAAATTCCTATAGACATCACAGAGTATGCTACACCTCTAAGTTCTACAGCATAATTACAGTCCGATTAGTGGTGAGCTGTAAAAGGGTATGAAAGTGCTTGGGTTTTTTGTTTGTTATTGTTTTGTTTTTGTTTGGTGGTGGTTGTTGGGGTTTTTTTATTTATTTCAAAAAGCACCTTCTAAATCAAACTTCTCTTTGTTTTATACCTGAAATACAAGAAAACTCTGCAGTAAGAGCTGAATTAACCACCTGTATTTTACACAAAGAAAGCTATCAGCTTATGCTGATAAATAATGTGTTGCAACTACTGTTCCTCTTAAACTGAAATCTGGGTAGTATTTTCATAATATAATAGTCTTTTCATCATGAAGTACTCGTATATAAGAGTGAAATCAACATACATAGATATATTATTTTGTTGTTATGCAATGTCTTGTTTTATATTGTGCTGATTCACTAATTAAAAATATTCAGTTGACCTGAATCTCCCAGGCATCAGTGCGAATTTAAAGATTCACAGTAACATTAGAAGAGACCAAAATCCCAGGGCTGTCACTATCGGTTCTCATACAATCTTGACTCTCAAACCTTAAGAAATGACCGTCAGCCTAATCTCCTGCCTAGCTTAGAAACAGCTGAAGTTGTCACTTCATCTAGGAGAAGCCCCCTTTGCCCCCTTTTTTTTTTTTTTTTTTGAGGGGGGGGGGTGGTACAGGGGACAGGCAGGGAAAGCCAAGGGTTCCCTCTGCAAAGAGGTAACAGAACAGTCTTGGTATCAAGGTTCAACAACACACATAGAGAAAGGCCCATTCCTCCCAAATATTTATCGTTTTAACATCACAATAGAGAAGGTGGCAGCTCCTTTTTATTTTCTGGGTCTGCACCCCCCAAATTCTCCTTGGAACAGTTACTAACAATATATAAAATTAACCCTATAAAATAACACTATAGTTATAACATATATATATATATATATGCACACATATACCTGTTTATTTAATGGCCTGAATAAGCAGTCTCTCCAGGTCACCAAGGCAAGCTAGAAGCAAAGGAAGGGCGATGAAAGATGGAATAAACAAAATATTTATATATATACACACATACATGCAGGACAACTCCTTAAGGAAAGCTGATAAAAAAGTTCTGATTATTTAGCATACTTTAATGATGTTTTGGCACACATTTCTCATGCAACAAGACTGTTTCACAATAAAATTACCAACTCTACCTAAGATGTCCCTTTTCTGACAGTGATCCACTGCCAGCTCTGAAAACTAACAAACCCTGCAAGTTACTTTGCCACCATACAGCTTTTTCTGTTGGCTATTTTCAGGCTGACACAGTCCCTTAGTATTAGGCTAGTGAAGTTAAGAGGGAAGGAAGTAAGGGTAAGGATACCAACTGTTTTTCAACCATATGCAGTTATTTTAGTGAAGTGGTTAAATAACACATCGCTTTCCTAATACTTCACCAGCAAGGAAAATAACTATCCTTTATGAAAAAAAAAAAAAAAAAAAAAAAAAAAAAAAAGTACTTCTAGTTATCTGAGATCCAGAACTTCTGCTATGTTCTTCCCTTGTTTATATTACTTCATATTAAAAAAAAAATAATTATCAAGAGTACATATCAATCTTTCAGAACTGTACCAAAATAACTTATAACAAACCAAATGTTGACTGAATCTTAGCAGCTTGGATGCTAAAAAATTTGTAGAGGTGTATTGAAGTCAACAGAAAAAAAAGCAATTTACTTCTCCGTCTATATTTGAAACATTTGACTGAATTCTAAGTGGAATGACAAGGCCATGCTGATGCACACAGATAACAGTATAAGAAGCAACTATTCAGAAACAGACAACTGTTGACAGTCTAATACTGGCAGTCCCAATAGGTACAAGGCAGTTGAACATCTCACAGGTTTAGACCCACGGAATTTTTACAGATATACTGGGGTGAGAGTATGGAAAGTGAGGAGATTTCCATTTTGCCCACTTCTTCAAAACTTCTATGAACTTCCTACAAGTTTCAAGCAGCAATCTGCAGGATGATAATGCAAACATGACAGATGGAATGGATAAAACACACAGTTCAAAAAGCTACTTACTGAATAAATTTCATATATTCCTTTACGACCTTCATCACACTCACGACGAACCCAATGTCGATTGAGGTAGGCACATATCCCATTCAATACTTTGCTTGAGAACCTATAATCTTCCCATTGTTGAGTATAGAATTTCAGCACACTTTCATCCATCAAATCTTCACCATCCTGAAACAACAACCGTTTGCCAGTACTGTTGGGTAATTTTAAGGTACAACCAAGATATATAAGGGTGTACAAATTGTCTGGGTAATAAAGCTATACCATGCAATGTATTTATAGGAAATATAATGCTAAATGTATTACTAGCACTACTATCGTGCTACATCAATAAAGCACAAGGCCAGTATGAGATTTAGAAATTAAAACACTGGTAAAAAAATGCACAGCATAGACAAAGCTCCAGAGGAAACTCCCATCCCTCCTGTGGGAGGGAGCAAGAGCACACCACATTAGAAACAGCAAGTGACACCGATGAGCATGCTACGTAAAACATGCCAGTGCAATGGTAATGCATTCAACATGCCAATCTGCATAAAATGTACCCCCCACTCCCACTGCTGCTACTTGGGGTGCTGAAAAAGGGGAGCATGGATAGGGTCTTCTCTAGGACCCTGTCAGGTAGTAAATAGAACCCTGTATTCTTAGAAATGGTTATGGCATCACATTTGTTCTTGTTACAGAAAAAAAGAAGATAAAGTTGTAACACATGGAAGTTCAAGTATCTTTCCAAACTGGACCACTACAGCCTGAAGGGAGAAGGGAATAAAACCAGGAATGCATTCTGGTAAGACCTCAGAGATGCCTTTATACAGCTTCACAAATTAATTATGCAGTAGACTTGATAGGACACTAAGAATTCTTTTGTTATTGCTCAAAACTAAAATCCCAAAAGTTAAAAGCATGGTTCCTTTCCAAACATAACTAGGAACCACTCTGTTACAAAGCAGCCCAACATCCAGATCTATTAGTAATTTATTTATTAAATGAAATTCATGGCTACCATCAGGCATTTTCAACGTTACAGAAACCCATTTTTTCAGCATTACTAATATGCTGGTTAATTGGTTAGAAAGTCTAGCTATTCTTGTTCAAGATACAGGACAGCTTAAGATAGCACATAAAATTACATCTAATAAAATACAGAAATGATGTTTCCGCTTGAAGAGGAAAAGCAGCTCACAGGTACACTTAGCCTACAAAACATTCTAATGGGTAATGGAGACAAAAGCAAATTTCAAGATCATTCAATTTATTTCCAGTGGCTGCATACACCTCTAGGTTTGTTGATACAAGCTTATCTCAACGCAGCCCATATTACTACTACAAATGCAGATTGATCTAATCTTACCTTAAGGAGATTTGTCAAGTAGTTCTTCAGAAATTCTTTTAGCCGTTTGTACAATTCCAAGCCAACAAACTGAGCACCTCCAGGTGTCTGGCCCTTTTTCGATTTAGAAGGAGGTACTCCAGCTCCCCGTGCTTGATTAGACTGGTGTACACTAGTACAGTAGTTATAAACATGACTGACAGGAAAAGTTAAGGAATACGTGTGTGCCAGCATGAGACAATAAAAACACAATGAAAAACAACATGTTAATTTCAATAAGCTGTTTTATATGACTGTAAATGACTTAACCATAATACATTACATGATGCATTAGCCCACATAAAAATCAAACTAAAGCTAAGAAAATGAAGTATTTTCCAGAAGAATTATCTGCATCAGAAATGTGTCAGACTGCCGAGTGCACTGCAAATACTGACACTGACATTAAATTTACCTAACACTTACTTAACAAGACTACCAAGGAAACAAAGCAGTGGAATTTGCTGATAAGATTATTTTCAAGGTTTAAATGGAATTTATTTGATGTATTATATTTGCCTTCCAGAAATATATAAGCTTTCATTTGAACAGGAAGAAATTTCAACACTAACCTCAAGCAACATTCAGTAGTTGAAAACACAGAGGATAATATTTTTGCATTCTTTCAAACACAATCCTTTATAAAAGATTTGGTTATTTAACACTGATAGACAGGGGACAAACCTAGAAAGCAGTAATGGTGAGACACATACACTCAAATGCACACCGTAACATGAGATTCACTGAAAAGGCTAAAAGTATAATCCCAACATTTAAGTATGTGGTAGCAATAATTTTTCCTCTCATACTAATACAGCCTGGAAGACTTGCTGTATCTGTTAACATTTCAAGAAAACATTCTGTTTTCTGATCCAAAACATTCAAATGTTCAGAATTCTTCCAAAGTAGTAAGTGGAAGTCACATTGCTCGAAACACTTCAAATAAGAAAGCATCCTCAAAGAAACCGCACTTCACAAACAACGAAAATAAACTAGCTTGGTAGCACTCAAATTCAACTTGTTGAAGACTCAGATCTGACAACAAAGATTACCCTAATGACTCATCTGGCAAACGATTCACCAACAGGAACAAAGCTACCGAGCACTCACTCACGAAGCTACTGACAGTCCAAGGGCTGGCTTGAGTCACATCCCTTGTTAGAGAACATTGTATTAAGCAATCCAGAAGGTCTAATTTGGATTTAATTTGTGTTTTAACTAATGGGCCAAGCTTTAACCACTAGATAGGCTTCTTCCACAGTATGCCACATATTAGGAAATTAATACATTGCTGAGATTTGCCTTTTATCTTTCCTTTCAGAAAGACCAGCACAATATAATGGAAGACCATCAGCACAATTAAATATCGAGGGAATTATAAACCCCAAATGTATGATGCATGACAGTCATTATGAACAGACTTGCTTCTAGTATTTAAACAGTAAAGCTCAAGCAGAAAAATCCCTTAAATATCCAGTTAACTCCCTTGCAATTACTTTAAAAAAAAAAGCTTCACAGACAAATCATGTCCTTAAACTGGGTTTAAGGATCAGAGTATCCTGCATGCCACCAGGAACAAGGTGCACAGTCTCTGTCAAACTGAAAGGAAAGCCTGCTCATGGTCTATACTCATGTTCTTGTTCAGAAAGTCACGACACTGTCCAAAAGAGTAATGTTCTTTACCTAAGATTAACCCATTTTGAAAACATACAGCATATTTATTTCTTACCTATTACCTCACCCAGCTGCCAAATAATTAGATTTCCCATTATATCGACCAATAACATAAAACCTTCATTTGTGCTTAGCAACTGAAATTTTATCAGCCTCTGTCTCTACCAGCCACTTATTTCCTGGACATTAATGATTTCTTCTAGCTCCTAATAATTTGTTTGTTAAACTTTCCTGGCATTGTTGCTCCTTTTACCATCTACGCTTCAATTTCAGAATTCCCTGTTCAAGTGAGGAATACTACATAGCATAACAATTTTTTTTTTCTAGATACACAACTTTCTTTTCACGAACAAGAAAAGCAGGGCTTACCTCACAGTTTAACCTTAAAATAGTTAATGTAAGAGCCTCCAAATTGTGTATGGAAAGTCTCTCCATCACAACACAAGGAATTTAGGGCTGATTCATAAATACCCCGCTGGCAGATCTTGCCCACTCCTTCCCCTAATTCTCCTATTCCAAGTGGCTTTGAGCAAGCCTAAAAATACAAGGACTGTCCAGATGATGGGTAATTCTTGCAGCTTTTGTAAATACTGCCTGATGAAAATATTCTTTCTGTTCTTCTCCAAGAATAATCATAACAGCCTTCAGAAAAGTAAAAGACCAAGGTTAGAAGACATAAGCCTTTTTCTAACTCCATATGTTTTACTATTAAACCCATGATTCCTTGTAAAGTAAACACAGAGAGACTGAGACCTGCTGTCCATGCCTGACAGTAATCAACTCAGAGCTGGAGTAAAAATATACCAGTAATGCACATCTTCACTTGTTATTCTGGCTTGAGTCTTGCTAGCCGAAGTCTCCAAGACAGCACTTTTGAAATGCTGTAGTTTAGTTGTTTTATGCAAGACAAACTGAAGTTAGTTTGCCTGCACAGAAGGCAGTTTGCAAGTGTAAATCACTCTTTGACATATTATACATAAAAGAATGCTCTCTCACACTTTGTTTACAATCTGTGTTCCCATCTGCTAAAGCCAACCACTGACAGAAAGACTGACATATTCAAAACAAAATCAGACTTGTGCTGCTTACAATGAAGTACGTGACAGTCCATCTGAGAATCACAAGGGGAATGCTATGAAAAGAATTCTTGGTTGCAGAAGGGAAACTAATCCCCTCAACTGCTTCGTATGCTGGAAGCCATATACATATCCAAATGGCTATTAGGAAACATTTCTGTGGGTGTCTGTGCAATTCTGCATAGCAATTCACATACTACAACAAGCAGAGAAGTTAATTCATCAATAGAATACTTTGCACCGCAGTGAAGCTGCACTGCTCCCCAAGCTTCTGGCTGCTGAACTTCAGATTTGGCCCAGCAAACAGACAAACCATCTACAGGAGGAACTGATCAAGACCAAGCTTCTAAATCCTCCTCACAGTGAAGAAGAAATTACATTTACTTATGTAAATTAAAATTTGAGGTAGAAGACTGCAAGGAAGTTTATAATTGATTCAGCATCGTACTATTTAAGAGGAGAAATCTTTTTCAGAACTTCATTCTTCTCTGAAACTCTTCAAAATGGGATACAAGAAGCAGCAAAAGACAAATTAATTTTACCACCTTTCTCTTCAATATAATTTACACTACTTCTGACAACCTTTACTCAGTTTATAAACCTGGGCAGTACAAAGGAAAAAAAAAAAATTCCCATGCTGCCACGCCATAATAAATTTATGGCCTTGTAGGAGGTCACTTCCACTGAAGGAAATGATCTTGACACACAACGCAGCTGGAGGGCTTCCTTGCCACCTGCTTTTCCGGTAGTGTGGGAGTTCATGCAGGCAACCAGTCATTTGGACTGGGGAAGTGACTGCCACTACAACTAACCATTGTCCCCGTTGTCAGATCCTTTGCTGAGCAGATCTGAACTTCTGTGTCCACACAGGAGAAGTGAAACAGGCTCTTTCAGTAGTAGTGCATATACTTTTGGAGCAAGTACGCCATCAAAGCACAAGCTTGGGCACACCACAGTCACCTCTAATCTACCCTCTGCCCCAGAAAAGTACTAAAATACTCCATACTGCATTTTTTTCTTCCAGAAGCAACTACAAACAGAAATTATGTGAGACAAGTATCAGTTTTGTAATTCAACACACAACAGGAAAACACTTAGATTTACACTGATGGGTGCAAATTACTCGGTTTCACATGAGTCCGTAACCTTAAATTTTTATAAAGAAAACAGTTCTGCTGAGGTAATAACTGATTCCCCTTTCAGCAGCACAGCTGGGTCCCCACAGTTTTTCCATTTTGCTATGAAAAATTAACATAACTGGAATAAGTCTGCTTGAGGAACAGATATGTAAAACTAAAAGGAACTGAAAGGGAAGCAGAATTAACACAGTGTAGCACAAAACTACAGGGCAGAGAGAAATGACAACAAAGCTTTTGAAAAGGAGGAAGCACACAACAACAACAGAAGTTGAGCAACTCTCTAACCAGAATTTCTCCTTCATTACTTCTAGCCTCTTTAAAATAAAGATCAGTTTTAGGCACAAATTTGCTATGTCACCTATCTTGAGCAGTAATTAACTCTGAGTGCTCTGTCACCTCAACAGCTGGTCTACAGGAACAAGCTGAGATTAATTCCACTTTTGTAAAAGATTTGTATTTTCCTAGATTACACCAAAGGCATGCAAGAACAACATAGTTACCGAAACTACTGATAGGAGAATTGCTAGGAAAGATTATGGAAGCTTTGTATTCTTGTAAAACCACTTCTAATACAAACAATACAGCTTACTATATTTACGAGAGAACAGCTTTACATATTTTCTTCAGAATTACTGAAGCCATTTCAACTCTTGTATGTCTAGAAGATTAGGCTGTGTGAACCTCACAAAACCACCTCATGCACAATAAGTAAAGCTGCTAGGAGAAGTGGACATGCCTACGTGACTTTAAAGTTTCATAAGTCCAACAGACGAAGGAATTTTGCACAAGCGCACAAGTTTTTGAAATTATGAGGTTGCCAAAAACCAATCACTTTTCAGAACAAGTGCTTTAAACACCCACTTCAGCTTTGTGAGGAGCAGCAGTAAAACAAAAAATCCAGAAACCTTCATTCTTTTCAGGAAGGTATCAGCAAGAGCCTATCTTAAGTATGTTCAGTTCATCATCCAGTAAGGAAGGGTTACTCCCACAAAACAGTTCAAAGAACACAAATAAAAAAAAATTAAGACCCTGCTCCCAACCCACATTCTCCATTTGTGTTTCAATACACTTTATCCTAAAATCAATTACACATTTTAAGTATTTTGATTAGATACACTTGCACTGTTAAACCATTCCCATTTTAGTCAGGGAACGACTGAGGCAGAGACTGAAGGAGCTATTACAGCATCAGCCATGTAGCTCCTATGAAAATCCACGCATAAGGGAGCTCAGACACATTTCTACAAGTCTGAGATTGAAGAAACTTATGGCAAAAGCCATCTGCAGACTAACAAATAACTTCTTGCTTCCCTCTTCATGGCATAAACTCCAAAGAGTCACAGAGAAGCACTGAGTTACAAGAAAAACACAAATTTTCAAAGCCAAATGCATATACGAGGTCTACAGTCTTTATGCCAAGAAGTCTAAGAACCACCATAACTGAGGTTGCTTTTAAGTTTAAAGTTCTTTGCATTGACCAAAGTTGGTTTTGTACAGAATACTCTTGGTTACTATAAAAAGCAAGTAGAACAGCAAGGGATCATTGTGGAGAACAACATAAAAAAAGGAACTGATTGCACTAATATAAACATATTCTGCACTTCTTTCAAACTGAAGCAACAATTTTTATAAATATACACAAAACCATACAATTATACCTACCTTTCCACCCAAGAAAAGGTATATTATGTACTCTTCGAACATGTAAATAAATACATTTACTTCTGCCTTCGTGTTCCATGCAAGCACTAACTGGCACATGAGAAACTCTATGAAACATCATATTGAATATAAGCAGGATTAATACTAGCAGACAGCAGAGGCTGCTTTGATGTATCCAGAGTGATCTTAAACAATCTGACATTAAAGTGAATGGATGGCTTAGAGCGAGAGAATCTCAAGAGAAAGTGGAACAGTTTCTGAGGTTTAAAAAGCACATGCCCGAACACCCCAGTATCTTTTCTGTACAGAAAAAGCATAATTATCTGTTCAGGGGAAAAAACAACCCAACAAACAAACCACAACATACCATGCTGCCTGATAACAACAGATTCATGCAATCAGAAAATAAAAGATTCTCACAGCTTTAATATATATCTGCTGATCTAAAATCCTACTAGAATACAGGAATTCCAGTGAAAACCACTAGGAGAAGAATTGCAGTAGAAGAACTACAAAAGACCTTGGCAAATGGATGCCAAGAGAAGGGCTTTCTCGTTTTGCTTGGGCAACATAGGGCTGAATCTATCCACAGGCAAAAAATACGTTAAATGTATTTATACATTCTGCTTTATGAACAGACACATTACCCCAAGTCATCTTGTATTTTTAAAATGTAAGCATACTACACCTAATTATTTCATGTTTAATGCAATCTTTTCATTTACCACTTGCTAATATCTGAGAAAAAAATATCCCACCTTATAAAACAATTACAGTAATCTTTTGTGATGTACAATTACTTACATTTGGTCTGATGGATAATCGGTAACTACCACTTCATTAAAATAAGTTAAAAAAATTGAATCACAATAAGCAAATACAGAAACAAGGAAAAGATTTTTCATAGAAAAATGAAATGTGACAAAACATCCTAACCTTTACCTAACCTTACTTTAAAATACTTAAAGCAATTACTTTTTAAAAGAATTACTGTGGTTAATAATGGAACAATAATATTAGAAACACATTTGTAAAATCCAATTTACAGGTGTAAGACTTGAGCAAATTTTAAGTCATGGTAAATTCAGCCATTTTACTTCAAAGTTTCACGTAAGAGCTATATAATGATTATGCCAAACATGACTACTCAAATGTATTATAGGAACTGTTGAAATCAACAGTATGATTTTTATGTGCACAACATGAGAAAGACTTTGAAACCCAATTTGGACATTGCAGATGCACTTTTTAGTAAAACAAGCACACCTTCTACAGTTCTCTATAGTCTTCTTATCAATGCAAAGATTTTAAGATATCTTCATTTAGATAAAAATCTTATTTATTATAAACTAATGGTACTTAGAATCTTTAAACAGTCTTATTTTTCCCAATTCCATTTTTTAAAAAATGTTAAAACTGGGCAAAAAGGTTCCTCTGTTCCGTATGGGCATAAACTAACTACACTGTCTAAAAAAATTCCTTAAAAATGCTTCTCAGATTGTGTTTTGTAAATCAAGACAGTGAAAGCATGAGTTTATGCCAAAAAAAATAATTTTGACATTTCAGATAAAAAGTACACACGTGAAATAAAAGTCCACCACTAAGCTTTCCACTCACCAATCATATCTGGAAATTGAGGTGTTGATATGTGCTTGGAGGAAGAAAATAAGAATTTCAGAAAGTTATTCAGCTTTCTGTATAAGCCACTATGAAAAATCATGCTAGTTTAATAATAATGCAGGAAAGTTTTCTGACAGACTAGTACCTCGTCTGAGAATCTGCTTAAGATACGTAAAACAAGAAAAGGAACAAAATCCTTTCATTCTCTCCACTGCAGAATTTAAATCCAAATGTATGTAAATCCCAATTCATCCTCTCACACCATGAGGCCTGAAGAAAATAAATTGCAGGCTCACCATGTGATTAGTTTGAAAGACACGCATCACCTTCTGCCAAAGATGTACAAATATTTGATCATTGCCAAATGGAGTTTAAGAAGAGGTGGCCATAAAGACAAGTGACTTACAGCAACATAAATATGAATAAGTTGAGTAAGAATAATTCTAGTAAACAAAGTAATAGGTCTTCCACCAACAATTCAAAACAGAAGCTCGCAACTTGCTACACACAAGCATAGTTCTCTCTCAGACAGACAGAGTGGCAGTTTCCTTCAAACAGACTACATGCCACGGAGACATATTCTGTATACATTGATAGTATAATTTCATTACTCCTTGACTAACTGCAACAAATGGGGTTCCTTTTTTGTTGCTGCAGAACAGCAGCTTGAACTATTTTTCTCTTTGCATAAAGTAGAGAGAATTGCTTCTGAGTGAACCACCCTCTTGTGTGCAGTGTACCAAAACTTGCTGTTAACCTCCTGAGTTCCATGAGTGACTCCTCTGTGCCTTTATCACTCTTCTAACATTGATTTTGCAACCTAGTCCTGTGGCTAACAGCCTCCAAACTAATTGCCACTAAAGGAAAAATAGGGTAGAAAGGCCCTTCCCTCCCAACATTAGCAATGCTGTTAGGTCTACTGTTCCTAGAAATCTAGTTAATCTTACTATTTCTGTTTTCTGCATGAAGTCAGTGCTTGACATGTAATTCTATGCTAGCTTGCAGTACAGCCTGTCACAAGATGTTACTTACTATTGCAAGCTCTTCAGTACTAGGAATTACTTAATATCTGGGTAAGGGACAGAAAAGCAACCAGGTAAAGGATTTCATTTTCACAAATCTCACACATGGGGAAAAAACCCCCAAAACCAAAACCAAACCAACAAGCCACACAACAAAAAAACCCCAGTCTCAACTTCCACAGCAAGCACTATTCTAAAGGCATTCTGTTTCTATATGGAATTCTCAATAGAAACACGAAGAACATACCTCAGAAAGTAATTAAAGTACATTAGTACACTGATCTTCATAATCATGTAAGGAGTGGTAAATAAAAACATTGCAACTTCCATAAAGGACTGCTCTTCTGGTTAGGTGCTTTGGCATAGCTGGCAGGGCAAAAGGAATCATGAAAGTGTATGCATTACTGAAAAACATTTGGTGATCATCTGATCTGACAAAAAATACACCCTGCAATCAGAAGCACAAATGAATCTAAATTAGAAAAAGTAGGGATAAGGATCTTGATAGCCACCATTCAGAAACAAGATTTCTTGGTTCATCTCTTCAGTATTCTCAGATCTAGAAAACCCCTGGAATAATTAATCTCTCTCTTCTCCCACTAGAATGAAGGAAAAAACCCATACCTTAAGTACAAGCTCTGGCCTGTACTCAGAGACTGAATCTAGTCTCACAAAAAGAGACACTCTGAACAAAGAAAATGAGTAGAAGTAGGATGGAGGTCCAAACCATCTGAATTGCGTAATTCTTCCAATTCTTTCCCAGATTCACTTGAACAAGGCACAACAAAACCTTCCACATCTCCAATCAATTTTGACTGAAAATTCGATACCAGATACAAGACTAAAGGCAGGTTTGCTTATATGCATGGTTTTCCTCCCTTTATAAATTAGAGGGATGAAATGGAATCCACTTCAGGAGCAATACACAGACAGGAAAAAGAAAAGGGGGGGGCGCGGGGTGGCAGGACAAAAGAGGATGAGGAAATGACTAAACTGTCCACCGCACCAGATTTCCAAACTGCTCCTGTCACATCCAGCATCCTTGTAAGTAGGGCTGATCTTCAGACCAATTACAGCTGTAGCTGAAACTCATCTGCATCTGTTCTGCTTTCCAAACCAAGCTGTTTGATAGGCAGAGCTTCCAGCAATAGAAGTCCATCAATCTACTAGACTTGGTGTACGCAAAGACTGAGCAAATGTGTTATAGATAACTGCATCTGAAAGGGTAGGAATCTTTTAAGCCCAACTTTTGAATATGTGCACTTGGTATAGGATACAAAGTGCACTGTTACCTTCATAGTAGATTAAAAACTCTTAGCCTGCCTAACCAGTGCCAAATATTCTGAGTTATCAGAATATTAAATTAACCCACAAAAGAAAGTCAGTCAGCAAAATTATCCACTTAATTAATTCACTTAGAAGTAACAAAACCCATCCTTTGTTTCAGACCCAAAAACTCCTTGAAGCAACAAGGAAAAAGTAGTTAACAGACAACATATCCCTTTTACAGCTTTATTCCAAGAATGTTTGGGAACATCAGAAGGGGAAGAAAAAAAGCAAGTGTTTTAACATTATCTTTATAATAAGTATTTAGTTTTCAGCTGCCCTGCTTGACAGACCTCACAAACAGGAATATATTAAAGGCACTCAGAAGAAAAAATTCTCTCAGAGGTTCTACTACACATCAGATTTCTATCAGATATTCAACTTCTGCAGACTTGTTTTATTCAGCCAAGAACAATGCTGAACCTAGCACTGCAAGAAATCAGTCATTTTAAGTCTTAGGAAAAGTTCTGACCCTAAACCAAATGTTATTTCATCTTCTCATCACTATTAAAGAAGTATCCTAGAAACACT
This sequence comes from Astur gentilis, assembly GCF_929443795.1. Taxonomy (NCBI): domain Eukaryota; kingdom Metazoa; phylum Chordata; class Aves; order Accipitriformes; family Accipitridae; genus Astur; species Astur gentilis. The sequence goes on along the minus strand of NC_064893.1, from coordinate 8,425,729 downwards.
CAGCAGACCGCTCAGGGTTTTTCTCACCCCTCCAGGAGCATGGATTCTGCAGGCACAGATAAGATTACACATCAACTCTGAGATTATATGTACAGAAAACAAACTTTTCTATCTCCTTAGAAAGCCCAGAGAACTACAGAATTAACTGCTTTATAGCCTTCAAGCTCTTCTTTCTTTTATGTTTTTTTAACACAGACTAAAATTTGACATGCAATTCCAATTCAGTGAAAACAGCTTTAGATGCTAATTTATGTATCAGAACAATAACGTTTATTAACAAAACCTCTAAAAGTTATAAAGAAAAATAGCAGAACTACTTAAAGATAGGAAATGTATTCAGTCATCATTTCTTCTATCATATGTCTACACACTCTGCTGTACTACCACCTTCTTAAGCAGTGCTTACTCTACTGAGTGATAAAGGTTACAAGAGTGAACACAGAATGACAGATGCAAAACAGAGGTGGTTCCTCACCAAATCAATTTACATGCCACTTTATAGGTGGAATATAAAAGAAGGATTTCTCACTTTCCAAACGAAGATCTAAAGTCAAATACTGAAACTATAATACAGCAAGAGGCACATCTCTCCTTCCAAATTAGTTATAAAAGATCCTTACACACTACCTGACAGAAACAAGATTCCTACAAATAGGACTTCAGCACACATGTACAAGAATGAACACAACTCCCTTTTAGCATCTTATAACAACTCCCAAAACAGGGATATGCTGAAAAATTTCAATAGCTCTCTAATGCAAGCTAGGAATTCAAGAGAAATCCACTGGGTGCATTCTCACTCCAGCTGGAAAATTATAAAACCACTCAAGAGTAAAATATTACTCTGAAGTTGACAAGAGAACAATTTTCCAGGTAACCAGACCTTATTACCAATAAGACCTGCAGCATAATGCCAGAGTCTAACATATAAAGGAAAAATAACTTCTGTTTTCTTTTGGTGTATTGTGGACTTAAAATCAGACCTATTAATAAAATCACTTCAAACATCTGCTCTGTCAAAGATTATGGTGATCAAACCTGAAATTCAGAGGTAGCCATAATTATGAAGACAGTTTTCCAGAAAACAGAATGTTCCTTCTTATTTGTCAGTAAGATTAAATAGAAAAGGCTAATCTTCCAAATAAAAATATATTCTTAAAAGCCACTAAGTCAAATAGTTATGAAGCAATTTTGAGCTTAGAAAAGTGTCTTGGTTTTGGCTGGGATAGAGTTAATTTTCTTCCTAGTAGCTGGTACAGTGTGTTTTGGATTTAGTGTGAAAATAACATTGATAACACACTGCTGTTTTAGTTGTTGCTAAGTAGCACTTATCCTAAGTTAAGGAGGGACCATAGCCAGGAAAGCTGACCCAAACTAGCCAAAGGGATATTCCATACTATAGAATATCATGCTCAGTATATCAGCTGAGGGGAGTTGGCTGGGAGGGGCGGATCGCTGCTCGGGCATCGGTCAGTGGGTAGTGAGCAATTGCATTGTGCATCATTTGTCTTTTCTTGGGTGCAATTTCTCTCTTTTGGTTACATTGCTTTTCATTACAATTATTAGTATTGTTATTATATTATCATCATCGATATTTTTTGTTATTATTGTAGTTATTAAACTGTTCTTATCTCAACCCACAAGTTTTACCACCCACCCCACCCACCCCCACCCCCCCCCGCCTTTTTCTCCTCCCCGTCCCTCTGGGAGGGGGGAGGAGTGAGTGAGCAAGTGGCCACATGGTGTTTAGTTGCTGGCTGGGGTTAAAGCACGACAAAAAGTGAAAAGCTATTTCTAATCTACTAACAGCAAAAGTACTAACAGGCTTAGGAATTAGGATACGTGTAGAGTTCCATGTATCTGGATTTTGCCATACTTTGTCTGGTGTAAACCTGTTGGATTCCAGCTCTTAGGTCATCCCATATCTGGTCAAGACCGATCTGTTTAAGTCCATGGGGGTTCTGACTCCTATTCGATGACATTTTGTATTTCCCGTAAAGTCTTCCAGTGCAGCAGCCTGAGATCTGGTTATTCCTCCATCAGAATCACAAGTCAAGTAACATTCTAAACTCAGTTGCAGCAACTTGGTGAGATATTCTTTACATACAAAGAGTGATATTTCCCAGGAAGATAATCTGCAAAAGGAAAAGAAAATATATATGTTATATGACAGTCTAAATTCATTCACACTAGAGAAAAAGATACAAAATTAATGATTTCATTGAAACATTTTCATTTACACAGATGAGAAATCCATGACGAGATCTGAAATACCAGAACCAAGGAATATAATTTTGCAATTCAGCAATCCGCTACAAAATGTGACTGTTAGTGCCCAGATCTGTCCAAAGCCTACAGGTACTTGGTCAGTGCTGCTGACAACAAAACCCTAATGCTAATAAGAAAATGCAGCAGACGCTATCCTAAGAAGTGTTTCCTCCCTGTACAACAGTAAAACTCCAGTACTTCCAAACAACTTGGGGTTCTGTGGTAACTCATTGTTTAACAAGCATCCTGATGGATATCCAAGATTAACCAGAAGATACTAAAAATAACTATTTTTCTGTGGTTATCAGTAACTGTTCCAGACTTCAGATACTACTACAGGCAATCTGAAAGTCCAGTGTATTTTGGGAGCAGAGAATTTTTCTATCTGGTAAACACATGCTTACATTAATTTCTTTGCCAAGTAAATGAACACCACTTCCTTCAATGTCATCTTACCAGCAAGAGAAAATGCAGCCAATAACAGTGGGAAGAATGAACAACTAATGGAGTGCACAAAATAAAGACTGCATGCATTGTGAATGAAAGAATAAGAAACTAAGAAAATACACTACTCCCATGACTGCTTAAGCGCACAAAGTTTGGGAGGTAGTGAAAAGATGGTTATCAATTGATCAGCCTTGTGAAATGACAAGAGTACGAAAACAGTCACCTGGAAAGGACTAAGAATATGAAGCAGAAGATCCATTTTTACACAAGTCCTGAAAAATATTTTGCAATTTTAACATCTCACCCACCACAGCAACAAAATTAAGAAGATATCCAAAAATTACAAAGGAGGTAGCATGATTTAAAAAAAACTAACCCACAAATAACAGAATTGTAGTTAAGTCAGGACCAACTTACTTTTACTGCAGCCTTTCAATATATAACGGGGGCTTATAAGAAAGGTGGAGAAAGACTTTTTACCAGGGACTATAGTGACAGAACAAGGGGCAATGCTTTTAAATTGAAAGAGGGTAGATTTAGACTGGATGTAAGAAGAAATTTTTTACAATTAGGGTGGTGAGGCACTGGAACAGGTTGCCCAGAGAGGCTGTGGATGCCCCATCCCTGGAAGTGTTCAAGGCCAAGCTGGATGGAGCTTTGAACAACCTGGTCTAGTGGAAGATGTCTCTGCCCATGGTAAGGAGGTTGGACTAGATGATCTTTAAAGGTCCCTTCCAGCTCTAAACATTCTGTGATTCTGTACCCTAGAGCCCATTCACTGAAATACTCAAAGCACAGTGAAACACAATGACTTTTTGCATGCTTCTATAGAAAGGAATACAGCTTTATGATAAACCTGTCCTGCAATGGAGTCTGCTGGCCAAGGCTCACATGAACCCTTTTGTAATTTCAAGGATAGTATAGGCCAAGACCTGATAAATCCTATTATTTCTTTTTAACCTTTGAGCAGTGAAAAATAAAGATATTCCTTCAGGATCTACAGTATGACATAGGTGCTTTGTCACAGCCACTTCTAGGCTATTGCACGTTCCACCCCAGGTTTCACATGGTTTTAAAGGTTAAGTATTCTGTTATACCCTCCCTGACCCCCACTCAATTATTTGTAGGACTTCTCTTCTGCCTCTTCTCCATAACCCTAAAAAGACCAGCTGAGATTGAGGCATTTCTTCTTCTCTTTTTTTTTTTTTTTTTAAAGTCAGCAACTGTCTTACTGCAGCAACACAAAAGTTACCACTCAATCCTCATAGTCCTTTACTATCTATGACCCATAAGCATTTAAATCTCAAGCTCTAAGTAAAAAACACTGAGAAGTATTTTCATTATGTCAATCTGAGCAACAAATACTGTCTCATTTCAATCAGACATAAACTGCTTCTGTAGCTAATTCTTCTTTTTACATGAGCAACAATTAGTTAGAAAATTAGGTGGGAAAATAAGAATTCAATCAATATATATCTTATAAAACATACACTTAAAATTTGACCTTGCCATTCTATTTCTATAATTACAGCAAACTGGTTATTAAAGACACGTGAATATTGCATTATCATACTGAAGCGTATATCAGATCACACCTTGTTTATATTTAATGTCTTTCATTTCTGGAAATCAAACCTGCTGCGGTACTAATAATGATGGACTTTCACAACTGAGCAATGAAAACCAGAAAGAACAAAGGTCAGTCCGTGAGTGGCGATTTGCCTCTACTGTAGGAAACACTCTGTGCATGTTACACACCCACAATCTTGGACTATGATCCTAAATCAGCATTGCAATACAAAGCAAGAAAATTAATTCAACGTCTGCAGTCCAGGAGAGAAGAAACTTTTTTGTTCCTTAAATCAGGTACTATCTGAACTCTCCACAGAAGCAAGAGAAGACAGTTAAATATCTGCAACTCTACTACAACTACAGCATGTGTAAAAAAGTAACTGACCATTACTCTCTTATTAATCTGCAATAAGCAAGCAGCCTAGAATTAGAGTGCATTTTAGTAAAAATATTTTGGCATAACTAATACAAAATACTTCACTGCTGTATAAAAGTTCATAACAAAAGGCCAACCCCTTGCTAGCTAGCAGAAAGCATAACCATTACAACAGTTCACAACTGGGCCAAGGTTCCTTCCCAGGCAGCCCGCAGAGAGGAGCAACAGCCGGAGCTCTTAATCGGACATCTCTCCAGGTGCCAGTTAGAGGCACCCACCCTTCCATTGCAAGCCTGTGGTCGCTGGCTGCCCAGCAGATGTGGAGTTTCCCCCTCTATGATGATGGAAACACTTAACTGTCTCCTCTAATTAAGCATCTCCTAGTTTTTATGTACCTTGGTGCATCTACAAATACTACCTTTTCCCAGAATCTTTTAAACTCAAGGTATTGCTCATCCACACTGTACTAATTTTCCTTCCCCTCCCCGTAAGTAACACTCTGTATTTAAGTCAGGATGTAGCCATTAAAAATAACGCCATGAGAAAGAACTTAATTTTGATTTTTTATTTTCTCATGCAGTCCACTAAATAGAAATATTCCTTAAAAGCAATAAATTCCACTGCATTTGACAACATTACCTCACTATCTCTTGGCCGGTTTCCAATTTGAATTTCACAATTAAAGACATGAATACGGAATGATAGCATCATGTCACTAACTTCCTAGACTCAAATAATTTACTCTTTCCAGTTAGTTACTAGTTCACACAGTTGAGAAATAAAGCGATAGATGAATAATGCTATAAACTACTACTAATTTTTTTGCAGATTTATTCATGTGCAGAAAAATAGAAAGGTAATTATTAATATTTCACCTTAACAGGAGTAAAGTTTCACTACATAAGAATACTTTAACTACATAAGCATATTTGTGAAAGCAACCATTTGTACTTAGTGGTTAAACTAAGCTATGGTATTATATGTATAGAGAGAGGAGGGGTAAAACAAGGCTTTGTTATTCATCACAGTTATTATACACAAACACCCAATGAAAATAAAAAATTCTATTTAATGTGAAAAGTGTAAGTGTAGTTTGTTATTTTTGTGATTCACGCACAGGAAACCTTTCCTAGGCCCACAGTTCTGGAAAGTAAAATCTGGTCCACAGTAGTTACACTGCACCTCTTTACTCAAAATCCAGATTGCTAAACTTACAAAGAAGGAGAAAAGAGAGTTTAGAAGTCTACCATTTCTCAGTGCCTGGGCTGTGTGCAACTGCCAAGAGCAAGATGCCCTCCCAAGAACCATGAATTGCTATAGGTGAATTAAAACCTGAACATTAAGTCATAACCTTTACATCAGTGAGATCTCTCACCTTCCAAAGTGCTGCTGGCAGGACTATGCACAAGTCTATCTTGAACTGACCATCACCGTGCTTTCCTGCCCAAACTGATCAAACTTGCTGGTGACCTGCTTCATGGACAGGACCACCTCCTCGAGTTGCAACATCTGCTCTGTAGATCTGGACCAGAGAACCCAGACTTCATTACATATTCAGTATCAGCTATATTTACATGAAAAAAAAAAATAAAAAATTGCCTCTGCAGTTTCCAGCTGATATAGACACAATGTGATATAGCAGCATGGCAGTGTTCAACACCATCCTATTTTTCAACCCTCCATTCAAACACTGCCATTAAAACACTGTCAAAACTATAATTTCTGCCCATGCCAGTTGTCAAAAGGAGGTAATATTTCTGCCAAAACTTTAGAACAATAGCCTTGAAGGACAGGGGGAAATGCTATTACCTCATTTTCATTACTGGGGGAGGGGGACGGGGGGGACGGGGGACGGGACACAACATGACACACCTCATATGCAAGGAAATGCAGAAAACGGTGGTTTTGCTTTTACTGATCCCCTAATAATAAATGGTACCTCTTTTAGATATGCCATCTGAGGAAAACAATGTGCTGAATGAGGACTATAAGAAAATCTGAAAGTTAACCCCACTTTTAGCTAAAAACATAACAAAACCCACCAGATTTACAGCATCTCGAGCCAACTGCTGGACCTTCACAGCTGGAACTTTCAGCTTCACACCTCCAATGCTTATGCATCACCTGTTGTTCTCCCACAACCACTTATTTCTACACTACAGATTTCAAGATAGCTTCAATAATTACAGATAGAATTTGAATTTGTCAGCTTCTTGGCCCAGTAAGAACTTATAGGTCCAGAGCAAGGTTTTCCAGCTGACCTGAGAGCGAGATAGTGTTTTTTTAAAGACATAGTAGAGAGGCACAGGACCTAGACTTAGTAATTTCAAGTATGAGAACATTCTTGTCACGCCTAATGGCATAAGCTAAAGTGACCAGATTTAATCATACTAAAACCAAAAACATTAGGGAAGAGGAGCACGTTTCACTAATAAGCTATGGTGGAATGACCTTTAGTGTTACGAGGTTTCCAAAGTTTATGAGTGTGTATTAAAAGTCAGAATTTCACCTCTGTACACTGCCCCATTTTCTAAAACTGAATTCAAGTTTCCCAGTAACAAAATTGCAGTACAAGTTCATTTAGACATTGGCTGCAGTTTGACAACTTTTATAAAAATGGGTGCAGTGACCACATTCACTTAAATGGCCATTACAAGCAAAGTGTCAGCCCTCTGAGCTGAAGGGATAAAGCATAATAAATGTTTACTCTTTGGCTTCAAAAGACAAGAAAAAGGAGTGTTTAATACAGCCACACACTTAAAAACGCAAGATGAAATTCCTCTTCCAAACTCTTTCCACCCCATTTTTGCAGCTTGACGACTCTAACTTACTTCATCCTGCTCTCCTGTTGCTGTATTTCAGCAAGTCTGATCCAGAAATTCAACAGATGCTCTTGTATTCAAACAGCAACACTCAGTAATGTTCCCAACGAGTTTTACTCCCCCAAAGTCTCTGCTACCTCCACACTGAGCCAAGGCAACTATTAAGGTTATTTACCCAAGATACGCAATACTGACTGAACCAACGCCATACGACACAAGCACACAAAAAGCATTTTCAAAAAACTAAAACAGCAGCACATTAAACACTACCTTTGCTCTAACGCAAGCTGTTTTCTTGTTCTTATACTATTTTAAAAACAAGATATTGGATGCTGGTTTATATTCTAGCTCACATAAATTTCAAAATTGCTATAGTTGAAGTGACCCTAAAGTATTACCATATCAAAATATTTGGCAAGTTTTTGCCTTACAACAAGCATCCAAAGGCATATCTATTGCTTCCAGTGTTCGGCTTGATACAAAGCCTACCAAAAAATAAACCAATCCCCTCTCATAACCAGTAAGTCAATTTATTATTCATATATCCTCTCTTACCATACACGGACAGTTTCACAGATAGGACACTGCAAATGATCCATCCTACAAGCCAGGCTTAAGATTCCTCTTGAAGTCATGCAAACATGCACCTTTTGAAAAGGCATGTAAATGCAAAGTACAGAGCTGAGAACAATATACCTCCCTCCACTGCTAGTTAGCCTGTAAGACACAATCTACATGATTAATCAGATATAAGCACTGAGGCAGGGTGGGGAGACATTTAAAAATTCTCTTTGCTTTCACCTTTTACTTCTTTGCCTTTACAATTTATAAGCTATTTCTTGGAAAATTTTTTCCAGGTTAAAAAACATCTCTTGAATCTTAAAGGACGCAACCTCCATTCTAGCACACATTTATGTTTGATGGAGTGGAAAGAGACAAGAGAAATAATTCTGTTCTGTCCCTATAATCACTTGCACTCACAATTTATGATTTCAAACACTTTTTATACCCATGCACCTGCAAATTAATTATTTTGTGTTTACTTGACTTCCGTTGAGGTTACCATTATGAGCTCAAAACTATAATCTAACAGCTTAGCTGAGCCATAGTCTGGCATGCAAGATTTTATAGCACTGACATTTCTGTCCAGAAGTATTTTAGGTCACTAAATAGACAGACTATAAACTAGGCAGACAGCTTATGCATGTAAAGTGACCCAATCCTTAAAGCAAGACTAGGACCAAGCATAATGTCCTTAGCACTTTACATGCTACAAATGTGTAATTAATCAAGATCTGGAGAATCTGTCTATAGCAAACATTTCCACTGTGCCCCAGCAAAATGAAACCACAGCTACTGTAAAAAAATGGTTATTCCAGAAATCATATCAGTAACAGAAGAGAAATATTACAATCTTTTCTCCCTTTTCAATATCAAAGATATTTAAGAGACAAATTATGCAAATTATAATGTTCAGTTCCTCTGTATTATTACAAAATACTGCGTTTCATGTAGTGTGAAAAGCTTTAGCTCACCTTAATTTTCAAGAGAGTTAAATTCAGTTCATCTCATTATGAGAAAAAGGCAGATGTATATACATGCATACACTCCTCCCTTCCAAAAGTTGTCTTTGGGTGGTTAAAAGCATTCTGAACAGCATTTTTTACAAAAAAAAAGTAGTTTAGAGTAGAAGCAAGTATGCTTAATTTGCCAGTAGTTTAATACCAAGTTGTGTAAATTTGGTGTAAAGTTTGAGCAGTTGTTACTTTACCTCTCTGACAGTGCCTTCATTCAGGGCTTCAGTGTTCTTCCCACATCCCCTCCTCTATGTGTTACAGCTCTGACCAATGATATCCAAAGCACTATAAGGAATACACCCCTACATTACTTCATGTGCCAATGATATAGTTGCCAGCTGAAAAAATAAAACAAAAGCCTGGATGTGTTCTTCACAGCTAGAAAGACACTTAAATTCACCTTTATTTTCAAATTTAAACAGAATATATGGAAGTAACTTGGAAGTACAGTTTTTACACCTTTCTTATTTACTTAAATTACGCATGATCATGTCCACTAAAAGCCTTTGTAACTGACATGGTTTTAATTTGGATGCCCTATTACAAAGCTTTTTCTAAAACACAAATGACTATTCCTCAGAAGAGTATCAAGCAAGTTTGAGCGTGCTGCTTTTTCCCTTCTCTTTGCCTATTCTTTTATCAGTTTTTTAACATTCTTCCTTTACTTCTTGATTTCAGCTTTACCCTTGTCTTCCTTGAGCACAGTTCCTGCAACTTTTGACAGAGATCTCACTACAGTGATGCAATAGCTAATACAAAACAAAAAAACCTCCATATACATGCTGCCTAATGAACAGAGACTAGGTCTAGACTAGACAAGGTTTGCCAATGTATCTGTACAAGCAAACTCTCCCTTCCGCATTTGCAGCTGAAGTAAACTTTGGTCAATATTAACAATCCTGCAAACAAGTAAAGTTTCACAGTAGTCTGACTGCACCAACATCAACTTTGCAAATAACATAAGGGACTATATCGTTACTACTCTACAGGTAAAACTTTTCAGGTTTCATTTGGCCATATATAAGAGTTCACTTTTTTGCTGTTCAAATAATCCTTATGCACAAAGTTTGCAGACTACTCCTAAACTGAAATGTCCTTTCTAACCTGAGGTCTCAGGTTTTCCTGTGCTACAAACAGGATGCAGATCCTGCAGTGTTTTTAACTAAGCCTGCAGTAATAAGCTTCATGGGTTCTTAAAACACTGATTATGCTCAGCTCTTACATCTTGGAAAAAGGAAGGCTGCAGACTAGGAAAAGAGCAACACTGTGTGCAGAGAGAATCAAGCCAAGATACGAGCATGCTGAAGAGGAGGAAAAAAGGTTTACACAAGACAAAGGCCCTTGAGTATTCCCGCTCTCTCTGGCTTAAATCATATATAGATACAACCTGCAAAAAACCAACAAAAACAAACAAACAAAACTAAACAACAAAAATCAAATACACGTAAGGACAACATGCATGAAGATGCATTTCTTGAATCAGCCAGGAAGATGCAGAAAATGAAAACGAGGGAGGACAAGTCATGAGAACACAATGCTAAATACCCAATGTACCAAGCAGAAGACAGAACAATATACCTTGTTTTTTTTCAGAAAGCAAGGAAATAAAAACAGGAAAAAAAAAGTGGCAGTGGGGAATCATATCAAATGCAATTTAGCAAGAACAAACACAGAAGGAAACTCTGAAATACCTTGGGCCAGTTTAGAGACCTTAATGATCCCGTAAGGACAATTCTTCCACATAACTGCTTTCCTAAAAGCTCTAACCAGCCATCAAAACTTTAACTAAATCCAACTTAATAACCTAAACCACCATGATGCTACTGGTGTCCACTAAGAAAATCCTGGTATGGTCTTACAGTCCACTTCAGACACAGCATGATTTCCGTCAGAACCCACAGGGCAAGCCTCTGAACCCCGATGCAAATCCTCCTCCATTATAACAGCACTTAGTGCCCCACAACGTACACTTTCATACTGACCTGGTTAGACACAAACAGGAATTTTTCACCTGTAATAATGTTTCCATACGAAGTTTTCTCATGCTCTTGGGAGGTGGTGATTCTTATCAGTAACTTTAAAAAGTACTAACGTTAACAAGCAAAAACCAATTCTGGCTGGAATCTCTTCACAACAGCTTGCTAATTCTACAGTGTCTTCCATCTTGTTACTTTTGCAAGAGCTCAACTGATCAAGGCAATGCAGTTTGCCACTTCAATTTATAAATAAAGATTATGGTCACACCGATTCGTCTTGCAAACAGTCTGACATTTTCAGGTGTTCAAATATACCACAAAAGCATGGCTTAAATACTGAAGAGCTTCCTCCTATATTCACCTTCATGCTGATGTTTCATTCAGAAATGGTGAGGATTGCAACTATCATATAGTTAAAACAGTCTACAAATCAAAGGCTGTTGCAGCCACTCACATTCATTTTTTGCATGTGACAAAATCACTACCCTGTGAAAGCTGCTGCCTCTTTTTTTTTTTTTTTTTAAATCAGGTCTACATTAAGTACATTTCCTATATTTCCTACAACTCTCTTTTTTCCCCTCAATTCAGTCCTCCAAACTTTAGATAAAACTTCCAGAGGACAGTCTCCATTGCTGTGAGACTAGAGGAGCTTGCAAATTTACATAAGAAATTAAATTTAAATTACAGAGCAAAAGAAGGTGAACTAAGGTCATACCAGCAGACTTACTTCTGAACTCTAATCCACATTAAGATATTGTCCAATCTTAAACACACAGAGCAACAAAAAGCCAAGCTACATCAGATGAAAATTAAAAATAGAAAGAAGTTTCCGAGTTCAGCTATGGCTGAAATTGCATTCCTAATAACCCAAATTCTTGTAGTTCCCTGATTTAAATTTAAAAAATTAACTTCTGTCTACCTTGTATATTAATGAATTAAATACTTCTGGGTCCCAGTAGCATAACCACCAGTATCTCCATGAAAATGGGAGAAGCATGTGCATGTCTTCAAAAGATCAGTACATTACCAGAGCAGAGTAAGAAGCTGCCCATACTGCAAAAGCTTTCTATCATCATGATCCTCACCATCCTATGTGTGAATAAAAAGTTTACATTTCTCCTTCACACCAACACCAAGTTTGAGACATACAGCAACATTAACTAGAGCAAATCTAATGAAATCCAAAGACCAGGAGCATTTTACATCCCCTTTATGTACTTATAAAGAAAACCAGAAGTCAATGGTATCGACCTGATATTCTAATCTAGTGCATAACTCCAAAGACCTCAAAGAAAACGTGTTTGATCCTTTAGTTTTAGTACTGATGTCCTCATACCTGGCTAGACCAAGCTACAGCAGTGAACCTTCTAATTCCAAAACCAGAACAATCAAAAGGGGAAGAAAAAGAGATAACACTAATTTTTCCTGAGTTTTTGGAAGAAGATCACATCAAAGTTATACTGTTTATTCAAGAATCATAGAATGGTTTGGGTTGAAAGGAACCTAAAGATCACCTAGTCCAGCCCCCCTGCCATGGGCAGGGACTCCTTCCACTAGACCAGGTGGCTCAAAGCCCCATCCAACCTGGCCTTGAACACTTCCAGGGATGGGGCATCCACAGCCTCTCTGGGCAACCTGTTCCAGTGCCTCACCACCCTCACAGTGAAGAACTTCTTCCTTAAATCTAATCTAAATCTACCCTCTTTCAGTTTTAAAACCATTGCCCCTTGTCCTGTCACCACATACCCTGGTAAAGAGTCTCTCATCCTCTTTCTTATAAGCCCACTTCAAGTATTGAAGGGTGGCAATAAAGTCTCCCAGAAGCCTTCTCTTCTCCAGGCTGAACAACCCCAACTCTCTCAGCCTTTCTTCACAGAAGAGGTGTTCCATCCCTCTGATAATTTCTGAGGCCCTCCCCTGGACATGCTCTAACAGGTCCATGTCTTTCTTGTGCTGGGGGCCCCAGAACTGGATGCAGTACTCCAGCTGGGGTCTCATGAGAGCAGGATAGAGGGTGAGAATCACCTCCTTCGACCTGCTGGTCATGCTTCTGTTTACAAGTCCAGGATACAATTGGTAAAGAAGGTAGGGCAATCTTGAGGATAAAGTACAAGAAATCCCAACTCTGGCAAAATACATATGACTCTATACCAGTTTCCTGAAGTACAAAATGGAATTAATGCTTTCCTATTCTCACAGTAACCTTCATTCATTTTTTTCAAGTTTCACAGATGAGGAGGGATTTGAAAAATGTTACATTAAATAAAGTGGAATGTAATAAATGTTTGGTTTATTTTAAAAAAATATATTTGATTTTGACCTGTATCATTTATAAGAAGAGGTGAGGTAGCAACATAAAACAGTTCACTGTTGTGGCATCAGAGGTTCTGTGGGTAAAAAGAAAACTGTCAGAAAATTACCCACTGGGACACACATTATTTCCTAAACCAGTGCTTTTCCCAGCAGCTGTGCTGCAACTATTCCCTGATTTAACCTCATGTAACTACTCATGCTGGATAACGCGACAAGTGTTTAAATCTGACAATGTTCTATCTCTGTAGTTATATTAAAGTCTACAAGTTACAGCACTACAGTAGGGCACATCAGCTCAGGATGCTTTTATTACCAAGTCACTTAGTCATGCCTGTAACAGGTCTGACTATTGATGTTTCTACAACACCACAGTTCAATCTGTAGTAGTTCTTCCATCGAAAAGCCTACAATTCTTATAATAAGATAGCAAGTTACTTATGTAGACAAGCTCAACAGCTCTCTAATTTTCCAACCATTAGATTTTCTTGCCTTTTTCTTACTGAAATTTGCCCTTTAACAAGTAAGGGAAACTCGGTGGTCTCCATGACAAATTAAAAATAATAATAGTTTAAATTTGCATGCTGTATAGGTTACAACTTTTACCTAGGCCTCTAAATGTTGGTTCCAACAACAACCACTTCTTTACATGGAGATTATCTTGAAAATACAGTAATTAAAAAGTTTTTATTAGTTTACTCTTGCCAAAAACACAATGCTGGCACCTAAGCAGTCTGTTTAAAGAAAGTTCACACATTCCTAAAGCACATGCAGAACTTCCAAGGCCAAATTTTACACACTCTTCTTTCTTCCAGCTCTGTGCAGCAGGAAGACTCTATCAACCTGCAGTCTGCTGGGACTGCCGTGCATGTCCTCCTGGCCCACTCGTCCAAGTGGGACACCTACTCTGTTTTCCTCCTGATGCACACAGACAGACCCTGTTGTACAGCATGGGAAGTACAACAGCGTAGCCATTCTGTTGAACAGCAGCACTGATCCAGCCACCTTACACTTTAATTTGATTCTGCCCTTGTCAAGTTAGAAAATCCTGGTTGAAAAGCGTAGTACACATGACATTGGTATCCACCTGTAACACCTCTTACTACAACGCCCTCACTTAACATTCATGATACAAATTTTTGATGTTGAGAGTGGTATAAATGCAAGTAGGATATCTTTATAGCTGTTTCATCCATGAGAATTTTTTTTTTAAAAAGAAAAAAAAAAACAACAAAAAAAAAAGCAAACCAAAAAACCAAACTTCAACGCCAAGAGAGAAGACTCCAGGTATACCCAATTCACACAGCCATGGAGATCCAGGATGTGACTCATCATTAAGCTGAGCCCTACCGAAATATCTGTGACTACACAACACTAGGCACTACTTGAGAAACATGACAGATGAAAAGCAGTACTCAAAGATCTTAACATGTAAGTTATAAGAAAACATTTTTAAGCTGAATATCTGAAATAACTTTCTCAAAGGACTCAGTATTGTTTTCATAACAGATACACCTAAAATTTAAGACCTTGCACCAAGACTAAGCTAAACTCAAAAAAGCCACCCCCAAATCAGAATCCAAATAAGGGTGTGAATCAATCTAGCTTAAATTAAATTATTTAAAATTAAAGCAATGCAATTTTCTCATGCCGACAGTCTAAGTAAAAGGCCCAAGTTATAAGTGAAGTTCAAACCAGTGGAAAAAGGATTAAGGTGGAAGAATAATCATTTAGTTAAACCAGCACAACTATTTTCACAGCCAAGGAGCAGGGTGCATATGCTTAATTTAGGTGCCTAAACTAAGAAACTTCTCTGCATGATTCCTGGATAGGCTACGGAGAGTTTCCTTCCAGGGTGGCAATTCAGATCAGAAGCCTAGTTCAGTTGCTCTAAGCTGTTGTCAAGTTACTAGGATCTGCATGTACTCAGCTGAGAAAACAAGAAGCTGTTAACACTAGGCACTGAACCTGGATTCTAGTGTTAGGTGTATAAATTACTCCCGAGATCAAATGTGTTCCCGATGCCTCCATGGGACAACTACATCCAGTGTTTCAACTGCACCTCAAATATATAGTGATGATGTGACTGTGAAATGTAACCAATCTTAAGAAGCAAAGCAACTAAGAGAGACGTAAAATAAGAAGCTGAGCAACAAATACTGAAAAACAAGAGAAGTCACAAAGCTGAAGGAAAAGACTTCTTTCTAGTAGAGTAACCAGAAGAGACACAAAGTGTCAATGCAACACATATACCTAACCATCAATACACAACATTACAAAGGTTCACTGTGAGCATCTCTGGAGTAAAAACTATGCACCACGGTAGCTGCAAAGTATCTTACTACTTCCCCAAAGAAGATGCATCCCAAACACACTCCATATCAACCATTCACAATACGGTATTACAAACCAAATTTGGCCTAATTTAAGTTACATGGCCACTAGGTATTTCTCATCCCCACAGACCATTCTTCCTAGTCTTGCCAAAAGGGTTTCCAAAACAGACTTTTCCCCCGAGACTAGCATCAGGGTATGTGTGTGTATTAGGTGGTAGGTATTTGATTATATATGAACATATATACTGGGGGAAAGGTTGTTGAGGAAGTCAGTAACAAAACAAATGAAAACAAAATAAGGTAAAACAAGTAATCTGTGTCCTCTTAATGCTGACAAGTACACAGATAACCTAGGGTTAAACTTCATTCTCCTCAAAGGCACAGCTGGAAGATTTAAATACAAAGTGGGGGAGACAGCATGTAAGTCTACAAAGGAAAGGAGTATGTGGAAAGGAAAGAGTATTAGGTGAGATCACAAGGAAGGTTTTGATGACAGGAAAAGAAGATCAGAAGAACAAAAAAACGTGGTGAAGGAAAACAGCTACTGGGAGGAAGAAGACTGAAAGGAGAAAGGTAACAGGGGGATAACAATGGTGATGGAATATAATTTGAAGAGGAAATAAGAAGGACGGGAAAAGAATCCCAGTAAGGACACAGTTAGCTTTCAGTGGCAAAAATTACTGGGAAACAATCGAGGTGATTATTTGCAATGACAAAAAACTACAGATAAAAGGTTACGGGGGCACCTTCTCTGGTAAGCCACAACAGTAGGTGGCAACAAGGGGAAGCCTGGTGCGCAGTCCTTGACAGAGAAACCTGGAGAAGGTGACAAAGAGGAGCTGTGGGAAATATCCCCCAGCAGCCACGATGGTACTGGGGACATGGGGGAACTTCTCTAGGCACAACCAGATCAGAGCGCTGCCAAGACTCTGGGGATAGCTGCCATACAAGAGGGTGAAAGGAGGCGGCACAGAGAAAGATGGGGAGGACGGAAGGCAGGTGGACACCTTAAAACAGTGGCCAGTGAGAAAAGCTCACGGGGAGAAGAGAGCACAGGCCTGGGACGCGCAGGGCCCGGGATGGCTGTGGTGGGCAGTCCCGGGAGCCGCGGGGCAGAGCGAGGGCGCGGGACTGCGGGTGGACAGGCCCGAAGGGCCGAGGTCTAAGAGCCCCCGGGGCGGGAGGAAAAGGCAGGGGCAGCCACCGAGGCGGTCCCGGCCATGCGGGGGCCGCGGTCACGGGGGAGGGCAGGGAGGCGGAAGGGAGGGCCCCGCCGGGCCGGCACGGGGAGGGAGGGAGCGGGCAGGGCGGCCGGCCGGCGGGGCCAGAGGAGCCGGGCAGCCGGCGGGGCGGGCTCCCGCGCCCCAACGGGGAAGATGCATTTCGAGTGCGCAGTTAGCGGCCTCCCCGCTCGCAACCGGGGCCCGCGGTTCCTGAGGCCGGATCTGCGAGCGGGCCGGACGGCCGCTCCCGCCGCCGCCGCCTCCCTCCCTCCTTCCCTCCCTCCCTCCCTCCGGAGCCAGGTGCGCGCCCGGGAGAATAAAGGCGGGCGAGCAGGCCGGGCCGGGCCCAGCCTCCCCTTCCCCCGCTCCCCACGGCGTGACTCAGTGCCGGGCCCCGCTCCGCCAGGCCCGCGCAGCCTCGGCCCAGCGGGGCCGCCTCCGCCGGGGCCGGCCCGGGCCCGGCCCGGCCTCGCTGCGACACAACGCCGCGGCCTCCCCGCACTCACCAGCATCGCGCGTCCCGCAGAGTCAGGCCGCGTCCGCCCGCCCCTTCCGCCTCCGCCAGGCCCGGATCTGCCGCCGCCTCCCCCCAGCGCGGCCCGGAGAGCGCGGAGGCGCCGCCCCTCTCCGCCCGCCCCGCCCCGGCGCGGCCCGCCTCGGCTCACGGCGCGGGGAGGCCCCGCGGCCTGCGGGGCGGCGCGGTGGGGCTCAGGCCTGCGGCTGTCCGCGCCGGGAGGGAGCGCCCGCTGCCTCCTCTTCCCTCAAGGCGGGCGAGGGGCGCTGCGGAGGGAGGGGGGGCCGAGGCGGCAGCGCCGCGGGGCCTCTCCCCGCCCGGCCGCCCGGCGGGGCTGGGACAGCTCGGGGTGACCCGAGCCCGGCCGCCGCCTCCTCGGCCGCTCCCGGCCTCGGCTGCCTAGGAGGGGAGCCGTGGCAGGTCGGGGCCTGGCCCAGCCGCGCTGAGGCCGCCGGCAGGGGTCGGCGGGGCTGGGGAGCTCGGCCCCTTCGCGGAGCCTGGCCGCCGGCTTGAGCCCTCTGGGGCGGGAGGTCGGTGGCGCGGGGGGTGGCCGGCGGACCGGCATCTCTTCGGCCGCCAGGCCCCTGCCCTGCCTGCGGGGTCATCGCTCCGACTCCCCCCCCCCCCCCCCCCCCCCAACTTAGTCCTTTGTATTTACGAGAAACGTGGGATTCTAGCGTGCCCTCGACGTACTGAGCTGCACCATACCCAGTCTCGGAGCCCGCGTGGATGTGTGTTAAGCTGCGCATTAACAGCGTCTCCTTGTCGAGCAAGTGTTGAAACTAAGCTGCGAGGCTCTCCTCTGAATGATTTGCATCGAGAGTCATTACCTCGAGGTGGACATTGCATTGCAAGCTTTGATGGCGATTAAAGTGCTGCTGTCATAAGAACATAGTTGGAAATCTTTTTGTAATGGTGAATTTCAGATTAGTAAGAAAACTTAGAAAACAACACTGCAGAGAGAAGAAATTGAAAGAGGAGGTTTTGTTGTTCAGCTGTGAGCTGGTTGGGAGATGTGTGAAGGTATTTGGTCTCATTTAGGGATAAGTAGTTACATGAACGTGTTTGCAGTCTATGAACAAATTTAAGCAAAAATACCTAGTGTAGGAAACTTTATGATTGTAAAATATAAACTTGGAATATCCGCATCACTTTTATGTGGATTGCAAGTGGGGCAGTTAATTTCTCTTTGTAACAGTATGAAATTGATGATACAAAATCAAGACAGGTTTCAGAAAAGCAATGCTGTGGAGTCAGTCCTGCCTTATTTATTCCTGAGGGCAGTGGAATTATATTGCTGGAGCTGTGCCGTAAAGGATAAGGACAAGGTTTGCATATCCTTGGTATTGTGCTGTGTCGAGGTTCTTTGCACTGTACTCTCACAAACCATGCTGATTTTCCTTGCTGAGATGAATTCAGATTCTGATCTGAATTACACCAGAAGACATTTGTGCTGGTTTTGGCTGGAATAGAGTTAATTTTCTTCATAGTAGCTCGTATGGGGCAATGTTTTGGATTTGTGCTGAAAACAGCGTTGACAACACAGAGATGTTTTCGTTATTGCTGAGCAGGGCTTACACAGCCTCACGGCCTTTTCTGCTTCTTACCCCACCCCACCAGCGAGCAGGCTGGGGGGGCATAAGGAGCTGGGAGGGGACACAGCTGGGACAGCTGACCCCAGCTGACCCAAGGGGTATCCCAGACCATATGACGTCATGCTCAGCATATTAAGCTGGGGAAAGAAGGAAGTTGGGGATGTTTGGAGTGATGGCGTTTGTCTTCCCAAGTAATGGTTATGCGTGATGGAGCCCTGCTTTCCTGGAGATTGCTGAATACCTGCCTGCTGATGGGAAGTGGTGAATGAATTCCTTGTTTTGCTCTGCTTGTGCACGTGATTTCTGCTTTATGTATTAAACTGTCTTTATCTCAACCCATGAGTTTTCTCACTTTTACTCTTCTGATTCTCTCCCCGATCCCATTGAGGGGGAGTGAGCGAGTGGCTCTGTGGTGCTTAGTTGGCTGGCTGGGGTTAAACCATGATAGCATTTAAAGCAAGTCAAATGAGGTCAAAAAAGTTCTTATCCTTTACATGAGTATAAAGAGTTCAATCCAAAAAATGCTGTAGCTTCCTAGGAAGGGAAAGAGAAATGGTGAAGCAGTAGGAAGAAGCAGAAGATTTCTTTGCTCTGCAAAATGCTTCACTTTCATCCTGGTTCCACCAGCTGTACACCATTTTTGAAAATTGGCCTTCTCAAAGCTAATGGTCCTTAGTCACCTAAGTGCTTGAAAAATTATTTCCCTGTATAATAGTGGCTTACTATGGCACATCCTACTGAAGTGGACACGAGTGAAGTCATTGACACAGCTCTTCTAATGAAACAGTGCTGGCTAAGCACCCAAGAAGCACTGCTTGAGGAACTGGTTTAATGTGTAGCAGGGACAGTGTCGCAGTCGGCTGGGTGGCATTGCAACGCTGATATTAATTTTGCCCATGTAGACATTGCAAATACCATTCCTAGGCATGACTAAATTTCTGGCTTGCTAACATACGTGAGTTGTACTAGAGGAGAGTTTGTGTCAGTCATGCTGGATGCTGCATCGGCATGGCCAGTTCTGCGTGGTGTGCTGAAGACCGGGGAGAGTGAGGGCAAACAAAATAGTCTGTGGGAGACAGGAATCAAATACAAAAGAAGGTGGACTGACCATAAAAAATAAGGACTGATTTTTCAGTCTTGGAAAGAAAGTTTTAATGTTGTATTTTACAGCAGTTGTATTTACATGGAGGTAAAGCCATCATTGTTTTAAACTCCTAAAACAAGGGGACAGTAGAGCCATGGATAAGCAAGGAAAGTGGAATAGAAATGACAGGAAGGGAAGAAAATATGGGGAGAAGGAAGGTCTGAATTAGCACCATCCTGCACTAGATTGGGGTTTTTTTTGCTTTTGTGATTAACTGCAGTACAAGCTTCAGATCTGACAGTTCAGAGTGTTGAAGGTTTGTTTCCTTTTTTCCCCTAGGGTTGCATTATGATTGGCGTACACTTTAAAGAGACAAGGCACAGTTCTCTGATTTTATTCATGATGGTGGTAGCTTGGTTCGCACTCTGAAAAGGTAGGCCTTGAAAAAGTCCTCACTAGACAATCTAGATACAGTGCTTAACATGGCTCATTCACACATCCATTAGAAGAATTCCAGTATCAGAAAAAGTGGTCACAGAGAGAAAGGGAATTGAATGCCAAAATAAATATTACCAAATTACTCATAGCAGGTTGGCTAATGCATTTTAAACTGTCCAATGGAATTGATGTACATAGCATGAAAGGAGAGAAGCTTCCCCTAGAGATTGAGGCAGACAAAATTTCAAGGACAGACTTCGTGAGAGTAATCCACTCTGTTTTTACTGAAGTGAGTTTGCAGTGCTGATGAGAGGGGCCAGTTTTGAAAGTAACTTGCAGGTTTCACACTTGTTGCATCAGCAATGAATCAGCACGCATAAAGCAAGAAAGTCATCAAGACAATGTTTGCTGTCCATGCAGGTAGGAAGCTCAGCCAGCAAAGAGGAAAAGCCTGAGTCATTCAAAGACACAGAGGTGCAGTGGCTGCTAGTTTATTACTAGTTTCAGGAGGCTGGACAGATGGGGAGGGATACTTTCTCTGCTAGTTATATCTACAGTGATTGTCTAAAACCAGTAATTATATCACCCCCTCAATATGGCCAGGAGGACAGGCTAAGGATAGATGCTAACCAGATTTTTTGCCACATTCTTATCAAATATGAGTTCTGTTGTGCTGCCAGTGTACCAGTGACTCAGGTTGGCAAAACAACAACAAAAAAACAACAGAGAGAGAGGCAATATTGCAAAAGTGTTTAACCAAACAACATGACAAATCTGCTTTTTGGAATTTACTGACTCTGTAAGATACACAAAATTGGTAAATGTGGTGAAACACACCACATCATGATGTCTTATATAAACTACAGCCAGCTTGAATATAAACAGGTATTTCTTTGATTATGATACTGACCCAAAAGAAAAACAAAACAGAACACACCCCTGTATTAGACTCCAGCTTGTAAATAATAGTTTTGAAGAGCTAGATAAAGAAAATCACTGTATGATAGTAGCTATCCTGTATGCAAAGTTCTCCAAGACGCCGAGATAGTTACTACTGTTCATAGAGAATATATGATGAGAGGACAGATAAGAGCAGAGATCACTGCTAATATCTGTATCTGTCCTATAAGTTAGTGTAAAGAATATGCTACAGAGATTCCTGAGTATATTCATACTTTTTTATCAGTGGTAAAGCACTTAGTATTTTGAACCCCTTTGGTTGCGCTCAGTGGGCTGACAAAATGAGACTGACTTCTGAAAGTCTCACTCAAAGACCTCTTCCAAAACTATTCCAGACAACAAAATTTTGCACAACAACTTCTGTTAAAGTACAGGAGTTACACTCCGATCAAAGCACTGATCAATGTACTTTCACTAACCAATACATTTATTTGGTGAATTATAGCAGAGTTTTAAAGTTACATTACAAAATGTAACTAAATCTAACTACCAACTAAATGTTTTCAGTCCTTAATGTGGTTAACAAATTTATGTACGAAGTAGAACTCTGATCTGTGCATCTGACTTTTCTTAAAGGTATGAGAAGATTAACTAGTATTGTTTGCATCTGGGTTACTTAGTCCAATGCTGCTTATTTATACATATGCAACCAGTCAGTGAAAGCGATGAAGGGGGACCACTATTTACTTTCTGCCAGGAAAATTCTTCGGATGCTGTGGGGACTAAGAAAATGTTAATATGATTTGCTTGGAGCAATAATATAATAGAGCTGCAAAAATAAGTTCTTAGTGGATAACTTTGCCTTCAGAATACATCTAGATACAGAAAATCACTGGATATATACAGCTTTAACTAGTATCTTGCACTTTGAAAGATCTGGGAAAATGGTACTCTGAGGGGAAGGCCTGTGAAACTAAAATGAATTTGTTAAATGGGATCTGCAAAATTTGAAAGAGGCTATCAGGATATGCAAGCTAGGTGGAGAAGGGAAGGACAAGATTTAGCAAGCTACCAGTCTGAAAAAGTCACTTGAGAGCAGACTTAGTGCTAAGCTGATGGCACAGACTTTGTTGTGCATGTGAGTTGGAGATGTGCGACTTGAGCGTTCCCATCGCACTTGGCAGTGCTAGTGGGTAGGGGAGTGCAACTCTCCTCCCTAGCCTGATTAATCTCTCAGTAAACATGCAAAAAAGTTTAAGTGGTGTTTCCTAAACTCAGTTAGAGGGTTTGGTTTGGCTTGGTCTTCTGCAACAACGTGCTGGATAGATACAGCCTGATAGAGTTAGGGATTTGATGATGTGAAGGGGCTGCTCGCATCTGCTTTTAAGCCTATGGGTTTTCATAAAATTTGATGCCGGCATGTTATTGTATTTTCCTTCTTTGTAGAAAGGAACTCCCTGAGCACCAGGGTGGAGGTTATCACATGCCTGACTGGGAGACCCTGTCAGTGCTGTAACTGAAATACTCAGACCCGTAGGTAAATAATTCCCATAGTCCAAAAGCAATTTTAGTTCTGCACAGGGGCAGGCCGCACCAACAATTCTGACTCGCACACCTCAACCTGCCATGGGGAAGGGTGGATGCCTGGAAGCCTGTTTTGCACTTGTTTCCAACTGGTAATGGTGAGCACAGCACACTTTCTTCCCTGTCCTTCTTCCTTGAGAACTTTTGAAGGCTCCTCAGAAACTTAATAGAGCCAAATGCTATTAGACTTACTCTCAAATCCTTTTTTTTTGAGCCTGAAAGCCAAAATTTCACTGGTAATATTTTTACAAGAGTTTTGGGTTTGTGTGGTGCGGTTTTGGTAGTGGGGAAGGAGCTGCAGGGGTGGCTCCTGTGAGAAGCTGCCAGAAGCTTCCCCGGCTCCAAGTCGGACCCACCTCTGGCCAAGGCCGAGCCCATCAGTGACAGTGGTAGCGCCTCTGGGAGAACAGATTTAAGAAGGGAAAACCTGCAGGGGTGTGGGGAGTGGAATGTGAGACAAACCCCTCTGCAGACAGCAAGGTCAGTGAAGAAGGAGGGGGAGGAGGTGTGCCGGAGGAAGGGATGCCCTTGCAGCCTGTGTTTGGGAAAGGGATATGTGGTTGTGTAAAATATTTGAACATACTGCGAAGAGGCTACCAATTTCTACAGCTTTTCTGTTGAGTGGAAAATTTGACTTTCAGGATTGTCCATCATTGCTAGTAAATCAGTCTTGGGCTCCCTGCCTGTATAAACTAACGGAGAAGAGAGATCACTTGTGCTTCCAAATTCAAAGGTGCCTGAAAGAATCTATCAGTGGCAGATGATACTCCAGTGCTTTACTGCTTCTTGTGCTATGAACATTTGCTGGAAGTTAAAAAACATTTTGCAGAGATCACATCATTTTTCACAAAGACGACCAACCTCTGCATGTGGAAGACAGGCAGTGTCAGATCTATATATTGAATAAAAAGGCAGTCTAAGAACGCTGCACAAATATGGTAACCTTTGGTTAATCTGCTGCTCCTCTTCTAGCTACAGGCCAATGTTAATACTGTCAAGCACTCCTGCTGGCTGTTATCACTGACAAAGGAATGGGACAGTAGCTCTCCTCAAGACTTCTGATTTTGCTCTTCTCTGCCAGGTGTCTGTCACCTGAATGATTGATTGATTGCTTCAGAGGTTTGCAGCAGAGTGAATTCCAGCATTAGAATAGAATAGAGTAGAAGAGTTGAGCTGAGTTAGAAGGGAACTACAATGATCACTTAGTCCAATTGCCTGACCACTTCTAATAGTTCTAATCTCAAGGTAGGATGTGGAGACTTTGTGCAACGTAATGTCACAAGATTGTAAGTGGAGCACCATTGCCCATCCAGAGCAAAGATGAATTATGTCTCTTTGGATGGAGGATGAGCAAATCTCTTCCTTGTTCCCAACTCTAAGATATTTTGAATTCCAGAACTGAGAATATTTGTTTGCACATCTAAAAGCACATGTCTGCTCTGGGAATTCATAATGAAAAGAAGATGTGTGTAATTTTTTTTTTCCTTCTCAATCATTTCTAGATTTAATGCTTTCAATCACAAATGGCCTCTTTCTGCTAATGTGTATTGGTTTTGTTTGGCAAGGTTTTGGTAGCGGGGGCGGTTTACAGGGGTGGCTTCTGTAAGAAACTGCTGGAAGCTTCCCCTGTGTTCGAGAGAGAGCGAGCCCATATTAGCCGGCTCTGAGACGGACCCGCCGCCGGCCAAGGCCGAGCCAATCAGTGATAGTGGTAACGCCTCTGTGATAACATTTTTAAGAAGGAAAAAAGTTGGGACGGAGAGAAACTGCCGCCGGAGTGAGGAGTGAGAACATGTAAGAGAAACAAGCCTGCGGACACCAAGGTCAGTGAAGAAGGAGGGGGAGGAGATGCTCCAGGTGCCGGAGCGAAGATTCCCCTGCAGCCCGTGGGGAAGACCCTGGTGAGGCAGGCTGTCCCCCTGCAGTCCAGGGAGGTCCACGGTGGAGCAGATCTCCACCTGTAGCCCGGGGAGAGAGGACCCCACGCCGGAGCAGGTGGGTTCCCGAAGGAGGCTGTGACCCCGTGGGAACCCCGCGCTGGAGCAGGCTCCTGGCAGGACCTGCGGATCTGTGGAGAGAGGAGCCCACGGAGCAGGCTTTCTGGCAGGACTTGTGACCCCATGGGGGACCCGCGCTGGAGCAGTGTGCTCCTGAAGGACTGCACACCGTGGAATGGACCCATGCTGGAGCAGTTCGTGAAGAACTGCAGCCCGTGGGAATGGCCCACGTTGGAGGAGTTCGTGGAGGACTGTCTCCTGTGGGTGGGACCCCACGCTGGAGCAGGGGAAGAGTATGATCAGCCCTCGTCCTGAGGAGGTGAAGCGGCAGAAAATAACGTGTGATGACCATAAACCCCATCCCTGTCCCCCTGTGCCGCTGGGGGGGCTTGGTGGTGAAATCCGGGAGGGTAGTTGTGCCTGGGAAGAACGGAGGGGTGGTGGGAAGGTGTTCTGAGATTTCATTTTACTTCTCATTACCTTGCTCTGGTTGATTTGTAATAAATTGAGTATGTTTTGCAAATTGAGTCTGTTTTGCCCGTGACGGTAATAGTGAATGATCTCTCCTGTCCTTATCTTGACCCGCGAGCCTTTTGTTATATTTTTCTCTCCCCTATCCAGCTGAGGATGGGGGAGTGATAGAATGGCTTTGGTGGGCACCTGGTGTTCAGCCAGGGTCAACCCATCACATAATGCCTCTGCTGTGTACTGTGGCGAGTCATGCACTGAGCCACTGCCTTTTCTTTCTCCATCATCATCTTCATTGGGCTGAAGGTTTCTCTTGGGCCTGAGATCCAAGACTCAGAATTGGTTTAACTTGTTAGAGCTCTTTCTTTGTAGGAGTTTTTAAAGACTGAAAGACAACCTTGGTTATGCTTCTTGTTATTTTCTTTATTTTGAGTATCAGCTAGCCTGCTCCTAATGAAGCAAGCTTCACTGATGCTTAGTAAAAGATATATTCCTTTTGTTTGTTTGTTTTCTGCAGTGGTTTGATATTTCGTGATGATGTATCTAGAAGTAGCTGTTCACAGATACAACATGTATATTGAAGCAAATTGATGTTTTGCATGAACATTTTTCATACTGGAACACTGCTCTTTGGGCTTAACTTCTGAAATTGTTTCTCACAATATTTCTACCTGAAGGGAGGAGAACAGGGAAGAGAAGTCTCACAGGAGTACACTTCTCCTGCAAGTCACAGCTCACCTTTTCATACTCAGCAGATTCAAGAGTTTATCCTTCCAGCATGCTTACTCAGGCTGAAACTTCGTACCTTCCGAGGCTTGGTTTCCTTGGTTTGATCCTTTTTAGATGCTTCACAGGACACATTCTCCTGCAGGGAATTAGTTTCTCTCTGATCAGTATCAGGTTTAGCCACTGTACACAGAATTCCTCCAAGCACGAAGGTCTAATAAGGAGCATCATGGGAGATTGTTCATAATGTATGTAAATGCTGACAAGCTTGTGATTTTCCTTCAGTGCCATGATACTTCAGAGTTGATATGCTTAAAGTTTATGGTTTAGGTCTTACTGTAGAGTTTTTTGGCAGAAGAATATAGGTGGAGGAAATATTTGTATCCCAACTTCTCACCAGCTTGACAGGTAAACCCACTGAATTATAACAATCACAAAGGGGATGATTTGTACTAATTTAATGCATCATCTGCATATATCAGTGCATGGCATCAATGTAATGCAGATGTTGGCAGGAATGGTAAGAATAGAGGTGGTTTACATTGTCAGGAAAACATGATACCTGAAAAGCTTTCTGAAACGTAGCCTATGCTGCACGCCATGTGTTCCCCTAACACAGAGAAGAGATTTCAATCCATCACCTCCTTTCCCCCCTCGGTCCAACTCTTCTCCTGGCTAGGGAGGTCACTATTTCTTGCTCCTTTACTTCTAGAGCCCACCCTTACCTTTCAGTACGAACTCAGAACATCATGTGAATCCGCAACAAGCGGATTCATGTCTTCTCCTGTTTCCTGCCTTTTCTTAGGTACAGCTCTTGCAAGAGTGTTGCTGCTGCAGTTCCTTCCAGCTTGTCTCCCTTGGCCCTGGCTGCTGCTCTGCTGTTTCTAACTGATGTCCTTAGCACATGCCTTCCATTTGACTTACCAGTATTGCTGTGATGTGAGGGTTTGTTTGCACTAACCCAGGAGATAGTTACAGAGATAGATATAGGTATAGTTGTGTGCGTGTGTGTGTATTATTTTTTCCTGTTTGTTTCTAAGAGGTGATTATGCACGTTTTGTACCAGGAGCGGGCAGAGGCAGTAGCATTTTCTACTGTTGTTTTCAATGTGAATAATGGTGTTTTGCCAAAAGAACAGTTTGTTCAGACAGACACAAACACTTCCTCATTTCAGACAGGAACCCAGCTGGAACTGTCTTCTGCAGCCTACAGCAACATCTCCAATAACAAACTCAGTGGCTTTCCCTTTTCCCCAGATAGACCGCTCAAGGAATAAGCCTTATGGAAGAGAGACCAACAGTCACTCTGCATTTCTAGGCTGCGAACAAACTTGCTGGGGTGATTTGTTGTCAGTCTTTCAATCTCTACTGTCTATACAGTACCCTTTCCTTCAGTGATATTTAGCTGAGGTTTTCTAAACTATTCTGCACAACTGAGTTGCTTGTTTTTCCTGAATGTTGCAGGGAAAACCTGCTCAGTTCATGGGCTTAAAGCAAATTGGGATCCAAGGGCTTTATTGATCTGTCAGCAACATGAATAAGCAGCAATCGGTGAAGTGTTGCATTGAAGATCAAAAGTAGTAATGCAATAGATAAACCCCTGAACTATACACTTACTAATGTTAACACCAGTAAATTTCTAAACACCCTCTGTAACAAACGCAAAAGAGATTTCTGAAGTGCTACAAGCCTTTCCATAGGAAAGGCAAGCATTGTGCAAAGCCCTGGTGAGAACTCACTGCAGAGCTCACGGTTTTCATCACCTGTGGAGCCAGTGGTAGCAGCCATAAGAAATAGGCTGCACAGATCTTGCCAGGGGTCCCGGTGCTTTGGAGCACCCACTGGTGGCTCAAAGGCATGGGAAGGATTCTTGCCCCCAAGGTTGATCAGGCCAGGGGCATTTGGCCACTCTTGGAAGCCCCTGAGATGGTTCCAGGTTGAGGGAGAATAGGGCTTGGGCATCTGTCTCCTGGGAGTCGTAGAGCAGCCTGTGGGATGTGAGGAGGCAGGTCTTGCTCACGTGCTCAGGGAATAGCCAATTGCCAGCGATGGGGTCAGGAAAGAATTTTCCCCCAGGGCAGATTGGCACTGGTCCCTGGGGGTTTTTTGCCTTTCTCTGCAGCGTTGAGCATGAACACTTGTCAGGGCTCCTCTGGTCCATTTTGGCTGGGTTACTGCCCGCTGCTCATGCTCCACGAAGGTGGTCTTTGTGCCCCACATCCAGGAGGAGGAAGCTTTCTGGACTCCCAGGGCAGGCTCCAAGGGAGGCCCCCAGGGGTTGCTGCTTTTCCTCTGTAGCACTGAGCACAGCCCCTTCTCAGGTCTCCTCTGGGCCCTTTTGGTATGTCCTTGCCTGCTGCTCTTGCACCTCCAAGGCACTGCTTGTGTCCTGGCTCTCTTGGGTTCTCTTGCATATTGCAAGTTTATAGTGGGAGCGAGCTCTGCTCTTCCCTTGGTTGCATTTCCCCAGGGGTTCTTTCTTGTGCAAAACAGCCTGTGCTTGGGTGGGCTTCAGGCTTGCTGCCCCATCAGGAGCTGCCACTTTCCAGCTCTCCCTGCATGCGGTACAAGCACTGGGCAAGCACAAGAGCGCTTTTCATGTATCACTGGCCAAGAAGCACAGTGGCAGAGCAAGTTTTGGAAGGCAAAAAGTGTGCTTGTCATCGTTACGTGTCTGTGGGGGGTTGACCCTGGCTGAACGCCACATGCCCACCAAAGCCATTCTATCACTCCCCCTCCTCAGCTGGACAGGGGAGAGAAAATATAACAAAGGGCTTGTCAGTCAAGATAAGGACAGGAGAGATGAACTCACCAATTACCATGATGGGCAAAACAGACTCAGCTTGGGGAAAATTAACGCAAGTTATTACCAATCAACCAGAGTAGGGTAATGAGAAATAAAACCAAATCTCAAAACACCTTCCCTCCACCCCTCCCTTCTTCCCGGGCACAACTTCAATCCCGGATTCTCTACCAAGCCCCTCAGCAGCACAGGGGGACGGGTAATGGGGTTTATGGTCAGTTCATCCCATGTTATTTTCTGCCGCTTCATCCTCCTCAGGGGCAGGACTCATCACACTCTTCCCCTGCTCCAGCGTGGGGTCTCTCCCACAGGAGACAATCCTCCACCAACTTCTCCAACGTGGGTCCTTCCCACGGGGTGCAGTTCTTCATGAACTGCTCCAGCACGCGTCCCTTCCATGGGGTGCAGTCCTGCACACTGCTCCAGCGTGGGTCCCCCACAGGGTCACAAGTCCTGCCAGAAAACCTGCTCTGTGGGCTCCTCTCTCCACAGATCCGCAGGTCCTGCCAGGAGCCTGCTCCAGCTTGGGGTTCCCACAGGGTCACAGCCTCCTTCAGGCACCCACCTGCTCTGGCATGGGGTCCTCCACAGGCTGCAAGAGCATATCTGCTCCACCGTTGACCTCCATGGACTGCAGGGGGACAATCCGTCTCACCATGGTCTTCCCCGTGGGCTGCAGAGGAATCTCTGCTCCTGTGCCTGGAGCATCTCCTCCCCCTCCTTCTTCACTGACCTTGGTGTCCGCAGGGTTGTTTCTCTCACATGTTCTCACTCCTCTCTCCGGCTGCCCTTTTCATCTGTCCCAACTTTTTTTCCTTCTTAGGCATGTTATCACAGAGGTGTTACCACTATCGCTGATTGGCTCGGCCTTGGCTGGTGGTGGGCCTGTCTTAGAGCCGGCTGGTATTGGCTCTGTCGGACACGGGGGAAGCTTCCAGCAGCTTCTTACAGAAGCCACCCCTGTAACCCTGCCCCCCAACCTTGCCACACACCTCTTCTTCTTCTCCTCCTTCTCCTCCTTCTCCTCCTTCTCCTTCTTCTTCTGTGTGTGGTCTGTCCTGATCCTCATTCTTCAGGTTCTCATCAGGAAACAGGGACCGCTTGGCTTGTATTCCTGCTGCTACTTTCCTTGGCTCTGTGGTTGTCCTTTGCCAGGCTGGAAGGGAAGAGAGAGACCAGTTATCCTCAGGGTACTCTGCCCCCTGAGCTGGAAGGCAAGGACGAAGAGCAGAATATAACCCCCTTAATCCAGGAGGAAATAGTTAGTGACCTACTATGCCATCTGGACACTCACAGATCTATGGGACCAGATGGGATCCATCCAAGAGTACTGAGGGAGCTGGCGGAGGTGCTTGCCAAGCCACTCTCCATCATCTCTCAGCGATCCTGGTCAGTGGGGGAGGTCCCAGATGACTGGAGGCTTGCCAATGTGACGCCCATTTACAAGAAGGGTCAGAGGGAGGATCCAGGGAACTACAGGCCTGTCAGCCTGTCATCAGTACCGGGGAAGGTTATGGAACAGTTTGTCTTGAGAGTGCTCGTGTGGCAAGTCCAGGATAAGAAGGGGATCAGGCCCAGTCAGCATGGGTTTACGAAAGGCAGGTCCTGCTTGACCAGCCTGATCTCCTTCTATGACCAGGTGACCCAACTAGTGGATGAGGGAAAGGCTGTGGATGTTATCTACCTCGACTACAGCAAGACCCTTGACACTGTCTCTCATGCCAGCGTCTCATGGCTTGGACAAGTGTACTCTTCACTGGGTTAAAAACTGGCTGGATGGACGAGCCCAGAGGGTTGTGGTGAATTGGGTGAAATCCAGTTGGTGGTGGGTCACAAGTGGTGTTCCCCAGTGCTCGGTGTTGGGGCTGGTTCTGTTTAATATCTTTATCAATGATCTGGATGAGGGGATCGAGTGCACCCTCAGTAAGTTTGCGGATGGCACCAAGTTGGGAGGGAGGCTTGACCTGCTTGATTGTAGGAAGGCTCTACAGAGGGATCTGGACAGGCTGGATCGATGGGCCGAGGCCAATTGTATGAAGTTCAACAAGGCCAAATGCCAGGTCCTGCACTTGGGTCACAGCAACCCCATGCAGCGCTACAGGCTTGGGGAAGAGTGGCTGGAAGGCTTCCTGGCAGAGAAAGACCTGGAGGTGCTGGTTGACAGCCGGCTGAATATGAGCCAGCAGTGTGCCCAGGTGGCCAAGAAGGCCAATGGCATCCTGGCCTGCATCAGAAATAGTGTGGCCAGCAGGACTAGGGAAATGATTGTTCCTCTGTATTTGGCACTGGTGAGGCTGCACCTTGATTACTGTGTTCAGTTTTGGGACCCTCGCTACAGGAAAGACATTGAGTTGCTGGAGCGTGTCCAGAGAAGGTCAACCAAGCTGGTGAGGGGTCTGGAGCACAAGTCTTATGAGGAGCGGCTGAGGGAGCTGGGGCTGTTTAGCCTGGAGAAGAGGAGGCTGAGGGGAGACCTTATCGCTCTCTACAACTACCTGAAGGGGGGTTGTAGTGAGGTGGGTGTCAGTCTGTTCTCCCAAGTAACAAGTGATAGGATGAGAGGAAATGGCCTCAAGTTGCACCAGGGGAGGTTTAGATTGGATATTAGAAAAAATTTCTTTACTGAAAGGGTTGTCAGACATTGGAACAGGCTGCCCAGGGAAGTGGTAGAGTCACGATCCCTGGAGGTATTAAAAAATACAAGATTCAAAAAGACAAGGCATTTCTTCAGAACATGGTTTAGTGGGCATGGTCGATGGTTGGACTCGATCTTGAAGGTCTTTTCCAACCTAAACGATTCTATGATTCCATGTTTCTAAGTTTTTTCAAGCTAAACTGAAGAATGCTTCAGCCTGCTCCTGGCTACACATGTGCATTGTGTTCATTCTTGTGAACATCAGCTCTGAAACAGATTCAGAAAGATAACATAAAATAGCATAATATGACATAAAACAAAATAATATCCTGTTTCTACTTGTAACCTTTTTGATTTGTGTACTTGAAAGTGTTTTTGGAGCTGAAAACCCCTGGCATTTCAGGCAAATTACCATCTAATTGTTATTTGACTCATCATGAGTGCAGGGAATAGAATATAAAAGAAAAGGAAAGGAAAAGAAAAGAAAAGGAAAAGAAGGAAAAGAGAAGAAAAAAGAAAAGAAAACAAAGGAAAAGAAGAGAGAAAAGAAAAGAGAAGAAAAGAGGAAAGAAAAGAGAAAAGAAAAAAGAAAAGAAAAAAAAGAAAAGAAAAGAGAAAGGAAAGGAAAATTTGAGTTAGAAGGGACTTACAACAATCATTGAGCCCAACTGCCTGGCCACTTCAGGGCTGCCCAAACGTTAAAGCAGATCATGAAGGACATTGTCCAAATGCCTTTTAAACACTGACAGGCATGGGGCAGATGTTTCTAGGCGAAGCGGCTCACAGCTTTTCTGCGCCATTGCTTGGTTTCTTGACTGTTGTGGAGACTAGCAAAGCAGTACTTCAGTGATGATCTGAACTGTGTATGAACAATATGGTAGCAAGAGTGCTTCTTTGGTATTGGCAGAAACCAGGATGTTGCTAAACTAAGTGTTGGGAAGTATTATTGCTGGAACCCATTACTTTAAATTATGATACCTGGTCTCTAGTTTGTTAAGGTCTAGTACAGTCAAAACCTTGAGTTAATTTTCTATTTTGAGGTATTGTAAAGAATAGTCAGTAATATGTTCAAAAATACAGTTTGTGTGATTTCTGTCTAGATCAGATAGGTTTTAGTAATTTGCATAATGAGAGAGCTGCCAGAATGCCTTAATGTTCCTATCCCAGAAGTCTGAGAAAACCTACTGATTTTTTATAGCTAGGAGACCTATTCTGTTGGCTAATAACAACTACCTTCACACCATTGCGAGGAAAAAGCAGTAGACTTACACTCAGTAGAGCAAATAATCAGTTTTACCCTAATTCTCTGGTGTTTTTCATAGCCAAGTACTAAACCCAGATAGTAACAGATGATGTACTTTTTTTTTCTTAAAAAGGAAGGTAATTTACAAGTCAATTATGAAGGAATTAAAATTACCATTGCTAAAGTAAACCAAGTACATTGTGTTATTTGTGACTGATGCTTTTAGTTATTTGTTATTATGTTTGCTTTTTTTGTTCATCAATTTACAGTGGGTCTCCCACATATTATTGCAAATTAGCCGACTTTGCTGGATAACAAAACTTGTATCTCTCCACTAAACAAAAAACTGCATAAAATGAATAATCACAATATTAGTATGTGAAAAACCTAGGGCTCCAAAAAGCCATTATAAGTACACTTGAACAATAATTACAGGCAACGATGCCTCCGCTCCTTGAAATTTGTCATAGAAATTGTGATAGCAGCAAACTTGATTAAAATCTGGGACAGTTTAAAATGCCATCTACTTAAAGACATTACCAAACTACATCTGCCCCCTTTAGAAATAAACACACAAAAATACCCCCAAAAGCTGAGAATGTGTTCATTTTTCTCTGTTTTCATATATTAATTTCTGGAAACAAGGTATTCCCACTTTTTATGATTGGTGCATCTCTCTGTATGAACCACATGGACTCCGGTTATACAATATGGTAAGACAACAAAACTAAATGATTTGTCAAGAGCTACATGTAGTGTTCGGGCCCAGATGCCATATCCAGGTTAAGTGCTATGCCACTGTACACGCCCCTTGGCACCACACAGGTCAGGTTTTTGTTCCTGCTAGCTTTATTTTTTCTATTGCACACACAAAATAACAAACTTTGATCCTTTGATACAGGCTTGGCTGTATGCTTAGGAAGGATTACTTACGCTTAATATCACGGCAATTTTGTTAAATCAGAGTATCAGACTGATGATCAAAAAGTACACTACCCCCACCTCTGCACCATTTAAGGCTATCTGTCAAGATCATGCTATGCCAGTGGGGAAAATAATGTTAAATAATACAAGTGATTCCCAAGGCTACTAATCCCTAACGAACAACATACAAAAACATTTGAAAATAATTCTAATGACATTAAGGTCAGTAAATCACACAGATGCACTGTATAGCCTCACAGTACACACTGTGAATGGTTAATTCACAACCTGTAAAGTTGCAGGCTGAACACAGACCAGGTGCTAAACTGGAGACATCTTATTTTTCATCTGTTCTTACCACTAAATATGATGCTGATCGTTCTTTTTGTTTCCATGCAGTGTAAGATGACATGATAAAACTGGGACTAAGGATTACCAAGATGGTCTAGACAATCCGTGCTGGACTTACTGCTCAGGCTTTATTTTGACCTTGCCGTGTTCAAGAAAGCACTTGAAATAAAGCAGATGAAAGCCCGTGTCCATCTGATTGTCTAAACGGGAAGATTTACCACACTTTAGAACACGTAAATGAATAAAATGCTAAGTGCAACTTTGTTTTCCACGTGGACAGTCTTGGTTTTGCCTAATATTTAACATCAAACTTGTTGGTCAATGTCTGACAATAACTGATGCATCACTGTAGCCAAGCTCCACCACAAAAGAGGTTCTACATAGACAAGCTGGTCAGCTGGTGCAAACATACTTGCTCAAGATGCTAATTACTGCTGCTTTTTGGCATAAACGTGAAAAACTTCCTACTTGATTTAAAACATCCTAAATACCATTATTTAATATTGGAAATGCAGCTGAGATTTCTTTACAGTAGCAGAAGACTATGTACCGTTATTTGCTTACCAGTGGAGTACGTGCTACCCCAGAAATTTCCAGAAAAGCTGTTGTTGTCCAAATGAAGAAAATACACAGGGATATTTTTAGGTCGTGAACCTTCATTTTCACACCTTATTTTTCTGACATATAGTCATGTATTGCTCTGAGTTTCAAAACGAAACTGTTTTTAGTCAGAAACTTAACACTGTGAGGAGGAACTACAAGTTAATATTTGTCAAACTGATCTCTAATGAGCCAGAAATTTTCATTTGCTCTTTAAGTGACTCAATCACCATCATTAAAGACTCCATTAGTTCAGAACTGTGATCTGTTCTCAGTTTAGTTCTGATTTAATAAACAGTAAAAATATCCTCACCTCTAACAGAATGATTCATATATCAGTTTTAAATTTCTTTTTTCAAAGTAATACTCACCTCTGTTATAAAGGTCATGTAAAGTCAAGTGATTCCCATTTTGTAATGACCTCTCAATTTTTATGGATTTAAGGAGCTCTGTGAAACTAATTATTATTACTGTGACTGTCCCATCTTAGCTTCATTCCTTCTTGTTAAGACTCTGAGAATTTTATTAAAAGTAGGAATTAAAGACCCCTACAGATTTTCCCCTATTAAGTTTGGGCAGCCATTTTTACAAAGCATTACAAATTAACTGAATTAGAGAGGCTAGTGCCCTGGCTGCTTCACAATGGGGAGGCTGGTCAGAAGGCTTGTGTGATCCTCTTCAAGGACATGTGGTGGCTGTTGTTTTTGTTTGCTGTCCTTGACATTTCTACCCTCCAAAATTCCAGGCACCAGCAATGAGTCTCATTAAATTCTTGCTAAATAAAAGCTGTGCTGTAAATGCGACGGTGCTGGGATGGGAGGAGATGATGGGTAGGTGCTGAGATGTGGCTGCAGCAGGTGGCATAGCCCACACGTGCAACTAGGCAGTGAGTGATGTGCATGTGCATGACGGGGCGTGGGGAAGAACTGGGGCTCCTGCCCTCTCTGTCGCTCCCATAAGCTGGTTATCAGGATATTTTCATCAAAGCAGTCATTAATACACAGATGTTGCTCCATTGGTAGTCATTGGTGCCCAGAATGGATGGCATCTCTGCTTCCAAAGGTAGTGGATTAGTTGAGAGAAAGGAATAGGAAAGGAATCCTTCGATAACAGGATCTTAACAAGCATAGCTTCTATTTCAGTATAGCTGGAGGGTTTTGAAATGTCCTGCTTTTAACCTGGAAAAGTATTGTATAGCACAGCACAACTTTTCGGAGCTGCATTAGGCATATTGCTCCGTATTTGTGCAGCTAAATTACAGGTAGACTGAATTTTAGAGGTGCTGACAAAATATAAGTTTCCATGTGTACTGTAGGTATTCAGCACTGAAGGTGCTTTATTGAAGTGCCTAATATTTATGGCTCCAAGTTTGAAAATGTGATCCTTTCAAAAAACAGCACAGAACCTTTGTAAGAATATTCTTCCATGACTTTATGATGAGCATAGTCTTTGGCTGCAGTGTGCTTCTTACAGCTGTTGCCTTTTCTCTTCAGCTCTGAGTGTCGCTAGTGGAAAGTGCAGACTTCTATGAAGCAAATTTTTACGGCAGCTCATGATGGATTGAAAAGACTTAACTTCTCTTAGGGGTGTGTGCTAGGGAAAAACTGATCAATGATTGAATCAAATGCCTAGTGCCTGTAGCAGGTACGGTCTGAATTTCTACAAAGTATAAAAAACCAAAAGTCTTTACAAAAAATATTGCCTAACAGAAGGTAATCAGCTGGTCAGATCAAAGCCACAAACGTACCAAAATAGATCAACAGCAGGAACACCACACCAGTTACAACTAACTAGGCATGTTAACACTTCTGTTTATTTTATGACCCTCACAAGAGAGAATCTAAGAACCTTTCAGTGATAATATTGTGCGATTCTCTTCACAGTGCATCCATGTTGTAGGGAGGTAATATTTTTGTAAGTGAAACAGCAAGAGGCCCTGAAAGACTAAGTATCCTATTTTTTTATATCTGAAGGTGAAAGCAAGTACAAAGGGAGATTTTCCAAAGCACACAGGTTCCTGGCCCCTCTTGCTTTAAACAGAAGTTAGGTATGGATATGCTGTTAAAAATACTACCTTAATTTTGATTTGCAAGTTAAAATAGATAAATTCCTTTTCAAAAGCCTGCACAAGCTGATTCCTTCCCTCTTGCTAGTTTCCTTACTAGATTTATTGGGTTTGCATGGCAAGGTTTTGGAAACGGGGGGGGAGGGATGTTACAGGGGTGGCTTCTGTGAGAAGCTGCTGGAAGCTGCCCCCGTGTCCGACAGAGCCAATACCAGCCGGCTCTAAGACAGGCCCACCACCAGCCAAGGCCGAGCCAATCAGCGATAGTGGTAACACCTCTGTGATAACATGCCTAAGAAGGAAAAAAAGTTGGGACAGATGAAAAGGGCAGCCGGAGAGAGGAGTGAGAACATGTGAGAGAAACAACCCTGCGGACACCAAGGTCAGTGAAGAAGGAGGGGGAGGAGATGCTCCAGGCACAGAGATTCCCCTGCAGCCCGTGGTGAAGACCCTGGTGAGGCAGGCTGTCCCCCTGCAGCCCAGGGAGGTCCACGGTGGAGCAGATGTCCACCTGCAGCCCGTGGAGGACCCCACGCCAGAGCAGGTGAGCTGCCTGAAGGAGGCTGTGACCCTGTGGGAAGCCCACGCTGGAGCAGGCTCCTGGCAGGACCTGTGGATCTGTGGAGAGAGGAGCCCACAGAGCAGGTTTTCTGGCAGGACTTGTGACCCTGTGGGGGACCCACGCTGGAGCAGTGCGCTCCTGAAGGACTGCACCCCATGGAAGGGACGCGTGCTGGAGCAGTTCATGAAGAACTGCACCCCGTGGGAAGGACCCACGTTGGAGAAGTTGGTGGAGGATTGTCTCCTGTGGGAGAGACCCCACGCTGGAGCAGGGGAAGAGTGTGATGAGTCCTGCCCCTGAGGAGGATGAAGCGGCAGAAAATAACATGGGATGAACTGACCATAAACCCCATTACCCGTCCCCCTGTGCTGCTGAGGGGCTTGGTAGAGAATCCGGGATTGAAGTTGTGCCCGGGAAGAAGGGAGGGGTGGAGGGAAGGTGTTTTGAGATTTGGTTTTATTTCTCATTACCCTACTCTGGTTGATTGGTAATAACTTGCGTTAATTTTCCCCAAGCTGAGTCTGTTTTGCCCATCATGGTAATTGGTGAGTTCATCTCTCCTGTCCTTATCTTGACTGACAAGCCCTTTGTTGTATTTTCTCTCCCCTGTCCAGCTGAGGAGGGGGAGTGATAGAACGGCTTTGGTGGGCATGTGGCGTTCAGCCAGGGTCAACCCACCACACTAGCTGTACAGGATTTGCTCTGGGAAAAAAAAAAATAAATGGAGAAACCTTCAGTACTGAAAGCATTTTGAAAAATATGGTGAGTCAGAGGAGAAATATATTATGTTAATTAACAAGTGATGTACTGTTAGATGGAGGCAGCGCAGAGAATGGGTACATGTTGAAGTAACAGATAATTGTCTCCTTTCCTGAACTGTAGGATGCTCCCAGCTGGATGGAGTTGGGTAGGGAGCTCATATTTAAAATCGCAGGCCTTTTAATACAGAATAAAACAGCAGGATCTGCTCACGACCTCTATGTTTAAATGTTGATGCAAACCAAATATTTATGAACTTAAACACCACAGGCTGCACAGAGATTACTAGATGCAGAAATGCATTTCAGGGGGGACTCGGCTCCTTTGGAAATAGAGGTTGTTCTCCATTCTGCAGCTGTCGGTGAGCTGGCCATGTTTTCTGACCCCCATTTTAGCCAGCGGTTACTGGGAGTTTAAGGGAAACAACTGCCAGCAAAAGTTGTACATGGAATATAGAGGAATAGCTTGGACAAGGCATCTTACATTCATGCTGCTAAAATGCAGTGATGTAAATCGCACCCCCCCTGCCCAGCAATGAACCTGCTCAAGCCCCACAGCTTTCCTGCCCCATTCTAGCTCTGGGAAATGGGATCAAAGCCAGGGACAGGAAGAGCAGTTCCTCTGCAGAACAGGATAGATACTGTTGGCCTGTGAAGCTATGCCTACTTTTCCTTTTCATGAGCAGCTTGAAGCCTTCTCTACCTGATATGAACTCTGTCTCTAGTGTTGGGTCTAGCACAGTCAGACAAGAAAACAGTGACGTGCAAGGCTGCTAAAAACGCCCAGGGAAGGAATTTGGTTTGAAACAGAAGCAGCTGAAAAATTATAATCTTACCTCAGAAAAATACTAAATTTATCTATTAATATTATCTTAAATATTAATATTATGAATAGATAGTAATATTATTGCATTAATATGAATAAATATTAATATTATGTTTCTGCATTTTGAAAGACATTAAAAAGTTGCTTGATTATTGTTACACAGTAATCACAGATTCTGCTGCAATTACTTTATGATATCATAATCTTCATAGGTATTGAGATCGAGTAGTGAGGGTTTTAGCCATGAAAACCTGAGTCCAAAAGCCATTACAGCTGAGTTGTATATAATCGTGCCCTTTTTAAATAAGGGCTGATACCTGTCTTTGTAACTTCCTCAGCCTTTTCATTTCTTTCACTAAAAAGCAATGAAAGTCACCATATATATTTTCTTTTTCCCTTCTCTCCATTTTATTTTGTCTTTCTTTAATATATTTATTTTTCCTGTCCTCTGATGTTGGGTTTTTTTCACAGTTTTTAGTCCTAAACTTTTTAAAAGGCCAAATAAGATTTTGTATTAGAAGAAAACAAAGAGCAAAACTGTTGTTGGACATTTCTCATTGATTTTCTGGATATTTTTCATTCCCAAACATTTCCTCTCTGACATTTTCTTTCTCTTATAGAATTTGTTATTACTCTTCTGCACTTTTGCTCACTCGTATTTCTCTTTTCCAGTTATTGGCGTCATCATTTTTACTGTCTCTTGTCCTCCCAAACTTCCTTTACCTCTGTCTTCTGTCTCTTGTTTTCTGCCTTTTTTTATCCCATGAGCTTTACCTTTGAGAATCATGAATGATACTACTCAGAACATGACAGAAAATGTTCAGGTTAACTTCAAAGACTGAAAGATAATCCTTGGAACACAAAAAAGAAAAATATCATTGGTGTGAAGGCTAGGCTCAGGGGATAGTTTTAATTGATCCAAAATTCTTTGATCTTGGAGAACCTCAAATGGAAGATAAGCATTATACAAAATGTAATGGGTGTGCTTATTGATGCCTTTGGTGAATGAGGTTAATACCCATAGCTGCATTTAACAGTTGAACACACAGCAAAAAATCCTATACCCAGACTTAGACTTGATATTCATTGAGGCTCTATATGCTTATATAAGATTTCTCACAGCAAATTTCATTAACGCAAACAGAGAACAAGGTGTACAAAGCTGAATTTCTAATTGTACTCATCTATATCTCAATTTAGTAACCTAGAAGAAAAGTCAGCAAGCTGATTTTCAGAGATATTGAGAACCCACAGTCTTTGCACAGCTTAAATGCAGCAACCAAACTCAGTGGCTCTGGCAAACAGACCAACTTTATTAGAGTGGCTAAAGTTAGGCGATTGGTTTTGAAATGTTCATCTGGAAGAGCTTGCTACAAGTTGCATAGAAAACCTGGGAAAGCAGTGATTCAGATCTGGGATTTCCAGCCTTCAACTGCTTGTTAATCATGGTCAGTCTTGGGTTTTTTAATTCCATCTAGTGCACTATGGATAGCTTTACAAAATACAAACAGGCAAATAATTTTGAATGCAGCATGCCCAAATTTTCATAGGGCGTCTCCATTGTAAGCTCTGTTTCAGCTTGCATTTCTGCCGAAGTATCATTACAGAAGCTAAAGTAATGTGGCAGAGGCCAGTAAGCATGTGGCTGGGCCTGTTTTCAGTTTAGCTCCATATCATCTGAAAGCTAGATTAAATTTATGCATATGCCATGACCTCTTTTAGCATTGCCTATAACTGGCACCAGTAACTCCTTCAAATTCCTCTCCAGATCAAAAAAAATACAGTGAAAAGCCTTTGTCTATTTATGGATGGCAGAAGTGAGGTCCAGAGAAGTGGGGTGGTTGTCTCAGGCTGTAGCCAAAAGCAGATGCTGAATCTTCTCAGTCTCCTGCTGCTGGGCAGCTCTTTGGGCCATGGTGTCTGACGTCAGCAGAATGGTTGCCTGGGTAAGGGTGGCTGGCAGCAGCAGCCAAGAGACCCGTATGGAAGCAGGAAGGCTTGTTGAGGACTCACCTGCCTTTGATGTTGCAGCCTCAGGAGAAGAGGCGTCACCTTTCCAGGGTTCAGCAGGGACCTGTGTGAAGCCTACCCAAGAAGGACGAGAAGGAGGAGGAGGAGGAGGGTAAGAGGCGGGGGTGTTCACCTCCGAGGTTGTAATCTTGCTGCTCAGCAATGACATGTTCTTTAGGCCATAGCAGAGGTGGAGGGGACAGCAGAAGCAGGTACAATCTGAGCTGATTAAGCTGTTCTGAAGGATTGGGATTGCAAGAGGTGAGACTGGAAAAAAGACTAACACTTCAGAATAGCATCGTCTTAATTTGAACCAGCTTTCTGATCAGACTCACTGTAGAGAAGGAAGAACAAATTTACTGCTTAGGATTACCCTAAATCAATTCAAGTAGTGCTTAGAAAATACTACAAAAGATGCTTAAAGAAACTGAATTATTCACCTGCAAGATACTGTCCTGGTTTTATCTTCTACAATGATTGCTGCATTTGCTGTGATTTACTAATGGAAAATTATTAGAATAATATATGTGATCCATCAGCTATGAGGATAAACCTGATACATGTTCTGGGGCGCTTGTTTTTTCTGGCAGGAGTATTTTGTAATGACCCAAGTATCCCAAGCAGGGCAGATGCCGAGGATGCTATCACGCCTAGGCAACACGGGGCAGGCTGTGATTGCTGGCCTTGCACCACAGTGACAAATACCGTGCTGGCAAGGGATAAATCAAACCTGAACTCCTCCAGCTGGCGCTCAGCTCCAGGAAAGTACATGACAGCAAGACCAGCTCAGGAAGAGCGATTTGATTTCCACTCTAAGCCTTGGTAGGATTTAGTCTGTGTGTTAGACATCATGGGTTTGGTTTTGCTCCCTTTCTTTGCAATGCTACAAGTAGAAATGAAAGTAATGTTACAAATACAAATAAAAGTTAACACAGAAATACCAAGACCCTAAAGATTTTGTATATATATATATATGTGCATATTTCATACAATTTTTCATTAGCATTTTTGTCCCCACAAAGACACGCTACAGCTTACTGGGAAGGCCACAGCTGGCTTCTTCAAGACAAAAGCCCAGATTGTTCTTGGCTGTTTCCACATAGATGTTAACATTTCAAAGAACTCATGTTTTAAAAGGTTTGCGCACAAACCTTTTCCCTTCCCTCCCTTTCCCTTCTCTGCCCAGCTGCTGCTTTCCCTCCACAGCAGGCATGGTGCTATATGCCCAGTTGCTAATGGGAAGTCAAATGACCATTTTTAACGAGGTGGAACAACCCACAGGCATTAACCTAGACTGCCTCCAAACTTCTGTGCCGCACAGCAGTACTTGAGACATTGGCGGTGTCTTAGGTCCAGCTACATGTCAGCTTTTTTGGACATGTAGTGCTTCTAGTTCAGGTCTGGCTAAGCAGAAGAGATTGGACTATCATCCGTGGTCAATGGTGATCTATTACAGGCCAGAACCTGGTATACACATCTGTTTTATTAGATCTGGGAAGCTCCTCAAGTGAAAGAGCCCAGGGAGAGGAAGGATATTCCAGATTTTTTGGGAAAATGATTCTCATTCTTGAGGTGTTGCTAGCTAGATCTAACACTGGCCTTTCCAATTCCCCAGTTCTAATGGCATATGTTATAACTAGCTATGAATCCAATCCTAAAGAAAAAAGAAAACACTCATAGAGCAGAGAACAAATTAATGCTTAAACAATTTAAATAAATGGCAGGTTAAATAAGCAATTTCAGCTATCATTTTCATGGAAATGTTTTTTAAAGAATTCAGTGAAACTATAATGTTATCTCACCAACAAATAATTCAGTTCAGT
The DNA here is from genome assembly GCF_929443795.1 of Astur gentilis. NCBI lineage: Eukaryota > Metazoa > Chordata > Aves > Accipitriformes > Accipitridae > Astur > Astur gentilis. The sequence continues at coordinate 8,382,917 of NC_064893.1, read as the reverse complement.
TCTTCAATCTTTTGGACATAAACATGTGTCCCCAAGCTTCTAAAAAAACCCACCAAAACCAAAGAGTGACCACACCCCCCCACACAACCCCCAAGCTCTACAATAAAAAAAGAGGGTTTTATCTTTACCACACCAAGACCTTGAAATACATTTGCCTAGCAAATAATATAGTTTATTCATCCAGACTATTACACAACTCAGGTAAGTCTGGTCCTTGCCATGCTGAGTGCACCAGAAGGTGCTAAAAGAAATGAATGTGCCCCAGTTTGAGTATAAGGAAAGCTCTTGCTGGTCACACTGTGTATTGCAGAGCCTTCAATTCCTTAAGTTTCTTTCCAGGTGCTCTAGAAATTGCTATGTTCATATCTTAGTTGCTTTTGGGAACAGAAAACAAACTACTAGTTTGAATTTTTGCAGTTAACTTGTTCCAGAATCACTGCTCCTTAAGTTTATATAACACAAGTGTCTGCACTGTTATTAATTAAAAAAACTATGCAGAAAAAATTTATATATTGATATTACTGTTAGCAAAATATTTTGGAACATAATATTTTGACATCTTTTAAACTAAAACCAAACCTGTCATCCTCAGTATCATTATTTTAAAGAGAATGCGTTCATTCAACCTGAAGATCATTAGCTGTTGACTTCAACACCTTAAACCAGGCGGAGATCCTGTGTGATGCACAACTGGGTACCAGCTATCTTCTTTCTTTATCTCACTTTCCCAACACTGATGCAGGAAGGGAAGCAACTGGAAAAGTTCTGGTGAAAATAATAGACTGTCTTCCTGTTGGCATGGAGATAGGAGTGAATCAAAGTCACTACACTTAAAATGCTGTCAAAAAGTCTACCTTGTTAAAAAAATCGTGACCCAGTGCTCCGTTAAAGCAGCACAGCTTGGGGAGGAATAATATCCAGTCTCCATACTTGATGTTTGCTTGTCATTTCATTACAGTCATAATTTAAAATACAAACACTAGGAAAAGGAAGTACTTAGTTTGGGTATGTGTCCAGCCAGCCCCTGGATGAAGAAGGTACTGGTTGCTTTGGTGGGGATATTCTGTTCTGAAAGTTGCTGGCTGTGGGCAGGACGAGCTCCACAAATATCCCTTCACTGTCTCCTCCTGAAGTTACTTATGTCTGGAGACTTGTCCCCTACAACTGTTAGGCAGCTATAAAAGGTCCGTCCCCCCGTCCGTCCCCCCCCCCAATCTGGAAAAACCTGCCTTTGATTTTGTGTAAACTTAAGATGTGGGCTTTTTTTCCTGATTACCCAGAATGATGAATTCTCAACAATAGGTTCAAGTAAAATTGGAAAAAAAAAAAAAAGCACTTTCAGTAGCACTCCTGACATCCTGACACAAGAATTGCTTCTTAGGATGCTGTGTAAAATAAAAACAAGTTGTCAGTAATATTTAAAAAACAAATTTAAAAGTTACATATAGGACAATTATTTTCCATTCTAGATGCAGGACAAGACTATGGCATTTTTCACACAGAAACATGGATGTGGTCATATGTGTATTTATCCGTTACAAATTTTTTCGAAGTATTTTTCAGTCCATATGTCATGAAAGAATATGAATAGAAAGATGATTGGCAGTGAAAGGCAAATATGGTCTGACTTCCAGCTCTTTCTTCTAATAGCAAGTTGTCAATCAGATGCAAATAATGTGTCTGTATTTTGCAATATGCACTTCCACAGAGGAAAGTAGGAGACTTTGTGGCTTAATTCCCTCAGAGCATAATCTCTGTGCGGATCTACTCAGTGTACCTAAATCCACCTTAGGTAAGTAGAGAGTAAAATGAGATTTTTTTTTCCATTTTATTTTATTGCAAGAGTATATCCTGAAAGTATGTTATTAAATTTCTTCTTCTGTGATAAAAGGAATAATGAAGTCTTCCCTCTCCTTGGGTTAATTGATTGGTCTGGCAACAGGTAGCAAGAACTTCTGCTCCCCCTGCAAGTACTCTGCACAGTACGTTTGCCTTCAGAATGAAGCAGCATCAGTGCCAGGTGTTTCAGGTCATTGTGTGCTGCAGAGGACACGCAGAAAATCCAACCCACGGGCCATTCTACAACACTGTCCTGGGTTCAGCTGGGATAGAGGTAATTTTTACAGGAACCTGGGAGGTGGGGGCATAGCCGGGGCAGCTGACCTGGACTAGCCAAGGAGCTATTCCATACCATGGGACATCATGCTCACTATATAAATGGGGAGCGGGCCGGGGGGTGGGCTCTGTTTTCGGTGGGGGAAGTGGCGGAGCGTCGGGTCCCGGGCGGTGAGCAGTTTCACTGTGCATCACTCTTTTTGTATACTTTTTTTCATTAGTGCCGTTGTTGTTGTTGTAATCTCTTTTGTGTTTGTCCCAGTAAACTGCCTTTCTCTCAACCCTCGAGGTTCCAGTTTCTTTTTCTTTCCTCTCCTCCGTCTCCTCCCCATCCCACCGGAGAGAGGCAGAGGAGTGAGCGAGCGGCTGCGTGGTCCTTTCTTACCGGCCGGGCTGAAACCACGACAGTCCTTTACCCCCCGGCCCGCTCCCCATTTATATACTGAGCATGATGTCCCATGGTATGGAATAGCTCCTTGGCTAGTCCAGGTCAGCTGCCCCGGCTATGCCCCCACCTCCCAGGTTCCTGTAAAAATTAACTCTATCCCAGCTGAACCCAGGACAAACACTCTTCCACCTTTCCTAGCTTCATTGACATGAGCTAGAGGCTTTCCAATATACCCTGTTTGCAAAACACATGACGGTTACAGTCGTCTAGAAGAAATAAACAATTTTCCCAAACTCACAGGAAGTTTCTCTAGGAGGAATCCTGGGCTGGGTGGAACATCAGAGGCATTTTTCCAGTGTCCCTTGCTTGTGTTGGCAGCTCATTGTCACTTCATCATGCCACACTATGTTTAACTGTAGTTTATAGATGCATACAGAACAACAATCGCTACAACTATCTTAGCACAGGACTGTGCTAAGTATGCGCCTGGCCATATAATGAGAAACAGATTGGATCAGCAGCAGCTTAAATGTAGTCTGGTTTAAATGAAGCAATAGGACTGATGCAAAGTACTTGCTTGAGATATTCCTAACAACTTTAAAAATAAAACTTGACCATGCCAAGAAAACCAAAAATCCATGGGTAATCTTTTTGAACTGGGCAAGACTTGCCTGCATTGTAACTTCTGTCAGGGCAAAAGCTGGTTTTGATGGTCTGTAATGGGAATATTGCGGTCTCCAGAACAGTGTCCCAACAATGTTGTTTTTGCATTGCTGGTGAAGGTCATGCATCGCTTTTGGTTAGGAGATCATCCGCTTATAAGTAATTGTCTGAAATTGTCCATTCTTAGTCCAAATTTTGTATACATGTATTTTTATATATGCATGTGCATACAGGCACTTGTATACACACACAGATGTGTGTGTTCTATATACATGCAGACACACACAAGCACACAATATATACACATACATAAGCATTTACAGAGAGAGATCATTTTAGTTTTAGCCAAAATGTTTAAGCCATTTTACAGACTGGAAATAGAGAGAAATCCTCTGCTTTGATTATATGTCAGAGTTATGGTGACTTTTTCTTCAACATCTCTAGCGTAATCTCCACCCACTACACACCCTGCTCTCTTGAACTCCCTGTAGTTAGAGCATCATCTGGCAAAAGAGCATTTTACCTGGCTTCTCAGTCTAACAGATTAACTAGGGAATGTATGTATGGTGCAATGCCTCTCTCAGTTGTACTGTGCTGGCAGGATTTGGTGTGTCTAGGCAAGCCTAGCATATCTAGTCCTGCAAGCAGGACGCACAGCCCTTTGACTTCTGATGGGAATTTGGCCCAAATATGCTGCTCAGCAACTCTGTGATGTTACAGTATAAGCGGCTGTACAATTTAGGAGCAGAATCCAAGCTGATAAGAGAACCTCATGGGTTGCAGCTTTGGCATTGATGGAGATTAGGCATGCTGTAGGTGAGCTCAGAGTTGTCCAAGTGCCGGGAGTTCCTCCTCTATAAACTAGCAACCCTTCTGTAAAAATACTGCACAACTGCTTGTTTGCTTCCAGTAGCTCTTTATCATCAGCCATAGGCTAATGTGACTTATTAAGCCTACCACACATTAGACAAACAGCCATCAGATAGTGGCTTAAATCCCATGGTATTTGCCCAGGGGGTTCTGTCATGCATCACAGATGAAGTTTAAATAAAAGTCACAGAGAGGATGCACATTGTTCACAACCTTTCTGAGATTTCTTCAAATTGTTTGAACAGTAACAACAGCCTGATTACTTCTACACCAGCCCATCTTTTCGGCCCCAAAGGAACAATTTACATGGAAGTTATCTTTACAGAATAGACTAGAGAAGAAGCACTCCCAGCCAGTTGATACAATCTGGACACAATATCCTTGCAATTCCTGAAAGACAGAAAGCAAATTACTTTTGTGCTTTAGATCTTGTCTTCAAAATCTTTTATTTCACTTTCACTCACAACCCATTCCCACAGTAAAGCATTGAGGGGATGAACTTTGTGTGAAGGCTCCCACTGCGTCTGTTGTGACAGTGCCTGTGGTTCCTGTACCTTTCCTGAAGTTGATTCAGCCAGAACAGAAAAGCACTTAATTCTCAGAAAGACTGGCCCAGTAAAAGAAGGGGTGTTTAGCAGGAAGCATGGTGAAAAAAGTATATATATATATATATATATAAAACATTTTTAATGACAGAATTGGTCCTGATTTACCCAGTGGATATTTCACACCTGTCCAAGTCCGTATTTTCCTACCGATGATTCTGACTTTCTATAATGACTGCTCAAAGCTTTTGGAGCAATGAACAGTAATTCAGCTGTGCCTTTGTAATGAGCAACAGCAGGAAAATTTCTGTTGCCAATACTTTCAGTAATAATAAAAAAAACCCCTTTTAATTAAATTTTAATGCTAATCTCACGTCTGTATCGGCAGTATAACTGGAAAAAGAAAAACCACCCCAAAGACAGTTAAAAGTATTCAGGAATGGTCAGGTTCATATATGAAAGCTAAACCAGGTATTTTTTCTTCAGGTTTTTAGCTGTTCATCTGTAGTTTATGCTACTTGCTTTTAATGTTTTTAATGCTTTTTTTTAATCCCCAACTAACACTTAACCTCCATCCTGTAAATTCTAATCCTTCCAGGGCAGAGGGAAAGTCATTTGAATGTAAGAGAAGCACGGCACCTTTAAAAGCCATTCTTAGTTAAAAGCTGCGGGGGAAATAATTGAATTTAACAGGAGCTACAATTTCTAAATTACTGTGTGGTAAATCACAAAAGGTCATTCACCCATGATAACTGCTCAATAATTCATTCTCTGACTACATCCACATAGCAACAGTGTGGCATGATAGCAACAATATCTCATAAGTTTTGCACAAATACATTCTAAACTTGCAAAATTTGAAATAATTTACAGACTTTGGAAAGCTGGTATTGCAGAATAACTACATTGCAGATTAAAAAAAATAAATAAAAGTATCTGTACAGACACAGGCTTTGAGTTTAATCGTGAATCCCTCTCACTTCTATATGTGTTCCCCTGAGTCCCAGGTCAGCTAATCAGTGGTGATGCTACCTGTAACACAACCTGTAAGTTCAGGATGACTTTAAAGCTTTGATACATGCTAAAATTATTAAATTATCATAGTTACTAAATTATTACAATGCATTTATGGATGCTGATGTATATTTACCTTTTGCCATGTGTAAGGATGTGTTTTTACTAACTCTCAGTGCTGTATACTTAGCCAAGGACACTGAACTCTGACCGCATTCTTATCATGCTTTTTGTTGTTAATAGCCATGCTCCAGACCAAAATAAGCCCTTAACTACACCCAAACACCTTTGCTCTCTGTGTTAGGTTTGCACACACCCTGGCTGAACCTGCACTTGGGCAATTGCTTACAATTTTTCTGAGGAGCCGCAGGAGAAAGTTACTGCCTACCTTAACTTTGCCATTAAAAGCAGTAGATGTGCTTGAACATGCTCTAGGAGCAGAACAGTTACTGAAAAGGGGCTCATTTTACATGGTTCAACACAGCATAAATCCAAACTTTTGGACAAATTTTTGGCATTATCATAATCGGTTCTCACTGCTCTGCTCATGTAAAGCAGCCATTCCAACCAGTTCAACCAGTCCCTTGAGAAATCCCATTACATACGGAAGCAAGGACCTGTCAGTGCATTTCCATGTCACTTAGTTAAATAATGTTCCGGTCGGTCTCACAAGTCACTTGCCATGGCTCTCACCTACCACAGCTGCTTCACTCTGTAATCTTGCTAGGGTAAAACAAGGTTCATTTAAAGTTGAACTAAGACTGCAGCTTGGTAGTACTATGCAAGCCAAGCACATAAAACACAACCTCTCCTTTCCGTAGCCATCAGAGTAGTTGTGGATTTGGTTACTTGCAGTTTAATTTTGCCCAAGTTTCTCTGATTACTGGATAGAAAAGATAATAAGCATATTTTGTGTTTGATGACCTGCTTAGTGAGATGGATTTGAAACTCAAACTTCCCTGTGCTGGAGGTGGGAGCAGGGTGGGGTCTGAGGCAGCACTGCAAATACTTGATATCATTCCTTTCTGCAAGGGAAGGTGACAGCTGAGGAGGTGTTGTGGGTTGACCCTGGCTGGACGCCAGGTGCCCACCAAAGCCGTTCTATCACTTCCCCCTCCATAGCTGGACAGGGGAGAAAAATTTAACAAAGGGCTCGTGGGTCAAGATAAAGGCAGAAGAGATCACTCAACCAATTACCATGATGGGCAAAACGGAGTCAGCTTGGGGGAAATTAACTCAATTCATTACCAATCAACCAGAGTAGGGTAATGAGAAATAAAACCAAATCTCAAAACACCTTCCCTCCACCCCTCCCTTCTTCCCAGGCACAACTTCAATTCTGGATTCTCTACCTACCCCACCAGTGGCGCAGGGGGACGGGTAATGGGGTTTATGGTCAGTTCATCATATGTTATTTCTGCTGCTTCATCCTCCTCAGGGGCAGGACTCATCACACTCTTCCCCTGCTCCAGTGTAGGGTCCCTCCCACAGGAGACAGTTCTCCATGAACTGCTCCAGCGTGGGTCCATTCCATGGTGTGCAGTCCTTCAGGAGCACACTGCTCCAGCGTGGGTCCCCCATGGGGTCACAAGTCCTGCCAGAAAACCTGCTTTGTGGGCTCGTCTCTTCACAGATCCACAGGTCCTGCCAGGACCCTGCTCCAGCGCGGGGTTCCTACGGGGTCACAGCCTCCTTCGGGAACCCATCTGCTCCGGTGTGGGGTCCTCCACGGGCCACAGGTGGACATCTGCTCCACCGTGGACCTCCATCGACTGCAGGGGGACAGCCTGCCTCACCAGGGTCTTCACCAGGGGCTGCGGGGGAATCTCTGTGCCTGGAGCATCTCCTCTCCCTCCTTCTTCACTGACCTGGGTGTCCGCAGGGCTGTTTCTCTCACATGTTCTCACTCCTCTCTACAGCTGCCATTTCTGTCTGTCCCACAACTTTTTTCCTTATTAAGTATGTTATCACAGAGGCGCTACCACTATCGCTGATTGGCTCAGCCTTGGCTGGTGGCGGGTCCGTCTTAGAGCCGGCTGGTGTTGGCTCTGTTGGACACAGGGGCAGCTTCCACCAGCTTCTCACTGAAGCCACCCCTGTAACAGCCCCCTCCCCCCCCCCCCCCCCCCCCGCTACCAAAACCCTTGCCACACAAAGCCAATACAGGAGGATAAGCTGAACTTGGTATTTCTTTAAAACTTCCTTATATAGCAGTGTTTTAGATGGTTTAGGGATGAATACAAGGAAAAAAAAGGGAAAGCAAAGGAAGGGAGCTTGGGCACATGCTTTACCTGACTGTGGCTGGTGCTTTGATCATGAAGACTCAGCAGCACAGGCATCAGTGGTTTGTACAAGCACAGTCAAGACTGCAAATATTTCATGTCATGCTGGGGACATCACCCACGCTGGGGATGGCTTGTGTTGGGACAGCTCGGGAGTTTAGGGTGGGTGATTTCATAACTCCCTGCAAAACATCATGTGGCTGTGCTCTGTGACTTGACTGCTGCTGTTAACCAATTTATCTACCTGAGGATAAAAAGGAGAATAGGAAGGATAAGGGTGCGAAGAGGAAGAGGAGAGCTGGAAGTAGCAGAAAATCAACTGAGAAGAGGGGTTTTTTTAATGGATTTATGGTTTCAGAAATCTTTGTTAATGATGTGAGAGAGAGAATATTTCCCGTATTTCCCATGCTGTTGCCGTTTGCTCCTGCTCACTTGCTGGGAGCATTTTTGTTTCCCATAGGCCCCCAAAGGGCTTGAGTCTTCATATTCTGCTTGCACTAATTTATATCAACTGCCTTGGACATTTTCACTTTTCATGTACTTTATTTTTCATTTAGCTTTCTAGAGCAACAGAACTCATCCCCATAAAGCTTAACATACCATAACTCCCTGGTCTCTCGGAAAAAACTGAAGTGGCAATTGGCAGGAAAGCATTATATATAAGCAACTCAGATTGGATTATATTCCTGTTTATGTTTTACCCAATGGAAGAAGTTCAAACTGATGGGTATACTATTTAACAGAAGTATTTTACAACTGAAAAGAACCTTTTGGCTTGATGAAAGAAATGAAGGTCATTATACATTGTTTATAAATACAAATAACCTAGTCTTACAGGAAATTAAATTATGTTAAACTTTAATAATAACATAAAAGAAAGTCCTCCAGCCTTTCCTCAAAATCATATGTATGTTGTGACCATCTTGGAGTTTCCATCCCTGAGTACTTATCTTCTTGACTCTCTGACTTGCCTTGGGATCCCCTGTCTTTGGTGACAAACTTACTGTTTGCTTGCCAGTCCATACTGCTCCCCTGAAGGTTACTACCCCTCACGCCTTCCATCAGCCTTTTATCCAGGCCTTCTCTTCCATCCTAATGCCTCCTCTTCTTGCTAGTTTTGAGTGCTATGTGATTTTTTGTTGTGGCCTGGCACAAAAACATTGACAGAGGTGAAGACTAGGACTCTCCCAAAGCTGGCTGGCATGTCCTGGTCACCTTGCAATAGCTTTCTCTCTGCTGGGTCAGGGAAAACCAGTCTAATGGAATCAGGTCAAGAAGTGATAGTGATGATTTCTGTGTATTTGTAAGACAGCACACAATAGTTTTAGATCAATGATGCTATTTTCAGTGGACCAGAGCATTTCTAAAGACACTAATCCGTGTACTCATCTCTGTGGCCCATTAGAGCAAGTCAAGAGAGAGTCAGCTATACCATCCATTTGCTTGGGATTATTGGTCTGACCAAGCCAGAGATAACAGCCCCTGCAATGAGGACATAGGAAGGATGTCTTACAGAGCTAAACCAAGCAAGTAAAGCTTTAATTCCCTCAGGACAGCTGAAAGCAATCAAAAAGTGCCTATTGTGTTAGGCGTCCAGCAGCTCTATCAACGTGTGTGCAGGATAGCAGTTGAGGGTTTGTCTGTCATTTGTAGATGGTTCAGAGAATGGTTCGCTTCCTCGTGAGGTCCCTCCTCTGCTTGCCCACCATTGCAGGCTTCCTTCTGTGATTCAGACATCGAATGCCTTTGGGACTGGGAGATAACATGGTGGCAATTTCATCTATAAATTCTGGTGGCCTCTCTGCTCTGTGCTGCTGCAAATGGTGCATACAAAATGCCAAAGGAACCCCTCAGAAGATATTATCCGAGGGGCACAGGTTTTGTCTCCCCATCCAGGCTGGTTTTCCTCCTGTTGAAGCCAGCTGCCACCAGCTGTAGGACTCCAGTCAAGCCTGTAGAGAATTCACTGCTTAAACTGCTTTCCCACCACTGTGTGCCAATGTACCATAAACGAGAAAGCGATGCTTGGTGCTCCAGGGGATAATTGCTAGAATGAGTCATCATGGGGTAATCCTGGGGGAACTGTTTTCACCTTTGCAAATTGTGGGTGTTGTGGGTGCAAGCAGAAAAAAACAAACCCAGAACAACCCGCCGTCACAAGCTTCCACATATTTCTGCATATGCAAATGCCAGGTTTTTGTAAACTGTCAACTTTCCAAAAAGCTCTTGTAGCTTTATGACAAACTGAATTGTCTGTCTTCACGGGACCTCCTCAGGTGGCTTTAATGAAGACGGGAAAAAAAAGACCTTCTCCCTGCTAGAAAAGCCTTAAATTCCCCTGGAGTTTAGAGTTGAGTGTAGTTTGCTGTGTTTTATCATGCCTTATCACATGCTTTGGTGAAAGATTTTTTCCCCCACAAGAGACAAGGCAATCTGCTTGCTAGCCCCAGGGTTTGTCCCAGTAGCGCTGCAGGTGTTGTGGGAGAAGGGCAGCTCGTTGGTGGTGACAAGCTGTGTTGGTGCTTCCACCCGCTTCTAGCAGAAAATCAGCTTCTGAGTAGGTTCAGCAGGAAGGCCGTGTGGGCAAGTGTCTGTCTGTCCTCTTGCCCAACAGCAAGGAATGGCCTGACACACCAGGCAAGCATGGTGGCAAGGGACTGCAAGCAAGTCTGGAAACTGGGAGGGGGGCATTTGACTCAGAAAGTGGGTCCTTCATCTTCTTTTCCTGTAAACAAGGCTCCTGTACATACGACCACACTGTCAGGCTTTTATCTACCATTTACTTCAGTCTGTAACTGTATAGAAACATTCGACTAGCATCTCATTTTCTGGGTACACAGTGCCACCTAGTCCCTGACCAAATAGGCTACAGAGGGATTTTTAGTGTTCCTGAAATGCTGAAGTGTTTTATTTTAGAGGAGAAACTGCAGGAACAGCTTCTTTTTAGGTCAATATTCAAACCTTGCTGCACTTTCCTCTTGTTCTTGTCTCATCTACATCCCATTGTCTGCTGGCCTGACTACTACTTGCAGGTGGCTACTTGCAGAGGACTAAAGGTCTTTTATCTCTTTAGCTGGCATGTCACTTCAGTTAGTGGCAACCATTTGACCAAAACTAAACATTTCACCTGCTTGGATGCCCCTTTCTACCTGGCTTTACATTTGCTCCTTTTTATCTGCCTCCAGGGACCATTACTGATCTACTCCGAAGGATAACCTGGCATGCTCCATTGGCTGGCCAGCCAGCAGCTGCAATAAGCAAACAACTTGAAGTCCATTACATCATACAAAAAATATAGACCATGTCTTCCTGGTGCACAGCAGATAATCATCAGGGTGATGGCCTGTGACCTTGTCATGGCGTGGAGCTGAACATATGTGCTAGGAACCGAACCAAGAAACCCAGAGGAAAGGCAAAGGAGGGTCTTACAGCCTGCTGCCACCCCTCCTATGCCTTCCACCAGTAGTCCAGGAGAGCCCACCACTCAGCAAAGGTGCTAGTGTTTCCCATGTGGTCTCTGTGCCCATCTTGGGGGCCTTCCCCATGGCACCCTGCTGCTCTGCTGGAGTCCCTAGGGTTGGAGAAGCTCTGCTTCCCAGCGGAGAAGCAGCCTTGGTTGTTACAAGCCCAGGAAGACCTGCCCTGCTAGGCACCTGAAGTTCTCGTTAGCATGACACTGAATCTGGTGAGGTTTTGTATTCCTGTGCAGATAACTGTGGACTTTTGTCACACTTTTCCTCCAGGGACTTTCAGTGACAAAAGCTCAAAATGTTTATTAGAAACAGAGCCTTCTCAAGAAAATGCTGTTTTGAATGAATCCTGTTTGCTTGGAAAACATTTTGAATGCCAAATGCTGTCTAGCTCTAAAAAGGTTCCTTTCTGTCATTCTTTGATAAGGAATGTAACTAGCATCAGTATCTGAAATACTATTAACTCCTGAATTAACATCTATTGAGGTGGATGGGGCAGTTCATGCATCTCATCTGATTTATTTAGGATCTGTGAAAAAATCAGTCTGGCTCTAGAATCATAGAATCATAGAATTGTTTAGGCTGGAAAAGACCTTTAAGATCATCAAGTCCAACTGTTAACCCAACACTACCATGCCCACTAAACCATGTTCTGAAGTACCTTATCTACATGTTTTTTTAACATGGGATGGCGACACAACCACTTTCCTGGGCAGCCTGTTCCAATGTCTGACAACCCTTTCAGTAAAGAAATCTTTCCTAATATCCAATCTAAACCTCCCCTGGTGCAACTTGAGGCCATTTCCTCTCATCCTATCACTTGTTACTTGGGAGAACAGACCGACACTCACCTCACTACAACCCCCCTTCAGGTAGTTGTAGAGAGCGATAAGGTCTCCCCTCAGTCTCCTCCAGACTAAACAGCCCCAGTTCCCTCAGCCGCTCCTCATAAGACTTGTGCTCCAGGCCCCTCACCAGCTTGGTTGACCTTCTCTGGACATGCCCCAGCACCTCAATGTCTTTCCTGTAGTGAGGGGCCCAAAACTGAACACAGCCCTTGAGGTGCGACCTCACCAGTGCTGAATACAGGGGAACAATCACTTCCCTGCTCCTGCTGGCCACACTATTTCTGATACAGGCCAGGATGCCGTTGGCCTTCTTGGCCACCTGGGCACACTGCTGGCTCATATTCAGCTGGCTGTCAACCAGCACCCCCAGGTCTTTCTCTGCCAGGAAGCCTTCCAGCCACTCTTCCCCAAGCCTGTAGCATTGCATGGGGTTGCTGTGACCCAAGTGCAGGACCTGGCATTTGGTCTTGTTGAACTTCATACAATTGGCCTCGGCCCATCGATCCAGCCTGTCCAGATCCCTCTGTAGAGCCTTCCTACAATCAAGCATGTCAATCCTCCCTCCCAACTTCGTGCCATCTGCAAACTTACTGAGGGTGCACTCGATCCCTTCATCCAGATCATTAATAAAGATATTAAACAGAACTGGCCCCATGTTGTGGTTTAACCCCAGCCAGCAACTAAGCACCATGCAGCTGCTCACTCACTCCCCCCGCACCCAGTGGGATCAGGGAGAAAACTGGGAAAAGAAGTAAAACTCGTGGGTTGAGATAAGAACGGTTTAATAGAACAGAAAAGCAGAAACTAATAATGATAATGATAACACTAATAAAATGACAACAGCAATAATAAAAGGATTGGAATGTACAAATGATGTGCAGTGCAATTGCTCACCACCCTCTGATTGACTCCCAGTTAGTCCCCAAGTGGCGATCCTCCCGGCCCTGCTCCCCGCAGTTCCTATACTAGATGTGACGTCACATGGTATGGAATACCCTGTTGGCCAGTTTGGGTCAGGTGACCTGGTTGTGTCCTGTGCCAAATTCTTGTGCCCTGGCTGGGCATGAGAAGCTGAAAAATCCTTGACTATAGTCTAAACAATACTGAGCAACAACTGAAAACATCAGTGTTATCAACATTCTTCACATACTGAACTCAAAACATAGCACCGTACCAGCTACGAGGAAGACAGTTAACTCTATCCCAGCTGGAACCAGGACACCCCAACACTGAGCCCTGAGGAACACCACTTGTGACCCGCCGCCAACTGGATTTCACCCCATTCACCACAACCCTCTGGGCTCGTCCAGCCAGCCAGTTTTTCACCCAGCGAAGAGTACATTTGTCCAAGCCATGAGACGCCGGCTTCTCAAGCAGTATGCCATGAGAGACAGTGCCAAAGGCCTTGCTGAAGTTGAGGTAGATAACACCCACAACCTTTCTCTCATCCACTAGTTGGGTCACCTGGTCATAGAAGGAGATCAGGTTGGTCAAGCAGGACCTGCCTTTCATGAACCCATGCTGACTGGTCCTGATCCCCTGCTTGTCCTGCGGATACTAGCTAATCATGCTAGTGAGTCCTGGTGCTGGTTAATAGCTCCACTCTAGTACCACTTCCTATGCTCTTTCTGGCTCCCCAAGGAGATACTCCTTGCACAGAAAAGCAGCTTTGGAGAAGGTTGCTACACACAAGAGTCTGTGGGCCACACATGATGTTTTGTTTCTTCCTCAAGTCAATACACTTTGATCTGGATACTCACTAGGTTTTCTAGGGGTTGATATGTGTAAGAGTAGCAGAGGCTGATGTGTTTCCAAAATGGAGCAGCCCTATTGCACACACAGCGTATTCAGGCCTGAACAGACCAGTTATCCACCATGAATGAATGTACTATCCATCTTACTGATGTGTTTGCAAAATGGAGCAGCCCCATTGCACACACAGCGTATTCAGGCCTGAACAGACCAGTTATCCACCATGAATGAATGTACTATCCATCTTACAGTACTGTGTTCTTTGGGCTGGCAATACTGAGATAAAGCGGTTATTTATGTTCTACAAAATCATGGAAAGAAAGACATCTGAGTATCAGTGTTCCGACAATGATATTTTAGGAACTGTAAGTTAATAAAGCTGGAGTAATAACAATTCAGTAACAACATATGACATTTCCAATATCACTGGCATTTAGTTCAGTTTTCAACAATTGCTAATCTAAGAGTGACTATCTGAAGTCCATTTTGCCTGCAGAAGAAGCCACTGCATCGCATAGAGGACACATGTGCTGACTTAATACACAGTGATCCAATCTTTCGGATAGGGCGATATTGAACATTTTAAGATCCCACTTTGGGGTATTTTCCTCAGGCAGCATACAAAGATTTCCTTCTCTTTACTGGAGGTGTATGACAGCAGCTGCCTACTTATATGTGGATGTAGAGTATGTCACACACGTAGCTCATGATCTTGTATCATCACAGTTGCAACAGGAGATGTCTAACAACTACTTAAGGTATCCTAGGGGCAGCTGAAAAGTCACTCATTGCCCAGCTTGAACTATTCTGTAAAAGGCCCAGCCCACAGAAAGCCACTCAGACTGCAGTGCTTTAACACATAAACTGATGTTATACAAGATGCATTTATACAAGTTTCAATTTGTTATCTGCAGAGAGGGAGCACCAGCTTTAGTGAAACACCCTGGAAACCCCAGTAGCTGTTTTTCCAACCAAGAGAATTTGAGAAGAGGTATAAAGGTCCTGTGACAGGCTTCAGTGCCGTGAATGACCAAGGAAGAATAATGGGGGCATAGAGGCAATTTATGGTCTTTTTGCTTGACTACAGCCTCCTATTTGAGCAGCATACCAAACAGCAATGCTGAAGTGTTCCCTCTCATGTCCATGCTTTCAGATGGCTAAGCTGTTAGGTGGTATTGGTGTGCAGTCATACAAGATGCATAAGTGCCAGCTTAAGCTTGCCTTGAGATGATAAACTCAGAACTAGCCTGGGAATGAAAAAAAAAAAAAAATATAAAAAAAATCCTTTTCAATCTTGTTGAGAGGAGAGCTGGGGCACTTCTGGGACTGCTGGCCCCTGCAGCCAGTCTCCCAGCTTTAGGTTAGTCCCAAGAAGGAACTAAAATGGTCTGAGATACCTGAAGTCCTCATATCATATAACCAGCTTCACGCAGAAAGCCACATCCAGCACCCAACTTTATTGTGCTTATACATGCAACTTGTTTTTATGAGCAGTAGATGGCACTCTTCAGATTAACTTGCTCTAAGTAATTTTTGCATTAATAGAAACAGGCACATGTGCGCGCGCACACACACACACACACACAAACATAAATAGAATCAGAGAAACATTTAGGTTGGAAAAGACCTTCAAGATCATCAAATATTTGGTTCTCATCGAAATATATAAACCAAAAAATCTGTTTATCTGAAATTTTACTTTAGACAACATAAAAAAAAAGCTAAGAAACAGAGGGGGAGGACAAAGCCTAATCTAGAGTTTCCAGGATTTTGTGATTGCACTGCACTATTTCCAATGTTCTCATTCCTCTTTTTAACTCTCTAGGGTAAATAGATGCCTGCTTTCTCCATCTTGCTCTCTAACAGCACCTTAAGACTGCTAAATGACTTACACAGATGAATATCCAATGCCAGTGCGAGAGCTAGCCTTTCTCACAACTTCTCCCCAACATGTTCCCAGTATAATGGGATGGGATGATAAATTCTCTCCTATACTTTTTTGAAGTGGGAAAGCACAAACTCACACAAGGACTGTCTGTACCAAGCTGGTCCTTCTGCTTGGTCTCTGCTTTCCCATCTCCCATTTTATCTTCCTTCTCTGGCCTCTCCAATGAGCTCCATTGAGGCCCTGCTGGTGTGCTTTGTTTTGCTTAGGTCCAGGGAAACTCCAAAATTCAATCCTTGGTCTTGGCATTTATACAGGAGCTCTGTGTTTGTTAGAATTCACACCACAGCTGGAAAAGTAAACTATGTGCTGCTTTTGCCTGGCTTTAATGGGTTTTGTTGTGTTTGTTGGTGTTTTTTTTTTTTTTTAATTATTTTTTATTTTCTCTTGTGAAATTCTCTTTCAAGGAGCTTTTCTGGATTCACAGCAAGCTGGAAGGCTTGTCCTCTCCACCTGTGGGACCTCCTGCCTTTTGACTCTGCTGAGATCTTGCCACACTGAGATGCTTAGCTGATGCATTGTGACAGCTACTAGTAAATCCAGAGAACAGATGGCCAGCCCAATTAATTTTCTTCTGTAGTTGAACCTGTGGAACTTCTCTTGGAACTGCTGCACAGTAATACAGCAACTGAATGTTTGTGTGACAGACTTAAGGAAAACCAACAGCTTGTTGATCCCATAACCTGACCCTACAGCAAATCCTTTATGCACATCAGATTGTGTCAGTGACACCAGGATGCCAGCCACACCATGCCTTTGCTGGGGAGGCAAAGAGAGTCACGTGAGTTCATAGAATAACTAACTCTGCATCTCATTTCATTCACACCTGTACCGCGGACTTAAGGTTGCAGACTCTCAGAATTGGGTGCTCTGTTGTATAGAACAAAATATTCTGGAAGAAGATGATTCATGGTGGTTGTTTAAAAGCAAAGAGTCTGCTGGCAGTTTGAATCCACTGCTTTTAATTCTGCAGTGTGGATTTACAGAGGGGTAAACCAGCTGAAAACAGAAGTTGGCCAGTGTGTTTTATACACTGGGATTTCCCTCTTTTCTCCTTACCAACTCTTGCAGAAGGTGGGAGGGGAGAGGACTTTGCCCCAGATGATAGTCAGTCAGCACACAAAAGAGAATAGTCAGTTGCTGTCAGCGTATTCATTTCTGATGATTATTTGGTTACTGGAAGCTTTTAAAATTCATTTTCAATTTAGATTTTTTTAAAAAACAGCTTTAATTAGTTATTTTTATCCCCAAATTTATCTTCAGCTTCCAGTAACAAAATGCAGCTCCTGACAGAAGTCCAAAATGCCGTTGCCGTACAGCCATAAATCTCAAGGACATCCTCAGCAGCAAATGGAAGTATTAATGGAAGAAGTGAGATGGAGAAAGCAAGCTGGTAATGTTTATTGAGCTTGAGACCCTAGTGACAATATCTGTCATTAGCACTAGAAATGCTACCATTTGGAGGGTATGTGGTGTCCAGTGGCACCCAAAAGCTCTTAAAGTGACTCCAGAAAGTTTGGCATTTCTGTTTTATCCTCCCTGTCCTTTTTCAACCTTTCTTATTGCTTGTTGTATTGCACTGAGTCCTCTTCCTGAAACTGGATAATACCTTACACTGCCATCCAGCGACCTCTTTACACAGGAAAATGGTTGCTGTTACATTCTCCCATCCTTGCTGCCCTTAAAAATTAAATGACGCTCACATCTTCAGTGGTACACAGTCTTGCCTGGCCTTCCATCCCCGTCTTGCCTCTGGCCCCGAGCTGCCGGCCGTGCTGCCTGTGATGAGTGCCACTCTTCCCTCCTCTGCACTGCCTTCCCTTCTCTCCCATGCCTCTGCCTGCCCACCATTGTTAATCACACTTGTGATAGGCCACGATATCGTCATGACACTTTTCCCCATTCTTTTAGCTCAAATTCTGCCCTTGTCTCCATGGTGTGCCCAGGATTGAATGGCCCTAAAAACAGTTTGGGTCTGTAGGAAGAAGGAAGCTGTAATGGATCTTCACAGAATCCTCTCTTAGGGCGAGGGACAAACCCATAAATAATTAAGGGCAAATGTAAGCATTTAATAATTTCAAAAGAGTACACTGAAAGTGTGAAAGAAGCTAGGGTTGGAATGCCTCCGTGACCAAAGCCAAATGGTGTTACCTGATTTATGGTTCCCAGGCGAGACTCACTCTTGCCTGATGCAGCCCTGGTGACAGAAAAATGATGGGTGCTTCTGGTGTACAATCAGATAATTTGTATTTTTTTTACCCACCCCCCTTCCCTTATGTAGTTCAGTCCCTGCTGTGACACTGTGAGTGAGTTGTGATTGCATGCTTAGTCCCGAAATCAATTGTATGAGAAGCAGTAGCGGGGGGGGGGGGGGGGGGGGGGGGAAACAAACAAAAAAAAGAAGTCAATGCAATTTCTTGCAACTTACTGCAATGCATCAGAGTAATTCTTCTTTCTGCCAGTGTGAAAGAGTCCTTGTGGACTTTACCAATGGGAGAAAACTGGGAAGGTGGAAGGAGAGCACTCTAGAAATTTGTTCTGGGCTATAACAAAGCACCTTATTACTGACGCCAGTCAAAGAATTTGCTTTACTGGGGGCTTGTGAAAGCCGCTGCCCTTCTGCCTGTTGCAGACGGTGCAGTGCCCTGGCAGTGGCCTGGGCTAGTGCTTGGTTAAGCAGCGCTAAACCGGCTCTAGCCTTGGCTGCCCTGGGAGGGGATCTGCCTGCGCAGAGGCATGTTTGCAGCCACTGTAGTTCATCCACTGCCAAATGGGTTGTGGGAAGCCAGCAGCTAAAACCTTGATCCTGTTCTCTGAGGCATACCTGCTGGGTGGAAAAGCAGTCCTAGAGAGCTGGCAGCCTCACCAGGGCTGAGTTAAAATCAGCATCAACTGAACAAGGGAGTGTATCTGCAGGCTGGGCATGCCTTGCGGGTCCTGAGCGCAATCCCTCACACTCCTTCTGCTCACCACCATTATCACTGCACACCTGCAAACCCTCCTACTGGGTGTCAGCAGGTGTCAGCAAGGTTTTGGCCTGTTTGGTCCCGTTTGGTTGCCTACCTGCAGGGAGTGCCCCATTTAAAGTTGTTGTGGTGCTCCTGCTGTGGTGGGAACAGTGAGTTCATGCCTGATGGTCACTCTCAGGGCACCTTACTCCCCATGTCCAGGTTTCCATGTCATGATACATAGGTTCACCTTTTTCACAGCTCCCTGCACACAGGGGACTACCACAGAGCAGCTCGCATGCAACACATTGTGTGGTGTGAAGACTGGTGGTTGGAACAGGGTTGATGGCCAACCACAGCACTGCAAGCACCTGCAGGAATTTTCTTACAGCTGGTCTTGGTAGACCACCAGAATAGTTGGCAACAAACCAAGAGTGTGCCTTAACCTGAGAAATGCTGGCCTAGGGAAGGAAGCTGACAGTCAGACTAGGGCACATGAGGAGGCTTCCAGAAACATGCTCTCTCCTGCTCCTTCCTTCCGTGACCATCTAAGGGACTGCTCCCTCCCTCTTTCAAAACAAACCCTAACTTGATAAATAAACCCTACAGTGTGAATCCCTGTCCTTTAAGCCTTCTTTCAAAACAGTAGAAAGTATTCCCCCACAAATCCCTTACACACAAAAGTAGCACTTTTGCTTCATTTCTTATCCAACTAAATAAACGTGCGCAGGCATCTGGAAGTGGAGAAAAGCCAGTAATGCTAACCTGCCTACCACATCCTGTCATGAAACAGCTGAAGGATTTGGAGATTAACAGGCTTACCGAGCACAACTCTGCAAAGGGAAATCCTGTCTCATTGACTTCTGAGGCTTAGTGTTCGATAGGATTTAAAATGCATCTTTACCATAGCGCCTATAAATCAAGTCAAGCAGTTAAACCCCTCGCTTCTACCCTTCCCTTCACTGTATCCTGCTAAGATACTTAGTAATTTGAAAATGCTGTATCTGTGCAGTTCTTTGCCTCATCTTAGTGACCAAATCATCAGTAATGAGAGGATGTGGGAAGCCTTTTTCCATCTAGTGAAGGTTCCCCTCCTAATGCTCCTGGGAAAAAGGTGTTAGAAAGACCTGACTTCCTTAGATGAGCAGGCACCGCAATGATGCATTTTCAGCATTGATGAACTTCTCATCCATTGGAATAGAGAGGAGCAGCTAAAATTCTTCAGGACCTTCAGGGTTTTCAACCGTGTCCTCTGAAGACAGAAGCTGAGGTGTGTTGACCACAGTTTGGGGACAACCAGTGTTTAATCTGCTGTGTGCTTAAGGATACTAACAAAATGGAGATGTACAAAAAGCCATGTGTGGCATGAGGGAGTAGCACGAAGGCTGGTGGGAGAACTGAAGCTGTAAGAGTTGCTATCTTCTGCTCTCCTCTGGTGGCTTTGGAGTCTCTGGGGAGAGCAGCTCTGCCAGCCACGAACCCGCGTAGCGTACTGTCACACTTGTGGGATTCAGACTAGACCGGTCATCAAGGTGAGGTAAAACTCTCCCCTTGGAAGAGATTTCTGCAGGAATACATCATGAAACACCACAGAGGTAATTCAAGGCAAACAGGAATGGAGAAGTTTGGGGAGGTTGGGCACCTCTGGCTTTTCTTGGTTTACATGGGATCAGGACCCGTAGTCAGCCAGGACTGAAGTAGCACTGCCTATAATTCTTCCTCGATGTGAATATACCAAAGGTGCTTTTCAACCACACAATTTGGTTTCATTCAAAACCAAACTAGCACAAGGGAACTTCTGAAAACAAAGCAAAGCAAAACAAAACAACCTCTCTGCTTTGATGGATGATTCAGAACAGAAACAAAGGAATCCTTCCCTTGCTTGCATTGCCTTCCCAGGCCAGCCCCTTTCTTTCATCCTTGCTCTCAGTTCCACAACTTTCCAGGCCCTCCTGGGTTGCAGCAAACTTAACAAAGCCTCTTTCGGGGCCTTAGGAAAAAAATCTTTCTTTCTGCCATCCCTGAAGCCTGTTGTCCACTCTTCCCCCAGGAAGCCTCCTGGCCCCTACCTGTGCTGCCTCTCCCTGCTTTGCACCCACCCTGCACCCTAGCAGGTCCCCCTGGGCAGCTCACACTGCACAGCTGTCAGGGCAGGGGGGACCTGTCCCTCACCCCAAAAGCTGCAGCTATTCAGATTGAAGCCAGCAGGGGAAGGCAGCCTGCATCCATGCTGCTGGGGCCTGCCTTTAAACAGGGGGATAACGGCAGTCGGCTCCCAAAGCAAAGCATCTGCCTGTCTCTCATACAAGCAACATGACTATCCATGGACACTGATAGATGAGGAAGTCGCAGATAAAAAATTATTCTGTAGTTCACATGCAACGTGGGATCAAGCTACAAATCTTGTTAGGTGATGACGGGAAGTATTGGTCAGAAGTCAATTCACACAGGGCTTCAGATTTATCTGGGTATCAGGACTATGCAGTCTGTCCTCAGTGTATCATTATAAAATGCAGTGATCTTCATGGGCAGGTGCAGAGATGTAATTGGAACTGTGCAGAGCACAAATTAGATTTGAAAAATTTCTTTTGCATCTCTGCTTTAAGACATGGTGAGGTTGTTTCATTAGCAAGCAGAGATAAAGAAAAAAGCTATTCTTCTTGCTCAGTTGCTAGTTGTTTTTTAAATTAAATAGCACAGCAATTCGCTGTTTTGAAATGACCGGAGTTGTGAGGAGATCCCACTTGTTCTGCACAAGCACAGGGCAAGTAGGGATGAAAGAGATGACTAAACATATAAAAACACCTCTGGCCCAGAAAGTACTTAAACTGCACATGGTTGGCAGCTGAGAGGCTCTTCTGAGGAAGTATCGCAAGTACACTGTGCTATGTACTTACCTTGTTATTATCATCCCTAGGCATCTGCTTTTGGGCACAACAAAACCAGGCTACGGCATGAGATGCACTTTTGATCTGACCTACCATGGGCTACATCACTCAAAGGCTGAAGGCAGCTCCTGAGATTCAATTAACAAACCAGAGGGCTGTCAGAAATGAGAGTCCTTCTTCCCTCGAACGCCCAGGCAGACCTTTTTCTCTCTTGTGGAGTTGCAGGTAAGGGATCACATAGCAGCATGGGGAGGAAGAGTTGTCTGCAATAAGAAGCCAGCTGAGATCTTTCACTAGGAAAACCAAAAACCTTGCACAAAGAGGCAGCAGGCCATTGTGTCAGTGCAAGCACCGAGCGCTTCATGGGTACAGGAGCATGGTTTTCTGTCCTGCGGGCAGCACTGGCATGTCTTCAGTACCCCCAGATGTCAACTGGGCTGCACGCAGAGGGAAAGCTGGCAGGAGAAGCAGGAATCCTAGTCCTGCTTTGTGTACCGCAAAGTTGTTGCTGGTCTGCACGGGAGCCAGGCAGGAGGACGCCTGCAGGAAGAGCAGCCTCTAGGATGTCTGTTCCCCTAATGAGTGGCCTCATGAGCAATACCAGTCATTCTCCAAATGCACGTGGTATGTCTCGGGCAGGGACGGATACACTCCATCCAAACAGGACAGATGTGTACAGGGTGTGTGGGGAAAGAGCTGAGTGACTGTGGCACCCCAGCTCTTGCTCTGAGGGGCCTAAAGCTTCCCTAGATCTTTCCCCCATTAAATGAACACCAGCTGGATGTGCAGTGGCAGCGTCAGTCTGAATTCTTACTATTAATTAATTTTATCAAATCCTCTTTTAAAAATCTCCAGCCAGTCAGTGGTGCTACCAGCCACTTTTGTTTCCAAACAAAACTGGATCCAAATTATTCAGAAAAAGAGATTCACTTGTCCCCTCCCTGGAGCAGCTCTACAGAGAAATCTGAAGACCACTCTGCATGCCATCTCAGGCTCTTATACACACAGCCTGTAGAGCTTTTTTTTTGTTAAATGAAGATTTCGAATGTTCAAAAGCAACCATACACGCACACACAAAAAACCAGTCCTCATCTGGCAAGGCTCTTTTAATGTTGTACTTTTACCAAACCACAGTACATACTTCAAATAAGGCCTAACAGATTATACTCTTTATAAATTTACAAACAGTTTATTCTCCTTAAAGAGATCATATTACTTTTATCAGTTTTGTGTATTTCAATGAATTATATGTTTATTCAAGCATAACATAGCAAATGTAGCCATAAATCTGTAGACTAAATGTCTATAACAGAGGAATCTCAGATACACTATACTTTCAGATTAGTTTTTTTTTCTCTTTAATATACACATTTTTGTTTAAATAGGGTAACCATCATATCCTGGTTATGCTTCCCATGGGAAAAATTGTGCTCAAGAAAGAAACCTGTGGACTAGAATAACTGCAAACAGACAAGGTCTTGGTTCACCCACCAGGAAATTGGGCCAGCTTTATAGGCACATAACCCTGGGATTGGCTTTCAACCTGGTTTGGAGGGAAGGGGTGAGAGGTTGGTTTTGCTTTCCTAATAGCTAATGGCCCTGGTCCTTTCCTGGGTACAGACCGCTCCACAGCAGCAGGAACGAGATCAATAAGAAAGCACAACTGCATTTCTACCTCTAACCAAGAGCCCAGATTATTGAGAGCTGGCTGGCCGGTAGAGATGCATTACTCAGATGTGGCATACAAACAGAGAGTATTTAAAAGAAAAGGAGTAAAAGAAAAGAGGAAGTAAAATAACCTCCCCAGTAGCAATTTTGACAAGTCTTTTGCTACTGCTATGTCTATGAATCTACTTCTGAATCCTGATTCATGTCCTAGTCTCTGCTGACCCCTTTTCCTGCTCATGAGGCTATAGCCCAGCTCTTGCTAGCTTGCTATCTTGCCAAGCGAAGCTAGAGAAATAGGAGCACCTCACTAAACTGTGAAAACCCCAATAGTTTGCTAAAGAAACTGTGTTTTGAGGCCCTCACACTGATCAACATCTTGGGCTGCACAAGGCAGGTGTTTCTGAAGTGTTATGTGGCACTGATGGCTTCAATCCATCTCTCAAAAGACAGAAATAAGTTCCTGCTTGAGCCCAATACATCCCTGCCAGAGAACCAATGAGGAAAGAAAAAAAAAAAAAAGATACTGAGGCAAACCCCAAATCCAAACCATGCAAATTACAGCTGAATAATAAAAATTAAAATCCAAGCCCGTACCCCAAGTCCACCTTGCAACAGAGACAGCTGGTTGCTTTCTAAACTGCAGAACCAACAACTCTGTAGCTCCTAAATAACAAGAGTTTGGCAATAATTACCATGCACAAAGTAAAGGCCACTTATAAAACATCTCCATAAAAATATCTATTTATCTCTATATCTCTATTTATATATGTCAGTAAGAAGCTTCAGACTGAGCACATTCCAAGTACTCTGTAGTTGGGGGAATCTATTTAATCCCCATGAAATGAAGCGCTTTTAGTTAGGGTTGGCTTCCACATGTAGGATTAAGTCAGTACAGATAATTTCCAGCAGGCTTCTGTTAATTAGCACTAGTCAAATGGGGTAGCAGGGTTGTTGAAGAGCTGAAGCCTTTCAGGAATATTGTGCCAAATCATGCTGTGGTGTCAGAGGAACTCCCTGGACTCGGGCTGCTCAACACATGGTTCAGTTCACTTGGACTCAAAGATATTTTATGTGACACCTGCCCAGCCCACTGATGGGTCTTGATCCACTGAAGAGCAGAGCAAAAGAAAAGATCCTCCTTACCAGTGTATGAGTGAGATCGACCACACAAAGCAGACTTGTGGAAAGCCAGTTCCCTGTGCTTCAAAGAGTTAATAGGAATCAAGCGATGCCTTCACCTTCTCTATTCAAGTGGCTGACCCCATATCTTAATAGTTGGAGCTTCAAAAGATCAGACACAATGCAGGAGTTGCAACGGGGTGATTATAATATCTCAAGTACTCCAAACACAGAAGTAATTTTTTTCCCTCTCTGAGATACTGATCCAATGAAAATAAAATTCTTTAATAACCAATGCTGAGAATTTTCTTGGATGTGCTAATAACTGAAATCTGTAGGAGTGCTGGCTTGTTGCCCCTGTTGAGATGGACATTTAAAACTCCAAGGGACTAAAACCACTAGAGACTTTTATGATGTCACTATTTTTGTGTCCTTCTTTGGAAGCTATTAGTGGCCTTGTATATGTGCCACAAAAGCACAAGGGAAAGGGATGGCTGAGGGTTAATTCTGACATCTTGTGGCCCTAAGGAAAACAGAAGTTGGCTTTTGCTAGACATTTATTTTAGTATTGATATCTCTTGGGAAAATTTGAACCAAGTAAAAGAAAGTGAGTATGCTTAATGGAATGAGGTGCAGCTGCCTCATTTTCAGACTCTTTTTGCCAGACGGTGCTGTGATTTTGGAACAGAGGCAAACAAGTTATAAAATAATGTTGCAGATGGCAGAAACCAAACTTTTACTTTCAGTCACTGAGTACTATAAACAGATAAAAACCAGCTGCAAATACAACAGATGACAGGAATTTAGTGGCATACAACTCTCCCACTACAACAGTCACATTTTAGGAAGGTGAGAGACTTCACCTTGGTCAAAGTAGCAAGCATTGCTGGGAAGGAGTTTAAAGATGGCAGTGAAAGGTGATGAATTTATCAGTGAGAGGGAATGTTTCTAAAGTAGAGGAAGAGATGGGGAAAAAACCCAGAACTGTCAGCCAATTTCTTTCCATGCTGGCCTTGGAGTGGTGGGTAGGGGATTTGGAAAGGAGACATTAGATGTGTACAAAGGTCTTACTCCTGTACCAGGAACTATGTAACAAAAGGGACTTTACTTGTATTTCAGAGTGTGCGGCAAAGAGAATTTCTCTTTGCTACCTCGCCCTATTGCAGTAGTTTATGTTCATGGATAAATATCTCGTTAGTGCAAGTCACACAAAAAAATTCTGCAGACAGACCTTAATTTTATAACAGAAGTAAATTACAACTAGCTGCT
Organism: Astur gentilis; assembly: GCF_929443795.1. Lineage (NCBI taxonomy): Eukaryota > Metazoa > Chordata > Aves > Accipitriformes > Accipitridae > Astur > Astur gentilis. The sequence goes on along the minus strand of NC_064893.1, from coordinate 8,357,133 downwards.
GATACTGCGTCCAGAGCATTGTGATGGCAAACCATGGATTTTTTTTTAAACATTTACTCAACAGAGATTTTTAAGACAAAGCAGTACAGGGCTGTTGGGCCAGCTTGTGAATGATTTATTAACTATGCCAAGGTCAGACTCCTTCAGCGATACATGAACTACAAGCATGAGGATGTGCAGTTTAGACAATAAACATTAGCTTACAGGGGATGCCTTCAGCCAAGTTTATTTATCTTACAAACCTCCACATAGGTTTAAAAACATAATACATAGATTTGGCTGGTTGCTTCATTGCTAACCAAAGCCATGACTACATGTAGGTGAGCTGTTAGGCTGGAAATTTTCCAGATAAAGCCTGCTTCCACCTGACACGAGTCATCCAAAGTTATTGCTTTCTGGCTGACTCAAGAGTTTGTTGACCTGCTCCAGTGACTCTCAGTCTGTCTCAAAGAAGAGCCTGTTGATAGCCTACTGCCCTGAAAATTGAGTCAGTGGGGAAAAAACCACAACTGGACAGCATGCTAGATAATCTCATCTAGGCTCTCTTTCCCACAGAAGGCTGGACCAGAAGGTCTATCAAGGTCCCTTCCAACCTGGGCTGTTCTGTGGTTCTGGAAATGAGGGAAAGGGCACAACAGGGGACAGGTGGCAACACATCTGAGAATTGTCTTCTAAGTAAGGACAGAACAGCAGGTAGAAGAAAAGCCTGGGATTTGTGATTCTGTGCTCTCACCCGCAGCCTAGAGCAGCTTGCTCAAGTTTCATGTCTTCAGCTGTATTCTTGCAACAGTCTGTTTTAAAGCAGGAGAAAGATGGGAGAAGCTCAAATATTTTGGCCAAAAAGGCAATGCATGCATGGTGATATATGACTAGCTGCAGCACTTTACCTACCCCAAATCCATAACTGGAAGGCAAGAAGAAACTCTTTCTGGTATAGTTTATTGTTCAGCATGCTAAACATCCCTCAAATGGTTTCTGCTCTAGTGTCATTCCAGTAAGTCACTTTTCTTAATTGTCAGAAAATGTCATCTACCCACCTCGACATGGGTTTTCAACAAATAAGAATTTCTTAGAGCAGCCCTTTGCTAGAATCCAGAATGCCAGTTGTTTAACATTACCAGTATAAATACCTCTACGTTCTAATAATGAAGTGATAGTACATCTCTGACCCTTGGAAACAGCAGAATTAATGCTATCAAATCTGAAGAAATAACCGTTTGCTATTCCCTATTACCCTATTACATACCAAGCAAGAACATTAATCTATAGTAAAACAAAGGGTATGCACTTTTCTCTTTTATTGTTTAATCCAGATGTTTTTCCATTAAGGAAAATATAGCAGTGGGAACAAAAGTAGACAGTATTGGAAGCTGCTGCATCACAGAAGAATGGGATGCACTAAATTTGCTACTTGATTCTATGTATATTTGCAGATTATATCTTACCTGAACCTTTTCATAGAAGCAGTCTGGTTGTGCTTTGTATCAAGTGGAAAAATTGCTTAACTTTTCTCATACAATGTTTTGAAAATAGAAAACCAGCCAAAGAAACACTTCTCTGTGAAAGAATCTGTTGATACCAAACTTTTCTTTTTTACACGAAGTGACTTTTAAAAAAAACCTTCTTTGGTAAAGAAGCCACAAATCGGCCACTTTTTTTCCTGGTTCTTAAGTTGTTGGCATAATCAGAGCTTTGAGCATAGCACTTCAAGAAGACGTCTGCTTATATGTGGAAGTCAGAGTTAAATAAGGTGTTAAAAGAGCTGTGTTACAGATTGTTAAATAAATGCTTTTTTGTAACCAGGTCCAAGTCTGCTCTCATTCGAAGTACCATATGTGCCTACTACTGTAGGGCAAAGTCTGAGTTTATCTCCAAAATTGCACCTAATTTCAAGAGTGAGTGATTTTGCTAGCACCGCAGACTCATGGATATGAAGCAAGTTTGGTATCTTACCCACCCACATTACGGCAGTAATTACCCAAGAGTTGTAGACATCGCATCCTGAATAGCCTTAGATTTCAGAGGTGCATGTGCATACCCACATGCTTCTGGCTGCGGGGAGACATGTGGTGACAACAAGAAGCAAAGACTCTTCTCTGTGACACAGTGTGCAAGTATCAGAAGGGCTTTAAACTTGAACCTTCACTCCCATCTCTTTGTTGTGGAGCTCTCCTATATAAATGAAAAATATTCCTGTAGAAATCGTGACGCTCCTTCTAGGGGCTACAACAGTCAGTACAAATAAACAGTCAAAACATGGTCGCAAGGCATCACAACAGGACTTTGCCACTATTATATTCCACTAAGTAAGTTAAGGTCTTGGATGGGGCCAGGGCTTTGGGTTGGTGGTTAAGGCAATTTACACTGTAGACAGAGCAATAAGTTGGGACAAGCTCAGTCCCTCTGACTAGGGTGGTTGTTGCACTGATGTTTCTTTGCCTAGATTTCACACTTTCCCATTCAAGTGCACTTAACATAGTTCTTTTATAAAATGCTTCACATCATAAAAAAAATTTAAAGCCTTATAAGGTAGTTTATATAAAGGAACAGACACAAGTCTGTTGAGCTGGGCATACGTTTTTCTTGACAACTTCAATAAAAGGCTCACATTCATAAAGGAAAGGGCAGAGCTACAGTAGGAAAGGAAGGCAAACAACCTACATGCAGCCATTTGTAGTGTGTAATACTTGTGAGGCTGGCAGTGCCACAGAGCCTGCAATAACAAATGTGAGCAGAACTGATGGGAGACTGCTCGCTGCTATCTGCAAAGTGATCAGAAATGGAAAAACCTCAGAAAGGCAGTCATTTCATTTCTACCAAAACCCTACTCTCAGACCCTCAGCCCACCTCAATAAGTACAGATTTACACTGCCTGAGATTCTCCTCTGTAACAGGCAATCAGGGCTGCCTGATGCAGGAGAAACATATTTGCACTTCAGTAAATCTTCCCTGGTTTTAGCACCCTCTCTTCTTAAACTGCATTCTGAAGTGCCTTTTCTCATGTACTGTGGGTCTTTTCTTAAGAGGCCTTTCCAACTTGATTTTGTTCTTTCCAAATTGATTTCCTGGTACTAGAGAAAGAAAAAATATAGACAATGATCAGAACATATAAAGCACAAGGAAGCAGCTATAAAGGTAATTAAAATGGTTTCAAATTTCTTTCTTTCTTTTTTTTTTTTTTTTTTTAGTTTTTTATTTACCAATCTGGTTTCTAATAGAACTTTAGTTAACGGGAAAAACATTCACAGAAGATATTAGGCATACATACATGTTGTCCTTTCATTCTAGTTTACATGCTGTTGCTTTTAGAAGGCAAAGTTTCTGTTTCATTTCTCTAGTATGGATAATGAAACCTGATTAACAGAATTTAGGTTCTGCTTTTCAAAAATGACAGCCTTTCAGGATCACCATGCTTGCTGGAATGTAAAATCGTTCAAGGGAGAAATCTATTGCTTGTCAAACTGAGATAGCTTCACATTTCAACAGATACCCTGGAAATTAGATGCATCTGTCATTAAAGGACACTGTTTTAATTAAAACGTATTTACTAGACTCTTAAACTGAATTCTTATCACTACAATAAACTTGTACGTGTACACCACTGCTTTGGCAGTCTTACTGAGATATTTACGATGACCATCTTTGCACATACATCATGCTACCTAGAGCATGATATTAAAACGCTGCCATACCTTTGAAGTGGTATCTGCTTGAAGAGATATAAAAGGTATAGGCAATGCTAAGACAAGAAAAATACAAAGCAGAAATGCTCAAGTACCAATTAACGATACATATTTCTATTTCATACATCTGAATTTTCTATCAGTAAATATGGAATAAGCAGTGTGTGAAAGGCTTGACTCAAAACTGCCAGATTGGATTGCAGATTTCCCCTCGAGGCTGGGTTGACATCAAAATTAGTTTTCCACCGTTTTGGCTCTTTGGAGCTCCACGACTTATTACCTCGTTGTGTTGTGAATGAGGATCCGAAATACTGCTTACGTTATTTCACTAACACTTAGAGCCCTAGTCTTTAGCCCAGTCTTGCTCTCCACACTACTGGCAGCAATTTTGCCATTGATTCCCATGGAATCAGGAATGAGCCTTTTAGAAACACAACTGGGACACTCTGGCTCCCCAACCAGTACAAGAAGCTACATTTTTCTGCACAGTTCAAATAGGTGAAGCAGCTAAAAAGAGGTGATAGAAAACTGATTATTTTAATATTCTTTGGGGAAGGTACAGAATTTTATAAAAGCAGGATCCACTCCTTGCCAACAGATTTTCCCACTACAGGTGTATGGATAGTAACTGTTAGACAACATAGATTTTTGGCACAAGTAAGACTGGGTGAAGTAAACTATGCATGTTGTTTCAACCTTCAATAATAGGCTCGCAGAGGAAGAAATCCTCAGAATAGATATAGTGCTAGCAAAATACACAAGCTACTTCTCTGAGCCTGCTCCTGCTTCACTGCTAGGCTGCTGAATGACCACTGCATATAATTAAATATATGCCATGTTAAAAAATGAAATACAAAGCAGATAGGCAGGAATTCACCTACAGTCATCAAATGCCTATGCAGGGACCAGCTGCTAGTCTACAATATCATATCTAAGGTCCAGTTTAAGAAGAAACAAGAATTCTAATAATTAAAAGTGTTTCTGTACTTATGAAATTGTCTGTATCACAAAAACAAAGACAAGATTGAAGATTATCAACATTTTAACACAGCACTAATGAACTTCACATAAAGAGGTCCATGGTGTCCAGTCAGTGGAGAGATGCAGATGCTTGCAACTTGATTTCAGAAATTTAAAACCTGTTTTTCAAATTTAAGACACTAATTTACAACTATTGCTTGTGCAGTGATCAAAGGTTATTTTCCAAAAATTCTTGCTTACACGTTTGTGGGAGATTAGCTGGTAATCTTTTAGAAAATCAGTGAATAGATGTCAAGGCCTCACTACAATAACCCAGACAGCTGTCCCTAGCTTTACCAGGCACTTGGTTAGGCACAGAGACCGAGCCATCTTTCCCCTCTAGCACCATGCTGAGGCATTTGGCAGATTTGCACTGTGGCTGCTAAGTTTGTCTCTCCTACATGAAGCTGCAGACTCGTCTCTCAGGATACGTAAGTCTGATCCTCCTCCCAGATATTAAGTTCAGATTAGTAAGTAACTTTTTGCTGCAAACCGAATCCCAATCTATGCAGCAGATGCTATATTCACTTCTCTTGGTAACTTGAAGTTGCAGGCAAGGATGTTTTTCAGAGTGGACTAAAATACCATTAAAATCAAATTAAACATAAAATAATGTAGAAAAGAGAATGTTTTTTCAATCCTACAAAGATATCTGTGATTGCTATGTATTTTGCTGAGTAGTGGTGCAGGCTAGACACATGCCATGCTGATACTCTCCAAGGGGTGGAGATTTATCTTATACCCAGATTAAACAAGAATAGGAACTCATTTCCTTGATTAAACACAAGAAAGAGAAAAGTTAATACTGGAGGCAAGGCAAAAGACTGCAGAGCACAAGAGTGACAGAGGTGATTTTTATGCGTACCTGAACCCCTCTGCCACATAATGTTACCTGAGAGACAATTTTTTTTTTGTAACTGGCAACTTTTCTGTATGCTAATTCCAAATCCATAGATGGAAGAAATCAATGGGCTTGATTTGCTCTGATATCTATGTTCAATGAATCCAGAAGAGGTCTTTAGGCTATCATCCTTAAAACCTGAACCATCTGGCCTTGTCTGTCTGACAAATTGTGCTTATAAATATTTCTAGTCTGGCAAGACTCCAATATATTTTCCCCCTCCATGATTTTTTTTTGAATTTTAAAACATTGATTAGAATAATGAAAGATACAACCCAAAAGATGAGGAAATTAAAGATGCCAGCACCGCTCTGTGTAGCTGATTGCAGATTTGGGTGAAAAATAAATATTTATTGTACAGAAAAATGGATTAAATCTGTGCATACTAAACCCAGCAATATTAAAGATAAAGCAAATCTAGGACCGTCGTGAGCATAAATACTTCTGAAGCTAAATTCTTGGTATTGTTTCTGTTCTTTTAGCACACAACAAATGTCTTGCAATACATTCATTCCTTCATTCTGTTCCACTGCAAAATCTGCCCATTAAGGCCTTACATGCCCATCAAATCAGACCGCTGGAGAACCACACTCCTCTATAGAAGGCAAGCTAGAGCTATGTTACTGCCACCAAAGGATATTGGGTCTTCAGGCTGCCCCTTTGCCTTTCCTACAAGCTGCCTGCCTGCTTCTCAGTTGTAGGTGACACCTACAACTTCCTTGGTCTGACAGGGGACATGGGGTGGAATGCTGCACTTGGCATTGGCCTTGCTATTCTTAAAAATGCCTTACAAAGACAGCAAAATAGTTCAGGTACATCTCTGTATTGAAAAGTAACTCTACACTGTGCACTGTGTGTTTCTCACGTGCTCTCTGGGCAGTTTCCAAGCCTCCTCTGTCTCACCTTCCTGCCTGTCAGAACACTGCCAGCAGAGGCTTTCCTTGCAAAGGGACTGAAACAAAGGATTTAAAGAATAAATTGCTATGCTAGAGTTGGAAAAAAAGTATTATGTGAAGCCCGTGGGCTCAAACGCATTGACTAGAGCTGTACTAATATTTCTGTGACAGCCTATAAAAAAAAACATAAGCAAACAAAGTCTGGCTCTAATTCCCTACTACAATGCTTACACCTAAGTACAGTATACGCCAATACACCACAGGCAGAGCTGAGTTTAAACTGGCACGTGTCTCAGGTCACCAGTGTCATAGCCAAAGACACAGGAACAGACTAGGTCTACAGACTCACACAGCATCATCCTCCCTCAGAGACCAACAAAATAATAATAATAGTGCCCCCCCCCCCCCCCGCCCAAAGCTTCCTGTGCTTTATGATCGTCTTCTCTGGTAGTAGTAGTCATTGTAATAGCAGTACACTGCTGATGAGAATTCTACACAATCAACAAAGTGCCTGGGTCAAGAAGATGGATCCTGCCAGGGTTGGCACTGGCTGATGACACTTTTCAAAACTGGTGAGTAAGATTTGCATTAATCCTCACCTCCCTGTCCCACCCCCAGCCCTGAACCCGTGGTTCAACGCCACCAAAATGAACGGTGATATGGTCAAGGTGCAGGGCTGAGGGCAGCCTGTGGGGAAGTGGCCAGTCATGAAGGAACACAATGCTGGGAAGAAAGGTCTGCCACTTGTTGTCAGGACAGAACTACACACGTTTTAAACAGCTGTTAAAAAATGTAAAAAACCAGCCCTGTTTCTTGTCACGGGTATCCAGAACACCTCCAAACACACGAAGAGAAACAGACAGGTATTACTGAAAATTTTAACCAATGCTGAAGCTGCAAAACTGCTCTTTGTTGTAGTTGTTTGGATACGGAAGGGGCAATTTGCTGTAAATAAATATTAAAAAGTATTTTTTCTTAAATGCTTGAGATATTCTTTTTTTTTCCTCCAGTCTCAATAGTATTTTCCTGTCACTTGCTCCTCCAGTTGTGCCGATCTTTTTACTGTACGTGTGCTCAAGCGTCTGACGCAGTGTTCTCTCTCCCCACTGCAAGAGTCATCCCAGTCCCACCCTGGCCCAGCTTGTATCCCACCCCAGGCCCTGCCCCTGTGGGCTTAGATAAGCCATTCCTTCTTGCTCTCGTCGATGGTCTCCGTGAAGTTGGGGTCATTGTTCATGATGGCAGCGTCGGCGCTCTCGGCTGACTCTGCCCCTTTGGCCTCATTGGTGTGGTAGGTTCCCTTGTGGCGAAACATGTAGCGGATCAGGAACACCAAGGTGCAGAGGATGGTGAAGATCACCACTGCAATGACACCTACACAGAGGAGGAAAGAAAAGATGCCACTAGCGAGGAGAACATCTACAGATTTAAACACAAAGATAGGATCCCACAACTCCTCCGAGCTGAGCTGAAGCTAACTGGGCAGTTAAACATCACCACGGTTGCTTAGTTTCCACTACTCTAACACTTATATATAGTTTCTGCTATATACAAAATGTCACTGAGTGGAGTCTGCTAGTGACTTTCATCCCGTAGGTAAACTTCAACATTAGTACCTACTTAGTGAGCTTTGCTGACCATGAGGCATAGGGTGCCAAGTGCTCCCAAAACACAGGGGTGAAATGGTGACATGTCATGGCCTGAGCAGCTCTTGAGGATAGAGTCACTGATGTATACTTTCCAGTCAATGGCCCTATTAACATAGCCCCCTCAACATGTCCTTGAAAATTGGCTTGGCTCACTGTTGGCTCACTCCAGCCACTAGGCACTAGCTCCACATAATTACAGATGTAACTGCTTTATCATCAGACCTATCCTTAATCCTCCTGCAATCATCTACTTGGGGTTCAGCCCTGTTATGGAGAAGTCTCATATATCTTACCCTCTTAGGTGTAGGTGACTATGTGCTGAAACTGCACTGTTCCTTTTTTGGCCCCTCTCTACAGGCATGAGGATCTTCCAGGATGAAGACATTATAACATTCTCAGGATAAAAAGATCTTGTAATCAGCCAGAATTATGTTATGCCACTTTTTTTAAGTGATGTATTGGACAGCCAGGCTGTTCAGGTGTGGCCTGAATTTTTCTGAGGAACGCAATGCTATCCTTCTAGTATTGTAAAGGTTTCAAAGTATTAAGGAAAAGTTTTAAGTAGTAATGAAAATATAAATTAAAAAGGAAAAATAACATAGCAAATGTTACTAATCTAATGTTACAAAGCAACTAATCTAAACCTGGATATGGAAACATAGACCCTAGAGGGGGGCCAGGGAAAAGAAACAAAAGATTTCATTAGACTGCATGTGCTGGTATACTCAGTGTTGCTTTACACAACAAAACCCACCACCAGTTATGTCATTTTACATGCATTTAGAACTGACTGAAAGCTATTAGGCCGATCTTCACAATTTTTTTTTTATATGCCTTCAGGATTTGATGCAGCGGCAAAGTTCTCCCAGGAGAGCTATGGTGCAACACTTCCCTAATAAAGGACGTGGCAGAGAAAATTGCATGTGTACATAAAATTGAACAGGATCCTTATTTCTGGAGGCAGCTGGCCAGAATATCTTCAATTGAATGCTAATTCAAAGTTCCAATTCTGGTATTACTTAACTTCACCTGTCACACTGAATAGGACTCTCTGGCATGTAAGCTATAGCAGAACTTGGCCCCTAAAAAAGAAGGCAGGATCATGAAGGATTTTTGTCAAGGGTGGAGCAAATAGTGTTTGACATAGATTCATGTTGAATTTGGTGTAACTGGAAAAGTGTCCTTGCCATTTCATATAAATTAATTACCCTGTTAACATAAGTAACTACTGCAAAGTAGCTCCCCACATGAATGCTTAATATGTGGAATATGAATATCAGTATCTTGATTTGGTTAAAACTAAATCTGAGGGGACAAACTAAGTGAGAACAAACCATTTCACTAGGACAATGTGCCTGAACAGATTTACACAAATTTCTATTTAACTTTGATCGGGTGCAGTTTCCCCACAGTTCGCTCTTAGCAAATAGCTTGAATATGTTACCAACTGCAATTCAGTCACAGTCATACTGCTAAGTATCTTAGAAAAGTGGACATTTTTCCTACCTCCAATAATGGCAGAGTTTCTGTTAACTCCATCTCCTATGGCTTGACCATTGTATGGGAAATCAGCACTGGCTGTAAATAGGGAATTAAAGATTCATGTTGTAATAGCAGTGAAACTTCACACAGTAGTTCAGAAATACATCCAACATTCTCAGATACAATTTAAAAGAAATTTCTAAAAAAGAAATTTAGATATTTGTCTAAAGAGGAAGAAAAATTTTTTCACTATTATCTAATCCCTCAGAACTCCTTGCTTCTTCCTTTCAACAAAAATAAAATAAAGGATATACTCTCAGTAAGCATTGCTGTTAATACAGGAGGTCATTTTGTTACTCTACTAACATAAATTCAGTAAGTTTCTTTAGCACAAAACCAAACAACCCCCCTTCTTTCAAAAGCATTTGATCATACATATTATTATAGATTTTTGCCTTTGCCACTGCTATCCATGAAAGGCTTCAGAATTTTCCAGGATTTTGTGACTGCTGTTGGGTACAACTGCAAGTTCTTTGAAAGAAAAACTGACATCCCTTTTGCTGCTGCACAACCCAAGGTAAGTGAGGGGCTGCATTTTTTGTTGCTCAGAGCCATAGAGTAGTTCTACAAAGGAGCATGTGCCAGCACCTTTGCTACTCTAGGAGAAAGCCCAATGAGTCAGCTTAGCCACTGCTGGAGGTGCTTTGGAACTGAGATGCAAGACCGTGAGTTGGAGGAGCTGAGGCATGGCAGGGAGGAGAGCCTGCGGGAGACGAGAGTCTCCGGCAGACAGATGAGGAGAGGAAGCACAGTCAGATGTCCCAGCGCTCCTCTGCCAGCAACCTAAAAAGGAGAGACTCCTTGCGGCAAAGCTGGATGAAGGAATCAGTACGGGTTTAAAGTAGAATTTGGACAGAAGTCTTGGTTCTAACCTCCAGAAAACGTCACAGAGGCTTTTCAAAGGCGATCTCATCAATTAAACCTATCATCAGCATTTTCTTTACAGTCAGACATGGCAACTAGACACTGTAGTGACTGAGCAAGCCCAGGGAACTAGGTGAGTGGTTGCAATCATTCCCTTCTTTGCCACTGGACTATGGCATTGATTTTGAAATAGAAAAACTGGTGTTAAAAGTACTTAACTGGAGACAGTTAAAATAATCAAGGATACAGATTACTTCCTGGGGTCAGTATTTAAAACCCATCTGTATTTTCCTTGCTTGATGGATTAGGTGATATCGTATTAAAGTAATCAGTTGCCTTTACAGGCCAGTGATGCATTCGCTATACTCCCAAACTGGCTAAGGGAATCCTACTGGCTTTCTGTTAGCATGGAGTAAAATCCATAATAAAGTTCCTTTTGGATCGTGAAGCAGCTGCACAAAAGAATGAATGGCTTCAGCTCACCATGTGGCCTGAAAAGAGGTTTGGGGCTAGAGTAACCTTCCTGTGTGCCTACTCTGGGGGACAGTTGAACCAGCTGTGTGTTGAGCAGCTAGTTTTCGGCTGGTCGCCTGTGGGACAAACAAGAAGGCATTTCTCAGGGCTCAGTGGAGGTGGGCTGGCCAGCAGTTTTTGCCAGCAGTACTTGTGCCTTTGACATTTGTTGGTTCTCTGGCTTCTGAAGACAGCATTTCTGCACAAACCAGGCTAAAAAATATAAAAGATAAATAAAAACCTGATTCCATATCAGTGGATTTTGCTCCAAAAAAGAACCTTACTGTGCAGGACCATGAATGTTTCCTACAGAGATATTTTGGCACACGGTCCATAATGTTATCCTTGCAGTGCTGAAAGGGAAGGGCTGGCAGTGGGAAAATAAACCCTAACTTTAAACCTGCCCTCCCTGCATCTCAAGGAAAATCCTAAAGCCAAACAACACTATGTAGAAAAGCATCAATTTGCCAAATTGCAAGGAATTGCTCTCCGCCATTCTATCCCAAAAGAAGGCCCCTTGCCATAGGAGCAGCTCCACAGGCAGTTAACAAGTCCTACCACTTGCCGCTTGGTTTGGAGTTGCTCTCCTGTGTCCTCACACAGGAAATCTTTAAATCAGCAATGGTCTGAGTTTCCCCTTCCCTTACAACTGAATAATATATTTTATCTTCTTTTAAAAGGTTGTTTCAAGGACCATGGCACTAGTGAAGTGTGAAGAAAGAGGAAAGCTGCTGTTCGTGGCAGCATGATCCCTCCCGAGCTGCCACATCACAACGGCTATGCTACAAGGGATTCCTGGCAGATGCAAGACCACGGCTTATGATGTTCCCATAGCCACTGAAATACACTGCAGGAAAATGAAGAACATGATATGAAGCTACATCCTTGATCTTGTCTAAGAGCTGGTTCTAGGACCAGACCTGATGCCTCTGTCCAAAGCTGCTTTCCATTGTATCTAGTCATCATACACTCTCAGGAGATCTCCATTGGATCAACAAGCAGATATGACTCATTCTGAGACTCTCATCTCTAAAGAAGAAGAAACAGGAACATGTGTCTGGGGGCAGAGGACAACCTATTTCAACAACAGGTCACCATCAGATTGGATAAGTTGTGCCCTGCTGCAACTGCTGGAGAACCAGGAGTGCTGTAGTGAAAAAAGGAGCTTAGATATTCACAAAACTTTTTGTTAACTACCTATGGCAGTGTTGGCAGATATTATTGCCATAATTCACGAATTCCCGTTCTATTACTCTTGTGTCAGCAGGAGACCTGCTTTTATATTATGAGGTTTTTTTTGACTGAAAAATTGTATCTAAAATCTCAGCCAAACATGGGGTTATAGAATACCTTTTGCTGCAGAAGTGTCTATACCAGTTTTTTACTGAATTTATTACTACAGATGGATAGAGAACTCATTACTTTCTTTTTTAGGTGAAAGTTCCCTTGAAATTATTCTGGGCAGCAGTAGTAGCTTCTCAAATGGTCAGAAATAGCTACAGACCAGAGGTCTAAGAACTGCAAAAGGGTAACTCCTGCCACAGCAATTAGGGAGAAGAGAATGTATGAGGGGACATTCCTTGACCCTCCAACTTGAACTTAACAGAGTACTGTCACCAACAGGCACCAAGTGCACCTATTTCAGATAGTAAGGTCAGAGATGAATCACCACGTGTTTGAATGACATAACTGCTATGGTCACATTCCTTGGCAATATGAAGTAACTTTTGTCAAGAAGACAACTAACAAGTTTTCCATCGCTGCTGAAATTCAGGAACTAAACAAGGAAAAAACATGTTAGAGCAGGCTGACAAAGGGGCAACAGTTATACTGATGCTCTGGTAAAAAACACAGAAGAGTAGAGTGCTGTTCACAGGTTGTAAAGAGTAACTCCTAAAATATTTTAAAATGACTGGTCAGGTAAAATTAACACTGTTACTAGTGACTGTCATGTTTCAGGGGAATATAAATCACAGTGGTATAATAACTACCTTGCATGGCTATAATATGCAGATGAAATACAGGGTGAGTTGCTAATGGACAAGTGTGTGCCTTCATTTCTCTGTTGCAGTTAGGAACACCTCTTTCCTGTTCAGATTCTTCAATTATCACTGTGACATTAATTCTAACTACATGTCTCAGCAAGCCCTTTTGCACTGCCTGATACTTGTACCTCAGCAGCTTCAAATCATGACTTACAGCAAATAGGTGCCATGGAGCTGGAGTTACTCTATGTAGTTACCCTGCAAAGCCACTCTGGACAGTAAGTGGGTTGTGAATGTAATGTAAGGTGGGTGTGGGGATGATACTGCAGAAGTTTTGGTCTACATACCATGCTAGCTAATTGTTAGCTGAGGCCATGAATAGGGGTGTTGAGTCTTCCTTTATCACCTGGTCTACAAAGGTTGCTTTCAAACAGCTGATTCCCATCTGGTTTGGGGACTGTACTGGAAAGGTTTCCTTACCTTAGAAGCTTTTTCCGAATCTTCCCTAGGCTTCTCTGAGCAGCCAGGGTCTCACTTGTGTGACTCAAAACATGAAGAACAGAGCAAATAGCTTTTTAATCTACCCTGGAAAACAGTTACATATTGGCCCAAGAGATGTGCTGCCAGTTCCCTGAAATCCCCTGCTCACGCAGCTGTGGCACAGAGCCATCGGTTTGCTGTCAGGACACACCAGAGACATTTTCCTAAAACCTACAGCTAGAGTAGGGATGGATTGAACTGCACTAGGAAATGCTAAGCTCATCTGTGGCTTACGAACAACACTTCATCTGGTTCCCTTCCAGAATCCAAGCTGTGTGATGCTGTTCTTTACACCCTGTCTGCCCACAGCAGGCCATCAGGTTTGCTTCAAACGCCATCATCCTGAAGCTAACTTACGTAAAAGGACACAGCATACTTTGCTTTCTCTTTCTTTAATGGACTGCTGTTTACAAGGCCATAGTTTCAATAACCACAGAGTAAATATACAGAGTCTGAACTTAGGTTCTGCACTTTCAACTTTCTGTTATTAGTCTCAGGGTAAACGGGGTTAAAGGAACTTTGCAGCACCTAAAAGGGTGATTAAAGACTGACTGCAGGCAAAATCCATGTTTTGGCCATCATTTTAATGACATTTGAAATTTTAGATGACCACAAAAATGCAGTAGGATACCTACCATTATCCAGCACACTCAGCATGGTCATTGCCACAGCCAGCTGCAATACAGCAGCACTCACTGAATGGAAAGGGGAGATGAGACTGGATGAACAGGCCATAATTAGGATTAGATGTTAAAGATGACAGATGTGGTTGATTTAACAGAGTGAATGATAATTTTGCTTTATTATAGTAGGTGTGATATTGCACCTGCCATTTTCACAGGGAGACTTTTTACAATGGATCCCACATAAAAGCCTTTTGCAAATTCATAAAACTGAAATGCAGAATGACCCTGTTAAAGTAGAAAAGTTGTCCAGAAAGTTGGTGTGAACAGAGAAATGAACAAAAGGTTATTCAGTAAAGGCAAGGGGAAAACCAAAACCAAATGGGGAGACTTTTCAGCTAGAGTGCAGTACTGGGATGTACAAAGTAAAAGGCAAATCTCATTCTGACATACACTACCAGGAGTGTTACATATAAGCCCTTGGAAGCAATTTTTTTTAACTGAGGTTTTTTACTGAGTAGGCAAGTCTTAGTTAAAATATACCACACTACAAAGGAAGGTACAGTTTAGATCTGCTCCAAAAAAGGAAGGGTGGGAGTGATCACAAGTCTAAAACAAACAATGGATGAAACTTGTGAAATTCTGGAAATTGAGTTTGTTCAGCCTAGAATGAACCCATGTTGCAAGGCTGCTGTGATTTTTCAGCCTTACAGATGTCCACAATTTTGAGAGGTGTTCTCCCATTACTAAGACCAGTTGGGTTTTCACATAAATACAAACTAGTGAAGCAATCAGAACAACTGGATCTGGTGATCACAAGGTATATAAAACCCCCAGCAATCAAGACATTGATTAAAAGTAGAACAGTGAGAGAGCAAAATAAAAGCAAAGATGTAAACTATAACTCCTTCTTTTTAATCCTATTTTGCAGCCAGGCATCAAAGAATTGAGCTTTCAAAGAGAGCAAACACTCACTGACACCTTAGGATTTTGAGAAAGTGTTGGACACTAGATCCATTCACTAATCTATTTCTTCACAGGACTGTAACACAGAAGAAAACAAAACCAAACTCTCTGGCTGTGTTTCGTCAACTTATGTCAACTCTGCTGGTCAGGTGAGACTGTACTGCTACAGTTTGAAGTTACAGAGCACTCTTTATTACAGACTGTAAGCACAGAAACTAATTGCTCAACTCTTGATAGTAGAAACTAATGTGCAGTCACGCTGCATTCCCCCTCCTGAAGGCACTGGATTACAAGAGAAACTCTAAAAACCTGCACAGAAATGATGGAGCAGGAGTAAACAACTCCATTACACAGTCCTAAATCAAAGGTGAACATCACAGCCCATAGACTCCAGTTGCCCTTTCTTGCTCATCCCACTGCCCGTGCCCATCCCATCCACAGCTCTCCTCCTGAATGTGGCTCTGTGAAGAGCTCCCATGACAAGTAAACTACAGTGATTCAGAAAAAGAAGAAAAAAATCTGAAGCAGAATTAAAAATGTTGTGTCTTTTTATGTTGCCAGGGCAAATTTTGTATTGAAAGTTCTTATATATTTTTTGTAATTAATACATCTATTTTTTTCCTACTCCAAGCTGAAAGGAGAGAAGGGAGGAAAACTACACCTACTCCTGCTTTCCTAGGCATATGAGAGCAGATTCTGAGGGAGGACTGTTTAACATTAAACTCTGTTAAGAGAGTTTACTTAAGGTCCCACTGACATCAGCTGAAGTACAGAACTGAGAATTTAGCTGAAGTTATTTTTAATACTAAACACTTTCAAGTTTAAAAAAAAATACCCACACTTACCCAATCACAAAATATTTAAAAGATATATTAACCATATTGGTTTTAAAAGGTCATATTGTTCTAGCATGCTATATGGGGTCAATCATTACTCCTTGAATTTTTAAGTGATGCCTCAACTGTAGTGTTAGAGGGTCACAAGTATATCCCTAATATGAACCATTTTTCTGTCTTTATGGAAATAGAAGTCTTCACAGCCACAGACATAATTTTTTTTGGTGCGAGTTACAGGATATTGGAAAAAGTACACCCACACAGCAATTCTGAAACTACCAGAACAGATGTGCAGCTTAGAGAAAAAATTAGGGCTTTTCACTTTAAAAATGTCATCCTCTTCTCTCTGTTGCCAATAACGCAAATTATTTGGAACATGAAAGTCTCAACATTGGATCATAATCCACTAATTTCTTCAATCCTTTGCAACCTTCTTGGCTGGGAGGGATAGGGAGGAAGCAAAACCAGAAAAAAACCTTCAGAAATGACAAAAAAGTCCTCCAATGCATTAGTGCTATTTGGAGCAATTATTTCAAGTAAGTTTTGTCAGGTACGTTCTGTTAGATCAAAAACATTTTGAAGCTTGCATTTTTTTTTCCTGAGAAATTTTCACTGAATCTGAAGTGTTTTTACTGACAGCTGCTGGTGAGTTCTGCTGAGAGAGAGAGACATGCACAGAGATGATGGAAAACACGAAACCTGTGTTTTTACAGTTTTGGTGTGAAGGCTCTCCAGTTGTGTCTTTTTATTCCAATGTGAAATGAGTATAAATTAAAAAAATCCTCTGAAATGATGGCTTAACAGAAACATTGTCCTCTGAACAGTCCTTCTGTATGCAAATGCCTGGGACAGTGTGGGAAAGTAAGTGGGGATTGTAGAAGAAAGAGTCGTCGGATGTTTCTGTTAAAAAAAGCATGAATTTTGGAGTGAACAATGGAAATGCCAACAATGAACAATGGCAGCATTGGGGGAAAACTCGCTGAAGCTCCATGGTCAATGAGCTGGGACAATGCAAATGCTCAACACTAGACACCAGAGTCGACAATCCAATCTGTCAAGATAGTTGTTTCTAAATCAGCTGTGTTATTAACCCCTTAATTTCCTTCTGCAGACAAACTTTGCTGTCCATACTGTTAAAGAGAGGACAAAATGGATTTTTATGAATGGCTTGCTCCGAAAGAGCAGTACAATATTCTTTCTTTCAGTCTTAAAAACCAATCTTCCTAGCAAATGGATAGACAAACTTGTGCCTTATTAGGACACCCATCCTTGCAGCTTAAACTCCCCCAAATCAGTCCTGGATGAAATATGAAACAGTGAAAACATTCCTGCACTGTCTGTTGGGATGGGTTAGGTGATTCTCTCCTGCTTCCCCCTTTCTATGGTCATTTCCCAATAGTAAGTTTTACACTTTCTTTCGCACACAAGCAAGTAATTGTACAAAGTAGCGGGAAGGCAAGATCAAAACACTTTTTAAATTTAGTACCTAGGCACCTCTATACTACAGAATTTTCTTCCTTATTTTAAGTGGAGAGCAGACATTTAGGATCACTTTTGGATCGTGTTTATCTGCAGTTTGAACTTCAGCAAGTTCTGTCTCAGAAGTAGTATTTTGAACATTTGCTCTGCCAAATTTCCAACTGATCTGCAGCACATTAAAGCAGCCCCATCCATCAAAGACCTAAAGTCATCTGTCTCTTAATTCCTGGTAGTAACGTCTGTATGACTCTGGTCTCACTGTGATTCCAGGCAAGAACTGCTAGTGTATTAGTCACGCTGGCCTAAGCGATCACCTTCATGAAAATTTTATGCGCAGTGCTTACATTTCATCTGTTAAGGAAGACAAACAAATACTTTCTTTTATAATTAATGTAGAATATGAAATGCTTCAGTGTTCTCAAAGGAACAGTAGAGTTAAGTGCTGATCAAAGCCTAGCTGTATATAGCTAACAGCTGATAATGGACCCACAGGGAATACTTGCAATAAACAAAAAACCAACAACAAAAAAATCCAGCCGAATGAACAAGAATACCAAACAAGCCTGTAAACTTATGACAGCTATAAAAAAGGAGAAAAAAATTTACAGACTATTAATTGACATCATTGGAAGAAAGGGTTTCTCACTGCCAGGATATGAACAACAAGATCAGGTTCTGCACTTCTAGCATTCATCCACTTATGAAAAAAGAAAAGGCTTGGATTGGGGATGAGGAATGTGTCAGACTGGAGAGTTTAAAGCTAAAATAAACTTTAATAGTTGTAATGACCTGACTGTAGTCTAGAATAACCTCTTACACAGGAAGTGAAGTGCTTTTCAGCCTAAGGAAAGGAAAAAGAAGGCAGTTACATGAAGTGCTCAGGCATCTAAATGCTTCCTTCTCTACTCCGTTTTTTTTCCTGATTTATGCTATCCCTATGTTCCTAGTTAAAGTTAGTACTTGTGGAAAGACTTCCATCCAGTCTTTGCAGAGGATGGAAAACACTTTCTTTTTAATATTACCACCTTCTTGTCTTGATGTTAGGTACCAGCATTGACATTCAAATCAATGCTTATGAAATAGCTACAATGCTGATCTCTCAATGAATGCCAGAAGAATTTACAACCTTGGCAGTCTGTCAGCTGTCTGATATACTAGACAGAGTGTCAGAAATTTCACACTGAAATGATATATTCTTAAAGATAAGAGAAAGCTATGCATAATTGTGTGAAGGAACTAGATGAGACTGAGGGAGACATTTTTATTCCCAATCAATGGAGAGATTTACAGTAATTCAAGCACCATAATTAAGCCCTTTAAGGATGAAACACTGATTGTGCCAAATTTCAGACAGATGCTCTTCCTAGTCAGCTGCTCAACAGGGAGGAGAAAAATAGAAATTGTTGTATCTATCTCAATGTTTACCACTTACCTTCTTGCCTGCAAGAAACACTTGGTGCTTAGAAACTGACCTATGAGTTTCTGTTAGACTTAACCCCCAACTGTCTGAAAAAAATGCCACCTTCCTGTTTGAAAACAACTCAGATCAAAGCCATGGGCTTCTGAGACAATATTTATATGGGGAGAATTGGGGATGAAAGCTGGTCACTCTCAGCAGAGGAAACTTGATCACAGAAATGCACCAAAATCTGGCAGTGGAGGAACGTGTTGGCCCACAGGTCAGGTTGCAAGTGCATCTTCTGTCTCTTGTATAGGTAGTATAAATATTAAACTAGCTTACTGGCAGACAAGGAGCCTCCCAATGTTTACATGCTATGTTAATTAAAAAAAACCAACCACCTTGAGTGATCAATAACTTCAAAGAGAGAATATGGCATCATTTTCTGATTGCACTACGGATAACTAATCCTGCTTGCTATGCTTGAAAAAGGAGGAGCGTCATTTTATTCTAGTAATTGCCTTTACATCTATTTTTAATTTTGCTAACACCTAGGAGATCAAACTTAAATGCATAAGGCTGCATCATGAACAAAAGCGGTGCACTTCTTCTGTCCTTCCTGCTTGACTCGCTTGCCCCTTGCAGGAAGCGTGGAGAAGTGACCCTGCTCCCCCGCTGTCCCTTAGAGGAGAGCATGAGAGCTGCGTCACTTGTTACCATTGATTTTAATCCTCCTGCTGTTGGAGGCTTCACTGATGGGTACAGGACTCTCTCAGTGTCTCTGGCCAGGAGAAGACCCTTTTGTTTGTGTATTGGTAACCTAAGACCATTTTGAGGGCTGAATCACCACCCTCCAGCAGGTAACACCTTTGATCCTTCCTTCTCACTGCCCCATTTGTAACAAGCCCTTGACAAGGGCAGGAGCTATTTCCTGTCTTCATAGCCACATCCGTACCAGTGGACGTCTGACACAGCTTCTCTTCAGATGCTGCCGCTCTGCCCTCTGAGCTGTGGGTCCCAGTGGTCAGAGGGTGGGATGGCAACCCAACCGATGGTGTCTGAATCAGGAAGGTGACCTTCAGTACTGTCACCAGTAACACGCAGATGACACTTTCTCTTAGTCCAGAAATCAACTGCTATCTTTTGCTTGACAATTAGTTGACCAATTAGGTGAGCACGGATCATATGGCCAGTATTCAGCCCTCCCACTCTCTTTTCCTGCCATCACTTGTTAAAGAAAGAGGGATGAATTTGTAACAAAAAGGGAGTAAATCCTTCAGGTAGCTGTTTTAATCTTCATGACAGCATTGCATGTTTTCATACAATGTTTCTGCCAGATGTCCTCAATACAGGTTTCAAAGCAAGCTGTTTATTTTTAAAAGGCAAGGCCTTTC
This sequence comes from Astur gentilis, assembly GCF_929443795.1. Classification (NCBI taxonomy): domain Eukaryota; kingdom Metazoa; phylum Chordata; class Aves; order Accipitriformes; family Accipitridae; genus Astur; species Astur gentilis. The sequence goes on along the minus strand of NC_064893.1, from coordinate 8,336,843 downwards.
ACCTTCTACAAAAATAAAGACCTTTTAGGGTTTAAATACGTACAGTCAGAAAAATGTCACAACACTTGGAAGAACATTGCAGATGTAGCATTTAATCCTGCTCCATTTAATTCTTAATATGTTAAAGCTAATATGGGTTTAACTAAATCCCGTGTTAAATACCCTAGATGCCATTCTGTTCATACTGAGAATAAATGCATCTTGCAGCTACATAGTGCCATGGCAACTTAGAGGTGCTAAAGCATGGTTTGTCAACTGTTGTATGTACCTTGCCTCTTCTGCTATCTCTAGCTTTTATGAAATTCAAGATTGGGTAGTTTGGCAAGCTGGAGCACATTCCTAAAATGGAGAGGTACATACGTGTAGTAGGTTTCTTTTATCCTTTTTATATAAATAAGAAAAGTTTGGAAGTGAAACTTAATTAGTAAATTGCAGAACCTTTATCTTATATAAAAACACTCACAAACTGAACAACCCCACCCCAATAATATGCATCTTCTGAATTTAAGTACAAGGCATTTTAGGTGTGGGGAGCTTGTTTACTACAAAAATAATCATCTGTTTGGGCTTTTGTTTGCTTCTCTACAATGAACAAGGTGTCAGTTATCAGTGACATACACCTTAGCTATTTTGAACCGCGAGATATTAAAAAAAACCTTGGTGATTAGCTTTTTTTTTTTACATATGCTACAGTAATACTACAGTAATTAAAATGCATGCTAATGTAGTTAAAGGCATACAATTATAACTTTTGTTTTGATATGTATGCCAGACAGGTAATTTGCTGAGTTTAGACAACATGTAAAGGTAGAACATGTCATTTTTAAATAATATAGTCATTGATCAGGCTCTTTTTTGCCTCCTTTCTACACTCCTTTTGATGTAACCAAGGCAAATTGGATTGTCTGACATGAACCGAGGTAGTAAGGATGGGAGGAAAACACAGGAAGGGAACTATCTTGATGATCTGCTTGGTTTTGCTTATTTTTTTTAAATCACCAGAAAGTCACCTTCTAGAAAAGAATGACTTGTTGAATTCTTGTGCTTCATCAGCACCAAGAAAGGATCGCCATAGCAACAGGAAGAGACTATGTATTGTAAGAATACCCACAAGCTGAACAAGGTAATGGTTTAAGATAATGTCCCAGTAGCATGGCAAAATGCCAGCCAGGGGTGGGAAGGAAGGGAAGTAGCATTTTTACAATGGCAAAGAAATTTAAAAACAGCTAATATTGTAAATGTGAAATATATGTGAATTCAAGGCTAATGGAAAGTTCAAGACAATGAATCAAGAAGCTGTATGGCCCATTTGTCTGGGGAGCAAATCAACAAGGTTTCTTATTGATAAATCCCTGAACTTGGCTCTAAGTGTCAACTGCAAGTGACTGATGTGTGTCTTTATGATTTTCCCTTTAGCCTCTCTGTTAGGGCATCCAAAATGTTTTGCAGCTAGCAGGAGGTATCCACGCAGTAACTACATAGAAGAGTTTAAGGCAAACATTTCATTGTAGGTCAGCCATCAAGCAGAACCTGCTATACATCTAGTAATTATCCTTAAGGTCGGATCCAGCACTGCAGTTTAGAGGTGAAAGGATCATTGTATTTGCCTTCTGGTGTATCTGTCCTATTTGGACACTTATCTTCGATCCTCTCCTACAACATTTTTCATTCCTCAAAGTTCAATTCCACAGTATTTGAGAAGCAAAACTATAAAACTACACTTAATTTGAAACATGAATTGGGATGAGTGCAGAGTATGACACTGAATGAGATTTAAATCATATGATACTTGCCACAAATGTTTTCCTGATTTTCTCTTTTCACTACAAACCACCCATCCTCAACTCTCATGTTTTGTTAACATCTATTTGAAATGAAATAGGTGACATAACAATAAACATTACAGATAAAAACATGTACAAAATGAGAAATCCTGTATGTAGTAACTGATGCTTTCAAAGCCATGTTCTTTGCAACCATTTCTTTGTGGCAGAGTACGTGTGACTGTTGCTTTAGCATCACTACAAGTGTTTCTGTGAATTTCAAAAGAGCTTGTTGTCCTTGCCCCTTCAGCTGTTTTAGTGAAGGAGTAAATTCACACTGAGAGTACTGAAACTATTCCAGCTCTGGAGCCAGTGGGAACCATTACTTACACCTCTGATTTTTCCACTTTCTCTTTCAACACAATTTGTGTTAGAAAGTCTTCTAGTAGGGTTTGGGAAACATAAAAATATCCTCAGTGCAAACTGCCAATTTGCTAACACAAAGTGACACTAAACCCAAATATTTTCATTTACCAGTCATCAAGATCATCTGTGTGCAAGGTTGCACAATCTACAGTATATAGTTTTCCTGAGACTGAAACAGAGTGAGCTGTGTCAGAGAGAGTTTTACAAAGACCGAGGTGTTTTTACCCGATACCCATAAATGAGTTGCTGCGATACCTCCTATTTGTATCATGGAAATGTCACCCAGAAAGTCAGGAATTGTTCACCCACACCTGAATGTCCTTTCACTCCTGCCCTGGTGAAACACCACTCCCTTGCTGTGAAATTTCTTTCTACCATAAGTCACCTGACATTGTTGCTCCCCTCAGTGTACAGCAGTCCCTCACCACAAGTCTTTAAAGCAGTATTATCTTTTTCCCTCTATTGCTGCAGAGCACTGGAGAGGACAAGAAGAGATGCCCCTAGCTCCCAGTCCTACTAAAGCTTCTCATCACCAAAAATGAAGGCGGGACACTTGCACTCTGGCTGTCCATGACTGAAACAGTCAAGTCAAGTTCAGCTATGGCAATGAGATTTTTTTACTGGGCAGAAGTTAACAGACAACTCGAGCCAACCGAATTGAATGCTGTATATTCCTTGATATCCTTCATGCTGGCTCCATGACTGAGTACTGCAATTAATCCAGAAGAAAATGTGTACGTTCGTAATCTGTCAGGTGAACAAAGCTGAATCACCTCAGCAAAAGTTTCCAAGACAAGACTGAGCCAACACAAGGACAAGCATAGTAGCATGTCAAAAGGACAAACAAGACCTCCCTCTTTTAACACTGGGAGCTATTAGGAACAGCTCAACTATCTTGAATAAATCCCACCACAGTCTTTTACTAGCTTGCTGTCTTCAGGAAAAAGAAACCAACCGAAATTAACAACCAAAAGCCATTAGTTGCACAAGATTCACAGCAGCAGTGCCTCCTCAAGAAGTTTATGACACACTTTTTAAAGACACGAGTCAGTGAGGTATTTTTTAGGAAATGCACTTTTATAGAAACAGGAGCATGAAACATAACCTTCAGGTACAAACTGACCTATTAATTTCAGAGAAGAAAGAGACTACTAATTTGTGGTGAAAAAATTCAAGTAGGAGATTGCATGTTATAAACAGGGAAAAGACATACTGAAATCCGACAATGGCATGGCAGCAAGGAGGGAATGACAGGTTTTAGAGCATAATACTGCTTGTATAGATGTTTGGGACCCTCAGCCCTGGAATATTTGCCTCTCCTTACAAACCTCTGTCCTATTTCTCTACTGAAGAAGAGCTGAAAGGAAATGTTGCAAGGAGTTGTTTGACACTGCAAGAAAAAAAATAATCCAAAACCCAAAGGTGTGATCTTGGCAAATACTGTTAAAGAAAGACATATATACCTGTCCCCTCTCATATAAAAACTGGCAGATAGATGCATCCCCAAACACAACAGGCAAAGACTAATTGGTATTAAAATCATTATGGACCCAGTTTTTCCTCTAGCATTTTCATTTTATACCACTGTAAACCCATCAGCTTTGCCAGGACAGGTTCTAATTTACACCGCTACAAGTGAAATTAGAATCAGGACAAAACAAAAGAGAGGGGTTGACATACACCTGACCCTATACATCTAAAGGGAACAGATTTTTTTTTTTTAATTAAGTATTTATCTGACACTCAAGAAGCAAAATAGAAAAACCCCCTCAAAATTTAGGCACAACATATACTTTCAAAGACTGTCAGTCACAAAGCAGGATGAGATTGCTAGGATCAGCAAATTGTTTTGGCTTTCCAGCATTTTCAGCATGAGATGAATACAATCACGACTAATGGGATTTCCCATTAAACACGGCCTAAGGAGAGCAGACATTTCAGAAAACAAATCAGCACTTTATATAAATATATTTATGCCTAAAATTAGATTTAGTTTTTTTGTACGAAGCTGACTACAATATCCTCACTTATTGGGAATACAGCAGAAGAAATGCTACTGTACCTTATTTATCTGTACTTGCAACCTTCTGCCGACTACATACCCAATAGTACAGAGAAAGTGCTATTGCAGAAGCTAGGTCAAAACTCAACATTCAAACAGTGTAAGACTTACGGAAAAGAAAAATAAAGCAGAATATTAAAAAAAGGCAAGGAAAATATCCTGTAACTGCATTTAGAAGTGGTGGCAAATCCCTGTCCTACAGTCATCCATCAATCACATCCACTCAGGTTTGTTCTTCCTTACAGAGGGTGGACGTATTTCTTCTCTGAACTGCTCCGCTGAGCTAACAAGGCATGCACCCCAGCTTACCTGAATCTAAGTGCCACGGGTCGGTAGCAGCCGACATTGGTGGGATGGTGAGTGGAGATGCTCCACAGTTGGATTCCACCAGTTCTCCTTGGATGTGGACGTGAGAGGAGGCGTTGGTAGGTCTCAGAGCTGCTTTGAGTGGAGCAATCTGGTTGAACTGTACTCTTGATAGGCAGCCAGTGAATCCTGGAGTGTTGTATTTATATATATCTTGGTCAATCTTCCCAATCTCTATGGGAAATTAAGGAGGAAAAAAAAAAAAAAGATTAATGAAAGCAATTTATTGCTTTGGAAAGCAAGGTTGGTCTGAACACTTGATTCCCAGAGCTCAGTTCCCAAGTCCCTCTCTCAGGAGACTGAGAACTTGTCAGACCCTGCCAGGTTTCTTTACATTTCATTACAGATTAAAGCTGGAAACCTTCAGGCCTTGATGTGACTCAGTTTCACTGCTATGCTATCATTAAAATGAAAGGCTGGTGTGAAGGAGTCATCAGAGAAGAGAAGGTCAGGAAAAAAAATTCTTTTCCCCAAGAAGAAGTGGCAAAAGACAAGGCAGAGGGACAGTCATTGCCAGGGCCTCTCCTCCCAGCTGAAGCTGCTGCTGCGAGAGATGCCCCTTCCTCCCCCCTGGCCCATCATCCTCTAGCTCCTTTTGGTGGGCTGGGACCACTCCGGTTCACTCCCATCCCCCTCCTGTCTCCTTACCAGGAGACCAAGTGTCCCTTCACCATGAGACCAAGTGTCCCTTTGCCAGGGGACCATGCATCCCTTTGGCCCGAGGTAGAAAACTGCCCCTCTCCAGCCTCTTTTCTTCCCCCAAAGTGGTGAGAGGTGGCAGGAGCCTGCCCACCCCTGCTGCAGGCTGAGGAGCAGCGTGCATGCTCCCACGCCTCCGCAACCAGGCCTACGTCAGCTGAGAGCCTGCCACGAGTCGGCCATTTTATGCCTCTCTGCTGTGGGCTGATAGGCAAGCTGGCAGCTGGCATCCATGAGCAAAGCACAGGGCTCTGCCATTGCTCTCTAAAACAGCCATCGTCCCTCAAAGTCACTCCCCAAGTAGCTTTCTCCCTTCTAAAACACCAGTTAAAATGATCCCAAAATGGTAGCCATAAGACGTGGCACATGCCCTTACTACCCAGGAACCTGCAGGCTGCTCATAGCTGTTTTAATTCTGCCAGGACCTGTTGCGACAGCCTGAGCCACAACTGAAACAAAACCAGCACTCTCTGTCAGCTGGCTGCGTTAGCAGGGGTATTAACATTTCAAAGCCTCACTGCAGTGTCTAATATAATATTTACATGGTGGTGATGAATTTGGCTTCCTTTCATGGAGTGAATGGAAAGGATGCACGGCAGCATCATGTTTGTGCTGTGCCAGGGAGTATTGCTCTGGAGGCACTGAGACACTTCAAATCACCTTTCCCTGGGTTGGCAGGGACAGGAGTTAACGTCTGGCCCTTTAAGTCAGTGGAAAAAGTCATACTGAGCTGAGCAAAGCACGATGATATCCGAGGGACAGAGAACAGTGAGCAGCCCCAGGTTGTTCAAAGGCAACCTTTTCAGATAGGAAATGATAAGGGTTTGAAAAATGGTGTTTCTGGAAAAAAAGACGTCTGTAAATCACAAGATTGTCTCCTAAAAAAAACCAGAAAGGAAAACAAGAGGTGGGACAGAGAGGATTCTCCTGAAAAGTGTGGGGAGAAAGTGGGAAAGAGTTTTATTGTAAGAGTTTGGGGAAGAGCTGGGAACCAAAGCTCATCTGGCTTTGAGTTTTTCAACCAAAAAAAAAAAAAAAAAAAAAAAAATCAGAATTATTAGAAAATGCATTACTAACCTTTTGGATGAGTCTGTGTTCTAACCAAACCAGGATCAATTATATGAGGTCTGAGCTGCTAACTGGGCTCCCTAAAAACTACCCTGATACGTATGTCATTACTATTCCTAAGAGTACTTATGATTTTGCATCAGGGATATGTACAAGGAGTTTCAAGGCTACAAACCAGGCAGGGCATTTCAAGTACACTTTATTTTGGGGGTTACATGTTAAAGATGAAGTGGGGAAAAACTGGTGGAAATTGGACAAATCTTGAGCACAATTAAAACAACTTCTTGGTTTTCACACAGAACTAAGCTGTAACTCTTCTGTCTTTGCAACCATATTAGAATGATAAACACAGAACATTTAAATCCCACCCTCACCTAGCATAAGGACACAAAAGGAAGACGCATAATCTGAAAATTAGTTGCATTAGATCCTTATGTGATCCACTGTACAAGAATGGAATTTCTTTCTCCCCCATTTTCCCTTTTCCTTCTTGTTTGAGAACATCCTTTCTCTGTCAGTGCTTATCCAGCCTGTATCAATATTACAGCCACAGCCCACAAGCTGGCAGTGAGCAGTGACTGCCACCTGTGACAAAGCGGAAACATGCTCAGGACTCAGCTAGAGACTAGTTTAAATGCATTAAAATAATGTTATTAGTCACGTGGGTCTCATCCAGCTCTCCTTTAAAAAAGTAGCTTGACCAAACAGCATCTCCTTCAAAAATTTGATAGTAAGTAAAAAAACTCACATGTGCATGCACACTTTCCATAGTTAGTAGAAAAGCTGTAGAAAAGCCAGAGTTCATGCATTCGAATGCTACTTGTAGAGCTTATCACTCAGACAAGCTTCCTATGTGACCACAATATTCACTGCCTCTTATTTCAATTAAATATTCATGGTATATTCAGTGAATAGCTGCAATTTTGAGTAATCCTTATAATTTAAGAAACAATTAGAAGACCATGTTTCTCTTTAAATGCTGTAAGCGCTGTCAATAACAGTTTAGTGACTACCTTTTATTCACATTTTTTATACATTCTCTAGAACTTCATGCAGCAATGCTAATAGCCTCCCACTCACGATCCTGAACGACAAGAACAAAAAGCTATGAATATGATTGTCCTACTTTAGCAGCTTCAGCACCATTCTTCTGATAATAAGTGATGGATCCTGAAAGAATTAAAGAAAAGAAACCCCAAACCCTAACAAGGCACCTTGCTGAAGACCTGCATTTTTGTTTAAAACATTGCACAAATGAGGGTTGTGCAATTCACCTCGTGCAGATTTACCACCAACTCTCATCACATCAGTGCTAAAACAAGATGGATCCTTCCCGTGCGTGTCCCATGGGGCTCAGCACGCTGATACTCTCTGATGTTACGCCATTATACTTTGCCTCCCTGTGTATTTGAGCCTGCTATAAACCCATCCCTGGAGAGTGTAATGATGATATAATTAAATATGGCTTTGTTGTCATGACTAAAATTCAATTTTCTCCCTATAACAAAGAGGGAAGAAAAAGAAAATAAGATGACAAACACATTCTTTTAAAAAGGGAAATGTATAGTGCAACACCTTTGCATTGTTCTAATTTTCAGCACATGAGCTAGTGAAAAGTCATATAAATATTATAGTATACAGTATTATCATTACCTAATAGGAACATTAGTATTACTGCTTTCAGATCTGATGCAGCAATCTTCTGCTGGCACTCTACCCACAAGCATTTCTGTAATGAAAGACTTCCAAAAATACCACTTATAGGCCTTTTTTAACTTCAGTTGGTTTTAACCATTTGCTTCCTTGATCACATAACCTGCTGACTTGAGATGAAGACCATGATTACAAAACAGAGACCATTCAGGCAAACCCATTCTAGCACAGATGCACTGCAGTATGCAAATCCTTAACACTGAACATTCACACAATAACTACACAACTGCCTGCCCAGATTACTTAAACATTTTAAAAATGTATATAACTAGTACACAGTATACTAAGAACCTCACAGATGTTACCCCGTCCTGTGTGTTATCATTCACTGAAGATATACTTAACATCAATTACCTGTTATTTATGTTTTGTTATTTCTTTAACAGTAAAAAGATATAGGAATTTAATCTTCAGTTACTTGTTTTGATTTCAGGGCTTATTTTCCACAGCTGGGGCAGAAACGTGCCACATAGTGATGAAAACAATACTATTTCTCTATTGAAAATTATGTGCTGCTATTGAAGAAGCTCTTTTCCACCTAGGTGAAAAGATGTAAAGAACATCTATTTTCAAGCATACTTATGACACAAGGCACCATTAATGAGTACCCAACAAGCTGAAATTCATTATTCTATGAATCTAGAAGAAAACAAGCAAAAATAAATTGAATAGAGGAAAAAATTGTGGCTGGACCTGCGCATAAGTAACAAAAGTGTAAGTAGCACATAGCAATACTAATCAGTGTAATTAAGTTATCTGTTTTTTAAGCCTTTTTGCCCTTAATACGTTACCTGTAGATGCAGAGTTGGGGCTCCTGCCTAGGCACTATTACAAGACAAACAAATAAACAGTTTGGTTCAGATTATTATCAAAGGTGATCTAGTTAGCGTGCATCGATGAGCTACTTGCGGAAGCAGACATGTTGCCAAATACAGTTTTTATCTACTCTCTCCCTTCTCTACTTTCCATATCTACGAGTAAAAGATTTATAGAGTAGCAAAAAGGGCCATAGCACTTCTAATAGCACAAAAAGCTATCGCACTGCCGGAGAGGTCTATCTCTGCTTAATTCTACCATTTATTTTTTATCCATTCTTGTACCATCACTTAGACTAGAGAAAACCAGCCTGATTTAGTGGAAAATAGATTATGTGTTTGGTCCCACAGTCCTGAGCAGGTTTTTGACAGATGAAACAGAAATGCTTTCTAATTATGTAAAGTTCCCCATGTGAGGATCCTAGAATGATTTGCATGTACACAAGGCTCTGCAGCACAAAGCTACACAATCCAGCACAGTACTGTGCTATACCAGTACAGTCATGCCACATGTGGAAAGACGGCCTCAGACTGTGTTACACACTGAGCTCGGAAAAAGGGAGAGAGTGAGCCGTGAGGGAAAAGGGAAACGGTCCCACTGCACATCTTTGTAAACATACAAAAACTGGTTTTATTAAAAATAGGTGCTGAACATCTCTGCTGAATATCTTTTCTATTCTAGCTGATCTGTACATTTATTTCTTTATAGGACTCTGAAATGCAGATCGATACAGGAAGTTATAAATTCTGAACCTTGCACAGTGTTCAATACATACAGAGAGAATCAAGGCATCTATTTATTGTGAATTACGTTCCATTAGGAAGGAAATGTAACAGAACTTGAAGTACAGTTTGTGGGTATGCACAACAATGTATGTAATAAATATCCTGTTATGAATTCCCTTGGAGTTTTCCAGTGATGCCCTTCAAAGTAAAAGTAAGGCATAGCTAAGGGTACTTCTGGCACAGCAAGGCTCTCAGTAACTGTTATAGCTATCTAGGTCTTCTTCTTTGACAGTGGGAAAGCTCTGCCCGAAGTAGCACATAGTAGGGCAGGGAGAATAAAAGCACTATATACTGGAGTGATTTTGGTTGTGATAGAAGATGCCTTTTAAACAAAGGAAAGTCTCAGCAGCACAACCAAAGCCCTTTCAGTTTAACTTACCAAAGACTATTTCTTACACTTACACAGGACATCATTTGAGTTTTGCTTTGAGAATGGTGAAAAATCCAGCTGTTTGGGTTTAGGACAATGACCTATTTATAAGTGCCCTTTTAGGCCAAGAAATACAACAGCTTAATGATCCTGGATAGAAAGTAACCATATCAGTAGTGGGAGAAGTTCAGCTTTGCCACAGGGTTATATTTCTGGCTGAACTACCAGGATGCTGTACTATTTCACTTAAGATTAAGCATCCACTCAGCAGGTAGATAGAAGGTAATCCAGTATAAATCTCTATAACCCTTCAGCTAGCTGTACTAAATTGAGCCTAAATTATCTCTATATAATATTTTAATAGACTGCACAGGTGAATTCACTGATTCAATTAAATGAACCACTAATTGCTTTTGGGTCAACCTTAGCAATAGATTTTCTCTTCGAAATAAAGCACCGTGTGCTCTCTTGTCCCCTGTACTCAGGAAGATATCTTTGTTACATTACCTGCTGCTCAAAGATCAGCCCAATCAGCATCTTAAGCATGTCTCTGTTACTGCATCAGGCTCCATATAATAGAAAGCAGTTTAAACTCTGTGGAAAGGAAGCTATTGATTTCAAGAAGTCACAGCCCACAGAGATTACTAAAGCATTTTCTCTTACTTGCAGTATTTTATGCCTAGATGAGCAGTTCAATGCAACATCAAACCCTGGCATCTGCCAATACTTGAGGACTGGCATGGTGTAAAAAACCCGAGAGAATAAATAAATTAGCACACAGTCATAGGGAGAACCTATCTGGGATGGCACATACCTGCTAGACCAAAGTCACAAGGCTAAAAAGTCCATGTCAGGAACAACTACTATACACCCAAAAGGGGGATAACACTGGATAAAGGGAAAACTATGTTCTGACACATGGCCTGGGTCTTCTGATGAAAATCCTCCAGTATGAAGATAAAGCACCTGTTTGCTTACTGGCTGTTTGTATCTTCTCTGTCCTAAGATCAGCAATTTCTATAAAAAAGCATACTAATACCACTTAACTGTGTAGATACCACATGTGATATCAGATATGCTAAACACCCACAGTATGAAGCAAAGAAGCTAAACTCCCAGAACGACATTTAATGAGATGTAGTTAATGTAAAACCGCAAGGCAGGTATGGGTGCTGAACTAAGCTACTATAAAGACTTTCCATGGCCCTCAAATTTCCCTGGCTTTTCATTTCAGTCTCTGCATTAAAATTCAGTAAGTGTTCCAAACCAAGTATAAAACAACAGGAACTTTATTTTGTCCATTACTCAAAACTGAGGTAGTGCATACTGCTCTCTGGACACTTGTACCAGTGGAACAAGATGCTTTTTTTAAATGTTGAACAAGATGCTCAACATTTACGGAGAACTTGTTACAGGGGTGCTGGGGGAAGTAAAGGGGCACGTGAGTCCTGAGAACGGGGACATGAACACCACAGGACCCAAGTGCAAATGACTACCGACTGCTCTTTATGCAAAAATTCAGATCCCATGTAGCAGACATGCTTTTTTCAGTCCACAGGTCTGCAAGGGCCAGGCGGTATGCAGATATCTTCCCACATGTCCCTTTCTTGTCACACTGATATGCTTACACTGAGCAGGGGCCTGCAGGGATGGAGAAGCTGTGGGGTGGCCTCCAGCCCCCATGGGACTGGGACAGCCATCCTGTCAATCCCTCTTCTGGCACACGTCATGAGAGTCTCACTGTCCCCTTCACTCTGGACCCCTAATCAGATTCCAAAGTCAGAAGCCTTCAGACTGCTTTCCAGAGCATTCAGGTGCTGCCCACAGTATGGCCTCATCATGTGACACAGTCCTTCTGTGGCTATTTTAACTTTTTCATAGAATGGTTTGGGTTGGAAGGCACCTCAAAGATCATCTAGTTCCAACCCCCCTGCCATGGGCAGGGACACTTTCCACTAGACCAGGTTGCTCAAAGCCCCATCCAACCTGGCCTTGAACACTTCCAGGCACAGGGCATCCACAACTTCTGTTGGCAACCTGTTCCAGGGCCTCACCACCCTCACAGTAAAGAATTTCTTCCTAATATCTAATCTAAATCTACCCTCTTTCAGTTTAAAACCATTACCCCTCATCCTATCACTACACTCCCTGATAAAGAGTCCCCCCACACTTCTCCTGTAGAGCCCCCTCTAAGTACTGGAAGGCCACCATAAGGTCTCCCTGGAGCCTTCTCTTCTCCAAGCTAAACAACCTCAACTCTCTCAGCCTGTCCTCATAGGAGAGGTCCTCCAGCCCCCTGATCACCTTTGTGGCCCTCCTCTGGACCTGCTCCAACAGGTCAATGTCTTTCTTATGTTGGGGGCCCCAGAGCTGAACGCAGTACTCCAGGTGGGGTCTCATGAGAGTGGAGTAGGAGAAAAGAATCACCTCCCTTGACCTGCTAGCCACACTTCTTTTGATGCAGCCCAGAATGCGATTGGCTTTCTGGGCTGTGAGTGCACATTGCTGGCTCATATTTAGTTTTTTATCCACTAATACTCCTAAGTCCTTCTCTGCAGGGCTGCTCTCAATCCACTCATCACCCAGCCTGTATTTGTGCTTGGGATTGCCCCGACCCAGGTGCAGGACCTTACGCTTGGCCTTGCTGAACTTCATGAGGTTCACATGGGCCCACCTCTCAAGCCTGTCAAGGTCCCTCTGGATGGCATCCCTTCCCTCCAGCGTATCAACCGCACCACACAGCTTGGTGTCGTCGGCAAACTTGCTGAGGGTGCGCTCAATCCCGCTGTCCATGTCACTGACAAAGATGTTAAACAGCACCAGTCCCAATACTGACCCCTGAGGAATACCACTCATCACTGGTCTCCGCTCAGACATTGAGCCGTTGACCGCAACTCTTTGAGTGTGACCATCCAGTCAATTCCTTATCCACTTAATGGTCCACCCATCAAATCCAAGTCTCTCCAATTTAGAGACAAGGATGTTATGTGGGACAGTATCAAATGTTCTGCTCAAGTCCAGGCTGATTATGTCTGTTGCTCCTCCTATATCCACCAACGCTGTAACCCTGTCATAGAAGGCCACCAAATTTGTCAGGTACGATTGCCCTTAATGAAGCCTTTTTCTTTGTAGCTTTACCTTACTTATTATAACTTTTCTGGTTTTCTTTTATAAAAAATTATAGCTTGTATGGAATAATTTTGTTTAGACAGTTTATGTCTAGATTGACAAACTCACTGACCACCCACTGAAACACGGAGAAGATGCTATTTGTGGTGTATGAAGCACTGTGCCAGAAACCAAAGGAAATAACATTAACCCAGCAGTGCCAACCAATAGTGTTGCACAGCAAACACATGGTGCTTTCATTTGGTCTGACACTGAAGACGTGGGTGCAAGCAAGAGAAAAATTACTTATGAAGACTGTAACAGCTCAGTGCATGTTTCAGTTGCAGCAGCAGCTTTATCAGCGTTGCCAAAACAAAGGCCATTTCTTTATGAAACCCTCCTGATAACTTTCTGCGCAAGCTGGAAATGATCGAACTACGTGAAAAATGCACAGGACTAGAGAACCTGAGCCAGCCTGGAAGCTGTGCTGTGGCCCTGGAGCACTTCGAAAACCCAGTCACTGGTGGAGAAGTTACAGCTTTCGGGTCATGCTGTAATGGAGACAGTAAATCACTGATGTGAAATGTACTCCTGTCAGAGTCCCATTATTGCAGAAGTAATAAAGACTAGTGCTGGACTGCAGCTTTTCATTCCAAAAAGGCACTGTGAAAAATGCTATGAAATGAAGATGTTATTTCACAGCAGTCTCCTTTCACACCGCCACAAATGAAGAGGGTTTGAGAACAAGTTGGGGTTTTTTTTTGCCCTTCGGTACTGATAGTATAGTTACTGATAGTATAGTTACTGAATGTTTCAAGATTTCATACTAGATGTATGATTTCCTGTAATTTTCCATTTAAAAATTTCATGTGTAGCCAACAACAGTTATTATTCAGGAATTCACAATGCCTTTTAATGAAAAGGGAATTAACTGATGCTGTAAGGTTCTTAGTAATTGCATTGTAAACACCACAAAACTAAGGCCAATAGTAAAAGTGAACATCACTCTTTCAACGAAACAAGTATTTTCCTCACATTTTGCTACTGACTCACTGTATCACCTTGAGTGAGTCACTTCAGATATTCATGCTAAACTCTCCCCCTCCCTCTCAGTAGGACAGAGAGAATTCCCCCTACCCTCTAGCTGGGATCTGTCTCACTTGACATGGATTTGAGATCTAAGCAAAAAAGGTATGGGCATTGCTTTTAAATATGAAAATAAAATCAAATAGTTTTTTTAAACACCCCACAAACTTCTCATGACTTTGGAAAGGTCACTAATGGAGGCACAGATTGTATGACACATTTTCATTGATAAAAATGAAAGCTCTCCCAGGCGTAATGGAACAATGCAAAATCAGGGGAAAAGAGAAGAAATACCAAGTTTCTAGAGAACCTTTGTTGCCAATGAACAATACCCAGCATGCAGACATCAACTGGAAGTCTTGATTTTGGCAAAAGTCTTCAAATGTTCCCACTCAAGCATGGCCCCCAAGAAGTGTTCAGCTGGGGGAAGAATTTCAATGGGACTGAACAGTCAGCTCTGTGCCAGTGGGACCAAAATTCCCATGGGTTTTGGGGGAAGAGAGACCTCTCCATGCATTGCCCTTTATAACCAACTGTGAGTGGTAATACAGTCATTTCATAAATTTGTGTAGGATTTTATTTCTCCACTAGATGACTAGTCATTATTCCCAGATACCAGAGGCAAAAAGCTCAGCCTGTTCTTTAAAGCAGGTATCCCCAAAGGTAGGGAGAGCTAAAAAGAAAGGCCATCCACCTAAACGATAGCCTGAGCTGACAGAACAGGACATTAATATTGTTCAGTCAGGCTGTACCACCTACTTTGACTGCAAACCCTCCTGAGGGCTAATGGAAATCTTTCAATTGAGAAGCAAAGTGCTCAGCACACACTGATGTAACCCAAGCTGCAGAAATCAGCAGTTCTCAAGGCAAAACTGCATAAGAAGTATCTGACAGTTAGCTTCAGGAACATTTTTTTTTTTTTCTGCCACATTCTCTATCCTCTTCACATGATGCAAGAGCAATGGGATCACAGGTTCAGGGCAGCAGCAGGAGAGCCACCACCAGGTTTCATCCACAACAAAGTATTAAATGTTTCATCTACTTTTTTTCTGCAGGCAGGCTTGAAACAGAGTGAGAGGAAGTGGATGATGGGGAAGGAGAAGAAATTATACAGCTGAAATTTCTTTAAAAAACCCTGAACAAACCACAAATCTAAATGACTGACAAAATAACTAAGTAATTTTATCATCATAGATATTTCTATGAAAAAATAAAAGTTACCACTGACAAAACATCCTCAGAATTAGCTGGGACACTGTATTTCAGCAGGATTTATAAGCCCTTCTAATTCATGCTCATGATAAATAATCTTCACAGCATCTTTCATAACCCTTAGAGAAGAATGTAAAACACATACATAGAGGTTGCATTACTATGCAAAAGAAATATGCAGTTTCATTGCCTAAATGTGCTTTTATGTCTTATGGAAGCTGGCTGCAACATAACTCAGCAAATGCTTTTCAGGCCAGAAAAATAAAAAAATAATAATCAGATACGAGTCTTGCAGCCTGTAGTCAAGCTTAATGTGTCTTGGCCAAACTCCAATGCATTTAGTTATACTGTGCTTTTGTCAAAACAATATTAAAATAATATAATTTCAGTCTGATTATTACTTTGCAGTTTAATGGGTACCCTTCTATGACTATCTGCAAATGTCCTCATACTATGCTTTGCGACCTGTATCAACAGCCTCAAATATCTTAAAAATACTGCAGTCTCATCAAAGTGTGGGTAGGCTGAAACTCCCTCTCTTGCCTCCCCCCTCCCTTGCTTATCTTGCTCTTTCACTTAGAGATGGTGAAAAAGGTAAATAATGACTTGAAGAAGATTCATGGTATTCAATTAAACTGGAAAATTATTTTTCAGCAAGATATCATTTTTATTCATATACTATGTCTTATATTATGCCTTATATTAACCTTCTGTATTCTTAATTCTTTTAATTAAAAAGGTAAGGATGTGCAAACTGTTTGTTAAGAAACCACTTTTAGGGATATTATTATCACTAGGATAAAACTTCTTCATCAGTCCCACATAATTTTTCTTATTTATTTAACTTAGAAGAAATCCATAGCTATTGCACCTACAATGTTGGACTTCAATGCAATGTAACATATAAATAAAAGGTTTTTGGGAACTGACATTTTTCAGAAGATATGCATACTGCCACATTATAAACAAGCAATGACCTTTCTAAGTAGTGGCAATTTTCATTCAGTTATCAAAAGCCTGAAAATAGGAAGCAAATGAAAAGCAGAATGCCAGCAAGGATGAGAATACTATAACTTAACTGGTCATTTTTATTCCAACATTTTCATTGTTTGCTTTACTTCTTCACTTGCAATTCATTTTTTCTCAGATCAAAACATTCACTTTTTGTATAGACAATACCAACCTAGCTGTAGTACTGAAAAACACCATTTATTTTAACAATTGGAAAAATACTGTAGGACAGTGCAGGGAAAAAGAATCAATTTCACTTCTTAAAACCAATTTCTTTTATGCTTTCTTCCCAGTATTCCCCAATTTGAAGCTGAGCAATTTATATTTGAACAGTCTCTATTACATCTCAAAGTCAATGATGGGGTCGATCCAAGAAACTCTAAAGGCTTTTGCTTCTTTTCTTTGTTACACATATGCATATGTGAAATACTCTTTTTGTATTTCCTCTGCTGGAACATTCTTACATGAAATAAATTCACTCCTGAAAAGTATTGCTATTCGATGCACAATGTCAAATTGTCATAAAAATTTAACAGCTGCATTAGATAGATCAATGACTTACCTAGTTCATTGTTCTCTCTTCAAAAAAAAAAAAAGGTGACTGATAGTAGATGATTCACAAGTAGTATAACAGCATGGAGCATGTAAATGATCCCCTCCCAGATCACCTTTTCAGCTTCCCATAAACATGGGCTTTAAACCTTTGAGATGAAGGTTGCATCTTGCTTTTTATATTTAGCTACCTGCAGAACTGTCTCCCATGAATGTGTCCAATCTTTTTGGAAACAATTAACGCTTCTGCCTTCCGCAGCATCCCACGCCAGTGAGTTCCAGTGCTGAACTACTCACTCTGGGATAAAAGCCCTCCTGCAGCTCATTTTAAGGCTGCAGCCTGGCAAGGTAATTGAGTGTCTCCACTTCTTGTGTTGTAGAAAGCACTGCACACCTCCACCATTATAGGACTGTTACTGTATCAAAATTCGCGTAGACCAGCTAAATCACCTAAAAAGAGAGCTCTCAATCTTTGGTTTAAAAGAAGCCTTCATGAACTTCAGTTAGAGTAGCAAAGCCCTGCAGAAGACCCTCTCCACCTCTAGGCAGTGGAAATCATGATTCCATAAGGCATGAAATGTAAAAGCATTACACCATGATCGGGAAACCGAAAACGCTCCCTTGTTCAACGAATACACTGGGGATGAAAGAAATAGGTGTGGTTTGATGCCAGCCAACAAATTTTGCTCCATGAGAAACAGTAGGGAAGCACGCTTCCTTTTCCAGTCCTGCCAATCTCAGGTTTAATACATATAGCTTAAGTGGACCTTTATTGCTTTTCTGATCAGATGCAGAATATTACATGCCAGGCATCCTCAGTGTGCATATTTCTGCAATTTCTATGATTTGCTCATCCACAGTCTTATTCAGTACGTAATGATAATAGACATTTTGACAAAAAGACACAGAACTGCGTGTATGGAAGGATGATGGAAGAACAAGACCAGACAACATGTAAGGACTAGCTCGGTCACTACCTTTGCATCTCATTAGATAGTGTAAACTGAACACTTCCAGCTGGCCTCAATCAACCTGTGCACTACCAACATGCTTTATCATTATTATGATTATATCCAAGCATGGAACAATACTCCAGAGTAGAATCTGAGGGCACAACGCCATTTGCAGTATAATGGCTTTGTTAACAAGCTGTAGCAAGTGCTCCCACCCAAATACTGAAACAGAGCTTTGGCTGTTTCTAATCTCAAACCTAAGTGATATCTTTGGAGGGACAGGGAAACCTTTGCTCAAGCTGCAATAAAAGTAAATATAAAAAAATATCAAAATTATAGCATCTTGCTATGCTTGCTCTTGCACAGAAATACATTAAAACAGTACATTAATGTAGTTCAAGATGCTATACTGACAAGCAGTACTGCCATTTGTTTTTTTTCTTAAACCTTGTACTAGATTAAACACTCCGTGTCACACGAGCTGGGGCAGGAAGCAGACATGGATCAACCCGCTTCTTTTACAACCAGTTCGAATAAAAATAAACAAAAACTTACAGGTGGGTCACGGCATCAGCGTCCGAAGATTATCGAAATCAGATTGCCCTCCTTCATCCCGTAGAGATGCCCCTCTCTCTCCTCCCCAGCTCCCCACCCCCACCGCCCACCCGCGATTAAACTGAACCCCACGCAGAGAGAAAGCATCCAAGACAAGGTCGGGAAACCCCAAACACCAGGCGGGCATCGCGGATGCCTCTCCATACGCATCGCAGCTTTGTTCTGGCAGACGGACGGTCGGCTCTTTCTCTAGCGGCGTCTGGTTTGCAGGCGGCGGGCAGCGGTGCTCTCCCCCGGCCCCGAGCACGCCGCCGGCGGCAGGCGGGCTCCCGGCGACCCGGCACCCGCCGCGGAGACCTCGTCCCTCCCGCCCGCCGCCTCCCTCCAGGCTGAGAACTGGTGCCAGCTCATCACACGAGTGCCCCAGCCCCCGCGTGGGGTGCCCCGGCAGGAGCAGCCGCGCGGGCTGCCGTGCCCCCCGCCTCGCAGGGCAAGCCCCCCCCCCCCCCCCCCCCCCCGCCCCCGCCCCTTCGCATCCAGGCTACCTGCCGTCTTCCCGTCCTTCCTGTCCTCCGGGCCCTCGGGACGGCCCGGCCGGGAGCCGCCGGCCAGCGGCGCCCCGCACGGCAGGGCTGCGGTGGGGAGCGGGCGGAAAACGCGGAGCGGAGCCGAGAGGAGCCGAGCCGAGCCGAGCCGAGCCTCCCCCGACCTGCCTGCTGCGGGCGCGTCGCGGCGGGCGGAGTGGAGACGGAAATACACGGACTGGATCTGGAGTGGGAGTGGGCGCGGGGCGGGGGGCAGCCGGGAGCCGGGGGCAGCCGGGAGCCGGGGGCGGCGGCGGGTGTCTCCCCCCGAGGGTCGCCGCTGCGGGCAGGTCCCGAAGCCCCAGGCGCGGCCGGAGCCCCGCCGCGCTGCAGGGCCGAAGTCCTCTGCGAGAGTCGCAAGCAGCCCGCAGCCCCCGGAGAGATGGGGGAAGGTGCGCGTCCCGCTCGGCCACCGCACTTGTGTTTCTCTCACCAGCACCGATTTTTGGGTTTTTTTTCTTCCCCCCCCCCAGCGCTAAAGGGGCACTTAAAGCTTTGAAATTGCCCCAGCATCAAGAGGCAGTGCTGTTAAGCAGCCATTCTCGGGGAAAAGGTAGCTGGAGGTTACTCTGGTATTTGATGAGTTTTGAAAGGTACAGTTCAAATACTTTTGCTTTTAGTTTACTTGCATACATGGGCGAGGAGAGCCAAATAAGAACCCGCACAGAATGGTTTTAATAAGTTAAAATTACTGAGGCGACCTCGCCTCCTGGGTTTTGAGATGAAAGAAGGGAGACTCAGCAGCCTACAGAGCACTGGAAAAAGGAAGGGTTAAAACAGCCAATTCCCAACACAATATCCACCTATTAACCCAGAGGTTATGAGTTCACCTCTTCCTTCTCTGCCCTCCTCAGAACTGACAAGTGCCTCCTTGCTCTCTCCTCCTCCCAGCTCCACCACCACCTTCCTCCTCTCATCCCTGCTCCGTCACCCACGCTGCCAAACGGAGAGAGGGCCCCCCATGCCAGAGACGAGGGGAGAAAGGCAGAAGGATCAGATACAGTTTGGGGACTGACATAGAGTCAACAATGATGTAGGCTACAGCTCACACAGGATGGCTGGGCTTGGCCATTGCTATCTGCCGCTCATCTCACTGCTACCGGCACTTGTGGTGGCACCAGCGTGGGTGGACGCAGATGCTGTTTGGCTTCGGGGGAAGGAGGCTGCCAGCACTGCCTCAGGCCAGAAGTATCACTGCAGCCAGTGAAATGCAGTGGCCGGAGCACAGATCATTCTATGGGCCTGCTCAGCTTTTTCTCCAGCGAGGAGCCAGAAGTGAGCGCATAAAGCCCCAAAACTTAGCACGTTACCAGAAGCGTGCCGTAATGGGAATAATTGATCTCGGAGGAACCAGGATGGAGGAAATGTGGGACCAGAGTCTCAGATCACGTAAGTCGTCACTCCAGAAGTCAAACAAGAGATAGTGGTACTCGTCAGCGGGACCTCATCTGAGATCTTTACCCAGCTAGCGTGGTATCATATTTAGCCGCATCAATTCAACTCACAATTTCAGTATCCCGTCCCTGTCCAGGTCATTTCTATATTGTTCAAAACAGCAAAACTTTCAGAAGGTCACAGCTAAATCATTCAACTCTTACTTCTAGAGAAACAGCCACAGATACCATCTCTGCAACAGTTTAGACAGAATATTTTTTAGATATATTCCAGAATAAAAGCAGTAGTTGCTCCTCTCCATATTTCCGACAGTACTGCTTACATATTCTTTGGAGGTTTTTTTTGTTCTATCTTTTCTTGTGTTGAAAGGGGACCACTCACTGGAAACACAGTTTCAAGTGTGAATTGTAATTTTTTGTTTGGTACAGCAAGCGTTTGCACTTTTGTAAAAGGTGCCTCTAATTTGAGCTGTTCCCCTCGCCTCTTACTTGTGTTGTCTCAGTATGGACGTGTCTTGAAGAATGTTTGCCATAACATTTCATTAACACCACTGCATGCACCAGCAGGTATTTTCCTCACTGAATGACCATAATATGATCATATATTTAAAATTCTGTGATGCTCACCTCTTGACTAAGCATGGCTGATCTTTTCTGAGATAAAATAACAGCAGCAGTAAATACTTTACTGAAGGGCTTTTTCCTATTTGGATTTATTAAATGAGAATGCAAAATGGAGGACTTTATTGAACAAAACTGACATCGACAGTACATACAATCTATGTATTTCTGAGAAGGCTGCAATCTAAGACCTGTAAACCAGCTGCCATTGTAATTTTACTGAGGTCTATCATCTCTGGTTTTTCTGAACCAAGTCAGCGTTGATGTAATAAAATTGGGTCCTGTTCTGCACAGGCAGGTCTCTGAGTATTTGACATAGAAAACTCACAGAGAGCTTCCTCAGTCCCCACAAGTAATGCATGAACCTGCTTGCTTTTATGACAAAAGAAAATATCTGTAAATGAGGAATCTCTAAGTGGTGAATGGTTGTTTGTAATAATTCTAGCAAAGACAATATGTAATTTGTGCAAGCAGTAGTTCAAGGCACTCAGAGTTTAGGAGAGAGCTGAAAGGTCTCCCAGCATGGCAATCTGCAATTTAGAGATATTCGGACTACATTTACATGAGTTGGCCCAAGTACTGGAAGCCGTTTAGCTGCAGAGGAAGAGAGTTCTGTGCAGGGTATTTATTCCACCTCTTGGAAGTATAAAATAATAATTTAGTAGAAGAAGACCCTGCCAGAATAAATTTTTAATTGCCTGTATACATAAGCTCTGAATCTGAGATATAAACAAAGGGAATGGAAAATTCTCACTTATAATGAAAGACAATTTGCTTGACAGGAATGTTAATTTCTGGCTACAGAACACTGAGGACAGCTTGGGATATACGGTAGAGAAGGAGCACATCACTGGTAGATTTCTGTTGGTGAATAACTCAAACCAGCATGATCTTAAATGTAGATGTCCCAACACATATGCTAATAAAGTTCATGAAAAGGGGATGATAGGCTGTGTGGCAAAAATCCCCTGTGTGTGGCAAAAAATGTCTGCTGTGTGTGGCAAAAATCCCCTCATTCTCATTTCCTAGAGACTTCAATTTGGGATGCTTGTGCTGAGATCCCATGCAGGCAGTAGTAAAGTATCATTAGATTATTGAAAAATTTTTTTTTTTCATAAAAATTTTGCTGACTATGACATAAGGTAATTAGTTTGGACTTAATTATGACGAATAAAGATGACTTAATCACTGGACTGGAAGATGGTGGTTGCCTAGGGACCAACAATCATAACCTGATTACATTCAATATGTGATATATGTGCTTTAAAAACCCTAACTGGCCAAAGTCAAGGCAAATAATGAACAGCAGCAAGAGGGAGGAGAGACAGGAAGAAATCCATGGATGGAAGTGGATGTTTAAAAATAGCTTGTGTGTCAAAGAGCAAAGTTCCACACTTTTAAGACTTTATGCTTGTATCATATGAGGATGTGAGAGTTCCTTTTAATCAGAAGAAAACACAAAATAAAATCTAAGCCATATATGCTTATTTGGATCTATATGTTAGTGTTCTCTAAGAACTCCTGAGTATAAATTGAAGAGATTACTGTCCCTACAGCGTTCAATAGACCTTTAAGCACTGGAGTAGTTACAGAAGACCAGAAAAGTCCTTAGGTCCTTTCAAAAAAATTAAAAATTGTTAAAAAATATGATGTTAAAAATTGAGTTGATTAACTATTGGATAATTAGCCTGATACCACTTTTCATAAAAGCAGTGGAAGAAACATTGTAGAATTCTGGAAGTAACAAATAAATGAAAAAATGAGTAAGTAAATAAATTAAATCTTCATATAAACGAATAAATAAAAATTTTTCCTTAAATAAATTTCAAATTTCAGACTTTGAGTACAAGTTTGGTCAAGCTATATGACTGTATAGATGGACTACATTTTAGAAAGGCATGTGTGCCTTCATGGCATGTTGGATTAATGAATTTAGAATCCACAATATCTATAAAGCACATGGCCAGTGGAAGCAAAGCATGCATCATATGCTTAGAAACTACCTAAGAAGGTACGAAGAGCTAAAGAGCTCTTTAACCAAGCCAAGAAAGGCATAGCAAGAGTCAGTGTCTGTCAGCAAAAGCCAAACACATAATGGAAATAAACTCTGCAATTTTTAAAGGCGTAGCAGACTAACTGTTGAAAGAAGCTACCCAAGGAGGAGATGACTTCTAACACAGAATGGGTGCCCCTTCTGGAAGATGTTTTTTACACAAGGAAGTTTTTGGAACCAACAGAGAGGTTTCACGAGCTGAAAATTCAGCTAGATGTAGCAGTCCTTTCTGGCCATGAGAACTCTGGATCTGCTACTGAAATGAAATGCAAGTTTCTGCTCTGAACTTTCCCTCTCTCTCCTGAGATTTATAAAATAGGGAAAGATGTGAAGAAGGGTACTCTTCAAATGGAGGAACTACTGTAATGTTTGCTTCCTGAATAAGTGAGTGGAAGTTATACATATGGAGATCTTATGTTATAGTTATGGCAAGGTATACAATATTGGGGACAAAATTGAATGAATATACAAACCCTTTTCATTATTCTCTGATACTGAATACCCTTCATGTAATAAATGGATAGTGTCTTCTAATGTCATAAATACTACAGCTACAAGCAATGGATGCTTTCTATTCAGTATATCCAACAGAGAAGGCAGAACTTGCATTTAGCTCTTATTTCTGCTCAAGAGGGGTGAGATGCTGAAGAACATAGACAAGATTAAGAACACATCTTCTGGCTATAATTGCAATTATTTCTTAATTAAGGTTTGGGTTTGTTTTTTTTTTCATTATTTTGGGACTATTCTCTTAAGCGAATGTAATCTATCACAGTGAAGTTGCAGTCTGAGATGGGGATTAGAAACTAATCGCATGTGCTACAGTAGCCATTCTCCATCACTGTTCACACTGATGGACGGTCTGCATATCACCATTTTGTGATCTGAAAGACTGTGTGAATAATAACTACAGAAAGATCTGGACAGATATGCAATTTAAAGAGTGAGAGTTCACCTTACAGTGAAAAAAGGAACTGCATTTGCTATCTTAGTAAACCACTCTCTTAAAAAATCCATCCTGCAGAGCACAGTTTGGAGGAGGGAACTTCTGCTCTAATCAGCCCTCTTCTATTGCTTAAAGGAGTTAAGTGTGATTCAACTGAAGTGAATGAACAAATTATTTTAAAAGGTCCAGGATTACCCAGGATTATTTTGTACTTCTTGCTCCAATTTGCATGGTTATGTTAAACCATGCTTCAGCACAAGCATTTGTGGTGCTATCTAACTAGGTTCCCTCTCACTCCCTCTGAAACCTATATTTAAACTGATGGCTGCTCTAATTGAAGGGAGTGGAATTATTTTTGGGACTCACCACAAGTGCTTATTCATTTTACTAAATGCTCCTGTCATTATTGAATGATGACTACCCTGTCATCACCTGATGTGTTTCAGTTCCAGAAGCATGTTCAGCTTTTCCATCAAGCATTTGAACGTGAACAATATGGCCTTGCTTTCACTATTATTTTTGGCACCTCTTTCATGTTACTGGAACATCAATGCCTGTCTCTAGCTAGCTTATTACACCAACCTCTATTGCGCCCTCAGAGTTGAAGAAAATTTGGGCAAATTTTCTACGATTCCATGTGTCATGCATGTGGTGAGATCCCCACTATTTATGAAAACATGATTGAAAGACATCTGCAGAGCCCCCCCTTTCCAAAAAGGCTCTGCAAACACACCCTTTTAGACATAGAGAACCTGGACACAAGTTCAACTGACGCCAAAGGGCGAAGGCTCCTGTATTTGGTTTGCATGGCAAGGTTTTGGTAGCAGGGAGGGTTGATTACAGGGGTGCCTTCTGTGAGAAGCTGCTGGAAGCTTCCCCCATGTCCAACAGAGCCAACACCAGCCGGCTCCGAGTCGGACCCATTGCTGGCCAAGGCCAAGCCCTTCAGAGACAGTGGTAGCGCCTCTGGGAGAACAGACTTAAGAAGGGAAAAAAAAAGTTGCGGCAGGGACAGGAATGGCAGCTAGAGAGAACATGTGAGAGAAACAGCCCTGCAGACACCCAGGTCAGTGAAGAAGGAGGGGGAGGAGATGCTCCAGGCACCGGGGCAGAGATTCCCCTGCAGCCCCTGGTGAAGACCACAGTGAGGCAGATTGTCCCCCTGCAGCCCATGGGAGGTCCACGGTGGAGCAGATATGCCCTTGCAGTCCATGGAGGACCCCACGCCAGAGCAGGTGGGTGCCCGAAGGAGGCTGTGACCCCATGGGAAGCCCACGCTGGAGCAGGCTCCTGGCAGGACCTGTGGATCTGTGGAGAGAGGAGCCCACGGAGCAAATTTTCTGGCAGGACTTGTGACCCCGTGGGGGACCCACGCTGGAGCAGTGTGTGCCTTAAAGAGCAGGAGTGTGAGGAGTCCTCCCCCTGAGGAGGAAGGAGCAGCAGAGATAACATGTGATGAACTGGCCGTAAACCCCATTCCCCGTCCCCCTGCACCTGCTGTGGCAGGTAAGTAGGGAATTCAGGAGCGAAGTTGTGCCTGGGAAAAAGGGAGGGGTGGGGGGAAGGTGTTTTAAGGTTTGGTTTTATTTCTCATTACCCTACACTGGCTCGATTGGCAATAAATTAAGTTAATTTTCCCCAAGTCGAGTCTGTTTTGCCTGTGACGGTATTTGGGTGAGTGATCTCTCCCTGTCCTTATCAAGACCCACGAGACTTTTGTTATATTTTCTCTCCCCTGTCCAGCTGTGAGGGGATAGAGCGGCTCCCGTAGTGCTTAGTTGCTGGCTGGGGTTAAACCACGACAGCCGCATTGGCTTCACTTTTAAACGTGCACCACTGAAGACACCTCCAGATTGCTCCGCCTGGCTCCATCCGGTACCAAACACAGTCAGTGCCATCTGTCTGCTAGAGCTGGAACTGCTTTTTGCAACTGCCAAATGAGCAATTAGTTTGTAGCAAGACAAGTTACTTGACCTAGTCACCTATAAATGGGGATAAGAATATTCACTTAGCAAATTTGCTATTATTTAATACGATAAAAACACTGACTGAAATTCCAAGAGTATTGTCATTATTTTTTCTGTTATGAGTACAGAAAGTTAGAAAAAATGAGGAGATCTGTTAAAATTGACAACAGAAAAGCTACATAGTGAGCCCAATTAATTTGTGTTATCATAGCAATACCATAGTGGAGACTTAAGTCTAAGCCATTCTCTGTTGTGACAAAGAACAAGACAGAACCATTATCTTTCACGCCACTGAATGAAAACAGTGATGCTTTACCTTGTCTTATTAAGTTAAACCACCAAGTTATAGCATAGGATGCTCAGTTGAAAGTCTCAGCCAGCCTTTGGCTGAGAAGTTAGGAGCAATCTCAGGATATTTAGTAGAGATAAATACCTTTACCATATCTACTACTGTGCTATCTGATTTCAAGAAGACCTTTCCAGTAGTGTAACAAGGCTTACTCAAAGTTTATCGCAACCTGGGTGAAGTTCTCCCCAAAGGGCGATCACACAGCTGGGGTGTTCTTGTGGTCCTGTGCTTTAGGCTTCCCTGGGAAGCATGTTTTCTGAGATCTGCAGCCCCATGAACAATTAATCATTTTTACTCTAGGGCCATGTGGTAATTCAGTAACACAGTAGTTCTTCTTACTATGTGGGGAGATTATCTAGGGACGAGAAAAAGAGACATGAAAGACATTGGAAGACTTTCTTTAAGGAAAAACATCATCTTGCATCACATGTGGCATATGCTTCCAGTAACTGGTCCATACATTAAAAAAGAAAACTCATCAAACATTTTAAACACTGGTATTGCTTCAGCAGTATATCCTCTTAGCAAATACAATCTTAGTATGGCAATTGAGTTGATGTTAAAAGAGCTGACCCTAAATAAACTCAAATTCAGGGAGGTTCCCTTTGGAAGCCATCTTGGAAATGGCTATGCTTTCATGGAAATTTTGAGCAAATTGTCACTGATTTTTATTTTTTTTTCCTGTTGCTCATGGCATACTGAGGACAGTTTTGGTAGTAAATTAGATGTACTTGATAGTAGGGAAAAAACTATGAAGAAAACTTTCTGACCTACAACATGTAGGCATTCTAAATAATAAATAATGGGATGGTGATTTAGTTAAAACATTTTAACTGGAGGATTTCCAGTGCTTTGTTTCAGATCTTCAAAGAACTTAATCAGTGAAATATGGAAGCTGATTAGGAGGTAGTGCATGTTACAATCTCTCCAAGCATGCTCTCAAACCTGGCTCTAAATTTTAGGGATTAAGCTAGTTACCAACATGTAAGATACGGCTCAAACACTCACTTGAATATGCGTGTCAGTTCCTGAAGGAATGAAACTTACATTTCAGCAAACAGGGAAAAAGTACCAGTGTCCTCCTCCTGCTTCAAGAGTAAACACCTGGACAAGAATGTTGGCATAATGACTATGGTACTGGCTCTTTACTTTGGGAAACCTACCTACAAGTCTCTGTGCTTGGCCCAAGTTGCTTTTGGCCTCAGTTTTCCCTTTATAAAGTGAGGTAAAAGGCATTTCCTAACTTCTTAGCTGAATTTTGAGGCCGGATGCATTTGGAGGTACTTTGCCATGAGGAAAAGGTGTGGAGAAGAGGCACATCACTCTGTTGACAGTCACCACCAGAAGGTCTGCACAAAAGGCCCAGAGGCTGTGATAAATAAGTGCATTGCTATGACTGCAAGAGGGAGTGGGGCATGCTTCCATTCCTTCATGGCAACGGGAAAAGTAAGATTGCTCTATTCTCTTTCAAGTAAATGGAAATAGTTATGGAATAATTGTAGAAAGAGTTTGTATCACTCTTGCTGACACACCTGCTCACCTTCTGTATGTTAGAAGGCAAGACTATATGAAAATGAACACTACAAGCATAAAAGCTATTGCGTTGTTCAAGTACAAGGTCATAACTGTAGGAAGTTGACTCTTTTGTCCTCCAGAAAAGAAGAGGTGCTTAGTGTCAGCAAAAGGACCTGGAAGGCCTTTTGTATATGTTTCACCTCGCAGATCTCAGGGCATTCATTCCACATAGTTATTCCTGCCAAAGTTTGATTCTTCCTCTCTTTTTAGGGGGACTGCCAGCCTGTTAGTCAGTCTGCTGGTGATACCTTTGTTGCACACAGCCTTTGGTGAAGGTCGCTCTCCAAAACAAGTGCCACCCTAGGGCAGCTGCTTGAACTTTTGCGTAGTTTGGGAGCAAAACTAATTATTCCTACTCTCCCCAAAAAGCAGACTGCCACAGGACTTAATTCTTGACTGCAAAGATTATGAATAGAAATCCGAAAATCAGGTTTTACATATATTACTTAAATGACACCTTCAGCCAATGCCCTTTTGAATACATGGTCAGTGTCTTTTTGGAGTGAGCTGTGTACTCATGCAGCTCCTCTGGAGTTCACACTTCAATTTAGGAAATAAATATGATTTCCCTGGCTAGTAAAATTTCCTGGCACCTAAATGTCAAGAATAATTTGTTCCTTTTTAAACAAAGTAAACCAATTGCAGATCACCATGATTTCACTGTATGACTTCTAAATTTTCTGGCTCATTACTAGACCAGTAGCCTTTACAATACATGTCCAACTTACTCTCACTATATACAAATACAAGACCTTGGTTTGAGCTTTTCATGCACTTCTGAGGACTCAAAAAATTGAATTACTGTCATGGCTGAAAGCCAATGTGTTATTTATCATCTAATCAGCTATAATGGAAAGTAATAATTATCAATGTAAGCAAATACAACAAATACTTCCTGAGGTTTAGGATATATTCTACCCAGATAACAATAATGTCACTGACAGCACACTGCAAATACCAAAGACAGATTCAATTGAGAAGAAAATCCACATCTTAATTACTGATATATGATGATCCAAACAGCAATAATTACTCCCCAAAATGAACTTCTGGAAGTCTGCTGTAAGAATGGAAAGTCAGCTTGTCGTCGCCCGCTAGGAAGCCACTTGTTCTCTCACTGCAGCACCTGCTCAGTTTGCTGTTTTGCAAATCACTGAATTTAGGACAATCAATCAGTGTAATTTTGTCTTCACAAGCACTATGTGTTTCCCTCATATGAGGTACTATTATGTAAGAGAACAGATTTTTCAAGATATAAAAGGAAACCAGCAGCCATTATCTGTTATTGGAAACAGACTAATGCTATACTCATTATAAACACATACTTCCTAGTTTTATTTGCCTGACAATAACTTTCATGAGCTAAAATAAATCAGTAGACTACATTTCTTTTGCTATTCCTTGCCTCTGTGCTGTAGCAGTACATCAGAGGTAAATCTCTTGCTTCCTGATGTTTCAACTGCCGTAGCAGAATGCTGGGTCTTGAGGAGTTCGTCCCTCCTGATGGAAAGACATGCCTAATTATCTATGCAAAGAGTGGAGACTGTTTTCAAAGGTCAACACTGCTCAAACAACTTACACAATAGGTTTGCTGCTCTGTTTAAAAAGGATTTTAATATTTAAAACTCCAGAGCTGTGACCTGAAGGTACTTCTGCACTCTCCTTTAGAAAGTCACCATCATCAAAGTCTATCAGCATTAGCTAGGTTCACTTCTGAACTCTGCTGTTCCTCACTGATTTTTTTTAAGTTTTTTATTTTAATACCACAACATTCTCTTTCTGCTCTTCCCATCCAACATTATGTATTTACTGCCTACATGGATTTTAAATTGATTATAAAAGAATTCAGGTGAGCTTCACAGCAGCACTGTGATCATTAAAACACAGCACGTTCCTGTTGGAATAATACTCATGGGTCTCTGAAAGAAGACTCAACTTGTTTTCAGTTTGTCAAAATTGCTAGCATCACAACTTGACAGCCAGGAACAAAGCAAGCACAATCCTTCCATGCACAGGCTATTCTGTAACATTGACATTGTCAAGGATTCCCATTATTTCCCTCCAGTTGAACTTTGAAAATGACTCTAGAGGCTGCAGTTGAATTGTAACGGTTTGGTGCAATTGTGAGCCATCATAGCCATGTATTAAAAGGGAAGAAAAAAAGGAAATGATAGAATTGAAACTTCTATGGTTTTGATAACAAGTCAGCTTGATTTTGACAAGGTAGCCTGGTATTTAGGGATCAAATCTGAAAGGAAACAAAATGCAAGGACAGAACCAAGTCTGTTTGGAGCAAGGATTGCTATTTGCAACATGTTCAGATGTGTTTAGCCTGTGATCATCAATGACAGCATTTTGCATTGAGGTGCAATTACTAAACATTATCTCAACACGAAGAACAACTATGAAATAAGAAGTATTGTTATATTCCACGGAAGAATTAAATAATTTTGTTAAATAGGTTTAGAAATCCATGTCCTTATGGCAAAGTCCATCAGTCTGGGTCACCAGTCTCTCCAGTATGCAGTCTGCTCCTGTAAACCAGAAACTCTTTCAAGCCTGACATTTCCCCAGAGTATTATGTAAACCAGGTTCTCTCTATAAAAAGAAGATAAAAGAGCCAACAAAAGAGTATCTATAATGTGTATGCAGAGCTCATAGACAGACATTTGGCAGTAAGACAGGAACTTGCTTTATGTCTTTGCTGTCTTGAGTCAGAAAAACTGAACTCCAGGGATCTCTATCTATTGCAGTATGTTGAAAAGAACAGAAATGAAATGTTCCTCCTGATTAGAAGTTTAAAAAATAATTGAGTTTTACGATATTGAAGAACTCATTAAAAATATCTATTTAATATCCTCTTTAGGTAAAATTTATTTCCAAGACTGACAACATAGAACATACTTGGAACGGCAGGACATACTTGAAATGGCAGGATGCTTACAAAAGTGCTGCGGTGCCTCCACAGCTCTGACCGAATGGGCCATGTTCTTCTTTGGTCAGTCAGAAGGCTACTGCTGCCATCGTCTTGTTACTACTGCAGGTTTTGCAGTTGTGCATAGACAGATGGCATTGTCCGATTTTGAACCGTTTCTGAAACTCTGGATCTCACATCCCAAACTAGCAGACCGGTTTATTTTCCACTACATCATTCCCGCTGACACTACAAATGCACTGCGCGACTGCCTTTGAATCCTGCCAGGACAGTCTCCAGCACTATCTGTCTCCATCCTATTGAACATATGCTGCCTCTGTAAAAAGTTTACCAGGACAGAGGCTGTCTGATTATGTGGGTAATTCAAGAAGCCTTAAAAAGCCCCCAAACAGCCTGAAGAAAAGGCTTTGCCTGTGCAAAACAAAGCTGTAACCAGGGAGGCTTGGATTAGACTGTTGTATGGGACATGCCCCAGTTGTACAGAAGGGAAGCAGAGAAGTGAAAACGGTAGATGAACGTGTAGCGGGCATAAAACTGGGAAACAGACTCTATTTTTTATGCAAAACCCTGATCAGGCTGTGAACCACTGTAAAACAGCAGTGATATGATGTCTCAAGAGTGTAACACAAGGGCAGCATTTGCCAGGACTCAAAACCAGGCCTGTGATCAGCTGTCCTACAGCAACGCATGGTTTTGTGCAAATACAAGAAGCTTTCACTACTGATATTTCACAAAAAAAATGTCCTGTAGCAGATGAGGAAAAATGAAACTGTTGTCAGACAGCAGAAGCAATGGGGAGGTAATAAAATGACAACCTTGGAAGTACAAACATTTTTCCAACCACTTCCTGACCGCCCAGATAAAATTTACGGAACAGAAATGCCTCTTGTTGGTACACTGTGGTATGAAGACTGAGCATAATCCAATAATAACTGGGTATTTCACTTCATTTGGAGTGCCTGAAGTCTCTTGACAAGAACAGAAATGCCGCAGCTCCATGTCACAAAGAGATTTATTTCCTGCTGATTTTAGATTTTATTTTTTTCTTGGATGAATGCCCTTTCAATTTCTAGAACAATGCAACAAGGGTAAAAAGGGATAAAGGATTAGTTATGGTGAGATACCAAAGACAAGAAAATTAGATAATGAAAATAAGATTTTATTTTTTAAAAATGACTATTTAAGACATGATTCTTTTCTTCAAGGAATGAATTTATTCTTTCCAGTCAAAAGGGTAATATTGAAGAAGCTGGCAAAACATTAGATCCAAATCAGAGACCCAACTAGAAAATTAGATATTTAATTAATATATACAGAAATGCATGAACTGTAAAATCTCCAGAATGGAAGAATATTCAGATAAGATTTCACTGAAAGATGAGAAATAATATTTAAATTGATAAAGAAGCTGCAATCTTTAGTATGCTGAAGCATGCACACATTCTAGGAGGAAATCGGTTTCCTTCTACAGTCTGCTTCGTATAATTGTCTTTGAATTTTTTGTTTAGCTTATATATTTATATAAAAAATTATAAAAATAACCATATAAAAATCAACCTCTACCAGACTTTAACATTAATGTGTTAAGTAAGTTTTAGTCAAAAATACATATATGTTAAACTATTAGAGCAGAAAAGCCAATCTTTGCAGTCCTAAGGGGCTGAATCATTTGCAGTATGAATAAGAGAAGGACACCAGAGAATTAGTATTAGAAGAAAGGACTCCAGGACCTAAGGAATTAAAGAAAAAAGCTCTTCATAAAATGTGCAGAGGTTTTTGGCAATTCAGCTTAATAAAGGCAGATTTTAAGTAGAATTTGATGGGGTATCTAGAGTAAAGCTTATGGTGTTTTATGACATGTTTGGCACCACATGTGTCAAGAGCTTTCTGTTCAAGTATTCGATGCTGATTATGTGATACAGGTCACCACCTATCTATTGTGGTTTCCCATTCAGTGTTTTCTCCCCATCCTCCTTATTCACCACTGTTTTTCCACACGCTCTTTATTCACATTTCAGTTGTTTCCTTCTTTCCTGTGTTGTTCCAAGTATTATCATCAGTTATATCTTTTATTCTGTTTTTACATCTACCACTTCCCCTCTATTGTTTTTTTGCTGGATTTTTTTTTTTTAAATTTTATTTTTTTATTATTTTGTGTCTAGAGTTTCATGGAAGTAACATTGCTGTTTTCAGATCTTTTCATGTCACAATGTTCAGGTGCTTATAAAAAATGCTTTTCTTTGAGATTTCAAGCATCAGATGGTTGGTCTAGGCCTCTGAGTGATGTGGATTGGTAGACTGAGGTGGGGACGAGAAGATGGTTGTTGTCAAGACACCCGTTTCACACCAGAAGAGTTCTTCACAGAAATCTGGAAAAATTGCATTATTTGAGAAGCTTCAGCTACTCCAAGAACATATGTGTATGTGAGAATTTCTGTGCTAGGAAATCCTAGTGTTGTTCATCACGATCTCTGTGTTGAAATTTACTGAAATACTAAATTCCCTAAAATATTATATGCCTCCTCCATTCCTTGATACACAGGCTATTACTGATTGAAGCAGTTTGATTTAAGTTAAGGAAAGAACAAACCATTAATGATTCTTTTGCCCTAAAAACCTGCACTTCTCTTTCCACCCATACTTCCCCCCCCTACCTGGGAAAAATAAATACTTTAAGCATTGCTGGTAGTTCCAATACAATAGTGAGCTTTGCGGTGCTGACATGTCTGACAGCGTTGAAAGGCACAGAGAACATGTAATCTGACACATCAAAAGATGTACAGTGAGGCTGAAATATACTGGATATGCTGAATTTGCTGGGCATAACATTTATCTGTGCATCTGTTAACATAGCCACAATGTTCCAGTTCAAGGTTTGTGCAAAGCAGAGTTTAATTTCACAGGCACAATGGCAAGTTGTCCAAGATTTCTGAATGACAAGCAACCTTAGCTGGGCTGCTGAGTGGATGCAAGTCAGAAGAAGAGCTGGAAAAAATGAACAGTGATAGGTGACCTATAAAGGCAGTTTGTCTTTTCCAGCAGCTAACAAGCTGGTAGGTACATATCTGCAGAAACTCTTTGTGAATAGTTATAACAGGCTATATTTGAGCATGCTCAGCACCAAACTCTGCAAGAGGAGCTGAATACTGACACAAGAATTTCCCAATATGAATTTAAAAACCAATTTTTTATACTTGGGATTTTTGTGGGTGAGTCCACCTGAAAACTAGAAAAATTTTAAATGAGTATTTTTTCATTTCTCTCCTCTCTACCTCCAGTTCATTACTAACAGGAGAAGTTTGATTCAGGTAGCAGTCTAGATAATAAAGGTGAATGCTAGACTGAGATTACAAGAGGTTAAATTGTAGGAGGACCCTGTGCT
Source organism: Astur gentilis (assembly GCF_929443795.1). Taxonomy (NCBI): domain Eukaryota; kingdom Metazoa; phylum Chordata; class Aves; order Accipitriformes; family Accipitridae; genus Astur; species Astur gentilis. The sequence continues at coordinate 8,302,492 of NC_064893.1, read as the reverse complement.
CTTGTCTTAGAAAATCTATGGCAAATTGGTATGTTTGCCTTAAAAGGCTAGTTGATGTGTTTGTAAACCTGTTAAATAACAAAGCAGTGAGGTTGGTGGTTAGAGCAGGGGACTCTGTGTCAGCTGCTCAAACTTGAAAGGTCACCATAGGTAGCATTGACCACACGATCATGTTCATCAGCTTTCCCGTGTGCGGGGGCGGGGGGGAGAGCAACTTGTCGCTAGCTTTGTCCATGATCCAGAACTCCTGTGACTGGAGGTCCAAGAGGATGGACGTGTGCCAGCACAAAAGTTGATGCTCTCAGTTTGAGATCTGTGAAAACAGCACGGGCTGAAGCCAAACCGTCACATGCTCAGCTGGGACAGTTGCTCTGCATTTTGACAGGAGTTTGTTAGTGAGCAGAAGCCAATTCACAATAATTACAAAGGAGCAGACAGGTGAGGTAAAGATGTATTGGCTCATTTGCCTCATGGTCAGGCAGTAAGAACAACTCAAAGAAACATGAAAAACTGCTACCTTCCTTGGACAGATGATCAAATGCAGTTTCCCAAGCTGTACATTCCTCTAATCTGGCACCACAGGAGCAGTAGATCCCTGTTTGGTCCACAGGCACCTGGTGTCAGCCAGCTGTTTAGCTTATCGACTCTGTTGCTTTGTCACCACCGTTTTGTGCCTCACATCTGTGTTTCTCACAGCTTCTTCCGCTCCGCTCCTCAGTCCCTTTGGCTCTTCCCCTTTTTCTCCCCCTCCAGAGGCATTTAGGCAACTTCACAACAAGAACTTGATATTCAGAAGTAAGGTGCCCCTGCTATTTTATTCTCATGGAAAGAAAATTGTCTAAGCAGTTGATAATAATTTCTACTTATTTTTCAAATCATAGACATTTCTAACAACTTCCATTTGAGCTCTGGAAAGAAAGGAGGAAGGGCATACAATTTGCTTATTCTAAGAGCCTGGAGAAAGCTGACCAGCAGAGCTCTGCCATGCTTTACAGACCACACCACAGCTCTGGGCGCTGTGAGCCTGTGGGGCACTGAAATGTGGGTGAGCAGGGGGAGAAGGAGCTGGATCCAGAGCAGCAGGGAGGCAGCGCTCTGAATCCAGCAGCAGGAACAGGATGCAGCCTGACCTGAGTATCATTGAGATAAAAGCTGCCTGCTGCAAATTTACACGTGAGCTGGAGCCAGAGAGAAACAGAGAGGGTGGTAAAGGGGATTAGTCAGGATGAGAGTGGGAGGAGAAGGGAGATATGTGCTAGGCAAGAAGCCTAGAGCAAGTGTGTATATGAGAAAAGCTCCGCAAATTGCTTTTGCTTGGTAGAAAGCTAAAGTAATTGTAGCATTATTGAAATGCGGTAGTTTTTAGTCATAAGAGGAGTCCTAAGCCTGCTGCCCTCACATGGAGCTGTGGGAAGCTCAAAGGCAGGTAGGCTGGGGACTGGGACACAAATGCAGGGGAACTTTCACACACAAGACTTTGTATATGTCTCCACTATATTATGATTTGGCTTATGTTTAATTTGGCTTTTAATCTGACTGGACATATTATTATGACAGTTATGTAAACAGTAAATTTCTTCAAAAAAAATCTAACAGCCATAGATGAATCTTAAGGAAGGACTGGAAACAGCCAGCTCGTAAGTTGCAGAAGTGGATTTGGTGTGTAAGTGGCATGCACACCATTGAAAAGCCACAAAACCAGTGCAGAAAGAGCTGTGTAAGCAGCACTGTTGGTGAAGGAATCACACTGGGAATAGAAGATAGTGTCTGAACCCTGCGATGAACAACTTACTAGTTAACTAGTTCCTGGTGGGGGAAACAAGAAAGAGGGCAGATCCAGGTCTGAACACAAACTGGTTGTCGGTCAAGCTCATCATGTCCCGCTCTTTCTCCCTGTCCCCCACTCCCTCTCTGACCCCCTCAGAATAAAGTGGAAATGCAATGCAACTCTAACATTTCCCATTTATTTATATTCCTGTATGAGGACAGCGTGTAGCCTATCATCCTCATTCCCACAAAAAAGTCCTTCATAAATTTAATGCACTGGTTTCAGTGAATTCCTCAACAGAAAGGACTTGGCACACTACAAGCAACACCCAGGTACCAGATGCAATGCAAGCTTAGCTGTCAGCCGGGTATTCCTTCATTCCTGGAGGGGACGCTATTACAAAGTCAAGATAACAGTCTTAAGCAATCATCTTGATGTTCCATGCATTAACGGAGAGAAATCTGTGGGCTCCTGCAAGCTTGCTGGCACTTCTTAGAGAGCTGCTGAGTAGGCTTCTTTTTCAAGGTAAAGAAAGCACCTGAGAGTATATGTCAGTGTAAAATGCCATTGGCTTCAGCTGAGATAAAGCTACATTGCTTAAAAATACTGCCTTCTCATTCTGGCACAGGAGCTTGGCAGGGCTGTGTGCCTTGTGAGATGGCTATGTCAGTTCCTTTGCTGTGTGGGGAAATGCCCGTGAGTGTCTGTGCAGGGTGCTGTGGAACAGTGCCTTCCATGGCAGGGCTGTGGGGGCTGAGAGTGGAGGAGGCTAAAGAAGAGAGGCTGCCCAGAAATGTCTCAGGTTCTTGCTGCTGGTGTGCCCTGGGGTAAAGCTGAAAAGCAGCCTTGACTGCAGACAGCTCAGTATCTTGGTGAAAAGGTGCAATTCATTAAAATTTAGACCCATTCTCCAAATGAACTGGTTGCTGTACCAAAGCAATTCTTATTTCAGTATCTCTTCTAGTACTTCAACACTTCATACTCTAGTACACTGTGTTGACTGGCTTTTTAGCTTAGAACAACAATTTATTGAAAAAGAATGACTTTACCAGAGAAAAAAGCAGATCTAGGCAATTGAGGAAATAATTGAGTAGCATCATTTACTGAATGCAAGGGTCCTAGCTTGCCTTTAGCTGAATGTATGCAGGTGATAATTTGAAGAAGAGTGACAACTATCTTGAAGATATTTGAAAAAACCACTAGCTTTTATATGTGATTCTCAGCATAATAAAAATATTTGAGGAAAATCACTACTAGTATTTTTGAACACCAGTTTTGCAAAACAAAACAGGAGCAACAACAATCAAAAAAATTTACCACAGTTGAGGTATAATTACAATGCTGAGCTGCTTCCTCACCCTTCCTTTCTGCTGTCCCCATCCCACCAACCCTTGTGGTTGAAGTTTCCATTGCTGATACCCCCTGACCACCTCTCCCCACAGAAGGGATGGCCCTGCAGCCAGTACACCTTTCAGCATGGTCATTAGGGCAGAGGGAGCTCCTACAGCTTTCACCAGCTCACTTTCTGACCCTAGTACTTTCACTCTCCAAAACATGATCAGTTTTGAAAGATTTGATTGCCATCATGAACTTCATTGCTTTAAAAGACTGTCTGCTTCAACCAGCTGAATATTCAAGTAGAGATGATGCTAAATTTTCTGGTAGGAAAAAACCCCTACAAAACTTTTCAATTTTTCCACACTGTCACTTGATATTTCCTATGGGTGGAATAAATTTTTTTTCAAATACAGTGATCTAATGTGGAATAAGTTCCTCTTCTAAATTATCTCATGATTAAAACTAAGAACCTTACCTGATACATATGAAAAGCAGTTCCTTTCACACAATACAGTCGTTATTACCTGAACCACTTACAAAAATATAGGGTGCATTAGAATCAAGTCCTCAAAATGGTCTTTACAGATCATTGCCAAACTTAAATTGTATTGTTGCTGTTGACTGCTATATGTAAACATTTCCCACTTCTCTTGTTCAGTGTGTGCAAGTGTGAATTCCTCTTTAAATTAACCTGTTAAAGCCTCAGTAGAAACTTTTACTATGAAAACAGCATAAGAAAACCTATATTTAAATGGAACCTATTAGTTATTTTAGCATTATTTTATTTCAGCAAGTTAATGAGCATTACAAGCATCTCTGAGAAATCAAGCATCCATGTTAGGGGAGGAACAGCTGACGGACAGAGAATAAAATAATCTACCTACATCTAATCTCTGAAAGTCATTTGAGGAATAAACCTGAGACTTTCAACTGCCATTTTTTTTCTATACTACTTAAATGAGATGTTGGGGGATATTAACTTAAACTAAACAGCTCTCACCATGAATTCTAGGCATTAGAGATGACTGCATGAGGATTATAGCTTTAAATCCTCTAACAGATGTCTGGAGTTTTCACAGCTTGTCTTTTAAACTTTTAAATGAAATTAGATAATCTGAAGATTATTCAAACACATATTCAACTGTCCACCTTCATATATTCTTTCATTGTATCACTTCCCAGAACTTTCCAGAACAAAACCAGATTTTAAAAATGCTTTGCAATTCTTTAATTACATGCCAGACATCTAAGACTTTATTATTTGAAACAAGAGGCAAAACCCAATGCACACAGTTCCTTTCCTCTCATCCCTTATTCTAACACATTAGGAAAGAACTCCTAGCTTAAGGGTCTCAGAGGACCTCAGTGGTTGCAGCAGGATTCGAGAGTAGTGAAGAGCATCTTCTTGAGAGCTATGACAAAGACATTGTTGGCATCATTAACTTCCTTAAAATTCTATAAACGTGTACTGTCCAAAAGCCAGAACTGTTCTTTACGATGTATGTTAATGTGTCTACTGCAGAAGTCACTCAGAATAAAACAAGTTTGCATGACTCAGGGTAATTCAGATTATTTCTAGGCCTGACAGATCACAGATCCAACTACGTTAAGTTTTATTAGTGTCCTGTTTGTCCATACTTAAAGCATGAGAGCAGCATTAACATTATTAGTGACATTAGAGATACTTGAGAAACTTTTGGTAAAATACAGTATCCCAGCCTATTATCTGGTCATTTTTATTCCACACGGATGAATCACAGATGGGCCTCTGGGCTACACTGAATTGGGGAGAACGAAAGAAACATCACTGTGAACTAGTAGAAAAAATGTTCTTGGCTCAGAACAAAGTTATTCTACTGGGAAAACTGCATTTCTTTAGTGAAAAAAAAGAAAAAAAGAAAAAGCATCTTAATAAATGCTCTGACTAATATTACTGCAACATGTAGTATATAAGAATTAGTATAGAGACTGAAATATATTTACATAGCAGCACCTGTATATTTCCTTCAGTATTAACTGTTAGCTATAGAAGTGTCATGGTGTGTTTGGGGTTAATTCATGGTGTTTTGGTAGGGGTTAATTCATAATTGCGAAAACAAGGCCCACATCACAAGAAGGACATAGTTTGGCAAGTTTTAAGTTAGTCTGCACTTGACATTTTCTAGTAGCCATTTATGCTCTCCCAAGAAGCTTCTTCAAAGGATTTAATGGGAAAAATGAAAAAGAGAAAATTAGGCAATAAACTTCATTTTAAAAGAATTCATTACAGTCTTCTGAGAATGTTGTTGCCAGTTCCTTACCCTGCACTGCTGCTCCAAGATTTGTTATGACTTATAAAGCTTTTGGACATTTTTCTCCTTTATTTCTTTGGGGAATAGAAAAGGAAAGTGCTCAACTGTTACAGTAGTCTTACTAAATGGTAAAAAAAGAGTAATATTTGGATTTGCCTAAGAGAAAGTAAAATGGTTTGAGAAGCTGTATTTGAAGTTCATGTCTGTCTATTTCTCCTGTAACTTTTGCAGTCACGAGGCTTCTGTACTTCTAGAGTCAGCTCAGTTTTAGCCTCTGATACACTGCTGCACTTTCCCATATGGTCCATATACTCTTTTATATATAGGAGATGAGTTATCAGAGAGTTCATTAGCCTTTGCCTGTCCTTTATAATCTCTGACTCTCATCCTGTGGTGCTAGGAAGTCAACTTTGGCTACTATCTTATTAAATGCATCTTTTTGTCTATGTTTAAATTAGAGGGAAACCCAAGATGGTACCTTTGAAAAATGGAAAGAGAGTCTCTAATTCCTGGTCTAATTAGTGCAGAAGTAGTAGACTGTTCCCATCTTCATTTGTCACGTTATTAACTGTCTTGCAAAGAATGCCATGAGAATGTAAAAGCAAGAAACAAACTAGAGGTTGCCATTAGCCAAAGGATGCTGGCAATTATGTTAATTTTATGTTAAGTGAGTATTTAGTGAGTGAAGAAGTACATATTTTTGAGCTGCTAAACCAAAATCAACTCAAATTTGGCTGAGAGAGATAAGACAGCTTGATGAATTACACTAGTAGTGTTCTTCCCTGAAGATGTCTTACAGTAAGAGTATTTCTGACGTGTCTCATCCTCTACATCTCAATAAATCATTTTCATATTATTCTAAAAGAAAAAGGCGGGGGTTTGGAGGGGAGGGCATTCTAGCTTGAGTATTCTAATAAATTCAAATTTTCTGACACTCAGTGACAAATATGTTTCTCTCACTGGACATTTTTGAAGAACTGTATATATTATGGTGAAACCTTTACACATTTTGGATTCTGCAACTGGTAAGAAGGATCAGGAGACAATTCTGTTCAACAAGCATTTTCATGTAACAATGAGGCAGCTGACAATCTCTCCAAAATAAAGCAGGGAGGACTGGTAAAATTCTGAACACTCTCTACAGAAAGCAGAAAATAGGAAGGGGTAACAAAAACAGTGACACTATATGTTATCTTGCTATTAGACTGAATAAAATAAAATATTACCTTTTGGTGGGAGGTTGACTGTAACCTTACTCAACTGCTTCATGTGTAATTGGAGTACAACCCTGATATTTCAGTAGCTGAGAATCACTGAGATAGGTTTGTAAGTTCATGTAGTCATAAAGGAGAGATTTCTGCAAAGTGCTGTACATTTATGGGAGAGGAAACAGGCTTCTCTAAAAAGAAGGTTATAAAGATGTGAGTTAATTCCTGTTGTATTTAAATGAGGTGTTTATGAACTAGCCACTGTACTGCAGATTAAATAGAGTTTTATTATGGCATCTAAATCTAAGGATCAGTAACTGTCATGGTCAACGGCATAACACTGCTACTAATATGTCAGATTTAATATCAGAATAAACAACCAAATTGCAACACAAGGAGCCATCAGTGATATCGACTGTGCTGTAGAAAACCTCTAAATCTAATTCAGGAAGCTATTTAAAAACAATGCTATCCCTAGTACTGTACTGTACTATCCTATCCTACCCCTAATACTATATGATACTATATTCTTGAAACTGCTAAAATTTTTGTAAAACATTATTCAAATAAGACAACATATTTTAATAAAAAAAAAAAAGAAAAAAAAAAAAGACATGACAGAACTGTTTCAAATAACATCAAATAACACACCAGCAAAGACAGTTTCCACGACGTTACCAGGAGCATCTTTCACCACACATGACTTTTCAGAAAAATGTACATCATTCCTGTGTCTTGGTGAAAAAGTTTAGCTGTTATAGTAGATGTCCCCGTTGAAGACTTCTGAGGGTCCAGACAGTTTCTGTCTTTCCCTCCAAAACCCATTCTTTTATTTCTGATCCAGAAAACAATCCAAATTATTAAATAAACCCAATTTGTTTCATTTCTTTAGATATATAAAGGCCTACTTGTTAGACTAGATCTCCTGTATTTTACTGGCTAGTAAACAACTCCTTCCTTCAACTAGGGGCAAGATCCTGCTTTCCTCCCTTTGGTGACTGACTGCCATGTTTCAGCTTGAAACTGTGTCAGTGTGAAACTTATCTGAAATACGTTTCATCATATATGAAATGGCACTTGAAAACCTTAGGTGATGCAAAGATCTAGGTGTATGTTTGTAGCTTGTTAGTGGTGACTGTCTGAGATGCCGCAAGCAGCAATGATGGGTTTGGGGTGGCTGATTCCCAGCGTCCTCCTCCGAAGAACACCTTAATACCATGCAAATAACCAGGGACAACCAGTCCATGTTGAGTGGTATCACAGCTATATTGCTATGGCAAGTTTTATGTGAGGTCACTGATGCTACTACAACACCTGTTTTATCTACAGCATGGATGTAGCTGAAGCCATTGGAAATGACATGAGCAATCTTTTGAATAAGTTCCTTCTCTGTAGCAACTGAGAGTGTTTTAACTGTTCCCTGAAATACGCAGATGAAGAATACATTACTGTGCCTATCAGAAAGGGCTTATTTCAAGAGTGTATATATATATATCTATATATATATATAGCTTTAAAATTTGCTGGGCAGAAACACTTAAAAATAAGACATCAGGTTTTTGTTCTGTAATTTAAATAATGAGAGCATTTCCTTTAAAAGAAATGCAAAGTAACCGATGGGCAAAGGTCTGGCTTAACAGCAAAATGTTAAATTATCTTCCCATAATTTATTTCCTTCCCCCCTTTTTTTTTTTGATAGTAGGAGTTAAGCAAATTATTCTCCATTAATAATTTAGCCTATGAATTTATAGTTTTATAAAAGTACCTACAAAAAGATTATCTTATCTTCACATTTATTCATTCCTTAAAATTGTTTGAGGAACATGCTTACTTTATTACACTATGTCTTGATTATACTTATGCAGAACAGGTGACTTTTTCTTGTGCAAAGAACAGCAGTGCAATATAGACTTTACATTCTATATAAGGTCTACTTAAGGCTGTGGATTAAAACACAGTTTAGTACTGCAAAGATTTGATGTTGAGCCTTTGAACTGAGATAAATTTCATCCTACAAAGCTGTACAGCTTAAAACCTATCTGCATGGACAGGTCCAGACTTCTCTGAGAGAATAGAAGCCATCCAGACCTAAGGCAGCTCTGAGCCCCAACGTGCAAAGGTGCATTAGTACAGCACTTTGCTAGGGGCAATGGTCCTACTCTCATTTTGGGGTTTATTATTTCAGGAGCAGTAGCACATACCATGAAATTCCTATCTAGGTCACACCGCAGAAGCTCTCGCATCCCTTGCCCTTCCCAAGCTTCTCCAGCAATCTGAGCAAACTCTCTCCAGGGCCTAGGAAACCTCTGGCGCTTCTAGCATAAGTGGCCATTGCAGATCAGAAAAGGACATGGACAACTTCGAAGTAGTGCTGATGGGAGTGAAAACTGGGACAGCTGTTGAGGGAGAGGGTTGACTTGATCCCAGTGATCTTCCAAAACAAGGGACACAAGTCACTTCTCTTGTCTGTCTGACAGTCTCTCTGAATCGGACCACAAACGTGGAGGCACAATCTCTTGGAGACGTTATCATTCATCTGACCAAAGATGAGAGTTTTAATTGCAATATTTTTGTCACGCTATGAGTTGTTTTGTTCTGATTTTTTTTCCCCACTGCCTTCACTTTCCTAAGTGAAACAAATGTCAGATAAAACTGAGGGTTTTTTCAATTGTCAAATGAGTGAATTTTGAATTAGATATAATTTCTTTATCTCTCCTTACAAGGAATGGCATGTAGATAATCTGCACCCTCAATCAAAATAATCTGGCCAGAATGGATATTTCTACAGCTGTTTCTGATCAAAACATGGGTGCACGTTCATATTATTTTTGAATGTTTCCTATCTGGAGCCATGGGCAGAGGTTGCTCATATTAGGTAAAATAATGTAAAATTTAAAGACTTGTGCCTTGGCCTAGTAAAGACAATTTTTTTGTCAATTCTGTCTTTCCATTATTTTAGCGGAGATCTATTCTGATTTTTTTTTTCCTTCAAATATATTTGGAGGAAAATTATAACATGCTCTCACTTTCCAGTTCAGGTATGCCTTTGGCTTTCAATTTTCAGATTGTGTAACACTTTGTTTTATGATTTACAAGCCTTGAACCTGCTCTCAGCTCTCTGATTTTGCTGTCTATGCCAGTATAATTGTATAGGGCCAGCAACAGGTTTTATTGATTGCCCTTGGTGATCTTGTCATGTTCAGTTCCTCTTTTCGATCCTTTAAAGCAGCTACATTTGAAATAAATTACTACTAGATATTACACAGAACAGGTGAAATAGTTCCTCTCCTCCTGTGGTAGGGAAAAATTGTCTAAGACATGCCGCCTTAATAAAATACAGAAGTTAGGAAAAGGTCACCCTAATTACTGAAGTTTAAAGTTTTCATTTTATTGCATTACTTTTAAATAGTGTTATCACATGGTTTTGAATGTCAGATAAGACTTGTGCAAATACTGTTCAAAATGGCACTAACTAAATTAAATGTCTTTACGATCTCTACCCCCCCCCCCCCCCCCCGCCCTGGCCAATAGATGAATACTTTGGAAAGAACTGTAAAGCAATGGGATTATTTTCTGTGCAAGATTTTGTAGAGCGATTTATATGAAACAATTTGCTGAGACATCTTAAATCATAAAGGAAAAGAACTTTATAATTTAGGAACTAGGAGACTCTTGCATTCTGTTACAGGCTGGTATGCGTGCTAAAAGGGCGTAAGGGGAAAAAAAAAGGTAGTTGACCTTCTGGAGCTGTTGAATGCCCACAGATTTGAAGACTAGTAATCAGTGAAGTTTTTTTACAGAGAATAGTGCAATTAGCAAATGAAAGGGCAGCCACCAGCTACAAAATATGAGATAGGGGCTGAGAGATGAAGAATGACCTGACGGGTGGGAGTGAAAAGTTAGTGGGAGGAGATGACTCCAGCAAATTTTTGAAAGAGCAGAGCTGGCTATACTCATGACTACTGAGATTACCATAATATCTAATTTAGTCCAGCTTTTCTGAGGTCTACCTTCTTTGTCTCTGGAGCTGCCAGATGGCCAATGCTGCAGCAGCTGAATCCTACAATACTCTGAAAAATGGGAAGAAGAAGATACAGCATGGATGCTGAGAGGCAAATGGTATCAATGGATATTCTGGGCTTCTCTTCTTCATTTCAGTCCTCAAATGAAAGATAAAATTCATGTGGGCTACCCTAATTTCTGCCTTGGAAGTTATCGGGGTGGAACTGGCAATTCAAAGCGTTTATGGTGTCCCTTCAGATGGGAGGCCTACAGATGGGAAATGTTCCTTTCTGAATAGGGCTTGTAGGTAGAATTTCTCAGAGAAACCAGATAGGTCAAAACCTCAGAGATCTGAAAGAAAAAAAAAATTTACATTCATGTTGGCTCTTGTTTTAACTAGAAGAGCTATCGAACATTTCCACCATTACCAGAAACGCTTCAAAGAGTAAGATATGGACAGATAGACAGATCTGAGGTCAGAGAGAGGCAATGTTAAATCCCAGAGGAGTTTCAGCCAGGCTGATGCTATTATACAGGAGAAGAAAAATTGTCCAGATGTTATATTTTTGTATGATAATTCATGTGTGACTCGTGCAGGGGAAAGCACATCTTTAATATTCAACTGCTACTGAAGCAGGAGGGCTCCTAATTTGACAATATCCATAGGCATTCTCCCTGAGATTACAGTACTGAATGTTAATGCTGGTGCTTAGAAATGGAGTAGTAGGCAGTTACTTTGAAGTAAATTAGTGGATGAATTTACTGCATGCTAGCTATTTTCTTCTCATTATCAGTCAAAGTAGGCTAAGCTACCCTGCACTCAGATTATCTGCCTACACTGCAAAATGAAGGAGAGCCACAGAGCAAACTCAAGCTGTGGAGCCCTGACTGCCACACTGCTAATATATATAATGAGGTGCTAACCTCATGATCATGAGAAGTAGTAGATACATGTCAAAGATGTGTAGTAGAAGAATACTTTTAGATTATTCATAATCTATTTACGGCTCTGCATTATCTTCTAGGATCCAAATTTAAGAGGTTCGCAAAGTACCTTACAGTATCAGAGACCTAATTCTAAACTAGTGTTTGATTCGACAATTTCTTTGATTAACATTAACTTCCTATTAGATTACATCATTGTCAAGCAGCATACCCAAACTGAGTGCCAATGATGACAATGCCTATGTCCTTCACAAAATTTTTTATCAAGCCTGTCAAAACCCCCTTTTCAATGATGGTAAATGTTCTCAAAGAGATGAGACGTTCATCCTGTGGCTTGAAACAAACCCTCTAAGTCATAAACCTCTGCAGTTGTATGGAAACATGGACATCGAAGCTAGTTTTGAAAGTGTTAAGATGTTTTTGGTAGGATGAATTATACTGTAGGTAATTTCTGTTATTCAGCTAGAAGTGCTGAAGCATCAAACTGCCAGGCTTGTTCTATGGAAAAGAAAGTATCTTATTTAGTAGTAAAAAATGTTACCTCTTGGAAAAATTGCCATTGTCCCTGCTGGTAGTTCAAAGGATTTTGAACTTTTGCCTCCTATTATTCAGCATCTATCTGTGGAGAGATGCCATGCAAGAAAAAAGCAGTTCCCATTTCTATACCTGAACTAAGTCATGTAAGCAATGTCATTTGTCTCCTACTTTTTGTGGAGCTTTTCTACATTCTCTCCTTTGCACACTTGAAACTAATTACTTGGCTAGATGTAAGCTGGTCTTACCTCCCACCAGTCCAAGGCAGTGAATGTCACAATGAATCCAGAAAAATGTCTCCTGACCAGTTTTTATTTTCACCGCACACCCTGGTGAAGAAACAGAGGAACTCCAGCCAGGGAACAATAAAAAGATCCTTTCACTGACACCAGGGAAATAACACAGCTAGAGATGGACGTTCTACCTCTTCTTCTTGAGGAACTGTCTTTTGAGAAAAGACTTCAGGCCCCTGGGGTTGATTTCCAGGATCTCTCTTTAGTTGTAGAGTGATGGCAGCTACTTTTGTAAGAAGGAAGGCAGATCTGAAAGGTATTTCCCTTTTTGCTGCTCTTATTGGAAGTACCTGAAGAACACGAGGGTGAGGCAGAAAAATAAATGAAGCCTACAGAGATTAGCTGCAGGGACAACGGTCAGTTCTGAAATTGGTAATAGGTGTTATAGATTACCTGTATTATGTTGATTGTTTCCAAGTGGATACTTAAGTATTTTTGAAATTATATCATTTGATTTGGAGTGGTTGGTGGAGAAGGAAAACAGGCAAGGAGCACATTTCCTTTACTTCCCTGCCACTTTCTCAAGAACAACTCTTGTCTGATCTCAGTGTTTCTGTGCTCAAATATCCTATTAAGAAACTCTCAAATTATTTCTGTTTACCAGAAGTATGCTTTTACAAAATCATGTTTAATTATGTGTAGCTTATTCTTTATAAATACATTTTAAAACCTAAAGAAATACTCCACTTTCAGTAATAAAGTACAGACTATGACATCAGTTCCCTATACAGCAAGTTGACATAACAGAAATAGGTGTAGGTCTACAGAAAGGATGTGAAGGCAAACCTAAGCACTGCATCCAAACCCACTACACTTAGTGGGAAGATCAAACCTCTGCTCTATTCTACCTCAGTAACGAGTCTCAAGGTGCAGCCTAAATGAGAATGTAGATTCAGATCTGAACTGTGATGTATAACACTTCCTGTCATGTTGCCTACTTTTTGTTTTTTCTCTTCAGCTGGTCATCTAGATAGCCAGCTTTTCCTCTTACCTCACATGCATCAGCCACCAAAGCCTAAGTATGTTTAAATAACAGATTATAGAACTTCCTTGAAACATTAGCAATTCCCTTCTATCTTTTTTATAAAATCCTTCATTTCTCTAGTGCTATTATTTTTATTACTACACACTCATGTAAAACAGGATTTTTCATTCATTGTCTCCTTCAGCTTTATTTCACGCCTCAAATCATACTCCATTTTACCTGGGTGAGAATTATATACTGAATGCCTTTACCTCCAGTTTCCCAGAAGGCTAAAATTATTTTATATCAGTGTTTTTCAAGCCAGTGAACAACTGTGTTTTCTGGAAATTATTTCAGGAAAGCAGAAAACAGCTCAACTTAAAGAAGAAGAAATGCTCCCTGATTACAACTGCAATTCAAGAATTTCTTTTTGTTTCTGATATGACCCTCCTGCTTTACAGAAAATATTGTGAACAGTTAGGAGGCACAGAGCTGTTTTGTCACCATTTTATTAATCAGCCATATTGTTGTAACACCTAGAGCAGAGATTGGTGTTGCATTGTGGTAGGTGTTGTACAAGTGATCATTTCTGACTGGCAGATGAGCTATCACAGCAAGCACAGCTGTGGCAGAAGTGGCTGCTCCTATGCAAATAACACTAATAAAAATGGAAATAAGACAGGTGGAAGGTCAGTTTCTTAGTAAGATTGTTCCAGAGTGCTCTTCAAAAACCCATCTATCTTTACAAATAGGCCCTTGCATTAATTTTTGATGACAAATAAGAATTGCATAGTATGGGAAAAACAAAAACTGAATGTAACTGATGACAGACTAGCAGTGAAATAGGAGGCTACTCCCATATTGCCCATTTAGAGAATGTAATTGCAGGTCGGTACAAATTGTAACTTGATATACGTATCCAGACCTTCCATTGGAACTAATTCCTCTGGGCCACTGAAATATGCCTAGCCAGTAAGATGTGACAATTAGAAGCTTTAAAGGTACTGGATTCTGTGTCTGCTTTGCCCTTCAAACTGCTGCACTCGTGTAACCATGTTAACTGCTCTTCCCTCATTCAACATTACTCTGAGATTTGCACAGTAAAGCTGATCAATGGATGTGGTCAGTTGCACAACAGTTTTACATCAGGCAATCCGTGTCTCTGCAGAGAAGTTCAATTTTTCTTTGGCAGAAAGAATAGAAGGTGGTTTTTTTTCTCTTTAGTTCAGATTTGCTCTTTTGCTTAATAAAATATTCTATTTTGCAAAGACAGTAGCATAAACAGAGAAGAGGAAGCAAAAGAACCATATTCCCAACCTGCTAATATAATCCTATGATGTTAAAAAATGAAGTATTCAATCCCAGGGGTGTATGATGTATAACAAAAGCATAGAATGGATGACAAATAGCATCTTCAGAAATGGTTGTCTGAGGCTTAAAATCAAGTAGCACAGGAAAACAGAAATATAACCTACCCACAATCACTCCTTCAGGGTTGTCATGGTTTAACCCCAGCCAGCAACTAAGCACCACGCAGCTGCTCACTCGCTCCCCCCTGACGCAGTGGGATGGGGGAGAGAATTGGAAGGGAAAAGGTAAAACTCATGGGTTGAGATAAGAACAGTTTAACAGAACAGAAAAGAAGAAACTAATAATGATAATGATAACAATAATAAAATGACAATAATAATAAAAAGGTTTGGAATATACAAAACATGTGATGCACAGTGCAATTGCTCACCACTTGCCAACTGACTCCCAGTTAGTTCCTGAGCAGCCACTCCCCCCTCCCCGACTCCCCCCCAGTTTATATACTGGACGTGACGACAGATGGTATGGAATACCCCTGTGGCCAGTTTGGGTCAGCTGCCCCAGCTGTGTCTCCTCCCAACTTCTTGTGCCCCTCCAGCCTTCTCGCTGGCTGGGCATGAGAAATTGAGAAATCCTTGACTTAGTCTAAACATTACTTAGCAACAACTGAAAACATCAGTGTGTTATCAACATTCTTCGCATACTGAATCCAAAACATAACACTATACCAGCTAGTAGAAAGAAAATTAACTTTATCCCAGCTGAAACCAGACAAGGGTATCCCAAGGCCTTTCCCTGTGCCCAGTCTTTAAGTTAGCAGAGGAGCTGAAGGCAGGCATCAGTGATAGATGTGATTGCTTTATGCTTCCTGATGACAATCTTCAACTGTACCATAGGTATTTATGGGGCAGATATTATCAGGACTATGTTTACTCTTTCAACTTCTAGATATGATACTTGCTTTTAATCGTTCTTGTCAGGTTACCATATTTAAAAAGAGTGATGAGAATACAAATTTTAAGTTCCTAGGTATTTAAAACTTCTCTTATTCCATAACAAAAATCAAATTTTATTCACTGACCTCTGCTATTTTTTTCTTTGTATATGTCTTTATTCCGAAAAAGTCCCTTGAATCCTATGATCAAGCTTCTGACATTAACAGGCAGAATACAGATATTGTTCTGTTACCAAGCTTCATTTCTCATTTGGTAGGATCCAACTGTAGCAGTCAGAGGAGACTTAAAACTCTATTTTCAACCGCATACATGACTGCAAATGAGGCAAACGTGAAGTGTTGTGGGTTTAGATCTGTAGGAACAGAACTGGTTTGATAACTGATTTTATTTGGACCTCTCAGGTGGTTATCATGCCTTTCAGTCACTGCCAATATTGAAACAAGTATCCTAGACATGAAAGATCATATCATGGACCCTTTGAGCTGCCCAGTTCTTGCAGCTCCTTTAATCTCCATGAAAGCCTAAAAAAAATTTCAGAATGTGAGTATTTAATCACAGCAAAGAAGCCAGCACTAGGACAGGGGGTTATGTGGGAGACAGCTGGGTGGACTTTGATTTTGTAGTGCTACGAACCTGCTTAAAAATTCAGCTCAGAAAGTGCAAAGACTAAACCTCTTACCTGTGTCACTGTTTCATCTATGTGCTTACATGACTATGTTGCTAGTTCACCTGCCAGCTCAGGAATTCAAAGGAATAAGAAGTGGTTTCCTTGCAGAGTTCTGATTGCACTTGGGGTATTTTAAATGAGTGTCGTGTAAACAATATTTCTTGCTTTCTTTCATTTTGTGTTTCTTCCATTTTTTCTTTTCACACCAGAGGGTACAGTGCATTGTTTTCTTCTGTGTTTTAGGAGTTTTCCTTTTCTTTCCCTTCACTCTTATTTACCTCTTATGCTGCAGTCTTTCTCTGTTGTGTGCCTATCTCCATTTTCTCTCTCTCACACTCCTTGTTCAGCCTCCTCCAGAGCATTGCCTGATTAGAATGGCTGGGAAAGCACCATTTTTAGCTGGATCCAAACATCCATTCAAAAAAGTTAAGCTTATTTACAGGGCTGAGCTGTGGAGGCAGTAGCAAAGGAAACAGAACGTCTCTTGCAATGAATCCGTTATAGGAGATGGACACTGCGACACTCTTCAGCTGATATTTTTGCTGACAATCACCTGGCCGGAAAGAGTCAAGCCCCATTCCTTGCCTGTAGAGTTATTCCAGCTGCTGAATGCTCTGCCTCAAGTCCTCCATCTCCTCACTTTTAATTAACGAATGAAGAAGCCAGCAGCCTGGCTGAGGCAGACAGTCAGCTCCAGTCCAACTGCCCTAATTCAGTGTGGTGAGGTAGGAATGCACCCAGTTTCCAGACATTCACCAAAATCAGACTGCATCGTCTTTTGTACTATCTACGGAACTGACTTGGAGAGTAGCAGAAAATAGTTCATGTTTCTCTTGCTAACCAACCATTTTAAAGGCTTTTAATTTCCTATTTCACAGGAGTTCAACATGTCAAATTGTAGAAACTAAACAAATGGAAAAGTGTATCTTCAAAAAGTCACATTAGCTATGTGCTTTTCCACTTCAAAAATCAGTGCACGGGGTTCACAGATTACTGCCTTGCAACACTAAACAAAGAAAAGTTTACAATTTTCTGGATTAAACCCTTCACTGCCGTTCAAGCAACCACATCCCTGTACAAAGCACTTAGAGGAAATAATATCAAAACCCTCTTATCTCTGAAAAGGGGAAAAAGCCCTCCTTAAAAGCTGTAAATGTCAGGGGAATAATTGCTTCCTGAAGTGAGTAACCCTGGAAATTCATGTAAGATGCCAGTAGTGGAAAAGTTAAGCAATGGAAAGCAGGATGGCCTGAAAGTAAGGCCAAGCCAGTTTAAGATGCATCTGTATTGCCTCCTAAGTTCAGCTGGGGAGCTGGCCAGGAAGCTGCTGCACGGGGAAGTAACGATGAAGTCCATAAAGGGGATGGAAAATGTATAGAGGAGTGTTGCTGTAGGTGCTACAGACTTCCAAAGGACCTTGCTGGTGGGCCTCACAGTGACAAAGTGACCGTTTTGCCAGAGTGATGAGGGATAGTTAGTGCACAAGAGGATGCACTGGGTAAGCAGGCTGACTGCATGGATAAAGGCATTATACAAAGCATATGATAACTTCGCAGTGAATGATAACATTCAAATTAACTTCAATATCTCCTCGTAGAAGCAGTGGTCTCAGCGATTTCCTTTTATTCTCTCCACCTGGCACTGAGAGCGTAATGAAACTTTACAAATACAGTACTACAAACATCTCTTTACCCGTATCTGTCTTTTTCCACGCACTGGGCAGGCAATCACTTATTTGCGTGCACATCAGCCTATGTGACAAGGTGAACATAACCCTTCCTTTAGGTAACTCCAATATCACCACTTTCTAGTCAAGAATGACATGTGCAGCAAGCGTCCTGCTGCAAACACGACACACATCAATGTCCCATGTGCTTATGGCTTTCAGTATTCTCTGAAAATACCTAAGAAAATGATCAGTTATAAAATGAAATCTTACCTATAACTTTTCCTAGGAATAGTGCCTTTGGGGAATTGAACTGAATGTCAGATGCTGTTGGCAGGCTGTAACTTGTTGGAGGATAGTGATCAAGCTGGGGAAAGAGAAAAGAAATTATGAGTATTTTGAACTGATCTGCCTTCTTACAGTGCTACTGAATCAGGTCTACTCTATGGAGCTTATGCCACCACCTAAATCTCTGTCTGATATGCTCTGCTTTCATTTTGGTAAAGGGAAAATAACAGTTAATGCCTGCCCTTCCATATCTGCCATCTCCACAGTTCCCAAGGTCTGGAAAATACCTATACTGGACATCTGTTTGTTCTGGTTGCTGTAGAATTACTTCAGCTTTTGCTTCTGTGCTTCAATATAATTGCTAAAAAATAACAACAGCATCAGCATCAACAATAAAACAGCTTATTATCTTAATAGAAAATTTCCATTTGGGACCCATGTTATTGCTAAAGCTAGATTTACATAGCTGAGAATTTGAGACTAATGCAGGTGTTGGGCATTCTCCTTTTCTCTCAGAAAGTCATAAATTAATAAGACATACTTTTTTTGCACTTCATGTTTATTATTTTCTTGTTGAGATGTTGTTTAATTTAATTGTGATGACACCTAGTGAGACCTAAAAAATAAATTCAAGAGTAATCAACTTAGCTAAATAGTTTAATCTATAGGAAATTCATATTTTACCCAATATGACACACCAATCACATTACATTAACATATTTTTCCCCTGGTTTTTATCTATTTAACAGAAAAATGTGAAGAGAGAGCAATAAAATAAATTCCCTGTGCTTAGTAATAGCACTATTAAGATAGTTCAATACAGCTCAATAGTTTTGATGTTCACATTTCATAAAGGTAATTGAGGTGAATTTTTATCTTTGTTGTTATTTATTTTCTTGGCTTTACGTGTTTATTACACAGGCTTAAAGAGGGCAGAACAACAATTGTTTATTTTATTTTGGCCTTACCTTGGCACAAATCAGAACAGAAACTCATATATGTGATTTAAGACTTTACAGGGTATAATAGACTGCAAAAGTAATTCTGGAGAAACCGCAACACTAAAGGGCATACAATTTTTTCACATATCTTTTTGCCATATTTCTGATTTCAAAATATGATTATATTGGATTAGTTTGCTTTAATGATACTGCCAATGTTTAATTCAGTGGTTAAAAGTAAATGAATGGCAGATACCATAAAACTGCATGGCTGAATCCCCTGATACCCTGGAATACTGTACTTGGAAAGCCTACTGATGTCATACCCATGAATCTGCAGAGGCAATCATCTCAAAAAAAGTATAACAACTGGAAAAAAGGGATCCTGTCTTTCTTATACTGCCCCATAAAACCCCAAGAAGAGAAATGTATATACATAACAGACAGAAAGGGAAAATGTTCTCTGCAGATGACAAAAGACGTCTAGCAAATACTCATGTTCAGAAATGATTTTTAATTGATCATAACTAGTTTTCACACTGATTATTTAAAATTTGACCATGAATATTTATTAGCATGACTGCTGGCTATTTCCCAATTTTAAACTGTAGACTTTTGAGCTAAATATATGGAAAAACATAGTTCCCTTTTCTTACTCAGAAACTAAGAATTTTCAGCTTGTTCAGAGTATCTTGAACAGCTTTTCTCAGATTTTTAATAAACAGCAGAAATACGTATTTTACCTGAAATTAGAGTTATATAATTTCAGCTAAAAAAGTTATTTTTGAAAGGGTGTAGTGAAGTGAATACAAAGACTTAAAATACAAACCAGATCTCAACCTTAACCACAGCAGGTCCTACTAAGTACAAACTCCAGTTAAGTGCTTGCTGCTGGTCCCCCTGGTGGAACAGAAATCAGTGTTCCAGCATCCATCTCAAGTGTCAGACCTGTTGTCAATGGGCGCTGCAGGCATAGCAGGTGAAAAAGATACTACCTTCTTATTTCAGAAGAGAAATAGGAATGGCTCAGAGCTGTCATGGTGTTTACCAGTACGGTTATTAAATTAAAGGTATAGACTTTAGAGAGGCATATCAGCAAAAGATTGGTGAAAAGAGTGATCCACAAACCCCTGATTCTCCAGCCTCTCATATGTCAGGAATTTAACCTCATCTAACTTCTTTGCCTGCAGTGCAATTATTTCTGATACAATCTGATTGCACAGGATTCATCTTCTAGGTTCTCCTTTTGTACGTATGACTTAAAATGTGCTGACGTAAGTCCAATAAAATAATCTGGCATACTACCATGTACATTGGTATTTGTCGACATCATCGACATTAAAGTTCTTCCTTTTCCAAAATCAATTTGGAGCAATGTTTAAGTGTTTCTTTTTATTGTGACTTGGAATCTGAGCGGTGGGGTTGACCAGATCATCATTAATCTGATAAGATACTAATAAATCATAAAAATCATCATCAATCTATCATTTCATTTATCAATGTATTGTGGGTATGCTAGAGCTGTAGCCATGGTCTGGGTGTCCACTATCAGAGTAACTATTAGGAAAAAGTAATAAAAAGGTCATCCCTGCCTAGCGTACAGGCTGCCTCTACCTGAGAATGCTAATTGTGTCTGCGGGACATACCTGGAAATGAAAAGTCAGTTCAAACGATGAATCACTGTGAGCGTTTACATGCACAAACACAGAATATCAAATCCTGCCAGCTGTGGTGGGGTGCAACTCCCTTTGCCTTCAGTTAGTGTTGAGGATGTGGAAAAGCTGGTCCATAATGGATTCCCCTGGCAAATCCCTACGCAAGCACAGCAGGGAGGCAGAGGCAGACCTATATGCATGCCTGCACACTGGAGTCCTCCAGTGGGACTTCTGTGGCAAAGCTCAAAGAGAGAGGCTGCAGCAGGGCACGCCGGTGGTGAAACCATGCAGCCTTCTGGTGCAACCATGCAGCCTTCTGGTGCAGCCAAAAAGGAGTCAAAGATACGAGCAGGTGCGCCCCTCTCCCCCCCACCTCGGAACTCTTTAGTTAGCGGTGATCTTGGCCAGACTGAAGAAAATGAATAAACCCTTCCAGTGACCCCATCTCCCCTTGGGACCTCAGTGTGGCAGAGCATACGCACCATCGCGGTGCAGAGGCAGAAGATCCTGTCACGTGCAGGAGCCAGGGGGGGCAACAAGGAGACTAACGCTGTGTTACGTTGCGGGCTCTAATGCATACAGCCAGTTTACTGCTTAGGATTATTAGTTTAAACTGAGCTCTTGTACTGAATCGATAACTGAATCAATCTGCCTACATAGATTTTCCAGATCTCATTGAAGTCAAGGAAAGATTTCAGAATGGGTTCAGCTATTAAGCGTTTAACGACTCTGAAGTTTTGGGTTGTTTCGATTCCTGGTAGAAATAAATCTCCATTTAAAAACGGTTGATACTGATTTCCTGGCCTTGCCGTCAGCAGGGGCAAGCATTTCTGCTTAGCGATAGAGCCAGCTCCTGCTCCACTGCCAGCTCTGGTATCTCCTGTCCCACGGGGGATGTCCTGTGGGACAAGAGATGCCCGCGTTGCTTTCCATGGCCAGCTTTGAGCTACGCCCTTCTCTAATCCTGGCACCTGAAATGGAATGGTGCACCACCAGACAACAGTGAAGGAATAGTGAGATTGCTGTGCGCCCACTTTTATTGCTTGTCTTTGTTCCAAACTAGCGTTATCTAATAAATGAAAACTTTTTTTTTGCTGAATTCTTTCCAAAGTTGTGCGTGACTGCCATCCAGTGGGTGCTCAAGTGTAAGCAGCTAGAGCGGAGCAGCCGGCAGCCTTTTGTATGAAATACTAGGCTATCAATTCAATGTAAGACACATAATGAAAAAAGAATTACTACTGTCAAATGATATTTGAAAAAAGATATTACATTATTTAATGAAAATTAAATAGAACCTCTGCATACACAGAGGTTGATGTCATGAATTTGTATTAAATTACAGTTTTTAAATTATATTTAAGATTTTTCATTACATCTACTTTTCTTTAAAAACTCATTAATTTCGTTTGAGCTTAATATAAACACACAGTGTGGCTTTGAGCGTTACACAGATGAAAGTGGATGGCAGTTTCTGAGGAACTTGCAGTTTCAGTTCTCAAGTCACGTCATGCCAGGGCAGACTGTCTTTATCTGAAGTTGCTGGGATTTAACCAGAAGTTCAAGAAAGTGCTATTTCTTTTAAATTACTGTTCACTTAGATAATAAAACTAATCTTGACGGGAGTGCTGAGATTAACAGACATATCAATGTTGGCAAACATAATGCCTACATCACCTTAGTATTCTCGGGAAAAAATATAAAAAGATATATATGTAAGGTATATATACATAAACACACATTATATTAACCTTGTGGATATATCTACAGCTGTATCATTGTCAATCCAGCCTGTGTGCGTGTACTGCTACAAAGCTAAGGTTTTTCTTTATGCTGAAGATATTTTATAAAAAACCCATATTTTCAAAATGATATGGAACAATAATGCTGTAAGGCTTAATCTCACACCATCTGAAGTCAATACGCCTTTGCTATTGACTTCAGTAATAACAGGATAAAGAAGGGGCTGTGTTATCATCATGACCAATATAGTATTTCTCTTCTGCTTTATTATGATTTATCACCCGTATTAAATACTTCTCTAGACATGGACAAGGGCTTTTTGTGCTAAGTGCTATAACATTGCATAACAAAAAGACAGTTCCTGCTCAAAAATGTCTACAGGGTTAGAATAGAGTAGGTGTGAGAGCCCAAGCAAATGACAAGTTGGTGTGCAGGTTTTTAGATGGAGCTCCTCCCAGTGTAGGAGAAAGCAGGAAGTTGACTATGAAAATCAAATAGGAGATATTAGGACTTCTTATTGGTGAAATATAGATGATTATTCCCCTGCTGAAAGGTTAGGAAAAAACTTACAAACAATGTTTTTAATATTGTGATATTTGAAAATATTTTCTTCTTTTTTTTTTTTTTTTTTTTTTTTTTTTTTTTTTTTTTTTTAAACACAACAGAAAAGGAGCAGATTCAGGTGGCGATTGTGTAATTCCTCAGGCTGATGAAAGCCACTGTTACTGCAATTCAGCTCCTTCCTTAGTGTGGCACTGGTGCTTCACTGATCTTTTTCTCCCAGGTTAGGTCCCTGACCCAGGTTATTGTAGATCAGATCAGAGCCAGAGCAAGGACAAGCCAGAGACTGTAAATGAATAGTAGATCCAGAGAAAAAGGCAGGACCGTAAACCCAGCATTTTTTACTGGGTTAGACTGTCACAGACCTGCAGCCTCACTGCTCATCCGGAACACAGGAGGAGGCACATACCTCACCAGTATGATGTGAGGCAAACTTAAGGCTTGCATTGTGCTTTGAGCTCTTCAGATGAAATTTCTATAAAGGTATAGTTAATACTGTTTTAAGAACCACTCCAAATCTCTTTTGTTGGTTTAATGCATTGATTTAGCCTTTTGCAGTATTTTTTTTTAAATAAATGTCAACTGCAGTCTTTTATGATGAAGTCTCTTTTTGCACAGATTTAAATTAGAAACATGAGCAACATGGGATACAGACACAGAAAAAACATAGACACATTGCAGAAAAAAATAAAACAAAGGGGTTTTTTTCTGTTTAAAAACTTGAATCCTTTATGTGCAATAAGCTTGCATATATTCTTGAAGCTGCTGTTGCTCTGATAAATAATGTCAGGGATAATTTGTCTCACTGTAAAAAAATACAAAAACTGGGATAAAATTTAAATGGAAATGTAGATACATAACTCAAAATGTAACAGAAGCACTGATAAGGAAAAGGACACTATTTAGTCTGGCTGCCTTCAATTGAAACAATTCTCTGATGCTTCTTTCACGTATCTGTTGACTTTTTATTGCTGTCTTTAATAGATGAATTACAACAAATGTTAAGAGAAGCAATAGCAGGGCGTATAAAGCCAAGTTATTAAAATTAGAGCTCTACCTCAGGTACCTAACGATGACTTTCACAGAACATTAAGTTGTCCAATGTGTGCTACCATATAATGGAAAGCACCTATTTCACGTTAAGTTTTGACTTTTTTTAGGCTTAATCTTAGACTCTGAAAATACTTAATGATTCTTTTGTTCTTTCCTTGTTTCTTTAATTTCAGTAAAAATGATGCCAAACCAGCAACCATACAGGCCAAGGAAAACATACACATGCATCAGTGGAAATACATTGTAAGAGAAGGAAATAGTCTCAGCATAAGCCAATGTAAGTAACACATGTTGTGAGGTGGATAAGCCTGCTGATATGTTCTGCAGACCTTTGCTCTGCTCTGATATGCAGACTGAGGTGCTATCAGACCGCACCATACTTGTGCCCTGAATGCCTGAGCTTTATTTCCAAAGGAAACGGGGGTGTAGGGTGAAGAAGACATTTCACTTCTGGGTCTTGTCATGATATGTAGCCTAGACATAGCCAAAGTTTGGGACAAGACAACTGAAAAATTCCTCTGAATCCAGCAATACAGGCTCTGCTGAAAAGATGTGAGAAGGATGGATATGTAAAAAAGTTCCTCTCCTATGGAGCGGTTTTACAGAACAGAAAGTAAGGAAGAGTATTCTTTCAAAAGACCTCAAGGTTTGAAACTATCTCAGCTGATGCAGAGAGAGGGTAAAACTTTTGTAAAGATACAGACTTCAGCATCTGCCCCTGCACCTCTGCAAGAGCTACAGGGAAGGCAGCAGGCTCAGGTTTTACAACCATGAAACCACAGGGCGAGGTGCTACCCCCAGACGGGGCTCTATGGATCATGTTTTCCCCACTGTATATCTGCTGGTAAGAGAAACATCTGACTCCGTGTTCTAATCCTCAGGGTAAGGATATTCAGCCTTTTGCTTACTGATCAGTGAAAGGAGTTCTTGTTTATGAAAATATTTATCTGACTTCCAGCTAGCTGGAATTCGATGGGGATGTGCTGACTTGGCAGATGCCACTAACCAACTCCATTGTGCACAAGAGGGAAATAGAAATGGCTCATTTACGAGCTTCCTGCCTACCCCAAACTGCTGTCTTTACCTGAAAGATTGTAAGTTACACTGTAAAATAAAGAAGTTGACTAAATTCAGTGAAGGATGAAATCAACAAAACTGCTAGGAACTCATGGACATCCTGTAAGCCCAAAGGAACAGGTAAGAAAATTATTGGTTGGTAAATTATTCATTAATTTCTGATTCTGATGCATATGATTTAAATTCTGTTCTGCTGTTGCTTGCTGTTGTTTACAGACTCTTTTGAGAATCGAACACCTAGTCTTCTGCAACATCTGTAACATCATTATACTTGGAGGGAATTTGAAAAAATTGCAAAGATCAGGGTCTGTATTTCTTCATATTTTGGAAAACTGATGGAGTTTAGGGTTATAGGAATGAGGTACTATATCAATATAAACTTTATTTTATTTTTAAAATTGCTCATATCAATAGCTTCTTATGCTACTTTCTCACCTATTTGTGAAAAAACCTGTATTTTCAAATCTGAGCAAACCCCATTTTCTTGTGACTTCTGATTGAGAAAAGAGCTTGGCAGCTATGGGTTAACTGAGTGCTAATGCATTAAACATGCAGATGTAATGTATGGTTCTGCTCTAGAAAATAGTCTGAGTTTGCCTTCCTGTTGCACTAGCATTTTAAGTAACACATTGCCACTGCAGAATGGCAATACATAGTGGAAATGACGTATCTCCAGGGATTTTAAATAATTAATTTCAGCAGGAAGGCCTTTACTATTAATAGAACAAATGTTTTTTTTTTTTTTTCTTTAAAGCAAAACCTGCTTGGAAATCAATTAAATATGCTTTTAATATAATATAATTGCCTGATTATTAGAAAAAAGCAGAGGGCTACAGTTGCATTGATATTAACTATAGTTTCCATGTTTACCTGTGGCTAGAGATCTGGATATTTAAAACATGTTTTATTCATCCCAGCTGTTATGGAATTTGTAAATAGTGTCTGGTTGTTTTCTTTCAAATCATGAACAGTACTTCCCCATTCTCTAATGGTCAGTGAAATGCCAGTTAAACCAGAATTCAAATTAATCAGGAGTCTAGACAATTTACAGCACTGTCCAAAGAATGCTGTGGCAGCATGTTTGCCCAGAAAGTGAAGGAAATAAAGAAATAAAGATGGCATTTCTACATCATTTTGATGGCATAAATACCATTACCATGTCTAATCCTAGGGTAAAGGTTTCCAAAATGTGACTCAGTGTGAGAGTTTTCAGAGAAGAGTTATAAAATTTTTTTATGGCTCAAAACTTATAGACTTCTGATGGTAAACTAAAATAGTTCAATTTATTTAGCTTCTTACAGACAAGATGAAAGATGTTTTAATCAGCATCTCTAAGAAAGTGTGAAGGGGAATGACACCTGACACCAAACAATTCTTTCATCTATCAGGCATAGATATAAAGATCCTAAAGTTAAATGCTGAAGTCTACAGAATTCAAGCTGCAAATTAGGTGCAAATTCTTTACAGGAATGGCACTTAAACATCGGAAGACATGGCCAAAGGATATGGTAAATTTTCTATCATTTGAAGTCTTTAAAGCTAGTTAAAATGTCTTCCTAGAAAACGTGTTATACTGCTATCATTTTTCGGGTTACCTGCAGAAAATGATTTGGTGAAATTTTATGACCTCTGTTAAGCAAGACCTCAAACAGAACAATCATATACTTTTGAGGCTTCAAAATATATGAAACAATATTTAGGTATGATTCTATAGCAACAATAATGATAGGAAGTGAAATTATAGCCCCTATCATAGACTGAAGTCTATGAGGAAGTTCCCACTCCCTTTAATGAGATGAAAATTTAATCTATAATTATAAAAATCTTTGATATAATCATTGCATTTAAGCTTGGGATTATATGCAGACTGCTTTGCTCTACTTCACCCATTTTATTTTATTGCTATTATGTTTACCATTTTATTTTGTACTTCAGATTAGTTTTGAATTAACTTTCTATGATTTACATTTTTTAAACACCTAGAGTTTGCAAATGTTATCTCTTTTCAAACAGTGCAGAGTTCCAAATGGAAATAAGAGAATGGACTTGCAAAAATCCTGTTTCTTCTTCTTGGTTTCATTTGGGTAAGAGTCAAATATTTCATTGATTATTTTTCAGAGAAGAGGTGTGTTTCTACTGCATGCCTCTGGTGAAGCTGGAAAATGGAGATCTGTACAAGTAAATTTTCTGGATTATTCTCAATCTTATCAACAGCTGGGTTCAGGTCAATATTTCCACAAAGCCTCATAATTAAGTTCAATTTGAATGGACTCAGGACTTAACTCCGTGAATATTTAGTATTGTTGTGTATAGCTTCTCTACCACAGTTCTCCATATCGTTCAAGCCTGAAAGAGAGAACTGTCAGTTCTCCTTCCATACGGTCTTCTGAGCAGATGTGCACCGGCTGCTAATAGTTGTCCTGAAAGTATATGGATGGGTTTGGGACACTGGAGTCCTGAAGCAGTTGCTCAAGTCCAATCCTTTTCAGTTGCTCAGGTCTAATCCTTTTCAGGAACAAAGAAGGCATTAGAAGCTGTGACTCATAACCCATTCCTAGAAATGGCTTTAAAGCAGGTATGAAGAACTGGAGATCTGTTGAGAATGTACAAGAGTATCTTAGTACGGAAGATGAGAGGTCCAGTCCAAGTCTGTTAACTGTATCAGCTCTATTCCACTGAAAATTAAAGCACATCACATAGATTGGTTTTTTTTTCTTCTCTTTTCCTTTGTAACATGCTGATATAGCTTTGTGCAACAGAACAGAAACATGTATGATCCAGGTTCCACCCTTATTTTACTCTGGGGACATACACAGAAGCAGGAGATAGGAGTCCTGCACTAAGGATACAACTGTTGCAGTTCTTTAAGGTACAACTTAAAGCCTGCTGGAATCAATGGAAGGCCTTTCACTGACTTCAGTGGGCTTTGGATCAGAACCTCTGCTAGAGAGTTTTTGTCCTTGGCTTTCTTAAAAGATATTACTGGTGTGTGAATAGCGTTAATCACCCATGAATGCTTGGTAAAGAGTGATCTGGTTTTTATGATATGGAAAATACCCTGCTGAAGCATGAAACCTTTTAATGAAGTCAAACGAAGTAAAACTTGCCCTCCATGACCTAAAGCTGAGCTCTTGAAATGTCATTTACTGGGATAATGCATTCCCCATCTGTCAGTCTGGGCTTTTTCTTGCCACAGGTGAACTAGTGCAGCCTTGGAGGTGTGCCATGGTTACTAGTATCTGTTTTTTTACTAGAGGTGAGAGATAGGAATTCTTATTAGCAAATGTTCATTTTGCCCACCTCATGGCAACCACGGAAAATAAGCAGACCTTTGTCCCTGAATTTATGTAATTTGGTTTTCCTGACACCTACATCAACTGTATATTCTTAATCTTATCCTTGAGAAACCACTGGCATCACAAATTGGAGCTTGTTATTCAATGTATGTCCTGGTTTCAGCTGGGATAGAGCTAACTGTCTTCCTAGTAGCTGGTACAGTGCTATGTTTTGAGTTCGGCATGCGAAGAATGTTGATAACACACTGATGTTTTCAGTTGTTGCTCAGTAGTGTTTAGACTATAGTCAAGGAAGAAGTTGGCACAAGAAGTTGGCACAGGACACAACCAAGGCACCTGACCCAAACTGGCCAACGGTGTATTCCATACCATGGGACGTCCCATCTAGTTTAGGAACTGGGAAGTGGGGGGGGGGGGGGGGGCAGGGAATCGCTGCTCGGGGACTGGCGGGGTGTCGGTCGGCAGGTGGTGAGCTATTGCCCTGCGCATCATTTGTACATTCCAATCCTTTTATTACTACTGTTGTCATTTTATTAGTGTTATCATTATCATTATAGTTTCTTCTTTTCTGCTCTATTAAACCGTTCTTGTCTCAACCCAGAAGTTTTACCTTTTTTTCCCGATTTCCTCCCCCATCCCACTGGATGGGGGAAGTGAGTGAGCGGCTGCGTGGTACTTATTTGCTGGCTGGAGGTAAACCACGACAATGTCAAACTAATTATTGATTTGTCTGAAGTCAGTGAATGTAGAAAACTGAAATATAAAAACCTTTTGACAGAGGCTTTGCTACTTCCTTTAGTCTTGACTGTCTTGGTATGTTAGGAATAGGGATGTAATGCTAATGAAAACAATTCACACTAAATATTTGTTCTTGTGCTTGTTTGTTACCTTATGGATAAACAATACTGGGGATATTCTTCCTTCAAAGCTCACCTGAAATTCTGATTGATTGGACAGTAACTCTGTTTTTATGTAAGTAATCAGCGGTCTCCTGTCTACCAGCATCGGGTGAGGTCTCACAGAGTTCAATAATGAGTCTTTTACTGTATTTATATATAAATGAAATGCCTGAGAATCATGATAAAACTCTGGTTCACATAGTTCATATAGTAGCAATTTATTGTCTGGCTGCAGATTTTTTAAATCTCTCTGGCACTACAGGGTTATTACAGTAAGTTAGAAAGACAGGTATTCTAAGTATGAACTTGCTGTTAAGATCTCAAAAATACTGAGTGCTCTTGAATTGAAGCTTTGATGAGAAATAAATCCTTCTTGTGACATTTTTATGCCATGTAGAGACGTGGAAGCGTGAGCAACAGCACCTGGCAAGCAAGCTGTCTTCTTTAAAAGCAAGCAAACCAGCTGCTCATCAGGTTGGAGAAGGATTTAGCAGGAAATAAAAGTCTACTCAAATGTGCATTGCTCAGATCTGCAAGAGAAAACTCATACTTTATGATTTGCCCTCTGGATACTGAGAAAAAATGTATTTATATCTTCTGTATTTTGAGACACTATGAAGAGTTTATATTTGAAAACAGGACTCATTTTCAAGTGAACAATCTACTTAGCAGATCCATTTCTGTTCGTATTGGTTCTCTCATTTACAGAATGTAACCAGATAAGTAACAAAATCAACTTCCTTATGGAGAATAAACAAAATTCGATAGAAATCTTCTGTTTCAGGATACGGTAGGGGTAGAATTTCTGGATTTGCTTTGTATGGGTCCCTCCTGTCCCTATTCTTGCATGTGCATCAGACAGATCATCTCATTTAATAAGCCTCACATATATCTGCTTTCTGATTACATGAACCAGCTGTGTTTTAAGCACACTGACTAGACTAAGAAATTTTTACCTCAGCAGAGCAACGCTAACCAAAATGTTTCTGGTTCTTCAAAGCCCTAGATAGGTAATGGTCTCATAAAACACTAGGAAGAAAAAAAATTGTTGGGCCCCAAATGTAGGTGAGCTGATGCAAGGCTGGGATACTTAACTGTGTACATATTTCCCAAGTGGCCAAGATATCTCATCTGATCCCTTCAGAAAATAATTTATTTAGTTTTACAGCTGCCTAAATCAGACAGCTATGAATCCAGAGGAAACATGCCATACTTCCCCAAAATAGAAGCATTTAGCAGCAGAAGGGAACCTAACTGTAGGTCTTCTTTAGCTTCCATTTAGCAGTAAGAGAAATAAATCCAAATGCAACAGCATGCAAGACAGATGCATATATCAGTATATACCCCTGCCAACCTCCAAAAGCCTGAAAAGTGTTTGGATGTATCACCTATATTTTTTTTTAGATTATCTGGCATTTTGCAAATAATTTTATGACAATTCCACTTCAATGCAACCAGTGTAATTGTGAGTACCGAAAGCCTCAGTCAAATGACATTGTAATGCACTGAAAAGGTTTCCTTTTGATGCCTTGAAACGATAACTGTCAAGGATCTATTGTAATCTTTAGGTGGATAATACTGTGACAGCTACTATCCTTCACCTTTTGGCTTGGTTCCCAAGGAGACTTCCCTTTTTATATTTCATTTGTTATTTGTTGTGGTTTGCTGCTTATGAATTATCAAATCCAGATTAATCTATCCCATCCACCTGACCCTCCTGCCAACAAAACTGTTCTCCTACCCTGCTGCAACCCCCATGTTTGCAGATGTGACAACCAGGGAATGAAAACAGAGAGCTGTGATGACCACAGAGAGAAAGCTGCCTGGAAACATTGATTGCTTCTTGCAGTGCTCCCCTCAGTTATTTAAATAGTATTATACTACCTCAAAGATTTGTAAACAGAGGTACAGAGAGATGAAGATCCTGCCTGTGCAGTACCAAAACCTAAATAAGCTAGAGCTATGCGCCTTCGATAATACTCTCTGTCTCAGACTCATGTCACACAAACACTTTAGCATCTGCTCATCTTTGCAGAACAGCTCTTCTGATTTGACTGGACTGCAGGGTAAATTTAAATTTAAAGACATTCTCATTTACAGACTAAAGACTTACGGCATGATATTTAGTTATCTGTGCATCAGGCTCTACTGCCATTTAAGAAGCTGTACGGTATCCCTCCTGGCTTCCAGCTGCTGCTCCAGAATGGTGCAGGTTTATCCTATGTCCCATGTTATCTATCAGCCCAGATGTCTCTGATGCCCTCGAGCATCTACAGTGACACCTGTATTAGCCCAGCTGTGATCACACTAGAATGAGGATTTCAGACAACATGAATTGATGCAATAGAGGGAGAGAATAGCTTTTGTTAACTCCTAGGAGTGCGATCAGCAAGCAGAACCCCATCTACTGTACTTTTTATTTCCTAAATTGCACTCATGTCTTCAGAGGGATGGAGACCATCAAGACACAAAATGCTACAAGCTACAAGTAATGGAATCAAACAACCTACAACTTACCTGCAGTACTATGTCCCGTCCATTCCGTGTGATGTTAACAGTATGGGGCTGTCCATTAGCCATGTTTCTGTGGTCGACATCAATGTTATATGGCTCTTTGGTGCCTCCTAGGCTGTACCGAATTTGCAGATTCCCTAGTGAAAGAAATGTGAAAAGCACCCTCAGGCGTTTTGGTCTTTATTCGCCAGCTATTTTCCCCTCTTTACTTTCACGTACAACTGTTATCATTTTACACTTAAATTGCTCTCAGAGCTGGTCTCTGCAGTAGGAGAAGAGCTAGTGTTTGAGACTGTAAAGCTACTGGGCTGAAAACTGCTTCTAGTTTATAGCCCAGAAGCATGACAATGACCAGCATCTCAAAAACAAAGTGTTTGTAAACACTCTAGATTGCAAACCAAACAAATTGGAGCTATGCCTTGAACAATATAGACAATTGGTACAAATTTGAGAACATCAAGTAGCACTTGTTGTGATTATTATCCTTGCTGCAGTAAAATTCTTTGAAGTTATACAAAACATGATGTTTTCTAAAGAATAAACTATTGATATGCACTGAATAAAGGCAAAATTACAACAAATTAACACTGACACAATCTACACAAGCAACTTTCTTGCTCTCACATTTCATTGTTGTTGACAGGTGACCGTCTGGACTTTTTTGGAAGTTTAATAATATACGGTGAAATGAAAACTTCAGGTTATACTGTTAGAAAAGTATAGTCAAAAGTGGTTAATTGATATTCATGACATACTGCCAGACAGATTTTTCTTTTCTAAACAAAAGTGAAGTGTCTGCTCTTCATAAGAGATGTTAATATTTGATTAAAAGGAAGGATGTTTGAAAAAGGAAATGCAGACCCCATTATTGATCAAAACTGGAAATAATCTGTCCCCAAAGGGCAGCCTTAGACCTTTATAACTATAGTTATAAAGGGTATGATGTGGGATTTCTCTCAAGCACCTTCTTTCTTCCCCATGAAGTGAAAAAAAATGAGTGGCATGTGGAATACTCATTAACTTACCCCATTAAAGAGAACAGTAGTAAAATCATCCTAATTATGATTTTCATGCGACACTAAGGCATTATTTGGAATCAAAATATATTCAGTTTATATACAGTTTTAATACTGTAACAGCTAATGGTCCATATCCAACCTTCAACCATCACCAAAATGTTTAGGACCTTATATACTGTGCTACATCCATATTTTAGCCACCTCAGTGGGTATCCAGATTTTCAGAGCAGTACATTACACTTTCCACGGACTATTGGTGATATTGCCATGAGTTCAGCAATTAAGGTGCCTACGTATGGTTGCCTGCTTGTCCCCTCCATAATGCTTCTTCATGGCATGGATCTGACTGTTATAGCAGGTGGGTTTTGGTTTTTTTTTTTCCCATTTTGTTTTGAGAGGGAGTGTTGACTAATGAAATCCCACTAAATTGAACAATTATATCAGTACAAAATCTAGTACAGCAGAATACAGGTTCAGGTCCCACATACTGTACTTTTACATGACAAGGG
The DNA here is from genome assembly GCF_929443795.1 of Astur gentilis. Classification (NCBI taxonomy): domain Eukaryota; kingdom Metazoa; phylum Chordata; class Aves; order Accipitriformes; family Accipitridae; genus Astur; species Astur gentilis. The sequence continues at coordinate 8,268,997 of NC_064893.1, read as the reverse complement.
TGAAGATACTTTCTCATTAGTTCAGAGCTTCAGCTGAATGTTAGCCTGGTGTTATTATCAATTGTGCCTTCAATGGAGAGAGCCCAGAGGAGTTGCTTACCAGATGGCTTGACAAGCACAGCCATGAAGTCCTGGGTATAGGAGCTGATATACAATAAGACACAAGGTGACTTGGTGGTACTGAAGCTGAAGCTGAGCTCTTCTTTATTCAAGTTGAGGTCAGGTGCTGTGGTCTCAGGATCTGTAGAACTCAAAAGTGTTCGGCTAACTAAATCTTTCATGCTAGTCCCTGGGGAGTGGAAGTTGTAACGAAGCCACATTCCCTCTTCAAAAAATGCTCCAACATCTTAAACATAAGGAAAAAAAAAAAAAAAAGAAAAAGAATAAGATAAATTAAATGTGCTAACACATTTTGGATGAAACATATTACTGTTGACTTGATCAGTACTAATCTGTGCATGTTTCTACTGCTTCATTATTTAAGCCCCTTGCCAATATTTTTAGGTCAAGAGCCTCGCTATTTTCCAAGGAGAATGAAAAGGACCATCTCCATTTTATTGGTGGGTACCTGGATTCCCAGAGCAAAGGAAAGATTTCCTTTGGGTCACACAGAAGGTCTATGCCTATATCTCGTATCAGAACTACAGACCAAAAGAACCATGCTTTAGATTTATTCTCATTGAAGTCTTGCAGTAGATAATGCTCCAAAGAAGGAGATACAAGGAAGAGAGATTTAAGGGACACAGTAAGCAAACAGTGTCAAGAAAAAGGAAAACCAGCAATTCTGACCAGCAAATTTGAGTGGATTTGGAAGTCCTTCATAAAGGAATTGATGCCAATTCCAGCACCTGGAAGATTTGAAATAGGATTGGACACATTGCTGGAAAGTTATCCACAGCTAGCACAATCCTTCATGAGAACTGCATGACCAGGATGCCCTTATGGGAGATAAAATTAACTAGGGAGCTTGACTCAGTGGGGAACAAGGCAAGAGACACCTGAACTGCAGCTCCCAGGAGGTGCTACCCGGACAAAATTTTCAAACCGATCTGAGACAAAATGCCATATTTCAACACTCCTGACAGAACATAAAACTACTTTTGGCAGAATTAGTACTTTCAGCAGAAAAAACATTGCTATTACTTCTCGTAATAATGCAGTCCTGCCTATTTGTTAACATTAAAAACATAATTCAAGGTTGTCATTCTTACAGCAAAGGCTGACTTTGACAGCCTTCTACGGGAAACACAGCACAGTTGCCTACCATTGGTAGTCTATAACCTACACTGGACTGGCTTCCTATGGCAGTCACTTAGTGACATTGTGGTCCTGGATAGGCTTTGCTGTCTGGGACAACATCATTAAAGGAAATTTTTAAATTACATGTGAACTTAATTGAGAAGGTATGTTCATAAACATTTCATAAGGTATTAAAGAATGATGAATAAAGATTATGAGCACAGCATATGAGTACTGTATTTAAAGAACAGTTATAAGCAATGCTTAAAGATGTGACCAGTCTTTAAAAAATTTTTCATCATTTACTACCTTCCTACATGATGCAAGTTGCCACAGATTATACAAAGTTGCCCATCCAAACTTCTGAAAAATCAACATACTATCTTTATTTTAGAGGAAATTTTAATTTTTATTCCCTTTTAGCATTTGGAGTCTTCACACAATTCTAAGCGAAGTCTTTGTCTCAAAACATATGAAGCAAGATGCCCATTTTACAAGCTGTGGAGTGACACAGAGCAAGTCAGGAAAGAGCCTGCAGACTTTATTCAGAGTAGCCAAGCAGAGAAAAGATAAGAAGACAGGTAAAATGATAACAGAATTTATTGATGCTCCTTCCCAGAATTTTGCTAAATCTGGTGCTGGAAAAGCTTTATGTTTTCCTGTCACCATACAAAAATTTTCCAAACCTCAAATTATCATAGTCACTGTCACCGTGAGGCCGTATAGAACACGGAGTCAAGTTGTGGTCCCAAGGTGCTATAAGTAATTCGATCATTCTGATAGATTTATAACTGTCATTTTATAGGAGAAACCTTAAATCATCCTGAAACAGTTACGGGAGAGGCAATTCAGTTTAACAACTATATTTTGCTGCAGACTCAACTTAAGTACTCCCGGATTAAAAGTGAAGGGTTCTATCCTGAAAATACTTCCCCAAATTGTGATGCCTTCTGCCGTTAACAGCAGTGTTGAAAATAAGTGTTAGCACTTACAAATCTAAGGCAGTACACACTGTAGCTCTAAGTATTTGCAAGACTGACTTAAAAATATCCCTGTGACTGCTAATGTATTCTTCTTCAACCTCTACTTGTAGCTCATGCAAGCTGCCTCTTGGGCAGATGCGCTATCAATTATGCTGCTGCGGCGCTGGCAGAACTGCTGGCCAGAGCCAGCGCGCTGGGTCCCAGCACAGCAGGCAGCCCTGCCATTTGACACTGCCATTCTGCTGGCGGGGACCGCAGTCCCTGCGGAAGCTCTGTGTGCGCACGCAGCATACTGATGCAAAATTATGTTTGCCTCTGGCCTATTTACTGCTTGTCATGCCTTTTATTTTAGGAGTGATCTTCGGGATTGCCTGGCGCCATGCTTGCCCAGAGCCTCATGCACTGGGAATAGTGGGACCTTCAGTCCTGACCTCAGCGCCGCTCTGGGGCTGAACTCGAAAGAGTGCAACGCATTTTCCACAGCTGTAAATGTTAAGAATTGCTACTTTAAATGTTCACTACTACAAAGAAAGCTTTAAGTAAATGGTGCTCTCTGAAATGGTAAGATTTTTTTTTTCCCAAAAGGGTTTCATGACAGAGCAAAGAATGTTCTGTACGTTTAACTCGATTTGGGCTGAGAAAATAAATTTCGGTAGAGCTGTATTGTTACAGGCATACAAGCTACTGTAATGAGCCTGGAAATTGTCCTCACATGCTTACCACCTCTTTCAAGAGGAAGGCTAAGAGGAAGGCTCACTTTGGCTGTTTGAGTGTATTAGGCCCTCAACAGGAAGATACTGAATCCCCTCAAGCTCCAGCTCAGCAAAGAAAGAGGTTGATGCACACGATTGTGCTCTTTACTGAATGAAGCTGAAGTCCTTGCAGCAGGGCTGCAAAGTGCTCAGCAGCTCACAGGAGCAGGCTGTTTAAAGTGTTAGAAAATATTAGAAAAAGCTAAAGGATAATTTTCTCTATATTGAATGCAGGTATAAGATGACTTGGAAATGCTGAGGGCTGATCAATGAAAAAACTGTCTACTTGGAGGTCACAAGTGTATCATCTTCCTGAAGCTCTGATAGAAGGCATATTGAAGTCCTTCATTCAGAAAACCATTCAAGTTGCCTGAATAAAATGGTTAAAATGCAGCACAAACCCTGCTGCTGAAATGTCAATGATGTTTCCATGCACTACCCTCTGCTTTCTTTTGTAATATTTCAAATGCTATCTGAAAAGATGAGTCTTGGGGGATCAGGCATAAGGCATAGTGAAGGGGTTCCTCTACAGATTGCCCTTTCAAGGCAGAAGACTTGGGGAAATAAACGTGGTGGCAACAGATCAGTTTTCTTTGGAAAACAGTACCTGTTTCTATACAAATATGCAGTATGGTCATCCTCTGTTGACAGACTTTGCAAATACATACAGTTTGGGCTTGCTTTGTAGAGGAACCCAGAACGGGATTTGTGGATCGTTAGAAATTATTTTATCAAGCGAGATGCATATCCCCAGTGTGAACTGCACATAATTTACAAATGTGTCCAGCTTCAATTTGAAAACGGATGAAGCAAAAGCTGATCCAAAACTTCCACAAAAAAATGCACATGTACCCAGAACTGACAAACTTATTTTGAAGGTTACAGTTCTTTGGTAATCTCCCCAGTCTCCCTCTCCGCACTCAGCTACTTTTACTTTTGTACACTCTCATTATGTCTGGGATCAAGAGTATTGAAAGGCTGGATGAAAAAGCCAAATAGATAAAAAAACCCCACCCGTTTCTCTTACAAAAAAATCCACAATCTCATGACATTTCTGGGCAGTGTTGCAGGCCTAAGAACCTGATTCTCCTTTGCTGCTGGTTTAACATTAGTGAAATGTCAGTATTGATTCTTCTCTTCTCAGGTAGTTATAACGATTCTGGTAGCCAAACACTCAGTCACACCCAGAACTTGTCTTCTTTCTCCATTGCTTTTTCCTCACCTGTGAAGAGCATTGCCGGCATTGCACAGGTATGGCTGAACACAGCTTCAGCAAGATTTTCTAGCTGGAGGCATATATAAAAGATACAGAACTCAGCAGGCTTTAGGGCAATTGAATTGGCTCTGCGCTGACAATTGGGATACGAATGTTAATAGGGAATGTCATGAATCAAGTTCAAGATATTACTCCTAATAAATAAAGAAGCAACAGATCTGTGGAGCTACCACTGCCCCCCTCCAGTCAAACCCCACGACAAAACAAACAACAAATCCCCAACAAACCAACCCCAAACCCTAACAAAACCAACCAAACAACCCAACAATTTTAACACAGGAGCCTTTCAAGAGTGGCACTGCAAGAGGTGGTATCTACCTTCTTCAGTAGGACAGCTATCACTGTCTCACAATAGCCATTTCACACTTTTCGAAGTAAACTCAAGACCTAGTTTGTGTCACCTTTCATCTGGCGACCAAGGAAAAGCAATGCTGGTTACTTCTCTGGTATAACTCTGGCTTTTTTGAGGCTGGGCCTTCAAAATATCTTATTAATAGGCAGTAACAGGGTAAAATCCCTACCTCAGAGAAGCTGGAGACAAAACCTTGACAACTATGAAACCTGGCTATGACACATGAAAAACGCAGCAGAGAAAGATTCTTGCCTCTTTGTTTCACAAAGCTGACTGAAATGCCACCTTAGATCTGTAAGCATGTCCCTTCTAGAGGCCCTAAATTTATCCTTGGCCCTGCTCAGATTTAGTAAACTAAAAAAATTACTCTTGCCAGTGCTCAATGCTATGTCTTCCCTGCACAGAGTTCTGGATGTGAAAAGCAGAATTTTCAAAATCCTAAGCAAGGACAGTCACTTAGAGGCATTCTGACACCTGATGCATGTACAAAAATTGTTAGGGCAATTTAGGCAGTTGAACAAAAACTCTTTCCTGGTGCATAGCTTTCCTTCCTTTTTGATTTCTCATATAGTTATGAATATTAAATATAGATTAAGTGGATCTTGCTTGTCTGCCTTGTGGCTAAAAATGTGCTAGAGAGCACCAGAAATTGCAGCTACTTACAGGCTGTGGTCACAAAGATTAAGAATGTTTGCTGAGATACATCCTGGCCATACATAGGACATCAGTAAAGGGTCAGAATCTCACAGCTGTTGATCTGGAAGACAACTTACTTTGAGTGCTCTGAAGATGGTAATTCTTATCATTTATCTGGTTAGCTCAGGTTAGCTCACTCAACATTTTATTCTACCTTCAGGCTCATAGTATTTAGTTTGTGAAACCAAGAAGTGGGGATTTAAAGGTTTTGTCCTACACCCTCAAGTCTCATATTCTTGCTGCCATTACTGTAATAATTTGTGATACACGTTTGAATTTTCTGCGTGTAGACTAAAATAGCAAAATACAGCAATTGCTTGTTGGCATTAATAGAATACAAACCTACCGAGGGTTTGCTTCTTCTATATGAATATAGCGGTACTCAATATAAAAAAAGCTTTCTTGAACAAATGACCATCAGAATTGGGGGATATGTAAAATAATGTGCACCAGTGAAACTATGAGGCCTGATCATAAATCCATGCAAAGTTTCATGCTACCTTCAGTAGAACAGGATGAGTGCCACAGAAGATGGGGTATAAGCCACCTGATTCACTATACCTTCAAGGCTCACTAGTCAATGCCAACAGGTAGATTCTGCTGGGAAGCAGTTTGGCATACCTAAGCAAGGCAGAGCTCTGAACCTTCTTTTGCAATAGCCCTGTGAAGCAGGTGCCTTTTATTCTACCTTGCTATACCTGGACAGAAGTACATATGCCAAGGAAAGCCTAAAAATGTCAGGAAAATCATAGTTGTGCTTCATTCTGCACTGATGTGAAATTACTATAAATCTTTCTATAGCTACAGCTGTTTGAAGTGATGTCTAGGACAGCAGACTCAGAATAATGGAATGGCAACCTGTGCTGTGTATTTTCTGTTAAATCTAAATGAAAAACCAGCTCCCTTTCCAATGGAAATATACATAATGGTTAAAAACCCCCCACCAAATAAAACAGGACGGATGAAGAAAAATGTAACGTCAAATATACAACAGACCAGGTTTCATAATTTCCTGCCAGGGAGTCTCTCGAGGTGCTCTTTAAGTAACCTCAGAGAAAAACTTGCAGCTTTGCAAGAGCCTTTTGAGAAATATTAGACTGTCATTTGACGATCGCACAGTATTCAGAGTGACAACTTTGATAGATGAGATCTGGCTTCAATTCCTTCCCATACCACAGGTACCCATGCTAAAAGTGAGCAGTTCCTTGCTTTTCTCATTATCTCATTCGCTTTCTGCATTACCACAATAAAACCATCTTCTCGCATCACAGAGCTATTGTAAGGATAAATACCTTAGCAGCTTTTGAGGTGCCAATACTACTCCAATAGCATGCAGGTGTATAAATATTGCACACTGATGTCTGGTGCAAGAACCTCAAATCTTTCAGTTGCCTTTGCACAGGCATGCAGCAGCCGGCAATGTTGCTGAAGCTGCTCCACTCATCTTTCCTAAAACATCTGCATTCAGTGAGCAATGACACCAGAGCAGGCCTAGTATAGTTAGCTGACAAAGAAATTGAAAGTTTATTACATTTTCTGAGCCAGGTATTTGCTTTCTGTATACAGAACAAGAAATCCTTGCATTTTATAAGTAGTTTATTATGGATGGTAAGTGGATTGGCAAGTTCAGTTTATAATCAGGTTGCTATCTCTTTGAGATATGTAAGTAGTATGGGGAAGGTTTGTTCTGCTTTGAAAAGAAAAAAACATTTTTTTTCCCAATAAAAGAATTCTTGCAACTTAAGTGAAATGCAATTTGCAAAGCACTAGAGCACAACTGTGCATGTTTAGTAAGGCAGTATTGACAGAGCAGCAGAATGGAATAGCTTTACAGAGTATATATATTTTTTGTGAGTATGTATATTTACTCAATAGAGGCTAACACCCAAGTCCTGAAGTTGGATCTACAGGTAGAAAAACCTGACTGCAACATTCAGACTTACCAGACTGGAAACCTATCATTCCCAACCCAAGGAAAATTTCTGATACAACTTTTGGCTAACAGATCACTATCACGTTGTGTATAGCAGAATTTTTTTTGGGGTGGGAGGGAATTGTTGCCTTGATTTTCCAGGTTCTGGGATTATGAACAATGAAAACTTAAAGTTGGTTAACTTAAACCACTTGAAAAATCACATCCCCACTACTTACAGCAAAGCAATGAAATGTATTTTCAACCAGCAAAGTAAAGGGAATTGAATGGGTATAACCAGGGCAGAATTTGGAGGTGGTCAAGTGTCAGTCTAAGCATCTGTGGAAGGGCGCAGAGCTGCTTCACCCATGTGCCATAGCACCAGATCTCATATGTCTTTTTTGCATCCATTCAGCCTAGTAAAAAGCTGATTTTTTCTCTTCGAGGAAGAGAAAGGAGCAAGAAAGGAAGGAAATCTGACCATGACAATACTACTGTAAGGGCTTTTAGGGTTCATGCAGATATAAACCCAAACCTGATGGAGTTCAGTTTGGGCACTGGCATAAGGATTGCAATAATTCACACTGTGAATCTGAGCTTTACTTGAAAGAAAGAGAAAAGTGTATACACTGTGCTCATCTCCTTGGTGTTTCTTGATGCAAATTGAGTAAGTGCATAGAAATTGGAAGCTTTGAATTTACCCTTCCAGCACACCTGAAGGCACATGAGTCACAGCATCAGCTATTTAATTTTTTTTGGCCGCACTCTCTTGGTGGTGGGCAATTTCTTCTGCTACTGTTGATCCACAGCACTTCAGTACCCAAAGGAGGAATGCTTTCTCCCTGGGGGATCCGCCACATCACAGTGCTGCCACACACTCTGCATAGCCATTCCAGCATTTGACCTTCGCTCTTTTTGTAAAGGAAGGAAAGAGTTTGTTTTTTTAAAGGAATGAAAATTAATTGTTTTCTCAGAAATGCTTTTATGATGCTAGGACAGCTGTGGGAGTTAAAAAAAAGAGAATTTATGCTTAAGCAAAGGACAGGGAAAGGTCAGAAAGCAATCTGTAGGACTGCAGAAACACTGCAGCTATTCCTCAGAACAATTTCTCTGAGCAATGAAAAGAGAAGACAGACAATTGCATATGCCCCAAATACAAACAAAAATAAAGTTAAAATAGATGTCAGACTGCATTTTTGCACTTTTTTTTGTCCTTGTAAAAAAACCAGTCTAATTTCCAGGCCACTACCACATCAATCACATAATGACCTGCTGCTAATAAGGCTGGAGATAATGCAATTTCTTGTCAGTCATCAGTCAGTGGCTCTAAGGATGGATTTCATCAGCAAAAGAATCCACAGTATGCCAGGACTGTTTTTATTGTGAGATGCGTTTATTACTTATGAACCATAGTATGGCGATTTCCTTATAGTAACGATGTTTTTTTAGTTTGATTTTTCCTATCACTTCTTCTGCTGGCAGTTTCAGTACATAACCAACCCCAAAAAGTTTACCATGGGGAAGTGGCTTGAATATTGAAATAAAATTTTTGGATAAGAAAAGCTTCCTGGGGCAAATTAAAATCAACAGGAAGAGAAGAGCTACTTGGCCTGGAAGACTTACTTACAGGAGTAAAATAACGAAACCTAGTCCTAGTTTATCGTGCAGAGCACTAACCTTGTTATTTCTTGGCAGCTGACGTGAATTCCCAGTGAAGGTAACAAAAGAAAGTATTCTTGCTTGCCTCATATTAGACTCACCCAACATCACGGCATCCAGCTGCACACTGTGGTGCAGGTTAGAAAATCACAAGTAACAGAGTATTATTCAATTATGTCCTTGCTATAAAGAATGGAATTGGTTGAAAACAGAGAATACAGTCTTTAAAAACATGTTCACAGACATTTCAGTGCTTTTAGAGAGGGAAAAGTGTCAAAGTGTTAATGAAAAACTGAAATATCAGAGTTGTGACATTTTCATCCAAATCAACTAAAATATAATTGAGGTAACATTTTTATTTTACAGGGAAAGCAGGGAAAGACTCCTTGCTATTTTCCAACAAATGTGTAATTTTTATAAATTTTTAAAATAGTTTTTTAGCTAAAATATACTCGGCTGTTTTGCCAGTATTTTTTTTTGCTGTCATTAGTACTCTATGTTTGGCCTTTGTACCTAGAACATATATCCAGTCTTGTCTCATGGACCAAGAGGACATGGTACAAGATTCCAGGAGCTGCTATTAGAAAGAAAATGTAGGAACCCCTTCTTTCACAAGTCTAGGGAGTTTGACAACATGCACAAGATGTTCTAGTGCTTTACTTGATTTAAAAGTCTTAATGCAAGTTAAATTTACAATGTAAAACTTAATGGGCTGAAAATGAACTGTTTTAAAGACCTCATTATCAGCACTGTTTGTTACAGAGGTTTTACAATTATTTTGATCACAGGATGCCCCAAACCCAGTCTATTTGTTTAATTTATCCTCTAACTTTATCCCAGTGCCAAGTTGTTGTTTCTGCAGAGAAGTCCCATGAAGTCACACACACTATATCATACTTGGGGATATTCTAGATGAGTACACCAGTTTTCAGCACTGACAAATAGTAAACTGGTAATTTGCATTTTGTACCTAAGGTCTTAAGGATTTAGAGAGATATTTTTAGCCTGGAATCATTTTGGAATTTAAAGCAGAGATCTGATGTCATGTTTAAATGGCACAACACCGTGTGGTACTCACGCTAGCGTCACTCAGTGCTGCCCAGCAGCAGTAGCTTACAGCAAGTTTCACTGTGTGCCCAAAGTATCACTGTCAGGGCTCTGGGCCTTTGGCTGGACTGGGAGGCTGGTAAGGAGAATGGCGTAATATAGCATACTATTACTGCTGTTGCTATGACAGTGCTTACAGACCAGCCAAAACCAGGGTTTGTCTGTGCTAGGTGCTCAATTATTCCCCTAATGGTATTTTTTATTCTGTTAACTCCACATCCAGGAAAAATAAAACACTTTAACTTAGAGCTAGTTTTGGCAGAAGTTTGGGGTTTATCTATCCATAAAAAACCAGAAAAACACAAATAAAAGCCAGCGTGAGGAGTTTTGGAAATTCACTGAATATAGCATGGCAGCAATTCTTTTTTTTTTCTTGAGTCAGCATGTACAATCTGTAAGAGACTGACCCAGTTCCAGCCTGAATGGCTTTCCTCTAACACAACTGCACTAGCGAACAGAAATACTAAATATGCATTACCGTTCTTGAACTCACAACAAACCATTTGCTAAATTAACTGAAATCACTGTACTCATATTCTCAGGAGTTACTGTATGTACAGTCCTGAATGTGACAGACATGTTTTATAATTTATCTTTGAAGCAACACAGCATAGTGAAACTTGATGAAATTCCTGCATGCAAGCACAGTGGAAGCCATTACCTAGAGCAGCAGCTGCTTCACTTCTGCTGCACTACAAATACGTCATATTTATTGGAATGTATAAAATAAGAGTGCTAGAGATTCATCAGAATATCTGGTGATGTGAAAACAATCCCTTAGCTTTTAGAAGAGGGTGCTCCAATATGTGAGCAACATCAGCAATGGACAAAGCTGTTGTGATAAAATGAAATGAAGGTGGATATGTGTGGATATATCCACACATATAGGAGGTGGCTGAAGGTGTGAGGAGAAAATACAGTCTATAACCCAGCATCAGGTTAAAAGACTGCCTCTTTCTGTTATAAACCTGGTTTCCTCTAAATGTGGCTGGAAGGGAACAGGGTATGGATATTTGCATGTAGTCCTCAAAGTTTGACATTGAAAAAAAAAGAGAAGTTAAGGAGGAGTTGGACAGGAAAATGTCAATTGGGCAGGAGCTTTCCCCTACTGCCAAGACAGCTTCATGAAGGGAATTTGGTGACTGGTGATCCAGCCTGCCTGCAGGATTCTGGGTACAGTGGGTAACGTAAAAGCAGAAAAGCAGTTTATGAGGGTGGAGGTTTCTTTAACATCACAGATACTGATGAGAAAAGCCTTCACATTTTTTAGTTGAAACTGTTGGATTAGTACATTTTGAGAAAGCTTTAAAAATTATTAGGAAAAGCAACAGACTGGATGATTTTGTGTACCAATAAAAGCAGAGTGAAAGAGAGCTGCTGAGAGATATTAGCATCTCAGGTATATGTGACAAAACCTTTAGAGGTGTTGAGATGAATATTTCAAGAATATGATGAGAATATCCTATGAAATGTAAGGGAAGCAAATGAATGGCCACAAAGCCTGCAAAATGTGCAAATATTTGGAAAATTATATTCCCATTACTACTGACTTTGTCACAATCATTTCTAGTCAAAATAAGAGAAAACATGGAAATAAATTAGCATCTTTATTCTCACTTTTTTTTTTTGTTGGATGTAATATCCCTCTTTCCCTCACTCCTTGTCTATCTTTCTTATGCAGGCATGTGTGTCCATGGTAAATTGGTCACTTACAAGAATTGATTTTGAAAATTCAGAACATGTAGGCATTTCCAAAGGACTGACATAGATGTGGGAGCTCTGTACCTTCCCTTACCCTAGCAAGTTCAATCTCTAACCCAGTTTGAGCTACTTGATCTGGTTATGGATGGATAAAATTTTTAATCCAAATGCTGGCCTCCCAATTTGTAAGATATTAAACCCAAAGCTCACACCTATTTATCTCCAAATATGTTTCTGAATGAGACTGGGTAGCTTTTGTTTAAATCCATGTTATTTCTAAAGAAGTCACCATGACATTGAACTAGTAGGAATTTATTGTTCGACAGCTCAAGACTACAGAGTACAGTCTGCCAGACCTGCTATGACTACAGGCATTCCTGATGCATTTTGTTGTTGTGTTATTTGATTTAAATAGATAAAATATACTAGTACTAATGAGAGATGTGGTTTTAAGTCATCACGTCTAAATCCTGGGTGTATAATTTGACTTGTTTGTAAGTAGTATTAAACAGGATTTATTTGTTTAATTAATAAAAGCTGAAGCATTGATTGTGTTGTGTTTTTTCTCAGGCAGATAGTTGTCCCATACTCTGCCTCCTGCACTAAAGCATTTACCTTTAATGCAAAATGGTCCATCATAGGCCGTTTTGGAGCAGTCACAGGAGTAGCCATTGTATTTCTCGACACATTTACCGCCGTTTGCGCAGTACATCCCATAGCTTGTGCAATGGCCAGAGCAGCCAGGCTTCACACCTGGTGTGACTTTCGCTCTCTCTTCCAGGTCCAGCGTCACCCCGTTCATCCTTAATGAACGAATGCAACCTAGGAAGCCTCGCTGGCCTCCTGCAGCACCTGAGAGGGAATGTAAAACTGTGAGACAACACTGAACAGATTTTATCATTGTTGCTTTACATGAAATATCCTCTTAAGCTTGTGACAACAGCTGAAAATAAGTAACTTCTTTGTAAAGGCAAGGAATTGCCTTGTGCTAATGACAATGAAATCTAACCTTTTGATACCTTACCTTAAGTAAGCATAAATAGTAGGTGTGTCTGCTTTAAACTGATTAGACACGAGAGATTCTAGCCCTCCAGTGTAAGACTTCCGTTTTATTTCAACTTCAAGATTTTTAGAGATAACAGTGGAATAAATGGTCTTGTCTCAGTTGCTAAGGTATAGCCTTACTCTCCATATGATTAGTGATGATGGATGCTAACAATAACGCCACAATATGTTACACAGTGTTACATTTTTCAAAGCCACGATGGGGAAAGAAGGAAAAGATTTAAAACCCCACTTGCAGTTGCAACAGGAAATGTAGATGTTAATTTCCAAGCAAAGTAGGGTATATTGTTTAGTTGCCTGAGTATAGGGTGAAGGATCTAACACTGAAGAGCTACATTTGAAAATCTGGATTGAGATGGCTTTTCTTAGCAGTCAATAAGAATGGTTCCTTTCTCCCCCCGGTAAACACTTGCTGAAAAACATTATTTCAGCTAGGAAAGTCTTATCTGGGGCTGGATTAGAAACAAAAAAACCCTAAAAAGTGCAAGCAAATAACAATGAGTGGCTGTCATCCTTTCTCCTCATCCTCTCATCTCTTTGATTACTCCAGTGCCGCAGGTGTTGAAGAGTCCCTGAGGAGATCTGAGTGCTCATCACCACAGAGCACAGAGGCTGATATTTACCTGAGTGGGAACGAGAACTAAATACAAACCAAAGAGAGGGCTGCTTCAAATCAGCTGCTGGTAACTGGATGATTTGGAGTAAGAGGAGGCAATGCTCGGGCTCTGCCAAGTGCACAGGGCAGAGGGCATACTGGTGTGGTTCCGTTCTATGCAAACTCATATACACTACAGTGATGAAAAAACCCCTAATACATTTAATTCCCTTCCTTTCCCTCCTGGTGACTGTTCCAGTCCCTAGGACATGAAGTCACCGTCCCTCAGGCTCTCTCACTGGCCCAAGGAATAGATATTTATTCTATAGAAAGTGGAACAGAAGGCACTGAAACAATTCTTGTTCAGTATTACTTTCCAGGCTCCAATATTCAGGGTGTTTTTTGGGACACTCCAACTCAAATTGATTCTCTGACTCTGGGTAAGTATTCTTCAAAGTGTGTGCTCCAATCACCAAGTTATATGAAATGGATATGATGATTCAGAAAGAAAGAAAGTCTTGTGCAGATCTGGACATTCAGTTTTTGGTAATAAAGGTACTAAGTATTTCAAAACATTGCTGGTGTTACAGTTAATTCAAAACTACCAGTAAAAATCATCATTATTAACAATTCCCCAAGAACTCAGGCTGGAAAAAAATCCAACTCTTCCTGTGTTCAGTAAAAGACTTGGTATTTCTTTTAAAAGGTTAAGGCTTCCTCTTTTAAACAAACTTCACCTTTCAGCTTATTTTGAAACTGCCTTTTTTTGGGATCAGAGTCAGCAGTAAAGGAGAATCTGAGCTTGTAAATAATGACTGCACATCTGGTGACACATTATACACAGTTTGCAGTGACACTGTACTGTTTATTAAGGCAGTAAAGGCTTTCAACATAATTTTAATTCATTTCTGCTGTTGAACCCTGACTAACATGGGAAAAAAAGAAGAGATAATATCTTTTTTCCTTTCCCCTTCCCTCTTCTCCTGTTAACAGATATCTAGAGAGGTAGGAAAGTACTTCTTTGCTCAACATTTTATGCAGTTCTGATTCCAGTTAATGGCACTTGGCATGTCTGCACTTCACAGCCCTGGGGCTAACAGTCAGAGAAATACCAGTGCTGCTGGAATGCCTGCCCAAAATATAGTGGAGACCAGCAGCTCCAGAAAGCAGCTGGACTAACTTGGTTCCAGGGAGTGCATTTGTGTAACGCTGTGTGATGCTGTCTTACACTGAATAGGCAAACAGCCCATGGGGCCAAAGGGAAAATATCGCGGCGAGAATGGTGAATGCAAAAGCGTAAGCAATGATCAAACCTAAAGAGGCTGAAAGTGCTGCCGAGGCTAGGACGGGCACTGCAGGCACATGCAGTCCTGGCAAGACCTATGCAGAATTTTTCACTTCTGTGGTCAGTGTATGTGTGTGAAAGGGACACTTGGCAAAAAAGGAGTTTGGCACTACTGTCTGCTAAAGGCACTTTAAGCTAGGAGCTACAGGTGGAGAAAGACAAAAATGACAAGTTGCCAGCACAGAATATTTTTCTCTTAGTTGATCTTCTTATTTCTGTAATTATGGACATGCTTGTCTTTTCTCTCCCCCTTCCCTGCCGTGCTGTCATGCAAGCGCTTTAGGAGTGCAACTTCCCACATTAAACTAACTGCTGCTAGCAAGACACAACACAAAGAATGTTCAGCATGTGAGAGCAAAGCCCGGTTACCTGCTCTGCATCTTACCAACATAGAGCTGGCTGTACAACTCCAGTCGCGTGTGTCCTTCTGTTGGTGCTTTCCGGACCTCCAGGGGTAACTGGTCTACCTGCAGGCTGGCCTGTTTGACATTCCTCTCAGCATTGACCCTATGCCACTGGTCATCATTGAGCTGGTTGGGAGATCTAACGACGATTTCTACAGGTCCATTTCCAACATCAAATGAAAATGAAACCTCCGTAGCAGCTGAAACATCAAGCAAAAGGGAACCCATCTTATGTTGTAAAAGTTCACTTATACTTCCTAAACAGAGAGGAGTCATATTTGCTAGAAATATGCACTGCTCAGCCACCTTTCAGAATTTGTAAGCACGTTCAGTTCCTTCTAACCTGAGTGGGAGTTAGAGTATTTCCAACGAAGCCATTGTGAAAAATTTCTACAGCATGTGATGGAAATCAAATCAGTTTGGTTTGTAAAATTTAACCAGAATAAATTATATCCTTGAAGAGGACTTTTTATTTCCACTAATAATTTCAATATTATTGAAAAAACCCTGTTCACCAGCTTTTAGAAGAAAACATCAACAGACCCTGAAATAATCACATTAACTTTTGATTTCTGCAGCTTTCCAGTTTCCATAGTTTTTTTAGGGAAATAATGCATTTTGATAAAAAAGTGGTGCAGAAGAAGTTTACTTTTTTTTTTTTTTGAGGGGCAATTGATATTTACAATGAACTAATAATGCAGTAGTTATGACCTATATGAGATTTTTATGGCTGAAAAAGAAATGGATTCTTAGCAAGCACTGCAGTGCTGTATTGATAGTGGATGATTCAAACCACGTTTAGAAATTTTACAAATGTCCATTAAGCTCTACCAGACATTCCTCCAGGTCAGCCTTGGCAAACTATATAATTGATACTTATTTTTAACAGGGAGTGTGAGTGTGATTAATAATATACAGATGATTTTGTAATGAAGAAATATAATTTTCACTCTCCTACTGATATTTTGATTATAAAACTTGGGGCTGTAAATTATATTATGGTGGCAAAATATCAGATGAAAGCGTTACCAGAAAACAGATTATCAATGATAGCATTCACAAAGGAGGATACCAGACAGAAGTAAAGACAACCAAGAGTCCCATTTAATTTGTTTTTCTTACATATAAAATAATACAGCCACAGTGCCCTTTTAATTCTTCTGAAAAATCTCAGGTGCCCAGTTATGGTCTCAGTGTTCCAGTACAGCTGTGGTTTCTTTTTTGGTTGAATTAATAGAACAGTCTTATAAAAATCTTACTCAGCAAGGCTATTAAATTGCGGTAGAAGCACCACTCTATGATCATTATCACTAACAATACTGATAAATAGCGGGAAATATTTTTGTACATGGCCTAATAAATTTTCACAAACTTATATCAGACTGAATTAAATGCACTGAGAATGTTCTTTCAAACCATATTTATTATACAATTGACACCTTTGATTTTTTCTGCAAAATTGGCTCTTTCTAAAAGAAAAAATTAAAAGCATATTTTATTGCTGTTGTAGTCCCTGTTCTCTGCTCAATAAAATAATTTCATTTCTGGAATGAACTGACTTTCATAAACCATGAATTTAGTCTGTTTGGCCTTTTGCACTTTACAAGACAGAAAATCTGTATGAGCCAAAGCTTGCCATTAAAGAAATAAAGATGTTTCATTTGAATGTTATTATGTCTTATAACTTCAGCAGTTCTGTCAATAAACTCAGGCAAATTAGGAATTAGAGTAAAATCTCTCCAGTACTTAAGCTGTATGTTGTGTTGAAGTCTATTTTCAAGAGTGTATGTGTGTAATTCTTCTTTACTTTTTGCTTTGAAGAACTGCCTCAGATCTCTTCACCGTTAGGCTTGAATTGCTTCTCAAAAGCTGTCTGTCTACAAGGCTGTAAAATGAGAACCCCTTAGCAGACTTTTCATCTTATTCTGAGGCAACTGATGGCACCGTTGATAGTGCTCGTGGGTACCTTCAGTACAACTCCATCCAGGATTTTGAAAACCTCTGCAAGAATGCTTCTTTGTTTGCAAGCTCTTGGTCTTCTGGATGGAAGCATCTCTAATTTGTTTAAGGAATATTATTCTTCCTTTAAAAGAGAAAGTGTAGAGAATTGGCAAATAGAGATATTTCAAGTAGAAGTTCTGTGCCAGCATAGTCTAGCTTTATGCACGGCTTTAAACTGAAATCTGTATCACAGCCTGACAGATTTATAATGAAATTAGTACTTATTGGAGAAAATTGCTCACTCTGACATAAGAGTATCATTTATATAAATTCATATTATATTTTTATATTTAATCTTATAGCCAAGGAAGGAAAAGCATTCCATAAAAATCTTCTCATATAAGGCTGTTTTCTCTGCCTGTACCTGCTGACATGCTGAAAGTTAGAGAAGGCAGTACAGAATCTATGGACTGTACTGATCCACCCCCAAGCAACCTAAAAACATGACTGCCATAAACCAAAGGGGAGGAAACTTATTTGCTAGACTGATGGACTGAAAAAACTTGAACTATGTCAATGAAAAATCTTTGCAGGTGGGCAGAGGCTGCATGACAGCATGTCTCACATGCGAGTTACGTTGCTGGTTCTGACTCTTCATTCTCAGTTTCCATTGGAATGAATTTTTGAGTCTACAGATTAAGTATATTTTCCAACCAAGAGCATCTCTAGGTAAAATGACTGGCATTTGTACATTAACAGAAATGGATGAACATCTGATAACAGGCACGTTAGTCAGAAAAGGAAGACAAAAGAAATTGTAACCCTCTAATAAATGAAACAGAGGATCTGGTGACAACTGACACGGAGAAGGCTGAGGTACTCAACAACTTTTTTGTCTCAATTTTCACTGGCAATTGCTTTTCCCACATCTTGAGTCCCTGAATCTCAAGGCAGGGACTGGGAGAATGAAGTGTTCAAGGTCAGGTTGGACAGGGCTTTGAGCACACCATGCTGCTCCCCCTCCTTTTTCCTCTAACCTAGCTTTACTGCTGAGCTTAGTGTTGTATGGTATGGAGTATCCCTTTGGCAATGGTCAACTGTCCTGCCTGTGTCCCTTTCCAACTTCTTTGCTACCCTCAGGCTACTGACTGGGAGAGAAGTGGGAAACAGAGAAAGCTTTGATGTCATGCAAGCACTGCTCAGCAATAGCCAAAACACTGGTGTGTTATCAACATCAGTTTAGTCACAAATGCAAAACACAGCACCGTATGGGCTGCTGTGGAGAAAGTTAACTCCATCTCAGCCAGACCCATCACAACATCAAATTTGCTCAGAAGTTCAGCGTAACTAGTTATGTAGAGAAGCAGCAATTATTTAGGTTTTTTTTTCCTAAGTATGGTTTACTTTTCAATCTCTCTACATCCACACATACGACCCTTGCATGATGTGACACGACAGTGGTATTATTCTGTTAAACTTTAAAAGGGGACAATTAAAAAATATCTAACATACATGTGCACATGTGACTATTTATTCACAGTAACCAACTGAACCAGATCAGGATTTTTTCAGAAACATGTAGCACCATGCACAGGTACCAGAGATTTCTACTGGTCAGTCACTGTAGCTCATGAGTGAGTTTTCCTAATGATCATTTTATTTTCTATTCTACCAAACACCATAAAACTCAAACCAGTTGTTCTAAGAAAGGAGAATGAGGATCAGACATTGAATAAATGTCTGAAATTGCTTAATTATGGAATAAAAAAAATAAATAAAAGTGGGTTTCAGTTTATTCAGCCAGTACAAGGTTTTGTGATGGAAACTTCATAAAATTGAGCACGAGTGAATTTTTTATGTGCTCCTGCCACATCTATTCATTCAATAAACTGATGCTTGTGGCTTAGTTTACCCTTTCTGTGCCTTGTGCAATTACATATAATTAAATCTGAACACATTTCTTTCATCAATTCAATTTTCTAAGGTCTCAGATCATTGTCAGCCATCTGTTCAGAACATAGAAGTGCAACTTTGGCAAACAAAATGCCCTTCTCACTCTTTGTTCTGTGTTCTTGTTTTTTAGCTCTATTCAGTTCCCACCATTTCCTCATCTTAAATCTATGAGGTATTTGCCCATAAAAAGAAGGGTACACAACTCAGCCACCCTGCAGGAAGACATGGATAGGCTGGAAGAGTGGGCTACCAAGAACTTTATGAAGTTCAACGAAGACAAATGTAAGGTCTTGTACCCAGGAAAACGTAACCCAGGACTCCAGCACAGGCTGGGATCTACCCGGCTGGGGAGCAGCTCTGTGGAAAGGGACCTGGGGATCCTGGTGGACAACAAGTTCAATATGAGTGAACAGTGTGCTGCTGTGGCAAAGAAAGCCAACAGGATGCTGGGTTGTATCAAGAAGGACATCACCAGCGGAGATAAAGAGGTCGTCATCCCAGTGCTTGCCAGGCCACAGCTGGAATACTGTGTTCAGTTTTGGTCCCCGCTATACAAAAGAGATGTGGTCAGGCTGGAGAGTTTCCAGAGAAGGGCCACAAAGATGATCAAAGGATTGGGAAGCCTGCCATATGAGGAAAGGCTAAGAGAACTGGGTTTGTTCAGCCTTGAGAAAAGAAGGCTTAAGGGAGACCTTATCACCATGTTTCAGTATTTAAAGGGTAACTACAAAGAAGATGGAGACTGCCTTTTTACAAGGAGTCACATGGAAAAGACAAGGGGTAATAGGTACAAGTTACTCCTGGGGAGATTCTGATTGGACAGAGAGGAAAATTTTTCACAATGAGAACAATCAGCCCTTGGAATAATCTCCTCAGGGAAGTGGTGGATTTCCTAACACTGGACACTTTTAAGACTTTGTTGGACAGGGTGCTGGGCCATCTTGCCTAGACTGCTTTTGCCAAGAAAGATTGGACCAGATGATCCTTGAGGTCCTTTCAAACCTGGTATTCTATAATTCTGTGACTGCATGGTCTGTGGGGTTCTGCGTTCCTTGGGTCCTTGCTTTCAAGGCTTCCTGGTAGATATGCTTTAGTTAAACACAAGTTCTGAGGCTCAAACTCACGGGAAGTAGTATGCTCTTCTATGTCCTTTGCTATGCAGAAGGTCAGGCTAAATGAGCTGACAGACTTCTCTGGCATTCAAGATCTATGAAAGCTAGGTCTCCCATTTTTCTAGAACTCCTTGTGTTTCAGGTCTTGTTTTTCCTGTTTTCCTAGTTGGATCCTTGTTGATAATTTGCAGGCTAGGATCTCTAGTTATAATGAGCCTGCCAGCAAAGAGACACTGACAGACACGTGGGTGCTCGCAAGATGCTAAGCAGTAGGTGGAGGTTCTCAAGACACATCAGCTGTGAAGAAAAAGGAGGAGGCATTACAACCCTCCTCACAGTCAGTTTTGTATGCCTGTCTCTCTATTTCTTTCCTTCTCTCCCACTATCCTTTCTCTGAAACACATACTTTCATCTCCTCCCTTGTACTTTGTTTCTCTTAATTCCTGTTTTGGGTTTGTGTGGTGGGGTTTTGGTAGTGGGGAAGGGAGCTACAGGGGTGGCTCCTGTGAGAAGCTGCCAGAAGCTTCCCTGGCTCCAAGTTGGACCCATCTCTGGCCAAGGCCAAGGCCATCAGTAATGGTGGTAGCGCTTCTGGGAGAACATATTTAAGAAAGGAAACCTGCATCGAAGAGGGGAGTGAAATGTGAGAGAAGCATCTATGCAGATACCGAGGTCAGTGAAGAAGGAGGGGGAGGAGGTGCGCCGGAGGAGGTTGATGCCCCTGCAGCCCATGGTGAGACGGCAGGCTGTGCCCCTGCAGCCCATGGAGGGGAGTGGGGGAGCAGATGCCCACCTGCAGCCCATGGAGGATGCCACACTGGAGCAGGGGGATGCCCCCCAAGATGGCCGAGACTCCATGGGAAAGTCCACACTGGAGCAGTCTGTGCCTGAAGGACTGCAGCCGGCAGAAAGGACCCACACTGGAGCAGTTCATGGAGGACTGTCTCCCGTGGGAGGGACCCCACGCTGGAGCAGGGGAAGAGTGTGAGGAGTCCTGCCCCTGAGGAGGAAGGAGCGGCAGAGACAATGTGGGATGAACTGACCCCAATCCCCATTCCCCATCCCCCTGTGCTGCTGCCGGGGAGGAGGAGGTAGAGAAAATTGGGAATGGTGTTGAGCCCAGGAAGAAGACAGGGCTGGGGGGAAGTTGCTCTAAGGTTTTGTTTTGCTTCTTAGTATCCTTGTTTTGATTTGATTTGTAGTAAATTAAATTGACTTTGTTTTTTCCCCAAGTTGAGACTGTTTTTTGCCTGTGACCATACGTGATGATTGATCCCTCCCTGTCTTTGCCTCGACCCATGAGCATTTCTTTACATTTTCTCCTCCTCATCCCACCAGGGTGGAGGCGGGAGGAGTGAGCAAGCAGCTTCATGGTGCTTTGTTGCTGGTTGGGCTTAAACAACGATACCTCCTCTGATATATTTTTATACCCTTCAGTGGGATTTATGATGTTTTAGTTGACTTACACCAAAGGGAATAGTACCTAACTTCTTTAGGATCCTTTTGAAATCCCATTTTTTAGAACATAAATGCCTTGTTACAGCTAGAATTGGAGCTCACTTGCTTGGCTGTAAAACAGGATACAACAATAAGCTGTAAACTGTAGACTAAAGCCTGCCAGACAAGTATTTCCCCTCTCTACTTTGCTTGCTTCTTCTGTGAAAACAATAGCTTGAAAATTTTCTCTCTCTGTAAGGGCAACACCTGCCAAACTTCTTGGACAGTTTGTAAATACACCTCTGACGAAGGGCTCACTGACTAAACCAGTAGGCAGAATTCAGTGAAAAGACTGAAAATGAATGAAAATTGAATCAACAGACAGAGATGCTAAACATATCTAGAGCCAGTGGTTTATGTACCTTTATATGGAATCCATCATCAGGGTCAAGATCAAGTCTCATATCTGTAGTCACTGGAATCCTTCCCATTGACTTTAGTAGGCTCTGTCTAGGAAAGAGGACTTTCCAGGATTTGAAAGCAACTACCTTCTCCACCTTTCCTTCTTATACGTAGCTGAGTGTTAAGATAGTTTTACAAAGTCATCTCTAAATTACCTGCCCTGCTGTCCTCATTTGCACAGGGGTGAGACATGGCCATGCCAATGCTGACATTGAAACAGCATTGATGGGTTCTTCCTGGCTGCTGAAAAATGTGGAAAGGGCTACAGATGCTAGCCATATAGGAACACACAACCTGCTTTGAGAAGGCCACTTCTTAAGGGACACAACTGAAAATTAAAGCCACCAAACCAACATCTCAGAGAGACATTGTTGATCCAAGTTGCTTGACTGCAATGCAGGAATTACTGTGTAGCTTGGCTGTCTGTTAATAATCAGGTAGTTGTCAAAAATCATGATCATATTTACAGTAATTGGACTAAGCATCTGGAAGATTTAATCATTTATCTAATTCCCAAATGAAATGGCCATTTAAACTAATGAGCAAAAGCTTCACTCATTTGACCAAATGACACTGCACTTCTATGCCCAAGACTGCAGTGATCCCTGAGCTAAGTGCCAAATGAACTAGCTCTGGAAGCTGCACAGCTGCATCAGCATGATGCTGTGCCAAGAGTAATTAGTTCTAATGAGAGGCTATACTGCACCTAGGATCAAACCCAGCATAGCTGACTGCTGATTTATGTGCACACACTATCTTTCTTAGAATTAGCTCAGGTATCTAACATGGGGGTTCATTGTCCAGACTAGGCACACTCTATATGTGCCTGTAGGTTAACAGGTTAAACAAACAAAAAAATCATGCAACTTTACACTATCTTTGATCTTATGCAGTCATTTATGTAAGTGTCAAGAAGGAAAAAAGGGTGAGTAAAGCTATCACTTTGACTTAACATCATTTAACACCCACTTCTTATGGTATAAATCTATTCACAAGATATAGTAAGTGAGACTCAGTGTCTTTCTGAACCTTCAGAACAAGCTGATATTCTGTATGGAGTAAACAATCCATCGGACAATCACAGAACCATAGCATGGCTTGGGTTGGAAGGGACTTTTAAAGATAATCTAGTCCAAATCCCCTGCCATGGGCAGGGATATCTTTCACTAGATTAAGTTGCTCAAAGCCCCATCCTACCTGACCTTGAACACTTGCAATGATGGGGCATCAACAACTTGTCTGGGCAACCTGGTCCAGTGTCTTACCACCATCTTTGTAACTAATTTCTTCCTTATAACCAACCTAAATCTACCCTCTTTCAGTTTCAAAACATTGCCTCTTGTCCTGTCATTACAAGTGTTCATAAAAAGTCTTTCTCCACCTTTTTTTATAAGCCACTCATATATTGAAAGGCATCAATAAGGTCTCCCTGGAGTCTTCTCTTCTCTAAGCTGAACAATCCCAGCTCGCTCAGCCTTGTGGAAAAATTGCTGGAGGTGACTTATTGATATGTCCCCCTCTTAAGGGAAGGTAAACCTCCAGAGTGGAATGCAGTGGATATATAAAGAAATCTGTTCCATAAGATTTCCCTAAGCAACATAACCTGCAACCTTAGATGTTAGCAACACTGGGGAGCTTGGTATGCTGACTCTGAGAAAGAGCATGGAGCGTGGAGCAGAGTGAGGACACTGCAGCCAGGCTCTGTGATATCACCACAAGGATGGGCAACGGGAACTATTGGAACAAGAATGGAAGGTCCCTGCATTGAATCCACTGAAGCAAGGAGGTGAAACAATGGGGTTCTGTCAACGCTATTGTCTTACTTCTGATTTATATCACAAGTGCCCAGTCCTGGAGTAGTGACATGCTAAATCATGTTCTCTGGGTAAACTTTGCTCATTATAATCTCATTATAATACCAAAACACAACTCCATCCCAAAGGCTACCTGCCTCCAAGGTGTGACCACCCCTCACTGAGCATACGCTCTGAATTTTCTCTAGCATATATCTTTAAAAGTAAAGTGGGGAGATTTTATACCAATTATAATAAAGGTATGTATGACTAGAGTCACTCAAGTTCCACGTAAAAATAGGAAAATAGTATAAAAGGGCTTAAGAGAGGAGGAATGCTAGGGAAGATGCCATCATAGACAAGTTGGGAGGACATTGCTGACTCCTGGGATCAGTGGATGGGCTGAACCTCTCTTCCCCCCCATAGGGACACCTATTGGGTGAGATTCAAACCCTTGGTTATACCAAGTGCTTCCTCGGGAAACTTAGAAATCTCTATAGAGTTCTTCCATAATTTAGCGTGCTTGTAGTCAACTGTATTCTTGGTACTTGCATGTGCTTTGCAGACACTGTATTTATCGCCGGCAATCCAAAAGAATCTGTACTTCTGTTGCATTAATAAACTGTACAGTTCATTAAAATCTAGCCATGATAATTTGTTGAACGTGACCAAACTTCTTAAGTCTGGCCATAACAGTTTGTTGAACACAACTAGATTGAAAGTATATTATGCTATTTGTGCATTGGTAATCATGGTAGTTCAATATATATTGAGTGCGATGGGACTTAGAGTTCTGAATTGGGCATCACTCAGAATCTAAGCCTAGCCACCCCCAGCCCCTCTGATATCTGAGGATAAGCTGGAACACAAGGGAGTTTTTTTTCTGCCAAACTTCTTTACCTTTTAACGCAACAAACCTTTCTTCATAAAAAAGATGTTCCAGCCCTGTGATCACATCTGTGGCCCTCCTATAGACCCACTCTAACAGGTCAATGACTGTCTTGTGCTGAGGACCCCACAGCTTGATGCAGTACTCCAAGTGGAGTCTCACCAGGGTGAGTAGAGGGGGACAATCATCTCCCTTGACCTGCTGGCCACACTTCTTATGCAGCCTAGGATACGATTGGTTTTCTGGGCCACAAGTGCACATCGCCAGCTCATCTCTTATTTTTTGTCCACCAGTACCCCCAAGTCCTCCACTGCAGGGCTGGTCTCAATTCATCACCCAGTTTGTAGTGATACCGGGGACTGCCCCACCCAGGTGCAGGATGTTGCACCTGGCCTTGTTGAACTTCATGAGGTTCCCATTGGCCCACTCCTCCAGCCTGTTCAGGTCCCTCTGAATGGCATCCCTTCCCTCAAGCTATCAGCTGCACCACTCAGCTTGGTGTCATCTACAAACTTGCTGAGGGTGCACTCAATCCCGCTGTATATGTCACTGATGAAGATGTGGCTGAAGAGCTGCCTGGCGGAAAATGACCTGGGGGTATTGGTCAATAGCCAGCTGATAATGAGACAGCAGCATGCCCAGGTGACCAAGAAGGCCAATAGTATCTTGGGTTGTATCAGAAATAGCGTGGCCAGCAGGACTAGGGAAGAGATCATCCCACTGTGCTCAGCACTGGTGAGGCTGCACCTCGAATACTGTGTTCAGTTTTGGGCCCCTCGCTAAAAAAAAGACATTGAGGTGCTGGAGCGTGTCCAGAGAAGGGCAACAAAGCTGGTGAAGGACCTGGAGCAGAAGTCTCATGAGGAGCGGCTGAGGGAACTGGGGCTGTTTAGCTTGGAGAAAAGGAGGCTGAGGGGAGACATTATCGCTCTCTACAACTACCTGAAAGGAGGCTGTAGCGAGGTGAGGGTCAGTTTCTTTTCCCAAGTAACAAGCAAAAGGACAAGAGGAAATGGCCTCAAGCTGTGCCAGGAGAGGTCTAGATTGGATATTAGGAAAAGTTTCTTTACCAAAAGGGTTGTCAAGCTTTGGAACAGGCTGCCCAGGGAAGCGGTTGAGTCACCATCCCTGGGGGTATTTACAAGATGTGTAGATGTGGTACTTAGGGACATGGTTTAGTGGTGAACTTGGCAGTTTTTAGTTAATGGTTGGACTTGATGATTTTAAAGGTATTTGCCAACCTAAATGATTCTATGATTCTATGATATTAAATAGTAATGGTCCCAGCACAGACCCTTGAGGGACACCACTTATTAGTGGTTTCCACTTGGACATGGAACCACTGACTGTAACTCTTTGGATGTGGCCATCCAGCCAGTTCCTTATCTATCTATGAGTCCATCCATCAAACCCATATCTCTCCAATTTAGTGGCAAGAATGTTGTGAAGGACCATATTAAATGCCTTACAGAAATCCAGATGACACCAGGAGCTCTTCCCTTGTCCACTGATGCAGACACTCCATTGTAGGCCGCTAGATTAGTCAGGCACAATTTTCCATTGGCGAAGCCATGTTGGCTGTCTCTAATCACCTCCCTGTCATGCATATACCTTGACATAGCTTCCAGGAGGATCTGTTCTATGATCTTACCAGGCACAGAGGAGGCTGATGGGTCAGTAGTTCCCAGGGTCCTCCTTTCTACCCTTTTTAAAAATGGGTGTGATGTTTCTCCCTTTTTCCAGTCACTGGAGACTTCACCTGAGTGTCAGGACATTTCAAATATGATGGAGAGTGGCTTGGCAACTACATCAGCCAATTCTCTCAAGACCCTGGGATGCATCTTGTCAGGTCCCATGGACTTAGGTATGTTT
Organism: Astur gentilis; assembly: GCF_929443795.1. Classification (NCBI taxonomy): domain Eukaryota; kingdom Metazoa; phylum Chordata; class Aves; order Accipitriformes; family Accipitridae; genus Astur; species Astur gentilis. The sequence continues at coordinate 8,242,452 of NC_064893.1, read as the reverse complement.
AGGCTCCTCACGTGATCTTGAACCTGAGTTAGGTTACAATGGGAGGCACTTTGTTCCCCCCTTGACGTTCAGGCACTTGAGATATGTAGGAAGAGAGATTACCATATCTATTTATAAAATATTACTTCCTTGTGAAAAAGGAAGTACAGTGACTGCTATTAGTATTAACATTTCGATGATATAACTGTAAAGTTAGTTTTTAAATATGAGTGATTTCAGACATTCTGTAACAGTATTACTGATTTCTGCTGAGTGAAATTCTTGTTGCTTGGAGAAAATATTTTTAAAGAAATTTTACCTTCAGTTGTAGGAAGAATAGAAACATGTATAGAAAGGAGAAGAGAAATTAACTTCTCAATGTAAGGTAAAGGAATGAAAATATGTATAACTGAATGACTTTAACCTTTAGAGGTTTGGAAAAAACTGATACCATAATATTTAGAAAATATACAAATAGAAATCCAAGGGTGGTTTTATTGCAACGATTAATGAAACTAATTTATCCGGAATAGGACTTATGGTGAATAGGACTTACTAAATTCCTCTTCACATTTATCAGGAATACAGAAGTCTTCAGAATGTCTGAAGCTTCTTATGACCTTTTCAGTGTGTTTTTATATAATGTTTTCATTTTGTAATTTTCAAAGTATCCTGCAGACCAAAAAAACCAAATCAGAATGAATAATAAAGAAAAAGGCTTTGTCAAATGCAGAAAAGTGCATCCTCTGAAGTGCCTATCCTTCTCATATTTTTGATCCTCCTTTTCTCCACCATTTAGTCTGCAGCCTGAAGGCACTTGATTCAGTCTTTGCTGTGTGCAGTATCTACATCTGGTTGCTGCAAGCTTGCAGTGACATTTCTTTGCGAATGGACAGTGAATTAGATCTACTGAGAGACGTCCTGATTCAGCAAGAGCTGCTGTTTTCTTATGCATCTGACTATGCTGACACATTGTAAGACAAGACTGCACACAAATAAATTATTTTGCTGTATGTGAATTTAATACATTATTGTCCTGCTTCCATGATATTTTCACATATTCCTTCTACTAAGGTTTACAACTGGACCAGTAATTTCAACAACTGGACAAATAAAAAGTCCTAGCTTTCTGTTTACAGGAACCAAGCATCTTTGGATTAATGGCAATTACGTATATTAAAATCCTTATTTCATAATTTTATTTTAGGACTGTTCAAGTATATTTTCATATATCTGGCTGCCTGACTGAATAGCTAGCTGTTTTCTTGTTCCTTCATTGACTGTGTTGGATTAGACCCCTCTACTATAATAATCTTCACCTATTGTCTCCATGCTGAGCCCTTGAAATTCGTTATCCTCACCTGTGGTTTTAATCTTGGATACTCAATACATACCAGCTGGCTCAGAAGTACTGTAGTACATTGCAGCATAGTCCTGGGAAATTCTGGGACTCCCATACTCTGGGATTCCCAGAGTACTAGGAAATACCAGGGAGAGGAGATGACAGAAAAAAGTTGTGGAAAAGGTAAGTGAAGAGAAGGAAGGTGGAAGCTGGAAGGTAAGAAAGATAGTAACTATCCCTGGGGTAAATCTGGGCTCCAACACTCTTCAAATCTTCACTAATCATCTAGATGATGACAAGGCAGAGTGTACCCTCAGGAGGTTCACAGATGTCACAAAACTGGGAAGTCCATGATGCTATCCAGAGGGACCTCAACAGGCTGGAGAAATGGACTGTCAGGTACCTCATGAAGTTCAGCAAGGGGAAATGCAAAGTCCTGCACCTGGCGGGGAAAACTCCCATGCAGCAGTACATGCTGGGGGTCACCCAGCTGGCAAGTAGCTTTGCAGAAAAGGCCCTGGGGGTCCTGGTGGCTACCAAGTTGAACATGAGCCAGCAGTGTGACCTGGTGGCAAAGAATGCAAATGGTATCCTGGGCTGCATTAGCAGGATTGTTGTTGAAGGAAGTGATCCCTCCCCTCTACTCAGCACTCCACACCTGGAGTACTGTGTCCAGTTCTGGGCTCCCCAGTACAAGAGAGACATGGGCATACTGAAGAGTGTCCACTGAAGAGCCACGAAGATGATGAAGGGACTGGAGCACCTCACACATGAGGAAAGGCTGAGAGAGCTGGGACTGTTGCCTGGAGAAGAGAAGGCTCAAGGGGATCTCATCAATGTCTATAATACCTGAAGGGAGGGTGCAAAGAGGACGGAGCCAGGCTCCATGCCAGTGGTGCCCAGTGACAGGACCAGAGGCAATGGGCACAAACTGAAACACAGGAGGTTCCCTCTGAACATCAGGAAACAATTTCAGTGTGAGGGTGACAGCTCTCTGTGGGGTCTAGTTGAAGGCCACTGTAATTTTCTTCATCAGCTTCAGTGAAAAAGAATGCTGATGGACTGTAGGACTATTAGTTTGCTGATGATAATCCATTTGTTGTCTGTTTCCCTTGCTTAACCTCTAATGCTGAATACATGCCTCTCTGAATGGAATTGGAACGTAACAGTGAGCTGGTTTGCTGAAGCTCATGCTAGATAAGACTGCAGTGATAGTAGCAGGTAGAAGGAAGAAATTAAAAAGTGTATTCATTACCAGCAGTGTATCAGTCACAGTAAATATGTGTTTCTGGAGCATGGCACCGAGATGGTTGTCATCTGTATTCATATGGCTAGGGGATTCTAACAGTGTCTCCTAAACAAGGTTTTGCTAGTGTAATCTATATTTCTGGCAGCTAAGATTTTCCTGCATAATTCAGTTCCAAGAAGTAAATCACAAAGTCCTACATTTTCTGTTTTTCTCCAGTGCATGATTAGTCTCTTGGATTGCATTAGGAAAGTCAAAGAAATCAGAGTTTGCTACAAGTAAACATATAAAGAAATAAAAAAATTACACGTTATTATTCTGTTAGTCTGTGGGGTAGTCTACAGCATCAAGCTTAATTTTGTTGTGCACATGACACTTGCACCAATACCCCTACCTATCTACATATTCTGAAACATTTGCAGGTGTATTTCAGTGCTTCCTTATTGCTGTTTTACATGAGTTCAGCTAGCAACACTATTCCCCCTCCTTTCCTTTTTCCAGTATTTAAGGGAATAATAGTCTGGGATACTACTGTGTGAAGTAGTTTCCTCAAGTGCACATTTACAGGTGCACTGTTTCAACAATACTAGTATTAAAAGTAGGCTATTCACTACCATAGTCTGCTCTGAAAAGGTTAAGAAGTTGCATATAGAAAGAGGCATATCTGTTAGATGCAGCACTGCTCAGTTACATCTTGTTTCTGGTAGAGAGTGATTATGTCAGTGAGCCATTGTGTTTCCATGCACACACAAGATTAGATTACTCCTTTGGAGCAGAAGCTGGAGCAGAGAACAGTGCAGACTTATAATCCTTCCCTGAGTTTTCCCTAGGGTGGTCCAACCTGCTGTCTGAATGCAGCTGAGGGGGAACTTTTAACTGCTGGAAACCTGTCTTGACCTTTTCCAAAGCACATAAGCTTCCTGCAACTGGCTAAATTCTCTCCAGGTGCAAGGTAGTAAAAAAAAAATGGCCCTGGCTTCTCTCACCTTGTGGACTGACACCAATTCTCTTTCTACTGGCAGACAACCACTTACACATGTAATTCACAATATTTTGGAAAGGCGTAACTATACTGGAGCTCAATATGAAGGGAAATCAGAACTGAATACAGCACCTTCCTTGTCATTAGTAAGCATCTGTGTGAGGACAAAGATAAGGAGGCATTTGATTTCAGTAATAACTAAGAATCAGTTATTTTTATTTCACTTTAAAATAAACTCAACTATCAACAATCAAACAGAAATATCAGTCTTCCTACACAGTAGATTAGATTGCTTTGGGGAATAAAATTATTTCATTTAAATGAAAGTATCAAATTGTCTCATGCAAGATCATGCAAAGGCCAAATATGCCCTAAGAAGATAATTATTTATTATCATTAATTACTTCAGTTATGCTAATTGCACTCCAGATGTCTTGTAGATAAGCACTTGGAAACAACTCTCATATTTTTACAATTATATTGCAGTTGATGCAGCAATTTTCAGCCATGGACATTAAGAATGAAAAATAACATTATCAGTCCTGCATAAACAGGGAATCAAAGCAGATATGTGAAAGGACTTGTTTAAGGTCAAACATCAGATGGTTAGAGCAGGGCTTGAAAAAATACCTACTTGCTTTACTTCTAAGGCAATAAATGCCATTTCAGATAGACAACATTAACTCCCATCCAGCCAGCCCTCTTGCAATAAGTACTTAGCTGCCTGGAAGGAAGGAAGGAACAGTGACTCAGTTGAAGGACTTGTTGATTCATCTCATGAGAGTTACTAAAGCTTAAAAAAATACAGCAGCAATATCTTCTGGTCTCTTTTGTGAGAGATGATTCACACAAAGGGAACCGTAGTCAGTGCACTGAGTGGAAAAGGAGAGGAGGCGTATGCTTTCCTGTCTGTAGTGGGTTATAATATACTTCATTACATCCTTTTAACTGCAACACTTTATCATGAACCTGAATTGGTCCCATGCAACAGAAGTCACCACAACAAGGGGGAAGCACAGATGTCAAACCAGAGCTCTCCCATGCAGCATTTACAGGGTTTTCTGTAACTGCTAGTTATTTTTTGTTGGATGAAAGGCAAAATAAAAGTGGGTGCTAATGTTCTGAAATCAGGTTATGTCTGAGCATGGTAAAGTATCAGAGAGATTTTTGAGAGGAGAAGCGGCTTTTCCTCTGAAAAATTGCTATGAAATTGGCACGGTTCTAAAAATGCTGAGCAATGGGTCTGAGTGCTTACAAGCAGATGCAAAGGATATCAACCCCCCTCTCAGATATTTCACTTTTGAATGTCATAAAAATCAGCCAAAATTGTAAATTGTGCATCATACTAAAAGTAGTAAGAGCCTGGTGTAGGCCTGAAAAGTAGACATCAAGACTGTCACTCTTCTGTGCTGTGATTTTGAGAAAGCACGTTGCCTGTGTGCTTTTCTTCCTCTTCTGTGTTGTTTTTCTTATTCTGTAATTTGTGTATTAGCTGTAGGTTCTTCTGTAGACTGTTGTTTAGGTATTTAGATCTAAAAGGTATTTAGATGCCTGGGTGGTAGCTACCAAAAAACTTCTACGTCTGGCCAGGTGCTCATGACAATATGAATTTATTGATTTTTTTTTTTTGCCTAGCCATGTAAGTTTTTGTCATTTGTAGTGGCTGTTTTATAAGCAATTTTTCATGGCTGCTATTTCTTTCTCTGTGGCTGCCCAGGGGTCACCATCAGAGTAGAAAACCTGTTGCACTATGTGCCGTACTAACACAATAAAAAAAGGCCATCCAAAAATTACTCAAGTTTACTTTTAGTGTAGTAACTCTGTATATGAAAAGGGTGTGTGTAAGGGGGCAGGGTAAACAGACCCAACTAACTGTGGCTCCCTTTTATCAAAAGCTTTAGACAAAGATTTTCCTCCCTGATGTCTATACTTGTGATAATTTATGGTTGCCAACATGCAGGGTAGACGCCCCCAAAATGGAAGATGATATCTTCAGTATTGTTTACTTTTTTATTCTGCAGCAGGAAAAAATATCGACAAAAAATACAAAGCAGGAGTATCATGGAGTGGTACAGGAGAGTGGGAGACAAGAACTGACACATTGGAGGTAAAAATATGTGCTCTGACTTCATGGTAAAGAAAGTAGAAATGTAGAGGTAGAAAACTCCTGTAACACACTGGCAGAGGATGAAGGACACAGCCACATGCTACATGCTCATTTTTGACTGGTCTGTGAGTGAGGGACCTGCCTCTTTTTCTTAACTACTTTGCTTCACTGTATACATGGTCTCACGAAATGTAAAGCCAACAGGAGACCCATTCCTATTTCCTTCTGCAACAGTGGAAAACATAAAAGGGTGAGTGAAAGGATTTATGACTGTATAAAACATTTGTTGTTAAGAATTCATACTAATAGAGAGCTGTCTGCAGTGCACGAGTAGAGACAAAATGCACGACAGCGATCCAAGCTATATTTTAAAAACAAAGTCAAGAGGATATAAAAGGCCTAAATTACGCAAGATAGTGAAATGACAGTCTTGTGATAGTAACTGCCTTCATGCTCTTCTTAAAAAAATAGATTCACTCTTTTATGAACTTTTAAACCAAATTTTACATGAATGTTTTTTCTTTTCTTTTAAAATGTAAGAAATTATACATGTGTGCAAGATTTCTGAATTAAAATTCAGTAGAAGAAACATTCTTTTTGCCTGTCCTCAGAGCAACTGTAGCAAGGCAAGGTAGAGAGACTGAATCGAGAATGACATAAAAATTAATTAATTTTCATTGTGATTTAAATTGGAATTTTTTAAACTAGCATTTAAACCATGACAAAATGTTGCAAAGTGTTAGGAAAATCCATGGCCAGAACTTTATAGGAACATTTAGCATCTATTACATTATAATGTTCTCACAAACATTTAAAGAGAAAAAAAAATATATTTACTTGAATCAATCTATTGACATAATTTGGATTAAGTGTGTGCATAAATATTTGAAGCATCATGGATACAATTTTATTATTATTAAAAACACCTCCTCTTTGATAATATTTAGTCACAGAAAATCTTTTTCTGCTTTAAAACTAGGATTAAATAGCAGAGTTGTGTGGGTGACAGTATAGTGGGTGTCTGATGTAGACCACCTGACTAGGAAGAAAAAGTGGATGAGACGTTCTAGAGACAGCTAGAAGTAGCCTCATGTTCACAGGCCCTGGTCCTCATGTGGGTCTTCTTCTATGGGACCCGATAGGATCCATCCAAAAGTACTGAGGGAACTGACCAAGCCGCTTTCCATCATCTACCAGCGATCTCGGTCAACAGGGGAGGTCCCAGAGGACTGGAGGCTTGCCAATGTGATGCCCATTTACAAGAAGGGTCAGAGGGAGGATCCGGGGAACTACAGGCCTGTCAGCCTGACATCAGTACCCGGGAAGATTATGGAATGGTTTGTCCTGAGAGAACTCACATGGCAAGTCCAGGATAAGAAGGGGATCAGGCCCAGTCAGCATGGGTTTACGAAAGGCAGGTCCTGCTTGACCAACCTGATCTCCTTCTATGACCAGGTGACCCAACTAGTGGATGAGGGAAAGGCTGGAATGGATGTTATCTAAAGTGAACGTTATCTACCTGGACTTCAGCAAGGCCTTTGACACTGTCTTTCATGGCATAGTCCTTGAGAAGCTGGTGTCTCATGGCTTGGACAAGTGTACTCTTCGCTGGCTGAAAAACTGGCTGGATGGACGAGCCCAGAGGGTTGTGGTGAATGGGATGAAATTCAGTTGGCAGCGGGTCACTAGTGGTGTTCCCCAGGGCTCGGTGTTGGGCCCCATTCTGTTTAGTACTTTTATCAATGATTTGGATGAGGGGATTGAGTGCACCCTCAGCAAGTTTGCAGACGACACCAAGTTGGGAGGCGGGGTCGATCTGCTGGAGGGTAGGATGGCTCTACAGCAAGATCTGGACAGGCTGGATCGATGGGCAGAGGCCAATTGTATGAAGTTCAACAAGGCCAAGTGCCGGGTCCTGGACTTCGGTCACAGCAACCCCATGCCCCGCTACAGGCTTGGGGAAGAGTGGCTGGAAAGCTGCCCAGTAGAGAAAGACCTGGGGGTGCTGGTTGACAGCCGGCTGAATGTGAGCCAGCAGTGTGCCCAGGTTGCCAAGAAGGCCAACGGCATCCTGGCCTGTATCAGAAATAGTGTGGCCAGCAGGAGCAGGGAGGTGATTGTTCCCCTGTACTCGGCACTGGTGAGGCCGCACCTCAAGTACTGTGTTCAGTTTCGGGCTCCTCACTACAGGAAAGACATTGAGGTGCTGGAGCGTGTCCAGAGAAGGGCAGCCAAGTTGGTGAGGGGCCTGGAGCACAAGTCTTATGAGGAGTGGCTGAGGGAGCTGGGGTTGTTTAGCCTGAAGAAAAGGAGGCTGAGGGGAGACATTATCGCTCTCTAAAACTACCTGAAAGGAGTGTAGTGAGGTGGGTGTTGGTCTCTTCTGTCAGGTGGCTGGAGATAGGATGAGAGGAACTGGCCTCAAGTTGCGGCAAGGGAGATTTAGGTTAGATATTAGGAAAAATTTCTTTACTGAGAGCGTTGTCACACATTGGAATAGGCTGCCCAGGGAAGTGGTTGAGCCACCATCCCTGGAGGTATTCAAAAAAGTGCGTAAACAAGGCATTTCAGCACATGGTTTAGTGGGCATGTATGATGGTCAGACTCGATGATCTTGAAGGGCTTTTCCAACCTAAATGATTCTATGATTCAACCACCCCAATATCTGTTGGAGGGACAACACAGCAGAGCATAAGTAAGGATCCTGGAAAGCATCGATGACAACGTCCTGATGCAAGTGAAACAGAAGCCAATGAGGAGAGATGCTCTGCTGGACCTTACACTCACAAAAAAGGAGGGGCTTGCTGGGGATGTGAAGGTTGAAGACAGCACCAGCTGGAGTGATCATGAGATGGTGGAGTTCAGCATCCTGAGAGGAGAAAGCAGGGCAAGAAGAAGACAGGCTTCTGCAAGTACCTAAGTGCTACCTAAGTAGCAAAAAGATGACTAGGGGAAATGTGGACCCACTGCTGAATGAGGCAGGGGCCTGGGTGGCACAGGACATTGAAAAGACTGAGGTCATGAACACTGCCTTTGCCTCAGTCTTCACTAGCAAGACCAGCCTTCAGGAGTCCCAGGCCACAGAGATCAGGGACAAAGTCAGGAGCAGGAGGGTTGGACCAGATAACATCCAGAGGTTCCCTCCATACTCAACCATATTGTGATTGTGTGATTGCATCATTGCAGAGACTGCATAGGCTATTTCCTTACTGAAAGAGCCGTTGAGATTCATTTTAGTCCCATGGGCAGGATGTTTTAAAAATCATACACTTGTCCTTTGCTGAGATGAGCATTTATAAATATTGAAGTATTGGGGGGGTGGGGGTGGGGGCAGAAATTGCACCTCAGGTGGGTCTCCTAGCCACTAGGTCTATCCCTTTATTCACTCCATGGCTCATTAAGAATGCAATTATTCCTGAAAAGTGGTGAAGAAAAGATTGAGATATTCAAAGATATTATTTCCTCATAATCTAGTAATCAGAGCATCCACAGATGCAGTGGAAAGTAGATATCTGAAACTCATGTGGGCAAAGGAATGCGCTGGGAACATCTGCCAAGTCTGGCCATGTAAGGTAAGAAGACCAGTGCCTATTACACTGAAATCAGAGCTCTTCATGTGCTACTCAGGTGTTACAAAGATGCAGGCACATCTGGACATGCCAGAGGATACATCCTGAGGAAATTCCTTTGGAAAATTTAGGCTGATACAGGCTTGACACACTTTCTGCTAGGTGGCAGCTGAATAGGTATTCTGAGTATTAAAATCTTCTACTGAGATGCTTAAGTCTGCTGGTGGATCTAGCCACTGACACCTTGTCTTCAGGAGGAGACACATCCAGTCACAAGTAAACCGAATTCAGTCATTACTGTCAAGAAGAGAGGAAGCTTGTTCTCCTAGTTTGTTTTGAAAGATGTTGCATTTACCCTGTTAATGCAGAAAACTCAGTGACAAAGTTGGGGTCGAGAAGTCAACTGAGCTCAAAGTGACATCCTGCTACTACTTACCACATGAACTAATGCAAGAAGTCACACAGTCACTTCAAAGAGTAGCAGGATGAGAAAGTCCTTAAGTATCAGTTTGTTGACTTCAGTTATACATGTGCATTTTTTATTTCAAATTACAGGAAATTACAAAGAAAATGTAAACTAATGGAGTTACCATAGTTTTATGACTGACTTATATGATTTTACCCTGCAGTTGAGCAAGGTAAGAGTGCACATAAAGCCAGTAAGTGAAGCAGACACCACTTTCTAATGTGTGGCAGAACACGAAGAATAGGAAAGCATATAAAGGATTTAACAAAGTCAATGTAATGGATATCCTTCTTTGATTAAAAAACCCTCTGATTTTTGGAAGAAGAGAATTGTTACCGATCTAGCACATTTGATTTACTTCCAAAAAGAGCAGAGATGGAAAACAGAATTGCACAGATTGTTGATGAGATGGATGAAGTATGGGTCATCAGAAAATTAAAGGACCTCTAATTTTTTTGGGGTCAAGCCATATTTAGTACTACAATGAATACCTTTGCACAAGAAGTCAGCATATGTCTAAATTTTTTTTGCCAGTAACATAATGTTGGAAAGGTCAGAAAATAATACATAAGAAATGGGATCCCACTGTGATTGGCCAAAAATTCCTAGGATGCTGTGGGCAGGGTGAGTATTAATGCCATTGTGCAAGGCACTAGTAAACCATTATCAGAATAAATGTTTTGATTACCTGTGTTTAAAAAAGAAGAATTCAAGGTGAAATGAGTAGGGAGAACCTTATTAGCATAACCAGAGAAAGGAACAAGAGAAAATATCTTATGAGAAGAGATGATGTGAATTTGCCTTTCTTAACGTAGCAATTAAAAGCTGAGAGAAGATATGATTGCTCCATAAATACACAAAGGGAGAGTAAATGCTAGGAAGGAAAAATAATTAGTTCAGCCAAAGAACAATACCGAAACAAGAATGAATGGCTAAAAACAAAAGATGCAAATAAAACTGTTAGAAATGAGAAGATTTCTAAGCAACAAATTTGTGAAAGTCTGAAGCAGTTGTCCAGCTGGCAAAAATTCAAACTATTTTCAATAGAGAGTTGGACAAATTTAGGGAGCTAGACATGAGTTATGCATCGTGGTTGTCTGTGAGAGCAAGGATGTAAATTCAAGGACCCAGAAGTTTTGTTCCTGTCATGTGCCTAAGACATCTGGTAATTTTGTGCAGTATAGTAAATATTTACTTTCTGCAGCAAAAGATCAGCATACATGAAGAACGTAACAAAGCATATGCAGTTTCAGAATGTAACAGAAAGTAGAGTGGAAAAGAGGGCGAAGACCTGAGAAGAGCTAGTGGGTGGTAGTGCTAGCAACGGTTTGCCATGTGTTGCATGTATTTAGTGCAATAGAAACCAAAGCTAGGGAGAACTATGCTTTTTGAATGCCAATCAGTTTCCACCTTGAACTTTATGTGAGCTGTAACTGATTTATAAGACACTGCACATAAAATGGCTATTAAAGTGGCATTTATGGCAATGAGAAAAGCATCCCAGCACTCTTGAAAGGAGAGGGGTAACGCTGAGGGGATGCTGTACAGCACTGTGCGGTGCGGGGTCATGAATGCCATACTGACACGGGGGTAGACCAAAGCAGAGCAACTTATACCCAGCAACCTGTACCCTGTCAGAATCCAAGCTAGTTACAGAAGAGCTACTGATGGCAATTTTCCCACAGCCCTGTGTGTAGGATTTTCTGTTGGTCAGTTTTAGCCAGTTCCCCAGCTGGGATGTTTATTTGCTTTCTTTGTCTTGCTCCCACATGCCAACCTGGGCACCTATCCTCATCTGCTAATTAGGAACAAGGATACAGGTAGAACTGGCCTTCTCAGATGGGCCATAAATTGCCCTGTTTGAATATCAGGCTTTTCTGCATCACCTACCTCATCTGAAGAGGAATCTCGTCTTTGAAAGAATGGTGCTTGCAATTCTTCAGACTAGGGTTTTTTTTTTTGTTTGTAACTTTCATATTGTCCTGGAATAGGATAAGAGTTTGCAAATACTGCTGTAAAAACATTTGGGTCAAAAATTTCGCTGAAGAAATTTAATGTTTTTCCATTTAATTTGATAACTTCTTACTGGCCCCTGGGATGAAGAGATTCCTCAGTGTCCTGTGCATTCTTTGACACTAATGCAACATGCTCTCCTAGGAGACTGTTTTTCAAAAAAGTGACCTTCTGCTAGGAAGGCAAAATAACAACTCAATTAAAAGAAACAACAAAGGTCACACCGTCTTCCCTACCCAGCTAGAAAAATAAAGCAGTGGAAAATGTAAGCTGCATTTACATTAACATATGGGAACTCAAAGAGTATCATGTGGAAAACTCATCGGTATGGTAGAATTCCATTTTAGGATGCCTCTGGAGAAAGAAGTAATGAAGTTATTAAAATTTGTAAGAAAATCTATTAATCAGTCCTGTGTTACAGCATTCAGTCTGGAGGAATGAATGCTGTCTGGGCAGAAGCAAACAGCAATGGGAATCATGGTCCCTGGTCTGTCACTGCTTCTTGTCTGATTTTGGAGAAGTTACTTATGTCTCAAATACGTAGCCTAGAAACAGCTAAGCACAAGAAGCAATGTAGGACTTTTCTCTTGAAGTGCAAATGTTAGGTATTAAGAGTGCTGTCAGTATCCCTTGACTACAGATCAAGTAGACCCATCCTGAAGCCATATTGCTGCTCTTATTAGCAACCTACTCCATGTAATCCCTTTCACAGCAGCCAAGTTCCCTGGTTGCTCCCTGGGGAGACTTTTAGGGCAGCTAGCATTGCAGGGGTTATCAGCCAAGTGACATCTCTGAGTGTAGTGGTTGTAAATATTTCTATCTTTCCACAATAAATGAATAAGAAAGCTCCTTCCTCTCTTACATGTTCATGTCAGGATCAAACACAAGATGACCTTTATCACTCTAAGCCTCATCTCTTTTTCTGTTGCAAAACTGACTTGCTGTTTACTTACTTCAGAGTAATAAGTGAGACAAAATTCATTAGTGTCTCTAAATTGCTTGGAGGTACTGGGATGAGAGGAACTACAGAAGTGAGTAGAGTATCTTTTTAATTAGAATTATATGACAGTGTCATTAAGAGAGTTTTCTGGAAATAGTTTAATTCACCATAGGCTTTCTAGAGCAACAGTCTTGGGAATCTGATACAAAACAGTGATGGCAGACGCTTCTTCCCAAATTCTCAGGAATATGCCCCTTCCAAAATTTGCTTTCAGGAATACATCTCTTCCAAAACTTGAGATTTCTCTTGATCAGCAAATTCAAAGGTGGTCTGTTTGACAAACACTTCACAGGTATGAAGTAGTTAGGTTTTCATAGTTGTAACTCTCCAAAGTCTTCAATGCACATCTCATAAATGTACAAACCCATACTCTTGCTCATTTGACCCTAGTCAGATATGTTGATATTCAGCCAGATTTTAGGTAGCCCCCTGCCTGCTGCAGAGTTTCAAGTTAGGATCCTGGAGGCTTATTTCCCTGCACCTCAATGGCTCTAGCCAGGCTCTCTTATGCAAAGCTACCATTTCCAGGGAAGAATGACTGCAAGGAAGACCTGAATGGGGAGGAGAGCTGAGAGTCTTCATGAATTCAGAATGAAATTCTTAGCATGTTTCGTTTGGCAACATTCAACCCTGAAGTGCTTAAAAAAAGAACATTAGGATTGCCGGTGAAGTTCTAAAGGATCCATGTTGCTGTTGGCTGACATACAGGCTGCTGTTTCATCTCTGTTTCATGCATGCTAGGTCTTCTCCCAACCTCTGCAACAAGGGGACGGAGATAAAGGCAAAGGATGAATTAGGGCAATGGACAGCTAAACTTTTTAGCGGTAGTAGGTGGGCCTCTTACAGCAGATATGTGTCTCTGATGGGCCACGCAGCTTATTTCAGTTCACAGAAGTACTGCATACTCCCAACTCCCAATCACCTCTCAGAGCAAGTGCCAGCTCTACTGCATATACACAGTACAGTTACATGGAGAGAGGTCACTAAATTTCATAGGTGCTTTCAAGTACACACTGGGGAGCAAATGAGAGGCTCTAAGAAACATGTCAAACAGTTCTTTGAAACAACATTCAATCTTTTTGTGGATTGCTCTTATGAAAGGCACTGACAATGAACTGTCTGAGACTGTTGCCCTGGCAGGCTTTGTAGACAGCAGATTACATACCTCTGGGTCCTAAAAGGTAGGTCAAGGTTAAAGAAGGAAAAAAATGCCCATGGTGAGGGGAGGGGGGGCTTGCATAAATGAAAAAAATGGTGGTCTCAATGGTGTTTTTATAGGAAAACTGGATTTTAGGTTAAACCCTCCCAAAACTCTGTAGGAAAGCTCTAAAAGAGAATATATCTTTTTTTTTTTCTCTCTCTAAAAAACAGTTTTAATTTTAAAAACATCTGGAAATTTTGACCAGAGACATATGTTTTCTGGAAGCACTGCTTTACCGAAAAATTTATACCTTATCCAACTTTCTAAGCAATCCTAGTTGTTGTCAGCTGACCAGCCAGCTATAAAAATAATGGGGTTCTGTAGATTTACTGATGTATGTAAAAACTGAGGCTTCAGGTAATTCTACATCTCTGCCAACTGTTCCATGAATGGTGACAAGTACAAGCTTGCCGGAGGAGCTGCTTGATAAATGGAATAACTAAAGACTTCAGCTACATTCATAATAACACGGTGGTGTTGGTTTTTTTTTTCCATGACAGTCTTCTTTGTCAGCTGTTTGGAAAAGCTATTTCTTAAATCAGAGATACATGTTTGTTCCTTCCTTCCTGTATTCCCCCTCTCCTCAGAGATGGCAATCTGGGGCTTTGCTGAAGGCACATGTAGTTACTTTTCAAGATACTGCAAATTCCACCTCCTTTTCTTAGAAATCTAGAGAGTTAGAAAATAATCTGTGCAGTTATTAGACCATAAGAAGCTCCAAGACAGCACATGAGTAAAATAATTTAATGAGTGTTCCTAGTGACAACCCTTGTGCTCAGAATAAAACAGGCAATACTAAACTCCTTTCCAAAGACTTGAAGCTAGGAATTTTTGTAGACTGAATTATTTGTTTCCCTAATGCATTCACCAAGTGCAGCAAGCTGATTAAAATACTGGATATTGTACAACCTTTCAGTTCCTGGTCTGCAGAGCTAAGCTTATGCATCACTAACCATATATTACAGGTACACACGGGTATTTCACATGTAAGGGAAGACAAAAATAGAATTTGCACTGTCTGCTGGCAGGACACTGATTTCAACATTTTCCTTTTGGAACGATAAAAACTAAAGAAATCAAGATCAGGTTTTGTAGGAAGTCATTCTTCTTCAATGGGGACTGTACCTGTATGAGAAGGCAATGAGCAGTCAAAAGCGATGCACTCAACTGTTTGAAGTGCAGCAGCTTGCAGTAAATATGTGATGACGGCCATTAGGCAAAAACCTTTAATACAAAATAGCCATTCTACTAGAGAATTTGATGGGTTACCTAGAAAGTGGCTTGCCAAAGGAAACCTTCTTCTAGGTTTAGGGGTAATTCTGTAATTACCTTACTGACTTAACTTTATGTTTCATTAAGAAACAAATTCATGTATTAATTTTACAGGACTTCTGTCAAGGGGAAACAGACTTTTAAGAAGCAGCAGAGGCTACTGTAAGCCATGTAAGGAACTTCTGAAAGTCTGAAACTTTACTTTTCGTTTGAATGAATTCCAAACCCATGTAAGTGCAGACTAGAATGGAACAAAAATGAAAACTTCATAAAACAAAACGCTTATTAAACAAACATGTAATTCAGAAGAGAGAATGAGTTTCTCTTTATTACTAAACCCACAGTATTCAACTCTTTTTGAACTCTGACTGGTAGAACATTGAAGTCACAGAAAAGCCTATTTTCTGGGGCTCTGAAAATTTCAAGCAATAGTTTCCAGGAAAGAAAAGGTAGAGTGAATGCAATTATATTGAATGGGCTGCTTTGTACTTTTTAGCAAATACAGTCAGGACAGTTTTAATCAAGAGCATTTTACTACTTTAAACAGTAATAGTATATTTGACCTTACAGACTGTTTTTACAGGTGATAGTTCAATTTCTGCCATCAAGAATTTGTAATTTAAGGCTTAGATTCAGGGACATGAGGCAGAGGTTGAATTTATGTGTATGCCAGATCCCAGCAAAGTCAGTGGATCTCAAGCATAGGCTTAAAATTAAACTGCTGTTTAATGATAGTTGGGGTACACTGCCACATGCTTTCTTGAACCGGTGCATGTATTCAGCGAGTCACTGCAGCATGATAATTATTTAAACTGTGCTGAGTTCAAAAGAGTTATAGTCAGTGCCAAGTCATCTTTATTCACTGTTATTGTCACCTTTTAGCTAAGTGAACAGCATGGCTGGTCTGATAAATACAGCGGCTGAGAATACCTTCCGTGCAGTAGAAGAGCAAGAAGCTCTGGAGATGTCCACCTTAGCTGACTGTAAGTACTACTTAAATTCAAACTGAAATTAGAAATAGCTGCCCCTTTATTATTAAAGGGCTGTGCCCCTTGTTAATACAAACAAGACTATTCCCTGTGACTCAGTAGGAGCTATTTTGATTTGCACCAGTTGCAGATTACAGAAAATTGGGATTAAGGAACATCAACTAAATTCCTTGTAGAAAGAGGGAAAAGAAGCTGTCACCCACTTGGAACTTGGCACTTTACCCAGAGGGAAAATGTAGTTACATTTTAAAGGGGCCTTCTGGTGGTTTCTAAATTTCCACATTCTAATTTGTGGTTTTAGACTTTGGGAAGTGTCAAAAATGGCTTTTTGTTTTAAAATTAGATGTGCATGTGAAAATCACATTGAATTTGCATAAGAATACATTATTTGGGGTATGCAGACACTTTCTTTTCTTTCAACATTAGTGACTTTTGATGCTGACTTTTGTGCATCAATATTTAGAGCTAGGCCCTTGGTGTCCGTGAGTAGCTCCTGCAGCAAAAGGAAGCACAAATGCTTTCCCCGGTGCTGGAGTGCAGGGAGGCAGCTTGCTGCACTCATGTAACCCTGCTGTTGTAATGTGCCACAAGAGGCTCTAATAACAGCTGCACATAGCACAGCAGGCCTGTCACTGCTCCCGTTTATGGCAGAGTAAACTGGGTTGAGAGAGAACAAAGGAGACATAATACATTTCCCCCCCTAATTCAACTGCCTCAATTTCACTAAGCAGAATGCAAGTACAGCTGAGGATTTTGGAACCTTCCTTGGAAAGTTTGCCCCTGGGCCATTAAAAATGGTTAAATAATAAAATTACCTTGCCTCTTGATATCATTATGCTCTCTTTTTCAGATCAGCAATTTTATTAATAGATAACACTGATAAAGATTTATTTTTATGAGATTTTTTAGGTCTTTCAAATATCTCATGCAAGTTTTCAGCTCTTTGGCTCCTTAGTGCTGATTAGGATGGTCTCTTTTCTTTCTTTCCCCTATTTCCAAACCAACTGTGAGATACAATAGAAAAGCACACAGAGCTGAAGACACACACTTTAAAGAAATAAATCTGGCATGCAATTTTGAAAAATCTTTTCAGGTCAGTGTCTTTTTTATAACTGATGTTACCAGTTCTATCCTTCTTTGTATTTGTCCCCTCAATAAACAATCCAAATATACTTCAAGAGCTTCTCCCACGTAAGGCAACTTGAAAATATGTCAAGCAGCTTGATTTGGAAGTTTTTCCAGAATTTAGCGAGCTTACACAATTTACTGAATGATACACATTTCTTAAAACCTACTATCTGACAGGAACCCACTTCAGGTGCCAAGAAAAGTGATGGGAAGAACATACTTACATTTCAGCTCCAGTTTGATGAAGTCAGTGTTCCCCAGATTCTCAAGAAACACCCCATCTGAGGCCGACGTTTTGAAATAGAAAGAGATGTCTGCACTGGTTTCCCCTTGGAAGGTGGAGAAGTGAAGGTAGGATGATGAAGTAACAAAAGAAGCTGCATTCCAGTAATTCCCTGCATGGGATAGACAGGAAAGACACAAGTTTCAGTACTCCCTTGAAGCTGTCTGAAATGTTGAAGCTTTTAATGTCAATATATGCTACAGTGTTGTCTATGCTGAAAAAGCCCCCAAACACCTTGATTCTACTACCTCCTTCTTGTTTTTCTGGATATGGCGTGCCAGGTTTCAGAAGGTAGAGCAAGTTAATGGTACATTCATTTTAAAGTTCCTAATTTATCACATTCAGTCATACACAAATGTGTTGATACTACATGTTTAGTATAGTAACACTGAATTCATGGGAGATCAGACAGATGGGCGAAACACTGATTTGGTGACTGCCTCACCTCAGGCACATCTTTTGCTTTCATACATTGCCTCACGTGTAACTTACCTGTCTTCAAATTTACTCTACACAGTTATACCCATATTTTCTGAAAATGTAGCCATGTCTATTAGAAGTCTATTAATATGTATCACAGGAAAAATCCAATAAATGAAGCTAAGCAATACAGACACAATTAAACATATGCCCATAATAGCCTCTAATACATTTCCACTGGAGAAATATCATGATAATCCTCAAGAACTATGACAGTACTTCAGCTAGCATGTCAGTTGACATCCTGTGCAAGTTAGCATTACACTGCAAAGACAAAAATATTTGTAAGATATAGGTGATATGGCAAGCCAATGAGAGACTGAAACAGCTAATTCTGGTTTCATAAGAATGCTTCTGCTTATGTATCCAGATTCAGAAATTTATTAAAATATCACTCATTAACTCACCACAGCTGAGTCCTTAGTATTCCAGCTAATAAACACAATAAGAAACTACTTTCCATTCCAGTCAAAACTCCCAGAGATTGGTTTTCCATTATTTGATTACTGAACTAGGTGATAATGCTATTAGTTCTCTGGTTTGCACTGGATGAATATGAATGAGCATGCTGAAGCTCCAGAAGCTCAACACTGCTTATCTATAACACCACTGGCCCACACCCAAGTCTGAAGTGTTATAAATTGTGTAATTTATTAATCTCTATTCAAATTTAAATTGAACATCTGAATTAATAGAAGAAGGCTTTAGGTTTAAATACATGCATACTATTGCCTTCCATATTCCTCTCCCATCCCCTCCATTTAATTCTGCCTCTCTCAAGAATGCAGAATAAGATGCTTTGGAAAAAGAAGCAGCTTTCCATTTACTTTAATGCATCCCAGAAGGAAAGTTGTAACTGAGATTTTGTGTGTATGCGTGTACATGCATGTGTGAGCAGTGAAAAGGGAATGAAATGGGCATTCATAACACAGATATATAGCTTTGAATTCACTGGTTAGGCCAGGTCAGCTGGTTTTCAACATGTTATATTGGGTTTGTGTAGCAAAGTTTTGGTAGCAAGGGGTGTTACAGGGGTGGCTTCTGTGCGAAGCTGCTGGAAGCTTCCCCTGTGTCCAACAGAGCCAACACCAGCTGGCTCTAAGACGGACCCACCGCCGGCCAAGTCCGAGCCAATCAGCGATAGTGGTAACGCCTCTGTGATAATGTACTTAATAAGGAAAAAAGTTGCGGGACAGGCAGAAATGGCAGCCCGAGAGAGGATTGAGAACATTTGAGAGAAACAGCCCTGCAGACACCCAGGTCAGTGAAGAAGGAAGGGGAGGAGATGCTCCAGGCACCGGAGCAGAGATTCCCCGGCTGCCCCTGGTGAAGACCCTGGTGAGGCAGGCTGTCCCCCTGCAGCCCAGGGAGGTCCACAGTGGAGCAGATATCCACCTGCAGCCCATGGAGGACCCCACGCCAGAGCAGGTGGATTCCCGAAGGAGGCTGTGATCCTGTGGAAAGCCCACGCTGGAACAGGCTCCTGGTAGGACCTGCAGATCTGTGGAGAGAGGAGCCCACAGAGCAGGTTTTCTGGCAGGACTTGTGACCCCGTGGGGGACCCATGCTGGAGCAGTTCGTGAAGAACTGCAGCCCGTGGAAAGGACCCATGTTGGAGGAGTTCATGGAGGACTGTGTCCCGTGGGTGGGACCCCACGCTGGAGCAGGGGAAGAGTGTGATGAGTCCTGCCCCTGAGGAGGATGAAGTGACAGAAATAATGTGTGATGAACTGACCATAAAACCCATTCCCCATGCCTCTGTGCTGCTTTTGGGGGGGAAAGGGGGGAGGTAGAGAATCCAGAGTGAATTTGTGCCTGGGAAGAAGGGAGGGGTGGAGGGAAGGTGTTTTGAGATTTGGTTTTATTTCTCATTACCCTACTCTGGCTGACTGGTAATAAAGTGAGTTAATTTTCCGCAAAATGAGTCTGTTTTGCTAGTGACAATAATTGGTTGAGTGATCTCTCCCTGTCCTTATCTTGACCCACAAGCCCTTTGTTATATTTTTCTCTGCCCTGTCCAGCTGAGGAAGGGGGAGTGATAGAACGGCTTTGGTGGGCACCTGGTGTCCAGCCAGGGTCAACCCACCACACATGTATTACTATGCACCCCATTTACACAAATTGGTAATTTCCAGATTGAATATTATTGATGTCTATAGAAATGTCAATAATCATCATAGCATAAACAAGTTTTGGCAAGAAAAGTCTGCTAATTAATTGCAAGGTTTTCCTCTGAAAACATACCTAGTGATAAAGCAACACAGATAAAAAAGGTCTAGAATTTTATTTTCATTCATGGTCTCAGGTCTCTTTCCATCTCTCACTTTTCAGAGTGCTCCCTCAGTATTAGAGTTGCTTATGGCCTAGGTGCATGAGTGGTCTGTCAATAATCTGTTAGTACAGGATCCAGATGGACTTCTA
Source organism: Astur gentilis (assembly GCF_929443795.1). NCBI lineage: Eukaryota > Metazoa > Chordata > Aves > Accipitriformes > Accipitridae > Astur > Astur gentilis. The sequence goes on along the minus strand of NC_064893.1, from coordinate 8,221,974 downwards.
TACACACTTTCCCACTTGCAGATGTACCTGGACATCTACATTTCCTTCTCCTGGGAGCTAGAGATAATGCTAGATGCTGGCAGAATCTCAAAACTGTTTTTATTCCACCTGCTGAATAAACTCAGTGAAGTAAGAAGGACTTAGACAAAAAGTCAGGAATAAAATCCTTGTTAAGGAGCTAATTTAGCTGCCCTGAATAACCTTGTAGAAATGCTTGCATGTCATTATAAATTAAATTAGTATTTTAGTCCCCTAGCTTTACATTTCCTGAATATTTAGCCAAGTTATAAGCCTAAAACACAAAGAACACACAACAAGCAAAAGGGCTGTGGGAGCTACAGGGAACCTGCTATGAAATTCAAGTACTAATGGAGACAAACAGCTCTTCAGCGAGAAAGGCTCCCCAGCCACCTCACTATCCCAAACGAGACCAGGGTGAGTATGCAGCTGTGTTACTGTCCAGCCAAATAGCACAGCTGCCATGGGTTCTGCTGTCAGACTTCCTCCTCTGGCTGGGGATGCTGGTTACAGACCAGCCTTCCTGCCAGCATCATTCAGCCATCAGTCACTGCCTGCAACTCCTGTGTTCACACCACACTTACTTACATCTTCTGTGAGCCTAACACAGCTCAAGAACTACAAGTTAGACACCTATCTTAACTAATCACTTCCACTGATACATTGACAATGGCTTTGTTGAAAGGATGATATTTTTGTTTTGTCAAGTCCTGTCGCAATGAGACCCTACCTAGCCCTTTAACTGTAGCCTCCACTGCAGTATAGTGTATTATTATTACTATTGCAAATAAGTAAGTAAGAGTAGGAGCTGCTATATGAAACAGCTCTTTATTTTGTAATATTTTATTTATATCTTTTTAATTATCTTGCAAACTGGAAAGCATTAAATTTAATTTAACGTAGAGTCAGTCTGCAATGCTGGGACACTCCGGCTTAAATCCTTAACTGCGACAGCACATCACCAAAGTGACTTTACAGGGAATTAATTTTCAGTTGTATGTGAGCATTCCTTTGTATAGACAGAGAAGAAGATTTCATTTCCTTAGTTTTTAAAGTAAAATATAGATTTCAGAATTATTAGGACTGGCATTGGTTAGGGGTTTATCAAACAGGGTCCAGCCATATGGCTAAGATTTCAAGCCATCACCACAGTGCACTTACAAGTAGGACTACCACTATGAGTACAACTGCAGGGCCAGATAGGTGGATGGGTTCATATTGAAATGCATGTCACCATTTGTGGAAACAAAATTAATCAATGCTTATTTAGTGCTACATCTAGTCCACTGAAGAGATCCATCACTAAGGATTTTATATTTCATTCAAAATGCTGTGATTTGACTCTGCAGAAAGCATTGGCTGCAGATGCTACTGGCAAGAGGATAAATACAAACAGTGCAGATTGAATGGGAAAACCTGCAGCTTGAGAGACACATTTTCAAAGACTATTCATTACAAATTCCTATAAAGATAAAATCATGTTTTCACACATCAGTATACATTCATCTCAAAACACTTTCAGGGGAAAAAGCCTTTTTATTAAGAGTACAATGGAAATGTTTTGCTAAACATACATAATGATTTTTATCATAAAATGGTATCTTTTGATAAGAAAGGGGCTGCCTAAGGAAATCTTGAATAAAAATCCACTTTACTCACATTATTATTGTTGCTTTCTAGGAACCTTTGTCAGTCACTATGCCTCAAAATTTCTTTGGCACATTGTCACACTTCTTTCCTCAAATGGTTTGAACATACTGATCCTACAGACATTTTTCTCCCACTTTAGGCTGAGCAAGAAGTAGATGGAGGAAACTGGGACTGGGACTTAAGCCACAGGGTAGATGTTATGGCAGCAGGGATACCAAACTAACAGGAGGTGGGAAAGGGAGTTTATTTAGAAAGAACATTCTAAATGAAAAGTTTGTAATCCATCCTGTTAATGATTATTGTGCCATGATTATTGCCTAGGAGGAACTGGACCTTACAAAATGGTATGCTTATGGGACATGATTGAGAAAGTCTTGCAAGAAATGTTCTGCTTTGTAAGAAAGTCACTCAAGCTATGAGGGATAGTAGTTTTCAGGGACGCAGTATGCTTGGAAACATTAAGATGGGGAAGGCAGAAGGGCTTGTATCTTGAAGATGGAAAGAAAGAGGTGCTCGGAGACACACCATCCTTTTCTTTGCTCTTACTCCCTCCAGACAGCTAAAATACCATAAAAGCCACAGACAACTTCTATTGCAGAGTATAGTCTGAAATACAACATTTTAATTTTATTTTATTCTTTGTAACCTCATTTATAATTCTGTGATCAAGACCACAGCTCTGTTCTACAGCTCTCTTGCTTTAAGCTTGCTTAGTGTTTAAATTTGATTTAAACAAATTAAACTGGTACAGAGCAGGTTGCTGTCATGGAAGCACAAATACAAATAAATCAAGACACCAGGCAACCCTTTTCAGTTGTTTGCAACCCAAGATAAATGTGGAGATCCCTGAAATATGGCTGTGTTTTTCACAAAGTTGCATGTTTCTTGGTGATGACATTAAGCCTTAGGACACGGGACATGCAGAGACAGGCAAGTGAAGAGCTGACCACAGCCCCAGAGGAAACTCTGTCATGGATGTTTGCCTGGATCCAAGCAAGGGTCAGAGCAATAGTTGTGCCAGAGGTGCTTCAATGAACCACATAACACTTTGTGATTCTGTTTTCAACTTGTGTCAACGTTGCTCACAGTTCTGGTTATCTGCTGTGGAAATTAAAATCCAACTCATTAAGCTCCTGCAGAACAGCCTTACCTTTTTCTCATTAGTTTTCCTAACCCAGAGTTACTGTGTTCTTTGTAATTTGAATGGTACAAAGTGTCTCTTCTACTGCTCCATAAAGACTCAGTCTCAGACAGAACACTGCACTATAATTACAAAGGTATGATTTTTACAAGAAGCACGGTAGTCTGTAGCCACAAGAAATCACCCAGACTACACAGATTAATAAGAAGGGACACTTTAAATCTCAGATAAAAAGCTGAATAAAGACTTGAAGATTTTTCTCATGAAGTCCCACCTCAGGGAGGAGGAAGGAGATGGTTGCCATAATACTGACAAGGACAAATTCACCTCATCCTGAGTTATGCAACATGGACTGACATCTTTTAATTTGTGGTAGCTCTGTAACTTGATAACAGACTCACTGGGCTTATAGCAATCAGCCTTTCAGCTTCTCCTTTGCAATATTTTTGTCCAGAACTCCCTTGCTAGCTCCCATCAATATCTTCTTTCTTAGCATGATTGAAATTCAAGCTTTAACACCATCAATTTCACTTTTACATTTAAATCCCATTGAAATGGATAACGGCAATAGCAGAACTGTAAAAGACGTCAGTGCTTTTAGCCCTGCTAGGCAATAGCACTAGAGAACGAATGCTGCAATGTCAGGCAGCTCTTATGTATTACAATAGACCAAAAACCTCCAGGGCCCTCATCTGCAGCAAAACAGATTTTCTATCAAAACCATTATGTGAATAAAATGTAAGAATAGTCTCCTATTTCAGAGAAGATGGATGCGTGAATGGAAAACTGTTCTGTGCCACAAAGTAATGGATTGAGATTATCCATACAATTATGCTCAACAAATCAAGCTTTTTTTCCTTTCTTCTTTTTCCATTCTGGGAGAGAGGAATCTACTCACGCACACTCAGAGCAGTTTGGGTATCAGTACAGCAACAATCGCAGCTTTGATTCAAGCCTTCAGATCTGCATCGTGAGTGGAATTGGTCCTAACAACATCCAAATTTGCTGTTGGACTTTTTATCCAACTTCATTGTCAATGAAATAAGGCAGGGAGAAGAAGGAAAGATATTCCAGTCAAAAAAGAAAGTCACAATTTATTCAGGAAACAAAAGAAAAGTCAAAGAAAATTGCAGTGTTTCTTACACTGAGTTGTACCTTATTTTGAAAGGTGTAACTGCAACCTCGAAGCAAGGCAGGTCCTCTTCTGTCAATGGCACTAATCTGAGTGGGGCTGAGAGCACAGCCTCAGTCTGAGCAGGAGGTCTGTGTGTTGGGGGGAGAGGAGAGCAAGGATGACAAGTTGCCAGCATCCCAAGTCCTTTGCTAGGAGGACTACAATGCTGGTATCTTCTTCCTCACTGAAGGATCTGCTTGGTGTCATTTTTGGTTGTGCTCACATGCATTTACACCTTTGTTCTTCACTGGTCTGCAGCTCTGTGCTACATTTAATATATGTTTTACTATACTACAGACACTACACTTAATGTATATATAATTTTCTATATATGGCAAGTTTTGCATATATTCTTTGATTTCTTTGGTACTCCTGAAATCAGTTTCACCCAGCTCCAGTCCTGAAATTATTTGACCATTGGTGAGTTGTTTATAGCCCTAGGGCCCCCTGTATCAGTCAGTGCCCAGTCTCATATCATCCCATGCCTGTACTCCTCTGCCCTGAATCCCATGTTCCCACTTTTCAAGGATGCTGTTATCATACCAGGTGTGTATTCCTCTGCATTGCACCGTTATGCTAGTCATCAGTATCTCATTCTGCACAAAGTAACTACTTTTTGCTAGCATTTATATAAAAATGTGGTTATACCATAAGAAGATAAGCAAAAGTAAACTAGGCATAGTCCCCCTGTCATTAGAAAAAAAAAGGTGTTTCAGCTAAACCAAGTAAAACAAAGCCTGAGGCAGGGCCCAAAAGAGTGCAAGCCTGGCAAGCCTGTGGCCTTGCATCCTCAGTACAATATCCACAGACTGTAACTAGAGATGGCGATATTGTATTTCTTGGACAATGGGTTTACAATTTATCAATATCAAGGCAGAATACCATTTGAAAAGAAGCATGTAAATTACTACTTAATTTTAAATTAAGATGGTAGTGTCCTGATTTACTTAATCCAAACATGAATCAAGAAAAATAAACTAAATGGAATTGCTACACAAGATGTTGGCTTAATAGCAGAAAAGTCATTTGACAACACACAGGAAAAATAATCCCCAAGTCAACAGACGAAGAGTGTATTAACACTGCATAACAGTAAACTGAATTACACCCTTTCAGGCTAAATAAAAATATAGGTCAGATTTCAATTTTCCAGATAAAACTAGCTCTGTATCTTTCACAAAGTAACAAATGGCTGGAAGTCTGGAACAAAACCTGCTGAGCATATCAACACATCTAAAGATGAGTTCAGAGTTAGCAAACCAGAAAAGTTAGCTCTGCTGTGGTGACTGTCACACTAAAGACAATACAGATTTTAAAGATATTAAAAATAAAAGCTAGTTTTTAGAAAAAAATTTTTTTTTTTTTTACAATTAACTCAATTCTAGTAGGCAGTAGCTTTGTAAAAGAATGCATTTGGAATAGACTAAAATAGAATAGACTAATTCAGTTGGAAGGGACCTACAGTGACCTAGTCCAACTGCCTGACCAATACAGGGCTGACCAAAAGTTAAAGCATGTTGTTAAGGGCATTTCCTAAATGCCTTTTAAAGACTGACAGGCATGGGGCATTGACCACCTCTCCAGGAAGCCTGTTCCAGGGTTTGACCACCCTCTCAGTAAAGAAATGCTTCCTCATGTCAAGTCTGAACCTTCCCCGACGGATGCAGCTTTGAGCCATTCCCACGCATCCTGGCACTGGGTACCAGAAAGAAGAGATCAGCACCTCCCTCTCCACATCCCCTCCTCAGGAAGCTGTCGAGAGCAGTGAGGTCACCCCTCAGCCTCCTTCTCTCCAAACTAGACAAACCCAGTGTTCTCAGCCACTCCTCAGAGGACATGCCTTCCAGCCCCTTCACCAGCTTTGTTGTCCTCCTCTGAATGTACTCAAGTACCTTAACAACCTTTTTAAATGGCGGGGCCCAGAACTGCACACGATACTCAAGGTGAGGCCGCACTAATGCTGAATACAGCAGGATCATCACCTCTTTTGACCGGCTGGTTCTGCTGCGTTTGATGCACCCCAGGATGCTGTTTGCTCTCTTGGCTGACTCTTGTTGAGCCTACTGTCAACCAGCAACCCCAGACCCCTTTCTGCAGGGCTGCTCTCCAGCCACACCTCTCCCAATTTATATTAGTGTCCAGAGTTACTCTGTCCCAGGTGCAGAATCTGGCATTTGTTCTTGTTCAGTTTCATGCCATTGATGATTGCCCAATGCTCCAATCTATCTAGATCCCTCTGCAAGGCCTCCTGTCCCTCAAGAGGGTCAACAGCACCTCCCAGTTTAGTATCACTAGCAAAGTTGCTAATAGTGCATTCAAATCCTGCAACCAGGTAATTGATAAATATATTGAACAGAACTGTCCCTCAGACCAAGCCCTGAGGAACACCACTGGTGACTGGTCGCCAGCCAGATGTAGCCCCATTCACTGCAGTTCTTTGAGCCCTGCCGTTCAGCCAGTTCTTCACCCAGCGCACCATGAACACATTCGTCCCACAGCTGGACAACTTGTCCAAAAGGATGCTGGAAGGCACAGTACCAAAAGCCTTACTAAAATCCAGAAAAACTACATCTACTGCCCTCCCTTCACCCACCAGGTGGGTGAACTTATTGTAGAAGGATATCAAATTAGTTAGACAGGACTTTCCCTTTGTGAACCCATGTTGACTGTGCCTGATGATTGTGTTGTTCTTTAAATGCCTTTCAATAGTACCCAGTATAATCTCTGTAATTCTTTCAGGAACTGAGGTTAGACCAGCAGGTCTGTAGTTTCCTGGGTCTTCCTCACACCCTTCTTGTAAATTGGAATAATGTTAGCTAACTTCCAGTCAGCAGGGACCTCCCCAGACTCCCAAGACCTCTGGTAGATGATTGAGAGGGGTCCTGCTGTAACATCTGCTGTCTCCTTCAGTACTCTGGGATGAATCCCATCCAGCCCCATGGACTTATGAACATTCAACTGATACAGCTGATCCCTTACTAATTCAGTGTCTACAAATGGAAAGTCACTGTTCCCGCAGTCGTGGTCTTCCAGTTCAGGGGACTGGGCAGCCCAAGGTCTATCAGTATTATTAAATACTGAGGCAAAAAAAGCATTGAATACCTCCACTTTTTCTTCATCCCTATTAGTCAGATGACCATCTTCAACAAGTATCGGTCCAATGTTCTCTTTAGGCCTCCTTTTGCTATTAATGTACTTTAAAAAGCCCTTCTTGTTATCTGAAACAACACTGGCCAGTTTCAACTCTAGTTGAGCTTTAGCCTTTCATGTCTTCTCCCTGCATAAATGAACCACAGCTCTGTAATCTTCCTGCAAAGTCTGACCTTGTTTCCAGAGATTGTACAATTTCTCTTTCCTCTTGAGCTTCACAAGGAGTTCCCTGTTCAGCCAAGCTGGTCTTCTGCCCTGCTTGCCTGACTTATGACACAGTGGAATTGCCTGCTCCTGTGCTTCTAAAAGGTGGTTCTTAAAAACTGACCAGCACTTGTGGACTCCTAAGCCCTCAAAAGCATATTCCTAGGGTATTCTACTAAATAGCTCCCTGAATAGCTTGAGGTTTGCTCTTGTGATGTCCAGAGTAGCAACTCTGCTGTCTTTTTTCTCATTACACTGAAAATTTTAAACTCAACCATTTCATGATCACTGTGGCCAAGATGGCCACCTACCATCACATCTCCCACAAGTCCTTCTTTATTCACAAATAGCAAGTCTAGGAGGGCATCTTTCCTAGTTGGCTTACTGAGTACCTGTGACAAGAAGTTATCTCCTACAAACTTCAAGAATTTCCAAGACCTGCTTATCACAGCATATTTTGGCTGATCTAACTAAAACTGGTTTCTTCTAAATAACAGGAGTGTTAAAAACCCTGAGAGATGGAGGGAATCTGGCAGAATTGGGCTGAAAGTCCACCTTTGGATTTGCAGGAGGCTTGCAGGGGTCTAGAGTTTCAAAGCCAGGAAGAGATCAGTATGTTCAGATGCAGGCAAATGAGAAAGTACAACTGAACCGAAAAGCTGTGCTTATGGTTTTTAACCTCTTCGATTTCTATACTACACCTCAAACTCAAAGTAATTCCTTGAGGCTTCTCTTCTGGAAGTTCATTGCATGCATCTTTTATGAAAGTGAGATCCTGAACAAGGTTAACTGCCTCTGCGCATTTGGGTGCTGATCTTCCACTGATGCCCTTGCCTCATCCAGTTGTGGGAAGGTTGTTTGGTCTCCACTCATAGTCCTTTGCCACCTCTTCTTATACTGCAAATGCCAAAAGTCCTGCATGCCTGCCACTGCTGTGACAATGGTTGATCTCATTACAGAATTTGTCACTTTTTCACACAGGGCTAAGGTCTAACGCCCCAAACTCCTTTATGCAGAACAAGATACTGAGAGGGTAACTGTCTTTCAGGAATAACAAATGCAGGCTAGCCTTAAATTGCTTATTTAGAAATGAAAGAGTCTCTCCCTATTATCTGGGATCAACTTGAGTACTATGGTCAGTAATGAAGGACATAAACCAGCTTACATTAAGATTGCAGTACGATGGACAGCAGTTTATCTCCTTGCCATTATAAATTATCTGTTTTCATAAAGTTTCTCAAGTGACATAACACTTACAAGACATAGATCAATGGATATAAACACAGATGCTAAAGTTTGCTTTACTCTGCCAGTCACTCTATTTGCTGAGTGAGGAAAAAGTGCAATCACATTTATCAGTGAAATGTTGGAGTCAACGAAACAGATTCAGTGATGCAGAAAAGTTTCCAGCACCTGCTGTGTTACCTGCAATCATCTTTGGAAGATCATTTTTCAAAAGTCTTGCCTCCTGGTCATAATGCCTAATCACGATGCATACCCTGTCACTGCTGGCATCATTAGTTTCATCCATCTAAAGAATGAAAGGTCCTGATCTGGCATGGTTTACAACCTGGAGCTGTGTAATATGCTGATGGAGCTTTAATGATGCATGTAAACTGGTGTATTTTCAAGGGAATTTTTTTAAACAATAACTGACCTGCAAACATCAGCTGGATCACCCCTGTGCCACAGTCAACGCAGTGTGTAGGAACCCTGCCATGATGTCAGAATGGTAAACATTAAATACAGGAACCTGCTGCTGCCCACAAACCATGTTACTAACTATGAGGATCTGATTATCTATTGCCTTGTAGATATTAGTGGGAGTTTATAGCTGTGCAAAACAATTGTAATAGCTTACCATTCCCATCTGGTAATACTGCATAACCACTGTATGCTCAGCACGTGACTGTTCAAGATGTAAGGCAAAGACACGAGGACAATAATGTAAAAAAACAACGACCTTTCTTAAAAGCTCAGTTCTTCTGTGGTACTAAGTTTATTCCTTGTGCTGTGGAGATGAACTGCAGGAAAGGGTAGTTCTCAGACCCTTCCTTTCTGCTCTCCAGATCCTTGGTTAAGTATGTGGACAATGAGATGCAGCTCTAGAGTTCAGTAGAGGCATAGAGCCATTGCACTGGCCCAACATCATGTGGACAACATGATCCAATAACCATTTCTTCTTCTGCCATTCCCATTTGCTATATCTGGCATGACTTTTTATAAGAAGAATGTGCTGGGTAATCTCTATGCAGCTCTCCTCTATATTTTCTTATTTCTGGAGGGAAGTTTCTCTGCATAGGGTGACATTTCTGTTCCTATGTGTGGCTTCAAAGAGACCAGTGTTTGTCTATGGATGTCTATGGCCTCAGTGTCCTGGCTCTTTGACCATCTGATTTGTGTTCTTTCTCCTTGAGCAGCTTCACTTGCACAATGGAAAATGTTCATCAGAATTAAAGTGTAAGATGCAATTTAGTCTTGATGTAGCACATTAACTATTCTTCATGTCATTGATTCCAGAATTACCTGTTACTTACAAAGATCATCACATTATTTTGCTTGATCTTCTATTACTGGATGGATTTCAGAGACTTCTGAACTAAAACTGAGAATATTTAACCCACAAGATATGACTAGGTCCTTTGATGAATCACAGTCCTCTGAGCTTTGATGAAACCTATGGCTAAAACCATTTGCTTGAAGTATTAATTTAATTCAGCAGGTGCACCTATACAAAGTTAAGCTGTTCTACTGCTTATCTGTAGAATGTACTTTCAGTGACTCCTTTGTTCATGTCCCAATCCCAGTTCCACAGAAATTAAGTAATGCTTAAGATGTACATCAAACCTGCAGTTAAGCAGTAAAACTATAATCTTCATTCTCATGGTGCCACTCCAGTTTTATGTCACTGTAACATTATTCCAGGTCCAACTTCCCATAATACATTTTCTAGGCATGTTTTTTACTGATGGTTGCTATTTATACTATCTAGGTCATCAGTTAAGAGCATTTGTGGAGAACTTGAATTCTAGAGATGGGCATCCTGTGCTGAATCCAAACAGCCAAGGGCTTAACACCTCTGTGACCTCCCAGTCCTAGACTGCTCTAGGAACTGAGAAGAACCAGTGAAGTCTATGTTATGGTACCGTTCCACCCCATAAACTGAAGCTTTGGCTAGAACATCTGCTCTATTATGTGCTCTGGCCCTGGCCATACTCCTTGATAAGCCTGTGCTGACCTAACCTTTTCCCCTTCATTCACTAATACCAGACTTTGCAAGAGGGTATTTGAAAAATAATTTTATGATTCATTTCTACATCGTCTATGGTAGAGAAACTTCTCATGGCTGCATTTGAGCCTTTCTTCCATTTGCTGCCTGTTCCCTACCTCTAAAATACCTCATTAAGACTATCACTGTACCTGAAGATCTTACTGTGATCTTACTAGATCTCACACTACCTCAGCAGTGTTCTAAATCAAAGAATGCAAAGAAAGAGTACGTAAAAAATTTCTGTTTAGAAAGAAAAGTTGCCTGTAGTAAGTGGCCCCCTAAAGCCTTGTGCCTGGCTAGTCTCCTTTTATCCACCTTTTTTAGTCTTACCATTAGTGCCATTGTTAATACTGTTGTCTTATCGGAGACGAAAGTTACTCAGGTGAGCTCACTATAGAATTGCAACTGTCACTCTTTGAGCAGTCATTGGCTAGTCACTTTTCAAATATCATATAGGTTCATATCGGTTCATATCATATAGATGCAAGCAAATATATGTAGTGTAATGTCCTGGGTTCAGCTGGGATAGAGTTAATTTTTACAGGAACCTGGGAGGTGGGGGCATAGCCGGGGCAGCTGACCTGGACTAGCCCAGGAGCTATTCCATATCATGTGCCATCATGCTCAGTACATAAATGGGGAGTGGGCTGGAGGAGTTCTCTTGACTTTCGGTGGGGGAAGTGGCGGAGCATCGGGTTCCGGGTGGTGAGCAGTTGCACTGTGCATCGCTCCTTTTGTATACTCTTTTATTAGTACCGTTACTGTTGTAACTTCTCTTTTTTTTGTGTGTTGTCCCAGTAAACTGCCTTTATCTCAACCCTCGAGGTTCCGTGGTTATTTTTTGGGTTTTTTTTTGTGGTTTTTTTTTTTTTCCTTTTCTCTCCTCTGATTCTCCTCCCTATCCCACCGGAGGAGGGCGGGAGGAGTGAGTGAGCGGCTGCGTGGTCCTTTGTTACTGGCTGGGCTGAAACCACGACATGTAATAGCAAATCAGAACCCTAACTAAATTGTTTTAGACTAAATAGGTCATTGTATGGAGAGAGAAGGGATCTATTGCACTCCTTTTGCAGCTAGTCATAAAATTCTTATGGACTTGAGTGGTAGCAGCACTGAGACTGAGAATCTTAAATGTATATATATGTTAAAAATGCCCTTATGAATTTAACAAGGATTAAACCAACCAGAGTTTATAGATATATAAGAAAGACCTATACATAGCACCACCCAATAGAAAATTATTAGCTTTAGCATTCCAAAAAAATCTAGTGCCAATAACCTGTGTTAAAAGTTTAACTTCTCTAGACACCCTTTCCAACCTCAACCATTCTGTGAAAGTATGAACAATGACCCGGGGGAAAAAAAAGGTTCTGGCTTGAATAAAAATGGCAAGGAAATCAATCTTCTTCAAAAATTGAAATGAAAGTATTTTGCAGGTGAAATGGTTTGTGAAAGGAAACCACTCCTACGCTCCTCTACATCTACAGGAGACTTGATTCTGACCTCTTTCACACCATTCTGGCATAGCTCTACTGTTCATGGCATTACACTCAATTTATACAAATCTGAGAACATTTACTGAACACTTACTTCAACTGAAAGAGAAAATTAAGTGTGAAAAAAGATGTCTCAAAAAGAAACAAAGATCGTTCTTTCTCTGCCTTCCATTTCTTTCTTTCCTTCCTTCCTTCCACTCTCCTGCCCTCCTACCTGCCCTCCTTCCTTTTCTAGGTCTTCCCATGCTAAATGTCTCTCTACTAAACAGTCATCCAGAAACTTGGACTTGTAAAGGAATGTTTCAGCTGGCCTATAACAAAAAATTGCAGAGAAAAACTGCCTTAATACATTTTACAAAGCATGGCACAAAGTGGGAAAAGCATGCACATTTTTAAAACTAGATTTCCAGAGCACAAAAGGAATCCGTTGCAATTAAGATTTTTATCTGAAATGGAAGGCTGACTTGGGGTAAATGCACTGTGCTATAATTCAGTCATTCTAAATTCAATTTCTTGGCTCTGACATTCTTATCATACATGACCCTGGCCAAGTTGTTTATGGCTTATGGGTCCGGAGTCCAAGATGTCTGAGGTGGAGAAAATACCTCTTCTCTCTTTTCCTTTATAAGGGCTTTTTGAATCTTGATCTTGTAGGACTGCCAACATATGCAGTGAACTGTGGTTACAATCTTAGGCTGCAAGAGGTAGCTTTTTTTCTTGAAGCAGAGTACTGAAATTGGCTGGAATTTGAACACACTACTGTTTTGGGTTTGTGTGGTGGGATTTTTGATAGTGGAGGAGGGGCTGCAGGGGTGGCTCCTGTGAGAAGCTGCTAGAAGCTTCCCCAGCTCCAAGTCAGACCTACCTCTGGCCAAGGCCGAGCCTGTCAGCGACGGTGGTAGCGCCTCTGAGAGAACAGATTTAAGAAGGGGAACCTGCAGTGGGGCAGGAGATTGGAATGTGAGAGGAACCCCTCTGCAGACACGGAGGTCAGTGAAGAAGGAGGAGAGGAGGTGCGCCGGAGGAGGGGATGCCCCCTGCCCATGGTGAGACGGCAGGCTGTGCCCCCCCAGCCCATGGAGGGGAGCAGATGCCCACCTGCAGCCCATGGAGGACCCCATGCCAGAGCAGGTGGATGCCCCCGAAGATGACTGTGACTCCATGGGAAACCCATGCTGGAGCAGTCTGTGACTGAAGAACTGCAGCCCATGGGAAGGACCCACGCTGGAGCAGTTCATGGACTGTCTTCCGTGGGAGGGGTCCCACACGGGAGCAGGGGAAGAGTGTGAGGAGTCCTGCCCCTGAGGAGGAAGGAGCGGCAGAGACAATGTGGGATGAACTGACCCCAATCCCCATTCCCCATCCCCCTGTGCTGCCGGGGGGAGGAGGTAGAGAAAATCGGGCATGGAGTTGAGCTGGGAAAGGAGGGAGGCATGGGGAGAAGTTGCTCTAAGGTTTTATTTTACTTCTCAGTATCTCTGTTTTGATTTGATTTGTAGTAACTTAAATTGATTTTATTTCTTCCCCAAGTTGAGTCTGTTTTTTGCCCGTGACCGTAAGTGATGAGTGATCCTTCCCTGTCCTTGTCTTGACCCATGAGCTTTCCTTTATATTTGCTCCTTATCCCACTGGAGCTGGGGACGGGAGGAGTGAGCAAGCAGCTTCATGGTGCTTCGTTACAGGCTGAGCTTAAACCACTACAACTACTATGATACAAGTGCTGACAATCACTTTCCATAAAATTTACTTCTTACCTTTCATGTTATCCGAATGCATTGCTGTTGTGTGAAGTCATTAAATGAGTGTCAAAACATATCAAAAATAGTGAAAACAATTCTTAACATTGTTCTGCCTGCTCAAATAGCAACATACCAATGTGGCAACATCATTTATGGATAAAAATTTATACATGCATAATAAAAGTTCTATCAACACTTAAAAAGCAAAGATGACAAACGTTTCACTCTGTGTTAAGAAGTAAATGTTTCTTCACAATGTTTTGTAACCCTGCATGAGTGTAGTTATCTCGTGATGACCAAGATACCCATCATGTCATATTACTTGTTATGACATTTCTTTCCAATATAAATATAAATAAATTACTTTGATCATTGAAGGTTGCTGGTGAATTTTACTCAGGCTCTACTCGAGCCTTGAAGGCCTCTCTATTAGTTGTGATATCATGCAGCCCAAAGCAGAAAGCTCCTTAGGACTCCATTTGTCAGAGAAATAAATAAATATCTGCCATGGTAGATCTAAACTTTTTGAAAGGGAACATCACAGTCATGCTTACTATCACGGCTACTAGATCAGGCATGTGGTGTTGAGAAAGGGTTCAGGCTATAATAAAGAATAGGAGCTTTGGTCTGTATTTGGTCTAAATAAGAAATTACTCAAAAGCTGTGAACAAGCTGGGCTGCTTGACACCAGAGATGTACTTTGCTTTGATCTATGAAGTCTTTCTTCTTCTGCCAGAGGGAAGAGCTGTACTCTGACACTGGATTTTACAGTTTTCATTGGGAAAAAATAGTCATTGTGAATGGCAATCTTGAGTTGCATAAGGGCAGAAATGGACCAAAATCTCCTTGTATTGGATCAACTGAGTCTTCAAAAATATAGTTAAAAAGCAGTCTTGGAAGAAAAACCTGGCTGCACAGAAGCCATTGTGAATCAAGAGCTGATTTAGGGAACCCACCTAATTCCATAGGAATTTGCTGTTGCTTGACAGCCTCTGTTCTTAAAGGAAATCCCCTGAAGGACAGAAACAAATGCAGCATTTCTCTAAGGAAACATTGACATGAATGAAATGACTTGGAACAAACCCAGAGCTAACCCTGGAGATGGAAGCACTCGAGCTGTGTGGGTGCCCCCAGACCACCAGGGCACGTACACTTGTCCAGGCACTGAGATGGAGGGCTTGTGAGTTGAGAGCAGAAGCTGGCCAACACAACCTTTCTGTACCCAGCACTAACACAGGCTCTCTGCGATGCACTGCATTCTTGTCATTTAGCTGTACCAGTTCCTTAGTGTATATAGTGTTGCACTGCACCTTGTAAACTTCATGTGTGCCTGTACTAATTACCTTGACTGCAGTTTGACCCTCTAAGTGGGACTGGTCTGGCTCAGATTCAGCCTTGATATTAGTCACTATAATGAAAACTAATCTTGGTCCTCCCTTCTCAGACTATAAATAGGTAGCCTGTAACCAGCATCACGTTGCCTGTGTAGTCATTGCTAACAGACAGAACAGCTGGTAAACTAGACTCCTGACAGTGAATCTTGGCCATATCAAGTCTGTACATGTGATGGTGGGTCACCCTCTCAGCCATCTTATACCGTTTGCTTAAGAACCCACTGAACAGAGCATTTGGCTTCAACCATCACTAGCTCTGATTTGGGGATACTTCACCTGGTCTGCTGTTGTACTGTGTTTATAGCCATTTGTTTCTGAATTCACTACCTATTCTTTGGGAGCTCAAAATACAAACAAATACAGGTTAAAATAGAAAATTTGATGAGGAGGAACCAAATGGAAGTCTGTTTTTGCAATGAAGGAAAAACCAGCACCCATGTTGTATTATAATTGCTCAGTGTAAGAGAACAGTTTTAATATATATTATTATGTATGCATGTCAGTATTTGTCAGCAATCCAGGGTCTTCTCGTTTTTCTTTAGATATAATACTTACTCTCATACGTCTTCAGTGACAACACTCTCAAAGGCAAATAATGTAGTATCACATAAAGATAGCCATTCTCACCCCGCGACCCCTCTTCTTCTTCTCCCTCCCTTCTTCCTTCTTCCCTGAAAAAAACCACCCCAAACAAACAAACCAGGAAGAATAAAGAGTACCAATTAATGATAGATTCAAATTTGATTTTTTTCTGGGAAAGTGAATGAAAGGGCTAGCCAGCAAAGGGTTAGCAAAAAACTATCTCACAGCATGGTCTCTGCTGAGCTCACCTTGTCATTTCTGATTTCATTACAGAGTTTCTAGCAGAATGGTTGAACCTGCAAATGTCCTTTCTCTCCCATTTGCTGAGCACAGTAAGCCAGCTGCCACGAGTGCTGAGGCAATGGGCGCTGGGGAATAGGGTGGCAGCAAAGAGGATTACTCCAGCTGCATCTAAAAATGTATGAATTCTGCAAGAGAGAGCAACAGGTCCTGCTTCAGAATAGGGCTGATTGGCTTTTCTAAAAAAAAAAAGGTCACGACTCAGTGAAAAGCTGAAATCCTCATAAGAAGGAAAGAAACGTGTATCGTCTTCATATGAGTAGCCTAAGAACAATTCTGTCCATAAATATTTATTAAGAAAAGTATACAAAGAGCAGAGATTGAAAGCTTATTTTGCAGATTAAACCTGTCCTGCCAGGTGGTTGTTTTTTTTGTTTGGGTTGTTTGTTTTTTTTTCTGATGAGTAATTATGCAATTTCTTTGGCTTTCACTTATTATGATAGTACTGATTATATTTTTACTGAGCAAAACCAGTCTGCTTTTACATGTGCATATCTGCACTATTTCCTTAAGAGACACCATGATGCAAAGGCAAATTTTTCAGTTTCAATGGCTGTTGATACTGGTTGCCTCATCAGAGGGCAGAGTAACTTAGAAACACCATATCAAGTTTTAGCATTACATACATTTTCACTCACTATGCAACAGTATTAGCTGCCTCTCCCTTTAGGGAAAGAAAATCTGCAGGTTACCAAATCAGTAGTTACTCTACTCTATTCTATGCTATGCTATGCTATGCTATGCTATGCTATGCTATGCTATTCTATTCAATCAATTCTTCAAATAACTGAAAGAGTAGACATCTCCTAAGTCAACAGATAAATTTATAGTTAAAAGATGGTTATTTGCAAAGTCTTTTTTTTATTTGTTTGGGTTTTTTTTCCCCTGTCAAAAGCAAGATGGTAAGCCAAAGTCTAGCCTTGATCTTTATAAGCTTCTAGCTTTGCATTTGCATTTCACTCTTTTGTTACCACTTCTTTTTAGATTTGAAAATGAATATCAGTGCGTATTTTTTATGTTGGCCCACGCCCCCTTGCCCTCCATCCACACATCTATAAATTTTGGCTTGAAAAAGAATGAAACATATTTTTTAATCAGCTGGTATTTATCTGCAGACTAGTGCAATCTGGTAACCAAACTCACCTCACTTCTGTGTCATTGCCGAAATAGAATGCTTTTCAAAAAGAAACAATAATAGGAGAATTGTGTGCCAAATTTTACTTTAAGACAAGATGGATTCCTTTCTTTAATGAGATGAACTGGTATTTCATTGCATAAATAAGATTATTATTTAAAATGGATAGGACATATTCTGCTACTAATTATAGATGAAAATCAGGAAACAGTATACTGACTTTAATAGCTTTTAGTCCTTCTACAACCTGAATATGCCACTGCTATAAAATCTCCTCAGCTTATCCAACCTATTTAGTGTTATAAGGAATTTTATCTGACACTACCACAATTGAAGAGAGCAATGGTTGGAATTAAAAGCCTGGGAAAAAAAATCTGTACGCACACGAATCTTTGAAGGGCTTTTTAAAGCTCCGTGCAGATTGCCTGCTTAAGCTTTATAACAACATGGCAAGCATGGCTTTTCCTCCTGGACGCAACGCCTAATGCCCAGTTTTCTGTTTGCCTTAACTCCTGTGAGAATTTCTGCTGAGCAGCTCTAGCAAACCAACCTCTCAAAGTAAAAGATTAAACCTTTCCTCTTGTTCCCATGAGTTTTCATCTTGAGGGAAACAGAAATCAAAATGACTGAAAAGGCAACATGAGGAGTCACATCTAGCCATGGAGGGTAATAACCAAGTATAGAAAGCTTTAGATATTGACATGATCTGACGTTACTTCTGTTTGAATGTGGCTTAATCACAGGTTTCTGCAGAAAAAGGATCCAGACTTCTAACAATTGTGCTGGGCACGCTGCCAGCAAACATCATAACTGAGTGCTGCTTTCAGCCCTTCAGAAAGGAAATGCAGAAAAAAGGCAAAAAGGAAAAGTTCTTGTCCTTCTAATAAGCTTGGCATGTGGACATGCTTGTCAGAGATACCCACTCCAAATCCTAAACTTTATCTTAATAAACAGAAGGACTCTGGCCTTTGTTCCACATGGGGCTTAAACATAGGCCTGTCTGAAGGTAAACACTACTAATCAAATATGTCAGTATTTTGATAGGTTGTGCCTTCTGCAAGAAGGCTGAGGAAGAGAAACTGGTACCTGCCTTAATGGCCACTATCTATTTGAGCCTCAAGTACTGCCTGTCAGCTACCAAGGAGAGGGCCAGAAAAAAAGAAAAGCTCAGGAGTAGTTAGCTCAGAGCAGCAAAAACAAATGGCCAAACAAAAAAACCAGGCAGAAAACCTTAGCTTTTGTGGGGACAATAATTCACATCAACAAAAGCTTGTTCTGGAGCAAAGCTGATGGCCTCCGTCTTGTTGCTTTTTGTTTCCTCCCTTCTTGTTCCAAAGTTTATATTGTTATGAAGCTTTCTCTTGTCCAAGCTTCTTCATCACATGCACCAACTCCATGTCTTCCCTATTTATCTACCACTGCATCAGTTCCCTCAGTATGGACATCGTAGCGAATGTGCCAACAGCATTTCATCAGAAATTTGTATCAGAAACAGTGTTTTTATCAGAAACAGTGTTTTTATCAGAAGCAGTGTTTGTATCAGAAATAGTGTGGCCAGCAGGACTAGGGAAGTGATTGTTCCTCTGTATTCGGCACTGGTGAGGCCGCACCTCAAGTACTGTGTTCAGTTTTGGGCCCCTCAATACCGGAAAGACATTGAGGTGCTAGTGTGTGTCCAGAGAAGGCAAGAAAGCTGGTGAGGGGTCTAGAGCACAAGTCTCATGAGGAGCGGCTGAGGGAACTGGCGTTGTTTAGCCTGGAGAAAAGGAGGCTGAGGGGAGACCTTATCGCTCTCTACAACTACCTGAAAGGAGGCTGTAGCGAGGTGAGTGTCAGTCTCTTTTCCCAAGTAACAAGAGGTTTAGATCAGATATTAAGAAAATTTTTTTCACCAAAAGGGTTATTAAACATTGGAAAAGGCTTAACAGGGAAGTGGTTGAGTCACCACTGTGGAAAAATTGCTGGAGGTGACTTATTGATATGTCCCCCTCTTAAGGGAAGGTAAACCTCCAGAGTGGAATGCAGTGGATATATAAAGAAATCTGTTCCATAAGAATTCCCTAAGCAACATAACCTGCAACCTTAGCTGTTAGCAACACCAGGGGAGCTTGGTATGCTGACTCTGAGAAAGAGCATGGAGCGTGGAGCAGAGTAAGGACACTGCGGCCAGGCTCTGTGATATCACCACAAGGATGGGCAACGGGAACTATTGGAACAAGAATGGAAGGTCCCTGCATTGAATCCACTGAAGCAAGGAGGTGAAACAATGGGGTTCTGTCAACGCTATTGTCTTACTTCTGATTTATATCACAAGTGCCCAGTCCTGGAGTAGTGACATGCTAAATCATGTTCTCTGGGTAAACTTTGCTCATTATAATCTCATTATAATACCAAAACACACCTCCATCCCAAAGGCTACCTGCCTCCAAGGTGTGACCACCCCTCACTGAGCATACGCTCTGAATTTTCTCTAGCATATATCTTTAAAAGTAAAGTGGGGAGATTTTATACCAATTATAACAAAGGTATGTATGACTAGAGTCACTCAAGCTCCACGTAAAAATAGGAAAATAGTATAAAAGGGCTTAAGAGAGGAGGAATGCTAGGGAAGATACCATCATAGACAAGTTGGGAGGACATTGCTGACTCCTGGGATCAGGCGATGGGCTGAACCTCTCTTCCCCCCCATAGGGACGCCTGTTGGGTGAGATTCAAACCCTTGGTTATACCAAGTGCTTCCTCGGGAAACTTAGAAATCTCTATAGAGTTTTTCCATAATTTAGCGTGCTTGTAGTCAACTGTATTCTTGGTACTTGCATGTGCTTTGCAGACACTGTATTTATCGCCGGCAATCCAAAAGAACCTGTACTGTTGCATTAATAGACTGTGCTGCTCATTAATCTATTCATGATAGTTCGTTAACACAACCAAACTCCCTAAGTCTGGTAAACCTAATGTGTTGAACGCGGCTAAGCTGAGAATACAGTACGCTATTAGTGCAGCCGTCATTGTGACAGTTCAACATACTGAACATGACCGGACTTATGGCGTTGAATTGGGCATCACTCAGAAATTAAACTTAGCCACCCCCAGCCCCTCTGACGTCTGAGAATAAGCTGGAATGCAAGGGGGTTTATTTTCTCCCAAACTTCTTTACCCTTTAATGCAACAACCATCCCTGGAAGTATTTAAAAGACATAGTAGATGTAGCGCTTTGGACTTAGTGGTGGACTTGGTAGTGTTAGCTTAACGGTTGGACTCCATGATCTTAAAGGTCTTTTCCAACCTAAATGAGTCTATGATTCTATGATTCCTGTACAGCTGCTGAAGTGAAAACTGGAACTTGTGTCTCTTTTTTCTGTTCAGGAGCAATTAGTGCTGTGTCCCCTTGGTCAATCCTTTTTCTTCAGCCTTAAAGATAATAATTTCCTGCTACAAAAGCTGTCAGATGACACAAACGCTAGAAACACTCTAGTTTTTCTTGGAGTCTAAAATTAAATCTCAGCTGGTAGCTGAAAATGAGGAAGTTATTATGTGGCTAAGGAAAAGCCAACTTGTGGCTCTAATGGTTGCTTAGACAGGTTCCTAAAGCTGGCTGGCTGTCACTTTCTTCCCAGCAACGTCTGGACCCTACTGATTTCTCCTACTTGTCAGAGGCTACAAAAACAGGTGACGCACAGCAAACTGTTGGAAACTAATGCTTTGCAACAGCAAAAGTATTTGTGCTGTCTACAGTGTTTTTGCTACAGGCCTGCAATTTTCTCTTTGTATCTGACCAACCCAGGCTCCAGATGCAACTTTAGATAAAACTACATTGCTGAGCCTGTGCCTATTTCTCTCATCTCCATCACACAAGAAGTTTGAACATTGATCCACAGAGCAAGTGAGTTGACTGTGTCTTCTATGCATCATCGCTAATTTGTTTCCTTATTTTTTGGGTTTTTTTACAGTTTTGTTACTATTTCTCATGCCGCTGCTGGATTGCTGCACATCTGGAGAGGTGTCGTCTTACCTTCTTGGCCCATACAACTGCAAGCGCGTTACTTCTCTGACCAGTCTGAACCCACTTTCTAGCTCTGTGTCAACAGTAGCTCACACAGAACTGTGACCGGGGTGTTTGGCAGGGGAAGGTTAGTGCAGATGACTCGCGTATTAGGCTGAGCAGAGCCTAACGCAGCCCTAACGGTGTGCTGTCTGAGATGGGGGAAGCAGTTCTTCCTGTTGGCAGGCCGATTGATAGTGAGCTCTCTGCGTGTTACAGCAATGAAAGGAAAGTGGTGCAAGAGGAGAGGCAGCGAGGGCATTAGCTCATCTGCACTACACTTGAAGAAATTAAGAAAAGATAATTTAGGCCTTTATCCTGTGCCCTGCTACATTTGGTGTCATGGCTGCGAGGCCTCAAAAGTCTGCTCAGATTTTCCAGGAGTGTTTCCTCATCAAGCGTTTCCTTTCTGTGCCACATCCATGGCAATTTCACCATGAAGGGGATAAACATGTACAAACACCACTATAGTGACCACAGTGACGTGGAAGACAAGCTATGATTTCATCTTAATTTGGTATCACAAAAGACTCTAAAAGATACCACTTGGCACTTATGAAGCCAAATTTGATATGTGCAGCCACAGCTCTGTAGCTAGTTCTCTGCAAGTGTTTGCAATAAATAATCCAATTTTAATTAACATGGGATATAATAACTCTTATTAAATCTGAATTGAATGCATGTTAGGGAACTTAAATTTGTAGTATTGCCCAATACAAACTGCCAGAAGTAGCAGCTTCAACCACATTACTCCAAGTTTTATCACTACACTAAAACTGACCTGCTAGATTACTCTCTTGGGTAATGCGTAATGCCATAAAAATAAACACTGATTTATTACTTAAATAAAAGACATCAGATATCATCAGGGTGTTAAGCATCAGGGCTGGCTTGTTTTGCAAACCATATTTAATGGCAGACCCAGCTGGTACTCCTTAAATGGAACTCAAACAAATGAACAACCTTTTTTCCTAAATGAAGGCAGACAAAAGAAAAGGTGGGCTACTGGCTCTTTAGAGTATGGGATTTCAATTTTTTTCACAACATGGATCATGTTGTAATGGAAAGACTATAACCACCGCTGCCACTGGTGACTGAAAATATCATATCTTCAGTAAACAAAACCATTATTTATACAGATCACCTCCTGGGACCAGCAGTTTAAGAAAACACCCTGTCTGCAGTGTTACTGCTTTCAGTTCACTGGCTGCTGTTTATCACTGCTGCTTTGTGCCAGCCTTGCTAGCCAGATACAGCACTGATAATACCCATTCTAAAGATTCAATTGCAACTTTCCCATTGACGTCAAATGGAGCACAAGCAGGAATGACAACTCTTTCTCTTTTATGGCTGTTTTATTTTATTTCCTCCTCCTAGATTTTGTGCAGAACTGTGGCAGATCGAGCATCAATCCTCCATCAACTCTGTATTTGAGAAGGAAGAATAATGCATACAATACACAGTATTGCTGCGATATAATTCATTTTTCTCCAAGTTAATGATTATAATAATCAATCAGGCTAGGTTTTCAGAAAGATTGCAAGGGCGAGGTAGGTAACCTCAGAAATGTCTCCATGTTGAGCTTTTATTTTCTTGTATGATCACTGAACTTCAGCATCTTGCAGAATCCAAGTTTCTTTGCTCTGAGATCATCTAGGTACCTGACCTATTCCACCTTTTTAAAAAATCCTCCATCAGATGGCAGCAGGGTACAAGCTTTTGTAAAAGGCAAAGCAGGAGGATGGGAGTTTTGCCTTTCTATCTAAGGAAGTGACAACAAATAGGTTAGCTTTTTAGATCAGCTTTTTTCCCCTCATCTGTTAGAGTAGCAAAAGGATGGATAATTTACTGCCCTGTTACATCAGATCTCCAACCTGTGTGTGTTACCGGTGAACGTGTTGCAAGCATCCCGCAACTCTGGTTACTCAGGGGCTTTTGGTGCCTTGTCAGGTTTGTAGCCCCCACATCTCTCTTGCCTAAGGAGGGCAGTAAGGAATGGCCAGGTGGCTTCCCAAGGAGGGTCAGCCTTGACCTCCTTGCTGCCTTCTTGGGAGCAGCTGCCCCTGTGGCTATGTTACATTGCCTGCAGTACAACTCCAGGTCCCTCTGCAGCGTGTGTACACCCCTCCCAAGCCCACCTGGCCCTTTGGGGAACTGCTTATCAGTTTCTTTTCTCTGTGCTTTAGAAATCAAAGCCTGGCCTCCCTGGTGCTGCCAGTCAAGCTTGCAGTAGCTGCCTGCCAGTCTTTTAAAGACAAGACGTATTCTAAAAAAGCTGCTAGCTGTGGGCTCCAGGGCTCAGGAATCAGGCACAGGGAGTTCAAAGCCTGCTGAGATGTCTCTTGTGACTGTCCAGACACTGATTACTGGAAAGCTGCACTCTTCACCCACGAAAGATCGGTGGGTAATTGGTGTGGCACTGTATCTGACAGGTTGCACTGAACAAATAAAGGCAGAGGGTCTGACCTACAGCACAGGGCGATAGCTGCTCTGGTGTCATCTCCTGACACTTCTTGCTCTGCCAGTAATACATCTTGACTCTGCCTGTCTTGCCCTCTGCCACGCTGCCCCATGTCAGTGCTGGGACTCAGTACTCATTCCTCAGTCTTCCTTCAATGTTTTTCTTTCACTCTGCTTTCCTGGTGGCTTTCAACTCCTGTTTCTCAAACCACATTGTAACTCCTCTGCAATAAAGACTGTGTGCAGCCCCTCTCAAGCGCTTGTGCTTGCTGCCCTGCAATAACCACAAAACCCAGTAAAAATAGAGTTTCTGCTTCCTTTGTAAAACACAGTTTTATATCATAAAGGAGGACAAAATGATCACCTAGTACTGTGCAAAAGAAGAAGAGGGTCTGTGGCAGGTGGGTAGGAGACAGCTGGAGGGGAAGGAGGATGGCTGGAGGCTGCCTGGAGCAGCAGGAGTTATTCTTCAGCAGCTTGCTCCCTTCCTGGAGCAGAAGGGAGAGCTCCAGGCAGATTTTGACTCTCAGATTCATCATCTGCTTCCTGGGCTTCTCCAGTGGTGGCACGGAAACACCCTGTCTGAATGATCTCTCTGCATGAGACAGCATGAATGGCAGGGAATTCTGTTGCTAGGCGCGTTATGTGCGTGCATGGATATGTGTGCCAGTCTGATGTGGGAGCAGGAGTCACACTCTGATAAATTATACCTGACATAGCATTTCCTCAGATAATATGAACTGGAAGACCAAAGCTCAAGAGGTCTGTGCGCACCACAAGAAGCATCCAAGATAAAATACAGCCTTATGGCTGTATGGGAGTAGGGTTTTTTATTAAGCTTGAGTTCTTAATACCAACCACAAATGGAATAAAAATCAACCCTTACATTTTTATCACAACAATGGTCTACATGACTTTTCTGAATCCCATTTATTAATTTTCATGTTTCTTTAGTGGACTCCATGTTCTATACATTTCTTTTTCAATATTCCCCAAGAAGCAAAAATACTGTATAGCAACCACTGCCAGAAGAAGAGCTCCAATCTTTGGAAGTCACTCAGCTACACAGCTTAGTTGTGTTGGGCACAGGACAACAAATTGTCCCTTTCATCCCAGAGAGGCTGAGGGACATGGAAAAGGACAGTTCATCCCACTTTTGCTGCTGCTCTTGGATGACCTAGGCAACTTGCTTTCTTTCACAACTCTAGAAATACATACATATGCAATGAACACCAAAAAAGCAGGTGCAAGAAAGGTACAAATCAAACATCTGATATTTTTGCCATTGCTCTTATCCACCAACAGCTTAAAATTGATGGTGCCTGCTTGGAAATTTTTCTATAAATAGAAAAGAAGTTTCCTATAAATAAGCAAAAATAATTTGTTATACATGCTGAATAATATTTTCTCATGCATGCTTTCTAACACACCTAGCATATTCATCACCTTCAAAGACGTGTTACTATACACTGGTTCTCTATGAACAGGGGATCCAGGAAAAAATTCCGAAACCCGCAAGCCTGAATGTAGCTCCCTAATTCCTATTCTTGGATATTCGTGGAAGTAGCCAGTATGATCAAAATGAACTAAGTGGTGGAAAATACTTCTGGAATATGGGTTTAGTAGTCTGGTTTTCCTGGATTTCAAGTCCAGTAAACTTAGTGTTGGGTTGTTTTTTTTAACATGCTGAATTCAGTTAAGAATTATATGCAAAGAAGGAAAACTTTTGAACCTCAGAGAAAGATGTATGAAAACATCTTAAAGATTCACAAACCAGCATCACATACAAAATCTCCCACAGTATTTAAAATCTGGCCACTTTGAGGGGACATGACATGTTCTTTTGAAGGTGCTGGGTTGATAAATCTTTAAGCTCCAGTTCGACTAAGAACTTTGGCCATAGAATTTATCTTTCTTTTAGAAGAACTTATCATTCCTTTTGAAAACTGTACCGTTCCAAACATGCAGTATGGATTGCAAAGGCAGGAGGAGTTTGTTTTTACTACTAGCTTTTCTCATACACAATAGTTTCAGTGTAGAGAAGGATATTTCTTCTGCAGAAAACTTTCTGCATTTCAACAGCACTGAGACAAGGATTAGCAGTTTCCCAACAGAAACACAGTTCTGCTAATTCTAAGCAAATACCCATAGTGATCAAAAGTGGGGAAACCAGCACTTTGGATTAGTACATGAAAGCCATTATTAATGCCTACAACCTGCAGTCTGCATTTCCTGACCATCCCTAAATGTGAGAAGAGCAGCCCCGCTGCGCATTGGTTATTATGAGTAAAATCAGCACACATTTACTGTCTTGTAAGTAGCATAGAAAGCATCTGCACCATTCAAATAAGGCTTAAATTAGGGAATTAGCAAGCCAACTCATTTCATTACAATGAAAGGGCAGAAGAAAAAAATCTGGATAGATGTTTTGAGAGCTTTCAGGGTGAAAGGAAGCCACAGTCTGTAGAAATAAATATTCATGTGAATTTACAAGCACAAGACAAAAATATCCCTCTACATTGTAAATTGGACAAGATATTCCATGCTCTCTGTATTTTCCCTATAGAATTATAGTAAACGTTTCTCATTCATATTTTATTCTTTATCTCCAACAAACCATTGTGATGTTGTCCACTGGGGGCTGATGACATTCGAATATATGGAGACAAAACTGGTACAAAAAAAGAGCATGTAGAGAAAAATACTGCATTGTAATATGCATATCACAGCGATGGAAATATATGGCCCCATATCATACTAAAAACTGTTTGGATAAAGTAAGAATTTTACTCAATGGCTGCCCTAATTTTGCTGTTATTTTTTTATTCAGGACTGTCAGAATGAAATGTGAGTTACATGAAATCCTACACCTATTTTGAGAATACTTGTTACATTCCCAGTCTCAGATTTTTAAAGAAAGAAATCTCTCCCGTAATTATTTTGCTTCTTACTCAAACATCTTCAGTCTTCGGATTAAACCAGCAGGAATCTATGTGGCACAGAAGCCAGAATTCTCTCTCAGACCAGAAAAGTACTTACAGAGATTGAGGCACTAAATTCCTGTGTAAGCACTTCAGATCTTTTTCATTTCAGTGAAATACTCCAAATCAGAGCTCTGCCCACTGCTCGAGCTAGATAACAGCCCATCAATTGCTACTAATTTGGATGGGTAAGTCCTTAAACAGGAATAAATTAGCCAAACACCTCTGGGGATGTGAGCTGTGGAGCAGGGCACGGGCCTGTTTTAGAAACTTGGTGCATTCCCAGGAAAGTGTGCAGATCCTGGTGAATGCAGGGTACCGATACGGGTGCTGTATGCCTGTTCACCTGCTCTCACGTCGCATTCATTCCCCCCCAGAAGCAATCTTCAAGCTGCAGGCTGTATTATCGGTTCCTCAAAATCTCTCCTGGCCTGTCTGGCTCACCGCCTCCATATCATGTCCTCCCTTGATTGATTTCCTATCATTTACACATTGCTTTCAAGCTCTCATTTCCAGCACCTGATCTTTGTTTTTAAAAACAAGAAACCTCTTGTTCACAGACCATATGCTGCCTGCAATCGTTAGCCAGTTCCGGGAGCGCAGCCAGGAAAGCGATAGTGGGACAAGGAGTGATGGACTCGCAGGAAATGCCCCTTCCTCCTGTCCCCGTGTGCGCACTGGCAAAAGGTGGGCATCAACGTCCGAGATGGAGGGAGGGAAGGAGGAAGGGAAAATGAGCAGCTTACACGCGGACTTAGAAGCTGGTTGGGGAGGAATTCATTTTATATCAGCCTTTTCAGGAACTGGCCATCATCTTAATAGTGGGTTATACCACACTGGGTGGAGTGATTTCCATCTCACATTGTTGATTTTTCCCCGACCACCTATTTTCCTAATGTTGTTTTCCAGACTATACTGAAACCTAAACCTATTTTCATCTCTTCGTTTCCTTCTACTCTTAACATTACACTCCTGACAGTCTATCTGCCTAACCCCTTCACAAAGTCAGGGAGCAGAGTCTCCCGTTTTTCCAAGGACTGTTCCTAGCCAGTCAGTTATCAAAACCAAGCACACCAAACATGAACATTTACAAGACTAATACATTTACAATAAGGGTAAAAATGAATAATAGGGGGAAAGTAATTTGAGTGAGAGATAGTTAAAAGAAAGGCAGTTAAAGACATTTAATTACTTCTTTATTGTCTGAATTAACACGGTGGCAATAGCTTGAGCCTATTTTTTTTGAGCTGAGAGACAGTTTGTTATGTGCTGTGTCTCCATGAATATCTCCAGCATGCAAACAGAATGCCTTTCAACTGCAAAAGGCAATTACTCTTATAACATATGCATAATGAAATCTGACTGCATTATCTTTTTGTCCTTAATAAGACCAGTTTACATTTTTGCAATTTGTGATGCAGTTTTTTCCTTTAAGACATCTATTTGCATGGTGCTATTTTTTAAAAAGAGGAAGGAAAAAAAGAGGAGTAATACAGGTCAAGTAGCTAAAAAAATATATTCAGGATGGAATTATGGCATTGCTAATTAAGACAAAGAGGAAGAAAGCATTTATACGAGGACATGTCTTCGTCTAAATCGTAAAGAAGACCGCTCAAGAAGTGGTCAGCTTATGACACTTCAGGCCAGTGCCAGGAGCCTCTGGAGAATGGAGCTGGACACGCTAAAGCAACACCAAGCACTTGTGCCTATTGCCTAACTGATGGGACTGCCCACCAAAAAAAGGCTGCAGCCTGACAGCCTCGCTGTGTTGTGGTGATACCCTGAGAGGTTAGAGAGTATCAGTGCAGTTCCCAATAAAGTCCATGGCTTGTAGAAATATATACTAAAATTTATAAGCGCACAATCATATCTATCTATCTAGGCCTTCAGTGACCCACCTTTTCCATCATGACATACTGTAATTTTACTGAGATTCTTTTACTGAATATTGTAAATAAGTATGAATGTGATATTGAACCTGGTTCAGCGACTCTTGTGTACTGTAGTCCAACAGTGTGGACTTGCACAACAAGTTTTTCAGTGAGTTTAATGGGAGTGCTGAACATTCAGACAGGGTTGTTGATTCAGTTCAACATGAATAATTCCTGGGCATCTCTGAACAGACATGAACATGTTAGTTGAAATAATGAATTTCTGTTTGGTCATAAAGAATTACAGGTGTACAGATAACCCATTTAATTTAGGTAATTAGCAAACTGTCTTTATATGCTTAGTTTTAAACAGATGGATAGGTGATGGTTTAGCAAAAACTTCAATCCCAGCAGCTAATGCTCACTGTTACAGTGAGTCACATTGAGCTCTGTTTCACTATGTCAGAATGATGGAACATGCAGCCCATCAAGCTGCCAAAAACATGAAGTGTAGAATATAAATAGATGTTTTCAGTATCACAGGTGCTGCTGAATTGTCTGGAGACATATTATTCAAATTTGCAGATAGTACTCTATCCATACTATCCAGAGATCATGTTCTCCATTGTTTCCGGAAAGCACTGTCCTGGAAATCATTAAAAAGACTGGTTTCTCATGGGAAAAGGAAAAGTTGTGCAATCTGAGATTAATCTCTTTCAAGTCTGCTTATGTAACACACCTGTAACCAAAATGAAGAGCTTCATGCTATTAGATTATGCTTGGTATGTTGCAGGCTTTTTCTTCTCCTAGTGTTGAGCCCTCTCAGGCAGAAGAGCTTATTTACTCTGGGTCATATATCTATTTACACCACTGTGATGCCCAACTTCTTTATTCAAGTGTGATATAAAACCATGAGCTAGGATACTGCAAGTCAAAGAATAAATTGTGAATATAGCAACAAAAAACATTGCTACTAAGAAATTATTGCACTCTTTAGTTTTCGGGTCCTGAAGTACCTCCTACAGACCATGCTGGCCATAGGAAAAGGTTTAAAGTAGCCACAGTCACTCATGGAAGAATTCTCTTCTGGCTGAAGCAGCTCATGTTCTTTGCAAACAGATCTGTGCTGCTTTGAAAAACCTCCATAAAGTGTTAGAACTGCTGGGCTTTCTTTCCTGTTCCAGGTTTTTTTTCACTCTAGAAACTATGCAATACGCAGCTCAGTTCCCCCAGCTCCAGATTTAAGTCTTCACTGCACTGCCTGAGAATCACAGCACAGAGTTTTAATAGAGATCTTAGGTCTAATGACTCCCACTTAAGTTGATTAAATGTTGTCATCCTAATCCCACATTGCATGTTGGAGGGAACTGACACAAAAAATCAGAACTATTTGATTTGACATCTAAGTCTAAGTCTGTGACAAAGAAGGGACCAGGGTCCCCCAGGACTTTATCATCAATCATTCTGGCAATACCTCCTTTCCACCTGGCATAGAAAATAACACTAGCCAGTGAAAAAGGAATCTTACTCTATGAAAAGTGATAGACCTTGCCATAACCTCAGTATGAAAGCAAAAATCACAAATTAAAGCCATGCTGACATATTAGTCCTGAGTATTGAAATTTCAGCTTTCATCCTAACAACTCTTTAATGGATATGTAAGTAAAATAAAGAAAAGTGACTGACATCCTCAACAGTCTTATCAACAGAGACTGTGCAAGAAGTGGAAGGATCAGACATGGACTAAATGAAAAAAGCAAGAACCTGGTTATTATTTTTCTTTTCAAGCTGCATAATTAACATACAGTCTTTTCATTACATTGTAATTATTGCAATGATACGGTTTTTTTGCAAAGTGCTGTAGTATCATCTGAAATCAGAAAGTAGAACTGCCAGTAATGAGAGAGCCTGTCTATTACTCACAGAGAATGAAATCAAAGAATAAATAAATGATGGATGGTGGAAAATAGATTGCATTTTAAAAGCTGATGTTGTAGTAATAAGTGCTGTTAGTAACAGAGACAAACATCTTCTAAATAATGACCTTAAGCTAAAAGTCCAGCTAGCACAAGCAGATGATTACACCCGCATGGAAGCTGACTACAGTTTGGATTTTTCCAGGGCAAATGTGACTGCAGGACTGGGACATAGTTATCAAAGGACACAATTCAAGCGGTGACAGTTCACCATGTTCACATATTTCGTCCATATTTTGTTTGTGCCTTTGGGTCCTAACACTTTCATATCATTCTTTCAGTGCGTGTGGTGGCAATCCCTGTTGAAATCTTTGAGTGCTACCGCAATATCAACAACTGCTGCTACTAAATAACTTGAAGTCATGTTTATATTGCAACTCTGACAACGTGCCTGTGTGTCTAAGTAACCTTACACCAGTAATTTTCCAAGCCTGATATTGCGTAAACTTGTTTTGCAGTAACTCTAACTCACTGCTACACAATCCAAAAGCCCCCAAACACCATATAAATAAATATAAGCTTTTATGACATTCTTTTTAAAGACAGGTCCTTCCAAATGAAATGTTGGCTCAGTGTTTTAGCTCTTTGAACCCTTTATTCCTGAGGGTCTGACTTTAACCTTCCTTTCACAAATTGTAAAGGTAACTTGAGTGACATTGCTGAAATACACAGCTCCTCTGTGATTCCTCCAGATTCAGGTAGCTGCAGTTTGGCCTTTAGTAACCTTAACGGTTTTCACCCCAAGTGAAAACATATTTTACAATTCCTCTGGGAGAGTGAACACTATGTATGCTGCACGTGTTCTCACTTAAATGACAATAAAGACTCTAGATTACATGATCATACAAGGGTTCAAGACCTTCAGTTCCCCAGGACATTTAGTTAAAAGGACATACAGGGAGGGAAAGTAGTGTGGAAACCCTAGATGTGCTGGCATCTATATGCCATCAATCTTTCAATTTCTCAGAATCATATCATACATTATTTCTAAAAGATTCTTTAGGGATTTAATTTACCCTGTGACTATACATACCTGTTCAATTATTTTTCCACAGTTTTCTTTGGAGTGTGCTTCCATTCTCAAGACCGACTTCCAAAATTAGGTATTTTATTTTGTTTAGTGAGAAAAAAATCCTTTCCTTCCTCTCCTTCCCAGTCAGTCCTATACACATGGCCCAGGGAAACATAGGTAACATTTCTCTCTGGCTCAAACTTCATAACCAGCTGTGAAGCCTATGGCTGGTTAAATGCTTATCAAAGTTTGATCTGTGTGTCCCTATTTCTGTTCACAAAGTTCTTAGGTATAATTAAGGGCCTATCCATAATTACAGAGTGGCTCTTTGTCCCTGCAGAATGGGGTGCACAGATGGACACTATAATGGAAATTAGGTAACAGCCTGTCCATGATTGATGAGTCGGTAAAGAGCCCAGCCCTTACCCTCGCTGGAGTATAGACTCTCTCTGACCAAGCCGGCAGAAAAGAGAGCAGATAGCATTTCAACTCTCACATTAGCAGGTGGTCCTGAGGAAGCAAATCTCCTGAGTGAAAGATGACATCCCTATATAATCCATTTTCAGAACAGAATTGGTTATAGGTAGAAAATATCTCTCTCTGAGAGAAAGATACAGCAAGAAACACTTAAGTGCTGCTTTTGGCTCTTCTTTTTGCCTCAGTAACACAGACAAATTCCAGAGAAATGAGCCTTCTTAAATGCAGAGACAGCAGTCCTGTATTTACTCGATTCACATTACTAAAGATAATTCGAACACAGGGTCTGGCCACATTCACATTTCATGATCAGACTCAGCGCACAGTACTGAAACTCCTATTAATTCTCCAAGAAAGCCGTCAGGCTCCATTTTGATTGCATGCCTAATGAGAAAGGCTTGTCATGCCCTCTGAAAAATACCAGGCAAGCCTTACGGGTTTCTAAAATCTCATTTTCACTCCCTTCCTTTCTAACTCTCTGCTGCAAGGAGCTCAGTGCCACTGCTTAGAAACAGATGAAGGGGAGAGGAGGCGATGCAAGTGTGAGCTGGCTCAAATCAACGCCTGCTTTGCCGTAGCCAGGAGATCAGCATGCAGGAGCCACACTTCAGCCCGGGCAGCGCAGACTAAGCCACCAAGGGACATCAGGACAGCTGTATTAGTGAACCTGTACTGGAAACAGCACATGGGGTTCCATTTTCTTTAAACAGAGAAAAAAGCAGAATGGGTGAAAACGGGTGGTAAAAAGATGAGGAGAGGAGAAAAATATTTTATATCAGCCTCCTGAGATCAAGTATGAGAAAAGGAATGTACATGCTTAACAGATGAGTGAATTTAAAGGTGTATTTTTTTGGCTGTCAATCTCTTGCCCTTTGATAGGTATAAAATGGTAATATTGAGACTAATCAGTCCGGGTGGAACTCTTTCTTGTCTGAAGAGATGTGCATGTAGTCCTGCTGCACAATAACTAAGGAAGAGAGCTTCTGACAAATGTGTGATCACTTCTGCCTCATCTGAAAGAAACTGTGACTATTTCTCAGTATCAGGTTTAGTTTCCTTATGCAGAAAGAATGAACTTTTACTGTTTCCAACTCTTGCGATCTTATCATTAGTCTTTTGATTGTGTAAAAGATTCCACTCCTCGAGGTGGAGGTACAGAAATATGTAGAAATTTTAGCTTCCCTCAAGAACGCCCTCCCCTCAACAAAACTAAAAAAAAAAGAAAAAAGAAGAAAAGAATAAAAAGACAATGGTCCTAGCTTCAATGATTGCATTGGAAAATTTTTGAAAATATGAGATGCAGAAACTAGAAGGCAGTGAAAAGAAGCTATGTTAAAGAACCCTCAATCCCATGATATATCATAAATACCTGTAGTTGCAATATCGCAATGCTCTAATCTGAATGCCAGATTAAAAGTGTTTATCCTATGTGTACATAGAAACAAGTGTAGAGGGCATTTCATTAAGCAGCTGTAGGTACTTTAATGCTACGCGATGGAAGATCTTTGCCACATGGGAACATTTAGCAGCTTTACCTAAAGCTGATGGCTATCCCAAATGGAATTTGATTCTTCTATACATTGAAACTGTAATAAGGCATGTTTGTACTTGCTGTTGTGAAACAGTCACCAGCAAGTACTGCACACAAAAAAATCCCAAACCTATAGCTAATATGCTGCTTAATGCCATGAAGACTAATTAGAATGTCATTATTATGGCTGCTGCTCCATCTGCTTAGCATAAATTAATAACTGGCCTTAAATATATATTGTCAAAAACTTGGAAATAGCCTACATGGGTGCTTTGCTCAGCATTCACCATTACTATCCAAAAATGATTGAAAAAGAAAACTCACAAAAGCTGTAGAATTTGCTAAATTAACATTTCCTATCTACGAACCAAAAGATTGTTTAAATCCCTTTGTGCTGCCCAAATCCTTTCAAAAGAATATATGATAAAATGATAAAACTTTTAAATGAAATGCAATGCAACAAGTGATGAACTATGGCTAGCTATTACTTTAGCAGACTAATCCTATAAAAACAAACTTCCTACCATCTTCGGCTATTATTTATTTACTCCTATTTATAATCATATAGCAAAATTAAAGGCAGAAACAATTTTTGCATTATTTCAGCAAAGAACAAGTAAACTCGTTCTGATTCTGAGATGTGACCTGTGATGAGCAGAACAGGTATGGCAAACAGGTCTGAATATCCTCTCGTGTTTCCTGAGCACTGGACTGGTAGATGGGTTTGTGCATGCAGTATCAAATTAAAGCAGCTCCAGGGACTGCTGCTCACATGTCCCTGTGAAGCTCTTCCAAAGCTCCAGTTAAATCTCCTTCAAATCGGCCCCTGCCAGGCTCATTTGCAGGCTTCAGAGAGAGCAGCAGGGAAGCAATACAGACCTCCTAACATCTTCCTTCTAATACTCCTGTCCTACGGCCTTTTCCTCAAAGCATGGCCCCAAACTAAGATCCTATTATGAGAAGAAAATGTGAGTTCCCTATACCAAGAAAAGTTAACAAAATACTAGTTCTGAGTAGACAGCTAGGATTTACCTAAGCTAGTCCTGAAATGTGGAGTGCGTCCAGTTTTATACTGCCCAAATATTTGCTTAACATTTTAGAGTAGTGTGTATCAAAACTCACTTGCATTCCACTTTACATAAACACCATATGAAATTTAGAATGTTTTGGGATTATATACATAATTTTGTCATTTCACTCTTTCTCTACTTTAGCTGCATAATGTTCACAGGCTCTTCTTCCTTGTAAGTGCTACAGGGTATGTGACTTACAAATTGCATTAGAATATGATTTGGACTTGCCCCATTTGATTAATGTTTGAGCAAAAATTCAAACTGCTTCCCCCTCTGCTCCCCTGAAAAATGACTTTATAAAATCGCAGTATGGAGTCTATTTTCTTGAGAATTTCCATACCAAATGTGTTCAGCTGAAGTACATAAAAGAAAAGCATGGGTTTCTTTCCCAAGCAGTCAGCTCAAATCCAAGCTTGAGAAATAACATCTCTTTCCTTCTTTGCATCAAAGTAGTAAGGAAGAATGTAGACATTCATCCCATACTTAACATTGGTGCATTTCTACTGTTTACCATTTATACTTCCACTGTCACTGTCCTAAAAAAAAAGATTAACAAGCTTTTAATTGATTTAGTTGACATTTTACTTTACTTGTTCGTAATTGTATCCATTCTTAGTGCTTTGCCAGGACACAAATGCTTTGGTTCCTTTGCAGCAAGCATTACTCATGCTAGTGTGATTTAGAAATGAAAACTGCTGCTGCCAGCAATGCAAAGAAAAGAGAGATGATGAAGATAAGACATCCTTAAAATGCAAAAGATCTGTAATTAACATGGTGCAAAAAGGAAAAATGTACTAGATATACTGCATAGTTCTAGGAAGCTACGTGTGTTCACGAGCAGAGACAACTGAAATGTACGGCACACCTTTTAAGCTCTCCTCCTGGAAGTGATAACCCTAAAATGCTCTGAAAATGATGTATGTTCATGACAGTCAGAGAGGGAAGGCATGTCAGTAGTGCAGTTTTAGCCTGAAACACATCCACATTTCTATTCAGGAATGTTTTAGAGGCAGAGTTGATAGAGGTAGCTCTGAATATACAACGTATGGATCAATCGGTTGATCACAACTCTGCACAATTTCTGTTGGTAAGGCTATTGTAGATCGCAGTGGACTACACCTTAGGTTGCTCCACAGAGAGACAAACGATCTATCTTTGCTTGTTACGCATCTTCTCAGACCAAACTCATTCATGTTTGCTAGAGAGCAAAAAATTTGCTTATAAAATCAAACATACCGATTCTGAATATGCTGAATGGCCATCAGTTTGTAGGCCTATATAGAGAATATTTATTCCAAATTAGTTTACTGTAAAACTTAATTTGAAATTGAATTTATGGTATTAATAGTTGTGCAATTTTAAATGTCCTCTAGAATAAACAGAAAAGTTAACAGCAGAATAGCTGTTAAAATATATCACCCTCTAATGTCTTGCCAAAAAAGCTTTGGGCTGCATACAGAACTAAATGATATGCTCCATCTTGTAAATCTGAGCCCCATTAAAATAGCTGAGCACTTCTGCAGTGGTGTGATCTGATGCTGTGATCCTGGGAGAGTCCAGCAAATGAAAGCCATCTCACAATTTGGGAGGGAAGGGAGGCTTCTATCAGAAACATTTGCTGCTAAGAATTGTGGATTTGGCATTTATTTGATATTTGGCATTGTGGTAGTCATATCAGCAATGAACAAATGCTTTAGGAAAATATTAGAAAGTACGGTTTGACCTGTTGCCTTTCAAATAAGATTTAATATTAAGGACTTGGTCCATTGCAACTATCAACGTTTCAGAAAAAAATGATCATCACATAAGCCTGTAATTAAGTCTAATTCTGAATAAAGATGGGCCCAGCACACAGTTTTGTGCTTTGATCAACTAACATCTAAAACTCTTAGAGTATTTTTTAAAGGAAAGGTGCTAGTTCACACATCTAAGTGAAATGTTGGAAGGTGGAAGCCTGTGTTCTGTCTACTGTTCTTTCCCTCTGTTCATTTTCTAACTAACTTTTTGTGTGGCCCTCTTACAACTGAGAGTTAAACCACTGGTTGAGGTTTTTCAAAGCAGGGTTGAATTCAACAATGACTTTCCTCCTCTCCTATTACCTGCTCTTCTCAGATGTAAATTAAATCAGGGTTTCTTAGGCTTTTCACAGCAAAGACTAAGAGGAAGTCTTGCTGGTGAGCATTCTCCTTCCTAGGTTTATTTGCAGGGCCCACATCTTCCATGAGAGCTACATCCATGTGCCCTCCCATCTGTGCCCACATTACATCCCTTTGGCAGCTGCTGGCAATAAGCAACAAAAATATTTGATTGGAGAAATATTTAAGTTTTTACCCCAGTAGCAATCAGTTTCTGAAGGGGAAAAAGGAGTCAGTACCATGCCATAATTCAGTCTTCTCTGGTCTCTAAGTATTCAGAGACCTCATCTTCACCCACTGACCAAATTAGAGGTTAGCGATCTTAGAAAGGCTGAACAGTTACATTGAGTGTTATTGAGTCTCATGACATTCATTGTGTATCAGGGGATACTCAAGGACTATATTTAGTATATTTACCTTTGAAGTCTCAGTTCTGACCATTGTGAAATTAAAAGAAATTTTCTGCCATTACAACTGTAAGGAAATTAAAGTTAAGAACTTGGAAATAAGAACATCTAAAGATATCCCCCACCCCCCGTCCCCCCCATCCACCAAATAGAAAGTGTTTCACATTCACTAATTTTACAAATCATGATAATTCAACTCAGCGTCATATTTTATGTGAATCAGATATTTAAACCAGAGATATATAATCTTACAGTGCTATTTAGACTATGTCTATGCTCTATCCTCCTTTCTGGATAGTACCTGATTAATTTTTGCATGGAAAAATACTGCATGAGTAGATTAGTGATATATTTCTAAGAGTTTGCTCAGCCAGTCTTTGACCTTTGTGTCTAATCGGTATTAATGGGCAATTCTTGACTCTGGAATAGTCATGACAAACTGCTCACTAAAAAGATAAAAAATGTTATTACGCAAAGTAATTCCACAATACAAATAATTTCAAAAACATTTGTGATTCTGATGTCAGTATCCTCCTTCAGGGAGAAGGTGAGGGAGGAAAAGATTCCTTGAACAGAGCCACAAAGCATCCCAGATTAATGCAGAGCTGAATGGATAGAATTGTTCAGTTTCTAATCAGTTTTTTTTCCTTTCTTTCTTTCTTTCTTTCTTTCTTTCTTTCTTTCTTTCTTTCTTTCTTTTTTTTTTTTTTTTTTTTTTTTAAAAACTGTACCAGGGTCTGAACTCACTTTCTTGGATTTTTTTAGGGAATACCATTTCTTAATTTTGTTTGCAGTATTATGTAGAAGTGATGGACACATTCTTAGGCTATAGTGTCTCTTGGCAAGAGATGAAAGTTTTTATTTTGAACTCTCCACTTGACAGTCTTTAGATACTCTCCTCATATCTGACAAGCAGCAAGGTTTCCATGGATTTTTAGTTCTGTCTCTCAAAACCACAAGCAAGCTGTACTCTGGTGAAATGAGAAGTGAGCAGTGGGGATGCTCAAAGAAATTATAAGGCTTGCTTTCTCCAGGTGGCCCAAACAATGATCTATTTCTTCTCTGCATGCCTGAGCCTGCAATAAATATACTCCTTCCTATCTATGAAGTTATTTGCAATATATTAAATGGGTTCCAAATGATATTTGATATTCATAAACTCACATGAACATCTTACTGTAATTTCCCAAACTGTTTTTTCCCAGAAGCCTTTGATGAGGAAGGTGGTGGTATTTTCTTTCGTTATGGGGAATGATAAAATTTCACAAATTAGAATGAAAGTTATAGTTTGTGGTCATTCTTTGCAATGCATGCATTTAAATTAAGATGACAACAATATCAAATTGTTTACTGCTGAGGGTGGTAATTAAGCATATGCACAAACCCAAAAACATTTAAGCATGTTAACAGCTTTAATAACAGCAGCTTTACAACCTGTGTTTTGATCTAGTAAGATTAAAACTGTATTCCAAGTTCAAATTTTAAATTTCATTATCCGATTATGCCTAGTTTATTATTAACGTGAGCAAAACAAAGTGCAAATTGCCCAAAGCTCAGTATCTAGGAGGTTTTGGTTCAACCCACTCAAGTGCTAATGCAACTACTTAACCCAAAGGCTCTGGTGAGGAAGTGTGGGGGCAGCATGAAAAAGCACTAGAGTTGGATGCTGCAGACAGGAACCCCATGTCCTTTGCCAGGGCACATCCTTAAAACAGATCCTGGAAAACACTTCCTAAATCATTAGACATCAGTACTCACCCAAGAAAACACAAAATGGTACCTTGTACTTCTGTTCTTTGAAAAAGAGTATTCATTCATTCTCATCATTCTTACACTGCTCCCATTATCTACTCTCAATTTTTGTAACCAGGACATGTATTCTACCGTGCCAGTGGCCAGTCAGTTCTCCTCTATTGGACAGGCATGTCCTGGTTATTTCAGAAGTGAGCTCTTAAAGACAGAAAGAAAAGAGAAAAGAAACCTCCTCACCACTGTAGTACAAATGAAATGAATGCTTAAACTTAAATACGTATCACCAGAGAGATGTATAAAATTTACTGATTGACTGTGCAAGCAGGTAACACCCCATAGGTTATGATGACGGTGACTGAAATGCAAAGTACACCTGTATGATGGCACGAACAGTACACATCAGAGTTCTCCATTTGCAGTGGCTGTCCTGAACATACAAACTTTTCCTCTCTGAAACACCACAAGAGCCAAGGGAACAGACTCTCTTTAAATTGCAGACTCAGTCTATATGTGGGTTATATCATGATACTGTGTGCTGTCACACAAAGAATCAACATGACCCACTGAACATGGAAACCTACACTTATATGTATACATTATCTTCAGTGGAAAATAGATACCACATCTTAGATCTGGCTTTTGTTTCACACTACAGTTGCAGTGAGGAGGCAATAAGGAAGCTACATCCTACATTCAATCATAAGCTTTTGTGCAACATAGTCATAACTAAGGCCTCATAATTTGACTCTATTTGTTTTGCTTCGGATACAATGAACTGAGATAGCATTGCCACACTCTCCCAAGGGACGCTAATGTTCACAAAGTTTTCAAAAATTATTAGGAAACATTGGCAATTCACAAAGTTGAATTCCAATTATTGTTCTTAGCATTAGGGGAAAAAAAATAATATTCTGGGACCACAATGTTTCTGGTCATTGTCAGATTCAACCAACAGATTTCACTGGCCATTTAGTAATGACACTTGCCTCGCCCCTGGAAGAAGACAAAATCCTTGAACTCCCCAGTTATACAGTACAAATATCAGAGCAATCATTGTTGGCTGCGTACAAAGAAAGATTTCTCTTCAGTTATGCTAGCTCCTTACAGGTGAGTTAAACATAAGCAACGGGTGTTTTAAGTACATTGATTTCCTTGAATGTTATCCATTTCTACTTATTGAAAGTGAATAGTCATATGTTGTATGCATCATCAGATGACCTTTACACATATAGCATATTGCCTTATGGTGTTTAGAAACATAACACTTTTAAACTATATTAATGAAAAGTGTGTTTTTCCTTGTTTAGGAGTAATGCAGCTGTGTGCCACTGTGTCTGAACTGAAAAAGAAAAATAGCATTGTTATAGCAAGAACAGCAGAGAAAGGTAGCCTAGTGTTTAATTTGGATCAAATATTCACAGTGAGATTACTAATGAAATTGCTCATTTAAAGCTATTGCACTTTTTCTAATAGGTCACTAGAAACTGAAACTAAGAGACTGATTTGTTTTCTTTTTCCAAATTAAAGTAATAGTGAGCATCAAGAGCTAGGTCATGTCACAGAACAAATATGAACTGAATATATCATTTCCTTTGGAGCTAAATAAAAAGATACTCCTCCTTTGCAAAGATTCTACTTTTATATATATTAAGTATATCACTGAATGAGCCAAAGAAAAGTTATGGGCACACAGGACAAGGACTATATTTTTATTATCTACAGTACCGGTACTTTACTAAAAATAATTAGAATAATATTAATACTATCACTTCACTAAATCATGACATTCTATTTCAGATTATGGCATTTAAGCATTTTCTTAATGTTAAAAATGGCCATTAAATGCTCTACTGTACTGGTTCCAATATCATTACCTCCAAGGTTCTCAATCTGGGATGACCTCTCCTGTAAGAATTTAGATGTAAAAGTTAAAAAGATAAGAATAGCTGCATCACGTCACACTAAAGGTGCATCATGTCACACTAAAAGTCCATCCAGCTTTGCATCTTTCTTCTGCTCAGGATAATGGTGGATGTCTAGAGAAGAGTACAAGGCCAGGACAAGCAGATAGTAATACTCCCCGTGAATATTTTCTGAATGATGAGAGACCTGTACCTCAAACACTTTGTGATCTGGAAGTGTCAATATATTTGATAACCCTGGGTATGGTTTTCCTCCTTCAATTTGTCAATCCCTTTGTGAATCATGTAAAATCCTAGCATCTGTAGTGTCCTGTGGCAAGGAGTTAACACACCTACTTATTATTGTGTGAGGAAATATTTTTGCCATTACCTCTGCAAAGGGTGACTGAAAAGGAAAAGATGCTTTCAGAAAGAGTAGTGTTTATCTGTAGTAAAGTTGTAGTTTGGGCAATTACAACCTATATTGCTAAATTTCCCTAGTAACTTCATGATATTCAGCTGGCTTTAAGTTCTCCATATGCTGTTGACCTCTGTATCCTACAGCACTGTAAGTCAGCAGCAAGTAAACTTGTTTGTATTTTAAAAATAGCTTTAGAATACTTTGGGATCAAAAATACAGCTTAAAAATACAAAACTACAGCTATTACATTATTAACAGTCTAGAAATCTCACGGGCTGCAATATGGTGAATATACTTTACATTTCTATCTTATAATTCATACTGAACTTAAGAATCTGGTATGTTTCAGGGAGCTATTGTGTATGAAAAAGATAAAAATGCTTATTAATCTACACTTTACACAATGTATAATTAAGTTCATATACTACCCTGGAACCATTTTCACAGTAGAAACAGTATATTTGTAGCATTTAAATTTTTTCCACATTAAAATAAAACCTGACAATTTACATTCTTCTAAGCTGAAAGCATGCCAATGAAAATTTTGTCATGTATCCACCCATCCTAAATAAAAGTAAAAGAGCAGCATCACACTGAGTGATTTCCATTTCCACTCAAAATTTGAATTCCAACAAGTTTTAGTATAAATTTGTATTTAAAATATATTATTGAGGATCAGCAAGTGAAGAAAGGGATTTTGATTCCAAAATTTCTGTGCACAGCAGGGCTAATAGAGCCATCTCCAGACAGTTCGTCTCTGATGCCTGATGAACCAAAAGTCGATTTGATGAGGAAATGGTATGGCTAGACTTTGTCTCTCCTGCTGAAAACATGAGAGTCCTGAAGGTGAGTTCTCACCCTATGGGCAAGGCCGAGAATAGGACAAGCTCTGGCACAATGATATGAACTGTTCTTCTGAACGACATGAAGCTCTTTCTGCCCTCACTCTGCTTCCAGCTGTTTATTAGTACACTGCCCCTCCCCCCCCCCGTTAGAGTTAACAGCATCAGCATTCAAGAATTCTGCTCTAGCTATGTTTTTCTGCATAGATGTGTGGGTTATTTGTGTCTCTAAGGTGCCTTTTTTTGATGTGCATGTACACTTTGGGCAAAGGACATAAGAAAATTAACTCAGAATATAGGAAACAGAAAATTTAAAAAGGAAAAAAACACCAAACCACCAAAAAACAACTCCAAGACGCCAAAGGGCTAAAAAGAGTGAAAAAATAAAAATCAGTCAAGACAGAAATATTGTAAAATATGTATGTCAGATTTTAAATAAATGTATCCTTCCCGTAAGGCCTAGTATTCTTCTGTGTCATGCTTGTAAAGTGCGTTTCTTCCTGCCTTCTCTATTTCAAGGGTATGGAGATGTCAGTATTTTGGAAGATGAGTAATTTCACAGTGGTCCCTGAGAACAGGGTTGCAACTGAGCCTGAGATAAGTGTGTCAGTCCTGTAGTGTTGCAAATGCAAAAACTTGGCATAGTCAACTGTCAATAAATGTTGACCTTTTAATGACAGTTACATGTTTCCTAGATGTATAATATTTTAAGTACTTAAAAAATTGCAAAGCTGTACTCTGGGAATTACTAATTAATCAGATGTTAGAGCTGGCAGTAGTTCTTGTTGCTACTGTGTCCATTTGATTTGAATCAAATACGTTGTGGCAAAAGATTTCTTTAAATTGTTATTGGAATAGAAGAAGACAAAGTACTATAAATATGAGTAAGTCAAAATGTATTTAACTGATTTTAAAAAGAGGGAAAATGCTGCATGTGAATCCCAAGTAGTCCTTGCAAGAACTAGCTTTGCTGGAGCGCGTCTTTTCTATAAATTGTAGATGCAGCTGCAGGAAGCAGTATAACTACAAGGTTAAAACCACAAAAATACCTCAACCAATACATACCTAAAAATTATGTTATTGGAAAGCCAACAATATCAATTCTAGATTTACACCTGGTAAACCTAATCTGCCTAGGTGAGTCTGAAATCACTCCTATTTACTGCTATCCAGATCAGCTTGATGCTGAATACTGGGGCTATGTATGCCTGTCTTTCATAAATGTGGAGGTACAAGGAATAAAATAGTGCTTATTTGCAGGCAGCAGAGAAACAACAGGGCTTTGTTTCCATACGCTGTACAAAATTACTAAATGAAACAAAATAACCCAGAAAACACAAGCAAACAAAAGCACACACGCCCAAAAGTCAAGTTATTTATATTGCCCTTTCTGGCAATGTAATGGACTTCCTCCATTTTACAGAACCAAACAAAACCTAACACATCTCCCAAATGCTACTTCAGCTCAGTTTAACCTATGCCAAGTCAGGATCCTAGATGATCTGGAATAAATACCTTGGGCAAAAGAACTAAAATAGATCCAAGTATTGAAAAGCATAATAGAGTATCTCATAGCTTTATCTGGCTGCAGCCAAGGAAAAGTAGAAGTCTAAATACCTGGGAGTACTGAAATACAGACTCAGGTAGGCTAAACATTATAACGGACTCTCCTGCTCCCTGACTTCATCCATGAAAATCTAGAGTATGTAAACTGTATTTCCTATACAATCCACCCCCATGTTCTGATACATGGTTGGATGTAATAGAAATGTTTAGTAATCTGTACCACCAATGGCCAGGATGATAAGAATTATTATCACACTGAATAGCATCCTATGCCATTAATAAGTCCACTGAAGTAAATTATTTGTGAACTAAGGTACAACTTGCTGGATTTGATTATCAGAAGGATTTCTGTGGCACGCAGAGTGTGAGCAGGCATTAACCCCTCTGCTTCTTTGCATGGCTGTGGTCAGATTGAGAAGTGCTGGGATCAGTACAAGGGGGGAGTCAAATGGCTGCAGGCAGAGAGAGGGAAGCAGGCAGGGGTGCAGGATGCTCTGGTAAGGCTTACCATGAACATATACAGCAAAGTAAAATGTTTCTTGCAGATGGGTGGAGTGGCTTCTTTTACAAAGGAACCATGACTCTCTCTTATGTCTGGGCCTGCTACAGGGGCTGAGCAACAAATATGTCTAAGGATTCAGCACCAGTATGATCAGGAATATATTTTCACTGGGAAACCTTCATGGTCCATATTAGAGGCAGTATTATGACTGTGGGTGCAGGGAGGGCTAAAACTGATAACTCCTTTGTGAACTAAATCTTCTTAATCTTATTTTCAAACATTTTGGTTCTCTCTAAAGCATCCTCCTAAATTCCATCAGGCTCCTAGTGTCTGGGATTTTTAAAACTGTGAATTCA
This sequence comes from Astur gentilis, assembly GCF_929443795.1. Taxonomy (NCBI): domain Eukaryota; kingdom Metazoa; phylum Chordata; class Aves; order Accipitriformes; family Accipitridae; genus Astur; species Astur gentilis. The sequence continues at coordinate 8,177,418 of NC_064893.1, read as the reverse complement.
ACTTTTAGTTTGGTGGTAAGTATTAGCAAATTTAACATGAGCTTAAGGTGTTTTTCACCTAGTAATGGCTATTTGAGTTCCCTTAGGAGCTCTTCTGTATCTGTGTTTTCAAAGTTCATACCTCTTTTGACTGCCTTCATGTCTTGAACAGTGTTTTCTCTGTTCATTTACAGACCACTGTGTGAAAAGCAGCCTCTGGAAATGGCTGGCGTGCAGCATATCGTAGTCTACAAATCTGATACAAAAAGATATCATTAAACCTTTTAAAAACTACAGGCAGCCCTGCTATTTGCATCTACTCCTTGCAGAAACAACCTGATGCTCTTCAAACTAAGTTAATGGTCCGCAGTGCTACCTGATGTTAATGGGCAGATATTTCCTATCACCTACTTGATTACCCTCACTGGGCACCAGTATGTGATATTAGGAGTATTACACAGGTGACTCTGCCCACAGAAGTATCAACTGGGAGGAGGCACAGAAGAGTGATGGGTAAGGGAAGGGGGTGCATAAAGAAAGTGTCACGCGAAGCCTCTCATTTGTAGGGACAAACAAGTCTATGCTCATGTCTCAGAAGGCTTTGGCCCCCTTACTGTGTGAGAGCTGCACGCAGCACAGATCCTTGGAGCGGCAGGGTACAGCCCAAAGGCTGGAGAGCTGCAGAAGGCACAATTGTAGGGGCTCCGCTTGCTGATCCCACTGCCTGCTGTCTCACCCCCAAGGACAGTCTGTGCCTGAAAGCTGCAGGAGAGCTCTTATTGTTCAATTTATTTCAGTATACGTGATAATTTAATTTCCCATCAAATGTAACAGGGAGTATGTGTATTTGTCCCAGCTATTTCTACCCACAATGTGTGCTCATTCATTACCCACTCAGCTATCTGTCTTTAATTAGTTCCTCAGCTGAGTACTCCAAGCTGTGCTGTGCACGTCTGGAATGTTTCTTGTTTTACTAATGAATTTAATTTCAGGAAGCTCCTTGATCATAGCTCAGTCACTATGAACTACTGACTCTTCATGTGTAAATAAAAGGGAAGAGATGTGGAGGGCCCCAGGCTTGCTTTCTGTGATAAGTGATGATGTTTACTTGCCTAAGTCTCTTCAAGAGAGTGAGTACAACTAGGAGACAGGGGACAAGGAACAAGGTGGAGAGATAAATCTACAGCATAAACCACCATTTCTCTAAAGATCTCAAGGGAAAGGTCTAGTCTAATCATTCTTCCTACTATGCATATTTAATACAGTCAGCAGACTTCAGAATCCCTGGAGCCCAGAAAAATAAATTTTGCAGGTGGACTCTAGAAACATCTGAATGTTATTTGTGAATAATTTTGCTTCTTACTTCCTGAGCTCACAGAAGAAAAAAAATTGTGTGGCAAGTCATGGAGTAATTTCCTAATTTTCATGCATGGTATTGCATAGAATAAGGCTGATATGAATTGAGGCTGATAGCTTTACATGTTATGTTTTCTTTCAACATCAAAAAGTATATGTTGGAGGCAGGACACCCTTTTGTTTTGTCCTGATAAATCTCTAAGCACATATGCAATTTCCTATTGGTTTTCGATCTTTCTGGGTTTGGGGTTTTGCTTATTTATTTTTGGATGTGAGTGGAGATTACTAGCCTGAGCCCTGGATCCCTAGCAGTAGCTCTGTTGCTAATTACAAAGGAATGGAAATGCTTGAGATGGCCTTTAGGTCAATTCTAACTTTGATCATGTAGAAGCACAATGATTATCTTTTAGCATCTGAGTAACCTGAATGGAATGAAGGACTGTGGTCAGATTTTATACAAGAATGGATCTGATACTTGGGAAAGTCTACCAGGATGATTAGTGAAAGGAACACATTTTACAAAAAATTAATTAGAAGAGTTTGGCTAGGTTAGTTTAGATAAAACATTGTGAGGAGACAAGATGACACTTCATGAATACATTTTGGAAGTACTGATGAGGAAGCAAGATGTATTTAAGCAAAAGATTAGTATAGGTACACGATCAAAAGGATAGAGATTGGACATGAATTCATGTTGATTGCAAATTAGAAGTTGTTTTCTATCTACCTGCGGAGTGACACACTGAAATACTTTTGCAGACAGAAGACTTACACAATGGGATTTTGATAAGTTTATGGAAGTGTTTCCAGGAGAATTGATGGAGATAGGCAACACAACTCCTGACACATGTGCTTAGGTCTCTGGTTTGTTAGGATGCCCACAAGAGGTCGAAAAGAGATTGGATTACTGTTTACAATATAGATTGTTTTGCTTCCACACTACTGAAGATCAGGAATTCATTTTTGTGTTGAAATTCCCTTCCTCTGGACACTATAGATTTGTGATTACTAGACAGACACAATCGAATCATGCTGAAGTCTCTCAGCTGCTTGGCTATGTGGTTGGCAGCAGTTAGAGAGAACTGCCATATGTGGAAAGACATCTTCTGTGTTGGTTGGGCTACAGCATAAGTAGTAGTTATCTGTTAGCAGGATGGTCCTGTACAACCCAGGAGAAGGAGAGGCCTGACTTCTAGATCTTGACTCATGAAAATGAATCAGCATGTGATCTCTGCCCTTTTCCTGATTCACAAGGTATATATTTAACAAACATTCAAGGACTGAAGCATGTGACATATGAGGAGCTGAGGGAATGGGGTTTGCTTGTCTTGAGAAAGGCTCAGAGGGGAGCTAATTGCTGCCTTCACTGCCTGATGGGTAGTTCTAGAGAAGAAAAATCCAGGCTCTTCTCAGAGGTGCAAAGCAAAAGATCAGGAGACAACAGTCACAAGTTGCAGCACAGAAAATTCCCACTGGAAAATATTTTCACAATTAGAGTGGTTAAGCCCTGGAACAGGTTGCCCAAAGAGATGGCAGAAACTACATCCTCAGAAATTTTCATAAAATAAATGAATAGAAAAGGCTCTAAGCAACTTGGTTTGGGTTTGAAGTTAGTCCTGCTTTGAGCAGAAGATTGGACTGCATGACCTCCGTAGGTCCATCCAACCTAAATTAACTTATGATGTTAAGCCTTATTCTTCCAGCTGGGCTTAAAAGCACTTGCAAAATATCTTAGATTTTATGATGTTTAAGAATTTAATGTCTTGCTCTGGATGGTAAGAAAGATATAAACCAATTTGCAACACCAGAATAAAATATTGCTTTTTTTCTGTGTCATCATCTGTATTGGGTTTGCACGGCAAGGTTTTGGTAGCGGGGGTGGTTACAGGGGCAGCTTCTGTGAGAAGATGCTAGAGGCTTCCCCCATGTCCTACAGAGCCAATGCCAGCCAGCTCTAAGACCCATCTAGGCATTGTGGCAGGACATTGCTGCCCGGGTAGAACACATGGCTCTAAAGGTATGTCATGTAGATGTTCAAAAGCCGTGCCACTGAAGACCATAGAAATAATGAACAGGTAGACAAGGCTGCCAAAATTGAACTAGCTCAGGTGGACCTGGACTGGGAGCATAAGGGTGAGCTATCTGTACCTTGATGGGCCCACGAAACATCGGGACGTCTAGGGAGAGATGCAACATATAGATGGGCTTGTGATTGAGGGGTGGACCTGACCACGGAGGCCATCACACAGGTCACTCATGAATGTGAAACATGTGCTGCAATCAAACGAGCCACCAGAGTAAAGTCTCCCTGGAACAGAGGGTGGTGGCTGGGTTTTTGATATGGCGAGGCCTGGCAAATTGACTACCTTGGACCACTGCCATGAACACATCAAGCAAGCGCTACATACTCATGCTGGAAGCAACTACTGGTTGGCTAGAAACATATCCTGTAAACCATGCCACTGCCTGAAACACCACCTCAGGCCTTGAAAGGCAAATTTTATGGCGACATGGTACCACAGAAAGAATTGAATCAGACAATGGGACTCATTTCTGAAATAACCTTATAAGCTTCTGGGCAAAGAAACATGGCATAGAGTGGGTGTACCACATGCCCTATCACCCACAAGCATCTGGAAAAATTGAGAGATATAATGGACTGTTAAAGACTATGTTGAAAGTGCTGGGCAATGGGGCATGGAAGCACTGGGATACAAATTTAGCAGAAGCCACTTGGCTAGTTAACACCAGAGGATCTGCTAACCATCCTGGTCCTGCCCAAACAAAACCCCTACATACTGTGGGAGGAGATAAGGTCCCCGTGGTGCACATGGGGAAGTGGCTGGGGAAGGCAGTGTGGATTGCACCTCCCATGGGAAAAGGCAAGCCCACTCATGGGATTGTCTTTGCTCAAGGACCTGGGTGTACTTGGTGGGTAATGTGGAAGGATGGGGAGACCCAGTGTGTGCCTCAAGGACATTTAACTTTGGGGAAAAAATAATCTGTGACGTGAGTTGTATGTTGCAGGAAGTAATGTAGCAGGAATGACCTGAACTGCAGAGCAGTGAACTTCGCAAGGAACCAGACAAGTGCATTGGTGACCCAAACCAAGCCTGTGTTGGTGCCCAACAATCAAACATACTGTTTCTCCTGTCCTGAAGCCCCCTGATAGGGCCCAAGTCATAGCCTGTGTGTGAACATCTGGAGGAGTGGAAGAAGCCCATGGAATATCTATCTGCTAATGGACAGGAGATAGTAGTTAATAAGAACATATAAATCTGTATGTTGGGTATAAAAGTGGTTGAAATATGTAGTTTCAATTGCAAGTGTTGGTAAGACGGATTTCAGTAAAGAGAATTAAATACAATGGCGTGGTTAGAAAATATATGTGTATTAAATTATGTGGGACCTGAGCATGATGCAAATGGTATGGAATAAGGGGTAGAGATTGTATTGGGTCTGGCTGAGATGGAGTTAATACTCCCCATAGCAGCCCTCATAGCACTGTGCTCTGCATCAGTAGCTAGAAAGGTGTTGATAGCACACCAGTGTTTTGGCTACTGCTGAGCAGTGCTCCCACAGCATCAAGGCTGTCTCTCCAACATTTTTGCCCTCCCCTCAATGGCAGGCTGGGGCTGGGCAAGATCTTGTCAGGGGACATAGCCAGGACAGCTGACCTAAACTAATCAAACAGATATTCCATACCGTATGACATCAGCTCAGCTATAAAAGCCAAGTAAAGGGAGATGGAAGGGGGGGCATTTTCATCTTCCAGAGCAACCACTAGGCGTACTGAAGCCCTGCTTCCCAGGCAGTGGCTAGACATCGCCTGCTGATGGGAAGTAGATAATAACATCATTTGTTTTCCTTTGGTTTCACGCATGCAACCTTTGCTTTCACTTTATTAAACTCTCCTTATATTGAGCCATGAGCCTTTTATTACATTTTCTCTCCCCTTTCCAGCTGAGGAGGGGGAGTGATAGAGCAGCTTTGGTGGACACCTGGTGCCCAGCCAGGGTCAACCTACCACATCTTCAACAGATTTTCTGACCGGAAGGTGGCATATTCTCTGCTTTTGAAATATTGCTGTCCTGGTTTTAGCTGGGATAGAGTTAATTGTCTTAGTAGCTGGTATAGTGCTATGTTTTTGAGTTTGGTATGAGAAGAATGCTGATAACACTGATGTTTTCAGTTGTTGCTAAGTAATGTTTAGTCTAAAGTCAAGGTTTTTTCAGCTTCTCATGCCCAGCCAGTAAGAAGAGTGGAGGGCACAAGAAGTTGTGAGGGGACACAGCCAGGACAGCTGACCCAAACTGGCCAACGGGGTATTCCATACCATGGGACGTCATGTCCAGTATATAAACTGGGGGGAGTGGGGGTGGGGGGATCGCCACCCAGGGACTAACTGGGTGTCAGCTGGCAAGCGGTGAGCAATTGCATTATGCATCACTTGCATATTCCAATCCTTTTATTATTACTGTTGTCATTTTATTAGTGTTACCATTATTATTATTAGTTTCTTCTTTTCTGTTCTATTAAACTGTTCTTATCTCAACCCATGAGATTTACTTTTTTTTCCCAATTTTCTCCCCCATCCCACTGGGTGAGGAGGGAGTGAGTGAGCAGCTGCATGGTGCTTAGTTGCTGGCTGGGGTTAAACCATGACAATTGCTTTATTGTTGTGATTGATATTGTTGGCTTCTATATGTTCTCTTCAAACAACTGGTAGTTTCCCACCCCCACCACCCTTTGGAAAATATTTTCAGTACAATGCAAAACAATTTTATCAACTGAGGGCTAAAAAGAGAAAGAACTACAACAATGAAACTCTACACATTTTTATTATTTAAAGGTTCAAACAGTTCATGGATTAAAGCAAAACCTCAACAAAACACCGTTTCTTTCTTGTTGCCATGGGAAGTTGTTAATAAGTTGCCAACAATGACACACCCATCTCTTGAATTTACAGCTTCAGATGCTGGTTTCCATTTTTCTCAAATCTTGCTTATTGCTTTAAGCATCTTAATTTTATTTGGTTGTATCTTGGACTACTACAGATTTTCTGAGACTGGGATAGCTGCAATGCACTGTATGATAATAATATTTTTATTTAATAACTGACTGTTCTTATGGGATCCTACAGTTACCTTATGATATTATGGAGAACAATCAGATTAGCCACCTGAAATATAGTGTGTGTACAGAGAACAGGAGAGAGCTCTCTCTATGTGGTGATATACAAAGATAAACTTCAGCATATGGATGGGTAGAATATCAGTTAATCATCTTATAAATTAAGCAGGATTGAAGCTACTGCAAGAATGTTTATTTTTAGTTTACAAAAGCAAAAGCACACATCTCTATCTCAGCATAGGGAATTACTTTGCATATAAAGAAAGGAAAGAAGGAGTGTCCCTCCCGTGAAGCAACTATTTAATTTAGCTACGTATTTTCTAACAAAACCTTGTCATTGTTACAAAACATTGAAGCTTTTGAAAGTTTTGAAAGAAACTGAAAGTTCATTGAAACCGTTCATGAAATGCACTACACTGAGCTGACTGTTTTGAAAATTTTACTCTTATTTGAACATCTAAAAAAGTCTTTTAGTTCAAAACCTATTTATTTACAAAATATAATTAAACAGTGATGAAAAGGCTCTTTTCTAAAATGTTCAAAGTCAAAATCACAATGATGTCCTTCCATCAATGGGAATTGAGCTTGATAACCAACATGTTCCATTTCAAATGACTTCTTATGTTTTTCAGCATTGGAATGGCAAGTGTTTTTGAGAGTTTTCTCTCCTTTTGGGATGGTGTTGTGTTTAACCCCAGCTGGCAACTAAGCACCTTGCTCACTTCCCCCCCTGCCCACAGAGGGATGGGGGAGAAAATTGAAAAAAAAGTAAAACTGATGGTTTAAGATAAACACAGTTTAATAGGACAGACAAGAAATGGAAGATAATAACAATAACAGAATATACAAAACAAGTGATGCACAATACAATTGCTCACCACCTGCTGACTGGTGTCCAGCCAATCCCCGAGCCGTGGTGTCTTCCAGCCAACTCCCCCCAGTTTATATAGTGGACATGACATAATATGGTGTGGAATACCCCTTTGGCTCATTTGGGTCAGCTGTCCTTGCTGTGTCCACTCCGAACTTCTTGTGCACTCCCAGTCTCCACTGGCAGGTCAGTATAAGCTGAAAAATCCTTTACTTAGTATAAACACTGCTTAGAAACAACTGAAACATCAGTGTTTTATCAACATTCTTCTCATCCTAAATCCAAAACACAGCACTATAGCAGCTACTAGGAAGAAAATTAACTTTATTCCAGTTGAAAGCAGAACAGATTGGAAATTGAAGTATTTTTTTGGAAAATCACTTCTCTACTATGTTTTTGGAAGTATCCTTCTTTTCCTGGAAGGTATCCTGCCAGCTATGGATCAACTTTACTTCTGCCTGCATCTGAAATACGAAGATACAATAACAGTTCATAACAATAAATTGTTTTAAATTTAACCTCATCATAGCAAATCTAAAATAAATGCAGTGAGAAGGCAAAAGTTTTGCATCCACACGACTTCATGAAACCAAGGGTAAATAATAAAATACAGATACAGTGTGCATGCTGGAAATCAATTAGTAAAAGAAAAAGGCTGAAAAGGAGATTTTGAAACCTTAAGTCACTATTGCCTCTTCTTCCATAACTGCTTCCTTGAAAGCTGTTCTCATGAAAAATATTGCTCTTCTGAATTAGACCAAATCAGAGGTGCAGATGATTCTTTGCAAATGAGAGTTGAAATACAGGTATATAAAAATGTTAGAATTTGCTGCTTAATATTGTAAATCTGAAAGCTTCATGATTCTGCAAGCTTAGCTAAGACTTTCGAAGTACAGAGTACTGTAAGCTCCTAACAGTAAATGGATAGAACTGCCTTGAATTGGTTTAATACACACGCCCCCCCCCAATTTTGTAAAGGATTTTCCTCTCATCTCCTTTTAATTCTATCTGAGCTGATTTAAAGTTAAAGCTTTGACTAAAATTATCAGCATTTTCAAATTTCTTATTCTTTTGCCTTAAAGAACCAAGTAGGTACCTTACAAAAGATAAGTTTTTAGCAAAGAAAAGAGTAACAACAAAGGAGAATTGCAACCTTTCCTCTGCAACCTGCTCTCTAAATATTGAATTTATGGCACTTCACAGGTTGCAACTTTAATTTGGAACCCAGCATATTCAAGCCCAGAAATTTAATAGCGGAAGTTCTCCATGGCATCATCAATGGAAAAGGGAGTATGGAGGCATTTCTTCATATTTCTCTTACAGTTTTCAGCCCTTTCCCCCCACATTTGCAAGTTTTCCCAAAGAGGACAAAGGTCAGAAAAAAATGTTAAAAAATAGATCAGAGAAAAGAAATAGGAGGTTAATTCTTACATTGTATCTATTCTAGTTCTCTCAAGCTATAGTTATATTCCCTTTTCCCAGTTCAGACTTCTAATCACTTGCCCAAAATGCACAACTTTGCAAGCCTGTGTTAACAGGTACTAAAGCTGTTCCTTTGGGACCCACGTCATAGATCTGCATAAAAATCTAGAAGGACCTGCTGCTTCTTTGAGAGAAGGATCAGGATACATTTCTTAGAAAATCCTGCTAAGCAGTGAGTGGGACATGATATAGACACCAAATACTGTGTATATATACATGTAATAGGACTCGATGACAGGAGTGTTTTGAACAGAATCTATCAGAATTCAGCCCTACAATTAAAGGACGGGGAGAGGAGCCTGCAGGATGAGAAATCATTATGAAGTGCAGCTGTGATTGTGGAATACATACCTGACCTTCCTTTTTTATTCAATCATTGGATAAAAAAGTTCAGGTATTTTAAAATCTTGTACTAAGACACAGTTAGAGTTAACTTGGTTTCCTAGTACAGAGATAAATGGTGCAAGTTTAACGAGCATCAGGGGTCCCCAACTTCTTCTTCTTTATTAGTTTCTCCATCTTGGAAGTTGGGCATTTCTTAGTTTTACTGAGTTACTTTGTGTTGTGTGCCACATGTTGGGTGCTGTGAGGTTAGACGAGCTCCTTTGTAACTGGATATCCTCCATCCTGCTGCCACTCACTTACCTATGTCTAAATGAGACTCAATTTGCATAACTTACACATAGCGATGAACAAGACTGACCTCACTCTACCTCACCTTCAACCATTTTTTGCCTTTTTCTGTTCTTCCTGCTCTTTAAATGTCAGTCAGTGCTGCAGGAATATGCAGGCCAAAAGTATTAAAGTGAGAAAGAGTTCCACCTAAAAAATGAAAATAGATAATTTCCTCCATTTTATACCTCATTTTCAGATTATTCAGGCTTATGGGGTGAAATTTAAATGTGACTGTATATTTGTGCATGCAATTGACAGATTCCAGCAGCTTCTTATTCCCCAGTTTAGTCTTGGGTTCTCCTAGGTCCTTATTGCTTTACTGACATCTCCTTCTCATCACTTCTCTATAAACCAGTGGAATTGTTTCACCTTTTCATTCTTAGATTTTGTACCCTACACAATTGCTTTTCTTACTTTGCTATAGGTGAGTGGTAAGATACTAATATGCATTACAATCACATAGATGGTAAAATGTTTGAAATTATAATTAAAGCACAACTTTAACAGGATTTGAGCTGAATATGAACAGCTACTGTATGTCATCTATCAGACTAACGACTCTTTGCTTAAATTCCCTAGGAATTTAGAGACAATACTTTACATGAAATGCTTCAGATACTTGTTTTTTTGCATTAAAGAAGATAAAAATAACCTGTAATATAATCATAATGATTAGGGGAATTTGAATAAAATTAGCTCTAAATTGCATTTGAATTCTGTATCTCTGAAACATAAAGCTCATAACTCCCCTATGGAGTTTCACCATTTTTTTCTTTTACAATCAGTTGGAGAATTGATCATGGGCAATGATTGCCATATGTTTTCATTACTTCAACAAATACATAAAGAGAGTAAAATTTATTAGTGCTTTGAAATTCAAATGAGCTGCCTTCTGTAGTTTATACCAACATAAACATTAAGGTAGAATTGAATGCATGTGAGAATTAATTAGTAGGAGGCAGGTCCGTTCCTCTCTTAAACCAGGTAAAATGTCTCTGCCACCATGTGGTTTACATTTCATGATGAATCTGGGAAGTTTGGAGATGTAAATTGTGGAACTGTGTTATTCCTCATACCTAAATTCAATATATGTGTAAAACAGATGTGACTTTCATTTTAAAAGCTAGTAAAGAGTGCACAGAAAAAGTAACTGGCAGGAAGGTATACAATAAAGATGACAAGCATTAAATATATTTCCCCTCAAAAGAGATACTCAGCATATTGCTTTCTTGTCCTTAAGGAAAAGTCTCCAGCAATATAAATTGTATTCATAATGAAAATACACACTAAATGACAGTCTAATCTATAATACTTTCATAAGCCACCAGGTACAGGCAAAAGTGTCATAAATCTCACTGTTCTGAACCAAACACTCAGACTCTGCCAGATCTTGGCAAAGCTTGAAAAGGTTTAAAAAGAAGGGGTCAAACTACATCAAGAGTCAATGCTTGATGTTAAAAGGATCTCTCTTCTGTATTTTCTAACAAGATCAGTCCCATACAAAGGTTTTGGTGTTTGGTTTTTTTTTCGTTGTTGGGTTTTTCTTTGTTTTGGTTTTTTTTTTTTTAATTTTTTTTTTATTTTTTTTTTATTTTTTTTATTTTTGTTTTTTTTTAACCTTGGATTACTGACTTGCATATGGCACAATCTCTATGGGGCACTGATCTTCCCAAGATGCCAAAATTATAATTTTAACTCTACTTGTCCTTTATTCTCTTGCACTATTTGCGCAGGCATCCTGCTGCTTCAGTCAGACATAAAAAGACATATCTTTCTAGGACAATGGTTAAATTTTATGTGATCTGTACTTCTTCCTGCTCTGTGAGGTGAATAGCGCTCATGGGAAGGGTTTACCTTCAGAAAGCAAACAGAACAAAACCTGACAGTGAGTGGGATACATTAGAGAAAATTCATATATGACCTATGACTCAATATGATTTATGTTAAAACTGGGTCACTTTATAAGTGTTTATTCCATGAATACACTTGTATGCAAAGTTTGAACTGAAAGAGAATTTTATGGCCATGTTATAAACCTTAGAAAAAAGTGTTTTACCATATAAATGTTGACAGTTTATAATGACTGCATGAACACAGAAATCATTAATCTTACCAACTCCTTGTTGGGTTTTTGAGATTATATAAAAGGAATCTTACATTCAGTGTGGTATGTAGAAAGAGCTTTCAATGAACCTTGCAGTGCTCTAGAGACTATTTCCTCCCAGTTTTCTAGGCCAAAATGTCTCCTGCTGTACAAACGCAAAGGAGTAGGAGAAAAACATCTAGAATGATTAGCTCAGATTAAGTATTATCAAGAAGAAAGAAAATATTTTTTTGAACTTAAATAATTTCAGCCATACATGTTCAAATGCTGTTCATGCCGCCTACCACACCCCATCCCCCAAACCTCAAGACAATTCCAAGCTGATTTGCAATTCCAGAAACTTTAAGTCTTCTCATTTTGGTACTGTCCACCATGGATCATTTAAGGTAGAGCTTATTTTGTTGAAAACTTACATAACAGTAAGTTATAAATTAAAGTCAAAGGTTTTTGATTTACAACATCAGAGAATAACTTTTAAGTGTGATTATAGTGCTTCGGAGAATTGGTTGCAAACAAAAAAGGATGACAGAACTACCAGCCAAAAAGCCAGCACTTGGAGCACTTTGCTGCTTAGGAAGGATATGAGAAGATGTGTAAGAGAAGCCATGAGAGGACATACTCTATCCTATGTCCACATGGTTTTTTTTGGGGGGGTATCATTGGTGTTAATTTTAATTTGATACAGTGTTTTCACTTCCAGTAACCTCTAAGACAAGTCACTGTATTACTGGAATGTTGTCTATGATGCTGTAGGAGTAAATCACTTCTACAGAAATTCCAGTTGGATCTTTTACCAATTCAAATTGTTTTTTTGCTGGGATACTCTCCAGCTTAGCTTACCTATGTATGTAACAGTAAACATCACTGCTGGTCTGACTCAGTCAACACATTGCATATCCTACTGGAGAATTGACCTTGTTCATAGGTTTAATGTGTAACTGAAAACTGCACTGTAAGGCAGTGCTATTTTTTTTTGAAACCCAGGTGGTACCATCAAAAAACGAGTTCAAGATGTTGAAAGTGTCCTCAATTTGGAATGTAATGAAAATGGACTAAGCATGCATATGAAAGAGTAAATTTATTTTTCATGACAAGTAAAAGTTCTGAGTAACCAACCTGAACATGTGACGCATAAGTACTCAAGGAATACAAAACCACACCTTACCAAGAATAGCAGCCTGTAAGCACTGACCCTGACAGTGGCTGTCTTAGATACCTATAGAGTGGTTTTAACACAAACCCAGAGTCACAAAAAATAAATGCCCACATCCACACTACTGTCTGATTAAATAAGCCAACTCGATGGGAAAATTCTAAAATGAAGTACAAGAGAAAAGCCAGAAGCGAAATTTAGAAGTGAAAGAAACAAAGCATCAAGTCATGAAAAGAGTAATGATGAGCCATGGTCAAAATCACTGAATAAAAGAACTCAAGGTATATTTCCCCTGAGAACAAACATGTGCAGTCACACGCACACACGCACAGACAGAATCAATGCACTGATGTTAAGAACCGAGTTTTGATTTGTTCCTGAATTTCTGTCATCTATCAAGGAGACTTTTTTGTCTGTCACTGCAGATCCTACATGAACAGTGCTGATACTGGTCTTCATGAAAACTTAGCTTAGAGAGAACCAGAGTCAATGCAGCTGCTTCCTCCTCCACATTTTGAAGATTAAAGATAATAGAAGTAAAACACAAAAAATGATTCATGGCTCAGAAATTGAAGTCTTACTGGGAGGGTAAAAACTGTACACTAGAGGAGATGGAAAAAACCATAAATCTGAGCTGTGTAAAAAACATCTCCCCCTTAAATTCTGTCTTTGCTGTAGCTGAAATGGGACAAAAGGAAAATAGGCTCAAGGAGAAAGGCAAATCTAGAGCAGAATAGTCAGTCTGTTCCCCTCTGGGCTTATAAAGAGCAGACTGAAATCAAAATCCTTGGAAGTCCTTGTGAAAAGGATACTCTTAGCAGGTTACAAATATAGGAGCTTTGAGAACATCAGTATTTTCCTAAGGGGAATGAAAAGAAAGTGTTGAAAAGGTGCCAAAAGTCACAAAAGTAATTTTGATTCAATATGATTATTGATGAAATCTCTGTAGCAATAAATAGCCCCAACATAGTAAGCTAAGCTCTTCAGTTTGGTTTCAGAAGAAACTACCAGATCCATTTTTGCAGCCTTCATCTACCACCTCAGGCTTAGCTTAGACAGAAGCACCACCCCCCCAACATACTTGTGTCCTTCTTTAAAGGGAGACAGCTCAAGGTGCCCCTTTGCATTACAGTGGAATAACATAGAGAGATGGACAAGGTCTTTCTATTACTAGTTGGACAAGGCCAAATGCGGTGGCGCTGAGGAGTCCAGGTGCTATTGCATTAGTATTAGTACAACTGTTTTCCCTGTTTCCATTTTTAATTCCAGTTTAGCTTAGAGGATCTGGAGAATCTGCTGATAAACTGGCGTTGCCATTCTGTAAGTACAACGCTCATATAGCAGTGGCCAGGAAGGACAGCTTTGCTTTAAGTCTGGGTAGGCTTGACATTTGTTCAAAATCCTTGCTTGATCTTTGGATGCAATACAGTGCCAAAACCCCGTGCTGAATCCATATCCTTGTTATGCACCTGTTCTCCGTAAAATTGGATAAATCTGCTCTCCTGGTAGGTCACTACTTAGAAAAATCATGAAATATTTAGAAAGCATTCCTCAACAGTAAAATAGCAAATGGAAAAGAGACATCCTGGATATTTTATCCAAGGTACAAGACAGGCCCCAGGCAAGATTTATGGGATTTTTGCCACAATGACCAGATGAGTCTTCATCATTCTGGTAGAACATGGCAGCTTAAGCAGATCTTTAGAGGGGTAATTCAGGTCCTTTTTGCTGACTACTTTTCAGGATGCAAATAGTGTTTTTTGAGGTGCAGTTAAATATGAAAAATACTTCTGGAACACAAAGATGGATAATCATGCATGACCAAGTTTTCTGATTTTATTTCAAACAATAGCTACCATCCAAGCTTGCTCAGAGCAGCCTTAATCAGTTCATAAATCAGGGGAATAGAAAAATGAAATTGTAATTTGTGGGACCAAAATAAAATCTATATTTCTGAGAGAAGAATCTAGTGATTTTTGCAATAGGAGAAGAATGACAATTCTGCAATAAGTGTACTACATTCCTAATGTTCCTTGGTTTGTGTCAAACAAATGGCACCGAGATGAATGATTTTCAGATTTACTTTGGTGAGTCAATAGTGTAGGAATGGTTAATTGTTGTGGCCCCAATTGATTAATTGATTCTTCAAGAACTTGATTGGGATGGGAGGAAGGGAGCTGCATGAAACAACACATATCTTTGTTTTCTTTAATCCTCCTTGCCCTCAAATAGCCAGCTTTCAGCTGTCTGTTCTTATGGACTGCAAAGGCCAGCAGTTGTGCTGTACTTTTACAGTTCTCAGGTACAGCTGTGACTGAGTCTAGGTGACATGTCAGTGTCTCTAGATGTTACACAGAAGTAGCTAGGAAATGCGTGGCAAATTATACTGTAATTCTGATGTGAGAATATGGCCCTTCATGTGCTGCAAAATATCACTGAACTATGGGTTGATACATCACATGCCATGGACAACGCTGAGGGCAATATGAGATAAGTTGTCACAGTACTGGCACGCTTTACAACCACAATGAGAAATCTTTTAAATAGATAAATTTTTATTTGATTGGTTAGGCATTCTTACCTTTTCCATCTTCCTTCCAGCCAGATCAAAAATCTGTATTTCTTTGCCAGCCTTCACACTTCTAACTGAATTTCGTTTCCCACCTTCAAAACTTATACAATGATAACTACACACAAAACACATGCAACTGAGCTTCTTGTGCTGTGATGAGAGTCAACATCTTTAGTATTAATAATGTTGGTTTTGATGCGTGTAATGCACCAAATATGGATTAATTGTTTTTTTAACTCCCTTTCCACAAATTCAGCACTTTGGATCTTTCTTCCCTTTGGAACAGAAGCATATTTTGAAATTTTGGCATTTTCCCCAGGACAGAAACCTTGTTTTCCACAAGCTCTAATCCATGGTGAGACAGTACTGGTCTGGGGTACAGCAGCTGTTGTATACGGTCAAGAAAGAATATGAAGGAGAATGCTTAGTAAATGCATTGGGAATACAAAATGGGAGCTTTTACTAACTGCAAAGGGCTGGGGTGTATATTATTTCCTGTGAAAAAACTTATACCAGCTTTTTGATAATAATATACGGTCATGGAAGTAAACTCAAATTTATTCATAGGCAAAGATTTTTAAAACTACAAATCACATCTGTAAAGTTCAAACAGAAAATTCAATTAATCAGGATGTTAGGAATACACCCATTCAGATTTCCCAATGACTATGTCACTCAGTCACACTCTAATAAAGGCTACTGGGTGCTCAAATGAGGTTTCATTTATACTAATATTTAGAAATGGCTCATACTTTAGACACTGATGTTTCTAGCAGCATTCGGATTCAGGATATGAGGAATACAGGTGCAAGAAAGATGCTATTCGTTATTTCTTAGTCATCAGTTGTAAAAGCCTATTAGGAAAATGTTTGTCAAACGTAGCTGAGAAACAAACACAAACTGACCTGTGATTACTCAAACACCATAAATAACAAGCACCAAATAGGTGATGTGAAAGTTTGCAAACATCCCATGATATTTATTTCTGTTTGTTAGGCATCAGATACATTAACAAAAGCTGGAGGGATCATTTGCACAACCCAAGAAGACCACAAACAGAAAAAGAGGTTAAGTACATTCAGTTGTATGACTGAGCAACGGCCTAGGGTTCTGAGGCGCCGGACTGGGACCCAGAAAACTCTCCTTTGTACTTGTCCTGCTGGATGTCTCCAAGCATGCAATTTCCTCTCAGTTGGGATTAATTACTTTGGCTTAAGGCAGGGATAATGATTCTGACCTCCTTTGTATAGGACTTTTAGAAACATGCAGATAGAAAGCATGTAGCTGTAAAGGGGCAGAGGAGGAAGGAGAAACCATACTCATTCCTGTTGTGCTGTGTCAGATGCTGGTTAGAACCAGGTTGTTCAACCTGCATGTACTATGCCCACCCATTCAATATTTCTACATCACTGCAATCTCATAGGCTGACTTATAGCACTCTTTAACAGCATCTGAGGATGGATTTTGTATTCCTTATAGAGCACACAAATATTAGTTATTGTAAATTAAATCAGGCAACCTCTCCTTATTGCACCTCTTGTAACAGAAGGGCCTTCAAATACAGAGAACAAGTATAACGTGTGTGCCAACTGCATAGATTTTAAGTTTCTGAAGTGTGATTTAAAAGGACCTTAAGCAGTTGCTCTGCCTTTGGTGGTGAATTTCACCTTCTGAACTATAAAATAGATTGAAGGGAGAATACAATTCTCCGCTCTGCATCCTAACTTTCTTGTGTGCGTGAAGTGGAAATTTATCCATTATACTGACTTACTCTACCACTTGCTGATCAAACTGCAGGATGTATACCTCCTATCAGCACTCAGCCTGGAAATCAGAGACTACTACAAAAAACTCCCAATGTTTTACGTGGAAATGTCTACCCCTGATACGGTTAACACTTGATAACAATCTTGTCAAACTTTATACACCCGTAAACAGAGTTTACAGTGATAAGTTTTGCCATCATGCTGCTATTTATATCCCATAAACATAGTTTACAGTGATATGCATAGCAATGATAATGACACTGACAAGAGCACTCAACAGAAGCACAGATGTTGAAAGATGTTCTTATGCAATCTGTATTACTTCTTGTATCTACACACACTTAGTTGAATAATCAAAGTTGCCACATTTACGATAAAATAAAGAAAAATATCAATATTTTAACTGCAAAGATGAGCCATTATACGTGCAGTTTAATAGACAAAATTTCTCACATCACATCATGGTTTCATAGAAAAAAGTCTCTGAGTAGACAGCCATTTCTCTAAATTTGCATGGGGTGTCTACAAAGTTACCAATTTCCAATTTAGTTTGCTTTACTCTACCCAGGAGAAAGTGGAAGAAAACCAGCCAACTTACGATCTCCTTGACAACGCACAGGACCCACAGATATCTTGGCTTCAGACCCAGGCC
Source organism: Astur gentilis (assembly GCF_929443795.1). Lineage (NCBI taxonomy): Eukaryota > Metazoa > Chordata > Aves > Accipitriformes > Accipitridae > Astur > Astur gentilis. Next base: position 8,159,675 of record NC_064893.1, on the reverse strand, counting down.
GGTCAATGTCTCCAACCACTACCTGACTCACTGGTAGGTGCTCTTTGTATGACAACATCCCAGTGTCTTTTCTCCTGAATTACAGAGAGAGAGAAAAAAAACAATTGTGAAATATATTAAAATAGTTTCTTTGATCATTATCATTGTTCAATGAACTAAGCACCAAAAGCATAAGTATGCAAGAATGTTACCAGTACAGTGTTACCATCTAAAAACCTGTGTCAAACAACATCAGTTTGAGCAATAACACTGCCTGTTTACTGGAAAACAGCTGGATAGCAGCTACTGTCACCCAGGAACACAGTCAGAGTAGCACCTTGCTTTGTGGCCAGTCCTGGACTCAGCTGGGCTTCTGTGGGTCTACCTGCTTCCCAGACTGAGCAGCTCCGTACTAGTGGGTAACACTTTGGTGTTGATCTTCTTGCTGATGTCTTCTGAGAGGGGAAAAAATCCTAATCCTTCCTAGAAGTGTATCTTTTTTGCTCTATTTGCTGCCAGTTATTATCCTAAGATTACAACCTCTGCCTACCAAGGAAACGGTGATTCTTTTATATTTGACATTTTTAGTATTACATTAAAAGAGAGAAATTAAAGACTAAGTATCTGAAAAAGCTTGTCATCTTCGTTCTGTCATTTCTAAGTGCCTAAGTCCAAAAAATCTAAACTTGTCAGTCTAACCATGAGTATGCAACTCAAACCCCATTTTAGTTAGCAAGATCACAAAAATTCAATTTATAGTCATGTCTAAAAGCTCCTCATTTCAACTGCAGTGAGTAACCTGGTGCCTTTCTCATGCCTAGACCAAATCACTATGCACAGTTACAACATTGGTCTTTTATCATTTCAGGAGCTGAATCCAGCTGGCATGTTGAGTGCTGTTTCTTCCAAATAGAAAATAAAACAAACCAAATTTAACTAGGTGCCTTATCTCTCAGGTGCTTCTTCCTCTCCCCCCCCCCCCCCCCCCCATGAACACATGAAGGCCAAAAATATCCATACAGGAAAAAATGCACTATACATAGTGTTAGGACTATACTTTTTGACACAAAAGAAAGTAAGAGGAAGCAAAATAAATCCATCTGTTTCTCTCTCTTTTTTTTTCACTCTTTCTTTTAAGCTGTACCCTGCCATGTAATTGAGTACCTAAAGCAAGCAACTTTTTGATCTAAAAATAAAAAAGTTAATTAATTAATTAATTAATCACTTAATCAATTTGTTCAAAAATACCATAGGATGAAGGGTGAATTCAGGATCTGGAAAAGTTACTGAAGTGCACAGCGTGACTGTAACTGGGAGCTTGTAAGGATTTCAGGAAACTGAAAGTCTTTTTCATCTCTAACTTGGATGACTCCATGACCTGACTCATTAGATTGCTAACAACTGGGAAGCACAGCAGGGATCTGCATGATCTGTGGTAATGCTCGGAGTTTTACAGTAGCACAGTGGTATTTTCCAGTAGCATCTCCAGTCATCATCCTCACCGCGTCCTTCTGATGAGATGGAATGCAAAACATTCTCTTTAAAAGAAGCACAACTAAAGTAATTAAGAAAATAACCATCACATTTTCGAACAATAGTTCATTGGAACTTGTGTCTGTTCTCTGTGATGAAGAGAGTAATTAAGAGATTTAATTACTAGAGTTTGTCAAGTAGTAGATGACTCTTTTCCTTAATCTGAATGTTCTTCCCCTTCAGAGCACCATTAACCCTCTCTGGCTGGACACAGCTACACCAGGTGCTATATTGGTGAGGCTGCTACGGGTGACTGCGAGAAAGGAAGGAAAATGGAGAGGAATAACCCTTGCAGGCTGCTTCTGCAGCCTGTGCTAGGTTGTAGCATACTGCTTTTCATCCACAGATGGCAACACCCTTTACAAAGGTATCGTATTCATCAATTTGGAGACAAGTGATATAAGAAAAGGGAGATCAAAGGACTTTCCCTTTAAGAAAGAAAAGAGTGAATAACAATAGCCAGGTATGTAGACCTAATCTTCCATCTCTGCTAAAGACCTGTATCCATGGGACCCACTCCCTTCTAATAGAGGATAAATGTAGGTCATCACTTTACTCTTTCTGAGATTTTCCTCTGAGACTGTCTTTCTCTGCTGATTGTTACTCTTTCAAAGAATGCTTTAAAGATGGATGTGCCTATTTAAAATAAAGAATTCAAAGAGCAGCAAGAAAAACCTATTGGCATTTCTCTTCTTCCCTTCCCCTCTCACACAAAGGGCTAATATTTCAGCTCCAAATAAGGATGTCAAAGGGCAGGCCTTTTCCTGTCACCAATACCTTTCACCTCCTTTGAAGGAAATAAAAAGGAGCAGTGAAAATTTCTCCCTTTTCACTGATCATGTTTCTACTAATTTTAATATTTTATTTATGCATTTACTGATGTGGTCACTTTAAAGCTGTTGCTATGACAATAAAACTAAATTTTAAGAGTTCTTTTTAGAAATAGCCGTATTTTCTGATAATTGCTTAGTTGTCTCATCATTGTAGGAAATGCATTCTGCCCTGCACAGAAGCTATTGAGGGCTGGGAGTACTGGACCAAGAGCTGAAAGAATTGTGTTGTCTTTTCTCTAGCACAGCCTGCAAAGTTCATTTGCTCTTAACAAAAAAAAGGGATGATAGCTTTTGGCCCACGCATGCACCAAAAAGACAAATACACTCAAGAGACTGAGTTGCTCTGTTATGCTTTTCTAAGGTACTTGTAGTTCCTCTGGACATATTAATCAGTGCTGACAAAGTCAAAAAAGTTATAAACCAAAGACTGATTATAATGCTTGACTTTGTACTACACACTTAGAAATAATCACAGCTGGAACACTCAATTCCTGCAAGTGATAATGCTTTTGCTGGTATTTAAAGACTTTGCACATTAAGAGGGTGGAGAAAGTCTCTGAAGTTTTTCCTCACCAAATAAAATCCCCTTAAGAGAACAAAGATTGAATTCAGAGTGTGTCATATTCCTATTAATAGCCAAATGGGAGATGAATGAATCTGATCAAATCCTGTAATTATTACCAGGAGATATTGATGAAATCTCAGTGTAATTTTCTATTTCTAATTTCGTTTCCTATATATAAAAGTCTGCAAAGTGCTTCAGGGTGCCTTTGAATGAAAGCAGCAGATATTAGTGTAAGATTTATCATTGTTTTGATTATGATCATCTACTTACTCTTTATAAGCATTCTGTGGTATGTAAAAAAGAAATGCATTATGCACATATCAGCAAATGACATATTCAAAGTAATGATAAGATTCTGTATCACTATTAATTTGTTTATATAAGGATTTCATACAACCAGACTTCTGTTACTGGAGTAATTTATTTTCTCCAATTTTGTTAGACATCACTTAATTATCAGGTCAGTCCTACACAGGAAAACACATAAAGAATGTACTACAGGTAGGAACGCACTTAATTTTAACAGATAAGCTTACATGAGTTGAGGAACTGTAAGTAGCTCTTTTGAGAATGCAAATAAAACACCTACTAGATTGAAACTGCAGTGTTAAACACATATTATTTAATTATTAGCAGTGGTTTGAAGAACAGAAAAAACCAAGTATTCCCATTTCCAAGATATACAATTATCCACCTCTCAAAAGACTAGCTTTTTACTATGCAAGCACCTCTATTGTAATCCCTGAATTTCCATAATCTATCTGAGAGAGGTATAAAGCAGTTTAGTCCAGCTAATATCTGCAAATGAATGTCTGTAAAAAACACTGTGAAGAGTACAGACGTGCCAAGTATTAGTGTTTTCTCTCTTCCAAAAATATCTGGCAAGAATTTTATTTATATTAGGACTTCTAAGAAGAGATAATATTACAGAGAATTTAATGAACAATACAATTTTGGCAGCAGCCTTAATAATCTGGAAGCAAGTTACTTGGAAATATGCAAGCTTTAATTAACAGGATTAAAAACAAAAGCTAGGATTAGAGCAGAGCTAGCTAACTTTTGAAAGGTTTTGATAAAATTTAGTTCACTTTTTTATGTACTTACTATGCAGCACAGAAGCCATACTTTTAGATTCACCTTCTTTTCAGGGCTCTGCCCTTCTTAGGAATTGTGAACTGCCAACAACATACTCTAGATTGAAAACTTTTACTTCCGCTTGAATTTGCTGTTCTCAGGGATTCTTAGAGATCTCTTGGCCCTTTCCCACGTGTCTTGACACCTCAGATACCCTTACACGTTAAGCTGGAGCTGATGACTCACTCTTGATTTGGCTGCCAAGGGGTTTTATGGAAAATTTCTCATTACTATATGGGATCATATAAACTGACAGAAGGTCATAACTCAATTCACATTTTTTTCCGCACTGGCACTGGACAGGCTGAGGTGCTATGGAATATGTTGTTCTCATATTCCTAACAGCAAAAGAAAGAAGTTTGAAATCTTACAATTAAGACTGATCTTAAGGCAGTTAAGCTTCTTCTCTAGCACACTGGTAAAAAAAACCAGAAAGTGCCACCAACCCTTAGCAACATGCACTTCATTATGATGTAACAGGTGTTTTGCTTGGGTAAGCAAAGCCTATGTGCAGGTACAGCTGTTAGCTATGTGCAAACAACGGTTTGCAAGAGGTTTGTTTCAGTGGAAAATACAGAAGTAAAAGAGGGAAGAAGTCTGGATTTTTATTTTTGAGAGCACTCAAAAACATTTTTATTTTTGAAAGCGCTCACCTCCTGAAAACCTAAGCAATATAATGAAAGACCATCTAATCCCAGCACCCAGATTACTAACATAAACAAATCCATCCTTTGACGTCTATTAGTAAAGATAAATTATACCAAAGACATGTGGCTGATGGTGAAGCAGGCATAAGTAATCTTTGTTTAGAAATTACAGAAGATTGAATATATTAGATTAAATTAACTTAATACACAAGCATCGTATTCACAAATAGTCCCACCAGGAGAATGATGAACATATTTAAGATACCCTTAATGGCAATGAACTGTACAAAAGAAACACTGGGATTTGCACTTAGCACAAGTTACTTCCAGGAACCTCAAACCTTCTTTGAAGAAGAAACCAGTTTAAATTAGCCATGCAAAGTCATGTTTAATTCACACTTTTTTCCTGGGACTGAGTTGTAGATCTTCTTTTTCACTTTACACAGTCTATCCCTTCCCTGACATTTAAGATGAAAAACGTTAAAATTACATTAGGAAGTATATTTGCTCCTTTGGACACCTCTCAAATCTTATAATCCCATAACACCAACCCTCTTAATTAAATGCAGGTTAATTTGAATCTTTATTAACTTACTTATAAGGATTGTATACTTTAATATTGATTAGAAAATGAATACTTCATAAGGTATGCAGCATACAATTTGCTAACATGATACCTATTTTTAAAAAAAGTTAGTAACATATTGATTATTTTTTTTTTTACAAAAAAACCCTAAAACACCATGAGTCTTCCAAACACAGAGTGTCTAAACAACACTTTCCAGTATGACCAGGCATGTGGGATTGAGGTGAACAATTTAAGGTGCCTGGTGCTGAAACTGTATCACCACAGAATTTATGCAAGCAGTTTGGTGAGAGTTTCTGAGTTAAGAAGTTGACAGGAAGCCTGCTCCATTTCTTCCCTTTTCTATGCATGGCAAGAGATGAGACACAGAAACCTCTGGCAACTCAGAAGGAACCCTGAAGTCCAGAGGAGATATCAATGCTATCACGACACTTCTTAATTCTGTGTGTGCCAGAGGTATGAAGTGAGATACAATGACAAATTGGTGAGAAATGTGTCTAACTGAAAAAATCCATCAGGAAGGAGATTGAGATAGGTTAGACTGGTTGTACAGGGCTGTTGCCTGAAAGGACGTCTCGACTTTCCTCTCAAATAGGAGCTTGTGAGAAACTGAATAACCACAGCAGAAGGTGAATAATGGAGATAGGAAACTGGGCTGTGCTTTCTTTTGAACAATATGGATCAATTTCGGTGGAAAATCTGCCTTTTCTGAGTATTTGCTCATATTCTTCTTCCAATAAAACAGTGGAGAGAGAAGGTCTCTCCTTCAAGCAGAGCAGCTCCCCTTACAAACTTCATTTCTTCAGTGTTCCTTCCCAGAAAAAAAAGAAATTTAGGGCTCCTCTTCTTTCGGGGCCCAGGAGCTCCTCTGACTTGACTGTTAATTTTTCCTGCTTCTATACCAAGATATTTTAAGAATGGAATCTAGGAATCCTACCATGCTGTAACTGATCTCCAGCACCTTTAGATCTTTGCATCTGTCAACTATTTAATCAATTTTCTGCCTCAGTTTCAAAATTTTTTAGGTAGGACAGGGAATGTGTGTGGCATTTCCTTTGGGAGAAATGCTGAATCTTGTATTGGGATGTCCCTTCCACCTTGAGTGATTATGGAGACAAATTACTTGGGATTCAGCTGAAGCCAAGAAGAGAAACTTCTCCTGTGGACCTAGAGCTGAAATGAGATGCTACAGGAATTTTCCAAGAAAAATCAACATTGGAAAGGGCAAATAGCTTGCTCAAAGAAACTTTTTTTTCTAAACTTAGTTAAAAATTTCATTTGGCATTTTCAAAACTGTATCATTCTTTTATCTCAAAATATTTCAAAATTCAAAAGGTCTTTTGAAAAATAATAGTTAATAAATAAAATATCAAAAATAATCCACAATTCACAATACCCAGAAAGCTTTCTAGTCATCCTTAGAAAGTTTTAAATGCTTTGTTTCATGACAGAAACATGAGAAAACTCTGTTCTCAACAGGTGTAATCAAATGAAGGACAATAAATTAAATGATCCATTCAACTATTCAACATGCCCCAGAAAGTTAATCACTTTGACAAAGAGAAAATTGTACTCATTCCATAATCCATTCACACATGCTGAAACTTCCCATGAAATAGCAGGGTACCTTAGCTCTGAGGGAAGAAAATAATGAAGGACTGTACTGAGTATTACCACCTGTTTCAAAAATTTTCTAATTTAAAACCCCAAGCATTTTTAATTACATTTTTGTACATCTGAATGCACTATAGTAACAGTAACATTTTACTGCGTGCACACTAAAAGCAGTTATCTAATGAAATGTGTGTTTTTAATATCGGTACTATTGAATTTACTATTGCAAGATCTATGCAGACAAATGATGAATTCTTTGCAGTTATCTATTCAACTAACTATCCAGAAGCCTTTGGATCATATCCTATCAAACGATCAGACCAAATGTGCTTCTGGCAGGACTTTTAAGGCACAAGGACCTTTATTGGAAGAAATATTAAAAATCTCAGAGCAGCAGCTTAGAGGCTTCACTTCTTAGAGTTCTTGACAACTTTGGCAGTTTTATTTGGTATGACTGAAAGAGCTAAATAAAAATAACTGAGGATGGCATGGCAAAATAACAGATGGCTATAGTTAATGCTGACTTCAGCCCCTACATGCCTGTTGAGTTCAATAAGGTACTAAAGTGCATAACTTTGTGTTGAATTTGGTCCAGAAAACTTAATGAAGTATGGGACTTAGTGCACCTAGAAAATTTCAGTAAAACCCAACTGTATAAACGCCTACCATTGCTCCTACCCTTTCACTGGCACTTCCTGTAGTGTTCATCCTTACATCACATCTATGCATATACCTCATACAACACTGAAACCAATCTACGTTTCACACAAAGGCACCATGGTGAACATAAGGGTGCTGTGATTTAGCTCACCTCCTCAGTTGCTTGTATAGCTATGTCACCAAATATTTTGGGAAAAAAAATCTAGGTTGATCACACCTTGGAAGAGAGTGCTTGATTAGGTAACCCAATCTCCTTCACACATATGATAAGTATGCCCAAGAAGGGCAATGAAGCTGGTGAAGGACCTGGAGCACAAATCTCATGAGGAGCGGCTGAGGGAACTGGGGTTGTTTAGCCTGGAGAGAAGGAGGCTGAGGGGAGACCTTATCACTCTCTACAACTACCTGAAAGGAGGCTGTAGCGAGGTGAGGGTCAGTTTCTTTTCCCAAGTAACAAGCAATAGGACAAGAGGAAATGGCCTCAAGCTGCACCAGGGGCGGTTTAGATTGGATATTAGGAAAAGTTTCTTCACCAGAAGGGTTGGCAGGCATTGGAACAGGCTGCCCAGGGAAGCGGTTGAGTCACCATCCCTGGGGGTATTTACAGGACGTGTAAATATGTGGCCCTTAGATGTGGCCCTTAGGGACATGGTTTAGTTGTGGACTTGGCAGTGTTTAGTTAATGGTTGGACTTGATGATCTTAGAGGTCTTTTCCAGCCTAAATGATTCTATGATTCTATAAGTAGGTTGTTTCTGTCTTCCAGATTTGTATCACCTGGTAAGCATTTTTCATACTTATCCTCCCCTTTCTCTTTTTATGCCAAACTATTGTTTCATTTGGGCTTCTTTATTCTTAGTATAGATGATTTCTGAGACCCTTTAGCCTTACTTTTGGGCTTCTGTAAAATAGACTTTCTTAATAAGTATAAAGCTGTCTTACATGAAAAATGTTGTATTCAGGTGTGTTAGATTCTGCTCTGTGTAAAAAATTACACTTATCCTACTTCTCTATCACAGGTGACATTTTGGAAGACACAGAAAAATTACGTTACTTGCTAGACATTATGTGGAAAATCAGTATACCAGCATCCCTCTACTAAATAATAAACTAAGTAGCCAATAAAGAGACAAAAGATGGGAAAAGAAGTAATGTCATATACTATTAAAAGTAAAATTCCAAGATAAATTACTATTCAGCTATTTCCTTTCTGTAAAGGCCCCAACCATGCCTGTACTGATTTTTAAGGAAACTTAGGTATTTGAGCCTATTTTTCAGTAAGCTCTTTCTATTCTGACTGACCTCAACCTTTAATTGTAACAATCACAACATCTTACTTTCTGTATCTATGATCAGTTCTCATTCTTGAAATTCTGTATTTTTGTGGTATTACACATGATCTACTAATTGTGTCTCCTGAGAAGACCTCAGTTTCCCTTCAGTCCTTAGAGGTAACTATCACAATGTACTTCAGTTTTGTCTCCAGTCTCAGCCCCAGAAGATTGCTTCCCATTTTACTTTTGTGGGTATGCTGAAGAAGGCAAACCCACAACAGTGATGCTTCTCTCAAAGGGGCAGTTATACCAGCAGGACAGTTTTATTTAGTTTTTATTATGTACCATACAGCTTGTACATCTGTAGGTCCTTACTCAGTATGAGGATTTCTTAACCTACTGCTATCCAGAGTTGGAATCAGTGATCCTACAAATTATTTTTTTTTTCCTTTCTCCTTTCACCTAATAAATAGAAGAGTTGTTTCTAACTGTAAAATGATTAGTAAAAGTGGTGTCAAAACAAATTCTCCTTTTTCCTAACTGCTTAGAAACATCTCTCAATATAGTGAAGTCATCAGGTTAGTGTTTTTTTTTTATGTTGTTATCATTTGTTTGACCTATTAAAAGGAGACCCCTTAAATTACCCTGCAACTGGTAAGGAGATGGGGAACAAACATCTATTTCAAACATCAACCCATGCCAAAGCCAAAGGGAAGAAGAAATTTGTAACAGCCATTGCTAAAAAAAAAAAACCCAATAAAAAAAATCCAGCAAAAATCTTAAAGGATTATCTATAAATTGTGTTAAAAACATAATGCATGATGTTGCTACATTTACTGAGGAGGGAAAGTGGGGTCTATTATCATGAAAGTGCTCTAGTTAGAAAAAGATTTAAATATCTTACTACAAGAATTTTTTAACATACTACCATTCATCAGAAATAGATGAATGTTTCAAGGTATGTAAGCACATTTATAGCAATGGTGAAGCATAGAGGTAATTAACAGATGTCTTTTTTCATTAGGTAAACACTTTGCTATAAAGCACAAGCAAAACATGGATACTTGTCACTTTCCCTCTGCTTGTAAACACACATATGCCTCAGACTTAATTTCATTTCAATTATGTTTCTTTTTTAGTGCTTTTGCTAAAAAGACAGATGACCTTGTTTTGCAATGATATGCAACTTTATCCATAGGTTAATTTCTTTATGGCCTTCTCATGTTTTTATGATACCCTTACCTCTTGTCTGCATGTGTGTATATCCACACATGTATTACAGTAACAGGAGAAACGAGAAAAGACACTAAACAAGGTACTTACTGAATTTTTTTAAAATAGTATTCCTGTAATGTGTACAACTGTGTCACCTCCAGAGGCAGCTGGGTTCTGCAGGGCTGTAGCTAGAGATTCTCTCACTGCACTTACTCATGAGACAACTGAGTAACCGAGATTAGGATTTGAGCTACAGGGAAGGTATGGCATGCTATACTTCTTGCTAAATAGTAGGCCAAATGAGATGCCCTTGTTTAGAAAAATCTGTTTTGCTGCATTGACTGTAGAATGTCAAGTATTTGTTTAGCATTTTGTTGACCACACTTATACAGGATTACTGACCTATTCATTAGCCAGATCGCTCCACTTTATTGCTCTGATGGATTTCCATTATCCTTCTTGTTAGCCTTTAAGCTCTACTCTCCTTATATTATACATCACCACTTTTTCCTCAACAAAAGACTGAAACAAACTTAGCAGAACTCACCATTCACTTCCTAACACAATTCCCTCTGAGCTGAGCCTATCTTTTCTCAGCACTATACTTGATGAACCCCCCTAAGACTTTTTACTGCATAGTGTGCTGTCACAGCCCTGACTGCGTGGACTGAAAAGGCTCTGGGCCACAGGTTTCTAACAACCTGTGACAATATGGTCATGGCCAAAGGAAGCTGATGATGAAGTGAGAAAGAAGTCCTAATACCCCCTCCTTATGAATAAAAATGGTGCTTTTCAGGACTCCAAGCAATCTTGGGTAGACCCTATAGGGAAGCTGTCCCTGAAGCAAACAGGCTATGCTTCTCTGATCTTTCAGGCTGTGGCATCTTTATCAGCATTAGGTGAAGACAGAAATTAAAATGTAATACTATGGGTCCAAGGCCTAGGGGCTCAGAGTATCTGCAGTTGGTGCACTGAGAGCCTTGACAATGTTGTGCTGCATTTTAATGGAATGAGTATGTTAATTTGCCACATGTTGATGTATCTTTTCAGATGGCTTAAATGCAGTTTACTGCAGATGCTTCTTGCCTTAAAACAAGTCTATGAGATGAAGGTTGCCTCATGGATGTAGGGATACCAAGAAGTCTATCACTTCTACCTATAAGCAAAGACTACATAGGCAATGCAGGAGAGGCTGCAGTCCTGAGGACAGCTCTCTGCTATTGCAGGCAGCCACAGCATCTGATCTGCACAATCTGATCACATCTGTACTGGTTTTATCTGGAAGGGAGGTAATTTTCTTCACAGTAGCTCCTGTTGTTGCCTCAAGCCTCCAAAAGACTGATTAACAAATAAGAAGGAGGTGATAGTTTAAAGAAAAAAACCCTAAAACATGTGAAATATGGTATGTTTGCTATTCAAGGACTGTTTAGATTATGTGTTCAGGGTAAAGCTTATCTAGTTTAAGATTCTGCTTACAACAGAGAATACTTAAAGAGTCACAGACTTGCTAATTAAGGACATACATCCTCCTTGGGCATTGAAAAACGAGGGGCTGGCAAGAGAAACAAAGATCCCGGTGTCCTCAGATGCGGCATGCCCATAGCAGGACAAAGGGAGTAGGGGTATTCTTCCCCAAACGACCACCAGAGACCCCCGGGCAGGTGTAGAAGACTCTGGGATGATTGCTCAAGACAACACCACCTCATGCTTGCTCAACATAAGGAATATGCAATAGTTAGGCAGAACATACATATCAGATAGGCGTTTTAACTGTAGCATTTAAGTATGTACTGAAAACCTCAGTAGATGTGCTTGATTTGTGGAAATCTTCCACCTTGCACCCTGTGCAGAATAAAGCCATGCCTCCTCTCTAAACTTACTTTGTGTGTTTCAGGACTTACTTTCTGATCAGGTAACCCTATGGTGCCATGTTTTGGATTTGTGTTGAAAACAGTGTTGATAACACAGGGATGTTTCAGTTATTGCTGATCAGGGCTTACACAGAGTCATGGCCTTTTCTGCTTCTCACCCCACCCCACCAGCGAGGAGGCTGGGGGGGCACAAGGAGTGGGAGGGGACACAGCTGGGACAGCTGACCCCAACTGACCCAAGGGACATTCCATACCATATGACATCACACTCAGCAATATGGGGAAGAAGGAAGAAGGGGGGACGTTCGGAGCATTGGCGTTTGTCTTCCCATGTAGCCATTATGCATGATAGAGCACTGCTTTCCTGAAGACGGCTGAACACCTGCCTGCCAATGGGAAGTAGCAAATAATTCCTTATTTTGCTTTTCTCATGCATGCAGCTTTTGCTTTACTTATTAAATGTCTTTATCTCAGCCCACAAGTTGTTGCACTTTTCCAATTCTCTTCCTCCATCCCACTGAGGAGGTGTGAGCAAGTGGCTGTGTGGGGCTTAGTGGCCTACTGGGGTTAAACCACAACGACATCCCAAATTAGGAAGAATTTGTCCATTCTTCCCCAATACTTTTATCTGAAAGTTATTTCAGAACTTCATTCTTGATGGCTAGAAATACTGGTTTCCAGATTTAATATATTTGTAATATATTTGTAAATATTTGATTCACAGGACATTATGTTTTGTGTTCATCAATGTTTGCTAGCATAAATATTTCTTCCTCACTCATGTTTACCTCAATGTATTTAAAGAAAATGATACGACTACATTTTAGCACATGGGAGATAGAAGACAATGCAGAAACAAATAAGATGCTGGTAACCCCAACTATGGTGTGCACGTAACACTGTGCAAAGACCGTAGTTCAGCCCTGAAAAGCAGTCTGGTTCCATGGGCAAGAACCACGGCTGAGCAAATAAGCCTTGCCAAAAGCTTTCTGAAGAATGTAAGAGTAGAAGAAATGTCCTGTAGAATCAGAATAAGAGTCCACGTTTTAAGCTGGTCTTATACCAATTAACAGGTCTGTACGAGCTTTTGGTGTCTTTGTGCTATGCTTCTATGCAATATGTAGGTTTGTTAACAGTGTTCTATTGTAGGTGAACTTCCCTTCTTGTTTTGTCTTTATCAAACCACAGAAAGTGGCCCCATGTGCATGCAACAATACCCAGTGAAATTACCCGAGTTCCTTCTGAGCAAGGTATTACACTGCTTGAAGGAAGATCTTAAGGGCACATAATAAAAGAAATAGAGTCAGTGAGGAAACTATGTTCATTTATCTTTAAGGAAGGGGGGGTTCAGAAACAGAAAGGTATTAGTTAATTGTTTCCTGAGGTCTTCAAACTGTTTTCTAAGGTCTTCAGAAAAATTGTTTACAAACAATAATAATCTGTTTTAAGATTATAGAGGACTCACTGACAATAAACACAACAGAATCTGGAGGTTTGCAGATACATTATTCAGCTGTATCAGGATAATTTATACTGAGCTTATGAGGATTTATACAAGGCTGTATGTGATTTGTAAACATTAATACATCAGAAGTGGAAACTGCAATCATACAATAATCATGAGGAAGTAGGTGCTATAAATATTGGAATTACATCACTAGAAGGCTCTTAAGGAAGTTAAGTAAGTTAAGTAAGGGCAGGTATAAAAGATCAACTGATTTGCTGAACTGTGGGACAGTGGAATAACTGCTTAGCTGAACCTTCAGTAATCATTAAAGAAACTTGTAAAAAACCTAAAAAAGTGTTACCAGAAACAATAACAGTTTTATGTTTCTTGAATTATGGAATAATACTCATTCTAGATCAACAACAGGAGTAAGCATGAAGTGGTCTAGTCTTTTAAAAAAATACACTTGAGATTATTAAAATAAGGGTTTTTTTTGTTTTGTTTAGTTCCCTACAAAGAAAGAAAACATACATTTAACGCAATTTCAATATACTTTCCCATTTTGTTTGCAGGGGTGGCCTCCAGTTTTCATCATTCAATTTATGCTGTGAAAAGACTTGCAATTGACTCCATTCCCCCCATTTCTGTTTCATGTTCCCTTTCTTGACTGAAGATGCAAAAGATTTAACAAAGTAGAAGATTAGATGATTTAGTGTCTCCATGAAACTTGCATTTGCTTGAGATTAGGTCTTTTCTAGGAAATTGTAATTAAAATAAAAGTCAGTATGCATTCTGACAGTTCTATTATGTGTTATTTACATCTTCTTTTTGTGTTGAGAATCCTTGAGATACGGTTAGCCGCCTTGTTTTCCAGGAAATCCTGAATGACAGTAGGCAATGCTTCTAATCATTATTCACTCTACTATCCTTACAAATACCTAGAAAGTATAAAATAAGTGCTGGTCCCCAACTAAGTGCCTACAAAAAATAATTTGTAGTTTGTGAAGATGACAGACCTTACTGTCAGACCAGATCTTTGAGGTCTTTTTGGCAAGAAAAAAATTGAGGATATTTATGTGTAAAGATGACAAGGATATCTGCCTTAGCAACTAAAGTTACATAAAGGGTCCAGATTGATGGAGAAGATGTATATGACACCATAGTTTAAAAAAAAAATAAATGATGTCGTTCCTCAGGAAACACAAAATTATGATGAAGTGTCAGTTTTCATTCTTTGCAGTTTTAGTGGCAATCCCCTTACTAAAGAAGTAATAGCATGCAGCAGTGCTAATAAAATCTCCCACAAAGTCTGCAGCCCTGGAGCCAGCCTCTCCATAAAGTCCCCAATTGTAGGGAAATACATTCTCCATTCTCTATACTAACGATGCATTTCAATTGCCAGTGATGAGAAATGGAATCAATTTCATAATGTTTTGAATATGCTGTCCTTTGGATAAAGCTGGTTTTCTTCCAAATGAGTCCATATAGTCTATATCATTAGAGATCATTTCAAAATACAGCTTTTTAATCTAAATACTTTCAGCCCAGTGTTTAGTAAGGTCCATTATAGAAAGTTCAAATATATATTTGATTTAAACTACTTTGGGAGCTTTCAGAGAGATTCCGCACTGTTGTATTTCCACCTGGTGAAACAAACCTCTCTCCATTTGGCAATACTACCTTCTTCCTACCATGACAAAAATGAAGGTGCTGTCTAAGTGGTCAAGCAATTGAGAAAAAGTGGCACTGCCACATCTGTAACTTCTGTATATGTCTGTAACTAGACAAAGGAGACCTCTGAGACCTCCAGAAGCAGGACTCTGACGCTACAGTATTGATTGACCATAGTAGAAAACCTGAAACAACGGTAAAGGGAGCATTATTAGGCAGTAGCTTGTATTTCCTTTTGAACATCTATGACTTCTCCTTGGTATTTCCAAATACAAGGGAGCTGCACAAGTATTCCTGGTCACAGCTAGCAAGTGTTTTACAGAGTGCCTAACAGATGTTTTTATCAAGTTGCAATGTATTTGTGTTTCTTTGTGGTTGAGACAGTAAGCTCTTCTTTTAAACCAATCTCTAATTTTCAAAATGTTTGGAGCTGATGTTGGGACCTTTGTGGTTTTAGGAATAGAAACGCATAAATACCAGATTATGTTCTTTGACTGAAGCCACTAACATAGTTTTTTTTAAGGTAAGTAATAAAACTGATTTTAATATATTTTTCTAAAAAATAAGCAGAAATAGCAAATATTCAAAAATACAAGCATAGAACAAGTTTCTGTACAATATTGTTTTCATTCTTCCGAAATAGAGATGATAGTGGATGAAACCTGAAAGTGATCTATATCAGTCCTGAGACTTTGTTATGAAACATTATTCTTAATAAATTATTTTTATAACAAAGATTTATTTTATGATGTGTTGTCAGTACAACTGTTTCTCCTCTGAGGCAAGCATATGAGACTTGCACTACTTATATTGACAATTATTAATTATATTCTTTTAATGCAATACAGCCCAAGATCCCAGTGAGGATCAATGACCTATTATTATATTTGGTCTTTCATGACCACAAAGAAAGTCAGTACTTCCTCTAAATGATTATGATACTAAATTATCTGATCCCATTTCTCTTCTTTTTCACAGTATGTGTACATAATATGATGCAATGACATACAGAAACTGTCGAACTAATGCAAATTGTAACAGTTAACTGTTGGAAGTAATAGCCGTTTTAGGATGAGTTTCTGCCAAAGACCAATCCCTCTGTGACTGAATTCCCCCACACAATAATCCTCAATGTCTTGCTCCTGCTCTTCCACTTTCTCACGAGCCCCACACTTTTTCCTCTTCAGCTCCTCCACTTTTCACCTCTCCCTTAATTAAATCACACTGTATCTTCTTAATTTTTCTCATTTTCTTTTACTGTTTTCCATTATAAAATGGAGGTGAAAATACCGCTTTTTTTGAATTCTCTTCATAGCAGAGTTTACAAAGCTGCCTCAGATTAACGATCGTGTCTATATAGTTTTGACTCCCTTAGCATAGATTTTGTGGCTTTCTTCCCTCATTACTGGACTCTGACTACAACAGCTAAGTTGCTCAACTTTTTTCTCTTATTTTTTGGCAAATCTGCTCTTGCGAGGGGGCATAAGAAAGGGAGTCTTCTGTTGTCAACCGTCTCTGACTTCCTGTCATTCTGCACACCCAGCATGAAAAGCCTTAGATCCTTCTTCCAAGAATACCATAAATTCCCTTTATATGAAGGTCAGATGACAAATCTCCACTGAAACAACTGTGTATAAGGCCTTTTATAAAACTTAGGTCATAACAGTCTCTGTGTAGATTTTACCATACACATTTCAGTAGTAAGGTTGAGTTGGTAGGCTAAAAACCCAAATACATTATTATCTTCATTGTACAACTAAACCAAAGATATAACTAGAGATATAATCATCAGTATATCCATTTCCCCCTACAAACTTGAACTATTTCATTCATACAGTGTTACGCTTACCACCTACACATATAAAAAATCTCTCACTTAAAAGACTGAATCAGCATAAATACTTTAAGTGGTAAAATACAAAAGTAGCACAGGCATTCCAAAAAACCATGCAACTGATTTAGCAACTGAAGCTGAACTACTACTCTGACAATGAAAGCAAGAACAAAATCATGTTTTGCCTACATTTTGATTCCTTATAACATGTATTTCACCATGTTTTGCAGATGCCAAGAGCAAAACTGACATAGAGCCAGGGAAGAAACAGACCCTGAGTTTTACAAAAAACTGCAGCTTGTTCAGACCGCTGACACACAGAAAGTGAAACAACTCATAATCCACCAGAAAAGTGCTGAATTTGTCTCAGAAAACAAGCTAGCTGCCAGACAGAGGAGAAATTGTTTCCAGATGCCATTCTTTTTCGTGTTTACGGAGGTGGGGTTTTTATTTTTTCTCTATGGTTTTGTTACATCCTTTGATAGGCAAAAATGTATGAACAAATAAACATATTGAATCACAGTACTCTCTTTGCCTTCTCTCAAAACACAGAAAACCTTAGGCCTGTAATTTTACGAGGACTTTATAGACAATCATAAGACTGTTGCATCATTTTTCAACTAAACCAAGTCCACAAATTTCAGGAAATGCATGTAAGCCAGCAACAGCACATCATATAACAAATATTAGTAGAAAATAACTGGAAGATCCCAGTATTATGAAAAATAAACCCTGCAAGCTCTGCAACTGGACACTTCAATATTTAGCTTGGACAGCTTGTTGGATATATCAGAGTTAAAAAGTTATTCCTTACCCATTTCCTATAAATGCAATAGGAAATGAAAATCTGAAGTATGCATTAGGAGTGTGCAGTAACTCTCAAAGCCTTTACTTTAGTTTTTTTCATCATCTCTACAACTATAGTGCTCTTCTGTGGCAACAGGTAAGATACCTGATTCTACATAAGGTTGTTAGAAATGCCTGATATAGTTAGCAATAGCTAGTTTAAATCAGATGTTCCAGTCTCTGAAAGGGTCCCTGTTGTCCTTACATCACCTCCACATTATAACAAGCTCTCTGTGTTTATAGATGTATGTATATACACACACGCATACGTATAAATATACATACAAAGAGATAACCAACTTAACCTGAAACATGGGAAATTCCAATTAGATATAAGGAAAAAATTTTCATCATGACAGCAGTCAAACACTGGCATAGGTTGTCCCGAGGGATTCTGGGATGTCCATCCCTGGAGGTGTTCAGGACTCGAATGGACGCAGCCTTCAGTCACCCAATCTGATGACATCAGTACTGAGCAACAGGTCAAGCTAGATGACCCCTGGAGGCCACTTCCAGACTGAATTACTCCGTGATCTGGTGAGTGTATGTATGTATGTATAGATGAGTATAGTGCAAAACCTAACCACCCTCAAAAGAGTCTCTGAATTGATCTGTCTTTAGCAAAAGTATTTAATAAACTTAAGCTTCTGCTGCCTGGCTCAGTTTCCTCAATGATCTCCTCAGTTCTTTACCTTAGACTTAAGCAAGTCAATGTTTATCTTTATTCCAAACATCTTTTTGATCTTCTCCAGCTTTCAGAACAGAAGATGATGGTATTTCCTGTTTATCCTTTAGGTCTGTTCTGCTTCACACATCACATATGGTAATTTAACAATTAATAAAGTGATATTAAAAAAGTAAGCTAATAATGGATATTTTTGAGCTTTCTGTTCACTTTTGCCATCATCTACCTGCTATCTTGATTCAAGGGATTTACATCAGTTGATGTTATCTATTTTGTTGGCTTTTTTCACAGTCCTTAAAGGAACTCACAGTTTCTCTGCTTTCAATGTCAGTGATTAAAAATTTCTTGCTCTGGCCTTTTGTACTAAACAAAATGGCAGCAGGAGATAATGCGAATTAGGAGTTTGGATTTGATACCTGGGTCTTATGAAATCCTTTAAACATTTCTGATACAGTTTTCTCTCAGGAACAATGGATAAATGTCTTAGATTTGACATAAGATACTTAAATTCATACTCTTTTGCAAAATGTTTTAACTTAACAGTGAAACTGTTGACCATTAAAAGTTATTATGACAGTTTATGTCATATCCAGCAAATAACTGGTTTTAGACATGAGATTACATGTGTATTGATAGCATTTAAAACATTTCTGTTTCATAGAAATAATAACTGCAGATTCATTTATGCTTCTTGAATGACAATACGAAACTTTTGCATCATAGATATAGTTATTTATATTTTCTGTATTTTTTCTTCATCACATTTTCTAACACTGCCAGCAGATTTTATTTTATTAACTTTGTATTTTCCTGCTTGCTTGGAAATTGGCTTTTTCTTCATTTGCATTTGGCTCTACTTTGTCTTTAACGATTTATATAAATAAATATATATAGACTCAGGTACTTCAGTAAAGGCAACTGTGTAACTTAAGCAACAAAGCCAACTCATAACTCAAGAAAGATTTTGTTTCCTTCAATATACATTTAACATAATCCTGTAAACAACTTCCACTTGACCAAAAGCTGAGCAAAACATAGTATTTGTGATAATGGAAATGAATACACATTATTATCTGTCCAGAGATATTAGTTTAGACAGAATGATTTCTTCCCAGTAAAATATTTCTTCTTTGGCAAAATAATAATAATTAAAAAAAAAAAAAAAAAAAAAAGCTATCTGAATCCCATCAGCAATCTTGCTCGTACAGACACACTTTTAATGTAAACAATCCATGTAGCATTTTAATGCCAATTTAAAGACAGTTGAAAACAACATGAGATAAAAATGCAACAATTTACCTTGGACTTGATCTACAAAGTCTCCATTGCATACTCAGACAGCTCTTATAAACTTTGAGGGAACTCCAGGGATCCTATTTCCTACATTTATTGATTTTTATCACTATAGTATTCTGCACGTGAACAGGAGGCAGAGGAAAGAAAAATAGCTGGAAAATTGGAGGGGTGGGGTTGCAGCTGGGACAAAACGTCTAGCATGATTAATTACAGGTAAGTGGTAATTTGGAAAGCTTGGGGCATTCATTGATTATGCAACACACACACACACAGAAACCAAACCAGGAGGGAGACATGAATGGTAACTAAGATAAAACCACAGCTGGTCCACAATATTAAAACAATTTATAGAATTTAAACTTCTTTTACAAGTCTAACTACAGAAAAAAAAAAAAGCAGTTTCTCCCTTTCTTCTTGGTGTTAGAACTATTGCCTTTATTGCTCAATTTGCAGACTTTATGAGAGGTTACTGGATTGCTTTGAGTGCTTATCACAGACAGTGAAGCAACCTTCATCTTAAAAGTAAAATAATGCACTATGTATGTAACAATATTTCCCAGGCAAACAGCAATATTGCAGGTGACTCTTGCCTTTTTCTTTCTTTTTCTTTATCAGGTCTTTTGCAGTGCTAAGAATCTGCTGGGCAAAATGAGAAAAAGACAAAGGACTATTCTTCCTCTAAATGCTGAAGTTTTGCAACTACCTGAGTGATGAACTGACACGATGTTTTGATCAGTGGCTCTGAAGAAAATATCCCCATCAAGTCTGGGACTTCATACAAAAAACGTATCTTAAGGGATTCTGGGCTTTCTCTTTCCTGCCCCACCACCCCTTACCCACCCACACCCCCTCGACGCCCTCTGTCCTTCTGTCCTCCTCCCATATGATTAATTACTTCCTCTCTCCCCCTTATACATACATATATCCTGGTACACCAAACAGTGAAAACAGATATATCTTTTGTTTACACTGGAAACTTGATACCTTCAGCTTGATGGACTCCCTTGTGATTGTTTCAGCTAAAATATGACTGCTAATAGTAATAACAGCCAAGCATGCACTGCAGTCTTCATCTACCCTATAACAGAGACTGTCACAGATTTCAGATGTCTTCTATGTAGGATTGCACTGATTCAGAAAATAAAGTCAGAAGCGTCCAACAATTCAAGAAGAAAACAAAAGCACTCTCTTCAAGATCTAAGCACTGTCAGGTACTGAGTGAAATACATTGGGCTGGTCACCACTGGGGTGATTTCATCTTCACAGCACTGCACCGAGGGCAGAGTCATTACTCCTTAAGTTAGCACACAGATAAAAGGAGGAGGAGAAAATAATTGGCAGCTGAAAGTTCTGCAGTGCACAGCGTTCTGTGTACTCTGCCCTTACCTGACAATCTGCAACAGTAAGGTCATTTACTTTAAAGTTAAGATTATAAGCTTTTCATTCAGACTAAAAATTCTGTACGTTTCTAGGCAAGACATAGCAGACATTTCTGTCCTTGGTCACCTGATTTGTCACTCACACTAATCATGACATTTAATAACAAAAATAATACAAAGATGCTTGGAATTATATTTTAAATCATCTGTATGGTAGAAAAAATGCCATTTATCTGCATTTTCACCTGCTAATCCACAAATTTCTTAGAATACTCCAAAAATGATGGAATGTTTCTAACAATAGCAAGAATACCCCAGAGAGTAATAATTAAAGACACATAATTCTGATGGATTTTCTTTAGTGCTGCTGTTGAGTAATTCTGTAACTTAAAAAGATCTGGATGAGACCAGCTGTCTGTGACTGGCTGGAACAGAGATCAGCTGAACACAGGGAAAACTGAACAGCAACACTTGGAGGTGTGGTTGGCAGCAGGATGAACACTCACTTTTTGTCTCACAGTGATTTACAGAACAAATTAACAAACAAGGATAACATCTTGTCATCACTTTCCCCTTTAAGTTCATTCATTACTGCCAGCACTGAAGGATGAATGAACCTGAAATCAAATGGGAATCATCCTCAGCAGGTTGCTAGAGCTCAATCATTTTTACCTATGCAGCAAGGTGAAAGACTCTGCTCATGATGCATCAAGAAGTACAGATTCCTGTTTCCTCATCCTCAACTATGCTGGATATTGCAGGATGAAAATCATAGTAACTGCAAAATAAGTGCAGAAGACTGAACATGTGACACCAAGTAAAAAGGTGCCATTTTAACAAAGATAAGGCAGACTGCCAAACAGTTATTTCATGTCACATCAATGTCCATATTTTCTTGTGTTTTCAGTTTTGGAGAAAGCTAAGACTTGGTTCCTCAGCTGTTTGGTCACTGCTGTGAGCCACAAGCATTAAGGGAAATGTTTTATTTAATGTCAGTGAGTGGAATAACAGCTAAATGTCAAGTGGTATCAGCTTGATACCAGTCCACCAAGGCCACAATCCAGTCCCAAAGGTAAATAATACAGAAGCGAAAAGAGAGAAAACAGGAGTAATGTTTGCAAGTTTCATGATTCATTGAATCCACAAACTCCTAATGCCCTCAACCTGTATTAGTTCAGGCTGCAAATCTGCCAGGTCCCAAGAGCTACATATGTAGGACTCTTGTCAGTACTTGCATGGAACATCTCTAAAGGAGAAAGAGAAATCTAGGTGATCCTGGGTTTGCCCGGATCCTGGACTAGAGCTGCAAGCTCTGGGCCAGGCATTAGCAATATAACACAAACATTAGTGTAATGCCAGGGCAGCAGGTACTGTCCTTCAAAGTCTACATAAAACCAGTAGCCTGAACACTTATTGTGCAAGAGATGCCATGCCCTTCACGTGCTCTCAAATTAACTTTTAAATCACTCACATTAATCTTATGTACATATTTATGACAGCATGAACACTGAGGAAAAACACAGTCCTTTCGTATTTGTAGATAACCTTGTCTAAGAGAGCCCTGGTCTGCAGCTAGAGTCCTGTGGTGGTAACTGAGGCACCAGTAAAGGAGAATTTGAAAGCTACTACTTAGCACAACTGTAGCATGGCCAAGTGCTGGATGGAGTTCATCTCTTCACTTTGTCATTTCTATCTCCCAAACTCTTAATCTGTTGTTATCAGTAACAAAAACATTCAGCCTTCTCTTGTGGGAGAAACACAAAAAAGGAATGCCTAACAGACAAACACAAGGTATATATATCTTCTATAAAAGAAACTATGGAACAGGTTATAAAAAAAAGAGAACAGAATTCACTTAAACAGAAGATTCCACATTTTTTATCATGTAAACTCTGTTTCAATATTGGACACCAGTTACAGCTGATAGGAATAGCTGAGAAATGCAGAACAGGCAGCAGCCTATTTAATACCCAGCCAGTCGACCCTTTTCCCTACTAGAGTAGTTTTAATGGCCAAACTATAACTAGTAGGAATGAACTTCCTGGCTTCTGGTTATCTGCTTTTCTGTTGCTGAAAGTTTCAGCTCAAATCTATCAATCATTCAGAAAAAAAAGTAGTACTAGCTGTATTAAATCTAACATTTCCTAAGGTTTGAATGCTTGGCTTTTTGTCTTTAGTGTTCCTCTTCATGCAGATTTTTTTTCCTGTGCCATTATATACTATCATAGTGCTAAATTTTGATTGACTGGAATTATCTTAATGCTAGGTGCCAATGTCGATGTACAGAGGGACTCTGACAAGTAACCCTAAAAACCTACAAAAGGCTGTCTGGGTGTGTAAGAGCACAAGAAAAACAGCCCTATGAATTAATGCAAGATGTCAGCTAAGCTTCCCCGCCTTTGCCCACAAAACTAGTTTATTCCTCAAGCATAACTAAAAAATAAGTTTTGATATTTCAGCTTTTATATGGTGAACAGATGTAATTATTGCACAGAGTTACAACACAGAACGCAATTACTAATTGTGTTTTCTGGTCTGTCATTTCAAAGATGGCCCTTAAGCTCTGCAAAAATATTGAATTACAGTTTTCAAAGTAGTGCAGCCTAATTGTACAAAATTTCCTCAATTTCTAGGAAATTGAGGTTCATCATCTTTATCAGATGCCAGACCAAACAGCAGGACTTCATGAATCTTACTAGATAATTTTCTATTCCTTTTTTTTTTCTTTTCTGGTTTCATGTAATACAAACCAGTGTGTTTTCTTGTTAAATAAAGGCCTCTGTATTCTAGCAAAAATGTCTGTTTTGCTAGGTACTGCTTAAACATATGGCTACGTTATATAAATACTCGATTTTTGTATGCAGTCAATCTCTCTGGTTAAATTTGAAATTTTTCTTACATATATATATATATGAAGTTTATAGTCATGCATGTTCCTCACTGCAACTTCTATAGTCCTTCAAGTTCTTTTAGGTATATTCATATTTGATCCCTTTTACTGCTTTAAGATTTCTCTACATAATGCTTCAAATAGTAGGTAAATTTAACCAAAAGGTAATCAAGTAGACCAAAGATAAGTTTTCAGTTTGGTTTTTGGTGTTCTTTTTTTTTATCACAGAGAATGTATAACTTAGTCACTTCCGATCACATAATACCTCTGTGGAAACTCCAGTTGCTGCCTAGATGGGAAAGTAATGGTAAAAAAAAATATCCAAAGGCATTGTTAGCAGCTTCTAATGAAAGATAGGGGAAGCCAGTGTCATGTGACTAGCCAGTTCTCTCTGCATCAGCGGTTCTGTTACTGAGCGTGCACAAAGTCAAAGGACAGATGGATTTTCAAAAGTGCCTAAGGGAGCCAGGCACTGAAATATCAGTGATTTTACTGGGAATTAATATGTACTGCACTTAAGCCTTGATGTCTACCAATAGTTCCAGGAGCCTTTAATATCCTGTTAAATCTGGTTACAAATTACCTACCTGTCATTGCCACAGCCACAGGCTGGCATTCCAATGTCCACCAATATTCCTGTCACTCAAACAACTCACATCAATCTGAGCCTGTTTAAGCACCTTTTCCCATGACCTGAAACTTTCTTCTGAAACCCCCATTGTAGGAGAAGAGTTGTGAAGGGAAGGGCCAATTTATCCTGCATAGTGTTCTGGCAAACACCTCACAAAAATGAAGTAATTTTGCAGGCTCTGGAGAAAGAAACTTTAATTTCCAAACTGTGATGGAGGATAAACAAGAAAATGAGGCTTCCTCCTTCTATTTTCATTGCTCATTTCCTCCATTTGTCCAAACCACTGTTATCTTCAAATTCTTCTTAATCCCTTTTGATCATCGTTAGGGCCACCAAATAGCTCTCGAAAGATTAGCAGTCACATCAATAGTTGGCAGTGAAGTCGGTGCCTTACTTTGTAACCTGAAATGCATCCTCATCAGGAAGTGCTAAAGGAAAAAGCTTCTTACGTCACCTTTTCCCAGTAAATCCATGCACAGCATCATATTATGTCTTCTCACATATTGTGGCTGCTACATAACAAAAAGTAAGGAGCCTGTGGTTTAGAAACTGCAGCCAATCTGGGAGTTTAACTGACTTTAGGATCAAAGGAGAGTAGGAACCAAAATTTCTTTTCAGAGCTTTACATTTGTTACTTAATTGGTACTTTTAGTCTATCTCTACAATGCCAGCCTTTTTTTAAGGAACTGCATAAATGGTAATAATTATAATTATTTTTTTTTTTTTCAAAAAGCCTTACATTTTACCTAAAAATACTCATCTGAAGAAGATTTTGTTTAACAAACAGCAACACGGAGAATTTCTTGCTACTAATAAAAGCAACCTCAGTAGAGTTTATTCTCTCAATCTTGAGGCAATCTGACTTTGAATATCAACCACACACTTTTTAATAAATGATCTTTGTTAGCAAGCAAAACTAAGCTTTTTTAAATAATCTGATTCACTTATATCTGCATTAATTTCATTTTGGACAAAATCATGGATAATTTGGGACTAAGGTTCATTTTGGTAGTATTGCTCTGGGTGAAGCTCTTCCCACCTGTGTTTTTGTTTCTTTATCATGACAAAAATGATTACTTAACATTTACATTGCAGCAACAACATGCGCTTCTCTTAAGAATCAGGTTCTATTTTAGATGATGTGTGCAAATACACGTGAATTTGAATTCCATATCTTATATTCCCATCAATATCTACTGTCTGGCTTATCTACAATCTAGGCCTTGTAATCGACACATTAGGCACGTGCTAAATAGCTCTACAACTTACAGAATGGTCTCTTCTATTTTATCCAAACAGACAAGGTGTAAAGTTGCTCAGTGAATTTTTAAAAAGCATTAATAGAAAAGCCATCCAGATTTAAGGTATATCAAGCCTATGGTGTAGGTTAGTCCCTGGGAAAATACTGCTTTGTAACTGAGTCCATAATTAACACAGCTAGTTCAGTACTTACACAAAATTACTCATATACTTGGTTAAAAAAAATTAAATCAAACACAAAATTTAGGAAGAACAAGTATTTCAGGCTGCTTAAAGAGCTTTAATTTGTCCCCTGTACCTATCGCCACAATACCGTTCTTGACTGGTCACTGATTATTATTTTTTCCAGAGGGCTCCAGCATTATTCAGTACAGGAGGTGATAATACTTAGTAAAACACTGCTCACTATCCTAATTTACACTCATGCTTCAATATGTGGACACCATTTCATATTTAATGTGTATTTCAACTTTCTATAAAGACTGCATTTTCTCATTAGATTTTCTATAGTGCTCATTACTACAGTAGATGATTGCTTCATAAATCTACCTATCTTTGCAATACCTCCGTGAGGTGAGTATCTGGCATCATCTCCATTCTACAGATTGTTTTTTAAGGCTGAAAGATGTGAAGGTTAAAAGCACACATGCATTTTTAGTGCTCAATCTGAGATGCCTACAGGCTTTTGTTGTTGTTGTTTTGTTTGTTTGTTTGTTTGGGTTTTTTGTTGTTGTTTTGGAGGACAGCATTAGATACATTCAGAGAGAGTGATCACTTATTCCAGTTGCAGCTGTGAGTGTTCGGTATCTCCACAAACTGGACCTCTGGGTTTCCAGTTAGGTACCCAGAAAATTAGGATCATACTAATGACTGCTCTGTGAAGAAAAGGCTTATGAAACTTGGCAAGCATCATGCGGGAATGTGGTTCCAGAGGCAGTGTTAGAATCCAGTTCTCCAGGGGAGCATTCTCCTGCCTTCGCTGCGAGATCGTTCATCAAACTGCAATTCCTTTCTTCACTTCTAACACAATTTCTAACTTGTACAATAAAAATTGCAGACAGTATTCTACTTACACTACATCATTCTGATTCAGCCTGACCCACTCTTCAGTGGCTCCCCAATCTCCTTTAAAAGAGTGCCCTGCATTTCAAAATCTGAATCTCTGTGCTGAATGTCTCTCTTCTTCTTCACCTTTCATTCTCACAATTTCCACTCAGCAGACTTCTTTTCCCATTTTACTTTTTTACCTTTTCTAATATAGTTGTCGCTCTAGCTACTGCCTTCTTCCCACTGTGTCTCCACCCCCCTCCCCCTCCCCATAATAATCATATATAAACTTTTTCAATATTGTCTGGGCAGGAGCAGCAAACAATTGTGGGCATACTATGATCAAATGCTGTGATTCCAGCTATGGCCAAGATGTACAATTACTGCAGAAGTCCCACCGGGCCTCTGAGCCCCAGTTTGGCATTTACTCAGCCCTTCTGGTTTAGGGGACTGTAAGTTCTTCTAAAATAAGTTGTGCTGATGAGCTAGGGTGACAGCTGTGGCAAGCTGCTTTGCCTATGAGCTGAGACCTGCCTGTTCATCATAAGCTGCAAAGATCCCTGTACTAGCAGTAATTTCCACACTGTGCTGGAATACCTGTGTAACTCTATTACAAAGGCTTACAAGTGTCTATGTCACGATGCCCAGATTTTAGTTCTGGAGTTAATCTCAGTCAGTCCTTGCTTGGGGATCCTTGCATTGTACTCCCCTCTGTACCGAAGTAATGCTCCCAATATTCCTAACCTAACACTTTTTTACCTCTAAGGACGAGAAAATATACTACAGTTTATGTAATAGTTGGAAAATGTAAAATTGTATATATGCAAAAGCGAGTTTTGAATGGATGTGATGGATGCATGCTTTCACAGCAACTGGATGCTACTCTGAGCCGCTCAATGGCCTCTGCTCTTTCCTGGCTCCCATTGCTACCACTGGCTGAATCTACCCACTCATGGCAATTCTCCAAAAGTGCTGTTATAGATACTGTGGTCCAAACCACAGTATCAGGAGCTGTTTTGCTGTCACCAGAGTTGAGCACAGACATGCTGGAGACCCTAGATAACATTCTGCCCCTGATAACTGAAGTCAGTGACATCTCCTCACCTCTGGAGCTCACTTGCTTTTTAGGTATCAATCAACCTGGCTAGAGAAAACTCCTAACTAGGACTCCATAAAATAATTCCAAAACCCAAAAGGTATGATTTGGAATGGGCTAGATTCTGCCAAAACTAAACTGCAAAAATGAAATTTGAACAAAATGTCCTTAAAGACTATAATGAGGCTTTCATTTCTTCTCGTGATTTACACATACCACAGATTAAAATATAATATCTAGTTGTATAACTGTTTTTCATAAATTGTCCTGTAATATACTGTAGTTTTCCTGAAAAAAAACCCTGATACATATCCAAAGAGATGCCATATAAACATCTTGTTTGAAGTTCTGAGTAAACAGTTGTATATCTATTATAACAGGAATCTTATTTTAGATTTTTTAAAAATCTAATAATTATATTAATCTATATATTAGTAGATTCCATATAATCTCAGTGTATATAGGGGGCGTAGAAGCTACAGAAAAAGATTATTGAGTGAATGCTGCTTATTAAATTATCATCTGTGACTCTTAGAGAAGCCACAAGAAGAGATCAAAGTCAATGCTATTTCCCCCATGCATTTCCCTCAGTGTAAAAGAAAACAGTCACCGTGTGGTATATTCATCCAGTGCTTCAAGCAATGAAAACTGTAAGTGCTCCTAATTCTGCCATTATTGTAATTATTATTACAATACCTTCCCCTTATCTTTACTATTTTGTCACAGAACCAAACCTACTTCCCTCCTGCCATAGTGCTCTAGTGCCTATGTTTGAGTCAGAGTCTTCTGACTTTATATTCTTCACTCTCTATATAGTTCTAGCTCTGAAGTTTGGCACCATGTCTGATTCTTCTGTCTCTAATAGTGACTTCTCTATCTCTGTGGTGTTCTATAGTTCACCCCATATTATCACTAACAGCATACTATCTTATCAATGTCAAAGCTTAGGGTGGCAATGTCTGTGACAATGTTTGATTTCCCATATCCTAATCTATCGTTTTTGCAGGGCCTGGAAATTTTCCTTTATTGCTCTAATTTTTCTATTTTTCATATTTGCAGATGACACCAAACTGAGAGGAGTGGCTGATATGCCACAAGATCATGCTGCCATCCAGAGGGACCTTGACAAGCTGGAGAAATGGGCTCACAGAAATATCACAAAGTTCAACAGGGAAAAGTGTAAAGTCTTGCACCTTGGGAAAAACAACCCCATGCAACAGTACATGCTGGGAGCCACCCAGTTGAGGAGCAACTTGTCAGAAAAGGCCCTGGGGGTCCTAGTGGATGCCAAGTTGAACCTAAGCAAGCAATGTGCCTTTGTGGCCAAGAAAGCTAATTGTATCCTGGGCTGCCTTAGGCAAAGTATTGCCAGCAGGTTGAGGGAAGTGATCCTTGCCCTGTACTCAGCACTGATGAGGCCACACCTGGAGTCCTGTGTCCAGTTCTGGGCTTCCCAGTACAAGAGAGATATGGAATTACTGGAGAGAGTCCAGCAAAGGGCCACTAAGATGGTGAAGGGACTGGAGCATCTCTCCTGTGAAGAGAAGCTGAGAAAGCTGGGATGGTTCAGCCTGGAGAAGCGAAGGCTCAAGGGAGATCTCATCAATGTCTATAAATACCTGGAGGGAGGGTGCAAAGGGGGACCCTTTTCAGTGGTGCCCAGTGACAGGACCAGAGGCAATGGCCACAAACTGAAACAGAGGAGGTTCCCTCTGAACATCAGGAAACAGTTCTTTACTATGAGGGTGACCAAGCACTGGCACAGGTTGCCCAGGGAACCTGTAGAGTCTCCATCCTTGAAGATACTCAGAAGCTGTCTAAGCATGGTCCTGGGCAACTGTCTCTAGGTGGCCCTGCTTTAGCAGGGGGTTTGGACTAGATAAACTCCGAGGTCCCTTCCAACCTCAACTATTCTGTGATTGTCCCTCTTTTTTTAAATCCCTGACATATCATTAGATTTCTGTAACTCTATATTCATGAATAGCTGTATGAATTTCTCAATTAACACAAAATAGTTTATGAGTCAGTATTGATTCAATTACCAACAGGTTGCTATTAATGGGAAAAATGTTCATAAAAGTATTGTTGCAACCGGTCACTGAACATTGCATACCATGTAAAATATGCTGCTGCCTGTCGTGCCAAAATAGATACAAACAGTTAAAGCTTACAAATGAATCATTCTAAGAGCACAGAGAGGGTCTCACACAAAATGATGATGAGCTTTACGCAGTAGGTTCATCACTAGAGTGTTTATGGGGAATATAAGAGATGCAGGTTTAATTCTCTTTTCTGCCTGAAGGGATTTAAACCCACATCAATTACCTCACAGCAGACTGCCCCTGTTACCAGGCTGTAAAATACTCTGGGCTAGGACTTCCTCAGTCCCTCTGTTAAAATTGTTCCACCTGGGATGAATCAATAACTATTTATTAGAGAAGAATCTAGAACAAGTTCTCACTGCCTCATCCCAAACGGGCTATAGGTTTATATTCTCAACCAACAGGCCAATGAATATTTAATTATCTCATGCAAAGTGCAAGAGCCTCCTCTGAAATACAGACCCTCATTCCATAATACACTTTAAGTCTAGTCCTTAACACATTTTTCTCATGAAAGATACATAATGAGGGTTGGAGTCACTAGATGAGGGATTTCAACTCGTATCTCTCACATTTTATATGCAAATGCAGCAATAGTACTCCAAAAAGGAGAAATTCAGAGGAAAAAAATAAAATTCCAGAGAAAAATACTGTATTGTAATATAACTGAATATGATGGAGACAAAGTTGCATGGGCAGCCAAAATGCTGGCCTTTCCTAGTAGGACCTGACTTTGCAATTTTAGAATTCTTTTCTATAGCTCAGTTGACTTGAAAACACAAATATACTCCTTATATTTGGCAGTCACAAATACCATGAATGAAATGGAAATGAAGAGATGGGTAGATAGTTTGCAGGAAGGATCACAAATACAGTATTTTTGCCTTTGTTCTTTGGTAAGAAAGGAAATACATAAACAGAAGACATTCAAAATAATGGCAGTGTTGTAAAAGTTAATAGATTCTGGTCATTTTCACTCTGCCTTCTTGTAAACCACTCACCATTGCTTATAATCAGCATCACAGTTGCAGTAGTACTTGGGATCAGTACAGTTGCGCTCAATGCCGCAGGCACATTTTTGAATGCCAGGTCCTGATCCACCCCAATAGTAGTGCTTCTCGTTGGCTTTTCCAACCCACCAGGTATATGGATTCCCTTCTGCAAGGAATGAAAATGCAAGGTTATGATGCATCAAAGAGGTAGAGCTCCATAATGCATTAATTGGGCTCAGATGTTTAATATGCAGATGTTAACAACGCATAACTGGACAGCCATCCCACATTTAGGGCAAACAAATGCATTCATTATTATTGAGCAATTCAAAGGACCTTGCCAGGTAAACAAAACACTTTTTTTTTTTTTTTCTGTATTCATGCAATTTGTAATGATTGAAATTAATTAAATATTTTTTATCTTGTATGCTCTTTGCTTAGCTTATTAACTGTTCTCAGTTTATATAACGAAAATATGTGGACAGCTTCCGTAATTATTTCCAATTAATTTCAAATTCATATACTAAGCTATCAGATGGATTATTCAATATTTGACCACAGATGCTGCACAGAAAGATGGATTAATTTTCTCCCCCCCCCCCCTTTTTTTTTTTTAAATAACAGCTTCTAATTGGAAATTAATCTGTCTTCACTGGAAAACAAACATGTTTGTCATGCTTTCTCCAGCTGCTACAAAGCAAAGCGTAAAGAGATATTGTCAAACTCCAAAAGAATCTTAACCATTTTTAAAAAATGGTTTGGTGGGTTTTTTTTGTATTTAATACTTGTGCAAAGGTGATCTGAACTTTGATATAATCATATTTCTTGGCATTGGGTCTGTAACTTGATATTTTTATATACTACTCTAAGTTTATTTCTAATGCTTTTAGACTAACTAAGCCTCATATGTGTAAATAAATAAATAAATAAAACCCTCTCTAATTTGAAAAAATGCCCTTACTGAAAAGTTTCTTTTTATTCTTCCAGTTCAGCAAGAAACTTAAATATGAGCTTAACTTCAAGCCCATGTGAATAACTCAATCAATCTCAATGTACTTTCTCAGTGATTTTTCACATTTAGAAAACATGATAGAACTCAGCCTATAAACATGTTTCTTTAAAATGTCTTTTCCCCCCTCATCTAATCTGCCGCTGGTATTTTCTCATCAAATCAAATGAAGCTATTTGCATGGAATTCACTTATTACTAAATTTTACAAGTAAAATCCTACATAACAGATATTCTACTTTTCAAAATTTTCTGATTGTGCATCTCACTTATACATCTTAAAAAACTACATCCATAATCCCAAAAATAGTCAATTCACAATTAGATTTGATCATCTATATCATAAATCTACTTATCCCAGACATATGTTGAAAGTAATTCACACAGAACTCTAAAGAAAATTAAATGCCAGAGATGGAGAGAATAACCAAATATCTGCACACGTTAGAAAACCACCAAAACCCCAAAAGACACAGCTCTCTGACAACACTTGCTTTGTTCATTGCTTTGAAATGTTAAACATCATATAAAATAACACTATTGAAAATACAATGTGAAGAATTCATGGCAGCTGACGGTTTTTATTAGATGTTATTATGCTGCACAGTATGACCATTCAGCTCTAGTGCTAATGCAATGGGTATGGTAATAGCGTGACCCAATTCTTAGACTCTAAATTGGTCATTTTAGCTTCTGTGACTCGATTATCATGGAACTAAGTGCTGCGAGTTAAAAGAGTGTGCCATGTGAATGCTGCAGCAGCATTTCCAACCTGCAATACAATCTATCAGATATGAGAGTACATAGCCCTGGCTTCCAAAAGATTATTTAATAAGCATGTAAGGATAAATGTTATCTTTCCACAGTGAATGACAGAATCACTTCTATTGATACAGGATCCAACTACAGCATTAATGATATTTGAAACTCCTATTTTATTTTTTTTTCTTTCGTCTTTGAAAGTTATTTTTTATGCTGTAGTAGAAATGCTGTGGTTTTGACTGTTAGTCAAAATTCTCTTTGTTTACACCCTTCCTGTCAAGCAAAGCATTGCACGATTCAGTCAGCAAGCACTTCATTGGGAAGCAAAACTGTTAATTAAGGCACTAGAAGGAAATTAATTACTTAGAATTGTCAAAAAGAGAATTAGAAATTCAGAAACAGGTAGAAATGATGAAGAGCATGGAAGTGATAGCAGAATTACATGTCAGTCAATAAAATGATGAGCAGCATTTTGTCTAGAGTTCATAAGCTCCATAACAGCAATGCTATGCAGGTAGATTGCAGACACCAATATGACTGGGTGTAACAAATAGTAAAACCCTGCAGTGGAGAGACTAAAAGAACAATAGAAAAGAAAGGCTAGAAGGGAGGATGTATCACGCAGGTAAAAAAATATTTAGAAATAGGATCACTTCCTCTCTCACACTTCACCCTCTTTTATACCTCCGTAGTCTCCTTTTGAGGATGTGAATCCTCCTGCTTCAGAGTGCTTTTCTTTTTTTTTTTCTTTTTTTTTTTTTTCTTCCTGCTTTGGAAGCTGTTGGAAAGGGCTGATCCAAGTAGAAAGTAGTGGTGCACTCCAACATGAAGACTGATCATTAATGGATGTAATTCTATTTTATCATACATGATTATTTTGCTAAAATATCAATACTATTGATCTTATGGCATTCGAAGTATATAAATTCAGTTTAAGGACAAAAAGCAGTGGTGGGAAGAAGTTATACATATAAGTTGTCAAGGGTATTGCGATGACAAGTAATACCAGAAGGTATTTCTTCTGTTTGTGAAGTTAACTTTTCTTACCATAGGAACAAATTTTGAGTCATGGGATAGCTTTTTTGTTGTTGCCATTTATTGACTGTTTTTTCCCCCCAGACTTTTGTGGACAAATAGCATCACGAGAAGGAGGAGCAGGAGAGATACTCTCTGCTTGCCTTGGGATTTTGATTAGAATCAAGTCTTGATGCAGAACTGCTCTTTGGGCACAAAACAGCTCTCCTTCGAGAGCTGCTGGAGGAAGTGTTTCAGTTTATGTGTACTGAGTTATGACCAGGATGCCTTTCCATTTCCTTTTTTAAGAGAAGCCACTTGCAAGGTGTTGTGTGCTTAAAACTCGGTCACTTAGCAGAAAAGTAATGATGGTATCAAAGTAAGATGTGGATACCAAGAAAATAGACAAAGATATCCAGCTTTTAGGACGTCCATTAAACTTACTGACAAAGTTAATAGCTGTGGTGTGAGAACAGCCTTCTAAGGGCAAAATGGCTGATCTTATGTTAATGGGGCATGTGGACATAGGAGTATGGCTGGAACATCAGTTTCAAACTGTATTTTTAGTGATTCAGATCTCTCTCTCTCTCTTTCTCACACACACACAAAACCTTTAACAGTTACATGCAATACAGTTAACAGTGGTTGCAATGGCTTTGCAAGTGCTGGACTTTGGTTAAAATTAATGCAAAATATGAGTTCTTATTTAAATCCATGTGCAATGTTAGCCCAGGTTATTAAATCAAAGTATGTAAAGAATCTAATAATCAGTGTTTTCTATCAAGAAGTGCTCCCCCTCTACAGAATATTCAGAAAAAAAATAAAGGACGAAGGGAACTTTTTTGTATTCTCACAGATGTTTGAGTGTCATAAAAAAGTGATTCCTTTTTCATCTCATAAATGTATCTTTGTGTGAACCATTTCATTTAATATAAAAACATACCCAATGAAAGTTAATGTAGTATGAACTGAACTCTTAACAGCCAATAATATATTTATTTCTAACACAGCTGAACAGTCTCAAAACGTAGAAATTTGAAAGTACACTTTACATTCTACTGAGCGTTTAATAAAACCAATTGGTTTTATTATTTTTAAATGCAACTGATTAATTACAATGGTGTTACTTTCAACATTCTAGTGCTGTTATATCAAAGCTGTTCAGTACCAGTACCTGAAGCCGCAATACCAAAAGAACTCAGAGTAGGGAACTGAATAAAGTGGACAGATGCTCCATGGCACTCTGCATTCAGTAGGCTCCATTCACAATACAGCCCTCAGAGGGCTGATGACTCTATTTCTTGTTTGTAAACTACCTGGAGAAGCTAAATGCTTCTCTTTCATTTATCATCTCCTCCCTGTAGCAAATTTTCCTTCAGTCTCTTCATTGTTCCTTCATTAAAAGACAGCACTTCTTGCAACAAGGATCTGCAAACCCTGGCTGGCTCCCACGGCTATCAAAGGAAGACTGGAAGTGTGTTGCTTCTGCTGAAAGGGAGGAGGCTGTTGTCCACTCCAGCCATTACGCTCATACACCTTTTCCAAC
The DNA here is from genome assembly GCF_929443795.1 of Astur gentilis. Classification (NCBI taxonomy): domain Eukaryota; kingdom Metazoa; phylum Chordata; class Aves; order Accipitriformes; family Accipitridae; genus Astur; species Astur gentilis. Next base: position 8,124,259 of record NC_064893.1, on the reverse strand, counting down.
TTCTGGAAACAAAGGAGCAAATGCGGTGACTATCCAAGGCTCTTCCCTTGGTTCTCTGTCTCAGCTCTTTCCCATTCCTAGCACTTTATTTTGGGAAAAATAGCAAGAGAAATTAATATTGGCAGCACTGCTAAGAACGTGGCCTGTCTCACCCAGAGTTCTGTGCCTGACAGGGGCAATGGGAGGCAATACTTAGAGAAAAGATCTGAGTTTGGTTATTGCTTGTGGTTGATTACCTTTGCACTCCCTCAGCATCCGTCACTGCAATAAGGATGCTAGAGGGTATATGTCTGCCTCTTCCTGTTAGTGTCTGTTTATAGATCCACTGCCCATGAATTTGCCTAATTCCTTTCTGAACCTGTATATTCTATCTGCATCTGCAGCCTCTCGTGGTGAATCAAAGCGAGCTATGACTTGTTCTGGATAAGGATTATCCTGCTTCTGCCTGTCAGGAAATTCTCCTGACCTCTATCTGGTCCTTAAAATTAAAGGGAATGGTTTATACAGAAAGACTAGGAACACTTTCAAACTGAAACTCAGAACCTCTGAAAATCAAGACAGGTGAAAATTGCTCACTGGGGACCCTGCCTAACTTTAAGGACTACATTTAGCTGTTCCCCTGCAAGACATGAGGTGTTAATTTACTGGACTGGATAGCTTTGAATTGAACTTTTTTTTCTGTTCCAAATGGGACCATTCCAGTTATCCATTAATATTACAAAATCCCTAATGAATACTAAGGGATGTCAACAACAATCACACTACGTGTAAAATTGTTATTATTTTCAGAAAAGATTCTTTTGTTCACTTCTCCAATTCTTTGTTAATGGAACAGATTAAACAGCACAGGTTGAATTAACTGCCCAGTTCTTGTTATCGGCAGAATAGGCCCAAAGATAGGGGCTTTCAAAAATGTATTACAGTTTTGGAAACCTAAATTAATCATAGGTAGAAATGAAAGCTATTTCCCAGCAATAATATAAGATGATGAAATTAAAGACAAAACTTCAAAAAAAGTCAGTCTGCACATGTGGAAAGGCAGGTATAATTCTTCTGGTTTTGAATGAAGTATATTCTTTACATGTCCATGCTGCATTAAGCTACACTGTAACATACGGTACATTTAGCCTCACACAAGGGTAACATGATTTTAGGTCATGGTTCATTAGAGCCTGTGCAGGAATTCTGTCTGATATTGCATTGAAGAAACAGTCACTGAAAGAATAATTTTGTCACTGTTTGAAAAGTTCAGCATGCTAATATGGCTGCGCGCTTCATGGCTTTCACCTTGCTTCTTATTGCCATCTTTTTTCCTTACACCATCAGCAGTATCTATTCCACTCAGGTCAAATCATTTTTATGAACACTGTGAGCCATTTATCTCAGCTTTTGAAGACTTAATATTTGGAAAAAATAAGCAAATGTGGTTTGATGTCACTCATGCAGTAAGTACATCCACATGTTCCAATTTAGGATTATTAAAGTCAAGGGTGTCAAAGCTGGGCGGACTTTGCTGACCTAGTTTATTTTGTGCTGATTTGATTTTTCTCATGTTTATTATGATGTATAAACCTAGGACGAATATGGAGCTGATTCACAGGTTTGCTGCCCCTGCCTTATGTCTTGGAAGTGCACAGCTAGACTGAACGTGCAGCTGCTGAGGAGTTTCATGGCAATAGCAGAAACTCCCGACTGAAGATGCTCAGGGCAGATTCTGCTCCTGCTTGTACTCCAGGCAGACTGTGAGGAAGCTGTGTCAGTTTAAGTGATCACCTAGAAGTCCGAATTATTTGAAACTCAGAGAACAGAGCTGAGAGAAGAGACTGGCTGGCAGGCCACATTTCCAGATTTCAATGAAAATACCTGTGCAGAAAGTGACTCAAGTGAACCTTCTAAGATAAAATGACGATTCATATATATCTATATATGATAGCATTGAGATTGTTTTTCTTTTAATTAATATTTTCTCAATTTTCCATTTTTTTTCAGTAATACTTCTTGCCCTCTATTGCATTGTACAATATATACACATGAATTTAATATGAAATTTTTAATTGAAGTAAATTCTTATGTTGTTATTATCATTTTGTTAACCGATAAATCATTTTTCTTTGCAACCGACTCGGAAAAGTATAAGGAGTGCTGAGTATGTACAAAAAGAGGTTGCATCAGTGGTCATCATTCTACTAATGACTAGGAATTAGATTTGTTAAACCCTCACAGCAACACAAATGGGGCATTTGAGCACATTGGAAACTTGGGGTAGAAAACAGAGATTCAAAACCAAACCAACAAAAGGAAAACAATGGAAAAGAACCCTTGGTCACTTCTGAAAACTAGGACTACCTAATTTATAGCTGCCTGTGAGTTTAGTGGAAGTATGACCTGAAACTTGTAGTTTGTTATCTGTGATAACTTTCATTCTGTAGGTACTTGTGTCTGTTTTAGTTCTTTTTTCATGGTGCTAGTATCCAATAAATTCTTTTTTTTTTTTTTTTTCTTTTTACTTTTACTATGACTAGCCTGGAACATTTGTTTTCTTTATAAGCTCACCAAGGCGGTTGGTCTGTTTGACAGTACTATTTATTTGCAAAAGCAGTGTAAACTGTGTGAAAATTTAAGATTTAAAGTCTGCTCAGAAACAGAAATATGTGATTTCTCAGCCTGCTTATTAATATAAGAATTGATACGATTTGGTGTCTAAATTCATGGCCAAAGCATTTTAATGCAACAACATTTAGAAGGAGGTGGTTTTTTTTTCCTTATTAAGACATTCAGAATTATGTCTTACTTAAAAAGTAATCTATAAATGAAAAATATTGTTAAGATTTTAATAGAAAATGAAGATAAATATTGGACAATACTTGTGAAAAGCATACAAAATATTGCTGATTATTTTACCTTGAAATATTCAAAAGAACATTTTCAATTTAGTAGGGGGATTTTGAGAACTACTGACCAGCTGTATTTGCAACATACAGTGGGGCCTACGTTTTTTTGTCCCAAATGTCAATAAAGTCTCAATCTCAATAAAAAATAATAATAATACTAAAATAAATATAGCAAAATCTCAATATCACACCCTATTCACTGTTTTCTTAAGAGCACCTAGGAATTAATTGCTGTCCTTTTCTGCCACAGCCCTAAAGCAGTGCATTTTGCAATGGAGGCAAGGCATCTCCATAACCCAAACTAGAAGAACTTCCATGGTATCAGGAACTGGAATCAGACATTTAGATGCCCAGCCAGGAGCCCTGGCTCTCCCACATATCATGGAAGAGAAGACTCCTGAGATCAGTCCTCACCATACTTCTTAGGCTTCAGTTATGTTTTGATACATAGACAGGCCTAACTGATAAAAGCCTAGATTTTCTCATCTATGTCCAGTAAAGACAGAGAAGAAGGGAATCTATTCAAGTGCTTGAGAAACAAAATTACTGCCTGCTTACCGGCACTCATGCCTCACGCTGATGGCCACTGCTATGTTCTTCTGTGGATGAAAGTGTTCTCATGTGCCTGTATATTTGCCTACTAATTTTTCAGAGAACTTATTTCATATATGTATATATCAATTTCAAAATATAAAACAGCAAATACAGAATCTTATCCTAGATACTAGACATTTGTTTAAAGCATCTTTTAAGTAAGGCAAGAGGGGTACTCCTTGTTATTGAGTAGCAGTCTGCATTTTTGTTCTAGTATCACAACTGCTTCTTAAAATTTCATTGCCTTGATCCACAAAAATGTAGGCAAAGATGACTTTTCATTCAGAATTAGCAATCTATAAAAAAGATCAGGAGGGAGAACTGCCATATTGATATCCAATGGCAACTTAGGAAAAGCTGTCTGACAGCTTTATTTTGCCATTGGAGAGATTAACTCTTTGCCCCAGCTTATGAAAACCTAGTCCAGTAAAAATGATTTTTTCCCTTGTCATGACTCGTATTCCAAGCTGCAGCACTGCTAACCAAGCCTGACTTATTATTTTTCTTGGAATCAAGTCTCAGTGGTGAGATTTAGCTGGGGAAAGCAGCTGTCAAATGTCCTTGTATGCTACTATTTGCTGGGTTTTAAAGTGAATTGATTATAAAATCACCACTGCCCCTACTACCCTTAACAACATAGGGTGCCAGACTTGCAGGTGTTGCAATTAATTGTGTACTGTAAATTCACTGGATCATTTAAGGCCAAAGAACAGTGTCTTTGCTTAAGGTAATGCTAAGGGGAAAAGGAAAAGTAAGTACTTTTAAACAATAAAATGTCACTCAAGGGATAAAAAGAACATTTACATACATACGTATTTTACAAAAAGAGTTCACTACAATTTTTACCACGTGTGCTGAAACAATGGGCTTATAGTGTTTTTTCTGGGAAGAGGACATACAGGATGTCTAAATCACAGTTAGAAAGTGTAATTGCAGTATGAATAGGCTTTTCACAGCTAGCAATACCCCAGAAAGCTCAGGGGCCAGCAACAACAAAGCTGGGAAAGACTTGATACGAGCTTACGACCCACCTGAAGTTTGCCCAGCCAGGTCATGATAAAACGCACATTTCCATGTCATGGTCTTGGAAAGAACATACTAACAATAAATCAAAGGATTCCATGATTTTGCTAAAGGGGGGAATGTCTTCTTGTGAACAGTTGATAAACTTTTCTCTACCCAACCTTGATGGACAGGTAAACAGCATACACACATACATGTACCCATTACCACCGACACTTTGCAGGTAAATGCAGCTAAAGTCCATCACTTATTTAACTTCTTAAAAAGGACATAAAAAAAATATATTTCAACAGTAAGAGAATGCATTTTGAAGTTTTCTGTAGTCACAGCCTCATTTTGCAGCAGAGATCCATTGGGAAGATTTCAGAAATTGTGGTTATTAGCACTGCAATGACTACTCTTATAAGTAGTATGATTTATAGGGGACTGTAAAATCAAACTCAAATTATTATATCAGACAGTGTAAAACAAGGGTCATTTAAGCTGGCATGCAATACATTATGAGGTAACAGGGCAAATGCAAAAATGAGCTCTCTAAAAAGTTCAGTCAATGATACTGGTATCACAGAATCGCATGCTGTGATCACATTTTTAATGAATTCCCTTGCTGTTAATATGTAATTAAGATAATCAAAACATTCCTTAAATAAATTTAAAATACCAAATAATTCTTGGGATCTTGTTTTGCACACTCACATAGGAGTGCCTTTAACCTATACAGAGAAGAAAATAGATAACATTCTTATGTGTATCTACATTATTCAGCATAGGGTGTCTTTCTGATCCATTTGATCTGATTTGCAGTAGTAACAGCCTACATAGAACTAAATATGACAGCTCCTTAAGAGTTGATGCCATTATTTTGCTAACAAATGAACTAAAACTAACAAGATCCCAAGGTAAATTAAGCTACATTCTAGTGAGCAGAACTGATGAAAGCTTTTTCTGCAAGCAGTCTTTCCTCAGAGGTCCCATACTTCTCTCAAGCATTTCTCCTTTCCAACTGTTGCTCCCTGCCCCCAAGCACAACCAGCAGTAGTTTAAGTTGCAAGAAAAAAGCTATTATAAGAGCCAGAAGGACTTCAGTCTTCTCTCCACCATGAGAACTTAATATCTGGCACTTCATACGGAAGATGGACCATGGCACAATTGGAAATTGGTTTTGAGGAGCACAAGGGTTTTCTTTTGTTGATGAGACTGCTGCAACAGCTGCTGCTGCTGTTGATTTTCTTTCCCCACAAACCCTTGAGGAACCTCAAAACATTCAGCTTTACTTTTCCCTTTCCATTGTGCCTCTACTGCTGTATTGAGAGCCATGAATTCGTGATAACAACACTGATATACCTATGTCAGATCCTGCTGTCTCAAAAAATTTGTCTCTTTTTTTTTTTCAATTACACAGTGTGCATGCACAATTTTGAAGCCACAACTAGCACTAATATATGAATACGGACATTAGCCTGTTTGCATGGTAGTCACACTGCTCCTGAATCGCTCACCATTCCAAATCTGGAAGGTATCTGATCCTTTGGAAATAAAAATGATACAAAACGTGTATTACCATGACTTGTAATGTGCTGTGTTCCATACAATAGCAATGGATTTCAAATGAGGAAAAAATGACTCGATGAGCCTCAGCACTGAGGCTTACAGCAGGCTGACTATCGAGTATATTCAAATTGAAATAAAGGAAGCTACACTACACAAAAACCATCACTCTGGGACCAATAAAGATTAAAGCCGGAGGTCCAAAACCAAGCCATCTGTTAAGCAAGGGTGATTTGAGACAGAAATGGAATGTGTAAAAGAATAACGCTCCCAAATAAGCCCTCCCATCAGAATGCATTTTCATTCTTTTCACATTTCTGTGGTACAAACCCTTTCATTTTGCAAGGCTTTTGCTGTATGAGATTAACCTGTAAATTATTACAGACTATTAAATCCTCTTATTAAAAATCAGAGAAATATACGAATAACCTTTTAAAGGGTATACTTACTACACACAGATTTTAGAATTTGTATGAGGCATCAGTAATGATGATGTTGCTACAACGAAGTCTAAACAGATACAAATTTCATTGTGAAAGGGGACAAGCAGGGAAGTGGGGTAATTGACTTCAGATGTGTGATGTGTTGTCTTCAGCTTAATCTGGAGAAAACCGTCTTTGCGTCCAATGTTGGGATATGGAACAAAAATAATCAGAGCCCCTTTTTAGCTGATCATTTGTCAGACTTGATGATGGGCTTGTGTTTTGCTATTTAGATGATTTTTCTTCTCGGTCAGTTTGGGTCTCATGGCTACTGTGAGAACCATGTCTCTATTGATTTCTGGGAAACAGACGCACATATTGATCAGGACTGACAACTGGAAAGGTTAGGTGATGTGGTTTACATTGTCAAGCTACCACCTCCTACAGTGTGCGCTCAGGGCACTCTTTTTCCTCACTGAAGCTTGTTTCATCAGTCTATTCAAGTGCATTAATTCTCACACATGGGTTTCAGATTTCTCTATGGGAAAATAGAAAATGGCTAATGATGCACTTTATTGAATACCTAATAAGATATTACGATAATCTCTTATTCTATGAGTTGAAATGGCATTTCTTAACTATCATTACATACTCACAGGACAGAGGAATTACACTGATGAAGTGTGTGGAGTACTAGTTGCAGTATTAACAGCAGAAACAGACCTCCAGTTTCACTGGCTGCTGCAAAACTCGATTTCAAAATCCTACATTACTGCACTGACACAAAGAATGATTTCCACTGCTTTGTGTGGTAGAGTTTAAGTCCCACACTCTAGAGACATAATGACATATTGGGGAAGGTAACAACATCAACACTTTTTCCCTTCGTCAATTCTTCGGGTGCCTTTTGTTCTGGCATGCAGTTTTCTTTTGTCAGGACCAGGAGTTTGCCCCCCTGCCTGCAGGGACAGCTTGCTAATACAGATCTTTGAGAAGCCTCAGATGACTGAAGCTTCTCAAGAAAAAGCTGCAGGAATCTTCAGCAGAGACTCCCTCCCAAACACCTCTGCCAGGCAGTGTCACTGGGGGGCACCCCCCTTTCCTTGGGAGCGCCTTTGAGGATGATGCTCTCTAGCGTGTTCCCACCTGAGCAGCACTGCAGCTGAACTGCAGCCATGGAGCTCTCTGATTCAGACCCAGCCCAATGGACTGCCTTCCCGGCCTGACCTTGGACTTGCCTTGTCACTATGGGCTTGCCTAGTGATTGCTGGTCTTCGTCTGAACCTGGCAGTTGTCTCTGGACTTGATCCTGACCATGACTTGATACAGAAATGCCTTCTTCAAGTACTGATATTAATGAGAACGAATTTGATAACCCTTGACTCACACAATATAGCAGTAATTTACAGTGTGAGAAGTGTTTTGAATGTTTTGAACTAGGTGCAGCGAATACTTTTTTCTCCAATTAACGAATGTCTCTTATGGACAAAGTCCATAATCTGGGCATACTCCTCTGCTTATTATTTTTACATTGTCCTCTACATCAAATATATCATTTCTTAATCTACCTTCCAAGATAACTGTGGTCAGTTCTCTTTAGAGCTGCTGTTATCTTCCGAACAATGAGTACACATGTGTTTACAGAAAACAGATATCAACAAACACAGCATTTTAATTCATTTTCTAATTTAGCTTGGAAAAAGAAGAATAAAAGATTAAGTGAAGTTTTAATTAAGAGATTCATACCATGCAAAACTGATATGGGCACTCAGTAAATGAATATAAAATCAATAGATGAATCTCAAAATAGAATTGTAAAGAGAAAACCATCATTGATCAAGCTGTAAACAACACAAAGTAAGAAAAAATGTCAAATATCACAGAGAAGAAATTACTAATACAGACAGACTAAGCTGGATCACTTCATAAGCTCAGCATTAAGCAAACTATGTGGACAAAGGAAAGGTCAAATACTTGGAAACAAAAATTGAAACCATACTCTTAAGGTGGGGACAGCAGGCCTGTCCGTGAAAGCAACGATTCTGAACAGGTTTTTAACACAAACTCCTCTGTGGGACTGAGAGAGTCTAAACACCCGACAGATTATTCACAGATAATCCATTCTTTGGTAACACAAACACATGAACCGATCCACTCCACCCAAAACAGACAGCAACACACCTGAAACAGGTATTGTGTAATGTATTTTTAAATGTATTTGGCCTGTTATGTGACTGTCAGTGAAACAGCATGCCCATCACTTCTTGCCACAATGAAAGTTGAAACATGGAGGGAGATTCAAAATACTGGACTGAAAAAGCTGGTTTAGAATTAGCATTTTGAAGGGCCTGAATCTTTAGTTTATCATACAAAGCCCTTCTCAACTTGTGAGTTAAAAGCATTTCGCAAGTGGGCTGTCCTGCCGAATCCTAGGTATCATGAGGGCTCTCCCACAGTGACCAGACATCACAAGACCCAGAGCACTGCCAGCTCTAGAAGTGATGTTTGGTATAAGAGTTTGAAAACCCTGGAGTAAAATGGTAAAAAGCAAACTTGGTTACAGTCTCTAAATGCCTAGAGGGAAAGCAGAAATTTCAGAACTTATGAAATTTCTCACTGTAGCAGGCAAAGCATAAAATCAACCCACCAGTAGAAGATTAAGTGAGGCATTTTTAAGCTAGAAATGAAGTTCAGTGAAGTTCATTAACTATTGGCACAATTTGCTGACAGTAATGTTAGATTCTTTACCACTAAAAATTAGTGAAAAATGAGATATTTTCTAAAACATATGCTCTATATAAACAGAAAATGCCATGTGTGTTTTAAATACAAGGTCAGATTAAATTATTCTAAAAATCCCTTCTGGCTTTATAATCTACTTTGCAAATAAAACAAAAGATATTGGCTACCCTTGAAAACTACTTGGAAGCTTTAGCGCTGCATAACGTGACTGATTTTCCACTTGTACCTGCTGTTTAATTTATAAGATGGATACTCCATCATTTCTCTGCAAACAGCACTGGATTCTTGTTTGCTTTTGGAAGTGGATCTTAGGGCTGCTATTTTCATGCAGTGCCACATTACCAGAGTTCGGCCTTTGAGAGGCTCCTTTTCTTCTCATGTTTCACTGTCATAATTTTATCACTGTCCAGTGAACATACATGCTCCACAACACATGGCACTGCCAAGCCATGCAGCTGCACAAAGACCTCTCCTCAGCCTGCTTAGGTTGCACCTACCCATTAATTCCCAGTCAAAATTTGCTTCCTCCATTAGTCCCAAAGAAACAGAATAATTTAGAGTAGAAGGGCCATGTGCAGGTCATTTACTCCAAACAGCTGCTCAAAGCAGTGCTAATTTCAAACTTAGATCAGAACACTCATAGACTTGAAAAATCTCTAGAGACTGGGATTCCGCAGCCCTTCCAGGCAGCTTGCTGCAACGGCTAACTACTCTCACAGTGAAGTATTTTCTCCTTAGAGTCAGCTGGAATTCCCTCTGCCATAATTTATGGCCATTGCCTCCTAGACTTCCACTGCCCACCTTAGAAAAGTCTGTCCCTGCCTTCTCTAAACCCAACCCTTATGTAATGGAAGACAGCAAGTAGGTCTCCCCTCAGCTTTCTCTTCTTCAGCCTGAACAAGCCCAACTTTTTCTACTTGTACATTATCTGCTCCACGCTCCAAACCATTTCATGGCCCTACCATTAGACTTGGTCCAGTTTGTAAATGACTTCTTGGGCTGATGAGCCCCAAACTGGATTGTTAAACTACATAAAGATGCTGCCAGGCCACTTGTCCATCATGTAAAGATTCCCCTGAGTGACAGCCATACTCTCTAGCAAATTGACCACTCTGGTATTACCTGTGAAAAGGCTGAGAGTCCATTCTGTCCCACTGTTTTTAACATAAACAGTAATTAGTATTAGCTCTGATACCAATCCCTGAGGAGCACCACTGACCACCAGTGGACTCTAAACCACGGGCTGTCATTCTTTAAGCTTGGCTATCCAGCCAGTTTTCCACTCATCTCGTAGACCAAAAGACTGATGATTTTCAGGCAAGAAAGACTTGTATGAGATTACTCTCCTTTTTCAGTTTCAGATATTTACAACTGATCTGACAGATTCTTTGGTGTTTGAAGAGTCCTAGGTTTTCACATGCAACCTTTTCTCCCATTTTACTTTTCCTGTGACTGTTGTCATGTTCTGTTTGGCAGCATTAATCCTATAAATCCAATTAGATTAGAATGTATATGTAACTCTCAAAGTTATGTTAAGTGAGTGCCTTTTCCCAGTATGTTTTTCCTACAAGGGAATGACTTAACCAAGATCTTTGTGTGACTCGTTGTTCTCAAGGTTTTGAAGTTTTTCCATTAATATGAACTCAGATAGACCTACTGGTGTCTAGCTTTTAACTTTCCATCTGCACTAGAAGTGTGAGAAAAGGCCACTAAAATAAGTTTAAAAGCCCTTGCAAGATATACAGTAACTGAGGGGTTTTTTTAGGTATTTGTGCTACACAAATAAAGACATTTAGCATTCACTTAATTTCTATTTCACCTTGATATTAATGGAAATATTTTTAGAAATATGCTCAGTTTGTGCTAAATAATACAAAGACTTGATATTTCTCTGCCTGGGTCACATCAGATGATCTCTGAATTAGATGCACTTGCACTTGTATCCACAGAATTGCTGTTTAAACCTATAGTTAGGCTCCAACATATCCCATTCCACCACCAAACAAGGATGCAATTTGAAAGAAGTTTTTATATTTTGGACTGACTGTGCACAACCCACTGCTAGTTTGTAGATAGTGATCGACCTTTAGAGAGAAACTGGAAAAAAAAAAAATAAAATTGATGGCCAGAAAGAAACACTAAAACCAACTGTATAGTGTGGACTTACTGGGTGAGGTCCAAAAGGATCTGCAAGCTGTGAGCCTGTTAATGAGTAACTTATAAAATTGATTGCATGTTCTGTTATCAAAAGTATACTTTATTTATGACTTACTGTGTTCCCCTGTGTCTTATCAGCAGTGACCATGCCCCCAGCTGCTGTCACTTTTTCATGTCTTAAACTCTGCTAGTCTCTGGAAAAATAGAGGTATTGTACAATCTGACCTAACAGAACTGGCTGCTGTGAGTCTGCTTTATTGATGGATGATCTGAACAAACTACTACCAGGGAAATCCTGGCTTCAGACTGGACATATTTATTTCAGAAAAAGAAAGAGACTGGAGGATAGGCATGGAGTGAAGCAGTAAAAAGTAGTTTTGCATCATAATACAGAATTTTTCAGTTATTCCCAAGAAAAAAAACCAAAACATTCCTCCATCAGTTTAGTTCAGCACTTCTCCAGCTGTGAATCACGTACTCTTCTTGAGATATTTGGAGCTCAGTATGAAGCAGAATACACTCTTTATCTGTGAGCTATCCCATGATAAGGCACGAAGAAACAATAATTGTGGATGAGCTGGAAACTAAACTCATCAAGAAGAACAACTTTATTTGCCATTTTGTATATAATCCATTACAAACTGCTCAAATCTATCATAGACTAAGACTAGCTTTAAGACTAGCTTTAAGACTCCTAGTACCAGATCAGAAATAGTGCAAATGCATGATGGAAAAGGTACTGATTTGGTATGAACTCACTCTGACTGTTCAAATTTGTTCCAAAGGCAATGATGGATTAACTTTGTATAGGCAGGCTTTATGCTACATCCAGTATTGTCTGCCTATGCAACAGTAACTTTGCACCAGCTACCTACCACCTGACATCTGTTCTGCAGGTGACATCAGATCAGCATAAGTGCATGGAACTGTTAACTTCATTATCACCTTCTCCAAAAAATTTAAAAGGCATTCAGTGATGTTCACCTGCCTGAACTAGATCAAATATACGTTTCTGGCTCAGCCAGTACTGCACAGATCTGATATGAATGACTGTGAAACAGCTATAGACCTACTCTCTGTGAGGTTTCCACATTCCTTGATCAGAAACAGACAGCAGCATTGATTATGGCAAACTAGCAGGTTTGGCAAATGATCTGTGACACAAAGTACAGTTAAAGCTCATGTCTATAGTTCCAGAAGCATGCCAGATATTTACTGAAACTTTTGACTGAGAATATAATAAAGAGACAACTACTTAAGCCAATACTTTTCTGGGAAAATGCATTGGTGTATTATCTTTATAATGTGAGATGCCAAACAGTAATACTATACTATACTATAATATTACAACTTTACATTTTGGGTTTGTGAGCTAATAGTTTTGAAAGAAATGCTCAGATTGTCGTGATGCAGTATTTTCTTAAGAGATCTATAAGAAGCAACAAAGAAATTTGCTCTTTGCCTTAATCTTTCAATACAGCATTTACTTTTGGTGTAGAGGTAGTCCCAGAATGAACACTGTCACTTTAATCAGTGAGAAATGGGACCAATACCTGCCACTGAGAAGACGAAACATCGCAGGCAAAATCAAGATTTTCTTTTTGGGGAAAGAGCATGGGCAGAATATACACATGCACAACTTACGTCCTTTATAAAAGGTATTGGAATTATTTTTCTCTGAGATCCCTACAGCCAACCATTCACAATGGGTTTTCTGCAAATGGAATTTTGAGACATTTCAAATGAGGCACTGGTTCCCTCCATGCTTCAAGGGAGATGACACAAATATCTGCACAATGACTTATGGCGTGTTTCTGACATCTGATGAGTTCCACCAGACTGAACAAATCTCTGCATCACTGAAGCATTCAAGATAGGTGATAGCAAAAGATCAAGCTCTTTGGAAGAGACAATATTTTCTTCTTTGTGCTACAATAAAGAATATAGATGGAACATAATATATACATTTTTCTGTACATTTCATGTCCAGTAAATTGGCAAAATCTAACACTACAGTGTTATTTATAAAAATAGTAGGAAATAAAATTTTTAATTAAGGGACACGAGTGAAACATGAAAACATGCATTTGAATAGATGACTACTAAAAATATGGTAGCTTGAATGATAATTAACTGACAATTAATATAAGGATTACTGTTCAACTAATGTCTGCTGGACAATTATTGCCCTAGCTGCTCAGTCCTTTGGTCACTACACTTCAGAATTCACAGAAGTTATTGTTTTCATAGTTGTTACCAATTGCTGCGATTCAGTTGTGAAGAGACCTATAATGGGCTCACACCAAACTTGAAACAAATGAAAACATTTGGTCAAAATAAAATTATGATCCATATGGTTCTAGGTGTGTTGGGGGATAAGTTGATGGCTAGGAAGTTCTCTCTGATAAAACTGAGCATTCCTTCAAACCTTTGTTAAAAAAGTGTTTCTTTTATTTTCTTTTTGAATTCTGCATCTACATCCAAATACTCCCTTTTATCTGCCTCATCTCACTTTTACCTCTTTTTTTTTCTTTTTCTGTAAAGTAAGGGATTATTTAGTCAGAGAGAGATGAGGAGTAAAGAGGAGAAAGGTGGTGCATAAAAACGAGGGAGTCCCAAGTAGTCTTAGCTCTCTGCTTATCTATTTAGTAAACCTTACAAGATGGTGACAGAATCAAAACCAAAATGAATTAATTTGATAACAAAAGAAACTCCCTGTGTCTTATTAAATTTATGTATGGAGTATTACCATGTTCATAAATGAGGCAGATAAAACAAGCTAGCTCAATGGATTCCAATATGTAGCAGTGTGTAGGTATGTATGCATATATATATAAAAATATATGTATGTACCATGTATACATGTATATGCATATATAGCTATGTAAGTAGATGTAGATGGGTATGTAGACACTTATCTTTTTAGCATATGCACGTTTCTGATTTATTTTATTTCACTTTATCAGGTAATGTAGTCTATTTTATTAGGCAAGAAATAATTTTCATTCTGGTAATTCTGCATTGCATAATAGCATCTGTCTGTCTTTCTGTTCTGGCAGCCCTGTAGTGACCAGTACAATAGCTGACAGCATAGTGAACGGCATTTCAGTTACAATGTTCAGCATGAACAACAGAAGAGTAAACCAGTTTTCTAAAAACTTGTCCCACCACACCTCCACCAGCCCAGCTCAATGCCCGTCTGGAGCACTTGCGTAACAGAGGAGAGAAATGCTTGTATTTCAATGAATTCATTTTAATTCCTTGTTTCACGAAACTGCCCAGAAAGAACTGAAAATCAATACAAGATAGCTCTGCAGTAGGTATTATGACTTCAGACTCCAATTACTTTTAATAACTTAAATAACAGCAGAAACGAGGAAACACAAAAATCTCTAACAATTCCCAGGCGTCTCAAACTGAAGACTTGCTTTTGTACATTGAGCCCCAGCACAATGTGATTTTAATTCTGGTGTTCAGAAAGGGTCAATATTTTGATAAATTTCTGTCAGACATGCACTGTGTTGGCTATCACAGGCGAAAATCCTATTACTTAACTGATTTAAAAGTCCACTACAAATTAAGCTTCAGAAAAACATAAAATAACATGCCTATCCTACACATTGCTGAGTAGGGATGGACGCAAAGCACAAATACAAGCCAAGGAACATTCTGTATAAGGAAAAGCTGTAAGAGTTGGGGCAACCATAAGTGAAATCTGAGTCAACAATGCCATGAAAAACACAAACACCCTACACATGGGTATAAACAAAAGACAGCTTCACAGAGATATGTAGTAATTCTTTCTGTTTCAACCTTTGGACACTTCATTACAAAAAAAACCCTCAAAACCAACAACTAGCAAAGGGAGAGAGAGGGGAAAGGAGGCAAGGGGGAAGGGAGAGGTCAACTGGAGAGGAACCAGTGGATAGCAATGAGAATAATCAGAGGTCCGGAAAACATGACTTTTACAGAAGACCAAATTATTGGTCAGTATTTGGCTTAAGGAAGAAAAGACTAAGGGACACAGTAACAGTTTTTGTTTGCAAAACAGACTTCTGCAAAGCCCGGGAGAGCAGTCTGTATTGCCTTCATGCAGTGGGGCAGGCAAAAAATTAAACTGGAGCAAGGAGAATCCAGATAAGACCTCGGTGAAACTGTCCATTAGGACAGTGAAGTCCTGGAACAGGTGAGCTGGGGAGGCTATGGAGCCCCCACGTCAGTGGTGAGCTCTAATATCAGGTCAGAGAAATAGCTGTCAGGAAAGACAAAGGAGCAGCTGTTACTAGAGGAACTAGATGGGCTCTTAAAGGTC
This sequence comes from Astur gentilis, assembly GCF_929443795.1. Taxonomy (NCBI): domain Eukaryota; kingdom Metazoa; phylum Chordata; class Aves; order Accipitriformes; family Accipitridae; genus Astur; species Astur gentilis. The sequence continues at coordinate 8,108,570 of NC_064893.1, read as the reverse complement.
TTTCCAACATTACTGTTCTGTACCTTGTTACCATACTGTAGCATGAAACAAAGTGGGGAAAACACATAATTCATTAAACTAGTGAAATTTTTGCCTGCTTGGTTTTTTCTTGCTTAAATACTTATTGACTGACTGATAACAGAAGTATGTAGATTTGAATGATAGATGTTGACTTTCCCTTATTAACAAATAAATTCTTCCAGCTGGGATTTAGATCCAGATGTCACCACAAGGCCTATCACATAATCCCTCAGTTCAGCTATGTTAAGCAGGCTTGAAGCAGATCCAGAGCTGTCTAGTCTTGAGGCTCCTTCCTGCAAAGCCACACATTGGCTTGTTTGTGGCTTTGCTTTCTTTGCTAACTGGCATTTGATACTACTCATTAGCCTTCTATTCATTATTTACTGATGATGGATGGGTGACCTTTGACCAAAACCAGTCACAATAAATATCAGCATCACGACAGAGCTGGTCTTTGCACTGCCTAACATGCTGCCATGAGAAAGAAAAAACTCCTTTCCGTCTTGGGAAATCAGGTTTTAGCATAAAACCTTGTTCCTGACTCATGCTACATTAGGGAATAAAACCACATATGTCATGCACTAAGCTCTTTCCCTTTCATCCATTGGTAAATTGGTGGAAAAGGTGACCAAAATACAAAAGGCAGTAACTGATTTCATATGAATATCTGAGCCAGTGAGGGTCATGAGAACAACCTTGGAGACTGTGCTCATGCATGTTCATAATTTGTCTAGATGGCATCCTCTTTGCAAGAGGCCAGCTCCACCTAGCCACTCAGCCATCCGAGCACTGATTAGAAACATTTTAATAATGGGAATCCTATTCAGCAGTGAGAATTAGAGGCTACCTGACCAACGTACCTTCCCCTGCCAATGCTCCCCCCCCCCGCCCAATCAAACCTTTCAGAGTCCTATTTAGAATTCAGAGAAAACAGACCAGTTTTTCAATTAATGCATTATGTATGTGTTAAATGGCACATGGAAATTCTATTACATTTCTAGCACCTTATTTAGGTTTCAGCAGTTTAAAAACCTATTCCTTCTATAAAAGGTACAATAAACTTAAACACGCACACATATTTATATGTGCATTATTACCATTGCCTTGTGGTCTAGTGTTTATAATGCTGAGTCTCTCCTAAGCACCACTGAAATTACGATAAGACTGAAGCCCACAGCTATGCTGTGAGCTTTGATTTAGCAAGTGCTTAGACAGAGACTTAGAGACCACAGGAGGGCTTCCAATGGTTTTGAAGAGCTTTGTATCAGACCCTGGTGTCGACTGTCCTTACAAAACAGGGAACGTGGCTGGGCAGAAGTGACTGAAATGATCTTGCCTGTATTTCTTGTTCTGTGATGAGCTGCTCTGTGGAATTCCTTAGTTTCATTACTTAGAGGACAAGGTAGTCTGAGACAATGTCCTGGTTTCATCTGGGATCGAGTGAATTGTCTTCCTAGTAGTTGGTACAGTGCTGTGTTTTGAGTTCAGTATGCGAAGAATGTTGATAACACACGGATGTTTTCAGTTGTTGCTCAGTAGTCTTTAGACTAAAGTCAAGGATTTTTCAGCTTCTCATGCTCAGACAGCGAGAAAGCTGGAGGGGCACAAGAAGTTGGCACAGGACACAACCAGGGCACCTGACCCAAATTGGCCAACGGTGTATTCCATACCATGGGATGGCCCGTCTAGTATAGGAACTGGGAAGTGGAGGCGGGAGATCACCACTCGGGGACTGGCTGGGTGTCGGCCGGAGGGTGGTGAGCAGTTGCCCTGCGCATCATTTGTACATTCCAATCCTTCTATTACTACTGTTGTCGTTTTATTAGTGTTATCATCATCATTATTAGTTTCTTCTTTTCTGTTCTATTAAACCGTTTTTATCTCAACCCATGAGTTTTACTTCTTTTCCCATTTTTTCTCCCCCATCCCACTTGATGGGGGGGGAGTGAGTGAGCGGCTGCTTGGTGCTTAGTTGCTGGCTGGGGTTAAACCACGATAGACAAACCGTCCCTAGCAGAGTGTTTTTACACCACCTAGAACAACAGATTGCAATGTATTATCACAGAATAAGCTGTAGTTCATGACTTAGCAGGAGATTGGACCTGATGACCAACTCAAACTATCCTCAAGTCTTATGACAACAGTAGAATTAGCCTTATATATTTTCTTGGAATGTTGTAATACTTCTTGCTGCAAACTCTTCCTTGTATATGCTGCGCTATTTATCATTAATGGTTTGTAATTACTATATGACATAGCACAGACAAATATCATTTGCTGTCTGTTTAATTTCTGTATGATTAGCCCATCATTCCTGAAATATTGTATTTTACTTCACCAAAGATAGACCATTCGTATTTATTCTTTATGCAGAAATTCCTAGACTACCTTCTTCTCTTACTACTTAATTACCAAATTGAATTATTGCATTTCTGAACACGGCACAGTTTACGATTCTTTCTTTCCTGAAGTCTTTCTCCTCAATACTTTCAAATTAATCATTTATGAAGGCCATTGCAGTGTTTAAGTCTCAACAGAACCAAATCTACTACAATTTTAGGGTTTATAACATATTTTAAAAATAAATGATGTCAATCAGAATGACAGGAGCATGCAGTTAGCTGTGCCCTCAGGATAAAAAACTCTGCAAACAATCAGTGACCATGCTGTAGAGAGATTGCACGGGGACTGGGTAAAAGAATAAAATCCACATTGCCTTGCCCTCAACAAAATGTTATGAAAATTAATACAGTAGTATAAAGGTAGAAACAAAACAAAACCCAACATAAAATCAAAGAGAAGAGAAAAAACCAAGGGCTTACATGACAAGTTGAAATATGAAAGGCTAGAGACGAAAAAATAACTAAGCTATGGCAGAAATGGATCATAGGTTATTGTCATAGCATTTGATGTGTAAAAATGTTAAAACCAATCATCCAACCAACTCCAATGTTCCCAAATCTGCATTTCATATTAATGGAGGAAAATATTATATAATCCAGTTTGTAGTCAGAGTGCTGAATGTTTTGGAGAATGCATTTTCCTACAGTAACTGTGTGCATTGGGAGTATGCATACTATTCCAGTCCTTACACCCTACTTTAAAGGAGAGTTAGTGTTTAGGGTCTTGAACAGGTGACATGATGGTCCTCAAAGATGTATTTTGGCCCATTCTTTGTTCCTAAACCACTACGCATGAAGTTCACATTTATTTCTGAAAAGGACTATCACAAGCGTTATACCTTGCTCTTAGTCTCACTTAAACCCTATTCTGGATAAGCTGCACTTACTCTCAGGGGCATAGCACTGGACTGCTGCAGAGGGGTGAACTTCACAATCATGATACCTTAATTGTTCATTATGAGTTCCCGTCCTGTGAGAAAAGGGCTGCAAAAGTAGACAAAATGCTGGTCCAAAATGAGAGATAAGTCCTTACAAGTTGTGCAATGCATTTATTTCTTTGTGTCTCCAGTTCTGTGTTCATAAGTCACTGTACAGGATGACTGAATACACAACAGCTACAAAGGTTTTAGAGTTCTTTTTGAGTGAAAGACAATGAATACAGAAAATTCAAAGTATTGGTAATTGAATATGCAAATGCTTTTTGAGGAAGAAGTTAGTGTATGCTATACTTGCAACATACTAAATTTTATTGTTTGAAACGCCTACAGACTTTCTGCTGGTATGAAGATAATATTTTCTCTCTGGTATTTAGAAGAAACAGAAATTATTTGTTTCATTTATAACTACAAATGATTTAAAACTGAGTGGATGAACTTCTCTTGTTTTGTAAAATTTGCTAACTTTTTTCCACTTGTTTTATTGTCTTGCTTCTTAAAATATGTACAGAGGTATTATGCTCTTTTCTCCCTTTTCAGTTCAGTAACTCCATCTGGCATTTTTAGTGATCAGTCTAGCATGTCCAATCAAAAAAGGGCTCTTGCAATGCTTTGATCAATGGATATTTGAATATATCAACATATATCGTACATAACTGACTTGTTTTCTGGTACTTAATGTTTCAGTAACTGCAAAGATTTTATTGTACTGATGTTCAACGCAGATGCTGAGATGGGGATAAAATGACCCAGATTCTACTAGACACTTACCCCAGCATTAATATGGAATAATCTTTCAGAAGATCCAAATGTAACTGATTGCAGACTCTTCTTGGGTAATTTTATGACAGAACTCTGCCATGAAGGAAGTGCTCCTGGAAGAGCAATAAACCTTGAAGAATGAATAATAAAATCTCTAAATATGACACATGTCATTAGCTCTTTGCCTCATGTTTATCAAGTTTGGTTCCAAAATATTATTGTGACTACTATTGAAATTACTGTCAGGTGCAAAATATTATTGCAGTGCTTCCATTTTATAAGCACAGTTGAACCAACAATGAACTCATTTTTTCTTTTTCTGGGGATAGTCTTTTTCCAAGATTACAAAGCACCTTCAAATCTTTTCAAGTGGTCACAATTCCTCCTTCTCTCTTTCTTTTGGTTGCAACTGCTTTAGTAAATGTCATACTGTTCTTGTCACTTGTAGGTTGTTTTTTTCTTTCACTAGAAGTCTCATTTTTATCTATACATGTGCTATTAGAAGTATTAGAAGGGCTACTAGCTAATTCTTTGATCTATGCAGAAAAAAATATTTCACAAATCTAGATGATTTTTAAAGCAGCTTTATATGAAAATTGTAATGACTAGCACAGTCTCATTTTCTCATTTTCAATCATTTGGTTGATTTCTCTTTATCAACACTAAAACTTTGTGACTCAGCAGCATCCAGTATTGAAGAGGGCTCAAGTGTCCAAGATAGCTAAGGCACTACAAGTTTTGTGAAACCCAGCCAGGAGAAGAGGAATACAAACTTATCCCTGTATTGGGGGAAAAAATGAATGGGCCATTATACCTTCTACTGGATATCAAGCATCTTCCCTATCAGTAGATGCTTAGCAACATATTAATAGTTTTGTGCTTGCCTCTAGATTTATCACAGGAAATGCGGTGAGGAGGTAGACCTATAATAGATTAATAATATATGACACAATCCCATCCATTAATTGCACTGTTCACAGAATTGTCTGTTAATTGCTATTCATCTATTATTGACACATTCATTTGTTACTTTTTGGAAATCAGATCACAAAATCTTGACTAACATTTCACCTAACATGTCTTTCCTGAAGGACAATAGGGTTACTTGGACAGCATGGCATTAAGTTCAGATGTAGCAGAATACAAGAGACGTAAGGAATAGGATGCAATCTGAAAATATTTTTACTTGTGTTATGGACAAATACTTTCTTATCCATGCAGATGGAGCATACAACCCTTTAAAAAAATCAACCCTTCAGCATAATGATTATCTGGACAATTATAAGTAAGTACTAAAAATGAATATTAGAAAGAAAGCTGTCAACAAGGAACACCACAGCACGTACATACAATACTTCAGGTCTTGCAAAGAGAACCGGCATAGTAACCACTAGTAACCTCTTACAGTAATTAAAACACAAATGTTGATTCTCACTACTGATAAAATCTATTTCACCTTGGCTTCTAAAACCATCTTAGACTTTCACTGATGCAACAGCCTTAGAGTTACATACTTTTGTCTGAAGTACTACAAAGGCAGAGAAATGCTCCACAGTATGATTTTTCTCACTTAACTTTCCCCTCATGTGGCCCAGATGCAGGCTTTGTGCCAACCTGACAGAACAAGCTCTCAGGACTTGTCTGGGTTTGCCTGGGCCTCAGCTGGTTGTAGCTTGGTTAACAGCTGTCGGTGGCCACCTGAGTGAGCACTAGCTCACTTACTCTGCGCTGCAAGCTGAGTTGGGGTGCACAGGCACTACCCATTTTATAGCCTTCACTGTGCCTTAGATGCAAAATGGTGTTTTATGTAGGGAGAAAAGATGAGGCTTCTTATTCCCATGTATGAGATGGAGTCCTAATTAAGATAGACTTCTTTTGCTATAGACCTTTGTCTGTAGCTAACTAACTTTTCTATGTCTGCCCTCCAACAAGGAGACCACAGCCATGCATCTGAAACGAAAGTAATTACTGATTGAAGTTTTCTACCTCCCCCTGGATCAAAAGTCAAACCTCTATCCCATTCTTTTTTATTTTTCAATTTTCTTCTTTAATTGTAGCTGTTACCATTTCCTTGCTGGATAAAATTATTACTTTTATTTTAGCAGCTGGCTTCCTACTCCGTGATCTACTGATGAACTATTTTTTCACTTTGTTCCCCTTTTCTTCCTTCCTGTCTGCACATGGCGGTCCCTTTTACCATCTTATTTTTAAAGACTAATTTAGTTCTACCATGTTCTAGATTTTTTGATTTAACCTTTCTTTTTCCATTCACCTCTACCTTTCTTCCCCATCTAACCTTTATTCATTTCTATCTTACTTTTCAAGGAAGACTGTGTGATCAAACTATACCTTTTCATCTCACACTATTTCTGATGTGCTATTTAATAGCCTTGTTTCTCTTTTGAAACATACATGCTGATACAGAACTTATGTTCCAGTATACTGTATACACATTAAATTTCCATGAGGTCATTTTTTGTAGGAAGAAATATTAAAAGCTTTGCTTATTTTCAGTGCCATCTAGTTGTTCTTCTGGATGTTTGATGGGACCCACCAGAGCAACAAGATTAGTGAATGGCAGAAGATTTTCTCAGTATGAAAGAACCTTATCAAATTAAACATACATAATTTATAAGAAAGATTTTCTTTGTTGCTTAGAACTAACAATTTCACGCATCTACAAAGTTTCCATTCCTACATTATCAGAATATGCATTTGAGATATATGAGTGATTAGAGCTTGAATAACAGTTTGCCTTAAAGATGTTTTGTATGCACAGTTGGTGACAAGTTCCCAGAGAAATGAATCACTAAATATGCTAGACAGGCGCAGTGGATACAGTCACATTAAATTCTCTTAAGAATCAGATAAAGAGTAGGATTTCATCCTGGAATAAGCAAGGTTTCTAGGATTAGGATGCACACACCAAACTGGGAGAAGAAATAATATGGAAGACAATTTTCTGCAGATAGGACTGACAAAGAAGCCTAACATCTAACACCCTCTAGCAATGAAAATGGTGAATTGTTTTGGGAAACTTCTATCTTTTCATGATATGGAGCTTCTCTTTCTGTTGCATGAAAAGATATCATGATACTTTGCTTTACACTGGCCCGGGAAGGTAAAATTACTGTCTCACTCTACAGGGAGCTGTTAGTAAGAAACTGTTTTGTGGGCAGCTAACTTATTTCTTGTCAACGGTACAGGTTTTCTAGCTCCTCAGAAATTAGGGATATCATAAGTGGTCCCAGGAGAAAGGTATTAGTCTAAAAGCAAGGGCAGGAGCACCAACTCCTACTTGATGTTATATTTCAAAGCCTGTAATTAAACTATTTTAACATGTGGGCTTTTAGACTGAAACTAGATCACACCAAAATCTGACGTTCCTGGGACTCAGCTTCGTAATACCTTCTTCTCATGCTGTTTCTCTTTCCTCCACATTAAACAATGGCACGTTTTGAGACAGAAACCAACAGGACTTCAACTTTTTCCCTGGATGTTAAGTGTTTTCTCCTGCAACCCAATAGAGTCTAGAGATTATTTCAATTTAACAAAACGGTTTCTTTTGGGAAGAAAGGGAAAGGGGAATGAATGTTTCCTTGATCACTCTTCCTCATGTGCATTTTTCAGCTGGGCATATTCTTGAAAACCTAGTTAGGATCAAGTATTAATGCTTAAAGTAACATACCAGGAAAATGCTAGGGTTTTCATCATATGCTAACCTTTAACAGACTAAACCCCTACGGTCTTACTGTGACAAACTCAAATATGGCTGGGGAAGATGATGCAAACTCGCCCTCCCTCATTTGATACTCTCTGCACAAATGCAACCCTGGCTTCTGGCCACACAGTTAAAGGGCCATCAAGCAGGGCCACAGCAGGAGTTTATAAGCTCTCTTTTTACATGTGCCACTGTATAACAATATGAAGCCTGTATTCATGCAACTAACAAAAATAAAAATGCCAAAACTCTCCAGGTTTTTTAGAAGTACTGCATAAATACATTGCAGGAATGGGTGAAGGGACTATGGTTAAAGGGGATGCTGTACAGTTACCCTTTGTCACGTGTCCACACCCAGAGGAAGCTACAGACAAATTAGTACTTGCCCCAGACTCAGGAAATTTTTGCTGTTTATCAACTCTCTCCCCTTGTGCTTATGTCTTTAATCCACTTTTTTTGGTTGACAACTGCTCCTGGACCTGCTCAATGCACCACTAATAGTATGTTAAGATAAATGTTAAGGGGGTGTGTGTGTGTGTGTGTGTGTCAGTTTGTAACTTTGATGCAGTTTTGCCTCTTAACTGCTCTCATGGGACTACAAAGTACAATGTAAGATAACTCATGACTAAGGCTTGGCAGGTATGCAATTCTAATATTTTCCTGACTTCCATGGAGATGCTATCAGTTCCTAACAGCACTATAAGCAGATGGTTAATTGTTACAAAGCTGCATACTGTTAATTTTGAAACTTGCATATGCTACCATTTCCAGGGTAACATGTGGCTTAAAGGAATCATAGAGCATTTATAATAATGTAAAGACAAGAACAGCAAAAAAAAAATTTCTTAAAATGCATTGGGCTATTTTGAGTCACATTTCTGCTTTTTGTGGCACAGCTTTTCAAAGATGATAAAACATAATGAACCTTTCTAGCGAATGAAGACAGTCCCATAGGCTACTGTGAGGTGCTGCTGAATATTTAAAGAGCTGGCATTCTCCTACTAGGAACTTTTCACTTTCTTTTCTAAGAGAAATGAGCCACCAACATGCAACTTCTCATTTCTTCTTTAAAATCCTGGGGATTTTTTGCTTTTAGTACTGTACAGTCTGCCTTTTAAGATTATCCAACACCATAATTTAACATCCTAAACCAGATCACTGGAAGGGTAAGACTTTTTTTTTTTTTTTTTTTTTTTTTTTTTTTTTTTTTCAGCCATGCTACTAATGGCATGTTAAAAGAATGCATTTGTAAGCCCTCCAAATTTTTGACTCTACATCTTCAAGAATTAAATATTGTTTTCCTTGTTTCCATTGAGTTTTCTAACTAAATACTAAGCGTGGATAGAATGGCTTGATAAACCCCGCCAGTATAACTCACTGTTGGGTCAATATTTACAATTCCTCAATTCATATTAATAACCTCAGATTTTCTCCACCTCTCAGCTTGGTGTTTCAGTCTACCAGTTTCATTCTAATTCCTCACAACTGTAACAATCCGTACTAACAATATCACTGCCAAAGTATTTCAGTAACAATAAAAACTCTCCACTTTGATTTTCCAAGAATCATTCAGTGATGTAATTTTAAATTTAAACTCAGCACACAAACATATACTTTGCTGTATTTATTTTACAGCTGAAGTCATGAGTAATTTCCAAGATAATTAAAATTGACGGCAAACAAATGACACTAGAAAATTATTGCATTTAAATAAAAAAACAATAGTCCTACACAAATTTTTACTATATAGGACTCTAATAAAATTTTCTCATGGTATAAGAGAGGTAGAACAGAAATTGAATTTTGAATCATTTATATTTGCTCATCTACTTGATGTTATGCCTAGCCTATTAGCAAGAGATGCTCAGGACTGCCTGAATACAATGTGAGTTACATCAGGTGGTTTTCTTCTCACATAATTATAAACTCCCATGCTGAGCATGGGAGGTTATGATGATGAACCATATATCGTTCATCATTATTTTGTCAGATCCTGTAACTGTATTATTACATGTTATAGCCTGCCTATATAGACAGCAACAGTGTTTACCTAAAATGAGATTATTCACTGTGGGAGTTGAGCTTTTAAAATGGCTATTTCTCCTCAGTTAATGTAAACAAAACAAGCCTCATAAAGAGCATATTTTTGAGTTGCCCAAAATGACATGGAACTTCATTGGCTTGTATCATATTAATATAATAAAATACAACAAACCCCCAAGAAGCAAAAAGAAGCACTCATAGTTGCTGTTTTTTTGATGATACATTCACACTTCTCTTTGTCCTTTGACTGGCTATAGGTATAAAATGGTACATATCTCTTTATTTGACTTCTGAACAGAAGTATCTGTTGTATAAAATATATATGTAAAAAGATGCTGAATTACTTATTTGACCTTATCCACACTAACAAAGGACATGGGAGGTGTTCACATTTTTTTCTTTTTAACAAATACACTTTTAAAAAATGCACAGCTTGGAAAAAATACAAAATAACATAAATTTGCAACTGATAAAGAGAGTTGGTTTTGGAAGAACTCTGCTGGAGGGATGGGTAGGAGGCGAGAACTGTTAGTTTTTACCAAAGAGGAAAAAAATGTATGTGTCCACCCAAGAAGAAACTGAACAAAACCAAATTTTTATGTAAGGGGGGTGGGAGGAATAATTCTTTAAAGTATGTAGAATTGAGTAAAAAAAGAGGAAAATGTTTCATCCTCAGTCAGAAAGCTCAATACAGATAGAGCTTGCAACACTTACAAAAGATAAGACTAAGTAGCTGGCTTGTGTTTTTCCTCCATGTACATGCCTGCTGTCCTTATGTCCTTGCTGGATTTGTATTTCCATCCCTTTAGAATAAATGCTTAGACATTTTATGTATAGAATCTAACCTGTGTGATGACATTTATTCCCAGGTCTTTGGATCCCAAAGTATTCATTAGGAATGTGATGGAAGTCTCCCTTGAATGATGAACTTAAAAGATCTGCTCTTGAAGCATCATTAATCTTTCTAGGCATAGAAAACAGGGTACTGTCACCATCCATTCACCATGACAGGTAAAATGAGTTTTTCCCCCAGCCTTATGGAAAACAAAAATGGTTTTAGAAAATGCACTGTGGTCATGATTCTGATCACAAAAGGGAGCATAATTCATATGTTGTCTAAAGAAGGCTCAGCAAACTCTATTCCTTCAGATTTTATTTTGTGCTCATCTTCATGAACCTTCTCTCTATTCTCAGTACACTTAGAAGAATAGCTAAATTCTTGGAAGAAAAAGCTACTGCTGTCTGTATCCTGGTAATGTAAACTCAAATAATGACCAGTGGGATTTGGAGACTGTTGACTGGACTATGAAAATAAGAAGGTATTTCCTCAAAAATTTAAATCAAGACTGATGTTAGCTGGAATAGTTCATAAATAATTTTTCTCCTTCTTCCCAACAGTGAGTGGCAGAGAAACTTAGAGACAGAATATATCTAAGACAGGGAAAAAAGTTTCAGAGAATATGCCCTGTCAATTAGTTACAGCTACCATTAATATAAATCTATGGGTTTTAGTTGATTTTCTCTTCTTTAAAAACAAAGAGAAAACATGTATATCTGTTATAAATGCAAAAGAATAGTAAAGCTATCATACATCATCATTCTCATTGGGTTTTTAGGGGCATTTCTAACAACCTGAGTAAATTATTTATTTTAAAGTGAAGTTGGAAAAGTATCAGGAAAAGAAGGAAAAAAATGGTAAAATGAGAAGCATGAAAAAGATATTTAACTATTTACGAGTCACTGTACCATAAAAGGTCTTGAACATCCTAAAACGTTGCCTCCTGGCCTTTGCCCACATTAGTGAGCCCCATATTAGTGTCGACTACAAATAAAATGAACTAATTACGTGATAAATTTCCTTCAGTTACAAAAAATCACAGACATATAAAAAGGTGTCGCTGAAAAAATAAGCGTAAGTAGAAACATACTTCAGCGCTTTTTCTCTATTTCTTCCTACTTTCTTACTCCCAAAATGCTCTTGGAAACAAACAAACAAAAAATCATGTTATATTTTTTGAGACTGATCGGTGTTAGTTTTCCTCTTTTCTCCCCCCAGAGTAACTATGTTAAGCCCCTCTAGTTGGCATAGGGTCTGCATGAGACACCTCTACCACTTTAGGATATGTGTGACCTGAATGTCCTCTGATTCCTGATTCTGCAGACTCACTGAGATGTAAACAGAAGTCCCCTTTCAAACAATCAATGGAGATCTCCAAAGGCACCCCTGGTTTCTCCTTCCCCAGTATATTTGCTCCTGTCTCCACCTCCCAGCACTTCCAGTTGTATGGTCCTGCTCCAGGTGAAGGTGTCTGTCTCCTGACCTGGGCTGACTCAGTTGTTTGCCTGGTGGCACTGTAGACCAGAACACAAGAATAACTTCAGATAAAAATAACTATTCTCTCCACTGCAAAGAGCTGCTGTTTAACCTGGAGTTATTTCAGTGATGATAAGTCAACAATAATTGACTACATAATTATTACATAGATGTAGGAACCAGAGTTAGAGAATACACTATCTATAATAAGACAGCTGCTGTAGGTAGCATTCCTTGGTGATTAAGAGGTAAAAGGAGGACTTACCACAGCCAAACACCACATCTACAGTTGTTTTCATAAATGGGTGTGTCTTCTGCAAACATAACTTTCCTACTGATTTCTCAAGAATTTAAAAGTGCAAAATTTCTATAGCTGTTCAAATAACACATTTAATAACATATTTTATAAACTCTCAACCTCCCCCCCAAGTACAGAATATTTGAGGGGTGGGATTTTTAATACTTCGCAAATTAAAAACAAGACCCTAACTTTTTAATGGACTTTAAAAATCTGTAAGCTAAGACTGCAATTGTTATCATATTTTTGACCCATTTCCATCTGGATCCAGAATACACTAACTCATACAATATTAAAAGAGCTATATCTACCACTACCATGCCTAGTGCAAAACAACATTATGGAGTAAGGTGAGATTCATTTAAGGATCTATCAGATTTAACACCAAGCACGTACCATTGCAATTCAGTAATAATGAAAAACAAAGACAGTAATATTTTAGTGGATGACACAATCTTGCTGAGAAAAATATAAAAATGTTTGCTGTCAGTACATGCTTATATACAACATGAGACTTCCAGAGCTCAAAGCATTTTATTCTGTGTTTATAAAAAAACCCGCACAAGATGAAGTAGGTACATTTATTGCCACAGAAATCCAGATACCTAGGGTTAAAGTGAAATAATAAGAAAATATAAAAGACAGGAGCATCGATCCAGAGAACATGAGAGAATTCATAATTCTGTAGTCGCAGTGTTAGTCTGTGTCTTTACATGAGAAAAAAAATAATGGAATAGAGTAGCTAAAGCCTGGTCTTGTTTAAACTTCATGATGGCATCTCATGTGGATCTCAAAGAGTGATAAAATGAATAAAAAATAAATGGTAAGTTAGAAACTGCCTTGAGAAACAATACACAGACCTTCAGTCAGTGTTCAGGATGAAGACAGGAGACAGCATACACTATACCATAGCAAAAAATAAACCCAAGGAATAACAGCATCATTACATCTGATGACAATGTTTGACTTGTAAGTGGAACATGTAGTAATTCAGATCTACTCCTACCATAGTGCACTGCATTGTTTTATTTAGCTATATGTCTGACAATCAGTTTGATGCTCTTCAGTCCTTACTTTCTGAACTACATTGGCTGTTGGGAGAATTTTGAGTGCAAACGTCAATAAACACTGTTACTAAAAAATAACCTTCTTTGAGATGACATATGGAATCAGTGTGAATAACCACTTGAAGAAAAAAACAAAATTATGGTCTACCAAGCTAGGTTCAGTACCCCTTACATGAAGGTAGCTTACCAGTAGCAAGTATCTTTTTCTTATGCAGAATTATCTATGAATAGTTAGAAAATACTTAAGTTTTGTTCTCAAACAGTTGTAGCAGTTTTAAATATATGCTTCCTTCACCATGTTTAAACCAGTAACTTTTGAATGATAGAGGAGCAAAATTATTCCAAGTTTAGCAGCTGAAATGAAACTTTGTTTCAAACTTACCCTGACACATTTCACAGAGTACTAATTTGGCATTTTAGGAGATGGTTTTTGCTACTGATGGTATCCAGGTGCTCTGTAAAGCAAGCTTAAGAAAGCAAAAGAATGACAGAATCCAAGAAATTCTATGAATGAAAAAAGTAAGAGTTATTTATTAATTCCTAGCAATAACTTTTATAGTAGACATAAGATTTGAGAGAATTTTTGTAACAAGACCTCTATCAAAATAGGTAAACAAGCAATAAGCTGAAATTTATGAAGAAAGAAGTTGTTTTGATTGCTTCATAATCCTGACTCAATATTTGGCATTCATCACCTCCAAACCAAAAGATGTATATGGATTTGATGAAATGAGATTAAAATACATTTTGGAGAAAATTAAATGTAACATATTTACTTGACATTTAAAGATACAGAAGGTTTTTTTTAATATACTTTTTTTCTTCATATTTAGAACCATTAGGAACTTGGGAAGAAACAGTGGTTAATTAAACATATGAAATGCTATTGTTTCTTTCAAATGCATATCTAAAGTTTCATATCAGTTCTTTTTCCCCAGAGAAAAAGGTTTGTTGGTAGCTTGCCTGATTCTAAAACTGAATAATTTGTGAAGACTAGCTTACATAGTCTCTCAGTGCACAGATAACAGTGATCTATGGCTTTCTGTGGGCTAGAAAGACAGTGCAAAATAATTATGAATCATAGAATCATAGAATCATTTAGGTTGGAAAGGACCCTTAAGATCCTTGAATTCCACTGTAAACCTAACACTGCCAAACAAACCACTAAACCATGTCCCTAAGTGCCACATCTACATGTCTTTTAAATACCTCCATTTCCCTGGGCAGCCTGTTCCAATGCTCAACAACCATTTTGGTGAAGAAATTTTTCCTATTATCCAATCTAAAGCTCTCCTGGTGCAACTTGAGGCCATTTCCCCTCATCCTATCACTTGTTACTTGGGAGAAGAGACTGACACCCACCTCGCTACAACCCCCCTTCAGGTAGTTGTAGAGAGCGATAAGGTCTCCCCTCAGCCTCCTCTTCTCCAGGCTAAACAGCCCCAGCTCCCTCAGCCTCTTCTCATAAGACTTGTGCTCCAGGCCCCTCTCCAACTTCGTTGCTCTTGTTTGGACACACTCCGGCACCTCAGTGTCTTTATTGTAGTGAGGGGCCCAAAACTGAACACAGTAATTGAGGTGTGGCCTCACCTCCTCATGAAGGAGAGAGCAAGCTGCCTCCCCTGCGACTGCTTTTTGAGTGAAACTATCTTATGTTACTAGGATCCAGATTAAGGGTTGCAGTCACAAAAATTAGCGTCTTCTCTTCATCAAAAGCTTAAGACAAGCCACCATACAGAAGGCCTCATGTGGAATCCTGGATTCAGCTTTGGGCTCTGTACTTCAAGAAGGGCATTAGAGCAATGGCAGAGTAAAGCAGTGCTAAAGATTGGAAATCTAGAAAGTATTAGGCCTAAAAAAATGAACTGGGACTGTTTATCCTAAGAAAGAGAAAACTGAGATATAAGGGCATTGGACACAGTCATCAAGTGTTTAAGGAGCTGCTGGAGAAAGAATAAGTCTGCCTGGGACACCTGGCCATGGACTTACACTTCAAGAAGGAAGATTCAGATTAGGAGAAAATCTATCAATAAAGATGGTGCACCACTGGAATATATTGCTTGGAAAGGTCATGGAAGGCAGTGGAGATTTTTATAAAAACATGAGAGGTAAATTTCTGTCAAGGATGATACAGGCATAACCGACCTTCTTTCATAGGGGTATGGATTAAGTGAAGTCTCCAATTCCCTTCTAGCCCTCTTTTTCTATAACTTCAAGAATCAGATTGGTTGATTGCCTCCAGAGACTGTGCATTCAGCCACAGAAAGACAAGAGAAGAGTATGCCTTTTACTGGGACCCCCTCAAGCGCAGGAGCTCACCAGGCAGCACAGTCCCAGATACTGTGCAGAGCTGCAACCTCCCTGCCACTCCAGATCTCCCACAAGTTGGCACATCACCGCTCGAGAGGCCAACTGCATTGGGCTGGAGGTCTCACACAGCAAGAAAAAGTCAACAGTTGCATATAACAAGTAAGTGGGACTTGCCCAAATCACACCAGGCAGCTGCCTGTTTAGCAGGATTTCTTAAACATCAGATGATTGCTCCCTTGGCTGATAGAAATGAAGAAATATCAGAGCTCCATGATATCACATCAGTTGCCACTAACTTGGAATACTTCCTGTATCTGTGAGCTAGAAACAACAAATTTACAAGTTCAGGGACTGAGCAAACCTGCCATGGTAGGAGCATTTAATTTCTGTGCACCTGAAGGATGAAGCTATCTGCACAATGACATACTCAAATAGTAGCTATGAACACTTTAGCTCTGCTGCAAATGGTGTAAGACTAACAAAAAGAGAGAAAAAAAATGTATTTATTGTCAGAACTAACCTTGCTTTTGCAGAGAGCAAAATGGCTGCACACTGAGCCAGCTTCCCTGGCAAGCTATGGACAACTTGTGCCACTGTACTGGCCATTCAAAATGGTTTGCATGCTGAGGAGCACTGGTAGCTTTCAGGGGAATTTACCGAGCTTTGCTTCACCAGAGCAGTGACAGCATTAGCGTGCAGGGGGAGACGGGCACGCTATTTTTAAATTGTGCTGCCTGATGTGCAGCTCTGACTTCAGAGGAAGGTGATTGCTGCTGCTCTAGCTCCTGTGAAGGAGTAATTGCCTCGCTCCATCCTTGAATCTTCGAAGAGATAATAAGAAAATCCGCTCTTTGTTAAGCAATATGCTAAGTTCTCCTTCCCAGCACACCTCAGAAATAGAGGCTGTCAAAATGTAATTCTTTGTCACTTCTGACCTTCAAGTATCAGTTTTGTCATTAGGACTGACATGTTAATTATGGCCACATAAAAAGCAGGGTATAAAAACTTGGCTGTATCAGAGCAGGAGCCATCACCATTGCACTGCGTGTTTCATTGCTAATATGTGCAGTTCTCCTACTACACACATGATGCCAAGGGACTATATTCCACTGTAGGCCATTTCAAATCACAGGAAATAACATATCTACAGAAGGCTTACCCTATTTTTACACTGGAAAGGTACATACCCAACCACCAACCCCAATCAACCCCTTCCCCAGTGATACAGCATTAGTGGAAATTACCTACGAGGCTGGAAAGGAGCAATTGCTCCTTTACCTCCCCCCTGCCCTGCCAGGGCCTGCTGCCCTGCCTCAGTAACCCCACCAGCCTCCCTTTTATTCACTTTGATCCCAGGATTATTTGCCAAAATGAGGGTGAAAGCGCCAAGCCACCAGGCTCTTGAGAACAGATGGGAGTGGGACTGTACAACAAGTGATGGATTGCCTAAAGACATCAATATTCTTTTTCAAGGTACAGCATTTTTAAAGGGATGGTGGTTTTCTGAGGATCAGGTCATTTGTGGGGAATGTATAGCCATGCTTTCTCAGGTCAGAGGAGCCCTTACTGTTTACTGTTAACAACCTGCCACTGAGTCTTGAGGGGATCGTCCAGTGGTTTACAAGTAGTGGATGCTTCTTCCTTCCCACCCCCCCCTGGCAGAACAGGAACAAATGGTCACTGGGTTCAAAATCCTGAACTAGAGGTCTTTACTTACAGAAACAGAACTAGAGCTGCCTCTCCTGCCTATGGCAGTTTAATATGAAGTGCTTTTGAGTATAAATAGGGAAGTTTGACATTGCCACCTTAAAATGGATCAGTCTTTCAAAGCAGTGATCCGTGAAACCCCACAGCTAGCACTGGGGGTGGCGAGAGAGGGAAATCTCTTCTGACTGGGAGACTGAGGTGTTAAAAGCAAAATATTGCCGTGAAGAATAGGCACTGAACAGAAGGGTATGCTGTTTTATGTAGATAAGACCATCTGTAAAGCAACCAAATACCTCCTTATTTACTAGGGAGACAAAGACAAACCTCATTCACCCAGGGGAGCTGGATATTTGAAAGCTACACCCATTAGTCAAACATTTATGCCTGGTTTCTGTTGTTTTTGGTTCACATTTATCTATTGTTACAGGATGTCATAAATGATTACTAAAATTTTTAAAACCATGAAAAGAAGGATGTTTTCTTGAAAAAGGTGGAAGCTATTTTGGGAGCTTTCAAATAGTTTTAAATTGCAAGTCAATTTTTATATTTAAAATCTCTGTGTACCTTTTGCTCATACTGATTTTGCTAGTAACAGGTTCTCTTTCATTTTAAGTCCTGCTATTTTCCAACTCTCCATCTCCCACACACTCAAGACAGAGTTCTCATCTCACCCATATAATGCCGCTGATGACAGTTAAGACAGCCCTTTTTTATCCAATGTAAGCAGGATCAGGCCTTCAGCCTAGGGAACCAAAAGCTCTTCAGCTCAGATACACAGAAACCACCACCAGCCAGAGTAAGCTCCATGAGTTAGGTCTCCTGGGACAAATACAGTTCTTGTACCATCTTTTAGTTGAAAGTCTGCCCTATAACCCTGTACTACTGAATTATTCAAACATGATGGATGAAATGAGTTAGGAGCTGAAGTACTTCGTTACCAAGTCTCCTATGCCATAGGATAAAAAAAGAAGAAAAAAATCATAAAAGGATAAAAAGAAGTAGGCAGCATTTTTAAGAAATAGCCCTCAGGAGAAGCTGAGAGCAGTCCTCTGCCACTAAATCAGCATATCCAACCAGATCAGTAATTAATAATATTGGCACTAATAACCTTCAGCAGCATAGCAGCATGCTGATACCAGTTGGAATTTGTGTGATCATTATTGCAGAAGGAAGGAAGGAGGACTGGAATTTGCACAGATGGAGGAAATGCGAGGAAATAAGTGTTTTTTGAGAGAGAGAAAATAAAGTTTATGGGCTAGAAAAAGTGACAGGTTTTGAACTAAACTAGCTCAAGTTCTAAGCTTTGGTTCCAAATGTACTGCTTCTTAAGCAGACCACTATTTAAAAAAGGAAGGGAAAATGCACTTTATTTCATAGTTTGAAAATAACTGACCATTTTAAAGCAGGGGGGAAATTATTGTTTATGAACAGCATCTTTAAACCTAAAAAGCAGCTAGGGTATAATTGAAATAGGTCTTAGAACATTCTGATCATTCATTTTCAATTAACCCAAATGACTACTTTCTGTATCAAGTGTAATAATCCTTCTGGTTGCTCATAAGAGAAAAATGAGCATGTATGAAGTGGAAAGAGGCTGTGGGTGAGAAACCTTGTGAAATACAAGACCCAACTACACCTTCACCAGAAGCCTGTGGAAAATTGAATGATTGGTGATTGGTTGTGGTAAAAGTGAAGTAAGATGTTGTATACAACTCCCCAGTGACATTTTTGGGGTGGAGCCTAATCCATTGGCCTTTCATAGCACCCTCCCTTAAGCACTGCTGAAATAGCTTTCATGTAATACTGGAAAATTCACCCAAAACAATGCATTGGCAAAAGGATTCTGCAGATGCCTTGAGACTAGAGAGGAAACAGCCTCTGAGAATGGAGCCAATTTGCTGGCATTTTTCAGAGGTATTGTGCTATAGCCATCCTCTCCTCCGAGCAAGGTGAAACTTTGGTGAGGCTGCTTAGTTATTTGGGTTAGTAAAAATTAAAAATTATTCAGGTGTCTTATGAGACTGAGCAGCTGCGAAATAAAATGAAATTAAATGTTGTAAAATATAAAACAATGTTTGTGGGACAAAATCCTAATGCACAATAATGGGCTTTGAATGAACTTAAAACACTCAGGAAAGATATTGATGTTGTAAGAGCTAGTTCTACAAAAACTTCAGTAAAGCATTTTGAGTACTACGAATTATTGAGGAAAAAGTGGAGAGCAAAACTGAAGACATCATTCTGCTACTATATAAATGCACCTACATTTTAAAAACTATCTGCAGTCCTAGTCTTTGAATCAGCTCACAAAGTTTATGCAAGAATTAGAAAAGGCACTGAGCGAGATGGGGAGGATGATCTAAGGAATGTAATGGCACCTATACGAGGAGAAATTGAATACAGAGTATTGCTAAAGCTGCATTTCTCCATACTGGAAAAGAGATTAAAACAAATGGATAGAATACTAGTTTATCATAAATGGCATGGGAAATACAAAGATGGATCTGTTCCTGATAATATGCAAACATTGAGTCATCAAATGAAATTAGCAGGTGAGAGACTGGAAACTAAGGGACCTATCTTTTACATGCAACATATTTATACTGTGAAGAACACTCTATGATGACATTATGGATATTCAGAAGAAAAATGCAAGACCATTTCTGAAAAAAAGTATAGCCTAAATCGTGGATGAAACGATCCATTTAAATGTTGGCAGTACAAAGATATCCCTTGCAATTCAGCAAGTCCTCGAGTCACAGACTGAGAAAAGCTGCTCTCAAACACTTGCTCTATTTTTATACTCTTGTCTAGGCAAATGATACTTTTGCTATAGAGAATGTAAATCTGGCTGTTTGGTTTGACTCAGTGTGCCATTCTATGTTTTTATGCCCACTCACTATTTCTAATTCATGTATTAAAACAAGGAAGTGAAAAAATAAATCAGATTTGCAGCTGTATCTCCTGGATAGATGTACTTTCATCAGCTTAGAAGCCAGAATTATAAACCGTCTGGGCTAAGATAAACAATGGATCAAGTTAACCAGTGCAACTCCGTAGCTTGTCAGTAATAAACTATGGTCAAATCACTGATATACTTTATACACAGTATACACATATACACACCAGAGATATCCTTCATATAACTGTGCCATAACCAGACCTTTTCCAAGTCACTCTGCAAATGTTATGCATGATATAAGGATCATCTTGACATGAGCAGCATTTATAGCCTCACTGAAAAGAAAGAGATGATTTTATCTTCACTGTTCGAAAAAACCAGTTCAGACTCATTTTAGAGAAATATGTGAAATCACCTGTAGTTATTCTTATCCCTGGCCAAATACTACCTGTATTCAGCCTTTCAAGCTCTGCATATAAATAACTAGCACAGACCGCTGTCTACCGCTTTCACATACGAGATTTAGAATATTATTTAAAATAAAGTACAGCCTTTGAATGACAATCTACAGAAGGAAGCATAGGATATTCTTTCTTATTAAGAAGAGGTTAAAAAGTATCATCAAGAGGATAAAAGATGAAAAGGATATGTGCAGAGCAATAAGACCTTTCATTTACTTCTTAAACTATTCTGTTAATTGCTCTCCCTCATAAGGTGTGTCTCGGGAAAATGAAACTTAATAAGGGGAAAGAATAATAATTAAGCATCTAAAAATGAACAAAGGTTTGGATTAGCGTATCAAGGCCTTTGAAAGTACAGAAAATTGGAGGTGATGAACAAGAATACAAAGATTAGAAAAATCAGAGCAGAAAGACTTAGAATAGAACGTCATGATAACAGCTGATTCTTTGTACCTCCAGTCTTTCTTTTTCACTCACAACTGTACAAAATAATTTTACAGAAACTGTGCCATTCTCATCTATATGAAGAAACTTTTTATCTTTTAATGCCCAAAGTATATACATTTTTGGCAAATTGTTGCCTGTTCATTGATGTAAAAATTAAATTAAAACTATTACTGCTGGGATGCTCTGAGATGCCCTAAACAGAGCATCCATGAACACTTCATCATCTGAGGATTATGCAATGGATATAAAAGAACAATGCTTACTACAATCATAGTTCACTATGATCATGTCATATTAAAGGAAAGGAAGAAAGATTTAAGATTACTGAAGAGAAATGGATCCAGCAAATCACATTAGAGATGAAAAATATGTTTACTGAAATCTCTCATTTTCTGAAACAGTCTTCAAATATTTATGTCTAAAACCAAACAGGAAAATCATAGCACAGTCCATATACCACAGAAAGAAGGTACAACTATGGTAAGGGCAAACACTGTTTAGTTATTACCTTTAAACATAAAAAAAAATCAGTACCTGAAAAGTTAACAGCAAAATATGGATAACATTCTTCTCAAATGTACTAATCTTAATAATAAAATAAATTTGGTCAGATACAGATCTGTAAACATAATGCACATAATTTTATTTTATTTTGAGGTCCTGAGGCAAATCTCTGTACAATGCATATATATTCAGACGCATAGCATACTGTGACACTAGTGATAGTTTTGTGCTCATCCTAGAAGTATGCTACCGTTTATATTTGGGATTTGCAGTAGCATATAGATATGCAGTTGTCTCCAAGAGTCAGTAGCAATCAAGTAATTCTTTCGGCCTCCCTCTAAGGCTTTATGCTCAAGTTATTTGTGTGGACTCAGATCATCTTGGCAACCAAGATACAAATCTAGGTGACAGTTCTGAGCTATTTATCACATTTCATGATACATAGCTACTCTGCAGAAGTGCCCACTATGACACAAGTATACTCGAAGGACTGGAAGGGACTGGAAAGTCAAATGTCTTCTGGCACACAACTAAAACGTGCCATTACTGGTAAAACAAATTATATCACTTATCTCAATAAGAAAACCTGAAGTTATCTGAATCAGAGTTCACTTACAGTACTGTGTTGTTTAATTGTGATTACGCCGCTTAAAACTTCAGCAAAGGGAGGATCCCTCTGGAACTGCCCATACATTGCCACAGAATGTGCTTTTGAACCTGAAAAGTGACGAAAGCCCCAACTTCAAGCGATACTGAGGAATGCAAAAAATAGTTGAAGGAGACTCAGAGCAGCTACGTATGTGCAGGGCTAAAGGCTTGTTTGCATGAGAAGTGAGTAAAGATTCCTTACAGTCATGGTGAGCCTCAGACTAGAAAAATGAGAAAATGATCTGGAGGATACTGAAGTCACTAAGTGGTGTGTTGGGCTTGGTTTTGATCCCATTTACCCTGGTTTCTCAGTGGTGTTTTCCACTTATTTTCATAATTTGCTCTTTAATTGCATTGGCATCAGAATTAAGACCCCATGTGCAGAGGCAAATTAGAAGGACATCTCTCTCTCTCTGAATACACCACTGAGTTCTTTACACACCAAAGTAGATCTGATAACTTAAGAACTGAAAACAGATCTCTTTCAGAAGCAATAAGCTGTATTTTTTGCCTTAACTTCTTTGGCCTTAACTTCTAGACTAAACTCAGGAATCCTGCCCATATGGAGACTGCTATGCAAGGCTTACATTATCAAAGTAGCAAGAAGCAATTCTACAGGGAGCAATTACACTGTAAAGGCAGCCAATAATCTAGTTACACAAAATGTATATTAGAGATGCAGATTAACAGTCACTCACCATATCTGGAATGTTAAATAATATTTTAAATACGAGTGCAAAATTAGAATCACAAAAATTAACAGTTACAAAAATGACACCCTGGGACATACTCAGGGTTGTGATTAAAAATTGTAGAATTACTTTTGGTGATTGATAGTGATAGTTTTTGCCTCTCCTTCTGATCAAAGGTTTTTGATGATAGAGTAGCAGTGCTCAAGATTTGCTTATTTGCAATGTATGTGCTATTCCAGTACTGTTCCTCTCTAGTGGGGGACTAGAAAACTGAATTTTGCACTTCTGTGACAGCATGTGCTTGAGCTAACAAATTAAAAAAAGATTAATATGAAACATAAAAGATGAGAAAATGAAAGCTGAATACTATGAAGGAGATAGATACAACTTTGGTAACCAATTATAAAAATTATTTACCACATTAGAGTTCCAAAGGTGTTCAAGATCAGTAAACTTTAAAAAATAACTGTGGACAACTCAGAACTCAAAGAATTAAACCAAGCTGAGACAGCTCAGCCTTTACATTAAGATTTTAATTTAAAAGATATTAATTTAAAAAATTCTAATCCTCTAAAACGTATGCAATCACACTAAGTGCACACTTCTGTGGAAACATTATCTACTGTGAGTGTATCGTTCAGCAAAGTTTAACATTCCTGCAGGCTGCATATCCACTCCAATTCTCTTCTAAGAATGTGGGAGCCTCAGGCCCCATAAAAATAACAACAAAAAAATATTACTAAACAGCAGAAATCATATTAGAACAAACTTTACTATATTTTATCATGTTGTTACTACGATACATAAAATTTTAATGTTGCAGGCACACATCTTATGTCTAAGTCCAGTAGAATTTTTTAGACTGATATTAAATTCAGTTGTCACTCATTCTGTCAGAATACAGTGATTCCCAGCTGTGCAATTACTAGCAAATTTTGCAGGCTCAAGACTCATCATATGGAATAACAAATATCTCCTTTCTGAATAACTAGAATAATCCCCAAAATGTGTTTCAGAAGAAAAACTCTTAACTCAAAAAAGTTTTTCAGGGTAAACAGAGAAGGCACAACAGATACTGTCTTCTCTCCCAACACTTGTTCCCACAGCTTCCTGCTTCTGCCCTGGTGAAGAGCAGCTGTGGAAGAATAGCATGTCCCTGCTCACCAGATCTAATCCCACCATGCCTTTGATCACCTCTGACAACCTGCATGACCAAGGTAAATCTCTGTTGCTTTCTACTTCTCTGTGAATGATAAAACTAGCACAGAAACAGAAGACTGAGCAGCGTTCATTTTTAGTACACTGTAGAGAACTCTGCTTATTAAATCCTGTTCAGTTACACCTATGCAGACCCGCAGCCAGCCCAGGGTTACACAGTCACCCCAGAAGTCAGCACTTGAAGAAGACCAAGTTGGTGAGGTATCACTGATGGTATAATTTGGTCAACAGAATTTTCTTGAGAGATGGTGTCTGAGAAAGAAAAATACTTATTTGGCTTTCTTATTCTGTGTTGAATTTGCAAGACTTAGTTACAAGAACAAAACCAACACCACGACACCTTGATAGTTGTGAAACAACCACATAAACCATCACATTTCACACAACAGGATGTACAGCTACAACTTCTCTTTCTGAGACAATTCTCCTTTCACATCAGCTGTTAACCAACTCCTGTGAAACAGTACCTTGGAGTGGTGCCCACTAGACATTTTTAATGTTTCAAATTTATTTAACACAGTACCCAACATTTGAAATGATGTTTTGTACAATCACAAGTCCCCACAATGCAACAGCACAGATTAGACTGGTACTTCTGTGTTACGCTCATCCAAATGGATTCGGTAGCTGCTTCTTCATAGAATACTCTGGCTGCAGATCTTTAGACTACAGACAGGAATATGAATAAACACCCCTATTTTGTTGAATTTCTTTGATCTCATTTGAATGACCAATGCTTGCTGAACAAATTCCTTAATACTGCTTCCAGGTATAACTAAAGAAAAAGAAACTTCAATACAAGCCTGAATAGAACAAAAATATTTTAATTTAATCAGACGGACAAATTGGTTCGGGTGAATGCCACTTGCGATTCAATAATGAGATTTGTAGGTTGCCATATTTTATAAAGAACATTTACAGACCTGATAAAGATTAGCAAGCACGTAAGCAGACTGCATTTTTCATTCCTAACTATTGCTACGAGGATTTCCCTACAGAATGAAAGTGCAAGCTTGGGGTTGTAAAAGCCTGCGCTGTTTCAAATCTGCATACACAAACTCTATGAAGAAATAACTTGGTTATATGCTGCCTATTTTTGACCCTTTCACAATGACTTACAATTCAAGAACGCAAAACTTAGGCCCAAGTGTTCTGACAAACACATAGAACTTAACGCTATCACTTGACAAAGTTATAGTGACTTTATTTGTTGAGTAGAAAACTGAGTATTATCTCTGTTAAGGCAGAATGTTTTGACTGCTTTTTTAGAATATTTTCTGGCCTATATTAGAGTACTTATGAAAAGCTTAAAAACAAAACAAAAGATGAGACATATTTTGAATACAATGGGCATTATCAGACTTTTCCCAGAGCAATGGCTGAGAAGCCCTTGTCAGCCTGCATCCACCACAGTGTATTAAGATAAACAATGTACTGCTGTACATAATGTACAAACTGTAAATATGTTACATATATTTCTTGTTTTTTTGCTTTCACAAACTTCAGACATACTGTAATAACAGGAGTGTACTAGACAAGGAAATTTAGCAAAGGTACAAACTGTGTAGTGAACTCTATCAAAAATCAACACAATCTGATGATGACACCATCTATTTGAAAAAAATAATCTTGTAATCCTGATCTGTGTCATTGTTTTTGACTGGAAGACCATGTTTAGATATAAGCTATCTTCCCTCCAAAATTAGGAATTAATATTAATAAAATACAGTTGAGTAGTCGACAATGCACATTTATAAAATATTCCTCCATTCATTTCAATTGAGTATTACAGTAAAAACAGTTTGGAGGAAAGGACTAGAAATACAAGATATTCAAGTTATAAGAAGGCCTTATAATCGCAGACAGTTGAGAGGTTAACCTAACTTTAAACCTACTTGCTACTTAGCACAGATGAGGTAACTTTAATGAACTGGGCCGGTGCTGTTAAAAACAAAGCAAATTCAGAAAATGGAAGAAGAAATTCAGGTCCCTAATATTCTGTAGCAATAGATTTCTCCATAAAAAAACTCATATATATTGAAGATATATTTTTCATTCAGGGCTGCTTAGCCATCAAAATAAAAAGATAATTTAGAAGATTTAATATAATAAGGGATTGGGCAATATATTCTCTCAATTTCAAGTTCTGTATTCATTAAATGCTTTGTAGTAATCTTTGAGAAAAATCTTGGTAGCACTGAGAATTGCAGAGGTCATTGAATTAATAGTCTTCTTTAAACTTCTAAAGGCTTGATTTAAATGAGTCCTGAGACATCATGTCAAATGAGTGAGAAGAAATGAGTGGAGGCTTAGGTCTACAGAAGCTGCTGAAGGTGTACTGCAGAATACTAAAACCACTTCCACTGAAGCCTTTGCCTACCTTAATATATGTTGACTGGCCACAATTTGCCTTAATCAGCTTCGGCCTTTGGTTGGCAAGAACTCTACTAATGCTACTGTAGTGCTATTCAGCTTCTTTATAAGGTAATACAAATACTGTATTTCTAAGCATAGACATAGAATGTGTATAAGACTGTCTAAATCACTGAAGGTGCGGTACAAGGGACTGACTTATTGCCACTGTGCAATAATGTAAACCTGGGTTTTTTCTGGCAGGTTTGGAGTATGAATACTTTGGCTTAATTAATGGGTAGTTGCTTGGAAGAGCAATCAGAATTAAGAGAGCAGTTCAAGCTGAGCCACCATTCAGCAAATCCTAGGGTGTTGCTACAGGACAATAGAAGATCTTTTTGCTTCAGTGTTTTTGTCTTCCCTCCAGCTAGCTGATAAAACTGGTTGACGACCAATAGCTCTGTAATGAAGCTTTAAAATTATCTCCCCAGCAGGTGACTTGAGTAGATACCAGGGAGGAGGCCAACACATTCCTTGGCTCAGCATGCTTGAAGAAGCTAGATCTGCCTAAATTGGAAGGTCTACCATAGAAAATACAGACAGAAATTGGAGTATTGTTTTATACTTCTATTTTAAAAGCTTTTTCTGCATCTCACTTAAGAAAGTTAATGATTACTGCACCACTATAATACTGACTGCACATCTGGAAAGTGCTGGAGGCTGTTTCCTGGTCTGATTTGGACTAGCTAAAGGGTGTTGCAACCCAGAACGCTGGTTAAGAATGGAACAATTCTGACATGGCATCCCAGCTCAATACAGTTCCAAGGCAGCTGAGATTAGTGATAATATACACGTTTTGGTCAAACTTCTTTATAAGAGGTACTGTCTTTTACATAGTATATGAAGGGCATTGCTTGAAAAGGCACTTACTGGAAATACTGTTCTGGACAAGACAAAAATAGGAATGATAACTTCAGTCACAGAGGCACCGCTTCTAGGGCATATTGAATGATTACACTACAGTTGTGCTCAGCGGTTCCTATCAGGAGAATGACAGCTTCTGCAAAGTCAATGCTGGCTATCCTAACCAGCTCAGGGAATTAAGCTCTTGAAAAAGTATTTTAGCTACAGGTGCACTTGCCTCTGCTAACTTCTGGGTACACAGTTTTGAGCTGCTAAATGCATGCAGCACTTCTTATCGCTGAAGGCTCAAGTGATGCTGGATGGTCTGAGTATCAGTTTACAAAGACTTTGGGATCCTTTGAGATGAAAGGCTGTAGATTAACATACAAGCAGCATGTAAATATTTTCACTCTCTCACACTGCAAACTCTGTGCTGGCATTTCTAAGTAGTGAGCTCATTCATTTCAGTTACATGCAGTCCCACATATGATTCTGCTGAAAGAACTATATGCTACAGTGCCACCACAATCAGTTTCCACTGCACTTCATCAACAGTTTCAAGACACAGAACTATCCCAATGGAAGAAAATGGTTATAGGATACTTCTAGGTACCCTGTACAGGCATCCGTAGTGTCTATATAAATCCAGCCTTCTCCACCAGATATTATTTAGTCCTAGACAGAGAAAGGAGATACTTACTTTGCCCTTATGCTCTTGTAAAAATTTTTTTTTTTTTTGTGATTACTTAATTTATTCTTATTCTTTAGATAGGCTTCTCAAAGATCTTGTGTCAGAAATGCAGATCAAAGATCTTGAGCTTTATCAAAATTGATCAGTAATTTACTTTATTCTGCATATCAAACTGAGTCCTTTGGAGACGCTAACAGAATCCTGCCACAATTTATGCATGCACAAGGAGAACTGGGGAAACAACTCTTCAGAAGTTCATGTATAACAGCCAAGATACAGTAATTATCTTTGGTTTGCAGAGTACATCTGGTTTTGTGCATAACTTTTACCTTTTACATATTCTTTAAGCTGTTTGTATTAAATGTTGTTTTAAAATGAGTCCAGGCTAATTTTGCTGATAAAAAAATGATTACTAGCTCTCATTATTGTTTAATGTGGTTGGTTAATTACTTGTTATTTAGACTAAAAATGCTACCACTAATGTTCTGTTAATAGCCAGCACTCTTGGCTAGGCTTTTGGGAAGAAATCTATGTTTATGTATGTACTTGGGTTATATCTCTATTCTGAATGACTTTGCAAATTATTGGTTAGTCTTGTCCCCCTTATTAAATATTTTCAGCTAGAGAAGTCTATGCTTACGTGGTGTGCCTCATGGTAAAACTGGAAGTCTCCTGTATCTACATGCACTTGCATGGACTGCATGTGAACAGTTTCCCAATACAGATTCCTGAGAGGTAAATGCCAAGAAGTGAAGTTTGTTCCCAGAAACAAGGACCATTTTATTTTAGTGAAACAACTTCCAGCAATTGCTGGAGTTAGTTCAGCTCCGTTTTATGCCAGCTCCTGCAAGCAGCAGTCTGGAACTGGTCTAATACAGAGAAAGCTGACTAAAGGGAAATCAGTACTGCCTTCCACCTGCGAGTCAAAATGATTCTGAAAACAGAGTGTGGTCTCAGGTAAGGAAGTAGACAAAATGACCCATTCAGTTGCTCTCACCATTATTTGCTAGCTGATTTCATATGGTCTTATGGAAAATTAAATGACATCACATTTGGATCAGCAAATAGGATTGTGAAGGATCATTTACACTGTCCTTTGTCACGTGCAATGAATTTAACATTTTTCCTGTAAACCTACTTGACTTAGTTCTGTGTTATAGTCATAAATAAGATGGTTTTTCAATAGAAAGATGTAGGGAATTGGCTTGATGAAAAAGGACATGGGTCTATGGAAAAGTTGTGCGAGCAGAGTTCTGTGTGAAAGAATGTCAGTTTGAGCAGCAAGATTAGGCCTTGGCTGAAAATAGCTGGCTTTGCTGATATCAGGAGAAAAACAACAGCTGGTCTCGCCGTTATCAGGAGAAAGACAGGGACGGTGTGACCTTGGCATAACTTCATAAGTAACTTTTGAAGAAGTTCCCATGAGAAAGTTACGGAACACGCATAGCTGCAAATCACAAGTGGGTGTGTTTTAGTAATGAATAAACATTAGCAATGTACCAATCATATTAGGACTAGTAGGCATAATTATTGCAAACTGTATAAATATGAGCTATCCGTGCAAATAAAGTTGAATCACTTCTATCACTCATATTGGGTCGACTTATGTGCATTCCTCCGCCGCTCCAACAGAAAAATAAATCAAATATTGTACCACTGTTGAACACAGCAAGTATGTAGAACAGCTGATTGTATAAAGCTTAACTGTATATAGTTTCCAGAGTGAAGTGTTAACATATCAGATAAGAAAAAGCAATAATAAAGTTACCTTCTGAGAAGAATATGTTTTAAAAATAATTTGTATTTTTGAGAAAATATAGTTACATGCACAGTTGGTGAATGCAAAACAATCCAGACCTTATACAGATAATGTTTTATCTTATTTTTCCTTTGATTTGTTTTATAATTGAATGGTTACTTTCCACCAGTTCAGAACAACCATGGGTATCTCTGGAGACTCAAAATTTAATATTATTCTCTAGCAAAAATTTTAACATATGTTATTCACAGAAATATTTTTTGAAAAGGGATTTGTATATAACTAACCCATGTCTAATCTTTTTACAGCCTTTATTACTACAATGAAGAATATCTTCCTCCCTTATCTTTTAGAAACAATCTGCAAGCACAGAGGTAGTATATGCACAAGAAAAAAATTATTTTACTTAAGATACTACATAGCTTTTAATAGATCCACAGTAGTGATTTGGCCAACATAGAGAGTTTCTTTCAGGCCTGGACTAACACTTCAATTCTGAATATCAACAAACTCCAGGTGAGTGGGGATTCGAACTCATGCTTTAACAAGAAAAAAACCACAATCCATCAAAACAAATAAAAAAATCACGTTTATTATCACATTGAGACTTGCTTTCTTAAATGTGTGTGCTAGCTTACATAAGTGAACTGTAAAATTCTGCTACTGGCCACACATTTCCTCGAAAAAAGTTAGGTAATGTTATAGAAGGTTTCTTTTCCTTCGGCACCTTACCGTTTGCAAGGTTGGATTTTTCTCACACAAGAATTACCAAAGAATAGGGTAACTGTTTTTTAATGGGAAACTGTGAACACTTTTGGACTTTAGCTAACCACAGAAACTTGACTGAGATCAGCAGCAAATGTACTAGCTTTTATATTGTACTTAATTTTCAAGCAGATGTGTAAGACAATAAAGTTTCTGCTGTTGG
The DNA here is from genome assembly GCF_929443795.1 of Astur gentilis. NCBI lineage: Eukaryota > Metazoa > Chordata > Aves > Accipitriformes > Accipitridae > Astur > Astur gentilis. The sequence continues at coordinate 8,077,485 of NC_064893.1, read as the reverse complement.
ATGTTTTGGCTAGATTCATCCACGCTCATCTGAATATATATATATTAGATACTAAAATAGTCATTTATGATTTTCCCTTTAAAGTAAGAGCCCAATGCTAAGTACAGATTTAGAAATACAAATGAAATAATAGCATTTTCAAAAATGAGGAACAAACAAGTCTGTACTTCCTTACTGCCCACTACTTTGGAATATTCCACTTGTGTTTTGATTCAGAATGTGAAGATCCTGCAAAACTTAGCTATGGCTAGAATGACACTATTTCCTTTGAAGTAATCTTTTTATACAATAGTCTTGAGAGTGCTTCTGTACCACAAAAATAAACACAAGCACTTCGAAACCTCACCATAAATTATGTATGTGTCTCAGATAGATGTTAAACAGTCAACCAATCAGTTTAATTGAAAAACAAACAAAAAACTAGTGAATGGCATTTTAAAAGTGCCGGCTTAACATAAAACTCAGTGATGTTAATAGGAATAAATATGCTTGTAGCATAGCAACTGGGGCTAATTTTCCTCAACATCTCTTTCTACTGACAGGGGTCTTCAGTTTTGGATACTAGCTCAGGTTTTCAAGCTGAGAAAGGCAATTTTCTAAAATTGGCATTTTGCTCCTTAGCAAACCTTAACTGTGTTTAGTGATTTGCTATGTTGTTTTGCTTCTCATGAATTGTCCACACTGCTCCTTCTCTTTGGTCTATCTTTAAAAATATGTTACTATAAATCAGTTCTTGTCCACGTGAATGGACAGCCATCTGTGAATTGCTGTAAACTACAAAGAGGATAAAGCTATAAAAAATTGATTTGATGAAAATTTCACTCCAGATGAAAAACATTTTTTTCTCTGCAATGGTGAGTTCTTCAGATTTGTTTTTATGTTTAAAGATTCAGAATAAAAGAGAATTTCATCAGCATAAAATTTATCGCTTAAGTTCAGACAGAATATGAATTCACAGTAGCGTGAAAAACAGATTTCAGTCTTAATGTTGCTAACAAAATGGACTGTGATTCATAGATGTAACGTCATTTGGCCCTATAAATTCACAAAATCTGTGTGACACCTGTAAATTGTAATAATCCATTACTTTGAGTAAATGGCATATAATGAACACCTGCAAGGCCTTGCCACAGCTACTCAGTCTCTGAAAACATGAAAAATTGACTTGTTTTTTATTATTATATTGTTGGTAATAACACGTAACTTTTTTAATTAATAAAATGAAATCTAAACCCTGGTCATTCGTATGATTCCAGTACTGTAACAATACCAACTGTCAGCTAAGTGTGAATTAACTCATAGTGCATGTCTGGAAGACCTGTGCAGAGACACAACAGCTGTTGTCTATGTAGTTACCCAATATAAATGGTCCCTGGCATGTCTTTAGCCTGAGCTAACTCATGTTCTCTCAAACAATCTGGGAACATGATTCAGTAGGAAGGGAGTCAGGGATGGTTGCCGAAAGGTATATGGCTCCCTTGTTCTGTGTGAAGATATAGTGGTTTAGGTATGGGTATTAGTTGGCCTCACCAAAGAACTGGGCTATATGCACTATTTATTTGCCTCCATAGTACACTCTGCTTTTAAAACTCAAATCTAACTCAATTCAGAGCAATAAAGTTACACAGATGTAAATCCAGTCAAGTAAGAAAGGGTCAGAATCTACTGTTCCTCCCAAAGTGCCTACAATGACATCAGGAAGACATTGTGGCAATCTCTTTTAATTGACCGTGCAAATATTTGTTTGTCACCTTGCATCTAATTAAAAATAAATTAGAATTGAGTAGCCAAGCAAAGCTGTGTTTCCAAACTATTGCTTATGGAATATAGTTTGTTGAAAGTAACAAAAGGATATATGGAGCAAAGGACCAATCAAAGGACCTGGATGAAAGCTAGATTAAAATAACAAACTGAGACACCTAGACAGCTAAACCACCATGGATAATTGCTGGTTACTGAAAACATCAGTCAGAAGGTAAAGGGTGATTATATCTTTTCTTCTTATTGGCAACTTTTATTTGGGTGTGCAATCTGCATGTAGCTTTGGAATTTAATCTGCTAATAGGTGATCATATAATGGCTGCTTGTAGAAACATTTTATTTTCTTAATACCATCTCCATCTGGCCTAAAGAATGGGACTTTGGTGAGGGATGTGGACCTTGTTAATGAAATTTACATTGTTCTCAACTCAAGATTGGATTGCTGCAATACAATCTACGGGAATAAAATCTTCAATTAGTTTGTAAACCAAAGCTGATGTTCAGTGCAACACCATTTTACTAATTAACATCTCATAATGTACAGTGCTTGAAGATTTACACTGGCTTGAGCTGATGGTAATTAAAATATAAGTACATAGGGCAACAATAGTAAACCTGTGGTTTATGCACTTAAGTTAGATATTGTCTTTTCCTCTAATTGATTCAATCCATCTTCAGCATTGCTTTTTCTTCTAATGTCGAGTTGGAAAGTCTTATGTTTCTCTACAGTGGGACAGCTCATGTCTGGCTCATCCTCCCCCCAATGCCAGATGAAAGACAAAACCAAGTGAAAGCACTGCATTAGGGAGCAGGAGAGAAATAGCTAATGCTTATCACCATGAATCTGCCACAAAGATGTGCCTTGAGCGTATGACCCTTAGTAGTAAGTATTTGGGAAATATGGCAAAAAAAGCTTTGTCTTGACAGTTTCTAAGTATGAAATTGCTTCAGAGTTACTTATGCAAAGTTTGCACTGCAACAGCTTTATGTCGACATGACTGTGTTAAAGGCAATATTATTTATTGCCTCAGTATATAGATAATTACCTCAGTAATCTGAAGTCTCAACTCATGATTCTTTGGGGATAGGGGGGAGAGAGTATGAATGCACACACTAGTATGTGTGTGCAGACTTTGAGAAGTCTAGATCCACAAAACATACAAGTCCTTGAAGAGAGCAGCTGGAGTTGGAATAAGCTGTTACAATACAATTATTAAAAAAATAAAGTTGCAAAAGAGAAAATCTTGAGGAAAATCTATGAAAAACTTCATTTGTGATATTATATAAAGGAAGGAATTCAACTTGGGTTCCTCAAAGGGCTAGAGTCCTATCTCAAGCATCCAGAAATTATGGCAAGGACTTGATTAGTTTTAGGAAACCTAGAATTGCTTCTGATAGCATGGTAGCAGTAGCATGGACAAGTCCCTTAATTCTCCCTGTGTCCATTAGCAAGTAGGGGAGCACAAGTAAGAGCAGCCCTGGAGTGAAACAGTTAATGGTAAGCACCTGAAGTCCACCATTTGTGGGGGGTGAAGCAGGGCTGAGTATTTTGGATGAACTGTAGTCTAGTCCTGTGGAGTGAATGCTCGTTAGTTGTTGGGATGCAGTAGGGCTGCTCCCAGAGTGCAGCTTTCTGCTTCATTCAAAAGGCATTAAATGTGTGCTCCAGAATGGTTTCATGATATGAACTAGAATGCAGGAAGAGCAATGACTGGCAATTCACTTTGAAAGTGCATGCCTTATCTGTACTGTAATGATATAGATGCATTCAATGTCTCAGTTATCCTTTTAACTGAAATGAGATTAATGATGGAGTTTACCATCACTTTTGAAGTACATCAGGTCTACTAATATGAAAGCTACCTAATGTGGTACCTACCAAGTGCCTTCACTTAAGTTTGCTGGTGCAAAGTCTCTAGATGAATTCAGTTTTGAGAAGATCTCCATAGGACAGTCGTACAGCAGTATTTCATACCATGCAAGCAATTTAGGGCCAGATACATCAGCAATGCACTCCAGCTGTTTTGCAATATTCCAACAGCCCAAAGAGGCCATAAACCCAATTTAACTGGTCTGTTAAGTCAGGTTCATGGCTGCTTTGTGCCATCAGGTTGGCACAAAGCTGCTGAAATGTACTGGTAAATTTGTTCTGTATTCTGTCTACAAAACAGTAGAAAACCTTAAATAGTCACACCTGAATTGGTGTATTATTATATATGCCAAAATAACAACCTACCTGGAAATTTTGTTGCAAAGTGGAAACACAAATAAAAGGAAATTGCTCATTCAGTAAAAAGAGTGACAATACCATAAAAAAACGGGGCTCATTCTCTGTTTCCAGTTCACCTACCACTGGTGTTCAACAAGAGAGATAACATTCCCACCTGCCGCAAAGGCGTGTACAGCCAATAGCAGTTAAGCCAGACTTTCTCCATTCCACCAGGAAACACTTACTGAAGCTATTAGAAATCAAGCAGACTTTGCTGGGCACTGAGTTTTATCCCTACTCTCTAAAAATATACAGCAGGCTGTCTTGAAAACACAGATAGTTCAACACCATCAGAGATCTTTCTTGAAGCCTACTTTTTTTCCTGAAAGAAGATGAAAAATGCTGTTTCATTGACTGAGAAAAACTTTATTTTGTGCATCTAGTATTATGATATCTAGGGGCCTGTGCTGTAAGTACAACAATAAAGCCCACTAAAATAATAATTTCTTCAACTGTCTCTAAAAATAATAATAATAATAATGTCATATAACTGCAAATGTTCTTTTACATTGAGGCAATTCAATCTTCTTCCCTTAACATCCACCTAGGCTAAAATGGTCTATTTTCAAGATGTTAACTATGTTGTTTCCAATCCTTGCAAAGCTACTGACAAAAGTAATGCGTTTACTGGGATTTTACAGTCTCACTGAAAGGTTAGCACTTCTCACAGACAGATTTAAATAATACACACTTAGTACAGATAATTCTAGGCCCTAGCTTTTCTGTGCCCTAGTTCTTCCATTTGTAAGAATGTGCGTTAACTAATTATAGTAGAATGCTGTCCTGGTTTCAGCTGGGATAGAGTTAAGTGTCTTCCTAGTAACTGGTACAGTGCTATGTTTTTGAGCTAGGTAGGAGAAGAATGTTGGTAACACTGGTGTTTTTGGTTGTTGCTAAGTAGTGTTTAGACTGAAGTCAAGGATTTTTCAGCTTCTCATGGCCAGCCAGCAAGAAAGCTGGAGGGGCACAAGAAGTTGGCACAGGACACAGCCAGGGCACCTGACCCAAACTGGCCAACAAGGTATTCCATACCATGGGACGTCCCATCTAGTATAGGAATGGGGAAGTGGGGGCGGGGAATCGCCGCTCGGGGTCTGGCTGGGTGTCGGTCGGCGGGTGGTGAGCAATTGCCCTGCGCATCATTTGTACATTCCAATGCTTTCATTATTGCTGTTGTCGTTTTATTAGTGTTATCATTATCATTATTATTTTCTTCTTTTCTATTATATTAAAATGTTCTTATCTCAACCCATGAGTTTTACTTCTTTTCCCGATATTCTCCCCCATCCCACTGGGTGGGGAAGAGTGAGTGAGTGGCTGCGTGGTGCTTAGTTGCTGGCTGGGGTTAAACCACGACAAGTGCTTAGATGCTTCAACAAATATTTTCAAACAAATATGCACAATATGTAGAAAGAATAAGTTTGGAAAACCTATAGAAGAATAAATGGAAAGAAGTAATTTTTTTTGTTATTGTTTTTAGACTGATTTAAAGATGTAGAAATCAACACTGAAATCAAGCAACCACTCTGAGAAAAGACAAAATTCTCTAGGCTTTTGCCTTACTACAGAGTTTTGTTATGTTAGACAAGCTGTGAAGAACTAAGCAAGCTAACAGCAGGCTGACCATGATCATGTACCTGAGGCAGACAAAGAAGCACTGAGTGAGCTGAATTATGACAAAACTCTGGTCCAAGTTCAGATTAACTTTGACTGATATAGCCTGTTGTTGTCTATAATGATCACAATTCCGGTCAGTTTTGCATTAACCAGCTTAACTTTACAGATGTGTTTTAGCACGACCCTACTTTGTACTGAAGATAAGGTCAAGAGATTCTGGAAGAGAGAGTTAATTAATCTGTAGGTCGGTGTTTTAGCTAGAAGAAATTGCTTCCCTGAAGTTCTTTTCCTGACAAAATGAGCAAAAACAGGATTGGAGACAGAGAGTGACTATGGTATCTTTGTAGAGTGATTGAGAGTTAGTCTGAATTCCTGTTTAGCCCTGGATTGATTTTAAGCTTTGCGTGCTTTCAGCCTAATCCTCCACGTATGTAATACAGTATTACGCGAAGTCAGCATGAAGGTGAAAGTAGCATTTGAGTCCCCAGGGTTATCAAACCTCTGCTGTTAGGCTCCCCTTTTCATATTCCCTAAATATAATTCACAACTTCTTTTAAATTGAGATTAAGCAGTGTAGAAATGGATCATAACTCTCTGTGGCCATCAATATAAAGAAATAAAAATAAAAGTCAATATATCAGAAGGAAAAGTATGGCAAGCATTCTGTTGGCTCAGTTGATAACAATTACTCAGCTAGTGTAACACAGTATGCCTGGCTTTATAACTGGTAGAAATTTGCTTGTTAAACACACAGGAATTATGGAATTTCCAAATTAGTTGCCTCATAATGCAAATATTGAGAAGGAAATGTCTGCTACAAATCACTAAATGTAGTTTAGAACAGTAATAATCCCTTCAAAAAACTTTCATTACTGCATTTAATGACTGGCTCACTGGAACATTATGGACTTTCAACATCATATTGGTTCATTAGCTGTCAAATCGGCCATCAGTGCTGGCACTGACCAGCCCTGTAATGATCATTGGTTATCCTTTCTACATTATCCCAATAGAAGCCATTATTATAAAGAAATAGGTATCATAAGTTGGAAATATATATTTAAAGTATATACTTGAAGTTTAAACAAATGTTTTGCTTGGAACATAGACATTTAATAAATACCTCAGATCTCTATTGCATTCCAGCAAGGGTAATTTGCAGCTGTGTAAAGACACATCCTTTAGTTTCACAGAGGTAACAGAGTAATGAAACCTGCTGTGATCAGCCAAGAGTTCAGTGAAAGCTGCAAGACCTGTCTGGGGTCCACAAATGCTGATCCCGGTATCCTGTCAGCAGCCTCATCTTGCCATAGTTACACTGTTATCAGTATTCAAGACAGCTAGTTTAGAGCCAAGTCGGCTCTATCTAGACGATACAGCAGTATAAACTTTGGCTTGCATTATGAGAACAATAAAAATAACTATAGAAGATATAAACACTATATAGAATAAAAACCAATAATCCTACTAATTACAAACATACTGAAACCACCCCTGCAAAATTTTACCTAAACAGTTGAAAGTCCAATCTTTTTTTTTTTCCCCAAAAAATGAATGAAATGTACTGTTCTTTCAGTCAATATTAAGTATCAAGGGAAAGAGCAGAAATGTAGTTTTTTACTTAGGATAACAATTTTTTTCATGGCAACTTTCAGGAGAGTGAAAAAAGTTTTCAACTTACACAGTTAGCTCAATATAAGTGTGCCACCACATAAATAAATATTGTAAAATTATGTGCTTAGAAATAAGCTAGCAAACAAACCAACCCCTTAATAATAATGGTGGGAAATGCTAGTGTGCTAAGCCATGGAGGTATAGGTTTGAATGTATAGTCTCCATATATCCAGACTTGGAATATCAGAGTTACACTCAAAGAAATTAGAAGCTTCTGACTGAGCAATAAACTCCTAAAATGGAAGAAAGCTTAGTGGAGATGGGCAAGGGCAATTTTGCCCTGAAGCTCAGGGAATAATAGCTGAGGGAATAATGCAGAGTGTGACTGGCCACAGCTCTTGCAAAGAAGCGGATTTTATCTCAACACAAAGGAGGAAAGTAGCCTTTTTTTTTAGATAGATAAACAGCTATCAACAGTTGAGTGGATCAACTGGTAGTATAAATTTTTCTCCCTGAGTTTATTAAGAGTGCAGTCACACCAGCATGGGGGGGACTGAATACTTGGCTCAGCCCAACATAGAGTATAAAAACTGATCAACTATCAAAATAATTTTGAAAACAGCAACAAGTTTGAGCTGGTTTCAACCCATGTTTATTTGGGATTACCAGCATTCTGATGGTGAGCATATTATAGAAACTGGTAATGGCAATCATACTGATTTTGTGATTGATCTGTATATTGCAATTGATGTATATATTTTGTTAAGTGTAACTTATGTTTTTATTGTGTTATCCAATATACTACCACTCTGCTAAATCAGAAATCCCATGTAACATCAATTATCTTTAAATAAGTAAATTTGATATTAAACATTGCATCTTCCACATGTGGACTATCTGAAAGAACCTGGTCAGGGAGTAATGGACATAAAAGAAGCAACAGACTTATGCTCAGACTTTTATGCTATGGATGTGAAAAAAAATTCAGTGAGTACATCCATTTCAGTCCATCACAAATCCATGGGAAAGATGAAGAACATGAGCTGTGGAAATCTGCTGTTTGCTGTGCCTCACTCATATTTCAATATTCCTGGTTGGAATTGTTAAAATAGCGGTTTACTTGGTAACACCAGTAGTATATCCCATAACCTTACTTCCTCAGAACTGTAAATGTTTTCTGTAATTTTTCAGTGATTCTTGCAACACTTCAATTAAAGTACAACTGATGAGGTGAATTCTACTGGGATGCACTCTGTCTGCACTGCTTGGTTCTGAGGAGCAGAGAAACAGGTGGTTCCATTCAGAGAGTAGTATTTTATTTGATACTAAATTGTTTAGGCATGTAAGCCAGCAAAAGTCTACAGTTTTCCTTTAAATAACCCACACAGTGGGCTCAATTCCTTTGTAAATGTTTTTTAGACATGGGTCAGAATTTTTCCTCCACTGAAAAAATTCTTGATAATCTCAACACTGGTGAACTTTATTATATAAAGAAAACACCTGACCTAAAAATAAGGGCTATTGAATCACTTTTTCTTAGGAAGGAGTAAGAAAAGGGACATCACTTGCTATAAAGTGCTATTAATAGCCTCCTTGCAGCCTCTTCATTTTAGTAGCAGTTAAAGACGGGGAGTTTGATAAGAGCATAAATATAACTCTGGAGGAATATTGTTGCTATAATTATACCCCTAAGGATAAGGGAGAGAGATGGAAAAATTGTTTTTAAAAAAATGAGCACAAGAGCAAATGAAAGGTGATTGTTTCATTACATCCATAACCTCTATTATTTAATTATTCTTATCACTTCAGAAGCAGGACCTCACGAAATTACACATATTATAATAATACTAGAGTAATTATCTCAAAGTTGCTCCAGAGCTGTCAGAAGTGGTAAAGGGAACACAATCATCTTATCTTGAATTGCTATGCACGAATCTCTTATCTACAAATTATAGTCAAAATATTAATTTAGTTAAGACTTACTGTCATTAGTTTGGAAAATAAATATTAGTAAAACATATGACAGAAAAATGTAATTTTAACATTTATACTACTTGCACTTTTGTGGCAATTCCCGCCATATTCCAACAAAGGATTGAAACCACTTCATTAAGGTGTTGAAAACAGGACTGTAGAGTTATTACTATAACTTACAGAGTATATCAGAACAAATATGATAAATGTTTCTTTTGAAGGGATCTGGTTTTGGATGTGTCACTTAGGATCCTTATAGCCTCCTTTTTAAGAATTCTAATGCCAAGTGTTTGGCTTGACCTCATGTTGGCCAATAATAACTGCATTATCAAAACACTCATCTGAAGTGAGGCCACATCAAGCAAGATAAAGTCACAAAGAAGCTTCTTAGAGACAGGGAAATAAAATTCAGTACCACTTCACATTTAGGTATCTCCAAATATTATTGCAAAAATTTGTGAAAGTAAAATGAAGTTAGGCTTAAGAAAACCTTAAAACCAACTTGATTTGCAGATTTGGCAAACACCTGAAGTTCCTACTTATTTTAATATGACAAGCCCCTGGTAAATTGTTTTGAAAATGAGGGGACTTAAATTATTTGCTTTGAAATTGGCTAGGAGCCTGACCCTAGGTAAGGAATTAGTTTTAAAATCTTCAGCCTGGGTGTCCCACATTCCTAACCACTTCTTAGTCACTTTCCTCAATACATTGCAATTAAATACATCTTGGTACCTTTCAATCACCATCCTTTATTTTAGCTCACACAGCTAAAGCTGCAGGTTATCTGTATTCTAAGACTAAAATGCAGTGTAACCCAAGATAAATTCCTGAGTCTTGCATCATAACATGGTCAGCCCCAAGAGGTTCTTCGCTATTCTCAAGCCTCTTGACATTTGTCTGTTGTCGAGCTGGCTGGGCACAACCTAGCACAATAGAGAGATGCCTTAGTGACTTCACCCAGGAGGCAGACAGCAAACTTCCTAGGGCTTTTTGTGTAGCTTGGCAAATGTCAGAGCACACTGGGTTGTCTCATGTGGGAAGAGCTGCAAGCTATAGGAAAGGTCAGGTGGCAATGATGCTAGATGAACTGCCAGTAACAGTAAAGAATTGTTTAAAAATTCATCCTTGCTTTTTTTGGTATATTAAACATTGGAATTTTTTTAGCTCGTTCTTTAATATAAACCAATGTTATTTTCCTTACATACTACTGCAGACAGTTTCAGAATTCTAAATTAATTTCTGACTGATCTTTACTAGAAGATTTACAACTGACAAAAACCTGTGAACTGAAGCCTGATTTATGACTCACTGACACATAGCAAATGGAGAGTATAAGACGCAATTCGAACATGAAAGCCTAGTGCAAAAGGAGCCTCTTCAGACACCAATACAGAAGCTAGAACAGACAATATGCTCAATCATACAAAAAGTCTGCCATTATCTAGCATTCCAGAGATTAAAGCAGATAAAAAGGAGATCCTTCTTAAAACATTACTCATTGCAATAATGTTCAAGTTGAGGATAAAAATTACACGACTTGACCAAGGCCAAAAAAGACACTTAAAGTAACGGTGATTCAAAGTTCAGGGCTTCAGTAGCTATGACCTATATACTCTGTCCCCTAGAACAAACTGCTTCCCAAACCCAAGGAAGTAGAGAACACTGTATCTAACTGAAAGAGGAATATAAGTAATCAGAAAATAATTTTTGCTCAAATGGCATCAGTTTATTCCAAGATGGTTTTGATCAAGGATATTTATCTACCATGGATGAAAATTAATTGACTGCAAGCCGAGGAAAATGCATGAAAGGTATCATTTGTTTGGTTTTTTGGTTTTTTTTTTTTCAGTGCTGCCATAAAAGATTTTGCAAATTATAATTCAAGTTTAAATAATAAATACTCACACTCACACTGTTCTTTTTATATTGATGTATATGCATTTTATACATTTAGTTTGCATTACACTATGAAGAAGGAAAAAGAATAGTCATCATACAGATATTCCAAGGATATTTTTATATGCATTTAAAGAATTACTCTGAAATTCAAGTTATTGTTCAAAAATACTCTCACAATGGTAGCATTCTGCTGAAACAGTATCAATTAATTATTAATTAAAGTATTGCTATTAATTTCATATGCCAGCTTCTGGATTTTTTCCCCTCAGAGGTGTAGCTTACTATGAACTATGCCTCAATATGGAGTAAAACCAAATAAATTATAGAACTTCCTTCTTCATAGAAAATATATTAAAATCAGTATGCGTTCAACAAAAAACACCTGGGATTTCTGCCATAGTAAAGAGCTAATCTAGCCTTAATCTCTTTAATGGAAGTCCATTTAAAAAAAAAAAAAAAAAGATAAGACAGCACTGTCATCCTTACCTGTCTACATTGTTCTGCTTTTATCTACATCAAGGTATCAGGACTTGGTACTTGGCACCTACTTTCAAAGCAGGTGTTTAAGCATATACTTGTTTTGAAGTTCTTACCTCTGGGACTTAAAGTTAAGCAAATGCTTATGGAAATAAAGTTGTATTTTCATCCATTCTATAACACTTCATTTCAGAAGAGGTTTTTCTATGGGGTATTCTCAGTGGACATAGGATATGCTCCATATTCCTTGGAGTGAAGTAATGTATCAATAGTCAAAACTTATTTTGCCACCGAATTAAAGAAATAAAAAAATGATGGCAGTAGAAACACTTTTGAAATTTCCTACTTCAGGTAAGTGCTGGAAGTCCTTAATAGTGATGCATGAAGTATTTCGCATGCACACACACAACATCTTAGAAATACCATTTTTGGCTGCTTATGCAAGTTCTAGTTATGCTGCTTATGCTACTTCAGCACAGAAGTAAAAAAAAGATGGAAAATTAGGCTAAATAATAAATATCCTGTATTAATCTATAAGCAAACAGTTGAAGTCAGCAGTATTACCACACTGATTAGGAAAATAATTACCAACTCTCAAGATAAGCCAGAAAGTCAACCAGCACTGCAGCATTAAAATTTCACTTGCCCTTCAGAAGACTTCCTACCCAGAAAGACAAACCTCATTGAGTTAGTGCTTGATTTTGGTAAGAAAAAACAAGTAAACAAACAATCCTTGCAATGGAAGGGAGTGAAAAATAAGGCTCCAAGAACCTGTAGCTCTGAATGACTTTTCATGCTCTGTTTGTTCTTTGCTTCATAAGGCATTAGCCTTTAAGTACTACAGTGACCTTAAAACGCTTAATCTGGATCATCAGCTGCTATGGGTTCATGAAATCCCTACCTTCTTAAGCCCTGGATTCCACACCGTGCTTGTTATTTCCTCTCCTCTCAGAGATGGGGGGACAATGTACAACCTTTTGACAAACACTGAAAAGGAGATTTACTGACCCCTCAAATCATGTAGCTTATCTTTTGAGATGTATCTGAGATATGCTCTGTACCAATGATTTTATCTTTTCCTGCAAAGATCCCCGTCTTTGTGCTCTGTCAGTGATCTAAGGTTCATGCAGTAAGCGCTCAATGCTCTGCCACTTAGGAAAATGAGATAATCTACTGATTGGATAGTCCATTGATCCATGACCTGTGTCATAAGACTTAAGTGAGGAAGGCAGTCCTTTCTGACAGCTGTTGACTGCTTTGCCTCCTTTAACTTTCATGGAGTTTTGATTGATAGTCTTTGTTCCGGTAGGCAGGAATAGGAGCTCAATAAGGAGTGGAAAATTCAATGGCAGTTCAAATGAACTCTTCAACTTGTTTGCTCCTATTGAGTCAAAAAAAAAGTGCTTTTTTTGTGGAAGATGTGTCTTGGAAGCACAGTGAAGCACACACCAACACACTTTTTTTTCTCTGGACAGGCTCTGATATCTTGACATTTACCATTAATACAGCAGTATGAGAGTTTCTGAGTACACCTCCTTGATTAAAAGTTGCCTGTGTAAAAATTAAAATAAATAAATAAAAAATCCGCTGGCACTCATAAAACTACAAACCACAAACAAGACACTGCTAAAGGCTGCTTCTGTTTAATATTTGAGAGATTATAAATTATTGAAAACATCTTTTTTTTTCCCAAGATGTGCCCTTTAAGTTTCTTTTTAAAATCATTTTTTAATGGAGATTAATTTTTTTGCTTCTTGCCATTTTTTTCTTATTATGTCCTTGAAATTCTGATTTTAGCTGGCATGGTATCAAGAGCTTGATCATCAAAATCTTCACTAAGCAAGAGTCACTGACTGGCTGCATAGCAGTAGATACATTTTGGGGTACCATTTTTTTGGATTTTCAGAGAACTGAATCACTGAACAACATAGGATGGAATGGAAGTACCTTGGGATGACATCTTGTCCAACTCCTCACTCAAATCAGGGACAATTTTTGTTAGGTCTCATCATTGTTATTAACGTGCCCAGCTCTTTGAAAAGCAATATGCGATACAGAACTGAGCACTTTAAAATATTGGCAATGTATTTCCAATAATTGAATATAACAGAAAGTGTTTCTGTTTTACCTGCAGTGTACAGCATTAACACGTGTAGAATGAAACACAGAACAGATGCAAAATCTGTGGAAGCATATTAAACTAAAAGAGAAAGCATTTAGTTTTTTTAAAAGATGAAGAATGTGTTCAAAAACCTAACAAGTGGATATGTATACTGTGGCAGGAACACTGTAGGCAAGATGACTTTTAATGTTACCTCTACTGATTTGCCAACCAGAAAACCTCTACAATCCAGATGCTAACTGAAGCACAACTGATTTTACAACAGACTGTGAGTATAGAAAAGTATGTCTGTTGTGATTATGCCATAGTATCAGTGAAACTTCATATGTTTTCAGCTGTTAGATAACAGTTTACCCCTATAGAATCCAGCACACGCCATGTTTCCAGCAGCCTGAAACCCCACCTGGCCCCTACCTTCTTCCAAGCAAGACTTGAGGACTCAAGATTCAGAAATGGGAAGAAAATTATCTGGGGAATCTCCTATCAGCTTATATCAAATAGAATATAAAAATTTAATTAAATCACATTGCTTGCTAATGTTATTAAACAGAGCTTTTATCTACTTTACCAGAAAATTTGAGACTTAAAGGGATTACTTTTTTTAGTCGTTTGTTTCATGTATTTGACAGTTTCCAAGTCTTTATTTCCTACTATCAAGAAGGATGAGGCTGTGAGAGATGATCTGTCTCTCCCTAATTCTACAAACTCAGACACATTGACTGTTAGAAACCAAAGAAAACATACTAGCACCACTGGTAAACAGAAATATACGAAAACTTGATTTGTTGCATGTTTTTTCTAATGGTCACACACATCTTTCTCACGTTAGGACCAAAAATTACTTGAAGTCAACTTAGTTCCCTATTAATATTGCTAGCCAGAACAGAATTGACTTGTCTCTCTTTGCTGTATTTTTTACCAATTTTCTTTTTTCAAAATTTGAAAAAAATCATTCCTGTAGTATTAAAACTTCTCATTGACTTGGGAGGGGAAAAAAACCCAAGAGAAATGTATGTTGAGTTCCTATTTTTGACACTAGTCAAGTATGACAACTTTCAATCTGGAAGCAGGAGAACGGAATAAAAAACGCTCTCAGAAGGGTCCAGAATTATTTTCTCTAACAACAGAAAATAATATCCTAAAATAAGAAAAAAAAAAAGTCCTTTAAATAGCATAGTTACCAGAAACATCCCTCTAAACATCTCAAAAAGCATAAATATCCCCATTTTAAGAAACATGAACAGAATTTGGATTATAAATTAAGCTGTCATTATAAATCTTGTGTTTAGTTCATCCCAGTATCCTTCTCTCTTCTTCAATACAAGGAAGACACTGAAGTTACATCAAAACATAATTAAGTGATTAAAAGCAACTTTGATGATAATGTTTTACTCATAGAGAACTATTACTTGCAAGAACATCAAAAGTTTCCATGTTATAGTTTGCTTTCTCTACAAGACTTTCCTGTTAATATTAATTTACTAGAACAAGCAATTATCCAATTATCTTCACATTTAAATTACCTAAGTGTCCAGGTTATAATTGCATTCATTAGTTACTGAAATTGCACCTGCAACTGCTATATCACAAATATGGCTATGAAACATTTATGTTGTTTTTCTGTAATGGATATTTAATAATTTAATTTCCTTATTAATACTTCTAGTATGTTGTAAGCAACCTTGTAAAAACACTCACTGCTAGAGTGAGTAATTTTATTTGTGAAGGAAAGCAACCAAGGAAAACATCATTAGAGGGTTTTTTCCTGTTTTCAGTCAATGACAGAGGTAATAACATGGCAATACTATTATCAACAATAGTTGATTTTTGCCAATGGGCTGCTACATTTCCATGTAGCAACTGTATGAGCAGCATGAACAACTGGCTGTAACTACCTTAAAAATAAATTTTGTGGTGAGTTTTAATGTTTGCTTTCAGTATGGGATGTGCCTTTTATTCTTTCTTTCCAAAATCTGGATACTCCACTTTGACAAGACGTATCTAGAGTTTGAAACCATTGTGTTACTACTACTACTCTCCTTCTGGGACAATTTAGGTCAGGAAAAGAAACTGGATTACAAAAAAAGAAAATCATCACATTAAACCTAATTTAATAGATATGCCTATGCAGCATGTATAAAAACTTCTTCAAGGTATAAAACTCTCACTGAATTGTTTTAGTGGTTGGGCTGTGTGTGTGTGTGTGTGTGTGTGTGTGTTTTTGTGGGGTTCTTTTGTACAAAATTCAAGCTATTTCTGAAGGTAAATTAGCAAAATCTCTGTGTCTAGGTATGAAGATGAGCTAGAAGCGAATTAAATAATTTTGCACGTATATGTATTCAAAACTTCCCCAAACAATTTAACAAAAAGGGACAATGATTAAAAACTGAAGTACAAATAAAAGAAAATAACCTCTTTCCCAAAGCAAAAATTGTCTCCTGAGTCCAGACTTAAAAATATGAACAGATAACAGTTTTGACAAATTCCACAGCACACACCCATGGACTAGTATAAACATATGCTTGTTATTGAGAGACCACTCCCCAGTTGACTTCCTTCTAATCTTCTGGTTGCCACTGCACAGAAATAACAACTGTCTAACAACAAAACTAAAAAATAGACAGCTACTGAAAAAGAACTGACAAACTCTCCACGGTTACAGACGTATGATATCTTTCAAAAGCTTTCCATTATACTGTGGTGATCACAGATGGAATTGAACTGCTAGGAGGATTGACACCAATGACCTACTTAATTACGTAGCGGTCTGAAGCATCCTGAAATGTCTACTTTCCAAAACCCAGATGGACATTTAAAGCCTATTTTTTCTCTTATACCCAGTGTTTCAGGAGGAATTGGCTGCCTGCTACAATTATCTGAAGGCCCTAAGTGTACAGATCACACATCAGAGAAGGCCCAGATTGAACTTGACCCTAGTTGATTGACTAACTGTTTCATTTCTATAGAGGAAATGGGAATGGGATTGTACATCGGCTGTTGCAATTAAACTGGCTCTGCTGTCATAATAACTTCTAGCAAGAGCACTTTATCTCAGTCATTCTGGAGTCTTTAAAGCTTGCAGAGGGTCAAGGAAAACATGTCTCTATGCAGGCAGGTTTTCAAATGTGTTTAAAATCATGATTGTTTAATCTCAATTGCCATCATGCTCACTGTATTTTTACTTCAAACCTTTTGGGTTTTTCTACTTCACCACCATGTCTAAATCCCATAATCATAAAACTAAGTTCTATTCATGTGAGTAAAAAAAATTCATTCCAAGATTTTATCCCGTTTAGTGTTCCCAGATTAAGAGAACGGATAGTCAAAGATGTGGTACCGGGTGTCTGGTAACAAAACACTTTCCAAGAAGATGAGAATATGTACCAAAACTGAAACTCTAGAGCTTCACTTGTAGCCTTCTTCATGGGACTGAGTTACCCTGACTTATTCCCATATAAATAGAAGGCGGATGAAGTACTGTAGAACCTGACCTAGCCTTCCATAAGGGTCTAGCTATCACACATTAGAACAGTAGCAAAACAGATGTGCACTCTGAGACACTGTAAAAATTCATCTGTACTACTAACTTCAAGCATTGCCCAGGAACGTTTCTTGGTACTATAATATGATCATCTAGACCATTTCGTCTAGCACGTGAACCAAAGAATTCCTAACATGCTTTGGCAGGTGGAACAGTCCAGATGCTATTAGCAATAAGCTGTTTACAAGCAGCCTTCCTGATCTGAAGGCTAAGACAGTTTACTAGCAAAGATGAGGGCTGTTTCATGTCAGAAGGCATCAGTGCCAGGCAATCTGTCTAGGTGTTTGGTGTATCAGTGCAGGCGTGCCCTTAGAGGACTTGATTCTTTGGGTTGCTTTTGGAATACAATTGTAAGCAACCTAGCTTCTCTGTGCTTCATCTCAGTATCATAAACTACAGAAATTCTGTGAAAGTAAAAGAACAATCTAAAATATTTATTTGATAATTCTAAAAATGAAAAAACAGCAATCATGGCAAACTTTTAACCATCAAATTTTTAACAAAGTAACTGACACATGGCATTACCTGTAGACATGCCTACCCTAAGTGTAGTCCACTTTACTGTAGACTTAGTGTAACTCTAAAATGTGTGTGTACATCATGCAACACCATGAAATAACTTTTCTCTGATTAAGCTGATAAATTCATATGACACAATGCATTGCTGTGCAGAAGCTAGATCTTGTGCCGTAGTAGCAGGATAGTTGCACTTGCTATGGATCCGCACTGTCTGGCCAGGCCCCTCAGTGGGACAGAACTGGTCTGGCCACAGTGGTGAAGCAACAAGGCCATTATCTCCAGTATTAAAAGTGGGTTATACCTCCTCACATTAGTATGGCATAAAAAACAATGGACACTGCAGCTCAGTTTAGGAGTTCAGCACTTCCAGGCAGGAACAGGATAATGGTGAACAGCTGATGGCATTAGACCTTCAGTAAAGTATGGGCTTTATGCTACTACAGTGTTCCTATTTTGGAGCTAGAATTTTTCGCATTAAAAGATTTTCGTTCACCATACTTCACTGAGCAGTCTAGTCAACCTCTACACCTTCTTTTTGCTCTACTAAGCTTAGCAATCAATAGGAAATAGAAAACAATCAGGAGCAAGTCCGTGAGGTAAGGAGCCCACTCCCCCCCAAACCAAACCAAACCAAACCAAACCAAACCAAACCAAACCAAACCAAAAGTCCACAAAACTTCAAAAGGGATGGGAATGGCTAGGAAAAAAAAAACCAACTGGTTATCTCTATCCAACCTGGAACTGTTTGTTCTTCTCAGAACAAAACCTAATATTCAAGGCAATGAAACCATTCATGGGATTTTGAACAAATTTCAGGAGACTGTGGCTACTATCCAAATTAAAGAAACTAAGGAACTGAAGCAAGGTGACCAGCTTTCCCAGTTAGGACTGGTTTGTAAAAGGAATAAATCTCAGTGCAAGCAAGTTTATGAATGTGTTTTAGTGTACTAACTACACAGGCTTACACCTAAGTAAGATCTGGAGACTCCTAGGAAATGTAATGACAAACATGGAAAAATCTGAATTTGTATTTGTCCTGGTTTCAGCTGGGATAAAGTTAAGTGTCTTCCTAGTAGCTGGTACAGTGCTATGTTTTGAGTTCAGTATGCGAAGAATGTTGATAACACACTGATGTTTTCAGTTGTTGCTCAGTAGTGTTTAGACTAAAGTCAAGGATTTTTCAGCTTCTCATGCCCAGCCAGGGCACAAAAAGTTGGCACAGGACACAGCCAGGGCACCTGACCCAAACTGGCCAACGGTGTATTCCATACCATGGGACGTCCCATCTAGTATAGGAACTGGGAGGTAGGGGGAGGGGGGGGAATTGCCGCTCGGGGTCTGGCAGGGTGTTGGTCAGCGGGTGGTGAACAATTGCCCTGCGCATCATTTGTACATTCCAATCCTTTTATTACTACTGTTGTCATTTTATTAGTGTTATCATTATCATTAGTTTCTGCTTTTCTGTTCTATTAAACTGTTTTTATCTCAACCCACGAGTTTTACTTCTTTTTCCTGATTTTCTCCCCCATCCCACTGGATGGGGGGGGAGTGAGTGAGCGGCTGTGTGGTGCTCAGTTGCTGGCTGGGGTTAAACCATGACAGTATTTCACTGAATTTTGAAGTGTCTCTGTCACCTGCTGGTATGTGGTTTCCTGTCAATGTGACAGGCCTCAGTGTCAAAAGAAGATAACACATTTTTGGCTATAAGCCTAATTTCATATGCAAGTGTGATAATAATCTTAGAACATAAGGATTTCTTGCTGAGAATGAAAAAGGTGTGGTCCTTAGGAAGGATCTATAAAAACTATGATTCTCTATGATTTGCTCTATGAGCAAAATCAAATTTCTGGTAGAGTAACATGAGATGCCCACTACAACATGAAAGAGTGGCTGCTTCAGCATGGATGTGTCCTGAGCATTTGCTTCCAGGCCTGTATGCAGCCAACCAGTGGGAACTGAGTGTCTACTCTTTCCTCCTTACCCTCCCAAAACAGCTGCGTACTACTATGGTCTCTCTTAAAGATGATGTAATTTTAAAGGTGAAATTTAAGGAAGATTCAAGTGCAGACAGACTATTTTGAGAACTAAAAGAATTCTCATTTCACACATGATATGTCTCCTGACACAGGAGTGCTCACACTGATGAAGAGATTGCAGCTCCTACTAAAATGTGATGAAACTAGAAGTTTATCTCTGCAAACAGACTGAATACAGAACAGAGTTCAAAACTGAAACACTCTTGATGTGCAGAATTGTTCACTGCAAGAACAAAAATGGCTAAAACTGAGCTGTACATGCACTGAGAGTATGCATATGTATGTCCTAAAGATGTTACTAAGGCCAATTCATAAATATGCTTATCGTTTGAAAATACTACAGTGGCCAATAATGTTGCAGAAATTTTGAAGAGGGCTATCTTCCTTATTCAATAAAGTTTTAGAAAGAAACTACTACATTTTGCTCCAAACTGAGATAGTAGCCACAGGTACAGACAGTTCATCTTTCCCCATGTAACAAAAAAGAACTACCACCCCTGAAATGGTAATAAACAATCCTATGAAAGTATCAGCTTGCCAGTGGTCACAAAAAAACAAATTAATTGTTAGCAGTTAGTAGGAAAGAAACAGATAGGACAGAAACTTCTCTTCCTCAGTACATAAATAAATAGGGCACTCATATCAGTAACATCATACCTAGTTTTGTCCTGAACCTCACCTTGCACCCATATCTCAAAAGAAGATGGTAAAACTGCAAAGGCATTGGACAGTGACAGGGTGATTAAAAAGTAGAGAACAGTTTCCTGGAGGTGAATGCCTACATAGTCTAGGGTTCTTCAGCCTCCAAATTAGATTAAGTGAAGTAGATAAAATGAAGGCATACAAAAGTCTTGAGTAGTGAAAAGGGTTAATTAAGTACCACTAATTTATTAGATTAACATCCTGTTTCTTATCATATAAGAGCTAACATATTAGGTAGCAGGTTCAATATACACACACAAAGATTAATTTTCCTGATCAGCAAAACATGAAATCATGCATCTTACTGCCACAAGTTGTTCTGGATTCCAACAGCTGTGATAGATTCAAAAAGCACTTATTACAAATTGACAGAAGAAAAATCCATCAAGGGCCATTAAGCCCAAAGACATAACTTGTGGCTCAGCATGTGAGTCTACTCCAGATTGCTTAAAACCAGGATTAAAAATCCCTCCATGACATCCCAGTTCTTGAAACCATCAAGCTATTCAAAGCCTCATATCCAAATATTGGAAAATTTCTAATCAGGTTTTTCATGTCCATGTTAGCTGAAACGTCTATTCCTCTCATTCATGTTCTCTAAAACACTTCACTCAAAAGACAAATGGTGGAGACTTTTTGAAAAAAATGAGGTTGCAGGGGCAGTTACAAGGTCCTGCTTCAATGCATATTATTTACAGTGACTCAAGTACGTGAAGAAGACTTTAGAGAAATCTCCAGCAAGTACTAATGGCTGGGACAGACTCCTGTAATACAAGGGATCTTATCTTCAGTTCAGGCTCCAAACTAGGCACGCAAAGAGAAGGAGCATGAAACCAGATTTCACAGCTGATGGCTGTAGCCAAGTAGCAGATATTTCAGTTGATTTTCCTCTTATTTACTGAGGAAAAAAAAAATGCTCTTGTGAGATGTCTACCTTCACTGGAGCCGGGGAACCTAGGCAAAGAAACTGTTTTTCCATCATCTTTCTTGGAACACATTCTGCCGACTGCCTTGGCTCAGCTACTGGCTTCATACTTCCCCTGCTTTATTTCTGAATTCTGTTCTTAAAACCCCTTTGCAAACTCAGCCTTTGGCTGTAACAAACTGCAGGGGTAATTTTATCCTACAAAGGCATCCATTTTAGAGTAAATTCAGAGATTGTGACTGCAATAACTATTACTTATGATTGTTTCTTTGTTTTCCTGTTCTACCATATATAAGTTACAAAGCAAAAGACTGTCAGTGTTCCACTTCATAAGCACAAGCTGTCTTCTCTGCTCTACTCATTTTTTTCTTTCCACTTTAGATGTATGGAGAATACAGGACTAGATTGACTAACAAGAGTAGCAAAGACTGCAAGAGGTTTGGGGTAAAATGACTTTGACAACATCAGCCTTGTCTCTAGCGTGCAAGTCTTCGCTATAATGACATTATTGGCATAGCATGACTCCACTTATTTAGCAATGACTGAGGATGAGCCATGTTGGGGAAATGAATTATCTTGCTTCTATAAATTTTGTGAGTATTTTAAGCTGGATTCATTCTCTTGGCAAGATAATGTGGCAAAAGTCACAGCATGGCTGCTATTGCAGTCTGTTACATTTGATCTGAAACTCCAAAATTCCAGGAAGTCCCAGGCAGGAAGAAACCCAGCGTGAAATTCCGACCCAAATCAAATCAGTGGCAATTGAAAAGTACAATCCATCTAGGGCTGGAAATTCAGCTTGAGCCTGAAAGATTTGAATTAATGTCAGCTTTGAGAAAAAAAAAAAAGAGAGAAAAAACTTATGGCCATGGCACTAGTGAGAAGCTAGCTGTGGTAGGTTAATCTTGGCTGGCTGCAAGCTGCCCACCAAGACACTCCTTCACTCCCCCCCTTCAACAGGGCAGGGGGAGAAAATACGATGAGAAAACTCATGGGTTGAGATAAGGACAGGGAGATCACCTACCACATACTGTCATGAGCAAAATAGACGGATTTTGTGAAATGAATTTAATTTACTGTCAATTAATAATAAAGCAGGATAGTGAGAAATAAAAACAAAACTATAAATACCTTCTCCCCCCCTCGCTTTTTCTTCAAAGGCTCATCTTCACTCCTGACTTTTCTACCTCCTCCTGCCTTGAGAAGAGCAGGGGGTTGGGGAATGCAGGGCTGCGGTCCACAGACAGCACAGAGGTGCCACCAACGTCACTGATGGGCTCAGCTTTGGCCAGCAGCAGATATGTCCTGAAGCCAGCTGAAACTGGCTCTGTTCAACATGGGGGCAGCTCCGGGTGTCTTCTCACAAAAGCCACCCTGCAGCCCCACCCCTCCTACTAAAACCTAAAACTTGCCACATAAACCCAATACACTAGCTTATGTAATTTGAATACAAGTGGCAAAACAAACTAAGCAGCAACACTTTTGATTCGGTTTTCTCACCACTAATGTCTTCGAAAGTGCCTCTGTAGTGTTCTGTAATTTGCATTTCTTCTTCTATTATGCTGTCTTTACACATTGTATCCATTATCTTACCACATCTAACTCAGGGTCTTAGAATACCATCACCCTTTCAGATTGACTTAAGTCCTTATTTAAGCAAAAATGTAATTGAATTAATTTGTTTAGGTTCTCATTTTACATTTGTGTGTTAACTCCCACATGATTGGTTTGTCCAGGATTTTACTATAGACTGTGAAGAAAGTTGGAAATGAAGGTCCCAGATTTCCCTAGTTTCTCTTGATCTGGAGGTTTACAATATATTTATAATGTGAATGTGGCTTATTATTTCATGCTTTTATGTATTTTTTTAGATTGCATATTCTGCCAAAATATTTTCTGATTTAGTTGAAACCTTTTATTGAATAAGGCAGCATTTTTCTATTTTTTTTTCAGCTTTGCTGTACGAATATTTACAGCTGATCTTCCATTAATTTTCATGATGTGTTAGGATGCACTAATGATTTGTTCTGTGAATTTTTATTTTAGCTCTGCATTGTTTATTTCATTCAAAGAACAGATATATCATATTCGACTACTCTCAAAGAGGTACATAAAATGTTTACACCTAAACATATGACTTTCAGAAAGAGTGATTATCCACATATCTGGCTGAGACTTGAGCTGTGTGTTCAGACTTCAGCTTTGCTTTATTCTGAAGCATGTTTTCAACATGCTTTGTGTAAGGTGTATTGGCTTGAAAACTGTTCTTTTTCTATCCACAGTGATTTTACACTGGCTGCTTCTAAGAAATCCAGTGTTATTCTACCAAAAAAAAAAAAAAAAAAAAAAAAGCCACCACATAACAAAAGATTGCAGATATACTTGAAGATTCCTAAATACCTGACGGGAGGGTGCAAAGAGGACAGAGCCAGGCTCTTTCCAGTGGTGCCCAGTGACAGGACCAGAGGCAATGGGCACCAACTGAAACACAGGAGGTTCCCTCTGAACATCAGGAAACACTTTTGCACTGTAAAGGTGACCAAGCACTGGCACAGGTTGCCCACAGAGATACTCAAAAGCCATCTGGACATGGTCCTGGGCAACCAGCTCTAGGTGGCCCTGCTTAAGCAGATGGTTGGACTGGCTGACCTCCAGAGATCCCTTCCAAACTCAACCCTTCTGTGATTCTGTGATATCATATACCATAGGAATGTACACATCACTATAAGTGGCTGTTGCTTAAATAGATTGTGATTACCCTTTAATTAATTGAATTAATTATTGCCTTTGACTTGTTCAGTTATTTTTTTGCTTGGTAATTTCCCTCTTCATATTATCACTTCTGTATTCTAACAGTGGTAGCAAGATTACGTTCAAATCTTATAGCAGTGTGGGTATGCATGCCCCCTTAAAATAAACTGATAAAAAATATCATGTTGTTGATAGATAATATTTCCCATACATACAGTAGTACACTTTTGGAATCTTAACAGTATTTCCTTTTTAGCTTTGGCTAATGCTTTAAAACTGTACACAACTCCCAACAGAAAGCTCACAATATTCTGCTTTCCCATGATTTTCTGTGGTTAAAAGAGCCTGGAGGACAAGTGAGATAATAAAATTGGGTCTGCTAGTATGTTGGATACTTAAGACAGTCATACTGCCCTCCAGAGCCTAGCTGACTATCAAATGCTTTCCAATCTCTTGCTAAATAAAATGATTTATGAATTGAATGCATAGAGATTACACACTATAAATATTTTATCACTGTTTCATTTGCATCTAGTGCTTTAAATCTTCAGGGCCTGTACTGTACCAACTGACATCATTTAAATGGGGCCTTGATAAGGGCTTTATCAAATACAGCCCTGTAGATGGCTGCTGTCACCTAAGAAGGGTGGTGGATATGCAGCAGTGTGCAACTGGAGTGTAAAGGAGCCCAATGCCCTTTGCAGCATGCTGGGCCCAAGCTACCTTTCCATTCACATCAATAAAAATCAGATGGAAGAAAAGACCATGTGCACAGAGTAGCTTTTAGGTTGTTCTTCCAGCTGGGACAAATCACAACATAAGAAGCAAGACCAGGGAGTTTCAGACCTTGCGGGATCTGTCATGTGATCAAGAATAACTGTGAACTGAAGCAGTTTCTAAAATTTGGGCAAAATTCTCAATGCCTTAAGGGATCAAGCCCAGAATATATTGACCGATAAACTCACATAGATATTTTTAAAATTCCCTCTTTAAATAGATACATTTAATACTAAATGAAAAAAATGCAAATTTTTAAACTTGTTTGCCAATTTAGTATTTTCTCCAGTTAAGCAACCACTTGATGATGAAGAAGATACTTGCCTTGGGAGAATCATTCAGCTCTTCTGAAATTAAAAAAGAATTAGTTAAAGTCCACATATTTTGTCTAAGGAGGTGTTTTGAATTTACACAAGACAATGGTCCAATATGTAAACTCTTTTAAATGAAAAATACCAAATTTCGCAAACATGCTTGAGCCCTTGTAGATAACCAGAATGCCATGCAAATGGACAAAAAAGGATATAAGATCCCAAGGTTTCATGCTAGACCCATTGCACAGGATTACAAGGTGACTAAAGGGAGGGAGCACATTTGGAAAGGAAAAAAATATGGTGCCATTAGTGGATTGTACCACAGCACTATAAATGTAAATGGAAGTATGCAAATAAAAACTTAAAAGTATATGTTAAAAACACAGAAGCTGAAGAATCTCAATTTGTGCACAGACAATGGAAGCATAAAGGATGGGGATGCCTCAATTAAAGCATGGGAAGCAGGAACAGGGAAGATGAGGTGTCTTAATTAGAACATCTGTGATGACATGAACATGTCTTTCGGAACACACAGATCTCCTTCTGTCTCCCATGACCATTGACTGTCCTATTGATGCAGTGTGAAAGAAATCCTGCAGCCTGTCTTTTAATACACACTTTCTACAGCAGCAGCTAATCCTGAAGATGCTGTGCATCATTTCCCTGAGCAAATGCACAGAACATTTTAGGCTTACTCAGTTGAAATAAATAGTAGCGTCAATATAGAAAATAAGAAAGTGCAAAGCAAAAGATAAATAAGCAGAAATATGCCTGCATAACTAAAGGAAGATGTCTTGGGACTGGTACTTAGCACACATATTTTGGTGCAGAAATATTACTGAAACAGACAGCTTAAAATTATTTACTGATCTGTGGAACAGCAGTATGAAAAGCATTGAAGGCAGATTTATCTGGAATGCCTGAATCTGAGACTATACTTGGTTGTGACTGTTTTCTTCAATAAACTTTTTACTTTTCAGGATGGGATGCAGTTTCATTAAGTAGCAATTAGTATGTCTACAAAGGATTTTCAGTGGACTTACTGATTTGTGTAACTTACACAAACATTGTACACAACTTCATGCTTTGTTGTTTCCATATTCTCTCTGTGCTGCCATTATGCTCTTTCTTACTTCACAACTTCACATCTTTTTTTACTTGTCCACATAATATCTTGTTTTTTTGGTTTGTTTGTTTGTTTTCACTTAAAGAACATTGCATTTCAAATATCTAGCCTTTTTAATTTTCTAGAATTAGGAAACTTCCAGTATCATCCTAACAAAATGGTGAATTCCTTGTCTTAGAGTAACTAGTTAAAAGAAATAATTCTTCAAAATAAAAAAATCTAACAATTAACATTAAGCCATTTTGCTTTTAAATTACTATTTTGGGGGCTCTTTTTGTTGCCTAATATTTCCATATCAGTATCTAAGACTTATGCTTAACTGGTATGCTTCAAATTTAATAGTAATATTGTATTATGACTTCTCTGCCTTCAGCTTATTCATAAAATATATTAGTTGGCTAAATTATTTATAATGAGTAATTCATCATGTATTTATTGCCTTTTGTGGTTATAAAATCATGCAGGAGTTGATTTCCACAAATACATTCATTACCTTAAAAATCCACTATTTCAGATGAAAAAAAATTTCTCTCCTAGTCTAGTACTGAATATATTATACAATATCATAATACACAATATAATGTTGAATCTGTCTCCCTGATTAAGGTGCACACATTCTGAATATAAGCCTAACAAACACTGCTAGTTTTGGGGAGAACATTTGTTAGTACGTACTGAATCTTACAGTACTTTTCAATATGAGCAGATCTGTCCATTTTATGAATATTTCTTTGAGGACTTGTGGGCAATCAGATCTATGAATCTGGACACATCTATGAATCACTGAAATTAATTTATCATTTCTATATAATGCACCATTTGCAAATCAGTTTTTCAACTATCCAACTGTATATAAAAATTATAATAAAGGCATAATCATCCTCCACATCCTGCCGTAAATCTCTACACATTTACCTGTTCTTGCAGTACATCAATCTTAGAGAGTTGATGTTGCTATTATTTAGTAATGTAACACGTCCTGTAGGTCCCATTTAAGAACAGTGTTCACAAGTGTTGAGTGCAGGCTTTTACACATAGAAAGTGAAAAAGTGTTCCTGACCTAAACCCTCAAATTTTAAATAGCATGGCTAGAAGTTGATATTTTCACAAGTAATTTCTACATGGCAGGAGGTATCTGATAAATTAAATGGCTTCCTGTCAAATCTGTGACAGAACTACGATTGATTTGACTTGCCACCTGTATGAGAGAAACTGGTTAATAAAAATGCTTTTAGACATACTTTATTGTATTTTGGTGCTGTAGAATGCTATTTTTAAATTTATTTCAAGGCAATATAAAATCAAACTACTGAAAAACACAGACAATGAAAATATCCACTTCTGTATTACACTCTGATCTTTCTGAATTCTCCAAACTTTTCTTATAGCTGTCACAATGTATTTTGCTATTTACCAAATAAGACCATCATTTGTAGTCTTGGCTCAAAGTGTTTTTGAGAAACACTGGAAAACCAGCATGACGGTCACAAGAAAATATTAAGCAATAATATCCAAATAAAGCAAGACTAAGATCATGGTAGGCTAATGAGATTTGCATAAAAGATGAGACCACAGATCTGCTTACTGTTATACCTAGTACCAAGCTATTTTTGCCAGGGATCTCTTCCCACTTTTGAAACTTTATTGGAAATACTGCAATTTGAGACTAATTTTGTCTATGTCTATCACACTGTTTCTTAAAGAACTGGGGGAAGAAACTTGTGGCATTATTCTAAGTGGCTGCGTGTGTTCTGCTCCAAAAAATTCTTCCTGTTCTGCTACACAACTGTAATGACACCAGATTTACAAGGAAAGGAAGGGTCCTTTCTTTTTCACTACCACCATACATCTAAGCCATCATACAACAAACCAACATACTCAGTGAGAACTTTGAGTGAATATTACTACTGTTTGGACAATAAGCTTAGACATGGATAACTCAATGTACTATTTTATGTGGATAACTGATCTTATGTCAATATGAAGAACCTGCTTTCCTAAGAAAACGTCTAACCCTGTTCTCAGTAGCATACATTCAATGGGAACTGCAACTGTGCCATGGGAGCCAGAACCAAGCTCACACTGCTATAGAAGTGGGTAATGCAGTTGCTTGCTATTGTACAATACACATTTTGTTTATATAGGATTATAGGGCTACATTACAATCAGATATGACAATTCACCATGAGGATCATAACCTATCCATTTTTAATCTCTTTTCCTCAATGCTGAAACGCAGACTCCCTTGACAGTATATATACATATATATGCTAATATAAATGCACACAGTACCTCCCTGATGCTGGCAACAGTCCTTCAGAGACTGAAGTAAGACAAATAAACTCATTTTGTCTGTGACAGCAATGCTGGACTCGTAAGTAAACACTTCAGTGAGGCAAAGTCAGTGTATGTTAATCACCTACAAGATCTTGTTTCCCTTTTCTTCTAAAATCAATTAACAAGCTTTAATGTTTCACTATATTCAAAGAGGACAAAAAGTAATTTTTATTTTAATGGTGGATTATTATTTCCTCTTTAAGTAAGTGCTGTCTTTAAGACAAAGCTCTCATGTAATCTGTTTTTGAGAAATGAAATTGATTGTCACTACTGGTTTATTCATATATCCTCATGGCATGACATCATAAATAGAATTTGTCACTCCTGAGCTTGCTTCTCACAGCAGTTGTCTTTAATGTCATTTACTCAAGTGGCTCAAGGTCTTAATGAATAATTAATGTTTAGCAATCCACTGCAGTGCTGCAAGATAACACTTTTTGGCCTTTGATTTCAAGTAAGTCTTGACACTTTTGTTCAATGAAGAAAATACAAGCAACTTTACACCTCTGAAATTGTAAAAGCATTTCCAGTATGAATATGACAAAAGGAAGACTTACTACTATACAGAAGCATCAATGTGAGCAACTATTTTGCTAACTTGTCCTTAAAACAAATGAGTATGGAGAGAAAAGGTGTTATGTTTTCTAAGTTCTGTAGAGAAAACAATACTTATCAGAATAAACACAAGTTTAGAATGTATGACATGCTCTCCTGCGAAAGACATTAGTTAACTACAAATAATTAATACTTACCTGAAAAAGCTGTGTTTTTATCTGGGTCACAGTGGAATCCATTTTACTGAAGCTTAAGGCAGACTTAGTAAATGTTCAGCTCCAAAAGTACTTTAGTCATTAGGACCTTCTCTCTGGAACGTACCACATGTCTCCTAGGCTGCTGATACCATTATTTATTATTTGCATTATGTAGTGCTTAGAATCTCCAGTAAAGGATCCCCATTGTGCTAGGTAATTATTGTAACACTAACACGGCATGATAAAATCCTGGAGTGTTGTAATTAGAAAAGAAACAGCCAGAAAAGAAATGTGAGTAATACAGGAGTTGTATGATTAGGAAACAGTAGCAATTAAAGACAAAAGTCACTATTCAAATTTAAGCCTGGCTCTTCACAAATTTCAAGAACTACTGCTTTGTAGATTGACATCAGTGATCCAGATCTGACCAGCAAAGAACTTGAAGCTGTATGGAGTAGGTCTCAATAAAATTCTCTACTGAAACACACAGTAAGAATGAATTAACTAAAAAAAAAAAAAAAAAATTCAAAGGGAAAAGTAATTCAATTCTCATGACTTGAAAATCTCTGAAATGTACTTTTAATCATTTATGAAAGCTGGCAGGATTGTGATCTTACATACTGATTTAACAAAGTGTTCAAAACACAGCTAAAAAACCCCCTCCTGTGTTGCACAGAAAGGAATGTGAGCAGAGAATACAGTTGTATCACTCACTAGGGGATATGCATTCAGAGATTTTTGGTTTTGAACACAGGGACTTGGTTCAGAAAAAAGATCATCTTTTTAATAAATGAACAAAGTGACCTTGAAATACATACCCCATTTATTGCCCCCATGGTAGAAAAGTCTTTTCATGCCTAATTGTCCTGGGTTCAGCTGGGATAGAGTTGATTTTCACAGGAACCTGGGAGGGGGCACAGCCGGGACAGCTGACCTGAACTAGCCAAGGAGCTATTCCATACTATGTGACATCATGCTCAGTATATAAATGGGGAGCGGGCCGGGGGGGGCTTTCGGTGGGGGAAGTGGCGGAGCGTTGGGTTCCGGGTGGTGAGCAGTTGCACTGTGCATCACTCCTTTTGTATATTTCTTTTATTAGTACTGTTGTTGTTGTTGTAACTTCTCTTTTTGTGTTGTCCCAGTAAATTGTCCATATCTCAACCCACGAGGTTCTGGGTTTTTTTCTTTTCTCCTTTCTGATTCTCCTCCCCATCACACCGGGGCCAGGGGTGGGGAGGAGTGAGTAAGCGAGCGGCTCGCGGTCCTTTGTTACCAGCTGGGCTGAAACCACGACACCAATGTACCAAACTGATAAAAATTTCTTTTTAAAAATGAGAGTTGACCTATCAGCTTGGCTCTTCAAGAAAACAGGTGCTGCTATACTTACTTAAAAAAAATAATTTCCAAGCCTATAATATTAATCTCCATTCCAAGACAGCAGTCTTAGATTAAATCCATCACCTGAGCAACACAAACCAAAACCAACTGACGTTAGAAGTTCTGCTGTTATTGAGAGGTCTGTGTGCCCAAGACAGGACCACACAGAAGGTACCCGAAGTTCCATGAAGACCAAAAGTATTATACATTGTGCTGTTTGACTGCAAGCACTCTCAGGAGGAGCTTGGGACTAATGTTTTGCTTTGTATAAAACCCTAGAGATATGAGAAAAGAACCAAATAAAAAATAAAGCAGAATACTCAATTACTCTTGTACAGAGAGTAAATCTGACTCAGATGTAATGTAAGCAGGGAAAATTTCCTTAGGTTCTAGTTTTTATTCTCCTCTCTGTATTAGATGCAAACATTTCAGCACTGTTACAGCACTGATATAAAAAATAATAGCTTAGATAGAGTGATATTTGTCCCCAAAGTTGAAAAAAGTCATGAACACTTTGTAGCGTTTTAGACATTTTTCATTAGAGACTCTGTTTTTCACACTGTAAAATAAATCACAGTGAAGTGGCTGGTTAAAACAAAGGTGTTCTAAGGAATTTGTGAAGGGAATATTGCTAATGAAGTCATCCAACAAAACCTTAAGGAAGTCAGTAAGAGAAAACTGCCTTCTTAATTTTTTTTCTCAATAATTTTACTGGAGCTTAAAAAAATCTTTTTGTTCCAACTGAGACTGTGGTCCAGCTTTTAAAATTCATAGGCATTGTCCTGAGTTTGCAGGGCCTCAGGACTGAAGCTTGTCAGACTTTGTATGAACTCATGTTGACCTGGCTCATGCTCTGGTTTTACTTGGTTTTGTTGTAATACTTTTTTTTTTTTTTTTTAATGACAAGGATGGGTATGTCTAATTTACTTTAATTTTGCTTATCTTCATAAGTTATAACCCTAGTTTTTTCCAAGTAGTAGAAACAACTAGTTATTCTGTGTGGAATGAAATATTTATGATTCATACACAGTACAGAGGAATACAGGCCTGGTATGGTAACAGGCACCTTGAAAAGTAGGGACACAGGTTGCAGGGTACAGGAGTACAGGAGGATAAGAGTCAGGGGGCAGGCTGCCCCTGGAGACACCAGGCCTATAAATCAGAGGTCAGGTAAAGAAATGCTGACAATGGGGAGCTGGGAAAAAGTGGCTTTAGGAGTACCAAGGAGAAAAAAGAACAAGCATCTAACCTACATAAAACATCAGTGAATATAGTGAATTCAGAAGGAAAATGGAGTTGCAGATGCATGAAGGAAGAAAAAGATGTAAGAACAAGTTGGAAACCACAAAACCAGTCCCAAGTAAATATGAGAGGAGGAAGAAAGAAGAAACCCCACCTACATTCCACTTTTCCCAGCAAAGAACCTGGGACACTGATGACCTGCTGCAACCTGACCCTGCATAAGGAAGGCTGGCAGTGTCAATGTTAGGACCCAGAGAGGAGGTGGAAGGGTGAGCAAAACACCAGAGAAAGGGGTAGATAGTAGGCAGTGTGTGTATAACAATTTTAATTGTTTAACTGTATTATTAGTAGTACTAGTAGTATTATTATTGAGATTGTCATTTTGTGTGACAGAACTCTTTATTTTCCTTGTCTTTAATAATTAGATCTGGACTAATAATAATTCTCTGGTTAGACTGTTAAGATTTCAACTATAGTGACAACAAAGCCTTAGTTTTACGTATCAGTTGTGTTTCCTTTATCCCCTATAACAAGATTTGGAGTGTAACAAAGCATATCCAGCAGTATATTGAAAAATATTAATTTACACGTTGTAGTACATATAAGCTGATAAATATACAGTATTATTTGTACATATCACCTGGATAACTGTATTTCTCTACTCAACTTAGACTCTGATAACATCAGCTACTAGTGAAGCTGCCTACTACTTATTAGGACACAAAGAAGAGGAAAGATCTGATGAAGATTCAAAAAGCGTGTGTATGGAGTTGGAGAGAGTAGAGACTGGGACTGGCTGGATATGTAAGAGTCTACAAGGAAGCAGAGGTAAAACAGGAGGGAAACATACTAACAGAGACTTTAGGCAGGGAACCAGGAGATATCAAAACACAATGAACATAAATTAAATGGCAAGGTAAGAGGAGGTGAAGTGATACGGCTAGCAAGGAAACTAAGGGACAAGACAGAGAAGTTGGCAGCGAAATGCTGAGAAGGTCAAAGGAAAAGGGTGAGGGTGTGAAAACCAAAACAGAAAACTCAAGTTGGGAGAATGAGACTTGATGAACAAACAAGATTAACATGAAAAATCTAAGAAGTTGAAATGGTAATGCTGTGAGAAACAGCCATCATGGTACTTGAGAATCACTGTGTACCAAGTATTTGTTGACTGTGTTGGCCAACACATCTATTCTTTCATTCATCTCTCCTACCCTATCCACCAATACTGAGGCTGATACTGCATGTATCTTATAAACTAACTGTGACTTAGTGTATCTTTATTACTGCTGTAGCATTGTTATCTTACTTGATGAGATAGGCATCTGGCATAGTTTCTATATTCTTCTCAGAAGACCATTAACATGAGGGCCAAACAAGGGCCAACAGAAATTTCTACAAAACACATAAAATGTAGTGAAAAATACTGTTATCTTAAACAAACAAAAAGCAACCAAAACCTGAACTTGCCATTCAGCTGGCTGAAAATACATCTCAAAGATGTTAGCAACAGAACTACTGAAGTTCAATTAAGACCTTTCTTGTCAGCTTACAGAAGAAAAGAAGGGAGAAAAAAATTAGAATAGTGTTTTCCTACATTCAAACTCCTCCTAGGAATATGTTGGACACAGTTTCATCTTTCTTCTATACTTAACATAGTAGTCATGTGTGCCAACACATAACACCCAGCACCCTGCTATACTGCTAATCAAACATATTAAATGCTAACAGGAGTTCTTAATTGCATGAAAGAAAAAAACAGATAAAATATTACAGATAATTTTCTTCTTTGCTGTTTTCATGTCATAATAGCAGTTTAGCCTCCAAAACTGTTGTGGATAATTACTGGAGGTCACTTAGAAATTAAACCTATATTAAAGGTACGGCATTATTCACACATTAAGGAAAGGTATAACATTGAAGAAGCTTTCAGGGTGGAATGCAACTGGCATGCAAGGACTTCATTCCACAATGGTTCCCTAGACAACATTGCCTGCAAAACTGCATGGAGGGTGGAGCAGAGTGAAGACTCTGTGGCCAGGCTCTGTGAATCACAGCAGAGATGGGAACTTCATGGTCGTATGGTACTGATAAGCTGCCTATTTGCCACCCTGGGCCAATAGTCTGTCATATTTTGACAAAATGTTGTCCTTTGTGTGAACTTTGCTCATTGTAATAACATTGTAATACCAAAACACATCTCCATCCCAAAAGTTACCCACCTCCAAGATGCAACCACCCCCCCCCCCCCCCCCCCATGAAGCGTGCACTCTGAATTTTTTTTAGTATATACCTTTAAAAGTGAAGCAAGAGAACTTTATATCAAAGTAAAGGTATGTATGACTAGAGTCACTCAAGCTCCACCTAAAAGGAAAAATAGGATAAAAAGACCCATAAAGAGGAAGACTATTGAGAGAAGATATCATCATAGCTGACTTCTGGGATCAGTTGATGGGCTGAACCTCTCTTCCCCTCATACAGGGATGCCTACTGGATAAAATTCGAACCCTCGGTTATACTGAGTGCTTCCCTGGGAAACTTAGAATTCTTTAGAGCTCTTTTCTTCCATAATTCTATGTGCTTGTAGTTGACTGTATTATCATTTGCACGTGCTTTGCAGACTGTATTTATCACCGTCAATCCATAAGAACCTGTATTTCTGTTGCTTTAATAAACTGCACTATTCGTTAAGCTAGCCGTAAAATTTTCTCATCGGGTGCTGCCAAACTCTCTAAGTCTGGCCGTGTGAGTCCATGGAGCATGACTAAGCTGAAAGTGCAATGCATTATTAGTGCATCCATAATCATGAGAGTTCAATAAGTTAAACGCGACTGGACAAATAGTGCCAAATTGGATATCACTCAGAATCTAAACCTAGCTGCCCCCACCCCCCTGATATCTGAGGATAAGCTGGAACGCAAGCGGGTTTATATTCTGCCAAATTACTTTACCGTTTCATGAAACACCTGTACAATGTTATGGCAACAACTGGATCATCTTTTTCGGTTTCCAGTTCCTCTCACTTGTCTATCATGTTTCTAGCTCCAGAACTGTAATGCAATAAATGCTTTCTCTAGGAGCAAAACTAATCAGTTCATTGCAGAAAATGCTACCAACTCCTTGGCAGATGACCCTACACATCACAAACACTTTGAACGTAACAGCTAATGTAGCTTTCTTTTCTATTGTATCTCCTTCATGTTGTCAGAGGGCTAAAATGATGGTGGGATTATGTCTTGCTCAGTTACAAATCGTAAATGTCAATGGGCGAATTTCTTCATATATCCTAAGCGCTGAACTGACTCTACTCACAGAACACTCTCCCCCCACCCCAGTTAGATGCAATGGAAAGAGCTCTACCAAACTTTCTCTGGATTACCTAATTAGTCAATAGTAACCAGCCAACCTGAAAATTAGAGTACAATATAGGCAGTGCATGACTGTATTTTTATCTGTTGGCTGTTTGGAGGAGACTGTTTGCATCTTAAAAGAGTCAACACTGCTCAGCTTCAATTTGAACCTACTCTAACCTGAACAGCTACAAGATTTTCTTAAATAGCCTGCAGGAACAGGAAGTCTAATGGAAGCCCATATGCTTGCAACTACCTTGTTTAAAACTGGTGGTAAAACAGATCCAATGTAGAATTATGATTTGTTGAATTCAGAACTTCCTATAATATAGGAATATAATATATTCCTAAAATATATGATAAACAGACCCAGTGTATTTCCTGCTAGATCTGTTTTACAATGTATGTTCAAAGAACACATCTGTGTGGATAGGGGATAGACACCTGAAATTACAACAGCAGAGGCTGACATTTACTCTTTGTATCAAAGACATTAGCATTCTTGCCCCTTCACTTCATGTCAATCCATGAACCAAATAATGTGCCCTGCTTTGAAAATACAGAAGTAATGTAAACATCCAGCTAAGACTTAGGTTTGAAAGACAGATAAACTATCCCATGCATCCATCGTAGATACTAAGAGAAAACCTAATGTTATTGTTCTTTTACATTAGAAATATTTTAACTTGTTGGAATCTGTCTACCAATCAGCTGAACAGGCACACCAGTTCCATTTTACCCTTAAATTCAGGGTAAAATACTGGCTTTAGTGAAGGTGTCAAACATTTGACCACTGAGAAAAATGGCATTTTGAGTTTTGTGTTTCCTATGACATGAGGAACATAAATGTTTACTAGAGGAAAGAAATTGTAGACCATGGCCTACAAAATTAGGAAAGAGGAGATAAACGTGCCAAAAATGAGAAAAAAAAAAAATTTTTTTTCTTTTTAACAGAAGTAATACATATTTACTATATTATGTAGAAAACCTCTTACCTACCTTCATTTGTAGAAACACCTAAATGAGTTTCTATATTAAGCCTTTTAATGGATGAAGAACAAGATCTTCAATGACAGGGTAAGTAGGTACTGCATGTCTCCATATCACACTCACTGAAATGAGTGTAATGAGGGGTTAACAGCAGCACCAATTTCATTTCAAGTAAAGATGGCCACCTTGGTTAGTCTTTCAGAAAAGAGCTAATTTGTTGATAAATTGCTCCTGTCACATTCTTTAAAGAGGTTGGTTGTCTCAAATAATAGAATGACCTTATTATTCTTTCAGTAATTTTACATTTGGACACCAAAGGGCAATACGTCTTACATATATAAACAAAATAGTCAGATATATGCTCATATAACTCTTTCTAACAGCCATCAGAATGTTTTATGATTTATTGAAAATACTTTAGTATAAATGTGTTGCCTTAGAGCTCTAAAATATTTTTAAAGCTTATAAAAGGTGCTTTCAATGAGGCAGAAGAGTTTGATTTAACCTGATAAATTTTAACAGTGCTAAAATATTCCCACTTAAAAATGGTTTTGAAAACCTCACGCAGTTTAATTCACATTTTACTTCCCCCTTTCTCTTCCCAACTTCTATTTCAGAAAGAACTAATCTTTGAATTAGACAGCATTGTACTTCATTCCTTTTGAACATTGGTGTGCTATTGCATTATTCTTGAAGCAGAAATGGCAGGTACTAGAAAAAACTGCACTATTCCTCCTTGCAGTCAGGAAGACTTTAACTGAGTCCTGGGTTCCTAATTCATGAAGTTTTACAGAAGCCCTGCATGTTACAGCTCCAAAGTAATGTTGTTTGTAAGTGGCCAAATATAAAGCCCATTCTATCTAGATGCAGTGAGGATTTCTGTATGAATCTGGTCCAGAAATGCCCATGAGATTGTTTTTACACTCAACTTAAGAGTGATAACACTGGCAGTTTGAAAAAAAATAGTAAGAAACTGCACATAATCCTCCAGCTCTTCAGTTTACATGCAACTGCTGGCAAACCAGCATGTTCTCCTATGGTGCTTGCTGTAAACTATGTGACAGGAGGTGACTGAAAACGTGTCCTCCCTGATACTATCATTTGTAACCACCATCAATATGACTCACAGTTCAACCTTTGCAGAGCATATTAAATTAAAGATAATAAATGTTTAATTCTCTCAATTCACAGGTTAAAAAGTATCAGTCACATTGTGTGCTAATGCAATGGCCAAATGCTATTTTATCTCACAAAGTGAAATATGTAATGTGACCCACACAGAAATACCCTGATACAAAGTCAGAAAAAAAGGAAAACCCTGATTCAAAGGAGTTACTGCAATGTACGTTTTGAAAGGTCTATCCATTACATTTATGACAAAATAAACGACCTTGTTGATGGAAACAATAAAATGAAGATTTGTCCATGACTGCTAACTGCCTCACAGAATTGAGATTACTTCTATCAGAAGGTAAGGTTTTCACTTCTTCCCATGTAGTGTTGTTGTCCAAGTAACTTTATAAACACTTTGGCTGTTTGCTTCCCCACTAGACCTTATTCAAGTGTTACTCAGCAAAAAAACCCCATACAGAAACCTTTTGAAGGACAACATCTACCTTAAAAGAAAATCAGAGCTTGGAATTCTCAATGCAACTGAAAGGCATCAGGATTACTTGCAGGGACTCACTCTTCCCTTGTCTTCTCTCCCTTTTCCTCCTTCATGTCTGCCTGTCAATGGCCACATGACTTCTGCCATGGCTGACAGCTGAACAATGGACTTAATTTTACTTTTACCTTTTGTCAACTTCCTATCCTCTGTATAAGGCTAGAATTCTTTCTGGCATTGTTGGTTACTGATGGATTTAGCCCCCAGAATTCAGAAATCTAAAAATCTGTACAATGCAATACTGTAAGAGGTTGAGAGACAGCTATTGAATCACATTATTATTTAATGAGAATAACTTAAAAATTCTACATTCTTCTCATATTACCTCTACCTCAAGTCAGTAGCAGTATTTTTTAAGATCAACTTCAATTTTCTTTCATCTTACTAAAGCAAATACATGGTATAATTAGTTTCTCCTTACTTGCATATTAGGTTCATAATACTATATTACAAAATTCCATACACATGTAAATTAGACCTAATTGGACTGGCTCATCAATCTGTTCCCCAATTACATAACAAAAATACATTAACTGAATGTGATTTATGTATAAGGTACTTGTGAATGTTTGTGATGGAATTCATAAAGCCCTCATTTGCATATCCTAATTAGCAGTTTATTAATCTTAAATGCATACAGAAATTAACAGCATTTTAATCTTCTAAAATGCAGCTTTTTTTACCCTTTCATTAACAACCATCAGTCTTAGTATAAGACAATTTTTAATAGCTTAGGGATACAGATTATGAGTGCCTATGTACACATAAAAATATGCACAGATAGTTGTGAGCAATTTTGCCTTCCCTTCACCCTAGAGAATTGCCACAGGAGACAGTATGGCTTTGTGGAGTAAGGCCTCAGTAAAAATAAATGATGAAGCCTTTCCAAGTAGATACATATATAGGCCCTTAGCTAAGCGGTGTCATGTTCTAGAGCACCACAGGTTAATTTTCCTTTTGGAACAGAGACTGACTACATGAAATATGGATTTTTTTTTTTATTATTTGCATCTTTTATTTCATGGTTATAAAATGTGCACAATATATTTAACTGAATAGGGAAGGCCAGTTAATTAAAAGTCCTAAAATCCAAATACCAAATGGCATCTATGTTTTATAACAGTGGAATTTTAAACAACATTGAGAAAGAATTTTATTCATTTCCTCTGGATCCCAGCTGAACACAGAATGATAACAGCTCTGCTCAGCAAAGTGTCAGGTAGGTGTGCTTTCTAATTTTAGCTTTAGTAACAGGTCACTGCTGATCACTGGGTAGTGACTCACAACTTTAAAATTCTGCAGGTTGCAATTTGCTTTTGTAAATATGCTATTTTGTATTCCGTATTTTGCATTAACGGTTTAATGCTTGCATTCCTATTTCTTCTCTCCTCTTCTTTAAACTGAAGTGCAGACCAATAAACTACCTAATTTAATTATATATTGAGCCGTACCACTTGCAAACTACACACAACGTATAGCAAGAAACATACCTATGTACCTTCGGACAAGAATTGAGATTCCTTATTACTGTGTAATGGGTGTTCATTGATTGTGCAGTCACATAATA
This sequence comes from Astur gentilis, assembly GCF_929443795.1. Classification (NCBI taxonomy): domain Eukaryota; kingdom Metazoa; phylum Chordata; class Aves; order Accipitriformes; family Accipitridae; genus Astur; species Astur gentilis. The sequence continues at coordinate 8,037,783 of NC_064893.1, read as the reverse complement.
AGCCTAGGGAGGATGACTAAGGTCATTGCAATGGTGCTGATAACAATATTTCATTCTTTAGGGTCATTCTTAATGGAATGCCATAAGGACAAGGTAGAAGCATTTTAGTGTGCTTTAGGCAGCACAGGTTAGAAATAATCTATCCATTCTTCTTCAGCTCCTGCTTATTTATCAGTCTGAGGAGATAGTAGTCACCCCATGGTGACAGTGGAAGGTGGACACTCTTCCCCTCTGTTACAGAAACAGGCATGGTGACATATACCCACAGCTCCTACGCTTGCCCTTTTTAGCAAGGTCTTAATTTTAGACTATTATACCCAGATCTTACTTCCATTAAGAATCCAACTTAGTGACCACAGTGACCAAGGAACGACAACACTGCCTTTAAATAAAACTCTAAAAAGGCTCACTTGGGTAATGCTTCACCACTGTTCTACTTCAAGAAAACTGCAGGAGATAAGGCCCTGTTACCTCCCCCACTTAAAAGGTATATGCAAAGAATAAGTGTTTTCTTCAGCTTCAGCTGTATTGTTCAAAATATTTCACAAAAATGAAGACCTAGAAATATCTGTGATTGATGGGTATGAAAACAATAAAAAGAATTTCAAAACTGAGATGCTATCTTGAATGTGTTGCATTTCAGGTATTACACATACAATGTCTTAGGGGTGGTAGGGAGGGAAGGAAGCTGTATTTTCAGAAACCGCACACCTTTTAATCTGGAAATTAGGTTCTTTTAAAGTGATATGTCAAAAATGGAGGTACTAAAAATTACAAGTTATTTTAACAAATCTTGTATGGAGCTTTAAGTGATGTGAAGTTGATACAGTGCCAGAAACAGAACCTTGGACTTTCAATTCCCAGTTCAGAGCTAAGCTGAGAAAATGCAATTCAGTGTAACACAGGACAAAACAGTACATAACAAAAGAAGATGGTCTCCTTGAAATCAGAATGTCTGTCTTTCAGTGTTTTCGGAAGAGATGCTCTAAGAAGTAGATTTCATGTCATGCTGTATATAAAAAGAGAAATATCTAGTTCTTAGTTAATATATTCTGCTCAGTGATATCCCTTCTCCTCTGAAATACATTGTGCTTACGTAAGGAATATTCATGTGTGCGTATATGTACATGTTTAGTGTTTACATTATAAATGCCTGAAAACATAGAAAGCTTACTTAAAGTACACATTGATTTGACACCTAAGGTTGAATGTGCCTGGTTCAGTTATTAACAAATAAATAAATACCAGCCAGAAGAGATGCAAATGGTGAAAACAGTACTGAATTTTAGTCTGAAGGATATTAAAAAAAATCAGTATGAATAACAAACTGAACTTGTCATCTAAGTATGGCTGTCCTGACAAAATAATATGAGTGTACAAATGTTAATCCATTAATAATAAATCATATTGACTACAATTGGCTAAATTTCGTGCAGATATGATTAACTATATTTGTCTCGTGTATGTGCAGACTAACTTCGAGTCCATTTTATTACTTACCCTGCATTTGTCTTCTATTGCCTGGACAGCATAGAATTAAATCAAAATAGCATTTTCTAATGCTATTTTACTTTGACTAAATGCTTTTCTTGTCTACTGTTTGGAATTGTAATATGCAATAAGATAAAGTAAATGAAATTCAGCAAGTCAAGAAGTCTTAAAAATTGTCAGAGTCATACATGAGATACAAAGTAATCTATCAGTCTGAAATGAATAGTTTCCACTGTGTATTGGCTTGGGGGTAGCAATCCATAACTAAATCTTTTGACATCTATCCATCACTGAAAAACAGGCAATGTAACATTGTCTAAACAGTTAAAATGCAGTCATATCTAATCTGATGTAATATTGTAACCACACAGGGATGTTGCGTTCATTAAAGTGAATGTAAGACAGACAAATGAAAAAAGTCAAAGTCTCTGCTACCCAGCTTCTTCAGACAATTATATCTGTTATAAAAAGTGCCTAGCTTGATTTCTAAAGATGTATACTAATCTTCTGTTAACCAGATCCACAAAAAAAAATGTCTAGCTTGGGTTCAGAATACACCTATTACCTTTGTCTTAATTTTTGACCTACACAAATTTGCAATCTCTTCAGTTTTCCTTGAAAAAACAAAATCTTGAAGCAAAGCTTCAGCTGAATGCAAACACAAAGATTTCACTTAATTTTATAGTGATAATTTTTCATTTTATCGTTTCATAAACTTTTCAGGAACTCACTCATACCTTTTAACTTTTGAAAGGACAGAAAATTAAAAAACTCAATGTAGTCCAAAATTTATAATGAAACCCACTGGTATTAACCAGCAAAAGCTGAAATTCAGCCTTTGGCTAGATGAGAATAGTTAAATATATATATATATATATGTTCCATTCCTAATTTGGATTTGTCATTGAACCTAAAGCAGAGGAAGGGGAAACATAGACCTTAGATACTAAATCTAATCAATTTTCATAAGATTCTAGTAGGTTTTTTAAAGGATTTTTCCTTGCAATGGAAGGTGGAGTCACACTTTTTGCAATGTGAACAGAAATTATGAGGGTAACTTGGGAGTTTGTGAATCACCACTTGGAAACCAATAGGCTTTGCAAGCTTTGCTGGTAATGCCTGAGTTAAACATTATGCGCCTATCTATGTAGACCAGCACAAAGCAAAGAGTGGAGTACAGATGGGATTCTTTTGACCTGAGTGCATCTGCTATGTGAATTGGATAGAGATTTTTCATTTCCTGCATCATTCACCATGAGCCAAAGTGATTCCCCAAAGCTCATTCATTCATTACTCTTGAAAACACAATAAAACCAAAAGAAGACAGAAAGAAAAATAGTGTTGATTATGAATGCCTATAAAGAAAATAGAGATTTTCACTTAGAATTTCAAGTTGTGTTGACAAATGTATACACTACCTTATAGTGTCAGGAATAGAAACACAGTTACTTTCTGTTTGCTTGAAACTTCATCACCAAAATAAAAAGCTATCAAAATCTCAATTCCTCCTATGCTTCCTATGGGTATTTCAAGCTGTAGCAAATGCAAACTACTCACTGCAGCCTTACCCTCAAAGTATGATTAAACAAACCCTTCTTCCTGGCTCAAACCCACAAACACCTGCTCCCCAAACTGGAGACCTGCAGAGCACTTATCTACAAGATACAGTCTGAGATGCAGTTTCTGCCACAGGATGAATGCAAAATGCAAAAATCTTGAACATCTACTCACCATTGTGGCCTACTATCTTAAGGCTCAGGAAGGATCAGAGAAGCATTTTAGCAGCAGCAAATCTAGGACTGCTCTTGCATGTAATAGTGAAAAGAGCAGAGCCCAATTTAGCAAGACAGCTATGTAACTAGACATCCACTAGTTTGTCTTATCCAGCACTGAAGACCAATTAAATACTATTTGTGGGCTGGACTAGATGGTCTCCACAGATCCCTTACAAATAAATCATTGTATGATTCTTATTACAACTTCTGTAGTAGTAACAATATTTTAAACTTGATTAATTGTTTCAACTCAGTAATAAAAACTATACTAATAGCCCAAGCCCATCTCCCCCACTGTGGGTTAAAGGTTGCAGAATTACAGTGCCAGCATAGAATGATTATTAAAGCTGAGAAAATGTTAGTATTAATTAGGTAGTATCTAATTAAAAGATTAAAAGAAAAAAAAAAAATTAAAGCTGTCATTTCAATACAAAGTACAGTGGACCTATCCCGTGAGGCTAAAAGGAACCCTAAGCCCTTAGCGTTAGGAAGGAAAGAACATGAAGTAAACATCCCTGGATTTTCAGGTTCTGCATCTAAGCCAGAAATGTTGGAATGCATCTGGAATGCCTCTTTTCAATATAACTTCCTTCCCACAGAGTACAACATATTTTGTGAAAGGTCCTAATTTGCGAAATCCCCTGATTCACATACAGATTGAAGAATCATCTTTTACAATTATAACATTTCAAAGCATCTCTGAATTCTCTCCATTTGCATGAACTAAACTTTCTACAGATTTTTATATATTCCTCTTACTGAAATCCACCTCACCTATCTGAATGTCTCAATCTACCAGATGGGTAGATCTGAACAGTCAATTACCAAGGATATTTGATGATATCAAAATGCGTATGTAATGACTAGAGACAGGCATGATACAGTAACTGATCAGGACCACATGCATGAATGCATGGCAATGAAAGCCAGTATGGGGAGCCACAGATTTGTGTGTAACCTATCTCGCAAAAACTTATGAAAAGTGAAACAGGTAGATGGGGAGGCTTGCCAGAAGAATTGCTTTATCTGTGAAAAATCATTGCACTAAGCAAAAAGAAATACTTAGCTATACCAATCTCAGGAACATGAATAATGTGGGACAACTGAGATGGGATATCCCGTTTAAGCTGTGGAACTACATTGGCACTGAATTACTTCCATCTTATGCCAGTATGGTAACTGAACCTTGAGAGCATCCATGTGGACCAAATGTATGGACAATCAGTAAGTCAGGCCCCCTTCCCTCTTCTGTATGCTCCAAAACCTGACTGGTTCTGGCCAATCACAGAGAAGACCCCACAGCAAACTTACAGAAACACTGAGTGACTGCACAGGCAAATGCATACTTCTGGGGCAAGACCTGTGTCCTGATCCTCAGATGTCCCACCCTGGGATTTGGTCAGAGCGCAGTAATCACCTCCTCCAGACAATCTGCCCCCTTCCTTTTGCTGAGGCAGGGGGCAACGAGGCACTGCACATGGCCACAGCGCATACCTGAACCCACGAGTCTGGAAGTGCTCCCAGGTCTTGCAGTTTCCTGTTGAGCCCGAGACTGACTAAGGAATCCAGTTAGTGATCCATTTGGTCAACCTCATCCTAAGAGCCTCATTCAGTCAAGCTGATGTATAACTACTGAAGGTTTGTAGTCTTTATTTCTGAAATAATGCCAAAATCAATGTGCAGAAGGGTAAGTCTTTAACAGTCATAGTGAATATACCTCTGTAGATGTGCACTTATGAGATGTATATATATGCGCATGATTTTAATTAAAAAAATACCTTCCAATGATTTAAAAAGCAATATTCTGTGCTCATCATATCTAAAAATTGATTTCATAGGCTCTAGACTATTAAGGTGAAGCAAGGAATGAACCCACATTTAATTATCTGGGAATTTCCATGACACGTCTTTCGATGGGTGAGCCTGTATGCTAAACACCGATACATATTATTCTTTTCACAGCTTGTACAGTCTAAGGGATCTGTTCCATCACACCCATACTCATAAATGGTTCTATCTATCTCATATGTTTATAAAATTCTCCTACTAATTAAGGGACCAAATATGATAAAAAAATTAACAGGTTTTACAGCCACCTACTGAATGGTATCATAGAGTTAATATCAAACGGCCAGATACAGTATTGCAGACAGCAAAGAAGTGAGGAAGAATCTTGGGGTTTGTATGGTTTTCTGTGTTGTTTACTCATCGTTGTAACTCCCCCATGACTTAAAAGCACAGTGTAAATTGGTTCCCCTAAAAATTAGAAGCCCTGCCTGAAACTATTCTCATTCTTTCTTCTACGTCAAAAATGGTAAAAACGATTTTTTTAGCAACCCTGTTTCATTTTTCTTAGAACAGAAAACATTTTGACATATCAGATCATAACAGTCTTGTAAGTAAATCTTTATAGTGTGCTCACTCAAAATGGGTATCTCATAAAATAATGAATGGCAAGGCAAATGGGACACTTTTATGCCTCTCAGTATTTTTATTTTATTGAGTAGTTATAGGTACTAGTAGCTGGATTTTGAAATAATTTTCTATTAACTTCTAAGACAATAGTAAAGTTCAAGGTTACTACAGAGATGCAGCACCCTTCTGTGGTCTGAACGAAGTTCATTGAGCCAGCAGGTGGAGTCATCTCTGTAGACTAATCTGTGCTAGTCTCCTCATGATAAACCTCATTTTAATTTTCAGAAAAAGAGAGCATGGCATGCAGCTCCAGAAGTTCAGCTACTCTCTTGCCTCTCTAAGTCTCCAGATTTAAAGTGTGAACCTGCACTGCTTTCCTACTCTGTAAAAAATGGCCTGGGTCACATGGTTTCATATCGTTAGTTGTTCCCCCTGGGGATGCTCCCTGTGTACACTTACTAATAGTCCAGGTAATCCCATCTGGGCATGCAACACAGTGAAACACATGCAAATATATTTTTGGTGGAGGGATGAAAAGGTCATGTTCAATTTTGACAAGTCAGGTTTGAGACTGGGTACCATTTCTTCTGCCATTCAACCTCAGAGAATGCAAATTGCCCTTCCAGAGGAATTGCCATATGCCTAGCCTAAGTACACACCAGTACATTGGCTGTGTTGACACAGGTTGAAGTGCAGTTTCAAGAGGAAGCTGGTATGACTGCTGCCCCAGGGACCACTCACTGCATGCTAGCTTCTAGCGCTCACAGAAGTGAGCAAGCACTACTTGCAGTAGTCCCTGAGTATTCCTGCCAAAAAATTATTTGCACTTTCTATTATAAATAAGAAGAACAAAACCTGGCTGCAGGTAGGCATTTCTGTGGTATTCATCACCTTGTAAGAGGAAATATTGGATTACCTTGTGCGCAATTTCTTGTTTCTTCTCTATTTTTCAAAACTAACTTAGGAACAACCGCAATTGAATATATTTTAAAAGAAGAAAAAATGCATAAATTTTACAGGTGGGCATTTATTCCCTTTTCTTGCAAGTAATAAAACCTTTGTCATTCGAATCACCCTTTAAATTTAATAAAAATGGCAACATATGGCAACATATGGCTGTTTACAGAGATCTAATTAGCCCATTTCCCTAAATATGCTTTTACACTTCAAAATATTAAAATGCAACTTGTAACTTGCATATCAGAATTAAGGAGAAATCATTTCTACTTAACTGCCTGAAGACAGCCAAATCCTCCTCCTGACTATCTTTCATCCTCCCTTTCAGCTTAGCTGAAAGGTATGTTGAATAAAGATGATTTTAATGTCAAACAACCCCCTTGTTTGCTTCTGAAGCCTTCTTTGTGAATATACGTCATCACCAGAACATGAGCTACCTATGACATCTGTAAAAATGGAAAAGGGTGGGCTAAAGAATAAAAATCAGTGTCTACCATCCAGCAAGTTCACCTGCTCAGGTCTGGAAGGACTCCAGTCCCACACAAGAAACATTTTTCCTGCACATTTATAAGAATAAGGTTAGCAACATTCAAATCCCTTACATATGGCTGGCTGTCTCCATGGAATACTGCATGTGACTTTCTAGAGCATAGAAGCTGCTACATCAAACCACATAATGGTCTCCTATTGCCTGTACATCCAGTCTACAGCAACGGCTAACATCAGATGTTTCAGAAGAAATCGTGGAAACTGGTAAGTATTTCTATACCACAGTGGGATATTTATGCATAACTGCAGATGATGCTTGCACTATGTTACACGATAATGTAGCAGACTGTAATTTTTACTTTAGCTACTACCACTGCTGACAGTTTTTATTCGTGCTATTTAAATGACTGAATCACTGTCTCATTGTAGAAGTGTGCTTCTTCTGTAGAACTCAAGTTCTGTTTCCCTACAAGACAGTAAGTAATATGCTTTCTGGGAAATAGCAAATTGTCATGACACATGCACTATTTCTTTTTCTTCTCTATATAGAAAAAAAAATGAAGCTCATATGAAATAATAAAAAAATATCACCAAGATTTGCCATAGTAGTGAACTTACTCTACCATTAGCTTATCAAAACCAATAGCCATATTTGGGACAACAAAAGCCTCACAAGGCTGAAGAGGACATTATTCAAGCCGAAGACACTCCACTTTAAAAAAAAGTAGTGAAATGGAATGTATAAATGCACAGATATAACAAATGTAAGAATCCAATGAGATTGAAATTACACACAGACACACACAAAGACCTCCACTATGTTATTGGCTTCCCTTCTCCCTGAAGAGAAATAGCTGCTGTCAGAGTGGTAATGAAGTCTCCAAAATTCATTGTTCTAGGAGATGTCAATACAGATATGGACAGTGTCTCTAATGCTTTAAATTAGCTCTTGTCCATCATGAGAATCACAGGATTGCTCAAGGTCTGACTCGTGCTGTTAATCTGGTTTACACGCAGATATAATGGATTTAACAGTTAGATTCTTACTACACCTTCCAAATGGAGGTTAAGGCTCTTTCACATATTTGTCTAAAAGGTGAAATCTAAGGAGCAATAACATGGATTCAGTAAGGTCCCAAAACACTTTGTCTGAAAATTTCACTGTTAGTTGATAGTTTGGAGAAAAGATAAATGACTTTTCTACAGCTGTTTCTGCATTTTCTCTAACACCTGGGTTTTCATAACTGCTTTATCAGGAATGTAACATGAGGCATTTTAGTTGCACGTGGCTAAATGTTATGCAACAAAATTCTGTGTACCTATGCTAGGTAGACAGGGTACTAGGGAGGAAAAGCCCTTGGTGGGAACATCTAAAATGTTACATCAGTTGGACTTGATGATCTTAAGGGTCTTTTCCAGCCTAAATAATTCTATGGTTCTATGAAAATCACAAAAAGTGCAGATGGATTTACAAACTATCTCTGTTATCAGCCTACTCTTTCCCAATTTAGGAACTATGAGCTTAGGAAGGTGCACTTCATATGATATTTCCCTGATAGGAGTGAGCAAAGGAGTCTGCAAGAAAGGAATGCCCTGCACCTTGACAGAGTATCACAGTGTAGAAATGAGATGCAGGATGTCCCCATGTGGTGCAGGGCACTTCTTGTGACCTGGCTGTTGGACAGACATGTGGCATATATAGTAAAATACAAGCAAAGGAAGAGATTCCCACGAGAAAGCAACAATAGACAGAGAATCCAGCCTCAGCCAACTAGAAATTTCTTGCTTGATATGAAATGAAGGCAAAACCAGCAATAATAGTACAAACACATTAATAGAAAGCACACCTGGAATTACATTGACAAAATCAGTAGTTAGCCCTTGCATGTTTTGTTTTGTAACAGATACCAAAATATATTTCTAAGGGGTACGGTCTCACCATTCCCAGTCTTGTAGATGAAGAAGAAGTACAGAACCATGATGCTACCTGACAACATACCATGAATCAATGGCAGGGTTGAAAGCGGAAATCCCGGTCGTCCAACTCCTGCATTTATTCTATAATCATTATACGCTCAAGCTCCCTAGACAGGATGTAAGCCATCCTTTAAATGACAGAAAAAGGAAGGTCTCTTTATAAGAAACCATACCTTTTATTAGATGAAAGTTTTAAACAATTTCACAGGCAAATTGTGATACAGATTGCAAATGAAACTGTGATCCTTATTTAAACTGCAAATTCCGTCAAACCACCAAACTAAATACCCTCTAAAAGGAGAAACTAAACAGTATAAAGATTCCTGATTGGTATGCAAATGCTGTTGGTTTCTGCTACTAATAGATAACTACTGTAAAGAGGTGTTTCTGTTCTTCAACAAGCATAAGTAATCAAAACTGTTCTCTCCTCTCTGAACTTTGTTTCCTCCTCTGGACTTGGCATCTAATTTTATTCCTTGATTTATCTAAGATTTAGGTGTGTGGGGGTTACTTCTTATTGGCTAGGAAAAATAAAAAAAAAGCACACACAGTTACCAGTAATGTTTTACTTACCATTATTATAAACTTCATCAAACTACATCTAGTCATGTCAGTAATATATTCAAATGTTCTACTTAGCTGAGGCTTTTTGTTTGTTTGTTTCCCTTCACCAAAACCAGGCACTTTTAGATGTTGTAGAGAATTCTGTACTTTTGGGTACATAAAAGCAAAACAAAAAAAATCTGAGGAAAATAGAAATAATGATTCCCTTGGTATATATTTGAAACAGTAGGCTATGTCAACCAGGCATTAATTTGGGTAATACCTTTCATTTCATGAAGATCATAAAAGAGCTGTTTGTGACTTGACCTGTGAGTTGTGCATAAAACGGTGAAACATTCACAGAACTACCTCCACACAGCTTTACATCTTTGCTTTGAAGGGTAGAGCTGAATGAAAATCGATTAAGAACTGCCCTCACTATCTAAACAATTGAGCAAAACTTGAGTGCTACTTTGGCTTCCTTTCAAAATTCTAGGTGGCTCAGCTGAATAAACTCAGCTGCATGTGACGACAGGCAAAGCCTAATCTTCTTGGGAAAAACATCCACCACTGGCTCCTCCACCACACTGCATGCAGCATACTTACTTACCTCTAAGGCAACCACCTCATCTAGAGGCATTGTCTTCTACTGATGGATAATCTAGTCCTTTAAGGAGTTCATGTTGCTAGCAATACTCATCCAAAGCCTAAATACTTTAAAGCTATATGCATTGCTTCACACAGCTGCAATACACTTTTAATTTTATTAGGAATTTAATAACATTTCCACATACTTGTTGATGTACAGTCCTAATGACTAATCAATATGCTCGAATAAATGTTTTTAAAATGCCTAAAGCAAAGTGACAGTTCATTTATCATAGGAATTTTGACCACATGCAGCCTCCAAACAGATTTTTAAATTCATAAAAAATACAGGAATTGAAAAGAAATGCACACTGTTCATGTTTCTGAACAGGTTCATCTGTACCACCCTTATACTGTTATCTATCATTATTATAGGCTTTCATGCTAAATGCCAACGTACCATAAATTCTTCATAAATATCAAATCCATAATTATATATGCTACGTTCCTGACAATTTGCTGGTGTTTTGACATGAAAACACTATGCTATCAAACAACCCCCACTGTATCCCCTTGATAGTCCATAGAGTGATAGGTATTTGTGTTAAAAAATTAGCCAGCTGGAAGGTAGAGTGATGGGGATTGAACTACCCATGAAGATATAATCATTGATTTTGAAGCACTTTTCATAAAGAGTACTTCTATTGAATTTGTTTATCTTCTGTTACAGAAAGCACACAGGAGGGCAGGAAAGTAGCATCATCATAACCTACCACTCATGCATCAATGCCAAAGTAATTAAGGATGCTATATGAAGAAAATCACCTTTGACATTTCATTGAGAGTACTAAGTCCATGAAATAACACTGCTAATATTTTTTCATTTTGCTGTGAATATCCCAATGAAAAAATCTCTGGTCTATTTGCAGATAAATACTATTACATTTTGTACATGTGCAGCTGATGGATCTACAAGGTTAAGGCCATTTTTTCCAGTGATCTATAGTTTCAGGTGCCCATTTTGTGCACCCAGGCTACAGCTCTCAATCAGCTTCTGAAAATTAAGTCCAAAGTAACTCAGTAGCACTGTGTATCATTCAACCAGGAGAAGTAGTCGGCATCCCACTCATTAACTCTAAAGTGCAACTTATAAATAGTATTTTAGAAATATATGTCTGATATAAATAGGGAAATAAACTTCTACCAATACATTTGTTCACGCACACACAGAGGCATTAACAGAAAGCAGTATCACAAGATACCCAGTTCAAAAGTCTGATATAAATAGGGAAATAAACTTCTACCAATACATTTGTTCACGCACACACAGAGGCATTAACAGAAAGCAGTATCACAAGATACCCAGTTCAAAACACTAAAGAGAATTCAGAAAAAGAGTAGGCATTTATATAGCATCCACATTACATTTAGATGTAGTATTTTATTCTACATCTAATGCATATGCAAGACGAACTTCTTCCTTGGCAAGTTATTCCACTGTGCAATTTTTTTCTATTATCTCAAAAGAATTTGGTACTAGTCAAGGTCCCAGAATAGACACCAAATTTGACCTATGTGGGCTTGTTTCAAGGAACACATTTCTCACTGAAAGACATAACATGAAACTACTCCATGATTTCACTGAATGATCATAGGTGGTGAGAGCTGAGGCCAGAGTTTCAAGAAGTCTCAGAAGGGTTTGTGCTTGTCTGCATGTGGGTTCAAGTCCCCCCACCCAGCTCATCCTTGCCACATGCAAAGGAAAAACTCCTACATCTAAGTGCTTGCAAGGAAAGGGACACAGATTGGGCAAGTTGCTGACCTGCTCTGGATATCAAGTTATGAGCAGAGACCTCTACTAGAAAATATGCTTGGATGAATCAATCACTCTCTTTTCCTGATGTTGCTCATTAAAGCAGGGTCTGGATCCCATCTGTCCCACCTCCAGATGTCCATATCAACTGCCATAAAAAGTCTTTTTTATCTCTGTGCTGACTTCATACAAAATACTCTACACACTGGAGAAGCGCTAAGAGGAGACCTTGACAAGCTCTCAGTCAGCCTTGACTTGAACTGGGGACTCTTAGTTGGATTTCTCTTTTCAGAAACCTACCTAAACTGTGAGGCAGTAGAATATTTAGTAAAAGGAAAAGTCTTTATTCATCTTCTTTATTTACCTGTCCTTTTGGAACTGGCTTCTCCCTAACACCTCACAGGCAACAGCTCTATGACCTTAGTGAGGACTTACATGGGAGACAAAACTCTGCCCCAGTGGATACTTACACATTTAATGTTAAATAGAACATGAAACATTAAGAAAAATTCTCTACAACACCTCTTTAAAATACTTTTCAGCAATGTATAAACATTGGGTACCTTGAAGGACATGACGGACCCTGTACCTTTGGTGGACGCATCAATTAATATGCTATTAAATGAAAGAAGAACACTAGAACTACTCCCCTCCTTTCATCAATCAATTTCTTCCATTTGTTTTATGCTATGGGGTTTCTTATTACAGTAATCCAAAACTGAAGTGTACCATTCTATGTTTGTATGACACATTATAAAGAAAAACATGAACAAGGAAACATTTCAGATAGTCTAAACTATTTTTTCCTTGATATTTAGATTCAGCTGTCAAGCTAAAAAAAGTATTTAAAATATCAGCAAAACTCTATACTGGACTGTTGAGGATTTCTTGGCTGGGCGAGGGCATGTGAGCAATCCAGCCTTTAGCTGGGAACGAAGCATAAGTTTACGAAGTGCTGAAGCGGACAAGGACGCTGTGTCCTTGTACGCTGGGAAAAGGAAGATAAGAAAAGCCTGACAAACAATTCCTGGATGCCGAAGAATGAGATAAGTAACCGCTGGACACCTCGTGGAGAAGCTTGCACAGCCAACAGAGGATAAAATAGCGCCGTGTGAAATGGAGTATTGTACCAATTAGAGTATTGTATAAGGCGCGTGCATAAGCGCATAAGGTATATAACTGTGCTAAAAGTTGTAGTAAATGGGCTTCACTTGATCACATTGGTCTGTGTGTGATGTCCCCTGTGGATCCTCCGCAACACGGGACTAGTCATTAACCTCCATCACAGATGTATATGTAAGGCAGCACCAAGCTCATTTATCTTGTGGAGAGAAATTTGTGATCCTAACTAGTATGTTAACTATTAATTTATATAATGTGCATAAATTACACTAATCTTTCACATTCCTAACAAAATTACATAGAAACCCCAAAGAAAATTACAAAGTTCCAATCATTTACACAGTAAGAAAATAATGAATTATTTCTTACAATGCACAGTATATTTTCTCTTTCACCCACTTCCTGAGATCTCTTGGAAAACTTCCCTACAAAAATACCCATGCTCTTCATCGCTATCAACCCGTTCTCATCAGCTGGAGGGTTAGTCCAGATTTTTCTCACTTGAGAGGAACTTCCTCGATCAGAGACTGGTTACAATCAGCATCTGCAGGGAGCATCTTGTCTGCTTGTTTGCTTTTTCTGTCCAAGTGCAGCTGTGACGGCCAGCCCTGAGTGACCTGCAGAAAATGTAGATCTTCCTACGGCATTTTTATCTCAGATCATCTTGTTTCTAGCTTTGCTATAAAGTTGTTTGAAGAGCCTAGTACTGTCACTAACAATGCTAGTACTCAGATGGTGAAAGGAAATTAAGTGGGTGAGCACTAGTGTTGGAAGAACTCGAATATGGTAATTCTGGTAGAAAAACAGCGTTCCTTGTTATGAATCTTTTGTTGTTGAAACACTCCCTTCCAGGTTCTGTTTGTTACAACTTCTAAGTAGGAAAAGGCAACATGAAAGCAAAATTATGTAATTACATTAGAGGCAATGGCAGATGTTGCAAATTGTGGTAGAAGCAAACAAAATAAAGGATTAATGGCTATTACAGTAATAACAGAAACAACAGCAGTCAAGTCAGGTAACAAGAGCAGCAACAAGGAAAGAAGAAAAAATAACAATTATCTTACGAGCTTCTTCCCTTCTCAGTAAACAGATGTTCATGAAGCAACCATTTAACCTCCAAGCATTTGAAACAAATTCTCCTATTACTAGTCATTCATGGATATTACTCAGTAGAAGCAGTCTGTGCACAGAAGGAATTATGCAAACCTGAAGTCATTTGTTGCTAGCAGTTCCCCTAGTTAGGGGTTGTGCTATTCATGTTCATCAGTCATCTCTAGTTTTCTTTCTGCCTTATTTTAATACAGCTTCTCACTTCAATGTCACTACCATGAATGAGGTAAGCTTGGGCTATGAATCAAAAAGGCAAAATAATCAGTATGTTTTATGTACGATGTCTTCAAGCATTCCATGTACTAAGCTGAAAATGCAATTGAGAAGTTAAAATTATATAACTCAACATACTGAGTTGAAAATATATTAATGTTATATGCTGGAGAGGTGGTTCCATAGGAGTACCATATATTTATCCACTGAAAAGTTCACCATTTTTTTTTCCTTTAACATCTGTGTAATGCTTCAGTGTTCTGCAGTTAAAATCTGTTGTGTTTCACTGAACTCTGTGTCCACAGCTATACCTTCTCCTAGGCTGAGACAGCTGTGAGTACTTGCTCTCTCCTTTTTGCCTCTCCTCAGGGCAAATATATGAGGATATAACCATCCCTGAGTATTTAAGGGATTCATACTTTAGGGTTGAGAAAAATTAATTGGTGGGGTGCAAAAAACAAGGAAAAGAAAAAGGACAAATTAAGTCAACAAAAATTAAGGCAGAATATAATTACAATACTAATTAGAATAGTTTTCCAGTAGGAATGGATCATTTAAATATGAACAAAACACAATAATGAAAGACTCTACTGTTGGGACATCTCTTTTACTTGCCAGGCTGTGCTCTGAGAATAGAACTGATAACATCACCAGATTTTTTCCCCCTATCTGTAATTCTAATTATTTTATTGTATTTTTATGTTTTATTTGAAGAAAGCTCTTTCATGACATTACCAATCTCCTTTTCAGCTTAAATCCCAGTACTACTGCTTTGCAAATTAGAAAGGGTGTTTTGGTTTTTTTATTAATTTATCCTTGAGAGTGGCCCCCAAAATAACTAAAAGCTATGTAAATTATTAGCTCATACATTAAACAGTTCCTAATTAATTTACTAGAGGATTTGTACACTTCTTAGTTTTAATGAGGTATTTCTAGGGCAACAAGAGCAAATGATGTTGTAAGTACATTTGTTTGTACAAAGGATTAAGTGAAGGCTACTTTGAATAACTCTGACACCTTGTATTCTCCCCCCCCTCCCCGCAATTTAGCATATTGTACTACCATAAACTTTGAGTATTCTGAGTGAAATCAATTAAAAATATTACATAAAGAAATAATGATACTGTTTTCATAATCAATATGTAGAGACCTTCAGTCTTTTCAAAGAAAGCAAGGAATAAAGTAATTTAAAAATTGAAATTTAGCTATTTTCTCAGAATTTTTGTCCCTTAGATTTTCTATTCTCATGACCAATCAAACAGAGTAATTAGAAACTCTGTTTTGCAATATAACATATTTAGGAAGAAAAGAATATAAAGAAGTACAGCACTACCATAACGAATCTAAATGGAAAAGCTGCAAAAACACTGATGTGAGAACCAACATAATACTCAGTGAATTTTTTAATCCTTGCAAACAGGTGAAAAATATCTGCCTCATGATTGGCAGCAAAATCCCCAGAGCCCTCATCTAATTCCTACTTGAGTACCTAATGCCTACAAACGCAGCATTATTTGTTTATTTATGTACACATAGATGCAAATTTAGCCAACACACTGACACATTGCTTCAGCTGAATGTTTGTGTAACTATGCACTAGAATCCAAAAAGCTAAAAGGCGAGCAAGCATCTTTTGCATAGTACTTGAAGCCTGGCCAAGTCCCCACTGTATGCCTAATCTGCTCCATGTGGCTAGTTCTGCAAGAATCCCGGTGGTGGTCGAGGGATGAGCAGAGCTAAGAGGGAAGGTCTGCTCCCTTCCACCACTACCACATGATACCAGCTACTCATTTGCCTGAACTGCACACACTGAAATTATGCAACAGACTGCAATTATCACTTCCTCCTGGCTTAGTTTTTGCAATAGTAGAGCTCACTAGTAAAAACGAAAATACTGGAAAACTGCATAGCTAAAATGGGTCCATAGTATAAACGTCCAATTCAATTTTTAAAACTAGACTGAAACAGAAGCAGGAAACTATCTTAATCCTTGAGACTGATAAAAATAAATCTATCCTAAACCAGAAAGACTTTGGTGTAGTCTTCTATGTTCTCACAGCATGGAAAAGTAAATATTTTCGAAAATATAATTTATAATTGTTTTAAGATACTTTTACTTACCAAATTGTCCATATGGCAAAGGGAAATGCAACCTCTAATTATGACGACAGAAGAACTGAAATTCTACTGCACAGGTTTAATTAAAGCGGATGGTTTATCTGAAGACCTTTTTTTCAAAATTCATAATGATGGCATTAGCAAGTTATTAAATACGAAAATTAATTGAGAATATGATTTGTTTTGTAGGGTCATAGGTTTGACTAATCATTGCTAATGACTTCCTGACTAATGCTCTGCTGCAATCGTGGCCATTGTGCCGCATATATTCTTCAGCTATGTATTTGATTTTGACCAAAAGCTATATCCTATTATTCGGTATGTGCCTGAATACTACAATCAGACAAATCAGTTTTCTGTTGGCAAACACTTCCTTGGTAAGTAAAAACTATGGATTTCTCCTCCTCAATTAATTGCTGTTTGAAAAACCTCAGCACTTTATTTGTATTGAAATATGCAATCATTTTGCACCTCTTAACAGTAGTTATGCATTGGTCTCAAATTCTCAGACTCAAAGCCTGGTGGGTTGATCTGGCCAGCTCCTGAGCACCCACATAGCTGCTAACTCAGTCGCCTGTGATGGAGCAGGCGAGAGAGTAGGAAGAGCAAAGGTGAGAAATCCCGTGGGTCGAGATAAAGGTCAGCTTAGTAAGTGAAGGAAAGAGAAAGAAAAAAAAAGAATGCAAAGGCAATCACTCATGATCCCCCTCAGGCAGATGGATGTTCAGCCACTCTTCAAGCAACTGCTAACTTGGAAGTCAGCAACTGCTAACGTGGAAGTGAAACCCCACTCTTTCTTCCCCTACCCCCAGTTTTTATGCATGACATTATACAGCATGGAATAAGCATTTTTTTCATTCCAGGTATATAATACCTGAAGGAGGGTGCACAGAGGACGGAGCCAGGCTCCTTTCAGTGGTGCCCAGTGACAGGACCAGAGGCGATGGGCACAAATTGAAACACAGGAGGTTCCCTCTGAACATCAGGAAACCCTCTTTTTACTGTGAGGGTGACTGAGCACTGGGACAGGTTGCCCAGAGAGGTTGTGGAGTCTCCCACCTTGGAGACTTCCAAAAAAACTGTCTGGAAACAGTCTGGGGCACCTGGCTCTAGGTGGCCTTACTTGAGCAGGGGGGGTTGGACCAGATCACGGCCAAAGATCCCTTCTAACCCTTTTGTGATTCTATGGTTCCATGAATATTTACTTTTTCCCATCACGTCATTTATACTTGGTTTCAATTCCTTAACTGGTATTTTTATGAATGCATCTTAAAAAAAAAAATTCCCCAAACTCACAGTGCTTATGGAAAGGTATCTTATCATATGATTTTATACTGCATCATATCCCTAAGCACTATCCTGTATATCATGATTTTTTTTTTTTTGTACAGGATGCTTTTTTCTTCTCCAAAGCAATGAAAACCATTCTGAAATTGTATACTGATCTGAGGCAATGATATTGCTCATTGGTCATTGCTTCACTTAGTATTTCACATCTTGTCTTTTTCACGTAAATTACCCGAAGATGTGCTCTATGTTAATGCACACTTCAGTAGCAATCAACCATTTGCATGAACCCATATAAAGAGCATCGTATCAATGCTTTTGGCACTATCATTAAAATAAATTGCAACCTTTCTAATATAGGTTCTTATTTACAGCTCACAAGATGTAGGAATTAGCCATGTATAGTCATTCCTCATGTAAATCTCCATACTTAATGCTATTTAAAAAACATTTTCCAGCCAAAGTATGCTGACCTGTGGCTCTGGTCCAGCATCAAATTCAAACAACAAACTAGAACATTGCTATAAAATAAACTGGAAGAAAAGACACTGTAACACAAATACTGAAATGCCAGTACATGTAAAAGAATAATTTTGACTATCATACACTTAATATTGTACTGACCATATCGGAAAATATTATCTCTGGTTTGTAGAAATATTTTTACAAAACCACCAAATATCAGAGGAAGGAAAATAACACATTTTCTCTCATCCCTGTCATTAAATATATTGGGATACAAAACCACTTCCATCTCCAAACTTGAAAAATAAGCTGAGGGCAAAATTTAGTCCCTGGTCCTTAAAAGCCAATCAAGCTCCCATTAGAGTTGATGAAAAGACAGTTAATTAATTGGCAAATAAACAAGATCTGTACTTTGCTACTTAGTGTAAAAAACATAATGTTATCAAATGACAGCAACACTTCTGGGTGACTGCAGGATGAGGATGGCTATGCTTGTTCACTATGGGAAACCATTTTATTCTGAAATGTGGTATAATGTGGTATAATTCAATATGACCTACAGACAGATATATACTGTATAGAAGTATATAATAAAGTATAACTGTAGCAATTTCACCTGGCAATTACCTTAAAATAAATAAATGCCAATAATGATTGCTAGATTCGTTAATAATTCTGATAAATTTTGTCCATCTTACTCATGAATAAATACAAATCAAGTAGCAACTATGCAAATGTGCTAACTCAGCATGAGTCTGACCACTGCCAACATAACCCAAGTGGGATCCCATCAATTTTGGAGTCAAAACATCTTTCCCTTCCAAAAACTTGGATTTTAGCTGAGGAAACTGTTCAATGTCAAACTCAGCACACTGTTTAGACCAAAAACAACTAAGGGGAAAAAAATATAAAATTTGTGATTTATTGTTTTGTATTTTGCAAAACAATAATTCAGTTATTAATTTATATCGATTAGCTGTAAAATATGAAACATATCATAATTTGACCTGAAGAATTTTACCTTTTAAAACCAGATTTTTTTAAACATTTGTTCTATTCTTCTTCACTTATTTTCCCCCAACATTCAGCTAACCAAAATAAATTGCTCACACAGCCCTATATCAGCTGTTGTTGTAAGAGACTAGCAGATTGGCCAGTTGGTAACCTTACCTAAGGCAGCCACAGAAGCTGCCAGCAATGATGATGGTTACATTACTTGCAACATATGCCCAGGAGGAAGTAGACTGAGACTGTCAGTTCATTTTATCTTGATAGCTGAACAGTCACACAGTAAAAATAATTTTCAGGCACTACCATTTCATGTGGGATTTGAAGTGGTCAGACCTAGATGAAGAACTCAGAATTCCAATATTTTCAAAATTTCCTTTACATGCTAGTTTTCAATTAATAAAACCAATTGTACCGCAAACCTTCAAACTTTTTTATCTTCTTCAGTCACAGACTTTGAATTAAATTGGTACATGCATTTAAATTGGAGTTAATACTTAAATTGATCATCTGTCTTTGGTTGAATCCTCTAGGGAAGTTCTAGGGAACTCACCTTTTGGACTGTGCTTGCTTTTTAACTATTTTATTTGGATAATTTCATGTCAGAGAGTGAAAAGAGTACCAACCTCCAACAGCATATGAAGAGATTGTCTTAGTGCATCCCAAAGCAGAACTCAAGAGTGCATAGCTGTTTAAGGGGCTAGTGAAATTTCAAAACCACTTTAGATTAGGACACATTTCTACAAGTGGCATGTGGTAGTGTGAAGTTCTATGTTGATCGAAGCAAATGTGGATTTACTGTACCATAGAAGTCCTGTGGTGTTTTCTATGAAACTGTAAAGCACTTAGTTCTAAAATAGTATTGAATGAAAGCAACAACAGCTCTTTTTTTCCCCACAGTCCAGGAAATGTCCAGACACTCAAAGCCTTTTTGTACTTTTTTTAACCTACAACTTGCTCTGCATTTTCAAAAGGTTTCATTTTTAAAACATAGCAAATCCCATTAAATTAATCAAAACTTGAAAACATCTTATGTGGCAAATTGAATTTTCATTATTCTACTGATTTCAAGGAAATTACACTAAATGTGACTTAATTCAACTTAGAACTCTGAAGTACTGTCCAATTTTTCCAACTGCATAAAGCTATTCAAGCATTTCTAATATTTTTATTATTCTGCACCACTTCCATACTTTCTAGAATCCTTCCATAGCAGTCTTAATTTCCACAAAGCTAGCCAATATTAGCACATTAGTTTCAATTAAACCAACTCCAATTTGAAAACAAAGTAATTAAGCTCAACAATGATCCCTTCAGTATATTTTTGTTGGCTGACATAAGCCTTTCAGCTACTGTATACACAGTGTGATTTGGATTCTCCATCATCTCCTAAAAATCGCTCTGTGCTACCCTCTCCCCAAGCAGCTTTCAAATTCCACAATCTTTCCACAGCACTGCCGATTATCATTTATCTCCACCTGCTAAACTCTGATCCTCTCTCACAGCCCCCAATATCTTTTAAACCCTTCCACATCTTCTTCTGAAGAGTCCGAAAACGATTTGAAGAACAGCGATGTAAACAGAGAGAAGCAGCATCTCCAAAAAAATTTTCATAACTTGAAAAAATTACCAGTGGAAGCAATAAGTCTTCCACATGTATTAATAAGAACTAGTCCATTAAAAAGCAAGAAAGAGAGGAAGAATGAAGTAATCAGTAATATGAAAGAATGGACTTATAAGAGAATGAAGGAAAAAAAGGCAGAAAATTTAAAAAGCTAAAAATTATTTAAATTACAAACAATTGTTTCCTTTAGTATTGAAGCTATACACTAAGAAGCATATTTTTTCCTTTGCATGTTTTTCTTTACAAAGTTACTATTTAAATACTCCACTACAGTTTAAAATTTACAGTGTATATTGTGAATATTTTTGAATCCTCCTATCCTCCTGAAATGCCTATTTTGGGGAAGAGATAACTCTTAGAAATATTTGAACAAGTTTTACTACCAAATTATATATATGTAAAAAAGAAGTATTCTGATCTTTTTGAAAATCCTAATGATAGTAAAACATATGAATAAAACATAGTAGCAAAGTATGAGGGAAAAAACATGAAATAAATTTGTTAGGTTTATTTATAGAAAGAACATCACACAATAAGACAGCATACAAAGCATTTCCCTTAAATGTTAACATGGCCTATTTGTGTAAATATCCATATCCCAGTAAAACACAATCATCAGAAACAAACAAGAATTTGTGGTGTTGATAATCCAGGTATTTTAATCTGTATTTAAATTTGATACCAGTTTTTGTAGGTTGGACTTTTTATTATGGAGTAATAATATTTCATTTTAATTAATACATAGTAAAACTACAGAAATGACAAGTTTATTCATTTATATAGGAAGAATGTGGGGAAGTTCCCATGCAGAATTTCTTACTAAATTCTTCATCATAGACTCTGGCCAAGTGTGGCCTGTTACTGCAGCCCGGTACAGCCCAGCACAGACATGTACAGGCTTAGGCACTCCTCTGGCAATACCAGACAATACCAATTTTGATACCTTTTTTTCAGACTTCTGTCACATTATTTTTGTATAAGAAAATACACAACAGAACAGAGCCCTACTTTCTCCAGAATGACAGAAATCCCAGTCATTACCATTTCTTAAGTTTCTCTTTAAATAATCCCTTTAAGTGGATTATTTAAAAGCCAGAGAGACACAGAAAAGGTTGCTTGCTGAAAGTCCCCTTCAGCTTCATTCAAGAAACTTATTTCTTATTAATTACAGATTTTGCCCTTTGATACAGACCTAAGCGAGCTATTGCTTACTGTCTTGGATAAATTATTATACCAGGAATATACTCGCAAGATGTTCTGTGACTTGCAAACATGCTGCTCCTTTAGTTTGTAGGATCATGAGTGATTTACTAATTTTTACTGATGAAATACAGAGGCATTAGGAATAAAAGAGCAGCTAAAAAGATGCTCACCACCCTACTCCAATAAAATGTCATTAATCAGTCTTAATACAGGAGAAAGGAATTTAGTAAGGTCCATGTTTCTGTCATTAGTGTTGCACTGCAATTAATCTGAGAGAAATCTCAAAGAATATCCTGAAGTACAAGAGAAATGATTTTAAAATTTGTTTTGATTATGCTCAACTTATTTATTCAAGATTTTGTCAGCAACAAGCATTGTTATTTTTCAGTCATTGACAAAGAAGAGGAGCTATTCTATTATCATTCCTCAGTCATATCTCTGAGCAAGGATTACAAAGCTTGGGAGATGGAGAAAAAGAATCCTTTAATAGACTGAATTGACAGGAATTTTTCTGTGTGTTTGCTCTTAAAATATAGATGAACAGTGAATTCCTGATGAAAAAGCATATAGTAAAAGGATTACCAAAGTTAGCATGACATTCAAAAACCCATCAAACCTTTTTCTCTTTCTCTAAGCATTAGTTCATACAGCTGCACTTCTTTGAATAAAAATGAATCTTGACAACAGTAATACTATGAACATAGGAATTGCTTACTTTTTTTCTTGTGTTCACTGGAATCCATGTAAAATACAAACCACTAATGGTCAGCCCACAGAAGACGCCAAGTGATCTGACATAAAGGGTTACTGGATTATTTTTCTTTTGTCCAGGTGTTACTGTACAATGTGAAATCTGCATGTGACTCCAAAGAAAAGTAGTCCTTGACATTGGGATGCTGCATGCAAACATGGATCAATTACCTAGGCACTTCTCACTGAAGTATATGTATATATTCAGTTGCTCCACTTTAATAATGAGCCAAGTGGGTATTAGAAAGAAGGTCTGTGGGTAAAACTTTGTCAGAGGAAAGACCTAATTTGGCCTTTGGCAGACTTTCAGTTACCACTCATTATCCTTCTTTCTCTTTTCTGTGTTCACAAAGTCTGGCTGGTGTTACAGATTTCTTATACTTGAACATGATCGTGAACAAGAGAGCTGGCCATCAGGCCAGAAATCAAGGTGCAGTACTATTCAGAGCAAGAGTTAAGATTTTTTTGGTTCAGTGCTCTCTGCTTAGCATGGTAAATGTTGATCTGCATTGATCATTAAGGACTGCCACATTCAAACACATTTTGCACAGAAATCTTTAAACAAACAGAACCAAAACTCCTGTCGTGGTTTAACCCCAGCCAGCAACTAAAGCCGCTCACTCGCCCACCCCCCCCCCCATCCAGTGGGATGGGGGAGAAAATCAGGAAAAAGAAGTAAAACTTGTGGGTTGAGATAAAAATGGTTTAATAGAACAGAAAAGAAGAAACTAATAATGATAATGATAACACTAATAAAATGACAACAGTAGTAATAAAAGGATTGGAATGTACAAATGATGCGCAGGGCAATTGTTCACCACCCGCCGACCAACACCCCGCCAGTCCCTGAGCGGTGATTCCCCGCCCCCACTTCCCAGTTCCTAAACTAGATGGGACGTTCCATGGTATGGAATACACCGTTGGCCACTTTGGGTCAGGTGCCCTGGTTGTGTCCTGTGCCAACTTCTTGTGCCCTGGCTGGGCATGAGAAGCTGAAAAATCCTTGACTATAGTCTAAACACTGCTGAGCAACAACTGAAAACATCCGTGTGTTATCAACATTCTTCGCATACTGAACTCAAAACATAGCACTGTACCAGCTACTAGGAAGACAGTTAACTCTATCCCAGCTGAAACCAGGACAACTCCCAATCCAAACAAAACAAAACAAAACTCTCATTACTTCCAACTCTGAACATTTGGAGATTTTGTTACAATATTTTTAGATTTGTGGGTGAAAAATTGGCATAGTGGTGCAGAATATCATCACAGATGAGTTATCTTATATGTTTGGACAGTTTTTTTGGTCTGCTTGCAATTTCAGATTTTCTGGAAAAGAAATTGGTTCAGTATCTCTTTCAAACATTCTTGCTACTTGACAGAGCGCTTTGCAAAAAAATGAAAACACAGTCCATGCTATAGGAGACAGATGGTTAAAAAGAAAAAGAAGTTTGATCTGTTACTCGTGTCATTCAAGAGTAACACCACTGTAAATGCTATTAAGATTTTACAAAAGTGTATATGAAATCAGAAGATGTCACAAGTATCAGAGGTAGAGACACAATAAAACATCAAAGAGGAATGAGTAAAGGGGAAAGAGAAAAAAAGGCAAAAAAGAACTTTTGAGATCGACTAATGTTAGCAGAAAGCAAATTATTAGTTCTTAAGGTGATGGGAGAAAAGATTCTGTTTAATAGTAAAGCATGTTCCAAAATACAAATATTTTTGTGGATGTAATTTAAACTTGGTACAATAGATTAATTATAGCTATTCATCTACGCAAGTGCTTTGGTAGATGTGTCATTTTAAAAACAGCTTGACAGGTACTAAATAGGTCTTGAGTTTATGAGTTAGTAAGATCTATCCTGTAAGTTGCATGTATCCAATTGCATATCTGTAGTTTAAACAAAGCATCATCATTGCTGTTGTGGCAATGCACAGGATCTTAACAAGTTGCAGGTGAACCCCCACTATTAGATGTGGAGCATATGTTTGCTTTACAGAGTCCATGCTGACTACCAAAACACACTAGCTATTTCCGCAAAGGAGTATGCAGGTAGGCTTCCAACAGAAACTGGTATAATGTGGTTTTTTTAGGGTAACTGAGATAGAAACGTGTACTAATCAGCTGCCGCTTTCTGAAACTCATACTAGTTCAGCAGCTAAGTTGGTAACTGATTCCAAATGTTTAGCTTCTGCTTCTGAAATGCTGGACTGCATTTCAATCTTTTGCATCTTGTTAGCAGCTCTATCTTTATAATTGCACTGGCCAACAAATGCCCAGATTCGAAGTTTAATTTCCACCAGTAGATACGGTAATTGCCCCCTTTTTTCCTTTTTTTTTTTTAAATCTGCAGATCCACTTTTCCACAAAATATGGTTATTGATTTTTTATTCCTATTAATCTAGTTAAATATCTTTCCCACTCCTTATTCCAAGAATCTAAGGAAGTGAACATGAATCATTTTTGCTGTCAACACAAATTCCTTGAAAATAGAAGTTACCATCCACATGCCTTTTCAGTAAAATATGTCTATCTTACAGAAAATCAGAGATTAATTAAGTTTTTTCATCTTCTCTCATTGAGCAAATCTTACATAACAAAATATTTCAACAGATAATTGAAAAAGGAACTTGTTGAAGTAATTCCGTCTAAGAAGTGATCATTATCTGGAGGCCATTTCCTTCTATAGAAATACCTGTATGTATATAAATTTCCACAAAGAAATCTACAGGTACGTACGGCTCATGCCACGAGCACATGAAGGCACAGAAGTTCAAGGGGACAATGTACTCTCCTCCCCCAGATTATAATAGCAATGATGTTACGTGAACCTGATTTTAAAATATGTTGTACTTTTTGCATACTCGCTTTAATGTTTAGTATAACTCCATCCTCATACACACTCAGGCAATGTTGGCTGGTCTAAGTGACATTGTTTTAACATTAGGAAATGTATGCAGGCCGAATATGAAATCATTGAAGGGGGTTCATGGATAGAATGGGTTATACTATTAGGAAAATGTGGAAAAATAGGGAAAATGTATGCGGAATTATTCACAAGGTGAAAAGGGGAAAATAGGCACTCTGTTTCAGAGGCAATTCAGAAAAACATTTTAATATCCTGATTTGATAAATAACATCAAGCATACATACATTAAAAGTGCAGTAAAAAACATAGTCAAACATAATCCTGGAATAAGATGTATTTGGGGCTGTTCATACCTCAAATAGCAACACATATGTTAGTAATCACACCATATCCATTCTCAAGTTCATATGCATTCTGCTGTGCTCCAGAGGTTTATCTGATGAACTCACTATGAAAAACATGTATGATATAGGGGGTGGGATCTGGTAACATTACTAAGAACAAGAAGTAGTTCTTACAAAGCAGTTCCAGTACTTCCAAACTCCAAACACTAACTGAAGGCTGTTTAAAGAGGCTCCTGAGAAGCAGAAAGGCTTTCCAAATGTAAAACCTAATATAGAAGATACAGCTCAATGCCCCAGGCTGTCAGCTGGGAAAGCTCAGGTTAGAATTTAGGAAAACCTAACTATAACCTTCAGATAATCAGTAAAACTCACAGCCTCAAGAAATGGAACAGTATCATCTCATCCATGAAAACAGGGCAGGCAATGTTTCAATAGAAGTTGAACACTTGTCTTCTTATAAGGCAATGCAGGGCAATGAAGAAAAGGCCGAGAGAAGTCCGTAACACAGAAGGGAATCATAGAATCATAGAATTGTTCAGGTTGGAAAAGACCTTTAAGATCATTGAATCCAACTGTCAACCCAACACCACCATGCCCACTAACACACTAAACCATGCCCTGAAGTGCCTCATCTATGTGTTTTTTGAATACCTCCAGGGATGATGACTCCACCATTACCCTGGGCAGCCTGTTCCAATGCTTCACAACCCTTTTAGTGAAGAAATTTTTCCTAATATCCAATCTAAACCTCCCCTGGTGCAACTTGAGGCCATTTCCTCTCATCCTATCAGTAGCTACTTGATAGAAGAGACCAGTACCCACCTCACGACAACCTCCTTTCAGGTAGTTGTAGAGAGCGATGAGGTCTCCCATCAGCCTACTTTTCTCCAGGCTAAACAACCCCAGTTCCCTCAGCCGCTCCTCATAAGACTTGTGCTCCAGGCCCTTCACCAGCTTGGTTGCCCTTCTCTGGACACGCTCCAGCACCTCAATGTCTTTCCTGTAACGAGGGGCCCAAAACTGAACACAGTACTTGAGGTGCGACCTCACCCGTGCCGAGTACAGGGGAACAATCACCTCCCTGCTCCTGCTGGCCACACTATTTCTGAGACAGGCCCGGATGCCGTTGGCCTTCTTGGCCACCTGGGCACACTGCTGGCTCATATTCAGCCGGCTGTCAACCAGCACCCCCAGATCTTTCTCTGCTGGGCAGCTTTCCAGCCACTCTTCCCCAAGCCCATAGCGCTGCATGGATTTGTTGTGACCGAAGTGTAGGACCTGGCACTTGGCCTTGTTGAACCTCATACAATTAGCCTTGGCCCATCGATCCAGCCTGTCCAGATCCCTGTGTAGAGCCCTACCCTTGAGCAGACCAACCCTCCCTCCCAACTTGGTGCCATCTGCAATGGAGCTCTTTCCTATGATCTTTTCATTTTATGCACTGGAAAGTACCATCTTCTCTTAATCGCATATGTTTAGCTTGATTCGTCATACAGTTGTTTATGACACACATTCATCTCAGGAAAGGGAATGAAAAAGAAACACTGGATATTTTTACTGCATCTTTGAATAAGAAAAAATACTCAGAGTAATGTGAATGCATTTAGAATATGGGTGAAAGAGAAATTCTTGTCAAGACACGCAATTATATACCATCTAGATCCATTCTGTCTGAGAAATTAGTAAACTAATATTTTTGGTCATTGATCAAGAAAGATGACTTTTCCCCAGAACAACTTCAGTTCATGAAGAAGAAATGCCTCTGACTGTTTCTGTGAAAACAATAACCATGAATGAATTTAAAACAGTTTTTATAAAACAGGGTTCAGTACAAACAATGGAGTAATTATTACCTTCCTCTATCTTTCTTTTAAGAAATAAAGGTAGTGAATCTTTTCCCGCAACAGGCAGAGTACATATGCAGAGTGGGTATGAGAAACAACCGGTTTGGAACATTCTGCTATAACTGCAAAGTTAAAACTCAAATGCACTACTTTTCCTTAAAAAGACAGCAAAGAAACTAGGTCTTACAGCACTGCAGTTACACTTTCCATAGAAGATATCTAATATTCACAAAGCTCTTATCAGCTACTATTATTTCTAACAAACACCGAAGCAACATGTGCCTTTTCCACTTCGTGATAACTGTATTAAGTCTAATTCCTACACAACAGCAAAGGTAACTTGGAAGATTAGCAAAAATAGTTTACCAGCTAAAAATATGATGAAGATAAAGTGAAACTTAAAGACTCAGTTATCACAGTACCAAAACAACTTAAAGGAATTGCTAAGAGACAAGCAAAGGTGCAGAGTGAGACAAAGACATGAGAGAAGGGTGTTTTAATACTGGACTGGAAAAATGACCTCTTAACTAACCATTTACCTACCTAACATTTACTTAGGAGGACTGCTATGTATTTCATGAGAAACATTTAACCTATGAATTAGTGTCTGCTTCAGTTCTATAGCAACATGACAACGACTAAGGAAAAAAGAAATCTCCAAAAGCTGTTGGTTTGCATTTCTGGGACATGAGCATGTAGATCAGAGCAGAGCAAGGACATTGCTCCTGCTACCCTTGTGCTTGAAAAATCTCTAGAAGTTGAAATCAGCTTTTCTAGAACACTGACAGAGAAGAAAGGATCAATCAATAAATTTCTTAAGGCTGGACAAGATACATGAAAGCTTACAGGAATGTTTTCTGAAAGAACATTGAGAATTGAATACTGAAGCCTGAGCAAGTTTTGGAGCAGCTTCCATTCATCGCTGTAGGACTGCAGAAATCCCATTCCTCTCTCAGACTCTTTTTCAAAAACTCTTATTAAGCAGGAATTATATCTGCAACTAGCATTCTAGATCAGCTAATGTCTAGCGATGTAAAAGTTTATATATAAAGTTCGGATTTTGATGGCTACTTAGGAAAAATACCATATTGCAATTTTTAACTTTGTTTTTATCTCAGTCTACCCATAAGTCTTATTTACTACTGGTATTACAATTGCTTTATTGTAACTAAAACAACCAAACAGCAAATTAAGTTTTCTATTTCACCTGTTAAACTCCTGAATTCATGAAGCTGCTGTCTCATTTCCTCCAAAAACAAACAGGCATGAAACAGTAATTCATGTACTGCAGTAACTCTGCTTTATGGTTTTCATATGCTGCCTGCAGGCACAATGAATAGGAATAAAAATTGGAACACAACACCAACAGATCTTGTTCTGTTCTCTGTATCTATGCTTTTAGCTCCCACACTCTGATTATTTGTTACAGCTCCTACAGCTCTGGGAAATGACAGACTCATAGATACTGTGAACACAGCAGCCCTCCTCTCTTCAGGGTCTCATTCCCAGCATGAAGGGAAGAATGGCAGAACCAGCATGCTGTTCCCTCCCCATTTCAGAGGCTGAGATCAGTGGCCCATGGAGAATTTCATACCAAGGAAGTCACAAGCAGGTGTTATTAGGAACTCTAATGACAACAGTGGATGAAGATATATAATTTTATTAACTAGTATTCTGCATTCTATTAGTATATTGTATCACTGTCCTCTGTATCACTTTGTTTCTTACAGCAAGGAAGGGAAGCTTCCTATAAAAGCAAAGTGATTCTACAACCTGCATTGCCTCTTTCCATCGTTAACCACTGGGCACAAAAGAACTTTCTTCTATCTCCAAGTTCCTGTTTGCAAATGAGGGAAATGTCCTATCACCTCCCGTATCAACTGGAAAGTATATGGGCACTGCGAACTCAGAAAACAGCTAGCTTTCTGCATGTCCTCAGTACTAAACATATCATTATCTTCTCAAATTGGAAGTTTCCAAGGAAACAAGAAAAAAAAGAGGATATGAGGTGTAAATGTAAAAGAGCAAACCAAAAAGTCTGATGTTTATTTTTTTTTTTCAAATTTACATATACATGTACACTGTTACTAAATTGCAGTTATGATCCACGGGCTTATCATTTCACTCATTTATTAATAGTAATAGTTACTTGGATTGCCAAGATCAAGCCTCTATCATGCTGATAACTGCACATTCACAAAGGAATTCCTGTTCTAAAAAACATATTATCTAAATAGAGAATACAGGAATAAGAAGTGTTGGCCTCATGTTGACCGAACTGAAGAAAAAAAGAAAAATTAAATAAATTGTTAAAGTCATAGAGGAAATCTGTATCAGAGTCAGGAACTGAACACAGATCTCCTCAGTACATAGTCAATTGACAAAGACTGTGAGACAACTGCATCCACTGCAGGCTCCCTGCTTGAAAATGGCTTCCCCAGAAATTTACAGGGTACCTATAGATTTATTGTCTATTGTGATAATGTGTTGTATTTTCAGCAGAGGTGTCTGGTTTTGTGCTTTCTTAAGAAAGTCACCAAGATATCTTGACTAATTTTGGTTTTCTGAGGATCTTTTGTTAAAGCTTTGAAACAGACCCCTAGGTCTGAACATAATTTAAAACATATTGGACTACAAGTTCAAAACAAACAAAAAATCCAACCTAAAACAGTAAGGAAGGAAAATTGGATCTCCAGACAGTCTTCACTTACTACTAGACAAGAACTGTTCATCTAGCTTTAAGCAGAAAATTGGACCAGGTGACCTTCTGCAGTCCCTTCAAACCTGAATTATCCTATAGACTTATGAGATTCCTGTTTTCTGGTATGTTTTCAGAAGTCACTTATGATTTTATTTTACATAGAACATCTTATTATCGGCTTCCCTCAGACTACGTGGAAAGGAAATGGCATTCTGACCTGTAAAATCACTCCTAATCCCTATTGGCAATAATTTTAATCTGTTGTCTGGGATGTACATGTTATTTTGCTTTGATGAAAGCCCATGGTTATGAAAAAAAAAAAAGACATGGACTTGAAGGAATAAAGACTCAAAGTCTAAAACTCAGAAGAATGAGAATTCTCAGTTTGTACAGACTGCTTTTCATGTGTTGCTCTCAAAGCATGTGACAATGAGAATTCTTCAACCACTGTGCCTGTAGCCAAAAAAACCCCACAACAAAACAGGTTTATTAATATGAAGGCTTCCCACAAACAGAACATTTTGATGCTATTTCCACTGCATAAAAAACCCCCTATTTAAGCTATTATTAGCAGCAGAACACATATTAGTGCAATTGCATTTATGTATACCTTGTCAGGAAATACAGAACTAAAAGCAGCAGAAGCTATAGTTCACTGATGGTTAATCACTTGCCATTATTAGATCAATAAACAGCTTCAATCCTGACTTGTTTAAATATGTTGACTGAGTAATTTCTCCCTGAGTAGGAATCATGTTGTAAAGTGACGTAATCCCCAGGAGGCAAAAAGGTAAAAAAGTTGAGTTGCTGCACTTTCTCCATTTTCTCTGTTCTCTTTCATGCAATTTAAAAAAAAAAGGACTAGTCTATTCTTAGTGGTTACTTAAACATCTGAAAGGTGTAACCGAAAAGTTGTGACCTAGAAAAGCACCTGGGGTCAAGGCCACTAATGCTACCCCGATCCCATGAAGTCTATAGAGATTTTACCACTGGCTTCAATACAACTGGGATTCTGCTTCCTGAGGAATACAAAAATGTTGATTTTTTTTTTTTTTTTTTTTTTTTTTCATTTCTTTGTGTGGGCACCATACTGCAATGATTTATATAGAAAGCTCTGTGGTGGAAGAAGCCACATGAATACTTGGAGCTGTGCTGTGAGATGAATAGGGTGTCATAATATATTTACCAAATAAGGCAATCCTCAAAAAAAAAAAAAAAGAAACAGAGAAAGGTATGAAAAACTAGTTCCTTAGCTTGGAAGCCATGCACTGAAGCCAAGGACACATAGCTTAGAAAGAAAATGTATTGGCCTCTTCCCCACTAACGCACAAATCACTCCTGTGCTATGTGTACAAACCATTACAGGTGTTACGCAAACACTGCAGTGTGATTTTTTTCTTACTGATTAGGTTAAAATGGTCTGCCTTTGTTGTTTCTTTCTCTCACTTAAAGGAAGAAAACCCACCTCAGAACATCTCCAGAAACTCACATTCCAGACCAAAAAAACTGGCTTATAAAGAATTTCTAAAAGAAGTCATCTTTCCATATAAAAGGTAAAAACATAAAGAAAGAGGGATCTGCAAAATACATCCAAACATTTCTAAGCAACTTAAAAATGCAAATATATGGAATTGATTTTTTGTTAAAGAAATTTTCAGTAAGTTATTTTGTGTGCTGCTTAATTGTTCTTTTAAACCTAGAAGCTAAGGCAAACGTCTGCAATTACAGTATATATTTCTTTTATTGTAATATAAATATATACTAACAAGTACAACTTGGTCCTGAAATAATAGTCTTACACATTCAAAGGGGAATTTAACAGTGCTCTCTGAGCTTTCTATGCACTTTATCTCCAGCTCTATCCCCGAGCAAATTCACCTTCTAAATACCTGCCCAAAGATACATCCGTACACTACTTTTCTGAAGCATATGCAAGCAGGGAGCTTTGTATCCATCAGTAGGATCCTATCACAATACTTCTAATTATGAATGTGATTCAGGATCCCATACATTAAGGTCCAAGAAAGAAGAAACAATTTTCCACCTTGCAGATTCTTTGTGCTACAGTAAATTAAGCAAAATAATAGCAACAGAGACAAACCATGCATTAGAAATAGTTCAAAAACAGCAGGGAGGAGGGAGAGGAGTAACAAGCATTACAGTATCTATTAACTAATGGAAAGCTTATGGAAATAAGGATAAGATGCACATGCAAGCTAAATGAATCCTTATCTACAGCACCATAAGAAAATATACCAAAATAAATTCATGTGGGGAAGCAGCTTAAAGTGTAACACTGAAAGCATGCAGCCATTAGTTTCATCTGAAATGCATTTTAATTGCTCCTATCACAATGAACTGATTTCACAATCATGAAAATGCGTTGTATGTTTCCACTTATAAACCAGTCTTCATTAAGAACCATTAAAGGTTTATCTATCATCAAATGCTATCCTACACAATTAGACCATAGATAAAGTACTAGTTTCTAAAACTGAATTCCTTCCTCATGTGCTGTTTTAATTATTCTGGAATAACTAATACTTCTGTCTTTATCAGTTACAGGTAAGACTTGTTGAGCAGGCACATATAGCAAGCAGTACTAGAACTGTTCTCTTCCAGTAAAGCTACACAGCAAAAGGAGAAACTTATAATGAATCTACTTGTAGGTAATAGCATATCATATTTCTCACACACCACATTAGTGACCATGGCATTCTCTACAATGTGTAAGGCATCTGATTACCTACAAATACTCTGTGTTTAAGAAACTGTTTCAGAGATATTAGTGCGAAAATTCCAACCCTCATTTAGCCAGTGCCCTTGCTGACTGTAGCATATGAAAACTGACAACCAGAAAACCAGGATAAAGTTCAAAGTAATTTTTCAATGCCTCTACTGATTAAACTTTCAAAGTTACCTTGTTTACCAAAAGCCTCCTGCTTTAAGGAGCAACAGATCTGAGAGAACACACATATTTGTGGTGCAAGAAAATTCATTTTAGTAGGAAGCAAACAGGCAAAATTTCCTGAGAAAATAATTTCTTCTGTATTTTCAATTATTTACCTCTTTGTGAACCTTAATGAAGGAGAACAAAGAAGTATGTTCACTGAATTGACAGGTCTGACAACAATACCTGTTGAATTGTTCAGATGAAGTTCTTTAACACTGTATTTAATTGATATCCCATTCTCAGCCTACCTGGTGTATTCAGCAGCCGGGACATCTTGCAAGAATAAGAGATAAACTGCTCGCAGTATTCAGCACTACTGGTAATGGCAGAAATCTGGTCCATCGTTGCACTGTAGTTGAGCTGCAGTACAGATAACTTCTCCAGGCTGTTGCCTCCCACAGAAGTCTGCATTTGCAGATCATGGTACACAGTTGTCCATACTTTATCCTCTGAAAAAGAGGGGAAAAAGACAAGACAAGACTTGGTAAAGACAGACAGTGGAAATGAAATAAAATAAATCTAGGCCTTTGACAAAGATAAAAATGTTCTGCAAGGTATTTTTTGAGGGGGTAGTGGAGAAGAAGGGCATTGCACATGAGAAGTCATCATGTTAAGAGCATAGTTCCAACAACTACGAAACGATGAAAGGAAGAAACCCAGATTGCCTTTATAGTTTTGATAACCAATATACTGTGTGAGGAGACTTCCTTGAACAACTGATGTTAATAGTGACATATGGAACTAATAAGGATTAGCTTTGATCAGGAATTGATTAGGAGGACACAAGGCTGATGCACTGAAGATTCAAGGTTTCTATGTGAGGAAAATTCACTGTGCATGGTGTCATGGTTTCAGCCCAGGAAGCAACAAAACACCACGAAGCCTCTCACTCGCTTCCCCCCCACCCCCGGCCACCGTGGGATGAGGAGAAAATATAAAGGCAGGCTCGTGGGTCGAGACAAGGACTGGGAGGGATCACTCCCCACTCACGGTCACGGGCAAAAGACGGGCTCAACTTGGGGAAGAAATAAAATCAATTTAATTGACTACAAATCAAATCACACGAAGGACACTAGGAAGTAAACCCAAACCTTAGAACACCTTCTCCCCACCCCACCCTCCTTTACAGCTCAACTCCACTCCTCGTTCTCTCTAGCTCCTCCCTTCCAGCAGCGCAGGGGAACAGGGGATGGGGAGTTGGGGTCAACTCGTCACACCTTGTCTCTGCCGCTCCTTCCTCCTCAGGGGGAGGAGGACTCCTCACTCTTCCCCTGCTCCACCATGGCATCTCTCCTGCAGGAGACAGTCCTCCACAAACTTCTCCAATGTGAGTTCTTCCCATGGGCTGCAGTCCTTCAGACACAGACTGCTCCAGCGCGGGCTTTCCCATGGAGTCATGGCCATCTTCAGGGGCATCCCCCTGCACCGGCATGGGCTCCTCCCTGGGCTTCAGGTGGGCATCTGCTCCCCCGCTCCCCTCCACGGGCTGCCATCTCACCACAGGCTGCAGGGGCATCAACCTCCTCCGGCGCACCTCCTCCCCTCCTTCTTCACTGACCTCCATGGCTGCAGAGGGGTTCCTCTCACATTCCAATCTCCTGCCCCACTGCAGGTTTCCCTTCTTAAATCTGTTCTCCCAGAGGCTCTACCACCAAGCTGATGGGCTTGGCCTTGGCTAGAGGCAGGTCCAACTTGGAGTGTGAGAAGCTTCTAGAAGCTTCTCACAGGAGCCATCCCTGCAGCCTCTCCCCCACTACCAAAAACCCTGCCACACAAACTCAAAATGCATGGTAAGTTGCTGTGGGCTGGTGAGCAGCACTGCTTTGCAGTACTGTAACAGCAGCGATGTACCAGATTCTTATGTGATTACATTACTTTGTGATTAATACTAAAACCACTGCAGTTTATCAAGGTTTCCACATTTTTACCCAAGCTGTGTTCCTAGGGTAAACCAAAATTACTGCTTATTGAGACTGGAATATTTTACAATAGCAGCACCATATGACGTCACTGATTGTGGTTATGGTACGGATATCAGCATAAGAAATAATAGAAGTAGGAGACAATGGAAATACAAAAGCTTCTGTTTAGTTGTGAAAAGACAAAAGGAAGGGGGAAGAACAAACTCCTTTTGGTGACAAGAAATATAGCAGCATCAGCTGAATCTCAACACTTCCCACAGCCTAGTGTACATGGAAAAAGTGTGTAATATCCAGCCTACAACAGACTCTGTATGCATTATACTGCTTTAAACTACTGAACAGCAAGTCACTAGAAGTGTTAATGTGTGCCATTTGTCAGTAGTTACCAGAGGAGATTTAAGATGAGATATCATAATAATGAAACAACACACTCCACACTCCTCTTGTTGGAAAGATTTGTGGAAGTTGGAAGGTAGATTAGAAAGGAAATAACAAAAAGGCACAGAAATTTTCCTGTTATAGACCAACCATTACTGTTTATTAGAGGGACATTCCACAGAACCAAAATGAAAAAAATATTATCTGAGAAAGACATAGGGTTTCAGAATTAAAACAATGAAGATTCAGTCAATATTAGTGAAACTGTCTTCCTGTAAGAATACTATTCTATCACTTGGGTGTTAAGAACTTTTAAATTCAAGTTGACTAGCTACCAGTGTAAAAAACCACTATCTCAGCTGATACTTACTACTCATATCGTCCATCTCAAATAGCCAAGGACTGACTCTGTAAATAAAACCCAGAAAATTCTCTTTTTTCTATAGATTATCCTTTAACAAAGCTAAACAAACATTCCCAGAAGTGCATCAGGTTTTGTCACTAATATTTATCATGTATAGTTCTTTCACATTTTAAGTTGTTCTGTTTTTCTTTTAAATTTTCTTTCTGCTGTTTTATATACTTCTACTACTGAGGGCCAAGTCAAAGAACCATGTTTTGGACTTGGAATAGGAAGTGTGAAACTTTAAAAAAATCTGTAAGAATCTATTCTGGTGTCTTTAACTGGCTTGCACAAAAGCCCTGTTTCCCGGGTGACCCATCCAGGCCTTTGCCCCAGACAGTTCAGCTGTTCCTGTAGAGCAACACCACTGACCACAGTCGTCCTTCCAGAGATTCAGAGGCGAAAACATGCCATGCTGCTAACTTTGCTGTATTTATCACAAGAACGAATTCTCTAAGGAGATCATCTGGCAGTTTCAGAGAATTCTAATTCACCTGACAGATGTGTCTTACAGCAATAAAAACCATAAAATGTAGTATATAGCAGTATGTTTTCAATTAATCTATGTAAATCTCATACCTGTTAATGCAAATATCTGAGCCATTCCAAAACTTGTGGCCTGATACTGCTCTTCAATATTTTAAATACAAGAAAATACTTTAATAAACTGAGGCATACTCAAAAATGCTTCAGTACTTCTTTACCAAGTTCACAGAAATGTGCTTACATACACTGATGAGTTTTGGGTGTGACCCAGAGTAAAGCTACCTTTCCATGTTATGATTATTCTTATCTCCAGGATACTGTACTCCACCTTATTTCCCAGTCTTAATTCTCACTGCATAGTGTCAGGCTATTTTGGATTACACGGAGTCATGTGGACTCATGTGTTTGTAACTGATATGGTGCAAGTCTTTCTAATCAAACATTCAGAGATAAGGTAAGCAAAGCAGACGGATCCTCAACAGGGAGTATGCATCACTAGACAAATGAAATGAAATTCAGCAGGTGATACAAGATGGTTATTATTTTAATATTCATATCCTTAGTCCAAAGCTCTATATCAAACACCGTACTATTCTTGCACCAAGAAAAAAAAATATTAAAAAAAACTAAGGGAAAGGAAGAAGAATAATTCTTATTTCTGTATTGCTTTAATCCCACTCCCAAGCACCAAGGAAAAATTTATAATTGTCACCTGTCAAGTTATACAGAGAATACAACACAGTTTTGTTGAGAGCCTGGGATGGCAGTTTACTGCAGTTTCATTTTCAAGAAAGGACTGATATATTTTATATGTTCACTGACAGCAATGTCTCAGTTTTGGCAGAAAACACTGTACATGTAAGAGCTCTAACGTGTTAGTGAGGTATGCACTAGGCCAGTTAGAGCCTCATCTTGGGTTTCTGAGCCAGCAAAGACTCCTGGACTAGCCATTAGGAAGCCATGGGAATGTCATTAGCAATAGGAGCTGCATTAGGCATTATGTCTGTGAAGGGCGTTCCTTTTGGTTACTGGCTTCTAGCCAATGCAGCCCTGACATTTCCCCTCCCGGTGAGGGAGTTTCAGGCTTTACTGTGGCACACTGTATTGAAGAAGATGATAGAAACATACTCGTGGATGGATCTAGGTTGCCTTTACGTCAGTCAAATGTATCCTCTGAACCATTTCAGGATCTGTCTAAGTAACAAATACTACTAACAGATAAAAGTTTTTTGCACCTTGAAATGTGTCTATTATAAATATATGTGAAGAAAGTCAATAACCATTTCTAGAAAAGCATTTCAATCTCTTCCTGCTGTCTAGAAGATGATGGGAGATTGATTAGGGTATACCTGGCCAGTTACTGGAAGGAAATCTAGCTCTCCCACCAGAAAGCCTGAAGTCATTTATCTCAGACTCACAGCACATAGGATAGAAGCAAGGGACACATGGAGGCTGACAATTCCTTGGCATTCAGCAAGCCGGCTTGTCCAAAATCTGGAAGCTGAAAGATCTGTGCCTACAGGTCAGGCGCAGAGAGAGTGTGGAGGAAAAGCTGTGGCTGCTGTACAGGAAGGAAGCTCCTTGTCTGGGTGGGGTATTTTACAGTCTTCATGCATTTTTCTGATTTAACTAAAAAGTCCTGCCATGAGGCATGGACTGAGACAGTCTGGAATGAGAGGGTCTTTCCTTGGCTGGAAAACCATATTGACAGTGTAACATGGACACAGCCCAAAATCCGTCTCCCCTTCCCACAAAGAGCAGTCTCCTCATCTCATATAGATATACTACTGGGTCTGTCCTTCAGATGTCTGGAAAGGCTTAAAGGAGAAAGCTGCCAGGCAGGAATCTTAACCTTAGGTATTGTGTGCTGATTACAAACTGCTTTTTCCCTTTTAGTCTTAACTATTTGTTGCTGTGATAATACTTCCCATGGAAATCAACTAGACATTTATAGCTTGAAAATAATGCCAACTTCTTAATTTATGGTTCCAGTTTCTCAGAAACTGCTTGTGAGTTGAGGCCTCTCTTCAGAAAGATTGAATTAGTAATCAGCTTGCAGCCCATTTCCCTTACAGAAAAGGTAACACTATCTCAAATACTTGTATCATCACCATTTATGGAATTATTCCCATGTAGCTGAGAAAAGGATGTGGTAGTCATAGTTAATATATCAAAATCTGCAATAAAAGCTACCCCTCATTTTCTGTCAATAGTAGACAGAAATCTCATTCAAGGTACACGGAAATGAAAAATACGTCCTAGTTAGCTGTAATTCGATATATATACCTGGCAATTACAGTCACCACAATATTGGTATCATTATTCCCCTAATACACTGGCAGTTATTTTAAGAAAGCGTAACATATGGCTATTTCTAACCACAACTGTTTAGAGACAATTGGTTGGTCAGAGCTGTGTATATGACTTCTGTACAGCCAAACACACCTATAAAGAGCAGACATCACTTAACAATTATAATGCTGTTAAGTAGCATCATTTATAAAATACTCTATGTGCTTATGACCTTTGTTATTCAAATTAAAAACTGTATTAAAATGAATTCATGTTGAGAGTAGTTATTAATAATTTAAAGATAATTATAGTATTCTCATAATATTTCTTTATTGCAGATATATTAACAGGCAGATAAAAGCTAATGTTTAAAGGAAATCTAAGTATGTTTTAAATTACAAACATGCAATAACATTACAGAAAAGGATGTAAGAGAAATTTAAAGTAAAGGAGAGGAAAAAAGGGGGGGGGGGGGTTGCAATATTGCATGGGACAGCCACAATTTCCTGGGGTCTCTGTTACTGCACATCTCCACCTTAGCCTGCTGTGTAGTGTTTTCTTTGAGGCTAGTCAAAACACCCTAGTCCAATGAGTAGTCCAGCCAACCAATGTAAGTGCTGGGCTTGGCCTTGAATTTCAAACTCATATGGAGACACAGAACTTTTGGAAAAAACATGGGAGTCGAGCAAAAGCGTACATAGTAGAAATCTTCACATTTATACACAATTGGCGCTTATGGTCAGTCTCACATCATTAGCTCATAAAACCCAAGAGACTTCTCAGCTGTGATGTAGTTTAAAGAGCTAGGCTGGATAGCAATAGAGTTTCTTTTGATATCACAATAACATTGAGAAGACAAGAATTACCTGATTTGCTGACCTGACTGAAGAATAGATTATACAATCATACTATGGTAAAGCATCATTGCTAATTAGATTAACTGCATTCCACTTTTGCCCAAAGTTAATCCTATGCACAGATTTCAATTCATTTCAGATATATTGAAAGTTGGAACAGTCTGCATTATTCCATTATTAATTTATTCTAAGAAAGACTGATTTTTAAAAAGATCACTTAGAAGTCCCCAAACACTTCTTAGCCCCAGTGTAAGAAAATTATTTACTTGTGAAGTCTCAGAAAAGGAGTTCTGTCGTTGAGATGAGTGCTATAAATTTGGGATGGACCCATTATACTTTCCTTATAAACAATGTCGTTGAATCCTGGTTTTAAGTGGAGAACAGAATTCAATGCAGATTTGCAGTAAGCTGTGTTTTTGTAGCAAGGTGAACCAGAAAAGTAATGTATGCATTGAAAATGTAGCACCTGTCCCACTCTGTCCTCTCTCTTCCCCTCTAACTGTCCATATTTTAAGACAAAGTGACTTTTGCCTTCAGCAAAAGAGACTAAACACTTCCCATACACATGGAAGCATAAGAGCTCCTTACTGCATTCATAGGCTGATACTAGCTTTCCCACTGGAGGACAGAGTACCAACACCAGCTAATTGCTAACACATCAGGAAGATAAGCTCTCGCCGATGACCACGTCTTCATTCAAATGCATTTCTTCTTAGCGCTTTGTTAATGTTACGCAGAGAGTTCCAGTTGTATAGGAAAATAGATATGAAATAATAGTTCTTTCATCATTTTATTTTTACCAGTGAAGGAAGAGACTAATTTTCTTTGAATAGAATGCAGAAAACCAGTAACCATAGATTCTTAATAGAATTCATAATGGTTTTCACTAAGAACAATCTAATTAGATCCAAACTGCTAAGACATTTAATCCAATTATAGAGAAAATAGGCTCCCTGTAATTTAGTCTATATGTTACTCTATGGTGAAGCACTTCCTCTCCCACAGATAGATATTATAGTAAGATTAAATTCATTAATTTAAGAATTACTTTTTTTTTTTTTTAAAGGGAAATGGCCACCTGTTTCCTCAAAAGGAAATTAAAGTGCCATAATTTGCTTTGCTGAGAACACCTTTCAATTGCAATGACTTAAAGTCCTGCCCACTCATTAGTTGTTTTTCCCTAATAAAAAGTTAAATAGTTGACTAATAAGATAATTAATTAATAATGATTAGCAATGATTAACTAATAAAAAGTGAAATTAATTTTAAAAGTTCCTCGATCACCAGCTATACTCAACATATTTTGTGATGGTGCTGACACTATGACGCTGGCTATTTTCCAAATACTCAGTTTCTCCTGTTATTGAACTTCCCTCACTCATTTGCTTGATGCTAACTCAAGCAAGAAAACTTGCTTCTGACATGCAAATCAAGTAATCTTAGATAATGATAATTAACTGGAAACAAGTTTGGAAAATAAACCTCAGAAAACATTTTGCATGTATTCCACATGTATGAACATGTTTTTCCCTTTTACTTTGATCTACAGGTACAGTTATCACTATTAGAGTTTAACTTTTTTTGGCATTAATGGGCTTATGTTCTTAAGACACTATTTTATTAGATATTTTCAAGAAATTAGAAAACAGTTTTATTTCTCAGAAAGGTTCATTCTCTCTCTCTCTCTCTCTCTGATGAAATAGATCAGTGGCTTTTTTGATGGATGCACCTTCATGACCTAAAATTTGGCTGACAGCCTTGATAAAATGTCATCTGGTATGATACTTTCATCATACTCAACCACACCTCAATTCCTGGTTGACGCATCAGAGAAGATGGTTTTGAGAAAACCTGAACATATCAAATAATTCATATTCCTTTGAATAAGTGTCATAATTTACAAGTCTGAAAGGAAAGACTGCCAATCCACACCAATATTCATGGTGTGCTCTGTCCATCAGCCATAGGCAAAATGGACATGCTAGAAACTTTAACCCTCAAGCTGATGGCCTTTCTTCTAGATGGCAGTCTTCTTGATCACTAAGACAATAGTGGCTAATTACTTTTTACCTAAAATGTTGCTGGTTGGCAATAGTTTTACTCCAAGTCTCTTCCTGTTTGGCACACATACTTGGAATGAACTTGTAGGAAGATGAGCAAGGCTAAGTGTTCTGTGCTGATGACCAGTACTACACTGCAGATACCTCTCATCTGTGTCTTCTTGAAACCAGCAGTGCATATCTAGCATTCAGATAACATAGAAGGATGGGATAGTTAGCTGTAAGCTCAGTGAACATAAATGTAAGGCAATACCTATGACGAAGACAGGGGGGATGTAATAAAAATTATATCCATCTCCATCTGCTGCTGGGTGCTCTGCATTTGTTGTTAAGAATTGATGCCTGCAGGCTCTATTGGATTGCTACCTACTATGTGACAACTGTACTGCATCAACATTTAGAAATGCGTTTCCTTCACACATGTCAGCCTGGAGATAGCTCTTCACAAGACATCATGATTTTTGCCATCATCAGTGCATTTGTCACTTCAAATTAGATTACTGCAATGTGTTCTACAATATGCTACACTACAAATCACTCAAGAAACTATAAAAGACATTTAAAAGTGGACTGCCTTCTAGGGAAGATAAAAATTACAATTGTAATCATCTCATATGATGAGATCTCCAATTTTATTTTCTGATACAAACATAGTTGGTATTTCAATTTCTGTTGAATTGTGTGGAAAGGGACCACAACAGTCATTAGCAACGTGATTAAATTAAGCATTTTTTGCAGCAATTTTGTAGACACAGTATCTCATGTATATAATTGATGTAAAAAAACCCTACAGTAGATAAAAATTACAGAGAGCTCTCTTCTCCCTCCTTCCCCGATTTTTTTTTAGCCTCTCTATATGTGTATATATATAAAAGTTTAAAACTATATATAGCAATTTGAAACTAATTCTACTAAGGACTTCAAAGGAGCTGCAGTTGGTTTATAAAACTGAAAAATGTAGGTTTGATTGAAGTTAATGAGTGTTTTGACAATCTCACCTGAGATTTGCAAATGTCAATTTTGCAGTAAAGTTACTCTGGTGATATGAATTCTACTACTCTCATCTTACTAATGTAGAAAATGGGGTTTAGATCAGAAAAAGCCAATATCCAGAAGGAAAAAAAAAAAAAAGAGTGAATGAAGAGTGTTCTTATGGACTGAATTCTATTGAAATCAAAGTCAGTGAGTTTCTTAATCTATTTAGATAGAAAAGAGGATCAATCCCCAAATGTAATTCAACCATTCCTGCAGTAATTTTCCCCTTCTACTGTTCCTTTCATTGTTTCTTCATCAAGATAACAATGAATCTTCAAATTTAATTACCAACCACTGACTGGATATTTTCCTTTTTACTTACAGACAGTGTCTTCTGAGACAATGAAATTTTATACTTCCCCTTGTATTTATGTAATCTTTTTCATAGCATTTCAGCAAGAAGAAAACTGCTTATTTTCTGAACTTACTGTGATACTGAATGACATAAGTTTATAATATTTTAAATCAATATATAATAGATAAATCAGATGCTTTACAAGATACAATGGAAAGAAGTGACCAAAAGAAAGTTTTCAGGGAACCAACTGTTATCAGAGAAATGATAATGAAATGGTTGTTTCAACACAACTTGTTAGAAACATGAAGGGACATTACTGAAGTGGTAAGCAGAG
Source organism: Astur gentilis (assembly GCF_929443795.1). Lineage (NCBI taxonomy): Eukaryota > Metazoa > Chordata > Aves > Accipitriformes > Accipitridae > Astur > Astur gentilis. The sequence goes on along the minus strand of NC_064893.1, from coordinate 7,994,055 downwards.
GACAACTTCTCTGGATCACTAGAGATTATTTCAAAACATTCAACACAGTTGCATGTAAAAGGCTAATGCCAAGAGTATCTTAAGAAACAGAATACAGATCACTCATGCCTTCAAAGAAAAAACACTGCAACAACACAAAACAGTGTTATGCTGAAAAACAGTGCCTGGGGGTAAAAGCTGAAATCAGATTTGGGCCCTAATGTAGAAAATTACATCATATGGGTGTTAATAGAAACAAGAGTTTAAAAATTGTCATATATTGAAAGGAACAATAAATAATGAGACACAGTACAGCCATACGAAGGAGGACTCAGATTATTTAAGTGCCTGGTCTGACAGATGGCAATTGCAGTTCAGTTTAGATTAAGGAACATTGAAGTCAAGAACACAGGCCATAAAAGAATTAACAGTATGGTTGTTTTCAGCACAGTGAACAAAATATGGGCAAGGGCTGGAATTTTTTTTTATGGTTCAATTACTGAAGAATCGATAACTGATTCTACCTTCTGGGGAATGGCCTCATATATAACCTGGTATTATATAATGAGAAAGATCAAATGCATGCATCACCCTCAAAGTGTCTTTCAGTTCATTTTAGCATATCAGGAGCATATGCACTTTAAAGAAGTCAACTACTGCCTGATTTTTTCTTTTACAAAACAACGTATCATGAGTCTTTAGCTATGATCCTAAACAGGGCTTCCTCAAATCACTGAAAAAAGTACCACAAAAAAAATAAAATTAAAAAAAAAAAAAGTGAAAGGATATATTGAAGAAAAGGGGTCTTCAAAGCTTCCACTATGTTAGCTTAAACCTTAAGAAACCATTTCCTGAACTATCTTGACTGAAAAGTCAGATCAGTTTTCATTTCTACTCTCCTGAAGAGGCAGAATGAAGACTAATACAGGTCTCAAATGTTACCACTAAACAAACGTCACCTTCCTCTCTCCCATCAGCTTTTGAGTGCTTGAATCCTCGGCATACTCTTCACTGATCCAACTTAATTTTTTCAAGAACAACGTCCTCCACTCTCCTCTTTTATATCCTGCTAACTCCTCTCCTTGGACAGATAGGAAAAAAGAATATAGTGCACTGAAGTAGCCTTTCTAATTATTGCATCAATAAACTGAATGTTAGGCAACCTCCTGAAAAGACTGGTGTGAAGAATTGAAAAAGACATGTTTTCATTAAGTACCCTTGTTCCATTTTCAAGAATGTAGCCTCCTTTTGATACTATTTGGCTATTTGCAACTGAACACTGGGAAACAGAAATCTGGTTAATCGCATTCCTAACCAATATTCTTTTTAATTTTTCTTTCAAAAGGTGTCTCCGGATTGGAGAAATTACAGTTCAAAGCTTTAATGCACACTCTTGATAGTTTGTAATAATTTCTCCATCATTCTGAATCATATCAGCCACATTTAAAATTAGGAATCCCATTTGAAGATTGACACATAAACTTAAGCATGTTTTCTTGAGGCATCACCTAACTAAATAATAAACACTGTCATATGTAGTTTAGTATAACATCATGTTTCTTGGTTTTTTGACATTTCAGCACTTGTTCATTAGAAAATTCAAAAAACCACTGCCATTGGCACAGGATACACAGTAGAATGAAAATTAGTTACATTGTGACTGACAGAAGAATTTTGATGTCTTCAAAGTCTTTATTTCTAATCTCTCAAATGAAACAAGCCTTGAAACTCCACAGTACATCACAGTGCTTTAGTGATTTTGTTTATCAGAAAACAGCCATGCATTATTTTAAAACACATTCTATACAAAGCTTTTTTAGCACACTTATGGTTTGAAATGTGGCACAGAGGGACATTAGGAGAAAAGAAAAAGCCAATCAGGCTGCATGTTAAAGTCAGCAATTTTAATGAAGTTTGTTTAAAATTTTTTCCTTTCCTGAATGTTGTGATCTAGTTTTATCTCAATCTAAACCTAAGGTAGAAGAGAGAAATCATAATTTTCTATGCCAAATTACAGAAAAAGGCATAGGTTGGTCCTGAGAAAAGACAAATATCCCACATATGGGTACTAAAGGTCACAAGTTCAATTCTTTTAATGAAAAAATTAAAAGTCCTATAAGGATGAAGAATAAAGATCATGCTAGACCAATAAGAAACCTTCAACCTCCAGAAATTCTTGAATGTGAAATTTTTCACTTCCTTATAACCAAGGGATGTGATCTCTTTCCCTCTCATCTCAGGGCCTACAGAACCATCACTAGAACACCCCAACTCATTGCAGGGAACACTACTTCCACCTAAAGGGACAGAGTGCTTTTATAAAAAATGGTTCGGTTAAGGAAATACAGATCAGCATTTTCAGAAACCCCAACTATCTTTGCAGTACATATCCTGTGAAAGTAGTACCTTCAGTGCCATATACTTCAAAGACAGTGTTGTGTGGAAACAACAGTCTAAGAAACCCTGATGTTGTTCCAGATGCCTCATTGGCTTTCTGCTGGCAGATATCCAACAGGTTCTTTCTTTCAGAAAATTCTTTCTAGCATCAGCAGCCACAGGATTCATGAGAAGCAGAAAAATGTGGACTTCCATAAAGCTGTTTCTCCTGCAAACTCTTTTTATGCCTCAATACAGAAATCAGACCATGCTCAATACAGAAACCACCACAGAATTTGGAGAAGAGGGTGGCATACATGAAAATGAAGATGCTTTTTTACTAAGTCAAACATTATTTTCCTTTTCAGTGAAGACTTATAAATACTGTCCCATCTACTCCAACAATATTAAAAAAGTATAACACTACCTATTAATAAATTTAACACATGCTTCATTATGTAGAAATTATATATTTTAAATTAATATTTCTGAGATGCCAAAAAAGTTATGATTGGGTGTAATTGGACTTTGTAGCTTGAATTGAATGGCTAAGTGTTTTTGTTATATCCTTATCTTGGAAAAGATACGTTACAGTGTCTCTGCTCTTACTGAGGTTCCAAATATATACAGAACCCATCCATGACAACACCTAACTGCTTTCCAGAGCAATGAGAAATTTTGTTTGCAAGGAAACATCTCCATTCACATGGCACAGCCTGATATTCAGGGATTATAGAGAATACTACACTGAATCAGACAAGGTCCCATGTATGGTCAAGTTGACTACTGCGAAAGTTGATTACAGTTTACCCATACGCTCCAGCATACCTGGCCTCGGCCTGCACTTTGGCCTCTATCAATGACTCTTCTTTACAAGTACATAATCTTTTCTGTTCTAAGTACATATACATTTCATGCAGCTTTGCTGAACACTTAGCTGTTTGACTACATTTTATGTAGAATTTTAAAGGATTTCTCCATCATAATATAAAAAGATGACATCTGGAATAAAGTAAGTCTGAAGTGAAAGTAGACTGTAATGGAAAACATTTAGCAATCAACTGCTTAGGGGTCTTAAAGTGCCTGCTCTAATTATGAACAACTTTCCTATTTATTTTATTAGGTTTCCCCATATTTAACAAATAGAAAGTTGATTTCCTTGAGCAAGACAGACAAATTTTATATTCAGGCAGCCCTCTGATTTCCACAGTGTTAAAAGCATTAAATTATCTATGGATCAAATGAAAATACTGACATCTAAGAGGTCTACGAAGTTTTTCTCGCCCATCAGACATATATATATTTACACATGTATATTCAGTTTTAAGATTTGCTACACTACGACAGATTACTCTCATTGTTTAAGTTTTAATGTTATCCACTACAGAACATGAAATCCATCAACGTAATGCTGGAACTTAATGAAGACTACTGACTTCATTGCATTCTGAGCAGCTGCAGAAATCCATCTGCTTGCAGGTTTCCAAATGCAGGTCTGCAACTTGCACAACTGACAATGCATGTTTGTTTCTTCCATAATTTCCAAACAATTCCAAACACACACACACAATTTTGGTGCAGAAAGTAACCAAAAGTGAGCACAAAATTTCCCCAGTGAATTCAATTGGTCAAAGGTTTTATTCCACTTCTCCGAAAGAGACTTGTTCACTAATGAAGAAGCCAGACAAAAAGAGAAAAGTGAGAAGAAAAGCGAGAAGAAAGAGAAAAGAAGAAAAGAAAAGAAAAGAAAAGAAAAGAAAAGAAAAGAAAAGAAAAGAAAAGAAAAGAGAAAAGAAAAAAGAAAAGGGGGAAAGACAAAGGGAGGAAAAACACCCTCCTCTCCCAAAAATCCCACACCCCAAAAAGCAGGTACATGGTGTGCTGGGCGAAGAACTGGCTAAACGGCAAGGCTCAAAGGGTTTTTGCACAAGCAAGAAGCCCTGGGGAAATGGAGCCAAGGGAAGAGCAGAGCTCGCTCCCGTTTACAGACTGGCACTGGGCAAGAGAGCCCGAGAGAGGCAGGGCACGAGCGGTGCCTTGGAGGTGCAGGAGCAGCAGGCAAGGAGCTAGCCGAAAGGGCCCAGAGGAGCCCTGGCAAGGGGCCGTGCTCAGTGCTACAGAGGACAAGAAGCAACCCCCGGGAGCATCCCTTGGAGCCTGTCCTGGGATTCAGAAATCTTCCTCCCCCCAGATGCGGAGCATGAGGGCCGTGTTCGTGGAGCATGAGCACTGGGCACCTAGCCACAACGGCCCAAGGCAGCCCTGGCAAAGGGCCATGCTCAGTGCTGCAGAGGAAAGCAAAAAAACCCTGGGGACACTTGTTAGCCCACCGTGGGGGAAAAAAGCCTTCCTCCCCCCAGCTGCAGGGCACAAAAGGACATCTTTGTGGTGCACGAGTAGCAGGCAGTCACCTAGCCAGAACAGACCAGAGGAGCCCTGACAAGTGGCTGTCAGTGCTTAGTGCTGCAGAGGAAGGCAAAAAAACCCCGGGGAACAGTGCCAATCTGCCCTGGAGGAAAATTCCTTCCTGACCCCAGCACTGGCAATCAGCTATTCCCTGAGCACGCGAGCAAGACCTGCCTCCTTGTCCTACAGGCTGCTCACACCTCCCAGGAGACAGATGCCCAAGCCCTGTTCTCCCTCAACCTGGAGCCATCTCAGGGGCTTCTGAGAGTGGCCAAATGCCCCTGGCCTGGTCAACCTTGGGGCCAAGAATCCTTCCAGCAGCTTTGGGCCACCAATGGGTGCTCCAAAGCACTGGGACCCCTGGCAACATCTCTGTATTGGATTTCTTATGGCTGCTACCCCAGGCTCTGCAGGTGATGAGGACGGTGAGCTCTTTTGCTTACTTATTTGTTTGCTCCAATGTTTCCAAACTGGAGCGGAAACTCACGGTGCTCCACCTAAGGTTGTGTTACCTGCAGTTCTTCACACGTATGGCTTATGGATGGAGGGGCTCTCTCTTCTGTCAGAGCTCCAGCTGGTATGGAGTATGGGAGCCATAGAAACATACCATGAGATACAGCTTTTCCTGGTTTGTGGATGCCATGAAATCCAGAATATGATGTGGACTATGAATGTATCTTTTAGAGAAGGCAGGAAGCCTGCGTGTCTTGAACGATGGTTCACTGCAATCTAAATTCAAAAGACCTGAGCTTGAGCTTCATTGTTTCAGACATTTGATGGCATCAAAGCATGAAGGGTGGAGCCTGAGAGATGCATTAATGAGGCTTTCACACATCAGTAGCCTGCTGGAGTCCAGCTCCACGCAGTCACGACCCCGCAGATCCAGCCCTCCACTGGCCAGCTGAGCAACGGACGGGCTGGCTGGGTGGGCTCTGAACATGAAGCTGGAGGTCTCTGCCTAGTCACTTTCAGAATGGATGTCTGCCTCCTAGGAAAGAAAATAACCACAGCTGGCATTAACTGAGCTTCCATTTTGGACCTTTAATTTGAGAAAGTGCCAAATCAGCCCAGGCGCTGAAAAAGTGACAAGAGACAAAACGCTGGTGGGTCAGTGCAATGTGGTTTGTAGCACTGCTGTCTGTGGGGATATGCTTTACTCTCCCGGAGCGTGATTAAAGGTTACTGAGTTTTTAAATGAATCCTGCAGGCCTTTAGTGAAGAGGAAGGTTGTTACTGCTAATGCTGATACGGGTAAGGAGTTGGCTGGCCAGGTGTCCATCTGACACTAAAAGGCAACTGCCTGTCTTTAAGAGTCCCTGCGTGCCTGGAAGATAGCTGCAAAGAAGGACTGAAGATTTTAACTTTTATATGCCCACCAAGAGAGTGGTCAAACCCTGGAACAGGCTTCCTGAAGAGGTGGTGCATAACCCATACCTGACAGTGTTTAAGAGGCATTTGGACAACACCTTTAATGCCATGCTTTAACTTTTGGTCAGCCCTGATGTGGCCAGACAATTGGATTACATGACCATTGTAGATCCCTGCCAACTCAACTATTGTACTTTATTCTAAAAAGAACACACACAAAAAGACCCTAAACAGGAAAAGGAGCTGTATTGGGTCTGCATGGCAAGGTTTTGGTAGCAGGGGAGTTACAGGCATGGCTTCTGTGAGAAGTTGCTAGAAGCTTCCCCCATGTCCAACAGAGCCAATGTCACCCGGCTCTAAGACAGACCCACGGCTGGCTAAGGCTGAGCCCATCAGCAACAGTGGTAGCACCTCTGGGATAACAGATTTAAGAAGGGGGGGAGGGAAATCATGCTCAATGGAAGCTGCAGCTGGAGAGAAGAGAGAGAATATGTGAGAGAAAGGCTCTGCAGATGCCAAGGTCAGTGAAGAAGGAGGGGGAGGAGATGCTCCAGGCGCTGGAGCAGAGATTCCCCTGCAGCCCCTGGTGAAGACCCTGGTGAGGCAGGCTGTCCCCCTGCAGTCGATGGAGGTCCACGGTGGAGCAGATATCCACCTGCAGCCCATGGAGGACTCCACACCGGAGCAGGTGGGTTCCTGAAGGAGGCTGTGACCCCGTGGGAAGCCCGCTCTGGAGCAGGCTCCTGGCAGGACCTGCAGATCTGTGGAGAGAGGAGCCCATGCTGAAGCAGGTTTTCTGGCAGGACTTGTGACCCCACGGAGGACTCACGCTGGGGCAGTTCATGAAGAACTGCAGCTCTTGGGTAGGACCTACATTGGAGAAGTTCATGAAGGACACTATCTCATGGGAGGGACCCCACGCTGGAGCAGGGGAAGAGTGTGAGGAATCCTGCCCCTGAAGAGGAAGGAGCGGCAGAGACAATGTGTGATGAACTGACTGTAACCCTCATTCCCCGTCCCCCTGCGCTGCTGGTGGGGGTAAGCTGGGAATTTGGGAGTGAAGCTGTGCCTGGGAAGAAGGGAAGGTTGGGGGAGAAGGTGTTTTAAGATTTGGTTTTCTTTCTCATTACCTTACTCTGGTTTGATTGGCAATAAATTAATTTTCCCCGAGTTGAATCTGGTTTTTCCCATGACAGTAATTGGTGAGTGATCTCTCCCTGTCCTATCTTGACCCACGAGCCTTTTGTTATATTTTCTCTCCACTGTCCAGGTGAGGAGGGGGAGTGATAGAACGGTTTTGGTGGGCACCTGGCATCCAGTCAGGGTCAACCCACCACAGGAGCACATACTACAAACAAACGTGCTGATAAGAACTGTAATTTCTAGCACTCACAAAACTGTTTCAGAGAAGCTGATGTTGCAATTCAAACATTTCTATAGAGCTGAAATTATGCTACAATGTAATCCCACTGAGTATCTACTTAAAAAGTAAAATTTCACTAAACATGCAGTCTGCATATTTGAGGAAACTGATGGTAAGATAATCTTCCATCACTAATTCAAGAATTAAAAATAATCTAAATTTTTAGATAGAAAACTTTCATTTATATCATTTTTTTAGCCCATGAAGAAAAATTGGTTCCCAAAAGTAAAGCCACCTATGAAAAGATCTTTGGACAACTGGCATATGCATCATAAATACATAAATTCAGTGAACACTAAATTTACCAAAAAGAAAAGGTCAAAAAATTAAAAGTTCTAAGAATTTCCTAATAATGGAAAAATCTTTGCAACACATAGAGCAGAGGTGAACTGTCCAGTTTGCTTTAAAAACTGAATAGTGAACCATTTAGTTTTCTTAAAAATCCATTTTATTCCAGTCACTTGGCAGATATTGACTCAGGCATAAGGATGTGCTACAAATAAATAAAAAATAAAGATCCTTCTATTTTCTTAAAAAAACCCCAAACAAACAAAAACCACACAAACCAAACCTACCTACAAGAAATAAAAAATTAAATAAAACCCAGAAATTTTTAAAGACACAAAAGAACAGACCATTCTGAGAGAACTGAGTACCTCAAGACATACATGGAGTTGGTCCAGGATTTAGGTTTACTTTTTTTATTTGGTCAAAGGAACATAGGTAATACTGACAATTGTTCCATATGCAATCCCATTCATCAATCTGATGAAATAACTTACACACCATATGAAGCAGAAAATATTATTGAAAAGTGGAATGTGAAGAGACTTAATATTGATGTTGGCATTAAAATGCTAGTTCAAAATACTTTTGAACCCAAGTGTTAGCAACTGAGTTAATAGCAGATGTTTACCAGACCAATATGGACTGGAAACAAAAGGACAGGGGAGGAAAGGAAGTAACTCCAAGGGATGTTAGATAATATCTTTGTTCTAGCTACAACTTCAGGGAATATTATTTGATTTGAAAATATTAAGACCTAATCTTGAAAAATTGTCTAGGTTTGGCTCTAAGTCTAATACTAAACCCCATAAGATTGATTAGTAATTTCTGCCTCACAAGAAGGCTGAAACAGCAGCTACTTTAATTTGATTCTTCTATCCCTGATTTAATGAAAAATGTGTTTGCTGGTCTCTGGCATCTGCAGCACTCTCTTCCACTGGAGATGCTACAAAGCCCTGCAAAACATTTGAAAGCGTAGGTTTGCAATAGAGTTGGGCATTAGGTAACATGGTTTTAATATTAACATGACAGTTGTAGCAAAAATATGTGACCATTATGGCAAAAGTGTCAGGCAGAAGTGAGGCAACCACTCAGAGCTCCAGCACACTGTGGTAAAGATTGAAATGAATGTCAGAAGACCTTCTGAATATTAACGTTAATTAAGTAGGGTAGTGTCTTGTTTTTTGGTTTTTTTTGGTTGTTTTTTTTTTTTTGTTTTTTTTTTTTTTTTTTAATTCCCATAGATCTGTATTTTCTAAGTAATCTAGTTTATGCAATGAGACAGACAAGGAAGCAGTGATTGTACACGAGTGCACAAAGAAAGTTCATGAGTAAGGCCTTTTGCTAATAACAACTTTTGACCAGAAATACTTGTGAGTCTACCTACCTCATTTGTATCTACCTGTTAGCAGAGATGTCAGTCACCTGAATAGTCTCAGTACAGTTTTTGGTTAGCTGTTTTGACTCAGCTGTTTGTTCATTAGATGCTCACTGTACAGCACAAGTAAGAGTAACCATTTCAGCACAGTTCTGTGGTAATTACCAGAACAATATTAGCAATAAAGCATCTTCAGGTAGAAGCCAGTGCTTCTGACAGAAACATATTTGATCTAGATCCGTAAGTATTAAGTGCAAGGGAGAGAACTCTGCATTCTCAGGCCTTGGAGATCTAAGTCAGCTTTACCTTTCTAATTCCCCTAACTTGCCTGCCAAGCAGTTTCTGTGGAATACCCATGCCTCTGTGAGAGCACTAATACCTCTCCACAGACTATTGCTGAGAAAAAGGGAGTCCAACTGAGCAGTGATGGTCCTAGATCTCTGATACAGTAATTTACAACATCGCCATTCCCCATTGTTTTGTGACAGTATTTTGTCCTATTACTACTGACAAACATATTTGATTTTCTTTTATGACTACTGACAGGTTTATTCCATTGCAGTCAGACAATGCTGGTCTGAAAGAAAACCTACAGTGATTTCTATTTATGATGCACAAGTGCATCCCAAAGTGGAGAAAAAAAGCTAGTCTCTTTGGAGAAATATCTCGAGGTTTAGGATACTGCTTTGGCAAAACCCACAATAATAATTTTTGGAAGGGAATAATTTATTCTCACTGATTTTCTTAAACTGCTTACTATTGAATGCTTCAGTGTGTGCAGAGTCAGTCTCATAAATCTCATCTAGGATAACAGAAGATGATTACCTCAATAGTTCCCACTCAGGGAAGCATGTCCTGACACATACTAGATAAAGCCAGCATTTTCAGGATCCCTCAAAAAAGTAAACTTGGGCTTAGCAAATGGAAAAAGTCCTAAAGCAGGAAGCATAGAAAGAGTGTTATTTCTGGATCATAAACATGAACTCAAAACACAATAAAGGCAGACGCAGACCCCTAACGTGACATTGAAATGCCAAGCTGCATTGTATCATACATGTATCATTTGTCTGAAATGAGGCAGACTTGGCTTATAGTACGTGAGTGAAGGGAGATCCTTACACTTAGCAGCCTCCCGACAAGAAAGAATTGCGCGATGTATGTCAAGGAAAGCTTTATTTACTTCTGTCGATATCGTACATATATTTGTGAGTCATTCGAGATCTATTGTAAGGACTTAATTATTGTTACTGTTCTGGTTGTATTGGTTTTTGCTGTATTACTGTTGGTTGTTCTTATTGTATCTAATGCTCTGTCTCCTATTGTTCTTGCTTTATCGTCATTTGTTGCCTTGCTGTATGACTATTGATTCTTTAATAAAACTACCCTTGGTACTCCTGCTCTGTTACCCTGGCCCTGGAAAGGTTGGGAGAGTAAGCTGGAACTCGTATTCATGACGTGTCACATCAAGCCAAATTTTGACAAAATATGAATTGGAATTGACAAATTTTACCAATTTGGACTACTTACTGGACTGGACACAGGTGGACGGGCCACCTTTACTTAACTCAGAAAAGAAACACATATACTTTTATGTGTTTGTTAAATAGCAGCTGAGAGTCACTAAACAAGAGACATGGCTTGCATAATTTACAGGTTTCCATTCCAAATGTGAAATTTTGCTCTGTGGAAGTTCTCCAGCTGTAGTTCCCCACTCACTGCACAAGGTCTCACAGACTCCTTACCTTTTGCTCCTGTTGGCTGGACGCTAATTACTAAACCATGTGGAATGCTATCGTTGGTTTGCTTTTAAGTTGTAACAAATTTATTTCAATGATTCTTCAGTTTCTGATGCTATGGAGCAAGAGAAAATCTCAGTTGGTTGCAACCAACTCCGGTTCTCCCAAGAAAATTCCTCCTTGATTTTCATGAATCTAAGCTGTCTCTTCGTAGCATCTTCCAATTGACTGCCATATTTTCAGAGGAAGTGCTGCTTTCTGTGGCCTTGGAGACAAAAAAATGGCCAATTCCCAGATGATCACAGATTTAAGTCCTTTTCTATTTTAAATTCACATCATAGTTTTTGCACATTTGTTTTCTTCTGTAGAAAAGCACTAAGACTAATTCTAACTGATAAAATGCAAACATGTATGTAATCTTGGGATTTACTAGAAGTGTTCAAAACCAGCCTTCGCACAAACTCTCCATAACACCATAAATTCACACTCTTACATAATCTGCACTAACTTGTTAGTAAGTCTGGAGAGGGAGTCATGGGAGAGTCATTCTGTACACCTCCTGCATGTGTAGGGAAACTGCACCAGCAGTACTTTCCCTCTCCGTGTATGCATACGTACACATCAAAATGGATGTCTACTGCAGCTTATTCATTGCCCAAATAATTTGTTTTTAAAAAACACCTGCCAGAGCATACAGGAAGAAGCAAGAAAGCCTGATTTTTTAACAGGAATAGTGACACCAGAGCTAACCTGCCCTTCTAGGTAAATTAATTTAGAGAATGACACATGAGTATGCAGCACTGCACCCTGAATACTGTTTGGAAATTTTAGAGTGAAATGAATCTCTCTTCTCTCTTTTAAAAATTGTCTGTAATCTTTTCATCACTTGATTATCTATCATCTCAGTAATAAGTGAACTTAATACACCATTTGCCATCTGAACAGGATTTTAAATGTTTCCTTTAAACTAATCTGCTCTGTGATCTTTTAGTTCCAACAGAAAGAATATTTAGAAGAGGTAAGTGGTCTTCTTCCTAGCCCCACCGTCTGTCAAAAAGACAAAACAGTACTAGCAGTTAGAAACAACCAACTCTGAATATGACTTGCTGAGAAACCATTCTTTGAAGTGTTGTTTAAGAACAAGAGCGCCTTAAGGGGGAAGCACATATGAAAAAGTATTTCTGTATACCAGAAATCCCCACCTGAACCTAGTGACTCGCACCTTCCAGGCTTTGAAGCAGTACAGCTGGATCACTGGGCTTGCTCCTCAAAGCCCACAGAAGCATAAAGAAGCTTTCCCAGTGATGTAGGGGGTAAGCAGAAACACACACACACACACAAAACATCTGTACCCACACAAACAACAGAAAAACCCTCCAGAAAATATTACCATCAAAATAAAATAAAATTTAACAAACCCCAACAAGTTCTCCCATCATTTCAGGGGTAAATTAAGTGTCTAGTCTTAACCTGCCCGAAGTGACCAAATGCAGAAATAAAAGTTTTACTCAAAACACAAGTTTTGTTTGGGCTTTCAATGATGTTCTCTACAGGAGAATTTTTCTAGGGATAACTGAAGCATATCACTGGCCTGAAGCAGCTTGTGACGAGTTCCTCACATCTCCAGTAGAATATATGTGTGGGGGAGTGAATCCAGAACTAAATGTTTGCTTTTAACATTCACAGTAATAGTTTAAGGTAGACAGTACCCCTCATCATCTTATTTCCGACCTTCTTTTTTTCCTTCTCCCCCGATTATGGACTTGAAATACAGGCTTGAAATACAGGCTTGCAGCATCCTGCAATGCACAAAGAGTTCTAAAAAAAATTGTTGTTTTCTAATTTTTGTTCAGAGCTCAGTTTTCAACAAATGAGGAATATTTTCTGATTGCAGATGAGGTCAGGATTTTTCTCCTCCTCCTCGGCTAAATAATTTGGCAAAACAAAGATTCTGCTTTCTTTTCAACTACTTCTGCTATGACACTCTCAAATGCCAATTTGTTCTCATTCTTTGAGGTCAGGGCACATTTAGTTGCCTGATGTATGGATTCTGTGGTGCTTGTGCTCCAACTATAAGCACTTGAAATACATTAAGAGGACAACATGACATAGACTTTTATTCCTATATTCTCTTATATAACACTCCAGAGCTTGAGGTGGGACAGGAGGAAAGAAGAGGAAGAAACAAAAGAAAGTAGTCAGACAAGAGGAAATGTTTCTATTACTTGGTGAATTGATAGGCTACCTTAAATGTCAATGATAAAGTTTTTCTTCTACTGAAACAGAACAAATCAAGAACCTTCTCCTGGGGGCAGACTTCACAGGGTATTTTTTATTTTATTATTTAGATATTTTCTCTGCAGTTGCACACTGGGCTAGCTTTTCATTTTCTACAGATGCAAGGGTGACTGGAGAAAACTTCTAGAGATATTCTAATGTGGTTTACTGCAAACCCTAAAGTTATGACACCACATTTTTGTTAGGACACATTTTGGTTTAGTGAAGTCATCAGATGTTGATTCACAACCTGTTTTCCCAACAAATTCTACCTTTCGTGTATTATTACGAGCCCTGAGATTATTAAAACCTTCATCTCCATGTGGAGACTGTTTCTATGGTGGTGTATTTTTAAGTTCTGAACATTAAAGTAATAAAAATTGATCTCACAATCACATGGCACTCAAGTGTGGTTTAACCAGTAGGGTTGAGCAGCCTGTAGTCCTTTGCTCTTCCATCCTTAAAAGGCTGCCAATATGGCAAACTCAACATGCTGTCACAGAATACAGCAACAGCCTACACTTACTCATCCCTTGCCATCTAGACAGTGGCTTTAACCAGTCAAACCCAAGTAACTGCCAAGGCACAGGAGTGCCTAACAACATAATTTTTCAGTGTTAACCTGAGGCAAAAACAAACAAAAAAATAGAAAATTATCTTGATTTGTTTCAGAAGGATGCAAGCTGCATCTAATCATGATGAGTCCAGATAAAGGCTGGCAATTACAATCTGTGAACTGATTGAGGCTGAGTGGAAAGTTTACATCCAGCTGCAAAAACAACCATGACTTTCTTACCAACAGTCAGTACTGTGCTCCAGAGCATGGGGAGGAAAGACACTAGCCAAATTTGTTGAGATACAGTTAAGTACCACAACAGGCATTTTCACAAGAAAGCCAAATTTGACATGAATTAAAAATAATAAAAAAGCTGAATGCAAACCAAAATGATGTACCAATCAAACCTAGAATACAAGGGCATGCCTTGTAAATAAGAACAGATGAAAAAAATAACCAATGATCTAAAACTGAGATGCAGGATATTTCAGCCTACATGGCAGGCAAAGACATAAACATAACCTGTTCTGTCTCTATGTCTCTCATGTGTCTGTTATTTTATTCTGACGCTAGAAGGATGAACTCACCCTAGGAAGAAAGTCTGCCATCAGAGATGCAGCTCCAGACATGATCCCTGCATGCTGCAATGACTAATATTTTCCTTCTTCCTCAGTATCTTTTCTCCCTTCTTTATACAGAGTCTACCTTGGTAAGTCAACTGGCCAAAACCAGTGTCTTAAATGGCTTGATGCTTTTGTCCTTGCACACACCACGTCCCGTCCCATCTCCCCCTTTTCTTCTTTTTCTGTGGTTGTTTCTGATCTTGTTTCATCTTCAAGGAAGTAAGCTGGGATACTCTGAAACAATAGCCTCAATCCATGTTAACTATTTGTTCCTCTTTTTACCTCTCAAATGTCATTTTAATTTGAAAAAAATGTCTGACAGACTTATTAAAAAAGCCTCCGTAACAAAGCTCTACAACTGAAGGAAAAGTGTATAAGAGATGCTGTTAAAACCCAAAACTTCACTTCATATGTCATATTTAAAACACTGAAGCCATTTTTCCTTCCTGTATTTTAGGTAAAAGACTTTAAATACTTGTGTTGGAAGCCTTCTGCAATGAGATTACACTGGGTAAGGTCTCTATACTTTTACTGTCATGCATCAACTTACCATTGCCCAATGACAAAATTTTGTTTGTTGCCTTTAAATGTGTGCCAATTTATTCTATTTGAGTTAACAACTAAAAAATACTATTCCTTCCTCTATCAAACTGGAGAATCTACACAGAAAAAAAATCTTTACTTTTATTTACTGAACTAAATTGCTCAAAATTTTGTATTTCACATGGATTTATATATATCTCTATGAATAAAAGTTTTGGTACCTTGGAAGTTCAGTAAATCAGTTCTCAAAGTGTCTCATCTGAAAAACTAATTATACAGATATGTGCAATAGAATTAAACATTTACCGCTGCTGGGGCACTTTTCATCAGTATGTAGTGATGGATGGCACATTTATATTCATGCCATATGTTTCTACATATGTCATAGTAAAAAGCACTCCAGTGACCCACTATTTACAAAAAGAAGATGGAAAAATCACAGGATACGACAGTTATGGTTGTTTAATGTCTACTCACAAAGTCATTGCAGTAATTATTACATGTGCCACTTCTGTTAAAAAAGTGAAGAGAGAGAGAAGAGAGGAAGGGGGAGAGTGGGTAGAGAAGCCACCCCATACATTTGACCTTAATGAGGCAGGCTATGAATACACATAATGATTTCTCAAAGTGTTTGAAGATGTGCAGCTTTAGGCAAAAGAACTGTACTAGAAAGGGGATGGGGTAAGTACCACTCAAATGGAGCCATTATGCTTGCAGCTATTTGGATCCTGAAATGAGATAAAAGCCATATCACAGAGGCATAATGACTTCAGGACCAATAAAAAGAATTAACTGACATATCTTCTGGTAATATAGATTATGAAACCTTTCAGTTCTGCTTTGCATCAGTGGTCTAAAGGATGAAGCATAAGAAACAGCAGAAAGACTATGATTTCCCTATCCTCAGCATAAAGCCTCAAGGAACTACAGAAGTACTGGTCCACCTCTCCCACTGACATCCCATACAGCCATTAGGATAAATGACGAAGCACTTATGGTCCCTGTGCATTGTTCCTCTGATTATTCCTCACCATCCGCCCTGAAAATTCTTGCAGGACAAACGCATAACATAACGCATAACTTAAGATCAGGGTAAATTTACTGATCTGACACGTTTTCCCCATCTTCCCTGGGCTGGGGGGGGGGGGGGGGGAAGAAACAGAAAAAAATGAGTAATATTAACTTATTTCTTTTGTCTTTCTCAATGGGACTGATACAAAAACTGCCAGAGGCAACTGAATCAAGCCTAGAGATTCAGAAATACAAAATACCATGCAGAGCATGGGGTGACGCTGTAATACACTCAAAGTTTACATCTTCCAACAAATGCTTTAAAAGAGCAGTTCTTTTCACGACAGCTACCGTTCAAATGACAATTAAAGAGAAAATAGGAAAGGCCTTAAACTGCATACTGAGATAGGAACCCTCCATCTTTGGAAAAACCTGCCTGAACGCAGAGTCTAAATTTGCATTGTGGACCTGACTCTGCAAGAGGGTAAGATCTCAGCCTTAAGATGACAGAGCTTTGGAAGAGTTCCCTGCTGGCCTATGATCACAATTCGGGCTAAAATGAAAAGCAGTCTCATGGTTAAACAGTATGCCACATCACAGCTTCAAGGAATATTTTTCCTTAAGTGCATTAATTTGAAAAGTTCCAACTTTCCAACTCTAAACATTTTCGATACTGTTTTTTGTAAAAGAAAAAAAAAAGCTTCCTAAAATTTGCATAGTTCCTATTGATAAGTACTTGGAAAACTACTGAATATCTATTGCAATGCCCTAGATTTTGAAAAGCTACATTACTGCAGCAGGAATAGATACGTAAATGTGATATCTCAAACATTTTAATTCCACTATGAGGACATAAAATGCAAGTGCTTGGTTCCTCTTCACCGTCAAAACACAGCACTGTGAGTACAAGGTTTATTTGGAGGAGACAAGGACAAGAGAATGGGGGGACTCTGGGATTTCTTTGACAATACAAAGTAGTTTGTAGAGACCATGAATTGCTGTGTGGAGCACCCACATGTATGTATTTCTATCACTTTGACTGCACTATTGAATTGCCAGGACATCTTAGAAACCAGAACAATTTTAGTTACCACAGCAACATCTGTGAAGGGCAGGACTATTCATGACATTCACCAGTTTACTAAATTAAGACACACTACAGATGGATACGGATTTTGCCCAGACAGCTGGCTACTGCGCCATAATTTTCTTTTCAGTTTGTTGTTTTTTTTTTTTAAATAGTTTTTTGACACATTTGGGAACCCTAACACTTTCTGACTATAGAATCTGTAGGTGAAATGCTGACATAATGATGAAGTAATTAAATTTGTGATTCAATATCTGTGGTACAGTACCTTCAAGGGCTAAAGGTGCAATTTCTAAATATACAATTTCAGTGGCTTTTCAGGATATTGCCCTTGCCCCTGAAGGTTTATAGTCAAGTGAGAATTTGCAAAGCTTACTTTCCAACATTTTGTACCAGTAAAACTACACGACAGAAAGTGTGAAAGCAGTACATAACTGTTAAGCCACCTTGTTTTAGGAAGATGAATACTAGCTCTGCTAATAACCCTAATCTTGTGGACTTGTTTTCTCTAGGAACCAAACTAGCAAGTTACATTTTACATTACCTTTTTAGTCACTAGGATGTTCTTACTTGCTAGTTCCACCTGAATGAAACAAGGGATATTTAAAATGTCTATTAGCATATTGAGTAGTAACTGAATATAGAGATGTTTGTTTAACATAGTGGGTTAATAAGAATATTTAGATTTGACTCTCAGGCTAGAGAGGGAAATACAGTTAAGGATGTCTCTTAAAATAAAATATCACTATCCTGCCATATGAAGAAGTGTGTTTTCTTTTTTTTTCATTTAGTATACTACACATACTATTCAGTATAGCTAGATCTGTAGGTTACTTAGTTTCATGTTCACAAAAAAATGATAATCGTAATTCAGCTAGTTTAAGTTCTTTTTCAAATATAGTGCTAGTAATATCATAAACTTGCACAATTTCAATACTAAAATTAGAGAATTCTGCTCTTATTCTAACATCCTATAGTGCCTTTTGTTATATGACAAACTATGTATCATTGCTACAGAGTTCTACAGAAATGTGTTACTGATGAAGCAAAGTAAAGCCCTCAAGTAACCTCATTCTGTCTCTTCTCTAGTACGTATATTACTGATGATACTCTATATTGATTCATAAAAAGATTTACGGTGTTGTAAATTTTCTCCTAAAAATGTAGCTCTTTACCCTCCACAGTCTTCAGTGCTTAAGAAGACCACTAATTAAAAGAAGATGAAACCTGTAACAGCTGCAATGTTGCTACTACTACAATAGGTACTAGACAGTATGTATATAGGTGATGTACTCTACTAAGCTACCCAAGAATGATTGTCAGAGTGGCCTTCCAATTTTAGAAGCAGATTCAAATTACATCCCATCAATTTTAACATATTTCTTGCAGTCATTTGCACTTTAATGAAGAAATAGTTCTGTTAGGTTCTTATTTTTAAAATGCAGTTACATGGATAATAGTGCAAAATGCCTTTTTCTTGTAGCAAAGAGTTGCTGATAAGAGCAATTCAGTTTCAACAGAAAACTGCATTTTCCCACAGCATGCATCATATCCAAATGAAGGGAATGAGCACTAAATCATCTATCCTAGTGTTCACAGTCTCCTTGCACTGATTAGGAAAAGGTCACATTTAAAGTACTCTGGAAATTGTTTTGTGGATGAGAAATGTTAGTAAAATGAAATGGCTACTTCTACTTTTCTTGCCTGTTTTTTCCCTAGTTGGACAAGCTACTAGGACCTTCTGCTGTATCTTTATATTTAACATGAATAAGCAATACTGTGGTACTGGATAGGTGTACTTTTTTGTGCCTGACACCAGTACAGTAGTATATTTTTAATTTACAAAGTTACCCTTGAAGAGTACCCAAAGCTATAGCTGGTGCTGAACACAGCGGTGGTTCTTCTGAATAGCAGAAATCGCTATAATATAACAGCAGTTCTTGGCATTGTTCCCTGCAGTGACTGCCTGATCAGTTACTGATACAGTTCAAGGTGCTAGTTATGATTTAAAAAGCCCTAAGTGGGTCGGGATCCACTTATCTGAAAGATTGCCTTTACACCTGTGTCTCAGAACAGATTGGCTGGCCTGTCCTTCCAGTCCAAGAAGGACTGATGGCACTCCCAGAGCTTAGATCAGGCTCCTTTTTAGGTATGCGTTTATTATACAAATGCAGACACTAATGGCAATACGAAACAATGGTATTCTCCTGTTTTCCAGAAGACTGTCTACCTATGAGAACTTGATCTGGGGTCTGTTGCATGTGCTATGCATCCCTCTTCAAGTCAGCTTCCCCCACTCCACTCCCCCCAGTCTCTCCCATCCAAGTTGGATAAAAGCCACCCCACAGCTCCAGACATGTACAGGTTTCTGCCTCCAGGAAGAGCTACATGATCTTCAGCGACTGTGATCTCTAAAGAGGCAGAGTTACTGTCTCACCTTCACATTCACGTTGCTGATGCTGAAGTCTGAGGACACAGACCTATGCCAGATTTCCAATGCAGACAGACTGAAACTACAAACTTGTTATGCAGACATTTGGAGAAAGTCAGCGCACATGTCTGTTGTATCAGCTACCCAGTATTTCATATCAGGAAAAACTGCTGAGACAATTGTCATGCGTGAACAGACCAAAGAAATAATATACTCCTGGTGCAGAAAATGGCCCCCTTTTCTTTCCTCATTATCATATTTTTCTGCCTCAGCACAGCAACGCAGATGACTAAGACAGGAAATCTTCTGTGAGAATGCCCAGATGGGAAATTACCCATGCAAAACTAGTGTTAAAGCAGGAAAAAACCACGGAACAAAACCAAAATAAGTTAATGCAGTTATATATATGATCTCAGTAGTTAAACAAGATATATCCTTCTAACACCACCTAAAAAGACAAAACATTCAAAAAAGAAAACTCAAATGTTTCATTTCTCTTGTAATTAATTTCTATTTCCTACCCATGGTGGTAAGTGTGTGAAAGTCAGCAATACCTGGACAGAAATAAAAATATGACATTTCTAAAAAGCTGCCTTCTAGAGTACCCCATGAACCACAGACATTGCTGAACTACAAATATGTCGATATATAATAGTTTTGGTAAATAGCCATATATATCTACTTCTTTTTTTTTTTTTTTTTTAATGAGGCACCACTGAGGATACAAAGGCCTGTTAAGGCTAATTAATAGCTGTGATTCAAAAACCTTATGAAATGGATTAACTACTGCCTTGCTCAGACTATACTGAATCATGACTATACTGAATGGTGACTACAGATTTGTGTAGACCCCTCTCATGAAAAGCTCTTAGCAATTATTTTTCTTTTGCCAAGAAATATAAGTTATGAACAGACTCTTTCTCCCAAATATATTAAAAAAAAATTAAATTAGCAAATACAATGCAGTTACCTGTCATGTTGCAGTAAACTTTCAAAGGTCCCAGTGCCCCACTGCCATCTGGATCTATCCAGTAGTAATTTGAAGTTTTGCCCAAGTGTTTGTATGCTTCACAAGAGAGTTCATAAATAGCTGGAATGAAATAAAACACAGCAATAAGGATCTTCATATCCTGGAGCAAAAAATCCATAATGACAATAAATTGACTTTATTTATATATCAAGAACTATACCTTTGAGATTAAAGTAATGTCACTGACATGCACACAATTTCATTTTTTGGCATGTGATAGAAAGCCAGAATAGGAAAAGAATTCCAACAACTTGAGGATGGAGGGGCAGGGGGAAGAACAACCAAACATTTTCAAGAGTATCTTTAAACCATTTTTGAAAATACTTTCATTCAGAACTTTGTTTATACACTGGTTTAAATTTTACATCATAAATGGAGACAGTTCTGTTGATCCAACATACTTTTCCCTTTAGTTTTCTTTCAAGAGATACAACAAAAAAATTAGTTTTCCTTCTGTAAATTTTAGAATTATTCAGGTTTTATTACAACTCAGAATAACATGCAGTTTTGAAATTGTGAATTTTCTCACTACATGCAATACCTGTCTCTATACAGCTCTGCATTTACTCTATTATGTATCTACATGACTAATACTCTGTTCCAGCAAGGTCTAAAATTTCACAATATTTACTGGAAGAAGTTTAATTTATTTAGCAGGGAGTTTTGTTTCAATTTTCCTTGACTTCTCTACAGTGCTTTCTATTTCAAGTTGTAAAACTGCTTGTCAATTGTGTTAAGATGAACAGCTCAGACACAATATTAAGCATTGTAGATAGAAACTTTTCTAGTAATTCCTGTATTTTCTTTGAAATGTATGACTATTACAAAGTTATGTGTATTATACAAGAATAAATTATATCATTTTATGCATAGAAAAGTAAAACTGGTGTTTTATATAAATTGGTATATACATATAACTGGTAAACTATATAAATTTTTTTCTATGTAATTTTTCAAAAAAGTAATGTGTAATGCTTCTTTGTTTTCCAAGGAACAGATGGTACAACGTTTTTGTTTGGAATCAATCAATCAGCTGCTAAAAGAAATGTAATGTTTGTTTAACCAGACTTCATATCCACTCTAAAAATTAATCTAATTTGCTGGCAATTCTTGCAAACAATCTCCTTGCTAAGACTGGCTTTACTTCAAATGTCCATAAGGACGAGCTGTTTCTCTGGGCTCTGATGATGAGTGACTGATCACACACACACACACACACATTTAAAGGCTTCTAACCAACTATTGAGACGCAGGAAGCAAAGTCGAGCTAAAAATGTCTCCAATTCTGATGCAGCATGAATGCAAAGCTAAAGATTGTTACCTATGTATATAGAGAATCTCCTTGTTGATGCTACAAGAGAAAGATTCCCTGCAAAGTTTTACATGTTCATTACAGGGTCTAAAGTAAATTTTATACCAGAAGTAGACACTTTAATTAAATTGTGAAATATTCCAAGCCATTTGCCCTTTCTCACCAAATTAAGGTCAACAGATTCTTTCATTATCAAGGAGAGACTGTGCCTGTTTTCAGACACTTCATGCAGATTTCATAAGGCATTCATAACCAGTTTTCTTCAGAAATATTTCTCTAACTCTCTCCACTCTACCTAAACGTAATCACAAAATATCAACTCTGTTAATGTGTAATTGTTGTGATACCAAGTCACAAATTTTAACAGATGCATTCCAGGTCAAACTAAGAAGAGAATAAATACTGTTTGTGATCTTCCAGAAGTTTGGTGTTTTCATTTTCTAAACCCTTTCTGAAAATGAAGGGAGTTTTGTCTTTGTAGTATCTGTATCTTTGTGTAGGGCCATATGACATTTTTCTCTAAGTTTGCTCCTTTCAAGAAGACAGGCCAATCCTTGTACAGACATACCACTACAATTTAGAAAAAAATATTAAAGTGCGCAAGGAGCAGTAACATACAAATCACATGAGTATATGAACAAAATAAAGGGTTAACTGAAGTTGGTATACTAACAAAATAACTGGTAATTAAAATGCAATAGGAAACAGCAAACAATCATGTTCTGGTTTATGAAGACACTTGATGACAGAAAGAGACCTTTTTGTTGATTTCAGATGGCAAGGGGTAGCCACTAACATAAACAGCAGAACAAAAGTGGCAAGCACTGTGCACAGAAGATAACTGTGAAGGGGAGGAGAGTAAGACATGATACCAAGATGTCAAAGAAGTAGAAGATGACATAGAAAGGAAGACAACACAGGATCACCTTATAATTCAGTACTTCCTTTAAATGGGATTTTTAAATGCTGCACAAAAAGATCAGTAGTGTGTAAGATAGAAGAGAACAGGTAAAAATAGAAATTAAGAAACCAAAAGAAATCCTAGAATAGATGAAAGGACAAACACTTAAGGAAAATTGGTTTAGAAGTCATCCAAGTACATTAAAACACAGAAGAAAATGAAAACAGAATACAACAAGGAAGAGACCATGCCGGAATCAAAACAGCTTAAGTTAGAAAAGTTATAAAGGTTACAATAAAGAAACAAAAAAAATTAACAGAACCAAGAAAGGAGAAGTCAGCAAAATGCAAGATTTGGATATAAAGTCTACAGTGTTCACATGCGAGTAAGGAGAAATGATGGCATACATCTACATATAGAGAAGGGGGGTGGGGGGAGAGAGAGAGAGGAGAGAAGGGTCTTTGAGTGCTGATTTCTTCTGGAAGATAGGGGAAAAAAAAGAAGAATGGAAGGACTGAAGACACAAGGGCAATAGATTTCTGCTTTTCAAGCCAGCAGAAGTAAAATGCCAAAAATGTGTATTTGCTTTCTTGGTAGTTGGTCCAAATACACAATATATATACTCCTAAGTGACTTCAAATTAGTATTAAACTTCAAAATCATCCAAGCTAAAGGTAAAACTCCCATGTGCCCTGATGTCCAGATATGCCATTTCTAGCATAATATATCCAGGCGGGTTTTTTTGTTTGGTTGGGGATTTTTTTCCCCTTTTTAAATGTTACTTAGATTCTTTCTGAGGAGAAGACAGGGAAAAACGCACCCTACAAATGGCTTCCTCACTCTTGACATGCTTTAATATTTAATCAAAAACTGCCTACAAGTGAAAAGAGGTGAAAACCTGGTCAGAACAGTGATCCAAGGTCTTAGAGTCAGGTAAAAAGTACGTACAAAAAGAATGAAAAACAGAAAGAGAAGAGCACCAAAAATATGGTATAGTCTTTTTAAAGTTTAATCACCTGAATAATACAGATCAAACTGAGGCAACCAAATCCATTTCACGCTAAAATTTGAAAGGGTTTGTCTACATTTTAACATGAAGCAAAAAGAAGTTAAAAAAATAAAAGTAAGAAAAATCTCATTTTAACTTTTGGTGTGAAACATCAAGCTTCTTTAAGTTTCTTAGTCTGGGCAGAAAATCCAGTCATTTTAATCAGATGACAAAAGCAACTATGAACATGTTTTGAAGTTCATTGACTAAGCTAACATTCACAACAGTGGGCTTGAGTACAGCTTGAGGAGAAAAGTTTCTCTTAGAAAAGCTTGACTAGAGAAGCAGACTAAGGGAGAACAGCTTAGAGTGAAACAAAAAACCTTGTAGCCACACAGACCATAACATCATTTTGATCGCTGCATTTCTTCATGCATCTTTTCCACTGCCAGACCTGTCTACCTGAACCCCAAATGGGAGGTGTTGATGTACACGGGAAGACAACACTCATTTCTGAGTTTTTAGGATCCTCTATTTTAAACATTTGAGGAAAAGCAATGGTTCAGAAAACCAGTTTACAGAATAGCTTTTTCCAGTGCCAGACTCTTAGTTGAAAGCTGGAAAGAGTCAACTTCTCTTAGATTTGAATGGCTTTTCTCTGATTGAGGGAAGCAGATGTTCTCACTCTTGTTTTACTTTCTGACTGGCATAAAGATCAAGAGAGTTATCCCACACAGGTGGCACAGCTGCTGGCTATCTCTAGAAAGCAGAAGAGCTGAATGACAAAAAGGATTTAGCAACTCTGTCACCCTATGTGATGTTCCCTTAGAGTTTCAGTAGCATCCTGGTGAGCTACAGTTTCTGCATCACTATGTAAAAAGGCAGCTTTAACTTCAGGGCTGACAAATAGCCTCCCTTCATAAGTACAAAGCTCATTATAAATAGAAGACCTAGCGTGACAGTATGCATTATGTGACACAATGAATGTGTTAACAATATGTTTCGGTTCTGTCAGTGAACATAGCTGCTGCAGGGGATAAACTCCTTTAACCTGCTGCTAATACAGGAGTAAATCACAGCTTTACAGGGGCATAGGAAAGGTGTAGATTCACAGGAACTGATGGAATTAAATGATAGTAAAAGTGACAAAAGTAGGCAGTGCATCAGATCCACAAAGTCCAGCTATGCCTCTCCATCACTTTCAAATTCCCAGAAAAATACTGAAAGCTAAATAGACTGTGAGGTGCTTAGGTTTATGTCACTCAAGCTGGTTGTAACTCTTGAGCCCCTTAAAAAGGGCTGAAAGCACACACAGACAAGGAAGGGGGAAAAAAAAACCCCAAGCTTACTCAAGGAATAGTTGCACACTGAAATGGCATACCTGCAGTTCATTTTAAATGAAAGGAATACGTTTTATTTGTTGCTTTATTACAATATATATTCAGAGGATCAATTGCAAAACTAAAAATGTTGAAAAATAAATTTTTATATAAAAATATACATACACTTCTATGTCAGGGGAAGTTTTTCTCTGTACAGTACTACAACAAACTTATCCCCACGCTTATTTATTCCAACGCTATATGGTGCAGAAACGTCTGTTACAACTTTTTTTAAAACAGATTAAGTGAGAGAAATCCCAGCAAGTTACACACAGCAAGTTATATAAGTTTTTTAAAAGCTCCCCCCCAAAACCAACATGATGCAACACTCCTTCAATGTTCTTGTTATTCCATAGGATTATTGCTGCAATGGTCGGAACCAAACCTTATGTCTGTCATTTTTTTGAAGTGTGGATATAAAAATTCTCTAGTTTGATCTTATAATGCCTAAGATCACAAAACATAGAATAAACTAAAAAAATCAGTCTCTGGTTATAGTTAAACTTAGAATAAGTACACAGGTGTTATTAGTCAGACAAAAATAACTGTGAACAAGTATTTACTTTTATATTTCACATTTGAAAAATGAAGTAACCCTTTCAGATATGACAATGAAATGGAAATATTGCTAGAAATCCATACTGCATGGATGCACAGTCTCAAAAATGCTATGCATTGCAATTTAGTTACATCCAACTTACGGTAAAACATAGTTATATATAACAATGTTCAATTTTTATATAACAAGTATATTTTTGGTATGTAAATCCCTCTATATCTTCTTGTGTGCACGCACACACACACTCCTTGCTAGACAATTCCTCTGTTTGTAATTATATTATTATTGTACTTACCCTTCCTACAAAAAAAGAGTTTAAAGTTTAACTAAACTAAGTCTTTACTCATTAGTAGAACCATAACTTAATGTGATCTTAATTATCACGAGCTTGAAATGTTTTCCAAAGTAGCTTTTTCCAGGTTTCCAAATGTTAAGTGTGCCCTTGTTCATTTGCTGTTGGCAAAGCAAATGTGGTTGGAAACTTCCACTGAACACTCCTGGGTTTGCCCTTTCCACCTTTTTAGGCTGTCAGTTTATAGATGCTCCTAACACCTTCAGCTAGGAGAGCTGTGTGGCAGGTACACCAACCCTGATAGAGAGCAAAACTTCTTGGCCATGGAAAAGTGAAAAAACTAGAAGCTGCAGCCTGGAGGTCGAGCCATCCTCCCTGCACAGAGGGGTCGAGTTAACGACCACCACGTATGCACTTTGGTCAAGGAATAAGGAAGTGTTGGCCCTTGGACAATGAGGACTAGCATGACATTATTTGACCACAGGTCAGATTCGACTAGGGTATAAATGGAGCCCCACTGGAGGGCACATTGAGTTGGTCCTTCTTGGAGCAGTGGGTCTGCAGTTGGGCACTCTCCCCTTGGGTCGGGATGCTGTCCAAGGTAACTCTTCGAGGGTGAGAGCCCTCATCTTCTAGGTGAGTGATATGCATGTTTTGGGCTACCATTTCTAAAGCTTAAGAATTATTAAGTTCATTGCGTAGTATTAATTTCCCATTACATCACTGAAACTGTCATTTACCAATGCTGTTGGAGTTCTAAATGATTCTGATTGAATAAATTTTGTTGATTTTAACACCTGTTTAATCTGATTGTGTTAGCCTCTGCAACAAGCTGAAAGCTAAAATAAATTACAAATCAAAAACCAAGGAGATCCACCTACCACCTGCACCCAAAAAACCTTATCAGTCAAATAATAATAGAAGGAGGAAACTAAAGCTGAAGAAGAAACCATCACCATTCTGATATAGAACTACAAGTGTATCTAAAATGTTTCAAGCTGTTTCAACACACTTCCACTTATCTAAGTGTAGGCATACTAACCTAAAAAAATTAAAAAACACCAAACACAATCTGATCTTGCACCAAGAAGATTGTAAGGTAATCAAGACTTCTGGTTTAGTTTTTTTTCTTGCTATTTTTCCCTACTATGTAATTATCTTAATTTTAAAAAGACAACAAAACACCTGTTTTAGTTTCTGCATACTGCCAAAGACCCCTTTTCCAAAAATCCTTCTTGATTTAAAAATATCTCCAAAATATTTGCTAAAATAACACACTCCCCTAAACAAAAGAAGGTGGTAGCGGGAAACAAAAATAAAATCCTGACTAGAGAAAACTGTCTTGCAACACCAACAATAGTTCTTCAAACTAAATTTCGGATTGTCTTCTAGTGACAGCAATTTCTGCATGACCAGAAGGTGGACCTTCAGCTAAGAGTTGTGCACCACAAGCCACAGTGCTAAATTTCATGTACTTGCAGCTAGGATGCGCCTGTAGAATTAGGTTACCTTGATGAGAAAAAAGCACTGGAAGTAGCACTTTAAATAATAGATAAGGGTCTAATAAGACAAAGCTGTAAGACCTTAAAGGCTCCTAGCCCTCACAATCCAGGAAGCAGCCCATCATGGCTGCTGACAGTGTGCTCACCTTGACATCCCAGAGCAGGAGGACGATGACAGCACACTCAGGTAGCTGCAATGCTGAGTTTCTGTGCCCAGTCTACGTGCACTTGGAAACCATGCCTGAATGTGTCAGTAACTGCAATGTTCATATGCAGGAAGAAAACTGAGTTTCTTGATGAGCTGCAGCTTTATGCACATCTTAAATACAATGTGTACATAAAAAGATTAACTTGGAGTTTTAAAGTTCCGTTGGGAAAAATGTGGGGTTTGGTTGTTTTTTGTTGTTGTTGTTGAAAATGGAGCTACTGTGATGCTAAAGAAATTCCAGGAATTTCTTTCTTAACAAATACAACAATTCTAGATTCAGTTATGCTCCATTCAGTTACAACCAAATGACTTGCATTCAGGAAAAAAACAAGAAATAAGGAAGTGTCCAACTGTGACATGCATTTGCCAATGCAATATTTTCCGAATTATTAATGACAATGGAAATCAGAAAACCTGCACCTGCTAACTTTACATATAACTGAAAATTTGAGTAAACTAAAACCTCTAAAGCCCTGTCAGTAATACTTGCAATTTGCATGCTCACGTTGCATCTGCAAGAATATTATTTTCTCCTGTTTTTAAAGAAATGTTGCTATACATGAACAGCCACTCAGCAAACCCACATTTTTCACATATAAATGCAATTAAGCAATTGGAAAATTTCACTGTAAATAAGAGAATTTGAAAATATTGGAAGGTACCATGAACAAGTCCACCAAATCACAGCGGTATATGACATGGCACATGCTTTAGCCAATCATTTTTCCAGTCGTAGGAAACCCAAGATCAAGCACTACTTCTCAGCCATGAGTAGGTTACCTCCACAGCCAGAAGTTGAACTGAGCTATTGCAGTCCCAAAAGCACAAGAAAGCACAAGCCCTGGCATCTTCACACACGTTCAGAGTGAAACAGATTTGATTGTTTTTTCTGGGATACAATCATTGTAGGGGCCCTTGGTTTGCTCTCACAGTTGGCTAGGACAAACACATGAATTCTAAGAGCTCAAAACATCATCCTTTCACTGTGGCCACATGACATTTGTCAGAGTCTTCACACACCACACAACTATTTTACTCACAGCAGTTCAAATACAAGTTAACTTAAGCCTAAGGGTTTAGCTCTGTTACTCTTAACATCATATTAAATAAGTACTACATCATTCTACAAGATGTTCTGGGAAGAGGTAGTTCAATTGCTCAAATTATATTTGGAGCAATAAGTGCCAGGAAAAAAAGCAGAATTGTTTTCATGATCATAATTAGTGTAACAGTGAAATCACATGGCTGGGATGCACCTCAAAGATAATCTAATCTACTTCCCCAAAAAGCTCAATTACATCCATGTATCATTCCTGACATATTTCTGTTAAAAATCTCCCATGATATAAATTCCTCAACACACCGAGGCAGCCTAGAGCTCCACCAGCCCTTCAGCATCAGCATTTCTCCCACTCTCTCTACACTATGAAGCTGCAATTTAAACTCATAATTTCTCTTTCTACCCACCATGGATTTGGAGAATAGCTTATTGTACTCCTCCTTGCAGCCATCTTTTGTCTAGTTGCAGATATGAATTTCTTCTCTACATTAAAAAGGCCAAGTTTTTCATCTTGGCCACAGGTTTTGTGAAGAATTATTCTTTGTGCTCTGCTCTGGACTCTTCAATTTTTTTATGAACCTCACTATATGAAAGTGGACAATGCCCAGCACAGCAGGCTTAATTTGCACATCCCACAAGTTATGCTCCTGTTAATTCACCCCAAAATAGTGTTTTCATTTTTCGCAGAAGCATATGCAATGAACTACAAGGTATATAAACAAGCAATAAACCCCACTTCTACAAAATTTAATAAAAAAACCCCCAAACCTCTCATAGACAGATAGCAGCAGCCTCACTTTCACAAGCTCTGGTCCTCATGGGGGACTTCAACCACCCGAGTATCTGCTTGGGGGAAAATATGGCAGGGCATAAGCAGTCCAGGAGGTTCCTGGAATGCATTGATGGCAACTTCCTTCTTCAAGTGGGAGAGGTGCTATGCTGGACCTTGTTCTCACCAAGGAGGGGCTGGTGGGGAGTGTGAAGCTCAAGGGCAGCCTTGGCTGCAGTGACAACGAAATGGTGGAGTTCAAGATCCTTTGGGCAGTGAGCACAGCAAGCTCACTACCCTGGACTTCCAAGAGAACAGACTTCAGCCTCTTCAGGCATCTGCTTGGTAGAGTACCACGGGATAGAGCCCTAGAGGGAAGAGGGGTCCAAGAAAGCTGGTTAATATTCAAGGATTAGCTCCTCCAAGCTCAGGAGCGATGCATCCCAACAAAGAGGAAGTCAGGCAAAAACACCAGGAGGCCTGCATGGATGAACAAGGAGCTTCTGCACAAACTCAAACACAAAAAGGAAGCCTACAGAAGGTGGAAGCAAGGACAGATACCCTGGGAGGAATACAGAGAAATTGTCTAAGCAGCCAGGGATCAGGTTAGGAAAGCCAAAGCCCTGGCAGAATTAAATCTGGCTAGGGATATCAAGGGCAACAAGAAAAGCTTCTATGGTTATATTGGTGATAAAAGGAAGACTAGGGAAAATATGAGCCCTCTCTGGAAGGAAATGGGAGACCTGGTTACCCAGGACATGGAGAAGGCTGAGGTACTCAACGACTTTTTTTGCCTCAGTCTTCACCAGCAAGTACTCCAGCCACACTGCCCAAGACACAGAAGGCAAGGGCAGGGACTGGGAGAATGAAGAACTGCCCACTGTAGGAGAAGATCAAGTTCAAGACCATCTAAAGAACCTGAAGGTGCAAAAGTCCATGGGACCTGATGAGATGCATCCATGGGTCCTGACAGAACTGGCAGATGAAGTGTCTAAGCCACTATCCATCATATCTGAGAAGTGGCACTCCGAGGAAGTTCCCACTGCCTGGAAAGGGGAAACATAACCCCCATTTTTAAAAAGAAAAAAAAAAAAAAAGAAGACCCAGGGAACTACAGACCAGTCAGTCTCACCTCTGTGCCTGGCGATACCATGGAGTGAATCCTCCTGGAAACTATGCTCGGGCACATGGAAAATGAGGCGATTGGTGACATAGCTTCACTGAGGGCAAACTGCACCTGACAAATTTGGTGGCCTTCTATGTCAGCGTTACAGCGTTGGTGGATAAGGGAGGAGCAATGAACATCATCTACCTGGACTTGTGCAAAGCATCTGACACTGTCCTACATGACATCCTTGTCTCTAAATTAGAGAGACATGGATTTGATGGATGGACCACTTGGTGGATAAGGAATTGACTGGATGGTCACATTCAGGGTTGCGGTCAATGGCACGATGTCCAAGTGGAGACCAGTGACAAGTGGCGTTCTTCAGGGGTCAGTATTGGGACTGGTGCTGTTTAACATCTTTGTCAGTGACATGGACAGTGGGATTGAGCGCACCCTCAGCAAGTTTGCCGACGACACCAAGCTGTGTGGTGCGGTTGATACGCTGGAGGGAAGGGATGCCATCCAGAGGGACCTTGACAGGCTTGAGAGGTGGGCCCATGTGAACCTCATGAAGTTCAGCAAGGCCAAGCGTAAGGTCCTGCACCTGGGTCGGGGCAATCTCAAGCACAAATACAGGCTGGGTGATGAGTAGATTGAGAGCAGCCCTGCAGAGAAGGACTTAGGAGTATTAGTGGATAAAAAAACTAAATATGAGCCAGCAATGTGCACTTACAGCCCAGAAAGCCAATCGCATTCTGGGCTGCATCAAAAGAAGTGTGGCTAGCAGGTCAAGGGAGGTGATTCTTTTCTCCTACTCCACTCTCATGAGACCCCACCTGGAGTACTGCGTTCAGCTCTGGGGCCCCCAACATAAGAAAGACATGGACCTGCTTGAGCAGCTCCAGAGGAGGGCCACAAATACGATCAGAGGGCTGGAGGACCTCTCCTATAAGGACAGGCTGAGAGAGTGGGATTGTTCAGCCTGGAGAAGAGAAGGCTCTGGGGAGACCTTATGGCAGCCTTCCAGTACTTAGAGGGGGGTCTACAGGAGAAATGGGAGGGACTCTTTATCAGGGAGTGTAGTGATAGAATGAGGGGTAATGGTTTAAAACTGAAACAGGGTAAATTTAGATTAGGTATTAGGAAAAAAATTCTTTACTGTGAGGGTGGTGAGGCACTGGAACAGGTTGCCAAGAGAAGTTGTGGATGCCCCATGCTTGGAAGTGTTCAAGGCCTGGTTGGATGGGGCTTTGAGGAAGGAGTCCCCGCCCGTGGCTGGAACTAGATGATCTTCAAGGTCCCTTCCAACCCAAACCATTCTATGGTTCTCTGAGAAACAAACCAGCAATTTTCCTCAACCTCTGCTTCTACAGTTAGTTAACCCATCCCAATGTTTAGTTGCTCTACACCTCAAATTCCTTAAAATAGCTTCCAAAAGAAAGACCACTCTTTAATTTTGTGTATATATAATATTACATATAAATATATATTCTATATAAATAAAAATATTATACACACATACACACTAATATTTTTTTTAAATTAATTGGGAAAGTAAAACAACAGAAGGAATTTGGTGTTTTATGGCTGGACTAGTGCACATTTCTGTTCATTGCTGCATTGGCTGTCACGCCACTAAAACCTTCCAATAGCAAAGCTCCTTTGTGACTGAGCACAAGCCTTCTTCCTGCTGCCATTGATCTAAGCCTCAGCCTTCTTAAAGCTCTGAAGCTATGGATTGCCACCTTCCCAGCTGCTATATCCACCTCACTCTCCCTCTGCCTCCTACTGTGAGCTAATGAACTTATAAAGGATTCTCATTATTAGTGCAATAATCAAATATGCCCTGTAGAAACAGAAAGGAAATTAAAAAGCAGAAAAAAATAAAAATAATGAGATAGGTGGAAATTTGCCAAATTTGTGTCAAATTGACTCTAGGCTCTCTTATGTCAGTGATAAACAAGACAATTATCATTGTGGTAACAAAGGGAAGAAAGTAGAGGGGTTGCCATCAGAATACAAAAGAGAGCATGAGTTTATTTGCTACTGGGATAATAAAGAAAATTACTGCCATGGGGGTGAAAGCTGTAATTTGAGTTACCACACAGTAGTGCAACCTAGGAATTTGCTACAAATATAGAAGAAAAAAATCCCATTTATGGCAAAACCAAAAGTGCTTCTGTTTCTCTCAACTTCATTCTTTCTTTGCTTTGGGCTGGGGGAGGGAGGGCAGAGAGAAATGAATTTAAATCCAAAAGGCTGATCAAAGATGGATTTTAAACAAATTTAGCAGTGATTTTAAATTAGAAGCCATAGATTAGGCAATTAGCATCCTTGTAACAGTGTCAGCCTACAGACATCACAAGAAAGAAGTTTAATTAGACACCAATTTTTAACAAGTTGCTTTTGAGAATTAAGTCATTCAAGGATACACAAACACTTTAAAAAAACCAAAACAAATCAAACCATGAAACTGCATTCTAGCATGGTTCTTTGTGGCTGAAATAAACACCGTTCAGGGTAAAAACATCTGAAAGGGAAAACTGCAAGTCATGCCAAACATCTCCATGTAAGGCACAATTTCATTTTAAATCTGGTTGGTTTGGCACATTTATGTAGCTGTAATGCATTACTGGGCACTGCATTTAAGGGGGAAGATTGTCAAAGAAACTCTTAGATATTCACTGTGCTTGTGCTGGTCTTACAGTGGTCCCAGCCACAGAAAGCTTCAGAGCTGCCTGGAGCTTGCTTGAGTCTTCTTCAGCTGGGAGATAACAGGAACACTGCCAATATCATCTTGTCCCCTTCTTCCCTCCTATCCCTCTCTCCCATGCAAAAGGCTTCAAGGTTGGTATAAAAACTAAGTTTGAAAAATCCATACCCCTAAAGAAAAAGTAGGATTCCTACTCCCACTCCCACTTACTCTGTATTGCCAGGGCAATGGAAAAGAGGAGACAAGGTACAAGCCTGGATTTACACTTTCCCAGCTGTGTAATACAAATGCTTGGTTGCACTCTAAAGTGCGCCGAGATACGCAAATGAAAGCCTCAGCAAATTAACAGTAGATTTGGGTCAAAATTACAGAAATATCTGGAATCTTATTTTAATACAATATGTCTATAAGTGGCTACAAATAGCAAAACCACAGATTAATCCCAAGGATTTTTCCCCACCAAGTTCATGCCTGTTCTTTCCTGCCTTGGCTATCACAGCATTTGATCTGTCTTAAGGCCTGAACTTCCTCATCAATGTTAAATAATGCTCAGCTGCACAAAGAGATACTCTCATTATGCAGCTGTAAAAGAGATTATAGTGTCAGTTTTTGTTTCTTCATTAATACTACTAATTCCAAAACGCATTACTCTTATCCTCATTTATAGGACTGTAATTAAGTTTTATGTCTACAGGCCTCAACAGTTGTAATTGTCACCATTTCCTGCCCCTTTCCCCCCTCCTCCCCACCCCAGATCCCCAAATATTTTTGTATCTGAACCTATCATAACGAGCAATCCTGTGAAGGAAAATATGGTACCTTGCTTGGCTGTACTTAATACAAGTTTTACTTGAGTAAAACTTTGCTCAAGGTATTAAAAAAAATACTGCTAAAATAAAATACAATTTCTTAAAACCTTACATTAAAAGCTTATGTTTGAAAAAACCCACAAACCACACCAACAAACGGTAGCTTACCTACAAAAGAACTGCTATACACACAGACACCTAACCAAACAGTGGGTTTTCCAGAGGAGCTGAGCACCTATTTCCACCAACAGAAAAGAACTAAAACACTACAAAACCAAATGCTTATACCAGCATTTACATTATCTCAATCAAAATGTCCTCTATCAACATGACACCAATTTAGAACCAATGCATCACTTTTGTCATTTCCATTAACCACTAAGCAACTTGCAATGCCAACAGAATTCAACTTTTTAAACTGCCATAAAAATATCAGCAGAAACATCTGCTCCATATCCCTTTTTTCATTTCTTCTCTCCAATACATTCAATTGGGAATGACTGTGTCCTGGCAACTTACTGTAAGTCGTTTTCATGTCTTTTTCACAAAATGGATGAGCTGTGAAATTAGTAACATGTAAGATGGGTACCTTGGAGGTTGCCCTGGTTGGCATGCACTCTCTTTCATTGGTATCTGTTTCAATAGCAGCACTGTAGAGTAGTCATTTAGACTATTTACTGAGGGGATGACAATATGGGGAAGTGTCAGGTTCTGTGAAAAAAGCCCATCTGCACACCCACAGAGGAGCTCAGAGTTGCAATGGCAGGGGAGAAGCCCAAATAATATCCTGCCAGGCTGCTCCCAGGTCCATTACAGGAGCCATCAGCCCATCAGAGGGCCATCTACATAAGCCTAGAGAGGGACCCAAGTACATGTAAGTAGTACAGCTGAGACTTCTACTGAGAAAATGAAGAACTACAAACTACATCAACACATTTAAGCACTTCTACCAATATCAGCGCAAACCACATTTATGAAATTCCATGTTTTTGTAAAGTTAGCTAAAAGTAAACATACCTAGAGGATTCCTCAGGCCTCAGTAAAATATTTAAGGAGTTCCAGTAACCTGTCATTACTTTTGCTAAAAGACTTGTCTAGCCAAGATAACTATTAACCTAAGGTGAAATTTTAAAGGAACAGTTATGAAGTATGACTGATACAAAACACCTACTTCTGCTAATGGATTTTGGTCCTACAACTTGCCCTGCTTTGTCTCCCATTTAAATTACAGCATATTGAGAAGAAGAGTAAAACTCAAAAAACCAACATACTAAAACTACAGAAAAACCATCACAGCTCTTGCCCCTGAATGAAAAGGGTAAATGTGGACAATTGATTCTTAAGGCAGGCACGTAGAGCTCCCAAAAAGTTCCACTGTCAACAAGTATGAGTATACTGGAAAAATGAACATAATGATGTTTGAGGAGGGTAGTATCCATAAACAAGAGCAAAGCCGTATCAAAAAAATACCATCTGGAATATATACTGTCCACAGAGAAGTGTCATAAGAGGACTGGCAATAATTATTCTCTACGCTCATTTACTAGTGAAGCCATACACCTACTGCTGTAAAGATAAGCGTTGTCATACTAATTATTAAGGCAAATTATAGCATGCAAAGCACGACAAGTATCTCAGGGTTTCATTCCACTTAATCAAAAATGCATATCTATCCCACTTGAACCACATGAAACACTGTTATAGAGCAAACAAAGCAGTAAGAAATGGAACTGCCGTGTTTTATTACCCTTTGCATGAATTTTCGTATTTTGGTTTTCCTTATTCTTGTTCTCCATTTTCTTCCACAAGTGCAACACCTCCCATGGCTTCAGGTTGTGACAAAAGAATACTATTACACCCTTTCAGAGTTGCCAGCCGGGCCTGAGAGATGATCGGCTTTTAATGTCATCAGCAGTGGTAGTACAAAGCAATAGGCTCTTCCATTGCTTTCAGGCACGAAATGGAAGCACATGCCCCAAACCACCACACTTCTGCCCCTGCGCAAAAATGACTAAGCTACCTGAGAGGGTCAGCTCTAATGAAGTAATGGTACCTTGCAAGGGAAGCCTGCTTAAGAAGACTCAGCAGGGTTCTGCCCCAAGCAGCCCAGTGCAGAAGGGAGGCTCCACTGCTTCTCCTCCACTTCAGAATTGTCTGAATTGTTCTGCATCATTTTGAATTTTCAAGGCTACATTCCAGAAAAGATGAGTGGCTTCTGCTAAAGCAAGCTTGGAAATTCAATTCTCAGACACTTTGGGGTAAGTGGCCACCAGTCTTATACCTGGAATATGACACATTGTTGATTGCAAAGTCTCTGCTTTCTCCAGCAGATTATCTGGGGTAGGCAAAGTCCTTATTATGACCCTCTTCTCCAGTCATAGGCACAGGGAGAAGCACAAAGGTCTTTGGGAGTCTGCTTTTCCCCATTGTACTTCTACTTGCAGTATGAGTATCTTACACATTCATACAATGAGATCACAAAACCCAACACTATTATGAGGCGGTAACTGGAGGTGGTTAGCAGTTTTTGAAAGATAATCCTCCTTTCCAGGAAAGATAGTGGGGTTACAGGAAACCTGTGGAATGATTACTGGAGGTGACTTATCGATATGACACCACCACCACCCCCCCCACCTTAAGGGAAGGTAAACCTCTAGGGTGGAATACAGTGGACATGTAAAGAACCGGTTCTGTGGTAGTTCCCTAAGCAACATAACCTGCAAATTTTAGATGTTGGCAACACCAGGGGAACTTGGTGTGCTAACTCTGAAAAGCAACATGGAGGGTGGAGCAGAGTGGAGACACCACAGCCAGGTCTGTGATTGCAGGGATAGAGAACTGGGACGATAGAAACAAGAACAGTTGGTCCCTGCATTGAATTCACTGATGCAAGGAGGTAAAATAATGGGGATTCTGTCAACCTAATGCCCTACTTTTGATTTATATCATACTTGTCCAGTTCTGGGGAACTGACATGTAACATCTTGTCCTTTGGGTGAACTTTACTCATTATAATATCATTATAATACTAAACCACACCTCCATCCCAAAAGCTACTTACCTCCAAGGTGCAATCACTCCCCCAAGGAGCATGCACTCTGAATTTTTTCTAGTATATACTTTAAAAGCAAAGCGAGAAAACTTTATACCAAAGTAGAGGTATGTATGTCTAGAGTCACTCAAGCTCCATGTAAAAAGAAAAAATAGTATAAAAAGACCCCAAAAGAGGAAGACTGTTAGGGAAGATACCATCATAGACAAGTTGGGAGGACATTGCTAACTTCTGGGATCAGTCGATAGGCTAAGCCTCTCTTCCCCCCCAAAGGGACGCCTATTGGATGAGATTCAAACACTTGGCTGTACCGAGTGCTTCCCCAGGAAACTTAGAAATCTCTCTCTATAGAGTCGCTTTCTTTTTTTGATTTTGCACGCTGCCTTCAACATTTGCATGTGCTTTGCAGACAGTGTATTTATCACCAGCAATCCAAAAGAACCTGTACTGTTTCTTTAATAAACTGCGCTGCTCATTAATCTAGTCATGATAGTTTGTTCACACAACCAAACTCCCTAAGTCTGGTAATTCTCGTGCGTTGAACGCAGCTAAGCTGAGAGTGCAGTGTGCTATAAGTACATCCGTCATCATGACAGTTATGCAACCAGACTTATAGCGCTGAATTGGACATTACTCAGAAACTAAACCTAGCCACCTCCAGCCCCTCTGACATCTGAGGATAAGCTGCAATGTAAGGGGGTTTATTGTCTGCCAAATTCCTTTACCCTTTAACGCAACAAACCCAAGGAACAGTTTCATAATTTTCTTGAACAATTTGCTTCTTCAAACTAAGTTTTTGAATTAAAACATTAGCTCACCAACACTTAGCACATTTCCACTGTGGTAGATGATAAATGAGGGTCTAATTTTACACTGATCAACTGTTTTCATTAAACTTTTGGAATGAAGAGGGTTTTTTTTCTTTTTTTTTTTTTACAAGCTTGCTTCTCACTTTTTCAAATAGCTCTTCTGCTTGTAATGTTTTTCATAAGTCTCAAAGCACTTACAAAAAGCATCATTATTCCCATTGTACAAATGAGGGAAAAAAAAAAAAAATCAAACTAACCCAAGAAAAACCCACACGAGTGAGAAAGAGAAATAACCTGCCCCAAAATTACATCACTGGGAAATATTAACAAAAAGGACTGAATCTAGGTATGCTAATTCTCAGTCCACAGTCTTACAAGATTGATCATACTGCCTTCCACATATGGGAAACTTTGTTACAAATGTAGAATTTATTATATCTTTCTACACTAGGTAATGTACATAGGAACGCCACAAACTCTAGTTGTCTGGTTATCCATTAGTACATACTGCCCTTGTAATGGCAAGCATAATTAAAATGTTCCCCTATTTTGGATTTAAAAAAAAAAAATCTTTAAAAAAATTACATGTGGACAGATAAAAGCATCTGCATGTATACCTGAAGAAGTTCTCATTACTTTGACTACCATGCAACTTTACAGTTGATCTTTGCACTAACTTCATTCTCTCACATGTTTGAGAAAGCCAGAATTACAGTGACTTCAAAATGTGTTTTTTAATTTCTAATGGCTGTCAATGGGATTTTAATATCAGCACCTTAATGCTTTTTTGCAATTAAAGTGTTTTAGCAGTGAGTAAGCAATATGCTAGATTGCCTTAATGGAAAAGTTTAAGAAAAAGCTAATTTATTTTGAAGTCTTTACATGCAGAGTCCTTTTCAGGCTATGATTAATTCTGACTTTGATTTTACAGCATACATGAGTTGTTTTAAAGTTATCTACTCTTAATTACATGTTCTCTTTTAACTGTCCCCTGGAAACAATATTTGGTTGTGCATTTGGAATAACAATAGAGCACAGGTTACAGCTGCCTGCAAAAAGCTTAACTTATCTAATACCTAAGCTTTCTCAAATGCAGGCTGCAATTCAGGCATGTTGCTTGGTTAGTTTTAAACATGTTAACTAAGTCATTAAATTAAGGGACTGAAAATGCTTAGACCCTGACTTCATACTGTTATTGCACTGGACTCCAAATATATTCTCCTCCACCTAATAAAAATTTAGCTTAAAAACTCATGACACTTGATTCTAATTTAGAGCTACATATAAACAGCCCAACTGTACAAACAGCTAAAACCTGAAGCCCAATTTCAGCCCTTACACTCTCTCTTGCACATCTCATCTGATAAGAGTAATTTCCAGCTGATTTTTTAATTTCAACATAATTACTACTGGTTGACTATTCATATTCTGCTTTGCATCCTAATGCTCATTTTCTCCACTTAACCTTCACCAGTAGTACTGATGCTATTGCTCATTTTGGAACTGCAGCCCTTTCTGTCCTGAACACAAACTCCATCCATTTACTTACAATAAAAATGCAAGTTGCTTCCAATTTATTACACATTCTGCACTTCATAAACACCTGCTGCAAAGCAGTTCTCAGCTCAGCAGATAATAAATTAGTAGCAACAGAAGTAACTATAGCTTATGGCACTGAGACTAAGAACAAGCTGATTATTTTTTTAAAAAAAAAAAACATATCAGAACACAAACCCAAAAATCTGCAACATCCCCAAACTCAAAAAAATATTAACAGAGTACAAAGCTTTTCTTTTCCCAGTTTTGCAGGAACAGCTCAAAAATACAGCAGTTTGGGGCTTATATGTTTCACATGAAGAATTACATGAAGATCTCAGACTAAACCAAACAACTTCACCCTCATTTTAAAATTACATTTTAATAAAAAAGAGGTAATTTAATAATAGTCTGCAACCTTAGAAAAGAAATGCATTATGTTAAATCCTTTGAAAACATGTAATAAATAATAGAAGATGAAACCACAAAGACTATTATAAATTATGATGACATTTCCTTTGAAAAGCATTAATGGAAAAGAGATTAGCCTCTTTAGAAAGATAGCACATTGATTATATGATCCTTTTATTAAACTTCTGTAAACAAAAGTAGTTTCTGTATAAACAGGCTTTGAGAATCTCTATTCTCAACAGCAAAGAGAGAAACATCCCAGAAATAAGATTTTACAGAGCAAAATTTGAACATTTGATTAGTTCAGATACAGAGTGTGGGAAAGGAGGAGAAGAATAAATTGATACCGACATTGCTGCCTGAGAAGAATCAGTTGTTGATAGTGCTTTCCCAGAGGATGCTAAGAGCATAAAAGACAAAAGCCTTTTTCTAGAGATTTCAGAAATTCTAGCTCACTTTTTTCCCATTATTCCAAGTCAGCAATGCTCAGACACACATTCATGCTGCTGAGTCTGAATGCAGTATTATTCATGTCCTGGATTCTCCTTTACTTACCTCAGGTCACAAATACAGAGTCTTAAAGCAGAGATCCTCTAGGAGCAATTAAAAAACCCACAGCCTTCATCAGGGACACCCAAACATCAGCTCACAAGAGGGTGAGGTGGAAGGGTGAGGAACTGTACTCCCTTTTCTTACAGTATCTAGTACAAAACTTACTCTGTAATAACAGTGCTAAAAAGAGCCGATCACCTTTTTCTCATCACTCCCCCATGTCCCCAGTGTTAGGTTCATAAGTATTTTTCCCCGCTCCAGCCTCCTCAGTCCCAGCAGCTCTGTCAAAACCACTCTTGCTATTCCTCCAAACTTACTTTCCTCAGATTAACTTCACAATTCACATCCCTACAGAGCTCCTCATCCTCATTAGTGCATCCCACAGCAGCTGTCCTCCATCAGCCCAAATGAGACAAATCACCTCAAACACATGAGGATGGGGGGGATGGGAGCAACTCAAACTTTGTCCTACTGAAAGCTCCTCTTTCATGTTTTCAAAACTCAGCAGCTTGGGCTTCCAGTGTTATTTCTCATTCCTTCATTCATATAATTAAAACAATCTGTTTTCCATGAACAAGGCTAATGGGCATTGCAAAGCCCCCCTGCATGCCTTAAAATGTCAGCTTTCCACTACAGAGACTCAGGCCAGTGTGTTCATATGTTGCCCAGTTTACTTACGGAAATTCTCAATCGGTTACTGGGAATTCAGTGCAAGATCTGGCAGTCTTGTGTAAATCATTCAGCAGTCATACAGGCTGCTGAACCTCTACCCAATCTCACTAAAATCAGATTCTTGCATGTGCACAGGCCCCTTTCTGCGGCAATTATCACAATGCTGCTTTCTGCAGAACGCCCAATTCTGGAATCCAAGATTTGTTCATGCAAGATGCTGCTGACTGAAACATCACATTTCACTGGCAAACATTCAGAAATGTCAAGGTGATAGTTTGTCACAGCCTTGCACACAAATCCCCACAGGACAACTGAAAGGGAGACGGTTTTGTGCCAAGCCTTCTCAAAATACAGGACATTTCTGACTAGGCTGTATCTTCCACTTGAAGTGTATTAAAAAGCAGTGGTCTTCTAGTCTTTTGAACACAATATTCTTTCATAAGAATGTCTTACATAATACAGTTTCTGAGCACAAAAGTATTTATGGTTCTTCCGTATCTTCACAATGGAGAAAATCATGTAAGACATATGCTTATATGCTTAAACTCAGAAAGATTATGTAAAAAGGATTTGGTAAACCCTCACGCACACAAGGATAATGCAATATTTAAATGCTAAAAAAAGAAGTTGTTTTGGACTTAAGGGTTGAATAGGCTGGGAACACAGTACTAAATCCACTTAGATATGATGTGCCCATCAACTTAGCTTAAATTATCAAAGTTCTAAGTATAGTGAATTTATTACCTATTTGAAAAAATTAATATCTTGTGTCTTCCCCCTCCCCAATCTTTTAACAATTGAGAACTAAATTTAAACAACTAAAAGTGTCCTTTTTCATTATTAGTACTGGGTGCATAACCCTGTCATACTGGGCATTTGTCCCTTCAGTTATATCAAATCATCACCATTATTTAATCACATTGAAAGTCCCCATAATCTGTCTGATAGCCTGGTATGACAGAAATTATAAATCTTTCCTATATATTTTACTACATATTTTGCACAAGAAATCAAAACTTGAATTTAATATCAAAAATTTGTTTAAAAACATAATACCATTTCACTGGAAAAAAGAAACTTACACAGTGATTTTTTAAACATTCTAAGGAACTCTTTGAGCATACAAAGGCTGAAAGCCATCAATAGTAAGA
This sequence comes from Astur gentilis, assembly GCF_929443795.1. Taxonomy (NCBI): domain Eukaryota; kingdom Metazoa; phylum Chordata; class Aves; order Accipitriformes; family Accipitridae; genus Astur; species Astur gentilis. The sequence goes on along the minus strand of NC_064893.1, from coordinate 7,951,760 downwards.
ATAGCAGTTATGAACAGAGATGCACAAGTCAGAGACACAGATGTATCTCATCAGAAAGAATTTTCTAAGGTATCATATCTGTGGTCCTCTGTCACTCCAACAGAGGCTTCTTCCTACAGAGCTTGCACATGAAATGCGAATTTATAAGGTTCACTCGTTATCCTACCGACATCCAAGTAACAAGAACAGAGGACTAAAGAAAGAAGAGGGAAGCAACAGGTTTTAATTTACTGATTCAAAATAGATTTTAATTGGTGTTTTTAATAAAGATCTGCTTTTCCTTATAAAGATAACAAGGCTCAGTGCTGACAAGACTAAATGTTATTAGCCTGGCTGTAATAAAACTGCCACAGGAGTTAATGAGAGCTCTCAGCAAATAATGGGAGTAGAGCTGAATGCTAGGTTTTGTGGTAGGTTGCAAAGTCTTTCATTTCTTATCGCAAGTTACTAGCTCAAATAGAGTCTCACCTAGTAGAGGACAAAAACCACTCCTTACCATGGACTATTTAGTGAGCTATGCAAGGCATGCTAGGCGTTTCAGTCTATACTCTAAACGGGAGGCATGCCTACTCTCACGTAAAGGCCACTGCTGGTTTTAAATAAACTGCTGAGATGACAATGGCAGTGAAGTCAGAAATTGGACTGGCATGGAGGCTCATCTGAGACACAACTGAGGTGTTGCTCACATTGCCAGTGGCAATATGATCCTCCTAGGACCTAGTGACAAGATCTCGTCTTCTGTGACCATACCTGGTGTAAGAGACTGAAAGAGGTAATGTCTCAAACACGGTGGTGGAGCAAGTTCTGCCTAATGATGAACTCTGCATAACAACAAACCCTGTATAGCGAGGAACCACAGGTGAAAAGAAGCCGATCAGCTCAGGACATCAGCAACAGGACAGGGAGGGTGTGCGAAGGGTGCACAGCTCCCTGTTCTGTTCTGCTGTTCTGATACACCAGGGCAGATCACCCTGCATGGCCAAAGATCAAACAATGGTCATGTCTGCAGGGAAGGAGAAATTAGTCCCCAAAAGACCCCTAAGCCCACTGACCCATTTCTGGAAGGTTCTGAAAGCACAAACCATACATGACACCTAATTAGCCTAATGAGTTTGAGTGCCCGCCCAAAGGAGGGGCAAGAAGATGATAAAAGGGCACGAATTGAAGCTCCACACGCTCACACCCACTGGAACTGGACCTTTAGACTGACTGGACCAACGCTGGACCCAGGACTGGTGAAATCTTTCTCTTTTCATTTCCTCTTCCTCTCTCTGTCTCGCTTTCTCTCTCCTTTTCCATAATCCCTACACCTCATCAATTTAGACACAAAACTGCTGACCAAGTCTGGGGCTAGGAGTGGATCCAGCTGCTGCTAGGCCCCTCTCTGAGAAGGAGTCTAGAAAGCAAGGGGGTCCACTCTGAACCTCGTGACTCAACAGGAGGGCTCTCCTTTTTCCCTGAATTGATGTATGTTGTTACCACAGGTTACACGGTTCACTGAGGTAGTTTCATGACAATTCCTGTTGTGAGAAACCCCACCACCTACTGTTATGCCTCCCAAGTTCAGTTTGCTTCTGCCATGAATAAAATGTTTAACTGATCATTTGGTGTTGTTTCACCTTAATTTAGCCTGAGGGAATTTCAAACTCAACATGACTCCCTGGTCTGTCCAGCCTGGGTGGTGACACCCAGAGATCCACTCTGTGGTCTCATATAGTAGCTAGCCCAACAGATCTAATTTGCTCTGAGAAAGTTGTGCACACAGGAGATCCAAGGATGAGATATGCTTAAGAGTGAAGTGTGTTTCCTGCAAAGGAAATGAGCAAGTAGCAGGAGAATCCCAGGACAATGTTTGTTTCATATTAAGCATTAGAAGTGGCAAGCAGTGTAGATGTGCACACAAACCCAGTGTGGGTACGTCCTGGGCCAATAGTGAGAGTAATATCATTTGATCTTCAAAACCTTCTAAGAGCATAATACTTGCCTGGCACAGCATAACTCACTGCAGCATTCAAGAAAACTCTGCGCAGAGGAAGCAATGTTTTAAAGCTAGCATCTCTATGCATTTTTAAGTGTTATCTGCAATACATTGCTCCCTCCACTTCTCTGGAATCTAAGCAGAATGTTAAGTTAAAAGTATACAAAAAAGAAAGAAAGAAAGAATGAAAAAGAAAGAAAGAAAGAAAGAAAGAAAGAAAGAAAGAAAGAAAGAAGAGACAACTCATTGGACATTTCTACAGGTATTGTCTTTTTAGGAAGCAGCAGGAGCTGTTCTGCAAGGGGGATGAGTCAGGAGCTGCAGACGACCCCTGCACAGGCTGTGCCCTCACTGACAGGGTGCCATCCCATCATCCTGCTGTCCCCAGGCTGGGTCAGGGCAGGGTTGACAGCCCAGCAGACCATCAGGCAAAGTGAGTGTTGTGGTTTAACCCCAGCCAGCAACTAAGCACCATGCAGCCGCTCACTCACTCCCCCCATCCAGTGGGATGGGAGAGAAAATCGGGAAAAAGAAGTAAAACTTGTGGGTTGAGATAAGAACAGTTTAATATAACAGAAAAGCAGAAACTAATAATGATAATGATAACACTAATAAAATGACAACAGTAGTAATAAAAGGATTGGAATGTACAAATGATGCGCAGGGCAATTTTTCACCACCCGCCGACCGACACCCTGCCAGACCCCAAGCGGCGATTCCCTGCCCCCACTTCCCCATTCCTAAACTAGATGGGACGTCCCATGATATGGAATACACCGTTGGCCAGTTTGGGTCAGGTGCCCTGGCTGTGTCCTGTGCCAACTTCTTGTGCCCCTCCAGCTTTCTCGTTGGCTGGGCATGAGAAGCTGAAAAATCCTTGACTTTAGTCTAAACACTACTTAGCAACAACTGAAAACATAAGTGTGTTATCAACATTCTTCACATACTGAACTCAAAACATAGCACTGTACCAGCTACTAGGAAGACAGTTAACTCTATCCCAGCTGAAATCAGGACAGTGAGGCAACAGGCCAGGTGCAGGCACCATTTGGGAAGCTCAGCCAGGATAGCAGGAGACAGGAGCGCTGAGGGCAGGACAGCATGCCCCAGTTCCAGCTGCAATGAGCCCTCCAAACGCATGGGCAGATGGGTGGGGAGTGGACCTAGTTGTGCTATTGGGCAATTAAGTGCTCTCAGGGTCCTCAGCCTCTGCTGTGCAAAAAATTATCATCTGCCTGACCCATCTAGTCAAGCCTTCAAGCAGTACTTCTTTAAATCCCAGACGTAAGAGTAGACATTTACCAGTGACTGACCTACAGATTTATTAAAAATCCAAATTGAAAGTGACTGGTAGGAGATATTCTGAGGAAACAGCCAAATCCAAGACTAACTCAGCAGTTCAGCTGATGCACAGAGTAATTTTAAATGGAACAAGAAGAATTTGGATGTCTTGTTAGACATGTGACAGAGACTTGGCTATGATTTTTTTTTTTTTGTGTTACCGTTTATGGGGAGAAATTCTTATGTGGGGGATTTGTCAAAACCTAACTTAGAAGTTATTTATAATACCATTTGGAAGGACATTCTGTGTAAGCTTATATACATCTTAGAAATATTTGCACTTGACATAACATATAATCTTCGCTACTGGGAATTATATATGTAAAGCGAGGGCCAAAACATCAAATGGCACACTATGATTTTTGTCATAATTGTATCTGAAAAAAATTTATAAACTGTTTAGTTCCTTCATCTCACAGGAGAAGACTAAATAGGGCTTATAAAGAAGACATGTATGGTAATATGCACCCAAACTTTAGTAGGTTCCTTTAGTAGGTTCCACATCCTTGGGAGCAGAGGATGTGAAAGAAAACTAATCACTGGAGGATCCTTTGAGAGTCAGAATAAAAACTAATATGAGGAAAGCCCAACTGGCATAAACACCTCTCTTTTACTCACTCCTTCTTCAGCAAGCTAGCAAACATTCAGTGTTTTATTACCCAGCAGGCTAGGATGTCCTTCCCACTTTTCCTGAGAAACTTCAGCTCTTCCTCAAAGACTGTTCAAATTTCACTTCAGTACCTTTCATTAGGAAGTTGCACATTTGGGTTTTTTTCCTTTTCATTTTTTCCTTTTTTTTTTTTTTTTTTTTTTTTTTTATATTTATTCTTCCAATTTTAAGGAGAGTATTAAGGAACAGGATGGGAACAATACCTTAAAAATGTACTAGAGAAAAATAGTTCTCTCCAATTTTATCCTCTTGGATACATTTTTGTTTGATTCTTCTTTCTCAAGACAGAGAGCTATGTCAACATAGAGTTAGGTTTTACTTACAGGTCCTAGAAACTCTATTCTGGTTTTGATGTTGAAGGTTGCATATTGCACTTGAAACATAAAACCAGTTTCTATCAACATCAAATCCTTAATGACATAAATCCAAGTCTCTTTCTCAGCACAGATGAGACAACTCTAGTGTACAGCTGGTAGTATCGACCATCAAATTATTACACCTTCTCCATATTGACCTGAGAGTTAATAATCACAGGTTGTGATATACTGCGGGAAAATACTTCAATATGTTACAGTTCCCTTAAACAGATGTCTTGCTAGGTATAGCAAGGTCAATTCTGCTGCCCTGAAAGTTGGCGGGGTGGGGAAATATTTGCTGTTTGCTACCTTATTTTTCAAATAGAATAGAATAGAATAGGTATTCAGGGTACCAGGGAGAAGAGATCAGCACCTCCCTCTCCACGTCCCCTCCTCAGGAAGCTGTCGAGAGCAGTGAGGTCGCCCCTCAGCCTCCTTCTCTCCAAACTAGACAAACCCCATGTCCTCAGCCACTCCTCAGAGGACATGCCTTGCAGCCCCTTCCCAGTTTTGGTGCCCTCCTTTGTATACATTCAAGTACTATAACATCCTTTATAAATGGCGGGGCCCAATTCATGGAATTGCATTCCTGTACTGTGTTCCCCCACATTACAGGAATGGAATTAGTATAGCCATGGCTAATTATTTCAGGATGTGCTATTTCCACATGCATTTGCCTTGTGGGGTCCTTTGCGAAGAGCAAAGCATGGTCTTAAAATGCACGGACTACAAGTTTGTTTTCAAGTGTAACTCAAAATTTAGGTTTTAACTGGTTTTCATAGTTTCTATTATAAATTAAGGAAAAAATTCCTTTGTATCTGACGACATCTTCAGTAATTTCATCACACTGACATTCTTAGGTGGGAATATAAAAATTAAAATCTTCAGTCCTTCTTTGCAGCTATCTTCCAGGCACGTAGGGACTCTTAAAGACAGGCAGTTGCCTTTTAGTGTCAGATGGACACCTGGCCAGCCAACTCCTTACCCGTATCAGCATTACCAGTAACAACCTTCCTCTTCACTAAAGGCCTGCAGGATTCATTTAAAAACTCAGTAACCTTTAATCACGCTCCGGGAGAGTAAAGCATATCCCCACAGACAGCAGTGCTACAAACCACATTGCACTGACCCACCAGCGTTTTGTCTCTTGTCACTTTTTCAGCGCCTGGGCTGATTTGGCACTTTCTCAAATTAAAGGTCCAAAATGGAAGCTCAGTTAATGCCAGCTGTGGTTATTTTCTTTCCTAGGAGGCAGACATCCATTCTGAAAGTGACTAGGCAGAGACCTCCAGCTTCATGTTCAGAGCTCACCCAGCCAGCCCGTCCGTTGCTCAGCTGGCCAGTGGAGGGCTGGATCTGCGGGGTCGTGACTGCGTGGAGCTGGACTCCAGCAGGCTACTGATGTGTGAAAGCCTCATTAATGCATCTCTCAGGCTCCACCCTTCATGCTTTGATGCCATCAAATGTCTGAAACAATGAAACTCAAGCTCAGGTCTTTTGAATTTAGATTGCAGTGAACCATCGTTCAAGACACGCAGGCTTCCTGCCTTCGCTAAAAGATACATTCATAGTCCACATCATATTCTGGATTTCATGGCATCCACAAACCAGGAAAAGCTGTATCTCATGGTATGTTTCTATGGCTCCCATACTCCATACCAGCTGGAGCTCTGACAGAAGAGAGAGCCCCTCCATCCATAAGCCATACGTGTGAAGAACTGCAGGTAACACAACCTTAGGTGGAGCACCATGAGTTTCCGCTCCAGTTTGGAAACATTGGAGTAAGCAAGCATTCCTGGAGGCATGACTGTGAGCCATGAAAGAGATATAAGCAAATGCATTCTTGTGTGTCAGGCAAGATATTTCCATAGGAAAGGCAAAGTCCTGGTGAGAACTCACGTGCACCACTAAGGAAATTTCTCATTCCTCAGGTTCAAGAAGGATACATTCTGTCTGGGATGAAGGCAAATCAAGCAGTTGATTAGGGGCATGGAGGGCCTACAGAAGGAGTTGACTAGAAGCAGCAAGAGAAAGGCTGAGAGGGCTGCCACCCCTCGAAAGATATCAAGGGTGAAGGCCAAAGGAGGAAAAGAGGTACTGAAGTACAAGGAAAAAGATGGTCAAGAACACAAAAGAACTTGGGACTTCTTTCCAAGAAGAAGACCTCACCATAAGCAGGGTAGTAGCAAATGTCACTTGGTGCATTCATAAGGAATGGTGAGGAAATCCTGCATGTTCTCTACACCTCTGCAAAGTTCATGCAGAGGGAACCAAAAGCCTTTCTTTCACCTCTGGCATCCCCACATCCAAAGGAATGTATATGGTATAAAAGCCCTTCTTTACATAGTCTGGAAGTCCAGATGGATTTACAGGGACACCCAGCAGCTGGCCCAGTGCATGGCCACCAAGGGCAGGGAGAGAGCCCTGGACCTCCTGGGCACAGGGACAGCCCCCGGGGCCAGCACCCCAAAGGCCTTCCTCCAAAGGATGCTGGGCAGAGGGGCTGCGCGGGGGGGGGGCCGTCACCCCGGTGTCACAGTGCCAGCAGCCGGCAGTGCAGCAGTCACAATGCCCCGGGGCAGTATAAAAGGGGCAGCCTCCCGCGCCCCGCTGCCAGAGATGGCCCGGGGACCGACCGAAGACATGCGAGAGGACGTCCTTGAGGAGCCGGTGGAATTACTTGGAGGGGACTAAGGGAGGAAGACCGGACATCGGACAAAGCTGCTGGAGGTTCTCTGCTGCAAGGCCAGTTTCCAGCAGGGCTACCTTCAAAGCTCATCTGAAAGATGGAAATCCTTTTCAGCTGGATAGCCATGGCCAGACCAAGGGAATGCCTTCTTGAGGAGCACTGTGGAGCTCACTGTCCTCATCACCTGTGGAGCCAGGGGCAGCAGCCATAAGAAATCCAATGCAGAGATGTTGCCAGGGGTCCCAGTGCTTTGGAGCACCCACAGGTGGCCCAAAGGCACAGGAAGGATTCTTGCCCCCAAGGTTGATCAGGCTGGGGGCATTTGGCCACTCTCATAAGCCCCTGAGATAGCTCCAGGTTGACGGAGAATAGGGCTTGGACATCTCCTGGGAGGCGTGAGCAGCCTGTAGGATGAGGAGGCGGGTCTTGCTCACGTGCTCAGGGAATAGCTGATCGCCAGCGCTGGGGTCAGGAAGGAATTTTCCCCCGGGGCAGATTGGCCCAGGTCCCTGGGTTTTTTTTGCCTTCCTCTGCAGCATTGAGCATGACCACTTGTCAGGGCTCCTCCGGTCTGTTTTAGCTAGGCTACTGCCTGCTGCTCATGCATCATGAAGACAGCTGTTCGTGCACCATGAAGATAGCCTCTCGTGCCCTGCAGCTGGGGGGAGGAAGGCTTTTTTTCCCCCACGGTCGGCTAGCAAGTGTCCCCAGGGTTTTTTTGCCTTCCTCTGCAGCACTGAGCACAGCCCCTTGCCAGGGCTGCTTTGGGCCATTGTGGCTAGGTGCCCGCTGCTCATGCTCCATGAAGGTGGCCCTCATTCCCCACATCTGTGGGGAGGAAGACTTCTGGCTACCAGGACAGGCTCCAAGGGATGCTCCCGGGGGTTGCTTCTTGTCCTCTGTAGCACTAAGCACAGCCCCTTGTCAGGGGTCCTCTGGGCCCTTTCGGTAGGTCCTTGCCTGCTCCTCTTGCACATCCAAGGCACCACTCAAGCCCTGGCTCTCTTGGGCTCTCTTGCCTCTTGCAATTTTTTAGCAGCAGCAAGCTCTGCTCTTCCCTTGGCTCCATTTCACCAGGGGTTCTTGCTTGTGCAAACCAGCCTGTGCTTGGAAGCGCTCCAAGCTTGCTGCCCCATCAGGAGCTGCCACTTTCCAGCTGTTCCTGCATGCAATACAAGCACAGGGCAGGCACAAAAGTGCTTTTCATGCATTGCTGGCCAAGAAGCACAGCGGCGGGGCAAGTTTTGGAAGGCAAAAATTATGCTTTTCATCAGCGTGTCATAGTTTGGAAAATACCCCAAGGTACCAACACATCTCTTCTTCTTTTGTGTGTGGTCAGTACTGATGCTCATTCTTCAAGTTCTCACTCTTGAGTTCAGGAATCAGGGACTGCTTGGCCTGTATTCCTGCTGCTACTTTCTGTGGCTCTGTGGCTGTCCTTTGCCAGACTGCAAAGGATTTTTTTCAAGCTAAACTGAGGAATGCATCAGCCTGCTTTTGGCTACATGTGTGCATTTTGTTAACGCTTCTGAGAATCAGCTCTGAAACTGACTCAGAAAAATAACATAAAATAAAATCAAATCATCTTTCCACTTGTAACTTTTCTGATTTGTACCCTTGAAAGTGTTTTTGGAGCTGAAAAACTCGTGGCATTCCAGGCGAATAATGGTCTCGTTACTCGACTCCTCATGAATGCAGGGAGTAGAGTAGAGTAGAATAGAACAGTTTGGCTGAAAGTGACTTACTACGATCGTCTAGTCCAACTTCCTGACCACTTCAGGGCTGACCAAAAGTTAAAGCATGGCATTAAGGGTGTTGTCCAAATGCCTTTTAAACACTGACAGTCATGGGGCATCAACCACTTCTCCAGGAAGCCTGTTCCAGGGTTTGACCACCCTCTAGGTAAAGAAATGTTTCCTCATGTCAAGTCCAAACCTCCTCTGACGGATGCAGCTTTGAGCCATTCCTACACGACCTGGCATGGGCACCAGGGAGAATAGATCAGCACCTCCCTCTCCACATCCCCTCCTCACTAAGCTGTAGAGAGCAGTGAGCCTCCTCCTCTCCAAACTAGACAAACCCCGAGTCCTCAACCACTCCTCAGAGGACATGCCTTCCAGCCCCTTCACCAGCTTTACTGCTCTCTTCTGGATGCATTCAAGTACCTTAACATCTCTTTCAAATGGTGGGGCCCAGAGCTGCACACAATACACAGGGTGAGGCCGCACCAATGCTAAATACAGCAGGATAATCACCCCTTTTGACCGGCTGGTTCTGGTGTGTTTGATGCACCCCAGGATGCTGTTTGCCCTCTTGGCTGCCAGGGCACACACTGCTGACTCTTGCTGAGCCAGTTCTTCTCTCAGCGCACCATCTACCTGCTCATGTCACAGTTGGACAACTTGTCCAGAAGGATGCTGTAAGGAACAGTATCAAAAGCCTTAGTAATGTCCAGAAAAACTACATCCACTGCCTTCCCTTTGCCTGCTACGTGGGTGACCTTATTGTAGGATATTAAATTAGTTAGACAGGACTTTCCCTTTGTGAACCTATGTTGACTGTGCCTGATGGTTGCATTATCCTTTAAATGCCTTTCAATAGCACCCAGTTTGATATACACTACTTTCATCATCAGGTTAGAATCTTTAGAGGGGTTTTTCCTGTGTTTTGTCAGTAATGACTCTCCATATTCAGATTACCTAGTGAAGACGACTATTCTGCTGCTGCCTGGAGGCACTCTGGCTGCCTGTACCTTCTCTTGAGAATAATTAGTTCATTTATGTGTCCATAGTTATATGACTTGATTGATGAGAACCTAAACAACCTTACTCTTAGTGGACAGTCTAGCTTATTTCACTCAGATTAGGTTCAACAAGTAAGATAGCCTGCAACATTGCTTATTTTTAATCAGAGCAAACACCTTTTTTGTAAAAGTGTTTTTCTATTCTTTACTCACATTTTCCCCTTCCCTCTATTAAACTGTAAGAAAGGAAAAAGCTTCCATACACGTAGTCCATGACCTGTTAAGATAACTCTTTTTCCTGATCAAATAATGCATTAATATGCTTGTGAAACTGCAAGGCCTTTCTTTGCCTTTTCTAACAAATCTGTTTGAGATCACAAAGAATAACTGTGTTGATCTCAAAACTCCCCCAGTCTCCAATGAAGTGGAAAACCATATTTTACTTGTTTGGGATGACTATATATCTGTACAGTTTCTTTTCTTTTTTTTCCTAAAGTAAAGTTCAGAGCATATTTTTGCCAAATTACGTATTTGCTTTCTTGCTATGGAACTATTTCCCAAATTGCTGACAGGAAAACATTACTGCCATGCAACCCTTTCCTATCTAGACCCTAAATGTAGAAAGCTGTCGTGGTTTAGCCTCAGCCAGCAACTAAGCACCATGCAGCTGCTCACTCACTCCTCCCCAACCCAGTGGGATGGGGAAGAAAATCGGGAGAAGAAGTAAAACTTGTGGGTTGAGATAAGAATGGTTTAGTAGAACAGAAGAAACTAATAATGATAATGATAACACTAATAAAATGACAACAGTAATAATGAAAGGATTGGAAGGTATAAATGATGTACAGTGCAATTGCTCACCACCCACCAATTGACACCCAGCCAGTCCCCTAGCAGCGATTCCCCACTCCCACTTCCCAGTTCCTATACAGGAACGTCCCATGGTATGGAATACTCTGTTGGCCAGTTTGGGTCAGGTGCCCTGGCTGTGTCCTGTGCCATCTTCTTGTGCCCCTCCAGCTTTCTCGCTGGCTGGGGATGAGAAGCTGAAAAATCCTTGACTTTAGTCTAAACACTACTGAGCAACAACTGAAAACATCAGTGTGTTATCAACATTCTTCTCATACTGAACTCAAAACATAGCACTGTACCAGCTACTAGGAAGACAATTAACTCTATCCCAGCTGAAACCAGGACAAAAGTCCAGTGTTTCAGGTGTTTCCTCATTTATGGAAATATTGGAAAATCAGTTATTACAAACTAATAGACAGTGGTCTTGCTGAAGATCACAGCCTATGCAGATTAAATTTGGGTTTCTGATTACTGATTTTGGCAATAATCAGGAATCCAAATTATCAAGGCTTCTACAATGTGTGTAACAAATGTTTCTTATTCAAAGTGTGTTTCTAGATACTATTAAACTCATTATTAAAACAGTATTTCATTTTGGGGAGAAGGTCAATATTCCTGGAAAAAAATATCAATGCCCATTAGACTTCCAGATACACTTAATGTATATATCATTTCAAGACAAGATTAGTGCTTTATTCTTCATTAACTTTGAATCACGTTCCAAAATAAAAGGTAACATTTATTCACAACAAGCTATGAGGAGATAAAGCCAGAGAATTCAGAGGTCAAGGTCCATTATATGGAAACTAAGAATCACTATATTGTTTCAAATACTTATTTTGAAAAAACTTACAGCACATTGCCAATCCTAAAATGTAAAAATTGTGTATGTTCTTTCTCAACAGAGTTTTATTCTCTGTATACTCTGATGCAATTAATGCCTCTTTTAGTGACAAGAGTATGTAAGTTTTTATTTCTCCTACTGCTTTTACAGATCTAACAGGCAACAGAGGGTGAGCTGGATGTTAGTCCCTTCTATGGAATAACTGAAGATTCATAAGCAAAACCTTTCCTGTCCGCTATTCTTGAAGGAATAGGGGCTGTACACCTGTAAAAGTAAGGACAGTGTTTGTTTGAAGGTGAATGTAAATGAAGAATAGAACTTGTCTCTCATGTGAGTAAAAATTGATATAATTAAGAATAATTTTTGAAGTGCAAATTGGGACTTTTTTGCTACTGGAAATCATAAGGAGAAGGCAAATATGCCCAAAATAGTTTCTCCTGGCTTTTTGCTAAATCTAACAAAATCTTTGCAGGAGATGGTAGGTAGATACATCATAGTCATGGCAAACTCGCCAAGTCCTTTACTGTGTTTCCCTTACATACAGATTCTAGAGAAAGCATGCATTCAGCTATATATTAAAAATCTGAGACAAAGAGCTTCAATGATCATTATTTATGCTGCTACACAATTTGTAAATTTATACCACTCTGTTTTAAAGAAGCTGTAAACACCAGGAAGCACATTCGAGCCTAAAACTAGATGTATAACTCACACAAAGTGCAGCAGAGCAGTGTTACCTGAAGATCATGATGGAGATGAGAAGTAATAAGGAAAATGAACCCCTGTTCTCAAAGGCTCCAGGAACCATTTACCAATAGACTGGAAAGATATTGCTCTAAGAACGATAGGCAGGTCAGCCTTTGGTAGGCTGTAAAGGTTAATTAGTTGGGGATTAAAATATAGCTGGTACAATAAAGCTAGTAAGGATGATACTTACTGTTAATTATAACCCTAATAATTAATTTTAAATTAATTTTGTAACTGTTTCATCACTGTGAATAATTATTTTTAAGTAAATACATTCATTTAGCTTCTAGTCTTGTCTAATGATGAAATTGATGCTCTAGTCTGATATTTGCCAGGCCACAGCATTCCCTTGGGCACGGAGTATCTGTTTGCCAAAAGGAATCTGGCAGATATTTACCACGCATACTTTCCAGTATACAACTTTCCAGTATTTCTGGTTAATTCACCATTGAGGTCCAGGGACCGAGCTGTAGCTGGATGAAACAAATTATTGTGGAGTAGAGACATCTTTTTCTGTGAATGGCAGCTTAAGCCTCTGACAAATAACAAGATAGTGGACACAGAGCTTGGAGAGTTTGGTGTGTCTTTGAAAGATGAAGAGTCTTCCCGGAACCATGTCCTATTCTGAAAAGCAAATCATTTCATGATCTTAAAATGGCAAATGTGTGTAATTGATTTACACAATGAGAGATAGTAAGAATTAAAGTTGTTATTTCAGATTTATTTATTTGAAAAATTTCCTTCTGTAACTTTATTTTTGGTTAATAGTTTCTACTATGTCTAAGCTCCAGGACACATATTTCTCCATCTCTCTACACTTAACTGTTGTTTTCACTATCATACTATAAATATATTATGACCAGAGCTGTTTGAAACAAAGCCATTTTGTTTCTCAAGAATGTCATGCAAACTTTTTTCTCTGTTTCACTTCAAGGAGCTTATCCCTTGAGTTTGTCTTTGAATTTCAACTTCAAAGGAACTTAAAACCGTGATCCGAAATTCAGTCAAGGCTGCAAAGCCTGGCCTTGTTTCGGGCCAAAAGCTCAGGAAAGTGTTGAGTTCCCTGACCAAAGCAAAATCAATTCACTGAAAAAACCCCTTCAGTAATGGAATTATCTTGTTCCTATAACTTCAGCAAAAATCAAACTCATTAAAATCATCAGCTATGGAATTATAATATCCACTAATGTAGTCTTGACTCCAACCTCTTTGAGAAATGCTCTTATACCCACCACACAAACATACATTGAGAAAAGAAATACATATTTTACTGTAGAGTGTAATAACATTTGTTTTGTAAAATAGCCTTCTATTCAAGTAAAACAGTACTGAACAAGTGCTATCTGCACTTAAACATTTCTCTGCTCCATAGAATCATGACATCTGCTTAATTTTACAGCCTTTCATACAACCTGCAATGCTGTTTAAAATTGCTTTCAGCTATTTTTATACCACACACCAGTTAGCATTCCAACTTCCCTCCTCCCCCAGCATCTCTTCTGTACTACTATTGCCACAAACATCAGAACTCAAAAGCAAAAGGCAGCACACCAATATGTCTGAGTATACACACACACTGCAAAAGTAGGAAAGGACAGATAGGGAAAGTATCATCATAGCAGAGCTGAGGCCTCAGACCTCAGGACAGTATAACTACAACTTTTGGCAAGCTTCAACAAATCCCCTCATTTGCAGCTGTACCTAATACTGGAACATGCTCTTGTAAATACTGATAGCTATTGCCTGCTGAATAAAGGCAGAGTTAAGGTTGTCTCAGTCTATAGCTTGATGCTGTCATTTTTGGTTTTCACTCATTTTTGTGCCATTAAATTCTATACTCCAGAAAGGCATAAGACTTCACATATTCTGACAGGATGTCTATCCATTAAATAACTTTCTGGTCACCATCATTTTGTTAGAAAGAAGACTTCTGAAAGTACAGCAACACACATGGCAAAAACTAAAATTATGTTCTTTAAACACAAACCAAAACAAAAGCTTAGCCATCTAAGTTAGAAACTTTGCATGATTTTAAAAAAGTAAAGGTTCTTGAACAGTGTGTCTCCAAATGACCTGGACAGCTGTAATCCCATACACTTTATCCAGTCCATAGCTAAAGATGGGACAATATACTCCAAATCCCCCCTTTGATACTGCAGTCCAGCAGTGCCTTTTACTTGCCTTATTGCACTGTTTTATCCATAAAAGGCAGGTGAAAATCCTATTAAGAGAGATGTTCATGGCTCCTTGGATTATTATTTCTTTCCTTTGTAATAAATGTGATTTCAGAGAAGCGATGCCATCCGTTTGTCCTTGCTACTTCTCTTTGGGACTCAAGAAGAAAGCTGAACTATGTTAGGTTATGATTAAAAGCTCATCTGCTCAACCACAAAGAGCACAGACAGACAACGGCAGGAGGGGGAGCCCAAATAATACCCTGCTGGGCCATCCAGTGTCCAGGCAGCAGCAACTGCAGAGTCTGGGATCCAGGGCCAGTCACTGGGATGACTTGAGTGCCTGAGCTGAGCCACTGGAGGGATCCAACATGTGTGGATATGGATGTTCACTGTTCTTGCTAGTGGACATGCACCCTGCTCACTCAGAGAGGTGAGCAGGATGAGGCCGTTGGTGCTGCGTTCACGTGCGTGCCCTATGATCAGTACGGTCAGCCACGTCTCTATGTGTATGGGCTCTGCTCTGTGGGCACATCCCTACTGGGAATGCATTTACAGTCTTGCTACTGGTTAGACCTGGGGCAATGCAGCTGCAGCGGTCTCACCTCTGGCAGGCTGTTGGATCTGACATGATATAGTTTCCTCTAATAGATTATAGTTATCTTCAGAGGCTCTCTAGATAAAATATACTTACTTAACTGAGCTTCCATCCCTGCATTTCTGCAGTTAAACATCTTAACAGCCTATCACATGCATAGGAATCATATTTTCCATGTGGCTGTAATAGATCAGCCAAAGCTCTAAAAATATTATACTTTCAGAAAAATATGTGATTTTTTTTTTCTTTTTTTTTTCACCAAAATACTGCATCACTGTAAATTCCGTGTTTTCTTTCCCAAGATTTCATGCAGCCATGCCATTGCTATGCACATTTACTCTTGGCGGAGAAAGGGCTGCCCGTGAAACTTCTCCTCCAAGCATTGGTACTTTAAGTATCTTCCTTTAGTAAGCATTCATTTGCCATTTAACTCTTTCAGTTTTACCAGTTCAGTAGCCAGACCATGGAGAAGTTTGCCATTCAATACTTATACATGTATTAATAGTTATTATTATGAAATACATTCCCTTTTACATTAATACAATGTTTAAAAATAGAATAGGTTTTTGTTGAAATCCAGAAAACTGTGGATTGTCAAAATTTTCTCATTGATTTGGGGTGGTTTTTTTTGGCTAAAAATGAAAGAATTCTGCAATTATCTTCATAAAATTTTACACAGCTGTAGTTAAGGTAAATAGTAAAGTAATATAAATTTTAAACTCTATAAATACTGGCTTCAAATTTAACTTTTGACCTATTCAGAAGCATTTTTACTCTCTTCTCAATATTAAGAGGTTGTTTGCTAAAGAAAAAAGGGAGAAGAGTAAGGACTGGATATGTTTTCTGCATCTTCTAGATATTTTAGAACACACTTTGCAGATGAAAATCCCATTTTTAGCGTACAACAGAAGGAACAGAAGACATAAGATGCTGACTCAGCATACATTGTTCAGAACCTATAGGAAGAACAACTGCACCTTTCTTTCTTCCTTCCATGCTTTAATAGTGTAGGGCATGTGGAGCTCATAGGAAATATTCTTATCTGAGAAACTCAAAATAACAGAGTAAATAATTTGATTTTAGAATGGCCAATAATCAGTATATAAACGTGCTTCGGGATTAGCAACCTGAACCAGCATCTCTCTAGCAGCGGTCAGCAGCTCTTCCCAACGGCTTAGGGCAGATTCACTGTGTCCATTTGGAACTCTAGTGTGCAACTGCTGAGAACATGTTTGCTCAGTACACCCAGCTAAGACAGCTGTATTGCTTTGGTCCCGTGCATGGTGCAGCACAGCGCTATGTAAATACATCCCTATGTACATAAGGTGGATGTGATTAAGCCAATACCTCCTTTCAGAAAAGGTTTTAGGACCTTTAACAACCCGAGAGGAAGACTTTAACTTTTTGTCTCAACCAAAAGACACCAGCGTCTTCCCTACTCCACTGCAATTTCAAAACGGCGGGATGGCTTACAGTTATGACAAGTGGCACCGCTGTATCCGGTTCCATCACAAGTGCACTTGAAGCTGTCCCACGTCTGCGTACATTTGCCACCGTGTTCACAATGATTGGGCACACACCTGTCGGGATGAGATGCAAAGACAGAAAGAAAAACCTAAATGAGCACCAAGATTTACACATACCTAAATTTTGAGCTGCCCAAGCAGTGTATCCTGTCCTTGTCTGGTAATTAATCCTTGTTATTTTAAGCAGATTAGCAGAATTTATATCTGAACACACAACTGCACAAAAGATGGTTCATCAAGGCTCTGCTGCAGCCCTTTTACAAACAGCAAAAAAAGCACAATAAAGGTGGAATACATTCACCCATCATAAATTAGGGTTCTAAACTATGGAGGACTGGTACTTAGCTGTCAAAACAAAAAGACATCACAAGTCACACCTCCTCCTGCTGTGCCGGTGGTGTCATGCCTCAAGGACTTCAGTCCCACAGTTGACTGAAAGTCAAAGAATGCCAGTGAGTTGCTACTTATCTTTCTATCACCAGCAATGGGATAAAGTGGAGGCAGATTGCCTGCTGGCTAGGATGGAAGTTACTAATGCTGCATTATTAAAACAAACAATAGGCTTCAGTATAAAAGCTGTAAAAGCTTTTTCTTCACAGGGTTTTGAGGCAAGTGT
Organism: Astur gentilis; assembly: GCF_929443795.1. Taxonomy (NCBI): domain Eukaryota; kingdom Metazoa; phylum Chordata; class Aves; order Accipitriformes; family Accipitridae; genus Astur; species Astur gentilis. Next base: position 7,934,626 of record NC_064893.1, on the reverse strand, counting down.
TCAACTTTCTCCCACCCACCTGGTTTTCTTCTCCAGCTACACTGTTGCCGGAGAGTAAAAGGAATACAAAGACAAAGTGGAATCGAAAAAAAAGTTATAGCAGAACATATATTTATTGTTTGAAATATTATCTAAATGTGATTTCAAAGATTTGAGGTTGGCCAGTTTCTTTTCTATCAAAAATAGTTAAAAATGGGGATTACCATGTACTTTCACCTTTGACACTATTAAATTTCTTTTCTTTGACAGGGCTTTGAAATATCATTTCAAAGAATTTTTTTTTTTTCTTATTAAATTTGTTACAGTCAGACTCAGTACAGGCTCTGCATTTTTGATCAAGAACTAAAGGAGCTTTTCTTTCATGTTGAGTTGGCCAAATCTAATTTATGAACTACACTTTTTTATTATGACATTAAAAATGAAAATTAAGAGACCCCCTATTAGACAAACAAATTAAAATATTTCCATAAATGCATTACAAATTAAGTACCCTTATCTCTAAGATAAATCTGAGATTCATCATATTCCTGTGATAGTTAACAATATTAAATAACTCCCAAGGACAGCTTTCCTTTCCCATGTAGCAATTTATTGGAACTGAGAGTATCTGTGTGAACTCCCTGTAAGCTTACAGTCTCATATCTCCTCAAGTTCCAGTTAACAGCATTGGCATACATGACTCAACTACCAAGAATAATCTATGTCATGATACGCATTAGAGACTTGAACGTTGTATATTCACATTCATAAAAGATTTTGGGGTTTATGCATGCCAGTACAAGTACCTCAGAATATAGACAATATAGATGTGTTACGCTCTGTATCAGCCTGTAGTATTCAAGACTACCCATTCTTTGTTTTTCAAAAAGATCTCAAAATACTGGCATGGTTAAAAACAGTGTTTAAAGAAATGTTCTTCTAAAGCAGGAAACAAAGCATTTAAAATTTTTGTTTTCACAATAAAAGAGTAAAACTACCTGAGACAATTATCACAGTTCAATAAATTATGCTTTCAACATCATTTAAGTGAATTCTTTTAGTTTTGTAAGTGTGGCAGAACAAATGAACAGATAGAGCCGATTACTGCTATTCAGCTAATAGGTGGTGACTTTCTGTTGTGTTCTCAACACCACAGAAGAAAAACAAGAGCATACAATAGCACATTTCTAAACATCCAAACAATTAACAATTTATATGAAGCCATAGCTGGTGGGTACAAAATTAGAGAAAGCAGACAGCAGTGACATTTCAAAAAAAAATCTCATAGAAGTAACTTTTATTCAAAGATGTAAACATCTACAAAAGTTCCTAAATCTAAACATGGGTTTGTATTATTTCCAGCCTTTCAGAATAACTGCTTTTGATGTATGTTCAAATGTAAATGAAGAAGAAAATACATTACTTTAAAAGTATTTTTCCAATGACCAAACTAAACATTTTTCTGTGTGAATTTCGCCAGCTATTTATATGAAGTCTCACACGTAATGCTAGCAACTAGTTTCACATTTTAGTGCGGTATAACTTTTATTGTAGTGTAACTAGTGAAGATACTGCATTATTGACTATATAACTGAGGTAAATTACTTAATCTAGGGAAATATGAAAATCAGATATTTATCTGTATCATTTAAAGAAGCATATTAACTCATAAAACCAGAGATATTCAGCAAACTTCTTGATGTTAATTTTATACTTCTAGTATGATGGTTGGACTAGCCTAGTCTGCATCTGCACAATTTTTTACCCATCTGCTTCTCCCTGTTCTAAATATGATGTAGTTAGAAACAAGGAGCTAACAATATGTTAATATTAGCGCTAACTGGATCATTTCCTTAAGTCCTCCCCCCACCCTCAATTTTCTGTTAGTTTATTTTATCAGATAGAATTATAAGATTTATTTCCTATTAATTCCATTAGCACACTTTAACATAATCTGCGGTCATCTGTCCACTTTTTGGGCAAACCTTACCCACTATAATAGAGTTTAGAGGAAATTTTAGGTAACCAGAATGTAGAAATTATGAAAAAAAACCCTTTTGAATTCAGTAGAGGTATTGAGAGGAATATAATTTCTAACTGTAAACTCTATTATCCTTCAAACACTTTTCTTGCCGTAGAGTGATAGTAAGATACAAATACTGGTAAGATAGAAGGTACCTTGCCTGTGTATTTCCGTATAGATCTTGCTAAGAAATTTGTATTTTTAAAATTATTTAAGCATATGCAATCATATAGTTTATCTACTTTATGCTTATCATTTAGTATACACACAAAATGTATACACTGAAAACCAACACATGATCTATTTGCAGCTCATTGGTATTAAAAGACTGTTTCTAGGCAATTCCATTCTTTAGTCTCCTTTTAGAAATAAGGCTCCATTACATTAAAAAAAAAAATAAATCGCTTCAAAACTTCACTTCCCACCTGAACCAGGCTCTGAACTTAGAAGCTGCCATGAAACAGAGAACTGGAAATAAGTTCCTAGTCACTGAGTTGTGTCCCTTCCCATTGTGGATACCTATATTTTAAGTACTGCTGCTTAGAATATCTTGCTGACTCTATTTTGAGAACTTTCTTGCTCTATGGCTCCTTCTGAAAGGCAGTGCTTCAAGTGTGATACACTTTCTTTTAATTTCTACCCCCAAATTTATCCTTAGAGAGTTTACAGATGCTGTTTTGTTTGGTATTTTATTTGGTAACATTGACTTATGTCTCAAACAACTTTTTTTGTTCTTCTTTGGGATTTACATCTGATGACTTTGCAGAGAGCAATCATAACTTCTCTCAGTCTGTCTTTTTATGAAAACAAGTCTCTTGTTGGAAAACAGATTTTTCTATCATTGTTCTTCCTTGTAGCTCTGCACCCACTTCCACTTGTGATCTAATGAGTATTCTGGAGGAATCAGATCAACATTTTTGTATTTCTCTACTGAATTTATTTTGCTTGATATATAGCATTTTCCTGATTACCTCAGAATAGTGGCTCAAAGCCACCCTGAGATTGTTCAATACATTAAATACCTTCAGTACATTCCCATCCTCCTTCTCTTCAATCACTTCCAGCCATCTTTATACAGAAATTCTTGTTATTGTTGTCAACAGCATTACTCTGTACTATAACTTCCATGATGTCATGCAAATCCTGCTGCTTATTCTTCTAGGCTGAATCTGTATCATAAGCACATTTTGTCAAGATATTCCTAATTTTGAGCCAAGGTCAAAGCATTAAACAGGATCAGCTCTGGCACTGATCTCTGGCAACTCTAATCTCTCAGCCAGCTGTTAACACATCAGTATAAATTGTGAGGCAATTTCACTTGCCAGTTCACAACTCACTTTGCAATTCCTCTCTCAAACCCCATCTTCCCTGGTTTAGCTAATAATTTCCATCATTACAGTATATCAAATGTTTTATTGACATCTGAGAAGCTAGATCTATTGCATATCTCCTGTCTGAGAAAAAACTACTGTGCTTTATCAGAAAAGATCAGGTTAATCCTGAACAATTGATTGTTGATAAACATCTGCTGCATTTTACTCTACCTTCCTTTTACTTCCAGGTATTTGATTACTCTTTCCTTCATTTCTTCAAAAGCTGACTAAGACTACTAAAGTCAGATTAATAGGTGTCTAGTGATCTAGATCTCTCTCTTTCCATTTGTTAAATTACATGAGGGTACCCTATTTTTTTTAATTTTTTTTTTTTTTTTTTTAGGGTTGCAATATGACATGTTAGTATTATGAAACAGGGCTATCTTCCCAATTATTATTTAATTAGTTTTGGTGTATTCTTGGTGCCTGCTTACTCTGTTATTATCCTAGGCAATTGTTACTCCTTCTTTTTTTTTTTTTTTTGTTATTTGCTGATTCATTAGCAATATTTAATCTGAGGAATAGCAGCAATATTCCTCAATAATAACTGGTATAGATATTGTTGCCTTGCTTTCAGCTGTGGTAGAAGCCAACTCTCAGACTTTCACCTCCTTTTATCTTAAAAATTGTAATTGTATTCTCTAAAATATCTCTTTTTTTCTAGTCCTACACAACACAGACCAAAGAAATAGAGCAAATTTCCATTCCTAAATAAAACCCATGCCATTCTGTTCCTTTCCTGCTGAGGTGCAACAATGCCCTCCTTAATAAAAGTACATTTGGTATTTCTCTAAACCACCACTTGGAAAACTGGCATCCCTTACACTTTATCCATAGTCAATTCTGGATAAAGTTATTTGTAACAAATCTGTTTTAATCAACTGTCTATGTTTTAAAACTACAGATTGCAACCCTGATCTTTCAGCAGGATGAGGGAAAACTGTGTGTTACACTTTTTTCCTCACTGTCTGTCCAGATACGTTTTGCACAAAGAATACAAATGGTGCATCCATGCACTGAAGATTTAACATTTCCTGAAGATTTAACATTTCCTCAGAGGTGCTATATACAAATATCTAGTAAACCACTAAGCTTCTCCCCATCCCTAGACTGTCCAAGAGAGAAAACTGGGAACAGGATGCTCACATAGTCTGCAGCAAACACTGTTTTTTTCCAAATGCATCTTCGGAGCAACCAAGAACAGCACTGTGGTTCAGACACATTATTTTATTGTCAGTCAGGCTACTTCCACCTGCCACCTTTACTAAGGATCTTTTCCTCCATCACATGAGAGGATATACAGATGTTAGATCTTACGGAATGGCCTGTGAGTCCCAAGGAAATATGGCAATCAGGAGCAGAATGGGATTATCCGGCCTAAGCCTCCCTGCATCTGCTAGAAACATGTAAGGAATCACCTGTACCAAATGAATTGGGACTGATATGAGGTGTTTCTTCTGTATGAAGATATGAAACTGGGAGTGGCTGCTCTTTTGAGGACTGTAGATTATAAACAGAAAATATTTTGAGAAACTACATTGAAATACAAGACATTTAATACAACGAGAGCATGTGAGAAGTCCAACACTGAGGTAGGAATGACTGGGGCATGTCTGGCCAGACAGCAATTCTGCAAAAAGGTATCTGGGGAATTCCACATATGATACAGTGATCCTAAGTCAACCCATCATACTATTGCCAATAAGAAAAACAAAAAAAAAGAAGAAAAAGGGATTTCATAATGTGGGTATAAGCAGGAGAGTGATATGAAAGACCCATGAAGAAATCCTCACATCATATTCAGCAGAAGTGAGCAATGGCTGATTTTCAACTGTACAAAAAGTTGTTGGGAACAGGAAGGTTACAAACTATTATAAATTTCCACAGGGTAAGGGCAAAGAAACAATGAGGTTCATTAGTTGTAAAAGGCATTTTAAGAACAACTCAAAGTAACGGAATGACTCAGGAATGACTTAAGTATGTTTGGTCCTGCCTGAAGGCAGGAGAATGGCCTCAGAGACCTCTCCAGACTCCTTTCTAATCCAGATATTTTCATATCCCATAAGAAACAGCATTTCTTTCAATCTTTTAATTTCTCATTATGTGACTACATTTTCTTAGTGTTATGACTGTGCTATTTAACCTCTGTAAATCAACAGGTTTTTGGTCACTACCTCCGTCTTTTTAGAGGACTATATCCCTCAGGGCAGGGATATTTAATACATTAACTAGCTTCCCCAGGCAAATTGTGCCCAAGGTGTATAGTAATTGACACCAGTTCTTAGGTTTACAGTTCATTTGAGCAGGAAGATAAAAAGTTATTTTGTGCAGGAAGCCAAATGTCCAGATGGCCACACACAGACTGTTAAATAAAGTCCCTCAGGACTGAAGAACCGTCACAAGTCTCACTATTCTCCACTGTATAACACAGACCTTTCCCTTTTTTCCCTGCCTTTTCCTTTCCTTTTCTGCTTCCCCTTCACACTTCCCATCTCTACTGTAAGTGCAAAATACGGCCTGTGTGTAGATATAACCTAAATATAAACTAACTCTCTGTATATACAAATTAGAAACAACCAAACCAAGAAACACCACCAAAACAAAACATTCACCTGTGCAATTACTCCTCCACCTGAGAGGTCAAAAGGAAGGAATGAACTACATGCAAGAGATATTTGACATGTATTGCCCACTACTGTACTGAAAAGAACTCAAATGCTACAGTGATAATGACATCATGAGAATTTCTGTAGAGCAGAACAAAATGTTAAAGGCCTTTTGCAATGAAAAATAACTTGGGGTGAATTGTTCTGAATGTGAAATTCAATCTTTTCCTTCTCATCCTCAAATCCCTATCTAATCTTGCTCCTGCTCACACCTCACCTCTCATTTCTCTCCCAAATTGTTTCTGTTCTGCTTTTTTGTCCATTTGTCTGCCTCAGAACTAACCACCATCAGTTTGTTTTCAATGGTCTTGCAGTATTTTTCCATTATTTGCCTTTTTTATTGCCTCCAAACACCTCCTTAAAATCCATACCCTTTACCACCATTTCTTGCCAAGATCCTTCAAAATGCATACTGCTATCCTTGTTGAGTATGAAGTTCTGTCACTATCTACCTTCATTTACACCCACACAAAGACTATTGAAACATGTTTAAAATTTAACCTTTTTTTTACTGTTCAGGATTACCTGACTGTTCAAGATGACCGTGACAGATTAGGTCTATAAAACAACATACAAGAAAAATAATTTTTGAGAGCAATAAATAATGATTTCAGCTGGTAATCTGAATCACTGAATATATGTAGCTTACTTAAAAGACCAAGTGTAAACTAGTAACAAAATCACAAAAATATTCTAAACATATGCACCTGTTTGCAGTGATATTGCTCTTTAATAAGCAATAGAATGCATTCCACTCATCATGGTAAAAGTAGTACTGAATAATAAAATAATCCAATTAAGGACACATTGCTATTGCAGAGTCCTACTGTACCAACATCAGACTAAAATTACCCATTCCACAGAGACTCCCTGATTTTCAGAGTGTCCTAAATAAAAGTAAAACCAGCTGATCTGACCTGTAAGAGTCTTTCTTATTTCTTGCAATGTAACAACTGTTTAAAATGACTATGAGATTTTCAGCAACAGAATGTGGATTGCATATGCAAGACAACACAAAGGGCAGATGGGAGGGACTGTAAAATCTATTCAGATTCACAGTAATTCCCGACCTAGTTTCATTTGCTGCTGACTTCTAACCTAATTGTGCACAGATGCATATACTTAACAGTGGCAGAACTAAACAATTCTTCCTGAACCAAGAAGGACTTAGCTTTTCTTTATCACTTACTGTAATACAAGGCCTTCATGTTTCTTTGGTGGACATCATCAAATTTGTTCTGTCATGAGATCAAAACAAAATGCTTAGCACTTTTAAAGACTGTGATTTACAAAGAGCAAATCAATATTAAAATATGCAGTGACATTTGGCTAAGCAAAGTTCCTTTAGGGTGTATTCCTAGAAAAGGCTGCCAAACACTTTTTCAGTGTTATCTTCAGACCAATAAGGTGCTAGTCTAAGCTGTTTGCATTAGAACAATTAATGAAGGACTAATGCATAAAGAAAAATACCACAATTAACTCATTTGGAATTAACTGATCCTCTTGGATTTATGCAACTTTTATTTTGTATATGACAATGTAGAGACTAATTATTCCTTTCTTTTCTACCATTTTTAATTTTCAGAGCACTTTGCAAATTAGGTCCTTGAAATGAAATTATGCGGGTTCCACTTCAGCAATTGGAGGAGCTGGACAACCCATTTTTCTGCATTTGTTGCAGAAAACCTCCTGCACCTATTATGCATAACCTAGGATCTAGGTGGCTGATGTCTGAACATCTACTTCTGTCCAGCCCAAGCTATTGCCACTTGCACTGAAGCAGAGCAGGGGAGGGTGAATCTACTGCAGCAGCTAACAGGAGGGAATTTCCCATCCCTGGTATCCCTTCTGTCAGTTCCTAGCAATTGTTTCACGTTAACAGGACACAGCTCGGTGAGGAGCTGTAGCAGGAGGAAATGGTGTATTGGGCAGCACTTGCTTAGTTATTCTCCATCTCCTCTGAGGTGGGGTGGAGGGGAACAACAAGATAAACTGGGTGGAAATGGCCCATGGGTTACATCCAGTCCCCAAGCTGCAAACTTGACTGTGCTGTGATAATCTTACAGAGGCAGAGGATAAACCCACAAATTCATAAATAAACAAATCAGGCGGGATTAAAAAGACAATTTCTGCTGCACGATGTTTTAGTCGGCAAACTCAAGGCCAGGTCTTCAGCTGGTGTGGATAAGAATATCTGCATCTATCTTAAATACTATATTAAGTCTGTTAAATGGGTCAAAACAAAAGGAAGAATAAACTGTTATGAAAGGCCTGCTACTAAATATGAGCCACCTCCAATGGGTTTTTGTTTAACTTTTTTCATTACCCTGTGAAGAGCTTTGCCTAGTTAATAACCAGGTTAAGGATTTCTAGAGCAGGATAAGAGCTACTCTGTGCAACATTTTTTCGGACTGGTGTATTTGAGTTTATTATTTAGACAAACATGTAGAAGAAGTGGCAGTCAGTCACTAACCTAACTGTGCCAATGTGGCACAGTTAAGCCCTCTTGGGGCTGATGTGTTAAGCACTGATAATCCCCAGAAGAATCTCATGGTTTTCACTCACTAGGTTTCTGAAGAAATCTTTAAACCTTTTCAAGTATTGCCCTGTTCAAAATCTGACCGGATTAATTGTGTATTCATGTAATCACCGTTCTTCTGCTATTTCAAATAGGTAAAGAAGAACATATTGGCTGGGCTCAAGAACAAACCATAAAATTGATTCTTTGGTGTCTTGTTAATTATTTATTACTTCTGCATTTTATAGCTTGAATCAAATAAAGCTCCTGAGATTTTATGACATCAACTTCACTTTATAATCCATGTTAGACATTTGGAGAAAGTTTCTCTTGTTCTTTAGATTATAATGATCAGAGCACATAGACCAGTGAGCAGCCTATATAATGCAGAACATTGACTACTATATTCCCCTCCAATAAACACAAGTGATCATGCATTGAATCACCAGGCAAATACAGAATTTTATAGAACTTTGTTTTAAGTAAGTTTACTCCTAACTTTATCTTTTGGGAATAAAGAAACAGATAATTAGAAATCCTTATGTTTTTTACCATAATGTAAAGAATTACTCAGTAATAAAAATGATTATTCAGCTGATGGCTGATTTTGTACTAAAAGGCCCTTGCTGTGTCAATCAAAACTGGCCATAGCCCTTGACACTCCTCCACTCTTTGGTGCACACCGTAACAGATCTTATCTTTTGCATTACTTGTTTTGGTCCCTGGTGTCTCAATCAGGGACAATAGCTATCTTATGTTGATCTTTAAATAGGTGATAAAAGTCCTGATGCATCATATGCAAAAAGCATAATGTATTCAAATGTCTTGCTTTGCAAATTTATAGTGTATGAATCACCTTGATAGTCATGGAGCTATATGATGCCATCAACTACTATTAAGTATGGTCTTGGCTCAGCATCCTATTTTATTAGTCTGGTTATGGCACAAAGAGATGGATCTGTATTTCATAATTGGTAGGTTTTGTGTTGAACATATTGAAAGTCAATGTCCCAACTGTTATTATGGCACTGTGGTTTAAAGGAAACTTGAAGTAAAACATGTTCTAGCACTACTAAAGTGACGCTGATCTTGTAAAGTGCAGATTGCCTAAATGATTTTATTTAAAAATACTACAAGATGGTGGTACTCCTAAAAACCTCACAAAAGCAAGCTGTCTTTTATGTGCCTGGCGTGAATGACTTGTGATGCACCTAAAACACCATCTTTTTGTATTTTACTCTTTACCATCATTACTGTCAGGAATCTGGCCTCTTTCTTCACTATGATAGACACAATCTGAAAACTTCCCTAGAAGATCACTTATCTTACAAGCACTGATTTGGAGGTAAAGCTAGGATAAGTCCTGATGTCTTGACAGAAACTATGGATCTTGCATTAATGTTTATATTATAAATTTTTAATTCCAGTGGATGGTTCCAGTAACCATATGACCGGAAGAGGCTACTCTGTAAGTGTTGTAGAAAACACTTTCTGCCTAAACAGTGAAGGTTTTTCCCATTCAAAACAAAACAAAAAAATAGTCTTGGCAGTAAAGCAAAACACATAGTCTATGCAATGAAGCAAATGTGAAATGGAAGTTAATGTTTCTGAGACATTTATTAATGACAACTAGTATAAACACCAGTTTCATTATTAATCCCTAGCAGAATGCATAGGTCAAGGATGCTAATTTCTCCTGCCTCTGAGAGAAACTCAAATCTTCCTTACTTCTTGGTAAAGCAAAAATAAAGTTACCAAGACTTTTAGTTATCCCACTGTACCAAAGAGGAACAGCTGAGGTCAGTGTGTTTTTCTTGCTGTACATTCTTACTCACTCCTAGTTTGCTAAAATTGGCATGGACTTACAGACTAGGTCCTGAGTCGTGGATTGAAATTTGACTTGGATCAACCATGAATCAATCAATCGATGCAGATGTCATGCAGACATAGCTTATTTATTTCACATGGAACACTCTCCCTGAGCTGACCCATACAACCACAAACCTTAATGATATGTGTTCATCATTCATCAGAGGCAATGTAATGTGCATATTCACATGTAACCCTTTCCCCTTTCTCTATTCATATTTCTCCTCTTTTTATTTTGCAAAATTTTTGGATGAGAAAAAGGATTTTAATTTATATTTGCACGGGATATTATCACAGTGGAATTTCCTGCTTCTTAACATTGCAGTCATCAGGAACAACAATGATAATAAATAGTTAACACAGAAATTTATATTTTTTTTTTTACACTACACTATTCTCCTCCAGATCATCATGGAACATATTTATATCACTTGCTAAAAATCTACACAATCTGCTTTTTCTCCTTTACTGTGATGATCCTGCCATCTACCACAAACAGCAACATGCTCAACTAAAACATCATATATAAAATACAAAGCATGTAAGTTCAGGTGACTTATCCCCCTGTCCTTTGTGTGTGTCCTTAGTGCACATTAGTATTTTATTCTTTTACAGAAGCTCTAAAACATTTTTATAAATTGCAATATAATGAGTGTTGTACTCTAGTTTAAAGCAAGGATATGCCAATGAATCTGCAGCTCTGCTGCAGTGCAGTCACAGCTCTGTGATAAATATACTAATACAATGCTCTACTCACAACCTATTATTCAATTCATTTTCAATTTGCTGCAAACAGATATGTACAGTAATAAACAACTCATTTATTACCTAGAACTTGTGCAATGAACTGTTTTGAAGCCAGAAGGCTTACTGTTGAAGTAATAGGTGTGAGTACATACACTTATGTGCATGTGTGTTCTCACACGTACATTCAATATGCATAAACATATACACATACTTTTTCCAAGAATGATGACAATTTCAAGCTTCTGAAAATGGGCAGCGCTTTCAAGAAAAAATTTCATATTAAAAGCAAAACTGTTTTTAAGGAAAATGTAACAACGCGGATACAACTGTTTAAATAACATGTACTTGACTGTAAAAATTGTAATGACATGATCCTGGTATGCTTAATTTTAATTACAAACAGCTCATTACTGGGAATCTATTATTCTACTTAAATAGTCTTGTGATTGCCCCATAGAAAAATTATAGACTATAATTTAGAGTACTTTAGAGACTCTTGATTGTATTTTTCTGCTTTTCAAGCACTGCAATTTGGGCACCATAGTTCAGGCTCTGTCAGTATTTCAGTTTTGATTTCTCAAGGGTTTATATTTCAGTTACAAAAGTTTACTCCAGAAATTCAGCATACAAAGCATAAGCCAGAAAGGAAAGAAATAGTAGCACACTGCCAGCACTGGTTCTGAAACAGCTCATGCAACTGTCTTACCGCTTAGTATTCCAGGACAGTAAGGACAGGCTGGTAGATAGTTTTAAAGGTTTTATTTTGAACAGAAGAGGAAAAGAAGGAAAAATCCCTACACAATATTTTGCTTTTGTTTTACAGATAGTTTGTCATGAAATTTCTGACACTTCCTTGAAACAGACTGTTCAGAGGAAAGGGCCAGATTTGATTAATATCTCAACTTGAACAAATTTTGGAAAACATGTTGAAATTCTTGAAATGTGTCATTTGACATGTTCAAAATGAAGAGTGTCTTTTTTCTTTTAGTTTGAAATATTTTTTCATTTTGAAATGTAAGTTAAAATATACTATATGGATGACACTCTACCAAGCCAAGTATAACACCTCCCAACTCTCTATTTCAAATTGAAAGTATAGTTCCAAATATCTTCCTGAGGGAGCAATGGCTTGGAGCAGTTGAGTGCGGAAGTATGCAAGAAAACTGTTGAATGAACCTGTGCAGCTTTGATAGCTGCACTGATAGCTTAACTGGGAATAAGAAGGTGTCATGGTTTAACCCCAGCCAGCAAATAAGCACCACACAGCCGCTCACTCACACCCCCATACACACACACCCAGTGGGATGGGAGAGAAAATCAGGAAAAGAAGCAAAACTCATGGGTTGAGATAAGAATGGTTTAATAGAACAGAAAATAAGAAACTAATAATGATAATGATTACACTAATAAAATGACAACAGCAATAATGAAAGGATTGGAATGTACAAACGATGTGCAGGGCAATTGCTCACCACACAACGATCGACACCCAGCTAGTCCCCGAGCAGCGATCCCCCTGCCCCACTCCCCCAGTTTATATACTGGATGTGATGTCACATGGTATGGAATACACCGTTGGCCACTTTGGGCCAGGTGCCCTGGCTGTGTCCTGTGCCAACTTCTTGTGCCCCTCCAGCTTTCTCGCTGGCTGGGCATGAGAAGCTGAAAAATCCTTGACTTTAGTCTAAACACTGCTGAGCAACAACTGAAAACATCAGTGTGTTATCAACATTCTTCACATGCTGAACTCCAAACATAGCACTGTACCAGCTACTAGGAAGACATTTAACTCTATCCCAGCTGAAACCAGGACAGAAGGTAGCCTAAAAGTCAGTAGATCTGATATGGGAGCAAGCTGAACTGGTTGTGTACCATTGGGTGCATCAATGCTAAGAAAGAAATTTAAGAGGAAAAAAGAAAATTGGATACAGAGAGAAACTGTGTAGAAGACGAAACTGTGAGAGAAAAAGAATGAGGAGAAAATCGAATGTTTAATCACAAGTGTGAGCACTGTTGGTGGAACCAAACTGTTAGAAAAACAGAAATTAGAAGGCTGCTCAAAGAAAGACAATAAGGAAACAACACAGACTCCAAGAAGGACAGGAAAGGCATGAACTAGTGAAACATCAAGTACCCTTCTTCACATTGTGCATGTATCTTTGGATAAGATTAAAGCAGATGGACAGTGCACTAACTTAAATAAAATGTTTTCTCAAAAGTCAGTCTGGGACTGCACCTGAAGAGTAGATCTAATAAGTCTATTGAGTATTAACTGAAATCTGGTGTTTTCTTGGGGAGGAACGGTAAGAGGATAGCTCTGCACAATAGTACAGAACACTCATTCTGTAAAGAGAGAAGAAGTGTAAAGAGACATTTGGGGCATGTCAGATTTAACTGACCTTTGGGACAGACTGTTTTGTAAAAATGTTTAAAGCAGAGGAGGATGATAAAGCCAGGATGTGGAAAGAAGACATCCTGGCAAATGCTGTAAAATGCTTACAACAGCAGTTGCTGCAAATGTATCAAGCATACTAAAACTCCAAAGAGGACTGATGCCGGTCATTTAAGAGACCTATTGTCTGGACCGATGAAATCACTGTTGTGGGAAGCATGAAACAATATAATCAACTCATTTCCATGTCAGGATACTTGTACTTGCATATCAGCACTGAAGAAGATCTCTTTGCTCTGTTTTTAATATTTATTTTTTTTTAAACTCAACATGTTTTGACTGTTTCATGGATATCTGCTAAGGCCTTCTGGTTACCTTATAGCCAAAGAGATGTGGTGCCATACGTACAAAAGAAGAAGGAACCATGATCACTGCTCCAAAAATGATAAATCTTTTCATTGTTTAACTACTTACAAAGTGCCAGCAATATGTTAAACATAGTGTGGGTCTTGCAGAAAACTTCCTTTTTAGCCAACAGTTTTGATAATGAAATATTACAGAATTAGCCATGTAAACAAAAACATGTAGTTGATTTATTCCATTCACTTACCAGAACAAGTTTCTGCTTTATGTTCAGTATCAGTGAGATAACATACCCAATTACAAAGTATTAATCACTACATGCACAGGCATTATAAAAATGCTGTATTAATTTCTTTAGAGTTTTTTTGCAAGGTATGCAACTGCTCAAATAAAATTAAATCACGAACCATCACAATTTACATTTCAATACAATACAGACACACATATCAATATTACTGTAATGTAAGATTAAAGTAGCTAATGGTATGCATTACTAAGGTAATAATCCAAGATTAATGATAAGTAAATAAGATTATTATATACACAATGTGGACCTTGCAGCAATGAAAGCCTTATTAAATCCTTGAGATGACAGCTGGCTATTTGCCTTCCAGTAGAAGAGTTTTCCTCAGTCTTTTGTTCACTCTAAAACATATGTTAAACAGACTGGATAACTAACCGGTTTAGCTTTTTCTCCTTAAGCATATAGGCTGTCCATTTCATTTTTACTTACAAACACTTTTTTCTTCTCTTAAAACTTTGCTCTGTCTTGTTAGTGCTCACCCCTTTACTTTAACTCGGTGAAAACTGTCGGCAATCCCTGCTGCTTCATCTCCCTGTTAGACAAGAGATTGGAAAGAAATGCTGAAATGACATCTTCCTGTGGTCAAGTCCTTTTCTTACTGAGTGTTGCTGGTATCAAGAGCTTTGTAGCTCCTCCTGTTTCCTGAATGATCTCCTTACATTTATGTGCAGCAGGTAATGTAGGAGTGATCAATGCAGAGAAGGGGTATCCCAGATGCTCAGTCATGCCTATACTGATGTCAGGGATTTGACCAAGCTATGTCAAACCCATTTAAGAAGAATTCATCACAGTTTAACTGAGCCTGTCTACAATGGATGAGAAGTTTAAAGCTTCAATTCAGAAATACAGTGGACTAAGATGTAATAACTAGAGATTGCTATTTCTTTGATACTTCAAAACAAAAATTAAAGAGCAATGAAAAGTGAAACAAGCATGAAAGTGATAGCCTGTGTGGCTTTCTGTTCCAGTCTATCAGATAACCAATCAAACTTGCCAAATAATACTTAAAATGTGAATCACATTTTCAAAATACTATTAGTGGGACTCACAATTAACTTATCCTAATAACTTATAAGAGTTTGCTTATCTTTGACTTTTTCCCTAAAAGTGGAAATATTCTTAAAAGTCTTAGCCATTTATTTGTGAATAGTGATTCCCACCTTAATACTTTAAATAGACAATGTGTTTATTCAAGCTATAAGTGAACAAGTGTTATCTTTTATTTATACCATATTCTATAGTGAAGGACTGAAGTGTGACTTCCTTCCATCATAGTGGTGCACCTTCTGCTGCCAGATACATGTGCAGAGCTCCAGGTGGAGACACTCAAAAGAATCAGCACAAAGGACTCAGCTGGCAACCTAAGGCCAGGGCACAACTAAGATGAGCTGATTCATATTATACAAATGAAAGCACATTTTGAAGTTAAAATCATAGAATAACAAAACAAAAATCAATCTGGTACTGTCTCCCTTAAAGCAAATGAAGATTTTTGCAGCAGTGTTTAATGGCAAGAGGGCCAGGCTGAAATTGCTACCAAGCCTAGAAAATTTGGAAAGCATACTTCTACTGCTATTGATGATGTATAAAATTTAATACTTAATGTTTTATTAAGAATAAAAAAGTTGCATTGAAATTATCAGAAAATGGAGAAAATTTAAGTTTGCTAGGTGTGTATGTCTTTTAAAGAGTACTACTGTATGTACTTTCAGTAGTCAGTTACACTGTGACTGGGCTACCTGAAACTTTCAAAGAGATATTTTACCAGACAAATGCTGAAAAATGTTTTTTTAACTACTCTGTGAGAAGAAATGTTATATTATTTAGGCTTTGACAAAATTCCAGCTGTATACAGTTATTGCAGAGATACCAAGTTCAAGGGCTGCATGTATAGCTGATAAATAAAAAGTAGATGCAATTCGAAATAATACCATTATGTGGAAATGTCATTCTTTGTCTTTCACTTCCATATGCAGATGTAGAGCTAGAAACTTGAAGTGCAAATGTATGGGAATAATAAATGTAATGTTTAACCCACAGAATGCCTTTTTGTTCTTCATGAGGGCTTGTGGCTGCAGTGTGCAAGTCATTTGAAACCACTTAAGTATATACATCCACACTCTGAATTTACTGGATTTCTATTATGCTAAAAGTAAGGGTCCGGATATCTTCCAAAAGACAGCATTTATGCAAAATGTATCTCTTTCTTCACAGGCCGCCTTCTTCCTTTCTTTAACTTTCCTTCTTTTATGCTTTGCTCTTGGGGAAAAGATGGAGGGAAGTGTTTTTCCTTTCAACCAGAAAGTGTTGCTGGATACACAGATTCACTGTCTCATTTAGAGCTCTGAAATGGTATCAATAGAATGCCATGGATGCAACTACCATTTGCTTGTCCTTTTGTGCAGAACTGTCTGTGCAAAATACCTGTTAAGTGACAGTAGAGAATTAGGGTGATTTTACCAGTATTGTTTGGTAACAAACACAGCTTAAGAAACGTGTAGCTCTTTTCCTTTGCAATGGCTTTAATTTTACCTTTTTAGATGGTTACTTTAAACCACAGTTTATTTCAAGGATTGGGTTTGAAGCTTGATACTTTATGAACTGTAAGAATCAACACCACCAGAACTGTAGAAGTGGAAATGAGTTGTGTCAATCAGTGTTTCCACTAAAGAAAATCTATCTTGTGACTACAATGCTAGGTTCCTGATTTTAGAGTATGATAATCTAGCAAAGCCCATGTTAGTCTGATTCTCTCATGAGCCACTTCCTTTCATTATGGTAAGAGACTCTTAGCAGTTTTGGGTCCTCACAGCACTGTCAAATACATAAAAGCCAAACCTTCACAACATGTTACAGATCAGAAAAGATAAATCAGCTACCAAAATCTGCTTGAAGTTTTGTGAGCTACTCAAAAAGATCTTTACAGTGAGTCACCAGTCTTGCAAAGATAGGTCACATTTAAATTATGAACTAATGCATAATTTATATTGGGGAGATTGTAACTCAGAAATCACAGCTACAAAAAGGAGAAAGGTCTATGCAAGAGCAGTGAAATTATACTGCAATTTGCTCAGTTACAAAGATAAATTATTTCTAAGCAATATATATTATAAATAGTGGTGCTATACAAATAAGCTGTCCGTGAATTATAGTGAACAGAACAAAATGCTACCTATTTCAGTGAAAAACTAAGTGTGGTTTACAAGATAATGACAGTCCTCACAGACAGAAGAATACGTGGTTCCCAGTGGGCTACAAAGTACAGTTTAAGCCAGAAGGTCCATTGACAAAACTGATTACTAGAATTCTAAAGAAGAGTCATAAAATCATGAAATAAAAATATCAGGTATTATCAGGTTTAAACTGGAAAATCTATGATATAGGAAAAGTAAGTTTATCATGCTGTCCTAGTTTCAGCTGGGATAGAGTTAACTGTCTTCCTAGTAACTGGTACAGTGCTATGTTTTGAGTTCAGTATGTGAAGAATGTTGATAACACACGGATGTTTTCAGTTGTTGCTCAGTAGTGTTTAGACTAAAGTCAAGGATTTTTCAGCTTCTCATGCCCAGCCAGCGAGAAAGCTGGAGGGGCACAAGAAGTTGGCACAGGACACAGCCAGGGCACCTGACCCAAACTGGCCAATGGTGTATTCCATACCATAGGACGTCCCATCTAGTTTAGGAACGGGGAAGTGGGGGCGGGGGATCGCTGCTCGGGAACTAGCGGGGTGTCGGTCGGCGGGTGGTGAGCAATTGCCCTGCGCATCATTTGTACATTCCAATCCTTTCATTATTGCTGTTGTCATTTTATTAGTGTAATCATTATCATTATTAGTTTCTTCTTTTTTGTTCTATTAAACTGTTCTTATCTCAACCCAAGAGTTTTACTTCTTTTTCCCGATTTTCTCCCCCATCCCACTGGGTGGGGGCGAAGTGAGTGAGCGGCTGCGTGGTGCTTATTTGCTGGCTGGGGTTAAGCCATGACACATGCATGAGACGGAGAAAGAATACTGGTGAACATGTGATCTAGAAGAAGACAGATAACAAAGTTAAAGAGAACTTTGGTCTAAAATAATATTCTTATTCTCTGCCCTTGCAAGGCTTCTCTTCTCCAGACTGAACAGTCCCAGCTTTCTCAGCCTCTCCTCATCAGAGGGGTGCTCCAGTCCCTTAATCACCTGAGTGGTCCTTTGCTGGACTCCCTCCGGTAATTCCATCTCTCTTTTGTACTGGGGAGCCCAGAACTAGACACAGAACTCCAAGTGTGGCCTCACCAGTGCTGAACAAGGGGGAAGTATCACCTCCCTCAACCTTCTGGCAATATACTCTTCCTAATGCAGCCCAGGATAATGCTGGCCTACTTTGCCACAAGGGTGCATTGCTGATTCATGGTCAGCTTGGTGTCCACCAGGACCACCAGGGCCTTTTCTGTAAAGATGTTTTCCAGCTGGTCAGCCTCCAACTTGTGCTGCTACATGGAGTTAATTCATCCCCAGGTTCAGGACTTTTCATTTATCTTTGTTGAACTTCATGAGGTTCCTGTCAGCCCATTTGTCCAGCCTTCTGAGGTCCGTCTGGATGTCAGCACAACCCTCTGGTATGTCAGCCTCTCCTCCCAGTTTTGTATCATCTGCAAACTTGCTGAGGGTGCACTCTGTCACAGCATCCAGGTCATTAATGAAAATGTTAAACAGTATTGGCCTCACTATTGATACCTGGGGTATCAATCAAGTCACCGGTAGTCACTTGCCTTCAACTGGACTTTGTGCCATTGATTACAACCATCTGGGCCCAGCCCTTAAACTAGTTTTCAACCAACCTGACTATCCACTTATCTAAAGCTTGCCTGTGAGGATGTTACGGAAGACAGTATCAAAGGCTTTACTAAAGACAAAGTGAACAACATCCACTCTTCCCCCCTTGTCTACCAAGCCAGTCACCTCATTGTGGAAGGCTATCAGGTTGATCAAGCATGACTTCCACTTCATAAATCCATGCTGACTGCCCCCAATGAACTTCTTGTTCTTCAAGTGTTTGGAAATGGTTCCTAAGAGGATATTCTCCATCACCTTCCCAGGGACTGAAGTGAGGCTCACTGGCCTGCAGTTCCCTGGATCTTTCTTCTTGCCTTTCCTGAAGATAGGAGGGACATTTGCTCTCTTCCAGTCTTCTGGAAGTTCTCCCAGTTGCCACAACTTTTCAGAGTTGATGACAGTGGCCTTGCAATGGTATCAGCCAGCTCACTCAGCACTTGCAGGTGTAACTTGTCAGGCCCCATGGACTTATACATGTCCAGTTTGTTGGAAGTGCTCCCTAACCGGGTCCTCCTCCATGGAGGGTAAGTCTTCCTTGTTCCAGACTCTACCTCTGGTCTGAGGGGCCTGGGATTCCTGAAGGCCAGTTTTACTGGCAAAGACAGAGGCAAAGTAGGCATTCAGTACCTTGGCCATGTCATTTGTTCCCAGTTTTCCTGCCCCATTCAGCAGTGGGCCTACATTTTCCTTTGTCTTCCTCTTGCTTTTTAGGTATTTCTAGAACCCTTTCTTGTTGCCCTTGTTGTTTATTTCCACCAATAAATTCACATATGATTTTTAAAACACAGTAAGACTTGTAGTTATTTTCCTCATAGGTCTGAAAAGAGGTTATTTCTTTTCTTTTAAATCCTGGGAGGCACTCAGATAAAGCTCTCCCAAGCTGACAGAATTTGTGAACCTCATGTGAGCCAGGATCCCTACTAGATTTGAAGTAATGTATCATATGGTCATAAAAGGCTAGTAGTATTGAAGAATCCTGGGGGTTACCCAACAGTGAAACATGAGATCACATAGTTTACATCAAGGCTCTGAATGAGATTTAATTGAATGAAAACAATGTAGTACATGCTGTCAAGTATTGACTGTATAGTAAAGCTAGGATGCATGATTAATTTTACCTGCAAAGAAAACTACAGATAAAGAAACTAAAAGCACAATAAGTGCTGCAGACAACTGAAAGCCACATAGGGTAATAAGAATGGCAGGTAAGAGTTACTGAAGTTAGGACACATAGCTTAATTATGCTATCCTCACGAAAAATACCACAAGATCATTACCAGCCAGCAGGGATAAGTACCTCAGTTTTATTACTCACAAGAAACATTCAAGACATGTGAACATATGCTTTAAAATGTCAGTGTCTCATTCTGACCTCTTCTTAGGCTGTCATAATTTGTTACTCTTATATCCTAATACATTTTAATTTCTGCCATGTTCTGGAAACTTCCTACAGCACAATATTCACAACAAAATCTTGAAGTTTAGATTATATCAAAGGATCTCACATTCATTCCCAAATATACTGTTCTAATAAAATTTAGAACTGTAGCCTGATTCATAGACATGGGTTTTATTTCCGTTTATGACTATGAACGGGCTCATGAGCCATAGGATGCCCACTGGCCATTCTGGTGCTGCTGCTGCAGTTGCCTGGTTCTGTGGGGCTCTCGAGGAAGGTGTCCTGGGTGAGAGTGTTCAAACTAAGCTTTTAAAATGGCTCCATTCCCCACTGTCGTCTAAGGTGTAGCAATGCTGCACTCTGAACAGGGCCTCCTCTGTCACAACTTTTAACCAACAAACCAGTGAGAAATACTTCCCTCACACTTCCCTTGTCTGAGCCGTACATCCCACTACAATACAGACCTTTGAGATGGTTAGATAACATTCATTTCACCACAGCATTATGCTCTAGCAAGCTGACAGTCATGACACACCAGCAGGGCAAAGGAAGGCCCTGGAGGAAGAGAGGAATGATGAACAATCATGACACCAAACACCCAGCTCATCCTACAGACTGTGATCACAGGTCGAGTCTGCTGTAAGCTCTGTATCCCTTTTCGGTCCGCTGCAGGCATAACAAAGTGTCTGGAGAGAATCAGAGAATCTCATGCCTGCTACACGCTGACCCAAATCTGTGCCACAAAGTCATATGGACAACAGAGAGAAAGCATGTAGATTTCCCATCCGCCCATTTGGTCCAGATGTAAGTACCCAGTGCCTTCCAGATGCTGACTGTGTAAACACTTCTAGACTCCGTCTGAAAGGGTGAGCTTTCTCTCCTTTTCACTTCCTAGTGTATAGCACTCACACATATCCTGATTTTTATTTCAACAAAAGACATCGAAATAGAAACTTCTGCAGTTAAAAGGGGCAACCTTGTTGCATAAGCCTAAAAGGTTAAATTTGCCTTCAACAAATTAGTAGATCCAGAAAAACCTTTTTTTCATTTAAAGATACTCTAATAATGGCTTTGGTACATTTGGTACATTTTAAGCTCTATGCCACCTGCACATGCTCCTCTCTCCTCCTATCCCCTCCCCCCCTCCCCCCCCCCCGCCTTTTTTTACCTAGAAAGATTTACGTCTTGGTACACTACAAATATGGTTAGATTTTGACAGGGATATATAAATCTAGTTCACCAAGATATTTCTCACTGTAAGGCATAGTCATTTTTTGTGCATAGCAAAAAAAATACCCTTGCACACAAAATTTCAGGTTTCTTCTTTCCATCCTTCAGTAAAGAAAGAAGAGCTCACCTGGCTACCATCTGCTTTGAAAAATACCGAGACTACCGCATTAGAGCACACCACATAGAATAGAGTGAACAGAGATGAGTATGCTAAGACCATGTAACTTTGTTTAATTATGAACATTTCCACTTACCACAACCCCTTTGCAACATTTGCTAGACATAGGATAAGACACTGCAATGGAAGGTTTGAGAGTTAGCTGTAGAACGTGAAAAAGGCAAAAACATATTAGAAGTTTCTGCATTAAGTCCCCATCATATATATCCACAGTCTATTTCTATCTTTGCATTAATTTCTAGCCTTTCAAAGGAAGTAAGAAGCCAAATATGCACCATGCCTACAACTACCTTAAGCAAGTGGAATCATGCTAAATGCTGTACTTAGTGAGGAAAATTAAACTAGCTCTTAAAAATTCCCTTTTTCTTCCACAGTGAAAGAAATCATAATGTGGTGGGGCTGTTTCAGTGATATCTCAGAACTGTATTGTATACAAGACTCTGTATTGAAGAGTAACCTCAAATAACTTCTCTGCTGGAGGCTGCTTAGTTCAGACAGACTGAAGAAGCAATAGCAAACCTGAACCAACAGGCCTTGGTACCATCTGCAGTTCTGGAGGAGGAGGCAAACAACTGATCCTCAGATAGACTCAGGTGTGGTGAAAAGCCACCTACCTGCAAGTGATTTTCTGTAGGGTGAAGCTGGGCAGGCAAGCTATCAGTATACACACTTACACAATCAATCATCCACCCAGCTCCAACTTTATGAAGCTGGTTAGCCAGAGGACAATATAACATAGTTCTTGTGGATGCCTAGTTTCACCATGAAAGATTATCTTTTCCTTTCATGGAAGGATACTGATCTGGATGGTATTATGGGAACCAATACCAAGACAACAGGTGGCATCACCTCTAGTTAAATTTCATGCTCTTTCATTCAGATCTTCAGAGTGCTGCTGTGAAGTTGTTTCCTACTATATATCAGATGGACTTTGGCCTCTTTAGCTGAAAATCAACAGGAAAATTTTGAGGCCAATATTAATGTTGAAAAATGTCTCCCGTTTTAGAGGACAACACCATTCTTTCTGCCCAGAAGGTTTTCTCAGGGATCTCTCATGTCACATTTCTGTTTAATGAGCAAATGAAAAAGGGAGAGTGTTATACAATTACCTTTATATATTCCTGTATAAATACAGTCCCTGACTTTGCCAGAATTCAGCAGATGTACAGAAACTAGGAGATCAAATGACTTGGGAACAAACAAAAAATGGATTTCATATGAAAAAACAGTGAAGGTATGTAAAAGAAAACAATGGGATCCTGGCGGTACCTTCAGTAGGGAACACAGAAAACCTCTTTATCAGTGAAGTTTACATTCTCAGTGCAATGTCCAAACCACTGTTCTCCTGAAGTTCCAAATGACATGAGTCCTAGCTATAACTGATTTCTCCTATTTATGGCCAAATGGCCTACTTCTCCTTTAATATTAAACTCTGCAAAGTGATTTGTTATTTCTCTGCAACAGAACTAATTTCAACGTGCTGTCAAGAGGACATCCTGCAAAATTATCTGTAGAATTTGCTTAGAATGGGAGAACTTATTTTTTTAATTGGGAGAAGTTACTCAAGTGATAAAATGCTTCTGGAAAAAAACCAGCTCTATGACTATACAATGAAGGGCAATGAATCAGCTAATCTCTTAGTGGAAAGTTGTCTTGGAAAACTTTCTGTAAGTATCAGATCAGTGTTCAAAAGCAGCCAAAAATAAAAGGCAATCAGAATGCTAAGAATTACTATAGAATGAAGTAAGAATCAATTATTTTGAAAGTAACATTTTGCCACTACAGATATCCATGGTGCTTCACATTCGAATACAACATGTATTTCTTCCTATTTAATCTCAAAGGATAAGAGGCTAAAAGGGTCTTGGAAGAGGACAGCTAAGAGGTAGTGCAATGCAAGCCTATAAAATGAATGGTGTGGTAAACCGGCACTAGGAATGAGTAGACATCGTTCTCATAGCACAAGAACTAAAAAGAATACACTGCAGTCACCTGGCAGCATGGTCAAAACAAAGAGAAGTCCTTCCTCATGCTCTTCCACTATAGAGATCATTACCTTTGGGTTTTGGGGGAGGGAGGGAGGCAAGGGAGTAAAAAGCAGAAGAGAGTTTGAAACAGTAAAAAAACCTACAGGGAAGGTAAGCATGGGTGCGGCCTCTCAGTCAAGAGTTTCTTAAACTACTGATGTCTGGAATGTAGCCCAGGGAATTATTATCCTGCACTTACCCTGTTTACCCTAGGCATCTGTTGGATGCCATCGTTGGCCATGAAACATGAGGGCTGATGCAGTTCTCACCTGATTTTGAAAGTTGTTGTCAGGGAGCAGCAAGAGTGGGCTGCTCTGTAAGGGAAAGCCAGGCAGGCAGGGCATGAATCTCACCAACAGGTCCCACAGTACCAAGCCAGATGGCCCATGGCAGTCTGCTGCTCTGGACCATCAGCTGACCTGGCGGTAAGGCAAGCAGCAGGTCAAGCCAGGAGATGAAGTCAGTGGGTCAGGGTCAGGGCTTGAATCAGTGAGGTGCATGGCCAGGCACTGGCAGAGCTAAAGCATAGCTCAGACAAAGATGAGAGGGGAAGCTTAAAAGCAAAGAGGTGGGTAATCCATTGCTTCTCATGGGTTTTCCTTACAAAGCTCTTCCCACATAGCTCTCAGAATCAAGACCAGGCAGCTGTACCAAAAGCTGGCCCTGAGCCCAGGCAAGCAACCCCCTAAGGGCAGTGAGAGGCAAGAGGCTGCACTCAGGACCCTGATAGTTGTTTGTACAGTGGTTCCCATGCTCCATGAAGGCATTGAGTGCTTCCAGCTGCATTTCAAACATACAAAAGCGCTTTTTTTTAAGTGTTGAACTCCATTTACCCAAGAATTAGACCTGTTGTATTCAGGGCACACATTTCTGCTCCACTGCCATCATAACACTGGTTTCAGTAGTACATTTTCTCTTAATTTAGAAAAAGCACATTATGATACTGGCTGATATGTTTCCTTTTATCACTTATAGCCTATCATTACGACCTGCTACACTGTTGGTGGGCATAGCCTTTGAAACACATTCCTTTCAGAAAATTTCCTTTCAGAAAATTGCCAGAACTCAGTGTAACAAACTTCAGGTCACAATATATGACATTTTTCATTGGTCAAACATTTAATTAACCATTAATTCATTTCAAGAACAGCAAACACATGTTGCTTACTATTTTTTATTCCTGTCCAAGGGATGTATTTTGCTTTAATTATATCCTAAACTGGTAGATGCATATCTGTTACTGAGATGATGGGTGCCTCTGCAAATCTTTTAATGTGCAATTACATATATTTTGGCTTTCAGATCCAAAACACACAAAAACATTCTCACACTCAGATTTCATTATTAACCCTGCTTGCCTATTAGCAACTGCCCTTTTCAAAGAAAGCCATAGAACTAACTAGAGTTTGAGAGACGTATGGTTCATTACGTACTTACATTTCTTTAAAATTTCCTTAAGTTTTTATGGTTCAGCAAATTCACTCTCAGCTGCCAAAATGCTTTCAGATTTCCTGCTCTTAATAGAACTGTTGTCAGTTTTAACATGTGAAAATTGCTTTGTTCTTTACATGTTCTATGCCGCAATAATTCACTTGGCGATCGGCACATTTTTTAAAAAGTACACTGAGGGTTTCCCATTGGAAATAGAGTAAACGGTGTATTATTTGTAGCTTAGCTTCACCTCTCTGATTTGTCTTTTCCCATGAAAAGAGAACACCTAACAAGACCCTGTACATTCTTCTTGCCACAGGAAGGTGAAATAAGAATGAGCAGGAACTTCACACAATTCCCTAAAGATGTCACTACAGTGATGGAGGAGACAGCTTAGTCACAGGATACAAGGAACTACAAGGCTGAAGGAAAAAAAACCACATGTTTATTATGTTGGAGATAACTGCCGGGTCAAAGAGGTTGAGAATAAAGTTCTAACTCTTTAATATTTGATAGAGAAGGAACTAAAGACCTTGGAAAAACAGTGTCAATGGAATTACACAACATCCCTCAGCCTGTAGCATTTATTATTGCCTTTTCAACAGTCTGCATTCCTTCTGTCTTCAATGAAGAGTATAAGACAAGGGGAATTTAGAGCAGGAGTCTCTGAATTACCTTTTAAACGATATTGTTCTACAGTAATTGTGGTAGAATTCCATGGAAACTAGCTGGCAGATCTGGTTAGCTAAAATAGATGATCATAATTGGTGTGAAAACATGTCTCACTCTGCACAGAGTGAGACCAGACCGGAAAGAGATTAGGATGGAACTGTGGAGAGGGAATTGCAGGCAACTTTTTTTTTTGGGGGGGTGGGGGGCGGAAGTCAATGTCTTGAGAAAGGAAAACAAACTGTGTTACTATAAACAGCCTGCCTGGCAAATGCTGAAGTATGTCAATTGTTTATAAGAAATTAATATTTTCTCCTCTCTTCTAAAACAGTCTTATAAATTTTACTCATTGAAAATCATTACATGTTAGTGAGTGCCAGCATGCTCACAAAGGGTTAAAAAGCACTTGGGCATTTAAAAGCTTTAACATTTTAAAGTTTTTAAATGTGATAAAAGGCCTTGTATACGGACAATATATACTAACCTGAGGGCAGATGAGAGAAAGTATAGCTATCATGTTAATGAGAATTAGAAATAAAATATGGGGAGTTGTGAATTTCACAAGATCGGGTGGATTTCACCACTTCAATAATTTGATTGAAATAAATAGAATATATACATCATATATTTCTCATCTGTAAACACAGAACAGGCTGGATATAACAGGAGAGATTGTACAATGCAGATTTGACATATGCAATTTTTAAATAATAGCAGGAGGAACGGATAGAAGATTACATACCTTTATTTCAGCAGATATGAAGATGATGAAATCTGGATATTTTATCATCAACATTACAAATGTCATCCACTGGTTATCAGCATTAATTTGAACATAAATGCATGACGCAGTTGGTGCCTAACAGCACCAAGATCATTATGAAGACAGATGTTGAGCTGAGGGCACATTTAATTAGATTAGCTGGCTACATTACTGAGTGAGTTACTATTTCTGCTTGCTCTGACTAACAAGCAGCTTCAGAATGTTGTTAACCACCCATTCTTTTGCACGTTGCTTTTAGCAAACGCTGCACTCGTTTGTAATCCCCCTGTACACACATTGTTTAACTTCTTAGGCACTAGAATCTGGCCTCTAAGTAGAATTGGTGGTAGCAATTGTGAAAAGGATGTGGACAGATTCCTCATAAAATCAGGCATTAAGAGTAAAAATGAAAGGAAGCAGTGCTTTGTTCATGATAAATCTTTGCACAAAAGCTACATTTAATAACCATCTTCAGGAAAGATGATGGTGAATTCTAGCTAGAGATTTCCACTTACTTCTCTGTTGCTTCAAATCTGTTTACTTACCTACCTACCTGCCTACTGAACTTCATTTAGAAATTTGTGAATATAACTTACAACATCACGTTTCCACATTGGGTTAGACCAAAGATCCACCTGGTGCATAATCCTGCCTTCTGCAGTGGGCAGTTGCACATGTTATGGAAAAATGGATACTACATGAAGGGCATGTTGTAGAGTCGTCCTTGCCTTGACACCTCCTGCCTGTTTCTGACAACCGACACTTTTATCATGGAGGGAGATCTTCAGCTACTAGATAGATACTATTCCATTAGCACGAAAGCTTAATGTGGACACAAAAAAGCTGAGGCAGACAAAGTTGTAAGATTTTTTTGGAAATGTTACCTTGACACTTGAAGGCTATTCTAAGTAATGTCATTTGGGGTAGTACCTCAATCTTTTATGACTCTTTTTTTCAGAGGAAACACATCCAAAGTAAACCAATATGGGCAGAAAAACACTGCTTTGTATCACAGAGCTCACCTACAGCACTCCTTTGGTTTCAGTAAGCCTTTTCATCCCCGTGTCAGGAAAGCAGATAAGGTTAATGGATGATGTATTTTCCTAAGCATGTTTCTCAGCTTGGCTATACTGCCCTTTAAAACACGAAGCAGACTTTCTGAAGTCATATAAATAATAGTTTACCAGAGACCTTCAGAAAGGTGGTTGATGCCCTTGCCTTTGGTTGTATTTTCTTAACCACGTCAGATAGGAACAAGAAGAATTGCTCTGTAAAACAGGTGATTAAAACAAAAACAAAAGAGAAAAGTGTCTACCACCCCCCCCAAATAGTTTTTTCCATGAATAAATGAAACTGATGGAAACTGAAACCAATGGGCAAGGTTGATAAATCATTCAAGTAATGCACTAAAAAGGGTAATGCACAAAATAATGCAGTTATCACCACACATACCTTTGTAAATTTTCTAGAGAAGACATGCAGTATTCTGTCAGATGAAGGCAGGATTGTTTTTTTTAATTTTCCTCTTGACATTTGCAGACTGTTAAGTACTACCAGAATGTAATTATTGTTATTCAACCTTGTTTTGAACCTTGGGCAGGGCAGTATAGCTTTTATTTCTATCAGGAAGTGCTGCTAACCCTCATTCTGTTTTTGAGCTTTATTTCTTGCTTTTACTGTTACAGATGCCAGCTTTACCAGCATGTTTCTCTAAGGGAAGCTTTTAAAGCTTTTTTTAGTATTATGATTCAGTAACTTAGTTCTACCAACAAGCTTTTCAGGTATGTGTATCACTAGATTTTTTCTAGATTCCCAACTAAGTGGAGATCAGTTGGAAAAAAAGTCTGAGTAATGAAAACATAGCAGAGATTTAAGTCTACTTTAAAAAATGGACACAGCCAGCTCCAGGGGCCCCATGGCAGGGCACAGCCGAGCCCCTCAGCCACGGACGGGAGCCTTGGGGAAAGCACAGCTGAAAAAGGGCAAAACACTGCCCAGCAGTGAGGGGTGAGGGAAAAAAGGGTTTGGGTTGAAGGGAAGGTGTTTTAGGGATTTGTATTTGTTTCTCACCATCCAACTCTATTTTAATTGGCAGTAATTGAAATTAATTTACCCGAAGTTGAGTCTGGTTTGCCTGTGACAGTAACTGGTAAGGGATCTTCCTGTCCTTGTCTCGACCCATGAGATTTTCCATCTTATTTTCTCCCCCTGCACTGGTGAGGAGGGGGAATGAGAGAGCGGATGGTGGGTGTCTGGCCACCAGCCAAGGTCAACCCACCACAGGTGTTTCCATCAACAGATTTTACTTCTGACATCAACAAGATTTTTCAGCTGAACAAATAGTAAAGTAAGCATAGTACAGTAAAAGCTTTGTTTATCCTTTAATGAAATTGATATGAAAAGGTTTAAAACATCAATTTCATTCATGATGGAGAATCATTAATAATAAAAGTGAAAAATATTACTGGTGTCCAGAGACTAGTTATTTTACCCTTGCAAAACCTTAACCTGCTCATGTAGACTGTATGTTTAAAAAGGGTAACACAGAAGGAAATGTAATTTTATTCCATTATACCTGTAGAATCTTATTTTTAAAAGATGATGAAAATACTTGGGGAATTGAGTTTGAGATATATAGAAGATGTAAAGTTATTCTCGACCTCATCTGGGATTATAGGTGTTTAGTGTCATGGAAAAGGAAGCTCTTACCATTATATTAGTTAAAATAAGTACCTGAAAGACATCTCACCCATTACTTAAATGTATAATAGTAACGTGTAAGATTAATCCATTTTGCTTATGTCTGGCAAAGTAGAAAAACTGCCTTGGATGGAAAGAAGAACTCATAAACATAACACAGTTGAGCAGCAAGGGCTTGAAACAGGGTCAAAAACATTACTTAAAAGTAAAGTTAAAGTTGCAGTGGGAATGATGTTACATACCCTTAGAATATAACTAAGGATCTGGCTCAGAGTATTTTGGATCATAACTGAACACTAATACAATTCTATTTACAGAGTGAATACTTTCATCTAACTATATCAAAAGAAGACAGCTCTGAACTGTAAGATCTGATGCCATTTACATCACATTGCCCCGCACATTCCTTGGGCAACAAAAGTGATGGAAAACAGAGAAAGAGTATCTCTCTGCTAAGACCACTTTGTAGCTTAAATTGAGAAATCGTTAATTATCTAGTGACTGGATGAGAGTTTTTCAGTCATGTTTCATAAAATGTAGAAACAAATAGCACATACGCTACAACCCGTATGAATTAATGAAAGACGGGGGTGATTATACACAGACCATATGAAAACTATCATACGCTCTTTGGGAACCTCAAAATCAACAACAAAAATTTGGTTGAATGTGAAAATATGTAACAGAAGGAATACCTTTTCAGAGTAATCAACAAGACAGAATCTGGATATGTGTCAGTCTACTAACAGAAAAATTCATTTGCCTAAAGGGAGTGTTGTCTTAAGTTAACAGTCTGAAACTGAACACTGTTACATTGTTATTATGGCTTTATTCCTTACTCTGTTTTGTAGAGTAGTAATTTGTACTAAGAAACACTGGAAGACAACTTCTATAAATGATGGCAATTCTTTTTGAACGTTTTGTGACACTTATGCCAACAAGCGTCCAACAAAAACACTACTCAACCTTTTGGGAAAAGAGGTCTGCTGGATTTCAGGAATGTCTTTCACCTTACTGAGACTCTGCTTTCCAGCAGATAGATATACCATGGACATGGAGATCACAACCTTCCCCTGTGGGACTCCACGACACAGAAACACATGCAAACAAAGTGGTGATTAAGGGTGTTGCCTTTGCAGAAGAAAGATCCATAAAGACCTTCAGCTCTCAAGCAAAAGCTGCCCAGTTCTGCCAGCTCTGCTTGCAGGACAGGTTGGAGGTTAATCTGTCAGTTAATGGAGGCTGGGTGATGAGATGGGGAGTGCTAACTGTATAAGTTAATTAGGAGCTACACAAAGTGCTGACGTGGTCTTAGACTGCACAGGGCTGTAGCCAGCTGAAAGGGCCCCTTCAGAAGACTTCACCACTTCCCTCCTGAATCAGACCGAGTTTCTGTGTGCCTTGCCCTGCTTCAGCATTTTGCTGAGAAGCAGCTCAGGCAGTCAGTGTCAAGGTATCTGTAGAAAACGAGAGGAGATCTGAGGGCAAAGGAGGATGTGGTTGTGAGAGGGCGAGCAGTCCAGAGCAGGACTGGATCCCACAGAGCCCTTACCAGATCACAGGATTGGCTGGGAATACAATGGGAATATCCCTGGTTATGAAATACTGGCATACACAGCATTGAGAACTGTGCTTCCACTAGAGCGATACCGCTGTATGTTATCTGTCACTAGCTGCTAAAGACACTCCTCCCATTACTTGTGTACAGAAAACACATAGTTAGACAATCATCAGTTTTTGGTAAATGTTTCCATGTTGGAAACCATGCTATTGAGGATCACTGCAAGCAGGCAAACAAAGGCTCTCAAGCAGAAAGAAAAAAACTTCACAAGCAATTTTGATGACAACTATAGCTTTGCATCAACTAACCTCTAAAGGATGTACTTTGCTTCAAATGGATACATTTAGAAAGAAAATTTTAAGGAGCTTATCACAATTACTTATGCATAACATATGCTACTTTAGATCCAATTTTGCCTTCAAATACCAGGTTTTAGTTCACATGGAACTAAGGAAAAAAAAAAAAAAAAATTACAGCTACACACTAAGAGAGGAAATGGGCAACATGGTGAAATTCCGAGCTCAGTGAGGTTAACAGGGACAGAATTCCACTAAGCGTACCTGAACTTCCTTGTCTTTACCTTTTAGGTGAGACAAACCAACCAACCAACCTATTAATTCTCAGTTATTCCTCTGTTCTTACGTTATTGCACATAAATTTTGCTGTTACTGCAACAGGCTGCTTGCTTGGCTTCCATCCTATTCTCTTAGAGCTAAATAATGTAATACTTCATGTCACTGATAACATCAGAATTGTTGCACAGTTGAATACCAATACAGATTAAATTGGAAGGTACTATTGTTTTCGTAAGATTTGCCTTTTTTCCCGAGAGAAGTATAAGTAAGGAAGCATATTATCACTTTATTCAAAAAATACAAATGTAACAACCTACATGTTTAATAGTTTTCACTGCTCTGAGGTCATGTCAAGCGCAGATGATCATCCAGTGATTTAACTCATATGGACAAATCCCATTGCTCATTTTTTTTCCTTCTGTTTCAGCAGAGTTCTGTAGATATTAAAATTGTCGTTATCTACCCACAGGCAATTTCAAAATACCCACAGGCATCTTGCTTAGCTACAGCTTGAGGTTTTGGAAGAAAGCGCTGACATACTGCTGCAAAACCTATAAAATGTATATAGAAAAAAATCTGTCATTTTGAGGTATTTCAACCTGTAAGACATATGATGGAGGTCTAAAGCTGCCACTGGTAAAAGTCTTTAATGTTCCTACAAATTCTACACAAGAACTCTCTAGCAGAAACACATTGCTTAAGGCAGTCCTATATAAGACAGCCGTTTGAAAGATAAATGGATCCCTGGGCTGAAACTGATGGTTTTTCCTAAGTACAAGTGATTATAGCGTAATATCATGAGCTGCTAGCAGAGACTTTACAGTCCTAACCGGTAATATAAGTAGACACTGTGACTTAATCAGACTTGTTTTCCAAACTGGAAAGAAAAGTATGAACACATCTAAATGAGAAGCAAGTATTGGCAAGATTTTGTAGTGTAAGTGGAAGGGAGAGTCTGCACCTTGCATCACATGTCACTCACAAGGAATGCAGCAAAATGGTGCTGGGAAGTCTCAGGATGCTTGCAAAATTGGTGGGAGAGAAGACAGGCTGTGTTACATATTACCTACACTAATATGAAAATAAGGGCATTAATTAAAAAACAAACAAACTATCCTTAACAAAGTTAGGAAGACACATTGAGGTAAATGAAATCTTAATGATATTGAACATCTAACACTAAATCAGGAGGGTAAAACTAAACTATAGTACAGAAAAATGTGAATTATTGAATTGCCATTATTTTTCACTATTTACACAGAAGCAGAATCACTCATGCTACAACAATAACAAAATATTTTCTGTTGACTAATAGCTTCAGTGATGTGAAGTAGCAACTATTATACTGATCTTTCAGGCTTTTTAGGACTGGCTAAATTGTATACGAGAGAATCAAAAGAACTAGCTGAGAAGATTGTCGAACTGTAAATGTTAATTTTAGAGAAATACTAAGAAAGCAGTGGAGATCTGGAAGTCTGAAAAAATTCAGCATTATGTCAATATTTGAAAATTATGTCAAATTGATGAGATTATGTCAGAAACTAGAGGCAGCTTAGCTTAATATAAATCCTATCAAAAGGACAGGAACCATTATAGGAGGTACAACTAGTGTATAACAAAAATGGTAATATTGCAATCAATATAGCTCAAGGAAGGCAAAAATCCAGCAAGCCTGACACAACTTCTATGGAATCACAAATCTAGTTAACAGAAGTGATGATATCATCATAACACAGGGCCAAGCGCTCAGCTTAGCTAAACATGACATTCTTTAAAAACAAAACAAAACAAAGCAAAACAAAAACCAAAACAAAACCCAAACCAAAACCAAATGAGAGATGAGATGACTACTCAAATGCTTCTGTGAGAAACCCGGATAGATCTGTTACCTATGCAACATCCTGCCAATCGTTACTAGGAAACTCCCTAATATATGGTACTGCTTTGTTAGTGAAGACAAACTTCGTGTTTGGGGATCATAACTCAAACAGATCCTCAATAAAACAAAGATGTAAATGAGGAAGTGATTAAAGAGCTCATGAAATGGCAAAGGCATTTTGGTTTTCTCTGTCAGTTTGATGTCAACTCATGTAACAGGAACTGTTCAAAATCAAAATGTACGAAGTTCCTTGAAGGGACAGCTACCCAGACAAAAGTGTTGTTGATAAACTTACGTGACTTCAGGACTGTTTGTAACACCTGGGAAAGGCTGCTAGGAAAATTTATCCAGATTTCTTGGTAAAATGAGCTAATCTGAACAATTTACATTCTAATACACTTAAATGCAAGTTCTTTGAATAAAATCTTTAGTTAAAATGGCAGTAGTGTGGAATTCATAAATGGAGAAGTTTAGACTTCTTCAGATAAAAATTAAACTTGAAAACTGTTTCATGTAGGAAGGGGATGTATTGGTTTTGTTTGGCAAGGTTTTGGTAGCGGGGGGGGGGGGTTACAGGGGTGGCTTCTGTAAGAAGCTGCTGGAAGCTTCCCCTGTGTTCGAGAGAGAGCGAGCCCATACTAGCTGGCTCTAAGACGGACCCGCCGCCGGCCAAGGCCGAGCCAATCAGTGATAGTGGTAACGCCTCTGTGATAACATTTTTAAGAAGGAAAAAGTTGGGACGGAGAGAAACTGCCGCCGGAGTGAGGAGTGAGAACATGTAAGAGAAACAAGCCTGCGGACACCAAGGTCAGTGAAGAAGGAGGGGGAGGAGATGCTCCAGGCGCCGGAGCGAAGATTCCCCTGCAGCCCGTGGTGAAGACCCTGGTGAGGCAGGCTGTCCCCCTGCAGCCCAGGGAGGTCCATGGTGGAGCAGATATCCACCTGCAGCCCGTGGAGGACCCCACGCCGGAGCAGGTGGGTTCCCGAAGGAGGCTGTGACCCCGTGGGAACCCTGCGCTGGAGCAGGCTCCTGGCAGGACCTGCGGATCTGTGGAGAGAGGAGCCCACGGAGCAGGTTTTCTGGCAGGACTTGTGACCCCGTGGGGGACCCGCGCTGGAGCAGTGTGCTCCTGAAGGACTGCACACCGTGGAATGGACCCACGCTGGAGCAGTTCGTGAAGAACTGCAGCCCGTGGGAATGGCCCACGTTGGAGGAGTTCGTGGAAGACTGTCTCCCGTGGGTGGGACCCCACGCTGGAGCAGGGGAAGAGTGTGATCAGCCCTTGTCCTGAGGAGGTGAAGCGGCAGAAAATAACGTGTGATGACCATAAACCCCATCCCTGTCCCCCTGTGCCGCTGGGGGGGCTTGGTGGTGAAATCCGGGAGGGTAGTTGTGCCCGGGAAGAACGGAGGGGTGGTGGGAAGGTGTTCTGAGATTTCGTTTTACTTCTCATTACCTTGCTCTGGTTGATTTGTAATAAATTGAGTATGTTTTGCAAATTGAGTCTGTTTTGCCCGTGACGGTAATAGTGAATGATCTCTCCTGTCCTTATCTCGACCCGCGAGCCTTTTGTTATATTTTCTCTCCCCTATCCAGCTGAGGATGGGGGAGTGATAGAATGGCTTTGGTGGGCACCTGGTGTTCAGCCAGGGTCAACCCATCACAGGGGAATATGAGGCCTACGTGTATAACAGAAGACTGTAAAAAGAAGACAATGTGCTTAATCATACAGGATTGGCGAGACCTGTACTTAAAGTCCTGTTCCTGGTTCTGTCTGCTACACTCAAAATCTTGTCATGAGCAAGAAACAACACATCTTAAAAGTGGAGGTAAGAATTTCTCATCAGTCCAGTTCATGTTTAACAGTATAATATCCAGTTCATGTTTAACAGTATAATAATTCAAATCATCTAATTAATACAGAAAATTTCCATGAATAGTGAAGTTGAATTTGTTATCCAAACCTTCCTAGTACCTACCCTTCTTCCTGATAATTATGCTCACCTTCCCCCTGTCTGTCCAGGCTGTGAGGCTGACATTTCAGTTTTCCTTAAGAAGCATAGGGGTAGAAGGTGGGAAGAGAGAGCTTCTGTGATAAGGTCCTTGCTGTGAGGAGTTTGCTGTTTATGGTGGCAAGGCTCCATCATCAGTGTTGGGGCACCTTTGCGCTACTTTTACACACTTTCAACCACAGTCCTTTTCCTCTTTTCCCAAGGTAAAGTTTGAAATTTGCACAACAGCCACCCATACCTGCAGGTCACCCAAAGGGCTACTGTCTGTTACACGGGGACTTCAGGGTCTGTCAGCCTTTCACGGTCTGTGGGATTCACCAAGCTGAAGCCCATCCAGGTCAGGCACCTGACAGGTGGCCACTGGCAAATATTAACCAAGCTACAACCAGCTAAGGCCAAGGCAAACCCAGACAAGTCCTGAGATCCTGTACTGTCAGGACAACACAAAGCCTGTGGCTGTTTCCTGGTAATGGCAAATATATGTCTGGGCTACAAGCTTACATTTTCTTAAAAAAAACATGGACAAATCAGAAAGGGTTAGAAAGATCTATATGAGTTTTGGAAATTACATCTGTTTGCCACAGTCTGTAGAACTTCCACTTATTTGGTTTATTCACATAAGCTTCTGGTGTGCATGATGAAGAAATTTTTGAGGTGGACTTTTTTTTGCTTTAGGTACAAAAGTGGTAATGAGATCTGAAAGCTTCAAGTTGAAGCTAAACAAATTCAGGCTAGAAATAAGATACATGCTTTTAACTGTGAAGAAAATTAAACACTAGGGAATAATTACCTGCAGATATAGAAGGCTTTCTATGTCTTGAAATAATTATGTGAAGATTGTCTTTAAAAAATAGGAAAGAAAAGGAAAAGAGGAGAAGGTATCATTCATGAAGTATTCATGTGGTAAAACTTTTTATCTTCTGTAATGCAAGCTGCTTCAGCTAAGTGATCTTAATGGATTGTTCTGACCATAATCCATGGCAATCTTTTCTGTTTGGTTCCCACAGAGTGACTTAATTTGCCTATAATTCTAAGAGATATGTCTTGGAAAATTTAGCAAAACCAAAGTCCTCAATTAATAGCATCCCTGCTCAGGTTTTCAAAGGTCTAGATTTAAAACCTTAGACACAAAGAGAGAAGGGTATACAGCATGAGCATGTATATTCTAATACACTACTTGCTCTGGTAATCAGCCATTCACAGTTCTCACTCATCTTCTGTGATGTGCAAAAGTGCCATGCCCTAAAAACTACTGATAGCAGGTAGGTTACTCTCCACCTTATGAAAAGTTTTCTTGCTTTATTCAAAAATCACATGAAGATATCTGTGTATATTCCCATAACAGACTCACATCAAATTTTTTTTCCACTGAATAGTATCATCAGTACATTCTAGCAGACAGCGTTTTATGTGACTATGAATTACACCACTATAGTTCAAAGGAATTAGAGCAAAAGGCCTGAATAATCAGAATGTGAGAGAAAAATAATGACCCAGAGGGTAAGTGGACTGCATAATCAGTATCTGTCAAAATACTTTGTGTCTTCTGAATACCAAGCTAGAAGTGAACTATGAAAATTAACATAAGCCACCTCAAGTTGACATTTATATTTGAGCTCCTGTTTTATAATGTGATAGAGTAGATGAGATGTTAAAAAATAGATGCATAGCCTAGATGTAACAGTTTCTGTATTTCTATTAACATGTCTTTTTATGCAGTATTTGTGGGATGTCATTGCAAGAATGATGACAAATATGTATCATGTAAAAGTTCTGACATATAACTACTCTGTCATTTTAATTTCTGCCAATCATTTTGGAGGCAAAAACATAATATCCTTTTTAGAAGTTCATTTTATAGTGTTTCTGGCCTTTCCTTCTAAAAATTTACTGACCCAAGCCTACCATTTGTCT
This sequence comes from Astur gentilis, assembly GCF_929443795.1. Taxonomy (NCBI): domain Eukaryota; kingdom Metazoa; phylum Chordata; class Aves; order Accipitriformes; family Accipitridae; genus Astur; species Astur gentilis. The sequence continues at coordinate 7,897,240 of NC_064893.1, read as the reverse complement.
GTAATTTATTTACCATAGAATAAAAGTATTTAGAGTTCATTCCTACAGGAGCTGAAAATTGATAATGAATACTCTCTGACCACTGTTCATATAATCAAACTGGCAGTTAGAAGCACACTCAGCATGACAGAGAAAACAATTTGCAGCCCCTGCCAACAATCATCTACTCTTGAGGGAGACAGAATTTGATCTAATGGGTCTTTCCAAAAAAGAGATTTCTTATCATCAAATATCAGCACTAGAGCTCCAAAGGGCTTTCTTCTTTGGTACAGACCTCAGAATTTTTCCATGTGCTCTGCCCAATTAAAACTACAATAGGAACAACATGGACTTACAGAGTAGGCTATTTTAGACACGCATCAAATTACAACATATTTTATAAAGCAACTTGTTCCCTATTTTATAGCTTAAGAGTGGAGTAGATGGCCAGGACCAAGATTTGGCTTTGGGTTTTTTTCTCACTTAAAGTAACATAGTTATTAATCATATAGGAGTCACTGATGCAGAAAGCCCTTTTTCTTTGCCATGTACAACCCTCTACCTCTGCCCCAAGGATTTAGCTTGGGCTTAAACCATTTAAAGAGCTATGTGGCTTATATGTCTGTCCACTTTAAAAATCTAGTTTCCTATTTTCAAAATCAATTTACTGTTCATCCTGACCTGAGACTTCTATAGCTACAATCCACTGTTATTTTCTATAGCAAAACCAGTAAACTCCATAACACAAGTAGCAGTCCTGCCTAGACAAGATAAAGCATTGTTCAAGCCTCTCAAACCATTTGGTAAGCATTGCTTACTTGTTCCAATTCTGCTTTTTATGCCTGAAAACACTTCACTTTAAAAAGTTCTACACATTCCTCAACTTCTTAACTACTAACTCTCTTTCTTTTCCTTTCTTTCTCTCATATTTTAGGATAATAAATTATTTCAAGAGAGACATAGACTTTTTGAAAAGTATTTCACGTTACAGTGATTAGTAACTGTATTTTCCTTTACTGCTTGTACTTTGGTAAAATAAAATAAATGAGCCTATAGGTATACATCTGTTAGGTTTAAATAATACATGAAGGTGACTGGTAGTATTAAAAAAGGAGAAAGTGTATTTTTCAAGGACAAAATTTTGTGTGTTCAAATGTATTTCTAACATCAAACAGTAGCATTATACACTTATATCAAATCAGGAACTTCTTTCAAAACATAATTATACTGTTCAAAGACAACCACTGTGTACTTTTATGAGATGATACAATGCAACTATACTTTGCAGAGCACATTTCATACAAACTGCATTATGAAATGTACCACTGAGATAAATAATAGTTACACAGTCAAATAACAAACAATAGCAGAGAAAGAAAAACATTAAGTCATGAGAAATGGAGAAGAATATATTCTATAAAATTTGAAAAGAGGGTAGAGTCAATAAGGTAGATATAAAGGCATTTCTAGGAGGAAAAAAACCAATAAAAAAAAAAAAAGCTTTCAGAACAGCTAAAGTAAGACTGCATAAATAAGATACACAAGGTTGCTACTATGTAAGCAGATGAAGGAGAGTGAGTTACAGTCAAAGAGAGAAAGTCTTCATTTATTTTCTGCCATTTTCTGAATAATTATCATATGGTCAGTGAAGCATTAATCACTTGGAACATGCTGACAACCACAGATGTAATACTAAGTATGAAAAATTAGGATGGCAGGTCCAAATAAATGCTGTCAATACTAAACACACAAAAAAAAATGTGTCAAAGGGGGTTATTTGAGTAAACATTGGAGTCCTCATCTTTTGATATTATGACTGATCTTGAGTGAAAACAAGAAGCCACCAGAGGAAAGTAAGTATGCTTAAAGACTTGCTCCTGTTCTCAGAGGTCCTGAATCAAACAATCAGATATTAATAAAAGATCAGAAATTATGGTCCCCTGAGCAATGCTTCAGATCAGTACATTTAATACAAAGGGCACAATACCATGCAGGAGAGATCTCATCATAGTATTAGTACAAAATATAATTTAAAATGGTAACTAGACCTTCAAAGAAGGTGGAGGAGAAAGAAGTATCAGTAAATTCAACCATGAACAGTGTTGGATCTGAGTCTGAGCAAGAAGTAATTTTGTTTATTGAGTTAATGATTTTGAGAAGGTCAGCTTGTGTAATAGCACTGAGTTAGTCTGTTGCTGGAGTTTAGTAAGCAACTGCAAAGGAACAGTCAGGCAGAACTAAGGTGTAGAGTACCGTAAAAACTGCAGAAATTGTGTTATTGGAAAGGCAGATCAATTGCTCCAGATATAAAAGAGAAAAAGAACAGATATTGCCTTTCATGTTAAAGTAAAAAAAAACATTTTAGGAGTTGGATTTAATCTTTCCCCCAGAATTCTCTGTAGCTTGGTATCCTTCCTTTAGTAAAAAAAGTGAAAAGATAGGTGAAAATAGTAACCACCGTCACTAAACCTGACAATGAATTTGCAGCTTGGATTTGCAGAAGAGGAAGTTAATAGACAGGGTCTATCAAAGACTGCTCTGCATGTGTACAAACTGACTAGCAGCATCAGCTGTAAAATGTCTAGACAACTTTTCAACCTCACAAGCTTTAGGAATTTGATCTGAAAGGAGGTTGGGTCAGTAACATCCCTACACAGGAAGTAAACTTTTTAAGTGAAAAATTAGGAGCCCTTAAAACCTGTGAGGCTGACTGAAATGAGAATTTACAGTGCTATCTAGCACTGAGAGTTAGATAGCATTGAAGCTCTTTCCTTAAAATTATCTATCATGTTTCATGTTATTTGACTCATATCACATATGTGTCGATCTCTTTATTTAGGACTAATTTCTCTTGTTTGCCTGTTCATTAACTATCTGAAAATTAACAAAAAAAAGAAAATTTTGCATAGTATTTCAACATGGAAGTAAATCTTCCCTTCAGATGATAACTTCCCATATAATGCAATGAGAGCTATTTAATGATTTACACTTTGAAAACCAAAATATATTGTATTTCACGTAATGCACCAGTTCTGCTTAAAAAAAAAAACGAAAAACACTTCCACTGCAATCACAGGATAGTAAGCACTAGTTAATCTGTCAATCACAGTTGAGCCAGTATTTCTCAATAGCATTTCACAATGTTGCCTTAGAAATGACTGCTATGTAAATCTGTAAGAGAATAAGGATGGACTGATATAAATCAACCAAATAAATCCTTCTACCAACTTGTTTGAATCGAGTTCAATCTTTGAACAATGATCTACAACAGCTCCTAGCATTGATTATATGAAATCCATACAGTGTCATACAGATTAATCACAACAATTGCAATGTTGTGACATGAAAAATTATAAGAAAGGACCTATGAAAATTGTTGTATTCTTTCCCCTAGATTTAATCAATTCTGATTGATAGAACAACTATTAGGTGCCAAAATAAAAAGTTGAAGCCAAATTAACTGCTGGCCTTTAAGAAGTCTGTCTTAACAATGAAAGGTATCACAATGACAGAAAAATAGAGATGTTATTGGCTGAATGCATGGCAACAAATAAATGCAACAAACGTACAAGTAACAATTATCTTTTCAAGAAATAAGAATCAGAGTTTTTTTCAAGACACAAAAAAACCCCTCTATAGGTCTGAAGTCTATAATACCTTAGATAAAATGTCTCCTTTTGTTATATCATGTCAGTTCAGTTTAAATTCTTGATCTAAGGGCCCTTGCAGGCAGTTGTAAAGGCTTTCAAATCCTAGGCACAATTACAAACACAAAATATTCTTCATGTTTAGGCCCTGAATTATACTATGGGTTTGAAATCTCTTCTTCTTTTCTTCCCCCCACCAGAAAAATGTTGTATTTAATTGGCACTGGAGCACTGAGTTTCTTATTCACTAGCACAGTTTCTAAAACAGGAATGTAAAAATTGATTGATTCTTCTGCTGAAAGAAACACCAAGATTGCTGCCAATGTAAAATGCATAGGCATCATATGTATGCTTTGCCTCGGAATCAGAAAGTAGACAGTCAGTATGATAGTGCCCTAAACCTAACAACAAGCCATCTACATAGGTTTCCTTGGCTTTCCTTCTGCTTTGGATAGTTTACACTGATACAGCTTTTTTGAATAGACATATCAAATATGGCAAAATTGGGTATGTAGTTAGTGCAGGGTACCTACATTCAACAGAGTCCAACTTACAGCCTGTGGGCAGAGGCTGGCCTGTAAGATACTTCTTTAGGGCTTCTATGTTTTCCTGAGAGAACAATTGTGGTGGGTTGACCCTGGATGGATGCCAGGTGCCCACCAAAGCCACTCTATCACTCCCCGCCTTAGCTGGACGGGGTAGAGAAAATATAATGAAAGGCTCATGGGTCAAGATAAGGACAGGGAGACTTCACTCACCAATTACCATCATGGGCAAAACAGACTCAACTTGGGGAAAATTAATGTAATTTATTACCAAACAAATCAGAGTAGGATAATGAAAAATAAAACCAAATCTTAAAACACATTCCCCTCATCCCTCCCTCCTTTCCCATTTCAACTCCACTCCCAATTTTCTCTACCTTCTCCCCCTCAGCAGCACAGGGGGATGGGGAATGGGGGTTGCAGTCAGCTCATCACATGTTCTCTCTGCCGCTCCTTCCTTCTCAGGGGGAGGACTCCTCACTCTTCCCGTGCTCCAGCATGGGGTCCCTCCCACAGGAGACAGTTCTCCATGAACTTCTCCAATGTGAGTCCTTCCCATGGACTGCAGTTCTTCACAATCTGTGCCAGCATGGGTCCCTTCCACGGCCTGCTGTCCTTCAGGCACGGACTGCTCCAGCATGGGTCCCCCGTGGGGTCACAAGTCCTGCCAGAAAACCTCCTCTGGCCTGGGTTCCTCTCTCCACAGATCTGCAGGTCCTGCCAGGAGCCTTCTCGAGTGTGAGCTTCCCACAGGGTCACAGTCTCCTTCAGGCATCCACCTGCTCTGATGTGGGGTTCTCCACAGGCTGCAGGTGGATATCTGCTCCACCGTGGACCTCCATGGGCTGCAGTAAGACAGCCTGCCACCTCACCATGGTCTTGACCAGGGGCTGCAGGGGAATCTCTGCTCTGGCACCTGCAGCACCACCAACCCCTCCTTCTTCACTGACCTTGGTGTCTGCAAGGCTGTTTCTACATATTTCCCCTCCTCTCTCTGCTGCAGTTTCCACTGCACAGGGTTGGGGTTTTTTCCCCTTTCTTAAATATGTTATCACAGAGGCGCTGCCACCTTGGCCAGTGGTGAGTCCATCTTGGAGCCAACTGGCATTGCCTAGGTTGGACACAGGGGAAGCTCCTAGCAGCTTCTCACAGAAGCTACCCCTGTAGCTCTCCCTGCTGCCAAAACCTTGCCACACAAATCCAATACAACAATTTCTTAAGCAACTAACAAAGGACAACCACATAGGCAATTAATAGAGCCTCACCAGGCAGACATTTCTGTCTGGATGCGTAAGTATTCCGAGACAGAATTGGAACCTGTTGCTCCCACTGCAATCAACTGAGAAGGAAAGGAGGAGTCTTGCATACTATGCTGCTTCCTCTGCTGCCAGTCTGAAAATTGATCACCAAACTGGCTCCCACCACAGGTATGGCTGAAGACTGCACTTGGGACCCTCACTTAAACAAATAAGTACATGGAGGGTATTCCAGAGGTGCAAAACAACCACACTGGCTTTGGCTTCACTGAGAAACTTCTAATAAATAAGTCTCTTGTTTAGAGCTCTCACTATGCACATTATTTAATATAGTTTTATGTATGATAACATTTTTTAAAATGTCTAAATTACTGAGTCTCACATAATAATATAATGGGCCATTTTGCTGGTTCTTCAAAATGTTATCCTAACTGGCTTAATTTTAGCGGTCTAATTCAACAGCACAAACCATATTCCTCATGAGCATGTTTTCACCATTTTTTCATTACTGTGATGTTTTATAAGTAGCTTCCACAGAACTTAATCTTCTTCATCAAAATTATGAGTTTTATGTAACAGAAATTGCAAGAAATAAATGCAAGTGAAAATTTTGTTGCAAACATTAAAGTATAGGATTGATATAAAAACTGTTTCTGGGCAAAAAAAATGTTATAGCTATGGCTATCAATGGCTATATGTAGATATACCTCACAGCCTAAAAAGTCTTAGAAACAGCAAATATCAAATACATTTATTCTACAGTTATAAGTGAGGGATTTTTTCCAGTAAGCCTTCCTCTGAATTAACAGATCTTGTAAAAATATTTTTTTTTATAATTGTCTTTTGGGATCACTCAGATAAGACCCCTCCTTACATTTACTTAATCTTTTTTTCTATTATACCAGGAAAAATAGAACACATTTACTGCACAGATTAAGTCTTTTCCTTCTGATGAAATCCAATCCTTTTCATATATCTCTTAATCTAGGTGTCTATTCATTTCATTTCTCTGCTCTCCTCCTTAAAAACAGCTAATATAATCTAATCTATTGGTGACATTTACAAGGAATGAATAAAGACCTGTTTACTGAAATCTACAGGATTGTATTAGTCAGTTCATTTAAACTATCCTTCCAGGAAGGCATCAAGGATTAGGCAAGTAGCATCTGACATATATTCCTCCATGGAGTTTTATTCTTTCCAACTTCTCAGAAGAAATCTGGTAAGGTTTTAACTCAATTTCTCATCAAGAATTGCCACCTGCCTCTAATTTGATGCATGACAGAAATCTGCAGACTCACAAATACTAAAGTGTGTAATTATAATCATAAACTTTTTGCGCAATAGCTTTCAATCTATTCAACATAATGTAGAAAGCAAGGTTGACTTTACTGGAAAATAAGTTTGATCTGGAACTGGAGAGGCAGAGTTCAAAACCTTGTTCAACTTCAAAGGTTATGTGTCATCTTGGTCAACCACCATGTCACCCCAAAAGTATTTATGTGCCTACAGTGAAAGTTATTCAGAAAAACTCCATCTGGCTGCTTCACCATCTAATGCTTACATAAGAAGCAATGGAAAAACTGACCCTCTCTTCACTTCGCCTGCTGTCAAATCCTTCTGGGTCCACCAACTAATCATGTCATGTGGCCAAGTACAGTGTTATTTATGCATTCTGTTGTTTGACAAAATACATAAGCACTGTTGGAAGCAGGGACTGTGTATTAAGTTCTCCCCTCATTACTACAGACATGTATGTTCTCATTTGAGATATTTCTAGGCCATAAATTTCTACCTATAATCTTCTCAATACCTTGCTCAGTATTTTGGCTGTGGTTAGTCCCACTCTTCGATGCTTATGTCTACATACTTATGCTACACAGAATTCAAGTACCTCCCTCGTGACTGTGCATCCCATCTCTACAGGCAGAGCAACAAAGGTTAGTGAGCATTATCACACGTAAATCCTGTAAAGAATCTAGGCCTTAGTCTTTCTCTAGTTGCATTTCCTGAAAGGAAGATGTCATGATAAACACAACACAAATACTGGGATCCTCAGAATGTTAATATTGCTGGCTACAGAAAAGCATAAAACAGGTAAGGTGAATCTATTCTGTTTAATGTGCTAGTAGCAGAAATGGATTTCATAGCATTTGTTTTATGATTAGGTGGTACTCTGTTGTTCTGTGAAATCAGTATCTGGGAGAAATATGAGATTGAGCATGGAATAATACCTTTCTCAATGGATAGACAGTCATTTTTTGTAAGAGTCTGAACTCTAGCAAAGGCTTACTACCAGCAGAAATTCAGAAACAACAACATAAGCATTTCTTTTTGAGAAAAGGAAGCTGGAGAGATACAGAAACAGTATTAAGCCTAAAGCATATATCTAGGCATTATTATTATTATTACTACTGATTTCCAGTGATTTCATAGTTATCACTATTATTTTTTCCAAGCTTTAAAGAGCCACCTATAACTATTACAAGACTACTTCTAGTCTATTAGTCTTATAACTCAATTTCTTTAGACTCTCACCAGTATGAATATTCTGCATGAGAGAGTTCAATATGCTAGTTTTAAAATTATAATGAGTCCTGAAAAAAAGAAAGAATGTAAATCCAGCAGGAACTCTACAGCAAGCCAATTTGTGCTAAAAGTCAAACCCCATTCATAAATAGCTAATAGTCCTTATTTGTAGCAGTGTTTTATGCAAGACAAACTACCTATTCTGGAGATTTTATTGCTTGCCTGCAATAAAGAGATGGACCCAACATTTTATTAAGACAGGTATTTGGTCAAAATTATTACTACAGAAAGCTATCACCAGATTATGAAATGGTTATTCTATGGTTTTAACAACACCTCTTTGTAACAGATCCAGCAGAAATTCTAGCAATCCAGCAGGATTGGCTGTGCTCCAGTTATAGATGCATATACGTCTAATGAGCTGGTAGAATTTACTCACAGCTTGATACCCAATTACAAATTCAGATCTGCAGTCTTAAAACTGGCCATAATCATAGTTGTACTGCACACAAAGAAATGTCTACAACTGTTTTGCTTCTAGTCTCTGAAAAATATTTAAAGCATATGTCATAACCACTTACTATAGCATTGCCATATCTATCAAGTATTAATTATAGCATATAATCAAATAAAAACAGATACAGAGACAGTCTATTTGTTTGGATTGTGATTATCCATTTTAACAGGAAAAAAAGAGTAGAAGGAATAATATTCGTAACTGAGAGATCCATATTTAATAAACATAAATGTAAGTGAGAAGATGATGAAATTTTCATCTTATGTGAAGGCTAAAAGCAATAGTAGTAACATGAACAGTTCTTGAAACAATATCATGATTTTTTGCATTTGTTAAAATTTTAGTAAACTTTAAAGTTGAGAGGACAATCCATTTTTTGGGAATGATAGCTTCATTAAGAACAGCACCATTCATTTACAAGAAGGACAATCACATAAAAATAAGTAATCTGCATAATATATTATCTTTTTCAGTTATGACCTGATGAGAAGCACTAAGTGATGAACAACTTGAGAGAGTCATCAAAGCAGTTTGGCTTCAAAACAGCTGAATAACGAGGGAGTTACTGTTTCAACAGCGTTATTATGGGATCAGGTCAATATTTAGCATCTAGTCTTGTGAGAGCATAAATTTCATGTCCAAGGGAGAGCTTTGTGAATATTTGCTCAGTGCTCACATCTTCCCCACAGGAGGATAAGAATAAAATAATAATTAAGCATGAAGGTAATACAAGCTGCACATTCAAGCAAGTCCCCTGAGTAAACTAATGCATTTAAGAGCAAACAAGAAATGAATTTCCACACAAAGCTTGTGGTCATGACTTTCATAAATTATAGATTACTCCATTTGATTAAGCTGTTCCTCTATCAGTGATGTGGTAGCAGACAGCAAAAAAATCAGAGGTTCTGCCAAAACAGCTTGTAATGTTATTTAAATAAGAGTTTAAAAGTTTGTCACTGTTGATCAACTTTTCTTCAAATCCTCGCCCTACTAATCCTTCCAGATTAGTAAATGTAGGTAGGTGTGTGCCTCTGTGACAGTAACCCCTCCTCTCTCATGTACTAAACATAAAAATCTCTAATGTGGAGCTCCAGGCATGTACTTGGGCAATCCACTGACTCACAGCCATGCTGGCTGAAACAGGTCATCAGATTTGAAGCTGCAATGGTTAAAAAGTAAAGTTTTCCAGCCATACCTAAGGGTGACTCAGGCAGGAGTTGTTAGGAATAAAGAAGCATAAGTGGGTTTGATCGGCAGTCAATCTCAAAAGCCTCTGAATCAACTGGATGCTTTCCTGTGTCAGCTCAGGGATTACAATTACCTATGATGAGTATGGAATGGGAATGTACAATCATGCACTTCTTCCAGGCATGATAATTCAGTCTCCTTCTGTGGATAACTACCTAGAGACAGCTAGGAAGAACTGTTAGCTCTTGATGATACTGCTGAAATTACTGATGATGTTATTCAGATACAATACATTGTTTGTTTTTTTTTAAAATTAATAGAAGAAACTATGAAAACCTATCTCCTAGCACACACATGGTAATTACTTTGCAAAACTGGTGCAATGAGTGCAGAAAGCTGCCAGACTCTGTCTATTCAGTTAAAGAATATCAACATTTTGATGCAAGCTCAGTGTGACAAGACAGCCCCTTGCATGTGTCCAAATATGGATCTGATGCATCAGCAGGCAGAGGGAGGCAGAGATGAATTCCCTGCCAGAAGGACTCCCTATCCATAGAGCTTATAGGAAAAAGACAGTCTTTAAGGAGCAAGAATTTCAAATTACGTGGAATTTAGATGATAAAAACTATGTTTTGAATTATACTTGAAAACAGACTGGTAGCCCGTGCATTTTAAGACCATGCTTTCCTCTTTGCAAAGGACCCCCAAAAGGCAAACACACATCCTGAAATAATTCACTATAGCTGTATTAATTGCATTCCCATGCTGTGGGGTATCACAGTACCAGAATGCAATCCCGTGAATTGGGCCCCACTATTTAAAAAGGATGTTAAGGTGTGTGAATGCATCCAGAGACGGGCAAGAAAGCTGGTGAAGGGGCTGGAAGGCATGTCCTCTGAGGAACAGTTGAGGACATGGGGTTTGTCTAGTTTGGAGAGAAGGAGGCTGAGGGGCGACCTCACTGCTCTCGACAGCTTCCTGAGGAGGGGATGTGGAGAGGGAGGTGCTGATCTCTTCTCCCTGGTACCCAGTGCCAGGATGCGTGGGAATGGCTCAAAGCTGCGTCCATCGGGGAAGGTTCAGACTTGACATGAGGAAGCATTTCTTTACCTAGAGGGTGGTCAAACCCTGGAACAGGCTTCCTGGAGAAGTGGTGGATGCCCCATGCCTGTCAGTGTTTAAGAGACAGTTGGACAATGCCCTTAATACCTTAACATTTGTTCAGCCCTGAAGTGCTCAGGCAGTTGGATTAGATGGTCACTGTAGGTCTCTTCCAACTCAACTATTCTACTCCCATTCCATTCCATTCCATTCCATTCCATTCCTTGAACTCCCCATGAGTCAAGCAGCGATAAGACCTACTTCCCTGAACTGCCAGGGTTTTTTAGCTCCAAAAACACTTTCAAGGACACAGATCACAAAGGTTACAAGTGGAAACAGGATTTTATTTTATTTTTCTGAACCTGTTTCAGAGCTGATGCTGTCAAACACTAACGCAATGCACAGGTGTAGTCAGGAGCAGGCTGATGCATTCTTTAGTTTAGCTTGAAAAAAACCCCCTTGTAGCCTGGCAAAGGAAAGTCACAGAAAGTAGCAGCAGGAATACAGATGTTTCCTGAAGAGTGAGAACTTGAAGAATGAGCATTGGTACTGACCACAAAAAAAGAAGAAGAAGGTGTCTGGTACCTTGGGGTATTTTCCAAACTATGACACATTGATGACAACCACACTTTTTGCCTTCCAAAACTTGCCCCACCACTGTGCTTTGTGGCCAGTGATGCATGAAAAGCACTCTTGTGCCTGCCCAGCGCTTGTGTTGCATGCAGGGAGATCTGGAAAGTGGCAGCTCCTGATGGTGCAGCAAGCCTGGAGCCCTTCCAAGCACAGTCTGGTTTGCACAAGCAAGAACCCCTGGGGAAGTGGAGCCAAGGGAAGAGCAGAGCTCGCTCCTGCTACAGACTGGCACTGGGCAAGAGAGTCCGAGAGCGCCAGGGCATGAGCGGTGCCTTGGAGGTGCAAGAGCAGCAGGCAAGGACCTACCGAAAGGGCCCAGAGGAGCCCTGGCAAGGGGCCGTGCTCAGTGCTGCAGAGGAAGGCAAAAAAACCCCGGGGGCACTTGCTAGGCCACCGTGGGGGAAAAAAAGCCTTCCTCCCCCCAGCTGCAGGGCACGAGAGGCCGTCTTCGCGGTGCACGAGCAGCAGGCAGTAACCTAGCCACAACGGACCGGAGGAGCCCTGACAAGTGGTCATGCTCAGTGCTGCAGAGGAAGGCAAAAAACCCCCGGGGACCAGTGCCAATCTGCCCCGGGGGAAAATTCCTTCCTGACCCCAGAGGTGGCGATCGGCTATTCCCTGAGCACATGAGCAAGACCCGCCTCCTCGTCCCACAGGCTGCTCACGCCTGCCGGAAGATGCCCAAGCCCTGTTCTCCCTCAACCTGGAGCCGTCTCGGGGGCTTCTGAAAGTGGCCAAACGCCCCCAGCCTGATCAGCCTTGGGGGCAAGAATCCTTTCTGCGCCTTTGGGCCACCAGCGGGTGCTCCAAAGGACTGCGACCCCTGGCAACATCTCTGCATCCCATTTCTTACGGCTGCTGCCCCTGGCTCCGCAGGGGATGAGGATGGTGAGCTCTGCAGTGCTCCTCAAGAAGGCATTCCCATGGTCTTGCCACTGCTTATCCAGCTGAAAAGGCAACCGGCAACCTCGGGCGCCGCCGGGGCTCGGTGGTTCTTCTCATCTCCTGAGGGGCTTGCGTCTGTTCCCCGAAGGCTGAAGCAGGATTTCCATCCATCAGATGGGCTTTGAACGTGGCCCTGCTGAGAAATGGTGTTGCGGTAGAGACCCTCCAGCAGCCTGTTCCAGTCTCCAGTCTTCCTCCCTCAGCCCCCGCCAAGTAATTCCACCGGCTCCTCAAGGACGTCCTCTCGCATGTCTTCGGTCTGTCCCCGGGCCATCTCTGGCAGCGGGGCGCGGGAGGCTGCCCCTTTTATACTGCCCCGGGGCATTGTGACTGCTGCACTGCCGGCTGCTGGCACTGTGACACCGGGGTGACGGGGCCCCCCCCGCGCAGCCCCTCCGCCCAGCATCCTTCGGAGGAAGGCCTTTGGGGTGCTGGCCCCGGGGGCTGTCCCTGTGCCCAGGAGGCCCAGGGGGCTGTCCCTGCCCTTGGTGGCCATGCACTGGCCCAGCTGCTGGGTGTCCCCGACGCCTCCTCTGCCACCCGGCTCCCAAGGACAAACCTGGTGCTGTTAACTCTTCTCTCAGGCCATGGCAGAAACCAACCCTGCAGCCCAGAGACCTCTTCTATTAGCTGTCAGGTTGTCCAGAACTCTGCTTTACATACTCCTCCTCAGAAATATACCTAAATGTTTACAGTCTTAGCTTTTTTTTTAGCAAGAACAAGTTTTAATAATGAACAAATAATCCACATGCTCTAGAAAATTATTTCAGTAGTATACATTTTTTATAACAGAAAGATGGATTAATATTTATTAAAGTTAAAATGAAAGAAGATTTTTTTCCTCTCTCTGCAGAGTTTATTTAGGATTAAATACAAGACAAAGAACAACAGAGGATTTTGGAGATTTCAAAATGTCTAGGCATCCAGCTGTAAGATGATCTATAACCCACACATTTGCTTGTAAGAGTCTCATAAGAATGTTATTGACTATTATAACCTGAGTAATATAAGTTAAAGTGACTAAATAAAAAATAAAAAAAAAAGCCTCAGCAAAGGCATAAGCATATAACAGTGTTCAAACCACCTGCATTTCAAACTATTCTGACTTGCTTAAACAGCTACTGATTACACTATTAAGTTATTTTACAGTCTGGGTCATTAGTCAGTCATACTGTTCCACACAGGGAAACTCACATGTTTTCCACCTTCTGTCCATGCAGTACCACTCCATCCCTTGGTGCTCCCTTTTTTTGTGGAAGCTTTCATGATCTAACAGCATCATTTTCTGTTTTTGGAGTTTTTAAGCTCCATCATCCAGACTCTAAGGTGATTACATTCCTTGCTGAAAACTATAGAAAAGAAAGTAAAGATCTTCCTTCTCTCACCCCTTCCATGAAAGAACACTTACATCCACTTCACGTTGGTTCCCTGCACATACTTCTGTTTCAAATTCTGTAAATTAACACTTTTTAGCATTTAAGCAAGTAATATTTCCATTCACATATCTTCAGAGAGAGTGCAATAATAATGAATCCTGAAAAAAATGTTGGTTTTTCCTCCTCAAGGTATTGCCTAGCTTCACTAACACAATTAATGCAATAAACATTGCATGAAATGACCCCTACTTACAATAGAAACTGTGCCCTTCCTCTTCTTTGTCCATTTCAAATTTGAGTTTTTATTTGTTTGCAAAGAATTATGACTAGTTGAATCATAATGAATGTCAAATATTATTTCCATGTGCACCTTACATTAAATTGGTTTAGAATGACTTAGTATGGGCATTTTTGTATTTTAACAACCACTGTTACATTGAAAAGAACTTGATTTTCCTTTACTGTAGAACTCAAGGACATGGCACAGCTTCAAATAACATAAGATTATGTCCCCCTTGCAAGATCAGAAAGGGGTAGTGTGATCTTAGATAAAGAAGAATCAAGTGAAAAATACTTTTCTGATGAGTGTTTATTATAAAGTCCATGCTATTATTGTCACCAAAACACATGAAATCCCTAAGTAAGGTTGATTTGAAGTGATAAAACCAGCTCATAACAATTCACTTGACTAGCCTGCAGGCCCAAAAGTTTATTTAAAAAATCTGTACTTGTGTTGCTATCTTGGGGAGCTCCCTTCTGACCAATGACAGCTGGAAGATCCGGCCAATTTCTTGAGGATACCAGAGTGCTGCACAGACATCTTCAGTCGAGCAACTATTATTATATCAGTATCTTATCTCTAAAACAACATGTATTCTAATTCTCACTGGACCCACTCTTTGTTAAGTTTTGCAAGTTATCCAAATTCTTCCAGCTGCGTGCAAGGGAGGAAATTTGTGAACACATGGGAAAATCCAGTTCATTCAATTCGTTGGTGTTTCGCAAGCCTCCTTTTTCCCTATTTTTTCAGTGTTCCCCCTTTTTTTTAATGTGAGAGAATGGAGATTTTTTCATAGTAAAAAAAAAAATATTGCAGAAAACTAAGATAAACTATGAAGAGAAAGATAATTAAACCATTCCTATTTTGTGGCCAGTTCTGTAGAGTTTGTAACCTTCCAGCTGTCTACTGCTCTGTGTTAAGTAATATGGCAGTTGTCACACTCTGGTACACAGGGGACAAGTGCCACAGTATTAAAAAGCACTGTCACAGTCATCTGAGCTATAATCTATGTCTACAAGTCACCTTTCTGGACTGAGATGGATTATGAAGTAAATACAGTTGAATGTCTCTTGTTGAAAGGTAGCTTTTACCTCCATTTCCACGTCAAAAGTTTGTATGGTTCCAAAGATAAGTGAGGAGAGGGACAGGAGAGGGAGAAGGCACATGTAGGAGGTGGCTTCCAGCCATATCTCCAGGAACATATGCAGGCTGAAGTCATGGTATGGTTTCAGCTCTTCCCCAGTCCTATTGTACTTCCTTTTGGTGAATTTGTCTTGCGAACAACTCAACGGTAAAGTAGGTTTTGCTTCCAGTCTGGACATTGGCATATCACCTGCTTCTTATGCAGAGTACTACAGGATGATGTCTGTCTTATTCCCCACTGTCTGCCTCACCATGGAACTGGCAGAGGGAGGGGGAGAACAGAGAGGAAGGCCAGACATTTAAAAGTCCATGGGAGGAGACAGAAGTGAAGAATTTTAAGACTATTTGCACTGATGATTTTTAATTCCAAAGAAATTCTGTCTTGCTCCCGGTTACATTGTGGCCATTTTCATGCACCAATATGCTTACTGTGTTTTGTTATTTAAATGAAGTATTTCAAATTTTGATTGGCAATCACACAGTATAGAGAATGTGGCTGTATAGGATTAAAGCCAAATGCTGGCACTCTGTTGTACAGAGTGTATCATCACAGCAGGTGAGCAATAATCATCCAGAAAGATTCTGCTGCCCATATCTGATTACTTACATTAATTCTTTAATGTGAAATTATTATTGAAAATTGGTATCTAATTCATCTTGTGTTACAGAGAATGTGTCACACAGTTTACACTTTCATAAAAAGCTAGAAGCAGCTACATGAAAATTCTTGGTATTACATTTTTCCCCCAATTCTGTCATTTCACCTCTTATGGTACACAGAGATTTTTGTTAAAATTGGCATATATTTTGCATAATCTACAACGACAGATTGGACACTATATTTTGAAACCATGTTAGTATTTCCTTATTGCAATTTCTTGAGTAAAATCCATAATTCTGGCCACAACAATGTCAGGCAAGCTTTAGAATTCTCTGAGACTGCTGGGATAACTTAGTTGTGAGTAATAATTCCTATTCAATGTCCTGTGTTAAAATCCTGAAGTACAACTGTACCATCTGGACTGTAACAACAAGTTAGTTTGTTAATGATAAGTAAAGGAGGTGTACAGGGACCTGTGTTGTCACAAGCAGCACAGCACATTGATCACTGTGACAACAATGCAACTTCCATTGCTAATACAGAGTTAATTAAAATACAGGAATAGGGATGATTATTTTTTCTCAGTAGCATTTTAACTGCCTGTAATTACTATATATATGTACCTGCATGAAATTATATGCATTTATACTATTTGGTCACTGGTAAAAAGAGAATGAACCTTAGCTTTGGTCATCCCTTTTAATAAGATCTCAGCTTGTAGTCTTTGCAATAGCAAAATGCTCATGTGAGGAGGGGAAGACTAAAAATAAAAAGACACTGTTTCAACATTTGTATCTCCCAAGTACAAGTGTAATACTCTAACATGACTATTCTTCTAACGCCTTAAAAAAATAGTGGAACTAAAATGCAGAAAGTCTTTCCATATGGGGCAGGTATTTAGCTTTGCAGAACCTGGGACTTTTAAAGCAGTTACCTCCAGGCAGGTGCAACATAACACACCACCCTCCATACCTTTTGTCATGTTCTTATAGAGAAAACTGTCCCCTCCTTACTATCTACTCTGGCTAACGATGAAAAATGCCACTGTTTACAACTTCATGCTTTTTTCCCCCAACCAAATGGCTAAAGTCTGCCGTAAGAATAATTCAATGCGACAGCTTATCTTTTTGCCCAGTGGGGGTCTTTGCTGAAGTGTGGCTATGAAAGCAATTTCCATGTTGATGATGACCGAAGCCTTTATGATTCAGAGCCAAACAAGTTTAAAAAAGCAGGAGGATCCCAGTATCACAGCCACAAGTATCTTCCCATTTCAAAGGAAATGAAATTAAGATAATATATAGCACACATGGTACGTGGATCCTTTAAAAGAAAGCCACATAAAAAATGTTATATATAGTGGCATATTGTAACAGAAGTGCTTGAAAACTCTTATTTGCAGATGTTAATAAGACAGCCATGAAAATCCAGTCAGATCTAAGGCTTGACATTATCACTTCTTACTCAAAGGGTTTGTTTTAAAGTACAAAGAAATAAACTTGATCATGGGAAAACAGCAAACTAGATTACATCTCAATCCTTAAAAAAACCCAAAACCAACCCTAAGAAAATTCTTTGGATACTATTCTAATTTCCCATGATTATACAATTGTTACTCTGCTTGCAACACAATCTTCCAGTGCTTAGAAAGCATTAATATAGGACTTATAGTTTTAATTTATAGAATGAGAATGATATCGGGGTCCAAGTTGGCAGAAAAGAGAAACAGACAGAGAATACGTTTTCTTATATAAAGAAAACATATATACATAAACATATAGAAAACAGTTATTTATATTAAAATATGAATACAAATGTTATATATGTAAACTACATAAAATAAATCTCATATAATATATATTAAATATGCACAGCATAATATTTTAATATAGTAAAAGGTATTTCATATAATATGTAGGCATATGGCATTATATTATGAAATATTTGAATATATAGTATTATATGTTATAAAAAGAAATACTTTATAAATAGTAACTTCTATCTGAAGTTCTCTTCAAAAGTAAGCTGCTTAACATATAGGAAGTTTTAAGTCCTATTTTTCAAAAATGCATTGTAAAGCTCTGATTCTAATTAACTTACATTTTAAGTTAATTGTAATTACATTGTAACGCATTGCAAAAGCCTAATTCTGATTAACTTCACTGTGATGATGGAATTATTTCTAATAGACACCAGCATAAGTGGGATCAATACAAACTGTCGCATAAGCTCAGATTTATCCACTGGGGAAAAAGCAGAGACTTAATTAGATGTATCTTCTCATCCTTTCTTCCAAGTCAGTTTACATTTCCAAAAACAAATAATCAAAGTAAAACTAAGCAATTCAAACTACCAAATACTAACCACAGGAGGCCTTTCTAATTTCAGTTGTATGTGAGGAGATAGAGCAAACTTCTTCCCTGTAACAGCAACTCTTCACTTGCTCTTCAGTCCTCAACAGGTCCATGAGAAGCACCAATAAGTGGCCTGACATACCACAACTCCTCACCGGTACACCACAAAGCATGCACCTGAACACTGACATTACTGAAGTGGCATACTGGGTCTCACTGGGATGAAGTTACTAAATTAATCTTCTTCATAGCAGCCCATATGGTGCCATGCCTCCCAGTTGTGGCTAAAACAGTGCTGGTAACACACCACTGCCTTGGCTGCTGCTGAATGGGGCTTGCGCAGCATCGAGGCTTTCTCTCCACACCCTCCCCCAGAAAGGCCAGGAGGTTAGGAGAGGATACAGCTGGACAGCTGACTCAAACTGACCATATGAATATCCCATACTATACAATGTTACGCTCAGCCACAAAAACACAGCCAATGGAGGAGGAAGGGGAGATGTTTAGAGTTCTGGAGTTTCTCTTCCCAAACAGCCATCACACATGCTGAGCCCCTGCTTCCCAGGAAGCAGCTGGACATCTGCCTGCTGATGCAAAGTCATGAATGAATTCCTCTTTTTGCTTTGTTTGCATGTACTTTTGCTTTTCTTACTAAACTGCCATTCTTATTAAACCGCCGTCTTAATCCACGAGTCTTTTCACCTTCCTTCTATTTTTCTCCCCATATCCCGGGAGAGGGGAGTGAGCAAAAGGCAGTGTGGGTGTTTGGCTGCTGTCCACGGTCAACCCACCACAACTTCTTCCGTGCAAACTGATGTCGACATTTCAGGAAGAGAAAGCATTTTGCAAGACGAAAGCAGTATGCCATATTTCATTTTTTAACAGTAGCATTTACCTCTGAGATTCCCTTAACTTAGAGTAGGAAATTAAAAGTACATGCATTTTTTTAGCATAACTACGCAGATCTCTGCTGATGATATCCAGAGTCACTCAACCTGCGGCATCTCCATCCTTGAAGTTACTCAGAACACAACTGGACATGGCCCTGAGCAACCTGACATAGCTGACAAGTTGTCCCTGTGTTGAGCAGGGCTTGGACCATATGAACTCCAGTGGTTGCTTGTTACCTGAATTATTCTAGGGTTCTATGACCTTGTAATCTTTTCTTCTTTCAAAGCAGAATTCTAAAAAGCCATTTTCAGCTTCCCAGCAGACTTGCAATGGGTTTAATATGTAGATAATTTTCATGATAAGCCAAATTGCCTGCATTCAGGAGTTGGGCTACTTGCTCTTTCTTTCCCTGCCTTTCGTAGTATTTTCTTTTTTGCCAATGAAGAAGAAACTATTAATCAGGAGCAACAGAAATTAACACAGGTAAGTGGTTGAAAAGCTAGGTCTCACAGCAAAGGCCTACCATAATTCTGAATTACTCAGTTTGGGAAAAAACCCAAACCACTAAGCATTATTTTAATAAAGTTTGAGCATTTATTACATGCACAGTTGTGCAAGCATGTGGACCTATTTTAGTTCTCTGAGGAATTCAGTGAAGCCAGAAGGCACTGAAGCCAGGAAGCGCAACTTCTAGTTGCAAAAAGATCTCCGTAACAGTCATCTAAGAAACATACAAAATGTGTGACTTTTTGGGAGAGTTCTCTCTATTCAAGGCAGCCGTATTATTGATGCGTGGACTGAATTTGACTTACAAGAGCTTTTCACCTCCTCCTCTGCCTGAAAGTGGGGAGACTGGTGATATGCTTTCCACTGCACCCTCCACAATCGACAACTTAAAGCCATCATCTCCATCATCTAAGCATGGTTAAAAAGGTAGGACTGCCTTGATGTGATCACTGGTAGCGTCAGAGACACATTTTCTGTATCACTGTATATTTTCAGAATATGCAGGACATGTATCAGCGTATCAGAGTATCAGTGATGTCTGCAACTTACCTGTCTATAATGGCACACATGTCAATGGTGACATTGGCAAAGCTTCCCAGCTGGCCTTGCTCCACCGCGTGCAAATCCACCAGCTGATCATCCACATGAATAAACTGCATGCATCCTTGAAATGAATGCTGAAATAGCGAGTGATCTGAGTCATTCATCTGTATAGGAAAGCCTGTAGAGCAGCAGAATAAAGAGCATTATTGACTTCATATACTATTACTCAAGCCAGTATTTTTTCACAGGAAAATACATGTTTTCTAGACAGGGGAAGAAAAAGGCAAGGTGGGAAGGAAATATTGTACAGTTATTAGATTACATTGCGATGTTATTGATTTAAGTCATTGGCAACTACCTGCAAGAATCCGTACAGATGATGATTCTTTCATTAATTTTTGTCTGCAGGATGGAACTCTTCTGCTACCCTTCTCCTCCCCCAGACCTCTATTGCTGTTTCTCATTACTTCTCTCTTCATACAGAGATTGAGGGAATAGGAAAAGACTTCATCTCCTTGGTATATTTTAGGAATCACATTCCCATTTCTCAGATTTTTCTGAGAAAAACATATTCCATGTATTCCATGAAGTGAATTTCCAGTTCAGCTTTCTCTAGAACTAGGCTTCACAGGCAATGAATACGTGTGCTGGAAACTTTCTGCAAACTTAAAACTAGCCCTAAAATCTAACTTCCTGGCCGACTTCTGAGGAATCTGAGGACATTCTGTAGTATTTTCTTTTTTTGCTCTGAATACATTCCTTTGCCTGTCTTTCTGAAGGTGGTTTGGAAGAGATGAGAATGAATTAGTGTCTTGACTCAGGCTAAAAGGCAGGGAGACAGAGGATGTTTGCATGTAATTGTTTAACTGAATGCCCTTCAGAAGTGAATGTCTCAATTTACTTGAGAAAAATGTCCTCGATAAGACAGTGAAGAGCCTCATTCACTTCTTATAAACCTTTAACAATGAACTCCCTGAAAAAGCATCAAGAAAATAATTTAGACAGCATCTGTTTAAGATGACAGCAGGAAGGAAGAGAGGGGGGCTAACAGTTTAACAGTAAAGAAGGTAAAAAATCTGAAAAATGCATAATGATTTTGCAGATTTCAGCTAGGGAGATGACTAGCCACACAGTTCTTGATTGACAAGGGTAAAAAAATCACACGCATTTGTTTTG
The DNA here is from genome assembly GCF_929443795.1 of Astur gentilis. Taxonomy (NCBI): domain Eukaryota; kingdom Metazoa; phylum Chordata; class Aves; order Accipitriformes; family Accipitridae; genus Astur; species Astur gentilis. Next base: position 7,876,032 of record NC_064893.1, on the reverse strand, counting down.
GTAGCTAAGACAGTTTATACAGTTCCCATTCCTTCTCCCACTTTCCTGTCCAAATTCCCAATCCCCAATGCTTTACTGCCTTCTTCAATAGCATGGAAACAGCTATTTGTGGAGACAGAAGAGTAATAGATTATCAAACCAGTATTGTTTGAGCAGCAGCAGGAAAAAAGAATGAATGTAATTTTAAATTCTGTTCCTGAATACAGTTTATTGTGTGCCACACAAATAGTCGGATTGGCTAAAAGAGAGGGCAATGGATAGAGGGCAGAAACAAGCAACTGGGGCTTGAGGACAGATCCTACTTCATGTGGCACCCGTTACTAAAAAAACCCAGATACACATAAGTCTTCCCCAAAATACAATTAAGACCCATTTTAGCTGAAGGGCTTTGCCAGAACATTCATATGACCAGTAATGTTTTTTAAAATTTTCTAAAACAGGCTTGCCCATCAGCTAAAATTACTGCTGGTAGCTCCCAAATTTCCCTGACTCACTTCAATAAGCACTCACTTCAGAGTTCACTGGTGGCATCACAGAATTAATCAGGGATGTTATAGTAATTAAGCAGTGACCATGCTAACAGTTAGCTCTGACAGATATTTCAAGAAATTGGGCAAAGGTTTGTCTTGAGGTCATATCACCTTTGGAGCAAAATTGTGACACTATCGCCGGGAGCCATAAACTGCTATGAGAAAGATAAATAACTCCCTAACACTAATACACATTAGATGGAGAAGGAAAAACTCCTAGGGATCCCCCAATTGCCTAACTAGTGCATAATAACCTCATCAAACCAACCATCTCCCACCAAAATTGTGCTAATCCTAGACTGTGGGAATTGTTATTTTGGACTGCCAGAAAAGTTAAGTTGTAGGGACAGGATTTATATTCTCTTCCCGGCATGTGCATTGGCTAGTGACTTATCTGATGAAAAGAGGACAGGGCTTTCAGAAACTTGCCTCCTACTTTTTTTAACTTGTTCTTTGCAGTGACTGATTAAACTGATTCATCTGAGGCTTTACAGACAACAGTACAGAGAGACAGAAAGTGCAAGTCAATTCTGTTTTGCTTGGTGGACGCAAACACAATATTTGCACGTTCCTATCAGGTGCTTTCTCCAAATAAATTTAGACAGTTCTTTCTTTCAGTACATTTGTCTGTTTTTCAAGCTGTCACTGAAACTACCCTATAACTCCTTCTCAGCAAGAACCCCAAACTAACACCAAGCACATAGTTGTTTAGATCTTCAATGTACTAGCAGAGCTGTGCAGGGAACCTGTGCATCATTTTCCAGTTCAAAGCACATCCACAATTCCTTTGTTCTAAATATTAAAATCAAGGTTACCAACACTGAGGTAAAATCTTAGCAACATTCATGTAAACCTAGCAAAGCCAAGGACATATATGGATATATCTGAATATAATGAAAGATTATACACCATCCTGGAAGCACTAACTGAAAAATAAGATCAAAACCTAAAGCCACAATTCACTCTTCACATCAAAAAGAGTATGAACCAAATAACTAACCCACAAATGTATGATTAGATTCAGCAATATATTCCAACAAATTACCACCAACATTTGATAGCATTTGAGAACTAACCACAAAGGCATTTCAGTATGTGATTCTCAGCTTCACTGCATCTGGTATCAGTTCTTGACCTACACTATACTAGCACGCAGTTATTATTGGTCTCTGGGACACGTTCTCAGCTTTGCTACTGGTTGAACCTGCAAACAGGAAAGTAGCAGCTGGGTCCCTCAGCCCAGGCAGAGACCCCAGGTCTCTGGGTCCACAGGCTGGGTTCCACTGGCTGGGGTAGGACGGAGTCATGGGCTGGAGCAGCTGGAGGGGGCAGCCACTCCTAACTTAACTACATAAATCAAGCTCTCCTCTGTTACCTAGGAGAGTGGTGTACACTAAGCATTAGTCAGTTTGGGATTCTGAATTTTGCTGTATCTATCAATGGATGAAGACTATCATTTGCTCACTTATACGTCTGTTTACTTGTCTTCCTGCTTCTCCCTTTGGTGTTTCTAGCCATGTGAGGAACTGGAAGGGGGTGGGGGGGTGGGGGGGGTTATGCACTTGTACAGCACTTTGCAAAAATTGTCCGTGAGGCTGACTGGCTGTCAAGGCATTTCAGTCATGCTATACTATAACACATAGTTATGCAAAGCCATAATTTCCAAAAACAATTCACTATCCACAGGGAATGGAAGAATGGTGGGTTTTTTGAACCATATGCTTCTCACAAACCATCCTTCTCTGACACCTGTTTTTTTCTGTTTTAAAATTGTTGCCATAGCTTAGACAAACTCTTCAGAATGTAGTTAATAAACATACTGTTATGTAAAGAGTTTAGCACATGGGAAAGCAACTAGATAAGCCTTGTGTGTAACACCTACATTGTTTTTTAACTACTAGGTATACAGTCTAATGCCCATTAATTTTGGTGGGACCTGAACATTTTAGACAATTCCAGTCCAAGTCATCTGAGGCAAAGCTTCTGCCTCAAATGTAAACCTGGAAATAACCTAGTACCTTGCAGTTGTTATTTCAATACATACGACAATACCTTCTCCTTCCAGATTGCCATTACTGAGACATGATTCACTTCCTCATCCTTCGTACAATGAATGAAATTTTAATTAAATTAAGTTCTATAATCAAGGCTGATAGTAATGCTGTCACTAGAAAGGCTAAATAATGGATGAACAATTTGGACAGCACTGTATTGATCTCATTCCTGACAAGAAAATATGTACATTTTCAAAATGCACATAAAATGCAGCTTGGACAGTTTAAAACAATGTGCATAGGATTAAAAATGCACCTTAAAGTCAGGTAGACACCCTTATCCTGTGATTTCTACATCTTTCTGACTTTTTCCATACAAAATCTGAATATTGCCATTTTACTTTTCACATTTTAAGCCCACAAACAGATGGATTATCCTGCAAAGGTCAGACATGGATTGAATCTGAATTTTCTGGAGCTCAAGGAAATTTGTTTCCAGGACTTCTTTCTGACCTACTAAACAGTGAACAGGCAAAATTCTAGTCCCAACTCCTGATCTTAATTCAAACTTGCAAGAAAAATTAGAAAAATCTATAGTTTTGATTCATGCTATTTTCTATGTTAGAAGTCACTTTAATATATTAAAATAAATAGAATAAATAAAGTATAATAGGTATAATAAAATACCTATGAAATAAAAACAATACTTCTTTTCCAGTGTCAAAATCTACCATGCCTCTCTTCCAGTCACCTGAGTAAGGTTCTATCAAAGATAGTATAAGAAAGGAAGTTGAAGGAAGAATACATTCAGGTTCGTGGTATAATTAGGGAAGAACATACAGTCAGAGCATGTCATTAAACATCTGATGCACTACTTATTTCTGAGATCTGACCTAACAATGAAATACCATACTAGGCTCTGAATATACAATTAGAGATTATTTTGTATCTCTATGTGAAACTCAGATTTTCTTTGAAACGTAATGCAAATTCCATTTTGACAAGAAGACAGTTTTTCTCCACAGCTTGTGAAAACACCTCATCATTATATTTTTATTTTTGCCTTTTGTTTTATTTGTAAGTTAATGATGGGCTGGTGTTTGTATACAGATGGTACTTAGTATTTTACTTCCTTAAATGAAAAAATACACCTCATTTAAAAAAAAAGTAACTACCATCTTAGATATCTAACTGGTAATCCATATTGTCTTCAACTAGTTGCATGGGTACCTGCAAAATCTAGTAATCAATACAAAAAGTGACTGATCTCAAGACTGACAGTGATTCTTATCTGCATGGTATTTCAAGTATACATCCTGGATGACTGCTATGCAGAATGAGAGGAAGGACACAAAATTCTTTATTTGCCAGGGCAAATAGAAGCACAGTATCATTCAAGGGTCAAGTAATCTTCAAATTTTCTATACATATCATACAGAGTTAAAAGATATTATTCTGAATCCACAGAACAAAATTCAATTTCAGTGCATAACAATGTACTTAGATTGAAGACATAGCTGGTGTTTCATGTTAATAAACAGCAAAAGACACTAAAAGAAAAGCTCAATACACCTACCTACCCAAATTCACTGTAGTATTTTTATGTTTGTTTCAGTCAGACCAGAATGGGGCCCTTAGTGTGATGTGGAACACAAGCAATAACTCTGGAAAACTAGAAGTTTCCTGCTCCAAGAGCATGAAATGAACTAAAGTAAACAAACTGCAGAAGGGATGAACAGTGCAAGTTAAAATGGAATATTTTTTTCATTTCACTGCATCTCTGTAAAGGTACAGAAATGCTCAAAAAAGCACACACTTTCTAATATTTGAAGGAATACAGGACCAGTACTGGAGGTTTCAACACAGTCATGCCTGTTAACTCCAGTCATAATTCTGTATTAGGGAATATGAGGACTACGGATGGGGTTTGCCAAGACATTTGGATCCCACATCTAGCAACTGTATGAACTGTTCTGAAAATAAACATGACTTCAGTGTCTCCCAGCTCAATGGAGTGCAGAAAGGCAACCAGAATGGGAACTACGATTTTTCTGCGTGTGTTTGCAGAGAAAGTCACCAACTTCTTGAATGAGGCATTTTCTAATAAATTAATCCCTTTTTTTTGCCTTCATTGTTTCAGGACATGGACCTGTTGGAGGAATTCCAGAGGAGGGCCACGAAGATGATGAAGGGGCTGGAGCACCTCTCCTATGAAGAGAGTCCAAGAGAGTTGGGGTTGTTCAGCCTGGAGAAAAGAAGACTCCAGGGACACCTTAGAGCATTCTTCCAGTACCTAAAGGGGACCTACAAGAAAGCTGAAGAGGGACTTTTTAGGCGGGCATGTAGTGATAGGGCAAGGGGTAATGGCTTTAAACTGAAAGAGGGTAGATTTAGATTAGATATAAGGAAGAAGTTCTTCACTGTGAGGGTGGTGAGTTACTGGAACAGGTTGCCCAGAGAAGTTATGGATGCCCCCTCCCTGGCAGTGTTCAAGGCCAGGTTGGATGGGGATTTGAGCAACCTGGTCTAGTGGAAGGTGTCCCTGTCCATGGCAGGGGGGGTTGGAACTAGATGATCTTTATGGTCCCTTCCAACCCAAACCATTCTATGATTCTATGTTTCCATGATTTATAGAAACACAGAGGTTGACTGCAAGCTAGTGCATTCTATCCCAACAAATGCATATTACTAACCTAAAAATCCAAATGTGTCTATATACGGGAAGAAAAGCACACTTTACTAATGCTAGAGCTCAGAAGAAGAGGATGTTGTACTTTTAGCGCTCCTGTGGCACACATGCACCATGTAGTTAAAACAGGCTAGCTAGCATTAATGAAGTCTCCGGTGGACTTCGCAGAATCTTCTTTGTACATGCCATTCATATTATGATGAAAAAGTGTAACCAGGTCTCACAAGAATTGGCAGCATTTTCTACCAATGGTGTGACTGTTGATTTGTTTTGTCTCCTCTGGAAATCTGGTCTTCAGCCAGACTCTATTCTCTAAAAATATTTTATCACCAGCTGTCTGCTTATTAATTGAAGCCAGTTCTGGAAAAGCATTTACATTTTTCAGTCTCTCTGTATACTATCATTTCTTAACCCTCACTTAGATTTCCCTTCAGTGTATTAACACTGATTTGGTACCTACCAGTTCTCGATGGGACTGAATTCTTTAAAAAGTAGCTTCTAGGACCTCTCTACCTGAGGTGTGAAGAATACCAATACACTACTACAGTTCTCCTTTACCATGTGCCAGAGAAATTCTTCCTGGAGCACACCTGAGATTTAGATGTAGCAATTCTAGGGTTATGTGACCTAGCCATAGATATAGCTTATGTACAGAGTAATAGCTTATCTGAACATGTAATTATACTGGTATTGTTTATAAGTTGGTCATCGAGGAAAGAAACAGGCAGACAATGCAACAACCTAGGTAAGAAAAAGCCCAAAAGATACTCAGATGATAACAGGTGAGCAACTAGCTGTGAACAATCTTCAAGCCACAAGGCAACTTGCACAAATACCATTTTACAAGATATTAAATGGCTAGGATGACAGCCTAGAAAAAAGTAGAGGAAATACAGTTACGAAGGCACTGACAAAAGCAGAAACAGGGGCAAGGTAGACTATCTTTAAGAGCGCACAGGTAAATTACCGACAGTAACAAGGGAAGGATAAGACTACAGTATAATAATCTCTTTTTACCAGCTTGGTTGATTCAGTACTTCTCTTGCATTGCTGTAGACCTTCATGTGAACAACAGTGTACTTTAGAAGAACTGTTTTGAGACACTTTTCCCAATGGCTGGCCACAGAATTCGAAGGATTCAAATATATTTGGGCCTTCCAGTTAGTGTTGGAAAATAGTGGGGTTGTAACCCAGGCTTTCAGGTTGCAAGGTGATGTACCAGCTCAGTTTTTTGAAATGAACTGCAATGGGCCCTGAGGTATATCTCACCTTTAACTATGGCATCTTTTTCCTCTCCTTTTACTTTTCAATGCCAAAGGACAGGTACTCTTCTATTTTTTAATTTTTTTTTTCTTTCCTGAGGTAATTACAAACATGGCCTCTCTCCTATTTTCAAAGTCATCTCCTGCAAAACATGTAGACCATGTCATTCCCAAATAGAGTGATTGTCTGGCAGATCGTAGCCAAGCTCAGCTAGGAGGAAATATGCATATAGCCCACCTCTGTTCTTAGATCACATACCACCTGGACCATACTTTTAAAAAAAATCCATGTACTATACTGCGACTGGGAGCAAATCTAACTAATTAAGCAGAGCACAAGCATGATTTTCATTCACAGGACATTATTTCAGTCTTAATAAATACCACAAGACATGTCTTAAATAACAACATTCGTTTACATAGCCACACTTCATACCCTAGTTCAGATAACACTGCAACAGAAAAGAAATTATTCCTGACAATCTAAAAAGACTCCTATATTCAGGAAATAAACTACCTATTAGTATTCTCAGATACAAATCCTCAATGAAAAAAGACCTGTTGCAAACCAGGTACAATAGTAGTCTGTTGAAAAGTTGCTGCTGCAGACTTAGCTTCCCTAAAAGCCATAGTGGGACATTACGAACCCAAGCATATACCCACAGACACTAACAATTTGTAACATGAACAATGTCTTGGTGGTGGAAGAGAACAAATATAATTATCACATGGGACTGGTTTTACTGATTTTGTCTTTAGACGGGGAAGATGAGATTGATGCCTGTTTGAAATATGATGACTTCTCCCTCTTTATGATTCTCTCTGAAGTTCTTCTGTACATTGGATAAATGTTTGCCCAGATATCTGAGAGCAAAAATAAAATATTCTTGTCTGCTGGGAAAAAGAGATTAAATATTACTGTCAGGGTATGGTAGCATCTTAAAAGGAGGATCATAGGGAGAAAAAAATCAGTAAAATAGTCTTAAAAATACACCTAGATGCTAAAATTGATACTTGTCCAAATCACAACAGAAATAAATCAGGTATTATCTACTCAATGCACAGATAATTTTCCATCTTTTATTTGACTCGCTGTTCTACTTCCCTTGCATGGTAGGTGGCTCAATTGTGCATACTGTTGGTAATACAATGTCAGTATTTGTGTGGGCTCATAAAAAAAAAACAAACGATAAACTGAATTCGGTATTTTGATATGTTTGCGTTCCAAGAGAATCAGAAATTTACTGATACAGGAAATGTATGTTTCTTTTCACAAAAGAATATCAAAACTGGATCATCTTGCTACCTTGAAGTTTAAAAAATGAACATCAAGATTTAATTTCTTTTCTTGCAAATAAATGTATTCCAAAGTCCTTATTTTGACAAGAACTGATGTAAATGGTTGGTAATTCATATTACAAAAGCAGCTTATTTTATGTTGAAATGAAAGCAGCAACTCTGCTTGATGGAAAGTGTGCCTTATATAAACAAGTGCTCCACTGAGGAAAGTTCACTTTTTAAAGTGGCTAGAGGTTGCTTTTTTTTTGCTTTTTCTTCAGAAACTGCTTGATTTTGCCAGTTGTTAAACACTTCCAATTCCTGCCTACTTCAGTGGGGTTTGAGAGTAGTCAGCCACTTAAGACATAAATGAAGAGTCCTCAGGAAAAGTACAATAAAAAGACAAACAACTACTTTAAAATAAAAGAGAAAATTTTAGATACATTTTAATCCTTTACTTAGAAACTGGCAGTGATCAAAATAAAAGGACACTGAGACTGCGATAAAGTTAATATAAATAACACAATGAAACTGGACACAAATGAAAAAATACATTGTTTGAAAAACTTCACTTATGAAGCATTTAAGCACAGTTTTATGCTCTGTTGGTTCTTAGTACAAAAGCAATACTATTTCCTGGCAGAGGAACAGTTAAACAAATTGTAAAACATTTTGGGTATTATCTGACAAATTAAAACATTGAAAATGTATTCTGCTGTTTTTAAATGAAGGTTTACTATCTTTAGAAGTGAGTTCCCTTGAAAAAAAAAAGGTGCTGAAACCCTAAAATATGATATCAGCAAGAACTCTGTTTGTTTTGAAATAAACTCAAAAGCTGTCTTGATCTTCCTGTTTAGACAAAATTCTCCTTCAAATAACTGGAAACAAGAGCATAGCAGCAAGTTTGAATCATCACTTTATGACACGGAGAGAAGCAGTAAGAAAGATCATTATTACCAGTCTTGGCTAATTTAAGTCAATCTAACACTTTACTGCACTTTCTATCTTATTTTATTGTATATGATAGAAAATACAGAAAGTCACATCATTATCAAATTGCAGCAAATCTGTACATTACACTACCCATATAATATATGTTATTCATACACTTTCTATTTTATAACAATCAGAATAAATGCACACTAAATTTTCAAAGTTACTGCTACTCCACTTCTACCAAAAATCCCCCATGAAGATAAAAAATGTCTAGAGACTGCTGGAGATAACTATACTTAGGGACATATAGGCAGCTTAAAATACTCAATCACTATTTACTGCCTTTAAGAGATCTACAGTGTGGAGATTACACTGTTGGCATTAATTGTGTAATCTTATTTGCTGCTCCTACATGAACTTATTTTGTATTTTTACGTACTGCAAAGTTCTGGTCACAATATCATTAAGGTGAATTGACTTCCATAAAAAATAGTAGTATAGAAGTCACTGGAACAATTCAGCTACAGATTCACATGACTTAATTCCACCAACTTCCACCTAAGAGATTTATATTTTAATCAACAATATTTTTTTTTCAGTCCAGTTAACAAAGGTACCAAAACAAAAGCACTTAGTGTTGAGCGGCCATCCACCCAAGCAAAATCACTGTGAGCTACAGTTTGTATGACCACAATACATTACTTTGTGGTAAAATGCATCAGTTCAGAACTGAGTTTTGGTTTAGGTACCTTAAACATGCTATTTCTAGTTTCATGCTGTTCACTGCATGTTCCCCAGTATTCCCAATTTTCTCACTTATCTCCTACTACCCTGTACCAACTATAACCACAGAGTACCAACCTCCCCAGAGATTTACCAAGAAAACAGAATTATACCTTGGTTGCAAAGACTTAATTGGAGCTTTGGTCCTAATAAATGTTTCTATATATTTAAAACTTGAAAAGTGATCTGTTTTGAAGTGCATACAGATACTCAGTGCATCTTAAATGTCTATTCTGACACTTTTGTTAGCAGTAACTGCTAAGTTTTGAACACCTTAAATGTAGTTTTCAGACTTCTAAAACCACCTTAAGCGTGTTAATCATTGGTGATAGGTATATTACCATATAGATGGTTTCTATAGGTCAAAATTAAGGATGCCCATTAAATATGCCAGGTGGATTTAAAGATCAACATTGTTACTCTTTAATGGGCAAACTAAAAAAATAATTAATTGGATATTTAAAGAGTTATCTTAATAATTTTCTTATTTTGCAAAGCTTAGGTTTTCCTTGATTAATCATACGTTTGTCCTTAAATTCCCATAAAAGTATATTATTTGAGTGTCATGGTTTAACCCCAGCCAGCAACTAAGCACCACGCAGCTGCTTACTCACTTCCCCCCCACACAGTGGGATGGGGGAGAAAATCGGGAAAAGAAGTAAAACTCGTGGGTTGAGATAAGAATGGTTTAATAGAATATAAAAAGAAGAAACTAATAATGATAATGATAATAATAAAATTACAATAGCAATAATAAAAGGATTGGAATATACAAGTGATGCACAATGTAATTTCTCACCACCTGCCGACCGATGCCCAGTTAGTTCCTGAGCAGTGATCCCCCCAGGCCAACTACCCCCAGTTTATATACTGGGCATGACATCAGATGGTATGGAATACTCCGTTGGCCAGTTTGGGTCAGCTGTCCTGGCTGTGTCCTCTCCCAACTTCTTGTGCCCCTCCAGCCTTCTTGTTGGCTGGGCATCAGAAGCTGACAAATCCTTGACTTAGTTTAAACACTACTTAGAAACAACTGAAAACATCAGTGTGTTTTCAACATTCTTCTCATACCAAACTCAAAACCACAGCACTATAGAAGCTACTAGGAAGACAATTAACTCTATCCCAGCTGAAACCAGGATACTGAGCAATAATATGAAGTACATTAAACTCTGTAGGGCTTAATGGAATCCCTATAAAAAGTCACTAAATTCATAGTAAAGGGTGTCCTTACACTTATTAGAATCTTATGCAAAAAAGACATAGTAATTAATTTTAAAATCTTAGCATTACAAACTATAGAACTGATTAACAAATTTGTACCTGTTCTTTTACATTTTCCATTTATAATAACTGTAAAGACATGTAACTCAAAAAATGTACTATGGTACTTTTTTTATCAGTGGCATTTTTTATTGTGTATTAGATGAAGACAAGATAAAAAAGGCAAGAGAGAGAGGGTAAATCACATAGTCATTCTGAGACCTTAAAAGTAAACATAGCAATGTGATTAGTAGTCCCTCAACTTAATAGATTAGCTACATTGTTTGCTTGTATTATGAGATATTTATAAACTGTTTGAATTACATACCTGTTTGGGCAAACTGGATAGTTTAACTTTATTAAAGTGTTATGCATCTTTAACTCAGTGATAGAATAGAACTTTTTATCTGTTTTTTTTCAGGCGGTCATGATTTAAGCAATATTTAGCTTTCTTATTTCTATTTAGAGACACAAATACAGAAATAGACCACTAGTAGATTGTCTTTCCAAATTTAGGAAGAAATAACAAAGAATCTCTACAATGTAAATACACGCATTCTCTCCTTTCTGAATGTGAGCTAATTTATCTGCGGTGCATAATTTGTACCTGCAGTTCAAGTGAAAAGTTAGCAACCCCTAACACTCTTATAAGTGGAAAGCACTCATATAGCAGTGCATATTCTAGCTATATTAATATTAGAAAGAAATCCATATAATAAATCAGAATGAACACTAGTAAAAAATCATAACAAAATCAATTTTCTGTTATCTCCATAATTATTTATAGCTATTATAAACACAAACATTTCACTAAATGTAAAGAACCGAAAGCCTATTTGTCTCTTACTCTTAAGACTTGAATGTTAAAAAGGATCAGCATTTTATCTTTTTTTACACTTGCTGCTCGCTCTCTCTCTCAAAAAAAGAGATGAAAATATTATCATTTTAGAAACTGATCTTCAACCGTGTACAATAAGAAAATTAAATAAAAGAGTTCCAGCCGTTGGGTTACGGTGCATTTCTACTTTCTCAGCTCATCCAACCTTCACTCTATTACAAGTGCACTCACTCAATACAAGGTATGTGTATAGCAGAAAACTTGAAGTAGAAACATCAATCTCCTGTCTTTTTTAATAAAAGAAAAAAAAACAAAAAAAACCCCAAGCAATTTCTTTTCAAAGAAACTGAATGAAACTTTAAACTGAAACCACAAAATAATCCCTTAAGCAGCATAACCCTTAACATTCTTTCTTCCTCCCAGTATTAATATCAAGTCCAATGGAGCCAAGGAGCTATCTTAAACACCGTGGCTGTCTATTCAAAAGCACAGCAAGCATAGCGGCAAAGGCCTCATATTGTAGTGACTCAACATAAAGTCAATAGGAGTTTTTTTGAATAATGAGTTACAAGACTTAGCTGTGACAAATTGCACTAGGCTCATTAAGAGTTCTCTTGAAACTGTTTAAGATGCATGATAGCATATATTGATTGACTCACATTTGAAGAAAATATGCTATTTGTTAAAAGAACTGTGCTTATTTCCGTGAAAGAAGGATTATTTTTTGTTTTCTTGGAAATATACAGTGGCAAGTACACAGTGAAAATAATATTATTGACATGCCACATGAAAGATGGATTTCCTCCTACTGTAATACTGAACGATTCCTACCAAAATGACTGAAGCAATTGCGTGTGTTGAGGAAAGCTATGTAAAGGATAATAAAGCTGCCCAAATATAAAAGAAATCTTAGCTTTTCAAATTTTGGGTTGTTGTTTGATGTAATATTTATAATCTTCAAGGTTCAAAATTATTATAGAAATTATGATGGATGAATTTTAAAAGATTTATTTTCAACAGGAGCTCAACTAAAATCTTTAAGAGGTATCATGCAGTTACCTTCCGTTGGTATTGACACAGGCTTCTTTCATGATGCCTCAGAGTGGGGAAAATAAAGACCAAAATTACAGTCACTTTTGAAAAATGAAATTATTATAAAATCACAAAATAATTTCATTTAGAAGGGACCTCTGGAGATGATCTGATCCAAACTGCTCTTCAGAGGAGGTCAAATTAGGACAGGTTGCTTAGGGATGTGTCCAGTCCAGTTCACTGTCTCCAAAGATGGAGATTTCAGAACGTCTCTGGACAAACTGTTCCAGTGTTTGACCACCCTCATCGTTGACAAATATGTCCTTGTATTTAATCAGAATTTCCATGTTGCAACTTGTGTCTGTTGCCTTTTGTCTTCTCATCATACGCTTCCAAGAAAAGTCTGGATCCATCTTGTCTACACCCTCCCAGAATGCAGCTGTAGACAGCAAGAAAATCTCCCTTCAGCCTTCTCTTCTGGACGCTAAAGAAACCCAGTTCTCTCAGCCAGCCCCTCCTCATACATCATGTGCTTTGGGCCCTTTAGCCTCTTGCTCACCCTCTGCTTGACTTGCTCCAGTATGTCATAGTCTTTCTTGTACTGGGGGGCCAACACAGTGTGCTCTAGATGTGGCCTCACCAGTGCTGATGGAGGGGAAGAATTACTGCAGCCTGATGACTCTGCTCTTGCTGATGCAGCTCAGTACACCAGTGGCTGCCTTCACCACAGGGGTACAATCACTGCTTCCGTTCCACTTGTCTCTCAGGGCCCAAGGTCCTTTTCTGCACAACTCTTTGCTATCCAGTTGATGAACAGACTGGACTGATGCACTGGATTATTCAGTCCCTGGTGCAGGACTTTGAGTTTGTCTTTGCTGTACATGATGAAGTCTCGTCGGCTCATTTCTCCAGCATGTTGAGGTCCAGGTGAACAGCAGGCTTAAGTTCCAGCATACCAACCACTTCCCCTAGTTTGTTATCATCCACAAATTGCTGAGGGTGTACTCCATCCCATTACCCAGGTTGTTTATAAAAGCATCAAACAGTATCAGGCCCTGAAGAACACCACTAGTAACTGGTCACCACTTAGACTTTGTGTTGTTGACCACCACCACTTGAGCCTGGTGTCCAGTCAATTTTCCCCCACCTTATAGTTCATCTGTCCAGTTCATATTTCACCAATTTGCTATAAAGATACTATGAAGACTGTTTTGAAGGCCTTTCTAAGATCAGGATATACAACATTCACTGTTCTCATTGTTCTCTCATCCATGGAACCAATCATAGAGGGCAATCTCAGGTATCTCCCAAAATTAGCATAACGTTTCAAAGGTCATTGACAGCAACCTTGCAATGAGATTGGCTGCCTCTACAAGCATTCTTGGATCCAGCCCACCTGGTGCCACAGACTTCTCTACATCTGATTTTTACGTATGGTCCATAATCTGGTCTTTTACTGATGTGGGCTTTACTGAACTCCCCCAGGCTCTGCCACTAGTTGCAGGGGCCTGGGAGGCTTGAAAGCAAACTTTATCAAGAATGGCCAAAGCAAGGAAGGCACAAAGTATCTCAGCCTTTTGCATGTCCTCTGTCCCTAGGTCTCTATCCCAAGAGCAATGGGACTACATTTTTCTTAATTTCCATTTGCTGCTGATATACTTACTGAAGCCTCTCTTGCTGCCTGTCATATCCCTGACTAGCTTCAACTCCAGCTGAGCTTTGGCTTTCCCAGTTCCAACACTACATGTGTGGGCAATGACTCTATATTCCTCTTGGGCAGCCCATCCCTGCTTCTGCCTGGTGTGTTGTTTCCTTTTCACATTTGAACTCACTCAGGTGTTCCCGTTTTCCTACAGCTATGATAGCAATAGGAATTTATATTTAAACAATATAAATTATTGAAATAGATCTGTTAAAATATACAAAAAGCCCAGAGTTTTCTTTCACTTTGACTATATGGACGGAATTAAATACCAGACATATACACATACACTCTCTTGTGTCTACCGGGAAAGAAAAATAAAATTGATTATAATGTAAATTGTCCTAATGTCCACTTCGTTCATATTATGTTCTTTGCAGCCTGTTAGAGTGAGACTTCAGGGTATTTTTGATAAGTGCAAATGTTAAAAACATTTTTCTATTTAGGGGTTTTTACTACAGACTTGAAACTCTGAGCCGCATAATGCATTGGTAGTTAAAAGGAGTATGGAATGAACCTGAGGGAAGAGGCTGAGAAAGGAAGGGATAAAAGATGACAGAAAAATTACATCTAACCTCTGTGTCTCCTACTCCTGTTGCTCTTTGTCTCTCAATCACAAAACCAAAGTAATATTTACTTTGAGCCAACGAGGAAAAGAGGCAACAACTTAGCTGAGGACGTGCTCTGCAGATGCTGTTACTCAGCTGGGAAAACAGGGATGCCTTTCTGCAGTCCTTTTCCTTTCCTCTCCACTGTGGTGACCCAAGCTACACGAAGTTTGTCATGGTGTAACCCCAGCCAGCTTAGAACTAAACACCACACAGCCACTCATTCATGCCCTCCCCCCCCCGCCCCTGCAGTGGGATGAGGAGAGAAGCAAAAAAAAGTAAAACTCAGGGGTTGAGATAAAGACAGTTTAATAGGACAGAAAATAAGAAAATAATAATAATAATATAATGATAATAATGATAATGATAATAATAGAATTGGAATATACAAAACAAAGATGCACAATGCAATTGCTTACCACTCACTGACCGATGCCCAGTTAGATCCTGAGCAGCGATCCGCCCCTGCCCCGGCCAACTACCCCCAGTTTATATACGGGGCATGACATCACATGGTATGGAATATTGCTTTGGCTGGTTTGGGTCAGCTGTCCTGGCTCTGTCCTCTCTTGTGCCCCTCCAGCCTTCTTGCTGGCTGGGCATGAGAAGCTGAAAAATCCTTGACTTAGTCTAAACACTACTTAGCAACAACTGAAAACATCAGTGTGTTATCAACATTCTTCTCATGCTAAATCCAAAACATAGCACTGTACCAGCTACTAGAATGAAAATTAACCCTATCCCAGCTGAAACCAGGACACAGCTTTACCAAAACATTGTGCAGGTCTACACTTCTATTTTCTGGGGTGAACAGACTTCCGGGCTACAGGGAAGAGAATGAATTCCCTTGGTAGATCTTTTTTGAAATTGAAGCAGAAGATGCAAGAACTGTAGATGATACTTTTTTCCTTGTCTATGAAAAACATTTTTCTTGTCTATAGAAGGCATTTCCAGGAAGCTCTGCAAAAAGATGAGGGAGTCAACTCTAGCTGAACTCTGCTAAAAGGCAGAGTGCAGGATTTAGGGGAGAGTTACATTGTGCAAGACCGAGGTGACTTTGCTGTAATTTGGAACGTAAAGGGTTTTTTGCAGGGGAGATAAGGGAAAGACAAAGACCATACAGGTTATTACAAAGATGCTGGAATTGGAGAGTTTGGGATAAAGCAGCAAATGAATGTCTGTGGAAGAGAAGAAGGACCAAAGTATTTCAGGAACCAATTAAACTAAAAACAAATTAAACAGCTGAGAACTAGGAGGCTATTAAGAATCACTAACTTGTTCACTGACTGAGCACATTCATGTGATTCACAGTTTTGTATTAGTGAAATACCATTTAAAGATTTCCTTGGTTTTGAAAAGAGACTTAAGATAAACACAATTATTTTCTCTGATTATAGATTTGAGCTTCTGAATTTGTTTAAAGTGAAAGACCAGCTTTCTGTATTTTGTACCTAACGTGATCAAAACGGCAAATAATGAGCACAAAGGAAAAGAAAATATGTCACTTGGCACCTCTTGGTAAACTAATAGTCTCAGAGAATCTAAACTACTCCACTGACTTCATATAGGGTTTCACATGGCTAAAATTGTAGATGTCACTGAAAAAAGAGGAACATTTTTGCATTTGCATTTTAAGCCCACAAGTCTTTATTTAAGAAAGCACATAAGCACACCTGTAAGTCCATGTATGCAGAATTTCAGTATAAAAGACTTATTCTCTCAAACTGTTTATCTTCCTGTCTTGTAGGTAGCATTGTCTTGATAATACAGCCTTAAATAGCACAGGCAATGGAGCACAAGGAGACCAGCTGCTACATCCTATCTGACAATTATCAGCAAACTTCATCTACCTTGAGAGGATGTTAAGTAATGAAGTCCTCATCGCACATGTGATTGAAAGCTAGCCTTACACATGATGACTCAAACAATACTTAAACAGACAGGTTGCAAATTACTGTGTATATAATTTCTAGGCTCTATCAGATCACATACCTTAAGTTGTAACTTTTTTTTGCCTCTATTTTCCTTTTTCTTATTTTCCTTCAGGTATTTTGAAAGACATACTAGGAGAATTTGAAATCCTAGTGAAAAATTGTAAATAAACCATTTACAGTGTTCATCAGAAATAAACAAGAGGCTTTCTTTTATTACAGTCAGAGATCAGTGTGAAATAGATTTATTATGTATATAGATTTATGTAGCACCATATAGTGCTGCTACATACAGAAACACATATCTATGTTTCAATCTTCATTTTTTTATCATCAGAAATCAATGTGCTTGTGCACAGTACCAGTCACAGTCAGGTTCTATTTCTGTATGTCTACATATAGTGTATTTAGTTCCTGTGTTGGTGATCTGCAGAAGTCATCACTCACAAAGCTGTGATTTGTGGATAAGAATGCATGGGGCACATTTTGTAAGCAGGAATATTTTGGTAAATTTTGTTCCTCATTGTAATGTTTATAAAGGGAAAGAATGAATTAAAGTCCAGTTCTGATCTGAGAGACAACATGGGAATATTTGTACTCAATTTGCCTCCAGATGTATGCATGACAGGAGTAAAACTGAGAGAAAAAGTGAAAGTGAGAAAGCAGGACATTGCTAGTATCAAGCAACTGTATATGCAGCAATCATTAGCAAGATCGTAATTCTCCAAGTTTGACTGGGCAGTGCATCTGAGGAAAATACATCTTAGCAAGAAACCTGATTTGCCAATCATTAATGTTTAAGATTGAATTCTAAGGACACTTAAGCACAAGGAAGAGATGTTAGCAGAGGCCTATTTTTACAGCAAGGACAGAGAAAGGCAGAAATTGATGGCACTTACAAGAACAGAAAGTCAGAAATTTCTTGATCTGGACTCCAGTTAAGAATGATCAGATTATACTGTCTGAATGACTTTGTCTTCTGTAATCCAGATAACCATTACAGACATATAAACTGCTGTAGATGAGCCAACTTACTTTATAAGAAAAAAAGCAGTTAATTCCTTTTTAAAAAGTTAGGTTTACATTCAGAATTAAGTGCCTCCACTTAAGCCATGAAGACAGTGGAGGCTTCTGTGACTCATAGGCTAGGCATTAGAGTCTAATAAAGCACTTCAATGCAAAGGTATTGCCAAGACCTACCTGAATGCGGGCACTCGGAGGCTATGCAAGAACTGAAATCTTGCACAGAAGGCTTACACACATGTATATATACGCATATACAAAAGAGAATCTGCACTGAAAAAGTTCAGTTACTGTCATGGATCTTTCAAATATCTATTGTTACAGTTATGTAAAGGTGGATGTTCATAATTGGAAAATGAAAAATACGCACATAATTATATCAGTGCCAGTCTTCAGGAAAGAGGACCGAGCTTTGCCAGTATGCATTTTTATGAGTCATGTAAACAAAATTGATCTGATTGGCAAGGATAAAAACCAGCTCCTTATATAATTTTGAAAGACATCGAAGTCTATCAAATAAGGCATTACAGAGGAAGTACTGGATGGCAATAATCCCAAATAAAAATCAAATTTAATTATCAGAACAATAAACACAATGATATAGATGGAGATGTACTAGCTGCTCATTTCTAAGCCCACCACAGCTATCAAAGCTAACACTGATGACTTACAAGCAGAATCTGTTACTTCACTACATCACCACATTCTTAACTCACATTCTCATGAGTTAAGAAGTCACATCATTCAGTTCTGTCACTTAATTCGCAAACAAGAGATAAGCAAATTTTCTGATACACACAAGCCAAGGAACACTTGGCTGGAGAGTGAAAGGTAGATTCTCCACAGACAGCAGAAAGCACATTATAAGAATTGTATAGCTACTGCTCAAGAGAAGAAAAACTCTGGAAAATAATATAATTATTTGAAAACCAGAAACTTATATAAATCATCTACCTTGATTTATAAATAAAATTTTAATCACATATTCTGACAAACTTAGGTAACTATAGCAAAAACCCCAAAACGTTAACTATCCAATTTACATGACTACAATATTGCCTTGTCGTACAACAGTGAAATTAGAATTGTATTTATACAAGCATTATACCTTTTAGAGACAAATGAGCAGACAGAGATGTTCCCTATGTATTTTTCCAGCTCTAGTGCCTTCACAAATATTTGCAAGGCAGCAAAGCCATGAGCAACATTTACCTTGAAACTATTCAACCCAGTTCTTGAATATACCTTCCTAGGCCAATACTGTCTCCCAAAATATTATTCATATCCCACTTTTCAACAAGGGCAGCTTTTTTAAGTTCAGTACAACAGATGTACAGCTATTATACATTTACACATATTTCTTTTGTCCCCTCCCCTTACAACCTCTATTTTCAGTAACATAAGTCTATTAGGAAGAGAGAATATTTTCTAATCAATCATGGAAGAAAACTCAGGAATTACTTAGCAAATCAGATAATAGGGGAAAGGGATTTATAGTGGTTTAAAATGGAGTTTGATAAAATTAATGGGAGAAATCATATGGCAGCTTAGGGTAATTTTTGAGTTAAAAATCAAGATTGTGATATGAGACCTTTTGTGTGTAAATTGTTGATATTCCTAAGGAGAATTGAAAAAAGTGGATTGCTGTCTGTTCATCGTGTTTGTATCATATCTATATTGTACTAATACAATGCTTCAGGGCTTCTGTTGGTTACTGGCAAGGGCAAAAACTGGTTTGGACTTTTTTTTAAAATCCTTGATGTATCAGTAGACTTTCAATGTATTTTCACCCTTCTGTGAAACACTGAATTGCCACAGCAAGATTGAATCTGACACAAGGCCAGTGCTCCCAGAGGTTTTAAATTCTTGAGTGACTCCCCTTGACCTGCTCATTTAGCATGCTCATCTAACTGGAATGGCAGATATCTCTGGAGTAGCTTAAGGTAAATTGCTCTGTAGGTAAGATCTATTCACCTGGTTTTGTGGGAAATTTCAAACCTAACAGCAGCCTCTGCAGGATTAGGCCATTGGTGCTGCCTCATGAGCTCTCAAATTCTTTTCCTGTGATTACTAATAATCAGAGTCTTTTAATCTGCCCTGTGATCAAAACTCAGGCTTAGAGTACTGGGAATTTTCTGGTGGTAAATGAGTGTATGCAGAGAAAATGGTCCAAAACATGTTGGATTAAATATCTACCACATATAGATAAGGGAAACAGAAGACAACAACTCTTCAGCCCTATGTTTCTAAGCCATATCTGTGATACAGCATCTGAAAGTACAGAGAATATTTAATAATGAATATACCTTTTAATAATTCAGATTTTTCCTTCCATTCAAAATCACAGTATCTAGACCACAAAAGTTCAAATTCAAGATTCTGTGCAGAGATAACATACCTTCATTTTTTTAGCACAAGTAGCAAAGCATGAGAAAGTTTTTAAAGATGGGTTTTAACATTGTAGTTGTGTCTTGGCAACTTAAAATAATTACACAAATTTGCTTAAGATTTTTGCTAATGCTAGGTTACAAAAAATTAACAGATATTTCCTTTTTCCTCTCTGCCATTCCATTAGTAGTTCTTTGACAGAACAAAAATTGAAAGAATATGCAAAAAGTCTTATTTGAAATATATTTCCATAATTAAGTCTGATTACTTCTATTTCCAAATAGCTACAGATGTTTTTCTAATTAGCACTGGGAATTTTACACTGGCACTGAGTCTGCTGTCTTTTCCTACAGGAAATTGTGCACTTCTGCCCATTAACTTGAGTAAAGAATGTCAACATGATAACACGCGCAACCAATCTGTTAGCCACATTTCTAGACTGCTTTTTTTATTGGGTGTATTCCCTCAGGAGTCTACACTGCTAGTACTGTAAAATTATAATGAAAATGCCATAAAGCACACAGACTTCTGACTTGACACCAGTATTGAATTTCAACACTGTATACTTAAAATGCCATTTAAAATATTGTCTAATGATTAGGTCCAGGGGAGGGAAAACTGTCACAACATGAACAGTTAATTAAAATTATTACTCTGATTATATGAAAAATTATAATATTACTCTCAGGACAAATAATATCCTCTGCTTTATCTGTGTTGTATTCAAGTATACTTGACACATTGAGCAGTATTTTAAGTTATTTCAATTTATTTCACAGGACGGTGTTAGCAGACACCACTGTGGCATGTCTGCTGACTGGCCCCTGCAAAACCCTACCACTCTCCATGGAAACCTCTGTTTGAATATTGGATCTGTGACTGTCTCCTTAGGCTGGTAGGTCTTGATACTTCTGATATCTGTTGGCAAGCATGGATATTGTTAAGATTAAACCAACAAATATGACCTTTCAGATGTTTTGCCCTCAACTTACCATTTCCATAACCTGATTAAAAAGGCAAAGTTGTCTTCTGGAATTTTCTGCATACCCCCTGGCAAATTTTACTGTCAAGGTGCGTGCATATCTGCAATTAAGGATATGTACACGTGCACCCTGGGTAGGAAATGCATCCCTAGCTGATTTGGTGTTTAATTACTTGCCCTCTATTGATCTGATTTATGGAACTCTGTCTTCTTAGAACCAATTTCCACAGCTCTTATCTGCTTTAGACATTCTGCTGAAAGTTTATCTTTCGAGCTCTGTTTTTAAGAATTCATAGTGATTAAACATGTTTACATATTTGCATGAAGAGTACTGTATCAAGGCAAATGACTGATCTGTAAAGAGGAAAAGAAAAGCATACCAACATTGCACCTTCAGCTACTGTTAATTGGCCCAGTCCATTAACTTCATTAGAGGAATGTCAGTTTATACCAGCTGAGAACTTGCTTCTTTCTTCCATAAGTTAAAAAATTTCTTCTTAGGTTGACTTCTGCTGGTAGTTTACACTGAACTGTGAAGAACTTGATATGGTAATAAGGACTATTCCCTTATGTACTTTGGTAATGTGAACAGTAAGTAATGTAAGAATTAAAGTTAATAAGTATTTTAGAACAAGGTTGCTTCTCAGATTTAAAATGCAAGTCTTTATTACAGACAATTTGGTAGGGATTTACCCTATGCAAAGAGATACATGTCATTTTTGTTTTCAGTTGAGCTACGCTGTCCTGAGACTCATGTTAAAATTGGAAACAGGAAGATTAAAAGTAGGCAGCTTTGATCTGAATGCATTTGATACTGTCTTATTAAATCTGGCAGAATTTGAACTTTAGAAGTGACTCTAGTTGTCCAGAAACACAGCTGTTTGGTTGACATCGTGCTACAAGTGAAAATCCCCTGCATATAAATGAATAGCCCTGACTGGTGATTAGGCCCTGAGCACATGAGAAATTCATCTCCAAAGTATCATACTCTCTTATTAAGCCATGCATAACATGTTATCATACCCAGGTGATCTGCAAAGACTCTGCATATAGTAAAAAAGAAAAAGCAATAAAACCTTTTCTCCACTACTGTGGATTTCCACTATTCAGATATACACAATTTTCTCCCATCTCCACTATCATGTATTTGTTCACCATTCTTTGAAGTGTCTACTCTCCTTTACGTATATTTAATCTATCTCCTTTCTTGCAAATTCCCCTCTGCCAGTTTTTCACTCCATTTCCTGCCACAATCTTCCCTTCTGCCCATCTGTATCTTTCTTCTGTTTCTCTTTAAAACATCTCTCTTCCATGACTCACTGATATTGTTCCCTTCTATTCATTCCTTCCCACTTTCTCCAATACCAACTTTTTTTTGAACTTTTATATTCCTGTACAAACATAAAAACAACCAGATAGTCTCTAAGAGTGACCAGAAGTAGATTCTCAGGAAGAAACGTATGAACACAGCAAACATAGGGTGCTTTGTCCCCTGGTATACTCTCTCCCGAATTCCTGTAGTGTGAAATAAAGGGACATCTTGAGCCAGTTTCCACACCTTACTTATATTTAATAGCTGTTGATGGACTTTTCTTCTGTGAAGTGATATAACTGCTCTTTGAAGCCAGTTACACTGTTCTCATCTGCAACAGTGTTTTGCATTTGAATATACTTGCATTCATTTTAAGTATGCTGTTAATGCTTGGATTGTGAGAAACACTGAATAGTCATTTCCTATGCACATTTTCCATGCCATACATGACTGCAAACCCAGATCACATCCCTCCTCATCCAAAAGCAATTCAAGGAGCCTTTTCTGTTCTTAATCTCTTCTCATACAGAAGTTTTGATCAGTTTTGTCACCCTTTCCATAAGCCTCTTCTACTTCTACTCTATCTTTCTGAGATAAGCTGACGATATCAAAATGCATACAACATTCAAAAGGTGACAGGACATCATTGATTTATATAATGGTATTAGCTCCCATTTTAATTCCTTGTCAGCTGTTGTGGTTTCAGCCCAGCTGGTAACAGAGCACCATGCAGCCGCTCGCTCACTCCCCCACACCCCCCCAGCCATGGTGGGATGAGGAGAAAATATAAAGGCAGGGTCGTGGACCAAGACAAGGACTGGAAGGGATCACTCACCACTTATGGTCACGGGCTTGGGGAATAAATAAAATCAATTTAATTGACTACCAATCAAATCAAAACAAGGATATTAGGAAGCAAAAGCAAACATTAGAACACCTTCCCCCCAGCCCTCCCTCCTTCTTGGCTCGACCCCACTCCCGGTTCTCTCCACCTCCTCCCCGCCTCAGTGGCACAGGGGGACGGGGAATGGGGGTTGGGGTCAGCTCCCCACACCTTGTCTCTGCCGCTCCTTCCTCCTCAGGGGGAGGAGGACTCCTCACTCTTCCCCTGCTCCACCGTGGGGTCCCTCCCACAGGAGACAGTTCTCCACATACTTCTCCTGCATGGGTCCTTTCCACAGACTGCAGTCTTCAGGCACAGACTGCTCCAGCGTGGGCTTTCCCATGGAGTCACAGCCATCTTCAGGGGCATCCCCCTGCTCCGGCATGGGGTCCTCCTTGGGCTGCAGGTGGGCATCCACTCCCCCGCTCCCCTCCATGGGCTGCAGGGGAACAGCCCACCGTCTCACCACGGGCTGCAGGGGCATCAACCTCCTCCGGCGCACCTCCTCCCCTCCTTCCTCACTGACCTTGGTGTCTGCACAGGTGTTCCTCTCACATTCCAATCCCCTCTCTGCTGCAGGTTTTCCCTTCTTAAATCTGTTCTCCCAGAGGTGCTACCACCACCACTGATGGGCTTGGCCTTGGCCAGAGGTGGGTCCGGCTTGGAGCCAAGGAAGCTTCTGGCAGCTTCTTACAGAAGCCATCCCTGTAGCCCCTCCCCTGCTACCAAGCCGCCCGCTCCCCAAACCCAATACATCAGCTCAGTTTCTTGAAGAACCTGTGATAAAGAACTTAGACTAAACCTTTTTTTGAAATTCAGATATATCAGTTGGGCTGCTGTTTATCCATATGCTTACTGACTGCTATGAACAGCTGTGAGCCCCTCTACAAGAATCACGCAGGCTCTTGCTTTCCATGCATAAATTATTTCTATACTTTATCAGATTTTTACTGATTTTCATCCACTTCAGAAATCAGATTTATTCTCAGATCCTTCCTGTTATCCTTCATAAAGTGTCGTCACTTTTCGCAGCTTCTATGCTTCTAGAACATGGACTGACAAAAGAGGTTAAGTAATCAGTTAATAGTTGCTTATTTTTCATATTTGACTGCCTTTAGAACTCTCTGGTGAATCCTATCTCATCTTGGCAATGTTTCTTCATTTAGGTACTTGAACTGTCCCTTCACTGCAGTAACTAGGTATCCCTGGATCTCTCAGTTCCTCCTTGTTTCAACACAATGCTTCTGGTTGATGCGTATCCACACTTCCATCTCCTTGTGTGTTGTCTGACAGCTTCTAGTAAGAAATCTGAATTCTGCTAGCTCAGCTGCTAAGTCCCCTGAGTCCCAGGTATCCCCAGGCCAAAGATGCATAAGAATATATGAAAGTTTCTTATCTTTCCAATATTAATATATTCTCGTTGATTATAAAGGAAGATACTCTCTCATTCCTTTACTATAAAAATACCCCAGAAGACAACTATTTAACCAGTTTTCCATGTACAGTTCAAAAGAAATTCTGTAAAATAATGTTTGAGTTTTATGTTTGAAATACTTAGGAGCAGGGAGGTGATTGTTCCCCTGTACTCGGCACTGGTGAGGCCGCACCTCAAGTACTGTGTTCAGCTTTGGGCCCCTTACTACAGGAAAGACATTGAGGTGCTGGAGCATGTCCAGAGAAGGGCAACCAAGTTGGTGAGGGGCCTGGAGCACAAGTCTTATGAGGAGCAGCTGAGGGAGCTGGGGTTGTTTAGCCTGGAGAAAAGGAGGCTGAGGGGAAACATTATCGCTCTCTACAACTACCTGAAAGGGGGGTTGTAGTGAGGTGGGTGCTGGTCTCTTCTGTCAGGTGGCTGGAGATAGGACGAGAGGAACTGACCTCAAGTTGCGGCAAGGGAGATTTAGGTTAGATATTAGGAAAAATTTCTTTACTGAGAGCGTTGTCACACATTGGAATAGGCTGCCCAGGGAAGTGGTTGAGCCACCATCCCTGGAGGTATTCAAAAAGTGCGTAGACAAGGCATTTCAGCACATGGTTTAGTGGGCATGGTTGATGGTTGGACTCTATGATCTTGAAGGTCTTTTGCAACCTAAATGATTCTATGATTCTATGACTTTTTTAAATCAGAAAACCTTTCAGTAGATAAAATGGGTGGTGGACAAAATTGCAATGTCATAGTTCAGTACTTTTCACTTTAATTCTGGGTTCAAGCATGAGAGGGGAAAAAAAGAAAAACACAGGTGAATAAAACTTAATATGAATAAAATGGCATGGTTTATGAAGGACCTACACTGGTTTTTTATTAAGTAGACAAGTATGTTTCTGTTATACAAGCATTTAGATCTTTTTAAAAGTACCCCCAAACATTTACGATTTCCTTTTAACCTCGCTCAAACTTCAATTCAATAAAAGTTTCTTGGGCATCTAGTATGCATCTATAAGGTGAAATGAAAAATCAAAAGCTTCTTTTAGGGTTCAGTTCTTTTTCTGCACTGGAAATGACAGACTCAGATCTTTAAAACAGAGCAAGGAACCAGATTTCTTTAATTTCTTTTAGTGCTGCAGGTGCTCATGATACAATCACTCTAGAAGCAGAAGTAAAGAAATAGTCCCCACTGAAATCCTGATAGATAAATTAATAATAATGATAACAACAACAACAACAAAAACAACAAACAACTGTCGTGGTTTAACCCCAGCCAGCAACTAAGCACCACGCAGCCCCTCACTCACTTCCCCCCAACCCAGTGGGATGGGGGAGAAAATCGGGAAAAGAAGTAAAACTCGTGAGTTAAGAACAGTTTAATAGAACAGAAAAGAAACTAATAACGATAATGATAACAGCAATAATAAAAGAATTGGAATGTAAAAATGATGCGCAGTGCAATTGCTCACCACCCGCTGATTGACACCCAGCTAGTCCCCGAGTGGTGATCCCCCACCCCCACTTCCCCCCAGTTTATACACTAGATGGGACATCCCATGCTATGGAATACACCGTTGGACACTTTGGGTCAGGTGCCCTGGCTCTGTCCTGTGCCAACTTCTTGTGCCCCTCCAGCTTTCTCACTGGCTGGGCATGAGCAGCTGAAAAATCCTTGACTTTAGTCTAAACACTACTGAGCAACAACTGAAAACATCCGTGTGTTATCAACATTCTTCGCATACTGAACTCAAAACATAGCACTGTACCAGCTACTAGGAAGACAATTAACTCTATCCCAGCTGAAACCAGGACACCACCACCAACGATTTCTCTATCGTCTTGAGCGTTTTTGGGGTGGAAAAGTGCCAATTACAGAATTACGACTGAAAGTGTTAATCAAACACTTCTTTCCCCCAAATAATGCTAATTTCAAATTACTGTTTTAAGTCCATTTTATTTATTTTATATTTTTAACCATTAGAGCTTATATCTTTAGAAGTTTCTCTGTCAGTCAACAGGACTCAAAACCAAGAAAAGCCAAGTGTCTAAAGACTCACAGTTATATACTGAGTAATAGGAAAAAGGAGAGGAGTATCAGTACAAGACTCCCCTCAGGGTCAGTTGCTTGTGACTCTGCCAGTCAGTTACTGTATTGTATGCAATGTTGTCTTTTGACCTGCAGGAAAGAGATGCACATTTGATGAAGAATGAGGGGGCAAACAACCTATCTGGAATTGATTTGTATGCACTTCAAGAGAGAAAGAAAAAGAAAGAAGAAAGAATACAAGGTTTCTATTAAATATGAAGAGAGGAAAAAAACTATTACAAGCTCCAGTGAATGCCAAGATGACTGTTCAGTCATAGTGCAAGAATGCATGTTCTGTGCCATGTGATGCATGTGCATTAGTGCTGAACGTCACAACTACCATTTTGAACTGAAAGTAGGAGAGAGACCCAAAGAGTGGCTGAAGATCTGGAGTTAGCAAAACTGACATGGTCAAGGATATCAATCTAGACACCTTAATAATTGGACTTATTTTTTAAGAATTAGGTCACTTTAAATGGAAATTGTCAACAACTGACTCTTTAGTCATAACTACATTACTACTATTTTCCCATATTTCACTTTGGTATAGTTTCCATTAATGCCTGTTCTCATTAAATGAAGGGTCTATAATGAAAGATCTTCCTGGAAATATCTTCAGGTCTGCTTCCCTAATATTATAGGAACATTTAGATTTTACTTCAAATCCATAGCAATTTCTTTCAGTCAGGTAAGAATGGATACATAGTTCAATTATCATAACATTATTGGAAAACTTTCGTATTTCACTTTTTATTTAGCTATGGGATCATTGCCTTTCAAATTTGCATAATTTATACAAGGTATGCATATTGTATTTTATACAGTATGTGTTCAAGTTTGCTTCCAGTGAGTAAAGCAAAGAGGCTTTGATGTTCATACTGCTTCAGTAGGAACAAAATTAGTGTGGTTTCTATTTTCAGTCCCAGCTTACTGTGTAGATATAATATTTGTGTTAATGCTGAATCATACATTAGCAGGTACTTGAAGGTAGAGGCCTCTTTCCAGGGTGGACATCTCAAATATCGACTGGCTTACATTTTATTCAATTATTTTAACAGCTTATAAGAAGTTTTATAAGGTAAGAACAGGTAAAAGATAAACAGAGTCTACCGCTCACAGTGACTAATTCATAACTGTAAGATGCATGCAGGTTTAATAGTTACCTTAAATGTACTTCTTCGCAAGCCTTTGATTTTGGAGGGCAGTTTACTAATGCAGGTGTCTGCCAGGTCAGTCCAAGAATGGAAATCATTTTCAGACCAGTTGACATAGCTTAGTAGCACCATCCACACAAAACTCATAAGCTTAAGACTCACTGTGCTTTCTGTGACCTTGAAACATAGGCAAATTCTCTTAAATGCTTTTAGACAGAGTTCCAAAGGAGGACAAATTGCCTGAATCATTATTACTGGCAAGTTTGACCTTGATGGCATGAGAAAGCAGTGGCAGGGAAAGAAAACTAAAAAATATCCAATGGCATTGGGCTTAACAAGAGGCTGGACCCATTGCTTCAACTGACTGCTTATGCAACAGTCCGAGCTACCACCTTATCTTTTATAAACATATGCTTCCCTGCCATTATTCTTGAATACAATAAAAGAACAGGAGCCGGGGAGATTTTTCTGAATACTATTTAATTGATTCTATAATGTTTTCTTCACAAGTTCTATGCCTCTGAAAATTGAAAATCTTCAGGGGAATGTTCTCTGCTTTAGAAACAGAAGAGGGAATTGCTCTTGCCATGACCAAACTGAGCGACTCATTTATTTCATTTTCAAGTAAATTAAATGCAAAATCTAGAGATGTTACTCTGAATATGCAGTTTTCAGTGAAGTCTTTAAATTATCTCACCGACAAAGATTTGCACAGAAGCCAAAGCCTGAAGTCCTTTATTAGGCAAAGGTTTTACTGACTCCCAGGATTTAAGAAACAGGTTGCTAGCAGTTTAATATCAACAATGCCTTTCTGGAAAGACACTGTGGGTTGATTTTGGAACACTCTAAGGAGAGTGCAATTGGACCACTCAGGCATCACTATTTGCATTTCACTCTCATTACAGTATTCATTCTGCAGCATCACTGTAGGAAAAGGCCACAAAATAAGATAAGCGGTGAGAAATGCAGTAGCAGCATTTCCTGTGTTTGAAACCAGGGCTTATGCTGGGCTTTAGATCCATCATACTATACAAATAAACTAGTAATCCCACAAGTGATTTAATTTTGAATTTGGCTCTGCTGTGAGCAGGGAGGACTGGACCACGTGACCTCTGAAGGCCCCTTCCAACCAAATTATTCTATGATTTTAAGCATGAATTGAACTTTATAATGCAAGTTTTAGATTTAGGATGCCTGAGAAGATGCATATTCAGCTGAGTTAAGCTAGCATAGTCCAGTGATGAAATGGATCAATCAGCAATGACAAACAGCAAAGTAAAACCTGGAGTCAAACATTTGGCAATGGAAGAAATACTGAATGTTAGAATCTATTGCAAACTATCAAGACACCATAAATACAAACATTAGTATGCTATTATTTCTATCTCCTTTGAGGAACACTACCTACTGAAAAGCTTCTCATTATAAAAGCCTACATATACTATCTTATCCTTATTTATTTATTATTTTTCAATAAAGACTGCTCAGCTTTCACCTTTGCTCTTTCTGGAAAGCTGCAAATGTCAGTTCCTTCATCCTGCCACTGTTAGTTATCATGAACAAGGCCTTACTGCTCATCCAATATCCAGTTTCACTCGTTAATGGCATATGACTAGGTGCAACTTCTGTGAACAAGGCCTCAGAATGTATTCCTTTTTATACAATTCTTAGGTCCAAACTCCAGATTACTTTAGTGAGAGCAATTATGACAGAAACATAGGAAGTTTTAACCCCCTCCCTTGTCTTTGCAGAAGAAATATACCATTGAAAGCTGAGCTTTAAAATTAATAACAAGATTCTGACTGCATCAAGCTTAAGTGTGAAAAACTAGAAAAAATACATCAACCACTTAGCACCTTATTTTCATCTCTGTCTGATCACATTCATCAATTTATATAAATAGGATATATATAAATATTCTATGAATATATATCTTTGAAATATGTTTATTGAGTTCTGGATATCTGATCGCATCAATACACACTAAGAATGAAATTGTTGCTAGTGCTACAATCTTATTTATTAGACTTGAAGCAGATCCCAGTTTTCTGTATTTGAAGTCAAATTTCCATGGTTCTGAAATACATAGTAGCACTCATTGCTACTGTTTGCATTATTGTAATACAGAAAGTTTGACGATATCCTATTACCAAAGTAGGATGTTAAATTACTCTTAACTCCTTAGGGGAATACCTACTAAGAGAGAGATCAAAATCCTACTTCACTCTGGTCTTTCTGCCTCTTTTGTTTTCCCACATAGGCTAAACACAAACTGAAGTCACCAAACCTTGAGTTTTGATCTGAAAGAATGTACAGACACTTTTAGATTATATTTCTCACACACAGATTTCTTCTGCCCCTTTGGAACAGTTATATTTACAGGCCAAGGAACCTAACTGAAAGCATTGCTCTCCCAATTAGTCAGGTGCACGAAGCTTTATGTGCATTTGTTGTTGGTTTTAGCTGTTGCAAATGGGGAGGAATTTGTAATACCGTACCAAAGTTTCTTATTGACTCCTTTGGAAATTTTTGTCATTTGATCAAACTAAAACAGGTATAGAATTAAATACTAATACCCAGCAGAACAAAGTGACAAAAACTTCAAAACCCCACTATTCTGTAATCCATTGTCATTATTTTACCAGGAAATATTTTCCTATTATAAATGCTTTAACCAGCTAAATGGCACCAAGTATTAGCAAGCATTTCAAAACTGTTACAGTTAAGGGACAATTTTTTCACTATGCTACTTGGTCTTGACACTGCAATTTATACTCACTCACTAGACTAACAACAAAAAAACCAACCTGTTCTGTTAACAAGGACTCCAACTACAGCTGTGTTAATGTTTGCAGCAAAATTCAAATCCACAAGGCCTTCTCTGTGTTTTGGATTTCATTATGAACTCAGTCCACGCTCAGTGAAAGATCTGCTGGAAGTCTAAAACCTTTGAAGTAAGCCCAAGATCAATATTGTGCTAACAGAAATATATTTAATGGTTTTACTTCAAAAATCATATAAACCCTCTGGTATTGGTTAGAAGCAGACAGAAGACCATTTTCAGAACCCTGAGAAATCATGCATGAAGCCCTTTCCTGGGTTGGATTTTAACGAGATTTAAGATAGTTTAATGAATCCAGATAAGCTCTGGAATTTCCAAACATTTATTCAAACTTTCAAGGATCTTACCATCAATAACATTAATGGTAATGACCATATAAAAACCATATTCAATGGTCTTTCAGTTATGAGACATTTTTAGGCTAATATGCCTACAGCTCTCACACTTTTTCTGGAAAACAAGCATGACTGTGTGCCCATCTGATATGCCTGTAGACTAATGCATGCGAGATGGGGAATAGACAGGAGGGATTTGAGGTGGATGTGTAGTTGCAGGGCTATGATCTCACTGGGATCACAGAGATGTGGTGTGATAGTTCATACAACTGGAATGCTACACTGGATACAGAGTCTTTAAGAAGGGCATGTCAGGAGAGCAAGGAGGCATACCTGTCCTGTATGTGAGACAGGAACAGGAATGCACGGAGCTCTGCCTTGGAATGGATAATGAGCCAGCTGAGAGCTTATGGGTCAAGGTTAAAGGGCACACAACGATTGACGTTGTTGTGGGTGTCTGCCACAGCCCACCTGATAAGGAAGAAGTAGCAGAGGCTTTCTTCAGACACCTGGAAGAAGCCTCACATTTACATCTTCTGGTCCTCATGGAGGACTTCAACTGTCCTGATAGCCACTGGAGGCACTACAAAGAAGGGCAAAAGCAATCCACGTTTTTAAGTTTATTGCTTCTGGAGCACATTGACAACAGCTTCCTAACACCAGTGATCAAGGAGCTGACTAGGGGAGGCATTCTGCTGAACCTGATGCTTACAAATATGGAAGAATTGGTCAGGGATGTGAATGAAGGCTGGGGACAGCCTTGCCTGCAGCAACCATGACATGGCAGAGTTCAGGATCCCGTGAGAAAATAACAAGGAAAAAGCAAGACGAAAAATGTAGACTTGAGGAAATCAGACCAGTATACTATGAAGAAACCCATGGGATACAGTGCTGGAGAAGAAAGGGATCCAGGAGAGCTGGTTTCAAGGATCACAACCTTAAGCTCAAGAATAGTCTATCGCTACATGTAGGAAGTCAGGCAAAGGTAGTAAGAGGCCTGCATGCATCAACAAGGAGCTCCCAACGAAACTTGAGCATGAAAGGAAGCGTACAAGAGGTGGAAGCAGGGGCAGGTGACCCAGGAGGAATACAGACACACTGTTTGAGTTTGCAGGTACAGGGCTAGGAAAGCCAAAGCCCATATGGAGTTCAATCTGGCAAGGATCATGAAGGACAACAAGAAAGTTTTCTACAAGTACATCAGTAGCAAAAGGAAGGCTCTGGAAAACACAGGCCTGCTGCTGAATGGGGCAGAGGATCTGGTGATAGAGGACATCGAGGAAGTCAAAGTACTCAATGTCTTCTTCACCTTGATTTTTGCTGGTAAGGCTTGCCTTCAGCAAACCCAGGTCCCTGTGGCCAGTGGAAAAGTCTGCAGAAAGGAAGACTTGCCGTAGTTTGAGGAGGATCAGGTCAGTGTGCACACACATAAATACGTGAAACTTGATGGGATGCACCCACTCACGAGCGTTGAGCAAGCTAGCCAATGTCATTGTGAAGACACTCTCAATTATCTTTGAAAGGCCATGGCGAGCGGGAGAGGTTCTTGAGGATCAGACCAAATCAAATGTTACTCCTACCTACAGGAAGGGCAAGAAGGAGGAACTGGGGAATGACAGGCTGGTTAGCTTCACCTTAATCCTTGGGAAGGTGATGGAGCAGATAATCCTGCCAACCATTTCAAACATATGAAGAACAAAAAGGTCGTTAGGAGTAGTCAGTATGGATTTACAAAGGGGAAATTATGCTTGGCCAACCAGACAGCCTTCCACAACAGAATGACTGGCTCAGTGGATGGGGGAGAGCACTGGACATTGCTTACCTTGACTTTAGTAAGGCTTCTGACAGTCTCCCAATACATAGACAAACATCATCATAGACAAACAAATGAAGTAAGGGCTAGATAAGTGAAGAATAAACTCATGCACTAATAAACGCTTCAGTTCACCAGGTGGAAATCAACTCTGCAGAACAGGACCTGAGAGTGTTGCCAGACTGAACCTGAACCAGCAACGTGCCCTTGCAGGAAGGATGGACAACAGCCTCCAGGGCTGCCTTAGAAGGAGGACTGCCAGCAAGTCAAGGGAGGAGATCTTTCCCCTTTGTTCAGCAGTGGTGAAACCACAACTGGAATGCTGGGTCCAGTTCTCAGCCGTGCAGTCCGAAAAAAACCCCACCCAAAACATAGAGAAACTGGAGTGGGTTCAGAAAAGGGCCACTAAGATGATTAAGAGACTGGAGCGGCTGATGAAGAGAGCCTGGGAGAGCTGGCATTGTTTAGCTTCAGGAAGAGAAGGCTCAAGGAAGATCTTATTAATGTGTATGAATATCTGTCGGGAGGGAGTAGTCACGAGAGCACCAGAGTCTTCTCAGCTCCCCCTCACCAGTAACAGAATAAGAGGCAATGGGCACAAATTGAAATGGAGGAAATTCCATTTCAATCTATGAAAAAACTTTTTTACTGTGAGGTTGCCCAGATGGCATCTCCATTCTTGGACATATTCAAAACCTGGCTAGCCATAATCCTGAACAACATGGTCTAGCTGTCCCTCCTTTGAGCAGATGGGTTAGACAGTATCCAGAGGTCCCTTCCGGGGTCAATGATTCTAAGATTAATTTAAAAGTATTTGTAATATACTGAAGGGTCTATTTTCTCTCCATATATTTAACAGGAATATGGCATGTGGCATCAATTAGGAAGTCCAACACTGTCCCTGTAGAATTTGGTAAAGAAATCCTAAGAAAGATTTATTCGCTGCTTATCAGGAAAACAGAGAAGAAAAATGAGGTAAAACTTAAAACTGACACAGGATAACATGAATTAAAAGAGGAGTGGATGCATTTGTAATTGGCAAAATATTGATTATGATTGAGCATACAGTAATACCACTTTGTACCTTGCCTAAAGTCACTCAAGAATTGGAAAAATGAAGTTTCACCCTCAGCTCTCTTGGCAGGAAAAGTCTGTTTTACCAGTTTCTTCCTAAACATCTAATTTCAAGTCTATGAGAAAAAATTTAGTAAATCATGACACAATAGTCAGAGACAGTAAGAGACAATTCTCCTGTCACATTCACCATTTTTTTGAAAGGCAAAGAATAATATATTAAACAAATAAAAACTGCTAACAGTCACAAAAATATTTTAAAACCCAGTGATGTGGAACTATTATGCCAGTAAATTTCAGCAAACGCTGCAACAAATAAGTGTGCTCCAATACTGATATAATTTTATCTCATGATGGTGTTTATCTTAAGTAAAAATCATCCAAGAGATATTTTTTGCAAAGTTTTAAAGACAGTAAGCTGATTTAGTAGCCCAATGTAGTCAGCTGATTGCCCTTAAGCTCTGCTGAAAAGGGACATTTACCAATAATACGCTCAAGCACTTTTCTTAATTTTCCTTGCATATAAAACCTAAATAATCTGAATTTACACTAAAAAAAAAATGAAGGCTTGAAAATCTCTACCTGATCCAAATTGACCTACAAATTTTAATTTCTAATTAATTGCAGATGATCTAAGGGACAGAGCTACATAAACAAAGGTTGGACACAATTCTAGAACCAATTTAACCACAGAACTCTCCTTACTTTAAGTGAGTATTTCACATGCTAAATTGTCCAGGGATAAGTTTACCTTTAAGAAAAGACCAAAATATTTACTGGAGCCTTTAGAACGACTTTAAGGAAATCACCTAGAAAAGGAAGATTTCAGATTACCTCTTGATAAAAATTTTGCTCTACACTGTATTAGAAAAATGCTGAAGAGGAATTACTGTTCTATTCTAATGTATGCACATACTATCTATATTATCCTAATTAAGCTTGTGATTTTATCATAGTTCTTTTTTTATATTTACACAATAATTGAAGTTAAACTGATTGGTTAGGGATTGGAGACTCTTATTCCATCAGCTATACAATCCTTTTATTGATTTTATCAATAGAAATTAAATATTATTCTTTTATTTTTAGTGTTTTACACACAACAGGATTTCCAATTTCCTTTCTGCACATTATTAGAATGTTAAATGACTCATTTGAAGACAATATAATTTGTTTTTATTTTGTTAGCTTGTTTTTAGCACAAAGGGAAATAAGCAAAAATAATTAAGATACACTGACCATTGAATATAAGCAAAAACAGTAGTGGAAAAGTCTGTAACTTTAAAGCTAAAACCTCTAAAAATCCCACTTCCATAGAGTTACAGCTTTTAAAATAAATTTGAATGTGACCCATGTCTAGATATCTTGTGTATCAGGTGTCTTTAATCCTCAAATATGTCAGCATATACTTCTTCACTATTGAATTGGAACAGGTGGTTTCTAGAGTTAAGCACAGCTATTTAAATCATCTCACCAAGCAAATTTGGTCGGGTTTTTTTTGTTGTTTTTAGTGGAAAGCTCACCAAACATTTTGGTTCATTTCCACTTTTTATTCCCATACAAGAACACTTTTGAATCCTTTTTGTGCAATTTGTAAACCAAAAGGAAAACACAGAAGTGGGAGCTATGAGGATACCATAAAGGTGAGGCCATAAAAGAAATGAGGAGCACTTGGCCAATGCTGGCATGGAGAGCTACAGTCCATAACCAACTTGGTATCATAGTTCTGCATCTTTTAGAAAAATCTCAGATTTTTGTTTCTGGTAATTTATCTCTAGAATTAAATGTAATAATACTTTTTAAACCTAGAAATAAGTAAATACGGCAGTGAAACATGACTTATTTGCAGCAAAGTATTTTACCCTTAAAATAGAAAAATAAGTATACAATACAGAGTTCTTCTGAAAAGGATACCTTGTATATTTACATGTCTACTTCATAAAAAGTATATAGCATAATTAGGCCACAGCTGTTTTAGAACTAATAGCTTTTGCAGTCCATCTTTCCTTTCTGTTTTTAGGACACAGAGGGAGATAAGTTTTTAATACTGTTCAGACTTCGCTTTGACTTATTGTTATTGGGTAACTAGTCTCTGGCTTTTACCATATTCAGAATTTGGTTTCTTGATAAATTACAGAAAACCACAATTGTTCTGATGGCATCTTTTCCAATTAAGGTCTCTGCAGAGATGCCAGTTTAACAAATGTATTCAATAACATTTTCAGGTTTAGGGATGTCAACTCACATTTCAATACAAAATACTATGTGTAGTTTGTCCTTGAACACCAAATGTCATAACATTCACTTATAGGAATGTGCTACAAGGCTAATAAACAAGTGAAAGACCAGGCTACTGCACATTCAAAGCAAACTATTAAGTTCCAACAAATTGTACTGCTGCATGAGAGCTAGCTGAGAAACGCAGGAATATTAACCTTCTCTAAAACCAACACAAATACAAGCGATCCTGATGTTTTTTATATAAAGTGCTTTTTACCTGGCAGATAGATATTGGAAGCCTTGTTCTTCACCTGTAATTCCGGAATATGCATAAAAGGACAGAATAAAGACCACTTCTGGTAACTGAAGAGTGAGTTTCCAGGAAAAGGAGAGAGAAGTGAAAGGAAAGTAAGTGAATGGCTTTGCTGAGAAAAGCAGAAAAGAATAGAGCCTTCTTAGCTCCAGTTATGTTAAAGGTTGCATAGATTTTAAAAATGCCTCTGACAGGGTATTTATCCAGAAATGTCAAAAACTTCACAACACAAATGGCTAGACTCCTTTTTGCCACTCATTTGGAAACAGCTTTCTGAACCAGGGAAAGAAAGAAGAGAAAGAAAAAAAATCATTGTCAAGAACCCCAAATTTCCCACACACATCAACTTAACTAATGAGTCCTTATATTCAGAGACACATGGTATCACAGCTAGGGTAATAGCACACAGGTGACTAAACTTTGCTATGGAAAGTGATTTAAACAGCCAATTGAAAAATAGAGCCATGTACTGATTCTTGATGTTAAAAGGCTTTATATGACAATGAGCAGTATGGATAGGACAGGTTAGCATGTGCACAAGTCTTAACAATCAGAAGACTGATAAGAGCAACATACAGTAACCAGCCATTCACAAGGAAATGAGAGGCATGGATATCTAGGGACTCAAATACTTCAGTAAATATTGACTTGCTCTTGTCAGCATTAATTGAGGATTTTCTTCTATGCCAAAACTATTCACTAAGTGGTTTGTTGCCATATCACATGTTTGTTTTTTTTTTTTAAAAAAGGGCTAATTACTCCTAAGTACTTGTGTGGTAACATCTGAACATTTTATTACACAGAATTTAGCCATACTTTTATCTATTATAAATGGATTGTTTGAAGTGCAAGCTAGTGTATTGCTGGCTTTCTGTCTGGGGAAAACAATGTCTTAACTTCTTCCATCAAGGGTCCTCTTCTGAGAGAGAAATCTATTTTCTAGACTTTGGTAATGCATATCACATCCCCAAAAGTCATTAATGAAGGTAATTTACTCAGGTGGTTATTTTGCATTCTTGCGAATAGTAGTCTGCACAGGGCGATCTAAAGAACTGCATTAACTGTGATCCCAATTATTTTGGAGGTAGCTACAAATACTTGCACATCCAAAAGTGATTCAATTTCCATCAAAATACTACCTCACATGATTTAATGATTTTTTTTTTGTACCCCATTTTTATATTTAAAATATAAAGAAGAAAAGTGTGATTTCTCCAAAATAAAATGTAAGACATAATTTTGCAATATGATGAAAACGATTACTACCTACACAATATAATAATTTGCTCATTGTTCATTACCAAGCTTTCTTTCATTAAGTACACACATGCACATGTTTTCTACTTACTCAGGCTTATTTTAAAGCTGGGAATCCAAGGATTTTATTTTACCTTCAAAAGATGCACCGAGAAACAGTTTTAACACCAGAAAAGTGCTGTGTACACATCAAAGTGTCTCTGTCCAGACTGCATGCACTGGCTTTCTTACAGCAGCAAAACTGGGAAGTTCACATGAGAACATGTGTGACATTTGCTTATTTATGAAAGATGAGCAGAAGGGGACATTAGTCATGGCACAGCAGTACTAAAAGAATTCTCTTCACAGAAGGACTTTAAAAACATGTACAGTGCAAAGAATTAAATTGACATCTGCTGTATGTTACGGGGTTCCAAAACAAAGGTTGTAGCAATCCTATTAGTGCTAAGTTTGTTTGAGTCCGGGTCAGGTAAATCACGTAAACAGGCCTGAGAGACTTCCTTCCCTAGAAATCCTCCAAGGACATTTTAAAGTGCTTGTTTGTGCAAGAAATCCCATCAAAACTAGAGTGAGGAGGTTGAAAGCGATGGCCTTCCTCTGGAGTCAGGGAAGCGTATTCAAAGACACAAAACTCATCTACACTGGAATTACTGCCATAAATAAGATAGCTCCTGTAACAGTAGCAGACAAATTACACCAACATGGAAGTCGGGTGCCTTTAGCAGTAAGCCTCCTATCTGCCTTTTTCCCTTACATAAATAAGCAAATGCTTAAACCACCTTGAGCTCTGTGCTGAAACAGGTAGGTTACTGCTAGTACCCTGACCTGACTACTTGCTGATCTGCTGATATGCTAAAACTGAAGCAGCAACCTCATGTAGGACAAAAACTGGGCAAATGTGTGTATCAGTCCAAACTCCATGCAGCTGATGGCTAATGCCTTGCCAGATAGCATGAAAACAGGTTTCTTACTGGTTTATGATGATTCCTCAGTTGTATTTTTGTTCTAAAATAAGGGATGTGGAGCTGAAGGTGAGACGGCAGGATCAAAAGAAAACAGCTTGTGGTTTTTTTTCATACTGTATATAGATATGCTGTGGAAATTGTGGTGCAGAATGTTGTGTAGGTACAAAAAGTGACTATATAAATGCCAAAAGTATAGTTAACTCTCAAACTGTTACCTGTAATCCCCAAAGCCTGATGAAGTACAAAGGCCACTCACTCAGAAGTATGCAGGTAGATAGACAACAAGATACTAGAAAAGTATCAGAAACTACAGAAATTCTGGAGTGCCCATATAAAATCGAATCTAATTGTTTTATTCCTGGGGACCATACCCTTCACAGATGAACAGAAAGTAGCTGACAGACTCCAAGGCAGTACGTAGCCATGGTGCCACACCATACTGATGCATTCAAGGCCAACTGGGGTAACAGAACTGAGATTCTACAGGGTCACTCAGTGACGAAACAGATATCAAGATAATGTTTACATATTGCTATCTTTACGTGGTTTTGCTTGTAAAAAGCCCTGGAGGAGCACTAGGACTACAGGCCCTGTCTTTACATAGCATGACTTATAACAGCTGTTCCCTCAGGATGGTGCATTCTTTCTCCACCTTCCGTATTTCCATGAGTGTACAAAACTCACAGTGTTTGACATGCTGCTTATTTAAAGAAAAATATATTTTTAGCACTTTGAGCCATTTAGGCTCATCTCCTATTTATTTGGGACTTTCTCACTTGGATAAGTGCCATGCGCCAGATGGCATGATCCAGACCTTTCTATTTCATTCATATGTTTTAAGTAAAGTCTATTGTGTGCAATCCAGGTTATGAAATACTTGGCATCTTCAAATCTGTTGACAATAGTGGCAATGTTAGCCATACACACAAAGCGTAAACCACAGGGATATGTTTATTTTTCTTTCATCAGACTTTCTTCTCAGCCATACAAAACTTTTTAAAATGACATTTTTGATGTACCAGAAATGAGCCATGACAGAGCTCATATATTGGACTTGTCCCTTAGGAGGAAGGAATAATTGTCCTCTGGAATCTTACAAAAGAGAACTGAAAGCACATTTAAAATCTTATCAAACTCAGCTTACCTAATTTATTGATGGCAAACATGAGCTTCCTTTTAAAACACTCTGAAAAGATGGATTTTTGTTCTGCTAATGTTTCAAACTGAGTGAAAACTGACTGAACGCATTTATCACACAGTGTGGTGTAGACTGATAGACTGCCTCTGAGAAGGACATACTAGATCATTCTTGATTGTGAACACACCACCTTCACATCGTTTCCACCAAGCTCATAGGACAGAAGCATTTCACTTTTGTCCATTCAAATTTTTACATAGGCAAGAAACACCATATTAATCTATCCTTCCTAAAAATCTCTCTTCAGCAGTGCCTAGCTGTGCAATGATACTTCTCCGTAACACTCTCTTGACCTTCAGAAAGTTGCTGATCAGAGAATTCCTGAGTCAGAGGTGCTGTCTGTTTATTAATAACTCTCAGTGGGAATAAAAGGAAAAAATACAATTGCTTTTTGGTCACATTTTATCATTCCCAGCACCTCATGGCATGGGGTGCCACAGCTTGACTATACAACATATGAATGATCACTTCCTTTTCTGAGTTTTGAGACAAAACCCTACTAATTTCATGTGGTGTCTCCTATTACTTGCACTGAAAGAAACCACAACCAATTCCTCTTCACCCTGACACTTCTGTGCAGGAGGTAGAAATAAACGGACGCCTGTAATCTTGAAAGCAGATGACGTTTATTGCTAAAACACACACATATTTATAATTACATATTCTGCAAAGTCACTATACGCATGCACAAGCATAAAATATGATTGGTTATATCAACTCTGTACACGCGTATAAACATAAGACACAATTGGTTATACCAACTCTGTACACACGCATAAACATAGGACATAATTGGTTATACCAACTAAAACGTGCAAAACTTGTCTCAGTCTAATTGGTCAAGATAAACTACCGAATTGAGGTTCTGTGTGCCAAGTTCTCTTTATCATGGAATGCGCACCTGTGTTCTTCTAATTGGCATAATTCTTTTTTTTGTCTTCTTATTTATTCTGTTCAAGATCTTCTAAAGGCGTCTGGAATGCTCTTGCAACCGTTAGCTAAATATGTGTCCACACTTCTGATTTTAGATAGATCTATCATATCAGTCACATTTCCAGCCTTAGTCCATTTTTGTTTCTCCTTATACAGAAAGTGGCTCATGACTCTGATCATGTCACCTTCTGTTTTGAAGATATAGGTATTCTACAGCTTCATGCAATGCTGTTCTCCAGTTTGTTGTCTATGTCTTTTCTAATTAATCAAGTCAACTACTTTTTGAACCACTATAGAGTTCTGATTTGACATTTTCTACTGTAACCCCAAGAACTCACTCCTAAATGGCAAGTCAGTTTAGAGCCCATGAATTTATTTGTAAAGTTCAGATTGCTTTTTTGTGCATCATTCAACTTTTGTCTACATCAAATCTTATCTATGATTATTTCATCAGTTTTTTAAGATCCTTCTGAAATTCTTAACTGTTAGTTTTTTAACAACTTCACTACCCAGAACGTGACAGTACTGAAAACAAACTTTGTGATCTCATTCCTTCAACTTTCCAATTTTTCTTTAGCAGACATGTAAAAATTCTCAGTACAGAATTCTGTTTAGACTCCACTAGTGATCTTCTTCCACCATGGCAATGACCACATATTTCTACTGTGTCTCTCCTATCTGTTACCTGCCCAAGGCAGGTGCATTAGTACTTATTGCCTTGTAAGCAATGCTGATAGCATCTGCAACACCCAGTCATGACGTGCATTATGTCAGGTGCTGTATCCGTACGGCAGAATACATTGGAATACACCAGAGGTGGACAGTATCCTGTTAAATAGTAAATACTACTACTATTAGTAATAGTAACAAATTAGCATTTATTAACAGTAAATTCACATGAGAATAAAAATACCTTAAAGATAATTTAGAGAACTCAGACTAAAACTAGCACATTCTGTTAAAGATCACTTTGTCCCCAGAAAACTTAAAAAATAAATAAAATATAATCAACATCACTGGGGAAGTCAGGGGCAGAGACACAAAGTGGCATGATGAAGATTTTACAGCACAGCCAGCAAATGAAAAATATCTGTTCTTTCACAATCTGTAAAGCCTTCAGCTAGGCCACCTAATCTTCAACATATCAGACTTCTAGCACCTACAGAGTTGAAAATATTTTGGTGTTCTTGGATTACACTCAGCTGC
The DNA here is from genome assembly GCF_929443795.1 of Astur gentilis. NCBI lineage: Eukaryota > Metazoa > Chordata > Aves > Accipitriformes > Accipitridae > Astur > Astur gentilis. Next base: position 7,833,776 of record NC_064893.1, on the reverse strand, counting down.
CCACAGTGGGAATTAATGGACATGCTGGTTAACTCACCAGTACCATTAGTTATCTTGAGTAAGTAAGAAACTGTCTTAGCATTCTGTTCCTGTATTTTGTAATGTGACAATTAAAACTCTTGTGTTCAATGGTGGGGGTAGGGAGAGAAGGAAAGTAGAGAACAGAAGCGTTTTTTTCCTGTTTGTTTAGCCTGTCACTTGGGATCAGCAGAGATGAAGAGTGCCAGCTGTGGATTTTTAATTTTGCTGCTTTATTCAGAGCTAAATCGGGTATTTTCACATAGAAAATTTCCACAGGCAGCATATGCTGTGCTAAATGTTTTGAACATTTTGATCCCTAGATGTATATATACTGTCACTCCCAGGTACGAGCAACATCATTTAACACCTTGCAATGTTAGATAAGATGATACACACAGCAAATGAAAGTGATAGACTAAAATGAAAGTAAGACAGTGGAATTCACCAAACTTTACACAGCACTGCACCTGGTGTCATGAAAAGCTAGTAAATGCATTAACAAAAAGATTTTTCTCTTCAAAGTTTTATAAATTGGAAGTACAAGTTCCACTTGGTTTCTTCTTCTTTTCAGTTCCTAAAAATGATATTGTTCCAACTCTAACATCAAGTACATCATCATATAAGGTCAGTTAACACCCTCCCTTACTTGTACTACATTTTAGGCCTATCCAGGTTTTTAAGGGGCAAGATGCTTATATATAAAATTCAACAAGTGAATTTATACTTGATTATATGACTATCTTTATTTAAGCTTCTGTTTGCTTACGTCCACATACAGGACTTCTCTAAAGAAAATTACTCAGAGTGAAACTCATAGAGATCATTGAGTTTCACCTCATCCTCCCCACCAAAATGCTGGATAAACCATATACTAATCATTTCTCTGCAGTGAAAATGATTGTGTTAAGAGAAGATTCACAAGCCTTGAAATGAAACAGAGTATTGTGCTTTTAATGAAAGGTTTTGATGAAACCAAGCTAGTTAAACATGGTTTGGGGTTTAGTGCAAATATATCACATGGCTGAATACGCCAAAGATTCTTTGTAGTTTAGCCATCTAAAAGCATCATTACTAAAAGACAGCCAAAGTAACAAAGCAACCAAATCAGAGTTGTTAGTTTCCTTTAGCCATCTACTCTGACTTCACGTGGTACTTGCTCTTTGAAACACTAGGTTTTAAAGTATGACTCCAGTCACTGAATGAGTAAGGAAAAATTAGTAACTTGATGCCACTGCAAAATATATAACTTTAGGCACTGTATTTTTTCACACTGGTAGTATACTTTGTCTTTTAAAAATAGGTGTATTTATATCATGTCTGTGAGACACTCGATTAGAGACAGGTGGGAATGTTTCTTCTTTTACCAGCTGTACTTCAAATTTTGGTTCCTTTGCTTAGTAACCAAAACTGAGCAAAACAGACATTTTGTCAATGTCCTTTTAAGTACTGAAGAAAAAAATGTCAAAGTGCTTCCACAGATGAAGGTGGAGAGTTGTCATGACTACTGAAAACTCTTTATGTAGCTTGTAAGAAAGTAGAAAGTGCACTCAGGGAAGAAGAAGAATCTGTATATATATTTCCTTTATGAAAATGCAGAGTAGTGAAGCTAAACGTCATGGATGCACATGCATCTATAGTTAATTTCTTAATTTAACATTATACTCTTGAACAAAACTAACACAGATCGACTATTTTTCATGTCACCTTCCAGATGCTACTTGAATTTATTCCGGATACAAAGTTATTGCCTTCAGCAAAGATGAACATTCATTTGGGACCTTAACTTTAGTAGTCTGAGGCACCCTACAGTCATTGTTCATGACTTTTCTTTAAATCTGTACATGAAGGAAAGTCAAGACAAATCAGCATAATTTCTATTCATTTCATAGATGATACAAAACCAGTTTCAATATATACAAAAGTATTGTCCACGAGCTTCCTTCCAGTAAACACTGAAAACTGAGCTCTAAAATAGACAAAAGAGAGAGAGCTCTTGAGGAGAAACTTGTAAAAACATGGGAACAGGATCTGTAGTGCAGATGTACATGAGAGGGCAGTGTATGCTCCTGAAACACAACTGTATACACATTTGCATAGTCTAATTTGACAGGATAGCCATAGCCTAAGATCCATTTGATCCCATTTGATCCAGAAAAGCAAGGAGAAAGCGACAACAAAAAGCTACTTCAATTATGAAGTAATAATATATTACTCAATCAGAGTAATATAACCTGAGAGCCTTCTGCTTTCCTTAATACTTCCTACAGCACTCCCAAAGTTTTTGACATATTTCATTTCCCTTCACATTCAACTGCTTAATATAATTTAAAGCAGATCAAAAGTATCACTAAAAAAAAAAAATTAGAAGAAGAATTTCACTTACAGAGAAAGCAGAGTAGTAGTAGAGTAGAGCAGTAGTCTTACCAGACTGTTTTCTTCCTGCATGAGTAACTCATCACAAATATCCCAGGCTGGTGGTGGTTTAGAGTTCCTACTGCTGTGATCCATGTCCTGACTAATTCAGTCATCTACTACTGCTTTACTTTAACACATGGATACCTAGTAATGTATTGAGCAAATTATACTGAAACTGGGACTTCAGAAAAGTTAAACCTAAACTCTTTGAGATGATCTCTGCACATCTGACCTCCTGCCATGCAGCTTAGACTGATGCAGCCCAACAGGAAGGCTCAATAGGGCACCCCATCCCTTTCATTACAGGTCAGAGGTTGGAGTTACGCTTCTGCCACTTTGTCTGTTCCAGATTTGGGAGGATAATTCAGAGAAGCTGATGGTGAACAGAATGTCCCTGAAACTACAATGACTGAGGGTAGGTGCTGGGTGAAAGAGAAAGTGGGCAGTCCCAAGCACAAGCACACATGTTGATGAAAGCAACAACTCTTTTTCCCTATCATTTGCCAAAAGAAACAAGGCAGCGCATTTCCATATGATCTTTCCCAGAATTCGTGGAAGTTTATGAAAGGCAGGACAGTGACAACCAAAGCAACATTCTCTTTATATCATGAAAACATTTTGCTACATTCCTGTAGGTTGTATTTTTAAGACTGTCACATGAGATGAACCATCAGTTCTTTGAGGGGTCCCAAGGTATTCCTGTTTTTAGTGCATGGCAAATCTTGAACAGGGGGTTGAGAATACCAAACTGCCTATGTCAAATCATGGGGCTGACACAAGTGCAATTGTGATGCCAAATGTTACAGCTTTTTTGTGGAAGTATAGCTGAGATCCAAGAAACAATTCACAGGTTCCTGGTAGCTGAACACATCTAGCACAGGCTGCGAAAGCAGCACTAATTTTTGCTATGTATACTATTTCTTTTGGAAAAGAAACGTTGCTGTGCTCATAAACACATTTCTTTGCAGAACATGATCCAGTTTTAAAGGCTTTTGATGCTACTGCTTGACATTTAGACATTTCCCCACAAGAGACAAGTAGCTGAGATGATTTTCTGTATGTCTTAAATCTACTCAAAAGAAAGACTAATATTCATGAGCTAAGGAAACATTAGACCAAGGTCCCAGTTGAGGTCTAACCAGAGGACAGACACGCATTAACTCCTTCACAAAACCTTTTAATAACTATGAGTAAAAATGGTCTTTTGCATGACTAATCTTTGATAAGTCAGGAGAGATACAACAAGCACCTTTAGCGACAATATATTCTCAACGATTTCAAATGAAGCAAATACTCTGAAACAGACTGATAAGGACCTGAAGCTCGGTTTACGTTATTGTTAGTTACCCACAGGGAGAATCTTTTTCACACACGGTCACAGCTCAGGCAATCTGATCCTTTCCTGGAGTTTTATGTAGTTATTTTCTGCCTTTTCAAAGAAGGACAATTCTAACACATTGAAATGGTCTAATGTCAAAACACAAAGATGGTTTGTCAAGAAACATGAACATAAAAACAATTAAACATAATTTAAAGGAAGATTTAAATTAATCAAATCCAAATTAAGCAGGTAGCACACTTAGGAATAATTTATTTTATTAATCAAATGTGTTTTAAGTTTCTTGGGCCATCCTCTACCACATTTGGATGCAAGTTAGGAGGCTAATGCTTCACATCTCTTTTTGTAGCCCCAGCTTCTGAGAGGTGTAGAAGACAGAGGAAAAGCAAACACTTCAGGACAACTGTTGTGAAAAGGTTCTATCATCTGAGGCTACCCCAGTGGCACAGCCTTGACCCAAGAAACTGCAGATCCCACTCAGTAAAGAGCAATGATGAATTTAGTATTTCAGAGCCCTGCACCTCCAAATTCTGAATAACAGAAAACACTGGCAATAGTTTTGTGAACTCCTGATGTCTGGTCTTTTCCTGGTTTGGATGTCAATATGATCCATTAACTGCAAAAGGCGGGGGGTTGGGGGCTGGGGCGGAAGAACAAAAAGAGGAGCTAATGTGCCCAACAGAACAACACAGGAAAGGGAAGACAATTAAGCTCACAAAGAAATTAAGAACAGAGAGTAAAATACAAGCTTGAAAAGCATACCAGAAGAAGAGCACTTTAATAGCTGCAGGACCCTGACTCTCTTTTCTTTCTTGTTTTTAGTTTGTTGGATGTTACACTGCAGTTTTTCTCCCTTATTTTGTTAAAAAGTTCAGCTCTCATCCATCTTCTCTGCACTATTTAATACTGTGAGATTAAACCTTCTCATCATCACATCTTTTATTTAATCACCTATTTTCTTCAGGGCCAGAACTTCCCCTGATTTGGTTTATTAGGGCTACAGACTAGTTTTGCCCCATGCTGATTCAGCAAGAAATCAATAGTTTAATGCATTTGCAACTCAATGGATCACCTAATTAGCTGCCTTCTAAAAATGAAATGAGTTAATTACATATAACTTCTTCAGAAAGATTAAATGATAGACAATTCACTTTCCCAAGGCAATTTTTTATTTCCACCACAAATCGCTGCTCTTTGTTCCACATGTATTTCCTATCATGTAGCTATTGCTCATCTACTGGAGGCATGAACGTCAGACCATGTAAGCATGGTTGTTCACTGTGTGCCTAATGAACAGCCCAAGCAGGCAGATCTAGGGATTTCAATGGACTTATACTTACACATCTCAGGGCTGTTACAGGAGGATGATGGATTTAGAGCAGCTCTACAGTAATTTATGAAAACAGTGTTATTTGTCTGACTATCGAGAATTGTAAGAACTGTGGATGTGTAGGGGTTAATGCAAAAGAAAGCTGGCTGGGGAAAAGACAGGGAAGAATAAAATGGCAAAAGCCTCTTCTCACCAAACGTTTGAGAGCTGTTAAGGAACAATATCAGAATTAATAGCTCTGATGAATTTGCCTTCTGTCCAGTCCACCTTTAACATTAACTTTGGCACACAACATGAAAAGCCCATGAACACAGGCAAGAAACAAAACTACTGGTTGGATAAAATGGGATAGATCTCTGAAAACAGAGGCAGTTCCCTTTACCTTGTGGGAAGGCCGCATCTCTGTGGGGATATGAGTTTACGTAAACAGAGCAGCATGACGCTAGTAGACATACATTCATGTACCTTGTATGTTTGTGTGGGGTTTTTTAAAGTCTTCCTTTTTCTCCAGAATCTCTCATTTTACTTAAAAAACTAATAGTGTCATTTTATGACCCACTAGTCTTGCACTCCAAAGAGAAAGCTGCAGGAATCTAAATTCCGTAAGATCTGCTACCGAGTACTGTAACCAAGCTAGGAATTGGAGAGTCACACTATCCAACTCTACTCCTCTGCAGTAAAAATCAAAGTATGAAAGTGGATACCTAGAGGTATACACTCAGGAAGAGGATAACTGCACTGTTCAGCTGTCATTCTGACATTGATCTAATAAGATCCTTAATGTGAAATTTTCCGCAATTCATTTATAAATGATTTACGGAAGAATGAACATCTCCTTAAGTCATTTATTGGCTCTCTTAGTAATCTATAGAATATGTATTCTAGGGAATATGTGCTCCTAAGACATGGAGAGGGAAATAAAGTTTAAAAGCAGCAACATTCTGGCTTAAGGCCTAAGCACAGCACAGACTGTTAAGTTCCTCCTTCTTTGTCAACCCCAAAATACCAACCTAATATATTTTTTTAGCCTCACCTCTGGGAATTGTTATCCTTACATTTGACCTTTTGTTGGCATACGCATTCCTTTTTGCCAGATCACTGTGTACTCCTGGTAGGGATATATGGGACAGAGAAACTGGCTATATATTAAACTAAGGAAAACAAAGGAATTGGAAATAGGAAATCTAAATTTGTTAGGACTACCCCTCAACAACAGACTGCTTTCTGCATGGAATGCACTCTTCCTATGTGCAAAATCTCTAGCTCTCTTCTTATTCTAATTCATCAGGCTATATCTGCCTTAAAGTTAAAGGACTTCTGTGGCACGTGATGGTACAGCACAGAAATTATTTCTGAGGTAATCAGAACTGTCTAGAATTTACTAGGGAAATAGCCCCTACTGTAGGTGTAATTCAGCCATTAAATACTGTAATTAGCCATTCTATGATTCATCAGTGTTAGTGCATTTGTTTTGAAGTACAATAAAAATAGACATAGGGAGAAACAACTCCATTAAATTTCTAATCAATACCTATGTTTTCCAATACAGTTTCCCACAAGATTTATCACTACAGTGAAGTTAGTAAAAACTCTGCTAGTGCCAAAGTGCTCTGCTGTAGTTAAATCTTTTAGGGATCTTTCCTAAGTGGAGCTATAGCACATTTTTCTCAGGAGGAGTAAAAAAATCAACCTGGATTAAAAAGTGTTTCTACACAAAGAAAGAGAAAGAAGGACATGGAGTAAAATGAAACAAAAAATACATGTTAAAGGAAACAAGGGGAGAAAAAAAAAAAACAAGAGAGATGAAAGAAGTTAATTTAGGAAGTTTGGTGGTAAGACTGTGTTTGCAGTGGCTTGTTACACTTCCTCATCTACCTCTTTTATTTTGGTTTTTTTTCTGTCTCACGGGCTGATTGTCCCACAGTCTTTTCTGATTCTCATGAACAATGTGCAAACTTTTAATTCTGGGCCATCATTAGTATCATTCCTTCCAACCCATACACCAAAGTGCAATTTAAAAATTCAGTGAGGCTGTGTGTGCATGGGGTATGCTTACCTGACAGTGAAGCTTTTTTGCCTTCATCCAAAAAGAAAATAATTATTCAGTAATTTATTTTACATTTTAAACTTAATTTGTATTGACATATGACACCTTCCTTGAAATTGCTGTCTTCATGATTATAAGGACAAACATCCTGTCCATTTAAAAAAAAAAAAAAGATGCTGGCAGTTCAGTGTGGATCTAAATTTTAGTGCCAGCAGTAATATGCTATCAGTATGTACCCAACCAACGCCTGGGAACTTTATGTTTTCACTTAGCTTTCTTAGAGATGAGAACACATGATAAACCTATCAGAGCTACCATCCCTCAACCTCTCCTGGCAGCCTGGGTGATAGAGCCTGCTTTACATTCAGACAGAAGACAAATCAGAGTGCACTGTGCTCAGGCTTCATGCTCTCTTCTTGCAATAGACGTCATTCATCTCTTCACCTTGATTGAGAGATACTGGGCAGTGTGCTGGGAAAGAGGAGAGGAGGATGGAGGCAAAAGTCGGGGGAAGGAAGAAAACTAAGAGGGAGAACAGTAGGAAGAATGCTGCCAAAGGAATTCAGCGCCTCATAACCAATTCTAAGTAAAAAGCATGATGATGTGTAGAGATAGTATTCAAGGTAAAGGCACATTCTCAAAAATGCATTTCAGTTATTTAAGAAATGAATGTGTTTCTAGAATCAGATTTACCCAGAGAATGAAGGGGAAGAAATTACAAGATGCAGGTATATAAGCATACATTATCCAGCACACATTGTCCAGACTTAGATTTAAGTGGGAACAAGATGTTTGAATTGCTTGAAAAACGAGTCCTTCCACTGACAAATGAATAAGGGCATGGCACCATAACCCACTGTCTATAATATCGTATGAATAATAGTGAGTTAAACAACAACAACAAAAAAATCCAAAAGAAATTAAGATTGATTACATTTGTACTCGTAAAAACTGCAAGACGTTTTTTGTTAGTTTTAAGTCAAAAGGCATTGAGGAGCAAGAACTCTATAAAGGAACTGCCTCAATGACAAACCCACAAGATGTGTTGGTTGTGGGACACTGTTACTCTTTTAGTGCCCCTTAACTGGCTTTTGGTTCTACACCTCCTGTAGAAAGGCAGTAGAGACAGCAGCATGGCCATGAAGTCAGAAAGCAAAGTCCTGAAGGTACCCTGGCCATTAGTTGTGATTTCACTGGAAATTATGAACAACTGGCTACTTAAAGCTTTAGATTATCTTGTCTACACCCAAAAATGACTTGGCTACGCTCTCCTCTGTCCATCTATATTTCACACGTTCACAAAGCAATGGTACTAGCATCTGCAGAGTTCAACACCCTTCATATACAAGTTATTTTGCATCAGTTTTCCTTCAGCTTTCAAAACTGCTTAAGAATCAGAATATTTTTTATCCTTTTAGCTTTCAACTCCCACAAAAGTTAACTTATTTTTATAAAAAACGTATGCAAATACATAGTATGGAATAAAAGAATAGATACAATCTGACCCTCTAATCTCCCTTAGAAAATGTATTTTCTTGGCATTGACATCATGTTAGAGGACACTGTGTTGTGTTTCCCCCCCAGTCACACTGTTCCTGTAAATACAGAATTTGCTCATACTGCTCAATGGACCTGGTAAAACAATACATAAAAAACAATCACTGATTTCCACAGCATTTATTCTGTTTTGTAATCTATGCAGTGTTCTGATCACAGAGCTAAGGATTTTTCAGTAATGCTCTAAGCAGCTTAATTAAAGAAATTTCTATTATACTGCAAGAGTGAACAATTTAAGATCATGAGTTTTCATATAATTCAAAGTGATATTTTAAGTATGACATGCTGCTTTTCTTCCCCTAAATATTACTGCATCATCTATCTCCAGCACTCATTTTGGTAACGATTCTATGAAATCTGGCAGCAGCAGTACATCACAAAGCCTAGCTGTGAAACAATGGTGCATCCCTTCACCACCTCTAAGGTTAAATGTTTCATTACTGATATACACAATACAGCATATTTGGAGTCCTTCCTGCCAGCTACTACCACCTATCAATTTGCAAATAAGATTTTGAGATACGCAAATACATAACTCCATGACACAAAAAACCCTTAGAAGAAATACAAGTTCTGTTTTTCTTAAAGTATGCCTGTGTTTATAGGTTGTGAAATAATGAGCCCGAAATACTGAAGTATATTCCTTTTCATCCCTTTCTATACAACTGCTATTTAGGAGACAGAAGAAACTCTCAGGAAATTATAAAATAGCTATTATTTTATTCTTCTTGAATTAAAAAAATTAGCCTTCCCTCAGTTTAAAAAAAAAGCATCGTCCTGCCTGTTAGCAAAACAAAGTCATTCTATTTGATGTTTACCTAAAATTATTTCATTCTTGAACACAGTAACATTTTTATATTAGGTACTTTATTAATACAAATCTCTTTCTATAATCTCTGTAAATTAACTGCTTGTCAAAAATATATTCATAAGCAGGAAGATTCAGTCGTATTACTCTTTCAACACTATTCATTTCAGTGCATCTTCAAAGCATATTCCTGGACGTGTCATCTTCATCCTTCATGCATAAGACGATTAATTTGTAATAGCTCTAGTATCAATAACAATAACTGAAAATTTGATTTGCATTGTGTCATTCTCTTATAAATCCAAACTGACTCACAAATATTGTTAAAGAAGTCTTGCAATAAGTCTCTCAGATTGTAATTTATTAAAGTGGAGCCCTAAGTAATTTATCAGAGGATACATATGCCACAAGTATTTTCCTTGGGGAAAAAAGTCTGCAAATTATTCATAAAGGAGATTTTAAAATTATTGAACTTATTTATTATAGGAAATTATTTCTGAATTTCATCAGTGAGTAAATAAGTAATTTGTTTTCAATTTACAAACTGAAATTGTATTAGCAGTTAAAATTTAATTCTGTTTTAGTTTTGTCAATAAGTCACACAGTATTGTCCCTGTTATCTGATTGGGTCGTTTATCTAACATATAACAAACTGAAAATCACATGATGATATTTTTATACCACATATATATGTATATACAATTTGCAATTCATGATGTCTGGAAAGCATATAAAGCCTTCCAAAATGGGGACAAATGATTTTAAATTACTTTATTCATCTAACAAACACAACTAGTATTTCAAACAGCATATTTGTTCGTAAAACTCTTCCTTTTTTCATATAGTATTGCTTTTAGAACAGCCTAAATTTCAAAACTGATAAATGAACATAAAACACTTTCAGTAAATATGCAGTCATTGAGGCTTAAAATGAGATTTTTATAATTATTTCTAATAATGAAAAACTAGGACTTGAATATTCAAGGAAAATTAATATAAAAGTATTGCAAATAGAGTAAAATGTAAAGTTGTCCACAGCCATTTTTAATTAGTCACCTCCAAATTAGTATTTTAATCTCATGTTATAGGTAGCTGAATGAACAGCAGATATTAAATGGCTTGCTAAGAGTCACATACAGATACACTGGAATGTGTTGAACCCTCTCCAAATCACTAGCTTTACTTCCCCCAGGGTAGACTTTTATGAGGATAAAAGGGAAATCCACTTTTATCTTGCAATCTTTAATTTAGGCTAGAAAACAAGTTATTGGAAAAGTCAAATACACTTATTATCAACTAAGATAAAAATGACAATTAGTCACCAGAGATAATAAATACAAAACAATTCCACTATGTCAAAGACGACTTTTTAGGAAATTTTAATTTCAGTGATGAAATATAATAATTTAAAAATGATAAATAGTGCTTCATTATAACATAATACATTATAGAATAGCAGGGTGCATTAAATGAAGAACAAAAGCTTTGACTGAAGCATAAAACCAAAATACCATCATAAAGTTCATGCAGATTAAAACATTCACCTCAGCTTGTTAAGTGGTGGGCCTGATAATATAAGGCAGAAAAAGGGAATGGGATACACTAATGTAATTTTTTAAAGACATTTTTATACATTTGTACTAGTGATTGTTTTGTTCAATAAACATTTTTATTGTAAGCCCTACACATATAATAATCTAATTTCTAATTAATTTTATTGTAAATGATCCATGCACTTCCTAGATTATTTTTTTTTAATTCCTCTTTTACTTTCATTACGAGCAAACTATTTTTAAAACAGTCTTGGGCTTATGATACAGGCAAAATACAGTTATTTATTTCACTAAGCAAGGACATCTCACATGTAGTTTGCAAGCTTCTGAGATGTTGAAAGTTAATGAAACTGAAGATCAATAGGATTAGAAAGGTGAGTCACAGTCATTGTGATCCGTAGAGCAGTAAACTCTAAGGCTGTTTCTGAAACTGCTAATAATGAGATTCTTCCTGCCCTTGCATCTTCTGAAAGTAGCAAAGCAGAAAATGGAGTGAACTGTGTAAATGAGAGTAGTTTCGGAGCACTTTCATGAAAAATGATGGCTAAGGAAAAATGTTCTCTAGGTCACACTCCAAACTTTAAAAAGATGTTGGATAGAAACAAATTTCCTTAAGATCACCCGGAGTGTTGGTATCACACTGTTGAAAAGATTAATTTTTTTCAGCACATTAAAATCTGGGTTAGCACTGAAAGCCTTACACATTTGTTCCTGATTAGGGAAACAAATGTAAAGGATAAAATGTAAAGACTAGGACAGTTGCCTAGCTGTAATGATGTACTAAGAATAAATACATTTATTAGCTAAAGTCTTTCTTAAGTACATCTGCATAAAGGACACAGTGGAGTCCACAGTAATTGCGAGTACATTTCTAATAGCAATATTATAATGCACCCAACACTTTCAAAATATATTCAAATCATGGGAAATTTCTTCCATGCAATTAATGAAAATTTTACTGCAGAATTGCCATGGACATCCTTTATTGCAGTACTTTTCTACCCTCCTAATCAAATGTGATTTTTGAAATTCTGTCTTTATCAATTTTAAATTACAAAGTCATTTCAATGCCAGAGTATTTATTATACAAAGTATGTATGCAAACCAAGTCAATTTTTGGGGGGACAGGTGTCAGCTATGGTGCCTGAACATAATTCTGAAAGCTTCAATGGAAAGCTAAAAAGACCTTGCATAAGGCATAATCTAATGCTAATGTAAGTACTTGATTATTACAGGTCCAAGCAGGGAACAGAGACAACAACAATAAGCTTCAAATTTCACATGTCTGTATGACATTCGGGAATTGTTTCTACAGGTAGCTTGCACCAGCTATGGAGTTTGCATCTTTGAGCATCAAGATGTTGAAGCACTAGGAAAAACAGTTTAGGCTTCTTTGTAAAATTAAACTAGTTCTATTGAACACATTTTTAATGTGCATGCATGTATGCACAAAAGGTGGTGTCATTTGGTAGACCCATCCCGGTGGTTTATGACACTTTCCAAAAGCAGAAACTTGAACCACTATATTTATGCAGCAAAATATAGCCATTGACCTAAATAAGAATTACATTTACCAGATGATAGGTGGATATGATGCTGTGGTATTTTTATATTTCTGGGAACTAGCATGACGTGATAACAATCTTGTTGCTAATATTTGTAGCATTCCTGAAAAGATCACTCAATGCATTTATAAAGACCTGTCCTATCTGACTTTTGTTGAGATCATAAGTATAATAAAATCTGTTTAAAAATGAAACAGGAATATAACACTGACAAGAGCCCTACCATTCTCAAAAAGATTTAAGATTCATTTATTATTCCAGTTGTATAATTCCTCAGTGACCTTTCTTCAACATGCATCAAGGTATGCAGCACTCCATCTCTTTGCGCTATCTCAAGCTTTTTCATCATGTATCTACAGAATAACTGTGAGTCACTAACAGCATGAGCACTGTTTACTGACGCCATGATCTTTAAGACATTCAAATAATAAAAGGCAGTAAACTTTCCCTCCCACTCATGTTTTCTCTTCTCTTTTAGCTAAGTTCTTAATAAAAGGCAATATTGAAAAATCAATCAAGCAAAATGCAACAAGGAAAAGCTCTTATCAAATCTATGAAGAACATGAATTGCAAAGACAGTAAGTATAAATGAGAGTTTCAAAAAAAGTAAGAGGGTCAGACTTTGGGCAACCTGTTACTATGAATGAAAATCATGGGAATATGGGATCTGTATGTCTCTTTTCAAAATTCCATTCAGTTTGGTTATGATGTCAGTGAAACCACAAAAGGCCTAATTAATTAAAAAAAATAATTTATTCTAAAGCTCTTACAGAATCAAAACCAAGAATCGGTTTTCAAAAAATTAACATCAATCTGTTGGAAGAAAAAGATGATTAAAAAAATGACAAGCAAGTACAGAAAGTGTTTTGGGAAGTCTGGTCAGTAAGAATGATTAAATAAGTGCAAGAAGCAGATGAAGCATTTCCAAACATCATTAAAGCTTGCTTCTTTTTGAGGCCTCATCTACTTGGAAAAAGATTCACAAGGAAATATCCTTAGTGCCATCTAGAGAGTACTTTTGTCACTATAGATAAAAGCAAGATACTTCCTACACAAACACACAAAATTCATACACACTGTTATTCTACACTACTATTTGGCTTGTTCTTACTGATAAATAAAAGTTTGTTTACTGAAGGATTTTCAGTCATTGTGTATTACTAGTCAGTGTCTAATCTCACTTGGATTTGTTGGACAAGATCAAATGATAAGCATGCAGGTGTCAGTCCAGAAGGAGAAAGTCTGTAAAATCTCTTTTCAGGATCATTCAAGTTACACATACACTTGGTATCATGGGTGATGAACTCAAAGAGGCTCAGAGTATCTTGTATTGCCATTGATGCCATGGCAATAGATCTTTCATCCAGTAATATATTCTCCAATATAACCTGACAGTGACCACCATCCATCAGAAGTGTCCTACTTCATTCATAAAACCAGGATTTTTTTTAACATCTCTACAGTCAGTATTTATGCTAATTGTCCAATCTCAGATAAATTGCCCTGCCTTAGGGAAAAAAAAAAAAAAAAAAAAAAAGGATTGTGGCCATTCAGTGAATAAACCGACTGACTGTCTTTGACAGGAGTTAATAACCCAAAATGGTCTAGAAGTTTGCTTGTTAACTATCAGTTCCCTCCTAAAGAGATCATCAATATTAAATATACAGCACTGCATTACCAAAACCTTGTCCACCCCAAACTAAACGTAAAGTAGGCATACTTTGACACTGACAAGGTAATTTAATGTCCTGAAACTGGGCAATAAGCCAGTTGCCATCAGCAGTCCACACTGGAGATTCGAGCATCTCCAACTTGTTACTTCCCACTGCAAATAATTATACAGGTAAGATCAGTGCTTTGCTGATAAGAGAAAAACATGGCTTTAAACATTCAGTTTCAGCTTCACAGTTCAGTTTTGCCAATTTATGCAGATAAATCAGCTCTAAGCCACTGACTGTGAGATTCAATAAAGTTCTTTGGAAAGACATAAGCCCTTAAAATCTGCTTCATGATTTACAAAAGCACCACTCATAAGTGTTCCTGTTAGAGCCCTAGACTGCCACTTTTATATGATGGGATTTGTTGTCTTCAATGAAAGGTGATAATAACAGCCTGTGACTGTACGCAGGCAAAGATTTAATTGACTGCCTGCCCTAGACACAAAGGGCTACCTGCAGTTTGCTTATACAGTAGAAGCAGCAGACTAATTATAAACTTAATTGGAGTGCCAGTCAGGTTTCATACATAAGCCAGTATTTTTGTACAATGATCACTGAGAACCATTCTCAGCTCGGACCTTATGAGTCAGACGGTCCTCTTATCTGAATAACTGTATTTTTGCTCTATATCCCACTTCACAAACACCATATTTTGGTGAGCTCTGGAACTTATTCTGACTTTTTTTTTCCTCCGGTAATGCATGTATGACTCATTAAACCAGATTTCCAAAGTTATTCATGTTTACAATTATATAGATAGGTAGATTTTCTGAAACATGCGAGTCAGTTGTATGACTACCACCACAATCAATGGCAGGTAAGCATCTTCTAGCTTAGTGTTGTTTACAATATTAATAGGTGCTCATTTACATACTTAAAACATTGAAATGCAATTGAAAATTTGTCTCACGTTCAGAATGGGTGGGAGGAAAAGGGGAGGCTGAGGTAGGTTCTATCATTTTAAAGACAAAAATCACAGATAGTTTAACACCTATGGAAAATCCACTGAGAAGCACCAGTAACTCACTCCCCCAAACAAGAAAAACCTCTGAAAACAATATAGCCTATTGATGGAACCAAGAATTTACCTTTTTTTTTCTTTTTTTGTTTTCTATGGGTGTGTTGAATTGTGGCTGTTGACAATAAGCACATTCATACACCTAGAAGCAGAGCCAGTATATCCTTGAAAAACAGATTAAGTTGCTAGAAGGGCTATTCAAGTATTAATTAGCATTATTCACTATTTAGGACTATGATTATTTTCACACACGGGGAAAGCATATGTGTTGATTTTTCACAATACAATTCAACACACTCATACAAACATATTTGTGAGTCCTAATGCCATCAATAGACTAAATTATTCTCAGTGTTATAAAACTGCACAGCCCTAATCAGTACTATCTAGTGATTAGTACTGGTTAGTATTCCTCCCAACATTCACTGCATGTTGAAATACCTAGCCTTCCCCTCCTGTAGGTAGTTTTTTCAGCTACTGGTACCAAAGACCTTGTAGCTTGACCTACTAAAGCCTCAGCAAGGAGGACATACAGGATATAGGTATAATTCTTACTTCTGAGTATGTCTCCATGTCCTGGTTTCAGCTGGGATAGAGTTAACTGTCTTCCTAGTAGCTGGTACAGTGCTATGTTTTGAGTTCAGTATACAAAGACTGTTGATAACACAGATGTTTTCAGTTGTTGCTCAGTAGTGTTTAGACTAAAGTCAAGGATTTTTCAGCTTCTCATGCCCAGCCAGGGCACAAAAAGTTGGCACAGGACACAGCCAGGGCACCTGACCCAAACTGGCCAACGGTGTATTCCATACCATGGGACATCCCCTCTAGTATAGGAACTGGGAAGTGGGGGCGGGGAATCACCGCTTGGGGACTGGCGGGGTGTCGGTCGGCGGGTGGTGAGCAATTGCCCTGCGCATCATTTGTACATTCCAATCCTTTTATTACTACTGTTGTCATTTTATTAGTGTTATCATTATCCTTATTAGTTTCTTCTTTTCTGTTCTATTAAACCGTTCTTATCTCAACCCACGAGTTTTACTTCTTTTCCCGATTTTCTCCCCCATCCCACTGGATGGGAGGGAGTGAGTGAGCGGCTGCTTAGCTGGGGTTAAACCACAACAGTCCATTAGCTCTCGTTTGTGTCTTCACCAGACACTTCCTTCTCCAAAAGTTTCTCTTTCAGAAAAAATGTTACTAATTTTTACAAGCCCTTTTGCCTTCCCTTCAAAGTCAAGAGCTATGCCATGTAGGGAACTTCCTCGATTTTTAATTGAATCTTCTGTAATATTCAGAGACTTGATACAAAATGCTTCTGTCTGAGACTCAGGAACAATATCACTACTGTATTTAGTGAAAAAGGAAATAAATCATACACACACAGAAGAACAGAGACAATAGAGTTCCATTAGGTCAGTTTACTCCTTCCCATGTCCACACAGATCTACTCTCTACGGTACGTGTTCTTCCTCATTTTTTGTTCTTTCCTAGTTTTAAATGTCAATAAGAGAATAGAAAATGTATTGAAAAATTTGTCTTATCTGCTGTACACAGAAATTTGCTTTAGTACTTGCAAGAAAATAAAGCAAAAGAGATTCAGCTCCTTCACTTTACTTTTTTTGAGAAACTTCCAGATATATACTCTGTGGCTAACTTCTTCAGCTTAGCAAGAGATTTATGTTGTATAACAAGGAGAGCACATCTCAAAACTTCATTCATTCATTTTTCAGTGGGCAGACATTTCTCATCTTTAATAGGCCTTTGCTCAAAAGCTGAAGTTATTCCAGCAAGACTCATGTTCCCATATATCCATTCCTAAACTCACATTATCATACATTTGATCTTTTATTTGCTTGCACAAAGTATCAGCTTTTTGCCTGCACCTGTTTTATTGCAGGAGATCAATCTATCTCCAGCATTTCTGCTTGTACTGTTGTATACGTGTTGGTGGATTGGCATATTATAACATCACTAACGATACTTCTGACATTACTGAAAATTAATCACAGAATGTCATCATTATTTTACCTGGTCTCATTTGTCTAACATTCAAATTATCTGAATGAAATAAACAAAACTTTAAACATGATGAAAAATGCATAAAACTCACAGAGTTAATGAGCACTTCAGTTCTGTCAGTTGTATAAAAGGAGTGTGAATTCAGCGGTGTTTCATTGTTCATAGTGGAAGAAAGCAGATGAGATAATAAAGAATTTGAATCATGTATTAGATAGCAGAGAGAGGTTTAGGTGCCTATAATTGTCTGCCACTTTTTTTTTTCTTTTCCTTACTACAAAACTACTTCCTTGCTTTGCACAGGCTTATACATTCTGCACACCTGCATTCATCCCTCATCTATTGACTTATAAACATTCCGGATTTAACAATCCAAAGCATGAGGGTGATTAAAAAATACAGCCCATTCCAATTCTTTTATTTCTATTTCTACTGATTTCTTGTGTTTATCATTATTTTGTAGGACTGACCTGGGAGGACTCCTGATGATAAAAGCTGAAGACACACAAAATCACATTATAATCTGAGTTATTTTGAATTTGCTTTGTGTTCTCATGGATTTGTATTTGAGCTTACAGTAGAGCTATGGTCATGAGGAGAAAGATTTCAAATCACACTCATAGCACCATTTCCACAAGAAATGCAAATCTGACCATCCTGTCTCATGGTCGTACATGCAAAATACAGAAGTGGCCACCAAAACTAAAGCCCTGACATTAATAATCCAATCAATGTGCAGAAATGTAAATACAACCCAAAATCATTGTTACTTATCAAGATGTGAGAAGCTGCAGGCTTAAGAGAATGATGTCAGCAGGGACTTTAGTTTCCTTTATTAGGTAACAAATAACCTGAGTTGCCATTGGTTGGGTCTCATTCATTTGTCACGTAACATCCAATAACTCAGCTTTGGTTTTGCTGAACACATTTGAATTTGAGCTACAAAAAAATCCCATGCTCCCTTTCTATCTGATAATACTTGCCATTATGATAGTCTGAGTGCTTTTGAAATCCCAGCGATGCTACCTAGGAAGCCTGAACATAGCAGCTGTTAATAACCAATTCACAAAATAATAATAATGAATAACTTGACAAAAAATGTAGGCACACCACCCAAAGGCTTTGGTTATAAATGACAGGTTAAGAAGGGAAGATGCACACACAGAAGAGCCCAGCACATGTGAAACAGAGGAAGGTATTTTTTTCTTTTTTGCTTGACTTCCCTCCTCCCTCCTCCTTCCACCACCTCTAATTCTATGGGATTTTAGACCAACATAACTCAGAAACAAGTGAATTCTACTCCAGGAATAAGATTCCATACAGAGTGCATTTTGTACAGTCATACAGAAAGGAAGGACTTTCTATATGCCATAGACTGGTGTCCCATAGGAAACTTACTGCATAGTCCATTCATCTTTGCTTGTCAGAAAAAGCAGCACACAGTGGATTGACAGATGCTCACTGAGTACCTTTGTTCTCAGTGAAGATTTATCATTCATACTAAAAATTCTCCCATCCTTAAGCCAGTGAAAAGGAGAGGGAAAGTAGACACAATTAGAAAGAAATGCTGTAAAATAGAAACAAGTCAAAATCACGTCTCTAATCAAGTATTTCCTCTGGGCACTAGGCAGCTATTAGGTGGTTTGGTGCAAGCTTAAGATGTCTCACAAAAGCCCCTTATCTCCAGCAGTGCAGATGAGGTTAATGGACTCATTTTCACTCTGTGGTTCGCTTTCTTTGTTCTGCTTTTTTGTTTTATGCAGATAATTGGAAACAACAAAGAAACATCATTCTCTAGAGCTTAGTAGGGAAAGGAAGTTCACTTCTTTCCAAAAACCAAAATTTGAGACAAGAAAGAGAAGGAAAATAAAACCAGTGGGGAGAGAAGAATAGTTATACAGAAGGGTAATAGACAATTAGAACCCATCTTCCCACGTAGACTAGCACACATTCACTCAATCTACAGAAATGCCTGATCTTTAGCACAACTTCTGTTAATATTCAGGCTTGACTAAAACATCATTGCTCTCTGTCCCTTGGGAGGATCCTAGTAGTGCTGGGAGACAGCACAGGAGAGGCACAAGAGAAATAAAAAAAATACTTTAACAGTACTGAACATGTTTTATTCTCTGACAGAGAAATAAGGAATCCTCTTATGATTTACTCTTATGATTTACTTATGACTCTTCAAGACTAGAAAAGTTAGTTTTATGGGCAGAAGTAAAAAAAAATATCTGATTTTAACATCTTTATTCAAATTCTGCTGTACATGTTGTAAAAATCTGGTTTTGGTGGTCAATGACAAGCATTTCTATTCAAATGAACGAATAAACTAAGCAATAGCCAGAACACATTTACAAACTAGTTTTGAGGGAAACTGGGAAAGTGTCAATCAGGTCTGGCTTCTCTCAAAGGCCAACTTTCTCAAAATGGTAGCTGGAGGCTGCTACTAGGCAGGGAGGTTGACTAACCAGGCCCAGTACACTACTCGGTGTCCAAACGAACTATTCTTTTGTTAACACAGTGTTCAACAGGCCCTTACTGTACCCATTTGCACACACAGAGGGAGGGAGCACTCTGACTCACAGGCTTCTTTCTGCCTGCGTCAAAATTTCTAATACCAGGAGTAAATGTACAACTGTCTTGTGTCTCTGCATTTCCCCCTATTATTTATGTAATTATACTGGACTGAGTCATAATCCAGTTCTAATCAAAATACTGTGAGTAAAATTAAGGACTTTTCCAGACATCACTGTGAACCTATCTGTGTAAAAGGCAGCTTAGAATTTCTGCTTTATCTGGAATGTTTTATCATTATATTTGGCATATTACTGTTCTCCTTGTCCACTCAATCTTTAATCCATTCCCAATTTTGATAGACTGTCTATTTTATTATGAAACTAATATTATGGGATATTGCCAGTGCAAAGTTATGACAACAATATATGAAAACGATCATTGTTCTGAAAAATCGACACTCTCTCAAAAATTCACATTCAATTATGTGGTACTTCTCTTACGGTAAAAGCTGTAGTTATGATCACAGAAAAGGTCTATCTGTAGTGTCTGCCTTACTACTTTGAGGCAGTAAGCATTTTATTGTAATTACTTTTCTCTTTAAATTCTCCAATATATTTTTGAGAAAATACTGTACTACAGTGTTGAAATGCAACCTTTAAATCTTTTCTTCAGCAAAACCAACACCATTAGCTATAGTATATGCTTGCTATATTGACACCAGGAGACCAGAATATAGAGAGATGCACCTATTTTGAAATGAGGGAAAGGGAAAGTTTGTAGAACAAAACATTTGCATACATGTGGTATCTCTTTCAAAGATGAAATAGGAAAGTTTAAATCAGACAAGTATACATGTTCGGAGCCTTCTAGAAATGCTGTATGAACTCTCTGAACACAAATTCAATGGACTGAGATTTCTCAGTATTTTTTAAGATCAAGAAATATAGCAGTGGGATGGGATTCTGCAGCTGTGATATGTTTGAATTTTAGTAATACAAAGGTTTAATAGTGAAAATACCTGTAACTATTGTATTCAGATCTCTAGCAAAGAAATCTACTGGATTCCTTTTCACATTGAAAATTTATCATCACCAAAGAAATAATTCTTTCTGTTAGCCATCTAGCAGTTCACTAAAAGCCAAACATACTATCCTCTGAATTCAAGAGGCAGTTGTCCTTTTCCCAACCAATTGTGCATATTTGCAGAAAAAAAGTATTTGAAACTTTCTTATCTGAACTTACTCTTAATCAAAATAATGAAAACATCTTTGATGACAATTAAAAGTGGTGCAAATGTTGGAAGTTCCCCACTATTCTCACCTTTACATCCTCTTCTTGCAAATATTACTTATTAACAGCCATAATTTGGAGTGCTTATAATTTAAAATAAGGAGGAACACATACATGTAAGGGAATAGAACAAAAATACCTTTGCCTCATAAGATACAGACAGTGAATATAAAGATCAGGTTTCTAATATGCATCCAAAAGACTGGCTTTAGGTTGCAAGTAATCTCTAACTAACAGATACATATAGCAAAATAACTAATATATATATAGAAATATTCATGTGGGAGCATACTAAAATAAATGGGTTCCTCATATCCAAGTCAGAAATAAACCTTCCTCAGATTTACAGCTTGAGTTAAAATGCAAAAGTACAGTGTTGCAAATGCAGGCTTCCTATTTTGAAATAAAACTGGACATGAAGGTTAGGACACTGCTGTTCTTTTGATGCATCTTTCAAAGACCTTTCAGATTATAAAAGGTAATAAGGAAAACCAAAAAACCCACATCGTATGCAAAGGGACCATGTATTTGGGTGAACAGATGTGCGAATGAAACTTCAGAGAATGCATGATTGACTTTCATATCCCACTAGAACAATATCTACATGCACACTTTTTTTATGAAAGGGTGCTGGAATTATAAAGTACTGGACAACAATTAGAATTCAAGCAGATTTCAGAATCCAACTGAAATGACAACAAAGCAACCTGTATTTTGACTGAGAAAGGGTATAAAAACTACCTGGAGAAACTAGACAAACTATCCCTCACAACCAAAGAGTCAGAGGTAAAGACATTTCAGAAGAAATCAATCACTCTCTCTCCAGAAATGCAATAATGGTCTGGGGATTTTACCTATGAAAATTAACAGAATTTAACACTGGATGTATTATGTATGGCATTGCATTTTCTCCTCTATGTGCTCAATAACGTCATTTAATGAGAATGTCTCAGACTGCTCTGACAAATTTAAGGTAGTATGTTTCAACAACAAAATGATTTTCAGGCTTTAGCATGTGGCAACTGGCTATGCTAGAACTCTTATTTGAGGCAATATGCTACAAAAACTATTCAGGATATTAGCTGAATTAAGGATATTGGAAAAGACACATGTTGCAGCAATAGGAAGTTTAACTCCTGTGACAGATGAATTTTAGTTTGGTAGTATTTTTCTTAGATTGTGGTCTATCATCATTGCCACAATGTTTCCTGGAAGTGTGTGTCATCAGTATCTGCAGGATTAGAATCTATTTTTTAATTAACTATTAAATTTAGAATTTAAATTTAAATTTAAATTTATAATATTTAATTAACTATTAATTAACTATTAGTTTTGTAACATTATTTAAACACTAATCTCCATATGTACTTTTAACGATTCCATTGATAGGAGATAATGAAATGAGAATAACCTTGAAAGTATTTCTTCCCTTTTTACTTAGGGTACTTCATATGCTACTATCTTTTTTATCACTTGGGTAATGTCGCGATTATTTGTAGTATCCCATTTATATTTTATTTTGATTAGCTATGCACCTTGTAAGTTTGGAAAAAAATCAGTTTTCAACACTGATAAATTCTACTTTCAAAATTTGTGTTCTCTGTGTGAAGCTTTCATGTGCAATCTCAAAGATGTTGGACACTTCAAAAGTACAGCTTATCACTCTTTTTTGATCGTAGCATTTGAGCTTGCTGAGAATTCTGGTTGAACAAAGATTGCAGGTCATTGCTAAAATGGATGTTTTTTAAAAAAAACTGGCTAGCAGTATGAAAAATAATATTTGCATTTGAGTTAAAAAACCCTTAATGACCTTCCCCTATAAGACAGTAGTGTATCAAAAATATTTTTGGCATGCTAAATAGGCTTTTTGATATAGAAATTTAAATATATACTTTAAAAATCCAAGAGTTTTAATGGCCTTTTTGATTTTCATGAATGTTAACGTAGGAGAGCAAAAGGAATAAAAATTCAAGCCACCATGTGCAAGAACTCTTTTTAGTATGTGGTCTGTCAATAGACAGAAATACTGAACAATCTAAGGCTTCAATTTATGAAAGCTTCTTAATTACCCACAATCATGATAGCTTTTAAAAAAAATCAGCAAAAGGTTAAGACCTGTCCTGAACAATGATACATTTTTATCTTCAGGATTCCAATCTTGGAAAGATAAGTTTATGTCTCTTCTCAGTGCCATTTAATTAAACTACTAATGGAAGGTTCCCATCTCTGAGAATTGTCTCTGAAATGTTCAGAGAACATCTGTGAAATCATTCCAAGTTAGATTGACTCTTTTACAGATCTTCTCAGGGTTTCTTTCTCAAGGATGAGGAGGTGTAAAAAAGATTATTAAAAGTGAAATTAAGTTTAGTATTTTACTTTTTGATGAGCAGCATTTAGACATTTTAGCCATATTAAGATCTATATGAATGAATTGCATCCTGAGCTCCATGTCACCCATCATGTAGATTAAAAGACAGCAGCACTTTAAGCAGATATTTGTTTTGGTATTTTTTTTTACCTCCAAAGAAATATTTCTCTCCAGTCTTAACTTGTAGGGGGCTGTTTGTTCGAACAGCTGAAGCTTCATCGCCATCAATGGTAAGGACAGCAAAATTTTCCTTCGCTAGGAATCGGACTTCATGCCACTGCCCGTCATTGAGACCAGAGCCTATGAAGAACAGAAAACATTGGAACATTTTACTTAGTCCAATACCGATACATATTATCTTTAAGTGGTTTTTGTGTCTCTCTCCTAGGCTCATTATGTAAGGTTTAACAAAAGCTATTGCAGAAATGAAATCATTTTAGTGTAATAGCAAGGCATTGTTATTAAAGGAACTATTCCCAAAAAAATAACATAATATTATAAATACAAGTCTTGGAACTACCAAAGTGTCCATGCTGTCAGTAAAAATTGTATCTAATTACAAATGTTATCACTCACCTTTCCCATCAAAAGGCCATATTCTACATTTTACTAATAAAGAATATCTCTTAATTGTTTCTATGATCAGGTTCAAAAGGAAAAGATGCTAATTAATCCATTTAACTACAGTGAGTAACAGGTCCAGAGGGCACATTACGGTCACAATTGCTGCCTTTATCAAAAGCCTGATATTTCCAAAAGAAGGGAAAGAAAAAATAGGAGGGGGAAAGGCTCATGTGGAAGGTGAGTTCACAGCTAATCCTGTCATTGGGATGTGGGGCTAGTCACAGAAGATGAAGACATCATCACTAAGGCACTGCAAAACCAGCAAATGTCTGCCAAAATCTGCAATCTTAGGGGAGCACCATCCTCCCAATACTGACAGCAGTGAAGCAGATGGATCTGTTCATTCATTCAGACCTTTTAAAAAAACAGAATTTATATACTTCTGACACATCTCCAGCAGCTGGCAGGAAGCCAGTTCGCCTGGCATGTTAAGCTGCCATTAAAGAACGGTGAAAGACTACTAGTTTGTTATGATCATTACTGAGCAGGCAGGTTATGCTGGGTCAGCAAGTTAAGTAGCAAACACTGTAGTAAAAGTAAATTCCAAGTTATAGCACCTCTTACAAGTGATGTTCTCCACCTAGATAAAGGTGCTAAGTCAACCTTAGCAAAATGTCATTTGCCAAAATAAACCGCAATGCAATAAACTCTTTCTAAAATTAAGTGTGATGCACAGTTTCAGCCAAAGTACAATGGAAGAGAAACCTTCCAAATATTCAAAAGAATGTTCTCTTCTATGAACAAGGAATAATACTCATGGCAAACAGACATACCTAGGCATTTAATGAATAATTTTTTCCCACTGCTTCCACATGTTTAAGATACAAGATCAAGTCCTGAAATAACATGGAGTGTTATACCTTGGAATATTCACCAGCGTGAATAAAAGTGGCAGAAGCCTCTTAAAAAATGTATCTGTAAGAAATATTTCTACCAAAACTTGTTTAATCTAGTGTAAGAAGAGAGGAAAGACCTAATGTGCTAAACATGAGAAAAGTCGTCTTTCTGTTTCTGAGCTCCTTTTAAATTTTCATTACATTTGACAAGGAAGAAACAGAAAACACATGATTATAACCCAGATAAAACTAATTTCTAGTGATAATAAACTCCGAATGGAAAAGAAGATACACATTCTTATAGGGTTCCAAACCAAAATTGTTACAGTGGGTGTTTCTACAGCTGAAGTTTACCAGAACATACTTAAAATCCCAATTTTCCAGCTCAAGATGACCTATCATTAAAAAAATCTATGTCAGCTTTTATCGAGGTATTCAGTGTTGCCTTAAACTGAGTAACAATTAGAGACTTCTGGACAAAATTAAAACTTGGCTATTAAAACACAAAGGATGAAAACGGTGGCATGGGCAGTTCGTCAGTGAGTCCAGGGGGAGGTACATCTAAAGCACTATTGCAGAAACCAAGAAACAACAGGACATTAGGCAAGAAAGCGTCAGCCTACCTTGCACCACCATTTGTATTATATCAAAAGATAAGCTTTTGCACCTTGACAAACTGCAACTAGTTAGAGGATGTCACACCTCCTGTGGGTTCCTCCAAACATGTCCACCTCCCACGACCATCTGAAACGACATTGGTTTTCTCTTGCTCCTGGACCGAATTTGCAGGGGCGTCCGATGTAATGTCTCTCTCTTAAAGCTTTCACAGTAGTAACTTTCAAGGCCACTGCTCTCTGTGATTTGATACATTTTTTTGAGATCATTCACTAAACAGACAAAACCACCTAGCCGATTTAAACGGAACTAGATAAACATACACAGAAAAACTCTACCTGGTGCAGGTGCCCATATGCCGGCAGTGAGTCTGCTGCCTCTGTGGTCTCTGTGAGGAGAGGCCGGGCTGCCCGGGGCCGGACACGGCCGGCTCCCGTGGCCCTGTGGCTGGGCACAGCCGAGCCCCTCGGGGAAAGCGCAGCTGAAAGAGGGCAAAAGGCTGCCCGGCGGTGAGGGGAAAAGGGCGAGAAACAGCCCTGCGAGCCCCGAGGGGAGAGCGGGAGGAGGGGGCTCCAGCCGCCCCCGGAGAGTCCCCTGGAGAGCCGCCGCCGGAGCAGGTGGACAGCCATCTCCTGAGGGAGCTGCGGCCTGCGGAGAGGCCGCGCTGGGCCAGGGGAGCAGCCTGAGGAGGGAGGAGCAGCAGAGAGGAGCCGCTGTGTCCTGACCATCTGCCTGTGCTGCTCGGGAGTAGGAGGTAGAGGAGCTGGGAGTGAGGAATTGCAGCTGAGCTTGGGCGAGGGAGGAGGAAAGGTGTTGTTTTAATCATTGTCTTTGTTTCTCGCTACCTAAAGCTATTTTAATTGGCAATAAATTAAATGTAATTACTTTTCCGTAAGTCAAGTCTGTTTTGCTTGCAACCGTAATTGGTACGTGACGTCCCTGTCTTTGTCTTGCTCCACGAGCTTCTCAATCCTATATTGTCCCCTTGTCCTGTTGAGGAGAGGAGTGAGAGGGTGGCTGGGTGGGGGTGTCTGTCAGCTGGCCAAGGTCAACCTGCCACCACCGCTGATGGAGCTAAAGAGAGATTATTATGCCATGAAATTGGGAGTTCAGTGTATTTCTTATAATAAGGTTTCGTTAGCCATCCTCACCTCTTGAAGATATTCTTTCATAAAAGAATGAACTGATGGCACTAATGAGAAGTGTTTTAAATTTAGTATTGCAGGACATGCAAAATACCTCAGTTATATGAATCTGTATTTTTTGACTGCATACTTTAGTATGCTCTGTACACACCAAATAAATGAGTGTCACAATACCCATGTTGTTCTTGTATGACATATTTTAAATAACACTAGAAAAGAGACTGGAACCATGTATGCAGGCTAAAGAGACAATCTAGACTATGTAGCTATTACTGCTGCATGCTTTATTCCCTGACTAATCTTTATCAGAGACTTCAGCTTACTCTTTTAGGAAGAGTGAGGTGTAAAAAAAAGAGAAAAATTAACTCCGCTCAGCTTCTCCCTGAACAAATAGCTTAAATACTGGGGCAGGGGGAAGAAAGCCATCATTTCCATCACAAACAGTTTTTGAATGAGCGTCCCTCCACATTTTGGGATGGTTTGTTTTGTGGTTTGGTTTTTTTTTGGGGGGGGGGTAGGGGGATGGGACACTATTTGTCAACTCAACATGGATTTCTCCTGGAAAGTGCCAAAATATTCTTTCTTTAGCACAGAAACAGGTGATGCTGTATGCTGAATTAACAAGTGAAAATGGTGCCCAATATAGTAGTCTAAGAAGTGCGTGGTTACTTCTACCCAGTATCTGTGGCATGCTCTCCCAGTATGCAGTGAAAGGAAAACACCTCAAGCTCACTAACACCGCACTGAAAAACTGAACATTGCAATGAGTCCAGGCAAGAAGCAGGGGAGGGAGGGTGGATCAGAGCATGAGGAGACCTGCAAGTTACCAGCAAAAACTAATTCCATGCATTGTCTCTGTGTGCGCAGCATTTAGCAAAATATACTAATGGAACACCTTGCTGGCTGTAAGCTGCTTGCTGGAGGCATGACTGGAGAAGCACTGGTATTTTGGCTGTATCAAAAATATTTACCCCTGCAAGTTGGCATTGTTCTTGTCAGTTCCTGAAAGATGATACTTTATGAACTCTTCACTGTATTGCCTACAAAATGATCACAAGTTAAGGCTGTCTTCTTAGCTACGTGTATTAACCATCCTTATGGAGCTTTACAGTATGACAGTAACATTCCAACTCTTCTGGCCCAAAGTTTCCACAAAAATCCAAGTGCAATTTTAAATTTGCTTAGAAAACATTTTACAGATACATTTTTCCGTGGAGTTTACCTATGAATGCTAATGAGGATTGCTCACTAGCACCCAACAAGTACTCACTACTGTCTTTACAGAATTGTGCTCCCCAGTGGTGCAACTAAGAGCACCTTTTATCTCTGCCACTCTTTTTATCTGTTTTTTATTTACATGTGTTTTAGAGCCAGTAGTGTCAACTTTCCTTTCTTAATGTGATAATGCTCTGTTCCAGGGACATAAATTGGTATTGAGATACATGGTATAGTCTCCCATAGGGGATAAGTTTGTACAGCTGCATGACCTATTTTTATTGTAATATTTTATTACATGCCCCATGTATATTGAAGAATTATTTCTGCTTGGAATTAAAAAAAGTCAAGCTTAACTGAGATCTTTCTGTAAACCAAGATTCAATATTAATAGTAGAATATGGCTCTTTCCATTAAAAAAAATTTCAGCTGGAAAGTTTAGAATGGACAACATCCCAAACACACAACAATGATTTCTCATTGCAGTTTAATCTCTTTTATCTAAGCTTATATACA
The DNA here is from genome assembly GCF_929443795.1 of Astur gentilis. NCBI lineage: Eukaryota > Metazoa > Chordata > Aves > Accipitriformes > Accipitridae > Astur > Astur gentilis. The sequence goes on along the minus strand of NC_064893.1, from coordinate 7,805,263 downwards.
TATTTATTTGCATTCTTTTTTTCTTTCTGTAAGTTTCTGATACACAAATTGAGAAAAAAAAAGAAACATACTGCTGCCACCACAAATTCCCTGCTGAGTTCTGGAAAAGCTGGTTTCATATGCAAATTAAATATGTTAATGAAATGCATCATCCCTATCTAGGATTTCTATTTAAATAACATTATTTTAAAAGTAGGACTCTTGAGGTAGGCACTTTGATTGAACAAGAAGAAACAGATGTTTTGCTTATTACAGACATGGAAGAAGGACTAGATTGACGAATACCAAAAAAGTACAAGAGTTTAATACATAATGGAAAATTTAGAAAGATAACATCTGGTTGAGTTATGCTTTGAAGAAAAATATAGTAGCAAAAATCTCAAATTGTTCTACAGTTATTCTTGTGCGATCAAATCTTCCTGTAAAAGGTACTGACCCATACCGTGGCTATTAATGAGTGCTAGATTATACAGTCTGCTGGTATAAATGGCCTAAATTCTTCTGAAGTCAACAGCATAACGTCTGCTACACCAGAACAGAACCTCATCGTAGTTTTGATGTATGAGTGAAACCCAAAATTCAGTTAAAATGTTTAGGAATAAAACAGGGCAAGAATAGTATCATTAGCACTCCATGAAGCAGTGAAGCAATGTAAGGCTACGTGGCTGCATACTGGTCTTTAGTTCCTACCATTGGAGTAAATATTTCATGTTGTAATTTCTTGTAAATTCTTATTAGGTGATGAAACCCTAAATACTCAGGATGGGGAGATGCCAGAGCAGAACAGGGAACACACGCACATGAACAAGCCTCTGGAAGCACGGAGGCTTTCCTGGGTATTCAGCAATGACTGTGTGGATTCCCTGTAACCCAGGAATCCAGAAGTCCAGTCAAAGTTTCTCTGCTAATGGCAAGACCCACCCTATCTGAGGCTGAAGGCAGAGGGAGAAGTTTGCCTGTAACTGCTTTCACTTAGCCAACTGACAACATGTTTCATCTGAGGATGGTGATATATTGATATTCCTGCCTAATCCTGTGCTAATTCAGTACAACTTTGCACCAATATTTCTGACTATAAGAAAACTAGGCAACAATATTTTGTTTGAAACATACAGCTGTGTTCAAATATACCGCAATATATGCCAGTACTATTTAACCAGGAAAAAAAATAATCACCAGGATGTAATTACAAGCACCATGCTTTTCTGTTGTTTAACTAATCATATTTTCAAACGGGAAAAAGAAAACCAGAATTCTCCTTATAGTAATATTTTAGTTTATGGAATAAGATATCTAACTACACAATCTGTTTTAGGATTTATGATTCAGAAAAGTCCATTTCATTTTTAGTTTTATTCATTTTTCAGCTGTCCAGGTGATCAGTAAGCTAAGACAGTGGCAAATGCAGCCTTGAAGGGATTTTAATGATCGAAAACTCTGTTCTCCAACAAAACCAAAACATTTATGACAAATTTTGTCCTTGTGATTAAGCTGAGGGTTCTTTTTTAAGGTGAGTAGTTGGAAACATGCCAAAGTTTTGCCCATTGGTGATATTTTATTTATACTGAGTTTTCTCTGCAAGTTAATGCCAGAACAAAAAGATCCACCCTTGTATAAACAGGATGTATTTAAAAAAACAAACAAAGAAAAAAGTAGGTAATTTTCCTATTCCCATAGTTAATACTGTTGTGCAGTAAACCAAAAATACAGCAAATACATACAACTACAATGCTGCAGACTCTTTATGACATTCAAACCTATATTTATAAGAGGCTTGACTACTGGTGATTTGAAATGGACCATAAACCTAGCAAATAATGGTCAAACTTGTAATGATTTTTTTGTTCTGTCTTTTCATGAAAACTAATAAAACTGGATGAAAGCCTGTTCGCACTTGAATGACAGAAAAAATAATGTTTTGTAAATTCTAAGCTTAGACACTTGCAGAATCTCATGCAACTGCTGAAACAATTTCAGCTTTTCAAGCACAGGCTCCGTCCTTTCTTCTCACTGTTCTTCTTCTCACATTGTTTATTTTCAGAAAAAAATATATATATAGTGTTACTATGCCTTAGATATGAAAAGATACACAGCTGGAAATTGGAATCTCTGTATGTGTTTCAGCTTGCAGAAAGGATGCTGTCATTAATGAACAAATACACCTTTTTCCACTGCCCTCTTCCTCTATTCCAGTCCATGTCAAGTCAGAAAATGTTGGCTCTAATAATGCAATCTGGTGCTCTGGAAATGCACAGGATTTTGTACATTCTCAATGGTAATCATCTCAATGAATGGCACCAGGATTAATCTTTACTAAGAAATAGACTATGGCTGCACATCAGTTACCTAGCATAACTGTTCCTAACTTCCTCAAAACTCATTCTACATCCACGTCTAACTTTATCTGTTTTTTTTAACTGACAAAACTATAATTACTATACAGCATTGTGCCCCATGTCCAGATAATATATCATCATCTTTTAGACTTCAAAACAGTTATCTACATCTTTAAGAGTACATAGAACACAATCTTCTTTCCTTCTTTACTTAAAACTACAAACATGCTAATGCAAAATCTGTTCTATTCTTAGGTTTCAAATAATTTCAATAATCATTACCGAAACTGGTAATTTAACTATTCTTTATCCAGCATGCACATTTCATATAAGAAACCTCCCAATTTTTTTAGAAAAGGGTTTATATTTCTTTTTTTCTTATTTTTTCCTGTAAATTATAAGAAATAAAACATCATAGAAACATCATTATACTCATAAAGCTTTAACTTCATTTTATAGTTTTTACAGTCTCATGCCAGATACCATTCTGTACTGAATTACTGTTTTGATATGTTCAGCTTCTTAATATTTTGTTTTAAGTGAGCTAACCAGAACTTTCCTTTTCATGCTATGAAACTTAAAGGTACTTTTTTTATGACTACTATTCTGTCACATTTATCCATATTAGATGCATTTCTTCAGCTTTTCTGGGGATGGCCTTACTGAATTGGAAGCCTTTCTGTATCACTACAATTATTTATAATATTTACTGTATATTTAGATGGCTAAATTGTTAAAAGAATACAGCAGGCAACCTACTTTGCTTTTTCTTATCTTTGGACTAATCAAAGATACCTACAGATACCTACAAAAGCATGATAGAGATAGTGCCTATTTTTTGCACATTCATGCCAGATAAATAACACATAAAAATAAAATAACTAGATATTCCAGACAGGGGAGGAAATTGAATCCATAACTTTTAATTTCATAATACTGAAGTATTCACTAAAAAGAAGAATGGACTAATTCTTATTTCCTTAGATTTTCTCACAGGCACCCAACTTGAGCACTTTCACTTTGGCTTAAACAGAATACTTACTTACAAACAAAACGTAATTTGGTGGGGAGGGTTATGTTGGTAAGAAAAAGCAGATACAAAAAAGCAGAAAAAAAGCCATGTCACTAAAGGTAAATTGACATTTTCTGACCAACAGCAAAATCAAATGTAACTTTGTTTTGATACTGAAAACCCTGAGACACGTTTCCCAGTGATGGCTTGGAATCAACAAGAATATTTAAAAACATGCTTTAGTGGGAGCTCACTCAAGGGCTTAAAAACCATGCACATCTTTAAATACTCTTCCAAATTGAGGCCTAAATATGTCTCAGACATCCAAACAGGTCTTTCAATGCACATTTTCTAGTAGTTATCAATGCATGATTGAGAGCTTGAAGCATATGATGGGGGAAGAGTTGATCAAGCTTTATCACCTCACTTGTAGTACACCAAAATATCTTGATGTTGTTCATTTGGCAATACTTTTAAATCAGCACCTGTAACACTTTCATTATGGTCCTGTTTAGAAGATACACAAAGCTCTAGGCACAAGATTTTCTGAAAGGAAATTCACATAGCAGCCCTTTTCATGTCTTAATCCTGTTATACCAAAATCTTTTTTATCATTTTATCTTCATTGTACATGTGCCCCACATAATAAATAGAAAAATTATACTTTTCTTCCAAACACAATATAGCACTTTTTAGAAGAAATTAACTGGACCTCTGCCTCTGTCACAGAGGCAGGAACTGTAGAAAAAGCAAACCCACCGCTCCCTACCAGAAAAAAAAAAAAAAAAATGTGGACATAATCTAGCAACTACCAATGACCAATCAATTATTCTTTCTTCAGGATTATTTTTCATTAAACTCAAACTACATTAAATTATTTATTCTTTAAACTTGCAATACTCCACTGCCAGAACCAAACAGTACTGTATCTGAAGACTGATTTTCTTTGAATGGCTGTCCATGCTGTGGTTGAGACCCTACTAGTGACACCTTGAGGCTGGACTTAACCTTGCTTTAGACCAGTTCTGCAGCCATAAACAAAACCAGTGAGAAGGTTCTCACCTTCTCATGCTCAAAACCCAGCAGAAGGCAGTTTTGTGCATGAACGAGAAACCTACAGAGGTGGAGGTAGAGGTTTACGTGTAAACTACATTTTGTTTTTAGTTTGTTGCTGGAGTGTGCGTACAAAGCAAATCTCGCAATTGCCCCATATAGTGGACCTTGCTTTGTATTATTATCAATCTCAAAGCCTGAGGACTGTATTTCCTTCAGATGAATCTAAGTCCAAAGTAACAAGCTCCATTCTCAAGTGTGCAAATGACATTGCATAGACTTTCAGGTCCGAGCATGAACTGTTCTGCTCTGCAGATCCACTCGTATTGTTCTGCACTGTTTGCTACTACAGTCATAGCCAGGTCTGAAATGCTGAAAGCATTTGCTGAGGACATTCGGAAATTGTTTTGAAAAGAAAACAGCGTATTGTCTTCTATCAAAAGCCTTAAGGAAAAAAGTGATAAAACACTGCTCTGCCATAGCACTCTGTGGGGTATTAGACCTACTGCAAGGGAGAAGTTCAAGTGGCATCTCCCTGCCCCAAGAAGAATATATTTGCCCCCAAATCTGCATGTATTTGCTGGCACAGATTAACTTTTCATTTGTGTTAAGTAGGTCTATGACTTTCAAAACCAGAAAGCCAACACAAAAAAAGAATAAAGTTCTCAGTGAACCGGAGTAAAGTCTTAATATAATGATCGCTTCAAATGATCCACTTTATTAACTAGAAATATTTTTTTTTCGTACATTATGTTATCTTTGTTAAGGGTGCAGTAGCAGGTATACATAAAATAAAATGTAATAAAATACAGTCTGTCTCAAATTGAACCATAATAAAAATAGTTGGACCGTAGGCAGTGGTTTTCTAAGAAAACCATAAAAACATAATTAAAATGCTAGATTTTCAGGACTGCTTTGCATTTTACTGAATATTGCCTTTCACAGCCTGTTGTTGGACAATGGAAGTTATACCTCAAAGTCAAGAAGAAATACAGCAGAAAGCAAGTGCTCTGACTCTGTCCATGAACTCTCTCCTAGGTTTTAAAAGCGTATTTCATGCTGTCCTGGTTTCAGCTGGGATAGAGTTACCTGTCTTCCTAGTAGCTGGTACGGTGCTATGTTTTGGGTTCAGTATGCGAAGAATGTTGATAACACACTGATGTTTTCATTTGTTGCTAATTAGTGTTTAGTCTAAAGTCAAGGATTTTTCAGCTTCTCATGCCCAGCCAGTGAGAAAGCTGGAGGGGCACAAGAAGCTGGCACAGGACAGAGCCAGGACACCTGGCCCAAACTGGCCAACGGGGTATTCCATACCATGGGACATCCCATCTAGTATAGGAACTGGGGAGTGGGGGCAGGGAATCGCCGCTCGGGGACTGGCTGGGTGTCAATTGGCGGGTGGTGAGCAATTGCCCTGCGCATCATTTGTACATTCCAATCCTTTCATTATCGCTCTTGTCATTTTATTAGTGTAATCATTATCATTATTAGTTTCTTATTTTTATATTCTATTAAACCGTTCTTATCTCAGCTCAAGAGTTTTGCTTCTTTTCCCGATTTTCTCCCCCATCCCACTGGGTGGGGGGGAAGTGAGTGAGCAGCTGCATGGTGCTTAGCTGCTGGCTGAGGTTAAACCACTACACATGCATTTATTTAGGAGGAAGTATCTAGTGAAAGCAGCCTTTCAGCATGAAAGAAGTTCTAAGAAGCAAATAAACTTGAAAATATCTCCAGCCCCTCTGTTTCCCCGCCAGTTCAATACAGCAGTATTTCCTCTCTGCGCCTTACACTAGGGATTGTCAAAGACTAATGTGTAGTTTAAATGACTAAACCTTATGCCTTTGGAAAGGTATCAAACTATCTATTCTTCAAATATACATTGTCTTATTTTGCTGCTGTTTACCACAGCATTAGGTGAACCCTGAATTTCAGTGAAGTTTTCCCAGACTCCTAGAAAATGAGGAATGACTCCAGCCCACACCTGATGAGAGAGGAAAGGCAGTTCTTTCAAATACAGCTGCACAGCAGTGTATCATTCAGCACAGCAGCGAGATCAGAGCCGAGCACTGCTACAGTGCTAGGTGCTAGAAGAGCTACCTTTGAAATCCAGACTGAATCCACTGGCTGTCATGGAGGAGACACAGGAATAGAACAGCCCTGTCAACACAACTGGTAGGACACCAGGAGAGCTGGCACGGGAGAAACACAGTGATATGTTCCTCACACTGTGGGTCGTATCTGTATCTGCTAGTTGGTAACAGAGGGATTAAGGGGTCAGAAATGGTGATATTGTCAATACAACTTTAAAATCACGTGCCTCAAAAATAAAAAGAATATTTATTAAAGATACACACAAATATGTCTTTGTCCTTAAGCTACAGTGAGTTCAGCTGGGGTTTACGCCACTGCAGAAGTAATTGCAACAGAGATCTACGTAAAACACCTCTGCTGAAGTCCTGAACCTACGGGCATCCGTACCGGCTCAGAATTTAGGCCAGCAAATGGAAGAACACTGAATTTTCAGGGAGCTGGCTTAGATGAGCTGCAGTATCTTTCACACCCACCAGTCTGTGATAATCAAAATCATTGTAATGGAGAGGCAGTAGCTTTTCCCAGTTGGAACTGCTACTAGATTTCATTATAGAAGAATTTGTGCCCAACTCAATTTATATATCTACTGTACCCACTCATAATTACTGAATCTGTTCTGACAGTGAGGGAATCAACCTGCATTAAATTAATACCTCCCGAGCTTGAAGTAAATTTGTTTAACCAAATTGTCCATTCTTTTGCTTTGTAACTTCGACCTTTGTTCAGTATTTGCCTCCCCCTATGTATGAGTAGAAAAGCTATTTTTATAACCCCTTCTAAATTTTATTCACAGTACAATCTCCTTAAAACTTTGCTTAATGGAAAAATGCATGATGGGAGTAAAACATTTTAAAACATCAAAAGCATAGCTAGGAAAATTATAAATACTGTGTTCACTATCTTGTATATAAAATTGCCTTGTTCTTACCTACCAAGTGCTTATTTTGTCCCTTTGTGGTCATCACAACTCTGACTTAAAGTATTACCCTTTAATCACTAATTTCTAATGCTCACCTCAACATAATCATTGTCAAAACCCAAAGCAACATACTAACATCACCTGCTATGCTACAAAAAAGTATATGTAACTGCTGTTTTGAAGGAGCCTCCCTATACACATGCATAAAGCATAGATACATATGGCACTGAAGAGAATTTTCTGCTTTGGATCTAAATATACACTTACAAGGATGCATTTTTCAGAAATATAAATGCTTTGAAAAATGACCTGAGATAATATTTATCAATACTACTTATCACATTTTACAGGTTTAAGTGTATGATGGGAGGCTGAGTTAGGACAGTAAATATGGGCAGGTATGCCTTTTCCTTAAAGTGGGCACACCAGAAAGACATACAGAAGCAAATCTCTCAACATTGGTGTTGAACCTGTCCCATTATGTTCTATGTGTAGCTAAATTAAAACAGGGGATCTTTGCAAAACAGAGAGACTGAGATTCACTAATGAGAAAGAAATGCATCTACTACTATTATGACATAAAAGAGTATCTCTGTATAAGATCAAGCCTTACTGGTTTGTAGTTTGCACATGGAATGTAAATAATAATTTTATTTTTTTTTTTAAATAATAGTTCTTAATGAAGCAAAAATATGGTACTTGATAAATGGCAACTAATAAAACAAAAATAGTCCTAGGCAGTTACATCTGTTAAGGTAGGGTCTGATTAGTAACTAGGGCTCCATTGCACAACATACATCCTCAAAAGAAAAAGACATCCAATAGCTTTACATGTGCAATTACCCTTATAGCTAATGGAAGTTGCATGTGCGTGTACATATAAGGGAAGAATGTGGCTCAGGTTTGCAAGGTCTCCAGAGGTAACTTAGTCTTGGAGGTAATAACTGAACCTTGACTTTGACAAACTGGAATCACCATCACTGAAGGCAATAATTATGCCACAGTCACTGTTAGAACAAATTTCGGTATGGCACTGCAGCTCCATTCTTGGATCTGCATTGGACAAATTTCTGCCTTGCAATGCAGCTCCATTCCTGGATCTGCATTGATCTTTGTGTGAGTAGAAGGACCAGCAGTTAGTAGAGTAGGTATTGTTAATTTTATATTTTTACAGAAGACAGTCAAGCTGAAGAGTCAAACTCAAGTGTGAAAGTTGTTCACAGATAGTAAGTTTGTTTTCTGTTCAATTTCCTTTGGGTGTTTTGTTAGGGAGAATAATGATAGATTCTAACAGTTCAACAGTTTATTACAGTGAAGTGGAGTACTAATACACATATCAGCAGTTTTATTAAGCTCTTTACTGACTACACAGTTGTAATAGCCACTTGATTATTGCTTTTTACTTTAGAAACATCTTTATATTTTATTTAATTTATTCTTTGTCCTAGTAGGCAAGAAAAGAAATAAATTATACAAGAAAAAAAATAAAGGAAAATGACAGAAATTGTTAAATCTGGCAAAGATTAGGAAATTTACAGTTTAGTCTAAATGATTGTCAGTAATCATCATCTGATACTTAAGAATAAACTGCCACTTCAAGAATTATCATTAATTGAGATGTCTTTTCCAATTATTTTTTTTTTCCTGTCCACTCACCTTTTAATAATTTCATTGTTTTTTAAATCACAAGTGAGACCACAACAGAAAATAGAGAGGTTAAAACCTGGTAGATTTTTTTCCCCTTTCTGCAGCTTTTATTAAAAATTATTAATGCAAATATAGATTTTTTTAGGGTCAGAAAATTTCATCTCACTCCTCACTGTAAAATTTCTTTTTGATAGGAACTTGAACTGTACTGCTATAATAATTTTTCATTGCAGATTTTCTGTTGCATTTTATGCATTAGGTGGTCTGTCATATCCATAATTAGTAATTATAGGACCCACAGTCAATAAATCATGAAAACATATTATCTTTGCATCATATATTACTTGGGTTAACAACATTCTGATGCATAGTAGTGGCTGTCACTAGCATTTTATGAAGATAAATCATTGAACTACAGAACTCATAAGCTGAATTGTAATAAATCATTCAGTTCACTACTGCTAAAGGCCTTGTGACACTGTCAGTTAAACATGGCTGAGCAGAACTTTTTGATTGTAACAGGAATACATGCTGCTGCTGACAACTGCACCCATGCTGGCAGCCTGGAGACCAGTGAGGGACTGTTGGGACCAAGTAATCTTAGAAAGCCTGTTCTCATTCAAAGCATCAATAATTTCATTTAGCTATTTGGGATCTGCTGACAAACCCTCCCCTCCCTGAAAACAACAACAAAAAGAACTAAAAACTATTTCTTTTAAAGTTTGAGCCCTTATACAGAGCATACACACCTTACAGAAAAGTTAGTACAGGTATTTGCTTTGCTGTCATTCTTGAAATGCCAGCATGGCAAGAAATGCCTCTGTTTGTGAAATGATGTAACTTTTGAAAAATAGCATACGACAGAATTGTCATTTGGTGTTCTAGTGACAAATGAGGAAAAAAAACCCCAAACTTAAATTATGATCTAAAATGAGGTTACTTTTTAACATAACTACCACATGAAAGTTGCTACAAAAATTAGTAAATAAAAAGCCAAGTAATTTTAATATGAAATTAATTCTGAGGACTTAATATGTTTTTTTTTGAAAATTCTCTAAAATATCCCTTTACAATAGACAATGTTGCATACATTCCTCTTCTGAGCTACTGAAAACCTGAACGTGATTTTGTTGCTTAAATTGATGCTTACAGAGGATGTTACACACTCAAAATCCTACCTATTTAATTTTAGTTAAATTTATCTGCCTGTTCCACTTGTTCATCACTGACATAAAGCAACTTCAACAATAAAATAAGTTCTAAAACACCATCAGCTTTGCAATTGTCCTAAAAATCCACAGTAAAGAAATAAATACTAAACAAATAAACAAATTTACTGTAATAAATCTGTTGTTTCATGCATGACTTTCCTTCATATCACAGAGACTATCTGGAAACGGATTTTTAAACAAAACTTTGCTGAAAATTTGGTGGTGTAACTGATGTTGTTTTAGTTTGATGAAAACCATAATAAAGCCACATCTAAGATTCCAAAGCATCTTAAATGGAAATAGAATTTCATTATGGATTGTTCCTTATCTCTTACTGGCAGGAATACTGGTTGAAGTCAAAAACTTCAAATAACACTTTTACCAAAATAATTTGTCTATATGTTGCTTTTTAAGTCATTCAGTGCAAAATAATTTAGCGAGCTGTTTATAAAAACTTCCCATGCTATTTTGCTTAGGATTGGGTTAAACAACACAGAATACAAAGGTAGTTTGATAAACCTTCTTGTTCTGTATTTGCCAACTTCTTTTAAAACTACTATGACCTGTCAAACTGGTAATTAAATGTTGATTTATTACAGGAGGCTGGTAATTATTGTTACTCATTGCTAAGGATTTAGGATTTTCTTAGCACTATAGAAAACCAGGAAACACACAAAGTGCTTAGTGTTTGCTTTCGTTCTTTTAATACATGGCAACAGGAGAGCCATTTCAGCTTCACATACTAATGTTAGGCTTACAATTTGGATCGAGCTCAGTCACGCTTCATGTAGTTTAGGTCTTTGTAATGTTACATTGGTTCTTACTGTTACTATGCCATAGGAATCTCCAGTTCATTCAAATAAAAAGCACTTCTAAGCCAGGAGGAGGAACTTTCTCTGGGTTTCCATAGAAATGTCATGTTTTGGGGGAAGTTGCTCCTGCTGAATTAATGAGGTTGGTTATGATAAAGCTGTTCAGGTCTAACATTAGGAAAGCACAATAAAGCTTGCATTTGGATGGAAAATCTGGAAGTTGACTGAGATAAAAAGTAAAAAGAATTTAATCTGGATAACAGTTTGAATTCTAATGCTCCTCTTTTTCCAACTGCAGCCATATGGAATGAGCACATTCACTATTAGTCCTGCTGATAGCAAATTAGACATCCTAAGCATTAAACTTCTAAGTCAAAATAATCTGCAGTTCCTTAACATAAATATGAGAGGTAACCTGACAGGCAAATTGCAGGTCTAGATTGCACTTCAAATCTTTCCTCCCTTGTGAGTTTTCAAATCTAAAATGAAAGAGTAGGCTTCTGAGTTAAAAACCAAGACCCCATGTTAACAGAATGAGTGATGGTTTGTTTATTAATGATCCAACAGTTCTTGGCCCCTGTCATACCCATTTTTAATAGGCCAAGTATCATATAGCAATGCTGGGAGAACTCTGGATTTTATTTCTCGTATCTGGAATGGTTCTGCACTTGTATATCTGGCATCTAGGTGGGAATATTCCAGCATAGAACAGGTATTTGGAATTACATTTAAAAATTTACAAAAATTACATTTAAAAAACAACATGATAAACAAGGCCAATTCAGGATAAGGTGTTACAGTGTTGTGGTTTAACCCCAGCCAGCAGCGAAGCACCAGCCGCTCACTCACTCCCCCCCACCCAGTGGGATGGGGGAGAAAATCGGGAAAAGAAGTAAAACTCCTGGGTTGAGATAAGAACGGTTTAATAGAACAGAAAAGAAGAATCTAATAATGATAATGATAACACTAATAAAATGACAAGAGCGATAATGAAAGGATTGGAATGTACAAATGATGTGCAGGGCAATTGCTCACCACCCGCCGACCAACACCCCGCCAGTCCCCGAGCGGCGATTCCCCGCTCCCCCTTCCCAGTTTCTATACTAAATGGGACGTCCCATGGTATGGAATACACCGTTGGCCAGTTTGGGTCAGGTGCCCTGGCTGTGTCCTGTGCCAACTTCTTGTGCCCCTCCAGCTTTCTCACTGGCTGGGGATGAGAAGCTGAAAAATCCTGGACTTTAGACTAAACACTAATTAGCAACAACTGAAAACATCAGTGTGTTATCAACAGTCTTTGTATACTGAACTCAAAACATAGCACTGTACCAGCTACTAGGAAGACAGGTAACTCTATCCCAGCTGAAACCAGACATACAGTCTGTTTCCAAACATTTATAATGGTTGTGAACACAGTGCAAATACTGGATAGCTGTGCAGGATGCATGTGCATCTACAAGGAAAGGCAGAGGAATATAAAGTATATAAAAATACACATATGTTCTATAGGCCTAGGGTTTGCAAGAAAGCCTGTTAGTGTCTTCTGAAATGAACATATAAAGAAGTTTGGGAATTATAAGGCAAAAATAGAGGGAAGTCAGTCATCTTTGGAAATCTTTGGTCTGGATGGTCCTGAAATGACTACAGATGTTAATACTGGGTCAACATAAACACACCTTAAATAGTAACCCCCCTTTTTTTTTCCACTTTAAACACGGCACTATTACACATCAGTAAATAGAAGTAAGCAGGAATAAGAAGATGCGGCAGTGAGGAAGTAATCTGCAGGGTATATTTTTAACACAAGGCCCACTGAAGTCCATAACCTAAACCCCCCCACTGTCTGGGATCTAGGCAGACACCCAAGATGCAAAGCATATACAGTTCAAATAATTTACTCTGAAACTATTTTTCAGTGGAGATTAAGTCATCTTGTAAGTCTACAGCCTGTTCCAATGTTAACTGTCATCAGAAGCATGTTGAAACCAAATCTCCAGTGAGATGTGTCCTTATCTGTACATGAAGTACGATACGCACCTACAGCAGCAGTCTAAGAACTTCCTAGCTGCCTTATGCCTATGAGCTAGTTTTCATGACATTAGTATTTGTTTTATTTAATGGCTTTTCTTGTCACGAATCGGAGAAATTGTGCAAAGGGATTTAGCAGACAATGGGGCAAAGTTCATCAAGACACTTTGGGTTAAAGTGTGAGGTATTCAAAGGACGCAATATTATGGGACCAAGCATATAGCATATTAAAATGAATAATCACAGTTAACAGGTTCAAATGATTATTTAGAAGCATACATATGATCCATGGAAAATTTCTGACAGTAAAGGCCTAGAGCAGTAGCAGTGCAGGGATGAGGGTAACCCTGTATTCCATACAATAGGCCGTTTCTCAAATTACATGTTAATTATGAAAAGGACATGAGATGCCATTGCTGATCAGACAGTGGGCCAAGAGGCTGTACTAGTTGTTCCTTGCCTAAACCTACCTCTCCACAGGCATCCAGAGGTGCCACTTGGCCGAGAAGGACAGCTACTGACAGCAGCAGTAGGCCTGGAGGTGAGAGGAACAGGCCATGGAAATGCGGGGAGTGGAAGAGCAGGAGGAAACTGGTAGCCATACATAACATGCATTGACATTCTGCAAAGTTTGGGACATATGCTTTCCTGTCCCCTCTCTTCCTCCCAAACATGCACATAACATGCCCTGTAGGTGTAGCTCACATGGTGACTTGTTTAAATATGAACACCTACATTTTCAGAGGGAGGAAATTATACCAAGCCTTTATTACAGACCGCTTTAAAATGAGAATTTGCTGCTTGTAAGAAACATTAGATCATAATTTAAACCAGGACCTAAGGACAGAAGCAGTCATTTGTTTATGATAAATGTTTTAATAAACAAGTACTAGTTATAACTACAGCTCTCCCCCGCCACTTTGCTACAAAATTATGACAACGCTTAACAAGTGTAACAACCAAAACGTGTCAACTCCCCCTGCTTCTTTTTGCTTATATAACAGGGTTTAAAAATTGTGTTCATTAAAGCACACTTGCTTTTTTAGGAACTGAACTGTAAAATGCAAGGATACACAGACACACATCTACTTAAAGATGTATCTCAGTTATAGACCATGGTACAACACTTCTAGTCTTTACCAGGTATCTTAAGTAGGACACAGAGAATCCTCAATTTAGCAAGCTTAGCATTGCACTTGCCCACAGTACCCTCTTTATATGGTCGTGCCTTCCTTTCTCTAACCTGTTTTTTGTAGTGCGTGTTTGTAGAAAGGTGTATGTTCAGTTTAAGGAAGAACTGATTAAATGACCTTGCTATGTGGAAGAAAAAATCTTCTTTGATCCTGTGTTCATTTATAAGCCAAGTCAAAGAGAATACTGCCTGCCAAAAAAATCTGACTTACATTCATTTAGCTGCAGAGCATTTATAGAAACCAAGCAAAGTCACGTTGCTTCAACAGACATTATCCAGCTCTGCATACACTAGCTTCTGTGCTCTCAATTTTCCTCTGGCTTCATCTATTTAATGTCTCTTTTGTTCACATCTGCTGTCAAGTTATGACAGAAATTATCATATTTAAATTACTGGCAGTTTGCTTTTTCTCCTCTGCTGTAATCAAGGATTTCCTCAAGAATTTAAATTACCACATTTTTTACAGTTTCAAAGTCTCTTCCTTCCTTTACCAAAAACTGGTTCACAGCAAAACGCATAAATACAAATTAGCTCCAGGAAGAGTTATGGTGTTTTAATCTGGCTAGAATAATTTGGGAAATTTTAAATTTTAAATTTTAAATGCAGATCATAATCAGTGTTCCTTATTCTAAGCAATTAAGAATTGACAAGTATGACCTGGCTGCTGGAGAGACTGCAATCTCCTAACCCTCTGTTTAAGTTGTGGAGGAGCCACAATTAACATGAAGGTCCCTCTCCTCATTTTACTAGACCTGGGCATGTATTAGCCTTACAGCGTGTTACAAAACCATCTAACCTGCCATTTCAGTAGCAAGAATTAATTCATTCAACTAAACAGACAAAGCAAAAGGCAATGCAGAGAAGGAGCGTATGTGTGTACAAGAGCTATCATTAAACTGAAATGAATGGAAAGGCAAAGCTCTCATACCAAATCACAGTTATCTGCTTTTTCCCTCACCTCACATTCACTCCTCCTACAGTTCTGTCTAGGCATCAGTTAAGACCAACATTTTATCTTTCTTCTAGTAAAACACTTGACTCATTTGAGAAATTTAGTTGGGATTTAGCATCTATGTAAAAACACATTCCTACTTCAAAAAACAATCAAATCCCAAACCCTCCTCCAATCAGATCAGGATGAAAAAATTAGATTTCCAGCATTGTCAGTGAGATATAAAAAAATGAAACATGAAACTTTGTCATTGGTTCCTGTAAAACACAATGTGATGTATCACATACACCTCGGACACTCTCGCAGTCAACCAATAAACACACTTCCAAAACTAAGCCAATATCTTTGACAATTCCAGTGCACAAACACAGATGTTTGAACATCAGGTGTTACATAAATGAAACTGATCTTAATAAAACAAAAGCGGAATTGTTTATTTCAGCTGTACACAAAACTCAGTGAAATAAAGTGATTCTTGTGAAATATACTGTTAAGTTTCAAAGACACCATTTCAAACAGAAATCTAACAAAGAAAAAGAATGAGGGCTTCTTCTTTAAAATTCCTTTTGGAAGGTTGTATGCAGAATTTTTTACTTGTACATCCAATACAGCATATACAAAAACTATTCTTCATACCAATGAATTTACCTTTGTCAATGCTAATGTAGGGCTCACCTACCCCAGACAAAATCAGCCCTTTTGTTTTTGTCCATTTCTTGTTGCACCTATATATAACAAATGATAACTTGTGTCTCAATAAGTTTGTAATACAAATGGACAAGACAAAAAAAAAAAAGAGAGGAAGAATGAAACATTATCCGTGTAGCACAAGATTAAATAATTTGCTCACAGTTGAACAGAAGGGTAGAAACCAAAACAAAGTCAAGCTAATACCTTTCCTAATTATTTTCTTTTTCCTTCCTTAGTGCTCGAAAGCCTTATAAAAGAAATCTGGTATTTTAAATATTTAAATTAAATTTTTATAAACAAAGCAAATTTATTATTAGCAAGTTACCCTAAGCTTGTAATCTATCTTTCTAAAATATGATAAATAAAAAGTCAATAATTTAATGGATTCTTCTGTCATTTTGCAACTAAATACATATTTTCAGTATATATATGGAACAAAGATAATTAGTTAGCAAGCAGAAGAAAGTTGGGAGGCTTATGTGACTGTCTTTTTTCATAGTTATGAAACTCATGTTCCATGATCATGAAATGTATCATATGCTAGCAGTCAAAGAGTGATTGACATCTCATAACGATGGAATGTTTTAAATAGTGATTTAAATGACTGAACCATCTGTTGGTAACCCAGGTAGCATGTTGTTTCTCCCAGTGATTGGTGAAAAAAACAAATGGAAAGAGCTCCAAACACAGTAAAGAAGTTAAGGACATTTTGCACTGACCATAGCTTCTCTAGTAATACCAGTAATACAACAAAACCCCAGTGTTCCAGTCTCCCAGATACATGCTACAGCACAGTCCAACACCATACCTTGTGTCTTGAGCCTCCACAAACTATTAGTTGGGATCTGATAGTAACTAAGGTTCTTTTGCAATTCTATTTCAGACACTCAGCAATTTTCAGGCTTTAACTGCGTATTTAAGACTCAGGCCCAGCCTGTCCACAATCTATATATAGCGATTGTGCCTGCTTCTGCATCCTGAATAAGTTATGCTATTTAGTTTTATGGCTGGCTACCTCTTCTGATTAATGCAATATAAAAGTAGGGGGGCCTTCAAATTATAAAGACTTGGTAGCTGAGGACATGCATGAATTTTGTAAGACTTGCAACCAGGAACTCAAATAAAAGAGTTGTTTCTTTTGCAGCTTTCTTGAAGCAGTGGCCATGCAAAGGGCCTGGTACAGTTATGCAGGCACAGTCTTAGTGAATGTATAGAAAGCATAACAAAAAAAGTTGCTGCATTAGCAAAAAAAGCAAAGGGGAGATTCAAACTGAAATGCAAAAGTAGAGGAAGTTTTTTCTTGCCTGCTTCTTTTTCTCTCTCCCCTGTATTTACTGATTTGGATACTTTTCAGTTTGGACATTAGGTTTTGTATGAGAAAATATTCTGTATTGCTGTCAGCCGTTCTATTTCCCTTTGTGAGCTGCTCACGCAGTTGCTGTTACTTTTTCTTGATTTTTTTACTTTCTTATGCCCCCCAAATCAAATAATTTTGTAAGTTAGATGTTTCACTGTATCACAGAATCACAGAAGGGTTGAGGTTGGAAAGGACCTCTGGAGGTCATCTGGTCCAAACCGCCTGCTCAGCAGGACCACCTAGAGCCAGTTACCCAGGACTGTTGAGGTGGCTTTTGAATACCTCCAGGGGTGGAGCCTCCACAGCCTTCCTAGGCAACCTGTCCCAGTGCTCAGTCACCCTCACAGTAAAAAGAGTGTTTCCTGATGTTCAGAGGGAACCTCCTGTGTTTCAGTTTGTGCCCATTGCCTCTGGTCCTGTCACTGGGCACCACTGGAAAGAGCCTGGCTCCGTCCCCTTTGCACCCTCCCTGCAGGTATTTATAGACATTGATGAGATCCCCTTGAGCCTTCTCTTCCCCAGGTTGAACAGTCCCAGCTCTCTCAGCCTTTCCTCACAGGAGAGATGCTCCACTCTCTTCATCATCTTTGTGGCCCTTCACTGGACTCACTCCAGTGTGTCCATGTCTCTCTTGTACTGGGGAGCCCAGAATTGGACACAGTGCACCAGGTGTGGCTTCACCAGCGCTGAGTAGAGGAGAATATCAATTACACAAAATAATTTAAAAGAAAAAGAAACCAAGTAGTATCCAAACTGGGGCACAAGGTCAGTGATGCTAGGATAAATCACTTTGGTTTGGATATCCCATTACCTGTTGATCACAAGGGGATTGAGAATATCCCTGCTAATCACCACTAGAGTTATATAAAAAGCAGACATTCATGTGAAATGATTTTATGCTGCAATGTCACTACCCCTTCCAGACTGTTACTTAAGAATTGAGCAATATATTAGTGTTAAAACATTTAACATAAAATATTAAATAACATTAAAAACATTTAATAACATTAAAAATATTAAAACATTAACATGATTATCAGAAAAAGAAGTATTTCCAGAACGGCAAAGGTGAAATGACAGACAAAACACTGAAAAAGAAAATAAAAAAAAAAATATGGCTTTTCACCAGAAGACTGTGTTTGCAAATTATATCACTGTTAGTGAAGGAATAATGTATTCCTACACTGAGTTTGAAACATCTGAAAACTATTATTTGTGCCCTTTTAAAAGCAGATAAATGAACAGATGTTAGCTCTACACACTGCCAATACTTTGCAATTTGCAAGGGTTATGGCAACTATGACCAGTATGAAAATGCAGGCTGAACTATTTAACTAGGGAAGATTAAAGGAAAATAATTGAAATTACAAAGGAACTCAGTTCAAGCATCTTTGAACGAAGTCGCTATTTATATGTATTCTGAATTAGCAAGCATAAATAAAAGTGCCACTAGGAAAAAAAAAAGGAGCTGACTATAGATAGGTTGTATCAACTATCAGTAACCTCCAGCCTGCAGGCTGTGGGTTGGAAACCCACATTACAGCACTTAAAACAGAAAAAAAACCTTAGTCAGAACAGGAACTGAACCACTGGCCTCTTGTATCTGAGTGCCATGATTTCTAGGTTATTGGGAGCAATGTAATTCTTTGTCATGTAATGAAAATATCATCCTTTCTTTACAGACTCTACAGCCCCGACTTTAAAGTTATTTCGCTTTATAATGGGGGCCATAAAGACTGGTTCTTCATTCCAGTACATTTCAAACGTGGACTTGACTTTGAGTCTACTGCATGCTGACAAATTATATTTTCATAGAATTTCATATATTTTCACAGAAATGTAGATTTTTATCTAGAACTTTGGCTATTTTGTATGAACTGGAGTTATCTCACTCTCATTTTTAACCAGTATTATTTACCCAAGATCCCCCAGTGTCGTGGTTTCAGCCCAGGTGGTAACAAAGCACGACGAAGCCGCTCACTCACTCCCCCACACCCCCCTGGCCACATGGTGGGATGATAAGGAGAAATATAAAGGGAGGCTTGTGGGTCGAGACAAGGACTGGGAGGGATCACTCACCACTTATGGTCACGGGCAAAAGACAGGCTCAACTTGGGGAAAAAACAAAATCAATTTAATTGACTACCAATCAAATCAAAACAAGTACATTAGGAAGCAAACCCAAACCTTAGAACACCTTCCCCCCAGCCCTCCCTCCTTCCTGGCTCAACCCCACTCCTGGTTCTCTCCACCTCCTCACCACCTCAGCAGCACAGGGGAACAGGGGATGGGGGTTGGGGTCAGCTCCCCACACCTTGTCTCTGCCGCTCCTTCCTCCTCAGGGGGAGGACTCCTCACCCGTCCCCTGCTCCACCGTGGGGTCCCTCCCGCAGGAGACAGACCTTCACAAACATCTCCAACGTGGATCCTTTCTGCGGGCTGCAGTTCCTCACAAACTTCCCTGGCGTGGGGCCTTTCCGCGAGCCGACCTTCAGTCACAGACTGCTCCAGTGCGGGCTTTCCCATGGCGTCCCGGCCATCTTGGGGGGCATCCCCCTGCTCTGGCATGGGGTCCTCCTTGGGCTGCAGGTGGGCATTGCTCCCCCGCTCCCCCCCACGGGCTGGGGGGGGCACAGCCTGCCATCTCACCATGGACTGCAGGGGCATGCCCTCCTCTGGCGCACCTCCTCCCCTTTTTCTTCACTGACCTCTGTGTCTGCAGAGGGGTTCCTCTCACATTCCAATCCCCTCACTTACTACGGGTTCCCCTTCTTAAATCTGTTCTCCCAGAGGTGCTACCACCGTCACTGATGGGCTCGGCCTGGGCCAGAGGCAGGTCCAACTTGGAGCCAGGGAAGCTTCTGTCAGGAGCCACCCCTGCGGCCCCCTCCACCGCTACCAAAAAAACCCTTGCCACGCAAGCCCACAACACCCAGGAAGCTATAAAGTGAAAGTCCAGTATCTGAAGAGCATTTTTCTTCTCTGCCAAGCATGTAATTCTAAGTTATATATCCCTATATGTTAAAATATTGTATTACTCATATACTCTTTTCAAGACCTTTGAAATCTGAGGCTTTCAAAGTACTTCACAAACATTAAGGAATTTATTCTCATGACAGTTTAGTGACAGTCTTATTTTGCCTTCTTAAACTACATGTTTATATACAGCCAAGCTTGTGGTTGGATGTCAGGCATTCTGTCTGAAGAGCTTCTAACTTCTCCAACTAAGGCTGTTTATGGGCTGTTAGATGAATGAGAGTAGCTTAACAGGAATCCTCCAGCCAAGGTATTTATCCACCTTTTCCATCAGTTTAGAACACAGCTGGGAAACTGATGGGCAGGGGAGAAAAGTAGTTTGCTAAAATAATACGAGAAATCTGAGATATTTAAACCTATTATCTTCAGTTACTGAGGGCTACCCTAACTACTGACACAGCCTCTTTCTACTTCTGTATTCAGTGGGCAGAATCATAAGTTTTCCTGTGCAAAAAAAGTATTATGTTAATATTGTGCCTATGGTGGATATATTACAATGACCATATTTTTAAAAGATGAGAAAATTTAGTATTATGAAAAATTAAAAAGAATACAACATGCCATGAATCTCTTGATCTTTTGCCCTTCTCGTGTAACAATCTCAAGTGAATCCAGAATAAATGCCTACTTCAGTTCTTAAGCATACGTCCACTATCAAGTAATTAACCTTAAAGAATGTACTGAATACATTGTTAGTTCCATTAACATTGTTATAAATAAACAGTACTCTGAAATTTCCCATCACATGACCTTGGGACATTACTTCCCAGGGTAGCTGTTAAAGACCAGTTGCAGGGTTCATTTACAATGGAGTCTAACAAAACTTAGAAAAATACACTACAGGGAACAATGCTGCCATAAATAGGGAATTCAGGTAACTGTAAATTAATAGATCTTTTACATCCCTAATTTGTATGGGTTTATGAAAACATATCATTTAATATCTTTGTAAGTCTGCTATCCTGTATATAAATGTATCTTTTTTTTACAATTCTCAGCCTTTCAAAAAACCCAAACCCACAAGCTTTTGTCCTAAAACAACCACCTTAAAATAATGTTTTGCAATAACAATTAAAATAATTTTGAAATAAGAAATAATAATAGAATCTGTTAACTTGTTTTAAGACAACAGTACTCAGGAAATAGGCCAATACCCATTGGTCTTGGGAGTGATCAACCTTCCAAAACTATCCAGGGAAGCTAGGAAAACCAGGAACAGCTCCCTTTTTTTTTGTGGATTGCCCTCCTTTGAAATCACCTCATATTGCTAAGGCATCGTGTCAAATATTTGTTCATCCTTACATAACTTTCTATGGCTGATGCCATAAATTGTCAGACTGAAACCCTGGCAGCTCTAAACTAGTTATTTTACTAACTGCTACTTTATGCATCTTTCCTGTTACTTATTTATGCTGCAAGTTAGCTTTACTCTTTTGGGTTTTTTCCTTATCTTACTGTTGAAGAGATTATATGCTGTCACCATAATCTTGAAGCACGTCTAGACAGCAATGAAAGTAAAAGATGGGTAGAATTTGTTTCTGTCTTTGAAGAAAGTCAAGCTTTCCTGACTTTTCAGTGTCACCATCTCATCGATTGGTGCAATGGGACCACAAACACCACAACCCAATTTAAACCTGAAATTTGCAGCCCATCCAAGACTTCTTTGTAGTAATAAGCGCTAATGCTGGTGGCAACCTAACTGGGGAAAAAAAGAGCTCAGTATGTATTCACTCCCCCTAGGTGTATCCCTTTCCCAATTCTGTTTTCATTATTATGTTGATCTTTACATTTCTTCCCACTCTTCTTAGTAATGAAGATACCTAATACAAAATGAGTTAAAAATATTGACAAAACCCGCAATTACGCTAGGGCATATTACATAAGCATGCCTCAAAGATGATGAAATAAGTGCCATAAATAGGTCCTGGTCCAATAAACACGTGGAGTAGCTTGGTTAAATAAAAGAGAATTTAAGCTTGAGCTTGGTTGCCCTTTCAGCATTGACAGATCCTGCATATTGTAAATTCCAGAGAGTTCTTATTCAGCAGTAAGCATTTTGAAATTTAACAGGATTAGGTCTTCAAAGTAAGACAAAACCATCAAGTTATCTTTTCTGATCCTTGTTGAATTTATGCTCGTTAGTCTGATGACATGTATGTGATGACATGAATTTTTTTATTTGAGTAACACTTGAGAAAATTTCCATTTGTCCCATTGTCAGAAGAATTCAGTGAGAGGATTGGTTCTGCTGTCCTGTCATAACAGCTCTTCTGCATCCATTTACAGAGTATCAGCTTCTTAATAGATTCACTGGTGCTTAACATTTTTGTTTCAGGCACCTACCTACTAGCAGTTGCGCCAGTGATTATAGACGGGCCATATTTGCATATAGACACGTACCCTGAGAGGCCAAATTAGAGCCTTGATTATTCCTCTTTGTATTCTAGGATATATTTTTGACAATTTTAATAGTTTTTTCAGCTCCCTCATTTGATTTAGGTGCCTTGGGTGTTATATTATATAATGAAATCTTAATTTGCAAGATTGAATTTCATATTGTCATGGGATTTTTTGGAAAGTACCTGAGAAGAAATCCTACTCTGTATGAGGAGGGATTTCATATATATATTCCTCTTTCACTGAGGATACTGCAAATACGACATAAATCAGAAGCATCCTCAAGTGCAAGTCAGCTAGCACTGGAATCTTTACCTTCAGAGAGAGGACAGTTGTTTCATTTTCCCAGATTTTGTAAGTATGCAATGGCTCTTCAGAATTGTGTTTTGCGTTCATACCAGTAGCAAAGGGTATCTATGACTTGTGCTGTGTATAATGACATATACATGCAACAATGTCTATATACATCACTGACTTCTTAAGAATAAATCCAATTAGTTCAATTATTATGAAATAACAGACATGAATTAATAATATAATGTCCCTTTTGTCTCTAACTATCATGCAAGAGTTCTTTCATCAACACATAATTCAAATATTCTCAAATATTTCCTGAATTTTTGTAAACACATTGCCTATTCCTTTTACCTTGCCAAACTGTTTCCTGAAAGATGACTCTTACCAATAAGGTAATACATGCTCTGAAATTTGCAGTGTTGTAATCTTAATATCAATCTTTATAGCAGCTACTATTAATACTGATAAAATATAATTTTATCTCTCCACTAAAATTATTCCTTGTGTAATTACTATGAGTCTTATATTGGCTTCTTATTAGGCAAACATACATGATTTGACAGATTCAGACACCAAATGGAGGAGGTAAATAAGTGAAGTGTTAAGCTTGGTAAAAGCAAAGAACATCAACCTTCCAATCTCCTTATACTGCAAGAAAAAAAGAAAATCCCTTCATTTCTTACAATTATTCTAGAAAATATTCAGAAGTTGGGAATGTTAGTCTACAACTACCTATTTCTTGGACGTGACTCCTGATTTTAACTATAGCTGATTTGCCTTACCACACCCCTCTCATTTCGGAGACTTCTCTCCCCCTAAAATTTTACACTCCCTCCTCCTGTCTGCTACACACTTGTAATCTGTTAAGTAAAATAGGGGGGGAAAAAGGGGTGTGGGTGTGTTTCATTAATATCTGCAGAAGCCTTTTAAAAACCAGCTGTGAAATGATTGCTAATTTTAAGAAAAAGCCTAAAGCTTCCATCCAGATCACATTTCTTAAATAACAGCACTTCCTGTACAAGTAAGAAAGTAAATTGCAATATATGCCCTGAAAGTTTGATTTTTAACAAGATTTAAAGCACCAACTTTCAGTAATCTTTTTGTTGGGTCACAAACAACTCTTGTTCCTATTGTTTTCTAAAAGATTAGATCTTTCAAAAGGTTACATCCTCCTTAGACTGAGGGATCTGAAATGATGTCGATGCAGTGTAGTTCTTCAGGCAGAGCTCCATAGTGGCTGTAGCCCATCTTTGCAAGAGATTCAAAAGCATAAACTTTCCTAGCATTCTTACTCCAAAATACTTGGGCAACTAAGTAAAGTATCTGCTCTCACTCATTTATCAAACTCTATCATGCTCTTTTTTTTTTTTTTAACTTCTGTGGCCATCTTTCTTTTCACAAACACAAAACTTTTTAAAATCTTGGATTTTAAGTTTTGGTGCAAACCAACCAGGAATGGCCAATCAAGAGTTTGTGACCCATCTTCCCTTTCAACTGCTCTGTTCCCTTTCTATTTAATATTTGTAGTATGAAAAAAGGTAACTATAAGGAAGAATATTTATTCCATGACATGGGAAATCTTGCATACATTGAATTGTCCTCATTCAGAATTATTTGTTAGCATCTATTGAGTTGAAGCCAAAATAGTGAAGCATTTGGGTTCTAGCCCATTTGTTTATTTCTTAGATACCTCAAAGCTGGTTACATACTTTGCTTGTAACTCTTTTAAATGACTTTGTATCTAAAAACGTTCACAGAATTCTCACAACACCATTCATATGTAAAACTTCACAATTCCAGCTCAGAATTTCTTGGTGGCGGTGGTGGTGTTCATACCACTTCACTGCTGAAAAGTTTCTAATATTGTCTCTGATTAACTAACACCGATTTGGAGCAAGATAATAGAGTTGTTCATATGTATATTTACTGGCAATGGATCAGATATAACTAATGTAATTTTTGATGAAATGTTGTTTTTAAAAAATGAATTTCTTGTGAAATGACCGGCAATGACAAATAACAAGGAAATATCCCAACTAAACATCAGATCTGTTGCCAAAGACAGCACAAGCTTCTTTTGACTTGTATATAGAGAAGCTTGAGGAAGGAGTTATTAAAATACATTTTTAAACCCATCATGACTTTAAAAAATTACAGTTCCTACTCCAAGCAGGAATGCATTTTAAGCTTTTTTGACCCATGTGGTTCTATATGGTTTAAGCAACTATTATCCTAGAAATAGCTTCTTCCTTTGTCTTATACTCCAGCGCTATAAATCTAGCTCTTAAAGTAGGAAGGCATATCGAGAACTACTAAGGAGAAAAAAATAAATTGATTTTCCAACATACTTTCTACCGCAGTCCAGCAATATTTGTATATACTGACCTCACAGGCAGACTACAGAAGACTACTATATGTCAGTTTTTTCCAGACAAGTCCTGTTTTTCCAAAAGAAATATTGACTAAGCACTATTTGAGGCTTCTGTGTGTTTACCAAGGTTTTCTAGTTGCCTGGCAGCCCAGCTGAAGTGTGAGTTCTCAAGCTACAGGAATATTTGTAAGTATTTTTATATCATGTAGACAATGATATGAGAAACAATAGATTTTTCAGCAGATGAAATTACTCACATAACATTTTAAACAGCAGAGGAAGAGTTTATACCCATGAAAAAAAATGCCTAAGTTTTTTAATTAAACATGTCATTAAAGAACTGGACAGTAAAATACAAGTTTGACATTGATGTAATCTTCTAATGATCCATTTCTGTTTCTTGACTGCAATTTACTATATATTACTGTAAGTAAATTCCTTTTCAAAGTATTCACTGAAATCTTGAAAACAAATAAAAAATACCTTTTAGTAAACCCAATAAATGCAAAACTCTCCTCTTCAATACAACATATCTATGAAAAAGTTTATGAAAGACAGCAGATCCTTGCTGATGTTGACTACATTTATCTATTAAATTAAATACAGGGAGATAAATATCAATTTTGTTCAAAGGCCATTTTATTCATTTGCTACATGAACAAGAAAATCAATGAAATAATTTATCCAAAGCTCACCAGTGTTTCAAAATTCCTTTCTCCTCCTGTTCAAATCCCTTTTCAGGAGTCATACATAAACATGAAAGCTTTGTAAATGTGCTGTGCTGTGGAAGACAGAGTTATGGATTGCCTTGATCATATGTGCAAAAATTAAGTTTAGTATTCAGAATAATGTTTTTGAACTACATGATGAAACAAATTTAAAAAATACTAAACCTTGAGTCAAATATTAGAATGTGCATGAATATATCTTTTATCTTTTAATAGCATTTATCTTAATCTCTTTTTCAAACTGTGGATTGAAATCCAGTTAGATGATACACCTTTAGATGAGATCACGTATTGATATGGACTTCTTAAGGACTATAGATCTCTGAAAAGAGTACAGAGACTGCACATTTTAAAACCTCAATCACTCACCTTAAAGTAAGGAAAAGTGTTCCCCGCTAAAAGCCAGTTTTCCCAAGCTCTGCAACCCCAAGGCACTAAGCAAAGAAGTCACTGCTGAATAACTTACAGACATTTCGGAGTCCCATACTATCCTTGATTGGCAAGTCCTGTGTTTTATTAGTGTGCACAGACACATATACACACAGGCTAGGAATATGTATTTTGGTATTTATGACAGACCTTAGACCACTGAAATTTCACAGGTTTCATTTAGTCTCATCAGCATTTATATCTACCGGCAGAGCTAAATGGAACTCAGCCTCTTTTGCTCACTGAAAATTTTTAGCAGTTACAAGCATCATTAGGACTTGCACTGTTTAAATTTTCATTTCCTTGGGGATTATTCATTAAACACATATTTTACTATCCACAAACATCACTAGCTTTTTCTTTACAGATTAGTCTTCATTTGCATAATGCCACCTACTCACTGAAAATTTAGTCAGACTCATGAGGCACTGTTATTCCACCTTGCTCGATAGAAGCAACCCATGTGAAACAGGTAAAGAAAAATGCCTCTAGATCAGAGAAATGTTATCCCATGTAAACATCATATTTATTATGTTAATATAGTATCCAGTAGTAGTAGACATTCATGTGTAGTACATGTGTCACATGTACAAATTAATGCTCTGGTAAAGAACCATCCTTGTGTTACCTTTTCTTAACCATACGTTATATGTGGTTCTTTACGGACTGCAATCTATATCCTCTGTAGGCAATAAAGAACAGGCACATAATTGTATTGTGTTGTGCTTGGCTCCTGCACTACCTTCTTAAGAAGCAGATGACAATGATTGCTACTTCAGCAGTTAACTTTTAATAGCAGCTATACAACAGTCCCCTTGGAGAGTAACCACTGTTTTAAGACCTGGTTCATTAACCTAGAGGTATGCGTCCCTGAAAGATACAGGTTTTTTCCATGGCCATGCTATTACTACAACAGGAATATTATGACAGTTATGTAAATGATACAACTAGCCTTGAAACTTCTAGGCTATCCCATAAGAAATTGATAATATCCTGTAAGTGACTGATAATATCACTCTGCAGCTCCTGCTATAAAAAGTGATTTCTCCTGGCAAAATCCATTCAGTCCATTCATTTTCTGGCTTACATCAATGGATATGGAATTGGATTAGCCATGGGTCACCACTGCAAAAGAGAAACTTTTGCGTAACAGTAAAAAGAACCGATTGCAACTGCTAATGATTCAATAATACAATCAAAAGTACCATCTTTGCCTAGATATTTTTTATTAAAAAAAATTTATTATCTTTTGTCTGGGCATAGATGGTGGTGGTCCAAGGCAGACTCCTATTAATGGGAGTAAAACTTATGCACACCTTTAATCACAGTCCTCTCTAAGGATAGAAGGAAAGGATTTACATCTTCATAGACAGATACAGAATTCTAAAAAGACAAAAGGTGTAACAACCTCATTATGAATTTAGAAACAATGTGTGCTTTCAACTTTACAGTTAAATCATGCTATAAATAATTCAGGAAAAAATGTTTCTTCCATAAAATGAGAGTTTTAGTAGAGATAGAGAGAATGTCTGTAGAAGAAACAAGGTGTGAAAAGCAAGGTATTTACTTTAAATGGCTGAAGAAAAGGAATTTGAAAAGAATGAAAATAAATAGATTTCTAAACCATATTTAATCTATTAGATGATAGTTAAGCTTTTTAAAGGAAAACTCCAACTTTTGTAATAGATTTAGGAACTGAATCCAGAACACGAATCTGCTTCAAGAAAAGTCAGCTAGGATAGCCCAGATCATCTTCATTGTTAGATAATGCTATCACGGTTAACATATGTCCATGGCATTAGTTTAATGGAAATATATAGTACCTTCATTATTTAAATAAAAAAATGCCTGAGGAAGGACCACCAACCATGTACTATGATGACTATTAGCACTTAAGACTGAAGGAGGGAGTTGGGTAATGCTATAGATCTGTTCAAAGTTGAAGACAATTTCCCTTTGCAATACAAAGATATGATCTTCCTAAGTCTTAATAGAAAACATCAGTGAAGGAAAACAGACAGCTCTGAAATTATTTCATAATGTTGACAAGCAGCCAATAAGAAGGTTAATTTTGAGTTGTCACTAAAGATTGAATTGCACAATGGATCAAAATCATGACAATACTTCTGTGCAGTGGGGACGTGGAGAGAGAGAAAGGTTTAAGGAAAGGAAAAGAAACTTTGAGACTGAATTCATGGTAAATACAAAAGAATTGCTGACCTGAAAAAATCATTAAAATAAAACTGTAACAATGAAATAGCACTTAAGACATAAGCTCCCTACCATATATACTTTGGGCTATCAAATAGGACAAGATACGTAAGAAAACAATTCAATTTCAGTATATTGCCTTTAAAATTAACACTTTTTTTTTTAATCTGATAATCCTCAATTTAAAACTATAATTATCAATTGAAAAGGAAGAACATCTTCAAAGAAAAAACAGGAAGACTGGAAAATGTATGCTCATTATCAAATAGACTGCTTGCTCCCAGCACTAAGCTGCTATCAAAACCACCTTTAAGATAAAAGAAGCACTGATAAGACATTGTGTGTGCCTTACCTCTAATTAAGGTACTATTTTCTAATGACACTGTAACCTTATTTTTGATTTATTACAAAAACTAAGAGATAACTTACTCTTAGTCTAATATTGTTCTTGGTCAATGACCTGTCCATGTACATCATCCTATTCCAGACTTTCAAGATTTTAAAGCCCTGCTATAGACAGGTTTATCCTTTCAGTGAAAGGTTCTACTAATTTTAAAAGGTAATTGCACTGAAAATATAAGATATTATCATCATCTATTAGTTTGCTTCACTGAGTTTATTGTTTGTATCCTAGACTAAGACATGCATTAATCAGAGCCTCATATAACATATTTATTTCAATTCCAGTAGCCATTGCAGTGTGTTTTAAAATACTGGGCATGTAAGTCCATAAACATCCCTAGTTTAGAACCTTTTCTTGATAATCCACCTAATGCCCCATTAAAGCTGGCATTTTAATACAATGTTTAGGAACCACCCTGTCTTCCACTGCTGACATGGACATGTAGAAAGGCTCAAACCAAATCTTTTGAACTAAAGGTCTATTTACCTTTTTTTTTTTTTTTTTCTTTTTTTTTTGATCTAGTACACCAGGGTACAGGTTTAGTCCAGCTAGGAGAACACTGCCTATCTCAGTATTGAGCACCAAGGCTTTGGTTATCAGCAGGCAATATCTGCTGCTCCCTTAAGCAACTTGGGCTCTGCTGTGATTTAGAAAAAAAATCACCATCTTGCAGATAGACACTGGAAGCACACTAGGTTATAATTAAGATCAAACCACCTAAATAGATCAGCCACAACATTTTGAAACATTAGAAGCCAGTTGCCAAAACCCACCAATGGTTATTTTCAATTAATTATGAACAAAGCCAAAAGCCCATGGAAAATAAACCACGTGGCAATAATTCACATGGATTTTTAGGAATATGTGATTAAATTGCTAATGTGACCTTACAAAAATGAACTCTGAAAAAAACAGTAGGGGCATGAATGGAGGGGAAGACTTTAACAACATATCAAGTTTCTTGCTCTACTGATCTTATTAGCCTTATGGACTCTTGAACAACTTCATCACAGCCTTAGCTTCTGAGATTTTTGCTATGGACCCCTCAGTGTTTAGGACTGCATAGCCTGGAATTGTGACGGGCCCTCAATCTGATGCCAGAGGCAGCTAAGTAAGTTCTAAGTCCTTCTCATATTTCATATCATTCAGCAAGACCACATTCCTCCCCAGGATTGATAAGGGATAATATATGGCAAAGGAATAGCAAGTGGCAGGAGATCCATCTTGACTAGAGGAAGTATTAGAGTGCTCAGCAGAACAGGTAGCACACTATATTAAGGCAATATTATTTAGGGAATAAGCTTGCAGAGGTACAGATACATTAGATGTCTAATTAATTTTTATCATCATATTTGGGTCTGCTAAGTAAGATGCACATGAATCTAGATTAAATAAGTAGGGCTAACAGATAGCTGGACTTTGAAGGTTCATCTGTCAACTTAGAGGTACAGTGAGCTCCTATTATTCTTCCTCAGTGGCTTCCTCTTTTTAGTACCAAAGTTCTCAGTTGCTGTCCTGAACTAAAAGAGGGCATTCTAGGCACAGCTCCAGAGATCACAGGGTCGTCTCTGGCAAATGGGCTGCATATGCGCTAATACTTGCCTACAGGAATCTGATACTATGAGATAATGCATCTTGGTAAAAAGTAAGGTTTCATTGAAAATGAAAGTTTTACCTGTAAAAAAAAAAAAAAAAAAAAAAGACAAAGACTAGAATTCAAAAATCCATACTTAGTATACCAGAGCATTATCTATGGATCAAAACAAATTCTCTTTATGATGTATATCATTAAATGACTCTGAATTTGTCCAGGGAGTTTTATGCTCTAATAATACCTTAAGTTCCTTTTGATCATTTGAATTTAGTCTTTTAGTTGCTCTAATAGGTTTAGATTAGCTAAGTGGAAATATTCAGCACGGACACACTATCCTATTCATTGTGCTGATCCTTTGAGATGGGTGCAGTTAACATTTTTCAAATCTCATTCAAGAAGAGCTTTATGTGAGCATAATGTTACTGTATGTTAAATCCAGCTAAGAGTGACATAGTTTAATGCTTCATAAATTCTCCAGTTTGCCAGAGCCAACTGCATGAGCAAGCTCATCTGACAAGGTGATCTGTATATCATTGCTCATGGTGATTTATGCTGAAGGTTTGTAATTAAATTCCTTTATTTTAGTATGCTCCATGACCAGCATGCATAGCAACATGCCATCAGCCCTCAAGCTTCAGAGCTATACTAATTTTATTTTATCTTTCTATTGACACAGTAACAGGCTACATATAGTATGTGCTGATACCCCAAAGAAGCAAAAGTAAACACTAAATTCTGCTTTACTGGGAAACGTATAATACACTGTGGCTTGAAGTTCATACATCCAATCTTGCTATGTTAGCTTTCTGAGACCTGAAACTCTAGGGAAAGTGTCAAAGGGATAGAAAAGAAAAAAGGGGATGTCCCTTGGACAAAACCTTTACATTCAAAATGAGTCTCATCTGCTTGCTACCACAGGTTACTAGGAATTCAATGCCCCAGGACGCCTGCCTCTGAACTGGAATGTAGTCCATGATGCTGTCCTGATTTTCTGTCTCTGTGAATAGCCTCAGCTCATATGTTGCCTGTTCTGCAACAGTAATAGGAGTTTTGCTCCTCTGAAAAAATGAAACAGGTGGCAAACAAAGGAAGATTCACATCTAAAGGAGAGAGGTATAGATGCTGGAATATAAAATAAAAAATTCCATTGCCAAAAAAGAAAAAAGGGCCTCCATCTTGATTTTAGTTTAAGGCAAAGCCCATTTCTTTCATACAACTTTTTAAAGATTAAAAGATTAATATGCAGGTTGCTTTATAAGTTGGCAAGTACTATATTTGGTCATATATGAAAACACTTGTAATTAAACTGATGCTAGTTTATTAACATTTTGGACACAATATAAGAATTCACATAGAATTTAAAAAGGGTTGACAGAGGTAATAAGTAATGTTCATCAAGTGTTATAGGTAATTACACATTTAAATAAGTTGAGAGGTTCTTATTATAATCATAGAGCTCCTACTGTCTGATATTTACCCATCAGACTTGTAATATGCTCCCCAGATTCACAAATCTTTTATAAAACCTTTGCAAGTGGAAATTGAAATATGAAGCATATCCAATATCACTTGTTTGCTCTTTAAACCCAAGGAAACAGATTCAAAATCCATAGAAATTCAATCTGGAGTTTAGGCCAGTTTCTTTGATGCTTTATACAAATATATTATTAATATTTGTCCTCTTATTTAATTTCAAAAGATCTAAAATATTTTAGCATAGGTGAGTTTGGGATTAGTGGCTTCTCATCTGAAAAGGTGATCTTTGAACAATACAATGGCAGTCTAAGCTAAGACTGATTGCTAGCTGAGGCAGTTGTAAGAAACTGAGATGAAGGGGTATTTTCAAATCATGGTTTGCATTTATTTTTTCTAAAACAGACTTTTGGTGACAGCAGTTTTCCATCTTATTGACAAAATTTGCTTACGTTGATAGAAAGTTGCTCCTTGCTGTAACTCAGATGAAATTTGAAGTACTATATAAACACACCATGCTCTACTCAACCATCTCTAACAAAAAAATTTCTGTTGCTTTACAGTGGGGCTCAAAAAGGGGAAATGTGCAGGTGCTAGATTTTAAAACAAATGCTAAAAGTAGAGTTTCCACAAAGAAAACACTCAGCTTTCTTCACCTCACTCAATCCTCAAGATAATGAAGCTGTGCCATCCACCCATGTAATTTCAAACTTTTGGTAGGAGCTAGAAGCTCCATGTTGTTAAGTAATACCTTCATAAAGATAGGAATGTTTTATTAATATGAGAGCGTAGTACTGTCACTTCGTGTGTCAGAACCCTAAGTCCCTGATTAAGCTTCTGTTTTCAACCATAATACAGCATTGAGAAAGAATTATGAGCAGTTCACAAGGTCAAGTCACGGTTACAAAGACAGTAAGACAATCCAATAGTCAAAAGGCACAACACCAGCAGTTACAGAAGCTACAAGTAAAGACTAACGTTGTGAATTGTCAAAAACTCCTCAGACTGTCCGGAGTCTAAGTTTTGGAAAAAAAACCATCTGGTCTGCATCAATAAAAACCCCTTCTGTCTTTTTCTCATACTTCATAGGGTTAGAATGGGAGAGAAGGGGGGAGAAAGATCATCCAAAACCAATAAACAGCCTTTAGAATGCATTTCAACTGGGGGGGGGGGGGGGGGGGAGACAGACGTAAATCTGCTCTACAAAGGAAACTGGTCCAACAGAAATTAACTTTGCGCTGATCTATGCAAAAGACCACACTTTCTTCTTGATACTCTACTGAATCATAAACTGACAAGTCATAAGACTGCCGCCTAAGCCCTGGTTAGCTATTACAGACACACAGAGCAATTTAGGTTGGAATTGATCTCTGGAGGCCATTTACTGCAATCCTCTCCTCCACACAAACACAATTTCAAATTTGAATCTAGTTGCTCAAGAGTCTCAGCCAGTCAAGTTTAAAAACCTCCAAGGATGGAGTTTCCACAAGTTCTCTGGGCAGACTGCTTGGGGGAGTAAGAACCTATCTAGATATTATGAAATAAATGAAAAAATAATACAAACAAAAAAAACCCCAAACCTTCCCATAAGAATCAGTAAAGCTAGGAAATTAAAAAAAGCTAAAATTTAAAAAAAAATAAAAAAAATCAAATTTTGGAAAAAATACTTGACCAAAATATATTTGTAAATATAGAGACACAGGAAGAGAGGAAAACGTTTGTCTGAGTAAAGACTAGTGTTTGTTTCTTCAGGAAATGGGCACAATTTAGTTTTGGTACAACTAGATTAACTGAATCATGAACATTTTTTGTCATGTGAGGATGTTTCCTCTATTGAATTAAGCAAATTTTGCCTCCCTTTTCCAATTGTTTAGTAGTAAAAAGTCCCAGTAATATTTTAACAATTAAAATTGGGATTACTGTGACTGGCAAGGGGGAGCAGTTAAATATGAATAATTAATTATTTAAGTCACATGCAGGTATCCAAAGAAATCTGGAATCTAAGTATTATATAATTTGGACAGAGTGAAGTGGCATACACAAAGCATCTTTTCTTAATCTGATGCTTCCATGGACCATGATTTCTATGTTTAACAGAATGATTAAAATTAAGCTTCCTCTAATACCATTTTAAACTGCGTTGTTAGAGTGCAAAACCAGTAATTTTTTCACTTACTTGGACAACTGGGTGAGCCAAGCCAGAATTATGACTAGCTAAACCTTGACGTGAAAACGGAACCAAGAAAATTCCAAGAGAAGCTGAAAAAACTATTACTTTTAAAATTCCGTAGTTCTTTTCCATCTAAATGAATAGTTAGCTTAAAAAAACCAAGCCTCACTTGATCAGCTTTTAACTGAAATTTAATTTTCTGGAAGCACCACTAGAAGAGGCATAGTGATGTTTAATTGAAGCTGATATCTCTTAAGCCTGTCAAAGTGAAGCTGAAAGAGAATTATATCCCACATCCAAGTGGACAGATGGTGCCAGCCAGAGTGAAAGAAATTCCATTGGTGTGAGTTAGTGAGCAAATGTAATATTAAGTGAATTGGGAACTGCATTGCTAACTCTGATTTGGTGGTGAAAGTAGAGTCTAAAGAATGAACCGTTCTTCTTTATACAATGCTTTTTTCCTGCATTTTGCTAGGATTGCTTTATTTTGCTTTATTATGAATATCCTGTAACACTTTTGAGTCATAAATTAGTATGTTTACATGTTTAAGTGATAACACATATGCATCCTTACTTCTAGTATTTCCTCAAATAACTTGACATTGTCTTGGATTGTAAAAGCATGTTTGCACAAAACTACTCCCCCCAAAATAAACCATGACTTTTAAGACATGCTACGTAAAGTGAAAAAATTAGACAGCAAACGATTAACCCTCAATAAATTACAATTGTGAAAGACTAGAAGAGTTCAAGTGTTGGATTTTTGTAAAACTCAGACTATATTATCACTGGATCTGAAGTGTACTTGTATGCAGCTGTTGATTATTCAATGTTATCTTTATTTCACATCATAGTTTACTTCTTGATTCCTTAATTTGATGTTGCTATGAATCAATTTTAATAAAACTAACTGAAGCTCTACCAATTCAAATTTCAATTGATTAGAAAGATCTTGTGTTTATATAAACACACTAAAAATATGCACAGCTAGGGGTTTTATTTCAATGTAGTCATAAAGGTCAATGACTCTAAAAATGATAATTGTAAAGATAATATATTTGTGAGTCACTTAATACTCACACATTCTTATCTATACCATTCATAACTTCATCTGTATTTTATTACCGTTATATATATAAACATCATAATGATGCCATATCAAAGGGAGTTTGATGATGACATGCTGTCATACCAAAGAGAGCCCACTATGTCATCATATTGAAAAGGAGTAAAATACAGAAACATGAGAAGTGACACAAGAAAGATTGCTATTGTGATATTCCACTATAATTTTGATAATCAAAGATTTAAGTGTCCAAACTACAGTTAATCTTGGTGACAATTTCTTTCCAGTGCAGATTATTTCTTCTTCTAAACCACTTCTCTTTGGTCATACATATACACCTTTATGTGCTGTGATATACAATACATCTGCAAATCATCTAAGATTAAGGTCTAATATTATTAAAAATACTCCAGATTCAGTAGAATTAAGAATTCAGTAGGATCTGGAGATTCGTCTCAATCTTGTAGATCCCAACACTCAACATTTTATTAGACTTCATCTGTAAAAGAACTTCTATAGAAGTTGACGGGATACTCATCCATAAAGATCTGACTGCTATCATTTAGTTTGCTAGCTGGAGTGCAGTCCAACCACTGTAATCCAATTCTACAATTGTACTCTAATGCTGACATTTGTAAATTACATTTCAGAGCATTTTTCCACAAGCATAAAGCATTAACAGTCAAAAAGTCAAAACTTCATGAACACATATATGCCATGTGCCACAGATTCATACAGATTCATTTTTAGGGAACTTTTGAAACAGTCTTCTGCATTCCACTGTGATCTTCAACACCAGAAGATTAAACATCAGTAACTTTTGCCAAGTGAGAACCCCTAACAGAAAGAATGAATGTGTACGATTTTTGTATGTACTAACCCAGGATTAAAAATGAGGCATGAAATCTGATACACCCTTGGGACACGGTTGAATTCAGAAGCTCCATTCAATGACTATTTAATCAGTGGAGCAGTGAGCTGATGGATTGCAATAGTTCTTTGCCTGGTATTTATTGGCAATGCACTCTGGTGCCCACCACCATGCGTAGTAGTGAGCTTAGTATTTAAAAAAACAATTGCTTATAAAATGAAAGACCAGTCTTTCCACTCTCAGCTCTGCAACTCCCTGCTTGCCAAAACAAAGAAATAACCAAACCCAGCCTCTATTCCTGTCACTGAGGTAAAGCAAAAACCTTCTGGAGACTGACTCTGTTGATAAGACTTAGCAGTGAGGTCTGATGCTACTTGCTTTCACACACATAAAATCAGGCATCACCAGCGACACTGCTCCACAGAAATCTGTTTTGTTATGGAAGAATCTGTGCTTTTAGACATATTTATGTGTAATGCCTGCTGATGACAACACAATTTATGGGCTTATATGGTGAAAAGAAACACTATTCTCCCCACCTCTGCCTTGGCAAATGCATACTGGTTGCTTGTACAACAAACTATTAGTACTGTTTTCTTAAAGGCTTTTAAACATTCGAGTATTTCATGAACCCGCAAACAGAAGAAAAATATTATCTGCAGGGAAGGGATTTAAACCAGATGACAAGCACCAAATTCATTCTTTACTTGAAGACTTTAATTTAATTCTGGCTGCATTTACATTTAAATTCACCATGACACAAGAACACAGAGCTTCTTGGCCTAAGGCGTGAAAAGTACCCTCCAGACAATTCACCTTTATTATATGAAAGAGAAAAAAAGGGATACAAAGTGGCAGAAATGCTATAGAGAATGCTTTTCCGGCCAAAAGTTGGTAAAAGAAGAATCAGGATCAAGAGAGTGCAATGTTCTGCATTTCCAGGAGACAAAGCATTTCCTACCATGTCTATACTTCTATAGAGGGCATATACATCAGGAATCTATGAAAGTTCTGCTCTGCAGAAATAATCTCAAGAACTGGGAATCTGCAGAGACAGTGCCTATCTCTTGCTCACCTCATCACTCTGCTCCTTGGAGAATCTTTTTCCCAGAAACTACAGGTTATCTTGAAAAGTATGCAGAAACCATCTCAGTCCCTAAGTAATGTAATCTGCTTTATAATTGTGTGCAACCACTAAGCAGTTCTGCAGTGCTGGAGGAGGATTTTTTTTAATGATCACCTTAGAATAGTACTAAATAAATCCCCTTCCAATGGACTGGTAATCACATTTTAGCTTCAGGTATTGGAACCTGTAGGTGGGGTTAACTGCAAAAGACATATATATATATACATATGTGTGTGTGTGTGTGTGTGTTCTTTGATCTCCACAGGCTTCTGTTTGCTTCTGAGTTCAAAGTTCTGCTCTTAACTAATAAAAATGTTAATGGGTGATTACTTTATAGTAATCCTTCAATTTGCAGTCATTCCAGATGGCTTGAAATCAGCAGAGGAATGTAAACTAAGGTAGAAAGTAAATCTTTTAGAAACAGATTACAGGTCCTCATTTGTATGACACACCCTTAAGGGAGATCAGATCCCACAGGAAATGGCAATTTAAAAAATACACCTGTTTGCAGGTGTATACAAAAGCTAGAAGAAACCACTAGAAGCATCAAATCTTAGCAACATGAAGAAAAAGTTATTTTTTCCTTATAGTTTTCTGCTACATTGAACTTGCACACTTCTTAGTTGCAGCCTTTGGGCTTTTGAATTTTAGGAGACTGACAGAAGCCATGCCTGAAACATAAAGCCTCAACAACTGTATTTTTCATCTGGGCTTGTGTACATTCAGCTCTGGTGTCTCCAGCATAAGAATGATATGGACATGCTCGAGTGGGTCTGGAGGACAGCCAGTCTGAGCCCTGTGCAGTCTCAATTGGGACAGTAAAGCTAACCACGTTCTGACCATATCACACAAGTCAAACCTGCTTTCATGGCCAGGAGGGGAAGCAAGGAGGCGAAGGGAAGTGTCCATGGCTATCAGGAAGACATACGAACAAACAGGTTGAACGTACTGGTATCACTGTGTCAGTGCCTGTTGCAGGCCTGATACCATCAGCATCTACCCCACCACTTCATAACATCTACGAAGTCACAAAAAAATTTCAGGCATCAGGGCAGTTCTGAGGTTTTCAAGAACTGTATTATGAGGTTTGGTTATCAACAGGATCATTACACAGAGCATCCTTATATATAATGTCATACAGTGGCACTCTAGTTTCCGCGCATGATGCTTCAAGGCAATTACTGAAGTATTTTCTCATTTGAAGCTGTTGGCCATTTCTGAACTCCATGAAGTATAAACATTAGATACTTATCTTTCCAGGTTTAAGGAGCCCAACTATTTGCAAGGAAATGGAAATAAAGGACGCTTTTGAAGTACAGGGAAATCTTTGTCCAAAGAACCAATCCAAAACACCTCATTATCATAAGATTTTCTGTAGGGCGCAGGCAGAATTGACCATTTCTTTCTGAGTTAGTAGGAAGCCAAATGTAACAGCCTTAACCGGTCTAGCCATGTATAGTGAAGCGACATTTATCCTTCTAGAAATGAATTAGTCAGGTAGTTATACATTGAGCTTGTTCTTTACTATCTGTTCTTTAATGTGCCTCAAAGGCACAGACCATCTCCAAAATCTGCAAAAGCTGCAGTTCTACAGACAAACAGGTTAATTACTACCCATGTCTTGATGCTTTTCCTGCAACCCACTCTCTTATAGGCAGACTTTAATGTTTGTGATGAGAAAGGGCATGGGGTGTCTCCAGGATAGCTTTTGTTGCTCGTCTGTAACAAATTCTGTGTGCTTTGTAAGAACACTGAAGAAACTGAGAAAGCATGGAGCAGAGGGACAAAATAAATTGTTTAGGAGAGAGAATTAAAGAGAGATTGAGCATCTAACTATGAACACAAGTGGACTGCTATTTTAACTAAATTTCATTTATATTCAGCTTCCATCTGAGTTGAACTGACTAGTGACTTCTAATGAGACACATGATGCATTTCAAAATACAGTCTCTGTATTCACAGTGTAACACAAATGCCTTCTAAGTAAGTCAAATACATAAATCCCTATTGGCTCCAATATTACTGCAGCAGAAAAAAACCCACCACCACCCCAAAAAAGAAACACCAATAAAAACCAAAAACTGTAACTACAAGGCAATTTCAAAGAAAAGAACCAGTACTTTAGGCAACAGTCTGTTAAACGGAAATAAAATGGCCTTCCTCTAAAAGTCTTTTGGTTAGGATAGTAATTTTCTGTGAGACCATAAGGGGACAAAAACAATAGCAGAAGCAGACTGTGATTTTAATATTACTTACCATATAGGTTAGTTTCTTGTAAAAGAGAGAGGGCAAAATGAAATCAGTTGCTAATTTTTAAAATTAATTTATGCCTTTATGAAACATAAACACATTATGGACAAGACTGAGACCACATAACTGAAAATTAATTTTGGCATGGAGTGCTATGAAGGCAGGGTTAAGACTTCAGGATGACTGTTAATGAAACCATCATGCAAGTCAGCATATAAACATATAAAAAGGTGACCA
This sequence comes from Astur gentilis, assembly GCF_929443795.1. Taxonomy (NCBI): domain Eukaryota; kingdom Metazoa; phylum Chordata; class Aves; order Accipitriformes; family Accipitridae; genus Astur; species Astur gentilis. The sequence goes on along the minus strand of NC_064893.1, from coordinate 7,765,304 downwards.
AATGAGACACACATTTCTTTTACACAACTAGTTCTAAAGGGAGTGTATATAACTAATGTAATTCCAGAGGTCATTCATGCACAACCTATTACCCTTTCTTTATCAAGACCTCAATAATGTCATTATTCAGAAGACTGGTACTGTTTTAAACAGTGTTCTTCCTGAAAATGGATTCTATCTTAACAAAGATATCCCATTAGTTTTAAAAAAAGACAACTTCTCTTTCACTTTCTGCATTATACAATGTATGTAAAGTCACATTGGCAGTCAGAGCATAGAAAGGACATTAGAAGACTATGTATACATTTTTATTTTCTTTAATTTACAGCTAGCAAGAAGGCCTTGTGTCATGTAACCACCTAGCCCTCCACAGAACTCATGAATAGCAATTTGGAAAGCATTAGATTAAATGCATTTAAAATACCATTTACTGTACATCTTGCTCCTTTTTATTGTCCTTCACCATTTAGAAGAAAAATAAATAATCAAGAATTAAATATAAAATTGATGTTCATTTTATTCCTGAAAGCTATACCCTATCACCTGAGCATTCATTAGTGTGATTGGGATATGTAAAAAAGTTTAGATGGCTTAACTGATGCATTGCTTCTAACCCAAGGTAGGGAATAGGAGAGCTGAGATGGTCAGAAACTGGTTAGTGAAGCAACAGCAACTACAGTTGACATTGTTTTCTCCTTTCCTCAAAATATTAAGAATGAGAATAGTTATTTATCGGTACAGTGATAGCTGGTGATACACTGGGATACCAAAACAAGTCTCTTGCCTTTCACTAATTATGTGTCTGGGGAAAGGATAAAACTGGTTGCTGTGAGACTAAGGGTACTAACTTTGTTTTTTACCCTCAGATACACCACACCAGTAAAGTTTATGTTCTCTGAGCTTTACCTTTGTGCAGTTGTGCAAGTCCAATAACAACCCTTCCCATCAGAAGCAGGAAAACATCTCTGTTTTCCCATGTTACTTGGTTTCTTACACACTAGCACACTGCCTTTGAAAAAAGAATGATTCTGCACAGTTTGCATGTAAAGAGGTCAAACGTTTATGGAAAGCATTCTTACTATACTCTTTCTGCAGGAAGAAAGACTGTCCTTTCCCTTAAGACTAGCTTTTAAAATGTTGCCTGTTTTCAGTTTTGAAAGTTAGGATGCCCTAAAGACTACAGCTGTTTGGTATCCTGCAGAAGGGCTACACTGACATATTTGGAATGCATACTAGGTGTTTCATCATAAATACTATTTACTTTCAGTTTTAGGTACGTGGTAAGGAGACAAGATCTTTATCAGCTATTCCTTCAGTAACATCCAAATATATGAAACATATATGAGGATTTCAAATAGAAGAGCAATCCAAGTTTTTATTATAAAGTTCTTGCTATCATAAAATTCCATTTTCAGTTGCTCAGACCATTCCCAAATTTTAATTATTTTGGCAGAAATGCTCTGTGATAATTGCTTGCTTCAATTTACTATTTTTGTCTCAAAAAGGTTTCAGGCCAAACAATGCAGCTTTTTAAAAGGAAGGACAAAGATAAATACAAAGCTTGCCTAATACAATCTGTGGCTTTTTTTAGTAATTCAGAAACTTCCGAGTAAAACTGAAATTTGGTAGGAAATTACTTTAATAAAAGCTATATACGATTTGATCCTTAACTTTAAATATTTTTTTCCTACTTTTACCCATAAACTTCATAAATCTTCAGAAAAAACAGAATTTGTGGATGATCAACAAGACTTGATCAATATTAATGGCTAAGATTTCAGAAAAAAATTGTCCTAGTATATATGCTAAACCGCAAACCCACTAAAACTAGAAAGAACCAAACCATCCCCAGAAGGTAGATTGATGATCACATTAATTTACAAGAATTTTCTTTTTTTTTTTCAATTTGGCTGCTGCAAGGAAAAAGTCCATCTCTCCTCTGCCAGTTACTTTCTTTCAGAAAAGCAAGCCCACTGGCTCAAGTACAGAAAGGAAGGAATTGGACAAAGACTTTGGAAGGCATATGAAAAAACAGTGTCAGAATAAACCACAATTACATTGAACTTGTTGAGGGGAAAGAGCAAAAATGTCAGTGGGGGAGAAGACAGAACTGGCTAAACAGGACTAAAAATCAAAGCCAGAGACATCATGGGAAGCCGACAAGACTGGATGCTGGAGAAGAGAAAAGACCCTAAGCATCTGGCCAAGGGAATGCTGAAAAATGCTGAAAGTTTGGGAAGCTTATCTTGATGAAGGTGTACCAGGACAGAGAGATGGATGCAGTACAAATCAGAAAAGAATCCATAGCACCAGGAGAATGAGACTAGCTAGAAAAAGAGTAAGAACACACAGGAGAAGCAGATTGAGAAGAATGGACTGAGACTAGATAATGAAAACAGGTGTAGGAAGGAACTGTAAGCTCATGAAGAAGAGGTGGCAGGTGGATAAAGCACACAGGAACACAGAGCTAGCTGGACAAGGAAATGAGAAAGAGCCTACAGGAAAACAGATTAATTTAATGTCTGTTTAGCAAATGGGGCAGCAGACAACGAACTCAAAAACAACGTGAAGGAAAGCAAAATACTTTGGCAAGTCTAGGAGGGAAACAACTAAAATAATTGGTTAAAATGGGATACATTCCTTTCCAGGTCCCAGAAGAACCAACGATTTCTGATTCCTATCTGGGCGTTGGCTGTACACAAAATGGCAATGTACCAGATTGGCTCAGCTTTGGTCTGCAGGATGGGTGCAAAATTTCTAATCATGCTGATGGACCCTTCCAAAGGGTTGTCACAGTCATTCCATTTCATGGTTTTTTTCCATGTTTGTCCAGGATGGTGCCACAGCACAGTCTCAGGTTATGAAGCTGTTGCACATTGGGTTTTTCACCTCATTAGTTACAGAAGTTGGAAGGCATATGTAGGAAAGTAGTAAACAGGAAATGTAAGCACAGGTAGTGAAAAAATGCTGCCCTACATAAGCGGATATCCTTCCTCTTAATTCTACCACAGAGTTTCTATTTGATGATAGCTAGTAACAGAAACCATATTCAAGATGGCTACCAACTACACAGTCTTCATTTTCAGGGTGACTTGATATGCCAGGGTTCATATACATAACAGTGCTACCAGATGTAAATTAAGACACAAAATGCCACGTCACAACCAAGGCAGCTCACATTACTGGACGGTTTTCCCTTTTACATTTGTGCTTCAGGATGCCATGTGCAGCAGCAGATGAAGAGGATTACAGATGTGAAAAGAAATAAAGAAGTCTTTGTAAGGCATTCTCATATGTACCATACGGAAGGCCACATGGAAATCGGTAATTTTGTACTTATGGCAATAAATTATGCTTATGGATACATTTCTGAGTGACAAAGGAAAAAACCAAAACATTGAGTAACCGCCTGTTAAGAATGCATAGACCATTTTGTGCACTAAATGAAATGGATTCTTGCAAGGCATATGGGAAGGGAGAACAGTTATTTAATTAGATAGCTTCTCACTGCATACACTAAATGGGGCCAAACTGAAGCTGCAAAAGCAGTCTTATGCCTTACATTTCCTAATGCTTGACTTTGCAACATAGCAGCATTTTCCATTTCTAATGCAAACATAAAACATGGTCATGACTGGAAATACAACAGTGATAGTGCATTGTGCTGATAGCCGTATCAAAGAATGCAACTTCAGTGGGGTTTTTCTAGACTGAGCTCTTCCACTACTGATTGAGAAAGCGATTTGGAATCTATCATCTGTTCAAGAGATACAAACAAACAATTTCAACAGTTTATGGATTACAAAAGAACAAAGTTTCCTCCAGACAGACTTCAGTCAAACGGCAGCAAATTCCTAACTGGAAAAAGGGGGTCCTTTTTATTTATTTCTCTTGTGATATTGACACGTTAAGTCAAAAATGATCCTTTTATCACCATCTTGCAAGGAGATTTTTTTTAAAGTTTTTGTTGCTCTAGTGAATGTTTTTCTTCCTATGAATGGTATTCCTCCCAGTCACCTGATCAAAAAAGATGATAATGAAGCATTTTTTTTCTTTAAATAGTAGGAATCAACGATTTAGCTAAGGACAGTTGTCTTTCTCAAAACACACTCAGAGAGCTTAGAGCCAATGGACTTGTGATATTCAGTGTGCAGTGAACTAAGCCTGCAATATTCACGTTAATTTTTGGTTTAGTTACACAGGTAAATGTTTACATGTAATTATTCAGGTATAATTATTTTTTAGTTCATTACAATGAACATCTAAGCCATAATTCAATGACAAAGTCTTTAAAATCACTATCAATTAAGGTTATTGTCTTTTTTCTTGCCCCTCATTTCTTCCCCTGTGCTGCAAAATACTGACTTGTCAATTGGGCTGAAACATCTACTTCAGGAACCACAGCTGTGAACCTGATCATAGAAGAGATTCAGATTAAAAGAATATTTTCATGGGCTCTTTCTAAAGGTTCATCTTGAATACACCAAAACTGCTAGAGAATTTTTTGCAATGTGAAATCATGGACTGAATATTCTCACCACAATGCCACAATAATGATCAGAAAAATGCAGAATGCTCTTTCACTAACAAGCCAGAAAATTGCAGAATCTCATGGAGACCTCTTTCCACTCTGGGATTATAGATTACTATTCACCCATCAACACAACTGGTTAACATGGTAGCTTCCACCCCTCATCTTCTTACTTGTTACTACCATGGCTAATGCTCTTCCCGTCCTTGAAACTACTTATGAAGCTGTGCTCAAAGTCAGATGAACAATGTCAGGTTAAAAACCCCCAAATTATCAGTCATTTCTGAGAGCCCACATAGAAGATGGGTCCACAAACAGCTCCATTAACAAAAGGGTGGACATGACCTGGAGCTGAACCGGAGGCATCTGCCTTTGCCATCATAAAAAATTGCAAGATATATCCCCAAATAACATGAAGAAACATAAAGATATTCACTTGTTTAATGACCATAATGCCAGTGGGAAATCAGACAGCATGCAAACCTGGACAATGCGTGAGGCCTGTAGTCTAGTTTCCTCCATGCATGAGATTAAGCCTAGGAGACGTGGCCATAAGTTCAGTTGCACAAATATGTTTTTGTGTGCCTGAGAAAAGTGGTAGAAATTCACTAAAAGGGCAGGAAGGATCACATTGAGTCAGCCAGAGAACACTTTTAAGATGACAGTGATAAAAAGCTGAGGGAAAGTAAGCTTTTGTTACAATTCTGACTGACAAAACTTGAAAAGGTAAGAAAAACCATCTCTCTTGCCTGGTTCCTGCTGGGCCCAAGGCAATGGGACTCTGGCCATTCAGTACAAAGAAAGAGGACTGCACTGAAGAAACACAAGACTGACTCAGGAGACTGCAGCATCCATCTCTGCTTCAATGGAAACAGACCGTAAGCCTCTAAATTTCAGCCAAGCATTCAGGACAATCATCAGGGTGAAATTTTTTTCACATTTTTAACACCGGTATTAGCCATCTTTATACAACAGACAATAATATTTAAGTAACATGATTAGAAAAAATGTGTGGGTGCTGTAAGCAGAGGTTTACTGTTCATTTCTATTGCACATATACATTTCATCTCTTGCTTTTAATTTAATGGTCCACTGAGAAGTAAGCTTTCTTTGGTTTTGTTGGTTTGAATTTTATTTTATTATTTCTCTTTTTTAAGAAAACTCTAAAAAAGAAGACACTGTAGACCTTCACACAGCATTTAAATGAACCAATGTAATATTTGAGATATTGCATATCACTGAGATAACCAGGTGACTTTGTTACTGCTGCTTTGATTTACGTGAATTGAAACATTTAATTTCCCATTTATGGAGTGCATCTTCTTTTGTCCTCTGAACACACATAATATAATCTTTAAATTATGTCAAAAGGTAATCAAAACAAGCAAAAAAAAATCATGAAAGTAAAACCTTCACCACAGACCAAGACAAGTCCTTTTAACTTTGGTCTGCTCATGATAGCTATAATGAAATGCCTACTTAAACTTGCATATAAGAATAATTTATAGATGCATATTAAGATGCCCAAATTTCACATCTGCATAATCAGGAATAAAATTATTGACCTCGAAAACAAAACATCTCTTCATACTAAACTCAGAGGATTTCTTCTAGCTCTAAACAGTAGTCTTTAAAGGTACAGCACAGCATGCAGAACAGGTATTAGAGAGTATGGCTAGGTTAGCCCAAAGTGGAACTGCTTTATCTCATCACTTATGATGACTTCACAACTGTGCAGCAGTGAATGGAAGTGAGGCAACCCTACACCGCTATGTAACACAATCATACTAGCGTCTGTCCTTCCCATAATATGGACATGGTTTAGATATGCTCTTCTCTAGTGGGGAAGTGAATCTATGATTACAACACGATGCAGAAACTGCAATGTCTCTCTTTAAAAATATTTGTGCTAACTCTATAGCAGCTTTTCAAAGTGTCTTCTATCTTTTGCCAGTATTAGGAGCAAGTAAATCCTAGTTTCCAGGGACAGTTTGTCAAATCTCACTTTTAATCAGCAACACTTCTGAGTCTCTTCTTCCTATAAGTGTAAACCTTAGAGTTAGTTAAATTAGGGTTTAGGATTATATTTTTTTTCTTGTTTTCTTAAAGCTTTAGCTTGTGGATTAAGAATTAGTTGGCCAAGCTTAGCCCAAAGGGACTCTCAAAAGCTAAATTATTTATTTACAAAGCTACATGTTTATAAGGTAACTGCTGACATACTGGTAATTACACCAATACAAAGTTAACAGTGGGATATGACTGCATTTAGAGGTGTGCTTCTCTTCTGGCAGGGGAACAGCTTACTGCTGTAGACACTGCTTAATCTACTAGTAATCATATGGTAACAAGCATAGATATCTATTTTTCTAAAAAGCAGATATAAACCAAGAACAGAGTTTCACTTTCTAGCATAACGAAAAACAAAAGGACAGACAAACACAAAGAAATAACTAAAAGCAAAGACAGTCCGACAAAGACCGAACTGTTTTTAGTCATGCAAACTCTGGAAGAGGATCCTCATTGCTGTAGCACAGGTTGCAAGAGACAACCTTTTTTCTACTGAAAAAGTTATCAACGGAACACAGGACAAAGGCAGCATACAAGGAAATATCTGTACATGCATGACATACTTGCACAGTGAGCACAACACTGCAATTCTTTCCTATTCTGGCAGGAACATTGCAAGATATCTGCTCTCATGGAGTAGTACAACACTGATGGATAGTAATGCAACATGGAAAAATATATGAATACAGACTGTACCTAACTGACAAACATGTAAGTATAAGCACCAGTGATTATTAAGAAGCTTGCTTCGCTTCCGTGTTTGCGGCAGTGGAACAGCTGTGGTGATTAAAGGACATAAGGACAACAAAATCCATACACAGAGGTAATAACTTTCATAAAGTGATAAAATTGGAGAATTGGACACAGTTTCAGGCTTGGAGCTTGAAGAACAGACTCATCTTGCAGTTTTGCATTGTTTTTTGTTTGTTTGTTTGTTTTTCCCAAATGAACCAGACAGTCTAATTGAAATTAAAGACATAGAAACAAGTAAAGGGGAGAATGTTCCTGCTCTGTCAAGCAGCCTCTTTCTGGTCTTACCCCAGCAAGTCCTTAGTAATAATCCTAAAGTTCCTATTCCTCATGAGTCTCCTGAAGGAGAGAACGGCAGATCATCCAAGCAATCTCTGATCTCATCTCTGCCACCAGCTGAGATGGGCTTCTCTTCTTGAAATCTACTCTCTAACCCCAAGATACCTTAAAGATGTGATGGGATGGCTAACTGAATAGGAATATTATTTAGCTGATGCAGTGAAATTTCTACCCAGCAATAATATCCAGAGACCGAATTTCCTCAAATCTGTAATACAGCTCCATCCAAAGTTCATTCAGAACTCATTATTTTCTAACAGAGCATATAAAGTGTTTGGTTTTTTGAGTAGAAGTTTATAGATAAGTATAGTCATTCTTCCATTTTAATAAATAGCCTTTTTGCTTGTTAATATATCCTTATCAGCATACTCAATGTGAATGATACAGTTTAGCCAAGGCCACAATTTATTCAGGAGAAAAATATTATTTGATTTTCACAAAAGTGTGATGAAATTGTTGGCTATTTGGCTGAAGGTTTCTAATTTTGCTTTACAAAAGAGACATCTGTAATCAGACTTCAGCAGAGAACAAGATTTAAATATTACATGGACAACGTAACATCTTCTATTCATTAAGATGCTGGAAGAATAAGATATGTTTTTGAAAATACAAAATTTCATTCATACATGAAAATTCATCTAAAAATTGTATTTTAACTCTAAATAATTATAACAGTAGCAAATGGTAATTTGTGTATGCAGCATGGGATTTACATTTCATTTTGCATAAATATTCTTTTAGCATATATAAATAATTTATATTGTAAAGACGCATTTAAAAATACATTAACAGATTTGGTTTTAATGAGCTGTTGAGAACTAGTACATTTATACTTGAGATGCTTACCATTAGGAATATGTTGAGTGAGATAGTAATCCCTAACATGTATTTAGTAGTAAAAAAGAAGTGGAGCAAGTCTGAGGTAATGGAAAAATTTCCACTTGATTTTCTTAAAGCTCTTAGGAGTTTGTGCAAGCCCATGCTTGTTCACACCTGTTCTCTTCAGACAGGGCATATGAGAGTTCATGCTGTATGGTGGCTGGTAAGTGACGTTAGTCTAAGGAATCATCGTACTGTGGAGGCACTAGTATTTTTCAGAAACACTGAAGACCAAATTCAAAGGTAATTACAATAGATTTCTGAAGGGAAACCATGTTGTGAGATACACAAGGGCAGTTTAACATGAGTTTAAAAAAACGCTTAAGTTGCCTAAGACACTGTAAATACTGGAAAATTTAGAAGAAATATGAATCATAATTCACCTATCCCTCTCCAGTGTAACACCATTATCTAGCAGTCAGCTGCACTGTACAATATACTGTGGAACGAACCTGCTGTTCCTAAAGGAAAAGCTGCTTCTAATTTCCATTATGATGATTTGACATTAAAAATTATGTGATGTTAATAGCATTAAACAGACACTGTTATTTATGGAAACACTGTATATCTGTTACTGGTATTTGCAAGCCATCAGAGGTTAAACTACATAGCTGTTCTTCCGCTACCTGTAGTATCTAAGAGGATTTCAGTCTCACCTCTGCTCATCACAACATCCCAGGTAATACATAAGCAACCCAATATAGTAAATCTAACAAAAAAAATCCACTGTTTCATTTCTTACCTAAAAATCAGATTAATTTATACTGCTGAGTTATTAAAAAGAAATCCTGCTATACTTTTAACTCAACAGGTTCGTTGTTAAAAACTCAACAAAATGAACATAGACTTGAATAATCTCAATTTTACTCTTTTCAATATCCTTGTTAGAAATCAAAAGGAAATCAAAAGGAGCAAAGAAGCAACAGCAGACTGAAGATTTCAGACACAGAACAACTACCTTTGCTGGGAAGAAAATAAAACTAGTAATAGTAAAAAGCCTAAATACATGGAGTAGATAAAAGTATGGATTTTAATGACCCATATGCCCACAGAGGCAAAAACATACAGTATGTGACAAAAGATCAATGGATGTTCATATTTTAGGAGCTTGCTAACTGCACTGGGTAGAAGAGATAAAAGAATTTATGCAAGGGTTTGAAAATCTGCCCCCAAAGATAGGGAGCCCGGCCTGGTGAAAAAATTGAGGTTAGTGAAAAGGTCTGTAAGCAGTACATAGAAGCATATCACTTACTGAGCTGGCAATATTATTATCACTGGGGAGATCTGCTTAAATAATTGTAGTAGGTTTTGTTTGGTTCTGGGTTTGGGGTTTTTTTTGGTTTTTTTTTTTTCCCCACAAGTACAAAGCATCAGTGAATAAAAACCAAGAGACTAAGGCACTTTGATTACCTCGACAAACTTGACAGAATTTAACTCCGAGTTTAACTCTGACTTGTAAAAATAAACCCAAATAGCTATGCCGCAACATGAGTTTGCCAAGAGAAAAGATGCTAAGCACTGGCATCATTTTCTTTGTATTGCAGTTGTGAAGTTGTTCTGCAGGAATGCGCACTTTTAACTTTTCAGGGCTAGATCTTGCTCTCTTGCTGTTACAACCTGGACCCACCAGAACATTATTGCTCTACTTGTTCCATTCTATTCTTCTGAATTATAGTCTGAAGTGATCCATGGCCAGTTTATATCCACTTATTATTATGCCATTAATTATCCTTTTGCTTAAAAACCTATTATACCTCCCTGATGGCTGCACCACTGAAGTGTTTTCAGAAAACATTCATAACCTCTTCCAAATTTAATTATGCTTGTGAAACAATCCACGTTGTTGCAAGTTAAATTAGTATGTGCATTCATACTTTTTAGACCCTCTTCTCTTTTAGTTCCCATAATACTGTTTTGGTTGTTGTTACTCTCCCTGATATCTGTAGAATTAAGAAGATTAAAAGAAAGATAATAAGAATGGAAGAACATATGGAGAACTAAATGTTAGAATAAGGTGGGGTCCACAAACGGATTCAAAGCCAGATCTGAATAAGTAAAGAATTAGATATAAAGAATGATGCAGAGAGAGATTTTGGGGGGAGTGGGCAATCAAGAGTCATCAAAATTACACCATTAAGGATAAAATGTTAAAGGAGATTATCTAAGTTTCTTATGGTTTGTAAATTGAGAATTTTGTAAATTTACCCACTCTGAGTAATGTATTAGTATCATTGCACAGTGTATTGGTCATAACAAAGCCGAATACTGTGTCCCCAGTCTGAGTACCCATATGAAGACGGACAACAACAAATATTCAAGAAGGCATGATTGCCACAGAGCATGTACTGAAGGAAGGATGCTCCAGCCATTCTAGCATCTGAATCTGCAGGAAGTATGACACAGAAAGCTGTGATGAAGAGAAAGGTACAGCAAGACTGTATGTTTATGGAGTGTTATTTACAACTTCATGAATATCTTTAAAAGAACAGGCTTCTTATCATTGAGTAAAACTTATTTTTCTTTTTAATCCAAGATCCTTCATCTTTGGACATCTGTGGCTAAGAATTGTAAGCCACTTCCCTCCTCACAGCTTCATAAAAATTACTGACAATTTGCTATTCTGTAATACATTTGAGGCAAACACGTAATAGCACCTAGCAGCTTTGGTCAAGTACGTCCTTACTTTAGTCACTGGAGGCATGTCTGCACTTCATTCAAAGGTACGTACGTATGTACGTCATGCATTCATACATAAATTATGTGAACCTGCTAGGGTACTACTTATCAGTGTAACACACCATGGGCTACAAAAATTACCCCTCAAACTTGGTAAGTAATGCAGTTAAGCAATTTGCCTGTACTTAATCTAGCATGCCTACACTTATTTTAGCATACCCATAACTACACCGCTAGCAACATACGAGTAGTAATGACTAAACTGAAGCTACTTCGGGTAAGGAAAGCTGCCACCACCAAGTTGTAACTGAACTGAAATATACGTTTCACCTCAATCTATTTGTAAGAACACTCAACTTCAGCATTGCCTATGAAAAGATCCTCTCATTCTTCTTATTCCACCTTCCTCCACCGCTCTCCACATACACGCATTTTTTTCATCCTGCTCCCTGCTGCTGAAGAAAATAAGCTTCCTTTCAGCTTTACCTTCCAAAGGGCAACTCCCACCTCATATCGCTGTTCTGTAATATATGGGTCTTGCAGAATGCTGAAAATGGCTGGGTATGTCAGCTGGCCTCTGCTGCCCACAGCTAGTTGCCTGAACAAGCCTTCTGTTCATGTTTTCTGAGACACAAGTTTCTTCTCACTTACTTTGCATTTTGAAGAGTAAGGAACCAACAGTGGAAAAGGTAGATTTCTCTGGGAATTTAGCAGCAGAGACAAGTAATGCTTATTCCTCCCAGCCCTCACAACAGACAGCAATATTTGTGACATTAGCTTCTTGTGCTTTTATCACATCTTAATGTATCTTAGGCTTTACTGAAGGACACAGTTCCTGGAGAAAAGTGATTACAAGAGGATCTCAGCTACCACTAAAGCAAAACACACTGAAAAAATCATCATGATATACTGTTGAGTTCTCAGAAACTGAAAGTAAAAGAAAAATGAGAAGACTTAAAACCACAGTTTTAACTTCAAAGGCCATTTCACCATGTGCAAGGACTAGGCTCATGATTTTTTAAAGCTTGCCTTTTTGTACTAGTTCTGTTAATTTTGTTTTATAGGGCACTCAGTTACAGGCACAGACTTTTATCATCAGATAATGTATTCTCTTAAAGCCTTTACATGCATGATCTTTGCACCTAAAAATTCTGTGACTTTTCCTTCTTTCCAGCTTCATAAAATTTCTGAGAATTTAGGTAATCCCTCTGCCACACAGGCAGCAGGAATATTGAGCCTGAAGGGTTACCAACTGGTGGATAAACTTCTCTGGTACCTTCACAACCTAAGTAAGAGAGCACTGAAGTTTCAAACACAATTTATCAGACTTTAGTTTGGTTCCTTTCATCGTCCCCCACTTTCTACATATATTTTGCTTGAGTAATGACCTGGGTTTTCCTGAATTGTTGCCAAAATGACTCAGAAGAGTGACACTAAGTCAGGCTTCAGGTGATGGATGAAGTAGAAATGCTAGAAAAAGATACTAAACAGTAAATACTCTGTTAAAGCCCATTAAAATCTGAAAGGTTTCTTAAATATTCACATTCATAGGACAGGTTTTCAATTGATGTATTTCTCATCTGTCTGCATGCTTGTACATTGTAAAAGTGCATGTCAAAATAAGAAGCATTTCATTATGTTAGTGCTTTTTGATAAATTGGTTAATTATAGCACAATCCAATATAACAATGATCAGTTTATGAAAAACAAATTAAGAATTCTCTTAGGATTATTTTTCAAAGTGCAATATGTTTCTCATAATGATAAATAATAATGATGAACCTCTGTGTTTAACTTATTTATTTATACAAATTATTTGATTCTGGAGAGACAAAATTTAGTAAAATCTTAAAGATATTTTGGCTGTGTGAGGAGATATATATAGTAAATACATGAAATTTGGCCACATGATGCATATTGTATGTGATTTTTCCATTGTAGTTACTATTCTGACCATAATTTTTAAGACTGATTAAGGTGGCACAGGACAAGAAACGTAACTCAGCATATTTTCCATGAGAAAACAACTTCTTAATATTTGACTTTGCAACATAAAAATTTGATTAAGGTCATTCCTAATTTAAAAAAATACCAAAACCAATACAGTCAGCACAACTTTTTAATGTCCTTCAACAGCACAAAACATTTTACGAATGCAGAAGTACAGGAGGATGAGCTAATTACTTTCCCAGAACCATGTCCCATTTCTAAGTAGCATGATGTATTGTGAATTATTCCCATAGTAATTTTATCAGTGCAACAGAATTTGAAGCTATCAGTTCACTGACCAATAAGGAGTAAAATAGCCAAATCTCTGGGTTTTAATGGTTTTTTTCCTCACCTCAAACAAGAGGAGGAAGGAAAAGAGGTAAAGAGTGATCATATTCCTATAAACCTTCCACAGAGCTTTAACTCTTTCACACCTTGTGTTTTAGGAAATTCTGGAATCACAATGAATGGTATCAAGGAAAAATCTTAATGTTTATTCTCTAGGATCCTGCTTGTTTTGACATTGTTGAGCGGTGTAAAGAATTACACTGACCATTGATTTTAAAGAAAGTGGAATACAGAAGGTAAGGACTGTGTCTGTGTATGTGCATGGGTATGCTCATGGAGATGCAACTCTTAGAGGGTTTAAACAGACAGGAAATGAGTGAAAACTGCAGAGATCTTTCTTTTAACATGACAGCTTATATCTGTAGAAGCTAAGAGATTTATTTTGAGAAGTTTTTCCCCCATATAATGTCCTCAGTGGCCCTTGCAGGTTTGACAACTTAGTGACAATGACACATTTTCTTGCGACTCCTAAAATATTCACTCCCCTTCCCTTTCAGAGCAGGATGGGGGGCAGTCGTGACACATGAGAACAAGTGACAATTGGCATTTTCTCACAACCGGCCAGACAGTGTCTCAAGAGTACAGGTGGTAAAACCCTGCTAGATTTCCTCTACCAGACATCTACCCTGTGCAGTGACAACCTTTTAAAATGTCCTATTTATGGAAGAAAATGTAGCAGAACAAAATTTTTAATTTGTTTAATGATTTTGTAACACACTAAATGGAAAGACACAATATTTAAAGTGAAGCGAATAAGAGCTTTTATTTTTGCTGCTTGATCACAGAGGCATTCATAGGACTCACCTGGTCAGAGCCTATGCACTTTATTCTACTGAATATTGCTAATTTGTGTGTGAAAAAATATACATGCTATATACCTTGTTGAGGTAGCAGTACTTCCAGTTCCAAGTTAACTTCTGTAATAAAAATAATCAGATTTTAAAGAGTATGGAACTGAAGATCTTAGTCAATTTTTATACCATCAAGCAGCTCTTTGCAATGCAAAAATTTCAAACCCTGTGAAATAAAGTTTTTAAGTTGTCAGGCTAAGTCCCAAAGGATCAAATGATAACTGGTGAGATTTTGGAGAAGGGCTTTCTGACCCCCGTGTTTCCCCCTCGACACTTCCATTTTACATTAAATGAATATGGAATAAACTGAAAATAGGATTTCTAGAAGCAGGCAGTGAGTCCTGACAGTACTGACAAGCACCAGACAGGCATCATTGACATGGTGTAAGCTGCAATGAATGCTCAGAGGGAAGGACCTTTTATATGCTTGGATCTCTTGCTGCTGTGCTTAGATCAACTGCAGAGTAACTTTCAAATAACTGGATTTAAAAAAAAAAAAAAAGTTATATTGCAGTGTCTTTCTCAGAAGCAGTTAGATTCAAATTCTCATTGGATTTAATTTGGCCTGAGATTTTGACTTCAGGAGTGGAAGTGTCAACATCACTTTCTTTCTGGGCTCTTCTCTTCAATGTACAAAAGACCCTCAATTTCTACCATTTCCAATGTGAACTGAGGGTACATGGCAGATACCAAGAAGCTCAACAACTCAAAATAATATAGTATCAAGTTTCCTATGAGTTTATACTGGTTTTGAGTGGAGACTAGACCAAGTTGCTACTTCAGGCTTCTGTATGCCTAGATGTGTGAATCACTAAACAGAATGGGCAAAAAATTGATCTACTGCAATGTTTCACATCCCTTTGCTAGTTCAGGGTGTTAGCATAATCAGAACTTTGTTTTCTTAAGACTATGGGTATCTACATGCCTGGTAAAACTTAGAAATGACAAAACCAGATTTGAGCTGGAAGTTTTGATCCAAACTGAACTTCAGCTATTGAATGTGATGATTTGATTCTATTCAGCTCTGTTGTAAGTATGTTGATGATACCCAGAAAATTTGGAACACTAATTAAGAATACAATTTCTTTTGAATTATGAATAATGCAAGAGTTCGTTCTTTAATTTTACACCTACTACAGTTTGCTCATCACTTTATGTGACAATGCGTATCTGTATTTTTTTTAAAAAAATCTATAATGAATTCCACAAAAGACTATTAATACTACTAAGAGATAATTCTTCTTATCAAGATTTGGGTGACATAACTGAACAGATAAATGTACTTTCCTTAGATAATTGAACTGAAAGGAAAACTTCCTCTTGTGCATGTAAAATATGATACAAGAAAGAGCTAACCAAGGTGCTATTAACATAAAAGTAACATTAGTACACAATTGCACTTTATGTTTTTCTGTTTATCATTTAAAACAGATTTCTAAAACATTACAGAATTCTTTCAAGCTTGTTGCAACTTTCTTCCATTAGAAGTTGATGAGGATATATACTTTTGGCTGTTTTAAAAAAGTTCTGTGAAAGTTGAATTCACTTTAAGAAACAAACTACAGAGCTACGTGTTCAGTATAAGTATTTTTTGAAAAGAAAAGAAAAAAACAAACAACAAATCCACTACTATTGAGTCTTGAGTTAGCACTGTGCAATTCCTTTTTCCACTTGTACTTTTACATTGAATGTTGGTGCTGAAATTGTTCTGAGGACATCATCTAAGGCACATCATATTGGGCCTCAGACTAGTTCCATAAAAATAACACATACCTTAAAAAGTAAAAATAACTGAGCTATTTGCTTCAGTTGTTTGTACATGACAAATGCCTGTACATAAACAGAGCTTATTTTCTCTGAATATTTGTCAGCTGGAATTTAACACCATACATGAGAAAACTTCTAAGGAAGTTAAAGTAAATGAGAAATAAGTGAGTACATCTACATTAACAAACCAAAGCAGAATAAAAGCATCCATAAAGCAAGGGGGAAAAGAATCAGTAAAATCAGAAAGTAATAAACTAACACACTATTTTCTAACTTCCTACAGAGCTATCAATATAAGATATATAACAAATACAATATTGGTTATTTGTTTTATATATCTAAAAATGCTTATTTGCCAAAACCTTTATCCAGCATTGACTCACACTTAATTCCTCTCCCAACCTCAATCTGCCTCAGTGTACAGTTACATTTTACATCTAACAGCTGTTTCGTCAGTACAACACTTTTCTGTTCACTCTTACACAGAATCATGGAACTTCAGTAGCACAAAGTGAGCACTGCAAATCCTGGAAAAAAATCCTGCTTGGAAAAAAACTGAAGCTTTCTGTGGACCTGCTGCATTCCCCTATCATATGACTGTTCAATAGCTCACTACTTACTGACAAAAATACTAACTGCAATGGTTCTGATTCACTATTATGGGAATGGCCTGGGCGACCTGAGGCTGAAAATACCTGAAGGAGCCTTCATAAAACAAAAAGGGCAATTGCTCTTTCTACAAAAGAAAAAAACTTAAGATATTCTATCCAGCTGCAGAGCATCTATTGCAGTGTCTGAGTAGGCTGACTGACATAAATAGAGCTTTCTTGTGGGATGATCGTATTTCAGATACTTACTGCTTCTGCATGGGGTTTTTGTCATTATTTAAAAGTGTAAAACCTTGTTCTAATTATGAAATAGCCTTATGGAGACTGATAATCAGTAACACTGATCATAGGTCCCTGACATGAGGAAGAAATAACACTCAGATTGCAAATCCACCTGACTGGTATGTGGAGCAGGTTGGACTATAATGCTTCTAGTAACATAATTATTTATTATTAGTAGCAACATTAGTTAATAGTAGTAATATAATATTATTATAATCATTACTTGTAGTAAAAAATGGAACTGTAAGATTCCACGCTTAAGCAGCAAAAGACAAAGGTTCTCAGTGCCAAAGGCCTGCCTCAGGAAAGATTAGAAACAAAAGAAAGATGAACCAAACCTCACAATCATGACAGCATTGTCCTACAAACAAAATCTGAAAAGCACAGTTTGTACTGGGCTGCTTAAAGCCAGAAAGAAGGAGGAAGAAGAGGTAAGTGCATTCTTTGTGCTCCAAGTTTGTTCAACAGAAAATTGAATAACCCAATGTCATCCTGCCAATGGAAAACAAAAAGTTTTAGTAATTTCTTGGGTTTTTTTAAAGTGGTCTGCCAATAAAACAGTATTATCTAGCATTTAGAATTTTTGGAACATTTTTTGTTGTTTTTTTTTTTTAAATAATATTCTTTCATGTGGCTCTAAGCTGTCTTGCAAGGAGGTTACTTGTAAATTTAGTGAGATTTGTTGTATTATATTACACATACACAATTCCTTATTGTTGGGATATACCCTGCATTTTGTAAGGAATGAGAATAAATATGCTTTTGGATTCCAAGAGTTAGGACTTGCTAACTTGCTACCAATGAATCCTGGTTAGGCCACAGCATGATTTGAAAATTCCTTTTGAACCGTACCAGATACAGAAAAGTTCAACACTCTGCTCTTTCTCCATTATAAGGAACAGAATTAATGAATATTTGTTGGGTCATAATGTTTTATGCCTACAACTTTCTAGTCGTAATGAAGAAAAGTAAGCACGTCTTAAATATATATTTTTAAGAACGTCTTTCAATATCTCAGGCATCTTCAACTAAAACACCAATAACCATGTTTCTTTCTGTAATTGCAACTCATTTCTGATTGCAAAACCTACAGTAAATGAATAACAATACTTTGATGCATGACTGGGTATAAATAATCATTCCTGAAATGAATAATTCCTGACTACATTTGTATCTAGGAAAAGAATATTATTCAAACTGTTGGTGGAAGCACTGCTCAAGCTTTGAATGAAACAGTATCTCCACTGAAGTCAGGTAAAGTCCCATGAACTCATTTTGAGTCAAGAATTCATCCCAAAGCCTTGAAATAATTACTAACTGGCTGTTTTAAAAACACAGTCAATGTAAATTTGACTGAGGTCTAAAAACACTTAATGAAAATCATTTTTTGTCTTGTTTTATAACATGCAGGTCTCTACCTTTGACAAAACAAGGCAGAAAATGTTAGGAATGGGTGTGATTTGGGGCAAATAAACAAAACAAAATTTGTTTCACAGGCACCAGTGAAGTTAAAGAAGGAAGACCTGTGTTGTGCCTAGTTCTGTGTGTTTGGAGGATGCTTCAGTACATGAAGATCATCCCTCTGGGAGTAGATGTTCTTGTATAGCATACAGCAAAGCTTTATCACACAGCAGATTTGATCAAACGTATCACTTGTTGCCAACACTATAGAAACCAGCCTAACTCTCCTAAACATCCCTCAGCACCACGTTATTCTTTTCCAGATCCAGTACTGTCAATAAAATCAGCCTTGCGTTGCAAATTCCAGATCCTGCAGACATGGGATCTGCTATTACTGTTTTCACAGGTAATTGTCTAAGTACAAACCCCAGAATGTTAAGAATGTTATTTTGTCCGTTAGAAATCTGTATGCTAGTGCTGTGGTAAAGTTGATTCTTCTTGGCAGTTGGTTTTAATGCATGCACTAATGTACATAAAAACAGCTGTTAAAACAGCTACAAATGGTTAATAAATGAAACCCTAATTTTTGGGGGCATGTATCATGCCATTCCACTATTTTAAATCTGCAATAAGAAAACAAAAGCTGGTTTTGCGTTTTAAAAGAATGGATCCTTCAGATGTTGTATATAAATAATTTCTTGGAAAAGACATAGGGGAAGTCATGCCTCTAACCATGTTTTTCTTTTGTAAATAAATATTCTACAAAGGAGATGTAGAATTTTCAGTATTTGTCCTTAGTGAAACCATTCCATAAAATCCTGCTTGGTATTAGAATAAACTATGTATTTTATAGTGGCTGCTTCACAGAAAATTCCCCCCCCCCCCCCCCATCAAACACATAAACTTAATGAACAAGGTTTTTAAAGAAAATATAATCTGCCATTCAGCTTACAGAATCTAAAGGACTTTGGTTGCTCTGTTTCACCTCAGTGCCCATGTGCTGCTGCTTCAGCAGCATTTGAAAATGAAAAGAAGCAATGTGCAAAAATGCCTGAAGGGACTTACCAGCTTTTTCAAGACCAAAGTAAAGGCAGAGCTAGCAACATACAACTAGAAAATGTTTTTTTCCTGAGTCTATTTTTGTAGCTCAGAGTAACCACTTCTGTGAACTAAGCTGAAAAACCTAGACAATGCAGTCTGTACATGATGCCATTTCAAGGAAGCGCTTTGATAAAAATTGCTTTTAGTTCTGTCAATGTCAGTAAAAAATGCCAAAATGCCACAATACACATCACAGTTGTGCATGACTGTACTAACCAAAAGAACAGTAAGGGCCAAGCTGACTTTCAAGAATTGCATTGCCTGTGTAAGAGGTGGAATTCATCCTTTGGACTAGATGCAATTCTGTGTCTTTGATGCAAACCTGGAGGTCAGCAGAAGCACTGTGAATTTACAGTGGCATGACTGAAAACAGAATCTTTCCTCTAGCACTTAAGTTTTATGCAGCATAAAATATGTATGAATGCTTGACAACTTTTTCTTTCATTCTATACAAAAGTGACTCTCTCTTCTCTCTAAAATAACACTGTCAAACCAAGAGGGACTGCCAGAAACCTGTCACAGATAATAATCTATTTGCCCAGGTTCCTGAATAGCAGTGAAAAAGAAGATACTGAGTGTCAGTTCCCAGCACATAAATTAAAGTTCCATGCCTGTAATTAGGTCGCGTTCTGCCCCCCCCCCCCCCCCGCAAAAAAAATCATGTTTGATATTACAATGACTTTTAATTATTTTTCTGTAAGTAATTGGCTAGAGGTGTTGTGGGACACCTACCCATGGATTAGTGATAAATAAGATTAAAAGTTTAAAATTGAAAAATTCCTTGCAAACTCAAATGGGTTTCAAGGACATTTGTACTAGAAAGAGTATTCCTGGTGTTACCCCAAGTGTAAATGCTTTAAATGCCCACTTTAAAAGTAAAGAAAATCTCCTTTTTTTCCTTGCATTTGGAGAAGATGAAAAGGTGAAAAGATAGCACTGGCAGTTTTAATTTACATAGTTGATAGCTTCATCCCACAGTGGTTCTGCACAGTGTTATGTGGCCCACTGCTTGAAGATTCTGTGCCCTTTTCTTGAAACACTATTACATAGTACCTGTAAGCAACAATAATGTACAAACGAAGGTTCAAGACCTTTGATTGCCCAGTCTGTCTCTAAACATGTTTTTTAAGTGTACAGAAAATAAATGTACGATGCTCTAAGTGGAGACTGGGTTTCCAGTATTTTTTCTACTCCCCCCCCCCCCCCCCCTTGTTTTTAATCCATAACAACAATTGTTTTCCTGTCCCAGCAAGATTTTACACCCACCAAAGTTCCTTTCTGAAACAATGAACATTACCAACAAGTGGTAGCAGGCCACTTTTCCAAACCTGAGGACTTTCCCTTTGCTTCTACACCTACAAGCTGCCTTCTAGTCTGCACCCTCTCTGCTGTGTTTTTTTGTTTCTGAAACAACACCACAGGCTGTGTCTCTGCTGTCTTTGTAACCAGGACAAAGGAATGATTTATGTTCTCCTGGCCAATTTGCCCAACACAGCTCATATTTGCAGTGCTCCTGGCTGGTCCCTACAGCAATCCATTTGTGTCCATGTAACACAGCATGTGGAGGGGTCTCTGGATCAGTACCCACTCTCTGGGGCTTCATCTTGTTGACCCACATGCCCACAGTGTGTAAGCCATGTGTGAGAGACTGAATTGTTACCTTGAGCTGTTTGTCTCAAAGATTGTTAGGTGTGAGAGTCTGGACTGTCATCTCAAGCCCTTCATCTCAAGGAACTGTGAAATGTTTATCTCTGGCCCTTTGTCTCTGAGATGGCCTGTTTAAGCAGGACATTCCTCTGTCCATAAGGACAATTTCTAGGCCACTGAGGCATCCAGGGAGGAAACAGGCTGGATCTGACAAAGCATGCAGGAATGTGGAGACTACCATTCTGATGCAAACTGTAGTCTTTGAGATAACATACTGGCTTCTAGTGTTGATCACTCGAAGGTTCTGTGGTAGACAAAACCTGCAGCCTGTGAACAGTTCATGAACAATATGTATGTGCATGCATCATTGAAATATGCCCTATAAAAAAACGTGGAGACAAGCTGTGGTGTGCACCCACCACCGAAGAATTGAAGGCTAAGGACCAACAGGACACCACTGGATCAGTGGTGGTGATATCCTTGCAGCTCTATCCTGAGTGCTTGCTTAATTTCTGCCTTTTCTTCCAGTCTATCCTATCATTACTATTTTCTACTTTTGATAATAAAAACTGTTTTGGGTATACGGCATTTGACCTCATTTGTGTCTTAATCTCACTCTTGAGATCATATTGAAAACTTCCCCAACATTGGATCGGGACATTTAAATTGGCGTCACAGACAGGATCCCTTGAGACAGAGTGCCATACTGTTTCCCAAATACGTGAGACCTCTCAGGAATGTAAGGGGTGCAGGTTTGTGTTGTGTGTCTTTGAAACTTTATGTGCTGCCTTCCTGAGATGACTGCTTCCCTGCTTTGTATAAGATGAGTGATAGTAAAATTGCCCCTTTGGGGAAAGAAGTTTTGTTTGATTTTTTAGAAAAACATACAGCGTGACCCTCTGTGTCTGGGGTAGACTGGGCTCAGGGAAATTGGCATAATCTGCAGAGCGTTGTTGATCGGATGGTCGCTTTACAGGAAGACGCTAGAGTGTGGTCAGGGAAAGGAAAAGCAATTGTCTGTGCCATTCTTGGTGCTAGTTTGGCAGCAGCAGTGGAGGATAGGGATTGCTACCTCACTGCAGAATCTCAAATTATTGAATCCCTCCAAAACCTTGTTCAGTCCCTTCTGGGACAAGTGGCAGGATTAAAAGCACAACTTGAAGCAGAAAAGAACCAAGTGAAACATTTGCAAATTGCTTTTAAGGAGCAGCCCCTTGCGCATACTATCCGTGAGGAAATTCCTCCAGGATCAGAAATTGGCTACCCCTTTAAGGACCTGCAGGCAGCAAAAGAGAAAGGGGAGAAGTTGGAGCTGCCTTCATTGCAACCCTTAGACAGAACTATATTTTGACTATATTTATGATGATGAGCAGGACCAATCCCCCCAAGTTACAACTAAGGAGGCCCCCTATACTGCCAATGAGTTGGCAAAACTAAAAACGGAATTTGGCCAAACCTCTAAGGACTCGGAAACAGAGTATGTGTGGAGAGTATAGTTGTCGGGGGGGACGACGGGGACGGACACCAGATTCTGTTAAGCGAAAAGGAGGCGGAAGGGTATTGGGGACCGGGAGTGTTTTTAACTGCTGGGAATCACAGTGCCCCCTGGTCTTTAACCCAACGGGCAGCCTATTGGGTGGGAGGTTTGAACCCCTTGGAGAGGGGGGATCCCCTTGCGATTACAGGGACTGTTGCTCAATTAGTGGAGAGTGTGCAAAAGGCAGCGTGTCTGCAGATGATGTATGACTGAAAATTGGAGCCTACACAGGAGTCCCGGATGATGATGTCGGTGGATCCTGAGCGAATGACTCCCCTTTATACAGGGACCCTGAAACCGATTGGTATACAATTCTCTGAAACTCTGGTTCTCTGAAACTGATTGGCATACAATTACAAGGAAAGATACAGACAATGCCCCAGGGCGACAGTGTTGTGGCTGCTTTAGGAGGATTCACTCCTGATCGGCATCGCCAAACCCCAGATAAGAAAATGTGGACTTGGGGAGAGGTGGCCTGAGAAATTAATTAATGACTGGTGCAAGTATGGTTCTGTTAACCCTCCAGCTACCAAAATGGACTCCAGGGGCTTGAGGCGGGCTGAAGTAAAAATAGTTCCATGCCCTGAGAGTGATAGGAGAACATCCCTTGCTAAATCACTGGAGGAGAGAGATATCCCAAACAAATGTAATATACTGTGGGCGCAGGGACACCAGAAGGGGATCCTGCGTGACTCAATGGACAGGATGCCAACAGACAAATTGAAAAAATTGGTAACAGGGTGGCCTGATAAATCAGCAAATAGAAAAGTGGATTTTGAGAATACTACTCCCAGCACACCCTCCCTGATTGATTTATCAGAACCAAATGCCACCCAAAAGCTGGTGGGAAACTAGATCCTTCACCTTTCAATGGTGAGCTGGGCGGGGACACACACACACACACACAAAGGTTGGACGTATGTCAGACAGCTCACTGAAAATGGCTGGGGTGATTTACTAATTACAGGCGTTGTAGGGCCAAGACAAGTCCCGGTCACCATTTTGGTAGATACCAGAGCTCAAATTGCAACTATTAAAACCAAAGATGCTGCTAACTGCAGAATTACACCCTCCAAACAGCGGCTTTTTGTGGCAGATGCATTCGGCACTGTTCAGCCACAGGCATTAGCAATGGTCAGCCTGCGTTTGCCAGGAGAAGATAGTGCCACTACAGTGACAATGGTTGTGGGGGAATTTCCACTTAACCTTTTAGGACTCGATGTTTTAAAGGGAAAGACCTGGACTGATAATAAAGGGAGACAGTGGTCATTTGGCTCTCTCACAGTAGACATTCGGCTGTTACAAGCCGCGCTGCTTCCCCCTTCAAAGCTTACAAACGTTAAGCCCTACCTGATACCCTTGGGGGCCAGAGAGGGAATAGCACCTGTGCTAGAGGACTTAAAGGGACAGGGTGTCGTGATTCCAACCCATTCCACTTTTAACTCCCCAGTGTGGGCAGTACAAAAACCTAATGGCAAGTGGAGACTGACTATAGATTATCGCAGACTTAATGCAAATACAGGTCCATTGACAGCTGTCATACCGAATATTGCTGAGCTTATAGCTACAATCCAGGAATGAGCCCACACAATTCTGGCAACAGTGGATGTTAAAGAAATGTTTTTTATGGTCCCCCTGCAAACAGAGGATCAAGACCACTTTGCATTTACTTAGGAGGGTCAGCAATTTACTTTTACCCAACTCCCACAAGGGTATAAGCATTCCCCCGCTCTAGCTCATCACGTGCTAGCGCAGGAGCTAGAAGTAATTCAGACAGAGGAGGGGGTCAGTGTTTATTAGTTCATTGATGACATTCTTGTGGGTGGGGATGAAACAGAAAAGGTTCAGAAAACTCAGGATAATATAATTTCTCACTTGGAAAGCTTGGAGATGAAAATTGCACCAGAGAAAATACAAACACGCTCAAGCAAAGTAAAGTTTTTAGGAATTTGGTGGAAGGGAGGAATGACATGTATTCTACCAGACACCCTTTCCTCATTAAATCAGATTAAAATGCCAGATTCAAAAAAGGGTTTGCAGCACGTACTAGAATTACTTGTGTTTTGGAGGAAACATATCCCTGATTTTTCAATTATTGCATTTGGAGGAAACATATCCCTGATTTTTCAATTATTGCAAGATCCCTGTATGACTTGTTGCGAAAAGGGGCTCAGTGAGAATGGACTAGGCCCCACGAAGAGGCATTGCAGTTGCTAGTTTTTGAAGCGACTGCCCATCAAGCTCTCAGTCCTATTCACCCCACAGACCCTGTCTATATTGAATGGGGATTTGCCAAGAGTGGGCTATCGATACATTTATGGCAAAAGGGCCCTGAAGGACCCACTCGGCCTACTGGGTTCTATTCTTGCAGTTTTAAGGATGCAGAAAAAAGATATACTGCTTGGGAAAAGGGTTTGTTTGTAGTCAGATTAGCCCTGAGAGAGGCTGAATGGACTATTTGACAACAGCCAGTAGTGCTTAGAGGCCCGTTTAAAGTAACCACACCAGTTTTAGCAGGAACTCCACCCCCTGACGGGGTGGCCCAGAGACCCTCTGTGCAGAATGGTGTCTGCCAGTCATAGTTGAACTCCCCATGGTGGGAGCAATACCTCTGGTACTGGAAACCCCAATGAATAAATATGCTTGGAAAGCAAAAGATGCTCATGGAAAAGAACATAAAATCAATACCAGGTGGATTATTCCATCCTTCTAATAACAATTTTCTTCCACTTCCTTAGAATAAACCCAGTCTGTTTTTCTTTTCTCTTTCAGGTGAAGACTCTGGAGCCTGCCTGAAGGAATACATGAAGCTGTTGATTGTTTGTGTAGTTTTGTCAGTCATTGCTTTGTTAATATTTATAGGATGTTTGGCATACCACCGCAGACACTGGTTTGGTCGACCATTGTTACCACCTTTAATATTTGGGGAAACTCCTGTGCCCCCCTCATCGGCTCGTTGTGGCAAACTGAATTTATGGCTCTAGGCCAGCAAGTGGCCAACACTTTTAATCTGACTAATTGTTGGGTATGTGGTGGGTGGGCCCTTAGGTTTGGAAAGCTGGCCATGGACTGCTGTCCCTATTTCCCAAAATGGTTAGTGAGTAATTACAGTGAGTTCAAAATTAATTCTTACTGGGGTGAAGACACACAGCCCTGGACAATATGATACCCAGTCCAAGACGAATATGTCTGAACTGAACACAGAAAGATGGTATTCCCATTGGAAATAGCAAGTGCAACTGGACCTATACTTATGACAACCATTGCCTCACTGACGGTTGTAGACCAATTGATTGCTCGAACCATAAGCCAGCCATGTCACTGCCAGAAGGGGACGACCAGGCATATTGTCGCCTCTTGAGTTCCAGTTCTCCAAATTTTGTACCTTGCTGGCCTGGATGGGCTTGGGTGAATCAAACAGGACACAGGAAACAGTTTTCCCATTTTTGGTCTTCCACTGATAGTCTGTAAACCATCTTAATGTTACCTGCTTTTGGCACAGTGGTTCTGGTGCCTGGAAATGCAGACTCACTGATAAAACATATTCTCGTCTCCCTGATGGGACTGAAATTTGGTGGTCAGGTGATAATAAAGACCACTGTCAGGGACATTTAAGCATAGGTCCAGATGGACTTCCTATCTGTTGGGGCACCGCAGAAGAAGTGGGAAAAACCGTGGACAGGTTGTTGATGAACGGTCCGTCAGATCATCCTCTAGGAGTAGGTAATTCAACATATTTCCAATCACCACAGACACCTACCAGTTTGAAAATGGTGCACGAGCCTTAAAGGGTCACTATTGGGTGTGTGGCCAATGTGCCTACAAACTGCTACCAGCAAATTGGACTGGAGTGTGTTATGTGGGGGTAATTCGCCCCTTGTTTTTTTCTGCTCCTGGAGGATGAAGGGGATGGACTGGGTGTTAAGGTATATGATGATCTCAATCGATATCAACGGTCCATTGATACTTGTATAGCAGGTGGGAGTGGTCAAGCCCGGGGCAAAGATGAGTGAACCCCTCAATGTATCATACAACATTATGGACCTGCCACCTGGAACTCCAACAAGTGGGTTAGCGGTGCTCAAGAACCTATCTATAATCTAAATCGCATCATCTGGTTACAAGCTGTCCTAGAGATCATTACTAATGAGACAGCCTGTGCCCTTGATCTATTGGTGGATCAAGCCACACAAATGCGAACAGCAATATTACAACATCATATAGTTCTTGATTACCTGCTAGCCAGAGAAGGAGGTGTTTGTGGTAAACTAAATGATTCTAACTGTTGTTTAAAAATTGATGAGAGGGAAAATTAAACAAATTATTGCAGGAACATGAAAGCTGGCCCATGTTCCTGTCCAGACGTGGAAAGGCTAGGACATTGATAAGTTTTCCTGGCTCCCTGGTGGTCCATGTGTTAAGCAAATCCTATTTTACTCGTTGTGTGGTTTTGCCATGATGTTGTTCTTACCATGTATCATTCCATGTTTTACATAATTGATTCAAAGTGTTGTAACTAATATGCAATTTGCAACTACTGTTTCACCTGATGGTGTTAAACAAATTCACGCTGTGCGTCGAACCACACCATCGGTAGTACAGATTCTATCAAATGCTTTCTTCTGGCTTTTCTATATAGCTATCTATTCTCAAAACTACCATGGGTCCCAAAGCAATCTTTGAGCCATGGGGAGATGTGAGAGACTGAACTGTTACCTTGAGCCGTGGAGACAAGCTGTGGTGTGCACCCACCACCGAAGAATTGAAGACTGAGGACCAACTTTTTGTATTTTGATACTTTTGATAATAAAAATTCTTTTGGGTATATGGCATTTGCCCTCATTTGTGTCTTAATCTCGCTCTTGGGATCATATCGAAACCTTCCCTGACATTGGATCGGGACACCATGTGCAACACTAACCTGTTTCATGCCTGTCATATGATTATTGTTACATGACCATGGTTACAGCAACCTCGTCATAACAGTTTGGCTCTCCTCCTCACCCCACATGTCCTTCTTTGGGTCTGAGACATGTTGGTAATGTTAGGATTTTAAAAACGAGTATCTCTTCATAAAGTGATGAATAATAAAATGGTTACCTCATACTCTGTGATGTTTGCACTTCTTAAGCAATGACATCCAGAATATGTTGTGTGTACAGAAGGAGGTGGTGGGGCAGGAGGGAGCATGAGAGTCTGTAAGGGGCAGACCCTTGCAGAAAAGTGTTGGAGGACAAGCCAGGCTGACAGAGTAAGAGCTGATGTTTTGTCCATACTGTCTATTGTAATAGTCTCTGGGACAGACTAGCTACTGAACTATTCCTGGATCTCGGTGCTGATGGTTGTGGAAACTATTGATCCCACTGAAAGATGATATTCTAGGAGTGATACAGCCTGTTTCCAGAGGGGACAGTCAGAGCAGCAGGACCTTGAGATGAAACAAGGAGTGATCTGAGAGTATAGATTCACCTGCTGTCTGCCCTGGATCTCCCAAACCCATTCAAATGCTTTTACTATTTTACCAAATGTCGATGTTCTGCAAACTTCCTGCATGTCACAGTTGGCAAATTAGCTGAGTATATTGTCTGACTGATATATGGCTCTATGCACAATGGTATGTATACATATGTACAGTGGCTATAAATTATACTGTTGAATAAAAAGTGAGTGCATTCTTTTTACCTTCTGCTACTCCACTTACTCATAGCCATTTACAAAATATCGTAACTGCCAGACTAAATAGGCAGTAGAAGTATATGTTTAAGTTATTATAGCTGATTAACCATATGCTGGGTTATAATGAGATGTGCTTAGCCAACTATTTCTCTCTGAAATAGAAATGAAGTAAAAAACAGACTTCACACAGATTTCCTGCATTTTCTCACTGGTTTCCAGTAAAAATTAAATCCACATCTAACATAGCACAAAGTCCAATCACATTTTTCAAATAATACTAATATCTACAGAAAAGTTTACAGGAACCATCTCATCCTGTCATTAACAGAAAAATGCGCTTTTACAAAATTAGGAAGTTTAAGCCAATGATGCTGAATGGTATTCATGTCGGTGCTGAAGAAATTGGGTGACATTATTGTGAGGTTACCATCACGTTACCATCAATGACAAACTGTGTTCAGCATAGGAGTGTGCATCCTAGAAACAGGCTTTCTCAGAGAACCACCTTTATGGAAGAGAAGGCAGAGATGGCAAACTAGTAAGCTGGGGGAAAGAATATTTCTGATATCCAGTCTTTCAGATATTAGAAAACATTCCCTTCATCTCCCTTTATATTATATGAATACTCAATGGTGTCCTGGGGCTACTGCTGTCAGGATGTGCATAAACACAACAAATATAACTACAGCTCCTGTCCCTATTGTATCCTTCTGTTTATTTCTTTATTACTAATCTAAAAGGAAAATAATAATGGAAAAAACCACATTCACCTCAATCAGCACATGTAATTCCTGAAAGAATTTAAAACGCAAACAAAAGTATATTTTGCCATGTCCTTTCCAGCACCACTTGGATCTTACTGATACAAGAGGTAATGCTGGTTTTAACTAAGCATCCTCAGCTTGCTAAACCAATCTTTAGAGATATGTCTCTTCATGCTATTTTGTACTCAACAAAAATATGCAGACAGAGGACCCACTTAAGTAAAAACCTATGTTTGTCAGGTAACCGCAAAATATTGGGCACCTCTGTAGCATTCAGTGCTAAGGGGCTTATCTTTCATCTATCAAAATCGAAAGCAAAATTTTCACTGAACTTGACTGGAACCAGACTGGCAATAACTGTTGTGGATGGAGTAAGCAAAGGCAACATGGAAAACAACTAAAATTAATTCCACTACCTGTCAAACTTACTGAATTAAAAAAGAATTAAAAGGATAAATTTCCAACTAGTTCTGTCCAGCTCTACTCACATAATTTACATTCCTTCTAGCAGAAAGTAAAAATTACTATTTAACTATTGCACCTTTTTCCTGAATGAAATTCAGTGCGACACAGTGACTGCTTAAATAGTAGTTGTAAAAAGCCTTATTTCATCCTTCAGTGCTAAAATAGAGAATGACATGCAAAGGTCCCTTCTAACTGTGCTCTGCAGCCCAGAGGAAATGAGGCCAAAACAAGTAAACTGAATTCAGTCTCCTGTATAAATTTAGGAAGCCTGTCAAGGACAACAGCTTGCTTCTTGATTCTCAGGTTCCTCTATGCTTGCAAGGTACCAGTGCAACCAACAAAAAGTTACGTTACTCTCAGTGAAGTATCTGAAATGGTACCATCTATGTTTTAGAATGCATAGCTTGTGCTTGGTAGGCAACTCTCCAGTGAAAATCAGTGACTGATGAAGCAGAATTCACAAAAACTTGAACTAAACTCATAAGTTTTCTTAGAAGAAAAACTCTGCAATCAAGAACTCTATTTCTTGCTCTGACTGCTTTGAGCATCTACTGTACTAAGATGCAAAACCAGACTACGAAAAAAAACCCACATAGAAGAAAGAATAGTAACTACTACAAGCGTGTCTGTTTCTCAGTTCTGTGGAATTCAAACCCACAAATACCTATTCATGTAGCTGCATTCACTGGTTAAAGTCATCAGCCAAAAATAAACATACAGAGACAAACAGGGAGACAAAACTGGCTATCTGGGAAGAAAATAATTCTCTAATAGTCAGAGTCTTCTGATGTTAAGTCATCATGCTGTCTTTTGTGGACAGAATTTGTGTCTCTCATCTCGATCATGCTGACAAGTGCCTCACGGGTATCTGCCTTCACTTACTAACATTCAGTGTATAACCTAATATCAGTAATATGGAAAAGACCTGGTGGGAAATGTTATCTTCCTACCAGAAGTGCACTTTTGCTCTGTGTATACATATCACCTATTTAAACCTTCATTTAGCAACAGAGGCAAAAATACTTCTCAATTCCCATGTAAAACGTCCTTGGGAATTGTCACTGGAAGAGTACCACTTTAGATCTGTCAGACAGAGACATTTTATTACCTGAAGGATGTTATCTTAACCCAAGATCTAAAATATAAATGAACTGCAATTCAGATGACTTGAGATCTAGCAGAAAGACAGAAGGGTGGAAAGCTTCCCAGAGAGATTCCATGGGGAGAAGTCTGATTTAATATGGAAAATATGACAAAAAGATATTAATATCCCAAGTTTTAGTAAGTTTATGGTTGACAGGATGAACTGAAGACAGCCTTGAGAAGCAGATGATATACAGAACAATATGTTAACTAGGAGAGTTGGAAGAGGTAAAAAGGAGCTCCAAGCAGAAGAATTCAATTTAATGGCAGAAGATTTTGGACACTCTGAAAACTTCTCTGTTAAGCTACTATGGGCCAAAGGAGATGATGTCCTTTTTCAGTGACTTACCATTTGTACTGTGGGGTAAAATCCAAGGGATCTTCATAGAGACTCTAGCATTTAAGTTGAACAGAGAATGTTTGGCTATGAAAGGACAGAGCTGTCTAATGAAAAGACAACAAGTGAGAAAGTAAACAGAGGATTAATGAAGAGATTATTTTAGAATCTGCCACTGTGAAAACTTCACCTTTTCTCAAGAGGTCTTTTTTATATTGAAACAGATTTGGGGTTTGCTGTTAAAAATATTGGACAGCCATTAGATGATTCCTCGGGAGTGTTATTTTGAATGCTACTATTGTTTCTTCGAGCAAAGCAACAGTCTTCATGTTTGTTAATGGCTTACTAATTTTTCCCTGTGTTGAAAGCTTCAGAAAAGTTTGGTTTCATTAGGAAGGAAATTGGGTTAAGTTGCTGAAGCAGGTAGATATAACCAAGTGGAAGAAAAGGAAGCAACTGGGACATGGCTGTGGCTCAACCCTGCACTGAACAGCATTTGCACATGGCTTTGGGAAAAGTTTTGTAACAGTTTTTCTGGCAAAGAGAGATGTGGGAGTATGACATTTTCCAGTTGCTGATTTCTTCTGTGCTCAAGAAAGAAGACATCAGCTTGTTAAAGCTTATAAATAAATACAACTTCATCAACAATTTATTCTCATAATTGCAAGATCACAAATTTTGAGCAGGTTTTTAGGGTAAACAGGTAGCATATGCTAAAATTAAATGACTTTTAAAACTGTAGTAAAATATCAGAATCCTTTAGTATGCCAAACTACATTGGAAATCTGCTTTTAAAAAGTTCTTAAAGAAAGCAAGAACATTGCTTCCATCGATCCCTTGGGTAAACCCAGCAACTTTCAGGAAGTTTGCCTGAATCCCATGATGTCAAAAGCAGAATTTAGTCCAAAACTATATGGAGCAGTAAAGATAAATCTCTTGACTTTTCTGAGATTCTCTCCTATTATTAATCCCTGTGCTAGGACATACACATTGTGAAGATATTAATCACAGTTTACTATGCAGAGAAAAAGTCAATAGGATGTTTAACTCTTGATTTATACACAAGCTTTAAGTATTTCACCTGTGTAATTCTGCACAGTCAGTAGCTTATTTCTTCTAATTAAATCTTTATTTCAGCTCTCACTGGGCCTGATTTTCCTCTTACTAACAGCGTATTAATATAACTCTCATCAATCAAATGGTGGTAGTTTCTAAATAAGATTAAGGTAAAAAAAAGCAAAATCAAGGCCATTGACTTTTACAACAGTTTTGCCAGTCTGTTCACAGCTAAACAGTGCTTACTGGACACTTGACAGAATGCTGGGCAGGAAAGGGGAGGAATTTTTTATTGTTTAGAGCCCTGTTTTGAAGGAACAACTGGCAAAATCATGAAAAAAAAAAAGGAAAAAAATCTGCTCATTAAGAAAAATCAGGCAGTTAAATATAACCACAAAGACTAATCATCTTTGCCCATTTCAGATGTACTACAAACTTAAAGCTAAACTGCATATTAAGGTAAAATATTCTGTTACACTCAAAATTGTGTTATGGGCAAAAGAGTGTACACCTTATTAATGCAGTAAAAAATTTATTACTGTTTTTTACTAGCTCTTTATTGCCTCTACCATTCACCACACTGAAGCCCAAGACAGGTCAGGGACTAGTCGTTTGGCCACTGTTAAACAAGCTACAGCCAGGTCAAGTAAAACCTGAGATTCTGCTTTGGCAGGTCAGCACAAAAGTCTGTTGCTTTTTACTAGTAACACAAAAATTATACGTACTGGACTACAATATATGTAATAATCCCTGATTCTTTTCAGCACATATAAAATAAATATGAAATTTTCATAATACAGATACATTTAAATGCTTTAATCAGATGTACAGAGATGAGGCAGAGGTTTGAAAGTTACTGAAAGCATGAAAGGATCAGCAAGAAAAATGTTATCTGACATCATTAAAGAAGAAAATAAAATACATTTTTGCAAGACAAGAAGTGATCTACAGAAAGTTATCTAGGAACTGCTAATGCTAACATCAACTACCTGTGATTTTTAGAAGTAACAACAATAGAATAAAAGAGGAAATTAAGGCATGACAGACAGTAGGAATGTCTCATACTTAAGCTGAAGATAAATTTGAACTCCAAACAATGAGTGAAGAAGCTTCAGATGTAAAAAAAAATTTTAATAATATAATAATTGTTTTTTTTTATTTTAAATATTCCAAGAATAAAGTACTGGGATGACTTATCATTCCAATGAAGATGAAGAAGATTGATTAAGAAACTGAGAGAAGTTCATGAAGAATTGAATATAGTGAAATCTCCAGTGGGCAGGACATGCAGTTAAATACACGAACTGTTAACTGTCTTTTGGAAGACCAAAGGATAACTTTAAATAAGACCAAAAAGCTCTTGCTGTGATCTGCTAACACTGTGATAAAATTATCCCTGACAAAACCAGAACCGACAACTGGTGAGAGCAGGGAAGGATCACTGGGAGACAAAGAAAACTGCTAAGAACACATTGCCTGATGGTAACTCTCAATTTCCATGATTTTAAATGCAAAGGGATCTCTGCTTCATGATTCCCATGAATTGCCTGCTATTGATCCAAATGTTTTCCCACAGCATGTTATGTAAACCTCTCATAGTCACTGTATTTACACAGAAGTTAAACTTTTTGCATTCGTGCTTTCTATTCGACCACCCTAGCTTATTGTATCCCTTCATTCACCATATAAATAGAAAAAGTACAATCACTTGACATAAAAAATAAAGTACAAACCTATTTCTGATTTCTCAGATTAGTAGTAGCTCTCACTCTTCTTAACAGTCACTTGATTCTGCTTGCTGATTATTTGATGCTGTTGCCTCTAAACCTTACAGCTGTCTACAAACCTTTTTACAATGTCCTGTAAACTATTCACCTTACTGACTCTATAGGTAAGTAGTAAACACAGGCCCATGTACTATATGGGACTAGAAGTGCAGCTCTTCAACTGTACCTGCTATGCATTATTTCTTTTTTTTTTTGTAAAGTGTCATCAAAATATTTAAAACCACAGCTGCCTTTCTCTCCTTAAACAAAAAGCTCAAATGAATCAGGTATGAAAGTTCCGTCAAGTTGACAAGAAAATCTTTCACATACTGTCTGATCCCTCCCGGGCATCACAAAGCAGTTCATAAAGTAGTTCAATAAGGACTTTTTGAGTTCACTAAGGCGTTTGCAGCACCCATCTACCAGTGAGAAAGGTAGGAATTAAACTATATTTGATACGATGGAAGGCTAGACTCTCCTGTTTATCTGAACTCCACTCATGCTAAGTTAGAGCTCCCTGATTCAGTGCATGCAGCTTTAAGGTGTTTAAGGAACATCACGACACTGAAAAAAAGACAACCAGAACTCTGTTCCACACCAGTATCTTTAGTGCAGAGATGTACAGGAACAAACTCTGCCACCTGCACATCAGCAGAGGGTTCTCTCATGTAATTCCTGCCAGTCAGTTCAATGACTGTTTCTACAGCCAGAGTTAGACTATGCCCCAGAATGAACTGCTGATGTAACAAATGTTAACATGGAAAGCTGACATTAAAAGCTGCTAATGAAAGTAAGTTAGCAATTTATGAGAGTTGTGGAGAATAAGGACTAAGAGACTTTAGCTTCTTCCAGGGAAAATATGCTATTACAGGTGACAGGCGTAAGTACAGCAAAGCTATGAAATACAAAACACCTGCAACTAGGCTGTGCTTTTAGTTTGCCTAAGTCTTTGTGATAACCAGGGTGCGTAGCTCCCAGCAGACACAAGTCTAATTGTTCATATCCTACACATGCAGTTACATAGAAGGCTGCACACTCTACAAAAAATTCTGCTTTGCCAGCTGTTAAAAATAATCAGTGAAAAAGTATGCATCTTATATCCATAGGACCACAACAGTCAGAAATCTTTGTGCCAAAGGCAGACCACTTTGACTTCTACCTAAGCCCAGCACACTTACATGCTGACATCTGTTAATTCCCTGCACAAGAAGGGAACAAGAAGGCCACTGTGATATTTGCTGTGCAACAGAAGCATTCCTTCTGCAGCCTTCCCTAACAGATGCCATATTTTGCTTTCTTATGTTCACACACACAATTCATTTCACAGACAAAAGTAGCAACAAAGTATTAAAATAAATCAAAGCTTTCCCAGGATAGCTATGCAAATATAAAAAGTCCATACAATGAAAATCAAACAATAAATGTATTTTTGTTATGGTACAAATTGTAATAACAAATGGAACTACTAACTCTTTAAAATAGTCAAACTGTAGTATGTAGCTATTGGATTGTATGGAGGTCAAAACCAGCATCACGACTATAAAAATTAATGACTGTATGTGATTCTCTGCTATTATGTAAACTGATCATACAGACTAAAAAGATTTCACTCTGATGAATATTCAGTTCAGAATATTTCATAATAAGGTCAGAATATGAATACTTTGGTTTTACATAGCAGTTGTTGGGGATTTTTTGTTGTGGGTGGAGGTCTGGAGAAAGCAGAAAAGCAAATTAGAAGTTTTCACATGTGTTTACTTACCAGAATGTAAATGTAATGTAATCTGAATATGGTTTTATATC
Source organism: Astur gentilis (assembly GCF_929443795.1). Taxonomy (NCBI): domain Eukaryota; kingdom Metazoa; phylum Chordata; class Aves; order Accipitriformes; family Accipitridae; genus Astur; species Astur gentilis. The sequence goes on along the minus strand of NC_064893.1, from coordinate 7,729,521 downwards.
AAGATATACAGTGAGCAAAATTAGTGGCAAATTGGTGAAATTTTTATTTCTCATAATATTTGGCTAATCAGCACTGAAATCTTCCTTGGACAAAAAAGGCACAGGGAAGATCATAAAGTATCATAGGTAGCCACTTGTCCCTGTCAACTGGGATTTGTAGTAGGCAGAGCTGAGGAAGAAAGAATGAGGGTAATAATTCCATGTCTTTCCTAATTATGATGCACTAGCAACTTAACAAAACATTCTTGTTCAAGACACTATTGTATTATCAAAACATTACTTAATTCTTTCATGAGTGTGTTTATATAACAAAGGCAATAAAATGCTAACTTGTAATCTATGGTACTGATTTTTTGTACTAAAAAAAATTGTAATGATGGAAGGAGATATGATGTATTTTTAATAAAAACATTTTCATTTTACAAAACAGGTAAATTCTGATATTTAGTTGTTATTATTCATATTTTATTCAGTTCTATCTTTAAAATAATTAATTTCATTCCATGTTGAGCTCTATTTCATCACTAGGGTGAAAAGAGACAACTAGTGAAAATGTCCACTTGCCAAATGAAATGTTACTTAATGTATGTTTTCTCATTAAAAAAGCCATTTTCTTCTTTTTACTACATTTCCTCGAGTCCCTGTTTATATGACTATGTAGACAATATATTTTCAAATTGTATTGGTTGTGTGTAGCAAGGTTTTGGTAGCGGGGGGGTGGGGGGGTGGTGTTACAGGGGTGGCTTCTGTGCGAAGCTGCTGGAAGCTTCCCCTGTGTTCAAGAGAGCCCATACCAGCCGGCTCGAAGACGGACCCACTGCCGGCCAAGGCTGAGCCAATCAGCAATAGTGGTAGAGCCTCTGTGATAACATTTTTAAGAAGGAAAAAAAAAGTTGAGACAGGGAGAAACAGCCGCCAGTGTGAGGAGTGAGAACATGGAAGAGAAACAACCCTGCGGACACCAAGGTCAGTGAAGAAGGAGGGAGAGGAGATGCTCCAGGTGCCAGAGCAGAGATTCCCCTGCAGCCCGTGGTGAAGACCCTGGTGAGGCAGGCTGTCCCCCTGCAGCCCAGGGAGGTCCATGGTGGAACAGATATCCACCTGCAGCCTGTGGAGGACCCCACGCTGGAGCAGGTGGGTGCCCGAAGGAGGCTGTGACCCCGTTGGAACCCCACGCTGGAGCAGGTTCCTGGCAGGACCTGTGGATCTGTGGAGAGAGGAGCCCACGGAGCAGGTTTTCTGGCAGGACTTGTGACCCCGTGGGGGACCCGCGCTGGAGCAGTGTGCTCCTGAAGGACTGCACACCGTGGAATGGACCCATGCTGGAGCAGTTCGTGAAGAACTGCAGCCTGTGGGAAGGGCCCACATTGGAGAAGTTCATGGAGGACTGTCTCCCGTGGGTGGGACCCCATGCTGGTGCAGGGGAAGAGTGTGATGAGCCCTTGCCCTGAGGAGGTGAAGCGGCAGAAAATAACATGTGATGACCATAAACCCTATCCCTGTCCCCCTGTGCTGCTGGGGGGGTTGGTGGAGAAATCCAGGAGTGAAGTGCCCAGGAAGAAGGGAGGGGTGGTGGGAAGGTGTTCTGAGATTTCGTTTTATTTCTCATTACCTTGCTCTGGTTGATTTGTAATAAATTGAGTTAATTTTCCCAAATTGAGTCTGTTTTGTCTGTGATGGTAATTAGTGAATGATCTCTCCTGTCCTTATCTCGACCCGCAAGCTTTTTGTTACTTTTTTCTCTCCCCTGTCCAGCTGAGGATGGGGGAGTGATAGAACTGCTTTGGTGGGCACCTCATGTGCCCAAAGGCCGTGCCACTGAAGAACATCAAAATAATGAACTGATAGACAAGGCTGCCAAAATAGAAATAGCTCAGGTGGACCTGGACTGGGAGCATAAGGGTGAGCTATTTGTAGCTCAATGGGCCCATGAGACGTCGGGACATCTAGGGAGAGATGCAACATTTAGGTGGGCTCGTGATTGAGGGGTGGACCTGACCATGGAGGCCATCACACAGGTCACTCATGAATGTGAAACATGTGCTGCAATCAAACGAGCCACCAGAGTAAAGTCTCCCTGGAACAGAGGGCGGTGGCTGGGCTTTCGATATGGGGAGGCCTGGCAAGTTGACTACATTGGACCACTGCCACGAACACGCCAAGGCAAGTGCTACGTACTCACCATGGTGGAAGCAACTACTGGTTGGCTAGAAACATATCCTGTAAACCATGCCACTGCCTGAAAGACCATCTTAGGCCTCGAAAGGCAAATTTTATGGCGACACAGTACCCCAGAAAGAATTGAATCAGACAATGGGACTCATTTCCGAAATAACCTCATAAGCTCCTGGGCAAAGAAACATGGCATAGAGTGGGTATACCACATACCCTATCACCCACAAGCATCTGGAAAAATTGAGAGATATAATGGACTGTTGAAGACTATGTTGAGAGCGCTAGGCAATGGGACATGGAAGCACTGGGATACAAATTTAGCAGAAGCCACTTGGCTAGTTAACACCAGAGGATCTGCTACCCATCCTGGTCCTGCCCAAACAAAACCCCTACATACTGTGGGAGGAGATAAGGTCCCCGTGGTGCACATGGGGAAGTGGCTGGGGAAGGCAGTGTGGATTGCACCTCCCATGGGAAAAGGCAAACCCATTCATGGGACTGTCTTTGTTCAGGGACCTGGGTGTACTTGGTGGGTAAGGCAGAAGGATGGGGAGACCCAATGTGTTCCTCAAGGACATTTAACCTTGGGGGAAAAATAATCTGTGATGTGAGTTGTATGTTGCAGGAAGTAATGTAGCAGGAATGACCTGAACTGCAGAGCAGTGAACTTTGGAAGGAACCAGACAAGTGCATTGGTGACCCAAACCAAGCCTGTGTTGGTGCCCAATGATCGAACATACTGCTTCTCCTGTCCTGATCACTCATCTTGATGGATGGGGCCCAAGTCATAACCTGTGTGTGAACATCTGGAGGAGTGGAAGAAGCCCATGGAATATCTATCTCTTAAAGGACAGGGGATAGTAATTAATAAGAATGTATAAATCTCTAAGTTGGGTATAAAAGTGGTTTAAGTATGTAGTTTCAGTTGTAAGTGTTGGTAAGAAAGGATTTCAGTAATGAGAATTAAATACAATAGTATGGTTAGAAGATATCTGTATTAAATTATGTGGGACCTGAGCAGGACGCAAATGGTATGGAATAAGGGGTGGAGATTGTATTGGGTCTGGCTGAGATGGAGTTAATACTCCCCATAGCAGCCCTCATAGCACTGTGCTCTGCATCAGTAGCTAGAAAGGTGTTGATAGCACACCAGTGTTTTGGCTACTGCTGAGCAGTGCTCCCACAGCATCAAGGCTGTCTCTCCAACATTTTTGCCCTCCCCTCAATGGCAGGCTGGGGCAGGGCAAGATCTTGGGACAGGACATAACCAGGACAGCTGCCCTAAACTAACCAAACAGATATTCCATACCGTATGACGTCAGCTCAGATATAAAAGCTAAGTGAAGGGAGACGGAAGGGGGGCATTTTGTCTTCCGGAGCAACTACTACGCGTACTGAAGCCCTGCTTCCCGAGAAGTGGCTAGACATCGCCTGCTGATGGGAAGTAGAGAATGACATCATTTGTTTTTTCCTTGCTTTCGCGTGCGACCTTTGCTATCACTTTATTAAACTGTCCTTACCCTGACCCACGAGCCTTTTGTTATATTTTCTCCCCCCCGTCCAGCTGAGGAGGGGGAGTGATAGAGCGACTTTGGTGGGCACCTGGCATCCAACCAGGGTCAACCCACCACACAAATAGAAATCAAGTAGAAGAGTAGACATAAACCCCACTGTCATTCATTCTCAGCTATAGCAGTGTATCAATCCTGTTGATGAAAACTGAGGAGACCATGAAATTAAGAAAAAATAGTAACCACAGATGATTTCAGACAAAAAGGTTAAGAAAGTAGGTTGCCATATATGCTACTTCAAATAATCACCGGGGGGGGGGGGGAGGGGGGGGAGTGTATGTGGAGCTAGATCTATTTGCAAGCCATACTGTATTTTCCAACCCACAATGAGGTCATGACTTTGCCAAGAAAAAGTGTTAATTGACATGATGTATCTGACACTGTACTGGCTACAGCTGATCCAGAAATGCCCATAAAGAATCTAGACTGAAAGTATAATTTATTGAAATGGAAGTATCAAGTAATTTTAGAAGGCTGATCAACTGACACCAACACACACCCTTTCTTCCAGAAACAAACCTAATCCTGTACCTTTTACCCAGTATTTTCCAAAACCTCCTTGGTTAGGCACTGAAAGCTCTGGTACTTCTCCAGCATGACTCTACAGCATACTTAGAGAATGCCACAATATTTTTCATGCCAGCCTTGTGGTTAAAACAAATGGGTTTATTTTTTTTTTATGACAGCTTCCTAATTATTAGGAAGTAATAGGAACAGCCTAATTATTAGGCTACTCTCAACAAGGCAGTACCCTCCCCTTTTGAAACCATGTATTTTTGCAAAGAAGACTGCAAGGCAGATGGAAGAAAGAAAAAAAGAAGCAATGCTGCCTCATAGATAAGGGGTGACACGTTTTCTGGGTTTCATGACAGAATAAGAATATTTGTGTCTTCTTTTTTAATCTAACAATTATTTCAATATTTTTCTACCTCTTACTCAGTGAAACATAATGGAGTTGCAATTTAAATTTTAGATTTTGTAAAACAATTGTTCTAATTTTTAGGTCCACAATGCTTTTAAACAACACCAACAAAAATGACACCAATTAAATAAACCCCACTTACCTGATGAGATGTCTATTCGGTTCTTCTTCACTTGGGTCACATTGATATGGACGCTGACTTTGCCTTCATTTATGTCAATCTCAACATTCCCCAGGTCATCTGCAAAGTTGCTGAAGACAAGAAGTCCATTGGGGTTCCAGGTTCGGAAAAGGAAACTGACTGAAAACAGATCCTGGCTTGGACGACCAGGAACCTCAAGGTAACTGGTGGCATTGAAAAAGACAGGCACTGTATGTGGCTCCACACAAGAAAAACTTAAATTTCCCTAAGTAAAACACAAAAAAAAAGGCAAAAGAATAAGCAAAATGGTAAGATTCCACTAAATTTATAGCTACCTCTAGAAAAGTATTTTAGGTTTAATTCAAGCTAGAGACTACTGTGATCAATGCAAGCTGCATGTAAAAATGTGCTATTATCATTATCGTTACTATTATAATGTTGCTGATGTTTCTGTTTTGTCTAGCAGTGGCCCCATTATATTTTGTACTGTACATACACACAATAGGAGGCAGTCTTTGCCCTGAGGAGTTATAGTCAAAGATAAAGCTCAGATGAGAGCATTAATATTCCCAGTTCAAAGATGAAGAAATGAATCACAGAGAAACTTGGGCTTGTTTGTGGTCACCAAAGAAGCCTATAACAGAGCAGTAATTCATCCTTTTACAAAATGAAATACAGCTTTCCAAATACTCTTATATCAATGTGTCAATCGATACAATACATGAGGTTGTGAAAGAAGCTCTTCACCTTGTAAAGAGCTAGCCTCTCTGTTATGTTTTCTACTGGATAATACTAGATAAGTTAATACTTCATTTCATGAAGCAGAAGGATTTGGAGTAGCTGATCGTGAACAATCCCTAATATTTGTAGTTGGTCAATAATTCTCTCTGTAAAAGAAATTGCAGTTTTCACACTGTAAAATTTTACTCTTTGGGAAATTGACAAAAATCCAGTCACCTTTATTGATTTCCAAGGCTTTAAATATATCTGTAAACAAGACTAGCATTGTGGACATGAATTTTTCACCCTGGTTCTCATGTCATTTCTCACTGAAGATGACAATGGTAGGACATATTACCATATTTTTCCTTAGAAATCATAAATAATTTGTAGCAACCTCTCTCCAGAACTGACTTTTTAATGCATCAATGCAAATATAACAGGAAAATTTCCTATGCTGAAGAATTCCTCTAACATGTGGCAATTTCAGTTCAATTTGGGAAGGAAGAATTTTACCTGATGCAGTATGGAAATTATTACTATGATCAAGACCGCAATTCCTTTGATATTTATTTGTATATTTAAAAAAAATATTAAGGATGGAACAACATTTTTGAGGTACTTAGATGTTCAGAGATGAGGTTCACTTAAGCATAGTTCAGAATCCCAATAGGAATCAGTCATCATCTTTATCACACAAATATTCTAAAACTCCATATTACTGACTTCCTGATGTAAGCTTTTACATCACATATTTTTGTATTCATAGTGTATAAATACATCTGAAAGTTCATCCTGAGGGAAGTCAGAGAATTTGGAAGATAGGAATTTTGTGTCTGAAAATATGTAGGAGGAAAGTCCTAAGTAAATTTTTTTTAGAAGTAATTATTTTCCATTGGAGATGGGCTAGATGATGTCAATAAGGAAGCAAGATTTAGCAGTCATTTACCAATGGCCAAACCCATCACTTTTTAAAAGCACACTACATCAGAAAACACCTTATCTGTGTCATAGCAAGATAGCACCTGTGTGGCAGATTCAGTTTCTTGTATAGTATTTCCATGTTAAAACTAAATGAATAAAAATAATAGGTTCTTGAGCATTCAGATAGATTCTTAGATTACTCTGCATAACCAGCTCTTTTTCCTACACAGTGTCAGAAGTTATACTACCACACAGTCTACTGATAAAGGCCAGTAGAACTAGTAGCAACTAGACTATCAGGTTGGCAGCCTCCATCATCAATTAAGAAACACTGATGTTTCCAATAATATGGAACTAAAGAAGAAATTTCTTTATAGTGATCTCCTAGAAGATTTATTCCTATCTTTATGATAAAATCACAGCATTAGAAACCATGTTCTTTTCTTACACCCATGTTCCATGAATAACAAAAAATATACAAAGGTTTAGGGAAATAATTAGCTAAAAAACTATATGAAGCTTTTAAATTACAGTGTGAATGAGAGAAATTACAACTACTTTCTGAGTAAAGGCAAAAGATCTCCTTTGCTGCTAAGCTGTTTGGCTGTTCTAGGTTTTTTTTAGTGTAAAAGTTGCCTAGAAATTTTAAGTTTTCAGCCAACTAAGTATTAAAACAAAATTGTTAACTCATTTGTTTGAACAGCTTTAGTCTGAACATTTCCAAGTGTGCTACAGAATACTTTTGGTTAAACCACAAATTTTACATGCAGAAAAAAAACCCTTGAGAGCTGAAATACCCATTGCAACCCTTTGTTAGCATTCTCAGTTTAACAGTCACCCTATGGATTAGAAATAACTTCTCTTACATAGTTAAGGCAGTCCTGTGTAGATACAAAGGGCAACAGCATTTTGTAAGAGCTGACAACTGACGGTTCCATCACAGATGCCAATTAAGTAGTGCTCAGAAAGCAGTTTCTTAGCTTTTCTTAGTTTTTAAGAGTTTCTCTTGCTGCCTTGTTACCATGAGGAACTAACAATTTTCCTCAAAACAAGAAGGCTTTTGTATCCAATTGACACTCTCCTGTCATCCTGATGCTTTGGATCCTTGCATGTATAACACCTATTAATGTTAATGGCACTGAATGCATTCAAATCCTTTTTCACATCAGTGAATGCATTTATCATGAACAGCCTAACTGCATAAAAGATTTCTTGAGGAAGTAACATATAATTCTAATTTCTCTTCTAGTTGGTATTTTCCCTACTGAGCTACTCAGATTAATCTGAGCTAGATTATCGATTCCCTCTATGACTGTAATTCACAAAACGACTCTTCTTTTAAGTACAGCCCATCTGATAGAGATTGCTGTCTAGGTCAAAAGTTTGAGCTAATCTGCAGCTTGTCTCTATAATAGCATCTTCATTCTTCAAAGAGAAAGAGATCCTTTTCTGTAGATTCAGAGTGTCTTGCTGAATAGTTCTCTGGGTAATGACATCTGGAAGTCAAACATACTATGCATTTATATTGAAACCGCTGGTTTTATCAGAGAATTTTTCATACTACATTGGAAGGGAAATGGTAAAAACACCTTAATTTGGGTATCATGAGCTTTGTATTATGATCTTTAATCTGTGTTGCAGATTAGCTTCGTGTTTACTTCTTATAAATCAATTTTGCTTATCCACTTTCAGAAGTTATCCCTTGTGGAAACACTACTAGGTCTTAAAGCCTTTCCCAATTAATAGAGCTACTGGCTGAATACATAGCTTCCAAAAGAGAGGTAATTAGTTTATTAAGACTACAATACCTATTAAATCAGGATGGATCATACAGTACAGGTAATGTACTGTACGCTAATGTTTATCATGTTGCAGTATTTTTCTCAAAATAGCTTATTACTCATCTTTAAGCTTAACATAATGTTCACGTAATATAAATAATTTAAAGAAAACACTCATCTTAAGTTTGTATATGATTGCACTCAGTAATACATGGCATAGGAGCTGCAGAACTGGGTGAAGCATAGACATAGAGGATGTGGGGATGAAGGGTAGCAAATATGATTCTCCTCAGCATTTTTCAGTTACAGGCTTTAAAATTGGAGAGACCATTCTGTGGAAACTAAATCCAATTAGTATTCACACTGCCTACCCTCAGTATATCTCTGGGTAGGAAAATTTGATAAAGTGACTAAATTCCTAAACTCAATGTCTCTGGACTACTTCTTGTTAGCTGCATATTCTAGTCTCTTCTCACTAGTGGTATAAGGGTCAATATTATTCAGTTATGCAAGGTAATGAAAGTCCTACAAAGCTTGTCATATTTTAATAGAAAACATAGAAAAGATGGACTGGAAGATTCTTTGCAAGTGTGTTCCCTGTTTCTGTCTTAGTCCTGAGCCAAGCTGTATACAAGAGTTAGCATCTACTGTGCTAGTTAGTCACTGCCAACTCTTGTTTGCAGCTTGGTTAAGGAGAAAAGGAGACACTTACATTCTCTGTCTCGCCTGTACTTTTTTCCCCAACTCTCCCTTTTGGCCATCTTTATCATTTGCCTCCTAATCTTCTATGAAAACAAATCAGGTGCCACTAATAAGAACAATAACTGCTCAAGATCATCCATCTGACTCATTCTCCCCAAAGAGCTGTTGCCATCTTATATGTCACAAAGGAATGCCAAACTTTTTTTCCCCTTACTCTTACCCTCTAAATCTAAAATAAATATGGTATTAAAGTCAGTGTCAGACTTTATTTAAACTTAAAATGCTTTTAAACTGTCTTTCTGTCCTTACTGTTCAATAAATTAAAGAGATGCTTGGTGGTGCTTTTTGCTCATAACATCTATGTATATGAGACCTAAAAATTTTTTTAACTTTAATTTTCTTCAGAGACAAATCAAATTATCATCTTATTATCATCTTCGGTTCTCTGGGCCTCGTCATTCTGTAAAATTAACTTGTCGACTCCCTTTCACTGTGTGACTTCTGAAATTCAACTATGTGTATCTAAGAATAATTTTTTCTTCTGTCACACACCTCTGTAATATCCTTCTTTCCTCTGTTCCTCCCCCCCCCTCCCCCCCCCCCCCGCCTTATGATGCTTCTCATCACCATACTGATTACTTTGCTTGTGTTCCATTTCATTATGTTTTGTCTGTCTTGCCTCTTCAGATAATACACTGTTTAGAGCAGGGTGTGCCTAGTGTTAAGGGTTTGTATAGGATCTCCTACAATGGAGCTTTGATCCTTGCTGGATTGCTTAAGTGCCATCATCATAAACATGATTAACGACAACAGTAGTCTCAACTGAGTCTAAATCAGACTAAAAATTAGGAGGAAAAAAAATCTTTTGTAAGAAACATAAAATTCCATGTTGATTTAGTTAGAGTAGAATTGATTTTGCTTTTGAAGAGCTGAAGCAATTCAAGTAATTCTACTGAAAACAAAGGTCACTTCTATTTTTATAGCCATTCTCAGAATTGGAAATCAACAGAACCATCAAATTAAACTAGTATGTCATAGCCTTTTGATGCAGCACTAACACTGCCAAAGCTTCTTTTGTGGATTTTACTTTCATGTAACAGGTGAAAGAAAGAAAGAAAGAAAGAAAGAAAGAAAGAAAGAAAATATCAGAGAGATGATTTTACAGAGACTTTACAGGCCTGCTAGCTATGTCGTACTTTTGAAAGGATAGGATTTGCACTACAGAAACCTTTTAAGTAACACTTGTGTTCAGAAAAAGGTTTTAAGAATATGTACTACTAACTTGCAGTGGACTTGACTGTGCAAATTGGGGAGACTGCTCCTGTACAAAGATCCTTTTCTAAATCAGGCATCAATCTTTGAAAATCATGGTTACATTACAAGCTCAAAATGCACTGCAGGCAGGAAATCATAAGCAATTTTCGAAAAAAAAAAAGGTCAAAGATACAGGTTCATGCAGCTGGGTCAAAAAAATTCTAAAAATGGAGTCTTCCTCCACGGCATATATATCATGATCTTTGCCTTTGACAATACTGAAGAAACTGATGTACAGAAAAGTTTCTAAATACCAGGCTACATTACTGAGTTTGTATAGGCAAACATCACATATTCAAAATTATCCTTCATATTACATTGACCATTTAACCATATTGTTCATACAATTATATGGAACTTCAATATTACTATGCAAGGAGTAATTAAATGGTAATCAATCCTTTGCACTTCATTATCGCTTCATATGTAAATGTTTACTGTTACATAAAGAGAAAAGCAATAGTGGAACCATACATATTGTTAGTAGGACTTTGTGAAGGCTGTAAACTGGTACAGAAAAAAAGCCTTGAACAACTTATTCAGACCATCTCAAACTCATGGTAATAATACATTCATTTCTTATCCACATTGCCTTTGTATGCCAGCAAGCAATTTTAGAACATTTAAAAATACAGTAATTAAAGTACATTCTTTCTTAATCACCCTGCCCATAAAGCTGGAAGTTTGAACATGAAAGCAACTATGAATGCTTAAGCAAGAGAAAAAAATAGAATAAAATGTTAATAAGATCTGTAATGTTAATAAGCTAAATACTGATTTTCAAGTCTAATATCTCAAGGCTTTTCAGAGCTATCAGAAAGGCCAGTAGAAGCATTCCCTTCCAACAACTATTGCAATCCAGCAATCCAACTAGTTCTGCAAGGATGGAAGATACCAGGATTTAAAGCCATGAGAAAGCTGCAATTGATTTTACAGTAAATCTTGTCTGTGCTGGTTTTGGACTACTATAATTTGGGAGGAAAGGAAAGAAGTATTTATTGGTTCAGCTAATTTTCTTTTAAAAAGTAGTTATCTGATATTGAAGGTTAGTTTTGGAAAGATGAAATGGGACCACAGAAGTAAAATGCTCAGGCATAATGATAAAAAAAAAGTCACAGATGTACATACAATAAGATCTTCGGGTATGTGATAAAATCTGTTTTGTGTTCTATATCATTTCATTATATCACATGGATATCAGCTACGCACACCCAAAAACTTCCTAGTCTCCTTTAGAAGGGGAACCAGAAGTTTAGATAACCATTAAATTATGCTCTTACCACATTAGAAGGTTCCAATTTCTTCCTCTTGGCAAGGTCAGTGATATTATTGCCGTTGTAGTTGATGCTCTCCATGCAGCCTTTGAAATTTTTCCTACTGTTAGAACTTGGCTTCCCAGAAAAAGGCATGCCTCCAAAGGTTATCTTTGAATGAAACAGAAAATGTGAGATAGTTACTGGAGGGCAAAGGCTTATAAATAAGTTTGCTGTAGATGTATTTGCTTTCTTTGAATGCATAAACATGGCGAATGAAAGAGCTGGCAACATTGCTTACAGAAAAAGGAAGTATCAAATAAGCACTGCAAAAGAAGAAAAATAATCTGTAATGAATTTATGGTTGCAAATATTTATGGTATTAAATCCCAAGTATTATTACAATTGTCCAAATAGTGAGCACACATCACAGTTGTTCATATATAGACTGCTCTTCTGATCATTACTGAACAATATGTATTTTAAACAAAGAACTCGGAATAATGTCCATCTTGGTATTTTTCTAAACAAGAGTAGACATGAAATTAGCTGGATAATCTTATTCAAATAATTCACTCAGCTCTAACTGTGTGCTAGAGCTCAGACTACCACACAGCAGCAGTGGGCTCCAATACGATGCATTTGTTTCCTTTTAATCTACTTCATCCAGAAGAATTTTACAGAATCACATAGTTAAAGATGCTATGCCCTGTCAGAAAAAATCACCTTCCACTACTGAGAACATGCTTTTATCATGTAGTTTTAGTCAATGAGGAGTTACCACATGACTTAGCACGCCAAATCAGCTCCACAGAGAAGATGAAGACAACCACCACAAAGACTCAGCCATCAAGGTCAAACAGGAATTGTTTTTCTCTTAATGCTGAATTTCATTACCCTAAACCACAGGCTTATCCAGAACCTCTAGTGCTAAAAAACAAAGAAAAACAAACGATGAACAAAAAATGTTCATCTCTTACAAGACTCTCCCTGTCACTCCATAGAGACTAAACCGGTCTCTACTGCATCAGGGTATTTTCTGGAATGTTTGGAAGTGAAGAAATGCTAAACATTTTCATTAATATTTTGCAGACCAAATGTGAAGGATAAGGGACTCATGAGATTAGTTCCTGCAATCTATGTTAAGTATTTATATTCAATGGATGATGGCATAAATAGTAATGACACCTAGCTTCCCTGCCCCATGAGTGCTCACAAAAATGTGAACTTGTAGTCTGCTCCTGAGATTCGGCAGAGTCAAGCTTTTAAATATCATTCATTGTTAATTCCATTTGTTATTACTGAGAGCAGGAAAACACAGCTCTAGGGACACATTTCCCATTTTAAAAGCGTGTAAGATATCACTTTCTACCTCAAAGAGAAGGCTTTAACTTGGCATATAAGAAGAACTAAAACTATACAGCTGAAAACCAAATATTTATAAATAGCACATACCAGCTATGTAAAAGCGTTTTGTAGGACACATCCTCAGGTATTATAAATTGACATGACTTGACTTTAGAGAAGATATAGAACTTTACATGAACTGAAGAATGTGACTGTAATATTTTAATGGCTGTCAAACCTTCTTTTGCATGTTATAGTCATGTGTTTGGTCAAGAGAAAATGGAAAGGAAAGCATTTTGAAGAAAAGGAGAAAAGTTGCAAAAAAACATGTACCATGACAGTGAGTTAAGGGGGACTCGGGATTTTTTTTTTTTATCTTGAAAATGCAATCAGCACTAATACTTATTCCTCTTTTGTGTTTACTTACCTTTTCTGAAAGAGATTTAAGCTAGACAGTATTTTTTCAATGAAAAATAGTTTTTGATACTTTCAGGTTTGTTCACTGTGATTAATTTATCACAAGGGCAACATATTTAAATATAGTCTGTGATGACTAACTCTAAAACCAGTGAGATAACTGAAAGGAAGGAGAAGAGGTTAAGGCTCTTGCATTTATATGAACGACAGAAACATGTATCCCCACACACTCAAATCAGTTCCATTAAACACAAGGGGATCCATGTACATGGAGACCGAAATGTATCTTTGAGAACTGCCAGTAAGGTGTCTAATGTCAACGAGAGGACAGTGAATCTTCTGGATTCTAGTCTTACTAGGGTTTAATTTATTGTATGCAATATATTTATTGTGTAAACATGCTACATATATATTATGTTTTTTATATACATATATACACACATGAATTGCCCAACCTTGGCTTATTGCATTCAGCCTAACTTTTTCTGTCATTCACTCGCTTGAAAATCTTTATTAAAATCTATTTATGTGAGTTTTCAGTAGCTCAACTCAGATCTTCAGTCCTTGATAAGTAATAGAGGTACAGGCAAATTTGCTCATTATTTTCTCATTATAACTGCTACCAAATAAGATCTTCAGAAAGATTTGTTAGAATATAAGTAAATATTTAATTCTATAACATTTAAAATCATAAGTATTTTTTTCAAACATTCATATCATATTCTTGATCAAAAGATTGTTTGTAAAAATATCAATACACAAGTTAATTAAAACTTTTCTGTATTACATCATTTTGATTCCCTCTTACTGCTTAAAAAGTTGCAAGAATGGAAATACATGTATTTGGCTCAGCCAACAGCATAAATTCTCATTAGAAACAGTAAAGACTGCAAGAAAATCATTATACAAAGTTGTAATAACCAACATGCTGAAGTTCATATAACAATTTAGAGGAACCAAACAAGTTCATCAAGGCAGAAGCCAGAGTGCAATCAAACAACAAATCCATGTTTAATTACTACCAACACTTGTGTGCATTAACCCAACTGATTAAACAAAATTTTTATTAGAACTCTCCTAATTTTTTATTGTTTCTTTATAAAAAGAAGTTATTGATGGCATATTTGTGAAAATACAAGTACCTACCTACATACCTAAGACAAGAAAGATCAAGATCCGTGTTAGTAAAAAGGTTCTCATCTGCTTGCTTTGCTAAAAACAAATACTAATTGTCACCACAGAATGAGGATTTCTGATTCAAGTGCAAAATTATCACCTGAATGGAATTACAGATTGTATGATATTGTCATGGTTTAGACCCAGCCGGCAACAAACCATCATGAGGCCACTCTCTCACTCCTCCCTGCCGGTGGGATGGGGAGGAGAAAATATAAAGAAACGCTCGTGGGTTGAGACAAGGACAGGGAGGGATCACTCGCTCATTATGGTCATGGGCAAAAAATCAGACTTAACTTGGGGAAAAAAATCAATTTAATTGACTACTAATCAAATCAAACCAAGGATATTAGGAAGTAAAACCAAATCTTAAAACTCCTTCCCCCCATTCCTCCCTCCTTCCCAGGCTCAACTCCACTCCCAGTTTTCTCTACCTCCTCCCCTTCAGTGGCACAGGGGGACGGGGAATGGGGGTTGGGGTCAGTTCATCACGCGTTGTCTCTGCCGCTCCTTCCTCGTCAGGGGGAAGAGGACTCCTCACTCGTCCCCTGCTCCACTGTGGGGTGCCTCCCACAGGAGGCAGTCCTCCATGAACCTCTCTGATGTGAGTCTTTCCCATGGGCTGCAGTTCTTCACGAGCTGCTCCAGCGTGGGTCCTTTCCAGAGGCTGCAGTCCTTCAGGCACAGACTGCTCCAGCATGGGTTTCCCATGGAGTCACAGCCATCTTGGGAGGCATCCCCCTGCTCTGGCGTGGGGTCCTCCATGGCTGCAGGTGGGCATCTGCTCCCCCACTCACATCCATGGGCTGCAGGTGGACAGCCTGCCGTCTCACCATGGGCTGCAGGGGCATCCCCTCCTTCTTCACTGACCTTGGTATCTGCACAGGTATTCCTCTCACATTCCAATCCCCTCTCTGCTGCAGGTTTCCCTTCTTAAATACATTCTCCCAGAGGCACTACCACCATCATTGATGGGCTCAGCCTTGGCCAGAGGCTGGTCCGACTTGGAGCTGGGGAAGCTTCTAGTAGCTTCTCACAGGAGCCATCCCTGTAGCCTCTCCCCTGCTACAAAAGCCCCACCACACAAACCCAAAACATATATTTTTTTAAGCTACTTCCCACTTACAGCACCTGCTTTTAGAGATTTTAAAAGTACTGTATGCTTAGCTTGCTGAATAACTCAGATCTCCCATTTTAAAACAAAAGGCTGAGATGGCTCCTACGCCAGATGGGATCTGGTAGACTAATGAAGAGAAACTTAATTTACACTCAAGAGAGAACAGTGTTGGAAAGAAAATTTCAGGAAATGTAAGGGAAAAAGTAATTAAAACAAATGTACAGAAAAGTACCAAAACATCTTAAATTATATTAATTTTCTTTTCTCTTCTCATTGGACTTATCTTTATAAAGCAATTATATTAATTTTCTTTTCTCTTCTCATTGGACTTATCTTTATAAAGCAAATTTGAATGAAAACAAACAAGTTTCACTGTCTACCTCATAATCCAGGTCCAGGTAATCAAATTCTCCATTGGTTCTGAAGTGCTGCATGTGTCTGTCCAGGGTAAGATTGATGTTTCTCCCATGGCGCTCTATGATGATGGAGTGCCAGTGATGATCGTCCAAGAGGCTGCCTGTCATCACGGATGTGTGGCCATAAATAGAGCCAAGCTGGTTGCTGCCTACGATGAAGACAGAAAGAACAGTAATTTTTACCTCATACCAGTTAGGCAAATATTTTCCTCTTTCTCTTTCAATATTTCACCTGAATCATAACAGGCACACAATAAGCTGGAGGAAGTCAGTCTGCCATGAAGATAAGATCTGCCCAGTGGAGACTTGCTTCCATAAATACAAATACCTAGACCAAACACAGCAAGTGTCTGATCAGTGATTTGAATAAATAGCTATTCATAATTGTAAAGCCCTTTTCAACTAGGGGTTTTCTGTGTTTTCATCCTTACACTATAGAAATGAAAAGCTGTTACCTTTGGGCTGGGTCCTGAGCTTCCCTGGTACTGATTTATTACTGTTGAGGAGACATGGTGCCTGACAACAGGTTTTGGTAACAAAAAGCCTTTTCAGTCCGAGTTCTACACTTTGTAGGCTCTGCCACTATAGCTATACCAGCGAGTGTATAGGAAAAGGCTTAATGCAGACTGAGCTAACAGCAGCAAAAAATGCCTTCTGCTAACATAGCTTATTTCGGTCTTTTCTCCTGCAGCAAACCTCCTATTCTGGAAGTCAAACTACTAGCAAGAGTACAGTTTTGCAATTTTCTGCTGGGTTTTCTAGGCACTTTTGCCAGTGCAGCTATGCTAGTCAGAGATCACATCTCATTGCAATCTGACATAGCTAAGCCAGCAAAGGTTGATAGCATAGATCTCAACTGAAGCAGCAAATGACTAATTCAGCATTAAGTTTAAAAAACTGCTGCACTGCCCAATAATCAAGAGCTACTGGTTAAAAAAAAATATAAATAAATCCATGCATGTCCATGAGCCTCAGTTTCTGCAATGCAAAGTCAAATCCAATGCAGAGCAAAACCTAAATTAACCCCTGTCTCCCTCCATCTCCTCCTCCACGATGTTTGAAACTAAGTCACTGGATTTCACCAGGCAAAACGAACATCGTTTTCCACCGTCTCCGGTGCAAAGAAAATATTCTCAGGCAGAGGAAGAATAACACCATAAACCATTATTTCTCTTTATTAAAGTGAGTGTGTGTCACAGGGCGTATTCCCATTTAGCAGACTAGTGATAAATGAAACATCCCCACCAAGCACATATACGGAAGTTATAACAGCTTATAAAGACAGACTGAACTAAAGAATATGGAGAAAGTGGAAATGAATGGGTTAGTATTGCAATTAAAATTGTTAAAAATAGATAACTGCTATAGGAAGACGTGCTTTACTCCTCTTCATCTGCTCATGTTGATCTTCAGAAAAAGAGCAGGAGAAAATGCTAGTGGAAATAATTACTATTCAATGTAAATAATGAACAGAATAATTTACTCTTCACATCTCTTTAAGAGAAGCGAGGAAAGTTACATGAAATCTTTTTCTAAAACTTTTTTGTTTGAAGGGCCCCCCCCCCAAAAAAAAAAAAACAAAAAAACAAACAACTAGATGAATGTGGGTTTTTTTTTTCATAATAAATGTACTTTATAAATCTGGTCACTCATGAGCCTGTAGTCTTTCACTGGGAGGGAAAAAGGAGGCTGGAGCTAGAGTAACATATACAGGATTCCAACATAAGATTGCCTGATAAACTGATCTGTCTTCTTTCCTTTCCTAGTCCTACTTCTCAGATTCTAGGAAGCCTGCTGAACCTCAACTTCAAGTGGCCTGTAGCTTCCCAGATTGATACTTTTTTTGCTGCAAGGTTCCTAAGGGTGACCTTTATTCCTCCGGCACTGATGACAGTGTCCTTCTCTCAAAGCCACAGCTGAGGCCAAATATAATTCTAGCAAGGCTTTACTTGTTTGTGGCAAGTTTCTAATGACAATAAATTGTTGATCCTGTTTTTCTGTATGATCTTATTTTCATGGTATCTCACACAGAATAAAAAGGAAGAAATGGAACAGAAAAAAAACCCACCAAAACCCAAAACAAAAACCAAACCAAAAAAAAAACCCAAACCATATAGAAAGGGAATGAACAACACTTTCACCAAATTATCTGATTTAATGATGTGGCTTACCATATTACTGTGGGGGAAAGGATGTAATATTTGACCTAAAATTTTTGTGGGACAGTTAAAAAGTGCACAGAACTAAACAATCTAAGTATACCTAAATTTAAATTTAGAACAAGTTTGGCTTTCTTCAGTTCCAAGGTGATATAGTCTCCTTGCTGTCCTTCTCCGTGGAAGATTACACCTTCGCTTTCAGAGGTCTTAAATTTCAGAGAGATGACATCTTTCAGTGTTTTCATTTTCTTGTTCCTGAATCTGTATGGTAACACTACATGGCCATCAAAATTGATAACATCAGCCCCTAAAGGAAAAAGCAAATAACATTGTTGATGAGCGATTATATTTTTCTGTGGCCACGAAAAACAGACATGCCACCTGTAGATTGTACCTGAACAGAATAAAAAATGTGCAAATTTGATATGCATTGGAAATACACTTTCTCTTGACCATAATTTAATACTATAAAAAGGACGAATGAGGCAGGACATAAATTTAACCCATAGGATATACAAAAAAGCAGATTTGCAGGGACAAATACTACAACTGTACTGAACATCTTTTGTTTTCTTTCAAATATAGTTGCTGTCATGCACAATTTCCTAAATATAGTTGAAAATTAAAGACAAGCTTCTGAGTGGTCCCTTGACACCTCTTTAAAATCCAGTACAGGTATCTGTGAGGACTGTAAACAGTAAAACATGAGCCCAAAGAAATTGCCTGGCAATTTTAAAAGATTCCTCAAACTGTGTCTAAACCATAGGCATAAGCCTTGTCTAGTTCAGTTTTATATGGAAATCTTGGGTAAGATGTGACCTCAACTAATTTTGAGAAGAAAAAGACAGTTCTGTCATTTGGGCTAATTTTTTTCCAGTTTTGGTTTTATTCAAAATCTAGGAAGAAAACTGAGGGATGCAATCATTTTCATTTAAAGTCAATCTAATATTCATATAAATGTTGCAAAATGACACTACAAAATTTCATGTTGTCTTATTTTCATGGCTTAATCTCTACTCTAAAGTATGAACCACAATTTCCCACAATTTTCTGGAGGCTAGATCCACAGTAAAAGTACCTGCAGAATTTGATTCCTTTCAACAGACGTACTTCTGCTGAGTATTGAATCTTGTCTTTTAAGCAGAGCTTGGTAAAAGATTGGAAACAGATACTGATCTCTAAACATTTATACAGATTTGTTTAAGAAATCCCTTTTATAAACTGCTTAACATATGATCAATCACCAGTGCCTTAGCTACTATTTGTATGAACATTTCATCTACACTATTCGCAACTGACAATTTAGTGACTATTTAGTCACTAACCAAAATTCTTAAAAGGGAATTAATAAAAAAATGTTCTTCGTTTTTAAAGAAAAAAGTATTTCCCACCCATATTCTTCAAAAACATTCACACTTCTTACTGGTATACCATATTCATACCAGCCATTTCATGAACTGAATGAAATGAAGGATGGCATTTTATCATATATTCTTCAAGCACATCTGATTTTTGCCTACTTCTGTGGGATGCTCTTTGGTGACTGCTTGCAACTTTTAAAAAGTCTGATTTTTGCTACTATGGTGGAAAGCATTTAAATCTTTCAGACCCCCTCAAAAACATAGACAGAAACCCAGTCCTGTTGTATAATTAACACAGAAGAATCTGTTAAAACTCCATTAGAACACTTTGTACACTATGTCTAAATAACTGCATATATTTCAGTTTGAATTTTTATGGCCTACATTAACTGATTCTGCTAAAACCTGTTGCTTTTGTTCTTACAACATATGTCAAACACACATTTAAAAATGCTTACTTTCAACTAATCTCTGAAATAAAATTTTACACTCTGATTCAGAGAAGAGCCTAAGCAAACATGTACATCCATCCCTGTCTTGAGAATTTAGGAACGACCAAAATGATCTGCTGAGTCAATGCTTACTACTATTGTGTCCTCAACTGCTATCAAAGAACTGCTTATGTATAGCATCTCTATAGGTTGCTTTTTCACATTCTATAATTTCCAGAAATACTTTGCACAGTGATATAAGAGCTTTTTCAGTGCCTAAGAATAACATTTATTCAAGCTTCATGATGTTTAGCATTTATTTTCTAGAGAAAAGTACGTAAAACCACAACCAATATTTCATAAGTGATTTCTATTTCATTGTTCAGTCAAAAAATCCACAACCCATCTTGTATTCATTAACTAAAACACACCCAGTTGAGACTGAGGCTTGCAGTCATGTTGATTAAATGCTTATTCATACATCCTTACATCATTGCGCATAGCAACTTTTCAAATACAAAGACCGACACACTATGCTTCCATCATTCAGGATTTCCCCCACAAATCACTACTATAATAAATAGTTCTGTACTACTTTCAGATCATTTGTTTTGCTGACACAATGATTCTCTGCGTGCTGATGAAGTATGTGATATCTGTTTCTGGTTGATATAGCCATTTGTCCTCTGTATATCTTTAATAAATCTGTATGTATAATCACAATATGGTCGTTATCCTCAGTTGACACAAACAGTAAACTCTCTAGGGATTAGAGAACTACAAATTACAGAAGTTAAGAATTTTGCTACCTTGCAGAAACTATGTTTACAGTTTCTAAAACTGATACAGGGGAAGCATGACAGTGGACAGCTGTTGACCTACAGGTCTACTTATTTTATACTGAAGACAAAATTATGGATCTCAGTGCAGCATGGATCATCAGAGCTTGTGATTTTACCTTCACAGTGCTGCTGCTTTTTAAGCTTGAGAGTTTTAATGTTTTCTGCAAACCTGCATCAAATGTAGGTATTTCAGAGTCTACCTGAGATCAAAATATAAAACACGCTACCTCATACTCACTTACACATTGGCTTAGATACAAAGGCCACTAGTATTAATCGAAGGAGCATTGAGCATGTTAAAAAAAAGCTGTGTTAAACCTGGGAAGTAAGTCTAATCACTCTGTTTACCTTCTCAAGTTAGAAAAAAATCATAAAAATAAACTTTCTTTCTCTACTCACAACAGACAAAGACTCCACAAAATTCTTCCTGTGGAAGACAAAGAGACCTAGAAGATCTGAGGATGTAGATTCTATAATGCTAGTTTCCTCATGCCTCCATAAGATGTTGTCCCTCTCCTTTCTAAAAGACTAATAGGCATATGCAATGCATTTCTCTTTCACATTAGTTTTTTAACATATTAGAATTGGTAGCAGCTGACTGTCAACAAACAGATGGGTAATAGTAACTGAAAGATTTGAAGGCTCTTTCCAATGGCCAAGATCTATATATTTTCTTTAATGCATAGACTTCTTCATGGATCACACTGACACATTACCACGTCTGTGGAAAGGAGGTCAAAGGGAAGAATTTTAAATTTCTGAATTTTCAGTTTCAACCACTTCTTCAAATTACATAGAACCACATGCTGAGTCCTCCATAGCATTCTCTCATTCTTAATTACCAGGCTGGAAATAACCTGTGCCATGTATACCTCCCGTTCTTGCCATTACTTGCATCACACAAGTGGAAGCACCAGTTTTAGACCCTTCTTACCATGAGAAAGAAGAGAGACAGGTAGACAGAGATGTTATTTGCACAATAATCATGCAGTCTCTGTTCACCTCTGCTTCTGATTAGACAATGAACTAAGACACTTGAACCCAAAGGTGTCAGATTTGTTGTTAGCAGTTGAACTCTGCAATGAAACAGATTACAACCATATAACTTGAATCTACCCCCAAATCTTCCTAAAGCTGCAAAGACTTTTGATGAAAAGATAAACTTTGACTCCCTTACTGTTTATGCCAACTAAATTGTGAAGAAATTGTATTCAGTATATAAAACATGAGCAATACAAATTGACTGCAATATCCCATATTTATTAGTATATAATATAGATCTCATGTATATCAGAATGCAGAAATATATATTAGAATTACCACTTTCCTTTATAAAACAGGTCTTACAATACACATTCCAATAATAAATACTTATTAAGCTCCAAGTGCAACTAAAACTCTCAGCCTGATCTGGTTCTTCTGAATGACAAATTCCAGGAATGTTCATCAGCTCAGAATTAAATATCAGAGTGGCATGTTGTATTTGCAGTGCAAGAAATCCATTTAAAAGTTATCAGCATGCAAGGAGGACACATTTTCCCAGGCACAGATGCAGATGTTGTTCTTCAGAAATGAGGCCATCCTGGTTCATATTCTGAGTCTGTATTCAGAAGAAACAGTATGTGATTTCAGAGGTGGGGTTACCTTGTATACGTTCATGACCCAAATAAACATATTACTTCTGGAATTTGTTTTGAAGAAACAAAGAAAATGGTTAGAAAAATATTGTAACAGAGATGACATCAACCCATTGGTTTTGCTTTCCTTACAAGATGTCAAGAGATCCAAGAAATGCTTTCTGAGATTTTTGTATGTACTTTTAGAAAAGAACTTTTAGAAAAGCGTAAAATCTGTTTATAGAAAAAATATCTACATGGAAGTCACTCTGTTATCACAAAAAACATACTTCAATGTAAAACAAATTTGCTATACAGATTTTACTCTTTTGAATCTACATAAAACTTCCTTGAACAAATGCTACAAATGAAAGAAAATTGATGGACATTACAGCTTAAGTAACTTTCGTAACAAATATACATCATAAAACATATGAATCTATATAAAATGTCAGATTCTCTTCCATTAATGTTTGTTAAATTTACTTTCTGATGGTTATAGGAACCCCTATATAGGGTATATGATCCTTCCCCTAAGACCAGCTGGTACCACTTTGTAACATCTGCAAAAGTTACCTTAACAGTCAGGCATCTGATCCAGAGAGAGGCATCTGATCAGGACAATTACTTGACTTCTGTGGGTTTGTCGATTCACAACATGCTGCCCAGGCAAAGGCAAGTATCCCTTTTGTACCTATGGCATTGTTGCAGTTATGCATACGTGCTCTTTATATCATTCATTGAACCAAACTCATATCACACACTTTAACAAAGCTGAGTAAAAGTAGCACATTTTTCCAAAATCTGGCCCTGAATTGCCATGTTTTGAAAATCATTCAATTAAAAAAAAGAAACAGCAGTAATCTTTGATTAAGCAGCTTTTTTTATGCATAGCTGTGCTGGCAGCATGCACATGGGTCTGCATGATAATTCAATCACCTAAAGATTACATAGCAATTATGTTTAAGAGTTATCATATGTAGAACTGCAGTAATGACTTGTGTTCCTTCTATGATGACACTCAGCTATTTAATATCATGATAATTACCATGATGCGGAATGGTACTTAGACAGTAAACCATATAATTGCAGTATAAATACATAATTTTTCTCATCCTTAGCCACTCAACTACCGCATTAGTAGGAAAGAGACCTAAGCCATCACATACCATATGTTCACCTGCATTCAGTGAAGTCTGACTGTTCTTAGATGCTACTGCTGCAACAGGGGAAATTTTTCTTAAAAAAGATAAAGTGCAAAAAAAAAGTGAGAAAGAGGGAAAGAGAGAAAAAGAGGAGAAAATGCAGAAAATGGGGGAGAAGAAACTGACAGTATTTTTTTTTCTTTATTATATTTAAATAGGAAGTACAGCTCTGATTACTTTCAATTTGATTTCTCCCCTATTAGATTTCCTGCGAAATGGGTGGACTGGATAACAGTGTTGACATCTTAAAAATATCACACCACTTTCAGCTGGCTAGGAAGATGCGTTAGGCCTTATCCCAGTATATGTCTGAGATGTCACATTAAAACAATTTCATTAGTAACGGCATCACAACATTCAATTGTCCTCTAAAAAGAACAAAGTCAGAAAGCCTTAAAAATATCAACAGGAAATTGAGTGACAAATGTGTCCCTATTCTCAAAACCCAAAAGAAAATAAGTCACCAGTCACAAGTCTTCCTACCTATGCTTTTGTCCTGTACTTTTGGCCACATGCAGGATTTGGTAGAATTTGGTCAGAGAATCAAATCTGTATAAAGATATTTTATTTGGTGCTCCAAACTTCACTATTTCCTCCCTTTCTGGTCAGAGAAATATAACTATCCTCAATGTCAGCATCTGAAGGATGAAGAAGCGCTTATTGACAGAGACTCAATACGGAGACTTCTGCACAGCTACTTACCTACCTTGATCAAGGTACTGTCTGGAATTACAAAAAAAATCCCTGCTATCAGTCACAGTAAATAACACTGATCAGAACAAAGCAGAACAGCAAAGTACTTTCCAGAAAAATGCTTACCAGACAGCAAACAAAATCAACATTATTAATTGCAAATTTAACATGTACACATATTTTTAAAATTGCTACTGATTTCTGAATGATCAACTCTACAAAGCCTGTACAGAATATTTCATTGGGGTTAAAACCACAAACGTTCTGTACTACTGATCCACAGTGACCTTAGGTGAAATTTTCTCACTCCATTATCCTTCCTCCATTATATCTATTTCATCTGCTTAAATCTTCTGTTTAGATTAAACATTTTTAGGGAAAAGATCTTCATTTTTAGCATTCTTTTTCACCCCATAATGCGAGCCCTATGTCTGATGTACTAATATTATAGTAATAAATGCACTGAGCATCTGTCCTCTGAAAACATCAGAGATGCATCAAAGCATCTCTGGCTAGTCCAAAGTATTGTACATGTGTAGTTTCATTTGTTGTAGCTATTAGTCACAGGTACTAAAATATATTATGACAAATACAAGTACATAAACAGTGTATTATTTACATATTTTAACAGCAAAACTGAGGTTTTTTCCTAACAAAGCAAGGGATAAAGCTCAAAATAATACCAAAAACAAACTCTCATTTTGTTATTACTCACGATAAATTACATACACAGAAATTACTTGAGAGGACCCTAATCTACTTTTTCAGTAGTTCCAGATACTGCCAACATGATAGCATGTTGAATTTGCCACTAAAGTCTTTGCACCTCAAATTTCAGCGGCCCTAAGTTATCTGAGCTCATGTTAGCGATGCATTACATCTCATTGCACCAGAAAAATGAGGAAACCATGCCCCAGCACAGCAGTCAAAAGATTGTCTCCTCTTTTATGTTTTCTTACAATGAGGCAGCGAGCCAAAGGTACTGTGAAGATTGCCTTCAGGCACTACAGTCCAGCCATAAGGACATGGGCAACTCAGTGGCTTGAAATCTGCTGCAGCAAAACTGACACTGCCTTACTCTCTTTTTCAAAAGGCAATGCATCTGCCACAAAGGCGGAAAAAAACCCCCAAAACTAAAACAAAAACAAAACCAGAACCTAATACAGATATATCTTGCATATACAATAATGTACACTTCTTCATATTCTAGAAGCATAAGGTGAAGGAAAATAAATTTTAAGTTTCTGTTGCCTGCTTAGCTTCCACTGCACTAAATCTGAATCCTGTCATTATCTGTCAATGAATCCAACCCTAAGTGATGTCAATGCTTGAAAAAGAAAAAAATACAATTTGCTATGAGGGTTGGATTTTTTTTCTTGCTTTTCTTTACATTAGATATAACATATATATGGCAATGCATTATCAAAGTAGCACAGAATGTTTTGTCAAGGTGTATTTTTAACTCAATTCTTGGGTAACAGGCACAAACTTTATTCTTTTATTTTATATACCTGCCGGAAACTCTGAAAATAAACCTGTGAAGAAGTATTCCCTAAGGTGGTGAGAATGCTTTGCCAAGTTCTGAGTGCAATATCCACTGAAGATAGGCCAACAGCACTCCGTACTTTTCAAGTTTCCTCTGAATTTCAAAGCACAAGCATTTTCTCCTGTTACTATTATCGCTGTTGTTATCATAATGCTGGTATAATACTCATTTTGCTAGCTCTTGTGCAGATATCTGTAAACATGTGGTTCTTTTTCTGGGATAATTTAATGTCTAATAAGAAACAAATGCAACAAGTGAAATGAATAAGTAGAAGAAAAAGGAAAGAGAAGGAAAACAATATAAAGAAATGTAATCTAACGACCATGGCTAAAAGTCCCCCCCCCTGCTTTTTTTTTCAGTAGGACAATTGGGTTCTTTCTCTAATTTGTGTAGCTACTAAACTACATTGCTACACAAGGTAATTGTTGCTTAAGACAATCATTTTGTGATGAGCATATACACCAGTGCAGTGCTCTGCAGAGTTACACCTGACCTCTGGTTAGCATCATGTAAGATCAAACCAGGTTCTTGGGGAAAATCTGGAGGTCTGGCAATGCATTAGTTACAGTATACACAGAAGAAAACACTAAAACATTTGAAGGAAAGTATGACTTAGGAACTCAGACTAAGCCTCCAAATATGTCATAAAATTATCGTCTTAAGGGTGTGTATAACTAGGGTGATTTTTCAAGCACTTAGCACTATGGTTGATGATCTTTTTGTGCCAGATCGAATGTAACATGAGATTTTCACGTAAATTTTCTTTCATTAATTCTTCAGCTTTCGAAAAGACAACTTCATTTAAAAACCAAATGAGAACATTTTAAAATATGCCATGCTTAAATCTATAAAATGGAAAACTGAGGCAATGAACATGTTTGTAGTATACTCTGCAATTCAGCTTTAAGTTTACACATCCTAACCACAGTTTACAAATTAGACCATACTGAATTCTGTGCTCCTCTAGCGGACCACTAACAGTACCAGAGAGAACTGAGATAAGACTGCAGTTCAAGATAATCTTCAGCTCAGATAAAAACCATTCTTTCCATAATCTACCCTGGTTTGTGACTCCAGAAAGTTAATTACAATGTATGGTATGAGATGCAGTCTATCCAAAGAACTCTATTTATAGGGAAGACAGGAGACAGAGCACCACAAAAAATACAACTTCAATGGCAATGTGTTTCTCTGACAAATTCCAGTCATTTAATTGTTTAAACAAGTTTTTTAGGTTTTTTTTCAACCAGAAAATCTCTGAGCTTACTATACATTTTAGTGATATTTTATAAACAAGGATTTTTAATATAAGTATTTTGTCTTGAGAATGTAATTGATCTTGCTGTTGATGCACACTTGATTTCTCTTAAAAATGATTTTATTCAAAAGTTTAAAGTTCAAATTAGGAAAAAAAAATTGAAGGCTGTTCTGAGGACCTGCTGAATCCTGAGGTTGAAGACATGGTGTCCTAGTTTTGGCTGGGATAGATTTAATTCCTAGCAGCTGGTATAGTGTTGTGTTTTGTGTTCAATATGAGAAGAATGTTGATAACACGCTGATGTTTTCAGTTGTTGCCAAGTAGTGTTTAGTCTAAAGTCAAGGATTTTTCAGCTTCTCACGTCCAGTCAGCAAGAACACTGGAAGGGCAAAAGAAGTTGGGAGGGGACACAGCCAGGGCAGCTGACCCAAACTGGCCAAAAGGGTATTCCATACCATGTGACGTCATGCCCAGTATATAAACTGGGGGGAGTGAGGCTGGGTGGAACCGCCGCTCGGGGACTAACTGAGTGTTGGTTAGCGGGTGGTGAGCAATTGCATTGTGCATCACTTGTATATTCCAATCCTTTTATTGTTATTATTTTAATTTTATTATTATCATTATAATTTTTAATTTCTTCTTTTCTGTTCTATTAAACTCAACCCATGATTTTTACTTTTTTTTTCTTTCCACCATCCCACTGGGTGTGGGGGGGGAGTGAGTGAGAGGCTGTGTGGTGCTTAGTTGCTGGCTGTGGTTAAACCATGACACCTGGGTATTTTTAACTATCTTTGAACTATAAGGTGCAAATGAAACTATGTGGTTATTGTGGTTTAACCCATGCAAATAAGCACCACGCAGCCACTCACTCACTCCCACCCCACCCAGTGAGACGGGGAAGAGAATTGGCAAAAAAAAAGTATAACTCGTGGGTTGAGAAAACAACAGTTTAATAACTAAAATAAAGTAAAATATAATAATAACAACTTTAATAATAAAATATAATAACAATAATAATAATTGTAATGAAAAGGAATATAACAAAAAGAGAGAAATTATATGCACGAAAAGACAAATGATGCACAATGCAATTGCTTACCACCCACTGACCAATGCCCAAGCAGCGATCTGGCCCTCCCGGCCAACTCCCCCCAGTTTATATACCGAGCATGACACTTTATGGTATGGAATATCCCTTTGGCTGGTTTGAGTCAGCTGTCCTGGCTATGCTCCCTCCCAGTTTCTTGTATACCTGCTTGCTGACAGAGCATCGGAAACTGAAAAATCCTTAACTTACTTAGGATAAGTGCTACTTAGCAACAACTAAAACATCAGTGTGTGTTAGCAACATCATTTTCACACTAAATCCAAAACACACTGTACCAGATACTAAGTAAACTAACTCTATCCCAGCCAAAACCAGGACAGTAGTCTTAATCATCTGGAAGTTATACTGGCATGATCATCTGCATTCATCACTGATAAAATGATAGTAGCTCATAAAATCATTCCCTCTTACCAAAACCTCCTCCAGTGTTTCTGGCTGTAACAATCATGTTTTAATTTGTCATTTTCCAGGTCATAGTACAATAGTATTCACCAAATAGACAAAACAGAAGCAGTTTAATACATGAGGTTTTATATTTTAGAAATTTTTCATATGTATAGCATTACAAGGGTCATTTATGATTGCAAAAGTTAAAATTCAGGCATCTTACAACTATGCACTAGAAGCAGCAAAATATTCTCTATAATTTATTATTCTTTAGCTATGGTAACTTCCAAATAAATCTAGTAAAAATATATATATAATTGAAATATTCTAAAGAAACTCTGCTTTTCTTATTTTATCATGCTGATTTACAAGTCAGAAGCATTCCTCACAACCGTAAATATATTTGGTTATATCCTTCATTGTGAAATCCACCATTTGATATTGAATCTCAATGGGAACATTAAAGTGTATAATTAAACTCTGAAACCAGGTACAGTAAAGAACTCAATTTACTTGAAAATAGCTAGCCTCTACTAATGTTTTCACTGTTTATTAAAAAAGTAAATCACAAGAGTTCCAGGTCAATAAAAAAGGACAATTCTGACTCTCACATAGTAAATGGCTAAAACAGGTCTCAATCCTTATTAAACTGCAGAGCTCGTTCATTACTTAATTAAAAAACTAGAGCAAAGAAAGAAGCTGTACCACATCATACTACATTTACACTCAATTTACTCGGTGAATAAATGAGCTACAAAATGGACAAGACAATCTATTAAAACATTAAGGAAACAGATGACTAGCTGGAGCCCTCGTTTTAATGTTTACAGCTCAATGAAAACAGGAAGACGCACAGTTGACCTACAAAATACTGATTTAGACTTTCTCCTTCTAATTTCTTTTTGAGCTGATGCCACTCAATTCAATCATCTGATGGTATATAATCTTTCTGCACATCTTTTAATGTCTGGATGCTCTAGGAATACTCATTACTTAAGGCCAAATTCTTCTTTTGGGCTCATATTCTATATCCTTTGTTCACATAATCACTCTCAAACACATAGTCTTTACTTCTTCCAATCACGGTGCTCATATTTAAATTGAACTTTCAAAGGGAGTTGCATACACACTGATTAAGGAATATGCAGCAGGGACAGTTTCAAGCTGCTGTACTCAATTCAATTTCATACAGTAAAAGTCTCACTATCATCATTCAAACTGCTGCACTTGACCCTAAAGACCAAAGAGTGAAAGACTGAGTCTGAATTTTGGCCAGGGGACACTCACATTCATTCTAATGAGTAGCCTTACTATTGTTTAAGGCACACAAAAGTGTGTCTTTAAAGGCCACTTCTAACGGATGTATAGTCTTCCTTTCTTTCTTCCAACTGTTAGTCTGACGCTGCTACTAATTCCGTCCTGCTGCACCGATTTATTTTAGGAAAAGAGACACTAAGATGGAGCATATGCTATTTGCAGCTACTGAATTTCAATTAAAAATGATGAGTTAATAGAGGCAAATCCTTTAGCAGAAATTATAGTGGAACGACTTTGTGTGACAGTTCAGTTTCATTGTCATATTTCCAAACTACTCAGAGAAAAATACCCTGTGTTTAGCACAGCATCAGAAAAGCAGACCACTGGAACTTGGTGTTGGGCAAATAATTCAACATTAGTAATTCAGTCAATTATTTTTTCCTCCCCTTACCTAATACCCAACATACATAAGACCATGCATATCTCTAATATATTCTTTACTAAGTGTCATCTTGCACTTTTTCATGTAAGAAAAGGTATTTGCTTCCAACTTGCAAGCCATAAAATTTGAGCCCCAAACTCCATCATGCATGGATCAAGTGGTAAAATTAATGGTGGCTGAATCCAGTGTTTTTCTGTTCCTTTGTATGTATTTCAGTGTGTATAATTAAAAAAAAACAACCCACTCATATTCAAGTTTATGAGTCATGGCTTTATTTTCAGATGATCTATGTTGATTTGGTTCTGCTTTGGTTCAGTTTAAGTCTAATAATTTACTCTAATATGGAGATGGCCCCCAATGATTAGGGCATGCTATGGTAACAGGGCATACAGTTGCCAATTTTAAGTGAATAAGTGCTTTATTTAAATAACACTGAGCAAAAAGTTAAGGATCTGGTACTGCATTGGCATCACTTGCAACTCTGTTTACACTCCAGAGAAAGAAAATCCCCAAATGACTCAATATATACCGATATGAAATGCCTAACTTGCATTATACAAGGCATATAGAGTGAGATAGTTCCCTGAGAGGGAAAAAAAAACCCCACTTTTGTTTCAGAAATGCTCTCCATGACAGGTAGTACTGCAGGTAAAAGCAGGCTGGAGCACATAATCAGAATATCATTATGGTCAGAAAGGACGTCTAGAAATCACGCAGTCCAACTCACCAGCTCAGAGCCTATTTGCACATTTTATTCTGCCAGAAGCACTGAGTTTCAGTTAACTGGGTTTTTCACCTTTTTTCCTGAACTGAAACAGGAAATAGGACATTTGCTTTTACCAGCAAGTGATTTTCCTTTTTTGTGTTTATCAGGCTGCGCATTCCAAGGTCAGTGATATATTGTGTCCCCCTCCCCGCCACCAGACATGACTTATCGTAACTTCTAGCAGGCTTTACAGTTTAAGATTTGCTGGTGTTGCAGGGTTTAAGACCTTCAAATTCCCCACTTGCCAAAACAGTTGGGCAGGGTCTTTCTTCAGTGTGAGTTTGCTTATGGCATCTCAGCTGTGCAACTGGCTGTTTCCCCCCTATGAATTTTACCATGCATTTCAGGCTTCCTGCACAGTCAGTGCCATCAATTCAGTTTCCTCAGCTCTGGATTATTCTCCATCACTAAAAGCTGAAAAAAGCCAGAAGGATGAGAGTTTCTTCTCAGGGAGAGTATAAGGAACTCACTCGCATCCAGTTAGCACGGATTAAGGTGCAGCAGGTGCAATGCTTACCATCACAGATAGCAAAGTACATTATTGTTGTGAGTTCAGTTCTTCGTCCACTACTACTGTTTTGCTTTTTCTGGCCTAATAGCTTAATTTCATTTAACTTTTCAAGCTCTAAAGTAAGTACAGACACTAGAATCCAAAACTATTGCTTTGTTTCCTCAAACATTTTTGAAGTGTTTGTCTCTAAAGTTACAGCCTCCTGACAGAGGAGGAAGTAAGAAAGGGAAGGAAATGGCAGTTTTGGTTAAGCAGTTTGAAATGTCTGGAAGGCTGAAAATATAGCAAGAATATATGTCCAAGAAAAGAAAGGTCTCCAAAATCTATTAGATGGGGGTTTTTTCCCCAAAAGAGGAGGCTTCATAACAGCATACATGCAGGTTTCCTTTTAGATGGGAGCATTTCTTCTTGTATTAATCTGTTATTAAAGGCAGCCAAACAATGTCTGCAAATGATTTGAAACAATTCTTTCTCTCAGTCTTGAAATTATGCAAGATTTTTTCAGGTTATGGAAATACTGAAATACATTTGTCAAAAGTTATTTCCAAAAACCTGCTAAAGTGTGTATTCGCTGCTTAAGAATAATTCAGCCAGCTCTGTAGGTTAGTGATTCTCACTACAGCAAATACTCATGTTCATGCGATGGATGAAATTTCATAGCCGCTACTTAGGGTATAATCTATTATGTTTAATAAGCAAAGGGAGAATAATAGTCAAAATTGTTCCAGGTGGGTAAGAAATGCATTTAAATGTGTATAGACAACTCGCTCCAAGTTCTTAAGATGCTGCTATTCAATCAGAAAGCAATGAATGCTACACATGAATAAAAGAGGAAAAGGCTTTTTTTTAAACTCATATGTGGACAACTAAATTCTACTGCAAATGCCATGTTCCCTTCTTTAAAACTGCTATTCCTTTGTGCTGGAACAAGGTGCTCAGAGAAATTTTTCTTACAGGTTGTGATGGATCTGGTGTTTGAAGATTTTTTTTTCACCCTTTGTCCAGGCAATATTGTT
This sequence comes from Astur gentilis, assembly GCF_929443795.1. NCBI lineage: Eukaryota > Metazoa > Chordata > Aves > Accipitriformes > Accipitridae > Astur > Astur gentilis. Next base: position 7,696,946 of record NC_064893.1, on the reverse strand, counting down.
TAGAACAAATCAAATAGTAAAGCACATAGCAGACAAGTCTCTCTTGATTTACTACGCTGAAACACAACCTTATCCAATATGCAATATGACAGCCACATATAGCATACACACATATACTGGATTTGGTTTGTAAAAGAAAATTATTTCCTTTTGTGTTTAACAAATTATTGTTAAATGTGTATATAAAAAATGGGAGAAAAGTCTTTATCTATATGCGAAAATTCTAACTAAGGTAGGAAGTAATGGACACATAAGTTTTTGTGAGCTCTTTCTGTCTGCGTGCCAGCATCCTAAAACAAAGTACCAATAAATGCTATTCAGAGAGTATTGTCAGGATATTTTAAAATACAAGTCTTCAGTAGATGAAAAGTGCGTAGAGGTTACAAATCTGACAACTCACGTTTAGTTTGTGCACGCAATAGCTCTTTTTATAGTCGGCGCCATTGTTCCTCTTGCCCATCAATTTTTCTCTATTGAAAGCATCGCTGAAGCAGCAGGAAAACATCTCAAGTCAGTTTCCGGACTCCTGACTTACTTAAGATGTACTATGAGAATCTAGTTTTTTAATCACTAGACTTATACCAGTGAAGGATTAGGCTTCCATCTATTTAATAAAGACAACTGACTAACTCTTACTCCATGCATCGATACTTTTCTAAGGAAAAAAAATAATAAATCTAAACATATATTTGATCTTTTTCCTCTGATGAGGCATAGTAAATTCTGAAGTAGTAGTTAGGGAGGTCAATGTTTAGGTACTTACATAAATGTGTCTGATGTTCAGAAGCATTAAGCACAATCTACTTTGTCAGAAATCAATGGCAGAAAAATAAGCCATTTTATGTAAATATTTAAAATTATAATCAGGTTCCTATGCATATACATCAGTTTGAAAACTGCTGACTAATTAGTTATCCAAGCAGACTTCTTCATAGCAAATACATTACAATTCCTAACAAAGAGACACCTTCTGAGTCAATGGAAGCCTCAAGCATATTTCAAAATAAGAATAGCCCCCCCCCCCCCGCCGCCCAAGATTATCTCTATTGCTTTTTCTCTGCTTACAAAATCCTCATCTTGAATAACCTCATTGATCATTGTTTGACTGCAATAAGATAATTTAATAACAAATTTTGCAAATACTCTCTAAGTATAAGACTTTGCCCAAAATAGCATACTCTTTTACAGAAGTACTGAAATTATTTTTATCTTTGATTTTTACTTATGGTTTATGACCCATTAATTTCTAAGGAATTTCATCAGAAAGTAATAATTGATAACTGAAAATTTAAGACCAAAACAGAAGTATTGTACAGGCGAGAAATGCAGAAAATATTTAATGTGTAGCAAGTGAAGATGACTTGCCACTTGTACTTAATTAGAAGTAAGGTGAAAAAAACCTTTACTGAGTTAAAAATCTGCTCTACTTCAGGTAACAAACCCCTCAGTTTTCCTTAACAAAAACAAAAGGCTACTTGCTCCAATGAGTAATATTTAGAGGTATTTTTACACAACCTGCATCTTTCATTTAACTTTGATTTTCAAGTCAAACAGGCAAATACACACAAACAATAGCAACAAATTTTGTTCATGAACAATGAAAATTCTATATACAATGTTGTCCTGGTGTACCTATGCAGGGCTGTGTTTACATCTAGGTAAATCTGTCATTATTCTGGTCCATCATTATTGCTTTAGGTAAATAGGTCTGTATCACTGACATCTTGAAAATGAGGAGACTGGTGCATGTCACCAAGCTGCAAGGAGAATTATTTTTGAGCAGAAAAATAACCCTCTCCTACAATTGCTAAATTTGATTGAAAAGTGCCAATTCAGTGCCTTCTAGCAGGTGTAGTCCGTATACCAATGCTCTGTTCTTTTTTCAGCCTGTGCGGTTCTTTGGGTCATGTTTCCTTCTCTGGTATTCTGCTTATCTGAGCCACTGAATTACATAATAGAAAGATTGTCCACAGTACTTTATAGGAGATGTATCTTGTTAGAAATCAAAGCCCAAGGAGAGAGGACACCCAATCTACATCTCCTAAAACTGCTTAGGAAGTAATTCTGATTTTTTGGAGGGGAGGAGAAGCAAATAATTATATTAAAAAAATGTTTATATTGGTAGCTTTTGTTTTGGAGTGGATTATGGATCTTTTAGTTTGTTTTTTGATGAAGTGTTGTAAAGTCCCAGAGAAATCAGACACTACTCTTACCATCGCATGAAAACAACATTTTTCCCCCACAGAATATGGCTTCAGTGTAAAGTTTTCAATCAAGCTTACTTGCAACAAAGAATAAACACAAGAAGAACAAAAGGTAAAAGGTATGCATGGGTTTTTTTCAGGATGCTGTAAGAATTTTCAGGATGCTTGTGATAGTGAGGACAGAAGAATTTTACACAGATAAAAGCCCATGCTGTTCAAATTACACACATTACCAGTTCCAGGTAATTAAGGAGTTTACAAATGACTGCTGCTGCTGAAGCTCTGCTCAATCTGAGATATCATATCATGGGGAACTGAACCAAAATTTCTTTCTGCTTAGATTGACAGATGCCAAAGTACTGTTGGGATAGTTCTGACGAGGAAAACTGCTTCAAAGAGGTATGCTCACAATGCATAGTTAGAAACAATCTTTTATTGACTGCAAAAAGTAGGAAGACAACACACTATTGAAATACATGGGTATGTAAGGGCTCTTCAGTAGTCTGTGAACTTTATGTTACAACACTACAGTACCTCTCCATTAACTGATGGGCTGAAACCTTTGGAAAAAAACATCTTTAGCTATACTGAAAATTATAAACTTACAAGGTCTCAAACCCCCCAGTTCCTATTGACTTTCGATTCTTAATCTTTTATATCAAAATCTTTTCTACCTTTTTTCCTCACTGAATTTTCTAAGCTACTTAACCAAACTTATTTTCAACATTTTATTTTTAAAGAAAAGATGTAATAAAAGTTAAACAATAACAAAAATCCCCCAAACCTTCCACTCATTTCTTTTAATCAGTGTGGGTCCTTCTGGAAGTAACTTTTTGAGTCCTTAGAACTGTTTTCTTCCAAAGATCCTTCATCCCTTGAGGCACTGCTGTGCAGGCAGATAAGTAATTAAAGCCAAGGGGAGATCAAATGGACTGTACACTCTTTTCATTCAGAGGTGCTTAAACTGCTTCAGATGGCCTTGTGTACACTGAAGAATTATTACAAGAAAATCCCATCACTACCAAAGCTGAAGTAGCTTTGAATTTTAGAGCAGATTGCTCTGTAATAGCAGTACTTCCAAGCATATGTGCTCATATCCTCTGTTAGCATCTATGTTTGTTACGTAGTTTTTATTTTCTTATTGCAAAATGTCCTTTAGCATAAACAACAATTCTTAGTCTCTCCAAATCCTATGGTCAAGCTTTATTCAATCTTCCATGCTTTTAAGGAACAGCTCTGAATTTCTTCTAAACATGTGAAATAAACCATTTAACAATACTGATATTTAAATTGACCTTTACAGAGAGACAACAAATATACTGTCTCATTGACAAAGGGGAGTGTTGTCCAAATTATCTATCTCTTCTTTTACAGGTTCTGTATACAACTGACTCAGCAACACATTTAGACTTGGTTCATACTTTAGGAGCTGTAAGATAAATAATATTTTAAATTAAAGTCAGGATTTACCAGATTCTTTTTAACTTCAACGAGGGAAAACAGATCTCTTTTTGCTTCTTCTAGATGTGCCACACATTTTCAGAGCACGATGTACAGGTCAGTTTTGTAGTCTGTTTTCTGCTCAAGGGATGTGTGGAAGTGTGGTATCTAGCTTTTGAGTTAATATTTGCAATACTGATTTCTCATTGCCTAAATGTACTAATGGCAAAAATGTCACTGAATTCAATGGGCATTTCTCAACTACTGCAAGTCCTTCATGTACATAAGGGCTTTCAGGCACAGGCCTTTTTCCTTGAACTTTAAGCAGTGAAACATAAAAATAAAACAGTAAAGCAATATAAAATAAATACAAAACTTGAAAGAGAAACTGCTATGTACCTTGAAATAAAAAGAAACCTACTGGTCTACCAAGCCCAGCTCAGTTCAGTGAAGAGGATTGGAAGAAACATTTTGCCTAAATAAATAATTACACAGCTCTCATCCTAATTAAGACAACACAAAGACATTTTCATCCCTGCTATTGGACCCCTATTACTCTGAGATGCCTTTCCTAAGTAAAGTGGATGAGATTACATTAGAAGTGGTCAAATATACTGACTATACATCTGTTATAATCTTAATGCAACTCAAGGAGCAGTTACAGATCAGTGAGCCTAAATGATGTTTCAGGTTTTCTTTTTTTTTTCTTCCCTCTCTTTTCTTCTTCACTGTCTACCAGCATAATGGGCCCTTTTGCCCTTTATGTTATATGGTTGTGTTATTTGCATTTTCTACTTCATGCAGAGAGAGCTGCCTAATTAGGAAGACCAGAGTGAGCTTCTAGAGCATTGCTGTTTAATACTGTTAGTTTATCTGTTAATTAATGTGCTACTCTTTCCAATCTAATTAGATTTTTTTACTGCAAAGATAAGTCAGTGAAATCATTACAAAGAAATACAAAAGGAGGAGGCTGGTGGGAGGCCCAGAAATATTTATTGTTAGAATTTGTTATATGTGATGTACACAGATTTGTTACTGTCTCCTCCTCTTCTTTCACTCATGCTCACAACCTTATCAGGCTTTTGTCAAGAAGGATGCAGTTCATTTCCCATAAATAATTCTTATACCCATCAGTGAGCTGATTCTCTTCTCTATCACCACCACTGTCATGCCCCATCTTTTTCTTTTCCTGCTTCTTCCTCAATTTTAGTACCAAGGCTATCTCTTTTTGTGTTCACAATTAAGTGCCTTAAAGTTCATTTACAGCTTTTGTGAAGTCATACGAAGTTGACACTTCACACACTTCAAAAGGGCCAGAGTGCACATACTCACAAGAACTAAAGATGAAGTCATAGTCTTGTATTTCACTTACAACACTACAAATATGAAAAAGAAACATGAAAGATGCTGGACAAAACCAAGCTCTTCTTCTTTGGAATTTAGCATTCATTATGGGTGACTTTTTTCCAGTTGCCTCACAGGCCAGGCCAGCTGAGAGGCTGGTGGTGGTGGTGGATATGAAGTTAAAATCCCACTGATCAGTACTGCTCACGCCTTTCAGGACTCACTTGGCAGGAAGTTTCTCTGGAACAAGTAATATTACTCTGGAAATTACTGAAAATTAAATTACTACTCAGTGATACAAGATAGCAGAATTTGTCCTGTACTTATTAGACGATTAAAAGGATACATGTGATCGGATATTTTCATAGTATTTTTAAACATTAAAAATAAAATTCTTCTTTTAAACTGAAATAAACCTATTTCTGCTATTTTTTGAAGAGTGAAAACAATCACTTAGTTAGCCTTTGATTCTTCTTGTAAGCTGTTGTATATATCACAAATAGCAATCTTGGACCTTTGTTAATATTCCTATGTAGGAAATAGAATAATATCCAGGGGTTCCTTCTGACATCAAAAGCTGTGAAAAGTCTGAAACTAAGGGGAATCTTATTTTTGTCATCAAAATTCATAAATACTTTAAATATGACAAACACAAAAAATAAAGGGGATCAACAAAATGCAGTACACTTGCAAGACCAGCTTATACCATTTAGAGTAAGTCTTTGGATTCACTAAAGCATTTCATGTGTCAAATTACATATTGCACAGATCATGATGAGGTGGGAAATGCTGCATGAGTACATCTTGACTTACTGGACACTAAATTAATTTACAATGTTTAATGATGCTTCCTTATTCTCCATCCTTCAGAGGTGGCTTTTCTTCTACCTTAAACAGATTGCATTTCATGCACAAAAAAGTTGTTCTCTCTGCACTGGCACCTTGGATTTTTAGGCCATAATAATAATGAAGAACCTAGAACATGGCCTAAAATATAATTCTGTGATTGCAATGAGCCTTTGTTACCAGTAGCATGGAAAGTACAAATCCCTGTTAAGAGTGATTATATATTATTTTAATCATTTTTATACAGTCGACTAATGAATTAGATCAAACATCTAATAATAGTCTGATGGAAGAAAATAAGATGGCAAGCAACTAGCATCACAGTCTTCTTGGATTTTGGGTAGCTTATGCTGATGAAATATGCTAAGAAGTTCTGCTTTATTTTTCTAGAAGTTATTTTTTTCTCATTCTTACCCACTAAGAGAGCTGTTATTTTATAAAGCTGAAAATTTGTTAATGACAGGCTTAGTTTTGCAGTACAATTTCTGATAAAAACCTTAAAAAGTTTAAGGCAAAATAAGTAAAATTTATATAAAACCAGAAGCAATCTCTATCCCTCTGCAAAATCTGAACTATTACACCAAATACACTAGCTACTTGGTGCCATAAATACAAAGAGAAAAGGTCATTAAAATATTTTATTTTGTAATTACATATGGAAGTCTTTATTTTGAATTTTTACTCTGATAATATGTAGGCTTGTAAAAAGATATCTAACTCATCTTGTGTCTCATGTTCTGATTATTAACAAAAGAAACAAAAGTTCTTCTTGCATAACTGAAAATTATGTGCTTCACTGAACATATTTTCTGTCTTCACAGGTAGCATGTAGCTTATTACGGAAGACTACTTAAAACATAACATCAATACAAGTAAGAGATAAAAATGACACCTCAAAATAACCAAAATGTAAGATTTCTGAAGCCTGGAAGAAAATTTATTCTATCTAGCTTGTTCTAATTAGCAATGGTCTGGGGAGAGACATAACTTTTTATTCATCATCTGAAGTCCAGATGTTTAATAATACTGCAAATCCTGAAGATCCAGAATGACAGCTAGAAGGATTTTCAAAATTATAAAGACATACTCCCATCTATAAGCTTGAGAAAATATGAATCTTTAGACATTTATATGCTTTGTAGCTATCACCCTAAGTACTCTGATTTAAAGTAATTCCAAGAATTGTAAAGAACATTTTATCTTAGTCTAAAATAAATATTGCTAGAAAAGACAATGATCTCAACAACTCCTCCAATAAACAACAAAATGTCTCCAACCCTCAGATCAAGTACAGCCTGCCTCAAATTCTAGAACAAAACAATGCACTTTGCAATCTGATATGATTATTAACATATACAGGCTTACCACGGGTGTAGCACATTTAGAAACAGAAAAATTACAGACATTATTCTGTATGTCTCTTCCTGTCACTAAGCCAGTTAAAGATTTATAGCTATCCTATAAATACTGGCCTGAGATAATTCCTCAGAGCTATTACATGGAAGTTACCTTGTTGTCCCAGGAAGAAAGTGTTTGTAGTGCAGAAGATTTATTCGAGTTGGGAACCATGCTAAAACTCCCAGATTTTAACAAATTTACTGCCATTCAGACATGGCTGTAGGTTTGTCAAAACCTACAAAATTTCTCAGAGCAGTGGAGTTTTCCTGGGACATTCTAATCACAATTGCAATTTCAGCATTACACACATGCCTTTTTCAAGTCTTCACACATTCTATTGTTGCTAATTTCCATCTCAGCCTCAGTGTCTGACACTAAAAGGTTGAGGTATTGATCCACCTCAGTGGCCAGGAGCTGAATAAGGCTAATGTACAGGATGTTGGCATAGCCCAAATGCTGTATGGTGGGAAGCAGGCAGCCAGCAAAGCTCCAAAGGACGACAGAAAATTATTTTGTGTTCCAGGATTTTGCCTAGCCTTCACCTATTTTGCAGGACCCTAGAGCATATTTCTCCTTTCGCACTTATTCTCACACAAACCCACCACCCCTTTTCTTGTTTCTCTTAGGTACATGGAGTCGTGCAAACTCATTCTATTCTACGTACCTTAGGAGCATACCTTAAGAGAGAGAAATATGGGCCCCTGAGTCACTCCACAATGCCCACTAAATCAGAGACAACGTTGGCTGTCTCAAATTGTTGAACATATCTGTATTTGTTGCAAAACCCACTATGTAATACACAGTGAGAGGATGGTTTGAGTCCCCCTCTAAATCCTGCAATTCAGTAGAAAGATGGTATATCCTTACAAAGGTAAACAACATGGATCTATTTATACATTTAAACATTTCTGTCACAAAAGTACGAATTATTATCTGTGAGTACTTTCCAGAAATGAACGTACCAAGACTGGAGGCCCTATAATAATTTTTCTGAACACTTGTAACGTGCAATGGAAATGACACTTTGCTGAAATGTTTTATTTTATAACATTATTGAACTATATTAAATTTGATCATTCCTCCTTAAAAAACAAAACAAAACAAAACAAAAAACAAAATCTATCTTAATGGAATACTTGCATTTGGTTCATAGAGTATTCTGCTGATAGATTCACAAGCCAGCATGTGCTCCGCAGTGTTTTATAAATATGTACTGACAACACTTTTTGAAAATAATTCTAACCTATAATGCCATTCAAAACAGATGACTGACAAGATATTCATTATTAGAATAGGGTATAGTATTTGATTGGAAAGTAATAGATGCATAATAAATTCATTCTGACTTATGTAGCTTACATTTATCCATCATAGTAGCATCAGCAGACCCTGACTTTGATTTATTAGTTCAGGGTTCATATCAGAAATTGAGTTCTTAGAAAAATCAAACAAAAAGAAGCTCCTACAACTTTGAAATCTTCCAAAGCTATCACAATATGTGCAGCAGATTTCATATCCCAACCAGTAAGGCTGAAGCTGGCCTTTTTCAGTAGCAGCTTCCACCTCCCTCTCCACTTCTTGAAAGAGGTAGATAAGTGATTTATAACCATTAGGATGGCTGAAGTGAAAGTTTTCTTTTCTTATCTCTATACAGGGTCTGGCTGGGATGAAGTCACAAATGTAACCTTGTTCATAGCAGCCCACATGGTGCTGTGCTCCACAACTGTGGCTAAAACAGTGTTAACACACCAGCGTTTTGGCTATTGAACAGGGTTTGCACAGCATCAAGGCTCGCTCTCCACATACCCCCCAACCCCCAGTGTTGGTGGGCTGGGGGTGGACAGAAAGTTTGGGAGGGGATATAGCCAAGACAGGTGACCCAAACTGACCCAAGGGATATTCCATATCAAATGATGTCATGCTCAGCAGTGAAAGCTCAGGGAAAGGACAAGGAAGCGGGGACATTGCGGTTATGTCATTTATCTTCCCAAGTGACCACTAGGCATGCTGAGGCCCTGTTTCCCAGGAAGTGGCTGAACATCTGCCTGCTAATGGGATGTAGTGAATGAATTCCTCTTTTTGCTTTGCTTGCATGCATAGCTTTTGCTTTTCTTATTAAACTGTCATGATCGCAGTCCATGAATCTTTTTGACATACTTATATTTTTCTCCCCAACCCCCAGGAGAGGGAAGTCAGCAAAGGCAGGGTGGGTGTACTCACCACAGTAGCCAAACAACCTTCAGTTTTATACTGCACCTACTTCTTCCGGGAAAACCTTCTAAGCCATCAGTTATTAGCAATCTGATAGTTATCTTTTTGGAGGATTGAAGACAAAATTGAAAAAAACCCCCAGACAGTCAGATGGAAATGACCTGTATTAGAATCAGACTTGATTAGAAACTAATTGCCACAGAAGTCAGAATAAACAAACAAACAAAAAAAGAATACTTACTTTAAGGGTCATCCAAAAGTTTGGCCCTACAACAGAGCAGAATTCTTCTTCCCAGGGAGGGAGCATGCTGTCTTGTAAACAGCCTTCACCATTTCTAATACTATCTACTTTTCTTTGTTGCTTTCCAGAGCTATTCCTGACTGTCTAAGGCTCTGACCTATGATGGGCTTATACTCCATTATGGCCCATAGTGCAAATCTAAAGTTGTTCATACCAAATAATCTCAACCAGTGACTCCATATACACGTCTGTCAAACTTATACCCTAGGGAGATAATTTGCAACTTTAACAAGATGTACTAGAGGAGGGGAACACCTAATATATGCTGGCAAAGATTCATGAATGGGATAGTATCTGTTCTCAAAGTCCTCTGCCGAAATACATTTTTAAAAAATGTGTCTGTTCACCTTGCAACAGGAACTTTTAAAAAAATGTATCTATTCACCTTGGAACACTAGGAAACAGTATTTCAGATAACTATAAAGAACTGAAAAAATGTGCACTTTGTTCTACTGTCTGCATTAGGGATGTATATATGCAACTGGACCTAGGCTGATACTCAAGAAAGCAGACGGAAGAGAAGGGGAGGTCTTCATTGTGTCTTAAATGCCTTTTTTATCAGGCTGCAGCAACAGTTCCTGCTTTTCTAATGACCAACAGAGAATTCTTAATACAAATAGATGTCAAGCTTAGAATTTAAATATGAAAAGAAATGTATCCTGCAACATGCTGAAAAGAAAATCACCTTACATCATTCTTCCCATTGCTCTGTTTCTAATTTCAAGCTCCTCCTTTCTGTAGTTTAGGCCACACTCAAACAAAATCCTTATGCCCAGGAAAATAACTACCACCGCCGTTAAGCTATTAGACAAGATTAAATCGTATAATTTATGTCTTCTTCTTTGAATATATTGATCCCAGTACAACACTTGCCATCTGAATCTATAGTTTATAAATTATGTCTTTAGCCTTATTGTTCAAAACCTTATTATCTTCTTGCTCTTGAGCCACTAGAGAACATGCTGATAGTCGTTCAGACTCCAATTGATAAAACCTGGGGCCCGAGAATATGAATCTTTTTTATAGCTTGTTGTTTTATTATATATGTGACTTTCTTCGGCAAAGTCAGTATCTAACCCTAATATTTTGTATCAGAAGCATTCAACTATGTTTACAAATTGAACATCAGAACAGTTTTTCCTGCTTGTCTCTTTCTCCGGCTTTTATGACCACAAACCATTTGACAGTCAACAATATAAATGTTCATGAAAATAGAAATGAAAGCAAAATACAATACACTAAATACATCAAACACTGGACTGCTGAAATACAGGAGGCAGAATGAAGCTCTTACTGACTATTGAGAGACTGCAGATGTACTGTGCCTGGGCAGCAAGCCTTCAGCACCAGGGAACGCTCAGGTACCAGAACAAGAAGGTTTGTCTGGCTGTGGTTGCTATATAGATGTGAAGACACATGTGCGTTCTGGAAAATTTTGCTTTTTAAATGCACCTCTTGTGGCCTTTTCTCAGAAGATAGTTTCACCATGTGCCTAAGTTCCTCTCCATTTTACTAGAGGGTTGAAGCCCATCCTTTTCAGCTGCTCTCCCTCTGCCTCTCTGTTTCAGTTCAGCCACAAACAGACTAAACTGACCAGTGTCTTCTTACCCAAGCTAGTAGCACAATTTTTCTTCTGGGTATCTCAGTTCTCCTTATATGCTTTCCTGCATTAGATGTATACTGTTTCTTTTTCTTTGTAAAATCCATATTACTTTGGGACAGCTTCCAAATGACTACAATGTTGTTTCAGTAAGAAAATATCTTAAGAGTGTGTATCCTGCTATTATCAATGGACATACAGTAATAAATCTCAAATAAGAACCTGATATGACTGGTGCTGAGCTGCTAGAAAAGAAGTAAGCCTTTGTATAAATAAGGTTTTTTTATTTCTGATTACATAGTGCACACAGTTGAAGGATAACATTATTCTTACAATGAAGGTAAACACCAAATAGCTCATGCCTGTTGAACTGCAACATATGTTATTTTTTTGGATTGTTTTTTGGTTTTTTTTTTTAATATATATTTATCTGTTCTTCTGGTAAACGATAACAAATGGCAAGTCAATGATTTTTATTAGGTAATGTGATAGTATTAAATTAGTACAGATGTCAGTAAAACAATTCCCTGCATATTGTTAGAATTTCTTTGTGCTTTGACATTTCATTCATGGCAATAAAAAGGAATATTTTAAAACACTTCCTTTTCACTATGCAATCCATAGAAATATAATAACATACTTGAATTTTACTTTTTACTCTGTGAAAAATTTCAAGGTTTCAGAAATGTTTCATTCACTTTTTTGTGTGCGACTGGTGAACTTCATAGTGTTTTGAAAACAGCTGCTACTTGCCTGGGTTCTGTGATAATAAGGAGAGCAGAAACTTGGCTGTGCTATGCTTTTCTCATTACAGTCCCCTTGCTAAAGACCAAAAGCACATGGAGGCTGGGAGCTATGGCTCTTTCAAGACACTTTGACTCTGCCAGAATTTTCTAGGTAGTAGACATGGACATGATGCAAATCTAATGGAAGTATGTACTCTAGTGGAACAGCACTGTGTGAAAAATATTCTTTTTGCATATAATAGAAGTCTATGGGCAACTATGCTCTTTTTTACAAAATGTTATCAAATATACACTTGCGTTGCAAATAAGAATGCTATTTATTTTGCCATATATAGGTAAAAATCAGAAATAATGAGAAGCTCATAAATCCTGCTAACCAACCTCATGCATCTGTTCAGAACAAAGGTATAAGATACAATCCTTAAATGATCATTTTTTCTAATTAATGTCATACATGTTTTAAACAACATTTACAGACTGTGCTGCTGATTTATCTGTTTTAGCTGAGCATAGCATTGCATTTGAGTCTGTTGGAATCCACATCTTGCCAACTAATTAGAAAATTACTAATAATTTTACAAAATTCAAGTATTTTGAGAAATCTGAAGGTGGAACATAAGTGTTCTAGGATAACCATGAAACAAAAAGGATATTTCCTTAAAGTCATATTAAATAAAAATATATTCTGAAGAACAGAATCATTTCTGTAAAATAAATACAAAGTCTCGGAAAACTCCTCTAGAGGAATGAGAATGCTTTTGTGCATAATTATTCCATGACAGAGATGAATTACTAACTTTGTACAGTGTGGGGACAATAAAAAAGTACTAGATGGGAATTCTGGATCTGATGTAATAACATTTTGCTAGTAATGCTAGATACTACTGAGGATTCTTCAGAGAATCTAGTGGTTAATGCCTAAATGTTGCTGTTCTGAGCATTATTAGGTATTTTTATGCTTCTTCTAGCTACCTATTTACATCACTAGTAATTTAAGTACATTTTTAAAAATCTAATTGCACTGAAAAATTGCACTAGAAAAGTAGAAAAGGTAACAAGGAAGTGTAATAAACACATGGAACAGTCTTACTTCTGTGAAACAGTTCTGTCATCCAGAGAAAGTGCTGAAGGATGTGGTCAAGCGGTAAATATTTAATTCTCATTACAAGCAAGCTGCAGCAGATAGATGTAAAGGGACCAAAGACTCTTTAGCTTATCCAATACGCAACTGAATTTCTGCCAAGAATGCCTCCTGTGAAGAAAATACTTCGTTATGAATTCTAGTCTCTGTCTTTATGTAAGGGAAACTAATGGGAATTTTGTCTTACTAAGAAATGCTGAACAAGTCTCTTCATTAACATCTAATTCATAGCTCCTGAATAGAAATATAAAAGAACATGAGGAATATGATTAGATACACAGATGCAAGAAAACAGAGAAGAGAATACAAGTTGCTCCAAATTTAACCTACTGTGTCATGAAATTGCAGATCATCCGAAATGAAAACCAACTGATATGAGTACCTAATGAACTGTATGAGACATTCAGAGACAAAGAAACAGAAGCTCAAAACTCTTATAATAATGAACTTTTAAATATTTCTTTTTAGGAGTACTGTGATGCTCTTTTAACAGCACATTCTTAACTGGCACAGTACTTAAATCTGATTTAGTTCATATTATTTAAGTTTTTGTAAAAAAAGCATTTGGAAGCCTAAGAATTAAACTTTTATCCCTCAGTGGTAGGGGGTTTTTTATCTTTTTTTATTTTTCATTTATTTTTTTTTTTTTTTGGCAGGAGTTCCAAAATTTAAGTTCTGTTTACACCTATAATGTGTGAAGTATTTTCAGTATTTTGTGCTTTACTCATGTTGGAATCGTAACCTTGCAGGAGCCAAGCTGGTCATTTGGTCCTCATTAGAAAGAGCTGATCACTCTGAAAAACAGACACCTGGTAGGTACTGTTAATGCATAGTCACTTTTTTTTCACTGACACAAAGACAGTCAGACAACAACGTAATTAATGGATCCTATTCTAATAGCTACGTGACTCCCACTTATGGCTTCATGGTCAAAGTGTATGACAATAGCTTGCACAGTAACAGGAAAAGCCATGCTGGTTTCAGCTTGAAGTAACAGCTTAAAGGAAAGTTTGCTGCAAAAAAAAAAAAGAGGAGAGGGAGAGGAGAAACAAGGGAATGTTACAGACAAAACTTTAAAGAAGGAATTACAGGAAACACAGAATGTAGCACCTTCAGTAAGATGGGGGAAAAACTACAGTGCCCCTGTAATGCAGCATTATACACGTCAAAATTTTATACAGCTAATATGCAGCTAGTTTTAGAACAATCCGCTTGACTTTAAGTGGCATCAGAACTAGTATCGTTCCTACTTTGAGGGTTTCTTTTGCAAAGCAAATAACTATTGCTGTAGTTCACAAATGTAGGTCACTACAGTCAAGCCTCATATGGGAAAGGTTTTTTCTAGTTATCTGGGTATCCCATTATGGGTAGGTATATAGGATATAACCCAGGTAATTCTTTAAGCTGCTGCCCATCTGACACTGAAAAGCAAATGTTGTCCAATTATGGCTACATTCTGGAGAAACTATTTCTAGTTAAGTATCAAGAGAGTCAGAGTAAGCCTACTCTTGTATATATGCTGTTAACTTGAAAACATTCAGGAAGAATTTTTCAATGCAAAGTCTCCAAAATTGATTCCTAAATGCTGACAAGTCTTTATGCAATTGTGTAAAATGACACACATGAATTATTCAAAGTGTTTCAAACAAGCAATGTGCAATACTTACAGTGAGATTTATAGGCACAGAGAACTTCGGAAAAAAAATCTTTTTTTTTCCTTTTTTTTTTTTCCTTTTAAGTTTTCAAACACAGACTGAGCAATTTAGGTTTAGGCATGCAAACTTTGATAGCGGCATTTATTGTTTTCATCATATAACAAGGCAACAAGAATAGATCCTAGTATCCTAGTCTTCATTCCAGTAGAGAAGGCCTAGATATCACTGACCAAAAAATACCCTTCTTTCATATTATGGAGTTTCTGATTGGAATTCTAATAACCATGCTATGCAAATTTCAGTGAAATACTCACAGGACCCTACCGCTGTGAAAAACACGAAGCAGATAAATAAAGGTAACCAAGAATCTAGAGGTCCACCTGTCTCTCTCTCACAGACTAGCAAGGAATGCATCACAGCTTGACTACTTCCAGCCCCAGAAACTTTACAGAACTGAGGACTGGACATTAGCCTGCCAACCCAACCCTCTCCCAGGACAAGACTTCATCCATGCATCCTCCTACTACCCGCGCTAATGTGCTTCTGGGAAGCATTTGATCTCATGTCATTTGCAACACAAGAGTGTGTTCTGAAACTGTTGTGAATCTTGAATTTACTTTTAAGACTAAACAACAAACTACCAACTTATTTTTCTTCTGTTTATTTTAAACTTACAGCTTTCCAGGTTTGTATGGATTGCTTACGACATGCAGTAGTTGTTAATATGTTTTCGTTATGACAATATCGTTACATATTTTAAGCTTTTGAGCACTAAACAGATAAAAAAGTTTTCTCCTAATGTGTCATTCTAGATTACGTCTTATTAACAAATACCGGCTTGATTCAAGGGTCTTACTGCAATAACTGTGAACAAAGTAGTGATTCCTTTGCTTTATTTCTGATATTGTGTTTATTCTGGGGTCATGACTTTTTTTTTTTTTTCTTTCACAAGAATGAAGTTGTAATCTCCAAGTGGTAGAATAAAATGTCACTCCATATTCTGCTCTGAAACGCTTGGGAAAAGTTTGTTTTGGATTAAAAAAGCCTGCAGAACTTTGGGGAGGTTTGTGTGTTGCTAAATTATTCCAAATACACAAGTAGTTATAAAAATTAGTCACTACTTTTTTAAAGGAGAATATACACTGTTGTAAATGTTCAAAACAGCATAAACATTTTTTTTTCCCCAAGTTTGTGAGTTTCATAGCTTGTTTCACTGTGAAGCTTAAAATCACAATGTAGTTTTTTCCTCAAAAAAGGCAAATTCTTTCTCCACCCTATCTCTTACCCATCATCAGCCAAAAAGAATTAATATTTGCAATGTTTATTAACATTTAAAAATGCATAATGAAAATAAATGTCAGTTTTATAGCTTTGTTTATCTGTAAAAAGTCTAATTAGTGTTTGTAAGTTTTGATCAAATAAAATATATAAACCCAGATTTTGAGATATAAGATTCAGAAAGTTAAATAATTTTTTTCTTATAAAATTCAATTTACTGTAGAGTAAGGTGTTTGTTAGAGATACATAATACATGAAGAAACATCTGAACAAAGCTGATTTACTGTTAAAAACCAGATAGGTTGAGAAAGGCCTACACTTTAAATCTTTGAAGACAACAGAAGCCCAGGTCATTTTGTTCTATAAGGTTGTTCACAAAAGTATGAAAAATCTTGAAAGACAAAAGGCTGAAATAAATCTAAGCAGAAAACCAGTAAGCTGAACGAATATCATGTCTGACAAAGAGGAGGAGTTGGAGACTGAAAATTAATGGATCAGAAGAGAGATATCAGAAATTGGGCCTATGTGATGGACATGAAGAACTCGCATCACCATTCCTTTTAGAACCCAAGATTTAATACAGATGCCAGAGGGAAAAGAAAGAAATAAACAGCAACCTTTATTGTAAAACTATGCATTCATGTCCCCTGGCTCTAACTTCTGCATTATCCCCAGAACCTGCTTTATCACCACTGGCTGCATAATCCTGACTCTGAATGGGTATAATGCATATAGATAGCCACAGAGAATCAGAGAAAGGATCCTGTTGTCCCCGTTACAGCTTTCTCTCTGTTCATCTTCTTCCTTCTCCAGCTTATTTGCCCTTTCTTTTTCTTTTTTTCCTTCTTCTTTTCTTTTCTTTTCCTCTTTTACCCTTTGTAAAAAAACAAACAAACAAACCAAAAAAAAAAACAACCAAAAAACAACTTCTGTCTGGAAGTGACCATGTAATTTGCAAGGACTAAGAAGGTAGTCTGTAAAGTTTCTTCAGCAACACAGTGCTGGTGTAGGTTTGCATTAAACTGATATCATTCTTCTTTTTTTATATAATCTATTACAAAAGTTCATTAAAAATGGTCATATTCTTCAGACAAAGCATGCTTACCAGCAGTCTCTTCAGATAGTATCTGAACAGAAATTCCAGTGCTTACTTCCTGAGAGTCAAAGCAGTTTACAGCCAGCTAAATACTGACTGCACAGTCAAGTAATGTTTGATTTCAGAAAAGGGAGTTGAGAAAAAAGTAATTCTGGAAAGCTGACAGTAACAGACTGATACACTTTGGAACAGCAAAGATACAAAAAAATGAATAAAAATATATTCTATGTCAACATTCTTAAACAGCTGAATTATATATGGTCTAATCTTGAGCTATGCAACTTACCAGAAAACATGTATAAAGTTAAAAACAATTAACTGTTGCCATTTTCTTTAAATGTTGCAAGTTCTTTTTTTTTTTTTTTTTTGTGATTTTAAATACTGTGTTTTCTCCAAGGTGTGAACTACAGCTTTGCTATTGTTCCCCTAAAATCAAGGGAAATTACACCTCAATAAGAACAAGGAAAAATTCTTTGAAAGAAACTGTGGCACAAATTTATAAATATTCCATTACTATGGGTTTTAGTACTGATGGATGAAAATTTTGCAGCACCATGTTCTTCATCAGAACCTGCTGATTCTTTGGCTTAAAACTGTCAATAGAAAAATGGAGAAAATACAGAGATAATTTGCATTAAAATTGGTTTGTAAAATGTGTGACAACTAGATAACAGATTTGTTATTTTACAGAAAGAGATTATTAATTGTTGAGATATTTTGTTTCTGTTCTTTTAAAATCTAAACACAGTCATGCTAAATGTTTTCAACTCCTAAGAAATAAGAAAGGTAAAACAGCAAAGAAGCTAAAAATGGGTATGAAATGTCTAACTGGCTTTTCTCAGAAAGCTGGGCAGGAAACTTTTAAAATTATCAGAAATTATTAGGAAAGGAAAAAAAAAAAAGTCTTTCTTTCAGCCTATCCTAATATTATTTCAGAGAGATGCTTCTCCAAGATTCAATAGGATTTGAATTGGTCAAAATATTTTCCCTTCAGGTCAAATTAGGGATTCTATTGGAAACATAGGAACTTGTACACCCAAATACGAAAATAATACTCACTTTATCCATCTACTAACATAAATAAAACTTAAAGTACATGGAAAGGATAGTTAAGATCTCTCCTGGGTGAAATAACCTAGGGGTATGTGCTTTCCTATCTTGATAAAGTTTCTCTCTACAGCAGGATGTAAGAAAAGGAAGAGTTATGTTTATTCACAATGAGTATTTAATGTCTGCATTATGACAGAAGATCAATCGTTCAAATCGCCCTACTTTATCTGTGGAAAATACAGTGCTATAAAGAGATATTTCATTCACTGTGTCTGCAGCTGTCCTAAGACATAGCTGTCAAACTGAGGGTCAGAATTTAGGCAGAATAATGCAACATTAAAAGTTTTCAGTGGAACTGCAAAATAACTCAGAGAAGTGTTCAATTTGAAATCTCACATCTCATCACCTGCAGCACTGTATTCTATTAATCTGTTGTGAATAAACCAGCTCTCTAGGATATTTTTGCTTGTAGAAAAAGTAGCCTGCCTGATTTCATCTGGAAGCCCCTTCCACAGGAGAAAATACAAAGGTGTATTGCATGAATATGGTATAAGCATTTAATAATCAGCTGACAAAAAGCCTGTGGTGTGAAGCCACCAGGTCTTATTACAAGTTTGCAAAGGAAGAGCTTCCAACAGGCTGCTTCTTTCACTTCTGCTACCTCCAAAATTTACACCAAATTAGCAGGAACCTTCAGCAAAGTGTAAGGCATGATACTGTCTTCTTCCAGTTTACATATTGGGCGACTTTTACTACCACCTAGCTTAGGTTTACAGAGGCATACTCAGTGCCTGGGCAATTATGCTGCTGGTTTGCTTCTAAAACCAATGCTGTATACAATTAATACTTGTGATGAATTACATTACAAATAATGATCACAAACATCCCCCTCTGAAGCTGCTGCAAGTAATCTTAGTCCTAAATTTACATAAGCCCTTTTCTGGGTTTTGACTGCGGTGAAAGATGTGCCTGCAAGGCTGAGTCTGAAATTTATCATATGTCTTGAACCTGGCATTTCCAAAAATAATCTCAAATTTAGATGCCTCTACCATCACATATCCATATTTTAGAAAGAATGATACAGATACTGAGGGGTGCTGGGTATTTTCAGCTCCCAGCAAAACAGCTGACTCTGTGAATACCTCAACTGAAACCACTCTAACATTTTTCCACAGGTGAGAACTATCAGACAATTCCTTCTTACCCCCAAGTAGACACACATTCATTACCTAAGTGCCTAAAAGGGACTGTGCATTTCTGCTGTCATTCAAAATTCAGAATGCTCCCTTTGTTTTTCCACACTGTACTTACAAAAAATCAGACAAGGAAGGACTGGAATCAGGAAATTACACACATTTAAAGCAATGAGAGACCAGTCATAGCAGAGACTTTTGGAGAAAAGAACTGACAATTGAGGGTAGAGAAAAATTAGGTCAGCAAGAGAAAGGTCAGCAATGATAAACAGCTGCAACACAGAGTTTACTAGGTTCCTTTTGACTTGCCTAGTGCAGCAGTCAATAAAAGGGTGGTACTGAAGATATTTATTAAAACTGTTGCTTCAGTTTAACAACCATTTACTGTAAGACATCAATAAGCTGAATGAATGTAAGTCACGACTCACCAGTAACACGAGAGAATTCAGCTGAATTTATGACTGTAAATCCCCACTACGTGTTTCTATTTTAGTATGCGCTACAGCTCAACAGGTTTTTCTCAGATCACACTATCGCCAACATCCTCTACCACAAACAACTACAAAAGCATTCTCCCACCTTGAAGAAAAAGGGCAACTACCTTCTCTGACCAGTACATGTTTACTGAAAGTTTGCTTCTCTCTAATGTTTCATTACCACTTAACAAAATACCCTGGGTCTGAATTTTTTTTTTTTTTTTTTTTTTTTTTTTAAATTATAAGTGAAAGGCCTAATCCAAAGTTGATAGAAACCAAAAGATATTTCCTACTGATGTTAGTAAGCTTAAGCAGAGGAACTCATTTGCTGCTAAACAAAGCGAATCACTACACAAGTGGCATCACCAAGCTTGCATATAGGCTTAGTACACAAATTCAAGCTCTTGCTAACCAATTCATTATTTTTTTCAGGTAAGGAAATTATTGTCCCTCTAAGGATGTTTTTTATAGCTGTGGTTTTAGAAAGGCAGTTTCCCAGGTTCTTCAATTTATTTAAAGCCAAGAGAACAATTGAATACATATGGTCTATGAGAAAAAAAAGTGATAAAGAACATGTCCATATTGAAAGAATTAAACTCCAATTACCTTGCTGATCTGGAAATGAAAAGATAGAAACATTACCATGCAGGAAAATTTCTATTGAAGATTTCTGGGATCCCATACCATAGAAAGGTATTCATTATTTTTTAACAATAATCAATATGAAACTATAAAATCCTGGCTGATAAAATCTGATGAATATAGAGAATTAAGAAGGAACAAAAATTTACTTCTTTTTCTCTATTTTCAAATTACTGCTTTAAAATTTTTTTTCAGATGTCTTCATTATTTAAAGACATAATTTTAAATTATAAAATTGCTAAGCACTCTTGTGAAGAGGTTGGGTTTCTAAATTTCCTGACAGTATGGGAATAAGCTGTTTATTTAAAACCAGCTCAGACTAAGTGCATGAAATAGGTATACATATATATTTATGGGCCATATGCCATAACTTTATGTTTTTCTTAATGAATGTAGATCTCAAAATTCAATTTGCAGTGAAAACACCCTCAAAGATTACCTCAAAATTTGAATATGAATTTTCAGTCTTTGCTTATGATTGTCATTTCAGTGCATACCTTGTTAGTAAAGTTATTTCACTGAACATTTGCCAAATGTTAGAGTTTCAAATGTAATTGATTTGTGTAAACATATGAACGTATTTAAGGAAAAGTTGTCATACAGTATTTACCCAGTTTCACTGTGAATTTCTGAATGATATGTACATTCTATATGTACCATAAATTCTTAACTTTAAAATGCAGTTAAATTTATTTTTCACATTTCTGTATCCATTTTACTAATATCACATGCTCTATAAAAAAGAGAGGATAGTATACAGGCTTTAATAATCTCTGATGTGTAATGGAATTCCTAAGAAATAAAAACTGTTGTTGTTTAAAGGATTTTCCTTCACCTCAGTCTGCACCAAGTACAAACAGACACTTATTAAGTGATTTCTGTACATCTTCTCTATTCAATGAGCAATCTATGAAGCCATCCAAAGATCTAGATGAAGCCATACTCAAAAGTAATTATAGTAAAATAACAAATTAAACTATATTCAGGAGAAAAATATTCAGTATTCCATTTGTCGTGGTTTAACCCCAGCCGCTCACTCACTCCCCGTCCCCCATCCAGTGGGATGGGGGAGAAAATTGGGAAAAGAAGTAAAACTTGTGAGATAAGAAGGGTTTAATAGAACAGAAAAGAAGAAACTAATAATGATAATGATAACACTAATAAAATGACAACAGCAATAATGAAAGCATTGGAATGTACAAATGATGCGCAGGGCAATTGCTCACCACCCGCTGACCGACACCCCGCCAGTCCCCGAGCGGCGATTCCCCCCCCTCCCCCTACCTCCCCGTTCCTAAACTAGATGGGACGTCCCATGGCATGGAATACACCGTTGGCCAGTTTGGGTCAGGTGCCCTGGTTGTGTCCTGTGCCAACTTCTTGTGCCCTGACTGGCCATGAGAAGCTGAAAAATCCTTGACTATAGTCTAAACACTACTGAGCAACAACTGAAAACATCCGTGTTATCAACATTCTAAGCATACTGAACTCAAAACATAGCACTGTACCAGCTACTAGGAAGAGAGTTAACTCCATCCCAGCTGAAACCAGGACACCATTGTTTTGCTGTGCAGCTCAGAACCATATGAGAATCATGGAGCCTAAAACATTTTGTCAAATCTTCTGATAGAGGACTGCATCTGAATAGAGTTAACGTTTTACCATATGCATTGCGCGGGACACTTTTCCTGCCATTTATGAATTAATAAATTCTTGTGACAGCCTTAAAAATGCTTAGACTAAAAGAACAGCAGCAAAGTATGCAATCTCAGAAAGCTTACGTGACATCTGACTCCATTATAACTGAAACCATTGAATCTAGGTGACTTCTTGGTCAATCTGAAAATTTGTTGTCTTCTAGTATAATTCACCGATACATTAAATAGTCCCAGAAGATCATTGGACTGGATAAACACCAGCAGGATACTGCAGGTACCTCATCCTTCAGTTAGTTACACCTTCAGGAGAGGCTTGAGAGAAAGCTAACTGTGCCCTCTTGGGATGGTGATACCATCAGGAGAGTTGAAGGTAAGCCAAGGATTGGCATGGTGTTGTCTGAGGGTGGCAATGCTAATGGGAACATTTACGCTGCTCCAGGGAGCACTAAGGGTTTAAGAGCACATCTGAAATGCTTGTACACCAATGTACACGGTATGAGAAAACAACAGGATGAACTGAAAGCGTTGGTCTGGTCCCAGAGTCATGATGTTACTGATATTAGTGGGACTAGGTGGAATGAGTCCCGTGACTGGAGTGCTGGGATGGAGAGCTACAGGCTGTTCAGGAGGGATAGGCAGGGCAGGTGAGGTGGACGAGCTGCAGTGTATGTAAGGGAGAGGTTTGACTGTACAGCCCTTATGGTTAGAGATCATGTGATTGAGAGCCTCTGGGTGAGAATTAGGGCATGGAAAACAAAGCAGATGCCATAGTGGGTGTCTACTACTGATGGCCTAGCCAGCATGATAGCACTGATGAGTTACTCTGCAGGCAATTAGGAAAAATCTCTGGATTGGTAGCCCTTGTCGTTATGGGAGATTTCAACTTCCCAGACATCAACTGGGAGCTAGTTAACAGTGTCCCCTGGGAATCTGCTTTTAAGGGCTCAGGGGTCCAAAAGCCCTGGTCAGGTTACAGGTTATCCTGCTGTATTCAGCACCGGTGCTGCCTCACCTTGAACACTGTGTGCCATTCTGGGCCCCGCTATTTAAGAAGGACGTGAAGGTCCTTGAATGCATCCAGAGGAGAGCAAGAAAGCTGGTGAAAGGTCAGGAAGGCATGTCATCTCAGGAGTGGTTGAGGACACTGGCTTTCTCTAGTTTGGAGAGGAGGCTGAGGGGCGACCTCACTGCTCTCGACAGATTCCTGAGGAGGGGACGTGGAGAGGGAGGTGCTGATCTCTTTTCCCTGGTACCCAGTGCCCTGGCACGTGGGAATGGCTCAAAGCTGTGTCAATCAGGGGAGGTTCAGACTTGACATGAGGAAACATTTCCTTACCTAGAGGGTGGTCAAACCCTGGAACAGGCTTCCTGGAGAGGTGGACAACACCCCATGCCCATCAGTGTTTAAGAGGCAGTTGGACAATGCCCTTAATGCTATGCATTAACTTTTGGTCAGCCCTGAAGTGGTCAGGCAGTTCGACTACATGATCACTGTAGATGAACTATTCTATTCCATTCCATTCCATTCCATTCCCTGCACTTTCCATGAGCCGAATAAAGATGAGACTGTTATTTGCCTGGAATGCCAGGGTTTTTCAGCTCCAAAACCACTTTCAAGGACAGAGATCACAAAGGTTACAAGTGGAAACAGGATTTTATTTTATTTTTCTGAATCTGTTTCAGAGCCGATGCTCACAAGTATCAACACAATGTGCATGTGTAGCCAGGAGCTGATGCATTCTTCAGTTTAGCTTGAAAAAGTCCCTTGCAGTCTGGCAAAGGACAGCCACAGAACCACAGAAAGTAGCAGCAGGAATACAGGCCAAGCAGTCCCTGTTTCCTGAAGAGTGAGAACTTGAAGAATGAGGAACACAACCAGCTACACACAGAAAGAGAAGAAAGAAAAAGGAGGAATAAAGAAGAAGGAAGAAGAAGGAAGAAAAGAAGAAGAAGAAGAAGAAGAAGAAGAAGAAGAAGAAGAAGAAGAAGAGGAGAAAGGTGTGTTGTACCGTGGTGCATTTATCAAAGTATGACACATAGCGATGACAAGCACATTTTTGTCTTCCAAAAACTGCTTCACTGTGCTTCTTTGCCAACGATGCATGAAAAGTGCTCTTGTGCCTGCCCAGCAATTGTATTGCACGCAGGGAGAGGTGGAAAGTGCAGCTCACTCCTGCCACAAATTTGCAAGAGGCAAGAGAGCCTGGGAGAGGCAAGGCACGAGCGGTGCCTTGGAGGTGCAAGAGGAGCAGGCACGGACCTAGCCAAAAGGGCCCAGAGGACCCCTGACAAGGGGCTGTGCTCAGTGCTACAGAGGACAAGAAGCAACCCCCGGGAGTATCCCTTGGAGCCCGCCCTTGGAGTCAAAAATCTTCCTCCCCATGGATGCGAGGCAGGAGGGCCATCTTCATGGAGCATGGGCAGCGGGCACCTAGCCACAATGTCCCAAAGCAGCCCTGGCAAAGGGCCATGCTCAGTGCTGCAGAGGAAGGCAAAAAACCCCCAGGGACACTTGCTAGCCCACCGTGGGGGAAAAAAAGCCTTCCTCTCCCCAGCTCCAGGGCACAAGAGGTCATCTTTGTGGTGCACGAGCAGCAGGCAGTAACCTAGCCACAACGTACTGGAGGACCCCTGACAAGTGGTCATGCTTAGTGTTGCAGAGGAAGGCAAAAAACCCCCAGGGACCAGTCCCAATCTGCCCCAGGGGAAAATTCCTTCCTGACCCCAAAACTGGCGATCAGCTATTCCCTGAGCACGTGAGCAAGACCTGCCTCCTCACGTCCCACAGGCTGGTCACGCCTCTCAGGAGATAGATGCCCAAGCCCTGTTCTCCCTCAACCTGGAGCCATCTCAGGGGGTTCCAAGAGTGGCCAAATGCCCCTGGCCTGATCAACCTTGGGGGCAAGAATTCTTCTCGTGCCTTTGGGCCACCAGTTGGTGCTCCAAAGCACTGGGACCCCTGGCAACATCTCTGCATCCCATTTCTTACGGCTGCTGCCCCTGGCTCCACAGGTGATGAGGACAGTGAGCTCCACAGTGCTCCTCAAGAAGGCATTCCCTTGGTCTGGCCATGGCTATCCAGCTGAAAAGGATTTCCATCTTTCAGATGAGCTTTGAAGGTAGCCCTGCTGGAAACTGGCCTTGCAGCAGAGAACCTCCAGCAGCCTTGTCCGATGTCCGGTCTTCCTCCCTTAGTCCCCCTCCAAGTAATTCCACCGGCTCCTCAAGGACGTCCTCTCGCATGTCTTCGGTCTGTCCCCGGGCCATCTCTGGCAGCGGGGCGCGGGAGGCTGCCCCTTTTATACTGCCCCGGGGCATTGTGACTGCTGCACTGCCGGCTGCTGGCACTGTGACACCGGGGTGACGGGGCCCCCCCCGCGCAGCCCCTCCGCCCAGCATCCTTCGGAGGAAGGCCTTTGGGGTGCTGGCCCCGGGGGCTGTCCCTGTGCCCAGGAGGCCCAGGGGGCTGTCCCTGCCCTTGGTGGCCATGCACTGGCCCAGCTGCTGGGTGTCCCCGACGCCTCCTCTGCCACCCGGCTCCCAAGGACAAACCTGGTGCTGTTAACTAACTCTTCTCTCAGGCCATGGCAGAAACCAACCCTGCAGCCCGGAGACCACCCCTATTAGCTGTCCCCTCTCTGCGCCAGAGCTAACGGCCGTGAGGCTCCGCAGCGAGGAGGACCGGGGACTTGATCTGGCTGGACACAAACACGGGGAGTGTGAGGAGGGATGATTTCAACAGCCGCAGCCTGGAGGAAAGCCAAAGGGTAACCAGAGCCATAGGTTGGGATGGATGGTGCCAATCGACTGCCATTGCCCACTCCTGTCAGTGTTTAAGAGGCATTTGGACAATGCCCTTAATAATCATGCTTTAACTTTTGGTCAGCCCTGAAGTGGTCAGGCAGTTGGAATGGATGGTTGTTGCAGGTACCTTCCAACTGAACTACTGCCTTCTCTTGAAAGGCACTCAATGCCAGCAGGGAGTGGAGGGAAAGGTAACCCTTACCGGCCACTAGAGAGTGAGCATACCATGTCACCCTTATGAGATGGAAAAACCTAAACATTTTCCCTGTTTTAGAGGATTTGGGGAGAAGTTAGCATCACAGTGACCTAATTCTCCAAAGCTGTTCTCATAAAGATGGGACTTTAAAATAGGTCTTTGTGTAGAAACTCAACTCAGTATAGGGATATACTGCATATAACTTCCAAGGCTCATTTTTACCTTCTAAAAGTATTATTAGGAAGAGTTAAATTTGGTTATTTCCCATCAGCAATCTTGACCCTTTAAGATATGCGGTTTCCTATCAGAGAACACTAATGTTACCTTTGGCAGATAGGAAATGAGAGTTTACTCATAGCAAGACTCCGTTTGCCATTTTGCTTAAAATAAAATACAAAATGCATCATCTTCACCTAAACTTTAGGGAAAGAGCAGAATAAATTGAACCGAGCCTAGAAGCAACTGCATCCTTAATATATGTTTTATTCCAGACATGCAGGAAAACAAATACCAGTGAGGCCCTTCAGGCTCCAAATCAATGGCACAGAACCAAGGCCTGTAGTCTGAAAACTGCCAAAGTTTTTTGTTTCAAGAGAAAAATTCCACCTGATTTCTTTAGTGAATAAGTCATCACAGACAAATGGATCAATCACCACTTACAGAAATGCAAGAAAATAATGCTGGGCAAAACCATCATGAGTGTTCTTTCAGGCAAAAAAGATTAAAGGTGAAACTATTGTGATTAGACTGAAGGTTTTGACTGTATTTACCTGAATGGTACCATCCTTACTTTGTGAAAAAGTATATTGTAACTTTACTTCCGTTTTCTACTTTTTAAGAGGTTTATGGATCCTAAAGATACTTTTTAAATCTTCATCCTCTTATTTACTGATTACAGACCACTGTATGGAAGACCCTTACGGTGGGGTGTGTGGGCAATTAATGGAAAACCTATTAAAAAATGTTAGTCTGCTCTTTTCCACAAGAGAACAGCCAGACCCAACTTTAATAAACCTTAATCAAAATCTGCAAGATTTTATCACATTTGGCCATACGTTTTTGTTTAGTTAGCAGGGACAAGTTTTTCTCCATTCCACAGGAAAAAAAATTAGAAGAGCTTTTCCAAACAACCAGCTACATACATCCTTATAAAGGAAATGCTGAATGATTGAAAAAATGTTGAAATGTAATTGAAAACTGCCTGCGAATACAATTGAACAAGCTGGTGATGTACGTATTCATACAAAATACACTTTTTTTTCTCTGACTGATTATACATTCATTGCCAGCTAACAAATGAACCTGTAAAGAATACACATGGTTGTTGCAGTTCTCAAAGCTGTGGTGCTTTAGAATATCTACCAGTAACCTCATTACAACTAGAAATGAAAAAATAACAGGCTTTTCAGTTTGCTGCCAGTTTCAATTGAGAGGAAAAAAAAAATCATATTGCATCAGATTAACAAAAATGTAAAGAATAAAACATGAAAATGTGTTCTCAAGATTTTTTTGTACTACAAACTCATGTCAAATTTTTCTGAAATATTCCATTAGAAAAAAAAACAGTTAAAATTAAACAGGTATTTGGAAATATTTTTTTTTCTGTTTCAGCCTGAATCTTCTGATTTTACAAGTAAAATTTTAATGCACTACACAAATACTAGAACTTTTTTTTAATATTTTTAAAATGCAGAGAATAGATGTTTTAAATTTTAAGTATTATCTACTACCAAAATAGACCCATATTTGTTAATGGTAACAACAAAAGCTAATAAATGGACTGAAGCCTATTCTTACTTATTTTCATGACAAAATATATGAACATGCACGTAGAAACATTCACAAACATCTCTTTCTGGAGAGGGGATAGAAGAAAACAATCCGTACTGAGAATGCTTATACAGACAGCATTTTTGGTCTTAAATTGCAAACTCTACTGTTTAGAGACCTGAGAATATATGGAGGATAAAAGGTATCCATTTTCATGACCCTTAAAGGAAAAAAAAAAATATCTCCTGCATGGCAAAAAGCTAGACAGTATGCTAACAAAGAAGCAATCTTACAAATAGAACACATATTCAAACAGATCTTTAAAAGTCTGCAAAGAAAAAGTTCAACAGTTCATTTCACTCGCTTTCCACAGTTTAGATGTGAGTATTCAGCCATGCACCTTTAATGTCAGAAAGAGAATATCAAGCTATGTTTGACGTTGATGAGCTGTGAAGATGATGGCTAAAAATCAAACACATAGTCCTAAATAGGTATAGAACTACCCAGTACAAAACCACTGAAATTTAAGAGAAAAGGGTAAAAAAGGTTGGATGTTTAGCAGAAATCTTAAGTGTCCCATCCACTGTCACAAGCAAAGCTAGCCGGTTTACAGGACTTCTGCTAAATGATTGTTTCAGTTCTGTGGGTTTTCCCCCCACAGTGAAATCCCTGTATATTCAGTTACTGTTACTTACAGTGATTTCATAAAATTGCTAGAAATATGGTAACATGATTTCACAAAATACACACTTCAAAATGTTTTTTTCTTTCTGCCAGTTAATATTTTTATGCAGTTCCACCACTTAGACAGTCAGAAAAGTCTGACCAGACAACTTAGTGGCACGTTTATTATAAGTAATAAATTATCATAAGAGGAGGCAGGGGATCCTTTACGCACATTACTGGACTTCATTAGTATCTTGACCATTTAGGTGAATATTCATGTAGGTACCAAAAGTGTGCTAGCAGAAATATGTATGCATACATTTTTATACATATAGAGTTGTATTTTATTCAGCACAGGGTGTTCCAATAGCAATCATGACACGTCAAGGGACTTTGGCTCATACTTTTTTTTTTTTTTAAAATGCTATATGCTGGTGAAACAAAATGTCCAGGGTATACTACTGAATCTGGCCAAGTGAAACTTGATCAGACTCCACAAAAGGGAAGTAATATTGGCTTTCTCATCTACCTTAAATAGTCCCTTTGATGTTTGGATGCAATACATGATTCTGGACAGGATGGAGGTCTTTCATTAACTATGTATGGCAACCATGTGAGACAGCGAATGAGAGACAGATAGTTAAGTTTTTGCCAATAGCACAAAACCAAGCAAAGGAGATTTCAAATAAGTATCACAGAAAATTTCCTAACAATGAGTATAGCTGAATGTGGAATTAACCGTCAAAGGAAACCATGGCTTAAGTCAAAGTCACCGGAGGCAGATAGGATTAACTACACCAACAATTACCCAAAAGATCTGTTCAGCTCATAGTTTTTAGCACTTCAATAGTTCCTAGTAAGTTCTTGCTAACATTCACTTGGCTCATCCCCTAAGAGCATCTCCAAACCTTATTTTTTTCCTGTAACACGTTTACATGACCAAGTTTTTGTTCACTTTACTAACTGGAGAGTAAATGTTCTCCATACAAACATTCATTATTTCATAAACCCCTAAGGACTGTAGTTACTATTTCCACCTTCTTTTCCCACACTCCTTAAAAAAATCAGTTACCCATCAGGAAACTGAAACAGTTAACACTTGACATAGCACAATACCAGTGGTACAGCTAATAACTGAAATGAACAGTTCTGCAAACACAGCTAAGGTGACATTTGCTCAGTCCCACTGCTTTCTGAGTATTAGCAAACAGAGCTGGTCAATGAATGGAAACAGCTCAGTTTGCAGCTATTCATGGAGCTTTATCATTGTTCCTGCCACCTATTTGCCTTGAGTGTATTGAGTATTTGCATGACTTTCTGCCATCTTCAAGTGATTTTTTTCAAGTATATCCTATACTTCAGATGTGAATCATCTGGAATTTGAAAATTCTTACCATCAGATGTACCACTGCATTAAAAAGATTCAGACGTACAGAAAATCAACACAGCCATATCAAAAAACTCTGTGAACAGAGGTATCAGTGAGCGCTTTCCACTCATAGGAGTTCAGCACCCGGGAGGCCTGATACAGTTATCTTGAAAAGCGTAGCCAAAGACTATGCAATAATATCACTATTGCCATTTTTGTAGGCATTCATCTGCCACAGCATGGAGATTAAGAGAACTATTCATATGGCAATGATCCTGCAGGAGCTTATTATGATCTTCACGAATCAGTAGTAAAATGTACTATATTGTAGTTGTCATAGCCTCCAGAAGCCATGTCTTTGCTGCCTGTCTCAAAAATCCATAAATGTGGATGTGATAGAAGACATATATCACGTGTCTTGCTCTCTGTCTCCAAAAGAGCACAAATAAAAATCTGCCATCAGTTTTGACCTAACTGATTCAGTGGATGTTTTGCCTTTGGTTATATTACTTTCTTCTCTGTGACTTGCTTTTTGACAAATGATGTCACTGCAAGTATAAAGACCCTTTTCTCCTTTACAGTGTATGAAATAGATAATTTTAAAATAAAAGCTAAAATTCCCACTGACTAAAAAATGTTGTTTATATTACATAATAGTGTATTTGTTGTTGTTTTCCAAGCTTGTTGTTCTCATGAAACTCCTCCATTAACATAGCCATTAAGCAAGTTATTTATCCTTTTTTTTTTTTTTTTTTTTTTTAAATAAGACATAATTAGCTTTGCCCCATGGAGAATGAAAATCTTTTCTAAATGCAATGTCACCATTTATTCACAGATAAAAATACAATGTTCATTCTGAATCTTGTTGTAGAGTGGGGCCCTAATTCTTTTTTGGTGACATCTGTGAGCTTTTCTCTTAGAAGACAGCCCCACAGATCTCATCTACACAAAACACAACGGTGCAGTTTCAAAGACAGCCCAGATTTCAAACTTAAAGCAAAACAAAACAAAAGTGAAAGAAGATTTGGTAATGCTATGAACTTCTCTGCAAAGATGTGAGCTCTAATCACTCACTGGAAATCACGCCTCTTTTTTAACTTTAATGTGCTGGGCAAGGAAGAACAGGAATTTCACCTCTGGTACAAAAAAATTTAAATGTGTATCTTATATGCATAACCAGACAAAATAGGAGCCAGAAAATACGACAATTAATGACCTGACTTTTGAATAAGCAGTTCAATATGATGAAGTATTTTTCTTAATACTCTGAGACTAGTGAGCTGGTTGCAGTAATGTGCAAGGAAAGAGTTTTTGTAGTCACTAAGTGTATGGCTTCCCAATTAAACCTTGCTTGCACTGTGAGAAAATACCTGATTTTTGTATCTGAAAATGTGCTCTCTAAAATATCTAAATAAAAGAATATATTTAATTTGAATCTATAAACTTAAAGAAAAATTATGATTGCGATATATTGGGCAGCCTTTTTATTTAGGTCATGTTTCCAAAATTTGGGGCAGATTTGACTAGAAGCCTATCTTTTAATCAGACTTTGAAAATTACTGGTTATCTAAATGGCCAGTTCCTTCAGTAACAGCAGGATTAATCTGCAAATCATACTGGTTAATGACAGTGCTTATATTTATATGCAAATATATGCACTTCTAATCATAAGGTTAAAAACTTTGCCTCTCCCAAAGGACACATCTACATGGAACGATGCAGCATTATACACCTGGCTCCAAATGATATATTTGAAGACAAGCTGGGAATTTGTACACATTACTCCCTAGTTCCAGTAGTAATACCACAGGGCTGCCTTCCTCTCTCTTAACACAGTGGATTTTTAGTCCTTCTCAACTGCTCTGCTGCTATCTACTGATAGCATTTTGGGGACAGCCCAATTCCTGCATGTAAAAAATACACTGTGTTTTAGGAGGGTTTTTGAAAGAAAAGACCCTATACACATAAAAATGTAAAATATTATTATTTTTCTTATATAACTCCTCCCAACAATTACTGAAATCACTTCTCATACAAACAGACCAGCAATACTCTCTCAGTAAAATTACAAAGTTGTGTTTGGCCACCTCAGTTCTTCTGTGAAGACACATTTATCAGTATATTCATAGTTCCATACATTCATTGCTTGGCAGATGCTTTTTATTCTCCTCCAAAAGTCTGTCAAGCAAGCAATTTTTCATCAAACAACCGGGACCGTTTTGTCAACAAGCTGTGTTTTACTTTTCCTCACATTTACTTTAAGCCTCTAAAAGCACACTGTTGTGTACCTACAGTGTTTTGTCTATCTATTTCATCACAAAAAAATACTACTTTTACCTGTAAATATTGCAGCAAAGATCATGGGTTTTACTGTTCGATTCTGCTACATTTTTTCTGTTAAAGAGAGTCATATTTCACAGTAAACTAGATGTTGGTTTCTTGTATCAAACACCTGAATTTGCATTTGAAGAACAAGCAAGGAGGTATACTTAAAAGTAAGTATTTATCATGGTGCAAAATTAACCATGCTGTGGTGGCTGGTATACTTAAAACTGCACATAAAACATTTTAGCAGTATGATGGTAAATACTTGTTTATTAAGAGCCATGTACTGAACAATCACAGTGGTACCTAAAACTTCAGAAGCTGAGTTTCTCTTTAAGTAAGAATCAACTTTAGAAGAACCCACAGTTCCTCAGATACACTGTTGTCTTTTTATGAATGTATCTAACACCAGTGCATGCCCTCAGCACAGCAGCATCAACACCACAGACAGTATGATTTGATTTCTCGACTAAGTTACTGCAGCTACTGGGAAATTCTCTGTAGTTTAACATAAATTTTTAAAATAAGGCTTTAATTCATTGTGAGAAAATAGGAAAAATAATACCAAAACTCTACTTAGTGGTTCTTACAGGTGCTAAATGAAAATATATAGCCTTTTGACTATCTATCCAAATCAAAACAAGAACTGAAATCACAAGGAGTTCTTTTTTTGGTAGTTAGGGTGGCAAAGGGCTCCCATATGCCTTAAGTCACCCAGTGAAGTTAATGCATGAGTCTTCCAGATGTGTGGTCCTCACCTTATTCTAACACCTGGTTATTAAAAGACAAATCTCAAATAGCTCCTTCCAGCTAAAACACCAACAAAGACAGGATACTGCATAAAAAATACATACTTAGAAATAGGACATCAGATACTTAATGTTCTGCAGGTTTGTAGATTTTCTTTAAGCATTGCCTGGATTGAATTCACAGAGGGCATTTAGAAATCACCCTTGCTTTTCTTAAAACATGATCAGTTCTGCTCCTAACTTCAGAGGCATTTGTACCATTGCTCATCCAGATTTCAAATGAAATTCTAAAGTCATATTCAAATACTAAAGGAAAAACCTCTGAAAAACATGTCACGTATCTAGACAATCTGAGCTCCTGTGATAGAATTCTTATTTATTTGCTTTAATTTTAACTCTAGCACCAAGCACTAAATTATGTCCTGTTTCTCAGTTGTTCCCCTCAAGACCCAACATGACAGTTGTCTGAATACTATCTTTTCCTCAACTGGCCCATTCAAGCTTATATAATAGCCAGCCTTCTGCAAAAGAAACCATGAAGATAAAAACGAGCAACTTCAAAGCACTTTTGCGAATTCCAATGTTGCATCTTCCCGAGAAGAACAAACTAGCAACTCAGAGTTAAGGTTACAATAAATATTTCATGAAGCCCTGGGCAATATAACTAGCGATCCTGGAACATCTTAATCTATCTAAGCAAAAAGTACTTGAGATTCAGATTTAATCTGAGATCCAAACCCAGTTTTTATTTGGGGGGGGGGGGAGGATGATCATGGAAAAACTTACAATAGGAGCAGCCGTAGACTTCAATTCTTAACCCAATTTGGCCCTCTCCATTCCAGTCCAAAGGAACTATCCGTACATAGCGAGCAATAACTGGATGTTGTAAATCATGTCGGACCACACCATCAGAGTTTGTATTTCCAGGAAATGCCTAAGGGAAAGAAGAAGCAGAAAAAGAAAATTATTGTATTACCTCTACCTCACATGCTACAAAGCTTCAGTTCTGAAGGAAAACATTAGGTAGTGAAGTCCTCTGAGTGTCTAGGTTACACTGAAGTTTCATTTAAATGTTTCTTTGATAGTGACTAAATGAACAGTTGATTTACAAAGTCTCACAAGAATACCAGAACAGTAGCATTGAGACCTCTTTGCCCACAACAGATATGTTGAAATCATGGAACAGCTCCTGCCAGCTAAGAGAGTAATCCATTTTGCATTACTAATCTGTTACTTAGTTATTAACATGTTAATAAAAGTGTCCAACCCAGAGTGATTGTTCTGAAGAAGACAATACCCATCCTCTATCAGTAAGATTACACACACCAGTAATTTTCCTGTAAATATGAACACTGAAACAACTCACTTCCTACAATAGACAGGGACCCTTACAATTTCTCAATTTTCTAAGAATTTAAAAATCTTTCTTTACTTCTGATGTATATTACCTGCTGGAAAGTGAGTGTCCAGTTTCTTTTCTAACCATAGCTGTCACCCACAGCACAGCTTATTTTTGGTTAATAAAACTTTGGAAGTCAGGAAAGGACACA
Organism: Astur gentilis; assembly: GCF_929443795.1. Classification (NCBI taxonomy): domain Eukaryota; kingdom Metazoa; phylum Chordata; class Aves; order Accipitriformes; family Accipitridae; genus Astur; species Astur gentilis. The sequence goes on along the minus strand of NC_064893.1, from coordinate 7,662,238 downwards.
AGAGCTCTCAAGGGAGTTTTGAAAGTCAGTGAAGTAGATATTTAGCACTTGGTTTGTAGTTTTGTACCTACTGGTAAAATATTTCATAGCATCAATCTTAAAAGTAAACAATACCTATTAGCTAACATAATAGACCATCTTTTTTGTTTTGTCAGTTTATGGACAATCCATTCACTAATGGCAGATGTTAAAGACTACCATTCAGCTATTCTCAGTATTTTCAGAGGAACTTTCACACCTCTTCACAGGTAATCTTCAACATAAATAAGTGTTTTGTAACAGTGAACAGAGTAGTCATAAATGAACAGAGAAAAGGTGACCCATTATTAGAAAGCCTATGAAAATAAGAAATTTTTGTGCATCCTCATTAAAAAAAAGATATTTTTGCTACAAAGGAAAAAATATTCAGCAGTATCTACACAGCTGCCATCTGAATAAATCCATATAAAGTCCTATAATAAATACCAATAGTGGAATGAAAAACAAAGAAAGAAACAACTGGACTGTAAGCAATACTACTGCAAAATATAGTCAATAAAAATTTGAAAGACACAAAATTTAAGTTGGCCCTTGCATACAGATATAGCAATACCTAATTCTAATTACTTGCCTAGATACTACTTATTCCAAAAGGATATCTTAGACAAATAATTATTTTGTACAGTGCACTGTAGATCTAGGTGGTGGTAAATATAAGAAAGATCCACAGGATCCCTTCCTTGGTGGAATCAAACAATTATGACATATAATAACAGTTACATGCACCTTAATTTTTCCGTACTGCAGCTATTGATGTGCTAATGATTATGATGGCACTCCTCACTTCATAGCTGAGCTTGTAAGATACATTAATTAACGTCTACGAAGCACATACATATTCAAGTGGTAAGTATTTATAAGGAAATTAGCAGTTCTGTCTTCTGAGCTGAACAGAAGACAACAAACAACAAAGGAAAGCATACACTGAATGAGGACAAAAAATCCTATTGAACAGCTGCCTCTTAGTCTTGTTCTAGGAATCACAGAACTTCATGGAGGGAATAAAGAATTTGATCCTTGAAAAATAAATATTTTAGTGAGCATGCAAGGTAAAGCTCCATATTTCAAAAGCAATTTCTGTTTGGGCATATCTTAGTTTTGTGATGCTTAACAAAATCTTATCAAAACTCTCTTAATGTAGGGGTTTGCTGGTTGTTTTGTTTGGGGGTTTGTTTGTTTGTTTAATTTGTTATTAGTATTAGAGGCAAAGGAAGCTGAATATAGGAGGGCATGATATTTTCTATATAATTTGATTAAATGGTTGATGAAAAATAATTCTCAAACTCAAAATGATTTTCTGTAGCTTTCCAAACTTTGTGCCCTGATTTATGCTTTAACAGTCCTTTGTCAGAAAGACTTAGAGCTGAAACCATCAGGTGTTTGATATTTTGAGGGTGTCTGTTGGTATATGATCCCATAACCTGTTCTGAATGCATAAACACAGTCAACAGAGAATAGGGCGGTCTGTCATCAGTTTCCCAGATTATTAAAATGCATTCCATTTAGTCTCCAGCAGAACAATATCTTTTAAATACAGCCTTCATTTAGATAAATGTGGTACAGTAATACACACTTTGTGGATAATGCAAAGATCAAGCAAAAATCCATCATTGCAAGGCTGAAAAATCAATTTACAGGAGCTTGTGAATTATGTACTATTGCTGTAAAATCTCCTTTTCTGACGAGATTTTTATGTGGACTCAGAAAGGCAGGTTTTCATTTAAAATTGAGTTTATAGAATTTTCAAAGCCACATGTTTGCCAAGGTTAACACACAGTTTAATAAGATGTAAAAGTATAATTTAGACCCACATCTCTAAAGGGAAATTCTTTTTTTAAAGAGGGAGTGAATCTGGCTAAAAAGAGGTATAAAAATGTACAATAAGAAACCCCCTTACAAAACTATTTTTCAGAAAAAGGGGAAAATACATGTATAAATTAAACAAGTTTTACAGATTATTAATCTCACAAACTCACTTAAGTATTATTGCCAAATGTCTGCTTTTCATGGGTAACGGGGTTTTTTTAACCCAAACTGGGAAAATGACCAAAATGGCTCAGCTGTCTGTAAAACAGGCAGCACTGTCTCACCAGTCCAACTCCAAAATCCTCTGTTCTACAAGTCATTTCTCTTGTTTTGGATACCTACTTCTGTAATCCACTTTATGTTTCAGCTCACATTTCAATGAAAAGATCGTGAGTATTGTGAGTAACAAACATTTTTATCAAAGGCAATGTTCCACAGGACAGCAAAGAAATAAGAATAAGTGTATTGGTTTTGTGTGGCAAGGTTTTGGTAGCAGGGGGGTTACAGAGGTGGCTTCTGTGCAAAGCTGCTGGAAGCTTCCCCTGTGTTCGAGAGAGCCCATACCAGCCGGCTCGAAGACGGACCCGCTGCCGGCCAAGGCTGAGCCAATCAGCGATAGTGGTAATGCCTCTGTGATAACATTTTTAAGAAGGAAAAAAGTTGGGACAGAGAGAAACAGCCGCCGGAGTGAGGAGTGAGAACATGGAAGAGAAACAACCCTGCGGACACCAAGGTCAGTGAAGAAGGAGGGGGAGGAGATGTTCCAGGTGCCAAAGCAGAGATTCCCCTGCAGCCCGTGGGGAAGACCCTGGTGAGGCAGGCTGTCCCCCTGCAGCCCAGGGAGGTCCATGGTGGAGCAGATATCCACCTGCAGCCTGTGGAGGACCCCACGCCGGAGCAGGTGGGTGCCCGAAGGAGGCTGTGACCCCGTGGGAACCCCGCGCTGGAGCAGGTTCCTGGCAGGACCTGCGGATCTGTGGAGAGAGGAGCCCACGGAGCAGGTTTTCTGGCAGGACTTGTGACCCCGTGGGGGACTCATGCTAGAGCAGTGTGCTCCTGAAGGACTGCACACCGTGGAATGGATCCATGCTAGAGCAGTTTGTGAAGAACTGCAGCCTGTAGAAACGACCCACGTTGGAGGAGTTCGTGGAGGACTGTCTCCCGTGGGTGGGACCCCACGCTGGAGCAGGGGAAGAGTGTGATCAGCCCTCGTCCTGAGGGGGATGAAGTAGCAGAAAATAATGTGTGATGACCGTAAACCCCATCCCCGTCCCCCTGTGCTGCTGGGGGGGGGGGGTTGGTAGAGAAATCTGGGAGTGAAGTTGTGCCCGGGAAGAAGGGAGGGGTGGAGGGAAGGTGTTCTGAGATTTGGTTTTATTTCTCATTACCTTACTCTGGTTGATTTGTAATAAACTGAGCTAATTTTCCCCAAGCTGAGTCTGTTTTGCCCGTGACGGTAATTGGTGAATGATCTCTCCTGTCCTTATCTCGACCCGCAAGCCCTTTGTTATATTTTCTCTCCCCTGTCCAGCTGAGGAAGTGGGAGTGATAGAACGGCTTTGGTGGGCACCTGGCATCCAGCCAGGGTCTACCTATCACAATAAGAAAAGGTAAGAAAATATTCTCCCAAATCCTTTCTAAACACTGCTTTTGAACATATGTTGAATGGAGTTTTCAAAGGTACTTACTAAGAGTTTTGCAACTGTCTGCCTTAAGAGCAAAATTTGTTCAGCTCCAAGTATTTTTCAAAAATTACCAGGGCAAGTTTATAGGACAGATAATATATTTTAATGGGCCAACTAATTAAGTTTAAAATAAAAAAGCTTCTGGCACAGGAGCTTTCTTCAGCAGAAGCAGCAGCAAAAAATAAGCTGTATGAACTTTGAAATTCCCTATGACTTTATCAATACGCTTCAGTCACACTACTGTACATAGAGACACAGTAGAGACATTCAGTATAATTTACGTTGCATAAACAAAGAACCTGAGCAAAGTGAAGGTAAGTTTTTGTTAAATTTGGAAGAAAAGTTAGGGAAAGTTAAGATTCAGACTCAATTTTGTTTCCTGTATTTACAGGACAATGATATTCTAATAAATAATAATAAATTTTAAAGCTAAATTATAAATTTATAGTAGTATTGTTGTAAAGTATAGTAGTAAAGTAACATAAAGCTTAATACTATTATTTAAGTAAAACTGACAAAAATGGGTTTAGTTTCATGTAAAAGGACAGTTTTGCAATAACATTCAGTACTCAACTTTATGGATACAGCAAGTTCATTACAAAATCTCATTTTGGAAAAATACTTTGATCGCCTTTTACAATAAAGGTTTAAAAAAAAGTCTCAGCATTAAAAAAATCACCTCTGAAGTAAGGAGGCTTAAGACTGAATGAAATGTTATTACGTGAACAAAAGTGGAAGTTTTCATACTTTAACCAAAGAGGAAAAGAATGAAAGAATGTTTTTCAGATACTCAAACAAATGAACAAGAAGGTGTTTGCAATCTTTCAACTCTTAGTGAAGCAGAGAAAAAACCCTGCACTTCACCCCCCCAAAAAATCATCACATATATACCAGAGAACCGAACTTGGTTAAGGGGAAAATTAATTCTTCACCTGACTTAATTCAGGTGAAGAATTCTCCATCCAAATTAATGATTTATTCAGAGACAATTATTAAAATTACTTCAATGTATGCTCTTCCTAGGGTGATGTAAAAATAGGGCAATGCATGGAATAGTAGGATGACATTTCTAGTTAAAAGAAGAAGGACTAATTTTTTTTCATAACTTTAATTACTAGTATTTTTTTTCATTTCTTTAATTATATACTTACTGTAATACTTCTTGACAGCTACATTTTGCCATTGGCATTTCAAGCAAAGAGGGAATAATTTATGGGTCTGAATTTATGAAAAAAATCTAGGCTTCTAGCTTTATTTTGACACAGCAATAGTGAAAACACTACAGAGTCTATGTTCCATGGTACTAGAGCTTTATAAGTGGTTGCCATAATAAAAACCAGGATTTTCATGTAAAGCCACATTAATAAAAGTGCAGTATTATAAAATATGGAAACATCCACTGACAGATAGAAGATGTCTGTGGGAAACATAACTGGGTTTTCTTTGAGGACTCCAAGAAGAGTTAAGTATGGAGCTAGCTAAACCTTAAAATTTTTGTTTTATAGAAAATCCCCCAAAATTCCAAAGCAAATACTTTTCCAAAAACTAGAAGGACTACAAACTTGAGAAGTTGACAGCTTTGGTTATGGGTGCCAGCCCTCTGCCTGCACAGCAAAGAAAATCTGGAAAACTTTGTTCTTCACTTGAGTTCTTAAGACCCTGCACCACCAAGAAGAGGAGCAGGGCAGGCTGGGTGCTGGGAGCTCCCGGCCAGCAGTGCTGTGGAAGGGTGTTGGGCAGAGCAGGGTAGCCCAAATCCGTGGGCCCTGGAAAAATTCACATCATCTACTGGTTCTGCACAAGCTGACTGAAATCCATAGTAGATTTCAGAGAAACCAAGATGTTTCACAACATGAACATTTTCCAAAGAAAACCTTAACTTCATTAGAAAATTGAGTCAAGCTCTAGGTACCTCACTGCTGCTGAAACATTTCTCAGCTCCATACCTATGAAAATCCAGCCCAAATGTATGATGTAAACTGAAACAGCAAGAATAAAAGGACTGGGTAAAAGAAAATGTTATGAGATTAACTTCAAAGAGGAAGGGGGGAAAAAAGGAGCAGAAAACAACAGCTGGTAAGAAAACTGATTGCAAAAGGAAAGAAAAATAGCAAATAAACAGAAAAAAATGGAATGGGGCAGAAAGAAACAAATCTGTGTTTGGTCTATTTTAGCTCAGGTTTGACACATTGCTAGTGCTGTGTTGAGTAAGAATAGGAGATGGGAAACAGCAGTCTTTTGCTTGAAGAACCATTTCTTCATTCTATTGAACAGCACAATCAGTAACACAACAGCTTGCATACTGTCGTCTCTCCTTGAAAACAAACCAAACCAAAACAAACATCTTCAAAGCAAAACAACATTTCTGTAGCATCATTCACAATCTTCTCACACAGTAATGCATCTAAACAGAACAGTATCTGAAAGCAATTAAAAGCTATAGCAGGTATTTCCCTTATCTCAAATGATGAAACCCTCAAATCATACCCTCAACAGGTGCTGAATCTCATCTTTGAGACCCATGATTATAAAATGACCAGAGCTCCTAGGAGCTCAGGATTAACAACATGTGGATAAACTAAAGATTATAATGCTGCTGATGGTACTCTGCTCCCAGTGATATCAGTAAGTTCCCAGTTTCAATAGTTATCCATACACTTCCCTCAGCCACACATCTCTGTTAAGCAAGTTACCTGTGTTATGAGTGTAGCACCACCAATTTCTGAAAAACTACCCACATGCTCAAACTAAGGAACATTTAGTAACAGGCTTTTAATATAACTGAATACACACCTTTTCTATGCTCAAAATATTTCCTAGCATTTTTTAAACAGACCCATAATTTTGATCACATTACTCCCTTAAATTCTTTACTGATTCCTAGGGGGTTTACCTTCATGTTCAAAATCTGTCTCTGTATGCTAAAAACATAGTCTAACCATGTATGCATCATAATTAGAGGTATAATATCATGTAATTATCACTACATTCAAAGAATAATGCCAAAAGCTGTATTTGTTGCTTTTTGCCCTTCCACATCTCCAAGCAAAACTAAATGATTCAGCAACATAACATTATGGATTTTTATAACAAAATACACTAACATTTTATAGCTTGCCTAACTGTTGCTTACTTAAAAAGAACTTGATCTCATATACAAGCACATTTATTTTTTATTATTTTAACAGGAGCCTCAAGAAATCTTTAAGTGTCAAGAAAGGGGATAATTCTTTAAGGGATAATTCCATCTTCTGCTCACAGATGATTCCTACATATTTCAGTTTTGTACATTGATTCCTAGAAAAAGTTTTTAAATCTTGAAGACAGAGAATTGGAGGAATCATAGAGGAAGATATGATACCCGTGTCATGGTTTAACCCCAGCCAGCAACTAAGCACCACGCACCTGCTCACTCACTCCCCACCCCCCACCCCAGTAGGATGGGGGAGATAATCAGAAGGAAAAAGGTAAAATTAGTGCGTTGAGATAGGAACAGTTGAATAGAACAGAAAGGAAGAATATAATAATAACAACAATAATAAAAGGACAATAATAATAAAAGGATTGGAATATACAAAACAAATGATGCACAATGCAATTGCTCACCATTTGCTGACGAATGCCCAGTTAGTTCCTAAGAAGTGATCCCCTCCCAGCCCCACTCCCGCCAGTTTGTATAATGGACGTGACGTCGCATGGTATGGGATACCCCATTGGCCACTTTGGGTCAGCTGCCCTGGCCGTGTCCCCTCCCAACTTTTTGTGCCCCTCCAGCTTTCTTGCTAACTGGGCAAAAGAAGCTGAAAAATCCTTGACTTTAGACTAAACACTACTTAGCAACAACTGAAAACATCCGTGTGTTATCAACATTCTTTTCCTACTGAACCCAAAACATAACAGTATACCAGCTACTAAAAAGAAAATTAACTCTATCCCAGCTGAAACCAGGACACCTGGATATAATTTCAGATACTCAAAATAAAAATTACAAATTAGTTTCATATTCAGGTCTGTCACTGAGTTTTAACTTGGTGTATTGATATTTGTATTTTTTCTTTAAAAAAAACTCAACAAACAAAAACCCCATACACAAACAAACCAAGACCAAAAAAATGCATACCAGCGTGGCCACTGTTTCCAGAACATGATTAATATTAACTGGATGCAAGTGAAACACTCTATTCTCTCCCAGCACTATTGCAGCATATTATCTTTGTTTAATTTACTTTGAGTAATGAAGCCTAAAGCCAAAATCCCAAACAAAAAAAGAACTACATCTTCACCCTGCTCATACACCCTAAACCCAAAGATAAATTGTTTTTCTCATACTTCTGCATGCTAATTGTTCCTACCTCTTTAAGTGTGGAAACTTTACTGAGTTATCTGTGCGTTTTGCTAGGAAAACTGACTGCTTTCCAGGAGAAGAACAGCAATCCTTTGTTAACTTTATATTACATGAATATTTGAGGTAGGACATCAGAGAGTGCACAGGTGTATAGATTGAGGTTTTTCGTTTGTTTTCCCCACAAATCCACTTAATCCCCCTATTCTCCTAACCTTTAGACTCAAGAACAAGAGGATACAAACATACGGATACTGTTAAGTTTTATCTATGGGACATCACAGATGGCATCACAGCAAAGGCACCAACAGAGTCATACTTCTCCACATCTTGAAATTGAACATAATATTCCAGAGATGTGATAAATAGCTGACCAGCAAATGTCTGGTGTGGACACCAAACATAGTATGAAAAACTTCTACTACCAATATTCACAAAATTAGAAGATAATTTTCAGGTCTGCATAATGAATAAGAGATTTCAACCCCTATGTTAAACCATGTAGGTTTTCATCAGGATGACACAAAATGGAGACAATTTTAAATTTTTTTGAAACCTAAAATATACACCAAAATATTAAAACAACATTAGAGCTGTCATACTGTTGGTAGAAGTAATGTTTCCACCAGAGTCTTAATGAATTCCTTAATAACATTACGGTACTCATTTATTTCCGTAATTACATGTTATTTATTCCCCAGAGATTCATACAATACCCAAAGAGAAAACTGTGATTATCCATTCTAATACCCTAAACAACCGAGGTAGCAGCACCTTGAGGTTTTGGTGTGTTTTTTCCATTTTTAACCATATCTACATTCAAAACCAAAACCAGATGAGCTTGATTTGGAAACTTTTGCTGATGAAAGTCTCTCCTTGTCTTTGGCAATTTGTTCCAAAGAATTAAGATCCAGTATTTACACTTAGATATACCTCGTGAAAATACAACCTTCCAGCCATTGAATAAAGTTACATCTTTGCTGTCAAGGTCAAGTGGTTGCATCATTCATAAAAATTTCTTAACACATTGGGGAGTAATCATTAACTTGCTGTTAGTCTTAAATAAACTAAATAGATTTTAATGCTTAGACATTTCAGGTCACATGGTAGACCCACTCCAGGGATAACTTGGGGTATTCATAATGAATAAGACTGATATCTTGAAGACAGTTCCTTTACTTGCATGAGAAACTAAAACATGCATGGTGTCCAAACCTGTGGACTGCCAGATGGGAAAGGACTGTCTTCCATGAAGGTAACACATAGGGTGTGCCTTATAGCACAGGAGCTAGATTCTCTTTGTGACAGCACCCATGTGATGCTAGACAAGTAAGCTGCAAAAACTTTTCAGTGGTACTTATTATAGTTTCCTGGGCACACAAAATGATTAGGTAGTTTTGACTTAATCTTTCAGTGTCTCAGTTCCACATATAAAATAGGCAGTAAAAATTCATTTGTTTTACGGGGTTGTAAAAATAAAATAATACTTATTAAGCATTTAGTCAAGTATTCACATGGGTGCCTAAATTAGAAATCTGAGCCTTTTGTGGTCAGTGAGGCAAAGTGGGAGATAGAAACTAAATTAAAAGCTTGCCACTCTTCACTGGCTACACAGTAAAACATAAATTTTCCTGGGTACAATATAAATGTATTCTACAAAATGGAGAATACAATCAAAAATTTAGTTCCAAAAGTTGCCTAGTGACTGATTCATGTTAAAAGAAAAAGAATACAAAATGCAGTGTGATATGGTTATAGAGACAGAATAAAAACTGCTTTTGACCCTGGGAGTTGTTAGGTCTTATTCATTAATAGACAAAAATTACTTTTGCTACATCTTCTGTAGAATGAGAGAGAGACATGAAGAATGTGTTTCAAAAGTAACTAAACACAACTGCAATCATTAGTGAAATAATAACAACAACAGCTCTCTGATCACTGGCTGCTGGGCTACAGAGCTCAACAGTGACAGGAGCTCTCACCTTGAGAAGAACGGCAAGCACAGAGGAAAACAGTGTGGTCCTTGGTTTCTTTTCCTCTCTAGTACTGATCTACTTGGCAATTTTCACACACATTGATGTTTTTTAAAATAGCTTTTAAGTAATTTTCAGAACAGTATTTATTCCTTGTACACAAGTCTGGTCCCAAAGCTTCTTGTGTCTCTTCTACACAACTCCACTACTCTAGTGGGTTACTTACATGAAACTTTGCAAGCCAAGAGGTTGAGGCTGTTACTAGTGAGTGCAGTTCTGAGAAGCAGATACAAACTCAGCAGTGTCATTCTATGCCCCTAGACTTAGGGCATCAGATATAAGACTCTGAAACTCCTTGCAGGAAAAAGGACAAAGGCAAAACCTATCTTAAATACTGTTTAGAATCTTCTAAATTCAGTAAAGACATAGCAACAAAATAATGAAAGCCTTTGGGCTCTTAATTGGTTATACGTTAATATAAACAATGTTCTCTGCCCATGACAGAAAATCTGAATTTGTGATTTCAATTTGTAACTATAAATCAAAATTACCATATTCTTTCCTTCTGAGTGATGAGGAAATCAGGATGGTCAAATTTTAAGATAAACTTTTCTCAATTATGAGTAGTTTTCATTCCTATGTGAAATCACAGAAATGTCCAAAGACTACTTTTCAGATCATTGCAATTCTGCCTAGACTATTAGCATGCAAGAAAGAACCCTGAACCAAACCACGTGCCATATCTGAAATAGTTTGTTCCAGAAATACAATTGTAAATCAAGTTGTAGGGAATAAAGTCTGGTTATTGTGTATTAATTGCTTCAAATTTGAAGTTAATACTGTATATTGAGACAACAAGAAACAAATTTTGAAGACAAAAGTTAAAGAATCAGGTGTTTCTCCAGTATACTTTCAGTATCTGTTTAATGCTGGGATTATAGTTAATTGCAAATAGCATTTATAGTTCTCCATAACTCAAATGCACTTCCCAATCATGAGAAACAAGACTGGATAACAACAAAATAATAAGGTTTCTTTAAATATGTCTTCAGCTGTCCTTAAAACATGTTAAAACATTACAAAATGCATTAAAAATTATAGAAACTTGAAAAGCATGCATTTAATATAATTTTGTATCTTTTGGATTTGTTTTTATATGCTTCCAAGTCGTAATGTTTATGAAAGGAACAAAATACATGTATAATGTTAAGTCAAGATTCAGCAAACAATGCCTAGAGGAAAAAAAAATGAAGAAAAAAGGAAAATTAGTACTATTGTCATCTAACACTAATACATGTCTCAGTTTCTGGCTGTAGCCGCAGTACTCTCTGAACATGACAAGAGGAAAGAAAATAAAAATAACTTATTGTTGAGGTTTAATCCCAGCCAGCAACTAAGCACCACGCAGCTGCTCACTCACTCCCCCCCACACCCAGTGGGATGGGGAAGAAAATTGGGAGAAGAAGTAAAATTCATGGGTTGAGATAAGAACAGTTTAATAGAACAGAAAAGAAGAAACTAATAATGATAATGATAACACTAATAAAATGACAACAGCAATAATGAAAGGATTGGAATGTACAAATGATGTGCAGGGCAATTGCTCACCACCCGCCAATTGACACCCAGCCAGTCCCGGAGTGGTGATCCCCCACCCCACTCCCCCCAGTTTATATATATACTGGACATGACATCACACGGTAGGTATGGAATACCCTGTTGGCCAGTTTGGGTCAGGTGCCCTGGCTTTGTCCTGTGCCAATTTCTTGTGCGACTCCAGCTTTCTCGCTGGCTGGGCATGAGAAGCTGAAAAATCCTTGACTTTAGACTAAACACTACTTAGCAACAACTGAAAACATCCGTGTGTTATCAACATTCTTCGCATACTGAACTCAAAACATAGCACTGTACCAGCTACTAGGAAGACAATTAACTCTATCCCAGGTGAAACCAGGACACTTATCTAAAATACTTTGCATGCACTAAAATCAAGAACTCCAAAGGCTGATGCAGTTACCAATGATAACTAGGCTACAGGAAATCTCTAGCCATTTTCCTTTCCTTTTCTACTATTTGCCCTAGGCAGAGTCCATACTCTGAAAATCACTACCTTAAGTCAAGATCTTCCTGAAGGATCACGGGTTTAGAACCTTTTGTTCTGTGGCCCAGGATATGAGCAACAAAATCTAAACCAAATATAAATATGGGAAACATCAATGAAAATCATGTGGATCCTTTCTACAGGCTAAAAGGGCTCCAAATGCAGAGAGTCATAAGAAAAATTGCAAGCAAACAAGAAATTCCTGTCTCAGGAAGAACACCTGGAGTAGGACTCTTTAGAATAATTCTTTCAAACTGATCAAAGGAATATTACTAAGAAATCCCCAAAGGCAGAATTACAATATGTGAGAGTCTTCAAACATGCCTGCCTGTCCGACTTGCATCTAAAAGCTGATCGCCTTTCTAGGGAAATAAGGACAGTTTTAACCACTTGGCCTTTTGAAAGGATATCAAAAAGCCAGAAGAATATTTTATAAAGTAATGTACAAATAAATACCTGAATTATTACAAGTTAACTGAAAGAAACCCCTAAAGAAAGAGCTAACTTCTTACTCTTTTTTTTTTCTTTCTGCCAAGATGAAAATGACAGAAAGATTTTGGAAGGACTTCAGAATACTTATGTCTCTGCTTAAGTCCATTCTGACAATGTGAAATGGCAATTCAGCCTTCATGCCAAAAGTGCCTGATATCCATATCAGAAGTTTAGAGTAAGAAGTAATTCTGATTGGAAACCCTAGGAATTTAGTAAACTGTTAACCGTCTTAACAAAACAGACAACAATAGAATAAGACATACGGAAGGTGCTGTTTTTGCTCTAAAGTAAAAATCCGATTTAATCCCGTTACCTCTTTTCCAACTGTATTCTTTCAGGAGTTTTATTTTTCCCTTTGACAGAGATAATATGCCTCTGTAATTTCCCTATAAAGCTGTTTTGTTCAGTTTCACATCAAGTACTATTCTGAAAGTGACTGTATAGCCATCTTTTAGGTCAAATGCCCTCAAATAGCTGAAATAGGAGGACTTCCATGTATCAAACTCCTTGTTTAATCATCAGCAAAGGTGAATCTATTTTGAATACAATAATTGGAAGAGGGAAGAATTTTAAAATTTTGATCACTTGTCCACTTCTTTTCCTTACAATTCATAAAATGAATAGTAAAGTGATTTAATGGCCTAATTTGCTTGCAACAGAAAGTTCCTAAATTTAATTTTAAGCTGTGTTATAAATCTTGGGGGATTGAACATTTAGAGTCAATTGATCACTAGTTGTGTGCAAGCCATTTTTATTCGTCATGCAGCATAGGTAATTTTATCTCACTCGGGTATTTCCAGTTTATGTATTTTTGGCAGCCAGGAAGCATGCTACCCCGACCAAGGAGGCAGTGACATTTTGAGTTTAGTGTGACTTCATTGCAGTCTCTTGAGTCTATCACCGAGCAGGGCTGAGGGCCTCTATGGCCACGGTATGAAAGGAAGAGTTGGAGTTCAACAGAGCAACACCTGTGCCATTAATAGCCTCATGTGTTTTACTATTCATGTAGAAGCAGAAGGTGGAAATTCTGACATACATGGATCTTTACTACCGAGGCCCAATACTTGTCCTACATAATGTATTTGCCTGTGACAAGGATTTGCAGCAGCACAGAAAAGGTGGCGTGTGGTTCTGTTCCTATGCAAAGGCCCAAATTGATCAGGAAAGGGCTAGTAGATACACAGGGAATCTTCCTGCATGTTCTTTTTTCCAAAGCTACATCACACCGACATTGCTGTTTCCTAGTAATGCCAAGAGTTCTTAGTATCACTGACTTTCGTAGTGAAGAGACCATGATCTTGTTGCTATTTATTAGTCCAGTATCCCCTTCATCTTACAGCTACTATGAGAAAAAACAAAAATACTCTTTGTGGTTATTTTTAGGAAGAAGGACTAGAAAGACAAAGGAACAAGGATCTCCCTATCTTTCACTTTCCCTGCCTTCTAGACTAATTTAGTTACTGCTTGAAAGTATTTTGAAAACATGCTTGCAAGTGCTCAAACAAATTTGGAGTTCTTCAGAAGGAAGAGGCTATCATGATGTTACTGTGTTTCTCTATAGGATTGCAGAAGGCACCTGCAGGACATGTCTTTACAGCCATTTGATAAAGCTCTGTAAATACTTGTAATAGTAGAAACAGCAGACAAGAATGACTGTTGGCAGTTGTGCTTTGTTGCTTACTTACTGAGTGAGCTTAGACTAACAGTCCTATGTCTCTGAAACTCATTCTGTCTGTAAAATGGAGATAATACTCTCAGAAGTGTTTGCTGAGAATTAATTAGCTATTATTTATGCACTGATCCTTTAAAAACAAAAACAATCCATGCACTGTTTTTACATCCCTGCTTGCTTAAAAAAAAAAGAAAGAAATCAAATGAGAGACTCATTGACTTTCGTGGCCAGAAGGGAGCATTACGATAATCTAGTCTGGAGTTCAGTAGACACAGAATACTGACTCCCAGGCACTAATTCAAATAATAAATTCTCAGTCTGGGCTATAGTGCAACATTCATAAGGTTGTTCAGTCTTGATTTCAAAACTGAAAGTGATGGAAAATCAAATCTATCACAACCCTACGGAAGCTATTCCAATAGTTACTTATATTCAGTGTTTAAATTATGTATTATTTCTACTTGGGCTTGTCTGGTTTGTTTATCCAGTTACTGGATCTGATGACGTCTTTTGTTCTGTATCAAAGAATGGTTCACTATCACGGATAACCTCTCCTTTGCAAGGACCTGACAATCTAGGATGAGAAAACACTGGCTATACTTCCATACAATCAAAATAATCAGGTAATTAAGCAAAACTGGTAATTTGTCTAGAACAGCTTGCAAAATGACAACATGATCTGTCTTGCAAAATGTGTACAGGCTTTCTTTAAAAGACACTAGCTCTCCCCCTCCCCCCGCAATGAATGTGTAAAATCAGACTAAAATAACAGCATGGGTTTCCATTCATTTTTTGTTGAATTCATTCTCTTGCTGTGTCACTGTCTTAAACATTAGGGTTCAAGCCCTTCTTAAATGGGATAACCAAAAGGTTTCAAATTATCACTCATGTTATGCATTATTATCTAGCTGGGATTGTTATATTGTACTGTAACAGAAAAATTTCAGGCAGTCTCCACTGTGCTTCATATAAGCTCAGCTGTGACTTAATGATACAAGCAATATGATAACACAATAGCTCATACTTCCATTTAAAAATTGCCATTCCTCTTTTTGTAACATAAGATCAGTTCAGATAATCTCTGTGCAATTCAGATTGATTGTTTAGAATAACTCCACTACAAATGTTAAATAGCTGTCATATTAATATATCAGAGGCCATGGTGAATATCCAGTTTTTAGGAAGAATGTCACAAAAGTTCAATCTATCTTTGTGCATATTTTTTTTTTTTTTTCAAAAATCCCAATTCACTCTCATATATATATACACAATACAATTGTTTAGCCCTGTTACTCTAAGCTTGTTTAAGGAAGAATAAAAAGAATATACTTTAGACAGAACAGAGAGCAAAGCAAGGTGGAAAGAAAGAAGCAGTGATAGATCCTTGTTTTCAGCAGCTTTTCATAAATTCTCTTGGGAAGCCAACTGAGTTTCATTAAAGAGAATGAATCAATGGTCCTTCATAAAAAGAAAATCAATTAGAAAGTCATTACCTGAAAATTAGCACTCAAAAAACAAAATTCCATTTTAAAGCCAATTAGACTATATGTCAGTACTAAGTTGAATTGCACTTGCATTGATGTATGCAGAATGATGAACATCCTCCATCCCTAAGAGATATAGAGAGTGAAAAATTAACGAACATGTTTATAGACACTATTGAATCTATTTTTTGCAAGCTATCTCAAGCAGCAGATGACTATGCTGGGCTTTGCAACAACTTTACATTGTATATCTCAAGTACTGATGTTCTCACTAGAATTACAGCACTTGAGGAAACCTTACTTTTGCTCGCTGTCCTAACAACACATAGGAAAACAACTGCTACTATAAAAGCCAGAAAGAGGGCTGAAGGCAGGTAAGTACTCCAATAGCCTCTTTCTCCCAATAGCTTGCCATAGCGCGGGCATGATTTATGTTTTGTGCTACACTGGAAAGGCAAATAGTGCTAAGTGTTGAGAAGGAGGAGTAGACAGCATCTCACAGAAGAGCTAAAATCTCCCCCTGGGCTGCAGCTGGACAGTCAGCCCATCCTGCTTTCCTATCTACAGTGACCAGGCTAATCCATCATGCCTGGGTCTGCAATGCAGAAAGAGTGGTATATCCTTCCCTCACAGGTCTGGTCTGAGTAACAGGAGGCAGCAGAAAACGTCCCCTGAGGGTGGGATGCTGCAGCTTGCAATGCTAAAGTAGCATTCCGGCAAGTACGCCTCACCCCATCCTGTCTGTGCGAGGGAGGGGGCACTCCCCCTACATCTACCATTAGGGGTTTAATCTTAAACACAGACGATAAAGATAGAAGAAACAAGACACAGAAGCACAAATTCATTACAGAACATCAAGCACATCTTAATCGCATACTTAACATCATGCACACACTTAAGTAGAATTAGGTTAAATAGCTAAAATGTAAGTGCCATCTTGAAATGAGATGCTTTTCTGAGTTGGGGTAAAAGGGTTCAACTTCAAGAGCTTAATTTAGGTGGTAAATTGAAGTGCTGAGTGACAGACATGCTAGAATAACCAAGACATCCCCATCAACCCAGCAGATGTGACACAACATGCAGGAGGTCTGAGATGAGCCAAAAGCTTGTGGCCAGGCAGCCTGCCTGAGGTCTCGCAGCTGGTGCTGGGTACTTCAGTTCAGGAAACAGAACTGCACTCCGGGTGCCTAGAGTATATCTGTCTGTGTATGAGATTAATCCTGCCCTAGGGCTACCTACTTATCTTCTAGCACTATAAACTTAGTTCAGAGAAGAACTTTATCTAAAGGTCTACCCACATGTTCTGGTAACAGTTACTTGCACATTAGAACCAGGTATTCTACGCCGTAGGAATATATGGAGTAGAAGGTTCATCTACAAATTCACATATATCTCTTTCGTTATACTGATTAATAATTTTGCCTTTGGGTTCAGTGATAGCAGAAAACTAATGCTTGGGAACAAAAATCCCCAAATCCTATCAGATTACATTTATGCTGGGGTCCAGTTTGTCTGCATTGACAAATTAACCACCATGTTTAGTCTTAATAATTGAGTCAAATACTGTGGCTCAAAACACTTTGCACTCCATCCATGGTTCCAAAATCTAGCATGAAGACCACCTTTTTAAAGTGTTAACCTGGATCTATGGAGTGGTACCGTAAACAGAAAAGTGGAAAAATTACATGTCAGAAATGAATACAAATAATAAAGAATGGGATGGCATGATTTTGTAAAAAAAAATAATAAAAAAAATACTATTACTCAAGTACTATATTTACAAAATACAGAACCACCACATACCATGCTCTTATTGTCTCTCATTTAATCCAATTAACAAAACATATTTTTAGGACACTGTGCATCATTATATTACCTTTTCATACAGAATAAAAGATGGTTAGTAAATCAAAATATACCTAAGTTAGGTGTCAGTGTAAGACAGTGTATAAATGGCCAGTATTAAAAAATATAAGTGAAAAGTTTCTGAATGCTCATTTATATTTTACAACATCAGCTCTGGTTCTTTGGCTGTACTTCCAAATAACCCCAGTATATCCCAGCAGAACGCCTAGACATCTAAGTCACTGCCTGTGTTTAGGAAGGTGGTTTGCTCACTTGTGAGAGGTGCTCCTGAGAGGAAGGATTTTAGAAATTTTCTCAACACGAATACTGAGTACCTAATCTTTTGCTCCAACAGGTCAATCAGTAAGTCAGCTCTGCTTTCTTTGTAGATCATCTGTAAATGAGAATGCTGAGGGCTGACTTCTCACATAGTTGTTGTGTTAAGGGAAAAAGAACTCTAGCAGTAAATGATGAGAATATGTAAGAAGTTGGCTCTAATCACAGGTATGCAACACTGTATTCCTGAAAGTAGCATTAAACCCTTAGGGCTATGCTGGAAAATTGCTGTGTGGAGCTGTAACTATGCACTTGCCTTTGACAGCTACATCTTGACATAATGTTTGAAATATCTGAGTGAGTGACCTGACCCATTCTAGGCCCAAGTGAGATGCTGTATTTCTATTCAGGGGAAAGTTCATCAATTCAGACATCTACAAGTTATACACTATATTTCTACCTAAATTCTGAATTTAAAACAGACATGTCTTCTTAGACTGTAAGTGTACGGATGCATTTTGAAAGATCATAAAAATCATGAATGAATGAAGTTTTGTAGAAAGAGTCAAACGCAAAGTACTCTAATGATAGTATTGAGCTCTTAAGTGCTAAAAAAGAGGGAAAACAACAACATGGGAAAGGGAAGAGGAAAGTACAGCTAAAAAAAATATTGCCATTTAAAACTATAAAGCCAGCAAATACATCCACATTTCTGCCAACTTCTGCTGACAAAAGCCTGGAAACAGCAGAAATCAGGAACTCAGTGGATGCATTGGGTAGTTGCTGGGTCTGATTAACTCTCTAGTTTATTACAAGTTGATTACATGTTTCAGAAACAGCAGAAAATTTCAGTACTGCCTCCCTAAGTACAGCGTTTTATAAACTTACAGTCTGAACCAAGGAAGTGATGGGCATTTAAAGGTTCAGGCAGAAACAGAATGAATATTACATGTGGATTAAGCAAAAAAACCCACACCATTAAACAGAAAGATCCTTTTGCTACACCACAGAAATTAAGACACAACATAAAATGAGGAGTAGAAGTAGAGGTATTTAGCAAAGTCAATACTTAAGTTTTGTTCTTCCCTAAGGTAAACAAAATTGGACATAAGTGCAAAACCAAAATAGATAATAGGAAGGAATGGTTCAGAATGGAAATGACCACATCAGAAACAAATCATGAAGACACAATGTTAGGCATACCTAAGAAAACCAGGTAATATCTACCCAAAACAGACTGAAGAAAATTATGCATGAAATGTTAAGTCCTTTTTCCAGAAGTTATGTATCTATCAAATTTGTACAACAGGGAGTGGAGAGCAAAGGGATGGGGAAAGATAAGGATTCGTGAACAACCTCCATATTTATTTATTTATTTTGCCAGAAAGGCAAAATAACTGTCCAGAAAACCACAGACCTTTAGCATAAACTTACTCAATGCTAAATATATTTTGAAGCAAAGAGCAAAGAAAGATGTATAAATCTCTGGGAAACAATAAAATCCATCAAAGGCAGAGTTAAGCTAACCCATCTGATATCTCTTCTGCAAGACTTTTTTTTGGTTTGGGTTGGGGTTTTTTTATAACAAAGATGGAATATAGGTAGATTTCAATGTACTGTTTTCTATTCACTCATGGGAGATAAGTAATTGAGATGGAGAAGACAACAAATAGTGTAACATTTGGAAAGGAGCCAAGGGAACGTGACAAGGGAACTAGGAGAATAGAGTTTATTGGCTGACTTTCTCAAGAATCATTCTTGGGTTTTGTATTATTTCATTAATGAACTGGACAAAGGAAGTAAGGCATGTGCTAATGAACACATAGATGACAAAGTTTGAAGTTTCTACCAAGATCAAGGAAAAAATTAACAGACTTGAGCAACGATGTGATAAAACTTAAGAGAGAGCTAACTAATGCAAAGTCAAAGGACCTCACCTAGAAACCAAATGACAATTTCTTCTATTATCGGGGGCAAAAGTGGGTAGGAAGTGAGCTGCAGGGACTGTCTTACCAGATACCAAAACAAAATGAGTAATAAATCTGTCTTCAAACATGTCAAAAAAACACAGCCTGCCAAGACACTTTGTAAGACCAGCAGATGAATAGATATAAACAGAATACAAAAGGAAAGCCATGGCAGAGAAGGTAAATGTGTTCTTTGCATTCTGTGGATGAAACTGGGGTGATCTCCCTCATGCATCTCTTCTTTCTAAGGGATTTTGTCAAGGATTCAGTTTGAAGCAGTTTTGGAACAAATAAACAAAATGAAAAGTAACAAAACACAAAGGTCAGACAGTATTCACCCATAGGTTCTAAAGCAACTCAAGGATGAAGTAGCTCAATTATTAACAATGGTGAATAACTTCTCACATAAAACTGCTTTGGTGCCTAACCATAGGAGGGTGGCAATTTTTAAAAATCCTCCTCCAGAGACCCAGGGAATTACAGACCAGTAAGCTTGCCATCTATGTCAGGCAAAGTCTTATAAACTAGAATAAAGAACAGAATTAGTGCAGACACCTGAGTAATTATGATCTGCTTGAGAAGAATCAGCTTGGCTTTTACAAAAAAATCCTTCATTATAAACCCAATGAAGTTAATTGAAAGAGCAAATATGCATATGGATAAAAGTGATCTGGTTAATGTTATCAGTTAAGCTTTCCAGAGACTGTTGAAAATATCCCTCACCAAAGGCTTTTAAGATGACTAAGCAGTTATAGTATAAGAAGGAAAGTCCTTAATGGTAAAATAACTGGTTAAAAGAGAAGCATTAGAGAATGTTGAGTTATAACAGTGGAAATCTCCAGTGGAGTTGTGCTGTTACCTGTAGCGTTCAGCATACTCATAAACTATATAGGAAAGAAGGTAAGAAGAGAGATAAGAAAGTTTGCTGATGGTACTAAGTTATTTAGACTGAGTAGTAAGGGTGAGAGAGCACTGTGAAGAACTGAAGCAGAATATGTCTTATGAGCCTGAATTACTGAAATTAAGTGTAGATAAATGTAAAGTGCCACATGGGGAAAAGACTACCCTAATTTCACATAAAAATGATGAGCTCTGAGCTAACGATTACTATTCAGAAGAGAGACCTTAAGATTATAAAAGGTAGTTCCATGAAACAGCCAGCTCAATGCTCAGTAGCAGTTAAAAAGTAAATTAAATGCTGGTACAGGAGTACAGAAAATACAGTTATGACACTGTAAACCATGGTTCATCTACAGTTTGAACATAATGTGAAGTTCTAGTCCCCTCATCTCAAGAAGGATATAAAAGAGGTAAGGAATGAAACCTCTGTATGAGAAACAACTGAATAACCTGTGAGTCTTCAATATGGAAAATAAATTACTTCCCTGGAATATGAAGAAGGTCTACAAAATCACAAGGGATGTGGAGAGAGTGTAAAAAGGATCAACTTTTCACACAATCTTCTTGGGTAAAGATATATTGAGCATCAAATGAAAGTAGGTTCAAAACAATCAAAAAGAGAGGAAACTCAGCAAATGGGCAGCAACGTATAAAACTTATTACCACAAAAGTTGTGGGTATTAAATGCCTGGGTGGAATTAAGAATGGAAGCTGCGAAAGAACATAGGAAAGAATTCACTGAGGATTACTAAATAGGTAATACCAAATGTGACTTAAGAAATCTTTGAACTGAAACTAATTAGAAGGTAGAAGCATTTTACATGGAAGCACCATACATATTTCCTTCATTTTTATTTTTCCCCAGGCATTTCCTTATGATCAATGTGGGAGACAAAAGAGATGGATCTTTCATCTGATTCATTATGGCCATGCTTGAATTGTTCTTATTCTATTCTATGCAGTACAGGCACATGTTATTGTATCCCTGCTATATTGCAATAGGAAAGGCAAACTTGATCTTGATATATTTCAACTTGATGTGTTTCAAACTTTTTTTTCCTCAGGCAGAAATAAGTAAATATTAATGCCAGTGTATGAGGCACTGGAAAACTTCCCTCTTCATCGTATAGACAGTTCATCCTTATAGCCTTAAAACATGAAAACGGTATATAGAAAAAATGCTCAGATGAAGTACAGAAACAGAAAGTCTGTCTTGCCAGAGAAGCACAGATGTGCTTGGTATAAATAACACAAAGAAAAAAGAAAAAACCTTATGACTACTGTTCATAAGAACATCGAATAGAGTAAATGCTACTGAAACAAAAGGAAAAATACGATAAAAGTTGCAATGGTTATCAAATATTCATTACTAAAATTAGGATAGAATTGGGAAAAGGTTTCTGACCAGCAGCAGGGGTGGAATTCTGTCATAAACTTCAAATAGAGTTAGCAAGGCTAAGAAATCTAACTTAGAGAGCAGATCCTTCGTTGGTGTAGGGACTTGTACAATGCAGTTGCTAACAACAGCACACAAATGGATATTATCACCTAAGAGGTCGCTAGCAGATCCCTTTCCTATGTTCATATGATTATTATTTTTTTTTTAAACAGAAAAAAAAAAAAATTAAAATATTCTATAATCTCACTTTGGAGAGATTCAATAAGTTTTATGATGGGATTGTGTCAGAATGCTTCAACAAACTAGGAAATGTATTTCTGTCAGACTGCTAGCTGTAGCTTCAATCACAGTTACAGAAAATTAAACAGAACACTTGTCAAATATCAGGTCACTTGATGTTTAATTCATGTGCAAACACCTACTCCAGTAGTTTTCAACATTTGATGCACTAGAAACTGTTTCCCAGAAGTGGTCTTTATTCACAAAGTGAGAAAACCAGTGTGAACTTGATGCCTGAAAATGAGTTTGTTTTCCAAGCATAAAAATGTCTGACAGGCTAGAAGCCAAAACTATATATTTTTCTTGTGATTAATATGAAGTAATTTAAACAAATATTTACAATATTTCTTGTCTAAATCCAAGAAAAATGTATTCCCTTAAAAATACTTTTAACTACAACACCATTCTCTTAAGTGAGGAGCACTTCACCTATGGTCCCTGAGCAAGTCCAAGCACAGCAAAACAGAGTAGATTTACCACTCTCTTTCCTAAGAATTCCCCATATTCAAAAAATCCATGTATGTGCCAATGACAGATTAGTCGTATTAGTACTAGTAGAATTAGTCCTTTTTCCTCACTGAGATTTGCCTAGGGACAGGGGTTTGTTCACAAAAAAAATCCACTTGCTAATTTGGACCAAGGATGAACACCACTGTTTCCCTAAGCAGAGACAAGGAAATCTAAGAGAAATAATAATCTGGAGGAATGTTTTCACTATTATTTATTTTAAGATGCCCAGAGACAAGAAGACCACACTAGGTGGATTTCCCTCGCTTTAAAAAAATCCTAGGCTGCACAGACAGCAGCATGAAATAAAGCAGAAAGGTGGATAAATAAGAAAAGGAAAAACTTTGCAAAGAACAGGAAGTTTAATAGGGGAAACCAGGAAGAGGATTCAAAGTGGAATGCAGGGTTTCTTCATCAGCAAGTGTGGAAGGTGATCTTAGTAGTCATATCACAGATGAATTAGAGTGAACACTTTGTGTTTCAGAGGTCAGATGAGTGAACCTGATTTCTGTAGTCAAAATGGAAAATCATATGTATATGTTTATGTACTTGTATATTAACCACTAGGGTCTGGGATCAGCCTAGATGTGCTCTGTTCCCAGAGGATCATTCCCTTCTTTTCACACCCCTGACGCCAGAACATGAAGCTGAGAAGGGACATCTACAGGCGAAGAGATTAATAAAACGGTTCTTTAGAAAAGAGGAAAGGAAGGTGCAACTATCTGGAAGCGAAGGGAGGTTGCTGCTGAAGGTAAAGCATATGGCTGAAGGCAAAGGAAGGTAAAAAGGACCTGCCTCAGAGAATTATTAACAGTGAGGTTGTGGTCACTGGGGTGATATCTGCAGGTAAGGAGGAAGAAAAATCCAGCAATGGTGGGCAGGAAAGCTGTCAAGCAAGGACAAATACAGTAGATGAGAAAACTGCTGTGATATCAATGGGCATAAGTAGGTATGAGCAGAAGGAAATCCTTTAATGAATATGAATGGAAGCTGCATTGGCACAGGTAAGAATTAACATTTTCAGTTAAAGGGAAGAGCAACAGGAAGGGCACTTCTATTGTTTAGCTGGAACACAATTCTGAAGTTGGGATATGGAAGTCTTTCATACACACATGCTATTTTAAATTTTCATATGCCTTAGACTGTAAGAGACTGTAGCAGAATTTTAAATTCTTATGCTCTTACTTTTCATATTATTTTCCTATTCAAAATTCTGCTTCCTCTCACAGAACTGCTTTTTTAAAGGGCGATGGTATTCCTAAATCCAATTTCTACTCTACCTGCAGCTGACATTTTCTTGACAGTGACAGGTTTTTTTACACAAATCTAGAAGAGTAGATAGCACTTGTTTTTTCAGTTTCCCAGGTGTGTTTCTAGTTCCAGACTACACTATGCATTAAAAGGTACTTCAATATGTGAGCGGGCAACAGTCAGCTGTTTTACAAGGGAAAAGAAAACCCTTTTTTCCTTACCTATTTCAGCTTTTTTCAAGGAGAGCTTTAACACTTGAACAAGTTTCCAAACCACTCCAGGCAGTATGATATGAAGTAATTTTAACATGTTTCAGTACATTAGCTTTAAGGAATAATACTTACTTCTTTGCTCTAAGATTGTCCAAGTCTCTTTGCTAAAATAAACCATTGGACATAATGAAGATTTGATATTTCTGTAACAGGAAGCCATATTTCCTACTTACATCCATGTTCCTCTGTATGGTGTGCAGTTACACTGGTTGTACATCCATATACATGCACTAAAATATCATTAAAAAATGCCAGAAAAGTCTGGTATTTAGAAAAAAAAGAAGTATTAAAATAATGGGGAAATCCTAGATACTTTGTTTCTGAAGAACAGATATTTTATGGTTCTCTGAATACTGAATTGGAAGCTTGACAAAAAGGAAGTTTATTGTTAAATAGTGTTCCAGTGCTTGACAGCTGATTCTAACTTTTACTTCTTTAAATTTCATGGTATTTTCTATAACTTTAAAAGTAAAGTTATGTTTCTCCACTTTTACTCAACCATATCAAGTACAGAAGCAAAAAGTTTAATTATCTTTGGTTAGGAGTTCTATGTCATAAACAACATGCATGTTTTGTCACCCACTCCATGCATTTTCTCTAGTGTTCCTGAAATAGAGTATCTAACACATATTTCAAAATTATATTTTTACGGTTAGTAAGATGGAGGCACCCTGTCTGTATCATGAATAATTTGTTCAGACTACATTTTCCATTATGTTTTCTTCATTCTTCATATATGCACAACAGGCAATGGACCAGCAACCTCAAGTAATATCAGTCTGTTTCTGTTTTAGTATCAGGAAGAATTCAGGCAAAGGCAAAAGGCATCTGAAATGCTCTGTAAAATATGCCTTCACTGATTAGGAAGACTAACTCAAAAAAATTTGATGCTTTCTTGATTTGGCTAGTTTGGTCTTTCATTTCTAACTGAGTCTTCTGAAATAGTTACTTCAGAGGATGGATTTTTGAAGAAAAATCTTGACTATGAAGAACTGATCTACCACACAACATTTTGCTTATTATCAATGAATTAAGCAAGTAGCTTCATATATAAGTTATATCTCATTATTAGTCTACTAGATAGTCCTAATCAACTGTAGACATTTTTAGAAGGATGGATTTATGCTGTTCTCTGTTCCATTCTTTTATATACCAAAAATAGATTTTGTGAAACTCATCAAATGAATATATGCCCAGTAATTGTGCTGCAGTCATGAGATTTGATAGCTGCTTTATTGATACAGTATTACTTTTGACTGATGAAAAAGGGACACCGTAACCATTCTATTAAACTACTCAAAACTTACTCTTGAGTAACGTATCATATATCAGAATTTGGAATTACTTTATTAGGCATTAAATTTTCAACTTAAGTTTTTATTCATTTTTACTAGAGTAACAAAAAAGAGCAAGACATTACTCCGTCCTTGCCTTGAGGTTTTATAACAAAAATTCAAATAATCAAAACTAATTCTCATTAGGTTATAATCTTTTGCTCTTCTCCAGTTTTTATAGGCACCTGATTTAGCAGCAGTCCTTAATAACTCAAAAAAGCATACATGAAAGTTGCACTCTGAACTTAGAAAATAAGATATTTCCCCATTGATTTTAAAAATTTTAAAAACCCAACACCAAAACCTAACCATTTTCTATATAGTATTCTGTATGTCATAACAAATGATGGCATTTCATTTTAAGTGTTCAAGGCACAACAAGCAAAACACATAAAAGGTCACAGGCTGTCTAATATTGCAAACTACCGATCAGTCTATTTCAAACTGATTGACTTCTCTCCGACTACGGTCTGCCAGTTTGTTTTCTATTCTTTGCTATTTTCTCAGCCATGTTTTACAGATTGAGGCTATGTCTCCAATGTTAACTTACTAACGAAAAGTGTACAATTTAACTAGAAGATAGTGTCTGATTTCATTCTATTCCGGAGTCCTCATGTTGAGGGAAAAGAAGTTCATCTTTAGCTCTTTGTGCCATCTGATAATTTTGAACAGTCATTAGAAGAGCTGTATCTAGTCCCCCCAGATGCCTGTTTAATACCCTCATTAAAAATGTATACAAAGATAATTTTATATGTGCATGTACTATTTCAACTTTCATGATCCCAGCATGCCTCATGAACTATTTGTATACCATCTGGCATATACAAACACCATTTCTCATTCCTAAAATGAGAACCAAGTACAGGGACAACAGCTAAATGCAACCACAACAAAAGTCACATCAGAACTTGAAGTAAGGGAAGTTGAATCACAAAGAATATCAATCAGTTAATCAACTTTTAATTTATTGTCCTCCTCTAGTGAGCAGAACCAGTGGACTTTAGATGGTGATCTTCCACATTGCATTTATGAGCAATCTGGTTCATGTGAGCCCTAAATCCCCTAAAATTCAGAAGTATTTTGGAGGTGAGACAACTGTTAAGATATGTGATAGAAGTGTCCAGCCCCACAGGACTGTGACTGGTGATAGAGACCATACAAAATTTGTTTCTCCAATAGCAAGCTGTTACAGAATATCCTATTGATTCCCTAAGTAGTCCAAATTAGAAAAACATTTAGCTTAAAGAACCGTAAAACGTTATATGTGTTTGTTTCAGGCTACTTAGAATATCTGACAAATATCTGCCCCAG
Organism: Astur gentilis; assembly: GCF_929443795.1. NCBI lineage: Eukaryota > Metazoa > Chordata > Aves > Accipitriformes > Accipitridae > Astur > Astur gentilis. Next base: position 7,635,303 of record NC_064893.1, on the reverse strand, counting down.
ATGAGGTAGCTGTGCACCATCATCCAGACAGCCTCAATTGAACCAGGTATGCTCTATTATTGTCTGACAATGGTACAAAGTAAGCTAATATAGCATCGTGCCATCTTCAGGGCATTCTGTTGCAGCTGAGGGATATCTCACAGCATGAAAGAACCTTACCCATAATATTTATTAATGAGCATTTACAGGAGGGTTGAGATTTAGAGATTGTGCTTTAACCTTCATAAAAACAGTTAAATAGCAACAGTATTTGTAGGGTTTCTGTCATGATTTAGGCTGGAATAAAGTTAATTTTCTCCTTAGTAGCTGGTATAGTGCTGTGTTTTGGATTTAGGATGAGAATAATGTTGATAATACTGACGTTTTCAGTTGTTGCTAAGCAGTGTTTATATACCAAGTCAAGGATTTTTCAGCTTCTCATACTGACCTGCCAGCTGAGGCTAGGAGTGCACAAGAAACTGGGAGGGGACACACCAAGGACAGCTGACCCAAACAAGTCAAAGGGGTATTCCACACCATATGATGTCATGCCCAGTATATAAACTGGGCAAAGATGGCCAGGGGACACCAGGGCTTGGGGATTGGCTGTGCATTGGTCAGCGGGTCGTGAGCAATAGAATTGTGCATCGCTTGTTTTGTATATTTTATTATTATTATTATTATTTTCCCTTCCTTTTCTGTCCTATTAAACTATCTTTATCTCAACCCATGAACTTGGTTTTTCCCCCCCGATTCTCTCCACCATTCCACTGCATGGGGAGTGAGCAAGGGGCTGCGTGGTGCTTAATTGCTGCCTGGAGTTAAACCATGACATAGGTCTTTATAGTATTCTCCTGACATACAAGTATTTTCACATGAGTTTTGTTCCCTCATCAAATCATTAATCACTAACTCTTGTTTGTACCTCTAAGTACAAACATAGAAATATACTAAATTATTTTTTAAGGATTTCAAGTTTTGCCCTGACACTATCAGCTTTTTCTCAAGATTTGCTTTTTCAGTAGGAAAAAAGAAAACTCTTTGACATTTACACTTTGTAAGTAGTTAGCTTCAAGCACCTGACATCACATTCATTCTTGACCATCTTAACAGTTTTCTCTAAATAATTATCTTCCTGGTGGTGAACGTCCATTACTTTGTTATATTAACAATTCTTTTTCTACTACTTTACCCTTATTTGCCAGCTTTTTTTGGTCACAACTTTGACTTGTTATTTCTAGCGTTATATGAGTTCATATTTCAAATTCGTAACTACTACTGAACACTGTAACTTTTAGACAGTGGAACACTTTCTTTTGTCAAGATCTCTGAAACCACTTGGCTGCATTTGATATATTTTTCCTTCTGACTCTTCTGTAATTTATACTTAGCATGCGCTAATGTTTTCCAGCAATGCTGCAGTGTCATACAAGATTGTTCTTGGTTTAGTTGCTTGCAGACTGATGTCTAGTGCAAGAAGTTGTTAGTTACACTGATTCAGTCAAGAGTAGATCTTGGGCAATGAAATTAACCTCCAGTACGTAATAGGAAAGTTTTCCCATGAATCTAGGAAAAGGAAGCTTGGGTACAGTAGCAAAGCACGAGTGCTGCATGGTGCATCATCCATGCCATAATTAAGAAGATACATTTCTCAAAGTATCTTGGATTTCTGAAGATGCACCCCTGGTTCCCTCATAATTTAAATATCTTTCTTTTTATGCTGTAGCTGTTTCTATTTTTACTTACAGACCACCCTCCTCCCACCCCCTCCCACCCCCCACCCCCCTGCCCAATATTTCTAAGCCATTTGTATGTAGTTGAAAGCTTATTTCTAGGTCATGAAAACTATACAGAAAAAAGATGTGTGTGTACACTTACACATAAACATAGATGCATATATATGTGTATAAAAGCCAGACAGATTGATTTTCTATTGGCATGTAAAGGTTTTTAGTACTTTAGAGGAAGACAAGTAAACCACAGACGACTGTTTTGTCTGTTTCTCTTTAAGAGGAAATACAATAGTTTATAGACTCTAGACATACTTGCACTCCAGCAAATTTAACTGGTTTTCTGTCATTGCATTTACAGTATAAAATGGCTGTGGAATTTAGCGTCCTTCATTCCACAAAATAATGAGGAGCGTGCCTTTTCTACTGGAGCTGTATTTCAGCTGTACATTTATTTCCTGCATCCATTTAAAGGAAAGCTACTGCCTAGAGACTGTAGTATGAATCCCAATTGCTTTGCATATAAGTTCTTATAGCTGTGGATTTTTTGGTGATGCTTCATCACGTCTGAAGATGCTGGAAAGGGTTTCTCTAGGGCTTGGTAGTCAATGCAAGGAAAAAGGTATTTTACTTACTATCACCCACTGACCAAAAAAAATAATTGTGGTCATTGCAAATAGTTTAATTTTGCTTTTACTTCTTATTTAAAAAAATTAAGCCCCCCCCCCCCAAACCTTCCAGCTCTACCTTTTTCAATTTCATCATTTAATAAAAATTAATTTTTGAAGACAATTTTTTTTCATTTCAAAGGAACTGTATTTTAGAAACTCCCGCACCTTTCCTACTCACATTATTATCCCTTATTTTACACATAAATAAAAATGCATTGTGAAATTATTGAAACATTAAGTGTAATAGTTAAGTTCTAGGCATATGAGGTATGATCTAGAAGCCAAAATAACAACCGGAATGATACTAATGACATTCCAATTCATGAGAAGACAATACTGTCACTTGCCAAGAGAAACCACTATTCCACCCTGATTTGCTATTCCCTCTAATAAGACATTTTGGTGTTAGGAAGTAAGACAACAATAATTTAATAAATTTAATGAGCTACATAAAGTTCCACTAAATTTCTTTTTAAAAATGTTATAATAACGTAAGAGCATAGAGTTAGCTCATGAGAAAACTCATTTGGGCATTAGGAGCAGCTAAATTTAACTTGGTAACTTACTGGGGAAAAAGGCCTCTCTGTTCCATTTGTGTTATTTTTTCTAGTGTCTTCTCTGCTAGAGCATTTGAACCTCATGTGACTGCAATTATTGACTATTTGAAACACCATAAAAGGTGTGTTAGAGTTTGTATAAAGGATTTTACACAAAATTTATTCTTCATCTGGTCAGTTACGCTAAAAAAGAAATTGCTTGTGCTCAGAAAAGGGTCAGAGACATTTGCTACACATGTTTAAGTTCAACACCCTAACTTCTACTGTACACTGTAAACAATAACACACACTGATAAATATACTTAAGCATATAGGTTAAACAATACACTCATTTAGCATCTCCCAACAACCTCAGGGCAAATTCACCACTGCTGACCACATTTAGCAGAGGGCTAGAGGTTTCAGTGTTACACTTGAATACCTTTGTAGGAATTAAAGTTTAGTAAATGACACATTGTGAGTAAAGTACAGGGATTCAAATGTAACCTGAACTCAGGTATTAATTATTTTGCTAAATCTGCATGTTGGTCAGTTAAGATGGGCATAGGTAGTGATACCTACCTCACTGCTGATAGCATTAGGGAGATAGGTGGGCAGGGAGGACAGTATGGGAAAGGGTGACTTAGGGTGAGTGAAGATCTCAGGGAAGAGAGAACACAGGCATAGGACAAAAATCTGTAGAAAAACTAGTGTTCAGCTACTTCAAGGGACAAAGGCTTGTTTTATGAAGGAGTGTTGTACTGGGTTTGCAAGGCAAGGTTTTGGTAGCTGGGGGGCTACAGAGGTGGCTTTTGTGAGAAGCTGCTAGAACCTTCCCCCATGTCCAACAGAGCCAATGTCAGCTGGCTCCGAGACAGACCCGCTGCTGGCCAAGGTCAAACCCAGCAGTGACAGTTGGTAGCACCTCTGGGATGACACATTTAAGAAGAAGAAAAAGTTGCTGCGGAACTGAAACTGCAGCAGCCGGACAGGAGTGAGAATATGCGAGAGAAACAACTCTATAGACACCCAGGTCGGTGAAGAAGGAGGGGAAGAGGTGCTCCAGGCGCCGGAGTGGAGTTTCCCCTGCAGCCCGTGGTGAAGACCCTGGTGAGGCAGGCTGTCCACAGTGGAGCAGATATTCACCTGCAGCCCACAAACGACCCCACACCAGAGCAGGCGGATGCCCGAAGGACACTGTGATCCTGTGGGAAGCCCGCACTGGAGCAGGCTCCTGGCAGGACCTGTGGATCTGTGGAGTGAGGACCCCAGGCCGGAGCAAGTTTTCTGGCAGGACTTGTGTGCCCACAGGGGACCCGCACTGGAGCAGTGTGCTCCTGAAGGACTGCACGCCATGGAAGGGACCCATGCTGGAGCAGTTCATGAAGAACTGCAGCCTGTAGGAAAGACCCACTCTGGATAAGTTCGTGGAGGACTGTCTCCCATGGGAGGGGACCCCACGCTGGAGCAGGGGAAGAGTGAGGAGTCTGCCGCTGAGGAGGAAGGAGCAGCAGAGACAAGGTGTGGCGAGCAGACCCCAACCCCTTTTCCCTAACCCCCTGTGCCGCTGAGGGGGGCGTAGGTAGAGAAAATTGGGAGTGGAGCTGAGCCTAGGAAGAAGGGAGTGGTGGGGGAAAGGTGTTTTAAGATTTGGGTTTCTTTCTCATTACCCTACTCTGATTTGATTGGTAATAAATTAAATTAATTTTCCCCAAGTCGAGCCTCTGTTGTCCATGACAGTAATTGGTGAGTGAAGTCTGCCTGTCCTTATCTCAACCCATGAGCCTTTCATTACATTTTCTCTCCCCTGTCCAGCTGAGAGGGAAGTGATAGAATGGCTTTGGTGGGCACCTGGCGTCCAGCCAGGGTCAACCCACCACAAGTGCTTTTCAATTCATACTTAAAAAGAGGCTGATCTAGCAATGTATTTGTAGTTTTTCTGGCTTCATTTCAGTTGGGATCTTTACATCCAGGCAGCTATGTCAAACAGAGCAAAACCATATCACGTGTCTGTGTGAGAAATCACTAAAAATGCCTTTTAATACTTTAATTTAAATGTGTGGCTACCCTTGATGATAGCAGTTGGATACAGCTATAAAACAAGTAAAAGGGAGCACCAATAAACCCCTTCAGCTCTCCAATTTGCATCTACCTTAGGCACAGATGTGGGCTAGAGTGCAAAGTTTTCCCTGTCATGAAGAGGGTGAGACCATGTTATGTACAAGTGATTAAGTCTTATGCTAGCTTGTTATTTTGGGCACCTTAAGGAGGTGATCTTGGTACTGTCACATGCCAGCAGACCTTTTTTTCCCCCCATGTTGTATTTAAGAAGGAAGATATATTGGAAAATACAGTTTCAGGATTTTACAGTATAATTTTTAAGTCACTTTTAAAAAAAGATCTTTTAATTAAGATGCAAGATCCTTATAAAGCAAAAAATTGCTTTAAATTCCTACATTTCTTTGAGTGCATAAACTTAAAGCTCCTTGAAATACCAGGGTTAAATAGAAGTGATTATGTATTGAAACTACTGGAAAAAACTGTAATTGTGTTCCATTTAGAAATATATCCTGAAAAAGGTCCCTTTTTTCCCAGTATCAAACAGTTGCTTCCCATCTGGATGTAATTAGGGGGATGGAACAGTATCTGATGCTACTTATAAAGATAAACAAATAGGAAGCAGGAAGAAGCAAGAGCAAAGATGTTCCCATTGAGAAGGTTAATGAAGCAACTCAGGAGACTGCCAGGATAGATATAGTCTTGCTGTGGATGGTGGACTGCACAGGCACTATGACTGCTTTTCTCTTATGTGACAAGGAGCACAAAGGACACGAGGCAGTATTAATTGCCACAGTCTCTTAGCTTTTACACTATGGGACACATGTCAGAGAAAGGCATGAAGTAGATTCCCTACGAAAGAGGCTCAAAGAGTGTGATAACCTTGGAAAGCAGAGCAGCAAATAGGGAATTGAGAGAAGTCCCTGAAAAAAATATAGAGAGATTAAGAGCACCTCTTCACTCTCAAAAACAAACAAACAAACAAAATATACTCCCCCACAAAAAAAAAAAAAAAAAAAACACCAAAAAAAACCCAAACCCAAGCGAGTGGTGAACTCAAAACTGTTAAAGTTCCCTTTGACAAGATGACAAGGGGAACAAATACCAAGACCATAAAAAGGAGTAAGTAGGTTTGCAGACTTAGTAAGACAAAGATGAACCCCGTATCTTGCTATGAGCACTGTGCATGTTTTATATTGTACCTGCAGTTAACATGCAGCAAAAGGCCTTTCATTATGCCTTAGATTTACCTCCACCCTGGTTTGTATTAACTATTCACATCAGAAACTCAGGCTCTAGTTCTTTGGACTCCAGAATTCAAAACTCATTTCCTCATAAGGCTTGGTAGTGTGTCATCCCAGTAGTCAAGTTCTCTGCTTGATTCTTTTAATTCAGACTAGGCTAATCTAGGGATAATTATGTTCTGCGTTCTTATTTCTGACTTTTGCTCTGCCACTGTCTCTTCTTGAGCATTGCTTTACATTCCTTTAATCCCCCTTCACCTTTGGGCAATACTGAGCTGAGCACCCTCCCAATACTCATCAGTCAGTCTTAGAAGTTATCAAAGTGACTACCAAAGAATTAAAAAACCCAAGGTCCTTGTAAAGTTTGAAATCAGTAGATATCCAGAAGATCTAGCAGCTGCCTAGTTAGCTTATCCACTCTATACGAAAACCCAAGGAGAACTAACGTTTTGTTGATTGCTAGGAAGGACTGGTTAAGACACCTGGTAGACTTTCTCTCTGCCTCCCTCGTGCTTATTTTCTGCTTGACTGGTGACTCCCTGAGCTCATGTTGTGGTTCCAAATATCCTTTATTGGTTTTTATGTTTTCTTTTTTTTTCAGTCCATCTCATCTTATAGTTTCTGCTCTCATCTTGCTGTCTGATTCTTCTTCTGACCCGCCCTCTGAATTATTTTTGTACAACTGTTTATGACTAAACAGTAAATTATCTTCACTATATAATTTAGGAGTACACTAATTTCTTGTCAGACCATAAAAAGTATAAATTTAGCCAAACCCAGCTCACATACATTCATACAAACATATACATGTTCAAGTGCATATATATATTAATAAATACAATTTAATATAGAAATAATCTGTAATTTAAAGAAAGGAACAACACATTTACTTTCCAAAAGTAATGTCATGGTGTTTTTTTGTAGCTACATTATAACAACAGACCTATAGTTTTTAAGTCCTATGAATGCAGCAAAAGGTTTTTCTTTCAGACCAACTATAGTATGTTTCCAATTTTTTTCCCTACTTGTTTTAGAAATACAAAAACCTCCACACGTACAAATATTAGAGCACAGTACAGCTCCACCTTTCATGCTAGTTATATTTGGTATTATTTGGAAGTAATAAGCATGCATAAGTACTTCTTAAATACTACCAAGTTATAAATAAATTATTCATAAAACATTTGCCACTCTTAAAGTAAATAAGACTTAGTTTCAATAAGCAAGTAATTACTAAAGTGACCTAGATCATTCCATAAGCTAGAAAAGTTTCTGGGGGAGAAAAAAGAAGAGAGAAAAAAAAAAAATCTGATTTTTTTCACATCTAACGCTGCTACTTCTTTGACCTCTCCTGAGCCCTGGTAATTATTGTATAATTCACCTTTGACTGTGAACAAGTACAATGTGTTTTATCATCTTACTGTGGCAAAAGCATATTATCCCATTCCTTTGCAAATACAAAGTAGAAGTAAATACACAATTTTTTTTTATTTTGTATTAGCACCACTGAAAAATTAACCTTCTTGCTCTAAAGCAGGATTACTTCATTCCTAGGATTACTTTCTTTCTTCCTCTTTTTTCCTGGAATGTGTTGTACTTTATAACACTTATTGTCTGTTACGTCCCATCTGTTTGTCTTTCATTTCATTTACTTTATGTATCTGTTTTCATTTCTCATTCCCATCTTTGTTTTACCACTGAACAAAGGGGAATTGTAAGACAATTACATTGTTTCTTAAGTATGGAATTTCAGCCATATAGCTCTCCCTAGAAGTCTCACTTCTGATCTAAAGTTTGCTTTTTACATTTATCAATATTTATCCCCTTTTAAATTATTATTACTAAAATTTCAATTATTATTATTTTAATTTTAATCTTACAGAATCATAGGATAATTTTGTTTGGAAGGGACCTACAGAAATCATCTAGTCAAAACTTTGGCTCTGAGGAGATCCAACTAGATCAAGTTGCTTACAGCTGCATCCAGGCTACGTCCAGTCAGCATGTCCCAGGATGGACAACCTGCAACCTCTCTGGGCAACCTGCTGCAGTGTTTTGATGACCCTCACAGTGGCCAAGTCTTTTTGTGCATTTAAATCAGAACTTTCTGTGTTGCAACATGTATTCATTGCCTTTTGTATACATAGGACATGTATTCATTGTTCTATCTCAGTGCACCTGAAAGAAGAGTCTGCCTCCATCTTCTCTGCAACCTCGGTTTAGGTAGTCACAGACAGCAATAAGGTCACCCTTTAGCTTTCTCTTCTTTAGAATGAACAAACTCAGTTCTCTCAGCCTCTCCTCATGCACTGTGTGCTGCAGCCCCGTGACCATCTTGTTGGCTCTCCATTGTCCTTCTGGTACTGGGGATCCCAAAACTGAACACAGCACTTCACATGTGGTCTTGCAAATGCTGAGCACAGGGGAAAGATAATTTCTCTGGCCTGCTGGCTACATTCCTGTTAGTATTGCCCAGGATGTAGTTAGCTGTACTGTTGTCACAAGCACACACTGACAACTCTTGTGCAGCTTGATGTCCGGTACATTTTTCTGCAAAGTTGCTTTCTATCCAGTCAGACTCCAGCCTGTAGTAGTGCATGGGGTTATTCCACCCCAGGTGCAGGACTCTTCATATGTGTTTGTTGAATATTATGAGGTTTTTTGTTAGGCCATTTCTCCAGCCTGTTGAAACCCTTCCACTCTGCTCAGCACTGCAGAGGCCACACCTGGAGTCCTATGTCCAGTGCTAGGCTCCCCAGTACAAGACAGAGATGGAATTACTGGAGAGAGTCCAGCAAAGGGCCACTAAGATGATGAAGGGACTGGAGCATCTCTCCTGTCAGGAAAGGCTGAGAGAGCTGGGACTGTTCAGCCTGGAGAAGAGAAGGCTCAGAGGGCATCTTATGAATGTATATAAATACCTGAAGGGAGGGTATAGAGTCTCTCTCCTTGAAGATATTTAAAAGCTGTCTGGATATAGTTCTGGACAACTGGCTGTATGTAGCCCTGCTTGACCTGGGGGGTGGACCAGATGACCTCCAGAGGTCCCTTCCAACCTCAACCTTTATGTGGTTCTATCATTTTTTTGTGAAAAAAAAAGAAAATAAAATTGGCAACTGACCTCTTGACTATCAGTAATGACTTAGTAATTACCATGAGATTTAATGTCTACTACTTCTCTTTGCCCTTTTAAGTCCCAAACACAAGTTTGTTTCTCTGATTTCTGTTGTCTATGGTTCTGACAGTTTCTATTCTTACCTTTGTAGCATTCATATGAATAATTTTAGTTCAGTTTGTCTAAGGTTTTTTTCTTCTCTTTTTCAAGTGCTGCACAGTGCTGAAATTTATGATTCCAGCCCATATAACTACAACATTGATTATCAACTTGTATTCCCCACATCAAAAATATCAACTTATCATTGAAGTACACTATCAGCGTTTAAGTCCAAACTTTTGCTTGATACAGCAGCATGCCTCTGGTATGCTGTTAGCATTACTCACATTATAGCAATACATTTATGCTAAGGCAGTAATTTATTACCAGCAGACTTTTATAAAAGGCATTCATGTAATGTATGATCACTTTACTTCCTGTCATTTACACTGAGCCTAAATATGCAAATCACTAAAGCTGCCTAGGAAATGAGGAGGTATCATTGTACTGAATATTTATCATTTTACTGTGAATATCAGCACCTGACTTAAAAGAAATACTTGGGTTTGTTTTCTAAGCACCTTTTAAACAATCTCTTCTGCAGTGGATGCTGTACTTTCTCATAGTAATTCTGCCCAAATTGCTAGGTTTGTTCAGCTGGTATTCATTAGGAAACTATGTCTCCCCCCCCCCCCCCCCCCCCCAATTTTACAATCACAATTCATGTCTAACATTGGAGATATGTCCTGTGCTTAAAGTTTTCTCAACTCTCTGCTGTACCTTTCTATTCATGCTGAGATATTAAAAAAAAAAAAAAAAAAAAGGGGGGGGGGGGGGGGCAAAGCAAAAACCAAATAATGTTTAATTCTGAAGGCTTCCAAGTAACTCAATGTTTTAAGGACCGATAAAGCATCCTGATGAAAATTTTTCTGGATCAGTTTAATAACCGCTCTCCATTTATAGATTTCAGCAACTCAAGCATGATAAACACATTTGAAAAGCAACTTGCAGAAGGTCTTTTACCTGCTTCTAACTTGTCTGAGCTGGGTAGTGAGAAACCCTGCAGCATTTTATATTCTGTAAATCATTAAAGTTTTCAAATTTGTACACCAGAATTACCCTCTAAATAAACAGTCAGGACTTAAAATTGCAAGACCTAACGGCAAAAGATGTGCAACTGTTACCATCTCATGACCTTAGTTGGCATTAGGGTAAGAATGTGCCTCTGAAATGTAGGTCATGCATAATTAAGGGAATTTCTTTGTATAAGCATTATTTATAGCTACTTAGGGCTTATTTTTCCAATCATCAATGCAAAGTAATATATACTCTTATTGAAGTAATGGACCATTTCACTGGGGCCAAGACTTCACCCAAGATCTCTAGATTGCTCTTTCCTAATCCTGCAGTTTACTGTCAATCCCTTTGACCAATCTTACTTTTGAAAAGTTTGCATTTAATTTAAAAAGCAAAAGAAAACAATTAAGAACAAATGCAGATGTTATGCTTAGTGCTACTGATACCATGCCAGTACTGTCCAGTGAAGGCCAGGAATTAATGAGCTGAGGACAGAAGGTAAAGCAATAGAGTAAGGGATACAGGTTAATGCTCCAGAGAAAGGCTACAAGTATGGTTAACTTGTTAGATAGAAAAAAAGGGGATTTAGCCAAATAATACAAAAATAAAGTAAACAGATTTTTGTTGCTAACAGCTGCACTGCCACTACATTCAAGCCAGTGCTCAAAGCTATACTCAAGTTGAACCAAAGGTCTTCATCTTGACATTAGCGTAATGATGGGGATGCAAACGTTTTGCCAGCAATTGATAGCTCTTCAGAATTACAAAAATGCTGTCTATAAAGACATCTAGGTAACTTGACTCAACAGTGCTAATCTTTGTTTTGGTGCTACTTGAAACTTAGAGACATCCTTCAAGCATTGCATGAAGTATAGATCACTGTATAAATGACATAAATGTGGCTGACATTTCAAATACACAGGTCACTGTTATAGGATCAAAAAGAATTTGCAGTTCCATTTTAGTCAATTTAATACTAAAAAGATGGTAAGTGTATGTTGAACAAAAAGGGATGAGAAACTAGAGTTTAGATTTTACTCCCATGGCAATCAGGATTTCTGCATGCCTCTGGGCAAGGTGCTTAAGCCAAGATTTTTGGAAGTAATTATCTGAATAAAATACTTCAGAAAAATCTAGCTTTTAATCTTTCACTATTACTAACCTGACCTACAAACTAGAGATGAAAACCTTTATATGCCTTGTCTTCCTGGGCAACCCCTTTAGAAACTGGTATTTCACAAAGTTAATTTGCAGCTATTACAAAACCTGTATCTTAACTGAGCCTTTATAGCTCAACTGGAAAAGAAAAGCAATCTTTAAATGAATATTCATTTAAGAAAAAAATACTTATTAATCCAGAACACTAATACTATCATAAACTAGAACACTGTTGACAGGGATCAGGTAGATGGATCTGTCTCTCAACAATGTAAAGACAGGGCAACTTTCAGCTATACTTATACACAGGGTAAGAATAATTTGGAAAACATTTTGATGGGAATCTTTCTTTCAATCAAGGAATGCAAAATTGTCCATCCTGGACAATCTGCATAGACTGTTTTAAAAATAACAATGATCTGACAGAGAGCAAGTTCTTACCCATTTTGTAGTGGTAGAAAATCCTTTTTCACTGCAGACTGCCTCTGCATTAGAAGACCACGACTCTCCTACTCGCTGGTTTGAATGCATTTGGGCATTCGCACATACTCTATGATAAGCAAAAAAGACCTTTACAGCAGCCACTCAGATGTGCCCTGAAGATTACCCTCTCCTAAGAAATCTATGAAGCATGTGGTTTCCATTCAGATCAGAGTAGAGTAGATCTCATACTACTGAATTCTTTCAGGAGTTGTGAACTCCTCCCTTTTTTGCCCAGGCTGTTCGATTCCTAACTGGTCTCTGAAAATATCACCCATTTATATACCACCCTTCTTTGCTTTCCTCAGGTTTTGTAAGTCACATTATAATTACTTTTAAGTTTAGACTGCTGTGCCCTAACAAATAACCTGCATATGTTTAATGGGAAGAAGCCCCTGCTGACAGGAAGCTAGCCGGCATTACTCCAATTTACAAGAAGGGCATGAGGGAAGACCCAGGAAACTACAGACCTGTTAGTCTGACCTCAGTACTTGGAAGAATTATGGAGAAGATCATTCTGGGTACTACCAAAAGGCATTTAAAGAACAATGCAATCATCAGGCTGAGTCAACATGGGTTCACAAATGGAAAGTCCTGTCTAACTAATTTTATATCCTTCTATGATAAGGTCACCTGCCTGGTAGATGAAGGGAAGGCAGTGGATGTAGTTTTTCTGGATTTTAGTAAGGTTTTTGATACTGTGCCTCCCAGCATTCTTTTGGACAAGTTGTCCAACTGGGGATAAGCAGGTAGATGGTGCACTGGGTGAAGAACTGGCTGAACGGCAGGGCTCAAAGAGTCACAGTGAATGGGGCTACATCCAGCTGGCAACTGGTCACCAGCGGTGTTCCTCAGGGCCCAATTCTAGGGCCAGTTCTGTTCAATCTTTTTATCAATGATACGGACGCAGGAGTTGAATGCACCATTAGCAAGTTTGCTGAGGATACTAAACTGGGAGGCACTGTTGACTCTCTCAAGGGACAAGAGGCCTTGCAGAGGGATTTGGACAGACTGGAGTATTGGGAAACCATCAATGGCATGAAATTGAACAAGAATAAATGTCAGATTCTGCACCTGGGATGGAGTAATGCCAGACACAAGTATAAACTGGGAGAAAAGTGGCTGGAGACCAGCCCTCCAGAAAGGCGTCTGGGGTGCTGGTTGACAGAAGTCTCAAAAGGAGTCAGCAGTGTCCCCTGGCAGCCAAGAAGGCAAACTATATCCTGCAGTGCATTAAACACAGCATAACTAGTGAGACCAAAGAGGTGATTATTCCACTGTATTTAGTGCTGGTGCGGCCTCACCTTGAGTATTTTGTGTGGTTCTAGACCCCAACATTTAAAAAAGATGCTAAGGTATGTGAATGCATCCAGAGGAGGGCAAGAAAGCTGGTGAAAGGGCTGGAAGGCATGTCCTCTCAGGAGCAGCTGAGGACACTGGATTTGTTAACTTTGGAGAGAAGGAAGCTGAGGGGCGACCTCAATGCTTTGCTTTTCTTTTCTTTTTCTTCCTACCTCCTTCTTTCCCTAGCAGTACATGCTGAGGAAATCCATGATGACATTTCTTCCGAGCCCTGCACTAGCAGAAGAAATTGAATACCCATAACCATGCCCCAGCCTAGGCATTGGCTCTGTCATGTTGTGGGAAGGAGGCATGTGCCTTCTGATGGGAGTGAGAGCTGTGGATCATCTTGAGATAATTTAACGATCTGAAAAAATTTGCAAGAAGCAGATGTGAAGGGCTGGTTTTGAAAATCTTCTGTATTCATCCAGTTGAGCTGGGTTTCCACAGGATGGCAAAACCCCACACCCACATCTCTGACACTCATGAGGCTCAGAGATCAAGGCCTCAGTCTGAAGCAGGACAAGCTCCTCAACGAAAGGGTTGCAAACCTTTTGGAGGTGAGCAATACCTGTTCATTACCCCTGGGTTTTATTTTTGCTCCTTGGACTCATTTTTAGAAGCGTCTGACCCGTTTCCTGTGCAAAAACACGCTAAAACACATGAGCGTGAGAACAACAGTACTCCACCAGAGCAAAGGTCCACCTGGCCCAAAACTCTGTCTCCAAGGTGGCCAACCATCCCTGTCTAAAGGAGGGCGTATGAGCCGTGCAAGTCTGCTTCCGTCAGGGTCCTGGGGGTGCTCATAGGCCTCAATGGCTGGGCCCGGCCTCCCCTGGGACCCCCACCCTGCCCGTCTCCTGCCAAGGGCCCAGGGGACATGTCTCAGCTCAGCCTGGGGCCTTCAGTCCCTGCCTGAGCCATGTTGTAGGTGTGCCCGTCCCTGCCCCTGTCTCCTGGATGGGCCTGGCACCTGCGCTGCAGAGAGCGGCTCTCCTGGATGGAGCCCTCAGACCTAGGTCAGAGCTTCTCATGCGGAACTCAGACTGGATGTTGGGAAACATTTCTTTTCCAAAAGGGTGGTCAAACCCTGGAACAGGTTTCCTGGAGAAGTGGACAATGCCCCATACCTGTCAGTGTTTAAGAGGCATTTGGACAACACCCTTAATACCATGCTGTAACTTTTGGTCAAACCTGATGTGGTCAGGCAGTTGGACTAGATGATGGTTGTAGGTCTCTTCCAGCTGAACTATTCTGTTGTATTCTGTTCTAACATACTGAGCACTGATTACACTAGGGGTCTAAGTGTTTCCTGTTTGCTGTAATAGTCATATGTATTTGGCAAACATGATCAGTGATAATTTAGAGTTCTTATAAAACGAGTCTCTCTGCTTTCACATTGAACAGTCTGAACTGGGAAAAAAGCAAACCACAAAACAAACCAATGTTAAGGCTGAGTGGATATAGATTTTAAAAAGGGAGTAACAACATTTCTGACACATTGCCACTCCCAGAATATGAGAGTTGAAGGTTACTGACGTGTTTAAGGTATAGGCAGTTTTATACACTCTGATGGTATTTTATTTATAGCCTCTGAGTTTTAAAAGCAATTATATATGTGGTAAATGGCTGCATGGCAAAGCCCTCTTAAAGTCATGCTGTTTTCTAAGCAAAAATAAGATCATTGCCTCCTTATTGCAAATACACCACTAAAACGGGGCACAAAATTGCCACAACTTATTTCACCTGCTTAGCAATTTGAAAATTAATGATTCCATGTGTACCTCCAGGATAAAACAGGGATTAACTGTTGCCTAAACTCAAAATGTTTGTGACAATTATGTGTAAGACATAGCATTGTGAGTATCACAAAAGAGCTGCCATTTTTACTTGACTCGCTCTCATTTGACCAAGAAGTATTTAACAAGATATTTGGGACTTGTATTTCACCCGTGATTCACTGGAAAACTAAGCTAGCAATTTTAGCCTAGTTTTAAAGCATTGTAACAGGTTATAGTCAAATTACTTCCATGATAGCAGTGAATTGCTTCTCAGCATTGACTGACCTACTTCTAGAGATAATAAATACAAACAGAAATGTTATTAACTTAAAAGTCAATATAAGTAGTTAAAAAAGAGACTCGTGAGGGAATTTTTAAAATTTTTTATTTAAACTGGAAAACAATTCTCTAGGTTTCCAAATTAGAATTAAAAATTATGTTTTAGGAACAAGATTTTCCAAATGTTCAGGAATTCATAAAAGTTATATTTTGTCTGCTTAAAATAAGTCTACAATAAGTAAAACCATAACTCAAATTTTAGATGAGGAAAGCCAGTTTCAGATTTATTGTTCCCCATTCTAAATTAAATAATTATTTTCTTTCAGATATTTTGCCTTCTTGAAAAATGGGTTCTACTCAAAAAGTCGGGATGGTGACCATAATAAGATGTTCCCATGCAACATGACACAGAATATGTACGAGAACAAATTATGTTAATAAGCAGCTCAGGTCCTGGTGCTCAGTGATTCTACACCTGTTCCAGCTGAAAATGCCAAATAGATTAACTAAATCACTGAAGCGTGATGAAACAGAGCAAGCCACTGATATGAGTCTTACACAAGTCCTGTAACCTAATATTCTATTTCTAGAAAAAGTCTGGTCTGTGTGAAATAAAGGTAAAGTTTTCCCAAGCTCAACCTGTGCAGTAGGAATCCAGTTAGGGGTGCCTGAATACTACAGACTTTATATCTAACTAATCTTTCTCCATGTCTTTTTATATGCCAAAAAATCCTTAACCAACCAGGAAAGCCTGTAGAGTTTTTAAATTGCTGTTCTGACTTCTAGGTGGAGCTAGATAACGTTCTTCACCTGACTTCAGGAGTGACTAAAATATCAAACTGATCTCTTAATATCACTGGTAACAGCATTTCTGCATACAATTAGGATGTAACCCTAAATAAACTATTTTGCCTGCCCCTTCAAAAAATACCTTCAAAAACAATATAAAAAGCAACTAGGATTGCCCACTAGGAAATTTCTTTATAGAGCAATGTGCAGATAAGTATACTTCTATGTCTGATCTAAAAAGGTAGGGGGGAAAAAAAAAAAAAACCCAAAAGAAAATTCTTCTCATCTGCACGTTGTCTTCTTTCACTCCCCTTTCCCCCCCAGCTCTCTAATGTATAAAAATACACACTGTAAGGTATTTGCAGGTCATGTCTATCATACATGGAAGTTAGTAGACCTAGGACCTCATGCAAGCTTTTTCTGGCAAGTCCACCTCTCCAGCCATGGAGATCTCCAGCCTCTTTTTCAGTTGGGATTAAAGCAAGCATAATAGGAGACCTGTCCATAGAACCACAACTCTACTATAAGTATGTATACTTTGAGCTCTTTCAAATTGTCTTCTGGGTGGTTTTGAGCCAAAATGGTACACATTTCCAAAACTTTTTCCACAAGAAATATTAATTTGCGCTTTTTTTCTTTGACATAAAAGCAAGGATTCTTGCACGGTTACACATACCCATCAATAGACAGTTCAGAAAAACAACAGTTACTTGATTAATACTGAAACCTGACTTGTAAGACAGAGTTACTTTTCTCTGAAGGAAAGTGGCAGGATTGCATGGAAGCTGTTCAAATGTCTGGGGAGGGGTTGGGGAGCCAGGCCTCACTGCAGTGCGCATGACAGAAATTGTCATGTTATTAACCTACGTATGTGTTTGACAAAATTGATCTCCCCTGTGTTAGCCACGTATTAACATAGATTCTCTTTCTCTAAACGACTTGCCATCAAAATACATGGACAGAGCGTGTGAGAGCACACAGCTGAACTGACTGTGCAAAATTCTTCATCCTTTGAGTACACAAATCCAGCATCAGCATTTTTCCACTTCAGCAGAGCCAAAAAAGCTGCAATCAGGGTGAGAACAATTGACTCCTGTTTCAAGACCAGGCAGTGCATCCCTTGAGCCCTGTTGGGTTAAGTGCTTTAGAGATACCAAAGATGACACTGACCCTGCTGAGAGGAGCTCACAATCAAGATCCTTTTTCCTTTAAACTAAAAGCTTTCACACAGTAATTGTGTTGAGAAATGTACAATAATTGATCTTAACTGAAGTAACAAAGGAAGACATTCAGATGAGAAATAATCTCTAATGGCCTGAATACGATCAGCACATATGAAAGTATTGTAACACATTGTTCTTGGGAAGCCATGCTTCCTCCAGACACATTAAAAATGGGCTCTGCTGCTGTGAAGTGTGCCTAGGCTGACTGCAAAGGCAGCCTCTGACTGACACGCAGAGCCTTCATTCAGTCTCATCTCTCATGTTTGCAAAACTCTGCAATAGTACATGCTGGCAGTCTGAGTGTAGGCAAACCCCAGACAGGTCCTGCACTGGTATATGATGAAGCCCAAGACAGACATTTGACTCTGCATTACATCTGATTATTTAAAATCTTTCACTGAAATCATTTTTTTTCCCAGACTAGTCTAACTTCAGACACTGAATTAATGTTTCAGCAATTTTAAAGTTTACCTGTTAACCATTCTCAGGTAGCAGCAAAGTGTGTCTACCTAGCTTCAAATTCCAGTTCTGAGGGAGAGACCAGTCAGGCACTCTCACTCAAAACAGCAACTTTGTTGAGTCACCTTTTCATGCCTGGCCTATGAGATCTAAAATGTTGACTCTGGTCAACATATCAAAATGTAAAATTAAGTGAGTCTGATTGCTCTCCAACATAAAACCTAGAAAATCAGGGGTAATTGCACCCCAGGGGAATAGATGTTCAAGTGAACAACTGGCGTTGCACAGAACTAGTAAAGAAAAAGACAAATATTACCTCTGCCTCTTTAAAAATAAACCAATTTAAGGTAAATTTTATACTGTGTAGGACTGAAAGGTCAATTACTTTTACTTACACACTATTTTTTTTTTTTTTAAATCAAATCTTTAAGTTACCAGGTTTGCTAAGGTTCCTGAATGTCATCTCAGTTACTTCAAATTAATTGATTTTCAGTTAATCTGTCATTATTTCAAACCAGCTACTGCCTCCTCTGCTCTTGTTCTAGTCCTTTCCCGACACTACCAAATTGCAAAATTGATAAACCTTTACTGATCAGATAAAAATATTTACTTTTTGAAAACTACAACTGCAACATCTTTCCATGTATCAAAATATGTATTACAAATCCAAAAATAGTTTTATTTCTGACATCCAAGAAGTAGAATGAAGGCCCTGCCTACTGAGAAAACTCAATGGAAGAGCATTTGGTATTCAGTCACTTCCACTCTGCAATAATCCAGCTGTAACTGACAACAAAATAGCTGTGGAAATAGTAATCCAAAGTTGCTGCAAACAGGAGGGAAAAAACACATTGATTTCTTACTTGAAGTAATTTGAACAAGATCAAAGTGAAGATTTTAAGGCACTAACACCAACCATGCTAGCCTGTAATATTTTTAGTAGTGTGATTTTAAGAAAAAATATAGGCAAAAAGCTAGAATTGTCTTCTTTTCCCACCAAAATCCAAATAACTGAAAAAAGCAAAACTAAATAAAAATAAATCCAGTTTTAACTCAGTGTTCAGAACCAGCACTTTAGGAATCATTCCAATATTGTAAAATCGTATGTACAGTATTCATGTGAAGATTTTAGAAACCAGGAAACATGTTTTTTTAAACATAGTAGATCAGAAGACTAGAAAAGCTGTTTACCCTGCATGTACTTGCTAAAGTAATTAGTTATGCCTTTACAGCTAAGCTGAACAATTTAAACAAAATAAAACATTACTTTCTTCTTGTAAAGTCCTGAAGTGCGTTGGTAGGTGGAAACCTAAGGACTTTAATTATCCAATCAACCTCTGAATGACTCCCATAATTTCTAGAAATCCATAAACACAGACCCAGCAGCAGATTTCTTTAAAAAACTGCTAAGTAAATGTAAGAAAAAACCAGAATAACTTTAAAAAGAATATTTTCAAATAAATGATTAATTGGAACAAAATATCAAATACTGCAAAGATAGGATTAAAGAAGTCATTTGGTTTTGTACATAATTATTTCTGATTTTTCAGGAAACTAAACTATGAGCAATCATGTATATATCCTTCTTTCCCTGACCTTTCTGACATCTGCAGAAATGCATTCTGGATTTTATTCTGTCACCTGTGAGACTAGAAATGAAATGCTGCATTTGATCACAAGCATCAGGCAGCAAGCCAAGCAGAAGATACATAAGCATACATGCTCTACTGCCCACTGTGATTGAGCTGGGGAAATCTGAGAGCAGGAGCCTGGTTTTACACACAATACAAAACCATACACGCATGCACAGAACAGAGAAAGGCATCAAACAACAAAAGTAGTTTCAATTCAGGCAAGTTTTTATAGTTTTGGTTTGGTTTCTTTTGTATTAAAAAAAATAAAATTAAATGGTATAAAAATTCAACTGCACAGAAAAAGAATTAAGAAAATGAAAGCCCATTTCCTTATGGTGGGCCTCCTTCAGATCTTATGGAAATAAATATAAAGACTCCACTGCATTCTGTTTTCATAGCACACCATAATACTTTGAAATACTTATGTACGGTCACAGGAAATAGATAATTAGAGGCATGAAATGCATTCTACTTATTTATTTATTTTTACTGAGTGTAGCTATAGATCACTAAAACAATCAGGTAATTATTTTTTATATTGGGATATCTCGTAAGTTTTTTGTAAAAAAAATTTAATGGGATCAGAGGCAACAGCTGATCATTCTTTCAAAGGCAGAAAAAATACAAATTGCTCATTAACAGATCAGTCATATCTCGAAGGTCACTCAGTTCCTATTTCATTTTCCTTCCATAGTAATGTCTGCATTTCTCACCCATTCTGCCAGTGCATGCCTCCCACTGGAAACAGGTATGGCTTCACCTGTCTTCTGCTGATCAACAACTGTCCCTGGTACACAAATCAGCAAAAGAAGCTGTAAAATTAACTTGATACAAATAATTTCTGTTCTTCCTCTCCCTTATTTGAACAAATCTCCTTGAAAAAGAAATTTCTCCACAGTTTTGCCCTTTACCATTGGCCTTTAAAAAACATGTATGCACTATGCACGCGCTCATCTCAGGACTCCGTGGGTGCAAACAGTTCAGGTGTCTTGTGCAACTGGATACATGGTATGTTATTTATTTGCATTAAATTATTATTAATGCTTCAGAGTTCTGAAGCCTTTGCAAGTGAACCTTTTCATGAAAAAAATCCAAACTATTTTTTAAGTTATTGAGACTACTCTTAGTCCTATTAGGATATAAAACTTGATTTCTTTAGTAAGTGCAAGCCTAATTATAGAGAATGCAGAAGAAAATTACTTAATACATTTGCAAGCCCTTAAAACCCATACAAAATAGGTTTTACCATGAAAAATAAAAATGTCAATCCTGATGGATCACCAGATACTGGATGATAGGCAGTTTTCATGTCTGGAACATTGAAAGCTATGATAACCTGAATCTGAGCAATTTGGGGATAGAAGATACTACGCCAGCAGGAGGAGAAAGAAATATTATTGAGGGAGATTGTTAAAAGGTATTTTCACACAGAATCGACCTAATGGCTTGAAATGTCAGAGACTGTGAAGCTGGTTCACTACTGTCTTTTACCAGATTTAGTAGTATTAGATTTGAAGAAATTGAGTGCAAAATGTTGAATGAGAACCTTACACAGCAGAGTATGACACATCTTGCAGTGGTATAAAATGCAGAAAGCTGGAAAACCATGTCAGGACTAGAAGAAATATGGGTGAGCCAAGTACAGGTGAGGTATTCAGACACAATAAACACCATTAATATTCTACTGTGTATTAAGTAGATAAGAAAGATAGCCATTGTATTTCTCTATTCCATGTTGTATCTATAAAGTTGCGTGGGTGAATACAGCAAGGTTAAAGTAGAGAAATAAGTTATAAAGACTTAGCACACAACTATCTGATGACTCATGACTACTGATGAGGAACGCATGCGCAAATATATGAAGATGGCTTCAATTTCTTCAACTACTAGCAACATTTTGCAGTCCATAGGAAACTACTATTTGTAAACATGTATTGAAATCTTTGAAGTAATATGCACAATTTTTTTCCCAAAGCTACAGACCCTAGTAAAGCTGAGAAGGGTTAAAGACATAAGCGTTCCTGACCTAGTCCCTTCAATGTAGTTTATTCAGGCTAAAATAGAGGAAGATGCAATTTACTAATTATATGAACAACTTGTTTCCACAGTTATAAACCAATTTCTTTTTTTGTTTGTATCCATGATCAAGTCTGGAAATCAGATCTAATATTACTCTCTTTGTAAAAGAATGTATAGGAAATCATATGGCCATTGCAGGTGAGAACCTCAGAGAGGACAGCCTGTGTGCGAGTACACAGTAACAAGCTTTGCACCGTTACCAGCAGCACATTTTCTGATGTGCAAACATGTCCCACGGGTTTCCATGTAGAAGCCAAGGTTGATGAGATCAAACAGCCTATGGGTTTGATCAGGCCAATTTGTAACATCAGTAGCATGAAGACCTTCTAGTATTGCAGCTTCATCTCAAAAATTGGAGAGCCAGTACAAAAAATTACAGCAGCTTGCACACTAGCTTGCATTTGCTGTCTGCCTCAGGTGCCCAGAAGACACCTGTCCTGACAGCAGAGTAATATAGCTTGTGCTGAGTTGTGATTTATTGCTTTTAACTACAAACTTTTAAAATTGGCCTTTACAATTTGTTCTGCTTTGTTATTTTAAGTATCAGCAACTTAGCTAAAAAACTCTTCCCAACTTGCACAGCTCAAAAAACCCCATGGGATCTCTGTCTAAGGTTGGACTTGTTCCAAAACTCTCAGGGAAGAAGTTAAGTTTTTATAGAGACACATGAGTTTTAACTCCACAATAATTCTTTCTTCATAAATGCGGTGCTCATCATCCATGCTACTGAAAATAGTGTATGCAACTCTTTTTTACTCTTGGCAATTGGGTACCAAATACTTGTATTTAACAGAGAAAGGAGCCTGTAGAGGAATGCTTACACAATGAAGTATATATAAAATGACTGAATGATCAAATTGCTTATTTCAAGAGTATAAATATTTTATGTTTCCACTCAAGTAGTGTTCAGCAGAAGTTGTTTTCTCTTGAAGTCTAGGCGACTTTTGCAAACTCCTGCCACATTCTAGCAAAGTTGAAAGTGACAGGAGACGTGGATTACTTTGTAAATGAAGAGTGCCGAGCTACCAGCGGCCTCTCCTGAGCACAGTGTTTGTTACACATGATCCAATAAAAGCAAAATAAGCTGAGGGGAACAGCTGTTCAAACTGACAAAAATGCCATAAACCATCCACATTGTTAGGTGAATATTTCAAGGCAATTGTAGGAAGCATTTCTATTGGTAGCTTCTTTTCTCCCCAGTAAGTGCACTTCTTAAACACACTCAAAACAGCCTAATCTGCCTAGTTGGAGATGTGTTCAGTGGCAGTCCCTGCAGCAGCTCCAACACCTCTGTCCTAATTGCTTTTCCTTGTCATCATTCTGTAGGCAGCTCTGCCCAGAAAATGCAGCACAAAGAGCATCTTGTGGGATGATGAACGTGCAACGCCCCGACTGTGGGAAATCCTTCACAGAGGTAGAGCTATTTAGAGGCCTCAGACATGCTCTGTAACCGATGCTTTTGGGTCCCTTTGTAACACAACAAACTTCTAGGTTATGCTCTTAACAACTCACAGACCACTTAAAAGAGATTTTCTTCTTTCTTCCAAACTTCTGTGGTTCAAAATAGCAAAAATGACCCATGCATAGATTACAAGAGACTGAGCCAAAGGAAAGCATTATATAGGCATTGATGAAATGCTAGCACTCACCTGGGCTGAGTCATTTAGATGGAACATTTCTTCAATATCTGTAATCTGAGATCAATGATATTGTTTTCTTAAACTCCAGATGGTAAGGTTGTAAAAAAAAATGAAAGTGATACCTGATTGTGGTACTCTCTTCTCCCGTAAATGCAAACAGAACTATACTCTAAGTACTTCTACCATGTAAGTTTTATGAAGAATTATACAACATGCGGTATTCAAACTCCTCTTATTCATCATGTTAATGGGTGTGTAGGTAGGAGGGGGTGTTTGAAACAGTACACTGTATTCAACTTACATAACAAATTCCAGACAAGAGGACTGGAAAATTACTTGAGAAAAAGTGCCTAAGGACAGTACATTTTCACAGCATGTATACCATCTTAAGATAAATGTCCCTGAACTGCTAATCAAACAGACTTTCTGTTAATCATGAGTGAAAAAGACAGTATTGTCTGGAAGAAGAAGTACAGGACTAGGAACCAAGAACACAAATTCTAATTCTACCTTTCTCTTACTTTTCTAGGGTCAAACCAGTTAACCCCTCTGGCTTTGCCTGTAGTAATAAATTAAGCAATATTAAAAAAATCTTCTGGGGCTTTGGAACTTGACCACTATATAATGTCAAATCAGACAAACTTGATTTATTGTTAGAATTGTTGCTTTTATGGCTTTGGATGAGGGCAGCTAGTCATCTTTCAAACAACAGCCATGCTTTGGAGCTGGGATGGGTCAGAGGCCATTCCCAATAGGTATCTTGTGTGTGGCCGGTGTATTTACTTCAGCAGGTAAGAGAGTATGGTGGTATGGACAACTGGGTGTTCAATGCTGGCTGGCCTCACTC
The DNA here is from genome assembly GCF_929443795.1 of Astur gentilis. Lineage (NCBI taxonomy): Eukaryota > Metazoa > Chordata > Aves > Accipitriformes > Accipitridae > Astur > Astur gentilis. The sequence goes on along the minus strand of NC_064893.1, from coordinate 7,611,144 downwards.
CTTAAAGAAAAGTCCCAGAAACGTGTACTAAACACCACCTCTGCACTCTGCTTTTCTGCTTGTGAAATGGGGATGCTAAAGCTGCGTTGCTGACAGGGGAGCTCATGTTTGCATAGCCTTTGGAAGTGGAAAGAGCTCTGAAAGTGGTAAGACTGTATTGGACAAACAGAAAGAATAAAGAGAAATAACAGAAGGCTGAAGAACTGTCCCTTGTATCTAAACCAAAGGTGTTCTGGGATATATGGCATTTTAACAAGGATAGCTGAATAAAACTTCAAACAGAAGACAAATTGAGGACGAATTATTTACTTTATGTGTAAATGAAGGAATTCTTTGTAATTTTTCTTTTTCTTCTCGGCTTGATCTTATACCTTGTGATGTTTCACATTATTTCACACATATTGTATCATCTACTAAGTTAAAAAGACTGTGGTTCTAAAATGGCAAAAGTCAGGCTCATAGGACTGTGCAATGAGATTTATGAATAGGATGGATGAAACATTCATTTGATATCCCCTGTGCTTTAATCCATTTAGTCTTTCTTCTTGCTTTAAAGAACAGTTGAAGCTAGATGACCAAAAGGGCTGGAGTATAAAATTGGATTAATATTTTAGTTAATGTTACTGTCATACTAGATACATGTCAACATAAATTAAGAACCTACAAAAGTAATGACACGAACACTTAGGTATAATACTGTGGGCCTGGTATAAGCGGCCTGAACTTAAGATAGGAAAATGGAATGATATTAAAAGGGCAGAGGACACATAGTACTAATCCTTGCTAACATCCAATCATGGTAGAAATATTTTTAAAGCGTCCATATTAAAATAACTGTATTGGACAGTGAAATAAATTTTATCTCTGAGTTACAAAACTATTTGTTGGGTAGAGGGGAAAGGGAAAGCTCTCCCCTTTACTGCATTACTACCTCCAAACTGAAATAATACTTACAATGCAGAGTGAGACATCATTGCTTTAGCTTGTTTTTGTTCTGGACTAAATCTTTTGGGTTTATATATACACCTAAGTGATATTCCTCTCCTTGCAGGCAATGAACTGTATGAAGAGATTTATCAGCACTTTAAGGAAAGCTTTTTTCCATACTGGGATTTTGAGACATCATTAACACAGCAAGCATATTTCAGCCTGTGTCTTAACAGTTGCTAATCTTTGAGATTCCTACTAAGAAACAACAGAGCTTATGCAAGTCACTCAGCAAGGAAGCTTCAATGGCATATACCTTGGGGTTTTATTTTGTTGTGGAACAGCCAACTTATGGCAAGGCTGTATCACCCTATAATTATCGCAAGAAATGCATGCTTCTAGAAGTCAACCACAATTCTTAGTGTTTGATCACAGCCCTCAATGAAATAAATACCAATTACATTACATTTGCCAAAGTAAGAAAAAAAATAGACATTTTAAATGCTAATTAAAAAGGACAAACAGACCAATGATGAATTTAATGTTTCAAGACAGGAGGTTAGTAATATCAGGTAAGGCCCTGACACTGGAAAGTCATCTGTTTGACTTTCAAAACCCTACTATAAGAGGCATTACTATAAGTTTTATACTAGGCAAGTATTTCATCACATTTTTTCCAAAATAACATGCATAGATACTGTCTGTGAAAACTCCATTAAATTGTTTAAAAGACAATATAATCAGTATTTTAGATAACTTTTAATTTGACAGAGGTCTGTGTTGGTCTTCATTATCAAGTTGTAATCATAAGTGCTTAAAAAAACAGAATTTCTTTTCTATGAGAAATTCAACAGCTCAAACAATCATAAACAGAATGCAGTATTTTAAAAGGATTTTTTGAAAAATCCATTTTGTATCTCAAGATGAACATCCAGTTTTGATAATGTTTAAGTATTTACCTCTGAAGTCAACATTTTTGTCTTCTACACCAATTTAGAATACAACTTTTTACATTTAATCCAATTTTTACACTGAATGTATAAATAGCTAATTCTGTTAAAATACCCTTCAAGTTCTTCTTCACGTTATTCAAACATTTTTCACTGAAATCGCAATATTGCCTCTATCAACAAAAATATTATTATTTGTAACATTTCTATTGGATATTTTTTTAATACTTAACTGAGATTTAAATTTTCTTCCTAAAGGCAAATAAGAGACAGTGGCTAGAAATGAAATAATTATTGCTTACTAATAGGACCTGTATCAAGTATGGTTTTATACCACTGTAATGGCACTAAATCACTCTATATATTAACAGTTTGGAATAAAGTGGAGTGCCTGTGGGTATGTGTTCCTCTATTCAGTTGTCACATCGATGACAAAGGAACATATGTGCTTATGTAATACTTCAGAAGATTCCTTTTCTTTTTTTTTTTTTTTTTTTTAGTAGAATTAAGACTGGAGTCATTGAAGCAGTACAAGACGGGAGAAAATTGAATTCTGTGCACTGGAATAATGCATGTGGTTTTCAGTGTGACAGTCAAAGATGTAAAGTGAAAAGCAGGAAGCATGAAATCTTGATTAGACTAAAAGAAAAACAAAAGGAGTGATAAGCCTTTATAATTTATATTTTCTGTACAAGAGATGAAAAAATACAGAAAACAGTATCTGCTTAAGTCTCAAGAGATGAGGATATAAGTATAAGCAATCCAGAGCTAAACTGAACAGAAACTTTGAATAACAGAAGCAAGATTTGACCTATGGTCAATATAACCGTCTTTTGGAGAATACAGGATACTGTTGCTGTATTCTTACATAGAAATGTTACAGTTCCTACAGAAAATGAATCATAATCATGTCATTCCTGTATTTTACTTCCAAAGGCAAAACCGGCTGCCACAAAGGCATTTTATATTGAAGGGAAGTCAGAGTATGACAAATGCGTATATTGTTCTCCAATATTCTACTATGTTTAGTGCCCAGTCTTAAAGGTCCTTAAACTAAAGATGCTCCAGTGGCTTCCAGCAGCTGAGGAAGAACCAGTAGGTTTCCTGAGTCCCTGAAATCTCAGAAACTTTGCCAAGAACGGGCAATAGATAAGCAAGGCAAGCCTTAATCACGTATGTCGTCTATTCTTGAGACTATTAATAGCCTGATTTAAGCATGATATTCTGCCTGCAATCTTATTCTCTGTGTTAGTTTTCTGCACAACCCTTGCTCTTTACCTTACAGAGCTGATTCATTACAGAACCCTGCACCAATTGGACCTTACCTTTTTTTTTTTTTTTAAATAATTTTATAGGAAATTAAAACATTGAGTTAATTAAGAAGAAACAAACAAACAACTTTCCTTAAACATAAAAAAAAAATAAAAATAGAAGACGTGGCAATACTCAGGAGAAACTCACCTCTGGAATAAATGCTACTCTGGAGAAATATATAAAACCATAAAACATGTTGGAAATAACTGAGCTGGAATATACAGTGTAGAGACTAGGAACTTGAGTACAGCATTAACAAATATAATTTTCAAATTCAAGCATTATGACTACCCTCTAACCTGTGTTTCGTACTCTACAGGAGGACCCAGATTCTATGGCATTTTGTTGAACTGCAGGCTATCATGAAGTGAGTGAGATTTTAGGACACTGAATATCTACCAGGGGCTAGTCAGAGCTGTAGTTCAGCCAACGCTAACATATGATATCTTAATCAAAACTATAATTTTGGAACACCCATGTTGCTGAATAACTGCTCTCAAGTTGCAGGATCACAGCATTTTCACTCCTGTACATTTATGATGCTTTAATTTACTTCTCTTCAAGGGCCAACTGAAACCAATGCATCTACCAGCTTGTGTGGAAAGCGATAAAGTCCAGGATCTTTTAGAAATGGACATTTTCTTGCTACCTTTGTCTTTTCCACAGAACTTATTCTCAGATGAAAAAAAAAAATAAATCTATTTTGCAGCAGACTGCTTTTAAGAGACTACAATTCTTAAAGACCAACTGTACCAATGTAACAATTAATTCCTTGGCAAGAAGAATACAGAGCAATCTATTCATCCCTCATCAAGCAGAAACTTTCCCATTCACTCTATTCACTTCATTGTTCAGCTAAATAAGCAGAATTTTCAGTTTGTTAAAAAATACAGGAAATGGAGAAAAGCTATAAGGCATATGGGCCCAAAAGCTTGTCTATTTTCTCAAGCCATATTAGTTCATTTGACAAAGTGTATTCAATTCAGAATTTTTTTTCTTGCATTCCAAATACACCTTCAAAGCAGCCATGACTCCAACCTCACCCACAAACAAGGACATGATATAAATCAAAGGATTTCTTACGACTCATAGAATTCCTCTGAAAGCTAGATGTTACTTCAGAAATCAGACAACAGATACTTTACAAGAACACAATTACTCTATAATTATCTTTTAGCTGAGATAACCTAAAGATAACACTCCAGTAACAGCTGGATAAAGATAACTCTCTGCAGTAATAGTTATTTTTAAACCCAAATATTTACACTCATTTTATGTACCTCCATTTTGAGGGACTTGGGATGAAACTGGTGTTTCCCTGGTGTTATGGGTTTGTGTGGTGTGGGTTTTTTGGTAGCGGGGGAGGGGCCGCAGGGGTGGCTCCTGTGAGAAGCTGCCAGAAGCTTCCCTGACTCGGACCCGTCTCTGGCCAAGGCCGAGCCCATCAGCGACAGTGGTAGCGCCTCTGGGAGAGCAGATTTAAGAAGGGGAACCTGCAGTGGGGCAGAAGATTGGAATGTGAGAGGAACCCCTCTGCCGACACGGAGGTCAGTTCAGAAGGAGGGGAGGAGGCGCGTCGGCGGAGGTTGATGCCCCTGCAGCCCGTGGTGAGACGGCAGGCTGTGCCCCCCCAGCCCATGGGGGGGAGCAGGGGAGCGGAGGCCCCCGAAGATGGCCGTGACTCCATGGGAAAGCCCGCATTGGAGCAGTCTGTGACTGAAGATCAGCCTGCAGAAAGGACCCATGCCAGGGAAGTTCAGGAAGAACTGCAGCCTGTGGAAAGGACCCACACCAGGGAAGCTTGTGAGGAACTGCAGCCCATGGAAAGGAGTCACGCTGGAGTCGTTTGTGAAGAACTGTCTCCCGTGGGAGGGACCCCACGGTGGACCAGAAGAAGAGTGAGGAGTCCTCCTCCCCCTGAGGAGGAAGGAGTGGCAGAGACAAGGTGTGGTGACCTGATCCCTCCCTGTCCTTGTCTCGGCCTATGAGCCTTTCTTTATATTTTCTCCTCATCCCACTGCGGCCAGGGGCAGGGGGGAGTGAGCGAGCAGCTGCATGGTGCTTTGTTACCGGCTGGGCTAAAACCACAATACCTGGAAATGCTAATTTTGTCCACAGCTGCTAGGTTTTTGGGACATCAAAATGTATCAGAATTAGTTTTTATGGGATGCTTTAGCTCTTCTATTACTCATCATTTGATAGTTGAAAAGGAACTAACTTTTTGCTATGAGGATCTAGCTGGAAGAGACACGCCACTACAATGAAGACTGGTGCCTGACTTGTTTTCCACATGAACAATCACTGCTGAGACCCATTTAAATGCCCAGGATGTGCTTTTAGTTTTCAGTAATGGTCACTGCTGTCACATATCACATTTCACCATTTTACCTGGAGGTAGACGTATGGAAAAGATGAGTTATCTGTACTTATATCCAGTAATGAAAATTTCCAAGAGAGTCTTCCAAAGTTTGAAATAAATACTTGAACTTTCAGCTCAATGAGTTACTACTGAACTGTTTTAAAGTTACCATACAATTATGCTATCTGAATAATCAGTCACATACTAACATTCACTTGCTTTCATCACAGAAGTTCAACTGCAATAATGATGTCATGGAAACCCGAATCTAGCCTGATGTTAAGATTCATAAAGCTGTATGACTCAGATATAAGCACAGAATAATAATCTCCATATGGCCAGGAGAAAAACACTTCCAGACATTTTACTGTCATGACAGGTTAGCCAAGATGTAGCTGGTTTGAGTCAACACACCTGTAAGCAACAACAGACTGCCTGCAGCTGAGCAGCAGATTCAAACATAGCCAGACTCTCACCGATCACTATGAGTGAGATACAGATACCCACACAATCTGGGAACAGGATGTAGAAAATAAAATATGAATGATATAGCTATGTAATCCATACAGACATCTCTTAAGAATAACCATATTTAGAATATTCTGCTGTTTCTTCATTTTCAAGTAGCATTTACTTGTGAAGTTAATGTTATGCTTTTTCTACAGAATGTGATGTTACTTTATTCCTATAGGCATAAATAGGTTACTTATTCTCCATTCTGTAATATTAATCCATTGGAAAGAATGCAACACTTGCTTTTGCTTTAAAATTACTGTATTGACCCGAGAAGTGCATGCTCTTGGACTCTACAGGATAAGAGAGAAGCAGAAGAATCTTCTACCCCAAAAACCCACTGCATATACCCCTTTGCTACATAACAGAGGTGAAAGTCATGCACAAGGCTTTGAAGGTCCTCTCCAGTGGTCTACAGAGCTGGTTTGGTTCACAGAGACAGATGGATCCATGACTTCAAAGCAGACAAAAACATTCAAGTACCAAGTTATTGCCAAGGACAACACACCGTTACTTGCCTTTTCTTGTGTCTTTTTTTAGAAAGCCACTTAGCCTAAGCAACTGGAATCCCTGCAGCTCATTTAAATAAAATCATCTTCTGATCTTAAAGGAAAAGGAATTATAAATGATCTAGTTTATCCTGACATCTCACAATAAGTGAAAATGAGGGGAAACAGCACCATGTGGAAAATTAGTTTAGTTCCATGGAAACACTCAAAAAACTTGGAGACTAAAGGGAAGATATTAAATTAGCAAATTGAAATTAAAATTCATAAAGCATTTAAGAATACATTTAAAGTGAGGCTAACCTAGAACAGGACATATCTTTTGACATATTGTAGCAGTGCCGAAACCTGATCAAAAATTTCCAGCTCCTATTGCACTGAAGTGTAATAGTAGATCAGTCTCTTAAAGTAAAGCAGCCAACAAGCTGGTATTTGTTTATACAGAGATTTTTCATTATGGACTTGAGGTAGTTTTTGAAAGGTTGTTGTTTAGTACTTAGGAAAAAAAAATTAAACTGTTTATGATACACCAATTCACAGGATACCTTGAATAGCTTTACGAGTCACCGTATGTTTTAGATTCCACTTTCTTACTAAATCAATGAAGCCCTTGTGCTTTCAAAAGCTATTCTGACGGAGCTGTAGATTTTCTTCCTGTGTTGCCCAAAATTATGAGGAATCAAGTCTGTCTCATTGCTTAGGCATGTGTCTGTTCTGAAAGCATTCAGGACACCTGGAAAATGGTGAATTTTATTTTAGGAGATTTAGAGCAGATAGAAGAGTTAAACATGAGATATCTGATATTTAGCTGTGTAAGATCAGTGACAATTGTGGTGCATTACCAAAAGGCATAGGGATAACAGAAAGAGTGGAAACCTTCTCCGAAAGCACATTCATATCATTTATTCTGCTTTGTTTCCATCCAGTTTAAGTAACACGATATTGCATTTTAAAGTGAAATACTATCACTTTAACTATTCTGTTACTAGTTAAGGAACAGCATGAAGAACAGCTTAGATGTCAGACACTTAATACACAACAAAGTCGACAAGTGATGAAATTACATGTTAGCCCTAAAATTAGACCAGGAAAAAAACTGTGAACATTTAATATGGTCTCTGATGTATCAGGCCAACAATTGCTTCTGTATGGCTGACTGGCTCATATACTTGTGGAGCTACAGACTAAAATTTGTTTTGAATGCATGTTCAAAAGCTACGTGAACCATGCTTGGAAAAATCTGTCTGGTGTTTAGAGAAACTAGGAAAATACTTGTGTATTTTCTGTGTTTCTAAAAACATTTCTATTTTACTGAAAATACCTTCAGTATCATAGTCTCTCAGTAGATATTTCTAGTTAAAATATTTCTGCTGCCTCTCCAGCTCAGTAAGGAGGAGATTTAATTACTCTGTTTTCACTGTGTATCACTTGTAAGTGAAGAGAGACTATGCTTCCCTGTTGGATGGGATGGGGAGCAATAAAAGGAAGGCAATCTAAGATGGACAATATCCAAGAGGCAGAAGATATTTCTTATTGTAATACTTCATTTTTCCTTTTTTCTAACAAAAAAATTTTCAAGCCCCATTTTCAAGGCTGATTCTTTGTGTCTGGAAAATCAGAGAATAACCTGCTTTGAAATAAGCCAGATGTTTTCAGAATTTTTGAAGATAATAGATCATACTGTTGACAAATAGTCTACAGAGTATAATTAGAAACCACAAAAACTTATTGCAAAAGAGAAGGCAAATGTTTTACATTTTTTAGATTCCTACCAAATATGTATAATTTTTTTATTCTGTGCTACATTCAAGTTTATTGGCAACAGAAATCTGTAGCAGAGAGAAAGTTCATTTCTACTTTAACAGAAAGCTCTACATATTGTTTTCTTTTTCAATACTCTATCCAGGGCTGACTAGTCATGGCAAGCCCATTTTTTAATATACACACCAGAAACTTGCAGTGACTTTATACAACAACCATTTGCATTGCACATTATCATTCTGCCTTTTGCAATACTTAGCATTCTGTGGGAGGAAACAATGGGATTGAACTAGTTCACACAAGTATTAGACAAAAGGCAATACTAACAGCTGCATCTTTTTTGCATTGAAAAATCTTTGGCATTTTTTATTTCACCCAAGTAAACTGTGAATAAATACCAAAAGGTCCCTTCCTTTATGTGTACTTCCTAATTGCTAAGATTTACTTCAGCTTTTCATAAACATTTAAAACATTTTCAAAAAGGAAATAACAATAGCAACAAGCAGATGAAAGTGAATGCACACATTAAAAAAAAGTTCTACAGTCAAAATCTGATGGGTCAAATTCTTTTATTATGTACTGCTACTAAGGAGGCTAGAAGCTGGATACTCCTTTGGATAGAGATCTTGTCATGTGCCTAATGCAGTTGTTGAAAGGCTTTTGCTTAGTATAGTGGAAAAATAATCTGATTATGATACACTGATGAACAGGATGCCTTTTAGTCACTGTATGTTTTACAGATCCTACTTTCTTATTAGATCATTGAAGCCTTTGTATTTTTAAAAACTTCTTTATTTCAGCTGTAGATTTTCTTCCTGTGCTGAGCAAAAGGATGATGAAATTAAGAATATGATATACAATTTTTCAGTTTGTTGAAATATACAAGACGTAGAATATAAAGCATCTATTGCAAAAGCAAAAGGAAGAGCAATACAAATTTCACCTGGAAGCTCAAATTATTCAATTTCTTATGGGCGTAGATAAAATTAAGGTTTGTTTTGGATTTTTGGTAGGGTTTTTTGTTTGTTTGGTGTTTTTTCAGAGAAAGTAACCAAATCAATACATTGCTTTGGGTCTTACACAGCCAGTATGCCAACTATTAGTAATAATGTGTTATTATCTCATGGGACTGTGAGTCTAGCACATAAGTGGGAAACTTCGACTTCATACTGATGTACACATTTTCCTTAATTAGAAACTGCTTATAAGATGTTGCAAAATCATGCTTCAGTTGGAAATTATTCTTTTCACTTAAAATGAGGGAACCAGGAGGCTCAAAATGTACCTGCAATGGACAAATGTCTGCTTGCATTCACATAGGAGTAGGAACAGATTAAAATCCAGTGTACTCTCAGGAAATCTCATTGCTGCCTCAAAGTGTGTGCTTCTTTTACTCATTAACTTACCAATAGCTACAGCCTACAACCATTTAAAATAACTAGGAGTTATTCATCTGAGTCCATGAGTTCACAAAAAGCAAGTCTACCCTTTGGAGACTTAGCTGCGACTGTGCAGGGCTGGTATTTACACAATGTGATCCTGTTTTGGTTGGGATGGATCTTGCCAAATGCTTGCAAGTGTACGTCAAAATTCAGGACTCTGTTCATTTCCTTGAGATACTGTTTGGAGAAGGTCTGATTTCTGGAGGGTAGCCAAAAAGAAGCAGAAATAATAGAGATGTGTTCCTTCAGCAGTTGAACTTCTTCTACTATTCATCTTCATTCCACCCAAGCATATGGCAATAGGCAGGGTCAGCCTTCAGGTGTATGCACAGACGAAGTGGCTGGAAAGTGTACCAGAATAAAGTGAGCCTGAACACATGCTGTAAACTGAAAGAAAGGTCCCATGATCCCCTTTCACATTAAAAACAGTTCCTGACATGTATTTTTATGTGACAGAATCAGGGAGTTTCTGTTCACCAGCGATGATGCTGAAGATGGGAGGTGGGTAAAGAAACGATGGGAGAAACATTCTTCTGTCTCACTCCATGTGATTTGAGATTCTACTTAAGTAGCTCACTGGAAAACCTGATGTCAAATCATCCCTTTGCTAACTTTCATGATCCTGGTGGTGTCCAATCACTTCTGAACCTTCTTTTTTTTTTCTTTTTTTTTTTCAGGCATCTCTTAAGGGTCATTCATCTGTAATCTTGCTGCATACACAGTTCTCCTATTACCTTTTCTGGCTTCAAGAAAATCAGACAAGATAAATTTGTTTCCTCAATCCACAGAAATCACTTTCAGGGATAAACTAGTGTTAAAAAAATCCTTAGTCACTGGCCACAGCAGAATGTTTACAGTTGCTACTGAATCCACTGGTGTGTCTTCTTTCATGTTACCTGTGCTTTGGAGTAGCTGGCAAATGCAACAGAATACACTGGGGCATCATTTTTTATTTTTTTTTTTATTATTATTATTAAACTTGGAATGGTGATTAGGCAAATAGCAAAATATAAACTTTTTTTTTACTGTTTTTTTACTTATAAAAAGGGTGTTCCAATCCTAATTTCCTAGACTTCTAAGATTAAATATCAACAATCTTTAATACTATGTAGGACCATCAATGAAACAAATGAAAAGTGTGTTTCTACAGCATTATCTTACATGTTTCAAATCCCAAAGTTATCCTCTTTTTGTGCATTTTATTGCTGCATTTGCAACATCATGTGTTCTAGGCTAGTATATATTTTGTGAGTAACCATATAATGTAGTTAAAGGACTGTCTGTGCTTTAATCTTATATATCCTTAAAACTGTGTATACCAGTATAATTTTGATTCATTGAGGCTCATTCATGACAGACTTTCCCCAGTATCAGCTACAAGTAACGTAGAACATAGAAAGTACTGTTAAAATCTTACAAGCAATCAGGATCTGCCAGTTTTACTCATGCTGAATAAAATCAAACTTCCAAAAATAGTCCTATTTATGTCAAGGGGCTACCTGAAGAATGAGGCTTTAGGATAAGAGAAAAAAATTTAAAGCAAACAAACAACAAACAAAAACCTCTGTTTGCAGCCTATACGCTAGTCTGGGACTTTGCTGGAGTAAACCAGTGTACTCGGTTAACTGCAAAATGTATTTACACTGACCTCCACCACCAGCTTACTGTGCTCTATATAATTTGGTTCCTGTCTTTACGTATTTTCATTTTTAACATACTCCTTCCATCTTTCTTTCTACTAAACCCAGTTCTTTGTTTTTTCTCTTATTTTTCCTAACTTTAAATTCATTTTATCTTTATTGCTCCCCACCTTTAAGGTTAAGAACCTTAAAGTTAATTTATAAAGTTTGTCTCAGTAGCACTTTACCAACAGAACAGAAGATGGTTTTGTCAGAGTTGCTGAGAATTAGTCCTTCATCCATACTTGCAAGCAGGTTCATATAAACAATGATCTTGTAAATACCACCGCTTGCCGCTTCCAGCTGAAGATGTGGAATACAAGGCAAAACCGCCTTGTGTCACAATAGTCTTGATATAATAATTTACAAAATAAAGCCACTGCATTGGTTCCATCCAGCCCATCCTTTCTGCTGAAGGTAGATATTACCAGTAATGCTTCAAAACATAGACTAATTTTCTTCAAAGACTAGGTAAAAGATTATGGGCAGAGATGACTGCTTTTCCATTCTTAGACCTGTTTTTGCTCTTACCACTTTTATGCTTCATTGATTTCAACATGTTTATTCTCTGCTTACATTGATGTGAGAGATTCATATCTTTAGCAGCTTCTTCAAACACACAGAACTACATTAAACCTGGCACTGTAATGTGTTTAGGGGAGGAAATTGACAACTGAGAAGAGCCTTTCTGAGCTCATACAGTTCTGTACAGTGAAAACGGGAAAGGAAAAGTGAAGGAAAGGCAAAGATGTGGTCTCTTCTAATATTTAGAGGAGAATGGTGAAAATTATTCCAAAGGAGTACCTCCAAGGAGGTTTGAGTATTAGTCCTATTTGCATTTCTTACTCTCAAACAGATCTACTTAGTTGTTCCAAGACCAAAAGAAGTCCCTCTACCCAGGGACGAGTTCAAGCCTCCTATTGTTATTCTTAAAGACTTACCTGCAACCCACCTAAAACAAATAATCTATAGAAATACTTCCATGCAGCATCATTATTTAATGAAAATCATAGATTCATACAATTATAGAATGGTTTGGGTTGGAAGGGACCTTAAAGATCACCTTGTCCTAGTCCCTCACCATGGGCAGGGACATCTTTCACTATATTAACTTGCTCAAAGCCCTGTCCAAACCGAGTTTGAACACTTCTTGAGCTTGAACATTTCCACTGGTGGGGTATCCACAGCTTCTCTGGGCAACCTGGTGCAGGGCCTCACCACGCTCATCATAAATTTTCTTCCCTATATCTAGTCTGAATCTACCCACTTTTAGTTTAAAACCATTACGCCTTGTCCTGTCACAAGAGGCCCTACTAAAAAGTCCATCCTCATCTTTCTCAGAAGCCCCCTTTAAGTACTGAAAGGCTGCAATAAGTTCTCCCCAGAGCCTTCTCTTCTCCAGGCTGAACAACCCCAACTCTCTCAGCCTGTCCTTATAGGAGAGGTGTTCCAGCCCTCTATCATTTTTGTGGCCCTCCTTTGGACCCACGCCAACAGGTCTATGGCTTTCTTGTGCTGGGGACCCCAGAGCTGAACGCAGTACTGCAGGTGGGGTCTCACAAGAGCAGAGCAGAGGGGCAGAATCACCTCCCTTGACCTGCTGGCCATGCTTCTTTTGATGCAGCCCAGGATACAATTGGTTTTCTGGGCTGCAAACACATGTTGCCAGCCCATATCCAATATTTCATCCACCAGTATCCACAAGCCCTTCTCTGCTGGGCTGCTCTCAATCTGTTCATCCCCCAGCCTCTATTGATACTGGGGATTTCCCTGACCCAGGTGCAGGACCTTGCACTTGGCCTTATTGGACTTATTGGACTTCATGAGGTTTGCATGGGTCCACTCCTCAAGACTGTCAAGATGCTTCTGGAGGGCATCCCTTCCCTCAAGCATATCAACTGCACAACTCAGATTGGTGTCATCCACAAACTTGCTGAGGGTGCACTCAATCCCACTATGTCATTGATACAGTCATTAAATAGTATTTGCCTCAGTACAGATCCTTGAGGGACACTGAGGGATATACGCTTTGGCTTCAAATCCACAATTTGTCAACAAGAAAACACACAAAATTACAATCAGTTGTACAGCAATGTTGAAATAGGAGTTAATTAGGAGGGACATTTTGGAGTATCTGAACATGTGTGTACTTGAAGCCCTCCCCTCCCTTCACATGCACTACTTCCCTTTGGAAGGAGGGACAAGCAAGTGCTCTGGAACGAAGTTGTCACATAGCAATCAATCCCTTGGCCTGTTTAACAGGGAGATCAGCACTATGAAGAGCACAGCTTTGTAATATAAACAGTCTATATTTAAATTACTATCAAGGGGGGTGGGGTGGGGTGTGTGTCAACTCCCTTTTCCTGATGGGGATCCCAACATAAAGTTTTCTGTAGATTTGTCAGTGTGTGCATGTGTATAATGCAATGGACATTTCAGGGAACAGCATTATACAGGACAAGTGCAGCTTATTTGTTATCAAAATAATACTAACAAGCAGGATAAAGTTACACTTGGAAAACAAACAAGATGACCATCATCTTGCCTAGGACCTTGTAGCTTTCTTTTATGCATTTCTTTTTGTGCTCAGCTGATGTTACCAAATGTAAGCTTGTGTGAGCAAGCAATGCATGACAACTCTCCATGTTTTAACTAATGTTTAAATGTGTCACAGGGTCAAAACTCTATTAAACATCTATTGCATTATGCTAAGTGTGAAGCAATCTTTTACCACCAAAATTTCTGAAGAAATATTGCCCTTATTCATCTTGCAATTAAAAAGTTTAAAATTTCCACTGAAAAAGCAACCACTTTCCCCTAAAAGCAGACTCACTTCAGAACAATAGATTCGATGGTCAGAGGCTTGGAGAGTAGAAGACTCCGCTTTGCCTAAATCAGCAGTTACACATAACTTCACAGCTTCCCTAACTCCCACAAGTCATGCTCTAATCATGACTGGCAAGATCATTCACCATTTTAGGAAGGTAAGGAGCAACTATTTTTCATTCTGATGAATAAATCCTGCCTATGCTTCAGAAACCCCACGGGACCTGCTTGGCTGGGTTTTTTTGCTGAAACTTTTATTCTTCCCTGACACTATTTGAAGAACTCTTCCTAATCTCATTAATTACTCCCAGCACATATACAAATCCACAGTTTTCAGTAAATACTGCCAGGGTACATGTTAGATTATTTTTCTAAATCAATTCATGTATTCATGCATATAGGGAAACATTTTACCACAAAAAAAACCGAGCTTATTTAGTAAAAGTAAAATGAATTTAAATGGTTATATATAAACAGTGTATGCATCTACTGAAATTCATCTCTCTTAAATGCATAACAGAGAAAGTATGGTGCTTATCACTACTTCTTTTGTGTGTGCCAGAAACCCTCACAGCATTGTTACATGGAAAGTGTGGCACATGACACCTTCTGGAGCCATAAAATGCCTGGAATAAGCCAGTGATAAGCGTAGTCTAAGCTGAATTTATAAATTATTATTACCCCTTCAAACATCTGATATTGCAAAAAACCCCAACAGTACTATGGAGGCAAACCGTCCCTACTGAAAGGTAAAAGCTGGTAGAAGCATGTCTTCTGAAACTGCAACAGAGAATTAACACATTCTCTGCTTACACTATTTTGAGACCTTCAGGCTCATGGAAAGACTTTGAAGGTCATCCTGACATCACTCGAGAGACAGATCTGAGTCTTAATGTTTGGGATTTTTTCATTCAAATCTTCTTTCTAAACTTCCTCTTCCCCTCTCTTCTTCATCATCAAATTAATTTAGTTTTCAAATACCTGATACACTTCCCCATTTAGATAAGCATCCCTGAACCCCAAATCCTTTAGTCTTCATTAGCGTAGTATATGGGCCACTATGAGGAGGAATACAGGGGGAATGAGGGATTTGGAGTCCTTGTTCAAGAGTATTTGAAGAAGATGGAGACAGAGGAAGATAATAACTAATTAGATTTATTTTTTTTTTTTTTAATAGGTTGTTCAATTTTCAAGAGACCCATTTAAACCTTAGGATGCTTTATTTAACATTCTTCATCATCTCTTCCATTCAGCACGCAATCTAATTCTTTCCTGTCACTGGAACTGGCATCTTCAGAGGTAAAAAGAAACAAAGAGAAAAGCATGCCTTTTTCAAATTTATGAAGACATTATAAAAGGTTTATATGTCATTTGGACTTCAAGGCTCACGATAACAGACTGCATTGCAAAAAGCTTCTTTTGATGAATATAAATGAATTGACTGGATTTCCCAGCCAAACAAAAAACCATCATCGTGCTACGCAAAATTACTTTTGATTGTTTGTCTCTGAACTGTAAGCTCAGGTCAGTATCAACTCTTCACATTGGCTTTCTATTATTAAAACTAAAAATCGCTTCCATTTTGGTAAAAGTAGCCTTACTAGAGACATTCTTACTCTCTTGTTCCTTAATAATTCATATAGTTCATCCATTCAATAAAAACATTGGTTTGTCTACGGTGTCCCATTTTACCATTCAGAGTAACTCTCTTGCCATCTGATAGTAACATGGGAACATCCAAGCTGTGAGTGCTAAGCTGCCAGATAGCTATGGCGTGGCAAGATGAAAGCTGAAAGCAACCCAGTGGTTCAGCCTACTGTGTTAGGCTCCCAGACCTGCTACCTTTGATTCTTTGCTATTTCTATGAATCATTTAACTACCACGAACCTAATCTCCCTAGGGAACCAAGAGGGGAATAAAAAGGGAGAGAGCAATAGTTAGAAAGGGATAGACAATGCCTTGGGAATAAGGGAAAGCAATGAAAACTTGCAGAATTACTCATGGATTGTCTGGGCATAATGTCAACAAAAGCAACACTTCAAATCAAGTGTTAAGCACACCAGTAGGTGCTTCCAATTTCAAAGTAGCTTAAGAAAAGCCTTAATTTTGCTCAGCTGAGGTGAAATGTACCCCAAAACAGTCATGTGTAAAGAGGTCAGAGAAATGTGCAAAATACCCGAGATTCATGGCATGACTGTTTCACTGTTTTGCCATTCACACTTCTCTTGTCACTAGGCATCGTGTGAGGTTGTTTGTTTGTTTTTTAATTTCATATCTATGTGCTTATTACCTTCTAATATGTAGTTCAGTAATAAACTAAACTACCCGTAGTAGTTCAGTCAAACTAAACTAAACCAGAAAGCCTCAGAAATCTAGGGTCTGTCACAGAACAGTCTTCCTGCTTGCAAACGTCTTTCTAATTCATTCCAAAATACTGAGGCTTTATCAGTCTCAATGTCCAGGAAAGTCACCAAGAGTGCTACAATAAAGTCTCAAAACCTTTGAAATATTATCTATTGGGAGAATGAGAAGGAACTGTTTATGACTACCAAGGATACACAGCACTTCATACTTTGCATGCTATTGCTCCATGTCCCTATTTCAGACTGTATAATGGTATTTGTATTTAGCATTGGATGTATAAAAGGGTGTTAATACAACCTCAGAATACTACTCCTGAATTAGCTCAAACAACTCCATGAGTTTGGCCTTTAGCTGCTCACCAATATTCTCCACACCATTGCATTTTACATTGTATTACAGTAAACCATCACCACAAACCCTCCAGAGCAATGTTATTTGCTGAACCAGAAAATTGAGATAACCAATTGTATAGCACATTTTGACTGAGCTCATCACTTCCATAGCGCCTGGTGACAATGAGTCTAAGGCAGGGAGTCTGGCAGTAGCCTGCGCAGAGTTGCCAGACACCACACATATTTAAAGTGGATACTTTAATGAAAAGCTGATAAAAAATGACATTGATATAATCACTTTTTATATTACCTTATAAAGGCTGTATCAAAAAACCTTGTGAAAGTTTAACCAATGAAGAGAAAATTTTTTGAAAATGTCTTCATTGATGTGAACACTGGTTTAAGATTTCAGTATTATTCCTGACTATGTGCACGAATGAACAGGTGAAATTCCTGGCCTACTTTTATCTACCTCAGAGCATTGGGTAGTTGAGGTAGCTGAAATGAAAAGTTATTCATGTTTGTTTCTGTGCAGACATGTAAGAGCCTTGGAAAATATTTTATATGGGTATGAATAGAGCAGTGGTTGTTTATCTGTTACAGAGAAAGTTTCATTCTGGAGAGACAATGAAACTATTGTGGACTTTATAGTCAGGTTAGAGCACTAGTCCATTAGGTTTGGGATCGAGAGAAGAGAAGGTAAAGGCAAGAGATGCCTTGGAGAATCTGTGCACTGTACTGTGCAGAGAAAAATGAGGTGTGAGGCAGTACTTGACCTCGCTCTGGTTAGCAGACGTTTCAGTCTGGCTTAACTCATCCTATTTTCAGTATCCTGGCTAGCTCACTTAGCAATATCTGAGTTACCTTTACTCGACTGTCACACACAACAACCAACTTCTAGAATCCCCAATTTCCACCAGAAACGAGAACTATGTTTGTCACTAAGTCAAAGGGCAGCAGTAACTGGGTCTCCTGACATTTGCGTTCAGGAACATCTTTCTGATCCTCCTGCTAATACAAAGGAAAGTCTGTAGTTATTCAAAGGACATCTAGCTTACTGACTCTAAATGCACTGAAATTACTGCTTTTTCCTCCTTTGCAACAAGAAGCGGAGGGGTAACTATCATACAAATCTGCAGTTTTACTGCTGAGATAGAAGCTGTTACTTTTATCATGCCCTCAGTTCCAATGAAGATTTGTGAGAAAGCTAGGTGAAACAGAACAGCACCAGAAAATGTGAAAGTGATATATCATATACATGTAACTCAACTTTGCATCACCTATTTTTCAAAACTGAACATTTTTCCAAACTTAAACACTTATGTTTAAAAATCCACAATTTTCCAAAAAGCTGAAACTGTAAAGTCACCTGTCATGATTATTATCAGAAAGCTTCAGAAAAAAAAAATTTAACAGGTATTAAACTTCTGAGACACTAACAAGGTTTGTCTGCTGAAACAACAACAACAACAAAAAATCCACAATGAAATGGTAGCGTTTAGACCATCAACTCTAGGTTGAATGTCTCTATGAAATGCCTATCGGTATACTATTCTAGAAGGTAAGTATTTTTCATTTTCATAAATATTTAGTGGTGTAAAAGTGACATCACTTCTGTGATACACTGTGTGCACAAGGTATACATTATGCACAAGGAGACATACAGAGAGCAGCTGTTCCCCTCCACTGCTTGCTCAGGCATTCTATGGTAGTCTCTTAATTTGAAGGAGGCAAAAGTGAAGGACTTAATACTTTACTCCCACCTGGCTCCACCACAAAGTCTTGATCTTTTGACAGGCAAAGCAGCAGGAGCTATATATCCCTTTAGGACTGCTAAGATTTCACATTATAAATGTTAGCTGATTACATCATTTTGAATGATTCAGGCATCTGGCACCAGCTGATGCAAAAGACGAGAGAAAGACTGGCTGAATCTACTACTGTCTGGAAACTCTAGCAAGGCACTAAGATTTTGTATAGTGACAACATTTATTTTCCCAAACTAAGGTGTCTCACAAAACCTAAAGGTTTCTGCAGGCAATATTTCCATTCACCACTTCAAAATCTAATTGTATAAGAAGAACTGAATATTGTATTCACATTTGCAAACTTTGCTTGTGCGTGGGGGGGTGTTGTTGTTGTTCTGTTCCCCCACCCCACCCCAAGCCATAACATTTTCAACCAGAGCGTAAATTAAGAGGCTTTGAAAAAACTCCTAAGGAAATTAAAATTAATACTATTGATGATTAGAATGCATTTAGTTTGTCATTAACTTTTCAGTACCACAGTTGCTTGCCTATAGACAATATTGTAATGATTTACATTTACCACCACTTCGCATCAAGTTGCAGATGTTCACAGTAACAGCTGCTGCCTGAAAAAACTGAGACACTCTTTAGAAATAAAATATATGAGGCTTTGAAGAGGTGAAGCACCCAGTACTTTTGAAGATAATGAATTCAAGCTAGGAGGAGCTTTCTACCCTCTTTCTATGTAGCTGCTCTTTGTAAGTTTTTGACAGAAAGCCCGAATTAGGACTGTGGCTAAAATTATCCCCAGATAAATCAGCTTCCCATTACTTACCAAGCTCTTTTCAAAGCATCATCCAATTATGCAAAAGACAACAAGACAATGACTCCAAGAAATCCTATTTTTTAAAAGAAGTTTGACTTAAGGTCTTTTTTTAGCTATTCTTCATTCTCAAGACAGATTTTCTGTGCTGTGCACAGAAGCCCAATTGATATGGGTACAATGCACACATTCCTGCCTGTTTTCTTGGGACTGGAAACATATAAAACCATCCCTGACAGGAGCTACACTCTACTGTCAGATTTAACCTACAGCAACCATAAAGGTTTCCTGCGTAGTTGCTGACACTCGAGGGTTTAATGCACAGCTGCTGATGTTTCAAGATGTTCCCTGTCAGCACCAGTTGCACTTTCTCACTTTGTCATACTTCTCTCCCCATTTGGCACAAAGCATTCCTGGGAAATTTTCATTCAAATAGCATTTGTGGATCAGACTGGACTTGCTCCATGCACAAAGAGAAGTCGGATCACCTAACTGGATACATTTTCTGCTTTTCTAACAAACAGGGATGAATTACATCACATCTATGCCTACTGAAACTTGCTGCAGTATGTACCAAAATCTTGACATCACTGACTTCCAGCATAACTACAAGAAACTTATTAAGCTACCTCTGCTTGAAACCTCCCACAAATAGTAGTGCTAGAAACTAAATAGCCTGGCAACAGGCTCTTGGTAGAAGGATAAAAGCTGGAATGCAGCCCAAGTAACATATTTGGCTACATCCTGTACTGCCATTTACACTCACTCAGAAATCAGAATGTGAAATACAGTAGCCCAGGCCAAAGCAGAATTATTAACATATGGGACTGTAATGATGAATGAGCTCATGGACCACACTGGATATTATGCTAAAATCTGTGAGAACCCAGGACAGTTGTCTGCAGTTTGTGTGTATTTAAAGGTGTTTCCAAAATACCATTTTGCATTCACACATCACAGCAAAGAAATCAATATTCAACCTAATACTCAGTAACATGATGCCAAAGCACATCCATTCCACATTATAGACAACAACAGGACAATGTAAAGAAAGTATCAACAGATGTTATAGGTCTGTGATAAATAAAAAATACATGGTGTCTCCTCCATTGGCGAAGGGAATGTTTCAATGTAAAAGAACTCACTGCTCATTTGTTTTCAGACAACTGACCTTTCTAAAATCCTTGTATCACATCCAAAATAAAAGACCATCTCTGAAGATATGCAATCCAGTACCATTTACTACTTTAATCAATACATGTTTACAGAAACAGTAAAGAGAAAAAAATTAAATACTTTATTATCATCAGCTGTCTGTAGGGACTCTTTTAGAATTTGTGGAAGAGTGTTAAAGGCATAGTGTTCCATACCAGTTATTCAGCTATTTGCTATACCAATTCCATCATTCAAGATGGATATTTTCAAAGAATATACCTCTTTCTACAGTGCAGACTCTGCTGAAGTAAAATGGGGGAAAAAGGGAAACACCTCCCTGTTTTTTGGAGGCAAACCTGCATCTAAATTATCAGCATTTGGGTAATAATATCAACAAAGTGTACCTCTGATATTTTTAGTAATTGAGAATGAAGAAACATCCATCAAAGACACTCACATTAGCTGTATATTTTGAATTAAAATAGGAAGATATGAACGGCACACAACTTCTTTAGATTTTTTTTTTTTTCCACATTCTGATTATTTTTTCTTTTCTTCAAGAGCTTAAATTAACTGATTTTAGGATTTTCCTACAAAGAGGAAAAGGAGAATGGGGAATTCTCTTCTGAAGGAAAAAAGTGTCACTCCAAGTCAACAGAATCTTCCATATTATACATGTTGTTTTACAGATTAGTATCTCCATCTCCTCAGGCTCAACCTGATGGGATCTAAGATTTTCCAAGATACTGACTTCAAACCTGAAACCACCAGACATCTCAAGAATATTTTATCCCACAAATTCAGGATTTACAGGATACCATACTTGTTGGTTACGTTTTATGTCATCAAGCTAGCAGAAAAAAAGTCAAACAAACTTCTTTACAATGACTGGGAGCTGTTTGGTGAAAGTAATTTGGTACAGACTGACACTTCTTCTGCATAGACCTTCTTGTGACACATCAAAGGCTATTTACTTTGGACAAAACCCATCCAATTTCAGGACAACTTACTTACTAATGATCTCCTATAAGATTCCTCTCATGAACTGACCAATATATTCAGCATAAAGTATCATTACATTTCAGAAGCTCTGACGAGCCATTTTTACTTGGGCTATTATAAGACAATCAGTTTTCACCGACCCAGTGCTGAGGATGCCTAAGGATATCCGTCAAAAAACAGTGCACATTTTCTTCTTAAAAACCTTAAGCAGTGGCATTTTCCTGAATGTCTATCAAATGAGATCTTGGAAGACTGGCTGGTTGGCTAATGCTCAGCGTTTGTAGAAGGTTAATATTTTAAAAATAAACTTCAGCTGTCAAATTTCTAGCCAGAATGATGAGGAGGCATTTCTATTGCTGGGGGAGCCCTTGGGCAAGGACTAAAACCAGGAAGGTTGAGCAGCTCTCCAGCTGCAGGTGACTGCGCACCTCCCCAGCCAGATGCCTCCGTCCCCCAGTCCTTGCCACAGCATGCTCCCTGTACTCCTATGTCACAGCACTTACATCACAGAGACACTGTGTTTGTGATTTTCTCCTAGTCAGTTTTCCCTGTCAGCTAAATCACCCGTACTCACAGTATAATGCCTCCCTCCTCTAACAGGGGAAAATGGGGAAGAAGCCTTTGTCCTCTGACTTACAACTGCACCTCATGGCATATATGGTATCTCTAGGATCGGATACCGTAATTAAGTTTGGAAATATTATAGTAAATGCAAGACAATTTCTCTCTCTTTTATAGTGATTTTTAGATAGAAAGCACCATCATTATCAGCACGGCAGCACATTACAGTTAGTATAGCTAGCACACCTCAAATTCAGGAAGCAAGTGCCCTTTCCAATAAAACTTGCAAAACCAGTTTGCAAGCGACAGTTAAGATTGCTGATAAAATGAGCAGTTATCTATCACCGCTTTTCTAGATTTTATTACATTTCCTCAGAATATTATCATACAAGCACAGCATTAAAGTTAACAATGCTTGTGTCTATTTCTTTAGCTTTTTCCCATTACCCTTAATACCTCTTGCTAAAAATCACAGTTTCATAAAACTAAACATACTTTTGGATAAGGATGTTCTGTTTACAACCAAGCCTTGATGAAGCTGTGCGGAGAAAAAAAAAAAAACACAAATAAAGCCCTTAATGACATACTGTGAGCTTCGTAACTGATAATGCTTCAGAAAAACTGCTGGATGTACCTGGGAAAAGTGCTTCACAGAGACACAGTACTGTACAGGTCAGCAAATCATCTCCTGAAGACCTTCAGGCCATTTTTTTCTTTTCCTTTTCTTTTTTCCCTTGAGAAAAATTGCAGTTGTCTTTGCAACTGTGTTCAGTCCTTCTGCATCACCATTCACAGCAGTGTCAGAAACAGCAAAAAAAAGCTACAACTAGATTGTCTGAAAATCACAGAAGATCACTGTTTGAAGTAGGGAGGTCTTAGGAGGTTTCCTGGCACTTGGGTTGTACTGTTAGGGCTTCCCCTGACAAGGTAGTGGCCTCCTTAAGCCTACTGAAATTAAAATTTAAAAAATTACAAATTATTAAAAGTAGAATTAGGCTATGCAGATAACCAAACTTCCATCTTCCACTTTGTCTTCTATTTCAACCTGGCAGTATTCCTTAGAGAAGTGACGCAGAAGCGTGCCAATACATGGATAGGTTTCTGTTTACCTCTCTACACTACATCCTATCAGGAGGAGAATGCTACAGGAGATAGCAATACTTCCGAGCTATGCAGAAGAGATCTTATAGGGTACCTCTCTGCTGCTCAAACTTGGTCAAAATTTGCTAGAAAAGCACTAACCTAACCTTTTCCTTCTGGACTTTTTTTTTTTTTTTTTTTTAACTTGTCTTCATTAAGGGAAACAAACGGAAAAGGGAAACAAATGGAAAAGGGAAACAAACGGAAAAGGGAAACCGCAGCAGAAGAATGCAGACAAATACACTTCACTATAACATCTTCACTAACTGATTTACTCTCGTAGCTGCCTCTCTGTTCTGTGATGAAGAAAGGATGATGACAGGAGTTAACAGAAAAACTTCCAAAATATCTATCAAGCGATGAATTCATGTGCTGTGATTTACACACTTCTCTCTTTATTGTCTGACACAAGAGAGGATTTGTCAAAAAAAAACCCCACAGTATGGTTTCAAAATGTAACACCTCTTACCACGTAACTTTGGTTTTGAAGACTTTCACTGTACAGGGTTTCCTGATGGCAGGGAATTTTTTCATCCCTGCTTTACAATGAGGAAAACATGGGCACTGGAGATGTAAATGTTTGCATTTTCAGATTTTACAGCAGGAGGCTAGTGGAGATGGAAATACAGGCTAAGGAAACTCTAGTGCAGACTAACTCCCAGTAGCTGTAACTCTGAAAGCGAGTATTAAATCTGTGCTTCTGTATCTGCTCTTAAAGTAAAGTTACGGTGCTTTGTATTAACTATGATTTTACAAGGGGACAGATAACATGAGTATTTATCACATGATCAAACATATACTTTAAAACAGTGAAAATTAAGCTTGAAACTATCAGAGTGCAGGGTACAAGGACAGAAAAAGTAATAACTTCTCCTGTACCTTTTCTTTCCTTTTTGGGAGCTCAAGGGCCATTTCCCTAGGAATACGTTCTTTGCTATACATTCAGATGCCAAACTGAAGGAATTTTAACACCCATTGTTGAAATAGCTTAGCAGGCAAAGGGATACAAAAGGAAGCAAGATGACTTCCCCAAAAGTATCATTCAAAATCTTGATTATACCCTAAAACCAGAGGAAATACATTCCACTGCTTTTCAAATGCAAGTAGCTCAAATAATGATGGAAAAATTAAGTGATTTAATAATTTAATAAAATGTGATTCTTTATTATTTTTAATTGTAAAATATGCTCATTCTGTAAGTGGCTGACATAATGGCAGAGAAAGGAACGTGAATTAGCAACCATTTAGGTAAATGCCAGGAGACTGAGTTGCAAGTACTTTGAAATCTTTTTGAAACTGTAAAATGCATTAGAACAGGGCTTGGGTGGAAGGCGAAACCATCTCTATGGTTCAGCTCCCTGCTGGGAACAATCATTTAATAGAAGTATAAATAAACTGTAAAATAAATTTTAAAAGCATTACATACACTCCGTCACACAGAAACCTATAACCTTCACTTACGTTTGTATATGTACGTGCTTAGGCAAATCAGACTCTACAGGCAAGCAAAATCCAAACACCTATTGTCATATTTGAAGCTCTTGTCTTTGTCTCTCTCTCTTGACAAGTTACACCAGACAAAAAATATCACAGGGAAGCAAACTCTTTACAAAACATTGTTCCAAGAATAGATTAAAAACACTAGTAGGAAAAAACAGGGCAAGAAAATGGAGGAGGAGACTGTGCAGTACTTTTATGTCACAGCTCAGTACTCAGTACATCAACACTCCCCAAGAATTTGGAAAACTGAAGTTCAATTGTCTTCTGAGACCTGCAGCTACTCTAAGATGGCAGATCAACTATTAGCCAACTATTCTGGAGTACATGATGCTGTATCTGGCTCATGAAGAGAATTTTTCAGCTTTCGTCTTAACTGAAGGTTCACAGGAACAGATGGTTAGTATGCAATTTGGCTGTTGCACGCAGTAGACACTGGGAAGCCTGTTGGGCTACTGCTCTGCCCCTCAGGCTAGACTATCACTCATGCCCTCTCCTGTCTGTCTAGCAGGCTGTGCAAGTATTTTGTTCAAGACAGAAGAGCTCCCCAGCAGGAGAATTCAAAGGAGGTCCATCTCAGACCACTAAAGCCTGGATACTTTGGAAACTTTTGCAAGTGGCAAGTCTGAAGTTGGGTTGAGCCAAGCCACTAGCAGAGTGTGGCACTGAACCCATCTCTTTTGCTTCTTGAAAGAAGTATGCGAACCATTGAGATATAAAAGGAAAAGAACTTTGCTCGCATCCTTGTCACATCTGTGCTGCTTTCATCCTTTCCAAGGGGAGGTGGGGGTGGACACAACATACTTAATTCCCTGGAAACTGATTTCAGGTTATGTTTTTTATTTTTTGGCTTTGTTTTATTTTAATTGCTAGTGAGTCACAACAGCTGCACAATCATGCAGAATTCGATTGTGATAATCCACAGTACATGCTCATTAGTAATGTGAAAAACACAGTCACATGTCTGCAGTATCATACCCTAGGATTAAGGCTAAAAAGTGGTGAGAAACAGGGAAAACTATACTATGGGTGTATATGATGAGTAGAAGTTTGAGGATTGTTATCTTTTAATTTGGTACAAGATGCAATCACATTAGACTGTTTTCTCAGACAGAATAATAGCTTTTCTTTTTCCAAAAAAAACTTTTTCTTCCCCCCAAAACAATTCTGACATTAAAAAAGAATACTCTCCACATTCAGAATAACCCTTTTCCTTCATATCCACCAGTGCTTAATGAAAATATTTGGATTGCACCATATCACAGAAAAAATATTTTACTTTGGATTATTCAGTGTGCAGAAATCAAAAAATCTTTCTTTTCAGTAAATAATATAGAAATTAAGAAAAATAGCAAACACAAGTTCTCACTTATTCTGGATTTTAAATATCTTTATAATTCACTTTGGCTGTTTCAGATTAATTCTTAGAAGCCTTTTAAAAATAAGTGTACATTTCACTGGAGGAATAAGTCTACTGAATATTGATAGTTGTAGAAGTAAACACTGCTGTTATGGCTGCATCAAACACTGTTGCACATACACCTAAAGACTACATCCCAAACCACTCCATATTTCACCATCATTATAGAGCAGGATTTTCTAGACATAAGAGGAAAGACTCAGAAGGAGATATTACAGCTGCTAAACAAATTCCTTTTTTTTTTTTTTTTTTTTTAATTTTTACTATTTTTTTTTAGGAGCACTCCTCAGGAAGAGGCTGAAAGAGAGTGTAGGGCCCCAGAAAGGAAAAGCATATGAGGAAGAAATTAATTAGTTGCAGGAACAGAAAATAATATTTAAGGTTTGGGACACAGACCCACTCCCCAACCCCACGCCACCCCACCCCCTGCAAAATTTTGGAGCAAATACCTGTAGAAACATCCAGGGAAAAAGCACTGGAATAGAGCTTAAGACATCCAATTCCCTGCAGCAACTGAGAACCAACAATACCACAATCATTCCCGCCATCCTTACTTGCTTTATTCTCAAAGTTATATGATTATGGGTAGTTAAGGAGTATACTAGAATGTCTAATTATCCTTATAGTTAGAAAGATCTTCCTATGTCTAAATTACAGTACCTTCACTGCCATTTAGGATTATAACTTCTCTTATGCCTAATTAACACAGAAAATAGTTTATTTCCTTCTAATTCACAGCTTCTCTTACATATGTGAAGATCTCTACTAGGCCATCCTATGAGTCAATTTTTTCTCTCACTCAACAAGCCCAGTTCTTCCAGTTTTTCCCCACAGAGCTTATATATTCTAGACTTTGGCTCAGACCTGTTTCTGAATAAACGTATAGGAAAGTGGCTGGGTTGGAAACAGCGATGTGAAAGCACAGAAACCCTCGTGCACAGTGCTAGCTCATGCTGGAATTCCAATATTCTTGGAGGTAAACAGCTGAAGTCTTGACTGTTCTGCTGGAACCAGCATAAACTCTGCTTTTCCATTAAACATTAAATTAAATGACACCCCTGAAGCAGAAACAGGCAGATTTTCTCTCCAGTGTGTAGGGGGAAAAAAAAAAAAGCTGCAAAGGGAACAATCTTCACATTTGGAAGCATACAGAATAGTGAAAAAGCACAACAGGATTTTTCAATACTGTGTCTTTTGAGGTATATGGATTGAAATGCTTTGCATATTTATTTTCATTTATGAAACAAGATTTATTATAGCAATCATGAAAAATTAATATTAACTACATTAGGTATTCAGATACTTAATTGGAACATAGAAATAGAATGGTAAGATAAAAGATAATGAAAAAATATTACCTGATTGTGCAAAGTTTGTTTTGTAAAACATGCTGTTCTAAAAGTGCAAATTCAAACTGGAAATACAAATAAGAGTGACAAATAATTCATCTAAGTAATTTAATAATCCATGCTATACATGCGGAAAATCTATTTTTGAGAGGTACCGTAATGTTATAATAGATTGGTTGCTTAAAATCAATGCCTGACTAGAGAGCGTGCTTGTAGACAACACTAAATTGCCTATACTATAATGATGGTGGTGGTTCGACATAGCTTGTGATGCAAACAATTTATGTACAGTTTGTGAATGAGGATCAATTTTTATAAAAAACTGTTGTCTTACTGATCGCATCAAAATAAGTCAGCATGGGAGGCAGGTTCTCTGTCCTATAGTATCCATCACAACACAATGGCAGGAATCCGGTTGAGAGTCTTTGTAAGACTTTTGACACCGGTGCATGTAAGCACCAATCCAATCTCAAATGGTTTATAAATGACACATAGTATTCGTTGGCTCTCTGCAAACTGCAGAGCAGGTGGCCTTCTCAGCACACTTCACACGTTCTCGGGATGTCCACACCTGAGGGGTGGGCACAATTCACACATGTCCTGCAGGCTGCTGGCCCTCACATCCAGACTGCACAGAGCTACTGGAGCACACCGAGGATTTCTCCCTGCCCATCACTTGGGCTTCTGCTGGCAAGACCAAGATCACCAAGGGCTCTGTGAAGACCACCTCCCCCTGCAGCACTAATACAGACACTGTATCTTAAAAATACTTCTCTCTTTTGATCCTGAATCTGGAAAAGACATCTAAGAAACAATCACAAGCGTGGCACTGCATTACAATAGCAGGACACAATAACTTTAGATTTCCTGCTGATGCTTTTAATTCCTAATAGCATGGTAGTGCTCAAATGCTTGTCCAAGATTATGGAGTCTACCAGACCAGTGGAAACACAGCTGCAATAAATTAGTTATCTCCCTCCTTCCTTCTAATTTAGTAAGAAATTATGGGGGGGGAAGATATCAAAGTTCATTTCTTGATGTATGTACTTATCTATTACCTTTGAAACACAGAGTTTTTTTAAAAATCTCAATTCCTAACAACTATTCGCTCTACTATTATTAGCGCTGTAAAAAGAACTACCAAGCAAAAAGAATGGCAAATGCAGGAATAGGGACATCTAATCCATTAGGTCACGGTGCATAGTAGGTCACTCTTTAGAACATTGTAAATCTAAAAAAAATGGAATCTGAAACAAGTATCAGGAACATCTACTAACATCAGAAAAAATAAGAGTCGACTGACACTGGATCATCATGTGAAAAATACAGATGGCAACTAAGAAGCATTTTTTTTTGGCAACTCTTTTCATAGTGTTGCAGCCCATTTTTCACAGACCCTCCTCTATTGTCCTTGCATGTGCTTCTTCATTTGTAGTTTAAATACATTAAATCATCTGTCCCAAAATTTTCATGAAATCTTTTGGCCTTAAAAGAAATAATGCAATTAGCAGAGATTTTGAACAAAACTTGGATGTTACCATGTCTGCATTGCTTTAAGCGTGAAAAGACCTCTGATAGTCCTATACATTGGTATAGGACAGCTATTGAGTTCTTCAAGGCATATATTGTTTCCTTGTTAATGCTATGCCTTTATAGTCATGTCACATGCTTAAGAGTGGTATGAATATTTTTTCAAAGTAAAACAGCTGAGCATGCATTCAAAAATCCACTCAGTTTCATCTCCAAGGGGAGGGGAAAAAAAAAAAAAAAAGAAAAAAAAAGGCGCTGCTTGTTCGTATCTTGCTTTTGTTAAAAGACTGATAACCTTACCAATTGTAAGGTAATGACACCTCTTGATGCAAGCGGAGCAACTTCTTCTCAGTCACAGTAACATGTGAAGATAGTCACAGACAAAATTTATTCATCAATTAACCAGCAGTTTATTCACCACTTAAGAATTTAGTAGGTTTCTTGTTTTGCAAATTTCTTCCCCTAACACATCAATTTATAGCCCCAAAATACATTTAAAAAAATCTGTTTAAGAGATTTAAATAACATTCATTGACAATATGCAAAATATATGCTACTGCAGTACACAGGTTCTAAATCCCTTTATACGAACGCTCATAAGATTGGGAAAATACCCCACATTGTTAAATACAATTTTTCATGCACCCTGTACAGAAGCTCCTCTTGTAGAATGACTTTTTTGGATGACTGCTTATGTGGTAGCAGATGCATTATTGTAACTAGTAATCACGAGCCAAGCACTGACCACACATTGCTCTCTCCAGCATCCTGGGTGATGTATGCCAAGTCTATTCATATAGGATACATACTGACATTAGGAAATGTTGGGAACGAAAAAAACAACTTGCAGTATCCGAATTGGTTATGCTATATCAACTAGGTTCAAGAAACATTTCTTACAAGACACTCCTCTACTGGGGAAGAGCACTTCAATGACTTCGACATTGACGCTTTGGACTGGAGCTATGCAGTGACATAGAACAGTTTTACCAAGATTTGTTTCAGTTTTGAAGTTGTATTCCTTTTTCTGTTAGTTTTCAGGAATCTTCTGATATTTAATAGAACAGTCATTAAGTTTGGGTACTTAAAGCACTCACCAAAGCATTGTTTCAAAGCAAAGAATTAATAATCATTAGCATTATCTTTCAGTTTGACCCTGTATCTACAGTTTAAGGATTCTGCACTTCGCAATTAAATACAAACATCCAATGCATAACTTATGTAAATAATTAGATCTCTCAGTTTTAATACTGGCAATAAACAGTTTATTGGAACCATGGATATAACCAATAGGATAAAATTCATTAATTTGAATTTCTTGTCTGCTAAACAACAACAGTTAGAGACACATTTCATAAAATAAAACACAGAATAAGAATTATTTTACGTGGCTCTAGCTAAAAAAGAAACACAAAATGGATTGCTCCGGCTTCTTTACATTTGTCCTGCCAAAATTGTCATTTCATCTGAGTCCACCGCAGAGGAACACTAATTTCTAACTGCGGAAAGTCAATTTCTTGCTAATAAGGCTTTTTGTCTGACAATCTGCACTTCTATAATCCTATATATATTCAAAACTGCAAGACCTGGGGTATTATGGTTGAAGCTTTTCTACCTCACTAGCAAAAACTCAGGGACTACCCCCACCTCCCTCAAAAAAAAACCCCAACGCAATAACAATTAAACAACCCCAAAACTCTATGAACTGTCAAACAGTTTGATTTTGATCAAAAATAACTATAGAGCTTCCCAAAGTCATACAGTTCTACAGTGGGGCGGGGTGGGGGATGGGAGTGGGTTGGGGTGGTGTTTTGTTACCTGATCAGAAAGTAAGTCCTGAAACACACAAACTAAGTTTAGAGAGGAGGCATGGCTTTATTCTGTGCAGGGTGCAAGGTGGAAGATTTCCACAAATCAAGCGCACCTACTGAGGTTTTCAGTCCATACTTAAATGCTACAGTTAAAACACCAGGCCTATCTAATACATATGTTCTGCCTAACTATTGCATATTCCTTATGTTGAGCAAGCATGAGGTGGTGTTGTCTTGAGCAATCATCCCAGAGTCTCCTACGCCTGCCCGGGGGTCTCTGGTGGTCGTTTGGGGAAGAATACCCCTACTCCCTTTGTCCTGCTATGGGCATGCCGCATCTGAGGACACCGTCACGTCTGTGACTCTGAAACGTCTGTTATCTGGTGCCTTGACTATTATCCAAACAGTCCTTAAGCATCCTCTATTGTAAGCAGAATCTTAAACTACATAAGCTTTACCTTGAGTACACATAATCTAAATAGTCCTTGAATAGCAAACATATCACACTTCTCATGTTTTAAGTTTGGTTGGTTTTTTTTCCTTTAAGCTATCACTGCCTTCTTATTAATCAGTCTTTTGAAGGCTTGAGGCAACAATTTGACCCATAGTTGCTTTTGGTATTGGATTCCCAACACAATCTTAGAATTTCTTTAATTCTTCTAGTTTTATTATAAAAGACTGCAAATTTTGCCAATGGTCATTTCATCCTCATGCATCTTTTACCAGTACAGATTATTTTCACTTGATTCTTAAAAAGATGTCAGAATGGGCTTTTTGGGGAGTGGGTCATTGTTTTTATTAATAAATTTTGCCTTACACGTATGTAGGTCATTGTAGGAAAAAACCCACTCACTAAAAACAAGTTTATTATGTAAAGAGGTAGGCAAAAAGGTGGCCTATCTCATGTAGGTGGCTGTCATCCACGTCATGTCCTTTTTTCCTGGGGTATGTCCCTACCCAGTGACAGTTGCCAAGCAATGGGCTTTATTTGCCTCGGCTCACCCAGAGCCAATCCATTTATTTCAAAGGTCCCGGAACAGAGAAATCAAGCCCTGCACAGGGAAAATACCCATATGACACACTAGAGGACCACCTGCATGCATTAGCAAGTGTTAGAAAAAGACATTTCTCCTTCAGAGCACTTAACTGGGGGAGGCTGGAACAGATTTTGCTCCTCTCATCGCATTACTTGGAAAGGGTGGTGAGCTAAAAGTGGCGTTTCTGAAACCTGTTGCACCTAGCACAGCAAACTGGCATATCACATCTTGTAGCATATTTCACAGACATACACCTGAATAGGAGTAGCAGTCAGGGGAAAAATTCAGCAAAATGGACTGGTAAAATCTGAATTTCAGGAAAGGACATGGAGACTGTGCATCTGTGCAGACAAAGCCTCATTACTCCAGCTAGATCTGACACAGACAGGAGCCATTCATCCATAAGCTGGAGACAGCTAATGCCTGCAATATGCAACCTTTTTACACAGGTTATAAATAGAAGCTGTGTTTTTTTAATTCCATATTCACATTTGCTTTGAGACAGAATTTGCTTTGAGACTCAAAATTACAAAATTATTTACTTACGCAATTCTTACTTATCCCTGTCTTCCCCGCCTCCCCCCATCTACTATTCTATTTTTTCCTCTATACCATCTTCATTCTTTTATAAGTTTTTTTCCTGGTATCTTCATTAGGTTATAAAACAAAAAATCTGGTTACTTGATATATTAACTGTGCCCTGCTGAAACATACTTATGTCAGTCTATCTCCTATCTGTGTGTCTGATTCCGTAAACCTTTTCTCATCTGAGAAGTCCCCTGAAATAAACTTGATTCAGTAAAACACTTCAGTGCATGAAGTCAATAGAACCATTCATTGCTTAAAGGTAGCCATAAGCCTTAAGTGCTCTGTTACTGTGGGGGCCGAAGAAAGAAAGGACTATTCATGACAGTAAGTGCTTTTTAAATTGGCCCTACACTGAAAAGCCTATTAGTGTAACATTTACAGAGTGACTGTTCTTATGGAGACTAAGGGGTGAATTCAGCATCCATTTTAATTCACTTCTAGAAGCTATATACGAGAGCGGCAAATGGCTTGTCTGTCTGCAGTCCTGAGCACTTACAAAGTAGACAAGAACAAGAAAAAATGAAATTTTAGAACTTTTATAGATACTCTTACAATGCTTAAGTATTAATGACGTGCAGTAAGCTAAACCAAAACCCATTCCCAAGACTCACATGTGACATCTACTACTACAGAATAACTAGAGTCTTTTAATACTAGTTAAAAAATGCATATAAAGCATTTTGTATAGTGGCGAGTTAAGTTTCAACAACAGATTACTTCTTCATACTGGCTGCACTGTTTCCACTGCATTTAGATGATGCTGCTATCAAACAAAAACTCCAATTACAAATTTCATTGCCATAAACTGGGGGGTTGGGGGGGGGGGGGGGGGGGAGATCTCTGCTTTTGTAGATTGCTTTCATGTGGCAGCCTTCTTTTATTGCACAGTCACAATTGAAATCCCTTAGTTCCAAGTAAATTCACTTTCCCCGCTATTTTTTTTTTTTTTAATAGTCAGAAATACCAAATCTCTACTCAGGACATAAAGTAAGTAACATCTGCTCTCCAAATATGACACAGCAAGAATACAATGAACTGTTCAATCTTTGAGCCTCCAGATATATCATTAATGGGTAACCCCTCTGTAACTGCAAGTACCTGCTTTTCAGAAGAGGAGAATAAAAATGACTGCATGTTCCAATTTTCTAAGGCATCCTCAAGGCTAAAATTATAGATGTTTTTAAGGCCTGAGAGGTAAGTCACTGGGGTCCCTTGCTGTGTATTGATTAAGAAATAAATGGGATCGTTAACTTGTTAGCAAAATATCA
The DNA here is from genome assembly GCF_929443795.1 of Astur gentilis. NCBI lineage: Eukaryota > Metazoa > Chordata > Aves > Accipitriformes > Accipitridae > Astur > Astur gentilis. The sequence continues at coordinate 7,577,242 of NC_064893.1, read as the reverse complement.
TGAGGAGAAGCAGTCTCATGGAATTTCAGGAAATCAATTTCATGTTAAAACTAATTTCTTTTCTCACTATTTTATGGAGAGGAAGATGTCAAGGTCTAGATCAAATGGTCTGAGGACATGATGAGGAATTACAAACACCAGAGTTCAAATTCAAGGCTTATACTGAGGCAGGCTATGGCCATAAACCAGAATATTAATATGTTTGTAAACAGGGAATACAAACCAGCTCTAGTCCTTCACTGCTACTTCACAAGAGTTGAAGGATCCTAACCCAGTCACTTTAAAGATGTTTGGAATTTTGCTGTCAACTTAAGCTGGAGCAGAACTGAGAACCTGCGATTGCAGAACACTTTGATTGCGAAGATTGCAAGAATCTTTCATAATTATTAACATGAGGACACAGGACAGTATTGGTTGCTACATCTTCCCTTTAATAGACAGCGTTATCTTAGATAAGCACAGAAACCCTAGATCTTTACTTTTTTTTTTTTTTTAATAGTAAAAAAACCCCTAAACTACAATTTACCCCATTTAGGCTCTAAATACTACTCCTCTGGCATACTAGGTCTAAGAAGGAGCTAATGAGTGTCTTGTCATCAGAGGGCTGGTAAAAAGCCCATTTGTCAGGTCTTCCAAGGCCCTGGGACTGTGCTAGCAAAGGAAGAGGTGCAGCAGCCTGTAAAGCCTCAGGCATCTGGGAACAAGTCATAGGTACCTACCCAGAAAGTGCTAATGTAATGCTTTGAATTACTGGCGCTATTTCAAGCCTGGTTCCAAACCACAATCTAAAAGAAGATCTAAACTATATCCTGTTTCCACTTCTGGTTTTCTCAAAATTTTGCAATATACCAATCTTAGCTGCTTCATACCCACACCTTTCCTTGGAATCACAGATTTGGTTTTGATCTATTTAAAGGGCCTGAAAAAATCTAGCAAAACTGAGTTTTAAAAACATTACTTCCCCTTTCTCCATTTTATTTATTTTTAAAACAGTAAGAGAAGGTCAATAATTTTAATTTAACTGAGGCTTAAAAAGTAGGAGGCATCCTAATTAATTATCAGCTAATTTGAGAAGTTTTCTAAATGTATCCAGTATTAGCTAAACCTTAACTTTCAGAAGTATTGAAAAGTAATTTGATTTCCATTTCTATTGTTGCTTTTGCAAGAAGTCATGAATTGATCCTTTCTACTGTACAATATCTAAGTAGTTCAGACACTTGTAAGAGGAATCCTCAAGCACTTTTAAAATTGAAATCTAGGATAGTGTAATATGACTGTATTCATTCCACATAACAGAATCTCATTCACAAAAAAAAATAAATCACGTTTAATGATATTACTGACCAACAAGGTCAGTCTGCATACATTTTAGTAAAAGCTACCTTACAGCCTAATAAATTTTAGTCTCAACAGCAGATTTAAAACCAATGGTGTGGGCAATCCCTATCCACACTGAAGAAAAAAGGAGTTTTAAGCATTCTGGAACTATAAATCCCAATAGAAAAAAAAAGAAAATGTTTTAGTCATTAGATGAAATATTTACATTTTAATGAATCTTCTCTAAGATCACTCAACCCTTCCTCTGCCTACACCCATATGCAAATGGTTTCTTCCACAAAAGAAATGAAATAGCTTTCAGTTTGAAAATGCCTAAGGCTTACCATGAGTGCTGTTAGAAAAAGCAGTAGCACTATCAAAAGCATGTTTTCAGCATAAAGTGCACAAAATATAAATCAGTCAACCTTCTGATTTGAATTTCTCATCTTGAAGACTGCATATGTGAGACAGAATTAACTACTTATGCTGGATTAGAGTACGTGGATACTTCTTAGATAAGTGCTTGTGTTCAAATGCCAGATAGCTTTACGTAGCAACATATCAATTATTCCCCAAAAGGCGATTCTGTTGAGATTTACACTAAAATTACCAACCATCTTCAAGATGTATAGACAGATTTAACATATTAACACTGTCTAGGACAGGGTGAGAAGTGTTATTAAAGTATCACCTCTTGAGCTGTTTTGAGGGTGGTTCTGTTATCAGGGTAAGGCAGAACCACCACAGGGCTGCCCTAGCCCACTGCCCAGGCAGTGTTCCCTAAGCCCCAAATTACAAAAAAACAGCCGGAGACTGCCCAGTCCACATTTCAGACACAAAGTTACCCATGGCTATTTTGTCTTCACAATAAACGTAGCTGAAGAGTTCACATTCTTATCTATTCTAGTGCTGCACCGTCCTTTCTATTTCTTATTTTCCTATTGTTTCAGCCAAGTCCTCCTGTGATCTAAGGCTATTACTTTTATATATCATACTCCACACTTATAAAACAAAATATAATAGTATCTTCCATAATCTCCAGATATAAAATACAAATGACTTCTTCACAGAAGTCTTTTGCAAGGAGACTACTGTCAAGCCTGAGTCTTCTCAAGATGAAAAATTCTAGTTGTCTTTTTTCCCTTAGGCCCTATTTTATGAATAGCTCATTACGTTGTTTTCCTTGGCTTCTTGTTCATTGCTTCAACTCTTCCTGGAAGTACATCATCCAAAAAAAAGGAATCCCGTTTCTTCAACTGTGGACTCTGGGATGCGGAGATGTGTTCTACATCTAGCAGTCCGTACTCATGATCAATGTCTATTTACCTTCTTATCCGAACAATATATGACAGGGGATGTCTTTGTTTGGTGGTTGGGGTTTTTTTGGGGGGGTGGGAGGATTAGAAAACATGTGCTCTTCTTTTTATTTATTTAAATATTTTAAACTTTCTTGTTCTAGATGGTGGTAGAGATCTTCCATCAAATTACCTCAATCTGTTCTACTTTGAAATTGTACTGTTTTCTCACTTCACAATGTAACTGAGAGTCCAGACCAAGAGCATCACAAGACTTTTTTCCTCCAAGTGCCATTTTCTTCAGAATTTCTAAGATTCTTTTTTTCTTGGATTAAAATATGTAAATTATTTTAATAATGCACTGCAGTACCATATGAGATTTTAAGATAGGCAATGACAAGTAGATATTCCATCTGAAACTGTATGAATGCTATTTTATTAATATCCAAAACTACTTTCCAGGTGTAAGAATAACAGTGATTCTCCACTTCCGCATTTAGCTTCAAAAACTTTTCTCACAAAACATTTAAATTGTAGCTATCTTCAAAGAATAAATTTTATTTAAAAAATTATTTTAAGATTTTAAGAAATTAAAAGCAATATTTTCTATCCACTCAGCCAAGTGGTGCCTGGTCAAAATTTTCTAGTGTCCTAATAATAACGCTGTGGTCTCAGAACCTGCAAGATATTAGATAGTTCATCCAGAGCATAGAAACAGACTTACTTTATAGAAAGCAAGTAAGTTAAGGTCACTTGGAAAACAGCAAGACAAGAAACGGACATTCACCTGAACAGGGAAATTAACATGATGTTACAAAATGCTGACAGTAAAATAGGACAATGTAGTCCAGAAATACATAAGAATTTTCTCACTGGAATGTATGGTAGTAATATTTTCTCAACATATTGCACTTAGCTATTTCCAGAAATAAAAGAATTAGACTTCTGTTTTATTTTGTTTTGTTTTCCTGTGATTTTCTTTGCAGCTGACCTTCTACTTTGACTAAGCTTCCAGTTTCTCCAGCATATACAGATTCATTAGTGCAGAAGTGGATAATGTACTTTTAATGCACAGCTTCCTGAGTAAGCACTACTTCCACAAGCTCCCCACTATACATAAAGTAAGAATGAGTGGAAAATTGGCCCTGCTGCCAAGAAGCCTCTCACACACTGGCTGCATTCAGACCAAGGGGTGAAATTCCCTAAAATAACAATTAATAACAACATAAGTTCCCAAATTTACTTTAGTTAGGTACTGTCTTGGGAATAAGCTTTACAGCTTGTGGCTCTGTGTTGGTCTGTGGACAGGCTCCTGTAGACCTATTCAGCTGCTCAGGAGAGGTTTGTGTATCTCGTGCATATTCCAAAGCACTTGGCGGGCCTTTAAGGGTAAGTCTACCACAGTAGGCAAATCCTTATTTCTCAATTGGCAAGATCCATCTTGATCCTTGGCATGTCATGCAAGCTTGCTGCGAGACAAAAACCATCCTTCTACTGGACTTTTACTAGTGCATAGTAAGTAAAAACCGATAGTGATGATCAGTATTTTTGAAGGAACTAATAGAGAAGGAGATACTGAGAGAGGTATTAAAGCAAAGGAAAGCTTTCACCTTCTGGGTGTTCTTGAGTGAGCAGAGAAACACAAGACAACAGTAAAATTGCTCACAGATTAGGTGAATGAAAGAGGAAAAAAACCCAGACCTTTTTCTGTCTTTTAGGTGCAGCACGTATATTAGAGGAGGCAGATTAGCAACAGAAGTCTTCTGGTAGCCTCAGATGATCTAATTTACTGTTCACGGAAAACAAAATAAAATGAGCTACTTTGGGTTTGAGAAACAGTATTTAGGCAGTCCTCTGTGCTTGCAGGAATATAGTTAGTAAGCCAGTAATCGTCATAATCCTAGAAGTCTGCTTAAAGCTTAGTTGGCCTCTGGGAAAATTTTGCTCTGCTGTGGGCAGCTGATGTCTACAGAAGCTGTGAGAGAAAATACTACCATTAGGTGTTGTGAGGTTTGAAAAGACCTTTTTTTTTTTTTTTGAAAGCAGGTTGTGAATATTGGTTCTTTCTGAACTCAGTAATTTGCTTGAGGAAGAACAAAAGTCACCAAAATGGTCACAAGCATGGCACCTGTAATTACTTTAGCTCAAAGAGGGAAGAATATAATTAACAAGATGGTATAAAAGAAGATCTTAAAATCCTGCAGCCAAACGTTTAAGAAAATTATGTCCTTTCCAACCCTCAGACAATTCAGTCCTATATTCAAAATGGCTTTGTGCTCATCCTTCGTGTGAAAGATTTATGAAAGGCAGAAAACAGATCTCAAGACTATTACACTGCCAGGATAATCCTGATTGAACCATATCCAATGAACAGAATGATGATTTTTCTTATGCTGCTCTTGCTATGTCTATAGCCAAGTAATTGGTCAAAAGGGGAAAAGATCTTGTATGCAAGAATTAATTTAAGGCGGTGAGCATGCTCGTCCACCACACCCAACAGGTGGCCTCCTGGCCTTATTGACAATACTGGCATCAGTGCCTGCCCAGCGGCCTGAAGCCAGGTGCCACCTTTCTCCACCAGACTGCGGCTCTACTTGCAGAGCAGTGCTAAGGAAAATGACTGCCAGCCAAGAAAGGGCAATGGACTTAACAGTTGTGCAAGGTAATTCCATTATAATGGGTTCTCCCAGATACTTATAGTGCTTACTGTTATCCTTCCACATTACATTATATACTTAAGTAATACCATAATCCTGTAATAACTGGCTTATAATAGATCAGTCAAGTTTCATATTAGAAGGAATACTAAGTAAATCGTGTTCTCATTTATGTGTTATTGTTCTCTCAGTCTCTCCCAAAGAAACATACTCCTCTATCCAACCTGTTAATAGCTGGCTTATAGTAGCTGGTGAACTAGACAAGGCAGAATCATAATATACTAAATACATAAAAATCTATATGCATGTATGAAATGTATATGCATGCAGTACTCAAAACCGATGACTCCAGTTGCCAAACAAGGTCATGTGTTCCCCGCCCCAAAACCCAACACACCAGATAAAGAATGCTTTGTAATCATACTCAAAATTCACCTGCATTAGTTCCCCAACTCCCTGTAGAGTGTTTTCAAGAGCACTCATAAACCTACACCGGCACTTGACAACAAACTGCAAAATTACTAGCAGCTTCCGGTCAACATGATGCAAGATAACTTTTATAAGATAACTTATGACAGAAATGTGTTTACCTCCTAATTTTGTTCTATTGAGTTTAGAGCTCCTAAAGCTCTCAGTTTCTGAGATAGTACCAAACCTTCACTATTAGTATGTTACAGCAGCACCTTACCATTCTGGTACAAAATACAAGCATTGACATACTTCCTCTTGGGATGTTCTGCCAACAATTAATAACTAACATCCACAGAAAAACCAGAATAATTTCTTGGATAAACAAAATCATGAATAACAACGAAGGCTATTATTTTCATGAACAAACATGGAAAAACTGAGCGCACAGAAGTTCAGAGAAAATAGGCTTATGGGAAAATTAATCTTCAATTCTTTTCCATTTTCTGCATAGAAGAGGCCCTTTGTAACAACCCTAGCAATCAACGAGGCAAAGAGATGCCTGGTACTCGGCTTGATGCTGCCCTGGGTACCAAACTCTGCATCAGTTTTCAGGTAGCAGGGATGCTGTGCACCCAGATGATGCAACATCACTCAGCTATAGGCTGCCATGTTCATGGAGAGAACAGAGGCTTCAATCCTCTTCCAAAAGTTGTCCTAGGCAGTAAAGAGCAGCCAAAGCCTGAGCGAGGACAAAGCCCTGTTGCAGATGGAAGTGGAATCAGGGCACAGGTTAAAGATGACAGAATAGGAGGAGAAAGGAGCATCCCTTCTTTAGATGGTCACTTCACAGACAATAAAAATAAATGTTCTAATATAAAGAATGTTCTATGAGTCTGAGAAGTCAGATCTGCTTTTAGGCAATGCTGGACTCCCAAAAGCTGCTCCATATACGGAAACTGTAAGTTTGTCGTTCTAGCCATTCCCTCCCCCTCTGATTCTTGAGCTAACAGGGTCATTTCCTAAACAGCCTCAATCAAAATAGTTCTGAGGAACTAGCAAAATATCTCTGGGCTCTCTGGAGAAATTCTTACTAAAGTTTTGTTGAGCCTCAAAGGAGCAGAGACCATTAACATGGTTGAATCGTACCAAATTACTTGCAAAACCCCTTTCATACAAGACACTGTCCACGAGGGAAAACTTCAAAACCCATTTGAATATGAATGGAGATGGATTCCAATACAAGTCTCTGCAGAGAACAAAGCCTTTTTTTTTTTTTTTAATTTATTTATTTAAAACAAACAAACAAACCACAAGTAAGGCATAACCTGCCATTCTGCTATTATTAAGTTTTAATCTCATCTTTTATTTTCAACTGACATGGAAAACACAAATAACCACCCCCCGCCTGGCACTTGTATATTGCTTTGTTCATATGCTCGAAACAAACGCACATCAAGAGACCACCATTATACCACACAACACATTTATTTTTCTTACTGTGGTTTACAAGTCTATTTGGTGCATTTATCATATAAAATAAGTCTTTTGCAAAGACTCCCCAACAGATTTATTGGAAATCTTTCATGAGACTTTACTCCAGCTCTAACAAAAGCCTTGTATTTACTGGTGCTTAGTGACATTTTACCTTGTTTATGTAGAGGGCTTGGAAGTGGAATAAAACTTGTTCCCCTTTTTCAACTTGCTCCATGCTTCAGGGTTATTTGGGAGAAAGGAAAGGAGTGCCTGGTCCAGGCAACTGGTCTGCCACCACACTACCACCATTCCCTGTCCTTTCACACCAAGAGAAAGGAGCCAGCAATACATAGGAAGCTTCCAGCAGCTGCCCATGGTATTCCCAGTCATCAGAAACAGAAAAGATAAAGCTTCTGAGATTCCTAAGGATGTATACTGTTCATTGGGGAGAAAACCAGAAAAAAATACAAAAGAGATTCAGCAGAACCACTGGAATCCTACCACAGCCAGAGTCATCTTTATACTTGAAATCCTCAGTCACAAATAAGTAACTTTTCATATTAATGCTACTTGTTCTTTGCAATTTTTTGTCACTCTCACGTGGAATCAGAGGCCCTGACAGGCAACAGACAAATGTATACCAAAACACTTGTGAAGTGCATGAATATTAATTGCTTCCTCAAGAAATTCATTTAAAGAAGTAGGAACACTTGCATTAGCAAACCTTCACCACCGTGACTTGATTGCTCACAATTAACTTCCAAGGCAAACCGATCTAAACTGGGCCAAGGTATTTCCATGGAAACTCAAGATGAGGAAGGTGTTTGTATGGCCCTAGGTGACACCTTCTCAAGTTTTCCTCTATGCACTGCTGTAAACCAATTCAGGAATCCTCTAGTTAATACAACAGACATGTTTATATGACAAATGAAAGGAGGCATCTTTCAGCTACTTGAGAGAAACAACCACTGCTGACTAATTATATTGAGCTTTCCATCTAGACAAAGCCTCCAAGTAACTATCCCAACACTATCCACCATTCTAGTTTTAATCCATTTTCTCTGCACCCAAATTCTCAAGTTACTTACAATGAAAGCCAATCTCTATGAAAACCCAAACCTAATGAATAAATTAAGTCTTACCAGGTGTATACACTTGTTATTATTTTAAACAGAATAATGAAGTTATTAGGCCATAGGAAAAGGGAAAGATAATGTAAACTATTAAAAATGACTGACAGACTTGAGCTCAACTTAATCAAGTGTTCAGCTATGTACAGATTAATATGTATTTATAGCCCATTTTACTCTTTGATAATGATTAGCTTTGCTATATTTTTACTAAAGTTCCATTCACTTAGATTAACACTGAATAATATTTATTCTTGCTACCAGTGACAGATGGTAAAACATTTTATGTCCTTTACAGTGCCCAGAAGTCTTAACACCACTGCTCTGGCCCGTCTTCCTCCCCCGCTCCCCCAGCTTTTAATATGGTGGACATGGTGGTTGTTGCCAGTGACACCAGAATGCAAAGGTTTTATTATAAAAATGGGCAACTGGCTTATAAAATACTAATCAAGCCTAGAAATGGACACATAAAACACAAAGTTCGAGGGAACCAGCCATAAACAGGACAGTTGATGGTAGATTAAATTTGGCATTTTTAGAGCCAGTGTAAATGCATTAAGAGTTGATGGAAGCTCTGTGAAGGATTTGGAGACAAGGGGACATATTTGATGACTGACTTTATTGGATTTCTTTAAATAAAGACTAGCACAAAGAAGTTATGTAATATACTGTTTAAATGACAGAAGAGAGAAGAGACTTTTGGGCTATTATCAGTCCACGTACTCTGCGCAGCATGTATCAGCTGTTGCCTGAGCTCAAGTCTAAACCTCCAAACATTTCCAAAAAATCATGCCTCTGCTCAGAAATAGGCTTTCACATGATAGCTGATTCACACTACTGAAGAAGAGGTCAGCATAGCCTCTCTCATTATTCTTGAAGAGAATGAGAATTTCACACCCGTGGAAACAGAACAATAATTTCCAGCTGTGTTGAAAACCAGTCAGGAACTGCATAGCTATTAACCCACATTACCAAACAGCATTTCTGGCACAAACTGCAGAAAAACTGGCATTAGGGTTACAGATCATACGTTCTAGTGAAAACAGTTAAGAAGTAAAGTCACATTTAGAAGAAGTTGCTTCGAAGAGCTGTTAATTAACATCACAATTCCTTCAGTAAAGCTACAAAATGACTGTCCGCATAAAACAGACTGACAAGAAAGCATAGCTTTAGACATTAATTTCTGGTCACTTACATGCTTATTTGTTTAGAGGGACAATTCTTGAGATGAACAGGAAATTTTTTTTGTTTATATAGCAGGTAGCCCTATGACTGTTGGTTCTGGGTTTCATTATAAAACTATTCATACTCGTGGATTAAGATTATTGTATTCATATCCCAAATGAGTAACAATAAACTACTTTTGACATTAGGCAGACCAGTTTCCCTGTTTTGATCAAGTTTGCTTGATCACTAAATGAGATGTTCTGCACTTTGAACTGATCTACCTTTAGCACTGAAAGAAGTAAAAAAGGAACATTTTCTATTTCAAAAAAACCTCTGCAGTCCTCACATGCTTAAGTGACATAGGAAAGCAGTACGAACAAACAAACAAACAGAAAATTTCAAAAGAAATAAGAGTTAAGACAAGTAACATATCGTGAAAACCAGTCAAAAGCCTCACCAACTAGTTTTAAGAAATCCCCCTCCTGTGACCAGCAGTCTTCAAAACAAACTGCTGCTTTCAGAGACGTGCAGACTGGTTTTAGCTAAGATCAAAACCTAGTACCTACCCCACTAGACTATTCTTATTTTTATGTCTTTGGTCAGCAGAAGCAGTAATGCTGGGGGTCCCTGGTGGGGGCTGCTGTGCAGATGTAGCATACTTCCTGCCCCTCCGTGCCATGGTACTCATATACACACCATATACTATTAGTAGTGGAAGAAAATAAGACTTGGAAAGATTATGCCAATCATTACTAAACTTAGATAGGGGAATACTCCACTATCCCAAAGGTAAAAGCCACTCCCTGTTTCTACCTCTCTCCATAGTATCTGGAGAACACTGAGGACCAGCTTATATATGTATGATGATATCCCAGATACTTTGGTTTCTTCTACTACTTTTTCAAGTCTCCCAGTCATTTTGATTCTGGGAGGAAAACCACTTGAAACCCATGTCCAAAAGATCCCTATGTAATGCTGGGTAACTTTGGTATCTCCACTGATGGCCCCAGTCAAGCATCTGACCAGAAGACTGGTAGGACACAGAGTCCTGGGAAAAGTAGTAGAGGCCTTGCTTGCTGTCCTGGGTTCAGCTGGGATAGAGTTAATTTTTACAGGAACCTGGGAGGTGGGGGCATAGCCGGGGCAGCTGACCTGGACTAGCCAAGGAGCTATTCCATACCATGGGACATCACGCTCAGTATATAAATGGGGAGCGGGCCGGGGGGTGGGCTCTGTTTTCGGTGGGGGAAGTGGCAGAGCGTCGGGTCCCGGGTGGTGAGCAGTTGCACTGTGCATCACTCTTTTTGTATACTTTTTCATTAGTGCCGTTGTTGTAATTTCTTTGTGTTGTCCCAGTAAACTGCCTTTCTCTCAACCCTCGAGGTTCCAGTTTCTTTTCCTTTTCTCTCCTCCGTCTCCTCCCCATCCCACCGGAGGGGGGCGGAGGACTGAGCGAGCGGCTGCGTGGTCCTTTCTTACCGGCTGGGCTGAAACCACGACACTTGCCATTCAGTTAATTGGGTTGTCAAATCTAGTGAACAGTAAAAAGCCCCATAATTTGAAAGTAATCCATTTTACTCTACTATGCGCTTTGCAGTAAGCAGGCTGCAACTGTCACGTGTTACAGAAACTTCGTTAGCTCGCGTGGCATGAACATTATTCTCCCAACTGAGAGGGACTGCTGGTTCAACTCCATACTTCCTGTTCACGTAACCTAACTGTTATTATCATATAATCCCATCATCATTTGTGACCCTTCCCTCTTTGCCCCTTTTTACTGCTCAAATATGACAAAAAGTGATTTGTAGATGCTAAAAGCATATTTCTCTAAGGTATATAATCTCAATTTACTTAGATGACAATGCAGTCTCAGAGGAAAAAAAAGATAGGATGACTAATATTAAACAGAATAACTCACTTAAGTAAAAATCTCATATATGGGTGCAAACCTACTTTATCATTGTGGAAAAATGTAAATGGAGGATAAGCTATTAATGTTACTTGTTAAAAGGATAGCAATTATGAAATCTATTTCGACAGATAAATGAACAGTAAAAATTGTCCTGTAGATTCACACAGCTATCATTCCATAAACTAGGACAGAACCAAACTGAGGTCTTAGAAGGTGACTTTATTCATAATAAACATCATATGGACCATCAGGAAACGTTTTGACCATTAAATGAATAGATGTTTCCCTACCATTACCCCCCAAAAGAAATATTGATATTTTGTGCAAACAGACCAATATAGATGATTCTCGGAGAGTAACTGTATTTCTAAAACACACATTAACATGAACTAGCCTGGTATGTACAGTGATCAGTTTGATAAGGTTTGCCTACAAAAAGAAGTATTACAGTTCTTTACATGACAGCTATGCTTGAAAATTTTTTAAAAGTCTAAATAATTCCGTCTGTTCAGCATTTACAACATCCCAGTGTCATTTAAGTTTTAATGAACAGGTGGGGGTTGGATGATAAACGACTTCTTGTTAAGTCAAGAAGTCAAGATCAGGGAAAGCAACAAATATATGCCCCCAAACTGTGGCAGTAAGTCTGGGAACTACTGTCATCTGACTTAAGTTCATTCATTGCCCTCTGAATGAGTAAAAATGGTGGTGACTCACAAAGACCACCTTGACTCTGCTTTATCAGATAGGTATCTCAAATTCACTGCTTTTTCTTATCTGCTCTGACATAATTTTTTTGGTAGTTGGTGTTTTATTGGGAAGTAAGCAAGTCCATCCACACAGATCAATATTTTCTTTAAAATTTTTTATCTTCTGCAGCCTGCTTACATATTTACAACATACCCTTGCTTTCTCTTTCTTTTTCTGCCAGATACATGTAAGAGTTCTTGAGGGCAATTGCTCCTTTTCCTGGATATTAATAACAAGCTCTTCCAAGGAAAAGTCTGGTGGTTCTGATGAAACATGCATAATACAGAGCTATTTTTGTCACTTAATGACAGTTTTTGGTAGAAGATATTTAAGGACTCCTCAATTTCTCTCTAGTGAGACTAAGGTGTAACATCTTTTCTTACGGAGTCCAACACACGCAAGCTGTGCAGCAATTGATGAGCTGTCCTTTCTACCCTGAGTTGCATTAATCCCTTAAATCTGTCTTCAGTGGTATATGAACAGGTTTGCTGGATTTTGGGGTGGGGTTTTGTTTTTGTTCCTCCCCCCCCCCCCCCCCCCCCCCCCCGCCCCTTTGCTGTATTCTTTTGGTGGAAAGAACTGTCTAGTGACTGGTATGATCTTTCCAGAATATTCATTTTGGCACAAACATTGGCCATGTTGGTTACAAGATTTGTCCAACATGAAACAGTGCAGAAGTGACTAGAGTGAGCATAAAACATGCTAAAGCAATAAACCTCATGAGGCTGCATTACTCACAGAGAGAAATCTTTCCCTTTAGTGAAAGAAAAATCTTCCTTTTTAGAAGATTAATGGCAGATTTTTCTCTTCAACAACCTGTCCTGTACTGAATGCTTTATCTCACTTTCAGGTTCAAAACATCTCCCATAAATCAAATTCACTCAGTGAGTGTTAGTAATAATATTTCTTAGTATAGTCTGCCTGTTTAGTTGCTGATTTGCAACATGTGTATGGATAGCTCAGAAAAAGCCTTGACAAATCCATCATTTCAAGAAGAAAATATCTTGTCCTTGTAAGTGGCCATTACCAAAATATAGTTTCTAAATGATAAATCCCACCTGCAGCTGTGTATCCCATCAGTGCATTCCTCAAGCAGGAACAGTACAATGGCTACTTGAAGACCCATCCTGTAACTAACAAGGTACTGGTTACCCAGCATTAAAATCCCGAGTTCAGGTCTGTTCCTGTACAAACCATTGTAAGCATAACTTTTCAGTCATCTTTCTGGACTCTGTGATACTTCAGAATATTAAAATTTCTCATTAATATTAGACTTTTTAACCCAATGTCATTTTACACTTGTTAATGAAACTTCTGGACCTTCCCAATTAGCATTGGCATATCAAGCAGTCTTTGCTTTGATCAAAGTGTTATTTTGAAAGCTTCATGTACTTTCTATGAATACAGCATTAGAAATTTTTCCTTAGTGCTTCCCAATTTCTTCCCAAAGGCTATCCAACTTCTGCTGTAGTTTGAAAAACCATCCCCTACTGAATAAGGGTTGTTAGTATTTTAATGACCTTATCTCAACAAACTTTGTTTCTCTTGCTGAATAGTTGGTTTAGCAGATTTCTTTCAGAATAGATCTTGAATCTTCAATTCTTCTATAACACTTGCAATTTATGTAGCACAATCAAACCCAAAATTATTACATAAAGGTCACAGTGCTTAGTGAAGCAAGAGATAAAAGAGATGATTTCATATAATGCAACAAAACACAAGGCTTAGCTAAGGAATGTAATCCAAATCTGGATCAAAATAAATCTTGGTTTTCATAAACTTTATGTGTAGTGTAATTACACAGTACAAACATCTGTAGGTTTATCATTCAATGGCAGCTAACTTCAAGTTAGGATGTTATCATTAGCACATTTCATTATAAAAATCACTTCAAGTTGGAAATTCAGATTTCAGGTAACATGCAATGTTTTCACTTTGAGAGACACTTCCAAGATTAATATAACCAATGTTTTAAGTTAATTCTCCAGTAACAGAAAGGTGAACTCTAAAACTGGGTGTTCCAAACAGGGAATTAATCAGAACAGATGAGTGCTTTAAAAGAACACCTCAAAAATAACTAAGATTTTTACATGTGCAAGCAGGTGTAGAACATATCTTTATTCAAAATTCTATTCATCTTCTGCAATACCTTGTTTTCTTTCTCCAGGTCTTTTCCTCCGTTTTCTCCTGTCTGTTAGTATAACACCATAAGCATCCCACGAGATACCATTTCTAAAGCCACAGCAGGTTTTGCCTTTTTTTTTTTTTTTTGGTCGCAGTCTACTGACAAGTTTGACTTAATACCAGTATTGATTTAATGACAATAATAGCCACATACAGAACATCATACATGCAGCAAACCTCACTGTCCTCCCTGCTCCCTCCCATAGCTTCAGTAAAGGCTCGTTTTATGAAGATTACAGTGTAAATCTCCAGAAGTCATTTTTCAGGCCAATTATTCTGCTGGTGAAGTGAGATTTCCAAGTGGGACTGTTTGATATATTCTGGCAGTGATCTCTTAGTTCATTTATTGTATAAAAGGTCTATCTAAAGGACATCAAGTTAACCATGCCAAACAAGTCCCCCACACTACGGCTTTCTCAGGTTAAGATGACTAAGAAGCAGCATTTCCACAACCTAGTTTTAGAAAGCACAGAGTGAAAGTGCTTTTACATTAGTGGCACCTAAATAGCTGGTAAAGACCAGACATGAAAGGCTTGCATTTGGGGTGAGAGGAGGAAACAGACTACAGGTATAGAAGTATTTTGCCACAGTGCTTAGCAGTTATGCTACCTCTAATTTGTTTAACGAAGATGGACTTAAATTTAGCAGCCCAGCCAGAGATACTTGATAGGGATGATGGCAATAGTGGCATTCAGCAGCGTACAGATCAGTTTCAAATGGTGACTCCAGCAATCATATAACTTCAGAGAGACAAGAGTAATATGAGAGGATGTGCGGCATACACAATTTCATTATCAGTAATAAAACGTGAAATCTGGCTCTTAAACTGATGATTTTGTTATCATTGTACTTGCTTGGTTTTGTTTTCCTAAAAACTTGCATTTTGATGCATGAACAGTCATTTCATTTTTAGCTAAGCTGCCTTCAGTCAAGCACTTAGTCTTGTGAGCTGGTCAGTTCTACTCCCATATTGCTTTCCTACAGCTTCAGTTAGCGGTGCTGTTTCTGCTGCCAGGCAGTTAGTTTGTGGCTTTATAAGTCATCTTGTCCTCAGCAAATGAACTGGTTGTAACGTAATGAGCTTGCCCTAACATAAGATTACCAGAGCAGCATCGTTATGAAAAATGTTTCATGATACAGTAGCATAGAGGTAACATTCTCTGCACGTTAAACTCCTCCAAAACAAACAGCTACAGCCTTTGCTGTTCAGCATTTAGTGATGAATGTGCACAGATTATTAGCACACTAAAAAAAAGTGAAAAAAAAAAAAAAAAAAGTGGTACATTAACCAAGAATGATGGTTCACAGGTATGACAATGACCCTAATTACAATGATTACATGAGACAAGATCATATCAGGTCTCATGGTCTTGTTGCTTTGCGATGTGCAAGGCAGATATGGGATTTGTCATTAGAGGGGAAAAAAAAAAAATCTAAGGCAGGTTTATATGCTCAGTTAACAAGCCACCTAACATCCAGTTTTGGGTTACTTACTACTTTTTCAAACCTTTAGCACATTGAGGTAGGTCATTGACTGAATTTTCCTCACTCTTTAAAGTTTCAGCTAAAATGAGTGGTCATGGGAGTGAGATGGGAAGTAGGTCTAGTGTTTTCAGCAGACACATCAGTGCCACTGTGATTTGATCAGAGACTGGCGGACAAGGGGATATGATGGAAGAAGATAGATGTGGCCTGATATGGGAAAAAAGGCAGCTGTTACCCAAAAGCTCTGTGACTACATTAATGTGGAAGCTGAGCCAGCTCTAACACAGCCTGCTCACTGTGAACCAAGCAAAAAAATGACTATGATTGCTAGACAGAGACAAGGGAAAGGGGGAGGCAATAATGTGCAATGAAGGGTGAAAGCAGCAGAGATTGATATGAAGAGCAGAGAGAGTAGGAGAAACAAATGACACATCTTTGTTTCTCACTCTCAGAAGAACTTGTGCTTATAGCTAGGTTAAAAGGATATGAAGATTGCCAGGTCATGCACTAAAACCTGAAAGTTGCACTGCCCTTGTAACTTACTTTCTGCATTAGGCATTTCTGTATAACTTGTAGTTAATACCACAATATTATTTTTTCCACAATACATTTGTTATACACTAGTTACTTAATGGCTTGCTGAGTGTTAACCCCCAGAGTAATTTCTTGAATGAGCTAGAAGATGCGTAGTGAGCAATGCAAGAAATTGCAGGAAGAAAAAGATAATGTCATGGTTAAGGAAGATAAGTGTCACTCTGGAGAACTATAGGCTGTTTCTACATGTAAAGATGATTTCTAATATAAAGATGGGGTTCATATTTGCATTCAAATATTTGTATTTGCATTTATCTCAAACTTCAGATCTCAGATCTCGTGACTAAATTCTTACATAGTTTACAAAGACAGCTTAACACAGAGATGTTCATTTTCAAAAATGACAGACAGAAGTAACCAGTGTTTCTTGCAAAAACTTCAAAAATACTACCTTTTGAATATAGCAAAGCTTTGCAGGATTGGTATAACAAATACCCAGGACATCCATCTTTACAAACACTACATCAGAACACTATCTCCTATATAAGTATTTCTAAATTCTTCTAGAATACTTATAATAGGGGGGTTTTGGTTCACATGAAAAGATATAGTTCTTTGGGCTTCAGCTTTTAACAATGAGTAAAGAGACAATGCTAACATCAGCAAACTCTCTTTCGTACCGATGACATTACACATTGTCCACCCACATCAAATATTAATATAGTTCAGGGAACTGAAATCTCCGTTACATCTCCTCGATTCTGGCACTGATCCTACAAGTCTACTTCTTTTAAGAAGGTTCAGTAATCCAGATCAATGATATTTACTTTCTCTGTCTCTTTGTCAGACACCCAGGTTTTTAAACAGAACAAAAGTTTTTCATGCTGCACCATACTCCATAATGAACCAGGTTCAGCATATTAATGCTATTTTTTGCAAAAAATACTAAATTTTGCAATAATTGATGCATTACTATATTCCTGCTTCACCCTTTAAGTGCTTTGAGGCTTGTCATGGTTTAACCCCAGCCAGCAACTAAGCACCATGCAGCCACTCACTCACTCCCCCCCATCCAGTGGGATGGGGGAGAAAATCAGGAAAAGAAGGAAAACTCGTGGGTTAGATAAGAATGGTTTAATAGAACAGAAAAAAGGAAACTAATAATGATAATACTAATAAAATGATAACAGTAGTAATAAAAAGATTGGAATGTACAAATTATGTGCAGTGCAATTGCTCATCACCTACTGACCGACACCCCGCTAGTTCCCAGGCAGCAATCCCCCGCCCCCACTTCCCAGTTCCTGTACTAGATGGGCCGTCCCATGGTATGGAATACACCGTTGGCCAGTTTGGGTCAGGTGCCCTGGCTGTGTCCTGTGCCAACTTCTTGTGCGCCTCCAGCTTTCTCGCTGGCTGGGCATGAGAAGCTGAAAAATCCTTGACTTTAGTCTAAACACTACTGAGCAACAACTGAAAACATCAGTGTGTTATCAACATTCTTCACATACAGAACTCAAAACATAGCACTGTACCAGCTATTAGGAAGACAGTTAATTCTATCCCAGCTGAAACCAGGACAAGGCTTAAGGCTTGTTCTGATTAGATGTTGCTTATCTTAGCCTGTACAACCACACTTTAGAACAACTAAGAGCTAGTGGTTTTATGAAATATGAATATTCAGTAAGTCTCCCCACAAAACTGAAAAATTAAACTTCTCTACTTAAACGTTTCTCATTAAAGTTTAAAGCTGGAAGAAATGAGATAAGAAAAAAAGAAGTAGAAATGTTCCCTTGTATTCAGACTAGGAACACCAAAACACCAGAATAAAATTGCCTATGATTTGTGATGTCACTTCCTTTGTATGCTCCCTTCCATGTGCAAAAGGTGTCTTTAAAGACTTCTGAAGAGTCAGAAAAAAACCAAACCAACTCAAGGTTCTCTCCACCTTCAATGCAGAGGGAATACCAAAAACAGTGAGAAAAGTCAATGAAAATCACCACAAGAAAATAATGTTAACAGCAAACTGAATCCATTACATTGTACTCATGTATGTTACGCCTGGTGTAATTTGTTTTGACAACAGCAGGAAAGTGGAATCAAACTAGGGGAAAGATCAAGGGCAGATTTTATTGATAGGAGACTGTGGCTCAAGTGTGTGCAAGAACACCACTGAACTTCACTGAAGGAAAAAAAAAGAGAGATTAAAATATAGCTAGAAGAAAAGGATGTCATTATGCAGATGCCTTGTTCAGAAAGAAGCAATGAGTATTGTTTACCTCTGACAGTTTTACCTTACCTTCCGAGGTCAGGCATAGGGTCAGGTGTTGTTCAGAAGAGGAAGTCATGCTTTCCTCTTAAGCATCTCTTCACAGGTAGTGGTCTGCCCACTAATGCTTGCTGGCTCTGACACTTTCCGCGAGTGGATCTATGTTGACACGTATACTATTCCTACAGTACTGTACTGTAAAGTGGCAATGCAAGTTGTGGAAAGGACTGGTTTGCATTACCTTTATCAGTAGGCTAACTGACTTTAACCAGTTGCTTTGAGTGCCACTACACGTTTTTATGAGCTGCTGATAGAATAGAAATTTTATGTTCCTGTAGCTTATGCATCTCGGTAGCTTTTTTACATTCACCATACCTGTACGATACATATATAAGTAGTTTTTCAGTAAAGCCATTTTACAGAATTTGCAATCCTCAGATAAATAGGAATTGTGTGCTATAACTGCAGTATTAATGGCTATATCCCTTATTCTGAAATTAATAAGGTTTTAAATCTGATTTCAAAGACTGCAGCTTTTAGCCTTCAAACTGAACTGTGACAACAGTATTTGCTTAAATACTATTAAATCACAATAACACTGAATTTTACAGCTTTTACAGCTGTAGTACTAATGTGGGGGGAAGGAGTCTGGACCTTCATATAAAAAGAACTTCTTCCTCTCCAATGCATAGTATGTCAAAGGATTTAGAACAGATGTGTTCATTCACCAGTTTTAATACATTAGTCAAAGATGGTAAGTATCAGCAGGTTATGTATTCATCTCTCCTTTTACTCCCAAGATATTCCTCACACATATCAGGCAGTCTAGAGATGGGAAAAAGGTTTTGTGTGAGAGCTAAGAAACCATGAATTACTCTTTATGTCCTCAAGAATTCCTAAAACAAACACAAAAACCACCTTTATATTGCAAATCTAGCTATAATATGAGCAGGATTCTACCATTTCTAGTGGCAATCTATACCAGGGTAAGTCACGATACAGAAGTCCTGCAAAGTGACAGAGACTTTGTTTCATCACCATATCGTGTCTGGGGAGAGCCTTTAGAGATCTTGGTGCACTTGCTGTTCAAAGGAAGCCTGTCCTGAAGTGACAGAATATGTCTAAACTGGAGCTACCACCAGCTAGAGGAGTCTATTCTGACCCATTCCTCTCAGACAAAGAATAAGCAACCTTTGGGTCTTCATAAGTGGTGGTAGCCGTATTTAACAGTTTCCTATCAACCTAACGTTGAAAATAATGGCAGAATAATGAATCTGAAAGCAGTTCAAACCAATGTAACTGTCAGTAACTTCATGCTAAACAACAAAAGCAATAATAAAAGCACTCTACTAGTCACACACTTGAATGAAATATGAGGAAAAGATCTAATCAATAGGCCTAGTGAGACAGTAAAAACTGAACTCTTATCACTGCTCTATTTTATTCTCACCTAATTTTTTTATTTATTTTATTTTTTACTTGACACAGCCTGGCCATGCCAAAAAGCTCTTACAGAGTTCAGCTTGAGGTCTCTCATTAGCATCTGCTCTCATGCACCAGGAATTCTCTCTTTCCTGGCTTATTTCCACTGATTAAATACTTGAGGTTGACAGGGTTTCCCCCCTCCCTCCTCTCTCCTTTAGCTAATAATCATCTGTCAATTTTTTTATTTTTTTAATATTGGACATAGTAAAGGTTTAGCCATTTAATATCTGCAGAATTCTCATGGTCTTGTTGTCTAACGTGGCACAATATTGATGTGTTCTTTCTTTCCACCCTCCCCCCGCACAGGGAGAGTTTGACCTCTGCCTTTACTATTTCATTGTTAAATAAATATTAACCTAGTCCCTTACCTCTGCTGCAGAACCTCTGTCCCATCCGTTTCATATCTAAAAAAAGTCTGACTTCTAATATAATCACAATCTTCAAGTCTCAAAAGCTTTAAGTCTGTGTTACAGTTGCTGCCAAATGCATTTGAACATATTTTCTCTATGGAAACTTAACAACCTTGCCACATCAGCAGCTTTGCCTTATTTCTTGGAGCACTGGGAGTTACCCGATTTATGAATATGAACTCTTTATGGCTTTGAAAATACTGCTTTAGATAGGCACATCTTCAGTATGTTTGTCCAACAGTGTTTTCCCTCTTCTCGCCTCCCTTTCTTCTGTCTCTCTGGCACTTTGGTAGAATCTATCATGAATTAAGGAGGCTGGCTTAATAGGAACAGGAAAAGTATGTGTACATAACTGTACTCAGTTTCCAGTAAAAACGATATGAATCAATAAAGCTGAAAAGTTGTTGGGTTTTTTTTTTTTTTAAAAAAGACTGAATCTATTATCAGCTGGCATCAACTTATTTCATAACTCACTGTTTAATATCCTAATCAAAGCATAGGGAATGAAGTCACACATCAGAAACTGATCTCATTCTCCTACATATTTCAAAAGAATGAAATAACTGAGGTCAAACAAGTGATGAGCTCCCCTGTCACTTTCAACATTTTTAAGTTTAAAAGGACTTTGCCCTGCAAATCATTCAATACAAAAAGTTTTGCACAAGCCATTGGCTGGATTTGGCCAGAAGTTTGTGTGTCATTCTTTCTTGAAGTATACTCTTCCCTTGGTTTGTTTTTTGTTGTTTGGTGGTTGTTTTTTTAAAGTCACTTCCTCCTATAATCTACTTTGTTTATGACCTAAGCAGGAAAATAAACAACCTTCACAATCATGGTGATTCATTGTATAAGCTTTCTTCTAGCATTTTCAGAGAACAGACTTGAGAGTAGGAACCCTATTAATACCTCAAAGCTTGTTTTATGGAGAATTTTGATTGCCGATTTTGTAAGACAAAGTTGGACTAATACTTTGAAAAACAGTTTGCAAAACAATAATTTTGACACTTCTACTTCCTGACATTTTGACAGTGCAACTATTCCTCCAAACAGGAAGAACATCTTCCTGTGGGTAGTCTCATTAGGATGAATGTACAAACAAAAGCTCACCAAGCACTTCTTTAACTTTAGCTAAGCACATTGGAAAACATGCTAATTAAAACTAGCATTTAACACAACTAAGCATTCAGCATAGCCAACAACTTTTATGCTTAATATTTAAAAAGAAAAATTATCACTGTCAGCTGATCACAATTGGTAAGGATATCACCAAGATAACTCAAACTAGTTTATACTATAGATAACACGAGACTTAGCCCTCTACTGAGCCTTTATTGCTATAGTAGCCAAGACTTAATTTTGTGCTACAGACAAGTAGTGTTGGGAGGAATGGTTCCACATCAGTCTTTAAAGATCAATATGAACCAATTTTGCCTACAACTGCATAAATGCAAATCCTAATATAAACTTACAAAGCTATAATGTTATTTTAGTTAATTTTATGTACATAAAACAATGCGATAGATGCGTTAGACTGGAAACAAATTAAAGCAAGTATTCCTCTATTTGTCTATAAGAAATTAGAGTTACAGCACTATTAATCCACAGTAGTGCCTCACTTGAACAGGTTTGTTGTCTTTAACACTGATGTATTGCAATTCAGAAACTTCTGTAAATTATTTTTTTTTACCTTTAGTCACATTACTAAAACAGTTTTTAGTAAAGATTAACTCATAATCTGTGCACATAAGCATGCACACACTATAAAAGGTAGTGAAAATATTATCATACCTAACCCAGTAACTATTTAAAGCAAATTATGGTATACGAAAACAATTTGTAAAATATCACAGAGTACAGACTGTATGTTGATACAAAAGCAACACTTTTCAGGAAAGTGTTAAGTGCATGTTTAATTTACTTATGTGTTCTGTTGAACTCAACAAGAATTAAGTTCCAGCTAGAAGTTAAGAGCTTCCTTGTATACTTTTCTGAATAGGATCTATGTCAATAAGCAATATTCTATTCTCCGACTATCTTGAGGAGTCTGAGGATATTTAAAAAAAAACATCCAAGGCAAGACAAAAATTTAAGAAATAGCACATAGGAGTCTTCTTGGCCTGCATCTAACTTTTTCATTTTGTAATGTGAATTTACTGCTCATGAAAGGTGTCAGATTAAGAACCCTCAGGCTGAAGTTATCTATACAGCCACAGACATGTAGTGCATCAGCAGCAGCATTGTCAAATTTCCCCTTAAAATGCACTTCTTTGAAGCCAGAGTTTACACACTGCTAAAGAAATGTGGGGTTTTTCTTTTTTATATATTTATTTTTAAATTCCAGGAAAAAGAATGGAAAGTGATTTTCATGAAGGAAGGAGTCCACTTTCTAGTGTTAAGGGGGCTTCAGATTACATGTACTTGTGCAAGTAAATACTTTTGCATAATCTTACCTAAGCAACTGTGTTATTTTGAAATCAGACAATTAAAAGTGTATTGACAGGATCTGGTCTTAAATTGTCAGTCTCCCACTGTGCATTATCGCACTTTTTTCTGTGCAAAGCTCAGTCTCCCCATCTAATAAGTACCAACCTCCAGGGAGGACTGGGGCTAAAAGGTACAATTCCACAGGTGCACAAAGCCCCAAAATTTATATGAAAGTGCATGTTTGTGGATTCAACCATTACTTGCTCCTAGGTGATTACACTCATCTTCACTGGGAAGTTAACACCTAAAGAGCCAAGAGGCAAATGGGAGACAACCTTTTACAAGCTATGCTTTCTGCATACCAGACCTCACAGGCAACAAAAGGAATACAGCAAAATGCCTTCGATTCATGGGAATTGCCTCAACCACATCTTTCATGTACTAGCACAAACCCATCTATGCTGCCAAACACCAATCTTTAGACTATTCAAGAAGCACATTCTAGAGAAACATAAAATGCTGCCTTATGACAGTCTCCCAGTCTAAGGATTTTACAATTTGCAATGCATACCTGTGTCACTTTAAGAGCTCTCCTGAATATCTTTTTGTTCATTAATAAAGGAAACGCCAAGCCTTTTTAAAAAAATCCATCAAATAAGCACCCAGACTAATGCACCACAGCTTTGTGCAGTTTCATTGTTACCAGTGCCAAGAAAATGAAAACTGAGAACATTTCCTGCTTTACACCTGCCTAACATTTAAGTAAGGTTTTTATTACCTGCAGTATGTTACTTCCCAAAGAATTTCAGTAAGACCAGTAGTCCTTTTTTCCCAAGTATTGTACCAGCACACTTGGACGTACTCCCCGACCATGTATACTCAATTTTAAACACTTAGTCTTACTACTTCAATTTCAACATTAGAACTTAGGCATGGGAGTGTTTACTGGGTCAGAACTTAAGTCATTCTGCAAATGCACAATTAAGAGGGAAATGTAGAACCGCAGTTGGGTTACTGGTGCTATGGATGTGTTTTGCCTTGAAGCTAGAACTAACGTCTGAAGTTTCCTAACCTTTAGGGATATTCTGTGATGTATCTCATTACAGAAACTGAAGCCAGCTATAAATTGCAGACAGAAATGAAAGCCACATGCGTCAAAGGGCAGAGAAGCATGTTGCAAATATTCTGGTAAAGAAATCAAAATTTAAGCACGTAGAAGAGTTAGGTTTGATTAAGAAGTAAAATTGTGAAGCATAATGTATAGGATTGTTAAATTTGAAATGTAGCCATAGAAACTTTAGGAACTGTGTTATGTGTGACTATAGGAACCTTAATATTGTTAAAGTTTGAAATAGCTAACCATAGAAACCTCACCAGGAAGTTACTGGTCTTTCTATGTTTTGTTTCAAGAAACTAAGGAAATCGTCATGGACAGCAGTTTGCTTCTTGGAAACCCCATTACCCTTCCCATCTTGATTTATCGAAGATTCCAATCAGCAGAGCTAAGTTTAACCGACCAATGATTGTTTTTAAATAAGAATATTGATAAGGTTATATAATCAAATGACCAATCATTATAAAGTTTAAATTTAAGAACGAGCATAGTATGCATTTTTATGTAAACAGCTTATGTAACAATGACCTGACAGAAAAAGTCTATAAAAACTGATGGATTTTGATACTAAGTTGGACACGCCTTTGGAGGAGTGATCGCCCGTATCCCCAGTGCTGTAATAAACGAAGTGCCTGCTTCTTAACTTCACATTGGTGTTAAGGAGTTTTATTCCGGATTTCAGTAACAAGCACAGAATATATTAGGTTTGATTTGCCTCTTCATTTCAACGGTTAGCAATTTGGGAAAATCTCAGACACCACCCCGAATTGCAGGTTGGAAGGAACTTCTGCAGGTCACTTGGTTCACCTCCCTCACAAACTCTCGAGGCAATCTGTTCTATAGTTTCATCACCCTCATGGAGAAAAAATAGGAAGGAACTAAGGAAGTCCTTGGCAGATCACCTTTTCGACAGTGCTGCAGACAGCTATGTACAGAAATGTAGTATGCATGTCAAATACATAGCAGAAATATTTTAAACGTTAACACAACTTGATAACTGAGTAAATGGGCAAGACTCATGATTTGTAACTCCACATGTTCTAGTTTAACTCAAGGCATGTCAAATACCTGTATCATGGTTTTGTTTTTTTAAAATCTGTGGAGATCACTAGAACTTCTATTTCTATCCACACTTCTATCAAACGAAGCATTAGCCACACTATGCTAGATCTCTACTTTTTATTCAATGTGATAAAACATAAAAATCAATATCTATCAACAATAAAAGACCAGGAGTGCCATAAAGCAGATTTTTTGTCATACACTGGCCTTCTGCTATAACGAGAGCCAGGTAAATTACTTGATAAATTGATACATGGTAGCCAAACAAGAGGGCCAACGAGCAGCAAGGAAATTGCTACAGTCCATTTTATTCAGTCACATTCAGTAGATCTTAAGCTAGATATTCAAATATGTGTCTATAGAGAACCTGAAAATATTAAAAGTCTTTGATAATTCAGCCCTCATTCAATCACCGTAGCAAGTGTTCAGGCTTTCTAGAGGGGATTGAGGACAGCCTACATAACTATGCTAGGAGTTTTAAGAGCCTATTGATGTACTCCACTCAGCTCTGTACATACGAGCTAAGAATTGGAAGCATTACTGTTATGCAAGCCCAGTGCAGCAGCCAGGATGGGTCTTGCTCAGTGCTATGCATGAGCTACAAAGCCTGCATCTCAGAAATATTTGTTAGGTGAGACGTGATGCCATTCAGCCATGACTCTGACTATTGTCATTGCTGAGCTGATTAAGTCCACAATGCACTCTTGCTGGCTTGCTTAAGGACCTGCACATTGTATTCATAGTGGGATGATGACACTTTAAGGTATTCGAAAACCAAGCCATTTGAGAGCTAAAAAATGGATTTAGGTGCCTGCCTTTAGATATCTGTGTTTAACATTTGATGGTTTAACATAAACAGACAAGTAGTCCTCAGGCTAAGAACAAGAGATTAGAAAATAATCCTTTAGAATGGAAACACTCCAACAGACTACATGCAAACCTCTAATGTTATCCCAATTTGTTTTTTATTTAATGGCCTGTACAGAATCAACGGAGGACTTGGACACTGTCTGCCACTGCACCAGGAGGAATTTTGTCTTCTGTCTACTCGGCATACTCTGTAATAGATTAAAATAGTTCTGCTTGTGCCTCTGGAGATAGTCTGATACAATTATAGAATCTTTCTCTCATAAACAGGATGAGTAGCTTGCAGTGAAAAAAACCCATAACTTTCCATCTGATCAAACCCATTTCCAAAATGTCAGTGTATCTTTCACTCAAAATATGTTATTTAAAATTATAAACAAACTCATGAACCCGTCTTTCTGCTAAAAATAACATAAAAGTCTATCTTCCTGCACAAAATATGTAATTTCAAGGATTCTAAACAAAAATATGTTTAGAAGGTGTTATAATCAGGCCATAGCTTCATATGTGAAATACAATGTTAGTTAAAATCCTGTAAATATCTATTTTTGTTTTCCAGAAAGTTTAGGATTTTAAACTAGCATTGCTGTTTATCCTGATTTGGTGTTAATCTTAGTATTCCAGTGTTTAAAAGGCCATCAGATCTTCTGTCATTTTAATACAAATGCTGTCTGTGGCTGTGACAGAATTTGGCATAGATGTATTTTGCCATGATATTTTTGATAACCCCAAGTGTGTTTCTCTAAATGTGCTAAAATTTTATACAATTTCCCTTAACAGATTCCACACAGAGGAGATTAGGAAACAGGTTTCATCAGGATAGCACTGATGTTTATCTATAAAGTTCTTTTCTTCAGGGTTTCTAAAAATTCCTTGTCAGGAACTGCCTGAATTTCTAAAGGTGTCCTATCAACACTTTATTATGTTTTTTGACATAATAGCAGAGACTGTTAACATTAGTTCTATATGCGAGTTTAGCTTCAGTACAGCAAAAGAAGTATTTTCCTGTATCCATACCCTTTCAGTCATGAGCCCTCCACGTATAGGTTAGCAATGTGCACTAAATGCTGAGACATATTGACTTCAGTGGGAGTTACAACACCGCATTCACTCAATACGCCCATAAAGGCAATAATGGCTGTTGCAAGTGAATGGAGCAATAAGACAAACGCATAGGAGACAGGGACTCAGAGACATAACAGCCAGGTAAGCTAAGGCATAGTGAAATTAAGAAAAGGCACACAGGAGATTCCACAAGAAAAATGAGGTATTTTTCTCATGTGGAAGGGAAGTTGAAGTTTAAAAGAGGTGTTTCTGGTAATAAAATACCTGGAGAATTAAGAGCCAGTAAAAATGACACTGGTCACCTTGCAAGCATTGCTATGGAGACAGCAAGATACCAGATGTAAAAATCCTTCCAGACAGGATAGGTCAGGGTATCCTTAAACAGAAAACAACAATAAATTCACAACATTCCCAAAAGACTTCAGGGTCTTGCTATACATACCAGTCAAAACTTTTGCACCAACTAATATATCATACTACTTTGTCATGTTTAAACAGGTCTGCACAGTATCTGATATACTAGCTGCAGCCCAGCAACAACAAATGGCAAGTCTCAGACCATTCTAATCACATTTCATATTTTTGAAATACTCCCATAACTGCACAACAATATAACATCATATAAACTAAATTGGTTTAAGAAGATAATTTAATTCAATAGCAGTACTTAAAAAAAAACAAACAAAAAAACCCCACAAAAAACCACATTAAAAAAAGGCAGGCCTGTAAGCCCATTAACCTAGCAAATTTTTCTATGATGTAAGTTTCCACTCAAGAGCTTATGGAGTAACCACAAAAAAGGAGGTCAGCAGTAAGTATCAAACTCAAGAACTCTTTCATAGCATATTTCATTGCTGTTTAGTTTAGGGTCATGGAACTAAGTTGGCTCTCAGAGGAAAAAAGCAGTGACAGTTTTTACAAAGCAAATGATTCTTGCATGTCCTAACAGAGGGAGTGTATGCTAGAATTTATTCTTCTTCACTTGTAGTTGTATACACAAATCACTGTATTCTAAGATGCATGCAGTAACTCATTAGCTAGCCATAACTGATACTCTGTAGAGCAGTTGGAAGGAACTGGGAATGTGATAAGTCTTACAGGTTTTTCTTTGAATAATCTAACTACAATTAGCATGTCAGGATGAACGGAAACACTGAGAAGTCATAGAGCTGCAGATGATTGCCTCATATCTACCTAGACATTAACTGTTACTTTATGTCTGTCTGATGGTTGGTATTTCCAAAGGCACCCAAGAGTATTAAACACCTGAAGTCTCACACAGCTTGAAAAAGTTAATCATCCAACTCACTTG
This sequence comes from Astur gentilis, assembly GCF_929443795.1. Classification (NCBI taxonomy): domain Eukaryota; kingdom Metazoa; phylum Chordata; class Aves; order Accipitriformes; family Accipitridae; genus Astur; species Astur gentilis. The sequence goes on along the minus strand of NC_064893.1, from coordinate 7,548,922 downwards.
TGCTTCCTTTCACATGAATTTTGGCTCAATACTATGTCAAAATACTCTGAAGTACTGAAAGCTTGTTTTCCTATGCATGTATTCCTTCCTTCGATACCAAGGGAACTATGTAAATAAAGAGACTGCATTTCTCAAACAGTAAGTTGCTCCGCAATGCCCAGAGAAATGCAAAGTTTATTTTACAGCTAACTTACTGGATTTCTGATTATTTCACCTAAAAAGGGAAGAGAATGAGCGGTATTTAAAAAAAAAAAAAAAAAAAAAAGTTTTTAAAGCCAGTAGGAAAATAGATAAATTCTATTCCAAAAAACATTCTGCACAGTGAAAGCTATATAATCACTTAATATCTTTACAGTAATAAAAATAGTACAAAAGCAGGTGTTATGCATAATACACTTTAAGTTTAATTAAAACGGAAAGAAAAACCAACAACAAACCCAGAAAAACATAATTGCTTTCAACTGAAGCAGCAGCCACTTGGTCCAGGGCTAAGTTTCCTGTAAAAAAGCAAAATCTGCTTTCATTTACACCTTTGCAACTCCAGTGACGTTCAGTGAGTCTGAAGAGTCAACTACAGAATATAATTTGGAGGTCATGTGCAAAAGATCTGCACTCCACTTTTCCCATCAATATTTTTTTTGAAACTCATAATTACAGTAACACTTTCTCCTTCATCACCCTGACTTTGATATCCCCAAGAATAAGAAAATGAGACAGATGAAAGCTGATCATGAGTTCTACTAGAGTAAGCAAATTTTAAAAGATGATACCTCATAAGATCTCTTCAATTGTACAAAGGATCTTCCAATTTCCTTTAGGAAAGGCCTGAATCTTAGAGGTGCTCAGCTCTGCCACTAGTACTTATAATTTGAGTCTCAATGTTTTCCTAAGATGTCAGCATTTTCTTATTATATCTATAGGGCATATCTGCATTGTGCTTAGTGCGAGGCATTTACATCACCTATACCCGAGTTAGGAAATACAAACAGTATTATATGTAGAATCATGTCTGGTATGTATTCTTTAGGCTAATAGACAGATGGCATTGATGTAGAAACAGAAATGAGCATCTATACCAAAACAAAGATATGCTGTGCACATGAAACGCCCTAGAGGACTGACAGACAAAGGGAAACCTCATGACCTATCAAAATTAGAATCTCAGACTACAAGTGCTAAGGTAGGAGAGGTGATCAAAATTCTCTAGTTGCTAGGCATTTTATAGAAAGAGGCCACATTCACTCATCTTATTAAAATTCATGGAAATTGAAAATATCCAAAAGCCCAGGAGGGGTGGGGTCAGAAAATCTATTTCACAGAACTGGGAAGCTTACTCTAAATTCACCTTGAAAGCACTTTCCCCATCACGGACTTCTCGAGAGCCTTTTCATTTCTCTCCTACTTAGGAGATAATTATAGAACTTTTTTTCCTCCTTGACTAATGCACACAGAAGGGGGTCACGTCAGCATTTTATGCAGATTATCATGGTTTGTTCTTAACTACATCTTTGTTGGAAATTATTTTTCCTTTGCTCTCTCTCCAAATCATCTAGCAAACTTAATTTTTATTTCCTTCTTTTTCCCATATCACAGCCTCTGGCTGTGTCAATTGATACCCTAACTGCTTTAGTATTAAATATTGTTGAACCTTGCACTTCTGTTTTCCTCTTTTTCTTTGCTTTCTCGTTTAATTTCAAATTTACTGTTGTCAGGAAACAATGACACTCAGCCATGGGGATGATAGTAGAGGGACATTAATCGAAGGCTATGTAGTGCCTTCCTCTTATGGATAAAACTTCTAAAAGGTACAAATCCAAAGGGAAAGACTAAATACTTCCTAAAAGGATTTCTAAGGGCACCAGAATCATCGGAGGTTTTTAAGATCATCACAGCCATTTCAGGCAGGAGGAACCTAGTTTTACGAGTTTAGATTGCCAGTGCTGGATACCTGGCTCATGTGGTCTGATCTGGCCCTTGCAGCTTCTGGCATTTTTAATTTCTTGTACAAAGTGAGATTAAAAGGAAGATGTGATGGGAAATACTACATTTCCACATCAGGGAAGTCTGCCTTCTTATAACACTACTACAATAGTACAACAGCATTGGTCCACGCTCAGGCACCTCCCCTGCCTTGGGAGCTTATTGAATTTAAGACTTCTTAATAGCTAATAAGCACAGTGTTTTCAAGATTAAACCAAGGCTTAGACATCATTTAACAACAGAAACAATGTTGGTTTAGGCAAGTTAGAAGTAAAGTCAAGATGCCTAGGGGTTGTGGGTTTTGGTTTGGTTTGGGGTTTTTTATGCTAGTAGCTCAGCTTTATTCTTAAAAAGAAAGCTGGGATAGGGTAGCTTTTTTTTTTTTTTTTTTTACTGCTTTTCCAATATTGGATAAAAATTGCAAGACATGAACAGTAGCAGTACTGCAGCAACCAGCTTGCTAAGTATATCCCTAAGATTTAGCATTCCAAATAAAAGTAGCAGATTTCTGCATAACTCATCACACGTTTTTGCAAATTATATTGATGGTCAATAACAGACCAACAGTATTCTCCCTGAATTCACCAGTCATGCATAATTGCTAATAAAGAGAAAAATGAAATGTTCTTTCACAAAGAAGCTTTCAGTATTTCTTCATTAAGAGATGATGTAAGAATAAAGACTTCCTACAAAGCCCTCAGAAAGGTGAGCCACTTTGGAAATAAACAGACACAGCTGTGACTAAATCAGCCAAATCATACATTGCCAAAAGATTTTGCCTTCAAGGTATTAAGAACAGGTTTTTCCTCAGCCTACCTGTCCTGCTTTATATATCATTCACTCAGCCAGCTGCATAGCTCTCTCCCATTCCCCCAAGAAAAATTCTTCATGATTTCAATAGTAGTTGTTGAAGATGTTTTTCTACATCTAAGATAATATAAACATTAAAGGCTATAAGTATTTTTATATTCATAAGCGGCCCTAAAAGAGAAACTTCTTATATTTATCAGGCTTAAGCTTGAGGTCCCTTCTGGGCCTCAATGGACAACATTCACACCACTGAGTCCTAAGAAAACTAAAGCAGCACCCGATGTTTTCCTTTGCTCCTGTCTGTTGTCCTGGGTTTAATTTCTCCCTCTTTCAGAATCCTATCTGGTACATGGAGGAGGCTTTTTCAATAAATCAATATTCTAATAAAATATGACTGCCTCTATGTACTCCACATATTAAGCGAGTTTCTCTTACACAGATAAAAACATGCACCTTACGTTCTGTATTTGACATTAATTTTTAATAACAGATGTTAATAAAAGAAGCACCTGGCAAAAATGTCAATCTGAAATAGCACAATATTAAATCTTGTCTGCTTTGACAATATTTTTCTGATGAGACATAATAGCTAATCAATTTAATTTGGTGTCAGAAAGAATGATAGCATTTTGTTGTTTTCAAAGTATACTTTTGAAAAAGAATAAGCATCTGAAAGAACTACTATGAGAATAGGCATGTTAAGTAATAGCTATCTCTTTTTTTGTCAGCAAAATGGAAGGCAACTGTTTTCAGTAAGATTGAAATTAGCAGCTTATCCATGAAAAATATAAAAAACAAAACCAAATCACATGCTTTCTCCTAAAATTATTATAGCATAAATATCCCTGTAGCACCTATATGGAAAACAATACATACATGATAGAAGTGCTCCTCAGCACACGTACACACAAAGACCAAATTCCAAAATGTTATAAGAGCAGAATTTTCAAATCTACTTTTGTGTCTCACATTTACCCCATGAAATTAGTAAAAAGAGAAGGCAGGGAAAGAAAAGCCAAAACATAAGAGATTCATTGAGAAGTACCAACAAACAAAAAACATCTGCGTGTTCTAACAATTACCATCATCCCAAATGGGCTTTGCTAATCCAGGGATAGGCCTCCTGACAGAAACTGCAACTTGAATCACTGTCTTTTAAGCTACGCTCTGTTCTGTCCTCACAAAAACAACACTAAAGAGTTGTAGAGTTCCTAAAACCACAATAGACATCAATCACACATCACCACAAAATCAATCAGCAATATTACAGCATATGCTTCCATTTAACACCAATGACTTACCCAGATATTTCCATCTTGGTGGTATGGTTTCCAGTTTCTCCCTGTGTCACTATAGAGCATCCGATACTGAGTGACCCAGTCAGAACTGCTATACCTGCCTTGAGTCGCAACAGCACTGATCTGTTTCCTGCTCCCAAAATCCACCTGCAGCCATTGGTAATGATCACTGTCTGATGGAGACCAACCTCCTGCACCTGTGGGGTTGAAACAGAAGAGAGAGATTTAGACCTCAAACACTTGCTTTGAAGTGAACACATCATGAAGATGCTGATTGCTGGAAGGCAGCCCGGCTGAGAGCAGTATAATACCAAAAAAACTCGAACACATACAAGAGAAATATGATTGCACATTTTTTAAAAAATGCATCTTTAGTACAGCCTTCAAATGCATTAACTCTCTTGCCTTAATCATTTTATGATATAATTATAATGATTTAATGAGCTGCTTGCTAACGAATCAATTTACAATGCCTTAATTACAGTTTATTAGTTTTTGCCAAATTATAATTGTTCACGGGTTGACCACTTTGCCATGAAATCCTTTGTCAGAGTAAGTTGGCACAAATCAATAACAATCTTTGGATTTTGTATGCCTTTTCAACAGCATTTCACGTTAAAGAGATAATATAGATAAAACACAATGAAATAAGAAGCAGCTCTCTGCTTTCCTATGTTTCGCTATAGCGCACAAACTGAAAGATCTACCAGAAGAATTGAAAAAGGAGCAGGTACTGCAGGGCTGGATCCAGTTTTGATCTGTTGGGTGTGCAAGCTGTCACAGATTACATTGCCAGATGCCTCACGGAAGTGTGATTGCTCTTTATAGGTCTATGACTTAACTTGGCAGTAATACTATTAACAATATACTTCTCGGCCGCTAGACTGCATCCAACTGTTCTAAATGAAGAAGGTCAATGATACACAGATAAATGTATTATTAAGACATTAATCCAATTTCTTATTCTTCTGAAATATAAAAAGGGAAAAAATTGTAGTTGGATACCACAGAGAATTATAAAAATTCTAAGATATTATAATGATATATTTACTATAATGGTAAGTTTTAGGAAATACATGAAACATCAAAAAAAAGTCTATCAATACAGAGAAAAAAAGTGGAGAATCATTCTCTTTATATTCATAGCAGACATTAAGATGCAGAAAAAAACTTCACAGACTTAAAGTGATTACAGGGGTTTTTTTTGCTTTTCTATTAAGCTTGAACCAAATAAATGCCCTGGCACACTATGAAATCACATAGTCTAGTCCATGGGCCAATTTCTGTTGCTTTTAGTTTCACTTACAGACTTCAATTGATGTCACAAACCTAGCCTGCTTGCCAAGCGAGAAGCTCTTTTTTAAACTGCGTCTTATATACTCCCATCATTAGGCGGCAGCATTGCCTCAATCTTAGACAATTCTAAACCATTCGGTTGCTACAGGTGTTAATGTTTGCAGGTCACAGGACATTTTAATGTTGTGATATCAATGGGATCATTTGATGTCATAAGTGGCTGCCTTTCATTGTAACTAAAAGTGTAGCACTATGCCAATGACATCTAATTTGTTAAAAATTTTAAGATTTACAATAGGTGCTTTGTCCCTGTTCTACAGGTAATTATACCCAGCAATACAAATAGGATACTTTACAGGTAGGGAATAGTTAAATGCTATTTAAAAAGCAAACAAACTGAACGAACCAAAAAACCCACCCTTAACTAAAAGTACTTGCAAGGAAAAGTATTCCCACACATTCCCAAATTCAAACTAGCTCTATTTTTGCAGAGAATGGTAACTAGTCATTTAAAAATAGAATATAGCTTCTTCATGACTGCTATGCAAGGAGACTGGAACAGTTAGCTCTACGTACTTGTTGTATTAGCAGAGATGCTGCTTTCTATCCTAACATCCTTGTCCAATTGGCCTATCTGAGACTGAAGGCACACAAAGGATAAGAAGCTGCCCCTGTACAGAAGCCACCTTTGTAAAAGGACACTTTGGTGACTCCAGAAAAAGTAAGGTTCAGATATGAGCATTCAAAAATTATTATGAAAGCCAGAGCTGATAAATCCATCAATTAAATTTCCTTCAGCAATGCAATTGTTGAAAAAGGATGACATACTATAGCTGTAAGAAGGCTAAAATAGACATTCTGGTTTTTACACTTTTTACTTATGCAGGAGATTTCGTTATGCATGAGATCTACATTAAAACAGGAGATTTTGTTACACACATTTAAAAGAAAACACTTTTAACTATAACACAATACAATTTTTTTCTTTTAGTACATTCATATTAATGAGATGAGACTTTGGCCTTCTTGAACTGAGAAATATACTCAATCAATGTAAATTGCAACTAGGTTTCAGAAAGACTACGCCTACAAATCCATTGAACAGTTTGGAAAAATTGACTGCTGACATTCATTTTCCCATTTTTTTTGAAGTAAGAAGAGGCAGAAAACATTCTTCACACCATGCTTGACAAAAGTTAGAGATATGTGACACAATAGTCACACCTAGGCCAGGAGATGGAAACACTAGTATCACAAGACAGCCTGCTCTATAACCACTTCTAATAAGCAAGAGACGAGGTTTTTAGTCAATACTGCAGATAGCAGCAAACAATATTATCCCATGGGTTTCTTGACCTAATTCTCTCAGTTTCACATTTGCCTCTTGGCTTTTCCAAGCAAGTAAATAAATAAATAGTCAAAAGGATGAATGAGAAACATGTTGGATTATAACTAAATATGCTGTTTTGCAGACCAGCATGGGAAGGGAATGGTGATCGGTCTGTGCGGCAGGGCAGGCATCAGCCATTCACCAGAAGCAGCCTTTGGGGATCAGTGGAAAGTTTCCTCTTACACTTTGATTCATCAAGCTGTGTAATTTGGGGGAGCTGACTACTTTGATCATCTTGTTTGTGATATATGTAACCTGTATCGATTCAAGGATTAATAAAGGTCCTTCTTTTTTTTTCAGGTGCACTCTCTAAATAAGCTAATAAGCTATGAAAAGTTGGATTATACAAAAATTTCCCCACTGTGAGATCCTTGCAAAGGCCCTGAATTCATTGGAGGAATTTAAGTACGTTTGTGTCTCCATTCACTCTAAGCAAGTACAAAAATCTCACTTCCCCAGAAATGTGCATGTGCTCACAGCTCAGTATATCATTAAGTATTTTGCTGAATAAAACAGCTTCTTCATTGGAATGAAGAAGTTGGTTTGATATTGGACAGGAAACAGAGGAGTTACTGACAAACAAAATATTTAACAAGTTTTCCCTTTTTAAAAGGAGTGGCAGATTTGGAAATCAAACCCAATTTCCACAAGATGGCATTATTTTTGAAATACACTTACTTTTACAGCCAATATATTATGACAGAATAATGAATTATCTTTAAGGAATGAGCAAATTGACAGCATGTTAGTAGTTTTCAGTGAGCTTTGTACTGAAACTGCAATGGTGTATTCATTGAATAAATCCTATTCACAATATTCTTCTTCACACCTTGGTGTGTACTGTTTATTTTTAATGGTTACAGGCTATATTCTGAATTTTATTACATGCAATATTTGCACTTTTTATTATGGCAGAAAAAAGGCATTGGATACATGGTTTTTTTATATGATATGCCATTTTACTTCATGTGCTGCCTTTTAATGCCAAATGCCACAATATACTATGAAAACAACGTGAGCTACAAATTATTAGAAAAATAATGAACTACAAAGTATTTAAAAGATATTAAACATATGCATATAATATAGTTTACTTCCATTAAACAGGTAAGGAGAGTGGGGTTCTTTGGTAGTAGATGTGCAATATATTCAATTGCAGACAATATCTGCTTCCTATTTTTATTTTTATGCTATTCTAGGACTTGATGTGATTAAACTTATTCACCCATTCAGCAGCCAAAATAATTGACCGACTGACATTAACCAAGAGAGTGACTGAATGCTTTTATTTATGCTGTATAGTACTCTAACCAGAAACAGGGCAAGTAATTTCACCTTGAGCAAGAATGACTGTATGTGACCCTTTGATAGTAGATTAACAGAGAACTGTAAGTTCAGCAACAGTAAAGTCAACATTGACCATGTCACCCACATATCTCTGTGCATCCAAGAAACTTTCCTGTACAGAAAAGTCTAAGAGTCTTAATCAGCAAAGCCAGCCAGACCATTACTGTGGTAAAAGGCAGCTGTGAAAGATTTCATAAAGCTTAGTTTCAAAACAAGCTACAGAAAGTCATTTGGTCTGCTCCTACTGCAGACTGACCAAACAATGTGTAATGACTCTACTAATGAAAAACACACTAGGTGATGCAGAAGGCAGATAAAACTATATTCAGAATGCTAAGAATTTGTAAAACTTTAATCTTTCATGATTTTACACCAAATAAAGACAACTGCTAACAAATAGTAGTAGCATCATTACAACAAGAGCTGAATTTCAAAGATTTAATTTTTTAAATTAGGAAAACCCCAATGTCTTTCATGTTTTTGTTGGATTTTATTCTACAGGTTCCTTCTGTAGAACTGAAAACATTATGAAAAACATAGCCTATCTCCAGATGACACATGCAAAAGGTAGCACTTAATGTATTTCTAGGAATATAAAGAATTCAAGTCCATGTGAGTCTATTTTTTCAAAATTTCATGTATAATTTCTTCCTTTTAATTAATTATACATTCAGCTCCCTATTCAAAGTTGCGTGAGCTAGCTCCCATTTATTGCACACTAAGAAGGCTTATGTGATGAGTTAGCCTTACCTTCTTATCATTCCCCCTGATAAATTACCAGTAAGTAGCAAAGCTGGGGTAGGCTTACAGATTTTAGATTTTTATCTGAACTGTTGTATGCTACTGAGTTTACAGATCTATAAGAAGGGCCACTCTGATGATTTTTTAACATGTCTGTTCCATTGCAGTTAGAAATCTTCCTTCTTTTGAAAATTTGGCACTTTCATCTCCATTCATGGCTGAAACTGGAAAGATTAATTTGCACTAGAAGAATCCATTCTTGTTTTAGTCACACTTGTTCATCATTCCCTACTTCAAATCACAAAATAAAAAATACCAGTACTGCAGTAAGTCTAGTTTTCTACTCTTTTCAAATCAGTAATAAAAGGTTTCAATGACATGAATGAAAGGAGGGGATCCTTAGTCAGAAATTTCATTAGAAAACAAACTATGAAAAGCTATAGATAGAAGATGTAGGATTTGCAGTAGTTATAATTCAAGGGATTCTTTATCTTATAATAGAAAAATTCTATAGCCTTTCAGCAAGGAAACAAAAAATATGCCTTTTTTAAAAATTATGTAATAATAACCCAAAACATTCTTAGAGTTTGAATCTGCTTATTTGTATGGAAAAAACACAACCCAATCTTTCAATGAGAAATAACACTTTCTAGGTCACTGCAATAGCATGAAATCAATAGTGTTTGATACCTTGCTATTTTCTAAGACATTGCTTGTCATTCCTCTACATAAAAGATAAATCAAGACAAAAAGGAAAACTTTGAAATACTGAGATCATTCATTCACTGCACTTAAGAGGAAATATGGGCAGCCATATTCTACAGTACCCTAGAAAACAATATAAAAGACCCAAACTTCTGAACTGCACAAATCTACCTGCACTGTTAGTTACTGTTATGCTTAAGTAGGACATCAATGGTGGGTTCCATTTTTGGTTTATCTTCCTCCGTTTGTCCGTTTTATCATTGTAGGTAAAGACTGCATGTATACAGACAGTAAAACATTTAACTTTACACAGAGCAAATAACATTGTAGCATTGAGTGGGCCTAGTACTGAGAAAAGTTATGTACATACATAAGTCTTGGATGATTAAACACTTTGCACTTCAAGCTGCTTCGAGGAAGGATCACTTTTACCCTGTATTAGGTAGGGCCTTCTAACAAAGAGACTCCAATCCTCATATAGGGCTCCACTTCTAATTAAAGCAATCTTTTCCTGATATGGGCACAGATAAAACTTTCTTTTACTTCCTTATCATAAACAGCATGCATTGTTATACTTCTTGTATTCATCTGCTATTCTATCTAAATTTGGATTTGTAATCCAGTCCCTAAGCTCTGGGTAGGGATTTGCTTTTGCATGTTTGAAGAGCTCTTCTTTCCAGCACATAATAACAGTGATGGAATTGCAGACAAGGCCATGCATGATGCTGGTGGTAGGCAAATAATGAACATTCTGCTTCAGAAGAATCAAAGGTTGATATTTAGAAGGCAGCGAGTACTGAGAAAATAGCAGCATGATTATAGTCACCCTCTACTTAAAATTATCTATATTTATTTTGTAAAAAGTTAAATATTACAGAGAAGAAAGAGGCAGAAATGGCAACAACTAGATTTCTTCTTCTCCAGAATTCATTATTAGAATTTACCCCAAATCAGACTGTATTTACTAAAATCTGGCAAATTAGACCCAACCTTTGGCCTAACTCCCCAAGAGTTTCAACAGCAACTTTCCAGAAGTGCAACAAGAATTGGGCTCCAGTAAGTCTTGAAGGTCTAAGTTCCCTGTAAAATATATCTGATAAAATTTATTTTGTGTGGATAGCAGAGGATAGGAAAGTTCCAATATTAATTCCCCAAATTAGTCTTCCATCATAGCAGCTGAAGTTGTAAGTCTACAGAGAGGTCAGTATCAGCATTAATCATGACTTCTGAAAGGCTGAAGTAGCACACCAACCTATCCAGTGTCCATTACTAGTCACTGAGAATGTTTGTACTGATTTCTAGCAGCACTTACCAGTGTCTTTCATTGGTGTGGCTTAAACTCTCTGATAAAGTATACTTTTTGCTTCTTTAAACTATGTAATACTTTTTTTTTTTCCTTTTATTAGGGGGTGAGGAGGGAGAAATAAGGATTAACCCTTATTCACTTTAGTGGATATTTTTTGGACACTGTTAGACTAATTTTAGAAGACTTAGCCTCTATTAAAAAGGGGGGGGGGGGGGGTGGGTGGGATGGTGGCAGACCCTAATTATATTTCTTAAAATTATTTCATTTTAATTTAGAAACCTGAAAGTTAAGAGTAGAAATAACCCAGGGGATAACAGTAGTTATCAGGATACAATCCACACAGATCTTTTTTAAAAGAACATTAAAATCACTATATTATTTTTTAAATCCCAGTAGATCTCTCTTACAGTAAAGGCAATTAAAATAAATCCCTTGATGTAGTGTCTGCTTCTTAATACCCACTGCTTCCTAGTATATCTTAACTGAGCACAAACCACATATGAGGGAATGAAAGATCAATCTGCCCTAAGGAACAGTGGTGATACTTAACAATAAAAATGATGCAAAAGAGATCTCATCGTTGTCATTCACAGTTGTCAAACTCAAAAGAGGAGGAAAAAATCAGAAGCCTGAGGAGTCTCATATCCTGAATCCGCTGTTGGGGAACAAACACTTTGCAGCTTGGTTATTTTAATGAAGACATCACTTTAAACTATGCCTTTCCCATCTGTTCTGCTTTCTAATTACATATGCAAAGAGAAGCTCATTCACAACTGCATCTTAATGGAATCTTAAACAAAACTTGGACAAGATTTAAATATTCTGTGCACATCATCTGTATTCAAGACATCAAGCAGCTTCTTCTCCATGAGGTGTTTTCTTGTGTTCTAGACAGAAAGTTGAGGCAAGGCAATGCATCACTGCACCCTGGCATACAAACGCCTTGCATACAAAATAACCATAGTGACATACAAAAGACGAGGAAGTGAGTATAGAGATCTCCCTTTCCTCACACTGCCTTTTCAAGTACCAGGACACAAATCTTCCATTGCATGCTTATGCATTGCAGCACTGGGGTATTCCTAACAACTTGGGTCATATCCCTGGCAAGAACTACCAAGTGTCTAGCTAATGGATAGCAGACACTGCCTCTGCAGTATCTCTACTGAGCAATCGAGCCCTGATTAGCAGATTCTTATCCAAGATTTTAATGATGATCAGATCAGGAATAGTGAAGTTTTACTGACTGTGATTGAATAGAATTTACAGCACTTTGAAATCCAGTTACAAGCTCATTACGACACTTTGGTAGTTCCTTGTAACTGTTGTGATCCCTCCTTAGTAGAGATGACAGAGAAAAAGGAATTGAGGTATTCCTGCACCTGATCTATACCATTTCAATAGTGATGAGATGCCTGAACAGTTTAGTCACCTAAATCGTCCTGTTCCCATTAGCGCAGTCCACAAAGCAATGGAAGGCAAAGCTGAATTTCTGCAAGTTATACCGTGACGTTCTAGCCCTTCTTGATTTTCTTTTCCCCTCAAATGATTGTACATGAAAGATGATTAAATGCCATAATTCAGTTTTAGATGTCTTGTTCTGTGACAAGTCTTCAGCGATAAAAGATAAAAACTGAACCTCCTGTCTTGCAGAGACTTGCTGTGCGAGATCCTGTAGTGAATGTAGTTTCTGCCATTGTGCTTTGGCGTGTACCAGTGTTCCAGTGATGTGCAAACAACACTACCTTGAAATGCTCACTGTTAACAAATAAAAGCTACATAATTATTTCACTATACTCATTATCTGTTTTCTAACAGATAATGTTAGATAAGTTTAACTCCAAATCTCCTGGTCTGTGTCTCCTCCAATAAATTTTTCTCCCTTGACTTCTCCCTTGAAATGCCTTGCTCACGACATACTCCCTCCAGCTGTTACGTGCCCTGAAAGACTCTTAGCCCAACACATACGAAAAATGACCTGGCCTAGCTCCTGCTGTTAAATACAGCAGTTCTGAAGTCCAGCTCCCTTGATGATTGCCAACAGTCAACCTTTGCCTGCTGCTACTGATGCTTGTAACGCTCACGTGGACTCAGCTCCTGGACTGCTACGAACCTGAACACTACTCACATTTTTCTCTCTCTGTTACTCTCTATCCATTTCTACCAGGGTTTTTTTTGCTTGTGTGTTTGTTTTTTTTAAAGCTGCTTCTTTTGGGATTGGCAAGAAAAAATACACTCAAGAGTATGCTTAGGTTGAAGATTCTTCCCCAGTGTTTCCTATCCAGGTTAAACCTGCTTTTCCTCTATACAAATGTCTCTTCCATCTGCTCCAAATTTCAGACATGAATTCCCATTTTACAAGAATTTCTCAAAAGCTGCTTTCAGCCCAAATGGTGATGATTTCTCAAAACTCAGAATTGTTAATAAAGCAGTCTGAAATATTTTTTTGACTACCTTATGCCTTTCCTCTTGAGTGCTAGAGTGCTAAAATCACTACGCATTTTGATAATTTAACACAAAAAATGTAAATGAAGCCAATGAATTCTGATAAAGAGGTTCACTTTTCTGAAACAAAACGACTGGGGGGCAGGGTGTGTGTGTGGAGTGTGTGTTAAAATCAGTCAGCTCTACTGAAAGTTCCTGAATACTTCAAAATCGCCGAATCTTTTCCGTATGCAAATTGCCTAGAAAGTGAACGGCTAGAGGGAGCTATACTATTCTCTTATTTGTGCCAACAGTGCACTACCACCGACCCAATCCTGAGAACAGGACAGGGCTCTTCCCTAGCTGCCTCATTGATCACCCACTGCTTCCAAATGCTTCTGGGAGGCGGACCTTGCTCGTGATATTACAGGAGCTCTGATATTATCAGTGCCATGCATGAATACAAGTTACTGGTACTGTTTAATCCATCTTAGTAAATGTGCTTCCCTCTACCATTTTTCCTTCAACAAGCAGGAGCACAGAGCTGTGAAATACTGTGAGATGATTTTTGAAATCTATTATACAGCTGATTTAAGGGGTTTGTAGGTTTTTCTGCTTTTAACAAAGTCACTGCTTTTAATATAGCTAAAGGATAATTTTTTTTTCCATTATTGCAGATATTGCAAGCAGTACTCCGATCCTCATCTGTTCTCACCATTATGAAAATATATTCTACTTTTAAACATTAGTCTGTACTGCATCCATTTTGATGATGAAAGCTCATACTATGCCTTCTGGTTTTTGCTAATAGCAAAATATTTATTGATATCATATGCAGAGTTGCAACAACACGAGAGGAAACGTTTTATTCTTTATTTTAACTTGCAAAATAATATGTTCAAGATAGGACTACACCACAGCAGAATTCAACTTTTTAGGGCAATGATTAGCCTGAAGTCTATGGTAAAGTACTAATAAATATTGACTATTCCCTAACGAGTTTATACTCCTTGGAGCCAAAACATAGCACTGTATACAAAATCATTATAATCATGTGAGACTGTACTAGGGAAAAAGCCAGCAGAAAAAGTTAAAAGTTACAATGCTAATAAAAGTAACAGTGCTCTTATCAGTGGCATCAAATTTTAATTTACTCACATGGGATTAACTAATCTGATACATTTTAGACACTAACCAGGGAATGAAATCCTGCTAGGATTTTTATTCAATATAAATGAATGAGAACTCAAAGTTCACGCAGCAAAGCATTTCAAAAATTAAACTATAATAAATTAAAAATCCCAAATGCACACTCCAACCCTTGTTCTTTAAATTTTAACTTACAGAAGGGAGGAGAATATGGAAATGCTAGCTTTAGAGTAGGAAGGTTCAGCTTCCAGGGTCTGGGGGAGCATTCAAAGCAGGATTTAACTTCAGATGCCCTCAATCATCCCCACTTCTCCCCCTGCCTCCATTAGCCCTCTAAGACTCTTAGGATGGCATGGCTCCCCAGGCTGAAATTAATCTCTCTGCAGTTTCCATGCTCTCCATTTAAGCTGTTCAGGCTATGGATTGAAATACTTGTTCTGAATGCATTTTTTCTACGCTGTCAGTCAAGACTGCTGAGTATAACACTGCTGAGAAGAAAAAGAACCTTTGCATGTCCAGACCAACTCAATATACCCACTCCCCCTCCAGAAGGAAAAAAAAAAACCACCGCCTCAAACAGCTAGACTGCAGATCATACCTAAATAATTTCTGACTGTACAGAGCAGTAGTTGGCAGATGAAGAAACGGTCACAGCTACAAAAGGAGTGTTCAAGACAGAAATCATCTAACTTGGCAGAAGCATTGCTCAGGCAAGCAAAGACCTAAGTGAGGATAAAAATAGCTTTGTTTGCTTTAGTTTGCCTGTTTGTCAGCCGCTGTAACCCATTGTTCACCTCACACAGACAACTGTGAAAATAAACAGTATTTTGAAACTTTATGAATAACGCTGTAATGCTAAAGCTAGTAATTTCTCCTACTTCACCGTATATGCACAACCCAAGGCTCTATCTCCATAGAGCTGGCTGCTCTGTCCTTATAAAGATTACATCCTTCTCTTTTTGAATAGAGCTCATGATTTTTCGTGCATGCTGGAATAAACAAATCTTCATAACAGTCTTCAAGGAAATTTCCATTTGCTGAGCCTAGACAAGGAAGCACTACCGCAGCTCAAGAGAAATTACCCAGGGACATCTGTGCAACTGTATGACAGCTCTTCCATAACTTCTATGCTCTCCTGATTCACTTTTATATTGAAGAAAACCACTTATCACAGACAACTAGTCCTTCTCTACTTCCAGCTACACAGATACCATTCCTACTGAAGACAGAGGGATTTTCCTTATGGCATAAGCCCAGGAAATAAGTATGCAGCAAGGGCTTCTAAAGCACAAAACACTACTAGCTAAATCACTGCTTCTGTAAAAATTGAATCCTATGATTATTGTGCTATAAAAAGGTCTTAAACAGGCAAAACCACATGGCTTAAGAATGGAAAGTGCGATATGATAATTATATGTATTATGATTAGAATATAGGTTTAAATACAGGGGGGTTTGATAGAATGAAAGAAAGAAATATCTGCTGTTAATTCTGGGTTTAAAGGAATCTTACACCACAGTTTTAGCTTCTGATTTGGCAATGTTAGTTAAGCATCATAAAATCAGAGCCACTTACAAGAGCTAGCTAATGTTTATCAGGCCACTGCAATTTTTTTTTTTTAAATTTTTATTTAGTATTACTATCATATAACCTCTTTTTCCTTATTAGTAGCAGCAAAGTACGATTTGAAGAAAAAGAAAGTGTTATTGGCCATAGATTTTGTAAAGCAAATTTATCACATAGACGTCTCCAGTAAAAAAAATAATGCAAACATATACTAACTTGATCTATCAAAACATACACCAGCTGTTAGAAAGATATGACACTTGATGACTGGGAGAGTATTTATACAAGAAAATAAAAATGATAGTAATATTCTGTTTAATTTTTCTTAAAAGCAAAATAAAGGGAGTAAAGTTTACATCTTAATTTTTATCCTGGATTTCAGTTACATATCGAAGTTCTGCAAGGGCATTTAAGCAACTTTGCCTACGAGATGTTTCATTAAAATACATTTTGAACAAAAGCTTTTCTATTCCTTTAAAGTTTGCCTACAGGATTTACACAAGGCAGAGAGCTGAAATCCGGAATAGTGAGATTCCCTGACATTGTTTCTGGTTTATGTCTCCTTACACCCCAGTGCAGGCACCACATCTAGTGCCTGTATCATTAAGTTACGCCTGACCCCCTCCAGAAACCTGGGTTGATTGCATCCCAACGTACTACCCTTCCAGCAGGTGTCAGAGAGATCAAAGTCTCACATAAAAATGAAAATGTCCGATCTGGAGGTGTTCTGAATTTGTTCAAAGAAAATGGCGTCTACTTTCTCATCCTAATTTTGTGGTTTGTAGCACATCCCTACCACGGTGTCACCCCTCACTGGCTTCTCCCTGGATCCTAACACACAAGGTCCCAACCACGTGCAGACCTCTAGTTTCCCAGGCTGTGTGCATTTGTGTGCGTGCACTTGAGAGAGGTGTCCCTTCGCTGCTTCTGTTCCTTAGGTCTCTCTTGTTCTTGCAGTTTTTGCTTTCCAACACCACTTTCGCATTTAACTGTGCATTGTAGTTTTCCTCTGCTATCTTAAATTCAGCGGAGAACCAAAAAGGTAGTCAGCAGGCTGGAGCACTCGTCCTGAGAAGAGAGGCTGAGGGACCAGGGCTTGTTCAGCCTGGAAAAGAGATGGCTTTAAGGGAACCTTACAGCAGTCCCCATTACCTACAGGGTGGTCACCAAAGAGATGGGGCCAGGGTCTTTACTGAACTGCATGGCAGGAGGCTGAGAGACAATGGATACAAACTGAGATGAGACAGGTTACAAGTGGATTTTTTTTTTTTTTTTTTTATTGTCAGTCAGTGGAACAGGTTGCCCAGAGAAGCTGCAGTCACTGCCCTTGGAAGTTTTCCAGATCCAATTGGTTAAAAGCCCTGAGCAACCTGGTCTGACCTCAGAGCTGAACCCTGCTTTGAGGAGGTGGTTGGACTGGAGACCTCATGAGGTTCCTTTCAATCAGAATTATTCTATTATTGTAAGAGTAGCCTGCAGGAGCAACAGTAGCTTGGCAAATATGGACAACTACACCAGGTCAGCCTAACTTTAATTAACTAAGCAGATAGCAAATAGCAGAGTGTGACTGACACAGCACAGATTGAGGTAAGATTGTATGATCTGACTGTCTTACACAGGCTAAAGTATTTCATATTATTAAGAGAATAAAAGAAGGGCCTTACTCCCTAAATGCCTTCCTCCTCTCCTTGAATCACTGTTTCATCAAACCTCCCATCTGCAGATGCTCAAACCTTTCCTGAGATTCTGTTACTAAATTTGGTAATATAGGTGACATTTCTGCTATAATAGACAATTCATTATTAAATTTATTTGAAATAATCTTTAATCCTGATTTTACACATTTACCTTTTAATTTTACATTTTTAAATTTTTTTCATTCTGTATTGCATAATCATTACTAGCAACTACTTTCTACGTATCAGGGTAACACATTAACTTGACATGTGATACTGACCTTTACTTACTCATTATATCACTTGGTTGTATATTTAAATAAAATTCTTGGTACTGGGAAACCTTACACACCTGGAAGTGGGTTTCTTTAATTCTCATTATTTCCTACCCAATATATCAAGGTCAACAACCTCCACCTTTTTTCTGAATAGGTATTTTAGAGAAGTTATAGAGTTGCCCAAATAAAGACAAAGAAAAAAAAACCCCAGAGATTGAGAAACATACAGTGTATTTCTTGAACTCATTCTGGAAGAAAAAGTAGGAAAGGGCACAAGAAGAGCAGAAAGTTAGATAGTAACTTTCAAACTCTTGTTTTGTAAAGGAAGTTATATATTAATGTCAGAATTAATGAAACAGAATGAGATTCTAAAATGCTAAAAGCAAAGTATAAATTTATCGCAAAAGATTTACCAATAGTTTCACAATGGAGTCAGTGAATTAGGAGTAGAAAATATTTCATCTTCCTCCAATAGTCATTTGTTAGCATCATTGGACAAATACTATCGTCACAAAAGAGTAGATTAAGCTTGCCCTATAACAGACACAACACCATTCTGCTAAGTTTTCCAATATTTTGCTACAAGGTCAAAAATTCTGAATATTGTGCTTACAGCTCATTATATTGAGTAGTATCAGTATCTGCACAATAACCTTAGGACAGTGTCCTGGTTTCAGCTGGGATAGAGTTAATTGTCTTCCTAGTAGCTGGTACAGTGCTATGTTTTGAGTTCAGTATGCGAAGAATGTTGATAACACACGGATGTTTTCAGTTGTGGCTCAGTAGTGTTTAGTCTAAAGTCAAGGATTTTTCAGCTTCTCATCCCCAGCCAGCAAGAAAGCTGGAGGGGCACAAGAAGTTGGCACAGGACACAGCCAAGGCTCCTGACCCAAACTGGCCAAAGGGGTATTCCATACCATGGGACGTCCCATCTAGTATAGGAACTGGGAAGTGGGGGCGAGGGATTGCTGCTTGGGAACTAGCGGGGTGTCGGTCAGTAGGTGATGAGCAATTGCACTGCACATAATTTGTACATTCCAATCCTTTTATTACTACTGTTATCATTTTATTAGTGTTATCATTATCATTATTACTTTCTTCTTTTTATATTCTATTAAACCATTGTTATCTCAACCCATGAGTTTTACTTCTCCCAATTTTCTCCCCCATCCCACTGAGGCAGGGGGAGTGAGTGAGCGGCTGCGTGATGCTTAGTTGCTGGCTGGGGTTAAACCATGACAAACAGACACCAGTGCATCTTGTGGAACCAAACAATGAGCTCAGCAATGTGCCAGATCAAGTGCTGGATTTACAAACTCAGAAATCTGAAAGGCAAGATACCTGTAATTTAATATTCTTCATCCAAGATCAGAAGAAAAGAAAAAGGTTTCATACTTGATTCTTAATCGGTAAAAGAACATGAGGAAAGTATTTTGGACACAGGATTCCTCGGGGAATAGGGTTTCTACCCATCTTTATATACAGAGTTGAAATTCTCTGTTACATCTCTTCTGGCACAATGCATGTTTGGATCATAGTCAACATCTTAGCAAGAGCATTACATTCCTAGCTCTTATCGTAAAAGTCCTTAAATGCACAGTAACTGAAATAGTTTTAACTGCCACTGGTTTTCTCAATGTTTGTACAACTTTGCTTGACAAGTTCATGTTCTAAGGCTGCTCATTGACAAGCACCATGGAAAGTGATCTAAAACAGTAGCTTGTGCCATGTTAACATCCCTGGAGCTACAGCCATCAGCTGAAGGATTACATGTTAGTCAGAACATATTGTGTTACACTCTATCATGCCAGATCTGCAGTGACAAGTTTCTTCAACACTAAAGCTGGGTTTCTGAAGTGACAAGCCTCAGGAATCAAGGAACTGCAAAATCTCCATGTACATTCCAGTGTTCCAAAACTGCAGCAATGCTTATTACATGTTTTTTAAATCAGGCTGATAACTTGCAGCATATACTTGCTTAATGCCTGCCTGGGATAAAAAGAAAATGACAATGGTGCCAACAAAATGTCTGATCCAAAAGCTACCAAAGTCAAAGGACATCTTTCCATTAGCAGTTTTTGGATCAAGTTGTGAATTATGTCAATGCACTTTGCTCCTGACTACCACCAAAAGCACTGCATGCTGCCACAAACTTAACAATGCCTCTGCCACAGCCACCAGCTTTTTAATGTCATAAACCCTTTTAAAACTTTTCTTGGTGATCTCTCTTTTTATGATGTGATGCCCCTTCCCATTAGCCATGAACATCTGTTCCTGGAATCTGAGGTCATGGAAATAGCTGTGACACAGAGGGTACCAGTATTGCTACAGATTTAGCTTTTTTTTTTTGACAGAGTTGAAGTACCACATGGCATCAAATGCCCCTAAAGATCAGTCTTCTCTCATATGAAAGGATCCCTTCCATGGGAATAAGCTTTGTGAGAAAGCTGAAGGCCTTGAGCATCTCCTCCAGAGAAGGGAATTAGCTTATACACACCCCCCACCCCCCCCAACCCCCCATATCCAGACATTATTGTGCTATTAAACTGAGTTTCTGGACACTTCCAGGGATTTTAATTGACTCTGCTAAACCACCAATAGAGAGACAGAAAAGTTGCATGACAAAAACCTTCTTTTTATAAGGGGATAGTTGTTACAAAAGACTAGCTTTATCATTTGGCATTTTCCTTTTGTATTTGACATGAGATCTTCTTTCAAAGAAATTCTTAGATAAATTGGTGAACCCCATTTTATAGGTTCATCTATCTATCTGGCAAAGGAAAATTTGATGCTCAATTTTATATTCTAGAAGCATATGCTATACTTTCAAACACACATAGTTAAGAAGAACAATATAACCCCTCTGGGAATAACAGGAAATCAAATGTGGACATGGTACATTAGCTTAATAAAAGCCAGGAAAGACATTTAGAACTCTCTGGCCTGAGGGTCCCTTTAGGAACAAACACAAATGGTTCTGTTTTTTACATAATCTTTCTTCACTAGCACTATGCACAGGAGAAAGTGCATCATATTCCTTCAGTCTGAACAAGACAGTGGTATTCAGATGACAACTACTTTTTAAAGTGTGTCCTAATTTGTTGAAAGCAGTTTACTGAATTAGCTCTATAGCCACTGCATGTCAATGTAGCTTTGTTTCAACAAATGAATTAATGTTACTCCTACCTTTTGTTTTCCATGTAAATTATAAAGAAAAAACAGTGACACTCCCTCTATTAAATTTTAAAACCAGAAAAGGATTTATGATCTAAACTTGCCTGGAAAATTAATAGAATTTAGGGGCCCAATTTTCTTATGTACATTTGCAAATCTCTTTATCTCTTTTTTTCCTCTTTCTACTTTCATGAAACCTCTTACAATTTAGCTCATTCCTGTTAAATTTACCAAAATAGCTACAAGTTTCTACACATTTAAAGTCCTTAGTTCTTCTGTGTAGGGAGTAGGAAGTGGGAGCATGTTTTAAATACAGCTTGTCAGAAAGTTGCATATACTCATTATTTAAAACTCTGTCAATACTTACTAACCAATACTGCTGGTATTGATCAACATAAAAACTAACTCTAGGCATAATTTTTTTAATTAAGTTTTTATAGACCTCACATTCAAAAATTTTCTGTTTGGCTCGTACTGTTGATAGTTTAAAATCATCCACAAGAGCAGCCCATATTAGACTTCCAGTATTAACTTTATATTTTAAATAAGGCTATCAGTGTCTGTTGCGACACTATTATGCCATTCATGTAGTTTTGCATTATTCTGCACCACAAGATAACATCAGTAGCATTTGTCTAATACACAAGGAGAAAGCTGGAGAAAGTTAGTAGTACCACTTCTACTGGGCAAAGGACTTCTGCAAAATGCTAACGCTGAGCTTCTGGTATTTTGGAAAAATAATACCTATATTTAATTGGACATTTTGGAAGTAAACCAGTCAATTTATTTTTATTACAGAATATAAAGTGCATAATTAAATTACTTTCTGTAATAGATTATAGCACCTTGACAGAAAGCTGAAATCTCACAATGCTGCTCATTACTCTGATCAGCAGCATCCTGTTTTTGGGCTGTAATCTTTAGACCTTTTTAAAGTTCTTGGGGTAAATTTACAAGATAAAAGCCATGATTACTGCCTTCAATTTCCTTGCTTGCAAAGTAATGAACATTAAGTTTCTGAAATCATTATAAGCATTTCTATAGCTAAGCTTTTAGCTGTGTTTCATGAGTCATGTTAGACTATGCAGACAATGTATTTTTGCAGTTATGTGGCCAGCTGAAAAATGTGTGCAACCTTCTAAATGTGAAACAAAAACTTTCCAGTGACTAGGGCCCTAAAATGAGAACACTTCTGTTTTCAGGGAATGGAAGACAGAGAGAAAGGGGACAAGCTCTTTTCAAGTGACTGAAAATGATAGCGCTTAATGATTCTGGTAACTCCAACGCTCTTGTCAAACCAAAGGCTTTATGTTGTTTCCTTATCTCTGTTAACTTAGGAGTTTGTTTGTAGTTTTTACTTCATGGTCCCAACTCTATTTTTCAATAAGCTCTGGATCTATGCCAATAGGGTAAACTGATTTGTTTTGGGGTCTCTCCTATTTTTTTCTTACTTGCAGTTAACTTCCCCTGTTCCTTTAAACTTCCTTGCCTCTGTAGGCAAGTCTGAGAGGCTGAAAATGTTGCAATCATCCATAAAATTGGTTAAGCCTGTAGATTTCCCCAGCAAACCCTGTCATTGTGACTCCAGCATCATGGAGGGACCAACTGTAAGAAAACAAGATAAGAACATGGGAATTGCCATATCACACCTAGTGAGCTAGTAGCTTTTCTCAAAGGGTGGCCAATACTACATATTTATAAGCAAGGTGCTCCAGCGTCAGAGTAGACAGCTGCGGAAAAAACATTCCCTGTGAAAGGGTTCAATATCATTCCTTTAATTAAAGTCTAGCAGAAACCTGAGAACTGGAACGTTTAAAATAATTTATTGCCAATTCCTACTCAGTTTCTGGTATCTCTGCTTTGATCCCCAGCTATAGTACACTTTTCCAGATGATTTTGGATGTGGCTCATCAAACAGCCATTGCTGGTCAATGTGTTGGTTGCCGCCTTAGCTGCATTTCAGGCTACTTACTGTTTCAAGAGAAGAAAAGAGCTAAAGCAGCATCACCAGTGTGTTTAAGATAACATATTCTGCATATAAAATATAGAATTTGTTTTTGCCTTGAAACTAGAAGATCATCAAAGTAACTTTTAGAGATTGCTTACAATGATTGGATTCATAATTAATAGCTTCTCTGGTCTCTCAATTACTATTATTTTTAAAATTTGGCATGCACCTTTTTCTTCCTGATAACTGAGCACCATTTTGGCCTTATTTAGAAACTGGTTAATCACAATTAGGAAAAAAAAAAACCCAACCCCACAACAAAAAAAAAAAAAACACACCTGGAAACCAACACATACAAGCAACAATCACCTCTATGTATTCAAAATGTGTTACGGGGAATGTTGCTGACCAGCTGCTAGAGTCAGCAAATTAAATAATCCCAGCACTGGCTTTTGTTGGAGATTCTTTCCCTGCTATAGAAAATAGACAACTTCTTGGTACTGAAGACAGCAAAGCAGCTCATGTACCATCTCTCTCAGTACATATTAAAACCAACTTGGCTTGTATAAAAGAAACATCTAATTTCTACATATTCTACATTTGGCAGAATGTCAGCTAAAGCCCTCTCAGTGCAGCACTATGCTATTATATATATTTTCTTCTCAGCAAAAGCTCAATACCCTGTTTCACTCAGTGACAATCTTGTTTACTCCTCTTTTACAATATTGCCCAATGTCACCTGATTCTTCCCTCAAAACCAAGTCATCTTCATATCACCCAGTCTGTACTAGCAGAAGGTAAGAAGTCAAGGAAGGTTATAAGATAACTTACAGGCTACTCATTCCTGATCTATACATATTATGTGGTTAACAGACACAGTCAAGTACCTATTTTTACATACTGTAGTGTTACTGATTTGTTATTGATTTGTCAGAATTAATCATATTTAATTTTAATAAAAATGTAGAATTATAAGAAATTTAACAAAACAATACATATCTATTGCATATTATATATATTTGGCCATGGGAGTGTTAAGTTAGAGATGTAGTCATAGGAACAAAGGAACTCTAGAGTATTGTCCAAAATCATTTAAGCACAGAAACTTGGACAGAGATTAGTTGATTGGTAGTGTTTTGTTTTAAGGAACTAAGGAAACCGTTATGGACACCAGTTTGCTGCTTGGAAACGCCTTACCCTTCCCACCTCGATCTAATTATCGAGGATTCCAATCAGTAGAGTTAAGTGAAATTAACCAATGATTGTTTGAACATAAGAATATTAATAAGATGGTGTGACTGAGGACCAATCACTAGAAACACTAAATTTAAGAATTAACATTGAATGTACTTTTATGTAAATCTAATATATGATGGTAAAATCGTACTGCGCAGAATCACATAAGAAAGGTCAACTATCGGACAAAGTGAGGAAGACTACGGAAGACCACCAGAGGGCTACTGAAGACCACCAGAGACATCACCACGTCTGCGCAGAAGGACATTTGCATATGTTAATAAATTCCCGGAAATCTAACGTATATGTATAAGCCTTCTTGGAAATCTAATGAATATGAATGAATAAGTTTAATATAAGGTACATGATATTGGTGCTCAGGTGTGCGTGGTCTTTTGAGAGGACTCACCCACGCACCCGGCCGTTAATAAAGAAGTGTCTGCTTATCTACACTAAATTGGTGTTGATAAGTTCTTTATTCTGAGTTTTCCGGCAACAGTAGGACCCTTCAATCCTTACAAATATCAGATCATTTCTGACAACTTTCTTAACCAAAGCAGAACTAGCTCACTGTGAGTAAAGTGCCTAAAAGCCCAGCAGGAATGCTAAATGTGATGGTATTCAATACTGAAAAGCAAAGACATCTAAAATACTTGTCCAAAAGCAGCTTTTCAAGCTTTCTTCTTTTTTTTCAACTTCTTATCAAATGCACAGCCCCATGAATCTCAGTAGAAACAATTTATCTAACATTGAATGACTTGGAAAATTGACCATTCAAACAAATTTTGTCACAAAGCATATAAGTTTGTCCTAAAAGAAATAAAAATCTGTCCTAGAAGCAGTCAGAAAAAGTTTGCAGCTCTGAAGAGACAATAGCTCACTATTGACACTCAGTTGTTTCCAAGTTGGGTGACAAACTACCAAAGACATCCAATACAGAACAATATCATCCTGTATGAACAATACATCACAGTTAAACAAATGGATCACTTCAGAAGGAGAAATGTAGGGCAGATAGCAGGAGGAAAGGGTTAAACCACTGTGGACATTTCTTCTGAGGGTTGCTTGGTCCTTAGCTGTCCTTCAAGCACAATAAATCTCCATACAGAGAAGAGCACAGACAGTATAACAGCTTTTTTTTTTAAAAATCTATCTGGGTCACCAAAACGAAACTGTTGCTTCTTAGTTACACCAACAGTTTCTCACCCTGCAGTGTCACAGTCATCTGCCATTCTGCACAAAGCTGACTCAAATCTCAGCTACAGTGATAACCTAAAAAACTAAAAAAGGAAAATTATTCTCTCTCTTACTCAAGGGAAGGATTTTCTCTTGCTCAAAGCCCTCTGAGTGGTATCTATACAACATGCTATTGTTCACCTGTTCCCTTTTCACCTATAACTGGCTATACAAGGCTTGCGCAAAGCTGAAGTTTTTTTGAAGTGATCTTGTTCACTATGAGTTGACACACTTTTTTTCCTTCAAATGTACATGCGCCTGTATAATTTTTATCAATATTAAAGTGAGTCTTAAGACACAAATGGGTTAAAAAATAGTTTCATCTAAGAAAATGAGACAAAACAAAGTGAAACCAACAGCAAATCTCTGACCTGGGACTGGATGCCAAGTCAGACTCTTCAGATCCAGAGATATTTTTTGTGACTTATGTAATAACTCACATACAGAAAAATGAGTATTAATGTCCTGTCTCTTACTGTGTAGTTCAGATTTGCTTGTGAATAATACGTCTAATTGTAAAGGCTGAAACATGAATAATAGCTGCGCGCTCTCATCCTGCAGCGAATAGCCTCATTTTACCACATTATTTCTTTTCTCTCTTTCAGTATATTATTGTACTAGGAGGTTATAATGGTAGCCAAATAGCTCCCATTTCTACCAGCTTTTACACTTGTTTATGTCTTATTTGGGAAAGGCAGTGCTCTGGCTGTGCTCAAAGAAGCTATCTACCAGTTGCACTACACCCATCGATGGAAGGAAACCTGCATTTTGTGTGCAGGAGAGGGTGAAACATACTGTCTGACAAGAGGCACCTACCTTGGAAGCAGCTGACAGTGCATTTTCTGTACACTCACTGCATCTTCGCCTCAATTCCAGCTGAGTCTCACACATCTTTGTATCTTGGTCTGAAGTATCTGTAGCTGTAACCTAACCTAGGATATCTAACCTGTCAGCCTCTGCTACTCCTAAATGTACCGGACCTGTCAAAAGAGGTTAGCCAGTTTTCCCATGGGTTTTTTTAATCCCACGTGTTCCCACTTATCTGTGCAAACGCAGTAGTTCCATTTTCTGAGGAAGCATGAAATTTTCTAATTTGTTAAATGTGCCAACTCCAACGTAGATGAGTGTTTTGGGGTTGCGTGGCAGGTTTCTTGGTAGTGGGAGAGGGGCTGCAGGGGTGGCTCCTGCGAGAAGCTGCCAGAAGCTTTCCCAGCTCCAGGTTGGACCCACCTCTGGCCAAGGCTGAGCCCATCAGTGACGGTGGTAGCACCTCTGGGAGAACAGATTTAAGAAGGGGAAACCTGCAGCAGAGAGGGGATTGGGATGTGAAAGGAACATCTATGCAGATACTGAGGTCAGTGAAGAAGGAGGGGATGCCCCTGCAGCCCATGGTGAGACGGCAGGCTGCAGCCCACGGAGATGAGCAGTGGAGCGGAGGCCCCTGAAGATGGCCATGACTCCATGAGAAAACCCATGCTGGAGCAGTCTGTGACTGAAGATTGGCCCACAGAAAGGACCCACAGCAGGGAAGTTTGTGAGGAACTACAGCCCATGGAAAGGAGTCACGCTGGAGTCGTTCGTGAAGGACTGTCTCCTGTGGGAGGGACCCCATGGTGGAGCAGGGGAAGAGTGAGGAGTCCTCCTCCCCCTGAGGAGGAAGGAGCCGCAGAGACAAGGTGTGGGGAGCTGACCCCAACCCCCATCCCCTGTCCCCCCCTGTGCCGCTGAGGCGGGGAGGAGGTGGAGAGAACCGGGAGTGGGGTCGAGCCAGGAAGGAGGGAGGGCTGGGGGCAAGGTGTTCTAAGGTTTGGGTTTGCTTCCTAATATCCTTGTTTTGATTTGATTGGTAGCCAATTAAATTGATTTAGTTTCTTTCCCAAGTTGAGCCTGTCTTTTGCCCGTGACCATAAGTGGTGAGTGATCTCTCCCAGTCCTTGTCTCAACCCACAGGCCTCCCTTTATATTTCTCCTTATCATCCCACAGGGGCCAGGGGGGGAAGGAGGGAGAGAGCGAGTGGCTTCGTGGTGCTTGCTTTGTTGCTGGCTGGGCTTAAACCATGACAACAAGGCATCGGGTTGAGGAGGCATCTAGCAGAACTCCAGTGTGTCATTACCGTGCATTTTTCAGCCAAAGTCTCACCCTTTATATTAACTCTAAAATTTAATTATAAAGTGTGCTAGCTTTTTAAATAGGATAAAGCTCCACTCCCTGTTTTCAGAATTGAAATTAGATACCAGAGGTAATGTCTGCAATCTTTAAACGGATTGACTATCTAATTTAGTGCCTGACTTACAAGGACTGATGTCCTGCTGTGAAAGATTGTCTTTAGGCAGGCAAGAACCTGCCATTGGCAATACTCTTTCTGCACTAACACCTCTGTGTCATCTGACTAACAATAACACCTCCACTTACAGGTGACACTTGTGTGAATGCAAACTCCATGAATGGTTCCGAAACACATACCGAATAAATGCAATACAGGTATAATCACTTTTAGAAAGAGCGTGAGAACTTTCAACATATCTTATGTGCATGACTTGTCTGTGTGAAATTTGAAGCAGCTGACTGCAAACAGTAAGAAAGAGAAAGGCCAGATATACTATACCACCTGTAAAGCTCAAGTATAAACTTGTCAGTCACCCCATGTTTGAGACTATTAGCTCCTGCTCAAATGCAAATAAGAACATAATTATTCTGAGTGGAGTTGGAGAGATAATCAGGTCTGCCTTTTCAAGATAGCATAGAGATAAAGCCAGTAAAAACATCTAAACAAATTTCACTATTTACAGGTTAATGTCCCAGTGCTGCTTTAGAAACCTTCAGATTAAACTCTGAGCTTTTAGTATAGTCAAGAGCACTGAATTTGCGGTAAACGGCCAGACCTGCACCGGTTCCTAAGGGTACGGGAAAAGTTTATTTGTGATATATGGAACCGGTCTGGCTGGCTGTGAGGCTGCCTACTCTCTGCCGCCAGCACAGCTGCTTTCCTACCAGAGTCAGCTGTTCATTAGCTTTAGAAACAATTAATGAACTAAGTTGAACGTTGTCTGAAAAAAGCTAGCTGCTCAGCAGAGCCAGGGCAGATCTGCTGTCCCAGTCTGTCTGTGGCCCTAGACAGCTGCCGATCTTCCTTATGTCTCCAGCTGAACCTGGAACTGCTACCTCTGCAAACGATTGCTGTAGAAAAAGTTTCACACACAAAGTTTAACAGATAACTCAGTTTTTTTTTTTTTTTTAGCCTCCTCCCCATCTCGATATGCAATAAATAAGCCAATTAGGTATTTTGAACACTTTAATTAACAAATTAGTTATGAACTGGAAAAAATGGTCATGCTTTCTGTATTTGTTGGGATATGGTAAATTAACATAAGCTAATGATGCTTTATTTTTATCCAATTATTTGAGCTTCACTTTCCACAGACTCTGTTACTTGGATTGTGTTTTGAATGAAAAAAGGTGATGTTTTTCCTTTTTAAAGTTACTTTTTCAATGCACCAGTTTGACTTGGATGTACACTGGTAATTTTTTTCCCCTTTTTGATGCTTCTTTTTCCTGCCCCTTCACAAAATCTACTATCTTCCTGCAACGCATGGTTTTTTCCTACTGCCCCATATATTGCTTCAGAGACTGAAATAGCCTGTGGATTCAGAGGAATGAGCTAGTGCAAACATTTTTTTTTTGTATCTTTAAGAATGTCTTCTACAAAATGTAGGTATTTATGAAAAATGTTTCATTAGGGCCAGATCACTGAAGCACAGAAAACAAGTGCTAAGGTCAACCGAGTGGCAATCACAACTGTTTTCAAAACAGAGATACGAGCATTCACAGACCTGAAGTGAGTTGCATTAGAAATCAAAGCGGGGTGCCTAGCTATTTATTTTGAGGGTAAGGAATAAGCAAAATGGATTACGTGGTAGGATATGAAGCAGATAAAGACATACAGAAAATTATATGAATCCAGCAATAATATTTGACCATGAAATAATAGCCGTGAGGGGATAAATGCCTTTCCTACAAGACTTTTCTCTCTAGTTCCAAAGGAAATCACAAATGATGAGCTGAGCCTGAATTATTTATGGATTTTAAAAGATGAAAAGAATCCAGAGGTTGAAGTTAGTGTTATACAAAAATTTTATTAGGAATAATACCAAAAGATAATCTTACTAATAAAATGGAAGTGTTTTCATTTACCCTCACAGGTAAAGGAGCTCCAAAAGGAGCTACATCTTGAAGTGAATAAAAACCACCACCAACAAAAAAAACCACAAACCAAAACAAAACATCAGTTACTTGTAGTCTCTCTAAAACATTCCAGAAATAGTGTTGTTTATACTGTGTGCAACACAAAGAATGCAATGTCCAGTGCAAACATGTTTTTAAGGTTGCATTAATAAGTAAACCACTAGAGGACTTTTTTCAGTCATAAGTCATTTTCCACATTTTTTAAATAGAAAAGTAATTATTTAATAGGTATCAATATTCAATTTGCCCTGACTTCCAATCACCTAATTTCATCTACTACATATTACACAGCATAGTTTCAGAAAATAATCTGTATTGGATTGTACAATGTGTGTTTATCTAAAGCACATATTTACAGAAAGGGAACTGTTTATTTATTTAAAGGAAACATGTTTTAATTATTTATAAATTCTTACTCAGCAAGAGCTGTCTTGTAGACAGACAAAAGCTAAGTAGATGATACGACTCTTTTTCTCATGGTTGTTACCGTACTTTTATGATACTCTATCTATTATTACTCTTAAGTGCTTACCTACTTAGAAAAGACAGCATTCAGTAACCTGGGCAGTGATTTTACAAACCACGGGCAACTCTGCAATAACTTTCCTCTAAGAGGGTTTTAATCAAAATATAATGAGTTATGTTGCATACAGGCATGCTTAGTGTGCCCAAAGGTCTTGTCAACACAAGGAAATTGCAGTATTTAAGGTGATGATCTACAGCATGCTAATTACTGCACTCTAGCTCCCTACTGTCTCTATTTGGACAATGTTAATGTAAAGAAAGCACCTTCTTACCTTGAGATTTGCACCCAAACTAAATTCTTGGCAAGTCCCGTGAAGGGATGAACCCAAACAGCTCACAGAATCCAGGCCAATGCTAACCATCACTTTTACATTCCCTTTGTCAAAAGGAAAAAAAAAATCTTTCTTGTATTCCATTATAGAAAAGTAATAAGGAATTGGAGAAGTAGTGATATTGGTTATGGTATTGGAGGTTTTAATAGCCATGCTAAAAAGAACCTAGGCCAGGTATCCCCTGGTGACACCCAGTGGTGTCTAAGGCAAGACTCCCACAAGCATTTTTTTACATTGATAGACCTGTTGCAGAACAGATCTGATTGACTCACTGAGAATGATTTGGGGAATAAAAGCAACATATCCTGTAATAGATAAGTTCTTGCATCTTCCACACAGAAGCCAAAATTTAAAACTCCACTGAGAAAAAACATACTGTCTCAATTACACCTATGCCAACACTTAAATTTTCTGATGCTTGTTTTATAGACAGATCAATAATTCCGAAAACAAGTCAATGTCAGCACCCTGATTAAAAAGCAACATGAAAGCCTAGACAGGAGTTACACAGCGGTGATAAAAGGACTACTTTTTGAACGTCAACTGTCTGACAGAAACTTCCCCTCATATTCCATTATCAATTTTGTTGGCAGATTCAGATTCCTCCCTAATACTAGACTTGAAAGAGAGCCCTGGATACCAAATTTCTTCTTCTTTATTCCACTGTGCAAAAGATAATTTCCATACATCCAAAGATTCATTATGACCTTCATACTTTCACTGTCTGCTGGGATTATTTCTGAAGTTCTGAGACTCTGCTCAGTTTCAAGCGGCTTCCAATTATATTATATAACATTACATTATGTTGAAATAATGTAGAATTTCTTCCCTAAATTAAAATGGTATGAGGTGGACGATGGGCAGCATTAATTCTTGTCCTAGTGAGAAGTGTAAGGTCCAATAGCTTGGGAACCATTAAAAGGAAGATTGATAATGCATTATATCAAAGTGTGCTAAGAATCCTCCTTATGATGTGATACAGTCCATTGATTCTACTGATGGCAGGTCATAAGATGGTAGACCTTATAACCTTGACATCACATATGCAAAAGCTACTGTAGATAGATTTTTAAAAAGCTCTAGAATGAGCTAATTGAAAACTCTCCTTTCCTCTGATGCCACTTTAGTTAGTAAGGTGGTAGCAATACGGACTACTTTTGCAGAACAATAGGTATGACAAAAACAGAAGGAATTCTGAAATCTTTCTAGCTAGTGTACTAACTAGATTTCAGTTAAAATGTGTTACAGGGCTGTTAAATTAATGGCACATATTTATGTGCCAGTGTGAATGACTCCTGTGTCAGTCATTTTGAAAAGGAAAATTAAATATTTTTTTCAAAGGTAACACATTCTTATGTTTCTCCAAATGTTACATTGGATCATTTAATACACTTAGAAATGTTTGGTTTACGTAAGTATAGAATGTGATCTGATAAGTGAGAAAATATTCAAAATATTTTTTAACAAGTGCATCCAACGTAAAAAGTTTTAGGATTTTACAGTATTCAAAGAATTAACAATGTTTGCATATATTTAGATAAAAGTGATAGCGACAGGAACAAAAAAGAAAAGCCACGTGCATTTCTCCTCTTCTGTGGTGCTTTGTTTTCTCATACAAACTACAGACATTTCAAAGTTAGTCTGTACCTTTGTTATATTGGCACTGAACAACATGCTAGTAATCTTTACAATTAAAAAAAATACAAAAAAATACTGCAATACCGTGTAGCACTAAGACTTAGTTGTTTAAAATGAAAAATCATCTTACTTTCAAAAGGATAATTTGATAGACTCTGACTATAGCGACCTCTATCTGAACAGTTGCTAATTCAGTGCCATTTAGCTTTTTAAATCCAAGCTTTTGCTTAGGAGCCTTTAACAGGAGTCAGGAGTCACCACGCTCTACCTTCCCCAAACCTACTTTCACTATGCAATTCATTGCATCATTCCAGTCTTCACATAAGTTTTGCCACACCTTACATTTCAAATGTTCTTCACCCCATTTCTTTGCGGGTCTGACAGGTATAGCAGGAATTGCTTCGCACAGCACTAATTCCAGTGAAATGTGTTGTTAAGTAGTAGTATAGCAGAGGAACGACCTTCTTTTGTTTGCAAAGAGAGGACAACAAAAGTCTAAGTTTTCTGGGGCCTTCTTGTTCCCTAATTCTTTCCATGATAATTAAATGAAAGCATTTACTTCTTTTTCACAGCTGCTATGATTGAAAGCACCCAGGAAGGCAGAAGAGGGAAGGCAGCCCATGAGACAGTTGGGGTGCTTTGCGGATCAGTGAAAGAGACATGGTGTAAAAAGCATATATGCATTGTACCCCCAAGACTCTGGCTCTTTGTGATTGTGGAAATACAGATTCACAGTTGTAACAATTATATAAATCAAAGACTCTTACTCACTGACATAGAAATTGGGGCTTCAAATTTTAGTACATTTTGGTATGCATTTGCAAGAGATTGAGACACCTGCAGGTAACCACTGAATATTTGTTTCTACAATCAGCAGTTTTTCCTCTAATTAAAAAGAACTCTTTTTTCCCCCCCAAAAAAGCTCAGGATACTTCCCTTTGCTTACCCTAACAAGAAATGTGGATTGGAACAAGAACAAGGGGCAATGCAGAAGAGTATGAAGCACCAAGTAAAAGGATTTGGAGAAGTTAACTTTTCTAATCAAGTTATACTCTGTCCATCGAATCTGCTTTTCCTTTCAAGTAACTGTATGTACTGTGCTAGTTTTGGCTGCGGTAGAGTTAATTTTCTTCATCGTAACTAGTATGGGGCAATGTTTTGGATTTGTGCTGGAAACAGTGTCGATAACACAGGGATGTTTAGTTACTGCTGATCAGGGCTTACACAGAGTCAAGGCCTTTTCTGCTTCTCACCCCACCCCACCAGCGAGCAGGCTGGGGGGGCACAAGGAGCTGGGAGGGGACACAGACGGGACAGCCGACCCAAGGGGTATCCCAGACTATATGACATCATGCTCAGCGTATAAAGCTGGGGGAAGAAGAAGGAAAGTGTGGACGTTCGGAGTGATGGCGTTTGTCTTCCCAAGTAACCATTACATGTGATGGAGCCCTGCTTTCCTGGAGATGGCTGAACATCTGCTTGCCGATGGGAAGTGGTGATTGAATTCCTTGATTTGTTTTGCTTGTGCATGTGGCTTTTCCTTTACTTATTAAACTGTCTTTATCTCAGCCCATGAGTTTTCTCACTTTTACTCTTCCAATTCTCTCCCCCATCTCACCAGCGGGGAGTAAGCAAGTGGCTGCGTGGTGCTTACTTGCCAGCTGGGGTTAAACCACGATATGTACTAATCCATAAATCAGTGAAGGCTTACAGGGGTCTGAGTAGACAGCCGTGGAAAATGTAAAACATTCTCACATACTGACATAGTAAAATACCCTGGAGGCTCAGTTTCCAGATCAATGCCATTCCATGAAGTTTTAGTTCTGTTTGCCTAGATCACTAGTTACGGGATTTGTAAACAAAGTGATATCAAACATTAGGAATAAATTAATGGATGTTTCTGCTTTTGAAGCCTTCTAAAAACCACTGAAAAAATTAAACTCTTTGATGTGCATCCTTCCAGTTGCAATATTTTTAACAGGAAATTGAACCAGAACAACTACAGTCACAACTGCAACCTTCTTAATAACATGATGTGACTGTTCAGTAAATCAGTGTCTTAATCAATAGAGTAAAATATACTATCTAATCTGCTAAAGTGTTTTGCCAGTCTAGAGTGAAGTGCCATGAAAACAGCAAAGAAAAATATAATTGGGTTGGAGACTAGAATTTTCAAATGCGCATTTCCTTAATTTAAAGGGTCTGGGGCTAGATGAGGGGCAGTTTTTTCCATTTAATGACTTGAGCACAATGTGGTTTAAATAGCACATTTGATTTGGGAACCTATTAGCTGATAATGACTCTGTGGAGAAAAAAAAAATTGGATTCCCTTATTACTGGTTTGCTTAGCAATATCTGTTATTCCATGATGTTGTAAAATAGCTCAGCGTTAAAACTGAGCTATTTTCCATCATTTGTAGAAGCAGAAGGGTAAACACAGCAAAGGCCGAGTTCACATGTTAAACATATTCCTGAATTCTGCAGTGCTTTTACTGGCACTAGAATTGGGAAAGCAAAATTAGGTAATGTACATATTGAAGCTTCAGCTTTGAAAAGTATGTATACTAGGCTTCATAGGTATTAAGAGATGGATGACAACAGTCTAAAGAAGTTGCAATTTAAGGAAAGAGATGCAACTAAATTTCAGATGACCTTTTGACAGAGGAAATTAAGCAAATATTTGATTAATAACAGCACTGTAGATCCATATTGCTAAAGAAACATCATTAAAAGAAACTTCACTGTAGTGATTATAAGAGTAAGAAACGGGAGGGTAAATATAATTAAAGGAAAAAAATTAAATTCCAAATGTCTGATTTGCCTTTCACTTACAATAGAATAAGTAGTCTAGTAAACTAAAAGGAGAAATAGTCATCTAAAATCAATTTGAAGATCCTGCTCACCAAGCTGATGCAAAGCTTTATTTTGTTAAAGTGATTCTAGTGACTTTCTTCTATTTTAGAACAGGGAATAGAATGCATATTAACGTAACTGTGATCAGATAAAGCAGAATTCAACCTAAATGATGAGCAGTGTTTTACGATTGAACCATTCCTTAACTACTTTCATCTGGACAATGAACAGTTGAAAACACAAATTAAGGGACACAACAGCCTATCAAAATCTATGTTCAAACACACTGCAACAGAAAGAATGAGAATTACTAAAAGGCATGTAACAAAATAAAGGCAACACAGAAGTAAAATCCCGAAACCAGCATAAAACAGTGTTTATTGTCACTCAGAAGTCTTCTAAATTTCTGGAGCAATAAACAGTGTTATCTACTAGCCTGCAGGCCTAAGGCCAAAAAAATTGCCAATGCTCCTGTCAGGCCACAGGCTTTGCATCAACTCTGCAGGGCTGCAGGACTAAAGCTTGTCAGCTGTATTTTCTCTAAGCTAGACTTCGCCTTCTGTTTAGCTCGTTTAGTTGTAATAGCAATTCTCTAACAACCAGGTAACATAGCCTAATCTGTTTTACCTGTAACTTAGCTTTGTGATTGCACGGGCTAGTGACTATCAGTATAACAATTTTGATATATTTCTGTACCTAAAGTCAATATTCTGCAGAGAACAAACTGTTACTGTAGAATAAAAATGTAGCGTAGAGGACTACAATCATGGGACGATAGAAGAGGTATTGAAAATACAGGCACAGGGTGGTACCAGAGGGAGCAGTGCTATAAGCAACTCACCAGGTCAATTACTAGTCATTAAAAGAAAGCAACCTTGGGAGGTGGCTAAGACTGATTTTAGAGAACAAAAACCAAGAGAAAAAGAGTTTGAAGAACAAGAATCCTACATGTGTGAAACACACACGTGCAAAGAATTCAGACATATGGAGTTGCAGACTAATAAACCAAGATCAATGTCAGGGCCCTGAGGCCAAAATTGCCCTACCCAGCAGGGGATCCACTCGCCCTGCCTGTGAGCCCCACTTCAACGCCCAGGCTCTACCTGAGCCACATCATAGGTGTATCAATGCCCAGCCCCATCCCATGTACTTCCCCACTTATGGATTTTGCTTCCTGGCTTTACATCAGACCTGGC
This sequence comes from Astur gentilis, assembly GCF_929443795.1. NCBI lineage: Eukaryota > Metazoa > Chordata > Aves > Accipitriformes > Accipitridae > Astur > Astur gentilis. The sequence goes on along the minus strand of NC_064893.1, from coordinate 7,512,575 downwards.
TCATCCCTTCCTGCATGACAATCTCCAGATAAATGGCAGAACCTGCTGGTCCCACCAGCACTGCTCATCCTGCTTGTGGACAAGGGATGGTGCCCCAGCAGCCAGGGCACCACCTGCCCCAGTGTCTCCCATGTCTACAGCTTTGCCCCCTTGATTGCGCAGCTGCCCTCACCCTATTACCTAAAAAGACATACAATTAACCTCAAACGAATCCTACCATGTCAATGTTGTCATTGACATAGAATCATAGAATAGTTTGGATTGGAAGGGACCTTTAAAGGCCATCTAGTTAACCCCCCCTGCAATAAGAAGGGACATCTTCAACTACATCAGGTTGCTCATAGCCCTATCCAACCTGACCTTGAACACATCCAGAGAAGGGTCATGTACCACCTCTCTGGGCCACCTGGTCCAGTGTTTCACCACCCTCATTGTAAAAAAATTTCCTTCCTTCTATCTAGTCTGAATCTACCCTCTTTTAGTTTAAAACTATTACACCTTGTCCTATCACAAGAGGCCCTACTAAAAAGTCCATCCTCATCTTTCTCAGAAGCCCCTTTTAAGTACTGAAAGGCTGCAATAAGTTCTCCCCAGAGTCTTCTCTTCTCCAGGCTGAACAACCCCAACTCTTTCAGCCTGTCCTCATAGGAGAGGGGTGTTCCAGCACTCTGATCATTCTTGTGGCCCTCCCCTGGACCCACTCTAACAGGTCCATGTCTTTCCTGTAACTGAGGACTCCAGAGCTGGATGCAGTACTCTGGGGGGGGGGGGGGGGGGTCCTACAAGAGCAGAGTAGAGGGGCAGAATCACCTCCCTCAACCTGCTGGCCATGCTTCTTTTGATGCAGCTCAGGATATGGCTGGCTTTCTGGGCTGCAAACACATGTTGCCAGCCCATATCCAATATTTCATCCACCAGTACCCAGGTCCTTCTCAGCAGGGCTGCTCTCAATCCCTTCATCTCCCAGCCTGTATTGATACTGGGGATTGCCCTGACCCAAGTGCAGGACCTTGCACTTGGCCTTATTGAACCTCATGAGGTTCCCATGGGCCCACTTCTCCAGATTGTCCAGGTCCCTCCACACGGCATCCCACCCCTCAGGTGTGTTAAACACACCACTCAGCTTAGTGTCATCTGCAAATTTGCTGAGGGTGCACTCAATCCCACTGTGTCATTGATGAAGTTATTAAACTGTACTGGTCCCAACACAGACCCCTGCAGGACACTACTCATCACTGATCATCTGGACATTAAGCCATTGACCACTACTCTCTGGATGTGACCATCCAATCAATTCCTTATCTACCGAATAGTCTACCCATCAAATCCATACCTCTCCAGTTTAGAGAGAAGGATGTTGTGGGGGACCGTGCCAAAGGCCTTACAGGAGTCCAGATAGATGACATCTGTAGCGTTTCCCTTGTCCAGTGATATAGTCACTCTATTGTAGAAGGCCGCTAGGTTGGTGAGGCAAGACTTGCCCTTGGTGAAACCATGCTGGCTGTCTCAAATCATCTCCTTGTCCTCCATGTGCCCTAACATAGCTTCTAGGAGGATCTGTTCCATGATCTTCCCAGGCACAGAGGTGAGGCTGACAGGTTGGTAGTTCCTAGGGTCCTCCTTTCTACTGTTTTAAAAATGGGTGCAATGTTTCCCTTTTTCCAGCCACCATGGACTTCATCTGACTGCCATGACTTTTCAGGTGTCATGGAGAGTGGCCTGGCAACTACATCAGCCAGTTCCCTCAGGACTCTGGGACGCATCTTGTCAGGTCCTATAGACTTATGTGTGTTCAGGTTCCTCAGGTGGTCACGAACCTGATCTTCTCTTACAGTAGGAGGGACGTTGCTCCCCCAGGCCCTGCCTTGAGTTCCAACCACTCGAGAGGTGCGGGAAAGGAGACTGCCAGTGAAGACTGAGGCAAAACAGTTGAGTACCTCAGCCTTTTCCTCATCTGTTGTTACCAGTTTGCCAGTCATGTTCATCGGGGGTACACTTTGTTTACCTTTCCTTTTCTGACTGACATACCAGTAGAAGCCCTTCTTATTCTTTGTGTCCCTTGCCAAGTTCAGCTCCGGCCTTCCTGATCCCACGTCTACACAACCGGGCAGTGTCCCTATACTCTTCCCAGGATACCTGTCCTGTCCTTGCTTCCACTGCCTGTGCATTTCCTTCTTGCCCTTTAGTTTGACCAGCAGGTCTTAACTCATCCATCTGCATCCTCCTCCCACCAAAGAGTCTGGGGCACTGACAATGCACCATAGCCCCACCCCAGCTAGAGCCATCCACCATAAGACTCAGAGGACCTGTGACAGCAGGAGCATAACACCAGGGAAAGGGACAGACACAAGGAAGTATGTGTACATAGTCTGTTTTATTATTGAGACTTTTCTCCCTAACAGTATTTTTTTCTTTTCTTTCCTTCTTTTTTTGTAATAATAGTTAGACCAATAATTATTCTTTGATCAAGATTACAAATAGACTAAGAGTAAATTCGTGGCTTTGCTCATAAGGTGGCGTGTTTTTTTGCTTGGAAGCTGCACAAACAGTAGTATAAAAAATTGGTGGAGAACATAGGCAGCCTGGGCTATAATTTCAATGCAACAAATTCAGCCTTTAATCTTAACAGTGTTCCACCCTTTGATAGTATTTCAGATTTTGTTTACAAACACCCAAAGACAAAAGATTGTCACTTTTGTTTCAATGTTTTTTGGGTTTTTTTAGGAGGCAGAATATGGTATCCAGACAGGAGCAACTAATTTCTGCAGAAGCAGGAAAAATAAAACAGCAGCGCAAATGAGCCAAACTTCTACAAGTCTCGTGTTTTGCAATTATTATAGATCTTCAGGATTTAGAAGATTGAGGTGTTACAGTCACTTGCTCTCTCTTCTTCATCCCTACAGTGAAAGTATTTCTAAATTCTAGGTTCATTAAATCAATGCATTATACTCTTTACATGTATTTTGGAAGGAAGATAAAATTTTGCTATTGATTCACAAGAATCAGTGAAGCTTTAGATTTTAGGACTTTTAGATTGATACTATTTAGAAAAATATAAAATCAATAGTATTCAGAATACTAGTTTTCTGTTAATCTAAAGTTTCATGTTTAAATGTATAATTCCTGTGAAATTAATTAAGAGATTGATATCAAAATGGTGTATATATATATAGACATCTAGAAATGTCAAGGAAAGCTATGGCAATTGTTATGGGTGAAGGTAAAGATTTGTGTTCAGACTGTAAAATAAATTTGCCTAGCCTTAAGGATATAACTAGACCGGGTAGACCATTCAACTTACACACCTATTCTTCCAACCACCAAAGTTGAGATGGCTTTGTTACTTCTGAACAACACCTCATTGCATTACAGAAATACATGCAAAAGGCATAGCTCCTGTTGTGCTAGAAAAAAATGAATGGCAGCAGTCATTGCTAAGGTGGGAAACAAGTTATAATCAACAAAGCACATCAAAGCTGTTTAGTTTTGCTCCAACAACCATGACCTTGCAAATGTTCATTTACCCAATGAACACAGGTATGTCCTCTTAACTGAAGTCAATTTTACAACTGTACCGTATGACTCCATTGACATTAGGCATTTGGCCCATGCTGCTACGTGCTATTTAGTAGCGTACGTCTCCCTGTGGTTCAAAGGAGTGCAATTACTGTCACATACAATGAAATAGAAATTCATTCTGGTTACAAAAATGGTCTGTCAGACAGCTAAAACTTTGTTAAAACAAACATAAGCAATACTATTTTATGTAAAAACCATTTTCTTATTAAAAGTATCATTCATTGTTTTTTCTTGAAATATCTGAACATTAAGGTAGAGAGCGCCCCTTACCTCCTCTCTTGTTTAACTTGGCATACCCTGGCACATAGCTGCTTGTCATAGATGATGAACTGCTGAAGGAGGAGTGTGGTAATGCTGAGACCAGAGGTTCATCACACTTTTCTGAAACACAAGAAAACAGATTCACTTTTTGCTGTTAATTATTCACACATATTAATTGGAATCCCAACATTTCAGTAAAAAAAACCAACCAACCAAACAAACAAAACCAACAAAAACCAAAGAAACAAAAAACCCTCCCGAAAACCCACAAGAAAACCCACAAAAAAACCAAGAGGCATGCACATCTACATGAAAAATAAAGACTTCAAAGAGAAAAATTAGGTAATGATAATGCCTAACCATGGGCCACCACTCTCTTTAGGGTTACCACAAATGAACAAAAAAAGCCTGCCCTGATACATCTGGAATGGTTTTGGTGACATGAAAACATAGTGCTGAAGAAAAGTATTATCATGAAAGCTTTATAAAAAGTAGATAAGATACAAACTTTCAGTTCTGCAATAGAAGTGCTAACAACCTGATATTTTTTAAAAGAAAATAAATTAGGGTATATTAATAAATGCCTATGAATTATCACATATTACAGATTTACTGAAAAAAATTAACAAAATAATCTTTTTTTAAAAAATATAATCTCTATAATCCATTTGAGTACTTCACTTTTATTTTACTCAGTATAAAGAAGATTAACTTGGAATTAGCATCTAAGATGAAAAAAAAAATCAGAATCTTTGCCTTTCTAATAAAGAAAAAAGTTTAAAACAAATCTCCTGCTGTGGTATGAAGTTATGTAAATTAGAATGAAGAGAATTGGCTTTTGACTTCTCAAATACTTCAATAGTTAATGTACTGCCTTTGTTCTAGTTTTTCCTCATTTATTTCAACAGATGGCTGAAATATGTAGGTTAAATTACTCATTTACATTTCAGGTACAACTTAAAAACCCCATAACCTACACCAATCTGCTTGACTAATCTTTTTAAATACATGCACTGCAACACAGGCTCTGCTGCAAGTGGAAACACCCTTGATTTATGTATCTAGAAAGCATTATTAGACCACTCCCGGTAAGCAGCATATTTAATGCTCAGCCACACCACCGTTTTGGTACAATTATAAAATGGTGATTTGGTCAGACTGGATCACACTTGGAGACTGAATTAATCCTACACTCAAAAGAGGAGCTTTAAGGGGAAAAAAAGGATTGTGAGTGAATCAAGTCATTTATAATGCAGGTCTCTTAAAATTTCCAGTCTCGTGTAATGAAAAATAAAATGACTTTCACAGCAATAGAAACTGAAGCACAGAAATACAGAAAAATATTTGTTCATGAATCAGTACTTCAGTACTTTGGCATTTAACAAAATAATAAGTTTCCTTCACAGATCTCCGAGAGTTTTTTTAAGGGAGAACATAAAATTCATACCGGCATAAAAGCACAGGTAAGAGTAAAGGGCAACTGCTTTGCACTGAATTAAAGGACAGTTCCAATTACTTTAAAGTTCACTACCACACTATTTAATGACGGAATTTTGACAAGGGAAGATAAATGGGTCTAAGCATTATTATTGTTTATACCACAAAACAGAAGGATCGATTCCTCTCCTCCCTCTGCTTTGGCTGCAGCCACACAGCACATTTGGTCAGAAGCCTGCAGCCAGATGGGTACGATGCCTGGTGCTCACTCACATCACACCACCCAAGCAGCACACCAGCGTTGCACAGGATCTCTCCCTGGCAGCAGGGGTACGGCAGGGAGCAAAAGCCTGCATTTTAAGATCCTGGGTGCCAAGCTGCTATTATTTCAGTCAAAGCAGTACATGGTTTGAGCTTAAGAATAAAAGTGAGCAGTGGATTGAAGTACTCATTACAAATTTTGCCCTAACTGTCATAATCACAGAAAGACAGAGTTACTTGACAAAGTTTTTCTCATGTATTCATTTATAGTGTATTTTTGGTAGTTCATAAAAATAGGTTTTCAACTTAAAGACTGCTAGCAAACTGCCAGTTCATCATTAGTGTTACCTAGCTAGATATTTGAAGTCATTTGTCATTAATTCTGTTGTCTAGGTAAAAATGGAATGAAACATTTAAAAGCAGAACACCACATAATCAGAAACATTTTAAAAATTCATAACAAAATCTCTTTATAGCATTTTCTTATGTCTATCTTACATGATATTTACTGTTAAGGAAAAAGAAATTCTTATGAATAATGACAGCTAAGGTTGAACATGTACCATTGTTTAGTTTCCTGGAGGTTTTTTTAGTAAATTTTTTAAAGCAAATTGTTAGGTTTATAAGATTTTCCCCCATCCATAGTTTCATACTGGAGGGGGGGCGGTAGTGGGGAGAAAAACATGCATCTTTATGGAAGAATATTAGGAATAGAAAGATTTAGCTACAAAAATATTTACTACTTATGCAATTTGATTGATAACTGTACATAGCAGGAGGCTACTGGTAACAATATTCTAAAAGAATTTGTGAAACAAAAGAGCTGTCCTAAATCAGAACAAAAAAAACTTTTTAAAAGGGATAAAATGTGAGCAAAATCCTAATTTCTGCAACACCTCCCCGCCCCAGGTTTCAGACAATCTGTTCAGAAACACTACCACAGCTGAAAAAAAACTCTCCAAATAGTCAAAGCTCATCAGAACTTAGATTCTTTTACTGATTCCAGTAGCTATTGCAAAATTCTCCTGGTGCTACTATTGGTGAAGCTACACAAAAGGAAACATGGAAAAAACTTGTCTGGAAAGAGTACTAGCTTCTAAATCATTATCATCCTGTATGGCCTGCCTTGTCTCTCTGCTTCACTAACCCATCCTCTTGGATTCAAAAGAGCAAGACAGAGAAGCTTGACATAGTAAAAAAAAAAAAAAAAAAAAAAAAAAAAAAAAAATCCCACAGGGAGTATCACTCTGTATTTGCTACTACGGTCACTTTTTTTATGGACAGTCATGAGTGGTGTTTATGTGCTTTTGAAGTATTGAATCTGAACCTCTGCTTTCTTAGTTTGGTTGGAATCACCAATACGGGGGTAGCAGCGGTAGGGAGGAGCAGAAAACACAGAGTTGATCTAGTTTTCCCTCACTGTTGTTTAGAACTGCATTTGCTTCCTATGCCTGTTTTGGGATACCAACTAATAACCTGAAGAATAAAACCAAAAATACCTCACTTTCTCATTATTTAAAAAACAAACACACACACCCCAATCCGCCTGCTCATTTAGGCTTCAAAATATAGGAAATTCACCATAAATGCGTATAAATTACAGGGAAGGATTATACTTCAGATTAATATAAGTTAAAAAAGGTATTAACCTCATCAATAACTCATGACTTTAGGTTCAACAGAAGAAAAGTTAAAAGACTGCTTACATAAGCTAATATTTCTAGCCCTGTGTGAAAGTTCCACTAAATATAGTGCACTATTTAAACTTCCTTCATAACATGAAATGCTGTTATGCCACAGATTTAAGAGAAAAAAAATCCTTGGGAACCTTTGGTTCTTTCAGCAGTTTTAGTTATTTCCTACAGAATCCAATTTTTTACTTACTAAAACCAGAATCATATATACCTTCCTGTTACTGAGATATAATAGCTTTCCCCATATAAGTCAATGTACTGTGCCCTGTTAATCAATTACAGAGCACACTCTCCTGCCAGCATCGTAGCAGCAAAGAAATAAACTCTCCTCCATGCCATTTATCTCAGTGATGTATTAACATCCAAGCCAGCTTAGGTCCATTTAAATGTTAACTTCCTGAAGCAAAACCACACTTCCACTCCACTCCATTCTGTTCAGATAGAAAGAACCGATAACTTTGTCATAGGTATGATGACATTTACTACTCTGACTTTCCTATTCAGAGGGAAATTACAGTATATGTCCATCAGAACCAAGTTTCCTTGAGGTTCAAATAATTAGATCAATGGAAGAAAGGTCACCTATTGTCATTAAATACAAATGGAAAACGTCTGCAATCCACAAGCTTCAAATTCCTCAAGACTAAATACTAGGAAAGGGAAGGACTGCTATGCACTTGCCCTGTTCTTACATGCTTTCTCAGGCACCTGGCTATTGGAAACCAGATACCAAGTGAGATAGATCTTTTGTCCTACCAAATGCAGCCTCTCATATATTCTGGTGTTTGCACTCAACAAAACAAGGAAAGGATACCTGCCCATTCCTGTTTCACACTCTATTTATGGTTTATAGTTTATTTATATAGTCTACCCATCATGCTGGATAGACTAAAACCAGCTGTCTTCTACTTCACCTGCAATTGCTTAATTGCTACTTAGTCTGTAAACTATCTGGGGAATAGCGACCAGACTATTTGAAGGGACGGGCCTTGATTGTAGCACAAAGCAGACCATATGCACACAAACTCTTGATTTATCAATCCCAGAGGCTGTTAAATCTTAATCCTTGCTATACCAGTGATTTCAGTGATTTTTAGTGGGCAAAGCAAAAAACCTAGATGCTTCACTTCACAGAAGTCTGTTCAAATGCTTAGCATCTTGACCAATAAACAGGTCACCTGTAAAGTTGCTGACATATCTTATCAAAGCGGTCCAAGTAGATGAAAAAGACAATCTGCAGTTCATCTTCTTGACATTTGTATCTAGCAGTAGGTTAGAACTCATACAAAGAACTATACATTTTAGAAGCGTTAAGAAATGGGAACAGTATACATTTATAGTCACTGGTGGTTTTTTTTAATAATTTGAAGCTGCTTTAGAGGATCTCACAGAAGCTCTTGCAAAGATTCTGTCAGCAAAGCAAAAAGAGAGCTAAGATGTGTACGGTGCTTCCAAAAAAGAAAAAAATATTTGGATACTGAGAAATAGCAGTCATCAGAAATAAGTGATGGTGACCTACTAAGAATGCTTTTGAAGAACAAAGGCTTTTCCATCATTATGGTCCAGTGTGCACTGAGGAACAGATGTTTAAAAAAAAATACCAAACCCAAAATCCACAGATTCACCCCTCCTTCTTAAAAATCTTCAGTCAAGATTTCCTATCAAATTATAATCCATTATCATAATTTTCCTGTAGGATACTAGCTCTGAGACATAAACATGCTGCCAATAACAACTTTACTAAAGAAAGCCCCATAAGTGTATATCAGAAATTAAGAACTCAAAAGTTGATCAACTTAGATGCAAAAAGGCAAATGGCTGCAATATCAATATTGTGTTCCGAGTCCAAAATAGCCACAATTAATCAGTAGCAGAATATGAAACAGATGAGTCAATCTGAAGTAGCATTAAAAAAAAACCATCTCAGCCAAGAAATATACAAAGCCAGGGCTTTCTGACAAAAAAAAAAAAAAAAAAAAAAAAGTCTTAACCATTTCTCTTTTACACAATATTTTGACCATACAAACAGAACATTTACAATACCAACCCTGAAATCTTAACTATTATCAGTATATTCCACTCATTGATTATACAAAAATGCCTGTCAAACACAAGGAAAAAAACTTTAAAGCAACTTTTAATCTTTACTTGTAATGCAAAAGACTCCTGTTTTAAAATATGAATTCTAATGTAAATGTTGGGAGCAAGGGAGAGAATTATATCATCTGGGTTTAATTTGTACTGTGTGCTAAATGCTAGTTATCCTAAACGCAATTTTCTCCTCCAATTTGAATATGTAGAGCGATTTCTCTGTAGCATGCTGAGGAGAGAGAATAAGCCACCAAGCACTTCTGAAAAGCAGTCATGAGATTGCAAGGGCACTCTGGAACGTGGATAAATACGTATGGGAATTGGCATATCTCCAATGACAACCAATAGGAATATTAATGCGGCTGTTTTGGATTGCAGCATATTAGCAGGCTGAGACAGCCTTACTTTTCATGTTGCATAGACAGATTTTAGAATATGAAATGAATGCTAGAATCCACCGTGTTTAATTCACAAGACTGTGTCCCCCCAAAGAGTAGGAATAAATAAGCATAAGTTGCTAGAACATTTTATGCACTCTTTCAAATGAACTTTTAAAGCAATGCTAACTGAAAAGCAGGAGATGCTACAAAGCAGTTCATGGTCAACAGTAACCCGTTAAAAAAAAAAATAAATTAAACTTTGAAGGCAGTGTTATTGAGGACAGCCTATCACAGGTTCAATTTCAATGACAAGAAAAGCAACCTTGGCCCTGTGTCACAAGCCTGTTGCTCAGTATGATAAACCTATAGCTAAACCTCTCATCATGTGTGACAGGAGAAGCCCCTTCTTTAGTCCTTAGAAGGGCCACTAATGAAAACAATAAATATTGACGATAATGGCTGGCAAATGCCAGGCAGGGTACACCTCATGCTCCAAGTTCTTAAGTCAGCAAGAAATCAGTAAAGAGCTTATCAAGGAAGACCTTCTCTTATGGGGAAAGGAAATACTATTTGCCAAATGTATCAGCATTTGGTACATTTGGGGCGGTTCAATGATCTTTTGCCTTATGCATGTTCTGTTGTGTTTTTCTTGACTGTGGGAGATAATTTAAAGAAATCCACCATAAACTGTTTTTTGTTGTTTTTTTTTTTTTAAAGATAAAAAGCTAACTTTTCTCCCCAGCAAGTTTGTTGGACCACTTTATCAACCAGATAGGGATGATAAGTGGTAGAGTGAAAGCTTCATTTTTTTTTTTACTCTTTTCTGTCCCACCTACTGTCCCAGGTGGGACTCCTTTTGTACCATGCTTACGTTAGAAGGGTAATGAAAACCAACGCACTTTTTAAATAACTTAAGCCACGACAGAGCTCTTTACACTCCACCTGTGCAAACAGGATACTACTCTGCACGCACAACAGCTACTTTCCCAGTTACTATTCCAATTTGCATGTCAGAAATTCAATGCAAGGCTTACATAAGTCTCATTTGGCTTCTTGTTTGCTATTTCTACCGGCCTCCATTGCTTTGATCTGTTTTTTCTCACTGTGCCCTTGTGAGCATAGTGCCCTTCCCATATTGCAGAAGTCTGCAGCTTCCCCACATGACTGACATTCCACAGGACAGTCTTGACAGACTGCTAGGGAGCCAAATTCACATTCAGTTTCATGAGCAAATGAGTTCAAGTGTAACTGAAGCTCTTCTGTAAGTACCTCTGGAGCTCCGTTATAATCTAAAAGATTAGAGCAGCTCATATTGATCGCCTGGGATGTTTCATATTCCACTTCAAGTTGCATACCATCAATAGAGAGAACACATTGTTGCTCAAAAGGATGGCTGCTGCTGAAAAGGAGAAAACATAGCAGCTATTTTTCCGCCTCCAAGGTGAAGCCATAAATTACATGAATTTAGTGGTCTCCACACAACCCTTACTGCTCAAGGTTACTTGTTCTGAGGTTTATTTCAAGCCTTTCTATAGATCTCTGTAAGGAAAGGAACAAGTCTCATGTAATGTTTCTTATGGCTGTTCCTCTGCTCAGAGCAGAGCATAGGCAGTCAGGCCTGTTGCTTTGTTCTGGTTCCAGTTCAGGAATTAGCCTTTGGGCAACACTGGATGCGCCACCAGGGCCACATTTCTAAAAATGCATTTGGATGCCCAAAGACAGGCAATACTTTACAAGATTTTCCAAAGTATCTTTTTACCTGAACTTCGTTTCTGATACCTATTGACTAGTTTCAGAGTAGCCAAAGCCTTATTAATCCCAAAGGCCATGGTATGGCTACATGTTTTGACTCCTACAAATGAGTGCTGTATTTTTTCCAAGGACTGGGTTACTAACAAATAAGAAAACTTTCTCGTTTTGACGATTTATTAATAAACATTTGTAAGCACTCCTGGGAAACATTGGAAATGGTAATGTCATAACAAGAGCACAAATGTGCAAAGTATTATATGACTACTATCAGACATTTCTGGCTGCACTGCCTTTCATCAAATGGCATACAACATGTTCCACAGTACTCTCCATACTTCTGTCTTTAACTACTGAAAATGAAAAAAGGTTTAAAGTAAATGTCATTAATTACTATGATCTACAATTTAGCCAGAGAGATTAGGATTTTATTTTTTTTTAACTAAATTATTCTGTTTGGAATCATTACAAGTATAAATGTGTACAAAGCAGCCTCTTGAAATTCAGATTTATAAAAATTTTAAAATTTCACAAAGGAAAAATAGAAAACTTCACCCAAAATTTGTACACTTCAATTTTTTAGGAAAGTGTCAATATTTTAAATTCTGGATTTACAAAAATGTATTTTTTCTTCAATATTTTACATTTTGAAAAAACACCAGTCCTTAAAATTAAACTTATGTCTTACTTTATTATTTAGTAGCATCCAATTTTGAATTATTTAAAAATACATACATTCTTTTTATTGTCTCTAAGTTATACCTACAGTAAGGTTTTTGCAGAGTTTTGGTTGGTTGGTTTTAGGTTTGGGCTTTTTTACTGGAAAAGGGTAGACAGAGGACATTTTTACACCACTTTGAAACAAAAAACAACTCTGGATTGCTTTTGGTTTACTTTAGAGTCTGCAGAGCATTTGACGGTCCATTGAGAATTTGCCAAATGTTCATGCCATCACGCTGTGTCTTTTATGAACAAATTTATAAACTGCTTTGCACCCCACGCAACTGGAAAAGTTGTATGAGAAACATGCCATCTTATCTGCTCAGTTTTAAAAAATACGCAGGTCAATTACATCTGGAATAATCAGAAGTCAGACAGTCTGGTTGTACACTTCGGATTTCATTAAACTGTCCTTAGCACATAAGCAATAATAGACTATCAACTCTATGCAAAGTAAAATTCATAAATATTTTTGTATTTTTGCATATCCAATCCTCAGATGCCTCCTCTTCTGACATGTAAATAAATTTCTTCACCTTTTCACTCCTAGAAATACCTGAATTTTTTGGAGGATGTTACAGTGAACAAAGCTCCTTCTTAAGTGTCTTTGCAGGTAGGTATCATTTTTCACAGACTGGTGCCTATTTTAATTAAGTATGAAGAAGCCTGGAGTCATGATGCATAAAAAGTTTTAGAGTAAAGGGCAGAGGAACCCACAAGGCCGGAGGAGGGAAAAGAATGCTGAAAATCTTCACAATTTATCTTGTCAAGTCTCATTTAGCTTAAAATACATTTGCCAATTACCTAGCTTATGTTCTTCCTAAGTCAATCTTATATCAACAAGTATCTTTCTTTGTTTGGTGTGAGGTTTTGGGTTTTTTTTTGTTGATTTGATTTGTTTGGTTTTTGGGACCCAGGGATAAGACGATAACGCATGATAACTAGTTTACCGAATAACATTTTTGCCAGTCAGCTTAACTTTTCAGCATCACTTTAGCAGGTTTCCATCTCTAAAATTAAGCTTTCATCTTTAATGAGAACAAAACAATTTTCTCCTCACAATGCATGCTTATTTTAATGGTCCCTTTAGTTTTAGCAGTTTCATATCAACATAAATCTTCTGAATTCAGAGCTGTTATTCCAGGTTTAACCTAATTTAAGCAAGATCAAAAAAGCCAGTGAGGGATTTTAAAATTGCTGGGCACTTGAATATAAAAGCATGCCCACAGAAAGCCAAATATTAGCTCTCAAAACAATATATCACAGGTAAAGAATAAAAGTATTTTAAACTTGGTGTATGGAACCTACCACTATGGATATCAAATCGTTTCACAAAATTAAGGACATTAACCTCATAAGAAATAATAAAATATTTTTATCTACCCACTTACAGATTGGTTAAGATGCTCAACAGAAGTCTCATAATAAAGTTCTCAGAGCAAAAGCTGCAGATTCCTGCCTGAATACCTTTTATAATATAAAACTACCCTTTCCCTATAATGGCTAAGGAGGAAACTCTGCTCCTACCAGACAGACAAAAGATTTAATACCATGAAGCACATAAAGCACATTCCACATTTGGTTACGTAAAAAAAACAAACCAGAAATTAACAGGGTATGCAAAATGCAACCGAGAACTGTTTCTCAATTTGCACAGCAGAAAGTAAACATCACTTAAGCCTAAACTGATGTTTGGTTTTGTTTTTTTTTTTCCGAAGGCATTATTAATTCTATGTTTGTGAATTGTTGTTTATTTTCATCTCCCCTTTGGAGAAAACAGATATGTCATATTTATAGCAAGAAGCTATTAGTCGGCTGTTTATCAGTTGCCTACTGTTAAAAGTGATGATAGAAGCAAAAACCAAAAGGTGTGTGATCTATGAATTAAACTGTATTATACTGACAGATCCTTTTTTTTCCTGAGAGGGAAAGACAAATAAGGTCTAACCTTGGTTTCTTTCTTCTACCTGAAGCTTTTTTCTTCCCCTCAAAATAAGTATAAAAGGTGTGCTTTCTCAATTCCTATCACTGAAGCACGGGAGGATTAGCTCTGATTGCTTTTTGCAAACTTTTGTTAGAGAGGTCTTTCCCATGTTTCCAAAGAAGTATCAAGTGACCATATAAACTGTCATAATTTGTTGATTTCACCAAATTATCAACAAAATGTTCCTGAAAAGATATTTTAACAGGTGAAAGAAGAAATACTTTTGATCTTTCTCCTTACAGTTGCATTAATCTAGCATATATATGACATACATTTAAGATCATGTTAGTCTTGATTTGTTTCCCCCAAAACAGAAGACAGGCTTCCAGAATTTACTGATATCTTTTTTGTTTTTTATGATCAAAAACTTACACAAATTTTGATGAATATAACTGTGGATAGGAAAGGAAAAACAACAACAACAAAAAAAAGAAATTAAGAAACATTGGATAACAGGAAGGTGTGAACATAGGTTAGATTTCTGAATTTATCTCTGTATTGTAGATTGAAAAGAGCAAGTTGTGTCAGAGCTAACCTGTGAGATGCAGTATTCTGAGAGGCCTGTTATATGTACTGGGAAACTCAAACCAATTATGCAACATGGCTGTGAATTTTGACAATAAAGGCCCATATCTCTTACACTAATACCTTGAAGAAACAATATGTAAATCAGAGCAGGCTAACAAATGTTTTCACATGCTGGTACAAAATCTGCAAGTTGATTTCAGTAAGCGTTTGGCATCCTTACACAACACTGGAGCAACAGCACAAGGAACAAATCAGTTTAGGGCAGTAGCTTCACAGGATACACATTTTATGGATACATTTTACCTTATTCCCCGAGGTCTGAAAGTGCCTAGCATTTAATTACTAAAGATAGAATCTTTATTTATTTCCCTAGAGACTAAAGGAAATATCACACCTCTATCATAAGAGCACATCAAAATTTGCATAAATTTGTATTCTGAAGCTGAACAGAACACTTTTCTTTATTATAGACTTGCAAGTTGGAAAGATGAGAGTATTTGACTCACAGTTGTTAAGTATTTATAGGACTCCCACTGCTGACACAGGGCAGGGCAACCAACACCCCAAGCAAACTCCTTGTCAATCTGCTTTGATTCCCAGTTTTCTAGAAGGAGTAAAACTTGGGAGTAAAGTCAATTTTTAAACTAAGTAAATTAATATCATCAGAAGGAAACAGCAAACATTTTAAATATCCATATGAATGATAGGTTGACTCTTTTCTAACTGAGGATAGCTAAAGCCAGAAGTATCAGTCAAAAGAGCGATCTCTGGTTTTGAGATGCCAGCCAGTTTTTAATTCTGTAAAATGTGGTGTGCCCAAACTCCAGCTGTTAGTTCTACATTCACTGGAGACAGTAAAATCTTAGCAGGAGGGGAAAACCAAAAAATCTATGGTAGTTCTTTCATTATTGTGAGAAGATACAGATTGTGAGAAGATACAGACCTACAGTTGCAGGTCCTTCTATGCTCTTTTTTAAAGGGAGTGAAATTCCAATCCAAGGCAAGCCAGTGCCAGCCTTCATTAATCCTTAGCATGAACACAAGAAGAAATATCAAACAATTGCACAACCAGACACTGAATTCAAACAATTTTAAGTGTGGTTAAGTGCCATGGCTTGTGCACTTGATCAGAAAAATAAATATCCAAATTTTGTAATAACTCAGATTTTATTCAGAAGAAGGAATTATATTAATTTATTCTTAATTATTTCCCATCTTTCCAATTGGTAAATGACAAGTGGAATTCAGCTGGAGGTTGAATTTTACAAAGCAAGTTACCATGTGTTCTGTTTCTTATTTGGTACTTGCTCTTTCATTTTCAAGGAAAATTTTCTATTAATAGGGTGATGTCGAATCAAAAAGACACAACAACATCCACTAATATTTCACAAAGTACTTGAGGAAGTCATGACGTTAAATAAAACATCAAGATAAACACAACAGTCATAGAAGCTGTTTCAAAACAATATTCTGTTTCGTAGAATGCTCCATGCTCATCTTAGTTTAGACTTTCTGATTGTATTCCCTCCTTGAAGCACTACTACCGTCAGAAAAACCTTCTCTCATAGGCTTCCTAAGAACATCACAGGAGATGTACAAGAGATCAGGTCCCTAAAATACAAAAAGTACAATGTGACTAAATGAATTTTGCTTCTTCCCCCCCAAATCAAAAATGTGTTTGTATTCTCCTGTACAAAACAAAGAGACTGTATCAACATTTCCAAAGAGCTACTTAACTGAAAAATAATTTCTGACCAGACTGTAAGCTGCAAGTCAAAGGACATTGCCTGCGTTAATCAGTGTTGCTGATTCAGATCTTAATGGTTCTGTCATACTAGTAGAGGCTGAAGAAAAAGGGTGGAAGAAGGATGGTGCTGCACTACTACTACATTCAATCTTTCCATTGCCCCCGGCAAAATTCTTCTGCTTTTGGAAGGAACTAAGCATCCTCAAACAAATCAGTTTTGCCATTCACCGTAAAACAGCTTATGCCTTATTCATTCTTGTCTGGTGCATTACTGTGACGAGAGGAGGAAAGCTGCTGTTAGAAACAGAGCAGAACACAACACCAAGTAGGAAACCCAGTTCTGAACTTAATGGGAATCAAAAACAATATTAAAAGGGCTTAATCAAGCAGAGGGTTAGTGTATAATTGTTGTCTTTCGTTGTGAAGGCTAGTTGTAACAACTCCAGGTAACTTCATATACTCCCAAAGACTTTTTTTTTTTTTTTCCCCCCCTCCACTTTCTAAATAACAAATGTCATTACAATGGCCCAAGAGCAGTTTCCTTTTTCACATTTACTTTTTGTCTCATCAGAAACTCTTGATTTAGAAAGACATATTAAAGAGAATAGTAATATAATTCACTGTCTTAAAAGCTGGCTGGGAGGATGCTATATATATGGTTTTGTAAGACAGATTTTTAGGTAGGATGCCTCACTGCATTTCTCTCGCTGATTTAAATTACCAGACCTTCCTTATTTTAATATGCTATGAAAATCCAAGCCAATATGTTTTACAACAGCCTTAGCTGTCCAGCTTATCCTGCTGTTCATGTAGCATTTTTTGAATATAAATTGTTGGGTTTTTCTAATTATCAAATGCAAATGGTGTTGACAATAGCATTGTCTATTATCGTATCCTCATTATCATGCACGGGTACTACTGAGGCATTTTTAAGGCCAAGAGTACTTGGTAATTATGCTTGGTAAAAGCTTATTATTACTACATGTTTAACATGTCAACCAAGGAAAACAGCACAGTTAAATTAGCATATGTGAGAAATGAAGGTGACATAATTATAGCCCATTCCCTCTAATTTTAATCAGATATCTGAATATTAAGTTCCAAACATTACAGTTTACTACCTTTGTCTGGATCATGAATTCCCATTATGTTCAAAGAGAAGGATGGCTATTGTAAATACATAGGAAAGCCTGTATACATACAGCGGTGCAGCAGCATCCATAGGACTTTCCAGTTGTACCGGCTACAGATGCCCAGGTCTTGGCAGGTGGGCTCTGTGGCCAGCAAAACACTGGCAAAAGGCTGCCCGGCGGGGAGGGGAAAAGGGCGAGAAACAGCCCTGCGAGCCCCGAGGGGAGAGCGGGAGGAGGGGGCTCCAGCCGCCCCCGGAGAGTCCCCTGGAGAGCCGCCGCCGGAGCAGGTGGACAGCCATCTCCTGAGGGAGCTGCGGCCTGCGGAGAGGCCGCGCTGGGCCAGGGGAGCAGCCTGAGGAGGGAGGACCTGGTACGGACTGACCGCAGCCCCCCTTCCCCTCGTGCCGGAGCAGGGTCAGGTAAAGGAGTCCGGAATGAAGGAGCGAAGGTGAGCCTGGGAAAAAAAGGGGTTGAGGTCAGGGGGAAGGTGTTTTGGGGTTTTTGCATTTGTTTTGCACCATCCAACTTTACTTTAATTGGCAGTAAATTAAATTCATTTCCCGCAAGCCAAATCTGTTTTGCCCATGAGGTAATTGGCAAGTGATCTCCCTGTCTTTACCTTGATCCATCCACAAGCTGCTTCATCCTATTTTCTCCCCTGTCCCACTGAGGAGGGGAGTGAGGGAGCCCCTGGGTGGGGGTGTCTGGCAGCTGGCCAGGGTCAACCCACCGCACTGCTTCACAATCAAATCTCAGAAAGCTGAGATTTACATTGCTTGTCAGAGACACCACGCAAGTTCATGCCAATAATGTTGACTAAACGCAATGTGAAAGCATTAAATGTTTTTTACAGACTTATTTGAGGGCATCTGAAGAACACCAAGTTAATTCGTAAAATGAATTCTACGTAGTCAGCTTTCTACTTCAAGTTTTAACTCCCTGTCTTCAGTATGGTATTCATGCCCATAACAAAGCTGTGAAGGTCTAGCTTTCCTCTATCCTTCGCACAGCCTCTTGGGGTCCCACTGGAACGAGATGTGGTATGCAGACAGCATTCCTCCTCCATAAAAGAAATGATAAGATACCGAAGGAACCTAATTATGCTGTCCTTTTAGTAAGCAAAGAACACTGACGAGGCTTGAGCTTAGCTCAGTCCCCCTCTAACAAGCACAGAGGAGCTGCCTGAATAGCTGTATGTCAGGAGAGGACAGACACCTCACGGAAGCCAGGAAAATCTTTTGCTTGCCTACTCTAGACAGCAGTTCTTCACATGTTTGAGCTGCGGCTGCAAATCCAGGATCCAGCACCATTTGCTGAAACCAGTGGCTGAATTGGAGGATTCACTATTCATTTCGACGGCCAGCTACTTGTAATGTGAACTTTTAATAGTGAGTAAGACAACTATCATGAATTCACACATTATTCTACACTTCAAGCAACCATTTTAAATTGCTCTTCCTGGGATATATGCATCACCAGCGACAACATACTTGCATAAAAGCATTATTATTTATCTTCACATCTGCATATTCAATAGTGTGCTGGGAAATTTAAACATGCTGTGTTGTCAGTCACCATACTGCAAAGCAGCATTATCGCTGCGTGTAAGAGTCTCATATTTAGATTTAGGCCTCTAACAAGATTTGAACTATTTCATCAAACCTCAAATAACCTGTAGACACTGTGCCTGATCCTTCTACAGATGAGTAGATTACTTCACTACTACTTATCCAGAATTACTCTGGGTAAAGATCACCAAAAAGCTTGAAACAAAAAGTAAAACTATTCAATCCTTTCATTCAACTATGAATGAAGAATATCCAGTCAGAATAAGGAAAATCTGCTATACTATAATCTCCAAGATCATATGCCATGTAAAATGGTGCCTTTCAAGCTTGTTTTTTCTATTTCACTTCTGAATCAAAAAATTATTAATGAAGGTATGTCCAATCAAATATGTATAATTAAATCTTTCATTCCCAGAGAAATGAAGTCAGAAGGTGTTCAAAACAAATAGTATCAGTAGAAATGAAATTCAAGTGAAAAAGAGGATAGCAAAAAAAAAGTTAAACTGATTTGTCATGAACCTCTGATTTTCCTCAATAAATACACCTTAAATTTAAGAAACTAAAATTGTATTTATTATTAATAGCTTCCTGAATTTAGGAAAAAAAAAAAAATCCATGGAAAAAAAGAAAACCAAATACTTCTCGCTTCTGTTCATTTTATTCTCAGAATTAATTTCATTAAGCCACCCTTAATTTAATTTACAAAGTTAACTTTTATGTTCAGTGCAGTTTGCCAGGATAGTAGGCTGAATGTGTGAAGAATTAATTTTCTCTTATAAATGAATGAACAAGATTGGAGGATGATAAAATGAATGACTAAGTGATTGCAGTTAACCAAAAAGTTCCATTTTGCTCCCTTATGGAGAATGATGGAATATCATTTTATTGAACTCCATTATACTAATGAGAAGATATTCTATGCTTGATCTTAGCCAAAAGGCTGGAGAAGATATTTTAATGACTTACTGCTTCTGCTTAATGGGGAGATTTCATAATTACTGAAACTACATCTGTTTGATTAATGAGCCTTTTCCAGCATCCATGCATCTTCTTTCAGTTTGGTTGACAATATATGCTGGAAGCATATGCACATACACATAGGTGCTTTTCATCCTGTATATGTGTACAGGTAAAACATTACTGAGAAGAAAAAAAAGGAGGACAACAAATAGGACAGCATAATTGTAATTTTCATTATTATAAGCAAAAATTTGCAATTTTTCCCTCCATTTTTGTTCTTATACAGAAAAGCAAGTTTGCAAAAAACATTTAGGTAAAACTTGGAGTGAGTTTTATGGACCATCTTAGGGGCATCTTAGGATGGCTTGCAATGAAATAGGAAAAAAAAAATCAACATAGGATATACACAAAGGAACACTGATGTTGTGTTGTTATAAATGCAATATTCACACATAATATCCAGTTAAGAAAAGGACTGCAGTTATTCTCAAGTTGGTTTTCATATGTTGCTCAAAGAACATGAAATTCTGGCATGACTTCTGCCAAAATTCCCAAGAGAAATTTCAATTTTTAGGCCCACCACATGATGCTCAGAAATCATAAATGAAGACCTATTCGTTAATCCTCATGCTTAGAGGTCTCACAGGTAGTATTAGGAAACATCAGGAAAATAGTACAAGAAAAAAATTCAGTACTGATAGAACTTTCCACAGGCAAGAAGTTAGAAAAAAATGCTTGCTCAATAACTAATGAACAAAATTGGTACCTGATTTCAAATAAAAGAAGGTGGTATGCTTATATCTGAATAGCTGATATAAAGGTATTTTGTATTATTTACATAATGAAAGAAGGTATTGCCCTACTGTTGCATTATCCTGACCTCAAATCTAAGTTCATTAAGAGCATTCTCTACTGCAAATGTCAAACCATTCTTGAAACTCTCTGAATGTACATAAGTTTTACTGCCCCTGCTGCTAATTCCTTATTAGAGATACTTTAAAGAAAAAGGCCTCTTGTTTTCAAATAAAAATATATTATGTTGAATTTTACATTATTCTTAATTCATATGCCTAAATTACCTTTTGTATCATGGAGGCACAAGAATTTGCCATGTGATATCTCTTTTGCCACTTGTAACATGAGGTGGAAATAAAGTTGTCAATCTGTTAGTCTGCTACTCTGAGCCAGCTCTTTCAGAGACACGTTTCTTGAATTCTTGTTATTTCTCAGCTAATATCTGGTCATCAACATGAATATTTTTTTATTATTATTATTATTTTTATGTGCTAATGGGAAAATACATGTGCTCAAATAATTGAAATAAGAAACATACTGTAATTCAGTAAAGGCAGCAAGAAGGCCCAGAAAAACCAAACCTAGGTACAACTTACGAAAACTGATCTATGCGATTGAAAATGCATTTAGCATTCATTTAATGTTTAGGAAAGAAAAGGCTTACCATTGAGCAATATGCAGGGTATTAGGCATGAAATATAATTTCCAGGTCACTAGTTTCAACTCATGAAGTCCATCCTCACATTTTGTACTTCAGGAACATTGGCAATAGTTGTGTGAAACAGCGTAAGCTAATTGCAACCTTAGAAGGAATGGCAAGAACACGACACGCACCTCTTCCACAGTCACAAGAACAGCAGGAGGACATAACAGTTACACTGTCTTCAGGACATGTCTCTTCAATTTTGTTCCAAACTTGAAATGGTTGTAGAAATATTTCCTGAAGGGTGTTGGCTAACCATATTTCAAAAACCCCAGTAACATTTTTTGCCATCAAAATGTCAGATTTTTTGCTATCTCCATATGAAACAAGAAACATTTTTTTTTGTGGAAATTCCTATGTTTGGTGCAATGCAGGGACTCCACCATTCCTTGCAGGTGTCTGTGTGTGCTTGTGTTTAGAAGGAAGGGTCAGCCATCAGCCACTGTTCATAAAATAATTTAAATATATATAAACGTATAAAGAGACTCTTATTACCATTATCTACGGTCTTTTGAATGATAGCACTGGCTGCACAGTGTTTTACTTGAAAAAATTAGAGCTTGGGATTTCAATTTCAACTGAGGTAAATCAGTCTCCACTAATCAATTTCCTTCTGTGTCCAAATGTGATAGTGTATTGACTGAGACACAGATTTCGTGCAGCATTTCACATAGAAATTTCAAGTTACAATAAAACAATATGAGAGACAGCCTAGCTTTTATCCTTTCACTTTATCAAGAGAAAATGCTTAGTCTCGACGGGTACCTCACAAAACACACCACCTGTTCAGTGACTATATAAGGAAAATACTTGGAGATATTCCCCTGTTGTAGAAAAGCCAGGTTGATTGCTGTCAGCTTCCAGACTAAGTTTATGAATTGATATGCTGCATGTTTGGAAAAGTATTCTCTCCACAACCATACTGAAAGACAGACATAAAGAGCATTGAATCCCGATTGCGATACCAAAGCATCATAATTGACTTCAGGGGAAGACAGCAATTTATCTGAAGAAGAGTAATGAGAGTGCATATGAGCCTAGTGCCAATACTACAGTTTTCAGTCGTGATTACGTAGAAATTAGTTTACTATCCTCCTGCTTTTGAGTTCTGATCAGTCTTTGTAATAGTTTGTTATATTTGACTGTGGATACAAGGAAAATGACTTCTACATAAGGCAAAATGGAAGGCAGAACAAGTATAAGCAGGAAACAGACCAACAGTAATTGAGCTAATAAGCTTAGAATAATACTGTTAATACAGCTATGGCCTCTAAGTTTAGGGGTACTAAATATGAATTCATAATTCATATTTACTAAGGCTTGTGAAATCAGTACATCATTTCAACACCATGAAGACATGGTTTCATCACAGCTAGTACCCTTGCAAGCAGTGCAAAAGAAAAGCACTGAATAAGTGAGGAATAAGTTACCAGCAGAAAAATGCCTGTAGATATGGGTTGGGCAGCACTGACAAAGTCAAAACTTCTAAGATAGTAACTAACTATCCTAAGGCAGTGCAGTACCTATCACCTAAGCATCCCTGGAAGTGGAAGTATCTGCTGGTATCATTTGTGCTAGAGAACCGCAAAACCCCAAAAAGCAACTAGGCATTAAAATTCACATTCTCTGTGGACAGGACACAGAGAAGGGACCAACAGGGCATACTTGCAAGTGAGTTACAATTGCAACAGGATTCCCAGCTGAACATTTTTTCCCCTCGTAGTTATGAGAGAACTAAGCCCCAAGGTTGTTCCATTGGCCTAAGATGACCTAAAGGACTCTGGAGACTCACAAGACTGCTGGTTGAGCTTCACCCTGATGGTTTTCTAAAAAAGTGGGAACTAAAAATCACAAGAGGCTGAAAAACCTCGTCACTTGCAAGATATGGAGAAAGATTGATATGGATAAAGCATTATTTACCAGAAATCTGCCAATGAGAATTAGAAAAGTAACATAATGGGTAGAAGGAAGAAGGGTAAGGCTGCAAAAGACAGAAAAAACACTCTACCAAGAACTAGTAAATACAAGAACTTGTTCTACTGTTTGAAAGCTAGAGCCAGGCTTTTCCCCCATCTCATTAGCTTCCATAAAAGAAAAGTAAAATTTTTAAAAAAGACATAATCCACTGATACTATACCCGTGTTATGCACTCATGATTCGTTACAGACAGCTGTAAGAAGAACTAGTTTTCATCCTTTTTGCTCTTGACAGCATGCAGGTACATGGGTAAAAGCTCCCTCTAGTGCCACTGCTTGTTCAAGCTAAAGAAAGATAAAATGTTTTCACGGAAATATTAGCAGGGCTTGGCTTTCATAGATGCTAGCCAAGCATTCAGTATTTAGCAGCAACTAATTTGCACGATTAAAAAAAAAATCTGTAAGTTATTATAATTTTAATATTATTACTAATTTTAAATCTGTATGTGTTTTGTATGTTCTATTGTCCTAATATTACACCATCAGTGTAATATTACTGAATACATTTGTAAGGATCTTTGACATCGAAACTGAACATCATCTGATTTTTCCCTTACTTGCATGGATTTGTCAAGCATAACAATCCATTGGCTAGATGCATCACATAATGGTGAAAACTGACAGCTAGTATGAAAGAAATAATGCAGAAAGAAAAATGTTAAAAATGTTAGAGGAAGCATGTACGAGTACAGAATTGGGTTTTTTGTTGGTTTTTTTGTTGTTGTTTTGTTTGGTTGGTTTGGTTTTTTTTGTTGTTTTGTTTTGGTTTTTTATGATCTCTGTACCAACATCTAGTTAATAAAGCCACCAGTGTTCACAGTCCACAGATAACATGAAATGTGATTTTTAAGGATGTTGTAGGAAAAAAATAGAACAATGCACTGGCAATTGATTAAGTACAGGAAGGAAGACCAATACAAAGAGAGTAATTTTTTGTTCACTTAAATATATACGAAAATAAAGATGGAAATGTTTTTTGTTCTAAACTCAGCCCTGGAAAGCTGGACTGAAACGTTTAGAATTCAGTCAGAAGTGGTTAAGAGGGTATCACTAAAATAATCACCAGAAGTGGGTCAGAGGGTAGTAGCAAATGTTGGGGAAAGAAGGTGGCAGTGGGGGATCATAATAATAATGATGATGATGATAATAATAATAACAATAATAAATGAGATATGAAGCCAAGCTAAAATAGAAAGGAAAAGACAAAAAAAAAATTATTAAGGAACAAAACGAAGTAGAAACATTTTAGTGAAAGAAACTCACACAGGATATGAATCAACAAAACAGGGAACCTCAGTGGAAATAAGTTACAGCCATAAGAGAAAATGACTTAATAAATGTAGTTTGATAGGTCCATAAATCTCTGAACTCCAAAAGAGTCAATAATTTTATTTATTTAAGGAAAACAAATGTTTGTTTTGATTTGATGGAATCAATATAGGGGTTTCAGAAAGTGAGAGGCCACTAGGACTATTAATAGTAAGAGCTAAGAATTATGCAAAGAATATCACAAGCTCAGGAGTGCCAACCTGCCAACATTTGGGTAACTTTAATAACATTTTAAGAAACAAGTCACATCAAGACAGAAACTTGGTCAGTGCAGCTCTTCTAATGAAAGGCAGAGCTCCCCCTTGATGGGAGCCCCAACCCAGACAGGAGTAAAATGATGGCTGCATATGGAAACACAGTAAAGAAACTAGAAGTCCCACAAAACCGAGCAGATCTAAATCAAAACACTTTAAAGTCAGCATATTCTAGTTTGCCTTTACACTGTCTGCAAAAAAACTATTCACTTTATCAAACAGAAAAATAGTCTGTATTTAAAGCTCAGTCATCTTTAATGGGTAATGGATGTCAGAGAATAAAAAAGTCCACAACACCCCTCACCGTCTTTTTTTGTAATAAAGCAAGATGATAGGGTTGGTGGTTTTTTTTTTCTAGCACGTCTTTTGGTTTTCAAACGGCAATGGAAAAGTCTTTGTTCTTTCTAGATCTTTCCATTCTAATGCATTTACTAATTGTTTTGCTGTTGTTCACCTGCTAATTCATCTGGGTTGATTTATCTCTATTTTAAGAAAGAAAGAAAATCATCATCAGCAAAAATCCAAATCCTTAATTGGGTTAGAAGTCCCTAACTAGCTGCTTAATGAAAGCACTCTTTGTAACTTGTAATTCAACAAAAAAATTTGGGGGTCTTTTTGAGGGAAACATTGAAACAACCCTTTCATTATTTCTCTATCTACCATGCCTAGTTGCAACAAACAGACATTTTAAGTGTCAGATGCCAGAATTTTTATATGATGGAGTACAACACTCTTTACACCTACATGCCAAGCAGCAAGTACAAGAGACTCTTGTCAGAGCATTTATGATTTATGGTATTACAAGAGAGACTGCTCCAAAGCAGAGCACTTGAGTATTCTTGAGTCATGAAGGCTATGAAATGGCATTGTTTTTACAATGATGCACCTGCACATTTTCTCAAATCATAAACGTGTCTAAATACAGGGCACCTAAAAATGGCCTGTCCTTTGGTAGACTTACACTATCAAATCCCAACACCTGTAGTCATCAATAACCAGTTTCAGCAGAACATGCAAAGCTCCACTTACTTTCCAAATTACAGAAAGATACCCATGTTACAGAAATATGTCGTAAGTAAAGCCATTATTTCTGGCTTCACTGGATTAATTTCTTTTAGTATAGGACTACAGCTTTCAGTGATACTACTTTGCATATATGCAAATACTAAACTTATTTGAAATGAGAGTTAAGATGAACATACCATGTAAATCTTAATCTATCAGCAAGAAATTTCATCCCTATACTGGCAATGAAATTTCATGTCACCCACATAAGCTATTTCTCAATAGAATTCAGACATAATGGCAGAAATGGAAAAATTACATGGTAGTTTGTCTAAGGCAGCTAAGTACCATATGTTTCAAAATCTGTTTAAATAAGATTGAAAAGGGAAGAAAAAAAGGTGGAAGTTGGACAGAAGGGTCACTTTAATAGCAGGGTTTGTGTCAGCAAAATTAAGTATTTTCATGAGGTCTGAAGAGATTTTGTGCATAAATGGTTGCAAAGGCAAGCATGGAAAAGACCTTTGGGATAAAAGCCCTCAGGGTTCTTATCGAAAATACTGATGTCCCAGCCCAGTACCTACATTTATCATGAGCCAAGGTGTGCAGCCTACCATTTGCAACAAACAGAATTCAAACACTTTAATTAAAATCAGAAACTCGCCATGCAAAACAGCCAATTCCATTTCATTCACCTTGAGCTATCTATGTTAGTGATAATACGCAGTATTTTAATCACTGCATCCACGGAAGAATGAGCTAATTCCACTTTTGTACTGTAAACAAGTCTTCAAATAAGGGGAGGAACTAAGGCTGAACTGGAATGCACTACAAAGCAAGCAGTTTGAAAAGGAAGAGATTAAAATTTAGTGTGATTTTAAGTATAATTATAGTTCAAAATATGTAAAAATTGCATCTTCTTATTAAGGGATAGTACATTCTGTGTAGCCTGATAACTAATACTAGCATTGCAATCCAGAGCAATAGAGCATGATCAGGATGAATGTTTAATTTATGCAGTATGTAGTAGAAACATTAACCAGAGACCAGATTCAATAAGATTCTTATGAACTAAGTTTAAGCACATAAATATTCCCTAAAATGACAGTGGGATATCTAACATGCTAAAACCAAAGCAGGCAACTCGAAATTTTTAACAAGTCAAGCACTTTTAGAATCTTCTATTCTTAGTGGGATATTTGAGCTAAAAAGTCATCCAGCTGGATGTTCAAACCTCTGGCAATCAAAACCACCTTTTCTAGTTTCACACAACTGTGTACAATTTAGCATAGAATAAAACCACACAGTTTAGTTTAGTCCCATTGTCACATTTCTGCAGTTTTCAGAGGATAGTTACATTTACTGGAGGTAGAGAGGAAGTAAAGCACTGGCCTAATTTCCGTTGTAGTCCAAAACAAGATATCCTTTAGAAACACTGACTTGCTTGTTATAAAAAGTTGCAAAAGCACCAGAGTTTCCTTTCAACTTTGAATTAACTTGTCAGAACTCTTTAGTAGAGTTTATTTAAATTAAAACTATGTTCTGATTTGGCACACCATTACCTTTTGAAATGTGTTGCCTGTTGATAACAAACCTGCATTTATAAGTCTGTTTTCATCCAAAATCCCAGTCCCTACTAAATGATCATGCATGTTATTTATACATAAGCAACATCACAGTCCCCAGCGAAGCAGAGCTATGGGTGGTGTGAGACACAGTGGCTGCTCAGCAGAGCACAGCATGGCTACAGGTTAGGAGTGGAAGGGAGGAGGAATATTAAGTTTATTTACTTTGACTTACAAATAACTAAGGGGGCAAGGGGAGCAGGGAGGGAAAAAAAGCCTATCAGACACATTCAGTGTTGCTCGCAAAAAATTACGTGACGTTGATAGAACATTTTATTATCACCATGTAAGAAGTGCGTGTGGGGAACTCACAACAAAAACCAAACACAAATAACTCTAAACATCATAAATTACAATATTTGCTTCAGACATTTCAACCAGTTAGTAGTTTTCCTTCTTCCCAAAGGTCAGAGAAAGCAACTAAACATACACAACACTGTGAAGCTAGCTACATAATCAAAGTGCGTCATAAAAAAATGTACTAGCAGCCCCTTCTCTCTCTTCTGTAATTCAGAGGAGTCACTTCAAGCACCTCTGTCACTTAGTAACTCCCACTCAAGGGAATGGAGAACTGCTCTCAGGTAGAGGGAACTATGGTCACAACTGTGCCTTATAAACAGGGATGCTACAAAATAGAAAACAAGCCAGTGAATGCAACGCAGGATGCCTCGGTGTTGTACGCTTTATCAAGCAACACAACGTATCACAAATCTTGCCTTCTGAACAACTATAAGGAATACGATTTTATAAATAACATCATCTCAATTACAGTTTTCAGTCAGAACTGTTATCTGCATTTTTCACACAAAAGAAGCCAGTTTCCCGGTTAAGGGGAATTTCTAATGCAACGTTTTGTAGAAAGAAAGAAGGATTTTATTTGAAGTACATTGTACTAAAAAATAGTGTAATTTTTCTCCTTTACCCTTCCTGATCATATCAAAGAAAGACATTCTATTTTATTCTACACTGATTTTTATGCTGCCTTACGATTGCAATGTCATCCAGTGACATATCAAGCAATGCCACTAACATTTGTCATTTGTGGCTCATTTTTTCATTCTTCCCCTAAAAAAAACCCCAAAACCGCCAACAGAACAGGGTGAGCGTAAGATTATGTTTTCTCTTGGTAAGATTTTGATTTTGCTTGACAAATGAACCTAAAAGAACCTGGCAAAAAAGGAGCTGACAGCAGAAGGGAGACCTTTGATATTAATGCCACAGTTCACTGATTAGCAGTGCATAATCAATGACAGGATAGATGCCATGGTGGGATACTCTCTGTCATGGTATGCCACCTCTAATGAGAGGACTGCTTCTTTCAGTAACACTATGTTATTGACTTGGGCTATAGTTTAAGAAAGATCAAATCAGCTCAATTAGGATGCTCATTTGTATTCAGGCCATGCCATCCAAAGTTCAGTTACTAGCACTTTGTTCCTGAAAACAACAAAATGTTTGTGCATAATGTATCTTTTCATCCTTTAAATTGTAAAGGTCATTGGATGGGAAGGTATTGCTTTTCTGGCTGCTATTCTTCTACAACCATTTCATTTTAATCTCTATACATCTATCATAAGCTATTGACATAAGAAAGCAAGGTAAGAGCAGTTGCTGTTTTTAATTCCCCCCTCCTGCTACTTGTATCCAAAGTCATATCAACAGACGTGTGGTTCCCTATCAGAAATAAATACGGACTCATTTACAGACTTGGCAGAAATTTTCTACCCATAAAGTCATTTCCTCTGAGAGAAGTGAATTAATAGGCCTTTAAATTCAGCAGAAGTGATTTTCTTTGGTTCTGTTTTGCCTGATCTTCAAGGCCAATGAACTTCTATACCTATTCTCGACACGCACATATTCTTTCACATCCACATAGTATTTGGTAGGATCAAATGAAAATCCCCAATGAAAAAAACATTAGTTACACTTTTTCAGAAGATTACTCATTTACTGCTCAGTTGAGGTGTACAAATATTTGGGAGGAGAGCGTTGTTTCGTAGACCAAGCTAAGATTACCAGCTTTTTGTTTACAATCACTCTAAAGCAGGTTTTGGAATGTCCAAGTTAACCTTATATAACAAGTACAAAGTTCTACTCACTACAAAAAAAAAGCTGTTGCATATTTTGGGGTAGCAGACCTGACATTCAAAAGCACACGCTATTCGCACAACTGTGCCGGTTGAGGGCATCTCTAATTCTCCATCAAGGGGATGTAGGCAAGAGTTCAAATAGCCTTATTACCCTTTTCAGAGCCAGGATCCAAACTTCAGTAAAGCATATTAACCCATTTGTGTTAGCCTTCCCATCAGGACAAGCCATGTAGCCTCTTCTGGTGCTTCTTGTGAGCTAAACTCACATTCCCTCTGCTTTCCCAGGGTAGGCTGCTCATGTAAATCCACTTCCATGACTAGACTCATCCCTGTTGGTCATGTGATGGATTCAGAGAAAGAGGTGATCCAGCCTAGGATGTCCTACTTGACAATGGCTTTCTAGCCTTTGTAGCCCTGGAAGCAGCTCAGAGCAGGCCAAATGAAGCTTACTGGTGGAATTTATCTGGCCTCAGTAGCACAATTTTAGTCAGCCATCAGCCCATGTGATTAGTCAAAGCAGCAAAGCCACCAGGAAATACAGTATTCAACAGTATGTTCTAGAAGTAGCATCGCTACATGCATACAAGTGGGATGTTTCCAGCGTGAATAAAAAATAAAGGGAGAACTTTCCTTCCAATAGGCTATTATTTTCATTCTTTGATATTTAAGCATCTTCTTGAAGCAAAACTTGCTAGACATAGTGTGCTGGTGTTTATTGCCAAGTGTCTTGTCTTTACCCAAGACATTCCTTGCAAAGAAGCCTGTGTCTTTTTGTACAGGTGCCTCAATATTACAGTCTGTAGCACTGTGTTTATTAAAAAGTCATTCTGGCAGTCTCATTCCAAATAATTTCTTGCATGAGAGTACCGAATGGTTGGATATTACAGTGAAACTGGAAATAAGCAAATTAAGTGTTTACTTGTATTAGGACCACTACTTGAAAGGACACACGCATATGCTAGTCCTTGGGAAAGAGGCATGCCTTAAAACTGAAGGTTGCCACTGCCTTTTAAAATTAAGCAGATCTCTACTGACACTTTGAATTCAGGTCTGTGATTATTCTGAGTAATCATCTGAGATGATCCCTGTTAGGGAATCATCTTCTATTATGTAATAGCCTTTGTACCATGTAAGCATGTGTCCTGGGTTCAGCTGGGATAGAGTTAATTTTTACAGGAACCTGGGAGGTGGGGGCATAGCCGGGGCAGCTGACCTGGACTAGCCAAGGAGCTATTCCATACCCTGGGACATCATGCTCAGTATATAACTGGGGAGTGGGCTGGGGGGAGCTCTCTACTTTCGGTGGGGGAAGTGGTGGAGCGTTGGGTTCCAGGTGGTGAGCAGTTGCACTGTGCATCACTCCTTTTGTATACTCTTTTATTAGTACCGTTGTTATTGTTGTAACTTCAATTTTTTGTGTGTTGTCCCAGTAAACTGCCCTTATCTCGACGCTCGAGGTTCCAGGTTTTGGGTTTTTTTTTTTTTCTTTTCACTCCTATCCCATGGGAGGGGGGCGGGAGGAGTGAGCGAGCAGCTGCGTGGCCCTTTGTTACCGGCTGGGCTGAAACCACGACAGCATGTTATATAGCTTAAAGCATGACAACATAATGAGACTAATTATGAAGTTAGTAACGTGTGTAATAAAGCAAGAAATAATGGCCATTCTTCTATTTTAAGTGAATTCAGAAAGTATAGGATAGCATCTAAAACAAGGATGACAGATATTAGATAAGACAGAAACACTGGAAACACAGGATCAGAAGCAGCTAGAAACTCTAGAACTAGCTCTTCATATTTCCTGGGACTTACTAAGTATCTTCTCTTCTAGGAGACACCAGAGATATTTGGGGTCTGAGGAACCATTACATAAATGAGAATTTAAATTCAAGATTCTCTTTGTTCTCTTTGGATGTTATTATCAATAGAATATACTTTTATTTACAGTGCATTTATTTCATTATTTAATCTATTTTATTGTATGTATAATTTATTTATGCACCTATATTTTAATATTATATTTAATTTTAATTTTATAATACCTTACAAAAGGCATCATCTACCATTGCCATTGAGGGAAATGTAGAATAGGCAGTCTGCTACTTTTGATGCAAATGCAACTGCATTCCACCGCAGCCATTTATACTTCCCTGGACTTCTCAGGGGAGAACTACATTTTCATATTGTGTTTATATAAAATACAGCACCTTTCCAGGATATACATAAATTGCTTTAATGTTTCTTTCTAGCCATTTTTAAATTTTTTGTTCCTAAATAGCTGATCGTTTAGGTAGGAACATAATAAAACAAAATGTTTTAATTGTTTTACCACTTGTTATTTCAATAAGCTAATGAAATATCTAATAAGTAAAATCTAAGGCCAAACAAGTGATCTGATATCCATGCCTAACATTTCATCCAGCTTCGACTCCCAATAACTTGGTTTTGCATACAGCAGGTCTTTGAAAAAGCAGCCACTTTTGATGTTTGACTTGTGCAAAGTTCTTCAGTACAATGGCAAGTCATAGCTATTACAGAAAGCATGCATCCTTTTTCTTACCTGAATTAATCTTTTTCCAGTTTCAGTCACTAGTTACACCTTGTACCTTAAGTCAAAATACTATGCTACACCTACACACCTGCTTGCCCAGTTTACAGTATCAGGGGACTGTAGTAGCTTTTAGTTTCCTCCACTGGGAGCTCACGCTGACCTGACTATATGGTATGATACACAGAATCTTTCCATAACCACTGCCTTTTTGATAATCTCATATCCTGTGGTAACATCACTGTGTTCCTACAGAAATCATGATTCACTTGGCTACAAATACGCTTCCCCCCCCCCCCCCCCCCCCCAAAGAGGAGGCATGATTTAGCATAATACAGGTCATTTTGTTTCATTTGCAGGTGTTGCCAACAGTAATTTTAAAATTGTCTGTTTTCTGCAGTGATCTGGAAGATAACCACCAAGGTCTAGTACCCTTTCTATGAAGTCCTATTGGAAATATCCCTATTCCCCCCTCTTACCTCCACATTATTCAGCAATTGATCTCCCATGGAAAGCATACTTTAAGACCATTAATCACTTAGTTCTTAAAGCACTGAATCAGTACTTTATTAATAACCTACAATTCTTTATGCGTTGCTGTTGCATAAAGCATAACATGCTTGCATTTTTTTTTTCTTCCTGGTTAGACCACCACAAGCCCTTTGAGACAGACACACATTCTCAGAGCTTGATGTAATGAAGATGCTACTCTAGCAGGATGATAGTGCTAAACAAACTGCACTATTGGAATGGACCAAAGTGACAGAAAGTGTACAAAGAGCAAAAATATGACCAAGACAAAAAGGTTAATCATTTGTAGGTACATGTAGTGTTTTATCCCCAAATAAACTGTTTGGGTTTGGTTTTTTTTTTTCCTTCTAGTAAAGGAAAAATACCTGCATTATCATTTAGCTTTTCCTATGCACAGGAAGTACTCTAAAAAAAGATACGATTCTGCACATGTTATTCATACATGCGAGCACCTGTAATTCCTAAAGTAGACCACAGGCAGTTGGTGCAAACTGGGACATAGCAGTGTCTGCTCTAAACCACACAGATGGAAAATCCAGCAATAATTTACTGAATTTACAATTCACAGCTCTTTCGTGGCTTTCTCCTGACTCTAGTCACTTCTCATTTTAGACGCCAGCATGGTGTATGACCAGTACTGCCTGGCTCTTGACCCCTGGTAGTACCGTTAGCATAACCAACACCATTTTCTAAGGCAAATGGCCATATGTAATCACACTGATCATGTATCACCCACTTACTTCTTCCCCTTCTCACCACTGTGGTTGTCACTAGGATGTGATGACCCCTGTTATAGAACAGACAACTCTGTCAGCACTGCAACAAGACTATTCGCCTACCAGGTATTGCTGCCAGGATATAGTGATACCTGTTATGGAACAGGGAAGTGTAACAGCACATGCGATATTGCCTATAACATCGAGCACCTGCAAGTCCCAGGGACTTACACCAGAACTGCTACTGGATGGCAAAACCTGTGATCTTCCCGGTGGTCAGGGATGCCTCCACCATCATCACCTTCCTCTGGGGAAGACTCACTCATGTTCTTTTAGGTAAGGTCTGAGTTTAGATTATCATGTCACACACAGATTATTAAGAATTTGACCCAATCTACATAGGGTCCAGGTGACTAAAAGTCTAGGTAACTGAAAACTCTAGATAATAAGAAACCTGCACTAGTTACTAGAAATTCTCTTTAACCAAAAGAGATGGAACTAAATTGCTAAAAATTCTGTGTAACAATAAGCTACTATGCTAACTGCAAGAAATTGTACATAGCAATAAGGTATACTGATTATTAAAATGTTACGTAATAATAAAGCTCTAATTATAACTACAAGTCTGTGGCCAGTCCTCATTCTACTAAGGATCCCTTAAAGAACCTGCCTGTCCCTGTAACATCAGGTGACATGGGGCAGAGGATAAAGAGCAAATATCTAATGTCATGTAGGATTCCACAAGTTCAATTAAACAGTCTACTACCCATTTTCTGTTAAGTCTTCATTTAAAAAAAAACTCTAGTTGAAAAATTTAATCTCTGTATCATCTCAAGTAGCAGCAAAAGACAAGCTTAGAAAGAAATGCAAAAGATTTTAAAGTTACTTTAATATCTGACTGATGAAATCCTAGATATGTTAGTAGTTACCTTTGAGAAGCTGTGTTAACAGAGTACTAAAAAGACATGTCAAAAAAGCCAACATGGTGCTTATATTTAAATGGCGGGGGGAGGGGGAATGGAAAAGGAAAGGAATGATGATCTAGTAATTTTACCCTCAATTCCTCGAAAAAATAGTGACAAGTATTGAAATAATTTTAAAGTTCCCAACAAGCAAGGCAACAGCAGCCAAATTTATTTGTCAAGAACAAATCCTACATATATATAATGTTTTTCTCTATATAACAGTTTATCTTTTGTCTTCCTTTCTAGTAGAAGAAAAATGCTTTAAATCAAGACCACAGTACAGCTTTGAGGAGTTATGTAATATTCTCCTAAGTAACATGGGAAAACAACTAAAGAAAGCAAGCCAAAAAGATTAGAGGTGTGTACATGCAACTCTGTACATGTAGTTAGTATGGACAGATATCCTAAATGAAGTTTAAGGGTCTCCCCTGAGTTAAGGGGTATGTAACATCATCGCTTACAATAAGGATAATATAAGGAAAAAGATTGCTATTAAGCCCAGAGGTGATATAAAGCTGGCTTTAGCAAATAAGTTCGAGGGAAAGAATTTATTGTCATCAAACTGAAGAAATTATCTAAGAAACAAGACAGGTATAAGAGTTATACATATAGGAAGGAAAAATCAGCTGCACTAACATAAGCTGGGGAATGATTGGTTAATGGCAGTTGGCCAGAAAGCAAAAGTATCACAGGCTGAGTAGGAATTAGCACTTTCATCCTACTAGGAAAAAAAACCCCACAAATCCAACTAGGGTGCATGAACAGGATTATAGCCTTTTCTCTGCCCCTCAGAACGGGCAGAACTGTCAAAGATACTGCCATATCTCACTGTGAGCATCACACCTCAAGGAAGATGTGGAACATTAGAAGAACAGGTTCAGGACAGAGCACTGAGAATTATGCGAGAAGCAGAAAACATGGTCTGTGTGGGGCAACTGAGTGAAAAAGAGGCTTGCTTAGCTCTGAAGAGAAGAGAAAGACAGTTACATTTTTCTTAAATCTTAAGAGACTGCTGCAATAGTTGTTATTTGATGCCCATGGTACCTACTGTAAGTAGTTCCTAGCATCAACTGGGGTTAAGGAAAATTCAAATAAGATCTGGGGAAAAAAAGTTTAAATGTAAGCAGTGATCTATTCCACTAGGGCAGACAGCCTAGGAAGCTCTGGAGAATCCACCTCATGTGGTCTTCAACAACACCTCTGAGAAACAACTGCCTACAAATAAGTAGCTCCTCCTTAGGGCAGGAGCATGGCCAGAATACCCCTTCCAGCCTTATGACTAATTCTGCTATCTGGCTTGTGTACAAATAACAACAACAACAACAACAAAAAAAATCAATAAATGCTTCATAGGAAAAAAAGAAAAGGCAACAGATTGAGATAACCATGTAATTTTACTTACACCAGTTCTACTTGCAAGTAAAATGGTTGAAGAAGCTATAGTATGTAACACTTGCTTTTTTAGTAGATGTAACAGAGCAGGATACAATCTGAAAAAAAGCGTGGCCAACACTGACGTAAGCACTTTGTAGTGGAGTAACTTGCTGGTTTCAGTCACATTTTGTGTGGAGTCTTGTCACACTTGCCACTAATTTTGTCTCCTGCTGACAGTTTCAGCAAAAATGTGCAGGTCTGAGTAAGCGGGTTTCTTTGCCAGAAGTGTGAAGAAATTCACCTTGACAAGTTTATAGGAGCAACCCTGTGCCTTTCTCTAGTTCACTAACAATTTAAAAGGAAAACAGGCTTCAGAAGACTTTAGTCCTTAGGGCATAAAATAGCCGCATGTCTGCAACTGCCAGTAATTTTTGTATGCGGGGGGTGTGTGTGTGTGTGTGTGTGTGTAATAAACCAGGCAGGAGCTGAGCAGAACTGTTCCTGAACTCACTTCTGGTATTCAAAATGAACTAAGGACAACTGAACTTTGCATTAAAACCAAAAGTGTCAGAACAGAAGATCTAAATGCACAAAAGGAGGCACGCAAAGAGACTATAACACCTGCATTGTTCTCCCACCACCTCACCCCCCAAATTCTCCTTTAAAAACCTACATCCATAGCTGGACGTAATTTATGGCTAACTAAAGTTGCTTTTTCTCTGACCAGCACTCACAGCAGTGAAAAAATCCAGATCAGCTCTTCCCTTTTATGTTAAATTGTCAGGAAAAAACAATAATAGAGTTATACATGTCTTCCTTGACATCTTGGCTTCAGTTTGGATTAAAGTACCCAAATAATGCAAATGCTGAAAAACAACATGAAAAAAAAGGAAAAAAACAAAGTAGTAAATGCTTCTACATAAACTCTGTAACACCTATGAAACTCACCTGAAAGATACGAGGCTTAAATTTGCCACGTATCTACAAAACAGAAATTTCGGTGGGGGGGTGGGGTGGGGGTGCTGTGATGGGTGGCGGATCAAATACTGGAAAGCAAGACATTTCTGTTTGCAACTACAAGAACAGGATGTCAGTAACAGATTAGTGAATAAGCTTTCTGTTTGCCACACAAGGGGTTGATTCTTCTTTGAATAATATTAGTACTATGGAAAAAAGTACACAAAGAAAAGAGGTTCCCTTATTATCAAGGGGTAATACAAAGTGAAACACATTTGAGTAGAAAATAAAATAAATACAACTCTTTCACAGTATAGACACTGCCACAGAAAGCAACCTTCTAAGCAAGGAGCTCACAAAGAAGTAAACAAAAAGGAAAATAGATTTCTGTGCAGAAAGCTTCTACTATTTATTCACTTTTATTCAGATTGTCCCTGTGGGGACAAATGTTAGCAGGTAATTAACTATCAAATAATAAATTAAACACAGAAAGGAGAAATATTTGTGAAGACATTTATTCCCAGCAAAGTAGGAATAATAAGGCAATTGAATGATAACTAAGGGCTTGATATTCTCTTTCCCTGGTGTCAACATCTCCCCTGGATTCAGTTACAGTGGGAACTGAAGAATCTTGGGCAGGGGTATTGTATTGGTTTTGTGTGGCAAGGTTTTTTAGCAGGGGGTGTTACAGGGGTGGCTTCTGTGAGAAGCTGCTGGAACCTTCCCCTATGTCTGACAGAGCCAATACCAGCCGGCTCAATACCAGCCGGCTCTAAGACAGACCCACCTCTGGCCAAGGCTGAGCCAATCAGTGACAGTGGTAACACCTCTGGGATAACAGACTTAAGAAGGGAAAAAAAAGTTGCTGGGTCACACAGAAAGAGCAGCCAGAGAGAGGAGTTAGAACACGTGAGAGAAACAGCCCTGCAGACACCCAGGTCAGTGAAGAAGGAGGGGGAGGAGATGCTCCAGGCACAGGAGCAGAGATTCCCCTGCAGCCCGTGGTGAAGACCCTGGTGAGGCAGGCTGTCCCCCTGCAGCCCAGGGAGGTCCACAGTGGAGAAGATGTCCACCTGCAGCCCGTGGAGGACCCCACGCCAGAGCAGGTGGGTGCCCCATGGGAACCCCGTGCTGGAGCAGGTTCCTGGCAGCACTTGTGACCCCGTGGGGGACCCACGCTGGAGCAGTGTGCTCCTGAAGGACTGCACACCGTGGAATGGACCCACGCTGGAGCAGTTCGTGAAGAACTGCAGCCCATAGGAAGGACCCACATTGGAGAAGTTTGTGGAGGACTGTCTCTCATGAGAGGGACCCCATGCTGGTGCAGGGGAAGAGTGTGATGAGTCCTGCCCCTGAGGAGGATGAAGTGGCAGAAATAATGGGGGATGAACTGATCATAAACCCCATCCCCATCCCCCTGTGCTGCTGGGGGCGGGTAGGTAGAGAATCTGGGAGTGAAGTTGTGCCCGGGAAGAAGGGAGGGTGGAGGGAAGGTGTTCTGAGATTTGGTTTTATTTCTCATTACCCTACTCTGGTTAATCGGTAATAAATTGAGTTAATTTTCCCCAAGTTGAGTCTGTTTTGCCTGTGACAGTAATTGGCGAGTGATCTCTCCTGTCCTTATCTCAACCCACAAGCCCTTTGTTATATTTTTCTCTCCCCTGACCAGCTAAGGCAGGGAGTGATAGAACGGCTTTGGTGGGCACCTGGAATCCAGCCAGGGTCAACTTACCACAGGCATAAAAGGACTCAAGTATTTTCTGCTAGAACTTTGCACAGAGCATCAGTGATTCTAAAAGTTCCTAAATTTCAAGACTTCTTACAGTGGATTTTACAATCAGATATGCATTGAGAAGGGAAAATGTCTTGAAACAATTCTCCAGCTCTGAAGATGTTTAGCAGTTTTAGTTTAGGAAACAGCAACTACAGTTTCCATTACATAACTATGTTCCTTTTAAAATAAGCAAAGCATCCCAAGATTATGAATTTTCAAGGGTGTACACAATGACAAAGTATACAAGTGTATGTACACATATATGTGTGCTTACTATGAAAAGGATCTAGAAAGTCCTGGGGAATTTTGATAGACTAGTAAATATTACTAAAAATTAAGTCAAGGAATAATAGTGGAGGTGGGGATAAGATATCCTTTCCTATGAACTTCTGTATTGACCCTGTTAAAGTTCATTTTAGAAAATTCAGGCAAAAAGCCCCTTTGCCTCCAAGCTTAAATATTGAAAACTATGTTCTGAAGAACTCCTGCTGGCTAACTCTTCAAAATGACAAGGGGCTGTACTAGGTGTACTACCGCACTTCTAATTGTGTCTATAGAGCAAGAAAGACAAGGAAAAAAATGGCAGCGAGAACATAAAATACATTTTGCAAGACAAAATGCAATGCTGAGCAACAGCAAGATGATTCACCAGGTAGTTTGCCATTCCTACACCTCTTACTCCAGTTTTCCTACCTATGGTTGCAGACCAAGAAACTGATCCCAAGTGAGTATCAGATCCACTTTCAGCAGCACTGCCAAACTGATTGGTCTCATTTGCTTCAGCCGGGTAAACTAAGGGTAGAGAAAGTTTCCAGTAATGCACTGATGTACAAGGCATTTCTTAGCACACAGTGATTTTGTTTTCCTTTCAACTGTTTGCACATATTGAAAATGAACATGATATGGAATAGCAAGGAAACAGCTAAAGATTCTCTAATAACAAGGCAAACCAGCAGCCTGTTCTTGGCCAGGATTAGACTCTTGATCCTGCCTTTCAATTTCTCACTCTGTGCCCTATTATAATACAGGTTACATAAAAAGAGATTTGTTTTCAATTCTGTCACTGAATTTTAGAGAAAACGTTATTGGAAAGAAAACAAGTAGTGGATGTTGGGGTGGGGGGAGTATTTAAATCTGCACTTTTTCAAGGGAATTACCACTAAATGGAGAAACGTTTAGTTTTCAATTCTTACTGATCTAGTTTTTCCAAACAATAATAGATACAACCATTGTCCCCGCTCTACAGTAAAGGAATCATAACTTTGTCAATGTGTGTAATATTACATTTAAATTGGCTACACGACCAGGTTAAAGCTGCTTTCTCTGTACACATCTATTATTATTTTCCTAAAATTAATACCTATGCTAGAATGATGCCAAGACAATGCTAGAGCATAGCATGACACTGCCCTAAGTCCAAGTGTAAGTCCCCAAAATTCACACTGGATGAGATTCTTCTGCTGAGTTCATGTTTATCATGGTTTTTGTTTACATTGAAGAGCTTTAGGTACCTTTAATTAAATACTGTAATACAGAAAGATATTAATCCTATTATGCATTCATATTAACTAAGGAATTAACTCTTCCCTGGTACCATGTGGTATTAGTTGCTTTTGCTGCCATGACTGCTGCTCAGTATTTAATATTCTATAAATACATTGCTATTGTTGGTACCATGTTAATCAGTAAATTAAAGTGAAGATTTCTGCCAAATTTATCCTGTTAAACATTGGAGTAGCAGCCCATCCTGCAGCCCACTCTTCCCTGGTAGTCTGACACACAAAAGGACATCATAAGCCTGATGAATCACATCACTTCAATAAGAAAGTTACAAAGTAAGTGAAGTGTCAGAGAGGTAAGGCTCTTCATCGAAATTTAGTACAAATGATAGACTACTGAATAATAACTACAGCTGCCTGTGAAGAGGCAACACTGCCTTTCCAAGTATATTTATTCTTTTCAGTCTCATTTACTTTAGTTTTATGCTTAAGTTTCCCTCACTTGCCATCAGGCCAAGGGAGCCTGCCTTAGGGAATGCCAGGCCTTAGTTGAACACCCAGAGTCCTTGTGGTATTCAGGCTTTTTCAATGTCGGGAATTAGTATTTGAGCTTGCAATACCAATAATTAAAAAAAAAAAAAAAATAATCCCATCACTCAGTTCAAGTCTCAATTCTTTTAAAGAGGGATGGATGCAATTTAAGTGCAAGAAGGTTTCCTTGCAGCTAAATGTGTGCCACTGGAAAAAAAAAAAAAACACATACAAAAAAACCCCACAAAAAAAATCAAATCAACCTACACTGTATGTTATTAATAGAGTACACAAACAGAAATTTAAAAAATGAGCACTATTCTGAAACATTGAAGTAGCTTTAAAATATACTATTTTAAAAAAATCCTCAAAATAGTAATAGTTTTAGATTTCATTTAACTCTAAGACATACAGACAGATTGTCGATAAAACAACATCTATTACAATATTTACAACCTATATTTCCAAGATTTTTTTCATAAATTCTAATATTAGATAGCTATTAAATATGACCTTTCTTTCAGCATCATTGTCTTATCTGGCATAGCAGGCAGGTAAGTAACATTATCCCAGTGTTTATATAAAGAAACTGTAGCAACACATTTTTTTAAAGAAATCTGTTGCTAGGTCTGAAAAGAAGAAAACCAGGCAGAGTTGTTATAAATGCACTCCCAAATCAGTCCTGACATGGCCAGAGGGCAGACTCCGGAATGGGAGCTGCAGGGCAGACAGCAGAGCGCAGACACTCCGCTGTACATGGGGCACGCAGCTATCCTGTCAGGAGTTACAAGATATGGCCCATGGTATGAACAGTGACATGGAAAGAAAGAAAGAAGCGAGCTTTCGCCTACGGTCCTGTAAACCTGAGTAGGATCTGCACTGCAAAATTAGATAATGTCACACATTTCTTAATGCTGCTGGCAGTGCTTTGATATCATCACTGACCATAAATGTTAAATGATGTACCTCCTTAAGAATTGAGGCTATAGTTTACATTTGGGTTTTCTGCCCGCCCCCCCAGAGAAAAGAAGAAAGTTTCTGTCCAAGACAAAAAAGAAGAGACTCAAACCAAATCAAGAGCAATGCTGACCTGACAGACCAGCAGCACCAGGCACCCGTCCCAGAACTCTGCTACTCTGGAGGGAAACAGAGCTGCAAACACTTAACGTTCATGAGGAAGAGAAAAAGAATCCCTCTTCTTGAACACTTCCCATATGCGCTTGCTGTCACAACAGTACCGTGATAGTGACATGAGGAGTTGTATCTCTGAAAGGAAAATTTTTAGGAAAACCTGAGCGATTTAACCCAAATACCACTAACTACTACCATTGCATCACTTTGCATTAGACACTTTGTTAGAAACAACTGATTCTTTCTGAAATCTCCTTTTTAATTAGGTGGTTACAGATATTTTCATTCTTGATGGGCGTTGTGAGCCTCTGTTCTGCTGCAAGTGCATCATCACAGACGATAACGTAAAGACAGGCCCCAGGTATGAGAGCCACAACTTTATTTTTGTCTCATAAACCCATCAGTCCTCAAGCTGAGGTAAACAAGTTCCATAAATCAAAGCTACTGATGCATGTATAATCCAAATAGCCTCTTTGTATAACCAGCTGTCAGCATGGGCCACTGGGCAACTACTGTACCTGCATTCATATATCTCTTTCATTTAATGGGGCTCCATTTACCTGATAGATTGTGTTATCTTTTCTAAGGGTTAATCTTAAAATTATTCTTCCCTTGTTAGCATCTTTTCCAAGTAATTTAGGTCAATGTTACAAACATTTTTCTTTTCTCACATAAAAGCAGTTACCAGACCTAAAAAATCCTCTATAGGTGACCATATGTAATTCCAGTAGCACTTTGTTGGTTTTGCTTTGGTTTTTACCCAGAGAAACTGATTTTGATTAATACACTATTTTCAAAAATGTTTTTTTAAGTAGTCTTACTTTCTCCAAATTGTTTTTTAAAATAAATAAATAATTGGACTACATTGTTGAGGCATAAACACCTACAGGGAACAAGCAGTGACTTCAGTAAATGAACACCAATATGTTACATCTGTGTGTTTGCTAGGAAACAGCTCACAAAAGGAACATCACACACAGCATGTCAGCTGCATCTTCTTTTCCAGTCCTATCTCAGATACCCTCACAAACCTTCACGCAAGACAAGGAGAGAGTGCATACAGAGAGGAAAGAGATCATACATAATATTGGTATATTATTGGTAAAGTAGCTCCATTTCTTTTTTTTTTTAAAAAAAAAACTTCTGAGCACTTTGTGAGAAAACAGGGTGTTTCATCAGAAGGAATACAGACACAAAACTCCTTTGTTATATACACTACCCGTCAAAGAAAAAAATAAATGCTAGGGGAAACAAATCAGGTTTTAAACACTTGCTAGCGTTTCATCCAGATTCACTTGCTAATCCTTACTGGCTCATAACCAGACTAGTTAAATACAATCAAACCCCTACACAAAACACCAAGCTATGATTCCACTTAACAATGCCATGATTGCAGCCCCTCCTGCGCACTCATACCCAAAGCAGGCTGAGCCAGGGCAATCAGTGGTTTTGTTGCAGTCTTACAAGCACTTTATGGAAAGCTCCACCTATCAGTTATGGGCAGTTTCAATGCTCTCTTACACAAGTAACACTTAATAACTGTTCATTTATGTGAAATTTTCATCAGCTTTTGTCAATTTTATTAGCACACGTTGGAAATCAGGCTTTTTCAAGGTTATAATGCCAGCATGACACATTTCTAGGTTAATTCTTACTTACAGAACTTAACTCAAAGTACACTTATTTAGGAATAAAGATGACAAAGACTAGATCTGACTAATAGACCTGTCTAATATTTAAGTAGCTAGCAACTAAAAGAATCATGCTTATCTGTAATGATTTTCATTTCGAGATACTGTGAGTTTTCAAGTCTTCTACAAGAATGGGTTATTTTTTAGCTGGTAACTAAGCCCATCTCATAGGGGTGAGGCAGTGCAAAGAGAAAGAAAAGTAATTCATCACTGTTGCTTCTCTCCCTCCATCCTTTCAGTCAGCTGATTCTGTGCATCTGCATCACCTTTAAATTTGGGGGGGAAAAGAAATGAATACAATACAGAATCATTAAAAAAAGGGGGGTGGGCAGGCATAATGGCACTAAGCTCCTCTTTCCTTTTTGCTGCACAAAGAAACAAACAAACAAGATATGCTTATGCAGTTAGCACATTCCCCTGCACTTGTGACCTGGCCCCATGCCATCCTGTCCTGGGGAAGACGAAAGGAGCTGACCTGAGCAAAGATGCTTCTCTCTGAAGAGCAGCACAAAAATCCCTTCTTTTAAGCACCTGACAGCATAGAAAGGGACACTCGCCAGCTGGGTGTTATGATGTACAAGTACACAATGTTTGTGTTCACAAGCTACATCGAGCAGCTCAGTTTTACAGTTGACAGATTGCCTGCCTGAGAAATTAAGACACTCACCTTCATTGTGGCTGGCAGATTTCTTAGGCTCCAAAGGACATTTAAAAGTTATGCATGTATGCATGTTATTCACAGAGAGCTCCATATAGCAGTCTTAGGTGTGCACCACTGGTCCATTAGAAAATAATATTCACAAGCCCCAAAAATGCACAGCTATAACATGCAGAGCAAAGTGATTTGAAGTGATCAAGGTCTCTGATCTGATAAGTATATCAGGTCATAGGATATCGTGTCATACTTGTAATTACATTGAAGAAACAGAATTTGTTCCCCGTCACATTCACACTGTGTGACCAGTAAAGCAAGCAGCGATCCAGTTACAGGGACAAATTATTACCCTCCAACTGAAAGCTCAGTTAAACAATACTAATATTACACAACAGTTCAAAATGAAATTATTAGTAAAATACAGATCTTAATAGGAGTGTTACAAAATGATTCTATGGGTGAAAGAAAACACCTCTTGGATACTGCTGAGTCTTCTATTAGTCTACTTAATGTTTTAACTGTCTAA
The DNA here is from genome assembly GCF_929443795.1 of Astur gentilis. Lineage (NCBI taxonomy): Eukaryota > Metazoa > Chordata > Aves > Accipitriformes > Accipitridae > Astur > Astur gentilis. Next base: position 7,467,814 of record NC_064893.1, on the reverse strand, counting down.
TAGTTTGCTTTATCTACTACAGAAAAACTTCTTTAGTAATACAGTTTAAATACTTTCAAGTCTTTACTTCTTCCTCTGGTGTAAGTTCACCCTACCAGTGCCCACCGAGGTCCTGTGAATAATAGCATCAGTTTCCTCTCAAGAAGGACTGGGAACAGGCAGGGTTATAATTCATCGCTATCCTGGGGTCCTTGCTAGGAGTTTGATACTGGTGATGGGACTTCCTCCCTTCTCACTTTTGGGTCCTCTTTGGGCTTCTATTTATTTATTTTATTTACTTACTTATTTTCAAATACATTTTTCCACCACAGTCAGGTTGTTTCTCCTCACTTCGCAGGTAAAGGTTGAGAGTTGCCCAGCAGCCCCCGCCAAGCACAGTTAACACAAAGGACTGCCATTTTTCATATAGTGACTACAATGTGTTGCCAGGCCTTCACTGCCTTTGAGATGCACAAGTTTCATAGGTCATCTGATTAGGGAATAGAGCTGGATGCATTTCAGAGCTTCAACCAAGACAACAATTTTTCTTCACCTATCGTCCTAACCAAGCTGTGTGGGGTTCCCACAGCTCAAGGCAAGGGCCTGGTCCAACCTTCCAGATGAAAATAGATAGTTACACTGTCCACAAAAATTTGGCTTTGGCAAAGGTTTCTGTCAGTTCTGATTAAAAGCGCCAATTGTACAAAAGCACTGCTGGGACTTTCTGGGGCCATCAGATGATGCGAGCCTCAGTCTGTGCCATATTCAGATGATGTTACCTACAGGTTTTCCATGACTTTTCAGGTTCTTGAGTACTGATGGAGTAGTAAGCAGTTTCCCAAGTACAGGCTTAATAGAAAGCATCTCTTCTGATACACAAGTGTCCAAAACCTGTTACATCTCTAGCATAACCAGTGTCATGAGACCTGGTAGGATCACAGCACAAGACAGTAACCTTTGTGGGTTGTAGCTTTTTAGCATTCTCCTGCTGCTGTGAAGAACTTCCCTTACCAGTGACCACAAAAGCCAAACCAACCTTACAAGGAAGTCTGGCCCATTTCCTTTATGGATCAGCTTTCCTGAAAGATATCTCAATCTAATTCAGACTCTGCTTTCCCAAAGAGTCAAGCCTGGGAGAATGATATATGTTCCCTTGTTATCTTTATTCCAGGAATCAGGAATACTACGATATTTTTTAAAAAAAAGAAAACAAAACCACAAACCCAGAGTGAGGCTTCTATGTAATTTTATTCTCCCCCAAGTTGCAGTCTTGATGGGAAGAAGAAATATGCAGAATAGGTTAAGCATTAAAGACTGAAGCTACTAACCTCTAATCCAAGCTTTGCCACTTAATTCTCCTAGAGCCTTGGACAAATAACTGAGTATGCCTTGCCCCATTTTTTCCACATTTTCAAATTGGCAAGTTATTTAATTTAATTGGATATCTCCAAGATGCATTAGCTGTTTCAATAAGCAAATCACAAATCAAGGATGGAAGGATATGGATTACAAAAATGGTGTTTGCATAGTTAGACATATCTCCCATTCCATAAAGTGCCTTATGCCTCTCCTCCCAATACCCTGGCACCACATAAGGCTTTTGCTCATGACTGTGCATGGCTTATCCTTCTTTCCATCAAAAAACTTGTAATGCTCTGCAATGTTTTAGATTTCTATCAGCACCAACTTTCTGCCTCCCCTGTCTTTTTTTTTTTTTTGTAAACTGCAGGCTGCAGTTAAAACAGATAGCCCGTCCAAGAGACGCTCATCATCATCTCTCTCCAGCTCTGCCTCTTGCTGACTGGATTTTATTGCATTTGCTGTAATTGCTTTATCACTGGCCTCCTGCAGTTTTTTATTGGATCTCCTCTGCTACACACCATTTTTGGGGGTTGAAATTTGTGGTCTATATATTAAAAAAAACAAAGCAAGAACAAACAAAAAAACAAAACCACAAACCCTAAGTAATAGTATTTTCTTCTATGTATAAAAATATTTGTTTGAATATGGTAACCACATTTATCTGAAAACAAAAATGTTAAAGTTTCTTATGTTAATCAGACAATTAATTCTCTTCAAACTTCCCAACCAAAAGTTACTTAAAATTTGGTTTGAAAAATTCACTTAGCATACTGCCAGAACCTTCTCAGGGTCTCTTAAATCTGTCCAAAGAGACAGTTCTTCCAAAGACTGCTCAACTATCTAGGAAGCAGCTCCCCACTTTGCCTATTTCACTATTATGGTGAAATAGCATACTAGCTTCAATCTTTATACAACTGCATTTTTGCAAATAAATTTCTACTTTTTTCTTCATTTTTTGCAGAAAATGCATTTCTGCATTTTGTATGCTTTCACTCTTGCACTGATACTGCAACAAAACATTCTCAACATTAATACAGTTGCCTTGCTCCACATTCTCCATTATTTTAAGTAGTTATATCTGGCATCATCTTACCTATCCCTGACTCTTCTCTGGCTTTATCATGTCACTTAGCATAAGACATATAGTTGAAGAAGGATGCTGCCTCCAAATTATTTCCCAATAGTCTTCATCCCAGTTATCTTCTTTACGCTTATCTTCAATTGTTTTCTAGGTTCCTCTACTCTGTCTTTACAAATATCCCTTTCAGGGCCACATGCCTTACAGCTTTCCATTAATCAAGGACACTTGCCTACTGCCAATATGATTGACAATAATCCCACCTCTACATACCCATGGATACTTTGAATGGTTCTAAGAGGAAAAGTAACTTTTTTTTTTTTTTTTTTTTTGCATTTGCTTTGCTTAATGGTATGATTACATTAACAACACTTCTTCATCTTTACAACTTACAGCTCTTTTTTGGAGACCTCCATTTCCTGGGCCAGGTCTGATATCACCAGAACCATTCTTAGGGCACACACCTGAAGATCCATCACAAGACTTTTCAAATTCATTAATGAACACATCTGTTATTTCATTTCCCAAGCCTTTATTGGTAGAGTACATGCTGATGACCTTCATCCATAGGTAAGAGCTGGCTATAATCACTATCAATAGTAGTTTTAGACACTGAAAAGCTCACTCCTATTTATTGCAGTCTTTCCTCTATCTTAAAAACATCACTCTGATCACTAAAAATAAGAGTCTCTCAAAGTTCTCTAAAGAAAGCGGTTATATGCTTCCTTACCTGTATCCCCTGGGGCAGCACCAGGTTTATAAACTCAGGTGTCCAACATAGTTAATCTTCAGCTCATTTTCTGAACAGAAATTGTTTGTATTTATTATAATTTCTGCTTTAAGGGAAATTAGGTTGTGTCGTCTATTTTTTTTTTTTTAAAGGCATTAGCCTTATTCCCAATACTCCATTGGAGAAGGTGAAGTAAAATGATTAAACACTTTTTTTAACCTAGTATTTTTTCCCCATATTGAAAGCAATTTGCTAGTGCCCCACTCTCATTCCAGGCAGAGCACTGTAGTTTGTTTTCCACACAAACTAATTTTCCACAAAGAAGTTAAAGACTAATTATCTTTTTCTAACTTTCTAGAAGAGTACCATATAAGACATTATCACTAAAAAGAATTAATATTAAAAGGCATTAAAGTTGAAAAAGGAACATTGCAATATTCTTCCAAAGGGCACACCTGTAAATATCCATTACAAAGGTACTCTAATTACTTAATTTACAATGATAATATCTTAATTCATCATCAATAATATTTATAGAGACATTGCCGACACAACAATCATTAATATCACATCTGTAAGTAAGAATAGTCTGAGATGAATTCCTTCTCCCAGGCTATAACAAGTCCATGGTATGAATGCAATAATATATGGATGTATCTGCTGGCCAGAACTGTGCTATTGTTAATATATCCCTGGATCCTCAATCAGGAAGTGCTTTGACATAAAAAGCTAAAGCAAACAAACAAAAAAAGCTACTGAGAAATCTATGAAAAAAATACTCAAATAGAATAAAATGCACATTACCACCAGATGAATTCATCCCAATAAATAGCAAGAGCTTGCAGAATGCTAGCACTGTTTTCAGGAACACTACTGGTAATCAAGGGACCACCTAACCTAGTCTGAAAACATTCATGTTTCACCTCGTGTCCTGCACTGCTATTGTTTAGTGGCTAGAGAGGAAGAATAAGAGAGTATTCAGGCATATGAATTCTTGTTGTCTTACAAAATTGTAATTTTATGGTTATAAGAAGAAACATTTTAATTAGGCTTTAGCAACAGGAAGAAGCTGGCTCCCAACAATGCCAGCACTCAGCAACACTGGCCAAGTCCATAAAGCCTCCCAGGGTAATGCAAAAGCTGCACATCAGGCAGTTCTTTTGCCAAGCATCTTCTGATGTCTGAAGCATCACAAATACATGAGACAGTTCTGGAATACCACATCCTTCACAGATTGGTTTCATCCTTCTAGAAGTTCAGCTGCAGGAGCCAGGTTTGGAGTTTGCATATCTACTCTCCTGAACTACAGAATGGTTTCCCGATTCTCAAGGGATGAAATGAGTTTTAATGGCAAGCTTTCATATATAATAAATAAAGGTTTATTTCATCCCACCCACAGAGAAATAACATATGGCAAATAACACATTATGCGAGTCCCACTGAAGATCTATTGCATATATTTCAAATGGCAGGTAAGTGACACAGAAACCTTATGACAGTATTCTACAAATGTAACCTTTAACGTCAACGATTTAAGCCCATATTTGCACATGGTTTAATTTCTAAGAATAATTAGGCAATTGATATCTCCATCTGGCTTGAAATACTTGTTGACACTTTTGTAATCATTCTCATCAGCCTTCAAACTGGATGAGATTTTTAAAAATGAAATATAATCCACAGTCACCTATCAGTTGTGTCAGCTGACTGGTGGGTTAGGTCCAGGATGACACTTTTGGTAGCTGAAGGAAGCTGCAACTGCTGTGATCTTGCTGTCAGTCACCCTGCACAAAGAACCTCAATTAAGTTGAGAGAAACCAAAGTTCAAGTCATTCCACAGAAAGAGCCATGCTTCTTCACAGTTTCTTTGGACTTCTTTGTATAAGCAATTTGGGAACCCAAAGATCCTCAGTTGCAACCCTAGTAGCCAAGTTAAATACGCTGCTGTACGCCTAGCTCATGGCTTGGTTTTGTCAGAGGTTTCTTTAAAGGTCTTTGACTAGTCCCATTACAGAATAAAGAAAACCTTGAGGATATTTGTAGGATGAGAAAGTAGCCTCAGCATTCAGCAACAGCAGGAAAGTGTAAGTGAACAAACCACGTATCAGCTTGGCTAGAAGAGAGTAAGATTAAAGGAAGAGACAGCAACTTCATACCAGAAATCATATGTAGCAGGTATAGTTCTGGATGCTAATTCACCAGAGCGATTCCTGTTTAGCTTTATCTGACACTGACATTTTACTTTATAACAGAAATCTAGGCATGAGCATGAAAAGAGTTTTTCCTTTGTCACCAGCCCTAGCATAGCCCTCTGTGGATGCAAGTCCTGAGCGAGACAGATGTTTTGCCACTCACAGAGACTTTCCTCCTCCCCAAGCCACTGCCTATGGGAGTATCTGGCCCCCTCAGATTTGAGGAAATGACCCAGTCCTCCAGGGCACCCTGGTACTCTGGATTAGCTACAGCCCAAGCGGCTCACCGTCTCCCCCTTCTCAGATTCAATTCTGATTTCTTACTAACCAGAACGCACCATCACCTTTATCACTGCAGACATTACCTGGATTTTAGAGTAATTTTTCAGGCTCTTTCAAACACAGCTTCTTTGGGACTTGGCCAAAACTGTACTCCCATCCCTTACATAAAGGAGTCTCAGATGCAGAATGGAAAAAGTGAGAAATCCATTTTGAAACACTGTCATCCTACCCTCCATAAATAAAAGCTGCTAATCAGACAAATTCCCAGGCCTATAGAAAATTCAGCTAATACATTAAGAGAGGGAAAGGTGTAACTGAAATCTCAACAGCTATGAATGTCAGGCTGATCACTCCATCACCCTTTTCACTAAAGAGGAACTCACCTTCCAGCATTCTCTCTCCCCCCAACTCTCATAAATATATATCTCTCCCTCAATAAAAAAAGAAGAGACAGAAAGCATGAATAACTAGTAGACATCTCAAAAGTTTTACAGAAATATAGTACATAATTTACTACCTGCAGCAGCAAAAAAAAAAAAAAAAAAAAAAGAGATGTGTAGCATAAAGCAGCAATATTCATTTACGAGAGAAAGCGAACATGGAAGAAAGAAACATTAACTGAAATACTCCTCATACAACATTTCCTTTCCAGCAGAGGATATCTTTATAGTTCTTACATACACTAAACCACAGCTCTGGTTGCATGAGAGATTGTTTATTGCACCTGAAATGGTCTCTATTACTTGGGTTGCATGACAGAATAAAATAATCAAAACCCCATATTACTACAGCGTGGCAGTCTGCACAGCATTTTTCTTTCAGCATGTCGGCTTAAGACTTCCTCCTCCCCCCCTCCCCCCCCACCATGATTTTCACTTACAACAGTTCCTTTTTGCTTTTATGTAATTAGAGAAAAAAACCAATACTGATATAGAGATGTTATTTTTGCAGAAATACTCAAGTAGCTGAAAGTTAAAGATGGAAAGTGGTGGCATGAATGGTAAAATGAAAGGGATGACATACTTCTTGGTATCAAGAGACAGTTGTGGCCCTATAACAGTAAGAGAACAGAAAAGCATTATTGCTTTTAGTTATGAAAAAAATAGATGTAGCAGTTACTGTTCATCATACTTAAATTCTGAGTTAGCAACTTCTTTGAACAGTTATAAAAATATTGATGCAGAAGAGATTTTTTTGTGATGCAAATAAATTACTAATCCTGATGTCAATAACACAATTTTAATCCTGTTAAAGAAAGCTTTTTTGTTTCTCAGGTATGATTACAAATTCATAGCAAAGATTAATCTATTTCATTTGACAGCAGAGACTTCCCAGCTTTAGCTAAATCCATTTTGGAAGACAGAGAAAACCAGACCCTACAGGGTATACATTTGTTTCAGTGTTTTTTGGTTGTCTGGCTTTTTTATTATTATCATTATTGTTATTAGTTTGAGTATTAGTGCTCCAATTCTGATCAAGTAAGATGTCCCAGTTCCATAAAACGATTAAAGTTTTGGGTTTTTTGTTTGTTTTCTATTTTTCCCTGTGATCAAACTTTGGATAACATGAAGTACATCGGAGGCAAAAGAGGTAATTGTTACAAAAAAATGCAAGTAGCCTAATTTACCAATTTAATCTAGCTGTCATGAGCTGTATTTACATAGCCATTGGAGCAAGTACATAAGGAGTGCAGTCGAGCCATATAAAACAACAGTAAGAATATATTTATGAAAGGTGAATAAGGTCAAAACAAAGCTCTGTAAACAGTGGATTGTCACATTTAAAGACTGCACCAAGAATGGTGAGAGAGATATTTTTATCACTGCATGGTATTTTGGGAACTGTTTTCTCAAAAAAACCATATCTCAGCATCAGGCTGTTAGCAACATTAACTTCAGGCTAGTAGTATAAGACAGCATATATAGTCTTAGGAAGATTTCATATATAGTCTTAGGAAGATTTGATATTGCCTTCAAGAAGCCAAGTGTGTTAGAACTTTTCCCTTACCTCAAAGTGAAATTTGGGAAATAGAAGAGGTCTCTGAAAAGAATAATTGTTATTGTTTATGGATAGAAAGAAAGAAGATGTAAAAAAACCCCAAAACACCCAAACCCTGTCTTTACATGAAATACATGGAAACATTTTTAAACAATGTGAAATGCAAAACCCCTACCTAGGAATAAAGATAGCCCAAAACTACTCAGTGGAGGAATTACATCTAAGAAACGTATAAGTTAGAAAAGGACTTGAAAATTTAAAATAAAAACAAAACAAAACAACCAAAACAAAAAAAAAAAAAACAAAACCAAAACATTTGAGTCATACACTGGGAAATACCTGAATATGAACTCCAGCAAAATGATATGAATAGCAGAACCATTAAATCAGCAGGTACTTAAATGGGGGAACATCAACGGGGGCACATCAGTGCTGGATAAGGAGGTACTACCTCATTATCTGGGCTTTAATGAGAGCTGTGGAAACGATGTTCCAGTTTTGTCTCTGCTCTTGAAAATTTCTGAACATCTCTAAGATGTTCAGGAAATAGTTTACATTAGCCATAACAAAAAAGCCTACCATGCAGGGAGAGAACATTAAATGAACTGGATGATTTTATCAATGAGATCATTAAGGGGATTTGACTATGAAGTTAAAGATCCTGCATACACAAAGACATTCTGACACTAGACAGGTCTTAAAACTGAGCAAGGGAAGGCAACTAGCAGACAAATGGAGACTAGCCATATACTGGAAAGGTTTGCAAGAGGAAACCTGAACCATCCTACGTGCCATCTCTCAGTGCCTTCAGACTCATAAAAATGACAGTCCTGAGGAAAAAAAAAAAGTGTTTGGTGAATTTCCATAGACTTCACTGTACAAGAGGTCAAAACACTGTTATAATATCCTCCTGGCTTTAAAGTCATCCACGGACATGTACCAAACGTTATTTCTTATCTTCATTTTAAGGTAGCAAGCAATGCATTTTTATAAGTTATTTTAAAATAATATAACCAAGCTACATTGCTATTAGTTATCTTCCCTTACCCTATAATCAGTTTAGAAAGGTGATCAGGCATTTATTGGGTCCCAGTAGCTACATTTCAGTCATCTTAGAGACGTACTCATAAGCTTATAGAGACCTCATATAAAAGCCATACGTCCCAGTACAGGTCTTCTAACATACCATACTTTTACTCAGTGTGGTGACATAACTATTCTGTGTTAGCTTTTCTTGACTAAAGAGCATCAATTTACTCCTTCGGTAGAGCTATCTGCATGACCCCGATTAGGGAATAGGATGAGATTGTGTAGTGGATTTTTACTGGAAGTCACCTCCTGAAAGCTATCCATGGGAACGCACCTTCCATCAAGAAAAAGACTTTGGCGTCACATGTTATCTCTGTTTTTTACTGAATGTACACTGCACCTCGCATGCTTGAGATCAGCTCATACATCACCTGTCCTTCAAGGCCCGAATGGAAGTCCTGTTCTAAAAAATTAAGGAGTTATACACATTAAAGATTTTATTCAGTGAAGCTAACTGAATGTTAGTTATGTTAGTTAGTACGTTTAAAAACCACTGTGCAGTTCCAAACTGAGCTACCAGAAGAGAAGCAATGCCCAATCCTTCCTTACAGTATTACCTGATTTCATTATTGCTTTCTCTTCTCCTTTTGCAAACTGTTTAATTCCAGGAATCTGTGTACTTTCCTTCCTACTGGATTTAAGGCACATTTTCAGAGTTTTGATAGTTAAACATGGTTTCTATTTTCAGATTCCTATCAGAGTGCCTCACATCTTTTTAACTTTCATCTTCATAAAGGAGGCTGGCTCTCCACATAGCCCACTCAAGTTCTGTTTTGGCTGTGTACTACTCTGCCCATCAGCACTGATTCAATACCAGTCACAGAGTTTGTGCTTTCTCTTACCCAGCCGTTCATACTTCAGGCAGATTTGAAAAAGTGCTCTTTGCTTTTGTTGGCTCTTGTTCAAGTCACACTTAAGACCATGCAAGCACCAAAGCTTCTCCTAGGTTTTAACTCATGTAGTAGAAAAACACAGTAGATTCTGTAAAGAGATTGGCTTGATTCAGTTGTTTGACTGTTTCAGATATTGGTGGGAAAGTTAGTCACCTATGCAAAATGAAATATTGTAAAACTAGATGATTAGACTGTGGTCACATACCATGTTGTTTTATTTAAGTAAAGACAATGCTGTATTTTTCTGAGAGATATGCATTTGCCTGCTACACTGAGAATACTATTTCCAAGTATAAAGCAAACAATTTTTCTTGGATTTCAGATATTTGAGGGCAGTGTCTAAACTCTTGTCCAGAGGTAGGACTTGCGGGCTTCCAGTTCTCCATGTGTCAGCAGCTTGCATTAATATTCTGCTGCTGCCATAAGACTCCACACAGCACAGGGTGTCTGCACTTTGACTCCTAATGATATAGCAGACCCTCACACAGGGATCCATTAATTGTAATGGAAGAAATATTTATCTCTTCATTCTGAGAAAGAAATCTTTGGTTGTAATCGAGCAAGTGGCCCCATCCATCCAGGTGGATGAATGAGAATTTCAGATCAAAACATGCCTAGATTGGCTTTCTGAAGCTCAGATCCAAATCAATATTTTTCAATTTCCCACTACAAAGACTAGGGTACTGTCATTTTGGTAACCATCAAAGGGAGTGCTTTTGTTTGTGGGTTTTATCCCTTTGAAAAGATTCCTGGACAAAAACCAAAACCCCTTGCCCACACTCCCAAACAATTCAATACTAAGCATAGCTGAGTATATTATTGGTCAGCCAAGACCACATACAAGCTATTTTTATCCAAAGACATAATAAATACAGGCAAGATATGTTTACATTTTTCAATGTCATTTTACCTTGTAACTCTCCTATTGTGAATGAACCTTCCACCTCCCTAATTTTTTTCTTAAAAACAAGTAAACTAAACTTGAAATTTGTGCAGTACTTAATCCAATTAAAGTTTCCTTTTTAAGTGTCTAAAACTCCATGCATTCTGAAGCCTTTTAATTAATACCGAGCAAGGGCTTTGTTTACCCTTCTGGATTACAGCCTCTAGCATGTCTCCACTGCCTTTGTCACTGGAAATGAAGAAAAAGTTGATGCCCCTTATTTTGGCATTATGCCTTTCCTTTTCTCAGAAATTAAGGTCCTTTACAGTCAGCTTGCACTCATTTTGAAAGGCACTACAAGTTAACACTAGGTGGGAACGTTTCATAGATAAGTAATTTCATTACCATTTATCCCCGTGAAATTCAAGTTGTAAGTGTTCTTCTTCCTTTTTGTGTGACATGGAGGGTGAAAGATGTTTTCCCTCCCTCTAATCCTTTTCTTTCTGTAATCTTTTCCTATTTAAAATTGAGAAGGTTTGAAAGGTGTCTAGTTTTAATTAGATGTGCATTTGCTGATTTCCTGGGTCTTGTGTTCTAGCTTTCATAGCCTTGATAAACTGAAGTGGTACCTACAGACCACAAACAAATAACTAATGGGTCATAGCATAACACCTTCTATGTCATTTATTAGTCAATCAGTAGTGAAATAGTTCCAATACTGTGATACTTATTAATTAGAGAGAAATAGATTCAATTGTTGAAAAGATTTTTTTCAAATCATAAAAAGGCCCCTCTTTAATTCTATTTGTCCTATTGTATGAAAAGTTTCTGTTCTCACCGTTCTTCTACAAAATACAATGCACTCACAGAAAAGCTTCCTAGCTTGCGTAACAAGTTCTTGCACTATTTATACCAATGCTTTACATTCATGAAAGACAGCTAGTCAAGACTTGTGATGATATCAATCAGTCTCAATTTACAACATATTTAGATTATAAATCCAAATTAAAAAACATCTTACACTGGTAAAGTGCTTTGCACAGTAGGATCTCTTTCTGAGTCCTCATAGGGCCGTGGTATCATCAAATAAAAGCAAAACCAGCCAAACACAAATCTACATGAAGTCCTTTCTCTTCAGTGAAGTTCTGACTACTTCCAGAAACTGGGGAACTCCCTCTGTGCTGAGGAAAATCAAAGTCAATAACACTAAGATTGGGGAGGGGGTGTTTTTTCACTAAATTTAGGAAGACAGGACAGATGTGGTTTTGATCTATCCCTGATGAACAAGGACCCAGATGCTCTCTCATCACATGGCCGATATGAGAGAAAATGCTTATAGGCAAGAATCAGATCTTCTATCATGAGAGTAAGCAGAAGTAACTGGTTGGACACTTAAGGTTTCATACATATGAGGCTACGAGGTATCTTGTACGCTGCTCTTAAGATGCTTGTATCAGTAAGGAATAGTATACAATCACGTTTTCAAGGGAGCACTAGGGAAGACTCTGGGTGGCTGCAAAGCGAGGATCAATACAAGAGACGTAAACAACAAAATTTTAAAGCCAGAAGTAACAACCTGAACATCTCCTCACTAACTGTCAGACTCAGTGGCTTTTCGCAGTGGTTTCAGTTGCCTGGGGAGAACAGCAGTCAAACTAAGGAGATTGTGATAACTCATCACTCAACTAAGTTACATTTGGCCAATAAAAAACACAAATAACAACAACATGGTAAGGATGAGATTCTTTGACACACACAGCCAGAACACAGGAAAGACAAAGACGTTAACTGCAATGCCTTTTAGTAAGGTGATATTAAATATGAAGACAGATACTCACTAAACAAAGTAAAAATGTACTCTGAGCATGAACCACATTGGAAATAACTAAACTTTAGTACAGTAATAAGACAACTCTACTATGCCAGCCTTGAAAAAACATTTAAGATTAGATAATTTGTAGATAACAGTAGTCATCTTTGCTGAAAGACTCAAGTCCTTCATGAATCTAATGATATCTTAAGTCTCAAATGAGCTGGTAGCTTCTGTTCGAGAGGCTAGTGTCCAAAATTGTCAGCTCTACCATCATCTTCTCATAGCTGCAACTACCATGAGCATTTAATTCAAACGTCACAAAGGTAGAGCTAAGAGGCAATGACCAAGAGAGTCATCTACTTCATATCAAAGTAAGGTCCAAAATAACACTTTGGAGCACCAAGCTCTCAGAGCATACTCCAGTTATATCTCCACATGGGGAGAGAATTATGCAGACCTCAGCAACATCCTGGTTCCCATGATGCAGACATTTGGTTTCATGGACCAGTAGGGAAATAGCACACTCCATTTAGACAGCTGGAGGAACGAAGCATCAGGGCTTACAGGTCTTTAGGTGGAGATTTAGTATTCTGCGAGATTCAAAATAGCACATTGATCATAAAAGCTAACAATTGCATTGAATGAACATGGAATATCAACTTTTTGCAGAGTCACAAGATCCTGTCAAGAACTAATGAACAGTATTAGTTTGAAACTTCTCTAGACAGCTGTATAAAAACTATAAAAGTGCTGGAAAATTGAGTGTGGAAGGCACAATGTAATTCTCCAATGTCAGATTTGATTAACCTCAACACGTAACAGGAAAAGAAAATTATATTCTCTTACATACAAGAAAAAAGATCGCAGAATAATAAGAGGCCACAATTATGGTTTCTAATGGCAATCATCTCATGGAGCAGCCATCTGACTCCACGAAACAAATTCTGTGTATTCCTATCCCCCATATTATACACTGTTTTCTACAACCAGACAGAGATATCTCATACATATTGCACATACATAAACGCACAAACTGTTACTAAAGTATTCCAGGTAAATCAGAAATGACCTTGCTGTCACTTAAAAAATACCAGCAAATACAATGCACATTTACATTCCCGGCCTTGACTATCAAGATTATCCTTATAATTCATTCCTCCTCTGGCAGGAAACATCTCCAGATATCCTTTCTTGAAAGCAGGCTTTCTTATACTAGTCCTTCTGTAAAGTCAGATTGATAGCTCTGCATTTAGGCTTTAATTGTTTAGAATACTTCTAAATTCATGGATATGTTTTATGTTAGCCGTAGAAATCTATTATTTATTGGCACACAGTCTGTGTACGGATCTGAAGGTTAAAGATGGTCAGCACAAACAAGAAAACAAAAAAGAGAAACAGTTAAATCAGAACAGACAACATGAATATTTATGAGAAAAACACTCTGCTAAAAGGTAATAATTTCCTTTGATTTAATTAAAGGGTAGGGAGGAAAAAAACAATGTAATGGACATAAGTTGTGAAGATTCAAAAAAGCTTTAAGTATGGTTCGTCATGGGAGCTTATTAAAGTTACAAGGGTTTTGTTTGGAAAGGAATACTGTGATGCGAGTAGACACCAGAGGGAAAATATGTTAAAATTAACATATCATCATATGAGTGATAAGTACCATACCCAGGTAATGAAAACACTGGAAGCAAGTGTCTTAAGATGGTCTAAAGACACTCAGAAGCACAATGAAGACATTCACATTTAATAAATAAATATTAATTTTTGAGAACTTGTAACTATTACAAACAAAAGACTAACCTTTAAGGGGCTGAATTTAGGGAGATTACAGTCCTGAGCAAGTTTTTTCAGGGGGTGAAATCCATTGTGCATAAATAATACATGTCATGGTTACAAAATAATACCATAAAGTGAAAGTTAATGTTATTGTCATATAATGATTGCCAGGAATACAAGGACAAAAATGAGCAAATACTTGGTATAAATATGTCTCACAGCATAATGCTCTAATCAAGCCATGGACAGAGTTGCCATAAACAAACCTAGGAAAAGAGTTATTCTTGCAGACCAGAAAATATTTACTCTCTAATTCAATTTAAGATTTTGGTTTACTGGAGTGGATACATGCACAGCAAGAAAGGCCATTTAAGAACTCTCTCTACCAAAGAAACACCAGCTGGAGCCATTCTTGTCTCTACTTGAAAACAGTAATAAACTTGTGGTAAAATTATCTCAGTAGTTTCTACTTTTACTTGGAGATTGGAAAAGATACAGAAAATACTGTCAGTGTAAGTCTGCAAATAGACTTTCCCTCTCTGAAAGGTAAATGCCCATGCTGATCTCCCTCCCCCCCCCCTTTTTACTTTCTCCATTTCAATATTTTTTCCAGGACTGAAAATGGAAGCGTTGCATTCTGAGGAAGACAATCTTTCATGTTTCTTAGTGAAAGAAAACTAGAAAATACTATAAATCTTTTGAGAATGCCTTTTCTTGGCATTTTTATACTCTACTGTCAAAAAAGCTAGAACAACCACTTAAACATTTCAATGCTTCTCCCAATGTAGCTTCTGAACTTGAATTACCCATTCTTTGAAGGGAAATATTATCTGAGAGACTTCAGAACAAGCTAATATGAATTGAGATGTTGCTGAAACTGTAATCCAGCAAACAACTGGGCACCAGCTGGGGACCTCTAGCCATTATCACCAGTCAAAGATTTATCCACTAAACTCAAGAAAACTTGGGAAGAGTTCAAAGCTGGAGCTGGAACTTAATATGTGAACCAGAAGAGAGAATCTAGCTCCCTTGCCCATGCCTTTAGTTATGCTCGAGCTCTATGATGAATACAAAGCAGCAAAAGCTGATCTGACACAAGAAAGCAAATGGGCATTTGCCCTTGTTTTGCCCTTCAACAAAAACTGAAAAGCAGATCAGTTTAATAGGGAAGTGACATTTTATCTAGCCTGTTTTTAGACTCAACAGCATACGTTCAGATATAGTCTCATTTTGTTTTCTTTAAATATAATTAATCTATTACTGTTTAATAAGGCATATAGATTAATATCATTAATATTAATTTAACTCACAAGTGAAGTTCCTATGCAATAGTTTTCTGAATACAGCACCATTACATGAAAAAGTGTAAAATATCCAAGAGATTTATGTTAAACAAACTATTCCCTAACCTACTTTAGCATGGAAGTAAATTAAAATCAACTATTCTTTCTAACCATGTATTTGTTATTATGAAAGGCATTTTTAAAGTGCCTTGAACTGCCTCCAGCAGGGAGGGAAGAGGGGAGAAGCATTTATACTTGTGTGTTCATGTGTTTTTAGGTGCATGTACAATTTGATTATATGTTAACTACATTCAGTGAAGTTTCTGTAGATTCACTAAAGTAAAAGAATAAAAACAGCACTCAGATGTAAAATTATATAAGATTAAAACAAAATTCAGCTGAAGAATATACCTCAATAGCAGAGGGTACTTACACAAATCACTGTAAAACTTAGAGCAGGCAGCAAGATGGGACAATGCCAACATGGGTTTCCCCTTTTTTCCCCTTTTTTTTCTTTTGTACTGGATTTTCTACTGGAAAGGCATTATAGGGAAGAGGGGAAGGAGTTGGGGAACAGATATCCACTAAAAAGGATGAAGATAACAAGAGGAAGGACAAAGGGGGGGGGGAGAAATTAAATTAAGTCCCAATGTGATAAAAGATGAAAAGTCACTGGACTCATGCAGCCCACTTGACCCAATTTCAGTCCATTTTGTTCCAGTGGACTGTTAGGAAAAAAAACAGGAAAGAGTGGGGAAGCAAGGTTAAGTAGGAGAGTGTTTGAGATTGGTTGTTCAAAGTCTGTTTGACAGAACTATTTTAGAGCAAAACATTAAAATTTGCTTTCCTTAAAAGCTTCCCAGACCTGACTGCACTTTGGAATCTTTGAAAGGAAGAGTTGCTGAAGTGCTGTTTTCATTTTCTGGCAGTTCAAGAGTTACACAAGGTCTGCTCTGGAAGTATTATATTTGGCACAAGATAGAAAAATTGCTTTTTACAATCCTGTGTTGAGGTTCCAGAGAATAGCATCTATAAGAGCGAGGTATATTACTAATAGTACGACTTCTAATAGCTTTTATCAAATGAAAAAGTCTCTGATGGTTACCTTCCCCTACTACCCATCCTACAAGAGAGCTAGGCTCTGGCTTAGCATTGCATCCAGGCATTTCAATTAAAGTTCACAAGACACTGATCTTATTTCCTCAAGGGCTACATTTTTCTTCATAAATTTGCAAAGCCACCAAACACAATTTAAACCAGAACAAATCTCTCAAAAGCATCTTATATAGAAGACCTTCTAAAGAGGACTATAAAATATCAAAAGGTATTTAAATGGGACACTTGATTAAAAAAAAGGTAACAGAAGAATTATGTAATCAACCATTTTAATCTTTTCATGTCTTGTCACAAAAAGACATCCATTCACCTTACATGAATAAATATTGACTAAGTATTGACTATATTATTTCTGGTTCAAATTTAACAGAGATCAATTTTATGTCCTATGCTTAAACAAATGAAATGCTTGAGGAGGAATTTACTCTATAAATACTTGAAATAATATTTTCATTTATCTAAATGTTTCTCCTCATACTCCAGAATCAGGATCTAGGTATTAAAGTAGCAAGTGCTTAAAAAAAAAAAAAAAAAAGAAAAAAAAAAGGCAGGCACCTCCCCCCCCCCACCCCCAACACCCCTAAACTCTTTGACCATGTTATGTTTAACAATGACAACTGGGGTTTTGTTTGGTTGTTACAAGCCCCTCCTCCTTGACCACTATATAACACTTTTTCAAGATTAGATTCTACTAGCAAAGTCAATTTAACTTGTACTTACCTCATTCCAACCTCATAGGAGGGAGATGAGCATTCATTAAAAAAAAAGCTCAAGAGGCTGCAGGGATTTTTTTTCTTATAGCCACAAAAAAGTGGCAAATCCTAGAGTAACTCAAGCCATATTTAATTCAGTGGAGTGTTTAAAAAAAACCTGGTTTTACTTCTACTAACCCTCTGAGTCAAGTAAAGAGATATGCTTCTTCAAGTGAAGTAATTTTATGTTTAAAGATCATAACAAATGTTGTAACATATAAAAGAATTATCCTTTTGCTCATGAAAATGATCCTTACTTAAAAAAAAAAATCTAATGTTTTGAAAATCCCTAACAATATTTTAATTTTTTTCAGCATTTTTCTTGCTATGTTAATGTCGTTCTTCTACACAAGCCACAAGACCAAGTTCCTTGTTTCAAAATACGGTTTATAGATCCGTGTGTTAAATCTACCAAGCCTCACTCACTATCTTCCAAGTCCGTATATTCAGTCACATGACTTTTCCATCTGTTTGACTCCAAGGGAAAGCATAGCACAGAGTGCCTTCCTTTTCTGATGTCCTTTTCCAGCTGTGAAACTATTACCAACTTGAAAGGGATATATTTCCATTACAGTGATCTGAAGTATTGTTCCATAAGCTCCATCATATCAAAGTTCTAAATAAAAGTAATTCCTCTCTATTTGGTATTCTATGTGGTACATTTGCTTTCCATTTATACGGAATCTAACTTCTATACAGCGACATGCAAGCAAAATTCATGCTATCACGCACAGAACTCCCAACCAAACAACAAAACCCCCAAATCAAGACATAAGCCTATATTATATAATTCACCTTATTCCAATTCACTAACCCACTGCTCAGATTAGGAAGCTAGTACTAAATTTTTCCCCTTGAATTGCTAGGAAGGCTTTCTGAGTCTCAAGACTACACTTAACTCACAACCAATGAATCAGCTCTCATCTCCTCCTGAAGCCAAGCCACAAATTCAAGCACAAAACACAGTCATAGCTTTCATAACCATCACCAGTCAACTTCTTTCATGTCTGGTCTTATGAAAGAGGAAGAACTTTCGCTAATAAGAGTAGGATACAAGCTTTTTAGTCCCTCTGGTCCTCCCATGGCAGGCCAGTTTGATGCAGTTGGTAACAGCTGACAAAGTCATGACAACATAGTTAAAACTCCTCTACTGCCCCTCCATTTGAGTGAGAATCTGTCTAACCTAGTAATTATCCCAGGAAGCTACTTGAATTCATCCCTCAGAACAATAGAGAACTCTGGTTTAAGACTTAAGTTTGGGGGTATTTCTGCTTTAGGGTTTGTTGGTTTGGTTTTTTGGTGGTTTTGGGTTTTGTTGTTGTTTTTATTTGAAGTGGAAAAACATGGAAGCAGAATTTGGGCAAACTTAAAAGATACAGAGGTAGATCCACATCAGGATGGACATTAGAAAGAAGGATTAATAGAAAAGCATTACCTGGATTAAAGAAAACACTAATACCAAGTGAAATATTTCACACGATTCTAGTGAAAAACTCATTTGTTTTTCCTGCTTCTAGTGTCATTTTATTCTCCTCCAGATCCCTCATCCTCTCATTCTACCTTTGTAATCAGTTTAGGCACAGTAACTATAGCAATGAGTACAGACTCAGTGAAGACAATGAGGCAGATCTTGAATTTGATACAGACCACCAGCAACTACATTAGTTCTTGGCCTAGATCTTTTCTCTTTAGACACATTCTCACAGATAGGAGAGCCAGAGGGAGGGTTTGTAAGTATTGTATGTTGGCTGTAACTGGTTTTATTGCTGTTTCTTTTTTACTACTGTTAGAATAAAGTATATGTGAGTAATCAAAAACATTTGGTTTTACTGCAGTTCTCCCTGTATGTAACCTTGTGCTTTTCTGACTTACAGGATTGCGTATCAGAAGAGATTGGAAGAAATACAAAAAAACATTTACTGAAATGGATCATAGCCTGCTGGAATTACATGTGATATTGCTGAGACTTCCTTCTTTATGATCTGCATTTTGTAAGGAAAGCAACCAAAAGAACGCGACTAGAACAACCTGGAGATTAGTAGGTAGGCTACACAGCCCAGGTTAGTAAGTCTTCTGTCCTCATCCCCTCCAATTTATTTTCCTTTTCCCTCACTGCTTAGAGCAACAACTTTCAAACAGTGCACAGAGCAGGCAGAAAGTGGAAGTCATGTGCTTGAATACTCTGAGGCTGATAAAGGTACCAAGTCCTGTATCTCTAGTTTTACAAACAAGATTTCTAGCCATTTGAGACATGAGCAACAAACCTACAGCACACCTCTCAGTAAGGACCACCAATTTAAAAGGTTTAAATAACACTCCTGGCCAAAAAAATATGAAGAACATGTGGTGGTTTTCTTCCCAGATTAAACACACAGGTAGATAATTCTCTTCATCAACTCCCAGCTATTTCACAAGTGCTAAGAGGAGGCAGAAGAATCTCATATTCTTACATTTTTCTTTCCCATCCTAATTCTCAACACTCCCCATGCTCCTTTTTGCTCCCTTTCCCATCCTTCAGCCAAGAGCCACTGAACAGGCAACATTAACATTTAACACTACCAAGAAGGCTTCAAATTCACAGTTTAGCGAAGCTCACACAGAGTGACAAAAAGCCTCATGCTCCTAAATATGCTGTATCAGGCCACTAACAAAGTCAGATACTTAATGAGTCTACCTCGGTTTCACATTTGGACTATTAACTCTGCAACCACTGGCCTAGAAGGCTTTGTTTTCCTCAGCAAAGCTGAAACTCTGGAGATGTGAATTTGTCACACACTTAAGATAAAGGCACCATGGCCTTTCACAACCCTTATGAAAAAGCCAAATATTTTCAGATCTCCCCTGGCAAACCTTACTGACCACTAAGTCAACTCATGCAGTAACCCATATTTATTTATTTATAATTTTTTGCAATTCAGCCTGTTGATGAAGAGTACTCAGTAAAGCAAAGCATCAGCGTCTAGAGGTCAGTAAAGTGTGAGCGTGGAACCACCCTCTCCAAATCCTTGCTCACTAACATGCTTCCTTCTACCACTTGTTTCCTTTATTTCTCCTACCTCTCTTCTAATAAAGTTTTTGCAGCTACGTTTGGCTGTTGCCTGCCAAGCTGCAGACTCAGACTGCAGCAACACATCTCTGCTTCTCATCTATAGTAGACAGAGCAGAGCAAGCCGCCTGCCACACACCCTGACAAACTCAGCCCACCACCCAGGCAGCCTCTCCCAGCATTAGAGAGGCAGGAAGAACATATAACAGAGGAATTTCTTGCACTTAATATACTTGTATAGGCATGGGATTTGAGGTTGAAACATTTAAAGACTCACCTGAGACTTTGGTCCAAATTCATACCACCAGAGTGGGATGTAAGAAAGGCATCAATGCCTTCTACCTTCAAAGTTAAAAACATCCCCTCAAAAATGCTGACCAAGAATATCACACTTTCATTTCCCTTTCCAGAGTGAGAGGATCCTGAGCTCCTCCTTTGGAGTCACAGCAGCACACCACCCTAACCTTATACCAGGAAAAAAAATCAGAAACCTTCAGCCACCCTGGCCTCAAGCTCCAAATACTCAACTTCCTCACTAATCTTCTGGCTGCAGTATAGGATGCCACTATCAGATTTGTTTCTTCCACCAAGAGAAACTCCAGGACACAATGCTTCCTTTCCTAAACTTCCCCTCTATTTTAACCACTGTGCTTAAGTGAGGGATACGTCCTCTCCAGCTGCACCTGTTGGCAATCACTGTGCTAGCAGGAGCAGTGATGAAAGCCACCTGAGCAGACTGGCTCTTAGACGTCCTCTGCTTTTGCAGTGGCTATGCTTCTTTCTCTCTTGCACATTGTTAGTCTAAAGCTGTCTAGAAGACAAAAAAAAAAAAAAGAGCATAAATCACAATGAGAACTATATGAAAAGGGAGGAACATGGAAATCCAGAAACTAAGAATTTGTATGTGTGGCCATAAAATAGAAAGGGAAAAACCTGCTTCACATTTGTTTCTCCACACCTTCAGAGTGGCTATTTAGCGAAGACCATTATCTGGTTTCTCAGAGATTAAGCTCTCCTCAGCTGCAGCTGCTATTACAACCATAGCAGTATTCAGAAAGAAAACAAAAAAAATTAGGTTTCATTTACTGGATTTCCAAATCCTTTACAAACAAACTTTAGGAATGAGCTATTAATTTCATTTTTCTGTATCTCCGACTAAGAAAGGAACAAAATATACCTGCTTGTCTCCTGTTCCTTTTGGAATACATGCATGTGTTATCTTGCAACAACCAGTTGAAAAATAGGAAGGAGGATGTCTCCTCTCTGGTCTGCTCTAAATTAACTCCTCCTTTTCTTCCACTCTGAACCTCTACAAAAGGCCAGCATCAGTTTTCATCATTTTTAATGCAACTACACTGTGTTGCAGTGTAGTTAATTTAATTAGTTATTGCTGCTATTTGTGTCTTCATGGGAAGACTGAGGGAAAGAAGATTTTTCTTGTCTCACAGCTGGATGCAGCCAACATTTCAACTAGTTTAATGAAGTCAGTTGAAAAAAACCCCACCAACTGGCACTGCAAAAGTTTTCCACATGCTGCAGGATTGACCCAGTACTTTTAGATTTTTGTATTCCAGTGATAGTTATATTTATAACGCCTATCAAACACTTTTTTTTTTTTCCAAAAAGTTCATATGGAAAAGGGGACAAAAGAATCACTTTTTATTTCAGAAAAAAACACTGTAAGTCAAAGTCCAGAGCTTGTCACTTTTTAGTGAAGAGTGACATGACACTCTATTCCCAGTACATTTGCTGTCAAGATTACACATACCATATCTAGGACGTAGCTGGCAGGTCACGTGCTGTGCAGATAACAGCATGAATAGTATGTGTAATTAATGATGGAAATGCATGATGGTCAAGAATAATAGTCTGTGTTTTCCCTTATGCTGACAGAAAAGTCTTATGGTACCCTTGCTATTTACTGAAAAGCATCTCTCACATTTGTTCATTCATTCACAAAATTGAAAATATATTTTTTAAAATCTTAAAAAATATACTTAAATGTTCTGAGAAAAAACAATACTCAGATTGTTCCTACAATTCTGAAGCCATGCTTTTCCATCTGTGTAAGCAGATGGATGTTAGACCTCATTTACAACCCTTAGTGGAATCCAGTTAATCAAGGATAGGTCAACTCCTGGGATACATATCATTTTGCTTTAAAGTACGTAAGATAGAGAAGGAAAAGACTATTCATGCTTTTCATGTTTATAACTTGAGCAATCTTAGTCATTAATTTGTAAAATCAGAATAAACATTTTTAAATGACCACACTGATTTTACACTTAGTCCAAGACTTTCATCCAAAATTTAGAAAACCCTTCCAATTTTAGAGAAGGCTAAGTTTGGAAAAGTGGCTCATGCAATGCACATATGATTAAAATGTGAAAATTGGTTAATTTGGGATATAGGATTTTCTTTAGCTGCACCTTTTGCCCAGGAGCAACCACGGAAATGGAATTCATTATTCAAATAGTGACAGATCTAGGTCAGAAATGCAGAGAAGGCATAGTGATCTAAGAGGATATAGGAACTCACATAACCATATATCAATTAGAAGAAATTATTAAAACTGTCCCTTGGTGCACCACATTGCTTTAGGGCTTTCAGAAAAACTTGCCACTGCTCAGGACAGCTTGGTGGCACTTTATAACTCAGGACACTGAAGTAACTGCCCAGATGATGCCTCATAGAGTGGCTGTTGCATTGCCTAAAAACAGTGTAATGCAAAGGAGAAGGGCATGAAGATACAAATTTATTAACTTTAGACACTTTTTTGAGTATAGTGAAGAATTAGCCTCCAATATTCTGCATGACAAAACAGTAACTGGCATAAAGGTGTATTTTCAATTAATGGAAAAGTTTACATCTACAATGTCAAATTCTAAGAATTATCATTTAGGGACAAAATTCAAAGCCCCTGACACTTCCATTTCATGCACTTCATTTGCAGGAGCATGTTAAATGGAAGAAGGAAGATCCAGGCAGGTACAGGTGGGTTAGCCTTCCCTCAATTCCTGGGAAGGTGATGGAGCAACTAATTCTCCTAGAAGGCATTTCCGAACACAAGAAGGACAAGGAGGTGATTGGGAGTAATCAGCATGGATTTACAAAGGGATTTACTTAAGGGTGGCAGGGGAAGGCGTCCATGTTTCTGGAGTTACTCAGGATTTTAAAAAATAAGATACACATAAAAGTTATTTCTATGAAAGGAATCAGTGTTTACATCCACAAACACACAAAACTGTGAGAACTTGCAGCACTGAATTGTCACAGGGCATTACCAACTTGCAGTCTCTGATAGTGCACTTTAAAACAGGCAAATTTCAAATACCATACAAACTGATATTATTCTTTATAACCAAAAGGGTAGCTGTAAAAGACAAGCATAATTTCTCACAGTGCTTTTAAAAAGTTGTCCAAAAGCATCACATAAGAAAACCAATGTCATTTCTTTTTGAAGAAAAATAAATTAATAACTGCACAAACAGAAAATGGATGGCATAAATTTTAATTAATTAAAAGAAATATAAGAGCACAATAACCATGGGACAACCACCCTGTTCAATCAATGTTTTTCTACTGCAAATAGCATAATCACAAGCTTTTCAGTTTAATGCAGTGTACTCTGCTGGAAATTTGAGAAAAAAAAATGAAAATAACAGTGTTGATGCCTCCTATGTCCAATTATTTGGCTGTTAATTTCTCTGTTAATGGTGAAAAACATTTTTTCCAGGTTTATCAGGTACTACAGCATCTCCTCAATTCAGTGTAATAATACAGACCGACATTACTACACACATTCATCAAAGTAAACACAGATGACCTAAGTATGTAAGGCCATCTGCCTGCTGCAAGTTTCCACCGTGCTGTGGGCAAGACGGCCACCTGACAGTAAATCTTTAGCACATTACTTATTCCCGGTATTGACAAGACATTTCCTGCTGAGAATAGCTGAACGTTTGTGCATTAGTACACTCTGTCCCTTATCATCACTACCAGATTTCCAAGTCCCTTGCACGGGTAAAGGCAAACGTTGCAGACTGAGTGAATGGAGAGACGAACTCCGTTTCTGGTGAAGCTCTCCAAAGATAAACACACTCACAGCAAAGGCAGAGATGTTTTTATTCTCAAAGAAATAACAAGAAGTAAAGATGTTTTCTACCAGATTGCGAATATAAGTCGTGAAAGCAACATACTCTGGGCAAAATTTCTCTCTGACTTGTGAGATTTCTCCAGGAACCCACCACATACTGAGAGCACTCTTACTTCCTCTGCTCCCACTGAAAAAAGTCTCAAAGGTTGTCTCAGATTTCTGGTGTAACTTGCAGTTAAGAGTTTGGACATTGTCAGCACTAGTCTCACAGGACATTATGAATTGAAAGTAAAAAGTAGAAAATCTTTTTCTCCACATTGAATGGATTCTACACGTATCATCCTCTGGGTGACTCCAGACAGTTCACAGAACTGTTTACATAAGTCCAAGCCGAAAACCCAGTGGACAAAAAGGGCAAACCCCCCCACATCTGGGGAAAGGCATGAATTAGCAAAAAGTTGCTAAAAAGAGCAAGAGCAAAATCATAATGTAGGGTATCGTGCAGTTAAGAGATAACAGGTTGAAAGAGAGGAGGCGTGAAATACATTTACATAGAGTTAATTTGGTGCCTTCCTGCCTTTATGATATATATTTGTGTTTGTTGTCCTTGTCATATCAAATTTAGTTTACCTGTACCAATACCTGAAATTCTATGGGCCATTTTCTCAATGTTTCTTTTCCATCGATGCTTCATCAGCACAGTTAAATCTACTACTGTGCAAAACTCAAAGCACTCATTTTTCTCATTCATAGAAGCATCCAGAGCTTCAGTGAAGTTCCTATCTACTCTCCAGACTGCCAGCTTGCCACAAGAATCAGATTCTTGCCAATGTGCAGGTCCTGACAGAAATATTTTATGAATAAAACAGAAACAAAATTTTTCATGAATAAAACCAAAAAGGTGAAGGTGATTACCTTCACCTTTTTACACCAGCAGTAGTCTCTCAATTACACTTAAAAGATCAAGCTTCTAGCCTCAGCCCTCATGCTGAGAAGATGACTCCTCTGCGCTATGCATTGCTGCAAGAAAGGTAAATATTTGGCTATTGTTGCACCACAAAGACAATCTGTCTCCCTCCTTCTGCTCTGTTTATTCTGTAGTGACATACTGTACTAGTAATGCTGTTATTCGTTCTCCCATTTATCCTCCAAAGCCACTAGCAAGGATTAATTACCAAGGATGAATTGCACTGAGGTTCAGAAGTATGTAAGCTACACAGTTTATAGTCTAGA
The DNA here is from genome assembly GCF_929443795.1 of Astur gentilis. NCBI lineage: Eukaryota > Metazoa > Chordata > Aves > Accipitriformes > Accipitridae > Astur > Astur gentilis. The sequence continues at coordinate 7,442,207 of NC_064893.1, read as the reverse complement.
AGTGGACTAGAGAAAATATTACTGAGAGAAATTAAATTTCACTGAAACAGGTCAGGTATCAGAGGTATCAGCTGGTCCTTTAAACAAGGAACCTGCCAATCGTAATGACTGACAGTGTTGTTATTAATTTTGATGTATGCATACCTACTGTATGCTGACACATTCTATTAATTCATTTTTTCAACTTCAGTTCTGGTCCACCACAAGGACAGTGCCCCCAGGCATATCACATGTAAAGGCTGACACCAGCCACTATGCATCTAAATTTTTCTCGCTGAATTAAAAGCATTGGAGTCCCTAAGGCCGTTAAGTCCGTAGCTGGTACTGTCCTCTACATAGAGGTCTTCCTGCTGTCCTGCCAATGTGGTTTACACATTGTGATCTGGAAGATGTCAGTCATGTGAAATGGCAAATCTCTTCTAATACAAACCATCCACGGCATATCAGTCCTTTCACGTTTATTTTGGACAACTTTGCCACCACTCACGTGCTCCAGTCTATTTACTGTTTGTGAATTCAAAGGAGCTAGTAATTGCTGAAATGAGTGAGACTACCACATGACGCTCTGCAAGACCACACTGGGTGGCAATGTTGACAAATGCGCTCATGGTTCAAAAATGAGTTAAAATATAGATTTCCAATACAGCCAAATTTAAAGCATACTGCAAATGTTCCTCCAACTTCAACGTATTTCATAATGCCGGCTGAGTACTTCCCAGCTGTGTCCTTGAAGCTCTGATTTTTACACTCTATGTTGACTAAATTCTGCCTAAGGAATGACTGAATCAGGGCTATATTAAGGATGAGCCCAATCAGTGCCAAACAGTTAAAAAAGCCAAACACTCCCAAAAGAAGTAAAACATCTCAGAATACCAATAGCAATTACAGCACTATCAGATAATTTGGAAAAGGGGCCACTGGTTCTGCCGGGGGCTGGAAACTCTTGTGCCCTTTTTCTTCTTAACTTCGTACTCCATAGCAGAATCAGATTGGTGGTCTCCAGTGCATTTTACCTGTGACAAAAACCACATGGCAAAGATGATCTTCTTATCTTAGCCAACTAAGATAATGGGACCTCAGCGCTCTCCTGGCACCTGAGGATTCCCAGCACCCCTATGCACAGATTTCTTCACCATTTTGCTGGAGGGAGAAGTGTCCTCAGAGAGAAGATAGAGAATACATGCTGCCTGCTTTCTGCTGTTCCACCTGCCCACCTTGGAACACCTTGGAAGAGGGCAAATCCCAGAGGACAGAGCTTAGGACTGTGCTCACAGACACTGCAACTGCAGCGCTCCCCTGTTGTGGTATCCCAGGCACATTTAGAACAGCAATACAACCCTCATACCAAATTACTGCTCATCCGTGAGCTGCAGGATGCTGTCCTAATGAATCATTATTTGTTAATTTTATAGCACAATACAAAAAGCCTTCAGCTTCCTTCCCTCAGAAATCAATAGCATAAATATGCAGCCTTTACTGGCAGGAGCTGATCCCTACTGAATTCATGATCAGCATGAGAAAAAGCAACAAGCGGTATCTTTGTGTTATACTAAAAAAGTCCCCAGCAGGGAGGGCAAAGATATCAATTCTGATAAAAGAATGTAGATGACATTAAAACGTCATATAACTTTAATTAACTGCATGCCTTATTATTTATTTTAAAAATAAAATGCATATATATCGATTTGCTCTTTGAGGTAGATGTTATACAAACAAGAGAGCACAAAAAGGCAAGGATGATGGCCCATTACACGCACAGAAAAAAAATTGCATAACTCAGCTGTGACTCATTACAATACTGGTTTGGCATTTAAATTGAAGACACCTTATTTCTGTTTCATTGCTAATCTACAGAATGTTCAGTGATTTTCCAACCAACGCTGGGATTAAGTTAGTCATTTTTGTGAGTAGAAAACATCAAGGCATAAAATAGAATTTCAAAAGAACTAACAGAAACATTTTAATAAGAAGAAAAAATGAACAAATACACCAAAGAAGTCACAAGCAACTCAATAACTAAGTTTTCCTTATTAGAAAAGTTTTGGGTTTTTTCAAATTTCTGTTAAAAGCTGAGCATTCTTAGTACATATGTGCACTAGCAACCTAGAAAATCCACATTGAAAAAAGCAAGGGTTCAATGAAAAAAACCCAACCCAAAAATACAGCAGTATTCTCCTGGTGAGCTTTTCAGATTGTTGCTTTGATGTGCTCATGGTGGCCATTACTCCTAACACCTTGGTTCCCAACGTTTCTCATCACTGTGAATAGGATCCCAAAGAGACCTTAAACTGTAATTTTGACTTAACATCACAATTTAAAATTCCCTCATCTGCCTGTAGAAAACCACCATTTTCCTGCATTTGTTTGCAATCTCAAGCAGAATTTGTTTACATCTTTTTTTAGCTACAAATTTTCTGTGACACAGACTTTGGGTGGCATTAAAGTAGATAAGCATGAAGTAGTTGAACTATGAACTTAATTTGTCATAAATCAAAATCTCTGATCATGCTTCTTTGCTTTAGTGGCAAAGGCAGTGTTAGCCATGAAAGAAATTTTGGAGGGGACTTTAAAGAATTAGACGTAAGTCTAAGACATATTGACAGATTTCATACACATTCAGCAAATCCCACTGATTACAATCAGGCATTACTCACATTGCATAGAGGTCAGCATCTGTGTATGGCTTTGCCAGTTGGGGACTTCCTAGTTCTCAATGTTAAAATTATTACCACTGACTAGGTTTTGATCTAGTCATTAATCCTTGTGCAAACTGAGGGGGTTTTGTCCCAGATCATGAGTTTATATACAGAAATATTTGATGAACTTAACAAATTACTAATAGATCCACTGAACACAAATATTTATCTTCAAGGATTTAGTCTTCAAGCCTTGTTTCGAATTTGTGATCAGGTTCATCTCCAAAAGGAAGACAGCTTTGGGATTAGGATTTCTGTTCCCAAAAATCTAGCTAAGTGCCCTGATCAAAACTTCTAAACGTCATCTCTGTTCCATGATAAGATGAATGCAAGTATTCTAGGAATAATACTGTTCAGAGATTGACTGAACCTATTTTTTCTGAGCATGTGAACTCTCAGGACTCAAAAATTCATGGAAAACATATATAAATGCCATGTGATCATAACCAAAAGTTTTAAAGAAAAAATGGACGAAACAAACACAAAGTAAAAAAAAAAAAAAAAGAATTGGGGTTGTTTACATTCTATTTATAAAGCTTACAAATGAACATTGAAGATCTTTTCCTAGGTACATTGAACTATTAGTTCCACAAATAAAGTCACTTCGTATGACCTTCACTTGGATTGCATGACCTCACTTCCTTACATTTCCCTTCTCTAAGCTTACCTGCTGCTACAAAGTAGAAAATACTGTCTCATCACCAGTCTAATAACAATTATGATTAATGTAATTAAAATCAGAATTATTCCAGAAACTACAGAAGTCATCTGCTTTATTTTCCTCTGTTTGTATGTTTCAATCATTTATTTTTACATCCACTTTAATAATTATTTTATTATTTCATATTAATTTGCTTTCAATAAATTAAATTCAACACACCAAGGGACCTCAAAACAAATTAGCTCTTAGCTGCGTCAGGCTTTAAAGATCCAAAACAAGATATTGTTTTTCCCTTGGTGGCCTTCATAAATATACATTAGACATACTGTGAAAGGGCTGGAGCTGGCAGCTCCAAAGTTCACTTTCTATAACCAGAAATCTTGTACCACAAATATATGTTTTGTTTTGTTTTCTGGTTCCGCCCCTCCCTCTCCTGAAGATATTTAGAAGACTTGGCTCTAAAATCTTTCAGGAATAAGAAATTTTTAATCCAGTCTGCAATTATGTACCTTGTAAATTCCATTAGTATGTTCTGTATGTTTTCAGATTACATGAATAACTATTACACTTCCTTATCTTTTTAAATTACATATACACTCCAGAAAGATTTCAAGGTTGAAATTTAAGCAGAGAATAAAAAAGAACTTCACAAGTGAAGTTCCTACAAAAACAAAATATCAGAGGCAGCAAACACATAATTTGACTATAGATCAATTTTACCATACTTTTCCTTCCCTTGTCCTCAAATCCCTGGTTAAAATATGTCAATATTATTTACAGCAAGGAAAACTACATGGCTTTTCCTTCACAAGGGAGAGTCCTAATGACAAAGTTACTTAGGATTTTGTTTGCTTGCTCTTTCTCTGGCACCATCAGTCTCACATTGTTAGCTGCCTAATGTCACAGTTCAGTTCAAGTCATGACCACACAAGCCTCAGGCTCACGTGCAAAATATGGTAAGCGCTGAAAGCCCTTTCCCTAGAGCTGTGAGTCACATTTTTCAACAGCCTCAGATTCAGAAAGGCAGGAGGAAAAAAACAAAAAAAAAAAAAAAGGAAGACAAAATAGAAAAAGGTTTTCCATTTCTTAGGGAAGTCTATTAGCCAGTGCATTAACAAGAGTTATCTACCCCTCCCCTTCCAGTGCTAAAATAAAAATTGAATCTGTGTTCACCTTAAAGAGAGGATTTTAATCGGCATGCAGGTTCCTGACACAGGGAGGCAAAAGTCATGAAAGTAAAGTAGAGGTACAACTTCAGGCATACCTCTTCCTTCAGCATTTCTAATTCTCCTGCTTTTAGGACGGGTCTACATTTGCATTTCAGTTCAGATCTGATGTTGCTTTTCAAGTGAATCCCAGGATTGTGGCATGGTCTTGCAGCACACAAACTTACTCACTCTCAGACTGAGCTACAGTGAAAGATGCCCCACCAATAATGATAGGTTGCTCCATGAAGTCAAGTCTAGAGCCAACCTAAAATAAAAGTCCTGAAAACACAAAGTGCTGAGTCCAAGGTCTCAGCACCAGCTGTTTTTCTTTCTAGTCCCATCCGCCTTGGCCAGCCCTACCTGCCAATGCAGGCATTTGCTGAGATATCCCCTTGCCATTTCCATCCTCACTTGTTATTCACGTGCCCCTTCTCCTGTGCTTAACCTTCCCCATCTCTTCTGGCATGGAAGCCATCAGCTTTGTGAACTCGATTTTCAGGGTGACAATTAGCATGCCAGCATGGCAGTGGCATGCCTGAAGTCACCCTTCAGATGAACAGTGGATCAAGGATCAATTGTGTCAGACTATCAGTCACACGATACTATACATATCACAAGCAATCCACTGCTTACGTATGCAAATTTATACATTAGTGTAAAACTGGTGTAAACTAGAGCTGATTTTTAGGACTGTTCTCAGTAGCAAAGCTACTATCAAGATGAAATATTATTATATCACCTTAGCTTTCCATACCTAAGTTAATCACATATATTTTAACTATCCCTTATGCACTTCTGTCTCACAATTAATGTTTGTAAGGTGCCTTAAACTTTTCCAATAAAGGTGCTATTAAATTATCAGTACCATTTGATTTTGAATTTAATAACTTCTTCTGTTTGACATACTGTGGGTTCAGCTCCTTTTCTCCCTTCTGGCTCCTCAACTCATAGTAGAAATGCATTACAGCACTACAGTCCCAAGAGGAAAGCAAGCGGTGCTGGTGTTCACAAGTCCTGTTCCCAACATTAAAAACTGGACTCCTCCCAGAACGGTTATTCATTCTTAGATCACCGAGAGAAACGATGCTGGTGTCACAAGACTCTTCTGTCCACCTGGATGAAATCAGGATTAAAATACTGGTATTTGAATAAAGGTCCTCCCAAGTGAATTACCAATGACAAATCTGATAGAGGCTATAGGTTACTTTTTTTAGGTAAAACTCCTTCCTACAATTTGCTGGTTATATATATATCTATATAAACATATTAAAAGTGTGGCAAAGCTACATCATTGACAGTCTTGCCATCGTCAGTAATCCCTTTCTTCACTTACTTTGAGGGATGATCTATTAAGTTCTGGAAGAAAAATGTGCTACTTGGCATCTAGGCAGAGAAGTATCTGACAAATACGCAAAACATGACCTTATGGCTCCAAAGAGCTCTTGAGATAATTGATCTACAAACACACACATTATCAGACAGCAAAGCAAATTATAACCAGCCACTAAAGGCACCAGTGGCTCAATAAATGATTTCCTGACATTTCAGTATATTACAGAGGCAGCATATCTTTCCTTTGGGGTTCACATCACAGCAGGTCTATTTTCTTTGTAAACTCTAGATGGAGATGCACAAAAAGAAAAAAAGACTCTAAACAAAGCCATAAATATAATGGCAGGTTTGACTTTTGAAAATGAAAATGTCTGGCTAGGCTGTTTGCTCAAAATCTAGACTATGGCAACAGTTTTCTGCAGGTTTTTCCGTCTGGTACTTATGTGATTGTGTGGTACACTACTGTATATATTTTCCCAGAATAATAGGAAATAAAAAGCCCTACATTTAAACTGACAGGATATGATTTTTCTCTCTTTGACATCTATACATACAACAGCAGTAGATGAAACCTCTGACTGTTCAGATTGTTATTCTTCCTCCCTCTCCAAATAAGTACAAAAACTCCCAACATCCAGTTCCAGGCAATTGAATGGCTCAGAGCACCAACTATTCTGCATGTACATTTTGACACCCCCCCAGTCATCGACTCAAATTTATGCCAAGTTAATAGTAACTAGAAAATCCAACAGCTGTGCATGGCTGTATACGAAAAACTAATGATTTCAGGCAAAGTCCTAGTGGATAGCTGTCTATATAATCACAACTGTTACTTTGGCTGGCAATTTCCAAACAGGTAAGAACGAATGGGTCACAGAACCCGAACTATTTTCTTACATGTAGAGACACTGATGAGCCAGTATACAGATGTTTGAATAGCTACTACAGCAACACTAAATACTTACACATCTCTTTATGTCAAAGCATTCAGAGTGGCATAATTCTGTTTTCTAGCCTGTGGAATTTCAGGAATTAGTGTGAAAACAAAATTTTGATTTATTTTGGATTTATCAGTAAAAATTGTTTCTGTGACTATGACAGCACATTAAGCTTTCCAGATGTCTCCTAAGAAGACAAGACAACAGGATGTTTAGAAGCATCCACTAAAATTTGTTCACACAAAATTAAATTAAGGATCTCATCTCCAGGCTTTGGCATACTTTTTTACTAGATGGACTTAGTCAGAATAGTTTCTTAAGACCCGGATTGAAAGCCACAAGTCACAGTGGCTAGTCAAGATTGGAAAGCCCTTCATATAAAGAACCTGGAACAAAATTGTGCCTGTGCACATTTCCGATCTGTGACTTTCAGCCTATGTTTCACTGTCACACAATTGTCAGAGGAAAAACAGTTACTGCCATCAACACAGTGGGGTAGATCCTGTCTTTCATCTGTGTATCAGCTTGGAAACCTCTACTGGGACCAATGAAACTATCCCTGTCTAAAACAGCTACAATTAATTATGCATGCTTACCTAAGGCAAAATAGTGCTAACAAAATTCTACAGAAATAGCCAGTTTCTGATCTGTGCGAATGAGATGTCTCTCTCTGAGTGTATATTCTTCAATCCAAGGGATGCATTTAAAAGCCTTCCATCCACAAAAGAAAAAAAAAAAAAAAAAAAAGCAGGTAAAGCTGATGGTAAGAGCAGGAAGTGGAACCAAAACAGAGGGAACCTGTCACATTCTTTGGGAAAGTTGCTCTTTGGACTCAGGCATACCATTTTTTAACTATTTTCCTTCCTCACTCAGATTTGCTTTAAATTTCTCTTTTTCATCAACTTCTATTCCACCTAAAAAGATGGACACACATAATGTAATGCCAAGTAAGTAAAAGTAGAATAACAATAAAAGCATACATGGAAGACTCGTATTTATTAAAAATTTATAAAAAGGAAAGATAATAGAAATGTGGGAACCCATCTCAGTGTTCTGACACTATGATATGGCATTCATTCCTTGTCTTGCCTTTTGTTGCTCATTTTGTATGTCTTTGGAAATTAATTTTTTAAGCAAAGTTGAGTCACTGACTTTTATCTCACCTCTGGTTCTGAATAAAAGCAGGAAGAAAATGGCTTGTGATGTAAAAAACACTTTTTAAAAAGACCATTCCAAAATAATCCTTGGTGACAACTGGATGCCGCATATGGATATATCTCCATAAACAGATCATAGAGAGGTAGCTCCTGGAATAAGATTTCTGACCTTGAATGTCAGGAAAGGCAAAGCTTCTTCTGAAAGCAAGGAATGAATATAGCTGTGTCACATTGCCAAGAACTCAGCTGGGCAGCAGATATCATTTTATATGAGTTTCTGTGGATTCCTTTTACAGAAAGCTGGCAGGATGGGTCAGGGGAGGAGAAAAGCAAGATTAAAATCTACTAACCTGGATTTATGCTTGCAGTGGGGTTGCAGAACTGCCAGTTCATTAGCAAAAGGCCTACTTTTCTTAAAACACACTATGGTTTGCCATTGCTAGTATAGTAAAGTCAATGTATCTTTTTTAAATTGAGCTGAATTCTCTTCTGGTTAGTAACAGAATGATTAAGTAAGGTCTGAATCGTCGTATTGAAAGATTCAGAAATTTGTGTTTGCAGTACATTTCTAAGAATAATTTGGATCAAGATCAATGATCATGCGTTAATCTTTTCTGTGTTTGGCACTATGGATATTTCTATTTCATTTCAGAAATCACTCAGACTGATAAGTAGTCAAAATATTAGCTTATATGAACATGGTATAAGGACAATAATCTACAACTGATATGTAGGCAAAGAATCTATTCACTCTGAAGACAGCAAAACTGCATACAGAAGTGCATAAAGGAAATGTGCTGAAATGGCACACTTACTTCAGAAAAAGAAATAATTAGAAACAAAAAAATAGAGTGTCTCCCATTTGCAGTACTGAATCAGATGTGGGTACAACTCAACTGAAACAAGAGTCCTGTGTTTTGTCTCTCTACAACTTATCTTCAGTACTGTTGGTATCGGCAACCCTGGAACAGCTTCCATACCACCTTCAGTAGCAACGCTCCTTGCCCTAAGCAAAATGCAACATTTTAATCAAGTCCATGAAATGAGATGGAAACATAATGCAGCCTTCTGAAAAAAAATGCTTTGGCACAACTGAATATCTATGGTCAGGGCAGCAAACTCTTATCACTGCTATCCAAACAGCACGTACAACAAATGCTAGTACAATTTGTCTGCTGGAACAAACAGAAGGAAAAAGCCATGGAAATCTGTGAAGATGCTCACCCTCATCATACCTCTGGGGAATTTTGCATTGCAGTTACTCTAGAATGTAAATTTTGCTATGCACTCACCCAAAAGAAAGCATAGTTTTAAATCCATGGATAGCTAGTTGAATAAGTATGTCTCAGAAATCCACCTATAGATGTGTTGTGTGTTTAATATGCGCATCCATTTCTTGAAATGAAGGATCTAGTCACTACCAGTTTTCTTCCACCTAAAGTTTAAATCAATATTCATTGTAAAACTAATAAATTTCTATTTATCTTCTTCCAATCTGCCAATTTTGAGCAGTAATGAAAACAAAGCTATAAGCTGAAAATAAGGCTCTAAGACACTGAAAGCCATTCCTTCTAATGAAGAGCAGAACATGCTTCTCTAAGTTATTATTTTCCTCAAGAGGACAGACTTCCTCATGCAGCACAGCACCTCTATTCAAAGCATCACAAGCTGGAAAAGCACGCTGGATTCTTCATAGTAGCAATATTTCCATAAGAAGTAGCAGGGAAGTTTAAAGTAATAGTTTAGGTACGGGGGTTTTTTTTGTTTTGCCTTATTTTTTCAATTACTAGAAAACTTTATAGCTTGAAATTACTTTCTTTTGTTGGTGTCTTGAAGCCTAATACATTTATCATTCCACACAGAGAAGCACAGCATGTAGAAGTATAGCTATATATAAAAACCAATGCATGACAGGAAGGTAGCTTACTTTGTCCATGTTCAAATACAGGTATGTTCTTCCAACCCAATTGCATATTTTCCATATTCAAGCATATTTGATACTTTTTAAAGCACTATGTATATTAAGTTGTTCATCATACTTTTTCCACAGAAAAACAGTGACTGTGAAGAGCACATAATACTGCTGGCTTGAGTTTGAAATGGGATTGTCCTAAGGAGGTGTCAGGTAAAACCTGTCTCTTCCTCTAACCTGCTGCTTGATGCTGAGAATTAGGAAGCACAAAAACCCAGCTAAAGTAATGAGAGGTAGCTACCCCGAAGGGCTGAAAATTACACTCTTGGTACATTATATGTTTAACAATTTATACACATATTAGTAGTAATTTATTTTATATACACACTCAAATACCAAAATACATGCCTCAAAATAATTTTCAGCTAATATCTGTAAGAAGTCTGAGTGTAGTCAAGCAAATAGTGTTACAAATTGTACAAATGTTCTTAAAACTCTGCCTGTAAATATTTAAGGGTGTGCTTTTAAACTGTTGGTTTTGCACTAATCTTATGAAATTATTGTTTAAATAAAGCTGGCTGCAAGTAGTAATTCAAGCAACAGCCTAAATAGATGCAAACCCAAAATGCAAATTAGTGTCAAAAAAAGAAAAAAACAAACATTTTCTGTTTTCTTCTATCTTTTAGGATGGTAATTAAATTCCTGTTAGAACAGACAAGAGAGACACAGGAAAAAAGGATATACCGAATACAACTATGAATTTTAAAAAATATAGCTTTCTTATCCCCTCATGAAAATCTTTTGATAGCCTTTAGAATATACATATTTTTAAAATCAAACTATAAACCTTCCAATATTTGACTGACAACCCGCTTGATCCACTGGATGTAGTTGCTAGGATACCATGAAAGCTCCTTTCTTCTCTCCCAGCAGTCGGCATACACTGCCACACATATTCTTCTTTAATCTTGTTGTAACTTTTATCTGACCTTTCACTTATTACAGTTTAGTAAAAAAGAAATGTTTGTTCATGAACAAATCTATGTATTTGATGATCTATATTCAGGTCACAAGCTTAACAGGTAAATCTATGTGATGAAATTTCATGCCAAACTGTACAAGAGAGGACAGGATCACACTTTATAAAGAATTAATTTTTCTTTTCAAGAGTTTGCATGGAAGACAGAGATGATGATCCTTGATTTCAAAATGTATGTCAATAATATCCAAAAGTTTTCTATAAATATTCAAATATTGAGGGAAAAGAATGAGAAAAAAAGAAAAGTGTGCCATGGAACTGCAATAATACCAATAGCCATGTGGACATAAATTAAATAAAGTTGCTCAAGACTTTCGGGAGAAGCATTACATTTTAAACACAAATTTAATTATCACCTAAGAAGCAGAACACACCCCTCAGAGTTTTCTAAGAACTAACATCAGAGTTCTAGCAACAAGAAAGAGAGAACAAAGACGGGAAGGAAAAAGGAATAAAATTAATAATTCTTTGAAATGAATTTCACTACTGTGTTTCTTTACTGCTGTAGGATTCTGACATAATTAAACACTCAAGATTCCCAATTTCCTGTAAAAAGTTAGTTCTCTCTATGGCCAGTGGACAGACCACTGATATGATAAATAAAAAATGGCCAAATTACATATTTTGTAAAGTTAAAATTAAAGAAAATGTTATTCCAGCTCCTCATTTCCAGATATTGAATAGTGAAAGTGGGTAAATGCTGACTGAACTGAAAATGAATAAACTCCATTTCCATGCATTTATAAGAGAAAGCATCTCTGGAAAAAACAGTGCTGAGTGCTTTAGATCAGAACACTAGAGCTATCCCTAGAAGATCAGCAAGAGTAGTGCAAATACATCCCCCAAGTACAGATACTTCTCAAACTTTGTAAGAACGTTTCATTTACAAAACACCCATTTTTAATTATTTTCATAAAGAGAGACTCTACTCAAGCTTTTCTCAACTTCCAATAATGTGCAGGCAAAATTAACCATCAGCATCCAAAGGTCTGGTATGTTAGATATAACCTTGGTGGTAACACATCTATCACAGAGACAAGACAAACTAAATCTTACAATGTGGTTCATTACAGCTAATGCAGTTTATCAAAGAGACCAGTAAGAATTGGTAAGAAACAATACTGCCTTGAGGAAAACTGAGTGTTTAAAAAATTTTTCCAGTCTCATATTAGAAAGAAAATTTCAGATCCCTAGATTTACATGAAGAAACAAATTCAGAATGTTTTGAATCATCTTCAGTTTTAAATTTCTGTCCATATTAATGCAGTATAAATTAGAAGTTGAGAGATTTGAGAACAAAAATAGATTATTGGCTTTGATGAAGTGACTCTTCAATGGTGTCAGAAAATAATTACTATTTTTCAGGAATAAAAAATTGATCAAATCTACCCAGTTCTTGCAAAGACTTGTGGTTTGCTGCATTTTTGTTTCGTTGTTGTTTAATACAAATTAACATTTTCCCTCTGCTATGTAGAGCTCAATAGCATGCCACAAGTAAAATACATAGCTACAAATTCCTTGTCATCCTTTGGCAAGAAAACCTTGATTAGGTAAACCTCTTTTTAAAGGTTTCATTCACCAAAAATCGAACCAGTAATGCATTCTGACATTATATCAATTTGAGAAGATGTATCTTGGTTTTAAGATAGAAGGCTTCTACAGACATTCTATTCCCATTCTCTGCAAAACTCTGAAAGCAGAGAAGCTTTGTTTAGGCCAAAGCAGAGAATGACTAACCAGATAGCTTTCCTCTATTTTCCTGTTTACGACACCATTAATGAAGTAGCAGGGAAATACAGGTTTGACCATGAAAACACTGGGAACAAAGCTTACTACTCTTAAGTTTCTAAAGAATTGCACGGGATTTTCATAGTGTACCCGGATTCTGTATTTTTTTAGATAAAAGCATTTTGTATTTATTAGTAACACCTCAGATAACCCAAAGTGTAAAGAGTATGCCATCTTAAAGTGATACCATTTGCACTTGAGGATACTACTCACACCTTTTGCTCACAGGTTTTCCTTAACCTCATTCATGAAAATTCCTCCTTTGAGTGACTTCTTCCATCTTCTGCCAAAGGCAGAAGGTTTTACCTTCCTCCCCTATTCATAACTCTTCCCTAGCCCAAGTCACATCCTGAATGGTTATTGTCTGGTCTTTTTGGTAGGTAGTTTGAAATTTGTAATGGATTTGTTATTACGAATAGCTGCTTTCATAAGGCATTCTTTGTTTGTTGCTGATACTGTTTGTGGATTAAAGCATGAGGGTAAGTACTTGAAGTTCTAGAACTGTGTGCATGAAGAAACGTCTTTTGAAGAAAATGAAAAATAATTTTGCTATTTTATACCTGCTGTATGACTGATAAAAAGCGTCTCATCATTCAGTACGTAACTAGTGAGATGCAAGTGCAGCGCTGCCACAAATAAGAAAGGATTGTTTTCATGCTTTTAGCCTCTGGTAGTAACTCAGTGTGTTGAATATTGAGAATAAAGACACTTTTGCAGGTGGAATTCACTACTAGGATCTGACAGCACACAGCATTCAACTCAATTGCCTCTTTTTTGAAACTTTCTTTTGTTTAGACCCATTTAGAATTAAACATGTTTCTTCCTCTCCATTAATTATTTTGGCTACTCTTTTCATATACCTGCAGTCAAAAACAAAGGACAGACTGCTTTCATTGGGAAGGTACAGAGATCCTTTCTTTGTTTAGGAAACAAATCTATATTTCTGATTTGAATAACTAAGATGAAACATTGTGACACCCATATTGCATATCTACCTTTGCATCTGCTGCCAATCTTCTTTTTAGAACAACATCCTTACAGAGAAGGGTCAGGACTCCATGTGAGATGGCTGCACTTAACAGTAATGTTTAGAATTCACACCTTCCATACCTATATTGTACACTGGTCCATATTTAGCTGCAAATTTGAATTCATGCAAATCAATCAGTAGCTTTTATAGACAAGACCACTTACAGTGAATTCTATGAATTAGCTTCAATATGTGAAACTGTGAGACTTTCCAAGATCAGGACCCCAGAGACACTTTCCAAAAACACTGAGACTGTTCTGGTTTATATATTGCTGCTTTCAAGAAATGAGAATAAAGCAAATTTCTATGTTGGCTTTCTTTAGTAATTTTGACACAATTTCCTTGCTAAATATGAGTTTTCATTACTTCAGTGAAGGGATAAGTCACATGAGGAAAAAACCAACAGCCTTGGCTGAAGCAATACAGCCAGCAAACAGGTCACCCAATAGCATCACTTTGATATTGTTTACTATTAATAATGTGGGTTTTTTTTCTATTATCCCCGCCTGAATCATTCTAAATAGTTTCTTCTATTACTTCAATAAAAACAGATGCCAAGATGAGCTTGAAAAAGCAAGTTTAAAGAATTCACAGCTATCTGCTACCTGTCTTTGCTGAAAAGCAACAGACAAAGAATCTCAGATCTTGAAGAATGTAGGATCTCTGAGAGATGTGCTAATGGCAATAATTGATGCTGAGAGCAACTCTTCTGTTGTAGCTTAGCAGATGCTATCTTATGTAGAACTGCCAAAGAAAGCTTTTGTGTTGATCAAATAAAAAGCCTTTGATAACTGACTGAAATAATTTGGTGGAATGGTACTTCAAAACTTGTTTATTTCTACCCAAAAATGAAGTGAAAAAGCAAAGTACTTAAAAAAATAGAAATACAAGAATGCAAATTCATAAGAATATAATTTTGAATATGACAAAACAGAGTATTTCAAATAGTTCCAATCAAAACAACTCAACTGAAATGACATTTCTCAAGCTGAACTGCTTTATCTTATTTCACTGAAGTGATTGAACTATTTCAGTTGAAATTATTATTTTTTTTTCTATAGAAGAATATTGCCTTGCAAAAAAATGTGCTTTCAGATCCATATTCCCAGTCCTGTTCCCAGGCTACTAAACAGACAATGTCCTACATAATACACCCTACAACTCTCTCAGACCATTGACTATAGAATGATAAAATCTGCATGGAGTCAATCTACCAGGAGAAAAGAGAAGGCTGACTGCTCTGCAGATGCAGACCATAATTTAAGAGGAGACTTAATTTGATATTTTTGTCACTGGATAAAGCACAAAGCATTTTAACTGAGTCCTGACTGCCACTCCAGTGCTCCCCCCTGAATATTCAATATAGAATGTAAGAATTAGCAGGCAAAACCTACAAATCTTTTCCTGTTGGAAATTTCTGTTTGGAAAAGTTTTGTTTTTCATTATAAATCCTTTTCATATACTCCCAACAAGCTTAATCACCAATCTTCAGTTGAACACACCTTTTTTTTTTTTTTAATAGGTTATTTCTGTTTAAAACAAAACACATTGTTAAATTCAAAAACATTCATAAAGGAATTAAAAATTAAAAAATAAAAACTAACCTGCTGACCAGTTAGATGTAAGAAAATCCTACACTACCAATAATCCTTCATGAATGTCACCTCTTTCAATCATCATTCAAAACGGTAGAACAAAAGTGTCTCAAAGCTGGATTTGAAGATAGACAGCTTCAAGTCAGGGAAAGAGAATTCTCAAGTCAAGTGTCTTTTCCTGACTAGTTGTCTTCTCTACCCCAAGACCTTTTATTTGCCTCTTTTTGTTTTATTACGGTTCTTTCAACTTCTGGTAGCACTAATAGAAAATGGAATTTAAACTAAGAGTTACTATACAATATTACTCCTTGATAAGGCTCTTTTCATTATAGATTTTCTTTCAGAACACTTTATAAAGGAGATCTGAACACTTGTTCTCTATTTCACAGTGAAGGAACCAGAGGTTACACATCAGGTGAAGACCAGCTGGGAAACGACACAGCTTTGAAAACAAGTGTCCTGGCTTAAAGTCTTAGTATCTTTGAAGTCAAATTTTAAACTGTCAACACTGTTCTAATGTTGCATAATGTCAAATCAGGATGTTTAGGGCTTTGGTTTGCCTTTTTTTTTTTTTTTTTAATCACTCTTCCTGACAGTTGATACAGCTCTGTACAATGCCTGCAGATTGTATCACTTTAGACAGAAGTGACTGCAAATGCTCTTTTCCCTATTGCACAGAAAATAAGCTCAAATATTTATCCTAAGAAATTATATAATCATATTCAAGAGTTGTAATTAGAAATTAATCTATCTGGTGTTAAAGAAACTAGACAGCTTTGTTGGCTTTGTATCTTATCTTAGAATTGGTTATCCTAAGCTGTTAGAATTTGAAAAGATGGCTTTCTATTCCCCAGGGGAAAATATCACTCTGCTAAACAATTAAAATGATAATAATTATACAAATGTGTGACAAATTAAATACGAAGTTTGATGTGGTGTAATGACAAAGCATAATGAAAAACACTATGAAGTGCATACCCTCATGTTTAATGTCTAATAACTTTGAGAACTTAACAAATGAAATTGGAGTTAAAATATTTAATTTTCGAGAAATATTATTTACAATTACTTTTTATTAAAGTGTAAACAAATATAACAGGAAAATGTTAGATTAAAGGACCTTGGCCATGTAGGATAATTTTTCTCACAGTTCTTTTCACATCTTGGTTCAATGTACTTTGGATTTGCTTGGTTTCAAATCAGAGTGCATGGCTTATCTATTCTCCTGTTTCTCCCTCCCTGAGTGTCTGAGGTTAACAAGTTGTTTATTATGTTTATGTAATGTTCTCTTATATTAAATGGGGAAATTCTGTATCTTACTGAAGTGAAGATGTTTGGATTTATGCAGTCCGCAGATCTTATTTTTGGCTAGAACATTTTTAATCTCCCATCCACCACAGAAAATCCCTGTGTTAGTATGAAAAATACAGGTAAACTCATATAATTTGATTTTAATTGAAAAGCAAAACATGGGATTATTTAAAGCTCAATCTTGTAATATCATTCTATCATAACAGTTATTTTGTTGAATTTTACAGAAGCCCATAATCTATGCACTGCATGTATATGTATTATATAAATCTGAACTGATTTGGGATTCCATGTGGGAATATATGTGCCCACAGGACTACGTAGGATCGTATCACCTTTAATGCTGGGCTGATTAGCAGACTTCTTTTACTAGCCTGGGATTTAGGCTCACAAACAAAATTTCTCCCTGTGTAGAGCCTCAGTGTAGGAGTTCCTATCAGCTTGTATAAATTAAGTTTCTATAAATTAAGTTTCCTCAGAGTTGTCAAAATTGTTACCCTACCCCCCACTGCCCCTCACTCCCCATTTTAATGGCTTTTTATTGCCTAGAGAAACCATGCACATTTCCACATTCATAAAAATGTTTCTTAAGGTGAAAAAAGAGGTTTTCAAATACTGATTAAAAAGTAATTGCCTAAGGCCTTGAATGGAACAGTAATGCTGAAATCAGCATTCATTTCAAAGTTCTTAAAGATGTGAAGAGAAATAAATTCACAGCTCTTGCACACTTATTGTTAAATCACATACTGGTACATTGATCTCTCTACCTGCTACTATGCAATCACCACAACCTACAGAAATACTATAAATTAAGTATAGCAATACTAGATGCTTCTCTTACATATTTTGTACAAATCTTTGTGCCTCAACAATACCTCACTGGCCTTAATGGAATGAAATAATTTACAGGATCGAAAGACTTGGCCCTGTAATATGGAACTTTAACATTCATACCTTTATCTAGACACAAAGACCCAAATGCACAATCATATGGTCACATGAAGAGGAAATTACTATTTGCCAGCTCTCAGCTAAGAAAGTAAACTACCTCAAGGTTCTCAGCTAATACATTATTATAAATGGACTCAGTAGCGAGTACAAAGACCGTCTTTTCTCATCTTTGATCTACCAGGGCATTATTATAGCCTTCTTCCTTTCTTTATATTACAGATGAGGATATACAGTAAAAGAGAAGCTTGAAGTGAAACAGAGATGTAGAAGTTTCCTCCATGTAGGGCTCTATTCATACAAATAATCAAGTAGCCACATAATTTAGACAACATTGAAAACTGATTCCTTCCAAACCATTAAGAACACCAGAACTTGCCAATGTGATGACAGCTGAGATCAGTTTTGGATAATGTGGTGGGTTGACCCTGGCTGGACACCAGGTGCCCACCAAAGCCATTCTATCACTCCCCCTCCTCAGCTGGACAGGGGAGAGAAAATATAACAAAGGGCTTGTGGATCCAGATAAGGACAGGAGAGATCATTCACCAATTACCGTCACGGGCAAAACAGACTCAGCTTGGGGAAAATTAACTCAATTTATTACAAATCAACCAGTGTAAGGTAATAAGAAATAAAACCAAATCTCAGAACACCTTCCCTCCACCCCTCCCTTCTTCCCGGGCACAACTTCACTCCCAGATTTCTCCACCAAACCCCTCCAGTGGCACAGGGGGATGGGGATGGGGTTTACGGTCAGTTCATCACACGTTATTTTCTGCTGCTTCATCCTGCTCAGAGGGAGGACTCATCACACTCTTCCCCTGCACCAGCATGGGGTCCCACCCACGGGAGACAGTCCTCCATGAACTTCTCCAACATGGGTCCTTCCCATGGGCTGCAGTTTTTCAAGAACTGCTCCAGCATGGGTCCCTTCCATGGTGTGCAGTCCTTCAGTGTGGGTCCCCCATGGGGTCACAAGTCCTGCCAGAAAACCTGCTCCGTGGGCTCCTCTCTCCACAGATCTGCAGGTCCTGCCAGGAGGCTGCTCCAGTGTGGGCTTCCCATGGGGTCACAGCTTCCTTCAGGCAGCCACCTGCTCCGGCGTGGCGTCCTCCATGGGCTGCAGGTGGATATCTGCTCCACCGTGGACCTCCCTGGACTGCAGGGGGACAGCCTGCCTCACCAGGGTCTTCCCCACGGGCTGCAGGGGAATCTCTGCTCTGGTGCCTGGAGCATCTCCTCCCCCTCCTTCTTCACTGACCTTGGTGTCCGCAGGCTTGTTTCTCTTACATGTTCTCACTCCTCTCTCCAGCGGCTGTTTCTCCCTGTCCCAACTTTTTTCCCTTCTTAAATATGTTATCACAGAGGCATTACCACTATCGCTGATTGGCTCAGCCTTGGCCAGCGGTGGGTCTGTCTTAGAACTGGCTGGTGTGGGCTCTGTCAGACATACGGGAAGCTTCTAGCAGCTTCTTACAGAAGCCACCCCTGTAACACACACACACACACACACATACCCCCGCTACCAAAACCTTGCCACACAAAACCAATACAATATTCTGACCACCTGTACTCTCTAAATGTCAAAAAGATTAAATATAGAAACTTAAGCATGAGAGAGAAATTTGGAGGAGAAAAAACTATTTTTGGAGTCCAAGAGACACCACCAGCAGACCTGCTTCTGATATCACAAGAGTAACTAGGGATGTAGAAAAGGACTGGCATCAGAAACAGGAGTGGGTTTTGATGAGGTTCAACTTCAGGCACCCAAATTAGCAGATCAGTCTGCTCCTAAGATCTCTAGAGATGCAAATGGAAACCTTATTTTGGGGTTCCAGGTCAGCACCTGGAAGACTGTCTCTGTCTCCCTCTTCTCATTGACCATAAAGCGATCCAACTGTAATGAAAACGACAACATTGGTCTCTGTCCTGGTTTCAGCTGGGATAGAGTTAATTGTCTTCCTAGTAGCTGGTACAGTGCTATGTTTTGAGTTCAGTATGCGAAGAATGTTGATAAGACTGATGTTTTCAGCTGTTGCTCAGTAGCATTTAGACTAAAGTCAAGGATTTTTCAGTGTCTCATGCCCAGCCAGCGAGAAAGCTGGAGGCGCACAAGAAGTTGGCACAGGACAGAGCCAGGGCACCTGACCCAAACTGGCCAACAGTGTATTCCATAACATGGGATGTCCCGTCTAGTGTATAAACTGGGGGGAGTGGGGGTGGGCAGATCGCCACTCGGGGACTAGCTGGGTGTCGATCAGTGGGTGATGAGCAATTGCACTGCACATCATTTGTACATTCTAATCCTTTTATTATTGCAGTTGTCATTTTATAAGTGTTATCATTATCATTATTAGTTTCTTCTGTTCTGTTCTATGAAACTGTTCTTATCTCAACACACAAGTTTTACTTCTTTTTCCCGATTTTCTCCCCCATCCCACTGGGTGGGGGAGAAGTGAGTAAGCAGCTGCACGGTGCTTCAGTTGCTGGCTGGGGTTAAACCATGACAATCTCTCAAATCCTTTTGTCTATAAGAGCTGTATCAATACCCACAGATTAGAAAATACAGTCCACTCTCCCTTGGTTTTCCTCTTCCACTGCTCTACTTTGGTCTTCGCAACCTATACAAGCTTGAGGTGCCACACAGCACCACAGCTTCTTTCTAGGTATCCTGGGCCTCTTTTTGCGATCAGTCCTCACCATCTCATCTGATTTGAGGCATAGTAGCACCTATCCATGCCTATAATCACATATAACCAAAGACAGATACATCAGAACATCTACAAGTCCCTGTACCCAACAGAATGAGAATGTGAAGTAAAAAGAGTGAAGAAATATAGCAGACACATGTTGGAGAAAAGGGGAAAAAAGGCACACAATTTCTCAGTAATGGTTACCTGTAACATTTTCAGGCACCTATTTTCACCACATGCTTATCATTACGTAAATTCTGTTGCAACTCTGAATAAATCCTTTTTTTTTAAATCCAAAAATAAGACATCTCACCATGACTGTCAAAATGACAAAGAAATGTATCATCACAAATCTCAATAACCAGTCAAAAGCAAAGTAACAAAAATATGCTAAGTATTTAAGAATGAGCTAAAGATATAATTGCCATGTGTAAGTAACCACGATTTGTGTCTATCCACTGGTACCTTTATTGTGATATTCACAGTACAAGAAAAATAAAAAATTCTATGGCTATTACTATTTCTGCGGCAAATTAACTGAATTGGGTTGAGAATGGCAAAACATCAGTTCAGTGGTGTGAGCATGAACATTGCCAAGGACTGGATGCAGATATCCTTATACCTCACAAGAAAAGCATCACTCTTGATGCCTTTAATGAAAAGGTAATTGCAGTCTCATGCGTCTGTTCTGCCCAAGTAACGAGTTTCAGAATACTGGTGAAAAATATCCAATAGTGTCATCAAAGGTAGAGCTCGTTAACATATTAAATGTGTTCAGTGTTCAAGAATTTCTAACATGGTATGATTTTCTGATACTTAAAACACAAATTTGATGATGCTTTTAAGGAAGGATTGCAGAATAAGATAAAAAAAAAAAAAAAAAAAAAAAAGTAAGTTAGTTCTATATAATTTTAGCCAGAAATGTTTTGGTTTGTAGTGGAAAGAATTCTCCTTTTAAATGTAAACAGATCTACCTATAATTCAACTTTAACCATAAAATTGAAAAATTATTATTCCAGGGAGAAAATCAATAATATTTGAAAAACAAAATTTTGTTTGTTAAAGTCTCTGGTTTTGTTGTTGGTTTGGGAGCAGGTTTTTTGAGGAGGAGGACAGGGAAGCTAGAAAGTGTTTTCTTCCCCTCTTTCATTTTACCTGGGTAACCCAAAATGCTATTATTTATACAGCTTTAGAAAAGGACACTGGCTTCCATGCTAAAACCTAAAATGATTAAAGGTCTTCCTTACAAGGTTACCTCCAGCTTTTTCACATACACTGAAGTTAACACTATTTATGGATCACAGTGTCAGCAAAAAAAGAATATAGCTTTTTTTTTTTTTTTTTTTTTTACCTTGTAGCTGAAACTCTTGTTTTACCTTTAAGCAAGATAAAAATATGGCTTTTTTTATTATTTCACTGGTTAAAAATTAATCCTCTGCAAGATTATTAAAACTTTTATTTGCAAGTCTGCATCCAGTTTTTATTGCTCTTTTAACTGTATCCAACTTCCAAATAATAATGTCTTCAGTTCTGAATTTTATATTCAAATTAAATAGACATGATTCCTTCTTAAGCATAGAGGATACTCTCTAAATTAATGTATAAACATCATAGATTGCTTGAGGCTCATGGAAGGCACAGTTAGTCTAGGAATACAACACTTGGATAAAGTATTTTAACTCATATGTACTGGAAGAAATCTGAATGCTTAATATTATGGCAACAGAAAATCAGTAATATTCCTGAATCTGGATTAAATGCTAGAGTATAGTAGATATAAAATAACCAAAAGTGATTTGTAACACAAAGAAACATTATACAAATTAGAAAGATTATTAACATACTTTCCCTGCTTATAGAGTATTTTCAACTCCTCAAATAACGATGGTAGCAACTCATATAATTATGAAATTATGTGGTATTTTTCACCCTGAGGACTCCGAAAGCAATGTGCAAATGCAATAAACCAAAAAACAGGTTATGCAAATGTTCTTTTTGTCCTCCACTGAACATCACTTTTTCTGAACTAAATAACAGTTGATCAAAGAAGTGATTGTACATAGTGCATAGCTAATAACCTCAGCTACAACTAAAAGGGATAGGTTTTAAGCCACTTTGCACTGCTACAAATGTTGGCTATGACTACGAAGTTATCTCTAGAGAAGGTGTCAGAGAATCTTTCTTCTTTGCAAATGATTTCAACCATGTCATCCTACTGTACCCTTGAGTACACGCCTTCTCCAATACCTTTTTCTGTGCAGATCTTAAACCTGGAAATTCTGTATCATATCTGTCATAAATGAACTTTGAGAAAACTTATCTTTGGCTGTAAGGTCTGTTCATAGGAATAAATTTTAGACCCGTTTTCACCACCACATTCAATTGGTAGAACAAGACAAAAAACCCCAAACCCTAACCAGAAACCACCACCACCACCCCAACAAACTGATCATAATGTGTTTCAGGGCCCTAAATCTATGTGTCATGTAGCATGATGTGAACCATCTATATCATCTGGTTTGAGGGCCAGAAATCAGTCCTTGTCCTGTTTAATTCATTAGTATAAGAATAACCATCACAACTTTTAACATGGTCTCCGAGTTTCAAATGCTATCTTAGCTATTTTAGCTACTGGACCAGCTCTACTTACCATATTTCTATTCTGGATGGCATATCAGGATCTCAGTTTAGGTAGCTGGAGTTGCACTGGCTCCTGAAGACTTCTCTTTAGATTTTTTCTTAAAAAGGGAAAATTATATTCATGCATGAAAAGTTAGTCAATCCACTAGATACGTCAAAGGATATTTTGTTGGAAATGACTGGTATTATGGATGACTGACTAGGCAATGTTATCTGCATGAGGTTATGTTCCTCTTTTATTAATATTCCATACATTTTTTCTTAGAAACCAAATTCTCTGCAGTTATCATTCTCTGTTTAATATCCAGCTTGCTGTGGGAGTACTTCCTTACACATTTAGATACACACATGCTCTAAAAAAATCCAGATCACAGATTTTCAAGAGGACTGATTTTTATTTTCATTTTTATTCAGGCCATGTAACCATAACTGCAAATTTATACTTCTTTGGCAGTTCTTGAGCTTTTTACGAAAAATGAAAAATTTCTGGGTGTGTTTTAAGCCTGAGGCCAGCATTCAGATAACTTCAGCAACTGAAAAGCAGCATTGTATCTTACTTCTATAGGTCCTGGAGAATGGTACAAGAAGTACCATGTAACTGACTTTAATGGAGAAAAAAACCCTCAGAAGATATCAGTCTTAGTTTCACTCTGAGTAACTGGAGTAGCTATTGTGTAGTATTCTAGATGGCACCCCTATGAAATTGTTCCTAATGCCTTCCCACTTTCTAAAAACTCAGTCAGATAAGATTACATTTTGCTAAATATCCCAAGATTATAAGAAAAAGCATATTTCTTTGTGAAGTTAAATGTTAATGTTCTATTATTTTTTGTGAAATTTTTATACTTAGAATTATCAATTTGTTTAATACCATCTATTAAGCCTATTAACTTAAACGACTGTTATGCAATTTATAAATATTTCTTTGACCATGCAATGCCAATATATTTTACATTATTAGTTAATTAATATGGGGAGAAGTTGCATAATTATGACATGTATATGTAGTCCTATGTTGGTTTGTTAATGTTCTGTAATTCCTCAAATCTCATTTGCTAAAAAAAGGAAAATAATGTTTGAAGAAATGCATTACACTAGTGGCAGAAAATACGAGCAACAGGCAGTGTCCCTTATCACAGCAGACATCTTAACCAAGCTGATGACATTTTTCCCTGTTTTCTGCCTGCTGAGACATTGTAGACTGGAAATCTTATTCAAGAATCTGTAAGCTTGTTCCATGTAGGTGAGAATGGGAGGAAAAAAGCAATGAAAGATTAAGGTGAAGAGAGAAGTGAGACAAGGCAAAATTAAAGTATGCTAACAGAGTGGGTGCCCAGAAACCAGCAAACCGTTCCCCAAATAAAAGAAAAGAAAAAAGAAAAGGAAGAAGACAGAGAACCATCTTTACCTGGCCCTTCTTATTCTGTTTTTTGGGTTTATAGACAAGACATGGGGGACCAAATCCAAATTTAAAGGTTCCTAAACATCAGCACTTTTTTTTGCAGGCAATACAAAGGCCTGAAAGACATGACCAAGTTGACAGAGTACCCACGGGCTTTGCTCAGGTGGACACTGCTCACTCAGAACTTGACAGCCCTCCGGGGACCACCACAGAGCTTTCAGATGTCCCAAGGAGGGAAGGAGGCTCTGTACTGGCATGCATTTGCCCTTTCAGGCTCACTTGAGGGAAGTACCAAACACTTGCACCTCCCAGTGAAGTGGATAGATTGAGCATGAAATCATATCTAGCTAGTGGAAATTAACAGCCATCACTTATGATCCCAGTCTTTACTTTTCAAGAAAAGTTTTCTTAACTGAGTTGCTGAGTTTGGACATTAAAAGTGCCTAACTCCCTTTCATTTAATTCCACCTTGTGCTAGCTCATGCTGCCAAAATGATATTGCCCGTAGAATTATTTTTTCCAACAGTTGCACTCTTACGGATGTGGCTGAAAAGCACAGACGGTCCCTATGGAAAACATTATGAGATAATCAGAGAGAGAAGTCCAGAACAAAGCAAGGCAGGATATATACCCATGCACCTGTTGCCTTTCCCATCATACAATCCACCAGAGCTGGAATCACAAAACAGGCAATTGAGAAAACTATACCACAGGAAGCAAAGCATTACTGCACTTCAAAGATTGCTGCTAATATTGTGTATATTATAACAGCACTCACATGATGTCAAACATGCTGCTCACTAACAAAATCACCCTCTCTGGAGGATCTTTTTTAAGAGCAAAAGGAAATGTTGGATAATGCCTCCATGGCAAGTTGTGTCCCAGCTAGCCAAAAGCACCAAGCAAGGATGGCCAACCACAATACATTTTTAAAGCTTCGGCCTTTATTTCTACATCAGCTGCCTGAAACACAGCTGCCAAAGGGCTTTAGAGAAGGAGGACATATGTGGAATGTGTTTGGTCAGATGTTTTAAGCGCTACAATAAACTTTGGGCCACCTTAACATGAGGGTGTGAGCAGAATTGTTATACTCAAGTGCCATAAACAGAACTCGCTTTATACTGAGAACTGTCACACTGATGTGCCCTGTTGTGTAACAGGAGTTCATGGGAAAACATTTGGGATGGGGTATAAAACCAAGACGGATGGCCACTGATGACCATAGTTAAAAAAGAAAAAGCCAAAGAATTGTTAAAGAAAGAAGAAAGCCAACTAACACACTTTCAAAACACTTTCCATTGACATTGGCTAGAAGACATGACCTTTCCTTTTTGATGCAGCAGTCAGTGCAGTTATCTAGGAATTTTTTGCTTCCTGCCTGGATTGTTGCTAGTTCCAGCACAGTACAGGAATGCAACTAGTACAGCTATAGCTAATAATTTCAGCACATGCTATTTCCCCATTCATTTGCTTTGTGGGGTCCTTTGCAAAGAGGAAAGCATGGTCTGAAAATGCACTGGCTACCAGTTCATTTTCAAGCATAACTCAAAACTCAAGGTTCATCCTTGAGAGCTGGATGGCAGAAGCGCTGCCCAGTGCACAGCCACCAAGGGCAGGGACAGCCCCTTGGGCCTCCTGGGCACAGGGACAGCCCCCGTGGCCAGCACCCCAAAGGCCTTCCTCCGAAGGATGCTGGGCGGAGGGGCTGCGCGGGGGGGGCCCGTCACCCCGGTGTCACAGTGCCAGCAGCCGGCAGTGCAGCAGTCACAATGCCCCGGGGCAGTATGAAAGGGGCAGCCTCCCGTGCCCCGCTGCCAGAGATGGCCCGGGGACAGACCGAAGACATCCGAGAGGACGTCCTTGAAGAGCCAATGGAATTACTTGAAGGGGGCTGAGGGAGGATGACCAGAGGAGGCTGGACGAGGCTGCTGGAGATGAGAACCACCAACCCCCGGAGGTGCCCGAGGCCATCAGGCTTTTTTGGATGGATAGCTGTGGCAAGAACAAAGGAATGCCTTCTTGAGGAGCACTGCGGAGCTCACCTTCCTCATCCCCTGCAGAATCAGTGGCAGCAGCCCTAATAAGTGGGACACAGAGATGTTGCCAGGGGTCCCAGTGCTTTGGAGCACCCACTGGTGGCCCAAAGGTGTGGGAAGGATTCTTTCCGCCAAGGTTGATCAGGCCAGGGGCGTTTGGCCACTCTCGGAAGCCCCTGAGATGGCTCCAGATTGAGGGAGAGTAGAGCTTGGGCATCTATCTCCTGGGAGGCATGACCAGCCTGTGGGACGAGAGGGCAGGTCTTGCTCACATGCTCAAGGAATAGCCAATTGCCAGTGCTGGGGTCAGGAAGGAATTTTCCCCCAGGGCAGATTGGCACTGGGCCCTGGGGTTTTTTTGCCTTCCTCTGCAGCACTGAGCATGGCCCCTTGCCAGGGCTGCTTTGGGCCATTGTGGCTAGGTGCCTGCTGCTCATGCTCCATGAAGGTGGCCCTCATTCTCCACATCCACGGGGAGGAAGACTTCTGGTTCCCAGGATGGGCTCCAAGGGATGCTCCCGGGGGTTGCTTCTTGTCCTCTGTAGCACTGAGCACAGCCCCTTGTCAGGGGGCTCCCACGAGTCCTCTATTCATAACAAGTCTAGGTCGTCATCTTTCGTAGTTGGCTCACTGAGTACTTGTGACAAGAAATTATCTTCCACAAACTTCAGGAATTTCCCAGACTTGGTTGTCACGGCAGTATGGTATCCAGTTGATGTCTGGGGAGTTGAAATCTCTCATAAGGACAAGGGCTACCAGTCCAGAGATTTCTCTTAATTGCCTATAGAATAACTCATCAGTGCTATCTTTCTATAATATATTTCAAACTTATTTTGAGAGAGCCACCTGTCTGTGGAAAGGAGTAGGAGCTCAATACCAAAGTATCATAACCTATAGGTTCTCTAGAGAGAAAGCAAGGGTACTATTTGATACCACCTACATTAATGCTTAACAAAACATTAGGACATAGACCGTTTAAATAATTTACAAACAGCTGTCAGACTCTTGCCTTATTTTGGCCATTAGTGAGCACCACAACAATTAGATCGGTGACAGCTGTGGAAAATACCACACCATATGAGTAAT
The DNA here is from genome assembly GCF_929443795.1 of Astur gentilis. NCBI lineage: Eukaryota > Metazoa > Chordata > Aves > Accipitriformes > Accipitridae > Astur > Astur gentilis. The sequence goes on along the minus strand of NC_064893.1, from coordinate 7,414,732 downwards.
TCCTTTATGGAAATGTCTTTCATATTTATTTTTAAGCAATATCAAGGAGTATAAGAGAGTACACAACGTACTTACAGACAAAATGACAAGATCAAGTTTCAAAATACACATATTTCCATATAGATAATAAAATAAAACCAGGGTCAGATTTAATTTTTTGAGGAAGCAAATGTTACAAATCAGTAATTACTACACTAAAGAACTTAGCCAAAGCCTGTCACTCCAATCTCTGCTTAATTAGCCAATAATTATCAGCTTCCATAGAACAGCCACGATGAGTTTAGTTTTATGGGGTTTGGTGTTTTGGGTTTTTTAAATTAACACAGAACAAAGGTACACTGATAAGTTAAAGTACCCGATCTTCTACTGAAATGCAGATACTTCTGTAGTTTGCTATCACTTCAATTCTGTTTCTGACAGTGGGGACAATCTGCTTTATGTGTGTCAGTCTGGTGTAAGATTCATATCTCTGGCAGTAATCAGTTACTATATAAAAATACTCAGTATTCAGCAGCATGATATTAATCAGTCTGCATTTTTCAGATCACCAATTTCTCCAACATGATGATGCATAAGATTTATTAATGCTGTTAAATTAAAAACAGAGGAATTCAGGGGCAGGGGGAGAACACCTATTTTTGTAACATTGGAGGCCAAACAGTCTCAAATGTATCACTGTCTTCATCAGTTAAGCACATGAAGACCACAACCAGTCAGTGGAGGGTGGGGGGGTGGGGGTGGGGGGGGGAAGTAAAAACAGACAACAGTTTAAAAAAAATAAAAATTGTGTTATATGAGGAATGGGTAAAATCAATTTGCTCCCATTTACCATTAACTAAATCACTGAATCAGCATCATTAACTACTGTTAAATACAGTTAACATCATTAACTGTATTTATGTACATATATACATACATATGTATATATGTGTTGCACATATATACTCTAAATGATTAAAATGTATTTCTCTGTTGGCTTCTGCTAGTCTGCTATGTCTGCATAAGTAGCAGACTCCAGCACACAAATTATTATTACAGATATGTACCTAACAACGGAATCAAGATAGAAAACACAGATCACCTACAAGAAGGTGAACCAATTATTAAATAAACTTCAAAACATATTTTTTCATCAGTGCTGTCACCTAAAGTTTAGCTAAGTTTTATAAGATACAAGACTGAAGATCAGAATTGTTCTGTTTGGAAACAGCACAGTACACACAAAAGTATATTTTTTTTCCTATGAGTAAACAATCTAAAATATAACTATGTATATGGTATTAGTCAACAGAAAATAATGTTCAAAATATATATAAAATTAACTATCTTAACTATAACAAAACAAAGGTCAGTACTGAAAACTACATTTAAAAAATGGAATGACACAGTATGAAATACAATTCATTAAATATACTGCAGTTACATTTACACTGAGACAGATCAGAGTAAAAATGGAGAACATTGAAGCAAAATGAGAGAATTACAACACTAGTTTAAGGAAGAGCAGAAATTAAGTGTAAATATTCAGAGTGACTGTTTTTCCAGTTGGTCTACAGCCTGTCATTAGACTGTCAGTGTTCTTGGTGCCTGATCCTTTCCGTCTATTCACTAGGGTAATCCATTGCTGAAAATAGCAAATTTCATGTAGAAAAAATAGAACACTGTTTCTCCTACTTTCCACTGAAAGCTTTGAATTTTCTTCAGAAACCATTCTACATCCAAAAAGCATTCAGAGTCAAATCCCAAACTTTTGTATATACGTATATATTTTCTTTAGAAAACAAAATGTCTAAGCAGCTCAGACAACCTAAGTATCTGTTACATTTATCTGGGTTTTCCCTTACATCTTCTCTGAGAACACAGACTTAATTGCTCCATATCACGCTGTCACCAATTTGTCCTAGGTTAAGTATTTTCTAGTAGTACATATATTTCCTTTGCTAATAGATGCAAATGTCTTCAGGCAAACTGTTCCCTAGCTTTAATAAGCAGAGAGTTGAAAGTAAAATAATCAGTTTCAATAAAAGAATTCTGAATTATTTTAATAGAAAATGTACTAGTTCTTGTGAAGATAGTATCAAATTCAGTTGAATATATTAAACCAAACCAGGGTATAATTACCTTACATATCTCCCTTTTCCACTTTCTTAAACTTATTATAGGCTTTGAATTCTGTTGCTCGTTCAGTTCCTTTTACAGTTTCTGCAGGAATTCTTGTTTCCTGAAACCTGAAAATTTTTCAGCTTCAACTTCTCAAACGTTCTGTGGAAAAATAAAAGCTCAACTAAAGATGCTGCTGGCAGTTGGCTGCTAGGATGCCCCTTTTGCAAAGATCTGCATGAACTCAAATTAAGTAACAGATTAAGAACCAGAACTCAAGACATATATTAATACAACCACACTTGTTAGTAAACAGCCAAATATAAAACCTTTACAACACAGTAAGATTTCGATTTGAAAATTGACATCAAACCACACAACCTAACTCCCTCCAGTTTTCAGTGCTAGATTGTACCACTCAGACCGGCCCATCCAAAACTGCTTCAACCAGGCTGAGATGATACTACTATGTTACTTGGTGGTTTATTTTCCAAACTCAGCAACACATCACTGCTTACTTCATAGACAAGGACCTAAAGAATCCACACTGCACATTTTTAAATGCCTGGTCAGAGCTGGCATCCACCAAACACTACATGTCCAGAGCTTTCATGAAGTAAAGACTAAACTAAAAAGTAACTTTCTTCCCAAACATCAGGCACTGGTATTTTGAGAGAGTGTTCCTTTTCACACTGCACACAGGCACCGTTACAAACCTCCTGCTGCTTCATAACTTCAAAATATGCAACACAAACTGTGACAATGATGTATGTAAGCATACTACACTGGCAACTGAAATATTTCAGCATTTTCATCTACAAAATGTATGCGTGAGCACCAAAGGCTCCAGATATACTGATTTGGAGGGATGAATGTGATTATCTTCCTAAATGAGCCCTAACAAACTATGTACACGCACACTTGAACATCACGCTTAGTAAACTCACAAAAGCTTTTATACTTCTGTATCCAGATTCCCTTTCCTTGGCTAACAATTTATACAGAATAAGATTATCAAATCAAAACTGATAATTAACATTTGTTTTTCACATTTTCGGCATTGAAACCTTTTATCCTTAGATCTATGCTCCAAGCTGTCGCAGAATGTTAAAAAAATGCCTTAGAAAAAGGTAAACCATGTACACAAGCAATCCAAAACTAAATTTGATTGAAGCACAATCTCAAAAAATCTGCAAAAAATGTTCACGAGAAAAAACTAGTTAATGTTAAAGTGACATTCATATTCAGTTAATAGCCCCAGGAAAATAATTCTCATTTAGATACTATTTTATGGCTTAAATTTAATTTCTCAGCTCTTTCATTCACTTTCTAGGAAGCATTTTGTGGAAGACTATTTATTTTCTTGTATTCATGTATTATAGCTTTAAATCCAAACCAAAATTGAATTAGGTAAGTTTGCAATATTGAAAATATGAAATGAAAGGAGTATATGAAGAAATTAAGATACCTTTACCATGAAAAAGAAACATTATTGTAGTCAATGCTTCCATGTAACCTCAGCCGCAGAACCACATCCAGTTTTCTGTTAATAAGCAAAACCTAATATTTTCTGTTGACATAATTAAGTCTTCAGAAAAAGACACACAGTTTTAATTAGTAATTTACAAAAAAGTGCTTCAAACGAAAGAACCTAGAATTTAAACATCAGAATTTGCTACAATATTCAGTGAAAATCATACCTGTCAAAAATAATGGAACAGGAAGACAACAGACAAAATATATTGACTGTTGTTCAAAAAGTAAGATCCATACCACAGTATATGGTTATCCCTGTGTTAGGTAAATGCAAGAGTCACACAAAACATTTATCAAATAAAAGAAGATTAAAGTATGTAATCGTAAATGAAAACATACCCAGTCATATATACTTAAATTGAAATGTTAATTTCCATTAGAATAACCAAATTATACAATATTTGTAGAGGCTTGTACCTCATTAGTACTGAATGTATGCATACATTCTTCATAAAATTAGTTTTTTGTATGAAAATAAATCAAAATAATTGAGGTCTATCTTCCATTGAGGGCAAGTATAAGGGCAAGTTAATAGGTTCTTTCAGGTATCTTCAATTTTGCTACACACAAAACCTACCAACAGTAAGTCTAAAATCATAAAACTCAAGTAGGATATAAAATAAAAAGTAACTAACATCATAAGTGCAAGATTAGATGTGGGACTAATGTTATTATTAATAATAATTAAACTGTCTTTTTCTTAAAACACCTAAGTGAGAAATTAATAGGACAAAATGAAAACTTTTACCTGTCTCACTATTCACTTAATTAATGAAGGCTAAGTAAAATGGAGTATTCATACTCTCATTCTTGATTTCATTTTGATTTTACAAGACCAGTATTCAGCTTTAATATATTCTGTAAAAAACCAAGTAAGCTTTAGAACTATAAAAGATATAAAAAGACATTTCAAAAGATAATAGATCTAAAATAATGAAAAGATTCTGAAATAAAACTGTAACACCATTAATATGTTTTATTAAGTTTTTGTTTCAGAAAAAATGGTGGTTGAAATAAATTATTAATGCTAATAGTCCCAGCCAGTAGCAGGCAACCAAGATATTGTTGCTAGAGTTGATACAAAAATGCATCACACTTCAAAATCTTAACTAATTGAGAAAGTGTATTTTTTATAGTTGACCGTTATAAAATCACCACATACCGATTACCAACTACCATGGTATTACTTGTACAAAACACAGTTCTGGGATTAAGATTTGCTTTAGAAATAATCACCTTGTCTTCTGCTATATTATTAACTTTACCTTCCACAGAGATAATATCAAAATTAAATCAATAGTTTTTTATTCTGGTTGACATGAAGATAATGATAACATGGATAAGGATAACTTTGGAATAGTCTGGTTCTCTTTGTTTTTAAAATTCCAGGTTTCTTTATTATTAACCCACCCCCACCCCCACCCCCACCCCCACTTTAATAATCAGATAAGATGTTATACTATACAGGGTATTGAATGAATCCAACTACCAGCAGGTTTTTGGCAGGCCATGTATGTATACTCCATTTTATTTCAGTCTTAGGAAACAATTTCACTGTCTTCCATCTCATGCTTCTGAAGTGAACACAATTTTGCCACAGACTTAAATAAGTACAGCATTCTGCACAAACTCCCCAGCATAATACGAGCCTAAATTCAGATTCAGCTTTACCCTTGATTTTGCAACTTAACTGACTTAAAATGGCATTCTAGCAGTGTTTTAATCAATCAATCAATCAGAGTCCCTGGAACAAATTCTGCTTTTCTTATCCAGTAATACCAAAGGTGCTATTACCTTTAAACTAAATGAGAACAGCAAAAATTAAGCCTTTTCATTTATCATGTTTTCAAGCATCACAGGGCTGGTGGAACCATTACAGGAGCATCTAACACTTCCCTAGAATGTTCGGAATGTCAGGAGACACATACCTAGACAATGAAAAATCTTACATTTATTTGGTCAGAGATCAGAAACTAATATCATTATATGAATATTTTCCACTGCTACATTATTAAAAGGAAGGACGAATAAATTTGCTAAAGAGAGCACAAAATCATTTGAGCCAACCACTGGATGGGTCTCTATACATAGTCTTCTGCAGAGCAGTAGCTGAGCATTTTTAAATACTAAGGCTTCTTAGATGGCATTTTAAAGTATTTCAGGCAAGTTTTAATTATAGTTTAGTATTATTAAAACTTAGCATGTATGAGAAGGGCTTATTAAGTAATATTGCAGGCAAAGCACACCAACTATTCGCTGCTTCCTGAAGTGCTTGACTATTTTTAAAAATGGGAAAAGTGGTGTTGTCAATGACAATGCACACTTTTTCAGGTCTAATTGCTGTTCTGAAAAAAATAGAAATATAAACCACATTTAGGTGAAATATAGTAAGTGATGTAACATTTCTGGTCTTTTCTACAGCATGAAACATTTAAAAGAACCTTGATAAACAGTATCATAGGTGTGCAGGGAGGCATGAAATTTGCAATTGTACTGGTACTTATCTGAATGGCCTTCCAGTGTCCTCTTTCTGACACAGCATGTTTTATGACTGCACAGAAGCTGCCTAGAGCAAGAGGTTTCCATTCTTTAATTAAAAAAAAGAGGAAAAAAAACCCCAAACAAACCAACCTTGCTTACCTCAGGTACCAAAGCCAACTTTTTTTCATTATGCTACAGCCTTAGAGGTATAAGGGGGTTTAATTTATTTAATAGAAATATGTGACCCCCAAACAAGACAACAGATATTGCAGACTTTAAACTTGCTTCTAAACAGAAAGATATTTGTTATACTATGTTATTAACAAGGAAATACATAAACCTTGTTTGAGGGCCATAGCTCTCCACCTGCACAAACTACATCATCATAATATTTAAGGCCTAACTGTACTCTCCAGTAGATGGAAAGGTTTTGAATGGAAGTAATGAAAAGGTGCCATGCCTTCTGCATCCTGTTTTCTCTGCACACCTTTCAGTAGGCTTTCTCACTATGTACTAGACTGAACACTAGACCAATTATTTTGACCTCCTGTCTTGAGACATTGCAAACATATTTTTGATATTAGTACGTCTTAAGGTGAGCAAGACAGCTGAGACTTCCTGTTCCCTCTGTCCAGCAAACAAAAGCTTTCACCTAAGGTAAACCTTTAATTTGTTTAGGGATAGGCAGGATGAAATGAGGAAAGTGGTGGTGTTTGGGGTGTTTTGGTTTTGCCACCAATGATAGATATACCTAAGAACTATGCAAATTAAACAATACTGTGTGAGGGGCTTCCCCCAGTCTGTATATCCAGCTCATTACAAAACCAGCCCCAAAGTGAGTAAGGGACAAGAAAGAAACAATATTAATAGTTTGTCTCACAAGATTTAGTTACAAGCGTGTTGAAGTCAGTTGGAGTATAAGATTTTTGCTACTTCAGAGATTCTCTCAGGATACTGCTCTCAAAGACAGTTTGGCCTCCATTGAACTACTTTACTTTAAGAGTAGCATATGAACTCTTGCAGCACCTCCCCTGCTTGCTAAAGTAGAAAGATATGCTAATATTTCACATTTACATAGTGGTTTACATTCTTAAAAAGCTTTTTAGACATTAACATATTCATCCTAAAAGCAGTATTACACATGCAATATTCTCTATTTTACAGATGAGTGAACAAACATAAAGAGGTTAAGTTTCTGATTTGTGCTACTCTCTTTAGAAGTTGGGAGAGAAAAACCAGCAGCACTGGAGAGGAAACTCAGAGATACAAAGAAATGCCTCTGGTACTGTGGTCTTTTCTTCTCACTGTCCCTTTGGATTTTTACCTTCATATATACTGATCACTTGTGATTTCAGAGCTGCGGTTACTGTGCCTTATCTAAGCATTGTATTTTGAGGAAAGCAGTAACCTTGTCAGCAATAAAGCATAGAAGAGGCAAAGAAATCCCCAACTGTAACAGCAGAATTTGCAGGAGTGAATTCCCTCATCCTACCAGGTATTTTTACGTAAGAAAAAATTCTCTAAACATTGCATAGGCTAAGTTTACATGAAGGTCAGTAAAAGTTTTGTCTGATACAAAAGAAAACACCAGGGACTTAGGTTTAGGCCCCAAATACTCAGTGTTGCCATGTCCTTTGTTATTCTTCCTTCACCTGCAAAAGTAATACAGACTGAAACATTTTCACAGAATCTCAAGGGAAATAAAGTAACAGCCTGGTGGAAAGACGTATACAATTAACCTCCCACAAACATTCCCATAGTCCACAGGAGTAAGAGAGGGTTCGCCTAGAACTGTTGCCCAAACAAGTAAACACTTTTCTTCTGCTTCTTACAAATAACACACAAACAAGTGTGTATATATGTACATAGACCTTCTATGCTGGACGTACACCTGCTCTGTGCATGACTAGTTTTTGCGGGGTAGTGATCAAACAATTATGAACAATCCAGAAGTTCAGACCACAAGGTTTAAGAATGAACAGGTCTTAGGCATATTTTGATTAAAACTGGATTAAACTCTGGATACTCTGTCTGATCTTTGCTTGAGTCAAAGGGATGACACATCTACATAAACATAATTTAAACACTTCAGAGTTAAAGTTGAGAACATGAGTATACTGAGCTAAAAAAGTTTAAAACTGTATCTCACACAGTCACTTTTTTTTTTTCCTTTTGCATAACCCACATACAGTTTTGGTTATATAGTGTTAAGTTTCATGTCTGAGAACATGCATGAAATGGGAGTTATGGTTACACAACAACATTAAAATCTGCATAATCTAAGTCTGAGGACCATTATAATTTCAATTAATATATTTTTATTTTGCATTTCCCTTGTAAAACATCTTTACAAAAGTTGAAAGACTGCTTGCACATTGAAATAAATGCATTTTGGTACAGATCTTGACATTCTAGGATCCAGTGGAGTTCGTGCTGGAGGTTTTAACTGTGTTATTCAGAAAACAACCACTCCGGAAGTCAGTGAATTTGAGCCTTGGCACAAATGACAATATCAGTCCCTACGTAAATTAGGATTATGAGCCAAAAGAGCATATTACTAAGTATGAAAAAAAGTTCTAATGAAAGATAAAACCATAAACAATTGTACAGATACAGTGTTAGAAATCAAGATTAAAAACCATGGAACAAGAATGCCTGTATCTTCTCTTTCAAGAGAAGATTAAGCAAGAATTAAAACAAGTAAGAATTAAACTAAGAATTTTATTGTTCCTCATCTCTTTTTCAAATATGTAAATGGTGTTTCACCTCAACAAGGATTAAGTTCCACAGAATTTTTAAGTGATTAAATAAAACAGTTCTGACCTACTCCAGCACATGAAAGCAGCTATGAGTTTTTAACATGTAACATTAACATTTTGCATGGTAGTATAATTCAAAACATGAACAAAAATCTTTCAGACCAAATCATATTGAATTTAGGAGTTAAGGATGAGGTCCTGAGAAGAAGGCCCTACAATAGAAGTGCCTCTCCACTAACTTTAAACTCTTTGAATAGAAGCAGGTTTTTCTGTTAGCTATTTTTTAACTTGGTTTTCAGTTTATTTTCTGTTAAGTTTAACATTTTACCAGTTTGCCCCAGTGAACAAAAAGAAATTTCTTCATCAAAGTATGCATCTAAGGAATTTAATAGAAGCATACACTATTTCTTTTCCATTTTCCTATGAAAAACTAGAAATATTTTGGATGGAAAAGATTAAAAAAATAATTCAAGCATTTCTTTTATGTATGCATTTGAAACTTCATTTGTAGTTGTTGTCATGACACACAATTTTCTACCTTATGTCAGAAGGGTAGCAGTAAAGTGCTTAAATCTGTTGACAGGCTATCTAAGACAAAATGCCTTACCTGAAGCTGATTGACAAATCAATGACAACTGTGGTAACAAAGTATTTCTGAAATTTCAGAACAAATGGCCATTCTTTTCCTTTTGTAAGATTTTCTTCATGAGATATGATGTTTCTGCTCAGACCCCCTTGACATCTCATTACTACTGCAAAAACTCTTGACAGACGTGAAGAGGGGGTAAAGAATTTAACTGGAAAACACTCCACCAGTGACAGCCTGTATTTGTAGCTCACTGTATAATGTATGTATAAATTCTGATCCTGCACATTTCTGAAAAGCAAGTATTTCATCTTCTACTTATTCAATAACTTTTATACTTTGCACAGAGAAAAAGTAACAGCAATTTGCTGAATACTGTCACTCAGTGGTGGGCAAAGCATCTTCTCTAATTGCTGCTAATGCTGAACCACATAGGGGCCAGAAGTATAGAAATGTAAGAGAAGAGTTTCCTCTTTCATTTCATGCCCTTCTGCTCTAGGGCTAGCAACCACTCAAGTTCCTGCAAAGGCTTTTTCTCATTTGTTCCTCCATAAGCCCTTTTTTAGAGAAGGGAGGACAAGAGTCAATCAGTCACCCTCTGGTCCCTCCCACAGCCATTTGCAAGCCACACTAATGCATGTGTTATCACAGAATAATTATTTTCTAGCTTATTTTCCTAACTCCTACTGCAAGTACAACCCTGATCCCGACATGTGCTTAATTCCTCACCCGTGAATTCAGCTGAGTTAACAGCAAAAACAAAACAAATATCATAGACCTGTACCTCTCTTCATCCATCCAAAGTTTATTTTCCTCAAAAAGTGCCCATCCAATTCTACCTTTATTTTTAAAATTGTTTTATACCAAAGACTTTGACTGGGATGTTTATGAACAGTTAGCAAAAATCATTTTCAAATTTGTTCCTAAGCCTGCCTGTATCAAACATTTGTATACAAGTTTCTTTTAAAGAAGCTGTCATACCTTGAGAAGCTAAATAAGTCCCAAAGCTACATATTAATGTGATACAGTTACAGTAAAAATTATCCTCAATTGTTTTAATTGTGGAGAAGTTCCAGTAGAGTTTAAAAGAATTTTTTGTTTTGTTTTGAAGTAAAGGACTGGAAGATGAACAGAACTTCAAACTTTATGTTTAATCTACAAATCAGTTGTAATTTTTAAGAGCTATGCTTAAAATCCAATGACAAAAAGTACAGACTAGTGCCACTGTATGAAGTACTGCATAACAATTTCTCACTTGTAGAAATGAAAAATATTGATCTTTGCTAGAAAATCCCATTACCAAAGAAAATATATAACAATAGACCACAAACTGGACCAAAATTCTTCTCTCACTGTAACTGTCTTAGAGTCTGGCTCCTGATTATATTACCCACTATTAAGCACATACTTGCACGAATTTCTGAAAAGGAATGACTGGTAACTATAGCATACCTGCTCATACTGTGAAAATGAAGAGAGAGAGAAGCAGGAATCCTAACGTTGGACCTGTTTTATAAAACATGGAAGCCAAAATTCCACCAGAATATGACTATATAAAATATACAAACAATGACAGCAGAATTTTTAGTTTTCCTTCCTCTTTTTTTTTTTTTTTTTTTTGGCCAGTATTGGTAAAGAAGGACTACAGTTTGACACAGTTGGTTTTTTTCCTCTGAAGCTTAAGATGAAAAGTCATCTGTTCCATGTGAGTTTTGCAAGGAGAGAGCATGCTTCTAATTGCTGTCAAATCCATATGGAACTGAGAAGACTCACTTGATAGAACATTAAACTTGCCCGCAAGGTTGTCTGGTTAGCAGTACAACTGTTAAGAAATACTTTGGCTAGAATTTAAATAATACTGAATTATAGAAAGATTTGGTTTTCTCTTGACCTTTATTTGCATTCTGTCAATTTCAAAATCTTGTTTTAAATTTATTCCCACCACAAATAATCTATTTTCTCTTGCATTTCACTTTTAATTTGAAGGAAGAAGTGATCTTCATTGTGTATTCTACCTCCCACAGCAAATGCAGCTTCTATTCTTGTTAAGTCTGTTAAACATCATCCAAGAACATCCATGATGCCAGTATTTTTCTGAACTGTTTACTAAATTTGTACTGTTGTATTTGTGAATGAAGACATTAGATCTCCCAGTTCCATGCCTATGATACACATCAGTAACATTTATTATTCTTCCTTATTTCTGACACCTACCAAGGTGGATACTGCTAATTTCAGTTACAGGTACCTAAATGCTTTTGTGAATATAGCAGCTTGTACCTTTTCCTACCTATTTTCCTCTAACAAAGAGCCAGCTTCATTTTTCTGTGTCAATTATAGCTGTACAAAGCCTCCAGTGTCCATTTGAAAAGGATAAGCTAATTTTTGAGCAAGATCTCACTTGTATAAAATTCCAAGCCTCCACGTTTTGGCATAAAGGTTGAGATAGCCTATTATCTTCAAATATAAAAGACTGTATTTGCTTCTGCATGAACATCTGAGTGATGTCAAGGAGTCCAGGTTACTGGACACTGGCTTGTCAATGTCCAGCTCTTACACAAACATCTTTCTGAGACTATGAGAAAAGAGTAAGGGAAACTGTTTCGGATGTGCATGTGTTGCTCACTGCACCACTGCCCAGATACCCACACTGACTGTAAATAAGTTAATCCCACAGCTGGAAGCGCTATAACTGTGTCAGTGTAGTGCTGAGGTTAATATAGCTAGACTGCCTGAACTAGACAGTATCCTAAACTAATAGCTCTGGATGGTACTACATTTTGACATGACCTCATACCAGATCATCAGGAATTAGTACTGCAATTTTTAACATGCTGCTTCATGGTGAATATGGTTGAGGACCATGAGTCCCATTTTCAAAAGGAATCTGCAGCCTAGAAACTAATGCTCCACAGCAGTAAAATTCCTAAATGCCTGAGACACTTGGAAAATGAGATATGAACTGAACTTCGTAGGTACCTTTGGAACAAATCTCTGTATTTTTATTCCTCATCTCAAATGGATAAAATAGTATATGGATGAGGTAGATGATGAAGCAGTTGGACAAAAGCTGCTTCCCAAATAAACAGAAAGGGTTGCTAGCTTTCTCTTTTTAACTTAATTTCAGAGCAGATCAACCCAAATAAACTAACTTGAGTGTATCCTACATGGCTTCTGCATTTTACTTACAAAAGGAAATGGTGAGACTGGTGGTATATTTTAAACCTGTTTGTTGATGAAGCATTACTCTCCACTATTGCAGTAATCATCCAAAAGCTTATTAAATGAGTTATTCAGAAATAGTTAAAGATAAATTAAGGTCTTTTTTCTATGGGTGTTCATGCATGTTGAAATAAATAAAAATACAATTTTTTCATGTTGTACCTCCCAATAAAAGAATAAATACATTTTTAGAAACTCTCTTTTTATGCGAGGACAGGTACCATCTGGCAGACTTCTAATAGGAGTAGGTAAATTTGAACAACATGCCTAAATAGCTCAGCACGACAAAGACTTTGGACTGCCAAAAAGCAAACAGTTCACAAGAACCTCCTGGTGGCATTTGTGGATCAAATCATTTGAGTTCACAGAAAACAAATGACTTTCAAAGACTTCCAATTTGTAGTTATACAACTGAAAAGCATCTGTGCCAAAAATAGTTTTAACTTACTATTTTTTACAAGCATATTGCAGAGCAAATACTAATTGAATAAAATGATGGGGGCTGGAAAGAAACTATCTCCTTGGAAAGGAAAAGCCAAACCTAGAGCATTGTTTTTGACCTTAGATTCTTCCGATTACACTGCTGCTATCAGTTTTCTTTAAATAAATACAACCAGATGCTTTGCATCCTAAGCAAGCTATCTAAGCAACACAGCCCTGAAGAAAGGAAAGGTTTCTTTGTATATGCCTTGAAATGCATCACTTACATGAATCTTAGTGAGTAAAAATAGCATTTCAACTGCAAGATGTAAAGTTTGAAGTACTGCTTGGAAAAATAAGTTGTGCAGTTCAGTGGCCAGTCTTGTTTCTGATAATTTTTAGTTGATGCATCACCTTATTTATGGAGTAATAATTGAAACATCTAACAAACATGTTTGTACCTCACTTTATTAGATAACTGGGAACAATTTCTCTCTGTTTTATGGCTAGGCAGTATGCTGCATGGAGTTGAGGGAGGAAAATTGGGCAATTCAGCCAACAAATGTATTTCAGAGGCACGTTTCAAAGTCTGGCAAGAGGAATAGAGTTGTTGGCTTCTACACTAATGCCTCCATTGATGCCATCACCTGTGAAGCTCAAAACAAATAATGTAATGGTGAAAACTATTCAAGTACAAGCGTTAGCAAAGCATGTGTTGCATTTTGAAGACCTCAGCCATCTTTTCTCCCAATTCGTGCTCTTCTACTGTGAATAATAACAGAAGAATTTCTCCTGTGAGAAAGGTTGTTTCCCTACATACTAGACATCTTTCTTTTCATGAACAAAAACTGTTACAAATAATTAAATAACTACTTTCTACCAACTCTGACAGACATTAAAAGCCAGACAACTAATGAAAAGAAATTAATAGGTAAAACTTTCTGAAGTATCAATTTTCTTAAGAAACCCCTCAAACTTCTCATTAGAAGGGGTTAATGATCTTAAAAGATATGCAAAACACTTTTCTGAGCATGGAAACTAACCCTTTTAAATGGAAAAGCCATACCTGTAAATAAAAAAATACCTATAAATGCAGGGTAGATGAACTTGCTTATGCATTTAAAACCATTCTTACTATTTCTACAGCAGCCTTGCAGTCTAACACCCTGATTTCAAAGCTCAAAATCCATTAAAAAAAAATAAATCTATTTGTGATACATTTTAATGAGATTATATTATACTGCATATATCAAGCAGCTGAGATTTAAAAAAAATAAAAAAATAAAACAAAGCCCCAAAACCTTTAAAAACAGGCAGCCTGTGAGTTGAGCATCAATCACTGTTACTTCAGAATGTGTGGAACAGCTGTTCCACACAAGCATATTGTAGTGAAGTAATTTATTTCTTCATACATCCCCTCCATTAGGTCTGTATGTCATAAGTCTGTAGCTATTGGCCTTTGCTCTGGTTCTCAGTTATCAGCTGCAAAAGAAGTTCACCAGCTTATTGTGTTGCTGCCTTCTGCATGTGACAGGTGAGAAGTTCCTGCCTAGTTACAGATAGGAAAATAATAGTTGAGAGATCTGTTTGTTGTTTTCGAAGACTTCAGGGAAACAGAAAAGGCAACATTTATGTGTGCCTTATTCATGATATGCTGAGTGGATTTTAGCTTCTATCTTTTGTCTTTCCAGTGCTCTGGAATGCAAACATGCATGGCACAGAAATCAAAACAAGCTTGTTTTGAAGGAAAAAGTCAAAAAAGGAAAAAAAAGAAACGGGAAAAAAGAAACAGGGAGTCGCAGGTCTTTCTTTTAAACTATCTTATATTACAGAATCTGAGTTGGTAGTTCTTTCCCAGGGAAAAAAATTTGGATCGTTAGGTTGCTTCATTAAAGGGCCAGACAGCCTTCTTACATAATTTATTTCAAATTTCATGGAAATCCATGGAAATATTTAAATTGATCTCAACAGCCTTCAGATAAATGAAAGCAATGACAGACCCCATTTTCAATTACTCTGAATTCACTGATTCTTTAGAAATGACAATGACTTCCCACAGTTCCAACCCAAGTATTACAGCACATTCACGGTGGCTACATCCGCTCCACACTCCTTGGGGAGGAATCCCAATCTCTCTAGCACTTAGAGTCCCAAAGCAGCCCAGCTCACATTTATTACAAAACACCTTCAGCATTGTCTGTATCTTTTAGATACAGGCAGTATTTGAAAACATACACTTAACTTAAACAATAACTGACATCAGGATGCCACTAGTGGCTTCACATTGCTTGGGGTGGGGGAGAAGAGGGAGAAGAATAGCGGAAAACTCTTTCCCAACTAGTATTTTATGTCAATGAACAGTAGAAAATTTGGCCTAAATCAAGACAACTATGCGTAAGAGCAGGCATAAGGCTACATATTTCAGATGCAGAGCTAAGCTCAGTAATAATCCATACATTTTCCTAAATCTGCATCTTTTCTTATATGTATGTCCTGGTTTCAGCTGGGATAGAGTTAATTGTCTTCCTAGTAGCTGGTACGGTGCTATGTTTTGAGTTCAGTTTGCGAAGAATGTTGATAACACACTGATGTTTTCAGTTGTTGCTAAGTAGTGTTTAGACTAAAGTCAAGGATTTCTCAGCTTCTCATGCCCAGCCAGCGAGAAAGCTGGAGGGGCACAAGAAATTGGCACAGGACAGAGCCAGGGCACCTCACCCAAACTGGCCAACAGGGTATTCTATACCATGGGACGTTCCCGTATAGGAACTGGGAAGTGGGGGGCGGGGAATCGCCGCTCAGGGACTAGCTGGGTGTCGATTGGCGGGTGGTGAGCAATTGCACTGCGCACCATTTGTATATTCCAATCCTTTTATTACTACTGTTGTCATTTCATTAGTGTTATCATTATCATTATTAGATTCTTCTTTTCTGTTCTATGAAACTGTTCTTATCTCAACCCATGAGTTTTACTTCTTTTCCTGATTTTCTCCCCCATCCCACTGGACGGGGGCGGGGTGAGTGAGCAGCTGCATGGTGCTCAGTTGCTGGCTGGGGTTAAACCACAACAATGTAGTACTATTTCCAAGTAACTCGGCAAAACACAAGAAGGAACAAAATTACAAAAGAAGTGTTCCTTCAGAATATATTTTAAAAATGAAAAGTAACCTTGTAATACACAATATAGACAGAAAATTCCCTTCCATTTTCATTGCCTGCTAACAACAGAACAATGTAAGAAAATGGTACATAAAGCTAAAAAAACAAAACAAGACAACAAAAAGTAATATTTTTAACATCATCTGCCTAAATATGAGTTGCAAAAGAATGGAGCCACATAAAACCCTTCTCCTATTCCATTTAGTTCATTCCCTAATTTTTTAAAAACAAATGCAGCTTTTTTTCTGATGGAAAATGTGTTTCCCACCAAAATTCTATATATTTTTGCCATGGCCTTCATAACTGAAAAAAAAAAAAAAATTGAGAACATTATACAACTTTTTTAAAACAACAGCATTAGGAATACTTAATTTCTCAAAAATCCTGAAGTATCAGTTATAAAACATAAGAACAGCTTAAAAATATCCGGAAAGATTATTCTGTTAGGAAGTTTGTTACTGTACTTTCTGCATAGTAGATAATTCCTAATTATGAAAATGGAACAAGAAAAAAGTGGCTAAAACATCAAGAAGCTGCAAGGATTTATGGAAGAGAGAGATTAACAATCAAAATGTCCAGTAATGAATGGCTAAAACTGAAAACAGAGATCAAAGATATCTTGAAAAGAAGATGACTTTAAAACATCTACAAAACTACCAGAAGTGATAACAAAGCAACAAAAGTAGGAGGATGATTGCATAAGGATGCACCATGGACTAGTTTATGACATAAAAAATGTAATTTAAAGGAACAATTCAGAACAGTTGAGGAGAGAGGAAGATTAATTATAGGTCTTTAAGGAATAATTGTTTTCTGATTCTAAGCCCTTGCATTCAGAATAAAAGTTGCAATAGTTTTAATTGGATCTTTTAAGCCCATACAAGCTTTTAACACAGATTAATTTAGATCACTTTTAACTTGGGCAACATACCAATGACCCAATGTCTAACGTAATTTAAGCAGTGGTCAAACCTTCTTAAATGCCTTTATACAGGGAGTGAATACTAATTTAAGTAGGGTTTTTTTTGAAATTCACAATTTTCTACATTTAAACTTGTATCATTCCACCGTAATGATTGCTAATGATGCATTCAAACAGCACTTGTGGTCAGAAACATGACTTGCAGAAATGACAAGTTCTTATTGCATAAAGTTTCTTCTGTGTACATGGTTCATATCCATTGCCTTTATGGGGGAAGTAAGATTTTACTGCTTAACAAAACACAGGCAAGGATGGTAAGAAAGAGGTGATAGCTGGATACTGTTTTCCAGCAAGCTTCACCGTTAAACCTACAAATTGTTTCAAATGAACATATAATTTTGTTATCTCATAGAACTTCCTACCATCAATGAAGATAAGTGGGTTGCACAGGTACCTGCAAAAGCGTTTTGTAGATCTGATGATCTTACATTAGCCAAAAGGAACTCAGTTTTGAATTCAGGTATTAGATTCTATTCCTACTTATAAAATATGCATGCTTAATATCAACTATACACAACGGTGGAACCATACTTGCCATTGTTTTAACCATGTTTCAGAGAAAAAGTCTCTTAGAAACAGAAATTATGAGCAAACAAACAAACAAAATTAACTGGACTTTTTCCAGGAAATACCTTTGAAGTGTTTTGTTTCAGAGCTTTGCCATGACAGTCTATCAAGCAGAGTCCTTTAGCAAACTTGACTCCTTGAATTTATATGCGCTCAGTGGAGGCTGGAAAGAGACCTAGAGGATAATCTAATTACCTTTCAATGTAAGGCTGATGATTGGCAGTAAAAGATAAAATAGGAGCCAAATCCCTCCTGGAATAAACTGCAGACTCCTGATGTTTTATTAGAGTACCATAATAATCCCGTGGGTAGGTGAAAAGGAGAGTGCACAAAAGAAGACATTTATTAGACTGCATAAGAGTAGCTAAAATCTAATCTATTAACATACCAAGTGATCATCAAGGACAAGTTTGATTTAAGAAACTGCTTTGTGATTTACAGAAATGTCACATCACTATAGTACTGTGCCCAAGAACCTCTGTGCACTATAATGTTGCTTCACAGAAAAGGCATCTACTGTCCAGTTACAGCTCCAATCTTACTCTAGCTATCTGGCATATGGAACAGTGAGGTCAGTTTTAAATTAAACTGTTCATTGGCCACCCAGGAACAGAGAATAATTTGCACAGCCTAATGGTCAGAGCACTGCACCAAAGCTTCTGTTCCATACTAATCTGTCGTATACCTGTAAGAAAGATGCCTGCCTTGATGCAATGCTCATTTCCCTACTCAGGCCTACTTCATCAGGCCCCATCAGTACAGCTTTCCTGCACAAGAATACCTGCTTATATCATCAAAGTGATTTCAGATTTCTTTGTTGTTGTTGCTGCTACTCTGTTAAAAATACTAATCTTATTTTAATAACCAACTTCAGTGTTAAAGTTGTAATGTAAAAGCTCAGTGTAATATAAAGTTGTAATGTTACAATTATCAAGTGAATGTTAATTTACTAAAAAGGCTGACATAACTGGTTATTAACCTGGTGGTGATAAAAGCATTAAATTGTTACTAGAAATTGCCATTCACATGCTTTTCTTTTCTGTCCAGAAAAAATAATTTTCATTACCCATCATGCTCTGATTCTTTAATTTAGAATACGAAGTCTAAAAGGTGGGCTTTGTTTTTTAATGCATACCATGAAGCTCCAAATACAGCTATGACACTATCTAAAAACTACAACATACTGAGTCAGACTGCAGAGATTCATTTGCACACTCCTACATATCTCGCAGTGTTGCAGGATGCCCAATGGCTTTAAATAATGTCAGTGAGCACTGAGTGACACTTGCAAAATGCTGCTGATATATCCATTACAACCAACAGCAGCTGGACCTATTTTCTACAAGTGTTACTTAAGACCTGCAATTGTTCTGTCAGGAATTTCTATTGATATTTGACCACAAGTGCATCAGACAGACATCCACTAACTTGTATTATGGGATGCTACTGCAAAGCATTTGCTGTTTATTGGTGTGTTACCTTCCTTGGAAATCCCACTTGATTCTCATCTGATCTCATCTCATTTCTTGATCAAACTCACATCAATGGCTAACACCCATTAGAAACTTTTCTTGTGGTTACTCTGATTTACTTCAGGAATGTTCTAGTCCCAAGAACCTTTTAGCAACATGGGGAAATGACAGTCAAGAGCATCTGATCCTGAACAACAGTTCAGTTACGTTTTACCATTCTTTTTGTGCTTAGCAAATTAACAACAAATGTTTTGGTTTACATGCTGTCCTGGTTTCAGCTGGGACAGAGTTAATTGTCTTCCTAGTAGCTGGTATGGTGCTATGTTTTGAGTTCAGTATGAGAAGAATGTTGATAACACACTGATGTTTTCAGTTGTTGCTCAGTAGTGTTTAGACTAAAGTCAAGGATTTTTCAGCTTCTCATGCCCAGCCAGAGAGAAGGCTGGAGGGGCACAAGAAGTTGGGAGAGGACACAGCCAGGACAGCTGACCCAAAGTGGCCAACGGTGTATTCCATACCTTGGGACGTCCCATCTAGTTTAGGAACTGGGAAGTGAGGGGCGGGGAATTGCCGCGTGGGGACTAGCTGGGTGTTGGTTGGCAGGTGGTGAGCAATTGCACTGCGCATCTTTTCTATGTTCCAATCCTTTCATTATTGATGTTGTCATTTTTATTAGTGTTATCATTATTAGTTTCTTCTTTTCTGTTCTGTTAAACTGTTCTTATCTCAACCCACAAGTTTTACTTCTTTTCCCGATTTTCTCCCCCATCCCACTGGGTGTGGGGTTGGAGTGAGTGAGCGGCTGCATGGTGCTTAGTTGCTGGCTGGGGTTAAACCACGACACATGCTAAGGTCAAATGCATTCCCTTCTCCTTTCCTGTAATCTCCAGTGATGTAGAATGCCTCTTTCAAATTGAAAATCCCACTTTTTGATCATCATCATATTTTATATAATTAATTCAATTACTTGTTCTAGCAGTCCAGATTTTGGAATGCCTAAAGAAGAAAAACCTGCAATGCCTACTGTTGTGAACTAACCATAATTGTTACCTCAGAAGTATTCACCTTCACTCTACTGAGTTGATTTAATCTGTTCTGTAATGTTCTTTGTGCATAAAGTTACACAAGTGACAGATGGCTGGGCAAAGTAGAAAATTTGAAAAATAAAAAATACTCTTAAAGAATATCTAAGTATTTCTTAAATTGCTGCCATGAGTAACCCTTTGACAAAGGAGAAGGTTATTTTACTGGCACCAAAAAAAGAGAACTGAAGGTTTTGACTAATACGAATCTAGGACTGACATATTAATTTAAAGAAGACTCTCAATGACAACTAGGCAAGTGTCTTAAAAGGGTTTAGAATGATATTAAAATCACAGCAGTAAATAACTAATTTAATGTAACATCAATCTGACTACTCAGTCTAGTTTCTGGTTATATAATCACAGAACAGCAGTCAATTCTGCCCAAAATGGTGAGGTGAAACAAAAGCCAAAACAACTCTTTCTTTTGGGCTGGATTATGCAGACTGCATAATGCTTGTTCTTTAGTTAACAGATAATATTACTAGAGTAGAAAAGTATCATAAGGTAATGGTCTTCTGCTGTGCATAAGTACTGAGGAATACCTATGCTAAAGTTATATTACGATTGTAATACCAAGCGGTTTAAAAATTAGTCATTTTATCTTCTGGATGCTAGTACAGTAGAGAGATAGCAAAAGAAGAAACAGAATGGAAAGATGCCAAGAGGTGGAGATACAGTGTGCTTCCCCCAGTCAGGGACTAATTAATTCATGTAAGCAGAGTGTCTATAAATATGCAGCAGCTACATGAAACAGCTGATTTCCTTTAATGATGCTTCATTTTTCTAAATGTTTATTATAAACTAATAGCAATCTGGCAAGCTGACTGGCTCACACTAACATTACTGTGCCACACTTACAGCAAAGCCATTTCATGTGAGACGAGCATCACATTTGTAGCACAGCCATTTCATGTGGAGCATAAATTAAGATCCTCAGTACAGATTTGCAAGATGAAAAGGTTACTTGCTTTGTAGAACAACGCTGGCCATTAAAAACACCAACAAAACACAAAAGCAAATTAGCTTTAGAGATTTTTGAACACCCCCAAAAATCTAAAAAACTTCTGCACACAATAATAATAATAAAAAGCTTCACTGCCACTCCCATTTCACACAGCTAAAACAGAGGAGGAAGACATTTACCCAAATTTCAAGGAAGACTTTGAAAAATCAAGTTTCTTGAATCAAGAACCTCCAGTTCAGTCAAAGCAATTCCTCTTCCTCCATTGACAGTTCCATTCCAGTTTTTGAAGTAATTTGGCTTTATACTTCTAAAATATTTTTTATCACTTAACCAATTACTTTTCTTAAAGAGTCTTTGGTAAAATGCAATCTGGCATTTTTGTTTAATACACTAAAATAAATTAAACTCCAAATGGTCCCACATATGCTCTCTGTCTGACCTCCTTTTTCATGAGGAATTAACTGTTCTGGAAACTAATCTGTTTGACTAGGGCATTCATACTCAGAAATTTGCACTGCTTGCCAAAGGTCAGCTCTGATCATCTCTCTTCACTCTAATGCTGCCCTCTTTCTGTGTAAATGTTATGCTTTATTCCCTGAATAAATCTTGCAGGCCATGTTTACTGCTGGTGTTTGTTTCAAGCAAACATCAGTCTGACAGCCATGATTAGCATTTTTCAGAGGCTTTGTTTCCATCTTAGAGGAGCTAAAATTGGACTTCTCAAAACTCACTAGACATGTAGAAGAAAGTCATCTGATATTCTTCCTATCACAGAAAGCCTCGCACATTTCCCAAGCACCATCATAACCCTCTTCAGATTCTCTGCATGAAGAATAAAGGATTTCTTAAAAAATAAACTTTTCATTAGAATCCATAAGTACACAAATTTTCCATGTGTGGAAAATACAGACTCTAAGGGACTGATATATTCTCTTCTGTTGGTATTTCCATAGGATAACAGAATCTTTAAATGCAAGTACAAAACCATAAAAGGAATCAGCATCTATTAGCAAAATAGCAAGAAACTTAAATCCTTAGAATTATTTTAACCCTTGTTTGCTTCATCGCAGAGCATAGCAACAGTACTCACAACACTACGCTTCTCTACATTAGACTGTGTGGGGCATGCTTAGATGAGCAGCCCAAGTGACATCCATAGGACTGCTTGTGCAAATATGCTCTGCAGCCTTTGTGGATGCTGAAGCAGACAAAATGTATGTGTGTGCATGTGCAAAAACGTACACATGTATTGCATGCAGTTACCAGTTTGTACCCAGTATTTCACATTGGACTCCCCTAACTTAAAATGGACATACTCCCATCAAAGAACGAGCTGCAGCTATAGCTCTGAACTCACACAAGCAAATCCAACTTCTTAGATATGTATAGATAAAAAACATTTAAGCATTTTTAATCTGCACATTCTAGCTGTGCAGCAACAAGTATTGTCTGTTCTGGGTCACAATATATGCAACTCTGCAGATGTACAAATATCAGGCCAAGCCTTTGTAGATAGAGTTGCATGAAACTTCTTCTACTTGAGAATTACATTCAAAGGTGATATTTAACAATTATGTTTGCTACAGGCAAGATTCTGCCTTAAATAAACTTTTAAGAGAGTTCAGGGAAGGCTGAGCATTTACAGTAGAAGAAAAATTTTAATATTATATGCTTAATTGTGTCCAACATTGACTTTCACAGCTGTGCATACATATCCTGCTATTTTTAATTGCTTATTCAAAATAAGGAAAAGCCAAAACAAGAAAACACTGAGAGAGACATTTCCTCCCATTGTTTTAGCCATATTTTGTTCTTCATATGAAAGGACTGGTTTTGGATAAGAATCTAGGAATTTCTAGCAAAATGTTCCACACATCTGAGAAGTTAAAATTAAAAAAAAATGTCCCTTCTTCAACAAATTCGGGCAGGATGCTTTACTACCACCAGTTTATGAGTTATTTTCTCTTCTATTTCTGCAGTTTTAGTTGCTCTTCCTTCTATAATTAATTAAATATTCACAGAGATGGGAAAACCATAGAGACTGATAGTCAGGAAATTCAGCAGGGCTGATGTGGGCAATGTAAAGACTGTATTGCTTGCATATGAACACAGAACAATTTAGAATGGGAAGTCATCAATCACGAAGGTTCTTGTTATGCCAGAGCTTTGCCCAGATATGCTGTTTGTATGGATATGTGCACAGAGACTGACATAGAGTTTATGAATGCTGGTATTGAAGATATTCTTTGTATTACATACACATGAAAGGTGGTGGCTCAATATGCCATTATGCTTTGGGACATACCAAATATTCAGAGTTTTTAAGTATATGCACATAAACTTTTATAAATACCATGTTTTGATCATAATATATGCATAAAAGTAATTACAGACATAACTACTCTTGTGCATATTTGTAGAGTACACTATATGAGGTAGATTCATTTAGATAATACAGTTTCTTGAATTGTTACAAACCTTATTTGTATCTTCATTAAAACATCAGTGCAACTACAACAGTGCCATATTAGCATCAGCAAGTATATTGCTATAACCTAGAAAAGTCCTTAGCTGTGTATGAGCAATCTCAGAGGAACCAAATATTCCATATTCATGTCTATGTGTCATCTTAATGAAGCTAAATATATTCTGAAGGGGAAACATTTACCCAAGCACAGCAAATGTATTGTTTTCTTGAATAGAGACTTTGCTCAATATACCTTCAAGAAACCCCGTACCAAACTCATTTATGCCTTAAAACTTGAGAAGTGAAATGAAGTTACATGTAGTATTATTTTCAGAATCAAGGAGACTACAAAACATAGCAAACTTGAAGCTTAATTAGCTGAGTTTCAACTTCACTTTTTGAGAGTACAGAAAAAGAAAGAGCCACTTCCTGGAAAGGAGCGACACTAAAGTTGAATTATTCTGCTTGAATAGCTTTACAGCCTTCATCACCTGCATTCTGATCTGTAAGAATATTCATTCTACATTCTAGATTTTAGCCTAGGAAAACAGATGCATTGTTTACTTTTTTATAGGCCTGACCTTGTCGATAGTCTGTGCTTTTTTTCAGTTTAACCTTGTTGTTCTGGATAGCTGTAAAACAAATGCTGTACTTTTCACAGAAAGAGTGAGTTACTAATGTTAACACTATTTTCCTGTCAATGAAAAAACATTATTAACATTAATCTTGTCTCCTCACAAAATCTTATTAAACAGTATTCCAACTTATACTGAGATAAATTGCTCCCTCTACTGTCTGAATCCTGAAATATTAATGAAGGGCATAATACATAGGTAATTTTTTATTCTAGTCTGTGATCCGTACCATTGTGGTACATGTACCAGCTGATCATCTTGCCAAATAAGTCAGCATCATACATTACTGAATTTTTCAACCTATAATTCAGTGGAAAATGTGAATTCAGCTAGTCGAAAAGCAAAAGTACAATTTTAAATAAGAATCTTGTTAATTTCCCCACCCTCCGCCCCGAGAATAGAAGCACACAGTAATGTCAGATCACACAATGTCAAAACCAACCAAAACCACCACCAGCACAGTAATTAATAAAGACTGGTTTCAGCAGATCCTGTGTCCCGGTTTAGCATTTACATTTAGATCCTTTTCTAATTCTTTGACAGCATAATGCAGCTTAATATGAGGCAAAATCATATCTACTGATATAATCGCAATTACAGGCATATAATTTGTGTAATATAAAGGTGGCAAACTCAAAAGCTTTCTTAAATCACCTAAGTGTTTAAAGAGATCTGAGTGATTTACCCTCAATATGTCAACAAGTTATGAGCAAGAGGACAAAGATCATGAACATAGCAGCTTGTGTCGGTGCTTGTGAGGACTTCCTGCCTTGGTCATCAGCCACTGCTGAGCAAACCACAACTTAACTGATGAAAAGTAGAGATGCACCAGGGGTATCATTAGAAGTTAAGGAAATTAAGGCAAATAGTCGGGTCAGATTTCCGAGGCAAACACCATTCTGTGAGGTATTTCTTGTACAAACCTTTAACTGTGCTAAAACAATGAAAAAAGTAACACCGCTTGCTATTAATCACAGCAGAGAAACTTCACCCGTGTGAAGTCAGTTCATGGCCTACAAACTCAAGACTTAGATGAACCCTTGCTTGGAAGGTTTAACTGGAGTTTAAGCCATACCCGCTTGCCAAGATGCTTTCCATGTCCCTGCTGTGCCAGGTTCCCAAGGGATGCGAGTTTAATCTCAGGACTGGCTCACCCTTTCCCAGTAGCTAAGGCTGTACTGAAGAAGTATCAGGATGGCTTTCCCAGGACGGGTCCCCCAGGACATCTCTCTCTGCACCTCAGGCTGACAAATCCAAAGACACTCCTCTGCCTAAATAACCAAGTGTGACCCTACACATACAGCTTGCTCCACACCTCTCTCTGCCACTGTGTCCTTCCCACAGAGTCTTGATCATAGGGCAAAGTTGCACCTCTGCCCTGGTGAAGGGAATACAAGGCAGAAGGGAAGAACAAGTGTTCAGGAACCTCATTCTCCCTGCCACAGCAGCCCTTTTCTGTGCACCTTTCCCCATAGCAGCTCTGTGGGGAAGCAGAAGCAGGGTAGCTAGAGCAAGATACGCAGTCAGGGGCAAGGGCTATCTCTTACTGGGGTACACAACCAAGGAGCTTGTTTCTGATGCTTATTTTCTCTCAGGGTCATCAGTAACTTGGAGAAAATGCTTCAAGCAGTGTCTAGACCTTGCAGGGATGCACTGGAGACCTGATATCCTGGTTCTCCAGGCAGGCTGCCAGAAAATACCCGTGTCTTCAGCTGATCCTGCATATCTAGGTAATTTTTCATGGATGAGGATGGAGACCCTGCTCAGACTGGTTCAAGATATGGCCTTGGCATCCATCCAGGCTCAACAATTGAGGAAAGCTTCTGTGGCCAGTAACATACATGTCATCTGGGATCTTTGTGGTGCTGTTTCTGCAAAGCCAAGCTGAGGCCAGGAACAAAAATGTCACAAGTGTGTTCCTAAAGGCCAATCCCATCAATATGCCATTGTAGAAAATTGCCTGTTTTGCTTAGATCTTAAACTAACCCTGTTAATACTGGTTTTAACTCAGGACTCACTCTTTTTAGCTGGAACAGGAAAATCATTCTTTCAGCTCTGGATCTTCCAGTTCAATACCTGTTCCTGGCCAATATTCCATGTAGAATTTGTGCTAGTTTTCCCACAGAATCAGCATTTTACTAGCAGTGAGCTTTCCACTGAGGAGAAAACAGGATTTCTGGCTATGAACACAGCCCTAACCACCCATCAACATTACCATGAGTTGTTGCAACTCAGAAAATAACTACAAACAGATATACATATACATATACATACACACACACACGCCTTCGGTATCAGGTATTTGCATGACAGCATGAATGCCACTGAACAATGCAAATATTATTAGACCTTATTCATGTGCTTGAGTAGGTATATATTTATTTCTACAATGAGACTGAAGATAATGGGAATACTTTTGCCATGGGACACTGCATATGGCAAACTGAAATTCACTGCCTTAAGTAATGTTTCATCTAATTTTTTAAATCACTGTATTTCATTGCCTAGCATAAAAAACCTATATGATGCTATACAATACCTTCACTATTAGGTTATGTTCGTAAGTTGCATTTGATTAGCAGTTTCCTCCCTTTAATTAAAAATGTATTTCACTGCTTTAGTTTAGTTCATTTTATGAATTTTCCTTAAGGTGAAGATGTAAATTAGATTTTAGCTCCTCAAATTGTATAGGAAGACAGATTTCTAATTTAAAAAACCTCTAATTATAAACTATTAAATTCTAATATTTGAGCACTTAATTATAAAACACATTTACTGATTCCCCTAAGAAACACACTGAAACAAATTCATAAGTAGAATTTAATTGGAAATGTAATATGACTAATAGAAAAACTAGAGATGAAATATGAAGTGGAAATGGGGCTGCTGCCACAGTTACATGCTCATGAAAGAGAATTTAATGTTATAAACAAGAAAAAAATTAATCCTCTTAAGTCAAAAATCATCTAATGATGAATACAGTCAGAGCCAGCTCTTGACCCAACAGTTCAGCCAAACAGTCTTGCTGAATCTAATAATACTTTGCAAAAAAGGATGAGATGACTGTACTCATCGGCAGATGGCAATCATGGTGGACCAAGGTGGAACCTTAAAGTTCATGAACAAAAGCAATCTCCTTCAAGATAGTAAGAATAATTAATGCCATTGCTAAAAATATTAATTTTTAAATACTTTTTCTAGATATTCTAACCATCTTCACATGCAAGCACTTCTAATTTACTACAACCTGTATATTTTCTAAGACTCAAAATGAAAATATCTCCACAGAGCTGGGAATAAATTGGACACCTGTGCCCACCACAAAAAAGCAAAGCAATCCATAAGAAATTAAAGGAGTAAAATTAGCCTTCCACTTTGGCAACAGGAATATTAAATGTGATAATAGTTTAATGATGTTCATCTATCTCCCACGATACTTAATTCACAAAAATTACCATACAAATTATTCTCCAAGGGTTTGTAATAGAATGGAAAAAGTGAAGAAGGTTAGCCATAAAGTAGAGAACAAAACAGTGGAAAACCATGTCGTACTTTGAAGGTCCTCACAGACTTTCCCTAGATGGGAACTCACTACGTTGCTGAATATATGCTCTACCATGTCACCATAGTCTCACACACTACCACCTTTGGCTTGCAGGGCATATGCTACATAATACACTCTTTTTTTTGGCCACCCAAACTTCCTTGACACAAGCTATCTATTGCTGCAAGCTTTCCCACTTGGGATTAGCAGAAGCAAGGAGATGCACAAGTTTAGCAAGTGGAAAGAAATTAGTCTACATTGTAGCTGGTACTAGAATTATGCAGATAAAGACAAATATGCTGTCCGTTCAACCCATGTACTCTTTAGACTAAAGACAGAATTTTCATATATTCTTTCTTCCTTTTCACCACCCCTCACTTGATTTCTTTAGCTGAACATAAATCATCTCTCTTTCTCCCTTTCATCCAGACTTTTTGCCAACAGTTTAATGAAAGTCTTAGGTGTCATACCCAACCAAAATTATAATGCATTCTATTTTAAACCTTTCAGCCAGAGCTTTTCCACTGTATGCTTTTGTGACTCCATTTCAGACAGCCTAGGGGCTGTCACAAGAGGCTCTACCCCTTTCAGAGTACATCTTGTCAGAAAACTGCTTCTGGGAAATGGTCAGTCTTTTTCCTGACATGAGCAGAATGCTACTGGTTGAAAAGGGGGCATGCTGTCTTCTCCGTGCCTGGCAGTGCAGCTTCACCTGAACCAGCGAGTCACACTGTCAGAAAACCACTGGCCTTTCGCCTTTTTTCTCCATGTTTCCTCAAGCAGTTGAAGAATTTGCCGGGGGCTTTTTCCCCTCTGTGGCAGGTATAGCAAGTTAGGTAAGACTTTATAAGAACTGGCCATCCTTCTGCTAGTGAAGTACGAAACCACTTAAGCTACATCTCGGCTGTCCTCCCAACAAGATTTGAACATAGAGTATCCGTAGTGAGGTAAGGACAAAGGTCTGCGTAACACAGTCTCAAACTTTGCCCTGAAGCATTAAGCTCAGTGAGAGCAAAGACTCAAATATTTACTTAACGCCTTGACCTTTGGTTAGGAATTTTGTTCAGAAACAGAAAACGTGTTTCATAATTAGAAAAATGCATTTGTCATTGTATCTGTCACAGGTGTTCTGAAGAACACCGAGAACTGAGATAACGGCAGTTTGTCTACTCTATAGTCATTATTACTATAGCTTTCATAAACATCTTCTAAAACTCCCTGGACAACATCTGACAGTAGGATTGCTACCTGAAGCATTAAATCAGGTATTGACAGTATTGCATCTTTTCTGTTTAAGTCTAGCCTTGTTATATCATTTTCCAATAATCTGATCATAAGAAATAAATTCACTATTTTTTTCACGCTGAAGAAGGTTAAACTGAGTTCCACTGACGGAGCACTTCCTGTTTTAATTTTATGCATGGGCAATTTTTCTTACATTTTCCAAATATTTTCACAGTTCTTTTTAGAGAGAGCAAAATGAGCAAATGTTTTGCAATTCTTTGCTAGAAATAGATTAATTTTTCTTCAGAAACTCACACACCAGCAGGCTCAGATAAAGTTTGGAACAAACTGCTGGTGTGTACTACTTATCTCATATATCTTTCACACTACTAGTTCCATTATGAGGAATAATAAAATGAAACAAAAGAGCTCAGGTAATAAGCAATCCATTGATTTGATGTTAGTTCTCATAGGATGTTAGCTGAGTGTGATCTCTGTAAAGCTCAGAATTGCAAAGTTCTTGCTCTTGAGAGTCATTACCAGACAGATGCTCTTCAGAGTGGCATGCAGTGACAGTGTTTACTCAGACAAATCTAGTGTTACAATTATACCTTAACTGTGCAAAAGAATAATGCTATTTCACACCAATTCTAATATAGAGTATAATTATATTAAATATAACTAATTATTACAAAGTAGCAATCCATCTTCTCAGAACTGTTCAATTAATTTGTGCAGACAAAAAAGTTCTGTTACTTTAGTCTCTTTTTGGAAGAAGGTTATGCTATGGCAGCTCCATTTAAATATCATGCATGTGTCTGGAGATACATCTGTTACTACAACAAAAGTACTGCTGTAGGTCTAAATGTAAAACTGGTAATACAAAAAAAGTGCTATTGAGTTAAAACACTGGAAGACCCAGACAAAATTCTGTTGTCCATTTTTAAACCTCTGTCCCACACTGCATTATTTAGAATGGTTGTTAAACTAACCAAAACACAACACTCTATTCATGGCATCATCCCAATGGAGAGACTAGACAACCCCAAGCAAAAGCTGAATTACGCAGCACAATCATCAGAAATGGTCTAGATGCAGTGGTAAAACACTTGGCCCATTCACAAAAGCTGCCTGAAGAACAGTTGTGTTGGTTTTGGCTGGGATAGAGTTAATTTTTTTCATAGTATCTAGTATGGGTCTATGGTTTGGATTTGTGCTGAAAACAGTGTTGATAATTCAGAGATGTTTTAGTTACTGCTGAGAGTGCTTACACAGCGTCAAGGCCTTTTCTGCCTCTCACCCCACCCCACCAGCGAGCAGGCTGGGGGGGCACAAGAAGTTCAGAGGAGACACAGCTGGGACAGCTGACCCCAGCTGACCCAAGGGTATCCCGGATCATATGACGTCATGCTCAGCGTATAAAGCTGCGTGAAGAAGAAGGAAGCGGGGTGGGGATGTTCAGAGTGATGGTGTTTGTCTCCCCAAGTAACCATTACATGTGATGGAGCCCTGCTTTCCTGGAGAGGGCTGAACACTTGCCTGCCCATGGGAAGTGGTGAATGAATTCCGTTTTGTTTTGCTTTGCTTGCATGCGTAGCTTTTGGCTTAGCTATCAAACTGTCTTTATCTCAACCCACAAGTTTTCTCACTTTCACCCTTCCGATTTTCTTTGCCATCGCACCGGGGTGGGGGGAGGGAGGGGGGGAGTGAGTGTGTGGCTGTGTGGGGCTTAGCTGCTGGCTGGGGTTAAACCACGACAACAGTCTATATGAATCTAGAGGAATCTTGCTATGGCTGTACTGTAGATGTGCTATTTTCAGCCCTCTTACCTGCTTCACATACGGCTTGGAATTAATGACCAGGAGATATGGGCCACTTTCAGTTTGGGAGTTAGAATGCAGAGGAAAAAGGAATTACTGAAAAGTAGGCAGCTACGATCACATAAAGGTTCAGGTAGATGAAGGGGCTTATCTTGTTCCATCTTTAAGGTACTACAAATTACTTGTTATTCAACGTTCACCTGGTTTGTCCACATGGGCAATTACAGCAGAAATACAAAATACATGAATTCCATTAGAGTTTAACACACAGCCATTTTATCGAGAAAACAAGGAATTTCATATATATTCACAATAAAGTGTACAAATAATTATTTAAAAACCCCTTCATTTTGCTAGTATCTTGACTCTAATAATAGCAACATTAAAAGACTTGGTAATGCGGAAGTCATATTTAAATGGATATACTTTCAGGAAAGACTAGATTCATTACAAAAACTGTTATGATGGTAGCATTTTTCTGAACAAAGAATAAAAATGAAGAGATAAGAAAGCCTCAAACAAAAGTAAAGATTTAGAAAAAAAGTTGTATTATTCTCCATACAGCATTTTTATAAATACAGACTTCAGTTGGTAAAACCTACCTATAGGTAAGCTTACAAGGACCGTGCAGAATGCTTTTGTCTTCTAATAGTTTTACAGAAAACACTAGTCAATTACTTCACATTAATTCTATTGTTATATTATTGTGTATTAACACATTAACAGTTTTCCTCTGTAAAACACAATGCTTTTCAAAAGAACATAAACTCTACAGAAAAAAAAAAAAAAAGTGTTGGGTTTTTTTCCCAGTTTGCTCCATTTTATAAATCTCTTATGTCTGGCCACAGTGTGCCACTGACTTATTCAGTAGTATTCATCAAATAAACAAACTGTAACAGGAAACCTTAAATATAAATTAATGTTATTTTATGGTCATTCTTCCTCTGCTTGTCTAGCCCACTACTAGTAAAAAAACTTGATTGAAATTCTCATGTCTAGGACCCCAGCCATATCTACCACAAAAATACTTACACATATGGTATGTAACTTTTATTTAATGCTACTTTACTTAGTTTCTACCATCCTGCTCCTGAATGCTACACAACATGTTTCATAACGAAATGCAGAGCGAGCTGTGACATTTTTGAGCTAGCTCTTTATTTAGGAAAAAAAAGCCTGAAATTCCAAAACAAGCAAACAAAAAAATGCCATCGGCTTTTCAGAATATTCAGTCCACACCTTTACGAATCTGGGCATCCAAGTAAAAATTTTACTGCAGTATGTCTGCCTCCAAGAACACATTTAATCTTAAAGATCCTGCAGCACTTCTAGTCAAAATATATCCGTCATTCTTTTTGCCAAAGAATTTCTGGTATTCAGTGAAGAAATGTTTTGCTTCTCTAAAACTTATCTTTAAGAATAAATAAATTGAAAAGACACCCAAAAGTACCTTTAAATGAAAGAACACTGCCAGTTTGCTACTTGAATTTCTGCAGTCAGAATTTTCTGAGGGAGAATCTTATTTTTCCAGATAACTTGCTAAGATTATGATTTACATGAGACCTACAGGAAAGAGAGTTCTCTAATTTGGCAATGCATCTAATCACCTCTGTGTGCTGGCTATGCCTAAAAGGCTTAATCCTTTCACAGTCTATTCCAAGAATGAACTCATTGATAACATCAGAAATAAGACTACTGTGCTACTTGCTATTGAAGGTTAATACACAGAACCACACAGGCAATTTCCACCTCATATTAATCTGTGTTCCTTATTGCCACTTAGTAATTTAACATTATAAATTGCTACAAATAATCAACCACAGATACAGTAACTTTGCCATTGTTGTGATGGCTATCAGCCAATACAAGTCTAAAATAGCAAGATCTACCTTCACTTACAACTCTTGTGCTAGAGATACATGCATTTGAAAATGTAAGAAGACACTAGACATTTAAAACACTGAACAATAGGGATTACTAAGTAGCAGATTTGATTTTGTCTTCAACCCATACATTTTTGTTTTCATCGTTTGTGCTTACCTCCTACTTCTTTCTTCCTTTGTCAGTAGCTACATAAAAATAAGGATCGGTAGATGAGAGGGAAAAAAGAAGGAAGGTAAGGGAGGGAGAGTCTGCTTAATTTGAACCACCCTACCACTCCATTAAACATCTTTCAAAACTTTAACTTAATGAAATTAAAAAAAAAATGTTTTTTTGCATGAAAAAATCAACTGAACTCCCAGGCAAGATTGTTACAGCACGGCAAGTCCCAACTAGGCTGGGACTTGTAATACATACAAGTACATGATCCTACATCCTACATTTACTCTTTGTTCTCTTCTGAAAAGAAAGAAAATAATTAAACAAACAAACCCCAAAGCAACTTAAAAGCAGATGGAAGTAAAGCAATTCTTTCTGTCTATAGCCAATTTGATTACACATGCTAACCATTCCCTGGTCGGTGCTTGTTATATGGGCTTGGTGATAAAGGGAAATTTCTATAGAATTTCTACATGTAGCTGAGAATTCAGACCCCAGCAGATGGTTCTAAAATAGATTTGTAGCTTGATTTAACATTATCTAAGCTCAATAGCAAAACTGACACCAGGAGCCTGTCTGCCTGCTTCCCATGAACTAAAAATTATGCACAGAAGTGCAATTCCTACAGTGATCTGATTTTTGGTTTGGTTTTGCCCCCATAATGGTGGTTGGTTTACTCATGTTAAAAGATCTTATGTACTGAAACCCCTTAACAAGTATTAGCACTTCGGCTGTAGCTCTGCAAATTAAATGTGTTCAAGAAATCATAAAGGCACTTTTGGGTTTCAGAAGAATAAATTATATGTAGATCACAAAGGCTACACAGAGCCATGACTAGTCAACTTCATGTTTCAAAGCAGATGAACTCAGCAAACTGCATGGGAGCTCTGCTGGTTTGGAGTTTGTTCTTTTTCTTGTTTGTTTAATTGTTAAAATTCGTCAAAATTTACTTCCATTTTAAAAAGCAAGGAAAAACATACTGAATACATATACAGTATACTCTATACAGATGCATACTGCAACAGGTCTGAATCCTGTCCCCTCATACATAGCCAGCAGCAATACACTTCATCCATAATTCCACTGAAACCCACAGGGCTATTCGTGATTATAAAAACTAGTTTTTAAAAATTCATGTATTAAAAAGTCATGCATATTTTAACAGCAATGCTAAAAAAGAAACAAAGAAAACACCACCTAGTAAAGAAAAAAACCCCTGCACTTAACTGCACCTACTGTTACTTCCATTAAAAATGAACATGGAAGACCTCAAGTTATCATTATCTTTCTGCTCCCCCTGTGCTTAGTGCTTAGCACACCAGGGTCGCAGGACTTTAGGAAGGTAGGTTCTTCTACAGCAACTATCCAGAGCTTCTGCCTGCCCTTTAGTACATATTTTCTCTAGTGTACTATATCTCAGATCCCATTAGTTCTGTTATCTCAGATTTGAGTGACAAGAGTGATCTGCAAAATACCAAAGCAGTTTCCTGTCATAAGCTGATGAACATTCAAAGTCAATAAATTCAGTACAGAAACACATTTTCAAGGATAAAAGAGATGACATTTTTGCAAGTAAAAGGTAAATTAATTCAATGTTGTTACTCAGAGAAGCAAATCCTCATTCTTACTAGACTAGATGGGGAGAAAGTTAAAAAAAAGAAGGCTCTTTTATGTTTCGCTGCACTCTGTGAAAAGTGCTCTGATTCTTACCTCTGTTGTACACCTAATATCAGACTGGGTTACCTAATTGAAACATCATTTTACAGTGTTTAAGTTACATCATTGAGAACAGCAGACAACATCAGATGCTTAACTAGGAATAAACTATATTTAAGGTCATAGTCTGCATGTTCACAGAGTATCTGAAATGTTTTGGCGGTTTTTTTTTTCATTCCATCAGGAAGAAAATATCAGAAATTTTCCTTTCTTCCTGTCACCCAGAAAAAGTCGTATTTGATGTATTACCTACTCTACTTCAGACTTTTTACATAAATTTTCTCTGCTCTGGCAGTGTCATGTGACAAAAGCCCTGTGGAAACTAAAGCAGAATTTCTTTTCCAGAGTGTGAAGAAAAGGACTAACTGTAACACAGAATAAAAGATAAAGCTCCTAATCATGTAAATGAATTAAAAAGCTATTACTTTTAGTATTAAAATAGTATTTATTTGAAAACAAGCATAAAACCCTCAGTTATTTACACACAAATTTCCTGACACCCTGTTACTGTTTTCATTTCCATTGAAACCCCAAATTATAAAATAGTCTATCTCTTTAAAAGGGTAAATAAAATAATATTTGTGGTCTTTCACTTGAACCCTAAATAATTACAGCTCCAGCTATTCAAGGTTTTTTACTGAAGTTTAACCCTGAAGTTATGTGCAAAACTGACACATTTGTTCATCTTTCTTTCTATGTTCTTATATATTTTTTATGTCCTTGTAAAGTTGAGGCTGTTCCATTAGTTAGATTATTTTTTTGCCAATAATATTGTAATTTAAAAGAACTGGTCATCTAATTAGGAAGAATGAACAGACTTGGAAAGCTTATGACTGAAACCCATTACAATCTATCATGGCAAATAACAAATTTTCCAGTGATATGTGAAAAATGCATCTCCAAAATATTCAGCGTATCATTCAGCTTACTCTTGTATCGACAACCTCTCCATAGAGAATCACTCAGGATGGTCCAGGGTGGTACAGCTGCAGTAAAGCTTAAGGCTTGTGGCTAGGACAGTCTAGGATGGTTTGTGAATACTACACGGAGAAAGGAAAAAGGACTCAAAAGCAGAACAGCAGCCTGCTTTCAGCAAGTCACAAAAAACACTAACATCCGCTAAGAACTTCTGTGGATTCAACGGGAGTGTTGGAAGACTTAAAATATGAGTGGAAAAGGGGATTAACTGCTACACAGGGGAACACTAGAAGGAACAAGCAGTTAGCTAGTATTTTCAGACTTGTTAGAACAGAATGCAGGAATTCCAATGCAAAATATAGTGACTGAAAGGCAGCATCAGCTTTACAGATAATATAACATTGTGTGTGATGTAACAGCCTTTACCACTGTGTTTGTCATGACTTTTGTCCTAAAATCTTTCTGCTACTCCTCACTCCTATTGCATTTACTCATTTCTCTTTCTAGTTAGTTTTAGTTGCAAAATTTCTTGTTTGGTTGTTTTTTTTTTAATTTGGTAAAACCAAAAATAAATGTAATGAAGCAAAAGGAAAAATGAACAATAAAAATTGTCTTGTATATTTTTACTTGAGTAGACACATTTATTTATAAATGCATGAAGCCGCATCTTCTTGCATTTAACCTCATCTTAAAACATTGACTTTGGAAGCATTTCTATTTATTTTAGTCCATGTAAGTGAGAAGAAATTTAGACAGCATGCTACTTAAGAAGAAATTAATTCAAGAATTTTTCTACAACTTTGTATCGCAGCAGGTACTCTGATACTCATGATATTGTGTCAAATTATATATAACAAATAGAATGATAGAGGAAGGAAAAGATATTTAAGCAGCCATGGAAAAAAAAATCATTATAATTTTAATAATTATCTATTAGGAAACAACCTTTAATGAAATATTGATGGTTGATCTGTAAGTATGCACATTGATTCCATCTCTAAATATGTATTCCATGCAAAATGCAGAGGATATTTTTCATCAGTAACTTAAAAAATTGGGGGATCTTGGGGGAACTTATAATAACATAGTTATTTTCAGCAGCCACCTACATGCTATTCTCCAACGCAAAGAAAAGTAGAAGTAGTATGAGGACAACATCTTTTTTTTATAGAAGACTGAAAATGTTCTCCCCATAAATCTTGCTGGACATTTGAATAGGAACAAGGGAAAATATTTCTGCAGACAAGGAAAACTTTCTTAAG
Source organism: Astur gentilis (assembly GCF_929443795.1). Taxonomy (NCBI): domain Eukaryota; kingdom Metazoa; phylum Chordata; class Aves; order Accipitriformes; family Accipitridae; genus Astur; species Astur gentilis. Next base: position 7,377,776 of record NC_064893.1, on the reverse strand, counting down.
AAACCATCCCTAAATATTACTTCTTTAATCACATGGAGAAAAAATAACCCTGGTAAATGACACAAAACTTTCTTTAAAAGCTGATTGTAGTGCTTCCCTCACAGTGTACCCTTCCACCTTGCTTTGGAGTCTAAAGGACCATTTTCCCTCCTGCAAGGAGGAAATTCAGTTACCAGGTCAGTGAATTACAACTTTCAGTCTGCATTCAGTCATCAGGAGATCTAAACACCACAAGCAAGAGAGTTGAAAGTTCACTGGCTCAGTAATGGCATGAAGGACGCGGCTCCCGAACTTCAGTGCTGATAGCAGCTCCTCGTATATCCATGAACAGAACAATTACCTCCCTTATCTTTGGCTTCCCTTTGTAAAATCAGACTGCTCTAAAATTCATTATATGCACATACAAGATGTTGAGGGCAAATGCAAATAAATGCTGTGTGCTCAGAATGAAAATTTGTATTAAACCAACACTAATGCAACTGGATTAGATTATGTTTACATAAAGTACTTTTGAACATGCCTAATTCACATTAAGCACATCCTTAAATGCTCGGTAAGGATTGGGCCTGAGTAGGAATGGGCTTTGGATTATACTTTTCGAGCAGAAAAGGGAAAAGTTGCTTCATATACAAACTGGATTTATAGATATCTACAAGAACAGACTGCTTTAGAATTGCATAGTCTGAGAGTTTTAGAAGCCAAGATCAATGTCTGTACTTCTGAGAATAGTTATCTTAATTTACAGCAAGTATTCACAGAACGACACATTCAAGACGCAACATTCTTTAAAAAAGAAAGAAAAAGTGACATATTACATTGCGCTTCCAAGATACTGCAGTTCAGCTGAGCACATCTTACTTGGCAAATGTAACCCATCACTAGCCTTGACAAGAAATTAATGCCAGAGGATTACTTTTTTGTGAAGTGGTGCTGCTGGTTGGAACCGTGGTTCTGTGGCAACTTTCCTTCCTCTTTAATTTGATATATGATCCTGCTGCAGACAAAGTCAGTTCTCCCACTCGGCTGAGCAGACATTATGATTCACAGGGCCAGCATTGCTCTAAATGAACTCTGATCCAGCAGTGCTACTGGCAGATCTTATATTTGTCTCTCATCCATGTGGTTTGTGCTATAATGTAAATGAATGAAAAAGTAGATCTATTCCTTAGCAGAAAAAATTAAGCTAGCTCTGAGCAGCATTTTAAGAAATGGAAGTCCTCTCTGACTTTTCTCTTTAGGATGAGAAGTGATTTTAAATACCAAAACGAGCCTTTAGATCTTTTTAAAAAAAGAGAGAGAAAAAACATTTAAGATAATAACATTAATAGAGAAGCTGGACTCTTGTCTTCCAGCCTCATAAATTTCACGAGTAACTGCAAATTGAGTCCAAAAGCACCATGAACAGCTCTTGTCATTTCATCTTAAACAGCCAAGTTCCAAGAACAAACAAGCTTAGAACAAACAAAATTATAGGGGTGTCAATCATGCATCTTATCAACATTCAGAGAATTGCCTGTCTTGATGACAGCTTCTTCCCAAACTTACTCTGAAAGTAGTATACTTTATTCAAATCTTCAGCTACTGAAAAGTACTGTCAAATTCCTGACCTCATGAACAAAAAAATTGAAACTGAAGTAATTTTAGTATCACCAGTGAAAATATTGTAGATTTACACCAGTGTCTCTGACAACAGAATCTGACTTGATATGTACTATGCAACTAATGAACAATTGAAGGCTCAAATATAAATATTTAAATGCATATTTTTTTCACAAATCACTGTAAACTACAAAAACATTTTTGCAATCTAAATCAGATGAAGTTAACATTCTTAGACTTTTTTTCCCTCTAAATAGTTTTTTAATCCTAAATAGATAGTGAACATAATTTTCATTTTGCTAATTTCTGTATGAGAAGTAAACCAACCTTTTAACACTGACACCTTATATCACTCAAATTAAAGTTATATATGCCTTGGTGCTCTGGGGCATTTATATGCCAGTGTTGTTTGTATACCAAATAGCTAAAATTGTTTCTTTACTGTGCTTGAAAGTGTGAAATCAAAGCATTTGTTAGGACTGTAGTGTGGAAATAAATGGGTAACAGAAGACTGTGTGAAGATGTTAAGACCTTGCTGAACACCCACTTCTCTTCCAGGAAACTGAGTGGGTAAGAAAGAGGGATCACGTGGAAAAGCTGAGAACTTCATGGTCTGCATACTTATATTTTATGGTGCTGTGCCCCAACCACCTATCAACCCCTGTCTACTTCCCATTAGTCAAGGAAGCCTGGAGTGTGAGTTGCAAGCTGACATCTCAATCCATGCTAAATTTCCACAAATCACAAGCTGTTATCAAAGCCAGCAGGAACCCAATACTGAGCCAACAGCCAGTTTCAGATTAGCATCTTTCCTTGGAAAGATTAAAATTTATTTTATGCTTCAAAATCTTGTTTAAGCTGCAAAAGGGAATGAAGCTGAGCATTATGAACCTGTTCTGCCACTCACTAAATCAGTCCTAATAGGATTTTGCCACCTGTGCAACAGAGAAAAGGAAAAGGAGGGGCAGAGGTTGGAATCAGAGTATCTGTCAAACCGCAGCAGTGACATATGTTATCTCTGCTTTCCAGCTTGGTGCTCTGTGTCAACAGTATCCCCAGCAGAAGAATTCTGGTCAAAAAGATGAACTCTCATATGGCAAAACAGAAAGATGCAACAGAGCACTGGCTAGTTTTGCTCTTTTCTGACTGCATAATTTGGGAATGGGAGAGTGTTCAGGCTCTCAGGCTCAACTTTCAGAGCACAGCTGGAAATTAATCCAGGAATTATTCACATAGAAAGGTTAAATGCTGAAGGAAAAAAAAAAAAAAAAAAAATCCCATGTTTTCTAAACCAGACATTCCCTTGTGGATTCACAGTTATTTCCCTCCATTTTGAAATTTTCAGCCTTTGGACTGAAGACTTTGTCTATCATGATGCTTCATTCTCTTAGGAGTATCTGAAAGGACAAAGTATCTCAGTTCAGGTGCTTGATACATTTAACCACAGGAGAGCTCTTATTGTATTTAGTGGGTTGGGATCATAGACAGTAAGCAAAAGTTTTCACTGTTATTAGTTTGCTTGCAGGCACTTATTTCAGACCCTTGTCAAATCCTTACTGGTATGAATAAGAAAGTCTCTCAAGACAGCACCAACCTCTATCTGTCCTTTCCAGCAGAGAAAACATAGAAAATAAAAACTAATTTGTTTAAATAACCTGCCATACTACTATGTACCTAATATGTAGCTCAATATTAGCTACATAATAATGTGTAGCTCTCCAAATCTTATGCTTAGAATTAACAGAACATGTAACAGTTTAGGCTGAACGGGATCTAATTACCAAGGAACAGTAAAATTAAATTCTGGTTACATTGGTACAGCCTAACAGATTAAATTAAAATTCACTGATTTCTAATAGCTGGGGACTGGGCCCCTTTGGAATATCAAAGCCCTTAGAAGAAAAAAAATAAAGAACTAAAATGGCAATATCCCCTTCTCTGCAGTTCAATGGCAAACAGGGCTTTAGCATTGTAGTCTTGTATCACAGTGTAAGTATTAAAAACATATGAACATATCTATCTCAAAAAGGGAAAAGTTTAACTAGACTGCACATCTGCCAATGTATTAGTGGTTACAAGTACAGCATCAACCTGGGGCATCTTGTGCATTTTCAACATTACCCTTTGACTTTAGTGCACCATAGAAATGAGCCTTGATAGAGCCTGAACTGCTTTTTAGATATACTCAATGCTAGCTAATTTTTAAAATCAAGACATTCACTAATATTTTTTAACCAATACATGATATGTATTAGAGAGACAACCTATATCATTAAATTTTTTTCTATTTTAAGGATAAATAAAACACAACATCTTTATAGAAACAAAACCTTTAGTTTTCTTATGAGATTAAACATATGTTAAGATTTTCAAAGAGGCTAAAGTTTGGCATCTGAAATAATTTTTAGGTACATAAATTACTTTTCTAGAGATGCTAAAGTATTAGAAAAGTGCAGAAAAGATTTCACTAAGGAGATTGCCCAAGTTGAATTGAAATACCTTCTGAGCTCTCCTCCTCATGCTGCACCTCAAAGACACTGGGGGTATGTGCAAACTTGCAATACATAAGTGGAAAAAAAAAAAATATTTCCACAGTTTATGGCTATGTCAGACTAACTCCAGTTGCTCAGCAGGAAGGTCAGTTGCCTGCTAAGGTTTAAACGGAAGTCAAACCAGTAGGGCCAGATGTTCACTGATGCTTAGCCCAAAACATTACCATTTAATTATTTTTGAGGGAGCAGTTCTGCATGCTCTCAGTCTAAAAGTGTTACAGTTAGTAACTTGCAACCCAAAGCAGCCAACCCTTTCTTACAGATTTATGGGTTTACAACAGACTTGCCAGCCAAGATTTTAATTTTATCACAAGAAGCTCTTCTTGGGTTGCCCAGAGCATCTCCTTCAGTTTAATCACTTTTGAACCTCCATCAGTTCTGCAATGACTGACTAGAAACTGATTTTAATCTCTGGTAGCTGAGAAGCTTTAATCTTGTTGGGAAACCTTGTCTGTTAGGAAGAGCTGAGATTTTAGATATAAGATGAATTTTGAGATATAGCTGGAAACAGTATGAATTTATGACTCTCATTAGTATCATAAATACAGTAAAAGAAAAAAAAAGTCCTGTTTTCACTGCTAGTCAAGTGAAGCACAACAAAGGTCTAAAACTTCTTCATGAAAGGAGAGACAACTAAAAGGGGGAACAAAAACTGTGTATAGACAAACATGACAGTCTGTAAATTGAATTGTATTCACGAGGAAACTGAAATGAGTATCACATGGATGTCATGACAATATCTGCTGTTAGACGTGGGTTCAATAATCAAGACCAAAAAGAAAGAAAAAATGGTGTAAGTTTACCAAAAAAGTTTTGATTTTAAGGTCTAAGTGTTCCTGTAGATCAGTATCTCCCCTTCCTACACTGCTTAAGTTGTTGCTATCTTTTGGTATACTAATTAGTTTGGCAAATTTTTCTGGGGGGAAAAAAATCCTTATAATTGTATATTATTTTTCCATGTGCATGTACTTGCTAGAGTTAATTTTCTTCATAGCAGCCTGTGTGGTGCTTTGTTTTGGATCTGTGACTAAAACAGTGTACATAACACACGAGTGGTTTTGGGAATTGATGAGCAGAGCCTGCACAGCATCAAGGTCTCTTTTTTTTTCCCACTCTGCCCCCCAGCAAGTAGGCTGTGGGTGGGTAAGAAGTCGGGAGATGACACAGCCAGGATAGCTGACTCGAACTGACCAAAGGGATGTCCTATACCATCGTGCTCAGCAATAAAAGCTCCAGGAGAGGAGTAGGAAGGTGGGATGTTTGCAGTTATAGCATTTCTGTTAAACATGCTGATGCCTGGCTACCCAGGAAGAGGCTGGACATTGGCCTGCCAATGGGATGTAGTGCATAAATTCCTCTTTTTGCTTTCCTTGCATGTGCAGCTTTTGCTCCACCTATTAAACAGATGTTATCTCAATCCATGATTACTCTTGCCATCTTTCTATTTTTTCCCTGTCCTGCAGGAGAAGGAAGCAAACAAGTGGCTGTGCAGTTGCCTGGCTGCTGGCTGGGGACAGCTCACCACAGAGCATTACCACAGAAACTGCTTTAAAACATAAGCATCCTCTGGCAAAATCAAAACTGCCAAAAGGAATGGGGGCAAACACAGAACCAGCCTTAGCAATGACAGAAATAGGGAGACTTTTCCTTAGGAACTAAAACAGCTCTACTGAGTTTGTTGCAACCTAGAAAACTTCTGGCAGTTTCCTAGTTTCTACTCCTCCCACTGACTTACTTCTTTCTTTCTTTCTTGCTGTCTAACCGTAGATACTAAATTAACAGCACTGAATATATAATAAGTTACAAATAAAACATAGCACATTGCTGAAGGCTTACACAAGTGAGTAAGAAACTAGCTAAAGGATGATGTATAAGCCAACTAAGTATTGGCACGCAGGAACGCAGAAATCCTCATGGCTAAATCTTATATAATGCTTCTATTAAATGGCTTTAGCACAAAAAGTAGACTTGCTATGATGAAAATGGATTATGGCATGAAGTTGGGAGACATCAATACAAAGGAGGAACAGAATATTATCCAGGAAAAATTAGGTGGCTTTGAGGTTTGTAATTGAAATGGAATGAAGTGTAATAGAACAAGGGCAAGGGGCTATTAACATGAATCCATGATATAGAATGAGTGTACATCAGCTAAAAATGATAAAAAGGCCTGGCTGTATTTATTGATCACAGGTTGACTATAAATCACTGGCATGATGCAGCTGTGAAAAAGGCAAATGAAATTTTAAGATGCATCAGGAGAAGTGTTTTGATAGAAGCGGACAGCCATTAAAGCCTTTTTACAAAACTCCTTGCGTGGGAGAGACTTCATCTGAAACACGTCATCTGATTCCAACTATGCACATTAAAAAAAAATAAAAAAAAAAAGAACTTACACCAGAATAAATGTGGAGGCAAGCTCCAAGGATGACCAGAGAAACAATTGCCAATGTCATAAAAGAACAGATGGGAAGAAAACTGGCTTGTTTAGTCCAACAAAACAAGTTTGGAAAGGTAGCATGGTTATTCTTTAGAAGTACATGGTTAGATAATCCCAAAGAAGGGAAAGAAACTAGGAGACAAATAGTGACGTAAGAATAGAAGTTTGCAAAGTGGGCATGAGTAAAGTGCGGCTGAAAACTTGAAGACATTTGTTAATGAATAGCGATGTTGGCTCTGAAACAGACTTTCTAGAGGACAGCAGGAAGGCAGTACAACCAGTTTCCTAATGCAAATTGCCAAATACATATAGATCCTTTTTGCATACTTCTTTGTGACAACGTAAGACTATGTGACTGTCCCTTACATTTTCTACACCCCTCCTTCTAAGTAGTGCTTAGCTCCCACTTCCAGTTGGTCTACTAGGCCATGTCACGATCTGAAATGTTATTATTCCCACACTGAACCTACAGGATTATATAGGAACATAGGATTTGTGCATGGCCCCAATCTTTTCAGAGAAAGTAACTGATTTATTTTCTTATCTGTATTTCACCATCAAATCTTATTATAGCTGTTTCAAAAATGCAACATAAAAGAAAGGGTGATTTTTAAAGTAAGTATATAATAAATTTTGTACAGCTACCAAGTAAACTTAGCTGCATGCTTTTCTGAAGAAGGAAGAGGGCAGAGGAAGGGAAATTAGTAAAGGAAATAATTTAAGGCAAACCATTATTAACTGGAAATAACCATAAACTATCGGGAGCCATTTTGCTAAGAAAGACTTAATGAGCACATCATTCCACTCCTGTGGAAATACGGAGATCATTTATCTAGTTACAGTTGCATGATATGCAAGTTGCACATGAGTTTTGTAATACGTTTAAAAAAAATGCAGCAGAGCAAATTCCTCACCTTGACTTTGTTCATGTTGATCTGATTAAACATTCCTATCTATCTCAGATGAAATACAATCTGCATTTGACAGAACTGGTACAAAAGATGAGAACCTGAAGCATGTAAATAAGGTCAGCACTACGTATTTCCAGCTCCTATTATCAGTTTAGGAGACAGCTGTTAGCACTAAGCAAATTTTTGTTTAAAGGTATCAGAAGGAAAAAGCTAGAAAAAAGCCCATGTGCATTTCATATTGAACTCAGTAATAACTAGATGATGTTACTGTACCTGAACATTTGCAAAAATACAACTCCTCCTCCTACACACACACACACACACAAAACAACAAAAACAACGACCCCACAAGCCAGTCCATGATGGTAGTAAAGCAGTAACTGAGCTGCTGGGACATGGAAATTGCGGGGAAAAATATGGTACATTTGCTCTAGACCACTCTCATAATTTTTCTCAGAGAACTTCAGCGCAATCTACCAAAACTATTAAATTTATAATCACTAGATACAACATAGCTGATACAGTAAAATCTTATAGTGGGCAACAAATTAATTGAGCAGTAATTTCAGCAGTTTGCTACAAAGTATGCATTAGATATATTCTCAATCCTCATTAATTCCAATTCAATGGACTGGTGGTAAAAGTGACATAAAAATAATAAAGCACATAAAACATGGAGTCAAACTCTGATCCTAAATGCTGCTAAATTGCAAAGCGACATCATAATATGTTGAAAATTTAATACAGAAATGCCTGCATTGTTTACCAGCTCTAAGAGGCACCAGAGCTTTACAGTTAAACACAAATTAAAATTAAAAAACAACATAAATTACAATCCTGCTGGATACCACTGATCCATGAGCATGAAAAATGTTGCAAGAACGTGTCACCACAAGAGAAACAAAGGCTGCAGATCCCTTTTCCAACCTTCAGAAGTTCAACATGTAATCTGTCCTTTTCCTTAGGAGGGTCTCATGTAACCAATGGTTTATGGCATGACATAAGAAAATCTAAAAAGAGTCACTGCCTACTACCTGACAACTAGACCTAAGCTGTCATAGTATTCAAGGATTTGAGGTAGGCAAGGTTGATCATGTAAAATAAACTGGCTCCCAGTGGTCTATGAACAACATGCAATCTTGCATCACCAGCGTAGCCCTTGAAGTTGAAATACAACATGGCAATGTTTCCTGATTTTTAAATTAAAAAGTAAATTCAGTTCTCAGGATTTTGTGAGGGCTTATTCTCAATAAATTTCCATTTTTAACAGTGACAGCTGTAAAAGTACTTTTTGGTCAGAGATTCGTAAGTCACTAGAGAAAATTTGCACAAATTATTTGATTCAGTTTGTCCCTCCTGCAAACACTGTGATAAATTCACACTAAAAATCTTGCAGACATAAAGTACAACTTCACTGACAAATTAAATGGAAGAATCAAGTCAAGCAACAGAACTGTGCTAAGCTTCTGTCAGCTGTTAGTTGTATGCTAGAAACTGGGTATGTAAATGTATGTCAACTTGTTTCTGTAACTTTGAGCTTTTGAAGTAAAACAAGAGAAATAGTGCATCTACATTATAATTTGACTTTTGATCAGGAATGTGCTTTTGCAGCCAATCTCCTTATCTTCCTCCCTTCCCGTGATGTGGCTTACACTGTGAAGACTCAGGTAACATGAACGGGATCCCTTTTGAATGAACCAGCACTCCCTGAATACACCTAATGCATCCCATTCTGTGACTGGGACTGGTCCATGTACAAGTCCCAGACTATATACAAATAGTGTGTCCTGAGAGGCTACCGATTTGCTCTACAAATCCACTCCTGTTGGACAGTGCTACTTGCTAATGTACACACAGACAAAGATAAATAAAGCAGAGTAAGACCAGGGAGAAATAAGGGTTAGGTTAACAAAGTCACATGGTGGAGTGATGCAGAATTGGAAAGATTTGTGACAGAGAATTTGTGAAGACCTCACTGGATCTGTGTTTATTGCTAATTACCCTTGTAGAAGTAGAGAGAATATAATTATAATACACAAAAAGCACTCAGAACTTTGCCATTCGTAAAAAAAAAAATTATTTGGTACAGATTCTGAAGGAGAAGGGGTCCAAACCAGAGTTCAGTTTACTTCACTAGGGAAGTCAGGTGTACAGCACAACCAAACACATTTACATTCTTGATTGATGTTCTTGGAAGTGTGTCTGAAAACACAAAAATCTGCAAAGCTTGAATTGTGTTTTTATTGCACAGTTAACTGTTCCAAAGCCACTCTCTTGATCAAGGAAAAAAAAACCTATGAATATTATCTCTTGATAAAAAAGTGAAAAGTTTGTTTTATAACTTGACAGCCCAGCTTTTATTTTTGAAAATCGTGGCCTAAATGCCTTTCTAGTATTCAATACTTCAGTATGAAATAAACAGAACTGAATATGAACCACGTGCCACAACTGCAGTTGAGAAATGACAATGAACTGGAATGTATAACCACATTTCCTGAACAAAGAAAATGAGATAGTTTAGCTGTTTTGTCCAGGGCTGGGAAAAAAACCCCAAACAAACACCCAACCTTTGGAAAGTGAAATTATTTTCAAATGTGTATAGACCTGTATAGAAGAGGGATAATCTGATGGATTTATCATCCTCTATTTCCTCCATGAAATCATCACTTTACAAACAACTAACCTTCCAAATGAGCTTCAGACTTAACTTTGAGCTTAAAAGGTGAATTTATTATGCAGGACTCCAGCAATGAAAGACAAGTGCCTGCAGCTCAGAAAGAGAGGAAACGATGCCTTGCCAAAAAGAGGACACTGAGGACAAATGATGAGATACATCTAAGAAAATCTGTCACTGTCTTATCTACATTTATACTTGGAAATCAAAGCTCAAATTTCTGACTGTTCCCCCAAATTCTTGCCATATTCAATTCTAAGTCATTCAGAGAGAACAGATGGCTAAGACTGATTTCTTTTTACCTATGTTTGTAGTACATCCCTTAGTCATCACACATCTCCGGAAAGGCAAGGCAAAAGCAGCAAAACTCAACCTCTTTTGAAGAAGTCATGATGAGTAGAGATTGTATTTCATATGCAACTTCAATAACCATTTAAATTGTGAAAGAACTTTACTGGAGTACAAAGAGTCAGAAAATCAGTAAGAAAAAGCACTCTCTTAGGTCACTAGACGTTTCATGCAGCTATTGTTCTTATTGCCATATAATCCTGAGTATCACAATGTTGACAGAAAAAAAAAAAAAAAAAATGCTACAGTCTAAGAACACACTTCTTTGAGACTGATATACAAAGATGACAGTTGGAGTGACTAATATGCAGCCTTTTTTTACGGTTCCTTTTTAGAGTACACCTGAGGTTTGTTTGTTTGTTGCTCAAGCTGTAACTAATTTGTAGTTATTGACTGTTGCACAGTTGCAAAAGAGATCATCTTCTTTAAGTTCCTTTTTTTTCCCCATCATTCTCAGTTCACATTTTCTGCCATCTACTTGAGTTGTATTGTCCTATACTATGCAGTAGAACTAAATCTCAACGTGAAAATATGCCAAATTACTCAGCTAAAACTGTCCTTGCACTTTTTTTTCCTGCTATAATCATGAAAATGGAAAGAAAACACAAACACATAGGGCTATTCATCTATTCAAATCAAAGCACTTAGTATGCAAACACATCCTTAAGCAAAGGACAGCACAAACAATTCAAAGACAGGGATCCTCCAAAAAGGAAATAAAAAAAGGATTCTGGTGAATTTAAAAATCCAGAGTTGTTTATTCAAAATAGTTCAGTCATTTTGCATTCTGCTCAGTGTTCTGAAGCTGATATTAAGCATACATTGTAAATGGACTTGAAGACATTTTTATAGTAGCTTGGTAAAGAAACAGATGTAAATCTGACAAAAAACAGGTGAGGGAAGAATGGTCCTGGAGAGGGGTAGAATAACCTGCTAAGGAAAGTTACAGAAAACATCCAATCTATCAGACTATCAGCAGGGAGACTGTCAGCATCGTGGAAAAAAAGAGAAGAAAAAAATTCAATGCTTAAGACTTCTGAATAGCTTTTCAATGCTCCTATAGTATTTTTAGGCTTAAATATAATGGGAACAGATAAATCACCTCATGTTTCATGCTGTTGCCCATATGTGGGCTAGGAAAGCATGACCCAGGGCCAAGACTCACAGACTTTGTCATCCCTCAGTATTGCAGGGTTTTCAGGTGCTCTTCAGGACCTTTTGTTCAATTCACACTGAGATTAATTAGTGATACCACAGGGATAAACTATTGTGTACAGGTAATTCTGATATTCCTGAGGACAACCAAAACCAAATTAAGGCAGGCAGATTATGCTGTCTAGGTCTCTGATTTCCTAGAACTGTTTGCTTAGTTCACAGTTTTCCTGGTTTAGTCCTATAAATAACAGAGATTCAGACACATGTAGCGCAATCTCAGCTTTCTGTGTCTAGATAGTCTGCAAAGAGGTTTTGATATATCACATCCTCCAGATATTTCCTGCACCAATGACGAAAGCAATGAATCTCTGGTACTCTGTAGCACTCATCAGCCTTCCAGCACAAGCTCATGGGTAGTCAGTCAATAATGCACATGTGCAGCAGTTATCTGACCCAAGCAGCTACTTGACTGTTACTGGAAACTAGTTATTTGGCCAGCTTTTTGACTCCAGTGCACTGGGAGACAACTGGAGCTACTGTTCCAAATGGGAAATACTGGAAAGATGGCTGAACTGTTCTTTACTGCCTACACACTCTTTCTGGATGGTAAAGAGGACATGATTGGTAACCTTAAGAAGAGTGCAACAGCTTTTGTTACCACACACAATCAAGTACATATAAAACTCAGCTCTGGGCTGTACACTAAGATTCCTCTTCCTGTTTTTCTTGGCAGTTCAGAGGAAGTAGAGAGTTACTAGGTAACTTGAGCTCCAGTGGGTTCATCCTGTAAGGGCAGGCTGGGACCATGATGGATTGATCCTCTGCAAAGATGTACTTGGGACTCTACATTTCCTCAGTTGAGAGTAGCAAATGGTCTTACATTTGGCACATAGCTACACACAGTTAAAACCACCACCACCTTCAAACAAAAATACCAGTATCATTCTGGATGCCCAGGAAAATGCTAGTAACATGCTCCTATGGCACAATCTAGGGCTGACTCTGAGAACACAACTGATGGAATGACCTCCCAGAGAGTATTAATAGAATCATAGAATAGAATCATAGAACAGTTTGGGCTGGAAGGGACCTTTAAAGATCATCTAGTTCCAACCCCTCGTCAATAAGCAGGGGCGTCTTCAACTAGATCAGGTTGCTCAAAGCCCAGTCCAACCTGAACACATCCAGGGATGGGCCATCTACCACCTCTCTGGGCAGCCTGTTCCAATTTTTCACCACCCGCATCATAAAAAATGTCTTCCTTGTATCTAGTCTGAATCTACCCTCTTTTAGTTTAAAATCATTACCCCTTGTCCTATCACAACAGGCCCTACTAAAAAGTCTGTCCCTATCTTTCTTATAAGCCCCCTTTAACTATTGAAAGGCTGCAATAAGGTGTCCCCAGAGCCTTCTCTTCTCCAGGCTGAACAACTCCAACACTCTCAGCCTTTCCTCATAGGGCAGGTGTTCCAGCCCTCTGATCATTTTTGTGGCCCTCCTCTGGACCCACTTCAACAGCTCCATGTCTAATATTATAAGGTAATGCAAAAATTTGAATCACCAGAAAGTAACAAAAATAGGAGCTATATAGTAGCACTATAAGGAACAAATTCACCTGAGAAGGAAGGTGGTGGACCGAGCAGACATCACCTTCTCATCACCTCTGCAGTCCCACAGTCAGTACTGAATAGCATTACAAGACTATTACCTCTAAAGTAAAGAAAAGGATGAATCTCTGACTCAGTATTTTGCTTATGAGAAATGGCAAGTCCTGGTCTTATTAGTCTCAACATAAAATTATAATAATACCATTGATTAAAGTAGAGTCCTCTGGATTAAAACCAGCCTAAGAGTATAATCTGTACCAATTGTCTTGATCAGTGGATTGCATACCATGTGTAATTACCTAATGAACTTCAGTTATCAACTTTTGGAGTTTTCAGAAGCATTCTATGAAGAATCTGATCATGAAGTACTGTTTCAAAACTGCAGTAATGTTATCTATGGATCAGTCTATGATTTACTCTTGCAAAAAATGCCGTTTTACTGTTCCCCTTCATATAAAACTAATAATAAGTTTGCTGGCAACCAGTTTGTGTTGTTGAACTATGAACATCAGAACAAAACAAATGCTGAAATTGCTACATGCCCAGAATAGAGGTACAGGAGGTAAACTAGACCATCTCACTTTCTGTCTCAAAATTCAAAGCACTATTAAGCCATCAGGTAACAGAAAATACATTTTTATAACCTATTTCCATTTTCCCAGTGAAAGTTATTATCTTAGAAGCTCACTGTCCTACCAACAGTGATAACACTGCTTGCCTGGTAGATAAAGCTGAAGAGATGCAACTTAACAAATATTTTCTGTAGACAGAAATCTAAACAGGTAACAACTAAATACTGTTCCACACCAGCAGACAATGTTTTCTTTCTATTTTTATTTGCTTTCATCATCAGTTTCCATAACATGTATGATAGACATACATGATTTTTTAGTAAAAATTATCTAGCAACACAACAGACTGTCCCCCAATATTAGATAGTAACAATAATATTAATAGTAAAATGATGAAATACTCTGATTTAGAAATACCATTCTTCTTACAGTCTGGGTAAATGGCAGAATTTTAAGACAGAGAGTAGAAAATAGAGAAAAACTGTATTTTTGACAGTTACAAAAAAGGCAAGGAAGGAAAGCAAGAAATTCTATTTGGCCACAACTCAATTTAAGATGATGTCAGGCATCAATGAACAAAGTGAGATGTAGACTTTGAAAGAAGTTATACAAAAAGGAGAGAAAGAAACTGAAGATAAAACAAGTGAAGAAATTTATTGTGTGCTTAGTATATTGAACTTGAGATAGTTTTCCCCTCAAAGAAAGCATGTGCAAAAGGGGAAGACAATTAGAATTTGCAAGATGGAATGCATAGCAACCTTCAATGTTCATTACTGATAGCATTATTATTTGTCTAGAGAGATGGTAAACTTTGATTATGTACTTAGCATTACTCTGTTTTAGGATGCTTTAGATGCACCTCCAATGCATTTCTGAGAAACAAGATGACCTGTGAGGCACACAAGTGACACTACACATCCCACGTAAATCACCAAGAGAGGAACTCAAATTCAAATACTCATTTCAGTATTTATTTGCATTCCCTTTGAATCCCAATCAATTATACTGGTTTGGCTCTTCATTATAAAAAAAAAAGGGGAACATATTTTTTGGAAAAAAGAAAATAATTCAAGTCAGAGACAACTAATTTCTAAGTCTAATATGCCAGACAAAATTCAAAACTCATATCACTGATGGATAATCACAGCAATCTGATGAGTCTCCAGTAAGATAATTTTTACCACTGTTCCAATCACACTAAATGTAACATGCCTAGGTGCCAAAAGCAGTTGATCAGAGACAACGCCAATGTCATCCGTTCTGTGTTTCTGGCAGAAGCATTGCTGAAGAGCTACCTGGCACTTAAGCACATTCCTGAACAGTGCAATAATGAGTAACATTATGAATTCTGAAAAGACACTATGATCACACATAAAGATTTCATTCAGAGAACTACTGCAACTGAAGTGCCACATGAGAACAGCCAGAGCATGACGTTTCAGTGGAGGAATTAAGCAACAAGCTTTTCCATTTCTAAACTGACATTCAAGCTAGCCATGCACATATTCATATATTATTTCATTCATCACAGAAGAGTGAAAAGTTAGAGGAAAAGATCACAGATGATGGAAATTTTTCCATCACCTTCAATAAGGCAATGATTTACTCCATCTAAACCAGTACTTGCTTTTACAGCTGCATTTTTAATACAGGTTTAGATTTACAAAGGCAAAAGGACGTTAAACAAATGTGATTTTAAAGCTGTACAGTCAAACTCATAAGAAGTCTAACCCCATCTTTTTTAGGGTACTCTACTCAACTCTGAATTCACCTCACTTGTGTACATACATTATGCAGTTTCTAAATGACTGCCTTTCCCCTCCCTCCCAGAAACCCAGTGCCATTAAGTACATGTGATAAATGAAAAGTTATTAATGATCAGCTGGTCAATATTTGCTGCAAACTGTTAAAACCTATGGTGAACCTGTTAAATCTGTTCATTTGTCTTGAACTTTCTATGGCACTTTTCAGAACAGAGGACTGCTTCACAAAACTTAATCAATCTTTAAAATGGCCAGCCAAATGAAAGATGATATCACTCCATTTTACAGATAGTAGACTGAGGCATAGACAGACTAAGGGAAAAAAAAACTATTAATTTTCACACCCAACTTGATAAGTCTAGCAAATGATCTTTCAGCAGGTGATTGCTATATGGTACTTCATCCATTCAAACTAGCATTCCCATTGGCTTCATTTATAAGTGCTCAGCATTTCTGCAAGGTATTTCTACAGAAATTTCAAGCTGTTACTCTGAAAAACAAGAAGTGCATTTATTAACCATTTGTCAGAAGTATGGTTTGAGTAACTACCTAGCGTTACAAAGCAGAATAAAGGCAAGAAGAAAATCCTTAGGGCAATAATTAGATCCAGTACTAATCCACCATCCCATCCACTACATAAGGATTTTCAAAAAAGAGAGAAGCCCTATGACACCAGCCCCCTCTTACTCTATCACAGAATGACAGTAGCTCCACTTTGTGGAAGAGTTCCTTTGAACTGTTCAGGACAACAGCACAACACCCCCCCCCCACCCCACCCCCCACCCCCCCACACCCCCCCCCCCCCCCCCGCAAACAACCAAAACCAAGAACCACATATCAACAAATTTGCAGGATTTTCCACCCAATTCAAGTTTGCAGGAATTTGTGCCCAAAGGACAGCCTTATCTCAAAAGCAACTTTGCAAGTAGCCATTGAAAACCAGGGGCACTACTATGATGCAGCCAGCCAGGCGAGTTGTTTCATGGCTCACAAACCTGCCATAGAGTGACCAGGTGTAAATATCCACATTATGAATGCAGCACATTCATTGACTAGATGGCTTGCCAAAGGGAAGCTTGGGAAAGCCAGAAAGAAGAAAGTACAATGAGCCTAAAGACCTTCCAGGCTTCCAAAACTTCACTGAAATACATATGGTGACAAGGAATGTTTTTATCTTGACAAATAAAAAGCTGGTGAAAAGGATACAGCTATTTCCACTATACAATCTTCCATTCTCATAGGAGGTGTATCTACTGAAAATATAGCAGGGGGATCACAAAATCAAAGACAGCCTGCGATGGAGGTTTCCTGACAACAGAGGAACAGCAAGACTCTGAAGTCTCATGCTCCACTCAGAAAGAAAGTGAACTTTAGTGGATACAACTCTTCTGCGCATTCACCACAATTCTGCCCTCCCCTTCCTACTCCTAATTTATCTGAATCTACCACACAGGCTACCTCAGCAGGCAGTCTGCACATCCTCAGCTACCTGCTTTCCCAGCCAGCTGTCAAACAGCTGATCCTTAACTGTAGTCCCAGCTAGCTTATCACTAGCTTTAGTCCCAAACTGTCTGCTCCTTGACAATTCTTCTTCACTTAAACAGTCTAGCTCTCTAAATCATTGTCTCTAGCTAGCCTGTTTTCCTCCTATGTCTGCTCCAGACTTGTGGTCCTGAAGGACTTCTTTTTCCCCTAATCTCAGCTTTCTGTACCTTTTGTATTTAATCAACTAGCTTGCAGCTCCATGTGCACATCCATGCAGTGCCTGAGCAGTACTGAAAGCACTGAAAAGTTCTAGTACACTCAAGGGGAATCAAATATTCACAGAAGGAGTTACTATTACTCACCTTTATTAATCTCTTTCTTTTTCATATACCTTATTTTAGGGGATTTTAGACCAAAATAAGTATCTTCCTCATTTGATTATCCCTGTGGGCCACTGTACTTTGTTCTCCAATAATGTAATTCATAACTCTTGTTGCTTCAAAGGCATATGGACAGAACTACTGCTAAATATTTAGAAAAATAGCTTTATAAAAGATCATATAAGGGAACCTAGATGAGTTGATCATGACTTTATGTTTGTGGAAAATGTTTCAGTGCTTACTTTCCTCAAACCAGTTACACAAACAAGTTATTACCTCTGCTTTCTCTAAATTTTAAAGGTCCCCTTGAATAACAGCTCCTAGTTAACAAAGTTAAAGAAATAAATAAGATGTACAATAGACATTTAGAATAGATTCCTTTAAAATCTGTGGGGAAAAAAAATCTCATAAAAAAAGCATCTGACATTTCTGATTTATGTTAGTTCTTCCTATCTGTAATAACACCATTGGTAAGGTTTCTGCATTAAAGGATTACTGGAGCATGTAACTGGAGGATGAGTTAATTAGGTTGCTTTGTTTTAATAAAATATGCTATTCAAAGAATCTTGTATTTACCTACTTAAACACCATTAGATAAAAGAAAAAAAACTGTCAAAAGAAAAGCCAACAATAAATGCAAAAAGTGAGAAAGACACCATATTCTGAAAGAAAACAATGGAAAATTTCTGAGCACTGGCGACAGTGGCATCCAGGAGAGAACTGTCTTTCCTTTAATGTCAAAGAATGAGACCAAAAGCAGTCTACAATTCCAAAGTCCCACCAAACCAGAATAAGCAACAACAAAGGGTTGAGCCACAGTCTTTAACACAGCTAGAAATTACACGACTGCAGCCCCTGACCATCACTATACGAGCAAGTTTTACTCAAAAGAAAATGCAGAAAGACCAGTGTTATAAGGGGATTAATTCAGAGAGGTTAAAGAGAGAGTTAAGTCTTGGTTTTCATGCAGACAAGATAAATAGGATACATCATGCTACAGTCTGCAGACACACTGTGTGGAGGATGCACTGTGAGATACTTACTCAAGACTTTACAAGCATGTTACCTCCAGAAGCTGTAAGGTACATTAGGGACATTATGGGAATGCCATTATCACTACACAAGCAATATGCACATTAAACTTAGTGGGTGCCTATCAATGCATTTGCTTTCAGGCTGGGAATGTCGCTGTGCCATGCTGTCTTCTCCCCTGCTCTCACTCCACCCCTGCCAGTATTACTTAAGCAATCAGTAACAGCCATAATGTTGCATTCTATATTCTTTATCAGCACATCACCACTATCATATAATAGCAACACTGAAAAAGGCAAGTGACCAACCAACTTTTTTTCAAAAAGTCAAGATGAAAAAATCCTTAATTTAGTCCATTTCTTGCTCTAGCTTCTGTCCAGGGTAAAATTAATAACAACAAAACAATCTGAAGAAT
This sequence comes from Astur gentilis, assembly GCF_929443795.1. NCBI lineage: Eukaryota > Metazoa > Chordata > Aves > Accipitriformes > Accipitridae > Astur > Astur gentilis. The sequence continues at coordinate 7,358,843 of NC_064893.1, read as the reverse complement.
AACTCAAATATTATGGGCTTTCACTTGGCAAAGTGTGTACCTTTACAGAAAGGAAGGTGTGCTTTAGTTCAACCTTGTGCTATGACAGTAATCAGTGCCCCCATCAACCTTCCTGTGCACTTCTCTCACTAAAATGAAAGGCAAGCATGAGCAGAGACTGCAGGCCATGTGTGGCCCTCCGCACAGATTTACAATTTTCTACTCAGCACATTGATTGTATACTTTATTTCCCCAAAAGCCCTGAAATACGAAGAAATGTGCTAAGAAACAAAGGAGAGAGAAATGTCTCTGGTATAGATTTTTTCAGCAATCTCAGGAGAGAATGAAAAAAACCCACAGAAACAAAGAAAACATTCTGCAGCTAGTTAAACTGGGGAAAATCTTTTCTTTAAATTATCCTAATGATTTCCACATACAATTTATTGAGCAGGCAGCTCAAGTAGATAGATGGATATTTAAGAAAAGATGCATAGTGATCAATTGAAATGACAACCACATTTAACATTATCAAGAATTACCTGAAAAACCATTTACCACAGTCATCTCTTGCATCTGGTTGTCTAATGGTGCTTTTAATGAAAGAGACAAGCATAACTTAACTAATTACTTAGAGATATTGAAATCCGTCATGTCAGTGACTTCTTAGCACACATTTTCTTGGACCTTCAGCTTTTTTCCTTTAAAGTGGAAAAAATTAGAATTAGGCAGCCTTCGAAGTTATGAAATATGAGGTCATATTGTGACAAATTATACCACTCAAAAATGAAAGTAATTCTAATTAAAAATCTATCTCATTTGGAAAAGCAACTTTCCATCATGTAAAAATTGGAGATTCCAGTGAGCACTGTTTTGGTTAGTTGAGTTAGAAGGTGTTAGTCAACACATTGATTAGTTTAAACCATAAAATGAATGCTCCTGTTGTTGCACCATCATTGCTTTCATTGGAACAAGAGGAATGGAGTCCACATTTTTGTTCCTCCTTCCAAATATCCTCCTGATGTAACTCCAGAAAACTTCTGTGGTTCCTTGTCTGCTTTTCAGTAGAGGAAAAAGCAAGTACTCTGTTTGCTGATTCAATCAAAATCTTTTGCCCCATTTTATCTGGGCCTTGCTCTTAGATGCCAGACCACATATACTCATTTAATCAGAGAATCAGAGAATACTGAAGGCTGGAGGGGGGCTCTGGAGATATTCTACTCCAATGCCCTTGCTCAAAAAAGGATCATCTGGGACAGAAGTGCTGTCGTGGTCTTTCACCGGATACCACTGGGAAGAGTCTGGCTCTGTCTTCTTTGTACCCTCCCATCAGGTATTTACACATGCTGATAAGATCTCCACCATAGATTCAGGGTGAACAGTCTCAGCTCTCTCAGCCTCTCCTCATATGAAATATGCTCCAGTTCTTAATCACCTTAGTGGCCCTTTGCTGAACTTGCTCCCATGACTTCCTTGCACTGGGGAGCCTAGCACTGGACACATCATTCCAGGTACGGTATCATCAGTGCTGAGTAGGGATGAAAGATCTCCTGCTTTGACATGCTGGCAATGCTCTTTCTGCTGCATCCATGGATACCATTGGCCTTCTTTGCTGCAAGGGCACACTGCTCCTAAGCTTGTTGTCCACCAGGACCACTAGGGTCTCCTGCAAAGCTGCTTTCCAGCTGTTGATCCCCCAGAATGTACTGGTGCATGGGGTTAGTCCTCTGCAGGTGCAGGACTTGGCATTTCCCTTTGTTGAACATCACCAGGTCCCTGTCAGACCATTTCTGCAGCCTGTCAAGCAAAACCATTAGTGCATCACCCATGCCTCCCAGTCCTGTACTGCTGAGGATGCATTCTGTCCCATCATCTAAGTCATTAATGAAGATGTTAAACAGAATTGGACCCAGTACCAACCCCTGGGGAATATCAAGTAATGGTTTTGTGTGTATAGCTACTCTAGACAATCTGCTTATAATTTTCAGATGCACAAAAATACTTGAGTTACCCAAAAAGGTCTAGAAAATGTGCACAGAAATAATATAGTAAGAATACTAGTGGTGAGAAACAAGGAGATACATTTTATCCAGTTTTTCTTAAAAAGCCTAAAAGCCTGGTTTCTCACCAACAAAGATATACAGACTAAAATATTATTTGTTGACAATGATGGCTTATTTTGTTTCTATGGTGCATATTGGTATGTACTGGTTCCAATGGCGTACCAAAGACCTTTCTTCCTCTATTTTAAAGAGTAATTGTTCAGGGATAAGTTCACCAATTCTAGGTAACATATTTCTGAATCATGGTCTGCCTTCAGAACAAAGTTGTGCTAGAAAACACATACCTTTGCAATTGCCAACATCAACTACATAGTATCTACTAAAGTCTTCCTACGTATTCTTTCATATACTTTCATATCTTATGAATCGACATTCCTCTTTCAATCAGGTTTATTCATTGCATGCTGTCATGCTCTGCAGATGCTGCAGAGATGCCTATCCTTCAGCTGACTCTGTGTCATTATTTAAGTCCGGCCAGTGAGGCTGCTCGCTCACTCCTCCCCCGGTGGTGGGATGGGGAGGAAAATCAGAAAGGAGAAAGAAATAAAAAAATCTAGAACCTCGTGGGCTGAGATAAGGACAGTTTACTGGGACAACACAAGGAGAGAATTTACAATAATAACAATAGTACTAACAAAAGAATATACAAAAAGAGTGATTCACAGTGCAATTGCTCACCACCCGCAACCCAACACTTCACCACTTGCCCTGTAGTGATACCAACCACTGCCCCCCAGCCCACTCCCTAGTTATATACTGAGCATGATATTACATGGTATGGAATATCCCCTTGGCCAGTTCGGGTCAGCTGTCCTGGCTGTGTCCCTCTCCCAGCTTCCTGTGAAAATTAACTGTATCCCAACCGAACCCCGGACACTCTGTGACAGTAGACCTTCAACCCTGGCCCACAAAACAGGTTTCTATATGTTCACAAGCGTGCACTGCAGCTAGTTCCATTCAAAGGATCCAAGCACAGACTATAAATGTAAATACATCAATTTTCCCAGATAGTGACCTAGCTTTATAAAAGTATGACTCCCCCCCCGACTTTTCTACAATTGTTGGGTCACGTAACTGACTACATATTTTTTCTAGCCCAAAGGACTGGACATGTGTCCTTCATAATATTTTGGGAAAAACAAAATTTAGCCTTTCAATTTTCAAGAACTCTAAGAAATTTTGTTCCATTACCAAACGTGTTCTTTTGAAATTCTGAAGCAGACAAAAATGACAGCAATTACACATTTTATTTTAAAATGCTAACTTTATACTTTGGTGTCTTCTTTCAGTAAAATAATGGGTCTGATTGCTTGAAAAATCTTAAAATACTTTATGATTGATGCTGATTCTGAATACTAATGCAGCTGAGAGCAGCAAACAAAAATTATAGGTGAAACCTAGCAGTTTTCCTTCTCAGGTGTAGCAAGCTTTCATTATACCAGCAGATAAAAGATTTAAGTAACTTACATTAAAATGGGTAGCTTACCTTTCCAGCTGCCCAGATCTGATCAAAACTGCCATCAGCTGGCATCATGTATATCTATGCTATATATGATACAATATTACATAACATTATATATGATGCTCAGCAAAAAAACCAAACAAATGAGATTCCATACTCATCAAAACAGTTTGTAGTATTAGTTCAAGTCATTTAGCTTTAACTACTGTATTGGGTTTGCGTGGCAAGGTTTTGGTAGCAGGGGGGGTTACAGGGCTGGCTTCAGTGAGAAGCTGCTGGAAGCTTCCCCTGTGTCTGACAGAGCCAATACCAGCCGGCTCTAAGACGGACCCACCGCCGGCCAAGGCCGAGCCAATCAGCGATAGTGGTAGAGCCTCTGGGATAACATATTTAAGAAGGAAAAAAGCTGCTGGGTCACACAGAAATGGCAGCCAGAGAGAGGAGTGAGAACACGTGAGAGAAACAGCCCTGGAGACACCAAGGTCAGTGAAGAAGGAGGGGGAGGAGATGCTCCAGGCACCGGAGCAGAGATTCCCCGGCTGCCCCTGGTAAAGACCCTGGTGAGGCAGGCTGTCCCCCTGCAGCCCAGGGAGGTCCACAGTGGAGGAGATGTCCACCTGCAGCCTATGGAGGACCCCACGCCGGAGCAGGTGGGTTCCCGAAGGAGGCTGTGACCCCGTGGAAAGCCCACGCTGGAGCAGGGTCCTGGCAGGACCTGTGGATCTGTGGAGAGAGGAGCCCAGGCCAGAGCAGGTTTTCTGGCAGGACTTGGGACCCCACGGGGGACCCACACTGGAGCAGTGTGCTCCTGAAGGACTGCACGCCATCGAAGGGACCCATGCTGGAGCAGTTCGTAAAGAACTGCAGCCCATGGGAAGGACCCACGTTGGAGAAGTTTGTGGAGGACTGTCTCCCGTGGGAGGGATCCCACACTGGAGCAGGGGAAAAGTGTGATGAGGAGTGAATTTGTGCCTGGGAAGAAGGGAGGGGTGGAGGGAAGGTGTTCTGAGATTTGGTTTTATTTCTCATTACCCTACTCTGGTTGATTTGTAATAAAGTGAGTTAATTTTCCCCAAGTTGAGTCTGTTTTGCCCATGACGGTAATTGGTGAGTGATCTCTCCCTGTCCTTATCTCAACCCACAAGCCCTTTGTTATATTTTCTCTCCCTTGTCCAGCTGAGACAGGGGGAGTGATAGAATGGCTTTCGTGGGCACCTGGCGTCCAGCCAGCGTCAACCCACCGCAACTACCTATATTCTAAAATGTTATCTCTTAAGAACTGCTACTGGTAAAAAAATTATCAAGAATAATAATAAAAAAATATCTTTCTAAAAGTAACAAGAAATGAATCCAGCCTTTGTTGGTATTTAATGTTAAAAGGCAGCACTGCAAAAGCACTAGACCACAGTACATAAACTAATGTAATGGCAAGCATATTTTTCTCTCTGCCTAATACTATCAAAGAAAAAGAAAATAGATTTTCCAACTTCTTAGAATCCTTTTTCTTCATAAAATGAGGGAATCTTCCAGATCACTGTCCTGAAATACACTGAGCCTATGGAGTCTCCAAGTAAAGCTGGGAGTTCAGCACCATACAGAAAGCTCTCAAGTGGTTCCATACAATGCAATATTGCTCATGTTCCTGACCTCATCTGTCAGTATTAACTACTATCACTTCTCACTCTTATTGTGAGAGGAAAAAATCTATCCAACAATTCCTCAATACTAAGTACAGCACTAGTGTATTAAATATTATACATGTGTCCAAAGCCAGCTGCCCATTTTCTGAAATAAAGGTTGGGGCTCAGAGGTATTAATATAAAACAGGAGAACATTGGGAAAAAAAAAAAATCTTTGCCTGGAAAGTGTAATGTGGGTTAGCACCATATGCATTTTCTGACCTCTTAAGTAGGTTAAAGTGGAAAGAATATCTGACCAGCACAATTATATGCAGCAGATCTTTCCCAAGTCTCAAAAAGACCATCATTCACATTTTAAAAACCTCTTGACATGAAGCAATGCTACTAAAACCAAATCCAACCCTCACTCTTAATGAGTACTTTTCTTCTAGCAGCTAAATTGAGTCAGGATGCAAAGAAAAAAAAAAATGGGGGGGTAAACCATAGGAAGAGAGAGAGAAGAAAAGTTAACAAACAAATCCTCATCCACAGATAAAACCACTTTCTAAAACTGAAGGGAATAAATGGCTATTAGTACCCCAGGGAGAATTAGCTGGAGAAGTATGTATTTGTGCAGAACTGACAGGAGTGATTCAGTGGTGGGCCAGTGTTTTTTGTCAAACTTTCACTGCATAAATTCTAGTGCAAAAATATAACTTTTTACAACTGATATAAATTAAATTAAACTTTATAACTGAGACCAACTGCTGGATTGAAGCAACACAGACCAAATACTAAAAGTTACCTAATTAAATATGCAGAACACTTCCAGCTATGAAGAAGACACACAGTGAAAAGAAATTAAATAAAGAGTTTCATATGACACAGATCAGATTCTAAAGTGCTTGCCAAAACAGGTCCCAAACACACAAGAAAGAGTACCATAAATCTTAAATCTAAGCCTAACACTGTAGACAGCTTCATTCATTTGGATTCACTGAAGCCACTTGGAAGGAGATGGTCACTAAGTACAAGGTCTTATACACGCAAAAAAAAAAAAAAAAAAAAAAAAAAAAAGAAGGAAAAGTTGAAGAAAATAATCAGTTGTTTGGGTTTTTTTTACAGATGGGGATGAGAGGTACAAGAGATTAAAGGGTCTGCCTAAGGTCACAGAGTGAAGCACTGAAAGCATAACACTAAGCTGCAGTCCAGTGAACAGCATGGTAAGGATGTTCTGTGATTACCAACATACTAAAAAATACAGATATGAAAATGCCAGAAGATTACAGACAATCAAAAGCTGCCAAACTGAAGCTACTGTAAAAGTTGCATAAAAATGCAAAACTATGGATACCAGTGATGCTTTCAATAAAAAAAACCCTAACTAGACCTGAGCAAAGGATCAGATTTTAAGCACAGGTAGGCAGTGCCTCACTTAAAAGCTAGATGAATGTGAACTAGTATTACAGAAAACACATGGCACCCTATATAATAGGAAGTAGACCTACCGAGATTTATTATTTAGAAAGGGAATTAATCCAAAAGCATCCACTAAGCACTGCTACGAAGAAGAAAAACAATGCATGTAAGATCAATATCAGCTAAGGCCAAAATTTGAAATCCAAATTAACTAACACCAGCTACCACAATAAATGAGATACTTCAAGTCAATGATAGCTACCAGCCCTAAACAGTGAAAGGTACCAGTCAGGTATCTCACAGCTGGAATTACAATTATATATTTTTCCCTGCTGTCATTTTGAATACACATTCTCAGTACTGCACTTAGCTTTGGGCAAAATAATCAAATTTTTCGGTCCTTCCTCCTACTCTTCTTTCTATCCTCAAAGCCACCCCTACCAGACTGTAAACACTCTACAGTGAGAGTTTGGATGAGTAAGCGCGCACGATCGACTCTCTGTGCAGTTGCAGAACGGGAGTAAGCAACATGAAGTTCCTTTGCCAGTGGCTTTGTACCTATGGCTTTAGCTTTGATTTGGTATTCATTTTTCACAACACCTGCACCCTTGATGTATGGCAGGTTAACTACCCATGCTTCTTTTTAAATAGAATATTCAGTCACACAGTGCACCAGTGTCTTCACACTTAAACAACAGAAAGACAGAAAACTTCAATCAAAGCTTCTAATCAAATCTCAAAACAATGGAGAAACATATACATGCAGCAGAAGCTATTCATGTTATTCCTCTTTGTGTTCCCATATCTATTCCCCTTTGCAAATTAATTATGTGAGCACTTTCTTCTTCCTGTTTGGTAAACTGAAGTCAGCAGCTTAAGAAGTATACTTCTGTGTTCCTTGAGCCAATCTTATAAACCAGTGCTGCCTTTGATAGGATCCTGCTACAAAATTTCCTCTCCATCCTCATAAACATTCTGCAAAGCTCAACACGTCCCAGAATAAAGAATGACATAGGACACATTAGTACACAATGCACAGCTCAGCACACTGCTGAACAGTATACAATAAACCCTTGGAAATCCTAAAACCTTAGCCAGGGAGTGACAACAGCAGTGTAATGTGGCTAGAGGTATCAATCAAGTGTTGCTTACCAAAACAGATAGATAGTCTGAATCTCGGTTAAAACAGATTTCCTACCCCAAATAAATGCATGGTAAGCACATCTCCTCTTCTCAGCTGCTAACTGTATTTAAGCAAAATTAACCAGAAGACTTCCTTGTCCCATTTCTCACTATGTATAATGACTCATTAGATGATTAGAGAAAAAAACCCAAACAACATATGTTGTAGAGAAGAAGCAGTAGACAGCACTGACCACCTCTCATGTCCAGGAGCAATAGAAGCATCTTCTACAACAGGAGGAACCCACAGCTTTGGGAAAAAGGAGCAAACATTAGCTGTGTAGAAGTTCTCACATGTTAATTACCACAAATATGAATAGATATCAGTGAATGGCCTTCACAAATAATGCTGGTTATCAGTTATAATCATGCCAGTCTCATTTAAGTGGGCTGAAATTTTAATCTTCTGAACTACAAAATTCTGTAAAAGGAGAATAATGAATGTTGTGGTTTCAGCCCAGCCAGCCACAAAGCACCACGAGGCTGCTCACTCATTCCTCCACAGTGGGATGGGGAGGAGAAAATGTAATGAAAAGCTCGTGGATTGACACAAGGACAAGGAGGGATCACTCACCCATTATGGTCATGGGCAAAAAACAGACTCGACTTGGGGAAAAAAACCCAACAAAATCAATTTTTTACTAATCAAGTCAGAGCAGGATAATGAGAAGTAAAACCAAATCTGAAAACAGCTTCCCCCCACTCCTCCCTCCTTCCCAGGTTCAGCTCCACACCCGGTTTTCTCTATCTCCTCCCTTCCAGCAGCGCAGGGGGATGGGGTCAGTTCATCACACGTCTCTGCCGCTCCTTCCTCCTCGGGGGAAGGACTTCTCACTCTTCACCTGCTCCGGCATGGGGTCCCTCCCATGGGATACAGTCCTCCATGAACTTCTCCAGCGTGAGTCCTTCCCACAGGCTGCAGTTCTCCACAAACTTCTCCTGCATGGGTCCTTTCCACGGGCTGCAGTCCTCCAGTCACAGACTGCTCCAGCATGGGCTTCCCATGGAGTCACAGCCATCTTCAGGGGCATCCCCCTCCTCCAGCATGGGCTCTTCCACAGGCTGCAGGTGGGCATCTGCTCCCCCGCTCCCCTCCATGGGCTGGGGGGGCACAGCCTGCTGTCTCACCATGGGCTGCAGGGGCATCAACCTCCTCCAGTGCACCTCAACCCCCTCCTTCCTCACTGACCTTGGTATCTGCACAGGGGTTCCTCTCACATTCCAATCCCCTCACTCACTGCAGGTTCCTCTTCTTAAATCTGTTATCCCAGAGGTGCTACTACCATCACTGATTTGGCTGGCCTGGGCCAGAGGTGGGTCCAACTTGGAGCCAGGGAAGCTTCTAGCAGCTTCTCACAGGAGCCACCCCTGCAGCCCCTCCCCCGTGACCGACACCCCCCCCCCCCCAATACAATGAATTACACCCTTTTGTGGAAGAAAAGGAATATCCCAAATTAAAATAGTCTCCTGCAAAGTGTTGTGTTTTTTCATTCATGTTCAACAATTTTTTATAATTTACCCAATAACTGTGACTTCAAAAAAATAAAGTGGAATGCTAAAAGACACCCTGATACATTGCCGAACAAATTAATTCCAAAGATTTTAATTTTAAGAACAAGTGCAATAAATAAGTGAAATCACTTTTATTTATTCTTAACACCAGAAAAAAACCCCAGGTATTAGTGTAAATCTTTAGATATAAAAGATTCTTGATTAATTTTCCAAACCACTAGTTTTATTCATCCTTTAACTCCCTAGCTGTAATTATGCTTTGCATCACCTTCAAAGAACGATATTAGCTTTTTTATTCCATTAATACATTCATTACTTTCATCATTGAGCACAACAACGGCTTAATAGATAAAACCTTCCTTCAACTTTATTTCAATAGTTCATACCAAAAGCTGTCTTTCATGTTCTTCTCTACAGTAATGTCTCAACAGTACATTTACTAAATGATAAATGACAGCTTCAGATATCATGTAGATGAACAATACCTTTTGGACCACATTTAATTTTTAAACAAAATCCCAAAGTTCTGAATGTGCTGAAAACTAAAGATTTAATGTTTAAAATACACTAGATAGATAGTTTTCCTTCTCCTTTTCAAGCTAACTCCAGAGGTCTGGAAAAAAAGATAAAGGCCATGTTTAAACCATCATGCAGAGATTTCTACAGCAGTAACATGCATGTCTGTCATAAAATGAAAGCAGCAGGAGGCACAGCAACTGCAACCTAGCTCATGGAAAGCCAGGACTTACTAGAACAGGTTCAGTGCCACATAAGCGCAGCCTTTCAGATCCCAGATGATCAGTAATGCTTTGCACTAACACTTATGGTCAGCATGAGGTCAAAGACCTTTAGAGCATCTCCACTGAATAATAACTTATTCACTGCCTACATTTAATTTCCCTACTGTGCAGTATTTTGCCAAGCAAAAGAACATTCTACTCAGCTAGAAGCTTGGTTAATCAATTCTTTTTTCTTTTTTTTTCTTTTTTTTTTTTCTGGTCACCAGAGGCATTTGTTTTACCAAACTGTAGAAGCATAATCACATAATATTAGACACGCATGTTTAATTTCAGTAACATGTATTCAAGGATTCTCCCATGCATATTACACAGTACAACCTTTCACTCAGTGAACTTGTGCATGTGCTTTACCTTGAAAAAAAAGTTTAAAACCATTATTCACAAAGTATTCTTCCCCATTTTCAGTAAATGCATTCCTTCACTGATGTTTCTTTTGCACTGCAGTTTTATTTATTTATGAATGTAAAGGTATGTTCTTTAAATAATGAGTAGTCATGTCATATCTTACCAAATTGTTCCAGGTAGGTATGATCAAAAGAGGTTCTCAAGAGCTACTGTTTCAGAAATTCAGACAATTTGTCTGATTTTGCCTTCCACATTTGTTTTCTTCTCAAACACCCTCTAATGACTTCTTATTGTTAACTTACTCAGTGAAAACATTTGAACTAGTCTCTCAGATCCAACTTACTATACCCTCGTTCCATGTTACTTTGAAAGTCAGCTTCCTGCTATTAATGGGACAACTTGAACTCCTACCGAATAGAAACTATTATATAGTTGGCATGAAACAGAATGGCATAATTTAGTCTTCAGACAGGCTATCACAAATTTCCCAGCAGTTGGAACTGTAAAATATAATTAAAATCAAACGCATGTATCAGAAGATCAGCCTTTTCAACCTAACCCAAGAACAGTAAATTGTAGAGATAACAACTGTTACTGAATACCATAAACTAAAAGATGTTTTCTACTTAGGCTGAGACAGTACCATACATTAGTCTTAATTAACAGTGACCAAGCACACTACACAGCAGTGATTGCTAGTGTGTCGTACATTGACGCTCGTTTTGTATGGCAACCAGTGACACTGACTGTAATACTGCAGAGTCCTCATGAGCGTAAAACGTATTATTTGATCAGGTAGTGCGTCCATCACTGCCCAGCCATCAGCAGCAGGCTGCGTGCTTCTGCCACAGGTAATCATTCAGGTAAAGAACACGTGTTGGCTGACTGAGCGAGCAGTGCATGCTGTGCCTCTGTGCTGACTCCAATTGGTAAATCAGGCAGATTCTGATCAGGGACAATTAGAATCAGCCTGAAAGCTCATTTCACTTTTCCCTGCAGTATAGTACTGTTATGCAGAATCAACTGTCCAAATGTTGGCTGTAATTTTTAACAGTTCCTTCTGATGGCCTTCCCAGTTTGCCTTTCCAGGCAATTTTTTTACATACCTCAAAAACTCATGCCTTGATTTATGCAAAAAATGGCATCAGTTATTCACATCTGAAATGTATATTATCTGAGATAGAACTTCATGAGCCAGCACATTCTTGTTTCTGTACTGACCATATTAAATCAGATTGGTGGGTTTTTTCCCTTTGACACCAACATCTAAAAAAGATTTAAAGCCTGAAACACATCTGCATGCAGACATTTTGATAATGGGACTCTGTGCTGGTCTAACACCTTTTACTAGAAAATTTGATTCTAAAACGTTTTCAGAAAAAACTCATTCATTTTCTCTTACTTCTAACATTATGGAAAAACATAGAGCTAAACATCCCATAACATGAGTTTAACTTGCTTAAAAATAACTGAATATTTAAATCTTTCAGTATTTCAGAGCTACCCATATACTTCCAAGTTTAGAAACCATGCACCTGAGCTTATAGAGGCTTAAGAACATCTGTAGCAGTACACCCATGGGTGAAACCCATCACTTTCTTGAAAAAGCTAAAATTGTTTTCATTGTTTAGGCCACTAATATAAGTGACTAACTTTTACTGATTCATACATGATCAAGTCTCTGCATAAACCCAGGCTAATTACTGGAAATGTAAAATTAAATTACTATCACTAACAGAAGAATAAGAATTGAGAAGGTATGTGGGCATTCAGCTTCCCATCAAATATGGTAGTTCCAAATTTATCCATATTTGAGTTGTAACCTAGCATGTGCTATAGGATTTCCATAACAATAAATAACTTAAAAATAAATTTAGAGTTTTAAATTTGAATACAACTGTAACAAATATTCCTGTGATTACTGCACATTAAAATACTGTTTCATCTAAACAATTAGAAAAGAATTTATGATATGAGCTTTAATAAAACATTAATTTCTTTAAAATTTATTTTGCAAACTTACTGTTTTCATGTTTAGTCATGATACATTAAAAAGAAAAAAAATTGAGGGAGAAAAAAACGAATTTTGTTTCCTAATCTTAAATCAATTTTACAATCCCTAAATATTCTAACAAGCAATTAAGAAAGGAAGCCTATCTCTGAAGTAATAGAGAATTATGCCAGAGAGATAGGATACCGCTATCCACAACCTGGCAAAATTTCCTTATGCGAATGCAAAGAGCCACTGTTATTTCTAAACCTCAAGTCTGCAGAAGACTTGCTTAATGTTCTAATAAGGAAAGTGTTCATGATGTGGAATTGCAGCAGCTCACATCTCCAATTAAAGAATGGAAATCAATAATAACTATAAAAAAAATTTATTAAGAAGGTTCCTAAAAATACTTTGAAATGCAGCCATTTATTCCAGAAGTTCAAGAAAAATAAAATTGGTGATAAAGCAATAGATTTATTCTGATCATACTCATTAAAAACATGAAATATTTCTGTCATATTCTTACATTATGAATTTAGAACCAATATCATGTAGAGAATAACAATCATTAAAACCCCTAACAGGTGCTGTGAACTTCAGCTTTCACCTCTACAAATAATGGGTGAGCTTAGAGGCAGACACTGTAAACAACAAACATATTGGGGAAAATTCCAGTCATACTGTACTGCATACTGTAGTGTTATAGATGGAAACAGTTTTACAATTCTAATGCCATTCTCTGGAAGGAATTAAGACCACTAGTAGTCGATTTTATTACTACTGTTTTTATCAAGTATTATTACAATATCTCAAATAACAAACCACAGTTGTCCACTATACCATAATTAACACAATATCAAACTGATTACAACCAGGATGCAGTGGTAAAACAAGGGTTCATTAGTTTCCTGATGAGACAATTAAGGACTTGCAAAAATTATTTGTTTTCAGTGAAGCTCATAATCGAGAAGATTCAGTGACGTGTTCCTCAGGGGTCAGTATTGGGCAGCACTGTTTAACATCTCTGTCTGCGACATGGACAGTGGGATTAAGTGCACCCCCAGCAAGTTTGCCGACAACACCAAGCTCTGTGGTGCAGTCAACATGTTGGAGGGAAGGGATGCCATCCAGAGGGACCTTGAAAGGCTTGAGAGGTGGGCCCCTGTGAACCTCATGAAGTTCAGCAAGATCAAGGGCAATGCACCTGGGTCAGGGCAATCCCAAGCACAAATACAGGCTGGGCAATGAGTGGTTTGAAAGCAGTCCTCCAGAGAAGGACTTGGGGGTTTTGGTTGACAAGAAGTTCAACATGACCTAGCAATGTGCGTTCGCAGCCCAGAAAGCCAACCGTATCCTGGGCTGCAACAAAAGAAGTGTGACCGGCAGGTTGTGGGCGATGATTGTCCCCCTCTTCTCTGCTCTCGTGAGACCCCACCTGCAGTAGTGCATTCGGCTCTGGGGCCCCCAACATAAGAAGGACATGGACCTGTTGAAGCAAGTCCAGAGGAGGGCCACAAAGATGATCAGGGGGCTGGAGCACCTCTCCTATGAAGACCGGCTGAGAGAGTTGGTGTTGTTCAGCCTGGAGAAGAGAAGGCTCTGGGGAGACCTTAGAGCGGCCTTCCAATACCTAAAGGGGGCCTACAAGAAAGCCAGAGAGGGACTTTTTACAAGGGCATGTAGTGATAGGACAAGGGGTAATGGCTTTAAACTGAAGGAGGGTACATTTAGATTAGCTGTAAGGAAGAAGTTCTTCACTGTGAGGGTGGTGAGGCACTGGAACACGTTGCCCAGAGAGGCTGTGGATGCCCCATCCCTGGAAGTGTTCAAGGCCAGGTTGGATGGGGCTTTGAGCAACCTGGTCTACTGGAAGGTGTCCCTGCCCATGGCAGGGGGGGTTGGACCTAGATGATCTTTATGGTCCCCTCCAATCCAAACCATTTTATGAATCTCAGATTTTCAAATCCACGTATTTACAAATAGACTGATCCATTCAAAAGATGATCCCAACTGCCTTTGAAAAGGTAGCTTTAGGACTGATTTCTAAGGTATTTTCAGATTTGCTGAATACATCCCTACTTTCTTGATACTTCCTTTGAAATCTTGTCTGTTCTTTCTAGTACAAGATTTTCTCCCTTCCTTCACCCCAAGTGTCTGAAACAATGGTAGTATATGTATCTTGCTGCAGAAAATTAACTCTTCTTGTTCTTCATTTTCATCTAATAAACTCTCTCCTGCTCAATGTTGTTTTCTTTTAATATAATGGTATCTAAACTATGAAAGTGCCCTTGTATGTGACAGGAACCAACTTGCCATCTTAAGCAGCTTTTCATAAGAAAATCCTCATCTAGCAAAGCAACCAGTCATTCATCTTGCCAATCACAGTGTCACTTCTGAACAAATCAGACTTAACATTTTCATTATCATACTCCCACTATGTTTTCCTCAAGGCTAAGAAGTTATTAAATTGTATCAACATTTTCATCCATGCTCTGACTAAAATAATTCAACCGTGCAGTGTCACAACTTCCATCAAAATAGGAATGTATTGGGTCTGGCTGAGATGGAGTTAACACTCCCCATAGCAGCCCTCATAGCACTGTGCTCTGCATCAGTAGCTAGAAAGGTGTTGATAACACACCAGTGTTTTGGCTACTGCTGAGCAGTGCTCCCACAGCATCAAGGCTGTCTCTCCAACATTTTTGCCCTCCCCTCAATGGCAGGCTGGGGCAGGGCAAGATCTTGGGAGGGCACATAACCAGGACAGCTGCCCTAAACTAACCAAACAGATATTCCATACCATATGATGTCAGCTCAGATATAAAAGCTAAATGAAGGGAGACGGAAGGGGGGCATTTTGTCTTCCGGAGCAACTACTACGCGTACTGAAGCCCTGCTTCCCGAGAAGTGGCTAGACATCGCCTGCTGATGGGAAGTAGAGAATGACATCATTTGTTTTTTCCTTGCTTTCGCGTGCGACCTTTGCTATCACTTTATTAAACTGTCCTTACCTTGACCCACGAGCCTTTTGTTATATTTTCTCTCCCCCATCCAGCTGAGGAGGGGGAGTGATAGAGCAGCTTTGGTGGGCACCTGGCATCCAACCAGGGTCAACCCACCACAGGGAGGAAATTTCATATTCAAGTGTTTGAAATGGAATCTCTGATGGCACGTCATTGAACGTATTTTATGCTTATGTCTCCACTTTATGAAAGTATAATCTTAGCACCTATGTTTGTGGTGGTTTTGGCATATCACTAGCTACAGTAGCTACATCTATAGTGTGCTAGCCCTTCAAATAGCTCTTTCAGGCGAGAGGTTTGACCTACTAGTACTAAAAAAAAAAGGTTTCTTGATTGAAAAAAAAAAGACAGCATTAAACAGAGAAGAATTCTTGTTTGAATTTAGGATATTTATCCTATACTGCATTATTTTCCTTGGAAAGATTCCCTCTTAATTAAAACCCATGTGGCTTTATGGAGGTTAATCTTGTCCCTCATGAAGACCATGCAAGTTCTATTACTGATTCCAATATGACATCCAACGTGCATTCCCTTTAGATAAACAAGATTTTAATGTTTATAAGCTTTGAGATGCATGAAGCTTTGTTATATCTGCTGTAACAGAGCAACTGAAAAATTCTTGCTCTGGTGTATAGATCTTCATCTATACCTCCTCTCCAATTCACATCAAAGATCTTATGCTTTATGTCTGTTTGCACAGCAAATGAGTAAACAATATGAATGCACTCAAATGAGTAAATAATATGAATGCACTCTACACTTTGGAAAATTATACAGCAATACAATATCCACAACATGAACAATAACATCTGAATGGGATGAACAAAAATTAGCTCAGAAAGTTATATTTCCTAGCCACATTTAATATTTTTCACTGTGAAATCTTCACTGTGATAGATATTTCACTTTAGTATGCTTTGAATAGTAAGCAAGCAAATTAATTATTTAAACTTGACTGCAAAAATGATAATGAATTTCTTTTTCATCTCTGAAGCTTTCAAACATGAGGTAGGAGCACCATCAGATTTAGGCAACCTCATTACTTCAAATTGTATTCTTAGGAACAAATCTGTCTTTAGAAAAGGATTACATTTACATGTAAAATCAATTAATTCAGCAAGTAAGATCTATTACATCTTCTCTCTTTAAGGAACTGCATATTATTGGATTAATTTTGTTATTCACTAGTATCTGTAGAACATCAGATGCCTGCAGTTCTAAAATGCTACACTTATTTTCAGGACAGCTACTGTTCTCCCTAGGCAAATCTAAAGCATTTGTATAAAAGCTTTTACTTAACTATTTGCCATATGGGCGGTAATATTAAAGAGTTTAAAAACCTTAACAGAGAATAAAAATTGATTCCAGCCTTCTGCCTAAAAGCAATGATTGTACAGTAACGTTTTCAAATGTAAGATTTCTTACAAACATTGAACATGTATTTCTTTCAAACATTTAAGATTTGATGTTCCTCTTCCATTTCATGAAATAACTGAAACCAAAAGAAGAAGCATCAGGACCTTATTCACAGCAGGTTTTGACTGCAGATATTCCCTGGCACAGAGACTTCAGAGCATGGAGAAATTCTCACTGAAGGATCAGAATGGAAGAGGATACCTGCCATTCTCTTACTGGTTCACTTAGGGGAAGTCATCAAAATACCTACTGGGAACTCAATGGCTGCTCCTGTATAAGGTGAAGTTCCCATTAAACACAAAAGCCCTAGAGTTCACTCAAATCTAATATTCAGACTTAAAAGGGATTTAGTGTAGGCATAGTCTTCAGAGGAAATGAAGGATCACGAAAAAGAATTAAAATCTCTTCTATAGGGTCTACATCAAATTTAAGTGCAGTAGTGCCTTTACATAGGCAAATTTCATTTTAGAATGGATTCACCCTAACCCTAAAGAGGCTAAAGAGTCACTGCCACTGCATTCTATATATTAGATATGATCATGTACATATGTAGTCATTTTACCTGTTCTTCCTAAGCAAGGCTTGCAGGGTTAGCATCATGAGTGAACTAGAATTACTTCTAGTTTACACTTTAAAAAAAAACAAACAAAAGGCCTATCATCAGGTTTTCAAGTCTAGACTCTATCCTTCATTAAGGTTATCTAATAAAATCAAACAATATCTATTATGTTGTTCTGGGAGATATTAACAAACTTATTTTTACTAAACTTGGTGACATTAAATGCTATTTCCACTATGCAACAAGGAAGTGATGCTTCTTTATTTGAAAGACCTTTAGAGCTAAAGAATAAAGTAAAAAGAATGGCTGTTATGGTTCAGACCAAAGATTGACAGACATAGCCTAATATCCTGTCTCCGACAGCAAACCAAAAGTGAAGCTTTGGGAAAAAGGACAAAGCAGGTGGATATAATGCAGTTATTGTTCTTCCTAGCTTTTAGCAGGAAGATTGCTATTCTAGCCATCTAAGAACTTATATTACCAAATTCTTGGCTGTTGTATGTGTTGTTCAGCATAGTATTACCTGTAGGAAAACATATTTTTATTCAGAATTAGGAATATTTTGTTTGCCTTTATGTCATAAAGTTGGGTCCTGCTTGAGTCAATTATTGCAAATATGTAAAAGTAAATCTAAAAATAGATGAATAGGCCATTTAGGAGAGTAGGCAGGATGAAACGCTGAAGAAAATTTACTTACTGACAGAATGGGCATTGAAAAAGCATCCTGCATTTCTACTGTTTTTGCAATTTTAAATGCTCAAACAGTATCCAAGACAATGATTTCTATCAAAATGTCTACATCAAAGTTCATTCCTTTAGCTTGGGCTTTATGGTTTCTGTATTTCATCCATATCACACTAATTATATAATTAGCCCTTGTAAGACACAGGCTATTACATAATCTCAGGTGTAACACAGGCATAATCATTAACATTTCTATCTGTCCTGAATAATATTTCTTATCAGCAATTACTTTTCAGGGCCTGTAGCCAAACGAGTAGAAGACAGGCAGACAGTGATCATAAGTGTGGGTCTGATATGTGCAGTGTTTTATGCTAAAACCTGAACACATGCTTATTTTGGAAGCCCACATTTATTTCTTCAGATTTCTCTAGCTCCCTGCCCTTGGGAAGTTGCTACTGTTGTCAGAATAAGAAGATAAAAATAGCACTGTTAGAGCAGCAAATGCCACTTATTTCCAAGTTATGTTATACAAAATATGTGTTGCTCATGAGCAGCTAAAGCACAAGGCTTGATAACTGACTATCACCACTACAATAGACTGTAAACGTGATTGCAAGGGTTAGCTCTGCAATATTTTAAGAGGGACGGCACCCTCAATCACTAATGGATAGTTATATGTGTGCCTGTATCATCTGGTTTAGTTTCACAGACTAGATTTTATTACAGACACCTTCTGTCACTACAGTGGATCACTGCCAATCTAAACCATTGATCCTGCTGCAATGCAACTGTTAAAAGTTTCCCTCGTTCAGTTTTTCTTTCAGGCTGAAGAAAGAAGGCCATGCTGGAAGGCAGCCATACTATTTGAGCTGTAGAGATGCACATCTGTAGTTCCAATTTTTTCAGCCAAGTTTAAAAGTATACAAATATTAAACCAAATGCAATAAAGACTGGGAATGTCAGTCTGGCGTGGTGTCCACGTAATTTGTCAGACTACTTAGAATGGTGAGCTACCGTATTTCAGTTTCAATATACTATTTTTCCAGGAGAGATGGTGAATTCTGATAAGTGAAAAATGAAACAGTTCAGTGCAGTTCATTAATTATTTTTTAAAATATTCATAAATTTACATATGCTGACTCAAGCCCACGAAGACTGACAAACTCTTAATTCTTAAGATTAGAAACTGCAAGCTGTCTTATTGGTACAGAGAAAACACATCCCTACACGTAATTTTAGCCTGGTATAATACTTCCTGCTTCTGGGTAGCATAGGCTGACCTAACTAATTTAATGCTATAGCCTCCACACAGAAAATCTGTGTTAAGTGTTAAGGGATTCACGAATGCATATAAACATTTGGCAGTGGTTCCAAAACTGTTTTCTAACTGATCAATTTTTTCTTTTTCTCCCCCTTTTTTTTTTCCCCATGAACTTCAAACATTCCCAAGAAGGAGTATTTCTTTCCAACTGCCCCTGCACCACACTTGTACTCTTTTTTTTTTCCATTCTGGTTGTCTTCTTTTCTCCAATTCTTCCAGGACAACTCCAAATATTTACATACAACTATTCCCTCTCAACCACTCCCTACTTGTTCTTCATATACATTTACAGTTTAGTAATTCTCAGGATTTGGGGATGATGGAGACAGTACTCTCCAAGATGACCACAAACAGCTTCTGTGAGGATGTAAAATGTAAAACTCATCATCTCCCCATTTGTCCCACATGGTATTTCCACTTACCTCACCCACCCTGCCCTCTCCCATCTGCTCCTGCAGTTCCCTTTCTCCCCCTGTCAGCCTGGTGCATC
This sequence comes from Astur gentilis, assembly GCF_929443795.1. NCBI lineage: Eukaryota > Metazoa > Chordata > Aves > Accipitriformes > Accipitridae > Astur > Astur gentilis. Next base: position 7,338,979 of record NC_064893.1, on the reverse strand, counting down.
CTATAAGCCTGGCACTGGCAATGATGGGGGCACCCTATGAGGTAGATAAATCTGTAGTAACATCTATTACAGAGAACAGGATGCAGGAAGAGCTAAGAAGAAAAAAAAAGGTTGCAATTTATCAACTAATTGTTCAAAGGGCATTACTCCTGTTTCTGAGATTCTTGTGTCTGAAGAAAATAAGGAGAAACAGACACCCGTAAGAAGCTAGCAGGGTGAAAATCTGAAATGCATTCTTCCAAACAGGCCCAAAGCCAAACAGTCTGGAAGAGTTGCTTAATTGGTGCATCATTTGTAACAAAGCAGCTTTGTGTAACCTGAACCTTTACACGGCATAGCAACTGACTGCAACTGGCTTATACCATATCTTGGAGAGATAAAGGATGCAAATTTCATTTGACACAGGAAAAGTAGTTGGACACCTGCCTTACCCTCCCCCCATGCATTCCTTGAAGGAAGGAGAAGGGAGGAGAAGAATGTGAGGTCAGAATAAGATGTCATGGGCCAATGACTTTTCTAGCTGCCCATTTATTTTCTTGTTTTCATCTTACCTCAGTTCTTCATAAATATATGTATTATTGTTAAGGTACCTTACTTTCACACATTGTGCCTCAAAAGCTATTAGAAATATTTTAATTATAATTTCAAAATATTTTGGCCAGTTTTCTTCAAAGTAGAAACTGACAGGCTCCATTTATACAAAATAAACAAAACCAAACCACTACATCTATAGAATTTGCCATGGAAAATGTTCAACGTGGCAAAACTGTATCTCCAGCTCTCTTGTTTGTGATTAAAATCTTTAAAACATGATGTGAAATCAAACCAGAGATTAATTCTGAAAGGTGAGCATCTGACCCATTGAGAGTAAACACAGAAACTAAAGAAGTAATATCATTCACTACACCTAACTACTGCCAAAAAGATGTTAAAAGTTTAAGACAATCACTGAAGACCCCTGATTTCCTTATGCATAAATGTCCAAATGAACTTTGCTACTAAACAGGTTCCAGTTTCCTCCCAAGATTGTTTAATTATAGTAGTCAATTATGTAATTGTATGTAATTATGTAGTATTCACAGTCAAAAATGAACAGCTCACTGGGGAAAAAATAAATTAAAAAAATAATCCGTCACAATAATGGCAGCAAACACAGAAATGCCAAATTATTGCACAGACTACATACTGATCCTTTTTGTAATTACATTCATGTTAAGCATCCTATTTACAGTTTTAAGTAAAGCTGACAGAATCTGCACTCCATTGCCTCAGAGTATGACAACATCCAAAACCATGACATGAAGTCTTGGAGTCACATTTCATGCATCATTCTGCAATATAAATAACTGCTATTGGAATATGTCACAAAATAAGTGTAAATTGTAATTGCATCTACTCTGAGTTATGTATGTATTAACAATGGTGTTACTAAAGATTGCAAATAGTGAATCTGTTCCAAAGTCATTTAGGTATTTTTTAAAATTCTACCCAGTAACTGTAATGACGTTCAAAAAGCTCTGATCTAAGTTCAGTAATGAAATTGCATTGACAGATTTTTTGCCCAGTGCTTATCAGTCAGGTAACAAACAAGATTAATGCTTTTTAAATATTTATGAGGGAGGAAGAAAAAGGAACTGTGCTCACAGAGAATGTATCACTTCTTTAAAAGAACTTACCGTTCCTTGATTTCAGCAGGAGAAATTTGACAAGGCTGACAAGGGAGGAAAGCAGGTGGGCAGGAAATCTTGATTCACGGCTCTGTCAATTCATCCTCAACAACCTTGTTATGTGGCTGAATAAGTGACAGTTCAGGATATTTTAAATAAACACCCCCATTGACTGTTGAAAACTATTTTTCTCCTCTACAGCAAAATCATTAAAACTCCTGTGAAGAAGTTGTCAGATTTTTCCACCTGCTATCAGAAAGAGCAAAAAGTCAAGCTCTAGCAAGTCTTGAAGCAGGTGTAATTTTTTTATTTTATTTTTTTTCACAGCACTTACACAGGCTGCTGTGGTAGGAGATGGCACTGTAACAGAGTAATGGGTATCCATCACTGTGTGTTGTCACTGCCCTGCACTCCAGGTGCACTTTGGTGACCAAGGTAAGAAGCAGCAGAGAACATAGATGCTTATGTCTCAGAAACAGAACTTTCTACTCATTGAGATAAATGACAGTCTCTGTTGACTGCTACTAATTTTTCTACAGGTTGGCATATACATGAAAAGAATGAATCAAGGGAGAAAAAAAAAAAAAGAAAGAAAAAAACACTTTACCAATACAAAGCCAAGGAACCTAACAGAGTGTAACTAACTACATAACATAACAGTCTCCAATCATAAGCAGAAATAATTTAACTCAAACTAGTAGCCTTCAGTCACAATGAACCCCACCCCATCCCCCATTCAATAAAATCCTGGGAGAAAAATACCAAAAATAATCTCAAATGCCTCCCCCACTTCCCCACCCCCGACACCACCAAAACCAAAACTCTTCTACTTCAGTTCAAGTCTGTAATTGTTGAGGCTTCTTTCAAAACTGCTTTCAATATAATCCAAGACACCAAATATGAGGCATTAAGACAAAACTTACAGCCTATTCAGTCTGGTCATGAAATACCCCTAAAGTTAAAATTTTAGTGATCAGATACGAAAAAAAAAAAAAAAAAAAAAAAAAAGAAAGAAAGAAAAAAAAAGATTGGCTTGTTTTGTTTTTTTGGGCGAGAGAAGGTGGCGGAGTTTGGCAGATGGGAAGAGGTTACGCTTCACATACTCTAGCTGGTATTACCAGCACCAGAGTGAATACAGTACCCAAAGGCATCGATAATGACTTTTATCGTCTTAGGCAGGTGCAGGTACATGCATTAGACACTTCAGACAGATCTGCACCACAGCAAGGAAGATCACTGAAGCTAGAGAAACTACCTGAAAGACTTCTTCATATTGCTATTCTTTCTATGGGTAAATTGTATAGATGTGGATAGGGGCCAGCATGAGGTTCATAGAATCAAATCCTAAAGTGAACTCAGAAGGTTTACAGGCCTCATTCCGATCCCTGTCATCCTTGCTGTTCAGCACATTTAAAAAATAATTTAACACTTTGACTTAAGTTCTTTAAACATATGTCCAATTTGTAATGCAGGCTTTAAGTGAAATTAAGAGAAATTTGGTTTAATGCATATCAGTAATACTTATGATTTCTCTGCTTTGCACGATTTCCCTGCTTCTTTCTTGAATTTCCTTGCACGTTCCCTAGCCAAATCTTGCCAGTGTTCTGAAAACTGACTGGATTAAGCTCAGTGGTGAAACTAAAGGTAGGTAATGCTTATCTTGGCAGATGCAGCTGTATCAGAGCAAGGTTAAACACTCCTAAGTACTTAACAGGATTCCTATTGCCAATGCTGATCACAGCAACTTCTCTACCATCACATCTACTCTGAGCATCACCCTGTCACTGTACAAAATGTCAGTATGATGATGGGAAGAACCAGAATGAAACAGAACTTTCTACATTTTCCTCATTTCATGGAAACAGAGATTTTACTAAAATAAATGCATTGGTCACATTTACATAGCAGCATTACGAGTTTATCTTCCAACTCTACTTGTCTCTATCTTCTAATCCTTTTTTTTTTTCTTACTCAGTAGTGATATAGGCTATTATTTCTGTCAGTGTTTCTCAGCTTTGAAAAGTTAAATCTACTTGAAAGAGCCATTAAATGGTTGCAGAGGAGAGTTTACTCTTCTATTCCATGCCTGCACTGCAATGCTGCATCCATGCAAGCAATGACACTGGTCTTTTCTCTAGTTAAAATGGTGCTGATACAAGGCTGGGTTTTGATCACTCTGTGTCCCTTTTAGTCTCACTTGATATAATCTCCTCTTCTTCCTCCCACTCAAAACTTCTAGCTGATTTGGAACTCAGGATGGAGAATTCTACTTTCCCCCCATTCTCCTGCTTGCAAGGATGCATCTAACAATGATAAAATGTAGAAATAGCTTTCTGAATTTAGGTTCAGCCTAAGAATAGGATGCAGCTGTCGTCCTGCTCTGTTTTCCCTGACAAATGAATAAGCATCATCATAAGAATTTTTCAAATTATGAAGGGGAAGGTTAGATTCTTTATATTCTCAGCACTTTTCTAGGAGATATAAGCAATTAGTATAAAGGCTGGAAGTGCATTCAAGCAGGCCATTAATTATACAGTTCTGATAATCTTACAATTAACACCATCTTTCTGAACTAGTCCCTCTGACTTCATTTGGACTTACTCTTAGCAAGCTATCAGGCCAAAATTCAGACTTCACAATACAGATCTGTCCTGGTTTCAGCTGGGATAGAGTTAATTTTCTTTCCAGTACCTGGTATTTTGCTGTGTTTTGGGTTCAGTATGAGAAGAATGTTGATAACACACTGATGTTTTCAGTTGTTGCTAAGTAGTGTTTAGACTAAGTCAAGGATTTTTCAGCTTTTCATGCCCAGCCAGCAAGAAGGCTGGAGGGGCACAAGAAGCTGGGAGGGGACACAGCCAGCGTAGCTGACCCGAACTGGCCAACGGGGTATTCCATACCATGTGACGTCATGTCCACTATATAAACTGGGGGGACTTGGCCTCAGGGGGTAGATTGCTGCTTGGGAACTAGCTGGGCATCAGCCAGCAAGTGGTGAGCAGTTGCATTGTGCATCACTTGTTTTGTATTTTCCAATTCTTTTATTATTACTATTGTGCTTTTATTAGTAGTAGTATTATCATTATTATTTTCTTCCTTTTTGTCCTATTAAACTGTCTTTACCTCAACCCATGAGTTTTACTTTTTTTTCTGATTCTCTCCCCCATTCCACTGGGGGTGGGGAGTGAGCAAGCAGCTGCATGGTGCTTAATTGCTGGCTGAGGTTAAACTACGACAAGAACAGTGGCGTAATATATGTACAATGAAATTATTAAAATCTAGGAGAGCACTAAAAAAAAATGATAAAAGCTGTACTTGTTATTACTTGGAAACATTATCTAAACAAAATGTAAATGTCTTTTAATACACACAATGTAATATGTATTTCAGTATTTTTTGAGGTGTTACATATCCTGAAGTCCTAAGTTTCAACACCAGTAACAGAGACACCAAAAAAAGCAACTTGACTGAAGATAACTTATACTAAAACCTGAACAACCTCCTCCCCTAAGATTATAGTAAAGAAATAAAAAGGAATTTTTTATGAAAGTGTCCATTCTATTGAATATCAGCTATGCTACTGTACTAGTGCCATCATATTGAGAACTTTCATGAACTACTTGGGTTTAAATGGATTATCAAGTATAACAAGGGCAAATTAAAATAAAAAAGTAAGTGCTTCCAAGAAGAAACCTCAACAGTCATACATCCAGCATTTCTGGCTATCTTAGCTCTGACTGTCCTCCTTACTTCAAGATGATCCCCTGTCTGACTCCCTGGTTCAAACTGTTGTGTAGCTTGGGATGCAGGCACAGGATTCTCTTACTCTCAGACACAACCCCCATTGTAGTTTTCTCATTTATCAACCAAAATTTCCTTGGCAGACTGGAATGTAATTATATTATTTTCTGAAAAATGCCAATGATACCCCAGTGATGAAACATCTTTTTAGTTTTTAGATCAAATATTACTTATTAAAAGAATTTGCAAGAAAAAGAAGCATGTAAATAAATAAATAAGTGAATGAACAGTACATCTATCTTAAAAGTATTGAACAATCTTTCAAATGGGGATCTTGACTGTGGCATTACACTCCCCCACACACGCAGCAGGAAACAAAACTTCTCTAGGCAGGGAGAAGAGGAAAAAAAAACCCTAAATGCTGGAGGCTGCAGGTTGAAATTTGAACTGGCCAGTCAAGACGTGCCAGGTACACTGAGGTAACCTTCTTGGCCAATAGGGATTAAAATGACCACAGATCAGATTCGACAAGGGTATAAACGGGGTCCCGCTGGAGGACATGTTGGAATCAGTCCTCCTCGGAGCAGTGGGTCTGCAGTCAGGGACCCTCCCTTGGGTCAGGGCACCACCTGAGGTAACTCCTCAAGGGAGAGAGCCCTCAGCTTTTAGGTGAGTGATCTGCGCATTTTGAGTCATCACTTTTAAACCTCAAGGATTCTTAAGTCACCTGTGTAGTACTGATTCCCCTTACACCACTAAGCCTGTAGTTCACTACTGTTTCCAGAATTCTAACTTTTCTACTGAAGAATAAATCTGAGCTTTAACACCTGTTGGATTTGAGTGTGCGTGCATCCATAACACTGACCTATGTATGTTCTCTATTGACGTGTCATAACCTCTGCAGCCTGTATAGTTTACACTATCAACTGTCTAATCACATCATTTTCCTAAGTTCTCCTTGAACAAATATCTTAGTATTTATGATTTATTTCCAATCCCCGATTTAGTCAGAAAAAGGCTTTCTTGGACTCTGAATAAAACACCCAAAAATCTAATATTTTCTCTTACCATGAAACTGCTATTTTCCCTCTTTCCCCCCTTGCAACCACTTCTGTGCTGCTAGCCATGACCAACTATAATACATTGCAACAATCCAAGAAAAAAAAATAAAAATCTAGGATGGAATAAACTCATCCTACCAATCAAAAAGCAGGGGTGCTCAGAAATAAATTTGGCTTCTTGAAAATCTGGCTTTTACACCTCTGTGCTTCTGTTTACTTCTATATAAAGTAAGGATGATTAACAGTGCATACAATCTTTTTGGATATAAGACAAAATGTAAGACATATTTCTAATTTGCTTTTAGATGCTGAGGAGAAAAGCATCTAATAATTTTGCCCAAATATACTAATAAAGTAGATTCTGACTCAGCTTGGTTAATAGAGAGCTGCACTGTCTTGGGCAACATGGAAAAAAGCATTTCCAAACTTCTTGGTGTGACTGCATTCGAAATATCTGAACAAGCCTGATAAACAGTGTCAGGATGACTCTCCCCTTTCCTGCTTTGGTGGAACGTGCTGGTAGAAAGTTATGCTGTCTGAAAACTCCTTTTTCATTGCCAAGCAAGAAAAGTGCCTGTAAACTGCCTTTCAGAACAGGTGTGGATGGCAGAGATGTTGCTTATCCCATTCTGTTCCTTTTCGCCCGTTCACTCTTCATCTTGGGTATCAGATAATACCTACAAATACACAAGTAGGTTAGCTCTTTGTTGGCCTGTCTGCCTTGCAAAAGAAACCACAATAAAAAGCCCAATAAATAAGTGAAACAAAAGCCTTATTTTGCTTCTCTTAAGTTTGGATGAAGCTTTGCATTAGCATTTAAAAGGGATAAGGAAAAGATTGGGTTAAACGACCAAACTAACTTAGAAATTCCATTCATCTTCACATTCAACGGACTGCAATTCCTACATTTTACAAGTATTTTGAATAGCGTAAGTTATATGTTGTGTTATGAAAGCATACAAAATTCTGAATTATTTAGGTGCTGATAAAAGATTGATACAGACTGAAAACTAATTTTAATAAACTTTTAGTCTCATAACTGACTCAGAGGGGCTTTTCTATGAGCATGTGTCTTGTGCATGTGCTATGCCAAGCAGAACTCGCTCATGTCTGAGAAGTGGTATTACTAATAGATGCTACCTCAAATAATTTCCATATTTCATTTTAAAGTTGATTTCTTTAAAAAAAATACTGGATAAATGATGGTCTTATACCCTTCCCATATTTATGGTTTTTCCAATATTTGTGTCGCCTGACAAATATCAATGTCAAATGTCATCATCCATAAAGCAAGTTTATTGTACCATTCGTATGTTGCATGGTTTTCAGTGCAGTTGCCTTCCCTAGTTCTATAAAATCAATTGCAGACTTGAAACATTCCGAAGGGATCACAATGAAAGCAACCATTCTCACAAGTATTTAGCTCTGTGACATTTTCTTCACTCTTCAAATTCTAGGGGAAAAGGAAGCAATTAAAACAGCACGGTGGAGGAATAGCTGTAACAAAGCATTTACAACAACGTTTATGAAACATCCACAGCAGGTTTCACCTGAAGAGCTCTAAAACCATTAAGAATGTGAATACAATATTTGTCAATGTACCTCTAAGATGATGCATAAGTTATCCTGTATATAAAGGACAAGGAAAGACAACTATTCCTAGAATGCTCAGTATCAAAACTATGCAAGAGACAGCAGAAAATATCTTTGGAGAAAATGCAACAGCAAATGAGAACTGAAAAGGGCCGTGGAAATCAGTGTATGAATGAACAAGCAGGCTAACTGTGCTTCAGGACACTGTACTTCACCTATCGCTTTTGAAGACAAATACATAAAAGGATCACATGAAGTAAAACATAAAAAATGTAAAATCCCAAAATACAGAACTATGTAAAATCTCAGCAGAGCCACAGTGAGTGTAGCAATACTGATAGCTCTTTTTTGATCTACTGCTAGACAAATCTCTCGCTTGACAAGAAAGAAAAGTCATGATATATATAAAAAGCATATTATATATTAAACTTCACATGCTTTAAGTGAGAAAACACATAAAACCTCCCTGCAAAATCCACCTTCTCTTTGGACACTGCCTTCTGAAGATTTTTCGTTCATAAAATGCATTATTAATAACAGAAGCATACCCACAGACTAAAATAGTCAACTATTGCGTTAAAACTCCACTATTAGCAGGATAGTTTTGATAAAACTTTACATATCATTCCACATGGAAAAAAATATTGGTGATAGGAGACAATGATTTAAGCCAGTAGTAAGAGGTGCAGAATGAGCTAGCAGCTGAAAGGAATTCACAGCAACAACAGCGAGTGTAATGCAACTGATCCCTTTCCACAATCTTTTTTTTTTTTTTTTTAATAAAAGAAAGAAGTATTTATGTAAAGAATAGCCTCTATTTTCGCCAATTACAGATTTAATATATCAATTATCAGATTAAAATCTTATGCCCTGTGTTATGCATAAGGTCAGACTAAGTTAAAATGATGGTTTCTAGCTCTTAACATTTATAAATAATTTTGAATGGATGTTTTGATCATTGCTAACTTACCACTTTTATTTCTATTGCAGAAAGAAGGGGAATCTAAAATCTCAATTAGACATTCTATGAATATCCATAATATGCTCAGTAAACATTATTAAGAGGCACCCAAATGTAGGACATTACAGAGATGATAATACATTTCTTAATTGAATTTATTTATAGCCATTCAGTGCAAGGAAACCTCATTTTTCCTGAACTGGTAATCAAAAAAAATCTTGTAACTTTCAAGTTTGAATGAATAAAACAATACAGTATGTTCACAATTAGATATCATTCATAATTATCTAAAATCTTCTAAGTTTCAGTGAGGTGGGGCTACACAAATAAATATAAAGCCAGAGCAAGAAATGTTTTGTTGGAAAAGACAAGATTAACCTCACACATTTACACAGAGTCACTTTCTCAGCCACTTTCTCAAAATTCTGTGAATAAACCACCAGAAAATCTTTCCATCTCAGGATGTCTAATGTGCTACACAGCAGGTGCAGTTCCAGCTCCCTCTCCTTTCTGCTGCTGGCTCACAGAGGCTATCAAAGAGGTGCAGAAACAGGCAGAGCCATCAATGTCTGGGCATAAATTTGTTTCTAACCAACCTTCACCACCTTTAGCAGGAGCCAGGAACATGCCAGTTTGTCCACATAACTTCATAAATTTACTATTAAAAAAGACAGATCACACTGGGCACAGGAATGTTAAACAACTGCCAAAACTATTTTCCTTCTAAAACCCAAAACAATTGCTCTAGATGCATAAAAACTTCCAATGCAAATAAAACCTGTAAAATGTTTACTCTGTCCAGAGGAGAAAAGATAAAAATAAAATTAAAAAATAATTTAAAAAAGAAACACCTGCCATACTATTTCTAAAAATAGATATATTTGGGGTTTGGGTGGTTTTTAAAAAATGTAAAATTACAGTCTCATGACAACACCCAGGGGCAGCAGGAGTTCAAATCACTCAGCATGAGCACAGCCTCCTTCCAGCTTTTAAGTTTCTCTGAATAGAACTGCTCTAGGGAAACTCAATGCGTGATAAGCAGGTGCCAGGCAAGAGTTCCCAAATGTTCTGCTGCTCTCCTGAATTATTAGTTTGGCTTGCTTCTTTTTCTGATGGCTAGTATGGTGATCATGAAGCTGTAAGTATTCCACACCAGGTTTCCTCAGACAAGTCTTGATTACTGGACTGATTTATCATGTTCAGTCCAAGTGCTGCCCAAAAGCTAGCAGCAGGAACGAATGCAATTACAACAAAGAGCTGGTGCTGCTTACAAAACAGGATGCAGGTTTCTGAAAAGCCTACAAAAGAAATTTTGAATCACCTTCAGGTTTTCTTCCTTGTCATATTGTCCTGGTTTTGGCTGAGATAGAGTTAATTTTCTTTCTAGTAGCTGGTATTTTGCTGTGTTTTGGGTTCAGTATGAGAAGAATGTTGATAACACACTGATGTTTTCAGTTGTTGCTAAGTAGTGTTTAGACTAAGTCAAGGATTTTTCAGTTTCTCATATCCAGCCAGCAAGAAGGCTGGAGGGGCACAAGAAGTTGGGAGGGGACACAGCCAGGGCAGCTGACCCAAACTGGCCAATGGGGTATTCCATACCATGTGACGTCATGTCCAGTATATAAACTGGGAGGAGTGGGGCTGGGGGGGGGGGGGGGGGGGGGGGCACCGCTCGGGGACTAAGTGGATGTTGGTCAGCGGGTGGCAAGCAATTGCATTATGCATCACTTGTATACTCCAATCCTTTTATTATTATTATTGTTATTGTTATTGACATTTTATTATTGTAATTATTATCATTATTATATGTTTCTTCTTTTCTGTTCTATTAAACTGTTCTTATCTCAACCCATAAGTTTTACTTTTTTTTCTGATTTTCTCCCTCATTCCACTGGGGGTGGGGAGGGAGGGAGGGAGAGGCTGCATGGTGCTTAATTGCTGGCTGGGGCTAAACCAGGACATATACAGACAACTTAGTAGCAAAACAGACTGATAGTGATAAGGTGTGCAGGATGTTTACCACAGTTTTAAACCTGAATCTGATACACAAGCACAGGAGAAGCTTCACAGCACCACAGATTTGGAAGGGACTGCAGTGAGGAAAAAGAAATCCAAATGGGATTATTTCCCCTGAAAATTCCTACTTCAGATATTTTGGAAATTTTAGACTCTTTAGCAATATCAGAACAACAAAATCCTGCAGAAAACAGATGGGAAAGTCTTCATGGTCACCGAGTCATTATGATGCTTAAGGAAGGTGGCTTGCTAGTCTGAAGACAATGACATATACACATTCCTTACCGGATAGGTATTTCAAGATTTCCTAGGTATTCATGTGGAGCTGTTTGTATCAAACATCAGGTTGTTAGCCAAAATCTGCAGGAGGTGCCTTTGCTGGAATTCACTCCCACAGAGTTTTCAGACACAGAAGTAATACAATACACTTTCACTTGGGAACTGATGGGAACAGCCACAAGCCATAACTGCTTTCAGTAATCCAATGCTTGAGAGGAAGTGTTGCTATCATTTCATTTATACCAGTCATAACAGTTTATATCACTTTGAAGGTGTAGGGAACATGCTAGACTGTGCATTAGCTCTTCTACCCACTCCAAAAAAAATCATCCTCCCCTTGCTGCCATTTAGCCATCATCTTTTTTTTCCTTTTTTCTTCAAGAAGGTTCAGAATTAAATCTTCAGTTCAGAAGAATAAAATTACTTTTGTTTGATTCTTTAGGATTTAAAACCATGCAAAAAATTTGTGGATTTTATCTATTCTTTCAATTTGCAACTAAGTATTTAAAAATAGTTTGTTCTACAGATACATATTTCATCTGCAGATACACAAAAATTGGAAAAAAAAATGCTTACAGATTTACTTAGACTACAGTAAAAAAAGCTTTGATATTTAAAATCCATGAAACCAAAACCATTTGATGATCTCTTAGGCAGCTGGAATAAATTATTTGGAGAACTGCATTTGTCATGCAAACTGCTACATTATTAACAGTTTAACAAATTAACAGTTTTCAAGAAGAGAAGGTAGAGGATTGATTTAATTTCATACAAATTTTCGTTCTAAAATTCTAGGAATCTGTGCAAATATCTATATGCACAGAAGTAACTGACCCTAGGAAGACCATTTTGTAGAGGCCAAGCCTCATAATACACAACACCAAAATAACATTAATTTTTCATTCTGTAGACTCATCTCTCTTACATCTTGCTGCACACCAAAAGCCTGGGAGCATGAGGAGATGAGCATTATACTGCATTCCAAACACCTTGAACAATTTTAGAACTGCAAATACGTATGTTTAAGACAGGGAATTTATTGCTGAATAAGAAATATATAGAAAATAATGGAGAGTTACAAATTATACAAGAGAGACAGCGTGCTTGTCGGTTTAAGCACGAAACCACAAATCAAGAAGCCTAGTTATTTGATTATGTCAGGATAGTCTTAAGTCTCAGTGTTCTCACCTATAGCAGAGTATAACATTAAATTACATCAAGTACTTCTATCACCTCAGATGAAAATCAAAGTGCAGAATATCATTAAAGATACCTATTCTTGACTTGAGGTTCACAAAAAGATAGTTCTATTATTTTTCTTATTATACTTGTCTTTTTAGAACACATAACTGCATTGCTCTGTGTGATTTGATTACGTGTAGGAGTAGTGCCTAGAATAGGCTGGAGGCCTGTTTTTAATGTACTTTTGCATACTCACTTACAGTAAACAAGTGGCTTTGTGAAGAAAGATGGCAACAAAGCTTGGTTTCTGAAGGATTTGTATACTTTGCCTGCTATCTTCCTACTGGATAAACCAAATGCCTGTATATGCCTTGTTTCCTCAGGAAACCAGACTGTAACTTGCCAAGTATTTAGCTTAATTCTGTTTGCTGCTGATGTAGACAACCATGGTGGCTTGCTTTTCAGTGGGAAAACCATTGTTTTTCCTGCTTTAGGTAGATAAAAAAATGGCACCGCTGTCACTCACCTAGCCTTAGGTAGCTCAAAGTCTCTACATACCATGTAGGAGTGTTATGGAAGTACAACTGGGTTTCTATCTCCACCACTTTGCAATAAAGAGCAACAGTGGGACAGGTAACCACAGAAGCACAGAAGGCATACTGAAAGACAGAGGAATGATTTACAGTATTTTCATAAGTAATGAAGTTTAGCAGCTGTAGGAGTATTCTTTAAGAAAATTAGTCATCAAGTTAGGTTAAAGCCAACATAAGTTATGCTTTATTAGGTTGGCTCACAGCAGTAGTGTCAGCTATTGGTATTCTGCAAAAATGACCTTGATACAAAGTTCAGAATACCTCATTACACACGCAGAAAGAAACCAATTTAGGTATATTACATTTTAAATGATCGCACTTAACATGGGACTGAACTAGTTTCTTTTTCAAATGGACACATTATGACAACCTTGAAAGAAGCTATTCACACTAATAGGCTTTTTATTATGTAATTCCACATAATTTATGTTTATATAGTGTCCTTCATACAAGTATTTAAAAAAATCTTTGTAGTCAACAGTAAATTGAAGTGAAGACAATACCAGGCAAACACAACAACACAAAGTGGCTGTCCTATGGAAAAACGATTGTGTTCTAAGCAGACAGGAACAAGGAGAAATGGGAAAAAGCCCAGACTATATTTGATGAGATATTAGAAAACAGATTAATAATGAAGTGGCCATATGAAATACATTATGTTCATTGTGAGTTCTGAATACCTTTTCTTATGTTAATCCAAGACAATAAGGGAGTCAATCAGGGAGTCAAACAAGTTAATACATAATGATAAAAAAGTGGAAGTGGAAAGAGCAAAATGTCCTTTTTCCTTCCTCTACACTTGTGTCTTTCAGTAGCCACTAGTGATAATCCAGAAGTTGAGCTGAGACTCTTTTCTTTTCTAGCAGCTTTCTAAGTGGAAGCAGGAATAACCAAAATGACAGCTAAACACTGTTACTTCCTCAGGGGACAAAAAAAAAAAAAAAGAAAAAAAAAAGGCAAGCTATCAAACTACACAGGCAAATTATTAAAAAGCACAGTATTATTCTTTCTCTATGTATTTTCAGAAGGAATGACAGATGACTGCTACAAAGTTGTGCTTTCCAAGTGTGAGATGTAACCCCATAAAAAGATGTGAACTACAAGTTGAGATGGGGACATAACGTATTCTTTAACTTAGAGAACATGGAACCCACTGAGCCTCTCAAGAGCAACATTTAAGAGACGGAACTGTGGATTTAATCTACTTTCAATGTTCAATTCTGAACAAAACCATTTCTAATACTAATGACACAAGTTTTAAAAAGTTCTTTTATGTTGAAGTCTTCAGACAATACTTGCAATAAAAGTCATGGCTGTGATTTCATATTTGAGTCTCTGCCTATCAAGGCTGTTACCCCAGACCACTATACCTGCACTTGTATGCTTTTCTCTGACATAAGAAAGGACCCTTGAAAGTTCATTAACAGCAGTGCACACAAAAAATACTTGCAATTATAAACAGAGAAGAAATACAGTCACTAGCGTGCTTTCTTATACTAGGCTGTGGTGTAATTAATTGAGATCCAATGCAGAAACTAGCTCTTCAAGTCTAAAAAATGCAACCAAAGCTAAAGCACAAACTAGGAGCAGCTAAAAGTAGAGAGAGGATGGAGAGGAGTTCTGTTGAGGAATCAAGAGTGACCGAGTCTAAGCTAGCTCTGCTATAGGTCAGTTCATCACCTCTAAAGACTTTGATGCTTTACACCAACTCCTTGTGCCCTTATTTCAAACAAAAATAGCTTATGCAGTATCTTTGGAACTTAAGATCTATACAGTAGAGAGTTAATACAGGGACCTAGTCCCAAATCATTAACTACTTCAATTATTTAAGTATTTATTAAAATATTACCTACTATCCTCTTCCTTGATCAGAAGAAGATGCTCACTAATGGAGGGTTTAGAAAAATGTGTATTTACAATATACTGAAATTATCACAATAATAGTAATTTCCAAATAATCGGGGGTGGGGTAAAATGCATTTTCTTTCCAAAGAAAGCAACAAAAAACAAGACATGGAATTAACTGAAGTGCTTAGCAACTATTATTTTCTTTTACATAAGCTCAAACTGTGAATAACCAAACTCATTCCACTGAGTTGGAAGAATAACTTAAAATTCCCAGGTTTTTGCTTCGAGAGAATTAAAGAGCTAACAGGGAATTATTAACAGTGTTACATATTTTTAAAACAAGGGTCTACTACTCATCTCTTTCACACCAGCCCATAGCTAGAAACTTACTGCCATGCAAGAAAGAACACACATACACAATATAACAGTCTGGCTCTCTGATGGCACTGCATGCAGAAATCCTGCAGAAGTCTCTGTGAATTACTGACATTCTAATGGCAAAAGTGGACTGCACATCACATCAAGCACTTATACACATGCAGGGACTGTCTTGCCACTGCCTTTATAGCTTATGTAGATATTTGTATCAGTTGCAGTGATGTGGTGTAAAATGGTACTTCACCACAAGCAAGGGGAGAATTCTGAATTAATAGAGCTTCTAGAAAAGAAGAAGCTCAAGTCGCAAGTGAAAGGAGTGGAAAATTTGGCAAATCAAGTTTATAAACTCCTACTATCACCTCCTCCAGATCCATGCGTGCACTTTCTCATGGGAAATTCTGTGTGTCTTATTAAATTTACCTATCATCCAGCTTCAATCATGTCTATCTTCAAAGTAATAAAAATTATGCCTGCACTAGTTAGCAATGCTATGCACCAGTTTAAGGTGCAAGCTTCTGTGATCAGACTATAATAAACTGTGCCAGTTTCTCCTTGAATTATAGTTATTTCTGAAACAAGGTATCTTTTCCACATTCTTTCTGGCTACAGAAGGAGATGTAACAGTAATCTTTGTGCAATGCCATTTATAAGCTGAATTTATGTTCCAGATTTGCATGTTAAGTGCCTTACTGGTAAAAGCAGCTCTCAAAGACAGCATGTTTATGCTTCCATTTGTGCTTAAATTTGAATGCTAAAGCAAAGCCAAGTGAAAAAAAAAAAACCAGATGATTTTAGTTCTTTTTATCTTAAGTCAAATATGGATTGCTTATTTTAATTATTGACTAAGCTTCCTTTCTGGAGGGAAAAACCAACTATTAGCATTTGCAGGCTCTGCCTAGATATCGTTATTTTACACTTAGGCTGTCTCCTCCACAGTTTGTACTCAGGACTACATACACTCCTGAAAAATCATAATGTTTAATGCGCTGACTACTGTCTCTGCAACACCCCAAAATCATATCTAATGAAGTGTATCCAGTTAGTCATATATTTTAATTACTTTATTTGGATGATCTCTGTCTTCTAAGTATGCTTTCTGTTTGCAAAAGGAAGAGCATCACTACTAAAAAGGGCTCATTTGACACAATTTGAGGTTTTGTTGGTTTAAGTTGAAGACATATCCTGACATATATTGCCAGATTACTCTGATATGAACTAAATATCTTTTGAGGGATTTTGGTCTTGAAGCACAAGTATTTACTCACACATACATGTAAGACCAGCAGGTTCATGCTCCATGTCACGTGAACATCCATGTTTTGACCAAAGCCCATCCCACACACTTCCACCATGACACATCTGCCCTCTTTTTTCCAACTCCCATTACAATTTTATCTTTAAATTTCCTGTTCTCACAGTTGCAGAAAGGACCTTGAAAATGGGGCCTTAGAAAGTCAAATCCCAGTAATCTAAAAAATTAAATTTAAACCAGTCTCTGTACTGGTGGGTTAGGGTCACAGATACAGAGAACCTGACAGCTTCAGGAGCAAAGTTCCCAGGCACTAAACAAAATGTAAATACCAGGCTTCAAAGGAATTAAGTTTTACATTATATTTACATATTTATATCTAAATATATTTAGATACTTAGTGTACTTATATAAACACAAAGAGATACACAAAAACTGGGACAAAATCTGTTACCTCTTGGCTTACATCAGTGTAAAAGATTCAATTGCCCTTGTTTTTCAATCACTCCCTCTCAAAACAATATTTCGCGATCCACATTTCCTCATTTCTTAATAAACTTTCTGCAGTCCATCACCAGGGGCTTGGGGCCAGCAGAGCAGGTGGCAGCAGGCCATCGAGGCAGCAGCGGGAGCCCTGGGAAGGGCAAAGTAGCCACCAACAGGAACATGGAGGGTGAGGGAAGGAGCTGTTTGCTCACTGAACTTTATAGCAAAGCACCTTCCTTCCAAACAATTTCTGAAGCCACAGCTCTGGGCATGCAGACTGCTGAAACACAGCCTAAAATTCACCTAATGCCTTGTAAGCATTTTTCTTACAAGTCTGGCCTTGTAATTCTTTCAGTTTGACAGTTATCTCTGAGATGGTTTAATATTCTTACTGTGATTTGGTGTCAAAATATGGAAGAAGCAAAGGTAACAGGAAAACTAAAGCCAAAAGCTTTTAAAAAAATGCTACGTAGTCTAATAATCCCTTCTTGCAGATTTGTGCAGAAGGTTCTTTGCAAGAATCATCAGACAATTGTTAAATCTTTCCAGAGCTTCCTATTGTCCCGGCATGGGTGCCATGATCTTACTGAGGTTAAAAAGAAGAAGAAGAAATTGATTATTACCTCATGATTAAATGAAAAGCTGTACCTGCTGTAGGTGCTGGCGGGGTCTGCCTCTGCGGTCTCTGTGAGGAGAGGCCGGGCCGCCCCGGGCCGGACACGGCCGGCTCCCGTGGCCCTGTGGCTGGGCACAGCCGAGCCCCTCGGGGAAAGCGCAGCTGAAAGAGGGCAAAAGGCTGCCCGGCGGTGAGGGGAAAAGGGCGAGAAACAGCCCTGCGAGCCCCGGGGGGAGAGCGGGAGGAGGGGGCTCCAGCCGCCCCCGGAGAGTCCCCTGGAGAGCTGCCGCCGGAGCAGGTGGACAGCCATCTCCTGAGGGAGCTGCGGCCTGCGGAGAGGCCGCGCTGGGGAGCAAAGGCAGTTTCTTGGAGTCTTCTCTTAAATGCTTCTTTGTCCAAATCACAAACATCCCATCCAGCCTTACAGATTTTTAGCTCTACGAAAGCAGAATACACACTTTAGGCTGAGAAACTTGAAGTTACTTTTTTCTTCTTTTGTTTTCTCCTCAGTCTATCCTCTCTCTTACACCTTATTCCTGCCTGCTACCCTTCCTTACTGCCCTTCTGTTGCCAGGTGCACAAAGTAGTATGTTGGAAATAATGCACGAGAGGAGTGAACAACACAAGCTATTACCTGTTGGAAGTCCACTGTGCCGGAGCGTCTTACTGTATCGTTAAGGGTAAAGATGTGGCTGAGTTGTTGGGATTTTTTTTTTCACATATATGGCAACTAATTAAAAAAAAAGGTATAAAAATATCCACAACTAGACCAAGCCGAATTAAAGTCTTGAATAAAAGAGAGTCTAAATTGTTCTTTTTGTCAAAGAAAGATTGGTCAACAGATTATGATGATTATTGCCAATGAGGTTCAGTGTCTTCTCTTTGTACTTCTTTGGTGCGATACTCCATTGTGGGAAGATGCTTCTGTCTTATTAGTTTGCACTCTGATTACAGTAAATTACTAAAAGGCTTCAAAAGAAGCTATGCTCAGTTCTTCCCAGCTGGAAGATCAGAGAAAGTGAAGATGAGTAAAATTGCAACAACAACATAAAAAATGTTGATAAATCTACATGCAAGGTGCTGTTCTTTAGCACTAAATAAAGCACGTCAGTCTCCAGTGGAAGGAAATTACACTTCATGTTTGCCAGTAAGTGTTTTCAAGCAATTGTTTTTTTCAGAGAGGAATCAAAATTGTTCAAATATTTTCATTATATTTTGATCGCAGATTTTCATTATGGTTTGAATTTTGATTAAATTCTACTGAGAAAATTCTCACAGCAAAGCCTCTTTTTGACACTGATTTCAATATTCCATTTAAAAAATTAAGATTCTGGGGGTTTTTACTTCATTTTTTTTTTTATATTTTTTTATTTTATACCATTTCCCAACTTCTTAATAGAGCTTGTGTGCATAACTAGGAAAGAATATCATCTGGAAAGTGGAAAGCATTTCAAACACTTCTAAATAACTCAATTTAAAATTAAAAAATAACAGAATATCTCTACCATATGCATGTGATTACTACCAGAATGGCATAATATGAAAAAAAATAAATAACCCCCCCCCTTCTAAAAAATTTAGTAATTACTGTGGCAATTCAGATGAAATTATGAAATTATTTTTCCTCCAGTTTTTTAACATCTGAAGTTTTTCTCCTCCCCTCAAACTTTGCATATTTGGAAGTTTTTGTTCTGTTTGAAGAAGATTTTTTTAATAATAAATTTTGAATTTTATCACTAGGCAGGAAAATGTAGTCTTTCTTTTCCTCTGATAAGGTTAGGAAGCCTCATTTAACACAGTCATTTCAAAGACGAGGTCATACATTATATTTGCCAAGAATGAGTGTAAGCCAGAAATTAATAATAAATAAATCCCATAATTATAGAGCTTCTCCAGTTTGGAACAGTGGGTCAATCTCCTCTTACTCTTGAAGCATTTTCTTTGCGGAAAGCGTCACTACCAGAAAAACATGAAATCATTTTTATGTTAAACACTGACAAGGACCTGAAAATGAATGAATAAATAGAAATAATTCCATAAATTTTCACCACAGCTACAACTGTTATTTTATTACACCACTGAATTGCTAGGTTTTGATTATTACTATTTTTATTCCCTGAAGAAACTAATGCTTTCTCTGGAAGAACGAATTGAGCTTTACCTGGCTTAGTCTTTCTACTCCACTGCAAGTACAGTCTGCAATGACATATTGCATGACTACTCAGTCAGGAGAGAAAGACAATTCCTGGTACATTTAAGATAAAATCCTGCTTTCAGCCACCCTCTAGAAGAGACTGGCCAGGATGATTACTAGCTAACTGAGGGACTTCCAGTTGGACTGCGAGTAACCAGCTATGCATCTTCAATTAACTCTTGAGCCTGAAGGCATGACTATATACTAAAACCCACCAACTTTCTTGAAAAACTGTGTGAAGTTTACACAAAATCCAAGCGCTCCCTTTATTTCAGCTGTAAATTGAGCCCTGGGTTAAATCCTGAACTCTGCTCCACCAAAATTAATGAACCCTGTGGGGCGGTGTTTCCAGCCAGCCTTGGGACTCAGCTGCCCACCCAAAATATGAGGCTAGCCAGGGCCTTCCTCTTCCAGTCCTTAGAGGATAACTCCAGTGCTACAAAGGTAGTTGCTGCTGCTGTGCTGATACCACAGCAGAGATGAAGGGAGGCAGTGAACCCATGCCAGTGGCTGGTTTTCTTTCCCTGATCCAGCTCCCTGCCCAAGATGAGCCACAGCCAGCTGTGGCACAGTGCAGTGGGGAGCAGGAGCCAGGCTGACAGTTCCACCCCGCCAGAAGGCACCTCCTGCCCTTGCAGAGCTGCTCCTTTCAGGGCCTAGGGCTCGGAATGAGCATGGGGTGCTTCAGCCATGGCTGTAACAGCTGGAGACCAAACTCTTAAATGAAGCTGAGACACGACCCTGAGTTGGCCAGAGCCTTGAGAAGTGTCTGTCTAGGCTTTTCTGTGTAGTGTGCTCCCCAGAGTGGCTGAAAGAAATTTTATACAAATAAAACAAGCAGTTCAACCTCTTAAACAGAAAACCAGAAGCTAAGAGGGACTCCTATGCTGCACTGCTTTCAGGCTCGCTTCCAGGTACCTCAGTGACCTTCCACACCACGGCAATCCCTATGCCATCCCCCTGCAGCTTAGCTGTCGGTACCTGCACCCTTGCCGCCACCCTGCACTGGTGGCAAGGGCCACGCTCCCACTTCAGGCAACCCCAGCACCAGCTACCCATCCAGGGAAGACCTCCCCTGCCTTCAGGATCACCTCTGTCCCAGGAGGCAAAAGACAAGTGTAGAAAGACCAAACATGCTGTCCCTTCTGGGCAAAGTAACATGTATCCGCTGGTTTAGCTCATGCTGATCAGCAAAAGCCAGTTTTCTTGAGGAAAACTCAAATTTTCTGAAGGAAAATGACAAGTCTCAGGAAGATTGTTCATCACCCACCATGTGGAATTTATTTACAGTTCCAGTCCATCCCTTTTTCCTCTTTTGGTAAGTAGTAGATATTTTTGTTCATATTTCCTTCCCATACAAATAAACAAATACAGATGTATTTGCATGGAGCAAAGCAGTTTGGGATGCTGGGAAATTGGTGACCTTGTTCTTTGGGTGGTTTCTGTGCATTTTTCTTTCATTCCCTCATCTATGAGCACATGTTCCTGACACAAACTCATCCCAATCAAATAATTTTCAGAAGTTGAAGAACAAGTTAGAACATGTTAATTTATGAGCCTCTGTTTTATAGTTTTCAGCTTTTCATCTCAAACCTATGGAGTATTACACTTCTGCATTTTACCTATCTTCAAAGAGATTTTTCACATATTTTCTTTTTCAGATTTTACCTGTAAATGAAGGAGACATTTTGGTGGTCTAGACACTGTTAAAGAACAGGTGTAGTATATTACCTGAGATTTTGTTTCATAACTCAAATTTTAAACATTTAAAAACCCATCAGTTTGTGACTGAAATGACTGTCATTAGACTTTAAATAAATACACACATGACAATCCTACTGCTGAATGTGCTGCACGGTAGTGATCAAAGATCATTTTGCCACTGCCTACAACTGGAAATAGAAGATGCCATTATATAAGCCAGTCCAAATCAGATTTATACAATAGTATTCTGTTAGTATAGTTACTCATCCAATGTAAATAATTAAATCCTTTGACTCAAATCCTTTGATTTAAATCCTTTTAAAAATTAAATCCTATGATGTCAAAATAGCATGAAGCATTTCTGTCTCCTCACTTCTCTTCCCACTCTAAAAACTATCACTTCAAAAAGTAAATTTCCAGAATAGCACGAACAAGAGATTTTAAACTACTTCTTAAAGACCTCCCAGTAACTTCAAGTTATTTTCTGGCTTGCATGCAGACAGAACTGTAATGATTTCAAGTATTCAGTATCTTCATTGTAATATAAGGAAAGATGATAAAAGTAAGATGGCGATTGCAAGCCTCATTTAAGCAATGACATTGACATAATGCCTGGATTTTTTTAGCCTTTCATCTGAGAATGTGTATTTTAAGTACTATTAAATATTAAAAATAAATACTTTTGATTTAATAATAGCCAGTAGAAAGTTTGTCACATTTTTAAACAGTTACTCCAATTACTCTAGCCAAACAATTCTCAAAACAAAAATCTGTATCAAATTAATGAGTATTTATTGAGCAATTATTTCATCATTCACTCCAGAGCAAAATCTCTCAATTTTGCTCTCATCTTGTTTCTGCCAAGAAAAGCAGACATTTGCCATTCTCAAAGTAAGACATCCTTCATGATAAATTGTCTTTTCTTCTAACACTACTAGTCAACCAACAGCAATTTAGATCAACTGTATGTTAAGCCAAAACCTTAAGGGAAACCCTAGCTCTATAACTTTCCAAAACAATGAAGATAAAATATGCCAGGTAAAATATGCTATGAAACTTCCCCCCCCACACACACAGCCTCACATAAAGCAACAACAACTATTGTGTGAAAATTCTCAGACTAAGTGTCTCTCTGCAATACAGTCATAGAAATTATTTGGTCATACAGGTAACTGAGCTAGCTTTAAAACAGCAAGTTCAAGTAGTAGTAGTAGCCTAGTTATGACAGTACAGAGTTCAGTTAGTTAGGGATCATTTACCCTACCAATACAGTACTTTTTGCAGCTGCAGTGTAAGTGTGCTACAATTATCCCTCTAATTCTACACTTCCTTTTTGCCCTGCAAATACTGAAAATATGAGGGGTAAGTGATGGCAGACCCAGACTTACTTCTAACATTTGCAAGGTAAGATGAAACTTCTATCCGGGAATAGCTCATGAGACTAATAGAATGGGTTTTTTGAGGTTGTTTTGAGCAGGCGAGATTCTGATAAAGGTGTAATGAAACTGCATCCATATCACCATTTTTTTGAAGGCATATTCAGTCCAAGTAAAATCAGAGGGAGATAGAAGACAGAAAGTTGCTTCAAACTCCTACTGCACTGATGATATCTTGAGAAAAAGAATTAATCCCATTACTCACTGCATTTATGCAAGGAGAGTTGTCAACATAACTTCATTTGTTGCATGCTATTGAAATATTTAGTAGACATTGGTTTCATGTGTGTGCCTGTACAGTCTTCTAATGACTGCAAAAGATTTCCATCACCTATGAAGTAAGTCTACTGTGATACAAATATGGTAGTACATTATAAAACTTTCTGTACTGATGTTAGGACTAGCATTGTAATAGATTTGATGATTTCTACAACCAAATTGACCATAATTTTGCATACTGTGATGTTATTACTGCTGATAGAAAAAAAAAAATTACATTTTTTTAACTGTTCAAATACAACTGAGTATTTGCAGACGTTGCTTTAAGCAAGCTTAGCGTTGGAAAACTAGTGTTGCAAGTAGATCTTCTAGACACACTGTTATTTTTCCTATAGTCCCTGCAGGCTAGCCTATGAAGCTGTGCAAAGCTTTTTCTTTGGAGACGCTACCAAAGAATCTGGTCACTCAAACCCTCCTTCCTTTTCTTCAAACTGGAGAATAGACCAGAGGCAGATCAGTTGGGAGATGAAGAGTGTTATCCATCATTCTTCAATAAGGGAAGCCCAAGAAAGGCAATTAATCATCTTTACTGAAACATAGCTAAATCTATTTCTATTTGCAGATGGATTTACCTGAATGCATCTCTCAACTCATCAAAAAATTAGAAGTGACCAAGAAAGCCCTAATAATTGGCTTAACGGAAGACTTATATTCTTATCACTCTATGATATCATATTAATAGGCCTATATTGATTTTTATTACCTCAGGATTTGTTTTTTCACTGTTTTTAGTCCTGGACATGCCTGCTAAAAATATTAATATAGATAAAAATTGATGGTTTTGTGGATGCCCTACTGCTACTAAAAGAGGAAAATTTGGAAAGACTTCTCAATCTGAAATTTATAGCACCCATTAAGAGAGTGTACTTTCTGTAATTACAGCTGTGGGGGAGGAGGGTTGCCATACATCATAATGCCAGTATATCATATGGCAAAACCAATATAACAAGCTATTGAAGATTTAGTCATGGAAGACCTTTCCCTTCCCTTTCTATTTCTTTTCCCTTTCCATCAAATCCTGCATGAATCACTGTTCAATTGTTTGCTCTCAGTTTTAGTGAATATGATCCAGCATTAAAGGAACATGTTAAACATAGTCAAATTTCAACAAATAGTAAAATGTACTGTGGTCAAACTTGGTAAAAATATGTAAAATGCATTAGGGATTTAGTGCACTGTAGGCTTATTTTTTATGAAGATTTGTCATGCATTATGCACTTAAGGCCTCCACAGATGTACTAAAAATATTTGAATATTTAATGGAACAGAGGTCGAAGTCACAGGCCAAGGCACAATTTATGGTAGTGCACTTACAACATGGATGCAGGTTACTCCACTAGTTTCTTCTCTTTGCCTGCCTAGCATGCCTGTAGGGTTGGCACCTATGTGAATTTGATTGCCAGTAAAGATGCAGTCTGGATACAGAATCCTGGAGCCCTAACAGGTTGTAGTAAATGAAACCTCTGTCGTCAATGTGTGCTGCACTGGCCTTTAATGTAGAAGTAACCAGACTGAACTAAACTTGAAAATAGAGTCTCTAATGCCTTGTCAGTTCTTCTCCAAGTACTCGTAGGGCTAGCTCCAGCACCTCTTCTGCCCCTTTGGGAAGGTGTTAGGTCTGCAATGACTGCCGATTTATGCCAGTGCACCTGTAACTGAAGTACTGGGACATGGAGTGGAAGGACCAGAGAGCAGTGGCATTAAATTTAGAACCTGGTAGGATTCCCAATGGCAACAGGCAGCAGGCACTGCTGTATTCTCACCCAGTGAGAGTCACTGATCACCTTAAATGATAGTATCGGGGTCTTTCTATATCTGTATCCAAAGACCACCACATCCGCAATTTCCCCTTTTCCTGCTGTTAGATCCCTTTCTGACTTGCAAGTTCTATATAAACACGTGGCAATATTGGAGATACTCATCAGAAGAGTAACTGTAAAAGAAAGTGTCAATTTCAAATGATTTTGTTTGATTGTACACCAATGGAATAAAGTCAACATGACTTAATCTGTGCTTTTCATTTCAACCTAAGAAGTAAAACTTTTGTGTGAACTCTACTCATGGTGTATTACCATATAATATATACATGGAACACTATGAAATGCTTTATAGCAGTATGTAGTTCATATTTTAACCTTTCTGATATCTGAACAATTCAGAACTGATACGATGTGTAGCGATCACAGAGAGAAACAATATTTTTTAAAAGAAATTACATGTAATACTTAATTTTCACTTTTTATTGTGATTTAGAAACTTGGAAATACCAGATCTGCCATGAAATGGAACCCTCGTCTATGGTTCAGGTACTGGAATAAGTGAAGAACATAAGAATTACTTTTAGAAAAGAAGTAGTGGAGAAGCCCTGATTAGGTCCAAGGAGCAGTTCTGGTAATCTCTCTTTAACAGAGTTCTTGCCAGGGTGACATATCTCTGTGCTGATATTGCCCATAATATTTCAGCGGATCCCCTTCACAAAAGCACAACTCTTGCCTCAGTCATGGGGGAGGACTGAAGCTGCAGTCGCAACATAGACACTTAACCTGATTGTAGACCAGGAATCTATTGGCAGCAGTATATAGGCTGGTGCATACTAATCTTACTTGCTGAGAAGACAAGAGGCTTCTTAGCATGTAGAGTGCATCCAAATTAGGGTTAAGATAGTTCCAAACACCCCTATAGCCCTATCCTCACTTTGTCTCTCCTTCTACCATGCAGCCTTCTAAAAACTTTTGCAGTTTTCAGGTGAGAGCAATTAAAGAGGGGATTAAAAAAGTAAGGTAGAAAACATTAAAATAGTAATAAATTAATTCATACATATCAAAATAATAAGAACTTTTTCATTATTAACACCACACTCCTGAAGTTAATGAAGATGACGACTTTTTATTTTGCCATTTTGATGTCTTGTGTTGTTCCTGTGTCATCTTTGAGGGGTCCATGGTGTCATCTAGTGCCATGCTGTCCAGCCTCAGCAACTGCAGGAGCTATATGTTAACCTTGGAATATTCCTTTCCTTCTGCCTTCTCCTCAACTGTGAGAGCAGATTGCACCATCATGCAAACCTACATGTCCTAGAACTATCTCCCATCTTTTTATATGGTCCCAGAGGCAGGCCCCAGTTCTGTGTTGCCTGCAGACACAGGAAGAAATAGTTGCTGACTGAATATCAATTCTGTGTTTCCAGTGGGTAGAATGGGAACAACCCACAGGACTCACTGAGCTCTTGTTTGGACCACACTGACATATATGTATGGGGATTACTGCCGATAATATAAAACAGAAACAGATTGCACTACTAAATACATAAACAGATAAAACAATTTTTTAAATATGGACTTAAGTGTGTCTGTGTATGTGCAATTACGTTTAAGTGAGTAAAGTGATACTTTGAGCAGAACCCTCCATTTCCAAACAAAAATATACCATTGCACTTGTAACACATAATGACATCATCAAATGTCCTTTTTATACCAGTTGTCAAATGATTTTTTTTTTTTTCTAAGTGCCCTTTGTTATTCTCTGTGAAAATATATTATCAGGAGCTGTTAATTTACAAAAAAGCATAAAGTGTTGCAGGAATAGATTTGCTGGCACTGATAATACATGAGATTTGTTTACTCTGGAGAATAAATGAAAGCAGCAAGTTACATTACCTTGCCAGGGTGTCACGCTGCTAGACTTTTCTTCGCAAAGAAAGAGTTTCTCAGAAGTAGAGTTGAAAAAAATAACTATTTTAGCTTCCATTCAGTTATCCACCATAATCTAACATGTTGGCAACCAGAAACAAGAACGTACATGCATATGAAAGTGGGAGTCTCTGTATATGAAAAACTGGATAAGCACTATTCACAACTCTCTGGAAACCAGAAAAATAGCTCACAGGCCCATTATATCTATCTATATCTATATATCTATATCTATAACTAAATCTATATCTATATCTATATAAATGCAAATATTGCCCATAACTACTGTTAGCAAGGCAGATAAAAGATCAGACCACTGATCAAGCCTGAACACTTCTTGCTATATATCGCTAGTTCTTTTTGGTGGAATATGTTGCCTATCCTTGTACAATAAAATAACGATACTACTCAAACTGCATTTAAAAAGCTATAAAGAAACAAATTGCATTTTAAATGACCATTAAGAAACATTTCAGACTGCAAGATCAATTCTGCAGCTGAGAAAAGGAATGAAATCTTGCCACTAGACCCATCCAAAATTGAACTATGAAATGGGCTGGAAAATATACTGCTGAACCCTTTGCCAATAGGAAAACGTATTAAATCAATGAAAGAATATTTAGGTAATTAAATTTTTGTAACCTGAGGTAAGAAAAAGAATGTGATTCGTCATAAACAATGAGCAGTGCATTCCATTTTTTTGATGAAATAATCAAAAGCAAAATATCAGTGTATTCTTCATTTTCTTCTGTGTATCCATCCCTAAGAAATGATGTCCCACTTTGCTGTCATTATGAGAGGAACTTGTATCTCATAAGTACAGAAGAGTTGCTCAGTTTTGTCAATTAATGTTTTTTTCTATCAAAAAATACCAGCTCATGAAAAAGTAATACAGATCAGGAAAATGTGGCTATAGTTATAATTTATAGAATCATAGAATCATTTATTGTTGGAAAAGATCATTGAGTCCAACCATCAACCATACCAACTAAACCATGTCCTGAAGTGCCTTGTCTATGCACTTTTTGAATACCTCCAGGGATGGTGACACCACCACTTCCCTGGGCAGCCTGTTCCAATGCCTGACAACCCTTCAGTAAAGAAATTTTTGCTAATGTCCAATCTAAACCTCCCCTGCTGCAACTTGAGGCCATTTCCTCTTGTCCTGTCTCCAGCCACCTGTCAGAAGAGACCAGCACCCACCTCGCTACAGCCTCCTTTTCAGGTAGTTGTAGAGAGCGATAAGGTTCCCCTCAGCCTCCTTTTCTCCAGGCTAAACAGCCCCAGTTCCCTCGGCCGCTCCTCATAAGACTTGTGCTCCAGGCCCTTCACCAACTTGGTTGCTTTCTGGACACGCTCCAGCACCTCGATGTCTTTCCTGCAGTGAGGGGCCCAAAACTGAACACAGCACTCGAGGTGTGGCCTCACCAGTGCCAAATACAGGGGAACAATCACCTCCCTGCTCCTGCTGGCCACACTATTTCTGATACAGGCCAGGATGCCGTTGGGATTTGGTGTAAGAGAAAAAATAATTTATGTAAGATGAATCACTGTTGCAATACTTTTGGAATGAAATATTTCTAATTAGCATTTTTTAAATTTAAATTTTATTTTATAAACAGCTTTCAAATTCAAAAGTTTTGAAGTCTTAGTTTAATACCCTAATGTTGGCAAAAGGAAATATTAAGGTGATTTTTAAAAAAAAGTATAATTTCCAGACAAATGTATTTAATTCCACTTTTTAAACAGGGGGAAAAAAAGTGATATTTTCTGTGAAACAAAGAATGAACTACTCTTTTTTTCTTGTATATATGTACATTTACACTACATCAAATCTATATATGCTGCCTTCTACTTTAAGCAAATTGGCAAGGACGTGGTAAAGAAAAATATGTACAACAACAAGTTCTTGGATGAGAACAAATATATAGATACACATACATATTTGTTTGTGTCCTATATATAGCCATGGGTTATAACAAAACTCACAAAGATTTATTTATCTTTGAATTTTCAAATGAGTTTTAAGTGGGTCAACAGATCCAAAAGATACTAGAAGCAGACAGGCAAGGAGCTAAACTACCTTACCTTCACTTCCTTAAAAAACTAGGCTAAAAGCTAAATCTTAGTTTGGTCAAGATAAATTCCTTATTGAAGTCAAAATGAGTTGTAGAGAGATTAGAAAGACCAATGAAATACTGGTGGTACTATTAAAATCAAGTTCAGTTATCAATGCAATTTTCCCATTCACAGCAAAAGGTCTAACTCTTAATTCACGCAAATGTGGCCTGTTTTTGGTTAGGCTGGATTCTAGAAGAAAAAAGCCTGTGACTGAAGTCTTGCAAAATATTTAAATAAGTGCTTCAATTAAGTGATCCCATTGTCTTCATTTTGCTTACAGTATGTGGGGAGCAAAATTACTGAAGTCACAAGCGCAGCGTGAACAGTAAGAAGATACAAGAATAAAACAATAATCAGTGCAGTTTTAAAATTTGTATGTCTGTCAGGAAAACACTTTAAGCTTCATTAGCAAAAACTGGTTAAATGGTATCTCCTTTCCATCAAATATAGATATGAATAAACATTCTTCCTTTTCAGAATACCTGGTCAGTTATGCCCCTCTCAGTATGCACAGTTGATGTTAAATGATTAAAATGTTTTCAAATAAATGCACATCTTGTAGAACATATTAAAGAGGATAAGCATATGGTCTACATATTCTGTCACTTATTTTAGGTTGTATGTTCTACGTACACATTAGTCTCTAATAGCACCAAGAGTAAAAAGGGGTTTATTATTTGCTGCAGTGTCTACTTTAAAGTTAGAAAAGCATTGTTCTACATGAAACATTAAAAGCTTTGAAAGACTTTAAGGAACCTGTAAAACTGTTCCAAATTAGAATATTATCATCAATCAGTAATCTCTTGAACAAATAAAATGCATTTATTACTTGTTTCATATTCATAAATGCCATTGGTTTAATTAAAATGTTTGAAAAGTAAAAGGCACAGATTTTTTCCACAACTAAGCTTGAATTAAACATGCAAATGTCTCCTAGCCATGACTTATCATGAATAATTGACTTAAAGAGAAAAAAACAGGGCAATAATTTACATCTTATCTGCTTTTCCCTATCAAAAAATCAGCAGAAGCCAGGCGGAGAACAGAATTCAAAAGTTCCAAATTCCAAGGATTTTCTAAGTTTGCGTAATAAATGCGACAACCCTCATGCAGCATTCCTTTTATCACATTAGTTCCACAAACCAGTTTATCTGAGTGCATTGTTCACATAGAAAAAATTCTCATTTATTTATAATTGCCTAATCAACTGAAACTTAATTGCATTATGCTGTAAGGACCTTTGATGAAGCTTTAGAAATCTGCATAAACATTAATAATTTGAAGCCCTAATTAATAAGAATTAAAAAATAAACTTCAAAAGCAATGAAAAAGCTGGGGTTTATTTGCTTTGTAGAAAATATGCAGTATACTTTCATCACCTCTTCAATTTTCTCTTTATATATTCTTCAGTGAAAAGCAGTAAGCATGGAGACTTTATTAGAAGGAGGAGTTTAATGGCACCCAATAAGCATAAGCATCTTTTCTGACATTTTAATTTCCAGTAGCTAAAAAAAATATCTGACAGTTAAGTTAGTTTTCAAAATAAAATGTTTTGTAATTCAAAATCACTCTGACTTATAGAGAACTCCTTAATATAATCAAAGATTTCATTACTAAAGTATTTTTAAAAATAGTCATATTTCTTCAAGTAGAGATGCTGCTAGCATGGATTGCATAGTGAATCTTTTGAAGTCACCTGAGTCACAAGAACATAAAGCTGAAATAAATGAGTTAGGAAATCACATGTAGCAGCGCAGAGAGAGAGAAATAATACTGGGTGAAATCAGCATTATCTGTCTCAGACATGAACTATGCAGAACAGTGCATAGAGGAGAGAAAACCAACAAGTCCCAATGTAAGAGCCTTTTTTGCCTATCAAGGTGTGGAAAGTATCAAATAAAAAATGCATGGCATTATGATCTCTGGTGTCCTGTGTAGCTATACCAGAAGTGCTAAACAGAAATAAAGCTGAACATATTTCCAGAGTCTAGGATGGTATCTGTACAGATTTCTATTTCATTAACTCTTCCCTTTCTCCTTCTTCTCTTACCCCACACTTGGTGGGAATTCAGACATGAAGATGTGAATGTTTTTACAGTTCTGACTGGAAGGTGGTGATTTTACTGACCTGCAAATATATCCTTTTAAGTAGAGAAGTATATATAAGGAAATTTTTAATTATTATTTTGAACTCATTAAAACACAGGAAAAAAAAAAGGAGAAAAAAAAAAAGAAAAAAAAAAAAAAAAAGGTAAAGGAACTCCAGCATTTATTTTTCTATGTGATTTCTACATAAAATATATTTTTTTCTGATGTTCTCTGGTCATGAACTGTGAATTTACAACACTAAGCAAATCCAGTAGAGTGCAGATTAATTTATATCCCCTATATGGCCTAGTGTCTCAGAGCTCTAATATGCTACTTGCTCTATAAACTCAAAACAAAGAAATAGTTACATCTTTTCTATTTCAAGACCCTACACACTGTGAACTCAGCAAGAAACAGCAAACACTGTCAAACAGAACAACAAGCAAATAGGTCAGCACAGCAGTGCAGAGCAGCCTTAACACTGCACAGTTGTTAGTAAGCATAATGGCAAGCAAAGTTAGGAAAAGTATTTGAAGGCAGAAAATAAGGTGCTGTGATGCTCCTCACAAATGCAGTATTAAATAGGAGGCATGGCAGAAGATACTTGGTTTGGGGTAAGGGGAATAACAAGGACAGATGAGGGAAGCAGATAACTTCTATTCGGGTAGGGAGAAGGGGATGAGAAGAAGGAGTATAGGGCAGATGATGAGATAGGGTGAAACACTGGGAGTGGATAATAATGAAGAAAAGAGACTGCAGCTAAAAGGAAATTTGCATAATGTGCCATACCTCCAGCTAGTGTAGGTTAGCATAATTTTATTGGAGTCAGTATAGCTAAGCTGATTTACAGAAAGCAAAGAAATAAAATTTATTTCCTGCATAGAAATCACTCCTGTTATTGTATATTTTTTTCTAAGGTAGATTTTTACTCTTAAACAATCCCACCAAATTAAAGTCTAGAAGTAATGCTCTTAATATATATTAAAAAAATCCCAAATAACAAAAAGGACAGACAAAAAATTCTCTGGCAGTATTTTAAAAAGCACCTATATCTGAAATAAGATAAGGAAAAGAGAGATTTACTTGGAATTTTTTTGTGGCCTCCTCCACCATATAGGTAATATATGTGCAGTACAAAGATTATTGTTTAAACTGACTGTAACCCTTTGAATTAAAAGAGAATAATATGGTAATTTCATATAGCATTGAAAATGCCAAAATAATTTGAAGAGATCAACAGAGCATAAATTCCACTAAATCAGTTCATGCCTATCAAGTAACAGGACTGCATGATATAAGAAAACACAAAGAACTTCAGCAATAAATGATGGGGAACAAAAATATAAAACAAGATACTATGATTTAAAAGCAACTGATTAAAATGAAACGGGATATTCACCTGCCTGATTGTTGTTCATTTCCATCAAAGTTTACAGCTAAGTTTTAATCAATCAAACATGACTGATAACCAGTAATACAGGAAAGCAGTAGGACTGAGCAGTACTCCAGATATTTAGGATCAAGATTTGAATTTTCCAGATTTATAGACTGTTTGAATCAGGATGGGGTATATTTCTAAGTCATACCACAATATGATTATACTGTACATGAAAATGTAACAGTGTTTAATTCATAGCTGTAATCTTCTGCCTTTTTTTCAAATTCCAGTATCAAGCTCCTCAACAAATCTTCTGCAGAACACTTAACATTTACATGTGGGATCTTTTGTATCAGTTATACCCTTGCACAACATTTTTTCACATTCTTCCCTTAAAGTGCACTTACCATACTGTCTGTCTCTTCAAAGACTCTTACATCTTCATCCCCAGGAACCTCTGAAACCAGTACATGCTTGTGAAGGCAAAATTTGCCCATCTGAAAGCTCCTCTATCTCATTGTATAATATGCAATTGAGGGTCAGATTTTCAAGGTACAGTTGGTAGTATTGCCTTGTTTAGTACAACATAAATTATCTAAAATGCTTTAGGAAAATGTGAAACAAAATTAATTGAATTCTGCATGAAGAAAGACTTATTGCAAAAGGTGTATTGCTGAACAGAGTGTGTCTTAGCATGGCTGCTATTGTTCTGATGAACTGAACTCAATCCAAAGTAAGTAGAGTAAACAAAGCAGGATCACAATTTATTGCTAGATTTCCTTGACCCTCTCAGTTCTGAAAGACTGAACCAATATTTGTTCCTCCTTGCTGAAATGACACCTGTCATTCTTCAGCCATTAACTCCTGTTTCTAGTTTACAAATATAGTACAGTTCAAGTAGCAATACATAGCTTTTTTAGAGCACTGAAAGTAAGATCCAAGTTAAGCAGTACAGCAGTATCTTCTGTATTTTACATATCTAAAAATATTCATTTCCTTTTATTTAAAAGACTAGAATTCCAATGAAAAGCTGCTTACCCATCAGTCTCTGACTCATCACTACTTGCCACCAACCCAATTTCCTTTGGACATAATAACTTGAGGTCAGTCTCTTGTTTCCTTGTGTGATGGTATCATTTTTCTATAATATTCATAAAAATAGAAACTCGATTATCTGATACAGAGAATCAGACCAAACCGGTTATCCAATAAATAAGAAGTTGCACAACTTTTGTTGACTTTTAAAGGACTATTATAACTATAGAAACTAATATCTCCATGTTCATAAGTTGATATCTAAATTCGTCTTTTGGGGGCTTTGTTTCTGTGAGGTAATTCATATCTTGAATCAAGGAGCCATGCAGATCCATAAATTAACAAAATACATCACTTCTGGGTGCTAAAAGGCTGTGATATGAAAAAAAAAAGTTGTCAATCAGCTAACCATCTTCCTGCATAGATAGGACATAGATAGATCAGAGGACATATAAAAACCCCTTATATCTGATTTGTGACCAAAGTAATTTATCGTTCCAACTCCAGCTGTCTCAGGCAGAACGGTAAGCATCCTAGTCCTTCCAAAATGGAAGATTTTTCCAAAATACTGAGAATAAAACAGCAGGTGGAAAGCAAAGTGGTGCATCAGATCACTGGAAAAAAGTACTGCAACTGCTTAAATGCTTTTCTGAACCTTCAAATGACTATTAGGTTTTTAACAAAGAAATAAAGATCTCCTTCCAATCCTTTCAGTTTTACAGTGTAAGATCTTTCTCATGCATTTGTGCATGGCCACAGCAGTTTAACATACTTTAGAAGGAGCGGGGCTGTATAATATACTGTCTTGCTTATACTATTACAATACACTTAGGAAAAGGAGGCTGAAGACTATTCATTCCAAGCTCATTTCATGTCACAATGGTTCATTCCCAATGAAATTGAGAGCCACCAATAAGTTCCACCCATTTAGAGTCTGCACGTGGAAACTGTGTTAATATGTAAACCAATATATGACATATAGATGGTCCAGGGTAAGACATAGTTCACTGAAAATTTCAGTGAAGCAACAGTGAGAGAGGAGGGGTTTGGGGTTTATCCTTTGCCGAAAAGAGGAGTTCACAGTTAGCCTTTCAAGTACGAGAAATGATACCTAGCCCAACAAAGAGATGTTTGCATGTCTATGTAAAACCAGGCATTAATTTGGACTTATGGTCAACTTTGTCCTAGAGAAAGAGTAAGTAGATGACATTTTTTGGGGGAAAACTGTCTGGAGATTGGTAAACTTCAGAGGAAAAACTGGCTGCAAGAAGTAAAATGTTACATCAAGAGAAGTATACTCTGGTGAAGGATGCTCAAAGAGGAGTTTCATTAAATAAGATGCAACCAAAGGCATAATAATTGCACAATCTGCTTCTCTGCCTGCCACCATGTTAGAAGATCACAGTTAGCTGAGGGAGAAAGAGAATTTTCTGGTCTGTAAATAACTTAAGTACGTTCTTCTTTCAATTCTTCGCCCATCCATTACCGAATTTCAATACACTATGTTGTCAGTTTACAGTGTTATTAATTCTTCTATTTGAGCATTATTTTACCCTGGCTGGAGTTTAAATCATCTAATGTAACTGGATAACCACAAGGTATTCCTCACCAAAAGGTCTGGCTAAAGTACAATATGGAAACACTAAGCAAGATGAGATTCTTTTTATATGCTTCATACAGTTTGGAGTCTCAATGAAAGTGGGATTTAATACTGAATGAGTTACAGGAGGCATAACAGACACTTTAGGCAAAATAATTTAGAAACACATCTACTTAAAAGAGGAAGTTGCAATAAAACATTTCCACACCATTAACCGTAGGTTGTGCACATATTATATAAAGAATCCATGATGAAGAAATGCTTGCTATAATAAAACTGCATATTCCAGATTGCAGCCAGGAAGCACTGACAGACTGTAGGACTCTTGAAACTGAACATGCTTCAAAGTTACGTTTCAAATTCCTAAAGCTGAATTTAAGCGGTTTTCGAGGCAGCAGAAATTACTTTGCAGTAAAACTAACTGTGCATGCCCATTTTGTACACAAGGGAGGGAAGAATGCAGCCTAGGAGAGCTAGAATGACTCATAGCCCCAAAAGCAAGACTATAGGAGGTACAATCTGTTAATGAGCCTTTCCTGAGAGAGGGGGAAAGCTATCATTTGAGAGGTAGATAGGATTTTCCTCAAGAATAGGAATAACTTCACATGCCTTGTATCCTGTTTAGAAATTTGCATGAGTTCAGAATTATATAAATGTATAAACAACTGTCAAGTGTTTTGAACTTATTATAGAGTTTTTGAAAGTGCTGTGTTGATGCCAATGAAAGAGAAATAGAGCCTCTAATAGCTTTGAAATGTCCATGTCAAGGATTTTAACAATGTCTGCATGTCGGTTCCTGTCAAATTAAATTCCAGACAATTCAAAGAATAAACCCTACTGCAAGAAGTGATACCTTCAGCTAACCATAACCTAGTGCAATACACTTCCAAACTTCCCTGAGACACTGTTCAGTCTTGAAACTGGGGAAAGTAAAAAAGAAAAAAAAACCAGTGATCTAAACCTTATGTGACTGTACCATCCTTGTTGAGTGACTGATCCATTTTGCCAACAATACCTAGAAGCACATTTAAGAGAGGTTACAAGCAGCACTGATGCAAAGGGTAAGCAAGGAAGAGTAAACAAAACATCTGCAATTAATTACCTGTAGCTGATACTGCTTCCCATCCTATATTTCTGCTTTGGCATTATTTTCTTCATGCATTCCCCCAGTAACTGGGATAATGAAGGGTATGTGAAGGGGAGTTATGGAGTTGGCATAAAGGTGCAAAACACAGGCAGTTCAGGATGTAGTCTTCCTTTTAGGACATTTAGAGAGTTATGTTTCTAGATGGCATTTACAGCATTGTTTGTCTTAACTATTTAGGCTATTATAGCACACATTCTCATCTAAGCTGCATCCACACTGGCCCATAAAGGTGCCAGCTGTGACCAAAAACAAAACTGAGAGTGTTCTCACAAACTCTCTTCACTCCAACACCCAATCACTGCTGCTGCTGACTGATCTATGTATTAAAAAAAAATCCATACAGTAGAAAATTGCATTTAACCCTTACTTGAAAGCCAAGAAGTCCACAAAGATCAATAATAATTTTATCTGCTGCACAATTATAATTGATTATATTATATATTGGGAAAATTCATAGTAGAATTAATTGTCCAGAATAAAAATTGAACTGAAGAATCCCTTAACCTCAAAACGTAATGGTTGGTAACTCTCATTACTCTTTACACTTGCTTGACTAAAAAGCATTGCATTGTAGTGTATGGACTCTCTTATTGCTTAGAAAGTCACTGCCTATGAAGTATAATAAAGGTAAGTTGCAAGGAAGATTTTACAGCTGTGCAGTGTAAAGACACTGGTTTTCAGTTCTGTTTCTTAAAAAGAACCCAACAAAAACAGAAATATAACATTTGTCCTGAAGAGAAGTTAACAAATCCTAGTTTAATGTGGAGGCTGGAATCAGTATAGGAATACTGATTTAATGTTTATTACAGAAAAGAAAACACTGAAAGGATAAAAATAAACAATCAGGGTCCCAAACATTTGATGAGCGAGAACTCTTGTGGGCAGTCTCCAAGCCATTAAACATCCACTTCAGAAGCAAAGAAAACTGTTGTCTTTTTAACAACATTCAAATCTGCCCAGACCTCACGCTCAGTTAGAAAATTACACAGCAGATTTTCCTATATGCTTTTTGTTTCTAAAGCTTGACAAATCACAGAAATCCAGTGGAATTTTTTTATTGCCCTTCAGTGAATCATTATTACCTTTCATCTGATAAGTCCATATCACTACAAAAACCACCTGACACTTACACCTGTGCCAGGTGAATGGCAGCTCACCAGTTCCAATTTTGTAGCATTTAAGAAGCATTTTTTGTCCTTACATAGGCATACAAAACTGATACAGAGGTCCACTGAAGATCATGCACTTCAGCGCCCTTGTCAGAAGTGCATAATTTTTTCCCTACTGTGTTTTTCAGATTCAGTGTATTTTTGCTACATTTTCCTTTATTTATTTTTTGCCACATAATGGGAAGGTTGCATGGAAGATCTCTTCCAGAGTTTAATGTATTGTTCAACAATTAATTGTCCTGATTTTATCATTTCATGGAAGGACTTATAAGGCACTACCTGTGCAACCATTCTGTGCTGAGAAACTTTCTGGTTGTATATATAAACTCAAGATTTCCTGTTGCTCTCCGTTTTGTTCACAGAGATAGCGACTCCATCCAAAGTCTTGTGACTTTCACCTGCCAGTCACAAAACGTACATGATTATTTGACACATTTTAATGCCAATTTGAGACTCCTATTAATTACTCTGACTTGCTGCTGACACTGTGTTGATGTGCTCTTCGTTCTTATCCTGGTTCCCAGTTTTAAGGAACAAATTGCTAGGAGTTTACTGAATTCATTATTTTTGTTATGCTTTTAATGGTGAGACCAGTAAATTGCTCAAAACATCAAGGCAATCAAAATGTTAATAGTAGTGCACATTGAGTCCTTAAAATTTTTTTCCTTGTAGCCTCTCAGATACAGTTAGTTAATGGTTTTACAGTTAAGAGGATGTTTATCTCCTTCCTAGACACATTTTGCCAACATCCTCATTGAGAATATTCAGTATAAGGATATTATAGTATAGCCCTCTAAATCTCAAATTCATAGCCAGTAATAAGCAAAATATGTGGTCCATATATTATTTTTATCATCCTTTGAAATATTTTTCTGTTACTGCTCCAGACATCATTCTCTGGATATTGATGTGTTAACTGCTCAGAGCCATGGGCATTTTTACTATTACTTTTCAAATGATTATTAAAGGCAGTTAATTAATAAAGACTTTACCCATGAAAGTATAGTCATTCACCTCTCTTCAAAGTAGAACATGTGGCCATGTTTTTTTTTCTGGAAGAAATACCCTAATTCAACATTTTTCTACTGGAAGGGTTGCTTTGGGAGAAATTAATAGCAGGGGAGAGAGGTTTACTTTCCAGAGATACTCATTAATCCTATTCACCCTATTTTCTCTTTTACAGAAAAGCTAATTATCTTTTTGCTTTTTTTGTTTGTTGATCTGTGCATAGCTAAAAATCAGATTCAGAGGCAAGCTTAAAATATTCCAAATCAAGGGTTTCAAATCATAGGTAAAAAGAAACAACAATGTCAGGATAATGATCTGAACAACAGGTTTGTTTACAGACCAGATGCAGAAAATTTTGGAATTAAAACCTGCATAGATAACTTAAATTACTTAAATCTCTTATTTCAGAGTTCTATAGAAGGATCTCTCCTTCAGTGTCTCTTGATTAGCTCTGCACTTTCTCAGAAGAGGGCAGGTAACGAAATAATTAGTAAAGATCCCCCTGAGTTGCATCTGCAGGACCAGGCACCTTGCTGGGGGATGCGACCAGGTCACTACTAGATTACTGAGCGATCAAAGGAATGGGCAGCCCATCATACTGTCTATAATCTAACACAACATAGCATTAGAGAGGATATCACTACATTTTATGATACATCAGGGAAAGGAAAGTAATATTCTTTGTGCCGAGCATTACGCAAACACAGAACACAAGGATGGCTCTGCACCAGGAGCTTACAGTATATACTTGCTGCTAGGTTATTTGTACGGCTAACCAAAGTCCAACTGTCCAGGAAACCAAACCTCTTGCTTTTCCTTGATTGAGGTGGCACCTTTGCATTAGTCTCTGGGGTAGAGATACCTTCTTTGGAGGCATGCCATTTTCAGTACAGAGACACTGTTGCTGTGCTCTGTAGAGATATTACACATTTCCTCAGATGCCTAGCCTCCAACAGCAGTTAGTTAACATGCACTAATGGTACTTCACAAAGCAATTATTAAATTACTTTGTTCTACTGTAATGACCAATGATTAAACTTCCATAACACTGACATTACACGCTTTATTTATCAGGCTCCTATACTTATTAAATTATTGGGAGGGTGGGAAGGGATCTTAATAGAAGCAAATTTGTGCAATTATCTTTCAAGGTCAAAAACTGTCTCCCACTGTGAAAGTAGGTAAAACACATGAAAATTAGCTAAGACGTTTTTAATATTTAGTCTTTGCATTGTCTATATTGTCTAAAAACAAAGGTTGCATAGTCTACTAAAACACCTGCATGCCACCCAAGGAAAAACATACACACAGTAGGCTCATCAGGGGCTGAGATACAGTGTAGGAAGAGTGAACTGGAAAATAAAATTACTAATTTAAGCTGAGACTGTAGAGACAATGGAAATGATCACATCTCTGTAATAGTATCCATGGACTACAGTAGCATGCTACCCACACAGAGCACATTAGGTACAAACTGATGTATATAATATACCAGTTTGGAGGAAACTATTGGAAAGAAATTATCATACAGGAAGTACTACCTGGTATTGACAGTTCTGTTGAGAGATGTAATATTTAACAAATAACCCTAAAAATGAAATACATTTGGTTCAGCAAATTGTTTTGAAACTTTAAATAACAAATATACTCACAATCGCCATTCCTGCCCATATGTAGGGGCACATACTTACACAGAATTCCTTGAAGTAAAGGGGAATATAGTATGTAAAGATTTAGAGATAATTTTCTCCTTTGCTTTCATCCATGTGTATTGGTTTGGTCATTGCAACACTGACTATGCCTTTGCAGAATTTGCATTACATATCTGCTTATAGTATTATTTCATGGACAATCTTTCATTTGGAAATAAGTTTGTGCATTAGTAATAAAACCATGTGATAACCATTGTTTTGCTGAGGTCCACAACTCCGAATGTATCAAAGCAGCTGTTTCTTACAACATAAATAGCTCCCAATGCCAAGAAACACAGGAGACTATTAATATTAAGTCCAGAATTTTTAAACTTTGTTTATATTTTGCTGCACCTTCATGCTCTGTGTAAGATATCTTAAATTTAAACGCAGATTATTTCAGTATGTTATGATAACAAAAAATAATATGAAAGATTTGGCTTGTGGGAGTTTATGCTGTTCATAGATTTTGTAAATCTACTATGTTTTGAACCAAAAAGCTCATGACTGGTCATAAAATCTCTGCTACTGTACCTCTGTTACTGAAAACATCTCAATTTTTTTCTGAAGAGGACATCCTTTCAAATGCCATTTAAATTTTGGAAAATCAGCTGAATGTCTGTTTAAGGATTTTATTGCACCTTCTCCTTGCCAACAGCTGGTGTAATCATGTGCTTCAACTCTATTCCAGTAGGCATCCTAGTATCACCACTTCAAGGGAAAGGACAAGAAATAGCAAGCCAACTCAAAATCCTATTAGAGTGCTGATTTCTGGAAGGTTTGAGAACTTTATTAAGTAACTTACAAGCACAGCATGCTGTGGGAGTTTTAGCCTGTTAGCCACTTACCAGGAAAACAAGCAAGAAGGTATTGTAAAATTACAAAATGGAATGAAATGAGTAAGAGTTCTTTGAAAAAAAACAGGAATGCAAAAGGCATAAAATTATTTTATAGAGTCAAGCTCTGAAATGAATAGGAATTTTCCTGATTTTCAAGTTCTGGATTTGGCAAACAGGAGGTGAGCTGTCAGGAGCCCTGCATCAATAGAAGGACTGGAAAATAAGCACAGTATAAAATAGGCCAGATCACTAAAGTATAACCGTGAACAGTACAATTAATCCACATAACAGGTTGTTAGAGTGCAACCTCTCTAGAATGCTCTCATAAACTATGGAGTTACTGACTCTGCATGTTCATTAGTGTGTATATGCACAACTTTAAAATAATGACACAGTTAAATAGATTTTGTCCTTAATTGCAATTCACTCTGTAGCTGGAAGACTGAGCATGGCATATTCATGGCATTTTTGAAATGGCAGGATGGTTTTTGCTCCATTAAACAATTTGACATATTTTCCAGAAGCCCAAGCACTTCTTATATAACACAGTAACATAAATATCTGACAAAAAAAAAAAAAAAAAAAAAAAAAAGGCAGCATTGCAGAGGGCAAAAGCAAGCAAAATAACTTCGAGATGGTGGTGGAAAGGAAAATAGACCTCAACTGTAAGGAGCTTCACAGCACTTGAAAGGATTTTTAAACCAAGAAGAAAAAATCCTCTGTCATTCAACTTTGTTATAGGCTTTTGACTTTTCTTAGATGAGGAGAAACACTTGAAAACCTTCTTGTTGCAACTCTTTTTTTAATAAAATGAAATGCTTTTCTCCGTCATCTTCTTGTAGGGCCATGACTCTCTAATCCCTTCTTTGTTTCCCTGTGCCCCTTCCAGAATATTTCTTGACACTTCCATCTTTAATATCAGCATAAATTAAAAAGATTCAGGGTGCAGTAATTACAGTTTCAAGTACTTTCCAGGAGAAGCATCATAGAGTTTGCTGAAAGAAAGAAATGTGCTTTTTTTCTAAAATCCCTGAAGCTCTACTGCATTTTTCATGGTGATATGGTATGATTGGTTTTACACTGACCCCCTTTTTTCTAGCACACTCTTGTTTCATCTAGATATGTGGGTGACCAAGCAAATGTACAAGAATGAGTTTTAAGTTCCAGACTTTAATATGCTTGATATTTTAAAATGCAGCTTTAACGAGAGAATTCTGGGACAATCTCCACAATGTGGCACATTCTTCTCAGCCAAACCAAAGAACTAATAATACTCTTTATTCTGGCTACTCCAGTGTTAAAAATCCAACTGT
The DNA here is from genome assembly GCF_929443795.1 of Astur gentilis. Lineage (NCBI taxonomy): Eukaryota > Metazoa > Chordata > Aves > Accipitriformes > Accipitridae > Astur > Astur gentilis. The sequence goes on along the minus strand of NC_064893.1, from coordinate 7,296,618 downwards.
TATCAAGATCTTCAAACACCAGATGCCTTAAAATGACTGGCTGTGCACAGGGGAGAGCAGTGGATATAGTTTACCTTGACTTCAGCAAACCTTTCAACACAGTCTCCCATGGTATCCTAGTAACCAAACTGAAGTGACGTGTACAGTTTGGATGGACTACAGAGTGGGTGGTACCACTGACTGGACCACTGAGCTCAAAGAATGATAGACACTGGTTCAAAGTCTGGTAATAAGTAGTATTTTTCAGGGGTGTCGTGGTTTCAGCCCGGCCGGTAACAAAGGACCACGCAGCCGCTCGCTCACTCCTCCGCCCCCCTCCGGTGGGATGGGGAGGAGACGGAGGAGAGAAAAGGAAAAGAAACTGGAACCTCGAGGGTTGAGATAAAGGCAGTTTACTGGGACAAACACAAAAGAGATTACAACAACAACAACGGCACTAATGAAAAAAGGTATACAAAAAAGAGTGATGCACAGTGCAACTGCTCACCACCCGGGACCCGACGCTCCGCCACTTCCCCCACCGAAAAAAACAGAGACCACCCCCCGGCCCGCTCCCCATTTATATACTGGGCAGGATGTCACATGGTATGGAATAGCTCCTTGGCTAGTTCAGGTCAGCTGCCCCGGCTATGCCCCCACCTCCCAGGTTCCTGTAAAAATTAACTCTATCCCAGCTGAACCCAGGACATTATCCACCCCTTATTCTATACCATCTACATCATGCCCAGATCTTACTTTTTTTTATTTTTTTTCCAATCAACCACTACAACTTTCCTTGTCTTATATATAAGTATATGGACTCCACCCCCTGACCTCGCACACACACACACGGTGTTCCTTTAGCCTATGGGCTATCCCTCTAATGTGTCCATCAATTTTGGGGCTCTATCTGTTGTAACAGTTCTTCAGGATAAGAGAGAGATGGTGTGAGATGTTGGGTTGTTGTACGCTGCCTCTGGAACTTGTGGCTAGTACATTTGGTGCAACTCATGCCCCTGGTCTGCAGGTCGAAGATGTTGATCTTGAGGAAATTGGTGGGTGCCAGTTCAAGTTCTATCGCTGTTGTACTTGGCTCAGTTTCAAAAGTCCATCCTGTAGTCATTTGGATAATTCTCACAATAATACCCTTGATATGGCATATAGACACTATAGATACAATGACATGCATTGGCAGGTTATTTAGCAGTTAAATATCATACAGCCCAATTCACTGGCTATTCTCTCCCAAAATCAAATCTCCCTGAGGTACACATCGAACCTCCCCATCCTTCTGCATCACCCACCAGGTGTACCCAGGTCCTTGAGCAAAAACAACCCCTTGAATGGGTTTGCTTCTGCTTGAGGGAGGACTAACCCAGACTGTCTTTCCTAACATACTCCTCATGCGCACTACAGGGACTTTATCCCCTTCTACAGTATGTGGATCTCTTGGTTGGGCGGGGCCAGCCCGATTGGCGGATCCTCTAGTATTAACTAACCAGGTGGCTTTTGTTAAATGTGTATCCCAATGCTTGAAAGTTCCACCCCCCATCGCTCTCAATGTAGTTTTCAGCAGTCCATTGTACCGTTCAATTTTTCCGGAGGCTGGTGCGTGATAAGGGATGTGATACACCCACTCAATGCCATGTTCTTTGGCCCAGGTGTCTACGAGGTTGTTTCGGAAGTGAGTCCCGTTGTCCGACTCGATTCTTTCTGGGGTGCCGTGTTGCCATAAAATTTTCTCTTCAAGGCCCAGGATAGTGTTCTGGGCAGTGGCATGGGACACAGGGTATGTTTCCAGCCACCCAGTGGTTGCTTCCACCATTGTAAGCACATGGCACTTGCCTTGGCGTGTTCGTGGGAGTGTGATATAGTCAATCTGCCAGGCCTCCCACTGTTTATATTTCAGCCATCGTCCTCCATGCGACAGGGGTTTTTGCCGCTTGGCTTGCTTAATTGCAGCACATGTTTCACATTCATGGATGACCTGTGAGATAGTGTCCATGGTCAAGTCCACCCCTCGATCTCGAGCCCATCTATATGTTGCATCTCTTCCCTGATGGCCTGAGGTATCGTGGGCCCACTGAGCCATAAATAGCTCACCTCTACGTTGCCAGTCCAGGTCCACCTGAGACACTTCAATCTTGGCGGCCTGATCTGCCTGGTGGTTGTTTTGATGTTCTTCAGTGGCTCGACTCTTGGGTACATGAGCATCTACGTGACGTACTTTTACCACTAGCTTCTCTATCCGAACAGCGATATCTTGCCACAGTGCGGCAGCCCAGATGGGTTTACCTCTGCGCTGCCAGTTGCCCTTCTTCCATTGCTGTAGCCACCCCCATAGGGCATTTGCCACCATCCACGAGTCAGTATAGAGATAGAGCACTGGCCACTTTTCTCTTTCAGCAATGTCTAACGCTAGCTGGATGGCTTTCACCTCTGCAAACTGACTCGATTCACCTTCTCCTTCAGCAGTTTCTGCGACTAGTCGTGTAGGACTCCATACAGCAGCCTTCCACCTTCGATGTTTTCCCACAATGCGACAGGACCCATCAGTGAACAGGGCATATTGCCTCTCATTTTCTGGCAGTTTATTATACAGCGGGGCTTCTTCGGCCCGTGTCACCTCTTTCTCTGGCGACATTCCAAAATCTTTGCCTTCTGGCCAGTCCGTAATCACTTCTAACATTCCTGGGCGACCGGGGTTTCCTATGCGAGCTCGCTGTGTGATCAGTGCGATCCACTTACTCCACGTGGCGTCAGTCGCGTGATGCGTAGAGGAAACTTTCCCTTTGAACATCCAGCCCAGCACTGGCAGTCGAGGTGCTAAGAAGAGCTGTGTTTCAGTACCAACCACTTCTGAGGCGGCTCGAACTCCTTCATATGCTGCCAAGATCTCTTTTTCAGTTGGAGTATAGCGAGCCTCGGATCCTCGATATCCCCGACTCCAAAACCCCAGAGGTCGGCCACGGGTCTCCCCAGGTGCTTTCTGCCAAAGGCTCCAGGTAGGGCCATTCTCCCCAGCTGCAGTGTAGAGCATATTTTTAATATCTTGTCCTGTCCGGACTGGCCCAAGAGCTACTGCGTGAACAATCTCCTGCTTAATCTGTTCAAAGGCTTGTCGTTGCTCAGGCCCCCATTTAAAATCGTTCTTCTTCCGAGTAACTTGGTAGAGAGGGCTTACAATTTGACTGTAATTTGGAATATGCATTCTCCAAAAACCCACAACACCTAAGAAAGCCTGTGTTTCCTTTTTATTAGTCGGTGAGGACATAGCTGCTATTTTGTTGATGACGTCCACAGGGATCTGACGACGCCCATCTTGCCATTTTACTCCTAAGAACTGGATCTCCTGCGCAGGTCCCTTGACCTTACTTTCTTTTATGGCAAAACCAGCCTTCAAAAGGATTTGGATTATTTTCTTCCCTTTCTCAAAAACTTCTTCTGCCGTGTTGCCCCATACGATGATGTCATCAATATATTGCAGGTGCTCTGGAGCTTCACCTTTTTCTAGTGCAGCCTGGATCAGTCCATGACAAATGGTGGGGCTGTGTTTCCACCCCTGGGGCAGTCGATTCCAGGTGTACTGGACGCCCCTCCAAGTGAAAGCAAACTGAGGCCTGCACTCCGCTGCCAAGGGAATGGAGAAAAATGCATTAGCAATGTCAATTGTGGCATACCACTTAGCTGCCTTTGATTCCAGTTCATATTGAAGCTCTAACATATCTGGCACAGCAGCGCTTAGCGGTGGCGTGACTTCATTCAGCCCACGATAATCTACTGTTAGTCGCCATTCCCCATTGGATTTCTGCACGGGCCATATGGGACTATTAAAGGGTGAGTGAGTCTTGCTGATCACTCCTTGGCTCTCCAGTTGGCAAATCAGCTTATGGATTGGGATCAGGGAGTCTCGGTTGGTGCGATATTGTCGCCGGTGCACCGTCGTGGTAGCAATTGGCACCTGTTGTTCTTCAACCTTCAGCAACCCCACAACCGAAGGGTCTTGGGAGAGACCCGGCAGGGTAGACAGCTGTTCAATCTCCTCCGTCTCCAATGCAGCTATACCAAAGGCCCAACGGTACCCTTTTGGGTCCTTGAAATACCCCCTCCTGAGATAATCTATACCAAGGATGCACGGGGCCTCTGGGCCAGTCGCAATGGGGTGTTTATGCCACTCATTCCCGGTTAGACTCATTTCAGCTTCCAATACGGTTAGCTCTTGGGATCCCCCTGTCACACCAGAGATACAGATGGGTTCTGCCCCTTTATAACTAGATGGCATTAGGGTACATTGTGCACCAGTGTCCACTAGAGCCTTATATTCCTGTGGGTCTGATGTGCCAGGCCATCGAATCCACACTGTCCAGTAGACTCGGTTGTCCCTCTCCTCCACCTGGCTGGAGGCAGGGCCCCTCTAATCCTGGTTAGAACATCCGTTACTCACTTTCTGCACACGTAAATCGGAAGTCCCTTCAAGGGGATCGGAAATGAGATCAGCCCATCTACTGCGTCTGGGGGACTGCTCACGGGAAACTGGAGCAGCAGTTTTCCAAGAATTCTCTTTTCTGGTTGCTTTTTCTCGCAACTCCTGTACCCGTGCATCCAAGACTGAAGTGGGTTTTCCATCCCACTTCCTCATGTCCTCTCCATGGTCACGCAGGTAAAACCACAGGTTAGCCCGTCGAGTGTACTTTCTCTCTCCTCTCTCTTGGGCAGAGGAACGCTTACTCCCAATAACTGCGATGCGGGCCTGTACAGGTGAGGAGGAGGACAGATCCACTTTGAATTGCTGGAACTCTCGGGACAACTCCTCCACAGCTGAGACACAGGCCCGTAGGGAGGAAGAGAGACTCCCTTCGTATTGCCGGAGTTGGACAGCCAATTCATCCACCGTTTGTCCATAGCCTTCTCTCCAGGACATTACTGCCAATGAGTTGGCATAGGTTGGTGGTGCACTTCGTAGAAACTTCCGCCACATGGGTTGTGTGCATTGGACTTCATCTGGATCTGTGGGTGACTGCGCATTTTCTGGATCATTGTAAATCACCTCCAGCACGGCTAATTCTCTCAGGTACTGAATACCTCTCTCCATGGTGGTCCACTTGCCTTGGTGACATGTAACTTCATCCCTGAAGGGGTATCTTTCCTTTACACCTAACAAAAGTCGCCTCCAGAGGCTGAGGACTTGTGTTTTTCTCCCAATCGCCTTGTCGATGCCCCCTTCCCTAGACAGAGATCCCAGCTGCTTGGCTTCCTTACCCTCTAATTCCACACTACTAGCCCCGCTATCCCAGCATCGGAGCAGCCAGGTAACAATGTGCTCACCTGGGTGGCGGCTAAAATCTTTTCGCATGTCACGCAACTCACTCATGGATAGAGATCGGGTAATTATTTCAGGTTCTGCCTCTACCTCCTGTTCTCGCGATGACCCTGGTTCATCTTCATCTCTCGCTAAGCGAACTGATTTCTTTGTGTGTTTCTTTTTCTGTACAGGGGCGACTGATACTGGCACAGGCTGGTTCTCTGGTTCAGCTGCAGTGTCTGTCACCGGGGTAGGGGTAGTCATGGTACCTGTTGTCGTGGTAGGGGCAGCCACGGTGCTTGTTGTCGGGGTAGGGGCAGCCACGGTGTCTGTTGTCAGGGTTTGGGTAGCCACGGTACATGTTGTCCTGTTTTCCATCTTTTCCCCCTTTTCCCCCCGAGGGTGCTGCATAATATCAAGCAGTGTTTGGTAGATATTGGCCAGAGCCCAGCACAGTGCAGCGAGTTGTATGTCTTTGGAATAGCCACAGCATTTTTCTTTCAAATATTCTGTCACTTCATAAGGGTTCTGTAGTTGTTCGGGAGTGAACTTCCAAGTCACTGGCGGTGAGAAGTTCTCTAGATACTTGCCCATATGCTCCCACATGCCGTGCCACCCATGAGTCTCCAGCTTTGGGGGAGATCTCTGAGTGGTACTCTTAAAGAGCGTTTTTGTAGCCCTAAACAAGACCTGAAACATATTCAGGAGGCATAGCACTAACAGCACACTGGCTTGCGCATCCCAAGGATATTCAAAATTCTCAAAAGCTGTTGTAATTAGTCGGAAGGAGAAGAGGGAGGTGAACGGACGGGGGGAGGTATCCCCCCCTAATTTCCCCATGGATTGGGTGTAATTACCAATAAAATCCGACAGAAGGCGCCCAAAGTATGGAAATGATATCACTGCCTCATACAGATACCAGCTTAACCTCATGACCAGTGATGTAATCATTTCATAAGTCGACATTGCCCAGTACAGCAAAATGATAATCCCAATCACTCTCCCAGAGATGAGATACGCAACTACAGGCAATACATAGAGCATATAAGAGCTTACAAAACGCCACCATGTAAACAAATGAAACAACATTGTGACTAACATCTATATATCTAAGAAATGCGTTTGGCAAATTTGTTTCAACACGCTCTGGCCAGATCTGTCGTTATCTCAACCCTTCTGCCCCACGTTGGGCGCCAAAAAGGACTGTCGTGGTTTCAGCCCGGCCGGTAACAAAGGACCACGCAGCCGCTCGCTCACTCCTCCGCCCCCCTCCGGTGGGATGGGGAGGAGACGGAGGAGAGAAAAGGAAAAGAAACTGGAACCTCGAGGGTTGAGATAAAGGCAGTTTACTGGGACAAACACAAAAGAGATTACAACAACAACAACGGCACTAATGAAAAAAGGTATACAAAAAAGAGTGATGCACAGTGCAACTGCTCACCACCCGGGACCCGACGCTCCGCCACTTCCCCCACCGAAAAAAACAGAGACCACCCCCCGGCCCGCTCCCCATTTATATACTGGGCAGGATGTCACATGGTATGGAATAGCTCCTTGGCTAGTTCAGGTCAGCTGCCCCGGCTATGCCCCCACCTCCCAGGTTCCTGTAAAAATTAACTCTATCCCAGCTGAACCCAGGACAAGGGGTCAATAGTGCTCGGCTGTATTTTACATCTTCATCAGTGACCTAGACAACAGGAGACTTGGAACTTCAGCAAGATTGTGGATGACACCAAATTGAGGGGAGTGGTTCACATGCTGGGGGTTTTGGGCTGCCATTCAGAGAGACCCCAATAAACTGGAAAAATGGGCTAGCATGAACCTCATGAAGTCTGACAACTGTAAGTGCAAACTTCTGCACCTGTGATGGAATACATCCATGATTTGGTATAGACTGTAGACTGGTTGGGTGGGTAGCAGCTATGCAGAAGAGGATCTGCAGAGTCCTAGGCTGAATATGGATCAGCAGTGTGCTGTTGCAAGTGATAGAGACTAACCACATACTGGACTGCATTAGCAAAAGCATAGTCAGTAGTTTGATGGAGGGTTATTATTTGCCTTTACTGGCATTCGTGAGGCTGTGTCTGGAACCCTTTATCCAATTTCAGGTCTCCTAGCACATCAACAAACTGCAGAGTCCAGTGGAGCGCAACAAAAATGGTTAGGGGATGGAGCATATGGTAGTTGAACAGTGACAAAGAGAATTAACTGGTTTTGTTTAGCCTGGAGAAGGCTGAGGGAGAGATCTAATTGCAGCCTTCAACTACCTAAAGAGTTGTTACAGAGAAGACAGAAGCAGATGTTTCTCAGAGGTGTACAATAAAAACATTAGAAGTAACAGTCAGAAGTTGCAGCAGGGCTGCCTGAAAATAAGAAAAAAATAGTAATAATGAGAGAGGTGCAATACTGGAACAAGTTGCTCAGAAAAGTTGTGGAAACTCCATCCTTGGAGATTTTCAAACCTCAATTGGACAAGCAACGTTGAGCAAAATACTCTAACTTTGCAGTTGTTCTTGTGTTGAGTGGATGTTTGGACTATGTGACCTCCAGAGGTCCCTTCCAACCCAACTCTTTCCAATTCTAAAATCCTTCTGTTATCTTGTGGGAATAATGTCCATCATTTCATAGGTCCTGTTCCTTCTGGAAGCAGGCCCAATGGAGTTCTAGATGCCAGGCCAGACTAACTATTCCTTAAACCATAAATATTACAATTGTCTACTGTCCCTTTGGCCCCAGTGAGAGACCCTGTCTGATGCTAAAATATACAATCAGTGAGATCAGTGTACTTGAATATATGGTTTACACACTACAAGTGAGAGAACAGATCAGGAAATCAAAAAATGAGTAGAGTCATGATGCTTAGCTAAATGCTAGCTGGGGTTAAACCACGACAATGTCCCAGATTTCTGGGCTCACTTTCTTCTTTACAAGGGCCATTACACTGATCTCAGTGGTTCATTTGTTTTCCTTGTCACCTAAAGGCTTATATAAAGGAGGTTATCATTACAAAAGGGCGTCACTCATGTCCTAAATTATGTTCTGATCATTTAAGCTGATGTCACCTTAATGCTTGCAGAAGTGGTTAAGACTTAAGATATTTTTTTTTTTTCCTTCCATAAATGTTGTTACCCAGGTAGTCTAGACAAGAAAGTTAATTGTCCAGGAAGGTGGTTAGATTGGCCTAAATACACTGGTTCTTCAAGTGTGAAAATGAGCTAGTCTCTGAGGAATACATTTAAACCTGATGATTTCAATGTCTGTGATAGTTATACTTCCTGGGGAAAGTATATACAGCAGTCCTTTAGAAATAAAACAGAGCATGATAAACAACCCTCTTTGTACAGAAGGTGACTGACATGAGTGAAGAGCAAGCAATATTGACATTTAATAATAATAATAATGATAATACTTCAACAAATGTGTAAAAGATATGATAAGGTCATTTTACAGAGACCAGGTTCTCTTCCAACCTCTGTTCATATATATACTCTTTGGCTTTCTTCTTATTATGAAGATAGTTGTTTCCATATCTGAAAGCAAAACTATGTTTGGAAAATTCAAGACAGACCTTTTAGTTCAAACATTTGCTTCAGGCTTAACAGATGAAAAACTTCTTTAGTACTCTCTAGGTGGAAATCTGTTTTTACAAGGAAATGTTTATTTGGATATGTACAACTGAACTAAACTAAACTAGCAAAAACATTCAATAGGTCTACACATTCTTGATGTTGTTTTTATCAGGAAACAGGTGAATAATTGTCATGGATGAAAACCTGACACAGAAAATAGCTGTGATCAGGATCAGACTATGAAGTACCAAATAGTTAAAATTTTAAAGACTGCAGTAACAGTAGTTTAGGTTGCAAAGGTATATATCTGTTCTTAAGTTATAAAATCTTTGTAACAATACTACATGTTTCAAAAATCTAAGAAAATTCATTTTGAATAGATGTATAAAAATGAGAACAAGACTAAACTTTCATCTTTTTTTAGATAGTTCTGTGTGTGTGACAATCTCTGTCAAGATTGAATTTGGGAATTCAGTGGCCCAGAGACTGCGTTCTGTACCATCTCAGAAACTTTTAGCTCCAGCTGGCTCTCTAGAAACATGTAGGTCTACTATGTATCCTATGCCCTATTTGTCAGCCCCATCCATATGGACCAGAAACCCTGCTGCACTTGGTGGTACGGTGCAATGAACTATTTAAGCACTCAAACCAGTTCCCAGATGTGTAGCACAAAAGAAACTTTGGGAAAAAAAGTTTATATTTTTTAGCCTAAAGATAAGGATGAAACCAGTCTCTCTCCCATGGAAACTTATGACCATGCTCCTACAAAAGCTATACATGTAAAGTTTGTTTCAACTTCAAAACAGTTATGTACATATATAAAATCTTTGTTATTCTACAGGATTTGTGAAATTGAGAGTTAAGGAAAACTATTTATACTTGCCTTCTTTACATATTCCCGATAGGATACGGAAACCAAACTATTGGTTCCATATGTGATTCTAGCCAGATTCTTTTTGTTTGTTTGTTTCTTTTGGCCATCGCAATATTGGACTGGTACTAGGTATTTCAGGATTGTTTCCACTGCTTTTCATGCATCCTTCTCTAAGCTTACAGAATAACACTAACATTTTCAATCACTGGTTGTGGGAGTCTTACATCAGTATTAACGTTGCGTAACTCAGATGGAGTGCTTCAGAGAGAAGCAGAATAAAGAGAATAAAGATTGAGACTCACTACTACCACTTGGTTTTGCCAGTGATTGCACAACTTAGGCTCTCCACAACCACTAGAAATGGTTCTGTATTAAAATCCAGACTTGCATAAAGAATTGGTTCTTCTGTGACAGTTTTATACCCACTATTAAGCTACTTTGAAAAAGCATATTTGTTGTGTTATTCCAGACTTCACTGGGAATGGCAATTGTCCTATATGAGTTGTAACAGGAATTTTTACATCAAGTTTGGGGTTGTTTGAATAAAATGTAATCTGAAGCCAGAGGAGTTCTGCACTGAGTTTTGCTAAATTAATTCAGCCCCCTTATGGGCTTTCCCCTTTCATTTATTTTTTATTCTGTTTAATAATTGCAATTCTGAAATCTTGTTAAAAAAGAAAAGTGCTATGAGACCTATTCAATTTAATTTCTGAAGGAGAAAACAAACTTCCTCATCACCCTCCTCTTTGGGGTCTTGAATACTTCCCGAGTTACTTAAAAAACATTTATGAAAACATTACATGTTAGGAACAAAATCTTTATGAAGGAATCATACATTTTGCTTATTTTTGTATGCCACAGACATTTAATAGAGGCTTCTGGCTACTTGATTTGTCCCTTCCATAGAGCTGTTAAATGCCTGCTGCCTAAACATCCCTCATAACCACCCAGTCTCATCCTCTCCATTTTCTCTGCTAGTCTTCCAGTATTTTCACCTAAAAGAAGTAGGGCATCCTCACCACAATCATATTCAAGAGGGAAGCATGGAGGACCCCAAATCAGGCCTGCAGGCTGGCTGGAAGGCAGACAGCTGTATGCCTGAAGCCTCACAGAAAGAAAAACTATATCTGCAGCCTGGAGAGTTCTCCCCGCTGTGCCAGGGCTTCTCAGCCATCGCAGAAGACAGTAATGTGACATTTTTATCAGCTCTACTCTGTCTGCACACAAGGCATGTTAAAGATGAATCCCTAGCCCTAGCTTCATATTTGACAGATTTCATTGGTTTTAGTCATGATTTTAAATATTGCATATTTGAATTTAATAGAACTTGCTTGCAATTCTATTTCATTCCTAAAGAATTCCTTTAATATAATGTTGGGTTATTAACTTAATAGACTGCTTCCTCACAGCTCGCGCCAATTGTCAAAAAAGGACTGGCTGAAGCCCAAGGGGCTCTCACACGTGATGTGCAGTTGATTTTGCGGTTCAGTTTAGCAGTAAGAGACAACAAGGCAAGTGTTAGTGAGAGATAACATATGCTTTGTGAGTGCTGTCAGAAAGAAGTGAAGCCCTGTGCTTTCAACATGTGGTGTGTGTTATCACATATTAACACAAGCCTTGATATATCTTACAGTGATTAAAAAGCGTGTAAATAAAAAAGCATCTATATATTAGTGGATAGTTCACTGATGAAAAGCCAAGGAAATGAAACTTCTTCAGGAAGTGTTTTCCCTTGAGGTGCAGGAGAAACTGTGAAATGTTCAGGCTTCGCATCTTTATATCGTGTGTATATTGTTTTCTCTTCTATACAGTTCAGATTTTTATGCTGCTGCATTTATGGCTTTGGAATGAAAAAAACCACTATGCATTAATACCCAGATGTTAAAAAATCTACTTTCAAGCTACAATAGAGAATAAATATTATAATCTACCTAATGATTTTTTAAGTTATTTTTAATAGTTTGTATAATAGCACCTCAGTTATTTTTAAGTGAGCTTGGATGAGAAAAAAAACCCAGTCTTTATCTATCCAAATATTTCTGCTTAAGATTTCTGTTGCTCAAAAAAAGCAGATTTTGAAGATTAACAGATACAAATGTCCCTAACTTTCATCTACTTACATAAACATGCTTCTACTCTGAAGACAAAGGTTTGGTAAAGATGATGAAAAGCCAAGACACTATTCTAATGTTCATGTATTAATTTACGGCATCCCAGGTAAGCATTTGTATAATCCTTTCCTATATCTAAATTAATGTATTTTACAAACATTACACATATGTAATCGAGATTACCCACAGAAAGCATCTTTTTTTTGCCTACCTTTAAACCCAAGTCTAAGCATGTTCTCACAAAAGCACTGTCACATTTTTAATATTGTCAGAGAGTAAGGTACGTGAGAGATCATGCAATGAGGATGTGTACAGGGAAACAGCTCCCATTAAAATCTCTGGGCCAAGCTTAGCAGAGTTAGCATGAGTCGGTCAAAACCAGGAGTTAGTCCCAAAGTCCCAAAGACAGATTACAAATACATTCTTTGTGAAATACTGCGATCACTGAAAACAGGAAGTATAACAGGAAAGAAAAAAACATGGTTGCAACCTGAAGTCAGGAGCCAAAAGTGTTGGAAAAGAAAGATGAAGAGATGTTTGAACTTGTCCTGGTTTCAGCTGGGATAGAGTTAACTGTCTTCCTAGTAGCTGGTACTGTGCTATGTTTTGAGTTCAGTATGCGAAGAATGTTGATAACACACGGATGTTTTCAGTTGTTGCTCAGTAGTGTTTAGTCTAAAGTCAAGGATTTTTCAGCTTCTCATGCCCAGCCAGTGAGAAAGCTGGAGGGGCACAAGAAGTTGGCACAGGACAGAGCCAGGGCACCTGACCCAAACTGGCCAACGGTGTATTCCATACCATGGGACACCACATCTAGTACAGGAACTGGGGAGTGGGGGCGGGGAATTGCCGCTCAGGGACTAGCGGGGTGTCGGTCAGCGGGTGGTGAGCAATTGCACTGCACATCATTTGTACATTCCAATCCTTTCATTATTGCTGTCATCATTTCATTAGTGTTATCATTATCATTACTAGTTTCTTCTTTTCTGTTCTATTAAACTGTTCTTATCTCAACCCACGAGTTTTACTTGTTTTCCCAATTTTCTCCCCCATCCCACTGCGGCGGGGGGGGGAAATGAGTGAGCGGCTGCGTGGTGCTTAGTTGCTGGCTGGGGTTAAACCACGACAGAACTAAATCTCTGTCCTGCCATAAATCATGTTGTCTAGCTACACCATTCCCATGACATTCTAGGTTCATTTTAGATCTGGCTGAAAAAGCAGCTTTTCTCACAGACTTCAGTAAAAATTGCAATTGTCCACATCAAAGAGACATATACTCCACCAAATCTTAAATTAAAGGAAGTTATATTATTTTACTGTTTCAAAGTATTTTCATCTAAACTTGTTTTACCGAGAAGTTATTGTGAAATTAAGCCTATGATGAACACCCACCATGATGTATACACATCCATTAGTCTGACAGCTGGCTCAGAGAACAGAGCAAATGTATATTGACCTATTTTCTACTGGCAATATATTAACGAAGCCAAACAGCTGTGGTTGTTCATAACACTGGAATATGCAAATTAACTTTCCTCATGCCTACAGATGCGCTTGATATTTTACATAATGTCCAGAACATGCATTTTAAAAACTCTGTACCTGGTGCTCAATGCTAAACTTCAGTAATACACACTGCAGCCTTAGGTTTCCTGAGTAAGTGAAGCAGGACTGCTTTATATGCTTTCCAGGTACATGTAAATAAAGCTTTCCTTTTATAAGAACCAACTAAACCCACTGCACTTCTTCCTTGATTTGTACATTTGTACATTTGGAGATACGGTCTCTTCTGTACACAGAAATTTGTTATGAGGAACAAACACAAGTGACTCAGGATCCAGGTGAGCTGCTGCTTCACTGTGCTCAAGCTGTTGCGTTAATTATGGCTTAGCACAGCAGTTCTTCTAACTTACAACTCCTTGTCCTGCCTTTTAAGTCTTGAAATTACAGAGGCATTGAAGAGCCTCCCATTTTATTTGGATTCACACTTTTTATGCTGTTCTGAATCTGGTCCTAAACAAAGTGTAACAGCTCAGAAGTATCATAAAAATCAGATCTCCCTCACCCCTTTATCACCATAACTCAATGGGAGTATAGAAAAATCTAGTTGACATTAGAGCTATGAATCCTGAGAGGCTGTCTGATATCAGATGATGTCTTCTTAATGCCTTGATATAATCGGGCTTGAAAACAAGGCCTTCACCTGAAATTTTTTTGCTGGAAACATAAATCTGTTATATGGAATCTGAGTGTTCAAAGTTCCAGAGGTTACAGTTTGGTCATCAGATGGGTGTCCTATTCTAAAGGATAGATTAGTTTACAGAAATAGTGCATTTAATCTTTCTAACCACTTCTCAAGACCTTAACAGTAATGTATTTCATAACTGTATTTACAAGTGTACGTAGAAGCACAAATTTAGCTGGAAACATCTATTCAGTTATTTTATATTGTCGTGGTTTCAGCCCAGCCAGTAACAAAGGACCACGCAGCCGCTCGCTCACTCCTCCGCCCCCCTCCGGTGGGATGGGGAGGAGACGGAGGAGAGAAAAAGAAAAAGAAACTGGAACCTCGAGGGTTGAGATAAAGGCAGTTTACTGGGACAAACACAAAGAAAAAATTACAACAACAAAACGGTACTAATGAAAAAGTATACAAAAATAGTGATGCACAGTGCAATTGTTCACCACCCGGGACCCGACGCTCCGCCACTTCCCCCACCGAAAAGAGAGAGCACCCCCCGGCCCGCTCCCCATTTATATACTGAGCATGATGTCCCATGGTATGGAATAGCTCCTTGGCTAGTTCAGGTCAGCTGCCCCGGCTATGCCCCCACCTCCCAGGTTCCTGTAAAAATTAACTCTATCCCAGCTGAACCCAGGACATACATATAATATCGTACTGGAAATTCTCCTACTTACAGAGCATCCAACCAATAAGGGAATTTCTGGGCAACTAGTTTTCTTCTACAATCTTTAAAAAGTAATCAAAGATCTCCAAAGTAATCATGTATGCCCAAGAATATCCATGTCTCAATTAATTTTTCTTTGTTTAAGCAGTTATTTGTAACTGTTGCACTGTCGCAGACAGATTACAGTGTTACTTACAGCATCTAACATGATGCAGCAATCAGTACACTTGAAAGCACTCCCCTTCTCCGCCCTCCCCAACAATTCAAAATGAGGTAGCAAAGTTACTCCATCGACATGCCACCTTTTCCTTCAATAAACCATGTAGCATATCCCACAACCTCTACTTAGATTTAAGAAAATCTCATCATCTGTCCAAGTTGCACTTAATTGTTTTCTTGGAGTCTTTCACAGCTCTGAATCTGCACTGGTTTTTACATTGTATAACATTTTTACATGCATGCAGTGGATACACAATTATGTATAAAATATCATAGAATGATAGAATGATAGAATAGTTTGGGTTGCAAAGGACCATAAAGATCATCTAGTTCCAACCCCCCCTGCCATGGGCAGGGACACCTTCCAGTAGACCAGGTTGCTCAAAGCCCCATCCAACCTGGCCTTGAACACTTCCAGGGATGGGGCATCCACAGCCTCTCTGGGCAACGTGTTCCAGTGCCTCACCACCCTCACAGTGAAGAACTTCTTCCTTACAGCTAATGTAAATGTACCCTCCTTCAGTTTAAAGCCATTACCCCTTGTCCTATCACTACATGCCCTTGTAAAAAGTCCCTCTCCGGCTTTCTTGTAGGCCCCCTTTAGGTATTGGAAGGCCGCTCTAAGGTCTCCCCAGAGCCTTCTCTTCTCCAGGCTGAACAACACCAACTCTCTCAGCCGGTCTTCATAGGAGAGGTGCTCCAGCCCCCTGATCATCTTTGTGGCCCTCCTCTGGACTTGCTCCAACAGGTCCATGTCCTTCTTATGTTGGGGGCCCCAGAGCCGAATGCACTACTGCAGGTGGGGTCTCGCGAGAGCAGAGAAGAGGGGGACAATCATCGCCCACAACCTGCCGGTCACACTTCTTTTGTTGCAGCCCAGGATACGGTTGGCTTTCTGGGCTGCGAACGCACATTGCTAGGTCATGTTGAACTTCTTGTCAACCAACACCCCCAAGTCCTTCTCTGCAGGACTGCTTTCAAACCACTCATTGCCCAGCCTGTATTTGTGCTTGGGATTGCCCTGACCCAGGTGCATTGCCCTTGATCTTGCTGAACTTCATGAGGTTCACAGGGGCCCACCTCTCAAGCCTGTCAAGGTCCCTCTGGATGGCATCCCTTCCCTCCAGCATGTTGACTGCACCACAGAGCTTGGTGTTGTCGGCAAACTTGCTGGGGGTGCACTTAATCCCACTGTCCATGTCACCGACAAAGATGTTAAATATCACCAGTCCCAGTACTGACCCCTGAGAAACACCACTTGTCACTGGTCTTCACTTGGACATTGAGCCATTGACCATACCTCTTTGAGTGCGACCACTCAGCCAATTCCTTATCTACCAAGTGGTCCATCCATCAAACCCATGTCTCTCTAAATTAGAGACAAGGATGTTGTGTAGGACAGTGTTGGATGCTTTGCACAAGTCCAGGTAGATGATGTCTGTTGCTCTTCTCTTATCCACCAACACTGTGACCCCATCTTGTAGGCCATGAAATTTGTTAGGCACTATTTGCCCTTAGCGAAGCCATGTTGGCTGTTGCCAATCACATCCTTATTTTCCATGTGCCATAGCATAGTTTTCAGGAGGATCTGCTCCATGATCTTGTCAGGCACAGAGGTGAGACTGACTGGTCTGTAGTTCTCTGGGTCTTCCTTTTTAAAAACAGGGGTTATGTTTCTCCTTTTCAGTCAGTGGGCACTTCCCTGGACTGCCATGACTTCTCAAATATGATGAATAGTGGCTTAGACACTTCCTCTGCCAGTTCTGTCAGGACCCATGGATGTATCTCATCAGGTCCCATGGACTTTTGCACCTTCAGGTTCCTTAGATGGTCTTGAACCTGATCTTCTCCTACAGTGGTCAGTTCTTCATTCTCCCAGTCCCTGCCTTCACCTTCTGCAACTTGGGCAGTGCAGCTGGAGCATTTGCCAGTGAAGACTGAGGCAAAAAAGTCATTGAGTACCTCAGCCTTCTCCATGTCCTAGGTAACCAGGTCTCCCATTTCCTTCCAGAGAGGGCCCACATTTTCCGTAGTCTTCCTTTTATCACCAACGTACCTATAGAAGCTTTTCTTGTTGCCCTTGATATCCCTAGCCAGATTTAATTCTATCAGGGCTTTGGTTTTCCTAATTTGATCCCTGGCTGTTCAGACATTTTCTCTGTATTCTTCCCAGGCTACCTGTCCTTGCTTCCACTCTCTGTAAGCTTCCTTTTTGTGTTTGAGTTTGTCCAGGAGCTCCTTGTTCATCCATGCAGGACTCCTGGCATTTTTGCCTGACTTCCTCTTTGTTGGGATGCATCGCTCCTGAGCTTGGAGGAGGTAATCCCTGAATATTAACCAGCTTTCTTGTGCCCTTCTTCCCTCCAGGGTTGTATCCCATGGTACTCTATCAAGCAGATCCCTAAAGAGGCCAAAGTCTGTTCTCTTGACGTCCAGGGTAGTGAGTTTGCTGTGCGCCCTCCTCACCACCCAAAGGATCTTGAACTCCACCATTTCATGGTCACTGCAGCCAAAGCTGCCCTTGAGCTTCACGCTCCCCACCAGCCCCTCATTGTTGGTGAGAGCAAGGGCCAGCATGGCACCTCTCCTAGTTGGTTCCTCTGTCACTTGAAGAAGGAAGTTGCCATCAGTGCATTCCAGGAACCTCCTGGATTGCTTATGCCCTGCCATGTTGTCCCTCCAACAGATACTCGGGTGGTTGAAGTCCCCCATGAGGACCAGGGCTTGTGAAAGTGAGGCTGCTCCTATCTGTCTATAGAGGGCCTCATATGCTTGGTATTCCTGGATGGGTGGCCTGTAGCAGACCCCCACTATAATGTCACCTGTCCCTGCCCTTCCTTTAATCCTGACCCACAGGCTCTTGGTCGGCTCCTCATCCATCCCCAGGCAGAGCTCTATGCACTCCAGCTGGTCACTGACTTAGAGGGTGACACCCCCTCCTTGTCCACTCCCTGTCCTTCCTAAAGGGTCTGTATCCTTCCATTCCAACACTCCAGTCATAGGAGCCATCCTACCATGTCTTTGTGATGCCAATAAGATCATAGCCCTGCAGGCATGTGCACTTCTCTAACTCCTCCTTTTTATTCCCCATGCTACGTGCATTTGCATAGAGGCATTTAAGTTGGGCCACTGATGCACACATCAATTTTTTCTACCTTTTTGACTGGAGCAACTATACAACATGCACATAACGAAAAGAAAAAGCAGCAGTCTCTAGGAATTATGGAAGTCTCCAACGAGTTTTTATAACATTCAGATCCCAAGGTTCTTCCAGTTTTATCTGTACTAAAGATGTTCTTAGAGTAACAAATTCAAATTAATGTGCTTTAGCCTAGTATCCATAGAGCCATATAGTATTACTTTTCACACTGTTAAGAAATCTCACTGCTGTGATTGCTTTTGATCCTTTCTCCTTGTTACTTCCCATAGCACCACTTTTTCTTTTCTTCTTTCTTTTCATTCCCAAAAGGGAGCTCAAGAACTCTCTGATCTGTAATTGCACAATATTCAGGACAACTGCATTTCTTTTACACATATAAAGTTTTTACAATGACCTCTGTGACTGTAGTATAATGGGATCATCTTCCCAGGAATAATTTGTGGTGAATGTGATGGGTGAAGATATGGAGAATATTTTTTTCCTTACAAAAGGATATAGGTGCAGAACAACTCTGCACAGACAGTTTCTAAAAAGAACCATGGAAAGCAAAATAACGTGCATTACTGAAATTGTTTGAAAATAAGAAAGCATATAGATCAACTGAAAGGCATATTGAAAATGGATGAAGAAATACTGTAGAGGAGGAACAATCTACACCACTGCTCCTTCTCTTCCAAGTCAGCCTTTTAAATATCATAGTGATTTTAGAAAAGAAGACAAGCCCAAAGGTCTAACAGATTAACTCCACTGTGACTTAAATGATGCAGAACAGATAACAAAGAAAATAAATGGATTTATGCTAGACTACTTCAATGGATGACCTCTGAAGAGCTCATGTTATAGCCTTCTCCTCGGTATCTGGCAAGCAATTTCAATGGAGAAGTACTATAATAAGCTTTTTCTCCCACACACCCATTCTTATTAAACAGAAACAATTCTGTGGGAGAAAGCATGGGCAAATAAGTCAGAATGCACTTTATATTTACTCTTAGATGTAGGTGTTTTGGCAATGCATGCATATGACAGCCTACGAAGTCTATTGCTGTGTAACTAAAAAAACCCCAAAGATTCTGAAAAGATGAGAAAAGAGTTTTTATCAACATTACCATTTCAGACATTTATATATTTCAGTCCAGACAGATGTGCACAGCAGAGCCTGCTGACCACTCACCATTAATATTGTTAACGATACACCGTGTTTTGACAGATAATTGAGTCTACTTAGGCCTATAGGGTTGCATAATTACTTCAGCAGATCAAATTATGTTAGACTTGGTTGACTCAATCTGCCATAAGTGACATTGCTAAAAAAAGCAAAAAAACCCCCAAAGATAAAAAGGCAACAAAACAAACACAAGGAGCTTTGAAGTGCTTATTAATATCTTAGTCATGTGGATTGTAATTGAGGAAAACTACTTGCTGTCCTTGTGGCAGAGATGAGTTAGTAATTCCATATATATGCAGCTCAGCCACTACAATGAATAAGATCACTTGATAATGTCAGAGCAAACTTACTCCAAAATACCTGAAGAATACATGTCTTTTTAACTCCATGTACCCTGGATAAGTTAACTGTGCCAACATATACTTAAGGTATTTTTTTCCTCCTCATGTCAGAATTGTTATCCAGAGAGATTATTTAGTCAGTCACTGGGAACATGTGGCTGTTTCCTAAACAGAATGCCAGTAACTCTTTCCCCTAAGCAAGACACCTGTAGAAACTAGTTGTAAATAAGATTGTTTGCTGTTATAGAAGTTAATGGAACAGAGCTCAGTCTTTTTCTAGATATTTGTATTTTGCAGAGAATATATTTCCTGCTAAAAATAAATCTTAAAGGGATATTTACAAGTGGTATTTTGGGGCTCACTTAGGTAAACTATGAGTTTATAGGTTTTCATAGTTATCATACATGTAAAGCATTCAAAGTCAAATAGTGGCTAATATTGAATGGTTCTGAAAAATGTGGGAGAACCTCATTACTGAACAGCAACTGAAAGGAGAAATTCTCCCAACAGGTCCTTTCCTTTCATCTAATACCACATTTCCACTCATTCAATAGATTTAAAAAAAATCTGCTGGGCTTTTAGTTTCAGTGATATCTTGGGACAGTAAGCTCCATAAATCTCATATGCTGGATGATTAGTTCCTTTCCTCAGTTTTAAAATGTATTGCCTTTCAATTTCCATGATTATTTCCTTGTGGTAAGTAGTAAATAGGAACCACCATTTATCTTGTCAGCATAGTCCATTATTTTGTATCTCATATGCCTTCTACTTGTCTTCTCTCTCAAAATATGGTAACTGTTTAGTTCAATTTCTCTTCCCACAAAGCTATCTCTGTGTCATTTACCATTCTGGCACCTTTCATGAAATCCACTCTACTTCTGCTAGGTCTTTCTTGATTCAGACTCTTTTCATCTTTAATTTACATGATAATATAAGAAATGATTTATGTAAAAGCATTATAAGACCTTAGTTAACACTTAGGTGAAAGGCCTGCATTTATCTTGAATCTGGCATTTTGCAAGAACAATCCTACCATTCCTTTCTAATTACATTATCTTGTACATTCAACTTATTCAAGATACTTAATATTAACAGATGTAATGAATTCGTGGTACTGTATTAAATCACTGCCCGTCAGCAAGTTAATATCCCATGCAGCATCAATACCTCACTGGCAAACTAAAAGCAAAACAAACAGCTTCACTTCTAGTTAATGATCTTCTTCCCAGCCATGTTTATTCTATGGCCCTCCAATGTAGTAAATGCAACTGCATTATTTTGCCAAAGCATGATAACAGTTTTAATCCAGACCATAAACAAACACGTACTAAGACATCAGATCTAAATCAGCCCTGTCTGCTAATATATTCAGAATCTAAGCTCAGATTCAGCTTTTGCACTGGATCCTCCCACTGAAATGGACATGCCCACATTCTCCTATCTGAGTCAAAGGAGAAATTTAATACACCTTCTTCAGCTTCCAGAGTTTTCATGGTTTTTTTCCTATTCTTCCAAAAATCACAGACCCATAGTCATTTACAAGGACAGGTGTCTGTTTATGCAGGCCAGATGCTAGATTTATTTTTCCCCTCAAACAAAGGCATCCAAGTGCCAGCTAAATACAAGACTTATTTGGCAGCTTCATCTAATAATCCACATCAGGTCAGCTGGAGCTTAACCTCAGGTATGCTCAGATAGCATTTTTGAAACAACTATATGCAACACCACAGGGCATTGTGCTGTAGAGAATACAGATTAAAACAGCTGAAAGCTAATTTGGCACATTATATTGAGATGCTACTCATACCTGCAGGAACTCTTACTTGATGAGTATGCTCTTCATTCAGCATTATACTTCTTTTTTCAACTAACCTAGGATTAGCCAGTTTCAGTTAAATCTGAGAGTTTTTCATTGTAAAGTGCCATTTCAGGTACTAATGTGGGAAGGGAATAATGCATCGCTAATCAAGATGAAGCACTTCAATTAATTTTCAAAGTCAACTTTTTTATTGCTAAAGAAGTTTCTTTTCATAATTTATAGCTTAAGGAATTTAAAACAAAAGCTGAAATATTGTTTTTTAAATTGACATGACTCCTGTTTTCAACCTTTTCATTCCAGGGGAATTTTTAAGCCTGTATATACACACACACACATGCGTGCACGTGGAAACATATAAATATTTCATTCTAATTCAGTGTGATTTTTTTAATGTGGAATTTTCAATTCAACACATTTGGAGTACTCATGCAAATTTATTGAACCTAAATTTTGTATTGTACTGGGATTTAGTTCCTTTACACTATGCAAAATAGCTCAATTTTTATTATATGGGAATTTCTTACAGTAACTACTAATACACTCTTCTACTCTGCTTAAGAATCCATATGTTCACAAAAGAAAACTTTCAAAGGCTGTACAGTATTCACAGTGACTTTTGTGAATACTTATCAATACTTATAAAAACTTATGTATCTGGTGACTTTTCTTTATGTAAGAAAAGTTACTATCCAAAGCATTTAAAATATTTTAGATAACCTTTTCAACAAATATTTGCAAATACAGGTAGAGCTGCTGTTTATTGTTAAGCTTTGGCTTTGACACTGTAAAACACTTAAAAAAAGGACATGGACACATATTCACATGGACAACTTGAAAGGTAGACAGCTGTTGCATCTCAGTAAATAAAAAGGATGTGAATAGAGAGATATGTCTTGTTAGGTTTTTAAATTGCTGAATAAATCAGTATCAAGTATCTTCTAAATATATAGGCGTTATTAAAAAAAAACCTCCACCCAAGGAATCTGTACAATGAATGTTTCAACCATTTTCCCCACTATATTCTCATATCTACATTTTTTAATCTAGCCATAACTTAGTTTATGCTGTGCAATAAAATGTAAAACACATTTTCTCTTCACTGTGGCTTTTTCAACTGCAAATATTAGTATCTGTCATCAGCTTCAAATGACAAATTAAAAACCTGTAATACTGGAGTCATGTCATTGACTGCCATGTATATAAAACCCTTTTTTGTTGTAGGCTTCCACAGAAGATTCCTTGCTGGTACAGAGCAAGTTCTACTTTTAAGTGTATTTTATGTTCCGGATAACATGGTTGCAGCCAGTCTGACAGGAGGAATTGTAACCTCTCTTCACTTGCAGAGCTGTGGGCCATCTACCAAATCTGCACAATTTCCTCCAATTAGACTGGTTCTGAGTGTCTGATTGGCAAACATTTATTCCCTAAGAAATAGGAATTAGTCAACATGACTTCATTGCCAATATTTAGTAACTGTCTTCCAAACATGTGAAGTTCTACTTGGGCTCCTATAGCAACTCTCCTTAGTATAGCTCCTAGCAGAGTATCTGTCTACATGCCCTTCCTACATCCATCAGCAGAGCTTGCATTGTGAATACGTATTACGCCAGCTTTAGATCTCTATAATTAGTTTTTTCTTTATTCCCTTCTCCCTTCCCTTGTATATATTCTTTTTTCACCCTGGACACTACAAATAATTTGGTGTTTACCTAACTCTTTCTACTACAAGCAGTCCTTTGAAGTCAATTCTGTAATTATGCAAGTTGCGTCTTTTTTAAGATCATAGGCTTCAGTTAAATGTTTGAAGGCAAGCACAGTATGTTACTGTGCACTCCAGAGCACATCACAGATAGGCTGTGATTTCCACTGAGGCCTGTACATGCTAATTCTATATAATCATAGGCTCTGTCTAGAAAATCAGATTTTAGACATAATGTAAGCTCTAATTATCAGAGGTATGCTCATGACCATGCACTTCAAGGCATCTAGAAACATAAATAAAAAAAGCAGCTAAAAGAAGAGAAGATGAATGACAGGCAGGCAAGAGAGTTGAGTATAGGCTGAGACAAATAAAAATTCTCAAGTGTGCTTCCACTAATGCAGAAATAACTAGAAGGATTTGGGAAAACTATTTCCTGCCCTATGAAGAAGAAGAAGAAGAAGAAGAAGAACAAGAAGAAGAAGAAGAAGAAGAAGAAGAAGAAGAATATTCCACCTGAATTAATATGGGACATGGTGTATTAAAAACTACTTCTTGAAAAGTTAAAATGAGAACCTGCAGGAAAAATCGCTTAGGGGTTTCAGGAGTGAAATTTGTTCCCTGCACTCTGGCTGCTTGGTACACAGCTGGCCTCTGGGATGGGCCTTTCTAACACCCCACTTGTCAGTGAGTGGGAAGGCAGGGAACTGTGGCAGCTCAGCAATCCCACGCAGCTACCAGCCAGAGCAAGGCTGTTGGAAAGCCAGCAAAGCAGGCTTTCCCATTTCATTTAAGAGTTTCTTTTCATTGGAAAATTACTTAACTATAGTAACTGCCACATCCCAGGTCAGAAAGCACTTTTAGTGAAGTTCAGACCTCATAAAAAGCAAGGAAATTCTGCAGGTATTTCACATCTCTTGCCCATACAACTGTGGTGTTTATACAGCTTATGTTATAGCTACTCCTGGTTAGCTGGAAATGCTCATGGCTACCTGTTAAAATAAACCAGATGATTCCTTTCCATGCACTGCATGCTTTTCAGTTTGCCGGAAAGATTGTCACTTTCAGAGGTTATTTCAAACGTATGGGAGAGCACCTCTTAAAGAAGTATTTAAAAACTATATACAAAAATCCTATAAAAACAGCTACTGGAAGTATACTGCTATTTGGCTGATTTACTATTTGTTATACCAGGCATTTTCTGCATTAGTTTTACACATTATGTAGACAGTTTATCATCACCATTCAGATACATTTAGCCCTTTTTCTGCGATGTTTTTGAAAGATGTTCAATTCCCAAGAGTAGGATGATTAAATGATGCAAAATGATGCAAAACATTGCATTCCAGGATATTTCACAGATCTGAACTGAAACTGTATCTACAAGTTTGACTCCCTGGTACCTGAGCACCATGCTGCTAAACAACATTTACTTCTACTGTCTGGCTTTATTATATTACCTCCTCCTGCTCTGCTAATTAGACATAAATGTATTAAAACAACCTATTTCTTTACATAGCTAATCATGTTTAAAGGAAGAAGATAATTTGTTTAAGATTAATATGCAGTTTTTCTTTCCATTTTTGGCCGTTTTTTCAGCTGATAAAAACTTCTATCTTACTGCAATTTACAACTCTGTGTCAAAAGAAGATGTATTCTTGAAAGCTTCCTTTTAATTTCCAAGTGGCAAATAGAAAGATAGGGAGATTGAGGTCCTAATACTCAGTGCAATATTTAAAGTTATTCCTATTAGGTTGCACTGGGCATCGTGATTGTCTGTTTTATCTTATAACAAAGTTGATAGAAGGGTGGAGAAATCATGTGTTATTCTATACCTGGACTAGAAAGCAAAGGACAGCAAATTCTTCCCCTCTTTTGTTTCAGTATCCACAACCACAGTCCCTCTTATTTTGAGGGCCACTTTCACAGTGTCTAGTGCTGACCTGATTAAAGAGGGCTATATTTTTTTATTATTATTTTGATCTGTTCATCTTATCTCTGTCTGGATCAAATATTTTCAGTGATATCCTCCTTCTGCCTGAACATTTTGGCGATCACAGACCCCATTTCCTGCCAGGAAGCATACAAACTCTTCTTTGCTGGTCTATTTGCGTTATACACAACGGGATTTACTGTGGCAGGCTGGGCATATCTGTGGTAATCAGCTAGCTTTGCCTTAACTGAAGAAATAGATAACAGCCCTCCAAACAGCTGCTGCAGTACATGTAGCACCTGTCCTAAAATCCCATAGGTTCAGAAAACAGTAGCAAGTACACAGGTAAATATTCTATAAACATCTTAAATGTGCATTCAATGGATGTATGCCTGTGTGTGTTAATGTCCATCTATCAATGAGCTGTTCCAGGGCTTGCCTCCAAATTTCATCCCTACTCAGGCATCACTAAGAACCTGGGCTATTTCCCTGCAACGCTGCACACAGGTACCAGGAGCGCTGGTATGCTGCTACATTACTTGATGCACAGAAAACTCAGTGTGGAAGCTGATGGCACAGCTAAAATCAGCATTTCTGCTTTTCTCACACTGGTAAGATGATTTAAGTTACAATAGGTTTAGGAGGGTTTATTTAACTTGTTTGCGTTCTTAATTTTTTTGATTTGTTTATTTTTTTTAAACCAGAGTTCTGAACAGTTTTCCATCTTTTTTTGTCTTCTTCCAGTATCTAGAGATCAGAGTGCATATATCTAGGTCACATGCAGGATACAAAAAGTGCCTTGCTCATGAATATTACTAGCACCTATTAGGGGATATGTAGATTCTCATAGGGCAGGAATAATTTGCTGGTGATGAAAAGCTAGAAGGAATCCAGACAAAATATGTATGGTTTTTAATGGCCTGTTCTTTACTACACAGAGTAAATCATAGAGTGTAATTACATGACACTGTACATATCAAGTCTAAGGGATTTCAGTGGCATATAAATTATTAATAATGTTTTCATATTGTTGGAGAATTTTTCAGTATTTTACACATGCTAACAAAACCAAGACTCTTTAACTCCATTTTAAATAAATATAACTATGTGCAGCTTAAAGATGAGAAACTGGGACATGTAAGTCACACTCTCCTATTATTCTGGGTAATAAAATAACTTGATCCTTTTTTCCCCTCAGTCTTGCACTTTGAACAAGGCAGATATAAACCATCTGGTTGAAAGCAAAAGCTAAGTAATTAGAGGAAGGTATTTGGTTTTATTTTCTTATTTTTTATGGGTTGATGGGAAGATGACTTTGCCAAAACAAGTCAAGGAAACCAAAAAGCAATAATATTACTTACTCTTCCCACTAATGCTAGGAAAAGCTTGTGAGGTACTAATAGCTACTGGTTAATTGACTATAATTTACTGTTGAATCAAATCTGCAATAGTCCTGCTGTCCAGAACATCTTGCCAGCTAACGTAGGTAAAACTGAACAACTCCCAGCAGCAGGTGTTTAATAAAAGATCAGATGATCTCTGTTCTGCCAGGTTCTGGGATGTCAAGCTCTTCAACCTCTGGCCCCAAAGGTAGCACTGCAACAATTTTAATTACCAATAATTTACTGGAGCTCAAGTGAAACATAGCCACTTGGACTGTTGGTTCAATAAAAATAAAAGACAACCTCATTTACAAAACCAATGTAATGGAGAATTTCTCCTTAGGAGAAATCCCTCTGCCTAAACTCTACGATTCCAGATCTCCATCTGAGGGAATTCTAAATGCACTTTCCTGCAGGGATGACTGACCTGGACATTCCAGGTAGCAAAGATTTTAGGTCACCTTTCTTTGTTGGGGATTACCACATCCGGTTTTAGTCATTAAACCTAAAAATATTACCCTTATTAGCATTTCATTTTTTGCCCGTGGAATAACTGTCTGTCATTTCCTGAGCTATTTTGAAAGCGCAGAGTAGCAATGAGTGGGGTATCTGTACAGGTATTCATAAAATTTGGGTCAGTCAAAATTGTTAGTGATTTTGGGTCAAATTGAACAAATAGTTTTGTCGTCATAAATGGAAGAAAAAACCCCAACCCTAAAATTCCACAACATTTCAGTTTTGGACTGATTCAACAATCATAGAAAGCTATACTGCCTATCTTTGCAAAGATGATGTTACACCACTAACCTGAAGCAGACAAGGAACTTATGTCTTCTCAAATCCCTGAGTCAGGGTTTTTTGCGGGATGGGAGAAAAAGGAAGGAGAGGAATGGAAGATTGATTTTTTTTGTTTGTTTTAGTCTTGAATTTAAATCACCCAAAATTGGGATAAATCATTCTCGTTCTTCCTTGAAGAAATACTTAACTGTTTTTTTTTTTTTTAACGGAACAACTACAGCAGGACAGTTTCTAAGAAATACATATGTGCATACTCTGTAGAAGACTCATTCGTCTGCTAAGAAATGTCTCCTAAGATATACTGGAGCAGAGTCTTGAGCTTATTCCTAAAGCAGGCAAAAATGGATTTTAAATCTGTTTTCTACATCCTGCTTGAATATTCAAATCACCGGGCAAAGGACGTTGAAGGCAACACAGTCTTCTTCTCTCCTGTTTTGTGAAGGACATCCATTATCAAAAGTATGGTTCAGCTGAACTAAAAATAACAGTAATCAGTTAGTCGTATAGTGCTAGTTAGGAGTGTTTGCTCTTTAGTGGGGATGATAGACTTCATTTTGATTTCTCTGTAAGGTCACACAAATCTCAGATTTCCAGGTAAACGTTTCCGTTGAACAATTCCAGATGAACATGTATCTGGGGAACACTTAGGCCCTGTATCCCTGTTTTTTCTTTTAAAGAGGGAAGCATGATGCAGATGGTAAACAGGGTGGGGGGCAACAAAGCAACACATATTCTTGTTGATATGTTAGTGTTGGGAAGTGCTATCAGGCAAAAAATAAACAAAAAAATACTGTAAACAAAAGGCTATTTAGAGTTGTTTTATTATTTATTCTAACTTTTATGGCATTTGACTCCTAGAGGTTTCAAAATGCAAAAAACCCTAAATATCAGCATGGACTAATTTCAGCCTGTTGTGGTCCCCTGTTGGGCTCATTCAATGCATAGGATAAAAATGAATAGGATAGATGATGTTAGTGATGCCCAATATACTCCCACATGCAATGAAATCATGTCTTTGTGAAAGTTATTACAATAATGTACATAGATAATTTATATAAGGATAGATTTAATTAGATTTCAGCATCTTTTAATAAAGTCTAGCAACTAGGAGGATGGGGTAAAAGCCAGTACAGTATAACCACAAGCTAATCCCCTGTGAAGCACACAGTTTTAGGAGCACTCTCCAATTACTGAACAAACTTAATTAAGTTCCTACCAAAACTGGTCTCTCTAGCTTAATACTCCATTTTCAAAATATGTTATGTTGTATTATTTAAATAATTATGAATTCTCCATACAAAAGCATTTAGACAAGAGCTGCATTTGCCGTTCTTAGAAGCTCCAGAAAATACATTAAAAAGATAAACCATATTTTATTTATTTTTTTTAGTCTATGTATTAATGAAACAGCATTTGTTCAAACAATCACAGTGCAGTTTAGATCTTCTAAGTGGCACTATAAAGAATAGAATAACTCTGAAAGTTTTACCGCAGGGCTGAAGTGTGTTTTGTATCTCCTTTAAACATGGCCAATGTGCGTGTTTAATAGAGGAGCTGTACACCTTGGTTTCAGTGGGAAAGGGGGATGTGACGGCAATAGCAGCAATGGGCTGTTTTCCCAGTTGGGAAGAGTCATCATTTGCCTGGCTGTGCTTTGGGCACAGATCCCAGTGTTCTAGGTCTGAAAATGACCAACCTTTCCACCACACCAGTGTAACCTCCGCTCCCTTTTTCTTCAAAGCCTGACTTATTTCCATGGCGGGCTGTTGGCACCGTCCATCCCAACCTATGGCTCTGGTTACCCTTTGGCTTTCCTCCAGGCTGCAGCTACCGAAATCATCGCTCCTCACACTCCCCGTGTTTGTGTCCAGCCAGGTCAAGTCCCCGGTCCTCCTCGCTGCGGAGCCTCACGGCCGTTAGCTCTGGCGCAGAGAGGGGACAGCTAATAGGGGTGGTCTCTGGGCTGCAGGGTTGGTTTCTGCCACGGCCTGAGAGAAGAGTAACAGCACCAGGTTTGTCCCTGGGAGCCGAGTGGCAGAGGAGGCGTCGGGGACACCCAGCAGCTGGGCCAGTGCATGGCCACCAAGGGCAGGGACAGCCCCCTGGGCCTCCTGGGCACAGGGACAGCCCCCGGGGCCAGCACCCCAAAGGCCTTCCTCCGAAGGATGCTGGGCGGAGGGGCTGCGCGGGGGGGGCCCCGTCACCCCGGTGTCACAGTGCCAGCAGCCGGCAGTGCAGCAGTCACAATGCCCCGGGGCAGTATAAAAGGGGCAGCCTCCCGCGCCCCGCTGCCAGAGATGGCCCGGGGACCGACCGAAGACATGCGAGAGGACGTCCTTGAGGAGCCGGTGGAATTACTTGGCGGGGGCTGAGGGAGGAAGACTGGAGACTGGAACAGGCTGCTGGAGGGTCTCTACCGCAACACCATTTCTCAGCAGGGCCACGTTCAAAGCCCATCTGATGGATGGAAATCCTGCTTCAGCCTTCGGGGAACAGACGCAAGCCCCTCAGGAGATGAGAAGAACCACCGAGCCCCGGCGGCGCCCGAGGTTGCCGGTTGCCTTTTCAGCTGGATAAGCAGCGGCAAGACCATGGGAATGCCTTCTTGAGGAGCACTGCAGAGCTCACCATCCTCATCCCCTGCGGAGCCAGGGGCAGCAGCCGTAAGAAATGGGATGCAGAGATGTTGCCAGGGGTCGCAGTCCTTTGGAGCACCCGCTGGTGGCCCAAAGGCGCAGAAAGGATTCTTGCCCCCAAGGCTGATCAGGCTGGGGGCGTTTGGCCACTTTCAGAAGCCCCCGAGACGGCTCCAGGTTGAGGGAGAACAGGGCTTGGGCATCTTCCGGCAGGCGTGACCAGCCTGTGGGACGAGGAGGCGGGTCTTGCTCATGTGCTCAGGGAATAGCCGATCGCCAGCTCTGGGGTCAGGAAGGAATTTTCCCCCGGGGCAGATTGGCACTGGTCCCCGGGGGTTTTTTGCCTTCCTCTGCAGCACTGAGCATGACCACTTGTCAGGGCTCCTCCGGTCCGTTGTGGCTAGGCTACTGCCTGCTGCTCGTGCACCGCGAAGATGGCCTCTCGTGCCCTGCAGCTGGGGGGAGGAAGGCTTTTTTTCCCCCACGGTGGCCTAGCAAGTGCCCCCGGGGGTTTTTTGCCTTCCTCTGCAGCACTGAGCACAGCTGCTTTGGGCCATTGTGGCTAGGTGCCCGCTGCTCATGCTCCACGAAGGTGGCCCTCGTGCCCCGCATCCGGGGGGAGGAAGCTTTCTGACTCCCGGGTGGGCTCCAAGGGATGCTCCCGGGGGTTGCTTCTTGTCCTCTGTAGCACTGAGCACAGCCCCTTGTCCGGGCTCCTCTGGGCCCTTTCGGCTAGCTCCTTGCCTGCTGCTCCTGCACCTCCAAGGCACCGCTCGTGCCCTGCCTCTCTCGGGCTCTCTTGTCCAGTGCCAGTCTGTAAACGGGAGCGAGCTCTGCTCTTCCCTTGGCTCCATTTCCCCAGGGCTTCTTGCTTCTGCAGAGCAGCCTGTGCTCGGAAGGGATCCAGGCTTGCTGCACCATTTGCAGTTGCACTTTCCAGCTGTCCCTGCATGCAATACAAGCACAAGGCAGGCACGAAAGTGCTTTTCATGCATTGCTGGCCAAGAAGCACAGAGGCAGAGCAAGTTTTGGAAGGCAAAAAGTGTGCTTGTCATCAATAAGTGTCATAGTTTGGAAAATACCCCATGGTACCACACACCTCTTCTTTTGTGTGTGGTCAGTCGTGTTCGTCATTCTTCAGGTTCTCACTCTTTAGGAAAAAGGGACTGCTTGGCCTGTATTCCTGCTGCTACATGCTCTGTGGCTTTCCTTTGCCAGGCTACAAGGGATTTTTTTCAAGCTAAACTGAAGAACGCATCAGCCTGCTCCTGGCTACACAAGCCCATTGGGTTGCTGGTTGTGAGCATAGGCTCTGAAACAGATTCAGAAAAACAAAATAAAATCTTGTTTCCACTGGTAACCTTTGTCATTTGTGTCCACTAAAGTGTTTTTGGAGCTGAAAAACTTCTCGCATTTCAGCCAAATAGCAGTCTCATGTTATTTGACTCAGTGTGAGCACAGGGAATAGAACAGAACAGAACAGTTCAGCTGGAAGGGATCTACAACAACCATCGTCTCCAATTGCCTGACCACTTCAGGACTGACCAAAAATTAAAGCATAGCATTAAAGGCATTGTCTAACTGCCTCAAACAGTCAGGCATGGGTCATCGACCACCTCTCCAGGAAGCCTGTTCCAGGGTTTGACCACCCTCTAGGTAAAGAAATCCTTCCTCATGTCAAGTCTGAACATCCCCTGATGGACGCAGCTTTGAGCTGTTCCCATGTGTCCTGGCACTGAGTACCAGGAAGAAGAGATCAGCACCTCCCTTTCCACGTCCCCTCCTCAGGAAGCTGTCGAGAGCAGTGAGGTCGCCCCTCAGCCTCCTTCTCTCCAAACTAGACAAACTCAGTGTCCTCAGCCACTCCTCAGAGGACATGCCTTCCAGCCCCTTCACCAGCTTTCTTGCCCTCCTTGGGATGCATTCAAGTACCTTAACAACCTTTTTAAATGCCGGGGCCCAGAACTGTACAAAATACTCAAGGTGAGGCTGCACCAACATTAAATACAGTGGCATAATCACCTCTTTTGACCGGCTGGTTCCACTGTGTTTGATGCACCCCAGGATGCAGTTTTCCCCCTTGGCTGCCAGGGCACACACTGCTGACTCTTGCTGAGCCTACTGTCAACCAGCACCCCCAGACCCCTTTCTGCAGGGCTGCTCTCCAGCCACGCCTCTCCCAATTTAGACTTGTGTCCAGCGTTACTCCATCCCAGGTGCTGAATCTGAGTATTTGGTCTTGTTCAGTTTCATGCCGTTGATGATTCCCCAATGCTCCAATCTATCTAGATCCCTCTGCAAGAACCAATAAAGTATTTTTCCCTTTTATCAGGGTCCTATCTACAGAACTTCCATAGGTATAAACTTAATAATTTTAGCTAGAAGTCTGTCACCACTACTTTGCATTTGTATGGAGACAATTGTGTTTAGGGCATCATTTTATTACTAAAGTTACAAGAAAATACTTTTTATTTCCCCCCCACCATGCCCCCCACCCTGGACGTACTGTAGAAAATGAGGACTTCTAGAAGGATGTTGTTCCTGGAATATTCAGATAAAATCTATTCTTCAAACATCTAACATCTTCAAACATTAAACATCCTTGGTTATTTACCTTGTTCAAACAAGAATTTCAGAAAAACACTCATGTCATAAGCAACTGTCAGTTATTAGACAAAGGTCAATTTAGAGGAAGGGAAACATTACTCTAAAATATTATTAATCCACCTTCTCTTAGACGGTCTTAATTGTTGAAGAAATCACTGTAGTCTAGCTGCTGTTGTGCTGTTTGACCAGGAAATAAGAGAGTTTAATGATCATACAAGACTTTGCAGAAAAAGAATCCCAGCCAACACATGCAGTCCTTTTTATTCCACAGCACTTTGCTATGTACTCATCTTTATAGAAGAAAAAACCCACCAAAACCACCACATCATAATCACATTTCAGATGCAAATAATAACTAGGCCAATAACATATCTCAAAAAAAATGAAAAGGACTTATTTCATTTAAGTCTCAAAATAAAAAAAATGAGTCATTCAATTCACCTCAAAACACTTTAATAAGTAATACTCAGGGAGAAGTTACTATCAGCAATTTCCGTGGGAAAAAAAAGCCAGTTGTGTTAAATTAGCCCACAATTTAGCTTGTTTTTTAAGTACCGCATGATCCTTTCTGACACAAAACTTTAAATAAGTCCATCTTTAGTTGTACAGTAAAAAATGTTTTTGAGAAAGGTACAGGTTATGGTCAGTAAGGAAACTTCTACAGTGACAATTTTTTGAAACCTATGAAGACCAAACAAAATGGAAAATGTGATAGAAAATGCAACAAATCTTTAGTGTTTTAAGAATAGTGCAAGTAGGCATAGAAATAGTGTGTGCACCATAGCTAAACTGCTATGCATTCAGGTTCATTCTAATCAATGAAAATAGCTAAGCCTAGCTATGATGTTGACAGCTGCTTTTAGGGACACTAACAGTATTCAGTCATTTTAAAAAACTTTAACACTGTTTACAGTTAATGTCTGACAACCTAATATCTCATTTACAGTGTCATATCTAAAAATACTGGAACAGGCATTTAGTTTACAAAATGATACTGTAAGTTCTGCCATGTTTTTTATCAAAATTTTAGAATCCTACATCCTTCTCCATGTTTCCCAGGTAATGAGGACAAAAGTTGTTCCCTTTATTTGTTGGGGCAGGAATTCTCACCCACTGCAATTTATTTTTGTCTACTTTAACAACAGACACCAGTGATATTAATGAAACCAAAATTATTTTGCAATAAATGCTACCTCTGAAATTACGTCTGCAGAGAATGTCCATCTGAAGGCAAGTGATATACAAAGTTTCCCTCATAAGCACACATGCACTGACCTTAAAGCTTCTTAACAGAAGGTTTGAGAATTAAATCACTGCTAAGTTTGGGTGACATTCACTAAGGAATAGTAAACTACTTCCTGATAAGATGTGATTATTGCAAAGGAAAATCCTATTCCAATGAAATACTGTTAGTCCACACCAAATGTTCATTTTAAAGCCATCTAAATGCTATGTTTAATATCAAGATTCTTTTCAATAATCACCAAATTGCAATCTGTTCAAATCTTGACTTCTGCTTGAATGTTTGCTTTTCAATATTGTGTTATTGGCTGTGCATGACAGGCATCCAATATAGCAGAGCACATAAATTTCTAGGGTACTTTCTCATTTTCATCAATATCATTGGGAAATATACTTCTAATTTAATATGGTTTTCATTTCTAAAGTTTAGCCACCTGTCAAACAGTACTCTATGTTGTGAGAGACTGAATTGTTACCTTGAGCTGTTTGTCTCAAAGATTTTTAGGTGTGAGAGACTGGACTGTCATTTCAAGCCATTTATCTCAAGAATTGTGGACTGCTTATCTCAAGCCCTTTGTCTCTGAGATGGCCTGTCTAAGCAGGACATTCCTCCATCCATAAGAACAATTTCCAGGCCACCGAGGCATTCAGGAGAGGAAACAGGCTGAAGACAACAAGCATGTAAGAATGTGGAGGCTACCATTCTCACAGAAACTGTAGTCTTTGAGATAAGATACCAGTTTCTAGTGTTGATCATGCAAAGGTCGTGTGGTAGATGAAACCTGCAGTGTGTGAACAGTGCATGAACAACACATATGTGCATACCTCATCAAAATATGCCCTATCAAACAATGTGGAGACAAGCCATGGTGTGCACCCACCACCAAAGAATTGAAGACTGAGGACCAACGGGACACCGCTGGATCCATGGTGGTGACTATCCTTGCAGCTCTATCCTGACTGCTTGCTTGATTTCTGCCTTTTCTTCCATTCTATCCTATCGCTACTATTTTCTACTTTTGATACTTTTGGTAATAAAAGCTCTTTTGGGTATATAGCATTTGACCTCGTTTATGTCTTAATCTCAGTCTTGGGATCATATCGAAACCTTCCCTGACATTGGATCGGGACATATGGTCAAGTTCTGCTTTGTGGATCTTGGCATACACCCACTGAAACACTGGCCTATACAAATGAAAATGTTTTCGGTTTACTCCTTTTTGATGCACAAACCTTACAGGGGAGTACTGATGCAGAGCTAAGAACTACTTACAAGTCAGTAAACGTGGTCTCAGCAGAAATGCTTCAGCTATGTCAGCCAGGTTTGAACCATCTGTTTTCTTCTTTCTTCATGCGTGCTTACAAAATCTACCTGCCAGCTATGGTTCATGAATATCCTTTCATGACAACACAGATTCTCTTTTAGGTGCTCCAAACCTAGCTTACACAGAATGATCCAGCACTCCTGATTTTATTCAGAAAAATCAAAAGATAAGCAGAATTCATCCTCTTTTAAGAACCATGTTTCCTTGAGTGTGGTTGATATTCGCCTTCCCCACAAATGCATAGACTGGTACATTATGAATTCATATATTTACAGACATTCCTAGATATCGTCATGCCACCATCACATTTGACACCTGCACTTAGAAAGCTAGCAAGGGGTTGATCGGCTCATTATCACTGACATGAGAAATCATGTCTTCATAAAAAGCAACCTAAACAACAAACACAAGTTATCAGCAGTCTTTCTAATTCTTGATTAAACATTTCTGCAAGCTAACAAAGTGAATGCAGATGCAAAAGTTTCAACTTAATGAGTCAGATGTGTCAAGGTCTTCTTTCAAATTTCCTGCTTCTGGAAATTGTTTGATGCATTCATGCTTTTCATGGTAAGGAGAAAAAGAAATGAGAGCATCTTACAACCCACCTGCTAAACAGATTTACTCAGAAGAATAAACAAGTTGTTAAAGTTTAACTATACATAAAACCACTGAATCTTTTGCCCTAAGAGTTTATTATCTATTGTTTAATTTTCATGGGCTTTTGAGAGAATTTTTAACAACAGTGGTGCCCAAAAGATCTTTAATATTAATGGTCACAATCAACACCTATTTCCTATGTTTCTTTACACCTTTAAATTTAATTTGCCTTCAAATATGAATTGCTATAGCAACTGTGATTTGGCAAACCTCAGTTACATTTTATTTGATGATAACAGAAAGAAAACCACTGGCTATCAGAATTTTGAGGTATTTTCTTCTTATTTATCATCAGCATGGGGACTCAAGGACTAATAATCATAATTACATTTTGCTGGACTTTCTACAGAAAAAAAAAAAAAAGCTACTACATGAAATGAACCACATGAGATACAGGTGAGATGTCACTTTCAAGCTAAGATAATCTTAACTGTTCATTCGTCTTGCCTGATGTGAACTACTACATGAATTTTGAGAGTTATCATACAACACCAGACTCAGCATTATTAGTTTAAATTTTATAAGGAGGCAAGTGTTTCTTGGGTCTTTCATCAGTCAAACTCACCATGAAAAGAAGGCAGTATCACAATTTTGTCCTCAAATCAGTCTGAAACAGCTACTTTTCCCTAGCAGAAACTACACTGACATTGTGATTCAAAACCACCTGGAATAGAACTTCATGGAATTTTGGGGATCTGTTTCCTGTTTATTAAAAACAAACAAACAAAATAAAGAACCTCAAAGTCCACAATCTTTCTTAATTTTTTAAAGGGGAAAGGCTATAGTCCTATATTGACACCTTCTTCTACCAAATTATCTTCTGTCCCTTTAAACTGGAGACCTTTCACACACTGTAAGGGCAATTCTTGAGTATGTTACTGTCTTAAACTCCCCTGACTCTAGAGTTGTCTGATGCCTGTAAAACCTGGTCCTTATCTGAACTCTTTTGTACATGATCACTTTGTCATGACGTTATAAACACATGTCATCTCAGGGGAGATCAGGTGTTACACTTAATGGCAATCCTCAAATTTTCCTACAGAACACATAAATACAGACAAATTTATCTTCATCCAAACAATTATTGACAGAAAATATTCATCAAGCCATCAGATAGACAAGGTGTGCAGAAAAAACAGCTAGATTGAGTGCTGAGGAAGCCTTATTCCTTGTACACTCATGGATGAAAATTCTTATTAAAAAGAGCTCATGCTTCACCCTGTCAATTTTCATTGGGAGAAAAAAAATAAATCCATAAATATTGGAGGACATCTTTATTAACCTGATAAGATCTCTCCCAGGGTGACCAACTGATGATGTGTTTTCTTAGAATGGGAGTTGCTCGACTCCCCATGTAACAGAGCAAGCTTACTAGAGAAGTTACGACGAGCTAAGCAGCAAGTTGAGGAAGTCCCTTTGGGGAAAGGAAAGAATGGCATATAATTCAAGAGTCATCTCTATTTAACAGTCTCTCAGTGCACAGCCTGTCTTATAGTTTAATATCCAAAGAGGTAGTAATTAGTGATGAGTAGACTTAATCCAGTTTCAGTTAACAACACAGTTATGCTCTACGCTTCTTTTTTTTTGAGTTGCATTCATATTGCCAAATCAGCTTGTTTCAGGGAAAAGTTAGCATTATCCGGGTTATACAACAGGTCTTTAAAACATTAATGTAACTTTTCATTACTACTTCCCCCTTTAGTTTATGTTCCAGAATTGGAAATACTATAGATTTGTATTTAAAGACCATTACTTTCGGTAAAGCTGAAGAATCATGGGAATCTGCACATTAATGGGAAGACAGTTAGTTAAAATAAAAGGTCATCCAGTTCCACATATCTTTACACATTTTTTTAAATCAGCATAAATGGTCTCTGGTATGTCTACTAATAATTGATTAGATTATTTTTTTTTCCCCCCAGTTGGCTTCAGTTTTCTTCCATAACACTGCTCTATTTCTGGTACAAAGTTGAAAGGAAGACACCCAACTTCACTTCATTCACAATAAAGAGCATATGCATTTCCAAAGGTTCTCTAGAAATTTTTTTTCAGTATCACAAAGCACTGTTTTGTAGGACATGTAATGGGAATCTTTGCTGTTTATCTAAGATTATCCATAACTGTACTTTGAAACAAGCAAGTCTCCCTGGTTATCTTGGCAGCAAATAAACTGGGCAGGTAGAGTTTCAAGCACAGGAAAGGCTGGTAAAATTTTGGGGAGATTTTCCAGGAGGAGATACATGGAACAGATGATAGAACAAATTGGATAACAAGAGAACTTTGATCACAATAGCCTCGTTCAGAGCTTAGGAAATGGGCGTTCACCTCTAGGAAAGAAACCAGTAAAAGGCTCATCCATTCCTATTAAAACAGGCATAAGAAATGTAGCTTCTCAGGGTTTATGCAAGCATAAAAACTGACCTTCTAAAAGCAAAGCCTGCTTACAGCTCTGTCATTAGTTGGTAAGTAATAATGTGAACAGACTACATATTACATGATCTCTAACTAACTCACAGATAGAAGGGCTTTTTTGTTTTTTTAAATTTTGGGCTACCTTGTAGGCAACATAATTGCAAAGGTATTATTAAAGAAGAAATTACAGCCCCTGAATACAGCATAGATAATTCTCTAAATTTCCATAGCTACTTAGGATTCAGCAAGATAATTCTCATTAGTACAGCTCTGGAAAATATATATACTTTCACTTCTGCATGCAGTATTATTCTAATTATGTTGCTTACAAGGTAAACATATGTAAAAGAAGGTATCTTCTGAGCTAGTCATACTTCGTAACATCAGACATTTTCACTGTGCATACAAACAAGTTGCACACTAAAATAAACAGATGGCTCAGGAGATTCGTAAAAGGGTGTATAGCTTTCTAACAGTAGCTTACCATCAAACTCATCCTTAAACGCAGGCAGCAAATCATTACTATTTGACAACTGTTAGTTTGTCCAACATTAGATCATTTCATCCTATTTTCTAATGGGCAGGTGTTGCCATCACAAAGATCATTATTAAAATTGGTACTAGATATTATCCTTTTGCAATCTTAGCACAGAAAACAAGAACTACATAGAAAGGGTATCTAGTTCTTTCATTCTCATTGCTGTCAAGTACAAAACAGGAGTGAAACAGTTTTTGAAGCAAAATGAAGAAATTCTTATGTACCGAACTACAGATACATACTCTGTGGATATATCGTTTGAGTCTTCAAGGCTAATAAACAGCTTCTGTCATATGCAATTAAATCACATGAAGTGCTTAGAAACTGGCATACTGTATTCCATTTTATTGCGTGCATGCTCATGTGGTATATGGTATCTCCTTTTTAGATTTCCCTCAGGATTTTATATCATTCCCCAAAATAGTCTACATGGCAGAAAATTCTCCAGAGAATAAAAGAATAAATTCTGCAGTTGGCAAGTTAAAAATTCATTTGATTATTTTCTGGACACTGGCGCTTTCTTTCAGAAGGTATGTGGTTAAGTAGCATCACTATTCCTACTAGCAAAGCTGTTCATTCTCTGTCATTCTCTTTATTGGTATAGCTTCAACCTTTGTGACAAAGATTTGATTTGTACACATACATGATGCTGTTCATGTTAACAATTCCTGTACCAGAAGTGCTGTGACACATGCTAAACACTCTAAACTGTTTATTAAATATTGACTGCTCTCCATTAGCAATAAAAAGTAAAGCACTGAGAGACACACTGCTTTTATGTTCTGTGTGGCTGTTCTTACATGGCTCGAGAGTTGTTGGAATGAATTTGCTATCCCTGCATGCCATCAAAGAGCAAGTAGCAGATTCGTCACAAACCTGAATGAAAAAAGACTACAGAGAAAAAAAAAAAACAAACACAAAAAACCAAACCGATGGCTTGTTGCACTAATAGCAAAAGTTTTTAAAAAACAGTTGGAAAAAAACCAACCCACCTCTTAAGCTCTACAGTACTTTCACGATTTTATAGCTTGCTCATATTTGTGCCTTGTAATTCCGATCACAGAATATTTGCACAAACATAACCTATTGAATAAATTCATTTTCATAAACCCCACTGAATTACAGAATGGTCACAGGAAAATTTTTTATTCTACACTTTTTCAGATTAGCAGGGAGTATGCAAACTTTCTGATATTTGTTATTTTTGTAAACAATTTTCTCTATAGCCATTTAGGTAACATCATGTTTGGACTACTATGTATCTTCCTGATTAAAACACCTCAGGATTTGTATGTCCTTTCTCTTACTTAAAATGTCTGCAGTTATTCAAGAAATCATGATGCTAATAGCATCATTTCCAAATAATGCCTTATAACTGTATATTTACATGCTGTTAACAAGGTCAACTGGACTGCATATGAGAAGAGATTCCACAATATCAGCCTCAGCCTCCTGTTGCATAGTGTCTAATGTAGTGTTTAACTATTTATTTCATCATGATATGTAAAATAAGACTATTCAAATTCTTTTCAAGGACTTATAAAAATTGTTTCTAAATTTTTATCATTTGCAGGTGTTAAGTAAGCACTAACCATTGGTCACAATGTTACTAACCATATCAAACTAAAAAAGTAGCAAACAGTTCACTGCCCATATTTAGGTTAAGATTATGCCCCATCTTTTTCTAATCCTTACCTCTTTCCTGTCTGATTTAGTCATTTGTCTGACTTTTTCATTTCAGATCTCAAAATGCTGCAAGGATGATAAAGTCAAGTGCGCTGGATTGTACTTTGCCTATAGAAATGATTAGGATAAAAACAGAGGATAGGAATTCGGTATGGAGGTTTCACAAACTATGCCTGTGAAAACATTAATTCTGCTTCTCAGTGATAACTTTGAAAGATCCTTATATCTGAAAAAACCCTCTTCTTAATTCTTCAATGACTTGAAAATTGAAACCAGTATTTGTGTGAAAATCACAGCTGCTTGTCATTGTGGCTATGATTCTGATAAGACGAAATTCAAGGTTTCTTGAACTGAAGCCTCAGCAAAGAAGTTAACTAATTTTCTAATTCAGCACAGAAATGGAATATGGTAAGATCTGTACCACTTCCAGGTTTTTGTGGCAAGCAGGAAAGTAATTTATCAGATTAGGAAAGTTTATATTATATATACAAACGTGCAGAAAGTCACATATTACCAAGCAAATATTAACCTGAAGACTGGTTTTCTTTAAACAAACAAACAAAAAGATACAAAGCACATCCCTTTTTTCATATGTTCATATTTCTAAAGAATTTTAATCTTTTTTCTACCTGTTTGTTACCATGGATATTTGAGCAAAAACACATGTCCCTTTGCATTTCACAAGTTATAGGAGAAAGAGAAGAGTTAAATTTGATCAAAACATTTTGTAGAAGTTCCATAATGCTGGAATCCTGGAGACTGCTGATAGTGTCTACATGAGAGATTAACTAGAGTAATTTATTAGAATTGTGTAATAGTTTTGAGTTAAAATACACATTTGAGTTGCAATACAGAAATTTAAAAGTAAAAATTTAATTAAATTTGGTCTCAAAGGTTGCTTTAGAACTTTAAAAATGAAAATGAATATTTAGTTTTTCTCTCCAATTAGGGAGAAAAATGTTCCCTTAGAGGAAGAAAAAGCCTTGACACTATTTTTGTGGTGGTATTTCAGGTCAACGCAGAAGAGCAGAGACTCATGACTTTCAGAACTAAAGTACATTAAAACCTGGATGTGTATTTCATACATTTGCTGTGTGCAAGGCAGTCAAGAAGTGTGTCTATAGGGTGCTGGCATGATCAAGCTTCACTCTAGTACGTTATCCAAGTTTCTGTGCTCTTCACTACTGAGGTAAGCTCGTAATGGCTCCAGACAAGATGGGAGAGACATTTCTTCAAAATAAAAAAAAAACAAAAACCCAAAACCAAAACAAAACCCCATTCTCCAGGAGAGGGCAGTGAGTGAAAGGAAGGGAGAGGTTTTGGCTGCTGGCCTGGGTCAACCTACCATACCTTTCTTTTCTATAATATGTTTTATTTTTTAAGCTAGCACCAATCTAGCAACACATTTACCCCTGAGCTTATCTTTTAAGCCATGCATATGCCCCACAGTAAACCCCATATAAATAGTCACCCATATTGCCTTACTTGTCCCACAGCAAGGAAGATTGTGTCCATATTAAAGTACGCTCGTGGAAGAAAATTACTGTACGAAAAACCCCACCCAACCTAGAGTAGCAAAAATAAACGCAATTTTCTCCTTCACTCCTAAATGAGATTTCTTCTGTAATTAAAACATTTTCAACTTCTCTATTCTGTTCAGAAGAAAAAAAAAAATCAAATGGCTAAAATCAAATAATTTTAGGATGGCATATGTTTTTTTACTTTAAAATGAATTTAAGGTATTGGATTTTTTTCTTCCTACAGTTTTATACCAATTATTTTTTGGTATTAGCTGCTGTTTCCAGGGAGATCAGCAAATGAAGACAGGGAAATGTGCTGATTGTCAGGGCTATCAAGGAAAACACAACGCCAAGTAAACTGTCTGCAGACCTTTCCCCACACCACAACCCCAGTATCTGCTGCAACTGCTGTCAGTGTGCCACAACACCACTACTGCTTTTGCTGAGACGAAAACAGCTCATCACTGCTCTT
This sequence comes from Astur gentilis, assembly GCF_929443795.1. Lineage (NCBI taxonomy): Eukaryota > Metazoa > Chordata > Aves > Accipitriformes > Accipitridae > Astur > Astur gentilis. The sequence continues at coordinate 7,254,263 of NC_064893.1, read as the reverse complement.
TCCAGCAACAGAACTAATACAAATTCTGCACCTCTCAGGAGCTGAACAGGCTTGAATATGCTTATCCTAATAATTAAATTACTCATCTGTTAGTCTTACACTAACCACACAGGCTTTATTCTTGTCTCGTTTCTGGATAGTTTCAGTAGCCCTCTCTTCACTGTGCACAGTTTGGTTTTGTAATTATCAGTTATCAGTAATGTATTCTAATCAATTTATCTAACCTTGTTTGTGTCTTCCTTTCTGTTTGATCTCTACAGCAGTGTCTCCCTAGACTGCGGTTCCTTCTCCTTGCCCAGCACTCCTGCCTCTTTTGTTATACCCTCAGCCATCATTATTAGTATGGAAGAAATGCCATGAAACCTAACTCTGATCCCTGACCCCTCTGCCCAAGACGCGTCCTGACAGTCAGTAGCTGAGTGCCATGCGAGGGGGGGTCACTAAGTAATATGTCAGTCACATCACTCTCTTGCCTTTCCCATAACTCAACCTGAAGCACTGAAAAATCATTATGGGAATGCCACATGAGCAGCATTGCTTCCAAGAAATTAAGGAAAGCAACATATATTTCTAGATATGGAGAATAGGATTATTTTATATTTTTTTAAAGGAGAAAAATGGAGACCAAGCCTTTTTTTTTTTTTCCCCCCAAACTTTAAATGCCCATTTTTGGACATCTCTCCAGTTTGGAACACTTAAAAAAGTTTTCTAATTTCAGAATATATTGAATATTCATCTCCAAAGTCAGGCTTGCTATATATGAATTGGGTATCTGAAATTCTTTTTTTATGTCTCATTGAGAAGAAAACTGCAGGCTAGAAGAATTCAGAGTAAGGATAAAGTTTTAATCCTTGAGTCTGACTTCAACAAAATCCTTTGTATTTCTTATTTTAAAAAAGCAAAAGAAAATTCTAGAGATTGTCCCCTGCCTACAGATAAGATTTTCATGGTTGCAAACGGTATGTCATACATACTATGAAGTCAGATATTTTCAGTTTTCTTCATAATTGCCTAAATTAAAGTTTTGTGCTTGTTTTTTTTTTCTACCACACAGCTCCTTACTAACTGGCTATCTTAGGACACTGAAACACTCTTCAGAGAACACAAAGCACATTGTCAAACATGCACTACAGCAAACACATACGCTTCCCTTTTAGAATAAAACTGGGCAAGGCAGTGTGATCATTGTGTTAATATTTAAATCAGACCCATGAATAACCTGACACTAATAACTTCTTTCCTCCAGTAGTGAACGAGGTTTAGAACCAGGATCCAGACTATTCAATTCAGTGAACAGAGGTGCACTGCTGCAGGCAGTCAGAACACTCATTGGGAAAGATTGATTCCGTACAAGTAACACTGCAGTGGTAATATCTGGTGCTCTGAAGAGATGAAAAGATTTTCTCCCACTCCTGCCCTCCCTTCCCACTTGTTTGCAAAAGTTCATTTCAACACTCTGTAAAAGGAGGTTGTTTGCTAAGTCTTACAAAGGCTTTCTGAACTTAAATGTAAATAAGTACTTCAAGGATCTCAGAAATACTACCATACTCCCAATAGATTCTTGAAGAAATAAATTTTTAGTCCTAGAGAGCAAGATGTATTTAGGGCCTTTTAACTGAGATATCATTTCCTTGGGGGAGATATATCATGGAGAAATTATTCAAGCCTCGTATCTTGAATAGTTTAACTCAAAGCTGGAAAATATGGGCTATGGGACACATTAACATTTTCCACAAGCCTTGTACTGACCCAGGGGATTCTTCACTGGACTGCCACTCAACTGCAGCTAGTGCTCAGCTGTCCGTGTTTTTCCAACAGAGCTGCACTCCACCAATAGATACCATGTGGAGTCAAAGCTTTCGCTCTGTCCACAGTGGAACGGTGTCTTTCTGTTGGCGCAGAGAAATTTGCTCTTCCTTCAGAACCCTCCAGCAACCACCTCTTTAAAAGTCATAAGAAAACATGTGACAATTTTTAGAGCATGAATGGCTATTCCAAAGAGGGATGTTCTCATTTTTTCACTGTGAGAAATATCAGGTTTCTCCTTTACTTCTGTTCAGGCAAGTAAAAGCTAGTAAGACGACAGGTCTAGGACCCAATCTTCCTTACCCAGTTTTAAACCTCAAGAAAACACATATGCTTTCATAGATTTTTCTTCTTCTTTCATCTTCCCTCCCTTATTTAATTACAGTAGCAATGGGAATGCCTCTTCTGGGTAACTTCAGTCATTGTATTTTCAGTACTGGAAGATTCACAAAACTCAATTTCAAATGGTGGAGCAATACTGTCCATATGCTGTATAATTACATGGGAATTAAACGGAATAGACATTTGAGACATGAACAGCCACAGGTGGACATCTGTAGAATATTTTCTTTCTTTTCTACAGTTTCATTTTATTTCTGTTTTCTCTTAAGATAACCTTCTGATAACTCCCTTGAAATTTACTCTGCTAGAAGGCCATTGAAATGTCTTCAGTTACCGCAAATACCATTTTCAATTACAAATATTCTTGAGGACTAATCTAATTAAATACTTGAATATGAGCATTATTTTGTCTAAATTTCTTCCATAGTATCTTTAGTCTCCAGCAAAGACCTAAATTAATTAACGCTACTGAAACAAAGTAGGTCCCTTTCTCAAGAGTCAGCAATACCAAAGCCCTCATCCTCATCCAGTTCAAGTTTCAGAAGTATATCCTACTGTCAGAAAAATACCCCTCTTTCTTACTGTAACCCCAATATAGTATTTCCTTCTGATTACCGTCCTGAACTCCTGAGCCTTCTGGATACTTATTAAATAATATATGACACAGTTCATCTAAGGCATGGCAATGTACATTTTTGTTTGTTTGTCTGCAATGAAGGCAAAGTGCTGCAGAGTTGACCAAGGGACTGTCCTAACAGTATTAGGCAGCACCTCCATTTGTGCTTGTTTACCTAATCTCTAGTTAGCAAATGTGCATTAGAAGAAAGATATCTGTGCCTGACATGGACAGTCCCTACCATGTGCAGTATAATTTGAAAGGTTATGTACTTTTCTGGTCTACAACATGCCCACAGTATACGAGTATAGGGTATTTTTATATGCAGGGGACAGTACAGGCCTTGCAGACTAAACCAGAAAAATCTCCTCGAGGCAGAATAAACGCCCAAAGAAAACCACTAATTTATCAAAGATAAAGTCTAGACAAAGTTAAAAAGTTAAAAATATTGACTGAAATTCAACTAATGCATTGGGCCAGCAGAAGCCAGGGTTTACCTTCTGGCAACCAGCCTCCAGTTGGGCTGAACGCAAGTACAACAGCAGCATTGGGGAAATAGCTTCCCTCGGTTGTGATTTCAAATGCCCTGGGTAAAGTTAGTCAATGAAAATACCTTGAAACTACCTCCACTGTATATTTCAAAGCTTGTGATCTATTGGTACAGGTTTTGTAGATATCTTTACATTTGAAATAGGGAATACCTGTCTCATATTTTCTCCAGAAATGAATGTTAAATGTTTGACTTGCATGTTGTTCCAAATAAGAGGCTGCTAAAGCTGTTATAACATCAGCAATTCCATCCATCAGTGCCAGCTATGCACATAGCACTACTCTATAGCAGGAGTAACTTTCAGTTTGTCTTCAAGGGTTCCCAATTCAGCAGGTATAACATTAAAACAACTAAGATTAAGACACGGTGTCATAATTTCCACAATCTTATAATTAAAGAATATTACAATAGAAGCAAGCTTGCCAAAAGAAGGAAAATATAATTGAAATATTTTTGAAGCAAACAATTTAGATAAGCAGCATACTAACAATAAAGGTCTCCTTCCTGAGGGAAAATGCCTCACTACTATTTCAAGAGCACGTGAAATATTCATACTGTTGCCTTGAAAATCAGTATTTACATGAACGGTTGCAGAATCTAAATGCTGCATTAATGAACCTAGGTAGTGCTACCAACTCTGCAAATACGGCAGATGCAAATTTATGAAAAATAAAGCTAAATATAAGTATGCTACCAAAATGCTAATATACAAGGCTATGGAGGAAAACTTAATAGGAAAGAGCTTTTTATTTGCATACGGAAGCTTTTAAATCACATTTTGGCACCATATTTGGCTTTTCACACATACCATTTACTAAATGGTTGTCTGGTTTGGGGTAAGCATTTGAGCAATAGGCAATGGTTCAGCTTCAGTGTCCTACAGTTTATCTTAATACATTATTACCAAGAATATGCAGATTAAATGTCCTTACTTGTTTGTCTGTTCTGTGCTTGCAGTTAAAGCGTATAATTACCAATTCATCTGTGCTTGTATTTGACATTTAAAGCCAGAGCAGCTCTGGCAGTAAGTTCCATAAAACTTGGAAGATTTACCCATATATCTCCCATCCTTCATTTCATATATCATAGCCTACTACTTTTCCTCCATAGCCCAAAGCCATGCTTCTTTCAACCTATGGACAAACTTTCCCGCTTCTGCCTGATGGGCAGGTTTAGTGCGTTAACTAGTTTGTATGCAGTTTATCATTAATTTTTTCTTTTTTTTGTTGAGCTTCTCAACACTAAAAAACACTCCAGGAGTCACACTTTGCTGAAAGCTACGTTTACCGAAGTGAGCACATCTTGAATTTTCCATCCCTGCAAGTAAAGAATTCTACCACTTCCACATTCAACCCAGGCAATTAGGGATCCTTGGTTCGTGTGCTTCTAGACCTAGTTAGTCATTCACTGGGGTTTTATAGAATTAAAATATCAGTTTCATGTTGTTACTGCAGTTACTGCAAATGTAGTAAGAATGACTATTCTTTCACTAGGCTCTTTCTTTAAAGGGAGTTCACTTGATTCTGATACAACCTATCCAGCCAATTTGACAGCTCATCTACATTCATGTCATCCCCAATTAAACTCCAAGTATATTGTTATACCAATTATTTAAGTGGATATATGCTGTAATTCACTACACAGTCATACAGGATTTGACTGCTGTAGTCTGCGGGAATTCATACAAATTGGTCTGAGGCAACACTGAGTGAGGAGAAGCCTGTTGGTACCCTGTCCTGAGAAGAACACTCTTTGCTGTCACATATAAACTGAAACTGTGGAAAATTGTTCCTTCTTTTGTCAGTCTCCTGCTGAAACAGGAATAATTGTTATTCCTCCCTCTTTATACGCAGATGCATCCCAGCAACTTCCTGTGCTGCAGCCCCTGCCCTTCAAGCCCAGAGCAGCAAGCACGTGCTGTTCCCTCTTTCTACTCTCCGTCTAACTGCCTGCAGAATTTGCTTGGTTTTATCACAGGCTACCAAATGGACACTCTCTCTGCAAAATATAAGGTGGCTATTTATCCAAAAATTAGGAAAAAGAAAAAAAAAATCATAAAGCTTGTCCTGACTTGGCTTCACAGCTTGATGTCTGTCCTGCCTCAAAACTTAAGGACTTGTCTGTCAGTCTGGGCTCTTGGCTGAAGCTGATTGCCACCACTTGCTCTCCTTTCTCCTACTGTGAGACTGCCCCTTAACCTTGAGTCACTGTCCCTGCTTGCCTTGGTGTCACGCTTGGCTCCCAGCTTGCCTTCCCTTATGGAAGGCATTGCCCACCAATGATGCTCCCCAACAGTCCCCAGGCTAACACCCATAGCAGGTGGTCAAAAGATATTCTGTGATTATAAACGTTCAAGGAAAATTAGAAAGTAGCCTGAGCAGGATGTTTCTACTGGTAGGAAACCCACTGTATTTTCTCTCTTTGAAAACATGAGCCCTTATTAAACAGTCAGAGTGATCTCCTAAAAGCCCCACTGGAATTCTTGGAAACATGGGAAAAAGACCAGGGAGAGTAGGAGGTCTGCACTTAGCAGCAGTGTTCAGGTGGGAAGTGGCAGGACAATGTGGAGCAGCTGTTTTGGAAGTGGAACAGGTGACTCTCCGCTCTCAGGTTGACAGAACCATCAGTTTTATGCAAACATCTTTACATTTAAACAGTGTGGAATCAAAAAGCCCATCAGATCATTTTGTTCTTTGAAAAATTAGTGACAATCATAGTCATAACCTCTTCACCACCTCCCTCTTCTTCAGTTATTCCTGTTGCTTCAAAGGAAGGGCAATGGTACATTTGATAAATGCTGTTCCCTAAGTGATCTTACAGTATCATGTTATATTTTAATAGTTTATAGAATAAAAATATTAATACACAAAAGTCTTGCTGCACTAAAAGACTATCTTTTCCTCTGATGCACAGGGAATTAATCTTACTAGCTAGCATGATAGAAATTTTATTGAGAGAGTCTTGCAACCACCCTGCTGACTTCTGTGATGAGCAGCCGTATCAGAGTAAACAGAAGAAAATATTAATGGAGAATGGGAAAAAAGAAATTTCTGGCTGAACGCTGTCCATGCCTTTTCCAAGGAGACTGAAGTATCTTTTTCTGTAAGTATGTAATATTGCAGCTTGCACTTGCTGCTATTTAAGGAGTACAGAAAGAAATAATTCCAGTCATGATAACATACTGATGCAAATGCAAACCTAGTCTAATAAGGTATTAGAATAATATCAACGTAAATAATAGCTTCTGTGTAACCCATAACAATGATAGGTAATTTCATTTTAATTAAATGTCAGTGTGAAAACTCTCTCTGAATTTATCATATTAACTCTTCTGACCATAAGGGAAAAAAAGGAAGAAAGTGGTTGAACAGTTGTTTTAATATTCTATTGTCATGCAAGATATCAAACCTGCTGGCTTTCTGATTAGCACTGACTTCTTTTGGCATTAAAAAAACCAAGGTCAACTCTTCTCACACAAGACAGTGTTATCAGCATTGTGTAATATGGAGCATATAAAGCACATCAGAGCCACTGCTTGCCAAAATACTTGAGTCCCTCTTAGCTCTCCTATCAGAAGGAGATGGAGATAAACGCTTGGATATCATCAGTACCCAAAAAGGAATTCAGTTCCTATCTCCTCATTAAGCTTTTTAGCAGCCTTGTTTATACTTTCATGAGAAGGATGAGGAAGAAGAACCCAACTGCACTTCAGATGAGAAAGTCAATGAGGCAGAAAAATAATGTTCCAGTACAAATCTGTAAGGAGAACAAAGCCCAGATTAACTATGCAAGCCACCTGACAGACCCAGTCTGCAGTTTCAGTCTTGGTCTGCACTACAGCATTTCCAGGGAGATGGTTCTTTTCACTCCCAAGTACTGCAGATGTTGGACACCACCAGAGGAGTCTGCCAGCCATTCCTTTGGCCGTGTCTCTTTCAGATATTTATACACATGTATTGCTCAAGACAACAAATCCAGGAAAAATGAGAGCAAGAGGCTGCAGAAGAATACAGTAAAAATGTAAACAAGACAAAGCAATAAGAAATCCTCATTTTCCATCAAAACCCTCTAAAGTATCCTGGCTTCTGCACAAGGTTTATCTCACAACCATCTTCCATAACAATAAGTACCTTGTTGTGGTAGAAGTGTAATGCAATGCCAAAGTACAAGAAACAGTGATCAGGCTATAAAACAGGTATAAGACATAAAAAGAGATAACTCTTGGCAATCTGACCTCAGCATGGAGGAGTAACTTTTAAAGCTTTTCTTACTGCCCTAACCCTTTTCAAAGACAGTGTGAATTGTACAGTAAGTCTTCTTTTTCTTTTAGAGCTATTTTCCAGGATTATTTAAACTTACTGTTTTACCTGGAAAAAAACCCCACAAAAATGCACAAACTCCCCCACAACAACCGCCCTCACTTAGAAAACGCATACATTTTCAAGAACAGAAATGGATTTGAAGATATAAGTTGTTGTTCAACAAAATGTTGATTTGATAATGTAGTTCCAAAGGAGTAATTAATTTTCTGAAGTTATGCATTTTTCAATTAAACATAGTGTCTGAAATAATAATGTTGAATGAATCTGTTGATCAGAGGACAGACCCTATAGTGCTTGGGTTCTTTAATATGTTTAGACATTGCTAATGATTAAGTTATATCATTATTAGTTTCTAAACACCTAGAAGATAACAGTCTTAATTTCTTCCAGTCAACTGCTGGCTTCTGTGAAAAATATTTAAAAGGCTTTTTTTTATGAAGAAAGAGATCATTAACGTTTAAAATTACCAATTTTAAAAGAAAATCACTTTCAAAGAAAAGAATAAGTTTAATTAAAAGATTCTTTGGAAGAATCTAGCAAATACACATATGGAATATGACTTAAGCAAAAATTCAAATTAGAACCTGCATGGATTACATAAGGGATTAAAGTTATGAATAAGATATCAGGAGGAAAAAATTATCAATGTATGTTCTGAGTTAGAAAAAGTGTTTCGTGTGTGTAAGAACACCTGCACGAGGTCAGACCAAAGACCATCTAGCCTTACCATCTCCCATGCCACCAGTAAAAAGTATCATATTAGAGAAGGATTGTAAGATAAAGGTAAAAAATAAAGTGATCTTTTTCCCAACTGCCAGTGTATTCTGATGTCTAACTCTTGTGTCAATGCCTCTAAAAGATTCTCAAGATGGTAAAATTAAAAACAAATGAAGACAATGAAAGCTACCTATAGGAGCTTTCTCTTTTCAGTGCAGAAAATAGACTGTTTAAGATGCAGGCTACTATCCTCAATTCTTCAGTAACCTGTTTCATCTAAATAGGCCTTTGTTCTTCATTCAGAGAAGATGATACTTGAAATATAAACTATTTCTGCTATATATATACTCACATAGCAAGATGACTACTGAACATCTTTAAAACAAAATCAAAACCAAAGAAAGTTTTATAATATGCAAAATAAAGAAGTTCAGAGCAGAAGACATTTCTGCGGCAAAAAAACCAAACAGCACAAAACCATCCAAAAACCCCACAGTTACAGATGGGCTGGTAGTGTTGCCTGCATTATTTCCCTTTAAGACCTTATTTTCAGATTCTCACAGATGAACCAGCATTAAAATGTTAACGCTGGTAGACTAACTGCACTGAGGGAAAAGGTAATGAGGGGTGGTTGTATTTGGCTCTCCAGGCTGATAACACAGACTGCTAGAACTTGTAACAAGACAGTTTCTTTGGGCATAATGTTTCAACCTATTATCTTAAACATTCATTATCATTAGAATTCTATTTTCTTTTTAAAAAGGTTCGGCTGAAATAAAGTCACGTCCTTTTGAAGAAAATGTTTGTTGTTTTGACAGATCTTTTAAAATGTGCTACCTCATAACTACTGATTGCTAGACCATGCACTTATAATACTATTTTTAACCTACTATTTTAGATATTATTATATAATACACACTTTACTTGAGCATTTGTTCCTTGCCTTCATTGAAATTCACTTCTATTTAATTAAAAGGGTGACCTTCTTCTACTGTGGTATTTACAGGGGGGGAAAAACCCGTCTTATTTGACTTCATTTAAAAAAACAAATAATATATTACAACCTATGTACTGGACTTCTGTTTTAAGGATAGATACAGGTCTGCTCAAAGTAGCTTATACAGCCCTTCTCCTTTACCTCCCACAAGCATTAATCTGTACTGCTAATGACAGCTCTGGATTGCTCTGGAAATTCTAGCATATCCAGGTAGGCATCTCCAAGAAAATCCCTTTTTTGCCCTTTTTAGCCCAGCTGGAGAAATAGCCAACAGCAGGAATACAGATTTCCTTAACCAGCTCAGTCAGAGTGTTCAGGTGAGACTGCTACTTGCAGCACTCAAGAGTTGAACATGATGTTCAGGCACATCAAACCTGTACCCTGCTTCACTTGTACTGCCCAATGCCTCTCCTGGGTGTCCTCCCAGGTGGCTACAGCATGTGGTGACCCTCTTGGAAAGAGCTGACAACCTAAATATTTCCTGAACTCCTGCACAATGCCCCAGCTGATAGCACATGCACCACTGTTTCAAAATGGTGAGCGGTCAGTTTTATCACCCTCCGAAAAGGGTGAGGGACAAGCTTCGGAAGCGTTGATACTGATATTGCTGCCATTTGTATGCAGAGGCAAAGGCGATCAACCTTCATTCACACATCTGCTCTCTTGTAGCAAACCACTTCAGCGATCACGAGATTGTCTGTTTGCACGTTCCCAATGAAAAATCACCCCGGAGTGGAAGACCAGCACAAAGCTCAACCTTCAGATACAAAACAAGCAGCGTAATGAACTCCTGGAGAATCACGCTGGCCCCTGCCCCAGAGAACATCATCCTTTTAGTGCTGCTGACATTTTAGAATGAGGTCCTGAGGCATTTTACCCCCAAGGGAATAAACAGAAAAAAGTATACAAAGCTTTTTGCAGTAGCTTATCAGAATCTCACAGAAGCAGATGCAAGCCATCATTCTTGGGCATTACACCACAGCCAGTATTTATAATACTTTGATACAGAAATTTCCAGACTAAAGCAAGACACAAAACAAGATTCGGAATTGGAATATCAAGGTCTTTAGTAAACGCTCCATAAAGATTCAACAGTTTGAATGTACTTTACACTGCTTTTCTAGAAGTGATCTTATATCTATTACACATACGTATATAAATACATAGAAACATTATATAATATATATACACATCCCTAAATGTATGGATACATAGATACAACATGACACCTTGGCTTTAAAGTTCAACTCATTTCTAATTTATACCAAATGTATTTTTCTATTAGAACACATACAAAAAAAGAACAGTGCAGAATTTTTTTGTTTTGTTTTGTTTTTTAAAGCAGAAATAAATAGTTTATTAGAACTACTTAATAAAAGTACCAGGACTTTGTTTAGCTAGTTACTTTTCACCCCAACTTCAGGCACACTCCAGCACATACTAACAGCCTTATCTGCCAGCACCACCTGAAAGAAGTATGAATTTGTCAGCTATACATTTTCACATGTCAGCAGCAATCATTTGCACTTAGAGACACCGGTGCAGTATGACAGACAGTGGGCTCAGACCTGCTTATTTATGAGCAATGTCATTACTTACTGCGAGATGCAACTTTCAAATTTCACAGAATTGCACAAATACTTTTTACAAAGCACTGGAAAGGTCACACCCCAAATCTTAATTGAAATACCTAAGTCTCACAAATGCTGGGTCAGACATCTTTTTTCTGGTGTATTTCTTTTGATAACACCTGCAAGCTCCAAGCAAGGATCCTACTGTCTTAAGGATGAACAAAACAACAACAGCACCTGGACAACATCTTTTAGAGAGGTTTCGGTCTAGTTGTCAAATAGGAGACAATTAGTACTCAGAATAGTATGACTGAGCAACTTAATTTGCCTGCAGCTGTCTATATGACCTAACACAAGGTTTGTGGAAATATGCAGGCTCTGAGGAAGACAGGGAAAGCAGTAGGGCTGATAAAGCTTCTCTGCGTGGAGGTCCACCCACACTGTTTACAGCCTGCTTTTAAGTTGAGCTATTTGCTCGTGTGAGATGCTACGTTAATGCAAGTATATTTCCAGTACCCAAGCTAGCTCAGTAACCTTTTTTTCTATGGCACTGCTGCATGCCATGCTGATATGCACCATCCCTCAAGAATTCCTCCTGTTAGATAGAAGTGTTTGGAAAATAAGGATAGTCAAATGTTGTCGTGGTTTAACCCCAGCCAGCAACTAAGCACCACGCAGCCGCTCGCTCACTTCCCCCCCATCCAGTGGGATGGGGGAGAAAATCGGGAAAAAGGAGTAAAACTCGTGGGTTGAGATAAGAACGGTTTAATAGAACAGAACAGAAGAAACTAATAATGATAATGATAACACTAATAAAATTACAACAGTAGTAATAAAAGGATTGGAATGTACAAATGATGCGTGGTGCAATTGCTCACCACCCGCCGACCGACACCCCGCCAGTCCCCGAGCGGCGATCCGCCCACCCCCACTCCCCCCAGTTCCCATACTAGACAGGACATCCCATGGTATGGAATACCCTGTTGGCCAGTTTGGGTCAGGTGCCCTGGCTGTGTCCTGTGCCCACTTCTTGTGCCCTGGCTGGGCATGAGAAGCTGAAAAATCCTTGACTAATAGTGATAATGATAACACTAATAAAATGGCAACAGCAATAATGAAAAGATTGGAATGTACAAATTATGCGCAGTGCAATTGCTCATCACTTGCCGACTGACACCCAGCTAGTCCCCGAGCAGTGATTCCCCGCCCCCACTCCCTCCAGTTCCTACTCTAGATGGGACGTCCCATGGTATGGAATACACCATTGGCCACTTTGGGTCAGGTGCCCTGGCTGTGTCCTGTGCCAACCTCTTGTGCCCCTCCAGCTTTCTCACTGGCTGGGCATGAGAAGCTGAAAAATCCTTGACTTTAGTCTAAACACTACTTGGCAACAACTGAAAACATCCGTGTGTTACCAACATTCTTCTCATACTGAACTCAAAACATAGCACTGTACCAGCTACTAGGAAGACAGTTCACTCTATCCCAGCTGAAACCAGGACAAATGTAAAACATTCAGCTACACTAATGCAGGATCAATACAAATAACTCAGGGTACCTCAAACCACAAAAAAAGAGTCTTTGTCTTTGTTTTAAGAGCCATAGGTTAATTCCTTAAGAAGTAACAAATGAAAACTACAAGTGGTCAGAAATTATTTCCTAGTATTTTTTCTTGATATTTTTGAGTTTAGGAGGACTACTTGTAAAACATTCATTAAGATTCAAGAAAACATCCTAATGGTCTATGTTCTTAGAGTACACTGGGATGCCAATATGAATAGTTTAAGCTACTTTCAAACACTGAGAACATTATGAAATCTTTATTTTGAGTAACTAGTAAAGACTGTAGGTTCAGAGAAAGAATTCATTTGTTTTAGTGGAGGTCTTAAATTTATTAATGAAGAAAATGTTGAATGAGTAAAATATCCCAACATGAGCCAGTCTAGAGAGTAATGTTCAGTTATATTAACTTTTAAAACCAGTTCAGAGAAAGACTATCCTTCAACATATTCCAAGTTACTTCTCAAGCTTTTTAAGTAGACATAACAGTCACAGAAACCAGTAATTAACACTAAAATATGTTAAAGGCTATGTAATTAAATCATCTTGCATGCTTAGTTGCTGTATCCTGCTTACACATGCTAGGTCTGGGGTGAGGAAAATGTTCCCCACAGGCCGGATGGACACAATAATACTGGAGTTCTGGCTTTTGTCTGTCCTGTGAGGTATGGCTCACTTACAAGGACTATTAGGGTATATTCCTCTATGCAGCTTAATGCTGGCAAAAGGATCTCTTCCTCTGACAACATCCCTGATTTCTTTTGTGTCGTGATTTTTAGTCTTTCCGACTAAAGACTGCAATTTTCTTCAGGGCATTGGGATATGTGTGATTTTCGTAAATGAAACAGGCTCTTTTGACCATCGTCACTGTTGCAGAATTACCTGCAGCTGGAGAGGGGGGGAGGCCACAGGGGCCTGATGACCCCAATAGTGCTTTCTCAGCCTATGCTTACATGCCTTCTTAGTAAAACTGAACCCGTCCCATGTGCTCCATACCTCTGAATCGACCAAGAAAACCAAGGGACATCAACTCGTGGTTTCTTAATGGACTGCACTGGTGATTAGGCTAGAAGTAAAAAAGGAGCTGTGCTCTCACTCTTACTTCTGTGCAATGAGAGCTTTACGAATCGGTGACAGCTCTGCTAAATTGGATTTAGTACTGTGTTATTTCATTTGGCAACGAAAAAAAGTCATGGGCAAAGGAAGCCTTTGAAATGCACTGTAACAAGTTGTTCTGCCAGTTTCTTACTTACATAATTAGACCTCTTGATACAAGCAACCAAGTGGAACTGGGCTTGCCTGAAGTGTAATATACCCACCTGCTTTTCCGATGAGTTTGTACAAAGGGAGCTTGGAACCCATTTTCACCTACCTAGTCTATTTTCAGACAATTGGTATTAGGTTCTCTGGGTACTTATTTAATTGCAGAAATGGACAGAAAGAAAAGTTGGTTCTCCTTTGCATTGTATTTGGTATAATGACATGCTTATGTGAATACTAGGTACAAATCCTCACCAGAAGAGAGCAATGAGCTGCTTTCCTTCAAACCACTTAGCGGAAGTGCTCACAAAAATGTGCAAGTAATAGATGGTCTGACGGAACGTCTGCAAAATTCTGTAAGACCTAACGGACTGCTCTCACATTCCAGGAGTGAACAAGTACCCTTTACAATGCTGACTAAAACAGAAGTCAGAATATTTAGGATCATCAGGACTGTCAGTGAAAATACTCAGTGCTAGCAAACTTCACTGAAATGTTCATGTTACTACTGTGAAACTGTTTGTTTCTACTGGTTGAGACACTCAAAAAATGCATAAGAAGTTTTATCTCTGGTTACCCTTATATGCCTGCATCAAAACATACCCAGCATCCCAATTAATGAGCACTTACCTGAAGAAATTTTCCAGGAACAGGAATAAGATCAGGATTTTTACTCAATTTACGTAAGTGCAGTACTATGCCATGTCTATAAAGTCAAATATATTTGACAAATTCAAAAAATATGTTCATCATAGAGGCTATGTTACTTATTATCTGAACCTCCAAGTTCATTAAAAACCTCAGTTTCCACTATCTCAAAAGGACATTGAGAGGTATCAGTAACTTGCAGAAACTTCCCCAGGTAGTTTCTGCAAATGGAGGTTTGCTCAACTTACCTCTCTTCTTTATAGACCTGCCTATCAAACATGAAAGAAAACCAAGATGACCATTTCTAATCCAGCTAAGAATGGTACAACAGAATCCCTTTGAAAAAGCTGCTGACCTCAAGCATAAATCTGCTGTCAGTGAACATTTCAATTTACAGAATATGCCTCCGCAGAGAATCAGTCTGCTAGATTGTTTCATTCTGCAAAAAGTTTCTCATTTCCACTGCTTTGGCATTTCACAACTAAGCAATTACTGTGGGTGTAAAATGTGCTGCCTTGCTGTCTAGGTCCATGTTTTAATGGGCAAAGATAAAACATATATTCTGAAATACGTTTATTTCCCAGTTGTGGCACCACACTACTTTAAGGAATATTATCTTAGATGTGCTCCAGTTGTCTAGTTAGTAATGTCATTCCTTTCTATTATCCACGTTTCCCTTGTAATTGTGTTTGTCAGACTTTCGATGAAAGGCAAAATTTCCTAACTGTATGTATATACACACTATGTATATTTTTGACTACTTCTTTTTGGGGGCTAGTGGTTTAATTTGCTAACTAAATAAAAAGAAGCAAAGTTAAAGTAGGCATCAAAATATGATCCAGTGTTAACTAAGGAGATGCACATAAATTCTGAAATCATAAAGTTCTTAAGTACTAATATGGCTCAGCTCTGCAAGCAGTAGGATTTAATTAAATTTCACTCTTAAACAGTTGCATTTAACAAGGTGTCATTTAAAAAGATTAGTTAACATAATTAGATCTTACACTTGCTACTGATTCAAAGGTAAGGTTTCTTGTTTGGGTTTTTCTTTTTTAACTGAGACAGACTTCAAGGGCAGATGACTGGCAATAAAATTAGAAACATTAACAACTCCACCTCCTCTTTCTAATTTCATGAAAAATAAAAAAAGAAGATACACACCACCCATTATAAGTTTCTTTACTTCCCTGGCAAAACCAAAATTCATATGTCAAAGCCCTGCCTTGTGAATACAATACTGTGGGGGTTTTTTAAAGACACTCCAGTCCAAGTTCAATAGCACACTGCATTTGCAGGATTTAGGGTACTACAATGCATAATTCTGTAACATACCCTTTGTCTTGATTCTTTTTTAAGTCAGGAGAGGCACAGGCCTTCAGCCAAGGAGAACCCCAAACATGTCATCCTGCAGGCTTGGAGCCTTCTGCAGACAGCATCTCTCAGTGACTTGGGCTGCTCATCCCGCGTCCTGGTGAGCACAAGCAACAGGGCAACCAAGCTGCTTTTGCAAAGGAGGGATTAAAATTAAGGACGAACGCAACAACCAACTCCTCTCCCCAGCAGAGCTGTTACTTTTCTGTTACAGTGAAATTGGGAATAGAGACAGGTGAAGCTAATGAGCAAGAAAGACCATGCCAATCTAATGATTAAAATCCTGCAGTCAAGATCAATGACTACGATAGGCCAGTACTGCCTAAAAGACCACCTGCAAACCAGTCTAGAAACAGCTAAAGGGAAGCAAGACCGCCTTCATGAAGCACATTGAGTTCCTCCCGCCGGCCCCATTTTAACCAAACTTTGTACAGATGACTGAGACTAAGCTTAGAGAGTGTATGGCACCTGAAGCATTGTATATGGTTTCCTGCTGATACACAAGAGGAGGCAGTCTGTGATGTGAACATTAAAGCCAGCTGGAGAGTGGCTGAACCTATTCTTCTCTTGCCCTTTCACCACCACATAAGGGAAGGTTTA
Organism: Astur gentilis; assembly: GCF_929443795.1. NCBI lineage: Eukaryota > Metazoa > Chordata > Aves > Accipitriformes > Accipitridae > Astur > Astur gentilis. Next base: position 7,237,903 of record NC_064893.1, on the reverse strand, counting down.
ATAAGGCTGTGATACCTGCATGTGGATGACGGAGCTGAATCGTTTTTCCAAGCTATTCGCTGAGACGAATCCAAAGCAATTATGCAAATTCCAGGAGAAAATTACACACGTTTTAGTTGATTTTATGAGCTCCATCTTGGGAAGAGCCAGAAGCTATCTTGGACCCATGTGTATTCTTTATCTTCTTGTGAAAGGGGAAGGTGCAAACAGCACTTCACAGAGTCAGGTCTGGTGTCTATTCAGTTATTTGTTATAAACTATATTTGAAATTCCGGTAAGGATGTGATTTAATTAGTCCCATTAATTAGATGTAAATTCACTTCCTGAGATATAGAGAGTGGCATTACCTTGACTAACAGTTGCTTCCTAGATATCCATTATGAAAAACTACAATAGGACCAAGAGTGAACGCTAACTAGGAAATGTATTGTTAGGGATATAAAATGTAATTAAAATGCAGAACACATTTTAAAGAATACATCTTTCTTTGAACTGATTGACTATTGAAGAGGACGAATCTATGAAAAATTCAAACCATAGTTCTGAAAAATCCAAATTCAGCTTGTGTGCTTTTTTTAACAGCCAGTTTTGTAGTGATTTTTAAGTCTTACTTTTTGCAACTGTGCAACACCAGTGAAATGCAATTAAAGAGAAGTAACAGAGGAAGAACTGAAGCTTACCAGGAGGAAAATTATCATCACCTGAGCCTTTTTGCAAGATCGTGGCTATGGAGCAAATATTCTTACTCTAGATATTTCCTTGTACAGCACTCAGTACATGCTTTCCAATAAATAAAAATGAAATTTCTATCTAACATTCTTCAGGAAGATATTTCATCACTAACTCAGCTCTGTGCTAGCTGAAATTTATCTTCACGTATGCCCCCAATTTTAAATCAAAATTCATAAAAAATATTTAACAGCTACAAAAATGAAAGTAAAACTCAGCTGACCATGAAAAAGTGTTTTGTATGTTCAGATTAAATTTGATTCTTGGGCTTTTTGAAAAACATTGTCTAATTTGGTGTGTAATGTAATAATGAAATTTTGATTTGGCTCATTTAAAATAAAAGTTTAGCTTGTCTCTTAATAGAAATCTTTCAGAAATGTAAATAATTTTTATAGTACTAATGTGAGAGCACATTTTTTTCTGGAAATGGAGAACAACAGAAACTGAAAAACCACTGCACATCAAGAATCAGTTTTAATTGAATGTTGCTGTTGATAGGAACATTGCCAATAAGCATCTCTGCATGCACTGAGGCAAATTTCAAGAAAAGCACTCACAAATAGCACATGCCAAACAATTGCTAATACACTTCAGCAGCAGACCATAAAATGGAACAAGGTAGATTTAGATGGTAGTTCATGAGATGGATAAAGGAGGGTTATCTGGGAAGAAGGAATATGCATTAGTCAGTCTAGATGATACTCAAAAGCGCTTGCACCAAAACCTGGCATTGTTTTATATCTAGTGATAAAAGTCAACTTTTTGTCAGCAGCTTTCATTTCTATGGTGGCATTAGTAAACAGTGCTTGAGAAATTCATTCCACTACTCTTATCCATATGTTTTCAGGTAAATTGATTCCAAATAATCTGAAATTAAGTTCCCAGGCAAGACAGCAAACCAACAAATTGAAAAAGGTTGCCTGAGTCAAAACACACAAGTATCTCTTTCTCCCAGTGCAAATCAACTGAAATAATGCACAATTTTTATAGGGTGTAATGAAAATAACCATTGGCCTCAAAAAGTGTTTTTGCTGTCATCTTTAACACCATCTAGAAGTATCTATTTTTTAGTTTTAGCAAATTTTATGAGATTTTTCTCTTAAATAAATTGTACTTCAGTTGTATACAGCCCTGCAGTAGAATACTGAAATGCTGGTACAACCTACAAGTCCCTGACATCATCATCATCATTATCATTATTATTATTATTATTATTACTATTGCTATTGCTAGTACTATTACTATTATCTTTCCCTATACAGTAGTTTTATATTCTTGAGACCCTGAAATTGTAGGTTTTGGAGTAAGCAGTTTGATGCAATACTTTCAATACTCAGGAGATCTCTCCTTTTCAAAGACTTCTGTTCCAAGGCTAATCAAATATAACAGAAAAATAATAAAGACAAATGCTAGTGTGGAGTCATGACTGGAAATAATAATGACAAAAATTGCAAAATGCTGAATTTTTCCTGACCATGTTAATCATGTTATTCAGTGCATTATACTTTAAATGATGTCAGCAGGGTGAAATTGTACATTCTATTGAATTACAGAGAAAAATAAATTCATAAGTCTTTTTTTTTTTTTTTTCTCTGTATACAGAAGGAAAACATATACATAAATCAAATGTATCTTCCTATTCTTCAAAAGTTTCAAGGGATCAACATGTTTCTAAGACAATACAAGTTCAAGAAAAATTACTAAATAAGTTTACAAAAAGCAACATCAAAAATATTCACCATTATTGCTCTACTAGCCCTGCAGCATTTCTTCGTGTGCTTCAACAAGAAAGAATCTAGAGGAATTACATTAGAGGAGGCAAAGGTGGTGGAGTGATAGGAGACCTGTCTAAAGAGACAACAGTTTTAAGTGGCTTTGTCACTTGCTTTCTGCCTGAATTTTGACATGCCATTTAACAGCATTTCACAGCCACTGCCTTCCTAGGATAGAACCACCAATGTGATGCAGGCTACCCACATCCATAAGCCTAAATTCTCTTTGCCTGCAAGAAGAGATGGCTGCAGCAAATTTTCCCATTGCCTGTTTTCCCTGAATAGGGTCTGGGCATTGCCTTGGAAATTGGTAGCTGACAGGAAAAAAGACCATGCTGGGAAACATGCTAACAAATAAACAGCGGGGATGGTCACAGGCCAGTGCATTACCATCTCTCCCAGCTCTATTTTAATTACTGAAATAGTTGCAGGACTTTATTTTATGAGCTCTGCATCCATATTGTGTTGCATTTTAACAATTTTGGTCATGCAGCCTCCCAATCCTGGAAAAACTGAACAATGGTGGTAAGGAGATAACAGAGATGCCAATCCAAGTCAAACAAAAAAACAGACATAAAAAGTATTGCTAAATAGACATTGGTTTGATAGCTTCACTAATATAACTTTTAAACCTTTTTTTTCCTTTTGAAAGTGAGTTCATCAATTTTCTACAACTCCACGTGCACTTTTCGAACAGCCAAACATAATGGCTTTCAGGCTTTTGCAAAAGGGAGTGAGACTTGTAGTACTGATGTAGGACTACTTAAAGAATGTTTTGGTTTAAATCCTCTGCATTTCATAAAATACTCTGAATTAAAAAATTGTATTGATCATGTGCAGAGATGTGGTAGAAAAAACTCTTTACTTAGCAAAATATACTATTTGCTAATCTGCACAGAAGGGGAAGAAATTAGACCCTTTATTTTTAAAGTAACATGGAAATGTAAGCATCACAGCTAACAGGACTTGTAGAATGGCACATTACTAGTCACCCTCCCCCCCTCTCCCCCCCCAGATAATTTTCTTTTAATCTAGAAGAGAAATTGCAATAGGAATATAAGGGTTCTTGGTACATAGATGGAAAATAAATATACACATGAAAACATACAATACATTTGCAGTTCAGTTTTCCCCTCCACAGAAGATCTTTTGTCCTTGGCTAAAAGTGACTTGACTCCTTATTAACTTCTTGTTATTCAGACTCACAGAATGGTTTGGGTTGGAAGGGACCTTTAAAAATCATCTAGTCCATCCCTCCTGCCATGGGCAGGGACATCTTTCACTAGATCAGCTTGCCCAAAGCCCTGTCCAACCTGACCTTGAACACCTCCAGTGATGGGGCATCCATAATTTCTCTGGGCAACCTGGTACAGTGTCCTACCAGCCTCATCGTAAAGAATTTCTTCCTTATGTCCAATCTAAATCTGCCTGCTTTCAGTTTAAAACCATTGTCCCTTGTTCTGTCACCACAGGCCTTGGTAAAATGGCCCTCTCTGGCTTTCTTGTAGGCCTCCTTTAAGTGCTGAAAGGCCACAATAAGGTCTCCCTAGAGCCTTTTCTTCTCCAAGCTGAAGAACCCCCACTCTCTGAGCCTTCTTCACAGGAGAGGTGTTCCATCCCTCTGACCATTTTCATGGCCCTCCTCTAGACCTGCTCCAATAGGCCCATGTTTTTCTTGTGCTGGGGACCCCAGAACTAGATGCAGTATTGCAGGTGGGGTGTCACCAGATTTACTTGCTTTAAAATGATTAATAAGCCAATAGTCTTGGTTCTGGTGTAAGAACCACATTAACAGAAATAATACAATAGAATACTCTTCAGGAAGTCTGACTTGTGGCTGGATTTAACATTACCATTGAGTAAATATGGCTTTTTCTCTGTCACCTGTCAGAAAGTTCCTCATTTAGGTGGAGGGCAAGAAAACATACAAACAGCCTCTCTCCCTAAAAAACTGCCTTTCGTATAGTTTTCAGCAAGAGAAAGCTAAGTATTCAAACAGAAAAGATGTTACTAGGCCCTCTCTTTCCTCCCACATTTGTCTCTTCCTCAAAATAAATAGATCTATGGAGCTAGAAAAAAAAAAAAAATCCATTGCTGTTCATGACATAACTTTAAAATGTCCATTTCTGAAATGCTGGTATTTGAAAATACCATTTTTGTATACAGGGGCAAGAGACAGGTGACGAGAGGTTGGATATGAGTGATACTGGCCAGAGCACCTGATGTCTCTTAAAACTGCCAAAACACAGGAAGACTTTCCAAGACTGTCCAAGGTTGTGCAGCAACCATTAGTAAAATTAGCCATGGTAAGACATGAAAGTTAATACAGAGTGAAAAAGATGGAGATGGATGGGGTTTCCTTGCTCTGCTGACTCAGGGAGGGTTTAGGGGAGAGCTCTCAGTCTTCTTAGCAGAAAGTAGGGAACAACATTCACTTCCTTTTATTTCTACTCCCATATAAAAGATTTCCTCAGCTGCTCATTAAGTTATCTTATATTCCTGGCATGAAGTCTTCACGATAACTCTCATGAGAAAAGAGATTTTGCCCTTGTCATCTCTTCTGCAGTTACTTTAGACATCTTGTAGTACTGCAGAAACGACCTGGATGGGGATATTAGTCAAAATAATGAAATTTACATTCGTTCACTTTAAGGGCTCCTTTAGCCATAACAATCACACAGGAGTTAATCCTTTTTTTAGATCTATTATTTTTTATTTGAAGATTTTACCTGTTATTCACAAGAGACAGGAGCAAAAATGTTTCAAACTCATGTATCAAAGTTCTGAACCTCAGCATTTTTCAGAACATAGTTTTCTGTCACTTGAAATGTTTCCTGAAGAAGAGTAGACATGCAAAAGATTCCTTCCTTTGCATAAATGAGAAAGCTCGAGGGCTGGGGGAAATGGGAGGGAGGGGAGAGAAATTTTATTTGTCACTTAGCAAGGTCTGACTTTAATCTTTATACAAGTGCTTGAAATAATGCTAGAATAGTTTATTAACATCACAGATATACATGAATTTCTCCCCTGTGGCCGGTTTAACAGCAGCTCTTACTGTACATTCAATGTTGAAACTCAACCGCTGAGGCTGAAAACCTTCCTGTCTTATTTTCTCCCCTAATAGCAGCAGTGACTATCATAGAGCAAAGTAACTAGTCAGTTAAAAGAATACTTTTAAAAGAAAGTAATAGAGCAACATTTTTTAAAACTCAGTAATTAATGTAGTAAGTCCATCTGGATATCCTAATCACAATTCCATTTTTATTAGCAAAAGCTGTTCTGAAAATATATGGATGCTTGTTTCTTTTATTTCTCATTTGCTTCAAGTATCGTGCAAGATCAGTGGTCTCATCAGTAAATACTGCAATGCAGAAGGATGAATAGTATCCCCTAATTATCTAGGGCTTTTGTAATCAGGATCTTCATCTCGTTGAAGTGAGGAGACTATGTTTTGTAATCCTATGTCAGATATGCAACCAAGTGAAACAGCGAGAGAACATTTATTAAGATGAATGACACTTAGACAATGTGTGTAGGATCCAGAGAAAGAATATAAACTACTTTAATCTTTTAAGAGATAAGCAGACATTAAAAAAAGTTACGTGGTAATATTAGATTATATTTATGTAATAGTGGTGATATATTACTATTATTGTATTAAATTATTGCCACTCAGATACAGATTTACGTGAATAAGCGTGTATCCTTAGCTCAATTCTGCAATTTACAATGCATAACCTTTCTTCTACATTAGTCCCCAGAGGTACTAATATTGCCCATGCATTTTAAATGTAGGTCAGAGCGGCAGCTAGAGTGAATGTTTCTCCAAAGAGAATATTCTCTATTTGTCTCAAGATGCTGCTCTAAAGAGAAATGTTTATTCAGTATTTTGTCTTCTAAAATAGTAGGTTTCTAGCAACAAGATTTGCTCTATCTACATGAAATAATTAAATTCTTTTTGATCTAGTTCATCTTAAGTACAATTAGCATTCCTGAATTCACTAAAATTCAGTATCAGCCATTCTGTGAATTTAATGACTTGGTTAGCTGGCTGGCAACAGAGAGAAGAAGGACTCCCTCTTCCAGTCTACTAAGCTGTGTAAGTTTACCCAGAATCGCTGTATGGTCCCAGCACAGCAGAAGGAACCACTTCCCTGAACACAATGTGTATCTGAGCCATAACCGGCCTCACTGGCTTCTGGAAAATTGCTGCTCTTACATGCATGTTTTGGGTAAGAAGCCCTAGCTCATGGCTTGTGGAAGGGGTTGGTTCAGCTGCAGAACTCCTTCTGCATCCTCAAAAAGGGCAAAAAGTGTGGTTCTTGTAAGCAGGTTTCAGGACAGCTGAGAGGGATTTTCTAAAGCCAACATGTACATAAATGAATTCAAGTCCTTTTTAGAAACTATACTAATTTATGTTTAAAAGTCTATCTGGAATGAACCAAAGAAATAACATGATCTAGATCCTTCTACACATCTGAGAAGCTGACACATGATGTAAATATTTCCACTCTCTCCCCTAACTCCTACCTCTTTTGAGCAAGCTATGCCTTGCTCATTCCCAGAAGCATTGATCAAAAAGATTTGGCTTTCTGAAGTTTGGTTCTAACATTATATATTTTGATGTGATTTCTACAAATTCTCAGTCTTAGAGAAGCATTATTAACAGTCTGTTCAGGATTTTTATTTGTCTCTTCAGTCAGTAAAAAGTTGACAGTTGCAGATGGTTACTTAGAAGAATAATATTGAATGCATTTCTTCCACATGCTGCTTGCTGTAAAATGTATATCTGAAATTGAGAACACACTTCCCACTCCTTCTCTTTCAACTTGGATGACATTACTCCTGATTTACACTTGTAAGTAAAGAAAAACAGACTTTGTATAAACAGTGCTGCCAAATTCTTCACGTGAATTGACTTAATTCAGGATGGTTTAAGGCAATAAATAAGACAGGCTGTGTGTTCACAGTGAACCACTCTTGTTTAAAAAGAATGGATTGTACAACATCTTCAAATAGATTAAGGAAAATAAAATAGTAGTAATGATTTTTTTCTTTTTAAATACAGCAATGGTAAAAAAAAGTCAAACGCACTCTGTGAAAAACAAACATCAATAGCCTTTGGAATTGTTATTTTTTTTTATTATTTCCATAATTACAACTCACTTTCCATGACCAACTCTTTCAAAGAGAGAAAACAAGTCTGCAGTCTGGATTTCCAAATTTTAATTTTTTTTTTCTTGCTGAAACAAATTTTAATTCTGTTTTTCTACTTTCTTTCATAAATAAAGGGCACGATTGCAAATTATGGAAGAACCAAATAAGACCATAATTAAATGTTCAGATTTCTTACACAATTTTTCATTTTTCAAACTGCTCCATAAAATATGGAAAATACCAGTCTTCTAATAGTGCTGTTTATTATGTTTCCTCGTACAAAAAACAAGTCAGTGCATAAATGTCAGATATATATTTAATATGAGAAAAAACATACAATTGCTTGTGCCTGTAAAATTCATGATGCTCTATATGTCAAATAAACTCATTAGCTTTTATTGATGTTTTGGCACTAACTAGCTGTGCTCAAATGTACCTTACCTTAGAATACAACTCCAAGAACAAAGGCAAACAACCCTTCAGCAGGGAGACTGATCCAATTTTTTCTAAGTTGGGAAATGATCACATTGATATGAAATTTATTGACTAATTCCTGATACTGGATTATTCCTGGTATTTCTGGCCTCATCTGACTTTCATTTCACCCTCTCACTTTTCTCCTGCCTACCAGAAGCAACTCTAAGAGGAAATCCCTTCAAGTTTTAAATTGCTACCCCAGAGACAGGTGCTTGAAATCCAGTAAAAATGACCGATGTCCTTTAAAGAGAAGGTCAATATTTTATATCTGTACTTAGCAGCTCGTAATAATTAAATGAGCCTTATTTCAAGATGCTGGTTTAATGAGAATGTGCAAATTAACTGTCAGTTAGAATGACATTCCCTCAGTGTTTTTATTACATTGACACTCTTTACTGCTTGATATTTCTATTGTAAATTAACACTGACAGTATTTTTTCAACAAAAGTTATTCCACTTTAATTTTCTAAACTTCAGGATTAAGATCTTTTGGTAAAAATACAACTAGATTTTATTCGTTTAATGCTTCACTACTTTAAGGAGCATCTTTAGTCTCATGATGGTCCAACTGGCTATACCTACTTTATATACATAGCTAGACCTTCAGCTGGGCTAGATCCCTACAATTCCATTATCTGAAAGGGTACAAGTGAATGCAAAGTATCAACAGGTAATTTAGAAGGCTCAGGAGGGATGGGGCTTTGCTGTACATTTTGTGGAGGCTAACTTGCAGCAGTCTTCCTGAAGCACATTATTTACAAACCTCCTCCCCAAGCCATCAAAAATACTCTCCAAAATCCAAAACTCACATCAGTTTCTCCTACTTTGTGTTCCCTTGTAGAAAATCTGAGACAAGAGTTTTAAAAATAACAAAATATATTAGATGGCACAGCTCCCATTTGCTTTAATCAGGCCCAGAATGTCATCCTTTAAAATTATGCTCACCTGCATATGCACAAAACAGACTTGAACTTTTTGAAACAGTATTGTTCATAGCTATAAAATAGCTAATATTTATAGAATTAACAATATTTCTTTTCATGTCTTCGAGAATTCTGCAGCTTGATTTAACTTTTGGATTGCTTGAAATATTTTTAAATTGTAGTTCATAAGATAAATTTGTAAATATATCCCACATACCCACAATTCTTCTTTTTTTCGTTGTTGATAGGATAGCACTTTCCCAAACATGGTGGTACTTAGTTCATACTACATTTTTTATTCCCATTTGTTAAGAGAAAGCATTAAGTAAAAACCTCTTGACCTGTACTGAATGCAATACCAGTAAAAGAAAAAAGAAACTACGGCTTATATAGCACTAACATCTTCAATAGCCTGGTGATAAATACCACATTAAATCGTGATTCAGAGGAAAAGAAAATGGAGTTTTCCGAGGCTGACTATAAAGAAGTGCCTATACTATAGTTACTACATCAAATCAAAAGTGTTTGCCTCATCCTCTGCTGGTTTTTTATGTTATTCACAACAATTCATCTCTTAAAAATGTAATTAAAATGTTTGTATTTTTGAACTACAAATACATAGATTTTCTACTCAAATGCCTCAGACACAAAGCCCCTCAATCACCACAGCATCCCAAATTAATATTTCTCATTCTCTCATTGTCTTCTTTTTGGTAAAGCAAAATGCAACATGCCTTTTAATAAAAATAAATGGATTCTAAATCTTTTGTGGCATTTCTAATGTAATGAAAGGACAAGGAAATAAATTGTCATGTTTCTTGTCATTTTCTAGTAAAGCCTTTGAAATAAACTTGTTCAGTGTAGAGAGAGTAATGATGAAAAGCGTATAATGAAAACCTCAGCACTTTGACAGGTTTTCAAATACTTGTGTGGAAGCAAGAAAGGCAACTTCTACTATGACAGTGCTGGCAACATCAAAAGACACATTAACAGTGAACAGAGCAGCAATACAAAAAAGCAGACAGTAGGTTAGGAAATAATGGAGGAGGCTGTTGCCCTGATCTGTGCCACACATGCAGAGACAGATTGCCAACCATGTAATCAAACCTGTAGCACATTCTGAATAAAAACTCCAATAATTACAGAAATATGCTTCACCTAATATTCAGGTGGGCCAGAGTATTTACTGCAGATGGCACTTTGATTTAAAACAGAAATCATAAAGCAGAGTATTTTTTTTTTTCCTTCTTCTCCTGTAAACAAGTGGCACCAAGTGAAATGTAGGTTCATTGAAGGGTAAATGACTCTCTTCTGGAGCCCCAGTGAGACTAGTTATACTACAGACATAAATCAATGCTGCAAAATTTATCATCTATAGGACAGGCTGATACCTCATGGAGAAAAAAGAAGTCCTAATTTGAATAAATCTGATTCCCCTACCCCCTCACCCTCCATAAAAGCAGCATGGATCATGTGTTTTTTAAAAGCCCAAGACAACAGGAACACAGGTAGAATGTAAAAATTTATAACTGGAAAAATAAGAAAAATTATCTGGAATGTCTTGATGGAAGTAGAAGCAGGCTGCACTGTTGATCAAATGTTTTCTACTTAGTTTTATGTAGATTTCATATAAAATACTCAAAGGACAAGAGGCAATAGTCACTAGTTGCAGCAAGAGAAATTCTGCCTGGGCACAGGGAAAAAGTGTTTCACAATGAGAGTGGCTAGGCGCTGCAACAATTTTCCAGAGATTTTTTTTTTTTTTTTCTGTGTTCAAACAAATTTGTCTGAATTTTGAATATTTCAAAATTCAATGGGACAAGACCTTGAGCAACCTCCTTTAACTTTGTAGTAGTCCCTGCTGCAAATAGGAGGTTGGACTAGATGATGTTTGAAAGTCCCTTCCAACCTGAATTGTTATGTGATTTTTGTGATTCTGTCATCCCATTTTTCATTTTAGCTGTTCTACTGATTATATCTCAATGTTTTTGTCCTATCTGATATTGCTAATCAGAGAACTTTGTTTTTTCTAAACCTCAACTCAAAGGCTTATTAATCTGTCAGCTGTGTGTGATTGCTATTTCTCTATTTGTCTTTCACTATTTGGCCAAAACATCAAGAATGTTCTTGTACCTTTCTAACCACCAAATTTTAGGGTTTTTTTCTTTTAATCCATTAGTCCATTACCATTCAGGTATGTTATTTTCCACTGCTGCATCTAATTCTCAATTTTTTTTCCTATAAACTGTTTTGACACTTTCATACAGTTGTAGTGTAGTTCATTTTATAGTATTTTTATAACACTTTATATAACATCCCATGTGAATGTGTAATTGTTCTCCTGGGTCTGTGGTTTCACACAATGTACTAATATAGAACATTATAATTTTCTATAGGGAAGCCTTTCATTTTCATTCACTCATGTTTTGAACTTATAGCAATGCTTTTAAAACCAGCAAATATATTTGAACAGGATTTAATTCTTGCATGCTTTGGAAAATGCATCCCAACCCATATCCTGGACCCACTAATATTAAGAGATTTTCTGCAGGATTTCATTCTTGTGTTGAGACTGATGTATCTAACAAAGCAGTAAACTACCTGTATTTTACCTTTGGGCTGCATCATTAAAAATGACATGAAGACCAAACTGTCTTCTATAAAATCCTTCCATACAGAAAGGTTTTTCTATGTAACTGTCTTGTATTGCAGGATGTAGCGCCCCTCCTAGTTCCTTTCTTGGCTTTCTGAGGACAATGTTCTTCAGAGAACACTTCTTCTTAAAAATGATGACGTTGATCAATGGGAAGCAGTTTTCTAGGGTCTTTTGAATGGAGTATTTTATTTCCTTTGGTGATCTGAGAAACATTATTACGTGAAGACATATCAATAAAAGCAGTGCAATTTGGACTTTCAGTTTTGCATGTCTTAAACACACTTCTTCATTTATTTGACCATTTCTGCCATTGCTGAATAAGTTTTCTATGTCCTTATAGACACTAAATTCTGGGAAAATAGTCAATTCAGATGTCATGCTGTTTTCTGTTCTCCTATACAATTTTTTCTCAACCATGCATATATACTGATTTATTTCAGACTTTTACTTATTAACATATTAAGTGCTGCCTCTTAACAGTTTTGCAAATGAGAAAGTATCAAGTCACAGCTTTTCTAATATACTCAAACACAGCATATATTATCCTGCCATAAAATGTGAAAAGAGATCATGAAAAGCAATTAGTTTTGTTGGAAGTAGGAGTGTCAATTGCTGAAAAAATCAGAAATTCAATTTAATGTTAGTAGAGCTGCCCTGAAACATTTAGGAATAGAAACCTGCTCACATTGTGTGTCTTTATCTAAAGAGCAAGAAGTTGTCTTTTTCACATAACTAGACTTCAATACTGCTTAGAAATGTGGGACTCAATCTCAAATTCTCAGCATTTCCTGTGAAGTATTGAGTAATCTAAACTTCCAGTCAGTTTGACTTAGGGGGGAAATATGTTTTCTGCTTAACTCCCTTATTACCTTACTGAAAATAGAAGGGTTTAATATCTCATACTTAGAGATGTTAGGGAAAAAAACATGACTACCTTGACACCTGCCCTAGTAGTAAAGCAGCATCAGAAGAAAGAAAGAAAGAAAAAGACAGACATAAGACATTATAAAAACAATATGGTGAGAACTCAAAAAAGAGCTTCATATGTTGAGAAGCAACCTTTTACTTTTTGTGCATAAAAGGAGACCTTCACAGTTAAGAGTACTGCAGTTGCTTTTTTCTTAGCAGCAGGATCCCACACCTGATTCAAATCCATTTAAATGTACATATTGTTTTCTTCAAGACTACTTTTAAAGCTATGTAAACATCAGTGGCTTCCCACCCCTTGCTAATACATACAGCATTATTATTATTTTTTCAAACCATTGACCCCTGAAAAAATTTTATTTGATTGCAGTTTAAATCCATGATGAACAGATAGTACAGATGCAAAATTTAACACAGGTTATTCTTACAGAGGTAAGAATGTCCTGACCACCACTGGTGGAGGAGATCTGAGCTTTTGCTTTCCAATTAATGTTTCATTAGCAATGACTGTCCTTTGGTACCAATTTGCACTCCAATGGATATAATTCATAATTTAGGAAATCTACCACAAGCCTGCAAACAGTTGTGTTGCAAGAATCCTATCCAAAGAATCACGTGCAAAGGGCACAAGGATGACATACGGTACTGAACAAGACAAAACAAGCATGTTAAGCTTTGAAAGCCCTACAGATCCTATTTATTTGAACTTACGCAGTGAGGTTGTGTCTGATACCTGAGCTTCATTAGTAGCCGATCTGATCTGATTGCCACGTGAGTGAAGAGTGGTTGTCTTTCCAATGACCTGAGGAGAGATTTGACTTAGGTCCTAAGAAAGAAGCTTCTGAATAAGGTATCCAAAATGTAAGTTTTGAACATCTCCATTACTTATCTGAAGTCTAGGGCTCAAAATAGGAGGTTATTTACCTTGATCATCAAGGAAAAACATGGGGTTTGTGATACTGCAAGCAACTTGGCTAGGCTAATTCCACTAGCTGCTGAATGCTCTGGTTCCTTCACTGAGGCAGTGGGCCACATTTGCTGAACTTGAACGCTAGCATTGCTTGTCACTAAGAGAAGCCTTGCAGAATTTTGAACTGCTTTTACTTGTGTGCACTAAACACAGTTCCAGAAAATGGATTAAGAAATAATATCTGTGATTCATCTCTAGTGGTCATTTGCATAATGGCATGAAAATGGGAGGCAGCTTTGCAAGAGGCTATTTGGTTTCAATTTAAATGAGAGTGCTTTAAGACAACAGTTAAAATGAGTTGTTTCCATTTTTCCAGTTGATTATTTTGAAGACAGAGTTCAATGCATATATAAAAAAAAGCCAGTAAGCTTGCTTCTTTATGTCAAACATGGATTAACATTACAAGTATGAAGGATATATCACTGCTCTCTAAGAGGTTTTCTTTCTCATCTGGGAATTTTTACCAAAACACAGAGTCCTATTTCTGCATCTTGTGTGATTTGCCACAAAATAAAATTATGTTTTCCTGATTAACTCAAAGCTAGGAAACAGTGAGTTTTTAGGCACCGTTTTTGCCAGACTGGTTTGCCAGAAAACAGAGCATCTTATTCTCAGCTTCAGGAAAGCAAGGCTTTGCTTCATAAAGCAGTGCCCTGGGACATCCTCCAAAGACCTGAATGTACAGACTCGGGCTACTCATTCTGCATGTTGTGCCATATTGGAAAGAAAGCCTAAGGTATCTTTAGCAGCCTAGTTTCAGTAGTTTGGAATTTTGTATAAGTTAATTGCCTCATCCAGAATTTTAAAGAAGTCCACAGTAAGGTCCATACTGCTGTAAAGTTGCTTCTGGAGGCAAAATTAGCTCATTTCCACTTACTTTAGCTATCACTGTGCCATGCTACAGTTGACAAGCACAGTGTATCTCTGATTCTCTGCCACAGCAGCTCTCTGCCAGCATCCCCTCCCTTCCTTTTATAAGGTTTTGTGATCCCTAGGGCAACTGCACGAGAATCAAGCTGGAGACTGAAGTCCACTCCCAAATGTAGCCAAAAACCTTCCAAATGCATAACAAGAAATTATGTCAGTATCTGAAGATCTATAACATAATCATTACTAATTTCACAAAGACACGGTATTTCTACAGAGGTTTAACAACGTAATTTTGGCATCAACTAGGCACCTTTTGGTTTTAAGCAATTACTACTGATGTGATCTGGTGTTAGTCTGGCAAAGGTTATACAACGCTTTACCATACTCCCAAGCTTCTTTCTTGTCAACAGTTTTGCTTGCCTTCAGCATCCTTGCTTTCATCTTTTCCCACCACCAAATGCATTAAGGAGAGTTCCAGCTTCATTGCTAGGAAGGCGTAGCAACACAATCTCATCCTTTGTAATGTTTCACAAAAGAGAAAATAGTTCCAGTCAAATATAAGCTTCCCATCCCTTGATGAGATTATGCCTACAATGATCATGTGAGAGAACAGTGAGTTGAAAGATCATCTTTCAACTGCTCGCTCTTTATTTTCATAAAGGTCCCAATAAGCTAGCACATCAGTTTTGTTAGTATCCCATATAAAGACCTACTAAATTCCAGAATTAATCCTCTTTATGCACTTAAAAGTTAACCTAATGTTGATATTGCTGCTTGTACTAAAGGAGTGAAACAAACTGAATATGCTATGGTATTACTGCAAGACTAACAGTTTAGCCAAATTCCTACAGAAATCATACATAACTATTTCCTATGCTGGCCCCCAAAAAGGCTTTGTTTTTATTTAATATTTTATTAAGAATTTATCTTTATGAAATATAATTCTTATTTTCTATGTTATAACCTGTGGTCAACCAGTTTGTGGCCCCAGAAGGAAGGGTTGCATGACCTAACAGTTCTTTCTCATACCTGAGGGTCAGTATAGACCATTTGCCTGCACTGGTTTTCAGTAAAAATGCCTGAAGACAGGCAACTATTTTCTGTACCAAATCTCACAAATTTTCTGCCCATTTTTAAAATGAAAACCATCCAAGAGTTCCAGCAAAAAAATTCTGCAAATCCATTTAGCAGTACTATATAAAAGTGTTTTTCAGATTAAAAGCTGAGCTTTCACCTCTTCAGTGTAACCAGATGTTTAGGATAGTGGCCAGGGCTACAGGACACACAGGATCAAGTCTGTATTTCACAGAGGATCAGACAGAGCTTTTCATCCCATGTCATTCATTCCTAAAATCACACCTTTCTCAGCCCAGGCCCATACCCTAATCACCAGGCTGTAGAGTTTTTGCTGCTCATTAAACACAGCAGAGCTTTGAAATATTTTTGGCACAACAAAAGAAAGCACCAACAATAATTTTCAGTAAGTTCCACATCGCTTTTTTGCAAAAGCTAAGATTAAACTCTGAAAAGCAAAATCTATAATTTTTCCAATCACAGAGAAAATACTGTTCAGATTTTGACCAAAGGCTGCTACAAATTTCTAGCTTGTTTGAAACTTGGTCAACAATGAACCCTTACAATGACTCATTGTAGTCTGCAGAAGGAAAATAAACAGCCCACTGGAAATATAGCTAAATTAAAATTTCCATCAACAGTGAACATTCCTGCTTCAAAACAGTGAAGAACCATTTAAATTCAGTGCTTAAACTTACTAAGTTGTAGTCCTCTATATTCCTGATATATTTTGGTTGTATTTTTGTTGCTGTTGTTTCGAAACATTCTTTCCTTGAGCAAGTTTCAATACAGAAGAAAAGCTCAAGGCAATTTCAAATTTCACATTAAATAGGAGAAGCTGATACCCATCTATTCCCTCAAGAAGCATTATCAACACCAACAATATTAAAATTAAAAGTAATACATCCATTTGCCTTGCTTTAGTTCTTTGTTCTTATTGCTATCACCTTTTTTTTTTTTTTGTTCAATATCCCTACAAGTAGAGGAAAGGATTTTTGCAAGCACAGGAATTGCTGATATGGTCCTGAGCACAAAAAATAACCTGTACACAATTCACATAAAGTCAGTAGGGTCTGAGCAGATGCAGAGAACCATTCTGCGTATCACCTTGCAGAATGAGGACTTAAACTTTCCTCTCTTTTATTCTAATCGACAGAAATGTTTCATTGTATTGATCTGTTCTATTTATGATTTGGAGACAGACAGTATAACTTTTCTTCCTATTTATATACTCTGCCATCTGACATCTGAAGAAATAGGACTTTAAATTCCTTCAATTACCTTATGTGTAGGTGTCAGAATTAGAACACCTCTTCAGACTCCATATGACTATACCACTTAATATAGACTTTTTTATCACATGCTTAAATAAAAACATGGAAATATATGCAACATTTATCCATCTTAGTTGAATAATTGTTTAAAAAGTGTCTAGATAAGTCCTGGTAAAAGCTAAAGTTATTGTAAGGATTTATCAACATACGGTTGTACATTGCAGCTAAGAGAACAGGAGAGGAACTCAAGTATGGCATTTTATTTTGCTTGCACTTCTTTCAAACACACATAACCCAGAAGTTCTTACAATTTGGATATCCGAAGTAATGTTGTTTGATCAGTTAACATTCACCAAAAATACTCCTTGTCAGGAACTCAGCAACCTGTATGACATCTAAGTGATGAACCAAACCCAAACTTTTGTTTCCTTGATTCCTTTTCCTTTAAGCAAACGAGGCAGAATTGCAGTCCCTATTTTCTTCTTTAAGAACTACTCTTTTTTTCCCCATTATCTGTAGGTACTTGAAGAATTTCTTAACTTTTATTTTAGAATTACACACAGAGGACTTCAAAAGTCTTTTCTGAAAACTTCCTGTATGTGCTAAACTATAAGCATGCAGATTTGTTACACTGGTGTCCTTAGAGTTCCCATGAAGACCAGAAGATACTTTTGCACATGAACAGAGAAATCAACTACACTAATAAAATCCCTTTACGTTCAATTACTTAAGCTGCTTTTCCTGCAAAATTCTACTGGTACTTCAAAAAAAAGGAAATTATATGAATAATACAATCTGAATAAGAGCCAAATATATATATATATATATATATATATATATAAAATTAAAAAAAAAAAAAAAAAAAAAAAGTTAGAAATTGTAGAATTGGGAATTACAGGTTCATCCTGCCCCCAAATTTAGTTACAAGTGAAATGTGATTTAATAATGAAAATCAATAACCAATGGGTAATATTCCAATGTTCAAACATTATGTGTGACTAGAAAGTACATTCTACAGTAGAACAGAATTGCACCAATGTTGGCTGTCATGCACACGCTTTCCTATTAATTATTGAAACAAGAACCAGGGAGGGAGAGAGGAGTCTTACATTACCTTCTCGACACTAAAACAGGAAAGGAAAAATAGATCACACACTAATTTAGTTCATTTCAGTTGTGATTTTTGTTTAGCGTCTTGCAAATGTTTTAAAGGATATGTGTCAAATTTTAGTATTAATGAAGTTTTAATACTATTATAGTTTTACTATAGGATTATAGTCCTTGAGTTGCTTCAAA
Organism: Astur gentilis; assembly: GCF_929443795.1. NCBI lineage: Eukaryota > Metazoa > Chordata > Aves > Accipitriformes > Accipitridae > Astur > Astur gentilis. The sequence continues at coordinate 7,219,778 of NC_064893.1, read as the reverse complement.
CTAATAATAAATAAAAAAGTCAGGAAAATGTCAGAAAACATACAATATTATCATACCTTCATCACTAAGTAAGCATATGCCAACATTTGTTATATTTACTGCTTTTCCCCCTCTCCTCTGAATTTTGGAGTAGTAAATTCTACACACATGCACGACATACCACCCCCACCACTGAGGTAAAACCAAAAGGCTATGGCAGCTCTCTTCTCTGGCTGTTCTTTGAGCTGTGACAAGCCTATGGTATTTTAGGACTCGGAGTCAATACCAGAGGCTTTGAAGTAAATCTAGATTGGCTACACAGACTGCAGTAGACTGTGGCAGACTCCGGAGGATTCTTGGGAAGTTACTGAGCATTCACTTACAGCCATTTTGTCCCACTGCACTCATATGTGCAATCAGGTTACTGATTGTAATGAAGGACAAATTTCTTTTTAATGTTTAACAGATGTTTTGTGGGTTTATCATCATTAGTACCCCTGGGCTATCTTAAATTACAAAGATCAGTCTTGCAGTCTAAGACTTAAACATACTTAATACACTTTACAACCACAATACTTTATTTAGCAAAAGGTTAGATCTTGAACTCTGAATTCCTGTGCTGAGTAATCATTAAAAACATAAATTGTGAAGATGTCGGTCTTCTCATTGATGAGTTTTAAATTGTTTCCATCTAGGAGTTCTCAGATTGTCTTGTTTAATACGTAGACCACAACACCATTTTTAGTGAAGCTATTTTCTACTACTTCTATTAAACATTTATAAGAATAGCAATCTATTGGATTTTTGTTTCCTCTATGTAAGAACAGATGCAGAAAGAGAAATAATTCACACTTGCTAGCCAGTGGCACTGCATGGCAAATCTCCATCTTCTCACAGCCATGGTGTAGCCATAATCCATTATTAGAACATAATATTTGAAAAATTATTTCAACAGTGAAACTTATAAAAAATAAATGAAGACCGTCAGTCCATGAAGTCCAACCCAGATCTAAGGTCCAAAGCTATGAGAAAATGAAGGATGAGTAGAAAAGTTTTGCTTTACTCTATCTCCAGTGACAAAAATAGCTATTCTTCAATATTGATTTTATCTACAAAGGATAAAACCAGACTGAGATTATTTATTGCCTGTGGCACTGCCCTCAAAGACTATCAGTGAGAGCAGAACACAAGCGTAGCTTAAAGTGAAAACATTCAACCAGGTAATCAACAAATTGCACCAATGAAATCCCTTTAACTTGCAGCTACTTGAGCTGCTTTTCCTACAAAATTCTACGAGCACATTGAAAAGGAAATAAAGTGAATAATGTAATGTGAATGAGAGCTAAACCTAAGAAAAGGGAAAGAAATTAAAAGAGAAAGCTTTTAAAAAAAAGCAGAATCAGGAGTTACAGGTCTATCCTACCACCAATACTAAAAAAAGAGAATAATGTTCCTAATAACTTCTCTGGTTCATCACAAGATTATTTAATGCAAATTGCACAGACATTAATTCCAAGTTTAAAAAAAAAAAAATTAAAAAATCCTGCATAACAGTCAGTTCCTCTATATTTTCTCTGGTGAATGAGGAGCATCATGAGTGATACAGAAACATCAACTAATTAAAATGTGAAGAAAATAAGAACACAAACTTCAGTATATAAGGGAATCCAAGAAACTATGGGGAAGGCCTCATTCAGTCCATAAATAAATAAAAAAACCCCAACAACCAAACAAAAAGCAAATCTTTTATGTTTGCATTTAGTGTATCTGTTATTTTAGAGTGGGTTTTTCTTTCAGTTTTGGGAGGAGTTTTCTTGCTATTAGCCTGTGCTAAGAGTTTCTGACATTTCTAGACCCAGTGAGCACAGTATTTTAGTCCTCTTCATTGCAGACTAGTTTTGTGTAAGATCAGAAAAAACTGTTCTCCAACCTTTGTGAAAAAGTGCCAGAAGATTTGAAAAACAAACAAACAAGGTGGTTTGGACACTTCAGTGAATCTGCAGTTCCATATGGAAAATTTTAATTACTGTGCAAAACCTGGCAAAATGCGTTTCCAGAACAGGCGATGTTAAAAAGTTGCACCTGTCAACATTTATTATATTTGGCATACTCGGATGGAAATGGGCACAAATTGGATAAGCAGTTTGTCAAAGTATATATGTGAAAAGACTTATTGTTTGATAGAAGAATTTGTTCAGTAATTCATGTCTATATTTTTTGAGGTAAATAAGGTATCTTCAGTGAAATTCCAATATTTGGAATTACTAGGGGGCTGGATTTTTCTTTTTTCTCTACTTCATTAGTTCACATTGGTGAAAAAAAAAAAAAGGGTTATCTCTTAACCTATCCCCCAAAAGCAAGCAAATACACTTGACTTACAAAATTAATTCTAAACAGAGCCTAGATCAACAGGGATAGACAGTAAATCTATGACACTATTAAGTTACGACTATAGTAATTAGGTTGATTTTTTTAAAAAAAAACCAACAATTGATCCCCACCTCCAGAAATCAATATTAGAATCAGTTTTCATTTAATTTCTAAATTCTGGTACAGATTAGCTCTTCTGTCATAAATACTATATTGTTACTTGTTAATACAATTAGAAGATCAGATTTTCAATTCAGATGGGCTATGATCATGCAAACAGTTGTGTTGCAATTGAACTTGTAGCTGTGTTGACTTCAGGGGAACTTTTCTTAAGAACACGTATGGGTCTTTCTAAAATTTTTTACATTGGTGAGAAATCCAGACTCTTTGTGAGTGTGACCTGAGGAACACAACCTCAACAGGATCCATGTGTTCTTACTGTATCTCCTCTCAGGTGACAGAAACAGCAGCATGGGATCCCTTGTTGTTCTAGGAGCAGCAGCAGGATACCCAATTATTTTCTGCCAGCTACTCTTAAAAATGCTACAGTACCAGTAGAATTTCAATAGTATTTACCTGAGGGAGAGTGCTAGTCCCAGAAGTAGCATTAAACTAAAAAGGAGAGGGGGAAGCTCAACTTCTTCACAGCTACTGTTTTCAGGTACGTGCAGTCTCATGAGGACCTCACCATTCTCTCATATATTTGTATTACCTTATACTTGTTTCACATTCTGAAAATGTTCTGTATAATCAGGCAAAAAAGTAATTTATTTCTATTTTTAGTGTACACCTAAGCTTAAATGGACATAGTAGAACTACACTTTTTTTTTCCCACCCCCATCTTTTGCCTCTGTCTTTATCACTTTTTCTTTCTATTATTTCCAAAATAATTTTAAAAAGTAGCTGCAGCTCAGACCTTTACCCACCCCCCATTTCTAGGCTTAGCTGTAAATACTGCAGATCACTACAAGAAGAGATGTGGAACTGGATTTTAAAATTACCTTAAAAGATTTTGAGTCCATTTAGGTGAAGTTCTATTTCAACCATTGATACAAAGTATTCAGAATATTAGTTGTAATAGTACTGTGCTTTCTATTGAAAATGTGTTCTGCAAAAATACCCAGCAATGCTTTGTAGAAGACAACTCTACTGTATGTTAAAACACCTGAATGCAAGACAGAAGAGGCTCTAGCACTAGATCACAACCTCATTATTTATGAAGTCCCCTGTGATAATATGGTCACTCTTCTCAGAGTCTGCTGAACCCACTTGTGAACTTTGCTCAGCTCGACACAATGCAGCCTGCAGTGAAAGATAGGTAGAACATACTTCATTTACAATACAAGTTTTAATCTGTCACTTTAAATGCTCCTTATGAATTTTTGTTTTTTCCTCTCCTGTTTAAATTGCAGAGAAAGGCAATCCACCTTATTTTTCCCTACAACTTCCCCATACTTCCATTTAGTGAATATTTAATATTTGTGTAGCTATGTCATACGTAATGTCAGTCAATATCTGCTGAACTGTTACATGGCTCATTGACATTATCAAACTGAGCAGATTTTCTGTTATCCTGTGACACACAGACACAAGAGACACAATGTGTAAGTGCCCGATCTGGCTGTAGGAATCATGTGAGGGCAACAAGACATTCACAGACACTGTAATATAAAATTATTTTAAGAGGGTTATCTTAAATGTTTTACTGGACAATAAAAAGATACTGAAGGAAAAATACCTTTTATCAGCCTGAATGTTAACTGTGGAATATCTGTTACTGTATTAATTTCTCCTTAGAGAATGGATAACTATAATCTACTTCAGTATTTGCCTACTTGAATTTTTAAAAAAGAACAGGTCACACAGAGCAAAGATTTCTTCTCTGAGAACATTACCCTATTTTGGAGGGTTTATGTGGTTGAGAGACAATTTGCTTAATAAACCAATTTCTAATATTGTTCTGTTGTAATATGACTGTGAGTGTTTGCAAAACCTTGGTGCTGGGTTAAGTTGCTATTCTTAAGACGTGTTAATGCTTCTGGTAGTTTACAAGATTTTCAATGGCGCCTGGTGATTTTGCCTCCCCAGTTTCAGTTACTGATGTGACATGACTTATCTTTCATGGCATATTAAGACATTTCTGAAGATTTGCTTCTTTGGGGTGTCTCAAGAAGCAAAAAATGAACCATCTCAAATCATCAACCACTTTAAAAATTCTTAGCTATAACATAGTGCTGATTTAATATTTTTTAATATGTAATTGAAGAGAATCCTTTTAAAGTAGTGACTGTTAAATTAGGGAAGATCCTTTGAAAATACATGGTACTAGTGGAAGACAGAGTTTGTCACTTACAGAAAATAGCTAGCATCCATTAAGAATATCAATTTTCTTCCTCTTTTCTCAAAACGTAATGGAATTCCACAATCAGATTCAGGCTTGCAGCTCCCATTGGAGTTGACAAATATCTGACTGTAGCCCAAGGGTAGTGATGCATTTTACATGTTGACGGCAGCCACAGGGATGCTAACAGAAATGAAAGCACTTCTGAAACCTAGGAGACACAGTTCAACATTGATAACAGAAAGTTATCAGGAACAGGTCACTGTTAAACCGTGTATCTTAAAGTCTTCCCTCAAAAGCACATCATACCCATTTTCAGGTACTAGGTACCAACAAGCAAGACTAAAGCAGCTGGTCATTCATCTTCTCAGTTAGTGATTCATGTTGGTAAATCTGGAATTTGGGGGGAAGAAATAAAAAGCCCCAAAAGGCACTGGTTTACCTTTCTCCGACCTAGGCTAGTCTTCATTTTTCATGTTCTTTATTGTTCCCAACATCCCACTAATCCCTATCCTCCTCTCATTACTCCTTTTTCTTGTACAGCATTTTGCAGAAAAACTATGGGACCTGGAAGCCTGCATTTAGTCCAGCATTTCCGTGGTAAGCATTTACGCCTGTTGGACACTGGGGAGCCTGGAGCATCTGGGTGCATCCTGGGGTGGCAGGAAGCACACTTTGCTCATGCTGCAGTGGAGGAAGGTTACAATGCCAGGGGCCCACCTACTTCCAAGCTCTTCATCTCCTCTTCTCCCTGCCCCGCCACCATACCCCAGACATGCCAGCATAACCACACATACCATTATGTCCTAACCAGGTCCACCTTGGCCTAAACAACTTCAGTAGAAAAATCTTCCTAATTAGAATGATTTTTATGGATCTAAAGAAGTTATTTATCATCTCCTTGCCCTGACTCAGCAGTTCCTGGCACAGCATGCTTCAATGCAGTCTATGAGTCAGAAGATAAAAATGCTATAAAACGATGATGTTATTACATTTGAGAACTTCCTGTTCTGCACCTCTGGCAACTTCACTTCTGCTTCAAAAGCCTGACCTTGCAAACTTGAAGGCAATGATACTTTCTCCCCTTGACTTCACTTGCAGCAAGCAAGATCAAGCTTTCATGAAGGTCGCTGTGTGCCAGGGTCACATAGCTTAATAAACTTGTTAATCTGACAGTCAATATATTTCTGGTGTCACGCTGCAGCTAAAAGAAAAGTTGATGAGTTACGCAAACCTGTTTATTGGACATACCTTCCCTTTAAAGACACAGTTACTTATTTATTTATTATTTTTTAAAGAGTACTCTTTCTATCTCGTTTAATTCAGTTACAGAGAGCAAAGGAGTCGAATCAATGCCCAAGGCATGAGACCAGAAACAGGAGTAATTTTAAATGCTTTTAAAGAAAGTTTCTCTACGGTTTTAAGAGTTCACGGAAGAGTGGGGAAACATATAAAATTTTCAAAGGCAGTAATTTTAAAAAGATACCTCTATGTGCACATAAGTAACTCTTCTGAAATGAAAAACTGTATGTCAGGATAGGCATGTGCTGAATTAAAAAACACCCCACCCCCCAAAAAAACCCAACCAAAACCCCCACCAGTTTCTCCCTCTCCTGAATTCAGGCTAAGCAATGTTACTTTATGAAAAATCTTCACTCGATTCAGCTGAAGCTTGTTCAGCACGAAGGTTTGATCCAGTATAGCGTACAAAACATTTTCATAACTACTTAGCACTAAGCAGCTGAGTAGTCCAACTAAAATTGGCAGGAATCTGTATCCGGTTAAATCTTTTACTGGATTATAAACCTAAACCATGCAGAAAAATGGCAAAATAGTGTATTTGCTGTCACCAGCATGAACAAATATTGTAATATCACCTTGGCACTCACAAGTATAAAATGTGCTGGGATATCAAAAAGGGGAAAGCTACTAGTTAGGTGAAGAGATGTTTTATTTGCAGCTTCGTCAGTGAAGAAACATGGACTCACTTGTACAAGTACAAATCCAGCAGTTTACCTTTTTTTCTGGCAAATTTTGGCAGTTTTTGTTTTGTTCGCCAATTTTTTACATTGAGTACAATGTGATTCCAATAAGCAAATGTGCTTGCTACAAAATATTTCCAGCGCCAGACTTATTTCCTCTCTAGATATATTTAGCACTTGCAAAATTGATTTGCTGTCTGCACTAAGAGTTGATGTACTTTGTTTATCCACAAAATAGGGTGGAATAACATAGACTTCCCCTCCAGTGTCCCCTTAATGGGCTTCTACATTAATACACTGAAAAAGCTAAGATGATAATTCATTTTATCCGTGTACAACATATTCAGTGTATGAATTTTTTGAAAGTGCCAAGATGTTTAATGGAAATTCTAAATTTATACTATATAGATGTTTCTAGGTGAGCCTGATCTCACAAGAGCACCTGAGACCAAAAAATTCAAGAGAGAGAAACACCTGTGTTTCACTGAAGTTTTCGTCTTCCTATATTTTATTATTTTGTTCAGTACATGCAAATCTGAAACTGAGAAAATTGTTCTTTCTGATTAATCCTTAAAAAAAAAATATTAAAATTAAAAGCATCAATCTGTCTCCTCAATTTGACTTTTTGTGTGTGGCACTAAGTGAAAAAAACAGTGCAATACAGAAATACAGAATATCTTCCTAATTCATGACATTTTACGATATGGAAGGAAATCTGAATTGTTTGATAATCTTCACCATAATAAAAACTTGCATTACAATTGCTACTTTAGAGCAATATTTGTAAAATAGATATTTGTGACAATGTTTCAGCCTCTTTGGATTATTTCAGTAAAAACATCAAAATAAGATATTTCAAGCTTCCTTCTGAGTTTAGATATCTCAGTGCATTTTGGTGACTTCAGGTTCAGACTACATTTTGTGTGAGCTTACAGTTTGCTTAAAGTTTATTGCACAACACTACCAGAGGACAACCAACCAATTAGCACTAACATAGCAATAGCTGGAGTTCAGCTCATTAGTTAAAAAAAAAAACAACACCCTCTGGTGTTATCAGCATATAGCATGGATGCCTGAAGCTGGAATTCAGAGTTACGCAACCAGACAGAAAAAAAGCACATGGAGATTTTAGACAGGGCTGGAACATACAAAAAAACTGAAGGAAGAAATTACTTTTCTTTGGCTCTGTTCTGAAAGTGTTTGCTAACAAGCTTGCTAAATAAACTGTGTTTTAACAGCTGTAAAGCAAAAGGAGATTCACCCCAAAATTACTCCTGCATCAGTATAGTGACAAAAGCAGTGATGTCACAAATCAGCAGGTAGAACAACAACAAGAAAAAAGAGGTAAATGTTCAAAACCGAGATTGGTGGGTGATGGATGATCTCCATCTCATACAGAAGTGGTGATGGAAGAAGTGGTTTGGATTAATCAAAAAGTATACAAAACTAAATGATTTTTAAATTAATAAATGCATGCAGTGTATGAGCACTTTGTTGTAAATTTATTATATCCTGACACGGTAAAGCCTAACACACAGACACCCCGAGACTTACCCTACACTTTTCTGCAGATGTTTCTTATTACTGCTGGAGAATTTCGAGATTTTCCAGAGGAAATTCTTGCCTGGTTTGCCCAGACAATATTCTTCTGTCAGCTCCTTTTGTGCTATTACCAGTGAACAGCTGAAATTCCAGTTTGTCCACTCCAGTGATACCTCTAAAAGTAGATTTGTAAAATGGAATTGTTTTGGGTTTGTGTGGTGGGGTTTTTTGGTAGCAGGGGAGAGGGCAGCAGGGGTGGCTCCTGTGAGAAGCTGCTTAGAAGCTTCCTCGGCTCCAAGTTGGACCCACCTCTGGCCAAGGCCAAGCCCATCAGTGACAGTGGTGGGACCTCTGGGAGAATGTATTTAAGAAGGGTAACAACCTGCAGTGAGTGAGAGGATTGGGATACGAGAGGAACATCTATGCAAATACCAAGGTCAGTGAAGGAGGAGGGGGAGGAGGTGCACCAGAGGAGTTTGATGCCCCTGCAGCCCGTGGTGAGACAGCAGGGTCCCCCCCCAGCCCATGGAGGGGAGCGGGGGAGCAGATGCCTACTTGCAGGCTGTGGAGAAGCCCACACTGGAGCAGTTGCACGCCCCCCCAGATGGCCATGACTCCATGGGAAAGCCCTCACTGGAGCAGTCTGTGCCTGAAGGACTGCAGCCCGTGGAAAGGACCCACACTGGAGCAGTTTGTGAAGGACTGCAGCTCATGGGAAGGACTCACATTGGAGAAGTTCGTGGAGGACTGTCTCCTGTGGGAGGGACCCCACGGTGGAGCAGGGGAAGAGTGAGGAGTCCTCCTCCCCCTGAGGAGGAAGGAGCGGCAGAGACAAGGTGTGGGGAGCTGACCCCAACCCCCATCCCCTGTCCCCCTGTGCCGCTGAGGCGGGGAGGAGGTGGAGAGAACCGGGAGTGGGGTCGAGCCAGGAAGGAGGGAGGGCTGGGGGCAAGGTGTTCTAAGGTTTGGGTTTGCTTCCTAATGTACTTGTTTTGATTTGATTGGTAGTCAATTAAATTGATTTTATTTCTTCCCCAAGTTGAGCCTGTCTTTTGCCCATGACCATAAGTGGTGAGTGATCCCTCCCAGTCCTTGTCTTGACCCACAAGCCTTTCTTTATATTTTCTCTTCATCCCACCGAGACCCAGGGGGAAGGAGGGACTGAGCGGCTGCATGGTGCTTTGTTACTGTCTGGGCTGAAACCACGACAGGCATTTTGTCCTTGCAGCACAACACATTTCTCAGAGAAGCCAGCTGCAAATTATAGTTTTGGTAGTAACTTTGATTTTACACTGCCACATGTCTAAAGATCACTGAAGATATGTCTGAATTACATCGATACATCAGATGAGTCTGAGGTCATTCATTCCCATTGGAATTTGTGCTGTGCACTTACATGAAGTTTCTAGTACCTTATTTAAATTGTAGTGCTTAGAAACTCCAGCATGCCCAGGGCCCATATATTACCTCTAGATTCATCCTATTTGGTGTGAAAGCCCTTGCCACATTTCATGGCTTTCTAATACACTGCTGTCTTCTCACGTAGAAAGACAACCTACCATTGCATGACACCGTTCTCCTACACATGGGGAATAAGTCAAGAATAAACTTTTTTAAATTTTAGTTTTCAAGTACCTTGCTGGGCCTAACTTCAGCAAAATGAACAAGATATGCTTTCCAACATTTTTTTCCCCCATTCTCACTGAACAATAGAAAGTTTTCCTCCATTGAAATACTGTGTTTCTTCATCAACAACTATTGGTATGCTGTTTGAGTAGCAGCTAGCTTCAGTTCATATCTACTGTCTGAATTTTATACTATTTTCGTTGTGTTTTTTTTTTAATTAAGTTCCATTTTTTTCCTATTTGGATGGTTACTTCTATAGCCTTGCCCTTCACTGCTGCAATTAAAAAACCCCAACATTTACTGTACCTCTCGGATGACATATACCTGGCAGCAATCACTTCGAAGGAACTGTATCATAAATGGCATTCAGACCAGCTGAGTCCAGCAATGTAAATAGAAACAGAGAGTATGTATATATAGCACAAAACAAAAACAAACCAGCAATATGTTCGATTAAACATGTCAGAGCATTAGCATTTCATCACTAGTGTTGTCAGAGCCTTTCATGGCAAACAGCCTAGAAGATTTTCTGTGCAGCAACCATACCAATAGAGTTGGCGAAATAATTATTGGAGGCTGCTGATCTTGAAATTGCAAGCCAGGGAACAGGAAGAAGTAGAATGATTCATTTTCTTTATTAATAGTGACAGAGATATTGTTTTCATGCATTTTATCTTTATGCTAACCTTGGAATGTAGCGCAGTAGTCACAAGGAGCATCCAGTGTAACTGTATCATAAAATGAGTATTATATTAGTGACATGTAAGGTCAAGTACTAAAGATGCATAGTATAGTAATATAGCCAATATTTCAGAAGACAAGTTAATGTATGCCCTTTATTTTGGTCTACACTATTTCATAAAACCAATTTTCATTTTCATGCACATGATGAATTGCATGTTCTAAAAGCTTTCTGACAACATTTAAGAGTATCTCTTCTTATTTTCTGGGAATTAGGGAAAAATTTGATTACTTCTTTATTTAAAAATATAACTCCTGACTCTAAGCAGTACCATTCATAAGCTATGTTAAATTATTTATTTAAACTGTGTCCTGATTAAAAAAAAAGATGCTATGTTTGTTTTCCTCAAGGAATGGGTTTTTATTACAAATTATTTCTCCAAAACTAATAATAAATTATTACTTTTTATTACTAGTTTACTTTGTGGAATATGTTTCTTAGCAGAACAGAGTGCCTCGCTCTTTAATACATCTCAACTTTGTGCACGTTGCTCTGAAAATAACAGAAAGACAATCCATGCAACTTGCTGAACCAGCTGTGTTCAAGACATTTCTTGCCTATGTTCTGCACCATGTCACAGTAGGATTAGATCAAGGTGCAGTTTTTTGCTCTAGCTAGCGGAGATTCTGATTATTTTTACATTAGAAATATAAATAAATCTACATAGTATCAGCAAAGAGGGTAAAGAAACAGGATGCAGAAGTTGTTCAGAGGCTTCCAAAAAGTGATTTTTCTTTCTCCATATTTGCTTCACCAGCCAGAAGAGTGACAGAATCTCAAGGCCCAGAGTTGTGGCTTTCTCCCTCCAATAATTATGAATAGCTCTAGCATCTAGATTTACAGGGTCCCAAGAGGTGGGAGATAGTTGTGGTACCGGGGGTTTTTTGTTTGTTTTTCCCCTCTTTAACCTGCACAAAAGCAAAACTAATAAATTTGGGGTTATTTCTTCATTTTGAGATTTAAGCTGTTTGTGTCAAGCTAAAGGAAATCCCAAAGGTAATCCAGGTAAAGTGAATGAGACAAGAAGTTTTGATGTTCTCTGTGCAAAGAATTCATTAATATATTTCATCGCCTTCCTGTATACCACTATTTTCATTTGCACAGCGGTCAAGATAAGAGTCCTCTTTCTACTATAACATGTATTCCCCAGACTTTATTGTGAGTATTTTTGCAATAACTTTTTTTCTAGATAAAACTAACAAGTATAAACAGATCTTTGCTATTTGTGTATTTCAAAGTACCACCTTACTATTTCTATGATCAGCCTTCGAGGAGGCACAGTTATGCCATACAGGATAAAAATGTTTCAGAAACACAGATGGTCATATTTCACATTATGAAGTTCATTAGTGAACAACAGGAAAAGATTTAGCATTAACTCATAAAAATATTATATTTTTAATAGGGATTTTAAATGCTAGTGATAGAAATATGCTGAAAAATTTGGGGGGGGGGGCTGAGCTTCTAAAATGATTTCACAAGCAAATCATGCATGAATATAATGCATAAAGTAATACAGATCTGTTCAACAGTTTAATACATTGTGTCACCCACAGGTAAAGTCATTAATTATGTACAGACTAATGGGGCTTTGTTCACTTGACTTCTTCCTGAACTACTTGACACTACTCTATTTAATTAAACAATAATGTATATAGGGGCAAGGAGGAACTCACACTGCCAGTGCACAATACAAAGCTGCTTTTGCAGTGGGGACTGATCCTTCCGAGTGCTAGGAATAAGTACAGGTATTATATACAAATCTGCTTTGGTTTTGAATTTATGCACATATCATTACTATTGAGCCAAACAGGATCCAAACCCAAATGCTTAGTTATGAGTAAAGCTGGCATATGTATTGCTTGCCTCTACACTAGCAGTTCAGATATAGGAAAGAAGTGCATACTGTGCCAGTAAGGAACAGCCCTGGATGTGCTTCGTAGTCTGTCACATCACGTAGGACAGGCATGCCTTGGGCACCCTCTGAACAGCAGTGCCACGTCTGCGCCTGCAGTCACCAGCACCAGCACCACAGCTAAGAACCAGCACAGCTGGCTCCCCACAGTTTTTTTCCCCGTGTGGCAGACACTTGGCTTTCTGCTTCTCTGAAATACAAAGTTTTATCCAACTTCACTTACACATGCAAATGAAGTATAAATTAAGAGAAAGCTCACTACAACAGCTTATTTTACCCAACACTGAAAGGCAAACAGCCATAACTTCTTTAATAATTATATGGACACAGCAAGATCAAGGACTCACTATATCCAAGATCCAAGTACAAAACCAAACTCTTAGTTTTCAGACATGCCGACTACCTGCCTTTTACTTCAGATGTTCCCCTTGTGGAGTGTGAATGACCTCCCAGAGCCATCCTGAAGAACAGGGCTAAGGAGAACCTGTGGATCAAGAGGTATTGTACACATCTGGAAAACTACAGACAGATCAGAGAGCCCTCAAAATAATTAACATCCTCTACTGAATGACACCACAGAAGTCACAATCCTTAGTTCTTAAGCTTAGATTAAAAATATTTTAATAACTTAAATGAAAAAATTTATAGCATTAACTTCCTAGTATGAATGAAATTCTTTCCTACTATTACTACAGAATTTATTTATACTGGGATTAGAATTATACTGATGATTCCCCCCCCCCCCCCCCCCCCAAGTTCTCTTTTAAATATATATGGTGACCACAATAGGACTTATGATCTCTCTTACTGTACTCTTGGAATCTGATCAGGAACAATTTATAGTGTAAGATTCTTAAGGAACTTAAATATTTCACATCATCCAATTAGTAGCCAGGTATGTCATACTGCCATCTCCCCACTCCTCATTATGGATATAATCACAATTAAAACCAGTTTCTACAACACGCTGAAAATCCAAGAGGCTACCACAGTATACTGTTCTTGGTAGGTCTTATACAATGCATTTCTTTCTCAGCACACCTCTTTTCCTAAAATTCTGCAATATTACTGCAGAAACTCTTACACAGTCAGAAGGGGATGCTACATATACAACAGCCTATGTATAATTAAGGAACGCTTAAATAAAATCACTGTAATTCCATCAGCATAACTGACGGAAGATCAGATTGAGATCTTAGTCTAGTTCCATCCGTATTTTAGCAAATAAAAGATTATGTAAACAAATTATGGAACAAGAAACATTGTCCCCCCAGCGCCATGTTCATTTGAATGAACTTGTGTATTTAGAGAGTGCATAGCTGTAGAGTAGACAAATCTCAAATATACTAGTTTGGTGGCTAGATTTGCTTTGTTCTGTTTCACTTGGGGTTGGCTTCCCCCCATTTAAATGATGATGCTTCTGCAACATAAAAAGGAATCCAAGAGAACAACATTCAGCTTCCTAGGGGACACATACCTGAGTAGAAACTCTGTTGGCTAGCCTACTTAGATATTTATTTCTCAACAAAAGCATAAAGTCTAACAATAGTTTGTAAGTGTTACTCAAAAGAATAAACGTGGCACCAAAAGACTACTTGACATTTAGATCAAACTCATCGCCAAGTCATTTTGGGTGGAAAAACTGAGGTGATAAGTGATAGCTTTCACTTTTTCTGCAGAAATTTTGAAAGACCCTTTTTATGTTCTGAAATGATTACACAAGCTATCTATTTCTAAATCTCATTACAGAGCAGATGGGAGAGGACTTAGTTCCTTGCCCTGCCAGACCACTTTGTGTTCAGGTCCTGTGAGAGGAATTTCTACATTGGCCAATACATTGGGCTGCCTGACTTCACACAGCCAGGAGGATAGTGTGAAAAATGAGACTCTTCTTTCTTTACTTCTGCCCTCCCCATTAAAAAAAATCCCAGATAACAGAGAACCTGGGGTACTGCACTGCACAACACCCAGGAGCATACAATTTGCTCATTTTGTCAGAAAAGACTAGACAATCTGAGGCAGAAGACTCACCTGGTGTATTTTACAGTCTGAATCTCTTCCACAGGGTAAGTGGTATTTATGGTCCCTATGTATGTGGAATGACTGTGAAATGCTTTAAGACCAAAAACTTGCAGCTGCAGGACCTAAGAAGGGAATGAGTGGAAGTGTGAGGAAGATACACTGTCTTGAAAAAATTTGGTATGCTGAGAGCCACTGGTTATTTTCTTTTGCATTTATTCGCATGCACATGTGTTTGATTACACCAAAAGAGAGGTAAGCAATATTACTCTAGATGATAAATTTTTCAAGAGGGGGAGTGTTTCCTTATTAACAGAGAGTACAGTGCCAAGATGAATAAACCTCCAACCTCTAGCAGGGACTCTAAAAAACCCCTAGTTTACCTGGAATAATTGAGGTGAGAATTGTTACTTCAAATAATTATAATAAAGATGATGATCCTCAGAAGTGATTGGCACTAAACAACTTTTGCTATACTTAGTTGTACATCACTCATGCATAGCATTGGTTGTTAATTATTAGTGCTGTGATAGTGACTCTACAGGGTCACAACTGTTAGGATGTTCTTACTGTTCTGAGTAACCTGAAAATAGGATCAGGTATTTTCTTTGACCTTATGGCTTTCAAATATATATAAATAAAATAAAGGATGGGACAAACCCTCTTCATCCTCCATATTAGTATCATTTTCAGGCAGGGGAAATAAGTCATATATGTTACATTAGTCAACATCAAAAAGCATTGAAAAATCCTCTTACTCATTTAATCCCTATTTATCTTTAAAAGACCCATGCTAAAGCATAAGTGTTGTGGTTTAACTCCAGCCAGCAACTAAAGCACCATGCAGCCACTCACTCATTCCCCCCCACCCAGTGGGATGGGGGAGAAAATCGGGAAAAGAAGTAAAACTTGTGGGTTGAGATAAGAACGGTTTAATAGAACAGAAAAGAAGAAACTAATAATGATAATGATAACACTAATAAAATGACAACAGCAATAATGAAAGGATTGGAATGTACAAATGATGCGCAGTGCAATTGCTCACCACGCGCCGACCGACACCCAGCCAGACCCCGAGCGGTGATTCCCCACCCCCCACTCCCCAGTTCCTATACTAGACGGGACGTCCCATGGTATGGAATACACCGTTGGCCACTTTGGGTCAGCTGCCCTGGTTGTGTCCTGTGCCAACTTTTTGTGCCCTGGCTGGGCATGAGAAGCTGAAAAATCCTTGACTATAGTCTAAACACTACTTGGCAACAACTGAAAACATCCGTGTGTTATCAACATTCTTCTCATACTGAACTCAAAACATAGCACTGTACCAGCTACTAGGAAGACAGTTAACTCTATCCCAGCTGAAACCAGGACAATAAGCTATAGAGACAATGACCAAACAAGAAGCATGTATAAGGCGAACACTAGTAAGAGTGAAGCATGTGAAGAGTTGAGCAACTTACTCCAAAGGAGGAAAGCAGATTACGGTAGAGTAACACAAGTCTCAGTATTCAGAATGGTTTTGTTCACCTTTATGTATAAGTTGATCTGAAAGAGCTCCGGTGCGACAAGATGGCAAAACATGCCTAGCAGACAAGAGCAAGTTCTGAAGCAGGGGAGTCCACCCCAGGAAAGCCCCCAGAAGACAAACACAAAGAAACCCCCGCAAGCCCTAGAAACATGGGCAGGGAGAAAATATTTAAAATAGGCCAGTGATTAGGGAAAGTGCTCTATGAATATGAACACCTATTGCAGTTTAGCAGTTAAAGAGGGATGTTAAAGAGCAGAACAAAATAAAAACTATACCACGGTGTGTACCTTTTTACTCTGATCACAGACCCTTTTATTTCACTTTTATCTAACTTCAGCGCTGCCTTAGATTTTTCTTTTCCTTTTATCTACACACAAAAAAAATCTCTTCCTCAATATACGTAACTGTCAGTGTGTTCTTCAGATATTTTATTCTTTTTAAAAGAAGCAAAATCTTGTGTAATACTGCTTGTGAAAAAGTAATAAGTAAACCTCCTTGGTTAAAAGAGTTTTACCGTAGCTACTTGAATATAAACCCATATTTAAGTACATGATTATGCGATTCTAATTTCTTGACTGTCCTACAGTCCTTCATACAGCAATATTTTTTTTATATACTGCCTAAGACCTCAGCAATGGGTGTATTTGTGTACTGTTGACTGCAGAAGCAGTTCTCAGAACCCAGCCTTTCTGCATCCAATCTTAACTGCAACTGCCAGATCTGTAAAACTGTCTTAATTATATTAAGTCGAGGTGCTATCATATGGCAGGCTATAACCAGCAAGCCTTCCACCACTTGCAGTTATTTACTATGTTGAGTTACATTTCTGTATCCAGATGGTTACTTCTTGAACATAATGATCTTTTATATATTCTGTTTCGAGACTCATCACAGAATTCCTCTGTTCCAAATAGTTACCAGGAAATGAAATTACATCCTCCATCAGAAAGAGAAAACATGAAATGCGTGCTATACTGCTGCGACTCACTATTTTCTTTAGCTTTTAAAAGGAAGCTTGCCCTTGACTGTTAATTGCATTTCCATTAAGAAACATGCACGACTCACTATTATTGCTGGTAGCCATTAGATGATGTGATCAGAAATGAGGACCAGTACTAGTTATAGCACCTTAACAACTTGTCCACACTGCCACTGCCAAATTAGCTGATAAGGAAAGTCATTTCAAATTGAAAGACAGCCTTTTATTGTACGGATTGGATGATACAAGTGTGATAACATTCTGATGTTGGCTAGTTGCTCTCCATTGAAATTATTTGCAGTGGCAGCATAAAAGATCATTTGAAGATGCAATAGTTTAGCTTAGGGAAGAAAACAGCTGGACTGAGGCACGGCCCTGGTAGACCTAGATTCTAGACCCTAAAACTGTGTATCTCTTGGTCTTTTATATGTATTTGAAAACCCACTGTGACTATAGGCAACACAGAATGAACTTGAGTCTGCAAACAGTCTGAAACAGTTAAAAAAAACCCCAAACCCAAAACCCAAACAAACACAGAGGAATGAGTTTCTCTATTAAAAAAAATACCAGACTGTTAATTAAAAGACCAAACTCTTGTTTTCAGTGATGGAACAGGGAGGAGGAAAATAAGAGAAGAAACAGGGCAGAAGTTTCCAAATGCACAAATACATATTTCATTTTCAAAATGTAAAGGGCTCCATCACTCATACAGGCAACAAAGATTGAGTAAAGGAATTTGGCATCCCTCTTTGCCTCCCCTCAAAGGGAGAAGGAATGTCCGTGGTAGTCCTCCAGTTGTGGCTACTGCTACTCCAAACAACTGAAGGACAGTAGGACTCCTAGAAGGCTTATATGGCTTTAATACCATGAACAGACATACACAGTTTGCTTCAGTTTACACCAAAACCGGATGCATAAAGTAAGTTCTATGAACTGGCCAAGACCTACCTTAAGCTCATACTTCAAGGGAGGCTAGCTGATAATCTTAAATTACTCTCTTCTTATGCGATTGTAAATCTAACACGCTGGATTTCTATATTGTTATACCTTTAGTTCCACCTCTTTTTAGATAAAAGAAACACTAGACACCTAAAAGTAAAAAAGTAACAGAGCAAAAGCTATCAGTCCTTCACACCTGATTAGACTAGAAGACCCTTGAGCAGAAGGCTGGGCAGCAAAAGGGGAGCAGGAAGGGAGGAAAGGGCAGAAGGCAGTCTAGGTTTTAGCTCTGTTTGCTTACTCACTTTTTAATAAGTTTCAGACAACAATGCACAGTTAAAGCAAATCAGCAGTGCAAGCATGAAACAACATTAATGTAAAGCTCAAAGCACAAGTGTCTAACACCTCTGGAAACAAATCAGCAATGAAGCAATCAAACTTTGAAGCCTTGAGTGCAATCTAATACAGAATGTAAAAAAAAAAAAAAAAAATAAAAAATAATCCAGTGGCATTTCTGAAGTTTTAAGCTTTCAACTTAAGTCCAACTAGACTTGAGAACTTTTAAGTTGCCACAGTTATCACTTAAATTGTATCAAAAGTTTGTCTGCTTTTAAATGAAGTTACATAATTTATTTCTTGATTGCTAAGTTCATCTGTTAGGACAGAAGAAATATATTTGACCTTGTTTGGATTTAAAAAAAAACCAACAAACAAACAAAAAACCCACCACAAACTTTAGCACTTAACATCAACACTCTCAGATCTTTCCATGTTTCCCTTATGCAGGCAAATGATCCAGTACTCATTTACACTATTTGAAGTGCTTTCTTTTTAAGAGAGAGCCCAACTTTTAATTCCAAGTGTGCAATACTCTTTGCAATCGTATCTAAATAATTTACTGATATCTTAACTAGCAAGCATATAACTAATCAAAAGAGGAAAATATACATATTATGTCAAAAAACACAAGAAAGAATTAAAATAATTGACCATATTTCTTCATCAGAATAGTTTTACCATCAAACAAAAATTAATAAACTTTGCCATTGTGCTGTATGTAGGAGCTGGTTACCTTAGATTGCTAAGAACAAGAATATCACTCGGGAAAACAGTATGGGAAGAATAACTGTCTAAGTGACTTGAGAGAAGCACGTTATGAATGGAAATAAGATATTTAAGTCAACCTCAATAAAAATAAAAGCATATATTAACCTTAGAGAACTATAAAGGCCTCTCTAGTTTCTAAATATTTTCAGATAGGGAAAATTGAACGAAAACTAGTTAAAAAAAAGGGTTTTCAGTAGTTTAGTATCTCCAAGTACTTTTAATTAAGATTTTCAAGACTTTTCTGTTTCAAAGAAATATAAGCCTTTGTGCTTTTCTTCATAGTTTCTTAATTGCAAATATTTAAAATTTTTTTGAAATTAAAATAATATCGGCTAAAGATAATAGAGGTGTATTACTCTGACTTTATCTGTTTGTGGATAGCCTGTTCTATGCCAAGGACACAACAACTGTTACCTTTGTCTTAATTTTCCTTTAAAAAAAAAAAAAAAAATAGTTATGTGCAGTAATGATCTTGTAGCCAAACGCATTACTTCATCTACTTTTTTTTCAGTCTCCCATTGCCTTGAATAACCAAGGCTCAATGTAAGCAAGTTTCTTATCAAAAAAACAGGAAATGTTTTACAGGAATTATTATCTATGAAAAATATCTGATCTTTTGCTTCCTTTCAGAGGAAGGGTTTCTGAAAGAACCAGTCCATCGTAGTTATATCATAGGCTAAGTGAAGCCCTTTGCTCAAGCTTATGTATCCTTTGAAGCTATGCAACTGTTTCAGAAGAGTTCATCCTGCTCTTAGCTACGTACCATCAATGTTCCATTAAGGAAAAATATGCATTCCTTACAAGAGGTTCCCTTTGTCCAGATTCAGTGGTTTTGTGAACTTTTCTAATGGAACATCTCCAAATAATAAAACAAATTATCACAACAACTCTTAAAATGCAGCTGAATGAAATAATTTTTAAACATTATTAAACTTGTGGCCAAGTGTCCCCTCATCAATACAATCCCCTTGTGAGCCTGCCACATGCCACAAAAGGACTCTTGGGATCAGGAATTTCCATTTGAATTCAACTTGCTAAGGCTTTGTAATATATCTGGATGACTAAACACTTGTCTAAACACATTTATGACATTTTCAGGTCGTAACTCCAACATGTTACTGTCATTCTTTAAGGACATCTTAAAATAAGCAGTATGTTCCAAGTTCATCACTGTCTAGTAAAAAGGGAAAAACCTCAAGAGACCCTGGATTCTAGAGAACATAATTGCTCAAGGAACAGCAATGGTCACAGAAAGCTCTGCATATGTTACAGATAAAATGCCAGAACTTTAACATCTCAATTAGCCTAAACTAAAATGACTACAGATCCCATCTGCTTTTTCAAAACCACACAAATCAATTAGAATGTCTTTAAAATCAGATTTCTGTCATCTCGGCTACCTATACAATGAGAATTAAAAGACTGCTAAGAATTGTTGTAATCAAGGACTGCTTAAAGAATCCAGGAGCATTATAGTTTGAGAGACTGAACTATGGACACCTGAAGTAAAGTAAAGGCCAAACAGTAAGGCACATTATTCTTTTAGAACTACAAAGAATACTTAGAATTAGAAAGTGTTTGAGAAGAAGAATTAAGAGTGACTTTCCAGCAGTTTACTGCTTATTTAGGAGTTTATTGCTTCATTCCTTGTAGATTAATGAGATTAACATTGTTTCCTTTCTAAAAAAACCTGTTTACTTTCCAAGTAATCATTCTTTCCATCAATACCAATAGTGGAAGCTTTTTCCTCAAGGAAAGCAAAATGAAACAAACCTTAATTAATTCATATGTTCCCTTAAATGATCTTTAAGTTTTCTTCATATACATATTTCATATAAGGACCAATTTTTCCACCAGAATTTGGGCATTCTAAATAAATATTTTATCTTTTATTTCCACTTGCAATGGCAGCTACTAAGAATCACCTTTTTTTCTTAAAGAAAACCTCACTGTTAAAGAAAGAACATTTTATAATTTAGAATTATTTGTTTTTCTTTTGTTAATTGTAAATCCTACAAATCCTACCCAATACCAATTCAGTTTTGGGCAAGTCTTTTCTGTGCTGGTATGCGTAGTTTCATTTCAAGTGTAACCTCCTTTTACCTTCAAATACTAAAACAAATAGAAATACAAATACATTGTGTATCTATGTCTATGTACATCATAAGTTACAGTTTTGAACATGCTGAAGATTTTAAGTAATTCTAAAAGCCAAGCTACTTGCTATACATAATACTTTTACTAGTGTCCCAAGTGGTGTTTGAAAGACTCTTTTTAGTAGAGAATCTAACACATTTATAGAAGAAAAGAATATAAGGATGAAACTTTTCACCATGGATCACTCCCTAGTCATTACTTGGATGAAGTTTGAAGCAGAAATAATGTACTTGGTTAAAGTTATACCTATTTTCTGTTAACAGGTAATTTCAATATGGGGTGGGGGGGTAGGGGGTGGGAAGGCACTGTTTTTGTATAAATTGTACTAATGTAGTCATATGCTTGAGTTACAGCCTAGCCATGGTAATACTGCTCAATTTAGGGTTAAACATGATACATTATCCTTTAAGCTGAACAATTACTCCATAGCTTCACTGTGCAAGCCTGATTACTTTGTATAAACGATGCATGATTTACTAAGGACTATGCCCTTGAAGAGGGAACTAAAGACTCATAAAAGTAAATATCCAGCCCCGGAAGGTGCCCAAGGCTGGGTGATTGCCAAAGGAGCATGAACTAAGGGAAAGGTAACTGTGGCAGCGGGAAACCTCAACCACCAATGTTACCGAAAACCGGAATAAAACTCCTTAACAGCAATGAGAAGTTAAGAAGCAGGCACTCCTTTATTGCAGCTCTGGGCACACAGGGGATCACTCCACCTAGTGTGTGCACCTGTCTGATTTAATCATGCAGATTAAATATACACCTGTCATACATATTCACTAGATTTCTGGGAAATATCATACATAATCATCAATTGTCCGGAAGATCATTAGCATATGTAAATGTCCTTTTACGCAGGTGTAGTGAAGTCTCTGGTGGTCTTCATAAGCCCTCTGGTGGTCTTCCATAGTCTTCCTCACTTTGTCCGATAGTTGACCTCTCTTACACGATTCTGCGCAGTACGATTTTGCCATCATGTATTAGATTTACATAAAAGTACATTCAACGTTAATTCTTAAATTTAACGTTTCTAGTGATTGGCCCCCAGTTACATCACCTTATCAATATTCTTATACTATAACATTCATTGGTTAATCTTACCTATTCCACTAACTGGTCTTTTGATCAAAGTAGGGTTTCTAAACCACAAAGCTAAGGTCCATAACGATCTCTCTCTTTGTTCATTAAAACAAAACACTACAATCTAACAAATCTGAGTTTCATTCCGGATTTCGGTAACACCAACTCCATTCCAGGCTGGAAGAATTTGCCTCCCAACACCTTCAAGGACCATGCATGATAATTTATATAGCAAGCAAGGCTAATTTAAATATAACTGGCCAACAGTAGATGAGATGATGACTACTAACCAATGAATGTAAGTTTAGGCGGGTTTTTAATAATCATGTAACAGATTAAATACATTGTGTTTCTTTGGTGCGGTGTGTCAGCTTTGTGGAATTACTACCTGGCACCCATCTCTGTGCAGACATGAAATAAATATCTCGGCTCTGTGTGTCAGACTGGCTTATTGCACACTGGGTACTAAACCCTGCTTGTGGGAAAACACTAATACCTGTCCCCAAGACTTAATTCTGCAAGATCTACTTTATGCATCATGCTCTTCCCAGGGTCTCTACAGGCACCCTACTGTCTTCATGTAGAGTATTTATTCAAATAAATTTCCACCATATTCCTAGATTTGAACAATAATTATATATAAAAACAAAAGCCACAAAAACTTAAATTCCTGCTTTTTCTTTACTTTCGGTATACCAGCCTTTAAACTATGAGATCCAGAGGACAATACTATTCCTTTGTTTTGGAGAAAGCACACCCAGGGATGCCCTAGTCGAATACCAAAAGTTAAACAACTGAAGTTCCAGGTTTATGAAAATTCTTCAAGGGAATCAGTTTCTCTTTCCCTCGCAGATTAAGCATAAAGTAAATTTCAAAAACTCAGAGTTCAATGTTCAGAGTGCAAATTCAAATTAGAAATGCATAGTTATCTCCTACTAGCTATGGTATAGCCTTTCCCTACTTGTAAGGAAGGGAAAACAATACCAAAGTTGTCCCATAAAAATACACTAGCTCCCACACCATTAGTATTTCAAACGTAGATTAAATAAAAAGAAAATAACTGCTCAGCAGTGCTGCCTAAAGTAAATGGCAGATTCAGACTTCTATCTACTTAACTTTCTTGTTACCTTTAATTTTGGTTTTCACACATAGCCATTATTTTCTTATTAGCTATTCACATCATGGCAGTGAAGTCCCACCCGTTGTTCTACCAGACCTTGGAGGTAACCAGCAGGAGTTCAGTGATACTCAAGACATGCGAATATGTAAAATTCCTAGGCATGCTGATACTTCAAAAAATAAAGAGCAATCTCACCAGAAATCTAGCTGCTGCTCAGTCCTTTCCTTGAAGGAGTTAAAAAAAAATTAAACCCACAGTTTTGCAAGTGCCTGATGCTTTTGTACAATAGTATCTGTAACACTGATTTGTCACCTGTGTGGGCTGAACATGATAAATTGCTTGCTTGCTAAAACTCAAGACTACTGACAAGGAATTTGGCCTCAGGACATTGTTTATTTCCTACAAAAGCTTTAAAAGGCCTTTGTATGTGCTTTGTCAATCAAATATGTGCCAGGAAATCACTGTGCTGAATACTAATGAGGAAACTAATCCTTTGCAAGGAATGTGTGCAGCATCCCCTAATTACATATCCACTACCTATGAGTCAGTTGTACTTAAGCTCTTAAATTGCACATATAACTCTGTCATCCCCCATTCCTCACGAAAAATCCTCTTTTATGTCAATGGCACGTTTGTCCGTGGAAAGATCAAGATGAGATCTTCAGGTAATAATTAGCCATATCTATCATTTTTGTTGCAGTATCTGCTAGCCAATAGTAAAGGCAACATAAGATTTTCACACCTGTTTGGACTATATTCATGATAAATTCAAACATAAGCAGCACAAAAGCCTTGCAATAATTCTGCCATGAAAAAGTAGTCCTATGCATCTGAAACAGATATTATGAAGACCCATAGCACAGAAAAGCCACGCAATAATCAGCAGGAGAGGAGAAAAGATGTAAAAGGTATTGGCTTGTGGCCTCCAAAGCATCCTACAAAAAAATCTCAAGATACCAAAGATCAGGGTACATAAGGGAGAGCAGGGGAGGGACAACGTGTACCACTAAAGCCCCTAATACTGTAAATGTCTTTAGATTAAAAATAACTCCATTTTAGGAAACAGAAGGACTGTTAATTGAGCTTTAATTAAGGGGTTTTTTTTTATTTTAATAATTTTCAAAAGCTTATTCAAAGCTGTAACTGCTAAGCATCTCACAAAATTAGAAGATTTCTAATATTTCTGTTAACCACCTGACTATGCAAAGTTAAGCAGAAGAGAGGAGAAGCATCCTTCAAAACATGGAGGGGCCAGACTACTGATGGTTAAGCACAAAAGATCAGTAGAAAGGTTGAAATCATGAAGAACATGAAATATGACAAGAAAAAAAATGCATAATGGAAAGCAGGAGTTGACCACAACAAGTGGTTTCAAACAAGACTGAGGCCGTTGGGTAAGCCAGTTTATCACCTGTTCTTTCAACGTGTAAGAAACATATGATAGATTGTGACAGATCTACTGGAGGAAACACGGATATGTACAAAATTAAAAGACCAGATCCCGGCACTTGCACGCAGAAAAAGTAAGATATAGTTACACGTGCGTACCCTTTCCTAAAAAAAGGAAGAGAGAAAAACCAAACCTGAAGGTTTTGACCATGGTCTGTGTATATGCCTAGACCGACAGGATGGTGTTTAAGCTCTTAGACTTAGGCAACTGGAAAGTAGGTCATTCTGGTCAGGATGGTACAGGAAAGAGGAAAGATAAAAAGTTACATTGCTGTCTTGATAGGGAGGTAAACACTCCACAGACAGAACAAAATCTTTATTATGATCTATGACTGAAGGAGATCCTGTTATATTAGAAGAAGTCAGTGCACAGGGTGATGTGCCTTAGCTGAGATAGCTCTTTAATACACTACAGTAGAGCCTGGTATTATGAATCTCATGCCTCAGGAACACTTGCATTAATAGTGTGAAATGTCAAATAGCTATCTGCCAGGTGTGAACCATTAGGTCTCTGTGATTTGGTGCACTCTGATACATCCATTTGATGCAGGGTGCAAATGTAATCAACTTTGATTATGATGTGCTGCTGTGGGCACTTTGGAAAAGGCTGATTTATTTTTAGATGACTGCATCTCTTGAACCGTTAGAGCTCTCTTGCTGAAAATCACTTTGTGTAACTAGTACTGAAGGGCCATTGATACATAACTATCATGTGCTATTTCTAGGAGGCCCAAACCAGGAAGTATTGATGTGCTTTTATTTTTCTGAGGGTTCCACCTGAATAGCTTTTATAGTTGTACCAGGTGGATAATTTATTAATTTACATAATGCATCTGACCATTTAATATATCTTTAAAAAGGAAGGGAAATTAATGTAAGATCTTATGGACCAAATGAATTCCTGCACAGATGCACAGATAACAAAGTTTTACTAGCAATTTGCTTGCCTTTATTTTGAAAGGACCTTGCAGCATTTTTAATAAAAACTTAATACCTTCTTGGTGGATTACATAAACAAAGCTTGCGGCCCAGTAACTAGCTCATTAAAACTCTCACTAACAGACTCCACACCAAGTTGTGAACAGAAGACCACTCAGGGTGTTGCAGACTGTTCTGAAATTACTTTCTGCCAGCTACCACAGTCCCCCCATGCAGCAGCCTATGAGCTGGATGGCAGGAGAAAATGGCAAGTTTTGAAATCACTATGAGACACCAAGCTTTCTGCTTGGATATAAGCTGCCTATGGCTGTGAGCTCATCCCACACCCTCAGCTTTCAGGGCAGACATGTTCTTAGAGAAGAAGCTGGTGGAGACCCACCACTATCTGTTCTTCGAGCCCTCTCCTCCTGCCGTGCAGCAGAACCACAATAGGTATGAGTGCCATCATGTAGGGAAACAAAAATATTTGCTCTGCAAGTTGAAAGTCAATGTAAAATATTTGTAGATCTATAAGAATGAGTTCATCAAAACAATCTGAGGCTTACTTTCCATCTCACTGCACTCTTCTATAGCCAGCATTTCAGATAAAGACAGAGTATTATATTAAAACCAGATAAAAGATCATGTGATTTATGATTCCCGAACCAATAAAGGAAACCACGTTTTCTGCCAACCCAAAGATAATCATGAAGCATGCCCATGTTATCTGAAGAGCTTAAAAATTAACAAAGAATTTTTCATTATGAGAAACTTAAGACCATCCTTCTCCTGCAAAGAATGAAGCGTTACTAGAGCAGACTTCAGTAGCATTTTGTACTTCTGTAAAATATTCAACCCCTCAAGTTTACTCTTGCTGAGCACCAAGATATTTTTGGGAAATGACACTGCAGACTTATCAGGTGGAAGAAAACAGTCTTTCTGAGGCCTTTCACAGGATAAACTCAACTGTGTTTGGTAGAACATGCTGTTAGGAAAATTTAATGTCACTGAAAGCCAACTCAAGCACAATATTAAAAAAAATAATCACATTAGTACTAAGCAGAAGACTCTGTAATTTGTTTTTATCCTTTTGTTATTTGGTTTTCTTCTACTGTTTACTTATAGTCAGCTTGCCTTTACTACTCTCACCATGAGACTAGCCATGGCTTTTTTCAAGGGCTATGATAAAACAGCAAGCTAAACGCACATGCTTCAGGACCTCCGAGGAGAAGACATACCCAGATGTGGGAACAAGAGAGTGGTATCGTCGATCCTCAGAGCCAGAAGTTATCCAAGAACATTTTTGTATACTCACTGATATAAATGGCTCTGAGCCTGGTTTCTTCCTCCTATGAGGAGAATGCTGTTGGGCTCTGCTTCCTCTTAAATAGGTACCTGTAGAGAGACTGCTGCTTAACAGCTATTTTCCTATTTCTAAACGTCCTTGCCTTTGTTGCATCTAGCTCACTTCTCAGAAGATTTCACTAAATTTCAGGAGAACGTGATAACAGCTTTTTGAACAGGTTTCAGGTGTTTAGTTTGCTTATAATTCTTAAATCTCTTTTTTTTTTTTTTTTTTAAACCAATTAAATAGCCACCCTCAGGTACTTATTCTCATTTTGGTTATTAATTCCTTCTAGATCAAGTCTGTGAACAGGGTCTTTGGGATTTGTTATAAATTGTCTGCTGTTCCTTTTCAGGTCAGATCATATTTTGTTTGAAGTAACCCCATACACTGTTTCAAACAGTGGAAGTAGTTTAGTGTTATGAAAAATAAAACTATTTAAAAACTTAGTCTGCCCGCTTACAACTCAGTGATCTGTACACCACCAAGAAAGAAGATTGATCTTCACCCTGTGTAAAGGGAAACTGGTGCCCCAGTCAACCTCAGTCTAGCTGAGGAAGTAGCCTAACTGGACAGCCGGCACTTCTTGAATAAAATAGTATCCAGCTGACAGAATCATCCTACAGCTCTGTGTTCAAACCTGTTATTCATTTTAATAGTTTCAGAGTTCTGGAGGTTCCAAGTTTTCAACATCATCCTGATTCCTAATATGTAACACAGATATACCAAAAGAGACAGATTTTTTTTTTTTTTTTTTTTCAACACATCACCATTTTCTTTTGCCTAGTGAAGCGTTATGCTTTTCTTGGAAAGCTGTAACTGCAGGAATCCTGGATGTATCTGCTTTGACAGCCAACAAACAGCAGCTTCCTCAGACAAACTAAAAGCACGTTTGCAGCCCAGCATTAACGGTTGCTGCAGCTGGCTGTCTGATACTCTTGTTTCTGTGCTAGCCCAATTCCATAGGGCTTGTCTGAAAAAGAAGTTTAATCTGAGATGTAGAACCTTCATATTATTCAACAATGAAAATAAAGCACTTAAAGTTAAGGACTTTAAATCAGAGGCAATACAAATGCCTTGTTTGTTGGACAACACTGAGCCAGTTTAGCTTGCAGGCCAAGAAACTCAAAGGGGAAGGGCACAGCAGGGGTGGGGAGAGGACAGGATGGCTCCTTTACAGTGCCTCAGTGTAAAAACAGGCCTGAAAACGCTGGAATGGGAGGGAAAAGGAGAAAGGGTAAATGCTACCATAGCTTTTTGTCCTCCTGAAGCTGTTAAATTTTCATTCTTGCACAATTCTAAATGATGCCTTAGTGTAAGGTTTTATGACTGAAAAATGGAGAGATGCACCAAAGGAAAAAAAAAAAAAAGCCAAGTGTCCTCCACTGCGAGTTTTCTTAAAGGTCAGCATGTCAACATGTAACCTCAGAAGTATCTCAGACAATGCCCTCCAAAGTAAGTAATAATATATATGTTAAATAGCACAACAACAGTTATCAGAGAATCATACTAAGTTGTGAATAGTTTTTGCCATGTAATTTAGGAATTGGGAAATAAGAACTTGTAAATCAAATTAATCATGATCTCATGCTAAAAGCTGCTCTGGTTCTTACAAGCAGCACAGATTTCCAGTTGTGAAGCATTAAGAGTTGGCAAGTAATCCAGATACTGTAGATAAATCACATTCACAACAGGCAGTATTGATGCCCCTTGCTCATCTCAATTAAGAATTAAAACCTTGTTAATGGCTTTGAGTTCTTTCTCCTTATTTGCAAGCTCCATTTTTCACACTGATCTACACTCAAGCTTGAGCCCTCCTTGATCTAGGTTCTGCCCTACTTCCTGACACAGGTGGACAGTCACTAGCAACCAAGTTAACAGCACTCAACAAGTTATTGCTCCTCACTAAAGCCATGTGTCCTGGTTTCGGCTGGCGTAGAGTTAATTGCCTTCCTACTAGCTGGTATAGTGCTGTGTTTTGGGTTCAAGATGAGAAGAATGTTGATAACACACCAATATTTTCAGTTGTTGCTAAGTAATGTTTGGACTAAGTCAAGGATTTTTCAGCTTCCCATGCCCAGCCAGCGAGAAAGCTGGAGGGGCACGAGAAGTTGGCACAGGACAGAGCCAGGACACCTGACCCAAACTGGCCAACGGGGTATTCCATACCATGGGATGTCCTGTCTAGTGTATAAACTGGGGGGAGTGGGGCAGAGGGGTGGCTGCTCGGGAACTAACTGGGTGTTGGTTGGCAAGGGGTGTGCAATTGCATTGTTCATCACTTGTATATTCCAGTCCTTTTATTATCATTATTATTGTCATTTTATTATCGTTATTATTATCATTATCAGTTTCTTCTTTTTTGTTCTATTAAACTGTTCTTATCTCAACCCACAAGTTTTACTTTTTTTTCCGATTCTCTGCCCCATCACACTGGGGGTGGGAGGAGTGAGCGAGTGGCTGCGTGGTGCTTAGTTGCTGGCTGGTTTTAAACCACGACACTGTGGTGCCTGTGAATGCATCTCTGCATAACCTTCCACTATTAAGAAACAAAATGTTTTACTTAAAACATCACCAGCCACCCCCACTTTAGGTTTCCAACTGCACCATGCTAAAAATCAGTGACACCAGTTTACTAAAATCAACTGATAAAGAATAGTCAAAAACTACTGCTAGCGATAATCTGTCTGTATGCATAATTCCTAAGTATACGTATTTTTCAAACAGAGGGAGGTACAATTTACTGTCAATAAACAGGTCAGAATCTGTATTTGAGAGAGCTTAAGTTATTAACCAGTTCCTGTGAAAGATGCCAATTAACATTCTGCAGAATATTGAGAAACTGTTAAAAGAAAATGAGTGAAGTGCTATGAAACCTTTATGTTGTCTTGTGCAGTCAAAGCAGCAATGGCAGCCAGCCCATTTTGATTAGGCTTCAGGAAGGACAGTCCCTACTTGGAAATGATTATGTAGTGGGCAGACAAGACAAAATGAGGGGAAAAGACAGCATTACGATCACCATTTTACAAATGCAGGATGATGCCAAGAGATTTAAAAAAACTCAACCAGTTGTCTGGCATATAAAAAGTACATGGATGAGGTGGCACCAAACTGAGATGTCAAGAGACAAAGTGCTGCTTTAAGTTTTAGGCTGAAGAAATCTTTGGCAGTATGGCTATTCAGGGTAGAGAAGTGGGATGGGGTGAGAAAAACTGTATGGTTTCCATTAAAACCAATGTGAAAACAGATGATATTTGTGCAGTTGGTTTGCTTGGGAAAGAATTTCCAAGAGAAGAGTCACAAAATTGGGAGAGGAAAATACCCCAGGAAGTGTGACCCAGTTCCAAAATTTTAGAACTTCTCCGGAGGGAGGTGCAAGATTGTGCCATATTCTTCAGCAGGTAGAAAATGAACCTGAACTCAGGCTTTTGGCCTCAGCGAGGAGCCACAGCGCTCACTACAGTATGACCTTATTGAATAACGAGTTTGAGGGCAATATTGCCCTTTTTTTTTTTTTTTTTTAAACCACTTCCATAATGGATAAACTATACATATTTAAAAAAAAATAATTACTGACAGGAAAAAAAAGAGGGCCAGAATAACTTCTTTAGTTGATGATTTAACATTAATGTGGGAAGTGAGATACCTGGGCTGAACTATTTTTACAAAATAGAAAAGCATGGCTAGAGAGATGTCCAGTAACACATCTCAGAGTTTCCTGTAGTTTGGTAGCTAAATTTATTACTGGCAATTTTCTTCTTTTTTTATTTTTTTTTTTTATTGCTATAGTAAATAAGCAATGCTTACTTTATATGAAAAAAAGACTTCAAAGGGGAAAAAAACCAACTTAAACAATTGTCAGTCCAAGAAAGAAAAGTGAGCAATGCTAAGGCAGAACAATTAAAATACCCAATTTGGCTCTTAATGTTTGGATTCCTTGCCAATGGAGGGGCACAAATGAAGAGGAAAAAGAAAGACTGAGGCCAGATATGGGAAGGAAAGGTATCAAGTATAAAACTGTTATTATGTTACTGAAAAACTGAAATTTGGTTTAGCAAAAAGAGATTTTTCTTTAGCAAGGCTTTTCCTTCTTTATATGCACTCAAATGATGCACCTAGACAATTATTTAGCCCTTCCCCTGTATTGCAGATAAACAGCTCAAAGAAATACTTTGGATACAATAAAGTACAAAGACCTGCTGAGTGATACAAAAAAACCAAATCACATTGTAATGCATAAAAATAATAAACAAAATAAAATCATGTCACAACAACAACATAAAAGGTCATAAGAAGAAAAAAAAGCATAGAATTGCTTCTATGATAGAAGGTTGTTACCAAAGGTGCTTTCCTAATGCATCTGTTAACACATCCAATACGGAAAACTTTGCCTATGGTACAGCATTTATTTGGGTTAGCCAAGTCTGAAGAAGCTTACGATGAATTGCAGTCTCTTACAAGACGGCTGTCCTCAATGCACTTAGAGTGTAGGTACCCAGTCCCAGAACCATGTACTTTGAAAGGAGCTTTTAAATCACCTAGTTCAGCCTCGCACTTCCATAAACTCCCTATGTTAGACTGCATTTTGCATCATATAACAGTACCACTAAGATTTACAGATTGAAATACTAAGAATTCAGATGGTTTCAAGAATAGCGTTTTAGGGGGAACAAAAATATTTGGGATGCTTGCCTAAGCATTATCTTGCAAGTTTTGTAGCCTGCCTTTTTCCTTTCTTTTATTGTTTTTCTTTCCTTCTTCTCTGACGTTGCCACCAATAAAATAGGGCTCGCATCCATAAAATTAATGCATACGACATCTTTGTGGAAATTGCTTCAAGAAAGCAGTGGTAGGAAGGGAAGGGATTGAAAAAGCAGAAGTCCCCCCCAAGGCTCAGGAATATCTAGCTCCTAATAAAAGAACCAAATGTCACTTGCACAGAAGCACAGTGCAGTAATGCTGGTCCCACCCTGTTGTCCAGAGTCACTGAAACTGCATAGGGGATGCAGATTTAAAGGTGCATTGCTTCTGAAGTTTTAGCATGGGAAGACAGGAGTGAGGACCCACAGAGAGCTTCTTGACAGAATTAAGAAGAAGGATTCTGGCAACACTCACGAAAATTTTGTTGCAAGGCCCCAACTCTATTCAATATCAAAATCAAATAATCTCTGGGACCGACTACCCAAATCTCATTCTGGGGCAGTTCAGAATGGTTTTGCCCTATATCAGGTAAATTCATGCACACACACGTACACATACACCCCCTTAACATTAAGTTTCCTAAGTGTCATTAGGGCTACTTACCTGCTTGGAACTAGGTTTAAATGCTCTGCTAGAGCAAGATTAGATTACTGAGCATTTTATGAGATAATTCAGTGTACAAGCAATGTACAAAAGAGGACTTATCTCAACATCACATCAAGCAGTCTAAATATTTGGTTCAGAGTTCATAAGCTCCCGACAGCAGAGTTATGGTCCTTGTTTAGTATACTTCTGTACATTATAAAGGACCATTAACGGTTACAGTGCTATATAAATGACAAATGATGACACAGAACACTAACTGCCCATATTTATGCCAACATACTTAGTCAGGAAGAACAAGAATGATAACTTAAAAAAAAAATATCACTGAATATATGTGATTATAATGAGCTATTCACAATCAAAAACATGTCCTTATTAAAAATCTGTCCTCTAATCCCATATTTATTTCCCCCCCTTAGAAAAATATTTGCAGTTCTTGACAGTTAATTCTGCATTTATAGATTATTAAGCTGTGTGACCACTCCAAAGCTTGTAGTTAAATATGAACAGCAGAACTCCATATAGAAATATTTGTCAATTCCAGTGAACACACAAATATAAGGTAGATATGAAAACAAGACAGTTACTTTTCTACCCTTCACAGTCCAGGATTCAGAAGATGCACAGAAAAGGCAAGAGCATGGTTTAAGCACAAGGCAGAAATCCAGACCACTCTCCCACCATCTGCCAAGGACCTTCCATTCAACTTACAGCAAACCCCTTAATGAGGAAACAGAAATAACACTATTCCCATACTTTGTTGTTGTTGTTTAATTTACTGAAAATATGAGGCACTCTGCCCATACCACAGAAATGCCAATAAATTGTAGACTGGGAATTCATCCTACCATTACTAGTTTCCATTTTTTCCTTAATTTCTTAATGTCACCATTACAGGTCTGGTATGAAAAGTGAAAAGGGACAGAGCCAAGCAAAAAGGGAAGATCTGATAAAGCACAGCAGCTACAAAGGTGAACATGGTGGTCTAGCTAGTACAGATGACATTATTAATTTACTAAAAGAATAGAATTTGGAATGGAAATGAGGAATCATCTGTCATCCTTGCATTCATTCATCATTCATTGTGCTGGGTTGCTAATTTTTGTAAGGTAGCTGCCCAGAAGGGCTCAGCTCAATGACAGCATCTGGTTTTCAGCAAGGTTCTCCTTTTTAATCAGTTTTGCCAGCTAGTTTAATTTGAGGCACAAGGATATCAAGTGACTCAACCAAGAGCAGGCTGTAAAGTAGCAGCTCTGCCTGAACATGAAGCCAAGACCTCCCTGGCTAGCTCTGTTCAGTCTAACCTTCACTTGCTCCAAAGCATTTTCTGGGTAGCACAGGGAGCTTACTTATTCCTTTCCCAGTTATTATGTAAAACCTCAACAGACTACTATTTTGCATGCTTGACCATATGCTGACCTGTGGCTTACGAATGAGTGATAGTGAAAATGATTGCTGAAAAGTGAGATCATCCCTGCTTCCATGCTCTTAGTTCATCATTCTCTGCAATGGGAGGGATTAGGAATATGCTGACATTCCAGGGTTCAGACACTCACCTTCCTCAATTCATACAAAAAAAAAAAAAGAAAAAAGAAAAAAGAAAAAAAGATTTGCCAGAAGTAGCATTTCATAAGCTAAACCCCCCTGTTCTTTTAGACCTACTGTTAACATTAATGTAGTTGTCTAATAATTTTTTAATCCACTGCTTCATGTTACAGTGTACTTGGTAGGATTCCTAGTCAGGCAAAGCCTTGAAATAGCCTTGTTCGATCTTTTACTTATAGGGAGTTCCCCAAAGCAGACCAAAAGGCTTTTAAAATCAGATATAGCTTGTGTTTATTGAAATTAAAATCAGGATATTTCATTTTTCTAAGTACAAACTTGAAGTGACTACATGAAACCACACCAAAATGAAGGTATTTATAAAAAATTGCTTTCCTGTCCACTGGGTACTGGCAAATACACCCCTGCTTTCAGGCTTGATTTGAGTCGACTTACCAACTTTGTGAGCAGCAAAATCCATCCACAGTCTTCAACAGTTTCCTCTGTCTCTTTTGAGATCTGGTTATCTGCTTCTTACATGAACAGGATACTTCCAGCTCAGCAGCCTTTGCCATTTTCCCCAAAATATTAAAAAAAACCCCAAACCAGTCTCCCTCCAAAAAGGACTCACATACCCCACTTACCTTAAAGGCAAATATCACAGGTGTTAACAATTTGCCTGAGATTTTTTCCTCATGGGCTCCTGAAGAGACACATAGTGTTTGATTCTACTACTGCTTGAAAATATTTGCAATTCTAATTTACATTTCTAAAAGTAATAAAAAATATTCATGTGCAGATTGGTTGGGGCATTTATTCTTACTTTAGTCTATTTGTGATGAGTGAATCTATCTATGCTGTTAATTATTCATTTTTTTATCTGCATGACTTTGTGGAGATGTATATTTTTGTAGAAAACCTAACACTAACTTTACATGTACCTTAATTGCAGCTTGAAGATAAACACTACTTATTTTCATTTTTCAAATATGCTTTAGCTACACTTCAGCATATTTAAAGCCCCACTATTAACAGAACTGATCTAAAAGTACATTGGAAGAGGGATTATACTTTATTAATACAATAAAAATGCATATTTATAGCAGAATACATTATAAAGTGCAACTCAATTGCATCTAAATAATACCCATAATACATCTGGCCATGTTTGGCTTTCCTGGGCAGAGTTCAAAATATTCTTGTCTCTCTGGCAAAGTGACCGACTGATCATTTTTATATACTTTCCCATCTCTGACAGTACACTTCTTATCATTCAAAAGTCATAAACTAGTCTTTAACAGTGTTTCAATGTCTACCACTTAATATTCAGCACTGACACAAACAAACTCAATTGTAGTTTAAAGATAACTTGTGCTTAATGGCTTTTTTTGTTGCACTCGAAACACTACTTTTGTAGTGTTGTGCCAAAAAACCTTGGAAAAAAATTCTCAGCTACTGGTCTTACCAAGTGCAATTGAAATAAGGAAATCTTTCCATGATACTTCATTCATCTAACATACGAGTT
Source organism: Astur gentilis (assembly GCF_929443795.1). Taxonomy (NCBI): domain Eukaryota; kingdom Metazoa; phylum Chordata; class Aves; order Accipitriformes; family Accipitridae; genus Astur; species Astur gentilis. Next base: position 7,184,263 of record NC_064893.1, on the reverse strand, counting down.
CTTTTTGAAGACTTAGCTAGTTCCAAAACTAATTCATTTGTTTTATTTAATGCTTTTTACATGCTGAAAGACTGAGGAGACTTTGATAACTGAAAATGGCTGATATGTATATGCATATTTATTTAAAATATTTGAAAGGGTACATGGAAGATCAAGCACCACGGTGTGATAAAAGGCTTCAGTGTTTTCTCCTCCGGACTCTGGAGCACCAGTTTGCTCAAAGCACCCCCTTCTGGTAGAAACCCGTAAATTGCATGCAGATTAGGTAAAAGTGTTAATTTGCAGTTTATTTATATATGCAGGCTCTGACTGTTAATGCTCTTTGGCAGGCTCAGCTTCCTCTAAAATCTGAAAACTATGGGGAAAATGTAAATGTGATCATATGTGCATATATGACTATCAGATGGATTTCAGATATTTTTGATCTTTTGCTCACTGATAGTATTTTGCATGACTATAAATCTTGTAAAAAAAAAACAATAAGACTATATTTCACAAGACCTATAACTACTCATAGTTTAAAAAAATATTGGGCGTTTTTTTCTAGGAAACCTCGCTCACTGAAAGAAGAAAATTATTTTGCTTGTATTTAGAACTCATTTTTCAGTGAAATTTAGATTGTTGGCATCTTCCTAAAGCATTTCTTCTGTAAAAATAGAAGCAGTATCTTGCCTAATTTACCCTAAAGATGAAAATATTGTGTAGTCTCTACACTAGTGACGAATATGATTAGGTTATAATGAGCATTCCTCCTACCAAATTCCTACTACTTAAAAAGAATCTTTACTTTGATTCTGACTGTACAGCTTTTACAGTAATTTTAAATAATTGCCAATGCCATTACTTCTTTTCTAATGGAAACTTAGTTCTGTGTTTTTCAAAAAACAGCTACTTATACCACAAGGGCTATTTGCATTCACTGTAACTCTTTCCACATGCATGTGGTCTGTTGCATTCAAAATGCAGAGGAAAGATGAGAAAGCAGAAGATCCTAGTTCAGCTTCTAGTGAATTCTGCAAGTGTAGGAAAGAGCCTGACGAGTATTTTTTTCTTGGGTCTCTTGACAGAAGCCTTCAACAACAGAGAAAAAAAGAGGCACAAACCCCACTGCTGTTACCTACAGTGCCAATCAGCAAAAAAGCAGAGAAATGGGGCTGGGTGACAGTGCCCACCCTTCCTGATCCAGCCAGGCAGAGCTCAGAAAATACAAAAACCTGCTTCTCTTGAAGAATTGTGCTTGATTATTCCAAAATTATCTTCTTCTCTGAACTACTGCATCATTCTCTCTCACCTCTTTCACCATGAGCATGTCTCATGCAGGATATTTAGGTGGCAACCGGTACTCACAAGACTTACATATTATTAAGTGAAAACAAACCAAGGCATAGCCAGTCAGATGAATTAAGTGATGATGAAGGTTAAGAGAAAAAATTTCCCTATTGACTTCATACCTGGAAACGTTGGTGAAGCTGCTGCGGGAGGCAGCCCATGCAATAGGAGAGCACTACAACTTCTGGTGCCAAATGTCACCTTCCTATCCAAGTCAGCTGATGAAAAGAAGGTTAAACAACTCCCATTTGACTTTAATGTTAAGACCAAGTATCTGAGAGCAATTAAAGCATCTGCCAAAACTGCAGGAGACAGACAGCTTCGTTCTTTACTGTTCTAGACTTCTTGAAGTACAACAATACAGTTCAAAGTACTACACCATATATTTAAAATATATTTAATTTGCAAAGAACACAAGGCAATAAAAATGAAAGTGTATTCAGCCATAAGCCCACCTCACCCCAGCTAGTAATATATCCACACCAAACTGTTTAATTTGGGATACCTTTATGGGTTTTAGATACTAAATTGTGCACCTTTTTAGTTGAAAAAGACAAGTATGAAAATGCTGAAACAGAGATGTCCCTCCACTAACAAAAATGAGCCTGGGGTGTGGCCAAGAGATTAGCCAGTGTTTTTTTCAGTCCAGCAATCAATTCAAATGGACTTGCTGAGAGGAGAGTTTCCCTGAGCGCAGATGTAGGTAAAATGTGATATCGCACCTTCCTGCCTGTCTTCTACAAGCAAACATCATTGCATTTTGGGGGTAACATGAAGAGGTTCTGGGTTTTTTGCCTCAAAATATTTGAATCCTCCAATTTCTTCAAGAAGCCCTCTTCCAAGCTCCTTTTCTGAAATCACTAGTACCAGTCAGAGATTTTTCATTAAGATACTTTTTGAAAGTAAAAACCCTGACTTTTTTCATGGAAAGTCTCTCCAAAATATTCTAAGATGTGAAACCTTTGATTCTGTTAGTTTAATTTAAGAATGGAGATGATGTTAGCTTCTTCTGGTCAATCAGATTCCTGAAATCAACCTGAAATAGCCTAAATGGTTTTGAAATTCATAACTAGTATATATTTGGAAGTAAAATCATTAGGAAATCATTCAAAACCACAAGCCACAGAAGAACAATATTTTATTCCAAACAACTCTCTTTTTTTTATATTTCAAAACCAAGGTCTATCCAAAGTTATACTTTTAAATAGGATTTCTTATATACAGCTTCTAGCTAAAGTTTAGCATTATCAGAATAAAGAATGTCATATATTTACATAGTAGGCTCCCCTGCCAGCAATACTCATATCTACATGTCACGCACAGGCCTCTTACCAATTTTGTTATATGAGTAAGCCAGCCTCATGACCAGCAGCATCTGACAATGCCAATGTAAAATTTTGTATCTGCATGTTCTCTTTCTCTTTGAAGAAGTGTAATCCCATCATGCTGGTCAAGAGACCATTTCCAGTTAATTCCATGCAATAGAACTGTACATTTTCTGGAAAAATTAATGACTATGCTCCTCTGTCTTTATGCATAATACCCTTAAGTCTCTTAAAACCGTATGCACTAATTAATAAAAAAAAATACAAAAGTATCCATACTTTTGCCAGTATGGATATGGACACTGGCAAAACTATCCATAAAAAAATTCTTTATGAATGAGGGAACTGAAATTATCCTGTCCATAAACCTGTAGGTGTTTATCCCCTCTAAGGATCTTGAACAGGAAGAACTTAGCAATAGCAGTATCTTATGGTTCATAATTCAAAAACATTTTGACAAGCATTATAACTTTAAAGAGGATAGATAAGCTAAGGTGGATTTTATGACCAACGTTGTTTCCGTTGCACATTAGCAAAGCGGGAATCACAGCCTGCGCCCTAGCTTGTTCTCTGAGACAGCAGAAGTTAAAACAGTGCTGCAGAGGTGAAAAACCCGGCTGGCGGGGAACCAGCCTGTGCAATTCGATAGCTCTTCCTACGTGCTTGTCCCTAGTAGCATTGACAGAGCTCTGCAAAGAGATCAGTGAAGACATGCACAGTAGAGGACCAAGGTTATGATGACGCGTGCTTTCCAGAAGGAGCCTGTTCCGGCAGTCCTGCCTTTCACCATGTGCCTGGAACTGCATTTCCTGAAAAGGGACAGCTGGGTATTGCAGTACCAAAGGACCTCTTCAGGGAATGCATGAAGGTTGAGGCAATCGAAGTCCAGAGCAGGGAATGAAGTACACAAAGAGCTACTTGAATCTGCTTTGGGCCTGGGAAAATTATTATGGAGCTTAAGGGTTATTTCTGAGGCTATGTGAAGGATACATACACAGGACCTGTTTTGGAGCTTTCTGAGGGTAGGGGGAGACTTTTCTTGATTTCAGCAAGTTTTGCATGAGACGCTTGGTCTCCCTGTGCTGCTGATACATCCACCAGCTACTGATATTCTCATATGTGTCTCTGGACTGGCAGACACAGGAAAATGCCATGTGGTATTTATCATGAAATGAATAGGAATGCTGCTGCAGAATAAATGCAGAAATTCTTAACTGTGAGAAACTGCTTTTGAAAATGCAGAGATATCATCTGTCAGCTAGTAACATGGAGGCTTATGTGCATTAAAGAAATTTGTAAACCCAAATAAGACTCAAGTAACGTAAACAAAGACATTTTCTCCAGAAATATCTCAAATCCTACCGCTCCCCTTCTCCATTCGCTCTAAAAACCTAGTCACCTTGAGGGTCTCCAAAGTGAATGCAATCAGGTAAATGCAGAAATCCACACTGGAGGGCAAATAGTCTGCTTGCAAGGAGATATTATATACCAAGATGTTTTAAAGTTGTTGTTTTTGGAGAGAAAATAATGTTTTCTACAGGCTGTGTTATGTACAGCATCAATAGAAGTATCTGATGATGCCATTTGCATTAGACTTTCTTCTATATGTAAATGTAATCAAGCTGCATTGTATATGGCTAGATTATTGTTAATTAGCATTTGCTGAACATTTTTCTAATACATCATCTCAAGTGAACTTTAAAGATTATGAAGTTATTTGACATTTTCAGCTCACTGAACTCAACCAAGGAATAACTTAATGTGTAGTAAATACACTCAAAGTAATAATTAACAATAAAATATCTAAAAAATCTTGCGCTTTCATAACACAGCCTAACCGTGTAAGTGTTTCGAAAACAGAAGTACTGAAACCAAATGTTACTGCTGAATGAAGTTTCCATATTTTCAAACAGTAAAAATCCATCTAACAGGTCTGTATGTGAGCAGTCTGCTCTTTTACTCATTGCTAGCAAGCATTTTCAGGAGGAACTTCTGCATTCAAACACAATGCGTTCACTTCCATAGACGAAAAGTCATTTTTCCCTTTGAAACATGCCCTAGCATCTATCGATACAATCTTCGAAGAGCTTGCTGCAAGGTGGTGCACATAGGGGACAGACACTGAAACAGAAATCAATGTGACTGCTTTCTCATCTTTGCCACCAATCTGCTCTGCAGCTTGTATAAATCAGGTCACGTCTGTGACAGTTTCTCCCACAACCTTTTCCTTAAAGTGTATCCTTTAAAAGCTCAGTGGGTGTACAGGGCGGAGCAGGACGGGCTGGAGATGAGCTCGGCTCCCATTTGCATCTCCTTCTTCACCTGGCAGGCCTGTCTGTCTCAACCCGACAGACACATGCACACACTGCCACAGTCCTAGGTACAGATTATGTCCTGTAACTGCCATTCTCCTTGGGCAAGGAAGTTATTTTCAGCACCACAAACTTTTTGGGCGGATGGTGTCTGAGGGAAGTGCTGTACCACTGCCATCAATACTGAGCTTGCTAACCCTAGAACAATTCATGTTATCCTTCTTTTGAGGTGTCAAGATTTCATTTTGCTAATTTTGTTACGGCTAAGAAGCTTGGAGCTGACCTTGAACTTTGCTATAAGAAAAGCAAGGCACAGGTAAACCAAAAAAAACAAGGCATGCTAGCACAGGAGGGGATGTTTTCTTCCCCTTCATTTTTACAGCATGGTAAACCAGGGGCCCTGGTTACTGAATACGTGCCACAGTAAGACGTGTATCAAATACAGAATAATGATGATGATAACGATAATAAAAATGCATGTCTCAGCTTAGATCCCCAATCAGTAAGGCTTGGAAGTATATATAACTTCAAGCATCCGTATTATCCTACTGAAGTAATATACCTGATTAACTATCATGTTGAGCTGGGGTCACAAACAGCTCATAAATTTAGGACAGGAATTTTTGCTGAAACAATGAACTTCAAGTGAGCATTACAAATTATTCATGGAACGGGAATTTTAAATTCAGATTTATAAGACTGTGCACAGGAAAGCTGCAGAGAAATGAATAAATCTTTAACTAAGAGAACAGAAAGATATGATGTAAATTCTCCAATTTCAAATATTAAGTAATTATGAAAAACTGCCTATGAATAGCTACCAGTGGAGAAGTGTTTCTAACAGTGTTCAGCAAATGCTTTTTCTTCAATAATTTAGATTTCATAGTACTCTCCTCACATTCCTTCCAGAGACAAAAGAGATGAAGAGACAAAATATGTTGAATAAGTTATTAGAATTCAATTAGTTTACTAGGCATTGTAGTTACCAATGTAACCAATTTGTTTTGCAGTTAAAAACAAACTTGCTGAGTTTTCCATTTTCTTTTTTTTTTTTTTTAATATTTAATCCTCTCTCCCCACCCCCCCATTGTCCATCCAAGCTATTCTAATTTCATAACCACAAGAACTTTAATACCTTTGTCTTACTGACTTGCTGCTGGTTTTTTTTGTTGGTTTGTTTAATTGTTTTTTCTCCTAGAAGTTCTGGTTTGCTAAGAAATCATTGTATTCCTTGACTGTCTAAGGTAACATTGTCACGCATTAGTAATCATCACATCTGCATCTTCTTTTTTTAAGAATTTATTGATTTTTCCTGGGATCAGAGATGAAAGTGGGGTTTTTTAAAACCTTTCTCCCTCTCAAAAAAAAAAAAAAAAGGGGGAAAAATTTGTATTCTAGAAAATACCTAGATTCCTTATTACATTTTGTCCTGGTTTTGGCTGGGATAGAGTTAATTTTCTTTGTAGTAGATGGTATAGTGTTATGTTTTTGATTCAGTATGAGAAGAATGTTGATAACACACTGATGTTTTCAGTTGTTGCTAAGTAATATTTAGACTAAGTCAAGGATTTTTCAGCTTCTCATGCCCAGCCAGCGAGAAGGCTGGAGGGGCACAAGAAGTTGGGAGGGGACACAGCCGGGGCAGCTGACCCAAACTGGCCAAAGGGATATTCCATACCATGTGATGTCATGCCCAGTGTATAAACTGGGGGGAGTTGGCCATGGGGGGCAGATCGCTGCTCAGGAACTCACTGGACATCAGTCAGCAAGTGGTGAGCAATTGCATCGTGCATCACTTGTTTTGTATTTTCCAATTCTTTTATTATTACTAGTGTCCTTTTATTATTGTTATTATTATCATTATTAGTTGTTCCTTTCTGTTCTGTTAAACTGTTTTTATCTCAACCCACGAGTTTTACCTTTGTCCTTCTAATTCTCTCTCCCAACCCACTGGGCTTAGCTGCTGGCTGGGGTTAAACCATGACACATGTCTATATTCTTTCCTCAAAACAATTGTTTTCCCATAGAAATGCATTTTTTTACACTGTGTTTTAAAACCAGCAAAAAATGTAGAAATCTACTACTTCTCTAATTTCAGAGGCACTGTTCTTTATCTACGGGTAGTGGAGGAGGTACGTCTGTTCTAAGTGGGGGCTGCGCAGAGCCACCCGCCCTGGTTTCCCTGGCTGACAGGTTAGACGAAGTTGTGGTCTATTGTATTACACACAGGAATCTCAGAACCTCTTTTGCCCTCAAGCCCTGGAGCTCCGGTGTTGTTCAGCTCCCCATGACAAATGAAAGATGACGCCAGCCATAATCCCTCACAGCCTTTCACATGATCTAAGGCAGCCTGCCCATGGAAGGAAGAGCTGTGCCTAAGGGCAGCTTAGGGAATAGTCATATCCCCTCTTCCCTAAAATAGGGAATATTTGTGAACTGGAAATGGTTGAGAATTTTGCAACTAAACAGGTTTTCATTGCAAAATGATGATTTGTTGAAGTCAAAACTACATTCAGTAATGAATTGAGCGAATATATGTACAAGAAGTACACTGTTTCTTAGGAAATCTTTGTCAGAAAAGGTCTCCAGACCAGGAGGGAATTTTTGGTGAAAGGTATTTGCTAGGTCCTAGCTATTAGGTAAGAGATGAGGCATTCAACTCGGATTTGCAGAGGCGTTGAATCTCCTGCAGATTGGTAGCTGTCCTACTCATCTCGTTATGGACTCATATGTTCTAGCTCCCGTTCTCAGTTTGTGAAGTTATAATTTGTTATACAAAGATTAACAGAGCTATAAAGAGAGCTTGACTCTCTAGATGGGTGACTAAGGCATCTGCCTGAGAAAAGATCCAGTCTTAAGTCTTTGTTCTGAGTACAAGCACAACAAAGATTTAGTACCCCAGATGAGTGTGGTAACCATTAAGTTATTGGTTATTCCTGCCTAAAAATGTCACATTTTTCAAAATTGATTTGTTTTGCCCTCAGAAAATTCTGAAGCCATCAATACTTCGCAGAGCATAGTGTTTGATTTCTAATAAACTCTGATAGAAATCACTGCCTCACGGTTCAGATTATCTATGTTGGAGACTGTTTAGTGAAGGGCGAAATACACTTTGATGAAGGGTCTTCAAAAGGGCACGGGGCTTTTCTTTCTTTTTTTTTTTTTTTTTTTTTTTTTTTTTTTTGGCTGAAAGAACCAACTACTAAGTTGCGTTGCATTTCCATTGAAATCATACTAGACCTCATAGTATGCGAAAACACCTCCCAAGTGCCCCTACTTTCCACTTTAATTATCACTTCCTGCCTCCCAGCTGTCCCTGCTCTTAATACTCTATCTCAACAGGACTCTTATCTTGTCATGGGAAACTATTGCAATCAGTCCTTTCCACACTGGACCTTGCCTCACCTTTCCAGTTCAAAAAGTTACTCTGCTACCCGTCAGAGACGGATCAAAAGCACAAACCAGAACCACTTCAAGGATTGAGGTTTTTTATGGACTTTTTTATACGTTACCCCTGAAACATTCTGTGAAGTAAATGATCTTCTCTCACTTTTCCAATCACCTGCCTTTGACTATTTGCAGAATGGTTTGTAACCTTTCCATAGCACACAAAGGCTGATCTTTTCCAGTCAGCTAATGATGTGCTTCTTTGTGGTGTTGGTGGCAGTGGGATAAAAGAGACCAAGTTCAACTTAAAAGTTGAGAGTAAAAATGTAGTTTATTAAATGTATATTTAACTCTTTTGTCTCAGTTCTGTTTTCAGCCACCCATGCAAAAGAATCCCTTTTCTCCATAAAAGGCCCTACCACAGTAAGCCAACTTGTATAAGGCCTTAAGTAAAAGTCTCAAAGTGTCAGCAACTTCCTTGAATTAGGTAAAATGAGAATTTCATTTCGCAGGCATGAAGGGACAACTAAGAATTGAGGAGAAATTTTAAGAAAGTATTACAACATGTTTTAATGATTCAAATAATAATGACTGCAGAAGCAGTAGTCTTCCCCGGCTCTCTTCCCCTGTAATTTCAGGGCAATTTCTGAACCTAAGTGGCAGCTGAGCTCTTGTACTCTCATCTAGGCTTTTAGCTCTTGCTTTTCTAAGCATTGCTGTATTGTTTCTGGCAAAAACTGAATCTCTTCGTGCATGTCTTCTCCAGTCATCCTCTTTCTACAGCACCGTCTGTTCTAGTTTTTGCTAAGAATGAAGAGAAAATTTCTAAACACAAAGATAGCTAAGCTTTGCAGTAGATTTCCCAAAGACACCCCTGAAACTCTATTACTCAAGGTTTTAAGAAAAAGATTTAAAAAATTTATCAGGACTGATATAGTTCTGGTGCAGGTAGATAGAAGACCTGGCTTCTTGAGGACTGTACCAGTCAGTTCTGATTTTTAAACTATTTTCTTTCAGCAAGATCTGAATGCATACATGCATTGTATGTTTGTTATACGTCCCTTATGCCCTGTATGGCCCAACAGCTGAAATAAGTGACTTCAAGGACTCAAATCTCCCTTCTGTGCACTTAGTTCCACCCCTCTGCTTTTGCCAAATCCATTAGACCTAAATGTTTTTCCCTACATGAACACTACTTCATTGTCTTTTATTGCATTTTTTTTGTTTACTTTGTCCTTTCTCTATAAAATTAACCATAATCACCACTTAAGCATTAGCAGACTTGTCTTGTGAATTCTTTTTATACTCTGTTTTCTGACTGCTAGGCTCACATCCCCCACTTTTTAAAGTATACTTTGATTGTGATTTTTTTTTTTCTTTGTATCTGTCCACCTAGTTAGAAATTACCTTTTATTTCTTCCTTGGTGTAAGTAACTGCAGTTTCCTTGAGCACACCGCAACACAGCTGAGCACATATTTAGTTTTCAATAGGCACTTAAATGTCCTTGAGTTCAGTCAATATAAGCAAACACTCAACCTTAATTAAATAGAAATGATCTTGAACAATAGTTTAAGATTGAGCATATCTATAAGCACTATGAAAAATCTGAATCATCAGACTTAACTTTTATTTTTCATAAAGATTTGGAGAAAAGCTTGATACACTGAGCTTGAAATACAATGATACAATATTTTGTAGGGTGCTGTTCACACATCTAACCATAGTTACCTAATGCCATTGTTCAGAGGCATGCACCTTGGACTCATAGACATGATATGAGACCTAGTGCAGACCTGCTCTTCTGTAGCAGCAGCTGGATGTCTGCATGCGTCTAAAGTGGCAGCAGACTTTTTTTTTTTTTAGACAGTTTCACCCACAGCATCTATATTTGTACCTGTTTTCAAAGTGTATTTCGACAGTCCTACCAGCGTCCTGATAAAAAAAGCCAAGAAGTAGAGTCCTGCCTCTAGTTTCAAACACCTGCAAAAGTCAGGAAGGTCTGAACTGTAATATTGATTTAGGCCAACACCAAGGCCAGAAGCACTGTATCCCATATTCATTTATTAAATCAAAATGCATCCTTTATTTGTCTTCTAATAGAAATAACCATGCCGAAGTGATACAAAGATGCCTAAAACCTTGTCTGAATTCAGCAGAAGACACCATTATGGAACTACACAGCTAATACCAAAGCAAGCACTTCTATTCCCCAGAATAATATTCATTGCTCCATTTTGCCCAGTAGTATTTTTTTCCCTGCCTCTTACACAGGAATGTGTTCCAGATAGCCCGCACTTGGCTGTGCTGAGGGAAATAGATGACAAAACAGAAAAGTCATGGGTCTATCAGAAGATCCCAAGCTATATTCCTATGAAAATATCTCAGCTATGAAAATGTCTCAATCAATTTTGAACACTTTTTCAATTAAAGTGAAAGTAAGGTTCTGTTTACTTTTCTGGGCTGAAGGTTTCTCTTTACTGCATGATACAATCAAATTCCTACTTGACAACCACTGTAGGTAAAGAAGTTGTATGGACATGCCAATTACAGAACAAGAGTTCTTTTTCCTAATTTTGTTTAATTAATTTTAATCTTAATCCCTACAGTGGATTATAAGGACTTTTCTGGAACAGATCACGGATATGAAATCTATACTGAATTAAGAATTCAGAATTACTTTGGAATAACTACTTCAGTACATTCCTAAGAGCAGCCAAACCTTTGCATTTTTACATTTCTGAAATACTTTATAAAAGTATACATATTCCTGGGGAAAAAATCCTTTTGGGTGAAAGTTTTATGGTTCAGGAAATTAGAATGAAAAAATAAAAATAAAAATCTGAAGTCACAGAAATGTGAAATCTTTACCTAGCACAAATAAAAAATATTGCTTGGAATGGATTTATGGTTAAGCGATAGTATAAAATGATATTTTGTTTTATTTTTGTGTAATACAAATATTTTTTACTATTTTAGTGTTAAAAAATCTTCCATTTCTTGTGCCTTTTAGACTGTATTAAAGAAGCAATAAACTTAGTGAGATTACGTATGCCTAAAATGTATCCAGTTATAGAAAAGAATGTTAAAGAATGTGGCCATATACATGCGCTAATTTCAGCATATTCTTCTTGCAAATTCCAAATTTTATTCAACAATATGCTTTTAAGCACACATTTTCTTAAATTCCTGCTGTCAGTTAAATCTTTTCTGTGTGAAAAATTCCATTTCACTGCTGTCAGAAAGGTAATTGTGTCTCTTACAGCCTAAGGGGTCTACTCTCTTCCCCCTGCACTGATACAGCTCTCATCCACATGAAAATCGTGTACACACGGGGCAAGAGAAATTGAACTTTTTTCTGCCATGCCATGGTGAAGCATGTGCCAGGACATGCTACGTATGTATTCCTCCTCCTGCCCCCCTCGCAGGCTAAAAGGAGCTTCCACATGTCCTCCTTTCACCTGCAGACCCTCAATGACCTTCACTCTCATAATGCGAGCAAGGATGTTTTTTATTATTTGTTATGCATTTAATATAGAATGAAGGTTAATAAGCCAATGCTGAGATGGTCTGCTACCACTCCTTTCATTACTGGGATAGAAACTAAGATAATCTTTGCTGAAATGTACAAGCTTAACCGTTTCCATTCCATTTAGATTTTAGGAAAAGGAAGCAAAGTGTGTCTTTCTGTCCAAAAGAGAAACCAGTTGAAAAGCTGAAAGTATCTTCATATTAATCTGAGTGCAGGGCTAGTTTGGAGAGAAATTGTGTAAGTGTAAAAAGGACAAAAAATGTTGCAAAGAAAACACACACATATATCCTTGTTGTTTAGTTTAGTGCTCAGGAAAGCATGGCATTTTTACAGAACTGTAAAGAAATAGAATGTCATATAAGCAACCTAAATTGTCATGAATTTCTCCTACTGGAAAAAAAATACCAACACAACAACAATACTATCAGGGAGTAATAGGTAACCGTAATTACAGTCATACACAGGGTATCTTGATTTCATCCACACAGATTAAGTGTAGTTTGGATCTAAGCCAAGAACATGAATGACAGTTTGCAGATTACCCCTGAATGGAGATGCTTCCGCCAAGCATCTCCAAAGCAAAACTAAAGAAACCCAGCGTTAAGCAGAAAATGATAGACTACAAAAATGACAGGAAGATGCCACTCAGAATAATCTGTAGTGATCTTATTTGTGGGAATTCAAATTGCAGTACATAAACAGGTTTATATTTTTTACTATGTAGACTGAAATGCATCTGGTGAAAAGCCTAGAATCTCACTCTTTATAAATAATATTTATATAAGAACTAATATGGAATGCATTTTCTGACTCCAGACACTATCAAAAGTTAAAATAAATGTAGGCAAGTAGAGAATTATGTGAAAAAATGAGCAATAAAAATGGCCTCCTGCTTTTCATAATAGAACAACTAGCAAGCTATTGTTGACTTAAGGATTAATCGAATCAACTATTCAGCATTCACAGCTATTTTTCAGAACCCTAACACACCTATTTTAAAAGAAAATGAGCTAAATCACCATTGTCCTTGCTTCTGTTTTCAGTGTAATTTTCAATGATTTCAAGTCGTTAACACTTTTTCCTCTCAATGACAAGAAGTTGTTTCTCTGAAACCATGAAACTTTCATCATAAAACTCTAGTCAAAGTTATCAGAAAACTCTCTATACAGTACATTACCTTGTATAGCCAAGGCAGGAGAAATTATTGTTAGCCTAGCATTTGTATTCTCAAATTGAACCCAGCTGTAGTGAAATTGAGAGGAAGTGGGCAAAAGATGGCTCTGGTAGATACTGGAAACAACTTTCGATAGATTGGCTGTTGATATTGGATGTCCAACTGGAAGTATCCTAAGGGCAGCCCGAATGTAAAAGGCAGTACTTCCTTTATGTCAGTTTCTTTTAAGATATCTTAGGCTGGATACCAACACATTGGGGCCCCCAAATTAACAGACAAATTCTTCACCCCTTTCTGGGATCAAGGCATAGTTCAATTTATTATCAAAAAGGTAAATTGTTGAGTACTTAATGGCTGAGTTTTGAGAACTTTGAATATCCATATCCATACTATCTCAGTTAAAGTAAGTTCAGATGTCCACATCCTATGCTGAAATGTACAATGCCAGCTCAGGTTTTTTGCTTGGTTGGTTTTGTGATTTTTTTTTTTAAGAATAGTTTGGGTTAGAAGGGACCTTTAAAGGTCATCTAGTCCAACCCTGCCCCCTGCAATAAGCAGGGACATCTTCAAAATGTAAAAGGTACCTCAAGATACAACAAAGTCTTTTAAAAACTATGATCAACTGCATCATGACATGCTAATTCTGAAGTGGTAATTATGGCCAGCTAGTTAGCTTGGAATGAAAAACATACTGCTTCTCCTTCCAGGACAAGACCTCACATTAAATTATGTGGAGGAGTGTAATAAAGAATCGCAAATAATGATGGCTCAGCCTCTCAATCCTTCAGTACGCAGAATTGCCTGCGGGAATTTTCCAGTGTAAAAGGCAGATCATTGGAACCAACAAATTTTTCTCCTATGTCTTTTATGTAAGATTTTCACTGTCTGAGCCCCCTCCCTACATGAGAACTAAACTCCTCTCTAGATTTCCCACCAAAAGTAATTTACATCCATAATTTACACTTAAATGAAACAATACATGCTTAAGCATTTCAAAATGTCATACCTAAAATGATCACAGCAACAAAGAAATCCAGGTATGCAGTAGAGCAAACAAAATGAGATTATAAATTACATAATGCACAATACATAACTGAGTTGAGCGAGTAACATAATGAAAATAAAAATTATCCTTGAATGCTTTAAAATATTTTTTTCTTTTATTTTTTAGAGATTTCATAGACTCCAACCATTTGTTTTGGAAGTTAAGGCCCAAACACCTTCTTTTGTTAAGTACAAAATTACCTGTCTACAATTTTAGAAGAGATTCTTTGCAATGTAGTCAACCCTTAATTTCTTTATAGCTCTTAAATTGCATATTTTATGCATTAAATTCCTTTTTGATAATAACTGTACTGTGAACTAGCGAAAAATGTAATGCAGATCTTCACTTCCAAAGATAAATTTATCCCTCAGTATTTGATTAATGAGGAAAGAACAGAAAGACACGCATAATACACCTCAGCCACCCACCTTTCTTTATAAACATATCTTTTCTTTCTGCCTTATCAGGGAACCTCACTTTAGAAAACCAACCAACCAAAACCCTAAGAAATGGCTGTGGAAGAAGACTTTATCATCTCATAGTCACACAAGAGATCTGCCAGCTGAGGTCACTGGCTTCCAACAGTCCCTGTAACTGACTTAGAATGACTTTTGACAAAGCACTAATATCACTAATTACCCAAAATAAGATTTTGTAGCAGTTTTGCTGGATCAGCGGGATGCTGTGAAAATTACCGTTTGCAGAGTTCCAGTATATGTGGCGGGAGGGTATGTAATGGGCATTATGGACTTAAACTCAAAACATTAAACATATGGGCTGTACTTTCATTTACTCTTGAAATCTGGCTATGGCTGCAGGCAAAAAAAAAAAAAAAAAATATAAACAATAATAAACTCAAAGAAAAAATCAAATATTAAATAGCATATTTACAACAAACTAATAATGCCTAGCTTGAGGCTTAGTTGAGGGAAGCAGTTCCCAAACAGATAAAAGGGTGTCAATAAGTGTTTTGCATGAAGTTTTGCTGGCTGGCGCTAAATAGCTGATACAGCTTGAAATTGTATTAAGCATTTTGTGAAACTTTTCTGCTCCAGGTGGGGACTGCTCAGGGACTGATTCAGTGGGAATCACAGCCCAGGCAGTTCTTAACAGCTGGTTCCATCAGACTTGTCCTGGCAGTAGTGTGGAGGAATGAGCTCTCCCATGAATCATCCAGCCCTAAAAAAGGCTGGCCTCCTGCTGTGCACTAACACAACTTAAATTATTTTTTTAAGGGAAGCTTCTATATGAAAATGGATATTGTGATTACATATGAGAGTGCACATGAAAAGATTAACTCTACAAAACAAAAATAAAATTTAATTGCAATAACTGTAAGTCTGAATCATATTTCTTTTAATTGCACATTTCAGGGTTTTATTAGAGATTCATGTCATACAGGTAAGACACTGACATTTGGTATTATTAGAAACTCTCTATGGATTTTAAATATAATTTGTACCTGAAGAAGTAAAAATTATTTCAGCTAGCTAGTTGCAGGACTTGAATTAGTTTGACATTAATTAGACTAGTATTATTCATTAGTTACAGATTCCTAGGCTGCAACTGATTTCACATTTTTTTCCTGTGGTGAAGTCTTCAAAGACATTTCATAAAGAGCTCGATAAATTATTTGGTGAAGAAAAAACAGACCTTACTCACAGAGAATTAATCATCCCACAGAAAGTTACTGACTGGGTGAGAGGATTATCTGTAACCACCTAGCAAAAAAGTGATGAAAATTGGAACAGTTTTCCATCAGAAAATGCTGATTTGATGAAAAGCAGAACATTCTGCATATTTGCATCATCAAAAATCTAATGAGAAAGAAGCAGAAAATTTCCTCTCAACTTTAACCAGATGACTTTTTAATTGTCATTTGATAAACATTATTAATCACAGTGGTCAAAATAAGATTTAAGAATTGTTTCTGGGAATATTTAGGAGTAGTGATACTTTGATAATGTGAGGAAGGAGAAGGAAGGAAGAGAGAAGAAACCCTATACACCATTATTCCACTCTGTTTCTCCTTAGTGTTAAATGTTGTTTTGACATGTTAGCAGATACTGCCCTATTTTGAACATTGATTAAAACATAGTAAGAGTTAACAAAGTGAGAATACTATGCAAACTTAATCTTTTCAAAACAAAATATCAGAAATTCTGTTTTACCTGTAAAATTTTATTGCAAGTTTTTGTTACTATTTAGGGTTTGGGGTTTTTTTAATTTATATGAAATAGGAATTTCAGGCACTATCTCCAAGATCAGATCACCCCTCTTATGTGTCCTGTCAATGTCACACAAGATTTCAGCCTACCATGATATCCTGGTCTTTTTGCTTCAAGATAAGAGCATGTCCTGCTGCTTTAGATTACACCAATGTTGGCATTAGCGTTAATAGGCCACAAAATGCGCATCTCGTACTTTACCCACCAATGTACAAAAGTCACTGTGTGCCAACAAACAGCAGCAAAACCTATTAAAATTTGCTACACTCAGAATACTCCTTGTTTCTCAGCATGTCTTGTCTGCAACCTCAAATACATTCTAAATAGTACTGTTCCAAGAGGCCTGGGATAAAGCTGCAAAAATAATGAAACAAAGAATGAATTCTATCACAACAAATGGAGAGCTCAAGCTGATGAAAGTAACTTAGTTCTTACAAGTTTTGTAATGGATTTCTTCAAGTTCAGTTTCTTTGAGCTAAGTTCCTCAAACTTCAGACAGACGCATATTAGAAGCTGAAATCCAAACTGCACAGATCTCCAAGGTTTGCAAATTGGACTGAAAACGTTATGGAAACAGGTTTCTCTTCTGTGTATTTTAAGCTGCTGGGGAGAACTCAGTATTAAAGATGCAAAATGCAAACAAACAAACAGCCTTATTTTTCTAAGTAAAAGAATATGCTAATGTGGTTTGTATTTTTTTGCATTAAGATTCGAGAGAGATGGATGACGGATTTTTGGTTTATCAAACTGAGCTGACTCAGTCTTTATGCTATTTGTTATTTCTGAGTTGCAGGGACGTATTTCTTTCCCCTCTATACTTCTTTGACATACCAGAACATTAACACGCTTGAAGAAATATTTAGGACAATGAAAATAAGCGGTTGCATTTTGTGTTTTTTATTGGTTTTTTGTTGTTGTTGCTATAAGACAGATTTGCCTCAAGTGGTCATATTACTGATTAACACAAGGAGTTACTAATTTATGATTAACCTTCAACAGGGTTCATTTTACAATAGCCCATTCATTATATTATGCCATCACTCCTTCATGTGTCTCAAAAACATGTAAAACTGACAAGCACAACTTTGGGCAATCACAATATTTAACTTGACAAGTAGTTTTTTAAAAAAGAACAATCTAGAAAGTCACAATAAACTCTGTTAGGAAAATATTAGCTTCTCTAGTACCCTTCCGAGCACAAAAAAAGCACTTTTCCCCTCCACATCAACAGACAGTTAACTGGCATGTTAACAAGATCCATCAAGACCTAATAAGGCAGCTTCATTAACATGATTATCACCTTATTAATAATTCACAGGTTGGTAGAAGTACAGTACTTATGGGATTATAATGCATCATTTTAAACATGAGAATATTATTGTAATACTCATTAAGGTGTTCTCTGCTGAAGTAAAATTTGTAGCGCATATATTTATATTTTCTTAATACAATTAAATAGCCTACATCCTCTAATGTAGAAACTATAATTAGTATAATGTCTTGCTATTATGCAAGAATCCGTGATTTGGATTTCAGGGCATTTGGAATTAGATCCA
This sequence comes from Astur gentilis, assembly GCF_929443795.1. Taxonomy (NCBI): domain Eukaryota; kingdom Metazoa; phylum Chordata; class Aves; order Accipitriformes; family Accipitridae; genus Astur; species Astur gentilis. Next base: position 7,166,377 of record NC_064893.1, on the reverse strand, counting down.
GAAAAGGACTTAAATACCTCACTTGAGCAAAATACAGATGTTTATAACTAAGGAGACTATTCACTCCAAAAAACCTAAAATAAAACCAACTTTCTGTATTTCACATTAAAGTGTGATCTGATGAAATGTACCATCAAGTTTAGAAGAGGGATTGAAACTCAGGACCTCTGCCCTGAAGGATCACTTCAGCACTTGAGCACACAATCAGATTCTTGCTGCTTTATCACTGCTGAATCTTATACTCTGTTCTACCCAGGGTGTGGCTTCAGCCAAGAGTGAGGAGAATGCAGATGTTCAGCTAAGCCTGGAGAATATGGTAAAAACCACAAAGTGTGGGTCTGAACCCCTTAAAAAAAAACACATCTGGTTTAATTTAAAGTAATCTCATTAGACTTAAAATACTTTTTTTACACTCCTGCTACACATGGAGGTGGTGAGCTGTATTATTACAGACTGGAATTTATGGCTTTATTTATAATGACCTAGTGATGTCTTGATGCAAAACCTGTTGAAGTTTATGGTAAAAATCTCATTGACTCCAGCAGGCCCATACACTGTCATTTGGAAGACCGGTGTGAGAAATGATTAAGATATTATCATCTCATTTGGAGATCATTTAGAAATCTCAAAATGAGATTTATCTCATTAAGAGATAGAAGACTTTTGCTATGCTTTGCTACAGAATGTAAAAATAAAGTTAACTCTTAGTGGATTCTTTCAGATTGGTAACTGTTCTGACCAATTGTGAGCAATCGTTGTGAGCAATTATAGGCAAGAAGTTTACAACCTCTGTTAAAAAATCACATTGAATGGGTTGTCAGTCTGGGAACCATGATTATGTGTTGGGCCTGGCTGGTTTCAAGGTCTGCTAGTGGAACTGATTATTAACTATTTATGCCCTGTTTCCGTTTCTAGATCAAGTTCATTGCAGAACTGTATTGATAACAAATTCATCGTGTGATGACTATTTCAGACTGTGTCTGTCCTACCTTACATGTGAACTATGTATCTCTCCTCAGTTTAAGGTGAATCCTCTGTGGAGAAAAAGAGACAAATCCAAAACTGTGCGCATTTAGCAGAGCACAATGAATGGGCTTGAAGGCAGAAAGGACCCCCAAGAGGCTAACTGGTCATGCCAGAAAACGAGTAAGCCAAAACCAGCTTCAATGAAGCATAGGTTAATGTCACTGCTGGTTGGCGAGACTCCAATCTTTTAAACCGATTTTTACTGGCTGATCTTTGTGTCACATGTCAGTTTGCAAGATAGGGGCCTACGTTGCAAGTCCTGGGCACTTAATGCACTAAGTAAGCCCTAATCTCATTGATATAAAATTGAACAGAAATAAAAAAAGTTCTTAACTTTTCAAACTTCACCTGTTTAGAAATGGAATTGTATGAAACAGTTGCACATGAACATAGGACATCACCTTTGATGACCCAAAAAGTTGTATGTTCTGAATGGCAAAATTCCCATTGGTTTTAAATCTGGATGTGACTATCAAAGCTATGAAAAGCCACAATGCAGTTGTGGCAGAGAAAGAAAAGAAAGGGAAGATGAAACATGAAATAGTATTGCAATGAGATGCAAAAAGAAAATACTATGTCTAAATATGAAATATTTACACCTTCTGCAAAGAAACAGTTTACTTGTGCAATGAGTCTATGTTTAAGTGATGCATCCTGTTTTATTTACAATCTCCTTCAAAATATGGTGTGGTCAGTGCTGTGATGTAAAACTTGACACTTCTCAGTACACATGAATAAAGCTAATAAGATAAAGCTAGTAGGATACAAAAATAATGCACCTAAAACTTTAAAGCTGAACTTCAATTAACCAGAAAAAAAGTATTTGGGACATCCAAAAGAAGTTAAAGTTTTTCCTTGGTTGTTTGTCTTGATGAGAAATATTAAGCGCATATTAATATCATCGACTCCAGATGCTTAACTAAGATGCCTAAATCGGTAGTCTAGCTACCTTAGATTTCTGATATAGTCAGTGGAAGAAAAACAAATAACTCAGGAGAACAATTTAGACTTCATGTGGGAAGATGCACTGGAAGAATTTTCACCTTTATTATGAAGTGAGTCTATCATCCCACCAGACCTTTAACCTGGACACCTGAGTTTCTGAAGTTTGGTCATCAGCAGTTTAATGAATGAATTAATAAATCAATAATCATTTAAATTAATTAGCAATGTTAGACAAAGTAGCAGAGAACATGGAGAGAACATTGTTTTGCTCTGTATCGATTAAAATTTTTATAGACTTGGCTTTGGTAAATAAGTTGTTGCTTTTATTGTTACTATTTCATTGGATATATCTGTAAAGTGGCAGAGTTTGTAAAAGTGCAGGAAAAATTAAAATCATAAACTGAAAGAACATAGAATTTCAGATATTCCTGAAAGTCCAGTTTGACACACTGAGATAAAGTGTCCCGTAAGCCAGATTTTGACTGCAAGCCACCACTTAAAAGAAGTACTGATGCTGGTGAAGACATCTAGGTCAATTATTATTTGAACCTTAGTGTTACAAGTTGAATATGGTATTTTTATGTGGTATGTGTCTGGATGCATTTATTTACATATTTTTATTGCAAGTGTATTTTTTTTTTTTTAAAGTCAATAACTCTCACTTTTATTTTGTAATATTTGAATGGGAAGTTACAATTGCAGAGATTACATTAATTACTGTAGGGTGTCTTTTAAAAAAGTGCTTTGGAAGACACTTTTGTCTTCCACTTGTGATGGAAGACAAAGTAGCATATCAGCATAGCCGTGGATCACACTTATTAATCCCTCTTTGAATGGCACTCATGGAATGGTGGTAATTGCTAAGTAGGATATTAAAAATGTCCAACTATTAAAGCAACATATTAGATGTTTCAAACATTTTAATCAAATGCTACATGTATTTAATATAAAGAACAGCAATAATTTAGCTGCTGTTCTCATGGAAAATATATTAATTTTTAATAGAAGCATCACTGTTGCTTCATAAATTCACATTTCCTTAAATACTAGGCTGAAACTGTTCTACTTAGCCACACAGCTGCTGGCTACTGAGTATTTTAAAGAACTGTATTATCCTAGCAGTAATTTCCTTCAGGAAGCACCTGAGGTAAAATAAATCAACTTCCCTAAACTGTCTTCGGAGCCCTAACAAGCAGAAATAGGGCAGAGTCATCTTGAATATCTTTGTCCACATTTACACTGTCTTTAGGAACCAGATACACATCAACAGCACTGGAGACACGGGCATAAACCCAGAACACAAACTGGAAGGAATCAGCGTGGAAACCTGATTTATATGCCATATTATGAATTGTACAACTGCACATTTGGGTTTTCCACCTTGTTTCCAGGTAGAAAAGTACAGTTCTCCAGGGAGGCAAAAATCACAGGGTTGCACAGAAGAACTGAGTGCTCTTAATGCTCCTTTATCCCATTTTAATATAGAATTGAAGTCCTCAAGTACACATACTCCCAGCTACATTATTAATAGGGAACACCCTCCAAGTCTCCTTTGTGTTTTGTGAGTGTGGGATGACAAGAGTTTGTAGATGTCTAGGAGGAATAGTTCTGTCACAAACCAATGCACTTCTTACTTCACAAGTTGTGGCGGGTTGACCCTGACTGTACGCCAGGTGCCCACCAAAGCCGTTCTATCACTCCCCCTCCTCAGCTGGACAGGGGAGAGAAAATATAACAAAGAGCTTGTGGGTCCAGATAAGGACAGGAGAGATCACTCACCAATTACCGTCACGGGCAAAACAGACTCAACTTGGGGTAAAGTAACTTAATTTATTAGAAATCAACCAGAGTAGGGTAATGGGAAATAAAACCAAATCTCAGAACACCTTCCCTCTACCCCTCCCTTCTTCCCGGGCACAACTTCACTCCTGGATTTCTCTACCAACCCCCCCCCAGCGGCACAGGGGGATGGGGAATGGGGTTTACGGTCAGTTCATCCCACGTTATTTCTGCTGCTTCATCCTGCTCAGGGGCAGGACTCATCACGCTCTTCCATGCTCCAGCATGGGGTCCCTCCCACAGGAGACAGTCCTCCACAAACTTCTCCAACATGGGTCCTTCCCACGGGCTGCAGTCCTTCAAGAACTGTTCCAGCATGGGTCCCTTGACGGTGTGCAGTCCTTCAGGAGCACACTGCTCCAGCATGGGTCCCCCATGGGGTCACAAGTCCTGCCAGAAAACCCGCTCCATGGGGTCCCCTCTCCACAGATCCACAGGTCCTGCCAGGAGCCTGCTCCAGCGTGGGGTGCCCACAGGGTCACAGCCTCCTTCGGACACCCACCTGCTCCAGTGTGGGGTCCTCCACGGGCTGCAGGTGGATATCTGCTCCACTGTGGACCTCCATGGACTGCAGGGGGACAGCCTGCCTCACCATGGTCTTCACCATGGGCTGTCAGGGAATCTCTGCTCTGGTGCCTGGAATATCTCCTCCCCCTCCTTCCTCACTGACCTGGGTGTCCGCAGGGTTGTTTCTCTTACATGTTCTCACTCCTCTCTCCAGCGGCTGTTTCTCTCTGTCCCAACTTTTTCCTTCTTAAGTATGTTGTCACAGAGGTGCTACCACTGTCACTGATTAGCTCGGCCTTGGCCGGCGGCAGGTCCGTCTTCGAGCCAGCTGGTATGGGCTCTCTCGAACACAGGGGAAGCTTCCAGCAGCTTCTTACAGAAGCCACCCCTGTAATCCCCCCCGCTACCAAAACCTTGCCACACAAACCCAATACACAAGTCTAGTGTGGCATACACTCCAATTGTTAATTTGAGCAACCCTGTGTACTAGTTACTAAAAGGACAGATAAACAGTTGGTTTCAGGGCATTTTAAGGTTTTGCCACAAGATTTTGGGTTTTAAGGTTTTGGTGGGCAAGCCCTTCATCACTCTAACAGCAGTTTGCATTTTTGTTAGGCAAAGATTTGTTTCCTTTCTCACAAACGTTCAGGGACTTCAGGGTTCCTTAGCTGTATTCCTTTCCTAGTCTCATTTGACATGGACCTCACAAATGGGGAAACTCCCCTTCTGGGGCTTCAGGCCCATTCTCCAGTGAACCTTGTCACAACCATTATGTTCCTTAGGTCCTACCTGACTGGCTCCCTTGCCTCTGCCCTCCTGTTTTGTATCTACAAAGCCCAGGCAGAATTCCACAATGTTCTTGCTGGCAGGCTTGCAGGGATATAGCAATCTCCAGTATGCAGAAGTAGGCCTTGCTCAGATGCTTGTCCAGTTGAATACTGAGTATCTCCAGGGATGAAGATTCCTTAACCTCTTTGGACAACCTGTTCCAATATTTTCCTACTGTCACTATGAAATCTTTTGTAGAATTTTTTTTCTTGTGTTTTTGCAGAATTTTGATTGTTGCAACTTGGGATTGTTGACTCTTTTCCTACTGCTGGAAAGAATCTGGCTCCATCTTCTCCGCACTCTGCAATTAGGTAGTTGAATACAATAGAAATATTTACCTCTCTTTAGCTTTCTATACTAAATGCTATGCAAAACCATTTCTCCGAGCCTCTCTTCCTGCATTGTGCATATCCAGATGTCAGATATCTTGGTGGCTTTCTGCTGGACTAGCTCTGTATGTCAATGTCTTTCTTGAACAAAGAAGCCCAAAGCTGTATGCAGTACCCTCCAAATATTTTCAGTATTCTTTCCTCCAAGATCAGAGCTTGTATTTGCAGAGCCAAAGCACGTGATATATGTTTCACATGCAGAGACATATGAAACAGGATTTTTAAGAGGGCAAGTGCTGCATCAAAACCACCAGTCAGCCAGTTTATTCTCTAGAAGTAGACAACAATTTTAATGACAGGAAAGATCAGAACTGAAAATAAGTAATTAGACCATGACTGCAGAAGTGATTATTGTTAGGGAGAACAGTAGTGGATGCCTAGGAAATGTGTGAATCAAGTCTGACTTTTATGCCTTGTTGTTAGGTGATGTACATGGTGAGTATCACTCACAAGAATATGAAACATGTCTCTTTCTTACAATGTGTTGTCAACTCTTTCTATGAAGCAACTTGGAAATAGAAAATCACATGGATATTCAGGTATTTATAAAAATGATCCCCCACAAACATAGAAATTGAAAAAGTCCTCAAAACATTTGCTAAATAGAGTTTGGGGTTTTTTATGACAGAAACTTAATAGTTTTAAAAACAATTTCTTTTCTTCTTAAATCACATTTAAGATCAATATCAACAGTCAATTGGGAAAATAAAACACTTTCATGAATCATCTTCTTGAAAAATGATAGCTAATTTGCATGCTAATGCAACAAATGTTGTGCCAATGTTTTCAACATTTTTGTTATTCTACATCCTAAAGTGGCAGGTTCAAAGTGATGAAGAATCATAAGGATCATGGAAAAGGACAGATAATGCTAAAGCTTCTTACTGTTGAAGGGTTTTGGGATGGAGACACATGTCCCAAGCATCTGAATCAAAATCTGAGACAATTAAGCTGATTGAGGAATAAACAATAAGGTTTGGTGCTACAACCTTTTTATCCAATTCAAAAAAAGAATTGGCTAAGCGTTAGTAGCCAAACACTTCAATTTATGAAGGCTACAATGGTTTTATTTTTCTCCGAATTATATCACTGTATTCCCCACATTTACATTTCAGCGCAGAAAAATGCTTCTCTCCTGAAAGCTATTAATTGTTTTCAGTTAAAGGAAGATGGAGACCTCCTTCTCTGTCTGAGAAGAGCTGATATTGACAGTAGAGTGAGGCAGCAGCATAGCAGAGCTTGTTCTTGGACCAATTTCCATAGCCCTTGGGAATGTACTGTAAAGAATTTCAGTAAACAATTATGCTTGCACAAACAGATTCAAGCTGCTACAAATCACTTCACTTCTTGTTCTTAAACAAAACTATTTAACTTACCCACTGCATGCTTTTGGCAGGCTGTGGCAGGAAGAGAGAGGGAGAGACAGCTGTATTGCAGTTTCACTGTCTCTAAAGCTTTTAACAGTTTCCAGTGTTTTGATGCCAGAATCACTGCATACTTTAGACCACACCTCAATAAAATTTTTTCCAGATGTTTTGTAGTAAACATGACATAAGAGTAGATTAAAAGATGGAAGAGTCAGAATTCAGAATGCGAGTGGATCTTGAGATACCTATGACACACCCTCACTTACATACGTTAAGGTAGGGCAGTAAACTGCAGGGGACAAGAAGTTTGACTATGGGCCAAGAAACGACATTATTAAACAAAAAAAAGCACTACATATTATTTCACTTTTGGAGACACCACTGATAAAAGCTACTTAATATATATTCATGTAATATTACATAGAATAGAATAGAATATATAGTAGATATATAAAGTGAAACTAAAAAAGCATATGAGCAAAGAGAGGGTAAGTTTCTTTCCAGTCTGAGGGTGTGTTTCATGTTTAAAGAGAAAAAAAACGTAGCAGAGTTTTCAAACCCAATTCACTGAAGCTCATTTTCAAAATGCTTTGAAGCTTCAACTTTACGGGGTTCTTTGCAAAAGTGTCAAAGGTTTTGAAGACTTTCAAAGAAACCTATAGGTTATATGTCTCAAGATCTCATTTTCACCAGATTTATAAGCTTAACACCACCATTGTTCCTCTACTATACTAGACAGTGAGGAGCATAAGTCACACTGAAAGTCAACAAAACATATACATTTTTGTGCTATGCCTTAAATTTTAGTATCTGTTTGACTGTATTTTCTCCATAACACAATCACCCACAAGAAAAGCTACTTGTCTTAAGGACTGATGAACTTTTTAATCATTGATAACCCTTGAACTGAACAAAATCAATTTTGTCTGTCAACATAATTTGAGAAGGGGGAGATATTAAATATGAGTAACAAAATCTTGGTAGCATCTAAATATGAAATTTTAATCTGTCCTGTCCTTAATCTATTCTCGTCTTCTTACTACAGTACCCTTCTTTTTCTCATCAGTGTGCTCAGCAAGAAAATTACTTAATCTCTTATGCCACTACAGTGGCTTGAAACATCTAAATCATTTTCAGCCATAGCATAAAGAAATTAATTCATTTGCCCAGAACAGGGGAAAAAAAAAAAAAAAAAAAGGTTAGGACTGATACCACTTCAACACCTAAAAGAGGATGAAACAGACCTGGGGATGTCCTTATAATGCTGTTGAGAGTACTACTAGTCCCTTACCTATAAAATGTTAGCTAACAGAGAGGATCTTCAGGGCTGGCATTGTCTTATCCCAGTTTGTGATGAATACATTACAATCTTTGTTCATTTGCCATAAATTTTGTTGAAAGGTACCTTTGTGTGTCAGCATTTACTATTTAATTTCAGGTGTCACAGGACTTCGCTGACAGCCAAAGGGAGGTAACGGTGAATAATAACATTAATAGGGAGCGAAGTAAGTTTTGTACAGAGAGGTAGTATTTTTATAATCCTGTATACTATATACTATTGCAAAAAACCAGAGAAGTCTATGGATACATACACTTTTTCTAAAGTGTTGAAGAGAAGCCACAATTACAAGATTAATAGTTCAATTTTAAACCATTCATTAAAATTACTCTTTTAATTTTACACCTTAATGTTCAGCATTTTAAGTGGTTGCTCTCCCAAGAAAAACACTTCAGCTCCTTCTTTCAGACACTTCAGAAAGGAGAATAAAAGCTGCATGACAATAAGAAAAGAGGCTTGGGGGCAAAAAAGATAATTGTGTAGCAATCTGATACTAAAAGGACAGTGGGAACCAATCCACTTGACTCAAAAGCCTTTTGCAAATCAAGTACCTCCATTTATTCCTTTGCAGCATGTGCATAAAAAAAGCTTAAATAGTGTAAAAAGGTATTATGATTAAGTAATGCATGGATTTGATCCTTCATTCCTTAGAAATATAAGTAGTTTCTTATTTACACAAGTATGGATGACTTTGCATGTACTGCTTACTTGAGTAATGATTATTGCTTTGAGCATGGTATCGATACACTATTACTAGATTCCTAATCATGGAATGCTATTATTCAACTATAAATTATTATTATAACTGAAATTGCACACATACTAGTTATAGTTTAGTGCAGTGTTCTTAAAGATTGATATCATAGATTTCTATAAAGAAGGAATATAATACAAGTAATATTTTCTGTTAAACCTTAGAAGTGTGAAAGTAGGTCCAGTTCCATGCCAAAAAATATGTTGGAAACTGCTTTAATCATATGCTGGAATAGGAAAATAAAAAATATTTGGTTTCACCAAAATACATATTCCACATCATAACTTCTTCACATTGTGTTTTTTGTTTGGTTGGTTGTTTTTTTAATGCAAACAGTATCTTTTGGGTGCCAATTGATGCAATGGTCTTGATTTTAAGTGAAAAAAAAAAAAAAGTTTTATTAAATACAGCCCTTCTATTATACTTAATTAGCAGTTCTAATCACAAGTACTTTGAAAAAGCAAGCAATGTAATAATTATTTTTTACCTCTCTTCGTTCTTTCCTCCATTCTTCTGTTGATATGGGCTGGCTTTAGTGGAAATTAGAGAAGGGAGGAAAACAAAAAAGATGTCTTACAGATATCTAGATCAAAGATTAATCATGAAAAGTGTTAGAAGACTAACTTGGAGACTTCTTGGATCATACTTAGAGATGATGGATTTAACTTCCTTGAAATCTAATAGGCTGATGTCTTGATTCTCCTGGCAAACACGTATACCCACTCCACTTCTCACTTTGCTCTTTCTCCCAGGTCCATTTGTTTACCAGTCAAGTAGGTCCATCCACTCCACACCACTGGAACCTGTCTTCCCATCTGCCAGCATAGCAACACCAGCAAACAGGCCTCGAGCATATTTGTCTCCTTTCCAGTCCAACTCAATGACAAGTGGCACTGCCAGTTAAGAGACAAGTGGATGCTCTTTTGCCTTGTCTTTATTATTGCTTTTCTCCTTCATTTAAGTAGACCTAGATTTGTCATCAAAGACACCCTTACCCAGTTTAGCATCAGGCACCCTACCAAGCCACTTGACTCCGAAGTACAGTCACTATATAAGAGGGCAGAACCAGCCTCTGAGGTGTACATAAGGTCTTCCCATGGATGATGAGTGTCTGTTTTCCTAATTACATGCACAAACCTAGTCTCTTAAATTCACTGAATCCATGCCGACAATCTTAGTAGTATCTTTTGCCCAAACAGACATGCCTTGCAAACCCCCATGCTCAAGAGTACATTTAATCTCCATGGTGATTCTACTGGAGACAATGGACTTCATCTCACTCGGAGCTACTGTTCAAACCGGCTTCCAGAGATTTATGTATTTTAACAGACTGGCTGGTTTTTTGTCTATTTTAAAACACTAGGTCCTGAATTTCATCAATATAGTAAGTCACCATTCTTCAAATCAGGTACAACATATTTAATCTATAAAAACTGTTTTGTCTCAACTACATTGCGGTTAGTATTCCATGTGGGGACCCCCCTTCCCCCCCCCCCCCCCCCCCCAAAGCAGAGTATTGTTTAGAATATAGTTGTAAATAAACTATTCTTTCCTTCTGACAAGGTATTCATAATATGGTCAAAAATCTTTCCCTGCACTGTAAAACTATTCTAAGCCAAATAGAAGTAAGGCATTGCAATTAGCTGATAATAAATGGTCTAAAGTATCTAAATGAGCCTGGTATATCTTTCATCAAGTCATTTATTTACTAGAACCAACTAATCTTAATGCATGATGGAACATACACTTTTGTTAAATATCAGAATGAAGTAGGGAATATATCAAGTATTGTTTTTTTCTGAGATGATAGCCTAACAAAATACAGTGTTAAGGGTTGACCCTGGGCAGTAGCCAAGCACCCACAGAGCCACTCACTGATTCCCCTCTCCCACAGGACAGGGAGAAAACAGAAGGAAGGTAGGAAGACACAAAGATCAAGATAACAACAATTTAACAGGTGAAACAAAAGCTGTGCATTCAGCATGCGTAACAGTTACGTGGGAAGACAAACACCATGACCATGAAAGTCTCCACTTCCTCCTTGTTGTGTCTCTTCCCAGTGTCTTGCCCACCCCCAGCCTACTCACTGGGGACAGGGGCACAGAGCGGAAAAAAGAAAAAGCCCTGACCCCATGCAAGCACTGCTCAACGATAACCAATCCGCTGGTGCGTTAACAACACTGGTTTAGTCACAAATCCAAAACACAGAACCATTTGGCCTGCTGTGAAGAAAATTAACTCCATCCCAGACAGATCCAGTACATACAGACATGCTGCAGAAGAGAACATTAACTTCTTAAATCAGCATCAAAAAATTAATTGTGTTAGCTAATTAAATAGTGTGTACTCTGAAGTCCATCAAGCAATTGCTGTAACATTTAGCACTCATTCACCATGCATCCAAACTTCCTCCATTACAAAATAGTTGAATGAGATTGTGAACACCTTTTAAATCAAATGTCATCTATCAACAGTAAATCTATGAAGATTGTCCATTTTGATGCTATGCTATGCATAAGGAATAAAGAAATGTTTGATATAATTTAAAAAGAAGGAAAAAAAAATCCAAGGTCATCATCAAGTTGGGCATCAAAATGTGGTATTGATGTCAGTATGCTGAAGATAAAAGCAAAATATTACAACAATGGAAAATGAACCTGTGCCTTCCTATACAGAGTTAGAACCTCTTTGGCTACAAAGAAAAAAATTATATGGTGCCAAAGTCCAGTTTAAGATATGCTTTTTGAATTTCTTTTCTCTGTAAACTTTCTGAAAGGGGATTAAAACAATTTATTTGATTTTTGACAGATTGTTTATCTGAAGAGCCAATTTAAATAAGGAGGGGGTGGGGATGGGAAAACTAATGAAAAAATGAATGCCTCAGATAAGATCAAGTTCCTAGTTTGATTACAGACAAATTTTAAATGAAATTACTTTTAAAGTTTATCTGATAATGCGGTATTGAAAGCTGGTGTTCTGGGAAGTAATATTTTCATTTCTGCACTACTTTATCAACAGGGGCTTAAATTTATATGCTTTGGGATTGTAATGATCAGGTCTAATTTAGTAGAAATTTGACAAAAAGAACAAAATTCCATGATGCTCAGAAATTAAGAGGAATGGGGAGTAAGAGTGAAGTTGGCTTAGTATTCTACTATTTTTAATTAAAATTTTGTGATCTAGAAAATAGTACAGTTGTAGTTATGTATTATCATATTAATAGGGTTCTAATTTTCTATGCTTGTTTACTAAATGATCTGTTGAATGCAAAACAGTGGTTTGATTCATTTTCTGACTTATTTCTTGTACAAAAACTGATCTGAAGCATAATGTCCCTCTTATTACTTGAAAGAGAAGCTTGCTTTCATATATTTGTTGTAAAAAATAAGTACCCAGATGAAAATTAACTACTAACTGCCTGGGGACAAATTCTATAAATTGCTAGAAAGTCAGTCACTAAGGAAAATTTTTACAGAGTTTTTTTGCTTTGGTTTGGTTTGGTTTTTTTAAACTATGACATACTGGTACTCAAAGATGGCTTGAGGACTTAATAGCCCACAGATGCAGTAAAAAAAGCCAGGATACAAAACATGAGTTTTAATTTGGTCACACCTTCATTAGTTCACGCAGCAGGAACCCAGGCAGTCATGGTATAAACCTTCAACACTCTCAGTTGACTCTCAGTCTGGGGTTAGAACAGGAAAATATAACCCCCATACAGATGTTAAAAAGATGGGAACAAGCATATTTATTTACTGCATGTGAAAGAACACCATACCTGAGAAGACATCTAGGTTAGGCGTCCAAATTTACTTCTAATTCTGGTTTATTTAATTCTGGTTTGTTAGGACATCCTCTGGAAAGAACTTGTGCAACAGATGCTTGCCAAAAGGAGGTGGCTGAGGTTAACTGACCTGCTTCCCCAAATCCCTGTTTGAGCTCCCTTACAGTTAACAATTCCTTACTTAGTATCAGTCAATGCATATCCAGTCCCTGACCAAATGAGCACATCCTAAGGGTTCTGATTAGTTTTGATATCAGCTCTGACCTTTATGAAAGGAAGCTAAAAACTCCCCCTGCATATTTGCAAGTTCCTTCTCAATCTGTGTTGCCTGGCCAACTCCCTGCCAAAACTTTTGCTGAAACATTTCAGACCATTTTATGCTTACTTCTGGAAAAAGGTCCTAAATCTGCCCTAAAGCTCTTATCAATCATCTTAAAAATTCCCAATTCTTTGCAACAAGGTCTTTAGGGCATCAACCCTTGCACTTGCACAGAACAAGTCCTTGCACTTCTAATACAGGTTAGCTGCCCCACTGCAGCTAGGACCCGTACAGGAACCTCAAGGAGAAATGGGCAGACTCTTGTGGCTGGAATGAAGAATATTATGCCTGATGATTCAAACTGCAGTTCTCATGAACTGTTCCTTTCTTCTGGGAAATTGAATTAAGAGCAAAATTAGTAAAGTCACCCAGTGGACTTTGATCTGCAGTTGAGGAGTAGAAGGTTCACGTATATTTTATGCACATCTGAATGTCAGCAACCTTAGGTACATCTCTTAAGTCCGTACTGATCTCATGAGCAGTCACATAATTCAGCAACAACCTGAGTTAATCATATTGTGGTCCTGGCTCCCTGTGAAGGCATTGTGTTCCCTTGAAAGTAAAACCGGCCCCAATATATTTTATCCTATCTTTAATGAACTTCTAGATTACTTTTCCACAAGTGAACACAGACATTTACTGCCTAATGGACATTTTAAGTGGACATTTCATTCACCTGCAGAATGTTACTCCATATATACCTACCCAGAGCTGCCTCCTCACCACTGCACAGCAGTGAAGCTATGGGCCAGCTAGCTGCTTCACAGTATGTGCTATATCGTGCTGATACATCTACTTGCCAAGATAGTCTCCAATGTTTTTTTTTTTAAAGTTGGTAAAATTTTGGCAGCATAAGGGATTTTCAGAAATCATACCTGTAAAAGATGCTCATAGCAAGTTACTTGTTTAGTGTATGAAACATAATGTTTAGCACAAAGTACAGTAAATATCTGATGTATGGGTGTGCAATATTTTTGTGATGTAGCAGTATATCCTATGGCATTAACAAACACTCAAAAGATATTTAGGAATCATATAAAAATTACACCAGATATTAAAAAAATCTATGTGACCAAAGTGTGGCTAAACCAGCCCTTGAGCCCTGTTACAAGTTCCAGTGCTTTGAGAAAGCTGGTCTTCTGGAGATAGTGCTCAGATGCTCTGTTATCTGGTATCATCAGATCATCTGTTATGATTCTGTCAAGTATAACATTAATTTAAATTGTAAAGATACGGACAGACAATCCATTGCACAACATGAGTAGTTTCGACTTCCAGATCAATGACTAAAATGTCTCTAACTGAACATGTATTAATAACTATTAAAAATAAAGTTAGATGCGTATTACTCTGCTGATTTCATGGACTGGAAGTGCAGATGCTTTAATGAATACTAGAGGGTAAATAATTTATAGTTTGTCTGGAGAAAGATATTGACTAGTAGTTCAAATTATCTAACTATAGTTAGCTTTTGAAGTCCTGAAGACATTCTGATACAAGATTATCATACTCTATCCATTCTTTACTGATTGAATTTCTAGTCAATCAATTTCATTGGATACTATTCTAGTTTTGTAAGCTCCACAATTTCTTAAAATAATCTGATGTCAAAAAGTCACACTTAGTCAAAGAAAACTAAAAATTAACTGACAGCTCTACCTTCTATGCGCCATTCAAATTACATGCATTTCATGGCTTAATTTGCTGCCATTTTAAAAAACTCTAACCAGGTGATTAAGACGGACGGATTTTGTGCATTCTAAAATTCATTGTTCAGTAACAATTAGATAAATTAGTATCTCTATCTCTGACTTGAACAGAATGTAATCTTTGGAACTAAAAATCCTTAAGAACTAACTTTAGAAGGGTTCATCCTATCTGAGATAAACCTGAGAAGTAAAAAAAAATAAATTAATAAATTATTTAGAATTATGCAGAAGTCAATAAATTCTGAAATATCCAAATTCCTACTTTCCCTGTTCCTATGATCAGACAACAAAGCACACTGTATCATTCTAGCTCCACCTCTCCTTCCCTGAAATCATCGGCAAAAAAATATTTAACAATTCAACCTTGGGTAAGGTTGCTGGTGTTTGTTTATTTATTATTATGTCCCTAGAAGTCAATGACTGTTATTTTCATGTTATCTTTTTCCCTATCTTTGCTAAGTTTATGAGAGTGAGGTCCCTCATTATTTCAAGCATAAAATCACTCAAGTCACAGAAATCACACCACCTGAGGAGTTATTCCCAGACACTCAGGCTTTAGGTATGAAGTCCATTTGGCGGCTCGATTGATTATGTGTATTAAACTCAATTTAAACAAATCTGGAACAATACAAAGCTTGTATTTGAAGAGCGAATCCATGACTGAATCAGGTTCCTTCTTTGAAAGTATTTGTGGTGCCTTTCTACAAAAGTCAGATTTCATAAATGCTCCTTAACAATCTAAGAGATATTTCACTGTATACAATGTGGCTGAACTATTTTAATACAGTTTATGAGAACATTATTGTTACTGAAAAGAAATTAGAGATCCATCATTAAAAAATTTTGCTGTCATCACTTGTGTTATAAACATTGTTTTATGCACATCACTCTCTCTTTTCTTATTAAAGGCATATATAACACATGACCAGATTTACATCTAAGGCTCATTTTTACAAATGGCTTGAATATTTATTCTATTTATATCTACAAAAGTGGTCAAAACATGTAGTGTGCAGTAAAAACTGCAGGGAACCAAACCAGCTCCAGGTTCTATCTCTTCACCCACAGCCTCTAGACAGTTTTAGGGGAGCTCCCCTCCATACTAGATTTTTACACTCCCCAGCTGAAAATTACATGTGTGTTGCAAATGTGTGTGCTAGTCCATTAAATATTCCTCTGAAAAATATCGAGAACATTATACAGAAGGAAGTTCCGATCCTTGCCCTTAAGGTCTCCACATCCCTTCTATCATAAAACATCAGGCAAAATGCATTCACATCTTTTCAACTCCTTATGGGTCCATATCGGATAGTAGTATGGATTTGCCCTCCGGAATATATGGGAAGATGTCTGCTTTTCCCCTCTTGCTCCTCTGCCAGAATCAAAGGATAAAAAACTCCTGGGATATGATATAATTATTTTCATTTAAATTACTTGAAATGTCTGCTTGGGGCAGAAGGAAGATGGAAAGAAAGAAAACAAAACTTTGTAAGCATTAAACACCAGTGCTGAAAAGTAACTATAGTCCTCATTAAAACTGACATCAGAACAATTTTCCTTTGATATATACAGTTTGCATGTTATTAGAAGCATTTACATCTTTATATTCTGAATTACTGAGATCCTTCATAACTGTATGTTAATTTCCTTCTGTAATCAGAGTTATTAAAGCAAAGCATGGCATACACTGATGTAGAAGTACAAATAACAGGCTATAATAGTAAATATTTTTCTTCTTGGGAAGCAGAGTACTGTCTTAAATGTATGAATAGTGATAAAATGCCAATCATGCCACTGAAATTCCACTGAAAATTCTCTGAGAAATTCTCTGCACTGTGCTTATCTTTGTGGATCTGCATAAATGAGACATTTGCCAATTGATTATTTTACTCCCACAAGCAGACTTGGAACAATTGTTGCAGTTTCTCATAATTATGGTATGATTTTGTTTATAGGTCAGTTGAAAGTTCAGTCTTATTTTCTTTTTTATGTTTATCTCCTTTTATTCAGTTACTCATGTACTTTTCATGTAACCGCTACTTGCAACCCTGCCATCTTGCAACATTTTGAGGGATGCATTCCTACATCAGCACTATACAGTGTACATGATACAGAGAATCTCGAGCAATTCAAAGGGACACTATGTGTGCATCCACATCAGAAAAAAAATGGCCAAATAGATCCTGATACAGTGTTTTGAGGAATATGTGCAGGGACATGTCTGACCTAGAAAGACTGACCTCACTCCACTGCATTTTGAATCTGAGTCGTGTTTGAAATTTCAGTACTCACCTCCATCTCTAAGTCTTTCTAGTTTGGTCCTGTCTTCCTTGTCTAGACTTGGTCAGTAGAATTAAATGGAACTTTCATGCCATAACTTTGTGGACAGAATTCTCACTCATTAGACTTTTTTTCTTATTATGTCTGGTTTTGTGATTCGCCTGTAATTCTGAGTGTCCCTGTTTCAGAATGTCAAAATTGGCTTACCAGGTTCCCACTGTCTTCAACAATATTTTGCAGTACTCGACTGTATAAATGAGATACATGCTCACAAGTGAAGTATTCAGGTAAGCTGTTATATTCAAAAGTCTGTCTTCGCTGAGAGTTGGGTTAGATCTTGATTCACTAGACAGGGTTACTTACAATGAGACACATAGTATAGTGAATAGTCTGCTATATTTCTAAGTTAATATCCAAGATCTAAACCCTTCAAGAATCTAACAGAAGAGCTCCCTCTCTAGGTACTTTTAAGCACAATGATTCCAGTCTTTCACTTGACTTTTCACAATATTCTTCAAGACAAAAAAAATACTGACTTTTCTAAGAGTGAAATATGGTCAATTAAAAAAAAAAAAAAAAAAGCTCTTACTATCAACTGCTTATGTTCCAGAGGAAAATAGTTAGAAGTAGCAAATTCATTTTCTTTCTGCAAGATAAATTCTCCTCTGTCAGCTCAATACAGCCTATACAAATGGTCAACAGTAATATGTAAGGTCAGTTCATTCTGGGTTTCCATCAGAAAGATTCCTTGATATTATAGTAGATTTTGCTTTGCAAGATTATCATCAGTGCCTTGCACTTATAAGAAAGGAAGCTTTTTTGCCCTTTACAAAACCCTTCAAGATATACACACATGGCATCACAACATGATGAAAACTACATAGTTTGAGCTACCACATTTCAGATTTAATATAAAACCAAAAGCAATTTCCTTTCCCAGTGAGGAGAAAAATAAAATCAGCTCCCATCTCTGAACATGCTTCACAATGGACATAATGCTTTTGCTGGTATTTCATGAAAGGTAAATCTTCAGCAACCAAAGAGGAGTGATTTTTTTAATTCAGAATATAAACATTCTCTATGACAACAAGAATTCTAACAAGAACTAAATGTTCTTTATAAATACAGAGAAAGATGTGAGTGAAGGCTGGGAGGACCATTTCTATGGGACTTAACTTAATGATATAGCAAGTCATTAAATTCAGAAATCAGAGAGATGTGCCTACCGACAACAAAATCCAAATGAATCTTCTCCTCTGGTTTGAAGCAATAGTAGGGACCAGGGCAGAACTGGTCAGAAAAGATTATATTACTTCCTTATGCCTGAAACCAACAACCATCTTCTCTAGCCTCTTTAAGGCCCTATTTTCTGCTGCTGTCTAGCCTTCCTAGAGGGTAGATTTAGATTGGATATAAGGAAGAAATTTTTTATGAGAGTGGTGAAACACTGGATCAGGTTACCCAGAGAAGTTGTGGATGCCCCATGCCTGGAGACATTCAAGGTCAGGTTGGATGGGGCTCTGAGCAACCCAATCGAGTGAAAGATGTCCCTGCCCATGGCAGGGGGGTTGGAACTAGACGATCTTTAAAGGTCCCTCCAACCCAAAACATTTTATGATTCCTTCTGAACCAGAAGCAGAAGGGGTTTGTTGGTAAATTGATTGACAGCAAATAGATCAAAAGGGGAGGGGAAGAGATGTTACATACTTCAGTAGCAGCAGGGGGAGGAGGCAAGGAGATAAAGGAAGAGGAGAAGCAGGGTCCTGTCTACGAATTAGGTTTTAAAGCTCACAGCTCTTCAGTCCCTATCTGTCCACACAACAGAGAAAACTAACTTCAGTGATTGATTATCTGGTTGGGACAGATGGCATTTGTGCAGACAGAGGGAAAGGAGAAGGCAGAAAATAAGTTAACATAACTACCATCCTTTAATTCACAGTACAGTGCACTAATAGTTCCTAGGAATTTACAAGCAGGATAAAAAAGAACTTCAAAAGAAAAAGGAAAAATAGCATGCTTCATTTACTATGTTCAGAGAAACATCAATCAGATTTCATAAAACTATCAGAGGAGGGTAATTACTCTCTATCTTTAACATTGCCAGCCATCTGAATTTCTTCATTTCTTATCAACTTCTTTCTCTATTTCTTTGTACTATTAGCCTACTTACTATCTTAGGACTATCAATTAAAATTTGACGACAAGAAAAAATCTTGCTACTTCAGTTAGATAGAACAGTATACAATATTATTGCAATTGGTTACAAAACAAATCTCAAAGTGACTTTTAAACAAACAAAAAATTACATTTAAATGCTGATATTATGTCCATTTAGTCCAGCAGTGCTCCCTTAAATCAGCGGCTTATTCAACAGGACAGATCAGCATTACTGTATCTCATCAATCCTGTACTGGCACAGAGCATAAGCGCAACACAAATGTGTCAGACAGACATAAGCAAGTAGTACACACACTCCACACATCCATAACAAAGAGTTTTCCATTATTCCTGCATCTTTCTTGGAAACACTATCCTCCAGCAGCAGAAACATTTGTCAGACATTAAAAGTAGTAAGTAGCAGAAGAGAAATGGCTGAAAGCTCTTCAAGATCAGTAAGATAAAAATGAAAATGGGGACTCAGAGAACTTAGGGTCCTGTTACTATTTTGTAATATGAAGAAAATCATCCAAGTACCTGTTGCCAAATGCTGTCTGGCTTCAGAATTTTGAGAGTGTCAACACGCTTCAGCGTGTCCTTTACCACCTTTATATCTTGCAACAAGAAGGATCAGCATCAGTGTTTTGATAGCTCTTGGTCTGTGGAGGTCATGCATTGGTCTGACTCACCTACCTACCTTCATACTGACTGACTGACATACCTACACAGCAGGGAACCAGAGCTGCTTCTGCAAAAGGGAAAAAATATTTCTGTCAGTGCACTGACCATCCCATCTTTGTCTTTTGCTCTTTTCCTTCGCTTGCTATCTACATCACCCATTTAAAATCTAGAGATTCACAGGTAGTTTCATAGAAGTCAGTGACGGGTTTATCTCCAACCAACAGGAAAAGGATCAAGCTCTCAGTGGACATTCATTCAGTGCCGAAGTATATTTAGCACACTTGGCAGGACAACAGGAGTGGTCTTCATGGCTCCTGTGCTGGTTTTGCCTGGGATAGAGTTCATTTATTTCACAGTAGCTAGTATGGGGCTCTGGTCTGGATTTGTGCTGAAAAGAGTGTTGATAATTCAGAGATGTTTTTGTTATTGCTGAGCAGGGCTTGCACAGCGTCAAGGCCTTTTCTGCTTCTCACCCCACCCCACCAGCGAGCAGGCTGGGGGGGGGCACAAGGAGTTGGGAGGGGACACAGCCGACCCCAACTGACCCAAGGGATACCCCAGACCATATGACATCATGCTCAGCATATAAAGCTGGGGGAAGAAGGAAGTGGGGGGGCATTTGAAGTCATGGTGTTTGTCTTCCCGAGTGACTGTTACACGTGATGGAGCCCCGCTTTCCTGGAGATGGCTGAACACCTGCCTGCCGATGGGAAGTGGTGAATGGATTTCTTGTTTTGCTTTGCTTGTGTGCATGGCTTTTGCTTTCCCTAATAAACTGTCTTTATCTCAGCCCACAGGTTTTCTCACTTTTACTCTTCCAAACTCTCCCCCATCCCACCAGGGGGGATTGAGCAAGCAGCTCCATGGTGCTTAGTTGCCAGCTGGGCTTAAACCACAACAGCGCCATATAAAGTGATTAATAGTGACTGACACTGAGACAATCTGAGAGACCAGTATGCACTGAAAATGTATTTTAATTTTGCTGAACATAGAGGGAAAGACGTTGCTTCTAAGCAGAGAGAAATAAGAGTCACTTTATTGCAGTCAAACATCTGCAGTGGCTAAAGCATCAACATCGCCCTTCTACAAAAGCACTGAAAAACATCCTACTGTATTATGACAACCTTCAACATAATTCACAGAGAAACCTTTAGAAAGAGCTTGCGCATCTGAAGAGATGATTTGGGGCACTATGACCACTCCGCTCTTGTTCCCCATATTTTTCAAGCAAATCAGACCTCACAAGCTTGGGAATCCTTCATTAAAGAAGTAATGGCTGGTACTAAATTTTCCCAATGGAAAAATAACAAAACAGTAAAGGACTGGCAGGCTCGAGGGAAAGCTACAACTTGAGTATTACTTTACTTGTACAAGTTGATCCTCTGCCTCTTATGTCAAATTTTCTCTCTTTCTCCCACTGGCATATTCCACCCTGATGTCCTTTATCGTTTAGAAACAAAAAAGGGCTATTTAAAGTGCAATAAATGAAGATTTCCAAAGAATGTATCTAATGAAAAAAGGCCTTTATTTTCACATGTTTCTCAGCTTCACTGAGTAGATCTTTGTTCTGGAGTTAATTGACTCTTTCTGAGCACAGCTTTGATTTTTTGATCTGTTTGATGTTGTTTCAGCTTCTATTTGTTCAATGACCCACTGACAAATAGGTAAGGAAGGAAAACTAGACCAAAAGCTCTGTAGTTTTCATGATGGAGAAAAGCAGGTAAATTCCCTCTTCAGCCACACAGAGGGCAATGTGCAGAAAGCATGTTCATATCACCACCAAGAACATAAGGGTTTCAAAGTAGAATAGTGTATTGGGTTTGTGTGGCAAGGCTTTGGTAGCAGGGCGTTACAGTGGTGGCTTCTGTGAGAAGCTGCTGGAACCTTCCCCTATGTCTGACAGAGCCAATACCAGCCGGCTCTAAGATGGACTCACTGCTGGCCAAGGGTTTTTTTTATTTTCTCTCTCCTGTCGAGCTGAAAGGAGGGAGTGATAGAGCGGCTTTGGTGGGCACCTGGCGCCAACCCACCACAAATAGCTTTATGGAATGGTGAACACAGAAGGGGAATAAAGAGCACTGGAAAAAAGAGTTCTTACAGGAACTAAGATTCTGGAATAATTTGCTTAATTTGGAAAGAAAGGGCTATGTTTCTGGAAAAAAAACCCCACAACTCCGAAGTAAAGACAAAATCAAGTTGGACTTTTTCTTTTACCTTTTTTTTTTTTTTTCATTTTGGATTTTTTTTTTCTTTTCTGAAAGATTCAAATGTCTCATTCTGAAAATATAAATAAGAGATATTTCTACCTTTCTTCAGTTTTTCTATTTAAAGTCAAATGCTGAAAGTAAACACATTCAATTGTTTCCCTTCGCTTGTTTCTATAACCTTCCCAACAATTTTTTCTATATTTGTGTTCTAGAACTAATTTATTTTACAGAACCTGGCTTTTTTAAATGATGAATTTAGGATGCTCAATAAACACTGCTTCATTCCATTCTTTCCAAGGGTGGGGCTTGAAAATGGGCTATGGGAACACTCCTGCAGCATCTTAAAAGTACTATCTAAATCACAAGAAGACATGGCTCCATTTAACTGCAAGAGCTTCCTCTGGAGCTGATAATACCGGGGTCTGGGAGGAAAAATCTCCCTGGAGCTCTTGTTAGCTTGGAAAACTGCCCAGTTTGTATCAGATTAGCATAAAACACTGCACACCTGGTAGAACATGTCCCTGGCATCTCTCTGTGTACTTCTCTGCTCTCATCACAAATTACTTAGAGTAAACAGGACTTTTTTTTTGTATATTGTTCCAAGCTCCATTCAATGAAACAGAACCTAGGATCTCATTTTAAAAAGTTCTAAACTTTTTACTTTTTAGCCATTAAGTCATGAACAGCAAACAGTGTTCTCTCATTTAATGCTAAGGACTGTGTTAAGAAATTATTCATACATTTTTCCATTTTGATCCCTGTTGACCAGTACATTACCTTGCGAGAGCAGTGGAACTAATGCCACAGTAGATAACACTTAATATGCATAACGATGGCAAAACCTGGGTCCTTTTTATGTTACAATAAATACATAAGGTGCTATTTGGTGGGGCAGCTATGATCTACAGTCATGGACTAGAACAACATTCTGACGGGTACTATACAAGCACTCAACATCCTCTGGAAGAAACTGATGTTTGATTAGCAGAATAAAGGTGTATTTAAAATGATTTTTTGAGTCAATCTATACTAAAAATACAATGTGCCTTTCATGTCTCCATTCCATGTGGCCAACTGGAAGCCCAACACTATACAGCAGGAAAGAAGTAAACATAGGAAAGAAAAAAAGAAAATCATAAAGAATTATAAGGGGGCTGGAAAAGATGTTACGAGTGGACCACCCCCTAATTTTACTAATGAGTTTTGTGTAACTGATGTATGGCTACTCTTCTGAAAGACATTACTTCCTTGTTAAAACCTCAAAAAGTAGAATCACTGAGTTGCCTCATAGAATCTGCTACTTAAGAATGTCACATAGAAAAATTAGAAAGATGATGGAATACATGGATGGAATACGTAATGTAGCACCTTTCTTTCACAGCCTGTAATTTGATCAGATGAGGGCAATCATATTTTCAAATAAAAAGTGGGCCAGCAGAAGGCAACTGATCTAAGATACAATTTCTGTGAAACATTTGGTACACATTTGGTTGTTTGCTGTTGCATGAATGTCATTTCTTTTGAGGTTTGCCTCTGGTAGCTTTTTAAAGGGGTTGAATATAAAAGTTGAATAATCTAGGACACTGTTTTGTTTGGATAGATTTTTAGCTGAAGTAGACAGTCTTTGTTAATATATTCCACTGTGCAATAACAGAAAACTTTTATATTTTGCTAAAATACATTGTGCTTTAAAATGCTATACTTTAAAAAAGAACTGTAGCTCATTATCTACACATATGTCTACACAGGTCTATTCATGATACTTTGCCAGTAACTTGTCAACATTTCCTTATTAGCTTTATCTGCCTTCTTTATTAACAGAAAAAAAAGGTCTGCTTCATGAAGGTTGTCTTCATGAAAGTTTCATTGTCTGGTAATACCTTCCTGCTATTCCAAACAGTTCATATATATTCATATATATGTATGTACACATATATATATGTATATACATGAATTACAGTTAAATAGGACAATTATAAGGTAGACTCCCAGAGAGCTCAAGAAAGCTTTCTGAAGATAATAAAAATGAAGTGCATAGATCTTTGGTGTCAGCCACAAAATTATGTCTGTGTTCATCTACACAAGATATGGCCACAGAAAATAACTTTGTGATCAGTGTTAATCCTCAAAGAGAAGATGACTGATATAAGTGAGGTGCTAAAATATTTCACAGTAGCTGCAATATTTCCTATTGTAAATATATGACTACTGTCATTCAATTAAACGTCTTGGCATGGTTGAATATTAAGAGTTTAATTTACCCAAAAAGAACCTAGACAACTTCAAGTCTTTCAGCTGTAAGGACTATTTCTTTCATCACAAATAGTTTTATATGGAAAAGCGGAAAGATTAATTTCAAAGAGCCACTGGAGATAAATAGCTGGTGTCTGGAATACAACTGAGAAATGTCTAATTAAACCGCACTAAATTCTCATCTCTGATACACTAAAATAACTCGAATGGAACTTTGCCGGAATTCACTGTAATTACTGGCTCTGTACACCAGTATGAGAGAAGGTAAGAGCTATAAAAAGTTTTTGATAATTGTCTACCTGGACTTTGGTAAGGCCTTTGACGCTGTCTCCCATAAGATCCCCACAGAAAAGCTGAGGAAGTATGGCCTGCATGAGCAGACAGTAAAGTGGATTGAACACTGGCTGAACGGCCGGGCCCAGAGAGTGGCACAAAGTCTAGGTGAGGCAGTGCACCTTTGGAGTCACTACTGGGTCCAGTCCTGTTCAACATCTTTGTTAATGACCTGGATGATATGCACTCTCAGCAAGTTTGCTGAGGGCACAAAACTGTGAGGAGTGGCTGATATGCCAGGGGGTTGTGCTGTCATCCAGAGGGACCTCAACAGGCTGAAGAAAGGGCCTGACAGGAACCGGTCAGGCAGTGGGCAGACACTGAAACACAGGAGGTTCCATCTGAACGTCAGTGAAAACTTTTCCACTGTGAGGCTGACCGAGCACTGGCACAGGTTTCCCAGGGAGGTTGTGGAGTATCTCTTTGGAGAGGAAATAGAACCGGGGAGGCTGTTGAATATTTGGAGCCCTCTGGACATGGTCCAGGGCAGCCTCCTCTAGGTGACCCTTCTTGAGCAAGGCAAGATGACCTCCAGCAGTCCCTTACAACCGCAACCATTCTGTGATTCTGTGAATCAGAATCTAACAAATATAGAAAAATTATAAGCACAGGGATATAAGGCTTAATTTAGCTATGCACAGAAAACGTAAGGAAAATAAAAAAGAAAAAGAAAAAAAAGAGCAGGATTTTTGTTGTGTTTGGTTTTTTTAAGAAGAGATATGAGATGAGATGAGGAGCAAAAGGATCTATACAAAAAGACGGCTACATACAAGTGCTGAAATTGCCAACCATGTAGAAAGAACAAAAATATAGTGTTAGGAAAACAAGCAAGACTGCATAGTCAGATCCCAGAGTGGTAACAAAACAATTTACATTCTAATAAAAACTGAAGAAGATGTTAAACAAAAGCTAACAAGGCTAGACAGTTTCAAACCAGCAGGCCAACCTGTATCTGAGAAGGTCTCTGAGCATTGTTATTGCTCATTTTCAGTAACCCTTGGAACAGCAAGGTAATTCCAAAAGACTGAAAGAAAGAACGGGGCGCAGATACTGAAGATGACCTGAGTAACTACAAACCGCTCCAACTAACATTGCTGCTAGACAAAATAATAGAACCTGATTAAGAAAAATTTAATGAAGGTAAATGTAATTAGTGCAAACCAACATGGGTTTATAAAAAATAGATCTTGTCAAAATATCCTGATGTTTTGAAGGTGGGGGTTTTTTTCTGAGGTGACAAATTTGGATCACATAAAATTTGCATATATATGCATTTATATCTGTTTCTGCATACATTGTAATAGTATGCATTTCAAATTCTGAAGACATTTGACTGGCAGTGTATGCTATTTTAACCAAGATACTGAATTATTATAAATATGACATACTAAATATCTCAAAATGTAAATGTAACAAAGGGAATGCGTGGCTTCTAGTGAGAACCAGCAGAAACCTGATTTTCAACCCTTCATTATTTAACATCTTTATTATCTGAACTGCAGAAAAATATATACTCTTTGAAGCTGAAGGTGACTTGAAGTTTACACGTCACAAGCTCGGGACACCTAGGTCAACTGGTAAAAGGAAACATTAGGCATTTTAATATGGACATGTGTAATATCATAAACCAAGGATAAAGAACATAGTTCCAGACTAAGACATTCAATGCTGGGAGGAAATGTGTCAAAAGTGTGACATGTACATTAGTCAGAAAAAGAAGACAAAAGAAACTGTACCCCCTTGATAAATGAGACAGGGCATCTGGTGACAACTGACATGGAGAAGGCTGAAGTACTCAATAACTTTCTTTCCTCCAGTTTTCACTGATAATAGCATTCCCCGCCATCTCTTAAGCCCCTGAATCTCAAGGCAGGCACTAGGGGAATGAAGTCCCATTCATTGGAGGAAAAGATCAGGTTCAAGACCATCTGAGGAACCTGAATATACACAAGTTCATGGGACCTGAGAAGATGCATTCCAGGGTCCTGAGGGAACTGGCAGATGTAGTTGCTAAGCTGCTCTCTATCACATCCGAAAAGTCATGACAGTCAAGCAAAGTCCCCAGTGACTGGAAAAGGGGAAACAATGCACCATTTTTAAAGAGTATAAAAATGAATACCCTGGGAACTACCAAGCAGTCAGCTTCACCTCTGTGCTTGGGAAGATCATGGAACAGATTCTCCCAGAATCCCTGTCTAGACATGTGGATGACAGGGAAGTGATTAGAGACAGCTAGCATGGCTTCACCAAGGACAAATCATGCCTAACTGATCTGGTGGCCTTCTGTGATGGAGTGACTGCATTGGTGGATAAGGTAAGA
This sequence comes from Astur gentilis, assembly GCF_929443795.1. Taxonomy (NCBI): domain Eukaryota; kingdom Metazoa; phylum Chordata; class Aves; order Accipitriformes; family Accipitridae; genus Astur; species Astur gentilis. The sequence goes on along the minus strand of NC_064893.1, from coordinate 7,139,340 downwards.
GCTGGTGATGTAACCTATCTAGACTTCTGCAAGGCCATTGACACGGTCCCACATAACACCCTTGTCTCTAAATTGGAGAGATATGGGTTTGATGAATGGACTGTTACATGGATAAGGATTGGCTGGATAGCAATGCCCAAAGAGTTGTTGTCAATGGCTCAATGTCCAAATGGAGATCCATAATGAGTGGTGTCCCTCAGGTGTCTGTACTGGGACAGGTTCTGTTAAATATCTTTATTAATGACAGACAGTGGGGTTGAGCGCATCCCTTGGCAAGTTTGTGGATTACACCAAGGTGAGTGGTGCAGTTGATATGCCTGTGGGAAAGGATGCCATCCAGAGGGACCTGGACAGGCTTGAGGAGTGGTCCCATATAAACGTCATGAAGTTCAGGTATGAGCTGGCAGTGTGTGCTTGCAGTCCAGAAAGCCAATTGTATCCTGGGCTGTGTAAAAAGAAGCATGGCCAGCAGGTCCAGGGAGGTGATTCTCCTCCTCTACTCTGCTCTCGTGAGACCCCACCTAGAGTACTGTGTTCAGCTCTGGGACCCCCAGCACAAGAAAGACATGGACCTGTTAGAAAAGGTCCAGAAGAGGGCCATAAAAATGGGCAGAGGGCTTCTCCCTTTCATAAATAGAAAGGCTGAGAGAGTTGGGGTTGTTTATCCTAGAGAAGAGAAGGCTCTGGGGATGCCTTTCCATACATAAAGGGGGGCTTACAAGAAAGCTGGACAAAGACTTTTTACCAGGGTGTGTAGTGATGGGATGGGGATAACAGTTTTAAACTAAAAGAGGGTAGATTTAGATTAGACAGAAGGAAGAAATTCTGGAACAAGTTGCCCTGAGAAGCTATGGATGCCCCATACATGGAAGTGTTAAAGGTCAAGCTGGACAGGGCTTTTGAGAAACCTGCTCTAGTGGAAGATGTCCCTGCCCATGGCAGGGGAGTTGGACCAGATGATCTTTAAGGTCCTTCCAACCCAAGTCATTCTGAGGTTCATTGATTCTATGATTCTATGATGTGTAAAGTAGATGAAAGTAGTAACACAAGCTACCATATCAACGTAGCTGGGTTCAGTGCTCCTTTTTGGCCTTATAAGCTATGAATATGTAGCTTTGGGACCATGGTTCACTCACAGCATTCCTTTGATGAAATTTTTTTCCATATGTATAATATATAGGCACTGTACTGACCTAAAGTCTGAAAGTGCATTTTATGCATAAATATAAACAGAGTTAATAAAAGCATTCCTAATAATGATATTCTAATAATTGTTTTTAGAAAAAATTAATCCTAACCTCATTCATAATATCTGATTATCTGATTTAACATGCCAGGATTATGGCACAGCAATTAAGTGGTGAAGGAATTTCAATTGAGTTATTACCTGTGTACCTAGCTTTCACATATGAATGAATTAATCAAGAATCAATGAAGACTATCTCGCTTAGTTTCAGGCTCAGCAAATTACTCAATATGTTGATGAATCAATGAAAATCCAAAAGAAGTCAGTGGAGTCAGTTTATTGCTGGAGGAAAACATAGGGAGAGGGCAGAGAGCAGGGAGTAAGATGATTACTAAAATGAGAAAGAAGGCATGTGAGAAATGGCAAATAAATTAAGAGCAGAAGCAAATGGGTGTGTGGTCCAGTGGTGTGTGGTTTTGGATCTTTAATGGATACCATGTCCTATCTATGGGGAATTCCGCTATCATGTCTAACAGCTTGGCCGGACCAGGGAAAAAGCAGGTAGGACATTCATCATAAAACTGACAGTATGCCCAGTAGCATAATTTTTTTTGGATGTAAAACCAAAGGAAAGCATATTAGAGAGTACAGCTTGCTGAAGCTTGGGAGCAGGTAGCCAGCAGAGCCTGCCCTGTGCAGGATATGCTTCTGACTCCATTTCTCACAGAAGCTCACTCTTCTCCTAATGCAATGCTAATGCTGCGGACAGGGCAAGCTACTCCCTCTGACTCCAATCCTCAGCAGAAGGTAAACATGTTACTGTCATCGTATGGGAGACAACCTCTCTTCAGCACCCCCCACCCTGACTTTTTTCATGGTCCAGAACAATGGCGAGAGGCCATTAGTTTTAATTTTTAATTACATTTTTAAATTATTTTCCTTGTTTTTCATTTTTACTCATCTTTTTAAGGATATTTGAATTTTTATCTGTATTCAGGGAAAAGAAAAGAACATGTACAAGTCCTTTCTATGTCTCATTGACAATCTGGGCAGAGTCTAGAGATCTTTGTAAGGCATCTGTGTTTGGAAATTTGGTCAACAGGGTGTAAATTAAAGATTTTTGGTTTATTGTTTGTTGATTTGGTTTTAATATGTATGGCTTTTCCCCAACCACAGTCTTTCTACTATTCCCATAAATGTAACTGGGAGTAAAATCACATCCCAGTTTAACTGTGTTTCAAACTGTGTTTCAAGAACTTTACACGAGTGACATTTAAACCCAGTATGTAAGACATGAAAACCTAAAATACATTGCAATTCCCTTGCCTGCTTTGTTGCATCCCCTTGCATCAGGCCCATACACTTTTAAGCTTCCATTTGTTATGGCAGTAATTCTTCCTCTTCTTCTCTGGCAAACTTTCCATCACAGACTTTCTGCTATCCCTTATAGAAATGGACCCTTGCAGTCTTATCAGCTCATCTGCTGGTCTTCTTCTGTATTTCTTCCCTCTAAATTCCAGGTGTTCATCGGCTTCACGATAAATATCGGTGTGAGTACACAAGATGATTGAGCAATCAACCAGAGACATAGCCAAGGCTTTATCACTATTTAGGTTACAAAAAAATGGACAGTAGCACACCTCCAGATTTAATGCACAAAATGCTTATTAGGCAGATAATTCCTACACTGTAGAAACAGAGAAAGTAGAGAGAAATGTAGCATGTGCATGGTTGATTTCCCTGAGCAAAGGTTAAAAAATATTAAATGATACAGCAGTTTTACAAAATCAAACAGAATGTTTATGTTATATTTAGACAGATATCCAAACAGTTCATTAAATTTCTACAAGAAAATGTTACTTTCCCTTTAAACTGGGACTTCAAATATTCTAAATAAACAAATAATAAATGTTCATTCTAAAATATCGCATTCGTTTGTGGGATGGAAATCCTTTAGCTAGAACAGTTCAAATGCTTCCTGCTACTAGAAAGTATTTTTAGCTGCTTATTTTATTTACACATTTAAAGTTGTAACCTAACCTGAGTTTTTACTGATACAAATGCAAAACAGGCAACCAAGTTCCTAGGTATGTTGAGTGGATCTTAGTCATTGATTTATTGAAAACATATTTTTGGAGTGTGTACATAGCTGAAAATAAAATATTCAATAAATATTTTAAATGTTGATAAATATTAACATCAATTATGAACTGTAAGTGTAAATAAATCCTTCAGACCTTCAGTGGGCTTAGCATAGCTACTTAAGTTAAATGTCTGAAAGAACCACCTCTACAGGAGACTGTAAAGCCAAAAAATCTCTACTTTTTTGGGCAGAGAAAAGAGGTAAATGTGAAAGTCAACATCCGTTTCTGCTCTGAATTATCAGTTGGTCAAGCTTAAGGAACAAATAGGAAATGGCCAGCTATTACAGCAGTGCATGAATACTGAGACCATGTTTCAGGCAAGAAAGGTCTCAACTTTGTAAAGTTGTTTGTAAAATTGCAGAGCTATCAAAACCTAGATGTGCCCAGGTTCTTTGTAAATGTCAAACATCAGTCTTGGGAATGCTTTTATTATATCTATGGTATCTTCAAAGCTGGAACTGCAAATGGCTCAGAAGAATTGATTACTGATTACTGCAATTTCCTACACCACCAAAGTTAGATTTAACATGTTCTGCAATTAGCTGGTGGTCTCAGATTATCTACCTATGCAATGCCAATAAAGTAGCTGAATAAATGAAGTGTAATACAGATAAAATCAATGTTAGTTCAAAGGCTGAAGTCTGAAGAACCTTTTAATCATTTGTAGTATCTCATACCAATGGACTGAATAATGAACTTCTCGCTGACAAAATCGTAACCACACAGTTCTTAAAAACAGTAGCACAACTTCCGTTTCCTTCAGTGGGAGAAGACTCAAGCTGCCAGACTGCACTCTTTGTCCCACAGGTCTTCCTGATCTTTCAAAGAAGGATCCCATGTTCATGTGGATTTTGGAAATCATGCCCTGATCAAGTTACATTTTTAACACTGCTATAATATTAAATTTATTCTTTAAAATTTTTAAGACTAGCAAAATGAAAAAGACACTCAGAGTATCATCTCATGAAGAAGACTGATGTTGCTTCTTTAACATTTTCTGTCTGAAGTGACGGAAACACATTTGCAAGTTCCTGTACTTTTGTAAGACCGAGCATGATTGGTATTTAGGAAATAATACAGACATGGGCAGCGACACACCTCAAGAATTAACAAGTTATCTTACATTTAACCTATGAGCCAAATTGCTCTGAGATAGATCAACTTCTGCATATGTAGAAAAAGCAAATGTAGAAAACACCCATAGTTTGTGCATAGTTTGTTATTACCCAAAGCATTAAGAGTATTCTGAAGTCATAAATATTGCTATAATTACTAAACATTGAACATGAGATCTGATTTATAAGATTTAGAGATAAGATTTGGAGATAAGCTTTATAAGATTTAGAGATCCAAGTTGAAATTCCTAAAGAACTCCTATAGTAAAACCTACTGTCTGTCACAGATCCATAGTGGTGTGAGTTACCCAAGCAGATCTACAGTTTCTAATGTCTGGTAAATATATTACATAAAAAGAATTTCCTGTCACAACCGCATCAACTGAAATAATCTTTCAAATGTGTTAAAAGTACCTAAGTGAAAAAATTATAGCTAATCAGAAAATATTTCTCAACTCCTTGCAAAAGAAACTGTCAATGTTCTCAGAGACAATTTTTCAATTCATAATCTTTAACTTCACTTTCAAACTTTATTGCAGACTGCACCACTTACTGAAGCACTTTTTGTGTCTTATTCCATATTATTGCACCAGAGTTTAAAAAAATAAATGAACTAAAAACACAAGCAAAGCAAAAAGAACCCAAGCAAAACCCAGTTTTTAAAACATTAATTCAATGACATTTGCAATTGATTCAATGCCCACTGACCACATCAAACTTTGAATCAGACTTTCTGTATATAGATGAATGTCTGCAATCAGGCTGTGTGCAATGTTGCATACACAGAAGTTAAGGACTCTTCGAAACTCTGGCTTTTCAGCACTGACGCAGGCTCTAGCTGCTGTCACCAATTTGGAAATGACAGCAGACTATTTATTACTATTTCATTCACATGTAAGGTGAAGTATTGTTTAGGATAAGCATATTCATTTAAAAAGTCACCCTGAGTAACTCAGTTCAATGTTGTTAAACAATGACCAGTTAACAAACTGTTGTTTGCCTATTGAATGTTAATTTTATTATACAGTGATGTATAGCACCTTAAGTAACATGTACTATTATGTAATGGTGGATGTAAATTTTGGTCTAATTTATAGCTAAAATGTTCTGAAAGAAAAAAAAGAAAGCATATGTTTAATGTTATGAAATTCTATGGTCTTAAAGGAAACTTAGGCCCTCAGTTTAAAAGTTTAGCATATTTGTAAGTGCTTTGGCACCCAGGGGTAAGAAAAGTGATTAAACGTTAAACCTATATGAAAATATTTTTGCATACTTGAAACTAAATTCTGTAGGATCTCTGAGTTTGCATCCAAACAGGACCTAAACTAAGAAATGTTAATCAGATGTAGCAGAAGCACAACTGAAATTGACCAGATTTCACAAAATATCATTATGTTTGAAAAATTTTCTGGAAGAGAACTATTCCCAAATGTAAGTCTAATAGAATATATGATATCCCCATATACCCAACATTCAAGCACTGAACTGGAAGGGTAGATTCTCTAATTCTAAAGAGTCTGGAACTCCTGAAAAGAAGTTTCTTGTACAATGCTTTGCTCTTTCAAAAGGGACATTACACTTTTTTAATACTTTTCTCGCTTACCCAAGCTGTTTAGGAAAGTCTGGGTCCCATGCAGTCAAAGCTAAGAGATGCGTATTTTTGCTTATACGCAAACCATTAATGATTTACTATACCTGCCCCTTTTTTGATTTCTGCATCAATTATTGTAAAATGGGGTTAAATTCCAACTTCAGCAGTGGTATGGTACCTACTGCAAAAGCATCAAAAGTATCAGAACTAGAAGTTTTAATAGTTCTGTACTGATCAGGTTTACATTGCACATAAGCTGACATAACCAAAAATAAAACCTACCTGTAAAAGACAATTACTTTTTAAGTCAGTTGCTTTCATAGAGAAGCAGATGATCTATGATGAATGCCTATAACATTCTCATTAAGATGACAAGGTCGATGCTTTATGTGTTTTTTAATAAGAACACAAGTGAAAGTTAGTCTGCCCATAGTCATATTCTTATCATTCCATCTTTAAGCCATGTAAAAGACTACAAAGCATGAAATTTGTATTTTCTGTGCTACTTTTTATCTTGTGATGACCTCTCCTGGTTGAGCTGTTCATTAGCCTTGATTCCAGAAGTTAAGGTTGTTTTGATCCCTCTACGCTTATTTTTTTTTTTTTTTTTTTTTTTTTTGTAAAAAGGAGGAATATGAAGAATTTATTGCCAAGGTATGAAAAACATGACTATGAATAAAATTTACAGTAAGATCTGAGTATTATTAGTGTGTGTGATACTGAATCATGGTGTATGTTTATTGTACTACAAGATGGGCTTTCAACACCCACTTCATCTTGAGATAAAACCAAATGAGATTCAAAGCTTTCAACATGATCACTTCCGAATCAGTATTACTGAGAGACATAATTCTAATGACAGAGATAGATTTCCTCACTTTGCAAACAAACATTTGAGATGCAATATATTCACACAAATGACGTCCAATTCTATTCTTTCTGAAAACGGTATTTTTTTAATATGTCAGCACAAGCAGACTGTAAGAAAATATTGAATAGCAAGCTCTTATATAGGGATTCGTAATTCACTGTACACCATGAATCTTGGATACTTCCTAAAAATATGGTAAAGAATAAATTTGCTGTTGTTACTTACTTCAAAGTCAAAACATAAAGTAGTAATGGAGGTGAAAATAAAAATGTGGTTGGAAATCAGTTTTACATCAAAGTTGCATTTCACACAATTTTTAGTGCTTTCAGAAGCATTCTGAATATGATGTTCAAAATAAACTGATGAGGGGGAAAAAAAAAAAAAAAAAAAAAAAGATATAAAAAACTAAGTGCATTCTCTTGTCAAAGAAGAACAAAATTCCCCAATGCCATTCACAATCAGTTGCATACAAAGTGACAAACTATCCCAGAAAATACAGCACAGTGACCAGTTTGTACATCAAAGCGTGCAACAGAATAACCAGTTAAGTGGTGCACCAAAACACTGTGACACAGCACTTGAGTTCCTATTGTGGTACCACTTCCCAAGCACCCATACATCTTTACAAGAATTTTAAGCATGTACTGCAATGTGAACACTCCTTTTGTAATTTTAAGGCTGACGTGTACTTCTAGATATATTTCTGTTTCCAGTAAACAAATCTAACTCCATTTCACTTTCAGAAGTGAGCCAGAAATGAAACGCTATACACTACATAAGGCATGTAGTGTATAAGCCCTTGGAGGGTAAATTAATATAAAGAAATCTTTCAATATCTGAAAAACAAAATTGTCAAGATGGGAATGTATATGAGTAAATTGTAATTAAGATTATATATAACCTTTATTAATGGACTTTCTGGTTATAGTGATGTTAATACAACCATTAACTTCTCAACTAACTTCTTTCAAAAGTTAAAGATTTGTTTGTGGAAACAAATTATCTGGGTAATCAGATAACCCACTGTAGGTCATTTTCAAGTTAAACTACAGCCATTAGTTACTGAATAACAAAAAAAAAAAAAAAAAAAAAAAAAAAAAAAAAATCCTATTATAGAAAAGCAGTATAGGGAACTTTGTTTTCCAAGAACAGATTTCTGACAACCTAAACAATAAATCTTTTTTTTCTCCTGTATATTCCTGTTATGCAGAGCCTGAGAGATGGCCATGAAGAAATAATATTCAGAAGAAAAATTAGATAGCCAGTGAAAACTAAGCTGTAAACCTCAGGATCAATATTTCTCCTAAATCAAAGGTAGAAAAATAACTGAACATCCTACAGCCTCTGAGACCTAGATACAATGCAGACACTGCTGTACATTTTCTGTTGACACACAAATAAATGACTAAGTGTAACCAAATCCTGGAACAATAACATTGTTTTATTTTTCAATAGGTATCACATGATAACAGATAGAAACCCACTGAGAAAGCATAGCAGTGCTCCAGTTGTCTAATCATTGCATTGTTCATTCCTGCTCCCAAGGAAACAAATAAATAAATTTAATGATCCTCATAGATCTCTATGCAGTATATACATTACATTCTAAGACAATTCCCTGCTTGGTCAGTAGAATCAGCCCCTATTCACACACACACAATCCCAACACATCTATCTGTATAACATCTTAGGACATGTCTTTCCTCTATGAACAGCAGAGGAAGTCAACAGCAGTTTCTATTTTTGACGATTCTATAAAAATGCACTGCTTCATTTCAGTATGCATTTCAAAAATACTTTGCAAATGGCAAATGCTTTACATGGTCTGACGATAAATAACTAAATACTTAACACTGACATCTACCTGCAAATGTTTTGCTGGAAACTACAGCTCAGTGCAATGTTAAAGATTTGACCTAACACCCATTGAAATCAATGAGTATGCTGTGATTTTTACACTGATAGCAGAATTGGGTCCTGTATAGGTGTTCTGCACTCCTCCGGTCTAAAGTTCAGCATTTCAGCAGATGCTTGATCATTTCTCTACTATTCCTACCTTCCTAGAGGGGCAATTCTTGGTCTCCTCTAAAATACCTTTGCTCATTTTATTATGGCAACCAAAACTTCACTCTCAAGAAATGCTGTCCTGGCTCAGTTCCTTCTCATCAACTTCCCATCATTCTTTCCTCTTCAAATGAGACAAAATTTTCTCTTGCTGCTCCTTGATAAAGCACTAGTTATGGAAACTGCTCACATCTCCTCTTTTCCCTCACACAACTGTGGAAGTGAGGTACTTCCAAATGCAAATTGCATACCTTCTGAAGAAGGTGGGAAAAACCAAAACAAACTAACCAACCAACCAAAAACTACCCCCAAACTTTGAACAGCTTCTGTCTGATTCCTTTCCCCCTCTGACTCCATTGCAGAAACAAGACTACATCACAGAGCAGGTCTTTCAACTTTCCACACCAGCTACCACAGAAATCATCTACACTAAGGAAGATCTGATGGGGAGCACTGCGAACAGTATCAAACCTCAGTGCACACATCCACATACAAATACACAGAAAATCAAACACAAGATTTACCAGCAGAGAAAAAACAATCAACCTCCCAGAGTTGTGGGAATTCCCCTCTCGCTTATTGCAGAGCTGAAATTGTGCATGCTTCTTAGAAAAGGGTACTTACGAGATGCAGGCAGAGCAGTCCTGGCTCTGCAGCTAATGCTGCTGAAAATCCAGAGGAAGAGAGCTGCCCTGCAGCCAGCTCGGGTAACCACAACCATCCTTCACGTCCTGGCTCCCTGTACTCCAAATGCCAGCCGCAGAAGACCTGCTTTTCTCCACTTTGGCCCCTTCTCTCTCTCTCCTTTTCTTTCTCTGAGGAGGAGGCGAGGAGGTAAAGGGGGCAGGGCTTTACCTTGGGGTAGCAGCCAACCCCCCTCTTCGTCTGCTATCTCTGGGTTTGCAGCAGCAGGATAAGTCCCGGTACTTTTCTTTCCCTTATTTCTCTGTGTGTGTGTCTGTGCCTGCTTCTCAGAGGAAGGGGGGGGGGGGGGGGGGGGAGCCACGAAGTATCAAATAACAAGGATCGTAGAAGAGAAAAAGAAAAATTAAAAGAGCAATCCCCAAAAAGACGCGGGGGGGGGGGGGGGGGTGGGAGGGAAAGGGAGATGGAGATGAAGGGAAGGGAGAAAGGCGGAAAAAGCTGTTGGTGCTGCTAATGCTGCTGTTGATGCTACCACTGCAGCTGAGCCCTTCTTCCTGCACAGAGCAGCGCTGCTGAGAGAAGCTAGCAATAACCTCCCAGCTCAGATATATATACACAGTGTACACGCACACACAACCGGGGAGCCAAACACACACTCACACAGGAGCAGGGAGAGGGGAGAGGGAGGGAGAGACACTCCCGCAGCAGAGAAGCGAGCTCAGAGCCTCTCTCCTCATGTATTCATCATATTCCAGCGGGAGGGAGGGAACGCTGCCACCAGCAGCAGCAACTTCCCCCTACCTCCCCCCTCCCCCCCCCCCCCCAAAAAAAAAACACCCAACAAACAGAAGCAGAAGGGAAAATCCTCTCCCTAGCGCTCCCCTCCCCTTCCCTCCGCTTCCTCCAGCTCCTCCCTCTTCCTCTGCGCCCCTCCGGCCTCCCGGACCCTGCTCGTCCTCCCTCGCCTGGTTCAGAGCCAGAGCCGGGGGGCGGCGGCGGGGATCGGGGCCGGGGCCTGGGCCGGGGCGGGGGCGGGGGCGGGGGCCGGGACCGATCGGCGGGGAGGCCGCGCCGATGCCGCTGTCCGCGGTGCTGACGCCGGGCGCGGAGGCTCGGGGCGGCGCAGGGCGGCGCGGCGCGGCGCGGCGCTCGGCGCCCCCGCCCGCCCCCGGGGCGCGGCGGCAGCCCCCGCGGCCGGCTCCGGCCTCCCTCCCCGCCGCTCCCCCGCACGCCGAGATGGTAGCGGCTCCCCGAGCTCCAGCCTGCCGGGATGGGAGCCAGGCGGCCAGCAGGCAAGTCCTCCGAGCGGTCCTGGTTCTGGGCGGGGGGGTGAGCGCCATCCCGCCTGCAGAGAGCTGGGGCTGCGGGAGCCGCTAATGCAGATGTTTTCATTCGGTAATTAATTCTCATTCCGAGAGCGAGCCAGGAAGCAAGCTGCATTAAAATATCGTTACGGCTTTCACCTACAAGAGATGTCTGAGGCAGCCTGGCCGTAGCCTAGCCTTATGGTTTAGGGATTTCAAGAGTCTGACTGCTCTTTTCCATCCCTTTCCATCCCTCCTGCCATTGCCCTTAAACAGACCAAGCCAAAAGTTATTGCTCGCCAGATACGGTAGAATAATGAGGGTGGGGAGTTATTCATGGATTGTTTATTCTACAATCAATGAGGCAAAGGAAAATGAAAACAATTATTTCTCAGGTGTTGTATAGAGATGGCTGAGAAATGGAGAGGTAGAATTTCTTTAGAGGAGCCCCAAAGCAGGGATAAATTATTTTCAGTGATAAATTATTTTCAGTGACTAACACACATGCTTCTAACAAGTATCTGCTGTTACTTAGTGAGTGCGATGAAGTGGTTAAGACTGTAGGTAAGATGAGATTTTCAGAAAGGCCTTGGGATATTAGGATCCTCAGTCCTATTGCCTTTCAGAGGGAGTACAGTGCCTATCTTTTAGGTCACTTTGAAAACTCATCCATACGTAATATGTGATATCCCAGGAGAGCTGTGGCCTAGAGGTTTGAGCACAGCACAGGACAAAAGCTTAAGTGCCAGTCCTGGGAAAAAGTGTTTCTGTATTCTTGTCCAACTGCTATAATTTTTCCTCCTTGAACCTTTCCCTCCCTTGCATTATCCATATCGAGTATTAATACATTCATATTTTAAATGCTTTCATAGAAGTAATGCCAATATGTCTGTAGCAAATGTGGAATGAAAAAGTGCACCATGAATGCTAAGTGTCATTATACTTATCTCTGGTTTTGAAAGAATAAATATTCCCAATAGAGACTTTGTTACCTCTTCTCTGCAGCATCCTCAGCCCTCTGCCGTGCCCTCCCCATTCCTTATACCCACAGACACTTCTTGGTGTTCAGTAATCATCAGGATATGTGAGGGGTTTGGGAATTAACTAAGAACCAAATATTAATTAGTGCCATTAAACTAGTTCAAAATTGCCTCTTTCCATAAATTCTTTCTTGTTAACATCTTCTCTTCTCTGCCTGCTCTATATCACACAATTTTTCAAATTTGTAAACCTACATTTTCTGTTCTTTAGCTAAAGCAGAAGCCATAGTGCTGATATACTATCAGAAACTGTCTGCATATATTCAAGGAAAAAAGAAAAACTTCTGACTATGACAAGCAAAAAATCCTACTGCTTTCGTTCTGAGATGTTGCAACCCTTTCGGTATTCATTGGCCTTTATTATTCACCTGTGTACGTAATAAGCAGCTTCTCTGACTAAGTATTTAAAAGCTCAGCAGACCATTTTGCAAAATAAATTTCTGCTTTTTAAGGTCCTTCCAACAAGCACAACAAAAGCAATATACTTGCACAACACCCATTTATTCTTTTATACATATATACCTGCATATCACCCATTTCATGAAGTCCTCCACTGGACAAAAATATGACTTGATTTGAGTTGTTCAAAATTTGCCCTTCTTTAGCATATGCTAATTGGGGTTTTCAAAAACATACTCTAATTGCTTACAAGTAGGCACGCATTTAAAAAATAGTTATAAAGGATAAGACAAGTAATTCAAATCAGGAAGATTCAGCAGGTTGATTGATGAATATTTCAATAATTGAGATAGTAGAAAGTTTCCTTGTGGTTTGAGACGGAAGAAATGGCACAGATTATTGCATTTTTCCCCACCTCAGAACAGGATCAGTCCTTAAAAACTACATAAAATATTTAAACTATGTAGCAACAGCAATGAGTTGTGCAAGGGTAATGCAATTATTTTTAATATAACCACAACTGGGGCCTGCAAAATCATTAACTTTGACTGATTCTGTCACACAAAAATCATTATAAAGCTCTTCAGGCATTTTTTGGTCCTATAAAATAAGCTAACCATCATATATACACTCTTTTTTTTTTTCCTTCCTGGAGGATGTTTTGAAATATTACTTTACATGATTCAACAAATCCAAGTTGAATATATTAACCTTTGAAATGAAAACATGGTCAAATTGTGTTAGGGCACAATATGAAGTTTGTAGACACCTCTCTCTTCTACTCTTCCTTCTAACCTTTCACTTTCAGAATGTAAATGTGAGGACGTTCCTAAGCAAGCAGTGAGACACTCCTGCAGTCTGAGCAGGGCAACTGCAAGCTTTAGCACCCCTATCCTGCAGCTGGCAAGTGCTGCAACTTGAGTCAACAGGGACCTGTACTCCACACACGATAGATTAGGAAAGTGTCCTGGCAGACTGTGACAGACACACCAGCCAAGATGTGCAGAAGGAGGGTCTTCCAGCAAAGCTGCTTCCATAAGAAAATTAATCCTTCCTTATTTTTCAAATCAACACTCCCAAAGCCTTAAAAGCTGGGGAGATATCTCAGTCTACTGGTGAAACCTCCCTGGCAATTAGTAAGACACTAAAGTGTTAAAAGACTCTAGTTACTACAGCTGCACAGAAATTTTATTGAGCTTAATGGAAATTATACACACATATTGATGAATGAATAGATCATTCTGAATTTACTAGGGCTGTCAAGCATTGTCTGCTAAATGGAATTCATCCTGGACAGAGCTATATTTACAGTATGTGAATGTCAAGAAGAAAAACACAATGTCAGAAAGCTAGAAAGGGTAATTAAGAATTTCAAACACTGGTGGGACCAAATGGCATCCAATAAAGTGATCAGCTGAGGCCACAGAAGAAAACGAGCCAAGCTGAAAAAGAACCGGAAACTTCTGAATTAATATTGAAAAGTAAAAGCCATGCTTCTTCGTTGCTACCAAACTACCATTTTAACATAGATTTTTCCTTTTTTGTACTTTTGGTTGCCAAGGACCCTTGCATGGCAGAGCTCTAAAAATTATCCATAGCAGAATTTCCATCCACGTCTCTAGGATAGTAGATATGAGGACTTCACACAGGAAAGATAGATGCAATGTATTTCAAATTATGACCAAACAAGATTTATGATTTTATGCATAGAATTAAATGGCCATATAATGGACAGCTCTATTACTAAGGGAAGTCTTGGGTTTATCAAAAACAACATGGGGTTTTCTACTGGGACTGTATAAACAAGTGTCTTTCTCTGAGGACGAAAGAGGGCACATGAAAATTGTGATCATCTGCCTGGAAGACACTGTAAAGACCTGAAAAAGAATTTTATTTTCTAGAAATGTAAGGAAAGAAAGTCTTTCCTAACCTTCCTAAGGTAGCTAAAAAGGAATATGAGGATGCTTTGGCAGAGAAGAGCCATTATCATCTTCTCGCTTCATGCAGCTAAAAATATAGCATTATAGTTTGAAGTGAATGCATTTTGTCTTGACCATCATTTTCTTGTCGTAGTTGTACTAAAACAAACAAGCAAATAAAAAACTGAAAATGTGTATATAGGTAATCATAGCAAAATATGGTTCTTATTCTTTCTTTACATGCTTCATAACAAAGGTGGTTTTAAAAAAGGAATGTTAAACTCTCAAAAAGCCTAGTATGTCACTATTAAAAATTATGACCCCAGACTGTCATTCATACAGACCTCAAAAGAAATTGAAGATGTTCAGAAGTTTTCAGCTCCATGTCCCTACATCTTCTGTACTCTAAACGTGCTCAAGACAACATCTACCTTCAGAAATTTCTTTTGGGATATCTTGGTCTCTATCAATCCACACTTCATAATGAAAGATTTTGACAAGCAAAACAAATAAAAAATCATGCCATACGTATGTCTCAGACATGTACTAGACTTGAATCTGCATTTTATAGATGTACAAATGGAACTGAATTCCATTCTTATTCCGCATCCTGACTAAAACAACCAAAAAGAAATGGTGGTTACCTGTCAGAAATGCAATTGTTTTACACTAATCACCAGTCTTATTTTGAGCTCATTTCCAGTTTAATGCTCCTTGAAGAAATGGAAGAATCCGATTATTTACAAATATAATTTAATTACTGCTCATACACTTGAACAGTCCAAAATAATTGTATCCTCCAAGACACTTCATGTCTTTCTTTTTCTTCTGAATTTGACTTCAAACCCCACCTTAAGCCTGTTTCCCTCCTCCTCTCATTTAAGAACCACTTGTTAATTTATTTGGATGGTTTTTATATTGCCAAATAATTTTGCATTCCTACTATCCCTAAAGTCTATTAATGAAAAAATGAAACAACATTTGAGAATCACTGAGACAAATTATTTTAATGTGGTATCTATTTTATTATTCTTTTCATCCAAGCTGGAAATGTTATACCCATGAACATAGCTATTTTGAGAAATTGACTGTTTTAGGGACTATACAGAGCAACCTGCGTCTGCTACTAATGCAACCAGCCCAGCTGGAAGCTCAACTGGATCTTATATGTCATGTGCATAAAATATGCAGGATGAGATTTTCTTTGCACAAGAAGTAGAGGATGGGGACAGTAAGCCATCTGAATACAGTGGTCATTTGACGATTTTGCCAAATTTATCACCTGAGAAGATTGCACTGAAAAACACCTAGACAATTTTTAAAACATTGATTAAGTCCTTGAAAGACTGACCCCTTGATGAATCTATTTCATTCTGGAATAAAGGCCAGCATTTTTGACTCTTTAACCTTAAAAGTTTTCTTTCTCTCAGTTTACTTATTATTATTTTAGATCACATAGGCTCCTCTCTCTTAGTAATGTTATATATCACTATTATCAATAGCAATAATATTTTATGTTGACTTTTTATATATTATTTAGATTTTGCTAAATGGCAAATACATCAAATGGTATTTTCTAGATCCTAGTCTTGTCTTGCATGCTTTGGATGGGTAAGGTGGAATCTTAGTACTACTGAAACCAGAGAAAGTTTTGCTATCGATCAAATAGGAATAGGATTTTATCCCTTATATTTATACCTATGACATATGAGGAAGTCCCATCCGTACAAAGAGACAGACACTGTGCATCTGTTAAGTGTAAAATATAACACTGAAGATGTTAATTATTTTCCAAGCATCTACATTAAACTTGCATTGTATTTAAGTATCAACATATATAACAGATTTCACTGAGAATGTATTTTAAAAATACTTTTAAATGTACATTTAAAATACCGCGCTGAAATAGTCTTTTTTTAATTCAGTTTATATTCATTCATGGATACACAGGAGAAGGTCTATGTTGAAAAAAATGTACACAAAGTGAATTATAGTAATATTATGAAAAGCTATTGCAATTATGTTGGAAATATTTCTAGTCACCTTTAAAAGGGAAATTGAAATCAATCTGGAACATTTCCTTCTGCTATTTGGGGGTGGGGGGAAGCATCCTTTCACTAATGCACAGACTGCAAGGAAAACACTACAGAAGAGACTATCATTTATGCCTGGATGAGGACATTCCATGTGACTTGAAGTCTTTTGCAAGACAAGTACATAGCAACACCTTGGTGAATACAGTAAATACTTCCATGACAAAGTAATATTAGGGAAAAATTGATGTATTCTTAGCATTATTTTATGCAAATTAGCAGCTGGAAACACAGAAAAAAGCTAGCACTATCTGACAAGATTTCTTTCTTTAAACTGACAGTGATCTACAACCCTCATCTTGGGAATTTCTTTGGTAAAGGTTTTGGAATAATTCACAACTGGTAGCTTTAAACCACTGCTTTACGTTAAATAATTTGTGCTATTGAGGATACAGCCTCATTATCTACTCAATACTTATTTAACAGATTGGAAGAGGTTAGCAGAGTAATGCACTAAAGTTACTGAAGCATTTAAGCATTCTGAGTAAATATATATTTGCCTCCCTGTTATATTGTCCACATCATTCAGTCTCAATTACCACACTAATAAACCATAGTTATCTTCATCTCCTACTACAGATAGCATATGGATACATGACAATAAAAGTACTTTAAAATACTACCATTTACTCTATCTTATAATATTAGGAGTATCCAGAGTCCTCTTGAATCATGTTATAAATTCTTTCATACAACTGATTGTGGCAAGGCACTTGGTGTTACAGTTAAATGTGAAGCTCCAGTAATTCTCCATTATGACTCCAGGACTGCCTTTTATTAAGTGTCTACAGTGCACCTAAGTACAGAGCCGGGTGTCAATCATGACTGGAGCTTCTGCATACTACCTGAATATGATTACACTTAAAAGATAAATACGTATTGTTTTGCCTGTCTGCAACCTGCCTGTCAGATAATTTCCTATGCATCTTCTGTGTTTCTCTTTTTTTTTTTTTTTTTTTTTTTTTTTTTTTTCTTTTCTGCTAGGCTTCTGATTTCTAATAAAGCAGCCTGGCATTAAGAGCACCAACTGTACGAAGATTGGCAACCTGGCAACTTTTTTTTTTTTTAAAATTGAAAGCATTAGATGAGCTTTATGCTAACTTTAGGAAGTCACTTGCCATGGTTATGCACACATAGTAACTGCTTGGGCTTCAGTGGAGTTCCTCAGCTGCGTAAGAGCTCCAGCCGAGCCTGACCAGATCAGATCAGCTCACAGCTCACAGTTACTGGAGTTACTGTATCACATGCCTCAAAGAATGTTCCCATCCACCAGCTGGAGGTTTTCATTAAGGTCAGTAACCCTCCTACTACTTTAAACAGAAAAATAGACAGTACAGGTTTTTGGTGAACTAAGGAGATTGAGTGCTGACTGGTATGGTGGTCTGAAAACCACTATTTATTTTATTGTCATATTGATATAAATTCTATGCTGTTGTAGTTATATCCTGAAAAAGAGGCTGCTTATTCATTCCTTGTTCAGAGTAGTCCCACTGCAGTTAGTCTGATGTTCTTTCCGGGGAAGCAGTCAGCAGGCTGTAGTAGCAGATAACAGAATCATACATGCGTGTACATCAAAAGTGCACACGCAAATATTGTGAGCACAGGTGATTGCTCTTGACACCTAGGTAGCCATTTTGAAAGTAAGGATGAAACTGAGAATGAAATTACTTCTTTCCATAGAATCAGGAAAAAATTGAGTAGGAGTAACAAGGGAATGAAATCAAAGTACAAATTGTAGGGCTGCACCGTGATCTTTTTCGCCATTCTTCCTTCTGCACTGACGTACCAAAAGCAAACAAGAAGCCTTGATAGGAGGCTGTGATGGACAGGCATTTTGTCTTAAACGGACAGACATTTTTGCCTTAAACATTTCTTGGTGCAATGGGTGTGAGCTTCGTTGCAAGGTTTCCGGTCCTGCAGAGTCTAGACTAAAACCCACAGCATGGTTTTAGTCCCTGCGGTCTGCCTGCAGGGGCAAGACTAAAACCCACAGCAACAGTTTTAGTCCCTGAGATCTGCCTGCCGAGGCAGGAGTGAATGCCTATGCATCATCCTGTGGTTTTGGTGTCTGCAAGCCACTATCTGTGCATGTGCAAGGATTCTAGGGCGATGACCTCGGGGAGCATATCATCTGGTACAACCCCGAAATCATCTGATACACCCCGAAATTGTCCCCCCTGTGACCACGCGGGACGCACTGAGCCTCCACAGAACCAGACCACACCTACCCTTGCCTTGCATCACACCCACCATGCATAAGTATGAAGTTTCTTGGAACCAGGCAGAGACTTTGGAACTTGGACTGTATAAAAATGGTACCATCAAAAGCTCCGTGTGAACCCTACTACCGAAGACTCGAGGAACACGCACCCACCACTGAAGAATTGAAGACTGAGGACCAACAAGACGCCATGGATCCATGGTGGTGGCTATTCCTGCAACTCTATCCCAAATGGTTGCTTGATTTCTGCCTTTTTATTCTATTCTATCCTATTACTACCATTTTCTACTTTTCACAATAAAAGCTATTCTGGGTGTACGGCATTTGACCTCATTTGTGTCTTAATCTCGCTCTTGGGGTCATATCAAAACCTCCCCAACATTGGATTGGGACAGAGGTACACAATGTGAGGAGCTCTCTGATGTATGAACGTTGCATCTTAATGACATGCAGCCTCTCATCAGATTTGGTAGTACAGAGGCCTTTCATAAAGACCACTTCAGCCTAATTTATAAGGAGCCGTGTTCTGGTTTTAACATTATAAGATTTTAATCTGTACATTGCAAAACAGCCTGGGTTTATTACCTGGAGTTAGGAAACATCTAATCTAAGATGTGATTTTTAAGTCTTCTCTGCAATCAATAGTTCAACGCAATGAACTATCACATGCCCTGCTACACAATAGTATGAGAGGTGCAGCTAGACTGTTGGTACACAGGTGAAACTAAGAGAGATGGTAATAACCCTTTATGTGATGACTCTTGCAACAACCACCACAATGCACTCTGAGTTTGCCATCCAGTCTGTTGTCACATGAAAAACTTTTTGTGCATGTTTCCTCTAGTCTGGAGAATAGAAAGCTCCCTAACTGAGGAAGGAGGATTCTAGAAGAATCCAAAAAGCAACCTGAAATGAGACACTACAGAACTGTGAAGGAGCCTGTGGGTAAGCTGCCTTATTTACATGTCAAGGGCTTCAACACCAGCCCACCATACTGTTCCATTATCTCTTGGAGAGCAGAATATATACGTGTATGTCTCACGCACTCTTAGAGACAAATACATAATGTTATGTAACTATTTAATGTCATGTCCATATAAAGTCAAATACAAATATCTATTATAGAATGACAAGCTTATTATTAAAATACATTCTGGATAATCTTCATCTATAAGAAAACAAGACTAGAAGAGGCCACTCAAGTCATATCAGTTGCCCAGATTTATCTTCCAAGATAAAGTCCCTTTTCTTCTCAAGCACAAATCCTTTTCACAATATTTATGAAACACAGGGTGACTTGGAGATACTTTGTGTGAGGTGTGGCCACATAAAAATCACTTAGCTTTCAGACCCTTTTCAGCTTTTTTGAAAGTATCAGACATGAAAAAATACATAAAGAAGTCACATTAGGCAGACCAAAGTCCTACTACTACAATAGTGCATGAGCTTTTAGCTGTAAATGCATTGGTAATAAAAGGTGCTTAGAGTACTGTATGTTACTCACTGCAATATGGCATGTAATGAATGAATACTAATTTATTCTCCACAGCATCTAAGGATTTCAAAGCAATATACAAATATTGAATTAAGTTTCCCAAAGAGGTAAGTAAATATTATATCCATGTATAGAACAAGCACAGGAATCTAGGCACAGTGTCCAAAATCACCCATATTCCAACTGCTGTAAACAAGATTCACTGGCTCTGAGACCAAAATCAAAATTTTAAAGCCAGACAGACAAATCAGCAAAAGCTATGCCTCTTGGCCTATAGGGCAAGTTGCCCTATTAGGTCAAGTGAACTGAAAGTGCTCCATTAGTACTTGGATGGAGACGGCAAAGAGTATGAGAGAGTATGAAAGATTTAATCATCAGAAATGCACTCAAAGAGGAAAAGGCAGAAGAACCTAAGTGAAAAGTACTTTAAAAGGAATGAAAGGAACACGATGACTGTAGCTAACAAGCTAATGCCTTTTGCTACCCATAAAGAAAATCTGATAGAGCTATAGGTGAACTAGATGAAACTAGTAGTAGAAATGTTCATAATTTACAGAGTACACACATTTTTGTTGTGCATCACTCAAAAGTGATACCGTGCTATCTTGTAGAAATTTCTGCATTTTGTAGGAACAATTTGAGAGCAGAGAGGTATTTAATAGCACCACTTGTCACTTTCGAACAGTGAAAGATCTTCAGTAACCCAGTCAAAAACCTTGAAATGTGTTGAAGTCTATATGGCTGTACTCTGTGCAAAAGAGAGATGAAGAGCAGGCTATTTCATTTCCACTTTAAAAAGACCTTGAATCTCTCTGGTAAACATTGACAACCAAAAAGAATGCAATCTCTTTAACAACCAAAAGGAATGCAAACTAATTATAAGTGCTGCTGTGATAAAAGCACTGAGTCCTTCTGTGTTTCCAACTTCATGATGAAGTAAGGCCTCATTGTTCTACCCACGGACGTGCCTGCCAACGTGGGAGAACTTTAGATGCAAACAAAAGACTGAAAGACTATTCTCCACTCACCCATCTTACAGCAGCTAGTGATTTAGCTGCTTGCCACTTCTACCTTTAGTGAAGACCACTCTATATAAGAGCTGTAGGATATGTCGGTACCATTCTGAAAATCTGTAAATACAGCATAAACTTTTTTCTAGGTTCTCTCCATCCACATGGCTGCTTCTCTATCAGCTTGTGGACTGCCTCTTTAGAGGCTGTCTGGCAATATATTAACCCCATGGGCATGTACAGGCATCGAGGGTACCATCAGCTCCAGGACATGTCTCAGTCACGCTTCCGGCAAACCAGCAAAACTGGTAGGTCTGGTGAAGCAGGTGGCTTCAGAAGTACCTACAGCATTTATAGACACACTCGCAGGGATACTTGGTAACTCAGATTGAAAAATCTATTTTTTCCAGAAAAAGTGCATCTTTTGTTTATTAGTTTCCCGCTCAGCTCAGTTGACCTTGGTTTTATTTCAAACCTTGATTGCTATAACATTCACTCAGCTGCTCAGCCAGCAGTCTATGGGATTACAACAAGCAAATGGTTGGAAGAAAAAAAAAAGAATAACATCTTTCTCACTCACAAATCAAGGAAGGATTCATCTGAATATAGACAACTAACTTCAGACCTGTCACTTTAGTCTCCCTTTACAGTTGACAGAGAGCTAGTCAGGATTGTCAGTGTCATTGAGGATAAGATTCATGTTACCCTAAACTAGAAGTTTGCACATGATCAGATGAGTCAAGCACTACTAAAGTGTCTATTTCCTCTCCTTTAACTACAAGAAGATCCTTGAGTACCTGACACAGCTGTAGACAGCAAAATAGGGGTGAGATGAAGCCTGCCTTAGAATAGAGATTCTGCTGTCCCTACACAGAGTCTGCTTCACCCCCGTGTCTACTCATTTAGACTGTGCTGGCTCACTCATATTGCAGAGATAAGAATAACCACATTGAGAATTGTGGAATCAATTGGGAATTGTGATGCATCTTGCTATATGAGATGCTTCAAGTGCCTTTTCCTTGCAAGCATGGTCCAGATTTGAAATTTGCTCATTAACACCAAGCCTAAATTTTTGTAGTTAGCCAGAAATGACAATAATAATGCTACTAATAATAAAATAAAAAAAAAAGGGGGGGGGGGGGGGGGGAACCCACCACAAAACAAAGAAAACTCCACAAATTAAATAACAGGTAGGAAGAAAGAATATGATCATCAGACAAATCAAATACTATACTGTTTAACTGTAATCTCTATTTTGCTTGCAAAATTAAAACATAAGAAAAATTCTTTTGTTCTTGCCTCTTCTTTCAGAAACCCAAATGTTGTGCTATACCAATCTATGTGCCAGGCTACTCATCTCTCTCTCCTTAAGGGGTCTTCCAACATTTCCATTTATTTTATCATCAGCTTTCAAAGTAAAACATAAGAACTGGAGATACTGGTTCTTTGGCTCTAAGTGAGTTCTGAACAACAAGAAATGCTTTCCTAACAAGACCTTAAAGTCAACCCATCCCTGCTGTACTGACAGTTACATATCAGAACAATTTACTTTTTTTCTCCTCCATGGATGCACAGTAATCCCTTCCTTCACCTTCTGGTGATGGGATACATAGACTCAATCAGTCCTTGCTCTCCCGCCTGTGCAAGAGGAGAACAATAATTAAAATCTTATATATGCATGCAAGTATCGCTCATGGTATTTCCAAATCAGTTTGATTGCTGGGAAAGGTGTTTGATTCACATTGTCCGTTATACTAAAACAAAATCATAGCTCCTCACTTATACTGAGTTAGTGCTTGCTGTATAGAGAGAGCATTTGGATTAGTTTGCCTTTCATGGCCTACCCTGCCTTTCTTCTATTGTCAATGACCAAATCCCTCACTGGCTTCATGGTGAGCTGGACTGAGTCTATCATCCTGTAGAGTTTATATTGTCTTGCTTATATCTAACTGACATATTTTAAGATAGCACTGGGGAAAACACTCGATGATAACTGGTTGTCTAACTCTGGTTTCCAGTTTAGCTGGAAAACAGACACATTTCTTACTTGGTCAGTTATAACTTAACATGAAGCTCAACTACTGTTTAAGAAATGTGCTCCATGGATCTGTGTTTTACCTGCAGTGAGAAAAACTTACGCACTTCCAGATCTATCATAACTTTAGTTATCCAGAAGGTAGCCACGTTGATAGATGGTGAAAAAATCCTACAAGACCATATGTAGGAGAAGTATTTCTTGATCAGAATCAAAAACCAGAAGAGATTTCCTGATCTATCAATTTCAATCCCTTGTGATTTCAAGAATTCCACCTTAAAATTTGTTAAGTTCTTCCTTTTTCTTTTGTCATTTTGGAAAATTGAATGAGAACATTTTAATGGTCAAGATCTTTCTTTTAATTTTCAGCCAAAATATATTTATGGTTGGCTTATATACATTTGCTCAAGTGCCAGCACTGCCCCTTATCTTGAAATTATTCTCAAGTCCCAGTCAGATTAAAACCAAGACAAATTGTTGAACATTAAAACGCATGGTTGAAAGTTGGGAAAAAAAAAAAAAAAAAGAAAAGAAATGGGCTTAAATCAACCCATTTATAATAATACAGCCATAGGCCTTCTTTCAAACACATCAGGGAAAAAAATGGGAGTTGTTTTTTTTTACTGTATTTTTTTAACCCTAAAAATGTCAAGCAGTAAGTATGGGTTACAATTCAAGAAACACAACAGGATGTACACTTGCAGAAAGGTGGAACTACACTTGTACAGAAAACACTTCTTATCCTTCTGGAAATTAAGACAAACTGGTTTATCTAGTCATATGTTTTAATCATCTTCATCAGAAACTGCCACTTTCTAGATCATTTGCTTGTGTGCAAAATATCATGCTTAGAGGATGATGCTTCAGCTGCATATTTCACATGAGAACTACGCAAGCTTCCAGCTCAGCAAAGTTCTTACATATGTGCTTTCTCAAACACTTCAGTCCACTTTGTCAGGGTATCCAATATACATTTCTGTGACCCTTATTCATTTCAAAGGAAGTCTTCTATCAGTTAAGGCATAGTGAAAACAGTAGGATCAGATTTTAATTCATTTGGAAGCCAAAAGTTTGTATTTTTTGAGAGTCAGAGTAAACAAACTGTTCACATAGGATTTAGCTTTCCTGCTCCTAAGGGATTTATTAGTTCATGTAGGTGACATAATGTTTGGAGCAAGGGAGAAATGACTGCTCTGACTCAACTGGTCACTGGTGACATTCACCTTATATACGTGTCAGCTAAGGCCTATTGACAACAGAAATTCAATTTATACTTGGAAAAATGGATATGAATGTAAAAGTTTGTGGAAACTCTATGATAGATCTTTGTATTCTGTTCAGTACTTCAGTGAGCCTTCCAAGTAAAAGCTTCTTGAATTACTCTGAGTACCTATGTGTTCCATGAAAACAAGAAACAAAATTTTTATGACATATTCTTGGCAAAAATACTTTCATCCAGTTCTGTCACAGAGGTATGATGGATGAATGATTGCAGCCTCATTCTACACATGTCACTAGGGAAAATATCTGTAAACTATTTATGGACTAAATGACTAAATGACAATTTTATTTCACTTGCAGAATTATTATTTTTTGTGTTGCCAATGCATGCAGAACTTGGTACATGTGGAGCACAGAATCTGCTCATATGTCTTTTCTTCTCTCTTTCCACTGTATTACATATCTGTTATTAATATATTAATATATGCTTTTTAATTGTGTATGTTCTGTGCAACCGCAGGTAGGAAAGGGACAGGTTGACTTGCATTGATTAGTCAATTCACTCTGTATCACAGCTGTGTCCAATGGGGTTTGCTTCCTTTCATGACTATGATAGAAATACTCACACAACTTTGTTGTGTCTTTGGTCTTGAATTAAAAAAAGCATGGTGTCCCCTCACTAGAAAAATGGTAATATTAAAGAATGGTATACTATCCACATACTGTAATATTTTGTATGTCTGTTAGGTGCACCAGTTTGCCCATTTTTCATCACTAAGACTATTATAAATGATGGGCAGCAAAATGTATAATACAACCAGCCATAGCCCTAGGTACCACGCTAGGACCAAGCAGCCTTTGGTGAGGAACTAGATATCCATGTTTGTTTAGGACTGGCTGAAGCACAGCATACTACTGAGAACCACCCCAAGCCTGCTCAAAATGATGTCCAACAATTCTGTGTCCCCAAAAGGATATTTCTTTGGCCATGGTTCACCGAAGTATAAAAAAATCCAAACCAAACAAAATAAACCCTATAACTGAAATGGTTTTAATAATTAGGTGTCCTGTTACATCACCTGCTGATGACTAAAGATTTCACCAGGCAGATACAGAAGTAGTTCAGGCATTTGAGAACTTGGATTGGAGTCATCCCAAAAGCCTGCATATGCTGTACACATGGAATGTGAAGAATGTCAACAATTTTCCTTCTGTCCGATGCTAAGTAAATGTCCATTCCCCCCTAATTTAATGGTCACCAAAATATACTGAGTAGTAAATGAAAGGGAAAAAAACTAAGCTAGAAAGACACTGTGCATCCTTCAGACACCAGTGAACACTTCCAGTGCAAATCTGTTGTTATAGCCTAAAAATTCTCATGAGACAACAATGACATGGTGTATATGAACAAGCCTCTGACTGTGCAAAATGATTGAGAAAATTAAGTAGTTTCCTACTCTGGTCAGAAGTATATTATGATACTAAAATTAACTATGGCCCTTATCTTGAAATATGCCCGCTTGAAAAATGTTTAAAAAGTGTTCTGTTTTACATAACAAAAGCAAAATTTAGCTTAGTGGATCACTAAAACTTTAAAAATTACAGCTTCCACAACACAGCTACTTCTGTTCTAGCCATCTTTACTTACACAAGTGTTTCTTGACATAAATAAATTTTTAAAATGAGTAAAATCATTCTAGAACCATATGTTGGTAAATTCTTATGAGATGTTGATTCTCCTTATTCCTAGTGCAATTCAACTGCTCTCCGTGAAGTTCCTCTCAAATTGTACAAATAAAAGAAGACTCAAATGTTACTGTTATTTGTATTGTGTATGATTTATAAAACACATGCAAAACTTTTTGTGCTTGCTTTCCAGTGGAGACGTATATTGTTAAACTCTCTTACAATGAAATAATAAAATTTGTTGTATTCCTTTAAGACATCCCTGTGCCCACGTTTTGAAATGAATGTTGTGAATTTTCCTTTTGTCTACTCCTCCCTGTTTTTTCGCATCCCAAACATTAAGTCACATACAACTTATCCTGGGGGGGGTGTCCCCTTCTTTCAAAAGTAAAGTTACTGAGACAGAAAACTCTTACAGAAAGGCACTCAAAACTGGGCATACTATCAATAGAACAACAACAACAACCAACAAATCTGAAATATCTACTGCTTCATAGTCCAGAGTAATCTGGATGCAAGAGAGCTGGAAAGTATTTGTTTCTTTTTACATTAAGAGTATTCAGGTAGTAACAGCTTTTGTCACTCAGTCCTATGAGCCTTATATAGTACCTTCAAGCAGCACTGCTGACTTCAGTTAGTCCATGAAAATGTTCCTGACTCTGAATAAGAGTATTGGCATCTGATATCAACAAGTAGAGAATGTGACTCTCCATTAGAGATGGTTCCTTTTCCTCTTACAAAAAATCATTCAAAATTAATCAATTTCAGTAGGGAAAATGATCATCTAGCTTGTGTTATTAACAAGTTTGCTGAGAAAGAAAAGCAATAAAAATATGCTGCTAATGAAACTTTTAGATCTTCAAATGTAATTCTCCAATTCCTTGTCGCTACTTTAACACACAGTAGCACTGAGAGTTGTCCTGTGAGGATAAGCATTAGCACTTAGTAAGAATGCATAGAGAGCCACTTCATTTATGTAGGAAACTCATTGCTACAGGAAAGAAGGTACGTAACATTGTGGCTCTACAGAATCAAATGTTGGACGTGTTCTCTACCCACTGTAACATCTTTTCCTCTAAGGCTATTAAAGCGCCAAAGAACTAATGCATATAATCCAAAAAAAAAGAAAGATCAGAGAAATTTCTCTCAGGACATAGTTAGCATGATGTGCTGGTCTTGGCTGCAGTAGAGTTAATTTTCTTCATAGTAGCTAGTATGGGGCTATGGTCTGGATTCGTGCTGAAAACAGTGTTGATAACACAGAGATGTTTTCGTTACTGCTGAGCAGCAGTGCTTGCACAGCGTCAAGGCCTTTTCTGCTTCTCACCCCACCCCACCAGCAAGCAGGCTTGGGGGCACAAGGAGCTGGGAGGGGGCACAGCTGGGAGAGCTGACCCCAGCTGACCCAAGGGGTATCCCAGACCATATGACGTCATGCTCAGCGTATAAAGCTGGGGGAAGAAGAAGGAAGGGGGGGGACATTTGGAGTGGTGGCGTTTGTCTTCCCAAGTAACTGTTACACGTGATGGAGCCCTGCTTTCCTGCAAAGGGCCGAACGCCTGCCTGCCGATGGGAAGTGGCGAATGGATTCCTTGTTTTGCTTTGGTTGTGTGCGTGGTTTTGCTTTCCCTATTAAACTGTCTTTATGTCAGCCCACAGGTTTTCTCACTTTTATTCTTCCAATTCTCTCCCCTATTCCACCTGGGGGGGGGGGGGGGGGGGGGGGGGGCGGGGGGCGGAGCGGAATGAGTGAGAGGCTCCGTGGTGCTTAGTTTCCAGCTGGGGTTAAACCATGACACTATCAATTACCAGGAGCAGTAAAAAGAAATAATAAAATTGCAAAGATTGTCCACCAGGTGGCATGTGAGCCATATAATGTTTTGAGTAGCAGTACTGTAAATGCACACAATTTTGTCCTGCGCAAGACAGTGAACCTGTCTGATTGGTCTGGGGCCAAATAAACATCTATAATTATCTAGAGTAAGTCACAAGCAGTATTTCTTTTCTGGTAAGAACCACTCTCATTAGTTAAGCTCCCTAAAAGTGTTTAACAATAAGTCAAGCTCACCAAACTATTGGCCATTATGGTTTCAGCATTAAATTTCACTTAAATGTTTTTTTCTTTGTGATAATTTCCATTCTTGGCAGTAACACATCCATGAGAGCTTTTACAGTTGAGAACTGTAAGGACAGAGAGGTTTGGCAAATACAGAGACAGACAGTCAAAGCACAGAAAGAAAAGCTAAGTGCTCTGTAGCTGGATCATAACTGATCGTAAATTGATAATAACAAATTGATAGAAGATATCCCTGGCTTTACCTACTCCAATCAAGATGGAAAGGACTAATACCTTCTCACAGTCATGATTATATATTTATGTAGTTGCATATACTTTTCTCTGGAGAACTGCAGCCATTAAAACCAGAAGAAAATCTTAGGATAATTATTGCTTGCTAATATAGTGTAGCAATGGGAAGAAAAAAGGAGAGCCGGAACTGTGGACCTAGCCAGTCTTCTATAGGCTGCCAGAAGTATTTCAAAGGCATACTAGAAGTTCATTGCTACGATAGCAGTCTTAAACCCTCCCCAGCACTGCAGAGTTTCTATGTCTATTTTACAAATTTCCAATGGGTAAGTTAGTGGTTTACTAGCTTTGGCTCTGAGATGAGGAAAAATTGTTTCACTTGCCACACTTGAGCTTCTTCATCAACAAAATCACTTGGGATTCTTATTACCCTCCCTTGTGAAACTCTGAACTCAGCACCGAGCAGTTCTAGTAAGTAGTACTACAAATAGTCCAGATAGAGCAATCTTTTCTATGGGTTAAATGTTGACAATTAGCCAACTACCATTTTGAAAGTTCTCTTTCCTGAATATTTACACAGGTCTTGTTTCTATCATATCAGAAACCCATCAGTCCAGGCAGGGTAATGAGGCTAATTCTACAGCTGGAGATGGAGTAACACCATTACTATTTATAATTTTTATTTTTTTATATTCTAGGTATACCTAGTAAACACAAGAAATGTCTCATAGTAGATAACATTTTATAAATGACAGTATTATAGTGATGATTAATAAGCTTGAAGTTTTTTTATTATTATTACTGCATATGTATTTCTGCCTTTGCATTATTCAGCTGTGAAAGACCTTGGCCCCCAGGCATTGCAGACATGGTTTTCTCCCCTGTCATCTCTCTACCTCCCTTTATCTTTTTCATTATTTCTGCTGGTTTGTGGTTTTTTCTGTCTGCTTCCAAGTTATTTCTGTAAACCTCCATCTCAGAAATCTGCACTCTTACTATATTCTTTAACATATATTTATGAATCTCTGCCAAAGACATCTTCTCATTGATATAATGATCACACAACTAAGAAATCTCCTTTTTCTTCATCAGTTCTCTACAAAACAGTTTCAAGCCACTACTGATAACAAAAAAAATAACAGAAATCATGGGCTGATATTTTTGCAATCAAATTCATGCGAAGTTTCTGGTTTTTTCCAAGGAAAACCAATGTGCTTTTGAATGAGTGGATTTTCTAAAACTATATGGTCTGAAATAAATAACAGAAAATGACCACTAAAACTGCAGAAAAAGAGAAATTGTCGTTTTGCACTACCATTGTTACAACATCTGTTTAGATAGCCAAGAGACCACAGACCCATCCTGCTCTATAAAATATCGTGTAACTGACAATTATATCCCCCTATTAAAAGGGCATTAAAATCACATTTGAAATCTTAAATCCTACTTGAAAATGAGCTTTGCCTTCTCTATCTCCCTTAGCTCAAATAATATTAAAAAAAAAATAATCTTCAGTTACAAGAATAAGTGAGGGAAAAGAAAGATCCCCATTCTCCTACAGTGACTTGAACACTTCACAAACTATTACTGTCAGGCCTGATTCTTGCTTTCATCTCTTTGAAGTTAAACAAAGATAGTAAAGATCCTTTAAAAAAAAATATGAATACTTCCTCATTTCTTGGTGAGTCTCAATTTCTTCTTCCGCACTTCTGTTGCCTCCTGTTTTAGCATATGATGAAAACATCCAAAAAATACATAAACTTACTGATTTACTTAGAGTGATTGATAAGTACTATAACTATGCAATATTATAGCATTGACACTTCAAAGCTGCCTGTTAACTATTCTCAGTTAGTATCTGCTCTTGTTAGTATCACTGGGGTTTTACAAGAGAAAATTCATCCAGATCAACTCTTTCTAATGTAAGCAAGTTAAAAAAAATATGTAATCAAAATAAGAAATCCAGTTAGTTTTCAAAAATGACTAGACAGGTTCCTCTTCGATCTGTACGAGTGAAAATGATACCCTGAAAACAGTGACCCTACTCTTTCTGTTGTTTCCATCATTTGTAAATTGGCTACATTAGCTGCCTCTCAGGAATAAGGATTATGGGCTCTTTTGGAAATATCACGTACTGAATATCAATCTTACTGAGAAGACTAATGCTTGTCTCATTATTACAAAAGAATAAAACAAATAACATGTCAATTCATTTTCTTCTCAGGAGAAAGACAGGTGTAACTTTAAAATATGAAAAGGAAAAATGAAAAGCAGTAGCAGATCACAAGCAGAACTCTGATGGCCAGCACAGGTTTTTTTTCAACAATTTTTACACTCTCTTCCGTTCAGTTCCTCTCTTTCCTTACCCTAATGCTACCCACTGGGAGCATGGATGGTCAGATGTTGTGGATTCCAAGGAAAAACCTTTTTGCTTGGGACCACAGAACATGTAATGTTCCTGAACTCTCAAAAATAGGGAAAAAGAAAATCTTTGAGTTTAGTCTCCACTAGGGATACTTTAAGGGAAGAGATATCTGTTACTTAAGTTAGAGGTTTACAAAAGCACTGAAGGCAGTCAAGAGTCTCAATGCTACTGATTATCAAAAGAACGAGAGAGTGGTTGTTTATTTTTAAAGCACAAACATAAGTCATAATTTTTTTCTCTACTACAGAAGGACAAAAAATGGGAGAAGAGGAGGATGTTAAGCAGGAGTTACAGCTGATGGAATTCCAAAAGGGCCACAAACACTTACTCATTTATCTTTCAAACACAACTCTGTCACACTCCAGGTTGGGCTTATCATACCTAGGGTGGGCCAGATGGCTTTTCTAATGAATTGCATATGTAGTAAGGTAAAAAATAGCTACGTGCTGAAATGATGTTGAAGCCAAAGCACCTAATTCTACATTGGATGCAATCACAAAACACCCTAATAAACAATATTAAAGGAATTTATTACTTTTATTCCAAATGGAATAAAGAGAAGCCACAAAAGAAACAAAGGCACTTCTATGTCAAGATGAGAACAATCTACCCAACAGAATGAAAACAAGCTTGACACGCAGCTCTCAGGGTTTTAAACATGAACGTGATGGTCATATGGGGACATTTGCCCCCCCCCCCCCCCGCCCCTTTTTTTTCCTATTCCATAAAGTGTTTGGTCTTGCCAACACCTTCTTGTGGTTCTACAGTCCCAATTGCATTACGATTTCAGGGGCTACTGTACACTGGAAATGCCAGACAGGTAACTACACTCATTATTTTGCTTTTTTCTTTTTGAATTCATCTGGAAAAGGGCCAATCGAGACTCTTTTATTTGGGTGAGCAATTAATTTCCATGTGTATGTGGCATACTTTGTGCGTGATATACATGAACTCCTCCAGGTCTCCATAGGAAACTGCTGGCCTGGTGCCTCTGAAGGCTAAACTAACACACATCCCAGCTGTGGGCAAACAAATGGCTTTGGCACTTAACAAAAGGGTTTCATTTGATGGAAAATTCATTATTGTCTTTTCTGTTAAGCACAACAAAAAGTTATAATGAGGAGCAATGAACAAAATATTAATTAGAAAATGCTGCATTGATACTACACATTCAAAGGAAATATTATTCAACAGTAGCAATCTCTTCATCTGGTTATGAAAAAAACAATTATTTATTAGTATGAAACAGAGAAGGAAAATATAGTCATTAGTATAAAAAAAAAATCAAGCAGATGTCACATTGGTCAAATTCTGAAAACTGAGGGGAAATTGGCTGTAATTTCCTCCCATATACCCCAAAGTCATCAGGAATTTGTGATAAAATTCTGCCCTAGCTTTGGTATTGGAGTTCCAATACCAAAGACATGGAGATGAATTCTTAGATAGAGATGAATTCTTAGATGATTTCTTAGATAGCACAACTCTTAGCTGAGTTGTGCTCTATGCCACACATTTCTCCCTCCTTAAAATGTGAAAGGTTCACAACTGGGGCTTACAGGATAACCCTCTAACAGGATTCACACCACTGAAAGCTAGTTCTGGCCTGTAGGAGAGGAGTAGAAAGTCTAGAGAGCTTGTTTCTTTCCTTTTCCATGAGCAGAACAAAGGCACCTGGAACAAGCCCAGCTCTTCTCTGGATGAGATGTACTTGTCCAGTGAACAGTTCCTGCAAAGCCTTCTATACCATATACCAAAGGCTGAGTACCAAAACTATTTTGGGAAACCCTGGAATGGAACAGCCAAACAAGGATGGTTGTTTGACTTAGCCAGGTACTGTATTTTTGCAACAGTACCCCATGATATCAAATTAAACATGATAAGAGAGGGCCCATGGAGTTCTCTAAATGACACTAAATCCATTTATATGTGAAAAACAAGCATATGCTCTTTAATGAACACATTCAGTAGAATTCAATGCATACCTAAGCATTAAGTTCAGCCTATATGTTCACCTTTTGAAGAATCAGGACTGTAGCTTTCTAAATCTCAGTAAGAAAATACAGCAAGCAATTTTTTATTACAACATACTGGGGGCTAGAGAGTAATTTCAACAGATTTAATTTAAAAAATTTTAACAAATATTCATATGTGGAATTTTCATATGGACTGTGTAAGTAAGTAGAACAAACAAAACTTGGCAATTGCAATGAATATCTAAATCAGTTATCATATATTCTGGACACATAAAGAGATACACTTTGATACTTACCAAAAGTCAGAGAAGAAAGTTAACAACCACATAGTGGCACATGCTTAAAGTGCTATCTTACAAAAATAAATACTTTCTTAAAACAAAGCCTTGCAGAAACATTGCAGAGAGAGCTGGAGGGGAAACCAGCACATTTCTAGTGTCACTCTTAAAATAGCTAAACCAGCTTAATTAGTGATCCACAGTAACTGCCATTTTAAGAGTGGCATTACATTGTCTGCAAAATACATCTGTAAATTGCAGGACAGATTAAATGAAAGTAATTGCATCTTAAATACAACACATACCTTTGGAGTATTGTAATTCTAGATGGTATGCTATGGAAAGGAACAGAATGGAACAGAATGGAATGGAATGAAACAGAATAGAATCCCTGAAAGATCTTCAAGAAAGATATCAAGGGCGAAGGCCAAAGGAGGAAAGGAAGGCAAGGAAACATATGGTCAAGTAGACACAACAATTCAGGACTTCATTCCAAGAAGACGACCGCACCATAAGCAGGGTAGTAAGGTGCATAGGTAAGGAATGGTAAGAAAATCCTGCATGGTCTCTACATCTCTTCAAAGTTCATGCAGAGGGAACCAAAAGCCTTTCTTTCACCTCAGGTATACCCACAACCAAATGAATGTATATGGTATAAATGTCCTTATTTGCAGTCTGAACGTACAGATGAATTTTGGGACCAGCATACAAAACTACAAGAATAGTACCTTCCTTACTCTTTCAGGACTCAAAATACTAAATCCTAAAGGAAAAAGAAACTTTCTAGGGGTTTAGATAAGACGTGAACATAATCCCACAAAGTGAGGTAGGCAAATAACTCCCAGAAAGGTTGAAGTCACAAATGAGCTGTGAAAGCCTTACCCCAGGGCTAAAGTGCATTTTGTATCCCCTATAAACACGGCCAATGGGTGTGTTTAATAGAGGAGCTGCGCAGCTTGGTTTCAGTGGGAAAAGGGGATGTGACAACGATAGCAGCAATGGGCTGTTTTCCCAGTTGCGAAGAGTCGTTATTTGCCTGGATGTGCTTTGGGCACGGATCCCAGTGTTCTAGGTCTGAAAATGACCAACCTTTCCACCACACCAGTGTAACCTCCGCTCCCTTTTTCTTCAAAGCCTGACTTATTTCCATGGTGGGCTGTTGGCACCGTCCATCCCAACCTATGGCTCTGGTTACCCTTTGGCTTTCCTCCAGGCTGCAGCTACCGAAATCATCGCTCCTCACACTCCCCGTGTTTGTGTCCAGCCAGGTCAAGTCCCCGGTCCTCCTCGCTGCGGAGCCTCACGGCCGTTAGCTCTGGCGCAGAGAGGGGACAGCTAATAGGGGTGGTCTCTGGGCTGCAGGGTTGGTTTCTGCCACGGCCTGAGAGAAGAGTAACAGCACCAGGTTTGTCCCTGGGAGCCGAGTGGCAGAGGAGGCGTCGGGGACACCCAGCAGCTGGGCCAGTGCATGGCCACCAAGGGCAGGGACAGCCCCCTGGGCCTCCTGGGCACAGGGACAGCCCCCGGGGCCAGCACCCCAAAGGCCTTCCTCCGAAGGATGCTGGGCGGAGGGGCTGCGCGGGGGGGGCCCCGTCACCCCGGTGTCACAGTGCCAGCAGCCGGCAGTGCAGCAGTCACAATGCCCCGGGGCAGTATAAAAGGGGCAGCCTCCCGCGCCCCGCTGCCAGAGATGGCCCGGGGACCGACCGAAGACATGCGAGAGGACGTCCTTGAGGAGCCGGTGGAATTACTTGGCGGGGGCTGAGGGAGGAAGACTGGAGACTGGAACAGGCTGCTGGAGGGTCTCTACCGCAACACCATTTCTCAGCAGGGCCACGTTCAAAGCCCATCTGATGGATGGAAATCCTGCTTCAGCCTTCGGGGAACAGACGCAAGCCCCTCAGGAGATGAGAAGAACCACCGAGCCCCAGTGGTGCCCGAGGTTGCCGGTTGCCTTTTCAGCTGGATAAGCAGTGGCAAGACCATGGGAATGCCTTCTTGAGAAGCACTGCAGAGCTCACCATCCTCATCCCCTGCGGAGCCAGGGGCAGCAGCCGTAAGAAATGGGATGCAGAGATGTTGCCAGGGGTCCCAGTGCTTTGGAGCACCAACTAATGGCCCAAAGGTGCAGAAAGGATTCTTGCCCCCAAGGTTGATCAGGCCAGGGGTGTTTGGCCACTCTTGAAGCCCCTGAGATGGCTCCAGGTTGAGGGAGAATAGGGCTTGGGCATCTATCTCCTGGGAGGCATGAGCAGCCTGTGGGACGAGGAGGCAGGTCTTGCTCATGTGCTCAGGGAATAGCCGATCGCCACCTCTGGGGTCAGGAAGGAATTTTCCCCCGGGGCAGATTGGCACTGGTCCCCGGGGTTTTTTTGCCTTCCTCTGCAGCACTGAGCATGACCACTTGTCAGGGCTCCTCCGGTCCGTTGTGGCTAGGTTACTGCCTGCTGCTCGTGTACCACAAAGATGACCTCTTGTGCCCTGCAGCTGGGGGGAGGAAGGCTTTTTTTCCCCCACGGTGGCCTAGCAAGTGTCCCTGGGGTTTTTTTGCCTTCCTCTGCAGCACTGAGCATGGCCCCTTGCCAGGGCTGCTTTGGGCCACTGTGGCTAGGTGCCCACTGCTCATGCTCCACGAAGGTGGCCCTCATGCCCCGCATCCGCAGGGAGGAAGATTTCTGACTCCCAGGATGGGCTCCAAGGGATGCTCTCAGGGGCTGTTTCTTGTCCTCTGCAGCACTGAGCACAGCCCCTTGTCCAGGCTCCTCTGGGCTCTTTCGGTAGGTCCTTGCCTGCTGCTCTTGCACCTCCAAGTCACTGCTCGTGCCCTGCCTCTCTCAGGCTCTCTTGCCCAGTGCCAGTCTGTAGCAGGAGTGAGCTCTGCTGTTCCCTTGGCTCCATTTCCCAAGGGGTTCTTGCTTGTGCAGAACAGCCTGTGCTCGGAAGGGCTCCAGGCTTGCTGCCCCATCAGGAGCTGCCGCTGTTCAGCTCTCCCGGCGTGCAATACAAGCACTGGGCAGGCGTGAGAGCATGTTTCATGCATGGCTGGCCAAGAAGCACAGCGGCAGAGCAAGTTTTGGAAGGCAAAAAGTGTGCTTGTCATCAATAAGTGTCATGGTTTGGAAAATACCCCACGGTACCACACACCTCTTCTTCTTCTTCTTCTTCTTCTTCTTCTTCTTCTTCTTCTTCTTCTTCTTCTTCTTCCTCTTCTTCTTCTTCTTCTTCTTCTTCTTCTTCTGCTTTTGTGTGGTCAGTACTGATGCTCATTCTTCAGGTTCTCACTCTTCAGGAAACAGGGACTGCTTGGCCTGTATTCTTGCTGCTACTTTCTGTGGCTCTGTGGCTGTCCTTTGCCAGACTGCAAGGGAAGTTTTGCAAGCTCAACTCAACAACGCATCAACCTGCTCCTGGCTACACATGCGCATTTTGTTAATGCTTGTGAGCATCAGCTCTGAAACAGATTCAGAAAAATAATTAAAATCCTGTTTCCACTTGTAACATTTGGCATTTGTGTCCTCAAAAGTGTTTTTGGAGCTGAAAACGCCATGGCATTTCAGGGAAGTAACAGTCTCACTGTTATTCGAGTCATGGTAAATGCAGGGAATAGAATGGAATGGAATGGAATGAATTGGAATGGAATGGAAGAGTTCGGCTTGAAGGGACCTACAATAACCATATAGTCCAACCGCCTGACCGCTTCAGGGCTGAACAAAAGTTAAGGTATTACAGGCATTGTCCAACTGTCTCTTAAACACTGACAGGCATGGGGCATTGACCACCTCTCCAGGAAGCCTGTTCCAGGGTTTGACCACCCTCTAGGTAAAGAAATCCTTCCTCATGTCAAGTCTGAACATCCCCTGATGGACGCAGCTTTGAGCTGTTCCCATGTGTCCTGGAACTGAGTACCAGGGAGAAGAGATCAGCACCTCCCTTTCCACGTCCCCTCCTCAGGAAGCTGTCGAGAGCAGTGAGGTCGCCCCTCAGCCTCCTTCTCTCCAAACTAGACAAACTCAGTGTCCTCAGCCACTCCTCAGAGGACATGCCTTCCAGCCCCTTCACCAGCTTTCTTGCCCTCCTCAGGATGGATTCAAGTACCTTAACAACCTTTTTAAATGCCGGGGCCCAGAACTGTACAAAATACTCAAGGTGAGGCTGCACCAACATTAAATACAGTGGCATAATCACCTCTTTTGACTGGCTGGTTCTGCTGTGTTTGATGCACCCCAGGATGCAGTTTTCCCCCTTGGCTGCCAGGGCACACACTGCTGACTCTTGCTGAGCCTACTGTCAGCCAGCACCCCCAGATCCCTTTCTGCAGGGCTGCTCTCCAGCCACTCCTCTCCCAGTTTATACTTGTGTCCGGTGTTACTCTGTCCCAGGTGCAGAATCTGGCATTTGCTCGTGTTCAGTTTCATGCTACTGATGATTGCCCTCTGCAAGGCCTCTTGTCCTTCGAGAGAGTCAACAGCAGCTCCCAATTTTGTATCATCAGCAAACTTGCTAACCGTGCATTCAAGTCCTGTCTCCAAATCATTGATAAAAAGATTGAACAAAACTGGCCCTAGAATTAAGCCCTCAGGAACAGCGTTGGTGACTGTTCCTCAGCCAGGGGTAGCCCTGTTCACTACAACCCTTTGAGACCTGCCATTCAGCCAGTTCTTCACCTGGTGCACTGTCTACCTGCTCATCTCACAGTTGGACATCTTGTCCAGAAGGATGATGGGAGGGACAGTATCAAAAGCCTTACTAAAATCCAGAAAAACTACATCCACTACCTTCCTTTCATCCAGGACTACAGGTCCTACTAAAAAGTCCATCCCCGTCTTTCTTACAAGCCCCATTTAACTACTGAAAGGCCACAATAAGGTCATCCTGGAACCTTCTCCAGACTGAACAACCCCAACATTCTCAACCTCTCTTCTCAGGAGAGGTGTTCCAGCCCTCTGATCACCTTCATGGCCCTCCTCTGGACTCGCTCCAACAGGTCCATGTTCTTCTTATGTTGGGGTCCCAGAGCTGGACCCAGTACTCCATCCAGGTGGGGTCTCACCAGAGCAGAGCAGAGGGCAGAATCACCTCCCTCAACCTGCTGGCCATGCTTCTTTTGATGCAGCCCAGCATATGGTTGGCTTTCCAGGCTGTGAGCGCACGTTGCTGGCTCATGTCCTGTTTTTCATCCACTAGTACCCACAAATCCTTCTCGGCAGGGCTGTTCTCAATCCCTTCATCCTCCAGCCTGTATTGATACAGGGGATTGCACTTGGCCTTGTTGAACCTCACGAGGTTCCCATGGGCCCACTTCTTGAGCTTGTCCAGGTCCCTCTAAATGGCATCCCGCCCCTCAGGTGTGTCAACTGCACCACTCAGCTTGGTGTCATCTGCAAATTTGCTGAGGGTGCATTCAATCCCACCGTCTATGTTGTTGATGAACATGATGAACATGTTGGTGCCAGCGCAGACCCCTGAGGGACACCACTCCTCACCAGTCTCTATCTGGACATTGAGCTATTGACCATCCATCAAATACATATCTCTCCAATTTTGACAGAAGGATGCTGTGGGGGACTGTGTCAAAGGGCTTATGGGAGTCCAGATAGATGACATCCATGCTGCTTCCCTTGACCACTCATGGAATCACTCCACCACAGAAGGCCACTAGGTTGCTCAGGCAAGACTTGCCCTTGGTGAAGTTGGCTGTCTCAAAACACCTCCCTGTCCTCCATGTGCCTTAACATAGCTTCTAGGAGGATCTGTTCAATGATCTTCACAGGCACAGAGGTTTGTGAACCCACGTTGACTCAGCCTGATGATTTCCTTATCCAGCATGTTCTCCATAATTCTTCCAGGTACTGAGGGTAGACTAAGAGGTTTGTAGTTTCCTGGGTCTTCCCTCAAGCCTTTCTTGTAAATTGGAATAGCGTTGGCTAGCTTCCAGTCAGCAGGGACCTCTCCAGACTCCTAAGACCTCTGGTAGATGATTGATAGGGGTCCTGCCATAACATCTGCTAGCTCCTTCAGTACTCTGGGATTAATGCCATCAGGCCCCATGGATTTAGGAACATTCAACTGATACAACTAGTCCCTCACACTGTCAGTGTCCATGAATAAAAAGTCACTGTTCCCTCAGTTGTGGTCTTCAGTCTCAGGGGACCAGGCAGCCCATGGTCTGTCAGT
This sequence comes from Astur gentilis, assembly GCF_929443795.1. Taxonomy (NCBI): domain Eukaryota; kingdom Metazoa; phylum Chordata; class Aves; order Accipitriformes; family Accipitridae; genus Astur; species Astur gentilis. Next base: position 7,100,146 of record NC_064893.1, on the reverse strand, counting down.
ATTATTAAAGACTGAGGCAAAAAAAGCATTGAACACCTCTGCTTTTTCTTCATCTGTATTTGTCAGGTGATCATCTTCAAGAATTATTGGTCCAAGATTTTCCTTGGACCTCCTCTTGCTATTAACATTCTCAAAAAAAGCCTTTCCTGTTTTCTGACATAACACTGGCCAGTTTCAACTCTAGCTGAGCTTTAGCCTTTCGTGTCTTCTCCCTGCATATGGAAATCACAGCTCTGTAACCTTCCTGCGAAGCCCAACCTCACTTCCTGAGACTGTACAATTTCTTTTTTTCCTCCTGAGTTCCAAGAGGAGTTCCCTGTTCAGCCAAGCTGGTTGTCTGCCCCACTTGCTTGACTTCTGACACAAAGGGATTGCCTGCTCCTGTGCTTTTAAAAGGTGGTTCTTCAAAACTGACCAGCACTCATGGACCCCAAAGCCCTCAAAAGCAGTTTCCCAGGGGACACTGCTCAGTAGCTCCCTGAGTATCTTCAATTTTGCTCTTTTGAAATCCAGGGTAGCAATTCTGCTAAACTTTTTTCTCATTACACCAAACCCTTTAAACTCAATCATCTTGTGATCACTTTGGCCAAGACAGCCACATATCATTACATATCCCATAAGTCCTTCTCTATTCACAAACAACAAGTCCAGGAGGGCATCTTTCCTAGCTTTCTCACTGAGTACTTGTGACAAGAAATTCTCTTCCACAAGCTTCAGGAATTATAGATCACTTATTCGTAGCAGAAGGTTTATTTTTAATTCTATCCTGTGTTTAAACTATTTATAATGACATATATTATTAATTCCAAAACTTATCAGGTGATACAATATGAGATGGATCATCTCTCCCAAATTGGGTTTCTTCAATCTATACACATAAAAGTCTTCCCTGACCATATCTTATCTGCAGGTTCAGCAGCAAATATTTAATGCAGATTTTACTACTACTACTTTCTGTTCTGCTTTCCACTGAATTTTCCATTCATCAGCTGTTCCTATCGTTTCCTTCCAATGGGAATGAAGAAGTATTACATGTGAAGGGACTTCAAAAGCATTTGAACTTTTAAAGGTCTCATTCTATGTGGCAAAACAGAAGTTGACTCTTCACTGTCCTTGGTATGCCACTGTGCTTTCTTGTTCAAAATCCCCATGCCAGGGTCAGGGTGTACAGAGAAGACAGGTAGAAACAGTTGTTCAAAATTTCCCAATAAAAATTACTTTAACTTTTCAAAATCTGCCCATCTTTACAACCCTGTCCAGCTGAGAAGTAAACTCTGTGTAGTGAACTGAAGTCTACTAGCAATAGGTTTGTTTTCTTAGTTATCCTCTGAGGGGCTCTTACCAGTAAACTATACAGTCCAGAATTCCTCCAACAAAATTCTGAAAGCTACTGCCCTATGGCCTCCTCAGAAAAAATATTCTCTCAGGAGCTTGGGGACTAACGTTGAGGTCTATTTTAGGGCAGGAATTTGGACTTGTATTTCTTGCTTCTGAGCAGAATTCTCATGAACAACTACATGTTCTTTCTCGTTGAGTGAATATTTATGTTTTCTGCAGATGGAAGACCAGAAATGGGAGAGGAAATAATGTTTATGAATAGCATATAGCCCATGAGATGACTAAAGTATTCTTCTCGAAGATGAGAGACTCCTGTTAAAATTCTCTTTCTGAATCAGTGAGAGAGTGGGAAAGTGTTTGGTTTTGGCTATTAAAGTGCAGAATCAATTATTGACATGGCTTCAGTTCTAATCTTGAATGCACTCCCTAGTTAATAATTTTTACCTTCTGTCTGCCCTTCAAGTAACGTCTGCTGGTGAAATATGTTTCCCTTTTAACAATCAATCTCATGTTGCTCTTATTCTGAGCAAGTAGTTCTCTGGTCCTTTTGTGAGCAGAAGAGAAGCTGCTCCCAAAACCAGGTAAATGCCCTAAATACAGGCAAAAACACAGTCAGACATGGGATAGAAGAAGTTTCATAGCTGAAGATCTAAACAACCAGTCCATGGGGAGAGCTTTACCACTCTTACTGTGCCTGAAAAGAGAGAGTTTCAAAGTGGGGACTAACTAAAAGGTATCTGCTTGCAACAGAAGAAAGAGAGCAGCTCCCTGCTGGCATGCTTCTCTTGGAGAAGAAAGCTTCACAGAGGGGCCAAATCAACCCAGCAGCAACCAGTTTCACAGACTCTATTAGCTAGCTGTCCCTGCAACAGGTTCATGGAAAAAGTAAGCAAGCAAAAAAAGTCCTCTGAGTAAGCAGTTACCATCTAGTAGCCAAACCTCCATAAAGAGGCCAAACTCCCTGACTCTTATCTCAAGGAGAGCAAGACTGGCTGCCAGTATAATCCATTTGTCTTTTCTTGGTCTGGTAGACCTGCTGTGATTGACGTGTATGTGTATGAGCAGCCCAAGACACCTGTAATTGTCAAGCTTACAGAGGACAGCTAATGTAAACTACTCAGAGGTATTCAGAGGCTTTAGGGTCAGCGTAAAGTGGCAATACTTTGTCCAATTTTGAAACATCAGCTTTGTCACTGTGAATCCATCCAGCTTTCTTTATAACAGCCATTGTGCTAGCAGGTAGCTGTGAAATGAGCTCTGCATTCCTTTGTAGCCATGTGTACCAGCACTAAGAAGTATGTTCTGTGTTGCCATGGCTAGTTCATTTGGGCCATGTCAGTTTTCTGTCATAAGGTACTATATAGATGAACCTTAGATATGTAAATAAAGGTTGAGGTTAATGATTGCTTAAATGTGTCTTTTCCAGGAAAAAATTATTATTGAAATATATATTTTATATATTATTATAAATAAAAATATAACATATATTAATAACATACATTTCATATATTGAATAATTTTATATCCTTCTATGATAAGGTCACCCCCCTAGTGGATGAAGGGAAGGTAGCAGATGTAGTTTTTCTGGATTTTAGTAAGGCTTTTGATACTGTCATGGTACATGGTTGATGGTTGGACTCCGTGATCTTCAAGGTCTTTTCCAACCTAAATGATTCTATGATTCTAAGACAAATGCCGGAATCTACACCTGGGATGGAGTAACACCAGACACAAGTATAAACTGGGAGTGGAGTGGCTGGAGAGCAGCCCTGCAGAAAGGGGTCTGGGGGTGCTGGTTGACAGGAGTCTCCACAGGAGTCAGCAGTGTGTGCCCTGGCAGCCAAGGGGGAAAACTGCATCCTGGGGTGCATCAAACACAGCAGAACCAGCCAGTCAAAAGAGGTGATGATCCTGCTATATTCAGCGTTGGTGCAGCCTCACCCTGAGTATTGTGTGTGGTTCTGGGCCCCGCCATTTAAAAAAGATGTTGACGTACTTGAGTGCATCTGGAGGAGGGCAAGAAAGCTGGTGAAGGGGCTGGAAGGCATGTCCTCTGAGGACATGGGGTTTGTCTAGTTTGGAGAGAAGGAGGCTGAGGGGCGACCTCACTGCTCTCGACAGCTTCCTGAGGAGGGGATGTGGAGAGGGAGGTGCTGATCTCTTCTCCCTGGTACCCACTGCCAGGATGCGTGGGTGTGTGCTGCATCCGTCGGGGAAGGTTCAGACTTGTAGCTCCCCTCTAAGTCTTCTCTCTTCTCTTCTCTTCTCTTCTCTTCTCTTCTCTTCTCTTCTCTTCTCTTCTCTTCTCTTCTCTTCTCTTCTCTTCTCACCTATAAAGGTTATAATTCTTATTTATAGGATATATATTTCACTGCTGACTATGAAATGGTTAATGCTGAGCTGTGGTATTATGCTATGCTGGTATTGAAACTATCAGTAGTACATAAGCCACTGATATTGTTCGAATTATTCACAGAAGTAAAAAAGCAATTTCAAAATTTTAGCAAGGAAAGGATTACCACAGACATTAGAATTTTGAGGCGAATACAGACATCACTACTTGGTACAAGAAGTAACTGCCTTAGGCAGGTTCATGTAATTTAACTCAACACATCCATTATCTATAAAAGAGTTTGATCTTGAGATTGGTGAATGAAATTTGCAACATTTACATTACTCAGCAAGTAAAAGAGCAAAGCTGTTATCATGCATTTTACTATCTGCCGGAGACTCCTTTGCTCAATAAAAATATGATTAAGTTGATTTATCAAAATATCTGCCAAAACAAAACCCAAAGAAACTTTAAATACTTATAAAATTATTAGGATTTGCCCAAGAATAATTTTAAAACTAGCTCAATGAATTTTTGGATCTTCTGAATCTAGTTTACTTCATGCAAAAGCTATCAAATACTGCTATGTAAAGAAAATGCAAACTATAATGCCTAGTACAAGGTCACAAATTACAGGAACTAATTTTGAAATAGTAATACTTAACTCAGTATATTAGAGATACTCAGCCGAAATATGTATTTATTGCATTTAATTTTGCAAATAAACAAAAAACCATGTAGTTATTAAGTATTTTGAACGATCCAGTCTTGGCCCTTAGGCACTTCAGCATATTTTGAAAATCAGGTCACAATTTTCAGATATAGATGCCTAAATATAGAGATTTATATCTGTACTTAGGCTTACAGATAAATTATTTTTTTAATGCTGATATTTCCTTTCATTTCAACAGATAGTTTTACAGCTACTACCTGAAACAGTATTTGCACTTCAATTCACCTCACAGATTCTGCATAGCTCAAGGGCTCCTTTTTGCAGGACCTGAATCCAAAGACAACAGAAGTCAACAGAAACCTTCTCCTTCACTTTAACAGACATGAATTCATAAAAGTCTTTCTTTTTTTCCTTTTTGCTATTTTGCCTACTATCAATGGTTTTTTACTGTAACGATTTATAACACTAATAAATTTAGTAAGCATTGTACAGTCTCCACACTGTGTTGTGAGACGTAGTCTATACGATAAACGCATTATCAACACAATCATTTTCATAAATTAGAATGATCAGGTTTTAGGAAATTACAAGCCACACTGCTATTACTGTTAAATACAAATGTTCAGAAAATAGGTGCAAAAGTGTATTATGTATTATAATATATTAATTATATAGTATATAATCTTTAATGGTAATAAAAATTAAACTTATGCATGTTGTTTGACTGATAAAACTGCTAATAATTAAAAAGGACACGAGAAAAGTTGAATTGTCAAAACACATCTGTGTACTCCAATAACCACTGAACAGTAAAGGCTGTAGCAGTGTATGCTTCCCTTGAACTTGTCAAGTAACCTGTGTACATCTCCAAGGAGAACTGTGAACTATTGACTCTAACCACAAGTCATCTGTTACAGATACACAATATACTGTTACAACATTGTGAAAACCACAACAAAAGGTGAAGCCTTGTAAATGACTTGACTCCAGATTTTGTGGGAGTAACTGAATTGTAATGCTAGAAAGAAAGCGCTAATTTAGATTTTGTTGAACCCTGATAAGTACACTCATTTAGGTAGCTCACTTCACTAACCTAGCTATCTTTTGGTGGAAACGCTTGGTCTGATGCTTATACATTAGATTTTGTATCTGCAGGGCCTCCCTCTTTACAACTGCAATAACACGGCAGGTCTGCTCGTACCCAGAACCCCTAGACAGCCTTCCCCTTGGAACGTGAGAGAATAAATTCTCCAAAATCAGCTTCTACAAAACAATTGTGTTGCTCACTCATGCAAGGGTATGTCATCAGAAGCAAAAAGATTAAAAACAAGAAAGTCAAGCCATGTCCTGGTTCACCTAAGCATTATTCTTGCCTTGTAAGTTTTAGCAAGCCGCCTTTATTACTGCTCATTCATGTTCACAGTGGCCAAAACCTCTAACCCTCTTTGTATCTGAAAACTGGTTTAAAGCTGGACAAAATTATCCCATGGTCTTTAAAAGCTAAAAACTTCTGTCGAGGCCTTTATACAATTTGCACCTGTAGCAACTGAACATCATATGGGAAACTGAGTTCTGCCACAAGCTGAGGGCAATGGAATAGTACATGTTAATCAAATCCAGACCAGATAGTGATTTTCTCTCTCTCCTTCTCCCCTCCAAGATTCACAAATTGCATTTCAGGTACCGCTGGCAAGACTGTCAGCAGTGTCACATTTAGAAGAAAAAAGTCTGCTCACAAGCAGGGCATTCTGCTCTGTGTTCGCTATAAAAATCAGTTGCAAAAAATGATGTTGCAGATAAGAAACATTAAGAATGACTCCACAATGTAATTACAGCTTCTCTTGTGTAATGTTTCTTCAAAAAGACCGGAGAAATCAGTATTTCTCAATGCAAGAGAAGTTTCTTTCCTCCTTTTTGTTATTTTGTCTCAGAAATCTGTAACATATTCCTACTCCTATGGTAATATTGCAGTTTATGGGCCTGATTATTACCTCAGCTATGTTTTCCATGGACTGCAACCCATAGGAAGGTGAGAAAGCCCTTGGTTTGTTAGCTTACTGGACATTCCATGAGTCAGAGGGCATGGGCACCAGACATGCAATGGATAAGGGCAGGCTAGGTTGGGGGACAGGACACAGGTTCCTATGATAATGCTTGTAACTGGGTACAAGGGTTAAAGCACACTTATCAGCATGCATTGTATTTCTTCTTTCTACCTTCACATTTGTGACCTGGCTTTGAAACGGAATATTGTGTTTTTCAGAGAGATAGGGTGTACCACATAGCCACATCTGAAAGGAAAAGCAAAAAAATAAAGACAACCAGGTAAATGACAGATGAGTACTCTCAGACTGAATTGACCAGATTTTTTTTTGACAAAATGCATCTCTTGGGAGTGGATGAGGAATTCCCACTTGTCAAAATGAAAAATGTTTCACAGAAATACACTTATTTTGAAGATAATTTTATCAGTCCAGAATGAAATGTCTAGTCCAAATGAAAGAGACTCTTACCCAGAACTCAAGAGTTTGTGACGTTTGTAATGGTGGTGTAGATCAGTATGTCTGCTGCAGCGTTGCATGTGGAGAGGTTACATAGGGCAATAGTTCTAAGGGTAAAGGGGCCACTAACTGCTGCTCTTACCATAAAACAACTGCCTGTGGTGAAACAGAAGGCACAGGGCGGGCTGTGCTGAGCAAACACAAAATTGAGACAAAACGTCTTGCATTTCTTGCACTTACCTCGGAAATGACCTCTTTTTATGAATGAAAATGTGCATGTTCTGTCTGGAGAAATAACCTCTTGGACTCTCAAGGCTGGTTAGCACAGGTTCACGGATCATGAACCTAATAAAAGGTAGGCAGTTAAAAAGTCACTGTTGCTTTTAGCAAAGCAAGCTGGGAACCTAGAACAACGGCAAGACATTCGCTACTAAAAGCACATCTTTCATTGCTAGTGGTAAGTATTGCACTTTAAACTGCTGGGCTAGACAAGGCCTGCGCACTGCATATACAAGAAGATAGAAACATAAGCAGGATTACTGCAAAACTAAGTAAAAAGGTGAAATATTCCTATTATTCCAGCGACACTGTAAATACTAGCAGCTGCAATACATTCCTCTAAAATAATCAAACCAAATGTATTATTCTCTACACACTACCAACCAGAAATACAGTAATATCAGGTTTTCCAAGGATATACATAAGTAAAAATTCCACCCCCCCCCTCCCCTTTTTTTTTATTCCATTAAAGCAGAAATATCACAGTAATGAAAGTATCCGTGTAGGGGTGGCTTAATTAGTATCTTCAGTTCTCAGAAAAAAGAGAACTAGTAACTCAAGTCAATATATTTTCAGTTAATTGTTACTGCTGTGCAACAAAGAATAAATTTGTGAACATTTACAAGGTGAGGTGAATTTCTGAGGCTTATCTTTCAAATGAAGTACTTTTTTTGATCAAAAGCATCTCATAACTACTGTTTGCAGCTTTTATCTCACTGCTGCTGTACATCACTTTATCTGCTGGAAAAGCTTGCACATTTTGCACAGTAATATGAGAGAACTGAAATATAAAACATATAAAAATCTCATAGTGCTATTGCTCCATTAATGTTTTGTATATTAAGCAGCAACAATACCAGTAATGAAACTTCTGTGCTACCATGATGGCAATGGTAGGGAACCTTTTAGTTAGGTAAAATCTCAACACATTTTACTGTAGCTTAAATTCCCAGAACACAATGTTCTGAGGTGAAAAATTATTTCCAGAGGTAGTACTAATGTTGCCATTAGGGGAAAGCAAAGTTATTTCAACATAAAGAAAATATATTTTATAAAAAAAGACGACTTATTTGTTTTAAATTCCCTTACAAAAAAAGGAAATTTTATTTCCTTGTGACCCACTGCTACCAAATGACTATTGTGTTCTGTTCACCAACTTTGATCAAAAAGATGAAACAAGACCACCTCTTCAGCAAAGAGGCAACGTGTCTTTAACTGCTTAAAAACTGGCTTAAAATAACACCAATAAAAAAAAGGAACTTGGGATTTTTTCAAAAGAGCTTTCGATCATTCTTAAAAAAATGAGAGAATTTTAAGACCAATATTTTCTTTTGTTCATTCCACATGCTGTTATCATGTCCCTGCTAGCAAATCAATAATTCATTGTTTCTTTTCTATTCCTTAAATAACTTTAAACTGTGAACTTTGTCCTTGTCTAACATAATACAGGGAGCAGAGTGCAAGCACTGGTGCTGAGTGCATCCCTAACAGGTCAGGAGAAGCAAGATATAATGTGAGAATCAGATTCTCATTTTGATGCTTATTTTGAAGGACTGTGCATTTCCCCAGTTCTCCAGAAAGCAGCCTCCATCTTCATTCACTGAGCAATGCTCTCATGAGTTCCTGAGCTTGCAGTGACATACAAGCCTTGTAAGGGCGTAGTCACTATGTTGCTGTCATCAAGGAAATGCTGCAACTCATGTTCTTTACATTTTAGTCTTAATTTATATTTTGAGCTACAGTACTTTAACCTTTGGACTGTAGAAAATTTCTCCCCAAATGATTTAGCCTACTGACCATTTCATATGACTAACCATATATCCTTGTTTGCAAAGCAGAGTTTTCATTAAATTTAATTACCTTCCCCTACAGCTTGCATGGGAAAGGTCCATGGTAAAAGTGCAGCTATTGAATAAGTGCAGCTACTAAACAAGGCCATCTGCTATTAAAATCTACATAGTAAAGGCGAAGCTACTAAATTAGGGTGATTACTGTTTGAGGGTGTTTCTAAATGAAGACATATGGGTAAGCTTTTGCACCTGTAGCATTTTGCTACACACAAATGTTTTAAAAATCATATGAAGGGCTCAGCAAGGTGTTTCCATGTCTTAACTGTTACAGCACTGTCATAATAAACTGATTTCTATATATATGAAATGTGTTCTTTTGAAAGTTTTGGTCCATTAGGAATTCAAGCAAATACTTGACTCTGCAAGAATTTCTGAGGTTTATAATGAATTTCAAAACCTCTACTATATTTCAAAGAAAAAAAACCTCTTAAAAAAATTACTACAGATTTGTCTATACTTGTGAATGGCACTCAGATGAAGAACCCAAGTTCCCAGTGAATTGCTCAGGACTGGCTCATGGCCAATCTTCTCAGGCTGACACCCTCTAGTGATACAGGGAAATAACTATTTGCCTTTTGACCCCTTAAATATTGTTTAATAAACCTGTTGGCCTTGTTTGTTCTTTAAAGGTTCGCTTGCCAGGGCCTGGCATCTGTGGCGTCTCTCAGGGGTTAAGCTTATCAGGGACTGGTATTTGTCAAGGACTGACATGCCAAACAAAGGAGGTGGTAACAGGAACCACAATGTTAGTCTTACCACAGAACTTGTTAGGACTTGTTAAAAACCACTGAAATCACCAAGTAAGAAGAGAGCATCCCTAAATAACTAAAGTTCATTTAGAGGACAGAAGAAGAAGAAGAAAAGACCCCTGAAGAAATAAACGACCACCAGAGACAGATCTGAGCCTGCGCAAGATGACATAAACCTTTTAGAACTGCTGACACAAGCTTTTGAACTAACCCTGCCCCAACTTATACTTTTGTATATTTTGTATTGTGTAACCCTATGAATATGCATGTTTTGGTGTAATGAATATCTGGCTGCTTGCTGAGACGGTGTGCAAGCTTTGAAGAGAAATCCCCTTGCACCCGGTGCCGAAATAAACATACCTGCTTTATAACTCACTCTCCTAGTTGTAAAGTTTGATCCGCACGTCGCTAGAACAAACTGAATTCCTTCACTTTCCATGGCATTTGGCCCGTATCTTCTCCAAACCACACTTTACTCCTTGTAGTCATGAGGCATAATTCTGTGTTTGCGGTTTCTCATTTCACAGTACCAAAATAACTGTTCTTGCATCCCACCAGTACAGTGTTCATACAGCGAGATGCCACAGCTGTGTGTGACATCTTCTGGAGCAAGGCATGAAGCGTTTGAAGGGAAAGGTCTCCAAATATGGTGTTTGTCATAGTCAGGGGAGCCAAACTTGGCATAATCCATACCCCTGATGGACACGTTTGGAAGAGACCCTGAGGCACACTATCCCATCACCTGTGATCAGGTATTCTCTTTGAGAGGAGTAATTGAGTCGCTTTAGAAGAGAGTTCGGAAATGAATGTATGCAAAATGTGCAAGGGTCTGGGAATGGAATAAAGAGCAAGACAAACTGCCTGTGTAGGCACCACCTAAAATGATGGAATACCACTGTTCTTTGTAGAGTAGAAAATTCTCATTATATTGCTCATAGAGAAAAACATTCTCATTATAAAACAGTTTTGGGGCACTATTACTTTTCTAATTGTTAGTATCCCCCAGAATTTCCATTATTTTCCTGAAATCCTGTGGTAGACAGTTTAGTTCCCTTGAGCACTTTCTTCAGACTGTAATGATTTTCTACATCTGGATAATGTAATAGAAGTAATCACTTAATACTAATCCAATCTGAATTTCACTGGATTACTCTTGTTGATTTCAGTGGATTTTGAATGACAATTCGCAGGTGACCAAGAGGTCACACCAGAATTTTGAAGACCAGAGGATCTGTCATTCACCTACATTTTTCCTAAACTTCACACTTAAGCACTGATGTCCCAAAGCTACTTTTGCTGTGGTCCAAATTGCATTTGGTGCTGTACTAACAGAAGATGAGATGATCTAAAGAGGTAGATGGTCTTTGCAACCCATACTATTTCACAGGTATTTCATAATCATAAAAATCTCATTAACATAATAATGAAGCATACTTATTTTATTAGTATTATTTCTTTCTTTCCTTGATCATATGCAAAGTGTTTTTTACTTGTAGATCTTTGTGGCAAGGCCCAGAGTCAGCCAGAGCTTTGAGGAAGTTTAGTTAAAATTTTTCATTATAATGAGCATCCTGAAATATGAGATGCCTTTTAGATGAATCTGGCTTTATTAGACTATAAACTTGAATACTTTGCTTCTTAGATCAAGACAGCCATTTAAGACAGACATAATAGACACAAAAATCTCTTCCTTCTCACATTTTCCTTGCTTCCAGGTTTGCTTGTAGCACTACAGAAGTGTAGCACTACATCTTCTGAGATGCAGCGAGCGTTGCATTGACTATCTAACTCTGCCACCTCAGAGGTCTGCCTGTCTGCTCCCTTCTCTTCTCAACAGTCTCCTCATAGTTGCAGGTTGCCGATGCATTGCTTTGTCTCTGTATCTGCTTGCCTTATGCTACAACCAATCCAGTCTCCACTTCTGCAAGGGAAGGCTCATTTGGTCCACTGCAGCAGCAACCTGCCACCTCCTTCCAGGAGGGTCTACCTCATCTAATCATTTATCTCTTAAAAATAAAAAAATAAATAGACAGATATATCACAATCTCAGTGACTTTCTCCTTTTTTGAGAAAACCGAACTTTTAATATAGGACAGCATCTTCCAAAGAATTATCTGGCAAATACTTTCAAAAATAGATTATAATAGTTTGCCTAAGGACATATTTATACAGTTAGAAACTGACTGATTTTTTGAACTCAGTTGAAGCCGTTAGTTTCTCAGGATTTTCTGAATTAGGCCATCTTAATCTGTATCTGCCTAAAGATGTCTTTCTGGTACCTTGAGTCAGATGTTTACATTTGAATATTGCCAAAATTTGTCACCTGTCTTTAGGTTGTTTAGCAGTTTAAAAGGGAAAGCAAGGAAGGATGAAGCGAGCAATAGTGAGCTGACTATTGAAGCCTTTCAGTTTCTCTTAACCTGCAGAAATTTCTGGAAATTTAGTGACCCTTAGAAAGCCTGGCTGACACTGCTAGGAGCTATGGCACTTTTGACAGATATCAGGGCATCCTTGCTCCTAGGAAGATAAAGAACCCTTGCTGCTTCAATAGTCTGCAAGGGATACAGGTAAAACTCCCCAAGAGTCAAAGACTCTATTCAACTCTGACATATGCCACGCTGAATATATACCATATTTTCTTAACACCTTTGTACATTTTTGCCATATTGAATATATATCAGATTTTCCTAACACTTGTGTACTACACACATTTTAGCCTACTGACATTCTACAAGTGCTAGGAGGCACAATAAAAGTTTCTATATGTAAGCATATTCCAAATAAAATCCCTCACAACATTCTTAAGTAATTTTTTTATTTAACAAAGTTAGCTCAAAATACTCTCCAGCTTTAAGAAAAAGATCATAATATTGAAAAAAACCCTGCATTATTTCCAATGGCCTCACAAAGGAGCCAGGCTATTAAGAATAAGTAAAGTGCTATTAAGTAGAGATTAAACAATCTTACTCTTACCAGTAACTCATGTTTTTACTGTACTGAATTAGTTTAGCACTTCAGAAATATAACATTAAAATAATTTGTTTGAAATATATGCCTTCTTTGAGACCTTCTACATTACTTTAGACTTCAACAGAAATCAAAAACTCACACACAGGTATTGGTTAACACTTCTGCTATGTCCAAGCATTCTTTTACTAAAAAAATCCACCAAAAAAAGTTTTTAAATGTGAAGTGACTGCTGACAGAGCAAATTTAACAGATGAGCTACATTTAAGGGCAAAAGATGCAAGTCCTGTGGAAAGCAACAAACATTCTTATAATAGAAGGAACAATATAGTTTACAAATAAAATTTATGATGGCGTTGATGAGTTTTGGGGTTCAAGACTGAGATCACCCACTAAGTACAATGAAAGCTAAGATCCAATACCCAGTATATTTATTTCTAATATTTTTCTTTACTCAGCTGGTTTTTCAAACTTATCAGAGCATATTGAGTTGTGCCAACTATGCATGTTTAGTAACAAGATGACCTTCTAGCAACTCATAATGAATTTAAGGGCACTTGTAATAAGAATATCAAAGGGAGTTTAAAAGTCATGTTTATAATCTTTTGGTAAGGCCACAGACTTCATTATCATAATGCTATAGCACAGATCCAAATCAATTTTAGTTATGCTTCTAATGTAATCTCAAGCTTGCAACCAGCCACTTCAATTATTTTTTTCTGCAGTAATCTCATCTAAAACTTCTCTTTTTGTTCCTGCTAGCCCCTTCACTTGCAAGCAGAACAGACACTTCTACAAGAGGAAGGCAGCCACAGAGCTTGCTGAAGAGTCACTACGTTTCCTCTGGAATTACAGCACATCTGCTCAAGGCAGGGCTGGAGATGACGTTAAGTTACTGTACAAACTCCATGAAGAATTTGTTAAGTGTTCTGCTTTGGGGCAGGAGGGATTTTTTTTGTTTGCTTTGGTTTTTTTTAATAGATAGCTACTAATCCTATGGAAAATAATCCACTTCTTTAATATGGATCCTTCCCTTAAAACTTCACCTATTTTTAACCAAATTATAAATCACGTGGGCTAAAAGACAACTTCCTTAACATGGGCCTTACTCCAGGTATAGAAAAGCTTTGCATTTCAAACATCCCAGAGGGGACAAGCTCTTTTCTGGATTAACCAGCCAATAGAGAGGAAAAAAGAGCGCTCTCTCTTTATATGGGACTACTCTGACAGTTAAAAGCAGTTAATTTCGAAAGCACTCTGAATTAATTATTCTTTCATAGTTTGATGTCTTAGAAAATGAATCTTGTGTTTGTTCTCAGCAGACCTAAGAATTAAAATCATTCTAGGAGATGGTGAGCAACACTTAGGCTAGAGCCCTGTATGCAGAATAATTCAACTTTGAATTATCATCATTTATTTCCAAGAAATATGCTTACACAGTGATTTGCTATTGCTTTTGGAACCTACTAAAAATGGCAGTTTGACAGAAACAGCCATAAAGCAGCTTCCCTTGCTAAATGACGCAGCATTACCAAAATGTGCAGCAACAATCAGGGTTGAGATACGGCCTATGTTACACACATCCTAAAGTAGTGTATTGGGGTAGTAGCACCACATACATGGAGTTTATAGGCAAACAAATACAAACCTCTCCCTTGCCTAGGGCTTTGTTTCAGTTCACTGAACAAAGTGGTACAACGTAATTACAGTCTTTTTCTTGGAAATTGTTTCAGACCCTCCTTGGAGGTTTCTGCTTCAAAGGCATTCCAAATTATAACAAAAAGAAAGTGGGCTATTTGCCCAAAGTTTGAGAAAATGACATTTAAGAGCACAAATGGGTTCTTTTCAGGTTTCTTCTCATGTCAGAAAAGGGCAGCCAGGTTTGTTTGATGTACTGTGTTCAGGAATTACCTTCTTCCTCCAGATTCTGGAGAAAAGACAGCTGGAATCTGTCCTGAACGAGCCTTACATGTTAGCATTGAGGCAGCTTCATCTCACACTGTTAATGTCTTAAGCTGAAAAAGCAGAAGGAACAGCTCAAAACTTCACAGGCCACAGACCTATTCTTTCTTCTACTGACCCACAATGTCTGCCTCTCAGCTGTGCTGAAAGGAGCAAAGTCTGAAACAAAGACAAAGCCAAAACAAAGACAAAGCCAACCCAGGACTGTTCTTCCTCAGATTCTTAGAAGCCCAATTGATACCCCCATTGATAGAATTCTTTATGGAAATTATTGTCCATGAAGAATTTGATCTCAATGAGTCATGTAAAGCTCTTTTCCCAATATCTTAAGCTACACAGTATAAAAGAAAAGGTGTTTGTCTCTTCATTCCTTCCAGCCATTATCTCCTTAGGGCACATTAGTATATTGAAAATAAGAAGAGTTCTGGGTATATTCTATGTCATGGGATCATCTTCATCATTCTTGCTCTATTCTAATAGTATCTGAGCCTAATGTCAAAATTCAAACCCTTAGATAAAGAAAATTCAAGCTGATATTTCTTTTACACTTACAGTTACAGAACATGATTATTTTAAATACTAACATATAGAGCTTCTGTCTTGGGAGTCATAAGATAAGTAAATGCAAAGTTGTGGCACCAAGCAAATGATGCATATGCTGTGCTGCCAGTCCTGCAAACAGTGGAAAGTATGTGATCAGCCCGTCTGTCTGTGACCTCTTCTCTTGGCATCAAGCAGGGTTCCAGAAAACAGAATTCTGAATTTAGCTGAAGACATATATGTAGAGTCTTACTATGAGGTCCTAATCAAAATGTTGCAAGGCTTGCATTTTTTTCAGTCTAATTAGTCAAGGATAATTTAATAATTATTATGTAAGAAATAACAGCATTTATATTGAGATTCTGTTTTATGTAAGGTTTAGTTGAAAGCATTTGAGAAGATGAGTACTTGTGTGTTGTGGTTTAACCCCAGCCAGGAACAAAGCACCACGCAGCCTCTCACTCACTTCCCCCCACCCAGTGGGATGGGGGAGAAAATCAGGAAAAGAAGTAAAACTCGGGGGTTGAGATAAGAACAGTTTAATAGAACAGAAAAGAAGAAAATAACAACAACAACAACAATAAACTGACAATACTAATACAAGGAGTGGAATATACAAAACAAGTGATGTACAATGCAATTGCTCACTACTTGCTGACCGATGCCCAGTTAGTTCCCGAGCAGCGACCTTCCCCCCCCCCCCCACCCCCCCCCAAGCCAACTCCCCCCAGTTTATACACTAGGCATGACGTCACATGGTATGGAATAACCCTTTGGCCAATTTGGGTCAGCTGTGTCCCCTCCCAACTTCTTATGCCCCTCCATCCTTCTTGCTGGCTGGATATGAGAAGCTGAAAAATCCTTGACTTAGTCTAAACACTACTTAGCAACAGCTGAAAACATCAGTGTGTTATCAACATTCTTCACATACTGAACCCAAAACATAACACTATACCAGCTACTAGAAAGAAAATTAACTCTATCTCAGCCAAAAACCAGGACACTGTGCAATATTGACTTGAATTAAACAGGACTGCCACACTGAACACCTGCTATTAATGTTATACTTAACATTACTTTATCATAACTTCTCAATCAACTTCTTTGACAGCTTTCAAGATCATGGATTTTACTTGTAAAGGTCCTTGTTGATAAAATATGCTTAAATAATAGAAATGATGGTAGAATTTTCATTTAGCATTTTCATTCAAAATGTTTCTTGAGACAAATTTGTTCATGTTTGTAAGTCTAATGGAGTCTCAAAATGTATTAGCTCCCATTAGGATAATGTTTTACTTGTCAAATGTACTAAATCACTCATTCTTCTAAGATTGAAAAGTCTTCTTCATGAGTTTTGTTTCCCTCCTAAAAATTTCCTTACTAAACACTGAATACCTTTCCTCTTTTTTCCCCTCTATTATTTTAGCTTGCTGCATAATTTCAAGGAAGTTGCACAGTACCTTTGTGTTTCAGAACATGCCTCTCTACAGTCAATTGAATGATTACCTACTTTAGGAAGTAAGGAAATGGGCCTCATTAGTGACTTACGATTCACAGAAATAAAAGCAAGTCAAACCAGAAAGTTCTAGAAAACAAGCCTGCTGAAATATTACTGCCATCATATGTATTATCCTTTCTACTAAAGACAGTTAAATCAAACCACTACAAAATAAAGTGTTGAAAATACTCATGCCATAGGAAAACAGAGTCAAAGCTCTCAACTTAAAAGAACATGTCATTTCTAGCTTCTCTAATTCTGTGGCTCATGGTCATTAACAGCTGTTTTATGAAAAATGTAATTTTAGATGGTACAGAATCATAAAAAATTAAAAATCATGTCATGAATTAAAAATAGAATACTAACTGCATGTGCCAGAAAAGAATAATAAGCGTTATCAATAAAATGAAGATGGAAAAAGGGTCATCAAATTGGGTAATTACTTGACTAAGTTAATAATTTTTATATTATGATTAAGTGCATCTGGTCTGTAGGAAATTCTATAGGATTTCAGACATGAATTCTTCTGTCTGGCACAGCAAGGAGTCTAGGACACTCTTTCAGTGTTACTGAGTATCAAATATCAACTCCTAAGATTGGTTTAGCACTGTCACAGGTAGCACTAGCATGTTAGCAGGAACCAGAGTTTTAGCCCGAACAGAAATCTCTGCTTCTTCTGAGCTACTATACACAACTCCATTACATATCATTGCAAGTATTTGCAGAGGTGCTGTAAGTCTTTTGCAGAAAACTAAGGTAAGTTTTAATAGTCTGAAAGGTGTTTACCCTCACATATTTTCAGGACCTGAAAGAATAACTTCTGGATGTATTAAGAGACATAAGGGAAGCTCTGTTTTATACAAATCAATCCTTGTACAAATAAATTCAAGCCTAGACCCTTCTGAATGGTAGTCAGCCATTCATCTTGTCTACTGTCTAGTTCATTACTTTTCAGTAATGCATTTGGGTTTGGTTCAGATTTTGATTGTTTTATATCTTGTGTCTCTACATTACATATAATTTTCTCTTTCCATAATGAATACTTATTCCTTCTTTAAAGGAGGCTGGGTACCACTGGCGATCAAGGTTTAATTGCATCATGTAGTGTTGAAAATATTTCAACAACATAATTACTCCTAATTGAAGCTCTTTCTGCCATTTATCTTAGCTTGAAGTATTTTTATTAGAAGAGTGCCATGTTGCGGTTCTTTTCTCTGACTGTCTAGCATTGCCGTTGTGCTGGGCTAAAGCACCACTGACAGGTCTCCTTATGTGTTGCTGTGCAGCCTTAGCTGTGATGTTGTGCATGGACTGCTTCAACATATCACAGAGTTCAAAGATGGTCATAAAATTCTGTCACTGACTGCTTCATGTTATCACAAGGAGGTGTTGTGAACTCCTTTTGCAGAGATGAGAGCTGGAGAAGCTGCTGAGGCAGACCTGGTGGCATAAATATTTCTAAATGCAAAAGTAGAGACTGGTACTCCTGGTGCCAGACCCTGGCATCTCAGCAGGCAGAACAGGTACTGCCCAAAGTCAGAGCAAAAACTCTCACCTAGTGCAAATTCAAGTTAGGTACAAATAAAAAAGGCTAGGTTAATGTAAGTTGGCCAAGGATTTAACAAAGGTCAGTTCTGAGTTATAGTGAGCCTTAATAGGAATGGAAGATACTTAACAGACCAAAGGACTGGATTAACATTTTTCCACTCCATGCCACTGCTTTTTAACAGAGTTGACTCACAACTGATTTTTATAGTTCCATAACAAGTGACAATGATTAGACATAGGCAAATATGATTTGGTAAGATAAACACTTTTTTGGTTGTTAGGGATCCACTTAACAGAGTAAACAATAGGGTCAATATTTTCCATATCAGGTTTAAACATAACTTCTACTTGACAAGGATAAAAACAAATCCACACTTTTTTGAAGCTGTGCATTGAAAGCACTAGATTAGCAGTTAAAGAGCACAGCACAATGATTTAAAGGTTGACTGGGATTCCAAATTCTATTAAATGTTTTATGATATATTTAAAAAAACTAATTATAACTAAAACCTAACTGATACCAGAGGAGGACTAGGAATGTTTATGAACTGCTGTAATTGAATTATCACCAAGAAACTAGTGTTGTGAGATGAGAAAAATCATTATGCAATATCAGCGTGCTATCAAATGTGTGAAATCTAAACCTTTTTGGAGTTCAGAGCCTTTCATTTCAGCAACCTAGTAATTCACCTTTCAGCATTAGATACCATTACTGAATGATGAAGACTGTAATAGATGTTGAAATGTACTGCAGTATGGTATCCAGGTTACTGCGCAAAGGCTACTTCCAGACATTTGGACTATGTATGCTAACACTCTGCCATATCTTCCCAGAGCTTATTTAATAGTCTGGCGTTTAAACTATCACAGTGATTTATTCCAGTATTAAAACTTGTATGTCTTTGACAAAACACTACTGGTTTTAGCACTTTCTTTGACTCCCTGTCTCTGAGAATATTAGTGACATAGGTATAAGGTCATACCTACCATCTGTTAACAAAAACACCTTAAAATTTTTTATTTATCTCCATGGCAGGTGACACATTTTCCATCAGTATCTTCCCTTCTTCAAATTCCTTTAGTAATGACTATCTTCTCCTCTATTTTAAATTTTTTATGTTTCACTGGTCTTGCAAATTTCAGTTACCATTCCTCCCTACAACACGTTTTTATTGGCTAGATGCATTATTCCTTTACGTGCTTCCAACACTTTAAGCCTGGACTATAGAATTTCCCACTGCTGCTTCATTTCAAAGAATATTCCAGACTTTACTTCCTTTGCTTGCACACTTTTCATACGCTTTGGTAAAATATCTGCATTTTTCATTTGGTTTACTTTTTCCAAGAGTCCCTTCTAAGTTCAAAGTGTGCCACATTACTTAGCAACACAAAATTCAATGCAAAATTGAAAAGGCTGCTATGCATTTTACATTGCAGAGCGAGTAGAGTTAAGAACAAGCCTAAACTTTGGCAAGGTCTGGACCTTTTTCAGCATCTTGTCCCATTAGTCTCAATAAAATAAGCTATGGAAGGCTGAGTAATTCTGTGTTCAAACTGAAAAGGACTTCACTTGGTGAATAATCAGAAGGGTTATTTCTGAAGAGAGAGAAAACAAGAAACTAGCTCAAGGAAATTGAAGCCAATTGTTTTACACTTCATTCTCCCCAGAATTTGGAGACACATAATTGCTAATAAAATAGTCTAATTTTCCTGAAACACATACATGGTGAAACACAAAAGAATTCTTCTTCTTAAATTCTTTTAAAACCCAGGCAGTTTCCTGCCTATTATTAACAAAGAGACATACCTAAACTAAAACCGATCACAAAAGGACGATGTGGATTCCCAATATTCACCATAATCCATAACTATGGATAATCAATGTGCTTTGGGAGAGCAACTCAGAAAAAAATTGTAACTCATTTAAGAACCCAGAAAACTATTAAAAAGGAAATCACGATCAGCTGATAGTTGTTGTTAAAGACACTGCTGGCCATTGCAGGCAGCTCAGAACCTGAAATCTGATTTCTCAGACATCTTCATGATGACTCCAGTGGTTTTTGTCCTCAGAAGAACCAACCCCAGCCTGATCAAGCTTTGCAGAAAGCGGCTTCAGCTCTCAACTCATATCCTTACTTCAGTGTTTGCTATTTTGACAGTGAAAAAACACAACATCAATTGGATACAGTTTCTCAACTTATGCTCAAGGGCTGGTAATAGTAACAAAACCGCTAAAAGCCCTGTTCCCCTACATGTCAGCTTAGACAAAAAAGGGACTAGATAACAATGATTTTAATTTGAAATTCCACCTGAAGCTTCCTGAGCGTTGCTTCAAACTTTGCCTATGCAAATTTCTCGTATGCAAAGTGGAACCATTCTTTTTCAATTTGCCCTTCTCCATTTGGTCAATTTATTAGAATTTTATGTATTTCTATTTTGTGATTTTTTTTTATTATTATTTATTTAATAGCTTAGTCTATTTCAGTTCTCCTGTGTTTGCTACAGATTTTTCTTTTAAATTGCCAGTTTTCCTGCAAAATGAAATTGCTCAAATTTATTTTAGTATGGTGCTGGGATCACTTTTTCCCCATTACTGCATATATTGTAAATAGGAAGAAAATGCTTTTTTACTGCAGGCAATGTGTAAAGTCTCTCTGTTTGCATTTTGAACATTAGCTCATTGTCAAATACCTGAATAAGAAAAAAAGTGTCTTCTGAGGAAACCAGAGGTATATTAATATTGCACCAACCAAAACCAAAAAGAGGCATGAAATGTCATCACTCTTGCACAGCTATGTGTTTGGCTCGATTAAAACTTTCACTAAGTTCCTCCACTAAATAAGCCATAATTGGATTGCAGGATATAACATTTGAAAACTCTGAAAATGGAAGATGCTATATGAAAACTGCTTGTTAAAACCTCAGTTCATTTTTTGTAGGTGGCACAATTTTGGTTTAAAAAGGATGACTGAAACTCTGTATTTCACTCCTGTATTTATCTATTATCTCCAGATAGCTATGAGTAAGACAAAAGACAGCTTAAACATCAGTCTTCCCATTCTTCTTTTGCGATACTAAGCAAAAGCTACCACTCAAAATACTGTGTTGCCCAAAGAAGCAGTCGGATATAAACTATGTGCAATTCAGTATGACTGGGAGTATGAGAGGAGAAATGTGGAGGATTCAGGGGAAAACACTCACTCAGAGACATACACCCACTCATGCTTATACCAGTCCTGGCTGCTTCGCTGATCGCGCTGGAGTGTCCTTGTAGACTTGCGATCTCAAGGCAGGCAGCGCACACAGCTTTGACGTGGTGTGTGCTTCAAGACAAATCCTCAGGGCTGCCCCTGTCCTCTGCCCTTGTACGGATTCTGCACCACCAGGTTAAGCCCTTGCTGGAGGCTTTGCGGGGCCCAAACTAGGTGTCATCCAAGTCAGCTGCACGCTCACACCAAACCGGGCTTGGCCAGTCTATCCTGCTAAGTATCCTGGTTGTTATATTCAAATTGTTGTATTTGAACTCTCCATCTTTTGCTCTTTCCCGTCTTATCCCACCCCTTGGCAAGGTGTCACTTACTCTTCCTCATTCACACTGGGGTCTGCAGGACTTGTCTGAGCCTGTATGGCAGCAATGGCACAAGAATATCTTTGGTCATTCTTTATTGTGTTTAGTATATAGGACAAACATTTCCACGCAGAACCTATTGGAATACACTCGACATGAGGGACTCAGTACACTGGCTGAACTTAAAAGTCAGAAAAACTGAACATATGTATAAGAAATGTAAATGCACTTCAGAGAGGCCGGAAGCATGCCAGGCAGACTCCCATACTTTAAGTACAGTATGGTCCAACCGTTCAGAATAATTTTAGAAGGAAAAAGAAATTATTAATGCTTCCCTAAACTCCACACTGGGAGGAAGTGGATGTGCAAGAAAGTACCCACAGGAGAAGCTAATAAAATTGCAAGTGCTAGCACTTGTTTTAGTAAGAGGCAAAACGCTTTTAGAAGTTTTATATCAATTCTCTTTCCTATTCCAGGTTATCTTGCAGATCTTGTTTATACTCACCAAGAGCCTGCTGTGTTCTCTTCATGTTTCTAAAGCAGAAGATCTATGAAGAGTGGAGAACACAGTTACAACCACGCTTTCAACATCCATATTCCCACTGGGTTCCATGTAGATGGGACACTGATACAGTTTGCCTCATCAGACACTAACTTTTCCCTTCATTGTGGATGGTCATTTAGGAATGACTATTAATTCCAAATACTTTCCAGCCTAGTCAGCATAATCACTTTCTTTGTACACATGCTGTAAGTGCTGTGTTTCTCCTCTCTCTCACAAGAGCAACATAACCCATAGGAAATTCCCGTGTTTAGGAAGCAGAGCTCTCCACCATCCTCTGCCTTTCTCATTCTGCTGGGCAGCTGCACCTTGGTGAGCTGCCGTGTTATGGCCCCGGAAAGAGGACAACTCTGGGATCTGGCAGTTAATTCTGCTTTGATGTTCACTGTGAATGGACAATTTTTTCCCCTGTAAACAAAGAAAGATTCCAGGAAGAGATTAGTTTTGGATGGCAACAAAGAGCCTGAACAGATCACAGTTTCATGCATAATTTCCATAAAACCTGATCATAGATACAGGTGAATAAGGCTTATATACATCGCAAAAAAAGCACCAAAAGCAAGCTAACAAATACTCCAATGACAACTATGTAGTGAAGGAAGAGTGAGTTATTTAGCATGGGTTTACAGCCTAAGCCACAAACACCATGTGTTAATATCAAAGACATGTAATTTGACCAGTTTTTTTGGATATTGAAGAACAAAGCAAACAATTCAGGTGTGTTTAAATGTATCTATGTGATGTGTGCGTGTACATTGTCTCCACATATACACATTTTGCATGTATAAAGTCATAGAGTAATTTAGGTGGAAAGGGGGCATCTGGGGTCCTGGGCCCTTCAAACACTGCTCAAAGCACAGTTAACCTCAAAGTCAGATTAGGTTGCTCAAGGCCTTGTCTAGTGGAGATACATACAATAAAGCTAATTTACAAAACTCATAGCTAACCATTCACTGAAGATGTGTTGGTTTCTCTCCCACAAGTTGATTTTTTCCTTCATATTAGAGGGAAATAAAATGTATCTGATCCCAATCAATAGGATAGTGATGACTTCTATAGAGGGCAAATGAACAGATTTTGCATCAGAAACCTCAAGCAGTGGAGTTTACTGTCTAGATCATTAACATGAGAAACAGAAACAAATTGATTCTAGTGTGGGTTTTTTTCTGGCTGCTCTTGCTTCCACAGGTGCTGAATAAACCTCATAGCTGGATGAGGAAGGACTGCACTGAAAATGAGGGAAAAGATGTAGATACTAGGGGGGGAGAAATCTATGAAGAGAAAAAAACCTCTTTCTTCAGACCTTAAAATTTTTCTTTGAATTTTGACAAAATCTATCAGCTGAGACAAGGCATAATTTTCTTTCATTTCCTTACCAGGTGTATTGATCCTCTGTTTTCTCTGATCGTCTTATCACAAACCATGTTATTTTTAAGGAAAAAAGAAAAAAAAAACCTCTATGACTGAACAGGCTATTTCGTATTTAGCTAAAAAAGTGTGAGTTCATATTAAGGACCTTACAAATCTGAGAGCTCGCTCATCTAAAAATCAGAGTACCCTTGGAAGTGACATTCAAGGAATTAATACAACAAGCAAACAGTAGTGTCAAAGACCAGGAAAAAATTATATCAGCATGCACATGAAATAAACAGTGTCTGCAGACCTGTCGAGACTGCCTTGAGTAATGATACTTGCTCTTTTTTTTTATTTGGGAAAAAATAAAGAAAAAGAAACTTTGGTTGTAAATGGTCTCACTCCTGCACTGGTTTAGTACAAGCATTTTAACAAAAGTTCATACAAGTTTCTAAGTGGACTATATTACTCCTCAAAAATGTTCCTTTTCCTTCATAAGTCAGTTTTCTCTTGAAAATCATTCACTTAGAGAAATTAAAACAATTCTATGGTATATAGAATGTACTGTACAGATAATTTTCTACCAAGCGTATTCTAAAATCCAGAAGGTTAAGGCTGAAAACTTGTAACAGCTTGAGAGGCCCTTACTATAGGGAAGTTTTAATGACTTTATAGCCTATTCTTAAGGAAGGAATTACTTTTTATGTCACTACAGATCTCCCACAACCGCTTGACACTTTTGACACCTAAACTGTAAAATCTGCTGCTGACCATCCACACAGAGCACTTTTGGAAGTCCAAGACCTATCTGGGCACAGATTTTATGCTCAGATTTACCACTGACAACAAATTCCAAATTACAATTGTAAGACAAAACTTTTAACTCAACAGTTTTCATTGTGAGAGTTCACGCCGCTAATTTGCATTCTGACCCCACTAATTTGCATCCTGAATAAAAGCCAGATACAGCTCCCAAAACCACAACTATAGTAAAAAAAAAGTTAAGTAGACTTTCAGACTTCAGCTCTTCCAGTTTTTACATGAGCTATTGTGGCAACTTGCTTCTAAATTAACTTGCCCGTTTCAAATGCCAAAAGGACTATAAATTATACAGATGATATTCATAATATTTACATTCAGCCTTTCTAAAATGAAGCCAAAAAAAGAAAACATCTTGATCTAATACCATAGATACAATCATCACCAGTGTGTACAAACATTGGAAACATCATGTTTTAGTCCTCTTTGCTGACTGAAAACCGAACAAATAAACAGTTATATTATCCATCAGACCATATTTTTAAATAGTAATGTATGAACTGAAACAAGCCAGACTCTATTCTTAATTTTAAAGGGGTAGTTTCCTTACCGAGTATCACAGTGGTGAGAAAGAAGCAGTTACACATGTTAAAAAGATGGAGAGAACCAGAAAACTGGCAGAAATAAGATAAAATTGCCTTGACTTATGGCAGTTACTGCCACATTGAGCAAGACCGTCCATTTTAATAGCATTTTTGGCTAGATTTTTAAATACTCTGGTATTTCAGGAGAGATTGATATCAGTTGCAGCATAAGAAAAGGCACTGTGTTATTTTAATGCGTGAATCTGACGGTTCAACGGCCATGTGTCCCTGAGTTCTCTTAGAGAAGAAGAATTCTCTGTTCCTACTGGGAAATGTATTTGCTTTCAGAGAAGTTCTAGTACAATAGTGGAATGATTGACATTAATTCATGATGAAGCACTGCAGTACATACACTATTCCTATAAACACTATGAAGTCCTATGCTTGCCTTTAAAATGTATTAGTAATAACAAATATTTGTTTTACTGACAAGAAATGAACTTAACATTTTTTAATTAAAAATTGAATGAGGGTTTGTGGTTTTAAACAAATCATCATCTATTGGGTATGACAAAGAAGAACTCTAGAAGAAAAACAAAGTATCTAACTTAATACAGGAAAATTAAAAGTAATTCATGCAGAAGTACCACAAATTCCATTTTCCTTTATTACAAAAGTATGAAACACCTTGATATATTATTATTGTGTCTAGGTACCCTTCAGAATTCATTTATACAGAAAAGGCTTGAGTAATAGACCTGATGTTGTTGTACATCCAACTGACAAAGGCACGCAGAAAACTTTGACTCTTCAGCAGTTTAATACATATATTCTAGTTTTAAAATGGCAGCTTCTGTAAAGCTAAGATATTCAAAGAAATATCTTCATGCCAATCTTTTCAGTGAAAGGAGAGGCTCAGGTAGGAGCAGACATACCCATTGGATCAAGATCTGGGTGCGTCGGTAGTGGCACAGGCAGGACTTTGGCCTCTGTGATCATGGGACCCTCTGAGGAACGAGTACTTTGAAAAAATGGGGCAAGAGTGTTTTTGCAAACAGCTTGCTAACCTGGTGAGGAGAACTGTAAGTTAGGTATACTGGGGAGGTGTTGTCATAATCCAAAGAGAAGGCAAGGTACAGGGGAGAAAAGAAGCATTAGGGCACCACAGGGCAAGGGAACTCTCATGTTTCCCTTGAGAAAGAAGACCACAGGGGATGCAAATGTCCACGCCCTGGGAAACACGTTAAGACCTGGAGAGCTATGTAAACTCATTGAGTTTACAGAGGTGTGGTGTAGTAGGTCCCGCTAGAGCACTCCAATGGATGGATGCACTTTTTTTTCAGGAAAGACAGGCTGGGAAGGTGAGGAGGAAGGCATTTACTGTATGCAAAAGAACAGCTGGAGTGCACAGAACTATCACCACAGAGCAAGTGGTGACAAGTCAGTGGAGAACTTATGCATGAGGTTAGAGAACAGATGATCATGGCTGGCACAGGCTTTTGCTGCAGAAGAGAAGATTAAGAAGTAAATAAAGTCTGTAGACAGCTGGCAGAAGCCTTGCAATCACAGAATGGCTCTCATTGGGGTCTTCATCCAAATGTCTGCTGGAAAGGCAATAGAGTTGGGTACAAGCGATCCAGGAGATTTCTAGTGTGTCTTGAAGACATTTTATTGATGCAGGTGATTGATCAGTCACTCAATAAGATACTTTGTTGGAACTATTACTCACAATCAGTAAAGAAATGGTCAAAAATGTGACAGGCAAGGACAGCCTTGGCTGCAAAGACCATGAGACTGTACAGCTTAAAATCCTGAGAGAAGTAAGGCAAATCGCAGAATCCAAAGTCTGGACTTCAGGAGGGAAGCTTTCTGCCTATTCAGGGACCTACTTGGTAGGATCCCATGGGATGTTGCCCTGGAGGGCAAAGGGGACCAGAAGAACCAGCTGATCTTCAAGGACAACCTCCTCACAGCACAAGAATGGCCCAACCCACTGTGGGGTAAGAAAAGCAAGTGTTACAGAAAGCCAGCATGAATCAACAGGGAACATCTGACTGAGCTCAAATGTAAAAAAGAAGTACACAGAGTTAAGAAGTTGGGACAAATTACCCGGGAAGAACATAGAGCACTTGCAGGGATTGTGGTGGAAATGCCCAAAGCTCAGATGGTGCTCAAATTAGCAAAGGATATGAAGGGCAACAGGAGGGGTTTCTATAGGTACACTGGCAACAGAAGAGAGGCTGAGGAGAGGAGACTGTGGGCCTGCTCCTCAATGGGGCAAGTGACAAAGCACATGAAAAAGGCTGAGGTGCACTCCCACAGACTCTGCAAGAAGGTTGGAGGAACTGGGAGGGCTAAGGGCAGACCTTACACGTGTAACCAGTGGCAAAAAAACCACTCCTACTATGATAAAGTCCAATTTTTTTCTAGCTTTTATACATTAATCTTATTTCTATCACATGCTTTTATATATTAGGATGATTTTATTGTAAAAGTGTCCCCTGAGACAAAAGATACCTAGTTTTGACACAGTCATTCTGTGACCCTGGCCAAGATATTTAAAGATTCCTGTACAGAACCCCTTTCTGAACAGTACTTCTTCTCTTCCAAACTTTCTCTGTTGTACCTATATATATTGTAGGTTCTTTCAGAAAGGAATTACCCATTTATTTTTGCAGCAACAATGACTCTAAGACCATTAGTGTCTTTGGCATTTCTAGGCATCATTTTAAAGCTATTAGATAATGATCAGAGAAAAAGCTTTGTCAACTATACAAGGTGTTTTAGTCTTTAGAATTACTGCAAATTAAATTAATTTAGATTTTTTTTTTAAATTCTTGTTATGTCATATATCCTCTGAACTCACTTTGCTAACTCATGCCTCATTTAATTTTTAATTGCTACCTTTTTTGTAGCTGAGAAGGTAACAGGTCAGTTCATTTTTCTTTTGTTGAGAAAGCAGGAAATGCTTTCACATTTGAAGACTGGGTTGTGCCTTTACTTCCTTATCTCCACCTCTCCGGAAGGCGACTGACTATGTCACCTCTGTTACACATCATTTTGCAACTACTGATTTCAAGTCTTCCCTAGAAGTGGTTCCTCCTAATTGAAGCGCACCAAGCTATACCTTCATCAGCTGTATTACATTTAAACACATTTTGTACTGTCTAAGCAGCAAATTTTCTCCAAGAACCTTTTGCTAATATACCAAAGTCTTCGTTGTTAAACTAGATTGGACTCGCTGTCTCATTGTTGAGCATTTTAAACTTCCTTAGGGGTGTATCTACACTGAAAATTTCCTCTGCCTTACGCTACCAGTCTACATAAAGCAGTGCAACTTTCCAAGTGTGGATGCTACTATGTACTGCTATAAGCATCTGTAAGCAAGCAACTCTGATAAAAGATGGGAAATAAGCCACATCAGAATAAGGCACCTTTAGACTAGTTCGCCTGCATCCACACTATAGTTTCTTTGGGTGTAATTAATACAGTCTTATAAAACAAAATAGATACTACCTGAACACTGTACACATATTACCTGGTTCCTTTCATTTTGGAGGTCTTTGCTCTTCTCATACTTTTCCATTACCTCTATTTTCCCCACGCAGGGATGTTTAACCTAAGGGCTCTTAAGTCTTGCTGGATGTTAACCCTTTATGTTCAACTTGGTCAACCTCAAAGTCCAACATCATGAGACACCTAGGGTGTAAAAGGCATAGTGTTGTGGACAACCTGAACAGTTTTATTTACCATGCTCCAGCCTTGTGCTTCCACAGATCAGCCTACCCATGGTAGTGAGCGATTGCTGAAATAAGAGTAATCCACCTCTGCTTTGAAGCAACAAATTGCAGATCAGCTTAAATCATTACAGAGGGAGTGATACAGTCCACTGAAGGGGGTAACAGCTTTTTAAACTCTTTGAACTCAGTCTGCAAGAGCACATAAGACTATGTCTATAATTGGTTTGTTTTTCATTGGTCTACTCACCCGTCTTACCCTATAATGATGAACTTTCACTTCATTTACTCTACTTGGTCTTTTGCAAATTTCACAGCATGCATTATTAGATCAATTCTGCATACCATTCTCTCTCACTTGCCTCATAACTGACGTACATCATGTGTTATCGTGTATTTGGATCATGTATTTGGTTTTATTTCTACTGGTTATACAAGGTAGAGATTTTGCTCTCTGTTCAAGCACTTACTTCTGAACCACAAACATGCCATTTCCTATTTAAAACTGTTACCAGGAATTTCTGATTATTGCATTGCTGCCCAGAGGCTGTCATAAGTCTCCCTGAAATCTATACAAACAATATGTGTTTTCAGATCATGCCTTTATCTTCTTCTAGGCAACTAACAAACTAAAAACATTTTATTCAGAGTGAGTTTAGGTTTTGGAGCCTACAAGAGTATTATAAAAACAGAATGTGACATAAGGAGCTCCTAGATGCCAGTTTGTTCCCGCTTTTTCAGAGACAGACAGCGTATTGCCTCCCCAGGAATATTTTCAAACTCCCAGAGAATTTACAAAATTAATCTGCCAATTCACTTGTGTTGGACTTCCCCTTCTATTCAAATAATTCTCTCAGGGAATTACCACTACCTGATGTTGTTTCTGTTTTGACAGACTGTCTTTTGCATCTCTCTTTCCTAGCAATGGCTGAAACTGAGTATTTTTCTACTCTTCTTAATTGAAGAAAATGTTCTTAAATAAAAGGTTCTGTCCTTCTTTAGTCCCTTTTTACTCCAAATACATTTACTTGTGGCACACTGTCCTGTGTGGTTTTTTTAAGGAAAGAAAAAACACCCAGAGTTTCAGCTTTTCAAATCAGGAGTTAAAATTTGCTTTAAAAAAGCAATTTTAAAGCATTAGGTTAGCAAGGCTATCATAAACAAAGGTGTCCTGGTTTCAGCTGGGATAGAGTTAATTGTCTTCCTAGTAGCTGGTACAGTGCTATGTTTTGAGTTCAGTATGCGAAGAATGTTGATAACACACTGATGTTTTCAGTTGGTGCTCAGTAGTGTTTAGAGTAAAGTCAAGGATTTTTCAGCTTCTCATGCCCAGCCAGCGAGAAAGCTGGAGGGGCACAAGAAGTTGGCACAGGACACAGCCAGGGCACCTGACCCAAACTGGCCAACGGTGTATTCCATACCATGTGATGTCATGTCCAGTATATAAACTGGGGGAGTGGGGTAGGGGGATCACCACTCAGGGATTAACTGGGTGTTGATAGGCGGGTGGTGAGCAATTGCACTGCTCATCATTTGTACCTTCCAATCCTTTTATTACTACTGTTGTCATTTTATTAGTGTTATCATTATCATTATTAGTTTCTTCTTTTCTGTTCTATTAAACTGTTCTTATCTCAACCCACGAGTTTTACTTCTTTTCCCGATTTTCTCCCCCATCCCACTGGTTGGGGGCGGGGAAGTGAGTGAACGGCTGCGTGGTGCTTAGTTGCTGGCTGGGGTTAAACCACGACAAAGGATCATTGAAGAACTTAAGTTCATGAAACCTTCATAGGCAGGGTTTTAGGACAATGCAAGGGAACACAGAGTGGATAAGGATGCAGAGCTCTGAAGAAGCTTAATCCTTTCCATCTATGTTCTCCAAAGGCAATCATCCCATGCACTGGGATGGCTGAAACTATCCAGATTCATTTTGCATTCCGATGTTGTGGGAACATGTGGGTTAGAACTGTGGCCGCCCCTTTCAAGTGCAACCTTTGACTGTAAATGTGAGTGGGCAACACAAAGGATTCCACAGCAATCAAACAGAACTCTGCACATCAGTCAGTATAATAACAAACAAAATACTGATTCTAAACTCTCCTAGAGAATGCAATAGATTCTGCTTCCTTACCAAAGCTGTATTTACATTTCTTTAAGATTTTACAGAAAGCCTATCATAATTCTTTCTTATACACTGAATGATGAAAAAAGTGAGAATTCTTTTATTGCTCTGTTTGTTAATTGGTAATACAGTTTCCTTCTCCAAGCTGCTACAGATCTTCCCATGCTTTATCTATTTATTTTACTCAGACTTTATAGATAGAAACGTAGAGGTGAATTTAATTCACTGTGAGCCAGTAAGTTGAATGGTATCTTCTACTTGCTGCTACTGGTGTACTCACACAAGAGGTCATTTAAACTTGTTGTGAACTTTTAAGCTACCTTGGGTGACACTATTTTTGCTTTTAAAACAATGCCAAGGCAGCTGCCCTATCTTCAAATAGACACTAGATGATCCTGGCTTTTTTCCCTGAGAATGATAGAAAAATAGAAAGGGGTTTAACATCCATATATTTTACTGAAAAGCCATAAATACCTTTTTGATACCTGAATTAATACAAGGAAAATAATTACGGAGAGGACATTGAGGAGGGAGCATACTGATTTTGGTTAGGCTAGATGTACACATGGAAAAGCCCAGTTGTCATGCCAAAACCACAGAAGGTAGGAGATACCAAAACATCTGCCTATCCACAGTGTTTCTTATACCTTCTGACAAACCTTATTTACATCATCTCCTGTTGTTTTTTCACCTGCCTCATTCAGTGCATAAATGGCTGAACACAGTAAGGTACTCAGAGATTCATCCCCACAACACTCATGTGAAACATTATCATTCTTACTATTCCAATGGAAAAATACAGGCCTAGAAAACCAGGTGACTTGCCCAGTGAAAAAATTAAAGTCAATGACAAGCAGAGGAATTGAGCTTCCTTAGTATTATGTACCCAACAGTGTAAGGGACAAATATCCTTAAAGCCTCGTATTACAATTGTTTTACTTTCTGTTCTGTTTAACTCAGGATTTTGGTAATACAAATTTTTAAACATTCTAATAAATACTATGATTTTGGAATAAGTATTAGAGCAATATTTCCTTTTGTTGTAGAAAATAAATGCTAAAACAAGTTTACCTTTTAATATAACTTCTGTAGTCATTTAACTGTTTACTGATACTTTATTTTTGAAGACAGCTCCTCCAAATTTTTTTGATTTTGCAACTTTATCAGTAAAAAATTGTTAAGCATGCACCTCTTATATATATTTATTTATAAACCATATAAAAGTACTACTATACTAATATATTATGCATACTACAAAACATAAACAGGAATCAAAAAGAATGACGTAAAGATGAAATAAACAATACATAGCTTGTTTTTTTTTTAAATCTAATAAAATATGCTTAAAAAATATTTTCTTCTCACATCCCAATGGATTGTCTTGCACAGCCCCTGAGATGCATGCACCCCACTTTGGAGATCACTGCTCTAAGTAGCCATTTTAGTCTGTGCCTGAATATCAGCACCGAAGCAGATTTATGCAGGGCTATGAAAGCTGCCAAATCTACTTGTTATTTAGGTTTTCTTTTCCTACCTTTGCACCCAAATAATTTTCAAAAGGGCTCACTACAATCCTAATGTCTGCCTATGGGGAAAAAAGACAGTATGTGGAGCAAGCGTCTGTATAACTAACTGCAGTTTTTAAAATGGATATCAGAGTGCACAGAAAGAATGAGTTCTGGTATGGTCAAACCTATCTTGTCAGGAAGGTGAAGAATGGTTTGGTTGTAGCATACTACTGGTACACAACCTTGTAAGTCAGTTCTTCGAGAGGCGTCAGAGAAGGGTAAAAAAAAGCTCAGACACATGAGAACAAAACAGGGAAAGAGCAGTTATGTCTAAAAGAGAGAAACAGAGGCTTTTAATTTAATGCTTACGGGATTTTTTTTTTTTTTCTATCTAGACATACAACAGTGTCTAACAAATATTAAAGGCAAGAATACAGGAAAGTGAAACCAGAATGTTTTGGAAGGTAAAAGGGCTGGGAGTCTTGTATTCTCCAAGCAGTCAAAGGAGCAAGTTGTGTTCCTGCAAACTGAGGAGGGGATGGGATGGATCCTCTACCAGCTGTAAAGCATGCCAGGCAGTACTCCAGGATCTACAGAATTCATCTTCTGCTGATTACACATTTAAAATCTAATTCCTTGTTAAGCCAGACACAGGTGACATTTGCTTAACCTCTACTATAAGAAATCAAAGTGCTCTTTGAACATGTAGAGAGTAAGTCAAGGCCAAGTTCTGAGCTACACTGAATACCTTCTGTGCCAGACATCCGGATACAAATTATGTCTGAGATGAGCACAGAGTTGAATCAGCCACCGCCATCATTCCCTTACATAGTGAGTTGATATGCAATTTAATATTGCAATGCAGAACTCACTAAGTTTCCTCACAATGGTGTGGTAAAGGAGAGGTAGGAAAGAGGACAACACTTTTACAATCTCCCATTCAGCTTTTGCTGTGGGGGCAAGCAACTTGAAGATTTTACTGGGACCCCAGCAGAGACTGAAAACATGTAGTAATACATAAAACAAAACTACCACTATGCTATACAGTTTTTTATGCAATAAAAACTGTGTAGTGCAATATAAAGTAAAAAGCTAAGGGTGGGGAAATACCTGTTTCTTTCTTGAAGGATGTATCTTCAAGGAGTCCTTAATTAGGCAGGATCTAAATACTAAAATAACCAGTTCAAGAGGCTTGATTTGTATAGATTGTGGGTTTTTTTAATGTATTGACTTAATTAGGCACTATTGAACCATATTTAGAAGATAAGTGAAAGCATCTAAAGACTTATTTATTGACACCATATGGCAGTTCTTAAAAGTGATGTTCAAATTATGTATAATGAGCCACATAAAAAAAGAGGATGTGCCATAA
This sequence comes from Astur gentilis, assembly GCF_929443795.1. Lineage (NCBI taxonomy): Eukaryota > Metazoa > Chordata > Aves > Accipitriformes > Accipitridae > Astur > Astur gentilis. The sequence continues at coordinate 7,066,344 of NC_064893.1, read as the reverse complement.
AAAGGACTCCCAAACAAAAATGATGCTATTGTTGAAGGATTTAAGTTCTAATATGGGATTTTAGAATCTCTTTCAGAGGGGAAGTGCCCCACAGCTAACTGACAATATTTGGGGTAGTGTTCGTATTACATGATGTAGCTGCAAAAACCAGATTTTTTTGATGGATTAAAAAACAATGGTAGGAACAGACAGAGAAGATGAGTCAGGAAGACATAAGAGTCTGAAAAAGAACAGCAAGTCAGAAGAACATGCTGCTCACGTTTTGACTACAGTAAATGCATCTCTCACTTTAAAAGTATCTGCTCACACATCAACCTGCAGTTACCTATTTTGATACATGATACCTGACTACAATTTTCATGAAGTAAATGTCTAGTGATTCCTACAACACCACTGAGGTGTTCTTCTGGTCTGAATTTGGTTTCATTTTTGCTGAATTTTTCTTATGTGTTTCTCACAAACCATTAACAGCTCAAAATATCTACAGAAAGAATTGAACAAAAAATATGTATTACATTAAAAAAAATAATCCAAACTCAAGTGCTCAAAAGTAGAAAAACTAAAATTATGGTTTCAGCCTGAGGTCCCTGCACTGATGGTGATAGCTCACTGGATGACATTCTGTTCTTCCTGAACCATTCTGAGAAGTCCAGGGGAAATATTTTTTCCTCAGCTAATTTTTCCACAGAACCTGTACCTTTTTAAGTAGCTCATTCTTCACCTGTCTACCTTTGACACAAGCAATTTCCTCCTTGCTGCCTGGGTACCAGCTGGAAAAGCACTGACAGTCCAGGCCACAGACTCCCTAATCTGAGTGCATAATTTTTATGATATAGGAGCTGCTGTGGCAGAACTCGTTAGAGAATTCCTACACCTCTGGCTGGCTGGAGGGAACATAATGCTTCCTCACTTTTGCTAACAAATATCATGGCAGTTGTGGGATCACACTGTGAATGGCATAACTGAACTCATCTGTGTTCAAAAACAAAAGATGAGGCAACATTTTAGATCCTCATCAGCTCAATAAAGAGGCAGCAGCAGAGTGGGAATGAAGAAGAGCAATGGCTGCTGAAGGGGCTGGAACGTGTTAAACTGGTATTGCTATACCTTTATCACAAAACTCTGTATTAATTTTTAATGGCAAGTGATAAGGCAATTCCTGACAAACAAGCTCAATTTCAGGCAAAGGCCTGCTCAGTCCTTGCAGTCTTGGACTGAAGATGGTCACTCGGGGAGGAGTGCTAGATGTGGAGACTCCATTTTCCAAGAAAAAGCTGGGATGGACAGGAGCAGATGGGCTCTGATAAATTGAGCTGCTACTCCCTTTACTGACTGTGTAGCTACTTCTGGGTGAATTTTCATCGAAAAAGCACACCCACATCCCCGACACAAGGGCCATTCTTTCTCATTCCATGCACCAAACAAACCCCTCCAAAGCAGAGCGTGTTCCAGCTCTCCAACGAACAGGAGCAATACACGTGTTTAACACAGTACTATAGTTGTCCTCCCTTTCCCCAGACTCACAAACACCTAAATCAGTTTGGCTAAAAATACCTAGAACAATTATTGGCACATGGACATTTTCAATCTGAACAGTTTAAATGCAGCAGAATTAAAATGAAGTAGGAACAGGATTTTAAAAAAGATGTCAAGCCAGTTTTACTAAAGCCAAAGTTATCTGGGCCTTTTGCAATATGAAATAGTAAAAAAAAAAGAAAATTGAGTGAAAAAAAATCTTACAAATCAAAAAAGAAGCAGGGCTGAGTTTGCAAATGGGGAAGAGAGAGGTTCCAAGGCAGAACAATGTGAGAGGTAATTAAGGTGACCTGGCCTGTGTTCCTACTGGCTGGATGAAGGTACAATCAGCAAGCCTAGTAGCGGATCATAAAATATCTTGCAAAACTTGCTGAGTTAAAATCTCTGTATTTGGATCTACTTAGAATACAGACCTAGGAAGGTTCACCAAATGAAGTCATGCTAAAAAAATGCTATGAAAGGCAGAGTGGCTGGTGTCCCAGTTGTCCCATTTGCCTGGCATTTCTCACATTTCTGAAAACACTTAGAGCTCTTATCCTAACATCAGAGATAAAATTTGGCAGAAAAATGGCTTGTACACCAGGCTGATCCCGTGAAAGAGCCCTTTGCTGATCCTGTGAGAGTGTCCACAAATTTGGATAACTTTAGATCTTTGAGAAATTAAATAAAAGAGAGTTTGTCCATGTTCAGAATATATTTTTACTGCACTTTAGTAGATGAAGTCTAAAATACTTCCATTGTTAGTGAAGATGCTTTACTCTATCAATGTTTTCAGGTCTGATCAGGATATAATAAATATGCAAGAATTTCCTTCACAGAGAAATTACATATTTCCAACCCAGTGTACAAAGAGAGGCTGGCTGTGCCCTGAACCAGATACTTAATCTAGGACTGATTTTGAAAGTAGAGTTGAGTACAAGCACTCAACTTTTAATACAAATTCAGAGACCACAATGGGTGGATCAACAGAGGGAAGTAGACTGGAACAAAGATTACACAGAGACTAAGATCTACGGGGAAGGGAGCCTAAGACTGGGAATCAAAGAGTAGAGAAAGGATCCTGCGACTTAGTTGGCAGAGGACCAAATAGAGAAAGTAGAACAAGTCAATGGGGTTGGTAATCAGATCAGATTGGCATAGACTGGGTCACAGGACCAGTGTTAGAGGGGAAGAGGTAAATACTTCCAAAAATGATGACAGTGTGAAGGAAGTACTTGGACAGAGAAAATTGTGCAGGAAGAGTGATGGAAGGGCTGAGAAAAGACAGCAAAATGGAAGTACGAGAACGAAGAAGATAAATTGGATGAGGTGGATGGGATGAGAATTCAGGGAGGAGACTTTGACAGGAATGCTGCAGTCCAGAAGGTCCATGTGGAAAGAAAGCAAAGGGTAGTGAGATAGATAAGGATCTGGCTGAAGAGATGGGGGAGAAATAGACTATGGCATCATATCATAAAAGCCTATTTCATAAAAAAACCTGAACAAGGTGGAACAATTAAGATACATGGGAAACCTTAATTAATTCTGGCATTTCCTGACTTACAAATAAGTGATTTTACACTTTTAAAAGCCATCTTTTAACACCATTTCCAGGTGTGCTTGTGAGTGTAAGAGTATTAAGTAAAAACAACAACAAAAGATTAACCAGTTTGTGTGTTTCAGCCCTTTCCACCTAAGATAAGAAAAAGACTAAAGCTTAAACTATGTAAGAACATTACACTTTTCTTTTAATCTTACGCTGCTGCTTTTTATGTGCCATTTTTACCTATAATTGTTTATTTCAATAGATAATGCTACGCAACATTTCTATATATAGTCAATCAAATGACTGAATGGTTTTCTTTTGCTACAAGCTGAAACTCAAATATGCTTTCCCTTGCCATAGTCCATCAGAGACTTAAAAACATCTTAAATGCAAAAAGGAATTCCTTTCATGAACATACATAGCATGATGCGTTGCCAACATAATAAATCATCTCTCTTTATATACCTCACACATTTGTCACAAATAACTTTTTTTTCTTATTTTTCAGCTGTCAGTAGATTTGTAAGATGTCTTAGAATCTTTTGGATCTCCTCCAATGATTTGGGATCCCTTAAGGTATCTAGTACAGATTGATTTATTATAATAAATATTATGCAGTTTATGCCTCTGAATAGCTCATGCTGTAGCAGTATGCTGGCTCCAGCAAATGATTAATAACAATATGGTTTCTACTGTACACTTATTGCCTACATACATGCAGCTATTGGAATGATATAGCATTATGAGTTCTTATGGCTAACCAGGGGCAAAAAGCATTCTTCTTTTCTATTTCTATAGCTTCCTCAACAGAAAACACTGAATGCTGAAAGCAAACTGAAAAAATTGCAAAAATCCAAAAATGAACCAGAAGGCAGAGAACAGAGAACTGAGTAGACAAACTTTTTCAAATTACTAATAATTTTCACCCCCTTTTAACACACTATTTCCCATTCCTCCATTCATTTTCCAAAAAGCTTTTCACCTGAAGCTTTTCAAATGATTCCTCCATTTGACAGACACTCCTTCTAATGTTATAAAACCAAGTGAAACTTTTTCTTACCATGGATATTTTAGCTTTATAGGTGATTTCTTTAAAAATATATACAAATTCTAATGAAACATCTCTTCCTACATTTTACAGGTAATAGAGACAAATTAATTATCTGTAATACAGAAGTGTTGTACAAATATATAGCTAAAAGAAGTCACAAAATATTTACATTCCTTTCTCCAAAAAGTTGCCTTTTCAATTGTATTGATTTTAACTGTAATGATTACTTTTTCGTTGCAGAAAATATTTCAGAACAGAGTTTTCTGCAATGAGGTGTAAAAAAAAGGCACTTCAGATGTACCCTAAGGAACTAGCTCAGCTCTTTTCAAAGTCTGGCTATTAGTATTCCAGTTTTTAGGTCCAACATGCCTAAGAAACAGGGGGGAAAAATTGTTCCTTTTATCCACAGCTGAGGTCTGTTTATGCAGTCCTGCGGACTGAGAAGATGCCCCATGAACCATGTATCTGCAATAACCACAGACAGTCACTGCCCTGAAAAGTCTGCAGTCCAAAGAGATGAAGAGGAAAAGAAAGTGGACAAAGGTACAAGTAAAGGAAGAAGTGGGCCTAGCATAACTGAATGTGGTTTTATCATACAGTTTTTCAAAGGGCTGCTGTCTTCAGTCCACAAAATACCGCTATGCATGTTACAGAAGAAAAAGGTAGCATAGACAGTTTAGCAGCACCCTCTTGCACAGACACTACTAAAAGCATCTCAATCTGCTAGGACTGGTACTCAAAAAGTAAAGGCCTTTATAAATGTCATGCACTGATTTTCTATGGAAATATAAGATACAGACCCCTTATTTAAGAAAATAGATCCACGGATTTGGGATTACTTGTGAAGGCCAGAGCAGCAATAGGTAGCGCTGCCTCAGGTAGAATCTGAAGAACATTCCAGTGATGGGGTTTGTTGGTGGGAAATGCTGGTTCATCAAAGCTTAACTTGGATTCTCAGGATCATCCTGATTCAATGTGTCTCCACACTCAATAAAGCAAGGGTAAAGAGAAAAACTTCCTAACAGTGTCACTGAAGTAAGATGCCTAAAGTTAAGCAGCAAAAGCACGTGTAGCTTTACTCTTACAACTAAAAACTTGTTAATAAATGGCTGTTGTATTCTATGAAGAGTTATTGAAATGTGCAAGTATTTTTCTTCTTGGCGCATCAGACTGAGCCTGATATCTACAACCTTTATTCTAAACCACTCTTGTTGCAATGCTGGCAAACCTTTCTTCCAGGAATTTCATGTCAGTACAACTTCCTGACTTCTAGAAAAACGACGGTGACTTCTCTGCAGAAAACCTTATAAAAATTCATAGCGGGGGCACTCTGACAACCACCCGTCTACTGGTTGCATAGGGGAGTACATCTCTGTTTTTTCAGGAAACACAAGGAAAGTCTCAGGCTCAGTCTGATGTGCCAAGAGAAAAATATTTGCACATTTCAATACTCTTCACAGAATAAAACAGCCATTTATTCACATGTTTTTAGTTTGTGTGTTGTGTGTGTGTACATGTATCATCTATATACACATGCATCATATATACACATGCATATACATAGATGCACATCATCATTGAATGTGCATGTAGATAGATACACATAAAATATCATTGTACATTGTATAAAGTATTGATTTTACCAGTGATAGAACTATGCTCTGAACTAAAACTTGACATCCATAGTTTTAAAACTAGCAATACTCCTCTCACTTCCCCCTTGAAAAATATTGATGAATCTGACTCTTTAAAGGTAGATCTGCATATGGTTGGGATACTTAGCATTTCCTTCAACATAAATGGTTTTGGTCAGTGATCTGAATGGCTCTGATGAGTCGGCATCTAAAGGCTTTCACCAAAATGAAACAGATTATTAGTCTAAACCACTGCTAACAACTTAGAGTACATGCTTTAAGGTAAGATAAAGTTACTCAATACTAAGCAAGAAGGTAGAGAAAATAATTCTTGCACCACTTATATATTAGGTCCGCTATAGCAAGTCTCACAAAGAACTAAACCATTCCAAACTTCCTTCTCCTCTCTCCTCCCATCCAACATACATTTTTAAAAGGCTGTGAATTATCAAAGGCTCAGCTCTTTGAAGAGAAAGAATGAATACTTAAGTTTAAATCTTAAGCTCGGGTACCTTCCATCAAGTGTGAGAAACCCCTGCAACCCACCAAACACATGGTCTAAATTTGGCCAAGTTCTGCACACTTAACAAAGTAGTTGTGCTGTTTAGTTTTGACCAAAGTGCTTCTTCACAGTAGTTGTTGTAGGGATAAAGTCATAGATACATAAAATAATGTGGCTAATCAAATTCAGTATTCTGCACCCATAGCACAAAATTCTCTACTTAATATTTTTTGCAAAAAGACATCATAAGTATTTTCAAGCAACTAAATTATAACACATGAAACACATCCAAATCAGTATGAATTTATTGACAAGACACTGAATTCAAGGGAGCCTGAAAGCTCATTTTCTTTCTTCATGCCATAAAATAACAATACATTTAGCCTCCTAGAAATATTATGAAACCCAGAAAAATTTCCCCAAAGCAAGGACTGTATTATGATGTCTTTAATGTATTGCATCAGCAATTTTGAGTACTTTCTACAACAGAGCATAAGTAAAACTTATTTATCATGTCACTACTAAAATAGAGCACACAATAGATAAATTTTCAATCTGCTAATTCTAAAGCAGTGAAAGAAAGGTAGGTTTCTATTTATTTTCTTGTTAAGGTACAGCATCAAAGTCTCATAATGTAGTGAACTGAGGTGAAGAATAACATGGTATCTAAATTTTATGCACAGTAAGCATGTAGACTTGCCTGTCCAGGAGGACCCAGAACAGCATTCGAGTTGGTAACTACTCTGAACCATCCTACTGCAGGAGAAACTAGAGCAAATTTCTCAGCAAAAGAAATACGTTCCCCTTAATAAAACCTGCTCAGGTAAACAAATATTCTCAAATGACAGTGGTATCTGGCAAGTATGTAGAGAGAAAGTGCTGGAGGGTGGGAGAGCATACTTTCCCTCTTCACATTGAAAACTCCAAATTACACTTTCAGTCAGCTTTTCCAAAGTAATTTAGATGCATTGGATCCTCTCAATGAGTTTCACCTGCATTAGACTTCACTTCTGAAGTCTAAATGAATGGTATTGTGGTGCTGAGGAGAGGACAGTCTAAAAAACTTCCCAAGTCTGGCACTAAGTAACTGTCGTGTTTTAACCCCAGCCGGCAGCGAAGCACCACGCAGGTGCACGCTCACCCCTCCCCCACCCAGTGGGATGGGAGAGAGAATTGGGGAACAAAAAAGGAAAAACTCGTGGGTTGAGATAAAGACAGTTTAATAGGACAGAAATGAAGAGAACAATAATGATGATTATGATAATAATAATAATATGACAGCAATAATAATAATAAAAGAATTAGAATATACAAAACAAGTGATGCACAATGCAATTGCTTACCACTTGCCAACAGATGCCCAGTTAGTTTCCGAGCAGCAATCCCCCGCCAGGCCAACTCCCCCCAGTTTATATACTGGACATGACGTCACATGGTATGGAATACCCCGTTGGCCACTTTGGGTCAGCTGCCCTGGCTGTGTCCCCTCCCAACTTCTTGCTGGCTGGACATGAAGAAGCGGAAAAATCCTTGACTTTTAGTCTAAACACTACTTAGCATCAACTGAAAAAATCAGTGTGTTATCAACATTCTTCTCATACTAAATGCAAAACATAACACTATACCGGCTACTAGAAAGAAAATTAACTTTATCTAAGCTGAAACCAGGACAGTAACTTCAGCACTTTTCAGATTATTTTTAATTTGAAAACCAACATCTAAAATATTCCACAAACAGTAGAGGAGCAGGGGCATGTGCTACTTAATTTCAAAAGACAAAGCACAAGATGCAAAAGGAAATAACAATTCTTGTCACAGCCTGTGCTCTTGCTTTTATTCTTGTGTCAATTTAAGCATAAACGTTTAAGTTTTTCAAAGCTAAATAAGCAGCTTAGCTATCTTATTCTCCTTAGTCCTGAGTGACACTGTATGACTAGATGTCCCAATCAGCTTTGAAAAACCTCACATACCATAATTACAATTCTGACAGCTATTTTCCTCTGGATCCATAATATTAAAATGCAATCAGAATATGATCATTCCACCAGATTTTTGTTTACACAGTGTTGTACCCTGGCTGAGAATAACCTGATATTTTATGACAGAATAACCTGATATTTTATATACTGGTATTTTTCATAGTTTCCATGATTTGGAAGTTTCCTCCATGAGGCTGCAGGCAAAACTATCAATCAGCACCAAATGAATGATAGATTCATACCTGTCAGTATCCCAATGCCTTTTTTTTTAAAAAAAAAATAAAAGGGGAAATTCTTTAAATGCCTGTTTGATTTATTTGTTCCTCACAGTTATATGCAGTTACAACACATTGTTGATCGTTTTCATCATTCTTATTATTGCATACAGAATATCTGAACATGCTCCTGTTGAGGCAGAAAGGAGTCTGCCACTTATTTCAATCAAATCATGTTCAGGCATAAACCTAGCAGTGAGACTTAATATTGAAAATATGTATTGACACTTAAGACTCATCATCTTTTTATACTGAACAGCGCTGCTACTAATCATAACTTGTGTGTCTGAAGGAGCTTGTCAAAGCCAGGCTTTAACAACAAGAACGAAGTAGCATGGTATCAGGACTAGTCCTAAGAATTTTGCCAAAAGCTTCTGTCACCATGACTTTGAATATCATATATCCCAACCTCCAAACTGGGTACCATTCTGACATAATGCTACCTGCAGCTTTTCCTTAGAGGGAGCATATCAAAAATATCAAAATTGCTTTCATATTGAGTCTGGCTGGGATGGCACTAACCTTCTTCACAGCAGCCCATACGGTGCTGTGTTCTGGATCTGTGACTCAACCAGTGTTGATTACACACCAGTGTTCGGCGATTGCAGAGCAGAGCTTGCACAGTGTCAAGGCTTTCTGTTTCTCACTCTGTCCCCACCACAGTGAGTAGGCTGGGGGTGGGCAAGAAATGGGGAGGGGACACAGCTAGGACAGCTGACCCAAACTGACCAGAGAGATATTCCATACCAGATAACATCCTCAGCAATCAAAAAAAAAAAAGTGTGTGTGTGTGGGGGGGTGCCTACCAAGGTAGCTGTTGCTTGGGAGTAGCCAGGCATCTGTCTGCTTGTGTGATGTGGTGAGTGATTGCCTTTGCATCACATGTGGGTTTTTTTCCTTTCCTTCACTTATTAAACTGTCTTTACCTTGACCCACAAGTTTTTACGCTTTTGCTCTTCCCACTCTCTCCCCCATCCCACTGGGTGGGGGGCAATTAGCGAGTGGCTGTGTGCATGCTTAGCTGCTGGCTGGGGTCAACCCACCACAGCTTTACATCTTGAAAATTAGGTTTTATTACTCCATAAATAGAAGCAATTATTCTTTTTTAATTGAAAAAAGAGTTTAAGTGCGATTAAAGGTGGGGGTGTAAGAGACTGAATTATTATCTTGAACCATTTGCCTCAAAGATTGTTAGGTGTGAGGGACTGGGCTGTCATCTCAAAGAACTGTGAACTGCTTATCTCAAGCCCTTTGTCTCTAAGATGGCCTATTTAAGCAGGACACTCCTCTGTCCATAAGGACGATTACCAGCCCATTGAGGCATCCAGGGGAGGAAACCGGCTGGAGCTGATCTGGTGTTGATCACAGGAAGGTCGTGTGATAGACAAAACCTGCAGCGCATGACATCATCGAAATATGCCCTATAAAAACCCGTAGAGACAAGCTGTGGTGGCCTTCACCACCAAAAAAATTGTCGTGGTTTAACCCCAGCCAGCAACTAAGCACCACGCAGTCGCTCAGTCACTCCCCCCCATCCAGTGGGATGGGGGAGAAAATCGGGAAAAAGAAGTTAAACTCATGGGTTGAGATAAGAACGGTTTAATAGAACAGAAAAGAAGAAACTAATAATGATAATGATAACACTAATAAAATGACAACAGTAGTAATAAAAGGATTGGAATGTACAAATGATGCGCAGGGCAATTGCTCACCACCCGCCGACCAACACCCCGCCAGTCCCCGAGCGGCGATTCCCCGCTCCCCCTTCCCAGTTTCTATACTAAATGGCATGTCCCATGGTATGGAATACACCGTTGGCCAGTTTGGGTCAGGTGCCCTGGTTGGGCATGAGAAGCTGAAAAATCCTTGACTATAGTCTAAACTCTACTGAGCAACAGCTGAAAACATCCGTGTTATCAACATTCTTCTCATACTGAACTCAAAACATAGCACTGTACCAGCTACTAGGAAGACAGTTAACTCTATCCCTGCTGAAACCAGGACAGAATTGAAGATTGAGGACCAACGGGACGCCACTGGATCCGTGGTGGTGACTATCCTAGCAATCCTATCCCAACTGCTTGCTTAATTTCTACCTTTTCTTCCATTCTATCCTATCGCCACCATTTTCCACTTTTGATTCTTTTGATAATAAAAGCTTTTTTGACTATACAGCATTTGACCTTGTTTGTGTCTTAATCTTGCTCTTGGGATCATATCAAAGCCTTCCCCGACATTGGATCCTGGCGGGGCAGGGGGGGGAAGTGTGTCATAATTTCCTTCCTGCTCACTGCATTATCCCAGTATTTCTTGCCTGCCTTAGACTTGTTCTCAGTCCAATGTTTTAGTGGCTTCCTGGCTGCACCAAACTCTACAAAGTCCTCTCTGAGTCCTTAGGAAAAGTATCACCTCTCAATTTCTCGTGAAATTTGACTTTGCACTAACTCAGTGGTTTTTAACTCATATCTCCCATAGTCTCTGCTCTTACCATGGGCTGTCTGCATTTAGTGTCTCCCAGGGTACATCTGAACTGCTAAAAAAAATGGAATGGACTTGGTTGTTGTCTTCCTGATTAACTAATTTAGTTAACTGCTGTGTTTTCAACCCTCCCAACTAGCTCTCTCCAGAATAACAGGTGCTCCCCAGGCACAGCTTGGGGAATATATACTCCAGAAACCACTACCAAAAGGTAATATGGACAGACACATACACCAGTTTTGCCTCTTCATTATCCTACAACAGTACCCCAAAAGGCTTTACAGGTCTCATAAACACACAGCTGCAATTTCATGGTAAAAAAATCCTCTGTGTGAGCTGCAACACAATCCTAAAACCATTCAGGACACTTCGAACCGCAAACCTCCTGCTCAACCACCCACCCACATACACACGCAGACTCTCACAATTCTGACCTGGGGACAGCTGCCCAAATTCAGTGTGGTGTGAATAAATTAATCTACTCCAGAAGGAGTCAGATGTTAGCTGTGTGAATGCCGGTCATTCTGAGCATGTGGTGCTGAAGGTAGCGAGAGCTCTAGGACTCTCTTTTCTTCAGTAGTAGAGACAAACCCTTACAGACTGTCTGCCTAATCCACCTTTGTTTCAGAAGGTGCAAGTCTTAACTTCTTCACCAAAATAAAGATCCCACAATCAACTACAAACCAACAAGTAAAAGAGATTCCATCTGTTACATCCACATGTACAACAGAAATATATTTCGCAACAAAAGAAAATAATAGATTTAAAAACCCATTATCATTTTGGGGGGAAGGGAGTGTTTTTTAAAAAACTATTTAAGGGAAGAAGTTTTTTGGAGCAAAAAAAAAAAAGCTATTGGCTTCTCCCACAGATTCCATTTATGATAGTATTTCTTATTTGAAATTGATCATAATTATACAAAGTGGTATGAACAGTAAATAAAGCATTTTATTTGAGCAGTCTTAGCTTTTTATATTAAATGAAACTTTAAAAGAAAAGATACTGATGACCACCCATATCTCGTCCTTTACTTTCCTGTCTTTCTCCTTGTTCAGTATGGGGTTAGCAAATACATGCAGTCTAGAAAAAATGACACATCTATTGTCTTAAAACTCTTCCTCTGGTATTTTAATAACTAGTTCACTGTTTCTGGATCATGTAATGTAAAGATCGCACTGAACATTCCAGCCCAGCAGAATCTGGAGGCAATGCATAACTGTAAGTTGGCGAGTACTGCAATCAAGGGGTTTAAGGTAAAGCACCACTGTGCTGTGCAAGTTTGATGAGAAGACTAGTACCTTGCATGATTCATCTCACTGTTTGGTTATGGTTATTGTATTGACACAGTGAAATATTATCACTGTGTAGTGACTTCAAGTTTGCAGTTATGGAAGAAAGCAGTTTTATAGGGAAATGTTGGCTTGGAGCCCACATTTGTGATTAATAGTCATCATATTTTGGGGGACCTAAAGAAATACAGAGGAGTATAGTCAATCCCTGAAAGTGCTGCAACTTTATATAAATTGTGTTATACTCCTGCCTTGTGTTCCAGTGTTTATCTTCTATAAAAATCTACTCTTCCTCTACGTAAGATTTATTATTATGTATCGCCTATTCAGAACTCGTTGAATCAGGGTGCTTTTATTACAGACAAAGGGGTGATTTCTTTATTCTGCACATAAATGCACACTGTGATCAGCAAAGCACTGCACCTCTTACTCTAGCAGGATTTCTGCAGAAACTTTATATTACAGCCAAAATTTCTAGAGTCAAATAGGTGTCTCACTAACCAAAGGGAGAGCTTTACATGCATAAAGAATGAGTTTTATCACTGCTTAAGAAGCTCCACACAAAAATATGCAGACTTGCACAGCGGTGGGTGGGTAACGTGGTAGAGCACATCCTTTACGCAACACAAAGCTGTCCTTCATGGAAGACGCAGTATGCAGCAGCCCTTGTTGGCTGAGTCAGGAAAAATTAATGACTAACCACCTGGATCCAGTCTAATCCACACAATATTGCTGCTGGTGAATGGATAGAGCAGCAGCAGAACCGAGACTCTGAAGGGGCAATAATAACACTGCAGTGGGTCAACCAGTAGTTCACATTTTGGGTGGCACACACTTGCCTCAAATTGTTGTGAAAGATTCATGGAAGTAATATGACCTGAAGCATAAGATCATAAAATAACGTTTGACAGCCAGCATTTAATTTGCCTTTTTTCCAAGCCTTCTGCAAGAAGAATTACACTAGGAAATTGTACTCATTAGCAGGGCAGTCTTATACTTAATAGACATTTGGACTTTTCTGCTCTGTAATTGCCATTCTAGCCAGTAAGGGTGGGTCATACTTCATCAATTTTATATTGTTACCAAGAGGAAATCACCTGCTAATGAGTAAAAAGGAGAAAGACGATACAAATGGGGGGGAAATCAAGGTTTTTGTGTTTAAAAAGTTGAAGGGAGAAGAGCTGGAGAGAACACTTCCGTTTGCTGCCTTAACTTTACGGGTCAGGCAAGGAACTGCCTTTCCAGGAATGAGGTTTGGATCTCATCCATGTTAGAGAAAATCCAGTATCACCAGCAATTATCTTAATCTGGGTGTTGACTGTTGCACCTAAGAAATTGGCACCAAGAATACATTTTAAAGAAGTTAAAACTCATTAATGTTATTCCTTACCAGCATCTTTGTAACTTACCAAATACTAACTCCAGGCTACAAAAAAAGCATTTGAAACACACAAAGTCTTCCAGATTGCTATGTTTGAATGAATTTTGTGTGATTTTATTCTTATTGAAAATTGATGTACATGTTAGAAATTAATCAAACAGCAAAGCTGACAGAGCCCTGTTCCATTCAGAGAATGAGTTCCTCCTGACCAATATCATTTAACATGAGGTTCTGCCTAACATGCACAATCAGTCCACACAGGTTCAAGCAAAACCTTCCAATAGGTTCCCATTATTTTCCTTCACCAGCAGATCATAAACTCAATGACAAGCAATGGTCACTCTTGTGCAGCATATCTAATAATCATAGCCCATTTAGTAAAGAGTGCATCTGATCATGTTTACCATGTATTTTTCTCTGACTCTGCAGGAGTAACCATTTGGGTTCCTTAAGCAAGTCCCCAAATTCTATTGAGAATTCATCTTTATAGCAACAATCACTAATAGATATTGCTGTCCCATCCATCTTGTTCTAAAAGCCTTTTCATTTTGTGTAGGGTCTTATCCTTAGAATATTTCTAGCAATCACTGCTTACATCATGTCACAGGCCAGAAAGATTTTTGTTCTCTTTTGTTTCTTAAAAAAAGGTTCACATATACAATCAGGATGTCAAGTGTACACCACCGAGCTTTTGTCAAATGCTCAAGACAATGCATCAGGAAGTAACAGTCTTAACCCAAGGTTGTATTCACTCTGTAAATTATACCTCTTTTGCTGAAAAAAAGAAGTCTCTGTAGCACAAAGAGAACATGTACTGAGTTCCCTTCAGCAATTTCAAAACTGTACAGGAACTGCCATACAGAATGATTACACCTAAATAAACTTCATTAGTTTATGGTTGCAACGTTTTCCAGAGGGACTAATGCTGAAGTAAAGCAAAACATTGCCAGAATCTTCTTAATACATCAAGGAAAACAAAACAAAATTAGCATCAACTCTTTTTCCCAGAATGTTTCACCTTGTAAGTAAAGATATCTTTCTTTCATATTTATTTACCTTTTTTTTAGTCTACATGTAAGGTAGAGCCATTTCGTTATTTCTCCCTGCAGTGACCAGCAAATACAGCACTACTACTTTTTTCTCCTATTTCCTCTGTGATTTCCAGAGCAGAAAGCCTGTCAGAGTCTCCTTGCAGCCTCTGGCTTAGGGCAAAAGGACTTATCCTGCAAGGAGGAATGACAGAATAGTAAGTTTCTTACAGGTACATCTGTGTTCTGTTAAGACCTTCTCCTGAACATTTTCAAGAATCTTCCTCCACTATTGTCACACTTGCTCTTTCATTAAGAGCAATCTTTTGTCAAGGTCAGTAGCCCAAAAAGTTTTTAAGCCAATGTCTGTTACCTAGTATAATGACAAGTTTTGTATTTTCACTTTTGTTATTTATTTGATTTGGATCTGATTAAGTTTGCTATTCTGCCTCAAAATCTCAGGCAAAAATATTTAGGATCAGATTTTAAGAAGTCTGTAGATATCTACAAGAAGCTTTGAAAATTCCATCGTTCATCTCTGGTTTGGTGCCTTAATACCTCCTTAAACCTTTTATCCCTGTGTCTAAGTGCCCCTTTATGAAACAGGGGTAGTATTAGCAATTTACTTCCTCCTTTACAAAACAGGTTGCTGTGAACATAAATTAAGACTGTGAACTGACCACTGCTCAGATACTGGAGGTCTGTAAGATGGACAGAACACAGCCAAATAAGATCAGCAAGTAAAACAAATACTACACTTATCCTGCCAGCTCTAATCACTCACTAAAAAAGGTATCCAAAACTTTACTCAGTCACTGCTGAAAGACTAGCATTTATTCTTCAGTTCAGTGTCAAAAATAAAGAAAAAAACCCAAACCAAACCAAAACTTCTATACTTTCTAAAGATGAAAGTTTAAGCTTAAGACTCCAAGCCCAGCCAATTTGTTTGTACTTAAAAACGGACACCTGAGATTGCTCCTGCTGAACCTCTGCCACTGAGCTTTCCTCCTCTAGCAGAAGTAGTGAAGGGGTCGGGGGGAAGAAAAGATCTTTACACATAGGAAAGACTTGCAGCAGGGCATTCTTTTCAGCAGCACATACGGCACATGCAGTTTCATTGCTGGTCATGTTTTGTTTACAGCTGTGATTTCTTTTGCTCTCTCTTTCCATTTTGAGTTCAAAGCACTTTCATTTTCTTCTGTGCCCTATTCTTCGCCAGTAAGATTTTTCTAACAGAGAAGTGAGGGTAATGGAATGGAATCACATAATTTTGACAGCACATTCAGGATTGCTTAAAGTTTTGTAACTGAAGTAGGTACATTAGGTGGCCTTAATGTCTTTTTCTTCTACTGAATTAAAACAGCTTGTTGTCCTCTTGAATGTAGGAAACCTGAAGACAAAAAGGTGAGGTGCTGGTGCGATATTATAGTTGTGCACTTTATGTTAGAGTGAATTTTCTGTAATTATTCGAACACTGGGAGAATTCATTTACCTCATTCTGGAATCTGTTTCTTTCCTCCTGATTTTTCCGCAAACAAACCACTTCAGTTCCTCAGATCCTGCCGCACTCTGTCACTCTATTTATAACACTTTACTAGGGAAAAAGTATTTTTCTATTTGAGGGCAGGGGGAAGCCCCTGTACAGAAAAAGCAGTATGTTGGGTCCTTTTATTCCTATCAAGCACAAGTTATAACTAAAACTGTACAAAATACTGGTTTTTCATTTTATTGTCTGAATGGACACAAACACACACATAACACGCCCCCCCGCCCCCCCCAACCCCTAGAAATATTTTCAAGTTAAACTAAAGACTTGCTTAGATTTGTAGAGTTTTTACTCCTCTATAAATAGAGTCAGATGTAATCATGAAAGTAATTACAAAGGCAAAAATTGAATAAGTATATGATTTACTTTATGCTATGTAAAACTAATCTCTGAATTTGATCTTGAAAAAGATCAAATTAATATTTTTGGTGACTAAAAGTTGCATTTTTAGTACATGAACTGCACGTGACAAGATGATTCCTCTCTGCCATAGACCAGCCTCAGCTCTGCTGGGCCATCCTTTCCTTTCTGCAAGGTTTTTTTATTGAAAACTTTTCAAACATGCTACAGAAATTAATTTGAATTGTGAATTTGATCAGATACCAGATTCATGGCTTACTTACCATCTGCTTATGTAAGATTTTAGCAGAGGTCACTTAAGAAGCAAGTTGTAATTACAGATTTGTCTTCCAGTTTGAAAAGAATCTTTGTCTTCCCTAAAGGGGAATTGAACAGCTTATTGAACTTAAACTATCACCAAATTCATTAAAAACAATGTAAAAATTTAACAGTTTTATTTCATGTCACTGGAATGTCTCAGGTACCTGAAATGACACATACTTCTCACTGTGGAAAACAACAATTAATGTATATAAATCCCAACAGAAGACAAACTCCTACCTGCTTTTTCTAGAGCTGCTGCTGTAAATCTGTTTCTATAGACAGTGTATGTGCAGGTTTGTCAATCTTCTGGTTTTGTATATGAAATTATCCAATCTGGCACATTTCCAAATTACATATGAAATTATCCAATCTGGCACATTTCCAAATTACATATCACTTTAAAACCTTCTGGACTATGATACAGAATTTCACTTTTAAGTTTCTCCCTGGCCCATTTGCTTAGATTGTCCTAGAAGCTAAATCAATTTCTTGTAATTTCTATGATGCTGTCCATCAGCATTTGCCCTATGGAAAAAGTGTACTAAAAAGTGAGTTCTGAAGTCGACCCCAGAAAAGCACAAAACTAAATCCCATATTTACCTGGTACACTTCTGTGAAAGACAGTAAGATTGTGCATGCATGTGTCTCCTTCCAATATGCTCTAAGCAAGTCATGTCAGCATTTAGGATGCTGAAAAGAAAAATTGCACAAGAGAAACATACCTTAAAGACAAAGATCACTATGCTCTGAATATGTGCTAGTTCCAAACAAAAACACAGGTAAGGAATATACTTGGAGATGTTAAGTAAACTTCCGTGACCTAAAAGTGTTAAAACTTTCGGTTTTAACACCATATTATGTACTGTTATCATACACTTCCACTCCAGAGCACAGCAAACTTTGGATGTCAAAAAGAAAAATGTCCTATTTAATGAGGAGCTGTTGCACTCAGCTTATTTGACTGATTGTCCCTTCTTGCATATATGCCAGGGCAGCTTTAAAACCAGAGAAACTGCCACATATGACTTTTAAATCAAGGACATTTTCATTTTGGACACAATCAATTAGTTCATATTCACCACATAATTTTGTGTCTTCCATCTGGAAATGGAAGTCATCACTGACAAAAAGTAATTTAAAATGGAATATAATCATTAGACTTTAGAGGGATTTTTTTTGGTTTTCCTTTTAGGGACTGACATGGTTTTTATTTTATTGTAAGTGGGAATTACAAGGGAAAAATTGCAACATAAAGCATCCCATCTTTCAAAATGGAATCTCAACAAATGGTGAAGGCAACTTTACTTACTTTCCAGGATTACAAGGCAAATTTTTGCACAGTAATTTCAATTTTTTTTGTCATAGTAGTTGTACTGTGATGTTGCCTTTTTTTTTTTTCCCTATGGGCTTAAGTGATAAAGATATGCCTGATTCTACATAAAAAAAGAAAAAGGTACAATAACTAATTCAATATGTTATTTCCAAATGTAAATTGTATTTTTATATTTTCCTTTTTTACTGTCACACTGAAATACTTTTTTTAATGATACTACCCATACTAGAATACAATCAAACAATACAGTCTCTGTTGCATGCTCATGGATCCTTCATATAATATGGTTCATTCTAGGTGAAATGCAGAAAAATATCCAATGAAAGGCAGAACTTCTAGGTAAGAGGGCATTTGTATATGCATTATTTAAAGGATCTTACTGTATTCTGGTGTATAGTGTGTGCAGAGGGCAAAAGGAACCTGCACCCTTGCAGTGGCTACCACACAAGTGAGCACTTCACAGGTGCTCAGATGTACCCATTACTTCTGGATGTTCTTTACCACCATTAGTGGCACATGCTACTTCAAATAAATCTATCTACCCATTGGATGTGTTACCAGAGCCTTACTCAAACAGACACCACATGAGCTCAGTAGAACAAGAACACATAGGATGAATACTTTTGATATACCAAGAAATGTTATCTCAGTACTCACCCACCTCCGCATACACAGATAAGAACAATGGCATAATAGGTTCCAAGAATAAGCCTGTAATTTTATAGCTCTATTTCATGACTAAATATACAAAGTGACTAAAAAATATTCCATTAGTAGATGGAATAGATGGAATTAGTAGAGAATTAGAAATACTACCCTCTTAAATGCATGAGAGTATTTGTCCCATGACTGGCTCTGCCAACCAGAGAGAGACGCCTTGCAATCAAAAGGATATCACTTAAATCCCAGCCTCTAAAACACTGACATTATTCCAATATCCTTTAAAATATATGACTAGGACTGAGATCTGTGGAGAACCTTCTATTATATATACAAAGGCATTAAATCTACCATATCTTCCCATGTGAGAGGTAGTATTTCCAGCTAAAAAATGGAACAATAATAAAAAGTAGAGTGAACTCCATCTGTGTGTCAGGCAGGTGTAAGTTTTGATCTACACCTTTAGACAAGTATGGTTCAGAAACAGGGAGTAAAGCCATAGGCCTTCTACTAACCGGCCTCTTCAGCTATTCTTCTTCATTTTCAGTTGCGTTTAAGGTATTATTTCTCTTGATCCCATCTCAGAAGAATCCCCTTCTCTAGCCAGTTAATGTACCACTTAAAAGTGGTACAATGAATGACTCGTGAGATTAAACACAATACTGCACTTTTCCACTTATGATCTATTCCCTCATTTTTTCCTTCATGACGATTTTGATTTTTCAGCCCTTCCACAAAGCTCCACGCTCCTCACTGCTCTGTGGGGCATGTCCCAGACTCCAGAGAGCCAAAAAAGCAAAATGCTAAAAAAAGCCATCTTGAACTTGCTTTTTTTCTTTTCATAGAATCATAGAATCGTTTAGGTTGGAAAAGACCTTTAAGATCATTAGGTCCAACAATCAGCCCAACACCACCATGCCCACTAAACCATGTCCTGAAGTGCCATATCTACACGTTTTTTGAACACCTCCAGGGATGGTGACTCCACCACTTCCCTAGGCAGCCTGTTCCAATGTCTGACAACACTCTCAGTAAAGAAATTTTTTCTAATATCCAATCTAAACCTCCCCCGCCGCAACTTGAGGCCATTTCCTCCTGTCCTATCACTAGTTACTTGATAGAAGAGACGGGCACCCACCTCGCTATAACCTCCTTTCAGGTAGCTGTAGAGAGTGATGAGTTCTCCCCTCAGCCTCCTCTTTTCTAGACTAAACAGCCCCAGTTCCCTCAGCCACTCCTCGTAAGACTTGTGCTCCAGGCCCTTCACCAGATTTGTTGCCCGTCTATGTTTTCTTCTATGGTGCCCTTTATGTTATTCATGCATATATGTATACATTGTTAACACTGTCTTCATAAATCATGAGATTTTTTTTCTTTTACCATTTAGACCAAACCAAACCAAATGGAATTGCATTTGGCTTTTGAAGATTTTGCATTTTCTAGTTGCTCCAGAAGATGGGAGGGCTCTCCACTTCAAGAAAGGGGAAACTGCTATTCGTATCTAACAAGATTCAAGGAGGTAGAGTTTTCATGGAGAGAGCCCTTCTTCCCTGACACAGCAAAGCTTAAAAAAAAATCATGAGACTGGAAAATTCTGGACACCTTGTGGTTTACTTGCATTTTGGATATCAGCACTATTTCTCAAAATTGCAGATGTAAGTAGCTACGAACTAATATGGAAAATAGCTCCAATAAATAGCAGTAGTTATTTAAAATTTATAAATATATTACAAGTTTGCTAAAACCACAACTAGCAATATTTAAGAAGGGAGCTAAACAATGTGTCCTTTATGAGCCCTTCCTTTGATTTTTTTTTATTTTTTTGACCAACCTTTCCACAACACCAGTGTAACCTCCGCTCCGTCTTTTTTCAAAGCCTGACTTATTTCCATGGCGGGCTGTTGGCACCGTCCATCCCAACCTATGGCTCTGGTTACCCTTTGGCTTTCCTCCAGGCTGCAGCTACCGAAATCATCGCTCCTCACACTCCCCGTGTTTGTGTCCAGCCAGGTCAAGTCCCCGGTCCTCCTCGCTGCGGAGCCTCACGGCCGTTAGCTCTGGCACAGAGAGGGGACAGCTAATAGGGGTGGTCTCCGGGCTGCAGGGTTGGTTTCTGCCACGGCCTGAGAGAAGAGTAACAGCACCAGGTTTGTCCTTGGGAGCCGGGTGGCAGAGGAGGCGTCGGGGACACCCAGCAGCTGGGCCAGTGCATGGCCACCAAGGGCAGGGACAGCCCCCTGGGCCTCCTGGGCACAGGGACAGCCCCCGGGGCCAGCACCCCAAAGGCCTTCCTCCGAAGGATGCTGGGCGGAGGGGCTGCGCGGGGGGGGCCCCGTCACCCCGGTGTCACAGTGCCAGCAGCCGGCAGTGCAGCAGTCACAATGCCCCGGGGCAGTATAAAAGGGGCAGCCTCCCGCGCCCCGCTGCCAGAGATGGCCCGGGGACCGACCGAAGACACGCGAGAGGACGTCCTTGAGGAGCCGGTGGAATTACTTGGCGGGGGCTGAGGGAGGAAGACTGGAGACTGGAACAGGCTGCTGGAGGGTCTCTACCGCAACACCATTTCTCAGCAGGGCCACGTTCAAAGCCCATCTGATGGATGGAAATCCTGCTTCAGCCTTCGGAGAACAGACGCAAGCCCCTCAGGAGATGAGAAGAACCACCGAGCCCCGGCGGCGCCCGAGGTTGCCGGTTGCCTTTTCAGCTGGATAAGCAGTGGCAAGACCATGGGAATGCCTTCTTGAGGAGCACTGCAGAGCTCACCATCCTCATCCCCTGCGGAGCCAGGGGCAGCAGCCGTAAGAAATGGGATGCAGAGATGTTGCCAGGGGTCGCAGTCCTTTGGAGCACCCGCTGGTGGCCCAAAGGCGCAGAAAGGATTCTTGCCCCCAAGGCTGATCAGGCTGGGGGCGTTTGGCCACTTTCAGAAGCCCCCGAGACGGCTCCAGGTTGAGGGAGAACAGGGCTTGGGCATCTTCCGGCAGGCGTGACCAGCCTGTGGGACGAGGAGGCGGGTCTTGCTCATGTGCTCAGGGAATAGCCGATCGCCAGCTCTGGGGTCAGGAAGGAATTTTCCCCCGGGGCAGATTGGCACTGGTCCCCGGGGGTTTTTTGCCTTCCTCTGCAGCACTGAGCATGACCACTTGTCAGGGCTCCTCCGGTCCGTTGTGGCTAGGTTACTGCCTGCTGCTCGTGCACCGCGAAGATGGCCTCTCGTGCCCTGCAGCTGGGGGGAGGAAGGCTTTTTTTCCCCCACGGTGGCCTAGCAAGTGCCCCCGGGGGTTTTTTGCCTTCCTCTGCAGCACTGAGCACGGCTGCTTTGGGCCATTGTGGCTAGGTGCCCGCTGCTCATGCTCCACGAAGGTGGCCCTCGTGCCCCGCATCCGGGGGGAGGAAGCTTTCTGACTCCCGGGTGGGCTCCAAGGGATGCTCCCGGGGGTTGCTTCTTGTCCTCTGTAGCACTGAGCACAGCCCCTTGTCCGGGCTCCTCTGGGCCCTTTCGGCTAGCTCCTTGCCTGCTGCTCCTGCACCTCCAAGGCACCGCTCGTGCCCTGCCTCTCTCGGGCTCTCTTGTCCAGTGCCAGTCTGTAAACGGGAGCGAGCTCTGCTCTTCCCTTGGCTCCATTTCCCCAGGGCTTCTTGCTTCTGCAGAACAGCCTGTGCTCGGAAGGGCTCCAGGCTTGCTGCCCCATCAGGAGCTGCCGCTGTTCAGCTCTCCCGGCGTGCAACACAAGCGCAGGGCAGGTGTGAGAGCGCTTTTCAAGCATCACTGCCCAAGAAGCACAGCAGCGGAGCAAGTTCTGGAAGGCAAAAAAATATGCTTGTCATCGCTACGTGTCACACTTTGGAAAACACCCCACGGTACGACACACCTCTCCTGCTGCGGCTTCTTCTGCTTCTTCTGCTTCTTCTTCTGTGTGTGGTCAGTCCTGATCCTCATTCTTCACGTTCTTGCTCTTCAGGACACAGGGACCGCTTGGCCTGTATACTTGCTGCTACTTTCTGTAGCTCTGTGACTTGCCTTTGCCACTTTGCAAAGGATGTTTTTTCAAGCTCACCTGAAGAGCGCGTCAGCCTGCTCCTGGCTGCGCGTGCGTGTTGTGTTAATGCTTGTGAGCATCGGCTCTGAAACAGAGTCAGAAAAATAAAAATAACGTCCTGTTTCCACATGTAATCTTTGTGTTATGTGTCCTCAAAAGGGTTTTTTGGAGCTGAAACCCCCTGGCATTTCAGGGAAATAACAGTCTCATCGTCATTCGACTCATGGTGAGTGCAGGCAATAAACGGAACAGAACAGAACAGAACCGTTATGCTGTGCTGTGCCCAGAGTTCCGCATGAGAAGCTCGGACCTAGGTCGGAGGGCTCCATCCAGGAGAGCCGCTCTCTGCAGCGCAGGTGCCAGGCCCATCCAGGAGACAGGGGCAGGGACGGGCACACCTACAACATGGCTCAGGCAGGGACTGAAGGCCCCAGGCTGAGCTGAGACACGTCCCCTGGGCCCTTGGCAGGAGACGGGCAGGGTGGGGGTCCTCACGTCTGATTCTGACAAGTTGAATTTCTTGTTGTGGTTCTCCGGTGTATAATTCAGCATCCTCTGATAAACACATCAACAGGATAGTAGAAATGGAAAAGTAGCAGCTCTTTGATAAGCCTATTAGAAGAAGAATTATGATCAAGGTATTCTGACAATCATGGAAGAACCTAGCTCACATTGCAACCCAATGTGTGTTAATCTGCCAGTACTGGTTGATAATATTCACATTAAAAAAAGGATTGTATGAAAAATTCAAATTTAATGAAGAATTAATTTTTTTTAAGATTTCCATTCTAAAGGGGGCAGAGCAAGTTTAAACCCCCACAAAATATAAAACTGTCAACCTGCATTCCCTTCCTTTCTCCAGACAGATTTTTTTTAATTACCAGAATTGAGCAGTCTTAAATTAATGTATCATTTGTCAGTAAAGCTAAACCTTCAGACAGTAACATCACATCTTTTGTATTACTGAGTCATAAAATAAAAGGTGCTTTTTCTAAAGACCTACCTTTATATATATAAGAGGTGAAAACAAAAGGAAAAATCTTTCCTGGATGTCCTGATGATGCTGGAAATGGCTACATCAAATTAGTTCTGTGTATTTATAAGCATATTTTAAATTAGAAGAATCAGTGGTGAGAAGACAGTTTTAATTTCATCACCGTAGGAAAAAGGATAAAACAGAGATTTAAATTTAGAAAACATATATGATTTTGACATGCACTGCTTTTTTCCTCTGCACCTTAAGTTGATTAGGAAGAAGTCCTGAGAATGAAAGTGCTGGAACTGAGACAGATAATGAGTAACGTGTTATAGTTTAAGACAGTGTAAAACGCATAGATCTACTGTCTGTCAATATCTTTACTCCAGTCAGAATTGTTCCTACCTTTTAAAATTGCATTGTTTCAGAAAATACAGTGTTTGTAGAAACGTAAAGTAAGTCTTAAGGGCATTTTGGGGGTGTTCCTGCCTCCGCTATTGGGCAGTGTGAGTAGAAACTCAAGTTACTAAATCAGTGCCCAAAGTTTATGAAGCCTTTCAATCTGTGCTTAACTGCCTTGCAGCAGTAAGACTTTGATTCTAGTGTCACCCACTGCGGAAGTACTACACTGCCTTCTGAAAGCCACAAGTTGCATAGAAGGCTGGATATGAAAAAAAATTATCCTTTGCACTTGAGAACAGATCTTCTCCACAGCCAGTGAGTTGCCGGAGTTAACTGGCTGTGAAATGGGAAGTTGCAAGAGGGATAAGGGAGTTGGAATTGTTTAATCAGCATCTTGCTAACTCAGACATGGAGATACTGTCACTTCTATTTCAACTGTATGATATCCATGGATGATGGTACTGCTGCCCTGGGCCCCATATCACAATACTCTCAGAGCTGTTAGCACTGTCCTCCAACTTCTAAAATCGGTACAGGTTTTAAAATAGGACAAGGGCATATTAGTTTAATAAGTAGAGACAGGAATACCCATTTTAACTGCATGCACTGTAAGCAGCAGAGTCCAAGTAAGGTATACCCAGTGCTTGACCAATAGGAATTGTATTCTTACTACTTCTTCTGTGTATCTGCAACAGTGAGACCACAGTGAGACCACAAAATTTGTGTCTGGCAGACAAATTACTTCATGGTGTGAAGACAGTGACAGACTGTAGCCCCAAGAGACTTCACAGAGTATCAACACCAAACCAGGTTGAAGCAGATGTTCGTAGTAAAGATATCACCATACCTATCAATCACATCACACTTCACAAGTATTACCAGCTATGAACAGAAGCACACAGTCCTTTTTTTATTCCCCCTGAAAAAAAGCAAATGTCATTTCAGCTGAGGAGACCTATGTGAGGAAAGTATCCATTCACTAACCCAACCTAAGTGCAATTTTACAGCAAAGTGTTGTACACTTAACATATGAACGTACACTGAAAAATAAAAGGAAAACAGATCTGTGATCTACTTCCTACTTTATGCTCACTTTTCAGAGATTAAAAACCAAGTTAGGTTACACACCTGCCTACTGTCCTTTTGAGCATGCAGTAACAGAAAGGTTCACTTATACAAGTAATGATGGAACTAGCTGGGGAAGTAGATGGAGGAACCTTCAGTTGTATGAGCTGTAACTCACAGGAGGGGAGCAAAACAATCTGTTCCCTTTAAATCTGAGTAAAGATTGTTTATTTAAGAGGACTTACATGATTCAAAATATCCCAAGTAAGGGGTTGTATCACTTAAACTAAATGGATATAAACATTACTAAGTGTTATTTATAGCTGCTTGTCTTTCAAACTTAATTCGTTCTATGGAAGCATTTCTTGTGACCTTTAGCCACTGTCTTAACACCTCTCATCACAATTGGCAGAGCAATTTTTTAGTTGCTACTGTATAAGATAGACAAAGCACTAGCCTAGAGCACTTTCTGACCTTTAACTGCCATATTAATATCTATAATTGGAATTCAAAGGCCATTTAGGCTGAATATCACCCCAACAAAGCAATCGGAACAATTATGATTATCTCATTAAAGCCATAGCCCATATAATCCCCTTGAGAAAGGGGGCAAGAGAAAGAATTCTGAAGATTAGTCCCATTAAGCTGGTTTTCCCAACTTTACTTTGGCTGTTCTAACAAAGACAACAATCCCAATTCCTGTTGTTTGAAAATTGAATTAAGGAATGTATGAACTGACATTTTGTTTTAAGACGTTTTGTCTGGGATCTGTAGTAAAATACCTCCTACTCTATAAGGACATGAAAGAACCTACCAAAAAAAAAGAATTTTTTTCAGAACCTTCTGAGCTGCCAAATGTTTGTCTGAGTCCTGCCCCTCTCTTAATGTTTCCTATGTTTGAATACAGCAGTTTTATCTATAATGCACCACCATAGCAACACTGGTGGCACTATTTTTGATACCTCATAAGCATGAGTTATACTTGTGCCAGGTGAAAGTGCCTGACCACTCAGATGTTCAGCTGCTTATCAGTAATGACAGACTATACTTGCTCCACCATGTTCCCTGCACTTAGCCATTTTCTTTATATGTATACATGGATGAGAAAATATCACCTTTTTTATTTTCTTTTTTTTTGGTAATATAGTTTGTTCCGTACTGCCCATAACTTTTATTTTTATTTTGGTTCTCTAGGTGCACTTCATCCAGGCTCCTTCTACTTCTCAGCTAGATGGCATGGATTTTGGACAAAGAATTCCATGCTGAAACAACTCCAAGAAACCCTCTGAGAGAGGCTGGAGCACCTGAGGTTGAGTTCCCTGCCTTGGCTCTCAGAGGGTTCACATGCTAATTGAACAAATGGACATGCAAGCACAGCTCTCCGCAGCTCTTAAGGTAACTGATTTGTGCCTCCATCTTTTCCATATGCTTTTGGAAAGTGTCCAGCACATAGCACGATTTGTGGCTTGTGAGGTCTTAATAGCCTATACAGCTTCAGGCACTTGCTATTATGAAGATTTAATACTCCTAAAGAGGTCTGCAATACTGCTGTCTTCAAGCCTACCTGCAGCAGTACACTCACCCTTCTTCTGCTCATACGCTGCCATAAGCATTGGAGGAATGGGAGTCAGAGCAGACCATCCAGCTTTTTACAGGATTCTTCACTATATCCAAACCCCATATTTACTTCCACTGAATGGACTATTAAGATATGGATATATTTTTTTTTTCTATGAACTAGCATTCACTTCTTCCAGCATGTTGTCATTCTGCAGATTTGACAGAAATATCAGGAAGAGATTAACATGCAAGAACAGAGCTGACTCCATTTACAACTACAGCTGCCTCAGATCACGTCGTATGATGTTTCCTCCAGCACTGCTGACATTTTTAAAACTTCCTAGGATGTAAGAAGTATAAGATTGGGTTCAAATAAAACAGGTCACCAGAGACATCACACAGTATCATTTAACATATCCACTACTCTCTGCTCTGGCAAGTCATCAAACAAATACGGATACGCACTTGTTCTACCGAAAGGTTATTTCCTTGGTGTTCAAGCTCGGGGCAAGGCAGCTCCATTGTCTAAAGATTAGATCCAAAAGAATGGGAACAGAAAACTAGAAAACAGGCAGGAGCTGGGAAGGAACCAGTGCAGGCACAGGACACAGCACAGGAGTCAGAGTAGAAAGGTGGAATAAACATTAACGCTAGAGCAGAAGCATGAACTAAGTCAAGTGTAGGGATTACTGTAGGCAGCCAGGTCAGGAGCAGGGAAGATTTGCTCAAGATAAAAAAGTTTTAGAGTCAGATATAAATGGGGAAAAAAAATCAAACCAAAACCAAACCACGAGCATGAGCCACAGCTAAGTTCTTAATAGCAGTGTGCTGCAGCCCAGACTCTGGCTAAATACCCTCAGGAGTTTCCACCAATTCCCCTGTCAGTATCTGTCCACTGTGATTGCCTTAGTAACCACCCTGGCTGAGAGTTCAATTGCAGTTCATACCCTATGAGATTTAACTTTAGAAAAATCTGGTGCTTTTATACTCTTGAAGAAAAAAGAAAAGAGGGGGGAAAAAAAAAAAAAAAAAAGCATGTTTCTGCACGTCCTTGCAAGCACATTGTACCAAGACTTAAACCAATCTCAAATAGCTTGGAGGAGTCCCTGTGTCTAGTTATCACATGCAAAGCTTTTTTAGTAAATTTGGGCTTCTTTTGGTGGCTTCATCATAGACTCATTTTTAGCAGCACTGTAATTTTCAGAAGCATAAAAGGAATTATGTATGTTGTACAATAAAATAATTTCTAGCTCTTAATGGCAGTGTGATTAATTCAGCCAGAGGAGGTGCTATAAGATGCCACTGTTATTTTGAAGTGTAGATCACCAAGTTACAAGCAAAGTCCAAGGTTACTGCAGGTTCAAAGTTGAATAGGCAATGAAATTCAAACTAATCCTGAAACTGCTGTGAGCCTGACAGCATATAGCCCTATTTTAGCAGTGCAGAACCACTTCACTTATATGGGTTTGGACTTCAGTCTGAGAGCTGGCTAACAGGATTGTAGTGAGAAAGTGAGAGTGCAACATCTCAGAACTGACTAAGAGCAATGCAGGCAAGATTTACAGTAATTGGGTCTTTCCAGAGTATTTGGATTGTTTCCATGTCTGAAGCTAGCTGCATAGTCGCACCCACACTGAATTTTCAGAGGAAATCCTTTTGTAGTCATCACAGCTAAACACCTCTCGTTAGATCTATCTCATTGCTAATGAAGCCAGCAGGATAGGAGTGAAAGCTTTCATTCTGAATAGTAACTCAAAAACTTGTATGGTGATCAGTAAGGACTGAGTCAGCTCCTAAATCTATGATGAATCTCAAAGAAAAATCAGCCAACAGGTAGAATTTAAAGTTTATATGGGAAGATGAATCTCTGTCTTTCTCTCAGGATGATAACAACTTTATAAGCAGCTGTTCTCTTAACTAGAGATTTCAACAATTTCGATGTTTACGTTGGCGCAAATCAATTTTTGGATTTTCACTTCCACAAGTGTTTATGAAATGGGGATTTTATTTCTACCAGCCTCCAAACTAGGAAATACAGTTCATAATGGGATACATAGTTTGAAAAGAAGAGTATACTCATACAAAACCAAACAGTTCATGCTAGAAAGACTTTTTCCCTGACACAAGCTTGAGACTTGATCTTGCTGTCCCTAGAATAAAATCCCCTGGATGATCAATGTACATAATTACTAGGGCTGTGTTTTAGACAGTAATCAGAACAGTTTGCAGCCAATCAAGCAATTTCTCTCTTTCCAGTTTTATTAATATCAACTGAGAAATGAGTCAACAATAAATTCAAGTATGAAAAAATATGCTGAATTTACCATTTGCTTTAACCATTCCCCTTTCTAAAGTCAACAGATTTACATCAGAGATTAATTTGGGCCACCTCATACTTCAGAAACCACTTCAATGAATGAAGAAGACATTAAATGCATTTAATTCCTTTCTTTTTCCAGATATCTTGGTGGGACTTTCCTTTTCTAACATAAACATAAGTAACTTTATGAACCTAATTAAACTCTTTTTTCATGGTGCAAAAAATTATCCCTAAAGCAAAATACACTTAATGTTGAACATTAACTTGCTTTTTTCCCCTTCTTATTTACATGTCCTGCATGTATGGTAAAAAATCCTAAACTCAAGAGCATACTAAATTTTGTTTTCATGATATTTAATATTGGTGGGGTGGTATCACTTTAAACACCATTAAGTAATAGATCAGAGAGAATAAAAACATTTTCCATCCCCCTCAAGCTTTTAACCTTTAGGGCTTCCTTGAGGGGAAAATTATTCAAATGCCAAACTCACAATTATGCATTCACTACGCAGAAAAGATGGCCAGGCGTTTACACAGAAAAACTATGCAATACATTAAAGTTACATTAAGGTCCTTAGTTTTCCTGTTCACTAATTTCCCTTCTCATAACTCCCACAGACATACTCAGTGCCTTTCCCAGGCTCAGCAATCACACTATCATCTTCCCCAAAGGCACATTTACCAGCAGACTAAGCTTCCAAGCCATCAGTAATGTGGCTGCCCTATAGATTCAGCGTGGAAAGTAAGGAGAAGACTGATAAGTAATCAACAAGTACAGAACAACACAGGATTAGTAGTCAGCTCTCCACCAAGAGAGATGTTAGGATGTACCCTGCCTTATGATGTAAAGAGGATTTATTTTTTCCATTTTTCAAGGAGGAGGTGATAGGAAGCCTTACTGGAAATAAAAATGATCTGCTGCCTGGAAGGCTTAAACAAGGTGGAGCGGGGGGGGGGAGGGGGGGGAGTGGGGGGGTGGGGGTGAGGGAGGGACAGAGTGTCAGCAACAGCCAGCTAAAAAAAAAGTTTCCATTTCTTTACTAAATGCAGAGGAAAGGCTTTTTTTTGAGCCCCCCCTGGAGGGCTCAGTCTCCCCTTTGGTTTTGGCTGCTACAGCAAGAGCTCTTTATCCTGTTTTACCCTAACCCACATACCAGCTGTATAAGCATGTATGCCCTTTGACAGTTAAATGCATGTGGAAAACACAAATAGAATAAAACAACACTGACCTAGACAAAATTCTTTACCATTGCATTAAAAATCTGCATTGAGGCACTGTACAGGGAATGAGCATAACTTAACCGTTCACACTGAAAACCTCCCATTAGAGGATACAAAAGTGGTTGGGATACAGTTGGGTTTGTTGCTAAGTACCATTTTTGACTAATGCAGTAAATGAAAAATTTCGTACAGTGCCATGAGAACTCTGCCCTTAACTACTGGTTCCCTTTTGTCTCCAGCAGTTACTATTTTGCAATTAATAAACTTCAAGGCAATATAGATCTTATTACCCTGACTAAACATCAAGGACTTCATTGTCAGGCAGAAAGAATATGAAATCATTCAAACCACACTACAGTGTCTCTGTGTCTTCAAAAGCAGCAGGTAACTCAAGATGTCCAATCTGACTACCATTTGTTCATATTTTTCTTATTTACTTAGAAAGGCTGAACTCTCATATGCTATTATACTAAGAAGTAGGCAGATTTAAAAATACCATACACACCATAAAAAAAAGAGTAATATTTTAAAACTAGTTTATTACTGAGTGAAAAACTTTATATACTAATCTTTACCCCAGAAAAGTCATTCACCCACACACAAATGAATGTGTTGATTAATTGTAAAACAAGTACAATTTCCCTGTATTAAGGTTATACCATAAAAGAGGTTTCATCTGAATCTGAATTACTAGTGCATCACTTAGCACCTCTCTAGTGTCTAGACCATATGGCTTCAATTGACAGCTGATGAAACCAGTAATTGTCCTCTTGCATTAGTCATTGGTTATATTGTTGCTCAGATTCTTGATGGCAGAAGGAGAAACAACCTCTCTGTAATGGCCTTGATAATGCATGCTATAATTGAGCAGAAGCCAAAATGTCCTCTTAGCTGTTATAATAGCTGGCCTAGAGGTTGGAAAGCATACGTCAACATGGCTGCTAAAAAGTGAACTGCATTCCAAAATTATTAGTCACTTTTTATGAAAAATGGAATCACATTTATACATGAAAATGTCTGGGAAAATCTTATGTCAGGTGGACTTATGCAAGGAATTCTCACTTTCTGTCAACAGAAGAGACATCTGTGCTAACGAACTAATGGCATATAATGAACATTGAATTATTAACTGTCATCATGAATAACAGAGCTCAGACACAGCCAAAACTAGGAAACTATAATATCTGGGATTTTATAGTCTTTGGCTTGAGAACTTCCTGCCACCCAACACACAATTTTACAAAGAGCAAACATGTACTGCGATCCTGCTAGTATTACCATAAATAATAAAGAACTTCTGCAAATAAAGTCTTTGAAAAACAAGGCATCAAACCTATGAAGTGTAAAGCCATGGTCCAGGCCCTGTCTATGAAAATAATCCTTCTTCTCAGTGTAAGAACCCAGGTATGAACTTAATGGATTTACTGTGAAAGTTCCAAAATAGGTTAGCACTCTGTCTAAGCAACTCTGATTTCTATTCCTAAATTACTCATCAATATCAAAGATGTGATTAGATCCTATATGGCAATCAAGTTCCAGTTCCAGCTACTAATCCAGTACCAATTTATTTTAACAAAAACAAGGCAATGAAACATTGTATAGTTACAGATTTGTAAACATGAAGTATTTTTAAATAGCTGCTTCTCTTTTATTTGTTAAGACAAAGCACTCATTTCAAGTCAGTTCCACTCAAAGCTGCTTTTTTTAATGTATGCTGCCTTACAGAAGCCTAAATTCCCCATTTTCCCCTTAGAGTAAGTTCCTGATGAGCCTACATCTGTTACATGTACACCCTCCTTTATTATGAAAAGCGGGTTCCATCGCATTATGAGAAACAGCCTCACGAGACTAAGATAAAAATAGACCTAAATACACATCATAACAGAAAATTCAGTTTACTGCTAAACTCCTTAACTGAGCCAGATACATTGAGCTTACTTCCTCCAATATCTGGAAGTGGAAGGATAAAGAATACGAAATTTAGGGGGGTTAGAGGATCTTTCTTCTAAAACTCCTTCCTTACTTCCCTTTCTCAGTTCAGTTTCCTGTATTTAGTAGTTTCAAGATTTCCTCACATGGAGGTTGCAGCCCCATCATTATCATTACTGAAGTCGTGACAGAATCTGTCCTAGCCTATGTAAATTTGGATTTGTATCGTACCTTTCTTAGTCTATTAAACTTTCAGCTTGCATAGTTTCATGTCGCTAGGAGTTCCTCATTGCACTGATAGACTGAAGAACCCCTGCTCAAAACACTCTGCTGTCTCCTCTGACAAAAAGAGTGCTGAGTAAGTTTTGTAGACTTCTCACAGAAAGAAAAATACACATTTTCCAAAAACTACAGTTGAGTCTTCATAAATATTCTAAAGAAAAGTCCACAGATATTTCTACATGGAAGTTAATTTCCAAAAAAAGAAAACATAAATATTTGAAAGCACTTCATGACCTTGCTGCTGGGATCACTGAACCTCACCTTCAGATTTTGATACCTTGTTTTGTTCCTTGCAGGAAACTCATACAAAAAACAAACCCACACTTCCTACAAACCCTCTCTACAGGCCACCACTATACCTATGTGATGTCACTACCCTGTAGACAAGATAGGATAGCTGGAAGCTGCTAGGGCCTATCTGTAGTGAAGCAAGCCTTGAAAGGAGGATGGACTTACGGTTTCCTCTAAAAATTACAACCTCAGCCACTCAAACCTGGTCACGAAAGCATTCTAGCGAACAAGTAACAACATTGTGCTGCCAGTTTGACCTGATCATATTTGGCCCTGAAGTCCTTCATTGCTCTAAAGCAATATTCAAATAACTTATGTCAGTTTGTAAAGAGCTTTTAAGATAGGTATTCATTAAGTGATTCACTGGTAAATTGCATGGTTTTTAATGCTGATTACTGTATTAGCAAGACCAAACACTCCAGGGGCTAAGAAAATCACTCAGCCTCCATAGACCTTTCAAATGTGCATCTCTGGCCGCAATTCTAACAAGTTTTTCTTACTAGCAGTAATCTACAGTCATTGATTTTATGACACAGAACTCTTCGCTCCAGTGCGAGACCACCTGCTACTTTCACATATGTCACAATTTAAAATAGCCAAACACCCTTTGGAAGTACATTTTAGCAAAAAAACCCTTTCAAGACAGGTCTGCACATTTCTTTCCATGCCATGAGTACTTAAACATTCAGGAGCAAGATACAAAAATATTAAGTGAGTAGATCAACTGTCAGATTAACAGGTTCCTTATATTCTGTCAGTCATGTACTGTGTGGTACGTGTTCCCTGTTGATATCCTAATTTTAACAAGTTATAGCCGAACCTTTCCACACACGAGTATAAGCAAATTCTCCTGCACTGTCTTCCTTGCATAGTTTGACAGGATCACCTCTTGATTTCTGTTATTCTTCCTCTGCTTCTTTGCTCTCCTTTTTTGCAGTTTTCTAAAACACTCCTCTGAATGTCTCAGGTAGGAGAAGCATGTCAGATTCTGAAGGCAAGGAGGATTTTTGTCTTCCGTCAGATGACATTTTATAACGGTTGATTGCTGAACATCTCCCTGGGGGCTCAATGATGATCCAACCACTAAAAACCAACCTGCTCTGCCCATTATAACATGCATATTGCACATATCTACACCAACCCAGTAGGACATGACATCTACTGAGCACTGTCACTTCAGCTTTTACTTTCTAAATGGAGCACATTCCCCTTTTCTACCTCAACAGTATTACTGGAAATCACAGTTTGTTTTGCATACTTTTAAAAACAAAAGAGTAATCTTTTCATTTATTTGCATTAATTATAAGCAGTTGTGCACACACTAGGTCCATACAAAGCTGTGTTCTCTCTTTCAAACGCATTGCCCACTTTGCTGACAAAAATGTAGCAGTGTAACAGTGATCAAATAGTATCTAAAACTTAAAGCTGCTTACAGGTCCCAAATAATCTGCTCCTTGGGTATTCTCACACCCATAATTATTGCCTGATGTTTGCTTCAGTAAGCTCTGACTGATTTTCACTTCTTCTGGCTGACAGACAGCAGTTTGAAACTTAGATTATTGTCCTCAACACCATCAGCTAGGTTTTTAAATAAATTCTAAGGCAGTCTTTATTGCATAAATGCCCAAAGAAGGAGGCTTGATCAAAACTCGTCTGAATTTTGGAAGCTTTCAAATGAGACCTCAAACATTGCAGTTAAGGTAAATCCATTCCTGTGTAATCCAATCCTTTGTACCCATTTCCAGATCATTAAGCCCTACATCGATTTTCTAACAAGTCCTGTCTATGATGTAGCTCATTTCCATGCTGCGTTGGCAATTCTTACTACAGTTGTACATGTAAGACAACACAAACCTGTTAACATAAGCATATGCTATAGAAAGATGGAAAATGGCCTCTGCTGGAATAGTTTGACCTCGTTAGTAACAGTCCCACATAACTGCATTTTTTTTTAACACTAACAGTTATCTTCCTTCACAGCACTACTCCACTGAATACAACTTGTCTGGAATAGTTTGTCCTCATCTACATCTACTGTTTACATTTTGTATTTCTGTACTGCAGACAAGTCATTCACTCCAAGGACCTCTGAAGGCCAGACTGACAAACCTGTAACTTCTCCTAACTCTACTGTCTTGTATGAAAGAATAACAAGAACCATATGGAATCCATAAATACCCACAATAGATTATTTTGTTCTTCCCTTTTAAATGAAAATATATTATTTATTTTCTAAAGTTTGTTTACTAGATAACATATAGTCTCTGCACAAGTAGTACAGAGAAAGAAAAAACCACAATACATAAAATTGAGCAAGGTGGGTCTATGAATAAGTCAGAACTTCACTGTTGAGTCTGGGTGGGCAGAGATAGGAAATTTATGCTTAATATTTCAGTATTTTCCTCTCCCACTGATTAATTAAATTAAACTAGTTTATAACCCCAGATTGTGTGGTTTTCTCCTGTAAACAATTCATTTGCTTTTATTGACAATTGACCATGCTCTGTAGGGAACATTTTATAGAAGGAGTTCCTAATTTTATAAGAAGGGTGGCAAAATTAAACAACTTCTGAAATTACAATTTATGACACATTGTGTCTTTTATTTTTTCTAGATATATTTAAAAAAAAAAAAGTGAAAGGCCAGGAACAAGGATTTTATTTTTTTTTTTCCATTTAAAGATCATGTGAAACTTAGAAAAACAGTTCCAAATTTCTGTACAGTAAAATGGTTCTGATTTTATGTACAGGTTACTAAAGAAGCAGAAAGGCTGGAGAAAACACCATTCCCACAGTATCCCCTACCACTAGCATTTCTCAACAGGAAAGATGAGAAAGAATGTTTTGTCCTTTATTGAAAGTGACAAAAGCTTTTGTATTTTGTCTTAACTTTTGTATTTACTATCTCATAAGTGACTGACAATTTGCCAAGTGGATGAGTGAAGACAAGCACTCATACCTAATAAATTATTCCACCTACAAGTTCAGGACTGCATTCAGCTTTCTGTGTATTTCATTATTTGGCCTTTTGAGTGTAATCTAAAATCTAGTGTTCAGTGACGAACACTCTCCAAACAGCAGTTTTGAAAATTTTTTCATCTGCCGGGACTGGATTCAAAACATCCTTTGCCTGAGGAAGGGTCCACTAGACTGTTAGCCTAGTCGCTGGAGGCAGCCATAGAGGAGGCTGTGGGGGAGACCCTGCCCCTATCCACATAGCCTACACAGCCCTTAGTCAGAGGGACAAAAGCCCTCTTAATACTCTGTAAAGTGGAGGTAATTATATCAATTTCCTTAAAACCCAGAGCCCAGTTCAGTCTTACTTTAAACTGACGCTGAAAGCAAAAGCAGAAGATCCAGATCATTTATTTGAAAAGCTGACCAGACTCCTAAATACCAAGAAACATGTTTAGCCACTAGGCTATGAGGTTTTCTGGTTGAATAGGAGGATGTGCAATCCCTTCTCTTCCAGGAAGAAAATGTTTTGTGTTGCAATCTTTTAGATTCTTTCTGTGGTTTATGTTGACTAGCAATGGAATAGCTATGTAAGGAAATCAGGATGTTCTCCTTCCCAAACAAGGACCACTGAATTTGAAACACCTAGTTTTGCATTGGATCAAGCTGTAGATCTAAGCAGGTTTTTTTCCACAGAGAAAGATCAGTTTGCAACAGGGAAAAAAATGGTCTATTCAAATTCTACAGCAGCTTGCACTAAAGACAAGAAAAGGGAAAAGTGTCAGTCATGGATGTCCAAAATTAATGTTATGTATTTTTCATTAAGAAAATGTTAAAATTCACATTTTAAAATGGCTCTTTTCATTTTAAAATTAATTTAAAAGAATAAAAATTGTTAAGAGGGTTAAATAATTTGAAAATTTGAAATTCCATAGCAGATTATATAAAACACTTAATTGACCCAAATAAATGTGTTCATTTCATTGACAAATTCTGATCTGATTTGACCTGAACTGATTTTTTTGCAAATTTTTGGTTCAGCAACCAAACATTAAAAAAAAAACAACCTGAAGAAAAAGATAAAAAACCAAAACCTACATACATTGTTCTCCTGGCTGTAGCTCTAGTGGAGATTTTCTATAGTTTTTGTTTGCTGAGATGCAGTAGGAGATAATAATACTTATTAGTTCTCAGACTCCAAACTCACAGCCACTACTACATTATCTTCATGACTCTGAGTGCAATCCTGAAAAAATTGAATCCCTCAGTGCTTAATGGAAACGAGAAATTTTAAGTCTGACAATTTTTTAAGACTGAGGCCTTTATGTAAAAGGTTAGTAAGGCTTAAGAGGATATGTGATATTTTTATATGTGTATATATATATATATATATACACACACACCATTGTGTTTCAAAAGGAACTTAAGAAATGGAAGCCATCATAGTTCCTTGCTTCTGTATACTGAGACACTATTTTGTAAGGAAAAGATCAGCATTAGAACAGGATGAGAGCACTTCTAAGGTCTCTGAGGTAAGGTATGCTTTACCCCCGAGATACTAAATGGTTTGGGTTTTTTTGACAGGTGAGTATTACTGGTATTCAAATATCTGCTTGTGTTTGTTTCCCAGTCATAACTAAATTTAAAAAGTTGTTTTACTGACCACAAAGTACATGACTGTAGGAATGTTATTCTTCTCACTTTTTGTATAACTATCTCTTTATTTCCCATCTCTTCTAGTCATTCCCACTCCTTAAAATTACCCACGCACTGCTATGGCATTGTCCTGGTTTCAACCAGGATAGAGTTAATTTTCTTTCTAGTAGCTGGTATAGTGTTATGTTTTGGGTTCAGTATGAGAAGAATGTTGATAACACACGGATGTTTTCAGTTGTTGCTAAGTAGTGTTTAGACTAAGTCAAGGATTTTTCAGTGTCTCATGTCCAGCCAGCGAGAAGGCTGGAGGGGCACAAGATGTTGGGAGGGGACAGAGCCAGGGCAGCTGACCCAAACCGGCCAACGGGGTATTCCATAGCATGTGACATCATGTCCAGTATACAGACTGGTGGGAGTTGGCCAGAGGGAGGGGGGGGGGGAGGGACGCAGATCGCTGCTCAGGAACCAACTGGTCATCAGTTGGCGAGTGGTGATGCATCACTTATTTTGTATATTCCAATTCTTTTATTATTAGTATTCTTATAGTTTTATTATTGTTATTATGATCATTATTATTTTCTTCCTTTCTGTTCTATTAAACTGTTCTTATCTCAACCCACAAGTTTTACTTTTTTTCCTGATTCTCTCCCCCATCCCACTGGGTGGGGGGGAAGTGAGTGAGTGGCCGTGTGGTGCTTAGTTGCTGGCTGGGGTTAAATCACTACAGGCATCCAACAGCTCCCGCCCATGTCCCGCCCATGAAATGAACTTTCAATGTAATCTCTTCCAGCATAAATAATCTTAAATCTCCTAGTAGCAATTCATTTTGTTTAGTGTTTTACATAGTGTCTAATTTTTTCTTGTTTCACCAGCAGGGACATCTGCTTCTGTGCAGAGGAAGTAGATTCTCATCCCATAAAAAAGGTCCACTTTGTTATTTTGTTAGTTTTTCCTTTGGGGTATATGGCAGAGATCCAAGGATAGTTATGTTCTCTTGTTTTCAATCAGCTAACTCCCACAGAGAGCACTGCAAGCATAGTGATTTCTCAGCAGTTCCTTGAGATTTCTCCTTTCGTCCCAGACTATCCTCAGAAACATCTCCTCTCCACCTTTACAGGCTGCCTTTCATTATATCAAAATATTCCCAAGGTAACTGGAATAGTACTTCCCTTCCTTTTAGACTACATTTCTGATGTCACCGTTATACCATTGTTACCATCAGAAACTGTGTTAATCTAACCCACAGTCAGAGTAGCAAACTCAGCAGACACCATGCAGGCTTTGATAAATCCGATGATCAATTTGACTTCCATCTGGAGTTGGCATCTTATATCACATCACCCTTCATCTATGTACATCTGTGGTGAGTAATGGCTCCAACACATGGGAACAGAGTGTTACCTTCTGTCATATGGCAGAAGGCAAAATAATGATGATACTACATAAGGTTAATTTCAGCTGTGCTCAATATAGAATTTCTACTTTATGTGTTTAGGATCATGTGTTTTGAATTGTATATGTGAACATGCAAGCACTGTTCACATTCATTTTTCACTAACTGTGGACCTTGACTTGAAGCTGCTACAGAGACATGCTAAGGAAAATGAACATTTCCATCCACCTGGGAATCAACCCTGGATTCAACTAAAGAGGGATGAAACTGTAAACTGTGTATCTCGATTTAAGTCTTGCTGCAAATCTCAGAGGAGACAAATGAAGTATTTCCACTGAATATCCTGGATCCATACCCTAATCCAAACTGATCTGCTGTTTCTAAGAGCCATCAGTTTCACTATTCAAGATTTCAAGTTTCCCTAATTTCTCCTTTCTTGTTATTATACACTGAAACAAATTCAAAAGCAAATTAACAAAGTGCAGCAGTGACAGTTTGAAGTGATGCCAAATATGAAGGAGCATAAATTTAACAGTTTTCATTAACACAAGAATATTCACTAAACATTTTTCTATACGAGATGAAATATTCTGTGCAATAAAATTAAATCCATCCTGACAGTGACCCACAAATAACCTGTTTCTATAGTCCCTTTGCTATTCAGCTAGGCCTCCTGGTGGTGCAGAGCTGTCGTTCATTAATTTTACTGATTGCATAATGAGAAAAAGTCATGCAGCTTTGAATATTAAAAGCTGTAGGTCGATTAATCACCATTTTTAAAATAAAGAGAGATAAAAATACAAGGCAACGTGAGAACCAACAGGAAATTTCTATCTAGTGAGGGAGAAATGGCATTTCACCTCCTGATTCCCAGAGTATCATGTACTTGGCTCAGTAAGTGGGCTGAGAAAGGAGACAGTAATTTTTATTGTTTTTGAAAGAGTATTTACAAATGGAGATATTTATCAATTTTGGATCTAATGCCTACAGTTACAAGGAAACACGTCTAGAAAGATTGTCTGGTTACAAAAGATGCTTAAATCCTTGGAACCACTCTCCTAACACAGTACAGTGTTCAGACTCTCACCTAGATCTAGGCAATCACGTCCCTGATTTTGCTAATACTTTATGTTCTCTGGACCACATACGAAAGGAGAAGAGCAGTAACGTCATCTTTGCTCCAAAGAAGACAGCTGCATGTTATAATGTGGCACAGGTAATACTACTTCTCTCAAACACCCATTACTATTCAGCTATTCAAACTTCTCATCCCCTTGTCCAACATGCTGTCAATAAATACCACTCAGAATATTTTCCCTATCATCTCAAAACTTCCACTTTTTGTTTTTATGACACCTAGAAAACACATGAAGTAGCTGGATCCTCAAAGCCATCACACCAACTTTTCTCCACCCCGCACCTCAGCCCCTTAGAGTATATAAAGGTCCTTGCAACAATACAGGCTGGGGATTAGCTGTGCTGGAAAGGCTCTGGGAGCCCCAGGCAGGCAGCTCACAACTCCTGAGTGTGAGCCAGCAGCAAAGATGCCCAACAGCAGCACCCTGGGCTGCACTAATACAATATGGGGTTAAGTGACTATTCACCTACTCATTAGATGACATATAGGTTAGACCACATGTAGGTGGTCAAACGCTGGGACCTCCCAACACAGGGAAGATATCGACAAACTGGAGCAAGCTGAGAAAAGGGACCCCAGGGTGGTTGAGGCTGGGGCACTTGCCCTATGAGAAAAGGCTGAGGGACCAGGGCTGGTTCAGCCTGAGGAGGAGGCAGCTTCAGCTGGGAGGCCATTGAGAGAGGCTCAGAATGGATAAGATAAGAATGGATAAGAATGGATAAGAAGAGACTGACTGTTTTCACCAGGAGAACAGCCAAGCATGGGAATAACTTGCCCAGAGTTTATACAGGCTCTGTCCTTTGACGTTTTCCAGACCCAGCAGGCTAAAGCCCCACACAACTGTGTCTGATCTCAGACTGGCCCCTCCTTTAAGCAGGAGGTTGGACTAGACACCTCCTGAGGCCCCTTCTTACCCCAGCTGTCCTACGCTATCAAGTCTCCTTCATTTAACCCAATTTGGGTTGTCGCAATAAGGAACAAGAGTCCATATCTCAGCTAGCTAAGACTAAGCCATTAAGAGTTTTCTAGATATTTAGATACTTTTAACGTAAGTCATCTGGTGAAAAGCCCTAACTTCAGACAGTCCATTATGAAACTGTTTCAGTACAAACAGGTACTTTTTTTAAACTATGTAAATGCAAAAAGAATTATACCCTGAACATACAAGAAAAATCAGGTAACGTGATGCCAGTCACAGACAAGCTCCCATAAACAAAGCATCTTATTTAAATAACCACTTAGAGGACAGGGAGAGGTGCAGCGATGGCTTTGGCAGCTTAAAAAAGTCCAGATATTTGTAATAAAAATGATTTTCAAACTCAATATATACAATTATTCAGAAATGCAGATATAGTAATAGCCAATTCTCCAACTTGCACACTCTGGGTAGTAAAGACTATCTTTATTTTGTCTGGTTTTATTTAAGTGAGGAAATTACCTTGCTTAAATGCATTTGTCTCCCTTAAGTAACTTTTGCAGAGATATATTCAAACATATCATACATAAAACAAGAACTAGGTAGGTAAATGCACTCTGCTTTACGACTCTGCCTCTGCAGTTGTCTACTTAATAACTGTTACCCAAGCATTGGTACTGCAAGCCACAAGCAACTCTGACCTGGCCTTTTCCTAATGAATTAGAAAAAAGGATATTAAAATTTATAAAGCATACTTTAATGGTATTCATGTGAGGCATATGCACCCAGACAAACTACTTCAGTACAGAATGTTTACAGCCTTCCTGTATCTTACTTGCAAGCACATTTTAATCTCTGCAACATATGGCTCTGTATATGCACATGTGATTTGGAATCCATTTCTGTTAATTTCTCATAAGTTAAAGTTTGAAAACAATTATAAGAATGTATATATAGAGGGAAAACAATAACCTACATTTTAATATTTTGAAAAAAGGCATATTAGGAGTAATTGAACAGTTACAGATACTGTTCTTCACAAGTAACTTTGAATGTACAAGGCTAGAAACTCAACTGAAATAAAAATGTTCTTCCAAGGACACCAGGATTATCACAGAAAGGGCCCCCGAAAGGATTTTTTTTCTATGAAAAGCAGCATACTCAACAAATCTTCCTACCTGTATTATAGCAGTTTATAAAAGTGCATACCATTCCTCCCTTATAAGCCAAGCACTATTAAAGAGACTACTTCAAGTACAATTTGTGCTAGAAGAACATAATCAAAGAAACAAGACTTTTGGACAATTACAAAAAATGTTCTGCATAACTGTTGACAGAAACAATCTATCATCTAAGAATTTTTTTCAAAGCAAAAACATGCAGCCTGTCAAGTCTTACATTTCCTAACTTCTGGCTGGGTTTTTTGGTTGGTTTTTTTTTTTTTTTTTTTTTTTCTTTCTGCTGTTCTCAGTGATTATGGTTGACAACATCTTGTAATACTTGTCCCATCCTATGTGTCTTCCATGCATTTTTTATCCACTGAGCTGTAACATAGTGACCTGTATGTAAGTAGTTGTAGACAGACCAAAATCTATACATTTCATGTCATGTGTTCATGAAAATTTTATGATGTCTATTAGCACAGGTTTCCTAGCTTTAGTCAGCTCCCAAGGTTATTTTTCCTGATTTTGGAACATTCATGCCAAACAGTATTTGAG
This sequence comes from Astur gentilis, assembly GCF_929443795.1. Taxonomy (NCBI): domain Eukaryota; kingdom Metazoa; phylum Chordata; class Aves; order Accipitriformes; family Accipitridae; genus Astur; species Astur gentilis. Next base: position 7,023,603 of record NC_064893.1, on the reverse strand, counting down.
CAGGAAACTCTGTGAATGTCAATTACCTTCTTTGAACTGCCTAGACTGTTCTATTTTTATCCCCCATGTGACCCATGTAATAAAACCAAGATGAGTAAAAGTCTAATAGGTAGCAAGTCCCACAATAAACTTACAGAAATAGTGAGGAGGTACTGTTCCATTATCACTAGCATTAAATGCATAGGAAACATTTCTCTGCTGGACCAATTCAGGAGCATGGCACGCCACCTTTACAAAGCTATTTGATTTGTACGCACCTCTGTACTGTGGGCATGTACAAATCAAATGTCTTCAGCATAGAGGTGCATAAATAATCAACTTCATCTGCTGCAATTAGAGCTCACTATTCATGCAGCATAATTACACAGCCAATACCACACAGTGCAGAAGGCAATCACATGCCACTGTAAACAGAAACTATAAAGAACTTTAGCTGACATTTTTGTGTTTACCCATTCCACTTGCTTCTTTCTCCTTCTTTATTCTTATGGGAAATTTTGTCTTAATCTAATTTAAATAGGATTTAAATACCATTGGCTGTGAGTTTACAGCAACATATGTTTATATTTTCATCCAACTCATTTAGTTTTCCTCCGCTTAACAAACCTGCCAAAGTTGTTCTTTTTCAAATAATGAATTAATTCAGAGAATGATTGTTTATAGTGAGATCTTCTGTTAATTCTGACATACGCCAAAAGGCCACAAGTTGTGACTAAAAAATATATCAATATCAAAGCTTTAATTAGATCTATACTACTTATATATTACCAAACAGAAGCAGGCCTAAAAATCAAATAAAAGCGGTTCAAATATGAATGGGGGGAAAGTGCAATGCTTTGAAATGCAGAGAGGGTCACATCAATGTTCAATATGTCCTGGTCACCTTTAAACTTTCTGAATATTTTGCTATCACTGGGGTAGAAAAAAGACAAACGTATCAGTTTCTTTATATACATTTAAAATATAAATCTGGACACGGATGGATAGATATTATATTGTTCTGGTTCAATTAAAGATTAGAGTTTCCATAATTTGAAAAGGTGCTTAGGCTTGGTCTATACAAGAAAACCATACTTAAGCTAAACAAGTTAGTATAGTTAAATTATTTGAGTTAGGTCAATATAAAGTGCCCTTACGTTGCTTTCTTACAGTCTGTTTCTTTTGAGTTAGAAAGCCAGAGATGAGCATTATGATACATAGTCAACTCACATTTGTTTGAAAGTTTCTTTTGGGAAGAAAATCTAGGGGTTTTTATCAGTAGACAATTTCAAACACAGATTCTGAAGCACTGCTACTATGCTACCAGCTAGAAATATCTAGAATGTTGTGAATTGCTAAACCCAAGCAATATATTGTATAGCCTGGTTACTGAAAACTTGTAAAGCCTTAAGTGAGTTCATTGGTCATTGGGTGCTGCTGATAACATTACACCACCACACCTACAATGACTTAAAGAAAGATTCTGAAGATGAAGTTTAACTTCTAGAAACCCATTTTCTTCCTGACAATTAGAGTATTTGTTCTTTCAATGAAGGTTTAAAGAAAGGTTATTTATCTACCCTGCTGTGACTGAAGAAATCTCACATGGAAGTCCTGAGTATTGAGTGCTATTCCACCCATTCCAACTTGGTTGTTAATAGTATATGAGGATACCAGGTAACTGAAAGAGACTCTTTGGTTGCTACTGTAGTGAGTGGATCTCTCTTTTTCTGCTGTTGCAACCTTCTGCTGATTGACTGAATTATGTAAATGTATAGACACATATGTTATTTTGATTGTCCAAACAACTTTTTAGCAGAAAGTAATTTGCTTTAGTAATAACTACAGTAGTAGTGGAACTAGGAATAACACCTCAAGGTACTAAGTCCTTTTCCTCTCTAATGGAGATGCTAAATGTTAACTGTTTGCATGAAATGCTTGAAAACATACTCATTTCTCAGAGACAACCATCGACCTTATAAACAAGCAAAGGGAATACTGAACCCACTTCAAATAGGAAAGAAGGTATTAAGCTTTAAGGGTTTGAGCTACTTCTTTGCAAAATATGAAAAAAAGGGTGAGGTCAGTCAACTGAGCTTGCATTCAAAATATGATCTGGAATGCTGGCAGACAGAACTACTTACTTGGAAAACTTTCAATCTTTTTTTTTTTTTTCTTTTTTTTTTTTTTTTTTTTCTCCCCTGCTTTTTAAGTATTTAGGGTGTCCTGCAGTGATCCCTTCATGTTTAGCTTATTCAGGCAGATTAATAGAAATAATGTAAAATGATACATAAATTCGCTTCTCTGTATCAAGTACCTTCTATATTTACTAAGGGAAAACACTTTCCATTTCTAGGAGGTATCTTAATCTCAGTTTCTGCTGGTCTTTCTGTGGCTGATAACAATGTCTATGCATTTCTCCAAAAACCACTTCACTGTTTTGTGATCCTTCCACTTAACCATTCTGCTTCCCATTTGCCCATCACTCAAAGTGTTCAGGAAAAGAAACCACAAGACTATTCTAATTAAAGCCCTCTAACAACATGAACTTATTTTTTGTTACCCACATGAAGAACAAGTGGAAAATGAAAAGTAGAAAGATCATTACAAGGTAAAGTTACTGAGATTGAGATGTAGCCTATAGCCCCAGTTCTGCCATGTATCTCCTGAACTTCTGCGAACCAGCTGAGTCACTTGAGTTCTCTGTGCTTCAGCCAGCTTCACAATGAGGAATAGTATTCTTTTTCTTCAGCACCTTTAGTCTGAGCTCTTCAATGGCTCTCTCCTCTCTCTGTACAATGCTTAGCACAGTGGAGCCCAGTCTTCTGCCGTTAATAATAAATATAAATAATCATTAGAAAACTCAGAATCATAGAGAACTCTTAAGAACCGAGATCTACAAATTTTTAAACATTTTTTAATTTCTTAATTATAAATCTAATAATCAAATGGCAGTTCATAGACCCTAAGACTCTGAAGTTTATCCTGTTCTCTCTAAGATGCTCAGAAGATTTTATTGCCTGTCTGTCATGTACTGGGCATCGAAGTAAAATAATGTTTTTCCTTGTCCTGTAAAGTGAATTTCCAATTGAAATTCAACAGTGCAATCCCATTCAAAATGACTCTAATATAATTTGAAGTACATTAATTTGACTTGGTTACCTGTTTTGTTAATTAAACTGATGAGGCAATTTATTTGCTCATTCCAGTCCTGACATTAAATGACATTTCACGTGACATCCGATATTTTTATGTTAATTGAATAACTTTTGATTTGTATATACCAGGCTGATTTGTGTAGTACATAAGTGTCAGAGAAAAAAATCATATCTGCAAATAATAAGTAATCTAAGTGATTTACAAGTAGAGTTACTAGCATTTTGAGCACAGGTGGCTGTTTATTTTTAGATTTCATAAGGACTGTAGATGAACTGTCACTCCAAACTGCTATTTTTAATATCTTTTTGGAAATCAGAAATGCAGAATGCAATGCTGGGTGTTTCTATATTAGTAAAACACTTCTAAGATAAGTGTTTCTTTCCATTAGTTGTTTTTGCAGAACTAGGCCAGTAGAACCATTCCTTGAGATTAAATGAATGCTGATAAGTTTTTGTCTTTATGAGTATTTGATTCTTATGCAAGAAAGACAGGCTTTAAGAGTTTACTTCTATGAAGCATATATTTTAATCCACTTTTGCATGGAGCATGTGGAAATTCCTGAAGTTCCTTCTATTTTAAACACCGCTACTGGCTGGAAAAATAAAACCACCACAACACCTGTAACTGATATTTTCTTCGGCATAAAATTTGGTATATTCATTATGCTTGGATAAGATTTTATGGCATCACTAGCCACAAAGTAAGACTAATCAGTAGGTCTTTATTCTGTCTGAACAACTGAGGAGAAATTCCTCGTTCTGGTTGAAGTTTCCAAAAAAAGAAACAAACACCAAAAATAACCTCTTCCCTTCCCTCCACCTCAACTTCCATGAGTGTGCTTTTCATGTGTTTCTCAGTTGGGAACACTGATCTGGTCTCTGTTTCAACAGTAACTGAATAGGCTTTTCTTATTTGAGCCACCCTGGGAACTGCCTCCTGTTAACTTGTTTCAGGATTTTTTGGTCATGGGGAAAAACTTCCCATATCCAGATTTTCTTCCATGTAAAATCAGGTGAGACTGTGTAGTCATTAATAGGAATACATTGGAATGTCTGCCCCAATTCCCACTCTTCATAAAGGGCATCATAAAACTTAGGTAGGAACAAAAAGAAAACCAAAACCAAAAATAAACCAAAAAAAAACCCCAACCAAACAAAAAAAAACAAACCAAACCCCAAATAGTCTTTTAACATAGCAGTTACTAAAATGGAAAATGAAATTTAAAAAGCTTGCATAGCACCAGAAAAAAGATACATATATTTCCACTCATAATAGAGCTCTGATATCCCTGGGAAGCTGAAGTAAGTAAATTAGTACATATTTATTATATCCTTTGTTATATATTAATCACATAATATCATTCACTGGAGCTTGCAACCTTGGAGATGTACACAGATTTTTAAGAGAGTGCCTTGAAGTGACTCAAGCATGCTCTCTTTTCATTTTATTCCTTAAATGGCTGCACTGAGGAAAGAGTCATAACAGTTGGCCTTTATTCAAATCAGGAATTAAATGTTTGAAAATGAAAGACTTCTTTCTAAAATATTTAACATGCTGGAATCCAAACTAGTTTCCTGGCACCACTTTAGTATCACTTAAGTCTGAAATTCATTAAGTTCTATGCAAAAAGACCACAAAGAACAAGATCCTGTGATTTCTGCCCAGTCAAACCTTAATGATTTCACTGGCAGCTGCAGATGAAAAACACACACTTGTTTAGTGTACCCCTCATTTTATTCTTCACATTCTTCACCACACACTCTCAACATGGTGGTCCACTTATTACTATGGAAGATCACATCATAGAATTTGAATTGTAGAGAACAGTGACCGCCAGCAGGTTAGTCTTTGATTCCAAGATGATCATCAGTTGTTCATAAAAGCCAGTAGCACCTTCATTTCAACTGCCCCAAAGGAAAAACTAAACCTTATTTAGGCCAAGGAACAGACAGTGCCTACAGTAATACTTGGACCGAAAAACACAGAAAAGAAGCAGTAAATGACTTGAGGAAAAAACCCACAAGACTGCTTCTAGGGTATCTAGCTCATTGATTTTAGGCTGTGCAAGGAAACAGGTTGCTAAGGACTTTAAATACGAGAAAAAAAAAAAAGATGGAAAAAAGACAGCAGTTACCCAATACTTGATTTATCAGATTTCTGAACCTGCTGAACAACTATTCAGTACTCCAAGTTTTTATAAGCATTTGCCATAAAAAAGGTAACAATACTGAAGCAATTTGTAGGACATACTTACATGAGTAATTTCTGAGTTTTCTTATTTTGAGTTGTGTTACAATAAGTGAAGGCATGCTGGGAATTCCAACACAGCATTAGAGCTGAGTTGTCTTGTTTGCATGTTTGGTGCTGCAAGGGTGGGAAACAAAGCACAAAGATGGCATGGAAAAGAAGCAGCTGACCAAACCAAGTTTTTCTTTATTCTGTCACAGTGTGGTGTATCACTAGCTAGTTAAGAAACTAATTTCACTGCAGCCACTCAAAAAAATTCTGCTTGTACTTCCTTTATTTATCAATACTTGAACATTGCAGATTTTAAGCCTGTCCAGGTAACATTTTTCCTTCCCATGAAAAATATATTAGAAAAGGCTAGGATAAAGCTCAGCACCAAATCATGAAAATTTTAAGAGCATTTTTTCCCAGGGAAAAAAAAAAGTTTTAAGGTCATGCAGTTACAGAACATACTTTTTGTTCTGGTGAAGCTGTTTGATGCATCTTCAAACATGTTTTAAACAACATGAGTTTGGAAGTTTAGAGAAAAAAAGTAGTATCTGACATTCAGGAGCTGTTTTTGACAAATGGAAAAAACCCAGAAAAATACAGTAACGGAAGTGAAGGGATAGGGATAGAGCTTGTGACTGCTTTGTCTTTCCAGTCACTGAAAGGTTACATGACCTGGTCTTCATCATGTGTAGCTTCCCTCATCCCTATCTGCCTGATCAGTGCTCTCTCTCTCTCTCCAGCTATTACCTGGTCCAATAAGTCTGCGCCTCCCTGCCAGTAATTCAACTTTTCTATGACTTTCATATTTAGCCATGAGTGGAGAGGACTTTATTTATTCTCAGACTTTTCTTCCTACTGCATTTGTGGAGTGAAACATGCAAAATCAATGGAAAAAGATATTGGCAAACTTTTTTTTTTTTAATTAAACTGCTGGTAGCACAAAAACTACAGTACATGAAAGGGTTCGTTCGCATTTCCTGGGCTGCTGCTACTTAGGGATGACGTGATTTCTTTCTACACCAGCTGCATGCTCTCATTACAGAAAAGAATGATAAATGGGTATTCATAGCATGTAACGCAATGGTACCTCATGGTACATATATAAATAACACTTCCCATCTTCCTTTCCCTTATCTTCTATTGACACAGCTTTTGCTTCTCTCCATCTTCCATTCATTTTCTACATTTGGCTCATAGCTCCTTTTCTTCTGTCCCTTTTGCCCATCTTCTCCCTCCCACAAGGCCAATTTATCCTATTTCTAGTCCTAAACTCACCACTATCATCTACTTCTACTGTTCTTGCTCTTCCACTAAATGTTTCCAATGAAAATCCTGAAACCAGACCAATTTGCTCCACAAAATTTGCTATATGCTACAGTCTTTCTACTTTTCTATCTATAGAACACTACTCTCCAATTTGAACCTGATCTCCAAAATTTCAGTATCTTTTCCTGCCACTCTGGTTTTCTATACAGAAGTATGTTTACTTCTAGCAAGAAAAGTACTGAAAAAATAAGAGGAGTTCTTTGATTCCCATTTGCCCTCCTTTTCCCATTCTTCTATAACTCCTTACATTTCATTAGAGAAACCCTCCACTATCACCCTGTGCTTCTGTTCTCAGCTTTCTAAACCCGCTCATTCCTTGTTTATGTGTTCTTACCCTTTTCCTTAACCTCTTTTCTTGCTCCTTCTTTGTACAGAACATATGTGCCTAAGTTAAAACCTGTCCTTAGAACTTTTGCCTTAACTTATACAGAGTACTTAGCATATTATGGACTGGTCAGAACATAGGTCAAAAATATTCTTAATGTTCTCTGTTTGTTTCTTTTCAACTTCACATATTTATACCCAACTCCAGAGTCCTGAACCATGACTATTACTCTGGTGTAATATATCTTACAATATTTAAAACCCAGAAAGGTCACAAACTACATGATTCCCCAGCACTTAAAAATAATAAATAAATAAATAATAATAAAAAAAGGTATTTCCTCCTTTCAAAATATCTAGCAGTTTTTCATGACTATAATCCAACATGAGAGTAAGGTCATACAAATAAAGCTAAAAAAACACGCAACCTTCAGTTAGTTCTGCAAACCATTACTGATTACTGGGATCGAACGAGAATGGGATAAAAAGCTTCTTCCGGAAAAAGAAATATAAGAAACTACCTAACTACAACATACAAACCTGCTATTTTCACATGCTGCCACCATATAGTCAATACAAGCTGACATTTCTTACAGCCCAAACTTATTACCATTTATTTCTTTGCTTTCCTTATTCATAGATTTTACCCTATTTTAAAATCTTGTCTAGAAGCTACAAGAATAAATCAGAAAGCAAGATGTACATACTGAGAGCTTCAGGATACATTTCCATCCTCAATAAGTTTAAGCATCCAGGACACACAGTTGTGCCTACTCATCTTGGCAAGTCCCTCTGCACTGCTTACATGTCACATGTCAACTCCAGCAGAGTGCCCCATTTGAAAACATTAACTTTAGATCCAACATTATATTTTAAGTAGCCTTAAAACTAAGCATAAACATAAGCAAAACCATAAGCAACTACATGATTTAAGCACACAAGAATCATTCAAAAACAATAGGATTTATGGTGCTTAAATCACAAAATACTTCAGAAAAATCTTATCCATTATACACAGAAACATGATGAACAGCTGCAATTTCCAAGACTAAAATTTCACTTATCATGTTCGTGAACAGCCAGCTGATAGCAATACTCTGCTTCTTGAAAGACAATAAGAGCATGTCTCCATCAATAACATCAACCAAGACTAATCGTACAGTGATCAGGGATTTTCTCAGCACACACATGTAGCTTAGAGAACAGTTTTCATTTACCATACTCCTTGCTATTGCACCTCCCATCTTTTCTTAAATAGACTGCCAAACACAATTGAGGGTATCTCATTGTTTGGCACCAGATAAAACAGGCCACTAGAGACTGGACTGATGAATCCAAACTCTATTGCTTTTGTTCATCAAAGCAAAATTTAAGGTCACATATTCACACCAACACCTCCAAAGTAGAAGACTAGCAAAACTGTTCTAGTTGATTGGGAATTTAATTTTCCAGAAGTTGTTGAATGACCTCCACTTCCCTCGAATTTTCAAAGGAGAACCATCTTTTCTATGACATAACCGTATCTGCCAACAAATTTTTTTTCCATTTTCCCTAGTCACAATCACTAGATTGTCTTGCTTCTGGTTGTAACTTGCTATAGCTGGGGGAAAAGAAACACTTCCACCATGCTGGAAAAGATTAAGCTAGGGAGGATATATGTAACTGCTTTCTGGACTGGCTTCAGAATTGCATTTATAAAATCTATCACCTACCTGAAGATGAGAGTGTTGTGCCAAACCACTAAGCACGACAATCTCCTTGTAAATTTGTCATTATTCTCCTAACTACTCAATCTTGAAACGAGAGGTGGAAGTCTTTGTACAGAAAGATTTGTGTACAGCAGAGAACCTAAATGACACAAGCCAATGAAAAGTGGAAGATTGACCTTTTATTGATGTATGTGTAAATTAAGCCTCTTCCCTGGTCACTTTAATTATTTGTATGTACAAGGCAAGTGAACCTATTACAGTTCTCCGAGCCATTCAAGACTTCTCTTGAAGACATGAAGATACTCAATACTCAGACAAGGCCCTGAGCAAACGAATGTAAATTTGAAGCTGGCTCTGTTTTAACTGTGTAGTTGGACCAGATAGTATCTGAAGGTCCTTTACTATCTTTTTCCCTTTTTATGACTCTTATTTTATAGCACATCACATATTCTTTGCACATGCAAAAATGAACACAAAAAGACAAGCAGAAGAGATTTTTATCAAGAAGGATAAAATTGTTGACACATCTAGGGAAAGAGAGCATCTTACAACAAACCTGTTTTCTTCATGACTCATATTCCATCTTCCTATTTCTGCCTTCATAATCCAATAAATGCCTATAAATAACATGAAAGTAATTATTATTATAGCTACCTGTTAAACACAAAATAGCTGCTTCATTTATGTGGGGAATATGAACCCAACTAATGAAGTCAATCTGACATTAGTGATTTACAGGAAATGGATTCAGAATTTGTGACCACATCATACAAGTTTGTAAGTCTCCTCTCCTGAGCAATGACTGTATGCTACTTGCAATTTGCCTGTTGGAGTATCTTCAAAAATAAATTAATAAATAAAGCAAGCTTGATGTCGCGTTCTCTGTAGGAATCCTTGGCTTTAAAGTTTGCTCCAGCACACATTACAAAATCCATCTCCATACTACACTCTGAGGCCTACTGTGAGAATAATTTCAGTAGGATTCAACAGGATTTGAAAATTTGATTTTAAAATGTAGTGATGCCACTTTATAATTGATGTAATTATTTCATAAAATCAGAACACACTCTTATATTCACAAAAAAAATGATAGTCATGAGTAGCTGTTATTGTCCCACACAAGAGTAGCTTGTCTTGAACTTTCATACACGACCTGATGGTATTACTGGGTTTTTCTACTGAAAAAAAAAAATTTGCAATCTTACCTAAAAATAACATTCAGTTCTGGCTATTTCTCAATTTTTAGAATACTAAAATAATGTACACCTCCATGGTCCTCACCCAAATTTAGAGACCTATACCAGTATGCGTTATGCAAACATAATTAACACAGGTGCACCTAACCACTTCCTTTACTTTTTGGTGTAGCTCAAACTACTCCAACTTTCACCTCCAACTCCACTTTTTGTAGAAAGACAAGAAAGTCAACTTATGATTTAATGAGAATGAATATACTGTAATATTTCTAGAGCTCTAAATCCCTGAACAGATTTTTACTTAAGTAATAGTGCTGAACTTCAACATTTCTTCATATTTTAAGTATATAAAGGATTCTGATGGAATGACAACAGTAGTGAACATAATTTAAATTCAGTAGCAAGCTATTATATTTAAGGTAACAAAAATATCCACAGGGGTCTTTGCTTTCTGGGGACACACATTTCAATAACACACTGAATTTTAGCACTCAAGGCCATGTTCTGCCACATTCACAAGAGGTTCTATTTGTAAAAAGTTATTAATCATCTATTTCTATATGCTTTGCAAAAGTGATAATACACAACTAATAAGTAGCACAAGTGACAAATAGCATGCTGTCCACTATTCACTGTTTATTATTTTAAGCGGCTTCATTGCTCATGAGTGGTGGCAGCCTTGCAGAATGTAATCTCTGTTTTCTATTGCAAAGTTTAAGCATGGCTGTGGCAATACACATTTGTTGCCCCAACTATGTTTCTGAGCTCCTTGCTTTAGTTATCACAGTCAGACTTCTTTTACATCAACTTAAATGAAATTAATCTGCAACTGTGCCATACTGGATATAATCTTAATGTAGCAAAGAATAATGGTCTAGAAACAAATTAATAGGTCAGAAGTTTGCCCGTTCAGTGATTGACCTCTCTTGTCAACTATGATTGCTTCATAAAGCCATCGATGGAAGTAATAATTTGCATTCTGTCCTTATTTTGTTCTGGAAACATAATCCTTGACATTGGTTTTGCTGTTCATCTAATCACTTCTACCTCAGTGAGAAAGCTGCCAGTACAGGTGATCCAAACCAAACAGAAGAGATTTTACAGTTTAGTTAAGTAACTAATAGTGTGTTAGTTACTTATATGAAAGTAAACTTCCTCACTCCGTCTACCACTAATGTCCCTGTCTTCAAAGTGCTCTGTTAGTTCCTACCAAAGTACTGCAGATCAGGCTTGCCTCAAATGTCATGAATCCCAGTGAGATGTCTGTACAGCAGCACTGTAAGGCTATTCCAACTTCTATCTGTACCTCATGAGGGACTCTTGGCCCTCACTTCATGACAATGTGACTCCACCAGAGTCAAACTACTAAGTAGCACACTAGTTTTGGAAAGCACAGAAATGCCTTGCACAAAACCAAAAAAATTTAGAGTTGTTCTTTCAATCTACTCTCCCCATGAAAAAAATGCAAGTTCATTCCTCTGCCTTCTCTCTGTCCTTTCTTCCACAATAAATAAGGAGTGCCCCGCTATACAGTGGCATGTAGGAAGTGACACAGTTCCCACAGAAATGGTAGACCTATTTTTCTGGGAGGACCAGATGCTGACAACGCATATATGCAGACAGAGAAGTTAATATGACCTTCCCTTCCCCATTATAAACATAGAACATTCCTACATAGAATCCTATTAACCTTAACTCACAAGGTTGTCAGCAACCTACTCACAAAAGAGATCAGATGCTCCATAAGGAATACATTGGGAATGATCTATGCCATATTATTCAAGTTTCTGGATGCTTCCTGCATCATCGTATTAGGCTAAATCAGCATTTTCAGGCAAAGAGGGTAAACACTGACTCAGGTTAAAATCCTCCTCAACAAATTCTTTAGGTTTGTCAGAGGACCACAGAAAGCCCCAGCCTCTGAGGAGGCTGAATCACACTCTTGTGCAGTTTGAGCATCCTCAGTTTTTATCTGGGGATATGTTTTTGCAGGGTAGCTTCACTTATGCTGAATTTCACAGCGCTATAGGTGAACAGCTCCTGCTAGCAGAGTTAGCACAGATCTCTCTCAGGACTGAGCAATAATAGCTGAACTAACTGAGAAACTTCTTCGCTCCTCTCTAGATGAACTATTTATTAATAACCCTAAGAAGAAGAAGAAAAACTGAGGAAAATATAGAGATACACTCCTTTCCTACATATTTCTCCATGCCTTCTGAAGCACTAAATCAATTTACAGCAGTGTGTAAATTTTCTATACTAATCAATAATGCTTAAAAAAGTCAGCACTTTTTAGTATTTAAGTAGCTAAAAAAATTAGATTTGCCATAGAAAGCTGAACTTGACAATTACAGGCATCTCAAGGAAAACATAATGTATTGTTAGTTCCAAACCCTCTTTTTTAAGAAACAAGGTAATTAGGAGCAACTGAAGATTAGATATTGGATAATACGCTATTATGTTTAATGACTAAACATTCACTGCACTGGGCATTTTAGATAGGTGCATGGCAAGCTTGTATTCAGTATGTCAGGAAATCCATGCTGTTAAAGACATAGATTAATCATTTACTAGGGTTCCAAATATACACAAATGAGGCTTACATTACAATGTCCACCTGCAGAGGCCGTATCAATTTTCCTCCATAATACTCAAATATAAATGCACACTAAGTCAATTCCTATGGCCTCTAAAATGCCAGAAGAACTGGTGTGAGCTCTCAGGGTTAAGCAGCAGCCATCATGAGCTACTTTTCTTCTTCAGTTTCGATGCTCACTTGGGTTTTGACCATGGCTCAAGCACTGAACCATACAGTATCTATTTCAGCCTGCTTAGTTAACATTATTAATTAACCACTGTACTGTAGTTGACCACTGTGGAATGAAGTCATCTTCCTTCTGTAAAAACATTACAGCAATTGATATCAGAATACATCTCCCAGTCTAAAGCATCAATACTTGTGCCTACATACAACCTCTCAGCTTCAAAATCATCTGAGACAGATTTACTTCTTGATCTTGTTAGTAAATATGCAGACTTGCTCTACCTTTCCCTTACAGGTCACAGGATGACACATGCTCATGAGCTTGAGATCCAGTTCGGAGCTCTAGATGCAGCAATGGATAAACTTCTGCACTACAATATGAATTGCCGAGTTTCAGGTTTAGGAAACGTATTTTAGGAATGAAAACTTCAGACTACAATAATCTCTCACTGAATAGTGTTTTCAATCTATAACAATAACAATTTTGTCTAAACCCCATGGGTGACATTTTCTACATACTTCCTTAGAAAGGACTTTTCCACATACACTCATTAGGTCACCAGGTAACATATGCAAAGTAAAAGTTCACATAAGAGGTTTCAGTATTTATTCTTAAGGGTAAAGTTAGGATGACAGAATTCTGCTGGGAAAGAAAGCAAGTCCATTCTAGTGAAACGTTCAAATAAAAGCACGTTCTGCAACCAAACAGAAGGAAAGCTAGAAAAGTCTGCCTGATACAAGAATTGAAGGCAGTCCTGGTCTTCACACACTCTCTCCTAGTCACCACTGAATATTATTCTGATGTATGTAGAAGACTGATTATTTTATTGAAGTAATTAATCAAGTAATGACTACACTTGTGTGTTCAATTATAGTCTTTATGGTTGATTAATCTTTATAATACATGTCATTACTGCCTCTATTTTTTTCCACCCAGGGCAAAGAAGGCCAATATAAAGAATGAGAAGATAGCTATAACAAACTTGTACACTTAGAAGGTATGGTAACAGACAATGTTAAGGACATATTTTTCAGTGTCAGAAATATTGGTTTGTTTACTGAAGCTTAAAATAAAATGAACAATTGCTAAACATAGAATTCTTATGCAGTAGCACCAACTTGCTTTTTAATCATCAGAAGAAAGCAGGCTCTTTAAAAGTCATAATGTCCCTAATCTTTCCAGAAACAGTAGGGAAGGAAAGAAAGAACAACGTTTTATATTCACTATCTGATTTTACATGATCCATTTTTGTTTCAATGGCTCTGATTAAGGTAAGTAAGTGAGGTAATCTTAAGCCACATCACCTCCAGCAGCAAGTATTCTTGGTTTTAATTTATAAACAGTATTGGGCTAAATTTGTACTTTCTGAATCAGTATATGTGCTGCTACAAAAAAAAAATTCTGTTGAGTCAACTGGCAAATTCCATGACTCAGTTGTTTGAACTGAACAAACATGCCCTTTCATGAGAAAGCAAGGTGCCTTATGCTATGAGAGTAAACAGACCTGATGAAGAATAAGTACTTTTAAAAAGATTCAGAAGTTATTACAAGAATTGATCTGGGCTAACTCCATTAGGAGTACATTAGGTAAACAAGTTTAGATCTGAAGGACAACAGACCAAATTAACACAATCAGAGAGTGAAACAACAGCATCAGTATCTCCAGGGGCAGGATGCATGCAAAACTGCACAAGGATTCATTGCTTTGGGAGCACAAAGTTTTAGGTATGCTGGGATTGATTTCCTCAGTCCTGTAAGTATTTACATATGCATACAGCATTACACACATGTACAGTTCCATTCGTTATAAAAAGACTGAGGATGACTAGCCATGTGCTTATGAAATATTTACAAATCAAATGCCAAACCAAAATGTACTACCAAGCACCAAAATACAGCTTGGCATTTAATTATGGTTATAAGAAGCCACAGTGAAATCTCAGCTGAAATCTCCAAATCAGCTCAGGTGATTTTAGGTCAGTAGCATGCAATACTATGAAGCTTTACATTGTGTCTGATGGCTACACAAACTGCACGAACCTCAAGGTAGCTTGTAGTGAAAGAAGCAGCAGCTTCAGCTATTTCACATATATCAATCTTGGCTGAAGGAAACTCCCTCTAACTGGCTATGGCCCAAGTTTCTTGCCTTTAGTAGAAAAGCTGCCAGTTAATAGTGCTGCAGGAGTTGGACTAAGTTGTGCACCTTTTCTTTGTCAACCATTGGATTTTTGGATAGCAAAGAAAAGTAGCATGCAAATACCACCATTTTCACAAGGAAATGAAGGAAAAGCAAAAGAGAAGATTCTCCTACCAACACAGCCAAGATGGAAGGAAGGAGGGTAAGCTCAAGAAACCGTGATGCTACAGCCTTCTGTCATTGTCTTCTCCTACCTGCCACTGAACAGGTAAGGAGCCAGTTGAGACAAACTTTGTACTACTTTGGCTACCTCTTCCTTCCACTCATACATACCTCTCCCAGTCGACGTAGAGTCTGCTTCCAGTATGTTAACTTAAGTTCTAATTTGTCTTATTTCAAACTGGAGTTCAATTCATACATATAGATAACTTGGCTAACAGCCTAGGGAATACAGGCTGAAATCTGCATGAGCACAACCCAGCCAGCACCATCACCCATCCACACTGCAACCACAAATTTCAGTGCCTTCTCAATACTTGCCTTTCCTTCCCCTTAACCTCCCAGGTCAGTAATAGGCATATATAAGTTTTAGCTCTGGCATCTATTTTAAGAGGTGGCAGATAACTGAACAGCTGCAGATTTTCCAGCAGCTATAAAGCAACAAGTAATTAGACTCTAAGGTAAAAATGGTTGCTGGCTTTTTTAAACCCCTACCTGCCACACAACTTAAAACCTATTACCAGGTGCCCTCACTTCTCACTACCAGTTAAGTAAGAAGAAGAAAATAAATGGGAAAAAAAAAATCAAATCAGTCACATAGTATTAAAATTACAGTGAAGAACTAATACCTGCAAATGTTCAAATAAAGACTATGTAGTATCATTTGTTATGACTCACCAGGTCACATTATTCATAGGAATTCAAGATTGTTTAGTGATTTCATGATGACAATTGCGATTCTTGAAAGTTTTACTAATAATGATACAAAACAACCTTTGCCACTGTCCAGAGCCTACTTGTTAGACAGGAAGTAGAATAAAATCGCTGTTATATTTCATGGACACTGTGCAATGAGACACATTATTGGAGGGTATAGGTATGGTCAATCAATTGGAATATCCAAACTTGTACCTAAAAATTTTGACCTAATATTAGCTATCTTAATATCCTACAACCCTTCAAGTTGTGATTTAGCTGATTCTAATACACAAAGCAATGAAAAAAGACTGCCTCCCCATACCAACATTTCAGAAAGCTGTGTTGTTTTTACATTTAAGATGCACTAATAATTGCTGTATGTGAACGTTCCCTGAAAGAGAAAAAAAAAAAAAAAAAATCCCAAGCATTTGTCAATGGATTAAGATTAAGTAAAGAAAGTTGCTCTCTCAGTTGGAATTATGCAATTTTATATGGACAAGTTTTTTTATTGAACAATGAAATTTTGGGTTGACTGAACACTGTGAATTGTGCTGGAACTGCTGAAGACCTTCAGAGTCTTCAAGGAGTCCAGCCACTTCTGTACGCCTCCATAAATATTTGTGACACTGCCAAGGACAAACACTTAACTTCTTCCCGCTTAACCTTCCACAACAGCATTCTACGAGGCACAATTTTTGTCTGTCCAGGTGAGTACAGACACTCGTATCTTCATTTCACTTTTGCTCAATATTGTGCAGAGATGAGTCAGCTCCCATATTGATATAGTCTTATCATGGAGTTAAATTTAACATGGAATTGTGCCCAAGTAAATTAGGCCCATACTTCCTTAGGATAGCTCAGAGAGAGGGCTGAGTGAACTTATAACCTGCCTGTGCCTTTATTTGTAGATGTAAACATGGAGCCTGGACCATGCTGTGATAATGAACACTGATGGATGAGCCAAATACATTCTTCTACTAGCAAAGGTGAGTGAGATGTCATCCCTCCTCCCCACCCACATGAGTTAATTCTCTGCAAATGCACAGAAGAGTTGACTGACATCTGCGAGGTCTTTTAGTCTAATGTTTCACTCAAACACAGGAGCACATCAAGCGAACTGTACAATCTGAAATAGGCCCAAAGCTTCCTGAGGCAACAGAGGCACCACAGGCAGGGTGAGTTGTCATAGTGGCAGCACCCCATCTTTTCCTGGGTTCTCCCTCTGTCATACTCCATAGTCTCATTTTCATCATCTTTCTCAAGGAGAAGAGAATTATGCCTGCCCTTCACTCCAATCCACGGACTCATGGCAAGGTTTGGTGAGCCTAACCATCCGAGCGGTAGGAAGAGGCACTGGAGTATGCAGGTTATTAGTAAGAGATTTGCAGGATCTTTTAAGAGACCCAGAGAGCTTCAGACTTCAAGCTAAAGACCTGCAACCTGCTCCCAAGTCAAAGATTATTACTGCTTCAGAATGAATGAGTATTTCACAGCTCCTTGCAAAACACTACATGATTCCTCTCCTGGAAAGCTATACTTTAGCATCTGCCAGCTTAGAGACCAGGGGATTCTGTCTTCCCCAAACTTGCATTTCCTGTGAAAACACACTGCTGTTCTATCTGCCAAGTCAGTAGAGTGCTTGACAATGAACATTTCAAATGACAATTATTTTCAGCTCAGGAAGCTGCTAGTAAGCCAAATGGTAAGTTTACAACCTAAAAAGAAAGAATAAAAAATGAGCAGGCATTCACCAAAGCAGAATTATAGGCCCCAAAATTGAAGCATGTTCCTGTCATAACCCGTGAACACTAATGGCTGACTCCACCCTGAGATTTACAATGTATGGTATTTAGTATTGGAAAAGAAAGATAACTTTAAAGTATTAGGTTAGAAAAGTTACTTCTTTAAAGTGACACCCTGGTGTTGATAAGTGTTCTCCGCCTATGACTGCAAAATTGTGTTTATTCACCTTACAAGTCAAAATTAGTATTGTTCTCAGACCACAGGATCAGTGAAGCTTATGGAGAGGAAAACAAACAAAAAAACCCAACACACACACAACCCCCATGTACTTTTGCTTCACTAACAACAGCCTAATAATAAAAACCAGTATGATCATGGATTTCTTCGTGTTGGCAACTTCCAAATGACAACAGAGCCAAAAAGACAGTGGAGTTTGATTTTCATAAACTAGTCTGACCCTCCAGGGCCAAGAACAGCAGAAAACAAATGAAAAATAAGTTCTGCTGGTAAACTAAGCATGACAAGGAAATAGTACAGGATGAATGTAACCTCAAAATGTTACATCTATCTATACACACATCTGAATGTATCATTTTCTTCTATAAAGAAGAAAGTCCTTGTCAGCCTCTGTCTGGAAGACTAGATATCAAATTGCTACAGTTTTGAAGAATGTTTCCTTCATACTCAGAATTTTGTCTGCAATGTAATACTTTAGTTTTAATTACAGGTTATACCATTGTACAGACAAATATTACTATTTGCCAATATTTAAATTGCTGAGGTTTCCTTTCAGCAGTAACAATGGAACGGTTCTATTACACAATCAGGATTCATTAATGTTCGTTAAAGATGTCTAGAAAAATCACAGTTGTTTCACTTGTCAGATACTAACATATCGTGAAAAAGAAAACAAGCAAAAACCAAACCAAGACATTAACTACATATGGCAATTTTACTATACCAACTAGAAATAAAATTACATTCACTAAACAGAGGATGCTCATTTCTTTGCTAGTGAAGGTGCCTTAAAATATGAGCTCAATTACTTTTGCAGTGTGCAGATTAAGGTTATATCTATATTGCTTCTTAGGGTTAACTTGGAGGTCATCCTCAATCAGCATTCTTTGCTTTTCCCCTCATCTGTACTGTACTTCAGAGCCTGTATCTTTCACATAATACTCTCTTATTTTCCCAGCATGACTCACTGCAGTGTGCAGATTCCTTGCACGCTGCAAAACACAGCCCTTCCCCAAAAGCCTGTTTGTTCTTCCATGTTTGAGTACACCTATGGATAACGAAGAGGAAATGGGGTACAGAGGAACAGAAAACAAACTGAGAGTCTGGAGTAACAGTGGCAGACATTTTATGCTGAAGACTTCACAGTTAAGAGCGCATTTCAAACAAGAAGTCTGTGCAAGCAACTGGGGTTGATCTCATGCCCAGAATCTTACCATAACTTCTAGGCTGCAGGTAGACAGCATGCATCAGTTTGCTTACCTCTGGGAGATGAGCATATAGGTTTAAAACGTAGAGATGTTGATAGCTTCATGCTGGCAGGTAAGTTCTTAGCCCCCTCTTAAGTGAACAACAAAACTGGCTTTGACTTAATTTGCATGAATAAGAGCATGAGAGACATTTGCCATAGGAGCAGTAATTTGCATCTCAGTATAAGGATGCTCATATTCCTAACTTCTGTGATTTTTATAGCTAATGGTTTCTTAAGTAAACAGTACCAGCATCTAGTTACTGTCTGAATTTGTTAATTTTATTTTTTTTTTAAATGTTTCTAGGTATTCTGGTTACAAACAAAACCCTGAAAATGCTGGAATGTCAAAGTATTCCAGCACACTCTAAATATTCTAGCAAATAAGCAGCAGCCCAGTTTTACTAAATACACTGTTTGGCTCACCATCCCTCAGCCTGACACTGTTTTTAAAACAAAGCCCGGTAAATTGATATGCTACTGATGCATATACCCAAGGAACTACATGGGTGTTTTATCTGTTGAGCACTACTGTTACATGTACATAATGAGGTAAGTACATATGGTTGAATTTGCAGACATTTGGTCTGCAGATTCAACAAGGATTAAAAAAAAAATGTTATACGCTGCCCAAAGATTTTCAAGTACTTGAATCTCTTCAATACATACTGAACAAGTACAGGATGAGTCCCCAAGCCTGCCCACTGTTATTCCCTCCTAGAATCTTTGCCAGTTTCCTCACTTCTTCCCTGTCACATGCTTGTCATGGTTCAAGCCAGCCAGCAACAAAGCACCACGAGGCCGCTTGCTCACTCCTCCCCCATGGTGAGATGTGGAGGAGAAAATATAAAGAAAAGCTCCTGGGTCAACACAAGGACAGGGAGGGATCACTCAACTGTTACAGTCATGGGCAAAAACCAGGCTCAACTTGGGGAAAAAACCAAAATCAATTTAATTTGTTACCAATCAAATCAAAATAGGATAATGAGAAGTAAACCCAAATCTTAAAGCACCTTCATCCACCCCTCCCTCCTTCCTGGGCTCAACT
The DNA here is from genome assembly GCF_929443795.1 of Astur gentilis. Classification (NCBI taxonomy): domain Eukaryota; kingdom Metazoa; phylum Chordata; class Aves; order Accipitriformes; family Accipitridae; genus Astur; species Astur gentilis. Next base: position 7,003,578 of record NC_064893.1, on the reverse strand, counting down.
CCACTCCCGTTTTTCTCTCCCTTTTCCCTCTGGCAGCACAGGGGGATGGGGAATGGGGGTTGGGGTCAGTTCATCACACATTGTCTCTGCTGCTCCTTCCTCCCCAGGGGGAGGACTCCTCACTCATCCCCTGCTCCAGCAGGAGGTCCCTCCCATGAGAGACAGTCCTTCATGAACTGCTCCAGTGTGGGTCCTTTCCACAGGCTGCAGTCCTTCAGGCACAGACTGCTCCAGCGTGGGTTTCCCATGGAGTCACGACCATCTTCAGGGGCATCCACCTGCTCCAGCATATGGTCCTCCACAGGCTTCAGGTGGGCCTCCAGTCCCCTGCTCCCCTTCATGGGCTGCAGGAGGACAGCCTGCCGTCTCACCATGGGCTGCAGAGGCATCTCCTCCTCCAGCGCACCTCCTCCCCTCCTTCTTCACTGACTTCGGTGTCTGCGTCGGTGTTCCTCTCACATTCCAATCCCCTCACTCACTATGGGTTCCCCTTCTTAAATCTGTTCTCCCAGAGGGGCTACCACCGTCACTGATGGGCTTGGCCTTGGCCAGAGGTGAGTCTGACTTGGAGCAGGGGAAGCTTCTAGCAGCTTCTCACAGGAGTCACCTCTGCGGCCCCATCCTCCACTACCAAAACCCCACCACACAAACCCAAAACAATGCTGCAAAACTTCAGCACCTCCCTTTACTTCTCTCTCATAGTGTCCATGATGTTATGATACTAAGTTCTGGTACTGCCGCTAAAATTATCGTATTTTGAGTACTCCTGCCATTTATTTACCAAAGTGCGTTCACAGAAGTATACACATATATCTTCTCTTGCCACTGGCTCAATTAATCTCTTCATTGCATTTTACCAAATATTTATTTCTTGCACCTTTTGAACATAGCAAAGAAGCTGCAAAGAACAACAAAAAAACAACTCAAGATATTAAAAGCTTCAGAAAAATTCCTAAAAGTTTACTCAGACTAGAATGGGCAGTCATAGCATAGTGCAGTACACTTATATAGACTGCTTGCTGCTTTAAACTCTTGTCAATTATATACGAAATATGGGCATCGGTGTCAGCAGTATTTCTTGATATTCCTTTGTATTTACCATTGGAAATACCACGAATAATGCAAATAACAAGGTCATCTCACTGAAAATGCCGAGTTATTTAAGGTCTATTACGGTAATCCTCTTCTTCCAGAAAGGAGATTTTGTCATTATTAGTGTCAACCATAGGTCACTTGAATATAAGACTTCATCAATGTCAATTAAACTCTATGACCTTCAGTAAAACAGTAGAATCAAAGTTAATTCAAATGCTAACAAATATAATTCCCTTCATCATTTAAACACTAGTTTTATCTAAAATTAATTTTTTCAGATAATAAAAGTAATGGTCAATCTCATCAGAAAATTTCCTGATGTATTGAAGTATTAGACTGAAAATAACTGTAAATTATTTGCTGTAATTTTCCAAATTAACAAAGATTAACAACAGGTATCTGCCCAATTAACCTCTAAATGATCATTTGAATGCATTATAGTAAAATATTTGATAAAACTATAACTCTTCATTGCAATAATTAATTTTTTTTCAGAATTTAAAATAATTTATGGTTTCACAAGCAGTGTTACTTAAGTCATACCAAATTTCAGGCTTCTTTGTTTTAGACTTCAGTGTAACTATGTACATAAAACAGACCTACAAAAATTAACTGATGTTTTGAGTTTTCAAGACCTCAGCACTTCCAGAGAAATATATAACATAAGAATGCATTGGATGTATTAATGGAAATACTTAGTTAACGGCATATTATCTTACAGGTAATTACATGTTTTGGTTGTTGTGAAGAACTAGCTTATAGTTATAAATCTGAAATAGTAAGACTAGGAGCTTTATTACATTTAGTAACTCTATTGGTCAGACTTGCAGTACAATATATATGTATGGTTCATGAACCATATAGGAATATATGACAATTGTGTAGAATTACATTGGGATAAACTTTTCTTGACATTTCAATAGACAAGTCACTTAATTTCTGTCATAGTAGTTTACTGTTCTTAATAACTGGTTTTGCTTTCCAGTTTACAGAATATCAACAATGTTGTAGAAAAAAACACTTTCAAACCTAAGTGCCCAGAGGAGATGCTCAAACCCTAGAAGCTTCTAGCATCCAAATAAGGTTTGAGTGATCTTTAGAGCCCATGAGTCCTTACGTCCATTCAAGGTTCCCTTTTGAACAAGTCTTCTTATCTTCAGAAACATACTAAACAATTTCTCTCTGTTAAACATGCTACCAATTAATTATGAAAAGCTACTGCCTTCTGTCCATGTAAATACACAGCTATTTGAGCCTACAGCTTCTCCTCCCATTGTTTTCCCATCTTTTCTTCAAGTTCCTACAATTGTTTGTGTTGAAGAGTAGGGATTAGTTGATTTTAGGAAAAAGATCTAGAGTTTTAGATCACTCAAAACCTGCTTCAGTCTGAAATCAGCAGTAGACAGATACCAAAAGCAGGGGTCCAGAATGCCTTTATGCTGTACTCCCAGTAAAGTGGGATTACTGCAAGCCAGGAGAAGACATTTTCCACAGGCACAAAACACTACCAGAGGAAAGAACAGAAGCAAGCAAGACATCCTTACTTGTGGTACAGGAAAGAACACGTCCATCAGCTGTAAAAGGCAGCAGCACCATTCTATGCTTCTATGAATATTTGTCTTTGCAAAGAAGTATTAAAAATTACTATCTTTAAAGGTGTTTTTTCATTTTTATACTCCTGTAGTATAAATGGAAATTTATAGTTTGGCTAACAAATCTCTCTCTCCTTGAGCTCATGTTAGTTGTACTCAAAAGAAATAAGAAATATTAAAGGATTTAGAAGTAATTGCTTCTAATTGTCTCAATTTTTCCTCTCTCAATTCTTCTGTCTTAAAGAATTGAATGATGTGGAAATGATGGACAGTTTAATGAAACTTAAATGGACCTATTGTTTTATGTTTATTATGGATTTAAAAGATTTCCACCAAGAGCAGTACCATTGTGCTGGATTTCATCAGTGAGAAGGTTTGCCTGCTTGCACCGTTTACCCCATGGGACTGGCTGTATCGGCGATGACTGGATGTCACCCTGTGGTTAAATGCTAGCATGCAGACGGGTTGTGTTTGTTTTCACTGTTCATTGAGTCAATTCATCTGTCAGCTATGCTGACCATTTCTCACTGTGTTTCCACCTGGAACTGCACTGTTCTTGGAGCAACAGTTTCTCAGTAGTACCTTATGTCTCAGCTCCTTTCAGCTGTACAGCAAAGTCCTCAGCAGATGGAAATTAGGCTCCTTTGACCCCATCCTGTCCAAACATAGTGTTGGTGCTGCATTTCTCCAGCCCTTGAAGTTCCCACTCAGTTTCAAAGGAGAAAAAAACAAAAACAAACAACCAGCATACATATATGCCTAACAACAGCAACCGTAATTCTTCTCACTCAAAACTCTGAAAACAGGTGGGGGTTTTTAGCTCTGCAATGAGCCCTGCTCTAATCTCCAGGAAAATACCTTTTCTCGCCTGTAATTCTGCAGTCACCGTGGATGGTTCTAGGAGGACAGTGCATTCCTTTCCAGCTAGCTATAATTTGTTTCTTGAGCTCAGGAGTGGTGCTGCATAGCATGAAACTTTTCCAAGAGAAGGAGTCTTCTTTTCAGTCCCAGGCAGTACCTACTTATCTTCTGCCTTTCTCACGTCATGTAGAGTCAGTTGCTGGCAAGGAAACACTAGTTTTGGCTGAAGCTACTACAAAAAACTTCTGCCAAAATTGCAAAATCTGCCTGGTAGAAACATGTCAGATACATATGGCTAAGGGACCATGCACTATTTACAGAACTGTAATATGGAACACAGCAATGGCTGGCTAGCTTCTGCCTGTTGTCTCACTACATACCATGACAACAAAGCTATTATGTATAATGTCCAGAAGGAACATACTTACCTTGGGCAAATACCTACTGTCCATGCTGTGAGCAGTGACTCATCATGAACTCAGAACTAGCTGTACAAATATAGCTTCAACATGCCAATTAATTTAGAGTAATTATACCAACAAATATCACTTCAAAATTAATCTTTTGTTTGCATGTCACATCACTGGATTTTTTAATTGTCCAAGACTCTGTTACAGGAAAGCAGACCATCCCTCAAGTTAACCCATGCAAGTTGTTAAAGACACACACACAACTCTTCTGGAAGCCTGGGAAACAAATATTGGGAGAGTGTCACTTCAAACACCAGTGATTGGCAGTTCAAAGGAATAGATGACCTTAGGATTCAGCCACTTATCTCAAATATTTCTTAATACAAACTAAATTAAGCTGAAAGCAAATAGAAGTACATGGTTACAAAATCCAGAAGAGGCTACAAGAATGCAAGGAAAGGATGAATAAGAAGGGGGGGAAAAAATATTTAAAAAAATCCCTGCTTATGTCTGTCTAGCACATAGGTTATCTCTAAAGTTTTTTGTTTTGATTCTGCTAACAAGTTTCTATACAATTAGGCCAACAAGCTGGCAAATGCTTCATAGTATTCCCAGCTGAGCATCATGGGTCTCATCTATCCCTTACCTTTTCAGGCTGTATTATGGGAAGAGCTCCTAAACCCAGCACATCCTACACTATCTTTACAGTCCAGATAAGTCTTTTGAACATGCTATCATCTAAACTCAACCCTCTCCTCCTTATATACAACTTTTCATTGACCTAGTCAATGTTTATTCCCTCTTTGTAGGTGCTAATACCTGAGTTATGACCAAAGGACAGTTTTCACCTTGTCAAGCAGACAAGGTGAGATTCATCTCACCTGGTTTAGTCATTTAGAATGGTAGAAACAGGTGGAAACCTATCTCTTAGATACCTTTGGGTCCCTTTGTGATCAAAGAATAAAATAAGCATTTTTAGAGAATTAATTACCTGCTTTGTTTTAGACATCTACATTCAGAAGAATCACTCTGTAGGAGTATTTCTTTCTGTGAGTATAAAGGAAGCCCAGTGTGACCCGCTTAAAGGTAGACATCTGCATTATTGGTCAATAAATCCTTATTTTAACAACCTTTCCCATGGCTGGCCAAGCCTTCAGCAACCTATTATAGCTGTATAGAGCATAAAATTCTTTCCTACAGGTCTGCGAAAAGTTTAATCCCAAAGCAAAGATTTCTTATATGTGAGCTTCATAGTTCATGCATGTACATGTTAATCCTAATTGGCCAAATTAAATGATCGAGTTGTGCATTAAATTAATGGCAAGGCTTTGTTTTAAACAGACACAAACGTGAGCAGTGCTATTGTCAGATCCCATGCTGATAAACAGGGTGCATATCAACAGCTTCCTTGCTTCAGTCATTCAGTGCCTTTTTCTATCAAAGGTTCCTTCTGGCCTTTCTTGAAATAAAGGTAGCATGTGTCTTCTCCTGCTTATGGTCATTAGATTTGCACTCCAGATTGTTTCACAAAAAGAGCCTGTGCCTTTGTGTGGTAACTTCAGCTGTCTTGTTATTATAGTGTAAATTGCAGCCACAGCTGTTATCTATGTTATGTCTTTAACTGTCATGTAAAGTTTTATTTAGAAACAGAAACTGAGAGATGTGAAGTGAAAATGTCAGTATATGAGGAAGGAGCACAGTGAAAGCATAACAGTGAACAATTTTTTTCATGTCGGAAATAACATCCACATCTTATCTTGAGGAAAAGTACTGAGAACTTAAAAAAAAAAAAAAAAAGTCTTTTTTTCCCTTTTTTTTCTTTTTTGTTGGAAATAACTTTTTAGAAGTCAGCGTAACTGAAAGCAACTTCTTTCTCAGCTCACGTCTTTCATCCTCTCTTGGGCATTTCAAGAATATCACCACCTTCCTATTCCTCTGAGAATAGCTAAACCTTCGTTGTAACTTACATACCAGGTGGAATTTTATATGAAAGAAAGGTTTCTAAACCAGTTTAAGGGGACTGAGAAAAATGTAAAGACAGTTCATAAAGAGAACAAAAGTCATTCTAGGTATTTTTTAAAAAGCCTTTTCAGATACTTTAAAATTAGACGTGAAGTATCAACTTTTATCAGGGAAGGTATCTGGTTGTAGGAACTGGCTTCCAAATACAGACTTACAAACATTCTCATCTCTGAAACCAGTAATTCAAGACCAAATTCTCATCTAGAAGATACACGATTGTCAGACATGGGCTCTCAGTCTTAAATTACCAGCTAACTGAATTAAGTTCTATGGCTTTTTTTGTTTGGCAGATCAGACTAGGTGGTCACAAGCCATTATGGCTTGAAAACCTGAAATCTGTAACTCTTGCACACCTGGGAAAGTATAATGCACAACCTAACTATACATTTCAACATCATGACTCTAAAACTTCCAGTACAGTAAGGGACCAGTAGTAAGCTTGCTCCTACTTGTTCTCACCTACCTCCACTCTTGAAGTGGAGGAACATAGAGGCTTCTGTATTTCTGCCACACTTTTCTAAGTAAGGTCCATTACTCACATGAAACAGAGTGTTGTTGCCTTCTGAGTGCTGTCAGCAAGTACTTGTGAACATTAGGAGCCAGAGTTTCTAGCAACAGCAAGATGCTGCTGAGCAGCTAGTTGTCTGTATCTTTTGTTTCCATCTCACAGCTCATAGATGAAAGCTCTGACCGAGTCTTAGCTCAGCAGAAAATAGAAAACACTGGGAGACAGAGAGGCAAGATTCTGCTTCCTGGGCTTTGTCTGCTCAGAGCCATGCTGCAGCACCTACTGAGATCCAGGCTCAACATTGGTTGCCTAAATCCAGTTTTACCCTGCTTGCAAAAGACAAGATCTAGGTTTCTCTCTATCACACTTTATTTTCTCTGTGCCAGCAGTACCTGGATGCAAGTAGCCCCAGCTGAACTCAGACTTCATTAGAGGCTGTTGCAATCCAGGGAGGGACACATTCCACTAGACCAGGTTGCTCCAAGCCCCATCCAACCTGGCCTTGAACACTTCCAGGGATGGGGCATTCACAACTACTCTGGCCAACCTGTTCCAGTGCCTCACCACCCTCACAGTGAAGAATGTTGTGCATGTCTGGGAACAGAACCAAGAACTGGTGAATAATGTTTCAAGAGGAAAGAAATGAAAGAGGCAGTAATTGATACAGCTTGGTTATGAAGAGGTTTATAAAGTGTAGTATTTCTTTGGTTTAATATTTTTTATTTAAAGAATGCATTTAAGCCCAGTTGCACAGGAAGGATATAGATAAATAAAATATGGATAAATCAGAAGACGCCTATTAAAACAATCCACATTTGGTTTATGGGAGAAAAATGAGTAGCATTTTAAAATACATCCTTAAACTCTTTTAACTGAGCCCTCAGTATTACATAGCATTTTTTTATTTACAGTATTTTCTTTGTTACCAACATGCATACACTGTAACAGTGGTTAATCTGTGTTAGCCGCTGTACTATTTTTACAAGAAACTTATACTTATTGTATTTATATACAATTGTATTTATATAGAAGAATACACAATATAGTGTGGTTGGTATTCTTGTAAGAAACGTTTTATTTATTTTAGTGTTTCCAGGGTTCAATAAAGAACAAAGACAATATGCTTTACAAAACACAAAGAACTTCTATATAAGCCCTTACAGTGTGGCAGTTGAGCTACGTTAGAAGACACATTCTTTTCTTCAGACTCTTTTCTCTTCCTCCCTACATTTTCATCGCCAGAATATATTTGCCATTACTAGAGAACACGTGAGATATATGCAGAAGATTTATCTAATCAAGAGACTGAAAATGAATCAACAGAACACCAGAAACTACCAGTTCTTTGAAAGAAGGAGGATTACACTGTAACAGTAATTTGCCATATTACTCTTGATACAAATGTGTTTGGAGGTTTAACAGTCTTAACTTATTCACGTTGCATTTTTAGTTTTAATTTCCTGAATGTTGTCTTATAATGAGATTACCCTATTGCTTGTTTTCTAGGCAGATTTTTTTGTCTGTTACCTAGCAAACCTATTATATTTCTTGCTTTTCATCCAAGACATATTACCGTGTTTATTGCCTTTGCAAGAGAATGGCAATTCAGATTCTGAAATTGATAGATGTGTGCGCAGGTAATATTGCAGACCTTGCCCTCTGCTCTCTGTCACAGTAAGCTTACTTTTCTTAGGGGATGGGAAGGAAATGGCTGTAAACATGGTGTTTTTTTCCACTCATCTTTAAACTTCAAGGTTAGGATTTTCAAATAAACGTTAGGTTGGAGTATGGATAGAGTGGTTAAAAAATAGCACTACATTTTTACAGCATTCTTTGAGAGTGGCTTTGAAAAACAGTCATATAATTCTACTGAGATCATGGAAGTTTTACCTGCAGCTAGGCCATATTTTTGTTCTTGCCAAAGGACAGTCCCTTCCAGTCTATGGCCCCACACTCACTAATATTTGATCTATGCACCACTGACAACTTAAAAGTGCACATTCCGTCTAGTTCAGACATGTGGATGCTATTGCATTTCCATCAAATTAACCACTGTACATGATAAAGAACTCATTCTGGCATTAAGTTTTATGCTGGCTTCATGCCAGCTGTGAGAGAACATGTGACATCTTTTCCAGCATCAAGTTAGAATGAAGCTGCTGGACAATACCTGATTCTGCATAAAGTGTATAAGTTGAAGTAAATCCGTCATCACTGGTTTTGTTTGGTTGGGTTTTTTGCACTGTTGAACCAATAGTGAGTTTATACTGGATCAGCCTTCAGCATCCCATGACTTCAGCTTATGAGATCTGGAGCAGGAATCTAAAATTGGATTGAATTCATCACAGAATCACAATCTCAGTCTCAAATGCAGTAAGAAAAGGAGGGACTGATTCCTTCTTTCGTCTGAGGGATGGTAATATATATTTTTTAAATTATTTATCAGAGAAGCCTTGCAATAATTTCGCTGGAATGCAATTTTTATTCTTTATCTAATAAGCAATAATTAATATAGTCAAGGAAATGAGTATATTAAGAGCCAATAAAAATCACAGCATCAGTATGAGGATGTTGTCATCTTAGAGTTCCCAAACTTGACTCCCAGCCTTCTGCAGAGAAAAAAATCTGCCCATGCTAATTTACTTGGCTGGAATATAGAAGTCTAACAACCTTGCAATGAGAGCCTGAGAAGGAAATGGAGACTGCAGAAAGCAGCATAGATGACATTAGGATTTATTGATTCATCCTGAATATTTCTTCCGGAACAGAAGTCCCCTATATACTACTTCAACACTCAATCGAGGCATGAAAAACCTGTAAAATATTCCTCTCATCTGCAGTTTTGGCAAAGCATAACAGAAACTGTTGTTTGCTAAAAAAGGGAGTAATTTTAATATGCTTTATAAAATAATATCTTTTTATGTGTACGTGTTACAGCAGATGTAGCATTTGCATACACATCCTTGACCATACATAGGTCCCAAGTATACTACAAACATTAAGATTTCATACTGTGCAAGTTGCTGCTTTTAATCCCTGTCAAGTATAAGTTACAATACAATACTGCTGCATTTATATACTGATTTCTGTCTGAGGATGTCAAATAAAACCGAAAAGTCTGTGTAAAATTGTTCCTCTTATTTTCTACATAGGACAAATATGATCGAATAGAAAAAATGACCTGGTCTCCAGCTGAATTCTTTATGCTTAGAAGTGCTGTGTGGCATAAGCCCAGCATAGCTAATAGATGACCTGAAGTTCCAAGATGAAGATTGCAGTCATAAACTTTCTCCTCCACTGCAGTAGAACCTTCCAACATAAACATAGAGCTCACCTGTACAAGACAAGACATTTACTGGGGAGATGGTTCAAGACCGTGAAATAGTTTCTCTTAAGAAATAAGGGCTATCATAAACTCCACTGTCTTCCTTAACTGTAAGGAATTGTTTTCATTAGCCTTGAATACACTTTAACAGTGTTTTCATTGGGGAAAAAATAAGGCTGTAATCAAAATATCTTTCAAAATACTAAACTTGCACTTCTTAAGGAATGAGGGAAAGATAGAAAAACAATGCATTACATATGGCAACCACAGCTTGCACTGATAATGGACCTTTAAAGAAACTCAGATCCTTTGGTGACAGAACTTGCCCCAAAACAATCAGCAAACGAGGCAAAGCCAGGACTGTAAATTTCTGGTTTCCAAGTTCACTGCTATGACCATTTCAGGAGGTTTTTATATTGTCATGCTGCCCACAGGGATTCAACAGGAATTAAATGTACCTAACGAGCCCCTCCAAGGGGACCGGCTCTGGATCTACTACATTTCCCAGAAGCAGAGTACTACACATGAGCTGACTAGTGATATCTAGCCTCAGCGAGGCAGGGGTTCTTTACTTCCACCAAGTCTGAAACTACACTCTAACCAGAGCACAACAGGAGTATCTAATGGCATTTTACTGCTTTATGCATGTGTGTGAGAAAGATTAATTAGTAGAACATGCTCTTTCAGTCATCTGTATTTCTACTGGCAGAGTTATGCTGCCAAGAGCAGTATGTTGAGTGCAACAGTGTCAAAGAGTAGGTATGTTTCTCAATACAATGTTGAAACTGTGATTTACTCTGCTGATGTTTGTTATTAGACAGCCAATACCAGCTATAGTGTGAAATCAGAATATCTCTATTTTCACTACATATATATAAACACAGAAAACAAATGTCGCTGTTGCTAACATTTTTTCTGTTTTCAAAAGCAGTTGTGCTGGCATATCCCTGATTCTGATACTACCTACAAAACAAATGGTACAGTAATTATCCTTTACTTGTAAACCTATGCAACATAGCAGAAGAAACTTAAGATAAACCACATAGTATATGAAGGGGAGTATAATTTGCAACCCAATTAACACTGGTATTCAGACTCTTAATTTACTTAGGCAGAAGTTTAAATCTGATTTGTGGCTCCTGAGTGACAAAAATGAAATGACTAGTCCTTACTTCCTGCATCACTCTCTGATTCTGGGAAGATAACCTAAATTCAGTAAGATACTTAATCTCTTAGTTCCCATCTAGGTTTCCATCCCAATGAAATGAAAAATTAGGAGCCAAATAAGAACCAGTCCTTCTGTATCTGAACCTTAGGCACAGTCAGCAAAAGCAGTTATATCTTAGCTGATCATTACTATCCCCCTGATAAATTGTAAATGCCAGTGTAGGTGCTCCTGGTCCCCTTCAGTACAAAGTCAAATGTATTTGTTTTATCTGCTGCTGAAATTAACTTCTGACCACACTCTTATATGCATGCTTTATTTTACACACAGAGTAGTTCCACTGATCTGAATCAGCACTTCCAAGACAGGAAATTGCTTGAGAAACAAACTGCCCTCAAATTTATCACATTTTCTTTCTTTCAGGGCATCCCTTAAAGCCTTTCTTAAATAAGTCAAGTGATATGACTCTTTAGATTAGGGATAAATACACTGATATACACACATATTATCACAGCTATTTTCCAATGGGAAAGAGAAGAATGCGAAGAGGAGGACGCAGTCCCACTATAAATATGGATGACCATGAGTTTTGTTAACAACTGATGTATCATTAGAATGTGCACCGCACCAGGTGACACTAACAGGAAGACTGTATTCCTGAGAGTCCCCTTCACTAAATCCATGAGGGGAAGGTCCTGTTTAACTGACTTAATTTCCTTTTATGACAAGGTCATCCATCTAGTTGACCAAGGGAAGTCAGTAGATGTGGTGCTTTTGGATTTTAGCAAAGCTTTTGATACTGTCTCTCACTGTATCCTTCTGGGCAAAATGTCCAGTACACAGTTAGACAAGTCCATAATAATAAGTTGGGTGAACAGTTGACTTACAGATTGGGGTCAGAGTTATAGTAAATGGGGTTACATCAGGCTGGTGGCCAGTCACCAGTGGGCTTCCACAAGGCTCAATTTTAGGGCCAGTGCTCTTTAATGTTTTTATAAGTGATCTGGATGCAGGAATCAAATGTACTTTAAGTTTGCTGATGATACTAAACTAGGAGGAGCTGTGGATGTCCTTGAGGGCAGAGAGGCCTTATAGAGAAATCTGGATAGACTGGGAGAGCTGGGCAATCACCAACTGTATGAAATTTAACAAGAGCAAGTGCAGAATTCTCCACCTGGGATGGGGAAATCCTGGTTATACATACAAACTGGGAGATGAGAGGCTAGAAAGCAGCCCCATGGAAAGAGATCCGGGGGTTTGGGTTGATGGCAAGTTGAGCATAAGTCAACAGCATGCCCTGGCAGCCAAAAAGGCCAGCTGTGTCCTGGGGTGCATAAAGCACAGCATAGCGATCTGGTTGAGGGACGTGATTGTCCCACTCTATGCTGCCCTGTTGCGGGCCCAACCTCGAGTACTCTGTGCAGTTTTGGGCACCTCAATGTAAGAAGGACATCAGACTATTTGAGTGTGTCCAGAGGAGGGCGACCAAGATGGTGAAAGGCCTCGAGGGCAAGAGTTACGAGGAGCAGCTGAGGTCACTTGGCTTGTTCAGCGTGGAGAAGAGAAGGCTGAGGGGTGACCTCCTCGCAGTCTACACCTTCCTCCAGGGAGGCAGCGGAGGGGGAGGTGCTGACCTCTCCCTGGTGACCAGCGATAGGACACGAGGAAATGGAATGAAGCTGTGTCAGGGGAAGTTCAGACTGGGCATTAGGAAAAGGTTCCTCACTGAGAGGGTGGTTGGTCACTGGAACAGTCTCCCCAGGGAAGCGGTCACAGCACCAAGCCTGTTAGAGTTCAAGCAGTGTCTGGACAATGCTTTTAGTCATATGGTCTAGTGTCAGGTAGTCCTGTGAGGAGCAGGGAGTTGGATTCGATGATCTTTATGGGTCCCTTCCAACTTGAGATAGTCTACGATTCTATGATCTGTGCAAATCTGTAAATCACTATTTGCTGATGCAATGCTTCTATGCCAGATTTTGTGTAAATTTGAACCAGAGAATATTTTTTCTTTTCTGGTAATATAAACACTTTATGCTGGGTTACCAACATAGAACCTAGATTCTTCTTTTTTGTTTCAGATTAGGTGCCTATTATGCTCTACTGAGTATGCACTTTTAAAGTGTCTCTAAATGCTTGAAAATTAATTCAAAATGAGTGAATAACTGGAACAAGGCCAGTGGGACCACAGTTATGTCCATTCTGTTGCAAGTTTGCAACATTAATCGATGCAATTAGCTATTCTTTTTCCCTGGTCCCTATCTTTGCCTGCATGCTTCTTATTTTTCTTACATACCAGTCTTGGTATTGCAGTAAAATATAACTTCCATTAAAAAATAAAGCAAGTTTCTGACCCTTAAGTTCAGGGAGAGAAAAAAAATTGACAATATAATTCTACAGTTATTCTATAAACCAGAATAGAAAAAAAGGTAACAAAAATATTGTTTGACACTAGTATTTTTAGATTACTCTTTTTTTGGTTGGGTTTTTTTTTGAGCTTCTGAGTGACTCAGTATTTCCAGTTAAGAAACTATGACTACTCTGAAGACACAGCTTCTGCCTTGGCTTACTGCAGCACGTACTTTAGACCATTTTCCCCAGTTTTGTTTTCAGTCCTCCTGCTGTTGTTTCTGATAATCCTGAATGATTCAGCTTTATCATACCAAATTCAAACTACTTTCAGTCTTACACAATGTCCCCATTTTTTTTGAGTGTTCTTCTAATCAGCTAAGTTGTTTGGAGAAAATGTCTTCATTTGCCTTTATGGCACATGAAATGATAGAACATTCTATATCTTAGCTTGATTCAGTCCCTCACACATTAATAACAGCAAAGTTAAGAAATTTCTGTGGTTATTCTTTTTTCAAGGGATTGTGTGTATCTTGACTGTTCCTTTTGCTTTTTAACAATAGTACTTTCACCTATCTAGGATGGTTTGGATGTAAACACTTGTTTATAATAAAGAACACAGGAAATCATAAAACATAGTCTAGTACATTTCAGAGTGCTTCTTCTACTATGACTTTTTAGAGTGAAATGGTATTTCACCAGAGCTTTACATTTGTTTAAAATACCTTTACTGGATTCATACTAAGCATAGACAAGTTTTTACGCAGTTAAAACAGCATTTTTTTATTAACATAAAGCTGAAATTTACATTTACATGAAGATATAATTTCATGCTCTAATTTCCCATTAAGAAATACTTAGAATTGGTTCAGTATGTTTATTTAACATTTTCATTTAAATTCAGATTCTGATTTTTCTATTTCTTAATGAAAAGAAAAATCATAACTATTACTGATGTGTTACTGGCATGTAGCACTTGAATTGAAATAAGCTTTGCATTAAATTTCCATAAAGTAAAAAAAGAAGTCAGTCAAGGACCTAGACCTGCAAATATCCTCAGAGTTTGAAGGATTAAATGCCTATCTTGGCGGGCTGTTTGAGCTCAAATTTTAATGGAAACTTTCAGAATTTAAAAATGTGCTCAGTGCATTCATATTCACTGAAGCATATAAGGTATATAATTAACAGGGAGATATTTGAGAATGGGAGGATCCAAAGTTCTGTCACTGGCTTAATTTGTCATTTTTTAAATGAAAGCTAAGGTTAAATGTGCTGACTAAGTTAACTGTAGCTTTGGGTTACCCAAAGGTCAGCTGAGCATCAATAACTGACTATATGCAATTTAACCTGCCTTCACAAAGGCAAGGTAAGGCTTGGGGTGGCTTACCAATTTACCACTTGCAGTTTTCTCTCTCAGGCATGCTACAAAGATGTCTTTTTTGCTAAATGTTCAGCTTCTGAGCTGCCAGAGTATATATCAGAACACTTTAAGGCAAACAAACATAAGTTTTAGTTTACGTTAAATGCAGTCATGTGAAGGACAGCAATTTTTTTGAAAGCCAGTTCAAACTATGTGCAGCCAGACTGGAAAAGGAAACCATACCAGACCCAGCAATCCCCACCTGACACTGAGAGACTGCGTTGTTTAAATTCAGTGATCTCTGTTCCTGTAACTATTTGTCCTGCCTCTTCTTGATCTCAAGTTTTTGTTTAGCCCCATCTGGCATAGTTTGGTCTTGGTGTAGAGCACACTCTTTAGGCAGGTTTCAGATTCACAATGGATTTACTAGAGCTTAACAATCTGTTGCATGGTCTAAAAATTAGGCAAGGCTCAGTAACAGGAGAATACTGCCACAAATAGTGCAATAGTACCAGCACTTGATTTTTTTTAACTGTATGGTAACCTGTACATGCAGACCTGTGATACCACCATGAACGCTGAAGTCAACATCAGTGTTTAATTGGGGACTATTAGAGGTCTTATTCCACTTCTTTCCAAACTCTTCTCCAAAATATTTCTCAGCCTCACCCTAACTGACCTTTCTCTTTTCTCCCATTCTTTTCCTTCCATCACACTCTTTCCCTTGCCTTTCTTTTTATCAAAAAGAACCACTTAGTAGGAGGAATGTATCATTTCTCATCATTGACATCTTTTCTCTCTCAGGCTGGCTTAAAGGCAAGCAGGTTCTTATTGATGTTATTGAGTTGTAGGAGGTTTTTTCCTTTTCTTTTTAATGGTGAACTGGAATAACATGATATTTACTGTCATTGCACTGTTCATTCAGCTTATGTTGACTTACTCAATTGTTTTTGAAAATTTGTCTTATTGCTCAGGGTTATGCCATCTCAAAGAGGGACAGGTGATGAGTATCTTTTGATACAGTGTATTGAAATGTACTGTTATTTTATGTTAGATTTATTCTTGTTCAATTATAGGAATAAAATCAAATCCCATTTATCTTACAGAGTTTGAGATGCAACTAAATGAAACTCGTTTTTCAGTGTTCTGAAGATAGCTTTTGGATAGTTTAAGCCTTTATTTAACTGGAATCTGAATTTTCTTTTTGCCTTTCAGAAAACTCATCATATCATTTTTATAGTCACTTTTCTGTTGAGAACAGCAGTCCAGGTCAATCTCATAATATTATATTAAAGCATAATGTCAAGTAGCTGAGTTTCTTTTGAGAAGGCTTTGTAATCTTTGAAAGAGGCACAGAACACAGAGTTTATAGAACTAAAAGAATCAAGTTGGACACAGCGTAAAATGTAAAAATACATCTTCAAATACAAAGTGTATGTCTAACAGACAAATCCTTTAGGACAACCAAATTGGGATGCTTCTATATCTTAAACATACCTTTATTATTACTTAATCAGAGCAATTTGCTTTCATAGTTACTGGAGGAGAGCTCTTTGGAAAACTGCAACTACTATTCAATTATTTTTTGTCTGTCTGCATGACATTCTTCCATTTCCATCTAGATTTTAACACAGATCACTTAAAATCAGTTGCAAAAGTAGTTTTTTAGACATATGTTGCAGACATTCATAGGTTCATTTTCAACCTTTCCGTTGTTCTTCCATCTTTTAGATTGGTTTAAAGTCAAATATGTTTGTGTTTTATTGAGTCAAGAGTTCAGTGGGAGTTACTTGTGAAATAGAAGGCAGACTGAGAGCAAAGAGTTATCCATTGTGCTACTTCCAGGGAGTGCAGCTAGGAATATTAATACTGGGGTTTTTTTCAAGAGAAAACTTACAGGACTGAACAGCTGACTGAATGGCAAATTAAGGTGTCACAGCAAATGTTGGAGGTGTACCCCAGAGCTGTGGCCGCACCTATATAAACAGTATGTAGCAAAAACAAAGCAATGTTTCACTTCCAAGAAATTACAAATTTCAACTTTGAGTGATTTTACAATTTATCAATAAACCCTTGAAAAATGTATGTTTATTATTGACTACTCATAGCATAATAATGCCTACAACGTCAAACCATGAACACAGTTTCCCTGCACGTTACAAAAAAATTGAATCACAGAAAAAAAGACAACCTCTGCCACAAACAGCTCACTATTTTAATAAAAATGCTGAGATTGCTGACAGGTCCTGAGCTACAACGTCACAAGTACTCTGCTCTAGAAAAATGGAAAACAATTACTTGCCCCAGATACATTTTAAATATAATTTTTCAGATCTTGATATTAAGTCAGAAACTGCAGAAAACCCTAGTGCCTAATTTGTATCCCATAAGCGACTAGTTTATGACAACCAAAGGCAGCTTTTGAAAATAAGGAAGAGAAAAAATGCTTACAGAATCAGTGCACGTCATAGTCTCTTGAAAATGAAGTGCATTACGGCAGACATAAAAGAGCATGCTGTAGTAAGACAAGCTGTAATGAGTTCAGTGTGTTAGTATGCAAGTTATGAAAGATTTCTCTTCTTTAATACAACATTTTTCATTATCATTAGTCCTTGAGGTACATGCCAACCTTTCACTACTGAATGTAAATGATGGAAAGCCTCTAGGAAAGAAGGAATCACAGCTTTTTTCTTCTTGTTTTGAATTGTTGCACTACACGCTTTTGCAAGGGGAGAAGTCATTTTTATAACACTGATATCAAAGGCAGAGCTATACAGTTTCCTATGATATCACAGGCTGCAATCCCTATGAATTTTTTACTGAGAATGAAAGTAATGAAAAATTAAATTTCTTTTCACAACAGCTACACTAACATCTTCATAAATAAATGGATTTTTAAAAAAGAAGATTCAAAGATTGTGATTTAAGGGTTGATACAATTAAATTTACTCTTTGCAGATCATATGAATGAAGAGGCAGATCAGAAAAACAGGGCTCTATTTTTCTTAGGAGCAGACATTTCAATTAATATATTCAACTAAAACTAATATTAGCAACAGAAAAGAGGAAATGTGACAGAGGATTTTTAAATCACGTCTGCGCTGTTTGTCAATACTGTTTAGGCATTTTTGAAAAAGCAGCTCATAAGGGTAAAACTACAACCTTAGAAACTACACTGTGTCCAAACATGGACCTAGTAGCCAAGCATCCAGCTCCATTTGGAAATATGTAACTGGTGTGGGAGGATGGTTTTGTGCCAAACCAACCCTTCCCTTAAGCAACTCATGAAGTTATCCTCAAGCTTCCTAACTCAGGATTTTCTTAACATGTATTGGAAGGTTATTGCATCTGGCAAACGGATTTTGTTTCTATAAGCTTCAATTTATGTTGGAATCAAAAAAAAAAAGCCAAACAAAACAACAACAACAAAAACTTTAACAGAAAAATTGGTAACATGACAGAAATAAATATCTGGAAAAACTGTGCTTCCTTTTTGTACAATTATTTCAAAGGAGAAAAGTATAATATGAGTGAATTAGATTTTTTTTTTTTTTTTAATAAATTATTTGTAAGTTGCCTTTGGGAGACATGACTGAAAAGGGTGAAAATACTTCTGTTTTCTTTTTTTCTTTTATTTTGAGAGAAGGACAAGGATAAGCTAGGAACTTAATAAAAATTTCACCACAATTTAGAAAAAAAAATAGTTCTAACCTTGAAGCTATGTTATGCTTCATGAAAACATAATTTAGGAAATTACATTAGAATTAGCTGGAATCTGTTCTGAGTCAAAACCAAATTTGACTGCTAGATAAGATATCATTGTAAGCACATAAGCCATTAATTTTAACAATGGATTCTCATGACAAATTCCATTAAACTCTCCTAGAGAACTGGAATCTATTATACTTTATCTACCCTAGGAATATTTTCTTACAATCTTTATGGTTGCGTCACTAATTCATATCTACCCATAGTAACATTAGTAAACTTTTTTTTTTAATAAATCTGCAGAATTTGCATCTGTTGTGTCTTCACATGCCTATCGAAAGCACTCAAATCAGCAAAGATTTTTTGTAAACTCAGTTCTGCAGGCATAAACAGTCCCATTAAAGATAACAGGCTTTGTTAAAACTAATCCTGCACTAGATTGGATCTATGACTCAATTTTCTGTAACGTGAAATATACTCTCTCAACCTAACCACTCCAAGAAAATAATCAGATATGACTTAACCCTTTTTGTCTGTATTTCTTTCTCTATGTTTTTTTTCTCCTAATTAGTTTTCCAGGTCTTATTCCTTGTTTCCTAGTAAAAAAATAAAACAAAAGCAAAGATACAATCAACAAAATAGTCAGTTGCCACTTTATTCCCTTTTACTTTTATGTTAAACCTTCATATACACCCTTGTCAGAATGACTGTTATCTAGCCCCAAAGCTAGTGCTAAAGCCTTAGGTGCTACCATGGAAAGCCAAGGAGAAATCACTAATATTTTCCTGGTTTCTGTGATTTTCTGTAATTTAAAACATCAGTTGTTACATTCACTGAGATGCTGAAATCAGGATGTTTGAACAGTCCCAAGTTCTTACTGCAGTCAAAATTCCCAGAAGACTGAAAGTTACTTTATCAACCAGAGCAGGAACCCCTGAGCTGCCCCATCTTGTTGGTGGCTGAGAGAATCTTCTCAAAGTATCAGTTTCGACTGGCCCTTTCCTTACACTTTTTTCACATACTTCTTTTTTGGCCACCGTCAAGGGAAGGATCCTGGGCTAGAGGGATGTTTGGTCTCAGTCAGTTTGGAGGTTCTTGCATTATATGGATGATGCACAGCAGCTCATCGCTTCTATGCAACAGCCCGGGCTTCCAAAAGGCTAGTAACAGTCCTACCTGCTGCCCTGATGGAAAACTTGCTGTTACTCTGCTATATCCAGGAAATACCCCGCAGTTTATGAAATTGTGGAGTACTTTGTACAGCAGATTCCTACTGATACCAGTCTTGACTTTATTAACATGTCTGCCTACAGCACCACAGATCAGCCCATAGCAAAAGAGTGGGGGTGTGACCAGGAATCAGCGGTCAAGAGTTCAGATGAAAGGGGCAGTTTGCATTTACTTAGACACTGGCAGCCTAGCAATAATTACATGTTGATCACAATGACAAGCTTTTCTCTGCAACTGTAAGGCTGATTAACTTTTCACTCTCAAACAACCTCAGAGGTTCTGATCTCATGACAGCAGCCAACATGTAACAGAAAAGGGGACAAAAAACACAGTGGTAGCAACGGGAGATAGAGAAACTTCAGGCTGGGTACTCAGTAGGATTACAGATGCTGAAAACCTGAAGAAGAAATTACTTGACCTGCTGGCCTGACACAGTGAAAATTAAACAAGATAAAAGATAGTGTGTATACAAAAGAGGAAACTCCTTGACAAGCAATGGTCTAGATGTGTTGACAGACCTTTACTACCTTTTGATTATGCTATTCTAATCAGATTTTCTGATTACAGATGAAAGATACCACAATATTTATTTTCATTCTGTCACATGGAGAAACACTTTAATACATGCAGACACATATATACACACGCTGTATTTACATGCCTGCAATTTTATATTTTTTTCTGTTATCTTTTTAGAAAAAGGGAATTTTTTTTTCTTTTACTGCAAATTCCTTAAACAGAAGCTTATTGACCTATCTTTAATCTACCCACATATAATACTATATCACTCAGGAAAACTAGGAAGTTTTAGAACATTTTCAGTTGTGTAATAAAACTTTACTTGCCAGGCTACAGACAAAAGGTATTTCTTGAAATGGATCCAGGTGAATTCCGCTTGCCAGTTTTTAACTACTCTTGAAGTATGAACAGCACATTTGCCAGAAAATATACTAGACCGAATCCCTAAGAGAACCTCTAAGTATATCCCATGCCAACAAAGAGAGAAACAAGACAGAGGGAGAAATCTGTAACTTTCATCAGCTGACCATACCTACACTGAAGTCACAGTTCATTAACAGCTGTCTAGCAAGAGACTTACTTGAATGTGGTGGTAGTATACTGGAAAAACGTTAATGGCTAGAATGAAGCAGGTCTCTCGCTGATGATCACTGCAGTTGAGCACAACTTTTTCAGGCTAATGCTCCTACTTAAAAACCCCTTTATTCAGAGGAACAGCTGGCACAGTAGAAGCTGCTGGCCACTGTGGTAGCCCCCAGAGCTGAGCCAGAGTCATAAACCTACCTGGGGAACTAGGTTCTTTACCAGAGGTACAAAGACAACTTTTTTGGGTGCAGTTAACATTACAGAGTCTGGCTGGCTATTTCTGAGAATAAATACTGTCACCTGTTTGTTCCTCTGAATGTTGTAGATAAAACATTTTGTGCATGTACTTGACCAATAATCAGGACTGCACCAAACTTCGTATCTGATTAATTTTATCAATTTCTCCTCCTAATAAACAAAGTCTCCAAGGGCTCGCATACGAGATAATTGTTTGGACCAAGAACGAAGGATGACTGTGAACACAGCTGGAAGCTAGGAGAGCAAACTGAAAACAAGAGTGAAAGTAATTGGTGAAGTACACTTTAGAAAATTTGACACTGTGTGGATACTCAAAATGAGTGTGTCCCAAACACTGAAACAACATGGGAAAAGAGCCTAACAACAGAAGAGTGTGATACAAGAAGAAGCTAAAAAGAAGACTGCTCCAGTAAAGTCAGTTATGCTGTGAACTACTTATCACCTCTAACACATATAATCTCTTTTCTTCCAAGAAGTTGGAATTCTCTACAATATATTTGAAACCCAACATTACACAGACAAAAGGATAAGAACAAGGAAGTAAAGATATCTATTTCAGCATGAGTTAAAACTGTCCACTTCCATAAAGGTTAACACCAAAACTTTGCCTTTAGATTTTACAAAGCTATAGTGTTTGAGTCCTTGCTACTTCTTTGGATTGTAGAAACTATCACCTTGTCTAAAGCTGTATGGAAATAACAGCAGAGAAAATAATACATACTTTGGCTATAATCTTTCTTTTGTAACTGGTACTGATGCACAGTAGAACAGCACAGCCTGAGTCCCTTTCAAAAGCACACAGAAGTCCATTTCAAGTCATCATGAGTACTAAGAGGATGAAGATACTGAGACAACCTTGTCTGTCTGACATGGGTGTAGGCCTCATTATCAAACCTTCTGTATCATTACAGCCAGAAACAAGCCATACAGCAAGACTAATCTGCTCACTTTATCAATTTTGTTATTTCTACTTTCCTGTGTCTCAACGGTGCATGAGATTTCCTTTCTTGTTATTGGTATGCAAATTCACCTGCTCCCAAAATAGTTCTCCTGAAAGACTGTTACTATGTTTGAAATGCAAGATATGCACACCACTCGTCAACTGCATGAACTAGCTGTGGCAATTATAAATTCCTCTGAAGGGCAACAAACATTTGCCATAAATGGAGAATGAATTAATTCAGGCATTTGCAAGATATAGATTGTGGTTAGGCTACCAGAAGAATTAATTCATCTGATATATACCACAAACTTGCCATCCTTTTTTTCAGAGATGCTTCAAGACCCTTCAAAGATGGACTCTTCTGGCAAACACCATCTGCCATACTCTCTCATGAGGATCCCACATGTCCTCTTTTTTATTTTTTAATGTCCACCATACCTCATATCTCATCCATCACATGAAGAAAATGAAGTTTAGGACCTCCAGCCAGGAGACAAGAACATGCTGGCATACCCACTTGTAAGACTTTCCCAACTCAATCATTTGACAGCCTTATGCAAGCCCCAGATGAGGGGAAAGGAGGTTAGAGCTTAAACTTTGGCCACACGTGCACCCTGCTGCTTACATGAAAAGAGTATAGTTCAGGCACAGATGGTTTCATAGAAAGTGAAAGAGAGAAGTCCCAACTAAATAATTGTTCAGTTGTAGAGCAAATTCAGCTTCCATTAATATCAAAAAAGGGTCTGTCCACATGAGCTACTGAACTGCTGCCGAGTGCCTTCAGTTTCCAACCATTCTGGAAGGGCTTCAGGGTAGTCAACACCACGCAAGATGAAAGAACTTATTAACACACCCTGGGCAAAGATTCCCGTGGGGTGCAAGGAGGTGCAGAGGAAAGAGTTGTATTGAACTGACAAGACCGGATGTGTTAACTGTTTCAAGGAGAAATCATATCTGATTTGTAATACATCCTACTGTAAACTGTGGCCACCACTTCCACTGTCAGTGCAGTATAAGAACTCAGCTCTCAGGGGAAGACTGTGTCATATTGTGAACCATGACGGTCTCCTCCTAGGCAAGCATCAAATTATCATTTCTGGTTTCCTCGTCTCCTGGGTCCAGGTGATAGGCTTGTACTGAAAGAGCCAAGAAAGACGACACATTGAATAAACACATATGTACTTAGATCAAGAGCAGGAATCCATTGCTGTGCATGTAACATAGGCGGTAATGGAAGGGAACAGATAGCCAGAGAAAAAATTTCAGTTGTGGAAAACCTGTAATAATTTTTCTTTGTGGTTCAATTTGGATGCAGAAGCTGACTGGCCCTGCTTTAGAGCTGCATAAACTTTGGCAGAGAGTTGTGGTCTTGTAACACTGTCCTTTGAATGTTTCCTTAAATAGCTTATCTGATATTCTAGCTAATAGCTGGTAACAGACTGGAAATACTCACAAATACCTTTGCCTCATAACAGCTGTAAAAAAAAAGGTCACCATCTTCACTATTAAAAAAAAAAAATACACCAAAAACCAACAGCAAAAAACCCCACCAAAATCCCACCTCACTCATTTCTCAAATAGCCACTTCTATCAGTAGTATGATATTAACCAAATTCCATAGCAAAAATAGGCAATAACCCTGAATCCTACTACTTGTTCCTTTCTTTCTAAGCTTGTGGACAGGTTGTGGACGTTCAAATACTTGCAGAGGCAAAGAGCACTTCCTTGTGTGATTAGCAGTAATACAGTCACCTAACCAGACAGGAACTGACTCCCTAAATGCTATTACATTCTTTACAACTGTCATCTGTACTTCTGGATGTGAACTGCAACAATCTAATGCTGATGCCCTGAATAGAACTGGACAAAAAGAAAGTTAATGGAAAATTAATTAAGCACACAGCCTTTGTTCATACTAGCACAAAGACAAGACTGCCCATCTGCTTATTGTTATAGTCTAAGGTATGTGTCTGGAAACTCAAACAAGTCTGTGGAACAGGTGAGGACACAGTTTGCCTGAAAATATGATTGCAGTCAATAAGTACAAAGTTAAATTGTCAAACTGCTTAATACCATGTTAAACAGTAAGTCATCAATCTTTCTACCTGCTACAGCATCTCGCAGGAGATACTGGTATATCATAGGTTTGTGCAGTTAGTCTGCTCTCCTCTTCTGAGGTATGGATACAAACAGCTCTGCCAAAGCTTCTAATTAGTAGTGTTCCTGTTTGCAACAAGCATATATAAACCACCTATCACCTACATTAAAGTTTAAAAACATTTACTACAGATGCAAAGCTCATCAATTTCTTAAACCACACAGACAACATCTCTTACAAGTACTTTGATATGCAACAGTTAGAAAAATTAAGCTCTTGTGCTAATCAAAATTTCCTTAATTTTCATATTTGGGTGATCATCCTAATCAATCTACACAATCAAAACATAATTGCTATACTCCTGGTTTTTGTTTCAGCAAATGGAAATTGACCTAATTAATTTGGATTTTAAGTAGGATTTCTATAGCAAGTACTCCAGGTTTTTCTTATTGTGCTGTGATGAATACACCCATCTCATATTCCAATCTCTGCAGTCATTTGACCAGTTACTCTGGAACTTGGTTCTTGGTCTTTATTCATGGTCTTTGATCTTCTGTTTAAAACTTTGCTCAGTTTTTAACTTACTACATAATATGCACTGTGATTAAAAAAAAAAATATATAAGAAAAGAAAAGAAAAGAAAAGAAAAGAAAAGAAAAGAAGGAAAAAGGAGAAAAAAGGTAAAAAATAGAAGAATGGTAAGAAATACCATTGTTTTGGGGAGATAATATGACTGTTATAAAAAAAAATTCACTCTGACTTCTAAGTATACAGTTGATGGCATGTGAGACTGCTCAATTTCATTTACCTTGACCATGATAAGGGCATTTTCTGAATGATGACTTCTGAAATGATCAGGGGCAGGGGAGTTGCTTAGTTTTGACAACACCAGTATCTTCACAGAACAGAACTGGTTTCAGTGAGTCTGTTTTTGCCTCGGTACGTTATATTTTACCTAGTTACTCAACTGTCCCACAAAGAAAAAAAAAAAAGGCATGTTTTATCTTTCTTGTTATTTATTTTCTGAATATTGAAAACACCCCCATTTGGGTTATGAATTATCATTTTCTCTTAAAACTCTTCAGATAATTGCTATTCACAATTAAGCTATTTATTG
Source organism: Astur gentilis (assembly GCF_929443795.1). Classification (NCBI taxonomy): domain Eukaryota; kingdom Metazoa; phylum Chordata; class Aves; order Accipitriformes; family Accipitridae; genus Astur; species Astur gentilis. The sequence continues at coordinate 6,978,436 of NC_064893.1, read as the reverse complement.
TGGGAGAGAACTCCCACAATTTTAGTAACAATATGAAGGAATGGAAAAAAGTTTGAATCGGGAATGAATGGAAATAAGACAATGGAAAAACAACTTTAAAACATTTTATATTGTATATCGGGTATAAGTTCATATTTACTATCCCAGTCCCATGTGCAGTAATACATCTCTGACATTTTTCCGTATAGTTCAAGTATTTTGGCAAGATTTTCTTCCACTGAATAGTATGCCTTGCCCTTACTACATGTAAAGTGGGAGACTGACAATTATTTCAACAGCAGCAAGAAACTTTACAGTTGCTACAAACTCAGTTATGCTTTGTACTAGAGCAATAACAATCACAATTTGTGCACGCCTTCCCAAGAATTTCAAGAGATTGTTTGATCAAAGGGGGTTTTTTTTGCTTGTTTGCTTGTTTGTTTTGAGGATTTTTTTTTTTTAATCCTATGTAATAAATTCTTAAGCTAAGTCCTTGATGTAATCATGACCTTTGGAGTAGGGGTTTGGTTTAGGGAGTACTCCTACATACATTCAAACACCTGCATTACTGATGTAACTAATCTTACCATACAATTTTGCACAGGCTTTGCATACCCAGTAAATATAAACTTTCCACTGATTGTAATGAAGAGTGGTCCAGTGGCACAGGCTAAAAGTTCTGTTTTGCTTGAAGTGATTATCCTTAGTTTAGCCCATGATTTACACAAGAAGGAGGGATGAGAATGTACTCTAAACTTGTGCTGCATTCCATACAATTTTATTTCATGTCTCTTCAAAGATGTTATTCTACTTTCAGTAATAGACTTCTAATGCAAAAAATTACTATATAATACATATTACATGTGTGATCTTTCACAAAGTACTAATTTCTATAGTCTATCACAAACCTGCTTAGGGGTGATGGATGTGTTTCCAGATGAAACTAAGTCACCAGTAACAAAAGAAGCTGCCAAATTAAGTCATGCAATAGTTTGAGGGGTTTCCCAGAAATGGATTTCAAAGGCAATGGGCTGAAACGATGAGTGATAGCAGTTGTGTGTATGAACATTTGCATGTGTGTGAGGGAGTGGACATATACTGAGAATCAGAGAGAAGATGGAAAGCCAACAGGAAGGAAGAAATGTAATAACCTGGGGAGGCAGGCTTGGAAACCAGTCTCCTACATTTGCTCTGACCTGTGCTGGTGGAAACAATCAGACAGGACTGCACCAAAAAAACCCACGATATACTTAGCAAGATCCACTCCGACAAGGCTGCAAAGATGATTTAACGCAAACCTGTCAAGCATACTGCATTCCGCACTAGGTTCATATTGCTGACTACTTTGTACAACTGTGGCATGTTGTGACAGCCTCCTCCTCTGTATATCTCCAAGCTAGTCACTACTGGTTACCCTCTTCTATTATGGATGAGCTCACAGTTATCTGCCCAGCTCCCACCATGGCATGAGTGCAGGGTCACAGTGCTGCAGCTGGACTACTGTGGAGGACTTAAAGTTCACAGATTCCTGCATGCAGCGCATATCCAACATGCCAGGTTAGCATTATGCAGCCCTTTCTTATCACATCTTCTGATGTGCCAGACACGTACTGCCATTCCATGTCCTGACATGTAGATTCTCACCTGTCTGGGAGTACCATACTGCAGAAGTCTGGTAACTACAAGGGTCAGAAAGGCAGAAAGTGAATAAAAAATAATGTAAATGTAATTCAGTTGAAACTGCTACTACAATTCTTAAGTTTAACAGTTCCTCTGTGTAACAAAAGGCTTCATGAAAAAGGTTTAGGGTTGGGGGTTTTTTAGTTATTTTTATTGTAAATGTTTAAAAAATAAAATAGCCTAAAGCAATTGCTTCTTGAGTCTGTCTGCAAAGTATGATGGGTATGTTAACTACAGAACTAGAGGGGTATGCAATACTATTAATCCAAGGTTAAAAGATAATAACCCGGCCTTCCAGAATCAAGCAAATTAACAGAAACTTTTTAAAATAAACATGATCTCTTTTTACTTGTGTAGTCTGTCTGGCAGGCACTGATTTACAGTAATCTGTATTCAGATCTGGATCAGGTTTAGGTTCAGTTGCTATGGCTCCCTGCTTTAAGCTCTCCTTCCACATTCACCTCTCTCTCCCATAACCTTTTATGACAGATTTATTGTTAAAGAAATTAAATTTTGGTTTTCTGGAGGCTGAAGAATAAGCAGTACTTTCCTCGTCCATTATTTAAAGCTCAGACAGGGCTGTATGCGAGAGGACGAGGCAGAACACGCACCATGAGACCATTTGGCAACCCTGGGTAAGCACTATACAGACCATTGCCCTAAGGATACATACTGGCCAAACTTGGCTGTGGCTCCCGTGAGGTGCGAGATGCATCTCCCTTCCAACCTCAGATAAACTACACTTGTGTTTAAACATAACCACACTCCAGCCCTCTGGGCTGAGGAGCGTTCGCCTCCCCCTACTGTCTGCCCCCACTGCTCCTAGAGAGTTTTGCCATTGGTTTTAATAAGCTGAAAATTTTACTTGATGTGGATTTCTTATGAGAGCTCTTGCAATAGTCAAATTAAGAGAAGCAGTGAGATCAGCTAGCATTTAAATAAATATTGACAAAACTATTTGCCCAGTGCTACCACTATGGAATATACCTACTGAATTTATTAGTTACAAAAGGTGCTCAGAAAATTTCATCCTTTCTTTAAAATGCCAAAAGCTATGCACCAAGCCTAGTAGGGAATAATACTTTCATCTCTGTTGTGGAATTTTGTTTGTTGGTATAAAACCTATAAAAGAAATGGTAAGAGATATTGCACCTGATTCTGTATCCCATTACCTCTTTTTGAAAACCACAGAAATCAAAGGATAAAATAACTTAACAGTATCAGGATACCACAACAGTAACACTGTAATGGTGGAGTGATGTTGCAGTTTGTACTTACTGTGATTTAGGATATACTCTACAGACCTTTGGAAAGATTTATGGTAAATAGTATTTTTTTTTTCCATCCTACTGATAGTGATACACTAAATAGTAAATTTAATCTACTCTCTCCTGGTAAATTTAATGTACACTTTTACCCTTTTCACTCTTGTTTTCTTAAGCCAACATTAGTATACATGTAGTCATATGTATACATCTACCAGAGCTGCACCATATTTGTGAGAGTAAGGATATTGCACCCTTCACCTGTTTACAGCTAAGAGACTAAATTAAATGGGAGAAAAAGAAATTAAAATGACTATGAATGTTCTCATTTATCTACCTATCTTCCTTAATAAAACTTTCTCCATGAGTACAATTTCTTCCAAGACACTTATCACCAGATGAGCACTTCACACATTTTGCTCATACTGTCTACAAAAGACCTCTCACAACATTGAATCTTATCAACATGATGTACTGTAATGACATTCTCTCAATAAGAATAATTTATTTTATGAAGCTATACTGTGTGGGGTTTTTTAAATAGATTTAAAAGCGTATCTTATGCGTAAAGGACAAAGTCTCCTATCCAGATCATCTCAGTACTGAACTATGAGTCTTTGCTATGCTATGGTTTGATTCATTTTTTAGACAAAAAACCCCAACTCATTTAATTCAGCTTATGGTTACAAAGTAGTCCCTACTCGCATAGAGCTGCATTACAATGTAGAATAGCCACTATTGCCATGTGCAGCAACTGGCATAAATGTTGTTAGCTAGAAGGTCGAACCACACTGTTCATCTTAAGGCCATTTCTCTATTCCAGAATTAAGACATCTTATTAAAGTCCTCTTGGAATTGCATACCTTGTAATTCTAGGTAATTATTTTAATATAGTACCTGCTGGTACTTTAGAGTAAGGAGTATTTGTTCTGTACAAACATTAATATAAACTGTGATGTCTGATTTCATGCAGTTCAGTGTACTACAGTGGCATATGCAGGACGTATGTCAAAACTAGGACGTTTAACTTAATGGATAATGAACACACAAATCAAAATGGCCCATGGCTAGTAAGCATTGCAAAGTTGGCTAGAATTATATACAGTATGTACACTTATTAAACTTTACTCATGACTCATGTAGAGTTATTAATACACCTTGAACTCTTAAGAAAATCTCACATATTTCCAAGAATCAACATTTCATTTTGCATTACCCAGTATATGGTGTTTGACATCTTAATGCCTCATGTTGTTCCATTACTCTCAAAGCAGCAATAATATCTTTTGATTTCCTCATCTATGATATTAATGATAGATAACTTGGATTGCTAAGAGTTTAAAGATTGACCTCCGAAAGGGGTTGTGATGTTTCTTGTGTTGACTGGATTTTAGCCAATAGCCTGTTTCTGACACAGCTGCTTAGATCAGCAGCATCTGGATTTGTATGGCCATGGACAAAGTTATATGCTAGAGCCTTTCTTTGCATGTCATGTCATAATCTCTTGCCAGCAGTTTTGCAGGAATGCAGTGCTGTCTTTGACACCACCCTTTTCAGCATTATCACCCATTTTATGATGTCAGTGTTCATGAAGCTGAAGGGATGCTCAAACTCCTCAGTATGCAGCACTGCCATTTCTAGTGGAAGACATAACTTTCCTTCAGAGGGAAGAAGATGTAAGACAAATCCAAACCTGATACACGAGGCTTCAGCAAATCAGTTGCAGCAGTATTTAGTTTTATGTTTATGCTGTCCTGAAGAGTAACAGTCTCAGCATAAAGAACATGTAGTTATTTGCACAGAAACAAAATTTCCTTTGTCATTTGATACTTTCAAAAGCAAACCAGACAATGAAGCCACGATTTATTAAAAAAAAGTTAGCACTATTTAATGTTTTAGAGCATCGAAGCATGGGAACGCAGTATTTAACCAATTAGCATAGCTGACATTGCTACATACACATTGTTTTAAACACAGGAAGGTTAGAAAAAAAATACGGGAAATTTGCATTGAAAGTGTATTCATCAATTTTCTTTTTGGAAATTAAAATAAACTAAATCAAATTAAGGTTACCTTGAATAAATAGTCCACTTAGTGGAACATTTCAGTTTAAATAATCTACTTTGAGGGGTATTTAGAATTCCTTTCGGAATTCACTTCTTACTTTCCATAACCATCAATGCCCTTTTAATAGCCATTTGTGGCTTAGTGATCACTTCCAGGTTCTCTTTTATTATAGAAATGACACTGTGAAAGTCCTAAGTGGTCCTCACTGAGTTCTAAAATTAACATTGAGAGTTAAAACATCCAGAAAATAATGTGCCTTTGCTTAAAATGCATGTGGGCTTGTGAGAGACAGGAAATTTTTTTTAATTTTTTTTTTTTTTTAATGAGTGCCCTCATTTTCTTCCAGTTGCTTTTCTTTACATCTTTGTCTGATAGAAGTCTGGATGTGCTACTTCTGGTTTCTCCATTTTTCTACAAAAACATCATTCCAGACTAAAATATTGCATATATGTGCACATTTGAGTCCTGCCATTAAGACATGGTTACTTTTGAACTGATGATTTGTCTGCTAGATTAGAATCCAGCTCGAACATTCAGAATATTATTCAATGAGCACAGCCAACAGGAGATATAAGAATAATGGATCTATTACCTCTATAAAAGTGTGATCCTGAACACAGAACAACAAATAGTCTTCAACTTTATATTATTTTCATAAATTCTTGTCCAAACTTATGATTTCAAAGGTTGAATTTCAAGCCCTACTCATTTAGCAGGCCACATTTTCAACTCTAATGGTTAACTGTATAACAATTAAAATTAACTGAAGCTACAACTAAGACCTAAAAACTAAGGCTTGAAATGAAATCTAAAAGTTTATGAACCCAAGTGAACTATTTAGGACAGATGAATACTCCAATATTGTCCTGCATTCCTAGTTTTGAAAGTTGAACTAAATTACTCCATCTACAGAATGGACATAGGAAGGAATGAAGTGCTGTAATTCCCCGGTTAACATTACAAATTTGGGCCAGTTTATGATGATTATTTAGTCTGACTCCTGCCACACATACGCCAACACAAGCAATAATTTGAAGCTGAACAATCTCTTAAAATCTCCTTGAAGCTGAAGCCTCTGCATTTCCTCTCCCACCCTGAAAAAGCTCCTCAGACAAACAGCGTTTATCAGTCTATATGTAGGAATAGACTCAAGTTAAGAAAAAAGTACTCTTCTTCTGTTATTTAACAACCATTGATGAACTATTTAGTTTTCTAGATAATATTTTCTTCCTTAAATTATAATTATTAGTCTTCAAACAAGAAAACTATAAAGAAGGAGGAATATGAATAATGGAAATCCTCACTTCAAGGTACAACATTCCAACATCTTTCTGAATTGCTGAAGCATATCAAAGTTAGACAATCCATCTGGATTCTGCTTAATTTTGAATTATAGAATAAGGGCTGTAAACTCAAAAAGCCACAAGCTAATATTGTAACTTTTATATTTTGAGGACATGTAGTTTGGATTTTTTGTCAAAGTATTACAATTGTTAAGTTTTACCTCTAAAATCAGTGATTACTGAAAAAGATAGCATAATGTTCCCAGTTATCAGTTTAATATTATTTTGTTAATTTTTACAATACATTTAGTAAAGATATCACAGGAGGAAAGTTTTTCACAAAAATAATTATGTCAAAACTCTTTCTGGGGAGCAGATTTCTAAGATTTTTGCAACAGAAAAAAGCTTCCAATCTTCAAACAATCTCCACCATTTATAGAGTTAAATACCTTAAAGACTACTTCCTTGCCAACAACTTCCCTTTAAGAGAAAATATAAATCATAAAATAACATTTTATACTGCAGTTTGATATATGCCAATTCTAGGTTTTCTTCATAGTGTTTTCAAATGAGCTGTTTCACAAACAATTTCTTTGGGCAGAACAGCAGTGGTTTAAGATATTAGCGTCCCTCAACTGAATCACAGAAGTAACTTAACACATTTGACTTTCAAATGAACTGGTCTAGAAGTACTCAAATGATTTCAGTTTTGCATAGAACAACTTCCAGAAAAGAAGAGGTAACTGGGGAGGCCACATATTCACTCATTAAAGGTACATACATAATAATTCATTTTCCCAAATTTTCACCAAAATCAACCTGTTGCCTTCTTTTTCAAAGAACAGCTAAAATACATGCTTTTCCCATCTCATGATTTTTTTTCTGTTCCACTGATGAACATAAATTAGAACACAAGGAAACAGCTATGTGCTATCATTTTATGCATAACATAATTTGTCATGAGTCCAAAGTAAAATAATACCTATAGAATTATAAAGTATACATCAATAATGATTGGAAGAGTCAGATTTTTCCTAAATTTTATAGGAGAAGATAAAGCAATAGCTTTGCAGAGTCACTGTTATGTTCTCACTTTTTTTTTTAACTTTTTTGCACTGTGTGAATGTCCCAGTTTCAGTAGGTCACTGTTGTCCAGAAGAAGGCCTGACAGTATGGAAGACTGAGCCCCAATTCAAAAATACTTGACCAAAACTGCTTAGTAGTTTGACCTTGTTACATCTCCTTTTTCTTTTTCCCATCTGAATTTTGACTTTTTTTCATTTTTCAGAACAAATACATAATCTTAAATGAGCCTGCAGATCAGCCTTGTCCTTCCCCCCACCCCTTTTTTCCAGGAGTCCCAGAGCAGCACAATACTACTTTTGACCTACAACAAGAGTAAAAGAGGTTACTCACAAATAATGGTGTATGCATTAGTGCTTAGAATACTGTATCTCTTGCTGTTCTATAAAATTTTATTACGCATGGTGAATGGCATATTTGAATGGCTACTGTGGGATGAATAACTTATGTTTCAGCCATGATCTGAAACTCTTTAATTTAATTTGGGGGTGGTGTCTTAGTAAGCCATTTAATCTCATGGAGCATTTCCAAACTGAATCCTTTAAAGAAAGGTGAGGATCACACCACAGGACAAATGTGGGAACTGGTGCTATCTGGCAAGTCTGAGAAGTAAGCAAAACTTTCCGGAGAGGGGAGAGGAAAGCAGTGACCACCACTTATGAAATACACACTGAAGAAAAGAAAAGATTGGACAAACCTCATGTAGTTATGTAGTTTTCTTCTTTAACAGAATAATTTGATCAGATGTATACTTAAAAGCCACCAGTAAAAACTCTATTGTGCAAATGCATCAAGGTCTGCCTTCCTTCCAAGCCGCTGAGGTCCTGAAAGTGTACTTTTTCAACTTAATGCAATTTGAAATGAGTATATTGATTTCATATTTCTTTTGTTAGAGTGTTGTTGACCTTGGCCAGCTGCCAGACACCCCCATCCAGTCACTTCCTCCCTCCACCCCTCCTCAGCAGGGCAGGGGAGAAAATAAGATGAAAAATCTCATGGGTCGAGATGAAGACAGGGACATCACACACCAATTACCTCAGGGGAAAACCAGACTCATCTTTGGGAAAATTAATGTAATTTATTGCCTGTTAAAATAGATTTAGACAGTGAGAAACAAAGACAAAATTAAAATGACACCTTACCCCCTTCCTCTCAGGCTCACCTTCGCTCCTTCGTTCTGGACTGCTTTACCTGACCCCGCTCCGACACGAGGGGTGCCGAGGAAGGGGAGCTGCGGTCAGTCCGTACCAGGTCCTCCCTCCTCAGGCTGCTCCCCTGGCCCAGCGCGGCCTCTCCCCAGGCCGCAGCTCCCTCAGGAGATGGCTGTCCACCTGCTCCGGCGGCGGCTCTCCAGGGGACTCTCCGGGGGCGGCTGGAGCCCCCTCCTCCCGCTCTCCCCTCGGGGCTCGCAGGGCTGTTTCTCGCCCTTTTCCCCTCCCCGCCGGGCAGCCTTTTGCCCTCTTTCAGCTGCGCTTTCCCCGAGGGGCTCGGCTGTGCCCGGCCGCAGGAGCCGGCCGTGTCCGGCCCAGGGCGGCCCGGCCTCTCCTCACAGAGACCTATATAAACATACATACATAAACATATGAATTCGTTAAAAATACATTATTGGTTCAAATTTTCCGGAAATACAAACTGTACAATTATTGATTGTTGGGAAATAGAGTCGGTTTCAACATCCTAAATGTTCAAAACACTCATCAGATTTTACATAGGCTTTATTCAAGAAGCCTCATATGCAAAAAAGCCACTTTTGCCATGCTAGCAGGTAAGCACCTGAGCTTTCTCACCAAAGAGGTTTACCCAGTGAAAATTCAAGACATTTTTAAGGAAATTAGTTGGGGGGATATCTTCCGTACCAGACAGCAGCATGGAGAGGCCAGTCAGCCATTTCCTGCATCAGTGGCAGCCTCTTTAGGGTCCAGCTTCATTTTGAGTCCCCAGTACCATTAGGGGACACACAGCCTCCATGTTTCTTTAGACTTTCTCGGTACCACATACAAATATTTTTTTCTTCATGAATGTTATATCATTTTAAATCTGGAAGAGTGGAAAAGTTCCGCAGCAGTTGGAACTTCTCATATCTTTTAATCTAATAGTTGCTTAACCTGTAATAAAATAGGTTATCTACAGGAATAGCTTGTAATTCAGTGATGCTTAATACCAGCATAAATAAGAAAGACAGATGCTGTACAAAAAGCAACGCATTTCATGATAACATCAGCAAACCCAGCCTACCTCTGAAATTGTAGCACAATTATTTTACAGAAACACTAAAATATATATGAAGCAGATGAAGACATACTAAGCATGCTAAAATAGCTAGTTTGCTTTGTCTCAAGAGAGCATATGTAACAGCTTAAACCTGGCTTTACATTGCAGGTGGAAGAACAGAACCTGTCTGCATAGCTCTATCTTACACTGACCTAAGCAGAGGCATTAGAGGTCATAGCAGTGTTGTTTGTCTTAATGTTTAAATCTGGTCTGTATAGTCTGAAGACACAGAGGCTGTTTACACACTATTTTCAGTTATTTTTCAGCACAACAGATTTAATGACATCAGAATGAATTAACTGACACTCTCTCCTCCCCATACTTGCTGTTAATAGAAGATAATTCAAGTTGCACTTGAAAAATAGGACAGACCAGATTTATTGTTCCCTATGGAACCTTAATTCTACTGCCCTATATATCCATTCTGTCCACTGAATGAAGCTGAAGTCCCGTCAACAAAATAGGAAATAAACATACTGCCGGGGACTCTTACAGTTAAGACATGCTTCCTGATAACAGGGTGGTTGGCATATGCCTATATGAATCACCAGTAAGGACACCACCATACAATTAGTATACATACCCTAAAATTTGCTTTGAAAAAACCCACACTTTTAATTAAAAAGTTTAATACTTTTAAACTTACTTACTGTATGTGAAATAAGAATGCATTTCTATTGCATGTGTAATTTAATAATTATTTTGAAACTTCTCACGCACCTACCCTTCTCTGTATGGGAGACACTCTCAGGCATGAAGGCCTCCAGTGTACTTGTGACCAGTGGAGGGGAACAAGACCTTTACTGCGGCTGGTTGAACTGTCTGCCTCACTTTTACATAGGTTTCTGCACAATCTAGGATATCCACAGTTATATCACCCCTCTCCCCACTACTAGACTCCCCTGCAAGGGACTGATTTTTTCATTATTTATTGCTTTCTAACTTATATGGTCAGCAGAGCCACCTTGCTGGTTATGCCACCCCATGACAATCTCCTTGGCAGTTAGTTGTTGCTACTTGGGTCACTACCACCTTCTGATCTCCCATCCCAAATGTGTTACAAGGATGAAGAACTGGAAACAGTCCAATTGTGTGTGTTTGTGCCTTTACAGCTGTAGTGGTTTTGGCTGGGATAGAGTTAATTGTCTTCCTAGTAGCTGGTATAGTGCTATGGTTGAGTTTTGTGTGAGAAGAATGTTGATAACACACTGATGTTTTCAGTTGTTGCTAAGTAATGTTTAGTCTAAAGTAAAGGATTTTTCAGCTTCTGATACCCAGCCAGCGAGAAGACAGGAGGGGCACAAGAGGTTGGGAGGGGTCACAGCCAGGACACCTGACCCAAACTGGCCAATGGGGTATTCCATACCATGTGACGTCATGTCCAATATATACACTGGGGGAGTGGAGCTGCAGGGCAGCTGCCACTTGGGGACCACCTGGGTGTCGGTTGGCAGGTAGCGAGCAATTGCATTGTGCATCACTTGTATATTCCAATCCTTTTGTTATGATTATTGTCATTTTATTATTATCATTATTATTTTCTTCCTTTCTGTCCTATTAAACTGTCTTTATCTCAACCCACAAGTTTAACTTTTTTTTCTTGATTCCCCCCCCCATCCCACGGGGTGGGGGGGGACAACGGACATGGAGTGAGCGAGCGGCTGCTTGGTGCTTAGTTGCTGGGTGGGGTTAAACCACGACAACAGCATGCACCTGAACCATCAGAACAAGGCAGATGTACTCCAGGGCTCTTAGGTACACAAATAATTCTGTCACAGTTATCTTTTGCCTTGTTTTCCCAGCGCATACCAGAATCATCTAGGGAGTTAAAGCTGGGCAGATGTGAAGGTCTCACTTAACTGAATGGTACTTTTGGGTAGGCTTTACCCCATGATCTGTGACTACTCACATCAAAAACAAAGGTGGCTTTGCTCATTTCCATTTTTACAGATCATCAAAACCTCTGAATACATTTCTAAAAAGAAAAAAAGGACTAGTCAGGAGATTTATAGGGGTAAAATATACCTGAAAAAAGTTTTATTATTCTAGATATGCTTGGATCTTTGGACTGTTAGCCAAGGTGAGATTCAATCACACCAACAATAGAAAAAGAGTACTGGCTATTACTATCCTGACTGATTGCTTTAGACCTACTCACAAAAGGACAGGGGAGTCTTTTCAAACTATAGTAGTAAGTGAAGACCAGAGAATAAGGAATGCCCAGTTGTAGTTGTAGGGGTGATTGCTACCCATTGTAGTTCTGAATGGTGGATCAAAGCCAAAGCAGAAACAACAATAGTATCTCACTCACAAAAGAAAAAATAATTTCTACTACTTGTTACATTTTTAGCAAACAAACGAGACTTTACAATAACAAGGAAAAAAAGGATTTTTAGAACTGCCTATGAGTTTAAATAAAATACCTTTATATATTTATAAAGATGATTTTAAAGCATGATTGCTGATTTGCTGAAGCCTGCTGGATTCTACAGGCTTAGTCATCAAGGTTTTCTGACTGAATTATAAGCATTATAATTGTATATTCTGAACCCAGAAGAGCAAATCTAGATGGAACTAAGTCATTAACCTGAAGGATATGGCTGATTTTTCTAAACATCTATTAAAAAACATTATGAGTACTTGTTTATCTGCACTTCTATAAGCTCTCAGCATTGATTCTATTTATTTTTCTGCATCTAATTACTTTGCATAATGATATGTTTATACTACTGGCAATCTCTTTTAGAGTGGAATTATGCATACAGTATCCATATAGATCTGATCAAAACTGAAGAGGGTAATACAGACATTATTAAAGTAAAACTTTTTAAAGGAAAAAAAAGCTTCATAAAGCATTTAAAAAACTCACCAGCTTTCAACGAATAATGATCACATCTTTTGTGAGTTAGATGTTCTTTTTGAATATTCATAAAATAGTGATGAAATCCTGTCTTGTGGGAATTTTGCTATTCAGCCCAATAGCATCAGAGATTCTTCCTGAATTCTTCAGCTGAGTTTATGTTGTCTTCTTTGTTCTAGAGACAGCTGTGACAATCTTGTGATGACAAGATTCAAGTAAGCTTTCCAGTGTCTTCAGATTGCATCTGGACGCTACATATTGTAAGGGCAACCTTTTCTGTGTTGTGCTGTTTCCTTTTGGTAAAGATATTATCAAATTAAATATATATATATAGTAGTGAAGATAACAGGAAGGAAAGACAATTTTATTCTTCTTGAGATCAAAAATGAAAATGAGGGAAAGTTCAGAACATTTAAATTTATCTCAGCCAAGTCTCATGTCCTTCATTTCATTAGTTATCTGAAGCACTTTACTTTGTGGTTTACAAATAATTTTTCTGATGTTCATGTTCTGTGGCAAAAGGTAATAGGCCTAGCTATCTCTTCTATATTCTGCTTTATTCCAGGATTTGGCTACAAACTCACAGTAGATTCTTTTTCCCTATAATCACATTTTTTTCTTCATTCCTTCTTCCTTCCTCTCACTGAAAATATGTGCACTCTTAAAGGTGAGGAAATGTCTTTCCCTTCATAATTGATGATGTAGTTCTCCTTTGAAATTAATTCCAGTTGCATATGATAATGTGATTCTGAGTAAACTCTTTGAAGTTGAGTGCAGTTTAGTATGTTGTCAAATACAACAGTAATTTATCATCTCTGGGATGAGCCTGGTATCATTCTGCCCCCAAAACACATGAATTCATTTTCAGATTGCTCTTAGGCCAGTTCAGCAGGTGGCTGACATGAATTGGCATTACAAAGCAAAGAATGGAAAGATCACATCTGGAAATCATGACTGATACTAATGAAAGTCAGTTGCATAGCTCAAAAATCAGTCCATCACACAGATAGGAATAGAGGAAGGAGAGGTAAAAGCTTCATTCAGGCATGCGAAGGCTCCTTCTTTTGGGATACTTCTGTTCCTTCTGCCATTGTCCCAAAATAACATCCAGGACTGCAACTGTTTAGTTGTGGATTTTGCTCAATACACCACACAAGCAACCTATGCCATGATATGTTTATGTTATTCTGCTTCTGTCATGCAACATACCTATGTTTTCAAGAACAAAGACTGTTTTGCAAAAAAACCTGCTGAACAAAGGCTGGTTCCTATTAACCAACTGAGCAATAATTTGGATTTAGGATTATTAGTGATTGCTTTCTGAATTTATTTTGCAATGCAGGCCTGACCAAACCATTCTGGTAGCACCTACTTTATTATTAAAAAAAAAGAAAGGTGTAAAAGGTATATAAAAATAATAATTGCAGTTCTAAAATATATCATTGAGCATATCCACCATTTTTTCATTCCTCCCCATTGATTTCTCAGGCAAGGGAAAATGATAATTGATGATTTAACTATGTTGTAAGACAGCTTATTTGAAGGAACACAATACGTTTATTTTTGAGCTATAAATTTAAATACTCATCTTTAATAGTTAATACACTAATACTGAAGTTTATCACTCAAACCTGTATTCCTTTGAGATGGATTGGCCCTGGCTGAACACCAGGTGCCCACCAAAGCCATTCTATCACTCCCCCATCCTCAGCTGGACAGGGGAGAGAAAAATATAACAAAAAGCTTGTGGGTTGAGATAAGGACTGAAGAGATCATTCACTAATTACCGTCACGGGCAAAACAGACTCAATTTGGAAAATTAACTCAATTTATTACAAATCAACCAGAGCAAGGTAATGAGAAATAAAACGAAATCTCAGAACACCTTCCCACCACCCCTCCCTTCTTCCTGAACACAACTTCACTCCCGGATTTCACCACCAAGCCCCCCCAGCGGCACAGGGGGACAGGGATGGGGTTTATGGTCATCACACGTTATTTTCTGCCGCTTCACCTCCTCAGGGTGAGGGCTCATCACACTCTTCCCCTGCTCCAGCGTGGGGTCCCACCCATGGGAGACAGTCCTCCACGAACTTCTCCAACGTGGGCCATTCCCACGGGCTGCAGTTCTTCACGAACTGCTCCAGCGTGTGTCCATTCCACGGTGTGCAGTCCTTCGGGAGCACACTGCTCCAGCGTGGGTCCCCCATGGGGTCACAAGTCCTGCCAGAAAACCTGCTCCGTGGGCTCCTCTCTCCACAGATCCGCAGGTCCTGCCAGGAACCTGCTCCAGCATGGGGTTCCCACGGGGTCACAGCCTCCTTCGGGCACCCACCTGCTCCGGCGTGGGGTCCTCCACGGGCTGCAGGTGGATATCTGCTCCACCATGGACCTCCCTGGGCTGCAGGGGGACAGCCTGCCTCACCAGGGTCTTCCCCACGGGCTGCAGGGGAATCTTCGCTCTGGCGCCTGGAGCATCTCCTCCCCCTCCTTCTTCACTGACCTTGGTTTCCGCAGGCTTGTTTCTCTTACATGTTCTCACTCCTCACTCCGGCGGCTGTTTCTCCCTGTCCCAATTTTTTTCCCTTCTTAAAAATGTTATCCCAGAGGCGTTACCACTATCACTGATTGGCTCAGCCTTGGCCGGCAGCGGGTCCGTCTTAGAGCCGGCTGGTGTTGGCTCTGTTGGACCCAGGGGAAGCTTCCAGCAGCTTCTTACAGAAGCCACCCCTGTAACCCACCCCCCGCTACCAAAACCTTGCCACACAAAACCAATCCATCCTTTTAGGTCCATGAATTTGCTTCAGCTGCTTGTTAATTGGTTTTTCACAGAAAATTAAACCAGTTTGCAGCTAAAATACTAGTAACAGTGATGATATGAAAAAAACCCAACTAGGAGAAAACTGTAATTTCTTTTAAACAATTATGATGAAATTTTACAGAAACTTGATACAGAAAAGCTAGTGTCTTTTATGTTCTAGATATGATTTAACTTTGGAAAGAACATGTCAGGAACTGTGACTCATAATTTTCTAAAGATCTGTGACCTATATAATGGGGGGCAAAGTTTATTTCAACGTATTTTTTTTAATATATACATAACTGTATAGTGTGGAATAGTGTAGACCTGAAGTAGAATTTTCTCCTGTTTTTCTGTGGTTTTCATAACTTGTCACATCCCAAATTTTTAAAAAGACATTTTCATATTTGCTTATTTATTGGTGCTGATATAAATAACAATAAAATAAAAAATAAACACAAATCCAAGCATCCATATTTCTGATGTTTTTTGGTTTTGTTTAAAAAAAAAAACCTGAAAACTTTTTTGCTTTTCATTACTACACCATAGCTTACAGTTTTATTTTACAGTAGTACTTAGGTTTATATTCTGTATATATATTCCAAGATTTTTTGTTGTTTATCATGAAATTGAGTTTGAACTGAATCTATTCCATATAAATTAATTTTGTCTATGTAAGGGAATGGTAAATGTATATGTAAATGTTCTTGTACTGAATCCTTGTTAAGAAATTTTGTCTCCATTCTATATATTTAATGAATGGGCTGAATTTGGTTTCTGCATCACAGCAATGTTCCATATGTTAAAGTATAAGGAGTTTGCTTTAATATACTTGTTGCTCAGTATAACAGTTACTATAGTTGTTGTGTAACTCCCTACAGGAATGAGAACTTGTTCTATTTCAATGTTTGAATGGTATTTAGCCAGCTTAAAACAAGAACTGGGGGCTGATCATGAGGAAGCTAACAGCTTCCTATCTAGCTGCGATAAGATAAATGGAGATGTTTGTTTTCATTTCTGATAGTCATTCCTTCATTTTCACATTTACTAGCACTCATTAATAATTTTTAATGTTTCTGTGAACAATATAAAAATGAGTTGGCCTCATGTTCTGTGGAAAATGTACGGAAGTGCCATTTTTAAGGTTTTAACACGTCATAAGACATTTAACTATGGTATTAAATTTCTCCAAACCTGGCTGAATATTAGCCATCTCTTCTTTGTGTCATATTTTAGATCATGCAAATTCAAGAAAATGATGGCCATAATATTCTACTAGTTGGTATCAAAAATTAGTTCATATCTCTCATTTAATTGTTTTAAATGCCTACTTCCAGAGATTTATTCAGAGGACATATGGCCTCTTAAGTTCTGCCAAGGTCATTCTACCATGCAATGTTCAACTCGCATGAAGTCAAAACAATTATTTGTGCAAATAGAGATATACACAAAAACTGAAGCACAGATCTGCTACATAAGCTACTTGGTAACATTTAATTGACTAAAAAGATTAGATTGGTACTCATGCAAAGGCTGATGTTTATCGCAGTGTCTCAGCACTTGGCAGAAGATAAATAAACCCACACATCTGTTGCATCTTTCTTTCATTCTGTCCATATCTCTGGTCCTCACTGCCATTACTGTAATTGAAATGCTTTAACTTACATACAAGAACTTAAATGTATATTAGTTATACAGTGGGAAATGATGTACTGTTAGTTGTCATGTTAAAACCTGTAAAAACACGACCTCAACAGCATCTTACAATTACCAATGTGACAGCTAAGAAACCTAAGGACTGGTCTTCAGAAATAGCATGCCTGAAACAAATTCCAAAAGCACACTCAAAAAAAATTGTTAAACCCTTGTTCATGATGTGATATGGTTTATCAGTATCTGAGTGTCCCTAATTTCTGGACAGCTGTGTTTAAGTATCACCTGGTTTATGTAGCTCTTTAAAGCACTGTCTGTATCAAGAGCTAGTAATGAGCTGCATTCTCTGTCTTTGCTAATGAGTTTGTACAATGAACAGATCTAGAATTGTGCACCCACCATGAAAACTTTATGTATTTAAAGCTAATGGAAACTCAGAAGTGATGGAGGTCTCTTTCAATTACTGATCTGCCAAGGAAAAGCAGATGGGACTGTGAACTGTGTGAACATATTTGTTGACAACCAGACCAGGTCATAAATCATCCTAGGTCCACCTAGTAGAAGATGTATCATAAAGGCATCTGTATCTAACAATGGTGGAAACTTTGACAGACAAGTGTCCATTAGCAAGGGAGAGTCTTAGCAGAGTTGTGGTTTTAGAAAATCTTTAAAGCTGTCTTTAATATCAGTAGCAACTTCAGTAACAAAAGAATCTATAAAGGAAATCTTTACTCCAGCTCAGATTTCTGCTTGAAAGAAAACAGTGATTAACAATGATACTTGTCAAGATGTTGGACCTCTGCTCCAAAATTATATAAACTATTCTGAGTTAACTTGGCTTCAGAATCTGTTGGGTTGTCGTAGTTTAACCCCAGCCAGCAACTAAGCACCACGCAGCCGTTCACTCACTCCCCCCCCCATCCAGTGGGATGGGGGAGACAATCGAGAAAAGAAGCAAAACCCATGGGTTGAGATAAAAACGGTTTAATAGAACAGAAAAGAATAAACTAATAATGATAATGATAACACTAATAAAATGACGATAGTAGTAATAAAAGGATTGGAAGGTACAAATGGCGCACAGTGCAATTGTTCACCACCTGCTGATGGACACCCAGTTATTCCCCAAGCAGTGATCCCCCTGCCCCCACTCCCCACAGTTTACATACTAGATGTGACGTCCCATGGTATGGAATACCCCATTGACCACTTTGGGTCAGCTGCCCTGGCTGTGTTCTGTGCCAACTTCTTGTGCCCCTACAGCTTTCTCGCTGGCTGGGCATGAGAAGCTGAAAAATCCTTGACTTAGTCTAAACACTACTTAACAACAACTGAAAACATCCGTGTGTTATCAACGTTCTACTCATACAGAACTCAAAACATAGCACTGTACCAGCTACTAGGTAGACAATTAACTCTATCCCAGCTGAAACCAGAACACAGGTGAAACAGAAGACACTCTGAAGCAAAATCAGAGTGACATCTGCAGTATCAGAAATGTTCCAGAAGGTGGCAAAACCAGTTCAGGAAGTTCTGGCCCATCATGTGCCAGCTTCTCATCCTCACATTCCCACAACTGTTCATGGAACTTCACTGGGCCAATGCAGTGTCTGTGGGACCCCATTGTAAATCAGAACAGGAAAATTTTTATGATTAGAAGAAAAAAAATCTGCAGAAAAAGTTATTTTTACATGGATCATTGACCTATCCAACATACAGTTCAAATACAAATGTATAGACAATGCTAAGTAAATGAAGAACTACATGCAAGAGCAAAAATGAGCTGAGACGGTACTACCAAAAGGAGCATTCTGTTCAATCACCCAAAAAGTAACTACAAAGCCTACTAAGGGTTGGGTGGGGGTTTTTTTCAATATATCTCTCCAAATATAGTAACTAATTTCTTAAGGCTGTCATTTATGATTCTAGATTAATTTTCACTTCTGCTTTGTCTCGAAGGTTGTCTAATATTAAGAGGGATCTTAGGGCAGCAGGGGAACTCAGTTTTCTCAGTTTTTTGTCAGGGGAGTGTTACATGCACCAGATCATAGTCATTTATATTTGCAGTGTCAAACACATACTATACAGTCCCTGAGAGTTTTTAGCTGCTCTTCCGTGCTTCTGATTACAGAGAGACTCTGATTACAGACTTGCGTTATTCAGAAACTCTTCACTGTGTTGCACTATGTTCTTTAGGGCACAGGCCTCAGTTTTGGAATTGTGACAGTCAGGCCTTCCCTTCTGAGGATTTTCATGTTCTTCCTTTTACCACCTTCTGAAATAGCTACACAAATAAATTAGAGAACAGAGAGGCTATTGCAGCACAGTATATTATACTTCCAGGAAGCCATTAGCCTTTGTGCTAGGATGCCTGATAGAGGCATGGGCAAATCCTCTTTCCCCAGAACTTCTAAAGATTTTTAAAACAAGTCCAAGAGGGCTGAATTGGCTTCAGGAGTCTCTGACCTTGGAGTTTATGAGCTTCCAAAGCCTTGTGAAACAAACAGTGCATGAAAGAGGGTCCAGACAGAAAAGCTGGATTAAGTGAGAACTCTCTACTTCTTTGATGAAGGAAGTCTGTATTTATGTTCTGAAAAAAAATATGGATCTTTTTTTTTCTCTGAGGAGCTAAGTCATTACCAGAAAGATGGTTGCTTTCTCTTTAAAGCACAGAATTTTATTTCTAGTCAAATACTATGTGTAAGCAATGAGAGATGGTTCATTAGAGAAAAGCTAGAACACACTATTTGGGATTAATAGCTTATTTATTACATGGTGACTAACTGGAATAATTTTTACATCAAAATTTTAATTTACACTTCTCTAAAGCTGTTGATTTAAAGGTGACTTTAGCATTCCTTGGTTAGCTATAGCTCTTTGCAAGTAGTAAATCTGTTTTCTGTGACATTAGGATAGAGTCTTTGTGTTATCTACACAAAGACCATTCCCAGTGTGGTATTTCTCCAGCACTAATGGTAACCATATTGTTGGTATGGTATTGCATATTCAAATCTTGGGTAAAAGACCTAAGACTTTTAATTTAAGTGGATAATTTTGCCAGATATCACAATTTCAGTCCTTGCTGGTGCTATCCTGTCAATATGAATAAGATGCGCTATAAATTATTTCTGTGTGTCTGTGTGAATTGACGAAAGAATAACAATATTGTGCTCAGCATCATGGTGCATACCATGACTAAGAGCAAAATAAATTATTTGCCTCAGAAGCTAGAGGCCAAAAGAAGAAGTCTATTTTACTCAGACTTTGAATGACAGAAATATAAAACATCATAAAAACACGGGGCTTACCCCAAATCTTTGTACTAGATGAACAGAGGTAGGCTACATAGGATAGATGCAGTGCTGACCATGGAAATAGTTATGTGATCTATAGTCATATGCCATTAACTGAATTCTGATGGTAGAGAAACAATTTGGCTAAAAAGTTTTGCCTCTCAGTAAGGTCTTGTATATATGGCCAACCCAGTGGTTTGTTTTGGTTTAAGTTAAATGCAATCTGTAATACTTCAAATGTATGGAATATGTTTTGAATAATATCTAACCAAATAAGTTAATTTGACTTGAAAAAAGTACTATTTGCCCTATACAGACTTGAAAGAAGTGGAATACAAGACTGTGAGGGATTTGAGGATTATGTGGGATTGCTTCTTAAGTAATTACTTGTTTTCTACTTGATATTATTTGTATTTTGCTAGCAGTTAAAATCTCCACAAGCATTTACTTGTATATTACCAACATCCAACCTTTTTTCGGTGTAAACTACTTTTTCATATGGAATTGTGTCTAGCAGAGTAAGGCTGAAAACCTGGCAGAGGTTTTATTTCTCTGAAATGCTTATGATTATTACCAATAATTTTTACAGGTATCAATTCACACTATGCATGTACTTTGTGTGGAAGGAGATGATTTAAGTGCAGGACCATGATAAACATTTAGTCTGACTCTCAGTAACAAGCATAAGCATAGCAGGTGAGCACAGATGATTTTTTTGGTGAATTTTCATGACAATGTATACTTTACATATGTAATGAGAATCCTAAGTCACTGTGGTTAACAACAGCAAATATTACAGATATTATTTCTGGAAGTTATGGCAATGCATAGCGATTCCTAGAGGTAATGTATGGCATCATCAAACATAATAAAATATGTAATCTATACTTTGCACTGAACTGCTCATTAACCTCAACATTGTGGAACGATCAGTGTCTAGAAAAATAGGTTGTGATAATATGGATGGTAGCTATAGATTTATGCAAGGCCTCTAAGATGCAAATGGGTGCCAGATCTCAGGCAAATAAGATAATAAAATATACGAAAAATGTACCCACTAAGACAACATTAAGCCCAGATGTCATGGGAATGTGTTTTTGTATAATGTCATTAAAAGACTTCTCTGATTTTTTTTTTTTTCAAATTACAAGGATGAATGAAACTATTCCATTGGATAAGATATGGATTCTAACAGTTGTCCCAAACTGTAATATATTATGAATAAAAGTATTTTCTACAGTGTTCAGTGAGAATGTCCCCTTAACATAAAGTAAGCAAACTAAGAGTTAGGAAAAAAGACTTCTTAAGCTTGTCCTTATAAAAGAAGGTTATGAAGTCAGGAAATATAAAAAATGTAGGAAGAAAAAACACAGGAAAGGCTGATTAAAATGGAAAAATTTTGGAAGCCTAAGTCAAACAAATCTTTGTTTTCAGCTTTTGCTTAAATAGAAAGTTAGTAAAAAATAATCAGGGTTTCAAAATATAAATTATTGTTGTTATTAACCACAAAAATACAGATAGATATTTCAGTTTATCCAACATTATAATTCCTCAGGTGGTAATGGAGTGGCCCACTATGAAGTGAGTAAAATCTTATCAAGATACCAGGATTTGGCATGTTGACAGAAAATAAAGTGTTCAGCTCTAATGGTGCTGAAAGTGATACGAATATATAGACAGGTTTTCCCTGCCCTGAGTGTTGGATTGTATATATGCAATATTGCAAGACAAGAACATTCTGCTTCTAAAACAAGCCATTTTGTATACTTCCAAATGAGCTATTTACAGTGGAAAGCAGTATGTAAATCATCTTTACCTTACTGTACAAACTTTCATTTATTTTTAAACCAAAGCATTCTGGGGAAACTGTTCTCAAAATGCAGAAAAGAATATCAATTACGTTTCAGCTGCATTCTCAGGAGCATATTACTGAACAACATACTGTATGTTACAAAAAATTGATGAGGCAACAACATTAACTTACTGTCCAGAGATCAGAAGAAGAAAAACACATTTGTTCAATCAAAGAGGAAGCTTACTTTCTCTCTAAATTGATTTCAGAAGTATTTAAATTGGAGTTAAGAATTACTAGCAGTATTTCAGCTGTTCCAAACCTTAGAATATTCTATTTAGATAAGGTGGCTGAGCAAATTAAAATATAAAGGCTAAATTCATTCCAAATTCATATAACAGTCCCAGAGTCACTGAAAGTGCATTAGAATTAAATTTAATGCCTACAGATCAAATGAGAAATAATATGTGCACCAATTAATCAAAAGTGCATTTTAATGTTCTTCCATAGAACATCATGACTGACATCTCATAGAGGCAAAGTTCTAGATTTAGAAAGAATGGTCTTGGCAACATTTCAACAACTAAAAGGAGTTTCCTCTCTCCCTCATCCCTTCTTAAAGCTGCTATTATAATCTTTACTATAGGCAAATCTGCCTCCCTCCCAAAAAAACTTTTCCTACATAATTTCAAGTAGAAATGCTCAAATGTATTTCAACAATGCTCCTTCTGCCCTCGGGAAGAAGGGGAAAAAAAGCAGTAGAAGCTGCTTGCCATCTGCTTGTAGCAACTTCCCCTGAATTTTAAAAACCAAGGATAAATATTTACTTTTCACCAATGATATTTAGTTATCATAGGGACATTTTGGAGGGGAAAGAGTATTAAAGGGACAAAATAACTCCAAAATCTAAGCCTTATGATGGTCTTTTCAGTTCCTACGTGGTCTGTGGGACCCATTCCCCAGTTGAGCAAAACAGTATGTTCACTTTAGATGATAGGCACTAACAGAATACAAAACCTGGGGTAGAAAAGCCACCCAGGTATTTAGCTTGTTTTCTCAATACGTTTTGCAGTTTCTACTAGTTGTCAGTCTGCCAAAGTTGTATCACTATCCAGTTGTCAAGCTAGCTGGTTTAAAGCCTATTTATTTAAAGTAAGCTGTTGTTACCCTTTTATATCCCTCAGGGTAGTGTTTGGATGGGCTGTGCTGGAAATACTGCTGGGGGCTTATTTTTCCAGGTATTTTATCATGGCTTCACCTGCCTGTCTCTGAACATTGACTAAAGGTACTTCTGGTCTCCAAATAAGGGAAGTAAGCTTAGCTGTGTATCTAATTGTGAGCACATACATAACATAAAAATATTCTATGTGTTGTAATGCCCACAGGCATCATTGCTCAGGGGAATAAGCTTACCCTTGCCTGAGTTCTTCTTCTGCAACACAAGTAATTGAGTTTCAGGGACCAAATCCAAATGCCATTAAAGTCAGTGGAAAAATTCCTATTGTCTGCAGTGGTCACAAAATCTATGCTGAAGTGCTGTAATTCTTTAAGTGTTTTGTTCTGGGGGTGGTAATTAAACATAATTTCCTCTTTCTTTCAATTCATCTTTATTTAAGTTTCTTCCCCCTATAAAAAGTGTCCAAACATGTAAAATAGAAGCAGCTGTGTTTTTATTAGAACTATAAAGTCTGGTGTTAACCAATTAGTAAGAGTGGAAAAACAGAGCAATATTATAAATCTTATTTTGGCAAAGGAAAATGTTTTGTGAAGGTAGAAAAAAGATAGGAGAGTTGCAAATTGATTTGGAGCTAGAAGTAGGAACAACTGAAGATATCATGTTGGGATCCCAAACTCTTTAGATGTATGATCATAAAATACAGAATACTTCTGCTCAGCAGGCATAAAGGGAGAAAGTTCTCAATACTTTTAACAAGTTGAAACTGATGTATGTGTTTCATGATGTTATAGAATAAATAGGAGTGAAAAAGGTTGGCCTGGTCATCTAAGACAAGCAATCTGAAACACTTCATGTTTACAAGTAAGAGGTGAAAACTTAAATAACTCTTAGGCTTAAAGAGAAAAATATATAGAACCACATCCTCAGGTACAGTAAATGGGTTTTGAAGTCAATGGAGCTATGTCTCTGAAGATCTGGCTAAGGAGTTAGTTTCTTCACATTTTAGCCCATTATAAATGATGAAAAACTGTTGAGAAAAATGATTTCACAAAGACAGAAAACTGGTGTAAAGAAAGAATCATTCCTAGAGACCTATACTTTTCCTGGAGGCAATGCAGTACTCGAAGTATTTGTATTCGCATGAGTAGTGTCACTGACTGCAATAGCATTACAAGTGAATCAAGCCAAGCACGAACAAAACTATTTTCAAGATCAGAACCTCAAAGCTAGCGTTCCCAAATGTAATTTTTTAAAATTAATTGTGTTACAGATGAAGACCATACAAATGGTTGACAGTAAGTCCTTATTGTCATTACCATTATCATTAGTAGTGCAGTAGAGAATGGATGGCAGCACAAGGAAGCAGGCAAAATAATGTTCAGAGTTAAAATCCATTCACCTTGTTCTTCTCACAGTTGCAGAGATACCACTGCTATTTATGGAGATGTTTTCACAGAGTTCTGTTGCTGATGTGTGTTTATGGGTTGTGTGGAACAAAATAAACCAATAGAATAGAATATTTTAAAAAATCACAGCTGTCAAGGAATTGGTGCATTAAATGAGGACCAGAGCCTTTGAATGGGTCTGAGAGGTAGCAGTATATGAGAAATCTGGAGTTTACACCATGATAATAAAGATTCGTTTGGATTTGTATTGCTATCAGAGAATACCAGATGTTAAAGATTTGATACCGACTCTTAGGCAGCCACTAGTGGTTTGAATGCTGACTACCAGTATGATGCTATATGCATATGTAGATCAGGATGACTGTTATTGGAGGCAACAATTTTTAATCTACAATGCTGTTCCTTGAGCATATATGAGTTTTGTTAAAAACAGAATTAAAGTTTTGAAAGCACTTAATTTAGGAAGTAAACTCAAAAACAATTTTTCATTGAAGTGCAGAGGTTTTATAGGGCCTTTAGGGTTGTTTTTTTTTCTTTTAAAATGTCTTTTCTCTAAGAGATTTCAGCTTTTCATTCTTATTCAGGACTGCTAGCATCTACCTTAATTAAACAAATTAAAATTCAGAATTTGTTATGAGACAAAGATTCTTAGATTTAGCAGGATTCTGGTCCATGATACAAGTTGATGAAAGTGGAAAATGTTACTAGACTCCTCCTGTCAAAAAGATTGCTGTAATCATATTAGTAATAATAATATAGTGATGAGTACTTAAGAATAGAAGAAAGTCAAACCTTCCACAAATACTCACAAAGTATGCTAGAAGATGATATTATAAAAAAAAAATTCTCTGAAAAACACACTGTTGCATTCAAATTCTAGCAGACCTACAAACACCAACTGACCATGGCAGGGTAAAAAACGCAACCTGCAAATTCAAACCCGTTGCTACCATCAGTAAACCCTGCTCACAGAACTATCTTAATCACAGTTTCTCCACATGCACACCCCACAACGTGGTACATTTTGTCCCATGATCCACAGGCTTTTGCAGCTTGGGTGGATGAAATTAAAACAGTGGCAATGTTACAGAACGTACTCATTCAGGGACCTCTGATAGGACTAGTCATTAGGAGACATTATGTTTTTTTAAAGCAACCCCCCTTCTTTAACCTGTTACTTCAGAGTCTCAAAGGAAACCTACAAAACCCCCTTACAAAACAAGCCTAAAATATAAAATGTTTAGCTCGTCTGGAAACTAAAACTCATGAGCTGGAAAGAGGTGTGGGTTTTTTTGAACGTGAGTGCTCCCAGCTAGTGGAAAAAATGAGATTTTCTGTTTCTGCTTTAGGCCTGAAGAAGGGCTTGCATACTCAAAATCTTGTCTGTTTTATTCAAATATGTCGAGTCATATCACTAATGCTACCACTTTCCCCTGGTAACCTGGCCTTTTAAAAAACAGTGTAGGATACAATTGTAAGAGTCAAATGGGATTTTTAATAAAAATAATGTTTTCAGTTCAGTGACAACTTAAAAAATATTCCATTGAACACCATGATCTGGGAAATTTTTTTCTTACTAATGTGAGAAAATTCAGATTAGACCAGTCAGTAATTGCTTATGACTTTTTCATAGGAAAATGCCAATTCATGAAAAAACTCAATTTCTGAGAAAAAAGTAATTTTCACCACATCATATGCTTCATTTTAAAAATTAAATATGACCATTCTGCTCTGATATTTTTTGAGGGAAAAAGGTCCCAATTTTTGTTTTCAGATAATTTTAAAATTTAGCCTCCTATATAGTAAAATATTTTATGATAAAAACTTCAAGATAAAAAGAAAATTGATTGTCCCAAAGTGAAGTCTGTCTGTTTCTGCATACAATTATTTTAAAATGTTGTTAATTCAAACCCCAACAGTTATTGTTGGACATGGAAACTGTTCTCTTCTATTTCAGACATGAATGTGGCAGCTTATACCTAAATACTACCAAAAATATCAATGCTTCCACATATTCCTTGAAATAACAGAATTTATAACATATACTGAATAGCTGAAAAGCATTACATTGTCTGTACAGCTATACTTGTTAACATCAGCTAAGAATAATTTTGAAGTGGAGTGTGGGGAATACAGGGAAATAAGAAACTCTATGATGCAGTTCATATCTTAAATAAGCTAAATCAATCTTTGATGAAAGCTATTTCTCCCAGCTGACTAAATAAGAAAACTTCCTAACTTCAAATCTTCAGTCAGTCACTGGTGTAAAACCATGTGGTGTATTTCCTCCTCACTGATATTTAGCCATCAGTTTTAGATTGTGCCTGCTTTTGGAAGTGCAGGAATGTCACAATTTCTCTATGGACAAAAGCTTTTATTACTACCAAATCAAATGCCTCTCAAACTTATTCTAGGAGAGGAATGAAATTTAAGCTTTACTTGGTGACTGTAGACATGAACAATCAGACTGATTGACTTACCTTTTGGGAAACCATTTTTGCTATTCAAGATCTAACACTGCTGCAGATGGACTACTTACATCAGCAGTAGAATGAATATGTTCAGAAAACATACTCTGATTACAAGAGGTTGCTAGCATGAGAATAATCAACTCAACCAATCAACACTACAGCCAAGTACACACACACACACACACACACACACACACACACACACACGTTCCATGAGTTTATAGGTCTGTTCTGGAAAATAGAGAGATTTAGGAGTCACAGTATATGAATAGCTGAATATTTGCCCTTAGCACAACAGTGTTATGGAAGATGCTTCTTTGTTTTATATATCCAATTCATATAGGATTTGGAAATTTATATGATTCTTGTATTAAAATCTGTGAGTCTTCTATATGCTTAAATGTCTGTGAAATGTTTGTTCTCTAGATAAATAATTATTCATGTGTAAATTGTGACTTTTGCATGCCAGCAAGAGTTTTTATCATTTATCATTTGTCATTTGCCATTTCATAGTCACTAACACAATTATTTCCTCTAGTCAAGGAGCAAAAATAGCACAAAATTACTCAGGTGATTCTCTAAGTGAAAAGTGAGTATTAGGGATGAAACACCCATTTTCAGAAAAGAGGATTCAGTAAGATCAACGCAGCTGTAAATTAATCATGTGCCCAGTTTGTAATGAATAATTTCACATTCTGGAATGTAAAATGTTTATTATTTGCTCATCTGAAAAGTTCTTGTAGACCTTGAACTTGGTTTCCAGAGAAGGAAAGTAGCGTCTAATACTAAGCTTAAGTTAAATTTTTTCCAAGTTAAAAAAATTAAGGATTGTTTTCTACAAATCTCATCATTTAGCCATTAACTCCACAATGTCTACAATTACTAATTCATTTTCATAGTTGCTTCTTATGGTAAGATAGAGAATAAAATTTCCTGAAGTTTACATGTACATCTTCTGTGAATACTTCATATTATGCTTAATTTTGTTTGCTTGTGGTAAACACCTGATGAATCTGATACCAGTTTTATTCTTAGGAATGAAAAATCTTGTTTGAAGTTGTAGTACTAATATTTAACTGTGTCAAACCATCTAGCAAGTAATTAATAAATATTTTATAACTGTGACTATTACCTCAATAATTGTCAGGAAAAATTAAGGTGTTTTCAATGAGAAAAAGGCTGTCTAACTGGCTATGTTGTCAAACACTAAAATGATATACAATCTGTACCCGCAGAACTGCTGTTATGTTGTCTGTATGTTTGCACAGAGTGGATGGTAAGTGTTACACTGGTAACCCTTAAAAAAGAAATCAAACTATTTACACTGCCGTGAGTTTGTGGTTAAGAGGTAGGTAAAAGCTCAAGTTCAGACATCAGAGAAGAAATCAGGATCAGTCATATAATGTGTATAGATAGGAAAGCGTATCTGAAATAGGGAAAGTGACCAGCTAATATATTTCCTGAGTATTAAATGATTATATATTGAACAAGTCTGTTGACAGTCCTTTTTTTTTCAGAACTGAGAAGAAAATGAACATTTGTACTGTGCCTTGATGAAAATGTATGAAGGGAAAAACTGTTTTGATCTTAAAGGAAGTGCTTATAAAAGAAAAAATGTTATTCACAGGATCATAATATATTAGAGAAAGGTGTAAGAATTCCTGTTAGACCTTAGACACCTAGCAGGTGTCTAAGAATTGAATCATTATGATTTTACTGTGAGTTTCAGGTCTCAGGCTGTGTATTTCAAATTAAGTGGTATAGGTCTCTGCTTTAAAATGTAACAAAATAAAAATACTTTTACATAATTCTGTGAAATTAATTTTTAATTGATGTCTAGTTTTCCATATAAATCCAAGTAAATTACTCTATGCTATATGGCTATTTTGTCACAACCAATAATGTTTCCTATTTACTCTTAACTAGGTAAAAATGCTAATAGCTGAAGAGAGAAAGTAATGTTAGATAGACCTGTTAAGCTTTCAGCTAGAATGAAGTAACTGTCCTGATATCACTTTGTTACATGCGAAGAGAATTTGGCCCCAAATGCTACCCTTGTGCTTCTCTAGATAGAGCTGGTCAGTCTGTGGACAAATACACTGCCCTTATGGAAGCACTTTGCCATATATTCTGTCTCCATACATACATTAGTGTAAACAAAAAAGATTTATAGAAATATACATTATTACTACCTCCTCTATGGTTCATATAAACAGAAACTGTCTGTCTATTGTTTAATCAGATGGCAAATAGTGTATAGTCTTCTACTTAGAAATATTATCGCTTGAACTGGAACTTCAGCCATGTAAAAAACCCCCCTCTTTATTATTTATTATTCCTGCTATTCAAAACTTTTCCCTCACAGAAGAGATATGTATCTGCCTAACTATGGAGATAAATATATATATTACTATACGCATAAATGCAAGTATGTATTTGCTTCCAGAGTGGGATTAGTTTTAATGAGAAATGAGGGGAGAAGAGAAGACGGTACCCACCCTGTATTGTTCAAAGAAAAATGTATTTGGTGGTGTTTGCCCAGTATAACCTTTTCTTCTGTGGACTACTACAAGCATAATTAGTTATTCTCTTTTTCCCTGCAGAGAGTATTAAATAGCCACTGAATAATCTGATTTACAATGGAGGCAGTGTATACAGTAAAAAGTAAATGAATGAGAGAGTTTTTATAAGTAATGACTAGCAAATTATTTTGTGACAACTAAACTGCTGGCTTCTGTGCTTTAAGAATTTAAATATTTGTTAGCAAGTTTATTGTAAACCCTGATCAAAGTGAAGGTTGAATGTCTAGACAAACATTTCTGTAGCATATGTCCCTCCAGATGGGCAGAAATTCTAACAAAAGAGACTGAAAATAAGTTTAGCCATGTTTTGATCAGACTCAAACCATGTTTTGATCAGATCCTGCCATTAAACAAGTGATACATGTACATGAGAGACCTTTCTACTTTTGCTCATGCTTTTAATTACCCTCTTCTATGTAAAAAAGGAAAAGTATAATAACTGGAAATCTTCCATTTTTTAGTATTATGTTAATGTATTTAATGACTTCACTGCTCTTGAGAGACTTCCCATGCTCACTTGGTCATGTTCTGGAAAGTGATTGATCAGGGCATTTGCATCAGCCCATCCTCCAGTGACTGGAAAATCAGAAATGTGGTACAAAAATGGGAAGCACGAGTGACTTTATCTACTAACCAGATTTTAATTATTGAAAGTTTGATATAAGCTAGTTTTTTACAATTAATTCAAAGAAGTTGAATAGACAGAATTTTCTCATTTCATCAGTACTTGATCGGATTTTGTCTTCATAAAATTTGTGATAGGCAGTATAGTTCAGAGAAAACAGTGGCATTTAATCACAGTAGATGAAAGCGACATAATCTCTTGGAACAGGAAAGGACAAGTTGGAGCATTGTGTATAAATTATTACTAGTTAATAATCATATATACAGATAATTTTACTTTGTGATATCATTTGTGCTTTTCAAGAAATACTTATTAAATTAGTATCTTCTCAATACCACTGTTGGCATATGAATTTCCTACAAGAATATTCAATTATAAATTGTAATGGTGCTAATTTCAAGTATTTCTATTAAAATTTTCATTACATAAAAAAATAATAATGCTATATTAATTTCTGATAACCTTTACTGACAATTGGATTATATGAAAATAAATCTTGATCCACAGTTTATAAAGTTCATTTTTCACTTTGCATTGTAAATCATCTTTCAAAGACAGTTAAGCCTTGACTTAAGTGCTTTGTTGCATGAAGGCCAAACCAAACAAACTTAAAAGGGGCAGATTTCTTTGTGTCATGAGCATAACACAGAACTAACAAACAATATTTTTGTTTTCAATATTTTCATATTTATATAACATGAGCTCATATTTATATAAGTAAGATCACTTTTGTATTACTGACATGTTTTATGTAGCTACAACCAAAAATATGAATTAGTACTACATGTTTTTAAAATGTCTATGGGTGCAAAATTAAAATCAGACTTTCAATGAGCAACACCAGCACTCAAATGTATGACATACTCCCTAAGCTAGACACAGGTTGAGATGTAGTTGAGCGAACAAATTTATCTTCTTACTTTTCCAGACTTTGCAGGAGTTCCCAGACAAGCAACTCCTACAAGAAATACTAACAAAGCTTTATATAGGGATAAGGAAATTACCCCTGATGGATGTATGGTGGTTTCTATCAAGTGCTCAATACCTCAGACAATGCTGTTTCAGTGTATACAACTAAAGAAGTCTTTTAAAGTAACTTCACCTACAGCAAAAGCAGTAAGCTCCATCTTAAAGGTGCTCCCCTGAGACAAAGCTTCATTAGATTTGTAAAGAGTAGCAAATTAAGAGTAAGTGTAACTTGTATCTGCCCTGTAAGACACTGTAAGACTGAATCTATTACTTGTTCGTCCTGGGACAGCCCGTCACTTGAAAGGCCGAATAAACATGCTTCATCTGTGAGCCAAGACAGTGTCACGAAGGCGGCCTTGGAAAGTGTGTGCTTCCACAGTCCTTGACTCTACGTGAGCATTGCGGTGCAGTGAAGGTACAGAAGTAGAGAGGGTGTAGCAGGAAAACACACTGAGAAAAATAAAGTTATCTTTATGCACTTTCTTGAGGAAAAGGGGAGAAATTTGCTTACAAAATGGTGACGGGGGAGGAAACAGGAGGTGAAAAAATTAGTGCCTTGTTAGTATTACCCAACTTGCAGAGAAACTACTGCATTTAATGAGCAATCAGAATGTTCATTTAGTCTAGTGCCAGATCTTGTTTTCAAGGAGACATTTGTGTGCTTAGATTGTTAATTAGCCACAGCATCTATAACCATCCCCTGCATGTAGGATAAGGGGAACAGAGTAATTGAAGCACATCTAGACTTGTAAAATCCAAAATGAGACTTTGGGGGAGGGAAAGAACCTGTGAAATAAAGGATTCATGTCCTTCTTTAGATTTATGTGAATAGAACCTTTGACAGAAAGAATCAACACAGATACCAGCCTTTAGTGAAACATACTGGAAATGAAATCATATTCTTCTGCTGTTGTTTCTTGGAATCAGATAATGGAACCATACCCCATTGATTTTTTTAAGTTTGTTAGGAGATGTTAGTATCGTGCTTACTGTGGCAGGAATTCCAGGCAGAAAGGCTGGAAAGACTGGCCAATCAGGAATGCATTTGATATGAGTTCAATACGTAAGGTTTGTGAGTATACAGTTAAGTTGTGAACTCCAGCAGGGGACAAAAAATTAACATAATAAACTGTAGTGATTTAATTTGATGACAGGACATGCAGAACATAATAAAAGACTGCATATGCCCAGGTTCTATTTCTTTACAAATAAGACTTTACATAATTTGAAGGAAGGTAATTAAAGTGTCCATGCCTAAAGTTACACTCAGAGTATCCAGTTCCTTTGTACCGTTGAAACTGCAGTGTCTTAGATACCTATCTGACCTTTTAGAGAGGAAGTGAGAAGTAAGTTATACCAATTTTTCTCTTAAGGACATGCTTTGTACATTGAATACATAATACTTTATAACAAAGAAGAAAATAGAAAACATTTTTTGGTAAACTGAATTGTCACACCTCACGTGAGAAATCAATACAGAAGCGTAATCAATAAGCAAGGCACCCTTGTGCCTGGTCCAAACAATGTAATTAAGATTGCATGTTCTTTCTCAGCTTCTTATCTGGAAGGATATTTATCTCATTCATGTTTCAGGTGTTTGCATGCAAGTCTGCAGGAACTAAGCATGCACTTCTGTGTCATTTTTCAGTAGTTGCTGTCATGAGGACAGGACAACAGGAAGGGTTCTCCTGGGTTACTCTGAACGGCTACCCATTGCATCACATTTCAAAGAACTAAACAATTCCATGTACCTATAAGTGAAGAAGAAGGGGCAGCAAAACATGACCTGTCATCCCAGCCTTTGACATGGCCAGATAGAGTTGTTGGCAGGATCCAAAGGAAGGTGTTTTCTGTGAAAGTGAAGAAACTGGGAACAGGGGAGCCTTCTGAATGCTGCAAGTGTCTTAGTCCACCCATGGTGTTCTTTGCTAGTCATTGAGGAGATGAGGTGGCATCATGCTTTCATTACAGCTTTCTGCATTATCCTTCTGTAGCATGAATCTGGCATGGGATGCCTGTGGGGTCCCAGGAGGCTCTTTTAGGAAGACATATATCTTGCTGCTGATGTACTAAGGTACCAGTAAATAAGAAGACTGGGCACTGTGTCTGGGCCACACAAAATCCTGTGGAAGGATCAGCTCATGCTGTCTGGACCAGGCTTGTCCAGCAAAGTTTCCCCCTAGCTGTTCCACTGGGCTTTGTTCCCAGGGCACTCCCAAGTGCATTTCATGCTGAAAGCAGTGAGGCAGGTTAGGAAATTTGTCATCAAAGGATTGGACAGAGGCATTGTACCAGCATTATATACTTACAGACTACAGAAGTGTGTTAGGTGTTGGTGACCAGGTGCTGGCAGGGCGCTGCAGGGATCTCTGTGAGAAAAGGCCAGGACTGCCCCGTGCTGGAAACAGCCAGTTCCAAACAGCTCTGGCAGACCAACTGCAGGACGCAGTTGAATCTATTTTAATTGATAGTAAATTAAGTTAATTTTCCCCAAGTTAAATCTGTTTTGCCTGTGATAGTAAGTGGTAAGCAATGTCCCCATCTTTATAGCAACCCATGAGATTTTTCATCCTATTTTGTCCCCCTGTCTTTCTGAGGAGGGAGATTGAGTAAGTGGCTGGGTGGGCATTTGGTTGTTCGCCAAAGCTAGCCCACCACAAGAAGTCTTACTGTCTAATATTAGACAATACACCTACTTACCAGTGTAAACAAATTTGTTGGGTGGGCTTTACATGGCTGTGTTCAGAGCCTTGAGAGTTCCAGGCAAAGTCATCAGCAGCAACGTCAACCTTCTTCCAGAAGAGCATGTTTAAAAGTCCAAAGTAAATTTAAAAGAGAGATAGTGATACCAGTAAATCAAGGAAAGAATTCTGAATGGGAGATACGGAGGAACCAAAAGAATTTAAAGAATCTGTGTCATAAAACTAGCTGTCCTATTGTGATTGCCTTCAGTAAATTAATTTATTTTTGTTCTGAGCACTTTACTGTGTGTTTGTGGGTTTAATTCATCTCTCTCATAATTTGGGTGCCTTGTCTGAGGCCATTATAGTCTTGTGTTACTCATTTAGAACAAACCTGATTGCCTTCCTCTTCTTGATGCAGTTCTTCAGATATGTTATCATCTTAGAAGCAACATGTAGTGGTGTTTCTAGCCAAACAGTTTTTCTTTTCATTATACTGGAACCGGCACTGTATGCCTTTATTCTAGATGAGATTCTAACACAACAAACAAACAAACAAACAAAACCAAAAAATTTGAATTCAAATGCCAAAATAAAATTGTGAAAAATGAAAACTGGAAATTAGAATAGTACAGTGTAGACCAACTGTGGAACCATTATCCTCTGACTAATTTTTCTAATCAGAGAAAACAGGAAATAAGCACAATGAAAATGAGAAACGGGTAACTGTTATAACAGAATTTTCAGTTTTCCCCAGTGGAATGGCCAGTTTTGGAAAAGGCTTTCAGAGGTGGTCAGAAGGTAAAAATAAATATTTCCTGTAAAGGAAGAAAAATTATGAAAAAATGCATGTTGTTTTGTTTGAATGCCCAGTTGAGTCTTCATCAGCAAAAAAGTGTCATCATCTTCAAAAAAGTGTTAATGTGACAATTTAGGACAACAAAGCTGCAGGTTCAGTGGAGCACAGATACAGAAGGAAGGGCTAACAGAGTTACCTCTGCGGTAATAATCTGACAAGGAAAACTGCACCCGTCACTGTAAGTCAAAGGATCATATTGGTTGCTCTCTAGTCTTTGGTGGCTGGGTAGTAGTGTCTAGAAAACAGCTTAAAAAAAGAGTAAGGAACTGAGAAGGGAAATGGACTATTGTCTCTTGGGGATTACCCCTTCAGTTATTAGAACTCTGTAAAACTCTGCAGAGAGTGGATATGGAGACAGAGAAGGACTGGAGAAGGGGAGAGGGAGAAGGAGAGAGCAAAACTTCAGGTGTAAATACTATTTTCAAGCAGTATAAAAAGAGTCAGACCTCCAAACTCTGCTCATCTGGAAAAATGGCTGCCTACTGATGAGTTCAAGTTAGAAAGCACTTGTCATAGTCATTTAGGCAAAATTTTGGCTTGTAAAAAGCATGAATAAAATAATGTAACATTCTCACAATGCCTTAAATCCTGTTTTCAGAAGGCTACACCCTATACACTTTGGCTTGACACAGAAAGCAAACCCAGTTATATCCATGTAGTAATGTGATGTGCTTTACAGAGTAGCCATCAGTGATATGGCCAGTAACAGTCTCAGCCCTTCACACCATTGAATAATGTATGCTGTAGGCTTTCTGGGGCCTAAAACTCAATGGAAGTTAATGGAACTTGTGTTTCTATTTGATGCCCTTAAACCCTACCTCTGTCCTGCTATGAATAGCTGAGAAAGTTAGGGCTTGTGATTGTTATACAAACCTTCAAAAAATAACCAGCCATTGATTCCCAGTGAATAGCCTTCAGCATTTGTGTCTTTGGCCATTATCTGGGATTATAAAAACTGAAGATTCATTTAACTGGAAGATGTAATTAAAAAGAAAAAAAATAATAAAATGAAAAAAAAATATCTGGATAGCATTACCAATATAACAGTTAAACACAAGGTGAAGTTTGCAGTTATTATATACTTTGTAGGATTTTTGTGAATGAGTCACAGTATGCCAGGAAGCTTTGAAAATCATAACTGTCCACAGCTGGAATGTAATGTTAGTGCTACCTTGACCTTGGTTTTGGGCGTCATGAGTGGGAAGTGCAACTGAAAGGTAAGGTAGGTGGTGTGTACTGCTTGTCAGCCCTTCAGAGAGCATGAGCATCACCTTGGACCTCAGTCAGAAAACTAGTGTCCATCAATAGGCAAAAAAATTCTCCCACTTTTAAGTTCTGAATGAACTTGTTTAGAGGAGAGGGACCTCTAAAAGGAGAGAAACTGTAATGTAATCACAATGATGAAGAACTTTAAAATGAGGGAGGCACTCCAAGGCATAAATTGGTGGCTGACAGCCAAGCACCCACACAGCTGCTCTCTCTCTCTCCTTCTACACAACAGAGAAAGAAAAGACAGCAAGAGTTGTGGGCTGAAATTAAGACAGGAAGATCACTTACCAGTTACTGTCATGAGCAAAACAGACTCAGCTTGGGGAATTTAACTTAATTCATTGCCAATTAATGTAAATATTCAGTTACTGATTCAGATATTGCAAAACACAAACAGGAAACAAACATTACAAACACTAAGGGAGAACACCCCCCTTCTCCCTCCCCAGGCTTGACTCCACTCCAGACACCTCTCCTCCCACCTTGTTATCAGCACAGGTTATACTTAGTCCTTTCAGTGAGGCAATGGGCAGCTCAAGGAGAGATTGCGGTCAGGACATAGCAATTTCTCTCTGTTGCTCCTTCCTTCTCACTCTCCACAGGCTGCAGTACCTTTAGGAATATCTGCTCCACTATGGAGTACCTCCTTCTTCTTCTCCTCCTCCTACGACTTTGGTGTTCCTGCTGTTACTTCTTGATTCCCTCCTGCTCTCTCTGTTCCCTCCCTGTTTCCTTTTCTCTCTGGCATTTTCTGATCCTTTTAAATATGTTTTCCCACACCTAGTGGTGGCTGATGTGCTCAGCTGTGTCCTGTGGTGGGATTGTTGCAGCTGGCTGTGTCTGGCATGAGGCAGCCCTTACTTAGTCTATCCTCACAGGGGCCACCCCTTCAGCTCCGCAGTGCCCACATGTGGAGACCTGCAGCCAATCCAGGGTCTTTGGAAGTGAAACCTTTTTAAAATACCTCATCTGCTGAAAGACTACATACATTTAAAAGAAAGCCCTGAAGGTGTTGTGGTTTTGGCCTGTGTTCGTTGGGTATGTTGTAATGACACCTCTTACAGAGTAGAACATGAGTCACTTCCAGAAAAACAGCGCAAATTCAGTAAGCAAGTGTTTTCTCACCATATTTTAGAAGAATATAATTATGATGGCTTTTCAAATATTTGAATAGCTCTGGTTAGTACATGCTAGAGAAATCTTACTTCTTGCTACACATTTCTTGAGCTAGGAAGCGCCAATAAATCTCTTATTGCAGGGTCCATGATCACATAGCATATTTGTGCAACAAAAGCTTTGAAAATTAAATAATCGTGTCAATGCTTAATTTGGTCTGATGTAATTTAATCTATATTCTGTGAAATACTGCAGCCTTGTAACATTGCAATAATTTCATTTTATTTAAGGGGAGACTGCAATCTAAGATTTACAATGCATCCTGGTTCAAGGAGGTCCTGTGAATTCCTGGCACCATGGGCTGTTACAAACACAGACAAAAAAAAACCATTCTAAAATCTAATGTACTTTAATTTAGTTGAATGCTGAAATAACTGATGACCTAGTAGCCACACGTATCTGTTAATCATGTGAAACCCTACAGTGCACTACAGATGGCTAATATTTTGTAAAAAAAAGGTATTGTAAAACCTCAAGTCCTGATAGCAGATTTTTTTCCCTGCTATCATATGGTACAGGACTATATAGACCATACAAAATTGGTCCTGAACTTAAAGTACCATCTAAAGCCTACAGTAGAGTTTGCAGTATGAGAAAATTAATTCAATTTCTCTGTAAAAACTATGACACTGCTACATGGCTCCAAAATATTTCAGAGCTTTTGCAATACCACTATAATAAACTATTGTGCCAAATTCTCCCACAGCTACACCCATAACACCAAATTGTTTTCAGAGGAATTGCCTATGTGTAAATGAGAAAGTAATTTGGCTTGATGTGTTGGCTCTAACTGAAGAATACAGAGGCAAAGGGCTCTTTCCCTTCTCTTTTTGAATCTTAAGGTTGATACTCTAATTACTTTCAATGGTGGTCCAAACAGCAGAGCTACCTGAAGGAAAAGAAATCATAAGTGCTGATTCTATTTGTCTCAGCTGCTAAGAAGAAAGACAAGGAACAAAAGAGTGATAGGTAGTCTATTTTGTAGACAAATGGTGAAAAACAGAGACAAACAGTGAAATTCTAGACATTAACCTAGAGATGTGGGATGTATTTTATATGTTCTATATTGTTTTCAATAAGTTTGACAGTACCAGTACTTGTAAATTCTAATTATTATTTATTGTTTGTATTATGACAGTGCTAAAAAAACACAGCATACATCCAAGTGTTGCAAATTTCCCTTTCCTTGATAGCAGATCAATTTAGGGGCAAAGACACACAAGCAGTATTTCCCTGAACACCTTTTGTTAAGCTGTTACTTTAAGTAGAACCAAGCTGGTTTTGAACTAACCATTTATTTACTCACACATTCACTTCTTGAGTACCTGGTCAGAGCACAAGTTGGGATAACAACACCAACAGATTATAGGCAAGAGTTTGTAAAGTCCCTCAGAGGATCCTTTGTAGGTTTTGCTTACAGCAAGTGCTATGCTCTTAGATGTGTTCCAAGTCTCACCACCCATTGTTGGTGATAGTGAGAGCTAATGGCCTTGTACAGCCCCTGCAAACTCTTTGTGTTCTGCATTTATTAGTTCTTGCGGATTCAACAGGACTTCAAGTCTCCGGTTTGTCAGTCTTTGGGAAACTTTAGCATACTACCTTCTCACTGCATCTTTTCCCTCTCTTCAGCCCACTGTTTTCTGGCAACAGTTTCTCCATCCAAAACTGTAGATACCAGTAGACACCATTCACAAAGAAGGGTCTTAATGACACAGTCCCATTCTATTTCACTTAGGGAGGGAGAGCGTGAGTCTTTAAAATACACCCACAGCTATGGGGTACTTTCTATCTTCTGTTCCTGGTAGGAAATGCAATCATTTATTTGTGCTTGCAGGAAGAAATACTTTCCCCAAAACTAGTATTGATTTACCCTCACACAAAAGTTTAAAGATTAGCAAAAATCACATCTAGCCCCTCAGGTCTTCAGGTGCAAACCCCCTATGACTGCTTTCACAGGGTATTTTATTCCAAGTTGTTGCTTCTGGACAGACAGTACAGTCTCAGATTGCTAGTTTCACCCAGATTAAACAAAAGTTATGATCAGGCTTCTAGTGACAAATGTGTATAGAAGAGTATTAATAAAAGTTGCTAGTCCTACCTTCAACAGTAAGTATCTATTCCATTGACTTCATTGTCTGACAATTACCATTTTCTTTTGCATAATCCTACTCCTAGTGCTGTGGAACAGTTCCGTAGAGAATTCCTGTCTTTCAGTAAACAGAAAATTCATTTTGGCAAGTCATGACAGAAAACTATCTACCCTCCATTTTCTCCTGGGAGAATCTCTGTCCTAACAGGTCATGCCACAAATTACTTGAAGTCTAAAATATCATATTGTCGTGGTTTAACCTCAGCCAGCAACTAAACACCACACAGCTGCTCACTCCCTCCTCCCCCCCCCCCCCCCCCCCAGTGGGATGGGGGAGAAAATCGGGGAAAAGAATTAAAACTCCTGGGTTGAGATAAGAACGGTTTAATAGAACAGAAAAGAAGAAACTAATAATGATAATGATAACACTAATAAAATGACAACAGCAATAATGAAAGGATTGGAATGTACAAATGATGTGCAGTGCAATTGCTCACCACCCGCCAAACGAAACACAGCTAGTCCCCAAGCGGCGATTCCCCCCACACACACACTTCCCAGTTCCTATACTAGATGGGACGTCCCATGGTATGGAATACCCCTTTGGCCAGTTTGGGTCAGGAGCCTTGGCTGTGTCCTGTGCCAACTTCTTGTGCCCCTCCAGCTTTCTCGCTGGCTGGGCATGAGAAGCTGAAAAATCCTTGACTTTAGACTAAAGACTACTTAGCAACAACTGAAAACATCAGTGTTGTCAGCATTCTTCGCATACTAAACTCAAAACATAGCACTGCACCAGCTACTAAGAAGACAATTAACTCTATCCCAACTGAAACCAGGACACATATTTTCATAACCTGAAGAAACACGGGCTGTTTCTAACTTCAGAAGAATTGTAAACCAAGAGACTTTTGACTAAAGTCTCATCTCTAGACTCATACTGAAAAGAATATTTGCTTTCCTGCTTGGAAGCTCCTTGTGTTTGCTAGAGGGTCAATGTGCATAGCAAGCAGTTGTTCTTTTATAGGCAGGCAATTTTCCACATTAAACTGTTGTGTAAGATGACATCACACCCATTAGACATGTCGAGCCCAGATACCTCTTCTTTAAAAACAAAACTGGAGTACCAGTAAGATGGGGCAGGAGACTGCTACATATTCATAATGCAGACTGCAGCTGGCCCACCCCAAAAAGCAGAACTCCCAGGGTTATAGAGTACATGTGATCAGGTTTTGTTGGCAATGCAGTACCTTTCTACCTGGCACATAAATATGCAGTTTTGGTCATCCTAATATTTCCTTCCTCAACAAGTCTTGAAATGATTCATGATCTAACTTAAAAAACACACAGCAATTTAGCAAAGTCAAGGCTTTTTATCTTTTCTCAAATGGAATAACTAGACATCAAGATATTACGCCAATTAAGGGCTGTTTTAACGATCCTGGCTGAAGTCACAGCTAGAGGAGAGCTGTGAAATTCATTTGGATTTGCACTATTATAGTGGCACAGATTGCCAAAGATCAACTTGGACAAGACATTTTTCTGGATGATAGAGCTATTCCTGCAAAATGTCTAGGAGAGAGTGAAGGAACAAGGAGACAAATCTGGAAGTGCTTTCTTCAGTATGTAGAAACTTCTAGTGATAGAGAAACACTCTAACTTGTGAGTCTGAGCAAATTTCATGTGAGAAAAATAAGATCTTTTCATTTCTTGAGTTCAGTGACTCAGAACAGGCAGAAGGGAATTGATGGAGATAAGGAAATCTTTTGCGAAAGGAAATATTGAAGTGTTTTTTCTGTTCTCTGCCCAACTGAGAGTTCACTATCAAAAAAAAAATCATATATTTTCTGAAATGAGAACTATGCTAGGAAAAGAAAAAGATAAAGAGGAGACAATTTCCCTCACCAAAAAAAAGAAGAGAAAGTGTATAACCAAGAAAAACAATGAAATCTCATTCACACATAAGCAGAAAAAAAACCCACAAAATGTTCTGAGCTACTTTTTTTCATGATAAACTATAAAACATTACAGTGAAATAGTGACAGCTTCCAGAACTAAACTTAAACTTTTTAATGATAATAATGCTGTAAAACAGCAGGAAGGAAAAGATACTGCCACACAGATACAAGGCTGTTTCCTCCTTCCAGTGCTCTTTAATCTGGAGAAAAACTTTATCACTTTACTACTTTACATAACAATTTTCAGATCTGATCTTTCACTTCTTATAATTGCAGTATCATTATGTATGGTGGGCTTATTTCCTACCCTGACATCAGTGGAACTCAGAAGTTACTCCAGTCAATTGAATTACACTATCATAAACTCGGCTTGAGATCAGAATTCAGCCCTATTTCATTAGACAGATAGTATAATACTTCATACGTTAAGGAGTTTATTAGAAGCAGGATGTGGAAAACATAAGCATACAGAATGTTTCATACATTTGAAAGGTTTATCTTAATCCCCATAATAATTTTCAATACTCCCATTAGAATTCATTTTTCAATATCAAAACTACACACCATACTGTGAAAATAGATCTACTGTCTCAATACTTTTTGCTTTTAAATAAGCCAATAAAAGTGGATAGTTATTA
The DNA here is from genome assembly GCF_929443795.1 of Astur gentilis. Taxonomy (NCBI): domain Eukaryota; kingdom Metazoa; phylum Chordata; class Aves; order Accipitriformes; family Accipitridae; genus Astur; species Astur gentilis. The sequence goes on along the minus strand of NC_064893.1, from coordinate 6,936,513 downwards.
AATCTCCAACAAACTTAGAAAACTGGTGACTCAGCTGTCATGTGTTTGAGTTTACTTTGCAAGGGACTGTATGACTGAAGGCACAGGAAATTCTATCACTGACATCAATAATCAGGCTCAGTGTCTTACTGTGAATTTACATAGAGAACTGCCAATTATTTGTTTGGTCTCTTTTTTGTTCATATTTATGTACTGAGTGCAAAATGCCTCTACCTTCAATGTGAAGTAAAATTTATATCTTCCTGGTGGCATTTCTTACATATACAGAGGTGGAAAAAGGCACAGTTGCCTGGGCTCTTGCTGTCCTACAGACTTGTTTTCTTCAAAGTACCAACTGAATCGAAGGTCAGAGGTATTGTGTTTGCACAGATAGTGATCTTCAAACTTCAGATGGCCAAAACTGTTCAAAACACAGAAAAGAAACTTAGCTATAAAAAAACCTGGATTAATTACTGTCTGAAATTCCTTACTCTCCTTCAGATATCCATAACCTCATATGCACCAAAGCTACTTCCTGTGTGTTTTTTCTTGTTGTCTGTCTTTATGACTACTAGACATAAGGTGTTTCTGACTCAGGAAGCGGACACACCTACCTGAAGTTGATGGACTTAAGTAGCACTCAAATCATTGATCCTCAGCCATAAAGTTCTTGGGCTTCGCTAGCAGCAGATTCTTAAACCTCTGCCTTTATACATGCTCACTCTTATAAGCACTTGCTGCTTAGTTGAGACCTGTGGGGTAGCAATACCTAGCTCAGGTCATCAGCGTTGACACAACTTTGATGTAACATGCTTCCACCTGGAATGCTGTCCATGAAAACAAACAAGGCTGGATTTTTCAGTTCTTAGCTTCTAGGGGAAAAAAAAGAAGTCACATTACTTTGAGTCAGTACCATATATATTTATTTATTTGCTTATAGTCTTAAGTCTTAAAAGTTGTATGATATTTCTGTATGCATGCATCCTTGAAGGGAACAAAAGGGACTAACTAGAACCCTGTGTGTATGTGCTCTGTTTATTGTCTGTAGAAGCTTTAGCCTTGAAGCAGGCCCTGCACTCTACAACTTCATGCAATTGCTGTGGGACCTAGAGTGAGTAGACACTTTTCCATATAATAGAGCTTACACCAGTAAAAAATGTGAGAGACTTGCATCTATAAATATTTTTCATTTTTAGTATGGAGTAAAAAGCATATAACTGTGCATGGCTATGACGTTACAGGTATCAGAGACAGTTTATAGGTAAAAAAAGCAAGGACTCCAAATTTAGTAGCATAAAGGGCAACCATCATAAAGTAAACCACCAAAATTTCAGCAATAGCTCTTAAAATGGTTCTCAAAGTTCTAGCTGCAGTTTCACAAGGTCATTCAAGGAGAGAAAGAATGCAGAAAGGCAGATTGGGGACTGTGTAGCAAGAACATGACACTGAAGAATTCTGCTTACAGTATAGCTTTCAATGTATACCAAGAGAAGTCTAAAACCAGACCCTCAGATATAGTGACTACAGCTGGACATGTCTGCAAAACAGAAGGCCAGAACAAAAGATATACAAAACTGATGAGATAAGAATTAATTAATGAAGGAACTATTTGACTCTGCCAGTATTTTTGCCATATATGGTACTTGTGGAAAGAAGTTATCAAAAATAATTTCCCCCACCTGGGTAATAATTTTGTTCATTTACTTATTGTTAGAACATTTACTTATTGTTACACATCCTGTCATTTGAACATCTATGGCAGTCTTATTTGTGAAAGACAAAACATCTGTATATAGTAAACTTTCTTAGAGCTTTTTATAGGTCCTTTTAATAAATTTGGTCCTTATATAACACCCAAAGTGGAAATCACAAGAAGTAGAGAATTATTACAGTTCTTGGTTGCACCAAACATAAGGAACAGCAAAAGAGGGAGACAAAAAGGGAAGACTTTCCCATAATCTCATTAATTAATCATTTAATAATTTAACATATCAGATGACAAACTAGCTACATATGTATCAAAAGGAGTAAATTTGGTAGACAAAAAAATGAATAATACATACTTATAATAACATTAAGTCTCCCTACCCCCTGCTGTACGCCCTTATGCTTCCTAGTGATAATTGTCCTTATTCAAGATGCTGCTCAAGATGTGTGCTGTAACACACTCCGCTGGGCTTCTGGAGTGCACATTGTTCCCCCAAATTATTTTTTTTAAGTTCTTGATAACACTATGTTGTTTCCAGATTGTGTCTGTATTTTTCTAAACAAAGCCTTCATAAGTCACTGCAATTGGCATGACAAGCTTTTTAAAGAGAAGCCATCATGTTTCCTATTCCCAAATTCCCCTGTTCCTAAACTCCATCTTTTTCTACCAAGACTCTGTTAGACTGACTGTTACAATTAATTTGTAGGTTTAGGGTTTTTTTTTTCTGTTTTTTTTTTTTCCTGCTGCATTAATACATGAAGACTTTCATCTGCAAGCCATTCTGTGTAAGTTCAAGAGAACAGTTTGCAAGACAGCCTAAGCTACAGAGTTTGAACATAACTTATCTAAACCAGACAGATCCCTCTACATCCTTCATATTTTGTAATCCAGTCACTTGCACAAAGAAGACACTTTATGTGAAAACATAGGCCATAATGCAAAGAAATATTATTAGGCAGATAGTTAGCAGGATTTAATAGTTAGTTAATATTGCTTCTCTTTCCATAGTAAACTGTTAACAAACAGGTTCTGGTTTCTTATGTCCACGAATTTTAAGAGAGATGATTTTCTGACAGTTTTCTTCTCGCTTCATAAAGTTTCTTTTCAAGTCTTCATACCCGGCACTGAAAATTTAAAACAGTCTGTTCTCCGGATTCTTTCTTCTATTCCCCCTTCCAACTGAACTTCTGTCTGAGCTAGCCCATTCCAAAATGGGTACTATAGATGTGAAGATGAAGATCAAGCTATAAAAATACAGGAGTGCTTCCTCCGTTTGTCTTGCAAGGCTCACCCTTCTCATCCTGCACTACCAGAAAGATATCAAAGACTCATCACATGGAACAAAAACACAAAGCAGGGACACATACTCAGGAATAGTTGGACAGAAAGTGAGGAGGGTTAAGGTAATTTCTGGAAAAGGGAGAAAATGACAGGCATGAGAGTGAGTCCTTGGAGGAATGAGATAATAGAAATATAATAAAATCTAGTAAGAATATCCCTGAGGGCAGATGTTCAGATCACATTTTTCAGGCACTGAAGGAGCAGATAGTCATTCAAAACCTTCGTCCATATTACACTTTAGAAAGCCAGTAATTCCCTTGAGAAGAAAGTGATATTTATCAGAGATAACAGTACCAACACAGTCTACTTATTTATACAATTTCATGGACATCAAGGAAGACTTGATGAACTAGAGTTCACTTCACACTGAAGTTCAGAGCAATCCCCCAGTTGTGTTTTCCACTGCTTAGCCAGACCTTCAAGTCAAATTCTCAGGATGATTAAATCACCACCAAAAAGATCAAGCAAACCTTCTCAATCTTATTTTTCATCCTTAAAGATTCCCATGCTTATTCTATTGCCATCCTTTTTTTTACTCTATCTTTAGCAGTGACTCTAACTGGTCCCAAAAGCTCTGGACTGTTTTGCAGAATACACCTGGGAGAGTCTTATTCAAGCCAGGGAAAATTATAAGTGACTTTGAGAATAAAAGCTATGGAAGACAAAACACTTCACATGGTAGAAATCTTATTCAGCATGATATGTTTCCCAGGCCTACAAAAATCTGGATACTCTAGAATAGAATAGGGGATATAATAAGAAAAGAAGGAGGAATTACCTAAAGATAACTGAATAATAAACAAGTGAATGTTTTTTTAATAGTCACTATTCTCTAGTTGAAATTTCAGTGTGATTTCTGTCTGTACCTCCTATGGACTTGGACTTCAGAAGGGGTTGTACCCTGTTCTTTGTGTAGGTTTCACTTGAGAGCTATCTGAGCCTGCAGCTGTCTTCTGATACACAACCAAGGAGGAAGAGTCTGCAAAGCTTAGCAGTACAGATAGCATAATCCACTGATTCACTAGCACCCTACAGCAATTTCTCAATCTGTTCCTCATGGGAACTCCCAATCTCCTCTCTCACTGTTTCTCTCTTTTTGTCATATTCCTAGACATACTCAAAGCTCTGATGGAAATGCTTTGAGATACTCAAATCTCCTCCTTCTAAAACCAAGTAAAGTGAACAACCACCTATTCTATACTGCATTTTAACACTAATATTCTGACCTCACATCCCACTTACTTAGAAAAATATCAGTCCAGGTGCCAGAGAAATTAAAAAAAACCTTGGAGATCATGACACCATCCAGCCAATCCTTGGCAAAGAAACAAATGTCAGAACTCTGTGGAGCTTTCCTGAACTTACTCTTGTTATCAGTCATATCACCTGCACTTGAATACAAAATAACACAAACATAAACATCTGCTCACTCTATATAAAAGAAAGAACACATTTCCCTATCACTTCTTTGGAGATCTAACATGTTTATTTTTTTGTACTTTTTATTTTCTTTCTTCTTTCTCTCTCTTAATTTTGCCAACACACATCTCTATACATATGAAACAGTGCTCAGATCTTCTCTGCTCACTACCGAGTCCATCTGGGAAATCAGACCTAGTTTCACTACTTCCCCAATGCTGTTCTGATCTCAGTGCTGGCTTCACAATACTGATCTTTGTGCTGACAAGTTGATGCCATGGCACAGAGCTCAGCTACTCTCTCAGCTCTCTCCTTTCTCGAAAGCACAGGCTTACTTAACTCTCTCATTCCTAGTAACTTGCTTTTTCCTAAGTTCTTAGACAACTATTCATCTCTTCAGGTTTCAGTTAATTCATTAGGTCTCATACTGATTTTGCAGTGATGGATTTTTTCCCCAGTAGGGTGACATAACAGCACAGAACAGAAATGCTTTCTTTTGCTCTCCCTTTCCATTGTATCTGTAGCCAATAACTTAGTTAAGCTTTGAATATCCGTAGAGAATTAGTCTTCCCTGACTCATTCTTACACGGTTGAGGCATTTAGTGTCACCAGTTTGTGAAATAGCACTGGCTATACAGTTCACTAGTTACAGATTGATATTTAAGCTCAGTATTTAAAAACAGCAGTTCATGTTCCTGGTTTCAGATATTGTCGCCTAGACAGGCCAATCAAGATCTGTATCTTCCTTTCATTAAAATAAAGTATATTATAAATTACTCTGTATAACTTTCTAAGAGTCTACTGGCATAAAATTGATGAGTTCATAATGCATTTAAACCCATTTAAATCATAAAATAAAATTTAGTATAGAAGGACTTTTCTCCTCTTCCGTGCAATGTAGCAAAACCAAAATGTCTCCTAGAAACACTAATTGGATGAACCACAGAATTACAAACCCCAGTTCTTTAGCAGTTGTGGGTGAAATCTCATATTTTAATGTGGGAATATATTGCTGGCTTACTTAATAATTAAGAAGTCATAATTTTTCAGCAGCTGCAGCAATGCACAGTATAACTGTAAAGTGATAAAGCAATTTAGCCTAGACTTTTCAAAAATGGGATTAACACATGCCCTCCCCTTGGACACTGCTCACTACCATCGGAGTCTGCTAGCTAGTTTATATGTATTAGCAGGTGATCCTTGGAAGCAATACAAATGAGCCTCATTAACTCCAGGAGACTGATGCTCTGGGCTGGGTGTTTAAGTGTCACAGAAACATTAAGAGCAAGGTTGTTTACTGTTGTTAATTAGGTGAGGAGTTGCAGCAAGTCACTGTTGATGGAGTTATCTCTAAACAGGATCAAAATGAGCCACATTCTATATACTCTCTGCTTTGTATTAATGGTGAGACAGTCTTCCAGAGTGACTACTTTCTGCTTTACTACAAGAACTACTGCAGATGTTTTAAAATTATATTCAAGCATTTGCAGTCTTCTGTTTTTCCAAACACTACTTTGAGCTGCAAATTTCTTAGTGAGACTATGGAAGGTTAGATGGTGTATAGGCACAGGCTGGCACAGAATATGACTGAAGAACAGAGAGAGATCAGCACCTCCCCCTCCGCTGCCCCCCTTGAGGAAGTTGTAGTCAGTTGCCTGCAACCTTAATTAATGGCCTACAATGTACATGTTATGCTACATTCTACAAGTATGCTATCAGGTGTTATTTTTACCACAGAACACTGGCTATATTCATAGCCAATGATGTTCATAATTGGTCAGAGTTGGGTAAAAAAATCCAGTAGTTTATAAGACTTATGCTCATTTGTTTTAGAAGTAGGAACGTATGGAGTAAAAGAAGCACAATTAAGAGAAAGGAAGATCTTTGCATCAGTACCTTCCTTAAGAAACAGGATCCTAACCCTGCCTCTAGCAGAGGAATTCAATGTGTTTAGCAGCTAATAGCTAGTAATTTTTCTTAGTGTCCTGGTTTCGGCTGGGATAGAGTTAATTTTCTTCTTAGTAGCTGGTACAATGTGTTTTGGATTTAGTGGGAGAATAATGTTGATAACACACTGATGTTTTAGTTGTTGTTAAGTAGCACTTATCCTAAGTAAGTTAAGGATTTTTCAGTTTCTCATGCTCTGCCAGCAAGCAGGTGTACAAGAAGCTGGGAGGGAGCATAGTCAGGACAGCCGACCTGAACTAGCCAAAAGGATATTCCATACCATAAAATGTCATGCTCAGTATATAAACTGAGGGGAGTTGGCCAGGAGGTGCAGCTCCCTGCTCAGGCATTAGTTGGCATGTGGTAAGTAATTGCATTGTGCATCACATGTCTTTTCTTGGGTTTTATTTTTTATTATTTTATTATATTATATTCATTTTCATTAAAATTATTATTCTTATATTTTATTATTATTATTGTTAGTATTACATTTTATTTTACCTTAGTTATCAAATCATTCTTATCTCAACCCATGAGCTTTTTTTTTTTTTTTTCCCCCAATTCTCCCCCTCATCCCACTGGGAGGGGAAGGAGTGAGAGAGTGGCTGCGTGGTGCCTAGTTGCTGGCTGGGCTTAAACCAGAACATTCAGGTAGTCATTAAGGATACATTCTTTATTTTCTGGGAATTTGGCTTGAGATTCCTGCTTCTGATTTGCAGAAAGACTGAGCACATGCAGCATGAAGTAGAATTACATTTTGAACATGTAAAATACAATGTAATGCTAGGCAATTAGAAAAAAAGAGGAGACTTAGTTCTTTTAAATTGCTTTGCAATTATAATAGATAATAGTGATTACTAATATCATAGATAATAGTGATAATACATTAAAAGATACTATTTTTTAACTTCAGTTTCTACATGCCTCCTTTTCTCACTTTAGCACAAAGAGGTGTTGTACAAATACATTTATGAGAGTTAGTGTAGCATTCACATATTCTAGTGATGAGCACTATGGAAAAGTCTACGAAGAAATTAAGTATCCTGTCTTCCAAGCACAGTTTGAATAGTATGCAGTACATAAGATATGGGGCCATACAGAGAACAAATGCAATAAAGCAAAATATTGAATAGCTGATGACTAAGTGGCTTACATTCTGTACCTAAAATGAGGAAGAGGTCCTGTAGAAAAATAGAATGGGATCATATAATTAAATGCTGTACCATAATGGATCCTCACTAGCACATGAATTACATTTCACTGGCAACATTAAATCTAGCATTTGCCAACATTTGAGTGCCTGACTCTGCAATTTAGTACTATTATTTTTATGTGAGAGTTTTGATACATAATTAGTATATAGAATATGTTTATGGTCAGCAACCAGCAGTTATGCAGAACTATACGTGTTAAAAAACATGGCAATTCAAGTTCTAGAAAACTATGTATATTCATATACAGGGGTGCCATATTGTCAACAAAATGCTAGTGGAGTGATGATAAATGTAAAATGATGCATGGCTGGAGGTTTAAAGTAAACTTTCACTACATAAACCGCTCCGCACTTAGTGATTTTGGACTTAAATTTTGCACTGGCAAGACTTTCTCAAACACTGCCCACAGACTGGGAAACTGGTAAATATAGGAAGACAGGAGTTAAAGGCACCTTTGGAAATGAAATATAGTCTTCTAAGTCACTTCAGCATTTTCAATAACTTCACAAGCTCCTTTTCCAACCTATGTAATACTGCTGGTATTCATTTTATGGAAGAACAGAGAAAAACGTGGTAAAGTCTCACCACCAGAGCTGGAAGTGCCAATAGGAGAGCATTGCTAAATTTATCCCGTTAATACTGTTTGCCTCTCGGAATTGACTTATGCAAGGCATAAATTTGATCTATTGTGCTTGAAATCCAAGAGTAGAAGTATTCCAGTGAAATACTTTAGCCTCAGGTATATGCTGCTTAGCATTTTGCTTTTCTGTTTCAAAAGTAAGAGATCAGTTCCAGTGATTTAATTTCAATATGGGAGTAATTCTTACAGATCAGCAATTGCAATCTACAAAAAATAAGCAAGAAAAATGGAGCTGCAGCTTCAAGGGCTGCAATATGTGATTAGCAGGCAAATTCAGCCCTGTGTAAAAAGTAGTACACATAGGTACTAGCCATGGGGGAGCACTAAATTGAAAGATGTGACTCAGGTCACAGGATCATTTATGCATAGGTAGGTATGCTCTGTAGAAGGAAGGATTTCTTTATTCTCCAAATACTGGAATGGTGCAGACATCCTCTCCAATGCACTGGGATAGACTTGGAGGCATGAAGTAGACCACACTCCCACTTTATTTTCAAAGCCCTTCAGTGTGACTTCTTCAGTTTCTTTTTGTTAGAACTGAGCAAATGGAGGAGAGATCTATATTCATTCAACCTTCCTTTAGATTTTCAGAAAATGAACGTGATCTGACTTATAATTATTTACAGCACACTGACATCCAGTTGTACTTGGAGAAGGGTATATCTGTACTCTTAGTGATTTCCTTTCCCTTTGTGCATTTATTTTTTTCTTTCATCACAGTCAATTTTCCTTTCTCTTAATATAATGCTGTTTTCAAGCTTTCTGGCTGCTGATGCTTGTCTCTGGTTGCCCCTCATTTACTTCCCACTGTTGAGTTGCTGCTCCCAAGGGCAGAACTGCAACAAAAAATGTCGAGGGACAATGACTTTGAACTATAAGTGCTGTTTCTGTATTGAAATCAAATACAGATTGCTTAGGCCTGTTTCTGTTCAAGTCAGTGGCAAAACTCCCAAAGTCTTCATTTTTAACTGGATCAGACTTTGACTGGAGTCCCAGAACACATGGGATTCTAAATTAAGGTTAGGGGTTGAGTTGTGTCTTCTGCCGTGTAGAATTTTTCTTCACAAAAACTGGGGCACTGATTGAAAAAGGAAAAACAAAAATAATTGAATTTTGAGGCAGTGTCCTTCCTTATTTAACTTTCATCATTCAGAATTTTAATTCTAAAAACATTACAGTTGAATGTTACAGAGATATTCCGAATCACTGAGATAAGAACCAGAACCTCTTATGAAAACAGATCTGCTCAGAAAGGAGGAGAAAAGCAATTTTACCAAGTCAAAAGGCAGAGCAAAGAGGTTGGCACCACATTTGTGATACAGGGCAGAGTCTTTTCATCATGCCATTTCTCCCTTTGCAAAAGAATTCCTCCTTTCTTTTTTAGTACATTTTGGGGGGCTGGGAAGGCAGGAGAGTCTTTTTCATGGTTTATTAGACAGGCTCTTGTGTTCTGTTAAGTATAAGGTTCTTTTCCATTTGGACAGTAGTTAGAGATGTGCTACAATCTGTTATTTTTGTAGTTTATTAGGAAATTTCATCATCTAAGATCATGTTTTTTTCTTTTTAGTTTATATATCCAGAGTATCCAAATTTTATTAACATGTTTGGTTGTATGATCTTAAAATTTATGTTTCAAATCGTCTTGTTCACTGAAACTGAAATTCAGACAAAGACGACAAAGAGCAACAAAAAAAATAGTAGACCCAGGTAGCTTGAAAAATTATCTCTGGGAAATAGGTTGTTACAAGCAGTATTTTTTCCTTAAATAACATGAAAATAAACCTGAAAAAAAGAGCAGTTAGTACTGCCAAGTGAGTAGCTAAATGCAGTTAAATGATGATTAATGAATCATACCAAATAATTTATTACAATAATAGTATGTTTGAAAAGTGCTGGCACCTGATGGACAAGGAATAGCACTGAAAAAAAATCAGTCATCTTGGAAATTAATTATTCATTATCTGTCAGTCAGAATGGAAGTTGTTTTGCTTGAAAAGCTTTACTATAAAGGATATGTTCACAGGTTTAGTCTGTATTGAGATTTCGGTTATCATCTATCATTCTAATAAAATATAGATTAAAATATTAGTCATTTTTCTCAAAGACATTGACAGGCAAAGAATGAGTACTTTGACATTTAACCCCTGAACTTCTGTATATCTTTAGGGTATGAATGCTACTTGGCTTTTTTTTAAATCAAAGCACTGGATCAAGCTGGTAATGGTGGCAAAATTGAATGACTAAAACATCTACAACTGTGAAGTAATAAATTGCATCTCCCAAAGCCTGTAGTTATAAGATTAAACAAAACCAGAGAAGAAGTAATGAGTGTTCCAGAAATAGTGGGACCAAGCATGATGGGAAGACACCAGGCATGAATCAAGCACCAGAAAAAGAGAAGGGCTGTTAATTTGTGATTTCGAATCATCTTCTTTTCTTTGTCACCAGAGAATAAGAACATGTTTACTCTTTGGTTTAAAGGTGAAATGTCACTGAACAGGGGAATAGTAGAATGCTTTAGCAGCTCTCTTCAGTTTGTCCCATTTCCCCTTAAACAAACTCATTTTATTATTGTTATAGACTCCAGGCTTGTTTGATCATTATGTAGTACTTTTATCATCTCCAGAGGAATACAGTTCTGAAAAGATACAGAAATGCCATGTCTTCCTGTTGGCAGCTGACAAATCATTATAGGCTTCTAACATGAACTTTTTGCCAAACAACACTCTGAATTATCCTCCAAAGTTGGGGTTAAGTGCTTCTGATAATAATAAACAGTAAAGATCTGTAAAGATCCATATAAAATTTAATCCAGCATCACAAGAAAAGGAGCACAAAATAACCATTCATGATTCTAGGCCATATAGACTGATAGCTGTAGTTATGTAGACTAGCACATACGCATGGCTTTCTGCAGAGCTCAGCTCCAGCCACGAAAACATTGTCAACTTCCTACAAGGTCATTTTGGTTTATAAGTCTTTTCAGGGTTAGGAATTTTAGTGGTTAACCATTAAGGAAACAATGTCCTTCACTAGAAAGATGAAACATACCTCTGGACACAGTAAAAACATAAACAGTGGATAATATCGAATAAATACTGAAAGAATTGGAGCTAGTTTTAGTCTTGAATGCCAAATTCTGATCTGTTTTTACATTTGCTTTCAGAAAATAACTGAGCTGTTGAGGTTGTATCACTATTGCCATGGCTATTGATGTGACCAAACATTCACCAGTAGGATAATAATTGGGTATTTAATATAAATGAAGGACTCTCATTCAGTGGTTGATCTGGCTCAGAGAGCACCTTTCTCTCATGCTGCTTTTTAAATGTATGCTCCATTAATATATCCCAGGTGGCTCCTTAAAATGAAGTAGGGAGGAAAACAGACTGAAATCCTACAATGTTGATGTTATAAAATTAGAAGAAACGGTAGAATTAAATCCCATGACCTTTCTGATGGTGGTGGATGATACTTATTATCACATACAGTTTGTTATAGTTCTTATTTAAACAAAGCCATTAGCTAGCAAGCAACAGAACTACAGAATTGCAACAACAGCATATGAAATGGAAAATGGTGTTTATCTGCTTTGATTAGGACAGTTTGTTCTTTTCTCAGAAATTTTATGTACTATATACTAAGCTTGCAATTTAACATATACCTGTCAAGCACTTACACATCACATATAAAAAACACAATACGAAATACTGCATACTACAAATGTTAGCAAAGAAATAAGGTTTAGTGCCTCCCAGGAAAGTTCACCTGACCTAGCCTTTTAGTTACTTCACTCAGGAAATAGCCTAAGAAAATAGATGGCCTTCAAATTAGTTCTCAACAGCCAACAGTCACAGGTTCTGTCAGTCCAAAGGGAGAAGTGAATTATATTGTACTGTGCTTTCTATCAACAATACTTGGTTTTAAGACATACAAATTTAGGAACTGTACCTAAAAGCCTTGTATTTAATCACAGGCATTACAATGGCTGCTTAGAAAGGAAAAGGTACCTTAAGAACCCACCTTCCAAATTAAAGGGTAGATTATAAATCCAAAACAGTATGTTTATCACACTGTGAACAGAAACTGAGGTTGGTAAATAATGTTAGTTAAACAGAAATTACAGAAAATGAACAGATATGCAAAGATCTATAAAACTCTGAGCTTCTTCATAGCTCATATATCAAAATAAATAAACTTTGTCACTTTTTTGGTCTATCATTCCAAACAAATCTGGAGGTACCATGATTTGAATTGTCATTTCTTATTTCCATCACTTATCATGTCTTAACTGTAAATTATTCCCTTCATTTTTGAAGCCTCCACCATAGGAGAAATTTCTTTTGATCATCTTTCTGTTCTGGTATAAATTTTGAAGGCTTCCATTAGATCATGTCAAAGTTGCTTTATTTCCTAGGTGAATTTACATAACAGGCAGAAAACTATATGAATTCCGATATAAAATAAAGACACTAAACTAATCCTTTAGGATTCCTGAAGCAATACAAAAAAGTAGCAAGTGTCACACTTCTGTCTTATCACCTTAAACTGTGAAAGTCTCATCTTTGCATTCAGTAAAAAAAAGCAAAATGTTCTATATAGAAATAAGAAAAAAAATCACATTGAAAATTCTTTGCTACTAATCTGTCAAGCGTCTACTCTACACATGGATTCGACCGAGCAAGACCAATGCTGTCAATTTTAACTGCAGTAACTTGTCATATTCCTCCCATAAACACAATGATGACAAGAAAGGAGTAGTTTTTTAATGCAAAACCGTTTGTCTGATTTGTATCTATATTGGTAGGGTGTGATATCTCTCATTGTTGAGGTCAGTTTGCTGGTAGCATTAGTGATACAGCAGAATATAATGGTTTTGTATGTATGCATGGCTGTGACCTGTAGCTATGCACAACGTAAGTTTCCCATCCCAGTCCTTGGCTACATCCCTGCCAACATCATTTATGTCAAGGTATCATCTTGTCGTCTGTGCTTCAGCATTAATAAGAAAAAAAAAAAGAAAGAAAGAAAGAAAGAAAAGAAAAGATAAAATGCAAGACAAGCATGCAGCACCCCAAGGCAAGCATGCAGCACCCATTACAGAAACACTGTTACCACTGTTAGCTGTGGAAATGATGGCTTGTGACAGTAGACAGAAACATCTCACCTGCACGTATGGCTTTCTTATCCAAACAAGTGTGCATATCATATGATTTACTTCTGTGGGAAAGACTAACATTAATAAACTATGAGATTCTCCTCTGAACTGTTGCCCTTTGTGCCAACGTGCCTTCCCACTGTGATGAATTGGTTTATTCTGGTGAAGGTGGGATGATGTTGGTTATCACATGAAAGCTTGGAATGGTGTCTTTAGAGACCTCTTAACTGTGACAAAATTTTTGCAAGGGGCAGAAAAAACTGAGAAGGTAAATCATTAATCCTTACACTTTTTGTCTTGCTCAGCACAATATTCTGCTGGTTGCTGACACTTCTACATAGTCAGGTATGAGAGAATATGAACAAAATACTTCCTTTTCAGTTGAGACACGAATCCCTTTCCCCAGAAAGCAGGGAATTGGCATTCAGATGTGCCTTAGACCTCAGAACAATACCTTACAAAGGCTGTATTAACCTGGAATAGGTGTAATCCACAACTTTTGAAACACTTTGGTTGAATGAGTATCTTCCTGTAACCTGCGTAACACAGAACCTTCCCCACATAACTGTCTCAGCTAATGCCCTCTTCTGGGGTCAAGACTGTTGAAAATGTAAGCATTAGCTAATTGCATTGCTAGCTCATCAGATGGCTCATCATAAGCTATTAATAATGCTCTTGCATTATTCTTATATCTCATAGGTCCAGTCAGTGTCAGTCATATTAATCATGGTTTTTTTGCTTTCACTTAGCATGTATACTGTCTCAATAATTTCTTGGTTTACAGGTTTAATACTTTTCTTCTTCTGTTCTTTGTCTTTCTGAATTAGTCCTAAATCTGAGTAGTTGGGATATTTCATGGGCCATGTGTTTCAAGACTGATAGTGGAACCCACTTTAATCTTATATCTCCTGGGAAGCTGCCTCTGTACATAAAATATTACTTTTTATTCTATTTATTAGATGGTATATTAGAATATAATATATTCTATATATTAGATGGTATATTATTAGATGGTATTCTATTTATTAGATGATATATAGGAGATTCAGTGGGAACTAGAACAAGGATCATTACAAATTACTTTGCAAACTAGTTACTAAACAAAACCAAGACAAAGCATTTGTAATTTTTTGTTGACATTTATCCAATGCTGAATTTTTTGCATTCCAGCTGTATATATACAGATATAGTCTGGATAGGAAATAAATAACTTTCTATTCCAAGGAAAACATTTGTGGTCAGTTTAAATTCTTATATACATTGTTTTATAAACCAGTGTAACATTTAGGCTTAACCTGGTGACTTTTCTTCTCCCTGTTTCTTTCTGTAACACCTGTTGCTGATCTTGCTGTCTGTGTGGGAGCCTGCTTCCATGGAAACACCCTCTGCACTGTATGGTGGCTGCTTTTGATTTAATGCATTTTCATAGCAGATTTTTTTTCTTCATTTTTATGATGAATCTGTCATATTTCTGGAGATTCCTGTAGTATGTATATTCTCCTTCCCTTTTTCGAAAATACTGAGTTTGTTACACATTTGAACACCAGACTGTGTGATTCCCTCAGGGTTGTTGATGTGACTTTGCTATCAGTTCAGGTCACACATACTAAGTCTCTACTTGATCTTACGCAGTACACACTGTGCAGGTCATCCAGGTATGTATAAAGTACCTACAGATTCACCACTGCATGATCTACAGCAAGTTACTTCCATTTGCTCTTCAGTTAAATGCAGCACTTGAAAGATGGGAAAGGCAACAGAAGTTACAAACTTTAGGACTTGAAATGGGACAAAAAAAGATAAAAAGTAGCTTTTCAAGCACCAAATTATTGAGGGACCCAATGGTTTCCTAGGGGACTCTCTGATTCACTGCAGACTTTGATTTTCCTTATATCTGGAGAAAAATAAAAATGGGTCACATAAGGAGAGCACCCAGGCTCAAAGTGATATAAATGTGGTTTTTTACTCCTGGTCCATCTTTTTCTCAGTAAAGTCAAATAGAGAAGGTAGGTGAAAATCCAAAGAGTCTAAATGGATGCTGGTTGCACTATGAATAATAGAGTGATTACCAGAGTGCCAATGTACCTTCTCTTTACAACCAAGTATAAAAGGCTAGAAATTGAGACTTTTTTCTGCTAACATCTCATATGTCTGCATTTTTAGTATGTAATATGTCACATATAGGCTCCTCAGTTCCAGAAGGAAAATGCTTCCAAACATCAGAAGAGATCTTGTACACGATGTGCCCATAAATATGACATATTGGGGCCTAGCAATTGATCAAATTGTCATCCTTCCTGTTGCATGGTACCAGAAGTCACGGTATTCTGGTGATCACATTTGTCAATACAATTTATGTGGTTAGTGAGTTATACCACTTTTAACAGCATATGGGGTTTTGGGGATAGCAAACCAGGCTTTGTTGTCAACAAAGCATTCTGAAGCGATTAGCTTTTTAAAGACAGCACCAGATTAAATTAAAAAAAGCAAACAACAAACCAAATCCCACAACATTTTCAAAAAAAGCAATCGTGGTATTCACAGACTAAAGACATAGGAATACCAATACTGAGGTCCCTAATTTTTCTTCAAGAATACCATATAGATGTTGTATACAAATACAAAACAAGCAGAAGTATAGAATCATAGAATTGTGGAATGGTTTGGGTTGAAAGGGACTTTTAAAGATCACCTGTGCAAAGCCCCTGCCACATATCGAAATTGTCTTTCAAATTGTGAAGTAAAAGTCAGACGGAAAATGCCAGAACAAAGTTTGCTCATACAGCCAGGTTTACCTGCATGTGAAAAAGCTGGCAGTTACTAATTAACATTCAGTAGAAGCTGAGCATTCCCATTTACCTAATTTAACAATGCTAAAGATTGAATTATTTTTTTCAAAACAGCTGATTAGCACTAATAGAGTGCTCTTAAAGGCAAGTCAGTCAGTCATGAGGAAGTACTTTCCTACACGTATCAGCACTTTCAGATGTGGATTCATGACCCGTTTCTTAGACTTTTGTTGTATGCAGCGTGGACTTTGTAGGGATTTATCACGTACACATTAAATGCCTGAGCAAGCTTTACCCTTGTAACCAAGCACCTCTTGTTCTCACCCCATTCCTACTGGAGATTTCATATAAAATACAGCAGCTTATCCTTTCACATTCTCTCTCCTTCTCTGGTGTTTAGGTAACGGTATCTTTCCCACTCTCTAAATCCTTTTGCTTTTTGAAGTTCCAATTAACCATCTATATGTAAGTGAAGGTAATCTATTAAGAGTGTTAAGGGAAGTGTTAGCTTTGGTCACTGAAAGTGGAACAGGAGTATAGAATATAAGAACATAGGATTGTAAGGAATAACATACTGATTACAGGCTACTTACCATTGGAGTTCTTTTGGTAGACCATTGCTTGACTTCTATGGCTACATGCTCTGCGGCGTTCATACTGCACTTATCCACAGCAATTTGTCCAAATTATGCTCATGCTCTTTACAGGCCTTTCTGGATGTGCACACAATGGAAATTGAATAATTTGCATCCCACTCAGCTATTCTAGCTTTATGATGTGTCTTCTAACAATGAAAAGATGGTTTACCATTTATTAAGTTTATGTAGAAAGGAGATCCAAGCACCCTGAAACATGGATGTCACACAGATCCAGATACAGTCATTGCATATGGTTGTTATCTCTCAAATCAGCTAGAGGTAAAACTTCAGATACCGGCATTTCTGATCTATACGAGTCTTTCTGTGGGGCAGGACTGACGTATAGATTGCTGGAAAGTCTTGCTCCTCTTTGTCTACGTAATGATTCCAAAGTTATAATTAACGGTACATACAGTAACAGGACACACCTGACTTAGAACAGTTGACCAGTCTTAAGTAACAACACAACGAGTTTGAGCTAAATTCTCTGACCTGACCTGAATCCTTGCACAAGCATGAGGGTAGCGAGTGGTGGAGCAGTGAAGGCCCTAGTTGCAAGGAAGCCAGCAGGAGAGGCTCTGGCACTACTGCCACTAGAGCATTCTGCATAGGAGTATCTGAGGTGTGTGTGCCCTGCTGTGTCTGCCCACAGACAGCAAATAGTATCTCGGGAACTGTTACTAGTCAAGCCCTGGCCAAGTCCAAACCAGCTCTGATCTGCTTTGGGCTTGGGGAACAAATGAAACTGGTCTCAGAACACAGAAAATTGTAACCGAGTCCTTGACAGCGCCTTGCTTCGTGCTTCGGTACAAACACTCTTGTCTCTTGACTTTAAAATAAACTGACAAGAGATGATCTGCTTAAAGTGTCACACATTTCTGGCAGCAGCGGTGGTGTGCAACTAGTCAAGTGCATTTCTTCTAGCTATTTCTCATTGCTGAAAATCTGCAGGGGGAGTAATTAGAAAAAAAATTGTCAACACGAATGATGTTTAAGGCCCATGCTAATAGCTCACTCGTCCCATCTGCTTAAGAAAATCATCCCTCCAGTAAATTCATTTTTAATTTGAAGAAGATCCCTGGTTCAGTCACACCACAGTCATTTTTAATTACGTTACTGAGACTGTGGTGGGTTTTTCTTGCCTTTCTGGGCTGGTGCTCCATTTCCTCACTAATGCTGACTCTTAGACTCTTCATTAGGATGACAGGGCCTCAAAACACAATACACAAAGCAGACCCGCTACCTTTTTTTGTAATGTAGGGTGGGGTTTTTTCTAAAAATAAACACATCCACTTCCCTCATTTCCCAACTGTCACACAGAGACACTTTTAGCATCTGTTGGTATTAGGAAGCTATAAATAGGGATATCTGGGGAACAAAACACGGGAAGAATTTTTTCCTCTCCTCCTTTGAAATAGATGGGAATAAAAAGCATATTTGAAGGAAAAGAGTAAAGGAGGGAATGGTGAATATGTATGTGTACATTTTCTTCTAAATAAAGATAGCAAGTAATCAGTTAGAGATACATTGCTACTGTACTTTTAAAAAAAGAAAAGTGATTCCTACCAAACTCCAGCAGTCTCAACAGATATTTGGAACCCACCAACCATTTTGAATGGGTATTTATTGGAAAAAAACCATGCACAAACTAAGAAATTTTAAGTGTTCTCCTACCTACCTTCAGCTTCAACATTCTGTGTGGATTAGACAGTTGTACATGGACAGCGTATTTGCACTAGGCTTTTGCTGATGAGATGGTTGATAGCAGCATGCACACAGCTAGCTCTCTCCTACTGCAGTCCAAAGAGTATTCTCCACCATGATGACAACCAGCTCTGCAATAAAGTCTGCTTCATGGGAAGGTATCTCATCAGTGTGACTAATGATCCCTGTGTGTACCAGGATATTTCCATTGGAGTGCTATGGAAAATGCAATGGAAGTCAATCAAAAGCATCTGGATTTAGGGGATTAGCAAGAACAACGGGAGAATCAAGACCTCACTTTCAGTGATTCCTTTCAGCTTATGCAGTCGGTCATTTCTTGCCTGGGTTTTGTTGTTTCCCAGATGCTACCTTGTACTTCTTTGCCAATGACTGCAAAAATGCAGAGATTTGTGGAGTGGTGGTTAACATCTTCACAAGAGAAAGGACACTAGCTTTGTGTATCAACAACTGCACAACTAAGGATATTCTTAGTGCCACGATCAGCAGCAACTGTGCTACAGACAGCTACAGCGGTGAAAGGAGGAGTATGCTGAGTAGCCATTTGCTATTGACTTGTCTTCCTTGGTGCAGTACTTTTTCCAAGTTTATTTAGTAGGGAGAGTTATAGGCTGGAGGTGTCACATAACCTTGTAAACTGTGAGCTACTCTCTCCCCCTTCATTATCACTCTCTGTCTCCACTGTTTCAATTAAAAGGAAATTGTCATCTTGCTCAGTTTTCTAAAAGTTTGTTTATAGATACCTAGTATGAAGAAAGGCTCTTTAATAGACCTTGGTTTGGATCCTGGAAAAGAGTTTAATTTAATTTCAAGAATTTTTAAACTGAGACAAAATGCTAAAGAAAGGTGCAATTGAAAGACTGAAAAGTGTTATAGTTCTAGAACAAGACTCCAGACTGTTGAACAGCCCGTTGTGCAGTGAACAGAAAACCAGAGAGAATCTCATCAAGGGTTCACCAGCAGTACACAGATTTTCAAGAGAAGACTCATAAGTGACACGTGGTCAAAGAGCTGCCTTAAGCTACTCTTTGTAAGAGAAGAACTGATTTTATTATCTTAAGCCTCTACCTTATTAAAACTTGGTTGTGATATTTTCTTTATATTTTGCATTGTTTTTCAGGAAATATCTTTTGACTATAGTTATGAATATGAAATTAATATTTCATGATATATTGTGGAGTATTATGATTTTTAATAAAACTTGAAACTTTTTTATGCAAGGGAAATATGCTTTCATATTGTGGGATGTGTGTTCCTCTGTAAGTTTTTAATAAAATATTACTAAAACCATACAGGTCACATTTCAGCAAAACTAGTACTTTATATAAAAGTGCAAATAAGATCTCATTACTGTAGATAGTTTGCAGAAGTGCAGGCAGGTGAAACGGCAAGATGAGAGGAACACATTAGCCAAGATTTAAAAAATATACTTATTACCTAGAAGTGTAAGCGCTCACACCTTTGCCCTGTAGTTTAACGTCATATACAACCATGCACTTACTGTGTATCTGCTTTTCTGGCATCTTCTGCATTGGACCCCCACTTTGGTCTGTGCATTCAGAGCTGCTGCTCTCTTTACTTTACACTGTGGTCTGTGGAGGAAGAAAACTGTGAACCATTGGGACCAATAGGCAGAGTTATGAGATTTTGGTGCAGGAAGTAACTTCCAGATTGTCATAAGATTGTGCCTCATCAGCTCCTGCCTGTGTCAGGATAAAGCCCTGCTTAGTCTGCTGCTTAGTTGAGAGAGGCACTGTATAATCCTGGCCTTCTTAGTCTGGCAGGAGTTCTCTAAACAAGCCATCCTTTCCTGTCTGACCCCTCAAAAAGATTGATAAAGACCCTCTCCTCACAGGCTATGCTTGGTTCAAAGCCCATGGGATAACAGAAAAGCAATAAACAACTGTATTTTTTTCTTACTTCCTATGATATTGAACACAAAATATTTTCCCTATAGTTTGGAGATGCTAGTGTCCATAGACTTCCCAGTATTAGAAGATCATGGAGGAAGTTACTTCTATGATGGGTGTCCTGTTTTTTGTTGTGATTGCTGATTAAGAGGTTCCAACAGTTCGAAAGTTGGAGGGCTAGACAGTGACTAGATTTTCTGGCCAAAAACTGAGCAACAAGACAGAAGGGCATGAACTACCATTGCAGAATATGATCTAGGGCATTATAAAGATTATTGGAACATGACAGAAGAGCAATTGTGGTGATAAAGCATGCACTGAAGAGGATGTGCTGCTTTGGAAACAAAGAAACAGAAGTTAAAGCTGAAGGTTAACACATACATTTATAGGTGGGCTATTAAGAGTTAGGAAGGAAAGCACAATAAGACTGAGCTGGCTAAAATAAAAAGCATCAAATTATTTTGGGGGGCAGGCCTAGTAAAAACATGTCTACTATAATAATACAGGGAGTCTGGTACAAATTCCTGTGTCAAATTTGGAAATTAATAGAGATTTCTCTAAAGCTGTAGAGGAATAAATACTAACAGGAGTTGATTTCTGAGAAGTAGACTGGAGAATAAGTTCTGCTGACAATGGTGAAGCCTAGATATTCCTCAGTGTTACAAGTGATATGATTTTGAGGGTTTGTTTCTTTTCTTTTATCAAATAGTAGCTGAACTGAAAAATTGTGATGTTATTTCAGACAGGCTGGTGGGAGATTAGGTCACAGAAAATAGTTATTGCTTGATTCAGTTTAAACTGAAGTCAATTTAATGTGAGTCAGATCAAACTAAAGGTAAGGACAAATTTGAATAAATCTGTGAATAAAGTTCCATATTTCAAAGGAGTGAACTCAGAAATTCTTAAGGAAATAGCTAGTAAAGTCAGCTGTATTGGGGAGCTGGATATGGAAAGGTTTGAATTTCTTTAAACCAGAAACACTAAAAATTTCAGTACACTGTGCAACCAATATGAAAGAGCTCTAGAGTAGGTATATGAATAACCTTAAAATCATATTAGCAGCTAGCCAAGACTAGCCTAAATAACATATTAGCCCTGTTTCACACAATTTTCCTGAGCTACAAGCTGAACTCAAACAAAAGACCTTCTCACAATGGGATTACCTACAGTGCATAATACAAGTCTGCCTGGTGTTATTTCTAGAGGTGCTTGAAAACTCTTGTAAATATCAAATGCTACACAGTTACAGAAGGCCTCAGTGGTAATCATCTAATGCTAAAAACCTTATTAAATGTTCAAGCCCTATGGCTAGCAGAGGTCATCAAGTTTTGCAGGAGTTTAGATGTTTAGCATCCATTTGGGTAACTACCTATTAATAAATTTCAATGCTGGCTGGCATACACGTCATAAAAAATGACAGTCAGGAAAAAATACAAGAAAAATGTGGAGTCAATACAATATTATTTTACACTAAAGTATAGTTTTACTGGGTCAATTCACAGAAATTATTGTTATACAGCATTGTGAGCAAGCTTTATAGCATCAGAACATCAAATTTCTGTTTTTCGTATTGTTATGGACCTATTCTCTGGCTTCTGGCATAATTTATCCCTTTGCTGCACCTTATTTTCCCTTTCTGGATGATAGATGTGATGCTATGATTCTTCACATAGGATCAGAAGAAACTGACAAAATAACTGTGAGAACTAGAACATCATGCTTTGAATGAAACGGACATCTTTGTAACTTAAGAAAACACTGAGTTTCCCATTATGTGTCTTCATAATATGTTTACACATGAAAATATTCATGCCCTGTAAAAATGATGGAGATTTTTTGATTTTTGTAAGAGGACGAAGTGTTCAGAGTTGGTCAAGTAGAATGAAATGTTGAAACTTTTAGCAGTATGGCTTCAGCTTTTCCTCCATTAGTAATACTAGCACCAAAGGTCTTGCAACAAATTCTAGTATCCATACTCAGAAAATGTGGATAA
Organism: Astur gentilis; assembly: GCF_929443795.1. Classification (NCBI taxonomy): domain Eukaryota; kingdom Metazoa; phylum Chordata; class Aves; order Accipitriformes; family Accipitridae; genus Astur; species Astur gentilis. Next base: position 6,914,055 of record NC_064893.1, on the reverse strand, counting down.
ACTGAAGAGAGAAAATAGACAAAAGAATGAAGGCCTTGTATTCTGGAGAAGCCGTTTATAATGAAAGCCTAAGGACTGTTTTCCTTAGTAAACAACCTATTAAGATGTAACTTTCCAGTCTATACCTATGTTTCTGTGTGTTATCAAAACACACAGAATATGTCTGCCAATTCCATCTTTCTGGTTTTATCTTTTAATGATTTTAAAAATTATTTCACATAGCAGGCTGAGTTCAATCTTCACTTACTCAGCCCATTATACAGCTACTGCAAATGAGTTATTACATGAGACAAATTTTAATCTTTCTACCAATAGTAGAAAGACATAAAATAATATACAGTATCTAAAACTGGAAATTCAACTTACACAGATTAGAAATGTAGAACAATTTCGTTTTGATTGTTTTCATATTGAGGGTACCTATACATCAGAAATCTTAACTCAAGATATAAGGAATATTGAATTATTATTGAATAACTCTATAATGGACATACTATACCACAGCTGGAAATTTGGGTACTTGAAGCAGGAACCTCTGCGGGCATTGTGATGCAGAAAGTTATGTTAAATTATTGCAATAGTCCTTCATGTCTGTTATTCTGTATATGTGGACCATGACAGCAGGCACAACAGAACTCTATGGACTCCTCAGGGGTTCATATGAGCCATTTTGCAATACTGCTTTCTGCGATCTTTTCTGGGAAAAGCAGAGCTGTAGAGGAGTACTTCTGTCCATTCTATTCTGCGAGGGTCTGCGGGTATGTTGACAGTACTTGCTGGTTTACCCCCTGTTCTGGGGCAAAATCCCTTCCTTTTTTATATGAGAAAGACAATTTCCTCTATGAAAAAAGGTCCTTTTAAACACATAAAATAGAACCACAAGGACCCACTGGTATGCAAATGAGGAGGAAAGAAATAATATAGGAAAGATACTGCTAAGAAGAAAGGGTAGGGGTGAGAACTCCAGGTTTAGGCAAGGACTCCAAGGAGAGAGTGTGGGGGAAAAAAAGACTGTAACAAAAGATGGCAGAAGTCCTTAAAGCTGCTATGACACAAAGAGCAATTGCAAATATGTCTGATAATTGGCTCAAGATAGCTTTTTTATAGATTCTGAAAACTGCCAATGATTAAAATCAGTAGGGTTCTAACTGCCCATTTTAAAAATTATATCAATACAGTAAATGAAGTCCAAAATGCCGAAAAATGCCCCCCTTTTTTTTTCTTTCCTCTTTTTCAGGATTATAAAAATAGCTATTCAAAACCAGCATTGATGGCTCTGGCTCATATATATATTCTTGTAACTATAACCAGGTGCTTGACTAAAATTGACACTGATTTATTAATTTACCAGATCAGAGGAAGGACAGTAATAACTTGTCCTCTTCCTCTTCGGCATTGTCTTCAAGTTTACAGTCAGATCTCACGGAGATTTTCACTACATTGACTATACATTATGGTCTTGGTAAGAAATCCATTTGAGTCTGCTAGAGATTTTTCACTTATTACTGTTGGACTGTTTCACTTATTACTGTCCAGACTGAGCTGGACTTTGCAGTGATGTCATTTGGCATCTGTCCGTACCACAAGCCATACTGTGCTGTATTCTTTGAAAGTATTCTATATGTTTCTTGAGCACACGAGTGTCTAAATCCAGAGAATTTATCTAAGAAAGAGCATTCTTTGAAATGTTTTGTGGATGGAAATACTAGAAACATTTTCCAAATAAAATATTCTGTATCTGTAGATTCCACAAAACAAATGCATGAAGCCCCTCCTTATATTAAAATGTGAACACCTTCCCAATATTTAAACACTCAGCCATAAAATCAGCTAACTGCAGTGTCATGGTTTAGTCTCAGCCAGAGTTCAAAGCACCACGAAGCTGCTTTCTCACTCCTCCCCTCCTCCGGTGGGATAAGGAGGAGAAAATACAAAGATAAGCTTGTCGGTCAAGAGGACTGGGAGGGATCACTCACCACTTATGGTCACAGGCAAAAGACAGGCTCAACTTGGGGAAAAAACAAAATCAATTTAATTTACTACCAATCAAATCAAAACAAGGATATGAGGAAGTAAAACCAAACCTTAGAACACCTTTCCCCCACCACTCCCTCCTTCCCAGCTCAACTCCACTCCTGGTTTTCTCCACCTCCTGGCACAGGGGGATGGGGAATGGGGGTTGGGGTCAGTTCATCCCATGTTGTCTCCTTCCTCCTCAGGGGGACGACTCCTCACTCTTCCCCCTGCTCCACCATGAGGTCTCTCCTGCGGGAGACAGTCCTCCACGAACTTCTCCAGTGTGAGTCCTTCCCACGAGCTGCAGCTCTTCACAAACTGCTCCAGCCTGGGTCCTTTCCACAGCATGCAGTCCTTCAGGCACAGACTGCTCCATGGAGTCATGGCCATCTTCAGGGGCATCCACCTGCTCCAGCATGTGGTCCTCCAGGGGCTTCAGGTGGGCTTCCGCTTCCCTGCTCCCCTCCATGGGCTGGAGGGGGCACAGCCTGCCGTCTCACCACGGGCTGCAGGGGCATCAACCTCCTCCGGCGCACCTCCTCCCCTCCTTCTTCACCGACCTCGGTGTCTGCAGAGGGGTTTCTCTCACATTCCACTCTTCTCTCCTATACGGGTTTCCCTTCTTAAATCTGTTCTCCCAGAGGCGCTACCACCATCACTGATGGGCTCAGCCTTGGCCAGAGGCGGGTCCAACTCGGAGCCGGGGAAGCTTCTAGCAGTTTCTCACAGGAAGCATCCTTATAACCCTCTCCCCTGCTATGAAACCCCCACCGCATAAACCCAAAACGTGCAGCTAAATGCAGTTTTATCATGTGTTGAACAACAAAATTCTAAAAGAAAAGGTTACAGCCAATCAGTAACGTGACCAGACACACACCTGCTACCTGAACATGCATTTTGATCTCATTATGAGTGCGTCATTCCCAAACAAGTAATGGGAAAAGGGCTGTAGAACCTTTTGGAAAAAAAAGTAGCAAGTATCTTGGCTCCCAGAACAATCAACTTGCTTCATTATTTCCTCCTGAACCATAAAAGGTGATTTCAGAAAAAAAGATAGCATGTTAGCTGAGACAAAGTGAATTGTTGCAAAATAGATTTGTTTCAGAAGCACCAGGTTTGGGTAGTCCTCTACTTACAATCATCTAGAACATCTATACTATATTGAACAATATTAGACAAGATGATTTCTATGTTTGTGGAGCTGAATATAAGCAACTGGAGCAACTTGTGGCAAGTGTCCAGTGAATGTAACTTCTTCCCAGAAACTAACAGTAACAATACCGACACACAAATGGGTCCCAGACAGAGATAGAAAAAGAGAAAGAGAGAGGCAGAACACAAATATGACATACATTCTTTCTCCAATATCTTGCACATAACGGCAACAGCACCTCAGGTGGATACCACACAAAACAGTAGTAATCCCTCTGTATGTACTTCTTCTGAATTCATATTCACTTCCCAAATCAGTTCAAAACTTTTCGGCTCATCCTCAAATATAATGAAAATCAGGACCTTAACAAACATTGGTACTGCAGCTATAACTCTTCAACAGGTGAGGAAACCTTAATTTGGATTTTTTCTCAATGTGTGACTCTCATCTGCACACCTGTAGCATCTTCACTGACAATTTGCTGATACTTTGAGAGAACAGATTTCAAGTATGCTTCCTGCAAAAGCAGCAAACACTTAAAACCAGCACTGGATGTGCACCACTAGCATGCCATATTAGCATGGCATGATCTTGACAGATTTTCATGACTCTTTTTGGTTTGTGTGTTGGTACAACCATAACTGATAAATCTATAAATGTGACCAGTTCAAGAACTCATTATTCTATGCACAAGTTCAGTATAGTTCTCCATTGGTACGGTACACTGAAGGTGAAGTTCTGTCTTTCATGAGAATTGGTTTGACTGTTGGATCCAGGTGAAATAACACTGATTGTTTCTTATAAGCTCCCAGTTTTTCAGGAAACACTTGAAAGAACTCACTGACAATGTCTCTTAGTTACTCTCCACTGATGACAGATGCCAAAGAAACTGATTCCTAACAGCATAAATGAGTTGATAGGATAATTTACACTGGGAACGATAGCTAGAGGTCATTTAGTCCAGCTCTTACTCAAAACAGAGTGATCTCCAAGGTTGACATCATACTCACCAGGATATTGTCCAATCCAATTTTGATTGATCATGTTCAGAAATGGAGATTGATACTTTATTAGCCTATTTTAATATCTCCTTCTGAAGGCTGATATACCAATAAGAAGCAATCTTTCTGAGAAGAATACACAGAAAAAGTTCACCTCACATTTATGCCAGTGTTCATGTCCATACCACTGTCATCAGAGCAGACTTGACAATTTATGAAAATGAGGCAATGGAATGTGTCTCTTCAGAGGAGACCTCAGTTAACTTCCATTTCATTCTCATGCGCACTTATTACCATTGTAATGAGCATTTCAGAGATCTTCAAGACATCTTGGATGTGATAACACTTCTTTACTTATTGTCAAAGCAATACCCACAAATGAGAATCTTTGATATAATATGCTTCATACTGTCGATCTTTGATGACCAAACTGAAGCATTGCTGTTTTTCTTTTTGCAGAAGTAACATTTATCATCTTCGAATCTCTATATGGACCACTGTATGGTCTGACTGGAAATTTGGACAACTGGTCTTGTCTGTTAATGTTGTTGTGGTTGAGTTTCTGATTGTATTGACAACAACCGTCTTCCTAATCATGAAAACTAGCATTTAGATTAATTTCTGTAGTAAGACTTGTCTAAGAGTGTAGGGATTCTGATGCAGTGGCTAAAGCCTTTTCCTAAACAATTACAAATGATAAATTTGGTTCAAGAAAAAGATGGTGCTGAACTCCAAAGACAAGACAATTATGTAACTTGTCATTGAGAAAATCACCAGTTACAATGCTTAATGATGCAGAGCGACTGAGCAATATAAGCAGCTATGTCCTTATCAGATTGTAAATTTCACCTGTGAAATTGAAATCTCTAGAGAGTGATGGATAGGGCAGACAAGAAATGCATCTTCGGCAAGGCTGTGACTTCATCGTATGGCCTTTACTTATAGTACCTGATTTGCCTATCATATTAACAATTATCTTGCTCACAGAGTAAGCAGACAATAGGCTGTTCAGGAGTTTTTCTTTTGTTTGCTTTAAGATAATGTGATAGTCTTCCTGAATAACAATTTCTAATGCAGGTTGACTAACATCAGGCTATCCCAGGACTGCCATCTTAGGTAGCAAGCAAGGAGGCACATTCATTTAGATTCTGCAATGCCAATTCTTTTGACTCAGGAAGGTAAAGCCACACTCAAGATCATTCTTTACTGCTCCTAGGAGTGGCTCCAGAAGTTCTACTGTTGCTTGTCATCAGCAGCATGTAAACCTTGTCACCAGAAATTTGAGGGCATATGTATGAAGTACAATTGCCGAGGTCTTGAGTGCACTAAGAGGCCTTAATGGCCCTGACCAGCCTTATTTGGGGCTTTCACGCCCACCTGCCACCAATGGGCCCAGGAGCCCCATTTCACCTTAACGCTTGGCCTTCAGTCCCTGTCTAAGCTATGTCACAGGACTGCCTGTCCTCTGCCCAGCCACAGTCATGTTTGTGCCTGGACATAGACCGTGTTGATCTGGACCCTGATCTACAGACTGACTTCCTGGAGTGACCTTGGACCTGCCTCATCACTATGGACCTGCCTGTTGATCAATGGACTCTGTCTGACCCAGATTATGACTGCGGGATCTGATCCTGACCCTGACCTGCAGACTGACTTCCTGGCTTGACTTTGGACCTGCCATATTACCACAAACTTGCCTGATCATCTGGACTCTTGACTGAGCCTGGCTGCCATCTCTGGGACTGCCCCTACTGCCATGGCTCCTTATCAGTGATATTATCATGCCCACCCTGCACTGTAGCCACCCTCAACTCCCAGCTCGGCATCTGTTAGGGAGCAACCCTGCTCTTGCTGTTCCCTGACACAGCAAAAGCAGGCTGCTTCACAAAGAAAGGTGAGCCAGGAGACTAGTCTGCCAACAAGGCTGGCAGGAACAGTACCTTCACTAACATGGTATCTGAGCAAAAAAGTAGAGCAGGTCCAGAGAAAGCAACCTGAGCTGTCCAACAGTAACAAGGATCAGCCAAAAGTCCAGTGATGGCCAGACAATATTGTAGCAACAAGCAGTTCCTAGGTCAAGCCAGCAAGTCAAGTCAGCAGGGCAGCGTCTGGCCCAACAAGATACCTGGCCAGGTTCAGGCTCACCTAGCATCGTATGACAGTGACCAGAGGAAAGGACCTGAGCTTAAATGCAGCTTCCAAGTGAAGGGGGAAGGCTCCAGATGAGGCCTTTCATGTCTCTTCCTTCCTTACACAGCTCCTTTCACACAAGCCTGATCCAAGCTGACAGGGTGGCACAGCGTTGTTCTTGAAGACAGATAGCCAAACCCCATGGAGGGGATAAGAAGTTGCAGAGGCGGTAGGTGCACTCGAGCCCTGACAACAATTCACACAACTGAAGCAACCAGCAGAAGGTGGTTGTCATTTTGTTGTCAGCAAAATGAACAGTAATGACCAACAAGATCTGGAAGAAAAGACAGAGGAATAAAATATGGCATGAATGATTCACAAGAAGAGCAAATAATACCCTGCATTGGATGTTATACTATCTAGATCTGTGACATGACCTTTTTTGGGAGTACTTAACTATTTTCAATTAAGAAAACTTATGAAAAGCAAGGTTTCTGTGGAGGTTTTGAAGTCTCAAAGTTTGGTTTTATTCTCCATTGAAATAAATTATATTAAAAAAAAACAACAACAAAAAAAGATAATACTGTTTCAAAATAACACTTTTGGAATGAAAACCTGAGGTTTCTCCATATATTTTCTCCTCATCTCTCTTCTGGGGTGCTCTAAAACACTGGATGTCAAAATTACTCACAACAAAACTTCATAGATTATGGGATATATCTGAAAAATGTTTCTGTTGTAAGGAAACAATCCATTTTCAGTAGAATGTCTTTCTTTTAGAAAGCCCTTACCAGCTCTAACACTGGGTAAATTATCTGTGTGTCTGGTATGCATGTAATTATAAAAATCTGTGACTAGTTTTAAAGATCAGTTGAATGCAATAGTTGAATGCAATACGATCATCTATACAGTACAAACCAAAAAACACTATCAAATAATTTCTGCATCAAGCCTATCCCTTCCATATGAGTTATGGCAGACATTTTTAATCTATTCTGGTAATCAGTTTTGATTTAAAACCTTCAAGAGAATCCTCCACTTTCCTACGTAAAATGTTTCTGTGATTTACTATGCTTATTTTTATATTATCATTAGATATGTCTGTGTTCCCCTAGTCTGAATGTAGCTGATGTGAACTTCCAACCACTGGATTTTATTATGGCCTTTTTTTTGGGCAAAGTAAAGGAACAATGACTATATTTTTTTTTCCTTGTGTGGGCACCTGTACATAGTGGTCAAATCACCTTTTAATCTTTTGGATAAACTAAACAGATCAAGCTTCTCTAGTGTCTCAGTATAAAACAAACAATTCTGTGGTTGATTGTGGAGATTTAAGTTTCTTGCTCTGAGGAATTTGTAAATTAAATGGATAGTAATCATAATATAATGAACAGGTACAGCTGCTCAGAAGGTCAGAGGAAATGGGTGGAAAAGTACTGGCAGAAAGGAAGAAGTGCCTAGGGAAAACATTATTTTCAAACAATTTAGTTCTGAGACTCTGATTTGGTTTCACAGTTTTCTAAGAGTATTTGCATGTTGTGATAAAGTTCTGTGTCTTATCTCCCATTTCATTTTGGTATTAATCAGGTTTGGGGAAAGGAAGAAACAGTGACATAGAAAAAAAGAAAAGGAAGTGAATTCAGTGGAAGGATTTGAAGGATGTCTATTTTTTTTTCTTCATATATCTTTTATAACTTTCACAACCATTCCTGAGATTGCGTATAATTCAGCATACCATTTTCTATAGGAAGAACACAGTTTATTCCAGACCATAGAAGATTGTCTAATACATCTAATGCCAGAAAGCACCTGTAAGAAGTGACCAGTTCTAAATATTTTAAAAGAAAGTGCAAAAAATTCGCAGCTGGAAGGGATGACTGTGGCATAAAACAGTCTCAACAGAGGAGATACAGCTGTATGCCAAATCAAGGCCTCGTAAATGCTTCTCAGGAAGAGCTGAATTTTGAATATGAAATTTGAGGCATCTTGAAAGGAACATATTTCAGGACAGTTGCTGAGAACTGGCCCCGCATTAAGAAATAAATATAAACATAAAACATCTAAAATAACTAATCAATCCTGAACAACTTGACCTGTACTTTATACCTGTAATTGCCTGAATAACTGAAATGTGGACATGCTTCTTAGTTATCCAACCTCCTCATGGTTCTTAAAACACATTTATAAAATGACATTTAGTAGAGTTGGCCTTCTAAGATCACAGAGCACCATTAATTACAATTAAATAAAGGATACCGTGAATGACTTCACTGGTTTGTCACCAAGGCAGTTTTCAGGACAGCATATAATGATAGGTTACTGTTTTAAATTGTGATTCCTGCAAAAATGAGTTTTTTCAGGAAAATCAGATCAAAAATACAAAAAAGAAGTCTGATTAAGTACCTTAATTTAGTAGTTGTATCCTTCAGCAGGATGAAGGCACTTAATATGTGGTCTTACATTCTTGCCTACTTAAATTCCCTTCAGGTTTTTATATTATAGCAAGAAATAACTTCATTTTAGTTCAGGCTAGTGTTTGGTTTGTTTCTTAACTGATTTTTTTAAATGCTGTTGGAATTTTTTAGATCTCTGTGAGATGACCCACCAAAAGCCTCAAAATATTGACAAAGAAGAAGAGTACCCTACTGATTTTGCTGAAAAGCAGCAGTATAGGTGTGCCCTTCTTTTTTGGCTAAACAAATATAGTTTGAGGTATACATGGAGCCTTCTTTTTTTAGACACTTAGCTAAGACAATTGAAAATTTTAAGAAAACAAATCACTACTTCTGGCAAATAAATTGATGGTACTGAAGTAAAAAACATCTTCAGAAAGTGCTTATACTTCTTCTATTACAATACTATTTGAACACTATCTGAATCTTCAGGGAGAACTGGTATTAGCCCCATTTTATAGACAGGACAATATGACAGCAAAGAGAGTTGGAGTCATCTGCAAGAAGCCCACATTCTAGACAGCTCCCTGAGTCTAGTTTCTAATTAGCTACATCATTTTTCCTTGACTAGTATTTTATTTTATTCCCTTTGACTGGCTCTTTAGAGATGCATAGCCTTTTCCCTTGCCTAAAATCAGAGATTAAGATTAAATTGGGGTTTCTGAATTTGAACTTAAGTGACATCATACAAACATTTGGAATTGAATTTTCCAGCATGAATTCCTAAGTACAGGGTGAGTCTTACTCTTACGGAACCTGCTAATCAGTATTGTTTGGATAATGTAATTTCAAACTCAAAAAGTGAGAAAAATAAACCATGTGACTTAAGTGTTGTACTTATTAATTTCCTTCTAATGTTAATTCTATTGGTGGAAACAAACTTTGCTCTTTTACCTGTAGAAGTAGCTGCTGTTCAATAGTGGATGCATCTGATTTTTTTTCAGAGGCATATTTTCTAAAACTGCTTTACAGATTTTCAAAAGGAAAGAAGCTATTATTTGGCCCAAAATTTTTTTAATCTCCCTTACTTTTAGCTAAAGAAATCTATGAAAGCACATTGAAGCAAAGTCTATGTTGCACTTCTCTTTTTCTAGAAAAGTATGTGCATTGTATGTCATTGTCTCAATGTGAAGCTGAACTGTGTCTTCATTCGCTTCTGGGACTGAAACAGAAGCGAGTATTTCTATCATGTTCACGATAAGACTTGAGCTGGCTGTGCAATGAGAAATCTCTGCTCCAAGGGAGAGTAGGTCAGTGAGTTGATTGAAAAATTGGAGAAACTGAGGTATTTTCAGAAGGGAAATGATAAGTCTGCTTTAAAGGGTCATTTGGGGTTGTGAACATTAGTTAAATAGTAAGTACAATAATTGACACCCATTTATCCAAGCTGTGATTGTATTGGGCGCCTTCCAGAAGACATTGTATTTGAGGAGTTAGTTATCTTGAGCAGGCCATGTCTGCTCTCCTGGGCTTTGTACTCCAGGTCTGAGCAGCCCGTATCTTAGCATGAGTAGCTGCTGCAAGGGAATCTGCTGGAATGCCCCATGCCGGCCTGTCCTGCATGCTAGTGACTGTTCTGATGGACATAGCATTCCAGCCTGTCAGAAGTATATGGTTTTGGGTTTTACACAAAATGAAAGACACCATGGCGTGGGACAGAGGAAGAATCTCTGCATGAACGAGATCTGTGCAGTTCACAGTGGGAAAATCGATCCAGGGTCAGTCCGATGCTACATGAGGAAGCACAGTTTCCCGCATCTGAAGGGTTATAAGATTTGCTTGCTATCTATATTCCCCTTTTGGTTCCATCTTACTAAACTAGGTATTTTATTACAGCATTTGTTCTGGCGTCTTTCTTACTGAGATCCAGAAAGAATGCTGCAGTGTCTCTGTCTCTCCCCCACCACCTCTGTACCCTGGTGCAGAACAACACTGAAGTTGATGGGATCATGCACCTTGAATATTATAGACTCTGAAAAGGTTTGTCAGGGGGTAACAGGCCAGTGAGAAAGAACTGGTAAGAGACCTTGAGGCAGCCCAGGGCCTAGGCTGAAGGGAAAGACACCGTACTATTTTTTTTTTTCTCCTTGAGGAACTGTGGTGGGACAGGTATTAACAAGGAGACAGGAATCTGAAAAGTACCTGTATTTAGAGACATTCCAGAATTGCCTAGGTGAGGTAAGAAAGAAGTCAGAGATAGCAGAGGCAGAGGAGATTGCACTTGGGCAACTTGGTTAACAGGTAGGATCAACAGAGGTGCTTGAGGGTAGAGAGGATGGCAGAAAGAAGCTGTGGCATGTGGGGGGAAGTTAGTGCTGAGTTTAGGGAAAGGGGCAGTAAGGGGGCTGCTCAGGTGAGAACAAGTTCTAAGATTTGGCATGCATTGAGCATTAAAATTAATGCTTTATCTATGGAATAGTGTTATTTGGAGCCTAGTAAATATGATTTTTGCCATTACTAGTAAAAGGCCGTCTCTTCTGACTGACAGTGTAGGGTTCAGGATTTCTCAGGACTTGCCTTTGCCTGAGGAGGTAATATCTTGGTCAGCAATTGCCAGTGGCTAAGTGACTACTGCCCAGCTAGTTATGAGATTAATTTCTGAGAGTCTTGCATATGATAAAAGTCTGAAAAACACATGTAGTCACAGTGTAGCAAAACCAACCCTGTACGTTAACTGTGGCTGCGGGGGAGCTACTGTGTGACTTTCTAAGTTCAGCTGGGAACCAGTGAAAAGAAAGAGCGCAAAACCAGACTGTGTTCAGAAAATATTTCAAAGAGCTACTCCTTCTAAAGGTACACAGAGATTAATACGGTACTTCTGATGGTTACTGGATTGATCAAAGTCCTCTTTATCCAGGCTAAAATTTGCTGCTCTGTACCTCTTATGTCCTACTTAAGGCTCTTGGGGGCATATAAGGAATAAGTGCCATAGAAGCCTTCTACTGGCTTTCTGCAAAAGGATAATTTTTAATAATAACATTGAAATATATCCTTCCTGAACTCAGTTCATCCTACTTGCATCCCTCCTTGTCACTGTATCCTTCAATCTCCTTCATGAAAGTGTCCTATGTCTCTAGCACACATTTATGTTATTTGCTTCAATGACCTTACTTGACAACTTACTCCAAGTGTTTACTGCTCTTTGAACAAAGTAGTTCTGCCTGAATTCAGGTGCAGTTAAGCGATAATAGTATTGCTGCTCTGTTTTATGAGGCAATAAGCTGGTTCAGCTGAGTAGTTTATCCCAACAAGGGAACCAGAATATTGCAAAGTAAAACACTCACATAGCTCTTTGGCTGCAAAATATGTTTCTAACTAAACACTTTAAACAAGAAGCAGCTTATTCAAGGCTACATCACAATTTACAAGTACTTCTCTGTTGTCCTTCTTAGGCAGTCAGTGGCCTAACAAATAGCATGTGTCATTGAGCTTTTTGGTTCAGCAGAACTGCCCAGTCTGCAGCATTGATTGGACCAGTGTATCTGCATCCCCTTGATGCACTATACTAGGTCAAAACCTCACTAAAAGAGCTTGGAATATTGGTCCAACTGTCTTCATGCTCTGAAGGAGGGGAGAAATATCTCTGACAATTCACGATAAGGGAGGAATCCACATATTGAGATTCCAGTTGTGAAAAGGGGGAGAGGAAGTTCCTTGCATGCCTCTTCATTCCATACCTATGTAAAAACCAACAAGTAGCACAGGATGAAGGTGAAAGCAAATAGGAACTACATCTCTATCAGACCTTTTTAACTGGTGTCTGATACTGATATTCTATTCAGTACCTATAAGGAACCAAAACCTGTCCGATTATTTGTGGAATTACCATGTTGCTGAATCACCAGTGAAATCCTGTCACCTTAACTTGTCAATAGGAGGCAGAAATCCTTTTCAACTTTTGTTTCAGAAGTCAAGTAGCTTGCTCATTTTTTTAATCCTAAGCCATGGTAGGTATGGATGTCCTCACTGTATTTGAAAATAACTGACAAGGTGCTTTGAGTTTCAACGTATAAAGTAACTTTGCTGAATCTAACTATGAAACTTTTATTAAAACATACAGATGAAGTTTTTTAGCTCACCATGCAAGAGACTCTAACATGACTATTTCAAATGAAATCAGCAGTATGATTGTATCAGGATATTTGGAAGCATAAAATGGAAATCATAAAGCACTTAGTGAAATCTGAATTCATACAGTTTTTAACTTCACTTTTTAACTTAACAAGAAGCTTCTGTCAAACATTTGTTCTGCTAGAATCAACAAAGGTTTCACCTTATATTCCTAGAAACGAGTAACTATAATAATAATTTTTTGTTTGGTTTTGCTCAGAAGGAAATTCTGATAAATCTAGTCAACACCAGTGAGTATTTAATTAAAGTGACAGGAAATACAAATCAATGAAGGAAATAACTCTGCTCACATGTCCCGTCTCTGTCATTTTTATTTAAAACCCCAATTAATTTAATGATTGTTATATTGATTGCTAACTCTTGAAATGTCATATTAGCCATTTCAGTTCACATAGTGTATTTAATCAGAAAAAACTTTAACTGTTGCAAGAAGCAACAGAGAATAAATTAGAAGATGAATTGTCAGCTGCATAATTTTGTGATATTTCATTATGAAATCCATACATTTACTAAACTAAGCTGATAGCAAAGTTTATTATACGTTTAAAATCTAACCTAGAATTTTTAACTGACCCTGAGATAACAAGTTTCCATTCTGAAGCCATGTAAAACACTGGCTATTGGAAGACCTGCAGAGCTTATTCATTTGGGCACCATGCTGTTCAGCTGCTTGAGCTGTTTGCTGAGCTTCACATCTAAAGTTGCTGTGAGAATGGATGATGTAGACTGAATGGTTTCAATTAAAAAATAGGTTAAGATCAGTAGTCACTGCACATATTTATTTCTGTTGGAGAGCATAGACACAGCAAAAGCTAAAGAATGAAGTGGAATTAGAATTGTAAAAAGTGCAATCACCCATGATAAGTTCATGTTCTTTGCTTTCAGGAGGCAAGGCTTGATTTTGTACAGACTGAGGACCCTGTAGGGCCTCTGTAGTCGTTTGAAGCCTGAGCAAACTCAGAAGAAAATGTAGCAAGCAAGATTTATCATGTCACAAACCATGTGTGAGAGAAAGGGACACCACCTTTTTGTATCCTAAAGTTAGACACCTTTTAAAAAATATTGGTTTTGCCATGATTGCATTATGTCAAACAGCCCTGATGAGTCCTGTTTATTGCATCATAATCATGAACTATCTTGAAGTCTGAAAGAATGCTGTACTCAGTTCAGGTTGACATCAGTGGTAAACTGTTCAAAATGTTTCCCCTTATAACTCCAACTAGCACCTTTTTTAATCCAAGTCCCAAAGCTTATTTCTGAAGATCTAATATTTTTGCAAAATATCAGCCTCTTTGTCAAAGTCCATAAGCAGGTGAGTGATCAGGGCTATTAAAATGAACTGCATGTCTCTTTGCAGACTGGACTTTATTCTGAAGTGTCTAGAATAGAATAATTAGAATAATTATACAGATAAATTTCCTAGTGCTAATTGAAAGTTATATTGCCTTTTTTTAAAGAGAGAGAAAAACTGAAGACAGGCTTATGGTTGACAAGACAAACCTGATCAAATTTAAATTTTTTTACTATTACTCTTTTAGTAGTAACACAAAGTGCATCCAGACTGTTAGGCATTACTTTTATCCAGTGGGAACAAAATAGAAACCTTAAGTGTCCCCAGGGTCAACAGTGGCTGGATAAGTTTGACTTTTCTTTTCAATCATTGTGTGAAATTTCTAATTAAGGTCTTACATTTCGGCAGTTCTTCCCTTGTTAAGCATCTGCTTAGAAGAAGCCTATGAGATACAGCCGTGGAAAGAAGAGGGGACCAGGAAAGCTGGCTTTTTTTGAAGGATCCCAACATCCAAGCTTAAGAGCGGTCCATCCCCACATGCAGAAAACCCTGCAATGGCAGCAGGAGGCATGTGTAGATGGTCAAGAAACTCCTAGCTAAACTCAAACATAAATAGAAAGTGTACAACAGGTGGAAGCTGGGACAGGGAACCCAGGAAAGCTATAGAAACACTGTCTGGGCATACAGGGATGGAGTTAGGAAAGTGAGAGCCCATCTGTGGAGGAATGTGAAAGGCAACAGGAAAGGCTTTACAAGTACATCAACAGCAAAAGGAAGACTAGGGAAAATGTGGACCTGCTGCTGAATGGGACAGGGGACATGGGGGCAAAGAACATGGAAAAAGCTGAAGTACTTAATCCCTTCTTCACCTCAATGTTTACTGGGCAGGCTGCTCTTCAGGAATCCCAGGTTCCTGGGACCTGTGGGAAAGTGTGGAGCAAGGGAGACTTAGCCTACATGGAGGAAGATCAGGTTAGGGAATACCTACACTGGATATAACCAAGTCCATGGGCCATCATCGGATACACCTATGAGTGCTGAGGGAGCTGTTTGATGTCATTGCAAGGCCACTCTCTGTTATCTTGGAAAGGTCACGGCAATTTGGAGGGAGGTTCCTGAGGACTGGAAGAAAGCAAATCTCACTCCTATCTTCAAGAGAACAATCTGCGGAACTACAAGCTGGTCAGCCTCCCCTTGATTGCAGGGAAGGTGGTACAGTAAATCCACCTGCAAATCTTTTCCAACCACATGAAAGTCAAGAAGGTGATTGGGACTAGTCAGCTTTGTTTTACGGAGAGAAATCCTCCCTGACCAATCTGACAGCCTTCCACAGTGAGCTGACTGGCTTGGTGGATGAGGGGAGAGCAGGGGATATTGTTTACCTTGACTTTGGTAAGGCATTTGACACTGTGTGCCATAGCATTCACATAGACAAACTGAAGTACAGATTAGGTAACTGCACAGTTAGGTTGACTGAGAAATGATTTAACTGCCAGTCTGAAAGAATCAGTAGCAGAAAGTGCAGCTGGGGGCCAGTGGTGTACCCTGTGGTCAATACTGACACCAGTACTGCTTAACGTAGTCACTGATGACCTGGATGATGGGACAAAGTGCACACCCAGCCAGTTTGCTGATGATACAAAAGTGAGAGGAGTGGCTGACATGCCAGGGTGTTGTGCTGCCATTCAGAAAGACCTCTGCAGGCCGCAGACTTCGGCTGACAGGAATCTCCTTAAGTTTAACAGAGAAATGCAGAATCCTGCATCTGGGGAGGAGGAATAACCTAATGCAGCAGTACATGCTGGGGTCTTACCAGCTGGGAAGGAGCTTGGCAGAGAAGGACCTGCAGGTTCTGATGTACAACAAATTGAACACGAGCCGGCAATGCATCCTTGTGCCAAAGAAGATCAACAGCGCCCTGTGCTGTATCAGGAGGACAAGCGCCAGCAGGTTGAGGGAGGTGATCCCATTGTTCTACTCAGCACTGGAAAGGCCACATCTGGAGTGCTGGATCCAGTTCTGGATGTCTGTAATGAACTTGACTGGATGACCATTGTTTATCGAGGAGTTAGTGAACCATATAACAGTTAACCTGAGTATGCCTGGGCCTGTGCTGAGCTGCACTGGGCTGCACGCCCGGTGTAGCCTTCAGACCCGTGTTGTGCTGCACAAAACCCATGGCTGCAGGACAAATGCAGCCAGCTCATTGTAACAGAGGATCTTGCCGGCAGCTCCTGCCTGGTACCAACAATTATGCCACCTGCGTATACTTGCCTTTATCTAGGAGAGTAGGAAGAAGTTGTCATGTGAACATCCTTTGTGTTTGACACTGGAAATGATGAATAGAGTTGCTTTCTTGTAAGAAAAAAATCTATAATAGCTCGAATCACCAGGAGGAGAGAACCTCTTCTGTGGATGGGGGTCTGCGCAGTGTGCTGTGCATGGCTCAGAAGCTCAGAAGCTACACCACTGGGGGTTCCAGCACCTGAAGGGACACACGATTATCTGTACTATTCTTTCCTTATAGTGTTAGCTCTATATAAATAGCATTTTAAAAGATGTCTTAAAGAGTGTCAGTGCCTTTCTTACCGGGTTCGTAAGAGACCAGCATCTACTGGTGCCAAAAAACTCCCCAGTATAAGAAAGATATGGGTATACTGGACTGAGCCTAGTGAAGGGCCACAGAGATGATTAAGGGCTTGGGGCTTCTGTCCTACAAGGAGAGACTGAGACAGCTGGAACTGTTTAGCCTTGAAGGTCTTACCGATGTGTATTGAATACCCTGTGGGAGAGAGTAAAGGGGAACGAGCATCTTCTCAGTTTTGCTCAGTCGCAGGATGAGAGGCAGTGGGCATTAACTGAAATACAGGAATTTGCATTTAAATATCAGGAGAATCTTAGTTTGAGGGTGGTTGAGCACTGGAACAGGTTGCCCAGAGGTGGTGGAGTCTCTGTCCTTGGAGGCAGCCAAAACCTCATTAAGTGTGATCCTGGGCAATCTGCTGTAGCTGACACTCTTTTGAGCAAAGGTTGGACTACACAATCTCCAGGGGTCCCTTCCAACCTCAGATTCTGTGAAGCACAGATTTTTGAGGTCATGTTCATTTTTCAAGTGTCTCTAAAGCATACAGTTCATTTGTATCTGTCTTTATAATGGTAAATACCTGCTTTTTATATTGATGCGAGCACCTCCTTTTTATTTATGTCAACTATATTGATGCTTTCTGCTTTCCACATTTTAATTTCACCGCCCCATTTTTAGAGATATGTCAACAAGTAAGAAATACCTTTTACCACTTGATCTGCAGCTCCATTAATATCAGGTTTATTTACTTACCTCTTTAAACATGACAAATATTTAGTAAAGGTACATACAGTGCTACTAAGTGATAAGAAATTTACAATATTTACTTTTGTGTAATGACAATGTCTTTTATGAAGTGCTTACTGAAGCCTTTATAACTTCTTTCCAGATATTGTTCCTTTTTTCTGAGAAGAAAGATTTTTATCTGACATTAGAATTTTGGGGAACTCTGTATACTCAAAGCAATACTCCTTCATTAAAACATGGACTTAAAAACATTCATGGGGGATATTACAACTGTTCTTCAAACACCTAAAAGGACAGAAAAAATGGAAAATAAGAAATACAGATTTTTATGATGGAAATTCTTGTAAAGTAGCAGATCCATATGAAAGCAATGACTATAATAGAAAAAAAGCTGTTATGGTTAAGGAGCTTGAAATGGGTTATATGCTAAAGCTAGTGTTCAGACAGTGTGACAAATATTCAGAAATTCCAGCTGAGGGAGGAGAGAGGTCTCTCTTTAAATACGATATTTAAGGCACAGCTGACAAAAGCATTTCTGCCATGTGACTGATTGTTGCTTGGAACTCAGAAGGGAAAGACACATGAATGAAAGACTGAGCTAATAGATTCATGAAAAGACCTTGAAAAATTGGGGTTTGAGCTTTTTTTTAAAAAAGCTGGTTTACTATTTATCTGAGTAATAAGAATACTAAGAATAATTTCCAAAGAAAAATTTTTTTTGTGCAAGAATTTACAATCTAGAAATTGTTTGATTATACCAAGTTCTGCCAAAGGAAATATAGAATAAAGTAACAGGTAAACTTTAACATTAGTTATCACTTAACTGCATTTCAGTCTTAGGAAAAGTTTCACCAGACAAAACAGTTGATTCATGAAGAACTAACACTAGCAGTTCACAGACACGATAATATAATACTACTTTCTCTCTGATTGATTTCCACCATCACTAATTAGTGTGTATGCATGCTTTTATGTTTGAATACTTCATTTATCTAAGGTTAATGCAGGATCAGTCAATCCTACCTGTAAGCAATTTCATTACTACTATTTTAATCCTAACACAAAATTTAGCAAGCTCAAAATAAGTATGAAGATGTGCTTAATATACTGCATTTCCTTCCATTTCTTCATTTCTGTGGTTTCTTAGAGCATTACCACCGTTTCTCCTATAACAGCCTGTCATCCCAGTAGACTATCAGATACATGAGTAGGGGCAGTTAAAGCTACCCACCGTTTCCTTGCCTGAATTGTTTCTTCATCACTATCACTTCAATGAATACAAAGGAACTGCTGGGAAGTAGCCCTAGGGAAAAGGACCTTACAATGGCCTCACATGACAAACCTTGGGAATTCTCCCCAATTACATAGTCAGCACAGACCTTCTGGAGACACTGCACTTGTATGCAGAAGCTGGAAAGCAGAAAATGCTTTCTGCTGAAAATTAATGTGGGTGGGTGTGGTGCATGGCTGTGTGTCTGACAGAACTCCAGAAAGTTAACAGTTTGAATTCTTGGATTTTGATGAAGACAGACACAAAATGAAGTGTTTAGAACTGTCCAGAACCCAAAGACTGTCCCAGTTTATTGAAGTTACCGATTCGTATATTTTAAAGTGAATCTCTATGTAATAATTTTTAACATCATACCAAAACAGTAATAGTTTGTTACTCAAGCTCATTGCTTGCACACAGTAGTTCTAATTCCTAGGTAAGCAAAGCTGTGTTGCAATGCAAGATGGAATTCTTTAACGGCATGCTGAAATAGGACAACCCTATCAGCATAGAAAAAGAGCTATCTTTAATGTAGTAATGGCTCTCTATATCACTTGATAAGCATCACTAGTAAACAAATGTTCAGCCCCAATATACTATTTGAACTCTGGGCTAACAAAACATGCTTACTTTAACATGGCAGTGTATTTCTGTGGGTATTTCTGTGTAGTTTCCTTTGAGGATGCTACATTGCTCCAAACAGTAATACAATACGTCATGGGAACAGGCCTCTAATTTTAAGTAAATAGAAAATTCTTGGAGTGCCCAATAGGTGGGCACCTCCTTGAAAGTATTTTGTTATCTGGCTCCATATGATTCAATTCCAAACAAGTTGTCTTTCCTCAATGGTGTTCTTGGCACTGTAATAAAGATTGTGTCATTCTGCTGGGCTCAGGTCAACAGCCTTGCTTATTTTGCAATGTCCTTAAATATTTGAGAGATGTTTTTGCATAATTTAAACCTTCTTAGGAAATTTTTATCCCATAGCGGTCTTTAGAAAGTATAAAGGATGTAGATTCCATTTTTAGCGGGCAGGTGCATATTCAGTGTTGCAGAATTTCACTCTAGTTGTCTATTTCTTCCTTATCTTTTCTGTTATTGGAGTATCAGTTGAGTTCAAGAAAGTGGTTGACAGCTGAACTGAAATATACCATATGCATTAGAATGAATATGCCAATATCTACACAGGTATGTTAATATGCAGTAGGACTTCATATGACTTGAATGATATTTGAAGGCTTCTTGTTAGCAGAAATAACAAACCTTCAACATGAATGGCAAAGATAAAGGATTTGAAACTTAAATTACTTCTAAGGTGTTGAAATTTTTTTTTTAAATCATGTTAGTGTTAGATTTACCTTGATTTCCTAAGGAAATTAAACTTATGCAAACATGATTGTATTTGCATGTTTTGACAGTTTTAAATATTTATCTCAATTATTATATTTTCTACAAGTCTTGTTAAAACATGCATCTGAATAAAGGAGAAAATCTGTTAAAGACTCCACTGAAAGAATGGATTGCACTCACCTCTTGTTAGATGTGTGGAAGCCCACTTCTTGGATGAGGATTCCCTCCTTTATCTGTTTCTGTAGTTGAGGTTTTTCATATGTAATTTGATTTAAAAAGTCATTAAATCAAAATATAAAAAATAAATTAGAATGTTTTCCATGCTCAGGAAAGTAATTCCTAATTTTCTTGTAACTCTACATCAATGATGGGCAGTCCAGGGAAGAAAAGACTCATTAGAAGGAGCAAATTATAATGAGGTTGAGACTTATTAGCAAAAGGATTCAGCACATACCAAAAGAAACAAATAGAAAGAACAATGGGAGATACTCCAGTATAAGAGAAGAGAGGAAAACTGAGCTATAACAGAAACAAAGTTTTTTTAACGTGATGTTTCAGGGCTAAGGGGAATTGCATCAACAGTATAAAAATGTAAGTGGTGACTAGGAAAAATGAAGAATTTCACTGGTAATATGACTAAAAGTCAAACTCTGCTTCAGCGTAAATACAGAGAAAACACATTGCCTGCAGAGTTCTCAGGAGACCCTAGAAAGCTAAGTCTGTTTCCTGAATGCACAGGCACACGGATTTCAAACTCTCTAGTAGCAACATATTTTCTGATGTGAACATCTTTAAGTATCTGGGTTATTAAACAGGACGTTACGTTCTTGAGAAGTGCAGTATTTTGTTATGTTAACCACAGGAGTATGACAGCACTACGCTTTCTACTGTTGATCATGGATATTCCTTTTTTCACATCCCAGTCAAAAGCCCCTGTGTGTAACAACAGTTGCTAGAAGGCCTAGTGACTGAGACAAAGGTCAAATAATAATCTGCAGCTGCTCTGAGACTTTTCCCTTGTTTGCTAATAAATAAGGAGGGGATTTAGTGATTGTGGGGGTTGTTGAGCTGATCTGGCAAGTTATATGAAGGATGTGCTAAGTTATGTGGAAATAATCTATCTCTTGGATAGTTAAGTGGTCAAATGCTCCAAATATTTAGGCAAACATCATTGTTGCTATCATTCCCATTTTTAAAACACATTTATTGACAATTGTTTAATTCCTCTATTTCCATTCCAACTGCCTAAGAAGTGAAACAGAAATACCTACTTTTCTACTTTGATGTTTTCAAAATGAAAATCCTAGTATCTCTTTCTCAGCAGCATCTTGTGTATTAATGAAAAATAAAGAATTAAAGGATTTAAACCAAAAGGCTAAGGAAAGAAAACATAAAACACACTATGAAACATCCGAGTTTTTTATTTTGCTCACAATTATGAGAAATTCTGTGCAAGCTAAACGTGGGTTTGTTGGTTTGGGTTTTTTTTGGCCCTGGATATGTAAAAATAAATAAATAAATCCTAGCCTTATTGTGTTCAAGGCAATAGTGTTACTTTCAGTACATTTCTGTGCTAAAGTCTTGATGAATGCATGTACATAAATGCTATGATATTGATTTTGAATTCTGTGCTTAGCAGAACCTGTTTTTAAGTGTGTTTATCACAGTTATCATTCTCTTTCTTTCTGCAGGACACTAAAATCAAAATCAGGCTTTAGTCTTTTGTATTTGCTTTAGACTTCAAAATAGCATTGACTATTGCCCACCTATTAATTTCACAATATATATTTCTTTTTCATTGCTTTCATATAACATGCTATATGCTTGTGATCCTTTCTGAAGCAACACTCGCTGGCAGCGAGATAACAGATGTGACACTCAAGTGCTCACCATCACATACAAAAAGGTAGTTTATTGAATACCTTCCAATACAACGGAAGATAAAACAGTACAGTGGACGTGTTTTGACTAACTTATAACCAGCCAGAAAAAAACCCACGATCAGGTATCATGTTCTTCAGGAAAGACAATAGGCAATGTATTTCCTAAAGAAATGAACCCTTCAATATCTCCATTTCTAAATATGAAGAAAAGGATTCATGTCAATAGGTCAGATTTAATCAGACTAAAATTCTTATTTAATTTTCATACATAATTTTATAACATTATCAAGTAAGTAGGAGACACAATTTTCAGGGACACTAGCCCTGAAAGTCTACAGAAACAGAAAAAGTGGGTATGTGGTACCTTTTCAAAATTGGAATCTTTATAGACATTCAGACGTGTCACAGACTCTCAGACATGTAGAAGTCAAATTTAGCAATTTCCACTTGGATTTTAATTCTAAGCTAAAATTCATACCTGACCAACTGTATTGGGTCTGGCTGAGATGGAGTTAATTCTCCCCATAGCAGCCCTCATAGCACTGTGCTCTGCATTGGTAGCTAGAAAGGTGTTGACAACACACCAGTGTTTTGGCTACTGCTGAGCAGTGCTCCCACAGCATCAAGGCTGTCTCCCCAACATTTTTGCCCCCCTCAACAGCAGGCTGGGGCTGGGCAAGATCTTGGCAGGGGACATAACCAGGACAGCTGACCTAAACTAACCAAACAGATATTGCATACCATATGACATCAGCTCAGATATAAAAGCTAAGTGAAGGGAGATGGAAGGGGGGGCATTTTCATCTTCTGGAGCAACCTACTGAAGCCCTGCTTCCCAGGGAGTGGCCAGACATTGCCTGCTGATGGGAAGTAGAGAATAACATCGTTTATTCTTCTTTACTTTCATGTGTGACCTTTACTTTCACATGCGACCTTTACTTTCACTTTATTGAACTGTCCTTATCTTGACCCACAAGCCTTTTGTTATATTCTGCCCCCCCCCCCCCCCCCCCCCCCCCACTCCAGATAAGGAGGGGGAGTGATAGAGCAAATTTGGTGGGCACCTGGTACTCAGCCAGGGTCAACCCACCACAGTCCTTGGAGGTCCATGGTAGAGACTCAACTTGCGGAAAATTAACTCAATTTATTACAAATCAACCAGAGTAGGGTAATGAGAAATAAACCCAAATCTCAGATCACCTTCCCTCCACTCTTCCCTTCTTCCCGGGCACAAATTCACTCCTGGATTCTCTACCTACCCTCCCCCAGCAGTGCAGGGGGACGGGGATGGGGGTTGGGGTCAGTTCATCACACGTTATTTCTGCCGCTGTATCATCCTCAGGGGCAGGACTCATCACACTCTTCCCCTGCCCCAGCGTGGGGTCCCTCTCATGAGAGACAGTCCTACATGAACTTCTCCAACATGGGTCCTTCCCACGGGCTGCAGTTCTTCACAAACTGCTCCAGCGTGGATCCTTTCCACAGCATGCAGTCCTTCAGGAGCACACTGCTCCAGCGTGGGTCCCCCACGGGGTCACAAGTCCTGCCAGAAAACCTGCTCCAGTGTGGGGTCCTCTCTCCACAGATCCGCAGGTCCTGCCAGGAGCCTGCTCCAGCACAGAGTTCCCACAGGGTCACAGCCTCCTTTGGGAACCCACCTGATCCGGCGTGGGGTCCTCCACGGGCTGCAGGTGGATATCTGCTCCACCGTGGACCTCCATGGGCTGCAGGGGGACAGCCTGCCTCATCGTGGTCTTACCAGGAGCTGCAGGGGAATCTCTGCTCTGGTGCCTGGAGCATCTCCTCCCCCTCCTTCTTCACTGACCTGGGTGTTTGCGGGGCTGTTTCTCTTACATGTTCTCACTCTCTCTCTGGCTGCCCTTCTGTACGTCCCAGCAACTTTTTTTCCTTCTTAAATATGTTATCCCAGAGGCTCTACCACTATCGCTGATTGGCTCGGCCTTGGCCGGCGGCGGGTCCATCTTAGAGCCGGCTGGTGTTGGCTCTGTTGGACACAGGGGAAGCTTCCAGCAGCTTCGCACAGAAGCCACCCCTGTAACCCTCCCTGCTACTAATACCTTGCCACAGAAAGCCAGTACACCAACTTTCAGTATTCCCAGTAGTTAGTTTGGGCCTTTTAATGGAAGAAAGAGAAGATGAGATTCTTTCCCTGTATAGTCCCCATTGTGAATGGCACCAGAGTTGTATCTGCAAGCAGACATGGACACTTAAGCTTTAGATGGTCAGGTTTACAGGCAGGAATCAGAAAAAAACCAACTTTTTGCCACTGTTCCTATGTAAACTTAAATTCCGTCACCCCTCTGTTTATTTCATAGCTACAATGGGAATAACAATACAAATTACATTTCTGAAAGTGCATGGAGGTCCAAAAGGTAAAAGTCTAAAAAAGAAAGGCCATTGTATGAGTTTTGTTCTAGTGAAATAACAGTTTAACATAAAAATTACAGGTTTGTGTTATGGGTTTGTGTGGCAGGGTTTTTTGGTAGCAGGGGATGGGGCCACAGGTCTGGCTCCTGTGAGAAACTGCTAGAAGCTTCCCTGGCTTCAAGTCAGACCATCCTCTGGCCAAGGCCAAGCCCATGAGGATGGTGGTACTGCTTCTGGGAGAACAGATTTGAGAAGGGAAACCTGCAGTGCAGAGGGGATTGGAATGTGAGAGAAACCCCTCTGCAGACACCGAGGTCGGTGAAGAAGGAGGGGAGGAGGTGCGCCGGAGGAGGGGATGCCCCTGCAGCCCGTGGTGAGATGGCAGGCTGTGCCCCCCCAGCCCGTGGAGGGGAGCAGGGGAGCGGAGGCCCACCTGAAGCCCCTGGAGGACCACATGCTGGAGCAGGGGGATGCCCCTGAAGATGGCCGTGACTCCATGGGAAACCCATGCTGGAGCAGTCTGTGCCTGAAGGACTGCATGCTGTGGAAAGGACCCAGGCTGGAGCAGTTTGTGAAGAGCTGCAGCTCGTGGGAAGGACTCACACTGGAGAAGTTCATGGAGGACTGTCTCCCGTGGGAGAGAACCCACGGTGGAGCAGGGGGAAGAGTGAGGAGTCCTCCCCCTGAGGAGGAAGGAGCGGCAGAGACAACATGGGATGAACTGACCCCAACCCCCATTCCCCATCCCCCTGTGCCAGGAGGTGGAGAAAATCAGGAGTGGAGCTGAGCCAAGAAGGAGGGAGTGGTGGGGGGAAGGCGTTCTAAGGTTTGGTTTTACTTCTCCGTATCCTTGTTTTGATTTGATTGGTAGTAAATTAAATTGATTTTGTTTTTTCCCCAAGTTGAGCCTGTCTTTTGCCTGTGACCATAAGTGGTGAGTGATCCCTCTCAGTCCTTATCTCAACCCACGACCCTGCCTTTATATTTTCTCCTCATCCCACGATTGCCGGGGTGGGGGGAGGAGTGAGCGAGAAGCTGCATGGTGCTTTGTTGATTGCTGGGCTGAAACCACAACAGTATGATAAAAAAATATTTACTTTTAATACTCTTTGAAAATCACATATGCCTTAATTTTCAAATAATTTCAAAATGTTTTGAAAGAAAATAGGTGTCAGACTTTGGTCAGTTTCCTAAGAGTAATGCTGCCTTTTAAAGCATAAATATGTCTGCAAACTTTACATGTCTTTGAATTGCAGCAATAGCAGTCTTTATGTCAGTTTTAATGGCAGCTTTGAAATTCCTGCCTGGTTGTAGGGTTTTTTTATTCTGAAACTTGCCAGACTCTGCTGAAAGTAGGCACCACATGCAGTCACACTGTGGCCGCAAAATTCCACACTGCAGATAGGATCACATGAGACAACTGGAGTAAAACCTTTAAGTTTTATTTTTAAAAGCATTTAGTCTTATTTTACGTTTCCCCTCATGCTGTCAATAGAAGATTTATTACTGATGCCAATGAAAACAACATGGGATTTTTTTTAAGGGAAGTTCTAAATTGAATCAGTTCATTGTGATAGGCAGCATATATCATCTTTGGATGCCTCTACAAGTCCGTTTATTGTTGGATATAGGGTCAAGAGATGGGTCCTTCCCAATCACTTAAGAAAGGACTGTATATTAACATACACATGTAAGTAATTTATTAGGAATGAAGACAAACGTGAATATCTGTATTTATACAGGGCATAAGAAGGAAGAGGACAGAAATTCTGAGCTCAGTTATATTCATTATAGATGGCGAGGACCCAAGAAACTATTTCTGATTTCTGATCCTTTGGCCTTTCACAGCATTTGGATTTGGACCTAGTTTAGGGTGTGTCTGGTAAAGACCTGACTTATTTTGAAGCTTTCAACTTCTATGTGTTTTCCACCTAGAGATTTTCAGAAAAGCTAGATTTACCTGTATCTTGCTTCAAGCAGTCTTGTTAGAAAGTCAGAAAAGGATTTTAGCCAAAATGTGTCTCAGGTCCTGCTTTAAGCTGCACCTTGATGGTAACAGTCTAATTTTTTTTCCTTAACTGCCTTTTTCTCCCCCGAGCTTTTAGTTATATAGCATCTATCTCTGAAGTCCATTCACATGCAACTCAGACTAAGTCTCCCACTGACTTTCCAGCAAGACAGCTGAATCAGGGGTAATGTACAACTCCCAATTCAACATTTATCTAAAATTAAATGAATGAAGAAGAAAATCCTCTTATTGCTGAGCCTAGGAGAGGTAGGGCTAAGCCTGGCTGAGAAGAAGGGGAAAGAAGATAAGAAAGGTAGGGAGAGACTGGCAAGAAAACACACAAAAGGCCTGGAGAAGAATGATAAAGGGAATTTTACTGAGCATGATGGTATTTTTTTCTATTTAAAATCTTACATTCTGATTGATCACTAGTTGCTGTATACAAAGTGTTCATTGATATATTGGTGAAATGGGACAGCCAACAAAAAAGAGTCTGACCCAGGCAGTTATGCTGGGTTAGTGCTTAGTAATGAAAACTAATAAGTTGAAATAGATGATTTTCCACCTCAATTTTATACTACAGTGCCTTTGTATTCTTTCTGCATCTGTACATGCAAGAGTGATTGTGTTATCAGCTGCATGAGTTATGTTGTCTGTGATGCTCAAATCTCTAATTATATTTTTTTACTGCTTTTTATGTTATGTAAAGCAACCAGGCAGAATGGTACTAGTAAAAATACTAAACTTCCCATCTGAAATTGGTAAAATTTCTACTTCACTGCATTTCAGTATATGTCAGTTTTGTTATTGACGTAAGAGAGACGGTCAGAGACAAACAACATGTTCCTTACAGGAATATAGTAAAGTTACATCACTTAATGTCTGTTGAACACTGCATATCCTAAGGTGAATGTTTTCAGTATTGTTATCACAGCCAACCCTGTAAGGAGGTACTGAGGATAATCACATTGCCATGGAGTAACAATAGGTTGACAGGGACTACTGGAGGTGGAAACCCCCTAGTCCAAGCAAGTCCATCTTGGGTGAAGTAGCTCAGGGCCATGTCTGTTTGAGTTTTTGAGGATGGAGGTTCCACAACCTCTCTGGGCAAACTGACCCTTTATTTCACCAGTCTTACAGTGGAAAATTTTTCTTTAAGCTGACCATTTCTTTTGGTCTGGGAGAGTACTAGCTAACTGTTAATTTTGAGACATCTGTTTTGGGGCATATCACTGCAAGTCACCAGAGAGTCTGTTCCTTTACTTGATTTTCTCTAGCTTTATCCAGTATTTAGATTCACTCAGAGTTGTCTGCTGAGGCCTGGGTAACAACTCCAGGCTGATATTCCTGAAGAAGGAAGGAGTTGCCTGTGCTCACAGTGTAGCCTTTGTTCTCAAAGCTGTATGCACTTTATCATAAAACAAACTCTACTGCATCAAACAAATTACCTGTACTTGTTCCTTTGACCCTGATTTCTTCTCTAGTAAGAAATTGGCTACAGCTTGGATTTCTGTTCATAAGCAGCAGCTCTAAGGAGCCCCTGCTTTCCATCTGAGCTAATCAAGGTGTTTTCATTCATTCCTTCAGAAGTTATGTACTAGGCAAGTTCAAAATGATGAAAGATGCAAAATTATGTTTTCTCTCCCTAGGGTGGTTTAGTGCTTCCAGCTCTCAGCTTATGAGAATAACACTCCTGCATAGATTTGCATTTTAGGAGTCCTGAGCAAGAAAGTTACTAAGAAAGGGTTGTCTTGCCCTTCTGGGCCCTCCTTTGTTGTATCTGCGGCTCTGGTCACAAAGGAACATTTGGAGCTGAACGATAACACACATAGGAGAATATGCCACTATTATTAATATTTTTTTCTCTAATTTGACTGCTTAACACTGGGCTAGATTTTACAGTAAAGTAGCTTTCTATCTACTTTTTTTTTCTAATGAGGACAGAAAGCTTCATTATAATGTTGCATTGGGATATGAGCTTCTGTAGGGAGTGACGGATTATGTGGGTACTACTTCCTGAATGTCCCTGCAGGGCAGCAATTTTGTGGTATTTGCAAGATAGTATAGAAATTCAGTTCAGAAGCCTCTGATTCTAAAAATGAACTCCATAATATATATGCTCTCTAGCCCTGGAAGTAAACATAGACATATCTACTATTGTCTAGGGGCTCTGTCTTGCAACTGCAACTTGTATAATCAATCCTAAAAATGCACATGGTAAATTAGTTGAGTTGAAACTCACCTTCAAAGAGCACCTAGTCCAACCTCCCCTGCCATGGGCAGGGACAGCTTTCCCTAGATCAGGTTGCTCAAAGCACGTACCAGCCTGACCTTCAACACATCCAGGGATGGGGCAGCTACAATTTGCCTAGGCAACCTGTGCCAGTGTCTCGTCACCCTCATTGCGAAAAATGTCTTCCTTATGTCCAGTCTAAATCTACCCTCTTTCAGTTTAAAACCATTGCCCCTTGTTCTGTCACTACAAGCCTTGGTAAAAAGCCTCTCTCCATCTTTCTTATAAGCCCCCTTTAAGTATTGAAAGGCTACAATAAGGTTTCCCCGGTGCCTTCTCTTCTCCAGGCTGAACAACCCAAACTCACTCGACCTTTTTTCATAGGAGAGGTGCTCCAGCCCTCTGCCCATTTTCATGGCCCTCCTCTGGACCTGCTGTAACAGGTCCGTGTTGTTCTTGTGCTGGAGGCCCCAGAGCTGGAGGCAATACCAGGTGGGGTCTCATGAGAATGGAGTAAGGCATCATGCTATCTCTTTCAGATTTGAAATAATGAAGATAGTCATGATCTATATAACTGATACAACACTGAGTTTATAGTTCACTCGATACATACAGTGACAAAGGAATCTTACTCTGGGCTTTCGTTCATGCTTCTTCCTCTTCAGTATAAAGGCTTGTATACAGCTTTCCAACAACTGGAGCCTAGCTAACATTTGATTCTTGAAGTGGTACAATGTTTTGGAAGTCTGTGTTGATAGCTATCAATCAGTCATGCACCATGCTGTGGTTTTTTTCCATATCTTCTTAATCAGGTGTTGGAAGAGAGCATATTTCATTGTCCTCTGCATCTTCTTTATTTTGTTTGTAGTTGAAGCTATTTGAAATATATGCTCATCAATTACTCTTGTATGAATGAAGATTTAGTTGTTCGGCACATTTAGCATCTTTAGAAGTGCACGATTCATCCTGAGAATGAATTTGTTTTTGAAAATGTTTCCTGAGGTCATTTTGGAAGCTCTCTAGCTTGTCAGTTATTGAAGGTTTTGGCCTTTAGGTGTGCCTGCCACTTTTTGTCTGTTAGTCTTTCTACCCATGTCAATAGTAGTAATGCTATAACTATTCACAAAAAGGTGTGTTTGAGTCTTGACATCCAGTATGGAAAAAAATAATAATATTGCTGTTTATGGAAATGTTGCTTCATTCAGGAATTTTGCCATGCATCTTCTTTTTGAAGTGTTTAATAAAGACTTCTAGCTATTTTAACTACCGTCTGAACTTTGCCATTCAACTTGTATGGTATAGCAGTGAAGTATTCAGACTGATTTCATAGTGTCCTGTGAATTATGTAAGAGACGGGACGGGGAAAGATAAGAGTTTGCTTGAGACTACTGTTGTAATAGTATGTCTGATGAAATGCTTAATCTATGATAGTTTTTGTGGTAGCATCTCATAGTTTGTTTCCTTTCCAGAAGCCTAAGGAGTATGAGTCTGGTTTTGTAGCTCACAGCAAAAGGGTCCATTTGTCCCCAGACCTTTGCAGAAAGCTCTGGATTTTCATTGTCTCACTTTGTCACTTGGGCTGTATTTTCCCACTTGTATCATGACTATTAACTAGCTTGCAATCAATCAGCCTTGACCACAACGTTTAATATGAGGTACATGTACTGTCTAGAAGTTTCCAGAGACTTCAGTCCAAAAATAGCTCAATACAGTCTTGGCAGAACTCCCTGTTTCCTATAAGGCTTTATTCTGGTTGACTGCTCTTATGTATTAAACCTGTTGGATGCTTACCTCTTTCTAGCTTGCTGGGAAACAGCTGGGTGTTTTTCATTCTGAAATGGTCTTTCTGACCATCCCAACAGTATAAAGGCCAGGAGGAACCCTCACTGGTTTTTGTCCTTTCTCTCTTGGAGTCTTTCTATCACTGCCTAGAAACCAGCACATAATGGGCTAAGTTTAAGCTTTCTTTGTATTTCAGTCAAATGTAATTCTTCATATACTTGTTCAATCGCTATATTTTAATACTACGAAGTGACTTTGGAGAAGCCAGCATGTGGATGCTAATCCTTTTTATATGTATTTAAAGGTGTCACTTTCTACTCAGTTTCCTGACCATGAACATGTTCATCATGTTTTCCACATGGAACAACTGTGATAAGTAGTTCTTTTGCAATGTTTGTGCATTTCTTTCATCTCCCAGAATGTCTTTGATAAAAGAGTATTGGTTTGTTGCTTGGATGTTAGGTGAAGCAATTAATCACTGAGTAAATATGTCAAGTATACAACTTTTATTGCAGTTCCATCTAGGCTTATTTTAATTTTACATATTTGTCTATTGCTTACAAAACAATTATACCAGAGCTTCTACCATCCCATGCCAAGGTTTGTACAATGGGAGTTATCATGGGTGACAAGTCCTTTTGGGCCACTGAATCCACCTGTTGGCATACAAAATGAGTGCAGTAGCTGCCTGCTATAGCAATCACTGGTGTCTATCTTTGGCATTCTAACTGCACTGTTTCTGCTTTAGTCAAGTCAGAAAATACTTCTTCCATTGCAGAAATTTGGCAGTGAGCATTGCTTAAACTGTTTGGCTTTATGCAAATCAGCTGCTTTAAGGGCTATCGTGCAGCTTTTCCAACTCATGGTCTCTGTGGCTTTTACAATGATGTGAAGTTTATCTTGTTTTTGTTCTCTCCAGTGTATGTTATTGCTCTGATTTTTTTCTTTTTTAATGGTTGGATAATTTTATACATTTCCAGGTGTCATACTACAAAATTCATCATGGTCTTAACAAAACATTTTGGTAGTCTCTTACTAGCTTTGCTTTGGAGACACTACCATGAAACGCTTGCTCTGAACAAGTTTGCTTACTTTTGCTTGTGTTTTTGTTATATGAATCATTTATTGAGGTTGAGAGTCACTAGGATCCCACAAGGATCTCTTCCTACTGTAGGTATAACCTGCATGAACTGAAATGTCTGACTTTACAGCTGTCTTTGTTTCTTCATTATTCTAACTGCTATTTATTATAATCCTGTTCATACTATGATCATACCATTATAAAATGGCAATTTGGCTTTGTGAGATTACAATCCCATTTCACTCTCTTGCACATTCTGAAGAAGTCTTTAACCTTGTCTACGCTAGAGAGGTTCTGCTGCGCCGTCAGCAAACCCCCTTAGTGTAGACACAGAGCATGCTGACACAAGCTCTTTGGCTTGCTTAATAACACCAGGTCCCTGAATAACAGCAAAAACCATCTTCTGTTAGCATTAGTGCATCCACACCAAGGTTTTGCTGGCACAATAAAATCACCTGAGGGAGATGATTTTTTTCACACCCTGGGCCAACACGGACAGACCCAACTCCATATTGTAGACAAGGCCTTTATTGTTGTCCAGCTGTCTCTTTGTGGTTTGTTTTTTTGTGTTTGCGTCCGGTGACAGATTGAGTATTAGCTGCTTGTTTTGCACTGCATCACTGTCATATATAGACTCAGTAATTTACTGCTTTCTTACCTCCAAAAATATTCAAAACGCTGAGAAATCTTTTTGAATGGAGTAAGGATGAGAGCTGTAATCTCCAGTTTTCACTAACCTATATTCTAAGATACAGGTGTGGTTTTTTGGTAATTCTGAAATACCTGGTTTTCAACTTCATACATAGCTTCAAAAAAGTATAAATCCTTAGAAAAATGCTTCCAGTTATAAGACATTATCCTTGAAAGTATCATAGAAATACATTTTGATAGCTTCTTAGCTTTTTTCAAGTGTGAAAGATGGAAGAACTGACACCTTTCTTTAAAGAGGCATTTTTGACCCAATATGGTTTTGTAATTCCTCTCTCAAACTCCCCTCTAGTTATGCATATATAAAATCTCACCTGTATGATATTCTTTTAATAGGGTACATGTTTGTTTCTATTGGATATGAGTTCACAGAAGGTCTTTGCTGACAACACTATTTTTTTTTTTCCATGAAAATCCTCTGTGTCATTTCAGCTGTGACTCTTCTTTATACTTTTGAATTTAATTTTGTATGCATTTTGATGAAATTTTCCTTTATTTTCACATTTGCATTAGCAAATTATCTGAGCTGTGCTCTTGCTCTAGAGGTGAGCTTATTCAGCAAGTTTGCTCAAAGAACTACTGTGGATTCTCTAAGCATCCTCCTTTGACCTTCCTTCCCTCTAATTCATCAAAATGGCTTTATTAGAAATTATTTAATCTTATTCAGGTTTGGTAATTCCAGAAATTGGACAGCTTTCTGAGTGTAGCAGTCTTCTATTGTTTCTCCAAATTCTCAGTTGCTGTTGTGAAAAGACATGATTCTTAGATGGCACTTTCTGTGAGTTCAAAATGCTCTTGGACTGTGGAGGAGATTAGACAGAGAGAACTCAATACCCTGCTGATATATGCAGATGCCATTCGAGTGTGTCTGTGGCTGTGTCAGCATCAGCCTCTGCGTTGGCTGCTTTGCTTTCCTTTTTAGACAGCATTCTTGCAATTGTGTAGTTTCCCTGTTGTCACCTATAGGCTCTCTAGTTGTTAAATACATCCTGTCATGGGGATCTCTCTGGGGACAGAAGGCTGGTAAGTTGCCATGATCTTTAGGAAAGTTACTTCAAGGCTTTTCTGCAGTGCAGGCAAGAAAGAAGGGCCAAGGGCAGGCTGTTCCTGCCACAGATAGGGTTGAGTGAAGGAGAAAGGACAGAGCTGGGATGGAGAGCTGCGGGGAAAGCTCTGCAGAGCCAGACTTTGTCTCTAGTTTTTAGCAATGGGAAGGAAAAATGGATCTGAAAGCTGCTGGTTTTGCTGGGAGGGACCACTCTCCGCTTAGGTCCCCACCAGCAGCAGCCAAACCCCCTGTTTTTCCAGTCCTTTAGCAGCCTGAGTGTAATACAGGCACAGCAAGTCTGCTAGGGGTGGCCTGCTTTCTGTAGGTAGGGCAAGGGCCTGATCATGGCCTTTATTCTGTGTTTTTCCCAGTAATTCATCACTGGTGTTGCTTACTTACCGGAGTAAACGCACGACTGAAAGAAACATGACAGACGTGAAACTCTGTCTCTGTGAAGGCGCTTTGTCATCAAACACTTCATGAAGCAGAGATCCCAGAGTTTCTGGCTGTCCTCACAGGATACAGCACCCCTAATGAGAAGGTTTACATGATTTGAGCTATCTGCTTGTACAGTGAGCAGCAGGAGGCTGTGTCATGACATAATAAATGAGCGCATATTCATTTTGGGACCCGTGGAGTTGGTGGGAATTTGAAATTTTGATTCCAGAGAGGTAGATTTGTTACTACTCTTTACTGAAAAATTCTTTCCTTCTAAATGGTTGGGAAACTATGAAACAAGGCAGTATTTCTATCTTTCTCTCACTGAAAACATCCTTACCCTCAGAACATTCCTGAAAAGTAAAAATATTACCTGTTAGAGAGGAATGTGAGAGACAGAAAGAATAGAGTTTTCGAAAAACCCTAAAGGTCTTGGCAGCCAGAGCTTCATGAAAAGTCAGCACGTTATACCCAAAGTGAAGGCATGCATCATGTTGGAAACGGAAGTTTACATCTCATCTCCTAAGACTTAAGACTAAAGTACAGAAAACCCAGCTTCGCCTCTTTTAGTACTAGGAGCTTTTTAATATTTGCTTCAGTTATTGTATCTGGTGAATCACTATCCCTTCATAAAAATGAAGAAGTCGGACAAGATCTTAAAGTACAGGATGAATTAATGGCTTTTACATTGTTATATGGAAGACAGCAATGTAACTCTGCAAGCACATTTGCCCATATGGTATTGGTTGTAATAGCGTATACCGTATTTTGAGTCCTGAACATTTTGTAGTTCTGCAACAAGATGCCTCTGGCAGTTCCCCAAGACAGGACTCAGATTTAAATGATATAATCTAACTTGTGAGCCATTTCAGCTATCTACCTAAGACCAAGAGCTTACCTTACCCCACAATGAAGCATTACAGAATAGTGTGTAGAGATAATAAAGACCTCTGGGATATTTGCAAAACCCATAGTGATTGCAGTATCAACAAAATTGGAATTGTCATATTTTACACAATCCTACTACAAGAATATGCCTTAATGTAGCCTTCAGACTAGACCTGTACCTGTCTTTGAATTGGTAGCTTTTAAAATACCTGTAATAGTCATCTTGAATCATCAGATATAGACAACCCAAAGCCTGGACAAGGTTAGGTCACATTTTCAATGTCTATTCTGTTTGGGGAGGTAGCTTGCAAGAAAGTCAATAATTTACAGCCAGAATTGGGTTCTACTGTTTCAAATGACTTGAAGACTGTATAAAAATAAAACTGTGGAAAAGCAATAATAAAATAGACTGCAATCTACCAGGCAAAATAACAAATCCTGTAAAGATAACTAGCAACATTTTTTTTTTTTTTAAATCTGGAAAGCTACAAGAGAGTTGAAAGAGTGGAAAATGAAACAGAACTTGTTTTGAAATAATTTTAAAAATTCAGATTATGTTTCTGCATATCTTTTGTTCTGAGTGCCAGAGTCTGTGTGCTGAAAACCCTGTCAATTTAATGAGTTTCAAGACTTTCAAATGGTGGTATTTAAAACCAAAATCAACATATGGGGGAGGCAGGTGGTCATTTTCCTCAATAATGGGATACGATATGAGTTCATTTAGAGTACTAAATTGAATAGCAATGGGTTCCAAAATACAGAAGCAAAACAAGCACAACACTCCCCATGTTTTAAATGACATTATTAGGGCTGTTCCATGGATGGATCTGTCAGCGGATAGATATTAGCCATTTCAAGAGAAGCAGAGATGCAAAATCAGTGCATTTATTGCTATATTTCTGAAAAGAGCCCATGTGAAAAAAATAAGCCTCAAAAATACTTTAAAAATTAACAAGAAATAGGAAATCAATTAATAATAACTTTCAGACACCATTTTGTACCTCATGGTCCATGATCTCATCTGGAAATGCACAGCATCAACTAGAGAAATTTGTCACATCTGTCAGAAGAGTTAAGGTAACTTTGCTGAAATGCTTAGAAAGAAATCAGAAACACAAAGAACTCCTTAAAGTCCTGCATGATTTATAGTCTTCTAAATTTTTCCATGTACCACATTATGTAGTTTGCAGCGAACACTAAGAAAAATCACATGGTTCCAAATTCCATTATACCTTTTCATCAAGTGATTCATAATCATCTGTCTCCAGGACTCTAGGAGCTACCATTTCCCTTGGAAGACTATTTTGCACTCTCACAGGAGGCCCTGGGCCAAAAATTTCCTACTTTCAGAGATCCCACATTGAGAGGGGAATCTATTTCACCCAGAAGCACCCATCCTCTATTCATTACAACATGCTATCAGACTCACTTTAGGGAATCATCTCATCCATAAACTTGTACTTAAGTTTGCTTTAGCAAAGTACATATGTGAGAGAACTTTTTTGTATTTGGATTATGTGCATAATATTGTAAGAAAACAAATAGATTATACATGATATTAACCCCCTGAACTGCCCCCTCTAAAGGCTCACAAGAAGAATGGGTCTCCTTTTAAAAGGATCCTGTGCTACATGTAGAGGGCAAGAAGCATGGACCAGGAACCTGTAATACAAAAAAGATCTACAAGAATCTTTTAAGCCCAGCTTTTTTTGATTTTGGATGGTTACCATGCTATACTACTACATGGCTTTTCTTCTTTTCCATCTTGGCAGGTTAGCTTACTCATCAATAGTGGTGTCTCAGCTGTGGCTGCATTATAGTCCTGTTGAGGATGAGAGAGAGAAGGACTGTAAGCTGCTGAATAGAAGCCATTACCACTTACAGCAAAATCCGGCAATATTGCCAGTAGAACAGTCCAAAGCAAGCAGCTGCTCCCTTGTCCCTTGCCTTCTCTGTTCAGCCTCAGCTCTCAAAAAATGTGCTAACTTTGGAGTACGCCCCTTGAAAGGCTGCTGCTGTAATAAGGAATTGGAATGTGCAGATTTTGATCCCTCCTCTTACAGCATTGTGCATTTCCTGGTATTTTTCTGGGTGGTGGTAGTTTGGTTGGGGTCTCTGCTTGCTCATTTTTTGCTTATGCAGAAGCCAAACGTCGTCAGAGGCAAAGAAACAAAAATGATCAGGATGGGCCTTTCACCAGGAAACTCTTTGCAAAACTGCCTATGTATAACAGGAGGAAGAGAACTGCTATCTGTTTAAAATATTGTTATTAAGCATGCTGAGTATTTCCCCCCATATTTCCCAGTATCCACAGCCTGCAAGAGGACTGCATGACTAGAGAAAGCATTTTAGCAGTTAGAAATAAGCAGATTGCTAAATGTTAATGATATAAATTTCATGGAAAAAATGAAAGTGTCTCCCCTCTACAGATGAATAGAACTGTAAAACCCATGTACTTTAATTAAATAGAGCTGTCCTAACCATTATGCCCACTTCTATAAACATTCATTAACTTACATTGTGCTTTACTAGCATTCTGTGAAGTATTCCTGACTTTTCTTACATCAGGTGTCAGGTTTCCTAAAAACCAAAAGTACTCTTCTGTGTCAGTAATAACACCTTGAGTTCTGGAAAAGCAGAAGGATTTTTTTTTTGTCACTGTTGTTCATTTTAACCATTGGCACAGTCAGTCTGATAATGAGGGAGAGAAATTAGTACTTAAGGATATCAAGTAAAGAAGAACTAAAAAGTACATGGGATTAGGCTGTGTGAAATTCCTGTGGCTTTAAAAATGCTTAGCACGGTTTGTGCTGGTTTTCTCTTCCTATAAATTTTGGCTTCAGCAAAGCCTTAATAGTAGAGCTAAAAAACATGGCAGAAAAATGGCATGTTTTATTAACTTTTCTATATTTGCATTGGTTTTTTGTGAGCTGTTCCCTCTTTGAGCTCTTTTCTTCCGTGGAGACATACCACACAACACTCTTTCATAACTCTAATGACAAAACTAAAAAAAGAAAGTGGTACGCAAGCTCAGGAATCCATTCTTGCAGTGAAAAAATAGTGACATTTCCAAGGTTTTGAGTTTCAAAAGTTTAGCACCAGCCTTTCAAGTCCTGAAATAGTCTAGTGTTGTATGGTGTAGGTTTTTGTTATGCAAAGCATGCACAGTTTAAACACAGAACGGTTCTCCAGAAAGATGAATTTCAGTATGCTGTAGGGAATGTCATGTTTACACAACTGTGTTTCAATAGACTTTTCAATGTATAGCTGTCTGCTGTGCTCCAAGGAGCAGGACTTAAGGCACGATCCTGAATGTTGCATTTCATATATGTAACAACTATCAAAATCAATTGGAACTGGCTACATGATATGCATCTCAGATCAGGCTTATACTTTCAAAACAGACAGACCCAACAGACAGTTGATTCTGAAAAATTTAAGCAATCTAACCCAATCCAAAACCACTTAAATACATGAATAGACCATCCCAAAGATGGTTCTTGGCACCTTCCAGAATCAAGCCTTTAGGAAGAATAAAAAACTTCACAGCAAGGGTTAAAATAGTATTCAGACCCAGATTCTGGACTCAAAAATACACGAGATAAGGGGTTCTTTTATCTTTTCCCATCCCTGTCCTCACAAGCAATGCCATTGCTTTCTGGATCATTTAATCATCTATGGAATAACAAACTCCTCACTTACATGTCTTCTCTGGTTCAAGAAAAAGAGAGATGATAAGAAGACGCAGGATTATTTTACCTCTCTTCTGTTCTTGGCTGATATTTCCATCTTCCTGGGTTTGTTGGCAACCATTTCTTTTAAATCTTAGCAAGGACAGATGCTTCCTACCTGTATTAGGAATGGCTAAAGGAGAAACAAAATGTTGGGCTATTTAATTTCAGCTGCTCTTCTATGAAGCGGAGCAAGTATTTAGTTTCATCTGAGGCCATAATATGACAAGCAGTAATTCTGAAAGAAAATATGACCAGCCAATTAAGAAATGGAGTAGAAAGGCAAAGATTTTAGAATATTTGGAAAGGCTTGAAAGCCATGCTAACTTTCCCAGGTTTGCAGACATTGTGCACATCATTAACTGTAAACCTGTTATTTAGTAGGACCGTCCAAAGGCTCAGGGGTAAGCATGTCCTTAAAAATCTGTAGCATGTACTGAGATTAAAATTCTCCTATTTGAAAAACTACCCGTAGTCAGGTGTTACCTGTGCTCTGTTTGTCTCCCAGTTTGTATGAAATACTTCCCAAGTTGGACTTGCCATGATGCTACAGGTCCTGTAAGAGTCACCTTTAGGTGCAGTGGCTTTCGATGTTGTTATTTAATTTTGTCGTGGTTTAACTCCAGCCAGCAACTAAGTACCACGCAGCCGCTCACTCACTTCCCCCATCCAGTAGGATGGGGGAGGAACTCGGAAAAAAAAGGTAAAACTTCTGGGTTGAGATAAGAACGGTTTAATAGAGCAGAAAAGAAGAAATTATAATGATAATGATAACACTAATAAAATGACAACAGTAGTAATAAAAGGATTGGAATGTACAAATGATGCGCAGGGCAATTGCTCACCACCCGCCGACCGACACCCAGCCAGACCCCGAGCGGCGATTCCCTGCCCCCCCCCCCCACTTCCCAGTTCCTAAACTAGATGGGACGTCCCATGGTATGGAATACACCGTTGGCCAGTTTGGGTCAGGTGCCCTGGCTCTGTCCTGTGCCAACTTCTTGTGCCCTGGCCGGCCATGAGAAGCTGAAAAATCCTTGACTATAGTCTAAACACTACTGAGCAACAACTGAAAACATCCGTGTGTTATCAACATTCTTCGCATGCTGAACTCAAAACATAGCACTGTACCAGCTACTAGGAAGACAGTTAACTCTATCCCAGCTGAAACCAGGACAAATTTATATTAAATAAATACATAAAACTGAGTCAACACTGCTACACATTTCTCAGTGAGCTTTCCAATAAAACAAAAATAATGGCTGCTGCCAAGTCACAGTTGGTCGTCAGGTGTCATTTTCAAAAGCCATAACAAGGCAAGAGGAGTGAGGACACCAAGTGGTTATATCCAATTATCTTACCGTGACACATGTAAACTGCACTGTATTTGCACAGAGCATTGAAACAACAGAGGATTAGCTTGACATCTATATGGTAACACTCTGGTGCTAGGAAATTATTTTGCCTGCATGTGTCAGAAAAATCTGTTGGAGGCAGCTTTGCCCATGAAGTTACACAGAGTTAGAGAGAAGGGAAAAAGACCATTCTGGCAACCTAAAAAGTGAAGATACTGCAAATATAAACTGTGGGTTTGTTCAAGATGCAAGTCTCCTCTCACAAGTTCCCAGCTACCTGGTAAGCAAGTCTGCACTGGCACCGCCCACTGGCTTGCAGTGTGGTACCAAAACTAGAAGTAGTCCTGGTTTTCTGTACAGATCTGGAATATTGCCACAGCCATGTAAAATATTACCAAGAACTTCTGGCAATATTTATGATATTCGCATTACCATAACTACTAAATTTCATATATTTAAATTACATATTTGTACAGCATATTATTCATTTTGACTCAGGAAATTCAAGACTTCCTTAAAACCAACAAAAAACATTTTGAAAATTAATCTTTTCTTTGCAGATAGAAATGAAATGCTTTAATTGCCATAGACACATATCTGTAACTGTGATTCAAGGGCAAGAATGTGGAACTGGAAGACAAAGCCCATTAAGTTTTCTTGCAGTGAGCAGGAGAAAATTGGAAATAAGATGCAGTGGTGTGGATGTCCATATCAGGGGACATCAGAGAAATTGAAAACTGGTCTAGAAGGAGGAGGGGAAAACGCCTTCTCTATTCCATTACTCTATTGTACAAGTTTCACACATGGGACATTTGGTTTGCAAAAAAGTGCCTCTTGCCTGAGATTTCTTGTTGTTCTAGAAAACACACATGCAATCAGCAAAAAGACCTTCCATTTTTTGTAGTTATTTTCAGCAGTATTATGTGTTTAATTCAAAGGTGATATCAAACTGTTTCTGAAATAATTGTTATGTTGTCTGGAGAAAAAATAACACTCCCAATGTGTTTGCATTTTGAGTTGTTTTCTACAAGAGATTTGCTTTGCTTTGAAACAGTAATACCTCTTTTGAATAGTCTATCTTTCATTATGTGACTACTGAACCTAATCATCCAAGGAATAGATATATTCTGCATAAATAAATTAAATTTTAGGAAATAGAAAGTTTTACTAATTGCATTCATTTTGTAATTTAGTAAAATACTGGCCATACATTTAAAATATTGATTTTGTCCCCATATTGCCTCTATGAAGTTCATAAATTGTGTTCCTGCTGACATAAAGGTACACAGGTGAAACCCATTACATTTGTGTATTACTAAGGAAAATTACATTTTGATTAATATATAAAATGAGCTTCATCTCCTGAAATGAAATATTTACAGTGAGTCTACTAAATACCCTGCTAGTTTGCTTATAATGTCAACCTTTTAAAAATAATTAATAGCACATGAAACTGAGCTTATTGATCAAGTTTGAGTCTTCCCAGAAAATTTAAGGAAAATTACCTTTCTAAAGATGCAATACCAACAGTTCTTAATTCCAACCATGATATAGGAAATGGAGACTGTAAAATGCTAAATGTTTTAATAGATATGCTCAGGCTAGCAGGGTTTAATTATCTGTGAAAGTTATTTAATATTTTTCTGATTAAGTTTTTCTATTGTATTTCTCTAATTCAGTGTTTATGAGCATAAAATATCACCTTTTTGAAGCATAATTGATTTTTTTCTTTATTCTCATTTTTCTGTGTAAAGAAAAGGAAGTTCAATTCTGATGTTTGGGGTTGCTTTTCAACAAATTGTTATTTGGTTTTCTGTATGAATGATTTAATCTGTTCACAGAAATATAGTCAGTGTTCTGAATTCCTCTGTTTTCTAATCACAAAAACATTTCTGTTCGGATCAAAAGTAAGTGATCACATTTACTTCTTCCCACACAAAAAAAGAAAAAAAGAAAGGAGGGTGAAATGCATAGCTGAATTATAAAATGGCCAATTTAATGAGTTTCTTCATAAGCATCCTTTAACAAGCAGGGACACTGAAGAGAACCATGGACATTCTGTGATGAGCAAAATTTCTCTAATAAAATTTCTGAAGAAAATTTTTTCTTGTAGCCTGTCTCCCCACCCCCCACCCTTTTTTTTTTTTTTTCCAGCAGGAGTCTTTTAAATGCTGTGTTGCCACTGTGTTTCTCTTCAGTACCTTCGGCTTCTTTATTGCTGAGATCAGCTGCTGGTACTCCCCTAAGAATATCCTAAGAAGCCATGGAGAGCTGCTCTGAAGAATAAAACTGCTCTATTTTTAATTTACATTTTTTTGTGTTCGCTCTGTCGCATCACATCTCAAGAAGAGAGGCCTGGAAAGGAGACTGTCAGTCAGTTTAGGTGCAGGATTTGGGCAGGAAGATGCATGGTATTGTTCTGGTTTATGTCACTATAGGTAAATGGGCTCAGAGGTAAAAAAAGCCAGTGAGGGTAAAGGAGAATATTCTTTTTTATTGCCCCCCACCCCCCCTTATTCCCAGAACACACTGTTTCAACAGCATTGATGCGCTCTGTGCGAACATATTAATTTCTATGAAATTTCTAACTGGCTGTGTGCTAGCCCCCACGGTCACTGACTAGCTGGCTGGCAGGTGGCCATCTCACGGGGCTGACCTCGCACCCCACCACACTCCTCCTCAGCATCGTCCGCACACCTTGCGACGGCTCC
The DNA here is from genome assembly GCF_929443795.1 of Astur gentilis. Taxonomy (NCBI): domain Eukaryota; kingdom Metazoa; phylum Chordata; class Aves; order Accipitriformes; family Accipitridae; genus Astur; species Astur gentilis. The sequence goes on along the minus strand of NC_064893.1, from coordinate 6,871,675 downwards.
CCAGGCTAGCCGGCTCTACTACCAGCGCGGGGCAGGCGACCAGGTGGGGCTCACCTCCCAAACCAGCAGTTTACCTATAGAAAATGGCCTCTCGGTGATCCCTGATTTCACTGAGGTGGGACTGAAGTAGCATTTTGATCTCATAAGGAAATATCAGTTCAGTGACTCATATTTTAGAACTACTTATAATTGAAATTTGGGATGAAAGAGTGAAACCTGGGAAAGCTGAATGGGAATTCAAGGTAAGAACTGTATCTCAGGATCAATTTGCACAAATAACAGTCTTATCCTCTGCTTGTAAAAGCTGATAATGATCATTTTTTCAGCCTTGCAAAACACTTCACTGAGCAAATACAGGTTTGACGCTCTCATAATTTAGGCCAACTTTCTTTTCTGAAAGAGGTCAGTGACACAGATTTTAGCTGTCTTTTCTAATGTCTTTTATTTACAAAGCGTTGACAGCTCTATTTTGAACAGAGCAGGCCAAGGCAATACCAAAGTAGTTCAAGAAAACCTCACCTTACATGCTACTAGTGCTTCAGGTTTTGTAGGTGAGGGATTACCCTTCTTAACGCTTAGTCCCTTTATTTTTACCACATGCTTCTAAGATGCAAAAACATCTCAGATTGAGGTCATTGGTCGTAACTAATTTCCACAGTTGTGAATCAGTTTTCATTCTCAGTCAGAATGAAATATTTTTAGAGAATTTGAGATTTTAATTGCAAACTGAAATACCAAAATAATTTAAGAGTGGCACAATGAGATCTTGTAATTCTGCTGGAACTCCCGTGTTACAAAATGTTTCAATTCTGACAATACTCACATCTTTATAGATTTATATATAACCATATATATTGTCTTTTGAAATGTCTTTGCCCATTCCTGCTGATTATTGTCAATACTTAATAGACTGCTTCACACAGGGATAGGTATTTAGCCCATCCTTTTATAACATCATTCTGAAAAATTCCTGTGGCCCAACTATTTGTGCATCTGCCATACCTTCTTCTTTGTTAGGCTTCATCTGGATAAATGGCAATTTCTAAGCCCAAATAATTTCCTTTAACAGGCATGCAGGTGAGAATCAACACTTTACAATGAAAGATTCTATGGAAAGGCAGACTTTCACACTGAATACTATTACCAGTACTTTATCACAACTGTCTTATTAACATCCATGCATAATGGAGTTATTTTTAAGATTTGGGCTTGGGTTATTTTTTCAGTCCAACTGGGCAGACATAATCCTCACCACCTAAGGAATGCTTTAGACTCATATTACAGTGTTTGCTCTGTAATATGGGATAAGATAGGTGTTCTCAGTAGATTCTGAAATTATTTTTGTTTTTAACCCAGTAGCAATCATCTCCCTTAACCTCCTGCATAACACAGGCCATAGATTTCATTCCAGGATTTCTGCCTGAATTCCAACTACCTGTGGCTGAGCTAGCACCTAACCTTTAATTGAAATTGTAATTTTGTGTTAAAGATTCTCTGACTAATTGAAGGTGTTGCTTCCCCAAGTGATGTGCTCCTTCCATGATGACCGTCATCAGTAAATATATGCACAGTGTAAGTGTGTAATAGTAAATTTTTCCTTGAAGCATCTTGGAGGAATGTTCATAATTTTTAAGTTTTCTGAGAATTTTGAGAAACTTCTTTCTGCTCAGCAAATTGAAATATATCTGCAAGGCAAGAGCAGTTCAAAGTTGCCAATATGAGGGGAGACAGGTGCCTTTTAAATTATTCATAGATCTCTGCTGGCTACCCATCTTTTTTGCAGATAGGAGTTTTGGTGGGTTTTCTTTCTTCTTTCTTTCTTTCTTTCTTTCTTTCTTTCTTTCTTTCTTTCTTTCTTTCTTTCTTTTTTTCTTTCTTTCTCCCTGATGGATTTAATGCCTTTATTGCACTCTTAGCTCCATGAATAGATATGGGAAATGTAAAGGCAAAGCTTCAACTAGCAACAGAACAGAAAGTCTGATCTGGTTTAACAGATTCTGTCTCTTTATCACTGGCAGACAACTTAGATTGTTGAAGTGCTTTAGAGAAAAGGCGCTTTTTTTTGGTAACTTCTCGCTGATGACTATGGCTCTTTGTGACAACAACCCAGGACAATCAGAGGTGGAAGATCAGTTACCCAAGTCTACAAAATGGTCTATTATATACTTTTTGGCCAGTCTTGTAAAAAATTGGTGGTTTTTTGAGGGGAGAGGACTACCGGAACAAATAGCTTGCTAACTATTCATTTTAGCTTTGATCTGTCACCATGTAGGTCTAGAAATTAACTCAGTTATTCTCATTCTCAATTTTTGTTTCTTCTCTGTTCTTATAAGATTTATTTTATTCATCAGTCTTTCTTTAAAAAAAAAAAAAAAAAGTAGAAAGGTTCTGCATTATAGCTATACCTTTTACGTCCTTGTCTTACCTGAGGTAAAGATATCTTCCAAAATCCTTTCTCCTTTTTCATCTCAGTCATTGTTTATTCTTCCTTTTTATCTATTAAACCTCCATGCAGCCAAAGAGATGGATTAACCTGCTATATAATGGCACATGACTCAAACATCTGATGTCAAGTTTGAAAATAAAGTGAGAAGTCAGTATATATTCAAAAATAGAAGACCTTGAAAAAGGAAATCTCAGTCAAGAAAGATATCATCTCAAGATAGCATTTAATACAAATGTTATGCAGGAATGTGTATGAGTGAAAAGACTTGTGAGAATGGTGATCTATTGCAGCTTGCATTTGGCAATGATCAATAAAATAATCTCAGCTGTTGTCAGCAGGCTTCCCAGGTCTGACCTTCAGATGTTAGGATTTAAGATGGCTTGTGTTTGTGGCAGACCTCAAGAAATCTTGAAGGCTGGGAACCAGTTCTGCCAGGTGCTGAATTCCTTGATGTTAAACTGTGCAGTCAAATAGGTTTAGAAAAGTTAAGTCTTGCCTCTGGAAAACCGGAAGGGAAATCTTAGGATAAGAATCCTTCCATTGAAACACTGGCCTAGGCATTGGCCTAAAATTTTAGTGTCTTGAGCTGTTTTCCTGTCACATGGTTCTTTCATATTAGCTGGAATCACAAAGAACAGAGGCATTCACACATGAAAATTTCAGCATGCTATTAATCAAACTTTTTTGGATTTCCTCTTGAGTTCCTCTCAGACTGCAGTAGATAGACACTGAGGTTGTGTTTTGTTCAGTAATATACTTTTTTTCTGAAAGGAATCAAAAATAAAGGTCAGATGTGCCTGTATGTTTTGGGGATGCCCTGTGTCTTTGCATGGAGAGTGTTGGTATGTCTTGGATTGGTGTAGAAGCCAGTAAATGCTCTCTATTCCATTAGAAGGGTCTTCTTATATTGTTGTCCTGGACCTAGGGGCTGTAATGCTGCATTTTACTGGTGGGTAAGAATGGAGAGTAAAGCATCAGCATATGTACCAAAAATTTCAAAATAAACCTCTTATCTCTTCCACACCTTCACATCGCTATACTCTGTGAGCCTTCAGAATGTGTATCCTTCAAGACAGTGGCTTACCCTGTCAGTATACAATAAATTGGTTTTGCTGTCAAGGCCTGGATTAGTGCTGTGCTGAATGTCCCAGGTTTTTACTTTTTCTGTTAGTATTTCAACCCACAGGAAACTAGAAATTATTAGAGACTGTCCATATGCAACAATTCTCCACTGACCTGAGATTCAGCTTGTCCCCAGAACATCTTGTCCAGAAATGTTGTTGCTCCATAGCATTAGGAGCAATAGTAGGCACCCCTGTGTTTCTTTCTTCTCATGGGATACATCTAAAGCATAAGCACTGTTGGTTGTGCCAGTAGTTAAGTATATTTAAACTATTTTATAATTATCCGGTATTCTAATGAGCAGGGATTTATCATAAGTAAATGGAAAAATTCAGGTGTTATTCATACCTGATCTTGAGTGCAATTATCAGTTCATTCAGAGAGTAATGTTGTGTTGTGGGGTTATTTTAATACAATGTCAGATGTACTATGTGTATTAAATCTGGACAGATGCTTCTTACATAAACGTTAAATGTTTTTCTTTGCTTTTATTTTCTTGCAATTATTTAAATCTGAAAGCATAACACTGCTGAAGAAGAAATATCTTTAAACATTCTCTTGGCCTGAAATGACTTGAATAATCAAAATTCCTAGCTCTTCAGAATGAGATAGTCATAGCTCTAGAAGCAAACTTCATCAAAGTATATTGCTATATAAGTTATATAAACACTTATGCCTATATTTAAGGCAATAGACACAGGACAGCTGCGGTGGTCTAGGTCCAATGCCATGGCCTTGCACCAGACTGTGTGGTCATGAGCAAATGTGGGCACGCCAGGTGCCCACAAAAGCCACTCTATCACTTCCCCTCCTCAGCTGAGCAGGGGAGAGAAAATATAACAAAAGGCTTATGCGTCGAGATAAAGACAGGGAGACATCACTTGGCCATTACCAAAACAGACAGGCAAAACAGACTCGAATTGGGGAAAAATTTATTTAATTTATTACCAATCAAATCAGTGTTGGATAATAAGAAATAAAATCAAACCTTAGAAACACCTTTCCTCCCACCCCTCCCTCCTTTCCCAGCTCAACTCCACTCCCGATTTTCTCTGCCTCCTCCCCCCAGCAGCACAGGGGGATGGGGAATGGGGGTTGGGGTCAGCTCCCCACACGTTGTCTCTGCCGCTCCTTCCTCCTCAGGGGCAGAACTCCTCACTCTTCCCCTGCTTCAGTGTGGGATTCCTCTCATGGGAGACAGTCCTCCACGAACTTCTCCAACGTGGGTCCTTCCCACGGGCTGCAGTTCTTCATGAACTGCTCCAGCATGGGTCCCTTCCATGGCATGCAGTCCTTCAGGAGCACACTGCTCCAGCGTGGGTCCCCCATGGGGGTCACAAGTCCTGCCAGAAAACCTGCTCCGTGGGCTCCTCTCTCCACAGATCCGCAGGTCCTGCCAGGAGCCTGCTCCAGCGCGGGCTTCCCACGGGGTCACAGCCTCCTTTGGGCACCCACCTGATCCGGCGTGGGGTCCTCCACGGGCTGCAGGTGGATATCTGCTCCACCGTGGACCTCCATGGACTGCAGGGCGACGGCCTGCCTCACCAGGGTCTTCACCAGGGTCTGCAGGGAAACCTCCCCCCCCCATCTCCTCCCCCTCCTTCTTCGCTGACCTTGGCATCTGTAGAGTTCTTTCTCTCACATATTGTCTCTCCTCTCCCCAGCTGCAGTTTCCATTGCGCAGGTTTTCTGGCACCCCTTCTTAAATCTGTTCTCCCAGAGGTGCTACCACTGTCACTGATGGGCTTGGCCTTGGCCGGCAGCAGGTCTGTCTTGGAGCCAGCTAACATTGGCTCTGTCGGACATGGGGGAAGCTTCTAGCAGCTTCTCATGGAAGCCATGCCTGTAGCCCCCCAGCTACCAAAACCTTGCCACGTAAACCCAATACATCAAACCATTTAATCTTCTAGTGCCCACATTTCTTCATTTAAGAGCTGGAAATAAGTACTGCCTTTCTCCTATTTATCTTGTTTACTTAGGTTTTTACCCTATCAAGCATGAACTGTCTGTTCGTGTGTTTTACAGTGTTGAACACATTTGGCCATGGATCTCAAGGGGAGATTCCAGCATAAAAGAGAATTTTCATTAGAACTGTAATGTTATCAAAAGATGCCTGTTACTGTGATACTCCGCCTGTGTCCCACAGTGTTTTCACTCCTTCAGAGACTAGTGGGTTAGAAGTTTCAAATAACATAGACTCAGTTATGTGTACCACCTACATATATGTTAGTATTCAGTTATAATGCAAATCATCTATCCACCCCTATGTAAGTTCATGCAGTTGTCCTCATGCTCTTCTACCAAATTTACACGTGCTAACTGTAGGACTCTGCATGAAGTTTGGTATTCCCAAATGAAAATTTAGTGTGATATCCCAAGTGTTGCTGACTAAGCATAGGTACATTTTGAGGGGGTTTTTTTGAGATGTGTAATACATGGTCTCTAAGGTAATGCATACTCTGGTTTGCTTGCGTCCTGGTTTCAGCTGGGATAGAGTTAACTCTCTTCCTAGTAGCTGGTACAGTGCTATGTTTTGAGTTCAGTATGCGAAGAATGTTGATAACACAGGGATGTTTTCAGTTGTTGCTCAGTAGTGTTTAGACTATAGTCAAGGATTTTTCAGCTTCTCATGCCCAGCCAGCGAGAAAGCTGGAGGGGCACAAGAAGTTGGCACAGGACAGAGCCAGGGCACCTGACCCAAACTGGCCAACGGTGTATTCCATACCATGGGACGTCACATCTAGTTTAGGAACTGGGAAGTGGGGGCGGGGAATCGCCGCTCGGGGTCTGGCTGGGTGTCGGTCGGCGGGTGGTGAGCAATTGCACCATGCATCATTTGTACATTCCAATCCTTTTATTACTACTGTTGTCATTTTATTAGTGTTATCATTACCATTATTAGTTTCTTCTTTTCTGTTCTATTAAACTGTTCTTATCTCAACCCAGAAGTTTTACTTTTTTTTTTTTCCCTGATTTTCTTCCCCATCCCACTTGATGGGGGGGGGAGTGAGTGAGCGGCTGCGTGGTGCTTAGTTGCTGGCTGGGGTTAAACCACGGCAGCTTGTTAAAGGATTGTGTCCATTTAAGATATGCATGTTTTAAGAATTATGCCATGACTGATAACCAGGAACATTGTCACAAAACGAAAAGCACTGTCTTTCCCATTTAAATTGAATGAATTTAAAAAATCATTAATAGAGGTAGTATTTTTCTTTATATGTTTGTATTCACTTAGTTAAAAAAATCACTTTAATCAATAATGAAATGAATTCTTTCCTGAAATACCGAAAAGATAAAATCCCTTCTTTCCTTAGCTCAAACAAATCTAGTTCTCTGTGTCAAGCATGTCAGTAACTGTATGTTTCTCTTGTATCTTGCCAGTTATTATGACAACATGTACTCTAACTTTCAAGCATTTTGAGAATGTACACAGACACTACATATCCTCTCTTACCACCAGCTCATTACAGGTTTACTTTTTTTGGTGGTACAGTTGCATAATTTTGTTTTGATTTCTGAAGAATCTAGTCAGGCATAAAAAAATCAAGCCTTTCTTTCTCCTTTGGACTTCACTAGCAAATGAAATAAATGCCAAATGAATACTGAAATCTGAATCTTTGTCCAGTTTTAGATAAGCCAAAATTAATTTACTCTCATTCAACGGCAGTTCAGTTGAAGAAAGGAGGTCAGCTTAATTTTTCACAACTTACCGAAGTCAGGAACAGTTTGTTCCTAGAACAATTTGCATAGCCAGGCAAGCAATTCCAACAGAAGATTTGTTGTGTTGCCAGTGAGTCAGGGACTTACTTGGGTTCAGGCTGAAGCACTCAGCACTCATTTAGGATCAAATTCATGCCATTACCATTTATTTCTCTATATTTTAACTGAAAAAGCAAAATGACAAATTCTTGAAATGGGAGCATAATGTTACAGCCTGCTGTAGGATCTCAAGTCTTCTTATTTGTATTTGTTTCTCTTATCAGTGTTGGGAACCAAACTCAGTGTAGCTATATTCCTATAAATGCTTGCTGTTGACCAGGCAGAACTGCCACAGGTCACAGTTCATAGTATTTCAATCTATTCTGATTTCAGGCAAGACACAAACCTGTCAAGGCTGAGAAGGGAAAGGAGGCTGTACCTGTCCTTATAACTGTACTGCGTATGGTGCACTGGGTTAGGCCTGTCAGCCTATATGGTTTCGGGAAGACTTCATATGCAGCACAGCTATCTACTGTATTTCTCCCAGTTGGTAAACTGCACTGGGGCAAAGTAATTCAGAGAGCCCTGAGCTATCTTTATGCTTGCATCATGCCTTCTGCACAGCATAGGTAGCCCCAACAGGCTATTGCAATGAACAGAAATCACTAGGGCACATTATATATGTGTGAAATTAATCTAATTGTAGCTTGTAATAGCTTTATGCCACTTGGAAATAAACTTACACTGGGCCGATCCTTTCTGTGAAGTTTGTCTAAAGCAAGGTAGAGTCTAACTGTTAGTTTCCTATACTGTGCAAGAGCTTTATATACCTCATGTTTGACTGTTCACTCAGTCATGCAGATCTGATGCTGGTGAAGCTCTGCTGTGGTCAGCAGAGCGATGGTGTAAGCCAACCAATCTGGGAGCCTTTACAAAAATTCTTCCAATGAATACTGACAATTACTTTCCTAATGGATTCTAATTGAAACAGAAAATGGAATGAATTAAACTGAACTTAAAGGCCGTTATTTTGTTTGGTTTTCTGGAAGTTTCATATAACCTATTAATTCATTAATGATTTTTATTTGGCAAAGTTTGCTTTTTGCATAAACCAAAAGCTCCATTAACATAACTTCTCTTTTACACAAAAGTCAATGTAAGCCTATGCCTTTTCATGACTACAATGTGTTTTTCATGAAGCACCATCCCTGTTCAGACTTCAGTGAAAGGTAACCTGTGAAGTCAATCTGCAGGAAATCAACCTTTTTTTCTTTTGCTCTTTTTAGGTGTCACTGTTAGCAGTATAAAATTGCAGCAAGTCTGGGAAAGACCATTAAAGTCATGGATTTTCAGTGAACCCCTCTTGAACCCCTGAATTACTAAGACGGGAGCAGATGCAAATGAGCAATGGCTGAACAGAGAGGCCTTCTTTGTTCTTTGCACCACACTACTGACCAGGCATGTGTGCCCACTTGTGGTACGTTCAGGAATCCATGTTACATGCCAAATGCTTGAGTGGCTGGACAGATCCATTCTCCATTACAGGTCTGCAAAACCGTATTTATCTGTGTACAATTTACACAAAGTTTCTTATTTTTTATTGGCCTACAAAATCATTATCTGCGACTGGAGGAGAATATTTTACCTTTTGGGGTAAAAGATTTGTAGGTTTTGTTTGAACTTGCAGCAAGGAAGTTTAATGCCCAGTTTTTTAGTGCTCTGAAAAATTTCATAGCAGATGGTGGACAATGCAGGGGATGTGAAGATCCCGGAGACCTGTACTGCTTACATTGTCTTCTTCCAGCTGTATGCTCAGCCTCTGGGACTTTCAAAAGACAACTGTTATCCATCATCTCTAACTATCACCCTGACATAATACTGCTAAATGCTCAAGCAACCCCTGCTCTGGGCTCCAAACACAGAGAAAGAAGACAAAGTGAATCAATAAGAATATTGTATGAGGGATGACAGAAAGAACCCACTCAGGCCTGGCAAATAGACAAAATACCACAGGCATAAACGGGGATCAGATGTGTGAGGAACTTCAAGTGCAAAAATAGGAGATGTGGTCTGGCATGTGCATTGGGATTGGTCTGTATTTCTATGCTCAGCCAGAGTATAGACCAAAGTTATCCAGAAGGTTACTTCTATGACTATATTATGGAAGGATGCTTAACAGACACATGTGCATATAGTAAATGGATCACCAGTGTCTAAAGACATCAGATGTTAGTTCTTGTATCTGCTTTCCTGACATTGAAATGCAGATTTTACTTTCGCTTTAGCTTTATACAATCAAAGGCTGCTGCAGCCCATAGGTCCTGGTTAAACTTGAAACCATTCTCTGCAGCCTTTTTGTATAAGCAGTCAGTTTTTGAAAGAGAGTATAGCATTTTGCTTTCAAACTCTCCCCAGTCAACAGGCAAGAAATCATTCTGTGGACATGCATTCAGTTTTGTGATGCTGAGTTCATCTCCTGTGGTCAAGTTCTTCTATTCTTCTTTTCAGCAATATTATTTCAATTTATGTTACACAAGGCACTTATTCTTCTGCTCTTGTACAAGGCACTCCAGAAGACAACACAAAGTGTAGTTAAGTCAGTTCTGTAGAACTACATTAACAACTTTAATGCAAAAGGAGGCACAAAATGTGCAATAAATCACCTGATTAAAGCCTGAAAACCTCTTTTTGTTTATACATTTATTGATTTTTTTCTCTAATCTTGTCTAGCTCCTTCAATCATCAGTCTCTTGCCTGCCCTCTATGATCCAAAATCAAAGTAATAGAATTCAGCTAAACAATAGTTGCGATTTATGGAGCGACAAGGGATGCCTTTATCCACCAGAGAGACTCCTTCCAACTCCAGGAAAGGACAAACTCTTCAGAGGTTTTTCAGTCTTTATGAAAAAAAATCATAAAGCAGAAGGAAGACATTTCCCTATAAACAGTTGCTGAAACAGCCAGAGGGTAAAGCAGTGATTGTTCTGTGTTGATTTTTGTTGGTTTTGCTAATGTAATTAAATGCAGGACAGAGTGGGTGCGATGTAAGCCAAAAGGGTATGATGCTGTTATGGCCCATAGTAGATGCATTCTCCTGATCTCTTCTAGTCATGCTGCAGCCTTCTCTACCTTGATTTTATAACATAGCAAAGCAGCCTGTACATAAACTTTTCTTTTTCAGACAGACCTGGTTAGTGATAGGTGAGATGGTTGCTGATTTCCAATGAGAAATGTTGATTGCTGGGAAGTATGATCACTAGTACTGAATGTCAGGACAGAAACATGTGTCTTCATGTCTGCCTCAGCATCAAAGGTTATTATAGACTTGAGTACTCTCTGCTGGTGCATTTCTTCCTCCTACCCAGTCACAGTGCATGATATTTTAGAGAATTAGACACACTAACATTCTCACGTTTTCTCTTATTCTTCCTCTTCTTTTCCTACAAGCAAATGTCAGTTGTATAAAATGTCGACTGTTCCATGTTTGCCACTTAATACTCATTTCTTGGTTTGTTGGTGGGTTGGGTTTTTTTCACTAAAGCTGATGCAAAAATGAAGTGAATACATAGCCTGTATTTTCCTCCTTAACTTCCTAGCTTTTACATGTTTTGACTGACAAGCTGCAAAATGTGGGTGGGCAAAGGAAAATTTCACTAAAATATTTCTCCTATAAACGCTTTACTAAAACTTTAAAACCAGCATTAAACAAAAATTACTCCCAACAGCGCCCCAGGGTTATTTGAATGCCCTGCTGATTATAATTCCCCAATACCTATTGTTTTCATCATTACAGCATCCTAGAGAAATTACATAGATATTGTCATGTATCTCATTCTATTATTTCCTTCATTTTATTTCACAGGTCATTTGCAATCTCTTAAATGTGGAAGCTGAAAATCTTTATTGTGTAAGCAGTAGCATAGAAATAAGGTATGAAAATGAATCAGGCATTTTGAAAGGCAACACTTTTTCCTTCTGATTGCTTTGGAAACTGCTACTAAGGGTTCTTCCTAAGTAATGCTGGAATGCTTACGATGACAGTTTTTGGTAGTAGCTCTTAGGATCTTCATCTTTCAATTCCCACTGTGTACAATGAACTGCCAGCAGAGAGCTATAAAATGGTTTCTGCCCCAGAGAGCTTACACTGATTTAAAATGTGATAAACAGTGGTATCAGAATACTATCAGCCTAAGTGTTTTCAACTTTTGGGGGCCTTTTAGTAGGAATCACAGCTAGGAAAGAATAGGAAAGAAACAATAACAAACAATAACAATCTTACTATTATTTTAAAGATTTAAGGTACAGCCAAAGGTTTTTGTATAATGGAGACTTCAACAGACTGCCTTGTGGTCTTCAGCTATTCCTTCAGCTATTTCTTCAGGAAAGGAATAATTTGGTATCCGCTTTTCTGAGCTAGCTGTATTTTGAAGTGGCCACCATCCTTATATTTTTGCGTCTGTGTATTCAGCCTGAAAACAGTAGCTGGTTTTAGTAGGATTTATGGTGTGGCTTTTTCCCCAGTAAAACTGGAGAAGTGATTCAAAGTTTACACCATTGTTAGTCCATTGATTTAAGTGGATTTCTGGAGGTACCAAAATTAATTAACAGATAGCAACTGATTCTCATATCAGAATGGGTAGAGTAGAGAGAGCATGTAGTCCACTTTTAATAGAATAAGTGATACTGTATGTTGTCATTAAGGCATACAGTTCCTTACTGAAACACTCTATAGAGAAAGAGAATAAATGATATATTGTAAATTGATATAACTAGCAGAACAGTCAACATGAAGAAACCATAATTAAATAACCATCTTAAAAATACACACAGGATGTGGGAAATAGGATGATCCAGGTTAAACAATATGTGAACATAATTTCACAGAGTGTTATATATGCAAAATCAAGCTATGCAAAGTATATTTATATTACTTAATAAGAAGGGAGGAAAATGTGTGTTGAAAATTGAAAGAATAAAACCAACCGTGATGTCTTAGGAGTTTGAAAAAAAGGCTACAAAAAGCAACCAAACCAAGAAACTGTGAAAGTATGTTATTGAACAAGACTGAAAGGAACAGGGGTTCCTTTCAGCTAGAGATTTTCACCCACTTTACACATGTTCAAAATCCAGTCCAGACAGGCAGCCTGCAGAATCATCATTCTTGCCTCTTAACATTAAGGGCTCTACACTGTCATTCCACACAAAATTTCATGGCACAAAAATCGCATGAGAAACAAAAATCTGTTGACAGTCTTCATGGAGAAGTCCAGGAGTTACCTGAACAGAAAGAAGGCGGCTAAGATCTGGGTTCACATATGCATTTAGGAGCCTAAAGATGATTGATTTCAATTGGGCTCTAATTCATAAACGTATTTAGGTACCTGTATCCTAAATGTTTCTATGAATTAAAGGCAAAGCTACATTCTCATCAGGAACCCTGTATATGGCAAAATATCCAAATAGTCCAAGATATCAAAAAGTACCATTTCAGTTCTATATGCAGGAGCAGGTATTAATTTATGGTTACACAGTTACTGTACCTCTACCAGACAGACTTCATGGTAGGTGATACATTGCTCTCTAGGACTTTGGGCTGTTAGGAATAGTATGTTACTTGTTTGGCCAGAGTTTATGTGTATTTGTATACTGAGATTAGTGACCCAACAGCCAGGGGTTTTTTTTTTTCCATGCTTTCTGATTTACAGCCCTGCTACCAAAAACTCATAGCACACTGATTTCAGAGGTCTTTGGATACCCTTTTCCAAAGAGGACTATAAAATATAAATCCAGATTTGATACTGTTTAACACAGCAGTCAGAAACATGAACAGCCAAGAGCCTCTTTGCCAGACCGGTCTGTCCCCTTCTCATGCTTCCATCGGTATCAAATCTGTGTGCAGACTGTGAAGCATGAGAAGAGGACCGACACCTGCATTATGGTAGGCAGAATACGTAAGAGTGCAGCACAGCAATCTCATGAAATTCTGCTTGCCTGTGTCCTTGGCTCTTCTCTCCCTCACACTGCTTCAGGGTTACTGCAACCTGCACTCATACAATTCTGTTCTCATACAATTTCCAGATTTAGCACCATAATTGTCTCATTTCCCCATACCAGCCAGGATAAAAACTTCATAGTCTCCACCTCCTCACATCCGCTGGGCAGTTCCATTTCAGAGATGACTACCCAGGAGCTGTTAGTGATTATAAGAACCATCCATGTTATGCCTGCTGTCAGGTTCCCTCCTGGGCCAGAGTATTGAAAAGACATATTGTACGCTCAGCAAGAAATTGCAGTTAGCCTAGGATATAGTTAAACCATCGTTTTGAGAGAGAATATTAAGGCACTGGAAAAACAAAGGTCTTTTTCCACCCCAGGAGGTAGAAAAGTGCCAGAAGGTGGATATGAGGCTTTTGTAAGCTTTGAGTTTGTGGATTCTGCTGTCTGACCCAAGGTTCTAGCTCTATGGTATGTAATTTAAAGTCTCCTCTAGGTGCTTATAATTTAATTGTAAGGTGTCTCACAAACATCTTAGCAGGTGCAAAGAGGACGTGAAGTGATCCTTTTTTCCTCTCTCCTCAGCTGGAACATGAAGAAGGCACTTTATGATCCAATTAGTGCCTCCAGGAGCTCTCTAATTGCATTATAAAGCATCTTAAAAAAATAGAAAATTAGAAGCTGTTTTTAAAGCCTGAAAACAAGAGAAAGTGTTGTTTAACTATTTGCCCTCCTGGTAACTCAGCAGTGAGAGGGCCCAGCATCCTCACACACCGCATTTTGTCTGTAACTTCCCCAGATGTGAAATGCGTTCCATTGCCCAGAGCTCTGGAGAGTGGAGCATCCTTTACTGTGTTGTAATCGGAGCTTGAAGTATGCTGTGAAACTTTGCACCCAAAGTAGTTTGCAACGTTTATGCATGTTGCTCATTCAAGGAAACTGCAACTGTGCTGCACTATCTGTGGCCATTTTAGCCTGCTAAGTATCTCTTCTACTGAGTTTTTGTATCAAGCTCGTTGGCACAGTGTCTGAGAGGTATTATATATAATGAGCTACAAGGTGCTTTCAACTTCAAAGCTCAGTCTCTGTATGATAATTACCACATCGTTTTCCGTACGTCTCACATATTTTACTTACTGAGTGGGTGGGAAGAAGATACTGAAATAATATTTAGACTTACACAGTCCTTTTCAGCTATAGATCACAAAGTATTTTCTGTTGGCAGTTAAGCATTATCATCTGCACTGTGAAAATGGAAAAGACTAAAAGGCAGATAACACAGAGCTGTGAATGGAACCTGATCTTCTGATCCTTAGTGTATGGCCCTTCCTATTCACTGGATTAGTGCTGCTCCCAAGTACTTTTCTTCATTAGCTGGCAAAAGTGATAAGGTTTGTATCCCCTTTCCAACAGATGAATGAAATGTGTAAAAGCAAAACACTTGAATATGTCTGTTACATCTCATAAATGGCATTAACACTTGTTTTCCCTTACACCCACACACAGCTGAGCAGAATACAAGCCATCCATTTTGTGTTTCCATCTATTCCTTTTTTTGTTGCTGGGATTTAACCCAGCCCATTGCAGCAAAAAGACACAGTAGCAAGACTCTGAGACGAGGTTACACTGCGTGCAGCGTTCTCTACTCATCCCCTCAGGAAAAGGTTAACAACACCAAGGGTGTCCTTAAGCACCTATGTGTCCTTGAAATCTCTCAGAAAGGAACACCGATCTAATTTAAATATAACAGGGTATTGTTCAAAATTCAGGTATTATGTTACCTGAACTCAGTCCCCCTTTTCCTGACAAATTTGCACCCTTATTTAGGGGAGTCTTTTCTTGCCTGGTACAGTGACTGTGCTGGGAACCTCTTCTCCCGCTGGCTAACAGGCATTGACAGTGTCTCCCCATTGCAATAATAGGAGAAAAGGGCTGCACCTCTGGGAAGAGAGATTCACGGTCAGATGCTGTTTCAGGAAAAGGGTGAGGGACAGCTGACAGCTTTCATCTTTTGTTCTGACACATTCTGTCACATACCTATGCACTGGCATACCCAATCATACCCCGCTTTGAGTAAAGACACTGATAATTGACAGTAAGTCGTCAAGAGACTTGCCAGGATGCTCTTTTTTTGTTTCTCTTCTACAAAAGTTCACCCTTGCTTTCTTTCATCTGAATTTTGGGTTGAGTTTCACTCATACTCAGAGCCCCCCTCCAAATTATCTCACAAAACCAAGAATACTGCTCACATTAAAACTCTTTTGATTCAACAAACAATGTATCGTCTTGTTCTAGATTCTTTCATGGCAGGATCCCAATTTCCGGTATAAAATTCATAGGCCTTAATAAATCTTACACAGTAATGGTCTGAATTTCAGGAGTTTAACAAACACGCTGAGTTTTAGGTTTTATTACAAACATTTCATATAATTAGCATGAACAGATGGCATGTGATTCTACCATTAATCATTTGTGTACAACCAAAATACAGTAATGTCAGTATCTCCCAGAATACTTCTTCGAAAAAGCACCTGGCTGCACTGCTGATCTCTCTTGAACCTATCAGACACCACGACTGTAGTAAAATTACTTCTGATTTATCTTAGTATTGAGCAATGGTAGAATGAAGCCTTTTTCATTACCCAAACTATCCTCAGTGGATTCAAGACTTACATTGGGTTTTATGCAATATATAATCAGTTAAAAAAATAACTTCCCTGTGTGGGACAAAAAGGAGGAATATTAATGGAGAAAATCTTTCAAAGCATTTCTGGAAACAATACCCTTATGTATAAAAAGAGTCTTTTTTGGCATCTCTGTGTGGTAGTGTTTTCAATTCCAATAGCTATAATAAGAAAAAAATCTGCCCTATTTGTCAATCTGTCAGGAAATATATTTCAGCTTCAAGCATCATACTCCTGGGGTTTATGGAAATCACAAAGCATCTCATTCAGATGAAGAGGCTGAAGCTATAAGCAGTGCAATTAATATCTTCAATTTCTGCCTTCAGCATGAAAAGAGGCTCAAAAGCTTTTTGAATCTGAATCCCAAATGCTGTCTAATAGTTCACATCTGGCTTATGCTATTTACGACAAACAACAGTTGTTGGTATCAGCAGTGCGTTCAGTGACATACTAACCTTCTTACCTAGCAAGAAGAGGGCAGGGCTGGCCAGAGGTCATGGGGAGGTTGTTTGGCAGGTTCAGCTGAGTGGAAGGCTTGCATCTCAAAGGTTGCCGTTGTAAAACTTGGAGACAGAGAAGCCCACACCTCCCTGACAGTACACAACTGTGGATTGCCAGGTGTTTTCACACACTGTACACACAAGAGTACAGCCGGCAAGAGTCATACTGTTTATTGGCAACAATCTTTGTGCAGTGACAAGTTTAACCTTTTTATTTATTTGCTGTTTGCATTTCAGTAGGACTCAACAACACCTCATCTCAGACCCCACTGTGTTTGATCCTATGCAAGCACCTAGACAGGTATAATTCATTCCTGAAAAAAACTTCCAGTCTAAGCCTGTTTGACATCTTCGGAAGAACCACATTGGCAGCTGGTGTTTTCTCTGTGAGACTTTTGTCTCAGATCACTAATAGGCACAACAAAAGCTCAGGAAAGGGGATGTCAGTAGCTGGAGCTGGAGACTTGATCAGCCATTCCAAGTAAAGATGAAAAGCAGATATTCTCTCATATGGCTGCTTTACGTCACAACGTCCGAGGAAGACCCAGAGCATATAACATCCATGCTGCTATACCCCAGGAATGTTGTACAGAGAAAGCAAGGGGCTTACTCTGAAAATTACTGCAGCAGAGCTTGGAATATTTTCTCATAACTCATTAACTTTACTATAAAAACACCCTTTCTTCCCACAGTGTCTATGTCCAAAAAGGGGCCTGCTTTTTAGCACAGAAATGGAGAACAAAATAGGCTTGTATAAATACTAGTTTGTTCCAGTTAGGTAGCTGAGGTGACAAAGGAATTTGGGCCAGGTTTAGGCAGGGATTTGCAGTAGGAAAATGAGTAATGCCAGCATCAGCTTTCAAGATCCTAATGGATAAAGCTCTTAGCAGTCTGGGTTTATTTAAGTGTAGCATCTCTTTGAGCAGGAGGTTGAACTAGATCAACTCCCAAGGTCCCTTTCAACCTGAATTATTCTATGTTTCTAAGAAGCCATGACAACACTCAGGTGGCTGAAAAATGGCAAACAGCCCATAGTAATGGATTGTTTGGGTACAACCCAAGCAGTATTCTGTACTTCCCATGGCTTTCCTTCTCTTCTGACTAGGCTTTTAACTGGTAATTTACGTTTTGCTTATTCTGTTGTAATCACAGCTGTAAAAACTGAAGGGAGAAAGGGAGGTAAAAGAAAACAGCTTAGACCCTCTTGCTGGTAGTGAAAAATACACTCTGTATTACAGTGCTGTGAAACGGTCTCTCTCCACCAGAATGGTGCATGACAGTAAACCAAGCATGATTAAGAAAGCTGCTAACAGGCACAGGCTGCTTAATATTCCTGCACAGTCTACACAAGACAAATGTTTTCCCAATTCATCTCTTTTTAAACATAATATAGCAGAAGAGAGAGAAGTAAATATTTGTTACACTGGGATAAATGTCTTTCCTTGAACACCACAAAAACCCACTACCAAAGTTTGCTGGCCAAAAGTCAGGCAGGAGGCGATTCCTTCATTGTGATTCAAGCTCACTTGAAAATATTCTTTTAGTCAGTAATAAATTTATCTCATGCTACTACAGAGAAACCACCTGTGCAGCCAAATTTTGATCAGAGGTGTGTCTTGTCTGAGCAGTCACAGGACTGCAATACATGAAGGGCTACTGAACAGTGAGTGCTCATACACCTATGCTAGGACATGCAGCTACAAAGCAGATGAAAGGCTACCCAGGGAGCGCCTAACAAACTCCTGCTTATGGCTATGAATAACAATAAGACCTAGGTTGAAGGGTGGCTTTTTTTTTTTTTCATTTTGTGAATTTTTACATTTAAACCAAGCCATTTTATTTATTTATTTATTTTGTGCATATGGCTAAGTCCCAGTTGAGGGTAATCACTGTAAGCTTTATGCCTCCTGCTTGTTCTCTGAAAACATGCAGGACAACCAGAGCAGTGAGGCTAGATCTCTATTGCTTTGTCACAGGTGCAAAGAGGGTGTGAAATAGGACTTTAATGGCCTTCTAACCTTTAGGTACAGGTGATTATACATAATGGCAAGTATTGAATATTGAGACCCCAAATGTCACTGTTTAGCCAGTCTGTCCAAGGCTGGGGTCACATCACCCTGTAACATTTGTACACAGCAGATCAACTCATTATTTATTAATAACTTTGATGGGTTTTCTCTGGAGCACATTAAGCGTCAAATTTGTCTATGCTCTCTGTGAATGAGAGAGGAACAGGAAGCTGATTCACAATTTATAAAAGGGATGAAGCTTAATTTCAGTTTTTACTCTTCGTGGATGTCTGTACTGTCACCATTTCTCTGTGGAATATTCGGGCCAGGAAGCATGGAAGGAATACTCTGTCCAGCAACAAAGAAATGCTCTAAATTTTGAGTGCTGGAACACTAAATTTACACTAACTGGAGTGCTGGAAGTATTCTGCCTGCCTGGACCCGTCAAAGCTTTAGCTGGCTTTCCAGGGCCTTTTAACACGCCATGGCAAACTGGCAGACATTAGCCCAGACTTTTGAGGTGGAAGCAGTCACATATCATTCTAACACATTGTTTTTGTAATTTTTTTCCCAAGTGAAAAGTTGCTATTATCTGCAGAGAGTTAGAGCCATTGTTTTTGCTACAAACGCCTTTCCTTTCTCCCACAGAAAAATGGTTGTTCCCTGCTCATAGTAAAACTAGTTTTCACATGAATGAAACACTGTAGAAGTTTAGAGGAAAGATTATGAAATGTCCTGCTTTTCACAGAATTAGAGCAAACATCTATGACTTTTGAAGGTGGAAAGAAAACAAGATTTTCTTGACACTGACATGTTTTCATGAAGATCTAAGCTTGAGTCAAACATAAAGTTTTGTTCTGGTCTATAATAAAGATGCTTAAATACAACCAAATTTGCATGGAAATCTTTTCCTGAACTTTAATTACTATTAGGAAGAACCACAACAGAATAAAATATCAGTTGATAACTAGAATAGCAACAACAATTCTGTCCACAAATAAAAAAGGCAAATTGCCTTTTCTTGAGGTAGTTGGCTTTCTTGGTTAACGTATTAAAACCGAAGTGATTTATGTAGCAGGGAGCATGGAGGGGGGAGGAAGTGGCTGGCATTGCATCCACCCGACATTAGCTCCCCAGCCTTTCTTACCAGGCTGAGTACTCGAGGCTGAGTCAGCTGCATATGACCTTCAGAGCAAGGTTTGAATTTATACCTTAAATCTGCATGGGGTTTTCCTATTCTCTCACACTCTTTCACATTCACTTTCATAAACAATAGCAAATACACACGTTAGACATGTGGTTTCACTCTTTCAAGTGCCATTACCGAAACACCATTATTTTCAGTCTATAGACAAGATATTTACCAATCCTTTTACTTGAATCATGTCATCTGCCTCCCTGCAGTTATCTTTTGAAGAGATCTTTAGAAATAATTGGGTGTTTTAAAATTCCCCTTTATTTACCAGACAGCCAGATGAAATACTGATGTTTAACAGATGTGTTTACTGATTTATGACTTTGTCCCCTGTATAGAAAACTTGGTAAGTAAATGAACAGAAATGTCAGCTTCCATGTTTTGCATGCTAGGCAATGCAATAGGATCAGTGATGGGAAGTCCACAAAAAGGGAAGTGAAGAGAAGGAAAATTAAAGTCCTTTGCAATAAGTGGTCAGAAAAAAGTAGTGAAGATTTTACCTGGGAATCTTTTGTGAAGATCAGGGCTTTAGCATTACTAGAATACACGCTTCCCAGAAATACTGCACTTCAATTATTTTTTGCAGGCCTACAAGAAAAGAACAGAGAATGAAAGAGAACAAAATAGAAATTAACAACTATTACTATGGGTCTCCCCCATGCTATGATGCATACTTTTCTACCTTTAATCTGTGGATTTCAAAGACATCATTAAATCTGGTTTGATTAACCTAAAGAAATCCAGGAGTTAATTTACAGCTACTTGCCAATTTACAAGCCATTGAAGTGCAATGAAGCTGAGCATTCTTCTTTCAGCACTTTCATAATTAAGCATTTGACTAATTTAAATATTAAAACTGTTTTCTTATAATTGCCTAATCTCAGTCAAATACAAGCGAGACAAGATCATGTCTGCTTAAAAGATCTCAGATCTGGTTTAGCACTGAAGCCCACTGAAATCAGTGGAAAGATTCTGGTGCTTCTATCATATGCTTCTGCCAGCAAGGTCAGCATCTGCAGGGGCTTTCTGAGAAAGGACTGGCACCAAATTTACACCATTTAAGAGCAGACTGTCATTACATACACTAAAGGAAGCCAACAAAATGGTTTGTCTTTCTCTTGTTAATAACAGCATCTGAAATTATTCTCAAGCAGGAAAAGAGCTGTTAAAATATAGTTATATTGTTGCTAATTATTTGTGTCTCATTTTGTTCAGATGAGACATTGAAAATGGAAGAGAAATTTTCATTTTCTGCTTCTGTTTCCATTCCGCTTCATTTTCAGGCTAAGATTGACAAACACAATTCAAACATTGGCACAGATTAGCCAGAGAGGTTGCAGCATCATCTCCATCCTTGGAGATATTCAAAACCCAGCTAGACAAATTCTTGACCAGCCTGCTCTAGTTGACCGTGCTTTGACAAGGGGAGAATTGGACTAGATAACCTCCAGAGATGACTTCCAACTACAACTATTCTATGACTCTTTGAAAATACTTAAATCTGAATTACAGAAGATTTTCACAATGTGGAAAAAGGTATACTTGGAAAGTTAAATATTTTATTTTTATAAGCCTTAAAAACTGAGCCTACTGATTTCTTCTATATCTATTAAGAAGAAATTTTATTCATATTACTTGGCATATTTTCGTTTGCATCTTACAATTCTAATAATTTTACTCATAAACTCTTAAATTCTCTTGCACCAATGGATTACCAAAATAAGTATGTGCTTTTGAAAAATGTAGTCAATTTCCATTGCTTTCATACATTTCTTACACTTGTCCCAGTAAGGGCAGATAGGTCATGCCCTGTCTCCTTTTTGGAAGGGCTAACTGCAAGAGTGCTGCACACATATCCTCCAATCCACACTCGGAAACAAGGAGCATGCAGACGAATCATTTTCCAAAGAAAAGGTGAGGTGCAGCGGTTTTTTTCCTCTGTGGCATGGAACCAAGTCCTCTTTTTCTTCTTTTCTGTCTCCAAATCTAAAGCACAGGGGTAGTATTCAAGTTTCCTGTACAGTAGGATCAGAGTTCCTTTTCACGGCTTCTTCGGTGGATGCACGGTCCTGTCCTCGGACTGGCCCATGGGTAAATAGCACACCTGACCTTATCCACTGCCATATAAATAGTCAATGTAGAACTATGCATCACTTAAGATCCACTTCAGTTATCAAAATAATGTTTTTTCAGGACATGGTTTATGCATAATTTATGTTCTGGATCTCTGCACAGGATTTAAGTCATCTAGAGATCTGGAGTACTTCAAACAGCTTGCCTCTTACCTCCTCTTAGCACCTGCAAACAAGAGTTTTACTGTCTCCCAGTTAGGAATCATGCCGATGAAGCAAGAACTGCCCATACAACAGCACTTTTTTTCCTGCAAACATGCAATTGCTGATAAGCAGTGCAGGTAAATAATATGACATGTAAAGGAACATTTCTGAGTGCACTGTATTATTACCTATCTGGAAGATTTATTTGACCAATACATCAACCCTCAGGGGATTGGAAGCACCGTCACATGCTTGCAACAACAAAAAAAACCCCAAAACCTTCTAACATAATGTACATATATGCTTCATTAGTGTTGGGGATGTGTCATTTCTGCAAAGTAGAGGAAAAATCAAAGTCAGTAAGGGGGAAGCTAAACTAATTATTTGAAGTGATAAATCTGTTTTTTTCAGACAGGTTATGGAACTTCCCTGTGCTGGGGAGACAGCTCGTACCATAAAATCAATACACATGAATTTGATGTAAGTTTGGAGCAAAAGTTCAAGTTCTATTAAAGAATTTCATATACCTACCCTTCTTTATAAGTGTATGTACTACAGATCACACCAGTGAAATGTCTCTGTTAATAGCAATAGAAGAAAAGAAAATAAGGCCAGTAGGTACTGATGGTGTCCTGATTCTTTGTCTTATGCTTTTCTTTGAGGCATTTAAGTTTGCTAATATTCAGGATATTCAGCTGTTGTGGTTTAACCCCAGCCAGCAACTAAGCACCACGCAGCTGCTCACTCACTCCCCGCCCCCGCCCCCAACCCAGTGGGATGGGGGAGGAAATCAGGAAAAGAAGTAAAACTTGTGGGTTGAGATGAGAACGGTTTAATAGAACAGAAAAGAAGAAACTAATAAGGATAATGATAACACTAATAAAATGACAACAGCAATAATGAAAGGATTGGAATGTACAAATGATGCGCAGGGCAATTGCTCACCACCCGCCGACCAACACCCCGCCAGTCCCCGAGTGGCGATTCCCCACCCCCACTCCCCCCCAGTTTATATACTGGATGTGATGTCTCATGGTATGGAATACACCGTTGGCCAGTTTGGGTCAGGTGCCCTGGCTCTGTCCTGTGCCAACTTCTTGTGCCCCTCCAGCTTTCTCGCTGGCTGGGCATGAGAAGCTGAAAAATCCTTGACTATAGTCTAAACACTACTTGGCAACAACTGAAAACATCCGTGTGTTATCAACATTCTTCGCATACTGAACTCAAAACATAGCACCGTACCAGCTACTAGGAAGATAATTAACTCTATCCCAGCTGAAACCAGGACATCAGCAAAGCCAGTTTTCTTGTGACAAAGCAACCAAGTAGTGCTGCTTGGAGACAGACTGTGTGGCAAATTCAACTACATAATCTTGTCAGTAGGCAAATTTTTTTACTTGCCTAAAGTAAAATCCAATAAGGAAAAAAAATTTCAAGAACCTTAATTTCTATTTTGCATGGAAATCTAGAAAAGTAGATGTTAGTAGGTCTGACCAGCTTTTGACTGGTATATACCTTTTTTGAGAATTAAACCTTCACTCTTCAGTCACTTAAATACTGTAGAAAATTGTACCCAAAATGTATATATCAAAATGACTGTCAAGAATGCCCAGGCATTAGATGTAATCCGTGTAGTATTCAGTTGCTGTGTTTTTTACAAATTATGATAAACTGAAAATCTGGATCAATGTCACTTTGTAACTGTCTTTCGAAGTAAGACAGTCTTTCATTCCATCACATGCATATGGCTTTGGTAAAACTTGATGAAAATATAATATTACTAATAACTGATATTATTTATTTAACAATAGAAGGCATATGTAATTGCAAATCTAATTTAAAAAAGGCTGTCATAAACATTTGCTTCTTCCAAAAATTAAATAATACTTGAAACAATACAACAAGATGCACATGAGAATTTTTACTTCTTGCTTCTTTAGAGGACTAATTTAAGTACACAATATGGACTTTAAGGGGTTTGTTTATGTGTTTTGGGCTTCTTTTTTTCCCTTTGGCCTAGCTCCTAGTTTCAGAAACAGTTGCTATTTGTTGTAAGCACAGGAATAACAAACTCACAATTCCACCAGAGACGTAGGCAGGTTATTAACAGCTGGGGAGTAAATTCCAAATCAAACAGTACCATATTGTTTCCATTTCTCAAGTGCTATTTTCATGCATATTAGCAAAATAATTACACTTTCCTTTCATAAGGAAGCATATTTATAACAGGAATTATGACATTTCAAGGAAACTAGAGTCACTGCAGCTAAACTTAAGTTGTGTGCTGTCTATTTTTAACTGGGAAAAGCTTGACAAAAAGTTTACCAAAAATTGTACTCTATAAAAAAAAATGAATCAGCATGAAGAAATAATAACATTATGGAGGGCTAGTCTCATTCCTACTTCCTCTCTATTATCTGTGTTCCCAATGATGGCAGCTGCAGGAAAGGAAGCTGTATGAGAAGAATGTAGTCCTGTAGAGGGTTCGCAAATGCTCTGGGAGAAAAAAAGTTCCATTTCCTTCTTTTGTTACTAATTCTTAAAAGATATGGACCTAGTCATGCAAGATCCAAAGTAATGCAGCTCCAGCTGACGCTGGAGTTAGTTCCATGGATCTGAGCTTGGCATGAGCTTGAGTTCATGGCTAGAAAGATGTCTCTATCTGTCACTATACTCCTTTGAAGATCTGGGCCTGAACCACTCTGAGTGAGATTTGCAAAGGAGTATTAGCACCTTCATATTACTAATCCAGTGAGAGGCACCTATGTGGGACGTGAACTCATGGTGCCTATCTGACAGATACAGAAACATAGTACTTCTGTGAAATATCTGCAGTGTGAGCTATCCAATTAGCTCATGTTTTTTTCTCAAGCTGTTACAAGGACAAATGGAGAAAAAATTCCATTAGTGAGACCCTAATGGTTCTTGTGTGGTTCCAGTCAGCTATATATATAAGAACTACGTAGCCCTTACAGATGCCACACTACAGCCTGCAGTGGATATGTGACCTACACGACACCAGTGGGGCTCCATGAAAAAGCACTAATCCTGCTGTGAAGACCCCAGTGTGGGTTCACATTCTGATGTCTGAATTTTTAACCAACGTATTTTCAACAATACTTTTCTCGTGGTGCTGACTCATTGCTGTTCTGAAGTGAAACGCAGAAGTCAAGGACCGGTGCTTATTCTTGTCATTGTGTGTTACACTACAAGCAGTGTTAATGACTGGGAGAACACGAAAATAAATTAATTTCTGGGATGTTGTTTTAATGCTAATCACAACAATGGCCATTCAACAGTGAAAATTTCAGCAACCATCCTATACTGGTTTTATATCTATTGCCATCACTGATAGTGCCTCCTCTATTCTCTTAATACTTGAAGAAAAAGACCAGAAAAAGTAAGGCCCTCCCAATTAAAGTCACAATTTTATATCCCACTTGCTGTATGTCATCCAAAGAGCTGCTGGGTAGGTTAAGAAGGTCCTCAGATAATCTCAAACATCACTGGTTTGAATTGCCTTAAATTATCCTAGGCTTTATCTTTTCCTACATTACCGTGAACGATGAGGTATGTCAAGTGCATTCAGACTCATAGTTTTTTGCCAGTGTCCTTTAGATAAACTCAGGTGAGGTGTGAGGATGTCAAACACAGCTAGAATAGCATGCTCTGCCTGTGATGATGTTTTAAATTTCACCAAGCTATTTTACTGTTCAGGAAATTACCTCTTGTTAAAATTTGAAACCAAAATGTCTTTGTTGAAATTATGTCAGTTTATCTTCATAATGCCAAGTTCTAAAACACTAGAAATTTTGTGGTCATCAAAGAAAGGCTGAGGTAGACCTGACCTTGCTGCCTCAAAAGTGGTTAGAATTTACCACAATAAAAGTGAGGTGGGAGGAATCTGTTTCAATTACAAATCCTACCCCTACTCTGTATGAGGGTTATAAAAAAATCCCTCATAAAGTCCCCACTCCTGCAAACAGTGGTGTATGTGAGCAGACTTTAAATTAACCTTCTAGTTAAGCAAACATATAATGCTCATAAGGGTTGAGGACAGTTGTCTCTGCATATTTGGTTACAGGATGATGTAGATGGACTTCAAGAAGAACTCAACCTCAACTTTCTTCCCTGAAGGTGAGCCCATGTGCACAAGTCTTTGGTGGCTGTAATGCAGGGGCACACCATGCCTCTCTTTTCAATGTGCAGGGTTGTCCTGTTGACACACGCTAGACTCAGTCACCAAAATCCTGTGTTAATCTTCAGGGTAACTAGCTACTGCTATGTATTCCTGTGAGTTGGACCCATTTATCTCTGTCACAAACAAAATGGCATAGTTGAAATGCTTCTCTGACACAAAGATAACGAAGGCAGTAGGGTTTCTGAAGAGAAAACCATAGAAAGATTTTAGTAAGAAAATCTGGACTGATGGGTAAGGGTTTGGGTTTTTTTTACAGGAGGAGGAGAGGTGAGGAGAGGAGGAATTGGTGTTGGTTTTTAACAAGTCCTACTTTATCATCAGAGAGTCAGAGTTTGAGTTCTAGGTCTGCAGCCTCTCTTTAAAGCAGCATGAGGACTCAAATTTTTCACAGCACCCTAAATCTGGTGGAGACTTTATAGGAGCAACTTTTCATGAGCAACTGCTAAAAGACAAGCACCTTGCACTCATATTTTGGGAGTACAGGCTTAAACAGCCTGGCTTTTCTATAGTTCCCTAAAGCAATATAAAGTAGGAATGGTGCTTACTTTCTGTGCATGCTGATCCAAGATAAGCACTCATTCTGCTATGTACATCCTGTTTCATGTTGCTTATTCCTAAGGAGCATCACATGTGGTGCCCCCATTTTCAGGGATTTTACTTGCCTTTCTTTCTGGATCCTACCTTCCTACAGATCTGTTCTCCTGAATTGCTGCCTCACAAGTCTGTGACATGCATCATTGCCTCATAACCTGAAAAAGCCTTTTTTCCACCAAAAAAAGTAAATCAACAGGGTCAACTCAAATCATACCATACTGTTTAACCAACTTAAAGACTAGAAATCATAACGAACAGAAAAACATGTTTTGAAAAAAATCTTTGAATACTCTTTTTATTCATTCTCTCAAGTGGGCACAAGGTACTGAATACTCTGTTCTCTGTAAATGGATGTTTGGCTTTAAGCACTTGAACAGTCTCACTGAGTTAAATGGGACTACTCAGCCACTTAAATTTAAGCACTTAAATTTAAGGAAGTGCTTTCCTGGTACATTGGTAGTACAGTGACAGGATTCTCAGCTGTTGGCAAATACAACAGGTCAAAACACTCTACCTTTTTTTTTTTTTTTTTCCTTAGCCATTTTTCATGAGGAAGAAAAAGTGCAGAAATTTCAAAGCTAAAATATTTTGATTAGAAGTTGAAGTATTTTGATGGGAAAAAGCTTTTATAATACTTCATGGTAACCATACTTTGGTTGCTTCATGCTTCTGTCTTCTATACTGCTTAGATTATTTCTCCATTGGGAATTCTGATGGAGAGGAAAAGCAATGCATGATAAGAGATAGTTCTCCTTAAGATAGTTGGCCTGTAGACCGTGATGGAGGTATAAGTTAGGTAAATAGTACCTGCTGTAAATGACTATCACAGCCTTTCCAAATGAATATTTTACCTTTGTAACATAGAGTCACAAGCTCCCAAAAGCTTTCTGTGGAAACAGGTTTGTTTTGTGGAGAGGAAGAGTGTGCTGATGGCCATACTTGCAAAATGCATATACAAGTCACGTACAATATCAGACATAGTAATCTTGGCCTTCTGCGCAGGGTTAAATGACCTCGTTTAAAAATATTCCGGGATCGTTGCAACAAAAACTGTCAGAGCTGTCATCAGTTTCAAAACGCTTACACTAAAGCATCATTTTATCTGGTTTATAGGACAGGTTTGTTTGGGCAGGCATAAATAAACTGAGGCAGTCCCCTAAAATCCTTTATTTAACTGATTGTGACTAGCCGTGGCTGCAGCCACCCATCATATAATAAAGGGTTTATGTTATTGCTGCAGCTTGAATACATACTTGGAGAGGAAGAAGAAGTTTTTGCCTTCTCAGATGCTTCATAGGCCAGTGACCTTTATAAATGACAGCAAATCTCTGCTGAATGAAGGATGAGGGAAAAGACAAAAACATTAAGATATTTTGTCCTACTTTTTTGTGGCATGTTGAAAACAATCACAGTGCCTATTTGTCATGTTCCAGCTTTGTCTCCCTCTTGCAGTAGTGTCTGACAGGCTGAATGAAGAAAGTGTAAGTGAAGATGAATTGGCAAAGGTATCACTTCTGGTCTGTCTAATTCTGAAGCAGATGAAAAATATATATAATATCAGGATGTTAAAGTGAAGGAAACATTAAGATCAAGGGACTGCAGGCATAAAACAGAAATCCTTTGGGCAATTTAGGGAACAAATGAACAATCCAAATGTGTTTCTCATCATTTAAGATCTTCAGTTACTTCATGCTATTTGTAACATTAAAATAACAAGGAGACTGTTTATGCTAGAAAGGAGTGAGCAAGGTGAACAAACAGAAATAATAATTCTAAGAACAGAGGAAAATATGAGGAAAATTTCCCTAATATTGATGGTCATTCATGCTGCAGAATTCTTTCCTGGGGGAGCACATGCTTCTGTTTTGACTTATTTAAAACCGGACTGGGGAAAAAAATCAGGAGCAGACCACACAGAAAATTCCTGCCTCAGCAGTGGCATTGATGGGATGAATTACACCTCTTTTCCATGCAGAAATTGTATAACAAGGTCTAAAAATTGACTGGTGGTGCTGGGAAGTGTGGCAAGGTCCATGGGATGCTGCCCTGGGCCAGTCCACATACTGCCAGGAGGTCAGCATCCAGCTAGCTGCCAGCGCCCTGGGGAAGCACCCTGGTAAGCCTTGCTTGCCAGCTTCCCTCTTTCCATCACTGTCTAAAGCAAAATTTCAAGATCTCATGATGGTGCTTAGCAGGAGTCAGGGACTAGGGCTGACGTCCTGGGACTATATGCTTGTTCAAAGGGGGGGAAAAGATTTCCAGACCTCAGTCCTGTGCAAGACTGTTGAATATGTTATAGTTGTCCCAATGGACAGTCACTGAGCTACTCATCCTGCTCCCTTTTTGCAGTCCAGTGGCAAGAAAGTTACTCAGCCACACTTGTGCATGCACACAAAAGCTTGCTCTTTCCCTCTCTCTCTGTAGATTCAGGCTGGAGACATATTCCATAAAGAATAATACAATCAGATTTAAACTCTCCAGGCAATGTACTGTAGGCAGATTGTGAGCAAGCCAAGGTAGAAAGTTCATAAAGATGGTCCATATCCTGAAAGACCTTCTTTATGGAAAAGAGTTTGATTATCTTCCCCTGGCTGCTGATGAAAATTTCACTAGTGCCTTCAGTCTAAAAATGATTGAACCTTAGTTAACAAATCAAGTAAAGGGAATTAAAATTCTGATTTTTATTAAAAGCTTTTTTATATTAGCTTTTCCCATTCTGTTCTGTGGAACTATTCTTGATTAGCAACATTTGCAAACTAGATCCAAACCTCTATCTTCTATCTCTCAGAAGACTAATATCATATCTGAAAATAAACCTAGAGCATTAGACGTGCTTGAAATTTTTCAATAATGATTCTTTGATTCTTGCTCCAAAATGGTCCTTGTCCTGGTTTCAGCTGGGATAGAGTTAATTGTCTCCCTAGTAGCTGGTATAGTGCTATGTTTTGAGTGCAGTATGCAAAGAATGTTGATAACACACGGATGTTTTCAGTTGTTGCTCAGTAGTGTTTAGACTAAAGTCAAGGATTTTTCAGCTTCTCATGCCCAGCCAGGGCACAAGAAGTTGGCACAGGACACAGCCAGGGCACCTGACCCAAAGTGGCCAACGGTGTATTCCATACCATGGGACGTCCCATCTAGTTTAGGAACTGGGGAGGGGGGGGGGGGGGGGGAATCGCCGCGCGGGGACTGGCGGGGTGTCGGTCGGCGCGTGGTGAGCAATTGCCCTGCGCATCATTTGTACATTCCAATCCTTTTATTACTACTGTTGTCATTTTATTAGTGTTATCATTGTCATTATTGGTTTCTTCTTTTCTGTTCTATTGGACCCTTCTTGTCTCAACCCAGGAGTTTTGCTTTTTTTTTTTTCCTGATTTTCTCCCCCATCCCACTGGATGGTGGGGAGTGAGCAGCTGCGTGGTGCTTAGTTGCTGGCTGGGGTTAAACCACAACAGTCCTTTACAAAAAAAAAAAAAAAAAAAAAAAAAAAAATTTAGGAAAAAAAATCCTTGTGTTGGTGTTGTTTCTTTATTTTTAGTGTTTGTGTTCAGGGTTTTTCTAATTTTTATTGAAAATATTATGGACTTTTTTTCTTTACTGACCTGATTTTAGCAAACAGAAGCATCTGGATATCCACAGGGATATTTCCAATAGAGCATTTTGGAATAAAAAAATGCAGATGCTTGTATTTTGTACACAAATTTGTCAAAACCCCAAGATGGATCTGTTTCAAATAGCTTCAAATTTAAATGATATCAGTAGTTTAAAATGTCATGAAACCTCATTTTCTCTTTCAGCCACCTGTACAGGCTAATTGATCTTACCTTGTTTCTGTCTTTTTTAAGAACTAAATTCCTGCCACAGTCACTGTTATTTTGAACTTGCTGCCTGTTCATGAGGAGTAGTCACACAGAGAACTTAGAAAACAGGGGAATGACAATGTCTCATTGAAATTACACTCCCACAAAATCGATATGAGGCAGAGTGTGGGAGGCAGAGAGAGGATTGTCTTCAGGATGTGGACTGATAGACACCACATGGCCTGATACTATGGGGCAATGTCTGTGACAGTCACTTCATACACACATACCTTAATGTACTCTCTACAATGATTTCTTCAGGCCCTGTAATACCGGTGTATGATGGCACTCAATACTCTGAAGCACATGTTTTATTGAAAGGAGTCTGATTAACTTCTCATGGATGCTGATTGAAGTTTTACTAGTGGCTTAAATGAAAAAAAAAATCCTAAGTTATGAAATCATAAAAAAAATTAAAATTTTTACTTTATTTCCAGAAGCTTTATATATACTGGCATGTCCCCAGTGAGTTCAAGGAAGTATTCTTGATTAATGGCCCAAGCAAATTATCATGGATGGTAAATACATTATGAAAGTTAGCACTCTGATAGCTACCCTAGTGGGAACAAAATTTCAATAATGTACTATAGCTATGCTTATTAGGCATATCACCTGTTACAAATGTAATAGAAAGTCCCTACTGCACTCGTCTTACTTGATTTCAGGAACCACCAAGACACGGGACGAAAGACAGCAACTGAGCTTCATTTTTCACACCTCTTCTCCACAGACACCAACAGTTCATCCATCCTGAGATGACATCCTAGCCTGTGTGAGCAAAAGGATGTTCCAGTGATTAGATCTCTGCCAGCCCAGGACATGTCAGACCCACCTTCAGCCTCATGCTCATGATTTTTCTGGTGGCAGGTCACTTATTCTTACCGTGCACTCTGCTGGGTTATTCCAGGCATCTTCCTCTCCCCCTGCAGAATTGTGTGGGATCCTGTGCTTCCATGTCCTTGGTCGCCTTCTCTTCCCCTTTCCCTGCACACTCTCAGCCATGAGTAAAATTTCAGCTGTTGCCTCTACTCTGGTGATTCCTGCACCCTGCCTTCTCCTCCAGAACAGGCTTTCATCCAGGACAAAGTCTCAGCTTGCCTCTGTAGCCGTTCACTAGCAATCTCAATGGTAAAAAGAGAATTTCTATTTTTTTGCCACAAGGCCCTTGTCAACACAACCACCATTGTATTGCTCACTGTTCAGGCTGATATCAGACATCATCTTCAGCACAGATCACTCCTTGGATTCACACTTTTAGGGAACAGCGATGTCTCACAAATTCTCCTTGTTAAGGTACTGCCTTTCCTATCCATGTAAGGAACTCAAATTTCTCATCCCAGCATCCTTTGTTTGAGGCCTCAGCTACTGCAGGTTACTTTTCTCTAGCTTTGACAAATGCATATTTGCCCCGCGGACGTGCATGCAGAATGCAGCTGCAGACAGTATTTCCTTATGCTGTGACACTGTCTGTCTTCACTTCTGTGACAGGCACTTGGCTCCCACTTCTCTGCTGTAAAAAATATTCACTACATCTCCTCATTTGTAGAGAGCACTTAGACTTGTTGCTATTGCTGTGTCTTTCAAACATCATTTTGTATTGAAATAAAGCTGCCAGTATTGGCTCAGTCGACTGAGCCCCAGCCATGGTTCAGACAGAGGATTTTCCACTTTCTGCAGTAAAGGAGGGATTTGTTAAGACCCCAAAAATGGGTCATTAAGATCTCTCCATTTTATCTTGTCTTCTTTAACTCCAAGCCCTCTGGGGCAGAAAACTTTGCCTTGATGCTATTTACTCTGTAGGACAAAAAGATCCTTGACTGGGTACTCTGGTGTTACCAGTATCATTCTGTGGAAAAAAAACAGAAAACTTGCTATGTCAGCACAGCAATATTCTTTCTTAATAGCCCTACATAAAAGAGCAGTTGAGGATCACTGTCCAATAACTGTCTTCTTACCACATGACAATTACATTTTGAAAAATAAGACAAAAGTGAAAAGCTACTTTTTCATCCATCTTACATTCTCCCATGCATAATAAGACAGGTGAAAAATGTTTTTCTTGGAGGTAGATGTCACTTCTGAAAGCTTTTAGTCACTAATTACACAGTGGTTCTGTTTTGTAGCACACTTAATGTCAATTTTTCAGCAAATTCTGGTTTTAAAAAAACAGTTGTTAGACTCTAATTTTTATGAGATTAAGTTGCCATTTTTTTCTAGGATTTCTGGGTTATAGTATTTTTCATAGCATTATAACTCTATTAATGTTAAAAAGCAATTGTCATCTCTAAGTGGTTTGTTTTAAGAAGTTTAAAATGTTTTAACAGTTTAAATTTCATGCATTAAATTATGCTTAAAGAAATAAACATTCACATTACATCAGGCTAGAAACTTCTCCATAAGAGAAAAAGCATCCAAAGATTTTGAGCTTTCCTCACAATTGCAGTGCTGAGCTGATACCTGGGCAGTCCTACAAACTAGATTTTGTGGGTTTTTACGTCATGTACACTAGGCTCTGTCTGCAGCAAAGGAAGAGAGAGAAAAGCTCCACCAGAACACAGCTGAATTTGAGGTGTAGTGGTTGCCTTTCTGTCCTCACTGAATCGAGGGCCTGAAGTTGTAGGGGTGAAGCTAGTCTTGAATTTTTGTGCGCCTCGGTTCTCAACTGTCTAATGGGGATATTATCTCCTTTCACTAGGTTTTCTGTTTAGACTGCCAGTTATTTGGGGACAAGAATTATTTTAACTATGCATATGTGTCGTATCTACAGTAATAGGACTCATCTTGCAGGTAGTCTTTAGATGCTAATGAAGTACATCTTGACAAAAATTAAGAATGGCTTAAAAGGAAATTATTTTGTGATAACTTAAAAGTCATGTTTAATTTGAAGCCATTTCCTTGAGCTTTTTGCATTCATTCCCCTGTTAGTACTTCCACAATTCCTTTGCCTGTAATTAAAATTGAGGGCCTTGGTGCATTCTCCTCTGGAAAACCTGGCCTGTATGTTCTAGGTGGTGGAGCTTACTTCAACCCCAGCTTCTGCATTTGGCCTAGAGTCACCTCAATAACAAAAGTGAAAGACTAAGCCTTGTAGACAGATTCTGCCAAAGAGATACTGCACACTACTGTGGAGACTGTAATTTTAAGACGGGGGGGAGAGGGAGACGGAGGGGTGTTCTTCCTTTTGAAAATGCCAGAATGAATTAATGAAAGCAAAAACTTCCTTTCCTAATCCAGAAATGAATTCTCCTTGATGCAGAAAGTCCACGCTGGTCTGAGGTCTTTTTTGAACCTTCCTGTCTTCTTTGCAGCAGGTCTGAATTGAGCATATAGCTTTTGTAAAACACTTGAAAGCAAGGAAAAGATGCTAGGAGTTATTACTAAGCTACAGGTATAACTGTTCTGACTGCCCATTTTGTTCAAAGGAATACTGAGGATAGCTAGGATGCATGAGTTTACAATGGAGAATTGCTTTAATGTCCTCATCTTGTGGTTACCCAGTTTTAATCACGGTGAAATAAACAGCAAGACATTTTACTTAAGTGTGAGTAGGAAAAGAGACTAAACCAGTAAACAAAGGGAGTCAGAAAAAGTTGTTTTCCTGTTGGAGGTGAAATTTCATAACTTGCAAGTGCTTGATGAGATCTTTCCCCTCCTAAACTAAATCATTCTCCAAGACAGGTTTTACATAGGATAGGCCAATAATCTGATTAAAAATGGGCAATTGCCCTGGAAGGGAAATGGGAAAATCTCAAAATGGACATGACTATTCATTGGGGAATGTAGCAAATCTATACAATAAAGAGTTAGTATATATAATTTCTTTTGCATCCTCTTTTCTGCGGCAGACTAGCAAAAGCCTTGTCTGATATTTTTCATGTTATTAGAATTCCTTACACCTCCCTGTAATGGAGAGCTGGGAACCTTTTTCTTGTCCTAGAAATGGACTTTTCAAATGTCTCTGGAGGGGTCTTGCATTAGTGCATATCTTTGCATGACCTTATAATAACACAGAGGGAAAATATGACAAGTTTATGTTTTATATGAGGTGATGTTGCCTCTATTCACAGCCCACAAGCTGTCATTTCTTCATTCCACTCTAAAAGGCTTTGCACTGAAGCCATTCTTGAAGGCTACAACACTTAGTTTGCCATTCTCATGTCACAGTTTCTAAGTTTTGTTTGATGGTCAGGTGAAACTGCAGAATCAGGCTGTTCTGCTGTGCTACCTTTATCACTGTAAAGCTGTTCTCTAAAGGTCCTTAACAATCTGAAATATTGATTTAAGCTTTCTGATTAGCAGCCTGATATAAAACACAGGGACTATAAATCTTGTGTAATATTTGAAGAGACAGATAAATACTGAAGTTTCCAGATAACAATACTTGCATTTCTGTAGGAAATGCTGCTGCAGTAGAGTAAGCTTTGCATGTTTAAGAACATATTTCCAAAATGTTTGTTTTCAACTTAAATATGTTGTGGTTCATTTTGCTCTCTGAAATAAAATCGTGAAAATTAATTTATTAGTCTGAGGTATTAAGTCAGAATCTGCACATTTCTTTCAGATAAGCAGACCTCTGGGCCAATATGTGTAGTTTTGGTATAAGTGATTGTCATTAAAAAGTCATAATTTACCAATGTGTATAAAACGCAGAAGTATCTACAATGCTTTCCTTAACACTTGGAGAATACAAAGGAACTGAAGTAGTTCAGATGCTAAGAGAGAGCAACTACTGGTGAATTTTGACTTTTTTTTTAATGGGAGTTGCTGCAAGTTTAAAACATCCTCTGTGCTTTCTACAAGTTCATTGAAAGAAAACAAAACAAAACAAAAAACCCAAAACCACCAGTGAAATTCCTAAGGCTATTAATTTCTATTTGATGTTTACTGAGGCATATTGCCCTGTTTGGGATTTTATGCAGTCTAACAGCATACACTGCTTCAGCAGAATTACACTCAGATTATTCCAGAGAAAGATCAGAATTTTGCTGAGAACCTGCCTGTATCAACCCAACTCTTAGGGCACCTCTTGCAGAATTTAACCCTTCTGGGTTAAGTTCAGCCCAACATCAAAGGCACCACATCACAAAATTACCTGGATAACTGCACAGAGCACTTTTTAAAACGCTACCCCTCCTGCTTCAGCTCCTGGTGCCAGGAAATCCTATGGGGAAATTTCTTGTCTAAATTTATCCATGTACAGTTTGTTGACATTTGCTATTTCACAAACATTATCATTTAGCTTAAATAGCTTTTTTCCCTTCCCTTTGGACAGAAAGGTCTGCCTAACTTTTCTTCTAAACCTTTTCAGAAAGGAAAGCCATGAAACGATGGTTCCTAAACCCAGAAAGAACCCTTTGTCATATGAATTATGGGATAGTTACAGACAATACAAACTACTAATACAATTAGTAGGTCCTGTGGAAAAGCAAGATAGATGTTCTTCTGCCTTGTGCATCATCCAAAAAAAAATAAAATCAAAAACCCCAAAACAAACAAACAAACAAAAAAACCCTAAAGCCACATCATCAGTTTCATTTCAGTTTCAGAATTATGTCTGGTGTTAGTGATGTGCAGATGGAGAGAGATCACAGCTGGATTTTTTTTTGATGTTAGGTTAAGCATGATGTTTTGACAGCTGGGAAATCAAGTTATGACTTACAAACTGAGTAAATGTGATGTGTAAGTCATGGGAAGAGAATAAACATTGATGACTGAAATGTCATTTTCCTGAGCCATTTTTATGGCCATGCCCACATTTAAATGCAAAGTAAAGGTTCAGTCCAATGATTAACCTAGGAACAAGATGCTGCTGGTATATTAATTCACCTAATAAAGTATTGTACCTTAGGCGGCCTTTGTCTACATCCATTACATTACAGAGCAGCTAGTCAGTCAGAGTAGTTATAATTCACACGCACAAAAACTGTGTTAAAATAATGGATGTGATGTGTCAGGCTATATAAACTGCTAAAATGGAACCAAGAAATCCACTCTTGAGTCAATAATACTTTGAAATGTACAGGGAAAGATTTGAGCACCGCATTCTTAATTCATTTTGGTTTACCTGCGTCACAATAATGAATGTTGCACAAGCAAATGATGCTTCCTCAATTGCTTTGGCATGATAATTAAAGCCTCATAACTTCCCTTTTCAAGAAGTTTTTCTATTTGATGAGCTCTTTTTTAGTATTAGTTTAAATGTTATTTTCACAAATCTTATGACAGACATGTTTCTCAGGACAGTTCACTAGAGAAATACTTCATGTGGTCTGATGATTTTTTAGGGTCAGTGCAACCCTTTTTAAGGTTAAGCAAAACTCTAAATAAATTATATTAAGGCTCCCTGAAAATCTTACACTCTTCATATGAAGTTCATTGATAGGTAAATGGTGGCATGTTTGCCTTTTTATTAAACCTAGTTTGAAGTATTCTGATTTGATTGGACTGCTGATGTCCCTGAAAGGTACTCTTGCTTTGGTATCTGCAGAAGAACACATCGAACCCCATCTTTTCACCTGTTATTACACTTCAGAGAGGTAAAGTTTGCCATCTTGGAGAGGGGCAAATGTAACGATGCATGCAATGTTTAAAGTCCAAACAGGAATCCCAAAGTAAACTAACCAAAATGAACGTGGAAAGCTCTAGAAAAATACAACCTAGAGGACTAGCTAGAGTGAAAAGGTGAACTTTCCCTCTTCAATATAGAAAATGGTGATATGTTTTACTCCAAATTCATGTATTTAATGGATTGTCTTCTACAGCTAAGCCTAATAAACATAAGATAGCTCTCTATCCCCATCCAGTCTTTCACAGACATGAAGGTGCTCTGGGGGAAAGCTTGACATCTCACTGAAGTTAAAGTGAAATTACTTAGATTAAACTGTGCAACTTAATCCTTAGTAACCAGACTTTGAAAGAGTGTCTGGCTTCTCTGCAGGAAAAATAGTAAAAGAAGTTATTTTATTATTTGATATTGCATACAGGTTTGGGCTTCATGATTTTGAGTTTCACAAATATCTTTGTGAATGACCTGAACTGTCAAGACGTTCTCATAGGAAAACCTGTCATCCCTAAATATATTGCTGAAATACAATACCTGGGTTGGATTTGGTCCTTGGAACCTCACAACACACACAGTTTTAGACTAAAGGTACATCCTTCAGATTCCTGACTCCAGTGGTTACTCCAAATATTTTAGTCTAACCACAAATTTTCAGCATCTCACTGTGTTGGGCTCTGAAAATATAAACATCTAACTTATTTTTTATGGAGCAGAATAACTAGCATGTGCAGAATGTATTGTTCGTCTGTTTCACAATTAGAATTTTAAA
The DNA here is from genome assembly GCF_929443795.1 of Astur gentilis. Classification (NCBI taxonomy): domain Eukaryota; kingdom Metazoa; phylum Chordata; class Aves; order Accipitriformes; family Accipitridae; genus Astur; species Astur gentilis. Next base: position 6,833,764 of record NC_064893.1, on the reverse strand, counting down.
TCTTGCTCTGATTGGGAGTTAATGCTTATGAACTAAAGATTCGCCTATTTCTAGTTACACCTGGTCCCTCATCTCATGACAAAAAGCTTAATGTTTTATTATGATCTTTTCCTTCTCATCTTAGAAATATAATAACCTCCAGTCTCTTGCTTCCAAAATGGTTATAAATTTCCTGACTTGTAGTCCACATTGCGAGAGACATTCATTAAATCTAGATGTTAAACATCAAGTGAGGCTGAACAGCTCTGAGAGCTGATATCTAAGTTGGAGCTTGATTCATATTTTATGTTGAAGCAAAATGTTTCTTGTAGAAATCTCCCAGATCTTCATCATTCTGCCTCTTCTGAAGTTTTTAGAAGGTCATCCTGCTCAGAAAAGCTTCTGATATGCAAATATAGCTACCCATATTTCAGTGCAACAGTAACACAAAGGCCAACTTATTAGTAGTTAAGGTCCTTTTTTGTTCTGAAACTGAGGAGAGGAAAAATTCTTTGACTTACATCTAGAATAGTTAGTGATGGCAATGCACTGTGCAACCTTGTGAAGAAATTGTGGTTGGGTCAAAGGGTGAAAATGGGTTACATCTGTATCTTTCTTTTCACGTTAAGTAAATGGTGGCATGCTTGCCTTTTTATTAAACCTAGTTTGAAGGATTCTGATTTGATTGGACTGCTGATGTCCCTGAAAGGTAAACTCTTGCTCTGGTATCTGCAGAAGAACACATCAAACTCCATCACTTCACCTGTTATTACACTTCAGAGAGGTAAAGTAGGTCCCAACCTTCATAGGGCAAGGTGGAAAACATAGCTGCAGAAATCTGCGCCAGCACTGTGCAGATTTCTAATAGATTATTTATGCTGGTGTAAGAGTGGAGTCAGGCCCTCTGCAATGGCATCCACAGGCAATAATTCAAAAGCTGTGTTTGAAAGCCTGCATAACATTTATGGTGAAATCTTTTCTGACTTCTATTTCCTTTTACCTCACTAAATAACTGAACCCAGGAATCTGTCCTTCAATCCAGAGAATGAATGGATCTGCAGGAGACACAAGCACCCTAGTTTGGATTGACGCCAGCGGGTACGGAAATATAACTCGAGCCAAACTGCTATTAATACCAAAGAGGCTCCTCTGTAGAAGGAGTGTCCTCTTTACTTAAGAAAGAATTCACTTACTACAACTCCACTTGACTGCTGCAGATTTAGTCTCAGGAGAGCAAGGATATTTAACTTTTCTCTCCCCAAAAAAGATGACCAGCATATTGGAAGTGGTTTGGGGAGAAGAAGTGTTAAAATGCCCTGTGAGGTAGCAGCTCAGTCATTCTCATTACGATTATCACAGGAATGTAACTGCTCTGATAGACTGATTGTGATTCTTTTCTATTACAACATATACAAATAGAAAATAATCAACAATGCAGGGATTCAATTTCTGGAGGAATAATCACTTACCCTAAAGTTAATGTAACTCCCCTGAACTGCAAAAGCTTGGTCAGCTATTAAAAAACCTGACCTTCTGAATCTTGTGGTTTCAAACTAGGCACTTTGATTAAATGAAATAATTTTAAAAACATGAATTGCTTTTTTATAATTTGAATGGTTTCTAGAAAATAATCTCCAATGAGAAACAGTGCTTCCCATGTGTTAAATAATAGCTTTTGGGGGTTGTAACAATTTTTTCTAAAATAATCAAGAAACTAATACACCAAGCAATTGCGTTTGGAATTTCTCAGTGTTTTCTTCCTTTGCAAGTATGTAAAATGGCACTTACCCCAAAAACTAACACATACTCTAATTCCCTTTTGGATCTAATAGAAAATGTTGGTCAATCTTTTTAAATTAAAAAAAATAGATTGTTTGACGGTATTTATATTTCCCATGGCAATAAAAATAATTACGTCAAAACTTGCCCAACAATGTTTTTATACTTTTATTTTGCCTTCTTTGATTTTTCTGGGCTGGATTTATGTGTACAAACTATATAGATGAAAAAGCATGATTCATGATCATATATTCTACCTAATAAAGTACATCCCTTTTACAAAAAGTAAATCCACCCTCAATAGGTTGTTAAACTACTGCTTCTTCCAACTACTGACTCAGTTTTTGTAAACAACACAGAAGAGATGTGAAGTACATCATGAAGCAAGTCCCACTGCACAGGGAAACTACTGGAATGCAAACAAGGACAAGTCTTTCTCCCACGTCTGCTGCACACACACACACACACACACACACACACACACACGCACCCCAGGAACATGGGGACAAAGGAAGGAGGCCCTAAAAGGTTGAGAGGTAAGCTGAACTCATTGCTACTCTGGTATACTGAGTGTGCACTGAGTCGGTCATTCCTACATTTAAAAGCCCTGAACACTCTTGAAATTTCATGAGGAGAAAAGCCTGAGAAATGGGAGGAAAGGAATAAGAATCAGCTTCTTAATAGGGCGTCACTCCCCCTGGGCCTGGGAGGAGGTCCAGCCCTCTGAATTATGCTACCTGCCTCATTTGGAGGTCTTCTGATAATTTTCTTTAATATTTGAATTGCACTATGCCAGAGGACTCAGGTGTGTTCTCTGTATAAACATGAGTCCACCCTAGATCTGTGTGACCACGTTTCTGTTTGCATTTTGCAGATGAGTTCTGCTGTTTGTCTTTCTGGTGAAGCTTATTAAAGGAAATTTTTTCACAAGGTGTTTGATAGAATTATAGCACTTTGCCACTGCTGTGTTTCTGCCATCATATATCATACTGTATAGCTCCAAACTTCACAGAGAAAAATAGACACCATTTATTTAGCCAACCCATAAGACAATTCTGCTTCCACAGACAGCTGAACCAATCTTAAATTTGCTGACACCAAATGATGGTGGTTTCTGTCCTCACCCATTCCTTCCCTTACCAGTGTCCTACCTTTGTCCTTCTCTGTTTTCCCAACTCTGTCCCCTTCCCTTTCCACCTCTAGTTCTCATCAGATCTACTGTGAGCCACTTTTTGACTCACTGTCATAACAGAAAATGTTCAGCTTTTTTTTTTTTTTTTTTCCCCTGGAGTTAGTGAATTAAAGAGGCTGTCAAAGAGGACAAAACAAGCAACAGAGAAGCTAGGAGCATGGAGAACAAGGCAGAGTGAAAATGGGGTAAGGAACATCCCCCTCTGGCAGTGGTTAGCGGTTAATTCTCACCGTCTTTCAGGACAGGACAGCCAGAAGACAGTCAGGAAATTCTGGTATCACTTTTAAGGTTTACAAATTACTAGAGAACCCTTCTGGGTTACTGAGATCCTCTTCCATGCCACAGTTTCCCTGGTAGAAAATCAGTCTTGCCTTGTCTTGTCTTCAGCACTCATTCCCATGACATTGCCTGGCATAATACACTACGCCTTTCAATGCTGCCAGTTCACCTGCTTGTACAGTGGAACTGCAACCAGATTAGCAAGGAAAAAAGTGAAGCATAAAAGCCCAGGGTTTTTATCTGCTGTTTTTTAAAAAAAATCTGATCAAGCCTATAAATGTTTTGCTAAACTCTTGGAAATGTTGTGACTTGCCAAAAAGCCAGAGGCTAGCAAGAATGTGCTAATCAAGAAAGCCAACACAAATGTTCATTTAGGGAAGCTCACGAGTATGTTGGAAGGAAAAAGGAAATCTAATCCCAGAAAGCAAGGGAGGAGAATTTATCTTCATTTCTTGAAATCTAGCCCTGAAAAAAAAAACCCCAACCAAAAAAAACAACAGAGAGAAATCATGAGATTTCACTGCCATATTGGGTATAAACCCGTAAGTGAGATTTAGTCTGCAAGGGGGAGGAAACAGAAGGTGTAGCTCAAGAAAAGACATGTGGGGGAGATTAGGGATAGTCTGTGTTGCAGCAGAGAAGGAAAAAGGAGCTTGGACTGACTATTCTGAAGAAATTCAAAGGCATTTCAGTTATTAAAAAATGAGCAATTTGGGACAACGCTCTTTGCTAATCTAACCTGGAGGGAGGAAATCTAGATTGCTCTAAAAGACTATAAAAGCTAAAATCCAACTTTGTTCATAATTCATGTCTCTAAGAGTAACAGATCTAAGTGTACTCTGCAAATGTCTGCTACCTAGTATAAATTTGGGGGATCTTAACAGATGCATTGTGTTTCATTCATCGAGCAGAAAATGTTGCATTGAAAGGCACTTGGTCACAGGAAGGAGAGGAGTTCCTAGGTAGGTGTGAACTGGCATTCCCTTAGGAAAGAGCAGGCAGCAGAGAGGCAGTTGATGTATGACTTCAAGTACCACAATATATGCTGGAGCCTTTGAGAAACCTGAAAAGAAAATGCTTCTAAGTGTGGTCATATTCTTTACACCTGGGATCATAACCTTTCACCTTTGGGTTAGAGCTGGCTAAAAAGTAGGATATCTGGGATGTAGAAAATGTCATTGCTTTTATTTTATTTTAATCCAGACTGAAAGGAAACCAAATATGTTTAACTTTGGTTTGCATCAGAAGCTTTCTATACTCTATGGTTGTTCAGTTAAATTATTATTTGAGAAGAACATGGGCTTCACTAAGCAAGTCTAGAGAATTTCCATGGTCCATAGCTTTGTGAGTGACTCCCTGAACTCCCACAGTTAGGCCTGGGATCCAACGAGATTGTCAAATGAAAAATTTCAGGCCTATACACCATTCTTTGTAATGTTTTTTTTATTCCTGAGTTGTTTCCAAACCATTTCTACTTTGGGTGTTCAAGCATAGGAGAACAAAATCAAAGGAAGGACCTGTTGAAACAAATGCATTCTATGTTAGGTGGGGGGATCACGATTTGTTATGGCTCTGAGGTGTTTCCTGCACACCCTGAATAATTCCATTAAATATTGAAATCCATTATTGCTGCCCATCTGGAAGAATAGTAAACATTTCTTGAACTGAAAGACTGGCAGAAATCAATCTAAAATTCATCTCCGTATTGCGTTTGCATAGCAAGATTTTGGTAGCTGGGGCACTACAGGGGTGGCTCCTGTGAGAAGCTGCCAGAAGGTTCCCCTATGTCCAGTAGAGCAAATGTCAGCCGGCTCCAAAATGGACCCACCGCTGGCCCAGGCAAAGTCCATCAGTGATGGTGGCAGCATCTCTGGGATAACAGATTTAAGACGGGAAATCTGCAGCAGAGAGAGGAGTGGAATGTGAGAGAAACAGCCCTGCAGACACACAGGTCAGTGAAGAAGGAGGGGGAGGAGATGCTCCAGGTGCCAGAGCAGAGGTTTCCCTGCAGCCCCTGGTGAAGACCCTGGTGAGGCAGGCTGTCCCCCTGCAGCCCATGGAGCTCTGCGGTGGAGCACATATCCACCTGCAGCCCATGGAGCTCCACGGTGGAGCAGATATCCACCTGCAGCCTGTGGAGGACCCCACGCCGGAGCAGGTGGGTTCCCGAAGGAGGCTGTGACCCCGTGGGAACCCCGCGCTGGAGCAGGCTCCTGGCAGGACCTGCGGATCTGTGGGGAGAGAAGCCCAGACTGGAGCAGGTTTTCTGGCAGGACTTGTGACCCCATGGGAAGAGGAGCCCACGCTGGAGCAGTCAGTGCCTGAAGGACTGCAAGCCATGGAAGGGACCCACACTGGAGCAGTTCATGAAGAACTGCAGCCTGTGGGAAAGGCTCACATCGGAGAAATTCATGAAGGAGTGTCCCCCATGGGAGGGACCCCACGCTGGAGCAGGTGAAGAGTGAGGAGTCCTCCTCCTGAGGAGGAAGGAGCGGCAGAGACAAGGCGTGGGGAGCTGACCCCAACCCCCATTTCTGTCCCCCTGCACTGCTGGAGGGGAGGAGGTAGAGAAAACCAGGAGTGGAATTGAGCCCGGAAAGGAAGGAAGAGTGGGGGAAGGTGTTTTAAGATTTAGTTTTACTTATTATCCTGTTTTGATTTAATTAGTAACAAATTAAATTGATTTTGTCTTTTTTTTCCCCCAAGTCAAGTCTGTTTCTCACCTATGACCATAATTGGTGAGTGATCCCTTCCTGTTCTTGTCTCAACCCATGAGCTTTCAATTATATTTTCTCCTCCCCATCCCACCATGCAAAGAGGAGTGAGCAAGCAGCTTCGTGGTGCTTTGTTGCCAGCTGGGCCTAAACCAGGACAACCTCTAACATTCCCAGTATTGAAGTATAAGCTGAAAGTAGCATCCTGAGTACAAGAGAGTACATCTAGGATACTTAATCTCAGTCTTGCATTGAAGCTGATATTTCTCAAGGGGAATAATTGATTTTATACATAATCTAGCACCCCACATTCAGATTACCGTCTGGCGGGGTTTCGGAGTTTTCCAGTTTCTTAGGGACTGGGTTTTAACACAGACTAGACTGAGGGAGTGAACAGAAGGGCCATTATCATCAAATCCTTCCTGATCTTATTTTTAAAAGTTCAGGTTTACTCAGAAACAGACCTCCTGGTCTGACATTAAAGTCAGTAGAGCCCTACTCAAACCGAATCTGTCAATAGCTAACCTAAGTTACAACTTCCTCTCTCCAACATCCATGTAAGAAGTCAGGACCTGGCAGTCCTAAAAACTAGGCTGAATTACTTACTTTCTTCTTCTGTTAGGACCTCACATTTGCTGCTGGAGTGCCCATTATTGCTGCCACACTAGTAGTCCATATGCTCAAGTGTTCACCAAGCTTTAAGTCCCGTCTGCCTGATTCTGATCTATCATACTAGCTTACAGCTAAGGGACAAGGGGTTTCCTCGCCAGTAGCACACAAGGGTATGGCATGGCTGACACACATTTGGACACGCTAATGATTCTCACAGTCCAAATATTATTTGCAGTGTCCTTATTGGTGCTTAGCACAAGCCCAAATGAAGTTCAAACATGTACACTTGGTTCCTTCACTGCTCTTGCACACTGGTGTGTCTTGCTGAACTTGGGACCAGTCTGCCTTTTTTCTGACCACCCATCTTTTCCATCCTGTTATGCGAAGTCCTACAGCAAGCAAACCTAAATGTTAAAAAATTAATTAAATTAGAAGTGAGATTTTTCTTAAGGCAGTTTACCCCAAACTATCTTAGTCCTAGAGTCATAACAAGCAAATTTAGTGTGCCATATATCGCTGCTAGCTTAATTTGGAATGAGCTGTATTTTAGTATTGGCAGCAGTGGTAAATTGGCTACAGTCTACTGAAGCTTTCTATTTCTCCCCACGTAACTTCTGGCTACCTTAGGACCAAATCTTTGTTGGAAGAACAGATAGGACTTAACTTTTACATTCAACTTCTTCAGTTTCTAGATTAATTTATATTAAATATCATTCTGAATGCATTCTAATTTCTGATACACCTGAACATCAGGAATCCAGGTCCAAACTTAGATCTGATTATGTATTATATGTTGTTACAGTGAATTCATCTGGGTGATGCAACAGCCAGACTAGAATAGAGGAGAATAACCACCAAGACATGTGTACAATGCTGTACTAGCAATGAGAAAAGAGGGATTGATAGCAGCAGACACTGACATGAAACGACAGCAAAAGAGCGTTACTACTCTGTCAGTTTGCAGGACATGTTTCTAACTCAGCTAGGTTTAGTTCCTTACTGTGGGCAGGGGTAACATGCCGACAAGAACAGCAAGGATATTCATCCACGATGGAGAACATACCATTTTTCTTCAATACCTGATTGAGGTTGAGCTTTAGGCTTTGGCAAGGGTCCCACAGGAGGAAATACACCAAACCAGTGTGGTCCTGCCCTACCAGCTGCCCTAACCAAGCCCTTGTCTCTCAATGGTACCACTCAGTTTTGCCTGGGAATGAGGGTTTTGTTATTATTACCTTCAATGCTTGTCGTCATCTGTACAAACTTCCTGTTGGGTGGTCCCTCTGCTGCAGTCGGAATGCTGGTAATGCCCAGCAGTGAATTCAGGCCAGGAACTGAAAGGCCCAGGAGCAGTAAACTGCACAGAAGTCTGTTTATCTTGTCCAAAATTGTGGAGGCATTCCTGCTGGGATCTGGATTTTAATGCCCAGGAGTCAGGAGGACAATTGTATCCCTGCTTCAACTCCATTTCTCTCTGGATAGCTAAGAATAGAGATTAATTTATCCCTAGATGTTTTGACCCTTAACTTTAAGGCCATAAACAACCCCTCTGACACACAGACCAGGTAGAAACCATGCACTGTTCTCCTTCATTTTCCTCCTACATTTCTGCTCTTCTTGTCTCCATTTTCTCTTCAGTCTCATTTATTTTTTTCCATACTATTAAGCTGTAAGTAGTTGATAGAATGACAATGATATAAGGATCCTTCTTGCTGTATCCTCCATACTTTACATGGGTGGATGGGTCGCTGTAATTGCAGCTAGTTTTAATCAATTGCTCTCAAATACATACTTGTTGTCCTTTTTTTTCCCTGGCATTTTGAATTTTAAAAGTACCTATTACCTATTTAAAATTAATACAAGCTTTGAATGCACACAAGTCCCTATAACTTTTCATTTTTAATTTGAATCTTTTCTCCCTGGAGGAGTCTGGAATTCTTTATGAGTTTATCAGCATTGACTAAGGAAAAAAAAACCCAACCAACAAATGTCCTTATACGTCCTAGATTTTCCTCCAGGGAAAACTGTTGAGAGTTTACACTTGAAAAACAGTATGTCTCATTAAGTTGTTCTGAATTGTAAGAAATGTTCCACCATTCAGTAAAGGTCTAATTTAATGCTCATTGAATGCCAAAGAAATGATCTCATTTATTTCAGCAGTCACTGAAACAGACTGCTCTTGCAAATTGTTTGGATTCACATGGTAGCATTCCTCAAATCCAGAAATCGGTTGAGTATCAGTATCCACGGAAGCAGGGTGAGGATGAGTTCTGCTGTGCAGAGGAAGCAGAAACAATTGTCAGCATTAGGCAGAAGTGACTTGTGATTATTTGTAAGGATAATTCAGGTAACTGTAATACAGAGAAACCAATGGCCAGACAGTTGATGTATAGAAGGGTCAGCAAACATAACAGAAAAGGTGGAGTTTGAATTTGCTTATCTTTTACAGAAAAAAAAAAAAATCCTTCTTCTGTAATTGGTAATTTAGTTTCTCTCTCAGTGTGCTAGTGAGTTTGCTGCAGTTGGTAGTTTGCTAGTCAGTCAGGTATTGTGTGTTATAAGTTGTGCAGAAGTCTGCCAGCTAAATATGTGAGGGAGACCTTTGATCACAATTTTCAGTGGTGAGACTAATTAGGGAAATAAGTCTAACCAAGACAAAAACTCACAAGCCAACCAACCCATGACCAAAGAATAACAGTTGGAGATTAAGGAAGATTTCTCCATTTTCTTTAAAAGTGAATAATAATAATAAAAAAAAATAAATTATTGAAACAGTAGCTGTGGTGACTGAAATAATGGAGTAAAGATACTGTAAATGGATACAGACATCCCAAAGTAGGTGTTCTCCTTCAGTGATCATGTGGTAGAAGCTACTCTTTTGTGAAGCATCATACAGAAGAACTGACAGAAATGAAGTTTTAGGGCTAGACCTGCAGGCAAGGGTGAACTGTGTGATCTAAAGACTAAATACTGGAGGAGTGATGTAGCTTATGGGCAATTCAAGAGGTACTGAAATTTGCTGAACCAGAGAGCCCAAACTGTAGATCACTGACTGATCTGTAAAAGCATACACTTGTAGGGCGAGGTGTCTAATGGTGGAAAACCAGCATCCTGTTCTGGAGGAAGAGTTGGCGGAAATGAAGATATAACAGCAAAGAGAGAAAGCAGAGAGTTAGATCAACAAAACTGCAGGTTAAAACAGCACCAGAAGTGCTCCAGAGAAACAGCGTGATATCATCTATGGACCAGAAACTGAAAAGGAGCAAGAGGTGATATCTTGTGATTGTCCTGCATCCTGGGATAACTGGATAGTGCTTTGAATGACTTTTGGTACTTCCTCTGCACCATACAACTTCAGTTTTGCATCTCTGAGAAACCATAACTGGGCTCTATAAATAAGCTGACAAGGCAGTTGACTGTAACTGGTCATTAAGAGTCAGATGAAAAGGCTCAGTGTGCATGCACAGCCTTTTACATCAGTTTCTACTGTCATGTACATGAGAGAGATTCTTTCATGGTGTGGCAGATGAAGTTACCTTCCCACCCCAGCACAGCTCTGGCAGCTCTCCTGCAGCAGGAATTCATCACTTAAATCTCAGTCTTTATAATTGTCTTCTTCTTGCTACTGTGCTCTCGTAAATGAAACTGGGCTAGAAGTACTGGTAGATAACAGAAAAGAAATGTGGTGTCAGCCTTCAGAAAGAGAAAGATCATAGTAATTACTGTCAAGAAAGTCTAGCTTCAATCTCTTTTGAAATACTGGAATGAATAACAGTTTCTAACTATTTGGAAGATAACAGAGGCATTAGGAATAAGCACAGCTTACAAAGAGAAACTCTTGCTGTTAATTTTTGAATGAATTACCAAATGAGAAGACTATGACAGATGCAATGCAGGACTTTTTCTGCATATAATAATTTCATGAGAAATGTTATATTTACAATTAAGTCTTAAAATGAAATGCAGTACCACAGACTAAATATGAAGATGAAACAAGAGATAAATGCCTGTAGTATGGGACTGGTGTCAGGCACCTGAGACTTATTTATCATGCTTGCTAAGAAGGAGGGTTTCAGTGTTCAGGGCTGGCTTTATGTTTGAAAACTCTCTACTCAGCTTGAGTATGAAGCCCTGGGGTAGCCTTTTGTTTAACGTGCCCAAAATGGATGTCTGAGATTCTCCTTTCCTACTTGCACTGCCATTTAAATGCTGGTAAAAATAGGAGGTGTTTGTTACCATTGCCTGCTTCCCTGCATTTGTGTCAGTTCCTCCTAGAAAGCCCATCATTCTCATCCAGGGATTCATATTATACCAATCAGACAAACAGAAAGAAAGTCCACTATTCATTAAATATTGCATGCCTTTTCAATGTCCTTCAGAGGGCAAACAACATGGAAATGTGTTTTTTCAGACTGATAATTTGGAAGGGGTAGCAATACACATAAGCACAGAGAAGTGGGGAAAGAAAGATGCTTAGAAGTATAAAGATTAAAAAATCATGCAGAGAAGTTCAAACAATGCCACCTAATAATTCATCTGGAGAGGTATGACAGCTATTGAGAAGAGTTATACAGAGGGACTTGAGGGTTTAGAAACAAAAGGCATTAAATTAAGGAAGGGCAAAATTTAGGCTGAATATCAGGGGAGTCTTCCTACTAGTGAGACTTAGAAGATACTGCAAAGGAATGGTCTTTTTAAGGTAAAAGCAGATCAAAATGTTCTTTAGAGAATATTAGCAGGTAGGGAGATTAGGTTGCGTGTCCCCGACTTACGAGCTCTGATGCCCAAATAGATTATTTCAAGAAAGCTGAAGTTCATAACAACCTTCCCTTTTTATATGGCATGATGGAATAAGTGTCCCAACACTTTTTTTTTGGTTGTTGTAACACAGTTGAGGTATCCTTGGAGAAGAAAATGTTAACAGGTCTCTTTGACCTCTACAATTAATTATTTGTAGTTTGTGGTACAGCAGCATGTTGCAGTTCTATTCCACATTAGATGCCATTGAGCTAAGTGCTGTCAAGAGATAGGATAAAAGTTATTTCTTTATCCCAGATGTCTAATAATCTAAATGTAACAGATAATCCAATGAGTAGGTATTACATATGGTTGGGTATAGAATGAGGATGGAGTACGTAACGCCACCATGGTGACAAAGTAACATAAGTTAACTAGTTTTCAAGTTGGCAATTTTGTTTGTGCTATGAGTTCTTAAAAAATCCTATGCCCACATCCCATGTTGAAATATTTTTAGATATGCATCTCACACTGGAAGTGGGTATTATAGCTAGCATGTGACTAAGAGCAAGTCAGATATATCTCATGTGAAAAATATGTATAAGGAACTGTATCTGCAAGCTGTATCAAAACATGTTTGGACATCGTCATGCCATGAGTGGTAAATACACAAAGATGGGTTCCCTAACCAACCTTCTGCCTCGGCTGTCTGAATGCAGGGCATCATGTAAAGAGTGTGACTGTGTTCTCCTCTGCACCTAGAAACTCCTGATGAACCTCCATTTCTGTATGACCACAACTATCTTTGAGGGCAGGGTGATGCTGCACAGTCCACAAGTGCAAGGTTGGGGCTCTACAACTCACCTTGAATTTAAATCCCTCATTTCTCAAAGAGGTTTTCCTTCTTTGTGGTTTTGTAGCTGCTACATTCTTACAAGGTCGTTTCAGATTCAAAATAAGAAGGAGTAGTGTTGTTTCACTACTTTCCTACTCATGCTCATTTGCATACATACTGTGATCTGAGGTATAAATGCTGTGGATTTACCATAATTCCAGGGGATTTCCAAAGAATTATTCTAAATTAACACTTCTGGTAATTCAGGTCAGGTCTGGTCCCACGCATGTACACGTATTTTTGAAGATCCTAAAGAAAACAGTTAGCCCACTTTTTCTGCCTTTGAACACTATGTTCTGCACCTTCTTTTAACTGCAATGATAGCGTATTTATATAAGGTTCCCCCCTTTCCCAACACTCATTAATAATTTAACCTTCAGCACAAAGGGCTGTCAATGGTGGTTTTTTCCCTCACTCCAAGAAGAAAAACAAACCCTCTGTTTCTAAATGCAAGAGGCAACCCATGCTGAAAGATGTGATAATGTAACATGAAGGTATTCCTTCAGGTTATTTTGCCTGATGCAGTTTGACACCTTCTTGTAAGTGATATTCTCTTTGTTCATATTGTTCTCGGTATTCACTGGCAACAACGGAGAGTATTTTTCAAGCTTGACAGAAAGGGACCCAAGGTCAGTACTGCTCTTGCACTTTCGAGGACAATGCCATTTTATAATATTTCCTCCAGATGAACTGCCAAAAAGCATCAGATCTAGCCCAGTGATCAAAAAATACTGTTTATTCCTTATTCTATTCAAAATCATACAAATACAATTACAGTTCCTTACTTTGGGTCAGACTGTTGCATTGCTAAACTTCAGATAGAATCCTTACTTTCTTACAGTTATTGATATAATGACTCATGCTCTGAAACAAACTGACCATGTATTGAAGTTCCAGGAGCCTACGCATAGCTAACTGTGAATGGGAACTGGGGGGATGTAGCTAGTGGCTATTCAGATGAATGTCAATGGGAGAAAAAAGCCTGAAGGATGCACAGCTACACATACTCCCATCTGGATACTTCCTCCACTTTAAAGCATAGACAAAGCTTGAATCTTTAGCTGCAGGGTTTCAGTCTGTCTTATTGTGAAGCAATTCATACAGCCTACAGCCTTTTAAGTGCATTGCTTTTAACCTGGGTAACTGAAATAGGGGAAAACCAAAGTTAACGGTGAGCCAGTTAAAAATGTGGTTCTGTAAGGACCTACAGGAACAAAAGAATGATGTTTCTATTGACGTAAGTCACAAATTTCCACTCCGCACTGCGTAATTAAAAGAAGGTAAGTGCAGTGACTGCTGTAGGCAAGCGTGGCTTGCCAAGCGAGCAGCAAGAGCAGCCTGCTGTGCTAGGCAGGTGGGTAGCCGCGGGTCACAACAAGGTAAGCAGGTGCAGTGTCCTCACTAGCAAGGGGCACAGGCCCCCAGTACTCAAGCAAAAAGAGCAGGGCAGAGCTGGTGATGATGGGCACATGTGGCCAGCAGACCAGTGATTGCCAGGCACGTCTATAGTGATGAGGGAGGTCAGAGGTCAAGCCAGAAGTGAAGTCAGTAAGGCAAAGCCAGGATTAGCAAGGTTCAAGGCCAGGCACAGTATATCTACAATATAGATTGAGGAATGGACTGAGCTTAAATGAAGCACCCAAACCACAACATAGAGGACACATGAGTGGACGCTGCAGACGAGGGTTTCTCACAGCTCTTTTTTCACAGCTTAGCGGTTGTCACAGCAGTCTGGTCCAAGGTCATATAGCCATGTCATACCTGGGAGGGGAACAGGTTGCAGAGGAGCATTACAAAGATGGTCACAGGCTGGTAGGGGCACATAAGGGAGGAATGATGCACTCAGGGCCCTGCCATGTTGTTCATAACGTGCAGTTTATTTTTAGCAGGTGATTTTTTAGGCAGTCTGATTAAGGAGGGATGGAATATTAAAGCTAATTTCTTGGTTATGGGGACATAAGCTGGAAAACACTATATGAAGCCTTATGCACTCTACCTGTTTGCAGAGTCCCTTGACTTGTGCACCTTCTGCATGTACACACGTACATCTAGCATTTCACACCAAAATCCTTCTCATAGCTCCTCCAGAATCTCATACGGAAGTCCTGGCTGCACTTCTTCCCTCACTTTTTTCTTTACACAATCTTCATCCATCCTCATCCACCAAGCTACAACCCCTCACCAGCCTCCTTCTGATCTTATGAGCAGGATGCTGGGAACTGTTGGGCTGCTTTCCATACTGAGTCCCTCTCATGTCCCATGGAAGAGGGCACCATAAGACAGCACCTACTTGTTCCCTAAATGTCTTCAAAGAACAGTAAACGCTGTCGGGATACCTACTTGGTGTTGTGCTCTCTAGCTTCCTGGGTTCTTTTATTACTTTTTACCCCTTGGTTCTTACCTCCTCCCTTTATTTTGTCTGTTGCAGCCCCTAACCACTTTATTTCTCTCACTGAAGTCCTAGGGAGGATTTCAAAGTATTTTAAGGGTCAGAGAATTCAGCAAAAAAGTGGCAATAAGGGATGGTGCTTAGAAGAAAAGCACACAGGCTTGGTCACTTCCTCTAGTCCATGTCCTCCTACCCCAAATATCCAGAATATTGCATTGGGGTTATTGTTGGTTACAGCTTCACCTGGTCCCTTTAGGGTCTGCTTGTGGATGAATCAGCTATGCGTGAGTCTGTCTCATCCCCTTTTGTGTCTCCTGATGCTGTCTCCCTCCACAGCCTCTTCTGGCAACATGTTCCATTAGATGACATGGAAAAAAATGTTCTTCCTTTTATCTGTTTGAAGCTGGGCTCTTGAGTGCAGTATTGTAGGATTTGGTGAATAACAGTTCTGCTTTAACCTTCTCTACCACCTTTGTGATTTGGTAAACCTCTAACACATGCCCCCTCAGACATCTGCTGGCTAAGGTAGAGAGTCACAACCTTTTTAGTATATTCACGTAAGCTAGCTACCCCATCCCATTCATCATTTTAGTTGCCCATCTCTACACGTTGTCTAGTTCCATTACATCCTACAAACACAGACACAAGAGCAATACACAGTACTCACGGTCTAGGTGGGTACTTTTCCAGACAATGGCCAATAACATTTGGCCTTTTTGTCTGCCACTGCACATTGAGGTAACAATTTCAGAAGACAGAAAATGATGACTCCAAAATCTGTTTCCTAAGTGGTAATTGCCATTTCCAAGTTCAGCATCCTGCAGGCACGGTTTAGATTATTGTTCCTTGTGGGCACTACTTTACATTTAGCTACATTGAAGCTCACCTGCCACCATTTTGTCATTTCACCTAGATCCGTGCCACTGACATTGTATTCAGCTAACCAAAGGAAGCTGGCATCATCCACAAACTTAAGGATTTCACTCCGTAGTCCTTTCACCAGGTCATTGATGCATAATGATAGAGACATAATTTTAGTCCCAGCAATGGTCCTTCTGGAACCCTACTCCTGACTTTCTTCCATCCTGGAAAGTGACCATTAAGCCCAACCTTTTGCTTCCTATGATTTAATCAGCTTTCAGCCCATAAAGGAACCTTTCCTCCAGTTCCATTGCAACCTTGTCTGTTTAGTAACCTTTAACATGGAAACTTGACAAAGGCTTTTTGAAAACCCCAATGCACGATCCAGTGGATCACTTTTATCCACACGCTGTTGACACCTCCACTAAACTCTGACACATCAGTGACCCTGGACTCCCCTTCCCTCTTTTTCCCAAAAGACCTTGTTTATGTATGGAATCAGGAAATTCAGTCCTCATTACAGACTCTACCATCTTACCAGGAATGGTCAGCTTAGCCATTCTGCAGTTTCCAGGATACTCTATAGAAACTTTGCTGTGCATGGGAGTTATGCTGGCAATCAGCCAGGCCTCCATCACAGAAGGTGTTTGAAGTGGTAGTTTGCGTACTTTGGTCAGCAGTTCTGCAATTTCACATTTGAGTTCCCTCAGAGCTCCCAGGTGAATGCCGCCCAGTCTGGGTGACTTATGAACACAGCTTCTCTGCTTGGTCTGATGCTTCCTGTATATTTATTTAAAATTCATCTAGCTCATCTGACCTATCTACTACAGAGAATGTGTAGACATATTTATGTCATGATTTACACTGAAATCACAAAGCCTAGAAGTTTTCTTCAGGCTCCACTGAAGAACCTCTCAGTGTTATCCTATGAAAAGATGGTGGCATTTTAAATCTAAAAATATAAATGAGCCATAGCATGGATAAACCTTTAACCTGATATCTTTGCAGGAATTTAGTATGGGGTTTCCATGCTAGCTGGACTCTAGAGGGCTCTGAAAGCTAAGAAAGGTCTGTACTGCTATAATGCTGTTGATATCAGAAACTATCAGGTAACTCTGCTGGCACAGATGAGATGAGAATTTGGCCCTAGGGTATAGTTCAAAATTATCTTGTCTGGCAAAGAAAGAAAGAGCTGGCATTAGTAAGATCCCCAGATTTTTGTTATCTGAAATGATGGCCTTAATGCTAGCAAGCTAATATGTCTGTAAAGTTGCAAAGGGTCTCAAAGGAAAGAGTCTCTTGTGAGAAAGTGACAAATATTGATTATTACATGGTAACAAAACCATGAGGCAGATGCTCAGATAATCTAAATCAGAGTGACTGCTACAAAGACTGCAATGGAGATCTATCGGAATTTGACATCTAGTGCTATACCTGTTATTTGGACTTTCTGAAATCATTAAACGTATTTACCACATAAAGTTTTCGTGAGATGTTGTTTTATGTTCTATTTCCTCTGAAATTTAACAAAACAGCGATTTCCACAACTGTCCGACCCTGATTCAAGTACAAGTATTGAAACTTGGAAATTACATTCAACACCCATTTTGATGCAGATATGGAAATGTGTACCTGTCCCTCTTGCATAATCTATTCACATATCATGTAAAAAATCTTTCAGCAAAGATTTGCTCTCAAAAGGGTATTAAAGCTAAGGGAAGGAATAGGTCTGACATTTTGCAATGAATTATTTCACAAGTGTCTTCTTGTTTGGCCACTTCAGTTATTGTTTTGAAATTTAAAAAAAAAGAAAAAAAAAAAAAATCCAGTTAAATCTGCAATCCAGTTTAATCACAATCAGAGCTCCTCAGGGGGAATAGGTCTGAATTACTGCTTACATGGCAGCTTGCCTCAAAACTTGAAGCTACTACTATCATAAATAAAGACAAAATGTCAATAGCTATTTGAAGTTCTATTACTATGCCAGCTTTTATTGTCATTTCAAACTTAGGAGCTTCAGGGCTAATATAGTCCTCCTCTGGGCGATGGACAGGAGTGGAAGGAATAGGCTAGCTGTTGCCTTTTCTGTGGGGCTTGCAGTGACTCCACCCCAAAGTGTATGGTGACTGGCTGCAAGTGCTTAGACCTCATATATAACAAACTGATGCAAATCTATCGCTATCCACAGCCTAGTAGAATTATGCTAGTTTAGTTTAGCAAAGGACTCAAGTATAAAATTATTTATAATACAAAATGGTCTTGAGAGTTTCATTAAATATTAAGGGTTGGGGGTTTTATAGAAACAAACTTAAACTTTTCTTGTTCAGCTCTGAAGCATGAGGAAAACTGGTACGTCTAAATGATGATAATCTGCAAAATGTATATTCCAAAGGACATTAAAAAAAAAAAAAAAAACACCCTGCAAGAAGTTTCCTTTTTGTGTCCAGGAAGTCCATGATTAAGGTTCCCTTGGTGCTTTTGGCGCATCCAGCATCAAGGTTAATCTCTTTTTCAATTTAAATCTTTAAAAGGCATTCATTGCCATTTTTCATAGGGAAAAGAGTTTTCAATTGCTAGAGCTGAAAACCTGTCACTGTGATTTTTCCTAAAAATCATGGCTTTTCAGAGTTACTCTCCTGAAAGGAGGAAACTTTTAAGGTATGTTATTTTATAGTAGTGACACAAAAGCATAGATGCTTTTCAAAACCTATTTTTAAGATCTGTAAGTCAAGAAAAGTTCTTCTAATTTACCTACAATTTTGACAAAATAAAGTTTCTGTGCAAAGCTCTACACACAAAATGCGAAGTATCTGGGACCTAGTAACAAGGACTGTGGAAGAGGGAAGGCAAAGGCAGATATATTTTGTTACTACAAAAGATAGCGTTAAACAACCAAAACTGTCACTGCAGAGAAGGGGCTTTAAATACATTTTTTTCCAAGAATTTAGGGACAGTTAAGTTTTAAAAGGTTGACTTTCTATTTGGACTGTCTGTCAAACTTAACAGTGACTGTTCATGGATTACATTCACTTTTGAAACAACACAGGAGAGCCCTGTCTTGGATTCCCAATCACTTCTATCAGTTAACATGACCAGCAGGCTCAAACAGCTTCATGGGTTGATAGCGTAGGAAGGAAGCTTAGCTGCCTACAGCAGAATCAGATTAGTTTCCAGATGTTGGAAATAAATATTCCAGAGAGTTGGCCTAATGGCTTTCAGTCTGCCAATGTACCTCATGTGTAGCCCCAGCTGTTAAAACCACTTTATAGTAAGACTCAACAGAAGGAGACAAAACTCTTCCTGAATGAGTATTTCTGCTTAGTTTGAATTGCTGTCATTTTACCAGACTGGCAAAGTCCAGGCTGTAAACGGCAGAGTTTACACCATATAGCATATGAACAAGTTCACAACTCTAATGCTTTGTGATATGATAGACTTGGAAAAGTCTCAGGAGCGCTGGTAGAGACATCTGACCCACATAACTGTGTTATTCAGCATCCCTGTACCATGGAAGTTATTCATGTCTATTGTAGCCAAACATCTGCTAGAAAATTTCCTTCCTTTGTCCTTATGCGCAGAATATCAAGGATCTAACAACACTTAGCTGGAATATATTTATGGTTTCTTATGACAAAGTGGGCTGATGCATGTTGTTCAAATACACATGTAATTTTTTTGTCCCCTCCTTCAAAATTCAATGCTTCAGTGGAGCATAAACTGTATCAAGATATTTAAAACCTGACATTCTTAGAGAAACTTCCTTAAAGGTTATGAGGAATAACTCCAACTCCCAATAAAAAACACCCAAAACAAAACAGGACAAGTAAAACATGATTAAATCTAGTCTTCCTATAGCTTTACAAAAACATAACAGCTTCCCACCGGCTGTGCTTTAAAAAAATGAAACCAAGTGTCCTCTTTCTCTAAAGACATACTAACACAATATGTGATTTAAACTGAATTTGTGGAACCACTGATGTTTTGTCTGATTTCTACTCCTCTTTCACAAAGCTGGCAGGAATGTGGCATGTGGAATATTTCTAATTCATCTGCAGCAGTCTATTTTTGACTGAAAATACATTAAAAGATATTGTGAGCTAAACTGCAACCTGGCTTAATTTACTGGAGTGGCAAGGAATATGAGATTGGGCAAAATATTAAAAGGTAAAAATCTTGCAGGTCATGTGCTAAAACACTGTAAGGAGAAGTATAAAGCTTTATTCCATAATCATAAGGAAAACACTGTTTACTGTTCCTCTGGTTTACTTCATTATACTTCACTGTTCATGGATTTCCATTAGGTTTATACTGACTACGACATATGAACTTGAGAGGAAAATCAACCTAATTAAGGTACCAAGTAGAAAACAATATGACCCTTAAAAAATGGCCCTTTCTTTCTGTGCTAGATAGTAGAGAAAAAGATTTGACCGTCATTTCCTCCTGTAACCACAGATGATCTTTCCTGCCAATTCTACAGTGATAGTTCTGGGGAGATTTCTATTAGAAAATGGGATGGAGGGAACAATATTTCAATAAATATTGATTTATTCACATTTGAAACTCAATTTTTAATAAACAGCATGCACAAGACTGTTCATATTCATTATCTGTGATTTTTTGTGCATTAAACCTTTGCTAGATGCAATATTCTTTAAAAGTTAATTTTAAACTCAATAGTTGGTGAAAAATCATTTTCTTAAATTTCATATTCAAAGTTCAAAAGAAGGCTCCAGTAAGCTGGTAACACTTATGTATGTGTTTCATTATAAACACCTGCATAGTCCTACTGAAGTCAATGAGTTTACTTATGTACTTCAAGTTAAGTGTTTCTAGGTCTGGAATCTTCTTTTGAAATTTTTTTATAACTGCTTTAAAAACCCTAGAAGTAGGGAAACAAACAAAGTTCAACAAACGCATTACCTATTGTGAATTATTCATTCAAGTAGAGTTTTGTTAGTGACAAATGAACATAACTGAAGCTCTGACTGAGGGCTGATAATAAAGAAAAGCCTAGCATTTCCAAAATGTAACTTACTTCTTTGTTACCACCAGAAAAAGTAAATGTTGGAGAATTTGTTTATGTTCATTCTTTCCCATAAAAGACTGATATAGGGCATTCAGTTGCAAAGTAACATTATCTTGCACTGAAAAGTGGAGAAATTAGAAATTCCTGTTATGACCTCTCCTAACTGCTGACTTCAGTGTGTGGCATCAGACAACTCACTTAAATCCTTATGCTTGGATAACCCTGACCATGAAGTTTAGATAACTGAAGCAAAGCCTTCAGGTCATTATGAACATGAAATCTGAATGTTCCTAGTACACCTGTAGGTGGTTGGTGATGGTTAACACAATATATTATCTGATTGGGCACGCTTCCTTCCAAAGATGCACAGCTTTTCTCTCATCCAGACAAGTTATAAGGAAAACTAGCAATATTAGAAATTTGTATAGCAGTACTGCTCAAAAGTTTAACAAGATTAAGGCCTCTATGTACAAGGTAGCATATGAATATACAGTAAGTGAGATAGTACAGGCCTAAAGGTATTAGTCTAAGACCACAAAAAGGAGGTCAGAAAAAAGGCTGCTCATCCCCATTTTATTTATCTAGAATTTAATCTTGTATGATTAACTCAGGCTTTAGCTGAAGCCTTCCGGTGCCTATTCAGAAACCTTTCTACTCAAGTTCAGAAGCGTTCTCTGTCTTGGCCAGGTTAAGACAAAGTTGAAATGGTTTAAGTCTGGATAGTCTTCCCTGCTGCTCCCTCCTGAAATAAATCAGTTCCATCCAGGTAAAGGTGTTAGCATGCCTCAGCACCCAGGTAAGACCAGGGTCTCACAGGCAGGCACAGAGGACATAGTTACCTAAGCATGTCTCTTTAAGGGAACGTGTTCAAGCAGGAGCCAGGCAATCAGGTTAGCTATGGTTGAAAGATGTATTCACACAGCTACTGAGAAAACTTGTGCCATCCAGTGAATGTTCAACACAGAGGCAGAGCCCAGCATGGTCAAATCTGCCTGGAGCTAAATCTGAGAAGATGGGTGTAAGAGTTTAGGTTCACATAGTCTGGTTTTGCATCTATGTAAAACATATTCACAATGCTGTTTGCTTTATTATGATGTACCGTTTGGGGTTAGCACTAGGTCAAATGTCTCTGCACAGCTATGTTCTCCAGGTCCTGGTACAAAATCAATGTTTATTGAAACCCGACATTGTAATCAGATGATTGTGCCCTTCTAAATTTAGAATTTTTTTCCTCAAACACATAAATAAAGCCTTTTTGATAACCTCAATAGGAGGAGAAGATCTGAAAGTTGTGTGGTGCATATAGACTGTATTTTGAGGTGCAAATCAATCACTAAACAAAATCTTTTCAACAGCAAGATTTTAGTCTTTTGTTACACCTTTCACAAAGCCAGTGGAAGAAAAAAAGATTACATTTCTAATACAGGGTAAGTGAAAGGCAGTAGAGGTGTGAAAGACAATGCAGAATCTCAAAGCAGTGACATATTAAATAGCCTTTTACTGACCAATCCAAAAATCACTTTGGCTCTCATAGCAAATAAAAGCTTAAAGTCAGAATGCACATGATATGGAGACTGTGAAAAAAAAAAAAAAAAAGTCCTTTAAAAAAGAGAAATGTCTTAATTCTAGTCAGATGTTATTGTTATGATTAAATTTTACTTTCATCAGTTCTTATTTAATCTCTGTCTCAGTGGGTTGATCTGCACCGAAAAATATGTCAAAAATATAACTTAACTTTATCTTGAACTGTTCCAGCTTCTTGATAACAAAACCCCTACAAAACTTATAATCCTACAACAGCTGTCATTTTAAAATTAATAGATCCTTTCATTCAGCACCTCCCTGCCATTACATTTTTCCTCCAAATTAAACAGCTGTCCTTGTGGGAAAATAATTCACCATGTGCAAATTTCTATTCCATAAAAATGCCCTGTTGTTGCATATATAACTAAAATAAATCATATACAAATTATATTTTAACTCTCAATAAAAGAAGAGATTTTCCTGATAATGGCTTTTGTTCACTAAATGAAAATATGGAATAGTTTTCAGTTAGTTCAACACCAAAACAAGGGCAGAATCAAGTATGTTTGAACCATGTTCTTGGTCCATTTGATTCAACTCACAAGAGCAGTATCACTTTATACCAGCTGAGTCCCTACCCCATGGTATTGTAAAAATCAGGCTCGAGTTCCTGAGTTCCTCCTGAGTTCACAGTCTACATTATTTTTTTCTTTGTTTTTCTGGCTCTTACCACTTTTTCCTTTCATCACACTATATTTGATGGTTCTTACAAGCTTCAGCGAAGGTAACTATTGTGGGCCAGCAAAAGTTCTGAGATGGTTCACTTGTTTTTCATGGATTTTGATGTGTCACTGCAAAGAGATCACAGACATCTGAAGGTGTCTGTGTAAAAGTAAAGGGCTTTTTGGTGAAAAAATTTCTTCTTATAGCTGTATTCCTAAGTAAAGTGTTCAATATTTTTGTTATTGCTAAATTTTACCTCATGCTTTATGTAGATGACTTTCAGAGATCTTTCCTTGTTTAATATATCAAGCATTGATTCCATTTCCCTTTATGTAAAGGACTTCTAATTCTCCACTAAAAGTATGAAAACAAAGTCTTGAGGTTAGCACGACAGAGGAAAAAGAATTGTCTAAGAGCTCTAAGGATGTGGAACACAAAATCAAATTTTCTTTCTTGATTTTGATTAATTTAAGGAAGATGCTTTGTAAAAGAATGCTTTAAACATTCCTGCTTGAGCTCTTCTCTTACAGCAGCAGGACTTCAGCAGGTCTAGACAAGCCTTGGAAATATTTCCTGCAAGTGCTCGGTGATTAGTGTCTTGCAGAGCATTCTTTAACACTTCTGGGTCAAGTCGAGCTGTAGACCTGAAAAGTGCACTGTCTACTGATGAAATGTCATGGGCAATTCATACAAACAGAAAATACAAAAAGTTGCTTGATAGTTCTGGGGTTTGTTGAAAGGAGGAATACAGGATCAAAAGCATCACACAGGAGAAAGAAGGTGGAAAATCAGAGATGATCAGAGAAAGAGGTGATTTTTCTCCTCTGAAAGAAAAGTGGGAAATAAGTTACAATCAAAGAGGATGCTTAAGATTTTCAGAAAGTTTAAAGAGGTTAAGTGTCTAATTTCTTTAGAATGATCTTGAAAGACCAGTTTAAGTAGCATATAGTAAATCCAAGAAAGAGCCGATGGTGATAAGAATATTTTGTTTGAGTACTAAAAAATGACAAAACAGGGAAAGAAAAGGCCAGGAAAACATCTCAGTAAGGACTGGATAAATTTCAGATAACCTGTTTCTGATCTCCTTCATAACTTGATTCAGTAGTTTGTAGGTAAACCTTGAAAATTAGGTTTGTTTTTCAAACATCTTTGCTGAAGTGGATGGTCAAAGCTGAGTGGAGCTCATCACATATCCTCTAAGTTCTGTTTAAGGTTTCTCCTGTATGGTTTTATTCTTCCATATGCAGAATTACCCATATGATTTTATCAGATCTAGGTGAAAAAAAAATATCATGTTTTTCAAATGTTACCCCCAAAATGTTCTTTTTATTCTCCTATTTTTTCAAAATGTGTTTAGTTTTGAATCCCTTCATTTTATATAACTTCTGAAGGGTCGTCTCAGTTCTTGACTGACCACATTACCCTTTTTATAACATGTATTCCCAAACTGTGAATTTCAAGTGACTTTATTTTGAAAGGTCATAAGTTGCACATTGCCCTTCACCCGTGCATCTTCTCCAAGACTTTATGGATGTTACTAATCCCATATGCATTCTTCAGGACAAGTTGTCCATCTTCTCATGTTTTGTTCCTAAAGTGCTAAACCCTATGAGTCCCTAGTCTCATATGGGATTTCTTCTTGCTTCCGGCTGTAATGCAAATGAACACTAATTTTTATTGATGACAATTATATCTGCTGAGAATCACTGCATTACCCATTATTTGGATAAATGAATATAAATCTGTTTTAAGAGAGGAAGATTTATTCCTAAATACAGCTATTGAACACACGACCGCATGCTTTAAAATTGTATCTGATCAGAATGCTGTTCACTGGACATAGTTTGTTCATTTAAGTTGACAAATATAATGTTGTGGTTTAATTATTTATGGATTTTTAATTATTGAAAGCATTACTTAGAAGTCTACCAGGAAATGTATAATGTTATATATTCTGAGGGCAATTAAATTTTAATGATCAAAGGGCCAATAGCAGTAGTTCCCTGAAATTAAATCTTTGATGAGAAGTATCAGAGTGGGTTGCAAGTTTTGGGACAGGGAGGAAGGAGAAAGGGTAATAGGTAACCAGGTAACAAATGTTTTCAGCTATGTGAAAGGTTAATGAGCACATATCATTTGCATAATGTGACCCTTGGGCTTGTCTGAACTGCCCTTTATTTCTCCTTAAAATACCCTATCAACGTGAAGTCTACTGTGACTCCATCAATACAAGTGCTAGTGGGAACACAGCATTCAGGACCATTTTTTAACTCCACACTGACAGGGCTAGGACAATCACCTTGTAAAAACATTTGTAGACAAAAGGCATGCATCTCCACCAGTATCCTTAGGGCTATTCCACAGAGGGAGCAATACCAGTCTAATGCAGGGGGAAGACAGATGTAGCTGAGGCCTTTATGATTATTTTTTGGGCTTTTTCCTGATAGCTCCCTTTTTAATCCAAAGTAGAAGATGAGGCTGGCTTATTATTTTTAAAAAGAGAACAATATTTGAACAACTGTCTAGTTAGTCTCTCCACACTGTGGTAAGGAATTAATTTAGTAAAACCAAATGTCTACAAGAAGATGTCAAAGAAAAATATTACTTTTTTTCTTCTCAATTACCATTGTATAAAATATGATTATAAAGCACATAAAATTCAATAGAATAAGCTGGCAGGCACATATACTACTGGAATGAAGTATCTGCTTTTTCTTGCTCTCCTTTTCTTTTAATGGAAACATTTCTATTAAACTCATATTTCTACTAAACTATTAAAGTTTCTTGAAAACTCAACAGGCTGCATTGATCCAAAGCATAGCACTGTTGCATTAAGTTACACGCTGATTAGAGGTGTCCAGAAGCCTATAGTATGAGGTGGGCAGGACCCTGTTATACTTAACAGAGTCAAGCAGTGCTTTTCCTTTACCTGTTAGTTTAAGTACCAGTAGTAGAATTTATTTGAAACATAGCAGTAGATATAATGTATGAATTCAGGTTTACTTGTGTAACCTGTTTTTGTCAGGATTTAACTGGTAGCAACAAGACCAAGTGAGGGGACGCTTCTAAATCACTGATGCTTGCCTGGCCAAAAAGCTGGGAGATGAAGCTAAACCTTGCAATGCTCCATGGAATGATTTTCCCCACTCACAAACATGAATGACTTGACTTAAGAAATATTTTATTAAAAGAAGAAAAGCAGATAAAAGTCAGGTAAATGGAATAATATATACTATCTCAAATTATGACTGTGACGGTCTGACAAATTCAATGTCTCAAACGTCCGCTAAAAGAGCTTTGCTGGAGAAAACGGCCTCTGTAAAAATGCTGGAGTTTTGTGAACAGGACAACGTGGCCAGAGGAGAGGGCCCCATGGGGGGTGGGACCGCACTTCTCCAAAGCCGCAATTCCTTATCTTAAGTGACCAGAAGAAGGAACACAATTTATGCCTTCCTGGAGGAGGAAGGCACCATGGAAGTTGGGACTGTGCTTCTATCTTAAGTGGTCATGCCAGCAGGAAAAGAGAGGCAACTCCACAATGAACCACCCCCCCCAAAGCTCACTGACCGATTCCGGTAAACCCCAGGTGTGGGAACTGCGTATGTTGAGATCATCAACTAACACACTATAAAAGAAGAGAGAACAAGTCCTCAGTGCGCACCCTCCAGAACTGGATCTCTACACTGGCTGGACCAACGCTGGACCCAGGACTGGTGAAACCCTTCTCTTCTCTCTTTCTTTCTTTCTCTCATTCTCTCTCTCCCTCTTTTTCTTCTCTCTTTTCCACAGTCCCTACACCTCATCCTTTGAAATATAAACCATTGACCAAGTCTGAGACTAGGAGTGGATCTAGCCGCCCCTGAGCTCCTCTTTGAGAAGGAGTCCAGAAAGTAAGAGGGTCTGCCCTGAACCTCGTGACTCAACGGGAGGGATCTCCTTCTGATAAATTTCATGTTCCTTTTTCCATTTCATTTTTCTATACTTCCCTCCTCTTCTCAAATAGCGGCTTAATGACATGTTGCAAGGTTCATATTAACAAGTTCATGGGTACTTGGACAAAGTTAGCTAGGTTGAATAAATGTTGGTTGTTGTTTGAAATCCCCTGGTGTCGTTTCACCTTAATTCTGACAAAGGAAATCCACGAACCTGAGTTGCTCCAACTTTGGGACGCGACAATGACTAACACTATTTCACTGACCTTTCCTCTGGTAAGGCCACTGTGTAGCCTACTGCATTCACACTTTCTGACTGTCAGACCTCGTGGGCTGGCAGGATTCAGTACAAGCTACCTCAGACCTTGTGGTCCAAACTGGTTTTGTTGCCATAAACTCCTTCCAGCCAGCCCCCATTTCACCAGCTATTCTAGTTATGGTCCACAACATTACAGCTAATACAGTTCTCTGGCATGCAGCAAACATTTAAAAGCATCGCTGCTTTTCAAGCAAAACAAAAAGTCTTGTGTCCTTTTTTTTCCCCGATAGCTACACACACACTTTGTTGCCTGAATTTAGGGCAAGCATTCACCTTAACACCAATGAGCATAGTTATTTGTTTCAGACATCTGTATCATATTATAAACACAAACTTTTCTCCACTGTATGGTATTAACATAAATGCTTCCCAAACATAAAAAAACAGACATAAAATAGACATGTTTTAGACCTATCCATCTGTCCTTTGCATTTACGCATCCCTTTTCTCCCTCAGAAATCAACAGCATGCACCTCTTCTGCCTCTCAGCCCCCAAATCCCCTAATGTCACCTTGCCTTCATTTCTGGCCTCAGCTGCCAAGATAACACAGGTAGCCGAAACCGCTCCCCTATGTGAGAAGCAGCTCTCAGCTGCACCAGCCCAAACAAAGCCCTGGGAAGGTAGCCTGTAAATCACAAGTCCTCCCCTGCACTTCCCTTTCTTCTGAGATTTTGCACTAGATCTAACAGTTCTATTTATAGTCTGGTCTAATTATAGATCACAGAAGGTGTGGTCCCACTCTACTCCCTGTTGCTTCTTTTTTCATTGGCTCCTAGCAATCACACTGCCGTTGGATAAATGGGGTCAGCTAATTAATCCAACAGAGAATGAGCCTGCAAAAAAAAATTACTCATTTAATCATGAGATCAATGAGCTTTTGAGTTTACCCTCCAACCACATGATCTCCAGATCTGACTCAAGGGACAAGGCAGTAGTATATGCCTAAGAAAGAAGAGAGAGAGAACAGGACTGTGCCCTTTGGCATCAACCTGCATGAATGTAGGTTAGATGCAGTGTGAAACAACATCTCAGATATGCCTCTCCAGAGAATACTTTTTCCTAGCCCATCTATACTGACATATAGAGGGAAAACTTAAGATTTCATCCTTTTTTTCTTCCCTTGCAGCCTGCTGCCCAGAGCATTTCACTGCCATCATGTCATGTCGTGTTATTGCTTCTCCTCATATAAGACAAAATCAAAAAGAAGTGTCAAAGCCTCCTTCTTCTATGGGTACTCTTCTGAGTACCACCCACACAGATGTTTGCAAAATCCGTATTTCCTTGCGTCTGTGTGTAACACGAGCTCATCAAACCATGCCATTAGCATTAAGCTATGTCTAAGAATTTGGATGTTCATTGAAGAAACTTTTTTTTTTCACCATTGCAGAGAGGTTCTATAGGTCCTCTTAGACTGGGCAAAATGTGTTTAAATTGAATTGCCTATCTCAGAATAGGATTGTGGAGCTGGCAGGGATCTGGGTTCATTGTATCCAACACCTAGCTATTGCAACCACCTATGTCACAGAATCACAGGACTGAGGTTGAAAGAGACCCTGGAGATCACCTGGTCCGACCCCACTGCTCAAACAGGGTCACCTAGAACTTGTTGCCCAGGACCGTGTCCAGACAGCTTTTGAATATCTCCAAGGATGGAGACTCCACAACATCCTTGGGCAACCTGTCCCAGTGCTCAGTCATCCTCACAGTAAAACAGCGTTTCCTGATGTTCAGAGGTAACCTCCTGTGTTTCAGTTTGTGCCCATTGCCTCTGGTCCTACCACTGAAAAGACCCTGGCTCCATCTTTTTGGCAGCCTCACTTCAGGTATTTGTATATATTGCTAAGATCCCTCCTAAGCCTTCTCTTCTCCATGCTGAACAATTCCAGCTCTCTCAGTCATTCTTCACAGCAGAGATGCTCCATTCCCTCAATCATCTTCATGGCCCTTCACTGGATGCTCTCCAGTAATTCCATCTCTCTCTTGTCCTGGAGGGCCCAGCACTGGACACAGGAATCCAGGTGTGGCCTCACCAGTGCTGAGTAGAGGGGAAGGATCACCTCCCTTGACCTGCTGGCAATGCTGTGTCTAATGCAGGCCAGGATGGCAGTAGCCTTCTTTGCTGCAAGGGCACATTGCTGGCTCACGTCATAGAATTCCTTCAAAGTTAGCAGATATGAGTTGAAATCGGCAAGTAGGGATAGAAACAGAAAGCAGTAGAAGGGCCAGTAGATGACAAGGAAATGAATTGATATGTTGCACAAGTGATTTTCCCCCAACTTTTGGCCATATTTACCTAGAGAGCAAAGAGAGTTATTTCTGAAGCCAGGTTGTTTACCCTGGCTTTCCTTGTAGTGTTTTAATCTCCACTCATGAAAAAAAATAGAATTCCTATAAAACCTTTTCCACCTGACCAACAGAATTTCACTGCTCCTTGCTGTTATTTTCTTTAAAAAAAGGGAAAAAAAAAAATCAAAAGGGGAAAAAAAAAGGCATTAGGGGACAAGAGCACTGTTCTGCTTTAAAAGCCATCTCAGTTCATAATACATGCTACGTGTTCCAGATTAATGATTAGGAGAACACATATCTGATGCTGTCCGGCTTCTAAAAATTTAATGGAGAAGTAACATCCTTTCTCAGCTGCCTTTCTCAGCTGAGTGCTTGCCGTGCAGCCCTTGGATAAACTGGAAGATTGCAGGTCACACAAGAGGGAAGTTCAGAGAGCTGAAGGAATGACTGAGTTGTTTCTTACTATAGTAAGCCTCCAAGGAGCTCCTTTGGAGAAGCTGGGAGAAGATTTATGTGTCTGACAGAAGACGTTTATAAGAAAAGTGAGGCAGGAAACAGTAAGGGATTGGGAAGAATTCACTGTAAATGCTTTATGCAAGTTTCCGGGCCAGGACCTGGAGGACTGGAAGAGATGGAGGTTTTCCTTCCAGCTCCAGTGGACCGTGTTTCTAAAACGGGCAGAATCAAGGAAATGAGGTGCCACAGAGCCTGATATAGAGATGATAGACTTCTGTCCTTTTAGCTCCCTAGATACCAGGATATCCTGAATAGGGAGACAGTCTGACCAGTTTGCTGACAGGCTGAATCACAACCACATCAGACTACTGGATGGAAACAGTAACTGATGGAGGAAAGGGGAAACTGTAGCAGCATTCCCCATTCTTAGACCTATGCATAAACATCATTATTACAGGGTGTAAACAGATAAGCATCCCATGAGCTACTGCTCAATTCTGCCATTTATGATTTATTTTTTTTTATTCACATTTTTAAACTGTGCAATTCACTACATTCATGTGAGCAGCTCCAGGAGACTTTCCAGGAACGGCTGCTGTGATACTAGCTGATCTTGTCCCACCTGTTCACCCTCTAACCCTGATATTATGAGTGCTGAACTGAGCAAAGAGACTAGCATTTAACCAGACATGCACAATGCACATTCACTGATTTGGACATTCTTTGAACAAAAGAAATTAATTACATTACCTGCCCTCTTTTTTTTTTTTTTTTTTTTTTTTTTTTTTTTTTAATAAATAAAGGTCTATTTAGATTTTTTTAGAACTTTGTTGCTCTTTGCAAGTTGTTGTGTTTGACATCTCCTTTCTGTGGGTGTATGTGGCTCTCTGTGAAGTGAAAGACAGTGGCAGCTGCTGAAGTTCTTTAGACAGAGTTTTCAATGCTGGGCCCGAGTGTGTTTAAAATGTATTCATGTAGTGAGATGGACTGTGCAGTGCTAGGAGATAGGCCCCAGGCTTTTATCATACGCATTTCTGTGTACCTTGCAGCATATTCTTTTCTAGTAGTCCAGGAAGCCTGTTTGTAGAAGAATTTATAAAGGTCTCAATTATGTGTGACAGTGTTATAAACCACAAGGAGGTAAAATGTGTGTTGCAAATCCAGGCATGCCCGCTGACACAGCCCTTTCTTTAACTCTGTTCATGAATCAGCATAGCATAAAAACTGCTCCATGACAGACGATTATCTTGTCTGGAATGTGGTGGTGTAAATTTGATATGCAGAAGGAGCTGTGCTGTCCTGGTTTTGTGCCTGTGAGACACCACCAGTTCTGAACAGACTACAAAGAAGGCAAAATGGGAGAAATTCTTAAAGAAAGTTATGCTCTTCTCTCCTAAAGCCCACCATAAAGTCCAAATCCTCTTTGTTTATAGCTTGTTCTTTCATTTTAATTGCGAGTTCTTTGAGGCACGGGTTTGTGTGGTTGAACTTAATGGCAGCACAGCTCCACAGACTTGCAGTTCTCTGGCAGTGTGTCATGTTTGCTGCATCTACTCATGTTGTTGTATTGCCTTGGGTAGGTTTATATTGTCCCATTTTAATAAAGGCAAGAATTTAACCATTTCTGATAGAAATGAGGAAATTTGAAATGATATCTAGACACCTTAAAACTTCTAGTAAGACTACAGGAGATACAAGATTTCAGCAGTTACTTCTTCAGTAACTTCAGTTAGTACAGATATATTTTAGCAAAAATATATTTTATACACAGTTAGTAACAGCTCTTAAAAGCTAAGGTAAAAGATGATGCTGAAAGAGTTGGCACTCAGCAAAAATGTTTGCTCAGCCCCATGTAAACGCTCAACAAGAAGAAACAGACTGTTGGCAGGATTAGAAAACAATGGCATTTGAAACATTTGACTTGCACATCATTCAGTGTTTCAACTGAGTAAATGCATTTAAGGCTCCAAATGATGCTCTGCTGATCAAGCAAATTCTCCTTGTCTATACTGCACTGCCAAATTTTCCTAGCAATTAGGTTAAAATATCTCCCTTTGGATTGTATCTGCAGTTGAGTTACATCAGAGCAGTCAGAGAAAAAATAAAATTATGATCACCTAAAACCAAGGTGTTTGTTCTTATTGAAAAAAGTTGAGTGTGTCATCCTTGGCGATGTGTTGCATGGCTTTAAAACCCTGGTACAGCACATAGGATGCGCAATGAGATTACTCTGTGAATCTAGGGAAGAGGTAGCACTTTAGTGCATTTCTCCTTTCTCTGTTTCGTTCTGCGTGTTTGCAGTGCATTAGCCACAAATACGCAGAATGTTTAACGTGCTGTCCCATGACGTTTCATCTTAACTCATAGTCCTAGATGAGGCAGGACAGAACAAATTCTTGGGAAGGGAACAGGGCGAAATTGAAATGGACATCACAAAGAAAAATAAGCCAAACACGCAGGAGCAACATTGGTCATGAATGTGCGTAGACGTATACAGACACAGATAGATACACACATACGCTGTTACTAAACTCACCCTGTGCCCTGCCTAGGGTTTTCTTTCATTGTTAACTTGAAGTCACCAAGTTTCCTCCCTGAAACAAATCCAAAACTTTGCTTTGAAGCTGCCTTCATTCTGATGAGGGTGTTTTCTCTGCCCAACTTCTTCCCCTTTCTGTCTGGGATCGTAGGACCCACTAGCAAGAGAAAGTTTTGCACCCTTGTGCTGGATTCAAGCAGAAGGCTGAGACCTGCTGTGCACTCCACAGCACTCTTCTCCCAGAGTAACTGTTTTGACAAAAACCCTGTTGGGAAGACAAACAGAGTGACAGATGATGGGATTCTTGAGTTCACGGTCAAGCCTAACAGCTGCCATCATTACCAGGATGAGGCACGTACAGCCACATTCATCTGTGGTGTAAATCCATTGATGTCAGCAGATGAAACTGGCTCAGAGAAATGTGGCTGCTCTGCTGTAGGTTTGTTTCTGAGGGAAGGGAGTGTAAGCAGTAGAAAAAAGGCAAAGCATTTTAGTAAATATGCAAATTGCAATCTAATATGCAAAGTCTCTAGTTTGTTGCTCCAAACACTCCAATAAATAAAGAAAGCTCTCCATTTGGCAACATATTCACACATAACACTGTGTACTTTCCACATAAAGCCTTCCAAGTCAACTGGCTAATTATTATTATTTTCTCTTTTGCTATTAGAAAAGCACCTTCCGTGAAAACAAAAGCCTCATTTAGTTGGGCACGAGATCTCTCTTTGAGGATTTATATATCGGATTAATTAGTGGTTGGAACAGGACTCACTCCCTCTCACAGCTTCCGTTCTCCCATTAACAGTCTGTGGCTCAGTACTAAATCTCAGAAGACGGTCCTGCTATTTACTGTTCTGTTTAGTGCGGAATTGCTAATTCTTATCTGTTTAAACACAACTGACGATGTCAGGACAGCCAACAAGCGAAGGCAGTTTGTAATGACTAGTCATAATGTCACTGCTGATCCTAACACTTTTATAAACGAATCATCTTTCTTTTTATTTAATTCCTAAGCATTAAAACACTATAAAAGAACAGCATGAGAGTTTGGGGAGAATAAAATCTTTTTTTATTTGTATTGCTAATTCTGTTAACTACAGTCTTAATTTGGAAATAATTTGCTGAGGTCTTCTTTGTGCATTGCTGTCCTCCTTGTGTGCTTACTTCCTTGAAAATGATTCTGCATTACAGAGGGGCCGCTTTAACCTCCTTTGGTGGTCACACCGGTCTTGCCCCCAGTCCATACACCACCCAGACTGAGATATGTTAGAGGCTTGACCAAACCACACTGTGTTTTGCCTTTGAGGCATCTGTGTGAAGATAAGCTGGCACCCAGCTGAAATTGCTTTAATTGCAACAGGACCAGGCCGAAACTACTCAGAGACGTGGGGGAGTACACATGTAGCTGAGCAGGAGATGTCATGTCTTGCCTCCATTTCTTAAGCATCAGTGTCTGACAGCGTCAAACAGCTCAGATGCCCAAAAGGCTGCCAGAGGACCTCTAAGCAGTAGCTCAGCAAGAGCTGGTGCACTCGCCGCTCCATGCAGCAAGTTCTCCAGGCAGCTCCACAGGCAGCAAGTTTTCCTCAGCAGCAGAGTCAGACCATGTCTGCACAGCAGCACGCCCACGCTCCAGGCCAGCTGGTTCCTGGAGATGCACTGGTGGCCCATCAGGACCTGTGCATCAGATGGGGCACCACACTGACACAGCTGTGGGCTCCAGCGCCAGACCTGGCCTGTACCCAGCCTCCTCGCAGGGCTCATGGAGAAGCTTCAGTCTGCCTCCTGCACCACTGTCAGTAATCGTAGCTTAAAGCTTTAAAAACTGCAGGGCTTACAGCCAGATGCTGGGTGAGTAATTTTCTTTCTATTCCCTCATTGTCCCCATCACCAATGATACTATTCCCCTCTGACGAAACTACAGAGGCAGAATTCAGAAGGTACTACCCCTCTTCAAAAGCCAGCCACAATAACAAGAAACTTACGACGACATCCCAGGCACATTAAATGGAATGTTAGGGAATTTCCAGACAATTGCACTTCCCACTTCAGCCCCATCCAAGGAGAACGTTTAACACAGATAGAGGGTAGGATTCAGATTGGATTTTGCTTATAGCAACAAAACTAAGGTCCAAACCTGTTTCATTACAGTTAATTGCAGAAGTTGCACTGACTTCAAATTGGATGCCAAATTGGATGCCTAATGAAAGACTTAATAATCTGCATTTTAAACATGGCACTGGCTACCCATCCTGTGCAGAGAGGCAGAAATTTTAATCTCAGAAGATATATTTGCACTCGGCTTCACATCACCTTTAATTAAACTTCACCCAAGAGGTTTTTGTCGGTACTTTTTTTCCAATTTAAAGACAAAACCAAAAGCCCTTTCAAAAACTTAAGATCTGACCTCTTTTAAAAGGCTGCTTACATTCTGTGAATTACGCTTTTCCATAGATTTTGATTAACTGTAGCACTGAACTCTTATGAATGACTCATAAGGAATATGATGTTATCAGTCTTTAACTCAAAACTTTAAAATACTCCTATTTTTAGTAGTCTAGGACCTGCCTCTTAGCAAACAGTTAGAAACATGTGCAATGTTGAAAGTATTCTTGTACCCAGTTTGACCGACAGGGGAGATTATGGGCCAGGTTTTAAGAACCCTTTCATCTCAATAAAATATCAAAATATATTGGTCTTTTGAAATCCAGATTCCAGCAATAACTGATTATCAGAGATGAAGTTTAGACATATACACATATACATCTAAGTGGGATCTGTACTTTTTTTAAAGTCTGGCTTATTTTTTTGTTTGCCACTGAAAGATAGGATTAGAAGGACTCTTTCCAGATGCATTTTGAGGCTGAACTGATTAACCATATAACAGACCTCAACAGTTTAAAACCTTGTAATCCACCCACTTTTATCTTTACCTCAGCCTTTCTAGGGCCAGCCCAATTCCTGCAGCCTTCCATCAGAAACAGAAGAATTTTTGTGATTTTTCTTTTAGTGTCCTACTTATTTTGTATGTTACCTATTTTCCTTCCTGTTTTCTCCTCTAGGCACTAGCCCAACTTCATCACCACAACAGTAGTAACTTTCTACCACTTTGGCAGGTGAATAACTAAACTGTTTATGGAGTTTCTTTTAATTTACTAGCAGGTTTGATTTTTGCAATTCTTTTGAATTTGTCTGAAAATAAAAATCAGTCCAAACATCATAAAATATTTCAATCTGAATAAAACATTTTAAGTTATTTTAGTTCAGTTCAGAAGGAAACATTCTTTTGCATTCCCACATTACAGCATCTTGTTTGAAAACAATGGACTACTACTGGAAGGTAGGTGGGAATGTTTAGGGAAATTTCAGAAGAATTTGAAAAAAAGAAACCAAAATTGCCAAATAGGTCATTAAAAATCTACCTCCTATGGCAGGCAAAAATATGTGTTTAGCTAAAATATATCATCCATCTTTATCTAGTTCCGACTGAAATATTTTAGGACTACGCCACATGCAATCTCCTATCTAGATTGCTTCCAGACTCTGCCAGTTATTGTTTCTCTTTTTCAACTTTTATCCTTCCTACTTAAAATATGGAAGTGATGATTTTTCAAGAAAACTAGCCTTATCTGCAGGTCAGATTTAGCATATGCAGTCCATTATTACAGTGCCCAAATAAACTGCACTCACTACTGTAGAAGACTAACCTGTTTGGTTCAAGTTCATTAATGACTGTGCTCCTTCATATCTGTGAGAGCTCTGTGTCATGTTGATATTTTGATACAGAGAAAGCTGCAAGAAGATTTAAGGCTTAGGGTTTTCTTGCCTCTCCCTGAGAAATGGAGACACCATGAAAATTCATGGATATCTGGTAGTAATATTTGACAACTGATCTGAAATACTGCAAAAGAATCCAAAAACATCCCTTTCCAAGTGAAGTTCTCTGAGCAACTTTCACACAGCACACTGTAAATCTTTAAAAGCCCAGTATTATGTTTCAGCAGTGAGCTTAAACTTGTATACCAGCAACAATTTTCAAGCAACATGAAGACCCCACCATAAGCGTGCACCATTTAGGCTTTGGCTGGACAGACAGACAGGCAAGAATTGGGTTTCCTACTGGGACATTTTGTGGCATTTATCTCAAGGATGCTGATGGCCTCTTTAACTCTCAGGTGCATCAGGTAACACGGCTACGTTCCATACACCCAGCCTAACTAGAAGGGAGTACAGCAGATGTAAATTGTAACCCTTTTCTACTCCCTTGTGACCCCCAGTCCAGTCACACACCCTGAAATTCTTTATCATACCATGTACAACCCCTTTACGGGGCAAAAATACACTCTGCAGCTCTGTATGGCATGCACTGAATTTCCCTCCCACCTCTGCCCTGTGCCAAAGTGAACTTAACTCACAAGGATATGCACATCTTTCCCTCCAGAAAAAAAAATGTCCTTCCTACTGAAGTTTCAAAGCACATTATTTCTTTGTACACTGTAATCCCTCTGCATTACTGAGAGCAAATCACCTCCTGACATGTCTGGTAAGGGTTATTTCCTCATCCATAATGCTTACCAACGATATTGAAATCTTGACACACTATTTTCATGGCTTATAGATATATTCTCAGCTAACTGAGTGAGAGGCTCTCTCTTACAGGGAGATTAACTTGCTTTGCCTGGAATCAAAGTTAATGTCATGAAGTGGTATTAAGTGGTTGATTAACAGTTGTTAGCAGCCAAGCAAATGGCTGTGATGCTGTAATCTCTTCAGTCACAACCCACCAGTGATAATTTGATTCACAAAGCCCAGATAGTTCAACTGGGAGTGCAGTTTGGATTTTGTGGGACAAATCGGGTGGCACCAGAAAAATTAACCTGAAATGTATTTATTGGCATATATATGATTAAAAAAAAAATAAATACTCACGGTCTCTGAAGACAATGACTGTGCAGGGGGGGTGGTCACAAAACAGTCTTATTTTAGTTCTTGTATCATCATAGTATAGACCACTCTTCAAATCCACAATTTTAAAGATATTCATCAAGGTGCATTCTCTACAGTAGTGTCAATTCTCTTATAGTTTTGTTGACTTTGCACCACTCATAGACACCATAAATTTTTACTTTGCTCAATTATTTCTGTGAGCACCATGCAATAAACAATGAGATGCAGTCTGCTTTTGCTACCAACATCTGGCGGGCTTCATCTAGGTGTATTCCTCTTTCATCACCTCTTCGAAAAAATCAGAAGTGGTAGATAAGGAATGATAAGCCTCATGGGGTAATCTCTTCACACAGGAAAGACTCCAAATTGATGCAGCACGTGAAAAACCTTAAATGCGGACACAATTGCATGTGGTGGAAAAGGGGAAGCTGGAAAGGGATTTCAAGACAAGGGAGGAATAGGTCAAAGAAATGGGGTTGGGGAAATAGCTTAGCAGAAGCAATCAGAGTGAACCTAATTCCTGTTATGGCTTAGACTGGTCTGTAGTCTTTCATGTTGAAGGTCCTTTGTTTTTAAGGCTTTCCTGCCATAACAAAAACTACTTAAAATGCAGGAAATTTAGAATTTTTGGAAAATGCTGATGTGACAAGTAAAGCTGTTTAGGAGAAAAAATGTAGTCCTGACAAATCTCTGACTCAAAAATATTATAAAAACAGTGTCCATTTTGACTTTTTCTGAGCAGTCATTTGTGCAAACTGAATATGTATGATTGATTACTAAACTCACACACACTTTCTGATTATCAGTTTGTGACCATTTCAAGTTTTCAGGTTTTTGTTCACAGTCAATTTGAGGACATTTTTTTCAGTAAATCTTTTATTCTTGTAAAATAGAGAAACTTGTTTTCATTCCTGCTCCAGCATCACCCAAGTTTAAATAGCAAAGGAGCCAAGAGAAACCATGAGGAGTCTCTGGAGCAGTCTCCTGGTGTCATCTACTATCAATTCTCAGTACGGAGGTACCAAGAGAGACTGAGAAAGCTGTAGCTTCTGTCACTACCATTAACACCAGCCATCAAGGTACATGTGCATGTGTCACATTACAATGGTGAAAATACGCCTTGTTCCCAAAGTTCCTCTGCCCTGCCTCCAAAGTCCATGAGGGGTCTGCTCACATTTGCATTTCTTGCAAGGCTCCTAAACTGCATTTTAGAGCTGCTGCATCAAACCTCTGTTGAGTTATTATACATCATACGGACATAATTAATGAAGCATTTTAACTAACAGAAAGCTCAAACGTGAATTTGTCTTCATAAGCTGCAATGGTCTGAGATGATTAAAATGAGAAGTCAAGTAGGTCTTGGGACATGAAAATATCAGTTATTGCAACTATCTGTAACATAAAGGATTTTAAATCTCAAGATATAGCTATGCAAGAAGCATGAAAGCAGCAGTGCAGTCAAAATTAAATTTTTCTTTTTAATAGGGATGTATATTAATGTACATTTGTCCCCAATATTTACCCTGATTTAATTGTTTTAGTGAACTAAAAAGGCATGTATTTCTAATTACATGGAGATAACTGCTGTTCACACTACAGGGATCCTTTGTTTAAAAGCGATTCTTGCCACGCTTTGAAGGTTTTTGGAGAGATATATTAGAAAGAACGAAGTCCCATGCTTCTGTTCACTCAAAGAAGTGAGTAACTTTAAAAATAATATAGCTGATTTTTTTCACCAGGTTTAAAATTGATTTAAAATTTTAGATATTTTTAAAGTCAGATAAAATTGTCCTATCTTTAACTCAGATGTATATTTATGTTAGCGTGTAAAATTCATTGATAACTTGCAAATAATTTAATAATTATGAAAGGATTAAAGCAGGTGTACATGTATCGTGGAGCAGTCTAAAAAAATGTGGCTTTTAATAGCAGGCAGTTATAGGGCATGTTATCCATGGTAATTGCATTAAATTCTATATATAGGTATATGCAAATAACCCAAATACATATTATTTCTCTTTTTTAGAAAAAAATTTACATCAGCTTGAACTTCATGGGTTTATTTCTTTTTTCTATTCAGTTATTGGTGCCAACCAGCCATATGTAGTTAACAGCAATAATGCAAATAATAATTCTGCTTCAAATGAAAATAGTCTACACACTTATCAAAGAAATTAATATGTTTTTAATGAATTCACACAAATATCCCTTGGTTTTCAAATGGACTTGAAAACTGTCATAGTACAAACTTTTTCCAAACTATGATCTCCACAGAACAAACAAGACATCCCCTGATTTAGTAAAAATTTCAGTGTCTATGTCATTAATGTGAGAACGCTCACAAAACATAATCCCATCAGTACCTGTACATTACAGAGACTGCAGAGATAAAGTCAGGTTTATGATTTTGTAAAATAACTGGCAGAACTGAAGAATGAACCAACCAATTATGCCCTGAAGCAACCAGTGTGACTTTGAATAGCAATAAGGCATCGCAGGGTTATTTAATACAATATTTCAAAGAGAGTGTGACGATTTGCTCATCTTCTACATGTAGTCAGTGTTTTCATTGTATAGTGCAGGATACTGTGCTTAAATAACTGTTGACATTTTATGCACGTGGTGCATATATTCTGGAATACAATAATGATCAAAGGAGTTGCCTGGGCCACTGGAGATATTATGTGTCATTGATAGCCAGAAAAGAGAAAGTACCAACAAACCAAGGTCACAGAAAGTCTTCTATAGCTAATAACAACTGTCCCCCTGTCACCTCTAGACAAGATGAAGGTTAGAGCACAAAATAATCCTGTCTACATTCTATCTGGGGGACTCTTAGAAAGTATATTCTTTACAGCCTGGTCCCTTCTGCCAACTTCAATTAGGGATCTCCAAGGATATAATGACAGCTTTGCAGATTTGCTGTCCATAAGTTACGTAGCCATAAATATTCTCACCCATAAATATCTTGTTTTAATAAAACATCCATGTTAATTTGCAATAATAGTTTTCTAGCCTTTTTAATACAGTTCATATGTGGACATTAGCTATTGCAATGACACCCTGAACATTTCAATTTAGAAAGGAATAGTCAACTGGTAGACAGGATTG
This sequence comes from Astur gentilis, assembly GCF_929443795.1. NCBI lineage: Eukaryota > Metazoa > Chordata > Aves > Accipitriformes > Accipitridae > Astur > Astur gentilis. The sequence goes on along the minus strand of NC_064893.1, from coordinate 6,793,460 downwards.
TGGAACACACTTGTTAGATGCCCTCTTTCCTGAAATGTCACTTAAGTCAAATGGATTTACACATTTTTAAGGACAGAATAGAATATTAGGATCATCTAATCTGAAATTCTGAGTTAAAAAAGCCTTCACTATGTAGCGCACATAAAAATGGGCCGATAATGCTAGAAGTATTCACCATGCATTTAGCATTTTCTCTGTCTAATATCAAGTAACATGATGTCAGCTCTGTGACATAGAGAAACGTTCTTATTTTGCTGAAGGGAAATAGAGAAGTGGATAGCATTTATGCTGTCACCTAACCAGAATTAAGCAATAACTAGTTGCCATATCCATTTCAATGCCCAGTCTACTAAATCTCATTGCCAGTCAAACAGGCTGGATATGTACCAACCATCTCTTTGGAAGATGATGGTGTAAGTATCCGAGCATCTGACACAACTCCTATGTCATGTATTTCTTTAAATTCCAGTGCTGAGAAGCAGCATGGACTTTTTAACCTGTTTTTCCAGTTGTTCCCAAATGGAAGCAAGTGGGTCATCTTTAAGCAGACAGCGTAGTACCATTGCATAACCTAGTCTTAGAGCAGCGCCAGGTCCAAGTTCCCAGTGCACGGAAATTTTGTACCTCCAGAAGGGAAAAGCCACCACTTCCTACCAATCAGAAGAATAGGATCAGAAAAATAGTTCTTACCACTTAAAAATGGTAGTATTATCGCTGCTTCTGAAAGTAGAAAGCAACCCAGCAGTACCTTACAGTAAGAAATGCACAATACAATTGTCCAAACGGCAGCACCTTGGAAACAACAGTGGGGAGTCAGGGGGAGGAAAAGAGTGACTTTTTGCTGAGGGCTACATTTCCTTCCTTCTCTTCAGAAAGACCTGTTCCAAAATCAGGCAGAATAACTGGGATTCAGAGAAGACTTTCATGACACTTTTACCTTGTTAGTTAAACAGCTCTCTGAATTCACTCTGGTATCACTACCCTTGGGCTGTGGCAGCCCTGGGATTTCTAGAAAAGTTAGTAAAGCCCAAAGATGCAGTGTATAATTTTTGCCTAAACTTCTCAGGACTGAAGGGAAGACCACATCTTCTGCAATAAATTTTCTTTCCTTTTTTTTTTTTTTTTTTTTTTTTATTTGATGTGGGAGGCCATAAGGGAGAATGATAAGGGATCTAGTTGCAGGGCTTGGCAGGGGAGCAGAAATAAAGACAGCAGTTTTGGTGATAATTCTGGTTCACTTAGCCAGACAATGTTTCCATGATCCTTTACAACTACTTCCCTTCTCACACCATTGAGTTTTTCTAGTCCCTGATGTCTACTTTTCTCTCAAAGTAAGGAATTAACAAGTACCTTATACATTGTCCCATAAGCAAAGGAGATAGGGCTACAGAACTAGTTATTTTCCCATTAAATGGAGAAGGACGAAGATTCATGTCCAGGGTTCCCGGTGTGTTAACAGGAGAGGGCAGATTCAGGCTGCAGTACTTTCTGTATTAATGTGCCCCAAATGTATCTTTTTAGCCTTCTCCAGTTCAGCCTTTCTCATACCCTCATCTCATTTCAATGCCTGGAAATTCCAGGCTGTTAGTAAGACTTGCTTTTGAAAAAGTTTTTCTGTTATATTCTATTTCTTCATTCAATCTGCATAATCCTAATAAGATGAGAAATCTAACTTAGACCTCCATTAGTCCTAAACTCAATGCACCACAGGTTTCTTGAGTTCAGATGGCTTCATTTCTCGCTGCTTTACTGAAGTCTTAAACACTGTTTTTTCCATCTTCTGCATCAAGGATTTCTCCTCTGTTTCTCATTTTCATTTTTCATGAGCCATAAAGTTATCTTCCATTTTAAAAAAAATAATCCTAACTTTATAATAGCACTACCTTAATGTAAAAGTTTTAAATATTTTCAAACAATTTTATTTTCACCCTTAATACATTCAGTCAGGAAAATTGGTGGTCATGTGTGGATGAGAATCAATGTTGTGTTATATTATTAATCAATGTGTACTAAATAACTGAGAACTCAGCTTCTGCATAAAATGACACTGCACGAGATTATTATTAAGTGATTTTCTTGTATTATGTTGAGGTAAATGGCACTCTGCTAGGGAGGGCAAAGAGTCACAGGTTGAGTGTGTTGTTTTAAGACAAACTGCTAAACAAGGCCAATTATGAAAGATACAGTGTGCCAAAATGCAAGATGAATACTAACGTAAGCAAGCTGGGGCTCAGCTTACAGACAACAGTTTCCGGTGGCTGCCAATGCCATTTTGACATAAAACTGATCCTGCTTCTTTCCTTTAACTTTCGTATTTTCAGCTGTTCTTTAACCTCTACAAAGGAGGTTCCCCAAGTTGGTGCGTCTGTTTAAAAAGTCCTCATCCAGAGTTTTTCAAGCTAAAAACTATTGTATCATTGAAAACTAGTGTATACATATATTAAGTATACTGAAATAACAAAAAAATAAAATGTGTATTGAAAGATTAGTAAAAAGCAATACATGTTTTCCTTTCAAAATGAAAAATACAGCGTTATAGTATCTTTACTTCACAAGAAAGCTATTTCATATATAAATTCATGCAATCAAGAAATGTTCAGACAATTGCATTGCTTCATTGGCTGAACATCCCTAAATACATTGTAATTTAGGTCTTAAGGTTTAATTAGCAGAATACAGTTTGGGCAAATGAACAGCATGGAGGTGCCAAAACATGAAATCCTAAAAATAGGAACCCATAAATCTTCCTGCTGTAGTGCACATATGCAGCTGTACAGTATCTGATGGATTGAAAACGCTGCCTGAGAACAGCATTAAGATTCGCAGCAGCAGAGGAATTCTACTGAACAAATTTCATAGGGCAGCAGGAATTTATCATGTTTGTTCTGTCAATGTAACTCACATCTCACTCACTAAACCCCATAAAGGAGTGCAGGAAGCAAAGACAGAAAGGCAAAGGAGAGGAAATGGAGTGATATCAAACAGGGATTTTTTAGAGAGATTTATACATAAGCTACTTTGAAACTACATTGCTTCTCAAGAAAGAAAGAAAATGTAAAATAAAAGAACCATTAACTAGTATATTGTTTTTATTTTGCACTATGTTTCGTGACATAGTATTTTTCTGACGTGTTCTGTCAAAATACCAATTCCCAATCCTTTTCAAAGGAGTTCATACAGTATTTCCACTTGAAGAGAAGTAGATCATAAACCCATATGGTGCGCTTCTACAGCAATGACTTTGACAGTTCTTAGGATAGTAGCCAACACAAATGTTTTCTTTAGAAAAAGCATATAATATGAGTCTATACAAGCTCTCCTGTTCTCGTTTGGCCTTTGCTTGAACGATGCAGCCTAATAAAACAGTCTTCCTTTCTGAACAGGATAGGTTTCCTCTGTGTGATTGGCAAGTAGAGGTACCGAAAAATCATGAGATTGGCTTTAAGATCATGATATAAACCCAAGCTCAGAGGAGTCCAAGAGAGAGAATGTTCTGCCTCTAGTCCCCTCTGAAGATGGAAAATAAGCATCTCTGGTCACCTTCATTTACCCAGGTGACAATACTGTTTCTATCATGAAGTCTACCAGCTAGGTTTCATCACTGGGGGTGAGACTTGTTTTGGAGGTCCAAAGGTGAGAGAGAATCATTGGTACTGAACTCAAAAAGGGGTCTGAGGTGTGCAGGATACGCCATGGAGCAAATGACTTAAGGATTATGAGTAGCAGATTTGGACTTGATATCCAACTCCAACGTCGGTAAAACATTGTGCGTTGGCTCTTTGGAGCACAGACACTGTCCTAGGAAGTATTCAGATTACATCTGTATAGGCAGGGGTCCCTGATGGGAGTTAATTGTTGAAATAGCAGTGCCGTGAACTTTGCAGTCAGCATTAACCTGATTGTTAGCAGCACAGAATTCACTGTACAGAGATGTGACAGACGGTGACTCTAGTTCCTATAAGACAGGAGAAGCAGAGCTGATATCCCTGTACAAAATCAACTAGCCGAACAACAATATAGGGCCTGAGAAACCAGTTCGTCACAAATGAGCTAATCAGATAAGGAAGGAGGGACAGCCTTCGCAGACAGACTAAAGGCATGTTTTATCCTCGGTGCAGAGAATCTTGGGTACCAAAGTCTGTATTACCTGCAGAAACAGAAGCAGACACAGCTGCTCCTAAGCTGCTACAGAGTTATCAAGCCCTTTCAAGAGGTGTTAAGGACCAAACAATTTTCTCTGTATGGTGCCGTCCTATACAACATGGACAAGTCAGCATTAGCAGCTCTGCACCATGCTCCATTCTCCACTGTACCGATGCCCTACAAAGCTGCTCCTCTGTAAAGTGGATGGTGCCTAGCCATGGCTGTGCAATGGGTAAACTCCAGGGGCCCATCTTGTGTTCTTAATATACTTGTACATAAATAGATATGCCTGATTTCCATGTGTTTTTTAAATGTGCCTTTCCTGTTTTCCTAAATGAAAAGATAGTAGTGAGCCCATATTCTCAAGGACTTCTGTGAGCTGTGCCGGGGAATTGACGTCTCCAAAAGTGACCAAGGAAAATGTATTAAAAATTCAAGGAGCTGCAGGCAGAAACAACATACCAGTGGGGGGTTCAAACCTTAATTTTATTGAGAGAAAGTCCTTTCACATAGTCTGGTTCAAGTCTGTGGCTGTTATTGGCATCTGACAGAAGATTCCGGAGCTAAATAAATGAGTTCTCAGAACAAGTCTCAGAGAGATTAGTCAGTTCTTGGACTTTTTCTTAAGAAAACACTGCTTTTGGCTAGCGTCTTAAAACCTGTCTCACAGCGATCGCAGTAGAGGAAAGACAGTAAAGGGTTATGTGAAGTAAAGCACACGCATTCAGCTGGGTTTAATAACAGATCAGGCCTTTCTGCTATATACAAAATAAAAAGTAAGGCAAGTGTATGCTCTGTCTGCCCGAAGTGCAAGGCTGGAGCTGTTCCTTTCTTTGAATTTACAGAGAGGAATACGTATTCTTTCCAAACCTTTAAATAAAGAGAAAGCATGGGGTTTTTCTTCCCAAAGAGGCTATTTTAGATGTAGGCTGTTCATTCCTGCATAGGAAGAAAACACATATACTCACAAAATAGACCTGCTGACTTGTCTTTTTTTCAGACATCTTTTCAGTACAGGCTAACTGGAATGTAAGGATTATCTAAAAAATATTTTTAGATAATGTGTGCATGTGTGAGAGAGAGATGGATACATCAGATCTAAAATAGTACCTTACATTGTCAAAAAATGCAGATTGAGTGCAATGTTTTAGTGACCAATCATGCTGACTTGTGTCGTAATGACATTTCATTCCAAAACTTCCCTGGTTTAGCCCATGTGTTTAAAAGCAATATGAAATATTTGATTCCTGTCAAATGACCTTTTTGAACTTTTTTGGTTTATATTCCTAAACATATCTGTCTTGTGACAATATGCAGAACAGAGATACAATCTTTTATTTTCCCATTTAAAATGAGCAAAGTTCACTAACTAGAGTACAGGTATTTTCTGCTTTTTAAAGAAATAAGAAGGATTGCTAGCCATTAACATAAAAATACGGTCTTTGCAACTTGCTAGCTCTACTGCTATATTCTTCCTAAAGGATATTCCTAAATGGGGAAAACAACAGCTGTAGCTATAAAAGAATAACCCCTTCCATCAGGTATAAGTCACGCAAGCTTGTAGCTGTAGAGTTCATTTTTCATTCGTTCACTGGGGGTGGAGTTTGGGCTCCACTTTCTTCGCTGTTACAGCATGTCATCAACCTCAGAGGTGCTCAGAAACATTCTGAGAGTAATTCACACGGAACATAAAGCTGTGCCAGGCTGGAACAGTTTGTGCCAATGTTTTCAACTGGTTGCTCTTTTCTGTTTTCTCTGAACAATCTCTTCTCCTCTACCCCTTTCCTACTCTTAGTTTCCTTTGTCCCTGAACACAAACAAAAAGATCAAAGCAAAACCAAACAAAATTTGCACGTGCACTCCCTCTCATTCTGCTGTAACCCACTGCCTGACCGGCAGCTGCCACCTGGCACTGTGGTGATGCTCTGTGACTTCAACATTTTGAAGAAAACTAGGTTAACACCCTTGCTATTATTAGTACCTCATCAAAAAGGATATCAGAGCAAGCAGAGACAAGAAATGACAGCAAGTGGGAGGGGAGATGTGGAATGAGGAAAAAGGTGTCAGGGAACTGTTGGCTCATTCTCTGATGGCCAGCCAGTTGTTTTCCTATCCTGCAAGAATGAAGAAGCCCTGATAACATATTCTGTAATACTAATGACTAATTGCATATTATCTGGCTGCAATTCCTCTGTGATAATTCAAGACAGACAGTATACTATGGCATGATGAATATTCTTAGGGACATAATCTTTCCCATCCTGCCAGTTTTGTTTGCATTATGTTTAAGGAAAGATGTTTGGTGGGGAAAGAAGAGGAAGCACATCAGTTCTCCTCCTAAATCCCACATCCCTACTCCCTTTCTGTGAATCTCACATCGAAGTCATTTGTACTTGTGATAGCATGGGACTATCTGCTGAATTGTCAGATTATATGACAAAATGTAGAACTGTAGAATAAATCTTGTAGCAGTCATCTACTCAAAGATCAGGACTGAACTCTCAAAACCTGAAGGGAGAAAAAAAAAAGCTGTTAGGTTGATAAACCTATAAGGCATATAGTGAGCAAGAGTAAGAGTCACTGTATGATTTAAACAGTTCATTAACCAACACAACATAGACCCTAACAGGCCTAGGAAACTCAAGGAGGAAATTGTCGGCTTATTGTCACAGCTCTATCAAAAAGTACTGCCTGGCTCTTCCCAATTAGATTGATGACTAATCCTTGCTAGTTCTAAATAAAGGAAAGTTTCCAAAATGAGATGATATAACGCAAAGTTGAAAACAAAAACTTAAGAGAAAAAAAAAACACAAAAAAACCCACAACCTACTGTTCAGCACCAGTCTGAGGTCGTGGCTCCTGCAACATTTCTTTTTGGCAGCTGTTAGGTGGCTTCAGTAATTTCTGTCCCATGGTTCAGCTCTTTGCAGAACTGTGTAAGAAGCAAAAGCAGTGAAACGCTCTGGCTAAAATAACTGTAAAGAAAAGGGAGAAGATTTCTTTAGATAGTTTGTCCTATTTGCTCCTTGTGATGCCCAGCAAAAAGCGGGACCAGCACGACAACAGGCATGGCACAGGAGCAGGGAATCCGCTGTTGTCAAAAAAAATGCCGAAGCCAGCAGTGTTTCCCTGGCAAATGTCCATGAAAGCACAGCCTCAGGGCACAATCACTAAAGTGGCAGAAATCCAGCCCAGCAGAGGAAAAGAGAGTGAGCCTGCCAGGCTGGCTGGCTGGCTGCATTGGTTTGCTGTGCAGATGGATAACTGTCAGAGCAGACAGGAGAGGTGTTGGGCTCTGGCAGGTTGGACCTGGGAATGGAGGAGAGGGCAGGGAAGGCAAGAAGCTATGGTGGTGGATTCAAGGAGGACGATGCTAGTCAAAACGAGCAAACTGTAGGATGAGGTCAGTTGTCTAGTCGGACTGCACCCTGAGGGTGTGGCATAGGGGTACATTTCCCCTGTTTCACCTGATGAAGCTGCCATAAGAAGATCTGAAGATCCCAGGGCTGCATTTCACCCTTCCTGTAGGTGGGCTTTTGTGGTGCTTGGAGATCTAGGCTCCACACTGGGGCATCAGTGCAATGATGCAAGTAGAGTAAAACCTGTGATTTGCAGGGTAACATCCAGCGGTCCCTTCAGCAGCTGTCATTCAGCTGAAGGAAGAGAGAAGTGCAGTCCAAAACCAGGGAGATGTCACTTCCATGGGAGACACAGGTGAGTGCAGAGACTTCCTATGCTGGATTCACCACAGAAGAAAGCACATAATGGAACTACATCTTAAATCCATTTATCACTCTGTCAGTCAATGGGTCAAGTTGATTTAACCTCTGCGTGTGGAGCTTAGCTAATGAGGGCTCCAAAATTCCTTGTACTGACCCTCTGGTAAACTTAAACTGACAGACTTTTTTGTTTTATTGTAGGTTTTTTTGTTTTGTTGTAGGATTTTTGTGTACACACTCTCTTATAATCAATGGTTGCACTTTGCTGGGGAAAAAAAACAGAATAAACACTACGTGCTTTAGGGAATAAAGTAGTTTTAGCAGAATTGTTGAGCAAATCTGGAAATTCTAACTACTCAGCTTGTGCCTGTGAATCCACAGCAATAAACTTGTCCAACTCCATGCATTCTCAGCAAGCTCCAAGACTTGTTCTTTAAATATGTATATATATAAAAATCAGATCAGTGAACCCGTTCCCATTCCTTTTGGGCTGGAAGAGTCTTATCTCCTCACAAGAGATGTTCAACACGGTGCCAGTCTTTCTAGGACTTGTACACAACGTACCATCTCTCTGATGTTGTTGGGCATCATGACAAAATATGAAGTTAACCACTTGCATGAGTCCCTGCAGGCCCAATTCATATGTCAGGATCCCATATCTCTATCAGCAGCAGACACTAAAATTGGAAGCTCCACTGTCTGAGGTTGAAATTGATTTCCAGATAGTAAAACATCAATGCCAGCTTAAAACTGCTTCCCATAAAGCTTCTCTACTGTGATGCTTCATTCTTTAAGGGAGAAATGGGGTGTGAGTAAAAGGGTTCCTAGCTTTACATACTGCAGTTGTCAGATTCACTTTTTGAATACTTTTAATGCAGTCTTTCTTCTTGTGACAGTGGTTTTCCAAGCTTTCTTATATGCAACTGCATTTATGCATGCTTGCGGGAATGCTGCTTCAAGTTTGGAAATCACTATGAGGTAGATCCCACAAAAAGACACAGAGCAGCTTTCTGGGCCACATAAAACATAGTTAGCTCCAACTGCAAAATCAAAAGTTGCATATACATATAGTTCCTTTTATTTGGACCTAATCTTTTTATTATTATTATTATTTATTTAAAAACCTTAGTGCACTGACAGTCTTTTTTTTTTATTCTTTAGAACTATATAGGAACTATTCATCCCGTGTGCTATCTGATATTTCTTAGAGTTCATCTCCTGAATACAGTTTTAATGTTTCAGACTTGTTACCGAGGCATTGTGAAGCCTTTAAAAAGTAGATGAATCTCGTTCATGCCTACTAAATAGGAAGAGACTGAGCACAAAGCATCAGAGACTTTCTCTGGGCAGCTGATGGACATAGGTTATGGCATATTTGCAGTCATTTAGATATGCCTTCAGAGGAGCTGTCATTAGATTATCTCATCTTCCTCTGTGGGCTGAGCTTTGCAGGTGGACTCCACCTCCCTTAATGAATGGGACAAAATAATGCCTACACGGCTGCAAGGGAGATTTATGTTAGACATCAGAAAGGAAGTTTCTAATGAGTTAGATTCTGCGGAGAAATTTTGGAGTCACTGCTACTGGTGGTCTTCAGGAAGAGGCTGGAGGGACATGACAGGAATGGCACAGGCACAGCTGATCCTGCCATGAGGTACTCACACAGGTGAGCTGTGCTCCCCAGGGCTTGATTCTGTGTCGGTGTACTATGGGCAGGCATCACAGGAGCTCACTCTCCTCCTCACTGCTTGTCCTCAGCTGGAAAGACAATGGCCTGGGGAGGTGAGAGGTGCAGTCCGGTGCTGGAGCCTCTCTAGGACTCGACAATGGACGTGTGAGAAACTGCCATGGTAATTCACACAGCCTCTGCCCATCTTTTTCCATAGCATTTGTCTTTTAAAGGGGGATTTGTTTTCTGATCCGATAACTTGCTGTCATGTACATTTACTAAAAATAATGCATTTGGCCTCGTAGACTAACATTGCAGTCTCTGAGAGCAGAGGCATTGTTGGTCTTTGTTCCAGGGCTTGAGACAAAGTCCACTGAAGGAAAAAAGAAAAGGCTACAATCTCAAGTACTGATAAAACAATCAACTTGCATGAAAATCAAGGGTATTTTAAGAGCACCTGCAACCTCACAGAATCAGAAACCATGCCAGATGAGATAGATGTGCTGCAGCATAAGAAGCAAAGCTTTGTCCAAACAAGTTGCAATGGGATTCTTGATTAGCATGAAAATGTAGGCACTTTCCTGTAATAATTAGGGTTATTTCTTTATTTATTTATTTTAAAATTTACTGTAATAGCATCCAAAAATGTCCTCCATTTAGTTCTACAGGCAAAAAGAGGGGAATGGGGCAATAAGATGAACAGCTGTTAAAATGCCACTTTTTGTCAATAAAACGCCTTCAGAAGCTACTCTGCCAGACCGACTATTGGTGATTAAAAGGGGATCAGAGACACTGCTATCTAGCCTTGTAATTTAGAGATGCAATGCATTACTGCAACTACAACAAAGAGATAATGACTCTGAAAGTCATGAAGTTGGATGTTAGTAAATGACTCAAAATCATTCACTATAAAAGCTTGACAGAGGAAGGGAAAATGTGAATAATGCCAGCAATCAGATAAACAATTAGTTAATACAGCTATACTACATGGCCATTTCCTGCAACATTCATTCAAGATACTACTTAAAGTAAATAAAAGTGGCAAAATCTGTCTCTCTGTATTTTAGAAAATACTTCTGAAGCCATGTTCTAATGCATTTCCTTTTCTGCAGTCAGACAGAAATAAATTTGAGTACTGTGAAGCTACACACTTCCAGTGTGAGACTAACTGAATACGCTTCATCACTTTGATACTATAGTACATTACACTACTACTAGTTAAGATCCAGTGAGATAACTCCAGAAGCAGTCAGCTGTTGAACACAGCTGAAAGTGTTAAAACATAATCTCTTACAAAAAAAAAATCTGTCCTCAATTTAGCTTGCATTGCCCTACTATTTTATTTCTCTTTGCAAATTCAAATGAACACTAAAATAAATATTACCCCACAGAAGGAAGTAAAGACTAAGACAGTCTCAGCATCCAAAATGTTAAGGCCACCCTTGCCACTCTTAACATGATGTTTTCTTTTTCTATTTTTATCAAAATGTTCCTCAAGAAATTTTGATGTGTCGCATGATTCTAAGATGCTCTCTCTTTTTTTTCCACTTCTCAGCTGTAGCTGATAATTTGACTAGAAATGGTACAAGATAATTAATATTTAATTAAATAAATGCTGGTCCAAGCTTAGAAATATTTTTATTATTACTAGATGTAGAAAAATGCATGTTAATGTCTCTTTTTAAAACTGCATTTGTGCAGCTTGAAAATTTTGGGGTTTATTGGTTTTAAATGAAAAGGAAACAGCAGCAATTCTACAGCCGGCTAACAAATTATGTGGAGCAAATTGAAACATATTTTGGGTACCTGTCTGGGTAATATCAGAAGCTGATTCAGGTCCAGACAGTATTTCCTTTCTTTACAATGGATACAGCCTTAATCCCTTTGATTTCAATACTAGCAGAGGTCAGGTACTGCTTAGAATATATCCCTCAGTTGATACACTATGGTTGGCACGTAAATGCAAGCAAGGGAATAAATGGGAGCAAAGCACACCAAGGTCCTGACAACACGCCAGAAAGACAATATAGAAAGATGCTATTAAGCCAGTTAAGCATTGGAAGGTGATGCCAAGAGGCATTGCACAGTCTCCATCCTTGGAGGTTTTTAAGACTCAACTGGAAAGACCCCCAGGCAACCTGGACTGATCTCAGTGCTGTCCCTGTTTTGGGCAGGAGGAGGACCCCTTCAAACCTGAACCATCCTATGCTCTACAATTCTGTGCTCACAACGTAGAAATTACAACGAAGGCAAAACTTAGAGAACTGAGAGAAGGCGGGGTGAGGCTGAGGGGAGCTGAAAGCAAGCATCAGGGCTGCTATGTGCTACCCAGTTCTGGTCACACTGGTTACAGCACCTTCTGGAAGCCAAACTGCCTTGAACAAACTGGATGCTGCACTGTTTTCCCAGAGCAACACACACCAGTGTATATGGTCCACAGCCTCCTACCAGGTGAGAGTATTCCAGAAAAAACATTCTGGGATCAAGAGAGCTATGCTGATTTAGATTAGCTGATGTTCTGTGAAGGGACTAGTGAAGGGAAGTAAGGGACAGCAGAGCAAATTCAGTAATTAAAAGAGTAAATTAAAACCACTGGGGCAAGTAAAGGAGATCCAGGACATGTCAAAGAGAGGAAACCAAAGCAAAAGGAACATGGAAAACCGTGATTCAGTTAATAATGGGCCTTTAACGGGACAGAGGAGCTGTAATGTTCCAGGAATGAAAAGTAGATCCATGACTGACAAAGCAAAGGAGTGGCTGAACACGGGAAGAGCAAGAGTCACCGTGTACCTCTCAGGCAGCAACCTCAGAGAGGGCAGGCAAGCAGATGACCAAGTCAGAACCGAGAAGCAAGTAACAGCTGCCAACCTCTGCTTTAATTCACAGTCCAACAGCAACCAGGTCCTGTTAAGTGTCCTGAAATCTTCAGGATACTGAGAACTTGTCCATGATCATAGCTCACTAATCGCTATATTAAGTGCTGGGAAGATGTAAATTGGAAATGAAAGGATTCCTCCTAGATTTTCTCAGGTAGGTTCAGTACATATTTTTAAGAGACATTAAAAATTATGAAGGAGGTTATGTTCATATTTCCAGCCTGTGTCATACAAAAACTCTGTCTCAAGAAAATTTATTCTTGTACCCTTGAAAGTCTGCAAGGGTTAGTGTTTTCTCAGCAGCCTGTTTACCAGCCTGGAAAGCTTTGAAAATGATAATTAAAGAGTTTCAAGGTTGACTACCACTTGACCTCACTCATTTCTATGAATTCCTCACCAGAGAAAGTGTTGTGCAGAGTCTATAAGGGCAGCGGAATCCAACCTCAGCACAAAGGGCTAATCTCTAGGTTTTTTTATAATCCAACACCAGAGGGGAAAAGCTGACAGTGAAAGAAATGTCTGAAGGTTATAGTCCCACTCAAAGCTTTTAGAACACATGTTGAAAACAAAGCACGAGTGGGTTCTTTGACTTAAGCAGAATTGTTCATCTTCTTGAACTTAAGAACATATACATCATAGGAACCGGATGAGGTCAATATGATTTCCCGCTTTTCTCTAGAGACCATTGATACAACTAAATGTTTAAATCCTTCTCTGTCAAGGGGATGATTAAAGAGATGGTATAGCAAATCGAGTTCAAATATATCTGGGTTATGGAGTAATCTCAGTGTTATTTTTAAAGTATTGTGAGAGATACCTTGTAAGAAAGCATTTTCTTTGTGATGATCGGGATGCACAGCTGTTAGTGACCTAACTATTTTATAGAACGAAAGAACCAAGCTGTTATCTTCAAGATGCTCACAAGCTGAGATATCTGCCTGAGCAGCTTACGCTGAAATGTGTCAAAAATAAAAATAAACATCTTGAAACATCCAAAAGAAATAGCAAGATGAATCATTTCACTCAGTTGGGACCTACCATAGGAAGAAATATTCTGTAGTATTAAAGCATACCAAGGAATGTTTTATTGGTCCATTAGCGCACATAATGGGAGCATTGCAAAGCACAGAGATGATACAGAGGTGAATGAATTTCAGTGATGGGTGAAATGGTCCCTCTATATGTAATCTCTGCGGTCTTCTGGGATATTTCTGTGTGAAAGCAGGAGATAAATATAATTAACTTTTGTTGCCTTTGCTTTCAGGAGGATATTGTGATGTCAACTTCTCTGAGCCATGTGAAGTCATCTTCACACATGTTCTGATGCATTGTTTCCAATGTGTAGGGCAAGAGTTGCCTAAGAAATTTCTGTAACGGAATAAAAAAAAGCGCTGTGCTAAAACACAAACATATATATTAAAAAATGGAAATATCAGGTAAAGCTACCTTTGTCACTCTGCATACGAGTTAAGAAGTTTTCAGTAAGTATTACTGAAATACACATGGAAAGATATTTGATAGCAGCTGTTCACAAGCATACCTTGTTTATTTTTAACTCCCAATCACAGATGTTTAGAAAGTCTATGAATTGCTCCATGGGGCTGCAAACACTAAGCAAAGCAAACATATTATTGGCAGTCTTAATTCATTATACTAAGGTCAATGCCTTCACTGGAAACTTTTAGAAATCAAAAAAGGTGGAAAACACAATGTAACACAATATAACAATAAGATTTCACAGAGTGTGTTCTTCATTAATCCACCCCAAACACGTTAGCATGAATGATTAGCCAATATTCAGGGTCTTGCTGACTTGTTTCTGTTAGAAAGAGAAACTCATGATGTAGTCAAGTATTGCTTGCATGCAATCCTTCTTTTTAGGGAACGTATACAAATTTTTGCTTCCCTCAACACGGTAAAAATAAATAAGAGGCAATTTCTTTTTCCAGCACTCCAAGCTGGCTCAGTTTTCTGGCTCCCTCTCAGCACCATCGTACTAGTGCATCTCAAATTTTCTCCTTGTTTTCCTGGCTTTTCCTGCTAGTGGTTTCTTGCTTGTTTGTTTCTTCCTAACGGACAAAACTCAAAAGCGAAGCTGCCGCATTGCAGCCCCAGCCCCAGAAACCCACGGATCCTGTGGCTCAGCTTCTGTTCATCCTGCTCTAAAACTCCAGATAATGTTCCTGCCGTTTCACCTATCCTACTCTGTACGAGGCTAAAATGCTTTTTATGGTGGTTAGCACACCCATTAACCTCTCAAACATTCAAGGTCTGTCTTTGCCTACCAGCAGCTATTCCTGCTGGTAGCCATCAGCCTTCCTTTGCCTGACAGGTTCATATGGAAGCTGCAATTTTCAGAGGGCTGGTGACCAGGAATTTCTGAGAGTGAGCTAAACACAAAAGTACCCTGTGGCAGAAATCCTACAGTACTTTCAGGAGCACTGAAAACTTTCCAGAAAAATATCTATTCAACACTGTGTTACAGCTTCAAGAGTGGCAACTGATAGCCTAAAGTGAAGAGGATGACTTGGTTTTGATCTGTTCTCTTTCTTGGATGATGTGGAAGTTTCTCAAAGAGGGAAATTTGCAGTCTTCACCACCATCATGTCAGGCAGACTTCACAGCGGCAGCTTTTGTAGAAAGTCTTTGGGGGTCAGGGTTGCTTTACATAAGAAGTCCTCACCCTCCTCAGCATTTGATTGAATTTTTTTTTCTGTTATTCCAAATTAAGTAGAGACAATCTAAAGGTTTCTTACTGAGGAGATGTCTTTCTGCATCAAAGCTGGAAAAAGACAGAATGGCTAGTCTGGCTCCATGTGTGCCTCTCACTGGATCTGGCCAGAAGCAAAGAGAAAACTGAGGGTGAAAGTCACCTGCAAGTAATGGGTTTAGCAAAGACAGGCTTGCTCACACAACTCTAGCAGAGCTGGTACTGCTGGATTCCACATCTGACAGTTATGACTAAGAACCTGAGGATGATAGTAAGCAATCACAATTTTCCCCCTGATTTTTCAGATGTGTGAAGAATAATGCACAGAGAAATTAGAAGGAATACAAAAATCATAGAGAAATAAAACATAGCCAGAGGAGAAAATGGAGCTACATTTTTGTTACTGCACCTGCCTGCTCAGTCACCTTCCTATCTGTTTTTATTTTCAGCTGCTAAAGCTCGGATGCTGAAGTGCAACTTTTGATGTTCAAAAGCACAGGACTGAATGCCACGCAGCAAAGTGATATTTCTTTGGGGGGGGGGGGGGGGGAAATCACAATAATTCAACACAAAAGTAACACGCTGTCATGGTTTAACCCCAGCTGGCAACTAAGCACCAAGCAGCCATTTGCTCACTCCCCCCTGGTGGGATGGGGGAGAGAATCAGAGGAGTAAAAGGGAGAAAACCTGTGGGCTGAGATAAAGACAGTTTGATAAGGAAAGCAAAAGCCGCTCATGCAACCAAAGCAAAACAAGGAATTCATTCACCACTTCCCATCGGCAGGCAGGTGTTCAGCCATCTCCAGGAAAGCAGGGCTCCATCACATGTAATAATTACTTGGGAGAACAAACACCATCACTCCGAACATTCCCCACTTCCTTCTTCTTCCCCCAGCTCTATATGCTGAGCATGACATCATATGGTCTGGGATATCCCTTGGGTCAGCTGGGGTCGGCTGTCCCAGCTGTGTCCCCTCCCAGCTCCTTGTGCCCCCCCAGCCTGCTCGATGGTGGGGTGGGGGGAGAAGCAGAAAAGGCCTTGACTCTGTGCAAGCACTGCTCAGCAATAACTAAACATCTCTGTATTATCAACACTCTTTTCAGCACAAATCCAAAACATAGCCCCATAATAGTTCCTATGAAGAAAATTAACTCTACCCCAGCTAAAACCAGCACACATACATTTATCGGATACTTTTCCTGGGGTCATTTCTGAGAAGAAACGTTCAAAAACTGCAGACAACACAGCAGTGGTTGGGAGAAACCAAGAAAGCTGATCTGAAAATCTGAAGACAACTATTGTGTCAGACCTTTTACCTGTTTAAGATCCTGTGACTGTCTTCTTGCTGTACAGTAGCCAAAGGATCAAGTAATTTTTAAGTCTGTAATGAGGAAGGCAGAACTCAGAAACCTGCTTCAGATCTGGAAGTTCAGTACATACTAGACTAAGGTTGTGCCTTTGCCCTGGCAGATACAATTCCAGCTGTCAATTATAAACCTACTTTCTGATTCTTTCACCCCCTACCTGAACAGCCACCTGTTTTCATCAATAACCCATCTAGACTCAGAACAGAAAGCCAGAGTGTGTTATACCTGTCAGCAAACCTTGCTCAGAAGTATGGACTCGAAGCCATTTCTGGGAGGGTGGTCAGAGCATTCCCATCACGGCACAGCACCGACATCCCTCTTGGCCATCCCAATTCTAGATGGCCAGGCCAGCATGGAGAAAATCCAGCTAGCCAGAAAAATCCCTTTGTTTTCCAAGACTCCAAAGATCGGTGGTCTTATTTCACCAGTTTTTCAGGTAAGAAAACTAGGGCAGGGGGAAGAGACATGTTTGAGGCCATCTGACAGGAAGCATTTGCTGAAGGTGTTGCTGAATAGCTTGCAGAGTGTAGCAGTCGGACTTACCCGGATCTCTTCAGGACAAAAGTGTTAGGTGTGGAGCTTATTTACGCAAAGGAGTAAACCACCAATCCCAATGTGAAATATTGTGGGGAAAACTTTATCACCCGGGGGGGCAAATAAACTGGGCAGATCTGTACAGCTGTGCCAGCAAAATGGAGAGGTCATCGGGGACCCACATAAACTGGGGTGAAACTGAGGATGCTGGTTTCTCGAGAATAACCTTCCTTAAACATCAATCTATTTATCTGCTGATCAGTTGTCCATGGAGACTGAGTACAAGAAAGATTAGCTTTATCCTTTATAGATAGGAGCAGATTGTTCAGAAAATAGTCATCTTTATTAGTAAGACATGCAGAAGTGTAATAGCCCATTCTATTCAGAATACATTGTTAAATTTAGAAACTTGCAAATTTAGAAACAGTCAAAGCCACTGCTGCCACTGATGTAAGACATTACTTGATTTCATTCAGGGGAAAAAAGAGAGGAAGAAAGAGAATGTACAGGTTGCAGAACACAATCTGTAGTCAGATAGTTCAAAGACAGTTATTTCTTGCCAGAAAGGCAAATGATAATTTAATTTTACATCCAAGACACAGTAAGCTTTGTAATAAGATAAACTGGAGTTTGATTACTTGCTGCACACCATTATTTGGTTTGGAATTTTAGAAGGGAAATGTCTTCTTTTACTATTTTGTTAGTGTCTTGCAGTTTCACCATAACTGCTGATGCCAGGGCTGCACAGATTAATTTGCTAGATAATTATTGCCTTGCTTTTTTCAAATAAATGTGTTATACACAGACTTGGGTGATGTAGAAATATAAACCATGCAAAACTACCCTGCTAAGCTTTAACTCAAAGTAAGCACTCTGAATCCAAATATTGAAGAAAGACTTGGAGACAAGTCAGCATAAAACACATGGCACAGGAAAGCATGCTGAGGAACATAATCAATTTGGGTATAAACACACTTTCCAACATTCATAGAGAGCCAGCATATCCAGCTTATCAGAAAGATCAAATGTTTTCTGAGATTTGTGCAAAAAAAAAAAAAAAAAAAGAAACAAGTGACATTTTATGTAATGCCAGGGTTTTTTTACTAGGAGGTTGGAGCTCTTTGGAACAGATTTGCTTCATGCACTTCAGATAACATTTTGACTGCTGTATGAGAGCAGCGAATGCATCTTGTTTGCTGAAGAACAGTAGGGTTTAGGTTTCTGAAGATTTTTCGGTTTTCCTGCATTGCACAATACAAAGAAAGTAGATCTAAAAATTTGCCACCTCGTTTTTCTGCTGCTTGTGTCATAACACTGTTGCACTTCAGTTTCAGGGACTTTGAAATCTTTAAAGACTATGGAGCTGGAGCCTGCTGCGTATAAAAGGCATGAGCTTTCCTCCACCTCAGAGGTGGCAGCTGCCAGGAAAAGGCTAACGGCTTTTTGCAAGCAAAGCAAAGCCTCTGATGTTTTCTCATCTAAGAAACTAAAACTGAAGCTACCCATAACCAACTAAGCATAGGATTGTTGGATGAGTTTTTTTCTTTTGCCTGGATTTTGTGGAAGAAAAGCCCACAGGTTAGCGGGATCTGACTTTCCATTGGTTACTTATCTCGCTGAGGATGAGGATCTTTCCCTGTCCCCAATGCCTGTCTTTCTCTATTCCAGCCATGACTGTCTCAACAGTAGAGACAGCAGGAGGGAATGTGTGCTTGTGATTCAGCCCCTGCAAATCACAGTGCAGCTTAAACTGCCAATTTGTGTGATTTTGCAGGAGAATGCAGAGTGACAAGGTGGGCACACGTTCTGCATGCAGGCCCTCACTGCAGGGTGATTCCTCACAGCAGGGGGAAGTAACTTCTTAAACCACACCAAGCATTGGCTCAGTGAGTGCAAGTTAAGAGTCCATAGCCATTCTTTTCTTGCAGTTGAAAAAAACCAGCATAATTTTTCTATGCAAATTAAGATCTAAGTCCATTAAAATCTAATCATGGGAATACTGGAACCGGTTTCCAGCAGAGTGCTGTCACTTTTTGCATTTGCTGGTACAAAGCAGGAAAAAGAGGACAGAAGTGTATGGCACATCTCACTCATGTCATTCATCTGCTTTCTTCTCCCTTGCGTGCTTTCAGAGTTAAGTCATGTAAGAAAATTTTTACTGCTCTTACATTATGTTATGTCCATTTTTCTTTTAACGTACTGTTTTAATAGTAGAAGTCTGCAGAGCCTAGTCCGTGTTCCTCTGACTCAGACTTCAGGTGAGGTCTCATCCAGTCTCACCTAAAGCTCAGCCCACTGTGTCCCACAGCTTTCTGAGGAAGAAAGCTTCCCTTTAGTTTGCCAGCATGAATAATTGCAAAACAATATATCTACCTATATGAACTAAAAATGGAAAGAGAAAAACTCTTATAACTTTTATTCTATACTGCAATAATAGGGATGCCATACTGCTATCACTGCACACCTCTATATTTTAATATATCAAGTCCTTTCTCCAGGGTGTGTTATAAAACCACCCAAAGATATTACAGGAATAGTTGTCTACTGCTGATTTTTAATTGCTAAGGGTAAACGCTTCTCTTCAGGAAAGGACTTTAAACCAAAACATTTTTATTTCCTCCAGGCGTCTCACTACACCTAAGAGCCATTCACAGTCTGGGAATGTTCTTTTTTTGGAAACAAAATTTAACACCATCCTTGGGCTACATACCTGAAGAATTTTCCTCTCCTACTAAAAAGCACCTGTGCTTCCCTTCCTTAATTTGACTTGCTCTCTCCAGCTGCGATTGCTCCTCATGTTAAGTCATTCAGGAACTGGAATTGGTTCTGGTAAGGATGGAGTTTCTTTTTGGGGTTATTTTTCTTTCATCTTGGTCCTGTCAGACTTGTGAGCAGTCACTAAAAAGTGCTTTCTGTAATCCGTGAAGAGTCAGAGGATGTAACGTGGCCAGCAACTGGACATCTTCATCTCTTGTATTAAAAGACAAAAGTGTCTTTTATATAAAGAGCATTCTTTAAAAAAGGAAATAATTTAATTCTTACTACATGAATGTTTCTTTCTCTTTGAGATGCAAAATATGTTTCTAGAAAACCAAATTCAAGTCCCAGGTTTTACAGACTGGCCATTGTGTGAGAGCCTCAGTATCTATAAAGGGTATGTTTCCTGTGCAAATTGATGTTTACGTATTCAAAAGGATATCTAAACTGACTGTGAATAACTTGCAGAAGGTTTCAGGCTTTCAGTTGTGTAAATGCTTCTTTGAGTTATAACTGTATGCTTTTGCCTGATTATTTAAATCCTTGATTATGGAAAGCAGTATTAACACTGCAGTAGACTATGTCAAATAATAAAATAACAAGAAAGGCTGAGACAAATCTGTCCAGTCTGGAAAGGAAAGTTATTCTAAACAGTATTGATCATTTCAATTTTCCTTTTCTTTTGATAACTTTTTTATGTATTTACTATAAGTCTTAGAGGACTGCTGCAGACATCAGGCATGCAAGTACCATTTACAGAAAGTCATAGAGGGTCTCTCAATTTTTTTTTCTCATAAAAAACCTACAATAGGAACCATGCTGTGCCCTTGCTCCTCACAGTAAACAAGCGTATTGCCTTTCAGTCTAGAGATAAGCTGAGGGATGTGTCATATCCTACAACACATCAAATCCATTAATTTCTTTTATAATTTTGTTTACTCTTGTCTATGTTGCTTTTGCTTTCTCAAATACCTTTTGGTGCTTTGTCCTTACCCGGTTTCATGAGCTCACTTACATCAACAGTCACCAATACTCACCTCTCCCACTTCAGCAACAAGTTTTGTGCTTTTGCTACCCAGAGTTTTTATTCTTTTGCTGTTCTTAGAAGTTCATTTCTTATTTAGTCTTGCAGTTCACGCACATCTCTTCCATTGCTTTTTAAAGTTTTCATTCCTTTATCAACTTCTACTGCTACCCTATTTCTTCTTTCCTCACTTCATCACTAGACTTCTTTTGTTTGTTTGTTTTGTTTAATTTTCTTACTACTTGTTCCAGATCCTTGTCCATGTACTCTGGCTTTCTGCCCATCTTTGCACCAAAGCTCTGTTTTCTGCTTCTGATTTGGTTAAATTCCACATCTCCTGTCTGGCTGCCTCATCTTGTCTTCCCACTTTATCTGACTTTTACTGAACCTTCTTCTCCAAGTTTCTTTTAACCATATTTTCTGCCTTTGGTGCATCAAATTAACACTTTGAATTAATAGAATTTGTGTAGGGGCTTGGTGTTAGGTTTTTTTTGGTTTGGTGGTTTCTGTTTCTGAGGGAAGTGGTTGGGGGTTTTTTGGGGGTGGAGGGCGGTGTTTTGTTTTCTTTGTTCATTTGGTTTTTATCAGCCTTTCAAGTTTTGTTTTCTGCTTCTCCTGTAAGGAAATATTTTTATAGGCAGGCTGCTGTAGTTAACATTTCCTATGAAGTAATGCTGATCGGTTAGAATAAAGACCGAGTAGAGCAGATGTCTATCACAGTCCTTAATTTCAAGTCATTTCCAAACTAAGAACTGCAAATAAAACAGGAGAAAAGGCTGTGAAGGGAACTACCGAGCAGAACCAGGCCCCACCATAGCAGGAACACTGCTACATGAATATTGGCAGAGGTTTAAAGTGGCATCCCCCTTGCCCAACAAGTCAGCAAAAAGGAAGACAACGCATTCTTGATTTTGAAAACTTCCTAAAAACAAATAAGTGAATAATAAATTGAGGAATTCTGAGTAGCAGCTGCGTCTCTCAAAGATGAACTGCAATGAATCAAGGGCTTTGCAGACCTAGGATTTTTTGAATGACGGAGATGCTGGAGGCAGGGGGCATCAAGAAAGGAAACAGGAGAATCATCTTGAGGGGAAACAGATAAAAAGACTCCTTGAACTGTGGAGCTTGCCTGAGCAGGAGATGTAGGTTTATCTAAGACAATGACCTACCTGCTGTTTCTTTTTCCTGCACTGCTCAAGGAACCTGCACTTTCTGCTTATTTTCTGTAAATAAACAAGATTACACCAAATGATATACCTGACTTCTATAATCTATTTTTCATCTTAACAGGAACAACTTTGCCAGGCTGTATTGGCTAACTGCTTCAGCAAAGTGGGTAATAGTATGAATTTGTAGTGCAAATTTAAAGGAAGTGACAAAGTTGATTTGAAAGATAGAGTACAGTAGATGACACCTGTAAATCAGTGCTCTACATTCACATGGCTGTAAAAACTAACCTGTCTCCAGTTAGCTATTTAATAGTTCTCAACAATATAGTATTTCTTTAAAACAAACAAACTAACAAAAAAAAGAGAAAAATTGTCTAGAGCCCCTCTTGAGATTTGGTTTCCTATTCTAAAGAAACTGTAAATAGGGAGAAGAATGCTGTTCATGTATAATAAAAAGGGCAATTTTTAAACTAGCATATGAAAAGTTTATTCACAGGGCTTTGAACTAATGTGGTTTAAAGTTGCCTAAAAGTACTGTCACATTTCTCTTGTATCCTTCACATGTTTAACAAATCATACATCATCACAAAGAATTTTACAAGGAAAATAGTTAAATGCAAACTCATTAGTATTGCAGCAAGCTGACTTGCATTTTGTCAAGCAAAATAACGTTCGTGTACTTGCAGGAAGAAAATGACTCTAGTTTCTCCTTAACCAGTAAGCACGGTAGAGTCTGAATAACAGTAACCAGCCTGACTTTAGAAGGTGCTAATGTCTTCTCCTGTTGACATCAGTCAGGTGATGCATGTGGTTGCTGTTCTGTCACAATGAGTACTGGCTGAGAATTGGAATATTTGTTTGGAAGTTCAGGTATTTTGAACAAAAAAAGGCACTTCATACCAATTTAATTAGTGTTGCATTTTGATGAATCAAAAAAGTTTTGTTCTCTTATGAAATGCTGTATTTGTTGAAAAGGTATTTTGAACAATCAAATATCTGAGACTGAATGGCTCAGCTCAATCAAAATGTCATTTTTCTAAAACATAGTTTCTCCACAAAAAGATGCATTTTCATACAACGATAATGATCTCCAAGCAACTGTATTTTCCAGTTTAAAAAAAAATATGTTGTGACACTATGATAATTTAAAGTCTCCTATAAACAATCCATTTAGTTGCAGACACTCCCATAGAGACCTCTCCCTTCCACTTGATTTCAGTCTGGTCCCTTTGAATTGTGGATAATTGCCAATGATGTCAAGTAACTATTTACCCATTCCCATTAGCAACAAATGGTGGTCTTTGTGATTGCTCTACACAAGTGAGTGGTCCAGCTCCACTCTCACTCTTTTATATCTATAGCTATTAATGTAGATAGGCAAAAATGCTCACTTTATGATTTATTACAGGGACAAGCATGAAGCTATGAAAGGGAAACATTCACTTCGAAGGCAACGGGACCTTGCAGATCATTAGTGTTAAATTGCAGCTTTGTCTTGGTGAGGATGGAAAAAAGAGCGAACAAATGTTTCAGGACTTGGTCTTTTATTATGAGCAGTAATAACAAAAATCTCAAGTAGATAATCTTTTCTCCTGCTGACTATTATTTGTTGTTTGGTTGGGTTTTTTAAATACAAGAAAGTTTATATATAACCTTATACCTCCTTTCATTTTAAGCAGGGAAATAATTCCTTTTCTTTAAAATCCCAGATTTTCTGTGCTTTTGCAATACTGTGCTAGGCATTACTGCTGGAAGCAATTAGCAACAGCCGAAGAAGTACCTTCATTCTGACAAGAGATTAATAAGTTGCCATCTACACGTCTCATTAAAAGCCTAATCTGAAAAGCCACTGTTAAAAGTATTTTGCAGTATTTCCTCAGCTACCTTTCGTTGTTTTGTTGTACCCTTACGCTCTGGTCAAGAAACCTTCAGTGACCTGACTTCAGAGCACTGAAAATCCACCCTTGAAGTTTCTTCTCTCTTTTGTAGGAGACATTGAGAGCTCGTTGTTTCCCTGTGCTGCTTGCTCTGTGGCATGTGAGTTGAGCATCTGAGCTTTCTGCCCATGGCCTGTGAAGGTCAGTGGCTTTTTAGGATCTCAGTTTGAAGACAGCAAGACAGCAGATAAAGCAAGATTGCAGACTCTGTGATAGCTGTGTTGGTTACAGTTTCTAATATTTGGACTACTAAAAGCCATTTCATAACAGCAAGCAATACACACAAGTGGCTGAGAAATGCTATTTCCCAATGCTTAAAAGAAAACAGATGCCTCATGTTCCTGACATCATACATGAAGACTGAATATCTTCAGGTATTGGGAATTTTGCTCTTACTGCTTGTTTATTTTTGAGTTTTTCCCCTCATCTTTTCATAGTCTTTTTCTAAGGGGGCCAGCTCACATATTTTAGCTTCTGAAAAGAGTAAGGTCATACTAATTTTAGCCTACTACTAAGAGTTACAAATTTAATTTCACAAATTTGGAACTCTCCATATAGCTATATTAGAGACATAACTGGTTAAAGCATGTACGTTTCTACACAGCAAACAGTTATGGGTTAATAACGGATCAATCTGAAGCTGAATAACTTCCTGAAAACAGAATATCTTAAGACAAACTACTGTGCCTGTAAGTGTCAGGTGAAGGTTATTTTTAGATTTGTGAAAAATTTTGCCCTATAGAAGTGGATTTAATCAGCCAGGGCTGATGGGATTAAGCAGCTGTTTACTGTGAGAACAAAACATAGAACTGAAATATTGTTCAAGTCAAGAAGAATGGGATGCTCCTTTTGCTTTTTATATCACAGGATGAGTTGTAAACACCCCCTGAAAATAGTCTGTACTCACAAATACAAAACACTTCAATGAAGTAATTTTACAGTTGAAAGTGCTTGTTGTTGTTGTTGTTTTCTATTGCTTCCTCCCTCCAGAATTTCTACTTGACTGCAAATTCAGAGGTGAGTGTTTATGCTGAGGATGAATGAAAGGCGGTTTTGAGATGCCCGCATCTCTTGCAGACCGAGAGCATCAGCCAGCTTCACATGCTGTTTTGTAGTACTGGCTGTTGGCCTCAGCAGTGTCGCTGAAACTCCTTCATCCTTGCACAGCTGTGCTGAGTGCTATTTGCACTCCAGCTTAGGGCACCAGTCTCTTCTTGTTTGCTGAGGTTTTTATTCTCCAGATTTACCTTCCTATTCCTGATAATCATCTGCAGACTTGTCATATGCTAGTGACAGCGCATGCCCCACTGCAAGGAAGAGATACACGGATCCTTGCCTTCTCGGTTTATAGGTTCCCCAGGGATGATGACAACACGGAGATGTGGAGTGAGGGAAGTCTCTGATGACAAATGTCTGGGTGAGGAGAGACAGTAAATTTTGTGGCTTATGCACAGATAAGGTAGCTGTGCTTCTATTTTGTTAAAAAATTTATGTTAGCTGTAACTTGGACTCAGTCTAAAAGTTGCTTTTCTAAGCACAAGGTAGGTCTTAGTATTTTTTTAAATACTTCTTGACTATTGTGTATTGCCATCTTTAAAACGAAAAAAAGAATATTTTTTTTCATCGCTTCCTGACCAGTTGTTCTGGGTCATTGGGCAAATTACCAGTTCTTTTCCG
Source organism: Astur gentilis (assembly GCF_929443795.1). NCBI lineage: Eukaryota > Metazoa > Chordata > Aves > Accipitriformes > Accipitridae > Astur > Astur gentilis. The sequence goes on along the minus strand of NC_064893.1, from coordinate 6,767,877 downwards.
TGTGCTGCAGCTTGAGATTCTAGCATATTCCATGGCCTACTTCTTGGATTAAATATATGACCTTAAATGGTGAGAACATGATACATTTCTCAGGAAATCTGAAGATTTGCTGTACACTTACCCAGAATCAGAACAATTTTTCTTCCTTACTGATGACAACTCTCATCAATCTTTTGCAGATAGACAAATGAAAATCTAAGTTGTGATCCATGCATAATATTATAGCCACAGGTTACTAGCAAAGAAATATTTAAGTTAGCTAACTAAAACTTTGGGCCTCCTTCACTAATAGAAGCTTTCTCTCTCCTGCATCTGTGATGCTGGCAAACCCAAAACCTAAGAGCTAGCCTTTGGGTTTGTTTCTTTACTGCTTTTGAAAGGAGAGTGCTAAAAAATATCTGTATGCCGTTGTGCTCACAAATACTGTCAAAAACCAAGAGGTTTGTATGGAAACAGCAGCACCAGGTTCAACCAGCTTCAAGCTGTATGAGGAGTCCCCTTCTTCCTACTCAGAAGTTGCAGGCGGGCTTGACCCTCTCCTCCTCTATGTCCTCTCTCATATGTTTTAAAATTAAATACAATCTTTGATGCACTTATCAAAACCACTAGTGGCTACCATGCCATCATCAAGGTTCGCATTTCCTAGTAGACATTCTGAATGCAAGTGTTTACATCTGAAGATTCACTATTTCTTTTGCAAAAAGTGTTAGGGTTTCACTCTTCCGTCTTTCTTTCTCTCTGTGTGTCTCAGCAATTTTCCCCTCTCTCTTTTCCACCTGCCCTCCAGCTGCAGTTGCTGTGTCCTGGGGCCTGTTTGCATTTTGTAATAATTATTGCAGAGACTCTGTGATCCCTAGCCACAGGTTCTGCAGACAAAGTTTTTTCTGCCTTGTTATTTATTTGCCCACTCATCTGAAATCCTAGTGAGTAAAAGATGTGGAATAATGCTTCATTCAGGAAGAAACTATTCATGTTCCTGCTTTGCACACTGTTACCAAAATATCATCTATTTTAATATCAACACAAGTAATTCCAGTAGATATTACTGTAGCTAAAATGCCTGCAGTAATAGACCTAATATACTATTTATTGCCCTTTAACTTAGCACTTGTACTTGAATAACAATAGTCCCACTGTGAAGCAATTGGTATAAGTTGGCCTACTGTGCTATTATATTTTAATGTCCCTTACCACACACTTTTATACTCCAGCAAACATTTTCACTGTGATACAAAATGTAGGTGATATCAGATTTCTCTCTTCTTTATAGTTAAAAAAAAACTAACAAAAAAAAAACCAACCTCCCAAAGATTTGGGGTTTAAAAGAATTATCTATCTGTAGTGTATATGTGCATTTATATGTATATTTATATTTTTGTATTTATATATGTAGAAAATGAGCTTGATTGTGTTCTCTCCACTGAAGTCAATGAAGCCAGTTTGATTAAGTGACAGAATCAAGCTGTGTATGACACAGTGTGGGCATGTGTATTTGCTCTCTGTGAACTGCAAAATATCCTAGTGGGACTAATATAAAATACAACAAACTATGATATAATTTGGAACAATGCTTTCCTTCATGAAGGGGAAAAGCAATTATATGATTAAAATAGCTGGAATCAAGCTCATTGCACAGATAAGCAGCTTATATTTTCCAAAAATGTGATTAATCAGAAAATAATTCTTGTGCTATATACTGTTACTGTATACTGAGAGATAGACAAATCTCCTTCCGTAGATTGTTTCTAGCCCCAATTTTTCATAATCCATGGTTTTAGGGAAAGTATATGAAAACCAGCAGAATTTAACACTGCAAAATCTGTTCTGCCCTGACACAACGTGAACTCAGAGCAGACACTAGTGTTGTTGGAAAGCATCTCTGATGCTACAGAAGACAAGTAACACCCCTCTGGGCCCAGTAAGGCTCCTACAGCCTCTGGGTTGTCTGAGGCCTCTGATTCTTATTAGATGAACCTTACTCTTACCCTTGTTGCTTGTCAAAGCACCTTCTTTGAATTCCTTTCTTAGCACTTTGTAGGATGACGTTCAAGTGCATGTGGTACATTTGCCTCTTCCTTTTTTATTATTTTTTTCTTTCCTTTCCCTTCTGAATTTAGGAGATGGTGCCTTGAAAACTGGTCTCTTGGGGATCCTCCTAGGCTGCCTGGACAGGTGTTTCTGTGCAATGATAGCTACTTCTAGACACAAAATATGCTTTTGCTCTCTTTTCCATTTTGCTTGTGGGGGTGTAAAGAAGAATTTTTTTTTTTTATCTTCTCTTCGAAGTGTATACATATAAGAGTATTTTGGTGAAGGTCACCATCATCTGAGGAGGGGGAGGGGAGAAACTCTAGGGCTACCTGATTTTTCCCAGCTACCTCCTCTTAATATGTCCAGAAAAGTTGTATTTAATTGGTTGACAGACTTCTGGATGTGTGGTAACTCAGCTCAGCAGTAAGATCTTGAAAACTCTGGTGAATGGCCACTATATACATGCAGGCTGGGTGTGAAAGACCGGTGAAGAGAGTCCAATGTGTCATAGACATTTCCAGTCCATTGTACGTGTGACCTCAGACAACACACATGCGGTAAGTGAAAAAAATTCCAGCGCATGCTTGCATTCTCCCTGGGGGTTTACCCAGTTAGGGAACTTCACAGTTAAACTCTTGTCAAAAAAAGACAATTAAGTTTTATCAAAGGTCACCAAGGAGAACAGGAGAATCATCTGTGTAGGAAACACAAGGCACAGTCAAGAGAGGTATTTAAATGTTGGCCGATACTAGGCATAAAAACAGGGCACGTACACTGCCTTTTAGGTTTGGGCTTTACGAATAAGCATGAGAGATTTTGAACCTCAACTGCTTTTAGAGAAAGTTGTTAGATATGTTTCTAAGGAGAAAATAATTTTTTTTAAAGGCTTAAAAAACTTAAAAAAAACTTTAAAAAGCTAAGTTGTTTTCTTTACATGTTGTTAAAGCATTAAAGTGTAAGCCTTGTATGGGAAATAACAGAATGGACAAATAAACATTTAGTATTTTTTTTAATTGGTGGTAAATTTGCTAAAGCATAAAATCAGTTGTATCTTTATTACTTTATTTCTACGCATACACTGTGGTGCTAATATATAATTAAACTACAGTGTGGTTATTGCTTTTTGCATTGTGGAGTAGTAAAAAAATGGTTAGAAACAGATTTCTGTTTGGCAGATGCTGTATCACTTGCAGCTCAAAGTGTCAAACATACACATCAGGGTCAAAATGTATGCAAAAAGGACATAATTTGGACTTCTGCTGTGACTTAAAATAAAATAGAATAAAAAAATCACCCCTTTTCCCACGGTGGAAAAAAGAAAAATAAATTGGTAGAAATAATGAGAATGCTGTTTACTATATTTTAGCTTTTTTATTACCACTATTAAATAGAAAAAATTTACATGCAACAATCAGAGTAAAGTAAACTATTTGTTTTCTTGTGAATTTTGTATGTCTATCAGTTTATTTAAAACAAAATATGGTAACTTAGAGTGGAAGATACACCTCCTCTGAGCTCCTTGATCAGACTGATATTTGAAAGACTTACAAGAAAGCAAGGTTTGTAACCTTTTCTGCAAGTGTCACCGTGCTTTACTACATTTATTGCCATTGCCCTAAGAAGTGACAGCCTTACGTGTCCTTCTGCCTACAGGCAAGAACTGGAAAAGCTATGAGATAAGAATACAAAATGTGAAATGCGTAATCAACGTTTCATGAGGAAGGTGGAAGAATAAAGAAGGTTTCAATAACTATTAAAATCCAAAGCCTAGACTGTCAGGCCATTGCCCACTCTAAATAATACCTTGCACCATAGCTCCTTAGCTCCTCTAACCTGGATAGAAGAAAACATGCCTTACCTTCCTTCACATTACAATATACAGAATCTTAATATCACCCAAAGTAAAAGAAAATTTGGCTCGGGCCTTTTGGATATTTTCAGTAGTAAATAAAATAATCCAAAATATTTTAATTGGTTTAGATATTTTAGGAGGAATTAACATGTTGAGTAAATTAGAGCCATCCCTGGAGGGATCCCCAGGTGGGCAAGTAGGAGCAAAACCTGACATTTAAATCCATGTATAAGACAAAGAGAGTTTAGTAATTGTTTTAATGGGGATTTTAGAGAATAAGAGCAAGTGACCTAAAACCAAACACATTTCTGTCAGAACAAGGGATGGATCTGAATCACAAAATGCAAATGCTGTGGAACCTCCATCCCAAAGTCTGACGCTGGCATGTGGGCTTTTGATCTAACAAAACCTGTAGAGCAAAGAGTACCCATCTGGGGAAAATGCTAGTGATATGAAAGGCCAAATGAGGATCAATACAATTAATAGGTCACTTTCCTCAGTTATTTCTAGGTCATGTATTTGAAGCAGATTAATAGATGGGCCTAGATTGTTTCAGTAAGCAATTTGGATGGAGCTTGATTCACCTTGAACAGAAAGATGAAAGATCTGACAGAATTCACAGCCTGTGATCCAGATTCTTTTAAACACAGAAACTTAAAAGAATAGGAGGTCCAAGGAAGAGAGAATTCTCAAGCAGGGAAGGAACAAGTAATGTGAAGACTATGATATTTTATTTTCCTGCTAAACTCCTTTAGAAAAACTGTCCATTTACTTTTTACAAGCAGAGACTCCTGCTGTGTATAGAGAATTGGTATGCACTCAAAATTTTACATGAATGAAATATATGGCTGACAATCTGACCTGTGTTATTTTCTAGCCATTCAAGTTCTGGCTGCAGGCTGGCTGAAGGAAAAGTTTTTAACTAGAAATAGTTCAAAAACTTGGGAGAAAGCTTCCAGAAATAGTCTTCCAGAAAAGACATGCTTGGTTTTGGTGGTGTTTGTGTCAGCCCTACCAACACAATTATTTTTTTTTTCCTCTCACTGAGATTTTCTTCTTTTAATTGGTATTTCTAACCTTGCTCATAAGTGGAAGCAAAATGCTTTTATCTCAATTTAGCTAGTATTTAATGGACCTGTGAAAACACAGACATTTAAATATATGAGTTCTTTACAGGTCTCCATTTAAAGTATTTAAAATTTGGTGACAAGTACTTAATGATTTTTAGAGAAAATAACTTTGATTATGCATTACAATGAATAATCGTTCTTTCTCAAAGGGTATCTTTTTTCTTTTATGTAGTATTTCAGTTATGTGGTTTAAAGGTAAAATGCTAAAAGGGCAATCTAGTTTACAGAATGAACTATGTCTGTTAAAATCCTGTTTAAAATTTTATGATACTGCAGTTTATTAACATTGAAAGAAATTTAACACCTAGTGTATGGTCCCTGTTGTTGCCTGCATTTATTATCCTGGCCCTCTAATAGACCACTTCACACTGAATAACATATCATACAGGAACCAAACTAGAATTGCTACTAATAGTGTCTTAATTCGACTGATGGTGGCACACACTGTCCCTTCCTCACAATAGGTTTACTCATCTATAAATTAGTTTATATGTTATTTAATTACAGATACCTCATATTTATAGACTTCTGGACTTGGCATTCTTTTTGACTACCAAGCACCAAGTTGTGCTATTCAAACTGAAAAATAAAAGAAATGCAGTAAAGTGGAAACAAGTCAGGTGGCCTAGAGCAACTGAGGCTGTCCAGGAAGGCAAGGGATAACCTGAGTAGGATAACAGAAACAGAGTAATTACTGAAGTGTGCTAAGGAGAGGTAAAGCATATACTGTCCTAAGAAAGAATGAAACTTCTGAAAGCTATCTATTTGCAGAGGAAACCAGAAAAAGAGCAAAAGCTTTTTATGCATCCTAACACAACTGAAACAGATATCAAACATGCAAGACCAGACATCTTGTGCAATTTCTAATTTGCAATCAAATTGTAACAGAAATCAGGGGGCCCAACCTGAGAAAAGGATTATCAGAAAGATTTCTTTAGTACGTAAAAAACCAAATACAGATTTGGCAAGCTAAGGAAGGCAACCAAAACAGGCCATATGTTTTGAGTGGAGGGAACAACAAATGTTAATGCATTGGATAAGTAAGTCTTCAAACTCCTACGAGCATGCAGAAATGCAACAAGATCAAACACTCAAAGTAAAGTCTAAATAATGAATGTGAGTTTGTATAGAAGAATCAGGATGAAAAATTGTGCAGGGTAAGGAAAAAAAATCAGATTTAAGCAGTGTCCAGTATTTAGACAGACTATATTTGGAAGAAGCAAAACCATCTTCTGGAAAAGTCAGTACAGAAAGACTGAATGTATCTAAAACTAAGTTAATGAAGCAGTCTGGACAATAAGTAAAAGGAGGGCTTTTTATGAAATTAATCCGAAGAATTACATGTGAGAACTGGAACATCAGTTTAAATACTGGTGAAAACTTTATAATTTCTAATGTGAACCATGGTGCACAAGCTTGTGTGCTAGCAGCAACAAAGGCTTTGGAGAAAAGTTAGCTGTGTTAAAGTAGGGAATGTCTGAAGAAGAGAGCAAGAGAATAATTCCTAGCATAAATGTGTCTGAAGGATGGTAAAAAAAAAAACCACCCAACAACCTGTATCAAAAGTAAGTTTGATGAAACAGGAGTGATAGACTTCTGAACAATTATTTTTCCTATCTAGAAGTAGCATCAGTAGAAAACTATGGCTTCTGGAGATGAAATCTGAGCACTAATATCTGTGTTTATTAAATGGGACATATTAAATATTGTTATGATGGGTAAAAGTGCACAATTCAACTGTTATGAAATGAAATGGTTTTCAGAGGAATATGATCGTAAGTATGTTACTTCAGGTGCAGGGTGTCCAAGCTCAATGGTGTTAGAGAAAGTGCTGTAGAAATTGACAGAAGAATGCTTTAAAAAGCTGAAAAATCAGATTCCTATTTGGCATTCCTGAATTTCAGAGCAGCAACCTTTAAATTTGATCTGTCACCAGCTGAAATGTGGTTTGACAGAAAGCTTAGAGCCAGACCACTTGATTGTATAATCTCTTCTTTTAACTTAGAGGTAAGGTAAGTTAGAAAAAGAAAAAATGAAACAGAAAGTGTACTTCAAGAATGGAAACTATCATACAGCCTATACATCTGCAAGACACTATATATGATGGACAAACATGAGCAAATCAGGCATTAATCTTTAGTGAAGTTGTTCCAATGAGGTTGTTATTGAACATACAGGAGAAATTGGAGATAACTCTTCCTCTTCAGAAAGAAACTGAAGGAGTAAGAGGTTAATTCTGAAAATTTAAGTGTAGAAACAGAAGCATCTGCAGAGAAGTTGTAAAAAAAGTTACAGTATTGTAGTAGTTGAAGAGCTGAATAGAGGAAGAATTACAGAGATTTCTTCATGAGGCCAGAGGAAGGACACAAAAGGACTTTTTGCAATAGACAGTTGCCAAGGGATCCCTGCTATATAAGCAGGAATAAGAGGCAGCTAATACAGAATTTGTCTTGTATGCAGCTTTGAGCATACCCCTTGAGAAGAAAAAAGGAATAGTGGTATTTGGGCTAAGCCGTAACCACATTGCCAAGTGTCAGGTTATCAATGGCATTCATGGCTAAACCAACAGAAAATGAAACAATGGAATAATTGTTAAAGGGTGCTGGGGAGAGTCCATTGCTAGAAAATCTTAAGGAGAGGTTACGCAAACACCTGTCAGGAATGAGGTAGACGTAGTAGTCCTCCTCTGGCCAAGGGGCTGGCCTAAAAGGTTCCCCCAGCTTTCTAGCTCACCTTGGGGATCTGTTACAGTAGCAAGAGTCTGCAGCTGATTTGGGACAGGAGTCCCTAGCAGGATGGCCAGTTCAAAAATGAAATGTAGAATGAAAACCAGAGTCAGAATATTTCCCAGGAAATGAGTTTCCCAATTCTCCAGTGAAATGAAAGATCAAGAGAGACAAAAATTCTGATACAAAAACACAGCTTCTTATTCTTTCCCCTCTCTCTCCTCCCTATCTACTTTCCTAAGTCCCGATTCAGTAAAGCATATGTTGAATTTTAGCATCATGTTGAAGCCCCCTTGAGATCCCAGGGACAAGAGAATGCATTCAGTGCTTCCCCAAAAGTAATGGCTGGCAGTAGTAAGTGCATGTTCATGAACTTAGATGCATCAGAATCTTAATTTGTATCTGTTCCTGCTCCCACAGACATTTTTCAAAACTAAGAATTCAACTGCATGCTGTTGTCTCATTTCCAAACAGGAACCTTGTGGGGGGAACCTGCAGAGTATGGGTCTGTCTGATGAAGTCTGATACACAGGGTCCCATGTGCTCCCAGCAGCCTACCTCGACCTCAGGAAGCCTTCACACAGGATTAGCAAAGCCTGGAGTTTTTGGTGAAATGCAATGTGGGTTGGAAAGCCTCAAGCAGTGATTTCTTCCTTGCAGTAAGGAGGAGGAAGCAGATCCTTGGACCTTGCCAACAGAATGCCTCTCTAGGTTAAAAGCAAAGTCAAGCTCAGCCATCCCTTCCCAGCACCTCTCAGGGCAGCATGGGCAGACAGACAGACAGAGCCAGTGAGGTGTCAGTGGGAGCCCCTCTATTCACTTGGAACAACTTTGGTTGGGCTCTGCAAAACTGTAGAACAAAATGACACTGCCTTCCCCGAAATCTTATATTACATCAGCTTCTCCGTCTGCCCCAGGAGGAGGAGAGCAACATGCTGTCGGCTCTGTGGCCATGCCAGAGCTGAGGCTGGTGACACCGTGATCATTCAGAGACAAAACTAATCTTCCCATCCGTGCCTCTAGGGAGATAACATTGATGAGCGCATGCACAGCTTCTTGGGCCACAAACTGAGAAATATCTGGCACCCCAGCCTGCAACTAATGGATGTAGCTCTAACTTAGGACCTCTCAGGTCTTGCAATATTTTTCTGAGAGGAAGGATTTCTCCTAAGTGGGTTTTTCTAATTATGGTAGCCTGTAATACCAAGGAGCTTGGTAAGGTTTGTCCTCTTTGCTGGATCCCATGGCTACTGTACTAACCAGTAACTAAGGGAGATGCACAAGAGTGATATGTTATGTATATAAGGCATACATAAGTGTATGTAAGCCTGGAGATATTTTTTTCATAACCTTTAATATTGCACATCCTTTCCAGGAATAGTTTCAAGTGTTAGAGTGACTGGGATCATGCTATTGCTTAGGAATGAGAATGTAACAAAAGCCTTTTCAAAGTATCAAGGATACTCCGAAAACGTCAGTGTTCATTAAATGTTATCAAGCGTTTTATTCAGATGGCACAGTGCAGAAAGGTCCTGCTGTGCAAGGCTCTATATATACTCAAAGGAGAGAATTCATACCCTACTAGCTCACACTCCAGGGAAGACAGACAAAAGATGACTAAGAGGAAGCATTTTTATTCTTGTTTTACAAAAAGGGTGTGGAGAGGTAAATCACTTGTTGGGGTCATACAAAAAGGATATAATGATATGAGGTCACGTAAGGACTAATTCAGTACCTTCCATTACAGAATCCTTTCTTTCTTTAAGGTTGCTACATGATTCTATAATATAAGAAATTAAGATGCATTTTCTAAGTTCTCCATTATGATGTGTTGTCTTTCCCACATGAATGAGAGTCCTTTATTTAGTAGAGTTTGATATGGTATTAGATGCAAACCTGCAGTCAGTTAAAATGGGCTGCTATTGGCTGCAGATCCAGATGACATAAAACTAAGCCTACCAGAAGCTACTTCATCTTCCTCCACATTTTGGGAATAGACATTGTGTGGAACTAGACTGGGCAAAAGGAATGGTTAATTCAGCATTCAGTTAGTCATCATCACTGTGTGTGCCTGAGGGTGTTGGTTTTGGTCAACAGACTGCAAGCCATGTTAAAAGTAGTAATGAGAAGAGCAAGGTAGGTATTGAGAATTTTGCTTTTTGAGGGATTTACCTATGATATTTTCTAAAGCTGAATTTTGAATAGTAAGATGATGGATAGTGAATCATTTAAAAACAAATCTTGTTAAGGTCTTTAGCTTGCATAATAGGATCTCATTTAACAGAGATCCTTGTTAACTCATTAAGGAAATTCAAGACTGGGGGATGAAAATGGCTTTGCATACTATCAGAAGGCAAGATGATGCATTGAGTTGTCTCACAAGCAGGTGTATTTATTCCACTGATTCTTTCAAAAGCATTCTGTGGATTTTATGTCTTCGACTTTTCTCTCTTCATTTTCATCAATCTGTAATTAATCTTGGGGAATGTTTGCCATGCATCATTGTCATTTCATACTCTGTGAGGCCATTTTGGAAGCCTGTCTCTTGCAGACACAAAGGAAGGAGTTTTTTCTCAAGATACAGTGGGTACAAGACATTAATATCAGGAAGACCATTCTTGGCTCTTTTTGTGCAAAGTGTCTACAGCCCTGCAGATTAAAAGCAAATGAGAAGGACGGAAGAGTGCACGTATGCAATGGAAGAGAGAAGTGGGAACAGGAGATGGGAAAAGTATTTCTTTAGAGTAAATAACTCTGTCCTCCTCTATACTGTTGTATTTGAACATATGTATGTATAGACACCTTTAAACATACAACTTTTTCTGAAGTGAGGGATGCAAACTTGTAGGGTTTAGGGATTAATCCGTGCGGGGCCCGGACGACGAAACACCAATGTGATGATTAAAGTCACCAGTTTATTGAGCTTAGCTAATCATTTTTATACAATTCTCTAAGTTGGTGAGAGACTTTGATTGGCTACTACATGCAAGCACTTGGTGTCCACACGCACAAGCATAAGCGGTGATTGGTTACATCGTACTGTCCACGCGCATAAGCATAAGCGGTGATTGGTTACATCGGTACTGTCCACGCGCACAAACATAAGACATAATTGGTTGTGTTAATTAGAGCATACAAGACTTGTCTTAGTCCAATTGGTCAAGATAAGCCCCTGAATTGAGGTTGTTTGTGCCAAGTTCCCTTTATCGTGGAATGTGCACCTGTGTTTTCCTAATTGGGATCTTTCTTCTTCTATCTTCTTATTTATTCTGTTCAAGGCCTTCTAAAGGCGCCTGGAACAATCTTGTGACCATGAGCTATTTTCAGGTCCAATAACTAACTTCCATATAACTGAACCCTACATCTCCCCCTCTCTCGCCTTTTTTTTTTTTTTTTTTTTTTTTTTGAATAGCATATTGCTGTCTTGTTCCGCAAACTTAGCCCAGCAATCAGTAGGTGTCAGTTTTATGTGGGTGTCCCTACAGAGGCAACTATGGTTTTGCTGCACACCAGCCTGATGCTCTTCGGAAAATCCCGGTATTTATACATTTTCAGAGGAATGGATTTTAGCACATGTGGCCAGCGTGTGCCAAAAGCCACCTCAATTAAAAACCTATGACGCATGCACTCGCTGGCCAGGCGCACTGCACAAGTCATAGTTATCTTATCAATTCGTTCATGGGCTTTGTGATGCGGCCGTAATGCACTGAGAATTTTAATCTGTTACGTTAGCTAAGATGACCTACGCATTAGTTTTTGGCTGAGGTGGAATTTGTATTGCCGCACCATCTATGATGCTTCAGGTGATGATGGTCACATAAATCAAACGGAAGTCCATCAGGGGCTGGCACCTGTGAAAACATAAGCAGAATCTCGCCCCGAGGTTATTAATGAAAAAATGGACCTTCCCATCGCCCTATTTCTAGATTCTTAACTAAGTCTATGACCTTATTTCTAATTTCATTAATTTTTTTTTTTTTTTTTTTTTTTTTTTTTTTTTTTATGAACGACTACATATCAGGTATCTGAAAACTACTTCCACACTCGGCTTCTGTGAGTAATGTTTCGCTGCGGACTGATTAACATTAAACTATATATATATATTTACTTATTCTCTACAGCACTAATTCTAAACTGCTTAGCCTCTATACAATTAGTTATAGGTTAGTAGGTTAGTTGATTATGATTAGTTGAATGTCTGTTACAATGGTAAAAAAAAAAAAATTTTTTTTTTTTTTTTTTTTTTTTTTAATTTACTCTCTTTTCTACCCACTCGCACTAAAATACATATTCAAAAACTATATCATACTCCATGTTTTTTACATGCATTCTTGATCTCCACATTGACTGCCGGTCTCCGTCGTGATTTGTCTAGTCGGTCTATCTAGGGCTTCAGGACCTGCTGACGTCTCTGCTGCTTCTTGCTCTTGCTCTTCTGAGTTGTCTGTGGCATCTGGTCGCTCAATCCATGGCTTGACCCATTTCGCCGGTATCCAATGGGGTTGTTCGTTACCTGTGGAAACACAAGCATACCCTCTTCCCCACGTAAATAATTTGCAAGGTCCTTGCCACTGCTGTAAAACCGGATCGAATACTGAAACTTGCGGCTGATTTTTATCAACATTTTTGTTCCCACACATATGCCTTTTAATTGGGATCTGATCCTCAGTACCACGTGGCTGTAGCCAATTCAAAACATACAGTGCTTTACTTATTAACTCTTGGGGAGTACAGTGCCGCATATCTTCCCCCGTTTTTAAAATGTTTAAACGATCCTTTAAGGTCCGATGTGCACGTTCAACAATAGCTTGACCAGTGGAATTGTGGGGTACGCCAAAATTATGAGCTACCCCCCACATCTGTAAAAATGTTTCTAATGACTGTGAGCGATATCCCGGGCCATTGTCTGTTTTAATTTCTGTTGGCACTCCCATGGCAGCAAATGCTGCCAAAAGGTGCTTAATTACGGCTTTAGCATTGGTTGATATATGAACAGTAGCCCACATAAGGTTCGAATATGTGTCAATAGATACATGAATAAATTTATATCTCCCAAAACTGGGATATTCCGTAACATCTGTTTGCCAAATTTGCAATGGTGATAATCCCCGGGGGTTCACCCCCTGTGGTTGTAAGTTTGGAATATTCGCACAGTCTGGGCAAGCAGCAAGAATAGCTCTGGTTTGCTGCAATGGAAGATTAAATTGTTTACTCAGCGCTTTTGCCGACTGATGATAAAATTTATGGGATAGTAGTGCTTGTCCAAACAAATCAGGTTTGGGTGTATTAAAATAGATGTTTGCATTGGCTACTACCAGCTGATCCGCGCGCGCATTACCTTCCACAATGAATCCCGGCAGCGTTGTATGGCTACGAACATGATCGATAAAAAATAAGTCTGTCCGCTCTGTTAGTAACATCCATAATTTCAAAAGTGTCATAAACAGCCGCTTATTGTTTACAGTTTTTAGTAGGGACCTATGCATACGTTTGACTATCCCCACGACATATTGAGAATCTGAAATAATGTTGACAGGTGTTTTATCCCATTTTTTAAAAACAGAGCATACGGCTAATAGCTCGAGCACTTGTACTGACCCCTCTGACAGAATGACTTCGGATTTCCAGGATCCGCCCTGTAAATATACAAACCCTGCTTTACCTGTCTTGCTGCTAGCATCAGTAAAAACGGTAATGGCTTCCAGCGGCTTATTGCTGCAAATAGAGTGCGGTTCCATTGTTAACATTGTTTTAAATAATGGGGGGGGGGGGGGGTAGTGATTATCTACTTCCCCCTTGAAGTCCAGCAGAGCTACTGCAAGGCAGTCATATTTCATCATGGCATTACTCACAATATCAAGTGACATAGGTAAAATGATTTTGTCCATTTGCCTCCCTGAAATTTGTATCGCCCTTACCCCTGCTTTTTGAATGCACATCCCCAGAGCTTCAATTCTAGTGACTACCGTTTTTGACATGCTAGCAGGCAAGAATATCCATTCTAGTATTACCAATGGGTTTTGTTTTTGTTGCTCACCCCACTGACCCAAAATTCCCGCAACTTCCTTATCTGAGTTACATACATACAAATTTATGGGCAAATCAGGGATATATCTGCCAGACATAGATGATGTGATTTTCTGCTCAATTGCTGTCAAGGCTTGCTGCCCGGGCGCACTTAGATGTAGTACAGAAGTTAGGCTATTGCTGCCCCGCAATAAGTCCAACAGTGGTTGTAAGTCTGTATTGGTGATACCACAATAAGGCCGGATCCACTGCAGGTCTCCGACAAGTTTTTTGTACATCATGTACATTTCGTATGTCTTGGTGTAGCGATAGCTTTTGTGGATGTACAGAGGCTTCTGCAACCTCTCACAGACCCCAGGAAAGTTTGACCGGCTGCTGTTAGTCTGTGCCGGCACAGATCGAGGCTGCGTTGCTATGTGTTGAGGGCACGCACGTCTCAAATGCCCTGGTTGACCACACCGATGACACGCGGGGGGGGTCTTTGTATGGGCCGTAGTCTCCTTTTCCCTGTCGCACCATCAGTCGTAATGCTACCGCGAGTGCTACAGCGTGAGCTTCAGCATGTATTTTAGCTTTCTCTTGTTCTTGTATTATAGTAGCCAAATCCTCGTTTGCATTATTTGAATCAGGGTATATGCTAGGTATAATTTGTTCAGGTTGAACGGTGGTATCTGGGGGCTGTTTTCTCATAGGCGGATTTTTACTCACTCCCTGATTCTGTAGAGTTTCCTTTAATCGTACCGTTAGGGAGGCTTGGGAACTGTCAGATGGCTGATTAATATCGGCAGTCCCAGGGAGTGGAGCAGAAGTCAAGAGCACAGGAGCAGGCGGACAAGCTCCAAAAAGTCTCTCTCGCTGCATTATGTTTTTCTCCCCGCTTTTCCCTTTCGCTTGCGGTTGGAGAGAGAGAGCAGCAAAAGCAGACACAGACGTTTTACGATCTGCTTTCATTTCTTACAGAGTTGTCTTAATCAATTTCCATAAAGTTGCAAGATCTTTAACTTCTTTAGACCCGTCACTAATTTCATCCCATAGGGAGGTTCCGATAGCTTTCTGGGTACTAAGCTCAAAAGCTGTACCCACACTAATTGAAAGGTTTCTGTCCATTTTAATATTTTTCTCTGTTTTTTCAACCAGCCTCATAAATATCTTTCCGGCTGTCTTTTCCCTCGCAGATGCTGCGAAACCCTTGCCGCCCTTTTTATCAACGTAAGCTTACGATTTTACCTGCTTTTCCCAAGCAGTGTCCTGCCTCTCTCGAGCAGTGCCGGTGCTGTCTTTCAAGCCACCGTGGTCCGCGGCAATTCCCCCGCCTTTTCAGTAGCGTTGCCTCTTGTTCCTCTTCGGATCACGTCGGAGGTCGCCAAATGTAGGGTTTAGGGATTAATCCGTGCGGGGCCCGGACGACGAAACACCAATGTGATGATTAAAGTCGCCAGTTTATTGAGCTTAGCTAATCATTTTTATACAATTCTCTAAGTTGGTGAGAGACTTTGATTGGCTACTACATGCAAGCACTTGGTGTCCACACGCACAAGCATAAGCGGTGATTGGTTACATCGTACTGTCCACGCGCATAAGCATAAGCGGTGATTGGTTACATCGGTACTGTCCACGCGCACAAACATAAGACATAATTGGTTGTGTTAATTAGAGCATACAAGACTTGTCTTAGTCCAATTGGTCAAGATAAGCCCCTGAATTGAGGTTGTTTGTGCCAAGTTCCCTTTATCGTGGAATGTGCACCTGTGTTTTCCTAATTGGGATCTTTCTTCTTCTATCTTCTTATTTATTCTGTTCAAGGCCTTCTAAAGGCGCCTGGAACAATCTTGTGACCATGAGCTATTTTCAGGTCCAATAACTAACTTCCATATAACTGAACCCTACACAAACTGTTTGGTTTTGGTTTTCTGATATATTATCAGGTAAATTTTGCAGCAAATAAAGTTAACAATTTTATTGGATATATGCTGTCAGAGTGGTTGGATTCTAACAGTACAAAAAAAAAAAACATTTTCATTACACGTAACTCAGAAATTTAAGGAATCAGAAAGCTTTGGTGGTCATTAAAAAGAAACTTTTCTCTATCCAAGTTTAGGAACTAAATGGATGAAGACTTCAAGGTATTCCTACTGTAAAAAGGAATTGATTAATCAGAACTTATGTCACAACAGTCTTGGACAGCAAGTTGCAAAGAAGTGAAATTTGCTTGGATTTAAAAAGGAAGGAAAAACATTGATTAAGAAGCATATGAAATATTTATTTATAAGTATTTTTCTAATGCATTCTGCTTGTAGCAAGTCTGTACTATGAGGTTCTGTACTGTGAACACCTATGCACTCTGTAAAATGAGCTTTACAGATCAGCCTTACTGAATTGCTCACTGAAGTACTAACCAGGCATGATGATGTTCTTACTTGTGCTTCACAAAATCATAGGGATGAGTTGATTGGGTTTTTTTTTTAATTTTTTTTTTTTTTTAAGATGCTTTTTCAGAGAGTAAGATAGGACCACCCTGGAGCAAAAAAGGCAACATACATCCATCTGAAACAGAAACAGTGAACGGACCAAACTTTCAAAAGGTGGGTATCCAAACTGTATTCTTTTTCCAACCCAGGTTTTTGTTCCCTCAGTAAGGCAGACACCTCTGTTCTTACTCTGCAGGATGGATACTTCATTCCCCCTGCCATCCTAGTAGCCACACTGTGTAGCTCTTCCTTCCGAATTCATGTCTCTTGAGCCTTTGTGATTAGAGTTGTGTTTTGAATTCTAGATAAACTCTTAACAGGGTTTTATAGGGAAGTATTAATACCCTCCATCTTTGCTAGAGTGACTCTGCCTGATAAATATTGGTTGTTTCTTTAATGACCACATCAGATTGGTGTCTCTTGTTCTTCCAAGCTGACTATCTGCAAGGAGATTTTCCTCCTTCTATATTAATTCCAGCTGATTAACTTCCAGCACATAAGAGGATTTTCTTTGATAGCATTGTACAGTGTTACAGCTGTTAGTACTGCTATGTTGTCTCCCATTTCTCACTTTGTTCCCTAAGGTCATTTGGTTCTCTCTACATAATAATCCGTTTCTCCTTTCTGGTTATGTCTTCCAGGTCTGCAACATCCACACGTTTTATTAGTAGAGTTACAAGTCTTTTCATTGCATAAAGGTCATTAGGGAAAAGCTGAACACAGCATGTCCTAATACCTGAGATGTTCTCCTAACAGCTTCCCTCTAGTTTGAAAGTTCCTTATTTACCACAGTGCCCTTTACTTCCTAACCCATTTTACAATCAGTTTCGTAATTCCCAACTTCTCTACTGTAGCAATTCCCCTGAATGCCTTACTGTAATCCAGGCAAATTGGATCTAGCATGTTTCCCTTGTCTACGGAAAGCCAGTGTCTTCTCAAAGAAAAGTGTCATCTGTACCTTGCATGATTTGCCTTTTTTTCTGTTCTCCATCCGCATTGCAGCAACAATTATTCTTTTGGGCCTATCAGTGGTTCTTGAATTCTCCTGAAAGAAAATTACAGCTTTTAGTGGGAGCTTCATCTCAGAAAAATCTTCAGGATGATGTGAAAATGGATTTGAAATATGCTGTAAGAAAGACAAAGAAATGGTTGCACTGCTTCTACTACATTTTAATGTCTCTTTAACTAACAACCTCCACAGAAACATCGGCATTCAGTCTGTGCTGATACTCATGCTAGTGCTGTGTAATGATTACAATAAACCTATTTACATGAGGAACACAAAACGTTATAACAACAATCCTCTTTACCAGGCAATGAAGTTTGGTGAGTTTTCTATGTTTCGCAAGAGTTTTTGTTTATTTTTTGGAGCCATGTGAAGGGAGAGGATCATTCTAGTTTCTTAAGAGAGAACAAGAGTTTGATTATTTGTGATTATTTCTGATAATGATTTTTAGCAGGAGGGGAGGGTTGGCAAAGCAGTAAGAGAACTGAAGGATTTGCCAGTCAAAGACTTTTCAGAATAAAACGTCCAGCACTAGAATTTGCCACTTTGAAGCAAGTCAGCTTAATTAAATAATTATGCCCTTAATAGATGTGTAACCATGTAGAAAATCGTGACTCCAGAGTTTTAAATATTTCTAGAACTGGCATTAAAATTTTGCATTAAATTTGCATGATAAGCTTTGAAAAGATGTTTTCAGTAAACCTAGATAAATGATGTCTTGAATGTCATTTCTTAAGGCACTGCAGCAGCCTTTTTCTTGGTCATGAAAAAAGAATTATTTATTTATTTATTCAATAGTAAGGCTGTCAACATGAAAGGAAAAAATAAAAACAAACACAAAACCCGAGGGTACTCTGTTTCTTCTGTCCAAACACACAGTAACAGAAACAAGTGCAAAACATTAATAAATCTACTCCAGAAGTCATTAGTCATCTGTGGACACTGCATGGAAAAAAATACCTATCATCTTTGTGACATGAGTGGAAAGTCCACCCAGAAGTTGTGTAACAGCAATGAGAATGTGTCAACAGACATTAACAGATTAAAGGCTCCCACCTAACATCTACCCTATCTGTATGGGTTTGAATGTTTTCTTTGTTTTTTTGAATTTGAGATACACTCTACCTATTTGTTCTTTATAGACCTCAGAAGAAAGTGTCTCTCTTAAACTCCATTATTTCTGGATTTGGGGCTTCTGTCAGAAACAGTGCAAGAACAAACAGTATTCAAAAGATCCCATTTTGCTTCCAGCTAAATTTACTCAATGTCAAAGCAAGTGATTTATTTATTTATAAAGCAAAAGCAACTCGGTTTTCAAATCACTAAGATTCATATGAGGCGGGGGAGGGCCAAGCTGGAGACAAAGTTACATGCTTGGTTCTTATTTTATTTAGCTTGGTTCCCCTGTTAAATGTGACCCTGTGGCAGTTTATGGCCCCCATATGGTGTACAGTTTGAGTGAAAAATAGATCCATTTGGCCATAGTTTCAGGGAATGTTTTTCTAGTCTTTTACACTGCTGAAAGCTTTATTGATGCTATCCATGGGAGAAGATATAGACTTTCAAATAAATCTGCTCAATATTTACCTGCTGATTGTCTCAGCTTATGCCTATGCTTTCTATGCAATTTCAAACAAACCTTTAATGAAAACAAAACAGAAAAATTGCTTTTATTTAACTTTTCATAACTGAATGGTAATTTAGGAGCTCCTCCTGTTAGGGCATCTATCTAAGTGTTCATTTTTTTTTGATTCTTCTTTTTTTTTTTTTTTTTTTTTTTTTTTGACTGCAAGTACGCCTCTTTTTTTTCCCCCTAACATTGGACTCAAGTAGATATGGAGTGAAATTTGTTCCTGTTCTCTGACATTTTTTATTGGATTTAAAAGATTTTTCACTTTTTACATGGGATCAAGCCTATGTCTTTCAAAGCCTTTGTCAAAAGCCACAGAAGGCAAGATATTAATTTGGTGACTGACATACCTTAAATGCAGTAGGCTCAGATATAAAATGAACAAGGCTCAAACCTTGGTCTTATTGATCACAAATGATATGCTAGTTGCAAAAGTTAAGTTTTGGATCAGTGGGCTATTTTGCCACTCTTCTTCACCCAGTTTTAGCAAGCAAGTATATCCTGTGAGTGATCAGTTTGGGCCAGAGAAGTTGACTAAAAGCCCCATGTTTCCACAAAGAATTTTTTTCATGAAACCATTTTCCCAATGGATTTTTTTAAAAAAAAATCTTATCCAATTTTTCTAATAGTGATACAGGCACTCCAAATTTGAGGTACTTGCAGATCTTGGTCACTATACATTCACAATATGAGACTCTTCAAATTTGGAAAACACTGAAATGTGGATCAAAAGAAAGGCAGAAATTCAAAGTTTTATTAGAATTTTTTTGTTTGTTTTTTTTTTTTTTTGTTGGGTGTGTGTGGTTTTCACATCATAATGTGAAATGTTTGAGAAACCACCCCAGTACTTCACTGAACTATAACTCTGCCTTTTTGATGTTTTCACTTCATTCAGCTAAGGTAGATACAAACATAAATCCAAAGTTCACCTGCAACATTTTAATAAAGGATTATACAGGATCATGAGTTCATAAAATTATAACTACTTGATGTTATTGTTAATGCAGTTTCTTCTGGATCATGTACAATGTATTAATACTCTGTAGTTAACAGGCCGTTCTAGTAGAATTCAATGTATAGTGACATAAATAAGTCATCATGGAATGGAAAAAATTTCTTATAGGGGAAAGCTCAACTGATTCTGGTCTGCTTATCCAAAAACAGAAAGGACCATTGCATGCCATTTCTTGTGTCAGGCTTGCAGGTGCTGTGAAAGAGAGGTCTCCCATAAAGACCATTGGCTTCCTGATTGAAACTTCATATGCCAGTGTCCTGCATCAGGAGGGGACAAATGCCCCCAAGGAATGCAGTCCATAGTTGCCATCGGCAACTCTGTGCAGACCCTTGTAAGGCAGCACAGTGTGTTGGGTGGCAGAATCCCTTAGTCCTTGTTGGCAGTATATACTGAGCTGCACCAAGATGGGTAACAGCCCACAGAAGATGCTCATGCAGCATGCTAGTGCCCACACCGTCCTCCAAGTATCCTGGTGCCCTGCAGACAGACGCATAACTTGAAGTCACTACCACGTCTTCTTATTCTTCTTTCCCTGGGCTTTTTTGTTTTAGAAACTGCTGAGAAGCTGCAGTTGTTGTCTTACCAGCAGCCACCAGGCACATGGGAATGCAGAATAAGCAGGAATTTCCATTGCTCCAGGAGCTGACTACACTGCCAGGAGTCAGACTGACTTCAGCTCCTCAAGGTTCATGAGAAGTAACTGCAGTACAATGCCCTTGCTCCTTTGTCACTGTGCCTCACGGTGACTTGATGAGATCATTTGACCAGATGATAGGGGAGCTTCAGAGACAGTCCAGTCCTCAGGCAACCCTAAACTAAATTCTGTAGCTTAACTGCTGAAGAATATGCTGCAGTTAAAAAATCAGGGCCAGACTTCTTGACAGACCAAATTTGCCCAGATTGAGTACTCTACTACCATATCTACAACCTCTTCCCTACTCTTCATTCCTTTGGGGATGTTGCTGGTGTGCCTGTGGTAGTCTGCACTTTGTTGTGCCAGCATACGCTCTCGGGCATTGCTTTCAAGTGTCACTCAATATAAAATGCATATTTGTAGGCTCCAGGGTGCCTAACTAAATCTAATGTAAAGGCTGTAGTCTGGAATCTTTATTTTATCATTTCTCAAACTGATCCCAGCTTAGCATCCTTGCATACATAAACAAGTCCATGGGGCCAGATGGGATCCACCCAAGGGTACTGAGGGAGTTGGCAGAAGTGCTCACCAAGCTACTTTCAATCATTTATCAGCAGTCCTGGCTAACCAGGGAGGTCCCAGTTCACTGGAGATTAGCAAATGTGATGCCCATCTACAAGAAGGGCCAGAAGGAGGATCTGGCCAATTATAGACCTGTCAGTCTGAGCTTGGAGCCAGGGAAGGTTATGGAGAAGATCATCTTGAATGCCATCACATGGCATGTACAGGACAACCAGGTGATCAGGTCCAGCCAGCATGGGTTTATGAAAGGCAGGTCCTGCCTGACTAATCTGATCTCTTTCTATGACAAGGTCACCTGCTTAGTGGATGAGAGAAAGGCTGTGGATTTTGTTTACCTGGACTTTAGTAAAGCCTTTGACACCATTTCCCACAGCATTCTCCTGGAGAAACTGGCTGCTCATGGCTTGGCCAGGTGTACTCTTTGCTGGGCAAAAAACTGGCTGGATGGCCAGGCCAAAAGAGTTGTGGTAAATGGAGTTAAATCCAGTTGGCAGCCAGTCACAAGTGGTGTTCCCCAGGGCTCAGTATTGGGGCCAGTTCTGTTTAATGTCTTTGTCAGTGATATGGATGAGGGGATCAAGTGCACCCTCAGTAAGTTTGTAGATGACACCAACTTGGGCAGGAGCATTGATCTCCTTGAGGGTCAGAATGGTCTACAGAGGTATCTGGACAAGCTGGATCAATGAGCCAAGGCCAATTGTATGAGGTTCAAGAAAGCCAAGTGTCGGATCCTGCACTTCGGTCATAACAACCCCATGCAACGCTACAGGCTCGGGGAAGAGTGGCTGGAAAGCTGTCTGGCAGAAAAAGAGCTGGGGGTGTTGTTTGACAGCCAGCTGAATATGAGTCAGCGGTGTGCCCAGGTGGCCAATAGCATCCTGGCTTGTATCAGAAGTAGCGTGGCCAGCAGGACTAGGGAAGTGATTGTTCTTTTGTACTCTGCATTGGTGAGGCTGCACCTCAAATAGTGTGTTCAGTTTTGGGCCCCTCATTACAAGAAAGACATTGAGGTTCTGGAGCACATCTAAAAAAGAGAAACAAAGCTGGTGAAGGTTCTAGAGAGCAAGTCTTATGAGGAACGGCTGTGGGAACTGGGGTTGTTTAGTCTGGAGAAAAGGAGGCTGAGGGGAATCCTTATTGCTCTCTACAACTACCTGAAAGGAGGTTGTAGCGAGATGGGTGTCAGTCTCTTTTCGCAAGTAACAAGAGATAGGACGAGAGGAAATGGTCTCAAGTTGCACCAGGGGAGGTTTAGATTGGATATTAGGAAAAATTTCTTCACTGAAAGAGTTATCAAGCATTGGAACAGGCTGCCCAGGGAAAGGGTTGAGTCACCATACCTGGAGGTATTTGAAAAGACATGTAGATGTGGTGCCTAGGGACATAGTTTAGTGGTGGACTTGTCAGCGTTAAGTTTATGGTTGGACTCAATGATCTCAAAGGCCTTTTCAACCTAAACAATTCTATGGTTCTATAATTCTTCTGTCCCCTTCCAGACTGTATGAGGCCCCAGGTAGAGGCAGGGAACTGCAGCCATTTCTTATGCTCATGCTTTAGACTGGGACATTTCCAGGTTTCTGCACCCAGCAACCTAAATGGTTGACAAGTGTTGTTTCACAGTTAAATCACTGCTACTTTTCATTGTTGTGCTGTGAGGGGCAAAAGAATTCCACCCATCACTTCTGGATTGATTTAGGCACTCTCTGAACAACAAGTGTTAGTTTTATTTTCACGTCTGGAAAGGCACGGTCTTCACCCTTGTTAGGGGTTCTAGGAGAATCAAAGCACAAAATTAGCAAAATTATTATAAGCAAGTTGGAGGAAGAAAAATAAACTAGGAAAACAAGCCAGCTAGCATAATCTACATCTTCTCATACTTGCCTGGAACGCACATGCAATAGCTTTGTGGGACAAGCTCAGAAAAATCAATACTCCAAATGAAATATCATTGGAATCTTCTTCTCATTTCAGCTGTGGTCTCAGTGAGGAGCTGTAATGTATCTATGAATAATGTTTAGCTTCAATCTCTTTTACAGCCGTTCCAAACAGATGAGCAATTTTTGAAAAGCAACTGTTGAAGATGCACTTTTGCCTCTTCATCAAAAGCATATAAAAATGAAATATATTGCAGTATTTATTGCAATGTATTACAAACCTTCATGGTGATCCAATACAGATGCTTCTTTTTCTCTGTGGCACCGACCTTCAGAAGTGATGATGTGAAAAGCCCTAGTTTTTATGACAGCTTAACTCAGAATACATTACAGCTTCTGTATTAACATGTATTTGAAGCTCTGCTGTAAACTTTGAATATGAAAAGAAACTCTGTACCTTGTATTCCAACTATAAAGTTTAAATATGAAGAGAAAGATGTTCATGGAAGTATAAGCAGGATTTCACAATATTTATTTGAAATGAAGTTCCCTTTTTAACTTGCCCTACCACACAAATATTTCTTTCTGGGTGTTCCATGAATTTTGCACTTGTTAAGTGAATCTAATTATTGACAATCTAAAGGGCACTAGACAAGCAATACATAGACGTGCATGATACAGCCATGTGTAGATATACCGGTTACTTAATAGTTAAATTTGAAAGCAGGATTCCAAGACAAGATGTGTGTGAGCAACAGCTGTAAGACACAGGCCGTCTTTAGCTGTAATGAACTTTGTGATCCAGTCTTGTCAACTCAACCCAAGCAAACAACTCTTAACACTGCTCACTGAAGGTCATTTGCTGTGCCTGCTTCAGTGGTGAAAAGCTCAAGAGAGCTACAGAAGTGATTCCTCTCCAGAGTCCCTGATGGCCTATGGCCGTCGCCCCTTGGAGGCGCTGGTTGACTCCATCTGTTGCAGGCCCCAGACTTCAAGGCACTATTTCCACAATCAAGGGCTCCAGGAACGGGCACTCCTCTAATGAAGGAACGACACTAGTGGTTACTGCTATAGCCATGCAGGCACGGCTCTCCTGCCAACTTTGGTGGTCTCCCAGAAAAGCAAAGAAAGGCACAACACCCATTCCTGGAAAAAGGTGGACCTCTTTTGGAAACCACCACTTAAGGTTGTCAGCTTTGATGCTGCAGCTGGCAGCATTTTACTGCCAGGAGGTGGGGAAAAGATGAAGCAGAAAGGATGACCAGGAATGACATTTATGGAAGCATTCGGGGGGGGCATGGCTTGGCCTCCAAATAAATAGTTCTAATTATGTTTGGGTTCTTTTTGTTGCTTAACCTACATGTCTCATTTGTGTGTGTATGTGTTGTTTTACTCCCATGTGTTGCATATCCACACATCCTGTCAAGTATTAATTATATCTTTGCCTCAATGGGCTATGCAGTGAGACAGCTCTGGCTGAGATAATGCCCTCCCCTCTGCAGGTGAGGTGCAACTGATAGCAGGTCAAGGAACAGTGCTAGCTTTGTGATGCTTCAGTTCTGCTCCTGGCCCACAGCTGTGCCAAGTGGGAAAAGAGCACCCAAATCCACAGTGTCCATCACAGAGACAACGCAGACAGGATTAGAGGTATGTCTGAATCTCCTGCTGGTGCAGAGAGACTTGGAGAGGAGGATACTCACTATTCACCGAGGAATGTCTTTATGAAAGAAAAGCTTTGTCTTTAGGGGCACTAGAGGTTTCCCCAATGCATGTGACTCCAGAAATTGGGTACTCACCTCCTCCCTGGGCTATAATTAGCTCAGACATTGATTGCAGAGGCAAAGATGGCTCATGATGGAAGGGGAACAAACTGGGGAGGGAGAAATCTGTCACCTGTCTATGATAGCTACCACCTTCCTTTGCTCTTCCACTTTCCTCCTGTGTGGAGGTCACAGGGTACTCATTTCGCAACCTTCTGATTCAGATACATGATCGTTCAGAGGATGTGCATTGCTCACAGATTTCGTGCTGTGGACTTTACGTAGCTCACTGATGGAAACAGCGAATAGCAATGAGACTATGCAGCAAGTCCAGAGAGGAGACTGGAGATCTGTAGGAGGAGAGGTCCATCATTTGGATCATAGAATCACAGAATCATTTAGGTTGGAAAAGACCTTCAAGATTATCAAGTCGAACCATTAACCATGTCCACTAAACCAGGTCCTGAAGTACCCCATCTACTCGCTTTTTGAATACCTCCAGGGATGGTGACTCAGCCACTTCCCTGAGCAGCCTATTCCAATGTCTGACAACCCTTTCAGTAAAGAAATTTTTCCTAATATCCAACCTAAACCTCCCTTGCTGCAACTTGAGGCCATTTCTGGGTTGTGTCTCAAGCAGATGAGTTCAAAGCAGCACTTGCTGCTTAAATGTGGCACAGTCACAGATGCAAAGGAGCATGAGAGAATTTTTAAATCCCAACATCATATCATGGAAGACATGTCAGGGTGACTACAAAAGGATCTGGAGGCTTCTGTGACTGTTGAACACACTTTCGGGCACTTGGGTCAGTTTAGAAATATTATCTGTGACTCTGGGCTAGTATTCTGGCACGGAAGGCCTTAGCTGGCCCCCTTCCCTTTTACAGATGGTTTTCAGTGCATCCCATGTCTTTGATGTAATAAATGTTGATCTGCCTTTATTAGTTGTGTCTACTGCAATAAATTGAAACTTCCATTCTATACTCCTGTCTGGAGCCAATTCTGATGTTTCTATTGTACAGTCACTTTTGGGATATTTCTATATTTGGAATGTTTCAATATTTTCAGTAAGGACATAAGTTTAGCTTGTGCTCAAAACATCCAGTTGGGAATAGTATGGATATGGGCAGCGTGGTGCTGAGACTAAGTAAAATAGCTTGGAATACATTACCTCCCACTCACTGCTAACAAGATTGCCTGACTTCTATAGTTTAAAAACGTGGGTGAGCTTACCTGCACCTGTTTGCATGTGATCATAAGATGTGCCTGTCCAAGTTCATGCAGCACTCTTAGTCTTTGTAAAGAAAGAATATTAAAAAAAGTCAGCTCAGTTCTTTGGCTTTGAATGGGTCTCTTAGAAATTATTAGGAGGGGTGAAAGTTAAGATGAATCATCAAATGAAGTACCTTATGCACATTTTAATATATACAAAGCACTCAAGTTCAAGAACAAAACTAATCCCTGTGAGAAGGAATAAATAAAACATACACAGTGTCCTTTTCAGTTCAGGCTTAACAGCAACTTTAACAGTATGTTAAGTCTGATTAATACCTTCTGCAAAGAAATGCATTTGATGCTTTGTGTGTTACACAATGCCACGAGAGGACATAAGATTCTTATGTCTTTCAAACTTGCCTCCTTTCCCCAGCAGAATTCTGATATCTGGGCTATGGAACAAGATCAAAAAAGAGCACTTTGGTGCCTAACACTCAAGAGGAGTGGAATTTAAGTTTCCCAGTCCAAAAGTAAACAATCCACACCACTTTTATTTAACTCATCAATTGTCTGACCATTTCCCTGACCTCTCAGTCAAGAGCATGTATACAACTTATTACACACTTAATGGAAGTTACCTCCTCCCAGCTGAGACATAACAACAGCTCCTTTTCTATTACAATGTAAAATAAACCCTGAAAAGTTTTCAAGTGAACTTCATCAGTCTGTCTGCAGAACAGAAGCCCATGCCAACTGTCAGCTACTCTCTGTTAAGGACACAGTCATTTCCAGCTGAAGAAGGTAGTAACCTCTTACATTGAGCTAACATCATCACAAGCAGTCACGTATTTTTAGCAGTAGTTACTTAGGTTCCTAATAAACTGTTTTGTATGTCCCCAGACATGCCAGGCTCTTGGGTGGGCTAAGCTGAGCTCAGCAGCTTGGTGTCTTCTTATGTCTGACTTGTGTGTATATCCCTAAAATATTGACTGAAATCATATTAAATTTGATGTCCTATCCTGGACAGTGTGAAGCTCACCAAAATGCCATTGAGGTTTAAAAAAAAGCTAAATGTAACAGCAGGAGGTTTGAACAAAAAACTGGAACTGTAGCTTTTATATTTGAGAGGAGGAAGGTCTTGTTCGTACTCTCTTTGTGTTATGTGTTCATGAAAAAAATCTCCTGGGAATGAGAGGGTATTTCGTGGTTTGTTCAGAGCCCAGTCATTTGGCATGCTCAGATACCAGTAGCAGTTCAGGCTCAGTTGTCCCCAGTAGTAAGAGGTTGTCATTCCTCCAGTGCTGCCTCTCTGTGGCTAGATCTACAGCCACAGGATAACTCATAGTTGGGTCTGTGTTACAAAGCGCACCGATGGCACCAGCCTTGCTCTTCAGCAGAAAACATTGTGTTTCTCGGCCTCTTGAAAGCCTCAGTGCCTTGCCCCTTGCTGCAACATATGCCATTCCCAACATATGCCAGCTTTATGGGAGTGCTGTGGCCACCCCAGTAGGCTTGAGCGTGAGCCGAGATGCTGCTGCCACCACTCACAGTGGGCCTTGCTGTGCCAGCCTCAAGGTGGAAGAAGCGTCTTGCAAATCTATATTCCAAGGTATTAAGCAAAATCAATTTATCAATACTTTTTTTAATGCCAGTGAAAAGTTTTGCCTGATGCATGAAGCACCAGAAAAAGGCTAAGTATCTACCATATACTGCAAAGAAAGTCTCTAAAAGTTGATTAAAACACATCTTTAGAGGACTTTGAAGTTTATAGCATGGTGAAGAAAGCCTTGCTGTACAGTCTGAAATAATGCTGGAGTATCGTGGCCCAAGATTTAGGGAAACAAAAATGAAAGAGGATAGCACCTGTCAAGCGGTTACTAGTGAGGGAATTCCTGGGGAAATTGTTTAAGGGAGAAAGGGATGAAACTGCAGAAGGAATCATGTATTTTCTAGACCTGGAACAACAATGTGTTCATTAACCTTTGGCAGTAAAACTGTAAACAGTAAAACTGAAAGTAGGGGGCAGGCACCCTGTCAGTGTGCCTGAGGCAGGCAAGTGGGTGATGGAGTATAGGCTACACCATTCCCCAGAGGGAAACAAGGCCTGTGAACATTTTTCTCTTTCTGCAAGCATGGCACCTAGCCAAAGGCTGGGGAGTCTCAATCCAGAGGGAAACAGCTGGGACAGAATTAGCAGAGATGACATGTGAACCAAGCTTTCCTAAATGACACAGAGAAAAGACAGAAAAGATGATTCAAGATTTTTGTGGAGACCAAAGAGCAGAATCCCTGCAGGAAGCAAACCAAAAAAGCCCAACAAAGGGAGCCGGGAGGAGCTTCCCAGAAATGCAGGCAGAAAGCGCTTACAGGTAAAGCTTCTCAGAGGCTCACAGAAAAAGGGATAGGAAAGGTGACAATTCTGTGTACTCAGGGAGCAAATCACAACAAAAATTATCTGTAAGAGCTGAAGGGTCAATGGGGTGCAGCAGGACAAGTGGCAACAAGCTTGCAGGAAGAGCACAGGATTGCTGGGTGGAAAGCAGGGAGCAAACAGCATCATCTCAGAGGAGCTTTGGGCCAAGGGGGGTTACACAGGGTTTGCGGCAACTCAGAAAGCTACTGAGTGGACTAAAATGAGTCCTGGAGAAAGGACCTGCTTACAAGCATGCAGGGAGCAAGTTCCTAATGGTATTGCTATTGCTGGCTTTCTCAAGATAAGCTTTTCTGTGTTTCAACTCTCTTTGGTGTTTATTGTAGAGTTCTCCAGAAGGACCAGACATCGGCAAATCTGCTGGCAGGGCTCTGAGGGTGCTAAGCCGCCTTAATTGCCCTTTTCAGGCTTCACATGGGGCCTCCATCCACACCTGCCTATGGGGCCTGTGGCTTCTATTTAAGTCAGACCTCGGGGTTCAGTCCTTTTCTGAGCTATGTTGTAAATGTACGTATGACTGGATCTATCTTTTGCTGTCCTGGCTTGCTGCCTGGGTCTTCTAGACATACTCTGGACTTATAGTGTGTTGTCTCTAGGCCTGTATTGAGGCCTGGCTCTGCAGTGGCTGGCTTGACCAATGTGGTCAGCACACCACTCATGGCTGTTAGTGGTCCCTGTGTGCCACAGACGTACCTCTTCGTATGGAAGCAGAGAAAGCTGTGCTGGTCTGAAGATGCAAGACACAAGTTGGGCCCATACAGCGGTGCTGGCCCTGCCAGGACAAAAATTGCAACTTTGCACTTCAATACCTAGCCAGCCTCTGCGCTTTCTAGAGCGAGTTGCCGGAGAACAGACTGCAAAGCTTTGGACAGGGAGGCATGCCACCCTGTGAATGCATGTAAGGGTGGGAGAGATTACTTTTGTATCAGCCTTGGTGACTATGGTAGAAAGCCTGGTTCTTTTAAAACCAGAATGCTTTCACCCTAAGTTTCATGTAGAAGCTTAAAGTCAGAGAGCACTGAAAGAGGACAAGCGACTTGCAGTTGCTCTTAAAATTGAATAGTGCTATATAATCTCAATAAACAGGAGTGCAATAGCAGAGTTAGTCTTTCAGAAAATGCACAGTATGCTGATAGTCAAAGTCAGCTCAGTGTGGTTTAAAGGCTGCCACCCCTCCAGCTGCTCTAACTCTGGGAAGGTGGGAGGCAAGTGTGAGCAGTGGGACTCGGATTGTACTTGAGAAGGTTTATACTCCTTGGTGATGTGACTCCAGCTTATGCAGGGCTGGAACTGTATACTGCATGAAAAAAACAACAGCCTGGAGTAGCGTGTGGTTTTTCTGCAGGTGTATTTGCCAATTAGCTTGTCATGCCTGCCCTTGCAAGTGTGCCTGGCTGAACAGTCTGTGATGCTGCATTGCTGTCCTGGATTTCCCTCTTGTCTGGGTGAAGGCAGGAAGGGGGGAGGTTTTCTGGAAGCATTCCTCCTCCAGGAGTTCAACTGCTGCACCTCCAGCTGCTGTAGTGTTTGCTTCCCCAGCCTGCTCCCCCATGTAGAGCCCTCTTGACAACATGAATATCCACAATTGCTGCAGCTCACCTGAGCAGCTGCAGCAGCCTGCACTTAATAGAGCCAACAAGGGAATGTTCAGGGCTGCTTTCTGTCTGCTTCTAAAAGCAGTTCAGGGTCCTTTCCCTGGCTTTCTTCGCCTACACCACAGAGGGGAAAAACATTCCAAATGAATATAAGGTAAAAGATTTGATGGACTCCTATCAAACATGCAGCATGTCTGTTCTAATTAAAAATTAGACTACGATGAGTGCATAATGATGACTGTGTCAATTTCCCCAGTCAGCATGCAGCTTCATTGTCACAAGCATTTCTGTTCTTAAACTTAAATACATGTGAGATGTCTTGTCTTGTTCCACCACTGGGTCAGGACTAATTGACTCTGGAGAGTAGTACTGGGCACATGAAGATGAAGGGTAGTGTCATGCTTACAGATTGATCCACATAGTAGCGCCTTTCACTGCAGTTCGTACTTGATGCATTCCGTATTTCCTTTTTTTCTTATCTTGAGGGTTTTGGTAATTCTGCTCTGTCCAATTGCCTGTTCCTGAGGTGAGACTTTGAGGTGCAAATCTGCTGGTCTTGGGTTCATCTGTCCATGCCCCTGTCTCCAGGGGACCCATTAAGAGCTAATAAATTTTTCCTGACTCCGGACTTGGTAAAACAACAGAGACAGCTCAGGATGTCTAGAAGCAGGGTCTTGCTGGGCACAGTGGCTCCTGTCTTTTCCTTGGAGTTGCCTTCCTTGGACAGGTAGACTATCAGCTGCAGAGACCTGCTGTCTTGTTCCCATTGATAGCCCCCCGCCCTGGACCCAGTTCTTTGCCATTTAATGTCTCCAATTCTGACAAGACTAGACGGCCTTTTATGGGTGTGGTGCTTTTTAGGGCAAAATTATGACTAGTGTAGCACATGTCCATATGATCTTGTTTCATTGAATCTTTTGAAGTTCTTTCCAATTTCTAGGCTTGAATGGTTTAGGAATGTACAACTGGAAAACAAGCTCCAGGTGACAATATCCTAAAATGTGGCATAACCAGATGCACTTCCAGAGATTACTCTTACGTCTTGGGTAATCTCTGTAAGAATGCCTGTAATCCTTTAATCCTATATCCCCCAAAAATCCTATTAAGTATAATGGAAAGTTCAAAAAGACCACAGCGGAAAAATATTAAGCAAGGCAGCATTAAGTCTGAATTATCCTGAATTTCGGTTAATCTCACTTGTGCACAACTTGCCCTTCTCACTTGAATCTGTCACAATTGTAAACATAGGCTTTGTAGATTTCAGTCAGTTTTAATTGAAAGCCAAAGACAGTAAAGTACATTTCATACACTTTTAAAGATGTTCCTTAAAGAAATTGATTTTGTTTAATGACCTTTTTGTATTTCTTATGATAATGTATCAAATATGAATCCCTGGTTTAGAAAAAGCCATTGTATGGGGTGGACTGAAAGAACAGTATGTCATCAAAATGACCTATTTCCAGAATTCACTCAACAATTTGTTAGAATGAGAGATTTATCTAACTGAGGCCCAATTTTAAAATAACTGTGTAAATAGAATAATTTCAATCTCTTTTGAGAACAGGTAAAGCAAACTTCAGAGCATGCTACAAGGATCTGATGTCTTCCCAGCCACCTAAAATAAATTACCTTTAGTCTCAATGGTAAAATCATGTAAATCAGCATGGTTTGTACAGCAATCAATCAACAGTTCCCTATTTCCAAGTGAAGTGGTGTATTTCTGCCACTGATGCATGGCTGATTGGCAAAAGCCAGGCTTTAAAGTAAGGGGGAAGATTAGGAGCAGTTGAGACAACTGTTACATACTTTGATTCTGAAAATAAGTTAAAATCCTTTTTAGGACTACAGGTACTTAATTATCTGTACTGTCCAGCTGTCCTTGGATAAAGGGGAGCTTTTCTTCTGGGCTTCAGACTGACCTAGACTTTCCTGCAATATCTTTCTCTCCTCTGCTGGTATTGAGACATAAATGACTGTTCTCAGGTGCTCTCTATTTGAAAAACTATACTGAACACTAGTCCAAAGTGAGACTATTCTATAAGAATAGGCCAAGTTTGGGGCTGAGAGAAAGAAAATACTTGATATCAGATTGGAGACCTTGGAACATGGGAAATAACAGCTGCAGGGTGTGCATCAGGTGAAAGACATCAGATATTAGATGGGTATTTGAGGAAGGAGAGAATTGGCTTTAACATCCATTAAAGAAACCAGAATATTTTTTCCTAAAGGTAATGCAAATAAATATAGGATGGTGATAAATTTGTAGCCTGTAAAACCTCATACTTCATAAAGCATCACTCATTCTTACCTGAGCATTAGACTATGCAGCAAAACCACAAGTTTGGTTTGTACATGTGGGCCATAGCATAGCACACTTTAAAGAGATGATTAGGAGTCAGTGATCCCCAAACCCACTATCATCACATGGTTCGGGCTGGCTTCAAGATCTGCAATCCATGCATTGATCTCTTTGATGCTTGTACAAAATGTCTTTACATAAAAGTGGAAGTTTCAGGGTATGGCAGGCTTCATGCTGGGACAAGCACATCTCTTTTTCCACTGATTAAGGCACTTTGCTTGAGGATTCTCCAGTTCTTTAAAGGAGGGTAGAAAGGAGGGAAAAACAAACTAACAAGCACAAATCTTGCCCCTTTCTGGTGGGGAGCAAGATGAACCAGAAATAACTGGTAGGACAGTAAATGATAGCCTTTTCCAGCTGCCGTTCTCATATGCTTGCAACGTGAGGTGGTAGAATAGGCACCTGGCCCAAGACCTTGGACTTGCATTAGACTATATGAGGAACAATTTCCCGGCTACACACAGGGCAAGAGAGGCTTTGGGACTTGAATTTGAAATGGTAGTTTGAGTGGTTTTCCTTACATACAGGGTGTGGCTGGGATGGAGTTAATTTTCTTTATAGCAGTTCGTATGGCACTGTGTTTCAGATTTGTGACCAAAACAATGCTGATGACACTGTTCTAGCTATTTCTGAACAGTGTTTGCACAGCACCAAGGCCTTCTCTGCTTCTCACCCTGCACCCCTGCCTCCCCCACCAGTGAAGAGATTGGGAGGGGAAACAACCAGGCAGATGACCCAAACCAACCAAAGAGCTACTCCATGCTGTGTGATGCCATACTCAGGAATAAAACGGAGAGGAGGGGAGTTTAGGGAAGTTAGCATCTTTTGCTCCGGAACTGGGCGGGCATCAGTCTGTCCATGGGAGGTAGTGAGTGAATACCTTTGCATCTCTTGTTTTATGTCCTTCTTTCTTGTTTCACTTCTTCTTTGCTTATTAAACTATTTTTATCTTGACCCATAAGGTCTCTCTTACTTTTCCTTTTTTTCTTCCCCTGTCCCACTGGGGGTGGGGGAGGGAATGGAGTTAGGAGTGGTGTGGTGCTTAGTTGCCTACTGGGGTTAACCCCCAACACCTTATCTTGTTTCCTATGGTTTTTTTACTCTCTTCATAAGCATGTTTTCTCTCTTTGTTTTTAAATTAATACCTTACCCTAGCTAGAGATGAGGATTATGGTAAAATACCTAACAGGAAACTCATCTGCACATCTGTGACACTTTGAAACAAAGAGATAACAACTCTTCAGGTCTGCAGCCCCAATACTTTTCTCCAGATTACCCAAAGAGTATAAAGCATAATTTTGCTGTAATGCATAGGCTGATGTGGGAACTGGAAATTTTAGGGATCAGTAAAGGTGAAGCATCTTCTAGTGACTGGTGTTACTCAGGTCAGGTCCTGGAAAGCAGGGAAGACTCAGTTCCTGGATCAGCTTGTAACTGTGTTTTTTTTAAATCTGTAACAGAGTAGGTGACACTATGAATAGCACATTGTGGTATAGTTAATAATGACTTTCATAAATATTTACTGGACTTTCCTAATCTGGTGCAGTTACTACAAAGTAGCTTCATTTTTTCTGTGATACCTTAATGGACAGCAGATTTTGAAAGGGGTATACTTCCTCAAACTATAAAACAATAGTATGTTATAAACCTCTGCATAACCTCATCTTTACTCTGAATAGGATTTTTTAGTGGTCCAGTGCTCTCAGTGTCATCATATTAGGGCCACAAATCTCCTATGATTCCCTGTAAGAGTGAAAAACGCTGTGTGTGCAGTAACCCCTACAGGAGTCTATGCAAAGCTTATCTATTCAGCATGAAGCCATGCAGAACTTACAAACTTCCCACTTATGGTGTCTGCTAGGGTTATAAAATGTGTTGAAGTACTGTGGAGTATGGGGCTTTACCACAGGTTCTAGGCATGGCAGATCTGATTGGAGACCCTGTTCCCATCAGTCCTTTTCTCACCTTTCCATTGGTTAGAACAGCTACATCCCAATCACCACTTCCATTTCTGGGCCTACTGGTACCCAAAACCTCTAGTATCTTGGTTTAAAAAAAAAAAAAAAAAAAAAAAAAACAACCAAAAAAACCCAAAAAAACAAACTAGATAAGCTGTTTAGAAATTTCACTGTAATCTTCCTAAGTATTCAAAGGTATTAGTCTGAGTTGCTATGTAATAAAAACCATTCTCTAGTCAAACCTGAGCAATGGCCCTGCAAGTAAACAGTAAAGGAACTCTACAGTCATGAAGTTGATCAGATATTTTGTGCTGTCCCATGCAGAAACAGTTAAAAGATAAATGGTGGAGCTTACTACTAATAAAACATAGTACATGTTGGACATTTCAGAGTCCATATGTAGGTAGGTGAACGCCTTTGAAAATAAATTTCAGAAGCCAAAGCTGCTGTTTATGGTACCCAAAGACAGCCTGAGTAACTTCAATAGGTAATGAGATAGATTTAAGCCCAGACTCTTGTTAAACAGTAAAAAGAAGGGGGTTTAGACCCCCTTTATTCTTATTTATAAGTTGTATTTATAAATTTGTAATGGAAATAGAGGAGGTCAGCCATTATATTGCTGTATGGTGACACTAACCAAGTAAAATAGCTAGAGATTGGCAATTAATATGGAAGAACAGTTATTGGAGAAACAATTAGATATAAAGTATGCTATGGCAGATCCCCAGTTCTAGAACGTCTTGCTTAATTGCTTTGTCGTCAGTACTGAAAACTTTGCTGGTGCGATTTCTGAGAAAAAAAATCTGATAAACAGGACTTAATACAGCAAGGTTTAACTAAAACTGCCTTTATATATGTGCATATGTGTCCCTCATGCAGATTTGGTTTTGGATGTTGTGAATGAATAGCAGAAGGGATTGCACTTTATTATTCCATGTTCAAGGTGATTCTTATAGGTCAAGAAAAAGTACAGACTAGTTTAAATGACAAGCTCCTTTTTAGTAAGAAAAGTAGAAAGCTCACATACTGGTGCTCTAGGAAGTATATTTTTGTATGTGTAAAATAAATTATTTCTATATGGGGGCAGAAAGAAAGGGGTAGAGCCCAACACTGTTTTGATCAGTTATAGCTGTTGTGGTTTGCTTTTTTTTTTTCTCTGAAGTGTTTGCAATATGCTTTAGTCATGTTGAGGTATTGCAGTTTTGACCTCTTTCGATTTCTTATTTCATTGTAGCATCTTATTTTAAAGCCCAGATTCTACAGAGTAACAAGATTAGTCTTCTGCACTACAAGAGTGAGCCAAGAATGATTGAAGACAATCTTGGGATAGTTTGAAAGTGCTTTCTAGTTACGTCTTGGACAGCATTGCAAGTTGGAAGTATTTCTCCGTAAGAGTAGGGCTACAATAACATGACATTCCTTCAGAGTTAGTGCAGGTATCTCTACAGAGTACAGTACTGTGCTGTGTTGACAGATTTATTCACAGCTTTGAACACACTTCATCTGAACTTGTTGATGCCTCTTTTTATGTTCCTGTGCAAACTAATCTTTAATGCTCAAAGGAGCAGGAGGCAAAAATGCCTGCATTTGAGGCCAGGCTATTCCTAGAATTAGATGGGAATAGCAGTCTTAGTCTGATGTGGGCAATACAGCTGTGCAGCATGGTTTTGATACCTGCAATGGCAGCGTGACCTGTGTGTGCACAGAAGTCATCAGGCATCTGCTACTATCTGCACTATGTATGATGCCCTATATATCAGTGGCTGTTGCTATACCCAAAGCCCCCTTGATTGAGATTAGGGGCCTACAGGTTGTATGAGAGGCTGCCTCACACCCGATGTTGGTTGCAGAGCAGAGGGAGCTTCACAGAGGGAACGTAACATGCTCTCCATGTGATGGCATTTTCTTTGAAGAAGTTATTCAACTCAGTTATGGATCAGCACAGCTGGGTCTAAGACTGTTTTCTGCCAGGTTCTTGGTACAAACAGCCTTTGTGTTGTGAGAACTCTTGAACAGCCATCCATCACGATCTTACAGCAGCTTACTCAGGAGGTGATGGACATGATATAGCGGTTAATCTTTTCATATCTGGTAAACCTAGTTCTCCTAGCACCCTTGCTGGAGTGCACTGGGGTAAATGAGATTTGTGCCCGTGTTGCTCTTACATAATTAGAAGCCAAATCTTTAGGAGCTTTGGCCAATGCACATTGCACTGAGGCTGCTGCACCTTCTGTCTGAAAGGCTCTGGTAGAGTGGGCTTGCATAGAATTTCCTGACAGGCGTAATTATGTATAATGTCATTCGTGCTGTTTACAGAACATAGCATGGGGTGATAGTTATTGCTTTTGAGAAGTGTGCAATCTTTTCTGAAGTCATTTTTAAATACAGTTCATGTGGAAAATTGACATTTGCAGTCTTTGTAGCTAGGCTTCCTATCCCTATCTGTCCTTCATTTGGTTGCATTTTTAAAATACATATTTTTAGACAGTAATAGGAAAGGGTGGTGAAGGGAAAATAAATAGAAACAAGTTTGTTTCTGAGAATAACTGTGAGCCCAGGGAATGTTTTTTTCTTTACCTGAATCATTATGGTTTTACATTGACGACTGCACTCCTTTCTCTGGCTACTTCCATTTAGCACAGAGGGGAGTTCTAGGCCTGCAGTGTCTTTAACTTCTCCTGTGACACCACTGATAACCTGATCACCCTCATGTGAATGTTTTGCTATCAGTCATCTCTTGTCTGCTTTGCCTTTCATCATTTCATGCTCAGAAAAGACATTGCATAAGATATATTGAAGTACATAGGAGTCTTCTAGTGAAGATCTAGGGCCTGTAAAGGGATTTCCATGTGGCCAGATCTGTGAGCCCACTGTTTATGCTAAGTCTGTGTGATGGAATCAGAATATTTTCATATGAATCTGTGTCAGAAGACTTAAACTAACAAATTTTCTTACTATTCCAATAAGCCTATACATTTGCCAGAAAAAACACATGTTCTTCAACAGGATCTAATACTTCACAAAAAATCCCATCCCAAAACCCATCCATATTTCATTCTTCTAACTAATTCCAGATATTTTATTCACTATGAGGTGCACAGCATTTGGCTAAAACAATCTAAACACACTTGGAAACTTGTGTAATAAGCTTCAAAATGAGACCCTATGAAAGAAGAATCATAAAAAATATAAAGTCTAGGTTGGAGGACATCTATAGAGATTGTGCAGTTCAACCTCTCTTAAAAGCAGGGCCTTAGATTATTTAATCCAGAGCCCCATCAAGCAGTGTCCTAAATATTTTCAGTGAGGGAGACTCCACTTCTCTGGGCAGCCTTTTCCCAGGCGTAACCATGTTCAGTGAAGACTTTTCTTCAGAACTGCCTCTGAGGCAAATTGTAATACTGGATTACAAAATCTGCGAGTAAACTGATTTTACATACTCGTTTTTGTCATAGACTTCATTGATTCACATTGCCATACATGACATACAAAATCACCAAAATGCATGTTGTAAATGTTATAGCCAAGATAATTTGTGTTACAGAGGGGACAAGGGATGCTGGCTGTCCGGTCTCAACTCATTGCTGTGACTCTGAATCATATAAACCAGATTTTTTTGAACCAAGCTTTCTTATATTTAGGAGGCAGCGGTTTTTAGACGATGGTCCTTTACTTAACGACCTTGCTTGCCTGGGCTGCCTTGAATCTTGGACAATGAGGAGTAAGCTTGCCTGATTTTTCCTTTGTCTGGTAGGAACATGTCTGTTCCTGAGGGACTAGCAAGAAAAGAAATGGCATAGGAGATGCTGCAGCCTTGTTTCTGTCCTCCTGCTATTGTGATGCAGAATCTGCTGATGACACATATCTCCTGTGGTCTTGTCAGAGTACAGGTCTTCTGGTCTTCATATCAACTAACATCCCTCAATCTTACTCCTGAGAGCAGTGTCTTGTGAATGGTGTTCTCTTTATCAAAACAGGCTATTCTTTCAACCCTGTCATGTTGTTTCTTCTGGTGCTTGTAAACACACATGCACTGCCATTCATATTTCATTTGTACAAATCTTAATATCTCCATCACAAATCTCCACAATTCAAACTTGCCCCAAGAATGTGCCATGAGCATACTACACATCCATGCTTCTTTGACTCATACATGTATACATTAATAATAATGTCCATCAGCAGAAGAGAGCTGTGCCAGCGATTTACTGCCACTCTTACTCATTTGGAACTGTCCACAAACCTCTGGAAAAATTATTCAAATATCTTTGTTTCTGTTAGAGGAAATCAATTAAACATGACTTGAGGGGAAAGTATTCTAATCCATACCTGCAATTACTGTCCAATTTGGAGAAAACATTTTCTCTCAACTAAGCTATTTCCAACATAAGAAGCTGTAGTAGAATTAGTCTTGTTAAGATATTTTTATTTATCTTCCTTAATCCCATAGTGCTATGAAACTGCTGCTGTTTCTGTCACTTTGACATATAACTCCTTTCAAAATTTGCCTAAGCATAGTAATTATTTCTAACTCCTCTTCTGACAATTGATTAGAACAGGTTCTGAGGATAAAACAATGTTTTTAATTAGTTTGAACATTAGTTTGAATCTATAATGCTTGAAAATAGAATGTGCTACTTGCTTTTATTAAACCAAAGAACGCTTCATCAAAGTCATCAAAAATGTCATTGGCTCGAAGTGAGGAAATTATCAAAGTGTAGGAGGTACGTCACTGCTTGCCTTCTTGAAGAACAGACTAAGCGAGAGGACTATGTTTTTATGGCTCTCCTCAAAAAAAGTACTCTGTGGCCTTTCAGCACAGCTAAATAAAAGATAATAAAATCTTATCTGTCACACTGGGAAATAGAACTTGTTTATTATTTTCTTTTTATAGAAAACACTATTAGCAAGCCAATTACATTAATCTACTGAAGTATGACACTGAATAAAATCTTTTTTTAAACTACTTCACACAAAGGACCATATTCTGCTGGAAATTATTGTTCTCACCTAGACCGACCTTCCACAAAAGCCAGTGGGTGTCTGTTTGTTGAATAAGTACTTTAGTATGTAGGCCGGGGTATTCTGACTTGAAGTGTAAAGACACTTCAGCTCTAACACTAGTTAGCAGACTGGATGGCTTTTAGATACCTTCATTGGTGAGGGAGGAAACTGAAGGCATGAATGCTTCTCTAATAAATCATTGCATGTCATCTCTCTTCTGTAACTACCTTGTGCAAATTCCAGCTGTAAAATACCTGCTTACACAGCTCGGTCAGCTTTATACATGCTGAAGTGTTTCCCCTTGCTTTCCCTGTTTCTGATGCAGGTCAGAATCCTTGTCCTTGTACAAGTGTCAAATCAGCATTGCTGAGACACTGAATTACTTGCTCCCCATTTTTAAGACTCTGGAAAAGGGCTCAAGTGGAGTTCAGATTTTTTTGTGCCTTGCCTAAAGAAATCCTCAGGCTTCTTCTTTAAATTAGCAGGTTGATGTAGAGGGAAGGAATCCAGCATCCAGCAGTTTTCCAGGCTGGACACTTCTCAGTTCATCCCTCAATATGAGTTACAGCTAACAGAGTGTGCAGAGCCAGCTTTATCTATCCATATAAGCTGATGTTGCTTCAAAGCCACTTAAAAAGCCTTCATACCTAATAAGGGGAGTGAATTAATCTCTCTGATCCTCTATTTTTGGAGGAGAATGCAAGCTGCCCCTGAAATCTCAATGTAGGTAGCACTGTTGACCACTGTGTCAACAGAAATGTGAAAGCTACTTATTGCCGCTGGAACTTACCTTGAAAAACACCAATGTGGAGCTCCTGGAACAAAATGTGGAGCTTCTAGTATAAACCTTAAAAGACAGTAGCAGCAGCATCTCCTCCCTCCTCATACTTCCCACCTCCTACCATATTGCCTATAAAGAAAGTTTGAATTGGGTTTTGTTAACTCAGTAGGTTACTGGGCTTTTTTCCCTGTTTTTCCAAGGTTTCTGTGATTGAATTGGCTTGTACAGGGAAGTAGGAGAGGCTTTTTTTCTGAGCAGAACTATCATCAGGAGTCTCCTGGAGACAGACATTATAAAGCTGTTCTGCAGCAGAGATGAGGGTAGGCATGTCTCACGTAAGGAGCACAGGAGCTCCCAGGGACTCCATCTGCAGCTCATTGTCTTCTCTCCCACTTCAACCTCAGCACAGGTTTTGAGGACCATGACTACGACCTGAAGTTATGACTGCTTATGTCCGTCTACTGAAGTGAAAATTGACAAGTGTTATCTTGTAGCAGAGCTGTAATAAAACTTACCTTGAAGACACTACCACAGGACTTGACTTGCTGCTGCTTACTGAAGGCTCACAAGCAGGCTGTCTCATCTCTCCTGTTATCTGCCATCGTGGTTGTGTGGAGCCACACGGTATCTTTGTATGCCTTTGTATAATCGAGGTTGTGTGGCATTTACTATCTTTATTTTGTCAACAAACTAAGACCAACC
The DNA here is from genome assembly GCF_929443795.1 of Astur gentilis. Classification (NCBI taxonomy): domain Eukaryota; kingdom Metazoa; phylum Chordata; class Aves; order Accipitriformes; family Accipitridae; genus Astur; species Astur gentilis. Next base: position 6,727,097 of record NC_064893.1, on the reverse strand, counting down.
TTCACCTCTTCTCTGTTCGTCCTGGGTCTCCATTGTATATTCTGTGCTTGTTCAGACCCTGTGGATAAAACAACTGCAGCAGGCACAGAAGAGGTGAAATTTCCTCTTATCTAAATTGTTTGCATGCATTAGTTAAAAGCTACCTGACCTCTGAGGTACCTCACTAGTAAACTCTTTTCTTTCACACCTCTTATTACCTCTTCACTGTTTCCTATTTTTGAGCTAATTTTCTATCCTAAAGCTATTATTTTAACCTATGTACCATAACTCTCTGCCTTTTTCAATTATCTTCAGTGTGGAACCTTATTACTCTTTGAAAATGTAAGTGTATGAAACACTGCAGTTCCCTTGCTCCTGCTTGAGCAGTATTATCTCTTAAGAATGAAAGTGAGTTAGTTTAAACAGGACTCTTACAGGTCCACATTGGGTATTTAGAATCAAATTATTCACTTGAAGGTCTTCATAATATGCCCTTCAAAACGTTTCTTCACCTATCCCCCTTCTCCTTTAATTATGCTAACCAGGCTATAATTTGTTTGCCACAATATATTTTGTGGCTTTTTTTATTCAATAGCGGTTGTAGGTTTCCTGTTTTCCAGTCCTCTGGAGTATGCCCTGTGACTAGAAAACAAAGCTCCATCTTCTTTGTCCTCTGGAAAGTTTGGAGCAAAATAACTTTAACAAATCTGCCATCTTCATCCTTGTCGCCAATTCCCTACTATCACTTTTTAGTGGACCAATTTTCTCTTTTATGGTCTGTCAAGTGAGAATATATGTGAAAAGTCCTTTATTTTAGTTGAGCATTGCCTGGAAATTTGGATGTTTGGTTTTCTTATTTTACACCTCTAACTGGAAAGAAACATGTTGCCAGTTTAGCCTGGTAGCAGAAGTTAGTAACTATTAAATACATCAGGCGTTTTATTGATTGCAGTTCTTTGTCATTAGGCTGCAGCCCCCATGCCTCAAAAGGAGGACCACATGCTTCTGTATTTTGGGATATTCAGATCCACATCTGAAGCTTATGACAGACCCCTGCTGTAATAAAGTGCTGAAGCATATCCCACCCTTCTCATCAAAATGCTCTGTTCTCTGCAAGACTGATATCAACAGATCTTCTGGGGCCCCATCTCTGTCTTTGTGTAATGGGTGAAGGGCCTTAGAGAGCAGTGGATGCGGAGTGGGTAGCACCTTATTTGGATAGTATGGAAGCTTGAAAAAATAGAGAATGCCAGTTACTGTCTGTATCTATCAAACTAAATAGGGAAATCAATTTACATCTAATAACACAGTTTCTTCTGCTGCTGTGAGAGGAGGTATAAACCCTAGCTTAGCTACTTCAGCACATGTCTAGCTGCAGCTCATTTATGGGAAAGTAATGGCATTTCTGAGATCGGCATATGTTAAATCCCACTAAACTTACCATGAGGGAAAGCTTATTTCACCTAGGTCATACCTGTATAATTGAATGCTTTCAAAACAGAAAATCAGAACTCTCTCATTCATTTGCAGTTTCCATATAAAATGGTAGACGTTTGCTTAAACTGAAGAAGCCTGTAAAAATAAAGCTTATCTTTCATGTTGCTTGGTATGGTAGAATAAAGTTATGAAAGAAGCTCACCTTCAAGATCTTAACAAACATGGAACATACTATCTTGTATTTAGTAGAGTGGACTTGTCCTCTGTAGGATGATGCCTTAAAGCTTGTTTTGCTCTGTCCTATTTCAGCAATTTTAGGGGAGCTATAACACTTTCCCTAGTCCTACTGGTGAAGGTGTGGGGAAGAGGAATCTGCAATTCATACAGGAAAAAGTAAGCACTAGATCCTCATGGAAAGGTACTTTGGAAAATTCTTCAGGTTTCACAGTTGCCCTTCTGATACTTATCTGCTTCCTGTCAGGTGCTTGTCTCCAAATCCCAAATTCTGCTAAAAAGTCACATCCTAAAAATAAGACTTGGAATACTGCTTGACCAGACCAGGGCATAATTCCCTATGCATGTAGTAAGTGTTAACTCAATCCAAAGAAGAGCTGATGTTTTCCTGTCAGAATAATTTTGTCAGAGAATGCTGATTTTCAGTAATATTAAAAACATTCTTAATAGCTTTGTCAAGATGATTAATAACAAAAGCAGGTTTTTAGGTATGAAAAAATTGTTTTGTTCTGACTTCTGTACAAAGTTATAATGCAGTATAATCATGCTAAATACAAAAATGTCCCAAATGATTAATGAATAGCAGGGCAAAATGCATCCTCCTGAGACTTGCAGACCGCTGCCACCCAGAGGGACCTCAAAAGGCTAGAGGACTGGGTTGGCAGAAACCTTGTAAGTCCAGCAAAAGCAAATGGGAAGTCCTGCCCCTGACTGGGAAGGAATAACTGTGGATGGCTCTGGAGGAGGAGAAGTTGCTGCATGTTCTTGCTGCAGTCAGTTAATGCAGGGGGCTGCATTAGCCACCGTGTAGCTGTGGGATTGAGGGAAGGGACTGTTCCATTCTCTCCAGCACTTGAGTGTTGGAAGTAACATGCCTGGTTTTGTCCCTCCACAGTACGAGAGACTAACAAACTGGAGCTACTCCAGTGGAGGGCTGCCAAGGTGGTGAAGGGGATGGAGGATGTGGCATATCAAGAGAGACTGAGGGCACTGGGGCTGTTTAGCCTGGAGAAGAGAAGGCATTGGAAGGGATCTTCAGCTCCCTGTAGAAGTCTTTCTAGAGAAGATTGGAGACAGGCTTTTCTCTGAGGTGCACAGTGAAAGAACAATAGTCAGTTGTTGCAAATTGCTGCACAGAAAATCATGGGTTATAAAGGAAAACTTTCACAATGACAGTGGTCAAACACTGGAACAAGTCATCTGGAGAAGCTTTGGAACTCTCCAGAGCTTGGCTAGACATTGCCCTGAGCAACCTCGCCTGACTTTGAAGTCAGCCTTGCTTTGAGCAGAGAGTGGGATTAGATGACCCCTGGAAGTCCTTTCCAATCTAAATGATTCTGTGAAAAGTTGTGGTAAAATTTGATACAAGGCTTGATCAGACCTTTGGTACAACAGATATTTTTTAATGCCCTTCCAGAGTGGGAAGAGGTGGTCTTAATCCTGTGAGTGAAGAAAACTGGGTTTCAAAACTGTTCCCACCCAAATTGTAGTGAGGTTGCTCCTGATTCAGTTTTAAAATTGTCACAAATATAGATGAGTTTAAGTATAATACTTCTACCTGTCTTTTAGTTCAAGCAAATAGGGTATGGTCATATACCAGTGATAAATGAGGATCTTCTTCCCACTTCACCTCCATGCTAAACAAAGAGCAGCAACATGTGTTCTACAGTTGAACTCCAATTTGTTAATCATGTTTCCTAGGGCAGTGCTCACAGACCACAAGAGATAGCAACCCCACTGTGCTAAGCACTCTGCCAGCACATTGTATTGTTTTCTCTTACATTGCAGAACATGTAATTTTTCTAAAGCACTTGACATCTGGAGTTCTACAATACAAAAACTAAAAGAAAAAGATTGTGCTGTGCCTGAGCAGTGGGTTTGAACAGCCAATGAGTAGTTTTATATGGCTTATTCAAAACCAAGCTTAATCTTACTTGTGCGTATGTTCATGAAAATCTTAGCTTTCATTTTAAATACTTGCATATTGATAGGAAAATTAACTGCATGTTTGAATTAAGAATCTGCATTTAATGGCTTGCATTTGGTCAGTTATGTAATTTAAAAGGTATTACTTTTGGATCCTGCTTGAAAGCTTAATGCAACTTACATCACTGATAATGCATATTACAATCAGCTGTACAGTGTGCTCTAAAACTTGTGCTAGTTCTAAAAGTTAATTTACAGGCTTGCAGCTTATATTGCAGCATATGTACTTGATTTTAATAGAGAAGACTGAAAGTATGTACAAGACTAAAATTATTTACTGAAGAAATTTGAGAATACTTTTAATGATGTACAGATAAGAGGATTCTTTATACTGCTTGGAGAAATCATAAAGAGGGGAAAATATTATTAATTAATCCCTTAGGTCTCTGAGAGATAAGAATATAAGCAAAGGTCAGCCCCAGTTTCTTTTTCCTTTTAGACCAATACTCTGTCTGTGGCTAGGGTGAAGGTGTGTCCCAGAGGAGCACATCCAAGTACAATGCATTTAGCTGTGTAACTGGCAAAGGAGAAAGGGCCCCTGATAGTTACTTAAGGAAATCCAAGTGAATTTAATTCATTTTGCCAAGAAAATGTTCTATTAGCTGTCACTTATTAATCTTACTGATGCGGAAGCCAATGTTAAAAAAAAAGTCAAGAAAGGAGTACAGCTGGTGTTGAGAGTGCTGATAAATGGTGCAATAAGAAAGATTATACCCTTGCAGCTTTAGGTTTGATGGAAGTCCTTGCCAAAGACTGTTTCAGTGGAGTGCAAGAGACAGAAGGCAGACTTCAGAGAGCCTAACCTGGAATTGGGGGAAGAGATTATAAAGTGTGTATTTCATAAAAATGAATGAGGGGATACAACAGTAACTGTGAGATGGGCAGAGTCACAGGAGAGATGGTAGGGAGGAACTAGAAATGAATTATTAAATCACACTCACTGTGTGATGGGGACAGGGTGAGAGGTAAACCACAAGAGAATGAGAGATTAAACAGAGTAAGAAAGGGAAGGAAACAGATAAGAGGCATCTTAAAAACTGGAACAAATAGGAGAGAGAGGGGGGAGAGAGCAGATGAGAAATATTTGTTTCAGGGGAACGGAAAGTATTATAGGAGAGAAATGAGGAAGGGAGCTAAAGAGGGTAAAAACAAAGATAATTTTGTCAGTTTTCTGGGTAGGGAGGGAAATGAACAGAAAAACGAACCAGAACTACAAAAAGAATTTAGCATCTAGGATTCAGTTAAGTTGGACAAATTGCAGACATTTGCTCAGAATGAGGTTTTTTATAATGGAGTAAGTCAGCCTATTTATGGGATTTCCTCAAACACTGCAGCATACCATGAATAGAGAAAGATGATCTGGCAATGGAGAGTGTTGTCAAAAAACTGAACTGGTGCTACTCTTGTCATCAGCAATGCCAAAGCCTGAGGAGATTGAACGGCTGTCTTCACAAAAGAAAGAGCAGATGCCAGCTCATCAACAAAGCTGGGCTGAAGCCAGTAAGGTCAGATTGATAAGTAGGGGGGTGGGGTGGGGGGAGGTGTAAAGAGGGGCTTGCTGCATAGTGGTAGAAGGAGGTGGTTAATGAGAGAATTTGGCAGCAGAAAAGACCAACAGATGATCTTTTGGGAAACTTATAAACGCAACTGCAGTGGGGCTTTTGGGCCACTGAATGGCAGAACATAAATGCTTTTCCTACCTATGTGAACCTCCAATGTAACATTGGTCAGATTGCCTGTACATACTGTACTGGTTAGGAACTTTTACAAGAGCTTCACTGCTCTCATCGTTAGAAACAATTCACAAACAAAACTAGCTCATAGCCATTTGTTCTTTTGCTAGTACCAGACTTTGGTTTCAAGTAGCTCTGGCTTAAATACTTCTCATTCTGTGCTATAAAATAGAATATCTGTATTCCTAGTGGATGTTTTTGCTCTCTCTCAAACACTAATTCAAATGTGAACACAGCTGACCAGAACCATATATCCCATAAGGTCTTCCTATTGCCTTTTCAAGAGTGCTAGGAACTGCCGCTGGCGGCGTCAGCCTTTCCCACAGCTGCCTGACAATGGTTTATTCTTATACTACGACTAAACCACATACCCTGGCTGAAGCAGGGCTCATGACTGAATGAAAATGGGAAAACAAGGGCACAGCTACCAAGATGGAAGGCTCATCATCAAGGAGACTACAGTTTTATTCCAGAGATGCTGCAATGCTGTCCTGATTAACTTGCTGATGAAAAAGCCCTACATCATGAGTCTTGATGAAGAGCCTCCAAGACTAACAGGGTTGTAGAAGGCTGCCTACATACCTTAAAAATACACAGCTTTATTGCTGGGCTTGCTGGATTTATTGGCTTGCGATTTGTCTGGAAGAGCCTGGACTGTGGTGAATCATATAGACCTTCTAGCTCAAGTCTGAAATAGGCCACATCCAACCTGGGCATCTGCTGATGTGGACAGCATCACAGGAAATCTTGGTCTGCTGCTTGCTTGCAACTGAAGATGTTGCTGAGGTGTATGCATCGCTCTCCCCTTAGGCCTGAGTAACACAGCCAAAGCCACCTGGGATATGTTTATACTTACTGGCATAAAAATGCTCAGTCAAATTTCTTATTAGAAAATTAGAAAACTGGAGCCTGTTCCTTTCCAGGATATAGAATCATAGAATGATTTTGGTTGAAAGGGACCTTAGAGATCACCTAGTCCAACCCCCCTGCCATGCGCAGGGACACCTTCCAGTAGACCAGGTTGCTCAAAGCCCCATCCAACCTGGCCTTGAACACTTCCAGGGATGGGGCATCCACAGCCTCTCTGGGCAACCTGGTCCAGTGCCTCACCACCCTCACAGTGAAGAACTTCTTCAATACATCTAATCTAAATCTACCCTCTTTCAGTTTAAAGCCATTACCCCTTGTCCTATCACTACATGCGCTTGTAAAAAGTCCCTCTCCAGCTTTCTTGTAGGCCCCGCTTTAGGTACTGGAAGGCCACCATAAGGTCTCCCCAGAGCCTTCTCTTCTCCAGGCTGAACAAATCCAACTCTCTCGGCCTGTCTTCATAGGAGAGGTGCTCCAGGCCTCTGATCATCTTCGTGGCCCTTGGACTTGTCTTTTGGTTCAGATTTATACAGCACAAAAAAGTTAGCAAAGAAATACAATACTGCATTTCTAGCTCCAGCCAATTTTTTGAGTATTCTAAGTCGTTATCAGGTGTACATATATTTTGTTACAGATTACATTCTTCAATTTGTTTAAATTCAGATCACTTTCACTGATTTTTCAACTTGCAGAGCTAGCAGCACTATGTAGCCTGTGCAGAAGTTTAATAGCAGCTTTTCAGTCCAGAAGCTCTCTTAGCAAAGGAAAAATTTGGGCAGAACTTTCCAGTAACTGAGATCTTGCATCCATTTATTCCCCTCATGGCACAGATTCATTCTCTCAGCTGCAAGTGGAAAAGCAATTGAAACATGCTGAGCACTGAGGAATCTAAAAAAAGATGTCCTGTTAAAAACAATGACAGAAGAGCCTGCCCTCAAAGTTTTATGTCAGGACAGGATTTTAGGAGTTCAGTTATTGGCATGTGCTGTGTGTTCACCAAGCAGATGGGATCAATAAAGCCTTCTAAATATATACCTACCTCACTTTTATAACTGTACTTCTAGATTTAGAGGTTTGTATATACATATGTATATTCAAGTACCAACAATCCTGAATTTGTTGCTACTGGCTCGATTAAGAAAAGGTACTGCTTGGACACTCACAGAAGTGAACTTTTTTTAAAACAAAATAAACCCTAGGACCTTTATGAAAGCTTAGACAGGCAGTAACCCCTGACGAAATACTTTGAAAAAATACACTCATTCTTTGTGAGTTGTGATAAATCCAGTTCAGGAGTTGCAAATGTATATTTTCCCAAATCAGCTGTTTGTGCCAATGCTTGCAGCATCAGCCCAGAAGTGGAATAATTGCGGGCTTCTGTGCCGTGAAGGGGCTGCTCACCTGGGACTCACTGGCAACCAGGAACTGCATAATACAGCCCCAAGAGACAGGGACTATCAAGAGGACAGGGAAGAACATCAAGGAAGTGAAAAAAGAAGGATTAAATAAAACAAGGTGAGGAATAGAAGAGACAACAGGGTGTGTGTCAGACTGAGGAGACAAAAAAAAATATCCAGGGAGGTGAAAAGCGAGCAAGTGTTACCAGAACTGGGGAGTAAACAATGCTGGTAGAGCAGGTGGGAAAGTACATTTGCATTCAGGTTGGGTAATGGTTCAGTCCCCTAGGAGCTAATGGGGCCTGAGTGTCTGTGCCAGGGGGATTTCTGAGATATTTGTTTTTCTTCCTGTGTTGAGATGGTAATCCAAGCTAACACAACGTCTCAGTGTCATGAAAAGCTTTGTTTTGAAAATGCCAGTGTATCAGGTTGAAGCAAGATATTTGCATTAAGGGCAGTCTGATAATAACCTGTGGTGCACTGCATTGCTGCAGACTCATTTGAACTGCAGCTAGGACATACTCCCTGCCCTGCCTGATATGCTGAAGTCCCCAACAGGGCCTTCGTGGCTGCATATGGCTCACCTTGAGAATAGACGTCAGTGCATCAAAGGAAATGCAGTCTAGGCTCCTGGATCTATATTGGACTCCGTAAAAATACATGCTGATCAGCTCATCTTAATAAAAAGTAGGAGGCTGCCTACATACCTTAAAAATACATAGCTTTATAGCTGGGCTTGCTGGATTTATTGGCTTGTGATTGGGAATTTGCAGACATGCTTTATCTGATTTTCCTTTTTCCTCTGGACTCTTCAGCACAGTTTTTTGGTTTTGCTGTTGCACTTTTTCTTCCCTGATTATTAATGGTATTTGTCTTTTTTATTTATCTGTACCTTTCACATCCTTCTGCTTCTTGTGGTGACTCTCATTTGCACTGTTTCTCTCAACCTTTTCCTTCATAATACCTTTTTTCTGAATTCCAGTGTCCTCCTTCACAATCTGTTTTCTTCCCATCATGGTCCATCTCTGGTTTCTTTCTCTCCCATATGTGTGCCAAGGCATTCCAACACGGAAGACTTTATTCAAGCAAAATTGTCATAAAAATGGGAACTGGCTAACTTGCAAGTTAGTGTTCTTAATGTCTGCTATGACTGTCTACATGGGAAGTTGGTGCACGGTGAGTTCACACCCTAATTTACAGTAAATTTACAGCACAGAAAACAAGCCTTAGATTCCTAAACATCCAGGTAGTTTTCAAAATCTTACACACAGTACTTTCTGGTTTATAGCCATACAGTTTAAAAAAATGCACATGTAGCAAAACATCGTTTTATTTTGGGAATATTCAAATTTTTTAAAGTTCTGTGAAATTAGACCATTTCTGAACTTTTGATTTTATTTTTAGAAGAAATTCTTTATGAAAATGCTTGGTTGTCTTGAAGATCAATGCAAAATATACATGTTGAATGTTTCCATCCTTTCATGAAATTACTTGGAGCACATGCTAGTATTCTTGAATTAACTGAGAGGGTGTGATGGGGGGGCTAGAAGATGCTTAAATTTACAGGATACAAATTGCTTCTGAAAAAAAATGTGGTAAGCAATGAGACTTAGACGTGTACAGCTTCCCATTTTTACTAGAGGTACAGCCTGGTTTATAGTGAGAGCTGCTATGTAAACTGCACGTGCCAGCTGTGTTGTGCATCCCTGTTTTTAGACTGCTGTGTAAGAATGGCTATGTTGAATGCAGTTCTCTTCATTTTTTCTTTTGGAAAAGCCCTTCTGCATAGCCCTGGAGTATTTAGTGTAAGGTACTGTGCCCACTACAGAAATCTGAATTAAATGAGGTTTCATGAAACAGCCTTCTTCCACATCTGCCTGTGGAACTGAACTTCTACGGCAAACTGAATCCCAAAGCTTGAACTAGCCTTTGAACTTCTAAGTTAAGGTCAATGTCTCAAATTGAGACTAGTGATCTGTCTCAGACCTTGAGTTCTGTAAGATAAGAAGTTATTAGATATCACTTTATCTCCTACAAAGGGCTTCAGCAAAAATAGGAATAGGTCCTAGACACATTGCTTACCCTTACCTTAAACTGGTCCTTCTTCCCTGCTGTCTGCTTTGGTCCCTTCACAGACTGCTCCTACCATCTAAACATACAGCTCTGCCTGGCAGACTCCTTGATCTTTGTGGCAGTTACTTACAGATCATGATAAAGTATGCAGTCCCTGGTCCATCACTACCTTTAAATTATTCATAATTGCAAGTATTCTAATCAGTTTAGATTTATGCTCTATTGCTCCATTTGTTTACTTTGATAAAGATCTTTTTCTCAGTGTGCACTGTGCTTGGCAAACATGCTTTCCTCCTGGATTTATAGCATGGTTTAGTCATAGTTAACAAATTATAATTTCAGTGAGGCTTTAAGTAGTCTAAATCTCAATAAATTCAACACCAGTGTTGATATTTGTTTTCTTCCAATTTGTGTCTAAACATGCTTGTTTTCAGTTGTAAATCACTTCACTTTTCGTTTCTTAAGAAAGAGGATGGACTCTCCTGGGCCTGAATCTTGATGTTTATTCACAGTTACTTTCATTGTGTGTTTGGAAAAGAGGCTCTGTGATCTGCCTGGGTATGTCAATAAATTTGGATCAATGTCTTCAAACCCAAAGGTTTAAAATGAGACTCTGAGCTCTTAAAGCCTTGGGCATCTTGTGAAATTCACGTGCTAGTATGCTTAATGAAATCTTAAAAGGGAAGGTAAAATAAGATCTATTTGTTTTACTCTTTACCAGTTTTACACCACTGTTAGGAGCATTGGTTACCTATTCCACAGTAAAGCTTGAGTTAATTTTTATGTATTTATAGGAAGATATATAAAGTAATCCATATAACTATAACAAATATTATATAAATGTAATATACTGACTGTAAAATGCATAATGCTTGTTAGTTATATTAAGCAACACCTAGAACTTCAAAAGCAACTTACTGCTGAACATCAAACCGTGTATTTATGGCCCTAAATATCCATGTAAAGTCAATTAACTACAACTTACATTACAGTTTACAGGACTTAGTTGTCAGTTTACACCAGTGGTAAGGTCAGTGATAGGGTGTACATTTCCTCATACTTCACCTATGTCTGTGACAAAGTCTTAAAAATAAAAAAATTTAGTTTGGCAGGGGCCCTGAGAGGTCATCCCATCCAACTTCCCACTCAAAGCAAGGTCAATGCTGATTTCGGACTGACTTTCTCAGGACTTCGTGCAGCTGGCTGTTGTAAACCTCCGAGGAAGACTCAACAATGTCTCTGTGCAATTTTTTCCAATGTTCAGCTATCTTTCAGTGATTCTCCCCCTGCGCCGCCGCCCCTGCTCCTTATCTAGATGAAACCTCCCGTTTCAATTCAGGACCATTGTCCCCTGGTGTCCCACAGTGCACCTCTGTAAAGATCTTGGCTCTGCAATCTTAATCTCCCTGCAGGCAATGGAAGATTGCTGTCAGGTGTCCCCAGAAAAGCTCCACTTCCTCAGCTTCTCCTCACAGGGCAAGCGATTCAGCCTTCTGACTGTCTTTGCAATGAGCACTTGCCCCAGTTCATCAATGTCTTTCTGGTACTGGGGAGCACATATGGATCAATAATTTCTAAAAGAATTTCCAAACTTGATCAGTTTCCACTACTAATAGCTCCCTTTCTTGAACCAGTCTCAAGGCATAGAGTCTGGAAGATCTTTTTGAAGACTGATAGAAAGAAAAGGGATTGAATACCTCAAATTTCAATACATCTGCTGTCATGAAATCACCTGCCCTACTGAGCAATAGTCCATGTTTTCCTTGTTTATCCTGCCATTAATATAGAGGTAGAAGTGCTTCTTGTTGCCCTTGTTCCTCATTTTTTTCAATTCTAGCTAAGCTTTGGCTTTTCTAATACCATCCCAACATAGCCAGGAGATTCCTCTACATTTCTTTGCATCCTGTCCTTGATTCCAACTCCTGTATATAGACAGTTTGCACTGGAGCTCAGTCCCTGTTTGATAAAGCCAGTCTCCTCCTACTTTTGCTTATTTTTTGAACATCAGATGGAGTGCCTTTATGCTCAGAAGAGATTGTCCTAAAAGACCTGCCAGTTCACTTGAGGTCATTTGTCCTATTGAGCTGTCTTTCACAAGGTCCTACCTACCAGGATTCTTCATACATATTATTGGTTTTCACCCTTAAATTCGTCTGTGGGTTTTTTTAAGTCTGATCGTTAGTAGCCTGTCTTGTCTGATTCCCCTTGAGACTGTTCAGAATGATTCCTTCTCACCCAAATTGTTTCTTACCCCACTCAGTGCATGGCATTATCTGTTAAGTATATATCAGGTCTTACAAACCTTGTCACTTCTCCCATCAGTTCAGGGGTTGGCTTTCTCCTAGGATTCTTATTTTGCTTATTTTTTTGAAAGAGTATTTCTCTTTCATTGTATGGCTTAATAATGGAAGATGGCAAGTGCTCTTTTGTAATCTCTCTCTTTCTCTTGTAATCTCTTTCTCTGAAGAAACTCATTGCAGTCACAGTTGAAGGTTCAGGGAGAGAAAACCTAGCTCTAAAAAAAGAAAAACTAATCTAACTCAACTGATTAGAATGCATATTTGTCATGCTTAAAAAAATATTCCTTCCTGGTGAAGGATTATAAAGGTAATGCTAAAAGAAATAAATTAGCTCTGGCAATATGGATGTTTTACTCAAGCCTGCTGTTAGTTTACAATATTTCAGCATGATGATTTTCCTACGTAGCTTTTGTTTATATTTTGTCACCAAATTGTTGACTTGTCATTCCCCCCCCTCCCCCTCCGGTGCCTGCTGAGCATATGCCAACCTTCTATGTCTTTTTTTCTTTGAGAACAGAGAAATCCTTTTATCAAAGTCTGAACAGAAATAAGAAGCATTGGTTTTGGCCAGTCTTACTCTGATGATTAAGGTAGCTGCATCTTTCATCAGTCCTATCAGAGAACAGCTTCAGATGATTTAGGTACTTTATAAGTATTGTAGGGGCAATGTTTAGAACCAGAACAACATATAGTTTGGAACTCTCTTTAATCTCAAGTTGTACTCCACTGTTTCATGCTACCAGCAGCACAAGTGAGGAAACACATAAAAAATTAGTGAGAGACAAGTTGACCAAGAGAGAGTTGGTTAAAGGGTAACTTCATGGAGACCTGTGACTTTCAGAAAAATAAAGGCTGACCTTTTTGAAATTATGTTTTGTGGATTTAGAGAGCAACTAATGTTTCTGTAGCCAAAAAAGTGACAGCATGCAAATTACTTCTTGGGTAGACAGATGGGTGCTTTGTACTGTGTTCTTCATGTTCGCTTGCTTCATTTGAAGTTTTTTTAATGCTTGTTTGCCTGGCTAACTTGATGTAGGCTGCCTAGGTGAAATTCTTAAGATTATTTTCTGGTCTGGAAACACCTAGCTCCTTTCGCGATAGGTGAGCATAGCAGCTCTCATTTTGGCTATGAGTAAAAACTTCTTTCTCAACCCAGTGGGTCAGTGTAAAGCAATGGGTGACACTACTACTAAAACTAAGCTAGCATCAACACTGCTAATGCAGTGAGGTAGGGTGGGATGGGTAAAGGAAACGTGGTACAATTTGGATTGTTATGATCCAGTTCGTTCTAGCTCAAAGTGGATACAAAAATGTACAGAAAAGCACACATGTAATTTAGTGACAATAAGTATGCAAAGCATACTGGGAAATACAGTAATCCATTTTTGGCTGTACAAGAAGAAAACTGTTCTGTCATCCGGACTCAAGATGTAGCCAATTACAGTGTTCCTCTTTTTTTATGAAGAGCATGTGAAGTCTTTTTAGACAGCCTTTATTTGCTTATTTGTCTCTTCCTTAACTGTCCCTTTTATTTTCATATCTGATCAGAAAATCTGGTTTTCCTCCCTGTTCTCTTCCACACTTTCACAGTTAACTGGACAACATTTTTTGTTCATGAGATATGTCCTGGTTTCAGACAGATCTGACATTAAAATAATGACTTTTTTTGTGCTTACAGTAAGAAATAGAGGTGAAGTGCTTACCCAGAAGTCATATGTAGTCCCTGTTCCATCAAAACAGAGCTGGATGGCCATTTTGTTAAACATTAATAGCTCCATTATTCCTATTCCCACAGCCCTAGTATTAAGGAACTACACTAGCATTTAACACATACATCTTTTTTAAAAATCCCAGATTAGAAATATAAAGTGAACAGCAAAAAGTTTTGATGCTCAGCCCAAACTGCTTTGCCTATTGACAACAAAGTGTTGTGGTTTAACCCCAGCCAGGAACTAAGCACCACATAGCCGCTCGCTTGCTCCCTCCCAGTGGGATGGGGGAGAGAATCAAAAGAGTAAAAGTGAGAAAACTCATGGATTGAGTAAAGCAAAAGCCGCACACGCAAGCAAAGCAAAACAAGGAATCCATTCACCACTTCCCATCGGCAGGCAGGTGTTCAGCCATCTCCAGGAAAGCAGGGCTCCATCACACGTAATGGTTACTTGGGAAGACAAACGCCATCACTCTGATGTCCCCCCCTTCCTTCTTCTTCCCCCAGCTTTATATGCTGAACATGACATCATATGGTGTGGAATACCCCTTGGGTCAGTTGGGGTCGGCTGTCCCAGCTGTGTCCTCTCTCAGCTCCTTGTGCCCCCCCAGCCTGCTTGCCAGTGGGGTGGGGTGAGAAGCAGAAAAGGCCTTGACTCTGTGCAAGCACTGCTCAGCAATAATGAAAATATCCCTGTGTTATCAACACTGTTTCCAGCACAAATCCAAACCTTAGCCCCATACTAGCTACTATGAAGAAAATTAATTCTGCCCCAGCCAAAACCAGCACAAAAGACAAACATATTGCTTTCCTGGAAATAAACTCCTAAAATACAGACTGTGATAACTGAAAAACCTTCGTGTACAAAAACAGCCCAGTAGGATAAAGGTCTTCCAAAGTTTTCTATTGATACTGCTGTTTAGTTGTGTCTATCCAATTTTATTCTGTAAGTAGACTGATTCTGTTATCTGGAATAAGCTGTTTCAAACTGAATATAATACCAGGCTGTTCTATGAATAGCACATTTGTAAATGGGTCTGAGCCTCAGTTATACGGGTTTCAACCCACTGTGCTGTACGCATACTTGAATTTACATCAGACCCATAAACCATGTGGCACCAACAGCAATTGTACTGCTTGGCCACCTATTTCCTTAAGAAAAGCAACGCATAGAAAATGTATCCCCTAGGATGCCTGTCCTTTATGTGCTTGCTGACTACAGCTGCCCTACACCTATACCTATATGGTGCAGGGCACAGACTGCATGGCTCACAAACAGGTGTCTAGCAAGCCCAAAGCATTGTAGACCCTAAACTCTAATGGTGTTACTTGAAACTTGCTGCTACTAAACTGCTTATATGCACCTGCAAAACGTGTTGCACTGCAATGGAGAAAGAGCTTGGGGTTTTACAACCAGTGCTATTTTTCTTTTTAATCTGTTAACTGAGACAATACCCTACTGACAGTTGAGGATGTCTGGCTTTCAGGCCAGAGCTCTGTCTTTTTCTCCCTGCCTAAAAGCATCATGCTCATGAGCTCTGTTTCTTGAGGAATGAGCAGAAAATGTATGTTCTCTAGCAAACCTTTTGGCGATTGACACTAATAAGTACCAGAGGAAAATGTGTCCAGTCTCTCCCTTAATCTTATAGAGAAATTCCCCAGTGTGAGGACTTGGATATTCTTTCGGAAGCAGAGTCAACAGCTTGCAGAACTCTCACCTGCTGTTACGTACACCTTGAGTTCATGACCCATGGTACAATTTGGCAGAGTAAACCAATTTCATATACATCTATAGATTTTCCTGAGTAGAAGAGGTTGAGCAAGCATGTTATTTAGCTAATTTATTGCAACATTATTAAGGTAGTTAAAGATGGAACAATATGGTGATCAAATTACAATCTACTGTCTTTAATTTGATCACTGTATCAAGTTTTAATTCTTTGCCAAGGGAAGCTACTTGATACAGGCAAAACGCCTGTTCCTGTCACAGTAACAAAAGAGCTTTCCCAAAGCCTTAACCTAAGCTGAAGGTTGAATTGTACAGTAAATCAAGTTTTGAACCCAACTACTACTGAAAGAGACTTCATGGAAGTGAGACTTCAACAAACACACATGAATACATTGACTAACAAGATAGAGTAACAAAAGGTAAAGTTGTCACTTCAGTGTAACGAGTAAAAATAGTTTGAAGCACTTCTGCTTGATTACTCAAGATCTTTAATTTAGGTAGTTGTTGGCAGGCCTTCAAGACATGAGTCAGCGCCTCTAAATTCGAAGATGTGGATCCATCACAGTTTTCGTGCTGATGATTATAATTTTCTTCTGTGCAGAAAGTCTAGGGCAGGGAAATGGAAAGAGTTTTGGGGTTTGTGAGTAGTAGGAAAGAGAAAGCCCATTTTCTTCTATATTGCTTTGTTCTTGTGGGAATTAGTTCTCATTTTCCCCAGCTCATGAGCAGTTGTTGTGGCTTCTGGACTAACTGGGTGGCTCCAAGAGTCCAGAATAGTTACCGCAGTCAAATCCCTTTGGGGGAATGGTTAATGTCAATGTGGGAAGCTTCATCACTGAATAAACCTCCATTTTGGCAAATAGACTATAGATAAGATGATCTTTTAAAAAAATAAGTGTGGTGGGTTTGACCTTGGCTGGACACCAGGTGTCCACCCAGCTGCTCTGTCACTCCCCCTCTTCAGCTGGACAGGAGAGAGAAAATATAACGAAAGGATTATGGGTCGAGATAAGGACAGGGAGAGATCACTCAGCAATTACTGTCATAGGCAAAACAGACTTGACTCAGGGAAATTTAATTTATTACCAATCATAACAGAGTAGG
Source organism: Astur gentilis (assembly GCF_929443795.1). Classification (NCBI taxonomy): domain Eukaryota; kingdom Metazoa; phylum Chordata; class Aves; order Accipitriformes; family Accipitridae; genus Astur; species Astur gentilis. The sequence goes on along the minus strand of NC_064893.1, from coordinate 6,710,544 downwards.
GTAATGAGAAAATAAAACCAAATATTAAAACACCTTCCCCCACCCTTCCCTTCTTCCTGGGCACAGCTTCACTCCCGATTTTCTCTACCTCCTCCCCCCAGCAGCACAGGGGGATGGGGAATGGGGGTTGAAGTCAGTTCATCACATACTGTCTCTGCTGCTCCCTCTTCCTCAGGGAGAGGACTCATCACTCTTCCCCTGCTACACCATGGGGTCCCTCCCATGGGAGACAGTCCTCCATGAACTTCTCCAACGTTGGTCCTTCCCACAGGCTGCAGTTCTTCACAAACTGCTCCAGCGTGGGTCCCTTCCATGGGCTGCAGTCCTTCAGGCACAGACTGCTCCAGCATGGGGCCCCTGCAGGGTCACAAGTCCTGCCAGAAAACCTGCTCGGTGGGCTCCTCTCTCCGTAGATCTGCAGGTCCTGCCAGGAGCCTGCTCCAGCGCAGGCTTCCCGCAGGGTCACAGCCTCCTTCAGGCACCCATCAGCTCCTGCTCCTGCTCCACAGGCTGCAGGCGGATATCTGCTCCACTGTGGACCTCCATGGGCTGCAGGAGGACAGCCTGCCTCACCATGGTCTTCACCAGGGGCTGCAGGGGAATCTCTGCTCTGGTGCCTGGAGCATCTCCTCCCCCTCCTTCTTCACTGACCTGGGGGGTCTGCAGGGCTTTTTCTCTCACATATTCTCACTCCTCTCTTCTGTTTGCTCTTCTGCGAGGTTTCCCCCCATCCTGCCCCTTCTTAAATCTGTTATTCCAGAGGCACTACCACTGTCGCTGAAGGGCTCGGCCTTGGCCGGTGGTGGGTCCGTCTTAGAGCCGGCTGGTGTTGGCTCTGTTGGACATGGGGGAAGCTTCCAGCAGCTTTTCACAGGAGCCACCCCTGTAAGCCCCCCGCTACCAAAAACTTGCCATGCAAACCCAGTACAGTAAGAAGGATTAAAGATGTCAGGAATATATTGTTGAGAAGGCTATTTATTACATCCTTTCTTGTCTAGATAAGATAATGGATGAGACACTTAAAATCAGCAAAAATTGGGGTTTTATGTAAAATGCCTAATTGTCTAATCTATTTGTATTTCTCTCACAGAAATGTCTTTAATCAATCGGTGTTTCTTAAAATACTCAAGGCCAATATAGTAACCAAAGAGTAGGGGACTAATATGAAACCTTAAGCACTGACAGAAAAACATGAGCTTGTTGGTTGTGGTAATATAAACCATGAGCTGCATTTGTATCAAAATAAATTCTCCTTTGAATTCATTTCCCCAGAACTGGCCTCAGATTCAAGTCAATGTGAGACTTACCATCAACCTGACTTTCACAAAAGTGGCTCAGTTCCACAACCCTTAGTCAAACAAGCCCCAATGTCCAAAAAAAAAAAAAAAAAAAAAGTGCGGGCTCCCAAATCAAAGCTAATCTTCAGCCTGGAAATGTTTTACTTCTGCAAGAAGACTTTGTGTAATACCACTGGTTGATATTTTGAACAGTGTTTTGAAAAGTCATCTAAATTATTTACTGAGTGGAGAATCTGATGGACAACAAATGGATGCCCTTGGAAAAGAAAAGAGTGCAACATCTGGAGTACAGTTTGTAATCCCAGAAGTATTACTCAATATCTCATGCTACAGTAGAGGGGTAGAGGGGTAGTGAAGGTGGAAGCAATAGGAGAATCAGATCTGGTGTGGTCAGCAGATGTGATGTCTGTAAAGAAACTCAGCCTGAAATCTTTGCATTGCCTGTCTCAGAAGCACATATAACCCACAGCATAGAAAGTTTGCAAGAAGGGGATGACGTGAAAGGCAGAGGAGGCTTAAGGCTTAGCTGTATATTAAACAAACCATGAAAGTTTTGTGCCCTCCTTCACTCTTTCGTCACACTTTGCCTGTGGTGCATTCGCAGCGAGGGCTCTAGCCTCTCCCCTGTAAGCAGCTCTGCCATGGACTGCTGAACTGCTGTGGCACACTAATACATTTGGTAGCTGTATGGTTCACCCTGTACAGCTCTACAACTGGCGCACAGTGCCAAAAAAAATGTTTGCAATTATTGCCTTTCCTGCAGATTTGACACGTATCTGGAATAGAGGAATTCTCACATAAGTGCTCTATTCCTTAATGCAGTCCTCTTTTCAAAATGCAGTATTCTTTCTCTCTGTATATAAACAGCTTGCTGGACAACATTTTTACTTTCTGACATAAATTGTAAAAGCATCCATTAATACTGGCACAATAAAACAAATGCATACAGTCTATTTATTGTTCCATTTTCAACTCTGTGACTAGAACATAATAAAGCAGATTTGAAGGAGGTAAGCTGGTTAACATGTAAAATGCGGCAAAAACCCATTGTGTGATGGAATAGCAACTTGTAAATCCCCAAGGCTATTCTTTTGTACAGCTTTAGAAAATACATGGTGCCAGGGTGTCTCATTCTTCCACCACTCTCTTGGCAACTTGAAATGAGGGACGTGCCAGGCAGTATGGCCTGAAAGATGCCAACTGGAAAAAGCAGATGCCAGGTTTTTGGACCACATGGAGTCCTGAGCTCCCACAAAAAGGCACACGTTTGCTGCTATTCTGAGCAGTACATAGCAAACTAAATAAGCATATGTCAATTTATACCTCAAAATGTTGTTAACTAGCTTTAGTGAGGTAATTCATTGCCTGTGGAGTATTTATTATTTATTCTGTGCTGCTATCTTACACAGATCTTACACATTAAATATCCAAGAATGTTAGTTTGTATATATTTTTCTGTACATGTGCACGCGTACATACAGTGAGAGATACAGAAGCACATAGTGCCAAATGCTATTAGGAAGAACTTGTTGAATGAAATCAAGTAAATTTCAGATATTGAAACTGCTGGAATTGGCCTTGACTCAGAGTTTTTAAATCTTTTGAGATGTCTAGATTTCTCACTGGTAATATTAAACCACTCTTATTCATGTATGTATGTATTTTCAGATTGATTTATTTTACAACTGCAGTGAATTTTATTTGCAAACTACAAAGTGCATGCACATAGTTTGGGTAACAGGTAACCAGAAATCAGCCTGGTTCCAATTATTTTGGTTTGAGTTGGTCCCTGGTGTTCTGTTTTCGAAAGCAGATTTCACTACAGATACTCACTTATGAATACCCACACATCAGAGTAATGTGTGGACTTTGTTTTTTTGGCTTAATTTGTTCAAAAAAAACCACCTCAAAACCCAAAACCAACCTCACATACCTTGAGCTCACTAGGTTTAAATTCTTGTGTGTTTGAGGGGAATAAAACATACCTGTTGTATCCAATGCTACCTTCCCTGTATATGGATAGTCAACACCTACACAAGGAAAAAGCATTTGGGATAAAACAACACAGAGCTGAGAGAGGTAGATGAAAACAAAGACAAGTGGGGGGGCGGGGGGGGGGTTTATTGTGGGGGTACCACCTTCTCCCAGATCTTCGAAATCAGGGTTTGCTGTCTCCACTGGTCAGTGGAACTGTTCACCCATGCAATTATTAGCAGGATAGTAGCCTCGAATTTGTATGCCTTAATAACAAGGGTGTAAATATATTTTAAAAAGAAAAGGGCCAAGCGAACCAATTTAGTAATGCAAGATTCTTGGGTCAGAAATGCTGCTACAGCTCTTGACAGTTGCAGAGTTGTTTGTTGCTCTGGATGTAATTTCCCCCCTTTTTCTTAGAAGCAAAATTTATGCTGTAATGGAAACAACTTGATTTGAGAAGAATGTTTACAGGACAGGGTGGGAGAACAAAATGTAGTACAAGAGAGATTAGTATAGGCCAGCTAAGGGTCTTCCTCAGCTATATTGTGTGCTTTTCTGCAGAAGTGTTTTTAACTCCAGTGTGAATGTAGTTAAGAGCTTTGAAAATGCCTAACCTATTTAAGCTCAATACAGAAGGCAACAGGGAATCATTACAATGACTCATAAGGCATGGGATACCGATATTGAAATAAAAATGTGTTTTTCTAAATGCTACGTTTCAAGCAGTAATTCTGCAACATCTAGGACTGCTTTATGAAGCACAATCTTTTTCTTTAATAAGGAGATAATCGAAAACAAGTTAGCTCAGCTTGAGAGAACAAACGGTGTTTCTCCTGGCTGGCTGGGGATCATAAATGTGGTTTTGACAAGGGTTTAGAGAAAGCTCTGGCTGGATGAGGTCGTATAACAGAAGTTGGGCTTTCTGACCCCAAATATATATCTGATGTGATGATTCTACACTTCAGGAGCTGTCAGAAGAAAATCTCTTGGGTTATTTTTGTTACTGCTTTGACACCAACTAGTGTCTTGAGACGCTAGGAAAGAAAAAGTGAGCCTGACAGGAGAGGAATGAATTGCCTCCATGATGGAAAGAAACTGCTGTATGTAAGGAGGTAATACACAGGCTGCAGGAGGTGGAAGATAAATAAAAATGTATATGAGGACAGTATCTTTTCTATATTGAGTGTCTAAGGGTATTAGTCTTCCTTATACTTTTTCCCCTTGTCTCCTACTTTCTCCCTGTCATGAAGAAGTGTATTTTTTCAAGTTTGCATGTTTGTTGTTTCAGTAGGTTTTATTATGTATATATTCATTGTACTATGTCTTTCTCACCATTTTGCATATAAACCCCAGATTGAAACACCTCTCCTGATCCTACAACATCTCTCAATGCCCCTGAAAGGTTTTTTAAATGAATGACATGGATATAAATCTCTCACTTATGCAATCCACTGGAGGCCTCAGAAAGCCTAAACTGTGTCTGCTCTAAACCCCCTGGGAAGCCAGGAAGCAATATTAAATGTTTAGTGGCTGACTTGCAAGGATCTCTTATCACCCTGTACTTGTGGGCTTGGATTTTACTGGGCTTGGATTTTAATGCCTTGGATTGAAGGCTCTTTTTGTGATACTGCTTGGTTTCTTTAGCTCTGTAGGTGATGTGTAGAAAAATGCAAAATGTTGATGTCTGTTGATATTTTGAAGGTATAAAGTTGTTAGTTGGGAAGCATGTGTTTAAGAAGGTACTGTTCAAGTAATTAACAAGGACTATGGTTAAACTTATTTCCATGCTTTTTTGGTGCATTTGTGGTAACTTTAATTTGCCTGTTAACTTGTTCTTCACCGTGGCTTCTGCTCTGACACTCTAAAACTTAAGTCTAAAAAACAGATTATTTTTACATTATCAATTTAACTGTGATTTGTGAATAAGATTATTTCATTGCTTTGTAATTTAGAATGTAAGAAAATGGAGATGAGCCTAGATAGATTAAAAACTTTCAAATACAGGCCTGTTGTTGAAAGACAGTTTATCTGCAGAAACAGAAGACCTTGAGAGGTGAAAGACAGATGTGAAATATAGGGGAAAAGAAAGGTACAATCCTACATAGGGCAGGGATAGCCTAGAAAAAAATGAAAATATCTTTACTTCTATTATCCACATCTTTGTAGTACTATGTCTTGAAAGCAACTTGTCTAAGACTCCTTAGACTGTTGGCAACAGATTTCATAAAAACATGAGCAGAAAATGGAGTTAAAGGTTGGTTTTTGCCATTGTGTAGAGAAAAACAAGTCTCAGTTGTAAATAAGGACCAGCTATTTCACACTGTTACAGCTAAGATTTTCATTTGTCAGCTAAAAAGACACAACACAGAAAAATCTTTCTTGACTTTTTATAGTGTTCAGCAAAAAGAACAAGTGATGTTAGAGAATGGAGGGAGAGCAGAACAAGTAGGTGTGTGCACGCTCTCAGTAGTGGCTCCATCAGTAGCACTTGGCCTGCCTTGGATATGGAGATCAGATTGAACAAACCATCTGAAGAAAATAAACCCACTAAACTATAAGTGGAAGAATAACTTTCTGATCCCTAGGTAAACAACAAACACATACCTCACAGGGAAATTAACCATTGTACTACAACAAGGGCAGCAATTTTGCACAAGTCAGAAGTAAAAAATAGTTCCTCTCTGGAGTTCGGAGGGGTTCTTCTGACTCTCCATAAGCTAAAAATTAATCAGACATTAAGTGTGCAGAAGAAAGTAAACTTACCGTATTTTGAAGTCTTTGGGCCCCTCTTCTGTTTGTCAGGAATCAGTGACATCCTACCACCTTTCATCTACACTTGCCTGCCTAATTAAGAAGCAACTTTCTTTCCAAGATAGGCCTATCATCATGCCATGCCAATGCCTTTCTTTCATTTTTTTTCTCTACTTTTTTGATAGGGAGATTATCTTCATGGTTTAGTATTAATACTAGTTCAGATGAGTGGGGATAAGCCCACATCATTAGAATGACTGGCTTCACTTGGATACCATTGCACTGGTTGGCATACTCATTGCAATCTGAAGATTACCTTCACTGGTATAACTGTGTTCATCAAAGTCAGAGCATCTAAACTAATAACTTATCAAAAAGCCTAGAGAACAGATTAGTTTTATGTTCTCCCCACGCCTCAGTCAAATGGCCACAACAAACCACAGCTAGTGCTAACTGGACCACTTAAGATCTTTGTACATTTTCCTTTTTCCCTTTCTGGCTCTGTTTTTCTCATCTTTTTCTGTTTGAACTCTGTCAATGTTGAAGAAAAAGAACGTCTCAATCTGAAGAGCCAAAGCTGTGGAGGGGTATTGAAGCAAGACTGCATCACCCATGAACTGGCAGTGAGGGATGTATACTGCATACTTAATAGCCCCTGCAGATCATCAGATTGATCATCTCCATGGCAAGCGCTGTACAAACATGTTATAAAGGAAGACAGTGCCATCCCCATAGAAGATACAACTGAAAGTCTCTCCTGTCTACCTTCTGCTTGCTTTTCTATGCCTACTCTAATTAGGATTCTCTTGTTCCTGTTCCTCGTTGTCTTTCCACTCTTCTCAGACTCCTTACAATGAAAAAGAAAAGATCCCTTCAGGCAGCTTTGTACTACTTCTTGCTCCATTTGAAGTGCCTCAGTATGGAGCTAGTATGTTTTCTTCAGGTTTCACCATGGCAGACCTCAAGCTGGGGAGGGGGGAGGGAGTGTTTCTGTGGGATCTGGTGTAGTTTGAGCAATCGGCCTTGCTTTGTGGCAGAGCTGTGCTGCAGGATCTTTGTGTCATCCTCTGAAAATTAAATACAAGTAAATGAGGAATAAAGAATGAGTGTGCAAGCATGTAATGAGCTAAAAGATGAAATTAGTCAAGAAACAGGATACGGGTGAGGCAAACAGGGAAGGGGCTGCATGTAGGTTACACCTAGGCTGCAATTTCAGTCATATTGTGGTTGCTGTAAGTAAAACCATACACAGACTCTGTCCATAGCTAGCACAGAATGCAATTGCTGCAGCAATGAAAGCTGCTGAAAATTTTTTCCTCAGAAAGGACATAGTTGTTAATGAGCCTAGATGAGTCCTTTTAGGAATTAAGCCACTTGCCACTTTTGGCCTGCCAGAGCAGAATTGCACTAGAACAACGTCTTTCGTTAAAAAAAAAATAAAATAAAATAAAATAAAATAAAATAAAATATTATTTGCAACTGCCTTTGCAACTTGCAATGAACAGTAAAGGAACAAATTTTGACAAACATACTCAGTACCTCAGCATGGAGATTTTAGAGGATAAGAGACTACACATGGATATTTTCAGTGGTAAAAACTTCTAACTGGTTCTTTAATCCCAAAGCTAGCAGCCAAAACCTCCAGCTTTCAGGAAGCGAAGCAAAGAGCTGGAGGCTCAGCTTTTGGCTTACAAATGCTTTTCCACTGAGATTATTGGGGAAAAAAATAGAAAAGTATTTTAAAGATCTGAGCCTTTATTGCTTTGCAGTCTTTATGCTAAATTCTGGGAACTACACTAAAAACATCATGAGTATACTGACTGCCAGAAACATGGCACACTAACATGTGAGTGAACAAATGCAATATATGGCCTCACATGATCAATTTATATTGTCCAGAACAGTACAGCTTTAATCTGCAAGTCTTCATCTCCCTTGATCCCTGAGATGTGCCATTGACAATAGTTTCCATGTCAGAAAATGATCTTTGCTGAGAACAACACACTTGGAAGTAAAAGGTGAGGTGATTTAGGATGCAGAATGATCCAGGTAATGGAAACAGCAGGAGCACTTTGTAGGAAGGAACAAGAAAGCACTAAACAGCTCATTTTGAGGTACTGTGGTAATACAGCAGAGTATTACAAACAAACAGGTAGTGGGGCAAGAGGAGATTAAAGAGGTGCTTCTTTTCTCTCCTTACATTAGCCAACTTCAGAACTCTTTAGGCAGAAGGTTTGCATGCTAATGTATCTGTATGCATACTCTAACTTTGGAAAAATGGCTTCTTCGGATTTTTAGCGTGTGCTCAATTTTCTCCTTTTTTTTTTTTCCTCACATCAAACAAAGCTGATATGGAACATTTTTGTTCAGGAATAAGTGACACTTGCAGGCTTGAGAAAAATATATGAATTAAAACTTAATGATTTAGTAGAAGTTTTTTTGCACACAAACCATATCTTTCAGTTAGTTTTTCCATTTCATTGTTCATAGTTCATTTTTCCAGAACTAGGAGCTAGTATGTTTATGTGTACCTTTTGTTTCCTTAAAAATCATAAATATTCGTTAAAAAAAGTTGTGTTCCTGCTGCCAGACTCTGAGTCATCCACATATTCATGCTATTCAGTTACCTGTAAATATGGTGGTCTAAGCATGTTTATTGTGTAGGGCTGAATATGTCACCAAGTGTCTCTTTCAGTAAAATGACAATTTTGACTGTGCCTGCATTTCATTTCACTTCCCTCTGTTTATCACTGCTCAATCTACTGCACTATGGTGGCTGTTCTTGTAAGCACAGCACGTGCCACTATGGCAGCATCCTTTGAACCAAAAAAGAATAAATTACAATTTCAGTCAAGGGTTTTGACTGGATGAAATACACTGGGGGGCCTTTGACATCTTGGAAGGAAGTTCCTGGGGTATCAGTGCATCTATATAGCAAAACAACCTGGCTCACATAATAAGGATGTTGTATGTTAGCTATTGGTCTGTTCTAGGTAAAATAAAATTACCTTGAAATATCATTCTGAATATCAACTTTTGAAGAGCTGTCAAAAGAAAACACTTCTGTCTAATTCTTCCATGTGCAACTAGAAACTGGATGAGAGGACTTCTTAAAACTGTTTCCATCCTATGCTGCCATGCTAGAACTGCAAGTTAGTTTTGGAAGTGATTTTTACCTGCCCTTAGATAAAAGGAGGTTGATTGTGGCTCATAATCTACTGTGCCAAACTGGGCATTGTGAATTTTGTGCTAAGGAAAAAAGTATCCTGAAGGCAGCATCTTTCACCTATCAAGAAAAAGATTCCTTTCTTGACTGTATAGAAGTCAAACCTTGAGGAAAAGTTCCAGTTAAATGCCTTACTAGCTTTGGGAGCAACTCCCAAGTAAAGCATATAGTACTGCATTAAACCTTCTAAAATCAGATTGAGTCAAGTACTTCAGAATATATTTTGGAGAACAATGTTACTTTGGCAAAGGAATGAGCAAGATGCATTAATTTAACAGTAAATCTTCTCTACCTGTAATACCCTTTTTTTTTTCTTTTTTTTTTTTTTTGAACAGTGGAGAAGTTGACTTGCTCAAGTCTTATTCCTTCCAGCTCTCATCTAAAATTAGAAATAAAAAGTAGAATATGCCGGTTGATGCTTCTGAAGATAGGATAGAAAAAATGGAATTTTATGTAAAGACAGCGGCAGATTTAGACTTTGAAGGTAACAGCAATCCTTCTGCTATTAGGGGAGCAACTTGTCTCAGGGGCTTAATTCTGTAGTATTTCTTGCTCTGTACTATCAGTGGGGGAATAGCAGAGTCCTTTATAGCAAATTCAGTTCTAGCTGTAACTCTTTCTCTGGGGGAAACCATACTCTGACTTTTCTGACAATGCAAAGAGATAGTAGCAGAGGGCAAGCTTCATGGATACTGCCACACTATAATATACTGTTTACTCAGTTGATGGGATACTTTTCCAGTAAGATAAGAACTTGCCTAGGTGTCTAAATACCACTGTCACCTGAGGAAGGTATAATACACAGGCTGGATAGTGGACATGGCTTAGAACCTAGTAGAATAATATGTACAACCAGGGGTCACTAATTTTGGTCTATGGAAGCTGATATTTTAGTAATTGTATTGAGAATTACAGTCTTTGCAGTCTCCTCTGAAGAAAGAAATATGGCCTTAAGCTAAACCAAGAGATCTTTTGAATATTTTGGTGGTACATTTCTTTGGGAACAGCTACATGCAGTTAATTGGCAAACACATGTTGCCATAGCAAGCAAATCTGTAATCCCTCTTGTGCTTAGAGTATGAACTGCTACTGTAATGCAGGCCCCAAAGCACATAATCACAGAGTACCTCCTCACTGACTTGAAAGTATCCTTTTTTTCACTTTCACCTTCGCATAGTTGTGCTTTGGGGAGTAGGTGAACCTGTTTCGTACATGTAGACTGTGCTTTGCCTTCATTATAATTTTGTATTTTGTTTGTGGGAGAGAATATGGGGTAAAGCAGAGGAATCTGTGCAGTAGCTTTCCTGAAAAATAGAAGCTATGAAAGGATCTACTGTCTCCAACTTGCTTTCAGGGCTTTACTTGAAATGCTGAATCATCACCCAGACAACAGTTAAGTAGCTAATACTCCTCAGCAGCAGACTAACACAGAGAAACTTATTTCTCCATGTCAACTGAAACTTTTATTACCAACTATATTGGGGGGGGGGGGGGGGGGTACGGGGGGGGGGGGTAGCAGGGGAGCTCCTGTGAGAAGCTGCTAGAAGCTTCCCCAGCTCCAAGTCGGACGCACCGCTGGCCAAGACCTAGCCCATCAGTGATGGTGGTAGAGCCTCTGGGAGAACAGATTTAAGAAGGGAAACCTGCAGTGACTAGTGGGATTGGAATGTAGAGAGAAACCCCTCTGCAGATACTGAGGTCGGTGAAGAAGGAGGGGAGGAGGAGCACCGGAGGAGGTTGATGCCCCTGCAGCCCGTGGTGAGACAGCAGGCTGTGCCCCCCCAGCCCATGGAGGGGAGCAGGGGAGCAGATGCCCACCTGCAGCCCAAGGAGGACCCCACGCCGGAGCAGGGGGATGCCTCTGAAGATGGCCGTGACTCCATGGGAAAGCCCACGCTGGAGCAGTCTGTGCCTGAAGGACTGCAGCCTGCAGAAAGGACCCACGCTGGAGCAGTTCGTGAAGAGATGCAGCCCATGGGAAGGACCCATGCAGGACAAGTTCATGAAGGACTGTCTGCCATGGGAAGGACCCCACAGTGGAGCAGGGGAACAGTGAGGAGTCCTCCCCCTGAGGAGGAAGGAGCAGCAGAGACAACGTGTGATGAACTGACCCCAACCCCCATTACCCGTCCCCCTGTGCTGGTGGCGGGGAGGAGGCAGAGAAAATTGGGAGTGGAGTTGAGCCGGGAAAGGAGGGAGGGGTGGGGGGAAAGGTGTTCTAAGGTTTGGGTTTGCTTCTCATTATCCTTGTTTTGATTTGATTGGTAACAAATGAAATCTATTCGGGTTTCTTTTCCCCCAAGCTGAGACTGTTTCTTGCCCGTGACCATAATGGGTGAGTGATCCCTCCCTGTCCTTGTGTCAACCCATGAGGTTTGCATTACATTTTCTCCTCCCCATCCAACCACAAGGGAGGAGTGAGTGAGTGGCCTCATGGCGCTTTGTTGCTGGCTGGGCTTAAACCATGACGCCAACATGTACATGCTAATGATCTATTGACTGATCTTTGCAAGAGACTCTTTCCAGTGTCTCAGGGCTGGAGAACCTATTCTAGAGATCGGGTGCTGAAATAGTTGAACTAAAACTCCTCTGTAGCACAATGGCAGCTTATTCAAATCAAATTGCTATGGGTTTGGATTGCGCTGTTTCTTGGCAAAGCCTCCTTTGGAAAGCAGGTGCTTTCATATTTTGCTTCAAAGCAATTTCCACAGAACATTTTCCCTGACTTTATTAGGAAGTGACAAGTATGTTAAATTTGTTACCGGAATTGACTTTATTCAGAAAATAATTTACTGTTTGCCTTAAACTTCACTTAAAAATGCTATTTTTTCTGGCTTAAATTTCTCTTTCACCTTATCTTGATTCTCTGGCTTACATTCTTCAAACTGATACATTTTTATATATAAAAAGTGTACCTACTTAAATATTCTTATTTATATCATTGTAAAAAATAACAGCAGATGGATCCCTCTTGGTGTTTGCAAACAACAGTAATGTTTGATGACGAATGCACAACATTGTCATCCAAAATTGCTGTTTATGGTGAAATGCAGCCTTTAATAAGAACTTACTGTGTGTGTTGAACAGTATCCTGGATTTCTGCAAAATGCTTCAATAAACTTGTCACACAGATTTCTCTCCCTCCTGGAAAAGACAACTTAATGCCTCCTCTATGTTTACCTCCATTTTGGATTTATCAGTGAAGGCATGCATGTGTATATGCACGCTAGAAGGTTTTTATGAATTGCACAGTTATTGTTATTTCCCCTCATACACAGAGTAAAAGGCTCCTTTCAGCCTGACTGAATTTTAATTCTGTTTCAGAGAATAACAGAACAGGAAAGCATCAGTCAGACTTTGAGAGGGAGCATGTTGTGGGTGTCCTCTGCATAATCAGCGTGGCTGTGGGTGGCACAGCCTAGCCTTAGCTAAAAGAACAGCCTGGTTTGTCTCTCACAACCTTGCTTTTAGTGTTTGAGGATTTTATCAACTGTAAACTCCTCAGGTTAGAGTTTTCCATGCTGTGCGTGTGCCTCTGGCTGCTTGTATCCAGCAAGTCTCTGTGAAAGCTTCAGACAAACATGGCACAGCTATTTATAAAATGATGATTAGGGGGAAATACCATGTTTAAGTCACTTGAAAGAATAAATCTGAACATATTTTTAAGAACCACCAGCACTGTTTTCTCCTCCTCTCAACCCACCAAACCCCATGTTTCAGTGCCAACACTTGAGGCGGTGAATTGTTAACTGCAAATGTTCCCTTTGTTTCCATGAAAAACAACCCACCTTTGCTAGTGTCAAAAGCCTCTGAAAAAGGCCTTCTCAGTATGATCAACAGACTTTTTCAACAGGGCACCAGATTTCTCCAGAGATGATCTGCCCTCATTGCACCCTGGCCCACTTGACAGTGTTGGCCCTTATGATCATTCTGCCTCAAACTATCCAATCTTATGTGACAAAGCATGGTCCAGGTTTGAGCCCTGCTGACTGAAATGGATTTTTCCCCAAAACTGTGCCTGAAGTGAGGTGGAAGCAGCTTCAGGAATTGTGGGTTAAGACATCACCTCTCCCATGCTTTCCACCCCTTAGCCCTAAGGAGGAAGAGATTCAACTGAGATACAGAGGTGTGACCTCAGCCTACAAGAAGGTGGTGGAGGCAGGTGTGATTAAGGCCAGACAGGGGAACTAGGGCAGAGAGCTATCTAGCATGAAGGTACTGGGAACTAGAGATAAAAAGAGAAGAGTGGAATGGTTATAGAGACAAGATGGTGTGAATTAGATGCCCACTGCAAAGGGAAGGGAAGATAAAGCTGAGATTTTCAGAGTAATTTTAATTATTTGTTTCTATTTTTATTTCTTAATGATCATTGAAACACTTGTTTTACACATTATCAGGCTCTTATTTATCTCCCGCCCCAATAAATATAGGAGGTAGTTTCAGCCCTTTTGAGAACATCTCTAGTCTTTTCCTTTTTGCAGCAACAGGCCAACACTTCCCTCATGTCACCTAACAGCCTTGTTCCTCGGAGGATAAGCTGAGCCAGCATTACATCACTGGTAGCATATTTTGAGCTCTGCCACTGTATCCAGGGCAGTAGGAAGAAAGTATTCTGAACATGAGAGTTGACATGCTGGGGATAGTTTAGCTTATTTCATAATGTGGGGTCAGCTAGGAATTACTTTCATTGAATCAACTGCAAGTAAATTTCTAATTTCATGCCAAAGGTGCTGTTTGCTTCTTGGCTTAAATGGATGTACATTTATTTTTTACTAGACTGCAAAAGACCCCCGCCTCTTTTCTTGCTGTACAGACTACTGCCCTACAATATTTTCTTTCCCGTGCCTTTCTGCTACTGTTGTAAGGTTATTCTTTCAATTGAATCCAAGTTTGAGTGTACATTCCTGCCATATTAGGGACTGTCAACATTATTTATTTGCATATATTATTCTTCTGTCAACTCCTTTAATTGCTCACCAGGGCCACCCTAAGTATTCCTTAGCTGGGTTTTCTTTTTCACCTGGCATATGTTTGTTCCTTGGCTCTTTTGCAAAGAAAATAATAATTCTATCTGTGTTTTCTTCTAGTGCCTTTAGCCAAGCAAAATCTCCTGCTGTCTTGATTCTTCCATACAGCATTTTTGAGTCTGTAGTCAGTTGCAGTCTGAGCTTGCTTATGCACCTTTCCATTCAACTCAACCATTTTAACTGGTCTTATCTTATTTGTACTTGTTTGTCGCCTAGGATTCCCAGTGCATGTACCTTGGCTAATGCAAAATATTTTTTTTCCAAGTTCAATTGTTTCTTTTGGCTAGTTCTGTGCAATGTGTGTCCCATTTTTAAGTGTGCATTATTAAGGAAATAGACTTCCTGTAATCTCTAATGGCAACACTCAAGATCATATTTAGTCTCAAACTCTGACCTTAAATAGCCAACAAGATTTCAGAAAAATATCTTTGCTAAAAGCCTCACATGATGAGGAGGCGTGTGGATCTTTAAAAAATGTGTCATACTCATGAAACAGGTGGAGTGGCCTGAAACAGCTGGGGCTAGAAATTCAGGCAGGTTTCTTCTCAGTCAATTGATACTGTGAAGTAAACGGAACAAAGAGCGCTTATAAATTCAAGCTGCTGCTATTTGATGGTCAGGTTTATTTCAGGAGACAATCATAAAATTTTAGCTTTGCTAATCTAGATCATTATTTGGACTTGTCCTGGGAAAAATTATCACCACTATAAAGTTTACAGCTTTATAAAATAAGGCTGCATTCTGTTTTGTCTCCAAATGAAATGGGGGAACAGATCTGGAAACAGTAAACCAAACTATTTTGATGTTTACATATTGAACTAAAAATCTAATATCCCAATTTTGTCCCTTCCCATGCAACTTCTCTTCAGATAGGTCTTATGTACAGATGTTTGTGTACAAAGGGCTGAAGCAGAATGGCCTGTTTTTCAGGAAAATTCTACTAAAAATAATTTTTAATTTTAAGATTCACACTTACTATTTATATGAAAAGTGTTCTCCACTGTATTATCTTTTCTTTGGAAGTCCTTACAAATCTAGTATTATATTTTCTTTGGAAGTCCTTACAAATCTAGTAATGGGAACCATGAAAAGCTTCAAGCAGCTCTAGCATATACTTTGATAAAATTCTGTGAGGTCTGTCACTAGAGATTTTGGTTGACAAACATACCTATTTAATTGTTAGTAGTGCTACAGCACTCTTGTGAAAAGCCTTTTTTTTCTTCCACTTGAGATTACATCCTTAATATTGTGAATGTTGCTACCTGTCCTTGATGTAATCTAAATACTGATAAATTGTTTTCTTCTATGTGTGTGAAAAAATGTACAAGTTTTTCAAATCCAAAAATTATATTCAATTGTGTTCTTTTCATAGAATCATAGAATGGTTTGGGTTGGAAGGGACCTTTGAAGGTCATCTAGTGCCACCCCCCTGCAATAAGCAGAGACATCTTCAACTAGATCAGGTTGCTTGGAGCCCCATCCAACCTGACCCTGAACGTTCCAGGGATGAGGCTTCTACGACCTCTCTGGGCAACCTGGTTTGCCTTAGTTAAATTAGAAATGTATGTTCCTAGTTCACTGAGCAACCATCAAAAAGCAGGAAGAGTGCAGGTCTTCTGCAGCAGTAGGTAATGGTAGGAAGATGACTGCTCTATTGTTCTCCTCTTTTACTTTTGTCCTTCATAGCAATGCAGTCCACCATGTGTCAGCCAGCTTCCTCTAGCCACATGATGTTTTCACTGCAATATCCTGTTATGTTTCCCCTAGTTAAGTTCCTTCTCACAAAACAGGAGCAGAGAATGATAAGAAAGAAATCTAAGAGCCTATAAAACATGGGTTTGATAACGTTTTGAAGGGGGTCAAATTACATGATCCCCACGTTAATCGGGTGGAGCTGGATTCGACGACTGAGCCGGCACCTTCTCATCTGGTGTCTAGCTCATTTAGCTCAGATGAGAAATCCTGAAGTTATAACAGCACTAGAGCCAGAAAGTGGAAATACGCTGCCAGACTTACTTCTCGCTTCCCAAAAGTTCAGGATGTTGAGATCAGCCGATGGAGGTGCCTGGCTAGGGGATGGCAAGGCAAACTGGGTCTCCCTTGCAGGGACCCTCCTGCCTCTGGCAGGCCCCTGGTGTGAGGGATCGGGCAGTGCCCTTGGAGCCAAAGGATGGGGATACAAGCTGGTATCAAACCCATTTTTGGCACAAGTGTTCAGTGCATGTTTGCTCAATGGCTATTGAAATGGATAGTGCTGAGGCTTTGAGAAGCTTATAGGTGAAAAAAGTACTGGCCTGGCTTTCAGTCTGGCAACCTCTTAATGCTGCAGCCAGCTGCGCTGTGGATGAAATGCACCCACAAAGATGACAAATATAGCAAGGGTAGGCATGCAATGTCCAAGTCAACATGCTCCCAGTAATTCTGTGGCAACAGCCCACATTCACAGTCCTGTTTTGTTCATAATTTCTAGCACCCATCCTCTAAGCTTCCAGTTAAAGAGTAGTGGAAACATGCATATGGATCCCAGTGGCTGCATTAGGGTTGCAGAGGCAGTGTGCACGTTTGTACTTCCTGATTTTAGGTGCTTCAATTTGCAGCCTAGCCCTTAAATTTGATTATTCTTTATGTGGAAGTATGCGCTATATTCTTCTGCCTGCTTCCTTTCAGCACTAGTGCAATGAGCAAAAACCAAAAGCCTACTGACCAAATTTTATTTAAAAAAAAGGAAAAAAAAAAAAAACACAAAAAAACAAAATAGAAAAAAATGTGTGTAAACTTTAGTGTTGAGGTGTTGCCTTTATAGTTAATAAAAATTTTCTGTACCAAGTGCCTAGGTTTCGTGTACTTCAATACTCTATAATTTTATATGCTTATAAAAGGGAACGCTGCAGCAAAATAATTTAACTTTTGGTTTAGTTTTAATTTTAAAATAGCTTGATTTTTAAAAATGTTAGTATCTTAATAGTGAGGTTAGTTTTGGGGGAGTTTTTTTACTAGCTGCTGCCAAATACTAATGTCATTGCTTGGGTGTCATAAAAAGAAGAAATTTGTGGTTAATTTAAACTTTGTATAGTGGGCATAATTTCACTTGTGGGACATAACTCTACCATTTGGCTCAATTAGGCTCGACCAGACAAAGCAATTCATAATTCCTGGAGGGAAAACAAGCTTCTGTTTCAACAACACAGAGGGCTTCATCTCCAGAATGATTTCCCAGGGCATGAAATATGTTTCATTTAAATCTTAAACCTTGTTCACAACCAAGTAAAATCTGTAACAAGCATTTTTCGTTCTGATTTCTTAGGGTTTCTTTTACTCTTCAGTGGGTTTTAAATATCTGCTAGGAAACAACAAATTATATCTTTGTGACCCATCAAGAAGTGAGGTCTTGGAAAATACAGTGAACACATGCGCACCCATGCATATATATATATATATATATATATATGCATACATGTGGTTGTAATGATTGAACCGAGGCTGCATGAATACGTAAGACCCTGTCCATTAGCTCTTTGCCAAACTCTGTCAAGGCCACATTTACCTTGTATGAGGGAGTATCTTAGCTCAGGTGATTCAGTTATTCTTAATGAGGATGCCTGTGTTGGTCTGTCCATCAGAAAACATCCCAACAGCCTTTTCAGTGAGAAGTGCCGGACCCAATGCTGATGTGCAAAGTGACCAGCATTGATCATTTGTCTGCAGCCTCTGAAGACCGGGCAGCCCTGCAGCCTGCCCACTGGAAATCCAGACACACATGTGATTTCACCAGCAGCTCTTAATGAGGGGAGGAATTGGGCTTAATATCCTCAGAATTTATTCCTCATCCCTCTTGACCATCACCAAGAGGTCCAGGTGGTTTAAATCTCCTGGAATTGGACTTGCCACTCTTCCTTCTCCTCTCTACCTGCTGGTTCTCAGGGATTTCCATTGAGCATCCCTGGAGAAAAAGTTTACTGTTAAGGGTGAATAAAACAGATGAGGGATCTGGCTGCAGAAACTCCTTCGGCCAGTTCCCAGCTTGTTGATTTGTTTCAAGATCTAGTCTTTTAAAAATTTACTCCTTGATACCCTTGTGCCATTCTTGTTGCAAAGAGTAGCACTGAAATACTGGAGCCTGCTTTTTTTCTTGGCAAAAAAAGGCTATGCTGGGCCTCACCTCATTTTTCATTTTAAATGACACAGTCATTTAAAGCCCAGGAGAAGCATAAACTCCTTGAGGAGATGTGTAAGAAATAATTTATTTTTTTAAGTTAAACTTAGCAGTGAAGGTTCAGAAAGGCCTTAAGCTGCCTTATAAAAACCCATCTCTTCTACAGAAAATGATGACAAGGGACTTGCTTTTTAAAAGGTCAGATCTTTGGGATGAGAGATGTAGTATTGTGTGGGATAGAGAGCTGTGCCATCTGGGAGGCACTAGGATTAATGCCTTCTACATCATGACTCATAATAATCATATTTAGTGTAAATGGTAAATATTTTTTCTCCTCAGAGTTTGTGCTGCAATTAGATACAAGCTTTTCACTGGGGGAATATGGTGTCAGCATAGGAATTTGGAGAGTTTAAAGGTTTCTGACAACTGTCAGTCCAGAAATCTGTGACAAGAGAATAAAAACAGTGATGATAAATCCACAGTAAGGGACAGCTTAACCTTTTGATCTTGAAATGTTTACATGCATTTTATTGTTTGGTATAAACTTATACAATTTTACAGACAGACAACAATAAACTATTGTGAAATAAAATTATCGTGCTGAGAAGTAAGTCAGAATTCATTTTTCTTCCTTAGGAAAATAAAAAAATGAAGAATGTAAGGATATTGAACATTCCTCTGACTTCTGTTGAAGTTACTCCTCTAAACAGTAACCTTAAAAAGATCTGCTTTTGACAGGAGCACAGAATACTTGACAAGAAGACCAGAAATGTGATATTTCTGGTGTTTTTCAAGCAAATCAAGTGCAACCTGCAGCCTATCTGAATTCCAATGAAAGCATGAATGCATAGAACTATAACCTTTCCTCTACAGCATGATGCTTGAAAACTGTGGTAAAAGGAGAAAACTACAGGCCAAATGTTCAATTAATATGTACATGCTTAAGCACAGCTCCATGCAGTTCTACAGTTGGCAGAGTTGCCAATTCTTGCATACAAACCGCAAGCATCATGACATGTAATATCAGTATTAAAATATCAGATTGCTGCGAACCTGGGTTTTCTTAGAAATAAATAAATGAGCTTTCTGTTCTGGAGAAGAATTGGGAGGTAAGAATCTAAAAGTCTCATCATTCAGGGCACAGACTGAATATATTTCTGCAGCCACATCAGCTATTTTGCCCTCTCTTAACACCAACATTTTGATGATGCTACATAAAAATGCAGGACTGCTTTGAGGATCCAGCAATTGACTTCTGTGTCCAAAATAAGGAAGTCCTGAACTGGTATAAGTGCTTGGCTTTTTTTTTTTTTTTTGCCTTTTTTTTTTTTTCATATCCATAAAACTTCTAATGCAATTTCTTTAGTAAATGCTACATTTTTGTGCAGCTGATGTAACATCTAACCCAGCACCTGAGTTCTGCGTTGCAGGGACAACATATATACATCTCGTATTCCACTGAAATCTGGTCTAAGCCAGACGTGAGTCCTGATGAGGTCCTAAAGAATCCAGATGTCAGAGTAGGTGTGACTGTAGGCTAATTACAAATGCTGTTTGAATATGTGCTGAAAGCTCTCAGAATGACTGGGTTTCTTTGTTGTGTTTATGAAATTGTGCTCAGCAAGCTCTTCTGCAAATTCTCCCCACTGACTTGGGCTTTCTCTCCAGTCTCCTTTCTTTTGCATTCTGTTTTCTAGAGGAGTCTTTCACTTGTGCATCTCGTTCTTGTTGGTTATTTAAATTTTTAAAATTCAAGTACAGTTTTGGGGTTTGTACCTCTGTGAAATTCTTGACATGGTGGGTGATAGGACCTGTAAGTAAAGCTCTCCTCTGTCGTGCAAAGATGCTTTCCTAGGACCAGATTAACTGCTGGAAGTTATTGCTGACCCACAGGTTTCTATATTGCATGAGTGGCCTTATGAGAGCATTTGTTTACTACAAACTACTTGACAGAAAGCAAGCTAGTGATCAGGAATTGCTTACTGTAAGATGTCTTTTCACTGCTGGAACAGAAGGGGATGCATGTAAATGAGAACTCTGACAGGAATCTTTATGGGTAGATTCAATGATTTTTCTTTTTTTCATACAGTATTAATCGCCTTCTGCCATTAACCTACTGATAGAAAATGTAGGCATAGAGTCTACTTGCTTCATATCTCATGTTTGTAGTGTTAATGGATGGAGTGCTAGCTTGAGGCTTTTCTGAAATAAGTGATTTGTACTAAATAAGTTCTATCTGTGCATTATTACTGAGGCAAATAATACTTTTCATAATTAAAAAAAAAAAAGGTAGGGGAGTGTAGTACCTGGATAAGTACCTGATTAACTAACTACCTGTAAGGCTAAAGCTATGTGCAAAACAAGGCTAGCTCTTCCTGTAGTCCCACATTACCTTGCACAGCCCTCTGCTAGGAATGACAATGTAATTGTCTCCCAGTGTAGTTGGCATTTCAGACATGTCTTTAGGAATGCCTAATATTTAATGATCAGAACCTGAAGAAGGATATTTAGTGCTCTTCAAGACCAGAAGACATGACCCTAATTTGGCAAAGACGATGCAGCTGAACAGAGCACTTGTGCACCTGAATGCTTTTGCTGGATTAGGTTTTAACTCCTTACATGTACTTGAAATTCATAATCCAAGACTGTTCACAAATATGAAGCCAGATTTTGACCCGGTTACTCAGACTGGTGCAGGGTTGCTCACATGGGTAATTGGCCTGAAGTTGAGATCATTGCTTGTGAGCCTGATATAAGACAGCATTTATTCATGAAAAAGTGCAATTTAATCTCATTGGAACTAGTAGTTTAAGTACCTCTCTCGAAAAGAGCAGCTTTCGTTGCTGAAATACATTTTTAAATTACAATTCTTTGATAGGATATGAATAGTCCTGAGAATACTGGTTTGGTCATAAGGTCCTTTGGTATATTTTATCTAAATTCTTGATCAAGATACCAAAACCAGTAAAGAAACTGCCCCAAGAGCTCCTTCAGATTAATAATGAATCTACTTTATTCTAGGGAGAAAAACTGCAAGGAGTGCAGAAGTTGAATTTCCATACAAGGCAGACTAAATCTGTAAAGTTTACACTGCCCCATTATCTGGTCTCTAAGCCATGATTTAATGAGCTCTCTTTAACTGGAACACAACAATTGTCATGCTGAAGTTCTCTGATGCCCCTTGGAAAATAACGCTTCATATTCTCTCAAAAAAGTCAGAATGGAAGAAATTTGCATACCCTTTGTTCTTTGAAGTCTTGTAAGACTTTCATTTATTAAAAAAAAAAAAAAAAAAAGAAACCACAAATTATAATTCTTGTGAAGCAATGTAATTTCTGGGCTGCATGGATAATCTAAATGGTGGTAAACAATTAATATATGTGTCCAACAGATCATTCTTATTAACAGAACCCAGAGTGGGAAAAAGAACACAAGAACACTTAAAAGCTCAGGCCTGTTGACACTTTTTTTTTCCCCCAGGTTTGTTTAAAATTATGGATAGGCTGTGAACGATGAAGGAAGTTAGTCTAAAAATTAATGTTTAAGTGTAGAATTATGCAGTGCCTGTAATTTGTTGGGGTAAGAGGGCAATGGGAACAATTTCCATATCTTAGTTAAAATCATATTTTAATAGAATAATATTAAAAGTGTTTACATACGTATTTACCAGGAAATGGGAAAAACCCTGGGGATTCCTTGGATATGTGGTAAGAAACAATTTTTTTTTTCTTCCTGTTTTGTTTGGTTTGGGTTTTTTAAAGGACATATGGTAGATGGAAGAACTTGTGAGGACAGTTATATTATGAATAGTTCTTCTTTAATAGACAGTTCAGGTACCCCGTTGGGTGTTTGTTTCTTGGTTCCTGCTCAAATAGTTCAATTTATTTTAATTAGTTCCCATCTTTTTTCCCTGTGTTTTGTATATACAGTCAAAAGTAATGGAATAAAATTCTGTAGAAAGAGCAAAGAACTCAGTTTGGATGGAGGTATGAATTTTCTCTTTTTTTCCCTTCAGGGATAAACAGAGTGATGCCTCCAATTTTGTAATATTTATGTAAACTTTTGAAAGGATGCTATTCACATTTTCTCAGACTATCCCAACCTACTGCCTTCAGCCACACCAACTCTGTTTAATTAATAAGCTTACAAAGTTGCTTCCAAACTTTACTGCTAAACACAATCAGATCTCTTTTTTTTTTTAACTCAGCTAAAATCTGGAGGTGACTGCCTTTCTTAAGATGAAACAGACATGACCAACCTTTTTATATATCTATCTCTCTACATAACAATGCAAGTGAGTATGTGTGTGTGTGTGAGAAAGAGAGACTTTTTTTTTTGGAAAGCAGATATATATATATGTATCTGCAGGGTAAGAAATGCTGTCTTCTGAGGGGAATGGGCAGGTTTTTATTAATGATCTTTTACTGCATGTAGCAAGTACGTCTGTGGTGGGGGTGGATGGGGTCTTAGCTATCTCCCTAGAGCCAGATGCTAAATATAGGCCATAGGCTGCCAAGCCTGCATCCTGTGGAGGGCTGAGAAAGGGGAGGGTGAAGGGACTGTTTTGTGGCGGTTAAAACCAGCCTTTCTAGAAAAACAGGTATTGCATGGCAGTTCACAACAGCAGAAGAACAGACTCGTGGCCCAGGGGCTCCATCAGCTTCCGTGTTGGGAATAAACTTTGCATGAAGTGGAAAACAATTTCCCAAACGCATGCTGTGCATTAGAGCCAACTTGAACCTTCTCTCCCAGGTCTGCTGCTACTGCTTCTGACAAAGCGACAGTTCTAGTCTGTGGGGAGCAATATTCAATAGCATGTGGTGGTGGTGGGTGGCCTTGGCTAAGGACCAAACACCCACCCAGCCGCTCGCTCGCTCATCCTCCTCAGTGTGGTGGCAGAGAAAGAGGCTCGTGTGTTGAGATAAAGGCAGGGAGCTCACATACCAATTACTGTGATGGGCAAAAGAGACTTGACTTGGAGAAACTTGATTTTATTGCCATTTGAAATAGATTTGGGTCTTGAGAAATAGAAAGACAGTCATTAAAACAAGATCTTTCCTCCACCCTCCCCTCTCCCGGGCTCAGCTGTGGGGCCACTGGAGCTGGCTGGAACTGCCTGTGTCCGGCACAGGGCAGCCCCAGCCTTTTCTCACAGAGACCCCCTCAGCCCCCTGCCAGCAGCTGGGCACCTGCACCCAATAAACTTACGTAGCAGGAGAAGAAGCATTCATAGGGATTCCCAAACCAAATGCGACAAGCAGCCATGTGAGAAACCATGCATTACACAGAAGCATAAACTGTGTTCAAATAAATCCCTGAAAGGTGCATGAAGTTAACATTAACAGTAACACTTCATTATTTCTTCACTGTGAGGGTGGTGAGGCACTGGACCAGGTTGCCCAGAGAGGCTGTGGAAGCCCCATCCCTGGAAGTGTTCAAGGCCGGGTTGGATGGGGCTTCAAGCAACCTGGTCTAGTGGAAGGTGTCCCTGCCCATGGCAGGGGGGTTGGAACTAGGTGGTCTTTAACGTCCCTTCCAACGCAAACCACTCCATGATTCGTGGCCTTCCCTGAGATTTCCTGGACACTGTGTGAGAAGGCATGTGATGCGTTTCCCTCATGAAAATAATGAAAATAGTCACTAAAAATATATTGATGATACAGAATGTGATGTACTAGATGCCAATAGTTGTGCCTTATGTAATATGGCCAATGAGATAATTTGAAAAATGTCATTTGATATACCTAATAAGTTAAATAAAAAATATTTGGAAATAATGACTTCTCTTAAAATTAAAAAAAAAAAAAGGAAAAAAATGGAAGTTCTTCACACTACCTGAAATCCAATATGATACCGAATGCTTATTAATGTAAAGTGAAGGCTTAATAAACTGTTGAGAGGAAAAACGGCACACAGTAAAGAAAATTAGCTAAAAGAACCTTTATGAAAAGGGCAGTGGAACTGATAAAAACATTCTGGTTTATCTCCTCAGGAGAGCTCATCTAAAAGCCATTTGTCAAATAAGAACTGAAAAGGTATGTGATAAGAGATCCTAGATCTATTAAATCTGTCTTTTAGGATTTCTATACCTATTGTGTCATATCACCTCACAATACAGAGTGAATAAAATCATATTTTAAAATGTGAAACTGCCATTTATATCAAAAGATGCAATTACATTAGAGGAGGCAGTCTCAAATGGAGACTGAAAATATTTAAGGTTTAATAAAACTTTTAGGAAGTTTGCTAAAATTTTAGAAACAGGAAGGCCTTTGAAAAGCCTGTGGAAGTGACAGTGCCTGATCAGTTGGTTTGTTTTCAAACCTTCAGCTACAGCTTTTAAGATGGATAAAAACATTACTGGTGCTGTTTGCCATTGCAACACACTGTTTTGTTGAAAGAAAAATGCATGTTTGGAATGGGTGAATTTTGCAAGCCCTGGCCCCACACTAAATCATATTTATTTGCTTGCATAATTGTAATTTTTATGACATTATTATTCTATTACTGCAATTATGTTATGCAGTATTTCACCACTGTAAAAATGAAATGGGTTTTAGCTGTTGTGTGTATATATATTTTTTTTTACAATCCCTATCTCACAACAAAGTTTGCAATACATGAAAGGGTGGTCATCCAGAAATCATGCAAGAAGCCCCGACCAAAAATTGAAAAAATTTGTTCAATTGTCAGAATAAAGATTCTAATTTCTCATCGATTGTTGTCTATGGGCATAGATGTATGTAGAGCTGGGACTCTTATTGTCAGATTTTCCTTCAAGAGTTATTAAAATATACACTGCCTGAAGGAAAGAAGATTAATGTGCAGTCTGCTACTAAAAATGAGCCAGCCTGTATCGTAAGGGTGGAAGATTCAGATAACCTGTTATCTATGATGAATGAAGTCTGCCCATGCTGTTCACGAAAGTACTTGTTTTGTCATCGTGACTCATAAAAGGACTTTGACTATGTTGAGTGGCTATTGTTACAGTTTTGAGCTATTCTGAATAATAGGAATTCTGCTTGATCTTAAAGCACAGAAAAAAATCTGCCTTGTATTTATTCCAAGAAAACAGCATTGTGTGTCAAGACAGATTGTGGAAAACATTGGCTCGTTTTGTGGTTTATTCATAAATACCGTGACCTTCAGAAAAATCACTTAATCTACCCTCTAACTCTATTGCCCATTTTATAAATAGTAATTCTCAATTTTAAGTGCATTTTTGAGAACATAATCTATCAGTAGTTTCAAAAAAGGTGAGATACGAAGATGATAAGAGACAGCAAAATGGCAAAGTAAATGTTTAGCTTCCTGTTCTTCTCGCTGGGTCATTTTCTGTAGATGTAGAGGCACTACTTGGAATATTAAACAAGTATACCATAGTGCAAGGAAATGTTGTGGGCATTACCGGGCCAGAGCCTACAGTCTGACTCGACAGAAGATCAGACTAGATTATCCTAACAGTGTCCTTCACTTAAAAATTTAGTTGATGTTAGCAGTCTTAGCTGAAAACACTGAGCAAGAGACCTGTTAATAGGTGACGTGAGATTATATTCCATACAGCTCTTCTTACTTTCCATGTTAGCTCCAGTTCTCCTGCCTACTGCCTGTATCAATAGAGAGCAAAGCCCAAAGCCCCTTGTCGTTTTTCATACGCCTCCACAAAACTGAAATACTTCCATTTGTGTATAAATAGCAGCATAAGTGTAAACCCTCATGCCAGTCCCGTGCAGAGCTCAGTAATGCAGCCCTTGTGAAGGAGTTTCTCCCCCAGGGCTTGCAGGAGCATTGCTGTGGCGCTTTGCGGGCTTGCACGTACCGCGAGCAGGGCCTCCGCTGAAGTGTTGTGCGGTGAAGGCCACACAGAAACTGCGACCAGTAGAGGAACTGCTCATTCAAGTTTCTGTGCTGCTGTGGTCAGGAGAGTAGTACAAGATGTCTGGTTTGGAGTTGAGTTTATTAAGCGCAGGACAGTCCCCAGGGTCTGTGTAAGAGGAGTGGGATGCAGGTCCACCACAAGACACGAGGGGACTTTAAATCCAATCCATGCTAGTTTTGGTTGCTTAGCAAAAATCAGCACAAGGTGTTTAACGCTGTGAGTTAGTGTCCTGCCCTGATGACGATTGCTTTGCCTGAAGCTCTGCTACAAAACTGAGTCTATGGCCATCCCTCGGGAGCTGCGATGCACGCGAGCATCTGCTGGTAACTCGGGTTTCTGTAACAAGTGTTGCAAAAACTGCTGCGCAGTCTGACTTGCTCTTCCTCTTCTTACAACGGTGGGAAAGGAAAGTCAGAAGCAGGACACTTTTCCCCTTTAGTCTGCTATCTGGCCATGTATGAACTGGATCTTGCCTTTGACTATCTTACACTCTTTAAAAAGGAAAGACAAAAAAGAGAAAGGCAATAGATTTTCTTCTGCGCTTTTTAAAGCCCTGGCTAAAAAAAACCAAAAAGTGTCACTACTTACACCTGGCAAAGACTATAGGTGGATTCCCACGCTTTAAATAATATTATTGATAGCAGAGTTAACTTCAATATGTCATTAAACTTTCCTTGTGCTAAGACAGGTGGAATATTGAAGGCTTGGCCTTAATGTACTGTATTTGTTGTCAATGAGAAATTTACCATTTACCTTTTTTTTTTTTTTTTTTTTTTGTTTTGTTTTCTTAATTAGGAAACCCAAAGGATTTGGGCCTTCTTTTGGAAAGAAAACAAATCTATGGCAGTTCCTGTCACTGCATTTAAAATTCTAGCTTCAAAACATTTAAAATAGTTGAGAAATTAGTTTAGTAGAAAAATGCATAAAATATTAGTAACCCACTTTAAAAATGACCAGTTACAAACAAAGGCAGCAGGAAGGAGTTATGACACACTCCTCTCAAATTCTCCACTTACATTGTTCTGTAATTAAAAATATTTAAACTTCTACAATAATTGATTTAGAATCAGTCTTGTTCTTGGATAGTCAGAAAGAAGAGTGAAAACATGTTAAAATGTATGTCAAATGTACAAAAATAGCAAACTGAATTACAAGAAAAAACAGAAATTTTTACATTTCAAATTGAAAGAGGATGTAAGCACAACAGCAAATCAAGGAGGCTCCACAAGCACATCAATGGAATTTATCAAGTTTGATATCAACTGAGCAAACGTTCTGGAAATATTTCAGAATTTTGGTCAAGATTAAGATTTTCATAAATAACACAGCTTTTCACAGAATTTTTCCACCTGTCTAGAAATATTTCTTTTGCTTTTATTGGAGGGAAAAGAGAGGTAAACCCCATCAAAAGATTGTTTTTATAAAAGGCAAAAATGTGAATTCCTGCTTCTCTCACCTTTTCCTACGGTGGGAAAAATAAGAGGGGGAAAAGGGATAATCTCATCTAGTTCAAAACAAAGTCCCTGAAAGTGTCAAGCAAAAAATAAACATGTTGTTTCATATTACATTGTTAATCGAAAACACACTTATTTTTTGGCAAGCTATGCTAGATTCTACTCTATGCAGCCAAGGCTGTGGTTCACGAAACAGGAGCAAGACAAGGTGCAAGGATGGAGTTGTGAAATGGGAAACCAGCTTGAGGCAGATCATTGCTGTTTCCTGAAAGCATAGAATTACTGGTAGTTTCAATTACTGGAAAAATTATTCACATAAGAAATATTATGTTCTTTCCGGGAACACGTATTTAGAGTAGAGAATACTGAAATAGCAAATGCAAAACCCATTAAGAGCCAAACAACTTCTTAAAACATTGTTTCCAATACAGACCTGCAGTATTTTAAGGATCAACTTTCTATTGTAAAAGGTCAGAGTCCTGAGATGCAGCTTTTCAACTGATATAAACAGATATAATTCCATCAGCATCACTGACTTTCATCAACTGACATTTGGCTTTTTCTCAACCCCATAAAGCAAGGTCTGCACAGGAGGGGATCAGCACAAGTGATCCTGTTCAAGGGAACCAGAGCCCTCAAAACTGATGTTAAATGGGGCTTAGGACTTAGATCTCTTTCATATGGTTGAATTTGATCAATAATAAGTGCCCACTTTGTAGTGCATGGCATGGGGTGAAAGCAGACTTGGGGATTTATCTTTTCCTAAAGGACATTAAAGAACTTTGAAAACTGAAAATGTCTTTCTTGCATTGGAGGACAGATGATTCTAAACACAAGCAGAGTTCAAGTTGTATTTGACATAAATACATACACACAAAATGTTATGCCTGTTAAATAAATATGTAATATTACTAAATTGTATTTAATAAGGTTTCAGGTCTGGTTCACCAGTCTGAAATCACTTGTTTCAGGATTACTATGTTGATGTTAGGGTACTTCCTATCTTCGAAAGATACTGATATATTTTGCACAGTGTCTGAATGGTTGAAATAATCTGTTGGCTATGTTAATAGATACGATCGTTAATAATATGTTATTACATATATGAGGGTGAAATATGCACAGAAAGTTTTCTTACATTTACAGATGTAAGAGAAATTTTCCAGGTTTTTGTCCTGAGTACTGTCTCTGCTGTTACTTTAACAGAGAAAAATACCTTGAGCTACCATAGCCAGATTAAATCCAGCAGTATAGTGGTGGTCTAGGGGACTAGTGTATACTTTTTGTAGTTGATAAAATCTTAGATCTTAGCACACAGCTTGAAAGAATTTCACATTACATAGGTGCTTCTAATTTTTTACATACTTGATATTCTGAATGTTCTGTGTTCAAGCCCCAGAGCCTCTATGACCTTTCTAACTACAGTTTATTGTTTATGCCAGATGGCTGGATGAGCATCAGGTTGTTTTTATTTTATAAAATAAAATAATATATTAAGTGCAAATCATAAGAACTGAATAGCAGAAGGGAGAAACAGAGATTCACTGATTTTTAATACAGGATTTGTGATATTTCTTAAAATTGTTTCTGCTGATAAAGATTAAATGGAAAAAATCAAAATGGTGCTACTGTTACACAGAAGATAAACTCAGCACAAAATTTCTATTGAGTGGGAAAGCTCAGAAGAACAAAACAACCTTCTCAATTGGCCTGAGAGCATTTTGGTTTTCAGAACTGCGTGCTCCTTGCTGAGGACACCGTGCCGGTGCACTCTATAGAATGCCTTTAAAACACCACATAAACTATACTAATGTATGTTGAGCTTTTGAAACTGCACAATAATTTAGTGGCTCAGTAATTCTGATTGCTTGTTGCACTCTCATCATTCTTCCAAGGATTACCCACCTGGGCCAATGACCTATTATTTTTATGGCACGGTTGATCCATTTTCAGTTCTGTGCACACTTCTGGAGCCCTGCTTATTATTAGGCTGTATACAAAGGCTATATACAAACACTGTTTGCAAAGTGATATCTCATTTACAGCTGCTTCTGTGAATTATTTCTATTTATGTCCACTACCACATATTTAAATTTGGAGAAACAATCAATATAAAGAGCACCAGAATTTTTCATTTTAGGTTAAAACTGTGGAGGTTTATTTAGATGTAGGCTTTCTGATAAAGGTAGCACTAAGATGAAAGATAAGCTACATAACCCAGTAAAATCAGACTTGTTAAAAAAGTGTGCTCAATTCTTTCACTCATCCAGTGTGAGAGACAATTAATTAATTCAGGGCTATTTCAGGTACCATATAGAGACAAGACCACTGCATTGGAATTTGACAGAGCTATGAGTGGTGTGTTAACAGTCAAAGCAACGTTCTGCTAATACAGGTTTGTGTCTACATTTTTTTTTTCCTTTTTCACACTTTTCCTCCTCATTCGCAGATCGTTATATTTCTGTAATAGTTTAGCAGCCAGGAGAGACAGAGGAAATGGCAATCCCTAAGTGGAACTAGCTGGAGGAAGAGCTGCAATTGCTTTTGGATCACTGCTTACTGTAGGAGTTTGCCCTGTCAGATTCTTTTGCCTTCTATTATTAAGTCTTCCTTATGTGAATATTGCCAATAAATGTGAGAAGTAGAAGTACAAGTACCACC
Source organism: Astur gentilis (assembly GCF_929443795.1). NCBI lineage: Eukaryota > Metazoa > Chordata > Aves > Accipitriformes > Accipitridae > Astur > Astur gentilis. The sequence continues at coordinate 6,680,118 of NC_064893.1, read as the reverse complement.
TTTTGGAGAATGTGGCAGAACATCCAAAGGGCAATCCAGCTCTGCCTATATAAGTAGATTCCCAAACCAGTCATCCTCAAATTATACTATTTGCTATAGAGAAATCTAAGCTAAACCCACCAGATGGACTTTAATAAATACAGCCAAATGATAATTATTTGGGTCTGTTCATACCTGTGTAAGATCACCTCACTGATGTTATGCACTGTATGGCTGAGAAGCCTTGACCTTTTTCTTTTTTAATATCAGTGTTCTTTTATAGTGTGGTCCCATTGAGAGGATGTATTGGGTCTGGCTGAGATGGAGTTAATTTTCCCCATAGCACCCCTCACAGCGCTCTGCTCTGCATTGGTAGCTAGAAAGGTGTTGACAACGCACCAGTGTTTTGGCTACTGCTGAGCAGTGCTCCCACAGCATCAAGGCTGTCTCCCCAACATTCCTCTCTCACCAGTAGGCTGGGGTGGGCAAGATCTTGGCAGGGGACATAGCCAGGACAGCTGACCCAAACTGACCAAAGGGACATTCCATACCATATGACATCTGCTCAGCAATAAAAGCTAAGAGAAAGGAGGAGGGGAGGCATTCATTATTACCACATTTGTCTTCCGGAGCAAGCCCTACATGTACTGAAGCCCTACTTCCTGGGAAGTGGCTGGACATCGCCTCCTGATGGGAAGTAGAGAATAAATATTTTGTTTTCCAGCCAAAGTCAACCCACCACAGAACACATTAATAAAGCAGCTATGATACTATTGATACTACTGACATACTATTCGGCAGGAAATTCTTGTAGCTCTGCAGACTTTGTCTCATTAATATTTCTCTGAGCCGTTCAATCTGAAAGGCATGTTGTGAACCTGGATCATTTCTCAACAAAAGCCTTACACAGTCCTAAGATTGACACCAAAAATGTGGTATATATTTAACTGATAATCCACTGGCCTGGCCTCAACCTCCCTCCATTTATTTCTACAGCCAAAATAAGGTATTGCTTATTCAGCTCCTTAAAGCCTGGATGTTTACAGTTTGGTTGGTTGCCTTTTTTCTCCCCTGGAGCAATACATCACATAGAAAAATTGATATTAAGCTTTTGTAGGTAAAATGCTACAAATCGGCATATTCAATGCACAGACTTTGTTCCTTTGCATAGGAAATACCTCACAATGTTACATTTTAGATGTATAGCTCATTCAAACAATTCTCCTTCACTCTGGCTTGGCCTCTAATTTTATTTTATTTTTCCTGTAGAAACATTAATAAATAACAGATCCTTCCAGGTGCCATAGGTTTTAGATGTAACACTCTATAATCTACCCCCTGGATATCTTTTGTACAACATTACTTTTGAGCTTAGCCCATTTCAGCAGTGTGGGGGGGAGACAGCAATGATCTGAATGCCTTAAGAAAATTCACACCTCCACTAATAATGCTTAGCCTTTATATGACATGTTTCTCCTGAAAGGTGCTCTACTATAATCAACTCTTTAGTCCAATAATTAGTTATTTTAGGGTTAGGAAGCCAGCGGTACATTTTTCAAAAGCAGGCAAGTTGTTTAGAAACACAGAATATTCTCTGCTTCTTTCCTCAGCTTCAAAGGGAATATGTGGCCAAATTTTCACATGTATTTAGGCCTTTAACAAGACCAGCCTAGAGAAATTTCAAGAAGCCAAGTTAGCTGGCCCACATATGGTTGAAAATTGAGCTGGGCCCCTGAGGCCATTTTGTGCATGCTTGAATAACTTTGAAAATCCAGCCATGGAGCATTTTTTAGCTCATTTTTCATCAACTTGCAATGAAACCTAAGCTGCTAAGAGCCAAAGATCCTTTTTCCAAAATGAGGAATTTGAGAAAATAAATCATATGGGTACTTTGGGAAATTGTACTTTATGCAGGTAGGGCTACGATGGATGTCAGGATAGGGGTGCTGCCACAGACAGAAACAGCAGTGCCCACGGGCTGGGAAGGGAGCAGTACCAGGCCACAGTGACATTGAGCAGTGAGGAGGTGACACAGCTGGGCGTGAGCAGGTTGTGGCTTGGCTGCAGTTTTCCTTTGGAGGTGTGGAATAAGCATAGTGAAGGGACAATGGCAGGAGTGGGGCAGCACTGATGGTGAGGAGGGAGGAGCAGGAGGAGGAAGGAGGTGCATGAGATGATGACTATCTCAAGGAGGGACTAGCAAGTTGGGTGAGAAGGTGGAGCGTCAGCAACCCTGGCAGCAGGGCTAATGGCCTGAATAACCTTGCAACAGGCCAAGGTTATGAGCAGGTACGTGAAGCCGCAAGCAGGCGTGATACCATATGACAAATAAAGCAGTAGAAAGGGGAAGAGGGAAAGGGGAAAAGAGAGTGATGGGGACAAGCACTGCATGGTGTCAAAAAGAAAATCAGTGAGAAAAGGTGGGAAACAAGGTAAAGAATAGAAGAACAAAGAAAGAATCAAAGCCTGGAGATTAATATGTAAGAGAAAAGATTGCTTCCCCCTAGTGAGAAGCAGCAGCAAATGGGGAAGTTGAGAGAACCACTGGTAGTAAATGGGACAGCAGTGGAGAGCTGCAGTCGAGGGGTGGGCGGTAGATGGCAGCTAACTGTGTGGGAAAGGGCAGGCTGCAGGTAAGGGACGTGGTGGTGGCAAAGTGAGGACAGTGAGGAAAGGGCAGGGGAGGATGTCATGGGAGAGCAGTAAATGCAGCAGCTGAGGAAATAAGCAGTCATCATGGGCTAGTGGTGAACGGACATGAGAAGTGGGGTGGGAGGGGAGACACTGCAGGTAGGGAGTGAGTTGTTTGGCAAGGAAGGATGAGCCTGAGCAGGCAGGAAAGTTAGGTGACTAGCGAACTTATAAAAACAAGATACTAACGGTTGTGCTGACAATGAACTGTGAGAGCCCCCACAGCCTGGGAGGTACCGGCATGCCGCTGGTAGTGTAGATAAGCGAGGTGATTTGGACAGGAGGTGAGCTGGGCTGTGAGGAGCGCTGGTGAGGCTGTGTCGTGGTTTAACCCCAGCCAGCAACTAAGCACCAAGCAGCCACTCACTCACTCCCCCCCCCCCCCCCCCCCATCCAGTGGGATGGGGGAGGAAATCAGAAAAAAAGTAAAACTCCTGGGTTGAGATAAGAACGGTTTAATAGAACAGAAGAGAAGAAACTAATAATGATAATGATAACACTAATAAAATGACAACAGTAGTAATAAAAGGATTGGAATGTACAAATGATGCGCAGGGCAATTGCTCACCACCCGCCGACCGACACCCAGCCAGACCCAGAGTGGCGATTCCCTGCCCCCCTCCCCACTTCCCAGTTCCTAAACTAGATGGGACGTCCCATGGTATGGAATACACCGTTGGCCAGTTTGGGTCAGGTGCCTTGGTTGTGTCCTGTGCCAGCTCCTTGTGCCCTGGCTGGGCATGAGAAGCTGAAAAAATCCTTGACTTTAGTCTAAACACTACTGAGCAACAGCTGAAAACATCCGTGTGTTATCAACATTCTTCGCATGCTGAACTCAAAACATAGCACCGTACCAGCTACTAGGAAGACAGTTAGCTCTATCCCAGCTGAAACCAGGACAGGCTGTAAGGTGAAAAGGAAGAAAAGAGCCTGTGAGAGAAGGTGGCAGGAGCAGGCAGGGCACAATGGAGCTGGGAGAGGCAGATGAAGCAGGCAGTGATGGAGACTTCAAGAGCTGGACGACCAGAGGAGAAAGCCAGAGCAGGAGGCAAAGCAGCAGATGAGGAGGGAGCCAAGCAATGACTGGGGTGAGGAAATGCCAAGGGGCTATTGAGGAGAGATGTGCCGGGCAGGAAGTCAACCCAGCTGCAAGGAGAGTTGATGATGCCAGGTAGTTGATGATGCCAGGTAGTTGATGGGGTGGGATGATTGAGAGGCAGTGGTAAGTACAGCAGAGAGAACACTAAAGGATGGGGGACAGCAAAAGCAGGTCATAAATAGGGTGGCAGTAGGCTGCAGAGGAGACACAGCTATGGCTGGTGGAAGAACTAGAAACAGAAAAATGCAACAGAGAAAAACAGCTGGCAACTGGAGAGGAGGAGTCAGCGAACAGGAGTAAGACAGAGGGGAGCTCTGGACAGGCAGCTACATGGGAAGGGGAGCAGCAGCGCAGGGATGGCTCGCTAACGGGTCTGCGAGGGGAGGGAAGAGGGGCAAGAGCAGTACAGCCAGCAGCAATATGGAAAGGCTGGGCAGTGTTTGGGTGATGGGGCAGTAAGCCAGCACTTGGAGGAGGCGGAGCTGTGAAAAGAAAAGCTGAGGCTGCAAATTAGATGTGTGATGGTGCATCAGGAGAGATCAAAGGGAGACTGCAGCTGAGGCAGGGACCAGCAAGGGGAGGGAGAGGAAACGAAGTTTCAAGAGGAAGTGAAAGAATGGAATGGAGAGATTCGGACAAAAGGGTAAAAAAACAACAGTGTGGAAGGAAAAGTGGTCATTTTGGCATCTGGAATAGGTAGAATCAAACATAACAGTGAGGAGAAATCACTCTGACCAGTGGCACAGTTAACAATGAATAAGGCAAGAGAGCAGGCTGTAAACGTGTCTGTGGGGAAAGGCAATAAGTGCAGGCTGGAGCGATGACCCAGGCCAGACTGTCTGGGAAAGAGAAGGCTGTGAAGCAAGTCAGAAGGTGGGGAGAAAATGAGGTGATGCGGGAGGGTGCAATAGAGGTGGCAAAGAGGCCCTAAGGAAGAGCTGGCTAATGGGAGAGCAACGCTGGCTCAGCAGTGAGAGGGGAGGAGGAAAACAAACACACAGATGACCTGAAGGAGAGTGAAAGAACAGGTTTCCAGAAGATGCAACAGAAAGTCCTTTTGGACTGGGAGCAGGCAGCAGGAGACAGAAAATGCACTGCCAGAGAGAAGCAGAAATGACTGGTGGCAGGGCTAACGGTGAGCAAGCTGGAGTGGGCAAGCAGCAACTACCCCCACTGCCAGGCTTGCAGGGTAGACAATAAAGCAGAAAATGAGGCAGGAGCCGGTAACAGAAACATTATGCAAGTGAATCAATAAGAACAGAGTCCTGACAGAAGGAGATAAGTAGTTACCTAGGTAAGGAGGGTGTGAGGGCAAGTGGCATATAAAAAGGCAAATAGATACACCCATGCTGAAAGGGAGTGAGGGGACTGCAGGCTGATTAAAAGCGGGAGTGAGGACAAGTATGGGCCACTAAAGGACAGCTGTTGTGGCAGGAAATTGTACTGGGTCTGGCTGGGATGGAGTTAACCCTCTCCATAGCAGTCCATGTGGTACTATGTTTTGGATCTGTGACTAAACCAACATTGATAACACACCAGTGTTTTGGCTATTGCTGCACAGTGCTTGCACAGCTTCAAGGTTTTATCTGTTTCCCACTCTGCCTTTTCCCCCCAATGGGGATGGGAAAAAGACTGGGAGGAGACACAGCCAAGACAGTTGACCCAAACTGGATAAAGAGATATCCCCTACCATATGATGTCATGCTCAGTAACAAAACGGGGGGAGGGGGGGAGGAAAGGAAAGGAAGGAGGAGTGCCTTCCAAGGTAGCCATTCCTTAGAGATTGGCTGGGCATTGGTCTGCTTGTGGGAGGTGGTGAGTGATTGCTTTTGCATTGGTTTGTTGTGGGGTTTTTTTACCCCTCTTTCCCTTGCTTATTAAACTGTCTTCACTTACTAACTGCATTAAACTGTTCTTATCTCAAGCTTTCTAGTTTTTGCTCTTCCTGTTCTCTTCCCTTTCCCACCGGGAGGGGGAATAAGCAAGCAGCTGTGTGGGAGTTTTGCTGCTGGCTGGGGTCAACCCACCATGGAGTTGAATACTGCTGCCTGGAAAGATATCGAAGGCTGGCAGTTAAGGAGTCGGGGAAGAGAGGCAGCTATGGGAAGTGGCAAAAGGTAGCTGCATTAGAGCTGTAAGCCTACAGACAGGGGACGTTTTGAGAGCAGCTGGTAAGGAGGATGAGGAGGCTTGCCAGCAAATGAAGTAGCAATCACAGGCAGAAAGTGCTGGTGATGTAGCAAGAGCAGGCTGCAGGCTATGCAGCAATGGGAGAGGTGCATGTCTGACAGACTGCCAAGAGGAGGGGGACAAGCAGGGCAACAAGTGGGAAAGAAAGGGAAAGAGAGCAAATGAACAGCAAATGCAGCTTCTGGGCAACACAAAGAAAGCAGGCAGCATATGGAGCAACAAGCTGAGGATGAATTTAGGCAGCAGACACAGGCTTGAAAAGACACATCCAGCATAGGGTGCAAAAGAGGTGCAAAGTGGAGGCAGGGGGCCGGCAACAGCAGGAGGCAGCAAACAGTCTGGTAAAGACAGATGACAAATGTGGTCCAGCATGAAAGTTAAGAGTGGCCAGAAAGTCAGGTATTGAAACGAGGTGAAGAGGGCAGGGGGGAGCAGCGTAGACAAATTCTGATGGGCAGCAGGAAAAGGTTGAGAATGCAATCCAGAAACACAGTCTTGAGAAGTCATAGGAAGGACATATTTACAAGCATAGGAAGCGAGCCTGGCAAGAACAAGCTGGCAAGAGAGGCAGTGAAAGCAGATAGCTAAGGGAGGTGGGGAAGGCAAGCAGCAGAAGAAGGGGCTTGTGCTGTGTGAGGAAAGGTGGCAATGGGCAGCAATACATGCTAATGTCATGGGAAAGAGTCCGTGAGGAGAGGTGGGAAGTGCAGGGGACACAGAGTGGCAGAAAGAAGTGGTAAGTGGAGGAGAAGTTAGGTGATGAGGGTGGATGGTAACAGGCAGCTAATGAACAAGCACAGGCAGCAGAAGGGAAACAGGGAGAAGTTGTGAGAGCTGTCTGCAAACAGGGCAGCTCCTGACAGAAAGAGACAAATGAAGCAGCAGAAGCAGGCAGGATGGCAAATGGGGCAATAAGTCATGGCAGACCACGGCATGGCAAGGAGATCTGAGAAAGGTCCCACGCATTTGGGGAACAAAAGCAAGCAGTAAGTGGAGCAGTAAACAAAGATATTGTGGGTAGAGAGCAAACACGGCTGCTGGGAGACCAGGAGGAGGAGGCAGGCAGCAAAAGGGGCTGGCCAGAACAGGCAGTGAATGAAAGTAGCGAGGCACATACATGGTGGGAAAGAGAGCAGCAAGGAGAAGGGAAAGCAGAGGCAAGCAGAGAGGTGTTGAGGGTGGCTGACAAAGAGGACAAAACTGTGGGACCACAGGGGAAGGTGACAATGGGACAGGAATACAGCAAATGAAGCAGTAAAATGAGATGGGGTGGGGGCGAGGGCAGAGGCAGTGAAGGGATTTAGGTGAGGGCAGGTGCCAGACTAGAAGAAATAGGGCAAGGCAGGGACTGATGAGGCAGTAAGGTAAGCAGGGAGGTGATGTGGCAGCAAGAGGCAACAAAGAAAGGATAAACAGGAATAGAGGACAGAAAGAGAGAAGGTGATAGTGGTGGTGGGGATGAGCCCTGCAAGGACAGGCAGAATTGAAACAGGATATATGGTAAGAGATGGCAGAAAATGAGATTGCAGCAATCAGGGCAGCAATGCCAGGGACTGCAAATGGGATGGGGTGTCACAGGCAGTGGGCTGGACTAGCACAGAAAGATGGAGGAAAGGAGCAAAAGGAAGCGCAGGTGGTGAGCCAGTGCATGCCATTTATACACTGGGGAGGAGAGAGGTGATGAGCAGGCAAGCTGAGGTAACAGGTGGGACAACAAGTGAAGCAGTGAAGGTGATGAGCAAAATACGGCCCTGTGCTTTACTGGCTGGAATTTTTTGTAGCTTGCCAAAAGTCTGGACTTGCTTTCCCTCACCTGACTTTCTCCTGAAGTGGGAAGGATTGTATTCTTTCCCCCTCTCTCCTCTTTGGGGTTTTAAATGGAATAGGGTTGGTTTTTTTCTTAATCAGTCTCCACAAGACACAGGCTTTGAAAGCTGCTGACAGCAATTCTTAGTTTCTTCTAGAAACTCTGGGCTGGTTAGTAACAGAACCAAATCCTTGAATTGGCATTTCCCCCTTGTGTGTGTTAATGAGCTGAGGTGCTTACCTTTCAGTTGCTGTCTCTGCCCTTTTGTAAAAGGAATTTGTTCAGGCATTTGCATGTCACAGATTTCCCCCCAAAACTGTGCCAGCTTTCTGGATTGAAGAAAGGTATAATCCACCTGACCGGGCTCTGGCAGGCCGGCTGGAAATGGACATTATCTAGAAGTGGCTGTTATGGTGTGAAAAGAGTTAAAAACTGGCTGTGAATGAAGAAGTAGTTGGACCCATTTTGTATTGGCCTAGCTGATTTCTTAATAGGGGATTAGGAGTAATTTATTGCTTCAGTCAGTGCTGTGTTTACTCACACATCAAGTGGGTAGTAAAAAGGATAGACGCATCATTAGCAAAGGCCATATCAAGGATTTATAAATAAGAAAAAAAATGAGGAAAAAAAATCATTATTTGCTATTTATGTTTGCACCTGAGGTGACTCTGAGATTTTCAAATTGGTCTCATAGATCAGTTACATTCAATGGCAGATGCATATATTTTATCACAAGAGGTAATTTCAGAATTTGTCTAAAGCTGAATCACAGTAAGCAAAGATTAGCTTATCAGGCAATATCCTAAGCAGGAGCAGTGAGGAAGCAATCCAGTGGAGTTGACTCAGCCCTTTGCCCTTCTAAAGCAGATAAATTGAATTGCATGCTGTTTGCTGTGTGGCATGTTTCAAATGAAACATAAAGGAAAGCAATCCTATTGACTGCCTGGAAACTATGGCCCATGTTCATATTGTATCTCAAGTTTTCTGTTAGGGAGTTACAATGTTGGCCAAGTTACTTTCTCTGCTCAGTGGAGAAAGTGCCACAAAGGCCATCTGCACCGAGTGCAGAAATTGCCTCTGGTGACCATATTCTTAACTGTGCCCCTCCCACATATTTTGGGGAATAATCGATGCCTAAACATCATTAAAAATGGAGTATGGACCCAAGAGTTCTTGATCACCAGTTCCCCTTTGGTCTCTGTTTGGTGGCTACTGCTCACCCATGGAAGAGCTAATGGATTCTGGTCGTGCCATGCATACACTGTGTATAATTAAGCACTTGGGCCTCCTGTAAGGTTAGCAATTGTAATACATTTATTTCCTGCATCAAAGAGAACTCACATTTAATTAGTTCTTCCCAAGTGAAACTGATACTGTGAGTGACTGTCAGGGAACTAATTTCAGATTGTGTACCATTGCACGTCAAGTTTCTTTGAAATATTTAAGAAAAAACTTTCTCAAATAAAATGTGAGGTTATTACTGGGTTTATGTCACTCTTTGCATAAAAGTAGAAAGGGGGAGTTAGTTCATTTTCTTCCTAGGTTACAAGCTTTATTGTCAACACACCCCTGTATTTAAAATTCTGAAAGAGAGTAAGGAAACTTTGCCCATGGGAATATAATATAAAGGCAATTTTGGGAGGACATCAAAACTAATGAAGTCTGGTTTCCTCTGAATTTATGTCCTACATTTGTATACCTGCATCACCATCATAATAACATTAGATTTTCATTATAAGCTTCTTTAACAATCTGTCCCCTCTGCTAGCTGGTATGAGGTAACATCAGTGTTCTCAACCACTGTTGACCATGTTATAGGACAACCCAGGTTGGAAGGAACACCAGGAAGTCTCTAGTCAAACTTCTTGCTCAAAGCAGGGTTGACTATGCCATCAGACCAGTTTGTTCAGATCTTCTTCCTGCTGAGTCTTGAAAATCAACAAGGATGGAGACTGTACAGCCTCTCTGGGCAACCTGCTCCACTGTCTGGCTATCCCCAGATGAAAAAGTCATTCCCTTATATCCACTCTAAACCTCTTTTCTTTCAACTTATATCTGCTGGCCCTTGTTCTCTTGCCCTGCACCACTTTGAAGGGTTTGACCCCATCTCCTTGATGATCCCCCTCATTTCCCACCCCACCCACAGGCACAGGGAGACTGCTGTCAGGCTCGCCTGAAGCTGACTCTTCACCCATCTGAACCTACCCTGGTCCCTCAACCTCTCCTCCTGGGGTAAGTGCTCCAGCACTGCCTATCCTGGGGGCCCTCCTCTGAACTTGCTGCAGTACACTGATGTCTGTCTTGTACTGGGTGGTCCAAAAACAGGCACAGTACTTAGATGTGGTCTAACAAGTTCTGAGTAAAGGGAGGAAATCATTTCTCTTGGCCATGTTCCTGTTAGAAGAGCCCAGGGTGCTGCTGGCCACCTTGGCTGCTAGGACATGTTGTGGGCTCTTGTATAGCTTGCTGCTTTCTAGGGTTGCTCCCAACCAGTATCCTCAGCCTGTACCATTGCAGAGGGTATAGCCAAAATGTGCTAGCTGGCAGAGGTAACATCATGCTCGTGATATGTCTGCCCATCAGCTGTGTTCTAATCTGGGGCTCTCTCCTCTACCCAGCCTTTGATTTTTCCCAGAGTTGGTGAAGATGCGGTACTGAGGTGGGAGGGCCTGCCTTACTGTCAGATCAGCCAGAAATCAACCAACAGCAAAAGTCCCTTGGGGGACTGAGGGAGAAAAGATGAACAGGTAGGCAAATGCCACATCTACACAGGCATCCTATTTCCCAGGCATCCTATTTGCCAGGCTAAAATTACAGCTGCAAGCACTGAGCCTTTCCACAGAAATTCAGATGGAACCATAAAATTAATTTATATGACACTTTCTACATTCAGAAGAAACATGTAGTTCCCAGTTCTTATTTTAAAAGCAATATTAAGATAAAGTGATGCTCTTCTGCCTTGCAGAAACTGTGGCTGGACAGAATGAACAAAAAGTGCTTTAACATAAAGCACAAAGGAACTATGTCAGTCACCTCAATGGTGTTTATTATTTCTGAAACAGCATTATTAGGATTAGTATCTCTCATGACCATGTTTCCATCTGGCATCTCAAAGAAGTTGCTTGAAATAGATGAAATTACTTCACCCTGGGTCTTGCCTTATCGAGAAAAAAATACCATGTCGTGTCTATGTCAAGTCATTGTCTGATCTGGCCCTTGCAAGGTCTCTGCTGCTACTGCACCATTCCCACTTGGGGAAAATATTAGATACACTTCATTTGACAGACCATGAGTTAAGATATGATCCCTGCCAGTGTAAAAGTGAAACTGGAAGCTGATCCTTTGCTCTACAAATAAGCAAACAAACCCCAAGAGTCTCAGAGGAAAGATCACCAGTGCCCAAGTAAATATGAGCAAGATTAAGAAGAGCTTTTTCACAATTGGCTGAAATCACAGAGAGCTCAAATAAACATGTAAAATGTAACATAAAGAAAAAGGAAGATGAGGGCACTGTGCTTGCACTGAGCTGTACGTGTGAACACGTGATACAATAAGAAATGAAACTGTAATGACAAATAGGAATGGCATAGTAAGTTGTTCTCAGATGCATCTAATCTACCTATTTAGACGATGAGCCATATAAATCCTTGTTGTGTCACCTAACGCTACATCATGCAAACACTATGATCGGGATGATGTTAAAAGTCAAAGAATTTGTTCATTCATTACATGATAGGATGACAGCTTACTTCAAAAGCTTCCTGATAAAAGGGACACAAGACATGTTTCTTGATTCATGCTAGAATAATTTATTCAGCACAGATGCATTGCTGGACTTGCAGAACTACAGTATATGAAGTTATAAGCACAAAACAAAGCATGTGTACATTCTCTTAAAACCAGAAAAATTACAAAGTTCTTATAAGAAGCAACCCAAATCCACCATGTTCAGCTTTTGGAACCAGTTCTAGACCTATACAAGTTTTAAAATATCTACACAACAGTATGCATGGGGAAAGATTCAGCTAACTTTTGGTAATGTTTAGTTATCCGAAATACTTAGGCTGTACATCTATGAAAGCCATTTATTAACAAAGACTTTCAGAGACTTTTATATGTAACAGAATGATGAATATATTGAATTAAACCAGCCAGAAGATTTTAGGACAAAGTCACATTAGCTCCATTAGTCCCAAAGTGATTGAATTGAAAGAATTTTCTTATAGACTTGGAGTAATAAGAGCTTTTTTAAAAATCCAGCAGCTATTATCTCTTAGATATGTATGACTTAAATGTTTTGTAATGAATCTGTGAAATGTATGAGTTATATTCACAGAAGAATACAATTTTTATTTAACTGCTGTCTTTTTCTACTTTTTTTTTTCCTTTTGAGAATGTGTAGAACTATGTAACTTCTAAATTAAGGTGATATCACCTTCTGCTTTTCCTAATAAAATGGGTTACTGCTTGGTACCCCCTAAGGCAATGTATGCTGTTGTGTGGTGTGTCTGGTCTTATCGCCAAATGAGATGATCTCTACTGCAGCTCTGACATGCTGTAATGTGGTTTGACTAATTAAAAATACTTCCTTCAGTGTCTTACATGGGTTTTTCATTAGAAAGGCTTCTGAACTCCCAAATTATTTTGCAACTGGTCTCTGGCACAAGAAACCATTTTTATTTATTCACCAGCCTTTGAGCACGCAGAAGCGTGGCAAGAACATATGTTACGCTGAAGTCTCCAGGACTCCTACTGGCCCCAAGAAAATGTTACAAACATGATTGGAAATGATGAAGATATTTTGTCCCACAACAATACATTATTATTGTCATTATTAACCTTTCCATGGCTGTTATTATTTAGAGGATCTTAAGGTCAGTGCTTGATCCCCAGCAGTTAATGAGTTGTACCCCCACCAATTAGTTTCAGATTGTAGATGAGAAGTAATAAATGTGGAGAGAAGATTATGACGTGAGCAAGCAGAACAGAGAGGGGAACAGGCAATAATTTCTGCACATATGCAGAATGGGGCTACATCTGGCTGGTGACCAGTCACCAGCGCTGTTCCTCAGGGCTTTGTTCTAGGGCCAGTTCTGTTCAATATATTTATCAGTGATCTGGATGCAGGAGTTGAATGCACGGTTAGTAAGTTTGCTGATGATACTAAACTGGGAGGTGCTGTTGACTCTCCCAAGGGACAAGAGGCCTTGCAGTGGGATCTGGATAGACTGGAGCATTGGGCAATAATCAATGGCATGATGAGCAAGAACAAATGCTGGATTCTGCACCTGGCATGGAGTAATGCTGGACACAAGTATAAATTGGGAGAGGAGTGTCTGGATAGCAGCCCTGCAGAAAGGGATCTGGGGGTGCTGGTTGACAGTAGGCTCAGCAAGAGTCAGCAGTGTGCGCCCTGGCAGCCAAGGAGGCAAACTGCGTCCTGGGGTGCATCAAACACAGCAGAACCAGCCAGTCAAAAGAGATGATTATGCCACTGCATTTAACATTGGTGCGGCCTCCCCTTGAGTACTGTGTGCAGTTCAATTTTAAAAGGATGTTAAGGTATTTAAGTGCATCCAGAGGAGTGCAACAAAGCTGGTGAAGGGGCTGGAAGGCATGTCCTCTGAGGAGCAGTTGAGGACACTGGGTTTGTCTAGTTTGGAGAGAAGGAGGCTGAGGGGCGACCTCACTGCTCTCGACAGCTTCCTGAGGAGGGGTTGTGGAGAGGGAGGTGCTGATCTCTTCTCCCTGGTACCCACTGCCAGGACGTGTGGGAATGGCTCAAAGCTGTGTAGACATTCGTCTGATCACCCCGTGGGACTCGGCACAGGGTCCACCATACCCTGGGCCACAGAGCACTGACACCAATATGAGGATGCTGCAAATGGCGTTTATTCAACTGCGTCACGCCCTTACATACTGTCTGTCGGTCATCCCGCCTCCTTTAACCCTTCTCTTTCCGTACATCGCGAGATCTTCCGAGCGCCAATCCCTACAAGCTGTGTCCATCAGGGGAGGTTCAGACCTGACATGAGGAAACATTTCTTTACCTAGAGGGTGGTCAAACGCTGGAACAGGTTTTCTTGAGAGGTGGTTGGTGCCCCATGTCCGTCAATGTTTAGGAGGCATTTGGACAACGCCCTTAATACCTTAACTTTTGTTCAGCCCTGAAGTGATCAGGCAGTTGGACTAGGTGGTGGTTGTAGGTCCCTTCCAGCTGAACACAACGCTCCCTTCCCTTCCCTTCCCTTCCCTTCCCTTCCCTTCCCTTCCCTTCCCTTCCCTTCCCTTCCCTTCCCTTCCCTTCCCTTCCCTTCCCTTCCCTTCCCTTCCCTTCCCTTCCCTTCCCTTCCCTTCCCTTCCCTTCCCTTCCCTTCCCTTCCCTTCCCTTCTTCCCTTCCCTTCCCTTCCCTTCCCTTCCCTTCCCTTCCCTTCCCTTCCCTTCCCTTCCCTTCCCTTCCCTTCCCTTTTCCCTTCCCTTCCCTTCCCTTCCCTTCCCTTCCCTTCCCTTCCCTTCCCTTCCCTTCCCTTCCCTTCCCTTCTTCCCTTCCCTTCCCTTCCCTTCCCTTCCCTTCCCTTCCCTTCCCTTCCCTTCCCTTCCCTTCCCTTCCCTTCCCTTCCCTTCCCTTTCTTGTCTTCTTCTTCTCTTCTTCTTCTCTTCTTCTTCTTCCTACCTCCTCCTTTCCCCACCAGTACATGCTGAGGAAATCTCTGATGACATTTCTGCCCAGCCCTGCACTAACAGAAGGCACTGAATAGGCAGTCATGACCCATCCTAGGCATGGCCTCTGTCACGTGTTCTGATGGGGGTGAGAGCTGTGGATCGTCTCGAGATAAGTGGACCATCCGCACAACTCTGCAGAAAGCAAGTGTGAAGTGTGGTTTTTGAAAGTCTTCTGTGTTCATCCAGTTTAGCTGGGTTGCCACAGGATGGCAACCCCCCGCATCTCTGACACTCGTGAGGCTCAGAGATCAAGGCCTCAGTCTGAAGCAGGACACGCTCCTCAACGAAAGGGTTGCAAACCTTTTGGAGGTGAGCAATACCTGTTCATTACCCCTGGGTTTTATTTTTGCTCCTTGGACTCATTTTTAGAAGCATCTGAGCCGTTTCCTGTGCAAAAACATGCTAAAACACACGAGCCTGAGAACAACAGTACTCCACCAGAGCAAAGGTCCACCTGGCCCAAAACTCTGTCTCCAAGGTGGCCAACCATCCCTGTCTAAAGGAGGGCGTATGAGCCGTGCAAGTCTGCTTCCGTCAGGGTCCTGGGGGTGCTCATAGGCCTCAATGGCTGGGCCCGGCCTCCCCTGGGACCCCCACCCTGCCCGTCTCCTGCCAAGGGCCCAGGGGACGTGTCTCAGCTCAGCCTGGGGCCTTCAGTCCCTGCCTGAGCCATGTTGTAGGTGTGCCCGTCCCTGCCCCTGTCTCCTGGATGGGCCTGGCACCTGCGCTGCAGAGAGCTGCTCTCCTGGATGGAGCCCTCCGACCTAGGTCCGAGCTTCTCATGCGGAACTCTGGGCACAGCACAGCATAACGGTTCTGTTCTGTTCCATTCCATTCCATTCCATTCCATTCCATTCCATTCCCTGCACTCTCCATGAGTTGAATAACGATGAGACTGTTATTTGCCTGAAATGCCAGGGGGTTTTCAGCTAGGAAAACACTTTCGGACACAGATCACAAAGGTTACAAGTGGAAACAGGATTTTATTTTATTTTTCTGAATCTGTTTCAGAGCTGATGCTCTCAAGCATGAACACAACACGCATGTGTAGCCAGGAGCAGGCTGATGTGTTCTTAGTTTAGCTTGAAAAAACATCCCTTGCAGTCTGGCAAAGGAAAGCCACAGAGCTACAGAAAGTAGCAGCAGGAGCTGTGGGGTATTTTCCAAAGTATGACACGTATTGATGACAAGCACACTTTTTGCCTTCCAGAAGTTGCTCCGCTGCTGTGCTTCTTGGCCAGTGATGCATGAAAAGCACTCTCATGCCTGCCCAGTGCTTGTATTGCACAGAGGGAGAGCTGGAAAGTGGCAGCTCCTGATGGGGCAGCAAGCCTGGAGCCCTTCCGAGCACAGGCTGGTTTGCACAAGCAAGAACCCCTGGGGAAATGCAACCAAGGGAAGAGCAGAGCTCACTCCCGCTATAAACTTGCAATGTGCAAGAGAGCCCAAGAGAGCCAGGGCATGAGCAGTAACTTGGAGGTGCAGGAGCAGCAGGCAAGGACCTACCGAAAGGGCCCAGAGGAGCCCGGACAAGGGGCTGTGCTCAGTGCTACAGAGGACAAGAAACAGCCCCTGGGAGCATCCCTTGGAGCCCACCCGGGAGTCAGAAATCTTCCTCCCTGTGGATGCAGGGCATGAGGGCCACCTTCATGGAGCATGGGCAGCGGGCACCTAGCCACAATGGCCCAAAGCAGCCCTGGCAAGGGGCCGTGCTCAGTGCTGCAGAGGAAGGCAAAAAAACCCCAGGGACACTTGCTAGCCCACTATGGGGGAAAAAAAGCCTTCCTCCCCCCAGCTGCAGGGCACGAGAGGCCATCTTCGTGGTGCACGAGCAGCAGGCAGTAACCTAGCCACAACGGACCGGAGGAGCCCTGACAAGTGGTCATGCTCAGTGCTGCAGAGGAAGGCAAAAAACCCCCGGGGACCAGTGCCAATCTGCCCCGGGGGAAAATTCCTTCCTGACCCCAGAGGTGGCGATCGGCTATTCCCTGAGCACATGAGCAAGACCCGCCTCCTCGTCCCACAGGCTGCTCACGCCTCCCAGGAGATAGATGCCCAAGCCCTGTTCTCCCTCAACCTGGAGCCATCTCAGGGGCTTCAAGAGTGGCCAAACACCCCTGGCCTGATCAACCTTGGGGGCAAGAATCCTTTCTGCACCTTTGGGCCATCAGTTGGTGCTCCAAAGGACTGCGACCCCTGGCAACATCTCTGCATCCCATTTCTTACGGCTGCTGCCCCTGGCTCCGCAGGGGATGAGGATGGTGAGCTCTGCAGTGCTTCTCAAGAAGGCATTCCCATGGTCTTGCCACTGCTTATCCAGCTGAAAAGGCAACCGGCAACCTCGGGCACCACTGGGGCTCGGTGGTTCTTCTCATCTCCTGAGGGGCTTGCGTCTGTTCCCCGAAGGCTGAAGCAGGATTTCCATCCATCAGATGGGCTTTGAACGTGGCCCTGCTGAGAAATGGTGTTGCGGTAGAGACCCTCCAGCAGCCTGTTCCAGTCTCCAGTCTTCCTCCCTCAGCCCCCGCCAAGTAATTCCACCGGCTCCTCAAGGACGTCCTCTCGCATGTCTTCGGTCGGTCCCCGGGCCATCTCTGGCAGCGGGGCGCGGGAGGCTGCCCCTTTTATACTGCCCCGGGGCATTGTGACTGCTGCACTGCCGGCTGCTGGCACTGTGACACCGGGGTGACGGGGCCCCCCCCGCGCAGCCCCTCCGCCCAGCATCCTTCGGAGGAAGGCCTTTGGGGTGCTGGCCCCGGGGGCTGTCCCTGTGCCCAGGAGGCCCAGGGGGCTGTCCCTGCCCTTGGTGGCCATGCACTGGCCCAGCTGCTGGGTGTCCCCAACGCCTCCTCTGCCACTCGGCTCCCAGGGACAAACCTGGTGCTGTTACTCTTCTCTCAGGCCGTGGCAGAAACCAACCCTGCAGCCCAGAGACCACCCCTATTAGCTGTCCCCTCTCTGCGCCAGAGCTAACGGCCGTGAGGCTCCGCAGCGAGGAGGACCGGGGACTTGACCTGGCTGGACACAAACACGGGGAGTGTGAGGAGCGATGATTTCAGTAGCTGCAGCCTGGAGGAAAGCCAAAGGGTAACCAGAGCCATAGGTTGGGATGGACGGTGCCAACAGCCCACCATGGAAATAAGTCAGGCTTTGAAGAAAAAGGGAGCGGAGGTTACACTGGTGTGGTGGAAAGGTTGGTCATTTTCAGACCTAGAACACTGGGATCCGTGCCCAAAGCACATCCAGGCAAATAACGACTCTTCGCAACTGGGAAAACAGCCCATTGCTGCTATCGTTGTCACATCCCCTTTTCCCACTGAAACCAAGCTTCGCAGCTCCTCTATTAAACACACCCATTGGCCGTGTTTATAGGGGATACAAAATGCACTTTAGCCCTGGGGTAAGGCTTTCACAGCTCATTTGTGACTTCAACCTTTCTGGGAGTTATTTGCCTATTCACTTTGTGGGAATATGTTCACATCTGATGTAAAACCCTGGAAAGTCTCTTTTTTCCTTTAGGATTTAGTATTTTGAGTCCTGAAAGAGTAAGGAAGGTAATTTTATTGTCATTTTTTATGTTGGTTCCAAAATTCATCTGTATGTTCAGACTATGTAAGGAAGGACATTTATATCGTATACACTCATTTGGTTGTGGGGATACCCGAGGTGAAAGAAAGGCTTTTGGTTCTCTCTGCATGAACTTTGCAGAGACATAGAGAGCATGCAGTATTTCCTCACCATTCCCTACCAATGCACCAAGGGACATTTGCTACCCTGCTTATGGTGAGGTCATCCTCTTGACCATGTTTATCCTTGCACTCCAGTAGCTCTTTTCCTCCTTTGGTCTTCAACCTTGATATCTTTCTTGAAAGTGATGGCAGCCCTCTCAGCCTTTGTATTGCTCCTTCCGGTCATTGTCTTCTATAGGCCCTTCATGCCCCTAATCAGCTGCTTAGTCTTTGTTTGCCTTGATCCCAGATGGAATTTGTGTTTCTTGAATCTGAGGAATAAGAAATATCCCTAGTGGTAAAGGTGAGTCCTGTCCTATTGTATCATATCGTACCGTATCTTATCCTATCCTATCTTATCCTATTCTATCCCACCCTATCCTATCCTATCCTATCAAGCAGGTAAGCTAATGCCAGGAATCCTACGTCAAGACAGTGGACTTGGAAGTGGATCAGCAGTGACATCTGTCACGACCTGGGCTGGACAGACCAGGGAGTCATGTTGAGTTTGGAAATCCCTCGGGCTAAATTAAGGTGAAATGACACCAAATGATCAAGTAAATATTTTATTCATGGCAGAAGCAAACTGAACTTGGGAGGCATAACAGTAGGTGGCAGGGTTTCTCACAACACGAATTGGTATGGAACTACCTCAGTGAACCATGTAACCTGTGGAAACCACATACATCAATTCAGGGAAAAAGGAGAGCCCTCCCGTTGAGTCACGAGGTTCAGAGCGGACCCCCTTGCTTTCTAGACTCCTCCTCAGAGAAGGGCCTAGCGGCAGCTGGATCCACTCCTAGTCCCAGATTTGGTCAGCAGTTTACGTCTAAAGGGATGAGGTGTAGGGATTATAAAAAAGGGAAAAGAAAGAGAGAGCAAGACAGAGAGAGAAAAAGGAAGAGAAAAGAGAAAGATTTCACCGGTCCTGGGCCCAGTGTTGGTCCAGTCAGCCTAGGGGTCCAGTTCTGGTGGGCGCACACGTGTGGGGCTTCAGTTTGTGTCCTTTTATCATCCTTGCCCCTCCTTTGGGCAGGCACTCAAACTCATTAGGCTAATTAAGTGTGATGTGCGGTTTGTGCTTTCAGAACCTTCCAGAAATGGGTCCGTCAGCTTGTGGGTTATTTAGGGAGTAATTTCTCCTTCCCTGTGGACATGACCATCATTTGATCTTTGGCCAGGCAGGGTGAGCTGCCCTTGTCAGCGTATCAAAACAGCAGATCAGAACAGGGAGGTGCGCACTGGCACACCCTCCCTGTCCTGCTGCTGATGTCCCGTGCTGATCAGCTTCTTTTCACCTGCGGTTCCTTGCTATGCAGGGTTCATTGTTACACAGAGTTGATCGTTATGCAGCACTTGCCCCACCACAACGTTTGAGACATGAACTCCTTCAGTCTCTCACAAATGATGATCTACATGTTGTCTGATTAATGTCAGGATGGATTAGGTTTGGGGGGTTGTTTGCATTTTGGTTTGGAGGTGCTGGCTGCTGGTTGGTTGGGCTGAGGGGGAAGTTGCTGTTGGAAGTTCTGTTGGTATACTGACTGGTGACCTGATCTAGCAGCTTGCAAGCCCCATTTACACCTGTGAGTAAAACCCAACATTCTCCATACCAGAGTCTTTACTATCAAACTAAATGAAACATTGCAGGTATATGTACAGGCAAGTAATTTCATATCTAGCCAGGAGGTCTTATTTTTTTCTCTTCTGGAGCTGTCATCTTATTATCTGAAGTCCCATAAATTTTAAATATTAATTCATGCAGTTTTATTATTAGCCTGAGATCAAGCTTTGCTTTCTGATGTTTTTTGTGTGTGAATCATATCTTAATAGTCACATTACATTGTCTGAGTTTCTTGCATGATATTAGGAGTCCTAGTTTACATTGTTAGTCACCCTTGGCTGCTTTGTCTTCACCTAGGCATGGACCCAGAACTCTCTAGCACCAGAGGTGTCTTTGAGGGAGGGTCTGGGATCTGCTAGATATAAACTGTTATTCTTCACTGCTTTCTAAATGTGAGTTTGGTGAGGGAGGGAGGGAGGGAGGAAGGGAGGGAAGAGAGAAGACAACTGGTGGTCTGTGCAAAGCTGAGAGGCCTGAGACTTAGGTTCAAGTCCCAGGCATGCTAGAAAATTCCTTCACAACCTTTTGAAACTGGCTTTAGCTATGCCTACCAGAGAACTTGCAATGCTCTAGAAATGTTCCCAGACTAGTTAGGTACCAAGAAGAAGATTGCTATTCACACAGCTCTCTATTTAGGCTACTTAACCCCTAACTGAGAAGCAAGGTATCTTCCAGGCTTGAGTATCTCTCATTGCTGTACTGTATTTCCAAACATCCCCCAAGGTTCCCCATGCTTCAGCCTTTCTCTATGAAATCCTCCTTCCCTGATCACGCATTTTTGAAAAACCACAGGAAGAGGTGCTATTTCTCACGGTATGTTTGGATGGCACCTGACAATGGATGTCATAATCTCTAGCCAACAGTGTGATACAAACAAACAGAAGGAGTGATTTGCTATTATTTGCTTGTACTGCTCTATCAGCCAGAGATAGCAAGCCAATTTTACACCCTTCAGAGTGAAAACACAGGTAAGTCTGTGGGTAGAATGATAAGATTGTAGATTGGATTAATCTTTCAAGAAGGATAGCAAGATCTGTATCACCTATCAGACATCTGAAGTGGTCTGGATGAACCATCTTGTTCCGACAGCAAGATAGATTAAAGGCAAATAACCAAGGAGGAAAACCAGGCAGAATATCACTTAGACAGCATAATGGTGACCGTCAACAAGTCAAACCCCACTGGCTATAGTTCTTCTCCCCAGAGCACCTGGCTGGCCTGCAAGTCTTCCCGCTAGCTGTCACAAGATGGAGCAGGAGCCAGTGGCCCTGCCAGGCATGCGCCCAAGGAACCCCTGCAGGCTGTCATTTCTTACCAAGGGAAGAAAATGGGCTGTGCTGCCTTCTCAGTGCCTTCTGCCCCCAGCTTGCTGGCTGAGTGCTTTCCCCACTCAGAAAGCCACCTGGTTCCCTCTGTATCTTTTCAGTGGTCTGCAGTTACTCCCATTTTGTTCTGAAGGATGCACTTTAAGTGAGACAACCTGACGCTGGTTCAGAAACTTGCATGACAACCTCTCCGGCCTATTCTGCCCCTTGTCCTCCCCCTCTCTGCTTCACAGTACTGTCAAGCGAGTGTTCAGCTGATACTGAATCACAAACACAACGGCAGATAAAGCAGAAGGGGAAGAGATTCAGCACTTGTTTTCTCAGCGTTGAGCCATACAGCCTAACAGATGGTATAGTATAATCCTAAAAGCCAACTACCCTTCCAGCCATTAATTGCATGGCGCTCTATACCTAGTATTCTGAAGCATGCTGGTGTTTTATTTACAGGATTTTGATCTTATTTTAGGTTCTTCTGAATTATAACCCAAATACTGTTGTTATACTACGGACCCACAGGTCACAAGGGCATGCTACAATTATGAAAGATTAATGAGACGCTTCATTAACCTTTGTACCTTTGACTACTTGGAAATATCTCATCTGTGTTATTTTCAAGAAGAAGAAAAAAAAAGTGTTAGTAAAAGCAAGCAATATACTTTGGTGTTATTAGCACACTTTTGTTCCAGATGTTAGCACTGTTTCTACTTTATCTTGTCTGTCTGCTCATACCTTCCACTGTGTTCTCCTTTTCCCGCTTTCTCCTTTCTCTCCAGGCCTGCTCTCACATCCCTCTGAGAAAAGCAGTGACCTTCCAGTGGTGGAGGGGCATCCTACCAACAGTGGTCTCACAAACCAACCATCCAAAACTCAGATTTTATTCAGGGAAGTTTGTACTCTTGTGACTGTGTTTTTAATCTTCATTTCTTTCATTTTGTGTCAGTTTTCCAACATCTCCCATGATTTAATGGTGATTTTAGAGGCAAGATTATTGTAGGTAAAAGGAGAAAGGTAACTTCCTATTCATGTAGCTGCTTTATGACTGCTCTAAAGTAGTATGAAAACAACTCTAAAAATACATATCTAAGAAAGGAAGAGTTTACTTTCTGAGACTAAGTATTCTGTATGGCAGGACAGTTTTAGACTATGTTAGATATTTGTTTCTGTGTTATAGTGAAGAACATGAATAAATGAGAAAAAAACCACAATAAATATAACTTCAGGCAAGCAGCTATTGTAACGTGTTCAGATTTTGTCTAGATAACTCATTACCTAGTTCTTGATTTGGTATTTTTTTGTACTGTACTTTGAATTTTTTATAAGAATGAGAATTCAGTGGATAAAGCACTGTACACAAAATCTTCCCGAAGTGCTAAATTGCTTTTTTGAATCTCTTAAATCTCATTGAAGCCCAGTAAGCCTCAGACTCCTGAGTCACTTCGGTGTTCTGAAAACTCTCCCCTAGTTTATTCTCTTCAGGGTTACAGCCCTACTGCCAAAAGCTGATAGTTTAAAATTAGACAAGATAGCAAAATAATTGATGTGAACATTATTTCAGGGAGGGGAAAAGTCAAACACATATTAAAGGAGAAGCTTTCATACATGTCTAAGTGCATCATTAAAAGCTAACTTCCATCTTTTCCTGCCATTTTCCCCTTGTTAACTCAAAGATTGAGTGGTTTTTCCATGCCCATGCTTGAATTGGACAAGCGATGCCAGAATGAGCTCCTGTCACCAGAGTCCCTGCTGTCATAATCACAAGCCAGTCTGCCTCTCCTCCGTAGTCACTTTATTCTCCATGTTAAGGGAACATCCAACACAGTGACATTACAGTGTCCACAGCAAGGCTGGGAAGCTCTGTAACTCCTGCAAAACTGGGAGCTTTGCCTTTTTCATTTGTCTGTGGGACCCCATGCCCTCATTGGGGTTGTGTCAGTAACATATTGTGCTTTTATGAGAGTTGCTCTTTCTCTCCCACAAACAGAGAATGGAGGAGGAAATGGTGGTGAACTGTGACTCCAGAATATTGCTCTGTGCTCAGTAATGAACCTGGTCCTTAATGGAGAGAGATGGGATTTGCAAAATGCTGAGGAACCACTCCCAGAGGTTCCCTGAACATGACTTGCCACTGGATGGGCGTTGAGTGTAAATCACACTGTCCTTGAACCTCACTCCTGTGACAAGATTCTGGCCCGTACACCCTGATTCAGCTGAGGCTGAATTGCCACATCCCAGAGATTTTCTTCGAATTTTTAATTTGCTTTTGGATGTGGAGTCTCTTCACTAATGAAAAACAACTCTTAAGGCTGAGGTACCAATTGGTGATACCCAGTTAAGCTTGCATAAGTTTTACCAAAGACTGTGGGTGAAATCCTGACCTCACCGAAACTAATGTATAAAATTCACATGAGGCAGGACAAGTCAGGCTAAGATCTCATCCCATAAGAACAGACAAAGGTCAACAGCCCTTAGCAGCTTTTTCATTTGTCAGGTGAAGTCCTAAATCCATAATTTCATTCAAAATCTGCACCTATACATAGATTGGTAATTTAGCTGGTACCTAACATGCAATATGTATTTGCTATCTGACAAAGGATCATGGAGTCTGGAGAAAGACTAATGCAGTCAAACATTAACAAATTATTTATAAAGGAGCATCAGGCCTTGTGTTGCCTTGCCAAGGCGTGTTCAGAAATGCCCATCAACCGCCTTTAACTGGTGTGCCTAATCTCCCACTTCAATTCCAGGGACTTTTTTCATCCTTTTTTGCTGTAAATATACCTTTTTTTTCCCCTCCTCACACAGGAACTGGTGAAGGTCAAACGTCAGTCCCTCTTTTTATGCCGGACAATTTAAAGTCTATAACGATGAACTCTATATTGAACGCTTGTCTTAGTTCAAGATGTTTCTAACTTGGGCTTTTCACAAACTGTTATTGATCTCCACCTCCAAAGCAGTAAATCCTTTCGTGTAGTAATTCCATAAATACAGCAGAGTTGGGGGGGCTTTGAATCTTCATTTGATCAAAAAGTTCCAAATCTCTCAGATAAATCTATAGCTCTCAGTGTCAGCTTTGCAGGTATTCAATCATCTTTTCTTGGACAGTAAATCAGATGCCTTGAGTTTATGCAAAATTTTTTGGTATACTTCCATGGTGCCTGTCGTAAGTATATTGTCCTCATCTGACTGCCAATTAAAAAATAATTTGCATTTATCATTATGAGAAAGAGGTTATCTACTTAATAAATTTAACTAACTCTTTTTCTCCTCTTTTAATTTATGGTCACAGACAGTTATAATTTCAGGAGGATGGAGGGGGTAAAATAATTACCTGAATCTGCCTAATGCCTGCCTATAAAGTTCTTTAAAAACTGGATTAGTAAACTCTAATATTTATTAAGACTATTTATAATAAATCCCATTAGAATCTTCTTGAAAATATTTGGATTGGGTGAAATTAACCTCTTACAGGCACAAAAGGAGGGAGCACTGGCTAGTAATTTAAATGCAGGGTCTGAACCTGATTCCCAAGTTCTCTTCTTGGCTCTTTGATGTTTAGCTGCACGACAATGTGGGAGAAGTAGCTGCTTCAACACCTTTAGTAGGAGCTGGAGCCACTTCCTAAATTTGGTAATAGATGCCTGGCTGTAATCTGCATATTTTTACTGGTAACACAGCTGTCTAGCTACCTGGAGCATGTCCTTTCTTTGCCTCTGTAAGGGGTTAGCTGGAAACAGTATTACAGAGGTGAAGACAGGCTTTTTTTCTGGAGAAATGAACTGTTGTCAGATTCAGAATATATCTCTTTTATTGCACATCTTTTGTCATTTGCTACAATAAATGTTCAAAACCACATCATGCAAAATACCTCCTAAAGATAAGCACAAGGCATTAAAAACATGGATTCATTAGCGATACTGGTTTTATGGCATTTTATAATTTTCCCTCCTTCTGAGGCCTCACCTGTATTCCACAAAAAAATACCTTTCTGCTTCTGTCCCACAGAGACAATCTTATGTCTGTCTTTCTCTGCTCCATAGGCACAGTGTCCTAATCTGAAAGATATAATCTGAGTAAAACTCAGAGGGGCTATTTTCAGTTTGAGTTTGACTTTGAAGCTTTCTGCTTCTATTTCAGACCTGGAGAAAGGGGATTTGGGCCTGAAAGTTTGTCTCTGTCTTCTCATGATTTGTCCAAATCTCTTAACTTCTTCCTTCCAGCCTTGGCTTCATTATATATTAGCATATCACAGCTACTGCAATACTACTACTGTCAAAGGAAGACAGTAACTGAAGACTGATTTGAAAAAATAAAGTTGCCCTTGCAGGGCCCTAGATTTGCATTGTTTACCATTCTTTTGGATACAACCATCATTTTTTTTTTGGCTTCACCTAATTCACTGTTGGCTATATGTTTTTCCCTCTGATATTCCTGCAGTTTCCAAAGACTTTCTCTGAATTTAGGAAAGTGGCTTATTGGCCAGATAAAACAAGAAGGCCTCAACTACACTTAGCTACATCAGGACCCTGTTATGGTCTTGCAATTCCTTTCCCAGCTGCTTTCAATTTTAAAAAAACTTTCTCAGTTTATCAAACAATCCATAATTACTCTTTAACATCTAGCATCTAATGTTTTGTATATTTAGTATTCAAGCAAAAATATTTTGTTGATGATTTATGTTAGTTATGAAGCTCTCCGCTTCTTTTTCTATGCCTCCTTATTCCCAAATGCAAGGTGAATGTAACTGTGAAATTCTTTTTTCAGAAGTAATAAAGCCAGTGGTTATTAAATAGTGGTCTATCATTTGCATTGGCTTTGTTGCATCTTTAATGAAAAGCTTGGTAAGAAAAGTGCAGAGGAGCCCACAAGAAATGTTGTGGGATAACAATTTTTCCTTGCAAAGGTTTGCAAATCCCTGCACTTGATCATAAAGAAAGTACTCCACAGCATCTCTGCTACAATGCTGTGTTGGGTCTGGCAAATGTTCACAATGTTTGAAAACAGTGATCAGCTAGTAAAAACTAAAATTTCAAGCTATGCTTCTGTTTATCTAAAAAAAAAATAAAAATCCATCCTCTTTGTGCATTAACTGTCCTTCAGCCCAATACAAAAAAGTGTTGCTTTTTCCCTGTGAACTAAAACAATCTTTGAAAAACTTTTGGTGTTCTACAGTAGCTTCCCCAGTTACTGGAGTACTGCTAGAGTAATCTGTGTGCTGAAGTGATCCGCTGTCATGTTTGTACGGAGGATGAAGGACCAACCCAGTGGCTGAGAAAACAGTGTTTGGTTATTCACAATTCACCTTTGCATCTTAGGGTTTGGACCACTGAATTATGCACTTGTGAGCACAATTATTCATTCATATCTATTTATAAATATACATTCACATATGTATATACTTTCATACATGTGTACATATATATATACACACACATACAATGGATATGTATAATAGGTATTCAGAACTTCAGATTAAAGTCCTTTGAGCCTGTGCGATCTAAGCAGGAAAGGAGCCAGACTGTGCTTTCAAACTTCTAAAATATGTCATCACATTTGTGAAGTATTGCTTTTGCACCAGGGAGACTAGCAGCAGAATTTAGAAGACTCAGTCCAAGTAATATAATAAAGGATGATTTGAAGAACTGCATTTATAGTAAACACAGTACTGCTAAATCAGTAAGTGCCAGTGAGGAGTATACATGACCACTAGCTCTCTAACACTTGGCTTAGATCAAGCAGCCCCACCACGTTACTCTGATGCATCATGTGCTCTTAAAATCAGAAAACCTAATTCAGATCTCCACGTGCTCTGCTGGCAAACAGCAACTGGTAAAAAAATTAGATGGAGTGGGTCAAATTCTACACTCATTTGGCAGATAACAACACCTGCTGTTCATCTGTCTGCATTTAAAGAGCTGGCCAGCTTGCAGTTCATCAGCATTGCTTTTGTTCAGGGTCTACCTTGTGAACGAATGCCTGTGAAGTTCCAGGTGAGTGCCTTCTTCCATTTCTTTTCTTTACAAGGTAAAGGAGAAGCTCAAAATAAACACACAAGCGATGAAAAGTAATTGGGAAATAACGCTCCTTCTGAAACACTCTCTTAAAGCTGTTTTAACCAAGCGCATATTTGCATAGTGCTCTACACTACATTCTGCTTACTTAATGTTCATGTGATTTGATTTTTTTTTCCTCTGCTTAAATCTGGTGCCTGCTACACGGTGGAAACCCATTAACTCTTCTACAGTAAAGAAACCTACACAAAGCACAAAGAGCAAGAAAACAGTAAGATCCCTGGGCTGACCTGCAGCTTGGTTCACATGGACCAAGGCAGGGATAACACCCTGGGAAACTGGTGTCAGCCGTATCCTATCAGAAACGGCATGTAAGGCCAAGCAGTAAGTGTACAGATACTAGGACTAACCTACTGAAGGCAATGGTTTCTCTACATGGAAACTGGTATGCATTTCAGTTTGGCTATAAAGACACTGCATGTCAAGGTGTTGCTTAAGCCAGGCATAGACAACTTCCTTGGTTTCAACAAGGGGTGGACTTGTTACACTGGGCATTATCTAATATTGCTAAATATCGTTCAGTTAGTTTTATAATGTATGTCCAAACAAAGGGTTTCCCTACTGAAGTTGAAACTGTTCATTTATTACTATTTCCCATGGAAAATGTCACTGACAACAGATGGATTTCTGCAATGTACTTCAATAAAGTGTGCTGGTGCTACAAAACTGCTTTGTCAAAGAGAAGAAAAAACTGCTGTGCTTTGACTCTCTTAAGTCTTGCTTGGTGCCTTTTGATGCATGATCACATCAAGACCCTGTGCTTTAAGCCACCAATACCTTTTTCAAAATTCAGGCAGTATGCCTTATGTTTCGGACTTCCTTTTCAATGTTAGATGCTGTGGACAGTTCAAGTCTTGCAACTTCAATCTGGCAGCCCTTAAAATTTGCCCTCCTCAAAAACTGTCTTCTTAAGTGTCAGACATCTAGAGATAGAAGTAAATAGAGTTGACAGGACCATTTAACTTTTTTTCTTAGGTGATCCTCCTGTAATAATACAAGGACGGCATAAGGAGATGCCAGAATGCATTATTCATTTCCTGACTTATTTTAGGTAGTTAATACAGGACTGGCTAACTTCTGAAAAAAGCTTTGTGATATTTAGTCAAATACTTTTACTGTTAATCTTGTGTTTAGTAGGCTGGTTTTCTGTCATCTTCCACCTCTCCCTAATATTTTTGAAACTATTTGTCAATTTCAGCTGCACTTTTTTGGATGGGTAGACCCCTTAGAAATACCAAGTCCCCACAAACTTGGAGAGATTAGATTATTATGTGATTTTGCACTGGCAGTGAGTCCACATAGAAGCTTATCCATGAATCCATAGAAAACAGGCGTTTACTGTTTCTGATGTTCAGAAACTACTTAAGGTTTTTCTTTTCTCGTGTCCACATTCACGACTGAGAATAATCTGCCCTTACACTTAATCTTTTCCAGGTACATACATGTTATCAAATTCGCTTGTTGTCTCTATACAGTGCACACTCAGTTCTGCTAGCAGTCTGCAGTGAATGTATTTCTTCAGTCTTTTATCGCTTTAGTTGCCCTCCTTGGATTCTTTCAGATTTATTTCATATTTTGGGTTGAAGCCAGCGCTTCCCCACCAGCACCAACTTGACTTACAAAATAAATCTTGGCATAATAGAAATGAAGGTAACAGCGGCACCAGAGTGGTGTGTACAGCTGCAGACCTGGCCTCGCAGAGTTGATATGAAATAGTGCCGTTATTACTCCCTCGATTCCTTGCTCGTTAATGCTACTGTTTATGCATTTCAAAACAGCAATCACCTCTTTTTGTAGCAGTAGCTTCACACTTCATGCTTGTCTAGAGTTAATGGGCTCAGGCTGCATTGGGATCTCTTGATTAAGCTTTGGTATGGTGAAACACTTCAGGTATGCTGCGTTGGATCACAGCCCCAGCCTGCACAACAGAGTCTCTCTCTTTCCCCATGAAGCACCTTGAGCATATGGTTGGTTTGTTCTAGTGCTTGCTGCAGTTTAGCTGCCTCCTTTGCAATTTTAACTGCTTTTCTTAGCATGTCTTAGGCTATTTAGGCCAAATGGCCTAATCTGGTTGTCCGTAGTTAGACATTTAAAGCACTAACCAAGACCTAACCAAGTAGACTGACTTTTATTTGAAATTTGTTTTCCCTTAGTTTGTTTAAAATCACTAATTCCTAAGCACTTGGGAAGTCTGAACATCACGTCACTTCTTGGGCATATAAAGCTTAAGACTTAAGCATTGATATTGTCAGCAAGTGAAATTTAGGAAAAAGCAAGCTCCTCAGCTGCATGTCCCAGCTGGGGCAGTGGGAGAAGGGAACCTCAATCAAGCTAAAAACGTGGCAAATCCATTCCTGTGCATTTAATGTATATGTTAGATCATGCCGTTGTAAAAATCTGGGTTCAGAGGCGTTGTAACTCAACTGATGTATAATGGCCAAGGAAGATGTCATCCATCAGCTGAGATAAGTCTGTGGGCATACATTTAGCCTATCCCACCTATGGAAATCACACCCCTCAGGCTACTTCATTGCCTCAGTCAAGGTAGACTAAGAAACTGCTACCAGCAGTTCCCACAGCTCAGATGATACTGCAAACCGATCTGTATGGAATCCCAAGTAGAACTTGGCTTTAGCGCAATTTCAACTATTACTGTGTTCCTGGAGCACCAGAGAAGGAAAAAGGCCTTAATTTCTTCCCCAGTTGGACTGATCAGACTTTTCCTACACAACTGATGTGACTTCTTATTTCCCGAGCTAAGGATTGTCTCCAGAACGATGGCTCCCGCTGGATCTTGCAGAGGTAGCTAATTCAAAGACATCACTCTAAGGTGCAAGTCTGCCAGACTGGAATTCAGCAACAGAAATCTGTTGTCTGACATAGTTACTCCTTACATCATGTGTTACTCATTGCTGTGTCTAGTGTAATGACTGAACTGCTTTCTTTATCAAAACTGTCCATATTTATGTATGTGTATACATACGTACATATAAATATATAAATTTAACATGTAGCATGCACACACAAAAACTCATTTGTTTTTATGGTATATGTGTGGTCCAGGTGGGAAATTTTGCTTTTTTCCTTGTAGAAACAAAAGCAACCTTCCCCTACCCCAAATGTTTTGTCTGGAAATTCAAGTGGATGCTTCCCAGGGTCTGCCTTCCCTTTGAAACAGGCTCCCTATCCAAACTGGATCTCTTATGAAGGGCCACTGTGTCACCTCTTGGTGATTCACCATGGTGTTTCATGGATGGAATAGCCCAGGTAGAAGATCTAGCCTGCAGCTGAAAGAGGACACTAAAGCTACAACTCCCACATAGCTTAACAGAGCAGAAATTGTTGTTTTCTTGAAACACCCGTATGTTACCCATCTTCCAGGCACTGCTCATAACAATATAGTTTTTTGAAGATGAAATGCAAGGCCTGGATAGAGCAGAACTCAGGAAAGCCATAGACTAAGTTTTCAGTGATAGGATGTGCTTTTCTAGCACAATGTACCTTACAATCTGCGGTCACTTTTTAAGCAAGTAATTAAGCATTACTGTGAAGTATGTAAGAATAATTATACTCATTTAACAGATGTCGGAATGGAAAGAAAGCAAAACATTAGCTGGTAATCCTCTGGAGAGCCAGAAGACTAGATTCATAACCAACTGCTGTATCTTAGTCTCTTTCATAATATAGCATATTCTCTTCCAACTGCAAGTTTTACAATTATTCCTCATTAGATCAACTTTCTTTGAACTACAGCATGAGTGGATGTTTTAATTCACCCTCACAACCTAACAAACAAATGCTAGATTAACCTCTTTGTCCTTGGAGACTGTCTCTCTGAAATTGCTATTTTTCCCTTGGACGGTGACCTCAGGAATGTCCTGGTGACAATGTACAGCAAAATGCTTTACGCATGCTCTGTAAGAAAGCCGAATGTTTAGCATCACGGCAATGATAAAACGAGTTGTCTACTCTGGACTGTTGAAGAGGAAGCCTTTGAAAAACACTATTCCTGGTGGCAAGTAACTGTCCTGTTATCCAAAGTGCCTTGTTGCTAGGCATTTGTTGTCTCTCATTTTGGTCGTGTCTCAGATATTTTATAATGCAGTATGCTGCCTTTCAAGAAGAATCAACCTGGATTTTTTTCTTTTGCATTTCTCTACTCTATATTTTACAAGCCAATTCCACTACACACATCTAAAAAGCCTTTCTTTCTGCTGATAAAACTATTTTATTTTTGTTTTTGTAATTTTGCAGTACAGCTATTTTAACACCACAACCATTGTTAGAGGCTTATTTACCCAGAAAAAGAATCGTCATTAATGGTTAGAGCCTCTGACTAGAAGCTTTTGTTATTTGCATTACTGTAACATCCTCAGGTCTCTTAAGAGATCTTGCACTGGCCTTCATATTACACATAGATATTATAGACAAACAGTAAGATGCCATTTACCATTCCTATCCCTGAAGAGCCTTCAACCTCCTTGTTACTTGCCTGACTCCTATGCTCATTACTTTTTCTTTTTTTCCTCTCATCCATATGCAGTTTATTCTTCTTTCTATTTAGCTATTTTTACTCATAGGATTCATCCCTACCATGGTCGTGTGTGAAAAGAGCAGTTATGTTATTCTGGCACTGTACAAATATCACAGTCCCAACCTGAAGTACTTACAGTTTAAGATACAGGCTTGCTTCTGGGGTGGGTTTATTTAAAGAGGGAGTTGTGCCTGAATATGAATTGAAGACAGTAGAGCTAGGCTAGTTTTATATTAGTTTCACTGCGAAAACAAACTTTCATACTCAATCCTACATCTCTTTTATTTACTTTCTCTTTATAGCCATGTAATTCCATATACTTTGAGAAAATGAATTATGTCTCATGCTAGCATTAACAATAAGAGAAATAAATGCAAACAACGCATTATACAGGTAAACACTACAGGATACGGCCATTAGAGGATACACTAGAATGCAAATTCTATGCTTCAGATGCTGAAAAAGATTGTAAGGTGTTTGGGTTTGGGTTTTTTTTATCCCCCTCAATTTAGTCCAAAGTACCCAAGATGCTTGCTGGGTCTGTACTCTAAGATAGATTACACAACACAATTACTTTAGTAGAGGGAAACACTTGCCTGAAACTATATCGAAGTCAATTTTATGCAATTGAATTTGGATTTCAAAACCAGTCTCCTATATGCAAAACATAAACATCCTCCCTCCCATCTACATGGAGGCAGTTAAATGAGGGTCCTAATTCACACTGGGTGGTAGGAGGCATGCTGGAACAGGGACCTGCTGCCACAGCCTGCACGGTAGCACGCTATCTCTGCAAGAGGAGGGAGTCCCAGAAACCTGGGAAAATGGTGCAAAGCTTTTATGGTTACTACTGCAGGTTTTGTTAATGGCTCCACTGGTAATTGTAACATTGGCCAATAAAATATGGCTTTGGCTTTGCCTCCTCATTTCCAGATTTTGACTTTATTTTGCTCTTGTTCTTTTATTATTCTTTCCCCTACTCCAGGTTGGGGGTTTTTTTGGTTTGTTTTGTTTCTTTCTTCTTTTTTTTTTTTATGGTCCTCATCAAGCAGCTGTTCCTAGTGTGGGTGCCTGATCACTGCTGCTTCTCATTTGCCATAGTCCCTCCAGGACTCTCATGTCATCAACACCTGTTTCTTATTCTTTCGAGTGGTGACTAAAAGGCACATTAACCACATCCTTCCATGTCATCCACAGAACAAAATTGCCTATTGCCAAGGCAAACAAAAAAGACAAAGGCTCTAACTCTGTTACCTTCCTTTTTGCCTCTCTTTCTTCTTTTTTTTTTTTTTCTTTTTAATTTTTTTTCCCTTATTTTCTGCCCCTTCCATCGTAGGAGGGCAGAATTCCTGGCCCTTTTTTCAGATCACCTGTCAGGTGTTACTAATAGTGTCCTCCCTTGCCAACCCATTAGCCACTCACCTATCAGCAGGTTAACAGTGTGCTTAGTACCTGCTTCTTTATCAAGTATGTGCAAAAGGTTTGTGCTCTTAAACCAAATGTAAGTTTATCTTTTTGGCCCTTAATTATCTTTTTTTCCTTCCTTGCTGAAATGAAGAGAAATTGACCCTTCCTCTGATTTTGCCAATAATTACAGCCTGCAGTTTTATCTCTGTAACACTGCATTCTAGTTTGTGAGCTAGATTTAAGTCTTACAGCTCACACTACATTAGTCCTCCTCTGAAGTGTCATTTTAGTACATGTAAGGAAGACTTTATTAATGTTATTGTTATTACTGTAGTTGCTGGAATGTTTGTTATTCTATATCCAAAATACATTATTGAGACTGGATTCACTCCCCAATAAACTTATGTTGGCAGAGCTTTTCTTGCTGGGCAGTAAGGAGGACTGAGTTTTTTATGGTTTTGAAAAGCTTTGATAGGATGTTTAAAGAACCTCATGGAAGACAACACTAAATCTAAATTCCTCTATTTCTAATAGGCAGAAAATGCAATTAACCATCTTTCCCTGGAGTCGTAATATAGCAGGCTCCAGCAGGTGTGTTAGTCTAGTCAGCCTTTCACTATAAAAATAAGTGAAATGCAGAGCAGATGCTGTAATAACCATTAATTTACATTCACCAACTATATTTGTTATAAAAGTAGATGAGGACACTGGAAAAACAAGTTATTTTTGGCTCTTCCATGCAATATCACAAGAAAGCTACTGTAATGTGTTTAGCAGAGCAATGAATACATATTGGCCGAATTTATCTCTGCTATAACCCTGCAGAAATGTGGAATGAATTTAGTCCTAAATTCCACTTTGTGGAAGGAAGGATAAAATTAGAGGAGTTTATTGAACATCACCTGAAGTTTTACCAGATCTGGTACTGAACTAACTTTAAAAAACTTCACAAGGAAAACAGAACAATATGCAGACTTTACCTCAATTTTACTGTTCAGAATCTACAGTTATAAATTCCTATTAGAAACAGATTTTAATGAGTTATGTAATATCCTAAATCCAGAGGAACTCAAAAGAAAAGTAGCATTTCTTAGCTGCTGATTTCTGTAAGACTTCTGTGCTTAGTGCTGGGCTCTTTGTACTGATTTAACAATGTGGCACGTTCCTGCAGAGCCACATATAGGTGTGGGCACATGGCTACTGGGCAAGAGGGTCAAGAGTATCTTAGATTGTACAGTATCTTTCATCTGGGGATGCTGAAATGCTGCGTATACAACGAAATGAACTTTGCCATAGGTCAGTTTAAGTATGCTATTTATTTCTTTTTAGAGGTGAGAGCAAAAAGCTCAACCAGCCTTGTTGGTTTACTACAACGGTTGAAGGTCCTCACTCCAAAGCACAGTGTTCAACTCCTGAAATAATTTGTCCTTAAACTCATAGTACTTGTGTCACCTCCATCTTTGCTGTAATATTTGACAGCCTTTTCTACTAATGGCAAAGTATAAGAACAAGTAAAATAATTTCAAAATGATTCCTGGTTTCATTTTTTCTTGAAATGCTGGTATTAAACCAGAGTTTTGACTTCTCTGCAAAGTTGTCTTTTTATATTGAGACTACAATCTAACAGATCGCAGTTCTAATAAAATCAAGACATAAGGCCTTTTTCCCTCTGATTGTTACTCATGCAGGGGGATGCTTATGATATTTTGCCTATATTCGCCTGTATTACAAATCAGATCTTTTTGAAAGCTCTATTATATATCTGCCTCAGTTTTGAATGGAAGCTTGATTAATGTCTCTTACTGGTGGATTGCTAGACCTGTGAAACACATCAGTGGGAATTGTTTCAGGCTGTGTATGAAGCCAAACTCTCACAGGTTTCTAGCTAAGAGAAAAAAGCCACACAAAAAAAATTGCCAGAGGTTCACTTTAGTATAAAATTTTGCAGAGGCCTTTGTGCTATCATTATTGAAAAGTTTAGACTTCTTCCCCCCCCCCCCCCCCCCCCCCCCCCCCGATTTTTCAATGAAAACAATTGCACAAATTCACTACAGATTTGCTGGTAGATCCAGTTCAAGATGTGCATTTCTTGGAGAGAAAAAAAACCATTGTGCTTGAAATCTTTTTTCCAACTGGAAGTGTTAGCATTGTGCTGCACTTCATCCTTATTTTTTAGTAAAAGAGACAGTGCTTAAGAGTTTTGTGCCGAGCAATTTTGAGCAGGATGAGATAAGTGGTCAGACAGTGACTTTCAGTGATTCTCCCCCAGCAATTGCACAAAGGGCGGGGGGAAGAGGAGGATTCTCAAATTAAATGAGGAGAAGGATCATGGTTTGAGCTGCTTTGGGAAAGAGACACCCTATAATAGAGACAGGGCAATAAAGCGAGAGGATGACATCCATGTATGTGTCACTTTTCAGTGGTCGTGTGTATGTTAGCACGGCTCTGGCTTCAACCCTGACATGGAGGGATATTCACACAATGTGACTGTGTCTTATGTTGCCAGCTGCTTTTCCTGGACTCCCTCTGTTGTCAGTGGAAAGCAAATACTTCTCTGGAGGGCAATTCAGAAAAGGAGCCTAATTTAGTTCTGCAGAATTGGTCTCTGGAGCATCTCTACTTCTCTCCATTGACTATAGAGGGCATCTAAATTTGGGCTTAAAGATAGATGGTGTGAATACTTCCTTTTCTTTCCCCCAGCTTCCTCAGCGGTTCTGCTCTGATTTTAAAGTCCCTGGGTAACTGGACCATGTGATGTTTCTTCTCGAGGGCTGTCAGCACTTAAACTCACACAAGGGAATGCATTTCAGAGGCCAGGCTTGAAGGTCCTGGAGGCTTAGACCCAATGGATTTAAAAGACATGGGATCCAAAAGTTGAATCGCTATCAACCAACTGTTAATGGACTACAAAGAGGATATGGTCACCGAGGCTATGACCAGAGTGCAGGATTGATCTTGAGTAGCTACATGGGGTAGAAAATGAGGAAAAACCACATGCTACATTGTGGACGGGTATTTCATATCCCAACTGCCATCTGGAAAGGAAACTCTAACTTTATTTGCATTGAGCACAAGGCCACAGAATGGTGTTTCCAAGAAAATGACGGTTCAAAAAAAATTATGTCTATGTCAACAGGTAATGCAGTGTAAAGCACGTAGATCTGTGGGATGAAGGAGTTGGTGTTGAGCATCTCACATCCACTGTGCTTGGTTCAGGGTGTGAGGTTGTGGGAGGCAAGGAGGGTTGTTCTTTGGGCTAGCTTTAGTCTGGTCCTGCGGACTGGACGGCTTGAGTGGCTGGGTGCATTTGGTGCTCTCAGTGTATCTTCTGATGTAGTTTTGTCCTAAAGGAGTCTGTGTGATGTGCACTAAGACAACTCCATGAGGTGCACTGCAGGCCAGTACGTAGTGATGACTGGGAGATGCATGTCAGAAGTGCTTTCCTGATCCAAATCAAATTGCTAACATAGGTCTACCCAAAGACAGCTTAAAGGAACAGACATTTCTTTTAAGCTTCCTGAATGTTCTTTGTACAGCTGAGTAGAGTTGCTTGAATTTTTTTTTATCAACTTTGTTAAATTGAAGAAAGTTAATTTCCTTCAGGACACTTCTTTCTTTTTTTTTTTTCCTCCAAAATCCCCCTAATTCAGTGAACTCCTTTGCCTGCCCTTAAGAACATCAGAGCCTGGTACATCACCACCTTATGTCCCAATGGTTGGTTGCTGCAGCACTGGGGAGAGAAGTTACCCTGATTTAGCTATATTTTTTTATATCCATTGAGCAGAATTAAGAAAGTACCCAGAGCTGGAAGAAATTCCAGTGACACAAACATATCTTTCACAGAATAAAGAATAAAGGAAGGTGACGAGTACTTTTAATAAAGGATCAAGCTTGCTGTATTGCTCGTACCACTGGCAAACCGAAGAGTGTTACTGTTTTGGTAAGGGCTGCAAAGCTTCAGACAGTGATGAGATGTTTTGTGAAGTCTGAACTAAAATCCTGGGTAATTAAAGACCTGCCAACCCTATCTGTGGCACAATTACAACAGCAGCTTTCTCCTGCTGGCCTACTATTGCTATCCCTGGAGATCCAGCTCTGGAGGGACAATCATCAGCAAATTCCATTCAGGCCTTCACCCATCTCCTGAGATTCACAAAAGGGTGGTGAGGTGCAAGTTTGTGTGCTTTTCAATGCGAACAGCAGGCACTGAATGGTGACCATTAAGAGTATCTGAAAGACAATGAAATGCAACCTAGGTAGCACTTGAAGCAGGAATACCTGAAAGTGGATGTTTTCAAGCCCTGAATTTCCTTTAGAGCTGTAGTGCTCAGGTATGATGCACTTTAATCAGAATTTGGAAAGAGTACAATCAAAAACATGGATAGGAAAGGGAAGAATGGTTTATTGGCCTTGCCTAAAATTCAGAGGTAGCGGAGAACTTGCCAGAGAAATGCACACTCTTGTTACACTTGCTATAGCACACAAATCCCATTTATTAATATTGCAGCAGAGGAAGGTACAACTGTAATCATTTGCGATTTCAATAATTTATATCAATACACAATTCATGAATTCTGTGTTTGCACGTTTGGAGAATGCTACAGCTGAAAAGGGTCTACCGAAAATGTGAAAGATGAGTATTTATAATCATTTCCATGTTCTTTTCAGTTCCCTGGAAGACCAAGACAGCTACAAAATGTAAAGATCCAGGTAATTCCTGACATTAAAACTCCTGCAAAGTACATGAATGAATGCAGGTCATAAAACAAGAAAAAAATTCCCTGTGAACCTGAGCGTTGAAAACATCGTACATGTAAACACTGAATTTTTAGCTCTTGAGTCTGCAGATATATTTTCCTGTAGCACAAAACCAGCTCAATTCAAATGAAATCAGAAGGTCACTTTTCTTTGGCTTTTGTATTGTAGTACATATCCGTGTGTGTATATATATATTTGTGTTGGGTGCATAAAATACTCAGCTCTCTGTCTCTTCAACAGATTCAGTTTCCAAAGCAAGGTATATCAAAATGCTATGAGATGTGTAGTCCACCGCAAAACTTTCCAAGGACTCGCAGCAGCTTTGGAGCAATAGGACTTCACCAGTGGATGTGAAGTGAGGCATTCAGGTGTGATGACTGGTAACTAGGAGAGTGGGGGAAGGGGGGCATTAACATTTTGTAAATCTGAGTCTGAGGTATATAATGGTTCTTTATATCTTTTGGGGATAGCAATGTTAGTAGCAAGAGGTTTTCCTTCTGTTTTTTTTTATCTCTGTGTTTCAAAATTTGGGATGCTGTGGTGTGTTCTGATGAAAGCCCGTTTTTGTGGGCATGTAGAAGTGGAACACAGCTGCTGTAAATAAACAGGAAAATACACAAAATAAGAAATTAGCACTGCTGCTAGGCTGTCAGTTCATGGAGCCACTTCTGTCTAGCAAGCACATAACCTTGTAGGAAAGCAGGGCAGAGTCTCCTCTGCTGGCAGACCAGGTGTATCTGAAAAGACAGTGTGTCATCTGTTATGCTCGGTGGCAAGAGAGCTTTCTTTTCTGGACATAAAATGTAATCATTGCCAGAGGTAGGAACTTGGGCTTGGCTATTTGATTTATTTTTGTTATTTGTCATGAAAAAATGACAAATTGAGGAAAACATCTTCAAAGGAAAACTGATGACCAGATGAGAAACAATAGTTGAAACAAGGCAGGGAGACTAGGGTGGTTTAGATTTCTTTTGAAGAAAGATCTGGTTACATTTTTCTAGCTGTCAAAATTACTGATGGTTTAATTTGTAATTCTTTTTGTGCCAACCTAATCTTCATTGACGACATGAAAATTTTATGACTCAAAAATTATATTTTATTTTTATGGGTGATTTTAAAGAGAATTTTTAAAATAAAACTTCAAAGCTCCTGTTTAACCGAATAATTCCTGCCTCAGCTTTAAATAGCATTTATATTCATATGTTTATGTTGACACTGCAACCCGTTTTAAAACAAGATAATTCTGGCTGCTGTCATTTGTTATCGGTATATTGCCACAGTTACACTGAAAAGTACTAGAAGTGATGCAATCATAAAAACCCACTACCATGCCTACTTTTGCAGTCACCTCAAATGGTAGTGCAACTGCAGATGGGAAATTTTCAGAAAGTTTTTATACAAGTGTTCCTTGAACGTGTGCTGCTTCATGAGAAACGGAAATATCCTGCTGAATGTGCTTTCAGCTCCTCTTTTAATAGAGAGTAAGAAAAGCCCCAAGAATTATTTATTGTTTGGGCATGAAAAGTCTCATTCAGAAACAGCATCATAATGAGGAATTCTAAATTTATGTATATTTTTTCATCCAAAAAGGTAAACTATTCAACTTAACCATCGAGGAGACAGAATCTGAGTGATTAAAGGATCTTCTTCTTGCAGAGAAAAAATAATTGACAGTTGCAATTTTTTGTCTGATACAGCTCTGCCCCAAAAAATGTAAAAAAAAAATAATAATCCTGTTAGTATGTGTTGTTGAGAATCCTGTTTTATAATGCAGACACTATAAATTACAAGGAAATAAACAAAAAGATTCTAGTAATGCCCTTATCCAGATGAGCTGTGCTCTCATGATTAATCATGTCACCAGGAACCCATGTAATCTATAGCTGCCTGTCTTTTATTTATCTGTTTATTGGGCTATCAAATGTTCCCATTTCATTAAGTGCTTGCTCTCTACTGAGAGGGTACTTAACATTTTGCATCGCTGTGGGCTATTTCAGGGCTCCATGCTCCACAGCCTAGTAGCACCATTTAGTTTCTGCTGTCCTCTAGGCAACGCTGTCTGTCAGCATCTCTCCAGTTCCCCCGTCAGGGCCTTGTCACCTGTGAGGACAAATTTCTGATTAGATGGCCTTCATTAGGGGGCTATACTGTTTTCAGTATGTAAATTATTTCTAGGAGCTCTGTACATGAGGGTAGACATTCCCTAAAAATCTAAATGTCCCCTTTGCCCCTGTACCACCTAGCATGTGCCAGCTAACTGACAGCATGAGGATGTCCCACCTCAGGGGAAAGCCTTCCGTCTGAAAAAAAAAGGAGATTTCTGAGGGCGATTCAATTTATTTTTCTTCAGGGTATGGTACTTCCCAGAGGCAAGTTCACAGTCTAAGCCCCAGGCTCGCTCTGTAGTCAGCGGAGAGAGGGATTTCCAGAGGGCAGATCTGAGCCACAGTTAGGCTTACTTGTCCTCTGGAAATGCCTCTGTGTTTCTCCCAACTGTAGTAGGAGCCTAAGATGATCAAAGTTACAGCAGAGGAGCAGAGGAGCAGAGAAGTGAAGCAACTGAAAGGGTTTGGTTTGGCAGGAGAGCTGCAAGGGGAGCGGCAGCAGAGGGGCAGCAGCCTCTGATCAGACTTGTCATGAAGCAACAGGCAGTCGAGCTGTTCTGAGTGTTAGGAAAGGAGAGGAATTCACAGCTGGAAATGATTTTTTAAAATCTTTACCGAACATTAAAAAATGTGACTTGAAGGGTAGAACAAATAGGACAAATACATCCTATGTTCCTACCCTTCGTTCTTCCGGGTCAGAAGTTATTGGTCTCTAATTTTTGTGCACTGTCCTGGTAGCTGACATTATCAGAGGAAAAACTTGCCAGTTTGTAAGGAAGGAAAAGGGAAGTGGGGAGAGAGGAAGATGAAGCCAAAACCGCCACAGGTTCAGAGATACGGAAAGTGACTAGCAGTAGAGGAAGAGTCGAAAGAGCAGAGGAGAATTGTGAAGTGATCAAATTTGATCAAGTTAATTTGCTTTTCAAACATGAATATGCATAGGATGCATGATATGTGTGTGCACATAAGAAGGATAAAATGAAGGAAAATAAAATCTATCATCTCCCAAGGCTCTGTGAGTTGTGCATAAACCCTTTTTAGCGAGATAACCTGTTCTTAAAAACTTCCATTGATGAAGGACCCCCAGTCTTGCCTGGCAGTATATTACAGTGTTTAGCCATCATTATTTGTTTTCCTAATAGCTAACATAAATCTTTCTTGCTGTAGTTTAAATCCATTCTTTCTTGTCCTATTCATTGTGGAGAAGCAGGGCATGCTTCTCCTCTTTGCAACAGCCTGCTACATATTTGAATAGTTATCACGCTAACTCTGAGCATTCTTTTCTCTAGTCTTTACAACCCTCACTTATTCAGATATATTTCCTAGGCTGCTGTTATGCCCAGCTGTTTTCCATCTTTATTAAGGAACATGCTCAAAACTGCCCAGAAAACTCCACTCGAGACCATCTATTTCAGTTTCTGAGTGATTCATAAATATGTCCTTATACTGACAGGCAGCATTCTCATTTGCATGTCCCAGGGTGACACCTACCTTATTTGTAATAGGAGACCACTACTGATTCACCTTTTTAAAATCTACTCTAATGCCCAGATTTTTTTTTCCATGGTTAAGCAGATAACTTCTGTCTTATGGGTGGAACTGACTGTTCCTGGCAAACTGCATCTTGCACTCCTTGTCATGTAATTGCCTCAGTTTGTTCTAATTCTAGATCCCAATCTCTAGTGTGCTTGCAGTTACATCCACCTTGAGCTCATCAGAAAATGTAATAAGCATATTCTCTATTTCATTATTCTTGGCACCTCTGCGAACACTGACTGCGCCCAGGATAAACCCCTGTAACACCCCTTGATACATCTACGTCAATAGCCAGCCACTGTAATTACTCTCTGACGATCCTTTTCCAAATACTTGTGTGCCCACCTTCGAGTAGTTCCACCAGGAAGCAATCATGCATCTTACACAACTTCTTCCAGGATACCCAGTTCAGCCTCAGCTTTCATTTTTGGCTGCACTTCATAATGAACATTGCTATTTGTACAGCTGCCTTCTATCTTCCTGGTTGGCTGAGTAAGGGCCTGATTATTTTCCAACAACTTTTGTAATTACCCTTGAAGAAGTAAATTGCTATCTGTTATGTACAGTCCATCTGTCATTATGATAACTGTTCCTCTCTTCATAATATTTCCATGTGGGCTTTAATTGGCAAGCTTTTGTAGCTTGGCGAAGATTTCATGAACTCTCTGTCTCTGCTCTGAAGAGCAAAGAACAAATTTCAAAGGCAGAAAGACAACACTAACGAGTATAGCTGCTACTCGCTCACTGTAAAGGTGTCTCTCACTCATAACATGCTCTGGGTTTATGGTTTGTTTGGTTTTAAAACTCTCTTTACTGATGCACGACACCAGCAAAAATAGGGAAAACTGGCTTATCTAGCATATGTTTTTCTACACATCCACCTTTATTTGGATAAAAAAGGCAGTGGAGAGCTCTCATAAGGCAACTTCATACCCTTTCCTACACAAACTCTGTGTACCTTCAGAGTGCATTGTTTCAGATTGCTGGCTGGACTGAAAGTGTCTGCTTGTGAAGTTAAATGGCTCTCTGTGCCTGCTCCCACCTTGGAATAAAGTAACTTCTCTCACAAGATACATTGCAAAAATTTTATTGAAACGGTTTAGAAGAAAAATGCCTGGAAGTGTATTAAAGTATAAATCTTTTTGATAGCACTTTTTAACAAAGATCTGTTAGGCAAATATCCCGGATTTAAAATCTGAAGTAGGTTTAAAAGGTAGAGCTGAAGGAAATTATGATCACATATATGCAGCATTGTACATCGTGACTAATATAATTAGAAGTCTTATTTCTCCATAGACTAATTCAGAATGTGACAAATCCTTACAAAATGCAACACCTTCTAATTTGATTCTCCAAAGTGTTAATTAAGCTTCCTTAATTTTTTGGGATGTCTGTTTGGTTTGGTTTGGGGGGGGGGTGGGGGTGGTGCAGGGCAGGGCTGTTGTTTTGTTGTGGTTTGGTTTTGGTTTTCTGTAACCAGAGGTAAGAAGCTTTGCCCAGAATTGTTACGTGGCTTTAGGTGAGAACTATGGATAACAGAGCTCTGGCATTGTGATTGTTAATATCCAGCTAAATCCATCAGAGTGCATTTCCTTTTTCTGAAGTGGTAGCATTACATTAATTTGCTTTTTAGTTTACTGTAGCAGTAAAAGTGGTAAAAATAGATTATTTTTTGAAGTATGGGAGAGTCTTAATTTTAGAGACCATTTAGGCATTGCTTATTTAGCAATCCATAATTTGCCATTTGCATCTATCTCCATTTACACTCTGCAACAGAATTAACACTCTGCCTCAATGTGTACATGCGATTTAGGTGATGATAGTGGTTCAGGACTATAAGGGCACTCCCCATTCTGAGTCAGGGATGAGAACTACAGAAAATTGTAAATAAAATATATTGTTGGAGGCACCAGCTCTTTGATAAGATATACACGAGGGATTCTGACTGCTGTTAGGCACTTCTACTGTTACTTTTGAAAAACGCAAGATTATTACTCCTTGTGACCAGGCACTTCAGATCTAATAACTCTATTCTGCACGCAGTTAGACTAATTTTTATCTATTTTTTATCTAATTCTTTGGTTTGTGTCTTTTGTTTCTTTGTATCTAATATCAAGTAGCAAAGTAACTCTGCATGTTGTTCCAGGTGTGGCTTTATTTTGGTGGTAAATACAATAACGCATAGGTGATTTATTGGTTTTTACAAGCTATTAGAATCTTTTGCATCTAGAACATTCATTAAGTGTGAGAGATCATTATTTGCCAAAGTTCAGCTGGTGCTTAGCAAAACTTTCAATGCTTGCTGCTTTTGACTTCTGTGACAAGGGAGATGCATTTCGAAGAGAGGTAGTTGACTGGAGACCTGATGGAACCTATTTACATTGATTTGGATAAGGAGATTTGCCAGTTTTAACAAATACCAAATTGGCTTATATTTTCTTGTTCCCACTATTCTCATGGTGACAGAGAACTCTGACTCACAATGTTGATCTGAGGGCCTCCCAATTATTTTAAATGTGAAACAAAGGACTAGGTCTACTACTTTCTCATTTTTCTCTTTTTCCTGCAAATGTTGCAGATTTTTTCTCTATGTTCATTTAAGCAGCACTTCCTTGACTTCCCTGCCCTTGAAGCACTCACCTTAATTTCTCTAAAAAGTAATTGCCCTTCCAGAAATGCCACTTGCCCCATCTTTTCCTGCATCACAATCTCCCCAGGTTTTGAAACACAGGAAATGTGGTTTTTGAAAACACTGGTTAAGTAACTTCAAAGTTTTTATGAAGAAAGGAAAAAAAAAAGTCATGAAAGTACTTATAAAAAGCTCTTTATTTGTTTGTCCTCCTCCTTGGTGAGGAGAAGGAAGCTAAGGTGGTTGCTGACAGAAAAGGTGATGTAATAAAGTTAAGTGTGGAGACCAGACACAAAAGATTAACAGAGGCAAAGTGGAGGACTGACATAAGTTCTTTATTTACACCAAATAGATTGTTATACCAAAAGTTACTCTCTGCAGAAGCTATGAAGTAATTTCAAA
This sequence comes from Astur gentilis, assembly GCF_929443795.1. Lineage (NCBI taxonomy): Eukaryota > Metazoa > Chordata > Aves > Accipitriformes > Accipitridae > Astur > Astur gentilis. Next base: position 6,635,512 of record NC_064893.1, on the reverse strand, counting down.
TTATAAGTGTTTAGGACTATTAAGATTCCCTCTTTTTGACTGAGAGCAAGAAACTCTTACTGTGTTATAGAAAATCCTTTAACAGATGTTTCTGTTTTTCTTTTCTTTTTTTTTTTTTTTTTTTTTTGAAGTTGTTAGCATTTGTCTAAAGTACTTAACAATTCATCAATTCATTGGAGTTCAGACAAGAAGCTGGGTCTCCAGCTGAGTACCCTAGTAGGAGGCTTCGGTGTTATTGTGCTACCCAGACCCTCTTCTGAATGAAAGTTTGAGTGCAGGCTTAATTAAGGGGTCAAATTCTGTTTGGTTACTGTAGGAAATCTAGAGTTAACTAAACCAAGCTTGTTTTAAATAATCAATGAGATTAGAATTTGGTTCGTGATCTGCTCACTATAGAAACAGGTTTTTAAAGATATTGGGAGGAGGATTAATACCTTCCCAATAGTCTTTGGCAGTAGCATTAGCATTTGTAAGTAAACACTAATAAAATTCCAAATTTAAGCCCACTTTTCATCACTGTGTGGACACCACTTGCTGATGAGAAGTCGCTGTGGAAATGAATAATAAGCAGGAACTGCCAAAATTTGTCTTTACTTGAATGGTGCCATGGTCCAATTTACACAGCTTCAGTAGTAGGAGACAAATGAGCAGTGATTATCATTTATTCTGTCAGGAGCAATGGTGGTATGAATGGCTCTGTCCAAAATAATCAGAGTGTTGGCTATAAGCCAAAGCAAAGGAAAGAGCAACACATGGTGTTTTACAGATTTAGATAGTTGTATAGTTTCTGACTGTGAAAAAATCTGAAGTGAATGGATGGGATGGAGAGCGGAGAGGGAAAAGATGTTCTAATACTGTCATTTGAGAAGACGAATAGCTGTGAGATCAAACTTCCTGGTGCATGTATCTTTAAAAGACAAACAGCAATATTCTCTCTCTTGTATCAACTTTTTCTATAGTCTGGAGGATTACACAGTACTTTCCAGCTTTTTCTCCATATGAATCTAACACCCCCATTCCTGGACTAAATGGGAGGTCTGTCCACTGATCATGTGCTTCTCTTATCTCATTTCTACGGTAGTGGTTAAAGCATGAAAGACTGTGTGAGAAATGCTTTAGTCCAGTGTTGTTTTGTTTGGGGTTTTTTTGTGGCTAGTCGCTTTTCTCTCTTTCTAACCTACCTGTTCACTTTATCTAAAGGGATTGATACTTGGAAGTTGTCTTGAAGCTCCCACTGGATAGGCAAAGCAATGTTTTCTGCCTGCAGCGCTGGTAGAGTTCCTTCTAGATGGTACTGTTAATAGCTGCTCTACATACATTCTGAATTTTCTTCTCACCATCAGGCACCCAAAGGAAAAGTAATACTGTGCTCTCAGCTGGAAGATTGGAAGTGAACACACTGAAAATTGAGCTCTTTGGGAAGGGCTGCAGTCCTACCTATTGGATTGACAGCTATTGCACCCATTTTTGTCAGTTGAGGTGGACTTATATGGAGATTTGATTTCTTTTTAACTACCAAAAGAGCTTAGCAACATAAGCATCACATTTATTATATGGTAATCTAGTACAAGAGTTGTCGATGCCCTATTCTGACAGAGTTCTTCACTTTGTGAGGATAGGAAAATCTTCCAGTAGGAGTGTTCTTCCCCCTATTTTAATTGGCATTGTAAGGAAAGAGTTTCAGCTCCCCAGACCTTCCCCAAATCCAGTGGATTTCTGAATAACATTGGATTTCACATGCTGCAGCCCTCTATGAACTCCCTTCCATCATCAGAGCTCTACTGAGGATCTTAATTTGTGTCACCATTCTAGGAGAGGCTCTGAGCAAATTCTATCCAGCCTGAGGTGCTACACATTAAACAGTCTTGTGAACCCTGGAACTAATGAAACCAGATTTCCTACTTCATTGAACTTACAGTTTAGTGAAGTTCTCATTACTGTTGTTCATTTTATAAGTTAGCTTGTTAGATTCGTTATGCCCATCCCTCTACGGAGTTGCAGATGAAGTTACTGAAGGGAGCTGTGTTTGCAACAGAAAAGAAAAAAGGCAAATTATGAGCTACTTTCTTTGTTTTCAAAATCAAAGTCAGTTGCAACAAGAGACATACTTCCTGAGCATCACACCCTCTGCATTGCAGAGATAATGTGAATGACAGCCATTGCGATATCACCTTGGGGAACAGCTCCAAACAGCTATTCTTTAACAGCCGTCTTATCTTCCTACTGGCTGAGTTATACATTAATTATTTATATATGGCATAAATTGTAGCCCAGTAAAAATTATTTGGGCCATTTTAGGACAGGGAATATGATTTTTTTCACAATCACTAATCAAAGGCTACAGCTTTGTGTTGACCTGACAGTACAAAATCTCAGGACTTGACTGGGTTTGCCTTGGCCTGAGCTAGTTGTAGCTTGGTTAATGCTTGCCAGCAGCCACCTGACTGTTACCCAAGCTGGACAGGCTTCAGCTCGGTGAATCTCAAAGACACCAAAGGACTGATAGACCCCCTTGTCCTTGTGTACGCAACAGCAGCCCTTTGATTAAGTGAGGCTGTTGCGCAACCTCCAAACTTTGGCTGGGATCTGATGAAGATGAATGAGACCGGGATGAGAAAATTAACAAAATTAGTCCCAAGCAGACCCAAGACTGAAGAGGAAGAAAAGCCCACCATTAAGGTCCTCCCAGCAAGGACTTTGAATGCTAATGACATGTTGCAACTCCCCACCTCCACCGTGAGATGAGGGAGACTGAAGCGGTCAACCTCAGGACCCAGAGATGCACCTTAACAGTGAACACCACAGAACAGGATCGGTATTAGGCTGTTTTGTGTTAAAAAATGCAACTGCACCATCAACGAAGCTTTTCTGTATTAATGAGATCATTCTGGACTACTGGACTGCTAAAACAGTAACTGGAGTAACAATGGATTCTTAGCTCAGTAGATATGTAGTGTGTTAACTTTTGCCCATAACAAGATTTTGAGCTAACAAAATAACCCAACAGTAAATTTGGTCCACTGAATTAATTCTACTGAATTAACACAGTTGCATTTGCACTTATGGTACCAAAGCTATGAGTTACTTTGTTTGTACAAACATATAAAATATACTGTAGTAAAGGTACCAGTCTTGCAACATACCTTGTCTGAAGTAATTTGAATCCCTTCTAGTTAGTTAAAACGTGTTCTGGTCCTAACAAGCTGATGCACCACAGAGCTTAGTGCCTTGCTCTCCAATTAGCAGAAGCCAGACATTATCCATGTCAAGGGTAAACTGGTCTTTCCCTATTCCTTGATATTTCTCATCAAAGCTTTAATTTACTAAGTGCCTTTTAAACCCAAACTCCATTATCCCTTACTTGAGTGGAGTGCTAAAATCCTCATGAATAGGCAACTTGTGTGATGAGATTGATTGTAAGTCTTTAATAAATCTTTTCTCCCATATTGTGAAATTTAGAAAGTGACCTGTCCCAGGTGGATTCTCCAGTGTCTCATAACATGTAAGTCTAGATTTTCCTTCCTTCATCATGGCTTTTATCATGAAACTGGAAGAAACCTGCCTGTTTCTCTGTCAACATTGGTGGAAACTGAGCTGTAAATTCAGAAATTACTGGTGATACCCAAATTCTCTTTCTTTCTCACCCTTCCATGTGATTTCATGTGCACGGACCCTCTGGATTTACTTCACAGAATCTTGAAAAGCATCTTTTCCTTTGCAAACAGACTAAAACATAATTTTAAGCTATCAAGAAACAGAACTGAGCTTGTTTCTTGTTCACATATTCTACAAATAGGGTTTCTGAATAACGACAGACACTCTCTTAAGTGTTTTCATACCGTTCTCTTAATTTGATTTGCTATTGAGTCAACATATTATGCTCTGATGGCAAGCTTGTATTCCAGTATACAGGATGCTTTTAAATTATTATAGGCACTAAAGAATGTAATGACTTATTATGGTCTGTTGTCCGCCTTTTGGTAGTGTATGTGTTATTTACTGTACTCATGATATTTACTTCTTCCTCACATCTGCCATGCTTTCATTGCCTTAATGGTCAGAGTAAATATTTTACATTATAGTGTGAGTGTGCTAAAACATATTCCATAGTGAGAATGAAGTAAATAACAGAATACTAGATCTCTACTCTCTAATTTCTACAGTACTGATGGGGTTTTTGTTTTGTTTTGGTCTTAAATCTCAGAGCATCACTGTTGAAGTAAAATTCAACTCTAATTAAAATTGGCCTACAATCCTTCTCCCTTTCCTTATAAAATATTCTTGTGTAACCAATTCCTCTACTTGGGGCATGCAAATCTACTACATTATGAAATCAGTTTCTCTAATGATGCAGCTGGCAAAAACAAAAACATAATTCACAGCCTGCAACAATTTGAGAATGTTTTAACAGCCCCTCAACTTGTTCTTTAAAGCAGTTTTGAGGTCATTGCTCCATTGATAGATTTGCCCTAAAATAGCAAACTCAAAGTAAAAGCCTAAGTATAACTACGTGAGGGAAATGGGGTGCAAGGGGACAGAAGGCAAAGAATTGCACCTTTTATAATTGTGTCCTGCATTAAAATGATATTGAACTGGGCCAGAAGTCATATCCCAGATTAAAAAACTTTAGGAAAGAGTTTCATCAAGGGTCAGCAATTTCCTCCTCCCTGCAAAGAAGTTTAGCTTTTCTTGGGATACACCATTTGCAGTGTATAGCCTCAAGTGTAACACAGATTTCTTTGGCTTAGCATCTTAAGTAGGTGATATTTGCAAGACTATTCCCTTCTCCACTTCTTGCCAAGGCAGGAAAAAATATTAATCAGCTTTGCTAAAGTCACTCTGCTCCATTATTTCAGGTAGGAGGGCCCATGGGAAGACAAGGTTAGAACTCAAGGGAAGAAAAACTTGGGGAGCAGCAAGGATGAAAAGAAAGGAATGAGGAAATGTATTAAAAAGAAAGAAAACAAGAATAAAGGAAACAGACAAAGCATAGAGATCCTGATCAGCAGTGATGTTCAGGTAAAGTATTAATTTTAAGCCTTTTAAAGCTTAAATACTTTGGAGCATTGAGCTAAAGCAATTGCCTAAATACAAAGTTGCACTAGTTTAAATAAGAACTGTCAGGTAGCATGGCCCAATGCTAATTAAACCAGTACAGTCTGGGGTTTCAGAATATACTGATTTAAGATCTTGGTTGTTTGTGAATTTATCCCAGTCTGCACAATAGATTTCACGGGTAAAATTAATAAGCCAGTATAAGCCAGTCAAAAGTACATGTCAAGTTTCCACAAGGAGTGCTTTGGATATGATAAACTTTGGTTTACAAATGACCATGTGCTAACATCAATTTACAACTAAGTTCACTGGAATTACACTATCCTTTGGTACTTCTGCCATTGCAAGGCTGCCAAAGCTTGCTATTAGGCTTGGATTCCCCTTCTGGCTTCTGTCCCACTTGCCACTTCAGCTGTATAGAGGGAGAGAACACCCTTGAGCTCTGTGCTAGTAACTTTACCCATCTCTTCCTTTCTCCAGCTGTGCTGTCAAGCTCCTGTCTGTCCTTTATGGTTTGTAGGCAGAACCTTGGAATGCGAACAAAAATGTTGCTTTAGTGATTCTATCGCCGTTGACTGGGCTGATACATATTGAATCTCAATTTGAAACATCTTCCTCATTGGTTATTTGGATATCAGGATGAGAAACCTCTTAGCAATGTTCCTGATAGACTCAGAATATTCCTGCAGTAGGAGCCTGGGCATGTCTTGGCACTGGTGAGGAGGGAGTAACTTCAGCGATGGCTGAGGGAATTAAAACATCTCAAATGGCACGAAGCAAATGTAATAGTTATTGTGGCATACTCAACAATTTTTTAAAGGGGAGGCAAGAAAAAGCAGAGATTCTGCAGGAGTAGAAATTTGCTGCAAGTTTCATCAAATGCACAAGCAGCCCAGCTGGATGTGGTAGTCTGTCTTAAAACGTAGGAGATAGATTTTTCTAAGGTGATGAGGTGCCCAAGGATGAAAGCAATTAACTACATCAAAAATCTCATAAGGTGCTAACCTGCATTTTAGGCACTTTGAAAATCTGACCTTAAGTCTTAAGTAAATGGCTATCTGTTTTCTCACAAAGTAGGTAAAAAAACGCCAAACAACTAACTTGGTAAGTTTGTTCAATTCTGAATGCGTTTTCTAGAAAGTACTTTGTACATTTGTCCATACTGTACTGGTTTTTGTGCATGGAGTAGCTTAAAGAACATAAATACTTTTTGTTTTAAATTTTAGACATTTTTAAGCGAATGCATTATGTAGAATGCCTTTGCACTTTCTTAGACTGCACGTATTCTTTATTAACATATTTACGGTAGATGCAGTATCACAGATAACAAACCTGATGTCGGTATTTTACATTTGATGTGCGTACCACTTTAAAATTAAGTTCATTAAAGATAATAGAATGATCCATTGGCAGGCCTTCAGCTGCAGACTTAGAGGTGACAGGCTATTTGGTGAACAATTTACTGAGTGTCTCACTCCCCCCTCCTTCTTACCATGGGCATTGTACGTTCATTCTATTAACCTTAATAGGTTTGCTTTCAAAGTGTTTTACTCTGAAGATTTAAACGTGAACTCTATCATACGTCAGCCCGCAGCTAACTTAAGCAACTAAACTAAAAGAAGATGCAATATATTTATCTTTGTGTATATTTGTATGTATGCCCACAAGTAGTATCATCTAATGCACATGAAGAAATGATGAACTGTGCCCTGCGTGATGCTCTTCACTCTAGGTGTTTCATTGTTCCATGGGGTGTCTCAGGAATTTTGCTTTCTCTCAATTAAAGAAGCATTAACGGCAGGCATCTCCTGCTAGCGAGTGTCTCTGCATGCACTAGTCGAAAAACGTTGTGCAAGTGAGAGAAGCTTGTTTTGCTCACGTCTATCTGAGGGCTGCCCTCTGTCCCAGCAGGACATTCTTTTCTCTCCACCTGGGACCCAAAGACAGAATTAGCAAGCAAGTCATAACAGGTTTAGCATTTGAGTTGAGGGCAGGCTCAGGCAGCTTTGTTCAGACTAATGGGACAGAATAGCAGCCATTATCTTCTCTCTGTTTCTGCCTTTATAACTGCTCATCAGACAGCGCTGCTGCCACTTTTATGGAACCTAACAAAGACGCTGAACCAGCTGGGTGCCTCCCATCATTTCCATCCCAGAGATCCCTCAGAGTGGCTCCCCCTCCCGACGACACTATCCCTGACAGACTTAGGTCCTTGCAGGACGCAACATTTCTTCCCTTACTTTGATGAGTTAGAGCAGTGGCTTGGAGAGGCCAATAGAGTTGTAAATGTCAGCTGTCAGTGGCCCTGCGTTTCATCACTCTGGCAGTCATCACCACAGAGAATGCCATACGGGCCTTGGCCAAACTTAGGCCAGCCAAGAGGTGACACTACCCATTTGTGAGGAGGAGCTAGCCCTGCTCTTACCCTGAGACACTATTCACCTCCTGATCTCCACAGCCTTAGGTTCATGTTGACTGCCCTGCGTGCTCAAATGACTGAAGGTAAAGGTTGCCCTCTGCAGTTTTGCAAGACCACTTCGTTCTCATGGGTGGGACAGGGACAAGAGCCTGATAGACCACCACGTGAAGCTACTGCAACTTACTTTCTCGCACTCTGAATGCAGTGGCACATGGACGTGGCCAGAGATGCAGGGAAGTATTCATCACACCTCAGCATCCCATGCCATCCCATTTGCTCTCACATCCAGTCCAAATGCACGATATTCGTTTCCCAAATGCTGCCTCCTTGTGCCAGCTACTGAGAGCGCTATGCTTGCAGGAGTAGTGCAGTTAGCAAGACTCAGGGTAAAGACATCGAGAACTAAAAATGCATGCGTTTTTTGGTGCTGTGGAATGCACTTACATGAGAAATTAGACTGCGTGGGAAACATGGTCCTGAGAGGAAAATGCGGAGTGATTCTCTACATTGGCTGTCCCACACTGAGAAGACAGTGAGAGTTCCTGTACATGCCAGGCAAAATAAGACAATCCTCCAGGCAGAATAGAGGGCAGCATCTCACTGGATTGTTCGTACTTCTTAACTCTTCTTGTGCTGCCAGGACACCACAGCAAAGGTCTCTCAGAAACTCCTAGCCAGATCGGCCAAACAGCTTGCCTAACATTTCAGCAGTCTGCATAGTCTCCTGACTCCACAAAGTCAAGAACATAGTCACAGCTATTAGACCCCACAATCTCTGTTTACTGTTGTCCATAGTGACTTGACAGCAGCCAATTTGATGAAAATTCCTTATTTCTGAAAGTTACCACTTCAATACACAATCCTCTTTCCAAAGTTTACCTTTCATCCATCTTCATGACAGAATATTGTTGATGATCACAGTAAATATTCTTCTCAATTTGTATGGAATTGATTGATAAACAAATGCCATCTGTCTATTCATTAGTAATACAGATTTATTTGTATTTGGCTGTTGATCTCAGGTTGATTTAAAAGTATGGGTATACCTCATTGATGCCATTATACAGATGAGGAAACAAAGGCATGGAATGCTACAAACCGGATCTCTTGAAGGTATGTTAGTTCCTAAGTGATTATATATACCTGATGATATGGATCCATGTGGTTTGATTCTGTCTATGCACGTCAGTAGTAGAGCATGGATTAAAACTCAGGTCTTCTGAACGCAGTGTCCTGCCTGGTGAGCCACAGGATTATTATACCACTGTTTTCTTCTGCTTTACTGTGTGACCTAATAGAATTCATAAGGTTTATCTCCAGCCTGCTCTACACCACTACGGAAACAGACTCCACTTAATATGATATTTTTTTACTGTATTATAATCTCTTTAGGACTTGAAACAAATGTGAAGTTGGCTCTATTAACTGTTCTAGGACCTGGACTTGAAGAGTGTGTGTGTTAGATTCTGTCTGCCTGTGTGTGCTGGTGACTATTTGCAGGTCATTTTTGTTTTTTTGTTTGTTTGTTTGGTTTTTTTGTTTGTTTGGTTGGTTTTTTTCCCCTGAATGACTGTACCTTTCAAATTGGTGTTTGAGTTTTAAGGAGGTTGTGGGGACTTAAATTGTTGGCATAGGAGAATTGCAAGGATATAATGTCTATAATAAAACATCCCATTTATCTACTGATGCCTGCATTTATTGAATTATAAAGCACTTAGGGATGTTCAGACAATCAGACAGCTGAGCTAGCTAAACATTCCCAATGTTATTATTCTGCATAAATACTGGAATAGGTACCAGAATGAACCATCCCAGCCTGCTAGTTTTAACTCTGGGTTCACTTTAATATAAAGTTAAGCTGTGGAGAGAAGGATTCTTAGCAGTTACACGTTGCATGAATCCTGATTGCCAGCCTCGTACAGGTTTAGCAATTTAGCAATAAAATTGGAATAGCAGGAGGAACAAATGTCCCCTACCTTACAGGCAGCTTGTTTCAGACGTCACCAAGAAGGACCTCTGAACAAACCTGGGTAGTTTTGATATTTTCCAATCAAAAGGCTTCAGATACATGTTTCCAATTACTGAAATCTGCCATAGTTTTTGAACGGTACCCAAAGTACTTTTCAGTCAAGCACAGAGATATGACTCCTATTCTGGTGAAGGATGGCAGAAGGCAAGGGGCAAAAAATAAAGCATTAAACAGTGATCTCTGGCATTACCAGACCACTTTGACTTTGGTCTGGGGGAGGGGTATTAAGCTGTGAATGCTAGAGACAGGTCCCATCATTTTGTTGGACAAAGTCCTTAAATACCTCTAGACCTTTGAGACTCAATTAGATTGGGCTATTTGAAAGAAGGAGAATATTCTGGAAGCAACTAATGCTACTATAAGTTAGCCTCGGCCGTATATCCATACCGGAATATGCAGAGACTGATCATCCTAAGGAAGCACAGCAAACCCTGCAGGCTTTAGCCCTGTTGTATAAATCCTATTTAAATCCCCTTGCAATTCATGTTGACTTCCCTCTTCTTTCCTTGCTAAGTCCCAGGAGATGTTCTGAGTAAATAAAAGCTGCTGCCCTCCTAATCACCCTTCAACTCTTCCCATCTGATCAGTTTTAGTCATGCTGAAGTGCAGCGCTATTCATGTCATAACTGTGCTCTCTAGAAGCTGCTCAACTGCCTGCTTCTCTGAATAGTTTTCCTAAAGAAGAGGAAGCTAGCTGGAGTCTGGTAAGAACAATTTTTACATATATAAATACACATATAATAATATATATAAATTGCAGTTTCTCCATACGCAGACCAGTCATCAAGTCTGTACAAAATTAATGGAAAATATATCAGGTGAGAGGCATGACCAGCTGGCTAGTTACCAGAGAAGGTTGAAAAGGTCTGAACACTCCCTCAACCTTTCCTGCCAATCATTCAGAAACTTCCTCTGTCAGACAGCCTCATCTGTCACTCAGGAACTACCTCTGCTTGCCTGTTTATTTTCTCACTTAGGGTTGAGGTCACCTGCCCTCCTTTTAGCTAATCAGAGGAGACAGCAGTAATCAAAGCACAAGATCAGTGCTCCTGGGATGTCGTTCTTGAATAGCCTCTCTGTATCTTCTTCTGCAAACCTTGCAAAGTAATGTAGGCATATACAGCCAGAGGAAAAGAACAGGCGAGGTGGCTTTTTTTTTTTGTTTGAGATCCAGCTAGAGGAAAGAAATACTGCTGAATCTTATATGCTACCTGGAAAAACAGGCGTAATATTTACTGTGGAATTTCCCATACGTGAGAGGGAAAAAAGCTGCCGCTAGTTCATTAAATGGTAGCCATTCACGGGAAAACTCAACTGATGTCCTAGCACAGAGGTAAAGTGCAAAAGGTAGGTGAAAGTACTTATTTTTCAAAAAAGTATGTCAGCCTGCTGACTGCTGGTTATCCTTGAGGGATTGTCCACAAACGAATATGCCAGGCTGGGTGGAGTTATTAATTATGCCTCTCTGAAACTTCCTCTACTAGATACCTTTGTTAGGCTCTGCTAAACAGTATTAAATAGTTGTCAGGTCCTGCCTTGGAGATCAGTGTATTTCAGCATCAACTGAAGCTATTCCTGTGGAGTAGACTCTTAAAAAGAGCTTTATACTGTAGATGAGAGTTTTGTACCTGAAAGAAAGGGCAGTGAAAGAAACCAGAGTTCAGGGAGAGAAAGCGCATCCGACTTGTTTGCCCCTTACGTAGTTGTGGAGTGGGCTGGCAGCTTGCCTTACCTTGCAGACCCTTGCGCATCTTGAAAAGATTTAAAGGACACCAGTGCCAGCCTTCTCTCTCAAGACTGATTTATCTTTGTAATGCTATTGTTGTCACGAATCGTGCATTACTATGATTAGCAGAGAGAGGTACAATTACTTTTTTGCAGTGGTGGCTGGTAAAGGTTTGCCTGGAACCCCAGGCCTGACAGAGGCGGAAAAGCGTCTTGTCAGATATGAAGAGAGCAGAGAGCTGGAAATTGTTGCATTTACAGGAAAAAAAAAAAATGTTGAAAAGGAGAACAGGATGAGGAAGGCTTGTAAGTGAACGTTACCGGGACTGGGGTCCTGACTGAGATGGACCTTCCCTCTGAGCAAGTATGATTGTTCTCATGCATAAGAAGCTGCTGCTGCTTATCAGCAACTACTTGTACCAGATGGTACCCCCCAAGAACAAATAAAAAAACCCTAACAGAGATACTGAAGAAAAATAAGCTATCCTGGAGAAGGTTTAATAATTTTACCCAGCAGTAGGAAAGTACCTGGCAAATTGAAAGGGGGGAGGGGGCCAGGAAGGATGGAGTGGAAAAAGGAGACAGTTACTTAAGAGGAGGAGAGCATAGGCCAACTGCATGGTGGTTCCCACATGGTCTCACTTCTTGGGCGAGAGGGCAAGCTGCTGCTTCCTAATCCTGGTAGTTCTTAACCTGCTTAAAGAATGATGCTGAGATGACAGTGAAGTCCTAACAGCCTTTGAAATTCAAGTTCTCAGTGGAGAGGGAAGAAAACTTTCAAGTGACACAAAGGTGAAACAGAACATTTTCTATTTCTATAGCGTAAACGACAGTAATCTCCTGATGCCCTTTAATATCTTTTCCTTGTTTCCTAACAACCGCTCCTTTCTCTCATTGACAAGACATGAACGCTTCCAACGCTTCTGAATTTCTATCAATCTCTGCAGACTAAAACCGCTTGTAGAGCGTAACCTCTCACAGGTGGCAGGGCAGCTTACCCGAAAGGTCCAAAGCAAGGGCCCGCTGCTTGCGCCACTCGGCCCGAAGGCGCACCCGCAGCCACCGCAGGCGTGTGTCGGTCGTCGCGCAGGACGCGGGTGGCCCAGCCTCGCCCAAACCCTCAAGTCCCTAAATCCTGCCGATCCGAGCGTGCGTCTCGGTCTGACGGTGCGGACCGAGTAGCGGGCTGGCCTGCCGCTCCCGCTTCCCGAGCGGAAGCCTTCCCCGACTCTCACGCTGCCCTTCTCCAAACACCTCGAAGACGAGACCTCGTCCTCCTGCCTCCTCCCACCCCAGGGTCCCTCCGTGGAGGGCGCGCTCGAGAAGGCGACCCGGCGGCCGTGTCTGTCTGTCAGTCTGCCAGGGACCCGGCGGCCGGAGCCCCCCGCCCCGCCCCGGGCGCCGGAGGGCGGCGGTGCCGGTCCGGCGGCGCGGCGGGCTGTGCGCCTCTGCTGCCCCCTGCTGCGGCGCCCCGCGCAGTTCCCCTGAGGGAACTCGGGGCGGGCGGGGGGGGGGGCAAAATTTGGGCCCTGCGCTCCCAGCGCCAACTTGGGTTTGACAAGGCGTCACGCCATTTGTGCCCGAAGACGAGTAATTTCCCCGTCCGGAGCCTGTAAGGGGTTGGAAACGGTCTATGTCGCAAGGTTTGCGATGATGATGTTAAAGTAATTTTCACCGAAACTTAAGCTGCGGCTACAAACGCCGCGTTCTTCAGCGGGGCCTCGGGAAGCAGGGCGGCCGGGCGGGCGGCTGGCGAAGCCAAGCCAAGCCCCGCGGCAGCGGCGGGGCCAGGCTGGGGGCCTGCGGAGCCGAGCGCTCCCGGCCGCCGAGCGCGGCGGGGGCGGCCGCAGGCCAGGGCCGAGCCCTCCTGCGCGCTTGCAGCCGCGGTTTTATTTTCTCCGTTTCGACCGGCTGAAAGCCATTAACGACTTTTATTGTGAGCGAACTGCGCATTGCCGGATCTCAAAGCAGAACGCTTCCAGCACAGACAGCGGCTTTTGTTTTCTTTGTAACGATGGTGTCTATCATTTTTTGCCCTAAGTAACCCCTCCGGTACGCCAGATACAATGTTTAATAACAAGGAAGTCCCCGGCGGCCGCTTTTTTTTTATTTGGAAAACGTAGAAGCGAGCACGCCGCGACCTTTCCTCGCACCGCACCTGCTCTTCACGGCCTCCCAGAAGGCAGCTCTAAGGAGGCCGGCATTGCTCAGGTGTCGCAAACGCCCCCAAGGAGCGGTGGGAGCCGCCGGACCCGGCGAGGGGCAGGGGGGGGGGCTCCGGAAAGCCCCGCGCAGCGGGCGACAGGGCACGGCCGCCTCCCGCCGCCTCGCCCTCCTCAGGGCCCGCGCGGGCGGGGCGGGGCCGGGCTGTCCGTCATGCCGCCCGCCCGCCCTCTCTTCAGCAGAGGTCCCCCCCAAGGGCCGCCGCCGCGCTGCCAATCAGGAAGGGCGGGGCTCGGCCCGCGCCCGGCAGCGCCGCCGCTCCCTCCTGCCCCGCCTTCCCGCTCCTGAATCCACCGCCGAGCAACGGATCGCCGCGGCGATCGATTCTCTCGGCTTGCCTTTCCCCCCCCCCCCCAACCCCGGGGGCGGGTGCCGGGGGAGTGCAGGAGGACGCGTGGCTGCAGGTAGCCGGGCACCGCCACCGCCCCCGCCTGCTCGACGGTCAAAAGCAAGGCGGAGCCGCCGCGGCCGTGCAGCGGAGGGCCGGCCTGCCTGCCTTCCTTCCTTCCTTCCTCAGGGAGAAGGGAAGGGGGCACCGCTAGTCCCCACGTGCCCCCCGCACCCCCCCCACCCGCCCCCCGCACCCCCCCCCCCCCCCCCTCGCCCCGGTCCCGCCGCGCTGCGGGAGCCGCGGGACTCTCCGTGCTGTTTCTGTGTGCCTGCCCCACGCGCACAGGCGGCCCGAGGCCATGGAGCGCGCGTTCACGCCGCTGGACTGCCTCCTGCCCGCCGGTACGGTACCTCCCGCCCCCGGGCGGCTCGCGCCGCCAACCGCCACCGGCCCGCCGCGGGAGGGGAGGGGAGGAGGGGGGGAGGCGCTACCCGGGGCGGGCCCGTTGCCGGGCGGGGGGCGCCGAGGAGCCGCAGGCGTCCCGCTGCGCGTGCCGCCGGGGCGTGAGCAGCGCGGCGGCGGGAGGCGCGCGGCCGCCGGCTCTGCCCCGGGGGCTGTGCCCGTCTCCGTGCCGCAGCGCTCACCGCCCTGCAGGCCGGCCGGGCACAAGCGTGCCCCGCTTGAGGGGGTTTCTTTTTTTAATACACCGATTTACGCCGTTCTAACCCCTTCGGAGTTAAAGCTTTGACCCCTTCGGGCTTAAAATTTTAACCCCTTTGGGTTTAACCGGTGACTCGCCGCGGGTTTCTTGGCTTGGCAGGGCCCAGCGCTCCAGCGAAGCGTGGCTCTTGGCGAGATCTGGTGGTCCAAACCGCTGCATTTCACGACGGGAAAGGGGGACGTGAGGGCTCGGTTTCCTCCGTGTGCCTTTGGCGTCGAAGGTCCTGGCCTCGCCCCTGGAGGCGCCGCGTGGGCCCCGCTTGCCTCTTCGGTTCGGCAAGGCCAAGCTTTGGGGCTTGGGCCTTGTGTGGGGTTTTTTGTTATTGTTGTTTTCCCGAGCTGTTCTTGAGTGTTCCTACTTTTGTTTGTTGTTTTTGAGACCTGAGAGGCGAGCGTTACGAATAGATATCATTAACCTCATAATCCGTAGAAAGGACAGAGCACCTGTCATAAGCACAGACTCATCTAAGTAGCTTGTACGCTGTTTGAAGCAGGCACCTCTTCTTCACAAGCATCTAATTCAGTAGGGCCCAATTTGCTATTCAGTGATACTGTTATAAACAGTAAATATTTTTGTCTTTCTGTAACATGACTTTAAAGCTACATAAAAATAATTTTGGCATAGCAGCTCAATTCTAACTTACGCTGCTCCTTTCTGCTCTGTTCTGGCACTGAGACTGAAGCTGCCATGGTGAGGTATATGTTGTTATTTATTTACTAGTAAGATCTGGAGGAAGGGAAGAATTTTAACAACATGTACGCGTGTAACAATTCAATGCGTTTTTACAGCTACCAGTTTAAGAGGATATTTAAACTCTTACCAGTATTTTTTTTTTTTTTTTAAATTGCACTTTGTTCTGATCTTTTAAAAGCTTCTTCAGGGTATGTTCAAAGCTAGTAACAGGTGCAGCTGTACTCAAGGCATTCCTGCCAGAAATGCACATTTGACTCTGTGCGCCTGTGTCTATGTGTATTTTGAGATGCATCGTTGCTTTGGGTAGAAAGAGGGAATGGGCATGGAGGTGAGATTTTAATGGGTTAACTTTGATTTGTTGCAGTGTGATGTCCTCTTGTACGAAATGAGGAGTAACTGCTTACTAAGAGTGTGTAGTAAGGTGATACAAAAACGTACATTAAGAATTTTTCCCTGGGGAAGACCAGGCATTGCTATTTATATTCTAAGATGCTTTTGACAGGCATTTGTACGATGTTAGGTATGATGTATCATATGTCCCCAGTTTCCAGGAGTTGTTCTCCCCTGCCCCTTCCTTCCTTTGGTTATGTCTGGTTGGAGTTGAAGATTTGGGATGTTTGTTCACAGTTTTCAGATGACCCACAACCTTGTCAGACCAGAGGCTTCAGCTGGGTGTCAGGAAACCCACTGCTTCTAAAGAAATGGCTGCTACAGGTTTATGAATTGACTTGGTTACACACAGGATAGCGTGCCTGTGAAATGCACAGTGGTACTGCATCTGGATCCTTGTCATCACTACAAACATTCGTTACCAGCATTTCAGAATGGTTTATCCTGCTCAAAGTATGTGAGGTTGAGCAGACTTATCTGGCAATTCCACAGTTTAAAATCTGGTATCCTGCTTAGGGAACTCAGAAATAAAGTTTTCAAAATTGGGTAGGTGAAATGAGGATCCTGAATTCTTTGTGAAGAAGTACTAGTAGTTCCTCCACTTGTTTGCTTCAGTGGGATGTATTTATGCATCCAAATAATATAAAGCTAATCTGTGTAGCAAGGTGACGCTTCTTAGATGCTAGGTTACAAAATAAACACTCATGAGGACATTGAAGTACTATGGACTTTGTTCCCTTGCCTTCAATAATAAAAATATATAGCGATTTATATAATGTTTCTGGTTGCTTTCTAAAGCCCTGTGCAAACACAGTGACACATTATGGTGGGGAGAATGTGAAAGATTTATCACCTATGTTTGGAGGTTATTAGTTAACTTTTTTTTTTTTGAAGGTGTTCAGAAGTTATGCTGATATTTATACGGAATAGGATAAAACACTTACAGGTTTTGGAACCTAATATTAGGTACCTGAATTGGAATTTCAAGGCCACATGTGCCTTGGTAATTTTAGTGCAATTAGAGTGAGTTCTTATTTAGATAGTAGACTGTATGTTTCCCTGCATAGCACCTGACTGAGGTCCATGTAGCAGATATTTGAGAACTGCTGTGCTAAACTAATATGCTCAGAGACTTAGAACATTATTCAGTCAAACAGCTGGAGCACTGTTGAAAATGACCGTGCTGCAGTCAGAAAGCTGTGTGGTGTTCTTCAGAACTGTGTTGATTTGCTTAACATAGTTTAGAATGGGTAACGAGGTAGAATTTAAAAGTGGGATTGAGCTCTGAATTTGAGTATTGCATACTGAAACAGATATATTTTTATTTCCTCATGAAATGAGACCATTAAAAAGGCTCACAGAAGTCCACCCTGAAGTCCTGTTTGCTGCTGTGAAAGGGTCAGGCGGAACCTTCACAGGGTGAAGCTGTGATGCAGCTGTTGTAGAAAGCTGATAATCAGTGATGTTACACTATGACCTGTGAATCATGACAAAAGGAGCTCGGTTGCTTCTGGAGCATCCTTTGATAGACTAGACATTTCCCTCCTGCTGTTTATACCATTTTCTTGCACTATCATTGCCTCCTGCTGCTTGTCCCAGACTGTGCTGCAGGCACTTCTGCAGAGACACAAGTGTTTCTAATTTATTTTTTAATACCATGAACTTTAGGAGCTGAGTGTGCTATGCTTGTGACTGCTTAACAGCAGAAGTACTGTAGCATCCTCTGATAAGGTTGCCCCTGAATACCACTTGAGACTTTTAGAAGGGCAGAGTGCCAGTTTTACTAAGCTGTGTTTTCTCACAGGGAACATTTTAGATTGTGTGCTATAATGTGGCTTGGATTGTCACTCATCTCCAGGTGTGATTAATGATTTTTTGCCTTGCACAGTCCTTAAAATGCAGCTCATTATTGGCTTTATCAAGTGGAGCGATGCAGAAGGAGGATATTTTCCTCAGTTTATAATCCAGTGCCTCCCATTAGGAGTGTCTTGTCTTGTTGAGGCAGAGGGACTGCAAGGCAGAAGCAAATCTAGTCCTTCTGCTGTCTTCTGTGCCTTGCAGAGGGTTTGTTGGAGCTGAGTTTCCTATGACTGAGGGGAGCCTTTGCTACCAGCAAGGGTTGGTTCCCTCCTGTCCCCAGTCCTCCATGCCATGAGTCCTGCAACCAAATGCACTCCTGAACTATGCTGCATTGAGAGATAGTTGTTAAGACTTGGTCTGGTGAGAAGAGGGACGTGCTCGCTTCATCTCACCGAAGCAAGGTCATCTATATGTCATGAAAGACACAGCCACAACAAATAGGATAAAGACCACTTCAGAATTATGTGGAAATATATAGCTGTCTCTTTGTGCAAAGGGACTATAAAATTCTGCATTGAATTTAAAGCAAAGAGAACAAGAGGAAGCAACAATACGCTGTGAATGCTCTTCCATCATACTGCAAGCTTGATTGTCTCTTGCTTTACTATATGTCTTCTCCTGGAAATGCTACTGACTGTAAACAAGTTACTTCTGAAAGGATTATATGGCCATATTCCCTTTTAAATGCTGGGGGCTTAAACTCTTTCCTTAATGTTCCCTTTTCTCTGACACTAAGAATTGAAAGTTAGTTGTAAAATGGTGACATGTTTGCCATTCACTGAATGACCTCCAGCCTAGCATAAGCATCAATAATGGTCTCAATGCCCCTTCGCTAGAGCTCTGCGTGGTCTCTGTGATGTATTATCTTGCAGTCTAATATACAAAATTCTGTGGTAGAAATCGGGACGGTCGTGGGGTTAGGAAATCAACCTGATGGTCTCTGTTAGCTGCTGAGCCTTAAAGGCATATGGAAAATGGAGTCCCAGATTATTGGACTGCTCTGTAATTTTACAGGTTTTGTGCCACTGCTGTTGGGTCAGAGTAGTGAAGTTTGTAGGTGAATCAGATCGTTCAAAAGCCATGATTGAGTTCACCAAATTGAAAAAATGTTAGCAAGGGTGTCAATCCTTTAAGACTATTTCAGGAGTTCCTCAATGAAATTAGCAAGCACTTCCATATGGCTGTTGCACTGTTCTATCTTTTGAATTGAAACACATTTAAAACACTTTGTTTTACGTGAATGTTGCTGACCTGATCCTGCTCTTAATTTCATAGAAGTAGTAATACCATTCATTTAGTCAAGTTACCTGGGATGCCCTAGCTTGTTTTTGAGGTAGCTGTAAATATTCAGCCTCGGACCCTGCTGCTTGCTAATTTGCTGTCCTGACTCAGCAGTTGTTCTGTAAGTATTATTGTATAGATTACTTACACGTGCACTTACGAGTGAAATATTACAGATGGCATTTAGCAGACATAACCATTGTTAGCCTCACTACTTTCTGTTAGATCTTGGCTTTCACACATTGATAGCTTTTGGAGTGTTTTTCTTAAACGCTTTATATGCAGGTGTGTTATTTGGAAAGGGGCAGCAAGCCTTCTTTAACCATTTGAGATAATAGGAAGATGAATGTACATTTACTTATTTTTGTACATACACACATAGAGAGCCCCCTTTTGAAATAAGCGGACATTGAAGCCAGTTGCTGTTTGTTTGTGTGGATGATGGATTCTCAACTCGTGCAGTGTCAGTGCACTGATAATTCCATACTTTGAAGTCACTAATAGGGCATAGCTGGCTTTCTGAATAGAATGGTGGAGGGGACTGAGCGGATCTTAAAAACCAAACAAATAAACCCCCAAACCAACCAACCAAACCCAAACAACAACAAAACCACAAAAAGAAAACAACAAAAAAAAAGCCCAGCAGAGCATAAGAGCAATAAAGATGTCACTGGATCTTCTGAGACAAAAACTCACATTCATTACTGCTTGCACCGATAGTAAAGCACTCAGATTAACAAGACCTTCCAAAAAGTTTTTTTTTCCCATCAGCTGAGGCTTTCAAGAGCAGCTTACACCAAGGTCTAAGTGAGGAGACACTTAGCTGTAGCAGATTGAGCCTTAAAGCTAGGAAATACATTAGCTGGCCTCTTAATGTATCCTGTAGTCTCGTTTACTTTTTTTTTCTTCCCTCTCCTTCTGTGATTGAACATCAGATAGGGAGGTGGGAAGTACACTTATTCCAGACAACTGTTCATGTTGTTTGTATCCAATTAAATGTGTGCAGGACTGCTGGAAACCATTTAAACTTGTTAAAGAGCAAAATACTAATCTTAAGGAGGTACAAGTCAAGGAAAATAGTGGACCTCCAGGTTTTGTTTTTTCTTTACTGCATTTCACTTGCATGTCTCTGGTCAGCTCTTAAGGTACATTACCAGTTTCACAGCAGCTTTAACGTTACATTATATCTTGAATCGGTGTGTATACATATGTAGATATATATGTTAGGTTTACTTTCTGGAAGTGGAAAACAGAAGGGACTTTTTTTTCCTGTTTGCAAAGCTCATCCAAGTCTGATTTATGGAGAAATTGAATATGAAGCAAAGAAATGAGGCAGTTTATTTACACAGGAGAAAACATAATACATACAGGTTTCAGATTTTTTCAAGATCCAAAATAACAAAGCCTGGGCATACTTTTGGATTTGCTTTAGATTTGAACATTCTGAGACATTAATCAAAGCTTAATCTATGCAGAAAATAGCAGCATTGAGAGTAAAACCTAAAATCAAAGTCTTAAGAAGGAAAAAAAACCCCAAATAACCTAAAATCCCCCCAAGCAAGCAAACCACCTGAAAACAAGTAAAAGGGCTAGCAGCTTCTCTTCCCAAGTCAGTTCTCAGCAGCTTTTACTTCTAGTGAGTTTTAGGTTTGGATGTAACCTAAGGGATTAGGACCTTTAAGAACAGTGCTGTTAGCTAGTGCTTTTTCCAGGGAAATTACTAGTTAGAAATTTTAAAAAATTGTTTCTGTGTGACAAAAGTAGTCTATGCTGGTCTCAAAGTGCTGTTGCTGAAAAACGTGGATAAAAGGCAAGGAGCCCCCCCCACCCCCCCCCCAACCAAACAAAAAAAGAAACACCTACCCACCCAGTCTACAAACAAACAGAAAACCCACAACCCAGTAGTAGATCTTACCCAGTACAAAATATAGTAAATCAACAGGAGAGACCTCTGATGTATACATCTGCTTGTTGGTATATTACAGAGCATTCTCCATCTCTGATCTCTACAGAGAGAGGGGAATTTGCACTGTGTCCAGCTAGATTAACTAATCTGATCTATTGCCAAATAATTTAAAGATTGAAAAGAACTGTCAGTTGTCCCATCCACCAAAGCAACTATACCTGATCACAGTGAAGGATAACCAGTTCTTAATATTTTTGGCTTACATTTTTCTGTAAATTATAGCTGTGCATGTAATTAATTTATGGAAACAGGTTCTCCTTTCCATCCAACTCTGACCTTAAACATGAAGAATATGATTAACAGTGTTTGTGTAGTACTGCCTTTGCAGAATTAAAAAGAGAATTGAGAATTTAAAGTTGCTACAGGAGCATTCAGTTAGTTAAATTCTACAGAGAGAGTACACGTAGTAGCTTTTGGATTGCTTTTAAATTAAAGCTATTGCTGTACATCCAGTTGCAGTTGAAGCTGCTGTAAGGCTTTTCCTGTCATTTCCTAGCTTTGAATTTTATTTTGAATGGCAGTCAAATTTTCTCAGCACTAGTCCTGATTCTCTGTAGCTTGTGTTGATGGAATGTCTGCCAGCGTTCCTCTTTGGCAGGACAGAAGCTGGAGGGATGCATGTGTTTATCAGGCCAATTGAAATAAATGGGAAGCTGGCCAGTGAATTTGGTAGCAGAATCTGTCCCCTCACAATTAATTTATTTTGTAGTTATGACTGCTGAGGTGGGTTCTGTTTTGTTTTATTTCTTTTTTTTTCTTTCACTGTAGCTCTTCATTCCCTTTCTATTCTTTCCCCAGAACTATCCGGTCAACGTTGTTCCTGGGCAACACAGCAATAAGAGAGTAGTTTGGAAATATTTATATGTACGGTTTTTGACCAAATTGTTCAATGGCTTTGGTGGTAAAAGCTGTCTTCCATAGCAGAAGGGCACTGGTGTGTCAGTGAAATCTCTGTATAAGTGTGAGATTTACTTGCTTCTATGCTTATAGCTGATTTAGCTATGTCAAGCAAAGCATTGACGTACAGATGAGACCTAAACACAAGCCAAAGCTCCACTTGCTTAGGATGCTGTGTTGAAACCACGCTTGGGCAGTTGTTCAGCAGATGGTGTGACTTGCATCACTTGAAACTTTCCTGAGGTTGACTTGTGTCAAGGAGCAGCTGTACAAATAGAGAGTCAATCTCCAGGTGCTCCATTTTGTGATTGTGCACTCTTGGTGAGAGTTTTATGTATGGTGGAAATCCTGAAAGGTAAGGCAAGGTTTGTCCTACAGAGTTTGACCTATGTACTGGTAATGCTTACAGGTGGCAAGATCTTTGTTAGCTTTAACTACGTAACCAAAAGCCTGTAATGCAGATAATTCAACACAGGCAACACTTCTAGAAATGAGTGCTCTGCAAACTGTTCGGGGTAAAGCACAGCCTTGTGAGTGTAGTCTGTGTCCCCGTATGGAGCACTTTCCCTGCCCAGTTTACAGTTATGTTGAATAACCATCTAAGCAGTGTTTTGCCATAGTGTGAATCCAAAAGAGAGAAAATGTTAACGAGGGCAGCTTGAGAGTCTGCAGCTTGGACACTCGGACTGCCAAAGGAAGTGGTGCAGTGCCTTAGCTGCTGCAGATGCAGCAAGAACAGCTGTTGGGCAGTGTGTGACCACCTCATTTCATAATGAGTTAACCTGGGGTACGCTGGAGGTGATTAAACTCTGCTGTGAAATCATCTGTCTCCACATCAGCGTTTCCTGCTACAAATGGGAAGTTTACCTTTCAAAGTCCTTAAAGAGCAGCTCAATTTATTTTTTTTACTTAAAAAAAATAAAAACGGGGCAATATTGAGGAAACTTTTGTTAAGGGCAACTTAGTGCTTGGCTTTCCGGACTTCTGATGGCAGTGTTCCTGAAAGGGCACTGCTGCAAGACTGCTTCAAACTGATCTAATGACTTTCACTGACTGGCTTCAAAGTAGAATGAAGGGTATTATCTGCAATCCTGTCTTTTTAGGGTGCTGGCGTATTCCTGCTGTTATTGCGAGTGCTTTCCTATTAGCTCTTCTTTCTTTGCCCAGAATCCACTGTGGGAATGACATTTAGCACTGTATGCACAGGCTTTGAGCCTTTCTAATGACTTCGGAAACTGTGAACAGAGGATTTAAATGGTCATTTTGTAACTGTGGGAAATAAAATCACTGCTATCAGATGTTCTTCCTTGAACTGACTTGTTGTAAGGTTTTCACTTGGAAACTCAATTTCTGAGTTCCCTCTGTCCCTATTTAGACTACTGTTCTTATGTATTGGTCAGTAGTAATGCAACTGCTCTATTAACCTCCCTTACAGTAAGGAGTTTTGTCACTTGAGCCTGTAGAAGGATTTCTTCTTCTGTCTTAGTCTGCTATCCTGTCATAAGGTCATAAGTTAAATTTTTGTGCCAACAAATGTTTTTAAGTCAGTGGGAAACTAGATCTACTATGTAATGTTTTGCTTTGTCTTCTGTGACTATTTTTTTTAAAAATTTTTTTTCCTTACACCCACAACTGCCATAGTTGTGTTGACAAAGCCCCAAGTGTAAGCCCAATTACACAGAGAACACAGCAGTTGGCCCTTGGGAGGAGCAATAGCAGTGCTAGAAAAAAAAAAAAAAAAATCCTTTATTTTAGAGAATGCTACATCTCCACGAGGAGGGTTTTCTGGAAGGGACGTGGGCAGAGTGTGTTGCAACACCGGCACGGTCTGCATGTCTCCTTTCACTGCAGTGGGCTGTTTTTCCTGCTGATGGAGTGTGAAGTCTGTGTGAAATTACCAGTCAGTCTCTGGCTTCTCCAGAGAGGAGGACAAGGACTGATGAGAGCTGGGTCGTGGCCCTGCGGTACCACTCAGTGGAGATGGCCATATGGTGTGGGAGAGGGTGCACTTAAAAGGGTGTCACAACAGATGTTTGATAGCATTACTTGTTGCCAAAAGCTTTAAGTGTCATCTAATTCCAGTAAGGTAGTGTTAGGGCTGTCCCAGGCGTGCAGTTAAGGAGGGATGCTGTTTAGATAACACATAGTGTAATTTATTATTTGCATTGGTATTGCAGGAGCTATGTTTTGTCAGGTGGACAAAGTCATAACAAGACCCAGAGGTTGGACGTTGGAGCCAAACAAATTCATACTTAAATTAAGTACAGATTTTTAACACAGGGAAGAATAACCAACCATTTGAACATTGTACTTAGAGAAAGGTGGATTCTTCACCAGTATAAATCAGTTGCAAGTCATACTTAACTTGAAACAAGAATAAATTTCAGGCTATTCTTTATACAAAAGGCTAAACTAGATTGTCACAGTGATCCTTTCTGGCCTCTGAATCTATAAATCTGAAACACTTAGCCCACCAAAGGAGAGACTTCTTTTCCTTACTATTTAAGTAGACAGGACAGACTTGTGGGAAAAGAAAGGAACCGGTATGTCCTGGGGTACTGCCGCATAGAGTATCAAGTGGCTAGTCTCGTGTTACAAAGGAGGTCTTTGAGAACTGGGAGCAGATTTCAGAGCTCTTGCGATGTGATTCAGAAGTTCAGAGGACTGTACTTCCTCCTTATGTTTTAAGTATGTTGTGTGTTTTTTAAATAAAAATACCCCAAACCAAACCAAAAAACCCTGTAGTACTTGGTTATGGTTCCTAGGCAGCAGGAACTTGCTGCAGTAAGGCTATACTACACAGTGTGGTGAATTTACTGCTGGTTACTGTGAGCTATCAAAAGCTTTTAAATTATTTCCATGGATTCTATCCTTATTTATCTATAAATATTATAATTGTGAATCCCACAAGGAGGAAGAAAAGGCTTGAATTTAGACAGTGGAGCAAATAGTTATGCTGAACTTATACAACATTATGCCCAGCTATTCTGTTTCTCACCCAGATTTACATTTGCTGAATACATTTGCTGAAATAAATAGCCAGTTTCCTTTGAGAACAAAGTTGGAACTGAATAAAATGTAAGGCTTCAGAGTACTAACAAAGGGACTGAACTCTAAAATAATGCAGTTATACAGCCCAAATAATGTAAATTAGAACAGCAGAGAGGAAATCTAAATTTAGGAATACGTAGTAAGAGCTAGTAATATTTTGTGAGAGTTTATAAACTTATAGTTTTGTAGTCTGATCCTTTGCTGTTTCATCTTCCCTTTTCTTCTTTGTCCCCAATGGCAAATACGTATGAAAAATGCATATCTTATGATAAAAACAGTAGGTAAAATGAGTTTTGTTACTTTTTCTTGAGTGAAGGAGCCTAGTAAAAGAGGAGAATTTAGGAAGGAAAGCCTGCTGTTCTATTCAGTGGAAGAACCTTTGCAGCTGACAGTCTATCTGTACAGAAGAATTGTCCCATTCATAGCTTCCCCAAGAGCATACATGACAGACCTTGGAAATATGCACTGTTGCTGTTTCAGTTGGGTAAGAAATGAATTTCAACTGCAGCAAAGAAGGCTTACGTTAGATATTAGGCGAAAAAAGTATGGGAAGCAGGAGGAAGCACTGGAATACATTATTTGAGAAGACGATGTAGTCCCTGTCACTGGGAGCCTTTCCTTTTTTAATGGTAGATGAAGAGGAATTCTCTAGAGAACTGATTCTACTTAGGGAAAGAGGAATGGACTAGGTATACAAAACTTAGATGTACAAAAGCATAGGAGATTTAGATGTGTATTTAAGAATTGTATATGTAGAGTCAGAGAGAGCTTCCTGTATGCATATCGGGTCCTGAAGGACAGGCCACGTAGACTTTCTCACTCAGGTAATTATGCTAGCTTCAGTTGGGCTACTCAAACAAGCAGGACTTACTCTTGTGGTTTGAAGTTTTAATTCTGTAAATTACTATTGCTTTCTTCTGCAGTATACAGTAATGATATTTATCCAAACATGATTCTTAGCAAAATCACAGATGACATCGAAAGTACACAGATACGTGAAAACGGGTATGAGGAGTGAAGTTCCATAAGTTCCGAAATAAGGAGTGAAAACTGTGTGTAGCAATTGCTGTGAATTTGCCAGACGGTGAAATCTGTCTCTGTGATTTCATTTCATCAGTTTCCATACTGCTGCTAATTTCCATTTGAATTTCTAGAGGTTTCAGAGGGATTACCTTGAAAAAAATCTGGACATTTACAAGTTCTTTTATTCTGTTAGTTTTTACAGATCATCTTTTTGTATTGATAAGAAACAGAAGTGTCTTCTAGAGACTGTGACAGGAGTTTTCTAGGAATCTGCTTTCTCTTGATGTCCAAAAGGGACTTCAGACTTTCAAAAAGAAAGCTTCTTTCAGAAAATAGCTCCTAATTTTTTTCACAAACTGAGAGTACGTGTTTCTGAGGGTAAAAATCAGCAAGAGAATGCATCTACAAAGGGTTTCTCTATAGTTTAATCCACTTTATACTGACAATTAATTTATTTAATTTCCATGCATGTCACTACAGAGACAAACCCTGTTGTCAGTGTAATTTACACATTTGTTATGTCCAGTGAGAAAGCATGCCTCACACTACAGGATTCCTGGTGATTTGAGGTACATCAGTTATAGAACCTGTGTGCAATGTGTTCATCAGCTGCATTGGCAGATGGCTGAGGTGAACATCCACCCTCTCTACAGCTTTAAAAATCAGCATCGGTGGCAGTGTTGTCAAAACATGTCAGCACTTGAAGCATGGTGTACAACAAACCACTGGCTCCACAACACGTCTTGGCACACAAGTTGGGGCTGTGAAACAAATTATATTCTTGCTGTACAACTTTTTTTTTGGTTGGTTGTTTTTTTTTAATTGCTATATACTTAAAGTTTGAGCTGCTAACCTAGAAGACTGTAGCACTTAGGAAGAGGGTATGGCACTGAGATGTTCTCCTTGATCTCTCACACCAAGAACAGCTGTGCTTATATTGTGAGTTCTACTTAACCCTCTGTCTGGATGCTCAATTTATTTTGATGGTCCTGGATGGGCATGTCAAATGCAAGTGCTTAGTAGTTCATAACAACTGCTTCATAGAAATAAAATACCTTGATATGGTAAGGGGAGAAGAGGAGGCAGAGGAAGGAGGCTGGGGAAGAGTGTTTTCTGGACTGCTATATCGTAAGTTGCTGAATAGTACGGAGTAGCAAAAGCTATAGGTGATTCCCCTAGCAAAGGGAATAGGGGTTTTGAATCTAGTAGTTTTTCTGCTACCACTCTTACAGTAGGCTATGACTATAGAGGGCACAGAAGGTAATGTCAGGAAACAGAGGAAAGAAATCGACTGAGATGCAGGAATAAAGACAAGTAGTCTCTAAATGATGTGCTGGCTTGAATTTACTTGATGGATGCCAAAAGTCATTCTTTTTTATTTAGAGAAGACCACACCCTGCTTGAGAGGACGAAGATGACGTTTTGTTCTTTAGGGGCATAAAACTAGTTTTCCTAATTATTCCTGACGTTTTGTCATTCATGCTATGAGCTCCCTTGGAGGACAGAAGTAAATAGCCAGTCTCCTGCGAGAGTGAAAAGTGAACTGGATGAGTTTAAGGTCTGAAATGTGCTAGCATCGGCACCAAATCCAAAAATTATGTTGTCAGAGTTCCAGGAAAAGACAGTGGGGAACAGTGTAAGATACCTAGGCTACGTTACAGAGACAGACACAGTAAGCTTCTCCAAATATACTATAGAAAAGTCTAAATTAGGAAGGCATTTACAATGCAGCTTATACTTCTGAAATTTAGTTTTAAGTAGAAGGATGAGCTTTGAATGTATTATTGCCATATTATTTTAGCACACTCAAGTCCTCGCAGGACATCTGCAGTAGAGGAGGTAGATGACAAAATGCTATTCCTGCCTGGAACACTTTAAAGTCTCATCTTGCGCATAGAAGCCCCCTGACTGAACTTAGCACTTGCATGGAGTCCTACTCAACATGGAGGTATTCAGAGCCTGTGCAGAGGTATAGTTTACAGCACCGGCAGCCAAAAAAACCCCAGCATCTGAAAAAGCATAGATATTTGCCAGAGAGGTATTTTGCAGATCATTATATTTATATGGGAATTCAAAGATGGCTAAACACGCATTGTTTAGAAAACACTCTGATTCTGTTCTCATGATGTTCTACAAACCTGATCAATCATTTCAGTTTTTTGATATCCTAGTGCTTTACAACTTTTTGTATGTATTAGGGGAATTTCGTCCTGACATTCCAGATGTTCATTCAGGTTCATTGTTTCTCAGCTGCTATGTACTAAGTTGTAATTTTTTTCTTCACAGCCACTAAATTTATTTTTTGCCTTAAATAGTAATATTGCTGGTTATTCTACTTTTATGCAGGTGTCTGTGGGAAAGGGTCTTGTGTGCAGTGAAGTACGAATAGTAGCATTTTGTCAGCCTACTCATTTCCAGTTATCATGAACCTGAAGGTACTTGGATTCTTTTCCTGGGTCCTGTGCTGCATAGTGCTGGGAAAGTTTTTAACCTTGTTGTGCCTCAGTTCCTCATCAATAAATTAAAGACAATGATACTTTTTGAAATAGCCTGTTGAAGAGCTATAAAGTTTAGCTAGTGGTAGTGGTAGTTTTGGTTTTTTTCTTTTAATTTTCATGTCAATTGCAGATTTCAAGATAATACTGTTTCCTTTGTAGGAACCTAAAGAACAGACCCTGAACCCTTTCAGAAAGGGTATCATTGCTGTTTCTTAGATTGTAGCCTCTGCTTCTGGCAGTTTGAATGCCACCATCAGAAGCAAAGCAAATGTGTTTGAACAGATGTGGTATAGAAGAAATACACAGGTCTCACCAAGGTTTGTTGGGTTTTTTTGGGGGAGCTTGTTTTTCTGAGATAATCTGTTGATCGTTTTGTTGATTTGACTGCTGTTTTCAGTTCATGATACAGCAGACTACAAAATCTGTGACAAAATCACAGGAAGAAGTATTTTTTAGGAGACGGGATTCAGAATGCTATGGTATTTAGGGACTAAATTAAGAATTCAGTCTCATTTCAGAGGTAAACTGACCATTGTGGAAATGTAGCTGACTACTGATGGACTGCTGACATTTCATAAAAATGTTTATATAGACCTAGAGCAAGATCTGCTTTTATGAGAAAAGCAAAGAGAGGAGACTCCTTTGGTTTGGGGGTTCTACCACTACCCCCATGATACCATGCTAAATGCGATGTGTCTTTTCAAGTGACCTTTATCTTAATTTTAATCTTTCTTAACCTTTTTGGGGAAGTTATCTTATCTGAATGTCTTCCATGTGTGAAAATTTACTTTAACATCCTTTAGCACCTTTTACACTTTCCAGATGGATATTAATGTTGTTACATTAATAATAGTCTTATGAACAGGACTGGCTTTTGGGGCATTTAAAACACCTTCACAATATTAGAACAGCGCTTATACCATTTGTGTGATTAAAAATTCTGTCAATCACAAATAAAAATGGGATTGAAGAGGCTGAGATTAGAATTCCTGTATTGAAAGCCATGAGTTTTAAATAATAAGTGTTTTTGTTATTAAGAGTTTGGGTTTTGAGAGAAGATGCATGAGCAGCACCTGTAGCATCTTTTGAAGGTTCAGATTCCCAGTCCTTTCAAAATGAGGCAGTATATGTGGAAATAATTGGAAAATAACCTTGAAGGTTTCTGTGCCTATTTGAGTGTGAATGGATGTATGTCAGACCTAATTAGGTCTACTGAGGAAAACATAAATGTCAATCGTTTTTTACCAAATGCATCAAGCTACTTTTGAGATTGTGAATGGGGTCCAGTGAGCATACAGCCTGCTTAACGTCACCTTTCTCTCTTATGTCTTTTAGTTCTGTCCCCTGTGATGTGTGGCATTTGATTTTTCTTGAGAACAAAGTCAAAGAGCTGGAAACTAGGCATTGCCACTCCAGTGCTCGCTTGGCTAATGTGTCCAGAAGAGCATATGTAACTTAACTAATTCAGAACATTTAATGAAAATGGTGGTTATTTTACCTTCCAGTGGTTCACAGGGTTTAATCAGTTAGATCATGGAGCTCTATTTATTTCATTTGTAGGAAACTTGACGACCCCTCCAGTGCATTGTCTAACCTATTTTTTTATTCTATAGCTATGAATTTATCAAATCCTATTCAAAGTGTGAAATGCACATCTGTTTTCAACGATGATTATATTTAGAAGGATCTTTCCTGCTTATTTACATTTGTCTACACCTATTGTGCGTACTCGTATCTTCTTTCTTGGTAAGTGATGTACTGCTAGCTTTGCAGGACCATCATGAAGTGTACTGTCTTTCAAATCTTTTCTCTCTGGGTGGCTTCTTTAGAAATATTTCTATAAATTCCAGCCATGTGCTTTTGTAGTTTGTTAGACATGGTAAGTTTCCTTGGGGATCCCTTAAGAGCATACTAGGAATAAAAAGGGCATTGTCTAGAAGTAGCATCACTGAGTCAGTAGAGTCTCTGATTGTGCTGGAGAGGAAAGAATGCACCTTGCTTTTAAATTTGTTTGGGGAATTTGGAGACAAGTGGCAGTTTGATATTGCTCACATGAGAAAGTTTATTTAAAGTCATGAGCTGCACTGTGTAAGTAAACTTCTACAAATCCCTTTATGGATTCTCTTGTGATGTGAAAGCATCTTACTCAGTTCAACTTAAATGCGTTCCTAACAAAAAGAACTTAAATAAAACTAAAGTAAACCTAGTGGGAGCTGAAACAAGAGTATCCATGCAGTTTTTTGTACAAATATAATTAAGTTGCTTGAAAATCATACCTTCCAGATATCTGTTCAGCATTTTCCTGGAGACAGTCCCTTACTGGGAGTGGAGGGGTGACAGGCAAGACTTTCAGCTTCCAGTGCTAGCATTCATAACATTGAAATCAGTGGAAGTACCATAAAAGGTCTCCTTTTGGCCCTGATTTGAATAGTGGAGTGAAATTTTGGAAACTGTTCACATCCATGGCTTGTCACTAGAAGACTTAAGATTTGAGAAATTGACTTCCTCCTTTCAGTGTCTCACTTTCAAGAGATCCTTTGAAATATGTTTTGTGCCTTGCAATGCTCAGAAAATTGCATGTGATACAACAAAGGTGTGTGCGGAGAGTTTCGAGCAGGGAAGACACAGAACACTCAATATGAGATCCTGCAAGCGTCTTCAATCTTTATTTCTAACAGGGTTCTTTTATATGATTTCTGTAACATATGCCTACTAGCCATTCTCTTATTGGTTACATGATAAAAAGGCTACACTCACATACTGCACGTACTCGCGGTCATAAGCTACTTATTTTTACATTTCTTCAACCACAACTTCTCTTCACCAAGTTCCTTACTTTCGTCGCCGTCTTGTCTCAGCAGAAATCTTCTTGCTTGCACAGCACCTACACAGACTTGTGACCCTGTTCCATTAACCATTCCTCAACAGGTGTGGTCAGTGCATATAGCTCCAGATGGTCCTGGAGATTCCTCCATAGATTGTGCTGCTCGTACAGTTTGCTCAATTTTAGCCTTATTTTGTTTCAAAGTGAATTTTAAAAAAAAAAATTCAAGTAGTTCTTTTGATTAACTCACTGTAAATGTAACAACTTCTTCAAAATTTTAACTACTTCTTATGGCAGAGAGAGAGTGTGGAATCTCCTGTTATATTGCAGTAAAACAGATATGGACCTTTAAGGGGTTTCTTTGCAAGTACTTTTTTCTGGGTGTTTGCTAGAGCTACTCAAGCTGTTTATGGGTTATTATGTTTCCTGGGTTTTAAATGTATGTATAACTCAAATTAAATGTAATGGGATATATGCTTAAAAATGTAACGTGTTGTAACATTATTATCTTTACAATTGGTATTTAGTTGTTAACATTCGAGTCACCTTAAATTCTGTCTTTGGAAATGCTGTCTACAATGCCAAGACTTTATCCTTTGCAGACCTGGTCATTATAACATACAGAATAAGTGTATAGGCTGGCTAATCAGAATTAGAAAGCTAATTACTGGAAAAATGCGTATTCATTTTCTCTTGAGAAAATTATATTTTACACAACATTACAGGTTTGCTTGATGTTATGCAGACAATGCTGCAAGTTGTTCAAAGGCTAAATTAGCAAGGGATGCTTCTAAATAATGGGAAAGGGTATCGTTATTTCCTTGCATTGTGTGTTCTGCAATTAGGGAACTTTGCTTTTAGTATGTTCTGTTCTTACTTTTCTTTTTTTCTTATTTTTCTTTTTTTCTCTCTCCTCATTTCTGGAATTTTTCCTAAGACATTCCCCATCATCTTGTTATATTTTTCTGAGCACGAGGAACACTCACCCTTATATGAATGGTTTGATGGCTATTAAAACCAAAATTAAAACTTTTATTTGCATTAAAATATGTCCTGAAAGACACTAGTCTCGAGGCTGGTGGAAATTAATATGTAGACTGCTTCTTATTCAAAACTGTTCACATACTAGTTTAAGACAACAGCTGAGATATTTGTGATATAACGTCTGAGAAAAGAGAGAAGGGAAGCACCACGTAAAGGTGAGATGACTGCAGTCAGCACTGTGAGTAGTAATCACGGCATGCAAACCGTTTGACTGCCAATCCGTGGTATTGTAGCACCAGGTAAAAATTTTAAGAGATTTTTAAGGACAATATATAGTGAGCTTGAAGTTTTCTGTTAAACCATCTAGTTGGACGGTTTAACAGAAAACATTGAAAATTCAAATGGGTCATGCAGATCCTTTGGACTGAAATTGTTGCGGGACATCCATGAGCAAAATGTTAAAAAGATAGCCTGAGATGTCAGTACTGACAGAGAGGAGCCAGCAGCAGAGGGTGAGGACAGCATGGTCTGACAGGCTAGTAATGGGTGGGATTGTTCAGAAACAGGAGGAGAGGGGTAGTTAGAGGATCTTCAGTTTTGGAAGAAGATAAGGAGGAAAGAAATACTTGGAAAGCAAAAATAAAAAATGGGGTCAGGTTCATGAAAGCTGACAAGTGATTGCATGCCAAGAGCATGTTGGCATTTTTAACCAGAGTCTTGAGACCACTCAGTACTCTGGTTCTCTTAAAAAGCCCTTCTGAACCAAGGGGCCTGAAGTGTTTGTGTGCAGTCCCAATTGGTGATGGCATTGAGAAGGAAAGACTGGCTACAGCATAAAATGCCTTGCTGAGTATAAATCCCCCAATGTTTCATGAGGTTATGTGAATTAGACTAGTGGTGTAAGCGGAATTGGATCTGGCACCTGTCATGCTTCTGTAGTGTCAGAAAGTATTTTGTAAAGCAATACAAGCTAATAGCTATAGATTTCCCTTGCTCTATTGTTGCATGTGCCTGCAACATGCCTTAGAGAAGACTCTTCCCTTTTAAACATTACAGGTTTTTTAGAATGATTAGCTAAATGGATGACACAGCTTACTGCTTTTTCAGCACTCACTCTTTGCAATTTAGTTGTTAGCATTCGAGTCACCTTAAATTCTGTCTTTGGAAATGCTGTCTACAATGCCAAGACTTTATCCTTATCCTTTACCCTTGCCTTTTAGTTTTGTTTCTGGTGCCCATAAAATCTCTTTTTATTCTTAAAAGAAGCAGACCAATCCATGCCCAAAGGAGGATGGATCTTTCAGTTTTAGCATGTGCAAAAAATAAACAATGATAAATTACAGTCCATTCAGGCAGGTTCTTATAGGTACTGCATGTTTGAACACATTGGTTTGGATTTTGAGTCTGTGAACTCTGGCCTTTTACCTTGTTTGATTTTGTTTTCATATTTGTATCTTAATTTTCGTTTCACTTTTAATTAGTTTCCTTATATTTGATGGCAAAATGTTTGCTTTATCTTCACTGTTAATAGTCTAATTGTTTCTCTTGCCTTAAGTAATATCTCGTTAACTTTATAAGCCATCTCTTCCACATCATCTACAGAATTAATTTCCTGTGCATGTAGTTGTATTGTCTGCAGCATCTTTCCCAAAACTTTCTCAATTAGCATTTTTATTGTTGTACTGGATTTTTTTCTGTAAGAATTAAGCTGTGAAGACAGTTGATAAAAATTAGTATTGTTAGTTAATGATCTTTTTGGACATCACTAAAAATCTATGTATTCCCTATTGGTGAAACAGCTTAGGACTTTAGAGTGATACAAGTCTTTAAAAAAACAAACCAACAGACAAACAAAAACCCAACAAAACCCAACCAAACAAAAAAAAAAAAACTACCATGCAGTAACTTGAGTGCTATTTTCTAAATCCAAATTAAAATTGTCAATAACTTTTGATGTGCTAACAACAGATGTGGTTGGTGGTTTTACAGGAGAAGAGGTGCGTGTAGTGATTGCTTCCCCTAGTAAGTATTTTATTGCCTTTTTCTGGTGGTTACATTCATCAGAAAGAATTAGGCCATGTAGGCAGCAAACAGATGCTGCAAACCAGGTATGTTTTAGCTCTTGGAATACTCTTAGTATTCCCTTTCCTTGCTTTCATTGAAATTATGTAGCAGAAATATAATGAAGTAAACATGATGGACTACCACATCACCTTCAGCCATCTTTCTTTTATACCTTTAATGGGAATATTGCTTTCTTTTTTGTGTGTGTGCACAAGACCTATCTTAGATTGTGGCATACTTCCTGGTTTTCAGATTCCATTCATTTATTTTAGCAGCGTGCCGCCAAGGTCACTTCTGGATGTTAGAAGACTGGAGGCCCTTGTCCCGAGATGCAGTGCTACTGCAGGGGGTCTAGTTCTGCCAGGAAAGTTACATTGAGACAGCATTTATTCACTACATCTTCAGGACTTTGTTGCAACTCAAGGTTATTCTGGGAGGGACAAAGTGCTGAAGAGTCAAGTTATTAGCATGATGCATACTACGTATGTGTCATGGATGCAGTTTAATTAAAAAAAAAAAAATCCCATCTAAAGTGGTACTTAATGGAACTCTGGTGCTTAAAATATAACATATTGCATTTTTTTAAAGAAAAAAACCCCCAAACATTCCCCCAAAAGCAGTCATTCCCTGTCACCCAGTAGATCCAAAGTAGTAGACAGTCTGTTCCTCCTAGAAGAGAGCTACTGTACTCACTATGTCTCATTTTCAGAAGAGTAAGATGAGGTGAGCACCTGTATTCACAGATATTTTGTGCCTTTGCTGTAGGTCTTGGGTTGAGAGAAGATTACTCTGTCCTGGAAAATTATGCAGATTTTTAAAAGATGTCTTTGTCCTAAATTAGGACAAGAAGTTGAATTCTCAGAAATTCCCCAAAAAGTTTTAGCTAAGATCAAACAAAGCATTTTCATTTAAACTCTCTTAAAATGTTTTATTTCAAAGGTGACTGTTGAAGTTCACGCTTTAATAGTGAAATTTCTCACACAATGAAATATTTTACTTGGAGAGTGATGAGTTGGGATAATTTAACAGCTTCAGAGGTTTTAGAAACAAACATGTTTATCAAACCTCATTTTTCATGTGAACAATTTGTTTTACTAATGAGTACTTATTTTGAGACAAAAAGAGGTTTCATCAAAAAATTCCCAGTTTGCTGTGTCTGCTGCATGTTTTTTGTTCTGTAAACTCGGCCTGGTGCTATGTGATAAAATATATGTACTTCTTATAGAAATATGTTCATTCCAACGTGCTTTAAATTTAATGTTTGCTTGTATTTCTTTGTAAGACAACAAAAAACCTGACAGTCAAGGAAAGACTACTTCTATAAATAATATAACCCTTACATAAAATCCAAGACAGCAGTAGTTAATACCTATACTTCAAAAAGGAAGGTAAGACAATGTAAGGCAATTTAGATAGGTATACTTTTTCTGTTAATGTTTGTATGTTTGCTGAACAATCGTGGCATACAGAAGATTATTGTGCATTGTAAAAACCTTATGGTGAATTAGAAGATGAAAGTAGTTCTTTCAAATTGTGCATAATTAAACCCTGTACATTTTTATTCAAGTAAGATGCATCTAGTGACAAATTGTCACCTGATATGCCTTGGCATTTCCTCATTAATTTTGATATTGTTGTGCCCATTCATGCTAGCACCAGGTGTGTATTTCCTAGATATTTTTTCTAAGTCATTTTATCAGTTGTTAAGATACTCAAATACATGTACTGCAGCATGAACATACTTAAGAGTTTGACTTTAGATCACTGAAGTCAGTGAGAATTTTGTTTGCTGCTGGGTTAGATGAAAGCTGGATTAGACCAAATTGACTATGTAGGGGAAACAGAGTCAGTTTTGTACAGCTGGAACTAAAAAAAGTATAGAGATGGGTAACAAGGACTATCAGTGGTATGGAGCGGTTCCATGCAAAGAGACTAAATGGACCAGAACTTCATCTTGGAAAGGAGGTGACTGAGTGAAAATACACCAAAAGCCTATAGAATCATAATTATTGTCAAAAAAGGCAAACCTGGAACATTTATTCTCCCCCCCCCCCCCCCCCCCCCCCGAATGCCAGAACTGAAGGTGTAAAATGAAATGGTTGCATAGGAGGTTTGGAGCAAAAGTAGGTTTTGTGCAGAGTGCAATTATATTGTACAAGCTCACTGCCACAGATATGGGGGAAATTAAAAGTATTAAGAGTTTCAGAGGCATTAGAGAAATTGATGGAGAAATAAATAGCAGTGGCTATTAAAGGCCTAGATGAAGCCTCTGGTTCAGTTCCTAACCACTGGTTGCTGAATGATAAAACAAGGGAAGCGTCGTTTCATGCATGCCCAGTTTCTGTACTCTTCCCAAAGCATTTAATGCTTGTTATTGTCAGAGTCAGAACAAAGGAGTAGACAGACCTTTGATTTATTTATTTTTTTCAGTACCTAGTACTTAATTTCTAAAGAACTAAAGGTATAGGCTGCTGTTAACTGGAGAAATAACAGTTCTGGATTAAGACTTTACCCTGCATTCCTGATCGTACCTTCTGACAGTTTGTCAGTGCTGGAGGTTACCTCCCTGCAGGTAGCAGGGTGTCCAAGTGAGTGCTCCTGATCTGTTTTGGTGTGCAGGGGGCAGGTTAGTTCAGAATGCCCCACAGATACTAACGTTTTATCACGCTGTTTTTGCAGTGATGGTCTGACCACGATGCGAGTCAATTCATTCAGCTTTAAGGGGAGGGAAAAGTGATGTGATCAAGACAAATGAATCCACATTACATTTTGATTAATTTTTCAAAATTGGAGGATAAATGCTGTACCCTTTGAAATCACTGGCAAAACTCTCATCGGGTAAAAGGACAGCAGGTTTACAGCATGGATTTAGTTAAATGGGTAGAAATGTGTATGCAGAGAAACTCTACACTGTGAAAACATAACTGCGGAAAATAGTCTTATCCAGAGTTGAATTTTCTGCTACTTATCCTGCATAAAGGTTCTTGGTCAGTGTACTAATAACTAGTATGGGGTAACATACTGAAGTATTTTGTGCATGTTTTTCATTGGGCTTGGCTGTCATTCTCAAAGAACGTGTAAGGGATATGATCCTTCTGCTCTCAGTAAAATCCTATCAGAATAATTTTCAATGCAAGGAATTGCTTTCTTTTCCTGTTAACAGAACTATATCATCACTCTTTATTTTTTTGTCATCAGAAAATAAACAGTATGTGAGATCTTAAAGGGCATTTGACTAGTACAATGTTTCATATGGACATCATTTCACATATTAACTATTCTTTATGGAATTAAAGCACATCTCATAGCAAGCTAAAGGATAGAAGAGCTTTTCCTCTTTGCTTTGTAAAGTGCTTGAGCTCCTTTCATGGAAAACTCTATATAAATGCAATACAATTATATTAATGATGATTATGGCAAAGTGCTGAGGAAAATGATGCACGAAAGTGATTAGATCCTTCTCTCCCTTACAAAAAAACCCAACCCCAAAACAAAACCCAATGCCTGAATAGTTCTTTTTTTTTAATTACTTGAGAGATGAAAGCTGTGTAAAAACAAAGCAAATCTGGCTTGTAGTGCAGATATTTAACTTTGAGAATTTTACTGTATTTGCAGAGTACCTACTTTATTGCCTGAGCTGAGAAAAAATAAATTAAAAAACCCTAGCTGCAACACATGGTATTCCAGCCTTATTTAAAGAAAAAAAAAAAAAAAGCTGTAATTATAGACATGTTAAAAAATAACAAGCTTATTTTGAGCCATAGAGCATTACAGTTTGTAATCCAAATTTCCCGTCAGAACAGAGTGATAAAAACTTGTTTGCCAACCAGTCTTCCAGTAAAAACCAAGTAAATATACTCATAACTATGTGTCAACACTATGCGCTGACTATGGAAAAAGCGCTATTGAGTGCAGATCTCAAGAGAATTAATGACAGAGCAACATGTCCTCTTTGGTTTAATTATTGTTCAGAACTTACTGAAATGACAGCTACTGAAAAGGTCACCTGAACCGTGGAATGCAATATTGGGCCTTAAGAAAGAAAGCGAGCCGACTTGTTTTGTGTCCCTGTAGAGGCACTGCCACTATATAGCTAGTAAATGGTTGTTCTTTTGCTCTCAGTTTTGGAAACTCTCTTGACCTTGTGTTGAAAAGTAGATAGCTTATTGAAGTCTAGCACCTCACGGAGCCCAGTCTGCAGCACTGGAACACAGGATTGTTGCTGAACTGACTGACTGGTTTGGATTCAGATTCCCTCCTGATAGTTGTCAGTGTAGTGAATATCCAAATAGGAGAAAAAGGAGTTGATAAACTGTTTTATATTATCCAGTGTTAGATTATATAACGTTATAACTAGATACGAGCAGGACAGTTTTGTACTTTGCGAATGCAGTCTGTTTTGGAAAAAAAAAATACCACTAATGAATGTTTTAAATAATGTATTTCTCTGGATATGTAGTGAGTCCAAGCAACTCTTACCTTCTAGTTTATCAAGTCATTGTAAAGGTAACAAGAATGAAAAAGATTGGCTGGGTCATCTAACTGCTGACAACTTCGATCTCACACAATGTAATCCTTTTCTTGCTTTTAACTAGCTCTCTTTTATGTAACAGCAGGGGTTTTTTTGTCCTTTACTTTCTCCTATTTGGCTGATACTACACAAAGTCATTGTTCTAATATCTAGGAACTGTCTTCTAATTTCCCTGTTCATGGGCAACTTACACCTATTAATTCATGTGTGAACATTTTCCTTTCAATCCTGTTTTCCTATGGAAGATTACATGCAGGAGGTTCCGTAACTTTTACACAAAATGTTGTTGTTCTCTGTGTACTGAATGCAATGCTGGATTGCATTTATCTTTTATACAACTTTGTTGTCTTTTGTGTGACTCATAGTGATCCTGTGACCAGTTGGCATACTTATGTACTTACGCTTTAGCAGTTCATGAGCTCCCAGCATATAGCATGTTTTTTATTAGATGCCCAAACACAGTTCTCATGCTTTTGGTACTGTTGAGTTTCATTCTGTTTTAGTTATTTCATGCCTTAAAGCCATGCATTAAATTCCATGAGGTATCCATCTCTTTGTTTGTGTTGATAATGCCTTCTGACTTTGTCATCAGTAAACTTTGTCTTATGCCACAGTTATTAAAATACTAAGATTAGTCCTAGTGCTGATCCCTGAGGAACGGTGCTTCAATTTTATACATTTCCTTTTGAAACAAATCAGTATCATTTGTCCATTAGCCAATTTCATGTCCTATTCTGATCTCTTCTACTGATCCCTGTTTTCTGTAGTTTAAATGGGAAGATACCATGCAGCTTCATGACATACTCTCTTGCAGTTCCAGATTTTATTGCATGTCTCTTCTCCTGAAAATCAGTAAAGAAAAAAAATAAAAAACACCCAAAACATTTAATCTGATATGATTTTCCTTCAGTGAATTCATGTTCACCAAAATATGCTTGAGTTCTTTACTTCATAGAGTACGTACATACTCTGCTGTATTTTGCAGAGTAACCCCAGACATCACTGGTAGATGCTTTTAAGTCTTTTTTCTGATAATGTGCTATTTATTAGCTGTGCAACTGAAGAAGTCCTCACAGGATGATTTCTAGCCAGACAAATGTAATTTTTTTCTTAATATGTAAATCAGGACTGACTGAATAGAAATCCATGAAGTCACCCTGTTATAAACTGTATGCAAACAAGAAGAGATTTTTAAATTCAGCATTGTCTTGTTCAGACAAAATTCAAGTTGAGTAATTTAATATTCCAGAATTGCTATAAAATGCAATTATCAGTAATAATGCATTGTACTTTTCTAGAGTTCTTCCTGCTAGAATACTGGAATTTTTACCAACAAAACTATGTTTCATTATACCCAACAGAGTGGGTATTAGCTAGAGGCAGTGGAGAATTTTCAGGTGAAAATAATTTTTATAGGAGTGTAGGAATATAAAACATGTTTGCTGGAAGAGTATTCATAGGTTGAAGGGCAAAACTCTTGTCAGAACAAGAGAAGTGAGACTTCTGAATAACATGTAGATGAGTAATCCAGTCACTCATTTGCATTATTCCTCCAAGGGCTTTATATATATTTATACCACGCAGAACAGCTCCAAGAGACTTACGCCACAGGATTGCATGAGGTTGCGGATAGTGTGCTTACCAAAACGCGTCTTAACCTATGCCTTAGCCATGTTCTTAGCATGAGCCTTCCTGCTGCCTGGGAGGCAGCTGAGCACATGCCAAGTGTTAAACGTGACTTTGATTTAGCTTTACCTAGCCTGGGTAATGGTAGTGGCATGGTGTCTTAGAGATAGTAAAGGAAACCATTTATTCCACGTCCTCGTTTCATCATCTTGCTTACTGTGCTACTAAGGACAGCTGTTTCTTTTTCTTCTGAACTTCAGTTCCTGAACCTTCATTTCATATCTGCATGTTTTGATCTAAAAGCAGTTTGTTGGGAAGTGCTGGAGAAGCCAGCTCATCCATTTACGAATGGCTATCTGCTATGTATTTGAGTGACATGAAACCCATAGATTTCTACTCATTTCCATTTGGATCTGGCTTCTACCCAGTTTTTCCTCTCCAAGCCACTTCCTTTTCTACTGATTTCTATTTAAGTCTTTCCAGTTTCATATGCTTTTCCATGTAGTTGCATACACATGAAAGCCTCCTTCCTCATCCCAGTACAGACACTAAAATCCTTTCCTTCACATGACTTGTGAATGTCACTTTTGTTTCAGTCAGTTTACTGTTTGTGGCAGAGCTTCTACTTTCTACCCTCTGTCTTTTCATGTTAGGTATATTTGTTTCTGGCTTTGATTAAGCAGGCTTATTAAATGACTACTTAGGATCCCATCTGCCTTAATTTTCTGGTTTGATCCCCCCCCCCCCACATCATGCTTGAGTTTTTACATTAAGAAATTTGTGTCTGGGATTATATTTTTGACTTTAATGTTTTATGCCAATTGCTATATAAACAGCAGTAAAATTGAAAGAGGAAAAAGTGTATACAGATGTATACAAATATGTTTAAAGTAAAATTTGAAGAAAAAACTATTGAGGCCAAAGGAAAAGTTCAGTAAGAAAATCATAGATCCCAACATGTTACAGGTGTTTTAAGAGGAATGAGAAATGATGACGCTAGATTACTTCCTTGTTGGTTCACTTATGAGAAAACAGAACTTAAACAAAAAAAGGCATTTCCAGCTCATTCCTTGAAATTAAGGTTACATCAGTGATCTATTTGACTGACTAGGCTGAACTTCCTCTAACAGAAGGCCTCTCTGTAGTGTTAAGGTGTCAACTTTTAGTAAAGAGCAATATTCACTGTCATCTGTTTCTGTTACACTTTCTCCTGCTGGAGCTGTGGAAACATAGCTCCATTTAAACAAGACTTAATTATTTGCCATTAGAATGGATAAAACAAAGGAAAGTGTTACAGTAATTTTGAATCCACTAAATTTCTCTGAAAGACGTAATAATAGCAGGTTTGCTAATTTTGCAAGAGGAAAAAAGGTGTTCTTCGGTGGTAGTTTTGCCACTTCTTCTCTACTGAGAACTAGGAACTGCCTTTATCTTCAATAGTATCTTAACTCAATGCAACTAATCACGTTATAAATACACCTTTTCTTTCTAAGCATACTGATGCAGCCTTGCTATGGCTCTTTAAATCATTCTCTGAAGCAAGATTTTCCTGAAAGGCTTGGGAAGGGTTTGCAGTTAGTAACTGTTTTTAATTAAAAGCTTCTCCTCCTCCATCAAATTCTGTGTGGGATCAATAAATCACAGATTTTTGATATTAAAAAAGGAGTCTTTTGCTGTATTTGTTGCATAGCTTTCTAATGGTGACTTCATCCAGAATATTACTCAGTGCTTTGGATTAAAGCCTCTGAAATCAGCCACTCTGTTTTTGTTTGGTTTACTGACTGAATTTCTTTTCATGGGTGTTGTCCATCTGTAGCATTTTATTCTTCTTTGCTGTAAAGTTCCTCTGACAGCAAAGGGCCATGTGCTTGTTGCATTATCCTGTATAACTATTACATGGCAGTAAGACTGCTTTTGTGAGACTGCTCTAGAAGTCTTCCAAGCAGATGCTGGAGGGCACTAAACACAACTGGATCTGTCAGTGTTTCAGGTATTTCCTTTTATTATTTTTTTTTCCCTTTTTCTTTCTTCTTCACCTGCCCTATTTAAAATAATGCGAGTGCTGGTGGACCCTTACCCTCACACACAGAACCACTGATGGCAGTGAAGCTCTCATCATGTACATGATGGCAGTGCACCTTGAAAGAGCAACAGCAACAAAAAACGTGAATTACTTCTGCTTGCCTGATGTACCAGTTACTCTGCTTGGGGAAGTGGGTGCCACCTGTAGTAAGAAACAGCAGCCAGTCCAAAATAAGAAAGGATGTGAAAAGAGTCTCGTGCCAACAGGATGGTAATTTGGGGCCTGGTATTTCAATCTAATATGTATTGAATAATATATAATAATTATACTAGTATATGTGTATTAATTTCAAAAGTCTTCTATTTCCTTGAAATTTTTCTGCAGTGGTTAGGGTTAAAAGTTTATATGACTGGCTTTTGAAATCAACAGGAAGAATATATGCTAAGTATAAGAGGGATAGCAATTTAAAGCTGAAAGTCAACTGTTTTGAAATAAATATATAAAAGGCTTAAGGTGAGTAATTTAATCTTGTTTTATGATGAGTCAAGAGTATCCACACAGTCACTTCGTCATGTCAGCAGCATAGACTGGAAGTGTGGTGGTTTTGTGTTTTGGGGTTTTTTTTGTTGGTTTTTTTTTTAACTTACACTATAGAAATCCACTGTACCTGGATATTGTGCCAAAGACCTCAGATGGCTCTAGCAAAAAATACTTGTAAGAACTGTCATAAGAAACTAGATGTCTCAAGGAAGATAGCAAAACAAACTGTGAAACTCATCCTACCATAAAATTAAGTTGCTAAGTACTTTCACTGGGAGAAAATGGTTATAATTAACGGTCAAAATTAAGCCTGAGTTAAGGGAACACAGCTCCCAGTAACTTCACCTGGATACTTCTCTGTGTCTTTGGGGCTAATTTTTTTCCCCAACTGAATAAATAGCTTAGAAATTATCTTTTTGCATTTTGGGCAAGTAAAAAGAAATGTCTACGTACCACTATGGATCAGTGCTGCTGTGAACAGATGTTATTCAAATGCTGCTTGCTCCTGGAAAAGTTGGTTGAAATGTGAGGATGTGGTTAATGAATTGGTGCAAGTGTTTTCAACACAAACGTTCCAGTTTTTAATGACTTAGCAGAATCTAAAATGAGGTTCTTTTTTGTCTTCCCTGTTTTTATCTTTTTAGTAGAAAAAATTTATTGAAGCAAATTAAAAAATGACTTAAATGTAACAGTAAAGAGAACAGGAAAAGAAGCGACTTACAATTGTTACATGAATATCTATTTTGTACCTTCAAAATCTAGTGTGTTTGAAACTGATTTAACATTTACCTACACAATTAGCTAGAGGAATGTCAAAATGAAATTTAAATTGCAAGATAATACATTATTGTAGTTTCATCATAACTACAAGAATAACAAATTCCTCTTTTTTTATTTACCTTGAGAATTTTATTGTTGTGAGAGATCTTTTATAAATCAAAATTATATATATTTTTGTCATCATTAAAAACCATCACAATAAGAGAATTAACACCTTCATACAACATGTTAAATGAGCTTGCTGTTGATGCTGGCTTCGACTTCTGCAAGTGAGAAGTATGTGTAAGTGTAAGGCTTTATATTGGATGAATGTATTTACAGTTTAAATAAATTTATTTAATGCGTTTCTTTCTTAATACCTGACAACTAAACATAGTCCATTGAAGTCAGTGGAAGGATTACAGCTGACTTCCATGAGTTAGGCATAAAGTTCTTGGAGGTCTCTTGAAAGAAGCAAATATGCCCCATTCTTTTCAGCGTAGCTGTACAGCACATGTACCTGACCTACTCAGGCTTGGGGAAGGAGGGAGTACTTAAGCCTGTGTTTAAAATTAAGCATGTGCCTTAACTGTTGTTCCCCACAAAAACTGCTTTCCATTTTCAAGGACCTTAAGTCATTCATAAAAGTATTTTACTCTTGTGCCATAGTTCTACTGTGGTATGTATTAATCATGCCGTTTTAAAGAGATACTTCTTTCTAAAAACATATTTAATTTGTATCTTCGTATTAAACTGCAGTTGTGCAACCTTATTCTTTATACATATTCTTTATCACAATTACTTTGCTGTTCTTTTTTCCTAAATTTTTCAGTAAAAAAGATTGTAGCTTCATGTTGCATCCACTTATAATACAATTTGCATAATAATTGGAAGTAGGTTGACGATAAAGTGTAAATTGTAATCAGAAAACAAAAAAGTTGACTTTTAGTACTATTTTTCCAAATACAGGGGAAAAAAATACTTTGGGGTGTAAAATATA
The DNA here is from genome assembly GCF_929443795.1 of Astur gentilis. Taxonomy (NCBI): domain Eukaryota; kingdom Metazoa; phylum Chordata; class Aves; order Accipitriformes; family Accipitridae; genus Astur; species Astur gentilis. The sequence continues at coordinate 6,590,999 of NC_064893.1, read as the reverse complement.
TTGAAAATGAGAAAAAATGCAATTCACTGGAGCTTTCAATGATGTGAGTATTCTGTAGTACAAGAATGTGCACTTTTTCATAATTTAGGATATCGTATAACATTTTTGAACTTGCATTATGCTGCTAATGCATTTCTTCTATTACAAATGTGTATTATTTTTTATAATATTATAGGATAGAGGAAGAAAGGAAAATATGTAGAGAACTAACTGTAAGCAAACAAAATTGATGCTTTTTGAAGGATAAAGGAAAGGTGGTGGAGTTAATTGCGTACAGTTCCAAGTAGCTTTAGAACTAGCAGGAGGAAATTAGCTGTTGTGTGAAAACAGCATGAAATGTAATTCAGAGCAGCTGTCTAATTTATCAGCAAGAACAAACTGCTCATGTTCTTAAACTGTACTCAATTACTCTATCCAACCTTTTTTGACCTGTTCAGCCTGGTAGTGTTTGCTTAAAACTAAAAACTAAAGAAAGTTTGCCAGCCTTTTAAAATAAACTAAAAGAATCCCATGAGTTTCCTTTGCAATATACTTCCATTAATTTTTGAATTTGTATAACTCTGCACTCTTCACTTCTTTGGAAGAGTTATATGACATTCTCTACTTAACAGTGCAGAGTCAATAAACTTACATTCTTTTGTGACTGATTTCAAAATATTGCCAAACTGATGGCATATAACACCAAGCTAAGGGATTCTTTGCTATAGGAAATGACTTTGAAACCTTGAAATAAAAACTGTACGTCGCTGTTAGCCCATTGGGCTGCTGTTTTATTCCATGATTGTAATATTTCCTCATGTACTGACCATGGCTCTGTTCACACTGTTTTTCAAAACAATCTTTTAAACTCTATTCCCTCTACATTCTGGTTGGGAATTGAACAAAATATGTAAACCAACAACAAACAGAACAGATGTTCAACCAGAATAAAAACAGTGTAACAACACCAATTTTTAATCACATATTCCAATTCACACTGCCAATCTCTTATAAAGCCCCATCAGCTGTTGTTGCAAATATGAAGTTTCTGTCTACAGAACAGAAATTACTCTTAACATTTTTTATTTTGATAATACTTTCTTTTTCAGTGTAGATGAGATTTATATCACAGAACTACAGAAGGGTTGAGCCTGGAAAGGATCACTGGAGGTCCTCTGGTCCAACCCTTCTGCACAAGCAGGGCCACCTACAGCCAGGGGCCCAGGACCATGGCCAGGTGGCTTTTGAGTATCTCCAAGGAGGGCGACTCTGCCATGTCCCTGGGCAACCTGTGCCAGTGCTCTGTCATCCTCACAGTGGAAGAAGTACTTTCTGATGTTCAGATGGAACCCTCTGTGTTTCTGTGCACGCTCATTGCCTCTGGTCCTGTCACTGGGCACCAGAAAATTCTGTATACGGTCTGGGAAATACTGTATTTTTCAAGGCCTCCATGCTGTTTAGATGACTTAGCAAACTTTGCTTATTATTCCTCTGATGAGCAGGAGAATTGCTTTTGTAGGAAACTTGCGTGTCTCTGGTAACGCTGATCACAGTGCAGCCTTTTGGTGCTTGACCTAAAAAGAAAACCCTTTCAGATGGTATCATTTTTGCAACTGAAATGTAAAAAGCGGCCTCCAGTCCTTCTTATAATATTCCTGCTTTCATCCCTTTCTACTTCTGTACAATAAAGATCTCTTTTTGCAGTAGAGAAAGCAGGTAACAGTTCTGTTCAACTAATCTACTTCAGGTATATTTTTATCTGTATTAGTGATGCAACTTATACCTCTTCGGACGTACTTTTGGGGCATTTTTAGGGTCTTAGTAAAACTAACTCAGTTCTAAAAGTATATATGTGTATAGATATGTTCTGTAAGGCAAGTAGAATCAGAGGAAGGTTGTATATATATAAAAACCAACACGTACCTTGGTAATAGTTACAGCTTTAAATCTACAATTAAACCAAATGCTTTTGAGCAACTGCCAGTCACTAGGGGTTTTGGACAAAAGTATTGTCGAGTGAACCACAGCTTGGATAGAACATTTGTAGGAGCAGTGTAATACATGCCAAGGTACTTTTGATTTAGAAACTGTAATGGCACGAAATTAGCATGATGTATTTGCATAGGTAATAGAGTGACTGTGTGACAGGTCTCAAAATACAGAAGTATATGAGTACTCCTTGAGAAGTCTTGCTGGGTTTTATACTTGGTCGTGTTTTGTCTGCAATGGAAGAAAGTGCCAAATCATTACTGGAACTGATATGGACACAAAGATTGATGGAGTGGGAAATAAGTAGTGAAGAGGAAGAGTATGGTATACAAGGGCATCTGGATTTCTGGGTGAACTGCTCATAGACAGACAGGCTTAAGTGACTGAAATTAAATACAATCCAATGTAAAAGTCAGAAACAAAATGTTTGAGTTCAGAGAAGGAAGACTTTGAAGTGAGAAACAATGGTTCTGGAAGAAAGTGAGTATGAACTCATAGCTAAGTGCTGTGACAAAACCCATTTCTGTGCAAGGGAACTTCATGCTACCTCTGGTTTTGTCTTCCAGTAGTACTTGTACAAAATACCATGTCCAGTTCTGCTGTATACTAATGGAGAAGAGCACTCAGAAATAAGGTATGATATAAGAAGTAAGAAGGATACTTAAAAAGGAAGACTCAGAGCTGTATTTGTTTAGCTTTGTAAGAGAAGTTTATAAGACAACTTGACTGCAGGGTATGACAGGAATTAGCTATAGAGAGCTCTCCAGTCTAACAGACAAAGGTATACCAAGATACAGTGTCTGTGTGAAGGATATTAAGGACAGTGTGTGGGTGTTAAAAAGCTTCCTTCCCTCCCAGCCGATGTCATATTCAGTCTTGAAACTTCCAAGTGCCTTCACCTTGCACTAAGCTTGAGTTTCTTGTCAGTGCCTCTGTGACCTTTTCTGACTCAACTCGGGTTCCATTGGTTTCCTAAGGACTCACCCACATCACTGAACATTTTGCATCTGTCCAATTCTTTTTCATGCTTGGAATATCCTTCCCTGCCTAAGTTCCCTCTCTGCCCATTTTTTCCTTTCAAACACAGGTTGTTGCATGGGGACCCACAACATTTCCAATTGTAAAGTAATGTGGAATAAAGCAATAAAACTTCAGGGGAAAACACCATCCATTCTTCTGTGCACTTGAGCTTACTTTACTCATGGTTACACTGCTTTAAACCCATTTGTTGGTTCTGGTTAATGTTGCACTGAACACTGATTTTTAGTTCAGTGTGTATCCCATTGGCATTGTTTTCTGAGATGCGCATTGTGCATAGCTTTTAGCTTAGCCAAAGGTGTTCCTTGTATACACTGGTGGAGGTGCTGGGAGGCATCACACAGTCCTGGGGCTTAACACAGGTAACTATTAAGCAAAGATCATCCTTATGTGCTGTACACACCTATGCATATGGTATGTAAGTGGGAATTTTGAAAGCCCTTAGGTATTATGGCTAGCCTAGGCTTGCTAAAAGTCTATAGGGATTGTGCTTTATAGGATTAAAAAAAAAAAAAGAAAAAAAAAAAGAGAAAAACACCAAAATTCAAACATCCTGCAGTGCCTTAAGACTGCTGTTTGAGATGAGAGAATCTCACAAATGAGTTTGAGCAGTTCAGTTCCAAACATGTCTTCCTTACTCATAATTTGGTTTTGTTTGTGTGTGGTTTGGGGTTTTTTTTGTTTGTTTGTTTTTTCTCCTTCTGAAGCAATAGCCATTTTCTCTTCCTTGTTTTCAAAACTTTCCAGGGTCATGTGTTCCAGTGGGGTTATATGGCATATTTTTGGGGACATGAAGCATTTCTGTGCCCAGTTCTACTTTGCTGTAGGAAAAACTTGTGCAAAGTAGGAAATCTGAGGAAGGGGAGCATGACTGGTGGAGAAACCTTTCTGTTGAAAATAAGCAGATGAGTCTGTATTTACTCATCAGTTAATAACACGAGTTGTACTTTTAAATAAAAACATATGGAAAATAATTGTAAAAAATTGTTTCCATAATCTTTTAATGATGAGATATGAGCAGTTTTAAGTCGGAAAAGACTTTCTTGCAAATCATTCATAGGTGCAGAGTTTGAGACAAATCTTGATTGCGAACATTACTTAACAGTAACAACTGCATTCATTTTACCACAGATTTTATGTAAGTGAAAATGACTGAGAAAGGTTTCAAGTCATCCTTGAATCTTGAAAGAGCCTGTTGCTGAGGAGAGAGAGAGCTCATGCCAGATGTATATAATAGTTTCCAACATTTATAGAAGAGAGATGCTTGAGGACTGTAGGGAATGAGAAGGACCACAGTGGATTGGGAATGGCTAGTAAATTACAGATGACAGAATTGGCTGCCTGAAGTGGTGTGCGAGATCAAATTATCTTTGTCATAGTAGTTCTATTTTTAAGATGTGTGTGATGAGGAAGGGTTGTTGGACTCAACCTTTGTCCCTAAATACAGGTGGTTCATGAGTAAATCAAGAGTGGTCTGAAAGTAAAAAAAGTCAGTGTTTTGTTTTGACAAAACAGGCTTGAAAGTCTTCATTGGTTAGGGATGTAGTATACAAGTGTACAGTATGTTTATTGTAGTCAAAAGTGAATCAGTTTGTCACCAGGACTTCAGGTGCCAGTTCAGTAAGTTCAAGATGTGCCTAAATCTACATGTGTGTGTAGCTGCATTGACCTAAATTGTGAGAACAATGTGGTACCTCTGCAGTATCTTTTTAAGTCAGTTTATAATCCTAAGCGGAAATGGAAGTGAACCTAGGAATAACTACATCACAGATTTTTTTTTCTTCTGAATCTGGTTCTTGCCACACTACTGGTTTGAGATTATTTCCCTACAGCTTGGTTGGCAGTAGGCTGAACTTCCCCAGCTGATTTTCCCTGAAAAAGGTGTGGGACCCATTGTATAAACCTTCTACCAGTATTTGTGTGCTGGCCATGAACTCTGACAAAGGTGCAGATCAGGCAGATAAGGTGAGTATTGTTTCTTAGCACAGCTCTTTGCAGAGTGACTTTGTGGTCTGTGCTTTTGTCATTGACGTTACACATTTGAAAAGTTTCACATAACTGAAATGGCAAATTTTATGCTCTATTTACAGACTAATGCTAACTGTCTTAAGTTTCATCTGGTGCAGTTGGCATGTCTGCATTGAGGGAGGATAGTCATGAACTTTAATACATCTTAAAACAGGAAGAAAAACTGTAGTAGTATATTAAAATAACTGTAAAGCTTATTTGTTTTTAGTTAGGACTCTCAGTAGAAAAACAAATGGCAGGAAAATGTTCCTTTTTGTAAAGATGGATGGGTAGGTTTGTCATTATACTATTAAAAAAACGGAAAAAAGGTTTATACTGATAAATGGATTTTTGGTTCCATCATAAAGCTTACTATTCCCTTGCTGAGATAAAGGAAGCGCAAACAAAAGGTTCTGTTCCGAAAAGAAGAATCCAGCCTGAGAATGGTGACCATTGATGACAGTAGTTATGGGTATAGCTGAGGCATGATATTTTGCTGCTTTTAGAAACAGTAGGATCAACATGCACTGCTCAAATCATTACTATGGCTTTGTTCCTTGTTCTTAGAACTTTTCCTGTGTGCCTGACCAGCTGCTTGAGAAGTATGACATGATTTTGTCTTGATAGAGTTTCAAGGTTGGACTTTTTTTTAATGATCAGGAAATTACTTTTTGTTTCATATCTGTATATGCTGCTAGCATGATTCAAAGTATGTGGCAAGCGGCCCTTTGTTTCAGTGACTTGATCTGCATTTCTCCTCTCTCCTTTTGGCAATTAGATCTGGTTAGTAATCAGCTCTTTAAATCCAGAGCACCTCTTCTTATGTTCTTGGGCAGTACCATTACAGTGAAACTCTGATCTTCACTGGAGCCCGTAGCTGTTACTTTAAAAACAATAATAATATAGTATGAACGTGCAAAGAAAGATTAAAAATATACTGTTTATCTTGTTGTCAAAAGGCTGTCCTTTCCTATAATCTTAGAATGCTTTTATTTTTGATACCCAAGTACTTATTGTACAATCACCATTCCTGCTTCAAAGAGGGTGACTTGTTAATGATCTCTCTGTCACTTAAGGGCAAGGATAACAAGGTCACTGGGGAGAATAAAAATTAGAGCAGAAAGTGTTCCTTGTGCATCTTGTTTTGCTCACTGAAGTATCTCTCCTTTATAATCTTTATTCTCCATAAATCGTAAATAACATGATTTGACAGAAATATAGATTGCCTTACTACACAGTAATGAATGCTTTAAGAATGATGATCATTTGGGAAACTATGCCAAGAAGCTGAAGAATTTTGTCTTCAGTCATCCAAAAACGTGCATTACAGAGCTTATCTTCATATTTGGCATCTATCAAACAGCTCGCTGGAAGCAGCAAAGCTAGTAAACAAAGCGTGTTGGAGTAAAATGATCCCCCATGGGGAATAATTTAAAGTCACAGTGAAGCATTGTTTTCAAAAGACATCAAATTACATTTCCACTGGAATATCAGGCATATTAAATGCATGTGTGATGGAGGGAGTTCAGGTTAGAAGAGGCTGCTGCTTCTGCATTCGCTGAAAAGCTCAACAACTCATACTTAAGTCAATCTTCTTGCATTCTGGCTCTGTACAAGCCCACTGTACTTCCACTAATATTTAAGAACATTATTTGAGATGTCAGTATCTTTTTATTTTATTTTATTTTTTGTCAGTCTGTTTTACACATACAAAACCAGACACTAATAAGTAGCTACTGTTTTATTGTCCCTCCAACTGGGCAGCTTTTGTTTTCAAACGTATACAGTATGTCCATAATATAATGATAGACAGGATACAAGGGTCTCTAATAAAGAAACAGGGAATTGCAACTATAGTTTTCTAAGGTTTTGTTTTGTTTTGTTTACTTGACAGCTGTCTCTTTTGTTTCTTTGCATAGCTGGAGATTTCATTTGGCCCAGGCAGTGAATTGGGTTACCTGAAAACCAAATTTCTGTCCAGAACCCTCACCAAGAATTGCTGCATTCTTTAAACCAAACTCCACAAAGGGTTGCAGCTGTACATACTTTGGAGGTGGTTTAGGAAGAGGATGTGGGTCATGGGCCAGGTTTTGCACATCCCCTCTCAAACAAAGATACTATTCCATTTTCTCTTCTTGACATCTGCTTAGCAAAAGGTAAACTTTGGTATGGTGAGCTGCAATAGACTGCTGTGAGCTTTTCAGAAGTATGAGCAGGTCTTTCTTTAGGGAATTTTGGAAAGTAAAGTGTAACAAAATTATTTGCAGATTGAACCGTTTTTTTAAGACAGAGACCTGCGAAATCCATCACCCTTTTAGCCACAATTCTAAAGTATCTTACTGTTAGAAACTCCTGACTACCAGAATATCCTGTTAATGTCTCATAGGCTCTTCCAAATAGCAAACTGTACTGAAAATCACTCACCTACATGTCTTTTAATGTTGACTTTGTGTGGACAGTCTGTTCTTATTAGGATAATAATATCTAATATTATTACTGAGAGTTAAGTTGGGCTGCTAGACTGTAGAGACCCAGTTCTTTGCGTAGGAGATGATCTCCATCTTGCCATCTCTACCATCAGGACCCACATGAAGTTACTTTTCACCCCTCCTTTCTTCTGTGTGCTGAATTCCTGCCAGCTTCCCCTACCAGTTACAGCCCCCACGTCAGCGCCGTCTTTTCAGAAGGCAAACCTGCGAATTTGGTGGTGGTTGGCGGCTGAGGGGGGCAGGGGCTCTGCTCTGGAGGGCTGTAGGCAGCGAGGAGCTCTGGACAGCAGGTGAAATGAGGCCCGGGCTGGGGAAGGGGCAGGGGACACTCGTGGTCAGCGTGGGCCTGGCGGATGTGTGGCGCAATGGGTAGGGCCAGGCGTGGAAGCGAAGGCAGTGCCACGTGGCATTTGGAAGGAGAGAGCCTGAACCGTGTGGAGCAAGCGCTGCTGAAGCCCCAAGAATGCTTCAGCCGCTTCCATGCATTAAGGGGAGATGTCGGGGAGAGGGGTAGTTTTACTTCTGTCCTTGACCATAGTCATCACTGTGCAGCACGGTTGGAGGGGCTGGAGAGCGGAATGCCCGCCTGGGTGTATTTGCATGTATTTGCTTTGTCTGACCTGAAGCAGTAGGGATGCTGCTGTGCAGAGATGTGAAGTTGCGCACCTCGGCTGTCGTTCATTTGGGACTTACAAAAGGTACCTGAAAGCCACACGCAGCCTTAGACTATCTCTGCTCAAAACTTCCCTGTGTAAAAACGGCCAAGTAATCTTAGCGCCATTGTGCATTTAGTTAGTTTAGTGGGCGAATTTTTTTTTTTTTGTTTGGTGGGCAAGCGTTTGAGGATGCAGAGCTGTTGAAGTGATATGCTGCGACACTCAAAAATACCCTGACCTACTAATTTGGAAAATCACCACCTTTGATGCTGTACTCATTTAGCTAATCTAGCCTAATTCACTGTGCAAGTGTTGCAGCAGGCTTGCTGCTTGGTTCACTGGTGGCTTCGTAATTGCTCCCTCTTCCAGTTAGCCGCCTAGCATCAGATTTCCAGTCCGTGTGTGTATCCATGTTTTTTCAGGTGCAACAAAGAAAGTATTGGAGCTTTTGAAAAATACGCTTTAAAGGAGCACTAGTGTGTTTAGTGTTTTCCAATTTTTGGAGGTCACACCACATTATAAGCAATTTTTGTGTTGTCACTCAAGAATGTTTGGATAGTTACTCAGTTCAGATCCGCATTATTTTGAAATTCATGGCTTTTAGATTTGAACTGGATTTTAAAAAGCGGAAACACATTTAATTTGTTTTTATGATGGTAGCATTTGGTGCCAAATGGGGCATTTTTATCACTTTTTTTTTAATGCTGAAATTATGTGATTTTTTTTGTTTGTTTGTTTTGGGGTTTTTTTAGCATTCCACATCAGAGCAGTAAGGTAATCAGAAGAAAAGATTCATTTGTGTGTCTACAGAAGTATACTTAGTAGTCCACTGAATTGTTATTTGAATTTCAGAATGCTTTGAGAAGTACAGGTTTACCTTTTTTTTTTTTTTTTTTTTTTTTTTTTAAAGAAAAAAAGGCCTCAGCAAGAAATTTTTGCAGGGCAAGCACCATATGTAGTTTTATTGTATTGTATATGGTGGTAATTTTAGCTTTCTAAGGAATACAGAGTTAGAAGTAAACCTGCATCTGCACTCTGTTGTTTTGTTTTTTCATCATTGAAATGTCATTGATTTAAAAACTACAGGTGTGAAACTTCCCTCATTAAATTGCATGCTACAGTTGATAGGGCAAATCCATCTAACCATTATCTTCTCTCTGGAAAATGAAAAAAATACCTGAAGTGCTGCTGACCTGTTTTTATCTGAGTATCATTATAGCAAAAGGTGGAATAAGGGAAGGCATGCTTTTAAAATATTTAAGATATAAGAATCTGATGCATCTTTTTAAAAAGTAATATTTAGGGAGACTGATGAAAAAAGGACTCTTGCATTCTTTGGTATTAGGTGCTCCTTATAAGCCCATCAAATGCAGCCATTGAAGGTAACTGCAGTGTGAACACTCTCGTTGGTATTGATTATTTCAGTAAGTTCAAAGATAAGACGACTGCATGCAGGAGAGAGTTTTGGGATAGGATAAGCCTAAAAGTCAACATACTGGGTGTGAAGGAAAAGCTGGAAGAGGGACTGCAACATAGGAGCCGCGTTGCTGAAACTTTAGTTTCTGGTTTTGCTTTGAAGGTGAAATGCTTGTGTGCACACTTCATATCTAGAATTTCTTTCACTAAATTTTCTCCTAATGAACAAAACAGCCTGTTCTTTTACCGCGTGTCAGGAAAAATGGCACAAGGGTGGAGGGAAGTTAGTTACACAGACTTTTGCATTTGGCACGTGGGGTGAAACGGTGGCCCTTCAGAAAACCAACACAGAACTCCAGCCTGTGGGTGGAGGATCTCCGCAGAGGGCTCAGACCTAATTAGCAAGTCATTTCGACACTGACAGTCCCTGGGCTGGGGCTGGGATTGTGCCCAATAAATTTAAGATTGACAATACACGATAGTGCCAGTGAAATATTTGTCTGGGTACGAGACTGTTCCACCAGTCATGACTGCCAGCTTGTGTACGCCCCAGTGCTTCCCGAGTCTCCACGAGTCCCACCGGTGACGGCACAGGCAGCAAAGTTAGTATGGGTAGCAGCTCAGTGTGTCCTTAATCTTGAGAAGTTGCCCCAAATTTTGTAACCCATTTTACTGCTTACTAGGGGTCCCTAAAGATCTGTTTCTATTTGGCTATTTGTTCATCACTAGAGTTAAGAGTGTTTACACTTATAATGTTTTTTAGAAGTGTTCTTAAAAGAAAAAGTTAATGGCCCCTCAGTTTAATCTGATTTAAACTGTTTATCATTTTGCTTCTAGGCATACGTGTTTTCTTCCATTAGTACTACTACTTTTTGCCACAGAGCGCCATAACTAGGACCCATTCATTGCATTGCAGGTGGTTCCTTTTGTGCATAGCAGTGTCTGTGATTATTAAAGAAAGTTTCTTTTCTTTAAATAAAGGATTTGACTTTTTTTATTAGACCTAAAGGCTATTAAGTTTTAAATGCCATTTGTTTTTCATTAAAAAGGCTTTTCTATTTTAAATCCGTGACTTATTTTTATTAGAAAAGTAATATTCAGCTTTTCATTTTTATTTTTTTTAATATATTGGTGCTTAATCCATCAGCTAAATGCAGAGCTGTAATCCCATATGGCAGAGTATGCCTTGCTGTGCGTGTGGGTGTGTGCACATGCGTGTATGTGCATGGATATTTTTATGCTTCCATGGTTCTTGATTTTTCTCCTTTGACTTCCTCTGCTTCCTCTAAATTTGCCCTGGTGCAGAAATTATGAATGTTGATTAAAGGTTTATTTATATTCACATGCAGAACTGGAAAATCAACGCAGTCCTGTAGGGACTAGTGTTCATCCTCCTTTTCTTTCATTCTGCCCATAATTAGAGATGCTCTTTGAATGTGCTTTCTAAAATAAAACTTGTATGTGATGTGTTTTCCTCAGTTCATCTACATTTAGTCGCAGTGCTACCTCCCGTTTCAAAATCAGACAGATGAACCATCTGCTGGAGGCATATGAGCGTTGTAGACAGGATCAAACCTACAATTTATCAGCTGTACCCTTGTTAGGTGTTGTCATATTAGTCGATAATGATCTCGGCGGTGGCTTTAGGGAGGAAGTGGGCGGCAGCATAAGAAGCCTGAAAGCTGTTAAGCTGAAAGTAACATGTGTATTCCCAGTAGATCTTGCTGACAGGAAACTTTGATTTGGTTGTAGCGCAGCTATAGCGGAGCAGAAGCAAAAGTTCTTAACCACAAAAGTGTACTAAAACAGCAGATCGCAATTTCTGCAGCTTCTCTTTTCTGCTGAATTTTTGTGCAGAGTGCAAGGCTCCTCCACAACATCCTCCCTAACCTCATGAGTGCTGCGTAGCCCCAGGTGGGGCACCCTGCAGCGCGCTGGCTGGGGAGGAAAGGGGCTGTCACTGAGATCCCCCTCTTTAAAGACTCACTCACCTTGGTGGTGTTGCAGAACCGATCAAGAGATCTTAATGCTGGTGGTCAGACTACGTGCGTTTGGTTTATACGTATGACCCAGAGTTTTTGTTCTTGCCTGTCACCATCATCAACACGCGTTCGTGTGTTAAAGTTTGACTAACTGTGGTTCTCGTCAAGGAGTGTTAGAGAGAGAACTCTGTAAAGAGGCATTGTTAAAATCTCCACAAAGAGACGGCATAGCAGTTACCGCACTGGGCACAAATTAGCATGAATCTGTTACGGATTTATGCCTCGACACACAACTGTAACACAGAGAGAGGCGATGCTGTCCTGAAATAAACTACAGAAAACATAGCGGGTTTTTCCGCTGGTGATTTTTTCTGACAGGCTTTTCTGTGCTTATGAGAAGTGTAAGAGAATGAAAAGAATTCTTCCGCTATGCAAGTTAAATTATTTAATAGCTCTTTTGACCTTGTGCTTATGAATTACAAAATTTTTCAGGGGTGTCAACCTCTGTAGCAAAATCTTGAATTATTAGAACTCCAGTTTGGCATCTTCCGTCCTTTGACGGCCAGATTGGGCTTGGAAGAGTAGTTTGATCTGTCTGTTTCGTACTCATATTCTGTCTAAAATTTACTAACCTACTGTTGAATTAAAAACATTTAAAATTTTTGTTTGTTTTGACAGTTTACTTTCGTTTATGCTTTTCTCCTTTGCGTACAAAATGGGTTGTCCATACAATTTGTACATGTACAGGCTATTACAGCTGAGAGAAATACAAGTAAGCGGATTTCAGTGGCAACTGTTGCCATTTTTTAAAAAAATACCAGTTCTGCAAATACCTAAGGTCTCTGTTTATTTAAAGTTAAAAGTCTGCAAACATGTTTTTAGCTTTATCTTCTAACTGGGGCTGCATTGCTGTCCTTTCTTGGCCGACTGATATTTGGGGAAAAAATTGGAGTAGTTATGAAACCGATAAGAGTGAGAGATTCTTTTGACTTTGTGGGTCATCATGGTGTAGCCCTGACCCTAAAAGTAGGCAGCTTTTTGAAGAATAGATAATAGTTTAAAGGTTGCAACCTCAAAAATCTTTTTTTTTTCTACGTTAGCCTTATAGGCCTGATATTTATCGTTCCCATAAGTCTAAAAAAGAAAAATACTGTGCTACTTCCTCGTTTTTAGCATTTAATCCAGTGTGAAATTGGAAATGTTGGCTGAAGTTTAACCTAAGTGACCAAGTGATATTTGAGAATAAAAGATTCTAAAATGGTTCCAGTTAACAGAGAAGATGTACTCTTAATATTTCCTGAATCCTTGAACTTACCAAACAAGTGCTTTCCATGACAAAATTTGAATCCCATAGGTAAGGTTGCTGCCATGTGCAGGAGCTGTTGTCCAGAGGAGGAATTATGTAGAGTAAAAAACCCCTATGTTACAGGAAATGGGGATGAAAGATTTTTTTTGTCAGCAAAAAGAGGAGAAAAAACTGTGATTATGGAGTTCTCCTGGCTGAACTCCAGACTGTCCACTGCTATGTATCTTATTATTTCATTTTTCTTATGAAAAGGTGCCATTTCACTTCTTTGTATATTTTTGTGTCTGAATACTGTGATGACCTCTGTGATGACCGTTTCCCCAGTGGTCCAGAAAAGTGAATTTTAACTGACTACATCAATGTTAGGCAGAAATTCTTCAAATCTGTGTCATGAGTTTCTGGCCTGGACTCCTATTCCTGTGCAGAAACCAACCAGAAACCCAATTTCAGATGGACTGTGTCTGGTTTTGCCCCGGTGGGTTCCAGTGTAGACTGAAGTTTACAGCTTAGCTGGGAAGAAAACCCTGGGGAGATAATTTCAGACTCTTAGCTTATTCACTAGAGAACACTGCTTCTCATACAAATTGCTACAAATCTCTGTACTTAGTGAGGCCAAGTGTGAAATGAGAATAATAATGCTTATGCACCTTTGTAAAGTGATTTCAGATCTACAAATGGAAATTTAAGTTCAAAGCATTATTATTAAACACATTTTCCAGATAGGGTAATGAAGAAGAGAGAGGCTTAGATCCTTTTCTTAGTGTCTTTTCCCAAAATGTATTAACTCGCTGGTCAGGGTGGTTTCTGTGCATCTCTGGATCTGATAAACAGCTGATAAAAGTCTTTTACAGCTGATGTTTAGTCTGTATAAATTATGCTTTTAGATATTCAGCTAAAATTTTCTCTATAAGTTGACCCAAATGTTGCTTAACACATAAAAAAGTGCTTATCAAGATAGAAACCATTTAAGTTTTTAAGGAAACTTTTATTTTAAGGGGGTGGCTGTGAACTGGCTATTAGATGATCAGCAGTTCTATAAATTGAACTACTCTGTTAGTCCATGAAGCAGATGAAGAAAGCCAAAGGTTTCCTCATGCAATCATATTACAAAAATCATTAGACAAAGAAATAGTAATAAATGTAGTACTGTTTTAATCACCCTTCTGTTTTTAAGCCTTTTGGATTTGCATTTTCAAGTGTAGCTTCTTTGCTGTAAAGGCCAGAAAATTGCTTTAGATAAATGAAAGTTAATGGTAAGACTGTACATGGGACTTTAACACTGAAAATGACAAAATTCCATTGATTTTAAAATCTGCCAAATGCTCTGAGGTTCAAGCCTTTGAAGCATTGTAAGCACTTGTCTGTTAAATTTCAGTTCCTTGTTGAAAGTACCAATACGATTCAGGTTGCACTCGGTTTTGTGGGTTGTTCTCGTGCTCACTAGGACTCTGATTTAGCAGAAGTTCTGGTGGAAGACCTAAGCACTGTAAAAATGGAAGCAAATGTGTAGTTCTACTGGAATGGGTAAGGTGGCTTTAAGGTTTAAATCTAAGCCTGCACTACTGTGTCATTTTGGTGGATTTTTTGGAGTGGGTCATTGGTGTTCTCATACTGGCTGTGCTGAATGTTAAAGATGTTTTTAAAGGGCAGCGGTTAATGGGTGAGCACTTGATACCTTTCTCAGTTATTGTTCTCCTTGAGGCTGTGAGGACGTGTGGACAGCTGTGCACGCTCAAAAGGTGAAGCAACTTTAGAAAGAAAATATTAAAAGAAGCTGGAGACAAATGCAGTTCTCTGCAGAGTTTTGAAGGATCACAAAAAGCTGTGGTGAATTTGGACGGAATAGCAGTGTAAGCACTAGAATATGCATTGAGGTCCACTTTAAATAGTCAAATAAACCAGAAGACATCAGGATGAAATTATTTTATGACAGTCTTTATATTCACTGCAGGAGAAGCAATAAAGATATTTACAATACAAAGTTGCATATAAGGAACCTAAATTAGGTCTCAGAAAGAGATATTGCTTATTTAAAAAGAGATGTTCACTAAGGCAGTCATGTTACTTTTCTGCTGTATGGATTTATGGTTTTGAAATGATTATGCCCCATAACTCTTAATTAAGCTTGACAGTTTTAGTACTGAAATTGAAGGAGCCGGTTGGAAAGACGATCTGCAAACAAGGGCTTCTGTTAATGGTCCCAGAGCTTGTCTTTGTTTACAGGCTTTACTGTATTGTGGAGGAAGGAAGAAAGTAACAGTTTTCTTTAATTATACATGATCTGCAGCATGTCAGAATAAGGCACTATAAACAAGCACAAGTGGCTTATCATAAAAGCAGTTATCATAGTCTTTGTGCAGTGACTAAACCTACCAAACCTTATTTGTGTGACAAGTATCTTATGGGAACAGATTGTCATAATGATTTGGTGGGTCTACTTGTGTAAGTAGCCTGCTTACAGGCATGCTGTGGGGGACCTGCTTTCTTGTGAGCCTCTGTTTTCTGGGTATGGTATCCTGTTCTACCAGCTCACAAAGTGATCCCCATAATACTATCATTTACTTGCAAAGGGCTTTTTCAATCTTGTTTAAAAGTTAGGTGAAGGATGAACAGCTCTCATTACAAAATTTTCAACATTAAGTAATTTTTTTATATTTCTGCATAAGCATCAATATTCTGGCAGTGTTCTAAATTTGTTTCTTTATCACCCAGCATTTTTATTCCAAAACACAAATGTTGGCCAGTTCCTGATTTTAGTAAGCCCACTAAATAGCTTATCGGAGCTATTCAGTCTGCAGAACTTTGATTTTTAGGTCTTATTTTTCTGCTGGATGCAATACAATGACATATTGCAGAATAAAATCTGAAGAGGAACTTTGTCCAGGTTACATAAAAATTCCTTACGTGGCTGATAATGTAATGCAATTTTCATTGCCTTTGGTTCTTTCAGCTTTCTTTTAGTTTATTTTAGCTTGTTTTCTCCAGATGTAGATTTATCTATTTATAAAATACATACAAGTAGGTCTTAAAAATCTTTGGTAAAAAAAAAGAGGCCAGTAGTAGATGTGAAGTTATATAGAATGTCCTAAAACAGGCAGCAGAACTGAGCTGCCTGCATTAGGTAAAAAATTAACTCGAGAAATAATAAAATGAAGCTCACGAAAACAAAAGATGTTATTTTAGAAGTGACGTGTTTGTGAAGGTTGGTGGCAAATTACAGTCATAGCCTTTCCTTCCTACATCTGTTAAAAGGATTCTCGTGATAATAGTGGAAGACGGTCTTCTGATCATCACTCTTTACCAAAACCTCAGTCTGGGGGCCTGAACATCCTCCCACTGCCACCACAGCTTACACCACTGTGAAAGCCCCTTTTGCCCTTCTGAACCTTCTGGATGACGCTCTGGACCTTGCATCAGATCCACTGCCTTCAAAGTACAGAAAAATCTGCTTTGGGAAAACTGCAAGACTGAAAAGGTGGTATGGGCATTGAACGTCCTCTCTGGCATCCAGCCCGAAGAAGCAGGAGATGTTGCATAACCCACTGCCTCAGCATGGATTTTCATCAACGTATATGAGGTGAAATCCTGGGAGTCAATGGGAGTTTTCTCCTCAATCTCACCCATTATATCTGAGAAGTAAATAATTGATGGTCGCAGAGATCGCTTACAATTTACGCAACTCTTAAACTCAGTGAACCTTCTAAATACAAAACCCAACCAACTCCAAAGTCCATGGTAGCCTGACTGAATGCTATGTGCAGTTAAGTAAGTGTTTAATTAGTACACAAGAGTTCAGGACCATAAGAGATACTGTATTCCATTGGGATGGCTGAAAGAAAATACTGAAACAGAAGTTTGTAAAGTTGTCCAAATGAGAATTTGGCTGGAAGCCATCTGTGATTTGTAATGTTTGTTATAAGATCAGGCTAAGAAGCAGAAAGGAACTTCTGTTTTTTAGTACTTGCTCATTTGCTGAATAGGAGTGTGATCTTTCTGCAGTCACATAATGCCTATTTTCCCATTTCTGAAAATGGGACGTTACTGTGTGTACTCGCAATATTATACTGGAGTTTAGCCCTTGGGCTATTCAGCAATTGCATATAAGACTTTAGTCGCAGCGTACTTGTCTTGAGCATGGTAGCTAGACTGTGTATACAGGGCAGAGGGAGAATTTGCTGTATACAAGGAGTACAATCCATCAGAATAAGTGTACTAAGAAGGAATCAGGCTGAGCTTGTCAGTGGGAATACCATGAGCAGTGGGAAGAATGGAAATTCTAAAATCATGCTCTTTTGGATTTAGACATATTATGCTGTGCTGCAGAAAGTTGTTTCCTCCTTTTGTGACTCCAAGTGCCAAATCTTCTGAAGATAGTGAGAGAACCACTCTTCTCATCTGAAAAACATCCTACAAAAACAGAGGTTACGCTTTTCTTGAAAGCACGCATTAGGAAGGAGGCAACAGTGGGTATAATGTTCCTGTAATACCATGGTGAAGTAATTGGAGGATTTATTCAAGGTGTGAAAGAGAGGTTTGGATAAGTAAATCTTGGAGAACAAACTGTATCCAGGTCAATGGACTGTAGAGTCGGACTTTCACATATTCCTCCTGCTTAACTGTCTTATGAAAATAATCCAAGTAATTTATTTAACTTTTGGAGCAGGGAAGGAAGGGTCTGCATCCCCAAGAATAACGTCACGTCTGGGGAGGAGAGTGCTGTCTTTACTGAAGCGGGATTTGGATGTGAATTCCCTCTGACAGAGAAGGAACCTGAATGTGGGTCATCAGCCTCCTGAGGGAGCACTCCAACTATTAATCCTTGCTGATAAAAGGTATAGCTCTTTCCCAGTTTTTAAAAAGGAGATGGCTGACACTGTGAAGCCAGATCTATTAGGTATGCTCTGAGAACAGCTACTTCAAACATGCCCTTCAAATGAGATCAGTAGAGAAATGTCTAGTTGGTGGATACCAGTGGTGTTTTGAGATCAAAGGAGGCATCAGGTTCCGTCAGCCTTTTAAACTTCAGGTGCATCTCGCTGCAAATAGAAATCAGACTTCTGTGTGCATAGGAAATGTTATTGCCAATAACGGAAGTGTCAGTGGAGTGCTTGGTGGCAGCAGAACAGGGGTTCTGAGGGCTGAGCAGTCCAGTCAGGCACTTACATGTTCAAGTGGCTCTTACACTTTGGTCAGTTTTCTAATGGGTAAATCATTAGATATCTATTAAATTTTGTTAATCCTGTAGAAATTACCCAAAGATATCTGTTGACCATAGATAGGTGAAATAAGATGGCATTACACTGTTTGCAGAGCTGAATGTTTGCTGAGGGTGTTGTGCTTTATACCAGTTTGCCCAAAGAGACTACTGACATCTGCCTTCTCTGCCTTGTGACTCCTTGAAGTCACCTTACTCCTGCAGCGTGCGGATTGAGCTGACGGTAAGGACTGAAGTTCTCAAGTCAGCCAGGGAGTTTGTATGCCTAGTTGTATCCCTAGAAATAGAGACATCCCAGATAACAAGTATTGTTAGCATGGTGTATTCAGACAATGTGATACTGTGTTTTTAAAATGCATGGAGGACATTATATTAGATGTGGCTATTAAACAACTAGAAAGTGAGCAATTTTCTTGGGTTTTCTTTTAAGGTTGGAACTTACTTGAATAGTAATAGTAGTATTGGGGCACTGAAGAGGTCAGTCGGTGGTTCCTAAAGTTTCTCTGAAATGAAGATATGTTAATATCTTTTTGAAGAAAAAAGGTTAAAACTAGAAGGTGATATTTTATAGTAATTTGTGTCTATTTTTCAGCCTGAAGATGAAATGGAAATTTCTTAGATTGTCTCTGCATCCGCTTTTATTTTCACTTTGATGTAGATTTAAGCTCCAATCCTAATGCTCTGTGCCTAGAAATTTTAAACAGGAAAGTCAAATTTACCATAACAGTATCAATATTTTTATAGCAAGCCTGTACGTCTAATTCTTGTCTTTTAAGAGCTTCCAGTTGGAATCAAACTTAGAAGGTGTAAAATGGGTACTGTCTCAGAAGATGACTTGCCTGTGAATAACAAAGCAAAGCATTTAGTATTGTTTAGAAGGTAGTTGCAGCGAAATTCATACATTTTTTAAATTCTTCTGAAATATGAAAGGTCGTGTCAGATTCTGCAACCTTGGGGACTAGAATTCCCATTCTGCAGAAAAATTGTCCCTCCTCCTGCTATTTTACTCCCTATTCATCTCTTCAGCCTCAGCTGGCTATTTTTTCCATGCCACAGGATGAAATATATCTGACTAATCTCTTAGACCCTTACTTGTTTGTGCCTATATCAGAAATCTCTTTCTTTTTTGGATCACTGGGCAATTTGAGTCCAACCAGCAGTCCTGAAAACTGGAAGAGTATAACCGATTAGGTGATAACATCTCAGCTAAAAAAAGCCCTGCGGCTTCCAGCTAATTCTGAACTTCATTGTGTTCGGGTTGAAATGAAAGTCCTATTTGCGCAAAGCGCAGAACGATGGATAGATGGTCTAGCAACATCTCTGGAGATAAGCAGCAAGGGTATGAGGTAAACCAAGCCAAAGGCCTTGCAGTAGCAAATGGTGCATATGTCAATGTGTCTCTCCAAGAGCCCATTAGGGTTTATGTACCTTGCTACCTTCCCTGAAGTGATTGGTTACTCTGATGGGTTTATTCTCAAACGACAGTTGGTAATGGGGCACAAGCATCATTTCCATGTATATGATAGTAGGAAGTGTGATTGTTATGATATATATTTAAATAGACAGTTTTCATGATTTGGTTCAGTCAAATGTTGCCCTGGAGAGTTGAGTCCTGCTGTGAAGTTTCTTTGTGATGCTGGACAAGTTATCTACAACTGAAGATTCGTTACTGGGAACTGTGTGATCTTATTCTGCTTGACCAGACTCGGGTGTTTAACACGTAAAGAGCAGAAGTCCCAAGCACTCAGAAATGCACCTACGGACTGTAGGAGTTTGTATGAAAAGAAGTGTCCCATCACATACTGAGATGGAAAACGCAGCCCTCAGAGCCTGCAGAGGAGCCCTGGAATTGATTGACAAGTTTTCATAGCAAGGTGTAGCACCCTTCTATGAGCAGCAGTGGTCAATAACATAGGTGGGTTGTCCCATGTGTGTGGCTGTGTTTGTGACTTATTGTGAAAAATTAGTTGTTTTGAATTTATCCACACAGATTCTTGTAGGGGGCTCTCCAGAGAGTACCACATTGCAGCTTTTCAGTAAGACTCTTTACACAAATCCCCTTTTCTTCCTACTCCTCTTGCTGGGATTTGCTTGGAGAATTAAAAGCTGTAAAATATTCAAAAATCAATAGAATTTACATGAAAAAATTAACACTAAAATGCATTGACAGGGATAACACTGCCTTTGCACGAAAAGCAGCTGGGTATGCATATTTGATTTATTCATTCAATAAGTTTGAGAACATGTTTGTAAGGTCTGTGATCCTTTTGCATAATTTGTGCTGGTTTGTTATTGGAGTTGTCACTCTTATGAGGAAAATTAAATGGCTTGTTTGGAGACTTGGGATTCAGTGTGGTAAAATGCAGCTTCATAGTGTTTTATAAGTAGTGGCTATAATTAATACAATAGTCCAAGCTTAACTGTTTCTCTGAATTAAAGCTGACAACTACCTTGTTAGCAGTAGCACAGATGTAGGGAGTGGATTTTACTGACTGACTTGAAAGAATTTTTTCCATTTTCAAAGCAGCAGTTCTGCAGGAGTTGTGAAACTTACTAAACGTGAAGCATTTACATTTCAGACTGTTGATTTTGGCTGCATAAGTTTGAAATGATCCTTTTTAGATTCCCCTGTATTACAGCAGCAGACTGGGTTTCCTGGTGAAGGGAAGAACTGCTGGAGGAAAACTTAGTTCAAGAAAGAGAACAGCAGAGCGAGGAGCTTTTTTTGTGTAAGGTGCACTGTTTGTTCAGTACAAAGTGAGGTTTCATTTTGAAAGGTAACCTTAAAAAGTAGGATCTTAGGATTTGATGTTAGGTGCTTTTCTAGGAATTTGTAGCGAAGATAAGTTCAAGTTTTGGGTAAACACTCCCCCCCGCCCTCCCCCGCCTTCCCTACATTACAGATACAAGTGTCAGGTTGCATCTTAAGTATGACAATCTAAAGTTAGAGCCAAATTTTGATAAGATTACAAAAATGTGTTGTTCATTTAAATTAAGCTGATCTTGTGGCATTAGTCGTCTTAGTTTGATAAAGATGTTGTTTAAAAAATAAAAAATTGATAAGCCAAAAGCCATGTGACTATTGGTATATTTACATTAGCATTTTATTTTGGATCAAGAATATGCTTCTGAAGCAAGTCTCCTGATTCTGTCTATTGACTGTGCTTTGCTTTACATTGCAAAGTGCTTTTGGAATATGTAAGCTAATTTCCTTTTGGATGAAACTAAAAATGTGCTCCAGGAGTGTACATAATGCTCTCCTACTGCTAATGGGTATTTAGTCTACAGGACCAGACTGGACCTAACCTCCCATTCTTCCCAAAACACGTATAGTGTGAATATCATACTTTCAGCATCGACAGTTCTGCTTTATAGACCTGATATTATTGTGCCATGCTACTTGCTAAGGTAGACATAGATAGCGCTTGTAGTCAGTGAGTTGCCAAAGACATTCATTGATGAAACCTGAATCGTTTCTTGTGACGTAGAAGTCAACTTTCAAGAAAAATTGCTACATCGGCAAGTAAATTGCCTGTTAGTAACTGCATCTGCTTATCGTGCAGGAAACTACAGGTGGTGGTGTTTCAGTGTCTAAAACCCCAAAAAACCTGAACCACAATGAAGAAACCTTTTCAGGAAATGGGGGATGCTCCTTAGTCTAATAGACTCATTCTCCTTAGTTTTTTGTCTAATCAAACATTTACTTACTTCATTTCTGATGGGGAGGCTGTTCCAGTTGAGTATGTTTGGGAAGTGGATGGTAGCTCTTAAAACAAGCCCTGGATGAAATGGTCCATTTCAATAATCTGGCAAGTAGTTCTTCCCAGAGCATCGGTTTTGGACTTAACACTTGGAGACAGGTGCTTACTCGGCAGAAAATGATGTAGATTTGTTGCTGATCCCCCAAACTCCTTTATTTTAGCTTTAAAATCCCACATTCTCTGTGTTTAAGTAACATCTGTGTACGTGCTGAGCATCTATTTGCTTTTTCATAAAGACAAGGTTAAAAAACCAAAAGGCAATACATTGCCATTTGTTTAGTGAAACTGATTCAGTGTTTCGGATTATTTTTTTTTTCAAGTGATAGGTGGAACACATAGCCAATTAAGACTGCACTAAAAATGCTGAAGAATGTCAAAGAAAAAGCTAATTGTGGTGCTACAGCTAATACAAAAAAATGAAAAAAGTTTTACCAAGCAGCTTTTTGAGGTTGTAGTGAGCAGTTAAAATACTTTTCCTTTCTGTGTTCAACACTACAATAGTTTTCTGCCATTGGAGGCCGCAAAAGATACCATTTTAGGGTAATTTCTCTTTCACTGATGTAAACCCAGAATACTTCAGGTGTAATCAGTGGCATTCTTCTGCATGAGCCTTCTTTTAAGCAAGAATGTGGGCTGTTTTAATAAAGTAATATTCTTTAAATAGTCATGTTTCTAATTTAAGGAATATCAGTATTAAAACCTTTTTTCCTTAAGAGTTTCTTAAAATTGTCCACTCCAGTTCATTACTAGGAATTATTTTTTTCTTGATGTCATAATTCATACCTTTTATAAGCTCACTTGTTAATTATCCCATGTTAGTGACATCTGTTTCACCAATAGCTGAAGTTCCCATTCCAGCTTTTGACTTAGGAATGCTTAGCACTACACAGGAGCCAAGTTTTTCAATCCACACAGTATGTTAAGAAATTTTTTTAAGTAAAAATGGGTGTTTTCTAATTTTTTTTTTTAAGATTATATTTCAACTAAATAGGAGAGTTTAATTAAAAACCAACCAACCAAACACAAAACCATACCAAAACCAAACCCCAAACCAATACAGGAAGTTGCTTCAGTAATTTTGCTTTGGTGATCTGTAGCAATAGCCTTATCTATCTTAATTGTAGTTCTGCATGAACATTATTTTGTTGTGTTTGTTGGTTTCACGAACTGCCTTCTTTAGGGTTTATTATGATAGGCTCCCACTAAATATAACTTACGTGGAATTCTTAGAATCACAATTTCAATGCTAATTCTTCAGCAGAAGAAACTTCAACTGCCATAGGAAAAGCTGCCTCAGCCTGTTGCTCTGCTGTCTTTTATCAGTGTCACTGTTTTGGAATTGTGAAAAAATGCCTTGCCCCTTCCCACATACTCTGACATTTAAGTAGGCAGTGACTGTTCATTTAAAAGACAAATCTGTGGGGCAGGAATTTCCGGAATGATGGTACTGGAAACCAAATAACTTTTTTTTTTTTTTTTTTTTTTTTTTTTAATCCTGGAAAGCAGAGTGATGTGAGAGCAGCAACATGAGCATAAGGAAATTTTCAGTGGGATCATTCAGTGTTTTTCTCAGAAGCTCATTGTGTAGTTGGACTCCCACCTGTGTGATCAGGGATATGTGTAACCCAACTCTCTGCAGTATCTTTCAAGGGATCTTGGTTAGTATCTTGGATATCTAGATGTACTTCTACCAGTATAGAAATTTTCTGAAAATTTATAACCACCTTCCAACTTTCAACTTTCTAGATTAAATTAATGAAATACTTTACTAATGGTAAAATCCCTCTGTTCCTCTACTACCTCTTTCCTCCTCCTTCCTCTGTACTAAACCTGCCTCCTTGTGGAAGATCCTTAATAGACCATTGGAAAGGAGAGGGATAGCTTCTCTTCAGCCAAGCAGTAAAAAACAAATACCAAACAAGAGATCAAAATGTGAATTGTTTAGCAGAAGCCCCTTTCCGTGGTTGAAGCTCTGACTTTGGAGTCATACTTCGTTAGCACCTTGAGGCACGCTGGTATCTTAGCACAGCGTATCTTCCCCATTGTGTGTTACTGCTTACATCATTTCACAAAGACTGGGAATAACAGTGATCTTTCCCAAAGGCCCTCTAGTTTGAAGCAATGAAAGCATTTTCCCCCTCGGAAAATTCAATAGCCAGGAACCTCACAGTATTCGGAATAACTTCTAGCGATATTATTGTAACACTGAAAGGAAACAAAGAAGGGGCATATATTATTTTATTGGCTACCAGAGAAAAGGTTGTCTTTAAAAATATATATGCCTTTTGCATATGCTTTGTGACAGACATACAGCCTGAAGACTGGCATGTGACAAGGGGAAATCAATAAAAAATGCATAATGACATTATAAATATTTATAGAATAGCTAGATGAGTATAATATGACAGGGAGAAGCCAAGAAGGGTTTTGGAATAGCAAATGTGCACTCTAAAATATATTGCAATTCTTCTGAGTTAAAATGGGGTAAAAAGGCATTGCGTAGGCTGTCAGAGACGTTCACAACACCTTTGATTAAAGCCCTTTCTAAGCAACCATGAGAAAAGCTTCGTCAAAGAAGTGCAGCTAAATAATTGTTGGAAAGCAGAGAAGGGAGAAAGTTTTCAGAAAGGATGAGGTTATTCACTGATGGTCCCAGTGGGACTTGTAGGGATTGTTGATTGATTTGCAGCCCAGGAAAGTAAGGAAATGGTTTTCTGTTTCTGGCGGGATTAAAATGATCCAGCTTTATCCAAAGACTAGGAATTTTTGAAGTCTGCTAGAAGATTTTTTTTTAACTGTATTGTTGCATATAACTGGCTGTTGATGTAGCTGTGCACCTGTTAATACATACGTCTGTAAGTTATGCCTATAAGACTGCAAGGTATATAAACAGCAAATAGGAAAACAAGCAGGTAAGCCTGGCAATGAACAAATGTGGTTCCCTAAATGCAAGTAAAAATTCTCTATAGTCATCCTTCTGTCCTCCTGTCCTGTAGAAATTAGGCCTTACTGCACGGTTAATACCTCTACAAGAGGACTTACATTGTGGGACTTGGCTCCATTCATTCTCCGTGTTGGTGTAAACATCAAGAATAAGCTGGAGGTTTTGTATGGAGGAATTTATTCTTTTCTGCTTGTGCTGCAGATGGGTGAATTTGCTCAGTCTGCAAAAGCTGCAAGAAAAGTACATAATGAAAGAGAAAATTTGTCTAAAAATGGAAGAAACTGTGCAAGAGACCAACTTGTTCTGCCTCTAACAAAGGTCAACAAAAGCTTCTTCAGTGGAGATATCCATATCTGGGGACAGATTATTTTCGCTGCTGAATTCGGCTTACAGAATTCTCTTCCCCGTTAGTCCAAACAGCACAATTTTGTTAATGGTTGGGTCAGGGTGCTAATTATCTGTGTGAAAAATGGATGGGCAGACAGTCCAGGAGATAAATGCTTCCTAATTTTCTAAGGGCTTTTAAGGATAAATGGCCTTGAAGTAGATTTGTTTTCAAACGAATAGCCAGTAGAGTGCTCATGCAGTGGCATGGTTAGCTCTCATCAGTTTTTCTCAGTGATGGATGTTGCATATTCTGTCTGTTGACGTGGTCTTTGCCATCAGAAGTCGCAATTTATTAATATTTTTTAGGGCAATGGCTGTAAATTATTGCGGCCCAATTTTATTACTGTGTTACATCTACTGAGGACCGAGCCCTTTGTGCAGCTTTATATTAACTCAGTGAGCGCCATTAAAATATTGACATTTAAGCTCATTTTGGTAGCATTAATCATAGCATTTTATCATGCATTAATTGCAGTGGTTTGAAATGACTGGAACACATTCACTTTTCTAAAAGCAGGAGAAACAATAATTTCCATTTCTCCACTTTTTCAATCCATAACTGTGCTTAAAAAAACCCAACACACCAAACAATACAAAACACGCACCACCCCCCCTCATAATTGTGTGTGCTGGGCCATCTACCTCTTTGCTTCTTTGCAATAACTGGACAAGTAAGAGCCAGCAGCTCTTACAGGCCTCACTGGAAAGCTCTTGGAATTGTCATCTCTGAAAAATCAGCCTCTGAAGTCTCAGTGTGGACACCTACAGCCAGGCCTTGGCTTCAAATACATATCTGAGTATACAACAAGTATATAACATCCTCCTGATGTGCAAGAAAAGTTAAAAATCTACTGTGTTTTCATATGCTGATACAGCTTAAGGGTTTAAAACAGACACAGAAATGCCTTTCATGGTTCAACAGGAGGAATAGGTTTATAGCACCTGTGTCTATTTGTATTATAACAGTAAAAGAACCTGTGATGTTTGCCGGCTCTCTTCAGTGGATGGCACCACTAGATGATGATGTTTAAGGAGTTGGCAGCCTTTCTCACTTAACCATCATTAGGAGATCTGCTGCTCAGGTCTCATTTTGTGAGGCAGCTGGAAATTAGCACTTAGTTTGAATGTATTGTTTTCTACTTTTCTCTTAAAGTTCAAGGACAAGACAAAACTTTTCAGACTACACAAAGAAAATGATTTTTCTCACTTTCCTTTGTTTACTTGGTCCTCTGACCTCTCCGTTCTTTTCTAAGTAAATTTATTTCCCTGTATATACATGAATTAGAGGTGTGGACCATGTCAGCAAAGACGCAAGGGGAAGACATGAGGAAAGCAACACACACACAGAAGATAGCTGTGATAAATGTATAGACTTTTTACTGGAGTAAAAATTATCTAGGTCTTCAGTAGTGTTTCTCTTGATACTTACAAAGGAGGGCAGTACTGTTATTTCTGTTGTAGGGAACTGAGGCTTAGAATGGGTCAGTGGAGAAACCCTAAATCATTTGAAAGGCAAGATGTAGAATAGTGGTGTCTCAATCTCCTAACCTTCAGTTCATGCTCCTAACCATGCATTTCATTTTTTTGTTTAAAGATTGTCCCCTCCCTACTCCCACCCCAAGATGTTCCCGCACCTATAGGACTTTCACCACCTGTATTTTCCCTGGTAATGTCATATAGCTTAAGCCACAGCTTTACCTGTAGCCTTCTGCCTCCTGCTATACTGGATCTGCCCGAAAGACTTTCTAGTGATAGAGGTTTTCTTTTTTCAATTCCAGCGGCTTCATGTGACCAAATAATAATTCATTAACCTGATTGCCTAAGGCTATCAAGCTCCAGGGGAAACTTGTATTCCTATATGATTGGCAAGATAATTAGGAAGTGAAATAATGCCAATCCCACCATAGGCAACTGTCATAAAGATTTACGTATTTACTCTTTGAAAACAAAGTGTGTCACATCATAAATCTTTTTACTTTAAGTCTTTTATATTTGTGGGTTTATTATCAACCTTCACAATGGACATACGGCTAGGGCAGGAGGCTTTAGTAGCCTAAAATTTGGATCAGTTCAGGTTGCTGGTAAATCCACTGAGACTTTTAGTCTGCATCATCACCTAGATAACACAGGCTAAAGTTCACTTTTGCTTTTACTAGCTTTGATTTTAAGCTCCTTGGGTGTGGCCTTTCATTCTGTATTTGTAAAGTAACTACCAGGGTGGTTCTACCACAATTAGAGCTTCTACATGGTATATGAAAATGTAGGCATAGAAGCAACTGATGGCAGCAAGAATTCTGCATCCACCAGAAGGGTGGAATATTGGACCTAGGTTAGAGACAGCTTCATATGGAGTCATCTACAGCCTTCCTTGTTGATAGAAGCCAGGGCAAAGCTCATATCAGTAAATGCTACATCCAGGTGGCAGCGGCAAGTGGGAGATTAAATGAGAGCTGTGTAGATGTGGGATCCTGTTGAGGATGGCCTTCAGTGGGTAAAAGTCACTTTAAATTTTAAGTTTAACAAAAACCTACCAAGTAAAAGGTGTCTAATAAAGTTCTGGCACCTCCTTGATCTGAAAATGATGAAACCTAAGAAGCAAGGAAATTAGTGGAGTTGCTCTGAGGTGGTTGGGCTAAAATTAATATGGCAAAAGCAAAATAAAAAAAGGGGGAAAAAAAATCAATATTCTTGCTAATAAGGATCAACATTTATCTTACAGGAAACCTGAAGTTTTGCCTTCTGATTCTGAACCAGCCTTTCAACAAAGGTCATTTTCATTGTCTGTGGAGCAAAGGTAATAATAACTCACATACTTCTTCATTTGCTTATTTACTTAGCTGCTACCCAGCTAATGTACTTCATGTCTGTTGAATTGCAATGTGGCAATTTCCTCTTAACTAGAGGAACCTTCTGGTGAGGGTGTGAATCGGCAGAATGTGTCCCTTGTTGCTGAATGCAGCAAATGAGCTGATTATGCAAATTCTGCATCTCTGCATTGCTTACGTCAGTGGGAACTTTATGGACTGATCTGTGTAGGACTGTAGCTTTTCAGAGGCATCTTAGGAATGATCATTGTTTTGCTGACAAAGTATAGTAGATCAATGGTGCATTTAAGAGTCTGGAAGCAAGCATTTCTTTAAAGGTCATCAGTGAAATGTGTTAATTTTAATCAAAATAAAATGAACCGTGTAGATATTATGTTGTGAAAGCAGTGGGAATTTGCGTGCGTGTCAGAAATATGTAAATCGGATTTCACTACCCCTTTGTTTAATATGCACAGTGCTAATCATCATCTCTGGTATGATAGCTGCAGATCTAGTGACATTTTGTGGAGATATGTAAATCTTTACAAGCTTGGAGCTATTAATTC
Source organism: Astur gentilis (assembly GCF_929443795.1). Classification (NCBI taxonomy): domain Eukaryota; kingdom Metazoa; phylum Chordata; class Aves; order Accipitriformes; family Accipitridae; genus Astur; species Astur gentilis. Next base: position 6,562,460 of record NC_064893.1, on the reverse strand, counting down.
CTCCGGTGCAGAAATGTAGTCCTTCAGAAGCTTTCTGACAAACCGCAGGGACTGTCTCTAACTTGTTACCAGGCTGGGAACCTTGCAGAGAGATTCCTCGTAGCTGACTGGGGCAGGTAGAACTATTTGATTGCACCATAGGCATAAGGGCTGGTGGGTGTAGCGTACAGTAGGCTACAGGGGGAAGGTGTACATTTGAAAGGAATTGGAGTAAGGGATGAAGCGGGCAGGATGTAGTCATAGCACTTAATTCCAGTAAACCTAAATTAGGTGCCTCTGTAAGCAGAGGAGTGAGAAAAGAAGGGAGAGACTTGCACAGGATGATTCAAAGCATCTGAACAAGTACTGTACCCCAAATGGGCTCTCTCACTTGCAATATCAGCAAGAAGTGCTCAGTGGAAGGGCTGTCAAGTGTTTTTTTCTAGATGCGATTCTACATATTTTTTGATTTAAAAAGATACACTGAAAGACATATTCTGTATTAAATAACAAAGGGAAGAAGGGTAAGTGTGTTGAACTTATTTTTGTCCCACATTTCCTGTGTTTTGAGGGTTGAGGTTAAAAAAGAGACAGCAAACCAGATGCGCTCAGTTACTGAATAGCAGTATTTAGCATCTTGTAGTACCTTGTATGTGTTGGTTTTATGCTGTTGTTGTGGTTTAACCCCAGCCAGCAGCTAGGCACCATGCAGCCGCTCACTCACTCCACCCCATCCAGTGGGACGGGGGAGAAAATTGGGAAAAAGAAGTAAAACTCGTGGGTTGAGATAAGAACAGTTTAATAGAACAGAAAAGAAGAAACTGATAATGATAACACTAATAAAATTACAACAGCAGTAATAGAAGGATTGGAATGTACAAATGATGCGCAGGGCAATTGCTCACCACCCGCCAACCAACACCCTGCCAGTCCCCGAGCGGCGATTCCCTGCCCCCACTTCCCAGTTCCTATACTAGATGGGACGTCCCATGGTATGGAATACACCGTTGGCCACTTTGGGTCAGGTGCCCTGGCTGTGTCCTGTGCCAACTTCTTGTGCCCTGGCTGGGCATGGGAAGCTGAAAAATCCTTGACTATAGTCTAAACACTACTGAGCAACAACTGAAAACATCCGTGTGTTATCAACATTCTTCGCATACTGAACTCAAAACACAGCACTGTACCAGCTACTAGGAAGACAGTTAACTCTATCACAGCTGAAACCAGGACAGCTGTGTTCTGTTAATCAGACTTTTTTTGTCTGTTCTTTGGAATTTTAAGTCTTCCTCTTGCCAACCTGTGCAGGGTGACACTTGGGACATGGAGTGCTTCTTGCTGTAACACTAATGGGCCCTTAACTGTAGTGCTTCAGTGAAGGGTTGGGGTAAGAAGCTGAATAAAATCGAGTGGACCACAGACTGTTTTGCTTGAGACTACCTCAAATGGTTTCTGTCCTCTGAGCATAATTGTATTGAAAGTAATTACTGGTGCTGTGAATAGTTTTTCACAGAGTCTGTGAGAGCAGAAGCCCTATTTAAGCTAATAAGACTTTTGCTGGTAGGTAGCTTCCAGAAATAGGTGGATATTTTCTATCTAAGTAAAATGACAGAGGAAGGTGGTGACATAGTGAACCTGGAATGTTTTTCTTCAAAACATGTCAGCTTCAGTAAACCTCAGTAAATCCAGGACAAGGTTTTGGCAATGCCTGACTGACAATCCTGGTGGTCTACTGTAGGTGTCAGCAATCTTGTGCCTCCTGGATCCTGCTTTTGAAGGAGTCCCAGCAGAGAGACTGCTGCAGAACTAGGACAACCTGGGGGTTTTGGTGTGTGAACTGAAAGAAGTTCTGAAAGAGTGAAATCCTTAGAAACAGTGCTTAATGACCAGCCTTATGTGCTTGAGATCTCATAAAGGAGTGATGAAAAGGAAACAATGGGGCTGTTGATCCACAGTATATTGCCAGCTACACAAATTGGGGGAAGAAGGGAGAGAAAAATGCAGAGGAAAAAAAAAAAAAGATAAAATATTGACCAGCTTCTCTAAGTTGCAGCAGTCTTGGGTGTTACACCAAGTACAGAATGCTGAGACATAAGTGTTATTTTCAAGTAGGTTGTGTTCTATCAAAATAACTTATTTCATTAACCCTGTCACTTTAACATCAAGTAAAAATGAAGGTGTGATGTGATATGTCCTAAGTTTAAAAAAATAATAATAAAAAAAAATCACATCTATAAGTGTGGCTATTCTAGGCTAAAATCATCCCAGGTGTAACTCCTCCTCAAGAAAAAGTTGTTGTAGCTAATTAGCCTTTGTCTTATTGCAGGCTTGTATGAAATCTATTTTTACTAACATACTTTGAAAATAACTATTTCAATCTGTACAAGTTTGCATGAACTTCCTTCCCTGTGCTTTGTGAAAGACACTGAAATCTGATTTCTTCACTTCCAGGGGACAGGCAGCTTTTACCACTCTTACCATACAAGCTGGATAAGTGACAATAGTGAGGTAGTATAAGCTAAAGACTACCATGATTTTACTTCATTATACTCATTACTGCAGTAAACCAATCTAGAACACGTTCCATTTGTGTTAGGTACAGTCATACAATATTAGTGCTGTCCTAAAGGTGGGATGGATGAAGTGCTGGAGAAGGGATAGTTTGCAAAAGCAGGATGAGGAATAATATGGCAGAAACACTGGTAGTCCACTGAAGGATTTATTGGGTTGGGTATAGTGCGGAGGGAACAAACCAAATGGCAAGAGAAATTGAAGAAAATAGGTCAGTAAAGGGGAATAGGTAAGGGAAAAAGGTCTCACTGTAAGTGAAGCTGATATAAGGAGACTAAATATGGAAAGGTGAGGTGGATGCAGAGGGTTGGAAATAGTCTATGAGTAAGCACAAGGCTGGGAACATTAGTCAAATCCATCAAAAGTGCTTTGACTGTAGCTGTTAATGCAGCCATTTTTACCAGTGGAAGTTGTACAGCTTCTCTTGCAGTCCTTATCCTAATTGTGGAAAATATGTGGAAGAGGCAGGGGCCTGTTTTTCTCAGAGCTGCACGTTTTTGTGTCCAGGAGGTTCCTATAAGGAAGACTGGATCCAGTGAGGCCTTACCTTAATAACCCTGTCACACATCCTAAATTCCTGCTTGTATTTCAGCGATGTTTCTAGCTCCTGGTTTGAATCCTTTTTAACAAAAAAAATACGTAGGGAAAAAATCCAGTTTACATTAGTCGCTAGGGCTACTTTGCAAGTGGTTCAAATGTAAATATATTTTTAACAGAAATGACTATGAGTTTAAAGTCTGAAGCTGTCTCTACATTAAGTTTGAAAAGTATGGAGGCCCAGGTTTTGGTGGCTGAAAACAGAAGGGGCTTTCTGGACAGTAAACAAAAGTTCCTGGGATTTTGATTCTGCTCTTTAAAATCTCTTTAATCAGAAACTCAAATGACTTATTTATGCCAGGAATTTCAGCAATATCTAGTGATCACAAGCGCTTCTGTTTTTTTGATGTCTCCCTAGTGAAGTACCAGGAAAGGGGCAGATTTACTGCAGTGCTAAGAAATCACCTCTGTAAAATTGTCTCAAGTTCAGGATCTGAAAATTGTTTCTTGTTTCTGAAAACTTTGCCCCTACAAGCTGTACTACTTAAATGATCCAGAATTGTCTTCATGTCCTCACTTGATGGTAGCATGCTAAATGGCTGTGCATTGTAGAGTACTTTTCATTCTAAAATGCTGACGATGACAGTTGTAAAGAGCAAGAAGTTGTGCTCTGAAAAATAAGATTATTATTTTAAGAATCAGAGTAAAATGGCAACATTCTACAGCAATCTGATGAAGTTCCCATCAGTGCTGTATTTCTGGGAATGGCAGGTTTGTTGTTAAATAACATCTTCGTATTTGCTTGTGGAGAAAGACATATTATGATAGTTTTTTTTCCTTAGGTTCCATTTAACCTCTGGCTGGTTGTTCTTACATCCATGGGTTTACTGATAAATGCAGTTGCAGAATTAAAATATTGGTTAATGTAGTTCTGCTTGGCTGAAGAGGAAGACTATTACACTTGTGCTTTATGGTGAGAAAACGGGTATTTTTCAATTCTTACAATGGTTGTGATGCATTAGCCACTGTGCCTTCCTCAAAAGGATTGTGTTGTTTTTCTGCAAATAAAGACTTTCCATTAAAGCTTTTAATCAAACAGAACATGTTGAACTACTTTAAATATTAGCCATTCATACTACAAAATGTCCTTGGCTGATGTACTAGAATAAACTACCAACATCCTTTTGGAACGGGCTGACTGAATCCTGACTTGTGGGATGTGTATTTAATGTTGGACAAGCAGATGGGAAGGAGATATCTATGAAAGTGCGCTGCAAAAATGTCTGTCCTTCAGGAGTACTTCCCTAAACAGTCTCTTTCATGCATCGATCTTTTCAGTGAAGGAATTTGGGGTCTAGCTATGTCTCCTTATTATGCTGCCCTACCAGCCACTTCTCTATATGCACAGTATATAGGCATTTTATGACACTTTGTAGGTCATGAACATGCAGGAACTGCAGCAAGAGCAATGTTGCTTACCCTAGAGATTTCAGCTTTATATTTTGGAGGGGGGGTCTATATACTGAGGTAGCAGGAAGCATACTTCTACAGCAGCAGTGTAATAACTCAAATCCAAACTGTGTTAGATTGTCTTCATGTAAACATTATTTTCTTACACTACATCTGTTGGGATTGCTTATCCATAAATTGATTTTTTTCAAGTTTCCATCTCTATCAATACCCATTTTACAACAATCAAAGTGGCTATTGGATTTTAAATAGTATCTTGAATGTGAGGCAACTTTCCTGTCAAGGTCAGCCTACTGTTTGGTGAAAATGCTGCTAATGAATGGATTGTTAGCACCTGGAGGTGGCTGCAAATTACAAAATACCTCCTCTTCCTGAGTAATCAGGTAAAGAAAGGGTGCTAATTTGTATCATGAATTTCAGTCATGTGTCTTTGAATGCCACCTGCTCCCATGCATTTTATGTTCCATATGCTTTTGTCTGCAATATAACTGGTGATTGATATTTTGAACGTCTTCTGTTAAGGTCCAAGAGCTGTGTACAAAGGTAAATAAGGTATAAATACAAGTGGTGATGCAAAGCTCAGGTAAATATACTGTGGGGAAGGTAACAAATTAGTTGGAACAGTTAGAATGTCTCAGAGCAGAGAAAAGGGTATTGTAGTTTAATACCAGGAGGGAAATAACTTGGCTTTCTTTGGTGCCAGTTTTTCTTCTCCATGATTGATACCTTTTCCTCCATTGTCTTTAGTGGTTGAACTCACCTACGCTTCTGGAATTATTGGTATGTACAGCCATTCACTTGCCCTCTTACATGTCAGCAGTGAACTTGCCTTGTTGGCATATGGTGCACTTTTTTCTCACCTTTTATTTTCATTTCTAGCTGTACTTACTTGTAATATATCTCAAATTTGTACTAGACCCAGAACTGGCAGCTGGCATAAAACTTGAGTGAATTTAGAGCAGCTACTATTAATAAATAGGAAAATGTTCATAAAAATGGTGATTGGGATGTCGCATGGACTTGTATGCTTTATTGCACTTTCCAGCAGGCATCCAGACTAGCAGTAACTCTTACCACTGGCCTCAGCTAAACTACTTTGTTCTCCCCTGAGTAATATTAGACTCCTGGTAAGTCAACAATGAGGTTCATTTTTCCACATTTGGATCAAAACAGGAATATAATTTCTAGTCTGTATTTAGTAACTTAAATTTGCTGTTCTGTGCCACTCAGTTTAGATTTAAACAACATTTTCTTTCAGTGGTGTTCCTGTTGTTGAACTGCATGCAGTGACTTAACGTCCTTCAACTACAGGAGCCTGTGGGAAGTTATTTTCGAGTGTTCTTGAGGGTAGGGAATCTACAATATACTTTAGGAATGCGAAAATCTGGTCCTGATTAGGGCTGGCTAGTTTGCACTAGTTTGCACTAGCAGGGATTTGGGGAAGAGAGTTTTTCTAGACCAAGCTTTGGCCATGACTTGGTGTATAAGCTTGACCTCTACCAGACTTTCAGTGGTGAACTGGAAGTTTACATTTATCTTCATAAAACTAAGCTTAGGACTCCAGAGATATGGCAAAATTCTTCCATTTGTGACACGTTAATTGTTAGTGCCTTTCTAGTTCAGAATCGGGGTTCTTGAGAGGTAGCCTATGTGTGTGGACATTTTGAAAAGTAGGTCTCATTGATTTTTGCAAGTTTTTAGATAGTTATTGCCAAAGCTGAGAACAGAGCTGGTCTTCCAGGCCTTTTGCACAGTTCAAGTTCCCTCACCATAGTAGTAGCTGTGATAGAATCAGGTCTTTAGGTAAAACTTGAGACATACTAGGCTACATATTTTTTTTATTTTTTTTATTTTTTAATTTTAATTCTCTGTGAATCCATCAACAGGAAATCCTGAGATCTAAAAGGAATTTTTTAATGGATTTGTTTGTTTAATGGATTTGAGATTTTGTTTGAAAAATGAAAAAAATGAGTAATTAAGATCCCCCTCTGTGATCCTTTGAAAAGCTAAGCCCTGCTGAGCTGAAGTTCAGAGTAACAGAACAATAGAAAATTACTTTGAAGTACTAGTGAAAAGCATAACAGATGATTACAGCACTAGAAAAAAAAAGGGAGGTTATTACAGTGCTTTTTTCTATTGAGCTGGGATGCAAATCCCATTAGCAGAGTTCTATTGTCACAAGATTCGCTATATGGAAGCCTTTGATAGCATCATACTATATATCTGGTTACCATGATGTTTCCCAGAGGACAGTTGAAAGAAGGAGCTTTGGAAAATACTGTCAGGAGGATACTTTAGAGCATCCCAAGCAGAAACGGAAGCATAACGCAATAGAAAAATGATTAATAGCTCATTTTGTTAGTGATTCAACAAGAGAAATGGTCCTGGGAATGAACCTAGGGAGCAGGGGTGAATGCATGAGGTTAGCGTAAGAAAGACCTGTGACAGAAAAGAGCAGGTTCTTAATCCCATGAAAGGAACACTTGGATTTTCATTGCCGCAAGCTACACAGTGCAAAGCGTTTAAAGATTGTTTCACTGGGAGTCACTACAGGGCAAAAGTATTATTTTCATAGCTAGAGCTTAGCATGAATCCACTACTAGGGTGAAGATGTAAGGTCTTGTAAAAGATGGATGTTATCTAGGGTTGCTGACGTCAGGGTCTTCTCACTGGCTGTGATGGCCTTTGGATCAAACCATTGTGTTTTAGTCTTCCTTTTTCTCTTACTCTAGGGTTGCCTTAGGCCAGACAAAACTTTTTTTTTTTCCCTTCCTTAAAAAAAAAAAAAAAAAAAAAAAAAAAAAAAAAAAAAGAAAAGAAAAGGCCATACTGGTACAAACACCTCACCATTAATCTTGGTCCAGCGGTTATTTCAAATGGTGTTTGCTTTTTAAAAGTGGATCTCCTCTTCTTAATTTGCCTAAATCTAATTTTGTTTCCAGCCTTTGAATTTTAAAAGTTTTGATTACTTTATTGCCATGATTGTAATAATGAGTAACTCATCCAGTGAACAATTTAACTCTTCTGTAATAAGTTGATACTATGCTAGTATTTCTTGGTCACTTGGCTGATGGATACATCCTTCACTGTATTTGCTGCCTGACGGGACATCAGTAGTTTGAGAATATGGATGTTGGATTGCTGGTTTTCTCATCTAAATAGTTTACATACTGTCTTGTGCTCACCCATATTATCAAGTATTAAAATTGAACTTTAAATTCATGTAAGTCAGAAAATAGCTAACTTCTGCTTTACTCATTATCTCTGCTCTTTTGTACAGGTAGGCTGTTTTGTTAGATTTTAGCATTACATAAATGTGTTACTAAAAAATACTATGTGTATTTACATTTTGGAAACAGCATAGTGAGGTTTTTTTCATGTAATTGGTTAGATGGCTTGCCACACAACATACCATATAAGTTCTAAAATGATTGATGGACTTGTTTCAGAGTCAGCTTTCTCTGTGATCCTTTCTATTGTTGTTAGCTACCTTCTATAGTGTCACTACTTATAAGCTTCTTTAATAGATTTTGCTGTTAGGTTACTCAAAATGTGTGTGAGATGCATGCAGATGTGTTTTGTTTGAGTTTGGGATCGTGGGTGTTGTTTATTCCTAGGCAAAGGAAGACCAGATTTTTTCAAAAGTTAATGGAGGTCTGGGCTCCTCAGTTTTAGGTACCTAGCTGGAGACACTAAGAGTGTCAGTAAGAAGAAAATAGTTCTCATTGATACCAAATAAACAGTTAAGCCTGATGACTTGACTGGGGTCATTCTTATGCTTTACATAGCAAAAGTAAGTGATCAGGTGGTTTTGCTGGATTTGGTGTGAACTGCATCTTGTTGGGATAAACCAAAGGAGCTATGTACAGTGCTAATTATATTATCTGAGCATGGCAAATTGTAAGAATGATATGAGGATTCTCTGAATTTATTTTAGTTTGTTTCCTCTGCCATGAACATGCTAATATATGGGACACAGCATGGATGGTCAGCGTTGAACGTCCGTATTAGTTGAACAGTTCCATATTAGAACTTTGGAGTATTGGTTGGGTTTTTTTGTCTTGTTTATTTCTGATTACACCAAAGATTTGCTTATGTAAATGGATGAAGCTCTGTTGACTTCGATTCAGTTTCAGTTTCTTAAGCCAAAAACTTAGCACATAAAAATGGAATGAGTATTGTGGCTATTAATACCTTTATTTTTTTTCCTCACAAGTTCAGAATTCTTTATCTAGTACACTGAGGAGACAGCAGTGACATACAGCGGCCTGACTTAGGTTTCATTGACAATGAATCCCATTGGAGCAGAAAGAAAAAATTGTCATAGGTTTCTCATTCTGGAAAATTCCATTGACCTCAGAAATAGCAGGGACAACCTATAATTTTTACAAGTGTTTTATTATCATCTTCCATTGTTGGAAGCTTTATGAGTAGGAACCTAATGTACAGGCTCTCGATATCAGTATTCCTCCAGTAATTTAGAATTAATTTGGCTCAGACCTTCATAAAATTCTTTCTTTAGAGAGGACCTGCTCCTGTTTTCACTGAAATAAAGTTTAACATTAACTTGAATGTCCTGGATAAGGTGTTACCACACAAATGAATGTTGGTTCAATGTAAGCTGCACTAGCACTGAAGTAATTCAGTGCTGTAGAGTATGAATGTTATTGTGTTGGAATTTCTTTTGAAAAATTCCAGCTCCTTCAAACTTCAAACCCTTGCTGCTTATGTTCAGAACTCAGGGTATGGCTCCTTGGGACTCCTATTTCTGGCAGTATGAGTTGTTCAGCAGGTAGCTAGGTTTTTGCTTATGTCTGAACATGCACTTGTCTTTCAATATTCACAATGTTACCTGCATTAAGCACTTTGCATTAGCTCCTAGCTTCCGGTAGTCCATAGTGTTAGCTTGGTATTTGTGAGGTGTAATAAGCTATGAATAATCAATAGTCAGGTTAGACTGGATGGTAAAGTCTAGCACATCACTCTTGAAATGTGTTTTGTTTGAGGAGGAACAGAGAAAGAAGGACTGATTTGACTTTGCAAATCTTCGAAGAGGCCCCAAATATTTTGAAGTGAAAGAACTGGAGAGGCTCAGAGTGCACTTAGACTCCACTATTGGGCAACAAGTGGCCTAAGAAAAGACCACGCATTTGTAACATGCTGTCACAATGACTTAAAATTAATTTGGGGCTACGCCAGTTCTGCACTTCAATAATAATCTTAAGATTTTTACAAAGAATTTTGAGGAAGTTATTTAGCCTGTGAAAAGTTACGGTTCAACAAAATAACTCAACTCATGTTTAATACAGGGTTAAGGCAGCTAAAACTGCTTTGATGAAGTCCATTGAGGTACAAAGCAAAAGTGCTGTAAGTGCAGTATCTGGCCCAGATAATTCAAAAAGAAAGACACTTTGATTATCTGTTGGTTTTGGATGCCCAAATTCACATCTTAAATGGGCTCTGGCTTTAAGGGGACAGTGACCCTCCCTCTAAAATACATCCCAACCTTCTCTTTTACTCACCTAGGACTGGGAGAGAAGCGGAGCACTGAGCAACGGAGGCGTGCAGTCATGCAGCATGTCTTAACAGCTTAGCCTGTGTTTCATCATGATTTAAAACCACTGAAAACACTGGATGTTTGAACAGTCCACTTACTGTCATGACAGCTAATCCAAGATAAAGGGAATGAGAATTATACCTTCTATTCCTAGGAGGATAAATATTAAGTCTGTTACTCCTTAAGCAGAGCATGACTCTGAACAAACCATTACAATGCAGCAGTGTGGTATACTCTCTCGATCTGTAAAATCTACAAGTGGAAGAATTTTAAAAGTCAGGAACAGAATTTTCTAGGTAGGCCTACATCACAGAAGAAATATTGAAATTATCTCTCTCTAATTTTCATTGTTATTTATTTCCTATCCCAGTTTAAGTAAACATTGCTCCTGTTCTTTCCAGATGATAATGAGGCAAATGATGGAATTGGTGTTAGCTTCATAAGGTGTGGAAAATTGTGTCCTCTGTGACAGATGCTGCATTTGAAGGAGCCTCTGTGGTCACTCAGACTTACACTTTCTCACTGCTAACAAGACGTGAAGTTATTACAGATCTGGAACGTGATTTTTCATGAGGTTTCTAGAGAAGGTGATTAATACCAGCAAAACGTCCTCAAGAAGTCGAATTTGGTCATTGCCAAATGAGTTGACCTGAGCGTGACATAGATCATGTGTCAACTCTGTTTAGCTGACCTATGTAATCATTTTGACAAATGTATGTGAAGCTGTTATGTGGTATCAAAGGTGTATTTAAATTGCAGGAAAGGCTTTAGACCATCCAAAGAAGCTTCTGCTGGGAACAGTAGTCTCACCAAGAATTCTGAGCCTGTTGAACCCTCTGAAGATCTCACAGAACTGTCTGTTTTGGTTCACTGTACTTACCTGCCTGTTTTTTATAGTCAAAGGAAGTTCATATCTTGGAGACTGTGCTTCTTGGTTTGGTTTTTTTCAAAAGTTACGGTGGGAATGAACGAAGACATGGGCAGAGGGAGAGGGAGGGGAACGTGCCTAAGTACATAGAGCATTACTGAATAATCCATAATTTTTAGGAAATAAGATTAGGTCAGGCAAAAAGAGATTATGACCTATTTTAATTCCTGAGAATATCAACATATTACAGAAGTAGACTGGTTCTTCCAATTTGTCTATACATTGTCTTTGATGTTGCTGTAATATAAATGTATTAGCAGCTGTTTGGCAAAAGCCAGTCTTCCTTTCTTTTGCGAGTCTGCCTTTCCCTCTGCTTCTTGAAAGAGAAGAGAAAGCATAAGAGGGTGCATGAGGCATAGCAAATGTTCACTAAATGTCACACTGATGAGGTTTAAAATTGCACTTCCCATTTTGCTTGAGTAGTAGTTCACTGGGTCCCCCAGTTACATCTCGCTGAACTTGGGACATTTAGCTGGAGTTTCTTAGGTTGGTGCCAGTGTTTTCCTCTTAGTTGATGGACAGAGATCCGAGTTGTCTTCTGGCTCTCCACAGAAATCTAGATACATCTGCTAGGCACCTAAAATTGAGGAGGTTGGGAGGGCTGAATAGCAGCCCAGATGTGAGGTTATTTTCTCTTCTGTTTCCTTGGCCAGTTTACTGCAAAAACAAGAGGCAAGTCAATTTTGTGGCAGCTGGTATCTATAGTTAATCTGCTTTATTTAGTCTTGCTGTTATCTGTCGTCTACCTCAAGTCTTTCCCTTTAGCCATCTCAGACCTTCCTTTTCTATATAGCAATGGGGGAAGGACAATGAGGTTAAGACCCTGGAGACTGTGAAGCTACCATCTAATTTTGAACTTGTCTTGGTTGTCATTTTCCTTGACTACCTTTTTTTTTTGTAGGCCTATGCACCTTTGTCATAGAGCAACACTGGGGTTAGAACTTTGTAAAACCCAGATACATATTAACAAGGCATCTAAGGTTGACCTTTTGTCCGGGAGGGAGATTGCTAATGCTCTTCGCAGTGATTTGTGAAGTTTGCTTTCCTCAGTGAATTTAGGATCAGTTTAGTATTTAAGCTTACTTCTAAATCATGCATTTAATTTTATTGCTTTTTCTTTAGATCTATGGATTTGAGTGAGCATTAATGCATCAGTCATATTTTATTCAGTGATTATAGTGCTTGATATCCTTTGTATTCACCTTCTAGAAATGCTTTGGCAGCAGAACTGACTATGCAAAAATGTATAAAAAGGGTAGAAATAATAAATGCACTATCAATTTGGCTGAAGCAGTTCAACATTTTAAGTTTTGTTTGTGACCCACTGTTCATCTCTGGCAATTTATATATACATATGCAGTGTCCTTTCTCAAAATGTGCAGGACAATATGTAGGCTCTAGTGTTATTAGTGTAATAAATCTTTACTAAAAGAGGTTTCTCTTATATTGCAAGTGCATGCCACTGCTGTTCTCATTTAGATATTAAATTTAGAGGTGTGCAATATTTGTTGAAGTTTGCTGCAAGTCTTAGCAATTTTTTTTTTTTTTTTTTTTTTTTTTTTTTTTTTTTTTGGTAAGTGTGCTGTCTTATCCCTTCTGGGACTGCTTAAAATAACATGAATAACTGCGCATTGAACCTTTGTCCCTGCTGATGCAGTAGCATCATATTGTCTAGGGCACTTCTTTATCAAGGCAGTGCAGGATGCTGTAGTTGATAACCCATCTCACTAGCCATAAAAGGTTAGGAAAAAGGATCTCGAAGACACTTTGGGGCAGCAGATTTGTTTTACGTTTTATGTGTCCCATTTGACTATAATATCCGTATCCGTCTCATTCCCAGCTTCAGAAGAATGGCATGATCATTGCCTGCAAACTGAATGCACTGCTAAAAAGCAACTATAAAAAATTTTGTTTGGAATGGCTTAGTGGTGGTTTTTAGGCCTGCTAATCTTATTCCTGGTTTATTTGTGATTCTTTATCTGGCATTGTATTATAAAAGAATATCACTATTTCCTGTGAATTAGTGTGGTTGGTTGAAGCAACTCAGGCTTAGTGATGTGTTTTTCTTCATTCATAGACACAGTTGTTTAGCCTGTAGAAGTTGAACTTTTGTGGACATTCCTTTTTTCTTACCGAGACTGAAAGACCACTGTAGACGTTCAGGTGGGAGGTAGAAGTGTGTGTTACATGCTGCTAGAGAGTGGATATCAGTGGATTCGGTGATTTCATGCTCAAGTCTTCAGAATTACAGAGAATGGTAAGAAATAATGCTCTGATTAGAGACAAAACCACTCTGATACAGGCTGAAGATTTTTGAGCTTCAGTTTGGGAAATCAAGTACATTTCCCTCCTTTTCACTTTTCCTCTGTGTGGAGAGGTGAGAAGTCATTTCAGTCTCTGCTCCCTTGGGAGTTGCAGTGATTTCTTTTTCTATGGTCACTCAGGCGCTATTGACCTTGCCCCAAGGAATTTAGAAAAAGTAGGATATGAAAGTGGAACATAGGCAGATTTGCATCAGGGAACTGAGTCCTTCACTGACGTCTCTGTAGAAGAACTTTTCCTCTCTGTCCAAACGTGGATGAGTGATTGTCAAGCCATGTGTCTTTAGAAGGTCACTGAAGAGGTTTTTCTAGGTCTAGAGATGTTTCTGGTTCTCACATAATACCTCACTTTCTGTTTGGGAACCACTACCAGAATCGGAATTGTGTTTGAAATCATACTGCAAGTACATCCCCTCTCTGGTCTTTCTGAAGTGCTAAATGTTTCCAGACACTGAGGGAAACAGTGGAAAGGAGCATCTGGCACCACAGCCAAGTTTCAAACTTACGTGTTCTGAGCAACCAATACTGTGATGACATGACAGTTAAACCATTTCTGGGATATCTTCTGGTTCACTCAGTATTTCAAATATAGTGCTGAAATAAACAAATTGTCCTCAGGTTCACCAGGGACTGAGAAGCAACCATTCATTTACTTGTATTAAAACAACTGTTTTTTCAGAATGTTGTTTCAGTCTATTGGTAGTGTGGTAGCACAGGTTTATTTTATGTATTTTGTTTAGAAAAGGCATTCTGCATCCATGCTGGAAGCAGCTGGGAGGGAAGCTGAGTGGGAAGATCAACACACTGTATTTTTCTGGGGAATATATGGCATATTTGCGCATTCTGAGAGAAACGCTGAAGTAATAATATACCCAAACATAAATAAGCGTAAGGAATGCTTTTTCAAAGTAGCCTGGAGCAGTTGAGCTATTTAAAATTGGCAAGTTTCATCACCTTCAGTTCTTTGGAAAATCCTACCCAATCATGTGAAAATACATGTTCATCTGAGATTCACAGACTTTATTTTCCTCATTTACAAATGAAAGTTGGGAAGAGATCCTGTCATGCTAAGATGTGAGTATCCATACAGAGCAAGTCTTCTTTTTGTGTATGGTGGTTGTTGAGAACTTTTCAAGCAATAAAGCTCATCATAGTTTATGCTCTCAAGACTTACATGGAGACTTTGGGTTTGATAAGGCAAGAGACCAAAAGCCTTCATCAGCTGTGAAGGTTTTGTATAGCAATGCACACCAAATGCTGTCGTTGTCTTTTTTTGTATGATTTATTAATGGTTAGAGAGTAAAGGTGAGGTGGATAAATCTTCTTTGAGCTCTTGTTGGCAAAACACTGTAAAGTGTTGAAACCATTGATTAGCTTTTCTGTGACTTCATTAAATCTTGGCTCAATGCTTATCTCCTTAAAGTATGATGGACTGTGGGTGATGAGCTGGCATACCATTCTGGATGTCAGTTCATGTAGGAGAATGAATCACAAACTTGCAAGGTGGTGGAGTCTTAGGTTTTAACAAAAAACTCAGGCAGACAAACCCCAAACCCAAGGAAAGTAACACTTTCCTTGGACAAGTATTCTTTGGAGGAATGCGGTAAAATGAATCCCAAGCATTAGGAGCCATTTTTCAATCTCCACTTTTTTTATCTGCCAACTTTCTGTTGGAGTTTAATCTATTAAAGTTCCAAATGAGTGTGAATTCCAGTTCATTGCCCACTGATATTATTTAGGCCATAAGACTTGTGAAATGGATTTTATTGACACATTTGAAAATTAACCCTCTCCTATGCTCATGTGCAAAGGATAGCCGCTGAAAGTGCAGGCTGCCACACTTACCTTGTCAAAATCTCTAATGTAAAATCTTTAGAAATATGAACAAATATTGATGTCTTGGGCTGCAAATAAATTACATTTGTCTCACTCAGAATCTTAATGCTCTCCAGTAGATTCACAAGGAAGTAATAAACTCATGTATAATACGAAGACACTTATTCAGATGTTTTATATCGTTATCTTTTATGTGCAGCCATAGGCACTTAAGACAGAAGTCCTGAACCGACTCATGTCAACAGTAGTTGTTTCCTTGGCTTCTGTCGGAGTTTCAGAAAGGAGAAGTGTTACCCTCTACTGCCTTCACTGCCTTTGCCTAATGGACTTCATCGCACTCCAGTGCAGTGGAAGTCTAAGCGAGGGTTGCCCTTCCCCAGGAAAAGAAGGGAGTAGTTTCCAATAGAATGAGCTGTCTGTACAGAGTTGATAAGACATTTTCTTCCATCCCTCCCCCTCCCCTGAAAGATGCTATAATGGTAAACAGATATGGACAACTGCTTCAGCTGTTTCACATTCTTTATCTGAAAGTTACATTTTTATAAGTAGCTCATAAAAGAGTAATAAATTCTGATTTGCTAAAAGCCATCTGGTTAATGGATTGCTTCAGAACCATTTATAATAGCAGCTATCTGTGTAATTAACAGTTATAAAACATACTACTTGTGCCTATAAGATGCATATTACCATTGTTTATTAACCCTTTGTGAGGGATGTATGTCTGCCTCCTGAAGTCCAGGACAGATTTTGTTTGAAGAAAGCGTAATATTGAGTTGGCAATTTTAAATACCATTTTTAGCTGTACCGTATCTCCAGAAATTGTCTCCCTTCATCAGTGTGTGCTGTTCTAGAAGGCTTACTCCCTGGCTTTAAACCCGGCAGTTGGTATTATCTCTTAAACTCAGAGCTTGGTAAAGGCAGGTGCAGTGATGTGGCCTGAGTTTGGTCAGCCTGAGCAATGTCTTTCTTTCCAGAACATGCAGGTGGAAACCTCATCTGCCATTCAATTGAAAGGATAGACATCTACGAAGATATCAAGTGAAAGATACAAACACATGGCATTTTGATCTGATGTCTGTATTGAGTCCGGATGTGTGGGGCTGAGTTTCAGGTAGAGTTTGGCAGACTTCACCAAGTCCAGCCTCACCCTCCCGCTTGTTTTGGGGAACTCTTGCAGCTCCTCAGAAGCTCACACGGCACAGCCGATTGCAAATGTCGTACTGTTAGCACCTACCACAGAGTCGCCACTGACTGGTAAGTTGAGTGTGAGGAAGTGTCATGCTATGCCCTGAGTCAACTACTTCCATACCTTTAGGAACAGAATGGAAAGGACGTAAAGGTTCTGAGTGGTTTTTGTCTTTCTCAGTGGCATTCAAACTGACGTCTAAAAGGTGAAATACCACACATTAGTTCCTTGGGCCGGATCCTCTTTGCAGTGCTCAAAAGTCTCTTTCTACTTGAGATTATTTTCCTAAGTGTTTCTTTAAAAGTCTCCCAAGGATCCAGAAAAATAAAAATGCTTAGCTGATCTTGTGTGAAAAGAAAAAGACTGCAAGCACACAGCAATTTCAGAGAAGCTGGCAGGAATTTTTAATGTGACTGGAAGTGTCTGAGTGACAAATTAGTAATAAAAATGTCACTAATTAGACTGTAGTAGAATCTTGATAATCAAAACTACTTGGGTGAGACTAAATATATTCAGATGATGGGGAGCCCAGATAGTGGGAATCAGCTGAACAGAGAGGCAAGCTGGCAGCTTGTTACAAAGGGAGGCTTAGAGAGATGGTGGGTTTTTTGAATAAACAAGTGCCTAACATAATTTACAGAATGCAGTCCAAAAGTAGTAATGAAAGGACAGCTGGATCAAGAATTTTAAATAGTAGGGAAACATCAGCTCCCTTGAATGAAGGACAGCGGCAGTGCTAGAACTTCTCCCTGTGGTTTTACTGAGACAAATAAGCCTGGGAAGTCTGGCTTAAACCCTCTGAAGTCTGCTGCATCCTACTAAATGGATCCTGTGTGCTCAAGGGGCCTCTTGGGTCTCCTCTTCTGCCACCAGCACAAGCTCGTGACATGGGATGCGAATAGGAATTGGGTCTGAGATGGGATAAATTACCTCTTTAAGAGGATTAGGGCTAGCTGGTTTCCTCAGGTAACTAGGTTAGTTCTGTGGTAGGAACTGGTGACCCACCTTCTGGGGAAAGGGAAGGAGACCCTGGGAGGTTTTCTTTATTTTTGGGGTAGCTGGTTTAATAAATGCAGTTTAATAGAAAGTACGCTGAAAATGCTAGAAGTTGCCCTTTGCAGGAAGATGAAAGTTTGACACCGAGGGAACAAGATGTCTGTAGAGGGAAGGAATAATCCAATGTCAGTATCAACTGTTGTGTGAGGAAGAAAAACATTCAGTCTTTGACAGGGGAATGTCTTTTAAGCAGGAGCTTTTTGATTCATTGGTTGGTAAGTTGAACTCACTTACAGGGGTGCTGTGATCCTTTAAATAATTTTTTCTGCTGGTTCTAATGCTGCATTTATGTCATTCTTCCTGTCCCTTCTCAGGTGGGATTGTGGGAGAAGTAGCACATTAAGTACCTAGTTTAGCGTTTTCATGTGTAGCAAACTTATGGTGCAAGGTGAAAGGGCCTTTGGTATAGCAAAGAAAACAACCCTGGGGAACAGGCTATAGAACATGTAGGATAAAATGGCTCTGCTATGCATGAAAAGAAATTGGGTGAAAATAACCTTATTCTGTCTTTAAAAAAAATAAATACATTTTTTTTCCTTGCTGATCCAGTCTTGTCACAGCATAGCTAGACTAAACACAAGTGCGATTCCCTTTGTCTTTTCCAATTTACTATGGTAATTACTGTAATGTGGGGTTACTGAGCTATCTCTTATATGTTGCAGCAGTAGGATCATTTGCGACAATGGCAATCATGAAGCACATTACTGCTACAGAAGCACTGATCTAGCTGTTCTTAAAAATACCACTTTTCAACACTATTTGATTTGAGGCACCTGCAGGCATCCTTCATCGTGAAGGGGGAGAGGCAGAGGTACCTCCAGAAGGTGACTTGTAGTGCCTATGCTACTGTCCTGACCCAGCTCACCCTCTTGAGTAGTCTCCTATCTTGTGCCTGTGATCTTGTGCCCTGCAAACCAGGGTCTGCAGGCCTATTTGAACCTTTAGTCCCCTTGATACTTGAAAGCCCAGGGTTTTTTCTGCTTGCCTTCCATCTGGCGCATAGAGGCTTGCTAGAGCATCTATTTTCTGACATCTCCTACCTTGCCCTCAGCCTGGTTTCTGATGATAGAACTCTTCCACACCGAGGGCCACCCTTTTCTTCACATCCTGCTTCATAAATAGTTAATATTTGGATATTTCAGGCTTCCCCCTGGCGAACCTTGCATTCATTCACCAAGAATTTACTCACAAATTGGTATCATGCTTGAATGATCAAGGGATGCTTACACCAGGGGTGGCTGTGACTTCTGCTTGAGGTCAGAACCTATTATCTTAATTGATAATTGGAGAATGAGATGTGATTCATATTTAAGTGGACTTATCAGGAAGGTAGTCAGCTTTTCAGTTAGCTAGTAACTTCTAAATCACTCTGTCAGTGTGAGGGGTATTTATTGCAATGGGTGTGTGTTTTAGTTCCAGCTTTAAGATAATGCTTACACCCTCCGGAAAGGACAGTCTTGCTTCCAGAAATAAATAGGTTTCCCACAGGGAAATCATGAGTGGACTAATTGGGCTTCTATAGTTATCTCACTGCAGTATATGCAACCATAATTATTCACAAATTTGTGTCCGCCTTACCTCCATGATGAAGGAAGTGTGTGTAAATTATTTCTGCACCTGGACTAACTCAGTAAAATATTAAATGAGCTTGTCTGATGCTGATAGATGAAAGTCATTTTACACAGGAAAACAATGCTGATGATTATGAAAGACAGGCTGGTTGAGTTAAGGGCTGATCATGCACAAAGACTGCTGTGAGTTAACAGATCAAATTTACACCTCAGTTCCCTGTTGCACTAGTGTTGCAATTAAAAAATCAGTTGCAGCTTTTTTGGCAGCTGCTTGGGTGACTTCACCAGCTTGTGAGTGGGAGCACTTTTCTGGGAACATGGACAAGTCGAAGCCTGTGCTGGTATGTAACATAGCACCTCATATTACTGCATTTTTAAAAAATGTCTCAGTGAAGGGTGTACAGTGGACAGCCACTTTTCCATATATTGTAGTAAGTGCAGTAATTCCCTAGAAAATGTCAAACTTAAAAAAATATTTTACCTGCTTACAAAGTCAGTGGTGCTCTGAGCTACCCAGTAGTAAGAAACTATATATTTCAATGGATAGAAATGTACAGTTTCCATCTACATTTTCTCTTTAGTCAATATTGTGGCAGGGTAGTGTGAGGCTCTCTGTATGCTAGCAATCCTTATCATATCCACATGTGGGATGTTCTTTTGTCGAGCAGCTTTCTAAAGTGCTTCTTCAGTGGGTCCAAGTCATTTCCATTGCTAAGCAGCTTATAGCCGTGGGAGATTTCTAAATGTATATATTTAAGCCTTCAATAAGAAAGAAAACAGGTAAAACTCACACATAAGACAAGAATTACAAGATGCTCCCCTTTTAATAATGCTAAGTTCCTCCGACATGGAGATGCTAATGATTTAGATACTTGTTGTATATTGGCTAATGGTTGCTTAATGCCAAAACTAAATTTAAGTAGTGAAAAGTCATTAGACAATACAGTTGAAGATTCTTAACATCAAATAGAGGTTGCAATCTGGGACAGGCTAAAGATAACTAAAATAAAGCAAATGAGCAGGCTGTTAAGGAACCTAGCTCATTTATTTACAGGTGTGAGGCTTTCTCCTTAGTTGATCATACTATTAGTGGATGCCTGTACAAAATTAGAAGGAAGTCTGGCGGCGTGGGTATTTTTTGGGTAGTGGGTAATGCTCTATGATATGTGTCTGTTAAAGAAAATAAAAGAAGATATTGTCCCAAAGCTGGCTGTCCAGAAACATTGTGGTTAGGGTGAACAGGAAAGCATTGGGTTGTTCTTGTCGTAGCACAGTGAAAAGCATTAACTACAACCTCCCCTTGACCACATCACAGTTCATGCTTTCGCATGACCTACACCCTCATGCCCTGAAGTTAGTCAAGGTGCTGTATACTCGCACAAGCAAAGGTGCAGTACCTGTATGTGGGAGGGATGTTGCAGTTCTTCATGCCAGCTCGTATTAACTGCTGAGAATTAATAGAATAGCCTGTCTGTTGCTTCTATATCCATGTAAAGTTATGTCATGTAAGCGATATGTGATTGTGCTGTCTGTTTTTCTTCCTAAATAAGTTTTGAATTGGCTGGCCAATTTATACAAATTTGAGAGAGGGACAGAAGTATCAAAAATAAGAAGGTGCAGTAAGCTTGGTGAATATAGGTAGCTAGTTGAGAGAGAGACTAATGTTCCCGCTAGTTCCTGACCTAGCTTCTCATTGAAATTATAGCATAAGTTTACTACTAGACACCAGAAAACACATCTTGTGCAAGCACCATGATTGCCAGCCACAAAAATGAGATTTTGGAAGTTTTCTTACTTAAGAGAACCAGCACTGTGGCATGGTTACCATTTTCCCTCCCCACTCTCCTCTGTAACAGTTAACTACCAGCCCCCGCCCCGCCTCCCCCTTTTTTTTTTCTCAAATGTGATACATGTTCACAGCAATATTGATGAAAGTAAACAAAATGGAGCTGTGATGGCTGACACTCCTTTAAAAAGATGGGATAAGAATCAATGTGTGCTAAGTGCAAGTGGATAACAGGGAGTGGCAGAAGAAAGGAATTGTTTGGGGTTTTTTTAGCTACTAAGAAACATTGCTCTCAGTGCAAAGGTAAAACATAATATCTTTCTTTTTATAATGAAGTTTTGTGTAACCTGACTAATGGCAAGGAAAAACCCTAACAATTTGTGCATGTTCTCTTTAGAAGAGAAAGAAGGAAGATGCTTCTGTTCAAGAGATGGAGTGGAAAGCTCCCTTTTAAAACCTTTCTAATCTAAAAGAAGACTGACCCATCTTTTAGTGAGTCTCATATACACTGATTTTTTTTTTATGGTCTCTGACCTCATTAGTGGTTGCTGGAAGTAATTAAAACCCATAGCAGAAGATCATAATGGAAGGTAGGACAAAATAATATAATTGAGTACAATAATGTAGGCTTTTAGATATTGTTGCATATTATTGTACATTATCTGACTTACTCTTCTCCACTGTACAAATGGCTTCCTTAACTAAACTGAACCACGTAGTACAAAAAAAAAGAAAAGTGACGATATCCCTGAAGACTCTACTCCTTTTCATTCTAATTCTGTGAACAAAAGTGAGAGTTAAAGTTAGGGCACAAAGAATGGAGGGCTGAACCCAGTCCTAGCGTAGGAAATACCGTGATATGGTGTGCACTGTTGTGCATCTGTAGTTTAACTAAAAATGAGTATGCCTTCCTACGAGGGAAGTTAGCTGTATTGGTTTTGTGTGGCAGAGTTTTGGTAGCAGGGGAGGGTTACAGGGGTGGCTTCAGTGAGAAGCTGCTGGAAGCTTCCCCTGTGTTCGAGAGAGCCCATACCAGCCGGCTCTAAGATGGACCCGCCGCCGGCCAAGGCCGAGCCAATCAGCGATAGTGGTAGAGCCTCTGGGATAACATTTTTAAGAAGGAAAAAAAGTTGGGACAGATGGAAACAGCAGCCAGAGAGAGGAGTGAGAACATGTGAGAGAAACAGCCCTGCGGACACCCAGGTCAGTGAAGAAGGAGGGGGAGGAGATGCTCCAGGCGCTGGAGCAGAGATTCCCCTGCAGCTCCTGGTGAAGACCACGATGAGGCAGGCTGTCCCCCTGCAGTCCAGGGAGGTCCATGGTGGAGCAGATATCCACCTGCAGCCCAGGGAGGACCCCACGCCGGAGCAGGTGGGTGCCCGAAGGAGGCTGTGACCCCGTGGGAACCCCACGCTGGAGCAGGCTCCTGGCAGGACCTGCGGATCTGTGGAGAGAGGAGCCCACGGAGCAGGTTTTCCAGCAGGACTTGTGACCCCGTGGGGGACCCATGCTGGAGCAGTGTGCTCCTGAAGGACTGCACACCGTGGAAAGGACCCCCGCTGGAGCAGTTTGTGAAGAACTGCAGCCCGTGGGAAGGACCCACATTGGAGAAGTTTGTGGAGGACTGTCTCTCGTGAGAGGGACCCCACGCTGGAGCAGGGGAAAAGTGTGATGAGTCCTGCCCCTGAGGAACATGAAGTGGCAGAAATAATGGGGGATGAACTGACTGTATTCCCCATCCCCCTGTGCTGCTGGGGGGGTAAGTAGAGAATTCAAGAGTGAAGTTGTGCCTGGGAAGAAGGGAGGGGTGGAGGGAAGGTGTTCTGAGATTTGGTTTTATTTCTCATTCTCCTACTCTGATTGATTGGTAATAAATTGAGTTAATTTTCCCCAAGTTGAGTCTGTTTTGCCTGTGACGGTAATTGGTGAATGATCTCTCCTGTCCTTATCTGGACCCACAAGCCCTTTGTTATATTTTTCTCTCCCCTGTCCAGCTGAGGAGGGGGAGTGATAGAACGGCTTTGGTGGGCACCTGGCATCCAGCCAGGGTCAACCCACCACATTAGCTTTTCTTCTTTTTTTTTTTTTTTTAATGGGGAAAAAAAAAAATCCATGTGAAATCTTGAAAGTGTTTTGTTTTAGTTTCTTCTAGTGAACTATCTAGTAGGCGTAGTAGAAAGTATGGGAAGTGCTAACTCTTTGTCTCAGTCTTTTGCACTAGTGTTCATTCTGAGGGTGGAATTTTCTTCTGGGGATCCAGGTGAGATTCCAGGGATGACTAGGGGTTTGGCTATAAAAGGAGAGAGTGCTTGTGTGATATCTGAAGAACTCTATTAAAACATTTATTAATTGCCTGTATATATAAAAATCAAGCCAGCGTAATGTGATTCTGCGATTCTATGATTGTATGCATAATGGAGATCGCTCCTTTGGTGCCCATTTGATGGGCAGCGCCTTAAAATTTGCTATTGCTCACTGGAGTGTTGCAGATAAGACTTTTTTTTTTATAACACCTCTTGGCTCACTTTCACTGTCCTCTCTTATTTTAAATGTGTTCTAGCACTTCCAGTCAGTGGCTGAATTTGGCAGAACCTGTATCAGTGTGCTGTCAGATAGTATACTGCACTCACAAAAGGAAGTGGTTGTGCTCACTTTGACCCCTCAGAGCTGTAGAGCAGGAAGGAGTGGGACTCTGCCTGGATTTCCTGATGTTCATGCTTTGAATGAAAATGGCTTTGTGCCCTTTTTTTTTTTTTTTTTTTTTTTTTTTTTTTTTTTTTATATGAAGCTTTGTATAAAACCTCAGATAACAAAACAAAGAGGTAGCAGAAAATCACTCTACTAATTCACTCTGCTTATAAAAAAACATCCCCTCAAGCTGTATATCTCAGGCAAGGCAGTGAATGAGTAGATGCTCTGGGATGATTTCTGAAGATTGTCAAGTGCCGATCAGTGAGGGAAGTGACTTGTGGCGTTGAGCGTTTTGCATTGCTAATGCTGTGCACCTCTTTACTCTGACCTTGCAGCCAAACCTAGAAAGACCTCTTATCTTTCCTTCTCCTCCTTCAGTCTCCATTGTGAGTCTTCCCCACTTAAAATGATAATAGATTTTATTCCCCTGTTGAGGATTGGGGTTTGAATCTATTGAAGGCAGCTACAGCTGGAAATTTAACCTCTAAAGGAGTCTTGATTCCCGTGGGGCTGGCAAAGCTGTGCGTCCCTAACAGGTATTGTAGACCACCAGTATGTGTGCAGTAATAAGGCTGTAGCTCCTGAGAAGGGAATAATCCCTTTAATGTGTCCACCTTTTCCTGACAGAGTGGTGTAAAACAGGCAGCAATGAGGCCAGAATTAAGCAGTAAGTAGATAATGCCATGACTGAAAGAGTATTGTATTAGCCTACTAGTTCTCAGAAAGGTGGTATGTGCCACCTAATACTAGAAACATTACTGAACCATTGGAGGAAATCAGCTGCTTATAGTGACTGTATATATGGTGATAGAGAAACTGTCCAGGGAGGTGGTAGTAGATGTAGGTTTCATGGAAGGTTCTTTTTAGACTCACTGTCTTAATGTTTGCAAAGTTGCAACTTTGCCATATAGTAATTTTATTAAAGTTATCAAGATATTATCACAGCTTCCAGACTCAAAACCATAGGAGAACTTACGAAATAAAAACTGGTTTGCATCTTAACCCCTCTTCATAGAGAGTAAATGGAGTTGCTACAGCATTGTAAATTTTCAGTCAAGAACTTCTTTTTTTTTTTTCCCCCCACTAAGACTCATCTACAGCATTTTACCTAGAGTGAAGAGAGGATCTGAAAGTGGGGTATAAATTAATTAAATGCCCCTTTTCTCTGGCAATGTAGAAGAGACCTTAGGCAGAGCAGTGAGGAGGGTGTTTGTGTAAATGCAACTGCTTTTCAAATACCTTCGTTTAGCTTATGTACATTTTATGTACGTAAGTGAATAATGAATGTATGTTAGGTGTTATCATTGAATAGACTGGGACTCACAAGAATGACAAGACCTAGATCTGCAATGAGTAAACTCTTTTGAAATAAATCCATGGGTTGAAGGAGAGAAATGGGGGGGGAAGTTGTAAGGTCAAAGTATAGTGGTGCAAGAATGACTAATGCTAATTCTTTCTGCTTATTCTAGCAACTGAAGTGGCTAGGAGAACATAAACTCTGTTGTGCTGATCTTACTTCATTTGGTTTCTGGATAGCTGTATCGTCACAGACACACAATTTTGGTAGCAGCACACATCATCTTAGTAATTCTTCACTAATGTTATTGAGTAGTGGGGGCTGTTAGTGTTCCTAAAACAGTAAGATGCAGACGAAATGGATGCTTAATATGCAGAATATCAGAATGTGCATTCATACATAAATTAATCATATTTTCTGCCAAACGTGGGACTACGCTCTGTCTACTGGACATACATAACGCTCACCACTTCTAGCCATTTTTATGTACCATCACTTTTTGTGGGCCATCTACATAAACTTGACTATGAAATACAAATTCCACTAATTGCAGTAATACTGAGTTCTCTGTGTTTTCTGCGGCTTAAGGAGGTGATTTATGCCTTTGTGGTTTAAGGAGGCTAAATATCTCAGCAGTGCAGTGGATATTTGTGTACATAGTGCCTATTAAAGTTCATGGGAGTTTCCAAACTCATCTTCAGCACATAAATTGATGGAGCGAGTTGTAGAGTGTGCTAATATCCTATTGCTTCCACTTATGTTGTACTTTTCATGGGAACATCTTAATGGCTGTACAAAGGGACTAAATCACAACTAGCTATATAAAAAGCCAGTGATGAATAAATGAGTAAGTAGATTTAATAGAAATGTAGTGAGTGACTCAGCCAATCTGATTTGTGTGGGAAGCAAGTTTAATAGATCTAAGATAAAGTATTTCTGGTTCCCAGATGTGGTATGAACTCAAACGGTCAATTCTGCAGCAAAAGCAACATAGAATAAATGGAGCGAGAATATTTTTTTAGTGTTTCTCATGTGACAAAAGGCAAGTATGCAGATTCTCATTGTAATAGAAGGAAAAGAATAGACACTTCTTCATCCCAGTCCCAACTGAAGTATATGGGCAGACAATGCATAGTAACATGAGGAAATATAAGGATTCATGGGAAAACTGTGCAGTGCAACCTACAGCAGCAAACACAAAGGAGAGCCTTTCTCTTCTAGAGCTAGTGGCTAAGGTTTTCAGCCAGACACTAAATAAGTAAGTAAATCCTAACTAGCTATGTAATAAAATAATGATAAGTGCAGTAATTATAAGGAATAATTAAATCAATTCAAACCTCCTAATTTGTGCCAAGCACTAAATTTTAATTATAGCAACATATGAATCTTCATAGTGTAAATAGACAGCATGGCAAAATTAAAGCAAACATTTATACTCAGACTGGGACAGTGCATTTCTTTGTTAATGTCTATTTCCAGGATTAGATCTAGATTATATAATCCAGATTGCTTGAATGCTTTAATTCTAAACTATCTTCCATTTGCTTCTATTTTCCATAATTCTCTCAGCAGAATCTTTTAGGGTCTTTTGTCACTGCATGATGATGTTTTTTAAAAAAATTTGGTCAGAAGCTTTCAGTGGTATCGGAAATATATGGAGTGTCAGCGACAAAAAGGCATATTCCTCCTTGTCCCCAGATGGCAATGTTCTAGGAATTTCTGATGCAAGGAGAGTTCAGATTTGGCAGTGCTAGGAATATGTTTCAGAGCATACAGAGAACAGTGTGTTTGGGGGATCATGCTTTAGCTGAGCTGTATTCCTGAAGAGTTTAATCTAGGAATAGTACATTTTCTATGTGCACAGTAACCAAAGTGTCCAGTGCTTGTTAATGAAGAGTTAATTCCAAAGAAACCTTCAGTTCAGCCATCGTGAAGACAATTAGCAATTTCTTACCTGAAACTGGACATAGGATTGAAACATGGGAGCATATTGGAGTAACTGCCCTTCTGCCTAATGTCAGGAACACATAAGGAGGTATCAGTTCTTGGAGTTGACTTTGCTGTTCATCTTTTGGGTACAAGTGTTGCCAGCGTGTAGAGGCTGGGTAGCAAGAAGCAGGACTCTCTGCAGTCTGCTGTCACAGATGTTGGCCTTGGATGTGTAGCATCACTGACTATTTCTAAGATCCAAGCGGATGTATGATACTGACAGAACCTAAAATTTGGTTTCTTCTTTAATGTCCTTTCTTTTTGAGAAACTATCAAAATGGGTGTATAAAATTATCAGAGAGGAAGGGGTGGGGTAAAGGGTAGAAAACATCAGCAGTAAAATCTGGAAAGTTACAGAGACTTATTCAAGCCAGCCATCTGTCTCTAAGGCAGCTCCAATGCACAAAAATGCCTGTCTTTGAGGATTTGGATGTTTTTCTCGCAGTATTGAGGACAAAAGCAGAACTCACATGTGCCTGCTAGTACATGCAGCACTGCTTCCCCCCCCCCCCCCCCAACACTGTCTATCCTCAAGGACAAAAACAGGGCCAAATATGGAAGAAACACTCTTCTGGAAAAGCTTGCATCTTAAAGGCTGCCTGTCCTCAGATAGAGAAACATATTTAATGGTAGGAGCAGAAGGCTGTTTGCAGAAAAGAAACTGGGTCTGAGATTAAAACAGGGGCCTGGGGGAATTCACTGTGTTTGAAGAGCAGCCGGAGCAAACAGGCTGCAAAGCTGCATTTGTCTCGTTAAGCACACACAGACCTTCCACCATGAGATGCCTTGAGAGCTTGAAATGCTGTGGTGTTAGCATGAGGTTGAATCTGTATATAATTAGCATGTATTAGTACCACTGGTTAAGAGTAACAGCTGAATCTTAAGTTGACATCTTGTCTTGTTTTGTCCAGCTCACATATATGTTGTTCCTAAATTCTCAGCCTCTGCATTAGTTGTCTTACTGGCTGTCATGTAGTCCTATTGAAAAGAAAAATTTATTCAGGGTGCAAACATGCTGACTTCTCATGGTGGGTCAGGAGACATTTCATGACCGCTGCCTTTGGATGTAAAAGCATATATATAGCCTGTTGGAAGCTTTTTCTTCAAATTGTTTCTTCCCCTCCCCAACACCCCCCAGTAAGAATCCTTGAATGACACTACCTGCTAGGAACGTTTGAGTGCTAACTTTTCCCCAGCTACTCCCCTGTGTATCTGTCCCTGAATTTCTGCGTTTTGAAAGAACTAAAGGCAGTGAAGCATATGCTGAAGGTGCAAGTCCCACAGAGAATATTTTCTTCATACTTTTTAATACATATCTGTTACCATGTAAACCAATTTTTCTAGCTGGACATATTATAAAAATTGATAGTGCAGTATTGTGTTCTTCAATTTTGTGCAATAAGAAGACTGGCTGCCCTGTTTCTCCGCAAGAGCTTCTTCAGCTTTAGATGTCAGCTCTGTCTTCCTCCTCTTCCCCTCTCTCCTCAACCTGGCTTAAAATCCATGTCATTCAGCAACTTGTGTTAATACCTCATGCAAAAAAAAGGCCACCCTGTATTTCATAAAAAGTAAGAAAACAAAATCTGCAACATGCCTATGGGCTACCTTCACTTCAGATATGAAGAGCAAGAGAGTGAAAAAAATGCCACTGTCTTGATCAGTAATTTAGGTGGGTAGTATCTTGAAGAATATCAGTGGATACTAAGTGCTTTGACAATTGGGACAGAAGAGCCCCAGCTTTAAGCACCAAGTATTGGCTTTCACTTAGAAAACCGCAGGTCTCTGCTAGTGTTGATTAGAGAAGATTAGTACCTATCAAGAAATTATTAATAGTGAGCTTTGGGTTGAGTGTCATTTAAAAAAAAAATATATAGGGGCAAGGGGAAGGTTTCATTAGCAATAAGAGATTATTATAGGCAGCCAGTTTTGAGAAAAAGAGCTTCGTTTAACAGGAGTGCCTCAGCCTCTTCTATAATCAGGCTATGTTTGTCTTCTAGTTCCCCACTTACTTCAGCTTCCTTATCAATCTAAGTCCCTCCTGAAACTTTCTGCACATGCTCTTGTTGCTAATATCATATATCAGGAAGGGAATATATGCTTTTAAAACTTTCTGCCCTATTTCTCAAGGACCCACAGAAATCCTAATAAATCCTAATCCATAGAAATTACTAATAAATCACAAGGTAATTGTGGTGGCTGTCTGTATGCTAATACTGTTTTTTAAATCAACTGGCAGAGCTGAATGATGACTGATAAAACCTTTTGGTGTGGTGAGACGATTGTAGTTGTATGTGATGCTCTCTTGCAGAGCAAGCATAGCTTTGGCTATTAACAAACCTTCTTTGGGCTGTGGTCTCACAGACCTCTCTGTAGGCTTCTCCTTTTCCTTCTTTATGTCCATTCTGCAACACTGATGGGAGTCTGATGGCTCCTGGTTTCTGCTCAGGATTTCTGTTGTAGATCTGGTGAAGGCACAGGCATCAGAAGTCCTGAGGGCATGGTAGCACAGAAGAAGTATAGTATGACTTAATTTGTAGTAAGTGGTATGTGTCATTTTTATGCTGTCAAGGGATGTGCCTTGGGGGTGATGTGTTTTTCTTCTCATCACTGCGTGAAGTAAAGATGTTAATTGCTGAGACAGTCTCAAGTATCTGTTTTGCTTCCTCCAGCAGAGTTTCATATTTCTGTGCAGCTAGCTGGCTGTGTCTGAAGTTTTGCTTTCACTTGCAGCTAAGGATGAATTTGTTGGGCTTTTTTTTCTTAAACATTTGAGATTTAAGTTTTTAAGGTGAAAGTAAATATGCATGGAGGCTAGGTGAGTGTGAGGAGAAAAGGCATATCAGTTAGTTCTAAAGCTTGGCTGCCAGTTTTTCCTCAACTGACTAAACTTCAAAAGGAGGTTGAGGAGGTTGCATATTTCTGCCACAGACTTCTTCCCATACTTTTCAGCACTTTGCAAGAAGGCAGTTTTACTAGTGGTCAAAGCAGTATGCTTTTTGCTGAGGAAGATAAATCAAACTGCTTCTACTTTATCTCCCCAGGATTTGTGGGGGTTTTGTTTGGGGGGTTGGTTTGTTTGTTTGTTTTTAAAGTGAAGCTAGAAAGCAGCTTGACTGTTGCCGTAGGTCTGAGGAGAACGAAGCACCACCTTTGCGCCTTTGAGAACAGTAGATCTGCAGTGCTATTGCTGTGCAATGATCAAAAGGAGGAGAGAAGCAAAAGCAGCGGGAGCAGAAAGTGAAAAATGACTTTTGGATTTCAAAATAAGCTTGTAGCAAATAGGAGGATAGGGTTTTGAATTGAAGGATTTTCAAAATAGCAAAAAGATCTTCCAGCTTCTCGATTTGCTATTTCTATGGTGTTGGCCTTGGGCAGCTGCATTCCTGGAGCTGCCTGATAACAGCTCAGAGCTGTGCTTGGCTGGATCAATAAGGTGTATCCAGTAGTGTCTGAAACCTGTAAATGAAGCATTTTCACCTTTTCTTTATCATGCTTTCTTTTCAGACGTGTTATTGTCCACTGCTGCAGCGTGTCATGAAACTTGGGAGCACACAGGGGTGTGCTGAGAGGCTAAGTTAGGCCATGTTGTAACAACGTGTAAAAGCCTGATGTGAAAACCTCTGGGATTTCTCTTAAGAAGAGAATTTCCCAGGTATGGCTGGCATAGGAGGGGATGGGAGTTGTAAAAGCAACCTTTTTTCTCTTTTTGTCTTTGTTTTCCTTCCCACAGTCCTCCATTTCCAGAAGGGAACAAGAAAATAGTTGTTGTTCCCTGGGTTTGCAGCTCTGTTTCACTCTCATGTGTCCTGCGCAAGATGGCAAGGAAGGTGTCACAGAACAGCCAGAACCTGGTCTGGCTTGGGTAGCTATGGATTCGGGGACACTGAGGAGGAAGGGAAGTAAAGTTCTGCAGCCGTTTGTCATTCAGATGGTAGGAGGGCGGTAATGTGCAAGGTCCATTTCTGCTTGTCTCGGGCAAAATCCTACTCACCCTTCATGCATTCACCTGACAAGCCAAACCACAAATTCTCCATGCAGAGCGCCATGAGATGCATAGTCCTTGCATATCTGAGGTAGTTACGGGATGATGAGACTGAATATGGCAGTGGTCCCTCGGTGGCTCTACCTCTCACTTTGAAGACAGGACTAAGCAGGTGTGCAGCTTGTTTTCAGGGTGACCTAGCAATTTGGTTTCAGCAGCCACCACTGCTTTATTTTGCAGCTGGGGGAGTGTATGACTGTGGCAGCACAATCAGTATATGTGTAGTATGATATCATTTTAACACAGGAGCAACACTGAAGATGCTGTGGCTGACAGGTAGAAACCTGAAGTGCGAAAGAAGCAGCTGAATCTCTTCCTCTTCCTGACAGCTGCCTCAGGATACGACAGAACGAAATGAGAACTGGAATCTGTTCATCCCCTTTTCTGTGCTGCGTGTGGTGCAGTGTTAATCCTTTACGAGTTTCTGGCCAATGAGGACTTGTTTATGGCACAGTATATATTAAAGTCTTTTGCGTGTGTGTCATTTCAGGGATAATATTACTACATAACACTGCATAGTAAATAACAATCTTTCATTTGTTATTACAATTTAGGATAGCAATTGAAGTACTTTGAATTGGGTGGAGAAGAAAAGGTCAAGGTGTGAAATGACTTCCACGCAGGCAACACAGCTGTAGAAAAGCAGAGAATTGTACCTCAGTACTCTCAGTTTCATTTTCATGCTGCAAAAGCAAGCTCATCATTCTTCATCTTCAGATATTTTTTAGTGAGTATGGCCTGTCTAGTAGGGCTTTGAGAGAAATGTGTATATTCCCTCTTCTGACGGGTTGTGCGCAAACACACAACCTAGCTCTCACCAGACTCGGTTTGCACCCGTCTTGTTTGTAATATATTAGATTTCCTTTGATTCTTACCCTGGTGAAATGGTGAGAATGAAAACAGTGGTTTTGGTTTACATCTTGACTTCTTTTTTATTATTATTATTTCTTAGATAGGTGCTGCTCTTATATTTATTGTGACCAGCAAGGTCTGCAAATACTTTTATTTTGCAGAAGTTCACTGGAGATAGTGAAAATTAATGTCCGAGTTGTCACTTCATTGTTTTCCACAAGGCAAAACTCCCTCTTCTCTGAGGGTCTTTGCCCAACAAAAAATGTCATTAGTCTTTTATTTATTGTACCTCTTGATTCAGAGCATTGGTTAAGCATCCACACTTCTTTAAATAAGTCTGCCTTGGAATTTATGTACTATATATAATGGCAGCATAGCCACATGATGTTATCTACCAATAGGGCTATTTTTAACATGCTTTCCTGCATGATTTCTTATCATCATCTTCCATTCACCTTTGTCTTGGTTACAGCCTGTTAATGATGAAGGGAGCTGATTTGGGTGAAAGTTCACCATTAACTTAATTATCTTTTATTCATGTACACTGCATTACTGCAGTATATGCTGATTGTTACCTCAGTCTTTTTCTTACCCCGAGTTCTGCATTTGCACTGCAAGTTGCCTGCTAAAAATGTGCCAAGGTTTTTTTGGTTTGTTCTAAATATAGTGACTACAGGATTCATGATTGACTGTTGATCCTTTAGAAGTTACAGTGTGGAGTTGCAGTATTGGTATTAGAGTGAGAAAAGGGCTGCGGTTGAATGGATGTTTCTAGCTGAGGTTTCCTACCTCCTGTACTCCTTGTGCATGACCCTTAGCATAGGAGACTTTCACATGTACCATCACTTTCTGCTGGAATCCCAAAAGGCTCTTGTTTAGAAGCCTAATTGAGATTTCAGTGCATAGATGAATGGCAGTGTGATTCCTTCTCACCCCATGGTGTTGAGCACCAGCATATTGTTACCTGTTATCTCAACTTTGACCTCTGTGGACAGAAGGTGCACACACTAAGTCTAAAGCTGGTCAGAAAGTACCTCTTTTCCTTTGTGGAAAAACCCCCACAGAACTTAATTTTTGCTTTTATTCAAAATCCTGAATGCTACACAAAGCCAAATTCCATGTTTTCATCCAAGTTGTGCTGCTTTGCCTTCCCACCTCAGCAGGAAGAAGTGGCTTCCTTGACTCACGCTGTGATTTGTACTTGTGCTTCTAAGGAGCCTGACCTGACTGTGCTGGAGTGCTTCAGCCTGAAAGATTGACCTGTGACTGAAAGTGGTTGAGAATCCTGCATTTATTTATCCTCTTATGCTGTTGTCACAGTTGGCTTTAATTTCTTACACAAAAGTTGACTTGAAGTAAGTTTACTGGGTCGTACTGTCTATACCATAGCTTATGTTGTACTC
Organism: Astur gentilis; assembly: GCF_929443795.1. Taxonomy (NCBI): domain Eukaryota; kingdom Metazoa; phylum Chordata; class Aves; order Accipitriformes; family Accipitridae; genus Astur; species Astur gentilis. The sequence goes on along the minus strand of NC_064893.1, from coordinate 6,529,391 downwards.
ATAAGAGCAGCCTTCATTCAAATCTGCATCGACGTTGCGTGTCCCTGTTTTTCAGTGTTACCTGCAGCTATGAAAAAAACAGAGCACCAGGGTATGCTATGAAATGACCTCAGAAAGGGCTTTGGAAATGACAGCCTGGCACGAAGTTTCTAAACCAGTATTTAGGAACTTAAGTACTTACACTTTGCTAGCAGCAGAGAATACTCTGGTTCTGTTAGGCTTGGCTGGTTCTCAGAGCAGTCCTCCTCTGATAAGTTGTTTCAGGTGTGAAATTAATGCTTATAATCTGAGAGTGTTGCTTTAAAACAGTTTTTATTACACCTGTACATATTTTTAGCATGCAGCTCTGAATGTTGCATGACCAACCTTTTTCCTTCTCAAGTGTCTTTTATAAATCACGGCATATTGATATACCGTCACATCAATAAATTAAGTTAAGGGACTAACCTAAACAAATGCCAAAATCATTAGCAGTTAATTAACCTTCTGTACTTCTCTCCAAATTGACTTCGGTTTAATTGACGACATGGGCTCAGTTCACTTGCTCTGTGCTCATACAAACAAACAAAACGAACATGACACAAAATTGAATTGGGAAGGGGAAAAGGGAAAGCAAGAAAAAGAATGGAAAAGACGTGCGAACACATCTCCATCACAGAGTACCAGCAGCAAAATATTAACTGTGTGGTTGCAGCAGCAGAACTGGGACAGGATGGGTGATGCTTAGGACCTCGCTGTGCTGCTCTTGCCCCTGGCACTCAGTAAGAATATCCTGTTGGGCTGGGTGGCAAAGGTTTCAGCTTACTAGGGTTTGTTGGGGGGTTGGGGTGGGGTGGGGTGTTTGGTTTTTGGTTGATTGGTTTTGTGGTGGGTTTTTTTGTGTGGTGTTTTTTTTTGTTTTTTTTTTTGGTTTTTGTTTGTTTTTTTTTACCACCCCCCCCATCCCCACCTCCCCCCAGTTTCCTAAACAGGCATGATAGCTCATAAAAAAACACCTGCTTTTAAGTCAGCGAGAGGCTCTTGGAGCTATGTTCATTGATGTGTTTTTATTGAACTTAATAACAGATGTTCTATTCTTATCATTCTTCCTTGTTTCCAAGTTACAAACGGGAAGAGCGTAGTTCATCTAAGCTTGCTGGAGAGCATGAAAATGACTTCCCGTTCCTTCTCTGGCATGATCTTAATTTAAGACGGCACTTGTTTGATGTATACAGTGAATCGTGAAATCAGTTGTGCTTGCTTAGGTACTGGAGTATTTTGTACCCTCATCCGGGAACCTGTGTCGGGTATTCAGCCTCTGTGCCTGCGTGCTCTGGGCAATGTGTTAGGTTACGGACCAGAGAGGAGGTTTGTACTTATACCCTCCCGGGGAGGCTTCCGCGAGGCTCTGCATCTGTGGAGGCATTACTGGTGTGAATGATTTTCAAGATCTGACCTGAATTTGACTTGGTGGTGGTGGCATATTGTTAATGCTTCACTGCTTTTTGCTCCCCTCTGGAGCTGTGCACCTGTAACCCAGTCCTGCTACCTTGCATCATGGAGAAATGTCTGTTGTTTTGGTGAAAGCACAGTGCCCTGATGGTGGCTGCTCTGTGTGGGACGCTCTTCGGGCTGATGGATTAATGTACTTTTTAAGAACATTAAAAGAAGCTTGATGAGTTTAACCACCCTACTGAATATGTATGATTCAAAAGTATTTGTGAGAAACATTGTTGAAAGAACATAACTTTCACTTGAGAGCTTTTTTTTCCCCCCTTGTTTTACTACCTCATAAATAAATATTGCTATACTAATGGTCTTCAAATGGTTTAGCGTAACCTATTACCTTGAATTTTTCACAGTTAATATCAAGTTCCATATACCTAAAATATTAACCAAAAATTTCTGAAACAGCCTTTGCTGTTGAAAAGGTACTGTGTTGACAATAAATATTGTTTTTCTGCTTCCAAAGGAAGTTTACACAAATTAAGTTTTGTCTCGTTAGAAAAAATGCTAAAAATCTTTTCCTTTAACTTGCTAGTGTATTTACAATGTTAATATGCATAGAATCAATTTGTATGTATGTATACAAATAAAAAGTGCAGAGCTTGGTGTTTTGTTTGTTTGTTTGTTTGAAGGCAGTCCCTACCAATTCTAGTAGATTCAAAAAATTTATCCTGCCAAAGAAGGGGATAATGGAATAAAAGTAGCGGATCCTGCTATAGACTATAATAAAATACAGTATGCTTGTAGATCTATATGAGCTGTGAAAGAATAATTTCCATTTTCTTTCACTTTGAAAGTTATTTGTGACTGCTAAACTTGTCTGGATTATCCTGTTTCTTCTGGAAATGGTCTTATATAAAGTTCTGCTTGATCTAGTTTTGTTAAAAATTATTTAATATATGTATTTTTCTATTTTCTACCCTCAGATGCTTGTCTTGAGTTTAATGACTTGGAAGCTGCAGAGGAAATTGTACATTTAAAACCCACAAGAAATAACATGTTAAAGCTGTATATTTAAATCCATAGGAAACAGGCTTGTCCTGTGACTGTGCTAATAAGAAAAATTTATGTATATAAATGTGCACACAGAGCTTCTCCCACTTTACTTATTTCTCCTCGCTTCTTCCCTCATCCCCTTTTCTAAGTTGAGCACTCCTTGAGGGAGTTTGCTTTGAACATACTGCAGAGCTGCTGGGAAATGGATTTGTGTGTTAATTTTTTGTGGGTTCTAAGTTTGCTGATAACTTTTTCCTTCTGTGATCAGATTTCCTTTTATTAGTTAATGCTGACTTTGCTGCATTTGGACTACATTCTCTGTCCCTCTTGATGAGTAGCAAAGTTACAACCACCATAAATGGAGACAGCATGGAGGAGGAGGTGGAGTAAACAATTTATTTTCATGTGTTTGGGATTACCACATAACTCTCAAATGGCAGAGGAAAGTGGAGTTTAATGGTCACCCTTAAGTTAGAGAGGGGAAAAAAACCCAAACAAAAATAAAATTATTTACTTAAGCTTCCTCTGTGTCTGTATTACTGTCATTCTTGGTTCAGACTAATGATTAAATGATGCCTTTTTATTTATTCAGATTTGATTAGTAGGAGAGGGATTTAAATATGTATTTTCCTTCTACATTTACAGTAGCTTGGCAGGAGATATTCAAGGTGAGCTGAGTATGAGACAGTAAAAAAGGAGATTGGGAGACATCCCTCTAAAAGTGAGGAGTGCAAGATAGTTTACATGTGGGTAATCTGAGGCTTGCAACATAATTGTGTTTGAATGGGGAGAAGGTGGGAACAGATGAATTTTGTTCCTCCTTTATCCAGTCATGTCCTGTGACTTGGTCCAAATAACAAACTGTATAGCTTAGCTTATCAGAAGAAACTGGAAATTTTGATTAAAGTTTGATTCTGGCTATCTCCTGGATATTACTGTTTCACTTTGCACTGAAAAGACACTAAATGTATCCTTTAGTGTGTTTTTCATTACTCAGATTAAGTTGAAAAGCAAAGGAAAGTTTCTCTAATAAAATTTAGGTCAAACATTTTTATTTTCTAATTGTGTTCAGTGTTATAATAACATGCTTGTTTTAAAAGTATTTTACTTATCCAACTCTCCTGAACCTGAGGTGCAGTATCATTATGATGTGGTTTAACAACTAAAAAGAAACGGCTCAATCTCTAATATCTCAAAAATGCTTGTTCTGAAGCAGTGATTTCTGGTGCTTCTCTACTTCTGGCTCACAGGACCATTTATGTAGCCTAGTTATGACACCAAATTTTACAGTTCTGTGAGAAAAGCATTTGATTTGAGTTAATATTGAGTAAAAGGAGTATATGCTTGCTGGGAAGACTAGTGAATGTGTGCAGAAGGCGCAGCTGAAGTAACTGATCTCAATTGAATATAAATAATGTAAAAACCTCACTAAAGAAGATACCATGGATGATACTGAAGACCACACTTTGATCTTCATATTGTCAAGGGCATAGCAGCTTTTTGATACAGATGATGTACTCCCACAAACAGAGTTGAGATGAAAGATTTTTATTCTTTTTTAATGTATATTTTAAGGTGATTCAGTGAAAACAGAGAAATTATGGTTCAGTAGCCTCTTGTACCTTGCTTGCACTTCTGAATTTTGTTAATATGGCTTTTCAGGCTTGGCAGATATCTTGGAGTTACATGTTTGTGGACTTTTCAGCTGTCTTTTCACTGTTGGTTTGAGTGTTCTGTCTTCGATAACACTCCTTTGGATTTCATTGAGATAACAAATGGCTCAAAATTGAGGGCTGATGATGTACAGTATGAACACACAGTCCGTGCGTGGCTCTCAGTGGTGGGCTTTTAAATATCTTTATGGATTCACATCAGCTGAAGCTGAAACTTTCCTGTTCTAATGGTAGGACACCTTGGTGGAGACAACTTACTTGTAGGAGAATTACGTTTAACACAGCACTGCTCACTTTATTATGGACCTCCAGTCAGGTTGGGACATGGGCTAAGCTAGTATGAACCATGTCACAGGAGTGTTAAAGGTCTGTTGGTCACCCACAAGGAACACTTCTGCTATTACAGCAAATGCGGTAACAAAATCTAGTTTTGCTTTTAGGGCTGCTTTGCTGTATGATAGCTTAAAACTTCAACCATTTTTAAAACAGTCCATGCAACTATACAAAAGAGGAGAATAAAACTATTTAAAAATGACAAAACTACTAAAAAGACGAGTTTAATGTTGCCACACAGTAGTAAATACAGGAAGAAAACCTAGGTGGAAATATAACATGCTTTAATACTCCAAGCAACAGAAATATTTCAAGTGTACTGAATATATTGCATGTTTTAAACAGTGATCCTTTCTTTCTCACAGCACACGTTATACTCTCCTTTTTTTCTTACATTGTGATTGCATTTCCCTACATTCCCACAAACATTTCTTTAAGAAAAGTCATGCCTTTTAAAACAGAAGCATTCAGTTTGAAAATAGTTTCTGATTTTACTACTAAATATGTTTTCAAAACAATTTCCCTGAAACTTGTCTATCAAAGGGATATTGCAAGCAATACATTCCTGTTACGTATACAAAAGCCCATTACTTAAATCCAAGGAAAATCAAATTTTAACAAGCCATGCAATTCTATCATCGTTTTTAAAAAATATGAAGACAGTCAAAATCTGAGTTTTAAATAAAATTGGTGCCTGTTTGGACTGTGATCACTAACTTGATGTTATGCTTTATGTCAAGTAAAACCTTTTACAACCTTATTCTTTCCTGACTGCGGTCTGCAGGATTTTCTTTCCTTCTCTAAAGCTGCTTCACAGTGCAGGTGTATAAGCTGCTGTTGTGTCTCCCCTGGTTCAGGCAGTGTTTTCAGAGTTTGGGCTTGACTTCTGCCTCTTAAGATGGATGTAGCAGTGAAGTGTCCCTTTCCCCAAGCCTCAGCTGACCCCTGGTGTGGCTGCACACCTTCCTCGGGTCACAGACCAAGTAATCCTGGGGAAAACTCGCAGGAATAGACCACGGAGCCTGTCACCTCCTGCCTAGCTGATCAGTGACAATCACGGGAGGCTGGGTCCACTGGGTCCAGTCCACAGCAAAGTACATAATCTTGGCCCCTTTTTTTCTGACCACAGCAGATCACAGCTCAGGATCTTTGCTGAGCTGGTAAACGAGGAGAGGTCTTGCGTGCATAGAGGAGCAGAAGGAGGTGATGACTTTCTTCCCCAGAGATTGTATTTTATTAGATATGGTACAGACATAAGTAAGAGAGAGCTGCTGCATTAGGGACTGGCATTAGCAACCTAGAGGTTGCTTCCAGTGGGTATTGTGTGTTTTGTAGATATTATGTTATCCATTTTCTCTCCGCTTTGTCTGTCTTGTTTTTATTACGGTAGTGCCTAGAGAGGGCCTACGATGTGCCAGTCACTCTAAGTACAAAAACTCTTAGACCCAGTCCTGTTTGTATTAAATTTTTAAAAAAGAGAGAGAGACTGACGAACGGCAAGAGGAAAAGATGTAGTAAGGTACCTTGCTTGCCTGATGCCCCGCAGTGCCCTGATGCATGTGTAACCACACTGCTTGTTCAGATGCCGAATCTGCTGTGGCTTCTGGGAATTGCCTGTGCGAGGGCAAATGGGCTGCTGTAAGCATACTGAGGAGAGCTTGGGGTTTTGAGGCTGGAAGAAGAAAGCAGGTTCAGCTCAGTTAGATGTTTAGAAAATGGGAAAAGGAAGCAGGGCAACCCTTAGTTGACAGTTTGCTCTGTGTTACTAACTACTGCCATGGCATGGTGCTATCAGCTGGTGGCAGTGTGAAATAGTAGCCCGCTGCCTCGCTGGAGGAGGAGTGACTCTGTGTGTTCACTTTCCAAGTTCTTATACTTGTCCCCACAGGAAAACTATGAGAGTGCTTCAGAGATGCCAGCATGAAACCTTTGCTGTAGAAATGGTTTCTGTTGGTTAAAGAAACACAAAAAAGTGTTTCCAAGTATGCTCTACCTACAGCTTTAAGGGGATTCCTTGATGAGAAGCTATTTTACCTTGCTCCTTCCAGGCAATGATTGGACACTGTCCAGGATAAACCCTCTTTGCTCAGGGTTTGCTCAGCAGTTCTGATCTGCATCTTCTGTCTGTGCTGCAGGCAGCACGTTCAGGGTTTGCCCCAGTTCCCCTTTCAAGTCTCTGCATAACATTTTCTTACTATAATGTAAATCTGCTTTGTAAGTTTTCTTTTTATTTTTTTAACTAAATTAGCACCTGTAGTAGTAGGTTTTGGTAGTGGTGGTGAGAGCATTGACTTTTCTATCCCCAGCTTATAGCCATTAGGGCAAGTCAAGACCTTGTAGGATTTGTCCTTAAGCAGGAGCAGCCCTCTTTTCCATCTAAGTAAGTCACGGCACTGTTGTTCTAACAGTCTCTGGACTATGAGTTAACATTTTTCTAGCCTTGTCATTGTTTAAACTGCTCCCCTTGCCTTGTCAGCCTTTGTAGTAGAAAACTAGTTCTTAATTTCTCTGGCAGTTTCTTTGTAAAATGGCTCAATGCTGTAGCAGAAAATGGCTTTTTTGTGTCAGCGGAAACTGAAGGGCTAATATTTCAGGCATGAAGGAGTAGAAGGGAGAGATGCCTTGACAGCAGGCTGAAAACCCTCCTGAAAAAAACCTTCTTCTCCCAGGGAGGTATCAGCCTCTGCAGTTTCCAGGCGGTGTGGAAGGAAACGCGTTACAGAATCCCTAAGAGAGCAGAAGAAGGTAAAAAATGGTGCTCCTTAATACCAGCCTCTGGCTGAAATGGCACACAAGTGAAGAGCAGAACAAAGAGGCTTTCTGCCACTTGTTTTGTGCTGGGTGTAACCCAGCTGACGCTGCTCCCTAGAAGATGCAATATCCATAACCTGGGATGACTGGACTCTAGAGTGACAGAAATTTATGTATGAATTTAGCCCTAAAAGGCCGACTGCAAGAACTTAAAGGCACCATTTGGGTAATTCCCAGCTGTTCTCAGAGGAATCAATGATGAGCTTTGCTCCAGAGGTGCTTAACTAGGTGCTGCATGGAGTTCTGTTTGCACTAAATAGCAGTAAACTCTTTAAGGTGTGGAAGAGGACTGAGCACTCAGTAAGTAAATGGAAAACTACACATAATGAATGCCATTATGCAAGCTGTTACCTCAATAGTAAGTTTCCATACCTTTTTTTTAAGCAGGTGTATACTAGCAATCTGCTGTTTGATCATGTTTGCAACCAAAACACTTAGCACAAAAAGTGTGCATAGCTACCAGCTGTCAAGAATTTCCATGCTCTTACCACTTACCACAAAGCATCTTTGCCTGCTTCTGTTCTTGTCTGTGTCCCACTAATTTACTAATTGCCATACCTCTGCCTTGCAGCGACACCTGCTGCCACGGGCAGGCTTGACAGAAAGCTAGCTCTTAGCTCAAAGGTCTAATTTTCTGCACCCCAGTTGATTGCTAGTAGCTTTTCTAGAACATGTTCAAGTTCCCTATATTCTTTCTAAATCTGGTGTTATTGCTAAAGAAAAAAAAAAAAAAAAAAGCCCCTCAGGCCAGCAGTTGGAACCCACATGGTATAAATGAGCCAGTCCCAAACTTGATACCCATGCTGCTTTTTGCACCACCTATATGATAATTTAATCTCTTCTTACTGAAGCTCCTTTACTCTGCAGGTGCGGTGTTACGTGTGGCGGCTTCAGCACGAGGAATTGTATTGGTCAGCTTCAGAACTGATACAAAATGCACTATAAATTAGACATTATTCAGTAAAGGCAAATTAGGATGTACGTTTGGAAATGTACACTTTGGCTTGAATTGAAGTAATTATGTGGCTAAAACCTGGATGTTGTCGAAGTACCAGTATTTGCTAACCATGGTCTTGATCCGTTAGTGAGGGGCTTGATTACAGGCCTGTCTCTGATAACCTCCCTCATTCACATCTGGTACTGTTTGTAGCTTGTACCAGAGGCAGATTTTATTGGATAAGGTGACTTCCCTCTCTTCCCCTCTTCCCCTTTTAAATCCCTATTAGAGCTTGTTTCTTGCATGCCCTGACAAGAAATTGATGGGCTAGGGCCAGCTGGAGGAGGTTCAAGGTAACCCACCAGTGTCAAAAGGTGAATGGAAACCAGTAATCCCAGTGCTTAAACCGCAAAACAAGCAGAGTGCTATGGAAAATGATGTCAGTAAAGTACAGATGTGTTTGAATATAAACGTAACTCTGATTCCCCATTTCTCCTTCCTTCCAAGCTGCTTTGGGGCTCACTCTCTTAGGGTGCAGGTAGGCAAATGCAAAGACTGGATCAAGAGAGATCCTAGAAGGGGGATGCTTGAGTTTTGTTCAGAAAGACGTGGATCTGTGAGTTGCCATCTTTTGTTCTTTCCTCCAGCAGATTTCCCAAGAGTTTGGTCAAGGATTGAGCAACAGTAATTGGACTGGACATGCTAACTTTAGTGTATGGGCTCACAGGTATGCCACAAATCAAATGAGTTTGTGCAAAAAAATTAGCAGAATTGCTGCTGGCTAAGAATTTGAAGTACACCAGAAGAGAAACTTCAGTGATATCCTCTTAGATGAGAGATTTTGTTAGTTTGTCGTTCAGTGAAATATATTTTCCACTGTCAAAATAGATAAGTTACTTCAGTAATAGAAAAATAACATTGTTTTTTCCAGCATGAAAGTAATCCCAGCAGGGATACACATACTGTACCATGTTAATACAATTCTACTTTAATACAAAATAGAAACATAATATCATTCCTGAGATGTTACTATTGCATTATCTGAAATGAATTTCAGCAAGAGCAAAATGACTGATGTTCCAAACAATATTATTAAAGTTTGCAGCAGGTCTCTTACAGTCTGCAATAATAATTTAAAGGTTGGCTTTAATTATTTGTATTTTTAAATTTTTCTGTACAGTTACTTTTAATTATCTCCTCTTATACAAGCTTTTCTTTCTTAGTATTCTTTTTTTTAACAGAACGGTGGTTTGGTGGTTCTCTTTTTAGTTTTTCCAAATGTGTTTTGCATCATTTTATTGTTGAATGGGTGTTGTCATTCCTCTTTAGGAAAGGAGGGACTGGGAATGCCCCGGTGAATTAAGCTGTGTCAGGAGTTAAATGTTTCTTTAAACACTGCTTCTTGCTTTCGTTGTGTCTGAGGAAATGCACCACTCATGCCTGGGAAGAAGAGTGATATAATTCAATTTCCTATCTGTCCCCATTCTTTACTCTCGAAACCAGATGGATACTTCCTTGGGGGCAGGTGGGTGTCTCCTCCTCCCGCAGAAGCTTTGCCTTCGGTTTGTGGTGGCAGGGGCTATAGGGTCAGTGGTGAGTTCTCACTGTGACCCGTATCTGCTTGCTGCTGGAAGGAGGCGGCGTCTTTGCATAAGGTAGCACACAATTCCCGGCTCTCCAGCGGCTTGAGAGCCCTTCAGACAGAGAGGGTGAGAACAGTGGTGTCTCTGCAGCTCCCTGGGCACAGACCACCCTTCCCAGGGCCTGTTTGCCTGCATCCCGCACCTGCCCGGAGCGTGATACGGGCTTTGAGAAACTGCTGGCATGTGAACGGCTTGAGGAGAATAGAGACAGTAGGTGAAGAGATTAGTTCTTCTGGTGCATGTGAAAGGAAGAGCGGGGCTGACAGAGCATGTTTGTGTCACCCCGAGTTGATGAGATGATGTGTGCATCTGGAAGCTGGAATAGATGAAATGGCAAAGAGGGAGCTGTTAGGGATCAAGACAGACAGCGAAGAGAGAAAGAGCGAAGATGTGTAGCGTTAGGGCTCGAACTGTTACGGGCACCTTGTGTTCAGACAGAGGGTTAAGTATGGTTTGAATACTGATACTTGAGAAGTAGAGCTCTGCTCAGCACAGGTGGCTTCACTGCAATCGGAGACCTTCTCAGGGGGCTAGGACCAGCTGTGTGCAGGAATGTCTCAAAATATGGCTTAAAGCAAATACTGTTTTATGTCCAGATAAGCCTTTTAAAACTGTAGAAGTTAGGAGTGGCGCTAGCTACAGGAAGAATTAATCAGATAAAGGAAAATTTAACCTACTTCTGTTGTTCACAGTTATTGATTTTGGTCTGCTAAAAGAGCAACAACATCAGATGTTTCTGAGATGGGAAAGCTAGCTGTTAAACCAAATTTCTGAAACTCTTTTTCTCTACTGGGGGCCTGTTGAGAGGTTGAACTGTGACTTGATAATACTAGTTTTACCTGTGCACAAGATAAATGAAAGCACCAGGGTCTCTAGTTCTCTCTTTTTTTTTTTAACCTTAGTTTAGTTTATAAGGATGGCAGTTTAATCATCTTTTCATCTTGCACAGAGAAATCATTGCATCGCTAAGCAAAAAACCCTTGAAATTACAAAATCCGTTGGAAGCTCTGGCTACCGTTTCAGGCAGGTGGCAAGGCCTTGTGCAGGTTAAGCACAGCAGCAGTAGATTTTTTTCTTCGTTGGCGAAACTATGCTTGTTGCCTTTGTGGTACAGGTGTACCATGTAGCGTCTTGTGAATCAAGGATTCGGACATGTCTTTCCAGGTCCACAAGACAGTGAGTGTCACATGTGAGATGAGAGCATTGCTATTCCTGTTCCTTCCTAGGGATAACAGTCCCGACAGTGTTGGGTGTCTCACGCTGCAGAAAGACAGCTATCTGCCTTGGGGGCTTAGTCATATATTGCCAAATCGAGAGTCAGAGAAATTGTTTTCCTTTCACCAAACCTCTTAAGAGGGAGTATCCCGCTGTAAACACTTGTTGCTGAAGTGGGCTGGTTGAACTTGACCTCGAGTGTCTTAGCTAATGCATGACCGATGCAGACATTTGAAAGTAAACTAGTAAAAACTAGTGAGGAAATAAATATTTTAGGTGAATTGAGGAAAGTGCTTCCTTATATACACTGATATATACTTGTTGTGGTCTGGTTTTGGTTTTGGGGAGGTGGGTAGGATGTTGTTTTTCTGGTTTTATTCTTTTTTTAACTCTATTTAATGTTCAACATGTAAGGCTCTGATCTGGGAATTAATTCCCCTACATAGACCAAGGGGAGCTCACAGAGGCTCTGGTCAAGAACGGATGAGCAGGAGAGCGAGCTGAGTATCTGGGGAAGACAGGAGTTCTCTTCTTCTAAAACAAGGAGATAAGAGCTAGGTGAAAAGACTGACTTCTGTATAATTCTTGTGCTTCCAAACCCAATGGGTAGTAATAATACCGTAGAATCCAAGGGCTTATGAAAGATAAAATCCAGATTAAACAAGTAAAAGGTTGTGGTTTTTTTACATTTTACCACCTCTTTGCTAGCAATACTGATTTAAACCAGGCCAAGTGCAGGAACACGCTACTTTAAAAGAAAATGTCATGTACTGCTCTGGAATCTCCAGCATGTCTGGTAGTAGATAGGGTAGCATGGGATTGGTGCAGTGACTCAAATCACATATGAACATCCTGTCTTCTAATATTTTCTGTTGCTGATAATGAGTTGTTTACTATGGACAGAGCTTGTAAATTAAATAGAATCTTGATATTCTTTTTGGCCAACATTTGGCTGATTTAAATAAGCACATATTAGATATACTTAGGATCTTCCACCCTCATAAGCTGTGTTTCTATGGAAAATTTAAAAGCGTTATATTTTCCAATTAAGTAGCAACACTGAAAAGGAACACTTGCTGTAGTAAGATTCACAGGTACTGTATAGTTCTTTGGGTTTTGTTTCATTGAACCATTTTGAGAACAAAGAGCAACAGATACAATGGGTAATGTGTTACCCCTTGAACAAGACTGAGTCTTGGGGTTTTGCTTCTTTGTTTCACTGGGAATGTGTTCTTAAAGCAGGCTTTCAGAATAAGCTCAGGTGTGCTAAATCTAAGGTTTTATTTATTGAATGCACAGGTTTCAACCACAAGGAGAAAATGGCCCCAAAGAAGAGGCCAATATATTTGTTCAATAAAGATTAAATGGTTTAGCTTATGACCAAGGGATGGTAAATGCTTCCATATTAGCATTAATTTAAAAGGGGAGATAATAAAGTTAGATAGGAGATAATTTAAACAAAACAAAGAGTTCCTACTTGGTTTCCATGAATTCACTTCTGAACTTCAGACTTTAATATTATGCTTAAGTCTAGTCTCTCTTCTTCAAAATGAAAAATACTGACCGAAATGAGAGGACAAAGTTACTTCATTTTGCACTTTTAAGCCTATTTATTTTTGTAACACATTGAAATTTAAGGCCTGAAGCGGTAATGCTCTAGCATTTAGATAAAAATCATCTGCAATGTACTGATCATCTTTGTAACTCAAAATTAGAGATGAAAAAATCTGCTACTAAAAATAGGTTTTGGATACTCCAGAAACTTGCAGGTTTTCCTAAAACACTGAGCAGTCCCAAATTTGGGGGCTGAAGTCCCCACTGAGACTCTACCTTTCCATTCACTTTAAGCCTTTCTCCCTTTAGGAGGCCTTAGGGAATGGCCATGATGCTGTTTCAGAGGTAGAGGACAAGAGCTGTTTCTGCTTGATGCAAAGATCTAGAAATTAATTACTTCACATGGGTTATCTGAGGCCAGCAGGTGAACAGCATCCTCTCAGTTCCCTTTCCCATCACACCTTCTTGTGGAAGAACATCAAAACTAAGGTTTTAGCACTTCAGCATTTCCTATGGGAAAGCAAACTGGCAAGAGAGATCTCATGTTTTACTGATATTATATGTGTTACTAATTGGGTGGCTCTCTAAATAATAGCCAAACTTCTTATTCCCCAAAACATAGTATTGAATTATGGCCTTCCCTGTATTAAAAATCTTCTGAAAGGCTGGATTCACTTCCAGTTAATTTATAATTTTATAGTTTCAGTCTTGTGTATTGCTCCTATCCATTGGGTTTTCAGGTCCTCATTAGCTTTGCATAAAACTGCCAACTCATGTAGGGATCGGATTGGGTCCTTGTATAGCATGCACACAAAGCTTTTGGTTTTGCATCTACTTTTCCTGTTTTAGGGATGACTTAGATATGGATCGTCTCAGGACTTTGGTGAACTAATGGCATTATATTCCTCAGCTGCACTGTTGTCTGGAAGGCTGTGTCATGAGCGCGTATCCTCAGGAGAACCTGAATATAAAATTTGCAGTGAAAATTCTCGGCAACAGGCAGATGGTGGTGGACTTTTTCTTATTTCAGAGGGAGGAACAGAGGACACTTTGAACACTGATACAGCCTGGTGTTTTTCCCACAGGTGCATTGTGGATGATACAAGGGCTGTGTATTGTAAGTGCAGCCTCTGATTCTGTTTGCAGCCTTGCTGTGAGGCGAGTTGTCACACAGAAGTTTAGTCCCTTTGAGAACATACACTTGGTCTTGTTCAGTAAACTCTAGATTGCTTCCTACAAATATTTTTAGTTGGAAATTTCATCTTAAGGTTCTCTTATAGCCTCATTAAAGAGAGGTTTTGAAATCAATGCACTTGTTTCTTCATTACTTTTATGAACTGGGAAACTACTGCTATGCCATTTTCATTCATAACCAGACTGTTTGCATGTAGGTGTTGCTTTTTTATATATATTTTTTTTTTCCCCAGGGAGAACAGTGTTGTTTTTACATTTGCATTATGTAAGAGAATTCAGGTGAGAAATCCCGTTTTGCACTCAGAATTACAGTTTCTAGTCTGGTCTGTAGCCGATTCTCCTTGTCCAAATAAGCCTTCTTTGTGTCTTGTGATATAATGTATCATTTCATCAAGATAACTAAACACTTTCCAAAATTGATTGTAGTTGGTGATTATTTCTTTTGAAAATGTTAACTCACAACTTCTGTATTATTTTAAGAATGCAAATACCATATGTTGTCCTTCCTTATGGGTTTTTCCACTCTTTTTTTGAAATATAAATAACGAAAGACACATGTTTGACAAAATTATACCATGGATCTGATCTTTTATGTCTGTATGCTAGCTTATAGTAGCTGATCTTCTTTCTTGACTATTGGAAAATTTAGCAATAAGAAAGTGTCTAGCAAGAATATTATTTCAATTTTAGATTTATTTTGTGTAGAACGATTTTGGGAATCAAGATAAGTCTTGATGCGGGTAGCTAAAACTCTTATTCTCCTAAAAAGAGTAATAGTGATGCAAATCCACTGCTTCCAGGAAACCATTCTGGTCTAAATTGGTGCAAATGCCAGTGTGTATGTGCTTGTAGCTGTTCCAAATATGAAATAAAGCAGGTAAGATCAAGTCTACTTTATAGCTAGTTTTATATTTCCAGTTTCTTAAGGAACCTTCCACTGTAGTTTATCACTGCCCAAATCTGAGACTTAAGAGAATGGAAAAGACATGGGGGTCAGTCAGATACAAAGGTGTGAAACTGGCATAAATGAAGTAATGATATTGTCTGCTCCTGATGTTTTAGACAGGTAATTCTAAGATACTGGCTTAATTTCAGTGTTTTAAAGTATTGACTTAATTTGGGCTAGTTTCAGAAGATGTGCCCATTTCTCTAATTAAATTGGCTTATGTTGCATTTAAAGAGTGCCCCATAAAACCTTTTTTTTGTTCAGATGGAATACCTTTTTTTTTCATGACCATTTCTACTGATGCTGTTTTTAATAGTTTACTATTACAACTGTTTGCTTGAAAATCTATTGAACAGCTTATCTGTTAAGAGTAAGGGAAATGATCTATACACAAGAGTATGTAGCATGAACATAGGGTGTATATATAATGAAGACATTAGAAAATACATTATAAAGAGCAGTTCTACATGCATTAGGAAATTGTATTTACCATCTTAATTTTGCCTTCTCTGGTTTCTTGTTTGTCCCCCTTTTTGCTACTTATTTCCAAACAACTTTTAGACCAAGATTATTGTTTTGAATAGTTCATATAATTTTTCAGGAAGGTGTCAGTGCAAGTTTGATTGGTTCAGAAATTTATGCATTGTAATATTCTTGTTGTCTTTCAACAAAATTGGAGTTTCTGACTTTTATGAGTTCTGAAATTTCCTTGACGCACAAAAGTTTTTGTTACACTAAGATATAAAATGGCTGCATGGAAATCTGTTCTGGGCTGCTAAGGAACAGGGCGTATTTTGGTAGCATGAGAATTAATATATTTTGTGCTATTTAAAATAAGTGTGTGATTAATTTTTTGATGAGTTGCGGGCTACTGCAAATCCAATTTAGGCAAACAAAATTTGAAATATAAATGTGTTAGCTGAAAATATTTAATCATAGACATGAATATGAACTTATCATGCTCATTGCTTTACACTTGGAGGTTGGCTTGAATTATTAATGCATATTGTTCAGTGGAAGCAGAAGAGACAATAGCACTGACTCTGGCTGTGATGAGGAACATAGTCTTGCTGGTAGCCAGTAGCAGTAGGAGATTATTTCTCCTTCTTTGCTATCTTGGCACAGTTGACCACCCTTTTCCACATATTGTCTCCCTGCCTGCCCCACGTCCTGCTCACTGTGGGGTAGGGAGCAGTGATTGCACGGAGACTGCTGCTGCTGGCATTGAATCAGCAACACCAGATCAAAAAAAGAGCTTTTTTCTCCTCTTTACAGTCTGATCCTTTGTGCAAATGTGTATGTTTTAATGCTAATAAAGGTGACTGGGTTTTTTTTGTCAGTTCTTTCCATGTAGGAACAGAGTCAGCTTGCTACTAAAGTTTGCCTGATAAGAATGCAGACTGGCAATTAAAATTGCAGGCAGTTGGGATATTCCATCATGTTTGTAGCTGTTTATCTTCCTTGTGTCAGAAATCAATGTTGCAGCAACGGAAAATATGAAATGAAGAAATAAAAAGTTGCATTCAAAGCTTGAAGTCAGTGCACGTTACACTGAATTATTAAACAATATAATTTAAAAACTTAAGAAATAAAACTGATGTTGAAGCCTCTCCATTTCACTTGATAATCAGGTAATGGATGCAGAAAAAAGCTAGCTGCACATTCTTTCAGTCACTTTACCTTCAATTATATTGTGATGTATGTGTTTGCTTTAGGTATAGGACACTGGCAGTCAGGTTATAGTAAAGTTTTGTTAGTGACGCACGTTGTACTTATGAAGCAGTGAAAGAAGATGTTATTTGAAAAGCAACCTGATGGGATATATTATGAAGGATAGCTGGCATGGTGTCTGTAGGGGTTTGACGTTTGAGGTTCAGCAGGTCCTTCATCAGTGATGGGGGTTACATAGGCAACGTTTGGGTCGGAGGTTTCGGTGGCTGATTGCACGTCCTCCAGGGAAGAGCCGCAGTCCAGAACGAGCTCCAGGGCACTTGCACATCAGTCTGCAAACCAGGATCCAACCCAGCCCTGGGGCCGGCGTGTGGCACCCTGGGAAGGGCTGGCGAATCGCCCGGGAATCCCTGGTGTCAGAGACAGACCAGCCATCTGTAAGGTGCAAATATATATGATTGCGGAGAGTTTGGATTCCTTCTTACTCTGGAAAAGACAGGATTTAAGGCACAAGTAGGATCTCCTGCTTATGTTTCAGCAGCTTGTTTGATTTGTGAGGATCTTTGGTTTGACAAATTATTCTTTAAAGACATTCAGAACAAATAGTTTATCAGGAAAAAAGTCAGGATTAACATTATGCACTTTAGCATACTTTTCCTTTCTCTGTGTGTGTGTGTGTGTGCACCCCCTAATCAGTGGGTTTTTACTGTTACCTGGTAATAATAGATGTGTGCTCAGGGCAAAAAGAAAAGTTGATTAAATGTTACATTATTGCTTTAGCTTGTCATTTTTCAAACAGAGAGCGAAAAAAGGAGAAAATGAAAAGAATAAACTTCCTGATGCTTCCCCCAGTGGCATCAGGCCGTGTAGCCTTGTCATGAAAAGGTCACCTAGATTTTAGTCAAAATGATGGCAGCAAGTAATTTGGTTTATGTCTGGGCTCTTTCCTCCTGGTTTTTGCTGTGACACAGCACGGGGCTGGGGCCCGTTACAGCAATGGGCATAAGGCAGTGCGGCGAGTACCAGAGCTCCCAGGTTTGACAGAATGGGAGAAGAATGACAGGAAAGAGAAGAGAAAATCATATCCTAAGTAAGGGTTGTAGGAATATTAAATCTAACACCTGACAAGAGATTACTCCAAACCCAGCAGCCTTGAATATGAATCATTGTAATGAACTCTGCGTGGAAGCGTACCTGAAGACAGTCCAGAAACTCAGTCTAGTGAAAACACAGTCGCTCTCCTGCCTCCATCTCTGACAGCACATTACTCCTACTATATTTACTGATACTTGGGGTTTTTTGCTTGCAGTTTTGTTTTTTGGTACTTAAGAATTTGTTATTAAATCTGATCTATTCTTTTATTTCTTTTTTTTTTCAAAGTAAGCATTAAGATTTAAAATTTTTTAGGATTTTTTTTTAAAGTAAGATTTTGTTTTGGTGACTGTGTAACTTGGGTTTTGGCTAAAATTCAGAGGAGTTCTTTGTGTGGGGGAGAAATTGTTTCATTTTCTCTGTGTTTCATTTCTGTGTGAACTTTTTAAAGAGACGTGTTATCAGTATGGCTTTTGCTTAATGTTAAACCAATGCGCTGAGAAAAGAATAGTGTTTCCTAATTCATCAGTACATTGGTTCCTTCCTTGTATTCTCATATTTAATTGCTTAATGAATCCTGCCTCAGCTTAGCTGAGATCTCTATGACGTTTACAGCTCAAAGCAGAGTGATTAAAGAAGCACAGCAGTTTTGTAGGAGACATATAATTACCTTACTAGATGTGCAGTTTTTCATCTGAGATCCATAATCCAGTCTATATGGAAGTGGGCTGCCAGCTCCGGTGTTGGTGATCTATTTACTTGAGGACTACTGGGTTTCTCTGTTCTTTGTGTTATACAGATGGTGTACAAGTCAGGTGTGAGACATTTATAGCAGATGGGCCTTTCTTGGGTACGCAGACAATTTAAGAATAGCAACCATTGTTTTCTTTGCAGCATTTGTAGAACTAATATCTATTCCTGGGTTGGAAGTATGGATGAAATATTGTGAATAGCCGATGGCATAAAAAAAAAAGAGAAAAAAAGGAGGAATTTTGGGTGAAATTCCTAAGAACGGGCTTAATCCTAGAAAGCACTGAGTACTACTACAAAAGGCTGACTGCTCTTGCTGCTGCTGATTATAGCAGCGTGAATGTGCACCTATAGCAGCAGCTTAGAAAGCACTTATATATCTCTTTAATTTAATTTGGAACCACAGAATATTCTGAGAGCAGGTGACATTCTTCATCGTGCTTAGTTAAAGCCCTGTGCACTGCTGCAAATTTAAATTACCGGTGACAGGAGCAAAGCCTTTTCAGTTTTAGACAAAGTATGGATAGACCTATTTTAAATAGTTAAAAAGCCTCTAGGCAAGACCAGTGTCCAACTGCAAAGCAGAAAACTGTTACGGACTGACAGGTGATTTGATAAACAGAGGTGCAGATGACCAGGAGAGACGTGTCTGCAGTGCACTGTTCTTGTTATATGATAGCAGTTGCATACAGTCCTGGTAACACAGGTAGAAACACATGAGTGGGAGGGAATAGTCTGAGATGCAGAGATCCCCTAGCTAGCAATCTGCAGCCATACAAAGCCATGGATTTGTTAAGTATGTTTCTGCAGTTTCTGCAGGACAAAGGAGAAAAAGAGAAAGCACATAAATACGGATTATGCATTTTGTTGCTCGTAACTGTTACTTTTTATTAATGCTGAGACAAAAATGTGTTAGCCAAATGTATCAAGCAAACCAAGCAATTCTCTGCATATCTGCCATATATTATCACATATATGTTACTACCAGCATTCCAAGTCATTAATTAAGCAGGGTTCTCTTTTGTGTAGATTATGCTGGCGGGTTAATTATGGTTACCAGGTTACTGAATCAATAAATGAATGAGGGAAACAGATTGCATACCTATAAAAAGTTGTGTAAAATTGGAAAAGGAACAGAGGGGATATACTAAGGCAGTTTAAGGGGAGATGTCATAAATTTGAATTTAGGCAAAAAAAATGGGTTAGTTTCAAGATCTGTTTGAAAAAAAAGAAAAAAATATTGTAAATGCTAATTGCAAGGAATAATAGGATAGGAATAATAATAGAAATAATAAAGTTATGCTTTTCTTCCCCAAGTATTGGTACTCTGTATAAATGTATTCTCTTTTTATGCCCTCATCTTACTCAGTCTGCAGGAGTTGCATCTGCTCTGTAGAGTCTTTTCCCCTGCCTGAATTTGCAGGGCTATTGAAGGTGTAATAAAACACTTGCTTCTCTTCTGCAAAAAGCTTCAGGACTAGTTAGCTCAGAGCCAAGACCTTCCTTTTTGTGCTTGATATGCTAAATTACATTTACATATGTAAATACGTTGATATTTACCAAAAGAGTAAATATAATATAAATTGTTTCCATTATTTTTGTTGCATTAGAATATTTTTTGTAAAAACATATTCAGTAATAATTAGCTCTAAAATTGGCCTCTCAACTTTGGTCACTGAAAGGAAATAGTTCACTGGTTTCTAGCAGAAGAGACACCATTTAAAATGAAGGAGATTACTCAGAAAGACTTTGGTTTCTTCATTCACATTGCCTATGAGAAACTCTTTTCAGAGATATCGTGGGCTGATAATATGTTCTTGACATAACTCTTCCTCAGCATAGGGGGAGCTGAAGGGTATTTACTCTAGCTGTAATTTCAAACACTGCTGGACTGAACACACGCTGCTGCCAATAACTTGGGTAGCAGTTATTGGCCGTGCATTGAGTTCCCACTTCTGTACTCTTCCACTAAGCAGCACAATGAAACAGTTGATTTTTCGGTTATGTCTCCATTCCCTAGTTCACTGAATGACACTGGAGTTATATCAGAAGGGAATCTGACAGATAGAAAAGGTGGTGATTTGACAGAGCTATTTCTGAGGAGTGAAGCTTAACACAGAATATTCAGTGTTGTGGTTTAAGCCATTCAGGTTGGAAAGGTTGTAATTTGTGGTAATGCCAAGGAGCACAGAGTTGCACACTGAGCTAGCGCTGCAGGGCACTTGCACACTTGTGCTCTGAGAGTCGTCTTTTCTAATAACAAAAGCATGAAACGGTGCCTTGGGGCTCTCCAGCGGAGCAGGGTGGCCAAGGGCATGGGTCTCCTCTGCTTCCAGTTGTGGTGGTTGAAAAAACTACTGCTCCCAATTGCACATCACAGCATCTTTGCTGGAAGTGTTGGTCCTCCTGACCCATCAGAGCTCAGTGAGCTACTTTGACCACCGTTCCTTAGTCTGGCTGAGTTCTCAGAGGCAGGATTAACTAAAAGCCTTCAGATAATGTCTTTACTGACTTAGTTCTTTCTGACATACACAAGCTAAGAGTACTTCCGTGTGCAGTGCACCTGGCAAATTTGGGGGGTCTCCAATAATGAGATAGTAACCTTTGGGTCAGAAGAGAAGGTGTGTGCAAGACCTTCTGTGTTCTGGCTGACCACTTAAGTTATTCTTCCCACCATCCATTTTGGTCACCCTGGAAGATAACTTGTCTTTGATCCATGTGTGACCATTAGCACTTCATCCCTCTGTGTCACTTTTGACCTTTTCATTTGGTTTTTTTCATCTGTTTAAATCGTAAACTTCTTTAGAAGAAGGTGTCTCTGTTTTCAGGATGCCAAGCAAAACAAAGCCCCGATCTTGTTCAGGTCCTCCAGTTTCTGCTGAAATAATTAATTAGGTTTTGTGTGAGGTATTGCAAAGTGCCTAGAGACTGCTAGATATGCCTACACGGTTGCTGCGGTGCACCTTGGCCAAATTGTTGTTTGTAAAGCAATTTTGTCTCTAATGTAAAAGACACTGTATAAAATCAGTTCCTATTATCTTTTCACAGAGAATTTTCCATCTGAATTGTAAGCTTAGAATTGCTGACTATCTCCTTAAACACTCCCAGATAATAATGATACATGTTCTTCCAGCTAATGTATATCATCACTTTTTATCAAGCAAGGGTTGGTTCATAGCTGTAGAAGTAATATGATTTACTGGTCTCCAGCCAATCAGTTAATTACCTGCTAGTTACTTAAAGCACCTGGGGCTTTGGTTCATTTCAGTGTAAGTTATTAACTTGCTGGTAAAGGATCAGTACCTCATAAATAGTTTCTCTAAATAACTTTACAGTCCTGCCAAAGTTTAATTTTTTAAAATTATTTATTCTTATAAGAATAAATATGTGGGGGACAACTTAAATTGCAGTTATATCAGGCAACTATTTTGATCTGAGATTTCAAGTAGTAGCTCTCCATTCACGTGAACAGCATACAAGTGTCATAAACCTGTTACTTAGACACCTTCTGGTCTTTGGGAGAATCTCAGTAGTTTTACATGTACCAGACTGATTGAAGACTGATTTGTTTTGCAATAGTTAGTTTGTTTTGGTTTTTTGGTCATGTTGTTTTAAAATAGGAAATAGACTCTTTCATCTTTCTTTTTCTGTATCTCATCCCTTCTTTTTTTTCCCCCAGAAGTCATAAGCTGCTTATTTGTTTAAAATGTGGGAGAATAGATGTAAAAATCACTGTTCTCAGAAGGAAAACGCTGGGGCTGTCTTTGACCCAGGAAGCATCCTTTAGGCAGGTTCTGTACCCAAAGTTAGAAAGTAATTTTTCTGCAGCATTCTTATGGTTTTGGCTATAAAAAATGTCTCAACTGATGAATTGCTTTTGTAGCTCAAGGGGAGAGAAAAGATTCTGTAATTGCTTAGGTCCTAGGCCTTTCTTATATGCCTTGTATCTGCTAAATAAACCGATGGCCCGGATAGCTAATTTAAGGACACATATTACACACTCTTCTTGCAGTGGACCATTACTAAATTCTGTGTGAGCTGAACTCCCTGAGAGAAGTTAACAAATATGCCCAGGTGAAAGGAATTACATTAATCCAGTTTCAGTTGTAACCTCAAGTGAGAGGAGAAGTTAAAAGCATCCAATCAAACACAGTGGGGAAAAAACAGTTGTTTTTTGTCTTGCGATGTTTATAGTCATCAGGATGGGTGAGAAACCTGGCAAGAGCCTGGAGCAATGAATCACTATGGTAAGTGGCTGTCCAGCTACCATAATTTAGAAATGATCTCAGCTAATAAGATTTGTCAGGATCAAATCTGCTTGACCTTGTCTCGTTAATGTGGGTTTGGATGGTGCCTGGAAGGAGGGGGTGAGATAGGATAAGGAGACAGAGCAGAGGACGGTCTGTGCAAGAAGGCTGAGAAAGGTAGTGCTTGCCGTAGTGGGTACTGTAATATGGACAAGGGAGAAGAGGTGTCACTGGAGCGGGAGCAGTGCTAGAAGAGATACTGAGGAGTGCAACATCAGTTCTCCTGCCCTGCACATTCTTGCAGCCTGCAGGAAAAAAGCTGCTGTACCCAAAGCTACCTGCGGTGAACTGGTAGCTTTGGGCTGCCCTGCTTTCTTCTTTTTTCCCAAAAAGCCTCGGCTGAGGTTTCATGGTACTGCGTGGTGGATGTAGGCATACAGACCGTTCGCTGTGGTGGGAGTTCAACAGCCAAATAAGAAAGAATAGCTTAACGATGAGAGCAGATAGAGAGATGAACTTTGTTGTCCTGGTCTGTACAGGCTGGCTAAGTTGATGGCTAAGCTAGGGGGAGAGGTGGATTGCCCACCTAATGAGCGCCAAAAGGAAAAATGTAGGTTTGTATCACTGCTGAGAGGTGGTTCAGACTGAGAAATAAACACCAAAGCGAAGTTACTTTAGCTGAAAATTGGATTCTCAGCAGCAGGAAGTGCCTGATCTGATTTTTTATACCTTTTTTTTTCTCCAAAACTTGGGCAGGCTGTTCCTTTTCTTTGTCTCTCCTCTTTTTCCCTTTCCCCTCCTCCTCTCTGATACTCTGACTTTCAGCCCTCTCAGGTCTACCACTTGGTCCCTCTTTGCCCACAGACCTGGAAGGAACACTCCGCTTTAGTGTGGAAGCGACAGCTTCTTTTATCTTGCGTGCTGCAGTTATCTGACTTGTGCATCTCAGAGCAAAACTGATAAAGACTGCTAAGACAAGATGGTCATTTTCAATCTTTAACAGCTTATCATATTTTAAAAATCTCGTTAAAGAACTATGTGTTAGTTGAGCATCCCTATTAATCATCATTTATGAATAAACTATGCCAATTTATGTCTGATTTTGTAATACTAGTGTTAGACTTTTTTCTCTGATTTAAGTCTATATAAACAAAGGGATCACAAGAGGACAGCATGTCTGTGCTTGTTTAAAATCAACTGGAATTAGTGCACGTGCCCTTTGCAGTCCCCAAGTTATGTGGAAACACTGAAAGTTATTGTGGTTTTGTTCCTTTTGTGTCAGGGTAGTTCAAGTTTTAAAGCCAAGACCTAACACCCCTGCTTTATATCAGATGATTCAGTCTGTGAAACAGTATAGGAACTGTAGTAGGGTTATCTTTTTTGTGTCATAGGAGGGGAAAAAAAGAGAAAAGAGATATTGTCATACCTAACTCTTTCTCCCTCTCCCCCCCCCCCCCCCCCATTTTTATGCAGATCATTATAGAGCCACCATTCTGAACTTTTCGCCTGGATGAGAAGATTGTTAGGTTTAAGGTGCAAGTTCCCACTTGTTCAGGCAAGTACATGCCCATACATGGAGGATGGGCCCTTTTCAGGTTTTGAATACTTGCCTCCCATGTAGCTTAAGCTGACCGGGCAGGAAGTTAGGATGGACAGAAACAAAGTGAAGATTGGCACTAGTCTGATAAAACCAGTTCAAATGTCTATTTAGAGAAACAAGGGAAGTAGTGACAAGGGGAGCTAAAAGCTGTATGAGATCTCAAGTTTATTCCCTACTCTGCAATGAACAATCAAGTTTACACAGAAATGTCAGTAATGGAGTAACCAGTTGTGGTTTTTTGTTTATAATGCCAATACATTGATGTTCTGTTTCTTCACTTGCAGCTGCACTGAGAGCTTGTGCCGATGGAGGTGCCAATCGTCTCTATCACATCACAGAGGGAAGCCGGGACAGGTATGTTAACAATAAACTTGAAGTCATAGATGTCATCTTTTCTCAATGGAAGTAAAATACGGAGGAACAGGATCTGTTCAGTTCCTGAAGTACCTGCCTGCTCTGTGCATGGTACTTTAACGAGCTGTGGCATGTAGTATAATATTTTCTTCACATTATCTTATATTCTCAGCTACAATTTTTAAAAACACACAGGTAGCCTGAAATACCTTTTTTCCTTAATCCTACTTGTCTTTTTTCCCCTTAAAAGTTCTGCTCTCAATCTGTCTTATCTTATGCATCCATCAGAGCTAGGCCTTTGATGCAGCTTCCGAAAAAACTTGCTGTGCCCCTAGCAAGGGTTGACTAGAGGAACATCTGATGCCTCTCACCAGGAGCTGAAACACAGTACGTCCTCCTCATTCTTCTTGTGAGGCCTTAGAGGAAATCAGTTTGCTTTGTGAAGTGAGATGGGTAATAAAATTGGAAGTCTACTTTTCTTTTTTAATTACTTCTAAATTAGCATCAGGGCATCACACCTGACGAAAGGCGAATACAGAGGTTATCTATAAATGTATATGCTAGGTGAGGAGATACGACTGAAGGACAAATATTTTCTTGTTTTCTGTAATGGCACTTAAAATTGTAAAATAACACAGGTTTCTGCCCCGGCAGTGTTGAGCTGGGGTTGTGATCTGAAATACGCATTCAAGTGCTTTCTCATTTTTGTAGTGGAACCATGGAACACTGTGTAATCTGAGGTTACTAAGCATCATTTTTGTTTGTCTTTAGGATTTTCAGTTGTTTTGAGCAAAAATTCGTAAATAAATAGTTTAATAAAAGCAAATAAATTAATAAAGCTGACTCTCGGGGCAAAGGAATGAGACAGGTATTTGGTAGAACCTACAACCTTATGAACAATTTTGTTCATACAGCAAAATCTGACACATATTTTGTGTTTCATCTCATGGCAAGTGTATGACGAAAGCCTGGGGAAGCTTGGTTTCCTCCTGTCCTATAGAGTAAAGACTAGAGTTGGAGAGGAAGACTGTAGTCTTAAAGTAAAAGTTAATTTAAAATTTCTTCCTTTGTCACCTGTGAGAAGTTTGATGTCTGAGATCTACAACTGCTAAAACCAAGACTGGAATCTGTCAAGCACTACTAACTGTTGTAGGAGTATTCCTTCTGTAATCTTTTATTTATTTTCTCCTAGTAGTTGCTTACAGAGCCATGCACAGCTGTTGAGTTAAAGGGTAAAGGAATTTAGCAGAAAATAAACCCCCTTGCATTCCAGCTTATCCTCAGATGTCAGAGGGCCTGGGGGCGGCTAGGTTTAGCTTCTGAGTGATGTCCAATTCAGCGCTATAAGTCCGGTTGCACAATGATGGATGCACTTATAGCACACTGCACTCTTGGCTTAGCCGTGTTCAATGCACGAGAATTACCAGACTTAGGGAGTTTGGTTGCGTTAATGAACTATCATGACTAGGTTAATGAGCAGCGCAGCTTATTAAAGCAACAGTACAAGTTGTTTTGGATTGCCGGTGATAAATACACTGTCTGCAAAGCACGTGCAAATAACAATAGAGTCAACTACAAGCGCATAAAATTATGAAAGAAAAGAGCTCTAAAGGATTCTAAGTTTCCTGGGAAGCACTCAGTACAGCCAAGTGTTCGAATCTCACCCAATAGGCATCCCTGTGGCGGGGAAAGAGAAGTTCAGCCTGTTGGCTGATCCCAGAAGTCAGCAATGTCCTCCCGACTTGTCTATGATGGTGTCTTCCCTAACAGTCTTCCTCTTTTGAGGTCTTCTTATACTCTTTTTCCTTTCAGGTGGAGCTTGAGTGACTCTAGTCATACATACCTTTACTTTGATTCATATAAAGTTCTCTCGCTTTGATTTTAAAGGTACATGCTAGAAAAAAATCAGAGTGCATGCTCCATGGGGGAGTGGTTGTACCTCAGAGGTGGGTTTTGGTATTATAATAATATTATAATGAGCAAAGTTCACCCAAAGGACATGGTGTTGCATGCCAATACCCCAGAAGTGGGCACGTGTGATAGAAATCAGAAGTAGGGCATTAGGTTGACAGAACCCCCATTATTTTACCTCCTTGTGTCAGTGGATTCAATGCAGGGACCAACTGTTCTTGTTTCTATCATCCCAGTTCCCTATCCCTGCAATCACAGAGCCTGGCTGTGGCATCTCCACTCCGCTCCACCCTCCGTGTTACTTTTCAGAGTCAGCATACCAAGCTCCCCTGGTGTTGGTAACATCTAAAGTTGCAGGTTATGTTTCTTAGGGAACTACCACGGAACCGATTCTTTACATGTCCACTGTATTCCACCCTGGAGGTTCACCTTTCCTTGAGGGGGGTATCATATCAATAAGTCACCTCCAGCAATCATTCCACAACAGCTTAATCCTGAATTCAAAGATAAATTTGTTTGACTTGCAGCAAGCAGTTCTCTTTGATGATGGTGATGGTTTCCAAAGAACAACATGTTAGAGCTTTTGTTTTACTTTCTCCTGTAACCCATTCATCTCTTCTACACACCTTTATATTCGTGTTAAATAAATATAATTCAGGGGAAAATGGATGATTATACCTTGACTGAATAGTTCTTGTAGTCTTACATACTTGGCCCTTGGAGTATTCTTCGCCTCTGTCTTTCTTCTTCTCATCTTAATTGCTTTGGGTAGGTATATTTTACCTTCAAAGTGATTCTTTTGAAACAAAAAAAAAGACCTGCATGATTTTTATTTTTGTCTTTAAAGAAGTCATTCTGCTGGAAGGAATATCCATTTACTTCTCTGAAGTATTTTCCCTTAAATTCCCTGTCCAGTGTTATAAAAGAGCTGTCTGCTCAGACTCTACTGACATACTAATAATTTCTTTAATGCTGTCATAACCTTCTGTTTAAAACCCTATTTTATTCAAAGCCCTGATATCTAATTGTGTTGTATCAAACCTAAAAACTATAGTCCTTTAATTCTAGAGAGATTATTATATCCAAGATATACAAATAAATAACTTGATTGATATTTTGGGCTTGATTCTCAGTGACACCAAAGTGTGTGAAGAATCTTTTAGAATGGGAATAAATGCAACATCCTGGGAAAAGGAGAGCTTGCCATATGGGACTGTTACAGCAATGTCTTCCTTTGGAGATAAGTGAAGTAGTTGTTGCTATTTTGAAGGGTCAATTTCCAAATCCTAGAAAAATACAGGGCTAGAAATGACCTCAAGAGATCCATCCTTCTTTCCCTCAGCTTCAAGGTGAAGACAAACCTATGTGTTCCATTCCCGATGTATACCTATTTAGCTGGTTCTTAAAAATCTTCACGTGGGAGCCCCTACCCCCCACCCCCCCCCACCCCGCCCCATCCAGCTTTCTCTGCTTTAGGCTGAAATATGCCCAGTTTGTTTGGTCTTTCTTTATTGGTCATCTTTTCTTATTGCTCTTCTTGGCCTCTCTTCAGTTCGTCATAACTACCTCAAAGTGCTGTGGCTGAAGCTAGGCAAGATGCTCTACAGGAGATTTACCCAGTGCTGAATGATTCTGTAACTTGCTTCTCATGTTATGCTCGGCCTATGCTGTTGAATGAAAAGCAGCAAGACCAGATTCAAGGCCCCCCCATCTCCTGCCTCCATCGGTTTCCTGTTTTCTCCATTGGTGTCTTGACTTGTTTCTGTGCTTGAGTGGTTCACCTATTCCCATCAAGCAAAGGAAGCTCTCACTTTCCTCTCTATAGCACTGCGCAGGCTGACTCAGCAATGTGACTTCAGGTCATGGGATTAACATGCGTAAGATCTTATATGTCTTTATCTCTGTTTGTGGTGTCATTTTTATGATGTTTGGTTGGTTTTCCTCTAAGTTTCTGTAAAAACTAGCTCAACAAATCTGAATTGCAATTATTCTTGTTTAAAAACAAACAAACCAACCAACCAACCCACCCAAGAAAACCTTCATATTTGTAACTACTAATGAGGAGAAATCATGCTGTTTTTTTCAATGATACATTAAAACAAATCACCTTCTAGAGCAGGAGGGGTAGGAAGAGTAACCAAAAGGGCAGGATAACTTTTCCTTGGAGAGGCCCATCCTTGGGAGCTGTCAGTGTTGGGGACAGAGGAAAGGCAGGAGGGAAGAAGGGACGGACTCCTGTGCGCTGTTGCTTTTCTCTCTCTGGCCCTACAGCCCAGAAATGCTACTGCTAAACTGTTCTTGATTGCTAAACACTTAACAATTATTCAGAGCTAAAGGTGAGTTACTGATCTTTATGGGTTTTTTGCTCTGCCTTATTCTGTCTGCCTTGCCTATCCTGTTGTGTATTTCCTTGAGTCATTATGAAGCGCTGTTATCCACCTTAGAGTTAGGTTGTTGCTTATCTGTATCATACTACAGCAACTTCTTTCTCAACACTTTCTGATTAAATCTTAAGGCATCGATTAACCTGTGTGTCACTGGCTTTGGGGTATATGAAGGTGAAGATGCATTGAAAACTATCATCGTATTGGCACCTGTAAAAACAATCATTAGTACTTAGGTCTCAGATGCTATTTTCTAGAGAGATAGCAAATCCATCGTGTACTCGGGTTTTGCAACATTAAGAGCTTCAGGTTAAAGAGGGGAGCGGTGAGCTCTATAAGAGAAAGGATAATCCCATCATAAAAAATACTGGCTTTCTGGGGTTCTGGTTAGTATTTCAGTGTAGTGGACTTACAGTATGACATGAGGTGGGTTGCCTACAATCACTAAGAACATCACTTTCACTAACCTTCTGGTTTCTTTCTGTGAACTGCATAAAGTATAAGAATAGCAGTGAAACTGAAAAATGATTGTGTATTTTGATGTAGCATTTTCTACATATAAACATAGATGAGGTGAACTTATGTGATGCATGAAAATGCAGTTGCTACTATATAATTCTTCTCTGAACTGGGCATGCAGGGAAGCAGCTCCAGGAAGTTCTACATGTGTGTTTGAACATTCGGAACAAATTTTGTAAATATTTCTGGTTAACGTAGCTGCTAAATTTCAAGCATGGACTTAAAAAAATCTTTTTAGAAGCAACTTACGTTCAGGAATACAGATTGCTACATAAAGTTTGTCTTTCAGTGACATGCGCATACACACACCCCTCCCCCCGGATTTAAATAAGCCATTTAGTCAGAATGAATCAAGGGTATTGGTTGTACAAGGTGATGTTACTTCTTTAACTTGGATTTAACAAACTCTTCTATGCCCTAGGCTTTGTGTTGGAAAGCTAAAGTGGAAAAAGAAGTCTTCATTGTACAGCTTTTACAGCTTACACTTACTGAGTTTTGTACTTGTAAGTATCAATGAATAAATTTAGTCATATCACAAACTTTTTAATGCTGACTACTCCTGAGGAGTTTCTTGTCCTTCATGTGCCTGGAAATGGTTTCCAGGACTAGGGGCTCCATCACCTTCCCAGGGATGGAGATGAGGCTGAGCAGTCTGTAGTTCTCTGAGTCTTCCTTCTTGCCTTTCTTGAAGACAGGAATGACATTTGCTTTCCTCCAGTCTTTGGGCACTTCTGCCAGTCACCATGATTGATCAAAGATTATCAAGGGTGGCCTTGTAATGGCATCAGCCAGCTCCTTCAGTGCTCATGTGTGCATCCCATCTGGGTGCATGGACTTACATATGTCCATTTTGCTTAAGTATTCCCTGACCTGATCATTTTCCACCAAAAGTACATCTTCCTTGGTCCAGTCTTCCCCCCAGTCTCTTGTGCCTGGGATTCCTGAAGGCTGATCATTCTAGTAAAGACTGAGGCGAAGAAGGTGTTCAGTACCTCAGGCCTTTCCATGGTCTGTGTAACCAGGTCCCCTGTCTCGTTAAGCAATGAGCCAACATTTTTCCTGATCTTCCTTTTGTAGCCTAGGTACTTATAGAAGCTCTTCGTGTTGTCTTTGACACCCCTGGCCAGATTCAATCCCGTTTGGGCTTTGGCTTGCCTAACTTCATCCATCCCCAGGCAGAGCTCCATGCACTCCAGCTGCTCTCACACATAAAGGGCAACTCCTCCTTCTCATGTTCTAATCCTGTCCTTCCTAACAAGTCTGCGTTCCCCTCATTGCAACACTCCATCCATGTTTCTGTGATCCCAACAAGATTGTAGCTCTGCAACTGCACACAGATCTCTAACTCATTATGGTTTTCCTCAAGCTGCATGCATTCTCCATGGCTTTATTTTGCCTCAAAACTTTGAAAAGGAAGCAATAGGCTTAACCTTTGAATAGGAAGACTACGCTACTGTAACTTCCATGAGGAAAATTAATCTCGTATTTGCTTGTGCGAAAGGTGGAAAGATAACTCATAGTGTTATTGTTTGTATATTTTGATGCCTTTGTGTGTGCATTTTGGGAATTAGTGAGGGTTAATAGTACCTATTCACCAGCCGTCCTGTCTTTCTTTTGTTGGCTAGTTCAATTTGCTATTTATAACTTACACTGAATTTGCCTAATCTTAGAAACCACTGTCTACATTGTCAACATCATCAAAAAAGAAACAGCAGGGCAACAGCTAGTAATACCCCTATGTAAAATGAGATCTTTCGTCTTGTTTCCTGAATAACCTTCTACTCATGGAAAAGTGGGTCCCTAACAGGATTATAGAGTGAGAAATTCATATATACTTCACTGTGTTCCATATTGGATTAGAAATAGGGTACTTATGAAGGTAATTAGCCATTGATGTAGCTTAATGTAGGGTTGAGTGGAATTCTTTGCTTGAACTCTTCAGATTAAACTGGATATTGTTTTTAAGCTATCTTAGATTCAGGCAAAATTTAGGGCAGTGATGCAGAAAACATTGAATGAGATTTTCTGAGTACAGAGTTATACTAGAAGAGTGCAAGGGTCTTTTCTTGTCTTTAAAATCTGTTCATTTGTTTTGGGGAGGATGTGAGATAGCTATACATGTGAAGTTTTTGCTTTACTAATGTTGATATAAGGATATGTTTTAGTAAAGCTAAAAAAAAAAAAAAAAAAGACCTTTGAAACTGTGAGGTCAAAGCTATTTGAAATGGCTTTCTCGTTGCTGCTGGTGATGAAGAGTTCTTTGAATTGAAGGATTACAGTCTGAAAGCCAGGCAAGTTGAAAGATGAGGCAGTGCTTTATTTGTCAAATGGCTTAAGGAAATCTTTTACATCAGACATTTTTGCCTGGCCTAAAAACTGTAGCAGTGTTTAAAGATCAAAATCAGGATCTTGAGTTTATCCTAGTAACTTCTGCCAGAGTGTTCAGGAAACCCATCCTGATCCACGGTCTGCTCCTTTAGGAAATACCTGACTTGGGATCCATTTTTAATTCCTAGCTTACTTTAGAAAATAGCCAGGCACCAGCAAATTTCAAAAAAACAAAGCAACTTATCTCAGTGTTTGGAAAGATTAATCCATTTGGAGTTACATAATGTGTTTGTTTCAGGTAGTGCAGATGAGAAATTCTCAAAAGACATTAAGAACATCTAGGTTTTGGCTTTTTTTCCATTGATATCTTCAATTTAATTACTTTCATTCGATTACATTTTCAAATACATCTTTACTCCAGTAGCTGTGCATTGTAAATCTAATGCAAAGTTTGTTTCAGAAACAATGAAGAGTTGAGATATCAAGAGCTGAATATCAAGAGATACTCATAGATTCAGTTCTCAATTTAAATCAAGATTAGCTTCCTGTATTGGGAGGTGTTTCCTGAAAGTACTAGGCATATCATGCTTATTGGGTCTCTGAATCAAATGCTGACAGAAATGATGAGAGGTGAAAATCATTGGTGCTTTTTTTACTGCTGGATTCCTCTTGATATTAAAAAGCAGTACAAGGCCAGACCAGGAGTATGTATTTTTCTGGAGTTATTGACTAAGTCACTATAGTGCTTTATTTCTATTCAGTTAGTCATCAGACGCTATAAAGGAAAAATCTGGGAGTTACATAGCCATGGCTCAGATTCACTTGAGAATTTTAGGAGGGGCAGAAGTACTGTTTTGCAGACCACATGAAGTAGAGATACGTTTTGAGGGAGACACCAGCAACCAGCTGTAAAAGCTGGTTTACAGCTAGGTTTACTTGGAAGTGCTTCTAATTGTAGTTACTACTTTATTCTGTAAATCAAAACAGAAAACAGGTAAGGGCTTTTCCACCGTCCCTTCAACCTGAAAATCAAACAGCAGATTATCATCTGATTTAAAGAAAAAAAAAAAAAAAAAAGCACATGGGCTTATAAATATTAGCAGAATTTAGTTGAGATTAAGTTACTCTCTATGTTGAATTTCTGTTGCTTTTGCTAGTCAAGATGGAAACTGTAGAATAATAATAATATTTATAACTTATAATGATGGGAGGTAAGTTTTGCCCATTGCTGTGACTCCTGAATGTTAGACCTCTATTAGAAAGAAGGCTTAGTCTCCTCATACTCTTACAGAAGCTATGAAATGGCTAGCTTTTCATCCCTGATGTACATGTGTGTGCACAAATGCGTGCGTGCCTTGTTTCTTTTATTTCAGGAGACACAGAAAGTAAGTTACTTAGTACAGGACCACGCTTTCTTGACAGGAAAAGAGTTTAAAGAAAAAAAAGCACAGTTAGGTAGAACTCCCAAGAAAGGACTTGGGAATCCAGACCTTTGTTTTGTTACCAATTTGTTCAAAGTCATCCAGTGAATTATCAAGTCATGTCTGATTCTTAGTCAGTCACCCTTAAAATGCAGGCAGTAGCCCTTAAGAAGGGCTAAAATTGTGTCCTTGTTCACCTGGTGTATCAGAGTTTCTGTTACTTCTTTATTAAAAGCTAAGTCTGTAAAGGGACCAGGTATAATTCCTCCTTAAATCAGTACTTAGTAAGGAATTTAATAAGGCGTAGAGGGTCCTAGGTGGAGGCAGACTTTAGCTCCATTAGCACTTAAGTTATCTGCACATTTTGGCATAATTTTTTTTTCTTTTTTTTTTTTCCCGATACTGCAAGACATTCAAAGACGGGATTAGGACCCGGTTGTTTTAGCTACATCAACAGACCTAATTGTGAGACTCTGCTTTTCTGGAATGATCCTAATCTTGTTAAGGTGTAGATGTGAAGGACGGGGACAAAAGCCTGGGGAGATGGAGTGATGAGCAAATACAAAAACATGGACAGTTCAACTTAGAAACCAGGTCTCCTGGCTGCCAGTGAAGTGCTCTGCCCATAAAACTGTGCTGTCCTGGTTAGAGCACCATAAGCCAAGTTGTAATGGCCAACCAGGAAAATAAAGGGTAATGATTTGTCCAGAACAGTAATTCTGGAAAAAAACAGGAAAAAAAGTGGCTAAGGAAAGGAGAATATAGGGACATTTCCAGTTAATCCCAGGTCTCTCAATCAGAGGGCTTGTATTGCTTCAGCTTCTTCTTCAAATAGCTGTATCTGTGCCCCTAGTGTACTGTAAGTAGAGGAATGTCATCACCATCTGGGTGATTTCTGGCTTTATGACATGGTAAAAATCATTTATGGCCACCCCGATGCTAGAAGTTAGGACTTTGTAGTGATAAAATATCTGTGCATTGAGTCACCGCTGGAAAAAGCAGCTTGGAAAAGAGTCCTAAGCTGGCCTAAGAGCACTCTGCACTTTATAGTGTTTCGGTTCTTTGTGCCTAAGGAGTAATTCTCAGGATCCAGGAAAAGCTAGCTCTGTGTAGCGTTAGGGTGAAATGTATGCCTGTGTTTTCTTCTGGATCTCTGAATGTCGATAGAAATGAAGGATTAGGCAGGCAATGCTTGCTTTTATGGAGCAATACTTTTTACAAGTGTTTGGGGTGGGCTGGGGGGTG
This sequence comes from Astur gentilis, assembly GCF_929443795.1. Classification (NCBI taxonomy): domain Eukaryota; kingdom Metazoa; phylum Chordata; class Aves; order Accipitriformes; family Accipitridae; genus Astur; species Astur gentilis. Next base: position 6,495,082 of record NC_064893.1, on the reverse strand, counting down.
GGAGTTTTCCTGTGTTTGAAACAAAGCAAAACTAGAAAGTTCTTAAAAGCCTCAAATCAGGCTGGGTCTTTACTGCCATAGTACTTGTAATTTAAAATTTAAAATATGAACTTTATATTGAACATGGAAAGAGCGATCTTAGATTTGAAAGAAGCTCTGTTAAGACTGAGAAGAATGCCAAGATCAGCATTCAGTCTGGAAGCACAGAAGTACGTGTGCTATCAATGCCTTAAAATGAATGTTTGTTAATAAGTGACCTTGAAGCTGACTGATCTGCAGTGTTGCCCTTCAGAGATTTAGGGAAGGATTACTAGTGCTGTAGCACCTGTTCACTTTTTCAGGTTTTTTTTTTCGTAGTCTAGAAATTCCTGGAAAGAGCAGGTATAGTCCCTTCTAGGTGACTTCAAATTACAGAATGTTACATAATGGGACTGAACACAAATAACACCCATAGATAAATTACTCAGATTAGTTTTTGCTGTCTCTAAAATGCTCTTTCAGTAAACTTATTAGTGATTGTTGGAGCGTAAACATATTCTGGATGTTTATTTCTTGATTTTCTTTCCTATTCTCTTCCTTCAGTAGACTCTGCTCTCTTTTTATAAGTATGTGAAAGCCAAAAGTTCTGACTTTTTAACAATTTGCATTCAAATGGGCACCTTTATTTTGAGAACAGATGATTGTATACTTCAAAACTGTTTAAATTTAGTGTTACTGAAGCCAGTAGCTTGTGAATGGGGGACTTTATGCATTATAGAATATAATGAGAAGAAAAACTTTAACATATAAATCCATTTATCTTTAAACTGTTTTTCTTAGTTCTTCTGCTAAGATTTGTTTTTAAATCTAATTCTATTCCAAGAGTGTTTCCGTTTTACAAATGGACTCTTTCAGCTTTTTATTTTAAAATGTTTTCTGCCACAGTTGTTTTCACAGAAAATGCTATCAAGAACAAGGAAAACTATGATCAAGGCTACTTATTACAGTTGATAAATGAGAATAGTTAAAAAATTAACTATTTAGGGCCAAGTGATGAGTACTCTATGCCTCTTCGGATGAGGACAAGCCATGAGGCAAAAACTGCAGAACCAGTTGCAAAGGCATCCACATGAAGGGTTGAGCATTGATTAATCAGTTGGACTAGGTAAGGTTGCCAGGCAGCTCTACAAATTCCATAATTGAAGACACAAGGATTAATCCTCAGTAAAAAATTAGAGCCCTGAGACATCGTAGACCCAGTTTTGATCTGCTACCAGAAATAATTCACTCAAGGATGTGGATAATGTGTACAGTGGTACCTCCAAAGCTGCTCTTGGATACATTTATATTCAGAGAAACTTAAATCTTCTCCTTCAGCTTATAGTTCATATAAAAATCACAGTCCTGGGTGTGCATACTCCTCTGCAAGCAACACATGACCTGCCTTATTTAGGTACCCAGTCTGGGCTTTATTTTTGCAAAATGGGGGAGAAAAAGTCTTCTAATGCTTTGATTTAGTTGTATTTAAAAAAAAAAAAAAAAAGATATAATTTGCTGTCTCTGTCTTGCACGCAGACTTTTTTTTTTAAAAGTTTTAGACAATCTACTTGAAAACCATAGTGAATGTCAACTATAGAGAAATGAAGAGAATTCTGAGTTTTGAGCAAGGGAAGAAAGACTTTTTTGGATAACAAGTGAAAATACAGGGGGCAATGATGTTAAAAGATAGTCAAAAGGCAGTTGGAAATGGCATAAGCTGTATAGAAGTATCTTGCCTGCCGATCCCAAATAATTGAGCAGAATGATGTCTGATCATGTGGCAGGATGTGAAACTGATAAGGTAGCTTGGATCCAAGGTTACAGTGTGTCTTAAAATAAATGGAGGTGCATGAAGGTCCACTGGTGTTGTCTTATGATGCTTCTCTAGCTGTGTGGGATGTTCCATATGAGCAAGTCTAGAGTCTGTCTGCAGACTGGTTTTGATGTCTCTGCAGAACTCTGGACCAGTATCAGCACATCATTCAGCTCTGGCTCATTAACCCACCTAAGAAATTGAGAGTGTTTGGGCTGAAACATGCACTAAGTTAGTAGGATGGTTTCTGATACCAAAGCAAGCTTGTTCTGTATGCCATAGGCAATGCCTTTACTTGCAAATCTTTTTGATCTCACTTATCTTTTTGTAAGCACTTGCGTACGTATAAGCACCTCAAGAGCAGATTAGCACTGCAAAGATACGCCTAAAGAGTGAACTTTAGAGAGATGAGAGAAGAGAGCAGTAGATGAAGGGCTAGATGACAATTTCAGAATACCACCCAAATACCTGTCTGGTGTGAGACAGTCTGATCATGAACACATTCAGAATAAACATACATCTGTCCTGCGGTAATTCTTTTTAGCTCACATAGGTACATATGCATGTACTGTATGAAGACAGTACTGAAATGGACTAAGGAAGAGAGACCCATTCAAGTAAAAAGCTCACAGCTTCTATTGGGCTTGGACTGATGTCCCGGTTTATTCCTCTGAGTAGCAATGAATATTGAACTAAATTGACTGCAAAATAAAAAAGGTCAAACAAATAATACTTGAGAATGAATACAGCTCACCATGGTTGAAATCTATGTTTTATTCTAGAGAGAGAAAAAAAGAGACAAAACTGCGACTGTATCTATGGGCACACTACGTGTAGATTCTGCTAGAAAGTAGGTTTTGGGTTTGTTTGGGATTTTGAAATGCACTTGATGAGTGAGGGGAAACTAAGATTCCATGCAACTTCAGCAGAGCTTTTAACACAGGTTTTTGGTTTAGTTTCTTTTTAGTGTTACTTAGTTTTTCTTCTTCGATGTCCCAACACAGGAATAGATAAGGCCTGTGCTTGCCAAATAGGGACCCAGATCACCTTTTGTACAGATTCAGGATCTTCTATTGACTTAATTGGGAAGGGATGAAGCTCTAGATATCTAAGCAATTACATCATCTCCATACATTGCCCTGAATTCTTGCAGTGTAATTAATGCTTTACGTGATGGATCACATCTCCATGGTGATTGCAAGCAAGGAAACTGCCACAGATGGATGTAATGTTTTCAGAAACCTGGTACTGTTCCAAGAGCCTGTGAAATGGATGGAGCAAGAGTGAGACTCTCTGCTACTTTGTCAGTAAGCAGTTGTGCTGGTTGTGGCTGGGACAGAGTTAATTTTCTTCATAGTAGCTAGTATGGGGCTATGGTCTGGATTTGTGCTGGAAACAGTGTTGCTGACACAGGGATGTTTTCATTATTGCTGAGCAGTGCTTGCACAGAGTCAAGGCCTTTTCTGCTTCTCACCCCACCCCACCAGCGAGCAGGCTGGGGGGGCACAAGGAGCTGGGAGGGGACACAGCTGGGACAACCGACCCCAACTGACCCAAGTGATATTCCAGACCATATGATGTTATGCTCAGCGTATAAAGCTGGGGGAAGAAGAAGGAAAGGGTGGACATTCGGAGTGATGGCATTTGTCTTCCCAAGTAACCATTACATGTGATGGAGCCCTGCTTTCCTGGAGACGGCTGAACACCTGCCTGCCGATGGGAAGTGGTGAATGGATTCCTTGTTTTGCTTTGCTTGCATGAGCGGCTTTTGCTTTACTTATTAAATTGGCTTTATCTCAGCCCATGAATTTTCTCACTTTTACTCTTCTAATTTTCTTCCCCATCCCACCAGGGGGGAGTGAGTGGGTGGCTGTGTGCTGCTTAGTTGCCGGCTGGGGCTAAACCATGACTCCAGGTCTTCCAGAGGCTGGGACACAATCCATTTTTATCCATGGTGCTTTAAAAACAAACAAACAACCAACTTTTAGCTGTGTAAGTATTACTCTGATTTCAGATTTGAAGCCAACATTGGCAATAGTTGGAAATTGTTACTGTTTATTGTATTTAGAATTACTTTGTGGTGCCCACACAGTGATCAAAATATTTAGAATAGACTTTGGAAACAGTAACACCAGGAATTAAATTCATCCTATAGTAATAAATTGTTCTTGGACTAGTAACTCTTGAGGGATATCCCACCTACACAAGCTGCTTGACTCTCAAACTGCCTGGCTTTCCCTGGTTGTTAAGAAACTCCAGCTGGAATAAATTTCTTCTTTCTTTTGAAATTAAGCTGAGTGGCCCATTCAAGGTATCGATGTCATGTGGCTAATGGGAATGTGTAGATAAGATGTTTTGGATCAGGCAGAGTGCGGATGTGCACGCAGTTTGCTCTGTATTTCCTTCAGTGTGTCTTTAAGTATTTTGACCTTTGTGTAAAAGGTGTATGGCATATAAAAATGAATAGAGGCAGTAAGTAATCATATAGCTGTTCCCCTTCATTTATTCATTATAAGCATTATGGATAAAGAAGAGTGACTGTCTAAGTGAAGGCGGTATTAGGGATTTGCAGCTTGAGACTGGATTATCCCATTAGTGTGGAGAGAGCTAATAGGATGCCAGTGAAGAAGACTGATAAGGATCAGCGGGTTAGAAAAGGTATATTTTTACATTGCTTGATGTACGAAACAATGACACAGTGGGTAGCAATGGTGGTGGATAAAAGGCTGCTCCTTTGGACTTCCTCTGCTTTTTCTTCAGCATAAAAGAGAAACTGGTGTTCAGGTGTAGCTCAAAATATTTAGTATGAGGGTGGTAGGATTTTTAGGTTGGCTTTTTTTTTTTTTTTTTAAGCACATGAGTGGGTAGTAGAGTGGGTGGTTTGGGTTTTTTTCTTCTTTTTTTTTTTTTTTTTCCCCTGCAGTTGGTGTGTGTTACAAGTCCAATGACATCGTTCAGCATGCTGGTCATCCAGCTGTGGGTCAGAGCACTGAGAGTGGTGCCTGTGGTTGCCATCCCCTCCGCGCAGAAGTGAAGTCACTGTGCAAGGGCTTGAAATCGTGTGGTCTTTATGCACTGATGCAACAGAACTCTGCCTATCTCTGTGTCTTTGTCAGCAGGGCTTTTGCCTCGGTGTTTAGGAGAGCTAAGCAGGTTAGGTAGCAGTTGGCACAGGCATAATCTAAAAATGGCAAAAATTGGAACGGAGGGAGAAAAATAGGGTACAAGGAAAAGGATGTGAAGGGAGTGAAATTGTTTTTTATACTAAGGCTGAAAAGGAGAAAAGTCTCTGGAATAAACCAAGCTAATAACTCCAGTGGAGCAACCGTTATTCTGTCACAAGAAAGAAAGAAAGGAAGGCTTTATAGTAGTAAGGACAAAAATTTGATTTGCATCTGCAAGTTCGAACAGTGTCTGTGGGAGGATTGATGTTTTCTAATTTTATAAGCTGCAGCAGGCGTGTTAAATGCCGCTGACAGATCAGATTGAAATTGTGTGCATTAAAGTATTTTGAGTGGTGAAAGACAGACTGTCCCAAAAATACAACTGAAAGAGTCAGTAAACAATTCAGTGCTATTTGTTTGTTAAAACATCATCTGCGAGGTTTGACAACAAATACTTTTAATTAAGAAAGTGACAGGTGTGGGTGTCAATATCTCTTCTTTCTGATGCTTTTAATTTTAGGAAAAAAGAAAACTGTGCATAAGGTGATTTTGGGTGGTTTTGCACAGGAGGGAATTGTGTGAGGAGTGTGCATGGATTGATGGGGGTGTTAGCTCTCAGAGGGAATTCTCAGGATGATGAATCCGTTTTGAAGAGTTAACATTGCTACCAAGTGAGTTACTGAACCCGTGCCCACTCTGCAAGCATCCGCTCTGATTGGCACCAAGGGGCCAACATTGATCCATCATTCAAAGCTTTGCAGCAAAGCAATGAAAGCGACTGCATGGGCTGTGGTTCTGCCTCTCATCTTGTGAAAAGGTTACTGCTCTCAGATTTCCTTTTAGAGTCAAAGCATTTCGAATTGAACAGCAATTTCTGACAAAGACAGGAGCTGGAACTGTGCTATGCTGTCATCGGGCTTGGTGGGTCACTTAAGCTTCTGCTGGCTTAAACAAATAGGAATTACATGGGCAAATCCCTCCTTCTTTCCTTACTCCCTCTTCTCTGCCCCACAATAGAAGTAATAGGGAAGAGCATCCATGATCATGTTTACTGTAATGAGCCTGTGCTCTGGGGAAACTCTTGTGGCATCTTTTAACATTAATCTAGTATCGATTTATGATTCTAATTTATATGCTCTAGCTCTTGTTCATTAAGTGACCACATGAAGGGTTCTCATATTTCGTGTGTTCCCCATAAAAACCTGTGCATTTCATTAAATCTCAGCATTAAAGGAAGTGTTTCCTGGCAGAGCAATATTCTAACAGCACTTTGCAAGTGTGCAGGAGGGTCTCAAGGTCACAAACTCCTTTCAGAGGTTAATTAAGTCTGAAAGAAAGGTGCTCTGTTGTAATTAAACAGTAATGAATGAGAGGCCAGGAATATTTGGTGTATAATGCAGTACCACGAGGCAAACCCAAAATAATCTGCAAATTTATTATTTTATTTTGTATTCTATTATAAAATACCCTTGGGTGTCAGTGTAATTTTTATTCTCCAACTTGCCTATGACAGAAGGGGGATTAAGTGGTCAGTGCTGTCATGCATATGTGATCATAATACACCTTGGGAGTGGTTTTGAGAACTCTAATAGCATTCCTGACATGCTGAAGAGGACTTTCATCAGGAGGGTGATGCCTTCCCCATTCTGCAGGATCTAATTTTTAATCAGAGTTGAATGTGCTTTCTTTGCTGCATTCACACTGGAAAAGCCATGGCAAGTTTTGACTTCTTTCAGTAGTGCCAGCAGAAATACAATCATGTTCATGACCCTGTTTAAGAGCTCATCAAAATTTCCCTTTTAGTTCTTGTGCTTCTAGGGTTTAATATTTCAGCATGTTCAAATGTATTAGGCAGGATCTTAGCACAGGGCTACAGACAAGTAGTCAATCCAAATGTAGATCTCCCCCCTGCCCCCCCAACCTTCATTGTAAATCAGCTGATTCAGACATTCACAGACTGACTTGCTCCACTCTGTTATCTGTGAAGAGTGAATGATTTTAGTGACGTAACATATTGTAGGTATCTAGAAAACAAAAGCATGGGGTACAAGTAGGTTGTAGTTATAATTCCTTACTTCTGTTTTAAAAGTAATTTTAATTATTTTAGTTTTTTTCTTCCATTGTATAACAGCATCTGAAAACTGCATTTGTAAACTGTTCTGCCCAACTTGTGAAAGAAAAGGATGGGGAAAACTGCTCATACCTGATGATGGGATTCATCCCAGAGTACTGAAGGAACTAGCAGATGTTATGGCAGAACCCCTCTCAATCACATACCAAAGCTTTTGGGAGCCTGGGGAGGTCCCTGCTGACTGGAAGCTAGCCAATGCTACTCCAGTTTACAAGAAGGGCTTGAAAGAAGCCCCAGGAAACTACAGACCTGTTAGTCTGACCTCAGGACCGCAAAGAATTATGGAGAAGATCATGCTAGGTGCTATTGAAAGGCATTTTAAAAATAATGCAATCGTCAGGCACAGTCAACAGGAGTTCACAAAGAGAAAGTCCTGTCTAATTTGATATCCTTCTATGATAAGGTCACCTGCCTGGTGGGTGAAGGGAAGCTGGTGGATGTAGTTTTTCTGGATTTTGATACTGTCCCTTCCAGCATCCTTCTGGACAAGATGTCCAACTGTGGGATGAGCAGGTAAACAGTGCGCTGGGTGAAGAACTGGCTGACCAGTCACCAGTGCTGTTCCTGAGGGCTCAATTCTAGGGCCGCTTCTGTCCAATATTTCTATCAGTGATCTGGAGGCAGGACTTGAATGCACGGTTAGTTAAGTTTGCTGATGATACTAAATTGGGAGGTGCTGTTGACTCTCTTGAGGGACAAGATAGATTGGAGCAGTGGGCAATGATTAATGGGATGAAATTTAACAAGTCCAAATACCGGATTCTGCACCTAGGAGTGAGTAACGCTGGACAAGTATAAATTGGGAGGGGAGTGGCTGGAGAGCAGCCCTGCGGAAAGGGATCTGGGGGTTCTGCTTAACATTAGTCTCAACAAGAGTCAGCAGTGTGTGCCCTGGCAGCCAAGAGGGAAAATCGCATCCTGGGGTGCATCAAACTCAGGCAGAACCAGCTGGTCAAAAGATGTGATTATGCCACTGTATTTAACGTTGGTGCAGCCTCACCTTGAGTATTGTGTGCAGTTCAATTTTAAAAGGATGTTAAAGATACTTGAGTGCATCCAGAGGAGTGCAACAAAGCTGGTGAAGGGGCTGGAAGGCATGTCCTCTAAGGAGTAGCTGAGGACATGGGGTTTGTCTAGTTTGGAGAGAAGGAGGCTGAGGGGCGACCTCACTGCTCTCGACAGCTTCCTGAGGAGGGGTCGTGGAGAGGGAGGTGCTGATCTCTTCTCCCTGGTACCCACTGCCAGGACGTGTGGGAATGGCTCAAAGCTGCGTCCATCGGGGGAGGTTCAGACCTGACATGAGGAAACATTTCTTTATTGAGAGGGCCATCAAACCCTTGACAGGCTTCCTGGAGAGGTGGTTGATGCCCCATGCCTGTCAGTGTAGAAGAGGCATTTATTTGGACAGTGCCCTTAATATCATGCTTTAACTTTTGGTCAGTCCTGAAGTGGTCAGGCAGTTGGACTAGATGGTTATTGTAGGTTCCTTCCAGCTGAAATAAATTCTTTCCCTTCCCCTTCCCCTTCTACTCCATTCCATTCCACTCCATTCCATTCATGCTTGGCTAGGTAAAGTATAGGCAAGAATCTAGGAACCTGCATTTTGTAAAATTCTGTAAATGTTGAAAATTCTTCTATCCATCAGCCCTTCCATGTACCGACATCAGCCAGAAGTACAGATGAAAAGAAATCACTCTTTGGTTCCACAGCCTGGCCTCTGGAAAAGCTACATTGGCTCATTAATGCTCCAACCTGTGTTTCTTGGGCTTTGGACCTGGCTGTAGTCCCGTGGCTGTGAGAGGGGAGCTTATGTTCACCACCTTCCTCTCTCTCATGGGCCTAGATAAGGCAGATGGTGTTTTAGAAAGTTAGGGAGCCATGTTGCCAAAAACAACATGGTGATGGGATCCCCCAAAACCTGCTGTGGTGTGAACTGCACCAACCATTGCCACCACAGAGAGAGAGTAGCTGTGCCGCACCTCTTAGAGCTCACCGAGCTGAATTTGAAGGTGGGAATGGTCCAAATCTTGGTAGCTTTCTATCAGCATGTAAGTAAAAATTCCTGTTTGTTACTAGCTGACTGGCTGTAACTAGCTGCTGCAGGCTGCTTTTGCATCTGAGCTTAACCAGGTGTTTAACAACCTAAGATTTAGGTAATGGTTTTGCTTTCAGAAATACAGTTCTCAGTTAATCTGCAGGAGAACTTTCCGTTCCTCTCTGAGGACAATTAAAGAAGTCATGTCAGAGAGAGTTTTTCTGTCATTCCAGTAAAATAGGGGTCGCTTACCTCATTATCAGGCAGATGGGTGTATTCCTCCCATCTTTACACACTTTTCAAAAACTTAGAAACCTGTGAATTAATGGCCTACCAGTATTAAAAAATATGGAAAAAATTATCTAGTAGTGAATTTCACACTGAAGGAATGGGACACACTGTCATCCAGACCTCAGCCTTCTATTAAATTACATCTCTAATGACATTTACGTTACATCATGTCACCTGTACTGCTCTTCGGGCTACTCTCAGAGCATCTCAATACACACTAATTCAGACTCACCTTAACTTAACTCACCTGTGTCCGTCTTTTTGGAAGCATTTCTAATGCATCCGCTCAGAGTTCTCCTCTCTGTTCTTGAAGTGTAGATGGCTGCAGACGGCAGCAGGGATATCAGACCTCTGAATGTCTTCCCTGAGGAACAACTACTACCACCATATATATAAAAGGAATAGCTTTTAATAAGAGCTCATCATTGCATTTCTATTATTTATAGGTAGAACTGTGTCCTTAAGATCTATTTCTGGTTCTAGTTAATTAGTGTGTTGAAATCTAATAAAAGATTAAATGAAAGTGGTAATGACAATAATAGAACTTAGTAGGATAGCAGTTAAGGGTTTTATAAATATTTTTTTATCATAATAAATTGTGAAATTGATACTGGGGTATTGTCAAAAATTTCTTAGAATAAGCAGGGCACCAACAGCATCAGAGTTTACATCAGTAGGTTTTTTTCAGCTACTCTGCTTGATAGAAAATTACTTGTACAGAGTCCAAGATGGGGGCTCTTTGGACTATGCACTACTTACCCAGAACGAGATATTTTCTGTCTGAGAGTGTTTTTAACCCACATAGACAAAAAGAGGGAAAGGAGGAGGATTGGGGAGAGAAGGGATTGAGAACAGAGAAATCTGTAATATCATGTGTACGTTTGTAATGTTTCTAGTGCCTCAGTCGTGTGCAGTTTTTTTCTGTGATTGCCATTTATGAATAAGCACTAAATCTACACATATCCCTGCCTGGATTTGATATCTGTCAGGTAGGTAGTTATCTAAATGCTCTCGTTTGTGCTCTAAATACTATATTGAGAAGTGACAGTAAACTAAATGCTGCAGATACAAGCTGGAGGGCTGGCTCAGGTTCTCTTCAAACCTTCCCTCCACAGTACAATTTCCTTGCTTTTGGTGAAACATTAATGACGACAGCCATCTTAAGCCGCAGACAATAGGAGTTTGGTTGATAGGTCCCAGCTACAGTCTGAGTATTAAAGACTTAATGGTAGCACATGACTACTTGCTTTACTGAAAACATACTGTAACACCCTAGTCTGATTAATGGATTGGGTGAAGTAGACAGACACACACTGTATTGGGTTTGCATGGCAAGGTTTTGCTAGCAGGGGACCTTCTCCTGTGAGAAGCTGCTGGAAGCTTCCCCGACAGAGCCCATACCAGCCGGCTCCAAGTGGGACCCATTGCTGGCCAAGGCCGAGCCCTTCAGCGACAGTGGTAGCGCCTCTGGGAGAACAGACTTCAGAAGGGGAAAAAAAAGTTGTGGCAGGGACAGAAACGGCAGCCAGAGAGAGGAGTGAGAACATGTGAGAGAAACAGCCCTGCAGACACCAAGGTCAGTGAAGAAGGAGGGGGAGGAGATGCTCCAGGCGCCGGAGCAGAGATTCCCCTGCAGCCCCTGGTGAAGACCCTGGTGAGGCAGGCTGTCCCCCTGCAGCCCAGGGAGGTCCACGGTGGAGCAGATATCCACCTGCAGCCCAGGGAGGACCCCACGCCAGAGCAGGTGGGTGCCCAAAGGAGGCTGTAGCCCTGTGGGAACCCCGCACTGGAGCAGGCTCCTGGCAAAACCTGCGGATCTGTGGAGAGAGGAGCCCACAGAGTGGGTTTTCTGGCAGGACTTGTGACCCCATGGGAAGCCCGCGCTGGAGCAGCGTGCTCCTGAAGGACTGCATGCCGTGGAAGGGACCCATGCTGGAGCAGTTCATGAAGAACTGCAGCCCGTGGGAAGGACCCACATTGGAGAAGTGTGTGGAGGACTGTCTCCCATGGGAGGGACCCCACGCTGGAGCAGGGGAAGAGTGTGATGAGCCCTCCCCCTGAGGAGGAAGGAGCGGCAGAGACAAGGTGTGATGAACTGACCCCAACCCCCATTCCCCATCCCCCTGTGCCACTGAGGGGGAGGAGGCAGAGAAAATGGGGAGTGGAGTTGAGCCTGGGAAGAAGGGAGGGATGGGGGGAAGGTGTTTTAAGGTTTGGTTTTATTTCTCATTCTCCTACTCTGATTTGATTGTTAATAAATTACATTAATTTTCCCCAAGTCGAGCCTGTTTTGCCCATGATGGTAATTGGTTGAGTGATCTCTCCCTGTCCTTATCTCGACCCACAAGCCTTTTGTTATATTTTCTCTCTCCTGTCCAGTTTAGGAGGGGAGTGATGGAGCAGCTTTGGTGGGCACCCAGTGTCCAGCCAGGGTCAACCTACCACACACACACAGTTAAGACTGTTGTATCTGAAGCTGGTATTGTCCAGGAAACAAACACAGCAGCACAACAACCACTGCTATTTAACTACTCTACTACCAGTCTCGGAGCCATTTTAGAGCTAGCTCAATTTTACATACGCTTAAGTCAACCAAGTTTGTAATGTAGCCTTGGAGACCCTTCACAGTGCCCTTCTGATTTCTCTTGGTCGTGCTTGCACTTTCTTGGGGTTTTTTTGTGGGGTGGTTTGTTGGGGGTTTTTTTGGTAGCAAAGATTATTTGGAAAATTGCTGAGTTTTAAATGTAGTATAATATAAGAAATTAATTTTACATCCTCTTCCCATCTGCAGAGTCTGAATTGTGTACTTAAAAGCATAAATCTGCTTCTGAGCATAAGTTTGTATTGAACTTCTTGTGGGTTCTGACTCGTCGGCTGCGTTGCATGTAGCTGTGCTGGTTTCAGACGGAACTGATGCTGAGCTTCCCTTTCCCAGAGAGGAGAGCTGCTGGTTACATGTGCTGAGTGAGGCTGTACGTGTGCAGGTTGAAGGATTGGGACCTACTGAGGATTTTAACACGTGGATGCACGTTCTTGGTGCTTGTTAGCAATTTCTGTAGTTAAGACTTCCCAGTGGTAGATGTCTTCTAACGTGTTTTGAAGGAAGCATTATTGCAGACATCTTGCAGATATTTGCTGCCTTGATGTATTTGCTGTTAGTTCTTTCTCAAGAGTTAGGACTGCTAAGTCTGTACCAGAGATAAAACCCAGGGCAGACTCCTGTGATTGTTATGATAGCTGTTGTATGTTGTGCTTAGGATCAGTATTTCTTTGGTAAAATAAGTTTCATAAGCTGCAGGTGAAATATCAGTAGGTCAAATGTGTACAGTATGGCCTTGGTAGCCACTACTCAGGTATGAGAGAATGTCTGACAAGAGATGGCCTGCTTCATGGTTTTAATATTTAACAGCTGTGGGCTAAATTATGAAATAATTAATATAAACTAGATCTTCAGCTTCTGTAAGTTATCTTGGCTCAATTAGCTGCTGGTGAGTTACTCCAGCATTAGACAGTAGCTGAAGATGGGAAAAGATTGTACCTTAGGAGTATCTCTGCGACAGCTGGTACTTTCAAGGGGGTGAAGGAAGGTCTGAGCAACAAGGACTTCGGGATTTGGCATGATACTTTGGCCAGTGCAGAATTTGTGGTTTTTCCTCCTAAGGAGCGTTTCACACCCTTACACTGGATACCACGGCTGTGTAATTGCTCTCTCCCCTTTTCAGATAGGCCATCCAGGGAGGTGCTGGGAGCTTCCCTGTGGTGGTGATGGCTAAGCTCAAAAAAGCCCTTTTCTTCGGGAGGCGTTGGAAGCTGTGCTGGCTGCCAGGAGGAGGATAAAGCTAAAGGAAGACAACAGCAAGATTAGCATGTTTCCTTGCACTCAGGACAGACAGTATTTGGGAAAGCAGACAGCCCATATAGTGGTCAGGGTGACACTGCCACACTTTTCCTTACATGTTATTAGGTTCCTTACATGTAGGTTTGTTCACTAATGAACAGCAGAAAGAAATAAAAATCTAGGTCAGGCAAGTCACTGTCAACCAGACATCCTTTTGCATCTATTAAGGTGCAGAGCATAGGTATGAACTTACCTGTTTATTTTAGCAGTTTAAACATTTTACAGAAGAAAACAGCAAGAGATAGCTGATTTTTCATTAGCTCAACACATTTTGTCAGTCTCTCAGTCTTTGTTCCTTATAAAACACGGGGAAAAAAAAACCCCTTGCTAGAAAAACTATTTCAACTGAGTACATTAGATTGTGATCGGGAGGTGGGTTTTTGTTATACAGGAGAGTTGCAGCTGTATTTTCTTTCTTAACTTCATCCATATGTCAGATAACTATAAAAGAGGTTTTTATTCTTTAATTAGACCTTTATCAGAGGCAGTTCAATTGTGGCTGTGCTCACCAAAATGATTTTTTGAAAGATTTCTGAACTTACTGAGAAAGAGAGAACCGCTTATGTCTGTTCACAACTGTAAACTTGTTGACTTTGCTAACTAAAATATCCATACTGGTACTTTGAGTCTGTAGAGGTGGTGACACTGTGAGGAGGCGAGGATGGTAGGACAAGGATTAAAGTGAGCTGCAGAAGCCTTACCCAGCAGTGATGCTCCAGGCCACTGAAGACGGGGCCACTGCTACATTAAACACTTTTCCACCAGTTTCTTAAGACCTCTTGAGGCCAACCTTTCACCTTTGCGATTAATACTAACCTTGAAAGAATTTCTATTAAACATTGCAGTATGTTGTTGTCTAAATCACAAGTTCCAGAAAATGAAATTGGGTCGTACATTGTACAGCTACATTGTGTAGAAATGGGAGAATACTCCCTTGAATTAATCTGATGCAAGTGAGGGTGCTTTTTGGTAAAGGTTACTAAGCATCACATAGAGCCCAACTCTCATTTTGTATGCGCATTTATCTTCTGCTATCTCTCTAATTAATGCTTCTGTGCTGTGTTGGGCAAGAGGTGCAAGTACCTTTTGAAATGCTAATGCTCTGGTGGAATATCCTGGTTCTCTGTCAGCTCCGGAGAAGCTGCAGCAGAGGTCAGCAGCAAAAGTTTTAATAAAACTTCTGCCTCTCAGTGACTTGCCAAATTCCAGCCACACAGAGACAACAGACTTCAAATGGCTGTCTGCTGCTATGTGTCTTTTCTCAATTCCTTGCCGTGTGGGTTCACATTCCCACATTCCCTAAAAAGATTAAGTGATATGTTTTGTTCCTCTGTGTAGCCCAAGTGTTTTCAGGATCCTCAGTGCATTGTTTCTCTGCAAGATGTTACATACCTTATCAGTGTAAGGGCTCAAAACCTGCAGAAATTTTATTAATATATTTGAGGCACTCAAGGACATCTTCACCAAAAAAAAAAAAGCAAAAAAAAAAAAGCTGGGGGTCAGAAGTTTGCTCATTTGCTGCTCTACATGCAATTAGAGTCCAGGACAGAAGGACATTTTCATTAACCATATGGGAGTCAACTTTGCCTTTCAGTAGTTGTGTTGTCATCAGATATTCTGGTTTCCTCCTTAAGACTTCATGTCTTCTGAGTCAGTGGTTTTTAATAAGTTTTTGTGTGGCAGTTCACCTTTTATGGCTGGTTTTCTTCCTTACAGATAAGTGTCAAGATGCCTCTTTTCTGGCCATGAAACAGAAAATTAATCTATAAAATGATGTGTACATGGAAATCAGAAAAGAAAATGCAGTCCAAAGAGGAGAAGCATAATTAAGACTTTTGAAAACCTGCAGATTTCTCCTTGCCTGCTTGGAACAGGTTGCTCAGTAAGGGGATAAATCTCTTGCACTTGTGAGTCGTTGTGTAGAAAGGGCTCTAAAGGATTTCTACTGCAAGCTACTTACTGCAGTTTCAAGCCCTGAAGAAGCAAAGGGCTTCTTCAAACTCAACCTCTCCTGCATAGGTCATCTTCCCTGTTTTCGGAAGTACATAAACAGATGCTAAATTCAGGGGAGGTATTTAAGGTACTCAGGTGAGAATAAGTAAATTATGGAAGCAAGGAAATCCCATGTTTTACATAATTTACATGTAACTGCTTACTGTTTGATTGTGCTTGACTTTTAAGTATTCTTACTGGTGTGAAAGTTCACAGAAAGGACACGTAGAGTTAAAATACTAGTAATCAAAACTGACTTTTAAAATTGTATAATGAGTTTTCAAGCCACGCTGTAAGGGTTGTTAGTAACTATCTAATTAGGAGGAAAAAATATGTGTGGTTCTAGCTCTTCTGGGAAAGCAGAGAAATTGTTTATCTTGTCTTGGAAAAATTTTTTTCTCCCTTGGAGCAGCAAAATCCAACTTTGGTGACACTCCATGAAGGAGCCCTGAGCCTGCTCTGGTTTTTAGTGCTGCCTTTTTGAGACTAGTATCTAAATCTCAGTTTGCATAGTTTGTGACTGCTTCGATTTATGAATACCAGGTTGTAGATCCCATCCCTTTGATTCCTCACATGCAGTCTAAAATGTTAATAATGGACAGTTTACCTTTCTGTAATGGCTGGGTTTCCTCAATTTATAGGGCAAATTCTGCCATCTGCTGCTTTGACGTGAAAAGAGGGAAAACAGTTTTGGGTGTCTTGTCAGCCTCTGTCTTCTCGGTCAATCATATACTCTCACCTGTTGGAAGGAGTCCTTGTTACATTGCTCATCTTCTGTCCCCTTTCCTCTGGCCTTGTGTCCTAGGAGACTAGAGTCTGGCACTTCTGGATGAGTACTTATGCTTCCTCAGCTTTCAAAATCATGTTCTCATCAGTGACTCCTGCTGAGGCACCGGTGCTTATTGTGCCACTGAATTAATATGCTGTCCTGAGCCATGCTGCCCTGTGCAAGGATGAAAACTCAGAGCTCGGCCCCCTTTTTTTCTATTCCTTTTGCCGAGGATCCAACAGCAAGCCATGGTGCTTGAGCCTGTGAGATGCTGAGTTTCTTCTGAGGGGTGCTGAATAGTTTCAGCTTTAACTGGCTCTAGGGTGATGGCAACAACATTGCATTCATGTATCCTTTATTTTAAGCAACACATTAGTCTGTAAGTAATAAAAAAGAAGCCACAGGTACTTTGCAGCAGTCTCTGGGAGTTGCTTGTTCTGTGCACACTGGGCTTTTCCCAAAGTACTTGTACTTACCTGAATACAGGAGGGTGTTCAGCACCGTGGAGAACAAGTGAGCAGTTCTTAAATCTTGGAGCATGGCTTTATTTTGTACTGTATTGATTGTAACTGGAGAACAGTTTCAAATATTGACAATTAAAAAGAAAAATGCAACAGTCGTAGCTATCATTAACACTTTTCTTTGTCACTAAGGGATAAGGTTTCAAGGCAGCTAAGGGATAAGGTTTCAAGGCAGGGCGTTAGCTGCTTGATTTCTGCTAATGATAATGATAATGGGAGCGAGTTGGCTGTCCTCTGCAGAAGATGTCCCCCTGATGTGTACTTTGCATAGCAGTTTGAGCTGAGGGTAATATGTTCTCCAATTTATTTCAGATATTTTTTTATTATTTGCAAGGTGACACTGCATACCAGGCAAGCATAAATGAATGCATTATTGCCCTCATATCTTCACACACTTTTATCTTTTTCTTTAAATCATAGCGTTTGCAAATAAAATAACACTTTTATGCTCCCTAACACTAAGCTTTTTAAGAAGTAAGGAGAAAAGAGGCTGTTCTTCAAGGTTGCCAAATATTACCAAGTACTTTTAATTACAGAGCTACCTGACTAATCCACAGATTTGGTAACAGTCTGTGCAAAGAATTCTGGCAGGGTCACGTGAACCTGTTATCTGTGTATGGACTGATGTATGCATATGCTCGCTTTCTTCGTTAAATTGGGGTCTGCAGTACTGTTGTTGTTTGTCCCCCTCCCCCCTTTTTTTAAAAAAATCTTGTTAAATCTCACCTGGATTTATTGTAATGTACAAAATGTTGTTTGGGAATTATGTTCTGTGTAAGCAATTGCATGATGAACATTAGGGTTTATTAAGGTCTTGAAGATGGCATGGGCAATTGGGGTATTTTTGTTGTTTCTGAATTCATACAGCAACTAACACAACATCATTGTCAGTCCCACCCTGATACAAATATTATATAGTGATAAGGGAGGCTTTGTGGATTGAAGTAACTGTGATGTGAACCATGGAGTCTGAAAAAGTAAGCTAGCTGAATTCAAGAGAGCCTTGATTGGGAAGTAGAGGGTGGAGGAAGTAAGGACTGCGTTTTAGCTGTTTTTTAAAGGCCTGATGATAGTAATAAGTTATGGAATCCTTAGCGTGATCTGTTCAAGATTAACCAAAACAAAATGCTTTTTTATGGTCCATTTGCAGTTCTTTAATTGTATTGGTATTGAGTGTTTGGCTTCTGAGGTTCAGGCCTGACCCTTACTTGTGGTAACCTTGCAGGTAGTACCGGGAAGGTATTTATAGATTGAACAGACATTAACTCTGAATAGATCTTGCAATCTGACATTTCTCCTTTCCCCAGGAACTCACCTCTGAACAGCTAGATGGGACATCTAGCTATGCTGCTTTGAGACAAAATATGTGTGGCATATACTTGTGCTGTACCAGTCTCTGGGAGTTAAAAAGACACTTTGATCTTCACATCAGTTAACAGTGTACTTTTGACAGATTTAAACAGACTTAACACCTTTCTGATGAGAACAGCCCTCACTCATCCTTCTAGTCAAGACCGAGTCAGGAGGGCAAGCTGAAAGTGCATCTTAGTAGTTAGCAAACATAGATTTGGGGGCAATAATTTTTGTTTGTTGGGATTTTTTGTTAAACTGCGGTTTTAATATTTATCATGAAGTCATGCTGGAGTGCTTTATCTTCTGTATTCCCAACTACTAGATGCTTATGAAAGTCAAAGCTGACTTTAGCTCATGGTAAGTCTGCAGCATTTTATCTTCACTGTATTTTTTTCTACTGGGAAGTAGCCTGTGTGTGTCTTCTAGTCTGGGGTAAAAGACAAGGGTTTAGAAATTTATTTTTGGTAGTGAAAAAAAAGCATAGGGAACCGACTCTGCTCCCTCGAATGATACAGCTGCGACACGTACGGCTTCTCTGCGTGGGATTGTTTTCTGTGCCATAACTGAAGAAAGCAAAGGGTACCGCAGATACTGCCTTTAAATGTTCGTGTCTCTGATGTTAACATTTGTTTAAAAAAGGTTAATTGCAGGCAATTGTGTGCTAAAGGAGCTACATCACAAGAAAAGTCAATAGTAGTAGGAAACTAACTTTGAATTCATGATAGAACTGAACAGTTATGCCAGAGAATTTATTTAAGGAGGCAGCACAGTTGTTTTATTATAAACTGCTAAAGTGCAATGTGTTGGTGTTGGTTTTTTTTCTTTTTCATAACTGTATAAAAAGGCATATTTACCACTTCACACTGAATTAAGAAAGTGAATGAATAAAGAACCAAGTATTCCGATGTTTTAAATTTAACATACTGTTCATTAGTGTTGAATACTTAAAAAACCCCTGCTTCTTGAATTAAGCTGTGTCCATTAGATGGGTTTCTTGAAGGCAAGAGGCACAGTTGTGCTTACTTAGCATGAGAACCTCAGAGTTTAAATAGCTTCTATTTATTTTGTAATCTGTGTCTATGGTAAGAGTCAATTACTGTTTTATGGTACTGGTGACTAAAATTTCATTAGTGTATCTTGAAACTATGGCAAACTTGCTAGAATCTTTTTTTTTTTTTTTTTTTTTCCTGCTCTCCAGCCCAGCATCCTGGGAGTTCATAAAACTGTTGAGTCAACATTCAGCCTTTATCCAATTTGGATAAATCCCCTAGCTGGGATCCATCTCAAAACATCTGAGAAATAGTGCTGTTTTTTCTTGTTAAGCTAGCTAAACCTTAAAAGGTTTCATATCGATACTCTGTGGGGTTTTTTTTAAAATGTTATATACACGAAACATAAGCAGTCTGCTATGGAAGTGCCTTCAGGTCCTTATCTGAAAGCAATTCTGGCCCCTCCTGACTCCATACTCATTTTGGGTGGATGCTGTATGACTCTAGAATACCCTCATGAGAACAAAAACCAAACCACCACCAACAAAAAGCAACAACCTAAAGCCAAACAAACAAACAAAGAGCCCTTAACCCCCCAAAAAGGAAAGAGAATGAGGAAAGAAAAAGTGGTTGGCCCAAAGCCTCTGAGGTCTTTTTGTTGCTCAGTGCCTGGTGTTATGCTGCTTGACAGCTCTAGAAAAGGCTTGGTAGACTGATCTCAAATGAATTTTGTATTTTTGGTCCCATTAGGATTATGGAGTTGGCTCACTCCTGATAAATGTCAGTGTAAAGCAGCAGAGAATCAAGCCAGCTGAGCTGGTCATGACCTTGTATGCATAGTGATAATTAATAGCTAATGAGACTGGTAAGACATGGTTCTGAAATGCAGTAGGCTGCATCATCTGGACTATTTAGAAATTAAAATTTTTAATTGCACTTTGAAAAGGAATTAAAGACATCTTTTGCCTTCATGGGCAAAAAGATAACCTCCTTCACTAAAGGATATGTGCCATATATGTCACTGAAATATGTCATCTTCAATGCAGTTATGCTACAGAATAAGAATTATTCATGAATTTGAGGTCAGAGGGTAGGAAGGCTATGGGTTAGAATAATGTAATGCCTGTTCTTAATCCCATACTTTAAATAACAGCAGCTGTTTCAAATTTTCTGGAAGGGCCTTTCTTGTTATTTTTTCTGACATAATTTCTTCCACTCATGTCCTGGTTTCAGCTGGGATAGAGTTAACTGTCTTCCTAGTAGCTGGTACAGTGCTATGTTTTGAGTTCAGCATGTGAAGAATGTTGATAACACACGGATGTTTTCAGTTGTTGCTCAGTAGTGTTTAGACTAAAGTCAAGGATTTTTCAGCTTCTCATCCCCAGCCAGCGAGAAAGCTGGAGGGGCACAAGAAGTTGGCACAGGACAGAGCCAGGGCACCTGACCCAAACTGGCCAACGGGGTATTCCATACCATGGGACAGCCCATCTAGTATAGGAACTGGGGAATGGGGGCGGGGGATCGCTGCTCGAGGACTAACGGGGTGTCGGTCGGCGGGTGGTGAGCAATTGCCCTGTGCATCATTTGTACATTCCAATCCTTTTATTATTGCTATTGTCATTTTATTAGTGTTGTCATTATCATTATTAGTTTCTTCTTTTCTGTTCTATTAAACCGTCTTTATCTCAACCCACGAGTTTTCCTTCTTTTCCCAATTTTCTCCCCCATCCCACTGGATGGTGGGAGAGTGAGCGAGCAGCTGCGTAGTGCTTAGTTGCTGGCTGGGGTTAAACCACGACAGCTCGCATAGTATTAAGCCTGATGCGTGATTCTCCAGAGCGTGTTCTCCTGGACTAGTCTGTACTCTGGAGTAAATACAAAACTACACCAGAGCAAACAAATGAAAACCAATTATTACAAAATAATCTTAAATTACTTTAGTATGAGGGTTTTTTCCATATTTATCTCCCTCAACTATTTCCCTTTATATCAGCTAGTGCTAATCTTCTCTGAGGTTAGTCAGTCTAGGACAACTTTTCACACAATGACTCTGGTCATTTCTGGTGCTTCTAAAAGGGAAGGAGAAGAGAAGATGAAGGAATTCTTCTCTTCATGTACACTAATGTGAGGCTTAGACTTTTTAAAAAGTTGAAGTTCCCAGCCGCAATTCTTTGTTCTCTGTTAGTCACTTCTGTCTTTGTGGTGGCTACAAGTGAACTATTTAGAGAGGGTGTTTGGAAAATGGAGGTAGTGTTTCCTGGCACAGGAGACACGTTCAGGCAGTGTAGCCAGGAGCCCTGGCAGAGCACTTGGGAGGTGCAGCCGAGATTCTTGTTTCTTTTGCTTGTAAACATTCAGACAGAACTTCAGCTAGCTTTTATTATGTAAGTGGTTTTACTGTGGATGAGAGCAGAAGCTGTACAGGAGCATTTGATTCTGAGAAGATACTTTTTTGGCCAATTCTGCTCCCAGTTATGCCTCTTGAAGCAGTCAGGAGAAATGGTTGATTATTTAAAAGCATGGCAGTCTGTAGTTGCTGTAGAGAAAAAAATGACAAAGACACTTTTGGATTTATGTACCGCATTTCAGTAAGATAAACAACCTTAAGACATAAGCTTTTTGATCAGAGTGGATGTGTGTGTCGTACCAAGTTGGCTTCCCGTCACAACTGGCTGTTGTTCTTCCTATCCAACCTGCTGGGTTGCCTCCATTCAGGGCCATCACTGGAACGCCTAGGGTGAGTTTACTTTTAATGGCTTTGTTTCAGTCAGGAAGAAATGAAAGGAAAATAACAAATTGAAAGAGAATACCTGTAGTTTTTTAGGCTGCTTGTATTCAGTAAATATTTCATTGGGAAACTTGTGGAAAGGTAAAAAGGCAGCAATTTAAAATTTAGATTTTGAAAACGTGGTAATTTTTGTAAGTTGAAAAGGTCAGTCTCACAATGAAGGAGGAAATCTAATTTTCTGTTTTGTTTTTGCTGGGTTTGAACTACACTGACTTGGGCATATGAAACAGAGCACTGAAGCGTTTAAACTTCTAGTTCAGTTCTGTGCCCTTGATAAAACCCAACGCAGAAAGGATTGCCCTTCTGCCCACTGCAAGTATGGAAGCATCACTTTTGGAGAGGTTATTTTTAGAATATATCCTTTTATAACAGCCTCAGTAACAGCAGAGAGCAGTGAATTTGAAATGCCATAGTTGCACATGAACTAAGTCACAGCAATTGTATTCACCAGCTTCTGGTGAAGCAGCTTTCAGTTTTCAAAGAAAACGGTGGCCAGTGACCATGTGTCTCTTTTGAAATCTTTGAACAGAGCCAGAACATGAGATTTTTATAAGTTTTACTGATGTGGGGAGTTTGTAGACCCTGCAGCGTTCTTCTAAAGTCATGTGGAAGAAAAACACATCCCAATATGCTTTGCCCAATTCCTCGTAACTCAGCTTGAGCTGTAAACTAATTTGCTGATGAGTTCTCATACCCCTCGTAAAGTATATTAACCTTGGAAAAGAGGAGCTATGTATTTAATTTGTTATAAAACACTGAAATCACAGCTTTAATTTCAAAACTCAGTTCAGCCTTATCTATTGAAACAATGGCAACCTTGACCTGTTTTCTTAGCTGCTGCTTAAAATTCCAGGAATTGTGCAAGATGGAAAGCTGTGTTTCTGGGGTGGGGTGTCCAAAAATGTTCTTAAACTGTTCTTGAAGTTTCATTATGAATTTTATAAGAATTTATACAGTAAATATTTTGAAACATTCTGCAATTAAAAAACAACAAGCAAGTTGAGTTAAATATCACAACACGATTTCTATGTGCTTTGCAGCAGTATTGCTGTACAAATGATGCTTAGGATATGAAATCAAATTCGTACACATTTTGTACATCCAAGATATGACTTAAAAATCACTGAGCATTTGGCTTCCATATTTTGGGGGGAATATTTTAATAAACAAGGAGAAGACCAGAAAAGAGATGACATCAGTAAAAACTCAAACACAAATCTTTGGAACATTTGTGGCATACCAGCTGTCCAAGAAGCATCATCATCGTCGTCTCCTTCTGACAAATGATATCCACCAAAGCTTGATGTATAGCACTCAGATATGCTTTTTCAAATACTCTGCTGACCGAATGATACATTTGAAAGATATTTGAGAATTGTCTGTCTGGAACCATGCAGATACAAGTCTTGCCTTACTGACCCAGGGACATGTATAAGCATCTAAGCAATGAGTGGCTCCCTTAGCAAAGAAGGGACACTAGATTTAGCAGTTTCACAGTTCATCTGTTACCTTGTTTTGTATCACCTCGTATCAACTCTTAACATGCTTTTAACTAACTCTTATTCCCTTGAGAGATTAATGCTTGTACCCCGTAGCGCTCTTGAGAAAATAAATATTAAATGTAGTAAGATGGATTAATTTTTCATTTCACTGCTCATTGCTTTCCTTTCAGCTTCTTGCCTGATTACATCAGTGGTGATTTTGATTCCATTCAGCCTGAAGTCAAGGAGTACTACAAGGTCAAGGTAAATTAAATCTCTTTGATGAGTTTGTGTGTATTAGAGCATTGTAGGATCCAACCCATTAGTGAGCCCCTTGGTCATTAAGTGATTCTGGCTCCATTGGTTTCTTTGAGGCGTCAGTTGTGAAGCACCTTACAAGCTCAGATGTTGAGCTCTGCGTGACACTGTACTAATGCTTAAAGTAAACACAGGAGGTGTGGTACTGCCCGAGTCCGGTGTAGGGTGCAGTTTCATAGCACCAGCTCAAGAAATAGATTGTATGTTGCTGGAGATTATAGCAACTGGAAACTAGGTTAAAACTTCCTGAAAAATCTGTGACTTCTTTTGCTTAGTGAGATACAGAGCAATAAGATTAACCTCCTGTGATTCCCACATGGCTGGCACCCACAGACTTTCTAGAGAGAGTTTCTCTGTGTGATTTTTGTGTGATACGACTTTACCTTTGTAGCAGGAAGCTGCAGATGGAGACATCTATCTCTTTCATCATCCACTGAAGCATTGAATTACGCCCTGACTACTTCTACTTCACTAGTGGAGTGCCCTCCTTAATGGGTTTTTGGACAAATTCCTGCATACATTAATTTATTCCCAGTGTAGCCACCGTGTTTCCAGTGATCAATATAATTGTAAACTTGCATTTCTTGGGTCTCAGGCCTCAAAGTTCTGCCTTTAGCTGACTATTTGGTATTTAACACTTCACCTGCTTGCATGTAAAGGCTTTTGGACTGAGCACAGTGCTTTACCCTCACGTCTTGGACAGCAAGTTTCTGCAAATTCAGAGTTTGCCTCAGTGTGCCAGCTTACCTTTGCAGCAGCCTGCACTTGCAAGAGCAATAAGTGTTTGATCCTTGTGAGCTAGTGGACTTGGAGGTCTGTCATATGTCTGCTGCTAGTTCAACGTGTGAGGCTGAAATTTGACTAAAATCTTCCCTGATGGACTCGGGATCAAATGATTAGAACACAAGCTTTCAAACTGTGAGAGGAGGGCTGGAGGAGTGTGTAGGACTAGGTTTTAGTCCCTCTCTGAGCACTGTGTGATTTTTTTTTTTATATTTTTTTTTGCCATGTTCTACCTCATTGGTTAGAAGGAAGAAGTGTGTGAAGGCTGTCTGTTGGGAGAACAGCTCAAGAAAATTGCTTGGGAATCTTTGGGTTACAGCTTGGGAAGTGAAAATATAAAATAAAAAGCTTTGGATTAATGCTCTTCATTATAGACTGGAAATTCATGATCTGTGAGTAAATGGGGAAATTGCAAAATGCAGTGTTCTATTTGGCATGCACATTGGTATTAATGCTTATACAAACTGCATGTTGGTTGGTAGATAAGTCCTACCAAAGAATGCGGGTTAAGGGTTGTTCAGCAGAGAGAGGGGAGATGAAAGAGGTAGGAGGGGGAAGAATACAGTAGGCTATGGAAAGGGATAAGCTAAGCTAAACTGGTATTTCACTTTTTCACAGGGATTACTTTTCTGGCCATAGCATCCCTTTTGTCAGCTCCATTGTAACTGGCTGTTGATGTGCAATTTACATCTTCTCTATGAAGGCGTAGTGAACTATTCTGCTTCATATGGAGTTGATACAGCCATGCAAGTGCTGGTCTGATAGGCTGTAAAGGAAGCAGTATTTCATCAGGATTGTAAAGGTGTAATGAAGAGCAGAATTCTTGCCTGGTATCCTCATACATGACTGAGGAAAACACAGTTTGAGTTTAGAATTTTAAGTTTGGGTGTATACGGTAGGAAAAATAATTTTTTTGCATTTTTAAATTAAACTTCTGTAGTCAGAAAATTAGAATGGTAAATACAGGTGGGTATCTAAGGAGGTTCTGAGCAAAAAAATATAATAAAACACAGAATTTGGAGAGAGGTGTATGCTTCTTTTCCTGTAAAGTATCTTGTCCAGTAAAGCACCCTCTGTAGTCCAGGCAGTTTCCAAAATCGCTTGGAAATATATGTGTTGATGACCCAAAATACATTAGGCTACTTAAAACAGTCTGTGAGAGAACTTCAGGTGGGTAGACTGGTGTAGTGCTATTGACTTCAGGGAAGTACAGCATCACGTTGTGAGTCAGGGTTGCTTCCCATGCTGTCCTTCCTCCCTCACTGAAGCACTCCCTCACCTGGATGCAGATTTCACCTGGAGACCGGGTAAGACTTTATCATTAGATAGTATTACTGTGTTGTTTCAAGCATTCTCTTTTATCAATTGTTGAGGATTATGAATGGGAAAACAGAAGAATTGTTGTAGCGAAGCTTAAACTGATGTGATGTGGTAGTTTTCCGTGAGCAAGTGGATGAGAATCCACAGAAATCCCACCTGCTAATTGACTGATCAGTATTTCCCTGTACAAAGAAAAAGCCCTTTCCTGTGCTAGCTTTTGGTATTCATGGTCAATTACTTTGACATTGGCATGCTCCTACAGCCTTCCCCTTCCCCAGTCTTGCTTCCAAATACTCACCCTTGCTGGAATTGAAAGCCTGAACCATTCTTATCACACAGAATTACCTGAAAGCACATACATTTGTCATGCAATACTGCTCCAGTTTCATTTGCCCAGGTTAGTACCAACAATTTCATTAATTAGCTGGACTTCTCTGAAGTTGAGCATGGTACTTTCAGACAACTAAATATTTATTTTTCCTTTGAAACGTGTCTCTAGGTAAACTTTTTCAGCATGTTAAGTCTTCATTACAAAATAACAGGAATATTCTATCGGCATTCCTAATGTTTCTGCTCCTATTTACTGCCAAGCCACCTTTCCTGTTCCACCAGGCAGTGGACTGTGCTGCCTGAATTTTCCCCATCACATGCACCTGTCTTGAGCTGCTGCCATGCCAGGGTTGGTAATGACTTACACTGTAGCTATAGCTTTAGCTTCTTCCAAATTCACACTTTCTATATAGAGTATTTTATACTGTAGTGTAGATTTTCATCTCTTGGTGCCCCTTGCTTTTTTCCTAGCATGTATACCTAATGCAACTTATTCCCACATATTACAGAAAGGAAAGGTGACACTGTTTGAAGGCACTTACTTGGGATGAGTCAGGAGCTCTGCTGCCTGGCTGTAACGTTACTTTGACCTGCAAGGAAATGGGGGGGTGAGGGCATGTATTCCTTTGTACATGTATCGCCAAGTAATTCATTATGGCCAGCAGAAAGGAGGAGCTATCACATGTATCACATGCATGGAGTGAATAGGAAGAAAAGTGAAGCAAGCAGCAAGTCCTGAGAGGTATTCACCCTCTGCACTCCTACCTGCCTTTGCGTATGATGTACAGGGAAAAGTCACGTCAACTTTTCCATCATCACTTAAGTTTGACTTATTGCTGTAGATGCAGCTGCCAGGTGAAAGGCAAGCAGTGCTAAAGGAGCTGGAGGTTCCTTTGGTATTTCAATTGCAATGATTTAATTTATACCAGGAATTAGAGTGATTTTTTTTTTTTCTTTGTGAAGCTGAAGGTCGGTAAGTTTCTCTGTGTTTTTTATAAACATGCTTTATAATTCTGTTAAGTATTACATTTGCACCAGAGTACCAGTGACCTCTTTTTTTGCTTTTTTTTCTTTTTTTTTAATAAAAGCTACCTATATTGACAGAAATTGATACATCATGACTTCTATCATCTATGTGAAGATAGCATGCCACTGGTTAAGAGGAGTTACTTTTTCTATAGTAAAGCTTATGGACATTTATTATTGAGTTATAAAACATACTCATGTACAAGTGTTTGTGTCAAAGACAGCCTAGCGTAGTGCTGAGTAAGAACGGGGAGTATTGAACTCGGTGTGTGAAACTAATTATGGCTTTGTGAAGTGTTGTCTATAAGCGGTTGTACCATCATCACAAAACAATGTCAGACCTGACTCCTCCATCACAGCAGCTTCATGCCAGGATGTAGCTCGTAGACTCAGAAGGTTTTCTGCCTCGTTTAAATGATGATAGCAAGAGCAGATATATGCCACTACAGGAAATGTGATATACAGATTCCTGAAGCTGAAGGGTTTTACTGGAAGGGGTATCTTTGAGCCAATTCCTCTGGTGTTTTCAGTTGAGCAAGGATTATGTGGCAAGTGTTTCCGTTTTCCCCTAAGGAGGATTAACGTCATTGTGTCGGGGAACCTTATTTAAATAAAGTTCATAAACGTGAAGCAAATAAATCCATTTTATTGCTGTTACATGCAGCATGCCATAGTGAAGAGATCTAAAGGCAAAAATGCTGGGGTTTTGTAGTTGTGTTGGAAAGTAATCATGTAATAGACTTACAAGTGGGATGTGTAAGTGATGGGTTAGGCATGCTATGCTTTTGGGAGAGAATAAGTAAGCATTCATCAGAGGTTATTCAGCTTTACTTTTTATTTTCTGCACTCTTGGTTTTGCCCCATTGGCTTGTCAAGTAGGTATTTGTAGTCTTTTGTTCTTTATTTTACAAAATTATTGATGATTTCCCTATTTCTTAAAGAGTTAAATAATGTTAAAACAGGATAAAACTGCACCACAACTGGAAATGGAATATCATGTTTAAATTTCCCTTTTAAAATCACATAGCACTATAAATGAAGGATAAAGAATAACAATTCAATATTCTTTATTCTGTATATCTTCTGCCATTGTTAAAACAGATATTGAGAAGAGGTTTCGTACTTTCATGATAAATATGCGTGTTCATATGACCCCATAATAGATGCACTGTCAGTCTTTCTCTGTATAGTCTGAAGTGCATTGGAAATGACACTGCACAAAGCAGGGGGGACCTGTGCTATTTCTGTTATTGCAGTTTCATCTGTTTCTTGCTTTAGCTGAATGTTTCTATTATTGAAACCTTTTAAACATTAATTTGAAGTTAAAGGAGCCATGTGCATTGTTATGCCTCAAACAAGGCTCAGTTTCTGAAGTTTGGAGACCAAAGATATTACCTAAAATTATACCAAATCTGTACTTACACCTAGAAGCAGAAGGTTGAATCCAGTACCCTTTGAAATCCAGATTATGCTATTTATTAAAAATTCAGTTTGGCTTTTCTACTAAGCAAATGTCATGTGCTTTAAAAGAGTTCTGTAGACTTGGTAGGCTCTGCTTCAGATCTGTGATTAAATGCTGTGAACTTATTTACAAGTCCACTCTTTTCCTATTCCCTTTTCTTTTTAAGCCCCATAGAGCTGCTTATTTTTGCAGGCAGTTCTGCAGCTGTAGCACTTTCCCTTTCCTTTTTCTATTACATTTCCAGGGTTTAATGGTTATAGGGGCTGTAGAAATGCTTAATAGCTATGGTGTGGGTATTGTCTTTTTGTTCTATGAAGATGCACCTGTAATTAGATTTACAAAATGTATTTGCAGCAGTGAAGTAGCGCTTGTACATCTCTCTAACTTCTATACTTTCTTGCTGAACGGCATGTTTTAGTGTCATATTCCATGCTTGCTTTCTGAGGCCAAAATTTTTAATTTTGGAAAATCACAATGTTAATTGATTTTCCTCAGTTATATTATTATAATTTAAATGCATACAAAATCATTGAGTTTTCCTATGACTATTTTAATTTACCTTTTAGCCTTAAATGTTAGGTTTTTTCCTAAAACTAATTTTGAATACAGGATGGCACTTTAAATATTAAGAAGTTTGACTCATTTAAGCATTCTTGTTAGACTGAACAGTTTTCTAAGAAAAACACCGTTCATTTTAGGGCCTGATTCCTTTGTGAGAGGTTTTAAAGTGTCAGAAGGAGCTGTAAAAGTTGTGCGGGTGGATCTGAAACAATTTAGTCTTGCTGTTGAACAGGCTACTCCTACTTGACAATCACCACTTAAGCTTTCAAGCAATCCCTTGTTTTATGTGTCCTGCTGAAGACATCTCTGACAGCTTTAAAAAGTGCTCTGCCTACCTCAGTTCAGTTTCTGATGTGTTGAGGGTGCCCAGTGCTGCCTGGAGTTATAACCAATTTATAAGTTGTAATTTTTTCATCAAGTTAAAATTATTTATAGGGCTGGGATGGTCCTGTTATTAATAGTTCAAACTATATGACTGTATATGCAATTCAGGATTTTGGACTGGAAGCTTTCTGTATGTCTTAGTCATGTAATTATTCAACAGGAGCTTTCACAAAATGATTCCATTCTTGAATAGTATGTCAGAGGTCTTGTCAAGATCATGTTTCCAAGTCAGTTGCGTCTGTGATTTGGGTTATGTGGATTTCTTATTCATGCCAAACAAAAGTAATATCATAATGTTCCAGAAATGTCATAAATTTGTAAAGGATACTGTGCTCGGTGGCACTTTTGTAAAGGTGAACGTGACAGACAGTCACACTAGCTCAGACCAGAGGTTCATTCAGCCAGTGTCTGGTCTCAGGTGGGCCAGTACAGAATACCTTTGAAAGTGTATGTATCCACAGTGCTGCTGCTTTGATACCCTTTTTCATCTCCCACTAATATATGGCTTAAAGATTTCCTAAGTCAGAGGTGGTATCTTTGTGTTTAATCACTTCATAGGCTGATTTAATTTTTCCCAGAATTAGTCTACATACTTTTTTTCAAACTATGTAGATGAGACTGCAAGTATCCACAAAAAACCTTGGCAATAGGTTCCCCGGTGTGTTTACAGTGGAGAAAAACTGCCTTTTGGATGTTATTTTGGTTTTGAGCTTGACTTTTGTAGTCACATTTGATTCTCCTGAATTTTTGTATTGTGATAGAGAGTGCATGAACATACTTTAACCACCTTTTCACTCCTGTTCTGATTGTATTAGTATGATTGTGCCTAGCATTCCTGTAGGTATGTAGGGGTGTGTTTGTGCACAGCTGAAAAATGGAATATTGCATATGCCAAACTTCTGGCCTAAAAATGTACAGCCTGTATAGATGCTTTGTGTCCTGCTGAGTTAATACGTGTATAAAGGCTAGGAAGTCCTGTTGAAAAGAGTCTTCTGTAAAGTGAAGGATATCAGGACTCTGGGCTTGCACAGTCCTGTTCTTATGTGCTGGTGAAAAACAAATCCAAGAAAAATCTCTGTCGAGTTCTTAATATCACTGGTTATGCTTTTACCAAGGTAGCAGCTTCCAGAAAACAATGTATCTGTCTAAATGCAGATGAGATTTGTAAAGAAAAAACAAACAAAAACCCACCACCACCCCCAAAACCAACCCAACAAACCCTCCATATTCAGTTATACAACCCTGCATCTTTTTAAGTAATGGGTGTTCTTTGTGTTATCTCCTGGAGTTGCATATCACTCTTTTTGAACCTGAAGAAACAGCTAAGTCCTACTTGTGTTGTAAGATCGATATAATATCATTGAGATTCAGCAAGTTTGAGGTCATTGAGAGTCACTGTGTACGTTTATTGGGACCTGAGTCAGGCCCTAATTTATCTAGTAGGATAGAGAATGCAATTTGACCAAGTTCTCATTCCTTTAGAAAAGTGCTACTCTATTTTCCTTTGCAGTATTTTGCTGCTTGTTATGTAGCTTTGGGAGACAGTATATAGAAATTAGGAGATCAAACTTTTATTAGAGGTGGTTTGTCTTTCTTTTGCTTAGGTTCGGAATGACAGTTTGCAGGTTACGAGTTGTTTTCTTTCTTCTCACAAGTGTCTTAGCTGAAGCTGAACTGCCTGACAGTAGAATATGCAAGAAAACAGTGCACCATATAACAAAAATGATGCTGGTGGTATTTTAGTCTTGCATCCAATTTCAGTTTAATATTACGTTGCAGTATGAGATTTATTTCTCCCTTTCATTGGTTATGGCCTGAGGAGGGGAAAGGGTAGAATCTATATTGCAATAGACATTTGAGTTACTTCCAAGAGTTTTAAAAAATTTAATCTGGTGTTAATCTCTGAAAGAAGTCATTACTTTGGTCTGTCACCCTGTGATGGAGAAAATAACACAAAAGTTTAAAAAATAGAAATGTATTGAATTAACTTCATTTCCAGTGCAAGGAAGAAAAAAGGTGTTTTAAACAATGACAGTTTAATCTGGAGAAGGAAATTGAACTGAGTTATTTTGTGATTAAACGTGTTCACACAAAAGAGACAGCTTCAACATGGTACTAGTGGTTGAAGATTCAGATGGTAGGTCCTTTTAGATGTAAATGGGATTTACACATCCATCTTTTTTTTTAGAGAATTTAAGAGAAAACTGTTCCTGGAGCACAAGGCTCAGTGCCCATGCCTATGGACTGCTAATTAGAACAGTTTCTGATGAAGCTGCAGAACCCACAACCTCGCAGCTCATCAAACGTTGCTGCAAACTCAAGTTCAGTCCAAATGCTCTGTGGGATTCGTAGGCTTCATTTGGTTGTGGGGGAGCCCATTAGCTAGCCAAAGCACAACTATGGGCAACAACAGGAACACAAACCTGATCATTAACCTAGAAAAAGATCCCCAAAACCCTGATGCTACAGTTTTTAAGTATTTTAAGCAGCAGCTTGGCAGCCTCTGCAAATGATTCTATTGTGCATCTTGTCAAAGAGCAGGCAGCTCTCACTTCAGACGCAGAGTGAAAAGATGCAGTCTGTTGCTCATTTCAAAGTAGGGCGGCTTGCTGGTGGGCTGGAGAGGCAGAAGAATACTTCTGACATGCTTTCAGGGACCTGTAGCAAGCATTTTGGTGAGTGCATTCCCTTGCTTTAAAAGGAGCATGTGGACTACTCAGGATCATTCTCCCTAACCTCCAAACTCCAGAGGCACATTCACCAAGGCCACCATAAACTTTGCTTCTTCATCTTTGACGCAACTATGAACTTAAAAAGACACAATAATTGGGTACATGATCCAGGGCTACCATGTCTTTACTTACCATAATGTTGCCCTGATGGTGCTTACGCTTCACTTACAGCAATACAATTACAAAACATCAGAGATGACAATCCAGTTGCAAGAAGGTTAGATTTGGTCT
Source organism: Astur gentilis (assembly GCF_929443795.1). Classification (NCBI taxonomy): domain Eukaryota; kingdom Metazoa; phylum Chordata; class Aves; order Accipitriformes; family Accipitridae; genus Astur; species Astur gentilis. The sequence continues at coordinate 6,462,692 of NC_064893.1, read as the reverse complement.
GAGTTCATGCAGATTAATGAGTGCTTTACAAGCCTCCAAATGGAAAAGAAGGAGAAAATTATGTGTGTTGTTCAGGTAGGAAAGTTAAATGCTTTTGTAGCTTGTCAGTGAAAGAATGAGCTAAAGCTGCCAAATTTGAACTCGCCTGTGTTAATTAACCTAATCACGGAAGTGTAAAGTTATTTGGAGTTTTGATATGAACCAAGACAGAGGTGGAGTCAAGCGGGAAAATTCAAGTGCAGCTTCTGGAGCACAGACAGTTATTTTTCCTAACTGAATTTTGATTTGGTCAAAAACATGCAAAATGTAAGGTTTGTTTGTATAGCTGCACTCAGAAATAGTGCAAGATGATAAAAGTTGCATTCACATACAGCAGGAGGAAGTTTAACTTAATATGTAATTTTTGAAAAAGACCATTAGTGACAGAGAAATACCATTTCTGGGGGGTGGAGGGGAATGAAAGAACTCAAGTTCTGGTAGCTGTAACTACAGCCAGGTGGGGAAAGCTCTGCAAACTGGAGTGTATCTCATACTTGCCTTTCTTGGTGCCTTCTCCTTTTATTTTTCTGTCCTGTATTTCCTGACTCTAATATTATTTTGGGCTCCTGCTGTTTTCACTGTCATCAGTAAGCATTTGAAGCTCTGTTTTTCTGTTTCAATTTTGCTGTTTTCCATGAGTGCTCGGTAGAGCCCAGCAAAGAGGGGTTGGATGAAGGTTTGATAAGCTGACTGTGCAGGAAGCTTGGCTGAAATCCGGTGAGTCTCAGGACTGTGAGTTAGTTTGTGTTCTGGTGTGCTGTTGGATTCCTTCATTTGAAGAAGCTGTGATGGTCTGTGATTAAAAAGTAATAGAAGTCCCTTAAGTCAAATAGATTTGGAGGTATAATTAGAAAGGGAAACAGTCCCCTATGTCATGAAATGAGTTAAGAGAGAAAAATGAGATGTCAGGGGAGAGAAAAATGAGGAATGGAAACTGAGAAAAAGACAGAGATTCTTTAAAAAGTTAGGAAAAGATAAGCATTTTAAGAGAAAAATAAAGGTAACATCAGCAGAGGGTAGGAAAGAGAAATGGATAGAAATGGAAAAATTTCCCTGACACATCAGCAAATTAGTTCTGCTGTCATTTTTTGCAGCTGTGAAGAAGTGAGTGTGATAAGCACGCATGCATGGAAAACGTATTCTTTCTAATCTAAAAGTAAGATTTTCAGTTTATTAGGAATGAGTGCAGAGTAGTTGTTTTGGGGGCTTTTTTACTGTTTTCAAATACTTTTGTCTGAAGTTAAAATAGGAGGACCTATGTTTATTCCATCCTTGACCAAGCTTTGGTGCGAGTTTCATCAGGTGAAGAACAGAAAAACATACAAGGAGTTTAAAACATAAATAACTGCAATGGAAGTTGGAATGTATTTACAGTAAATTCACAGGTGTTAAGACTATTTTGTCCAAATTTTGCAGCAGCTGCTGGTGTAATATATAATGTAGCTAAGCAACTGTTAATCCAATTGAAACAAATCATTTAGTAAGTATTTACTTTGCACTTCATTGATAATAACCCTTCAAGTAAGGCACTGGCAATTTACCATAAATTGCTAGTTAACATTACCAGATTTTCATTTAATTGATAAAAATGTAGCCTTCAAGAGGAGCCTTCTTTTGAGAGCTGAAAAGACCTTCCTCCTTTTAAGCTCAGCAGCAGGAGGAACACCTTTAGAGAACAGAGTAGGGATTAAACATGGGATATAATCACTTATTGTGACCCAGTTCCATGTTTTTCTTGCATTTAAAAGCCAGATTCATTTGACATTTCAATATGCAGGTAAAGTCTTCCATTTGTTTTGTTCACCATCTACTGTTTCAACATATAGTGACATATAGACGCTATACTTTAGTGGTTTAGATACTTCATATTTTAATCACTATTGAAATGGTGTTTGTAAAAAGAAGTCAAAATTGGAGACCTGCCTATAGAGGCATCTCACGGTTTGCAACAGATTAATAATTGGGCTGGTTATGACTGTCCCAGCTGGGACTCCCCTACTTCTAGCACTGGGTTTGTACTAAGCAATTTGCTGTGGACAGAGGGAAGGAATAAGACCTTGTAATGGTCTCTGTAGTCCTATCCCCTTTCCCTGCGTCCACTGGTCACTTATTTGGATCCTGCCTTAAAAATACTTCTGAGAGGTTAAATGTCAGCCTCTGCCTGGACAATTCGGCAGGATAATAGTGCTCACGCAGAGAGGCTGTATTCATTCTGTCTTCAAATCAAACATGGGTGTATGTCTTGGGACTTTAAGATACATTTCCTAGTGGAAATTTTAAGAGGGACAGTAGTGGAGCACGTTCAGGCATCAGAACATGCTCTGTATCCTGTATTTATCACAGGCTTTTGGAGCAAATAAATGTACTCATCAATACCTAACGTACCTGCAGAGGTGTGTTTCTGATCTGTCATCAACAGTTGCTTACACAGCTGAATCGGGGGGAAAGTCTCTAGAGTGATTCAAAAAAATCTTTTCTTCGGTAAGGTTATGTTCTCAATACCTTGAGCTCATCCCAGACTGGAAGTGGGACATATGCTGGGAGGAAACTGGCAATATCACAATTCAACTCCCTTTTTATTCTCCTACTGATGGGACAAAACAGGAGGGACGGTGGAGGGGGGTCTGAAACTCCTTGAAGTATTTTTCCATGTTAAAAACTCCATTACTATTCCAAAAGACCTCTGCACCCACTGGACCCTGAGCAAGTGTAGTTTGGTCTGAAGGACAGGGTGTCGCGAGGGATTTTTTTGTTGTTGTTGTTAGCAACAATGGAATCAACTCACATATGCTCCAGCAAGTTGTTAAAATATGTTTGGCTTCGTCTTGAAGAGCAGAGTGGAGAAGGTTTCAAATTTTTTTTGGTATTTGTTGATTGTTTGGGCAAGCCAACTCCTCCTCACCCTAGGCAGTTATGGATTCAAGCACGTATCCTGCCTTTAATTACCGAGTTTAAGCTGTTCTACATGCTTCAGTCCTTGGGCCACCCTCAGTGTACTGCCGTGGTTGTGGTTTGCAGCCCCGGGCTGATGGTAGCGAGCAGCTGCCACACTGCCACTGTTCCCACAGTCCGGGAAGAGGTAGAAACAGTCCAGCCAGGGGAGACGGCCCTCCCCTCCAGTTTTACCATTCTATGGATTTTCAAGTGGTCTGAATGAATGTGTTCTCAGCAACGCAAATAGCTGGATGGGGCCAGAGTCAGTTTGTTTCTGCTTTGCTCCCTTTCTGTAGAAGAGCACCCTACTAGCTGTGAACCTTCTGAAGTTCAGTGCCTTAAATTAAGTACGAGTCAAATCTGTGCCTTAAAATGTAGAACAAGCTTCTTGCTTCACTGGAAAGTCTTTCTGAACACTTCTTCATCAAAAATAACTGGTTTGTTCCAATTGACTGGAGTCCGTGATAAAGCATTGATTGTAGTCTGTGGCACCAGGCTTCCCAAGCGTAATGCCATGCAGTAGGTCTGCAGGAGGCATGGCCAGCCGGTGTCCTGGTGTGAAGTGCTGTTCCCATCGAAGTCGATGGCATTTCTGCTGATTGCAACAGGATGTTCAGGATGGGTCCTCCCCAAAGCAACCATCTGCAGAGAGAAGCCCAAAAGCCATGATAATAGCTCAGTTCATCTCTTAGAGTTAATAAAGGGAAGTAACTGATGAATTTGCAAACTTTTCAGCTTATTTAAGACTATGGCAAATGGTGAGGCTTTCAGGATTTTGAACAGAGACATCTTATTAGAGAAAACAGAGATTACATGGCATTGAGAGTGAAAGTCAGTGATTCTTCTGTGATTGTGCCCTCCTGTACAGAACACAGGACAGCCATGTGTAATGTTTTTTTGTGTTAATGCAATGCCTAAATGCTTCACAGACCTGGAGTGCAAGTAGATGTCTAGGTACAGAAATAAAGTGATATGGGAAAGAGAATAATTACATTTGACGGTTTTTTTGACAAGTTCTTCTTGAACTTGGTTCTATATAGTGTGAAAAATTTAGGTGTGGGTTGACAGCTTATAGATGCTGTGGAATAGCTCAGAATTCCCTGTAGCAGGAGGAGAGCGGTAGAGCAGGAGGGAGGCACCAATGTACAATGAGTGGTTAGATGGCGGAAGGAAACAGTAAAAAAAGTTTAAAGTTCCTTAGGGAGCAGTATTTATCACTTATGTGATGTACCTTTTGTGGCAAACTCAAGATGCTTTGAAGGGTTAGGGTAAATCTGAGATGGTTTGATAAATACTGGAAAATTTTGTAAAGATCAACTGTCCCTAAATCATCTTACTAGTGTTTACACTGTCTCTCCTTTAGTTAAATTCACTTTCAAAGAAGTTGCACAGAAGGTAATATAAGGGACAATGCCTTCCTAGCCTGTTATCTGTCAATAGATCATTTATTTCTTCCCACCACAAGCCATCCCACTCTCCTATCTTTTTTTTCCTCCCTACTTCCAATGATTCACTAGTTTAAAATGATTGCACCTAAGCCTTTCTTGCTGAGACATTTGTCTGAATTACAAACAAAGTAAGAGCATTGTAGTTGGACCCAAAAATCTGAATTAAAACATGATGGGCAAACCAGGCTTTGAAACTGCATCTTCAAAAATGCATTAATTAAGTGTATTTGAGTAATAATGAGTTGTACAGTACACAGACATGCTTTCTAAATGGCCACCTGTCCTTGAAAGTGATACTGATGAGGCTTTGCAATCACCATCATTTCAACCCCAAATTATGTGTGTGAGTACAGGGAGCCCATCTTTGGTCTTTGATGATTCAGTGGAAGCGCATTTAGGATACAGATACCTAGGAATGCAGGCAGCAAGTGTGGTGAGACAGGAGGTCTCTTCCAGTTACTGTGTTGACAGATAATACAGTTTTTGAAGTCTGCTTGTCGGGCACTTCTGTGAGCATCCGCTTTAGAAACACATAGTGTCCTTTACATACCTTTCAGCAGTTAGTAAGTATTTAGCAGCTACCTTTTGTGTTACTATCACATATTTAAAACAAATAAAACTGATTTGAAATATAAAACAACAGGATTTGTATTTCACTAAATTCATACATTTATCTTGAAAAGTAGACCTAATTAAAATGAAAAATGTGGCACTTTGTTAATAAATTCCTCAGTTCAGTTTAAAATCATTCAAAGTAAATAAAGAACGTTTTTTTTTAAATACGAACTGCTGTTTAAGAGGAACTGGCCACATTACTAGCTGAGCATTTGGAGCTAGAGTAAGCTAAAGAAGCTTTTGATAGGGGTTTACTGTAGAGTCAGAGATTTTTTTTTTATTATTGTTATTTTACTGTAGTCATTTGACTTCAGTTCAATGCTTAGGTTTGAAAAAAGCAGAATGGTTTATTTTCTCTTTCAGCGTATGAATAAAAATGAGGTATGAGATGATGAGAAGTACTATTCATAAAGTGTGGAAGGGCTTGGTGATGAGAAATGATCAGTATTATCTCTAGCTACTGAGTTCAACCATGTGTGTCCAGTAAATCAGTTCACTTTTAAATGCAGAATGTGGTTAGATAAGCTTATTTATGTCTCCAAAGCATATAAGATTGCTTTATTTAGTAGAGGATAAAGACACGACTGGGGGTTAGAGTGTGGAACAGAGGGAAGTACGATTTAATGTGGATTGGAGTGGTAGTTGGACAACATACTTAGCCCAGCTAGAAAATTGGATAAGGTCAGCGAAGAGTAACTGAAATGCTTTGTTGACTGATGTACAAGAGCCTCGGCAGGAAAGCAGAAGAACTAAAACAATTGTTATTGGTATGCAAATATATTTTTACAGCTTTACTGGAAATATGGCAAAGTAGCAGGCAAGGATGGAATAGAAATATTACAAGCCATGCACTGATCAGGGATAGTAGGAGTAAAATTAAAGGTTAATGTGAAATAACTTTGTATGTTTATGATGTAAGTGCGAACAAAACCAGCTTATTTGGGTTCACGTTTTTGGACATGCGGGGGAAAAAAATGCTATTTAAATGGTAAACCCCAGGTATACCCGACTGGTGGATGGCAGATGATTTTTTAGCATACAGTCTCTGAAAAAATAAGACGTTATGGTATTTTCAGTGTAGTTCTGGTAGACAGTAAAACATTTTCTGGTAGACTTGAGGACCAAAAATAACTTTGGGTATAATGATCAGGAGTTGACTTGTGAACTGTGGAGATGAACAGAAAGTCTGTGAGGTCTGTGCTCTACTTCAGTTTCGGGGTTTTTTTTATAAATCTTCTGTAATTGTATTTCAAAAGGGGAAAGCCTTCAGAAATTGAGAACAGAAAGTCTTAGGAAACTTCTGCCTGGAATCGGTTTGTAAACAAAAGGTGAAAGATACACAAGAAAGACTTCAAATGTAACCATGCGAACTCAGAAAGGAAATTAAGAGTAAGTGTGAAGCGTCCAACAGGAAGAAGGCAGGGGGAAGAAAGAGGACTGTTTGGCAAAAAATACTGTTTCAAAGGTCAAGCTGTGCAAGCGAGTTAGAGCTCTCTTCTGTGAGCTCCACGTGTAGTAATGGGTGCTTTATTTACCTAGAAAATGCAGAAAGGTGGAGTGGTCAAACTGAGCCATGAGGACAGCATAGCTACTGAAGATCAGCATCTTGCTACGCTCCATGGCAAAACGATACCTGTCTTAAGTTTTTGGGAAAGAGGACAGTAGAAGTTGGGGAAAAGCACACTGGGTAATGGGAAGGAGCACATGGAAGTGAAAATCACTGTTGTTATGAGAAGGTGACAGCTACACACTGGATGACAAGCCTGCTAACCCTCCTGTTAGGATCCTAGTTTGGACATAAAGCAGGGTCAGGAGACTCAATTTCCAGATATCACAGCTCAGGCTCACAGTCACATGTGCAGGAGAAGATACAGGCTCAATGACACTGCAGATGGGCGTACTCCCTTTGCAGTATGGCAGCAGCAGGAGCAAAGATGATCCCCTGATGAAGGAAGGATTCACAGCCAACAGTAAGATCTCTTTTAGTGCCAGTGTAGAAGGTTTTGTTGCCACCTCTGAACACCATGTACAACTCCAATAAGCCATCTCCAAAAACACGAACCTGAGCCTGAAGCAGGTTCAAAAAATGCCTGCTAAAATGGAGGGGCTCAACAGCCAGTTTTATGAGAGAAGGCTAAAAGAGTTTGTCTTGTTTAGCCTAATGAAATTAAAGTAAAATAAATATATAAAGGGGCTAAACATGAGGGTTGGAGAAGATAAAAAATAATATTGATTTAAGATCCATTCAAATAAAATCAAGCTTCAAATCAGAAGTGTGCTGTTATCCATTGGAGGAATGAGCCGTCCAGGAGATTGTAGTTGGAGAAGAAGCCTGAGTGATTTTAAAATGGATGCTAGAAAGTTTATGAGAAGTGTTTCATGACTTGTTTCCTGTGGCAGCACTGGATTGAATTTGATGAGACAGGACAATCCTACCTGTCCTAGATTTTAATGAAAATCTTTCGTTGCTTTTAAAAATGTGAAGTGGTGATTGTGTGCATTTGAATTTGATTCCAATTTCCATCTGAAAGCAGCTTGATTTTAAAAAAAAGGAAAAACACCCAAAACTAATCATGTCGTGAATGAAAGGCATCATTGATTCACCATTTTCTAGGAAAATAAAAAGATGTATAAAATTAATAATCTGACTAAAAGCATGTTTAGACAGAGATGTCTGGGAAGGTGTGTCATATCATTTAAGAATGACAGCAAAACTGTTTTCTTTCTGAATTGAGCTGACTGTGACGACCTACTGAGAAAGAGCCTTTCTTTTAGAAGATAAATTTTTGTTTCGGTTTTTTGGATCATCAGTTTAGGTGCTTCTGTGACCTTGGTGAAACCAGCCTGACTCTAAAGATCAGAATCCAGGCATATAGTTTTCCAGTTGTAATTCTGATCATTAAACATAAACAGTGCAGGTGATTGTTTTGTTTGTTTGTCCTTTAAACCTGTTTAATCTGCAATAATAAATAGTCTAGAAGCAAAACTGGATTTTACAATCACTGGGTTATTTTTCTTCTGCATATTTTTAATAGCCAGTTTAATATGACCTGATGTGATTTGCATCTGTTTTGGAGAGAGTGTGTATTTCATTTTAATGACTTTATTGGTTAATTTGACAATTGATAGATTAAATCTTGTTAAATAATGTAGGATGAGGATGGGCCTACTTTGAGTGTTGATACCAACATTCCTTTTTCAGTATTGGAAAATTAAATTGATTATTGCTACAAATACTTTTCCAGGATTTTCCCCCCCCAAATCTGACAGACCTCTTGGTGATTTCTAAAGAATACAGCAAAAGCTGGAATTAATAGAGCAAAAGCATATGTCCTAAATTTTTACATCAACATATATCTGACTCATAGATTCAGATCTTAGGCATTGGTTTTTAAATATTTAGTAAACTAACAATGTTAAAGTGTGTACTTTTTTTTTTTAATTAGTTGACCTGCATTTTTCTAACTAGTGGTATGTGCATTGTAAGGCATAACACTGTTTTTTTCATGGAAAACAAGAATCTTCATAATTGCAGAGCTGAAGTTCACTTTTCACGTAACTAAATTTACTAATCCAGGTGAGTGACTACTACAGTGAATGTGTGCTTTTCAGTAGAACTTCAACCCTTTGTGCCTTTGAACTACAAAAACTGCAAACAAAATTTTCAGATCAAATCTCCTGTTTGACCTCCAGACAAACCAGCCACCATGTTTCATGCAAATTTTAGGTAAGAAATTCAGACAATCCATCATACAGGACAGTCTACAGATACATTAATCTGATTAGTCTGTATGAGTATCCTGAAAGAATTGTACTCAAAATTAAGTGGAGATGCATCTTTGCTGTAGACAGATGCAGATTTTTTTTGTCCTTCTATATCAAGCAACTTCCATATCAAATGTCCAGTTTGTGGTTATGGAGTGGGTTACAAGCCTGTAGTTGTGATTGATATTTCATTGCTATTTATTATTTGTGTTACCCTTTTGACAGGTAATGTAGAAATACAGTGCAAAAAGAGGGAGTGGATTTTCCTCAACTAAGACAGGACATGGTTACAGAGTCACAGGGAGGATAAGAGAGACAATGAAAGAAATCTTGATTTGTTGGTTTTGTTCTGTTTGGTTTTTTTTAATTTCTGCCCAAATATAATGTTTCCTTGCCATGCTGGTTCCAGAACCAATTGTCTGTCTGACGTTTCTAGTTGTACTGCAGGCTGTCAAGCTTAGTGCTTCTGGCTGAATTCCTTCAAAGTCACTAGTAAAGTTTCTTGTCTTTTTTTCTCTCCTCTTCTTCCCAGCCTCCCCTGTCAGCACGGACTTTGTTTCCAACTTTGACGCCAACTTGATTAGGTGTCCCCTGGGATGTCTTTATCCTGATTAACCCAAGTGTGTCTGCAGCATGACCTACGGTGCTCCCGAGCCTGAGAACATGACGCAAAGGTGTCTGCAGCAATTCTGCACACAGCTGGCATGGAGGAAGCACTGCTTGTGCACTTGGGTTTCACTTGTCGTGTGCTTATAGGTTATAGGCTGGGATGATCAATACAGGAAAGCCCTTAACAACTACCTGAGAAATACACAGAATGTTTAGAATTCAAAGGACTTCCAAAGCATTGCCATGCCCTTGACAGTTGGTTCCTATGTGTAATTATAGCATAACATAATTATTCCACTAGTCATCTTTATCATTCTGCAGTACTGGAAGTAATAAAGTCTGCTGTGATTCGTTTTTCAGCAAAAAAAGCCATCTCTGTAAGCATACTACTGACCAAGAAAAGCTACTGTTGTGGTACAATCAAATAAACAGTGTTTTTTCTCCCTGAAAGCAGGTGCTTGATTTGATCCTGTCAGTGCTATTTTGCATCTCTATACAGAAGAAGGGTGGCCCAAGATCAGGAACAGAGGAGGGGATGATGTTAGTTTAGGGATACATTACAAGAAATGGGATAATACAGATTATCACTAGCAATTTCAGTTTATCAGGATTGCTTTGCAAGGGACTGTTGTCCAACATTGCTAGGCCAATTTATTAACTTATTGATCCATGCCCATGTATTTCTGAATACTTTGTTTTCCTTGTCCCTTTTGCTTTATTGATTTCACTGTACATCTCTGTACTTAATCTAGAACTCAAATGTATGATGGTTTTGTTATCATTTGTGGTGTCATGGTACCTGTAAGCCCCATATGTTTAGGTTGTTTTCTTCCCTGCCTCTCCCTCTGTCCCCAACTCTGTTTTGAAAAGAGCAATTCCAGAGGGGAGCTGTGCTCCCCATTTAGGTGAAGGCTCTGTTTTCCCTCCAACACAAGATGCCTTGTCAGAGGTTTTCAAAGACTGGTCAAGGACTCTTGCACCCCCTGTATTGCCCCTGCAGGTTGTGGGCTCGCATCATTCAGTACTTCTTGAGAGTCGATTCACGCATTCATCTCCTTTCACAATCATGAGGAAAAAACTGAGTGAAGGAGATCCTCGGGTTAGGTAGGGTATACACATCTGTATGTGTTCTTCCCTTTCCCCCTCCTTGTACTGTGACGTACAGGTTCAATACTGTACTAATCGGCATCTGGCTCAGCCTACTACATCCAGTTGTTTCTCCTGATAATGCCAAGCGAGAGGCTGGAGACATCTTCCAAGTGTTAAAAACATGGGCTTGTCTCAGAGCTGACTGGGAAGATGGGTGGCTCTCTTGCTGTTGGTGACAGAGCAAGCTGGTGATGGGAACCCCAGTTGCCCTGGCTGCTTGTCAGGCCAGGAGGGGCCGACGTGGGGAGCTCAGAAACGCAGCTGGAAGGACACCGTTTAGCTGCAAGCCAGGGCAGAGTATAGCTTTCCTTGCAGTGTTGTTTTGTTTTGCTTTGGGATGTGGTTGTCCTACAAAGGGGCTGGCCTTTGCCACGGCTTGGCTGGAGGGCTGAGGTGCTGACACAGTGAATCCTGTCTGAAGCAGCTTTTTGACCAAAAGGTTTGGACAGAGAGACTAAGTTATGAAGAACAGGAATGGGTCACTAGTGGATAGGGAAGGGCCACCGTTGGGACCAATGGGTTGCTACTTCCCTCACAATTGGCTTTTTATACTGTCTTTATTTCTGCTTCTGAGCTAGAAATCTAGGAGGGTGGTTAGTGAGTTGAAACATGGGAAATCAAGTACTTGAGTATTTGGAATGGCAGAGGAAAAAGTGAGAGCTGGGTGGTGCAACAGGAATATCCTCACAGATCATGAACTTCTGTTCAAGTCACTGAAGATTTTCAAGGTGATGGGGGGTTCATTGTTAAATAACTATAGGTGCACTGCTTTTATAGAAAACAAAATTGGATAAAAGAAGCAGGCAGCACATCAGCCTTCTCAGCGATGGGCTGTTCACAATAGAGTGGTTGGCAGTGCTTGCGGGACTCCCATTGAGATGAATGTGGTATGTAAAATTACATATCTGAGGGCATTATTTACTCAAAGCGTATGAGATACCGTGAAAAATCAAATGGAAGATGAACATGGAATGATGCAAATCTCAGTAGCAAATCTGGCTGTAGTGTTTGGGACTCTCTTACTGCCTTCACACTTCCATAGGTATGTCCTCTGCTTTGCCAGCCATAGGACAGTCTGTGCAGCAATGTCTTTTGGCCTATGTTTCTGTTGTCTGCTTATTTCCACCCAAATTCTTTATTTATACACATTGTTGCTAATCTTCCATGGCTTCAGAAAGAAGCACCTGAATCCCTTGAAGCATAGTTGTTTGGCCCTCAGGTCTGAGAGGGTCTTTCAAGGATTGTGAAAGTCTCCTGTCCCCCAGACTAGAATCTTTGCAGTGTTGGCCTAACAGCAGCGACAGAACATGACCGGAATTACTGTGGCCACTTTGCAATGATCTGTAGATAGAGCAACTGTGCTTTGTCAGCTCAAAAAAATTGGAGAAAATGGTATATTTTCCTGAAACAAAGGGAGATCTTGCTTTTAGTTAATCCAGCTCAGCAGGAGGAGGAAGCTTGGTTCAATGTTGCATCACGCAAAGTTGGCTGAGTTCTGGTTGCAGACACTGGTGACGATGGAAGGTGCTAAGCTATGGCACAAGATAATTTGTATACATTTCAAGATGAGTTACAGAGTGCTAGAAGTTAAGAGAAAATGCAGCTTGAAGTTGAACTTTACATGATGCAAGTGAAAGAAAACCCTCACCCCTGTTTCTCACCTCAATTTAATTTTTGCAGAGATGCTTTTCTGAGAGTACAAAACAAGAAGTTTGGGGGATGGAAGCCCTATGCAACTACATCGAACATCCTAATGTTGAATAATAACAGCAATCTGTCATACAAACATATCAAAATAATTGGCTGTGCTTCATTGGTAATGTTGATCAGACTGCATGGCAGTACCTTCTGTCACCAAAATGATGTACAGTAAGTGTGCAGATGTTATTTACAGTGCCCTACTAATTCTTCTTGAATGAGGGACTGTATTTCTTCTTTCACATGGTAATCTTAGCTCCTTTTAAAGTGAGCTCTCTTCACTCTCAACCAAATTATTTGGAACAAATAAGTAGTTAATTAAAATGTCTGGTGCTATAGCACTGTTTGAAGTTCCATATTAGCAAAATTTTGGCTGAGCTTGGTAGGAATGAAGGGAAATGCTCCTATTCTCAGAAGAGGTGTGTTACAGTCTTTCACAAAACTTACTGAACACAAAGTTTTTCCTTAATGGTATATTCTTACCTATGTCTGTGGTAGTTGTTTTCTACTTCCATTCTAACAATCTAGCCAAATCCTTTACTTGCTAAATAATAATTTGTATGAACTGACCACAGTGTTTTCAGGGTTTTTTTCCAGTTAATCCATTAAAAACAATTTTACATTGCAATAGACTGCATTCGGGTACCAATTTTAGTGTTAGACTGTCACATTCAAAAAACTATCTGATTGAAAGCTGCGGTTTCAAATTTTGTTTGCATTACATGCACAAAAAAGTTGGAAAGAGTTAAAGTATCTAGGGAATGAAAGTACTGACTTCACATAAAATATTTTGAAGTGTAACAGTGGTTCTTCAGGTTTACATGAAGAAACTATTAAATAACTGTCTTCTTTCACTTAGTAATAATATAATTTGACTGGAAAAAAAAATTTTGCTTTAAATCTGCGGCAAAACTATTTCCACTGTGGGTCTCCAATGTGATTCATTCAAATGAAAAAATAAGCAAGTTGCATACTTCCTCTGTTGTGGTATTTTTATTTTTACTTGATACAGCATGTAATTCTAGAGTGTTTAGTGTTTGAATTTCCAAAGGAAGCAAAAGCTTCTATGATGGCTAAAATGGGGATGCAGAATAGATGATGATTGCTACTTTTTTATGCTAACTTATTTTTTTCTGTAAAAATCAAGGTGAAGAAATTAAGTCTTTAAAGAATTTTAATATAGGAAAGGCACAGATGTTCATGCATGGCTGTGTCTTCAAAAATTGTGCAGGAGAGGTAGAGATTTGCCTTAAGCAGTTATTTATCCTATTAGGATTATACCTACGTTACATGCCTGTATCATGATGGTTCTTGTTGCTATATAGACTACCTCTTGAATGCTTATTCACTTATTTTCCCAGTGTGTGCTAGAAGTATTAATTTATTGCACACTTGAAGGACTGAGATGAAGAGAGACCAGAACTTGTAGGACTGAGATGGAGAGAGGCCAAAATCAAAGCCTAACACCCACAGAAGTTAGGAACCATTTAGTCCCTGAACATGACTGTGGGGCTGTACACTGATGGCTTGCCCAGATCATGAAGGTTCCCATGGCAGCATCAGTGGCTGAACCCTTAGTTGATGAACGTTGTCGTGGTGCCTTGATCGCACGACAATTACTTTCCAGTTCTTTTGGATGTGGATTATAAAACTGAAGACTGGCAAAGAGATGACTAATCTGCAATGAATAGTAAAAGTAGGGCATTGTCTCCAGATGCCATGGGTGGACAACTAATAATTAGGCAGACATGGAATGAAAGGTGTAGGGGGAGTTTTTGCTTGTTTAAGGGAAAACTGTTAAGTGTCTGAATGTACTGGAATCTGTTGACGTTTAGAATATGATCTGCAGCTAGAAAAGTAAAGCCTTTCAACACAAAATAATTTTTGTGGTCTAATTCAGGCACAGGACTGCCATCCCATTATGTTAAGGAAAAGCAGAATGAGTTCCTGCAAAAAGGAGAGCAGCTCTAATGCCTTCTGTCAGTAGAGAAAGGCTGCTTGTCCATGGGCTTTATTTACTTTTATGTTTTCTCTCTCTGGATGCTAGGGATTTTGAAACATGAGTTTAAAGAAAGATTGGGAAAGAGAGAGTGTTACTGGGCATAGCACGGACTAGGTATATGTACTTATGTAACTCCTACATGCAGAGGGGGATATGGCTGCATAAAAGAGACTTTGGGTAAATATCAGGAGAAACACCTAGCAGGATCTGTTGTGGTGTGGTACAGTTTTCTGCTGGAAAGAAGCAAAACCTCCAAGGCCTGAAAAATCTTTTAATTAAACTGAACACAACACTTGAGAAAAACTTTCTCTTTAGAAAGATGGACAGGTTGACTGAAAAGGTTAGTTTAATCTCCATGTTTTATCATCCAGTTAGTGTATTAATTGCCTTCTCACAGCAAATCCAGCCCTGGAAAACATTTAGAAAGTATTTTCTTTGCAAATGTCCTCATATCTTCAGAGATGTCTGGCAAATCTTTAACAGAATGGGTTAAAGGGCAGTCACTAAGGTTCATTGTTGGTTAAAACTGTTTTGCAGGGAGAGGCTTTTGAGTGGTAGAGTAAGGTCTGGCATTGATTTGCTCATAGGGCTGTTATGTGCCTGCTCAGTGCAGACATAATCTGCCTAGCTGTGAACTAGGTCGTCGGGAAACCTACCTAGCTATGAACTAGCTAGTTGGCCTCCCAAGAGCAGTGGTGGCAGTATTTAGATCTGTTCAGACTGTAAAACCCACCAGAGAAGACAGAGGCTTTCAGGTAGAGCCTAGGCTGAGCTTTATTGCCCACTAAAGCTTGGTTAGGTCCACTCTGGTTTGCAATCACAGCATTGACTCTACGGTAGAGGCATAACCATTGTCTGCAAACCCAGCTGGAAAAGAGCCAAATATTCTGAAAACTTCAGAATTTGGGGAGTATGTATCTGCATATCTTGCTATCTCCACGTGGATCCACTTCAGAATTACAGCTCAGGCAAGGCTCAGTCAAAATAATCAATATGTGTGGAAGACTTGCATGAGCTAAAAAAAATTTAAAAATATGCACATATAGCCCTGCTGAGCTTCTGATGTCTCTTCTCACAGCTTTTTGAAGCTGTAAGCTTTTTTTAGATCTCTGATCAAAATGCACAAGCAGATCTTGATCTCTTTTTTTCTTTTCTATCTAATAGCAGTAGTTTAAAATAGAAAATGGGTAGAACGAAGGAAAGCATAAAAGGAGAAGCTTCCAGATGTGATTATGTGTTAGAATAGGGCATTATGGAAATTTTATATTGTGCCTTACTGTCCTAAGTATTGCTATCAATGAATGTTAGGTCAGGTTCACACAGCAATCAAGTTAGCCTGTATAACTGATGGGAAGCTCAAAGCACAGCAGGATACTCCTGAGCCTTATGCTTTGTCTAGGCAGCAGTCAATGAAATGGCTTGTTTTGCATCCTTGCATGTTCCAGACACTGTTAGGCCAGTCTGCCCTCGAGTATGCACCCAGCTCCTTTTGACACTGCACACTTCAGTTTTTAGTGCAGTATGTAACTCTGCTTTTTTGCTGCATTCAGTTCTTGCAAACCAGTTACAGCTCTTAGCACAAATGGCTGTGGCTTGCATTTTGAATTACGAATTAATGTGCCCTGTTTCATTGCTTTTTGTCAACAACAGGTGCACGAGCCCAAATTCAGCTCTCAGTGATGTTGGAGAAGATCATGGGATCTGATCTTTCACATAGATGTCTGCTCAGGGTAATTCACTTAAGGCATACACTACAGCATTAATAGATATCAGACTGGGACCCCTGCTTTCTGGACATGGAATATATCCCTTAAAATACAACCTATCCAGTGGGCTGTGATTGATCACAGCTCACAGGACAGTTAGTGGAGTGGATTGTGAACAGACCCTGTTAGAACAAGAAGATTACTGTACAGTGCATTTTGTAATGTCTGTATGTATTACGCTGTGTTAGCTTGCCTTGCCAGGGACCATAGCTATCCATAAGGAGAGCTAGAAGTGACACTGGTAGACTTCAGAAATCACTGTCACTATGTAAAGCAAAGGAATATCCTCCTAGGAGAGACCAAGGGTATACCAGTGCAAAATTTCTTATTGCAAAGCTCTGTATTGCTTGCAGAGTCATTGCTGTTAGTTGGCTACACATTATTTATTTTGTTTGATGTAATGTTTGTCACCTGTTCAAAGCTTGAAGCATTTAACATAAGCAATGGAAATATAGTCAGTACAGTAAGCTGGATATTCTGATATCTAATTGAACTGTCCCCTGAGTGGTTGTTTATATATCATGTAGAAAAGCAAGAGGGGGAGAAGGATGTACAGCCCAATCACAAGGTGTTCTCTGTTTCTAAACCTGCAACCTCTGCCTATTGAAAAAGCAGGCCTTGAAGTATACCTGGAAGATAAAGCTGGTTTCCAGCTTACCAAGTAATCAAGCGCTCTCAGACCTAAACAATGGATGTTTGTTCAGCAACCTCACATTTCAATTCAGAGTAATTGAAGTCGTCCACAAATCAAAAATGCAGCAACTGTGTGAATATGATGTGTGACCTTTTATTATTCAAGAATCTACCTCAGTTATGCGGAAATATAGCAAATATCCTGAATTTCACTTGGAAATGTGTTTGTACTCAGTGGAACACTTGCCAGTGATGAAGTCAGAACTGCTCTGCTGGGCTGTGGTTTAATTTTCCTGAGCTTTCCCTTATGTCTGTCAAAATGTCAGCATGTCAATTACTTGTGTTCATTACTCCCAGATGGTTTGGTGATCTGTGATGGAAAAGAATTGTAAAGCTGCTTGGTGGTTGTTGCTGCTGCTGCTGTTGTTGTTAATAATAATAATAATAATACTTTCAGTGCTGTTAGCTTTGCAATATCACTTGTTGAAATACAGAACAATTTAATTTAATTTTCTTTTGAATTTGGGAAATCTGTTTCCACTGGTCTACATGACGATTAGGCATTTGCAAAATCTAGTCAGTCTTTATAATTCTTGGACCCATAAAGTTCAGTCCAGTACACAACACTATAGCTAAATAAATAGCAACGTGCCTTTGACTCTGGCACCCTTTAAAAAGTTGGTACTTCTGACATTAGAATCTGTTGAAGCATGGGATAGGAACTTTCCTCCAATTACTTCCCAAAAGCAACATCTCTTTTATGTGTTAATCTTCTGCCTGTAGTTAACGTGGAGTATTTATGGTTAACAACAAATATTAACATCACTCTGCATTACTGTTTCTGGTATCCTATAAATATACAAGCAGGATATAGACCTGGTGTAGCAGTGCTGGGAGATACCCAGTTTTCAGCAGTGCAAACCTGCTGCCTTTCTCAGGCACCAGCACATACTGGAAATATTATATAATCCTCCTGTCCCAGATGATCTGCCTAGAGAAAGCAAACGAAACATCCATAAATTTAAAGTGGCAATTCCCTTCATAGAGAAGGAGAAATATGACTTCAAAGAAAGTTGCAAAACTGAAGGAGGAAGAGGGACCAGGCATAATACTTAAAATGCTGAACACAGAAGCTGACCTGAATTGGTCTAAGGATACATATAGTCTAGTATTCTCCTTTTGATCTATATGAAATTATTCTGAAACAATGGGGTATTCTAGACAATTAATAAACTCCCCCTACAGAAAGTTTCTTCTATTCCTTGTGACATACAGCTCTTATGCTGAGGCTAAGAAGTTTTAGAAACTGTCAGACAGAACAATAACAAGGAAAAAAAAAAAAAAAAAAAGAGTATTATCTAGTCACATCAAACTAAAGGCAGCCAGCTGTTCTTAAGAAAACTAACAACCAGTGGGAAGTAATCGGTGCCTTTCCTGAAGGATCAGTTTTGGGACTAAACTTGCTATTTTCATTAATACCCCAATACCAAAAAGAAAAATGAGGTACTGGATTGTACTGATAGCACAAATCATGGAGTTTTATCCACAATAGGAGGATATTTCTCTTTTCAGTTTGCTGTCTTTAGGTAATCAAAAATCTTCGAATAACTTTGTGTTCATCTTGTACATTAGACAGAGTTGTGTAAGAAAGTACCTTTTTTTGTGAGCGTAGCACACATTTGGGGCCTGGTCTCAATTAATTCTGTCCAGTGATTGATACCTGAGATGCAGCTCCACTTTCACAATCCAAATTCTTTTCAGATTAATTACATATCTCTGAAACTAAGGACATACTGGTAGATACTAGCTAAGGAACAAGAATTCTCTCACATAAAGCCTGTCTGAATGAGAGAGAGGGGGGGAGAGAGACTAGCTGTACTGGTCATATATATTTAAATAAGCTTACTGATTAGAAATGCCTTGCAGGGAATTTTATACCATCCAGATTAACGTCTCTTTTGCTATTTTCTATGCATTTTTCACAGTCACAGTGCTCTTGGGTCCCTAGGTTGCTGGCAAAGGTTCATATTAAGATAGTGTTTAGGATGGCTAAAATTTCCCAGCCCAAATCCTTGAAAACACCCTAGTATAAGCCTTACTGTTTTCTCCTTGTTTTTCTTACCTTGAGATGGATCTTAAGAATTGGTAATCAGTCTGGAAACTGAAGTTGATTCAAATACAGTGTCTGCTTATTAACTTCAGTTCTTTAACGTGTCTGTCATGCTATGTGATAAAAAGCAAAAGCTGTTAACCTGAAGCCCTTTTAATTTAAAAAAAAAAAAAAGAAAAAAAAAAGAAACAAAACCCTCTTTTGTTACTGTGCATAAAGTGTTGTGGGATTTGAAATGCAGATAGCCTCTCTCATTCCCTCCCACCTGATAAAAGCTACCTCAAATGGTTGAATTGCAGGGAATACTGCATGCCCTATTTCTTCAGCTTTGTGGGTCATAGGATATGTGGTTGGGGCAGCTTTCGTGTTTCTGCTTGATTTCAGGAGAGTGCTTGACTCTTACTTGCATTGTCATTGGTGCGAGTGCCAAAGATAGTATTAGTTTTAATATGTGTTTAAGTGTAGTTACAGCATTTTAGAAATTATACAGTTCAAAGTGCATCCAGGTCAGCAAAAAAGACTCATTGGCATGACTGGGTAGTGACTCATGCTGTCTACAATCAGTGGCATGTGCTTCCCTTCTGTCAGAGACTGGTGCTATTCCAGCACTCTCATTTCCCTTACACGAGCTACCTCGTATCTTCATATATAAATGCACACAGACAGAGAAGCAATTCCTGTTTCCAGGTTACCTTCCAAGAAAAGCAAGGTACCGTAATCAGTCCTATCAGTAGGTTAGGATCCAAAGGGCCTAATCGGCTTAGTAGACAAAAGCTTTTCACAGTACTGATTACAGAGGGAGCCTGACCATCAGTTAAAACTCCTCTCTCTGAACCTTTGTTTTTCAGAGAAGGAAGGGCACATAAGGGAAATTTCAGAGAAGATCCAAAAATAGCAGGTGGCTGTCACTGCTGTGCTGTGCTCAGTTTTAATCATCAGCTTGGAGAAATAACATGTCTGAGTTGCACAGGGATGTACAAATGTACGTCTATCGTTTAAATGCCAGAAATGGTATGGAGAGATACGGGTTGTATACATGAGACTGCAGCTCCTGACAGACCTTTCTACCTCAGTTTTCTCATGCAAAGCTCTTAGCTTTCCGCTTGGTTATTTAAAAGTTTTAAAAGACATTAGTGGTCTTCTGGTAAAGGTGTTGCAATGACATGTATTTTATTGCACTTTTTGACCTGTAGGTGAGTATTTAAGATGTTTGCTTTCATTCACCAAACTTAATAAAACAAGAAAAATTTGCACCAGTACAGATAAATACTGGGAATTTATCCAGCAAATGGAATGTTAACTGTGCTGTTTGGTTTTTGTTTGTTTCTTTTGAATTTGTGAGTGTTTTTTCCTGGGGTTTGGTTTCTTAGATTTAGAAACGTTTGGTTTTCTGCTTTTCAGTTTGTTATAGGTGGCAAAGAAGGCATGTTGGCTTTCTATAATATTGGTCAAATACCAACCAAACAGACTCGTATTTTGTTCATTTTAAGTAATTGCCATGATTTCATGAACAATAGACTTTTCTTTTGAAAGGGGGCAACCTAATTAATGCAGAAGAATGCTTTGATTGCTACTATCTCAACTTCAAATATATTGTATAAAAAAGCTATCCTCCACCAGAAGCCACATGCTGCCTCATTAAAAACAAAACCAGGAAACTTTTTATTTACTTTGAAAAAGACTCTATCAAAATAGAAATAGGGGAAGGGAGGAGAGGCTGCAGCTGTTGCAGTCAAAGTTTCAACTACAGAGGTCTTCTTTTTTTTTTTTTTTTTTTTTTAACGCTTGTCAAATTTGACAAGTTCGTGTAGCTTTTGGTTTGCGCAGGTGTGCATATGTTTACATATATTTACTGGTTTTGTTTCATGCCACCAGATAGTATGCCACCAGTTTAATTGTTTAATAAATCAAGTGGTGTTATATAAGGTTAGAAGTGATGGTCAAAACTGAACATTCTTGGTTTGTTTTTCACTAATAGGGCTTTCACTTGAGTGTGGATTTCAGTTATTTGGCTTCCAGTGCATATGCTTCAACATGATTAATAAATTCTTTTAGTTAATCTGAATGGCAGCACCACTTAATGTGCAATTGGACGAGTCAAAACATCATCCACCCCAGAACTGAGGGCCAAGCAATCTGTACAGTATTAGCTTTGCGCTGATGCCAAGCAGTCAGCCAAATTTGAGTCCAAAAACTGAAAGAAAATGCATTTCACTTAATTACGTATTTTTGGCTATTTAAATATCCAAAATCATTTCACCAATTGCACATATTTGTTTTGTTCTCTACTACAAAAATCAAAAGGCAATTCATGCAATTAAGCTGATCAAAAGAGAAGCTGTTCCTATACTTGTTGTTCAACAGTATTTGAAACTCCCAAAAGAAATCAGTGAACTTAACTGCTTTGCTTTTCATACTTGCATCCTACTCCCAAAATGCAAAAGGATTCAATTCACTAATTTTCTGCCAGTTTGTAATTCATAGACATAAAACAGCTCCGTGGTTTTGGTGCCATCTTACTACATCAGTCTCTAGTAACTTACAGCCTGTAGGAAATCTATGCAGCTTTTATGCCTATCAGTAGCTCAAGCTATTCTTGTTCTGTCTTTCTCCAATCCTGTCTCTTTAAATGTTTTCAGAAACCTCAGGTGACATTCTAGCCTGCTTCTTCTTTATCCCATGCTAGACTTGATTTCCACTCTGAGAGAGTTTGTTTGGATCATCTGTGAAATACTGGGCCAACAATAAGGATGACCGCTGTCTGGGTGACTGCCATCTCTGCAAGAAATGTTTCCCAAACTAGGGGTTTTTTTTATTTCCAATACTGATTGAATGCTCTGCTCTCACAACACCACCTTCCTACCATAGGCAAGGTGGTAGAACATAATCTGTTGTCTGTCATCTGTTAAACTTGTTTTATTATGCATCAGCATGTTTATCTTCTTTGCTAGGCCTGGTCCAAGACCCGCACTGAGACCTTGTGGTCCCTTTCTATTCATTGTCTAGAGCAGCACTTTCTTTGGATCCGTGTATGCTTTTTCCTACAGTTGTTTATCAGTATCAAATGCATTGAGTCCAATTCAGAGTGTAAATACTTGTTTGCCTATTTGGTTATGAAAATGTTTGGGGGTTCAAAACATTCAAGTGACTGCAGCTAGTATATGAAGAACGTGGAGGTTTGGGGTTATTCTTCGAGTGGGCAAAAGTGGAAGAGGATACCAGAGGGGCAAAATGACTGAAATTCCCTGGGCCAGAAATTTACATTAAAAAGAAGTGAGAACTAGGAACCCTCTACCTCCTTGCTGCTAATTGACCTCTTCAGGCTCTTTGAGGTGGAAATACTGCATGCCGATGTAGTGCAAGTAAGGAAAATGTATGTTAGGGTAGTCTAAGAGCACATGATGCATGAGAAAAGGCTGAGGGAAACTGGTTTGTTCAGCCTCCAGAAGAAAAGGTGAATGGGAGATCATATTGCTGTCTTCAACTTCCTAACGGGAGGGCAGAGAAGAGACAGAACCGGACTCTTCTTAAGGTAAGCAGAGGTAGGAAAAGAAGCAACAACCACAATTTGCAATACAGGAGATCCCAGTTTGACACTGGGAAAGAAAATTTCAGACGAGAGTGGTCAAGCACTGGAAGAGGTTGCCCAGAGAAGTTGTGGAATCTTCATCCTGGGAGATACTCAACCTAGACTGGAAAGGGCCTTGAGCAACCTGAGCAAATCTAACCTGCTTGGAGCAAGAGGTTGGACCAGTTGATTCTGAAATGTCCTTTCCAACTGAAATAGTTATGTGTACCTATAGCTCTTACTCAGTTGGTCTATGAGGTGTTGGGATTGATTGGGTGCATTACTGTTTGGGCAGGTGAGAGGGCAGCTGAAGTCTAGGGGAAGGAGAATGTTTAGAAATACCATCTAATTTATATAGGTTCCCTAAACTTTATTTGTCTGTCCTGTAGTTTTGAGAGGCTCTGTAAGCTGTCTTCCTTCTCTTTTAACCTGAGGATATATGGTTGTCCTGTGTCTGCTATTAACACTATACATAAGTGCATCTGTGGTGAGATTGATACCTCAAAATTGAGCCTCAGTACAACAGGAGTTGTTAAAGACTGAACTGGACATCACTGGTGCACTCAGTGAGCACAGCCAGACACAGGCTTCAAAAGATAGACTCAAATGGCTTGCTGTAGGAGGGTCTTGGAGACAGAGTACAAATTAGGATATTTTATGCATTCTGTCCTAATTATATTCTCATGCCTAGAAAGATTAGAGAAAGAACAAACATGACTTTCTTGTAATAAGAGATTAATAAGGACATGGGGGAATGGACACCTGCACACTGCTATCTTCAAACACACATGCTGTGATGCATAGTATTTCTAAAAATGGGAGAAATGCTGAGATGTTCAGATTGACATTTCAGTGCCTGTCTGATTTCAGTGTCCGTCTGAAATATAGGGTTCAATAATCCTATTACATTTGTCTGGCACACTCCTCCTTCTTTAGCAATGTGCCTCCCATAACTGCTATAATAAGGCAGAACAGCCAAAGCCTAATTCTGTGTGCCTCATCCTATCATTCAGCAAAGTTACATCGTCATCAGATGCAATCTATAGTTTTCTTTCCTGCTGTGTGGTATTGATTTTTCTAACCTTTCCTAATGTTAAATTTGTTTGGCTTTTTAAGTTTCTTACCAAAGGTTAATGTTATTAAGTTGAGCAGGTATCTATAAAAATAAAAGTGTTATTGCCTATCTTGCAATTGTTATACTGTCATTAAACCCTGGCTGCATCGGAGAGCTCTGTCTTCAAGGTTTTTGTCATTCGGGAATAATATGGTGAAGGATAACAAGAACAGCATTTGAATTGTCATCCAATTCTGTGGTATAAAATATTGGATTTGATATGTCAGGAGCAACAGATTTATCTAAAACTCTCTTACCATCAGTGAACATGAACTGCACAGATATTAATTCCAGCGAGGCTATAAAGAGGATGCAGGAAGATGCGAGTGCTGCTGCCTGTCCACTTCCCCGGTACAGTCTAACCATGCCAGTCTCTTTGCCACTGTGTCAAAAGGAGCAGTTCTGAATCTCTGCCAATTCCAGAATTGGTTATCTGCTTGATGTGGAAAGAGAATGAGAAATCACAGTTTAATTTGAAGGAAGTAGTGGCTTTAACGGTGGTACTCTGTCAAAAATTTTCAGTATGAACTACAGCAGTACTTGCTTGAAGTGTCAAAGGTGCACACAGTGAGTAAACAGTTTCAGGATACCACTGTTGAGCCAAGTTTCGTTTTTAGTTACTGCTGCCACAGTACCCTCTTGGTATCAATATCATGGGTACAGTGACCTGCCTTTAATGAATTGTGTATTTGACATCCTGTTTACACATTTAGATTGCACCTCTGTGACGTGTATTTGAGGCCTTTTATTCTGAATATGGGCAAAAGACAGTAGCAGGTCTGAACGTAGGATGTCTATGTGTGGTGCATCACGGCTTTCTTCTGGAGCTGTGGTAGATGACCTACGGTGCTCTCCAGCCACCATGCTGATGTTATCTTGCCTTGGTGGTACCTTGTACTTGCTCTGAAATATTTTTCTTATCAAAGAACATCCTGAGAAGCTAGGCAAGAACTAACTTCAAGTGAAATGTTTTTAATAGTAGAAAGCACAAAATAATAAAATAATTTGAGCTGTTGTAGATCATCACTTAAAAAAAGAAAAAAACACAGACAATTTGGTCTTCCCTGGGTGGAAAGCAGAATTGCAGCCTACCTGCAGCTGCCAAAACCTGACTGTCCAAGGAGGAGATCAGGCTTGTTAGTGACTGCAGGAAGGAGTATTTCAAAGTGCTGGAGGAGAGTGGCGTTTAAATCTTTTATTTATATATTGGTACCTATAAACCACTTACTTCTGCCAGCGCTGTGAAGCCAAGGAATGGCCCTGGCAAAAGATAAAAGACCTTCCTTCTCTACTGCTAATTTAAGAACTGGTAACTCGGGTTCTGTCTCTTCCCCCATGCTCAGCAGTACTTGTCCCTGCCATTGATTTAGTCTTCATCTGTCACGTTCTTGTGCTGTTCAAAGGCAGATTGTGAAAGAATGGGGAGGTTCTGTCTGTTCAGTTTCTCACAGCATGGTCTCTCTTGCCACTATCAATGCTGATAACGAGACTGTCTGAGAGCACCCCGTTCTTACTGAATGAGACATCTTTTCATTTAGAGTGGTTTTGATTAACAAATTGCCTTCAGTAATTTTCAGATCCAACTGTGAGCTTTCTTGGTGGGCCTGAACATCCCTATACCTTTCTTGGGCTCCCTTGGTGTCTCTGGCTGGTGTTGCACAACTCACATGTTCATTACGGACTCCAGATGGCTTGTGTCCCTTCTCCCCCCTGCCAATTTTATGTTTCGGCTTTTCCTGGTGAAGAGTGGAGACATGGCAGCTCTTCAAATTGTATGACGCTTAGCACTGAGTCCAGGCTCCAGCTGCATTTTCCCTAGCCTCTTCATGGTGGCAGCAGCATTGCTTCACCTCACTGGGCCTGTTATTACTACTTGAAAAGGTATTTAGAGCAATAATAGGTATCAGAAAGGCTACAGCTTTTGACCAGGTTTCCTTTCAGAAGTTTTTGAGGAGGGAAGAGAAGATGTATAATAAAAAGCATGCCATTATCTCCTCCCTTATCTCTTCCACTTCATCCAAATCCCCTACTGCATGATGGTTTTGTTTGGTTTATATGCATTCTGGCTGTGCGGGGAAGCATTTCGGTGATAATGTATGTCTTCCTATTGGATGCTCATTATTTTGTTGGCTGCAGTCCACTAAACTCCATCCATGCACACTGATATGGAAAATTTTGTCTTCTGTGCCTTTATTTTTACCACTAAGGTAGAAGCAACTTTAACGTTTGGGGTTTTTTTCTGATGTACTTTATACACACAGGCACATGTACAAAGATGCTGTAGTCTGTATACTTTTCTCTTATCAGTTGTTATTGTGTATAGCAGAAACATAAAATCTGTCAGATAAAGACAAAGCTAGGAGGCTTTTAAGGGGACCTTGAAGTGGTAGGAGAGGGAACCTCTAAATCCATTGTGTATTGTTCTTATTTTAATTTATGCGGCTGTATTGTTTATTTTGTATCCTTGAAACCTCTTTGAATAGCGACTTTATGTGGTAGATATACTCCACTTTTCCTTACTCAGCTTTTTATCAGAGGCTTAGGAATTGCTTTAGTTCTCAATTAAGAAATCTGAACCCATGCTCTTCTCCACTTTAACATGCTCTCATCCATATTACCCCACTGCAAGGAAATTGTTGTATCACTGCAAATTAACTAGTACTGTGCACTGGTGCCCGGAAGCTTGAACACTTTTGTATGCTTACATTGGTACACATTTGAATATATGTAACAGAAACCTAGTAACTGTAGCACCAGAGAGGACAGTCATTTTCCTGGAACCTGATCATGAAAGTTACTGATGACCCAGTTCTATACCAGAACTTGTCAATCCAGCAGAGCATAGTAGAACATGCTTATCTAAACTCACAAATTTACTCGATGGGTTTTGAATATCTACTCCTGTGCCTATCAAACTGCTGTTTCATAATAATTTGTTCAGCTGGGACCGACAGTCTTTGGGCTCTGCAAGAATAATAGTATTTTACTTAATTCTGCATCTCCATGCAGAGTCTTTCAAGAGTTCTTGGCTGCAGTTAATTTCACCAAAGACAGCATTAGTTCTCAAAATTGAAAGATGACTGACATTATTTTTTTTTTTCTCTCTGTTTTGCTGCTTCTTCACTAGGGATGTGAGTTAATTGAGACCATGGATCAGGACCTCACAGATTTCACCAAGTGCCTGCAGATACTCCAGAAGAAGATAGAGAAGAACAGCCTCCAGGTAAAGGCAACACATCTTTTGTCTCTGATTCTTAGTAATTACTCTTCCTCTCAATGTATTTAGTTTATGTTTTAAGTTTGCACTGAAATGAAACAATATTTTCTGTAGCCTTGCCATTCTGCGGTTTTGCCATAATTTACTGCACACCTTGTAAGCATTGACGCTTTTGCTAAAAGGAATTATGCAGTGTGTCAATGAACAAGCATTGGCTTTCTTAAAAGGCAGCTTGTATTGATCTCTGTTAATGAACTACCCAAAGTGCAGAAGAGCTGTTGTGGCTGATGTTCAAAGCAAGAGTCCCACTTCAGCATGTAAATATATTTTCAAGTCTTGGCACGCTCAGCCTTGATGTTCATCTCCTTCCTCTCCACTCCAAAAGGTGAGATAGGAGGGGGAATCTTATCCTGCCAATATTATGTATGGTAAGCAATACCTCCTTCTGCAAAAGGTTCCCCTGGAATCAAAGGGAACCTTTGCAGAGCAAGCAGTGCACTAAACTTAAAAGGAGCCATATGGAGTTGTCAGCTGCTCATTTCATTGGAAAGGCAAAGGAGACAACATTCCCCCTCCCCTTCCACAGTTCAGTTTTGGAGGCCCACTTGTTTCATCTCTCTGAGATGCAACGTTAAAATTCCTTGGGAATTTCCAACATGATGAGTCGATGGCAGATGTGCTCTTGGGATTGCTGCCCTTTCCTCTCCATGGAGCAGTCATTCGTAAGGGCTGAGCTCTCTCTTCGGCTCTATACGTATGGGTAAAAGGAACTGAGAGGAAACAGCTGCTGCATCCTCTTACCAACAGTGAGGGTAAGAGTCATGTAAGAAAATGAAAACAACAGCACAAGATGCAAGGAGATGTGTAAACCTCCTCTTTTCCCATTCTCATTGTAGCAGGGTAGGAAAGTTGCCTGACTTCCTGAGATCACTGTACTCCAGCAAAGCAGAAAGGCATGGAAATGCCAATACCACTCCCTCTTTCTTCTCTCCTCACTCCAGGCTGATAAATAATTAACCAGGTTTTGCTTAAGCTATTTGGAAATGTCTTGATCTTCTAAAGGAAATATATGTCCATGGGACGTTTCAGAGTGCTGTTGCACAACGCCCATCTGCAGTTGTGTCTCCTCTTGCTGCCCTCAATACATACTGTTGTTCGTCAGGTTTTTTTCCCCATCAGTGTAGACAGAGATGGGAGGGTTTCTCCATACACTTCTCTTATTTGTCTGGCTGTGAGGCAGGAAACTTTTATATGATAGCTTATATTTTTCCCCCTATAATTTATCATCACAAGAACACAGAGGGCTGTCTTGCCATCTAGGACACGAATGATAATAAGTGCCATCAGAACAGATGAGCCACCTACGCCTAGGATTTGTTTTGACTTTGGCAAGTAAGGTGCTTCCCTCTTAACAGAATTACCTGTAGAATGAAGGAGAACTCAAGCGTTTCCTGGATTCGGTTCGTTATCAAATCCCAGCTATTGCTATAGAAGGATTTTTTTAAGCTATCACAAGAGGTTTTATAATGAATAATCAATGTGTGGTTAAAATAAGAGCAATGGGAACATGACAGCTACAGATGTGTTTCAACAATAAGTAGCCTATTTGTAAAACTTTGAATTCTTTGATCACTCTCCTAAGTAAAACCCTGTTAAGTTGGCTAAAGGATACTGCATTGTAATCCTTGATGATATTTGTAAAGTACAAGACAGATTGTAATTGCAGTAATAGTGTAGACTTCATGCCAATGCACTATTCCTAAGATTTCAGTTCAGTTATATTTTCATGCTGTTACATGTAAGATGTGCTTTAAATACAGTCTGAGTTTTTCAGAGGTGCAAGAAGTAACACAGATATGTTTTCTAAAACTAAGTACCATGTTCATTAAATCCTAGCTGCTTCTTGCTTGCAGTGTCTGTTACATAAAACATAGTAAGATACTATCAGCAGATTCATGTACGCTACCTAAAGCATGCATTTCTATTTTTGGTCTTTTGCATTTTCTGACATAAGGAGTTTCACGAAGTCGCTGATTCAACTTAGGGAAATAATACATGAAACTTAAGCAAATGGAACCCAAAACTGTATCACAACTGTATAAGTTACTAGTTTGGGTTCCAATTTGCCCCGTGTTCAGAAATGTTAGGTATAATTGGTTAGTAGGAGGCTTGGTGAGTCTTCTGTATGTCCTGATAATGCAGTGCTTAGCTTGATGCCTGGTCCCCCAGTAACACAGAGATTCTGACCATTTGCAACATATACTGGCCTCAGTCCGTGGATGTAACCACTTGGCTCCGCTGAAACTCTAGCCTCTTTAAATACCTAAATTTGCATTTAATTTCATCATCTTTATGGGTAACATTCTGGCATAAAAAATGTCAAGTGGTAAGGAAACAGACTGTTCAAGCCATATATCTAAAATCTTTGAGGAGAATGCAGATTTCTTCAGAGAAGAAAGCTGCCATTGAATTCTGTGGTCACCTGGGAAGTACATGCAGCTGAGAAGAAAAGAAGGGCCAGGGTCTGAAAACTAGAAATGGATAGAGAAGGGGTTCTTCATCTGCATTTTCATTTTTGGCCTGAAGTACAAATTTGCATGTCACAATGTGGGTTTTTTTCCTTCTGGAAAAAAAGATTACAAAAGCTTTCCTTTTAACTGAGAGTATTAACTACGTGGAATGTGTCTTTCTGGTTCCGGGAAAAATATGTATGTCTCCAGCTTTGATTTTTACCTCCTCTGTTTGGCTTATCCAGAGCACTTGTCAAAGAGGAATATGACAAAGAGAAACTACAAATCTATTTCCCTGTGATTTATAGTTGAAATTACTAAACAAGCAAAGTATCTCTTTAGTATCTAAAAAAAAAAAAAAATTGATAACACAGTCATGCTGTGTTTGCTGCTCTTTCTGGGTAGCAATATGTTAAGCTAAGAAATTAATTACATTCAATGTATACCATGGATCCACAATCCTGTGACATAGTTTGTCTGGATGAAATTCAACTGTGAGGAGCTGAGATATTTGACACAGATGTTCCTCTGATGGTTAGAGAATAAGTTATCATTTATCTGCTATACTGAACATTTAAAATTTCTACTCTTATTTATCAGTCACCTCTACGGAAGTTCTATGTCAAGGAGGTTTTTGAGCTCACGTGAACGTATGGGGGCAATATTTTGTTCAAAGGAATTAAGTTTCTGTAATTTACTTTCCATGTCTCTGCACATCCATTCTCCTCCTTCTCTTGCTTCCTGCTCACCCAAATAGCTTTTGAGCAAATAACTTTTAAGTAGAGGAATAAAGTACTGAAAGATAATCATGTCAAACAGCAAGCTTTCTCAGAGGTCACCTGGGTGGGGGTGAGGGTGAGATAGACACTCAGTTTCCCTGCAAGAGAGAATGCTGCAAAGTTAGAATTTTACTAGTTGTTGGAGAATTCAGTTTGAGAAGAGGCCTTAGAAATGCCTTTACCACAAGGAAAGATGCAATTGGAGTTGATGGTCAACTGAGACACAAATCTGGGAGAAGAAACACCCTGTTAGTTCTTTAACTTCTTGTTCAATATACAGCAGTAAGTCTGTCTTGTAGAATAATTAGCCAAATTCATAACTGCTTTTTCCTTATGTCTCAAATAAAAACTCTTAGAATAGTTTCTGAATCCTCAGGGCCATTCATTTTTGGTTTACATCGTATATTTTGATTGCATAGCCAAGTCATGCAGAAAGCAGCATTGGGTTCATTTTGTGGTATCTAAGACACCTAATTATATGTATTTATAATTACATACTGCAGTGAATGTTAGAACAAACAGTACCCTTTATAAGTGCAAGCTAGAATCAGTCTTAATTTTCCCTCTCCACAGCCCTAATTCATTTGTGAATTGCATTGTATTGGATGGGTGAAGCAGTGAAGTACCACCAACAGAATCGTGACTCCTGAAGTTTCTTTCCAACCTAAAGGTTGTTAGATATTTCTCTTTATCTTTCTGCATGACTGTGATTATGCATGCACAAACATGCATGTGCATGTATGTATATAAAAGCACAAATTTCCTGGCAGTATACCTTCCTGGCCCTATGTGATGCTTTTTTAATGTCTTAATAACTCTGTCTTTATTTCTGCCATGTGTTTCTTTTACATTGTTTATGGTCTATTGAACACTTAGGTGTGCACATATTGCTTTACTGCTTTAATCACAATTTTATCCATTCTGTGGTTATGTGAGTACTTTCCTTTCTACATTATAAGAACTTCAAGTAAACTTATTTACAGTAATTTCTGTCTGGTACTACTTTCTGTTCTTAATTTTCTGTCATGTAACACAAGCTATTTCAGGAAACCAATTGAACTGGCAAAACGATAGGAATACTTAAAATATCTCTTATTTAGAGATCAACAGATCTTTCATTAAAAGTGAACACGATTATCTCTGATTTGCAAGTCAGAAAGCAGAAGTACAGAAGCAACTTGTCCAGTCTCTCAGCATACTAGTGGTACAGCTGGGGGTG
This sequence comes from Astur gentilis, assembly GCF_929443795.1. Lineage (NCBI taxonomy): Eukaryota > Metazoa > Chordata > Aves > Accipitriformes > Accipitridae > Astur > Astur gentilis. Next base: position 6,431,517 of record NC_064893.1, on the reverse strand, counting down.
ATCCTCCAATTCCCAATCTTCATCAAGTGCTATTTCCATAGCAGTGTCCCTGTCACAGGCAGCTCATAGCAGCTCACACCAGTGAGAAGTGGAATTGTGTTTATCAATTATGCAGGTCCAAGAAAAATCCTCATAATGTAAAGATAAATTTAAGTCATTATCTTCATCTCAGAGTTACAAACTCTGCTTTCTTTAACTGTTTCATCTAAAATACCATTTAGTCTTAAAACTAAGCTCTGGGACTTTTCATTCAACTTTATTATCTTTTCTGCTTAAAAAAAGTTAAAGCAGCTCGTTTGGTTTGTATGGGCTTAAGATATAAAAAATGAATTTTATTGAAACCTACATGCCTTTTAGTGATTTGATGTTAGTGTGTTTAAATTGATAAAAGCATCAGTGCCAATATGAAAAAATCCAAACCAACTCTTCCTAAAAACCCATTGCAGCAAAGGGATACTATACTAACATTTCCATCTTAAAATTACATTTTAAGGGTTCAATCTGTCGGATATTACTTCTTTTAAGTGAATGCAAGCATTCTTCTCTTTGCCCTTTTAAAGAAAGTGTCAAATCAGTCCACTTTCTTTTCTGTTGAAGGAGGCAAAACTAAACATAATGTTAGTGAAGTCCTGTGTTTATAGTGCTGAAGAGAAAACAATGAAGGGATGATGTTAATGTACCACTTCCAGCTATGCAGTGTTCAAACAGCTTATTAAGCACTCTCTGGTTTGTCTTTACATGAAGAAAATAGACCCTGAAGGAAAACGGAAAATACTCTAAAATGACAATCAGAAAATATTTTAAAAGAGAATAATTTTTTACATAAAGAGCGGTCCCATGTAGAAAAGGTATAGTTATTGAAAGTACCAGGTTTTGTTTGGGTTAGCATTGGTTTTGTCTATCAGTTGAGCTTATTGGTGATGACATGACATTTTTGTAACAGTAAATATGTCAGCTTCAGTTCCTGACTGAATCATAATTCTGCTGTTCACATTAGTAGTTGGTAATTTCATGTCAGATCACTACTTGTTTTCATTTCTGAAAACTTTTGGGGACCCAGAACAGTAGCGGGAATAGCTTTTAAAGGAAAGCCTAGGAATAAGGACAGGCCATTACCAGGATCTGGGAACAGGGAAGTAACTAAATACCATGAACAGGGGAGAGGCAGTCTGGAAGATACCAAAGCTGCCATGGAGCTGGAGTGTGAAGCTTTTACAAGGACCCTGAAGTTTGTGGCTCTATCTCCAAATTCCATATAGGAGGCAGGGCTAAGAATTAACCTGTTCAGTTTTGGTGGCACTGTTGAGTTTTTCTTCTTAATGCCTCACAGGAGGAGAATAGAAAATGCAAATGAGATGTATTTTAGGGGAAGTTAAATATGTGTAATGAAAAGGTTTCTATACTGTCAAGTACTGTATCAAAAGTTTTTCATGAGTTATTAATAGTAATCCTCTTCATAAACCTTTCCTGTCAGAAAGAAACAAATGGATCTAAAGTGTTTCCTGTTAATTCCCACTCCTAAAATGTAGAATTTCATAATATCTTTCATCAGGAGTAAATCCCTTCTATAGGGTGTACAGACATATCCTTGAGTGCCGACTATTGTGACTCTTAAGGTCCAAATCCACCTTCCAGGAATGCAGTATGTAACCCATCTTTCCTACTGCTGAATTATTTTAAGGCTTCCCATTGTAAAGGTATGGCAAAGTACATTTCTTGTAATACAGGATATCAGAACCTGCCAGTTCCCAAAGAGAAACACCCTAATTTCATGTGAAGGAAGCAGGCTGTCTACCTGTTTCACTATAGGTGTGGGCATCAAGACACACTGAATATCTTTGTGTTTGAATAGTTTCACGCAAAATGGGTGCCTGCAAGAACACAGTGCATCCCATACTAAGAAATTCTCTTACGTAATCCTTTTATACTCTGCTGGGGCTTGTATTTGGTCTATAAAGGTAATGTAAAGAAAAAAGGCAGAAGCAGAGTGGGGTTTCTGGAGAATGCATTGATTTTTGTTTGTTTGTTTAAAAAAGAGTAACTGCATATCAAGCTTTGGGGAGGGGAAGAACAAGGGGAAAAAATACCATTTGTTTAGGCAGTTGAGGGGATGGGAGAGATCAAGAATATGCTCCTTAACAAGACTGTGGAAGCTAATAAGGCAGCCAGCTACTATTTTCTCAACTTAGTCAAAGGCTAAATATATTTGAAACAGAAAATGTGAGGTTACTACAGGTGACTTACTGTTCCCTTTGTAACCACCAATTTTGTCCTGTTTTTAACTATTTTTGATAGGAGAGGTGATTCTCCTCCCCCCTCCAGCCCCTTCTGCTTTACAGGAGCACAGCTTTGGCCTTGTTGAACTTCATATGATTGGCCTCTGCCCATCGATCCAGCCTGTCCAGATCTCTTTGTAGAGCCTCCCTACCCTCAAGCACATCAACCCTGCCTCCCAACCTGGTGTCGTCTGCAAACTTGCTGAGGGTGCACTCAATCCCCTCATCCAAATCATCGATAAAGATATTACACAGAACAGGGCCCAACACCGAGCCCTGGGGAACACCACTTGTGACCCACCGCCAACTGGATTTCACGCCATTCACCACAACCCTCTGGGCTCATCCATCCAGCCAGTTTTTCACCCAGTGAAGAGTGCACTTGTCCAAGCCATGAGACACCAGCTTCTCAAGGAGTATGCCATGAGAGGCAGTGCCAAAGGCCTTGCTGAAGTCAAGGAAGATAACATCCACAGCCTTTGCCTCATCCACTAGTTGGGTCACCTGGTCATAGAAGGAGATCAGGTTGGTCAAGCAGGACCTGCCTTTCGTAAACCCATGCTGACTGGGCCTGATCCGCTGCTTATCCTGAACTCGCCATGTGAGTGCTCTCAAGACAAACCATTCCATAATCTTCCCCGGTACCGAGGTCAGGCTGACAGGCCTGTAAGTTCCCTGGATCCTCCCTCCAACCCTTCTTGTAAATGGGCGTCACATTGGCAAGCCTCCAGTCCTCTGGGACCAACCCTGTTGTCCAGGATCGCTGATAGATGATAGAGAGTGGCTTGGCAAGGACCTCTGCCAGTTCCCTCAGTATTCTTGGATGGATCCCATCAGGTCCCATAGAGTGTGTGTCCCTGTGAGTGTCCAGATGGTGTAGTAGGTCACTATTTCCTCCTGGATTAAGGGGGGTATGTTCTGCTCTTCATCCTTACCTTCCAGCTCAAGGGGTAGAGTACCCTGAGGATAACTGGTCTCCCTATTAAAGTCTGAGGCAAAGAAGGCATTAAGTACCTCGGCCTTTTCCTCATCTCTGCTTGCTACATTCCATTCTGTATCCATTAAAGGATAGATATTCTCCTTGGGATTCTTTTTACTGTTAACATATTTGTAAAAACATTTTTTTGTTGTTCCTTACAATAGTGGCCAGATTTAGTTCTAGCTTCTTTTGCCTCTCTGATTTTCTCTCTGTATGATCTAACAAGATCCCTGTACTCCTCCCAAGTTGCCCGCCCTTTCCTCCAGAGATGATAAACTCTCCTTTTTTTCTTGACTCCTAGCAAAAGCTCCCAATTCAGGCAGGCTGGTTGTTTCCAAGTTGAGGCTAGGGAGATTTAGGCTAGATATTAGGAAAAATTTTTTGCTGAGAGGGTTGTCAGACATTGGAATAAGCTGCCCAGGGAAGTGGTTGAGTCACCATCCCTGGAGGTATTCAAAAAGCGAGTAGATGGGGTACTTCAGGACATGGTTTAGTGGTCATGGTTAATGGTTGGACTCGATGATCTTGAAGGTCTTTTCCAACCTAAATGATTCTATGATTCTAACTGCCTCCATGCTGGGAAAGTGGTCAGGCTACACTGACATACCACTATTCACAAAAGACTGTCGTACTTGCATTGTCAGAGTCTTTGAGGTGGATATTGTAGCAGGAAATCTTGAACAGCCATAGGTTTTGACACAAGGAATTTCCCTGCAGTTCAAGGACTCAGTTTGTTGCCTGAGATTTTAATAAATAACTTGGTTTATTTTTTTTCTGCTCGACACATGAATACTGTGGTGTTATGAAATCTCCTGTAATTTATGAGTATTTTTATGAAATTCTGTTTAGTTAATGGCATATACGTTTGTAATTAAGCATATCAAGAAAATTGTGCTGGTACAGCAAATTTTAACTGCAGATTATAATAGGACATTTTTCACATCTCAAATATGATTTCTTCCTACTAAATGGAGATGCTTGTCAAGAATAAATGACAGAGTTTTGGCTATTGGTGAGATAGTTTCATAAAAACCTTTAGCAGTTTTCTATATCCATGAGTGTAGAAACACTGGCTTTAGAGAGAACAGTTTCATAACTTCATAAACTGCAATGATCTGGTCCTTCAAGCAGTAGGTGGGTCAACAAATTAACCTTTTTCTGTGGCTTCTTTTTTTATCCTGTTCAAGGAAACTTATTTAACCTAAGTAGTGCATGTAAGAATGCTTCCGTACCAGTTTTGGGGGGGGGGTGGGGGGGTTCCCCCGTGACATTTTCCCTCTTTTTGTAACATTGTGCAGCCTTTTAACAGTCAAGGGAAACAGTGAAGTTGTAATATTGGTCAAATCTTTTGAAGCTGTGGTGGATCTTTCTCCTTTTTTTTCTTTTCCTTACCTAGAAAGGACTATTGAGGGCAGAGGGAAGAGCAAGGTATTAAGACTGCTGCAAAGTAGAAGTGTGTGGCTGGTGCTGCATAGAAATGGTTTAGCCTATAGTCCTGAGGCCTCACTGTCTTCTGCAGTCCTTTGACTTTCCATGACCTTTACCTCTGGACCTCTTGGCTGACACCAGTAATGTTCAAGAAGGGGCAAAGGAGCTTACAGTAATTTAACTCTTCACAAATATTATGAAAATGAGGCAGCCTGGTAATACGTGAAGGACCCCTACAGTATTCCCACTGTAAAAAACTCAGTGGCACAAGCTCAACAGAGGTAGGGATTGAAGGGTCTTCATAGCAGAGCCACACGGGCAACCAGGCTTTGCTAGTTCTGATGCTCATGCTTTTCTTTTTTTAATCAGCTACCTTTTAATTTAACTTTGTCACTGCTAAAGAGGAGACTCAGGATGGTCTCTTCAACTTGCCTAAATAACCCATCAAGCTTCCCTTTTAAACAACTGAACAACTAAGCACTGAACAATTAAAGCTCAATATTTTGTGCAAATTAAATGTGAGCATAAAATGTTTACAGCTTCACAAGCGCCTCCAGTTTAAGAAATCATGCTTCATTTCTTTTTAAGTGCATGGCTAAATTTATACGGTCTAGAGGACAGTGTAGAAAAATAAAATAGCTTCTGTAATGGGTGTAAGCTGACATTATTCAGGCTATGTTTAGCTTACCTGCTATAAATACTGAACCTACTCTGAAGAGAAAAATTGGCATCCAAGATCCTAACCTACTTCCTTCAATATAAGAGTATCTCCAGCCTCTTAGAAACAAATGTATAAATTCAAGACTTCGTTCTGCAAATCTGTGCTCCCATGGAAAAAAAAATAATAATTCTGTACTGCCCAAGTATTCAGTGAAATCACTCAAAAGAGGAACCATTTACAGAATAGGACCTGAGAGACACAGGAAAAAATTTCTGTCTTTAGTTTCAGGTCTTATATCTGTCCCTTGAGTATAATAGGAGAGGCTATTATCCCCTTGTTCGTCATGAAGATTAATGTTCAGACCAGCTGAAAATATTACTGTTCTGTTGGGAGCTATCGGGAGATCTTCAGACCTATGTGAACCCAAGTTTAAACTTTTTAAATAGCAGAGCTAACGTCTTATCCTAGTTAGCCACAAATGCGTCTTTTGCCATTATCTCCTCTAAGATGCTGCTGCAAGAGTGAGGATGCCCTACAGCTCTGCATTATTTGTGGTGTCTTTTATACAGACTTCATTGCTAAATGTTAAGATACGCAGGGAAAGTGCCTGAGCCATTACCTCTTACTCAGATGAAGTAAAAAAAAAATAGCATCATGCTTTAATGGAAATGGAGATTTTCTAATTTCCTTTTCTGTATTTTGTACAGAATGTTTTCCCTTCAAAATCTGCAATTCTTTCCTTAAAATTTGATACCTATATTTAACATGACAGAATGGAAGTAAAAATAGGCAGAAAATTAGTTTTAAAGAAAAGACATATCTGGTTTAGGAAACCACAGGAAAAGATCTCCCCTCTCGTAGTGTTGAAGTTGGCTTTCTTTGTTCATCTGGGTATAAGCGCCTGTGGGCTGCTGGTGGAGTGTTTCATACAGCGACCCTTGTCTACAGAAGATCTACCCCATTGCCTTGGAATACCACAGGTTTGTTTTACCTCCTTTGTAGGCTTTCCAAGGGTCCCAGACCAGCATCTGGGCAGGAGCTGACATAAAACCACATGAAAACGTGGTGGGAAAGGAAAGGGAGCTTTGTGGCCGAGAGAGACACATCTTGATGTTCATCTCAGCCTTCTAGAGAGGCAGAAATAATAATGAGTTAAGCTATGAGGGTTATTAGTTAGGCTGAAGTAGGGACTTGTATCGGGTTTGTGTGCCCTGCTGCTGGCGGAGTCTGCAGGGGTCTCTGTGAGGAGAGGCCGCCCCGGGCTGGACACGGCCGGCTCCCGTGGCCGGGCACAGCCGAGCCCCTCGGGGAACGCGCAGCTGAAAGAGGGCAAAAGGCTGCCCGGCGGGGAGGGGAAAAGGGCGAGAAACAGCCCTGCGAGCCCCGAGGGGAGAGCGGGAGGAGGGGGCTCCAGCCGCCCCCGGAGAGTCCCCTGGAGAGCCGCCGCCGGAGCAGGTGGACAGCCATCTCCTGAGGGAGCTGCGGCCTGGGGAGAGGCCATGCCGGAGCAGGTATCCACCCTGCAGCCCGTGGAGGACCATGGTGGAGCAGATACCCAGACTGCAGCTGGTGGAGGGCCCCATGCCAAAGCAGGTGGATGTGCCCTGAAGGAAGCTGCAGCCTGTGGAGAGGAGCCCGTGCAGGAGCAGGCCCCTGCCAGGAGCTACAGCCTGTGGGAGACCCATGCTGGAGCAGTTTGTTGCTGAAGGACTGTACCCCATGGAGAGGACCCCATGCTATCGCAGGGGAACAACATGAGAAGGAAGGAGAGGCAGAGAGGAGCTAGTATGGACTGACCGCAGCCCCCCATTGCCCTGCACTGCTTGGCGGAGGGGGGAGATAGAGGAGTCAGGAATGAAGGAGTGAAGGTAGGCCTGGAAAAAGAGGGATGGTGGAAAGGTGGGTTTAGTTTTTTCTTTTTTTTCTCTCTAACTTAATTTTTGATTGGCAAAACATTAAATTGATTTTCCCCAAGTCAAGTCTTGTTTGCCTGTGATAGTAGTTGGTAACTGACAACCTCCCTGTCCTTGTCTCGACCCATGAGCTTTTTCATCTTATTTTCTCCCCATCCTGTTGAAGGGGAGGAGTGAAAGAGTGGGTACCTGGCTGCTATCCAAGGTTAACCCACCACAGGACTGTAAAGGAAATCAAAGAGAAGGTGTCAGGGCTCATGGAGGTGTGCAAAGGTGCACCGACTCTCATTGGTATGTGTCCTGGGATATATATCCTGTTTGTCGGCTAGCAGGCAGAACATTGTCTCTGATCCAACAGGGCCTGAGTAGCCAGGGACCTTCCTGCACAAGACCATCTCTCTGCCAGCATGCTGCAGCAGAAGCCACAGTCCAGGCAAGGCTCCCTGATCTGGATAGTGATCTGTTTCCCTTTGGGGGAGTAACGGGGGCTTTTAGAGAGAGTCTTTGCAGCAAAAAGCCTCTTCCCTATGCAGTGCCCTTCCCACCTGCTGACCCTGCAGGAGTGGGTTAATCTTTAGCACAGGCTGCAGGCTGGCTCTAGTTGAGGAGTGTAGGATGACATCAGCACGGTGGGGTGGGGGTCCTGCTGTCAGGGAAGTGGTGGGTTGTAGTTGTGTTTTCCTGCTGATCTTGTGACAACATGGAAACGTCTTGGAGGGAGAGGAAGGAAGGCTACTTCAGTAAAGACTGACAGCCAGAGTCAAGTGAAATGTGAAAACAAACAGGTTCTCTTGATGAAGATAGGATCACTTTTTTCCCTCCCTTGAGTTGTTCATTGATGGGAGTTTTTAGTTAGTTTGGTTTTCTTTTTTTTACTCCTGGAGGCAGTATACAAAGAGATTAAAAACACAGCATGTGCCAAACGCAGCTTTTGGCACTAGATGTGCATGGATATGAGATCGTTAAAGAGATTTTTTAGACCATTTTAGCATAATCTTTTGAGTGCCTTTTGCATTGCTGCTAATACAAATCCAGGGCTTGCTTTCTTAGGGATGTGATAGTTTACAGTTGGTTGGTTTTACATCTCTGTGAGGGTGGTACTGCAGTACGCACTGTGGATTAAAGAGGTTCAGCTGTGGGAACAGAAAGGTTAGCCTGATGCGTGTGAATGTCTTTTCATACTGTTTTAAAAGACGAGAAGATATTGTGATTTTTCAGAAGACATGTGATTGATGGTCCTGGAGTCATTGCTCATGCATAGAATAAATGTGTCAGGGTCAAAACCAGCACACATTTTCCTCTAAAGCCTCAGTGAACAGATTGCTCTAAGAGTTTTAGTGCACTTTTGCCTATTCACAACAGCATGGTAACAGTCTGGAGTAGGGACAAGCCCTTCACCCAGAAAATTTGAGTCAATAAGGAATTCCAGTGACCCTGATCTCACACGCAGCACGGATTGTAGAGCTGTGCTCCAGCTGACCAGCAGTAGCAGAGCGGGAGTTATTGCTGTCCCTACTCTACCTGAGGCACAGGGAGTACTGTTTGATCAAGGTCATACAGCAATATTCAGCACAAGAGCAAGCAGTCAAACTCAGATTGCTTGGGGTCCAGCAGTTCACGTGGATTTTGTAGGTTAGGCTTCTGTAACTAAGGAAAAATTAAGTCAATGGTTATGAAGTCTACATTCCACAAAAATTATGCCAGATGATGTTATATTCACCCTCAAATGTTCCATTTACCTGCAGGAGAGAGCAAAGCCAAAGCACTGAAATGAAATCAAGTCATTTGAAGATGTAAACACAAGATTAAAATGCTTCCAGCTACTCAAATCTATGACTGGATTTTGAGATTATCTTCCGCTTTTCCATTTTACCATCATACTTGTTGCTTGTTTTAAGCAGACAAATGCAATGTGTTTGCATGCTTATTGTCATTAGCAGAAAGAATTAACCTTTTATTTGAAATAAAAAGGATTACAAATTGAGAAAGTACTTGAGTAAAAATGTAAGAAAATGAACATAAGAAGCAAGAAATGCTTTGTGAAGGAGCTGGAACAATACAATACAAAGATTAGTGGAATCAGTGAGGTCACGATGAAGCTGTCTGAAGGTTATCATCTCAGGTACACAGACAGGATGGCAGCCTTCAGCTGAGAGCTCTTGTTCCCAAGAAGAGTCAGATGGCTGAAGCAATGAGTAAATTCTGGCCAGAGTAAAGAGGATTCTACCTGAGCAAAGTTCAGATGCTGCTGCGTGGCTGGGTATATCATTCCCATAGGAAATGAATGCCATACCTTTTATGTAAAACACTGAGCTAGAGAGCCAGTATAATCAACTAAAATGGACTATATCTTGCTATATATTCAGCATTGGGTTGTGGGATTTTAATAGTTCATTAAATTTACATTGCAATTTTGTGGATGATATAAAAAAATGACTGTGATCTGGCCAGCACAAGAGCTCTAATACAGCTATGGGAGAATAAGCTGAAATCTACTCTGGCTCATTTGTTATCAGGGAAAGTGCTTGCTGTGTTTTGAAGTCTTCAGTACTGAAGCTGATGCAGAGACCAGAAAGAATATATCTGGATTTTCAAACCATATCCTGAGTTAACAAAATTGTCTTATGAAGAAAAAGAATGCTTTTCTTGTAAACTGGTCAAAATTGATAAAGTGTCAAAGTGATAAAGTAGTAATAAATGTAGCATTCACACTACTACTTAATTGTTTGCTTTTCAACATATAAGATACTTCAATATATATGTATCTCAGCATATACTTCAACATATTGTGCATGTTACTACAATAATTTTATTCTCTATATCATATTCCCAAAAAAAATTAAATTAAAGGAATAGGCTTATGAATGATAGGAAATTAAGAAACGCTGTGGAAGGTGAAAAGGTATCGGTGACGTGAGAAGGTGATAAAAGGAAGCTATGTTCGAATCAGATACAATATCTGACCTGTAGTTGTCATAGAAATATCTTACGTATTAGCAGTGGGTCGTCTCTATGGTCTCAGAGGAAGGGAGGTTTATTCATGGCTCCAGACCTTTTACAACATCTTGATTATTGTCGCCTTCCCTTTTTCCTTTAGGGGAGGTCTTTTTCACAATTCATTCAGTGGTAGCGGTTGTTGTCAGTAATGTGTTCCCATTCACCTACCCACCTCTCTGAGACTTAGGCATGTTTGTTTGCAAGTTGTCTGGCTGAAACTGAGCTCATGTGGAAGAAAATCCTTTGAGTTATCTGTCCAGAGCCCTACCCATACCCTGGGGAGAGGATTTCTTATCAGAGATAACTGAGCACAGTTTTGGAAAGAATGGGCATCCTTTGCTGTCAGTTTGAGCCTTGGACTTTGCTTTTAGATGTCATGGTGATGTTAACATTACAAAGCTAGATACTGCACTCTTTTGACCCACCCCAGGCAAGTTCCCAGCTTCCTGTGTCCTTTCACCCTTCTCCTTGAATATGTTTTCCTCAATCATATAGTGAAAATCTTTGTATTTAACCCATCCATACCAGAAAGAGAAATGTCAGGAGTTTTCACAGAAAGATAGTGTTTAGCAAGCCTGCAAACAGTTTACAGCAAGTTGTCCATTTCAGCTGTGAGAGTGGAAGCAGGAACCTGAGCAACTTCATTCTGACATGGTGGCAGCCGCGGCTCCTCTTGGTTACTGCACCCTCTAAATTACAGTTTAGTGGGGGAAGGAAGAAATACATCCCTGAATTGCCGGCACAAAGCCTTTCTTTATGCTTCCCTTCTCCTTTTAACTGCCCTGCTGTTTAGTAGTGACTCCTAAAACTCTTTCAAGAGATACTAATGTATAAAGGTATCATTTAAACATGACTGAATCCCACCCTTAGATCTTCAACTCTTTCTAAATTAAAGTTCAATAGCCTTTAAAGATGTTGTGCAATATATTTAAGTCAGGTTATAGATAGTCTAAGAGAATACGGTGCCCTCTACACTATGCCTGCAATGATCCAAGCTGTTCTTTGTAGTTATTTAGGATTTTATATCCTTTTTTCAGGAAATGAATGACACCGTGAAAACAAATTGTGTAAGGGGACTGGTGACAGGACATTTCAGTGAAGCATGGACATTTCAATTGAAGCGAAGTGCGTTAGTCAAATGCTACCTGCTGTGCTGATTAACAGTAACAGTAGCCTGTGTTATACAGGAAATCATAGTAGAAAAATAAATGGCCTTTCCTGTCTGTAGTATGGGAATATATAAATGTCCTGTGCTTTGGTATTCACTTTGTCTTAGGTTCTGGAATGACCAAGAGTCGTGTATGTGCTTTCATAGCACATCCGTTTTCTTAAGTGCTTGGCAGAGCAAGAGGAACAGTGATTGCTGGGAAGGAACTGGTTGTTTTGTTAGTTTGTGATTTTTTTAGTTGATTTTTTTTTTTTTAATGGTGGTGATAGCTTTGGGATGAAAAGGCTCTTGAGGTTTTTGTTGGACTTAGTCTCTCTGTGTTTTTGTTAAATAAACAAAGTGTGTATACCTAGACCTTCAAATAGAGGCTCTAAAAGCCCTACAATGTCTGGATGCCTGTCACTGCTGCCAAGACTATCCAGTGAAAAGTAGGACTGTCAGCCATCACAGAAGTGCAGAATTTTAGCTTTTCTTTCTGCCTGCTCCTCTCATACTCCATCTGGCTTTGTTTGCGTACCTGTCACATATTTGTGTTTTTCATTTTCACAATCCATGCAAACCTTAAATAATAGCTGCATTCCCTTTTCAGATATATTTATTAGCCTTCTCCCAACACACCACAACCCCAAGCCTCTATTTTATGAATGCCTTTTCAACAGATCTACTCCATGCTAGATTGGTTTTGTTTTCTTACTTTTTGGAAACAATCCACAAGATCACTGCGCTGTTGCTATTAATAAGGAGTAGGACTTCAGGATGACTTCTGTAATACTTTAAAATACATAAGTATTTTTTTTGTTATGTTTTTCTTCAAATCTCTATCACAAAAAGCTGCAGTCACCGAGCACTTCATTGTTTAAGTTTGGTGCTGTACTTCATGGTAAGTACACATGTGTGAATAACAAAGCAGGATTTTTCTGACATACTGACAGTTTTACAATGGAAAGACGACACGTTCAGAATGTTATTACATCATTTTAATTACAAGTCAGAGGGAACTCTGTGTTTCCTTCATTCTTACCTTTTAAACTGTAGAAAACATCAAAGCCAAAAGAAACAAGTTCACTTATGGTGAGACATATATACCAAGAAACTATACAGTAGTTGCTTGGCTTTTTGAAAGCTAGGCTAGGCTAGGCTAATATTTAAGCTTTGGTCCCATTGCTCACAAGAAAAAAAAACATACATGTGGATCCTGATCCTTTGCAAAGCCACCTTAGCTTCACTGCAGTTCCAGGTTAATGTAGCAGATTTTCCCCACAACCTCTATTGGGGTGGGCAGCATTTTTACTGCTAGTTGTCTGGTAGGGAGCTGGTGTTGGTGGGTCTTTTTAGTTGCATTAGTTTCAGAGAATTGATTTTTAAATCACAGTCATCACCAGTCAAACAAAAGCAGTTTGTTTCTACACTGGAATCAATAAAATGGAAAAGATATTATGGCTTAGCTGGGAACACATGCTTTTTACCTTTTGCTGTTTTGTCTCCTGTTTAAAGATAGCTTTTCCTACCATTCATATTCTATTGGTTGTATGTTAGGTCTGTGTGATCTGTAATCTGCACAGAAAATACCTGCTGTCTGCAGTACAAGAATAATTTTTTTTGTTTCAGTGTTTGCTGCTAATATAATGTGTTATATTGATCTATTCTGGCTTCTCAAGTATTTTCCTGGTGGTGATGAGAAAGATGGTATAATTCTTCACCAAAAGGAAAAGAGCTTAATTTTCATGCAAACCAATATTCAACAGAATCATAAAGCCCTAGCCCTGGTAATAAAAATAGAAGCTGATGCTATTAATACATCATTCCAGTTACGCAGAGCACCATTATGTGGCTCCTGGGTTGAGTAAAACTTCATGTAATCACAGTAGCCATAGACTTAAGCCCTATAAAGTTGGAAACTTCACCAGATGGCCATTGTCAAGGCAGATTCTAAAGACTTCAGAGCTGCAATGTGTTAGGGCTCTAGATATGACTTACTCAGTGGTAGCTTTTTAAAATACAATTACTGAACATAACTGATCCACATTACGGAAGTAATAATAATACTACTTTGCACTCAGTGACCTTTTATCTGAGGACCCAAAAGCTCTTAACCAAGGCCTTTAAATACTCCCTTTCTGCTTATAGGAAATAAAGTATTCAGAGTCTTGATGGAGTGTGAGAGAACTGAGCAGCAGCAGTCCAACTCTGGGGCCTAATGCCTACCGTCACGTGGTGCTCTTTGCGGGTCTGGGACTGGGACAGGAGAGTGCTCCTGTTCCTGTCCCTGACAGCTGGGAGATGATGTCCCAGTCGCTTGGGATGGAACCTCCTACTTCAATAGTACTTCTAATCTTGAGTAGAGCAGCATGTGAGTGGGATTGCTTGTACGTTAAAATGCTGTGTGGCAGGAACGAGAACGACAGGCCCTAACCTGAAATTTCCTTTATTCGCTCTGTAAACTGTGAGGATAATACTGAAATGATGTTAAGATCTGGCAAAGCTAAGGTTCAGATATACCATACTTAGCTGAGGACCTTAGATGTGGAGTGATATATCTTAGGCTCTATATATTCAGACAGATAAGTACCTGGGAAGACTGGACTGTATTTTAGGCAGAACAGTTATGTTGTTTTTAAAAATACCATATGTTGGCCATGAATTTACTGAGCTTTAATACTCGGCCTCAAAAATCACATAATGGTATTTATTGGTAATGGGAGTAAATAACTGTGTTTGACATTTGCTTTTGTATAGTAGTTATTTTTTTTCTTTTTTTTTTTTTCCCCAGAGTGATTTTATTGTTGATTTTCAGGGTCTAGAAATCACACCTGAAAAGTTTTCTTGGTGACCATTTCTGTTTTATCTTTTAGATCGATGTGATTGTAACTTTGGGCGGACTTGGTGGACGCTTTGACCAAACAATGGCATCAGTGGAAACACTTTTTCATGCAACAAATATCACTCCTTTTCCAGTGATAGTTATCCAGGACTGCTCACTGATTTACCTGCTTCAACCTGTAAGTGTTGTGAAAAGTTATTACATAATAAAACTGATCTTCCACCCACCCTGACCCTGTAGGTCTTGCACTATTAAACACTCATTTTCTTAATTGTATTCTGTAGGGTGGGAGCCTAAATATAAAATACATTGCAGGGAAGGGGACAGCAAATGACTGGGCTCTGCATTCCTGCCTCGGAAAAGTTTGTGTTTAATTTGTTCAGGATAGATTTGTTTAAAAGGGGAGGAACATAGAAATCCAGAAGGTATGAAAACTGAATTTGGGTAAATATAGGATTTTGATTATAAATGGGAAAAAAAAACCCCAAAAAACCCCCAAAAAAACCCTTTTTAATTAGATTCCAGAAAGTTTAAATTTAGCATACAGCCCTTTTGCATGTTGAGTAGCAATAAGGATGTCTGCAGTAAGAGAAACAAAAGAAAGCTATAATAGGAAGATATGAGGGAGTTCCTGACAAACACGTCAGGCAGAGCTCTTATGTGGTCTGAATGGTGCAGTTCATTATGATGGAAATCCAGCTAGCATCAACGAGGGAATTTATTTAAGATGTGTTATTTTTGTGGTTTTTCAGGCCTGTTATTCCATTTATTGATTCATAAAACAACACACACAAAAGATCTTGCTGGGCTTCTACTTCTAAGATTTAAATTAAAGGCAAATCTAAGCATCAAAGAGTCTTCTCTAACAGCGATTCATTTATTTGCTTGGAAATATCTTTTCCTGATGTCAGGTTTTCTAGAAGCTTAACTAACTTTCCCATTTTATCTTGGACAGCTTATTTCATTAAAATAAATAACATTCACAGATAAATTTGACAAAACCCTGCACCACATGTGCTTCATTGTAATTTGAAAAAAAGCATTAATAAGGTTCTATGAGATTATAGATTTAAATCCACAGGGGCAGGTGCTGTATTAACATCTTTGAAGCACCGTGTCTGCAGGAAAGATAGTAGGCACAGGAGCTCATTTGCCAGTATGACGAGGAATGACTCTGATCATTAGTTGCACAGCTAAATAGATAGAGGCAGCAGAGTAAGGGGGAAAGGGGGCTAAAGGATAACTGTGGTTCAGATCTGAAAGTGAGGAGTAACTCACTTGTGATTGATCTGTGGGCGCAGTACTTCACTGACCACTGTAACTTAATTTTAGGATATTTCTAAGAACCTATTGGAAAGCTGAAATAAGATGGAGAATTCCCAATTTAGGTTACAAAATGCATACTTGGACTGGAAAGGCTTTTAATTATTTTCATTCATCATTTCCATAAGTGGCTTTAAAATGCCGTG
The DNA here is from genome assembly GCF_929443795.1 of Astur gentilis. Taxonomy (NCBI): domain Eukaryota; kingdom Metazoa; phylum Chordata; class Aves; order Accipitriformes; family Accipitridae; genus Astur; species Astur gentilis. The sequence continues at coordinate 6,415,805 of NC_064893.1, read as the reverse complement.
CCTAAAGGTTGCTTTCAGAAGAGTCTTCAATGAAAAACTAAACCCTTTGCAACTTGAAAAAACTTCACGATCTGTGCATTTAAATAGAAATAGGAGGTTGCTAATTGTTTGGGCTTGCTGGAAACTTTTTAATGTTCTTTTCTTAATAATACCGTATGAGAAGCATTTAATACTTTTTTGTTGATGGGGAGAGTTCCACAGGATATTATTTTTTTCTGCCATTCCTGCTGTCAGTCTGCATTGCCAGTAACTGACTTCTGTAACTTCAGGCTGTTTCTGGCATTCAGAAATAAAGGGCAGATATAGGGGGCAGGCCATTTAAACAATCTCAATGCTAACTTTGACACAAAATTGCTTTTCATCATTGGTTTAAACTTGTCACTGTCAGCATCTTCAGTCAACTGCCGTGGTACCTCCAGATAATAACATTAATCCTGCATAGTTTAGATAAAAATCAAGTGAGTAGTTTATACACAGAAAGAAATGAGGATCCTAAGCTTGGAAGTATTTTTTTTTTTTTTTCGTATGGAGTTCAGCATGATATTTTTCTCTTGTAAACAGCCGCAATCATGACATTCTCTCTTCTTCCCCTCTCCCCTTTGTAATTTAAAATCAAGGTAGGAGGGAGTTGAACACAGTGGGAGATCCACTGACTTTTTCAAACGCAAGTCTGGAAACTGTGTAACAAATGAAGCAAGGTTTTGAGATTCAAACGCTAATGCAAATGATAAAGTTAAGAGCATGTTGCTTTTTCTATAAAATGTAGATCTGAAACCCTTCTCTCTTGGGGAAGAAGAATCTCGTCTTCATTGGATTCTTTGGATAAAATATATAAGCAAAGTATAACCATGTTTTTGCTTTAAAATAACATTAGTTCTCCGTTCATTATACCGGGAGACTAGTATTAGTTCTCTATCATGTGTACCTAGGAGGAGGCTAAAATGTTTGGATTGAGCAGATAAACTGATAATCCCGTAACATCCCTAGGAAGGATACAAAGGGGAATAGCAAGTCAAGCTGCTGAATTTTTAGTTACTAATGCAGAAACTAAGAGGAGGACGGTGTAAGATATCTAAGTATACCATAAAATCTATTAAGTAATTGTTTTGAAAGAGTTATTTTGCATTATTACAATTTTGATATAGAGGGCTACAGCAAAAGAAATATATCAATATTCAACACACTTGTAAAGAGTCCACAGTGTTGTAGGAAACAGGCTTATAAACTTGCTAAAAGTCTTCAGGGTGATAGAGGAAGACAGCAAGGACAATGCCTGATTTGGGATCCACTGCAGACTACCAAGCAAGGAGGACCAGGTAAACAAAGCCTTTTTTCATCAGCAAATAAAATTATCCAAGTGCTGAATGTAAGGGTAATTGGCATTTTGAGTATTGAGGCATCTCTAGGGAAATAGATGGACAGACAGTGCAAGTTTTTGAAATATACTGATAAAAATGTTTTGGCATGGAAAGTGAGGAAAACTACAAGGAAGTAAACTCTTTTATATTCATTTCTGACCTGTAAGGATGAACTATGCTGAGAAGTGAAGAGGAGAAAAAAGGTGGGAACAATTACACCCCATAAATACATGTCTCCGTGAACTCTATGGAGAAATTGGGTGGTAGGCTGAGATCTAGGTATACACTGTAGGTCTCTAATTTTAAATAAATTAATTTCAATACAGGTCAAATTACTAAACAAGTACTTGAGAAAAGACAGCAGGCATGAAATGAGGTGCACCTATGGAAGGGTCCAAGCAATGAGAACATAGTTTGTAACTACAGAAGTTGTTAGTTGACAGCGAAAGATTTTCTCTCATCTGAATGGGAAAGGAAAAGTAATGACAAATAGTGTAAATGTAATGCATCTTTTGCTCAGTGTTCACTAAAGAAAAATATTCTTTTGAGCCGATAACCAACACAGTTAAAATCAGTGCTGAAGTCTGAAGACTTCAAATTGCTCCAGAGAAAAAGCAAATAGGAGATTGAGCTGCCTTTGATTTTGCCAACTCCAAGGGCTGTTAGTTTTTGTGTGCCATGCAACACTAATTAGGATAGGTGTCAGAAATCGGGAATTGTGTAAGAATTCCAGGAGGTGAAGCCTGCTCTGAAGCATTTTCTAATGTGGTTTGGAATTGAAAAAAAAAGTATCTCTGTACTGAATAGCCATCATATTTCTTTCTGTAGTTGGGGGGGGGGGGAGCAGAGCCTGAATTCTTAATAAGGAGTAATCGCTCTTTATAAGCAGGATATTTTATGCAACAGTCTGTACATTTTATGCTTGAAATTTTGGTAATATCAATTATCATTAGAATATACCCTAGCTGAAGAGCATTAGGCCCTTAGAGTCATGTTTATCATGCTAGCCATGCTCAGTATGAATGGCTTAAGGTTTCACATACATACTTTCTCATTTTCTGGTTGTGTGCTTCTCAGGAGTACAGAAACATTAGCTTCTGTACACTGAGCATAAATTATCTTTTATCTGTGAGTTTTATGGCAGTTTGTAATACAAGGTAATAGGATTTATGACCAAGAAATGAGAAGATGTCCAAGAGTTAATGAGGCCTGTCTTTTACATTATACTGAGCAGTTCAGTTTTCCCCATGCAGGATTCCAGCCCTGGAATGTAGAGAAGAATTGCTACCTACACATGAAAATGTGTTACAGCAGCATATTTTTGTCAGATAGGTAACTCTTTTGAAAGAGTGTGTGAATACTTTGATAACCTTTTTTTTTTGCACACAGCCTTTCTTGTGAGTGCATGCCTGCCTTCCTTGTGAGAAATGATGAATAATTTAACATCATAGGTAGTAGTCCAGCAGCTAAATATGAGCAATAAGAATCAGGAGTCCCATCCCTTACTCTTGGCTCTTTACTACCATTTCATTGGAGAGAAGTAAATTGTAAAGCCCTTTGATCTCACAGTCTCCTAGTTTGTAAATTGGATAAAACCCACGTCCTTCTCTGAATGGGTACTGTGAGGCTCGTTTAGTTTTTTACAAAACGCCATTACATCCTCAGCTTTGCACCGGGGTGGAACATAGTATTATGGTAATAGTAACAACAGTATTAATAAGGCCCTTAATTAACATAAATATTGCCATACAGTAGGCTGTGCAGCTAATTAGTTAGCATGGTCCCAAGCACAGTTTTAGTGGGAGTCAGCTATCATTCTTATAGACAGTGCCTGGACACAGTTTGGGTTTAGCACAGGCCAATTACTGCTTACTAAGCGTTTGGAGGGTACTGCCTTGTCTTGGGGACAAGTGAGAACAGCCCTATGCATGTGAGCAGTGCTGTGCCAGTTGCCTTGAGGTCCAGAGAGTATTACCTGAACCATTTTAGAAATGCAGACAGAGTGACTACACATGGTTATCTGCTCCTAGATGGGGACACTGCAATAGATACAAGCAAGGGAAGGTACAAGACTGGAAACTTTACTGGAGTTGTCACTGCAATTCTCTATGCCAATGTTATTTGGTTTGCTTTGTGTCCCTGCTTGTAAAGTTTAATGGGAAGTTCAGGGTATATACCTTCAACTTCTGAGCTTTCTTCTGGCAGCCAGTTCCTTGAGTTTTGCAGGAACTTCAAGAATGAGTTATCAGATCAGTTCTATACTGCCTCATATGTGTAAGAAGCAGGTCTAGCTTGCACTGGCACTCAGTGGAGAAAATCCTTAGTCAGTGTGTCTCTTCTGGGGGATAACTGGAATTTGGAAACTTGGCGATAACCTTTAATGTCTCCTTTTCCTATATTATTAGTACATTTTGTGGGTAGATTCGGTTGCAAAAAAAAGTCCCAGCTGCCAAGGAAGGTGTTTAAACATATATTTAATATTTAAACATTAATTTAATATTTAAACAAAATATTTAAACATATATTTAGTACTTAAAATATTTATTGTCCTGAAAGGCCATCTTTCTTGTTTAGTATCTTCTCTCAAAGAGCACTGTTGGAACTTTAGTTGACAAAGCAGTGAGTCTCTGTGCCTCAAGTTCCTTGTAGGTTACTTGAATGAGTGTCTATGGAATTTGCAAATATACAACTTCTTGTTCGTCAGTAAATACATGTTTCTGTGAATTTTTCTATAAGAAACCCAGTTGTTCAGCTGGACAGAAACACTGCCAACGTCAAAAACATTAGCAGTGGAAAAGTCTTATTCAAGCCCATCTCTGGGAGCCTGACTCCTACACAAAAACCCTTGCAGAAAGGGGTTTTGTGCTTCCAGAGCTTCAGTAGCACATTTAAATGGCTTCTCTGAAAAAAAGTTGCTATGTTGGTAGTTTAGCTGCCTTAGTTTCCTTCTTTGGTAAGAAACTTTGAGGATTTGGTTACAGCTCAACTTCTGTTCTTGAAATAAAACTGTTAAGAGTTAGAGCCTGTGTTTTTCTTCTTCCCTGGGAAAATCCAGCTGGGCTAATGATGATTCAATCATTCTTATCATATGTTTTTGGGATGGGTCTGTGTAAATGTGACCTTCAAATGGCTCCAGGTCCAAGTGACTTCAGTTTTATTTCATGGTAATTTATGGGTATGAAGTGGTGTTGCTTCATGTTTAGTACTGGATTTCTGCGTTTTACTGGATATCAGTGATCCAAATTTAATTACTTTTTGTCAATCACATCCTGACCTGGGGAAGATTTACTTGCTATCTTGCTTCTCACTGTTACAAAAGGAAAATTTTAGTGGGTTTTTCTCTTAACAGCTAGATTCTTTATAACTTAGTTCTATTCCAGCATCAGCAAATGTGTAGTATGAAGTATTTAAAGCTTATATAGTGGAAAATAATAGAAATAATATTATTAGAAATAATAACTAGCTTTTGAAACACATTTTTTCAAGCAGTTTATTTAGCATCAGTTAAAAGTGCAGTCTGCATCAATTTTATGAAATATTTGAAATTATGTGGATTTTTTGTGGACTTCTTTCAGAAGATGACATGTAATAGTTACGGATTACTTCTGTATAATGAAGACATGCAAAATATTTTTTTTTTAATAAGTCTCATCCTCCAGCCTTTGCTTAGACAAACAGATTACAACAAATTCATAAGAGAATTTGTTAGCTTGCAGGTAACCGCTTTAAAAAAAACCCTTATGTTTCAGAGAGGAAAGGAAAATACCAAACTGTCATTGCCAAGTGAAAAAGAATAGCCTTTACTAAATGAGATTTTCATCTGCTCATAATTCTTAAGAAATGAGTAATACTCTATAGCAGGATATGTTAATCACAGAGCTGGTTTTAAATTCACATCTTAATGCTTGTCTGCAAGAGAAGATGATGTAAGGAGTCTAACTGGATTACTTACGTATTTCTAAATTCTGGAGTCATCCAGTTTGATTCTGAATCAATATCTGGTAAGTTTCAACGGTTCTGCTCTCAAAATTTTTCAGTCTTTGTCCAGATTTTTAATTAGTCACTACAGCAGCTGATGGATGATATCTAAGAGAATCTTGACCCTAAATAAAGCTCTTCCAATGATGCTCCTACTCTCTGTTGTTGCCCCTAGCTGTTGTAATATGATCTTGTTAATATGATAATATCTATTTTACTGCTTTATGGAAACCACGAGTAGTTTTCTGTTACAAAACTAATTTTCTTAGAGCTGGGTTTTTTCCCAAACCTGTCAATTACTTGTGTTTCCTTTGAATTCTTAATCCTCCTTTTCATCCCCACCCTTAACAAACTTCTTTCTGCAGTTTTCTGATACTTTGGGGTTTTGCGTGCAATGTAGTATTAATGATTTTCTGTACTGTAAAAAGAATTATTGTACTGCACATTTTACCTGCTTTATGTTAAATGATCAGCTGCAAAACATACGTTTGTCTTTGAAGTTTGCTTATTGGTAGGAGCTGATGCTTAAACAGGGATCAATGGGAAGCTAGTAAAACTTCTGCTTTGGTGATAGTGCTAAGCTGAGGAAGACCATAGCAGTATATACACTTGCTGTTCATTTAATCTTTCTTCTGTAACCAAACAGGACAAAGCTGGAGTGTGCATGCATGTGTGTGTTCATTCTAGTTTTGTTTGGGTTTTTTTCCAGGTAGGACTTTGAACCTATGTGGAGATTTTGTAGCAAGCTAAAGAATTCCCAAGCTTTTTGTGAATAGATTTTTGGCCAAAAAAAAAGGCATTTTAAATGGCTGTTAATATGGATTCCAAATTTGATCAACAGAATTAAATATTTTGTACTTAATTTTATAAACTTTCTAGAGGGTGCCATATTTTTGTACTTCAAAAAAGAAAAATTATTCAAATGTTTGTCTGTATGAAGGTCTCATAGACTGGTACTTTACAGATTGATTTTGTAGTATTTTTATGATTTTTTGCTGTGGTTTAAAATATTTGTCTGCCACCTGACACCCAGAGGGAGTAATACAATGTTTTGAAGTTTCAGGGTTTACCATTAGACATAAAGGACTATGAGGACTTAGAGGGATAATTATGAACACTTTCTGTGACTTGCCTAATCAGAGGCCACTCCTCTCACTCATTAATCATCATACTCAAGATCTTATTTTCTCTTTCTAATCTTGTTTCTTCTTCTTTCCCACCTACCCCACCCCCCCAGATTTTTCTTGGATCCCATCAACTGTCTTTTCTTGGCACATCATCATACCTTAATTTTCTAGTTTAGTTTTGTAAAAACTATTCTTGCTTTAACTTAAGCAGCCACTGCTGCCCTGAAGATTTTTCCCAGGATTCATCTCCTTCCAGCAGTTACAGTTCTATGCTATGAAACATTAATTCATCAATACCCTTTTGTCATTCTGGCTTCATCTATTCCTCTTGGGTCTCACAATATTTCCTCTTGATTCTGTTGTACCAATGACCAAAGCGGCCTCATCTGTGTAGTATTGGAGGCTATTGGGGTGATGTCTACTGCAGTGTGCCTATGCATCACCCTTAAATTATTGCTGAGTTACAATGCTTTGTTCAGCTTTATTGAGTTAGACCAAATTTCTCAAATCCTAGGATTCTGTGCTACCAACTAAATGACACTGTCTCCCTGAAGGCATCCTACTGCTTTGCTTGAGGTGAATTTCACTGAAGTTTTGTAGTAAAAGCTTTCCTCTTTGAGTATCAAATGGATTTCAGTGATAGTTTGGGAGTATGGGATTTTTTCACTCCCTCCCTGGCATTACAGAAAGTTCTGTAGGGAAACTAACAGGTATCAGAAGTCTGTAATCTGTGACAGAGCCTCCTCTGGAAAGAAAATGAATGAAAATATTTTATTGCATACAATTAAAAATATAGCACGGAAAAAACAATATTATTGTTCCTAGACTGAATGTAAATGACAGTAAAAACTGAAGTGATAGTAGATGATAAATTATTACCTACTACAAAACCAAAACCAATCAGAATGCTGAATACTTAATGGTTGACTAAGTCTGAAGGGTTATAGATTCCTTTAGAGGAAAGCTTAAAAATGGTCCTTTCTGCTCACATCTGAGTATTGGCATTAACTGAAGTTGCAGAAGGTAAGCATCCGTATTCTGCCCTCAGTTATATTTGAAAATATGTTATCTCTTAAATTCAGTCCCCTTATGAAATCGCTTAGGCTTTTCCAATCCCTTACAGTATCACTGTTAATTCTGTATCAGCCAAGGCAGTGGTGTCAACAGTATGGATTTTCTATGTTTACACGTATTGTTAAATAAGGATCAGTGCAGAAGAATGATAAAGTTTAGTAATATCTGAGGTTCTAGGGAAAATGCTGTATTACCCTGATAAACAAGATTTAGCCAGAACTATTCAGCTTTGCTATGGGAACTGATTTAGTTCGCAATCCAAATTTTTTTCATGTTGGTAACAACTGGTTACATTAGCACTCTCAGCACTTCAGCACTCTCTCTGCTGTGACAGAATATCCCAAGAGGAGACACTGATCGGGGATTGAGTTCTTCAGTGTTTTTAAAGACTGTAATATGTCTGTCACTCTCACATCAACTGCAATCAAAAATACTTGCCAACAGTGCAGTTGGACTCAATGACCTTCTCAGGAGCATGGGCTTCCTACTCCTAATCCTGAAATCAAGATATTTGGAGTGAATGTGTTCCTGTTAAAAGCAAGAAAAGGAGTCTGGAAGCCTATGACTTGGCAGCAGAAGAAAGGCTCCTTCTCCATCCTCAGATCTAAATTTACAGAACTGGTACAGAGCCCCTAACAGGCAACAAAAGGGAACAAGCTCCTTTTGGGGAGCCATCTGAGCATTAGCAACAGGTGGAAGCAGCAGGTAACAGTGACTGGAGATACACTTCTGCAGAATACAAAGGCACCCATCTGCTGAGCAGACATGCTTTCACAGGAGTTGCGTTGCTTGGCAAGGGCCTGAATTCAGGATGTTGCGGAGAGACTGCTAAGGCTTGTCTGGCCCTTGGACTGTTACCTCTTGCTGCTCATCTGCGTGGATACCAGTGACACTGCCAAGGGAAATCTGAAGTAAATCAAGACAGACTGCAGAGCTCTTTAGGCAAAGGAGAGCCTACACGCAAGCCTAGGTAGTGTTTTCCTCAGTCCTGTGGATGAGGGGGAAATGCTCAGGTAAGTGCAGACACAACCTGTGAGTTAATGGCTGGCTATGTAGCTGGTGTCACAAGAAGTGCTTTGGCTTTTATGATCGTGGGTTCCTCTGAGGAATGAGAACTGCTCGTGCGAGACAGGATCCATCTGACAAAGCAGGGAAAGAACATCCTTGCCAACAGGCTGGCCAACCTGATGAGAAGGGTTTTAAACTGGGTTATATCGAAGGATGGTGATGACAGCTTATAGTTAAGTAAGTGAGTAGCAGTTAGGGGTGATAAGTTCAAGGGGCAGAGGAATGGAGTGAGAGAGTCCTCAGGAAAGATAAAACAACTCAAAAGAGAATCCATCTCAAGTGCCTGTACACAAATGCATGCAGCCTAGGAAACAAACAGGAGGAGCTAGAGCTCTGTGTATGGACACAGAACTGTGAAATCATTGGAATAGCTGAGAAGTGGTGGGGTAGCTCATATGGCTGGAGATCTGATAGGGAATCATCTGATAACAGCTCTTTGGGAAACACAGGCAAGGAAGAAGAGGAGAGTGGTGGACCTTTTTGGGAATGAGCAGTTCACAGTAGAAGGGATCCTGTGGGAGGCAGCTCTGAATGTTAAAGCAGCAGGTTCAGTGGAGGATCACCGAGATGGCTGGGGGCTGGAGCACATGCCCAGTGAGAAGAGGCTGAGGATACTGGGCTTCTTCAGCTTGGAGAACAGAAGGCTTTGGGGAGTCCTAATAGCAATCCTCCAGGGTCTGTGAGGAGATTATCAAGAAGATGAAGCCAGGCTTATTCCTGAGGTGCAGAGCAGAAGAATGAGAGACAGTGGTCCTAAACTGAAATGGGAGATTCTGGGTAACTGTAAGGAAAAATTTCTACTATGAAGATAATTATGTACAGGAATAGGTTGCCCAGAGAATCTCCGGCCCTGGCAGTGTTCAAAACCCCATTGGAAGACTGCACTCAATGACATCCCGAGACCCCTTCCCACCTAAGTGATTCTGGGACACATGTGGAGATGCAGGTAGATTGAACAGGTGCATTAGAGCTATTGTACAAGTATCTGTTGAGAAGAATCTGGAATCTCCTGATACAGAAGACTAAGTGGCCATTTTCAGAAATAGTAGTTCTGTCCACTCTGATCTCTGTTCATGTTTTTGTTACCTTACAAGAAAAGATTTGTTTTAGTCTCTTGTGTAACCTCTCAGAAAAAATGCTGAAAAGAGAAATGATTGCTGTCTCTAAATGCACTGAGTAAATGCCAGGGAGATAAACAGTCTATTTAAGCTCAAGGCCAGTGTTAGAAAAAGAGTAAATTGCTTTAAACCAGTGATGGATAAATTTCCATCAGAAATTAGAAAAAAAGTCCTTAATCATTGGTCCGATGAGATTCAGCAACAGCTTTCCAAAAGGGAATAATGGGGAGGAGAGGGACAGTTAAAAACAAAGCTCACCATGTTGATTTTTTTATTCCCAACTGTATTGCCCAAAAAAGTTAACATAAAACTTTCAAGAGTTGCCAACATACGACCTTATGTAGGCATTGCGTTTCCAACTGTCCTTCGTTTCCTGCTTTTTAAACTTGAAGCCTGGCAGTCGCGTTAGTCATTTTGAACTATGAGTCATATAAGCCTTGGTGGTCTGTGGCCAGCCTTTCAGCAGTGCTGGTTTGCAAACAGTTAGCATTAGTTCCAGCCCTGGCCATGGAGTCTGTTTCACAAATGTTGTTCCCTTTTGTATTTTATCTACTATATCCAGAAATCTAGGCATTGCTTTTGCTTTTGTGTATGCCATAAGAAATCCAAAGATGTTTTAGCAATCAGGGAAGTTTTACTAGCATGAAAGTATATACCTTTTGGCTAGTAATGTTACCAGTACAGAATAAATTTAAGCATATGGCAAAGCAGATTAATGAAATCTAAGCATGTGCTTAAGCACTTCATTGAATTGTGGTCTGCAGATGTAAGTATAGTGTCTCATCTGGTGAATAATTCCAAGTTAAGATGTCTCTGCATTTTCCCATCCACATGACAGCCAATGATGCTTCATAGGGAGTATCTGCATTTCTGTGGCATCAACATCTGTTTCAGAATGGTTAATTTTCATTAAAAGTTCCCATCCGTTGTTAATTGAATTATAGCCTTCAATTTCAGCAATGTCAGGTACTTGAGGGAGAAGAAGGAGCTACACCCAGAGGGGAATCCTTTTATTCTGATGAAAGAATAAATTATCAGATTGAATAATAATTAGCTTGCAGAATTCTCTGCTAGTAACCACAGTGTTCGCAATGAGATGTGCCCTTGCATTATGAGTCTGAGGTCTTCCTACCTCACAGCAACTTAAAGATTTTTAGATACATGCATCTAAAAGCTGCATTGCAGCAGGTATCTCTCCTTAGGCTCTTAATAACGAGGTCACCTTGTTCAGTCCTTTCTCAGCTATCACGTTCCTTTTGGGGCAGGGAAAAGAGGAAGCCTCTCTAGTAAAAAAAGGTACATTTTTCTCCTCTTTGTAACAACCAGCAGTTTTTCTTCAACTGGGGGAGGTACTTCAGAGTGAAGTGAGAGCAGCTGAAGATCTGGAATTAGATTTCTGTGGCAATGATGCCACAGGCAGAGAGTCTCATTAGCTGCGAGTTTGGTGAATTTCTTTAAGGACAAGCTGCCTGTCTCCTTTACGCTAGAGAAACCTGGGAACTGGCAATAAAATTGATAAGGTATTCACTGTACCTCGGGTATCATCTGAAACTTTAAAGCAGTTAAAAGAGCACCAAGGGACAACTCAGTAGGTCTCTGCATGGCCACTATGTCTCTGCGTGAAGTCCCAGACCCTCCTGTCCGTTAAGGATTGCATGGGAGTTATTTCCATGTGTTGTAGGTGTGCAAGCTACTGCATGCAGCCTTAACCCACCCATGCTCACTGGTTCTTGAAATCCCATGAGGAATGTGGAGAGTCTGGTATATTCCTCTTGTGCGAGATGGGTGGCCACAGGCAGAACTCTTGAGCAGCAGCCTGAGTTATCCAGCTACTCTGTTGTGCCAGATGATGTATGCCACAAATGAAGGTGTACTTCAGGACCTGTGCAGTTAAAGGAAGTAGCTCATCATCTCTATTACACATATTTTATCGATTTTCTGTAAGCTTGATGATATCAACTGAATTAATAATGCCATTCAGCCTGTGTCACTTCTTGGTCTTTCATGTGTCTGACTTATGGATCTCCTTTCTTACCTGTTCACAAGCGATCAGTGATATTGCAGAAGTATCAGGGCAACATGAAATCTCTGTTATAATTTGATCAGTGATATTGCAGAAGTATCAGGGCAACATGAAATCTCTGTTATAATTTATGAATAGTAATGCCCTTCATGCACGTCTCTCTTTTTTTTAATTCTCTTTTGTACTGAAACCTAGTTCCAGATTACTGTACTAAATGTGTTCTGTGTCTCCTTATGGAGGTATTATGAAGCTGTTGATTTAGAAAACAGGTTTTCCAACAATAGTCTAGGAAGTTTTTAAGTGCTTCCAGTATAGAAGCACATTGAACTGTCAAATATATTCCTAGAAAACTCTTAAGGAGATAAAATACTTAAACATTCTCTTTTTTTTTATTCCAAGTCAGCCAGGAAAGTAAATCGGGTTTAGGTATTTAGTGTAGTCTGTTAAAAGGCACTAAATGGTCAGAAAGAACTGTCAGCACTATGGTGAGCTGCCTGACATTGGTAATGCAATTCGAATGTGCAGCTGAGATGTTCCTCCTCCTAATTTATGCTCTTTTGTGGCAAGGACAGCAATGTTCACAAGCATCAGCCTGAGCCACGGTCTTCAGATAATGAAGCAAGTGTAATTGCTCATTTCTGTAGCACTTGGAAACCCATGCATAATGATGTTCAAATCTCTCATCTTGAAAGACGGTAGGAGCTCATGTTTCTGAGACAGGATGAGACAACTCCCGCAGTTCAGTGAGACTGACACCCTGCTGGTGTCTCCTCCTGGAAGCCCAGAGGCATCTCCTGCTGAGAACCTGCATCTGGTTGCTCCTATGCAAACTTCACTTTCAGCTGGGGGAGTGAGAACAAGATCTTCTTTTCTTGATGTTTGGCAGTGTTTTTCCATGGGACTTTGTAAATGCAGGGTGATTTTTAAGACCACTGCTTTATAATTGGATATTTTTTCCCATCTGAGGGTTAAACATCCAATGGTGAGTCAGCTAGAGCTTACCTGATGGTGCTTTCTCTTCACTGATTGTTTTGATAATTCCTACTTCATAGTCATCTTGGAGAGGGGGAAATGGTGATGAAGGTAATCTGAAAATAAGCCTAGTATTTAGACATGCTTGATACTGCTCTGTACAGTTTTATAATAGAGTGTGGTACTGCAGTACCATGGTTTCTTTCCTTCTGGTTATATACCTAAAATCAGATTATTAGGGCTATGCGTATTCTCAAAATTCTTTATCATGAGGGGCAGCTGACATACAAAGTCTTGGGTGGAAATACTTATTTTTAGAAGAATCCATAAGACGAGGAATAATAACTTAGCTAGCTTTTCATATAGGCTCTGATCTTCCATTAGTGAATCAGACTACATCTCATGTCACACTCTTTAGCTAGCTCTCAAGGTATATTGCTCTTATATTACAGTGAGAGAGAGGCAAAGGCATGAGGAAGTGAAATGATTTGCCCAGGTACCCAGGGAGTCAATACCATATTAAAAATTGTATCCAGTTGTCCAGGTTTATATCTCCAGTGACCTGTCAACTGGCAGCTTTTGTCTCACTTCTTGGTGCTTGTGACTTGATTAGGAGTGACCTTTAGAGATGATGGAGGTTTTTACTGAAAGCACTGAATCCTCTCAGAAAAATCACAAAGCTCACTTTTCTATAGTAGTCAAAAATTCATCCTAACTTCCTTAGAAGAAATTTTGAAGAAGGTGGATAAGTATAAATTAATTAATCTCAGTTCTAAAGAAACATGAGAAAAAAATCTCACGTCTGAATCTGAGAATGTCATGGCTTAGATTGGGCAAATATATATATATGCCAATTAAAACAACAGCTGATTGTTTCTAATGAAGAATATATCCAGGAACAAAAAAGAAAAGAAGAACTTGTCGGGATGCAGCAGACAATTACTAGAAATATACATCTTTTAGCTCTCTGCCCCTGTGCATGAACAGTGAGCGTTGTGCCATCCAATAAAACATTTTTCATCTCATCAGAATATTGCAAGTTCTATTTTGATTGTCATAAGAAAAAGCAGTTCACAGGAGATATTAGAGGATAGATGTTTGTTCCCTCCTGCCTTTTTTAATGTGTTCAAGATGTGTAGGTTAGAAATGCAGAAGAGAAAATGACTACAGCTCTCAGAGTCTTTCATAGGTGACTGAGCAAAAGAAAATCCTAGGATATCACATAACAGACCTTACAGCAACATTTGTTCTCATTCTGTGAGGGTTCTAGGAAATTCACATGTCATGTCTCAGGCCAATGAGCTGTCATGAACACAGACTACTCAGGCACAGTAGTATGTTTCTGCTCTTTTAGTATGTAGCCAGATAAACTTTTATGGTTGGACGGACTGGCACATTTTCCCCCTTTCTTATCTGAGCTAATCTCTAACTGTAGTTGTATAAATCCCTAAGCAAGTAATTGATTCTTTCCTTTCTCAGAACACCTGCTGACCTATATTTTTAGAGGCCAAATTTCTTGAAATTAGTTTAAAAATACAGAATTTAAATGTTCATTCACCACAGCTATATAGAACCAGCATATATTTATTTCTTTTTTTTTTTTTCCCTGAAATTAAGATACTTCACGAATATGTGTCACATAAAGTATTTGAAGTGTAGTGTTCAGCACAGAGGAAGAGACTGAATACACGATGAGAAAATCAGAATCACATCTGTCCTTTTATAGAGGGAAGGCAGAGGGGGTTTTAAGTGTTGGGTTAGGTCTGTAATCTAGGCCAAGTTAGGCAATAACTTTGGAAGTGCAGGGAAAACATTTGCACTTAATGATCTGGAGGAGTGAAATTGGTGACAAGATGCAAAGAGAAGAGAGAGGTAATGCAGAGCTCGTGAATTGTATATGGACTGGAGAGGAGAGTACTATGGACTTTAGACAGGCTAGAGAAGGAGAATGAAATAAAAGACATGAAGAACTAACAGTATGTATATGGTAATTACCTACTGGGCTAAAAACGTGAAGCGTTTGTTGTCCTATTATATTGTTTAGGAAAAATATTAAGAGATGCTCATAATCTGGATCCATGGTAGATTGAAAAGGAGATTGAAGTGAGCTCTAAGGTCATATCAGAAGTTATCTGTTGCAAGTCTCATCTGTCTTCAGAGGATTCAAGTTGTTCCTTGCACTCTACAGCTGTGGACTTCAGCAGAAGCTGCAATAACTCCTGAGGTGACTACCAGGGTCTCAGCCATCCCAGTTGTTAAGTTCAGAGAAATACTGCCCAATCAGCGTCTGAATGTAGTGGGTTTCCTGTGAAGGTCTGTGACAGTCTCTAGCTGTGGTATGTGCATGTTGGGTGCACTTTACGTGATGTTACCACAATTGCTCCTCCCTACACACACTCACACTCACATTCAGTCTGCTTGTGGTGTTGACTGCTTCCCCAGGCAGTGTTTATTCACGTAGGGGACGAAGTCAGGGGAGAGGGTTCTTCTCTGTTTGATTTATTGGGGAAGGAGGGAGTGATTCTTGGAGATCCATTGCTTTGTTGTTTGGTTTTGATTTTATGTTAAACCAATGGAAATATTCACCAGTACACTTATAATGCACTACATAAGATGTCAGTGCATGGATCATGCGCCACCCTGTATAAAAACTGTGCTATCACTGACTATTTCTAATCCAGTATTTGAAAAATCACAGGTAATGTATGCTTGTGTGTAGTAAATTATTCCTTAGCAGCTAGCATGGGTTACATGGGTAACCTGTGTTCAGAAGAAGGTACTTCTTGTTATATTTGTGTCTCCTTTTCTCATTGATTGTATAGGATTTCACTGAGTGAACACTTGTATATGTGTTTATCTCTATTCACGGGCCTAGTCCCAATCAGATTAGTGGAAATTCTTGTTTGAGTCATACAGAGTAATCTGGGCCTCTCATTGCAAACCATGGATGAAAGGAGCCGGACTTTCTCACTAGACCTTCATACATGAGTTGGCACAAAGGGTGCTCTGGAGACCAGGCACTGTGGCAACTATGTGGCTCATATGCTAGGTGAACAAATAGCCATCTGAGGAGACAGCCACAAGAAGACTTGGAAGGGAGTCAGAAGCAGAGGGATGCTGGAAGGATGAACCTTTTTCCTACCTGACCCCTGTTTCTGCATCACAAAGCAATGAGTTTCCCAAATCAGACACAAACAAACTCTTCCATTTCCAAGGACAGAGTGGGTCATGCAAGGCATGACAGTCTTTGCAAAATGGGCTCTAACTGGCACAAGCCAGAACCTTAATATTCATTACCTGCAATTGAGTGGCACTTAAAAAGTCTGACTTATTTTCTCCATCCTAAGAAATATTCAAAGGAAATAAACAGTATTGCTTCCATTCTGTTCCTTACAATTGAATGGCCATGGTCAAAATAAGTGAGGACCAAACAAGGCCAGAGTAAAAGATGGTGCTTCTTGGAAGTAATTTCATCTCTGGGTAGCTGATGTGATTTCTGCAAAGAAGTATCACTTAAACATGATATATCAAGTAATACGTAACGAGCATAGTTTGTTTTAAAGGTCGTAGGTCTGCACGTGTAACTATAAATATATCACAATGATGAAGTTAGTCATGTGTGAAAAAGTAAGATTGTCTGACTGTAGAACTTTTCCCCTTCCAAAACTCCTCAGACTTTTTTCTGCTGTGTGGGTGTGTTCTTACATACCTGGAGAAAATTACATACTTTTAAAAATTGAGTGTTATCCAATAAAGAACATTTTGCTGAGTTTCATTATAGACCCATAATATGTTCTCAAAAATGGAACATGATTTTTGAAGAGGAAGTTATTAACCATGGTGTTATAACTCTTATGCACCTAGGAATATGATGGATAGAAAGAATATGCTTATAAGTCATCTGGGGACAGTGTTTTGCGCCACTTTTTTTATTGTTACGGGGGAGAAAAAGCAATATAATAGTATCTATTGGAAATTACTTGAAGGCTACTCCATTTGAACTGATTGATACATCTGCTGGTTAAAAAGGGTGTTTCCATTTTATGATATTAAAACAATTGAGATAAAAACTGAATTAGGGTTTTAAAACACAGCTTTCATCTAGACAGAAGTGAAAGATGGGTCTGTTCTTGTAAACTGTAAAGTAACAGAGCCAAAACACTCTCCGAGTCTTCTTGAAATGTCTACCTATAGGTGTTTTTTAAAAGGAAAAATGAATAAAACATTTGCTTTACAACAGGAATATCCCAAAGACGTCTGTCCTAGAAATATATGCACAACTTCAGGATTGTGTGTGCTGCTGTTTACTTCAGTAGAATTTTAAAAAGGTTTAGTTGTGCAGTGTTTAACACTTTTTGGATCTAAGGCACTGCTCAGACTAACAGGCATGTTTTCTGCATCAGCAGGAAAGTGCATGTGTTTATGAGAAAGCTAATTGGAAAGAGGAAGGAGAATATTTAGCACTGTACTGCTTTTGCCTGGGATAGAGTTAATTTTCTTCATAGTAGATAGTATGGGACTATGGTTTGGATTTGTGCTGGAAACAGTGTTGATAACACAGGGATGTTTTCGTTATTGCTGAGCAGTGCTTGCACAGAGTCAAGGCCTTTTCTGCTTCTCACCCCACCCCACCATCGAGCAGGCTGGGGGGGCACAAGGAGCTGGGAGGGGACACAGCTGGGACATCTGACCCCAGCTGACCCAAGGGGTATCCCAGACTATATGACATCATGCTCAGCGTATAAAGCTGGGGGAAGAAGAAGGAAAGTGTAAACGTTCGGAGTGATGGTGTTTGTCTTCCCAAGTAACCATTACATGTGATGGAGCCCTGCTTTTCTGGAGATGGCTGAACACCTGCCTGCCGATGGGAAGTGGTGAATGAATTCCTTGTTTTGCTTTGCTTGCGTGTGCAGCTTTTGCTTTACTTCAACTGTCTTTATCTCAATCCATGAGTTTTCTCACTTTTACTCTTCTGATTCTCTCCCCCACCCCACCAGTTGCCAGCTGGGGTTAAACCATGACAAGTACTATCCAAACTTTTGTGTCCATGTGGATAAGAAATCTTACACTTCTCTAAGACGCTTGTGTAATAGTGCTGCCCAGAAGAATGCAGTTGTCTGCAGGGGGACAGGACATCATTTGCAGGAGTTAATTTTTAAAAAGGCTACCTGAGCCCTCCTATCAAACATGATTCCTGACCCCTCTGTGGTTTAATTTACTATATTAGAAATGCTAGAAATAAGCACCTGCGGTTCTGTATGTGTGAGTGTTTAATGGAGAAAACAAGGTTTCTGCAGTTTTTGAGAATGGACGAGGGCAAAGTTTGACTCCTTATTTGTCTCCTGACTGATATTTATGATGAGTAGGAAATATGGGTATATTTGTGTATGCAGGTAATAAAACCACATGGACTTTTATAACAAAGAATTGAGTTTAAGAGCATTTCTGAGTTCATTAGATTACCCAGCCACATTTTGGGAGGTTACAGGCAGAACACATTCTGGTAGAAAAACATCCTATTAGGCAGCAAACACACACTGTATATGTCATGCATTTTTATTACTGCTTCCATATTCATTAAAGTTTAAGGCTTTAAAAGACTTGTCAAAATGTTACACCAAGCTGAGAAACATTGCCTTGACGTGCCTTAGCTTTGCAAGTCTTATTGGCATTGCTAGCACTCTGTCTGAGTAGTCAAGAAAAAACCCTACATTTTTCAAGTCACTTGTATGTTTGTCCCCAATATGCACTTCTCATTTGTCTTCATTCTAGATATATTTTTCAGGATTTTCAACCTTTCTTATGTAACTCTTGTCTAAAAAGTGATGGGTTTTACTTGTATGTATATATGGTCCTGATTAACGAAGGTCAAGTTAGATCTGAACTTTCTCCAAGTTCTGAGGACATCACATTGGAGGCTTAGTCTTAGGGCATCCGTAGCTACTGTTCTTTTATTTATGAATAAGAGGACTTTGTGTAGGCTTGAATCCATACACTTACTGCAGTATGAATAGCTAAATTCAAACATGGTTTAACTCATGTTGCTCTCAGGATGTTCTGCTTGATGTAGAGGACAAATAGAAAAATATTCAGAGGATAAGGAAAGTAAAGATAGAATGGGGAGTGAACAGAGTTTTAAAAGAAGAGGAAGAAATGAAGGCAGAAAAGAGAGAATAAAGGTGTGGGAAATCTGTACTCTGTGTGCTTGTGTGTAAATTATATGCCTGATAGGATTGACAGCAGTGTTTAGGAGATGCTTTATACATATGGTACATTGTAAGTAAGCACTTGCTTCTACCAAACGAACAGTTTGATGGTGGCAGTTTCTTTGTTTCTAAAAAATATAAACTCTTACAAGAATTTTGATAGGCTTGAGTCTGGGGTAGAAATGGATGGGGAAAGAGATTTACAGAGAAGACAGTGTATCATGCCTTTATGTAAATATCCTGTATATATAACATTACAATACAAAAATTCTACTAGATTCGAAAGGTCACTGTTATAGCCATCTCTACAAGTAATTGTATTGGACCAAATGGGAAACCAATGGTTTGGGCAGTTCGTCAATACATCAGAAGTAAAAAAGAAAAAACACATAGGGGAAAGACAGTGATGGTGACATTAGAAAACTGAGTGCTTCTATTTTTAAACAATGTTGTATGTGTAAGTCATTGTTCATGTTTTTTCAGAAAAGTCCAGTGTGACTTACCTGAGTTCCCACTGGGCCCTGGGGAACTTCATGGTGATGTTGGTGAGAGGGGAGGCAGATGAGTACAGAGTGCACTTGAAAACTTCCCTGTGAAATTTCAATGATGTGCAGAAGAAATGCTACAGGAGCATAACCTACAAAAGACTTTCTTTCCAGTGATGGCTCTGGTCTGTGAGATACAGAAAAGGGAGCCTTTTGTAATAAGAGACCCTCCCTCCTCAAGAAAAGTCTTTTCTGTCAGACTTTGCCTGTTCTCTGAAGCATCTTAGACCTAAAATAAATACCAGGACAGTTGGGCATCTTTACACTCTGGTTAGTAAAACTTAATTTAAAAGTAAAAGCTATTTTTACTGGACCCACTGGTGTCAATGACTTAGGAGTGCTCAAACAAATTTTTATTATCCTGGCAACAAACTAAAAGCATTAACTTTTGTTTTGTGCTTGTCTCTGCCTAAAGCAAATTTTTATGGTCTAGTTAGGTTCTCTTGAAAACAGGCTTTTATAAGTAAATACTCATGGATGATTAACGATCCTAAAATAAAACTGTTGTCAGATATTTAAAATGTGTGGCACATGAGGGAGAAGGTATGTATATGTTGAGTTGAAAGCTAATTTCTACATTTCAGTGCATCTGCAGTTAGTAAAACTGAGGCACCTGCAGATGTACTTCTAAGGACTTGAGTTTGGGGAAGGTGTGTCTTTTTAATCTAGTGGGTTCTAGTGTTTGGGAGCAAAAAAAAATTGTGGCATGGTAAAGTGGTTTCCTAATTTTTACAGTGTAAAGGAAGGATATCTTAATCAAAGCAGATCTTTCAAGACCAAGACTATTTTTACAAAGTTTAAGTGGAACAGACATCAACTGAAGAAATGTCATATGAAGAAACATGGAGAAAAACCTGTAAATGAGTCCACAGAAAATATTTTTATGTGTTCTTTTACTGTACCCATCAATAAAATACCAATATACTGCTGGCTGGTTACTTGTCACTATAAGAAAAAACAATTGGATTTTGGAAATTGATTTTCTTAGAAAGGCGTGCAGAAATCTTACTTTCAGATAAGTATTTCACACACTAATTTGGCTTTTCTCATTCATTCTTATTTCAAGCATAATTTGTAGAGCAGTATACAGTCTGTAATTAATGCAGTGGACTCAGTTGAATAACTTTGTAACTGACAAGAGGCAGTCCTTTTTGACCTTCATTTTAATCTTGCAAAATTAGGCAAAATTAAACTTCTGCAAAAGAATGAATAAAAGATGGTTCAGAAAATGTCCTTTTTCAGTAAAATAACAATATACTGTTTGATGATCCATTAATCACCAATAGCTGGTCTAATTTGGGGCTGGGAAAAGCAAATAGTTTTTTGTGACCTTTTATTTCTGCTCGACTTATAAGAGAACCTGATTTTTTTAATTATTTCTTTCTTCTGTGGTAGAAATATTAGATCTCACTCAGGAAGATGTAAAAGTTCTAATTGCAAACTTCACACCCCACACCCCCTTATATATCCCAATTTCATGAACCTTTTTTTTTTTTTTTTTTTTTTTACTTAAGAGAAACATGAAAGCACAGACATCTGGGGTGTGATGAGGGCTGGGGCTCCTTGGGCACCAGGAGCTCTGGGAGCCCCATCCAGGCAGCGCCTGGCAGCCCAACCCATCCCACCAGCCAGGTGGCAGCCCCAGCCCCAAGCATCGGGCACCTCCCTGGGGATGGGGCAGGGCCATGGGGACCTGCTGAGACTGGGGCAGGGACTGACTGGGGGAGGGACTGACAGCCCCAGGTCCTGGCATAGGGTCCTGGGCCACAGGTGGGGTGGGGAGGAGCCCCAGGGGGCTGGGCAGGGACAGTCAGGGCTGGCAGTGCCTTAGGACCCCGACAGAGTAATGAGAAGGGGATTTGGTGTTTAAAATCAGTGATGGGTTTATCAGTGAGTTCACCTGAGAGGGAGTTCCAGGTGCTTTTAGTGACTGCATGAGTCGGGCCCTCCCCTCTGCACACACAGCTTTTCCATAAAGGCCCTCATCCTAGGGTCTGTTTGTTACTGCTGTGTGCAGGTAAAATTATAGCTGGCTTCTTTACTCAGCCTTTCTGGGCACCCAATGACAGACAAAGTGTTGTACGAGAGGCAGTAGTAATGTACAAAAGCTACATGACTGCTGGCGAGAGATGTTGCATTGCCTTGACAACAAGTACATTTTAAGTCTGCTGATTGACATTTTACTTCCTTCCCTTGCATATAGTTTTATGTAACCTGCTGGTTTTCAGACAATGAAAAGAGATTTCCTCAGGAATGTGAGCCCTGGGTCAAAAGAGTTATTTACACAAAGGAGAAAAACTGAGCAGACCCATGCACTTCATGGAAGCATAAGGTTCAGCAGCAGCAGAGAGTTGTTTGTGGCATGCAGAGGCAATTACCAATAATCTTGTTTGAATATGAAAATGAATAGAGTCATTCATGTTGCTCAGGGTAGGTTTGGGGGTTTTCTTTCTCATTTTCCAGCAGGTGAGGGAGCTCTCCCCATCAGGCAGGTATTGTAGAGCTGATCTTTAGACAGCTACAGAAAAAGCATCCTGTGGTGCCTTTCTCTGCCTCTGGTTAATAATAGCTAATCTGAAAGCGGGAATGGATTGAATGGGTTACCCACGTACCTGTCATGCTTGCCAGCTGACTTTCTTATTTATACAGGGATCCCTGTGAGAATTTCCGAGGGGGGGGTAGGGGGGTGGAATTTGTGTTTTAAATTAAAAACAATGAGCAACTCTCCTTTGGGCTAGGCAGGGACTGCCAGAAGTAGAAATGTAAATGATTTTCAAGGATCTAGGATGCATTGATCTCCTTGTTCTACTTTCAAGTCTCAAGTTTGCTGAAGCCTCTGTGGCGTATTTTGGTAGTGATTCAAATCCATGATTGTTGGCTGAATCTGTGGAAGTAAGAAAAAAAAAAAAAATCCCATCTTCCAGTCGTTGAAATTTATGGTAAAACATTGCCTTGCAATGAAACTAAGATTTGGCCGGTAGCCTGCTGGGTTTTAGTTGTGCCGCATAATTACATGCAGTACTGTTCACGCAAACTGAGACTGACTGCATGCCAGTAATTTGCAGAAGTCATTAACGAGTTTTGGGGGGAGGTGGTGAAAATTAAACATTATCAGCTGGCTGGTTAATGGGCATTTACTGTGTACAGTCTAGTCACTGAAACATAGGAACTTTCATTCACAAAATCAGAACAGATCTGTTCATTTTGTTCTGGCTCTGCAGATGGCAGTGTTACAAGATTATGCGTGTTTGGAAATGTCTTGAAATATTTTTGCATGATGATATGAAGGCAGCAGTGAAGAAGAAATTCTTGAGATGTAATATGAAGATTCTGTTTACCTATGGAACAGAAAATACTTAATAACTTTGGGCATGCTTATCTTTAATAAATCCCCATGCTGAACTCTACCTTTGGCTGCTGTCCAGCTTCTCAGTCTTACAGTGACCCAATTTTTTTTCACAAAAGTCAGAAGCCTTTGTTATGGAAGCAAAAGAAATGGACCCTTATTTCTCTCTTGCTGAACAAATAGGTGCCTACAGCAAATAGTTCTTTGTTGCTCAGCTGTGTAGATGTGATCAGTTAGTGGCCTGATTTAGGAACAGTATTATCCTCCTGTACTTCACATTACATATCCCTAGTATATACTGTGTTTACTGTACAGCCCACTTCTGTGTTCAGATTAAGCTTCAGTGTACAGTGAACCAGCTCAAGATGTAACCAGAATTTGCTTTTCTTACACAGCACAGCAGTTGAACTTAGAACACATTAGAATTTATCTTTCTAAGCAAGAATTTTTTTCCTTTTCATCATGGGAATAGTATTTAAAAATGTGCATGGTGTGAATGGGATTATAAGATATATAGCTGTATAGAGGTCTGTGTCATACAGTCAGAGGCTTAAGCACTTTATATTCCATGGGAATCTAAAGATCACATTCTAGATATCTTTAAATGGTTAACACCAAATGCAGGTTAACAGTATTTGCAATTAAAAACCAAATAAAAATGTATGTGTGGGTAGTGTACCATTTATCACGTGTCCTTTGCTGAATATAGGTGAAAATGCAGTCTCTGACTCCATGGTGCAGAAAAGTTGTACTAGAAAAGTTCACCTTTGGTGTTAGAGAGATTGTCCTTCCCAGGTTTAACTACACCCAATTTATAGAATGGGCTGTTGAATGTTCAAAACCGTAGAATCCCATTTAAAAACACTTAATTCAATGGGTTACAGAGATTTATGCTAATAAACATCATATGTGCTAACAGTTCTGTATGTAATACCTGCATACACTGTAGAGAGATAAGTGTTTCAGAAAAAATGCAATATAATTTCAGGTAATGCGTTCCACTAGATGTAGATGTATTTACCTCTGATCTTGGAATATGGGGAAATAGGGCAATTATCCACAAAACCCTTCTGCTTTTGGGCAGAGGCAAAAGATGTTTGTAGTGCATGATTGCTTGTGTACACAAACTTTCCAGGAGAAAACAAATTACTAGTTGTCCAGAGGTTTTATAAATAAACTGACTTCTAGATTTACATTACTTTCAGTGATAGCTGGAGTAGCTCATAAGAATATATGATAGGCAAATGTTTACTTGGACATCTTTCTGATTCTTCTGATTTTAAAAACAAACACAAGTTTTGACCTCCTAGATATTTCATTGATCATGCAAATGAGATATATATGAAGTCTGAAAATATTTAAATCTTATCCATACACATTATATCTACTGACACAAAGAACACAAACACAAAAAAAGAAAAAGAGTAGCCATCAAAGCTGTGCCCCAAAGTGCTTGATATTTAAAATGAAACCTGCATTTAGAGTGGATTTAAGGCTACCTCAGCTGCAGACGTCAGGAAACAATGGTGTTTAACTTTACCCGTTAGTAGTTCAAGATGCAATATCCTGAAAGCAAGCTTGCTACTTTGAGCATGAAACTTTAACTACTAACACATTTCTTTTGGATGTAGCTGCAGTAACTCTAGGTTAGGGGTAATAACTCAAGTTTAAGTTTTGTTAGGTCTTGCTCTTGCTTTGTTTTTCAGGATAAAAAAGTGAAAAGTCTATAGATTTTTTAATCTATAGATTTTTCATCAGAGCACTAGCTGCTCTGATGAAAACTGCCTACCAATTACACATTGCGAAGCAAAATTTAAGGATTACACAGTTGATAGCTGCAAAGACAGCAGGTGGAAAAGAAAAAGGGCATAAGCAATGAAGCAGCTAGTAATTTTGACATCAAGAAAAGACGCATGGAAAATTAACCCTTTTGCAAAACAGAACCGCCACTAAGATTATAGCAGGAATTTCCAGATGTTGATGGGCTCTCAGAGACAGAGCTGTCTGTTAAAGTGACATCTAGCCTGAAGACCATCCAACATCCCAGGAAATTGCAGGGCAGTCTGTGTATTACAGGTCTTGTTTCAGTTTCAGCGGCTGCAGCTGTTTAAAAAATGAAAGAAACGTTCATATATCCAGCAGATAGGCAAAGAGGCTGGATAACAGAGATGTGTATTTTATTTCTGTGCACAAGAGTCTGGAACACTGATGTTTTCCCGCTTTGTTTCTGTTACATTCATTTACTCTAGAACTAAAAGAGATGTACATATCTGCCATAGATATTTCTCCTGTGCTAGTCTGAGAGCAGGTTTCTGTGATGAGTCACATTTTGCAGTAGTAGAAAACCAAAATTCTGTATCTTGGCATTGAAAGTTTGGGGAAAGCTTGGATTTAAGGTTGGATCTGAACTTTCTGATTGTTCCATATCTGAATTTGTCTTCCCTTGTACATGGGTGTAACCATTTTCTAAGAGAAAAATGCATTTCTTTCTAGAACAATGCAAGTCAGTACCATGTACGCTATCTTTGAAATTAAGAAACATGTATGGTTATAATTCAAAAGGAAAGGGAAGAGGTTTAATAAACAAGAAGATATATATTTATTCTTTGATTAGTTTTTAGTTCCTTAGTTAAAGTTAAAGTTTGGGACAGTGTAAAACAATAGTAGTTTTATTATTTTAATCTATATAGACACTTGTAGGTATGATTATAATGGTTATTTTTTGCAATATGTCCTAGTAGCGATGCTCAGCTTTAGTAATTTTGAGAGGAACCAACTTGTGCGGTGGAGAGATTGCAGATGTAACAGTGTGCCACTATTGGTTTTTGCCTGTGTCAGTATATTTTTATTTTTATTTTTTACTTTATTTTATAGCAAGAATGAAGTTTACATAGAGAGGATGAGAAAAGATCAAATGGAGCAGAAATACAATGTGTGAATTGTGTTCATTGACTTGTAAGCAGGTCACAAAATGTTGCATTTTATAAATTTCATGTTGAGAAGGTTAAATTCAAATTTTGGGAGGTGGGGAGGTGGGGTGGACAGGGGTAGCAGCTTGGTTGCAATTACTCCTTAAACCAGGCATTGGCTTCCTGGAAATAAGTCTGGACTAGTTTTTTGTGTACTGGGGAGTCAGCAGATCCAAGCAGCAGCTGAGTCAATTCAGGGCTAGCAGATCCAGTGCCGTTGTGCACCTGTGATGCCTCCTTTCAGCAGTTGTGAGCAGCAGTCAGTATAGTAATCAGACACAATCTTACATCAACGTGCTGTGTAGTTTAACATTAAAAACAAAACACTTAAGGAAGTTGATATGCAGGCTGTTTGCTGCTTCTAGTTCTGTCAGATGGTTAGCTGTAATCTTCTCCAGTGATGGCAGACCTATCTTCTCAAATACCCTCAGCAGGTTCCTTAACCAACAGCTCCTCCAAAGTGCCTGTCCTCCTTGCCAGAGAGTGACAGGTCTTTCCACACAACCAGAACCAAACTGCTTGGATCCAGAATTTTATCTGGCATCCTCTGAGCCAATATTTTTTGTCTAGAGTTAAAAAGAAAAATCTTCACAGTTCATCTGTCCGTTATATTGCAACAGTCCCAAACTAACTATTCAAGAAGACTTTATCCCGAGCTGGTGTTTTGTTGCCTGCCTGTTTTCTGTAAAATGTACTATCTAAGATAAACCACAGTATACATACACTGTATTATGCCACTGTATAGCATTTATGAATTGTTGCAAAGGACATCACATAAATTATTTCAAGACATCAAAAATTTGCTTTCCTAGATCTTGCTGAATGTAATCGTTTGCCACTTTCTGTGGAGGCAGATGATGTTGGCCTCTATTATCACATTTGTCTTAGACCTTCTTCATCTCCAGACCCTGTGTCTACATTAACAAGCAGTGCAGACCAGTAAGAGGTTCTTAGGGCTGAAACACTTTGTGGTGGCTGATGTCCATACTGCACACATTTCACAGTGTTTTATTTCAGACTAGTCCTAGTCTGGGTCTGTGATTCTGTGAATGCCCGTTAGTGGGTGAAGTCCTGTAGGTGCTCTCCTGAAGAGCATCTGCCAGGTTAGCTTTGTCCAGAAGGAATTTGCTGTGTGTGCTCCAGCTCACTGTGAATCAAAGTACAGTCCACAGTATTTTTTAAAAACAAAACAAAACAAAACAAAAAAGACCACTCTCCCTGATCGGAAAATATTACTGTAAACACACTATGAATTGCCAATAGTAAAAGCCTACTAGTACATATGTTTGGTTTACAGCTTTAAGCCCTTTAAGTTTTCCCTCATTTTATATATAGGTGTCGTGGTTTAAGCCCAGCTGGCAACAAAGCACCATGAGGCCACTTGCTCACTCCTCCAGCCCGGTGGGATGGGGAGGAGAAAATACAACGAAAAGTGCATAGGTCAACACAAGGACAGGGAGGGATCACTCACCAGTTATAGTCACAGGCAAAAACCAGACTCAATGTGGGGGAAAAAAAAACCCAAATCAATTTAATTTGTTACCAATCAAATCAAAACAAGGATAATGAGAAGCAAACCCAAACCTTAGAACACCTTTCCCCCCACCCCTCCCTCCTTTCCCGGCTCAACTCCACTCCTGATTTTCTCTGCCTCCTCCCTGCCACCAGCGCAGGGGGATGGGTAATGGGGGTTGGGGTCAGTTCATCACACGTTGTCTCTGCCGCTCCTTCCTCCTCAGGGGGAAGACTCCTCACTCATCCCCTGCTCCACAGTGGGGTCCCTCCCACGAGAGACAGTCCTTCATGAACTTCTCCAGTGTGGGTCCTTCCCACGGGCTGCAGTTCTTCAGGCACAGACTGCTCCAGTGCGGGCTTTACCATGGAGTCACAGCTGTCTTCAGGGGCATCCACCTGCGCTGGCATGGGGTCCTCCCCAGGCTGCAGATGGGCATCTGCTCCCCCACTCACCTCCACAGGCTGGGGGGGTAAAGCCTGCCGTCTCAGCACGGGCTGCAGGGGCATCCCCTGCTCCGGTGCATCTCCTCCCCCTCCTTCTTCACTGACCTCTGTGTCTGCACAGGGATTTCTCTCACATTCCAATCCCCCTACTCACTGCAGGTTTACCCATTCTCCCAGAGGTGCTACCACCATCACTGATGGGCTCGGCCTTGGCCAGAGGTGGGTCTGACTGGGAGCTGGGGAAGCTTCTAGCAGCTTCTCACAGAAGCCACCCCTGTAGCCCCTCCCCTGCTACCAAAACTGCACCACACAAACCCAATACAATAGGCATACTTTTATTTAAATCCCTTATTACTCCTGGATGGATTTTTTCCTCTATGGAAATTCCTTCTGTGATTTCAGCTTGCACCTCCTTCATTTCAACTCTAATTTTTTGCCTTGTCCTCCACTACCAGATTCAAAGTTACCCTTATGTTGCTGATGTCCCTGGCAGATGTCTTTGTCTGACCTGAGTGCTCCTTAGCACCTGTCAGCTTTCCTTCTCACTCTTATTTAAATTCTCAAAAGCTTTATCATTTTTGGTTTGCAGCAGTTTTACTCCAGTTTGATAAAAGTTCTGCTGCCCCAAAACTTTTGATGCCCCAATAAAATTTTGGTTTTAATTCTCTAGTCTTACTTAATACAGTCAAATGTGACCTTTCTGCTGTCTAGCTATGTTTGCGTTTGCAATGGGATGCATTTTAGAGACCTGCATTCCTCATTCTTTTCTTTTTTTCTGCTTGAAATCTTAAGTGCAAGCTTCCAGGTAGATGGACATGAATCAGATGGGGGAAACAACTGCATCTCCAGTTTGACCACTGAAAGATAAGTTATCTAAAATTGAAGATTTGTGAATTTTACTTAAATTTTAGCTTGGCACTTAAGACCCAGATGTGACAACAGAAATCCTGATGCAGTTAAACATGTATTTTGATGGGCTTTTACAGTGTCTTTACCAACAGAGAAGGGAAGGATTTGAATGACAGAAAATGAAAACCTTCTGGTTTTTCACACCCTCTTGGCATTCTCAGGACCTGTGGGGAATCCTAGGCTGGTGGCTGAGAGCAAACAACAGATGAAATGGTTTCCTTACCAATCACTAGTGATGAGTCAGTGATGACTCATTTTCATCAGAAGTAATGTTTTCTTGAAGCTAACAGAAAACACTTATCTCAAGAATTTATTGGTCCTTGAGGCTGATAAGGTGCTGTCCTGAAATTGTCCTAAGGAAAGAAGGAGAAATCGAGAAAAACAGTCTGCACTAATTTAGAAGGCAGACCTGAACTTTTTTTCTTCCATGGATCCCAAAAAGACAAGTTACAATCCTTTGGTCTAAAGTGGAGATGGAGGCCAACAATACTCAATACATTACGTACAAGTTGTTCACATTTAAATGTAGTCACAAATAATTCTTTCCCAAACCTCATTCTATCTAAGAGCTAAGACAAGCACATACTATTTTATTGTCCAGACACAGGCAAAATTAATAACAACATATTTCATCTTATGTCATTTCAGATTTAATTTCTGATGAACTTCATTTGAAAAAAAAAAAATACTGAGACATTAATCTCTTGTGTTAATTAGTTAAAATGACACAATTTGGGGGTCTTAAGATATACTTTCTAAATTAAGCTCAAATAATAAAAGTAATTTAGATTAGTAACATACTGTAGAATATATAGAAGTCTGCAGCACTAGCTAAATGAAAGAACATACTAGCCAACCTTTTTGGCATTATCCATGCTAAAGCATAAGCAAATGAACTTATTTATTACTTAAACATTCTTCCACTAAGTGACTATATAAAACCTCCTGGTGCATTTCAGCCACTCTAGATATGCACGAATTATCTAAGCAAGTGCTTCTCAAGTAGCTAACAAGGGTGTTGTAACTATTTAAAATAAAATAAAACCTATAAATTGAATCTATGTTGTTGTGGATGAGTGTTTCATTAGAGTGATACCAGATTAGAGAGGGGTCTTCTACCATTCTCTTCCAAAAGAAATCTGGAGTGCCTGTTTTATTGTCTGATAACAAAAACATACTATTTTCCCACAGTAGCCAAGGTGAATTACATTTTAAAACAGTGTATGTTCCCCTCTTTCTCTTCAGGGCATTTTAAAAATCTGATGTGTTTAATATTTCTTGGCCATATTGACTAACCAATATACTCTTGACCAAAGTTTGAAACTCTGTATTTGCCTTCCTTTGGTTTCTTTCTAAAAACCCCAGAAGAAATGGATGATTTGTCTCCAGAGATTCTGTTAATACATTGAACTGTTTGTCTGGTTTGCCAGACTCAGCCCTATAGCCAGAACATGTGTGGTGAATTGTATGTTCAGCCCTCCTAAAGGGCCATGTGGGGATTGTTGGCTATTGACAACTGTTTGGACAGATGTCCATTGAAAGGCTGTAAACTGCTACAGTGATTGTCAGCTGCCTGTCACACGTCGGTTCGTGTCATACATCTCTATTGTAGGGTTTTAATTTTTGTCTTAAATGAGAAAGTGCTTTTTTGCTCTGTGTTTCTGCGGCATCAGAGTCTGGCCTGTCATAGGAGCTGTTGGAGCTCCTCTTGGGCACCACAGCGCAAAGACTTCCTGACGGTGGTTCCATGTCCCCGACTCTCACAGCAGCCAGTCTGAACCTTTTCCAAAAAACTCCTTAAAAAACAATCATGAAAGTGGTTGGGTTTTTATCTGGAGGTTGAAATGACTCTGTCCTTCCAGTGAACCGTTGTAGGCTTCTCTACAGTTTGTCTCAAGTCATGGTTGTTAAGGAGCAAATTCCTAAGTCTTTGCTGAGTAGAACAGAGCTGTTGGAGATGAGGGAAGGGACTGAGACCCATATTGGAAAAATCTTTCAAAAGAGCATCATATCCTGAGCTTCTCATTTGCAAGAAACACTGTTTGCCCTGATTCTGGAAAGGGTCCCTCTTCAAATTCTGTGTGTGCATATGAGTGTCTGCACATGGGGTGCTTATTTGGAGCCAGGAATATTTATTGCTGCCTGTTTCAAAGTCTCAGATAATATGTTTGGTGGTTTTTTTTTTTTTTTTCCAGAGATGCCTGTGTTGGAACTTAGTCAATCAAGTCAAGGTTGCAATACATTCCAGATAGTTGTAAACTTGATCTTCTGAAATGACAAGTCAGAAGAAACTTAAGAGAAATGAACCTTTTTCTGTTCTTTGTCAGTGCTGTTATTTTAAGCAAGTCCTCACAAAACCAGTTCTGATTTAGTTTTCTATTAATTTAAAAAAAAAAAAAGGGGGGGGGGGGGTCAAGTGTTTTGGGGAGAAAAGTTCAACTTCAAAACTTTCTTCCTCATTAGGCAGTTTCAGATCATTTTGAGCTAAATGGTTTTCCAGGTACCTTTCCTATGAAGAAAGGCTGAGAAAGTTGGGGTTCTTCAGCCTGGAGAAGGGAGGGCTCCACGGAGACTTTATTGTGGCATTTTTGATATGTAAGGGGGCTTGTAAGAGAGACGGAAACCAAGGTCTTTAGTGACAGGACAAGGGGCAATAGCTTTAAACTGAAGAAGGATAGATTTAGATTGGATATAAGGAAGAATTTTTTTACAGTGAGGGTGGTGAGACACTGGAACAGTTTCCTCAGACAAGTTATGGATGCCCCATCCCTGGAATTCTTCTAGGTCAGGTTAGATGGGGCTTCGAGCAACCTGATCTAGTGAAAGATGTGCCTGTCCATGGTAGGGGGTTGGACTCAATCTTTAAGGGTCCCTCCCAACCCAAACTGTTCTGTGATTCTGTGATATATGTAGCTAAAAGTTTCCTATGAAAGCATTTAGTAGCCCATTTCAGTGCTGCATAAAAAGTCCTCTCCTGTTCTGTCCTCTCCTGTATTTCATGTTTCAGAGTTTCGGGGCGGCGGGGGTGGGGGTGGGGGCGGGAATGACACGACACCACAAAGGCATGCTCTACCTGCTTAAATTAAAAAAAAAAACAAACAACCAAACAAAAAACAACCAAACAAAAAAAATCAAACAAACAACTTGCTTTACACTAATGTCATCTCACCTACGCTCCATGCCAGGAGGTATGTGGTCTGTACATTCACTGCCACCTCCACAGGGAAGCTCGCAGGGCAGAGAGGAGCACTAGGGAAAAGTCTCCTGATGGCTGTAGGGGACAGGTGAGGCACTCAAAGGTGCTAATGCTGATCAAGGGGAAACAGAGGCACAGCCCAACCAGCAGCTGCAGAAGGGATATCTGTAACACCTGCAGCTACAAATACAAGGCTTTGGTATTAGAAAGCTGGACTACTTCAGCTTGCTAAGAAGTGATGAAAATAAATGAACTCCATGGCTCATTTTTGAGGGGCAAGGAGAGTGTGCACATGCATGTATTTTACAAAGAGGAAACTTTATCATTAGAGGTAAGATTGTTTTACTATTCAAGGTCAAATCTTTTTCCCTAAAGTAGGTGGAGATATGGACAATTAGACAGACAGATACATTCACAGGCATCCACACATTGTTTTTTCTGTATAATTAAAATGACTGTTTCTTCACCTAAATCATTCTCAATCCATATATACCCCTATTAAATTTGGCTAAAATGTTCATAAGCATACAGTAAAGCTGAGAAAAATTGAGGAGGTGAGTGTATAGTATTTGAGGATCCACAATCAATGCTAGAAAATAGAGACCTAATTTTCAGAGGATACTAAGTGTCTGCTGTCAGAAATTTGACAGCCACCTTCCCCCCGCCCCCCATCCAGTTGCTGGAACACTAGCTAGTTCTTTTAAAACTGGACAAAAATGCACCATCAAATACCTTTTTGTACCAAGTGCAGGCCTCAGAGATTTGTTAGAAGACAATTTATTTTCTATTAGCAGAAAAGTTCTCCAGATCTGCAAACTTCCACAAACTTGCTGGTAATGTAATAGGCAAGTAATATAAGTAATGTAAAAGGCAAGTAATAGGGGTTTCATTCTGAAATCTTAGATGGCTTGAACACAATTCTCTCCTAGTACTAGCCCAAAGGCATCTCGCTTCATGGAACAGAAGCAGCCATGTAATCATGTGAATGCTTTCCAAGAGGGAGATATAGCTAGAGAAGATTAAGAAGGCACGAAATCTAGTATTCAAGAGTAATGCACCTAATTCCATAAACAATCTTTGATTATGTATTATTTGAAAGACATCAATTTGTAGTTCTCCTGAAGTTTATTACTACTTTAAATAACTTGAATTAATTGTTTAGCTTTTAGATTTTTCAAGGATTTGGCCAGATGTTTTCTTTCTAGCTTGTCTTTATGTTTCTCTTTTGGTACTTCTCTGATGGAAGAACCTAATTTGATTCTTCCATCTCATTAATACAGGCTGCAAATAGGTTTGACCTAGAAAGTTTCTGTTTTATAGGAGGGTTCAGTTCCTTTTCCAGAAGATGGGTTCTGACATGCTATTGTGTGAAACGGACTGAAAATATTTATATACAGAAAATGCAATATGTATGAGTCAAAGGGCCTAAATAGGCAGTATTACTTGTTCCAGCCTTTCTGCATTTGGCAGGGTGAGCTATGTATTGTTTTTACAGCAATCTGTCATTCTGTTGACCCTTATTTTATGTTTTTATGTCAGGGCTTTTCTTCTTGCATTATATTACTCTGTATTTGCTATAGCATTACTTGTTCTATAGTGGTCACCTGTTTCATGGGTTCAAATTCTATTTTATTACCAAAGAGTAAATGGAGAGGAGGGGAAAGGAGGGGAGGGGAGGGAATGACAACGATCTTCTAGTCCAACTGCCTGACCACTTCAGGGCTGACCAAAAGTTAAAGCATGTTAAGGACATATTGCAAGGGCCTGTCTCTTCACACTGAGCTTGCATCACAATGTTGAGATTCTTTAAATGAATAGAAATAGTC
The DNA here is from genome assembly GCF_929443795.1 of Astur gentilis. Taxonomy (NCBI): domain Eukaryota; kingdom Metazoa; phylum Chordata; class Aves; order Accipitriformes; family Accipitridae; genus Astur; species Astur gentilis. The sequence continues at coordinate 6,382,131 of NC_064893.1, read as the reverse complement.
TGGAAGCGTGAGTAGATCACAGGGTGACTGTGAGCCATAGATAAAAGAGACAAATGCATTCTTGTGTGTCAGGCAACATATTTCCATAGGGAAGGCAAGCACTGTGCAAAGCCCTGGTGCGAACTAACCTGGACCACTAGGGACATTTCTCATTCCTCAGGTTCAAGAAAGATAACTTCTGTCTGGGATGAAGGCAACAAAGACTAAGCAGTTGATTAGGGGCATGAAGGGCCTATAGAAGATGATGACTGGAAGGAGCACTGCAAAGGCTGAGAGGGCTGCCATCACTTTCAAGAAAGATATCAAGGGTGAAGACCAAAGGAGGAAAAGAACTACTAGAGTGCAAGGATAAAGATGGTCAAGAACACAAAACCATTTAGGACTTCTTTCCAAGAGGATGACCTCACCATAAACAGGGTAGCAAATGTGCATTGGTGGGGAATGGTGAGGAAATACTGCATGCTCTCTATGTCTCTGCAAAGTTCATGCAGAGAGAACCAAAAGCCTTTCTTTCACCTCGGGTATCCCCACAACCAAATGAATGTATGTGATATAAATGTCCTTCCTTACATAGTCTGAACATACAGATGAATTTTGGAACCAACGTACAAAGTGACAATAAAAGTACCTTCCTTACTCTTTCAGGACTCAAAATACTAAATCCTAAAGGAAAAAGAGAATTTCCAGGGTTTTACATCAGATGAGAACATATTCCCACAAAGTGAGGTAGGCAAATAACTTCAGAAAGGTTGAAGTCACAAATGAGCTGTGAAAGCCTTACCCCAGGGCTAAAGTGCATTTTGTATCCCCTATAAACACGGCCAATGGGTGTGTTTAATAGAGGAGCTGCGCAGCTTGGTTTCAGTGGGAAAAGGGGATGTGACAACGATAGCAGCAATGGGCTGTTTTCCCAGTTGCGAAGAGTCGTTATTTGCCTGGATGTGCTTTGGGCACGGATCCCAGTGTTCTAGGTCTGAAAATGACCAACCTTTCCACCACACCAGTGTAACCTCCGCTCCCTTTTTCTTCAAAGCCTGACTTATTTCCATGGTGGGCTGTTGGCACCGTCCATCCCAACCTATGGCTCTGGTTACCCTTTGGCTTTCCTCCAGGCTGCAGCTACCGAAATCATCGCTCCTCACACTCCCCGTGTTTGTGTCCAGCCAGGTCAAGTCCCCGGTCCTCCTCGCTGCGGAGCCTCACGGCCGTTAGCTCTGGTGCAGAGAGGGGACAGCTAATAGGGGTGGTCTCTGGGCTGCAGGGTTGGTTTCTGCCACGGCCTGAGAGAAGAGTAACAGCACCAGGTTTGTCCCTGGGAGCCGAGTGGCAGAGGAGGCGTCGGGGACACCCAGCAGCTGGGCCAGTGCATGGCCACCAAGGGCAGGGACAGCCCCCTGGGCCTCCTGGGCACAGGGACAGCCCCCGGGGCCAGCACCCCAAAGGCCTTCCTCCGAAGGATGCTGGGCGGAGGGGCTGCGCGGGGGGGGGCCCCGTCACCCCGGTGTCACAGTGCCAGCAGCCGGCAGTGCAGCAGTCACAATGCCCCGGGGCAGTATAAAAGGGGCAGCCTCCCGCGCCCCGCTGCCAGAGATGGCCCGGGGACAGACCGAAGACATCCGAGAGGAAGACCTTGAGGAGCCGGTGGAATTCCTTGGCGGGGGCTGAGGGAGGAAGACTGGAGACTGGAACAGGCTGCTGGAGGGTCTCTACTGCAACACCATTTCCGAGCAGGGCCATGTTCAAAGCCCATCTGATGGATGGAATCCTGCTTCAACCTTTGGGGAACAGAAGCAAGCCCCTCAGGAGATGTGAAGAACCACCGAGCCCCAGTGGTGCCCGAGGTTGCCGGTTGCCTTTTCAGCTGGATAAGCAGTGGCAAGACCATGGGAATGCCTTCCTGAGGAGCACTGCAGAGCTCACCATCCTCATCACCTGTGGAGCCAGGGGCAGCAGCCGTAAGAAATGGGATGCAGAGATGTTGCCAGGGGTCGCAGTCCTTTGGAGCACCCATGGGTGGCCCAAAGGCGCAGAAAGGATTCTTGCCCCCAAGGTTGATCAGGCTGGGGGCATTTGGCCACTTTCAGAAGCCCCTGAGATGGCTCCAGGTTGAGGGAGAACAGGGCTTGGGCATCTTCCGGCAGGCGTGAGCAGCCTGTGGGACGAGGAGGCGGGTCTTGCTCATGTGCTCAGGGAATAGCCGATCGCCAGCTCTGGGGTCAGGAAGGAATTTTCCCCCGGGGCAGATTGGAACTGGTCTCTGGGGGTTTTTTGCCTTCCTCTGCAGCACTGAGCATGACCACTTGTCAGGGCTCCTCCGGTCCGTTGTGGCTAGGTTACTGCCTGCTGCTCGTGCACCACAAAGTCGGCCTCTCATGCCCTGTAGCTGGGGGGAGGAAGGCTTTTTTTCCCCCACGGTGGCCTAGCAAGTGTCCCTGGGGGTTTTTTGCCTTCCTCTGCAGCACTGAGCACGGCTGCTTTGGGCCATTGTGGCTAGGTGCCCGCTGCTCACGCTCCACAAAGGTGGCCCTCGTGCCCCGCATCTGGGGGGACGAAGCTTTCTGACTCCCGGGTGGGCTCCAAGGGATGCTCCCGGGGGTTGCTTCTTGTCCTCTGTAGCACTGAGCACAGCCCCTTGTCCGGGCTCCTCTGGGCCCTTTTGGTGTGTCCTTGCCTGCTGCTCTTGCACCTCCAAGTCACTGCTCATGCCCTGGCACTCTTGGGCTCTCTTGCACATTGCAAGTTTATAGCAGGAGTGAGCTCTGCTGTTCCCTTGGTTGCATTTCCCCAGGGGTTCTTGCTTGTGCAAACCAGCCTGTGCTTGGAAGGGCTCCAGGCTTGCTGCCCCATCAGGAGCTGCCACTTTCCAGCTCTCTCTCTGTGCAATACAAGCACTGGGCAGGCACGAGAGCACATTTCATGCATCACTGCCCAAGAAGCACAGCAGCGGAGCAAGTTCTGGAAGGCAAAAACTAACTGTGCATTCAAGTCCTGCCTCCAGATCACTGATAGAAATATTGGACAGAAGCGGCCCTAGAATTGAGCCCTCAGGAACAGCACTGGTGACTGGTCACCAGCCAGACGTAGCGCCATTCACTACAACCCTTTGAGAGCTGCCATTCAGCCAGTTCTTCACCCAGCGCACTGTTTACCTGCTCATCCCACAGTTGGACATCTTGTCCAGAAGGATGCTGGAAGGGACAGTATCAAATTCCAGAAAAACTACATCCACCAGCTTCCCTTCACCCACCAGGCGGGTGACCTTATCATAGAAGGATATCAAATTAGACAGGACTTTCTCTTTGTGAACTCCTCTTGACTGTGCCTGACGATTGCATTGTTTTTAAAATGCCTTTCAATAGCACCCAGCATGATCTTCTCCATAATTCTTTGCGGTCCTGAGGTCAGACTAACAGGTCTGTAGTTTCCTGGGGCTTCTTTCAAGCCCTTCTTGTAAACTGGAGTAGCGTTGGCTAGCTTCCAGTCAGCAGGGACCTCCCCAGGCTCCCAAAAGCTTTGGTATGTGATTGAGAGGGGTTCTGCCATAACATCTGCTAGTTCCTTCAGTACTCTGGGATGAATCCCATCAGGCCTCATGGATTTATGAACATTAAATTGATACAAATGGTCCCTTAAAGTGTCAGGGTCCACAAATGGAAAATCACCATTCCCGCAATCGTGGTCCTCCAACTGAGAGGACAGGGCAACCCAAGGTCTATCAGTATTATTAAAGACTGAGGAAAAAAAAACCTGAATGGCTCCGGGTTTTTTTCATGCCTATTTGTCAGGTGATCATTTTCAACAAGTATTGGTCCAATGTTTTCCTTAGAACTCCTCTTGCTATTAACATACCAAAAAAAAAGCCTTTCTTGAGCTTTAGCCCTTTGTGTCTTCCCCCGGCACAGAGGAAGCACAGCTGTGTAACCTTCCTGCAAAGCCTGACCTCTCTTCCAGAGATTGTACAATTCCTTTTTCTTCTGACTTCTAAGAGGAGTTCCCTGTTCAGCCAAGCTGGACTTCTGCCCTGCTTTCTTGACTTCTGATACAAAGGGATTGCCTGCTCCTGTGCTTTTAGAAGGTGGTTCTTAAAAATTGATCAGTGCTTGTGAACCCACAAGCCCTCTAAAGCAGATTCCTAGGGGACACTGCTAAGTAGCTCCTGGAATAACTTCAAGTTTGCTCTCTTGAAATCCAGGGTAGGAACTCTGCTAAACTTTTTTCTCATTACACCAAAAGTTTTAAACTCAACCATGTCATGCTAAGGTTGAGTATGCTATCAGCATGTTGATAATTTTGGATACTCATTTGGGGGATCTAAGAGGTCATCCACATAGGTCTAAGGAAGGCAGAAGGTAAATGCCACATGGGAATTTTGTTGTTTCATTGCCTGCTACACAATACAATTTCTTCTACATTGTGGTGGTATTTAAGTATACCAGTATAATTCTTTTGGGATACTCCCTCAGAATTATAACTGTGATGACAAATGGGGTGCTGGAAAGACACATTCATCTTTCAGAGCTTCAAAGTCTTGTGAGAAAAGATGCCAGGCTGACTGTATTTGTTTATGGTAAGAAATCACTGTCAAATATTTAGGACTCAGGTTGGCCTACTTTGAATTATTTTAATGTGTTTGTGAATATTCCTCTGTATTCTGAGGACCAAATCTGTCACTGATTACACTGATGACCTGGGTGCAGTTCCCACTGAAATGCAAGGGAACTGAAGCTATATGCATTATAAAAAGGCTGTTGCAATTAAACTTCACACCCCTATCCAAGTGTGATTCATAAAGGAGGAAAACAGAGTTTAGTGTAGTACAGTATTCGGTTCCCCCACCATGTGCTCCAAGAAAAGAGTGGATTTTTGTGTGGACTGTAATCTCCAACTGACTACTTAGCTATACAAGAAAATGGGGAGAAAGTGGAAAAAAAGAGGAGAAAAAATTTTATGGATGAATGGCCAGCTTGAAGTTTCTTTAATTATATTTGTTCTTCCTGACCTGAGCAACAGATCTTTGAATTTCATGCATATAAAGAGAAGCAGTCAGTCATTGCTAGCACAAGATCTGGGGCATAACACTTCTTCAAAGTCTGCTGTTATAAAGCAGAAACTATTTCCCCATCTACTGAAAATAGATATGGTTTCTTATCCTAGTTCAATGAATATCTCTATAATAACAGCAAATTATTCCTTCCTGTAATAGAGATCAAGAAGGGGTGCTGAAAATTGTCTCAGAAGTTCATGCTTCACTACTTCAAGCTTCTCTCTTTCTTACCTAGAGGTATGAGAAAGTAACAGTCAGAAATGAAAGGGAGAAGAGATCATTTGTAAGATTCCCCCACTCAGTGCAAAGAACTCTGTCCATCAGTTTGCACCAAAGAAATTACAGAGGCCAGGCTTTTATGAAGCCCCTAATCCTAACATGAAACCCCCAAATACAAAGCCAGTTCTACTAAAAGGATGGTGCTGTATAAGAGGATTTGTGGGTGCATGATTTGCTGCATCATATAACCCATAAAAAAGAAAGGGCATCACAGGGATGTAGATTAAGGAGTACAAGAAACTATAAGAAGATGTTGACCAGCAGCCTGTTGATCATTCTCCTTACTTATGTAGTAGAGGAGATTTCCAAGTGAGATTTTGGAGGAGAAGAGCTACAGAGATTTGCCAGTATGTCTGGGAAGACTTCTGAGAACAGATAAACAGATTTGAATATTAGGGGAAGTCACAAAGGTGCCTGTTACAACAGCCAGGCAAGATTCAGATGGTCAGTAGTTGATGATAGGAAAAATTAATTAATCTCTTCCGACTAAACAGGACATGATAGGCTCCATCACAGGATGGACTGTGAAGAACTATGTGAAAGGGAAGACAGATTAGCATAAGAGGGAAGAGAAAGCAAGATGCATAGAGAAAGCAACCCAATCAGAGCAACCCAGACAAGAAAAAAAAAGTATCAAATATTGTTGTATAAAATATGTGAGTAAACACTGGTATGTATTAGGCCTGGTAACCATACTTTTTTTCTTGTATAGCAACAGAGCCTAAGCACTTTCAAAAAACAAAACAAAACAAAAAAACCCTATACTTGCACAAAAATTCTGTGTATTTTTACATAGCATAAAGGTGCCTTCCAGCAATACTTAGTAATTCAGTGCTATGAAGAAGAAATTGTTTCTTGCCACAAGTTAGGTGAACAATATCCTGTCTTTTAAATTAAGTCCTATGCTTTTCTAATACCAAGGAAAATAAGAGAAGGTAGTCTAGGTAGAAGAGATCCTCCAGACTCTTGCCCTGTAGAAATGCACAAAAAAGAACTAGCAGTGACACTAAATGTATTATGAACTGGTGGATGATGAGAAAGATTATGCTGTAATTTTCATCACTTAGGAATTATAGAATATTAGTACCTTTAGTAAAGGCCCCTCTAGATTGACAATTTAACTACAACATTGCCTAATAATTATACAGGCAATATGAAATCTTCAGCAGCTTGTCTACTTTTCACTCTTATCTGCAATCTATTATACTCTGTAGTCTCATAAACAGATATAAAGAAAATGGTTCTGATTTTTTTAAGGCATCACTAAAAATGCTAATTAAACCTATAATGATGGGTCTACTGAGGATAGGGCATCAAATGCACAAGCTCAAGGATAAAATGTCACACTGGGCCAGTGCTTGAATTTAGAGAAGGACCAGCCAGTTCTTGATTATCATAGTTTCATGCTGCATTTGTAGTGTATTTTGCATTGATTTATGGTAGACTGAAGAAAATGTTGTGGAATTTCATTTGCAAGTGGGAAGTTTCAACAGAATGAGTTTTTCTTTAGGGTAGTATTCAGAGGAGACCAATAATTGGTATTTATGGCATTTGTCGATCTTTAAGACATGTCTATGAAAAGATTAAACCACCCAAACTCCCTTTTAAAGTAGCTTTTGTATTCACTGCTATCTTATTTGCTTGATTAAGTGCTTTCATCACTTCATTTGTGTGCATGTTAGCAGTGTCTACACTCTGGCAGTTTCAACTGCTTGCAGTCTCCAGAGACAAATATACTTTTGCATTTCTTGCACCTATAATCAATATTTTCTTGTCAGTCATACAGGCTTGACTGCAGAAGATAGTTGTTTTACTTGCTCATGCTGCAACAGGTGATGGGCAAACAAGGGATGCACCTACTGTGCTCAGTAAAATATGTCATTGATATTACATGAGAAGTGTACTCTCAGGAGGGTTTTACTAGGCCTGTAGAAGAAGTTCATGTGTGAACGTGTGAAACGCTGGGATCATTTGCTCTTCATGGATAATTTGTACGTTAGGTATGCAGTAGCAACCACTTAAATGTATAACCTCAGGGTATAGTAAATCTTTTTATTTTAGTGGCACCTACCTCCACAGGGATTTCTTTCTAGACCCTTGTCATAAATTGGTTTGAAGCAGATGTGTTCATTAATTGGGTCTAATAATGATTATAATTTATTCTCTCTCTACTGCCTGGGATTTTATTCACTATAGAGTCGTCATTTTATGAAGTGCTCTTCTTGAAGGGTAGGCTTGGTGGGGCTCCATCTTGCAAATAACTGATATACTGAAATCTATCCATTTCAGTCCAGGAGCACTACTAACATTTGATAGTAAGGATCAGCAGGATTGGGTCCAACAGGTTTAATATTGTTCTGAAGTACAATAAATTTGCTGGTTTTACCATATGAGTTTAAGCAGTCATTGATGTGATATAGAAGAGCTTTTAGACTTCTGAGTTTTTGTAGCATTCGCTACATATCAAGGTGCCACGATCAGATCACTGGTCAGCCTGTACCAGGGAAAGAGACAGATAACACACGTGGTGTGAACGCCAACTTCCGCCTTTTATTGCGCAGCTAATTCCTTTTATACTAACAAGGGTAGGCGGGGTTACAGATGCGTCATAGGGCTGCGACTAACCCTCCATCTTTCCGTGACATCGCGAGATCTTCCGAACACCAAACCCTACAGTTTTCACTGGAACTGTGGATACTTTTATTTTCAATAGCAACAAAAAGCCTGGCTGGCTCAGATAACGTTCTTTGAATAGCATTTATGTAATAGCAACTTGGCACTATGTGTATTTGTTTGAAAAGATAATTGATGATATTTTAGGGTTATAACAAATAGCTCTTCTTAAATACATCCTTTTAAAAAAACTGGCTGTATTTATCATGCTCAGAATCTCAGCCTAAAAGCTTTCATTATTGTTAAGTCAAGCTTTTACACAACTAATGATTAGTAGAAAAATTTCTGGAACTTCATTTTTACTTTATTGCCAATCATGACATTTATTATAGAATGGTTTGGGTTGGAAGGGACCTTAAAGATCATCTAGTTCCAACCCCGCTGCAGGGACACCTTCCACTAGACCAGGTTGCTCAAAGCCCCATCCAACCTGGCCTTGAACAGCTGGTTTTAAATATAAATGTTGAATTTTATTTTAAACACAAATGCTCTCAGCTTGGTTTCATCCTTGTTGCTTTCCTCCTCCTCTCTGCTGCAGTCTTTGGTGATCGTGTTGGTTTCCACCCATTCTCTGAGTCTTTTATCTATATACTATTTTCTGTACCCAGATGTTTATGTGCTAAAACAGATTGTGGTTTTTGCCTTTTCCCTGGGTAACACTATGACATCTGTATTTAGTTTTTTGCTGCTGTTGTTGTTTTCAAGTGTGTGCTGCCATCTATGGAGTAATCATTGAAATAAGTGTGATATAAAAAGATGTTTTATCAAAATATTATGGAAAACAAGATCTAGCTAGTGGAGAAGGTATCATAGAGCAGTTGGCCAGATCTCAAGTATTCCTGTTTCTCTGTAGTCCCAGATTTCACAGGTGAAAGTATGCTGTTTAGAAAATCAGCAGCTTCTAGGAGATAAGTTATTCAGTAGATTCATTTATAGTGGACAAACTGTCAGGGCAGCCTGAAAATTAGAATAAGGTTGCTTTGTCCTCTAATCCTGTAACCTGTTCCTTTTCCTTCCCTGTTACCTTTCACATGGCCTAGTCCTTCAGCAGTTTCTGAGGTCTGTTTATTATATCTTTCTTCATTTGCTTTTTAAAGCTTAATTTTAATTCCTTGTTCTTCCCCAGCATCTTGTTAACTGTCTTTGTGCCTCTCCTCTGTGTCCAGTTTCAACCTGCCAGGTTCCAGGCTTCCCTCCTTCAGATCCCTTCGGAATGCAGTACTGAAGATCAGTCCCCATTCTCTTTCTCTTTCATAACATTTCATTGCTTGATATCTATTTTAAAGTATACATTTATTGCATACATTTATTCAAGTTGGTCTGGAAAGCACTTGTAGAAGTAATTTTCTCTATACTTTTATGAAGTGCCTGTGGGGTATCTGTGCATGCGTAGAAGCTACCAGCTTTTATCTTGATACTGTTCATAAGCTTTTCAGCTTGCAAACTTTTGACTAAGGATTTTAGTGTCTTACAACCTTGAATAAGGTTAGGTATATGAGTTCCTGGCAATCAGAATTCCATTCATTTGAGTTAGGAGGTGTGACAGAGAACAACTATGTCTTTAGGTCTTTCCTCTGCAAAAAGGGGGTTGGAGTGGGTTTATATTTAACCACCACTGCTTAAATGCTTTATTATAACACAAGACATTAGAATCAAAAGGAAAAGTTTAACCTATATGGATGAAGTATTATTAAAAACATCTTCTTATATTTTTTTCTTATTGCTGAACTTAGAAATTGATCTTATTTCCCAGCATCAGAGACAAAACGAAGAAAAAAAAAAATCAATGCTGAAGATTGATCAATGTTTTTCAAAACTGACTTAATAAGATAAAAATCAATGCAGCTGTATTATTTGCCATTATTTTATCACCAGTATCATTCAAACATGGTAATATTTGATTCTTAAGTTAAATGTGAAAATATTTCAGTTACCTCCTACAGAGGCAAAAATACTTAAGAAGGAAGGATTTATTTAGTCAAAATTTGGTTTTCTTTTTAATCCTAATTTTGGAACTTTGAGTTCTGCAGAAACTGAAAACAGTTTCATATTTTAAGTGCCAGTATATAATTGTTCCTTTAATCACAGAGACTTAAATAGAACAAGTTATTACTTATATTTGCAAATTGCAAGCTCTGATCCTCTCTTCCTCCTGCAAATAGTAGTTCCATCTTGCTTTGTTGAAAGATCAGTACTCAAAAATTTGGAGGTAAGCTTGGGCGCCTCATTTCCCCCATGGCAGACTCACAGTGCTTCGAATTTAGAGCCTTACTGTACAAATGCATTGGCTGATTAATTTTTTTTTTTTTTCAAAAATGAGTGGGTTATTTGGGGGGTGTTGTTTGTTTTTTCCCAGTGATCATTTCCCTTTTCTGTCCCCACTGTGCCTAATAATATTAAGATCCCTTATTGATTTATTTAAAGAAAAGTCTTAAAAACTGTCTTGTGTAATATCAGTGAACCAATCCCTAAGCCATGAGTTTGGCTTAATAGTTGAGACTTTTTTAAAAAAATAATTTGCATTTAAATATTTCAATTGCTGCTTACTTGCTGCCTTGGGTTTAGCCCTTTGGGCTCCTAGTTTGAAATTTCTTGTAACAACTGAGGGCTAGAAAATGTCCTTTTAGGGAAGAAAGTCAAGATTCTCAGGTAATTACTGGGATGTGTGAACTGGGATTTTAGGGAAGTATCAGACATTGAAAGATTCCTGATAAAATCCTGGATATTGGCAAGCCTCTGGTAATGGCATCTTTTGTTTTAAAGATTTATTTCATGAGCACAGAAAGGCGGCTTTCTGCATAAATTTCTATTGAATTGAATCCCTATCTGGAAGCTGGGCCAGAATGTCATAAAATAGGAAATGAAAACCTAATAGTAGGTAGACACAGGTTTTGAGAATACAGGACTTAATCTGGTTCTCTCTTGGGCCTGTTACTTTTACCTCTCTTTTTCATATTCCTTTACTCATTGATACATGTAGTGAGTGTGCTCCTCTCCTCAAGTAGCTCTGAGCAGCAATATGTACATTCATTGAGAACAGGCAGTCCCACCCCTTCATTCTCTCCTTCATCATCAGCTTCATTATAGACAATATCTGCAACTGCATAACAAGAGAGCTTGTACTTGTAACTCTCCTCTCCCTTTCCTCCTCCCTCTGTACTGTGAGAGAGAAGTAGCATGGCATATTGCATAGCTAAAAGGTTATCAAGCCTGAATTTGTTACACCTCTGACTTCGGCAGGCAAGCATTTGCAACCACTATAGAAATACATGGCTCATCACCACATGAAGCTGGACACCCTGAGAAGATAGATGATATTGGATTGGTTTTCTTGTTGCTCTGCAAACAATCAAACAGGCTTAAGCTATGCAATCTGATACTCCCTAATTGACAGCTTTTCCAAGGTGCATTTGTTAACTGAGAGCATGACATGTATTGAAGTTGTTTCTTCATAATGCATTTGGCATTAACAGGAGAAGCTGTCGAACGCCTCAGACATCAACATCTCAGCAATAAGATATTTTGCCTCCAGGTTTGACTATATAACTAGTGACTTTATATTTGCAAGGGCATTTGGAATGAGCATATGAGAGGACAGGACATAAGAAAAAAGCTTAAATACATTCCCCAAAAGAAAATTTGTGAGAAAGTATTTTTGCTGCTTGGGACATTTACCTGAGTTTCACAGTTCAGCTGTTCTTTTTTCTTTTGGTATAAAACCTTGGTTTCTTGCTTAACAAAGTACTTGCTGAATACTTATTGGGTTTCAGAGAGTTCTTTTATTTTAGTAGATTAATAAATAGGCATATGTGATTTTATTTATAGTGATGAAGAATTTGTGTGTAAAAGACATGCTCAGGGGTTTAACTTGCCTGTGCATCCACAAGAGGATAAAATAAAACCCCCAAAATCCTCTATTTCAAAGAATCCTAACGTTTCCCCCAGATGAAGCCCATGTTTGTTTTAAGGAATAAATTATCTGTGTAGAAGAGGCCCGAGGATGATTTCTCCACTGATCTTGTCACTGTTTCGCATTTGCTATTTTCTTGTAGCTAGTTTTCATAAACAATTTCTCGGTTTCTTAGAACACAAATTGTGCCAGAACTCTAACATTCAGGGTGGTTTATTTGCGTTTTTTTCACTCTGTAAAAGATTTCCACTATCTACTCTTCCTTGCAACTGTTCATATGCTGATACCTCACAAGATGTTCACACAGGGTCTATAAGTACTAATTAAGAGCTTGGTCACAAATCCATCATCATTAATAGCTGGTGCTTCTCCTGCATCCCATGAACTTGATAGTTACAAGATGAATTTATCTTAGATGTACAAAAAATGTATTTTAATTTCACTTTGTTCTTCTTACTTTGTGTAAGCATGTTGCTCTAAATATTTAGGTTAATTTCTCTAGCACCTAGTTAAGTTTCTGCACGTATTCGTCCTTCTGGAAAGAGTACATCCCTGAAGAAGTACATGAAATTTTACAGATGTTGTCAAAATAATGAAGGAGTTTCAGTGGTGCTTTGACTAGCGTTGTTTAGGAAGTCAAACACAGATGTTTAGATAAGGAAAAACCCAAATGAATGGGTCAGGACGCCTTCATTTCACAAGAATAAAGAGCCTAGCTTTGACAGAAGTACCTCTTCCAAAAATGCCAGGGAAGAATGAGCAAAGCCAGATTCTCCTTAGAAAAGCCCAGAAACAAACTTTTTGAAAGCCCTGAGGTCTGGAACCTAAGCACACGTCTCTCCTCTCTCTGTAAACACCAATGACCTGAATTCCTGCAGCCAAATATTCCTGAGCCTTTTGGGGACACTCTGGACCTGTCTCCATCTAAGTACTTTCTGTTTTATTTGCAAGATCTGTTGGCAAATGCCATTTGCATCCCTGGTGAGCACTGACTCTAGAGGCCCTTCTGTCTTGCAGGGCAAGCACAAGTTGCATGTGGACACGGGACTGGAAGGCACCTGGTGTGGCCTCATCCCCATTGGGAATTCCTGCGAGAGCGTGACCACGACAGGCCTCAGGTGGAACCTCAGTAAGTCAGACACCTCCGGGATGGTGGGTTTGACATTATCTTAACTGCACATTTACACCAGTCTCACCAGTGCTGAAGGGCCTTAGGTGTTTGAAGGTGTAGCATGGCACTGAATCCCTGCCAGGCCATTTTTTTCTAGAAATGAAGGGGGTTTTTTTTAAAAAAGGAAGATAAATATATTTAAACCTGAGATATCGCAGGCAGAAACATGTTTTCCATTTGGGAGTCATTGTGCTGTTTAAATAGAACATTTGTTGAGGTCATGATACATTACCATCTTAATACATTGCCCTCCAGGGAGGGGAAGCTGCAAGTGCCTAAACTCCTGGTTATAAGCCATAAAGTTACAACAGACAAATAATAATGTGATACAGATTATTAAAGCTACCTCACTTCTCCTGAACTTCATCATGTATATTGTCTGTTTGTCAACTCTGAATGAATAGATCTTTTTCTTATTTTAAAGTGGGAAAAAGTACATTTGATCTAGAACAGGAACATTTATCGGTAGAGAAAGGAGGTTTCTTGACCAAAAAAATTGAAACAATCTTCATCCTTCTGCCCCCTTCTCCCACACTGAGTCATTTAGGAAGTATTTACTCGGGAAAATAATGGGATATTTTAGATAAAGTTTCATTAAAACTTAACAGAACCAAAGGAGTAATTGAGAGGCTCGGGTCATGCAATCTGATTTACATGGCCAGACTTTAGAATCATCCCATGTAGAAAGGGCACATGGTTCTCAAGTTTGCAGTGAAGTGCCTTCATTGGCTAATAATTAATCTGAGGTTGATCCACTGTGCTGGCCAGCAGCAGGTGTGCTAGTCCAGGGCGTGTCTTGTTCCACTGAGTGTTTGAGCATGTGCAGTGAAGGAGGTGGTAGGCATTAGTAGCTCACTAATGATAAAAAAATATAAATATGGCATTAATTTCAGGATGTGAGAGACTTGCCAAGTAAAGAGCTCTCTGGCTAGTGATGTTTTCATCCTTTTAAACTGGAGTGTAAGCTGAATGTATTGTGTAAGGGATGTTCTCTTAATTTGAAAGAGTCAAATATTTTCATTTGTACTGATAAGTACAGTTGACAAGTAAGGTTCTGAATCTTCCATCTGCTCATCTCATGTTGTACAGTGAATTTTGTGGCCTGTTGCACTGAGGGACTACTCATTTCTCAGTAAATGTTCTACCTTCCAGACCGAGGTGAAAGAAGCTCAAACCAGCCTCATGCTAATGAAGGGAGCATCCCTGAAGCCTATGTCACTTTGCAAAAGGGTAGTCTGTGGATCAAAATGTGGTAGATGCTGTGAGGTTGCAGTCCTTTTTTGTGGCTTTGATTTTTGGTTTAGAAAGTTATTTTTCAGATACATCAGATTTTTTTTTAGTTTAATGACATAAATTTCATCAGATTTACAAGGGGCTCATTAGAAAGATGGTAATTTTAAAGATGACCTGTTTGCTCCCACAAATGACATGGCTTTGTTGCTACTAAATTATGATTGCCTGATCTTCTGAAGCTAAGGAGAAAGGGGTTACTAGTCTAGCTGTGCCAGCTGGAGGGGAACACAGCAGGAGGTGCAATGGTAACAAATGGTAAGTTTGCATCTAGGATTGGGCTGAGATACCAGTTTCTTCCATGTTTATCTGTCTAGTTGTGCTGTAATAAACTTCTTCAGGTTACTTAGAGATATGGACCTAGGGGGATTTTTATTACACTTAATTTGGCCTTTTTTCTTCTTTTTCTGGGGGACAAAAAAGTATTCAAGTGACTGTTTCCCACTTGTTTCATGTTAATGTGACACCACCATCTCTGCTTCTCCTAGTCCTTGTTGCTGTTTCCAAGAGGAAACCTTGGACCTTTACAGTGTTTTCCTTAGTGATGAGTACACTGTACCCCATTACAGGCTACACTGTTAGTCTCAGTATTCACATTTCTCACAGGCTGTAGTTCCTCCATTTATTTCTCTGCATTATCATCACAGATATATAAACCCAAAAATGATCTGGTCTTCCTTGAAGGTGTTTAATCCATCTGAGACACCAAGGTCATTACAACCTGAAACTGCTCTTGTGCCCAAGTGACTGGAGCTAACCTTTACTCATCCAAATACAGATTTTGAATCAGGTTATTGTTCAGATACTGATAAATTAAAAGGTAGTTGCATCCCCCAAAAGGGAAACCAATATCTCAAATACAGCATGTAGTTAGTTGTTTGGTTGGATTTTCTCCCTAATAAATAAGCCTTATATTCAGATAACCTAAGTTTGATATTAGCTTTCATTTGTTAATGACTTCTGTGCTGCCTGTGGTTCTGCAGTAACTTTTTAAAATGTTAGTCCTCCTGTAAATTTTGATGGAAAAGCAAAGGCTCACCTGGGAAGAAAAGGGAATAAAAAGATACTGAAGTGTGACATGGATGTCAGCATTGCTGCTGACAGCTGGCAGTGGCAGAGCTTTCCCTGTTCATTCGTTAATGGCACTCTGAGCACACACTTTCATAAACCTCAATGAATAAAATTGTTTGGTTATAAATTCATTTTTATGTGTAAATCATGAAAGAAATGGAATTTTTAAGCCAAACATGACATGAAAAGCCTTTTTCTTCAGTTTGTTATGGAATTAATTGAATATGACCTAACAAATTTGGTTTTAAAAAGTAATTTTTGAGTCCTCAAAATATTTGTTTTAAGTAACTGGGTGATAAATTAATTCCGGAATTTCAGTTGTGTCTGAACAGTCAAATATGATGCGTTTGGTGAGAGGGGAGCCCTCATTTTTGCAAACAGTAATTTCCAGCAACTCAAAATTCAAATAACACTGCAGTACAAGAAAGAGCTGGCTTCGCATCAAGGTTTTTAATGTTTAACACTGATTTCCATCTGAGCATATCTAGATTACTCTGCTGATTAAAATTTGTAAAACCTTCAGTGGGTGGTCAGATGTTATCTGTGTCTAATCTACAGGTGCTGTCATGAGACTTCATAGCTTCTGAATAGAAAAAGACAAGGATAAATACCTAAGAAAGACAGAAGCTGTGTATTGGGGTTGAGAGTAGGCAACGAAAGCTCTCATTTCAATGGCTGAATTAGGTAAACCTGAAATCTGTAAATTATTCTGCCAGGAGAGAAACAGCGATGTCTTGATTATATTTTTAATATTGCAGAATTCAGTATTTTTTGTGTGTCTGTGTGAGGATGCAACATGTATGCATGCTTTTATGCATGCTTATCTTACCTTAGTTATTTGCTAGCACTTGGCACAAACAGAACTTTCATTTATTTTAGTTCTCATCCTATGGGTGAAAGAACTTGGAGAAGAAAGTGGAAAATTGATTAGAGAAAATATTTTTTATCCATACTTGCTATTGTGTAGCACACATTCAGAACACATTATAAACATATTCTTTCTACTCTCAAAGGGATACAGATTTTTTTTCTCTATTAAAATATGATTTACAGCACAGGAATCAGATAATGTTTTATCTGATTTGACTCACCTGGCTGCTTGCTGATAACAGCTCTCATGTCTAATAAATAAATAACGAAAAATCCAATAATGCCAGAATTACCCAGCATTCTTCATTAGGTCCTCAGTGGTGCTTTCATGGAAGGTTAATAAGAATGAAGGTAGAAATCAACTGCACTGCTCATTGAAGAAGAGGTTGGAGGGTAATGGTAGGCTTTTCTAGGAAATGGTTCCTTTTCTAGGAAATTGCTGTAGAAAATAATCTTGCCAACTAATTTACTCTTCATCCCTATGGCCTTTGATATGCTGTATGTCATACCTGTACTGAAAATGTCAGCATATATATATATATATATATAAACTATGTGTGTATGTGATTGTGCTTTCCAGATAATTTTCATGCAAATTTGCTTCTTTGGGCACGAAGTTAAATTGCTGTAAAATGCTACCATTCAAAAAAGTCCCACTGTCATTTCACTTCAAAAGACAATAGCAATAACAATGAGAGCAAGATCTGTCTCTAACTGTAGCAACAGAGCATCCACTGACTACTAACTTCACAGGTAAACAGGATCCCAAATCTTTCTGATGCTGTTTACATTGTTAGTAAAATTGAAATGTTTGCACTGTTTTCCTCATTGTTTTACTTCATTGGGGTTTTGTTGACATTGCATTGTGAATGGAACAAAAAGATTACAAAAGCAGAGGAGTTTTATGTTTTAGGAGAATTCCGAGTCTAAACGACCAAAGAAAATGAGTAACTCCTTAAAATAAGTTAGACTGTGAGGGACTCTTCTGGGAAAGGCTGTAAATTAAGATGGACAGGTATCTGTGTGCTAGTGAAGCTGTTTGTATAAGCACTCTGTAACCTGCTTCATAACTGAAATAGTTTATATGGCACATATTGTGGCCCCAGTTCATTCTGAGGCAAACTAAGCAGCAGTCCCAGGAGTAGGTCTGTTTTCAGTGGCAGAGTAAAAAGCTTCACAGCTGGATTCCCCTCTCCTCTGCTTTCCTCTCCTTCCCTCCCTTCTCATGTTCTTCACTGGTAGAAGACTCCCAGTCCATCAACTGGGATCTAGCTTCAGAGCTTCAGTGATGTATTTTCTCCCTTATTCGTTACAGTTCTAAGACCCTGGGTAGGGCAGGGTGACAGAAATAGTGCTGCTGCTCCTGAAGCTTCAGGTGATTTTGACCTTTTGCGAGCTATTTGCCTGCAGGAGTGCTATCTGCCTTCCAGGGTCACATCATTTGTTACAAGGCAAGGCCTGCTGAAATACTTTCCCAATAAAGCAGATGTTCTGATGGTGGCAGCCTGGCATCCCACTGGTTTACTGCAAGTCAGCAAAAGCAACAATGAGGCCATTGCTTAGCATTGCATGAAATGATTTCAAACCAAAAAGACCATTTGGCGTACATTAAAGGACTGATGAGCACAGAGCTCAGTTGTGCTGGGGCCCTAAAGCTGTATTTGCATTTTTTTTTTTCTGAACAGCAGCTTGAACACCCAGTCAAACTTTGTGAAGGGGCTTGAAATGGGGATTTGAGGTAATACATTCATTCCATTTCCACATATTTCAGTGAATGTTTGGAATTAGTGGGAGGGAGATTTGGTTCCAGCTCTTTAGCAAGGTAGCAGGGTCCTGGCATTCAGTTTGGAAAGGCTGCTTTAAGGTGATAAACAGATATGATCTTCCAGATCACACTGTTGGGGCAACATTACTGCTGTAGGACTCCACTTACGGAAAGATTCATGTGAGTACCTTGGTTCTGAACTAGCTCAAGCCACTTCCAGCGGTAAGTTTAGCCCAGTTGGATGGCCGTCTTTAATGGGACATAGGGAGTGTGTATATGATCCTTCCATACAGCAGTAATAGGCAGTAATTGCCAGGAAGGGGTAGAATAAAAAAATCACAGAGAGACTTCTCCAGCACAGCTATGCACCGAGCAGATGGCTCTCCACAACCTAATACCATCCTGAGGTAAACTGGAGACACTTATTTATATCTAGCTACATTGCCGTGGCACATTGCAACTATGGAAACTAATTTCATTGTTAATACAGAGATGAGAGGGTTGTCAAGAGAGCAAAATGCTGTTTTTTCCCTTGCATGCCCTGTGTTACTTCAGTCCCTCCTTCCGCTAATGGAAACGTAACCTGGAGGTATGAGGAAGTAGGTGCTCTGCTTCAGCCCAGCTTTGGTGCAGATAATCCTCATCTCTCTGGTGGCAGTAGATTGCTGAGAATACTAAAGTCGCATCAAAATCAAAAGCAACCAGCTGCTACTGAAGGATATGAGTTGTAAAGATAAAGCATCTTTCTGGGGAAAAGAGAGATCTGCAGAGAACCAGAGAGCTACCATTTAGATTGGTGGGGGTCCAAAGTAATTCTGTGGATTTCAGCGGTGGCTCTGAATTTTCATTGGTGAGTGCGGGGACAGAATTTGTCCAAGAGACCTTTGAGTTTATACTAAAGACACTTAACCCTAAAGGTATTCTCATCAGTCAACCTGCCCATATGGATAGTGGGAAATCATCTCATTTAGACAATGGCAGAGGCAAAGCTGAAATGTAATGGTGTACTTGCATGAAAGTCAGTGAAAAATTGGCCAGAGTACAAATGCTCGTTTGTCATATCCCTTGCAAATATACTTTAATTGTTTTCATATTTAAATGCCCAGAATCAGCCGTAATAAATGTAAATGTCACACTGCCGAGAGATTACCAAAAACAAAAAAGCTCTCTGAGGCACGTGAAGAGTTATTGCCAGTTCCCAAGGTCTCTGCAGAACGACAAAAGGGCAAGGACCGTTAGGAGAACAAATCAATCATGTCTGGCTGGAGTGTCCCAGAGTTAAAAAATGAGATGCATTTGTTTGCGGTGACTCAGTTAATGAACAAGTGGGCTATTTAGATTTTGGGGGAGTTGTTCAAGCAGGTAGGCATTACCATTAAGAATTGACTCCTCCTTTCCAATTTGTTTATGGACCTTTTAGTTGTGTTTATATTTTAGTACATACTGGTGTATGTGATTGATCTCTTCTCCCCAAAAACATGACACTGAGGGAAATTATTTCCTCTGCAGTGATCTATTTCTGTACCTTAATGGCAAACAGTTCTGGCTATTCCCTCTACAGTGTCTCAATTCTTCATTTGCTGCTCCCTTTGTAAACACTTGGCATGTTGTATCTGAGGGGGCCCTGCTCTCTCCCAGTTTTTGCCTTTTTATGTTTGTGGAAAAGAAGAGGTGGATTTTTCCTTGCTGTTATATGAAGTTCTGGAGAGGACAAAAGTCTGGTGGATGTCGTCACTGACTTGTTGGATGCTTCTAAAAAGTTATGTTTTGGCTGCAAGTTGTTTGTGGCATCCTGACTTGTAATTAATAAGCCGTTAATAACTGACTGTAGTGACTGTGCTCTGGAACTATTAATTTTAAACATACACACCAATTGCAGACCACTAAGCAAATCTGTTGTTTTCAGGTGAGTTGAAAAATACAGATTTCTGATAGATGAATACATGTCTTGCTGTAGAAGCAGCTGTGGCTTCTTCTGGGCAGTGTGTTAGTTTTGGCTGGGGCAGAGTTAATTTTCTTCATAGTAGCTAGTATGGGACTATGGTTTGGACTTGTGCTGGAAACAGTGTTGATAACACAGGGATGTTTTGGTTACTGCTGAGCAGGGCTTACACAGAGTCAAGGCCTTTTCTGCTTCTCACCCCACCCCACCAGCGAGCAGGCTGGGGGGGCTCAAGGAGCTGGGAGGGGACACAGCTGGGACGCTGACCCCAGCTGACCCAAGGGATATCCCAGACCATATGACATCATGCTTAGCATATAGAGCTGGGGGAAGAAGAAAATGGGGGACATTCGGAGTGATGGTGTTTGTCTTCCCAAGTAACCATTACGTGTGATGGAGCCCTGCTTTCCTGGAGGTGGCTGAACACCTGCCTGCCGATGGGAAGTGATGAATTAATTCCTTGGTTTGCTTTGCTCGCATGCACGGCTTTTATTTTACTTATTAAATTGGTTTTATCTCAGCCCATGAGTTTTCTCACTTTTATTCTTCTGATTCTCTCCCCCATCCCACCAGGGGGGAGTGAGCGAGTGGCTGTGTGCTGCTTAGTTGCCAGCTGGGGTTAAACCACGACAGGCAGTAAATACACATGTGGGAGTCAGGGCAACAGCAGGAAGCAGAAGAAAAAAGAGAGAGAGTGGCAAAACTGGGATGTGAGGAGATCTCATTTGGGATTAGAAACATGTTTTGGAGAGAAGAAAGGGCATATATGAATACAGAGGTTGAGAAAATGAGAGCAGAGGTGTTTTAAATAGACAGTTGACATCTTCCCTTTTGAAGCACTGAATTGAGACCAAAATTTCTCGGTCTTGTTATTTCTCTGCTGTTAGCAATCTCCCTCGTTTTCCACTGCTGTCCAGGCATAATAACCTACTTCTACTGTGAGTAAACTGGTCAGCTCAAGTGATGCAGGCTTGTCCACAGGATCTGCCTGGGTATTGATCCAACAGCAAAGGATGGCATTAGACATTTGATTTGAAAAGAAGGAAAACTCTTTATTTGCACTCTTATGGCTACCAATTCAAGATTCTGAAATTAGGGAAAACCAGAAACAGAGAAATAAAATTAATCAGTGGGTTTGGGTGTAATCATGGTTATAGATTCAGGACACTGGCATCATTCAGTGTCCCAGGTGTATTCTCTGGGAATGAATCTGGAGCCGTAGTTGAAGGTGCAGATGTGTACAATCTCAGACTCTCCCACTGCAGAAATTGAGACAGCTGGGAGGAATAAGGTGAAGTACTGCTGAAATGTGGGATTTTCTTGTGGTTCAGGCTGTTGATTGTCTCGAGTTTTTACTCTCTGTGAGTACTTTAGCTACTTGTAAGTTAGCTGTTCATTTTTCTTAGCACTCGAACTGAGCTCTCAGCACCCTGACCTTCCTGAGAGTTCTGCCTTGGTCCTGTAAAGCATAGGATACTCCAAAATGAAAGCTGTGGTATCATCTTTAAGATACTCACTTTTGACATTGTGTCTGTGCCTTTGCTCTGGAACAGTTTAACAGGTGCAATGGCATTATCAGTTCTGTTGTAACAAGCAACATACAGAAGCCCATGAGGAATTTAATATGCGTGCATTCAATGCAGATTAAATCTATGCAGTAAATAAGACATAAAGCCCTGTGATGAACCAGAGCTCAAAGTGTGTTAGTTAAGAGTATACTATTTACTGAAAGAGTCTAGCCTGCTTGGTTAATGTGACTGTGTAATTAAAGGATGAAAGCTAAAGAACCTGAATTTACATTTCACATGGAAACTTTAATTCTGGCATCCCATAGCTCTCAAGTCCATGACTTTGCAGCCTTAGCATTTCTTAAGAGTCCTCTTCCATGTGTATTATATCCAAGTTAATGTGGGTCCATGTGTTATTAACAGGCAACTGTATGAAGCATGTCACATTGTATCAATACAAGTCTAGGTCAGTATGTGGTAGCCAAGTTTCCTGTGTTATCTACATTTTGAAGCTTTTCCTTGTATTTAATAAGAAAATATTGATAAAGCCAATAAAACTTTTCAAACAAGTCCAAATATTTTTAGTATATTTTAAGTTGGTGGTGATACATATCATAAAACAAATAGTAAATCCAAATAAATGGGGGTGGAATGCATGTCAAGAGATCTTACAATCCGTATATCTTTCCTGTGGCATCACTCCTGAAAAACCTAAAAAAAAGATTCCTCTTTTGTAAGCTTTCAGCTTGGGGGTTCCTTCATAACAGCTTCTTCAGAAAGTCTGCTCCAATTAGAATTTTTTTTCCCTTCTGTATTCTGCAGATACAGTATGCGATAAATATATTCTCATGCTGTTAAGCATTAGAACACAGCATTTATAATCTAATTGCCAATAAGAAATCTCAGAACTATACATTTAGGTTTCCCAAGCGTAGGGCATAACTATAATTTACATAGGCACCAGCAATACCACTGTATCACCGCTGATTGGCATGCCATTTAATGATGCTGTTTATAAGACAATTTTCTAATCAGCTGTGTGAACACTCATCAGGAGCTTGCTTCTTGATTTAAAGCAGAGGAGTTGGAGAGAAAGATAGGGTTTGTTATGCTTATAAAAACAAACTAGGAAAAAAAAAGCAAGTTATAAAGACAAATATCAGGGGTTTGTTTGTTTTTTTTTTTTAATAAAGCATTGATACAGTTATATTAAAAAAAAGCAAAACAATTATAGAGAGCTTTGAGATCATGAATCTGGATTATACATTTAAAAGCTCAGTGCACAATTAAAAGCTGTGGTGTGAATGAGTCAGTATTGTTCAGAGTATTTCCTTTGTGTATTCTGAAATTGGGTGATGACAGCTTAAATGTTGACATTCTGGTTTTTAACAAGTGTTATATTTCCAGCCATCATTTAATAATAATTACGTGATCTGATATTGCAGATATTCTGTTGGGTCTAGTCAGTTGAAGCTAAAGCATGGTCAGTTTTCATTTGTTTCACATGTCAAATTTTAGTTTTCATCCCAATAAATTTAGCCAACCCTCTCTTCCACTCAAAGAATAATTAATTATTCCTTGCCTTATTCCTATCTATTTAATTCTTTTGTTCTGTAATGGACAGAACAGCTTTAATTTTTAAAATGTTATCTAAAACGCATGTGAGCTGGGTCAAGTGTGTCTGGCATGGAAACAATTCATCATATGATTTGAGAGTTGTTAACAAGATGAACTTCAGTTGACCTGCACAATTTATTAATAGCTTTGGTACACACAAGTAAAGTACTTCTTCCAAATTTATCACCAAGTAATCATCTTAAAACCCTTGTAAACACACTTTGCCATCCTGTGATCTGTATATCCAATATATGTTGAAGAATTCATGTTTTATGAAAACATTAGAGCTTAATACTCAGCTTGTGGAATTAATGGGAGAATTGCACATTGACTTTAATTTTAGTATGTTACTCTGGAAGTGCCTCTGTCCTTTCCTTCAGTGAACTAGGGTAAATTAAGCCCCTGATTCATCAGAAGATTTAGGCATCCATGTATTTTCATATACATGACTAGTTCCATGGAATATGAAGGGATTATTCAGTGGGTAAAGTTAAATGTGCACTACAAGTCAAACTCTGCAGCAGGAGATATAACCTTCAAAAATGCCTGAAATGGCTTTTCTGTATGTAAAATAAGGTGGTAGTGACTTTAATCTCAGTCTTCAGGGTTAGCTGTCAGTGCTGGTTCCTATTCGAATATCTCTTCTCACTCACCAATGCTATAAAGCTCCCTTTTCTAGCTCTGCGCATTTTTCATATATTGCTGGTTGGCTGTAGTAATTTACATGAATTCCTCCTTATTTTACTGTTGAAAGTCTGGGCAAAGTATGAAGACATGGTAAGACAAATTACTTTCAAATATTTCTCGCATCTGGCTTCTTTACCTGTAGTTCAACAGATGTGGTTTCCTACCAATACAGCTGTCAGGTCCATGCATCAAGTAGATTTTTCATGTGATGATTCTGGAAAAAAGGGTTCTGGATACCTACCAGCATTGTTAAACAATCTTAAAGTTTTCATTAAAATAGCCAAAAGCTTCAGAATATAGTACATGTCTGCATAGCTGTAAGAGAACAAAACACTCTGGATAGAGTGAATCAACCACAGTGGATTTGAATTATTTTTCTTACAGTGCTAAAAATTTGCCACGCTTTTGTGGCTTTGTCTGCCATATGTAAAGCAAGATTTTCAATCCACATTAAAACCGTGTATGCAGCCAATGCAAGGCACTCACTAGGGAGCAGGGAAAATTTTCCACATCATGTTATGGGCTGGAATGTATGAAATGCTAACATCAACATAAATCTTAGTTGTACTAGAATAAGTATTGTTCGTTTTCTATTTTAAAATGTGAAGCGTTGCTGTGTTTACCTTTTAACATTCCAAAAGCCTGCAAACTGGTTTTTGGCAAGTGCAAATCAACAAATGCTGGCAATATGCTGAAAGACAGCTTTCTGTTGTGAGCTTATGTAGGGATTTATATTGCTTATTTGCAATGTACAGTTGGAAGGTTGGTTGGTTCTTCGGAGCTTGTGCATGCCACTTTCTCTTTCCTGCTGCCTTTTGTTACCCTGTGTGTTTATGTTAGTGTAGTTCTGGAACAGACCTGGACCATTTAAGACTTGTCTTGGATTTTTGGGAGCTCTCCTGCTGGTAATTAATTTTACATCCCAAATATCTCAAGCAAACATTGTTGTCAGTGAATCTTTAGATTAGCTTGTGTTTCTTTTAATCCCTCCACAATTACTTTAGTGTCCCAGCTGAAATCGCCTCAGAATAATTTTACTCAATGTTGTGAAATTCACTTTTTCCAGTTTATGTCATTCTCTTACTTCCTGGGGTGATGATTCCCTAGATCTTTGTCAGTCTTGGTTTTGCACCTGTGTTTCCTGAATTTCTCTGCCAGTTTTGTGGTCTACATCCTCTAATGCCATTTTCAACAAATCTTTCAGAAGTTACTAATAATGAAGACAGTCTTTACTAAAAAAACACAAACAAAAAGCCACAAAACACTTCATCATCATCATGACACAGGACCACTTGCTGTCTCGGTGGGTAGCACACCAGGCTGGGGATCCAGCAGTAGGGCTCAAACACATCATTAGCTCTCATTAGTATACTGTCTCTCTTCTACTGTTTGTTTTGTTAACCCTTTGGGGCAGGGACTGTCTACTACACTGGGTCTGTACAGTTCACCCTGTCCTGCCTGGTAGTCACATACTACAGGGATAAACCTAATTCATTGCAATTGGGACATGACTTCTGGAGTTACAGTTGAAAGTTACAGTTGAAATCATGGAATGATTCCTGATTTTAAACAGATGCATATTCCGTATGTTTTAGAGGCTGTATCTGGATCATTATATTTAGAAATTGTACTGTGGAAAGAGAAGAAAATCATTGTTTAACATACAGTGCCATCTACAGAATAGGCCATGCAGCCTGCACTTCATACATTATATGGGGGGTTTTGGTTGGGTTTTTTGTTGGTTTGTTTCTTTTTTTGTCACAGCACAGTTGACATTCATGGCTAGAGTGTGTATTAGAAGTTTTTAGCAAATGCCTGCAGAATTGGAGGATGAGAATGAGAGTTCAAGAGCCCTGGGGCCTGGCTGAGCTCTTGCTGAAGTGCTGGGGTGCAGTAGTTGATTCTGTCACCCAGGATACCCAAATGGAAGGTGGTTTGTGTGCTCACCCACTTCAGCTGTAATCTGCAATGTCTGTACGCCAGGCTTTGTCAACAACACCCATTTGGGGTTTGGTTTGGGTTTGGTGGTGTGGTTTTTTTTAATACAACTATTTCTAGAAATGCTGCAGCTGCAGTTAACTTCCCTAGCAAGCATGTGACCCACTACAGCGGTCTGACAGGCACACAGAGGTGGAAAAAGGAGGGAAGGGACCAGAGAGGAAAAAATCCACCTGGGATCATGTTGTGAACGTTAGGTGTAATCAAGCACTCTGTCAACTGTCCTCTCTGTTAAAAGTCAGTTTAAATGTGGGGGAGAAGGAGAGGGTGTCCTCCCATGTGTTACCTAAGCACATGCTGTAAAGAAAACTGTTAAGTAGTGGTTGTGTGTTTGCATGGTTCACTGGTTGGAACGACAATATTGGCATTGCAGGGAGAGTTGGATTTAACCCCCCACATCTTTAGAGTGCTCTTCAGGCAAATGTTCATTTCGGTGAAAAAAGCTGGATATTATAATATTTTTTAAAGACAGAAGAGGTGAAAGGACACACAAATATCACTCCTTCTGCTCTGAGGAATCCATTATTTATGTAATAAAGCAAATTAAGTTACTGTAGTCACTGCAGAACAAGCTATTGCCTGTCCTCTTTTGTCTAGCTTCTGAACAATGGAAGTTATCTGACCTTTGAGCTGTTACTAGCTCAGGACCCACTGTCTGGCATCTTCAAATTAGTGGGGTTGAAAAAGAGAAATGGGGAGGGTGGGTTGAAAATGAATTCTGACATCAAGGGCGGATAAAATAATTTTCTGGCAGGTGATCTTGCAGAGGAGAAGGAGGAGGGAAAAAAAGACAGGGATATTGGGTGGGGGGGGGCAGTTATAGTTAGATGTGAAATTCAATGTATTTAAACTAGCAGCAGAGATAGACTAGGAGGCTGAGTGTCTGAGACAGCTGAAGTTGCACGTTAAATAGAGTTTATGAAACGACTTTGCCATTTCTCACCTGCACTGTCACAGTCAGCACATGTGAGTGTGTAGGTGAGTGGGGGTGTATGTAAATAATAATTCCTCTTTATTTAATATACATTAAACCTGAAAAGGGACAGAAATATGAGTTAGCAGAGCGCTACAAAATGTGAAGGTAATTATGTAGTAGTTATCCTCAACATTTCCATCTTTAAAGTGGTTTTGAACTGCTTAAGTGCAGCAGTTACTGCAGACTGTGATTAGATAAATGGATGCAAATGGTAATTGTAACTGATGAATGATTGATGATGGCTTTATATGTTTATCATTATATACCATTGTAAACACTTTCTTCCTCAGCAAGGATGGAGCCTGTAGGCAAAATGATGATGTATCAAATATGAATTCAAACTGTAGTATCTTAAAGAGTATACAGGGCCAATATTGTAGGCTAGGATAACCACAGAGCTGTTACCTGAGTAACTGGTGAACTTTGCCATTGATATCAATGGGCTGAGCACCATACTTCTTTCAGCTGTTGTTTAGGGCCTGAATACAACTGCAGCTGGGAAGGTGGGTTAATAGGAGAGACTTTGAAAGTGCAGATGGGGAGAGTTGAGTACTGTTGAATGATGGTTCTGGGTGGGGCAGACCCCCTGATCCACTACTCAAAAGAGGAGATGCCATTTCTCTTCATTCTTCTATTGCTTCTCATGGCTCCTGCCTTTTTTCTCAACTTTCCAGTGTCCTGTCTCCTCAAGTTAAAGTCAACTTTTGTGAATTTCTTCTGCCCTGTAGATCATTAAGTTCTATGAGACATTTACAATGCAGTATTTGACAGCCCCAGGAGTGAATGCCATACACCCCCCCCACCCCCCCACCCCCCATTGTAAGAGCCATTTGGGACAGAACAACTATGTTTGGATAATTGAAAGTTGGTGGGAACAAGGAGACAAACAAGGATGTCCCTAGAAAAGCAGGGTGGGATAAGAGGTTTGTATAATCTGAATGATGCTATAATTCTATTTGATTTGTCACCTACCATTTGCTAATTATTAATCACAGTAACAACATTTGGTGGTTAGATTAATTTAAAGGGATTTTCATTGCAGCAGCTTGAGTTTAATATCAGCTCTTTGGGTATCATACAATGCAAAAAGTAACCTGGGGCAATTAAATTACAGGCTAAGTCTTCATTCTACATAAATTGTTCTATTCACTGAGGAAAAAATAAGCTGGATATTACCAAAGAAAAGCCCCAGATCATTAGCAGCCTCTGCTCCCTGCTCTGTTCGCTTCACCTGCAGTGCTGAAATCTGTCTGTTATTTTTCCTATGGCATTGTAAAACTGACAATGAACTTGCTGGTTTTTCTGTTGTGTGCCTGCCCTTGTGCTTGCATAAAAGAAGTGAATTAGGTCCTGTTTTGTTGACCTTTTAGATGCAAGGGAAACGGTAGTCCTGTTTGCTTACACATCAAATGCTGCCAGGCTGTTGTCTGCGTTAACCTTTGTGGAGTACCCCGATGTCACTGTTACCCTCACCAGCAACACAGGTGCCAGAGAGACTTGAGAAGGGATAAATTGGAGGTGCCATGCAAAAGAGCTCAGCTAAAGACATTTTTCCCCTGCACTGAAGAAAGGGTATTCTGTATGTCTTTAACTACTTAGCTGATCCGTGAGTCCTGTAATTTGCTTAGCCAAACAGAACTGCAAAACAGATGGTTTCTAAATTTGGGGAAAATAACCATTTCAGTATTTTTTCCTTGTGCAGTCTGCAGTTATGCTTTAGTACTGAAATTATTTGAAAAATAAACCGGAAAATAAAACTGGGATCTTTACCGACTGAATACTAATTTCAGGAACATACAGTTTTTAGTATGTGTTAGGTTTTCATCCGCACGTTTAGCCTAAGATTTGTTTATGCTCTGATTTAGTGTTTCTTGCTGCTTACTTGCATAAACACTACCAAATCAGTCAGTCGGAGTCACCAGTGTATTTAGCTCCCAGCTGCATTTGCTAATAAAAGGAAGAATGACAAGTTCCCTCCTTCACAGAGGAGGAAGTGGAGAAACATAAGGAAATAATTCATTGCACTTACATAGCACCTGCTATCAGCAATCTATATAGGCGCTTTACCAAAAGTAAGTGCATTACCGTAACTAGAAAACATTTTTGTTAGGAGAAACTTCTTCATTCCCAATCTCTTCCCTGTGGAAACTGAGTCACAGAGCATTTGTCTGGTCTGAGATTGTAAGTGAAGCAAATCAAAAGGTAGGAATCCTAGTATCCTGGACTTTGGGATTGTTTTTTATCCTGATAGAAGTAAAATAGGACGAAGGAATTCACTGTTTGATATTTAGTATTTTTTTAATATTTATTTAACATTATCGTATATAGTTACTATTTCCAAAGTGTATCTAATAAAACTATATTTAGAAATACTGCTTTCTCTTAGAACATGTGGTCAACTGTTGGTCATTTTGTATGTGCCCATCCCTGAACTAAAGAGGTTTTGTAGGTGTAAAAATGGAGTTCAGTTTCCTAAAACTCAAGCATAATATTTGGTCTCTACTTTAACAGCTCTTTACAGTTAGTTGTTAGTGTGAGAGCACTTGTGTATACTCAGGTAACTTTTGAGATAAGTCATAGCCCAGGAACTGAAATTGTTTTGGGTTGGGGATTACTAGAGGGAATTCGGGGGATATGACTA
This sequence comes from Astur gentilis, assembly GCF_929443795.1. Classification (NCBI taxonomy): domain Eukaryota; kingdom Metazoa; phylum Chordata; class Aves; order Accipitriformes; family Accipitridae; genus Astur; species Astur gentilis. The sequence continues at coordinate 6,352,689 of NC_064893.1, read as the reverse complement.
ATTTGACTCAAGTCTTTGCTCCCTCAAGCAAGCGTACCATGCAAGGCCTGGGCAGACTCCATCTTGCAAGGCAGAGCTGGGCTGCGGAACTCATTTCCATAGGATACTGTGTGGACCACAGATATAAATGGATTCAGGAAAAATCTTGTCAAATTAAGGAAGAACAATCCAGTAAACACAGTGATGCAGTCTCCACCTCAAGAAATCCCTAAGCTACAGGTCCTTTGAGGAAGGGTGTGCTGAGGGAAATATCCCCCCATATTGCCTTGTCTTTAAAGTTCTTTCCTAAATACCCATTATGGACCATTGCCTGAGGCTCCTGTGTCAGTGTTCTACTAAGATAAATCTTTGGAAGGACAGCAGTGGCTGCTTTTGTGCTCTTTTTGGCCCTTAGAGTCTGTAGCTCTTTCTCTGGCTGAGAGAGCAGTTATATTCTTCCTCTCGGGCTTCTCTTCCAAGCTGTTTTGTCCTGTGCCCAGATTAGGGACTCATCGTTTCAGTTTAAATTGGCCTGCCTTGGACAAAGGACTAGAACTATACGCCCTTCTTCCCTTGTACAAGGTACTGCTTGTACCATGGCGATAATATGTTTATCTCTGTTGAAAACATCTAACCTGCCACATCTTTTTTTTAACATCTCTAGGCTCTTTCTGCTAGTGCAGTGTTGGGCTGCTGTAAAATACAGCCTTCCATTGCTTGCGAAATTGTCAAACTCGGCAATTGAGAGTCTGCCTCAGCATTTTAATGGGCTTTGGCTGCAAAGATTTCAGAGGAGGACTTTTGCTCCTTTACTTGAAAACCTGCTTTCTAGTTGGGATTTCCAAAGGTTGCATTGTAGATCTGCAGGCATCAATGGAAGTGGGTTTATGGTCCAAAAGTATGGAGTCTCAAGCAGAGAGCAAGTTGGCTTCCCTTCTTACTCTCCCCTGCGTTTTCAGAATTTTTAACAGAGAAAGCTGTTTGGGTTTGTTTGTTTGTTAACCAAAAACTGGTGTGATTGTAGCTTCCCTTCCAGAGGCTGTGAAGTAAATACACATGGTGTAACAGGGCATGCAGCTACAAGAGCACCTAAAATCTTAAACTGTAAGAGTGGAGGTATACGTAACTGAAAGCAATAGCCATGTTATGCCTGAGGAAGTTGATCTTTCATTAAATACTCTTGTTAAGCTGTGGTTGCTGACCTCAAGTGCAGTCATAGCAGCTCACCTGACAGGTGGAAACTCTACTACTTTCCTTAAGCCCTCTTTGAGACATGTTTAAATTGACTTTGAGTTCTCTTCAAATTCATCCTTTCTCTGGTGTATGTAATCTCTGCTGGCTCAGAGGGAATGCTTTTGGGCAGACTATAGCTGTGAAGAAGGCTTCTGTCTAGCCCATGTTGCTTTTAGAGTTGTAGTTTTTATGTAAATCAGTTTTAGGGCTGAAACTGCAGATGAGATGTTCCATGGGTACCTTCCTGGCATGTTGCATCACTGACTTGAAAGGTAAAACTACAGTATAATAGCCACTTGCTGGTGCTTTGTAAAGGCTGTAATGTCTCTTTATTTTGCTGCAGATATAGTAGCAGCTGGTAGGAGCATAAGGTTGCAGAATTCTTACCGCAGCCTTTATAACTCTGTGGCTTTTATGCTACTACATAACATTTATATACAGGGTAATGGGAAAGGAAGGTGAGTGAAATGTATTTGCACATTGTAGTAACAAAATCCAACATTGACAGGTTATATTTTATTCCGGGAGAAATGCCACTTTTGGGGTTTCATCTAATGTCATAATTTGCAGCTTGATTGGTTCTTCTTGTGATAGTTGGCCTGTTGTGTAATAACCAAAATTTCAATAACCTGTTTGTCTTGAACTGCCTTGTCATGAGTTTACATCTAAATCTGTAAAATATTTCAACTTCAAATTTAGAAGGGTAATCAAATTATTCTATAGGAAGCAAAATGTGTTATTTTTCACGTCTTTCTAAAAGATCCGGGTATTTTAGCACCTTGCCTCCAAGGAACATCAGGTGGATAATACCCTTCACATCCATATGTGTAGCCATCACCATACAAAAGAAAACCTTCTCTCTTCAGTCTGATTTTTGAATCAGATGCTTTGACTAAAGCATTACAGAGCTAATGTATAAAGTAATTGAAGTAATATCCAACAGAGGATTGTGAATTTTTCCCATATGCAGAAAAATTATGGACATGAGTTTTGGACCTTTTTTTTTTTTTTTTGGTCATCTCTTGGGTCTGGAACCTGTGCAGTCTGTTCTCTACAAGAAAAGATAAAAAGAGAAAGGAAAAGAAGAAGAAAAAATAAAGGTCTTCTGTGGATAGAGGCATGTCTGTAAATGCAGACAGGACATATATATATGGGGAGTGGATTTAGATTATCGGAGGCACTTCATTATCTAGTAATCAGAAGAATCTACCTTAAGGGAATTAATGTTAAATTTTGGGTTGAAGTAGCTCATACCGGTTTTTTGGTTTTTCTCTTTTGGTTTTTTGGGGTTTTGGTTGTTTTGGTTTTTTTGCTCGCACCACCTAACTCTGGCAGAAAGCTTATTCCCTAAAAGAAAGCCCCTGAGGGTAAATACCTAATCATCCCAGGTGACCAGTAGAGTGGTGATTGACCTCAAGCAGGTACAGTTTCTCGTCCAAAAGTTACATCAGAATCACCACTTTGCCTTTTTGTAGTGTTACTTTGTGCTGTATGAGTCATACCATCTGCATCCCATATTTGCCTGTTCTGTATGCTTCTGTAGCCTAAATTACTCTGTCTCCCCACCATTCAGGTATAATCATATATTGGAAGGGAAATAGCCCATGACTTGAAAGTTACAAACATGAATGGTTCTCAGTTTCTGTCCTGGTTTCAGCTAGGATAGAGTTAATTGTCTTCCTAGTAGCTGGTACAGTGCTATGTTTTGAGTGCAGTATGAGAAGAATGTTGATAACACACTGATGTTTTCAGTTGTTGCTAAGTAGTCTTTAGTTTAAAGTCAAGGATTTTTCAGCTTCTCATCCCCAGCCAGCGAGAAAGCTGGAGGGGCACAAGAAGTTGGCACAGGACACAACCAGGGCAGCTGACCCAAAGTGGCCAACGGTGTATTCCATACCATGGGACGTCACATCTAGTACAGGAACTGGGGAGTGCGGGTGGGGAATCGCCGCTCAGGGACTAGCGGGGTGTTGGTCAGCGGGTGGTGAGCAATTGCACTGCACATCATTTGTACATTCCAATCCTTTAATTATTGCTGTTGTCATTTTATTAGTGTTATCATTATTAGTTTCTTCTTTTCTGTTCTATTAAACCATTCTTATCTCAATGCACAGGTTTTGCTTCTTTTCCCAATTTTCTCCCCCACCCCACTGGGTGTTGTGGGAGTGAGTGAGCAGCTGCATGGTGCTTAGTTGCTGGCTGGGGTTAAACCATGACAGTCTTATATCCTGGGCCTTACAGAAAGGTAGCAAAACAGCCGGTCCTTTGTGGCAAGCAATGGCAGTACTGTGCTCGGCAGGATAGTGAAAATTCTTGGATTTCAGGAATCGAGCAGCCCCTGTTGGAAGAGTGATATGTAATGAGTGATGTGAAATAAGTGATTTTTCCCATGTGATAAACTGAAAAGAAAGTGATGGGAAGAGATTGATGCAGAAGCTCCTGCCCCCTAATCAGTGGTTCAGCTAACGTACAGTACTAGCAGGAAATTTCCAAGCTGCTGATTGTATTGCTTCAGAAGAAGAAAAATCATCCCATTGCTTGAAAATGCAGTGTTTTGTCTTGGAAAGAAAAATGCATTAAATTATGGTACTTAGTATTTTAGACCTTCTGCCTTGTCAGATTAAGGTTCGCTGGAGCTAGCAGAGGCTGATTCAAATATATAGTTTCTGCCATAGCCCGGAGATGACATTTTAGTCTCCACTGTCACTAATCTGGCTGGGAATGACAATCACAGTGATAATTACATGGGAACTCCAGAGTCTCAGAGGCAAAGCAAAGCAGATTCTTCTCCATAGAGAATTTGCTTCTTGAACAACCAAAAGCAACAAATCAAATCCTCCTGTGTCTAACTGATGCAGGTCGCCTGATACAATCGGATGACATTTTGTATCAAAGCAAAGCTAATTATTAGAATTGTATTGCCTTGCATATTTTAGTTTTGGAACACTTACATATTCATTATTCTGTCTGCTCTTGAAAGACTTAGCAATTGGTTATTACAGTTAGATAATTACTAAATACATCCTGTTCTTCTGGAACTTGGATGAAATGCAGACTCAGGAGCCAGCAGGGAATACTCGGCAAAACTGAACTGTGCTAAATCGAAAACTGATGAGAAAGTACTGCTTTCTGCAATGCACAATTTCACTTTGGAGCACATTGGGCTGAGATGGTCTCGGGTTTTGTTCAGCACTGGTTGTGTGTGACTACACTGTGTTCCTTCAAAGTGAGTGCCTGGGCAGCAATATGTGATCCTACCCGATTGCCTTGTCCTTGGCTGCGTTTAACATAATAACATACAACATGCCATGTCCACGGCAGATACAAACCATCACTAATGCTCCTGATGTGAGGATGGTGGAAGATCCGAAAGAGTGGATAATTTATTTGAGTAATGGAACTGTCCATAGTTAAAACAGAAAAAAACACAAACACTTCTTGGAATATCTTTGTGTTTCCATGCATATACTCAGTCTTTAGGGTTTAGGACAATGTTTCCCTGGGAAAATATTCTAGCTATGTCAGAACTACCTAGATTAGGGGAGGGGTTGTTCTTACCTTTGAATTTGGTTGGGAAGTTACCAAAATTACAAACCAGGAAAAAGAGACTTCTGGTGAGATTGGTGTGCCCTTTCCCATAATTACTCCTAGTTCTGCTTTAAGGCTTGTTTGTCTCACAAACCATTTGTAGAGGATGTTACCAGCTTTTGGTTGGCCGTGTATTTTTTAGCCCGAAATGAGTAAATGCATGTGCAAACATAGGTGCAGTGAAATGTTGCCTATTAAAAACTGAACTCATAAAAATCTGTTCTAAAAGTAATAGACAATCAGCATCTTCTTTTATAGAGGAAAATCAATTTAAAAAGAATCAACTCTGAATATAATTAAACATCGTAACTCTGGTTTATATGTGTTTAATAGGTATAATAATACTTACCTACTGTATCTCACAGGAGCCTTTTGAAGCTTAATTAATTAGCATTTATAAAAGCACACTGAAATCCTAAGATGAAAATAAACTCCAAGTACATTGTATTGTTGCTGTTGGTTTATGAGCAATTCTGAGAAAAACCTGGTACTTCCAGAGATCCAGAATGCATTTTAGTGTTCCATCATAATTTTACATTCACATAAAGTTAGCTTCTTGTTGTTTTCATAAGATTTTTCTCCTCCTAGAATCAACACTTAAGGCTGTTGTTTGCCTAAAACCCAAAATATGTATTTAAAGCAACTTTTAATGTTAGGTAAATACCATTTCTTTCCTAAACCTTTTTTGGTTTAATTTCCTTTGGAATCATAAGGCATAAATCACAAGTGCTTAAATAACTTACAGCCAATCTCAGTGACAGTATTAATGTAAGCTCAAACTATGCAGTATAGTGGTATTCAGGGCAACTTCTTAACTAGCGGGAAGATTGTTAAAAGTCTTGTGATAGGTCTCAGTAGTTTATATTTCCTCATTACAGCAAACGAGTCCATCAGCCTGTTGTTTTTTGAAAGGAAGTTTTGCAGGAAAAGTAAGCAAACAAACAGCTGCAGGGCCTCAGTCTTCCGTAGGAACAGAAATTTGGGGAGCAAGAGGGGTCCCCAGAAAGGATGGCATCACAGCTGGTTCTTTAAGTGTTTTAAAGATGAACTATTAATCAGTTTTGAAATTAGGCCACATCTTTAGTTAACTAGAGAATCTAAAACCTTTCTGTGTGTAGGGGAAAGGGGCAGAGATGTGAGATGGGCTGGCCTAGAAGTAGACAAGTGTATTTTCACTTGTGTTGGGTAGATGCTTGTTTTTCTTTGGGTTCACACTTGTGACAACATATTCTTAAACCCAGGAAATCCTTTAAAGGTATATAAATATATATATTTTTTCCCTCTTAATAGCTACAGTGAAAAAAGGCAGTATCCAGACTAGGTTATATTGAAGGTTAATGTTTCTTCAATCAGCCCTACTTTTTTTGTTTTGTTTTTAAACTGACATCTCTACCTTTTAATCTGTTTTTATGATGATTGCCACTACACAGATAGTTTCATGTACACATCTTCAAAGAAATAACTCCTTTAACTAATGATACTGATGAGTAATTTGTGTCACAGGTCTATAGTCTGAGGCAGGAGGAAGGACTTATCACCAGAATTAGCCAACTGAAGGCTTAGGAATTGCTGGGTGGCTCTGTCACCTCACAAAAAGCTCTAATAATTCTTAATATTTATTATGAGTTATGGAGGACCCTTCACTATCAAGCAGCACTCTCTTCAACACTCCCATGATTCTCGCAGATTTAGGAAATGGAGGAGGACAGAGTCTTCATTATGTACGAAGTGTTTAGCACTTCTGTGATTTTTATGATCTGATGTCAACATGAATATCTGTTGCCATGAATATCCACTGCCTGTGTTCTGGATAGTTGTTCCAATATTCTATCTCGATTTGATCTTATAAGAAAAAGATTTTTTTATTATACTCCATTAAAGGTTTCCATTACATTTTAGATTAGAAACATCATAGTCCAGTGGATGGGGAACTGTGCTAGGAATCATTAGACTCGGGCATTTTCTCAGGTTTTGCTGGGTAACCCAGGGCCACTCCAAGCATACTTCTCTGTGCTTCATTTTCCCCACTTCAGAAACAGGAGTAATGCCACTGACACTCTTTAAGTGCTGTGAGATCTACTGATGAAAATTTCTGTACAAAAGCTAATGGTACCAGTGTTATTCCTGACTGGGTCACTGGATACGCTGTGTAATTGCAGCAGAAGACTGCACTTTCCATTGGTTTGCTTCTCTTCCCATCTTCTCACTGTCTTCATTCCTTTGGTAGTTTTTTCAGGATTGGGACGATCATGTGGTTTTTGTTTGTACAGTGCCCAGCACAATGAAGTCTGAAGGCAATGACTGCTATCACACTGGTAATTAAAGCTGAACTTAGTAAATTGATGGGATGGTTATGTTAATAGCCTGTAAATCCCTCCTGCACAGAACTGGATCATTCTTAACTTGCTGAGTTTTTGTACTTGTGGCATTTTGATCTTGCAGGTTCTCGCACTGTGTAGAATGCAAACTGTCGATTTTTAGGCAAGTTGGGATACTTAGAGAGAAAACGCATCAGCCGTAGGTCAGTTTTTGAAGTATATTGGCTCCATTGGTTTCACAAAGCTGGTCTTAGGTATTTGTTTCTCTGTCTTGTTATATTTACAAGCTCCTCTGCCTTTTCAAGTGAAACCCTTTAAGATCTTGTAATCAAACCACAGACAGCTAACTTGTTCTTTATTTAAACTACAGTGTTTGCATGGGCTGTACTTCCAATTCTGTATAATTTAAATTTGGGGCGGGGGGCGGAAATTGCCATTGAATATTTTAGGTTGTAGTTTTGGCTTTAGACTTAGAGGAAAGAGTGTTTCTGTTCACTCTGTTTAAGCAAGTACTTAAAACATATAATGACTTTAAAATGCCTCAGTTCTCATCAGATTTAACAGTAGTGCTGCTGAAAGACTCTTGCCAGCTCTAGGGATTGGGATTGTAGCAATGCATTTTTAGAAGCAAGAAGATTAAGCCCGTGAGATCTGCAGGCAGTAAAACTGAACAGACCATCAATCTCCACAGCCTAAAAGGTACTCCTCTGGCCTTCAGCTGGCTCCGCACCTATAGGGCATGTGAAGGAGCCAGCTGGGCAGTCCTTACCTGGCCCTGTGTACCCAGGGAGTCCCAGTACTCGGGCATTGCCCCAGCCATTTCACTGCAGCAGCAGTCAGCACTGAGGACAACCTGAGAGGTTTCAAAGAGGGATCCAAGCAGAGCTGCTGAACGGGTAGAGGTTTTGCCTGTCTCTGGTCTCTGCTGCTTTTCCCTGAGTCTTTAAAATTCCTGCGATACCCACAGGTTTTTCTGAGGTGAAATGACCTATAAATATATCAGACTCTTTGAAGATATGTTGTCCTATGCCAGTCAAAAGGATAAAGACATACTATCCTTACTACTAAAAATAATTGGAGAGGCGCCAGCGAGGAGCCAATTTAGAGAAATTATTGCAGTGAGATAGATCCCTACATAATTGATATTTGGTATGGACAGATTTATGGAGGTAGCTGTTACAATCCTATTAAATACTTAGCTAAAGCACTTAGCTCTGTCACTTTTATTAGCACAGTTTTGCACACTCTTTCCATGGTAATTTGAGCTGTGTATTTTTTTTATCCTTTGTGTGACTTCCTGCAATGCAGAAAGACATCTTTAAAACTCCCAGTGTCTTCCTCGTGATAGGCAGATTGCATCGACATGGTGTTCACACAGGAGCAAGCACCTTTTTCTTGTCCTGCCTTTGGCGGTACTTCCCCCCTCCATCTGGACAGATCTGCTGGGGTTTTTTCCTCACTACATGCCAGAAACATACTGCATATCTAATATATTGTGTTCAAAGAAGCCGAATTTGCTTTTTTAATACAAGCTCTTATCTCTTACCAAGCATAGATCTACAAATACTGTACTATGTCCCCTACAGCTATTCTCTGTTTAGAGATTCTTCATCATGTGTCGGACAGATGGCACAATCAGTGGGTTGTATCAGAGCATTAAAAAAAGAAATTCTTTCTTGCTGCTTCTACCCAGACTCTTTTGAATTCAGTGAGATGCAACAGCTGTAACACAATCTTTCAATGACAACTCCGAACATGGTGGTGGGGAGGGTATTTCTTCATTTGAAAGTCAAAAAAATATGTAGGAAAAATGGCATTAAAAAAGAAACATAAAGGGCTTTAACAGAGTTATGAAGGTTGCAAGATTAAGAACCTGACTTTTCGGAGTTGTTTGTTCTCTCAGCTGTCTCAGATCACTGGTGGATCTCCATTTGCAGCTGCCAATACAAACAATACAGCATTGTTTTTCCTTCTGTCAAACACTTATGACTGCTCCATCATTTGTTATTTAATAAGGTATCTGGTACTTACAGAAGCCTTGCCAAAGCATCAAAGACACTTGTATTCTTAGTAAGCATGATAGAAAAAGTAGCATTAATAATTTAAATGTTTGCTGAGAGGACAGCTCTGGGTTTCTGTATTGGGCATCTGTTGTGCCTGACCATTACCAGCTCTGCAGGCATGAAATTTGGTTTTAATATCAAAGAACCTGAAATCTTTGATAACTGTTAAATGATATAAAAAAAACAGATCTTGTGTTTTAGTCCTCATCCTACACAAGCCCTAGTAGTCTTTTGTCTGTATGTTTTGTTCCCACCAATCCCCGTCACTCCTGCCCCCAAGAGAAGTGGTCCTAGTGCAGCTCCTGTCATGGGTCTCAGCTTCCCACAAGGAAGAAATGCAGTCAGCAAAAGCAGCAGTGACAAGCTGCCAGTATGCACAGGGTAGTGGGTATGGTCTTGACAAAAGGTTGGAAGAAAGATGAGGGTCTCTGCAGAGCTGGCAAGGAGCCACACTGCAGGGATGAGGGTGGTTGGAGGAAGAAGGGAGGCACTGGGGGAGCTCCTGCCTTCTGACTGCCAGCTGAGTCGTCCTGGAAGGCCCCCAACTGCTGCTCATCTTCTCCTGAGAAGAAAGCCTGGCCTGAGATTTGTAAAAGAAGCATCCTGTCCTTTTGTATCTCCAGCTGCCCATTTTATACAACATACCATAGGGAGGAGATAAATGTTTCTTCTTGCTTGCGTCATTATCCACTTTCTGTAGAACATAGCTTCTCAATTCATGTCCCTCTGACCTTCATCTTCCCTGGTTATATCACTACAGTCAAACTGCTTCTGGAACACTACTTTTGGTGCTTTTATTCCTAGAAACTGCAGCTTTTTAAGCTAATCTTATATCCCTGCCCAGGTAAACTTAAGCTGTGTGAGAAGATGCTCTCAGCTAACACAGAGAATTACACAAGAATAACTGTATCAGTTTAAATCTGTATTCTATTTAAATCTGAATATTTTTTCACATTAGCAAGTCGTAAAAGAAAGGAAGCTTTTAATTTAGTCTGTTAACAGCAGGGAAGATGAGAGTACAGACTAGAAGCAGCCATTCTTCCCTTTGTGTTGTTGCAATATTCAATTCTCTATCTGCACTGTGTGGGAGGCAGTTTGGATTCTGGGACAGGCTTGATATTTCTGCTAAATGATCAGCAGGTAAATGTTTGTGCTGATATTTAATTGTCACCTTTTAGGTTCAATAGTTTAACAAGTCACTGTGACAGATGAGGTGGCTGTTGCATCTCAAAGCTGTTCGGGCAGCATTTACTTTGTCTCACCCTGTGCACTTCTTCAAAGCTGTCTTCATAACTGTGATGACTAGAGAGGGCAGCAAGGAAAAGGAAAGGATTGTGCAGCTGTGGGTGCATCCTGGCAAATGCAGAAAGTCCTGCTAGAGGTTCTTGACCCAGATTTTGACCACAGAAGTTCATACTGTCCTGTGTAGTACTGTGATGTTCTGTGAAGCTAATGCTGCCAGCTTACTGAGAGATGGGACTCCAAATCACTGTGAGAAACACCAGCCAGCAGTTTGACAACTCAATGTTCATTACACTGTCCTTTTTCTACCCATACTATTATCATTTTCCCAAGTAATTATTATTGCCCTCCTGGACAGTTGGTTAACTCTCTAAAATTCTGCTACATCAGAAGCAGGGGAACTTGCCCTTTTCCAACATGTTCAGCAACACTGACATTGTTTTTTATTGGTCTGTGCATTTTATTATACTTCTTTCCCCATAACAACATGAAACGGTGAACAGCTGGCCAGCTGCAAAAGTGCTTGTGCAACCAGAGAAGGTTGGAAAAGGGAGGGGAGGGCGTCTGGTTGAGAATTGCTTGCCAGCTTTACTGCAGAATTATGATTAAAATGTTTTGTTGAGAGTTTAATATATGTGCACGTGAGAGTCAGCAAAACAGCTTGGGCTGCCTTCTGTTTCCTTCTCTATTTGTTTAGCATACAATTTCTCAAACGTCACATTTAGTGTAATAACTCTCCTTTCATTCGTATGATATTAATCTGACTTTTAACTCCTCTTCCTGTTGCACTTTAAATGAGGTCCCAGTGCAACACCAGAGTTGGGGGTTTGATTTACCTCTTCCTTTGCCTAGCACTAATTCCACATCACTTCTTGTGGACTTGGTCTAGGTGGGCAATAGAGTGAACAGATGGAAATGATGGTTCCACTGGAGGAGCCTGTAATTCCTAGTGCAGGAGAAACCAAAGGGCTCTCTGGGAACTGAGGTCACTCTTTTTATTAAGAGTCCATCAATATACAGCTCATAAACCATCAGTAGCTCTTTGGATGGATGTAAATCAGAAGTTATAGTTTATGTTACTCAAAGTATTGCAGGCTGCTTTTGACAATATTTTAGACATTTTCATGATGTGCGTATAATCAGATGGAATACCATTGCATCCTTGCCTTCACAGCAAGGGATCCAGGGATCCATACATGCACACATAATCCATTACAGACAGTTTTGATGTAGGTACTTCAAACTTATAACAGTTATTGCATTTCTCTCAAAATATAAATAGGAAAATACATAGGAAATATAACATTTAGAAGTGGAGAAGGGACAAGGGATTAAGGGATAAATTGCCTGTCCACAGTAGTGCTGTTAGGAAAATGTAGATACCCATGCTGTGATTCATCTTGCCAAACATTAGAGGTCTGCAGCTAGCTATTCACAGTTGCTCCTTTTATGCTCAGTAGATGAGTGGGCAGTTTGAGAGTATCATTTATTTGATTTACTTCAGATGTTTACCTTAAGATGAGTCACACCCCCTATACAGCTACAGCCTTAGGGCAATGTAGGTGTTTGCATTTACTCAGGTGAATCTCACCTCCATTTACTCATCTGAGTGGATTTTTTTTCAGGAGGAGGAAGTACTTTATGAATTGCTATCATTCTTATTTCTGCATATTTTCAGAGGGTTTTCACTGTGGGCGCAAATGTGTGCATTTTTAAGTCCATACTTCATTTAGAGATTTTTCCTCTCCAACATACAAGGTCAAAATGCTTCATCCTCCTGTCCTCTGCAGAATTTGAAATTGGCTGTGTGGGGAATGGTTGCCATCTCACACCTGTGATGATCTCTAAAGATAACCGTTACTGTGCTGACAAAAACTTCCTTAATGTTTTCTTAATGCAATTGACTTTTTTTCTAAAGTGTTTTATTAATAATTGGTGCAACTCAGAAAACTGAAAAATGAGTGCAGGTGTGGCATTTTCATGCTAGCAAAGATACAGCACTTGCTTTTCTGTGTTTCTACTGGCTGTAAATCAGAACATTTAATCAAGAGCCTTTATAATAAATTTTAAAGGTCACTTTTGCAAAAGCAAAAAAATACCCAACAAGATAATGTGGACTTTATTGCTCTGATTTTTTTTAATTTTTTTTTTTTTTTTTTTTTTTTTTTTTTTTTTTTTTTTTTTTTTGTAGAACAGAAGGCCAATTAATTGCCCAAGCTTAATAGCAGCCCTGCTTGGACTCCCCTCTGTTCTGAAATCAGCACTGTGGGTTGTGGTTTGTTGTTTTGAATAGCTAGTAAAGCTGTCAATCTCTATGAAATCCATTTCTGAATTCAGAAGACTTCTGCACCCTGAAATTTGTGATAAATGTTGAAAAAATAATTATATAATTTACATGAAGTTGTGGAGGGAAGTGGTACTTGGTTTTCCCAACTTATATTTACCCCCTTTTCTTTACTATGTGTTGCTTTTTGTTGTAATTTTTCATCTGTGTTTGGTAGGTTCTTTTGTTTTGTTTGTTTTAATCCAGGGCATAACAAGGAGTGCTAGAACAGGGAATTAAGAATTAACTCAGTAATCTGACTGTTAGCACCTTCCTCATTTTCAGCTTCACTGGAAAATAATGAACATCATTTGGTGCCCTGCTCCAACTCCTTAAGGAGGTGAGGAATAATCTTCAAAGTTAGTTTCAAGTAAAGGAAGTAATTTGTTCCCCTTCCCTGAAACTCAGTCTCGCTACTTTATTCAAAATGTAAAACCTGATATAAGGCATAATATCCTGGATATTAAACAAGCCTCTCTATTTCCAAACTACCAGTAGTCCTGATGGTGTCAGCTCCTCTTCCTCCTGAGAGCAACCTACTCTCAGTCATGTTTTGGAAAGGCTACTTCTATTAACTGGAGTATTTTGAGGAGATTTTTTAAGGCATAACAGAAAAGTATGAGTCCTGTTGTACTCCATGCCTTGGTACATCCTTAAGATCTTCAGGAGCCTTGGAAATTTCAGCATTAGTCATTCGCTTTTCTACTGTTTTTTTTACCAAGTGCAGTAGTTATGGTTTTGGCTTTCTGAAGTTAACTGGGCTGAAAAGAATCCTTACTTTACTTAGGTGATGGGATGATCATGATTTCTAGTCAGGATTAATAGATGTCATTGTATTCTTCAACATGTAATGTTTTTCTCTGTTCATTACATGATACCTTGAAAGTCCCCTTTCTTAAATGCTTCTTTGACAAATCTCTGTCCTTAAGATTTCAAGATCCACATTTCTAGTTTTAAATAAAAAATTAAATGTTGTGCCCTAAATCTGCCTCTTGATTTAAATCTAATTTCTTGAGCATGTCCACTTTCATGGTGGCAGTAGAGACAACACACTGTGTGTTTCTGCATATGAATGGCAGCAAATACAAAAAGAAAGTTTAGAATCCAGTGGTTAATTGCTGATTTTATGTGTAGCAATCATTTGACATATCCTCACTTGTTCAATGAACAGGTTTTCCAAATACAGCATTTTGGACAAATTTCTTGTTGACTTGTTTTCCCTTAATGCAGAAATTTGGTTTTGAATTAATTTAACCTGCAGGATATCCAACTTTGGCACTTGAAAGTCTCTGTTTCTGTTACTATTTTCATTTTCTACATATTCTTATCATGGCCTGACACCACCTGGTTTGGCTGTTCATCCCCATTCTTTGTGTTCTGACTTTCGTGTTTCTCCAGTGAATACCAGAGAACTCTATGAAACCATGTACAAGTAAAAGAGTTTTTTTCAAAAAGTAATAACGAACAACTCCTTCAGTAGTAATAATAATGGCCCATAGTTTAGGACACAGCACATAGTAACACTGAATTGTCAGTGCACTTTACAAACCAGCATTCCTGCAAACTGAATAAAAACCATTCATGTGAAATATATATGTCTGTCTTGGTTGAAAAGTAGCTGATGTTCTGCTTGAGCTTCTAGAGTATGTTAAATCTCAGAGAGCACCGAGATATAAAATTGATGCAAATCCTAAAAGTCTCAAGGAAGTAGAGCAGCTTTGCTAGCCTGAGAATCAATGCTTGCAAGTAGGAGACTGGTGTGCCAAAAGTTGCCAGTATGATGTACTTCAGTATAAACATGTGCTGGAAGTGAAATGTGACTTTGAAACATACTGTTTACAAAGTAAATACTTCCGCAGACAAGGAGGTTGGATAAACTTTCAGTCATACATATTGACGAGGAGCATGTAAGCTGTGGGCTACAGAGGTTACTGTATTTTGCTTTGCTTTGCTTTAAACTGGTATAAATCATAAATTAGTCAGCCTCAGTAGGGTACTTTCTGCTTTATGCTGTAACTACTAGAAGCCAGGATGAGCCTGATGTTGATTTTGTGCACTTTTGAGCAAGAGGTAGTGTTTAAACTGCAACTTCTCAAGAGTATCCGTGCTGACTTGTATACCCATGCATGTCTGAAGTGGGGAGACGTTTGATGACCCTTCCCTTCTTTAGATGGAAAAAACACTCTCCTGCTTATACATCATTACATAAAGTGGAAACCAGCATCTTTCTGTTTATCTCAGAAGTTGTGACACCTGAACAGGTTACAAGAAAGAAGCTAGGCAGTATCCCTCCCACCCTTCCTTCTTCTTCCCTGGGATGTACCTTTGCATTACAGAGTGCAGTATTCTTACTCATTAGAGGTGTAATCCCTGTCAAACTCTAGGTCTATAACAGCTGTTCTTCAAATCTTGGCATGTAAATATTTAACAGTGCTTATGAATTAGACCCTTCCTCATGCAGTCAACTAAAAAAAAGAAAACAAACCAAACCCTTGTTTGCACGAACCGGTGTATCCAACTGTAAATGCAGTGTAAAATCAAGGATGGCACTAGCGTGCAATATCGTGCTTAGAGATCAGTTGCCTACAGTAGTGCTCAAATACATTGAAATCTGAAGATTTCTGTCATGAAGGAGGGACTAGGACTGATTATTCCAGGATTCATTCAAGGAATCTTAGTTATTTCCCTCTCAGTACTCTTGTGAAAGAAGGATTTTTCTACTCTTTCACCTGTTCAGTGCCATGTAAAGATTGCTTAACTGGTATTAAAGTGAACTACATTTTTATAGCAGGAAAGAAGATGCCACTGAAAAGTTTCCCCGTTTACCTTTTTGTGCTGACTTTTGGCCTCACTGCATAGTTTTGACAGTTCTCAGTGCTTGCAATATTATTTGCACATCATTAGCAATTTATACTCCATGTCAAGTTTTAGATAAGCTAATGACAAGTCAGATAATATATGTGCTCATTTGCACACACATAAAAATATCTTGGATAAAGAAGTACAGAAAACTGCAGAAAAGTTGTCAAATACTTTATGGTTACTTGTACTTTATTGCTCAATTGATATCTTGGGAATAATTTGTCTTATTTTGTAGCAATAAGAAACTTTTCCATATGCATCTACAATGTCTTTTCTCATGGGGAAAAAGTTAAAAACTATGAGGTCTGTATTTTTGGGGTGCATTCTGTTTTAACAACAAAATGCACTTGCACATTGCTATATTGTAGGATCATTTACATTATATAAGTGGATATTTGCATACCTACAAATGCACATTCAGGTGTAAACATCTATAGGTATAGTGTACATATATGTCTTCGTGGCTAAGAAAGTATAAACATACACTGTTGTCATGCCATCAGACTGTGACGGGTTAACCCTGGCTGAACACCAGGTGCCCACCAAAGCCGTTCTATCACTCCCCCATCCTCAGCTGGATAGGGGAGAGAAAATATAACAAAAGGCTCACGGGTCGAGATAAGGACAGGAGAGATCATTCACTATTACCGTCATGGGCAAAACAGACTCAGTTTGCAAAATTAACTCAATTTATTACAAATCAACCAGAGCAAGGTAATGAGAAATAAAATGAAATCTCAGAACACCTTCCCACCACCCCTCCCTTCTTCCTGGGCACAACTACCCTCCCGGATTTCACCACCAAGCCCCCCCAGCGGCACAGGGGGACAGGGATGGGGTTTATGGTCATCACACATTATTTTCTGCCGCTTCACCTCCTCAGGACGAGGGCTGATCACACTCTTCCCCTGCTCCAGCGTGGGGTCCCACCCACAGGAGACAGTCCTCCACGAACTCCTCCAACGTGGGCCATTCCCACGGGCTGCAGTTCTTCACGAACTGCTCCAGCATGGGTCCATTCCATGATGTGCAGTCCTTCAGGAGCACACTGCTCCAGCGCGGGTCCCCCACGTGGTCACAAGTCCTGCCAGAAAACCTGCTCCGTGGGCTCCTCTCTCCACAGATCCGCAGGTCCTGCCAGGAGCCTGCTCCAGCGCGGGCTTCCCACGGGGTCACAGCCTCCTTCGGGCACCCGCCTGCTCTGGCGTGGGGTCCTCCACGGGCTGCAGGTGGATATCTGCTCCACCATGGACCTCCCTGGGCTGCAGGAGGACAGCCTGCCTCACCAGGGTCTTCACCACGGGCTGCAGGGGAATCTTTGCTCCGGCGCCTGGAGCATCTCCTCCCCCTCCTTCTTCACTGACCTTGGTGTCCGCAGGCTTGTTTCTCTTACATGTTCTCACTCCTCACTCCGGCGGCAGTTTCTCCCCGTCCCAACTTTTTTTTTCCTTCTTAAAAATGTTATCACAGAGGCGTTACCACTATCACTGATTGGCTCGGCCTTGGCCGGCGGCGGGTCCGTCTCAGAGCCGGCTGGTATGGGCTCGCTCTCTCTTGAACACAGGGGAAGCTTCCAGCAGTTTCTTACAGAAGCCACCCCTGTAACCCCCCCCCCCCCCCCCCGCTACCAAAACCTTGCCAAACAAAACCAATACACAGGCAGACTTTCAATAAGATGAGACCTGTAGCTATGTCCAAAGAAACTGAAAAAACTATTCAACAACCCGTTTCCAAAGCAGTAAACTTGTATGAAAAAGCAGTGATCCATATTTCTCACCTTGAAGAGGAAAACTGAAGCATCTCCCCCAGCCTGGAGCAGTTTAAGTGTTTAATGTAAGAGTATGTTCACCACCTAATTGACTCTGGTTCGTTACATTATTCTCCAAGTTTCCAGATGTTTATGCACATACGCAGAAGGAAGAAAAGCCCTGTCTGCCTCCCCATGCCTACTAGCGGGCACGTGGTCTTGCAAGGCTGGAGTAGTGAGAAATAGCAGCTTTGGTAAGCACTCACATGGTTTGGATGGTCTTGGTATTAGAAGGCAAATTGGTGAAGTTTGACAGGTCGGTAATTCTGTCATAGGTAGCTTTACTTGAGAGAGTTTTAGAGCAGGAGTGCATTCTATATTAATAATGTCTAAAGAAATAGCTGCCCTTCCAGTGCAGGCAGCATCCCAATAAAACATTAATCATGTTTTCCTGAAGCAGCCGAATTGATTTCTTGGGAGAAATATTTCTTTGTCTACTCCCCAGCCATTTCTGAACCCGTCACCAACTTACAGTGATCTGAGCAGCTAATGAACAAATAATTACTGCCTGTTGATCACCCAGGAGAAAGGGTACAAATATTGCTTTAGGTTCTTAGTGCAGGTAACTTCATTTTTACCAAGGCGTAGTGACCATTTTGCTCTATCAAATTTTTTGTGTTTGGGTGGTGTTTTTCTTCTCTTTTGGATCCTTGGGTTACATGGAGAGTAATGTCATATTTATCATGCTAGGAACAGCTTACATTTATTTATTTTAGGTTTTAACATAATATCTGTTGTAGCATCCTGTGTAAGCTTTTACAAGCAAAGGAAAGCTGTTCAGTTGTTGTTCACTTCATTTGTATTTGTACAGTTCTCCCAAGATGTATCTCAGTCCTGCCCAGCAATTGAGAAGATCGCTAAAAACGGAGCCCATTAACCCAAGCAGAGCCAATGTTCAGTGAGCTATAGGTGAGGGTAGGAGAAAAAAGCAGATGGAAAGAGTAAGAGCAGCTAGGATAGTCTGATGTGAACCCGAAGAGTCTTGAAAGACCCCTTTATTGTAGGTAATATGCTGGTCATTTTGTCAACAAGGACTTCTTTTATTCTTTGAGCTTTATTGCCTAAAATCATCTGTACTTAATTAGTACCATACATACTAGAATTAGTTAAGAGATTTACATATGTAACTCGGGGCCTGTCTATTATGCACTTACTTATTCCAAGTATATGGAGCAGCCTACTGATTTGAGTTGGAGCTTCTTGCTTATGTACTTCTGTGCTTTGCTGAAAAAGAAAAGGTTTTCGCTAAAGGTGATGGACGTTCTTTACACACTTAAATTAACTGGAGCATGCATGGGAATTAAGCCCGGTCTGTTTTACAAAGGCACCGAATGCAAATAATTCTGATTTGCTTCAGGCCAAGCTAGCTTTAGTTTCAGTTGCTGGGCTGAGCTAACCTGCTTAATTTTTGTGTCCAAAGGAAGTAAGGGGCAGTCAATGTAAAGACCTGCTGTGCCAAGCAGGTAAAATGAGCGGTCTGATTTGGAGACAGGCCTGTACCTGAAAGGAGATGTCTGCCTGTGGAGCTCAGATCTAAATGTCAGGGTCTGCCACTACTCAAAGCCTGACCAGTTGAATTTTCATTTCGTATTGATTTTTTCAGGTTTTGATCAACACAAAATGTTCACATACTAGGTTGAGTTAGCTTAAGTCATTCCCTATAAAATCACACCATTTATATCAGCCTGCTTTGATTGAGCTCCTGTCTACACATAGGAGGCATGCCCCAGGTGAGCTGGTTATTACAGTCATGATTCACACCAGTCTTATTTAAACTTCACTTGTGTTTGGGCTGTCTCTTGATTTTTCCACTCCACAGCACCTGCAGGTGAGATGGCAAGAATGAATGCCGGCTGGCATTTCTTACCAAAAGCTGCTTCCCCTAGAAGTTTGCCCCTGTAGATGACACCAAACTGAGTTCTCCTGAACCTGAGAAGAGTGAGCTGCAATAAAGAAGAAAATATCCCCCTCTTCACTCCTGGCCTCTCCTTCTGTGGAATACAGATTTCAGGTCTGTTTCAAAGGCCTGCTAGTACTCAGTGCATCCAAGATATGAAGACAATTACTTCACTTTCAAGGTGGACACTACAATTATTTACACGTTTCTGTGTTGCTGCTGTTGGGCCTTCCACTTCCGTAGGCTTGTGATCCACGATCTTCAAGAAGGTCACGAGCAGTGAATCAGAAGTGACTTAGAAGAGTCCTCCAGAAACTTCTTTTAGGGGCATCTCCACCACCTATTTTGAATTACTTTATGCTTCTAGTTTAGGTATGATTTAGAGGCTCAAAGTCAGGCAACTCAGTTCCTCTGTGGTGGAAGGCAATGATAGGGTTATTCTGTGCAATTCTGGGTTTATTCTTATTTTGACATTAAATTAGATGTCTAAAGAAAATTTTTTCTGAATAGTTACTCTTGGGACTATTAGAGGAAGTTTTATGATTCAAATGCATTTGCATTGTGCTGGTTTGTGGGGTGATAGCAGTTACTGCAAATAAGACAGAACTAAAGCAGTATTAAAAAGTTTATCAAAGTTTTAAAAAATAGATATTCATCTTTGTTGACAGTGGTTGAAGTCTTGAGGCCCTTTACTTATCTCCACATCTTCCTTGGGCCACTTAAAAGAAAGCTGAACCATGAATCTCAGAATCTGAAAGAAAATAGCCTGTCGTGACCAATGCAAACCATCTTTGAATATAGATTGCTCTATCAATTATATGTCAATTACATCAGAAGTTGCAAGTGAGTTAATACTGGCCTAATATAATGGCTTTATTTATACAGGTCTGTAAACACACTCTATTTATACAGGTCTGATTCCATGTGAGAAAGCCTTTGTTCCACTATAAATGTCTTTTTTGTTGTTTCTTTTCCAGTACAGCTTGAGTCTTAAGGAAAACTTTTTTCCCATTTAATACTGGAAGCATAACCAATGTGTTATACTGGCATAAATATATTGCCTTAAATTATTTAAGAGGAGGGGATCTCTTTTCCATGCATTTTTCTAGCATTTAGTAGGGTGAAAGGCTTAGATTTGTTGTTGATTTTACTTTGCAGGGACGATTTCTTTCTCTTTTTTTTATTTATAACATGCTCATTACATGAGTGTGAGAGGTGCCTTATGGATTTATAAGAAAACTTGAGGAATGATACTGTGCAAATTTCTGTCTTCTTCATTTCCACCTTTCCCTGTTCACATTGTGTAGGATTGATTTCCAAAATACAAGATAAATATGAAAACTTGACAGCTGAAAATACCATCAACTGGGAACTTGTGTCCTGATTACACTGTGGAGAAAGCGATGTTTGTTTTATTCTGATTTATGAACAGGGCAATGACTGGCCAGGTGCCGGGCCAGCATCAACTATTTACTTTCGTACATAAAGAGTGATGAAAGGTATCAGAAAGCAGAAGGAGCAAAATTTTTTTTGTATGCCTCAGCTCAGTGGATCACGGTACTACTCGTGAGCAGCAATCTATCTTTGCTGTTCTGAAGAACATGTTAAACTTTCTGGAGACAGCATCTCACTGTAGGGTTTTGGCCTGAAATTTCTCTTTCCCAATCAATGTTCTGACCCGTAGTGCCTGTTCAGTCAGGAGTGAACAAAAGGCCTGAATACCAAGATCAAGCAAGCTCATGCTGTTTCTCACCTTGTGAGATTTCAAAACTGCTCAGACATCAGGGCTGAATTCAGCATTGCCACACCTTGAGCTTTGCACTGAACAGAAACCTTTAAGCACTGCTGGAATAAACACAGCACCGAGTCAGGTTCAGAACATTCCACAGGCAAAACCACTTGAAAAAATTGTAATTCAAGGGTCTGATTCAAAACACCTCAGTATCAAAGAGGCAGGAAGCAGGAGAAGAAATAGCTGCTGAGCAAGTGTTTAAAATTTTCCCTTAATGGATGAGTACGAAGGAGCCAAATAATTCTCATGCTCATTGTCAGCACCAGTTGAAAGTGACTAAATGATGCTGTTGACAGTGCTTTTGATTTATTTTGTGAAATACATGCATATATTGCAAGTATGTATGCATGCCAAATCCATGTATATAAGGACTGATATGTAGGAAAAAATACTTCAGCATTATATGAATAAGTAGCTAATTGTCTCAGGCTGATAACATCATGATATCATTCAAAGCAGTATGAGCAAATTCTTTTCCTCAACCATCTTTAATTATTTTATAACCTAGGCAAAAATACTTTGAAAACTATCAGAAGATATGTTGATAGTCTGTGGCTGCCTGGTGGGTTTTTTTTTTGTAGAACAAACAAGAAAGTGTAGTGAAATACTTACTAATTTCAGATTTGTTTTGTTTTAAAGCTAAAATGTATTAATTACAATCATAAGGGATTCATTACACAGGAACTGATCATTGCTTCTCAGTGTTGGACAGATTATTTTTCATGTGCAGAAGGAAGTTGAAGGAGTTTGGGCTGATGTGGAAAATAATAGTATAGTACAGTTTTAAACTGCAAAAGGTGTTAGCTATTTTTCCCCAACTATGCGCTTTCCATGCTACCATGACCAAAATGTTTACACCCCAAAATTAAGCCCTGTACTAAGTGGCGTGATTTTTCAGAGATACTTAACAAATTCCCTCCGATAGCCAAGTTTAATAACTATTACAGCTAAAAATCTCCAAAAGTCTTGGAAATAAAGATTACTTCTTTCACTCCTTAATCCATCCTTAGTTTGCTTAGGTGTAGCACAGATTACTGCTAACATTTCTGGAAGTGTTTGGATTCGTACTTCTAAAATCAAGCTATATACTTAAGTATCTGTCCATTTGTTTTGGTTTTTTTGTGGTGGGGTTTGGTAGCGGGGGAGGGGCTGCAGGGCTCCTTTGAGAAGCTGCTGGAAGCTTCCCTGGCTCCAACTCGGACCCGCCTCTGGCCAAGGCTGAGCCCATCAGCAATGGTGGTACTGCTTCTGGGAGAACAGATTTAAGGGGAACCTGCAGTGAGTGAGGTGATTGGAATGTGAGAGAAACCCCTCTGCAGACACCAAGGTCAGTGAGGAAGGAGGGGAGGAGGTGCGCCGGAGGAGGGGATGTCCCTGCAGCCCGTGGTGAGACGGCAGGCTGTCCTCCTGCAGCCCATAGAGGTGAGTTGGGGAGCAGATGCCCACCTGCAGCCTGTGGAGGAGCCCATGCTGGAGCAGGGGGATGCCCCCAAAGATTGCCATGACTTCATGGGAAAGCCTGTGCTGGAGCAGTCTGTGCCTGAAGGACTGCAGCCTGCAGAAAGGACCCACACTGGAGCAGTTTGTAAAGGACTGCAGCCTGTGAGAAGGACTCACATTGGAGAAGTTCATGGAGGACTGTGTCCCGTGGGAGGGACCCCACAGTGGAGCAGGGGAAGAGTGAGGAGTCCTCCCCCTGAGGAGGAAGGAGCGGCAGAGACAAGGTGTGATGAACTGACCCCAACCCCCATTACCCGTCCCCCTGCGCTGGTGGTGGGGAGAAGGTGGAGAAAATCAGGAGTAAAGTTAAGCCCGCAAAGAAGGGAGGGGTGGGGGGAAGGTGTTTTTAAGGTTCGGTTTTATTTCTCATTAACCTCTGATTTGATTGGTAATAAATAAAACTCATTTCCCGGAGTTGAGTCTGTTTTGCCCATGATGTAATGGGTGAGTAATCTCCCAGTCCTTATCTCAACCCACAAGCTTTTTGTTATATTTTCTCTCCAGTGTCCAGCTGAGGAGGGGAGTGATAGAGCAGCTTTGGTGGGCACCTGGCATCAAGCCAGGGTCAACCCACCATAGGTGTATTTCTAAGATGATGAAATTTTGTTTTTCAGTCATTTCTTTGATGTCTGGAAACTATAACCAAGGCTTGAAGAAGCAGTGTATGAACAGACAGCATATATACAACCCCTGTCTCAAAAGGCTCTCAATCTTGCAAAAAGACTTACAAAAAGTATTGAATACATTGATTGTTGACAATATGTTGACACATTGGAGGGAAAGGATGCCATCCAGAGGGACCTTGACAGGCTTGAGAGGTGGGCCCGTGTGAACCTCGTGAAGTTTAGCAAGGCCAAGTGCAAGGTCCTGCACCTGGGTCGGGGCAATCCCAAGCACAAATACAGGCTGGGTGATGAGTGGATTGAGAGCAGCCCTGCAGAGAAGGACTTGGGGGTGTTGGTTGATAACAAGTTCTCCGTGACCTGGCAATATGCGTTTGCAGCATAGAAAGCCAACTCTATCCTGGGCTGCATCAAAAGAAGCGTGGCCAGCAGGTGGAGTGAGATGATTCTTTCCCCTCTTCTCTGCTCTCATGAGACCCCACCTGCAGTATTGCATTCAGCTCTGGGGCCCCTGACATAAGAAGGACATGGACCTGTTGGAGCAAGTCCAGAGGAGGGCCACAAAGATGATCAGAGGGCGGGAGCACCTCTCCTGTGAGGACAGGCTGAGAGAGTTGGATTTGTTCAGTCTGGAGAAGAGAAGGCTCCAGGGAGATCTTATAGCGGTCTTCCAATACCTAAAGGGGGCCTACAAGAAAGCCGGAGAGGGACTTTTTACAAGCGCATGTAGTGATAGGACAAGGGGCAATGGCTTTAAACTGAAAGAGGGTAGATTTAGATTAGCTGTAAGGAAGAAGTTCTTCACTGTGAGGGTGGTGAGGCACTGGACCAGGTTGCCCAGAGAGGCTGTGGATGCCCCATCCCTGGAAGTGTTCAAGGCCAGGTTGGATGGGGCTTTGAGCAACCTGGTCTAGTGGAAGGTGTCCGTGCGCATGGCAGGGGGGTTGGAACTAGATGATGTTTAAGGTCCCTTCCAACCCAAACTGTTCTATGATTCTGTGATTAACGGGAAAATAAAGCAAGGAGAATGTTGCAATAGAGACAAGTGGATTTCATTAACCAGTGGTCACAGCTAGTGCTGTTATCTCCCTATAACCATGCTGTTAGGGAAAGCATTTTCCTTTTAAAAAAAAAAAAAATTAAAAAAAATAATTTTAATTTTTTAACAGTACTGCTGTTTTGTCCATCTGTCAGCTGATAGATTTCTTTGAAATGCTGGTAAGACATACTCGTTTGTGATGACCGTGTCTGACCATTAGCTGCATCTGTATATCTAAAGCATGATTTTTACCTAATTGTTTTTCAAGTATGTTTGTGTGCATAGGGTACGTGGCAATATCACCTAATGGTGTCTTTCTGCCTTTTATCTACTCAAAAAAGAATTTGAATCCATGGCATAGAAATATCTCTGTCTTCTCTATTGTTTCTGTATTTTTCCAGGATGCTAAGACTGTTTGAATTGTATCTTTCACACCATATGATCTCTTACGCTCCATCTGTTTGGTGAATTAAATGTAATAATTACTATTAACCTTCATTACAGGTTTTCACTGCCTTGTAAGATGGATATGCATTTTTCACCAACTTTTGCAGTACCGATTACAGAAATGACAATGTAAAATATTTGCTACATTTGCTCATTGCTTTTATGGCAGAAATTAATATTTGTTTTCTGATTCTTTTATAGTTTAATACAGTGTGTAGAAAAAGTTGCATTTCTGTACAAAGAATGAAAAAGGAAAGAAAATTTTGGCCACTTTCTCAGTTGTGATGCATTGGATTGCTGGGGCGGACATGGGCTAGGATCTGAGAATAAATTTTGTCCACTGCTGTGTCCTTACAAAACATTTTTGTGCCAGTTGTGTGTATTCACAGTAAAGGGGCAGTTGCCAGGAAATGCAAATTCAGAGCTGAATATGCAGCTATTCAGTGTCAGAGCCTGATCAAACCTGGTTTTTTTGGTTCAGTCATTAGTACCTGCCAAAATAATCTCTTGAGACTTGATAAAATTGGTTTGCATATCAGTGACTACATTAAGTACAAGGTTGAAGAAGGCCAAGGTGAATCAGAACATGCAATCTTATTTCCTTTATTTCAAATGTGTCCAAGAAGTGTGGAGGTAGTAAGTCCTTATTTCACTGGTTGTATATTAGTATAAAACTCACATTACACTGGGCCTTCTCCTGGTCTTGTCATTTTTTAGAACATTTAATATCACGCTGCTTTAAAGTCTTTGTGCAATCTACAGAGCTAACAAGGCATGAGGCTGACCATTTTGGAAGATGTTAGGAATGGCCAATGATTTGGAAAGCTGAAACTCTTTCTAAAACAGGCCCGTTTTCATGTGATGGGGGCAAACTCCCTTCTCACTTGACAAACTGCAGGCGTTGAGTAGCTTTTAAAACTCAGGTTATTATTTTGCTAAGGGAGAAGGCACTTCTTGGTGTGGGGAAGAGAGCATGAGAGGAATGAATGCAATAATGGGATGAAGGAGGAGCATGCCTGCCCATGCTGGAGATGAGGGGGAAACGACCAAAGGGTGGATTTGAGAGGGAGGAGGAATGGTCAGAGCATCACAGGGGCACCACAGTGAGGATGTGGGGGAGCCGAGCACCCACTGGAGAGAGGTTAGAGACAGCATGCCCATGAATTTGAATGAAGTGAATTTAAACATAAATAAGATTGGTATTTGCCCTGCAATAAATGTTGTTGACATGGATTTAGAAATGTCCTTCATTTTCTACAAGTGGTATTGTAAAGTTAGTGTAAACCCCAGTATAACCCCTCAGGGGTGTTGGGGTGACCTGGCACGCACTGCAGGTGTCCCGTCAGCCTCAGCTGCTGAGAGGCAGCATGGAGCTTGATGTCTAGCCCTGCCTCCCTTTGGAGACAGGGAATGGCATTAGTCCCCCATTGCTGCTGGGGACCAGGCTACTGTAGGGGTGAAGTGAAGCTTCACTGTTCCTTTCTTAGCTTTGTCACCTCAAAATCAGTCCATGTTCTGCTGCATCCTCAGTGGGGCTACATGTACGGACACAGCCTGCCTCAGTAGGCATGCTTGCTTCAGGCTGGGTGGAAGAAAAACTGCATCTCATAAAGGTAAAACATCTCCAGACGTGAACTAACATCACTTTGGTATACACAGAAAGTGTTCAAGATTTTAAAGTCAGATATCTGTGGATCATCCTTGGCTCTACATAGATGCTTTGTAATCTTTGGTAAGCTTATAAATTCCTTCTCTCTATTGGTAAAAAGCTTACATTAATATTAACTATGCTGGACCATATACCTATCATGGGTCCAGGCCTTACCATTAGATTTTCAAGTCAAGGCACTTGTATAGAAAATCTATTTTAAGTCATTTATAGAGGCTTCTAAATTTTTATTGGTTATAGTCTTTCTCATATCACAGTATGGTCTCACTGATGGCAGCTGAAGTACCTGGCTTTACAGACTCAGGCTTGCAAGCCATAGCTTCAATAAAATTTTGTTAAATGCCTTTTTATAAATTGGCGCTCCTGCTGTGTGCAGCAAAGAACAGGGAACGTAAGTGTGATAGGAAAGTTTTATTAGCCTTTCTTTAGGATGATCTGCACTATGCACTTACAGGTTTGGCGTGTGTAATTAATGCAGTCAGCCCAAATTAATTTCAAAAATGTCACACCACAACAACAGGTTTCTGTTTAATATACTGCATATATTTTTGTGTGATAAGTATACATATTGTTAGGTGTAATTACATTGAACATCTGTGCATATATGTACACTACTTTTCTTCGTGATCATAACAGGAAAATTAAGGTAATTGATGATGATTTTTTTTTTTTAAACAGTTATCCTGGCTTCTAATCCTGTGATTGCTCTACACAAGGACAAAGCAAGGGTGTTTTCTTTGGGTGTGTATAACAGTTATTCCCACTACCAAACTACAGTTATCTGAATGGAAAAGGAAAAGCTTTAATAACACAGCAAATTTACACCCTTATCTGTGCTTGACAAAATTCTAGCCATAATTTGATTTGACCATATATACAATATATGTTTTTATTTAAGTAATAATGACTGAGGCACGGAGCATTTCCTGAAAATTAACGGCCGGCTGAAAAATTTTATAGCCCAAATGCAGCCAAGGGCCATTAATCCCAACTGGTCAATTCTCCATGAAATGCCTTATGTCAGGGGTCATTTGTTACATTCCCGTCCCTCCCACCCACCAATAAAGAAGTAAAATTAAATGTTACTTTCCTCCTATGGCAACACTGAGCCTTGAAGCAGCTACCGGAAGCCCCTGCATAGAAAATGTTGCTGTTGCTGCCATAGCAATGAAGGTTTCTTAGTGGATGACTGATGGAGAACCTTCTGAGAATGGTCTTTCACTGTCTATTACTTTACATTTGTTAGTGAATAAAGCTCTTCAGTTTGCTTCTTGGAGCTGACAAGGGGATGAAAAGACTGCTATGTTTCCCTTGCCACTAGAAAAGTTGTGGCATTAGGAAGGTGGGGAGAGTTTGTATTCCATATATATAACAAAACCATCTTATCTACCATGGCTGCCATCCTTCTAGGATCTCATATTTATTCTCTTTTATTTAGTAACCAGTATTAAATACTTGCAACTCCAGTTTATTTTCTCTCAATGTTTCATTCATTGTTGGTAAAAATTGGAACATTAGAGGCTTTACTAGGGCTAAGTGATACTGTCTCAAACTGGAGAGCTAAGGTACCTGTAGTAGTGGCTATTGAAGAGAATAATTAAGAGATTAATGAGATAACAGAAAAATAATTGCAACAAGCTGTCAAGAAGGTCATTGCTAAATCTTAAGGTTTAAAAAAAAAACCCTCCTTGCATTCTTCAGAATTAGGTGAAAACACTGTGTTTCCTTTTGCAAAGCATAATGAAAATCACGTCTGTATATCATTATATGTGGCAAACGTGTCACCAGGATCTGTCATCCAGCACTTTCTCTCTCTTTCTACCAAGCACACACGTTACTGAGGAAATTAATGGCAAGGAATGACAACTCGGGGAGGGGGGGGTGGAGGGGAGACACACGTGACAAAAAGCCCTCCACCTCTTGGGCTGAATGCTTGTGCAACTATACCTTAAACCATACTTCTGGCAGTCTTTCACTGTCCCTCCCAGTGTATACTGGGGCTGGCAAATTCACCTGCCCACAAAGGGCTTTTGTCACTGCTTCTCAGGAAGGGGAAAGAAGAGCAGTCAGTCACTGCCCATTCAGCCTGATCAACCTTTGGAGACGCACGTTTTAGGTTTTAAATATTTATCTGCTTTATTATGAGGCGGCTCCTTAGGTGGCAGTCTTGGAAGCTAGAGACTTGATTTTCATTTCAGTCTGCTGCCTCCTTTGGAAAAGGGGTAAGAGAACTGGGCTTTCATTCTTCCGCTCCTGAAATGGAACAACAAGCCTTTCCATTGTTAAGATTTTGACTTAAAATTGGAAAAAGGCATTACAAATACAAAATTGAACTTATGTTATTATTCTGTTTAAGTACTGGAATTCATGTGGTTGGCTTTGAATGGTCAGTCAGTGTATCTGTATAGAGTGAAGATGTAAAAAGCCTATTACTTCCATTTCAATTGAAACAAGATTTTCAAGTTATTAGTACATGAAAGAAATACTGCAGTTAGGTGTCTCATGGCTGTCCCTGGAAGCTGCTTTAGGCATCACAGTTTCAGAATATTGGATGAAGAAAAGGATACAATGACCCAAGGTATGCTTGACTCCATTTCTTTTAGCAAAGGGACTTTGAAACTTGTTCCGTATCCCTTACCCAATACATTGTTCGTAGCACTAATCTAAAAAGTGTGACCAAGTAAAAGTGGATTTAATTCCATGTTATTTTTATTAAGATGGTTTATTTTTTTAAGTGTTTTGTTGTGCAAACTGTGCTTGGGGCCACAGTCTTGCAAACAGTTGCACACAAGTTGTCCTGTTGTGCAGTGAGACTATTCATATGCATGGCTTTGCCTATGGATGCTGGTGTTTGCAGGATCACAGCTGTTTTCACTGAAATTATGCTTCATCTTTAAAGCAAATCACTTCTAATGAAATTACACAAGCCTGATAGCAACACCACCACCCAGACTGGATTCGCGATCTGTTTTTTTAATTATAGAATTTAATTATTTTTATTCTAATATTTACTATTGAATTTAATTTTGGTTTTGTTTTTATCACTTAAACATCCTAAATTTCAGAGATTCACTAAAATGTGTCACATCATTATAACCCTTATTATGAATTATTCACAGTAATTACTGAGTTGTTGCAAACTTCATTATGAAATTTAAAGTACCAGAAAATCTGATGGTGATACTGTTTTACTCCTTGGATGTTCTTAAAATAAGTCAGAGTTAACAGATTGCAAAAATATGCAGTTACAAAGTTATTAAAATGCAGATTTTTGGCAGGAAGCCACTGTAGTCTCCTACGTTCACAGCTGTCTATTTACAGGAAAACTGCCCTGAGCAGCCTGTGGTGGCTTCTTTGAGCTATTACAGCTGATTGGGTCAGTGCAGGGGCCTCTCTAAGGACTAAGTTCAGTGACTTTTTACCTCCTAGGTCATAAGCTTCACTTGAAATTATTTTTTTAGGCAGGAGGGATTGACAGTAGACCATCTTTTGTTCCCTGTCGTCCTGATGATAAGTCCAGGGTGCCTCTCCTGAGACTGTGTATGTGCTGTACCTACATCTACACAGATGGTTCCTCGGATTAGAGTGTGGACCACTTGGCTGGCGGGTGTAGCAGCATAAATTTTGAATTACACTTTTGAGGTCAGCGTAACATGCATTTTCCCCAGTCAGAACTGGCTTTAATCATTGCCACCTTCACAGTTCTCTGAGAGCAGGGCATACTGGAGTATTAGCAAAGTGGCAGATGCTTTGCTTTAATGAAGAAGTAAGCACTGTCATCTTACCTTCACCTTATCCCCCATAATGTCACTGGGTGCCCCACTTGTTTATTTTTTCTCTCTCTGCGCAGTGACTTGGGAACAAAAATTACAACCTACTTAGAGTAAAAAAAAAACCTTCGGAGTTGGTGCTCAAACTGTTGGGTGCAGATATTCAACACCACTGCTGGCAGCCAAAAATTGCTTTGTCTACCTATGGTTTAGCTTCCAGGTAGGACCAATATGTGGCCTCTCTTTCTCAGTGTCTTTTTTTGCAAGGTGCTTCCACTACGGACTTTCAACATTCATTTGTGCAGCTTCTCCCAAGAAGCAGAGTAAGTTCTTTTCCCTCCATGAAATTGTGAGACTGGCACAAGCCCTGAAAAGGAGGGGGAAGGTTCTGCAAAATAAGGTGTGTAGCATCTAAATGGCAAGAAACAGTAAAATGAGCAAGTCATCCCTGCTGTGAAACTGGGGTGATGTTCCCAGAGTGTGGAGAGGCAGAGTTTCACATTGTCTATGATAAAGTATAATGGAAGAGCGTCTCCTTCTAAAGTTCTAAATGTCTGACGCTGTTGGGGCGTTGCCAGCTCTGTAAAGCACATGTCATTAATATCAATGAGGGTCTGTAATAATCTTCCACAGGACAAGTGACATTTAGGGATTCAAGACTGAAATAAATGAGAAATAGAACAGGACCATTAGAGAATATGTTAGAATTGGTTAGTATTATACTGTCCCATTATATATGGGACTACCTGGTAATACTTCAATTTATTCCTTATAAAAATACCTTTCTTGTCTCTCAATCAAGTCCAGTCTGTGTTGTCCAAAAAATTCAAAATGCAGCCACCCTCTTCATAGATTTTCCTAACTGCTAATGAAGAGCCTAAAACTTCTAAGACATTAAGTCATCATTTAAAGGATGGGTGCATCCTGAGAAACTTGTATGGGCAATAATACAGAAAAGCTTACACTGATATCTTGGAAGGAGGAAGATGCAGTGAAAATCCTAACAGAACCCTTTAATCTCAACAATGCTGGTGTGTACTGTGTTATACAGGAGGAGGTGTTTTGAGGTTACTGTGAACAGAGAGAAATATATCTGAGCTTAATTTTGAGCTGTAAGCACACCAGAGCACTGCAGAGATGCAAAGCAGTGATGTCGTTAAACCACTGACTTGTTCTTCCCTGTGCTGGTGTTCCTGAGCCATCCAGGAGGCAGGCTGGATGCCAGCATACCATGCAGCAGCTTGGGACTACTTTAGTTCATGCCTATAGATATGGCCTCCACAGGCGGTTCAGCTGATGTAGGAGTGGCGAAGAACAATGTGCTTTTCTTCCACCCTCACAGACCATCTCCTTGGCTTGCAGAATGAAAGACATATGGTGAAAGAGGAGGAACCCAGCAGGGATACTCCACAGACAAGGGACTGTACCCTAATGAGCAAAGGCAGGACACCCTTGTTCTCGGTCATTTGAGGGAACTCCACTGATTTCAGTTCCCAGTCCTGATTTCTGCTCTGTGGGTGAAGTGTGCCCCTAAACATAGTTGTGGGAATTCCTTATGTTGCTGGTAATCACAGTTTTCAGAGTCCACATGGGAAGAAATGCTATAAAAATCAGGACTGAATTACCTGGCAAAGGTACTGAAGAAAGTGAGGCCACTTCCCTCTGTAAGTCCCTCTAAGGCACTTTCAGGTATGTTTTTCCTCCTGTAGTTTTAAAGGTCCTGAACCAAAAAAACGTGCTGAGGCTCATCCAGAGGGATTGAGGAATGAGGGGAGAGAAAGTCTTTTCTATCTGTGGTAACCTAGAGACTGAATCTCCACAGGAGAAAAGACAGGGTCAGAACTTGCCCACTTTCTCCTATGCTTTTTCAGAAGCGAGTAGATTTTGATTCCCAGAGAAACAAAAAGATAGAGAAATGCAAAGGAGGTTGGGTAGGGGATTTGAGGAGGTCTTGGGCAGGTGGGTGATGACACTGGAACCAGCGAAACGGGCTGTGATCAGGGAGAGAAGAGGAGCAGTGCCAGCGTGGGTCTTACAAGCGTAGGGTGCTTGAGAAGGTTTAGGGCCAGACTGATGTTACTT
This sequence comes from Astur gentilis, assembly GCF_929443795.1. NCBI lineage: Eukaryota > Metazoa > Chordata > Aves > Accipitriformes > Accipitridae > Astur > Astur gentilis. Next base: position 6,320,455 of record NC_064893.1, on the reverse strand, counting down.
ACACATTGTGCACTCTTTTTGCATTGGTGTTTGTCAATACAGAGTTAACAGCAGCTTTGGCCATTAGATACTTTTTAGGATTAAACCAAGAAGGAAGGAGGCAAGGTTGCTTAGTATTAAATGGGCCTCTGTCTGGGTGCTCTTCCCCATTTTCTCTCGAAGTAATCTATTACCACATCTCAAGAGAAAAATGACCCCAATCTAAAGATTAATAGAGCAGTGTGTGGACGTTTCCAGTGATGTGTATGAAACTCAATTTTTTTTGTCGCTGTATGCACCTAGGTGTCCTTTATCAGAGGATCTCTAGATCTTAAAAACTAGGCTGATTATTGAAGAGGGCAGCAGGCAATTTAGGGCACGTGGTGTTTTCTTACAACAGAAGCTTTGCTGTGAAGTGCAGTAATTTATGTTGATAAATTGCAGCCGTCAGAATGTCTAGATCACTTCATAGGATGAATTTCTAAACATACCTCTCTAGTTTAGATAGTGGGGGTTGGGAAAGGGGTGTTTGTCTGAGAGATTGGGGGGACGATAACTCCTGCATGTACCATTTCTTGAAAAGTAGCACAGGACTTTCACATGTTCCTGAAATTGGCTCATTGTCATTAACCCAATTTTGGTTTAAAGTGACACATAAAAAAACTTCCCTCCTCCATATGCAAGCTGCAACAAAAATGGAAAAGGCTACATACACAGTGTCAAGACTGAGTAGGTTTTGAATGATAGATCTTTCTTAGCAAAGGTTTTTTCAGTTTTGGAGTTCTGTGTGCGTGCCAAAATGTAAAGCCAGCTTGGCTCAGGCAAGCTGCCTTCATTTAATCAAAAGACAAGAAAAATTACCATAATCGTTGTAAGAAACACTGCTTTGGGGAGAAAAGAGAGGAGTTCCTATACCATGTTATTACATATCTTACTATCATTAAGGTTATAAATAAAGAGATTAATTTAAAAGTAGAAGGGCTTTGCTAGGCTAAGTTTTGTCTTGTTTTGCTTACTTTTTAAATGAAGAATTAAAGGCACTGGTGGGTCTAGATGTTGTGAGAGGTTACAGATTTCTCTGTCCTTTATCCATCATGTTGCATGGTCAGAGGTTTTAAAAGGAATCTTTTGGACTTTGATTCAGCACAACACAGGCTGTGTACTGATGTTTTTGTGATATCAGTGACATGTCTGTGTAGACCTAGCTTAAGCACGTGATTTAGTACCTCTCTGAAATGTAGCCTGCAGAAAAGAACACAGAACTAGACTGATCAGATAAGGTCCAAATTAGGTATGAATTTACCCTAAAGATGAGCGTGCATATGTCTTGGAATTGCAGTTGTCCCTGAAGATAATAGTGAACATACTCAAATGGCCTGAAGATTTGTACTGTTTGAACCCAGTCTCCCTAAGGAATGATAGAGAGATCTACCAGGTGTTTTCAAAGCAGGAAATACATTCAAAGTTTGACCTGTCATGACCCATCTTGATTTGCAGATTTTTTGCAAAGATGACCCTGGAATACAGCCTTCTATAAAGTGTGTGGGGTTTGAGTTCCAGGATTTTCAGAGGGGCATACACTGAAATTAGTCCCATTAACAATTAAGGGGTTTGGGGGGGATGGTTTGGTGGCTTAGACAATCACAATTCCATGCAGAACTTGTTAAAATACTGGTGTTAATGCTACATCAAACTGAGCGTGCTGTGGCGTATGGTCTGATACTAGTACCTGTAGAAGGTCAGAATTTAATCAAAAAAATCCAACATTTTGTTTCTGTTCTGGAAGAAAAAAATTCTGTATTGACAGACAGACAACTGCTGTGCATGTCATTTCCTAACCTTGTTTGCTATGACTTTGTTATACGGAGCTGCATGCACATACGCAACAGAAGGAGAACTACAGCATAACCTGTTTACTAATGATTGTAGTTCCTTTAGGCTGAATGCGAGTATGGCATATTCTTAGAGATGCTTGTAAAACTTTCCAAATAGCAGCAATGAGTAGTGGTTTCCAGCATGTCTCCTGGAGCTCTGGAAATGGGTATTTTACTCAGCACTAAGAATAAGAGCCAGTTGGGATTTGTTCAAGTAAGCTCTTTCCTCCTTGATGTATTTTACTATCTCCAGTTTTGCCACAAGTGTCTTCAAGTTGGTATCATTTCCCCTTTTGTTATTTTTTTTTTTCCCAAGACTTAAGCTTTCCACACTAGTGGTCCAGAACCTAACAGTCTGTTGAAGATAAACTAAAATGAGATGTCTCTGTTGACCATGTACCATCTCCAAAAGGAACAAAGTGAGAGACTCAAAATTTTGAGTTCCTCATCTTTCTAGTGGAAGAAGGATTCTCTGGCTGTTACCTTTTGCTTCAATACAAAAAAGGCTGATGGAATCAATTACAGCTTTTGCTGTTTTCAGACCTGAACTAAGAAAGCACAAAAGCAGCAGCGCACTTTTGCCCAGTACATTGCAGTGTAATTGCATCATTCAATAAAAATTACAATTGGTTCTGCAGTATAAGGGAGAAGGGAATAAGAAGCTGGCAGGCAGGTTCTCGCTCACCTTAAATGTATGCACAAGGGGTGTAGTGTATCAATGGAAGTGCAGATAGGACTAGGCCCTGGGGGTTATATTCTCATTACATTAGCTGTTCACAAAATGTGAAGGGGAGTAAACTGGCAGACTTCTAGACTTATTAACTATTTTCTATTTGGGGAAGATTAAGTTTTGAAGAAAAACATCCAGTAATCACTGGAGTACTATTTATATCATCATAAACTTGTGTCAACTTGACTGATTTTAATAATGATTATTATTATAAAAACCAGCAACTCTTATCTCCACCACTGCACACGTGCTGCGGTAATGAGGAATTTTCCTTTTTTTTCCTTCTCCCTTCTGCTCTTTCACACAATACCCTGACTTAACTCATTTTTCCTCTCCTCTTCCCCCCTAACTGTCAATCACTGTCACATTACCTTGCATCATATGCATCAAGAAGAGTAGCTTTTTCCATCAAGTAAGCCAATTCTAAAGCTGCCTTCCCAGAGGCTACACAGATTGTGCAAGCTGGAGGACTCAGGAAAGAGTAAACTGGACAATAACAAAGGCTCCCAGAGCTGCTTCTGCCTGCCAATCTCTCATGCATGTATTCACACAGCGCTATATATAGGGCATGCCTCCAGGGCCAGAATCACATCTATCAGCTCAGCGAGCAGACCTCCTATCCACACCATTAATCACAGTAGGGAGGAGGAAAATGGCTCATTACACTACATCAATGATATTGTCCATACTGTCTTCTACAAAGTACAGGAGTTGTCTCAGTGTGGTGTTCAGCATCCCCTGACTTTTGAAGTCCATGATCCAAGAGAGGGAACAAAACTTCTTAACAGGAGTGTTTACCTGTGGGCAACATAGGTTAGCCAGCAAACTGCATTTAGTGAGTTTAGAGCGCTATAGCAAGGCAAGCTTTCCAAGGGATGTTTTTTCTACTGTTAAATCTTCAGTACTTTTCCTTCCCTCTCCCAAAATGGTAGATTTGAGGGACTTTTTCTGTTCTGCAGCATAGTTTTCAAGCCCTTCAGTCCACCTCCAGTATAGTTTGTGTGTGTGACATCTGCAAGGCATTCTTTATGGCTGACTGACTTCAGGTATATTTGAGTAAGAGCTTCCTGCAGTATTCTGGCCTTCCTTAAAGGTCCTGTGCTTTGCTGGAGAGTCCAGTGACTATTTATGGGTACCCTTACAAAAGAGCATGGAGAGATTTATCCACCTGGCAGCCGATGATGTTAGAAGTCATATAACTACATTTTTGCTCACAGCTTTTAGGCTTGACGCTTTATTGCTCTCTTTTTTGCTTATCTACCTGTAAATGAGCCCTGTACTTCAAAATCTGTATCATCCAGGTTTCACTCTTGCACATAACATGACATGACAAAGCTCTTGCCATGTACTGACCTCATTGCTGCAGGGCTCATCTGTATCAGTTCTGTACACACCTTGCAAGGTTGTCCAGCTCTTCCTGGAAATGTTGATGTTTTACTTGGTGTTTTCTAAACCCACCCTTCAGTAAGGTTTAAGCTCTTATCAGTCTTTCTTCCTGTCTGATTTTGAGGATCACTGCAAAGTGCTTCCCTTGGTCTCATGAAATCTGCATTGTAGTGGGCATACATGTGATATTATTTTGATGGTCTTAAAACAAGCCTGCCTGTTTCTACAAGAGCAGGGCTGCCTATTCTGTAACAGACACACCTTTTGATAGGTGAACATGCCTTAAATTACAAAATAGATGTAATTGTTCAGTGATCACCAAGCCTGATGTTGGATCCAAAGCTTGCATGAGACATCTCTAGGTTTTGAGGGTTACCTCGGAGAAGCACTGGCGTCTTCCATATCACTGGATGTCTTGTAGTGATATGTAGCCATATATTCCTAAAGTTATGATATTAGGAGGAATATGTGCCTATCTGCACATCTTCCAAGAGGTGAAATACAGTGGTAGGTCTCACTTGCTTTGAGACTTCTGCATTTGGTTAATTATGAAAAGTGTCTACTCTAATTGGAATATCCCAGGATTAATCTTTAGAGGTGCCAATATATTCTTGGGTACTTCTGCTTGCTTTGTAAGCATGTAGACATCAGAGATTTTTTTATTTGAGTGTTGTAGAACATTTAGGGTAGTAGAGCATAGAAGAATTCAAATGAAAGGATTATAGCTATATTAAATTTTTCCTATAAGCATAGTCATATATACATCCATCTTTTAATGCACTGTGCAGCAGACTTGTTGGAAACTTATTGGTAGGAAACCCCATAGCAGTAGTTAAAGAAATGCTTATAATTTGGAAATACTGTGTGCTTTATTATTGATCTGCCTTATTTGAAAGTAGGAATTCATGTTGGGATTTCTTCAATTTTAAGCAAACATACCTAGTTAAAATAAGTTTAGAAACAACATAGGAAATAAACTTTTACACCTATGATTCTTCTCCTGGGATAGATACTCACTCATATCTTTTTTAACTGTACTTACTTCCTTTTCTAACACTTTTGCCACACCTCTCAAAAGCTGCTAGTCTGCTGTAGATGGCGGGTTAATCAGAAACCTTTTACAGTGCTGTTTTTTCATCCTTCAGATACTTTTAAGACAGACATGAACTTAAGAGGAACTTAAGCTGCTATCATTGTTTCTAGAACTAACAGAAATGTTTTAATAGTAATTTGTAGCAGTTTGGTTTTCCTCTGAGTTAATTTTGCTTTCAGTAAAACTTTCCTAATTTGCAAAAGAAAAAAGTATTTCACATACAGTGATTTTAAACAATTGGTCAGATAGTTAATGTCTATGAAATTCTGCTAGGTGTCATACATTTTGTGAAGTGACTACAGAACAAGAAAGGGTGGAAAATGTTGAGTATACCGAATGGCCAGGATGGGAAAAAGCAATGTCAAATAAGATCCAATCATATTTAGTATGTTTGATTTTGAGTTCAAAATAAAATTCAGAAAGGTGGCTTCCTTAGCTGTTGATAGGTATGTTTCTCCTACAATACCCCTCAGGCACTGATAATTAGTGAGGAATGACAAATGTTTGAAGATTACAGTAATTTCAGGTGAGATAAGGAACATGGCAGGCTATAAATTGGTTTACTTTATGGAAGGTCCCTATAGCCTAAAAAAGAGGCTGTTGGAGGATGTATTTCCTTACTTGGCAATTGCAGCCATCACAGTCTTTCAACCCCAAGTGCTAGAAATTAGTTGGTGTTGGCAGAAGTAGACAAGCTGTAATGCAGTGGGCTTAGTCTTTTATTTTACATGTGACTACTGGATTTGTAATTCCTTTTCCTTCCCTCTTCTTTTAGTGTGTTAGGGGTGGTTTATTGGTAGGTTAAAAGCCAATGTCAAGTCCTCCATACAGTAAAACTGAGAGCCTGCTGACATGCATCACTGTGCCACGGCATGACTGTTGCAATCCATCTTGACCAATGTGTTTGAAACTTGGAACTACATATAATCAATTGCACTCCGAAAACTTTAATGTCTTTGACTGCACCATGTAGCACTACATTAATTTAGCAGTGCATTCAGCCTCTGTGTTTGAGGGTCAAGAGCTTACATCACCTGGCCTGGGCAGTGCCTGACACGGCACTGCGTGATTAACACAGAAGCCTTTAATTCCACTCAGCCCAGGCAGAAAGCATGGTATAGTCCTGCTAAGGCAGTATTCCCTAAAGGCGAAGAAGCAGGAGAAAACATCCCCCAAGCCATTGAATCCCAAACAATCACAGGGCCTGGAAGTGCATGATGTGTTTCTGAATGTAGAGGATGAATTGCTAGCCAGTTTGCAAAAGGGGGGCGGGGGGCTTTTCAAAGGTCAGGAGGAGGAAGCACACCAACACAAAGAGCATTGTTCATATTGGAAATCATTACTTGAAATCAATCAGACTTCTCCAGAGTGCACAACTAACTAAAGGAACCTCAGTAGCTAGTTTTCCACTCGAATAAAGTCTTTAACAGTCGATGAGACTTAGGACTTGTCTTTAATGATGAATCTCCTTTTTTTTAATTTTGGGGACAAACATTATATAGAAGCTGTTTGTATTCAGCAGCATCGACAATGAATCTGAATCTTGCATCCAAAAAAAGACTGTAAAAGCAAACAGACAAAAACTTTAAATGAGCCATATGCACTGACTTACTGATTCATATGCATGACAGATACCACTCCTGTGTCCTTCCTGAAGCAAAGTGCTCTAATGGTGGGTGAAGTGGAAGAAGCAGGTATTACTAGCTAAAATAGGCTTTGGTGTGTCATGAGTTACATTTTTGTTGGAAATTTAAAAAAAAAAAAGCTGACTTGATAGCTTAGAAAGAAGGGAGATCGGAAAGACACAGTGGGCAACACTATTTCAAAAAAATCCTTTATTTTTTGGAGGACATGGAGAGCCATCTAATTCAATTGAGTGACTCTAAACTAAAAACAGTGTGGTTTGCAGTCTCCTAGTGAATTTCATGTTCTGTCTCGGGGCTGCAGCAAATAAACTTTGCTGGATTCCTGTGAGCAAGTTTGGAGGAGCTGCAGTTCCATGAATGTCAACAAAATGTCAGAAGTTTACCATGCAAGTTTGAAGATAAATGGAATAGAATTAATAAGCATCAGTAATGGCTTTATAATTGAAATAGTATAGACATTAGAGGTACATAGGGTGTTAGTAATCATATTAATTATTTGTTAACAGAAAGACAAAGTAATAAAATTGAAAATCAAAAAGCTTAGTTGTTCACATGCAGATCTGGGGGGGACATTTTGTAACAGAAATAATTGCTTTTGCTTCATCCTCAGGGTGATATTATCTGTGTCTAATTGTTTTTCCTGAAGAAAGCAGAGCAATCTAAAATTCTAAGTAATGCACAGCAACTGTAGGGGTGAAAATAACCACATTTTAGAAACCTCTTACAGCATCCCACCTCAATGCAGTGAAAGGAAGCAGTGCTGCTAGGAAGGGTAAAGATAAATGGAATTACTTTTCTATTAGAAGTATAATAGACTTTATTAGTTAGTCACCTGTGCTTAGAATAGATCAGCTGTCAGAGAGAGCAAGTAGATGAACATGTACCTTGTGAGCTGTCAGGAGCAGATCAGTGTGGGTTTTTTAAATAATAATTATGTGCTTCCAGAGAAATGGTTTAGACAAAAGCACAGCTGCTTTATTGATGATGCCTTTTGTGCATAAGGATGAATATTCTAGTTTGTTCTTTTCATTTTTCCATGTAAATGTAGTATCATATTTCCATAAAACTCTTTTAGGAAATGGTGCCATTTGCTATTAAAGCTTGCATAATAAAATTATTTGTCAGGGATTTAATTTGATCAAAGTCAGTTATTTGTAATAAAGTGCTAGTAGCTAAGAGGGGCTGCTGTTTGCATTCAAGACTGGCAATGCCCTTGCCCTCTGCAAGCCACTATGCAACCAGCTGTCCTGGGATTCAGTGTGGCAGGGCACACAGAAGGTATCTTTTTTTGCATCCTGACCAGTGTTCAGAGATAAAGGCAACTGTTCACTTTCTTGTGGTCAGAGGAGCTCTTTGAGAACCAGATCCACTATTCTGGCACAGTTTAATAGTCTGTCTGGTCCGGCAACTTGATTGACATGCGGTCTGGGAGCAAAGAAATGCTGCAACTGGTGGTGGAGAGAGTCTGTGGCACATAGATGGCTCCTGGGGGTCACCCAGAAGTCTGAAAGGAGCAGCCGTGGACCGGGTCAGTTCTGGTGGGGGCTGGACTTGGGGGGGGCGGTGTTAAATCTGCAATATGTTGAACCCCTCCCAGAGTTCAGAATGTCTGCTTTGATCTTCACTATTGTAAAATTGCATCTTGTGTACAGCCACCCTTGTTCTGCCACAAATACTGGTTCCAGCCCACCACTGTTCGGCCACTATCCTGCCCCTACAAAACACAGCAGAAGCTGGAGTTAAGGACTGAGCCTTTACAGAGCTTTGTCAAATCATATTTAGTTTCATTTTGGCACTGTAGCCCAGTGGCAGAACAACTTGTGCAGCAGAACAGGGCTCTGGATATGGAGCTGAGCTAGTGCTGGCAGCAGTGATAAGGAGGAGAAGCTAGCCTGCTTAAATTTGTTTTTCAGAGCTGGCTAGGGACTGGCTTTAGATCAACTCCCTTAGGAAAATCGCATCCCCAGCACAGAGAAAGGAAGCAGAGCAGTGCTAAATTTGATGGCAGACTTGACACTGGGGACTCTTCCTACACACTGGTAGGCAGTAGAAGAGGTTGGCTGAGACTATTGTGCAGTGTTTATGGCAGTGCTGCTGTTGTCCTCCATGGAGCAGATGAGCGAGATCCCTATTTAACCCAAGCTGTGTAGGTATTTACTGAGCAAATATCCATATACCCATATTTCAGCTACAGGCCAGTTTGGATGTTATCAGGAATGATCATTGTATCTGCACATTTTTGCAAACGATGGGAACAATGGTACCATACAGAAGCTGGAAGACTTGTATTATGCATGTGTTTTAAAATCCTCTTTTACTGCCTCTTCTTGTGAATTTATGAATCTAAATGTGACAGGATTTATCAGAATTCCAAAGAATAGAAGAGAAAAAGAATTAACTATGTGTTCTGTTTAAATAATATCACACTTAAAAACCCATTGAAGGATGATGGGTTTCTGTAAGAGGGTGAGTTTTTTCATCTTCATGCAAAGTGGTGGAAAAAGACTGTAGCTAGAGGCAAGATGTTAATCAAGGTCAGTCCTGGATCTGGTTGTGTTGAAAAGCTTTCTGTTGCCAAGTTGTTCAAAGCCTACATACATGGACATAGTCTACTAGCCCTGAGATTTGGGTCAGGAAAAGATTGCCTTTCCTTCCTCTTCCCCTATCACTTTTCCTGTCTCCAACAGCCCAATCACAAGGAATGTACGGGGAAATTCACTCCTTTCTGCAGCATTGCGTGTGGTCATTTGTTAGGATCATTTGGATATCTGCCTCTGACAAATTCAGTATATTTCACAATTAGATGCCTCATATCAACTTGTTGGTGTAGCAGCTTTCAAAATAGCAAGTATTTTTAGGTTCTTTGCTGTCACGTCAAACCAGAGGTTCAGACCTACATGCCAAGACAGAACACCATTGTTTTTAGCTAATCTCAGGTTTCAGTGTTGTAGCAGATTGCCATTCTCAGCTTTGCTTGACTAAGTAATGTCTCTAAAGCATGGCAGCGTAATAGGATGATGTGTGCTATGAGGTGTCTTATGGATGTTTAGAACTAAGACAATTCATTAGCTGATGCATCTCAGCATTACTCTTGCCCCTTTTTCTCATGAGAATAGCATATTCTTTATCTCACAGCATGAAGTAGAGATAGAGCAAAATAGCAACAAGTTATTTTGTCTAGATTATATGCAAGATCTCTACAGTAGTGACTGTCAAACTGAAGCTATATTTTATTTCTGCAGCTGTTTCTTCAGTGCTCTAACGCTATTATTAATACTACCTGTCACTTGTACAGCCCTTCAGAGTTGTAAGTAGTTTGATAAACATTATACAAACTTACTGGAAAGCATAAAAAATGAAGTAAACACTGTGCTGCTTACTGGCTAAACTAAATTTTTCAAATTACTTCATAGCCTGACTTTGCCTTTAGCTTAGCAAAACAGTCTTCCAGACTAGCTAGTTTCCTGACTTTCTTCATACTTACATTTTTGGTAAATCACTTCTGCTATTGTAGTATCGGTACAGCTTTATCATATCTAGACTGGAGAGGCACTACTGAAAATAGTATATACAGTTTCCGTGTCAGACTTTCCGGGCCACTTTAATTAAATTAAGAGGCTAAAGTGATTTTGAACAAACACTGGAGTACATCTTAGTAGTGCTAAAATGCTGCTAATAGCCATAGAAACTTCCTGCAGTTAATGATTCTTGTTGATTTTGGTGAAGCAGTAGTAGCAGCAGAGACATTAGCGTAGAAAGTGCTCTATTTCTCAGCATCATTTTTATCAGCTTATCATTTTAAATTGCTACCAAGCAGATGATGTGACAGGAGGAGTTTGAGCTATTCTTACAGTACCGCCATGATTACAAAGCTGAAAAAAACATGGCGGGGGGGGGGGGGGGGGGAAGTGTGCTGGAAATAAATGTGAAAACTTCTGGCACTCATTTGCATTTCTGAAGGCTCACCCAACATGGGTGGTTTCTATCCAGCGTAGAACACACAGTTCTATTAACTTATTTTTCTCTCTTTTTAAATGAAATTGTTAAGCCTTGACAGCCAGTGCTTTTGTTGTCACCTCCTGAATTCCCACCAGTGTGAGGCCAGGCAGCCTGTGCTGCAAAGCCCCTGCACAGAGTCTTTGCCAGCATCTGAACCAGTGGAGTAACAACCTGGCCCTGCCTGCTGAGCCTCCTTCACCCCGTATCCTCTCAATGCTTTCATGAGCCCACTCGTACGAATCTGTTGAGATTACAGAACCATTGCTCTGTGCTACAAAACCAGGTACCAGAAGTTAAAATAGTTATAAAAATTGCCCAATGCAGTCTCTGCCTGTTCAAAACTCCCCTTGGCCCTGAGGGGGATCTGTGCCATGGCAGGCTAGCCCGTCCCCTCCCAGCAGACTCAGCAAGCCTTTATGGTACTTCAGTGTTGTGTCAGTATTGAAAATAGTTCGTGGTTTATTGTAAATTACTGTTATTTGCAACTTCCAGTTTTGCAGTTCCCATTGCACAGAGATCAAGGACCCAATTTTTCCTTTCTTTCCTTTGTATCCATCAGTGTAAATCAAGATTAACTCCAGTGAAATCAGTCTAATCACAAGTGTAAAACTAGGAGGAATGAAAGGAAAATCAGTCTATGAACTATTTGGGTTTTGTTTTTAAATAGCAAAATTAATGCTGCTGTTCTGCAGACACAGGGTGACCTGCAAAGTACTAGCTCATGCGTTACTAATGCATCTCCATTTAAATGCAGATTTCTGCTCCTAACACAGAACTTCAGGGAAATCCTCTCTAGATAAACTGTAATAGGATACCAAATGGTAATTCAATATTTCACTTTAACTTGTGTTTCAGCTTATTGATCTTAATTTTCTATCATTTTGATGCAGCATTTGCCTAAGGGGAAGAGGATTACATTCACTATAATAAGGCTTTTAATTAATAATTAATTATTTTGATATTCCAAACATCCATGCCAGCAGTGGCAGTCTGCTTGTATTCCTGTACCTTTTTCTGTTTACAGTGGTGGAAATCAGCAAGGTGTGACTTTATATATTTCAGGAAAGAATTGAGACACACAGCTGACAAAAGGAAGCATCATAGAGATATCACGGTATCTATGTGGGACATGCTTATTGTGACAGTGTTTCGTTCTCAGTCATTTGTGGTAACAGTAGTTAAGACCCTGACTCGGTAAAATCCCATGCAGTGGGACCACTTGTGCTATGCTGCTGCATTCAAGGGCTTTCCAAAAGGCTTCCATTTGCCTACATGTCTTCAGATAAAAGACATGAGGCGTGACTGTTCAGCCATTCTCACACCAAAATCACTGCCTTCACTACATCTACTCCTTGGTAAGGAATGACTTGCACCTCGTAAACTCCTTTTCCAGCATGACCATTAGTTACCACAGTTAAAAGCCTCTCTCTCAGCAGTCCAGATTTTGATGTGGTTTGGTATAGATGTAGGAATAACCAGAGGGTCTGCTTGTTCAATTAAGCCTTTAAAATTAATGACATCATTTGCTTTTGGCATATATGATATGTTTAAGAAGAAGTTTTTTCTCCGTATATGCCTCCCTCAAGCCCTGCTTAAGTGCAGCTTGTAAGATGTACATGAGACCCTGATATAAGCTCTCTTCTGCTGGACTGAATTTTAAATTTAAGTATCGTAGAGTACAATGAAGTCATAGAAATAATGTTTAGAAGTCTACTAGATCATGAATACTGTTATTAAGAGGAATAACCTGATACTGAGAGTTAGTGTTTTTGCAGCACCTAACATGATGAGACCCAATCTAGTTATAATTAGTCCACGCTATTTCTCAGTTTCCAGGCTAAAAGCTTGCAGTGCAATGGTGAACACATTGCAAGCAAGACTTAGGTCTCATTTTCAGTAGTGTCAACTAAAAAATAACCAAATAACCCCCCCAACCATGGCAGAGGTATGAATATGATAAGAGTTTTTAAAATACATTTTTAGGTTTGGGCTTTTTTGTTTGATTTTTTATACAGCTTGATTACTTACAGGGTGCATTTTGTTAACATTTCCAAATGTTGTTCTGGCAACCATAAGATTCATCAATTTTCAAAATCTTACATCTGAGATTAACATTTTGCATATGACACCCTTAGAATTGTGTATGGGGAAAAAAAGTATCAAAAGACGAGCAATAAAGTAGTGAAAATGGGCAGGTTAATGAGGGTTAATGAGACCTCCTTTGTCATATAATTTGGTCAGCAAAAGGGATGTCTAAGAAATAATGATCTTTGTGATTATGCTTCTCTGAGCTCACCTACGAGCTCTCAGATTTCTTCTCTAAATTATTTCCAGCATTCTCAAACACTGACAGATTCAATGACCTGCTAAACAAAATAAAAACTGCTTGAAAAACATTCCTCTACTACCACATCAAAATAAGCCCTGCCCATGACCATGTTTAGGCCTGAATTAGTGAGTGGTATGTTGCAATCCATCAGACAGAAATGAGAATCTTTTGTTACTGGTAAGAACATAGGGCACACCATAAAAAGCTGTCTCATAATAGATTTTGTTGTTTGCTTGTTTGTTTGGGGAGTTGTTTTGTTGGTTTTGGGTTTTTTTTTTGGGGGGGGGGGGGTGTCCCCCAAAAAGGCAGGAATAGCATTTGCTTTTAGTTCTGAAGTCCAGAATTGTCAGACTTCAAAACCACAACAAGAACTACTACTTGGTTACCTTCTCATGTAACCACTCATGACCCCCATGGCTCTCCTTGAAGGCACAACCACCTAGGCTCAGTGCCACCGAGATGTGCTGATTTTACAGATGGAGAGTAATGAAAAATAGTATAGCTACACTGGAGGAGCTGGGTAGAGTGTCTTTCTCATCAACAGTCCATTATCAGTAATCACAGTTTGATTGGAACCAAAGCACTAACCAAAACTTCAGGGGAAAAAAATGTCTAACACTGCTGGAATGGGAGGGTTGTTGTTTTCAATTACTCACTTCTGGTTTTACCCAAATCAGCTCTTGAAGATTCTCGTGAAAAACAGAAGACTACTATTTGTCTAAAAGAAAATTTTCAGTGATTCAAATCAAAATATCTTTTAATTACAGAATTCTAAACATCCTAGGGGTTTTGAGATTTAGATTTTTTTTTAAAAAAATCACAATGTAAAATCCTTTATTAAAATAGTATTTGGTACCCATCAAAACTATATATACTAAATATTAGAAAATAAAAAGGTTGTTTTCTTTGGAATGCAATTTAGAAAAATAATCTCAATAGTGAGAATGGGGGGCTTTTTTGTAGTAGGCTTTTTCCCAAGGCATAAGCTCTTGCTAGGACTTAACAAATAAGACTGAAAGCCATTTAAAAAAAGGGAATGGACCAGGTATGAACTGATAAAACTTCCGACTTCTTTGACCTTGTAAACTTCACATCATAATGCATGACACAGCAGGAAGTTTTCCTAGAAACACGAGGTATATACATCCTCTTATTTCCTTTACTGGCTTAAACCTAGTTTTTCACATTAATTACTGTTCGTTTATTGAATGGAAAGCATGCATTTTTAATTATGTTAGTTGAAATGTTGGCTGGTTGTGAAACCAAGTACTTGGAATTCGTCCATTTGAGCCACGTGAATCAGCAGTGGTGTTCTATGGATTTTGCATTTTTTTTCACTTCAGCGTTTCAAACTGCAACGCTTGCACAGAAGAAAATCTGGTAGAGAAAGATAAAAGGCTCCATCTAGTGGGCAAGAACTTTTTGTTTAAAGGAAAAAAAGGCAAGATTTTCAATTAATTTTATGCATGAAGAAATACTACTTTAGATTTTGTTTCATTAAGCTGCCATGTTGTTCTTAATTCTTGCCTTCTACAGAGCCATTATTTCATATGCAAAGCTGAAACATTAAGAATTATTCTGACAGTCTTGAGCAAGAAGCAATAAATGATACTAAATGAGTGGGTTTATACAGAAGAAGAGTTGATCCACAAACTTCCTCCTCCCCCCCTTCAAGCTTCAATATTTAGTAATCAAAAACAGATAATTTGTGCATCAACAAATACTTCAAACTATTTAAGGTTCTTTCCTACTTAAAACTGACTGGAAACATTCATAACAACCATAACACGGTATTTTGGGGAGTATTTTTTACAAAGGAAACTCTGCCCATGTGTTACCCTCATCTTCATTAAATGACCTGTTTTCCTGCAAAAGGTGAAATTTGGGTTCTCTGGCAACTCAGTCCAGTGCATCAGCTTCTGGCAAGGCATAACCCCATCGTCCTCTGCTGTCTCTTCCAAACACCAAAACTCATTCATCCTGGCATTTGTCTAGGAGCCTGCCTCCCATTGTTGTGTCCAAAATCATCCTGATAGAATCTAGCACCTTTATTTTAGGTACATAATTGATCTAGTACAGTACTTCTTTTTTTTCCTCTTTGCTGAACTTCTGCACTGCATTGCAGTTATGCTCTAAACTCTCGAGAGATTCGAGTGGCAGGACTCTTCAGTTTAAAGCAGTAGTGAAACTCGAGTGTTGCTCTCTCATTCCAACCAAACACAGCTAGCAGCCAAAACCTCCTCTTCAGTTCGTTTCAGGCTAATAACAAGAGTGGGCGCAGGAACAAGTAGCAGTAAGCACAGAGCTGGCAGAAGAGACGCTGAACGACATTGTATGTATGTCCTGCCTTTTGTCAGACTTTCTCTCATTTTCAAGCCATACAGCCTGGCAAGATCAATTCCTCCTGTGCAGCTTCCAGGAATGGAAGCTGCACAGTGTTAACACGCATTGTAGTAACACATTACTACACCTAAATTTACTATAGCCCATGTTCACATTCACAATTGGAACATTTGTCTCCTGTGCAAATCACAAAATAGAGCTTAATATGTTGTTTTGCACACCTCTTGATCACAGCGAGATCTCCATTTGCAGTGGCCGCTTGATAGCAAATCCAGAGGATTCCTCCTTCAGTATTAATGCACGATTTGGCAATTCTGACAGGCCACACAGACTTACTGATCTGCCTGAACAATTCTCCCCAGCTGCAGCTCTCCTTGTATCCTCCACGGAAATGTAACTCTGCAGCGCCAGCGAGTAAGAGCCATCATTTGGCTTGTTTTACAGACTAAAACAACGGATAGTCTTAGAGTTCTTACACTGAACCTTTATATGCAAAGACTAATACAGAACTGACTAGTCTTAAAGTGCCTTTGGGGAAGTTCATACATTTGCAAAATGCAAAAAATGCAAATCTCCGAAAGGGAGGAAATGGAAGATAAAAATTAAACTGCATTTTTTTGTTTGGGGCAGCTTGTAGGCAGTCTATGTAACCCTTAAAACATGTCAGCTAAACCAATACAGAACAGTTGTTTAAAACTTCACAGATACTTCAAAATTATCATTGCAACTGCACTGTTAGCTGTGTTAAATGCTCCTAAAACTGACACTAGCTATTTGTTAATAGTAATGCCACTTGGTTTCTAATACACATGGACACCTACCTCACTAGGCTCATAACAGAAGAAAAGATGCAAGTCACTTCAAAGCAAAAGTTGTTAAATAATATCAATTTTAACTGCAGGCCTTTGCTCTAGAACTGTTCGCACTTTAAGAGATCACAGGCTTGCTGCTGAGCTAAAGCAAATCTCATGTTTGGAACTACAGTAAGATCCTCTACCTCATTTTACTTTAAATACCTTGTCTAGCACTGGTACTTGAGCTGTGCTAATGAAATACAAATTTCCAAATGCAAAACTCTGGGGGACATTCAACAATCTGCTTTTGTAATAATCTGCTATAACCTCAAAATGCTAATTTGGGGATTAAGTATTAATTTATTCCCTCTACAGGTCATCGGATAGTCTCATACAAGCCTTCTAATTAATATTTAACATACCTATTTTAGATGTTGTTTATCTGGGTTAGATTTACTCAGCTGTTTTTTCCTTCTTTGTGGGAGCAGTAGTCTTTACAACAATAAATGCACATCAATGCATTTCTTTCAGTACCACTCAGTCTCTTACTTATTTTTCATAGCTAACCAGGTGCTGAAGTTTGGAACGCTGGTCAGTACTTCCAACACGTATGATGACTCAGGGATTGTGACCATTGAGACGGACAAGCCTTTGCTATGGACAATGGCTATCAAAAGATAAGATCAGGTACAGCTGCCTTTTCTGATCTGACCCACTCAAATGACTGCAAGATTTCACTGAATTCAGTGAAGACAGTAAAGCTGTTCCAAAAAGATATAAGCAGGCACTGATTTTATGTACTGAATGGCAAACAAATCTGATATATAAGTCACTTGAGATCAAATCAAGATTAGCAGCAATAACTGAGTACTTCATTCTGGTACCTCACACTACCTAATCAGAAGACGCATGAGCTGCCTCCCACTATGATCACAAACAGAAGTGAATGTAAAGAAATTGTTACTGCTTATCTGGTTAGTTCAGACTATTTTTACAAAGTATTTTATTCCAATACTAAACTATTTTTTCCCCTTTTGCTAAGAGGAAATACAGTACACAGTTGCACATAGTATAAATATACTAAAAGGTGATAGCACTAAGAGTAGTTAATCTCATTTTTCTGTCCTGGTTTGTAACATGCAGGTGCTGGTGAAGATTTCTCAAGAAGAGCAGTAATTGAACTTTTCTACTTATGAAGCAAGTTTGTGTACTGAAGAAGCTTAATTTTTGCTGTAATACTAATATCAGATCTCCTGGTATTAAGTGCTTTTAAAGTCTGTAATGGAAGTAGCACTGTAACTTCTGCAAACACCAAACGCTTACAATAAGCTTTCTGGAATGAAATATAAATTGCTTAATATCAATCTGAGGAGGAAGAGCATTGCATCTACCAGAGTTTTTACAGGCTTAGTTTTTAAAAATCAAAATATTCAGTCATTTACTAATGGAAACTTCCAGGTCAACAAAACCAGAGCCCTTTATGTGCAGTTGTGTTAGAGAACCAGTATCCAAAATGGGTGTATATCCTATCCAAAAGTGTGAGCAAGTTGTTGATTCGCTGAAGGACTTCTTAGTATCTCTGACAACTATATTAACCTCAAACCAGCTAAGTTTGGCTTTCTTAATTATGCCATCAGAGTAAGGACTGGCAATGCAAGTTCTTTATTTGATGGAGGTTTTTTCCCAGTCAAGTACATAGTATAATGTAACAGGACTTCCAACTGCAGAAAGGAATTACAGGTAACGATGGTGATTCCAGAAATTAATGACAAGAATTCCAGTTGGCAGATTTTTTCAATCGCCACTCGAGAGGATACAGTAATGCTGTTTCCTTGCTGTCTACTTTTGCTGGAACAATGCCGTTTACTAAGCAGTAAATTAAGCATTGGAATAGCTTCTGAAGAGATGCTGTACAGTTGTCACCCTTGGAGGTTTTCAATACCTGACTGGACAAAGCCTTAAGCAACCATGTCAGAATGCAACACTGACCCAACTTTGAGCAGGAGGTTGGACTAGAGACCTCCCAAGGTTCCTTCCTACCTGAATAATTCTGTTATGATTCAAAGAAGTAAAAAAAAAACAAAAACCACCAAACAAATAAAGCACTCTACTACTAAAAAAAAAAAGCCTGTAATGTAGACAGGTATGATTGCATACACTTTAAAAGAGGAATAAGATGACAAGAATGTTTGAAAACCCAAACTGAGCTTGTTTAATAGCAAACAAGTTAAAGCTGTGAAATCTTTGCAGCAAGTGTCACAACATCTTGTTCTTCATGATGAATATTCAGCCGCCTCTGTTGAGAGAACAAAGTAATCAGTTTCAACTAATCAACTGTGATCAAGCAATCCCATCTGAAGTCTAATTTATCCTCCCACCATTGCCTTGTTAGGACAAACATTACTACCGTTACAGCTTATCTACTATTTTCAAACATTTCTCCTTGCCTAGACCACAACTCTTACAGGTGTAAGCAAGCCACATGTCACGGTCACAGAATAGTATTTAACTTGTTCCAGTACTAGAAAAGGGATTACATCAGCTCTGGAGAATCTCAGGAGTTTTAATTGGTAGTGTTAATATGTCAGTTCCATGACTGCCAGTCAACTTAAGGGTCAAGTTTTTCATGCTGCAACATTCATTCTAAAAGGTATTTTACAGAATGCAGTTACAAGTAAAACAAAGTTTCAAACACATCTAGCACTCAGTAAATGAAACAAGACCAACTTTGTTCTGTGCCCTGTCACCTTCCAGCACAATCACTCAGTTTTCTCTACCTTACCATCCGTGCATTTACTTTGGATGCCCAAATTATAAACTGGAAATAGTAGGAGTATGCAAGATCCAAATAAAGTAAATGTTCTATGATCAAACACACACTGTGGAACTGGAACACAAAACATTTGATGTTCAGTTTTGAAGCAGAATACTTGAAAAAAACCTGAAGAACTATGGATCTAATATTTTGCAGCATGTTGAATTAACAACTGCTTCCTGATCAAGTCCTTTGAATCAAGTAACACCTGTCATATTACACTACCATGTGAAACGCAGAGATACTAAAGCAACATGGATCCTGTAGGGCTCACTAACATCCTCTGTTTAAAACCGAACAGGTAAAAACGAATGTCAAATTCAGTGAAATTAAAGGTCATATTTACTTACACAATGATATTGTTGATTGGGATATGGATCAATTTGACAAAGAAACCAATAAATCCCATTATCGCAAAGCCTATTGCTGTTGCCATGGCAATCTTCTGGAACTCTATAAAACCAAAAAAATTTTAGTCTAGGAAGCCTCATGTATGGCATACAGGAGATGTGCGCTACAGTGACCACAGGAGAGAGATCTCTTTAGAAAATGGTAATGTTAACACAGCAAGCAGTTCAAAAGCAAACTGCATTGACATTGAGAAACAAATCCACTTTTTCAGAAGATAGATGAGATTTGAAGAGAAGATGCTGCTTTCCACAAAGCATGGCTGATCTTAACTTTTTAAATAATAAGCAGAATCAGAAATACCCACAGTTCGTAACAATTTATGGAACACTTGATTCCATTATCTTTATTTCATATCCCTACAAGGCCTGAAAATAATCCCCAATACAGTATAAAAAATTGAAAAGCTCCATTTACATCTGTCACAGGAAGACACATTAAGTCCCCACAGAAATCAAGTACTTAAGTGATATTCTCAATTATTTTAAGAAAGCAACCATGAAATGGACTAGGAAGGTCAACAGCCCCTCACAACCCTGCCAGTCTGAC
This sequence comes from Astur gentilis, assembly GCF_929443795.1. Lineage (NCBI taxonomy): Eukaryota > Metazoa > Chordata > Aves > Accipitriformes > Accipitridae > Astur > Astur gentilis. Next base: position 6,300,510 of record NC_064893.1, on the reverse strand, counting down.
AAGTGAATGAAGTTCCTTACTGATCTCAAAAGATGTCAGTAAACTTCATCCTAAGCATGTGAATAAAGCATCATAACTACTGCCATTAAGGACAACCAGTTGCATTCTGGTTAGAGTCACAGCTTCTCTCAAATGCCTTTGAGAAAATCCAAACACGTCCTCTTCTATACTTCCAGCAACCAAGTTCTTCCTGTCACAATCAGGCAGTCACCGGACAACTGTGAAGTACAGAATGGGCACTGCAAAAAGCAATCCTAGCTCCTTTTGGGTCTCCTAAAAATGAAGTGTTTCCTCCAAGGTCAAGTAACAAGCAGTTTCCTCCAGAATTTCTCCCAAGTTGACTGCAATCAGTTGAACCTGACTACTGTATTTATCTTTTCGAAGCGCACGCAAGTTCTTCTTGGCGCAGTTTACCTAATACATGAAACTATTACTTGCCTGTCTGAAAATGGCCAATTTCAGCTACTTAGCCCGTTTCATAAGGTGAGTTTTAGTACCACTCTCACACACCTGACTGATACACACCAGAAAAGGACACATTCAAGTATTATTATATCCAGAACCATAAACCCATTAACAACTGGATAACTGCTCAAGTTTAAATCTCATACTGAAAGATGAGAAACATTCATGACAAATAAATCAAGTCACATACGGAAGGACACATGGTAAAATATAAGATGAAATAAGGATTGCTTCTGGGTTTTGTGTGCTTTACCTTTCCTGTCAGGCTTGGTGCATCTTTTAACAAGTCGTATGGAGTCTTTTACAAACTGACGGCTGGGTTCCACGAATTGCATTACCTGATCCATGATTACCTGCAAAGATGAACAGATTTAGTATTGGCGGTGCCATGTATATAGCGAAAGGGAGAATTTTTTTTTTATTACAGAAGTAAGAGTTACCTACAAAATTTGTAGAGACTTAAGATAAAGTGTCATACTCCAACCTAACCAGACTTGAAAAGATACTTCCACTTTGCAGAAAATAAAGACACCGCATCAATACATGAACATGGGGGCCTACCACTGCCTGCAAAAAATATGAAGAACTATGCCTTTCAGCATAGCAGATGAAAACTACAGCTCCATCACAGCTTGCTTTCAGCTTATGTGCTACGCCGGGTTTCTGAGGACACTGCTGAAGGTGTCTAAATAGACAAAAGTCACCGCTCTCAAGAAAGCCCCAAGCCAAAGCTGCTGGAGGGTTGATGCGCACCGAGGGAAATACCGTGGCCTGACCTGGTTCTCCAAACAAGCACCTGCCAGCGCTGCCACCCCAAGCAGGACACCGGGCTGGAGGGGTCTGCGGTCATTAATCAGCACAGGCCCTCCGATACGAGGGTCCCCGCTCACTTGTCTCCCTGCGACGCGACGCGACTCCCCTCCTCGCCCCTGCGGCCGAGGCCGTGCCGCCCGGCCTGCCCCAGCTCCCCCGCCCCGCCGCGGGACGGGCCGCACGGGCCGGCGGCCTCGCTCCAAGGGAGCCTGGGCCCCCGAATCCCCCCCGGAGGCCGGCCCAGCGGGGCCTGCGAGCCGGGGCCGGGGCCGGGGCCGGGGCTCGCTCCCCCCGCTCCTCGGCCCCCGCCGCCCGGGCGCCCCGAGCGGGGCGGCGGCCGCCCGGGGGTCCCCGCGCCACCCTTACCGCTCGCGCTGCTGGGCGAAGGCCACGTCGCACGGCGGCGGGGGCGCTGACGTCAGCGTACGCGACGGCGGGGGCGGCGACGTCAGCGCGCACGGCGGGCGGGGCGGGTTGCGTTTGTTTGAAGAAGAAAAAGGAGGGGATTGGGGTTGGTTTGGTTTTGGTTTTTTTTTTTTTCCTTTTCTGTCTGGTTCCTGGGGCCCCTCGCCCTCCCCTCCGCCGCCTGGGCCCAGTGGGGGGAGCGGCGCGGCCTGGTGTCCCGGCAGAGCGGCCCCGGCCGGGGCCGGGGGAGGCCTCAGCGCCTCAGGGCCGGCAGCCGGCGCGCAGCGCGGGGGGAGCCCGTCGGTGCGGCCCGGCGGGGGCTGCGGGGCTGTGCGGGTTGGTGAGGCTGTCACGTACCCGGGCGGCGCGTCCGTCGGCGGTTGACAACGAATTTGCTTTCCCGCGCGGTGACAGCCGTAGGATCCGAGAGCCTCGTGGCGGGAAATGAAGGGAAGATGGTGCCAATGTAGCTGTGACAAATGCTGTTCGGTGAAGGGAGGGGGGAAGAAAAAGAACCAACGGGAAAAAGCTGCTCAGGCTGTGGTTGCCCGTGAGTCAGACATGTATTGATTCGTAGGAGCGCCGAAGCCATCACGGACCACAGGAGTTCATCACCTTTGAAAACATAGACTCCTGTGGCGCCTTTTTTTGTTTGTTTGTTTTTTGTATAGAGGAGTGTGCAGCCCAGCACGTAGAAATGGGAAAGCTTTTTACACTTCAGCACCGCAGGTGTAACGTAGAACGCTTCCTTGCATGAGGGGGTAAAAGAGGCTGTTGCTGCCTAAAGTGAGTCCTTCCTGGCTGTTTTCGAAAGGAAAATCAGATCATGTAACAGGTAAAGGAAGAGCAAAGATAACATTTATTGATTTTTATCCTTAATTTGCTTTTGATAGCATTAATTTCGGTCTAGAACTCTGTTCCTGATTGGCTGCCACCTTTGCGTGCGTATTGAGTACCCAAGGCTTACTGCTTTTTCAGTCAGGCTGTGGGGCTTTTGCAGCCAGATCATGCAAATAATTTGCTGATCTCAACTCACTATTGGGTTTAAGTGTGCACAAAATATTTTCTGGGCTTAATTTTTTTTCTGACAGCTTTCATGACAGATAACGTACCATCAGAGGAGAGGGTTGTTTGATATTCCATGGATTTTTTTGGCAGCAGCCTTCCTTGTCTTTGCCCACAGGGCAAGTCCTTCAGTATTATTGATCTCTTTCAAACATGAGCTTTCTCTTTGGCTTTGGAGGTTTATTGCCATGGGCTCCTCAACAAGTTTTCTCCAAAAGCCTGGCTTTGAATTGGATTTTGCTTTGAATCAAACCTCATCTAGCACTACACCTCAGACAGGGCTGTAATTTTGCTGCCCAAACTCCATTAGACCTTTTCCATCGGCACACCAGCACAGAAAGATCACAGAGTCAGTTAGGCCTCCCACAACAGATATGCGTGTAATTTGTCTCTTGTTTTTGAGGCCAGTTTGCAGTCTGCAAGAATGAGCAGTGTCACCACTCAGGGAGAGGAGGATCCCTAAGGAAAGCAGCTGAGCGCCTAATAGCCATAGTGCACAGTGCATGGTGGGGCAGAGCAGGTTGCTGGTCCTCTGCATGACAAGTCAGTACTTGGAGGCTGCCTTTCATGGTTTTTTGTTTTGTTTTGTTTTGTTTGTTTTTTCCCTTCAGTGTGACAGATAAATGCTAGAGACTTTACCAACAGAGGGAACTCGTATTTCCAGCTGTGCTGCCTGATGAGCCTTGCTGGAAACCATTGCTGCAGAGCAATGGTTTTCACAGCACTAGGTTCCTGTAACCAAATGGCAATGATTAAAAAAAAAACTAACCTGAATCAATCAAGAAGATACATGTATGAAACAATACATGGCATAGACTTCTGGCTGGATTAGGTTATGATTAAAAAGCATTCACTGCAATAAAGGTTTGTGTCCCCCCCCCCCCCCCCCCCAATTCTCTATTTTAAGTTGTTTTCCTCAGGAGAAACATTCTGGAGAATCCTAGCAAGTACTGCCTGGCTAAAAATTTGACTTTGTTATCACAGGCTTGTTAACCATGGGTTGTCTGTAATGGAGTAGAAGATGGGGATTGTCCTCTGTATAAACTGTCCCTCGCTCTCCCATGATGAGCTCTTTTCTTTCCCTGCCAGGCTGTAAGTTTGGACTTCAGCAAGCAGCTTGGGAGAGAGGCAGAGTCCTGTTTTGTGCACAGAGCGCATTTGCTGTTCTTCCTCAAACTCTTCCCCAACATTTATTATTTTTAGTGTCCTTGTACTCACATATTGTTACTTAAACTTGGTCTTCAGGGCAACTATGTTATCTTTATACTCACATATTGTTTCTTAGACTTGGTCCTTGTACTCGCATATTGTTACTTAGACTTGGTCTTCGGGGCAACCATGTTTACAAAGAGTCATCTGCATTTACAGAAGATAAGAAAAAGCTTGTATCTCCCAGGCACGCATATTTTTTTCATTGAAAACTAGACTATCGCTAGCATGGTTTGTTTCTACTTCTTTATGGTTGGGGAAGAAAGTGGTGTGCTTGCACATGTAAATTTTTGTGATGGTTTTACAAGTCTGCATTTACAACGATATCTAAGCAGTAAATAATAATTCTCTTAACAGAAGAAACACAGTTGTTATCCTATATTGTAGTGTGCTAATGCTCATTTGCTTCTGGATATTCATTTTGCATAAACTGGAGCCACATCCTTTTTTTTTTTTTTTTTTTTTTTTTTTTCTTTTTTCACATACACAATCTTCAGTTTGAGAGGAAGCTCAGCCTCTGCATGCTGAGCTGGTACACGCGTAATCCCTGAGTGGCGCAGGGAGGACAGAGTAGTAGTTCTGTCTTAATGAGCCTCCAAGCTTTCCTGCGGGAGGTAACCCTGCTTTCCCTACCCTGCCCCTGCTCCATGCCCAGGCAAACGGGAAGTGCAAGTGCCTGCTCCTGTTCAGGCTTCTGTGGGGCTGGTGCTGCCTGGCCTCAGCAGCAGCTCTATGGAAGGGGAAGTGCTCTTCTGTCTGCACGCTGGAGGGGAGAGACCTGGCAGCCTGGGGTTTTTGTTCTAAGGAGTACTGCCCATGTCCTGGAAGAAAATAACTTGGGTGTAGTGATCCCAGCAGGTCTCCTGTGGCTGCACGAGAAGTGATACATTTGGGATATGGAGTCTTGCTGAACTATCTCCTTCCCATCCCATAATAGGCAGCAGGAATTGAGATGCTCCCCAGTAGGAAGGGCCGGAGGGCTGAGCAGGAGGCACAGCCAGCTCTGTGCCCAGGATTTCCAAATGCAGGGCACGAGGCAGATTTGAACTGGAAGGAGGCAAGGCAAAAGACCAGTTGCTTCCCCAGGGGAGTTTTTGGGATGGATGAATTGTTTGAGGAGAATAGCCTTTGCGGACAGAATCTGACTTGCCTTCACGAATTTGAGGGGAAAGTAGTTACCCTGAGAGGCAGCAAAAGCAAAGAAAAAGACTAAGAAAACTATGAAGGTGGCAGCTGGTGGGCTTACATACACAAGGAAGACAGGCCTCTGGGGACAGTGGGCATCTGGGTATGCTCTGGGACAGAAAACAGACATAGCAGAGAACAAAGACCACACAGCAGCAAGAGATTTACAGCCCAAACAAGGGAAGAGTGCAGAGAAGGAAGAGCGAGAGGAGAAAGCAAGGTGATGGTGTGGGAAAGGTGTTAGGGGACCTCCTTGGACAGAGCAGCCTGTTGAGCAGGGCTGCGGGTAGATGCCCCCTCAGATTTTCAAAGGCAGCACTGTAGCCCCATTGACTGAAGTCATGCTAATGATCCATCACTTGACAGTCAGTGGTGTTGGATGACTAAATGACTATAAAATTCAGTCTTTAGAAATTGCTAAGATATGTGGGACCTTTTATTTCTTAATTTTACATTATCGTAAATATGTTTGATTAATTTATATCTTGAGAAACCTTTGGAATATCTATGTGCTTCTGACATTTAAAAATTATTTTTAGCTTTTTGTTCTCCTAAACGATCCTGAGGCTCTGTTTGGACTTGATAAGCATATCTGCATGATTTACGATGGGCAGAAAGATGATTTCCCTCCTCAGTAGCTGTACAGATGCAGGGGAAGAACATAAATGAGGAATTAATGTTAGGAAGGAAATGATAGCTCATATGTGGGGTTCAGAAGGAAATGATGAAGTGCTTGTGGTCCCTGTCTTTGGGTTAGCCTCATTAATTATAGAAATGTCACTAGATCAGGCTTTAATGCCATGGTTGTGAAAGGGAATGTCGCTAGTCTGAAGCAGTCAACAAACCCCATCCTTTGATTTGTGCTGCTTAACATTCAATGGAGATGAAATGTGGGGATGAGGGAGGAGTGCTATTAAAATAAATTTTTACCAGTGTTAGATTTATTGTGTATAATTTTAAAGATGACCTTTTAAACAAAGTCCAAGTTCAATTTAATTTGAAAGACCTGAAGAACTGAAAGATTTGTGTCTGTATAATGATAGACACAATATGAGATAAACAAGGGCACTATACTCAAATGGCCTCACTAAATGATACCTCAGACTAAAAAGATCTTAAAGATAAGGTTTCTAGATAGCAAAAGCAATCTAAGGAAGTTAAGAGAGGAATAGGTGTGCCTCCATCAGCTGTTCAGGTCTGAGAGGTAAAGAAAAATGCTTACTACTTTCTCTGATTCAGTGCTTGTAATAATACTGTTTTGTTTAAGCACAGCTGGCACTGATGGCCTGATTTCTCCTAATGTTTGCCATTTCTCAATTCTTTCTTTGAGATGCACCACTTTTTAAGTTCATGGTTTGGTTTTTTTGTGCCAGTTAATACCATTCTCCCATAGTTTCTGGGCTCATCCAACAAAAAGTAATAAGAAAAGTAACTTTGATAAACAATGGGCCAGAGAATGCTTCCTCTAAATCTTGCTCTGGGAAATGGCAACTGACCATACAGGCCTCGTCCCCACCTTTGCAGTTGCCTCCTGAAGATTTTTGTGTATGATAAGAAAAAAATTACTCAATTCTTCATAATAACACCACTACTATGTCAGTAAATGCTAATTACAACCTCAGATTAAAAATTAAAAAAAAAAAAACAAATGAAAATTGAAAATATTCTTAATCTTAAGATTATTCCCCCCCCCCCCCCCCGAGGATGAAGTTTGATTAAAAATGAGGTGATAGCTTTCTTTTTCAAGCAGAAGAGTATTTTATGTCAGCAGACACATTTTCAGGTGCTTTGTGTACATTTAGACATTAAAAAATGGCTTTCAAAAATATGCAATGGTTGCATGTATTATACATAAGACTCAATCATATAGTGGATACAGAAGTAGCAGCAAAAAGTGCAAGCAAAGCATCTTTTTAGGTATATTGAACATGGCCCCTGTCTGCTTCAAGCCAACATGACAGAGCAACCAATTTGTTCAATAACCATGAGCTAGCAGTTCATCAGTGCATGGCTATAGTGTCAAAACGTTAATTAAAAGCCCCACTTCTAGTACGAGATCTTGTTTTACTTTGTTTTGGCAAACCTCCACTTCCTTCAGTTTGTAAAGCGTACCACATGCCTCTTTGTTGTATTTTATAAGTACAATAAACTAAAACTGTATTTTCTTTCTGTGCTGTTTTAATACACCTTCTACACAGTTTGTGGCTTGGGAGTAACTACTCAAGATGTCTGTTCCATGCTGGTAACGGGGTCAGCTGAGCTGGACCCCAGTCCTACTATCATGATACATGTTTGGTATAAAAGCTATTTCATTGCATGTCATCTCCAGTGAGGTCCATAATCCCAGCTGGCTAGGACTGTTGGCCGGAATGCCATCCCTTTCTCTGGAGGTAAAAGGTGTTTCTTCAGCTTTTGCCTGTTGTAAAACTGTAAAAATATGGAAGAAGTTGAGAGCCACCACTTTATGAGAGTGGGAACCATCTGATGGGTAGGGCAGTGAGCAGCTGAAAGGATAGAGGTGGACAGAAAGAAAGAAAACCTTTCTTAGCACTGAAAAGAGCAATAACTTACACCTAGGGGTTTTTAACATCTTTTTTCCCTGCTGATCTATATCAAGTTGGTTGGCTGCCTGTCTTTGTTCCTGCTTTCTGATTAAGTAGGACGTTTGCCTTTGGCTCAGATTAAGCTTTCATAATACTGTTGAGGTCTCCTGAATTTTGCCAAGTGCCTGTGCCAACACAGACATGTCACTGATTTGCACAGGAGCTGTGTGCTTCAGGCACGCTAACAGCATGTGCTTTCACAAAGGGCGCCTTGGAAACATACTCTAAATATGTAATAACTTGGGTGTAAAAGAATGCAGAGAAGTTTGGGTATGTCAGAACTGAAAATCAGCTTAGGAAGATTTTACAGGGACGGGGATCATTCTCGAACTTCAGAAAACTAGAATTGCAAAGTTTTGTTTTTTAATGTACCTTCTTTGTACTCTTTTGAAGATATTTTTAAATGTCCCCCTTTCCTCCTTTCTGCCTTAACAAATCTTCACTCTGTGTGTAACCTAAAAAGAAATATGAATGGATCTGGGATTTTTTACTATTTCCGTTTCTACGTGCTCAGTCTGAGGAACCTTGATGGGACCTACTGTTCAGCAGGCAGAGATAGAGTGTCTCTGAACTGTAGGTCCTTTAAAGATGTCTTGAGACCAACCTGAAAGTATTGGTCATTAGAGAAGCAGTTTTGCTCGGTCAGTAGTTGAGTGCATGATTCTCCTTACATGCAAGTCAGAGTGCTGAGGGAGAAGCTGCTTTTCACAGCATGAAGAAGCTGTAGACCTTTCTTGCTGTTGTCTGAATCTGCAGCAGTCTTGATGAGTTTTATTTGATCCTGCACAGGGAACAATAAGGTTCAGTGGATTACTCTGCTTATTTATCTCACCCATAATGCTCCAAGTCTTTATTGGTGAAAAGTATTTGGGGAATCTTCTGTTCAACTGGTACAAATGTATCCAGCAGTTTTTCAGCACAAAATTGCTGGTAGTTCCTTAGCCCCGTCAGTAACAGTTGCAATTAGAGCAGGCAATGAAATATTTGTAAATCTTATTTCTCTCACTTCCTTTCCCAGTAAGATAAAAATCAATTACTTGCATCATTGGAGAAAAGAACAGAAGCCTGAAAGATGGTGTTGGTTGAAAAAATAAATACCTGAGGATCTAGCACTTTCCAATGCCTTTATTAGCCAGATGTCACTTCCTCTTAATCATGGAGTTAGTATTGTAAAACTGTCCAAAATGTTGGAGTAATGAGATTTAGGAAGTTTCAAAAGTGAGTTTTGCTAACATTACAGTAAGTTTGTGTCTGTTCTCCAACTCCTGAACCAGTCCAAACGCTTTCTTTAATAATTAGATGGAAACATTTCAATGGCAGCATCTCTGCAATTTTGGCAGCAAGTGACAGCCCCAGGCGTTTTTTAATTAGCACCTTTTTGAAATTGTTAGCTAAATTAGTCAAGTATGAAATAATCTTGCCCAAACGATTATCTGCAAATTGCACTTTGAACCTTGCATCTGTCTTAATGTGTGGACACACTGCTATCCTGATAATGCTATTAACTGGATTGCGTATCTCTCTTCTAGCTAATTCATGGCACATAATCTGAATGAAATCTGGTGTACCTTTATAATATTATTTTAAAAGAGCCTGGCAGCTGTTTGGGACTGTCATTTATAATATTACAGTTTCCAAGTGTAGTCAACAGCACTTTTCCTTATTACCTGCAACAGAGAACTTGATCTCATATGTATTTCATAAATATAAATCATTAATTTTTGTTATTCTGGGTTTATGCGGCTGCAGTAAAGATACCTGCTCTGGGCCTGTAAGAGCTGTAATCCTGATTAGAACCTAATGCTGAGTCAAGCTGTGAAATTGATACCACAAGGCGTTATTGTCCTGATCTTTGGAGTTGTTCCTTGACTTTAATATTTTGCTCTTCTTGCATAAAAATATATGTGTAAGAACCTAATACTGTAAAATAATAATCCATCTGTAATATAACAGTGTCACTGACAAACATTGCCTGAGAGATTTTCCTGGGCTATGGAGGCTATGTGTAGTCTCACAAGCACACTATGCTCATAACTCTACCCCAGCTCACGTGCAAGCGTCCTTTCTGCAACCATTTCTTTAGTCTACTCCGTCCCCGCTCACCCCTAAGCCTGAGTTTAACTATAAAAGAATAGCCTGCCCTTAACTGCCCTTAGTTAGCTTCTGGGAAGACGTCAGGTGCTTAGGGAAAAAAACTTGTTCACTACATCCTACCTGTAGGAGTGAGGTAAGGAGGTGTTACTCTGTGTTCCCCTACAGTGATGGGGCCAGGGAACGTTCAGGTGTGATATGTAATATAAGTAGAAAAAATTAAATTTTTGGTAGCAAGATGGTGTAAGAGGTCTGAGCTGAAGGAAATTACGAGCTGAGGAGCCAGAGAAAATGCAAGATAAAGCAGTGAAGGTCTGGTTACACTGTCAAAGTACAGAAACTCCTTTTGTTTCGTTTTCTTCTAGTACTTCTTGCTGTACTTCTGTGTTAAGCCAATTTGGCAATTAAACGGCAAAGGGAAACATCCTCTGAGGCAGGGTACAGCAGTGTGATTTGTCTGTATCGAACTACCTCCCCATGTTATTTAGATAGCTCAGCCGAAGGAAGTAGTGGATCCTCAGGAGCCTAGTCTGCCTTGGGTGCAGGCTAAAGTTGTCTGGTGGTTAGTGTCCCAGCTTTGACTCCAGGATCTGTCGTGGCTGGTCTGTACATTTGCAGGGGTTCTTGTTGTTCCTTTGGGGCAGCAGTGTAGATAGACCAGTATTTAGACTCCTACAAATCTCTTATAGGCATGAACCTGACAAACATATCGGCCACCAAACATAATGTAATTAATTGTGAGTTAATCATTAAGCTATTAAAACAATATTAAATGCTGGGAAGTCTAAGGCTTCTGTCTGCTGTATAGATTTAAGGCTTTTAAGGGCTGACAAATCCTTGGTTATCATCAGTTCAGCATTATTGATATCCTTGGCCTTTAAACTATACAGCTTCAATTACATGAATTAGGGTCTTTTATTACATCAACAGCTTTTTAATTCTAATCTTACTGGCAGGCCGTAGTTTGTCATGGATTGGGAGAGGCAGTGCTAATAAGACTTCTGATTTTTAAAATAATTGCAAAATACAGTACACAGAAAATACCCAAGATGCCTTTTTCTGTTCTTTTACCCTAGAGCAGTGAATGCCTCACTTCCCAGGGTTGCAGCCTGAGAGGGGGCCAGTGGATATGCATTATCAAATAAAAAATCTCTGTGGAGCTTTTCTAGATAGACAAGGCTTGAAGAGGTCCTGAGGGCTCGAGAGGACTTGAGTAATATGGGATCTACTATAGCAGTCTTAGGCTCCATCTCCTCTCTTACGGGAAGGATAAGGAACCACAGTTGGAGTCACTTGCAGATTTCATGTGGGTAGCAAACTCCTCTGGAAATAAATGGCAAACACCAGTTTGTTCCAGTCTTACAACTTTTAAGAAGCAACCACTGATAAATTGTAGTACGAATTGGGCTGGGCTTCTTTTTGGACTGCAAAAAGGTTTTATACATAACTCCCTCCTTTTCTGTGAGGTGAGTCTGCTTTATGTAATTTTAAAACATTGATAATTCTACTCCAAGTGCTTTTTCTAAATACACAGTTGCACTATAGGGGTATCTAAGCACAAGCACTGAAGCCAGGTAAGCTTTTGTTGGCTGTACTAGTGAGATCAGTCCTTTAGGTCTGAAGTGTGCACCCACCCATCATGCAGCTAAAATGGAGGGGCATGGTGGTGTGCTTCTCTGTCAGTTCCTTTTTGTTTCTTGGAGCATTTTTGCTTTCTTTTCTTGGAGCTGCCAGGACTACACCTTATTCCTAGGCATTAGATCTTGGCTCAGTCTCTAGTCTGCAGTTAATTAGTCATGTGGCTTTGGCCTGCCTTACTAGTAGTCCTCAAGTGCTGCATTGTGTATCTGTAGATTTTACTTATCAGATAGCTATTGTTAAATCATTTATAGTGTTGTCTGCATTGGTTTCAAACTCTGCCGACCCTTGAATGCAGCACTGAATGCAGATGTTCTTCAGTCTTCTCTGGCTTTTAATTACCTCTGCAAGTTGTTTTGCAGGATGATCTTTACTTGTCCACCCTTAGACTCCTGACCTTTCTTGGTGCTGCTTGAAATGCTGTCACCCTCATCAAACATTCCCAAGTCCTTGGAACAGTCCATGGAGTGGAAGATATTCCATTCCTTAATCCCAAACCTTACTTACGAATGCTACCCTGTTAGCCACAGCTGGTGCCATTTGACAAAATCCAGCTTGTTCTGGCTATCTTCAGGGAGAGTTGTTTGGTACAGTACTGTCCCAGCCAGCCTCGGGGGCTAGAGCCTGGGAAGGGGACAGACAATCTCAGAGCATCTGACAACTGCAAGGTCTGTGAACACATAGGCTATCTAGAGGTTAATTTATCAGCTCCTGGGCACTTTCAAATTGTGCTTCTCGAAATGGGTCCTCAGGGTAGTAAGCCATCTGTAGCTATCTTTCTCTCAGGATTTTTCTCTGAAAATTGAGTTTACAAGACATTACTTTTTAAAGGTCATCTAGCAGTGGTGACGTCCTTGATTCTGTTGATAGGCTGCTGTGCCAAACTAAAAGTGTGGTGCTGGGGAAGTTTTGCAGTTGCAGTCTTTTGGCATCTGCAAATATCAGCGGAGGAGGGTCTGTTTCAGAGTAGAAAGTTAAGTAGCATTCATATTCTGTGAAAGGCTCCCCAGCTGCCCTTCACTTGGGAGTTTTTCCATCTGCCAGAGGTGGAGAAAACCTCCTCATTGATCTTATTTAGCACTAGCAAGATCTCGATGGCATTTGGCATCTCTGTCCCATACAACTCAGTGTTCACCTGACTCCGGGGAGAACAGGGCTATTCTGATGGCTACTGACATCTGGACCCTGGCTTCTCTGGCACCAGCCTACTCCTGTGGGGTATGTGCATAGAGCTGCACATTTGGAAAAAGTTGTCATCATTGCCTGTCCCAGTAAAGTTTACTTCTAGGAGGCTGGCTGTCAGTATGCCCCAACGAATGGACCTAGTGGCCCACGGTTTGACTGTCCAGTCTTTGGCCTTCCAGTGCTCTCTCCAGTGTCCCTTTCTGATTTTTTCTTCCAGGGACTCCTCTCAGAAAAGATCAAGAAGTGAAGATCTTGCTGGAATTTAGGAGACCAGCACAGGTTCTCTTGGTCTAGGTGAGCCATGTTAGAGGAGTTACTTCTTGGTACTGAAGGAAACAAAAGATGGGGAGTGGAGATTGATTGCAGACTATAAGAATCAGACTGGGTATTTGGAAGTCCACATTTGGGTTAGCACCCCTTGTGGCAGTGATTGCGTTTCTCAAAGTGTTTTACAAGATGTTTCTCAACTTTAGGTGTTTGCATTGCAAGAACTGATGCTTTTTCACGGATCAAAGCTATTTCCAGGTGCTGGAAAGAACAGTTGGAGTCATTTGGCTGCCCCACGGCAAGTGTATGTGTTCCGCTTGCCAGCCAGGTCAGGGTGGCTGCTAGCCTGAGTGCTACGTGACATGAGCCTGCACAGGAGGTGCCTGCAGGTCTGGCTCGGTGTCCCAGGACATCCTTTTCTGGATGTGACTGTCAGTGTGCCTGTGGCAGTTCTGAAGTGACAGAGGTGACAGATCCTAAGGCACTATACAAAGGGGCACCTGTCTTTCTGTGAATATTAAACATGAGGACCAGGAATGCCAACATGACATAGAAACAGACGAAAAATACAAACAACACCTGAAAACCTTGAATTTATTCAGACACATAGGAATTACATTTGGAGAACTGAAGTTTTCTGTTCTCATATGCATCTCATCCTATAAAAATTCAACTGCTTGATACCCTTTTAGATTTTAAAATACTCAGGGTTATATTTCAGGTTTATTGCCTTTTATGCCATTGTTTGGAAACAATTTTTGTTTATTTACATCTGAGCTTAAAATCGCATTGCAGTACTGCGTTTAGCTACGGTAGCAGATGTTGGTGACATTTTATAGAGCATAAATAACAGCTGTGAGTTGTGAAGTCATAATTCTGTTGGGATCCTTTTTACAGTTTGTCAAACTAAAAGAGCAAATCTCGAGTGACAAATATATATGTATTTGCCAGAAGTTTATTTCAGGCATTGCTGGGTACCCATTGCTTCCATGGAGCTAAATATCATGAGGTGTAGATGCTGCAACAACGAACTTGGAGGTGTCCTAACACCCAGAGCAATTCATACATCTGAGAGGATGGATCAGCCCTTTCGTGGGAAGAGTCAAGTGTCCAAATGAGCTTCACAGATATACTGTGGTGAACAGGGTATTTCTGTCTCAGGGAAAAACTGGTCAACTCTCATGTTTTAAATCAGGCTTAAATGGGCCTATTGATTTATTAATGACAAGTAACTGGCAATCAGTGAACTAAACTTTTGGGATCAGTATGAGCAATGCAATAAATAAACCCCAATACCAGCCAGAAGATGTTAATAAATGCCTACGGATTTCTAAGCACTTTTCTGCAGCTGTCATGGTTTAACCCCAGCCGGCAACTAAGGACCGCGCAGCCACTCACTCAATTCCCCCCCACCCCCAGTGGGATGGGGGAGAGAATCGGGGGGGGGGGGGGGGGCGGGGGAGTAAAACTCATGGGTTGAAATAAGAACAGTTTCATAGAACAGAAGAAACTAATAATGATAATAATAACGATACTTAATAAAAGGATTGGAATATACAAGTGATGCACAATGCAATTGCTCACCACCAGCCAACCGACACCCAGTTAGTCCCCGAGTGGCGATTCCCCACTCCCACTCCCCCCCAGTTTATATACTGGATGTGATGTCTCATGGTATGGAATACACCGTTGGCCAGTTTGGGTCAGGTGCCCTGGCTCTGTCCTGTGCCAACTTCTTGTGCCCCTCCAGCTTTCTCGCTGGCTGGCCATGAGAAGCTGAAAAATCCTTGACTGACTTAGTATAAAGGCTACTTAGCAACAACTGAAAGCACCAGTGTGTTATCAACATTCTTATACTGAACTCAAAACGCAGCACTATCCCAGCTACTAGGAAGACAGTTAATTCTATCCCAGTGAAAACCAGGACAGCCGCTCATCCCAAACACATAGATGAACACATACTTGCAGTTACCTGCACCCCCCGTGGCATTACAGGTGCACACCTTGCACACCTTGAGGCGGGATGGGTGCAGGAGGCGGGATGGGTGCAGGAGGCGGGATGCCCACGGTGCTTTGGGGGCAGCTGGCAGAGGTGGCGGTGCCCATATGGGACAGCTGCTGGCTGTGCCACCCCCCGCTCCGCTGCTCCGGTCCCACTTCTCACAGCTGCCCAACAGCCAGCCTTCTTTTGGGAGTCTTTTCAAGCTGATGCTTTTTTTCTGAGGTCTCCTGGTTACTTTTTAATCCACCAGGTGATTGTCTCAGGCAAGTTTTGGCACTGTTAACTTAGCGTTACCGGTTTTCTCCCAGAACAGCTACAGGCATTTTATGCCCCCCCGCCCCCAGTTTATGTTCACATTCCTGCCTTATCACTGTTCTTACCCGGGCCACGTTGCCCGGAGGGAGGCGTGCAGGCTCCCCCAGAGCTGAGAAGGGAGGTGAGCCCCATTCCTCTGCTGCTGGGGTCAGGCATAGTCTCAAGCACATTTTTACCTCTCGTGTCTGCATCCCTCCTCTGTGAGTACCCCACTTACTGCAATGTTGGATATTTTTAGTCTAATGTAAGCATAACCTCACCAATCTGAGCTTTTGGAGCAGACCGGGTCTCAAAACTGAAAAAAGCAAAGGACACACCTGTGTTGTAACTGTACTGGCCTTACATGTTAGCAAGGTGCCAACTCCTCTCCTCCCTGCCCTGACTGTGGTAGTTCTTGTCCTAGGAGATGCAGCAGTGCAAAGGGCTTATATATGAGAAGCATCTGACTTATTTGAGGTCTTTACAGGTAATTAAGGCATCTCTACCTCCATTCTTCTTGTAGACATACGCTCTTCTTTTGCCTGGATGTTTTTGTCTGTGTGAAAGTTGGGGACTTTCAACCCTGGTCTAAGGTTTCTTTGGATGTGTTAGCCCAGGAATGTTTGCTTGCATCCAAAAATGTGTATTTCATATTTTCTTAGATTTCTCAGTGCATGATTGTAACATATGGATTAAAAAAACAGTACTTAACAGGCAGACAAAGCATCTGCCAGCCTTTTTTGGAGTCAACAAAGCAACAGAAACAAAATCAACTTTGAAACCTCTTTTTTTGTAATCAGTTGTCATTGTAATCAATTGTCAGATAGCTTTTTATAGGCAAACCAGAGAAAAATATAGTGCTTATTGAAAAATATTCCATAAGAATAAATCTATTTATATAATTTTTAATATATAATAGGCAAGTCCAGAAGAGATAATAAAATCTTTCCATACAAATGAATACTCAAGTGTTGTTGAAAAATCTGTTAATGTCTTGCCTTTAAAAAAAAAAGTGGTCTCATGAGAAAATATTTTATTTCCTGTAGTGCACTTTTCATGCAACCATTTCACTAGATAAATCAAAAATGTTCTGTATTGTACCTGTAAGAGAATGTAAATAGTACAGTGAGCCTTTTCTCTCACTAGATGGCATTATTATCCTCAAAACAGTGACAGCCACAGACTGCTTTTTTCAAAGAAAGAGATGTACAAAAGAGATTTAGTTTATTTAGGTTAACTGTATTTTGTTTGGGTTCTGCAGATGTGGTAGGTTAAACAAGTTTCTGTTGCATCAAGTGTTAATTCTTGAGCCTATCAGGCCTGTTCATTTTTGCTCTGGGTTTACTGGTTTTTGCTATCCATACACTGATAAATATTGCAGAGATTGTGCAAACATCATTCTAAGTTGGCTCGTTAGCAAAATTAGAAAGGGTGGTTCAAGGACTGAAATACACAATATATGAAGTATACACATTGTATTCTAGTTCCTGAAGGTATTGGGACCCGGCAGCTGGTCTTAACCCCTCAGGTCCAGCAGCAAGACAACAGAAGGAAGAACAGGGAAGCTTACCACATATACCTGGGACTAACTTAATAGTGCTCTCAGATAAGCCATTTTTCATCTTATCTTTCTTCCTCTGCTTTCAGTGACAACAAATTCTGTGTAATATCATCCTTTTGGGATCAGAGCACCATACCTTCAAGTAGAATACTGGCAAAATCAGACCCATCTTTTCTAAATTCTGAGGTTCATTGCTTTCTCTGGAAAGCCATAGAAAGTACAGAAAATGACTTACCATCTGCTTCAAGCAAAACAGCTGCAAAGGAGCCAGTTACAGCAGCAGGGAAGTTTCTAGAAAATGAGGGCTAGCATGGTTTGGAAAATGCTAACAAACAGATAATCCATTAAAAAAAGAGGGACAAAGTTTAGGGCTATCAGAGGAGGTGATGAAGCAGAACTGAAAAAACAAGAAAGGCCTTTGATTTCCTAGCTAAAGGTGAAAATCAGAAAGCAGTTGATACGCTGTCCAGTGTCATCAAGCTGAATCCACACTTTGCCAGCTCTCACATTAACAGAGTCAGTGTCTTTTTGCAGCTGCAAGAGCCAACTATGGCCATTAGGGACTGTGACAGAGCTGTTAAACTCAGTCCCAGTTCAGCACTGGCCTATAAATTCTGAGGAAAAGCCCTCCAGCTTTTGGGGTGTTTAAAAGAGGCTGCCTGTAACATTTCATTGGTTTGTAAATTAGATTCTGAGGCTCAGGCAGTTTGAGAGGGGGGAAGAGTCCAGTGAAGAACTGGGGAAGGATGAGAGTGAGTTGGAGACAGACAATGAGGGGGAGGTTGGGCCAGAAGAGGATGAATCCCCAGAGATGGGAGATGAGAATTTGGAGGTAACCAGTGATATGATGAAGCAGGCTGATGAAAAGAAAAAGGGGGCTTTTGATGCAGTGGGAAGAGGTGAATTTCGAAAAGCTGTTCAGCTCTTCACTGATGCCATCAAACTGAACACATGACTTAGTACATTGTATGTCAGCCGAGCCAGTGTCTTTGTGCAGTTGCAAAAGTCAAATTCTGCCATCAGAGACTGTGAGAAAGCCATAAAAATCGACCTGAATTCTGCACAGCTGTACAAGCGGAGAGGGAAGCATTTTGGCTTCTGGGTTGCTGGCAGCAGGCTGCCAAGGACCTTGCACTGTCCTGCCAGCTGGATTGTGTTGAAGATACCAATAACATGTTGAAGGAGGTTCACAGAAGAGTCCAGAAAATTGCCAGGCACCAAAAAAAGTATGAGGAGACACAAAACACAAAGCAATCATGGGACGCATTGCCAAGGGTGGGGAAATCCATGGCAGAAGAGGAGAGAGATCAGCTTCTGACTTCTCAAGAAAAGGAAGAAGCACAGTTTCAGAATGCCCAGGAGCATGAACAGGTTCACCTTTGGACCTCCCAGGAACCTGATAATGGCTGTTGCAGGGAATCTGACGAGCAAAAGCAATAGCCAGTAGAAAACAGTAAGTTTTACATAGAATGTCCATGTAGAGCTGAGGGGGAGGAAGAGCCCAGTGGAGAATCAAAGACTGAGGACAGTGAACTCAATACTAAAAATGAAGAATTGGCTGAAGAGGCTGAAGATCTTCAGAAAATAGGGGACGACAACCAAGATAGCAAAACAGACCAATGAAAAGGAAAGGGAAACCTTTCATGCACTGAGAGCAGATGAATTTCACAGACCTGTTGAGTTGTTCACTGATGCCATCAGGTTCAACCCACAACTTGCAGTCTTATATGTAAGCTGAGCCAGCGTCTACCTGAGGTTGCTGAAACCAATAGCTGCCATTAGGGACTGTGACAAAGCAATAAAAACCGACCTTGGTTCTCCATAGCCCTACCAGTGGTGAGAGAAGGCATTCCAGCTCCTGTGTCGTTGGCACAAGGCTGCAAGAGACCTTGAACTGGCCTGCCAACTGGGTTATAATGAAGACACCAATTCCATGCTAACAGAAGTTCAGAGAAGATTCCAGGAAGGAAAGCAAAGGGAAGATGACTTTGTGGATGTAGCAGAGAGGATGAAGAAGTGTAGGGATTGGCGCTCGGAAGATCTCGCGATGTACGGAAAGAGAAGGGTTAAGGGAGGCGGGATGACCGACAGACAGTATATAAGGGCGTGACGCAGTTGAATAAACGCCATTTGCAGCATCCTCATATTGGTGTCAGTGCTCTGTGGCCCAGGGTATGGTGGACCCTGTGCCGAGTCCCACGGGGTGATCAGACGAATGTCTACAAGAAGGAACAAAAGGAGGAAGAACTGAGAACTAAGAAAGCCCCCAAAGATATGGAAAGAGTTAAGAAAGCAGCCCTGGAGGAACAGGAAACTCTCAGGAGAAGGACAAATCTTGGGAAGAGTCCATGAAGAAAGAACAGATACAAGTCAAGCAGAAGATTTTAGCTGAGCAGGAGAACACACCACAGGAAGTGACAGAGCAACAGAAGAGTCTGGAGCAAAAAGCATTGCAGGAAGCAGCGTGGTACCTGGAACTTGAGCAACAGTTGATTGCTTTGCAGATGGAATTGGAAGAGCAGTTTAAAACTCAATAGATGGGGCATGAGGAAGAGGAGAAAGCCCCATGGAAAGTTCTGGAGCAACAGGAGAACGCACAGAAGTTGTTGGAAAAAGAAGAGAGAAACCAGTTGAAGACTGCAGAAACTGGAGAAAGCTCAACAGCAGTCTTTGGAAGGACTGATTAAAAAGAACAGAAGGTAGCCAAGGAAGAACATGAGAGAACTCAGAAGAAACCCCTGGAAGAAAAAGAGAGAAATGAAAAAGCCCTAGAGGAACTAGCAAGAGCTCGGAAAAAGGCCCTGGAAGAATTGGCGATGGCTCAGAAAAATGCTCTAGAGGAACTAGAGAAAGCTCATAGAAAGGCCCTACGAAAGCAACGAAGAGCTCAGAGGGCTGCATTAAAAGAAGAGAGCTCAGAAGGCTCTAGAACTGCAGCTATCACAAAGACAAGCTGCGGAGGGGCAGGAGAGAGCTCAAATAAGGGCTGTCAGAGTGCACAGGAAATCCTGAAAGAACTTGCAAAAACACAGCAACAAGCCTTAGAGGAGCAGGAGAGGGCAAAGAATGAACAAAGCAAAGCTAGTAAAATCTTGGAAGAACTGAAGAAAGCAAAAAAAAAGGCCCTAGAAGAACTCAAGAGAGCTCAGAAGAAAGCCCTGGAGGAACAGGAGAGTGTTCAGAAAGCCCGGGAGAGATCTCAGGAGCAGTGTGTTGGAAAGCAAGGGAACTTCAAGGAGAAAGACCTTGTGCAATGAGAAGGAGCCAACAAAAAAAAAAGCTTTCTAAAAAGAGGTGCAATTTCAGAAGAATACTGAAGAGTCGGGGCCAATCTGCAAACTATTCTCTGGACAACTGGAAATAACTCAGAGGAATAACCTGAAAGAACAAGCAACATCTTCTTTGCAACAGGAGAGAGACTGGGAGAAAGAAGCAGAAGAACAGGGTGTCAGTCTGAAAACTGTTCAGGAGGAAGGGCTAAGCCCTGGGCGGGGAGTACAAACCAACCAGAAACTTCACTGAGGCCACCCACAAAGCCCATTTGGGACTCCTCTGAATCAGAGTGGTTCTCAGAGGTGTGATTTGTTGTCTGACCCAATGACAAACCAAGGCAGAAATGTTTGCTGAACAGCCGAGCTCGATTTGAAGTCATCTGCGAGTGCTCTTGCCTTTAAAGTAAAATTTCAAAAGCAGACGATGCAGAATTGGTACATCTTTTAAACTGTATCTTTTTTAAGCGAATATTTGAAGCGTTTCCCACACCGTGTTTTGACCCACATACAAGCTCACAGGACCTTCCAAAAAGAGTCCTAGTTGTCGAGGTTCAATTCTCATGCAGGTTCAATGTCTTTTTATCTGTGTAGATATCTGACACTCTTAATGGCTCCTTATTCAGGAGAATGAGGGACATAGGGGGTAAACAAATGGTGGGAATCATTGCTGAAGGGAAAGAGCAGGCATTTAACGGGGAGTTCAAATGGCAGAGTGAATTTGTGGCATGGAGACAAAATTAAATGGTGTATTGCTTCTAACATATGGTAGCTTGATCGGATCAGCGTCTGAATTGCTTGAGGTCTTGAAAGGAATCGTGCTTGTCCAAGCTGGTCTCTGCAGGGGGGGACATCCTGATGTCAGCAAGTCCCTTTACAAGCACTGGCTTTCAGCCACCTGGGGTACACGTATTGTGTCAGAAGCTTGCCACTAAAACTCTAGACTTGCTTCTTAAAACGCCTATTGCATAATCAGTTGTTGAGGCCTGCAGCCATTAAAAAAAATAAATAACGGGGTTTGAGCCTTTAGAGTAAAATAAAACAAAATCATGGGACAGTTGTAAAATAATTAAAGTGTTTTAAACTTTTTGGCTCTATTTATTTATTTAAATTAGGAGCTTTTAGTCAAAATGGCACTTATTTTCAAACTCTGCGACTGTGAGTGCTGGGACCATCTAACTTTATTTCAAGGATTATTTTTTTAATCACTTGATTCAAGGGATTAGAAGTGTATGATAAATTCCAAGTATTGTAAAAGTTGGCTGAAAATATTTTGGGAAGCATTATATATGCAGCAGCCCAAAGTAAAAACAAGGGAATTTCAGACCCACAAATCGACATGGGAGAGCAGAAGCCCTGGTGTAATTACTGCAGTTGCTGCTTCATTGTGGCAAGAGGCTTGTTCAGCTGATGCTTATTAGTAGGAGGGGGATTTGAAGAGCATGGAGCTGCTGGGTTGTTTTCAAGTGGAGAGAGGAATTAAAGGTGCTTGGGTTGGACTGAAGTTTCTGAAGCTCTTTGTCTCCTGAAGGAGTGGGTAGGAGCTACTGGAATAATTGGGTAAAGTACTACTCTCAGTTTTATTCAGGGGCACTATTGGAGGAAACATTACCTGAGTTGTTTTCTTCTGTATTTATGAGTGGTAAGGAGCTTATTTAGAGTAGATCTTGTGTTTGTACAGAGAGTTACTTCTATCTTTTTATGCCTCAGTAAGAAGGGGGGTGGAGGGCTTCCCAAAAATACAGAGACACGTAAAATGTGTAAGAGTAATGCTAAGCAGGCTTGTTTCTGTCTCAGCTATGTGCCTGATAAATTACTCCTATGAGTTCCTGAGCATGGTCTGCTCTTGTGTTTGAGTGTGGAAGTTGTTTAGTGTTACGATGGCACTTCAAAAACAGTGCTGAGGAAAACAGCGTTAGGAAATGAGCGTTGTTTGGTACTGTCTGTCCCCTGCCCAATGTATGTCCGTTATAATGGTAGAGGTTAGAGCTGGTCCTTGTTCAGAGGTGGGGAGAAGATCTGGCACTTCCTGGGCAGAAGCAAAATTCCATTTCGAATAAAGGCTAGGGTTTAAAAGAAACTGTAATGTGGCTTGGCTCTAAGTGTTGTTGCCTTTGTGGTGTGGTGGGTTGACCCTGGCTGGATGCCAGGTGCCCACCAAAGCTGCTCTATTGCTCCCCCTGCCTCAGCTGGACAGGGGAGAGAAAAACATAACAAAGGGCTTGTGGGTTGAGATAAGGACAGGAGAGATCACTCGCCAATTACCATCATGGGCAAAACAGACTCAGCTTGGGGAAAATTAACTCAATTTATTGCCAATCAACCAGAGTAGGGTAATAAGAAATAAAACCAAATGTCAAAATACCTTCCCTCCACCCTTCCCTTCTTCCCAGGCACAACTTCACTCCTGAATTCTCTACTTACCCCCCCAGCAGCACAGGGGGATGGGGAATACAGTCAGTTCATCCCACATTATTTCTGCCACTTCATGTTCCTCAGGGGCAGGACTCATCACACTCTTCCCCTGCTCCAGCATGGGGTCCCTCCCACGGGAGACAGTCCTCCATGAACTTCTCCAATATGGGTCCTTCCCACGGGCTGCAGTTCTTCACGAACTGCTCCAGCGGGGGTCCCTCCCATGGCATGCAGTCCTTCGGGAGCACACTGCTCCAGCATGGGTCCCCCACGGGGTCACAAGTCCTGCCGGAAAACCTGCTCCGTGGGCTCCTCTCTCCACAGATCCGCAGGTCCTGCCAGGAGCCTGCTCCAGCGCGGGGTTCCCACGGGGTCACAGCCTCCTTTGGGCACCCACCTGCTCCGGCGTGGGGTCCTCCACGGGCTGCAGGTGGATATCTGCTCCACCGTGGACCTCCCTGGGCTGCAGGGGGACAGCCTGCCTCACCAGGGTCTTCACCAGGAGCTGCAGGGGAATCTCTGCTCCGTTGCATCTCCTCCCCCTCCTTCTTCACTGACCTGGGTGTCCGCAGGGCTGTTTCTCTCACATGTTGTCAATCCTCTCTCCGGCTGCTGTTTCTGTGTGCCCCAGCAACTTTTTTTTCCTTCTTAAATATGTTATCACGGAGGTGTTACCACTGTCACTGATGGGCTCAGCCTTAGCCGGCGGCGGGTCCATCTTGGAGCCGGCTGGTGTTGGCTCTGTCGGACACAGGGGAAGCTTCCAGCACCTTCTCACAGAAGCCACCACTGTAACCTTCGCCCGCTACCAAAACCTTGCCACACAAACCCAATACGTGTGGTCTCATCTCTTCAAAACAGGAGCTGATCTCCTTTTACAGAGTAGCTCAGGGCTATTCACAATGAGGAAGGACCTGTTCCACGGTGCCTGCTCTGGCTGCAGGAGCTCCTGTCAATGCTGGGAGACCCGTGGCAGTTGGGAAGTGGGATGGGCACTGGCTGGACAGCTTGTCCAGGGAATGAAAGTCTGGGAGAAGAGCTGTCTCCCTTCAAGGGATGGATTTATAGCATACAGTGTTGGGCCATTTGTGTAAGTGCACTTTCTCCTCTCTTTTTTTCTTTTTTTCTTTTTTTTTTTTTTTTTTTTTAGGTCAGGTGATGTCAAGAAAGGAATAAGGTGTTATATAGTCAGGAGAAGAAAATGGAGGCTGGAGTTTGTCTTGGCACAGAGGGCATGTACTCAAAAATCTGTGCGCATACGTGTGAGAGAAAGGGAAAGGG
Organism: Astur gentilis; assembly: GCF_929443795.1. Taxonomy (NCBI): domain Eukaryota; kingdom Metazoa; phylum Chordata; class Aves; order Accipitriformes; family Accipitridae; genus Astur; species Astur gentilis. The sequence goes on along the minus strand of NC_064893.1, from coordinate 6,276,762 downwards.
TGTGACAGAAGGTATCCCAAGCACTGAGGTATTTTATAAAACTTGGGCACAGCTCTCTAGATACTATTTTGAATAAGACAAAAGAGGATCCTCCACAACATGCTGGAAGTAGCTGATTTTGGTGACAACTGCCAGGAGTTTTGGTACCTACTTTCAGAAGAGGACATCTTTCCTGTATCCTATCTCCAAGACATCTGATGCACTCTGTCCTCTGCATTCCTCGTTGCTGTTAAATGTGCCAGCACCTTGTAAAGCATTATAAATTTCCAAAGCACCTCTTAGCTGGGGCTACTGGTTTTCGGGGTGTGGGTGGGGTGCCTGAGAAATCCTGTATTCTGTTGGGCCTAGGCACTTTAATGGAAAGGAAGATGAGCAAGTTTGGTGCTCAGGGCCGGAGAGTAACCCCCGTGTTTGGCTTTTCTAGACAATCATTTTAAGGCAGTGAGTCACCATTGCTAGCAGCCTGTGGTCTATAATTAGTCTAGTGTGTAGCAGGAGCCCTTTTTTCCCCCTTGATTTAGTAACAGATTCAGGCTGACATTTATCTCCATTTAAAAAGGAGTGGAGAAAACAAATACCTGGCCAAGGACACAGATTCTCCTTTTTCTTATGTATCGTGAAGGAGAGGTAGCTTCCTCACCGCCTCCTCCCTATGTGGGGGTTAACATTTTACATACTGAAGCTTGGGTGCTTGCTGGGTGGCATGAGGGAGACCGTGAGGGAGTGCTGCAGAAGCAGCTTTGCCTGTGGCCAGGGCAAGGGCACAGCAGAGGCCAGGGCAGGGCATGGCACATGGCATGCTCGTCCAGAGCGGTGCTGCACTTGCCCTGAGGGGGCTGTAAGGAAAATATATCGTAGAATTGCTCCAGAAAATTCTGTAGGTGCATTTATGTTACTCATTGTTAGTCAGGATGCCAAATTCAGTGATGTGGCTGTGTGAGATATGCAGATGGAGTTAGACCCAATGAAAGACCACCTTTAGAGAGAAAAACTCAAAAGTCCTTTTTGGGGTTGGGTAGAAATTTGGATTACTGACATCCTGTGATGAAGCCTGTTGTGGTCTGACTAAAAAGGAAAAGAAAGAGTGTGTAGTATTCATTGCCGAATCATCCTCATTAACACAGTAAGGCTCCCCTTTTGGTTTTGCTTTTGGTAGTTCTGGTACTATGCCTCTCTCGGGAGGGGAAATGAAGAGGTCTGGAGCAGTGTTGAGTTAGACGTTTTGTGTGGAAGGAAAGAAAAAAGCAAGATAGCTGTAGGAGTAATACTGCAGTAGTAGCTGTTGCACAGAGGACAGAAATTTGGAATTATTAAGGATATTATTAGACTTACTTTTAATAATAATTATAGAGTAGTTATGATGATCACGGGAACTTGTCAGACTGTGTGAGGTCCTTTGGCTTCAATTTGGATTGCTGTTGCACCAGAATGCGGGGTGGAGGGAATGGTTTCTGTGCCCCCTCCTTCCTGTAGGAGGAAAAAAACCCAATTCTCTTGGAGACGTACATCTTGAGAGGCTGCAGGGTGTTCATTTCCTCAGGTGGCTTTTGGGATCCTGCCACACCCTGCATGATCAGTGAATCAGAATGCCCGTGCCTAACAAGGCAAAAAAGTTAGCCAGAGCACATTTTAAAGACTACTGTTACTTTCATAGACCTGGTAATATTGATCATACTCTTGTACAGCTTATGCTCGAGGCTAACTAAGGAAGTCTCTCCTTTCTTCCCCCCCCCCCCGCTCCCCTTTCTCCTTCTATCAATGACCTCTACCTCCTGTCATTGCTAACAGCTTATCTTGGGGAAAACCCCTCGTTGATAAGGACTGCAGCTTTCCACACGTGTGGATTTCCAGTGAACCAAATAGGATTTATTTCTTCAGCTTTTCAGGGTCAACTGAAACAGTCGCAGCCAATCCTACCAATATAGTAGAGGTTTTGCAAGATTGGGGGCTGTTAAACGGAACTGCCGGGAAGGTGATCTGACTGCATATAAACTGCCCCTTTTTAGGTTATGGCTTTGTTTGGGGAGCTGTTATAATTTCTGATGTAAGCATGGGCTGCATGATGCAGGCAGGCAGTAATCCAGCGTCTTAGACTGACAGTAATGTGTCTGTGATGGAAAAATGAACCGTGACTCCTGAGGAAAAGGATTATCCCCTAATCCCACTGTGGTGGTGGAGGGGTTCTGTTAAACCAGCTGTGCGCCTTGGCGGCTCTGACTTTTCTGAAGGGTCTGCAGGATGCCTGGCCAGCATCTCTCCTGTGGCACTGCAAATCCTGGGGCTCAGTACAGATATTGCTGTGAGAACAGAGACCACACTGCTGAACTTCTAACCATTTTGGCTGACTCTGCTGTTTAGTAGTTATAAAATCACAGTTCCGGCTGTGATGTGTAATCTCAGATGTGGGTGGGATTTATCATGGAAACAATTCAATTTTGGCTGCCTTGCTGGATAATAGCTCGTATCATGAGTGAGAAGGTTGCATCAGAAACCAACGTTAGCTGACCACTGGAAAATATAAACTAATACTGTCAATATAAGAAGTAGGACATCACCAAGAAGTCATGACTTCTACACACTGTTGAAGTGGATCTGAATTATCGACTCTCTCTGTCAACACCCTCAGCAGTTGAAATACTGAATGTAAATGATCTTTCCTTACAACAAGAGAGGGGGAATAACCTTTGGATTCTGTAGTGTTGTTTCTTCTGATGTTCTTGTCTGTGTGATTTGATGTCTTCTATCTCCTTTCTGTACCAAGACCATAAAAACTTGGGTAGATTAATATATAAATGATAATGAATTTTAATTCCACTCAGCTTAGAACTAGTCTAGAATACTTCTGCCTTTTTGACTTGGACAGGAATGAATTACTGAGCCAGTCTGTCCAGCCACAGACATGCGGGTTATTTACTCGCATGGGAGTGAGGGTGTGCACCAAGCAGGCTTTTGTCCCATGAGGTATGTCACATTTTACGCAGAAACTCTCCGCATGCCAAGCGCTTGTCTTTCCCTCCTAGTACCTATTCTATGTGCTGTAAATAAGAAATTGATTTTAAGTGGGGAGTCTATGAAACTCTGAGTAGCAGGAGAGCCCTGTCATGCTCCTTTGCAGGATCCTTGGACAGCAGTTTGGTGCCACCTCTTGGAGAAACTTGTTTTCCCCCTCATTTTCTGGGCTTTCAGCCCACTCCCCATCCATTTCTACTAGGGAGGATGGCGGACTGGAGTGCCACATTAAAGCAGAATTGAGTAGAGCCCTTGTCTAACTTGTGGGTTCCTCTAGATAATGAAAAAGGAAAGTTTTTTTTTTTTTTTTTTAAATCTAAAGGATTTTCACACTAAGAAAAAATAATCTATTTTTAATTCAGACCATGTAATTCTTTGGAAGTTTCTGTGTTAAGGTAGGCAGATCATGTCATGTGTTTCCCAGCTAGCAAAGTGTTGTTTTGCAGATTTTATTTTTTTATCCCCCCCCCCCCCCCCCCCCCCCGACAGTGATAACTGTAAATTATGATAGATTTCAGGGCACTCTGTTCTCTTCATGCTGAATTATTTATGTAGCCCTCTAACTTTAGAAGGCAGCATCTCTGTATCAAGCAACACAGTACAATTCTGTGTCACAACCTAGGACAAAAATGCTGTATTCTCTTGAAAGCAGAAAGGAACGTTAGGTAGGTAGGACATCCTAATCTCTAAACTATAACTGCAGTAGGACAAAGGAATTGGTGTTTTTGTTACAATAGTGGTGGGGGTTTTAATCATTGTAGTGACTAGAGTGAGACAGACTTTGGATTAAACAGTAAGGGGGGGGGGGGGGGGGGGGGGGGGAAATGCCTAATCATAAGAGAAATTGATCCTGAGCAGTGTGGCCAACATACTATCGGCAGAGGTATTAAACAGGTTAGATGAAATGTCAGATGTAATGATGCACTGAGTATGATGTAATCTGATGGGATTGACCCAAGCATTCTCTTTTCATGGTCTCCTTATCCAGGGTCCTGTTATGGATCAGTGCTTTTACCACATCAGCTGATTTCTTCATTTTGCACAAGGTTTTGTCATTACCATCTGTTATTTGGCGGTTTGGGTATAGCAAAAATGTCATGAGCAAGGACAATCTGTTATATGAAATGTGTGCGCATCGTCTTGCGTGGCCCTGGCAGCAGCAGCAGCAAACCGTTAAAACCCTCAGGGTGAGATACCAGTTGCTCTGGTACGCAGCATCCCTTGGCTTGCTGAAGGGAAGGATCTTCTGGGAGAGGCCCACAGGCAAGTGGCAGGGATTCCCCAGGGATCCTGCCCTGCTACTGGGGACAAGAGGCTGCGGGGTTAGGCTGGTGCCCTCCTTTCTATAGCTGGCGGTGCAGAACCCCCAGCTTGGCCAGCTAGTGATGTGGGAGCTCCAGGGTGGGAACTGTGGTTGAGGCACTGGTGGCTTCTGAGGGATCCAACCATGACTTGCAGTGGCTTTGCTGCAATCCCTTCAAAGGGAATGCTGGTTGTACCACAGCAGTGCTTGAGATACTCTGAACTGGAGATAAATAAGGTAGATCCTGGGCTCCTACTAAGCTTTCTAGACTATCATTTTGCTGGAAAAGCATGAGTCCCTGACCAAATCCTGATGAAAAAGGTGGGTGCCATGGTGCAAAGGAACATCTGGAATGTGTAAGTTGAGATAATCCTGCTTGAGGAGAGGTAGCAGCAGGTAGTTTCAATGGTGCGGAGTGTGCAGGTGAATGCCAGCAAAAAAGATTTCTGCCTGGTCTTTGAAAAGAGAAAATGATTAAAGGAACATGAAATTACTGGCTTCAGCTCTGGGTCTACACAAATAAATTTTCGGGTTTGGGTGTTTATTCTGCCCTGGTTCACCTTTACCTAATATTTGAGTCTTTGGTAAAAGTATATAAATTAAATGCTTACCAGATGCATGAACACCCTGACATCAGCACCATGTCATGTTTGGTGGGACCACTGTCTGCAAATCCAGCCCCTAGTAACAGGTCACAAGTCACAGGATTTTGACCTCACCGCAGGAACCGGGAGAAAACAAAAGGAAGGTGGAAATTAAGAGAACATCTCATCATGCAGATAAGCAGTTGAGAAAATACCCATATTGCCATACACGGAAGCATGCCTTTGCTATGGCTTGGGAGGTTTGCATCAGCAACTAGTAGGAACTTGCCGGCTTGAGCAGAGTTACCTCGATATTAAGGTAAAGAATGTATGTAGCAAATCAACGGATGGAAGAAAATACCCCTCTGCCACATGCACACCATTTCATACAACATTTTTCCACACCTGTGTTATGATTTTGTCAATTGAAGTCAGTTTTCCTAGGGGCTGCGGGGCTCAGAGTTTTTGTCCTTTTGTTTATCCAAAGTAGAGATGCATCTTGACAGTAAAAATACCGAGTTCTCTATGCTGCCCTAAAATTGTTTTGGGGTTTTTTTTAACTGTTTTCTGGACAGATGATGTTTTTATTTCTGTAACACATTACTCTGGTTTATGTGCAGTTTCCAGCTGATGGGTCAGTCCCAGTCAGAGCAGTGGCTTTAGTGATGTGGATGTTTGCCCATGGGGAACTGCAATCCTTAGTTCATTTAACAGTGGTCACTGAACTTACTTGCATGAAAAATATAAACCACTGAAATGAGGTGGTGACAAGAAAACCTGAGACACGAGCTCTCTCTGAAGACACGTTCTTAAAATATCTGAATACGTTCAAATAACCACAAGAAAGAGTGTTGCAAGATTTCTACAGATGCTTCCTTGCTCTTTATGGGAAACTTGTTCATTTTAAAACCTGTGAAAAAGATGCATATTTGCTGAGTTCAGCATAATTTCATACTTCTACGTGCAGGAAGGAAGCTAGAGAATTAAATAACTTTGCTGGAGGCAATTAAAACGGAGGAGAGAAACTATCACAAACCCAGAATAGGGAGAAAAATCCTCTAAGTTCCACTGAAGACATCCAGAGAGTTGGAGACAGAAATCCCTATAAACCATGAAATCTGCTTCTCTCCCTGTAGTATATACAGTGATGCTAGGTTTGCAACGCTTAATGTAGTGCAATGCTTGGGATATTCCGTGTGGCACTTGCCTTGGTGAATGCCAAGAGACGGTGGATGCTATTCCTTGCACTATCATTAATTTTCCCTCTAACATCTTGATCTTGAAATGTGGAGGATGCATATTTTCTCTCTCTGGAAAACAGAGAGCTTACAGGAACGCTGTCCTCTAGATGCTTGCTACCAGGAGGTAATCACAGCAGTTGGGAGATAACAGCAATGAGCTGGCTGGAGGCAGAGGATTGTTCAGGAGTAGACAACTCGCACTCTGTTTCAACACAGCTCTGAGCCGCTTCTGCTCTGCTCTGCCTTGCGCTGAATTCTTTAGTAACCCTTGGGCTAGCCATTTGTTTGTCTTGAGAAACATGGGGGATTATTTCTTTAAATTTTTGGCCGCTCCAATGTCTTGTAACTTCCCAGAAAGGGATTTTATAGGTTTATTTGAATTTTGACCACATTTGACTTGAACTGTAATCAATTATTGCATTAGCAATGAAAAAAGCCCAAATTAAAAAACAACAAAAAAAACCAACACCACCCCCCCCCCCCCCCAAAAAAAAAAAAACAACAAACAAAAAAAACACCAACCTTGTAAGCTTTTATTAAACACTCATTGTCTGCGTCCAACATTCCCACATTGAGTGTGACCACGCTGGCAGGAAATCTGCCTGCGAGGCTACTCCTGCGGTGGCTGAGAAATAAACCCAGCGCCTGAACAAGGAGGGAGGCAGAGCCCCATTCGCAGCGGAGGGAGCAATCATCATATGTCACCTCTCTAAAGGGATTATGCCCTTCTGTGGGCTCTTTCTACTGAATGCCAAAAAAAGTCATAGCAAAGCTGACTGGCCTTTTCTTGGGAACAGGGCATTTCTTTTTTTATTTACAGAACTACACAGTGCTGCAGGCACGAAAAAGTAGATTCAACAATTTCTTTGATTTCCCGTGTGTTTATTCTGCCTTGTTCAGAGCTCCAATGTTATTTGCAGGTTCTGTAGGATGCTACTAATCCTGAATAATTCACTCATGGTGGCTGTAATATTTTTACATTCATTTTTGCAACAGTGCTGTGAAGTACTGAAAACCTAGGCTCTGTAAAAAAAGCTTCATCCTTTTTTTGGTGGTTTTTCCTTTTCAACATTAGTGGAACTCTGCTTTTGTGTTTCCTACCTTTTTGCCAACTTTGAACTCCGCTGTGCATCCAAAAGGGACTTGCCTTTAAATAGACTTTGAGAATGGTCTTGCTTTCTGTGAAGAGTGAGTCTGTCTAAGCCGTTATGCTTTTGAATTAATTTCTGCAACAAACCCGCACCAGGATGGTTTTCCTAACTATTACGCACTCAAGCTAAGCCTGGAATTTGCTGATCAATACACTTTTTCTGGCTTTGGGCAGTGCAAGTCATACATTTGGAGCTTGATCAGCTAATTTTCTGAAGTCTAGCAGGCTATTTCTTAGTTGTATTGGTTCAGCCCTGCTTTTATGAGCTGCAATGAATAAACATAATAGAATAGCCAGTTACGTTGCTTATTTATGTCCATGAATCAGAAGTGTTATGTGAAAAGGGTGCTACATTTCCAGTCCGTCTTCTGCACGCAAGCAGCGTGGGGCTCTGTGGATGGGCCAGTGCCCTATTCCCTCTGCTAGGCAATGCAAATCAGAGCTGCTTCCGTAGGCGCTAAAAGAGTAAATGCTATTTCCATATTACAAGTGAGAAAATGCAAACAAGCATTAAGAGATTCAGTGTCAGAGCTTCATAATAGAAGTTCTTGGTGGTTTGCTTTGTCATCTTACGTGCCCTTTAGATAAAGGGTAAGGGCTGTAAAAAACAACGTAACCTTTTTCTCCTCCCATCTAGATCTGTGGCTGTTTAGGGACCGTGCGCGTGCCTGGAATGAAAACAGTTTACTTCTGGAAGAGCATGTTGTTAAAACTCTGATGCTAGAGAGGCTCTAAGAAATCTGAAAAACTCGGGCTTGAATCGAATCTGCAGTTTCTCAGGATCCACCAAATTCACAGCTTGCTAGTAAAATGCAGCAGCTCGTGTAAATATGAAAATGTCCCGTTGGCGGGTGTTTGAGCTCACAAGTGGATATATATAATCTCTGCTCTTGTATTGAGCCTGTGAGTCAAACAGGCCCCAAATCTTAAGAACTTTGTTGGTGTCTAATTCTCATGTAGTTAGTTGTACAGGAGGTTTTTTTTCATCTGAATACTTTTTTCACAAGCTGAACTGTAGACCGCCTTGCCCTCAGTTCCCCAGCTGGACCACAGGAACAGAAGCGCTATGCCTGCTTCACAAAAAGGTCTGCTGATACCAATACTCTAAGCACCTCGCAGACTCTCTGCATGGATGCCGAGGTGGGAGTCTGCAACCACTCGTGGTGGCCACATAGCAGCGTCTAACCTTTCCTCGCATATAGCTAGTATGAAACGGGATTCAGTCCACTGATGTAATTGCCTTGAGGCTTCCCTCTGATACCCGCTGCGGTCTGGTGCCCCATCGTTCCCCTGCCCCAGCAGTCTGAGGAGTTACAGCCAGACTGGTTTCCCTCTGAAGTAAGTAGCACACGCCCGAGGCCGGACTCAGACCTTCAGTTACAGATAGATTTTACGCACACGGTACGCTTTGTTTTTGTTATGCTTTCACCGGATTGACAGCATCTCCTAGGTAAGAAGTGAGCATCAGCAGCAGGCGTGGGCAGGGAGGTTACGTCTAGATGGCAGTGTTACTGCAGGAGAACGTTAAACATCATCCCAGTTCTGCACGGATTGAGCCTGAGCCACCTTACTTGGCAGGAGGAGATCGTGCCAAGACCTTATCTTGTACAACCCGTTAGTAAGCTTCAAGGTTTCTTGAACCTTAGAACAGTCGTTTTATGTCTTTTTAGAAACCTGCTCCACCTGTCTGCAGCTCGTCAATATTTAGCTTGTGGCTTATTAAATTCCCAGGCCTCATAAAAGGCATTGATCTGTTTTGCCTAACCATTTCTCGGACTGTTTGTCTCCTGTAAACTGTAGTTTGTCTCATTGTAAATCACAATGTGACATTAAACTGTATTGAAGTCCAAACCCTAGGCTCACAGTAATGCATTCATTATATATATCTATATAGTATTTTCATGCTAATATCTAAATAGACCATTTTGTAAATGACAAACATTACAAAATACTTCCATTTAATTTTTACCTCTCTCTAAAGTCTGTGCGCTGATGATAAGTATTTGTTGTTCTGAGAGCATGTGAATCCCTGCCAAATACTGTCAGCCTTCTGTTTTATGTTTTTTAAAGAGCAAGTCTCATATTAGCATCCAGAAAAGTCCCTGTGGTCACAGCTGTGTCATGCCATTGATATTCTGCTCAAGCACTGCAGAGCCCTTTAAAGTATTTCAGCAATGTCCTATGTTATTCTAAACCTCTGCAAACTTGGTGTGTACCTAGATTCAGGTATGTGGATCTGCCTTTGGGTTTTGAGCCCAGAATATGCCCACTCGTGCTTTTAGGATGTGTATGTTGGCTTTATTTTTGGTCCTATTTTCCACCTAAAGCTAAAGCCACCCAACCTTTGTGGTCAGGCTGCTGTTGTTCCACACCTACTTGCTCCATGTCTTCCTTCAGGTGACAAGATGAGACAGGCAGATCTCTACGTCAAACCACGAAATACCATTTTTGTGGTACACAGCCTTAGCATGAATTTCCAAAAAAAGGTTGAAGGAAGATACGTGTCTGGCAGAGTAAAAGCTATGATAACACAGGCTGTTGTTCGGACTCATAAAGATCAGGTAGAGCAGGTTCGGAGACCGTGTGTCTGTGTTGTGAGGTGCATGTATAATACAAGGCTGTCCCTGGCTACAGTGAGCCTTTTATTGCTGTATTGCTCTTCCCTAGAAGAGGTGCTCTTTGTAAAAAGTTTTAAAAGCAGCAGTCCCTACTGTGTTGCCCGTTCTTGTCTCTGCAGTCAGGATTTCCCCTCAGACCTGTTATATCTCACATTTGGTCACTTTTCAGGTCTTAATTCCACCCACCCACCCCCGCCCCCCCAAGCTTTTTCTGCCCAAACAGGGTTGTTCTCATCAATCTTTATTTACTGAGTTTCATAGTTCTGTTGGTTGTTTTCACTCCCTTATGGAGGCTGGACTTCAGGCTCCTCTTAGTTCAGTGGAAAGTTTATTCATGCCTAGCCTACTGCTAGTATTTCAAGAACAGAAATCTTTCTCAGTTGCCTTCTAAAAAGGAGAAGAAAAAAACCTGGCAAACTACTTTTTTCTTTAATCTCAGTTTTATGCAACCAGTGTAACGACAAAAATATCTAGATATTTTTGGAGATTTATCAAAAGCCTGTGTATCCTGTTGCTGTTTGGTATTCTCTGAAATAACAAAGTTATTTGTCAGATGCTGTAAGAAAATATCTTTATATATACATGAATGCATGTGGGTTTGCTATGCCCTATGTCAAATTCTAATTTGTACAAATGTGTATATTGTCTCTGAGCGCAGAAAAAATTTTGTTAATCAGTGATTTTTTTTTTTCTTTTCAAACCTAGCTAAGATCAGGAAATTAAGAGTGATTCCAATGTAAATAGCACTGAAAGTTAGCAAAGCTGTTTTCCCATGGGCCTCATTAGCTGCTTTAGCATGAGGACACAACCCTTTCCTCCTGATCCTTAAACATAAAAATGTCATACCCCTAGTATGACAACAAAAGAGTTGGGGGTTTTACATAACTCTTTCCCCTTCCATTGACCCTGTGAAGATTATTAAAATAAAACTTGCAAATGGAAAGTCACATATAATGAAAAGAATAACTAATATTCAAGAAGTTTAATTTTCTTTCAAGCATTTACCAGAGTTTGAAATTTTATTTTAATTTCCTTTTCCTTCTCAAAACATCTGTTGTGCCTTCTGAAATTATTTTGAATAGACCTAGGAAGGCTTTCCCAAGTATTTTATTTCTTTTTCCCCACTGGTACTGTACAGCATTTGCCAACTCTCAGTAAGAAGACTCCTAACTTTCTAGAAACACTAAAACAAAATACAGGATGAAATAGGAAACGGACCCTGCGTTCACCAGTTTATCAAAACTAGGTATTTTTCCTGAAGTTCTGCTATTATCCACGTGTCCAAAGTTGGAAGATGTGGGCTGCTAGTTTTCACATAGTTTTGAATAAAAGTAAGTATTTTGCTGGCCATGGTAATAGGCCACAGTCATAGAAGCCTTTTCTAGAAGTGTTTTTTCCAGCGTTCTCTCATGAGCTTTAGGCAAACCAGGAACTAGCTACATCTATCAGTTCCCAGTGACATAGACATTTGCCTTTAGGTGTTACTGGAGTGTATCCCCAGGCTGTACACATGACTGTATGCTCCCTGCACAGCCCCAGGCATTTGAAAAAGCTCAGTCCAGTGCGAGACCTACAGATCAAATTGTAAGTTGTGAAGTTCCCCATGCGAAGTTGTATATTTTTTTTAATATATGTATATACGCACAGAGACATGATTTTTATTTTTTATATATATGGCACATAGCCTGAAGGCAGTGCTAATGGGATATATATATTTTTTTATATATAATTTAATATATTCTTTCATTATAATAACTGTATTAATAGTTTTGTTGCATTATTAACATACTCGTATTTATATATTTTCTATACATAGCATGGCAGTGCTAATGCTTCCACAACTGAGGGCTGTTTTGGTGTCTAGACTGAGGTTCTGCCAAAGGTTGTTTGGGTGGGGGGAGGGTGATGGGGAGGTGTTAGTGTGGGTTTGGGGTTTGGTTGGTTGGTTGGGGGGGGTGGGTCTTCCTTCACTTCAGAGGGTGACTGAGCAGTGCTGATTCATGCTGTTGGATACAGTTACAAAAATTTTAAAGATCGAGTTTGACTTCAGTCAAACTAGGTGTTTGTGTTTTCATCCCTTTATCAAGAGAGCGAGATACTAATTCTCAATATAAAAAATTGAGAGACTGCGGTCTGGTAAAGAAGCTTAATTGATTTTTACTGTGAAGCTAACATCCACAGTGCAGTGGATTTTTAAAGTGGGGGAAAAAAAAATGATCCAGGAATTCCTGGTTAATGCAACAGGTATCTTTCCATCTGCCTCAGCAGATAACGTAACGCGGCTTTTTGCGTCGGGTTTTGAGATTCATCCTGTTGGCACACCAAATCCCCGCTTTCTTTGCTAGCAGGACAGATCTGGCTGCTGCTTCTCCCTCATGTGTTGGGTCGCAGCTGCAGGTGCCGAGGAAAAGGTTGGCGCGGTCGCCTCCATCCGCAGGGCAATCTCATTTGAAGCAATTCAGCAGTCACCCTCTGTTTATACCACGAAGCGATGATCTTCAAGCAGTCTTAAGTGCTCATCCGCTTGCCTCTGAGAGGATTGCTGCCCTTCTCACGGCACCTGTAATTATACCAGCAGCAAAACACCTACTGTTGCAATAAGCATACCCCAAAAGTGAGCAGGGGGGTGAAGGGGAAGCGTGATATTCCAAACACCAGCTTGAATGAGAGTGTGTGAGCAGAGTCAAGACGAGCCACAGCTAACAAAACTCTGCATTAGCTGCCTGTGAATGGTGTTGGGAAAACAAATCCTTACTCTGCCCAGAGGCTGGAAAGGATTTCTAACTCTGTTTTACTACTGCACTGTGGATGTTAGCTTTGATTCATGTCCCCATTGAATGTCTTACCTCTGCTAATGACCAGATGAAAAGGATTTATCTGAGTATGATTCATGATGCTAGGTAAGGGACTCTGAGTTCAGTACCACCAGCTATATCCGCATCTTTCTGGATAATGCTGACAGAGGATCTGTCTCTGGAGGTGGTGGCAGGCAAGTCCTGTAGTAACTTCTGTGAGCTGTGGCTACAGATCCTATGTCAGCCTGCAGGACAGTAAGTGTCCAAAGTCCGCAAAATTTCTTCCTTTTTGAAACGCTAATAAAACACAGCCTGTGTGCCTTTGCCTCCTCTTTGATAACAATGACTTTTTACTGTGCTCACATTGGGCAAGCGAGCAGTTCACAAGTTAAGGTGTGTTAGCACACTTCTTTAGTCCAGTACAAGACACCCCATGCTAAGTGTGCTGCACAAAATGTACAGGCTGTTCTAGGCTTGCTTTGCTTTGAGAAGTCTGTTAGGGTGCATTTGTTTGACAGTGCGTTGCGTGTGATTTGCAGTTTCCTCAGCTGTACTCATTCATCTTGTTTACAGCCCTTTTATTAAGGGTCATTTACCAAACAAATAAAAATTAATTTAGGCTTGTTAAACTGTAGAGAACTGCCAGGAAGAGGCTATTACCTGAACCCTGAAGGAAGAAAAAGTGAGCAGCAATGCATATTTGAAGGTCTTAACAATCCCAGGAATAGCTCTTTTGTTATGTACTGAACAGTGATTCTTTTAATTTTTTATTATTTTTTTTTTTGAGTATCTGATGGCCAGATCCTACCAGGGCAACTGGCATATATTGTGTCCCATCCTTCTAATGGTATTAAATTTCTGGCTAACATCCCTCCCTGCTTTCTCCACCATTCCTGCAGTTTTATGTCCCTCTAGATGCACAGAGTTTCCTCAAGTCCACCTCATTGCCGTGTGTAGATTTCTCTGGCAGGGCAGCAGTCATACGGTTGGCTGCACATAATTGTCTATTTTTCATCAAAGTGAAGGATGCAGGCACAGCTTAAGCTTCATTTTCATTATCTCATGGGACTGAAATTCTTGTGAGGAGCACCTTGTTGGCAGGATCTGCGGTAGCTTTCTGAGCTTTATACGTGTTACGAGACAACTTTGATATGAGAATAGCAAGCTGAAGGTGGGGCCACCTCAATACACAGTCTCAGCAGAGATAAATTCTGGCCCATTTTTGGTGTACTGCAGCTTTGGAGAACTCCCCTGCTGAAGATGTACAGCTGGAGGTGTCTGCCTTCATTGAGGTAGAAATGGACTGTGGTTTGTCTCCACTAAACTCTTCTGGAGAGCTGATTTGATTTGAGAAATATATCTTTTGTTAAAAGAATACCTTTGGAAAGACATTCCAAAACACTGTTTGGGAAAAGCCTGGTTTTGTAGGAATTTGAAAGCCATCTCACCCCTTGAGTTGCACAAGTGTGGTTTGCAAGACCCTGAGTGATACATCGCTGTACTGATCTGGGATAAACCTTTTCTTGATGTACGAGCAAAATTTAGGGAGAAGAAATTCAAGCTCTGAAAAACGTTAGGTAACACTGTTGTTGATCTGTTTGTTTCTCCTAAATGTTGTTGAGGGGGTTGTTAATTTTTAATGGCAGCCTTGACAAATTCGGAATATTAAAGGCAGCTTCATCAGAATGTGATGATCTATGTAATACATGTACAGACAGTATCTGACACAATGTTTGGGCATGTATGGGTACCTGTAGTTGCTAAATGATAAATAACAAGATATATGATTAAGCCATCAGATCTGAGTAGCCCATGAAAGGAGTGGTGTGTTTCAAGAAAAAAAAGAAAGTCCAATTACAATTTTTTTCTAACCGTTTGTTAATGAAAAGCACCTCCTTAAAATGGGGGGGGGGGGGGGGGGTGTTAAACATACAGATGTACCTTTTACCAGTAATCCAAAGAAAAGAGGTACTGCTACTTAATTAGGTGTTGCTGGATGCAACACACCTGAAAATGTCTCTTTGTTCAGTTTTAGGAAAGGTAAAAGGAAACCCATCTTTTCATGACAGCTGTGTATATTGGATCTCCCCTGGCTTGTCAGAAAAGGGAGAGAAATATTTTAGGCATTCATGAGAAGGGAAAAGCTCTTTGCCTGGGAAAACCAGACAAGGTGCCCATATAAACAGAACAGCTCCTCTTCCCTGCTGCAAACCTGCAGAGCATGCCAGCTTAGCCTTTTTCATGTCTGGGTGCACCAGTGGTTGATGATGGTTTTCTTGTTTCTGTGACTCTTGGACATATGTAACTACACCTGACAAGGAGCTACCCCTTGTTTTCTTAAGGGGGGGCAGGGAGGAGATAATTTTATGTCCTTGAACAATTAATTTTAAAAAAAATTTAAGTATCTTCCATAGTGAAGAAAAATGTCCTGAATGTCCTGTTCCCTTTGACAAGTTAATCCACACCTTTACAAGAGAGATTCATCACGCGTGAAAAGTGTGAAAGGCAACATAGGTGCTGGACAGATAAAACTAATGAAAACAGGGATAAAAGAAGCAGAAGACTTCTGGTGAGGCAGGAAGCAAATAAGGAAAGGCAAGTGAGGTTAATTTCGTTTTGGCCTGGAGGTTCTTTTTGTGCTTTTCCCCTTTCCTGTACATCTAGGAAGTGTACCTTTTCCTGTGCCAAAATGTTCGCGCCTTTTTTGAGCAGCAGAGTAACACACTACTGTTACCCACCTTCATTTACTCCACAGCACAGCACCACTACTTATCAAAACACCCTTTTATGTGCATATTTCCTTCTTGGTTTCTTCTTCACTTTTATAGCTATTGTAAGATTTTTTTTTTCAATTAGTATTCATGATGCAACTTTCAAAAGGTGCAAGAACGATATCTTACAATAGAAGAAAGCTTAGCAATAATAATATCTTGCTTTGAGCAATGGAATAGCATTTTTTATCTCAAGAAAAACAATTGAAAAAGTAATTATTTATTGTATTTTGTTTGTTTATTAATAAACAGTAATGAAAGAAGTGTATGGTTATGCTATTATGATGAGGCAGCTGATACTTTTCCCTTAGAGTATTTATTTTTGCTACCTTTTTTTTTTTTCCTTTGCTCTGCTGTCCTAGGACTTCTGCTCCAAATAAGTCCAAACAGGAATTTCAACTTTACAATACCTGGCAGCCTCCATGAAACAACAGTTGTTTGTGCTGGGAGGCAGCTCCATCCAGATGGACAGAGGTTCCCGTTAAGGGAGTTCATCCAGTGGGTGGGATTTTTATTTTATTTTTTTAATAACACTGTATTGGTGATAGCAACACAACAGTGGCTTCATTCCAAAACATCCTTCTGGAGGAAGCATTTGTGGTGGGGATAAAATGTTAAAGTCTTCCTCCCCACACCTTGTCAGCATGTTGTTGACTATCCTTTTGTTGCAGCGGATGTGTAACTGACAACAGTGGTAAAGCATTACCTTTAGTGTTCTGCTCCCCTATGTGCCACATTTAAATGTTATTTGAATCCAATGAGTGAGTAAAAAGGGCCATTCAAGTGTGTTGTGTCTGTGTCAAGATGTAGGATTTCTGTCTGAAAGGGAGCAGGTGATGGTTGCTGACTGATTTGTTTGTATTTTGTGAAAGGGGGAGAATATGGTTGAGAGTCATGGAACAAACTAAAAGTTTTGGGTTTTTTGAAGCTATGACTAAGAAAGAAACTTGAGCATAGAGGATGGCTCGTTACAGCTGGTGTTTAAGTCATCAAGGGAGGCAGAGGCAGTGTGAGGAAAGAATATTAATTATGGAGAACAGTGAGGGCTACTATTTAATCTAGTCTCTGTCAGTGTAACCGTAGGAGACTTTCCTGCTCCTGGGTGCAGAAGAAAAGGCAGATCTCTGCTGCTGGAAAGGGAGATCTCATCAGTACGCTTGTTGTACCACACTCAACTGCCCATTTTCCCTATAATGGCAGGTCTAAAATAGGTTAAACTCAGGGGTCTGCAGTGCCGTTTTGTAATGATGCCACCCAACTGGCCCTGCGTAACCCTCAGCGTGCCACTTGCAAGTGGGGGAGAAGGCTCTGCTTCATGTTGAAACGAGCCTTCTTGTAAAGAGATTGCGGGGAGCATGTTCAAAGGAGGTTGGCAAAACTGTCATCGTTGGGCAGACCATGAAACCGAAGCACAGAGCGGTTGAATAATTTGCCACCCAGTGTAGTAGATGAGGCCGGTGACAGAGCTGAAAGTATAATTCATCCTAGATCAGAGCCTTGTTACAAAAGATTTAGGTCTGGTTCCCATTTGTTAGGAAGCACAGGATAAAGGCTAGGGGGTGAAACAGGTCAGATTCCCATAAAGTTTTGCCTGAGGCAGAATTTGAACAATGTGATTTGTGTTTTACTTTACAATTTTTTTTTCTCCTCTTCTGAGTCGCCCATGCGGGTACTTTAGAAGGTGTAGCCACGTTACTGCCGCAGTTTAAATAACAGAAAATTCTCCTGTCCCAACATTTATTTATGTTCTGATTCAAAGTATACGCTCCTTTCGTTTGGTTTTTGAAAGGCTTTTCCACAAAGTTAGTCTGCATCTACCTGGATGGCCATGGCCTTTCCCAGGAGCTGCGGTCCTGGTGCTGATGACGTCGCACCAAGGGATGCTGTGGTTCCTGCTGTGGGTGCTGTGGGGCACCATGGCAGGCACAGGCAAGCTTTGCTCTGACAAGTGTGCTGGTTTTGGCTGGGATAGGGTTCAGTTTCTTCATGGTAGCTGGTATGGGGCTATGGTGTGGATTTGTGCTGGAAACAGTGTTGATAACTCAGAGATGTTTTTGTTATTGCTGAGCAGTGCTTGCACAGAGTCAAGGCCTTTTCTGCCTCTCACCCCACCCCACCAGCGAGCAGGCTGGGGGGGCACAAGGAGCTGGGAGGGGACACAGCTGGGACAGCTGACCCCAACTGACCCAAGGGATATCCCAGGCCATATGATGTCATGCTCAGCATATAGAGCTGGGGGAAGAAGAAGGAAGGGGGGGGACATTTGGAGTGGTGGCGTTTGCCTTCTCATGTAACTGAGCAAAGCTCAGTGATGATGGAACCTGCACTGACTTCAGCATGCAACAATCCAGCACTGCACAAATGTAATAAAATAAATTAAAAAAAAAAAAAAAAAAAGAAAAACAACAAAAAAGTGATGCACAGTGCAATTGCTTACCACCTGCTGACCGATGCCCAAGCAGCAGTCTGTGCCTCCCAGCCCGATGGTGGGCAGGCAGTTGTCTAATTTGCTGAAGGAAGCTCTTGAGAGTGGTGGAGGAGGTGGGGGTGCCATGCCTGGGCTGTGGGAGTGGCTGGCGGGTGGTGAGCGGGGCCACCTGGGTTTATCCAAATTAATTCTTCATTAATCTCAGTGATTCTTACTGTAATACCATTGATATAGCATATAACAATTACAGTAATGATGACATACAGTGGCAGGATTGATACAGCAACCAACATCATACAATTTATTCTATTAACTACTCTCATCTAAAATCAAATCCCCTTGGGGCACACATTGGACTTCCTCATCCTTTCATGTCACCCACAAAGTGCACCCAGGTCCTTGAGCAAAAGCAATCCCAGGAATGGGTTTGCCTTTGCCTGAGGCAGGAGTAACCCAGATTGTCTTCCCTAGCGTCTTTTTTGTGTGCCACAGGGACTTTATCCCCTTCTACAGTACATAAAAGTTCTGACTGGGCAGGGCCATCCCAATGGGCAGATCCTCTGGTGTTGACTAACCAGGTGGCTTTTGCTAAATGTGTATCCCAATGTTTGAAGGATGGTATGCAGTGCTGGATTGTTGCATGCTGAATTCAGTGCAGGTTCCATCATCACTGAGCTTTGCTCAGTTACTTGGGAAGACAAACGGCATCGCTCTGAGCATGTCCACCTTTTCCTTCTTCTTCCCCCAGCTTTATCTGCTGAGCATGACCTCATATGGCCTGGGATATCCCTCAGGTCAGCTGGGGTCGGCTGTCCGGGCTGTGTCCCCTCCCAACTCCTTGTGCCCCCCCCAGCCTGCTTGCTGGTGGGGTGGGGTGAAGAGCAGAAAAGGCCTTGACTCTGTGTAAGCACCGCTCAGCAATAATAAAAACATCCCTGTGTTATCAACGCTGTTTCCAGTACAAATCCAAACCATAGCCCCATACTAGCTACCATGAAGAAACTGAACCCTATCCCAGCCAAAACCAGCACACAGGAAATTAAATATTCCTTTTGGATGCTAGATTAAGCTTTAAAAAAAAAAAAAAAGGCTGTTTACAACTCCCTGTTTCATTGTCCCACGCAGCCCTGCTGGGAATGTGTCTCCTGCCCTGTGGGTCGCAGCAAGGAGGCTGGACGGGTTGTCAGTCATGTAGAGGCTGTGGTTTTCTAGTGCTGTGGCCATTTTTCCCTGGCTGAGAAGCAGCAGGGGGGTGTGCAGTCGAGGAGCAGAAACACAGGGGAGGAGGCGTAGGAATGCAGCCAGGATGGGTAGGGACGGGAAAGCCCACCACTCTGCTCCGCGGCGTTCAAGGGAGGGCAGAGGGTGGGAAGGCAGGTAAATGACAGTGGAGGAAGAGGAAGGTGTTTACTTGTTTCTCAGTTATTCAAGCCGGGGAATGCCTTTTAATTTGTCTAAAGTGTAAGCTGATGCTGATCCTGTTTGGGACTTTGAGGTGTTGCCGAAACACGTGAGGCAGACAGAGACGCTCCTCGCGTGCAAGACAGGCTTCAGGGAAGGACCCGTCCAGCCTTGGGGCACCAAACCGCTGTTTCTGAGCCCTGGGGGAGAACAACTGAGCTCTAGCAAATGCAGGAGATAAATGTACCCGATAAATAACAAACCATCTTCATCCACAAAGGCTTGCTCTGCTCACATTGTTTATCAGTTATTAGCCAGATATGCGCAAACATGCCATCCACACCGCAGTGAGCATAAACCAATGAACGCGAGACCAATTTTAATAGGATACCTAGAGGCGCAAGCTCTAAGATGCTGAGTATCATTTAGCAGAGTCTGGCTCTGGCTGTTTTCATGAAGTATGACAAAGGAAGTATGTGCCTCATAATAACCTTAATTTTCAGATGGAAAATGAGAGAAATGGGTACGTTTACTAGCATGCACTAACAAGACTGCTATTGCCTTTCTGCCTGTGAAATACATTTTTATTGTTCCCCTCCACCCTCCCTCAGGTGACTAGTTTGATCTTGCTCACAAGTTTTAAGTTTGCTTCCAAGTTCTCAGACAGTCTTCTCTAGCTCACGGGTTAATAATTACACCTCCTCTTTAACAATATCTTTCATGTTGAAGAGTTGCAAAGTATTTTGCAGCCCCGTGCCAATATCTGCTCTTTCACTGGGGAGAATACAGGGTAACTAAAACCTGCAGAGAATCAAGTGAATGGAGAAGTTGGCTCTGTGTGTAAAGACATCTCTTCACCTATAGCCAAAAGGGAGAGCGTGGTGGGTGCCGTGCTCTGCCAAGTCACTTTCCAGTCTCTGTTGGCAAAAGGAAGACAAAGCCTGTTTCTAATGGAAAGCATTTAAATGCTGAGGACTGGGAGGACGAAAACTGAAAAATGTGCCAGGGCAGCTGTGTTAATACCTTTGTCTTGACAAAAGTATTGTACAGTTCTTGATTGTAGCTGGCATTACTGTAATTTTATGTCATCAGTGTTTATCGCTCTCAGATGTAAAAAACTGAAGAGTCAGGCTTAATTTTGGGATTGGATCTCTTTGCCCTACTGATTTTGAAATTTAGGGATTTTTTTTTTTTTTCCCTCCCGTTTTTTCTCTGTATAACTATGACACTAGAAACTCTTCTCTATCATTTCAAATGAAGACTGAACTTCTTACATAATCGTTTGCTTCCTGGAGCTGAGTCTTTAAGAGAAACATTGAAAGTCCATGCACTCCTGAGGGGGGGGGAAGAAAAAACAAACAAACAAACAAAAAAAACACCTGCAAAAAAATGTCAATTTTCTCATATTCAAAAGACTGAACTCCTTGTGGGATGTTTCAAGATTGGCACCGACATCAGTCCTGCCTTCGTGTAAAGTAGAGGTGTCCCACTTTCACCTTCAAGGCTGGAGACTTGCTTTCTATGCTACTTCCATCTTCTGTACACCAAGGCTTCCCTTTACTGTTTGTTTTCTTTCTAGGACTGCTTGCTCATTAATAGAGAAATTGTCCTATGAACCTGACTTCTCCTAGCGTCAATGGAGTTGTTCCAGTAGATGCAATGAGAAGCCCCACATCTTCAATTATCAAGTGTATTTGTAACAATAACCTTTGCACATCACTGTAGCTGATGTTTTCCCAGCTTTGACCTTTCTGTAGGAAGGAAATTACTCCACTCATTCCGCACTTGTCACCCCACATTTTGATAAGAGGATCTGGGAAAGGAATTAGCTCCTGCAAGTGCAGAGCTAAGCAGTTAGTGCTGGTACATCTAGTAAAGCATTGCTCAGCTCCTCATTTTGATGGTGATCTAGTTCACTTATCTGAGGAAGGCCTTGGGGCTATGAAGTATCTGAAGGGTTATCATGAGGCTATGCAGGTGGGATATTTAGGGTAGGAAGAGCGCATATAACTAGATAACGTAAGGATAAAGGTGACCCAAGTATATATAAATGGGTAAAAGAGTCAGAAATCTAAGAAGGCTTAATCCCATAGTCCTTAAATAAAAACCCAATTAACTAGCAGGTGTGGTTAGAGATAGTGTCCTGCAGTACACTTCTGCACTGCACTGTGGCATTTTTTTAAAGTTAATTTTCTGTGGTCATTACTTAAGCTCTAGATTTCTCCCAAGTGCCATAAACCTTAGTTTATTTAAAATGAAAAAAACAACAACCAACACCCCCCACCCCCCCACCCCCCCAAAAAAGTAAATAAATCCATTCTCTTTGGATTAAAAGATGATTGAGATGCTAAAAAAACCAGACTCTAATCAAGCTCAGACCTGCGTGGATTTTACTGGCATGTGTCTTCCAGGAGTTTAATATTGTACCCAGCACCAGACTTCTGTAAAGGACGAGAAGAGTCCCCTTTGCCCAGTTCCCACACTCTCCCCAGGCAGCATCCAGCCTTTTGGACAAAGCAGGCTGGTTTTCATACATCTGTACAAAATGCAAAGAACATAATCATTTGCTTGCAGGCTTGTTTGTGGGAATCAAACCAGTCCACATCAGAAAGGAAAAGCCTGGACACGTAACAGAAAGATGATCCCAGTGAATAACTGCAGGCAGGGTTGTGCAGTGCCTTGGCAGTGGGGGAAGGGTCCTTGTATAACTCCGTGCTCTGGAGTGGAAAGGCAAATGCGTTTTATATTTTTACATAATGGTGTAAGATCATTCGGGGCTCGATGGGCTTATCCTACGCCTGCCAGTTGACAGCCCTGTACTCAGGACAAGATTTCAAAATCTGATTCAGACTGTGCTGCTCTTATTTTAAATACAGAAAAGCAAATCCTGGTCCCAGCAAGCTCAGTCACATTGTGGATTTCAGCTAGATCAGGACTTTTTTCATGTAGCTTCTTCTGAATATCTTAGTAAGCAGCACACCTCACCAGCATGTGAAAGGCTGAAGGATTTCTCTTCAATACGGATTACTGGTTCTCCTTCCTTCTCTACCCTCAGCATGCCTTACAGGTTTACAGGACTACAACTGCCACACTGATCCAAAGAGTCCAAAGGGTCTTTGTAACACCTCTGTCAACTAGACACATTATTGAAGGAAAATAGAGAGATTCAATGATTTGCTTAAAACTCAGAGTGAATCCATCACAAAGGGGGCACCCTGTGAGTCTTGAGTCTCAGGCAGCTTTCTAATCACTGACTCATCCTCTTCTGCTAGATCAGCCTACAAAGAATAAGTATTAGGAAAGACTTCCAAACGTATAAGTTATTAAATTAGAAAAGCAATGGCTCCATTGCAGGAAAGGTAAAGTGTAGTTCCAGAAAGTCACCCTGTCCAAATAAATGCTGAGTATTTGAGAAGTGCTTCGTGATCCTTAAGAGCCCTCCTTAGTAATCCCTTGGATAGCTTTTGTTATTTGATTGACTTGTCACATCAAGGGTCTTGTTTTTATGAGGCGCATTCCGAGTCTTGTTCTTCATAAGTTACAGATACAGTGTAAACGGATCCTAGAGAATATAATGAAGCTTTTCAACACTCAGCAAAACTGAACGTGTAGTTACAGTAAGAGATGTGGTCATGCAGCATCATCTCTGCGTTTTGGCAGGTGTGACGCCTGGTTCTGTGCCTGAATGCAGGTATTATTGTACAGCATATGTAGAGGCTCGGTGTTGCCTCAACGTGGCCACAACAAGCCCATCCCATGTAAAACCTCCCTGGTAGAGCACAAGTGTGTTACAGGTGAAGTGCAACGTGGAGCTCAGCTAAACAGTGGAAGCCCTGAGCCTGAAGCAAAGCAAAGACTGTAGTGGGAATCAGAGGAGGATTGGGCGTTTATACGGATAATGAGAGTACTCATCGGTTTATTCCTTATTTATAGAAACGGTATAAGCTCTCATTCGTTGTAGCATGAGGCAGCTGCCAGTGCTTGGAGATTAAAAAGGAACTGGTTTTGGTGGGTTTTTTTCTTTTAAATGTGTACGTTCCCATCAGAATATGAGAAGGGATTTTGGTGTGTCTTCCTCTGAATGATGTGGCATTGGCCGCTTTGTGCCAGGAGGCTACATTAGAAGACCCTCTCCCACTTTGCAGTTCTCCTGTGATTCCTGTGACTTACTCTGTGTCGCAAACAAAGTTGCGTACTAATTTATTGACAAGCCTGGCAAAGATCTTGGGAATTTTTGTTGCCTCATATAATTGCCTACTCAGTTCAGTCTGGGAGGCAGGTCCCTTCATTTCAGCCCCTCTCCATCTTTCCTTTAATCTTGTTGTCCACACCGTTATTCATCCTGAACATTTAGTGGCCACTCAGGAGCTGGCGGTGCTTCGCCTGTGACTCACACCTCAGTCACTTGTCTGGAAGTGAAGCTGTCCCAGGGGCTGCGGAGAGGGCAGACAGCCCCGCAAGGATGAGTAAACCCCCTCTGCTGAACTTTCTCCCTTGTGACTGGTGTGATGTGTACTTACGGGCTGGCTTTGTGGAAGCCATGGGCATAACAAACAAACAAAGGTCATGAAAGTGCTTATGAATCAAAGTTGCTGAGGTCTGAGCTGTTTTACTTACCTTGAGCCTGAGCCCACAGACAGAGATTTGCTATTCTGACCTGAGAGGAATTGCAGTCCTTCTCCATCTTCTCCATGTGTTGCTCATGGCACCGAGACCTAACTGTAATAATCATCGTGTTGCAGAACAGCACATGCTCTCACGACTCATGGGCAAATTCCTGTGTGGTCCGGTGCACCGCAACAGAGCAGGGAAAGCCTGCTGTTAGTAAAACCCAGAGGCAGCAGGAGAGCCATGAGGGATGTTTCTTGAAAGCGTTCAGAGGATTTTGTCACTTGTGAATAGCTCAGCCAAGGCATCTTCCTTTAAAATAAGTAGGGTCTCAACTTATGGATCATGGCGTATGTCGTGGCAGTTTACTGACCTGTCACTGAGGATTTGAGCTATCACGTTTTCTGTATCTGTTCTAAATACCTGCGAATGCTCTCTGACTGCAGGGATAACTGACGTAGTTTTTACACCATCTGTAGCAACTGGAAAGGAGATCTATGAAGTGCTGTTGTAGAAACACAATTTCTTGTAGAGACTGTATATTCTTCTTGGTTTTCTAATTTTTTTTAACAAAAAAAAAAGCATGTACTTGCTTGCTTTTTGAGTCTGGGGAATGTTTGGCAGAATTTGAATGGAAAAGTAGGGGTAAAGGTCAAGGTTATGTAAACCATTTAACTTATTGCATTACTTAAAGGAAAACAAGTGAAAATAATTAATAGACATAGTGAAAATAAGCAACTTTCAATAGATATACAGAGAATTAAAAGTGGGTCTTATCTTCATAATTTTGGGTTCGTTAGTCCAAAGTAAATTATGAAAGATATGAACCTGGGTGTAGTATGAGACCGGTACTCTTAGGAGCAGATGTTCTTACAGATTAATAATTGACTAAAGACTGGAAATTCCTCTTCCTGGTTCTTTTCTCAGCTAGAGAATTCTTCTATGATATTGAACAGACACTTAGATCCAGATCCTCAAGGGTGTTTAAGTGTCTCTATGTGGATGCAGCCCAAATACAGAGCAAGAGGCAACCCTCACACTGAAGAGCTTGGGGTCTGCCTGCTTAGCACCTCATGTAGCATAACAACAGTTCAGAAATGAGGCAGAGAGGGGTCTGGTCTAATACTTAAGTGTCTGCACTTAATGTGTTTGCAGGCAGAAAGTACTTGAGAACAAAGCACAGCAGCCATGTCTGCTTGCCTACAAAACTGAGCCGGGAGCTCCGTTTCCTTTGTTTTGTGTAATTGTCTAATAGTTTGAGGATTTACCTAAGAATGGAGCTATCTGCATCACTTCCTATCTTAGGGCGAAGGGATTTAGTCCTGCCTCCCTCGGATCCTGAAAGAGTGCCGTAACCTCCAGGTTGCTTTTGGCCAACGTACAGTGAGGGATGTAAACCGTGGGCTGGAAGGAGAGGGAAATAAGCAAAGACCCTGGGTGCAAAGCAATGTGCTGCTTGCTGCCTGGAACCGTTCTCCTTCAACGTTTGACTGTCTAGGATAAAACCAGTTAAGCACAAACACCTGTATGAGGAATGACATCTAACGTCAAACCCCCTAGGGCTTTGCTCCAGCTAAGTGCTCCTACTGCTAGGCTAGCGTCAGTCTCCCTTTTCACTCAGCCTCCTTTGCCCCACAGCTCCTGCCAGCTACACAACAGCCTGATTTCATCCCACAGCCTACATGGTGACTGTTCAGTGGGTAGGTGGATGAATGCACATGCCTAGGAAATGGGAGAGTAGTTTGAATCTTTAGCAGAAGGAGCTGAATCTGGGTCCCTGATGGGTAACTCCGAGTGTCTGTTTTGTTGCTCAGATAGAATGCTTACCGAGATGGGCTTTGTGCTCTGGATCAGGGATGCTGTGGAGGATCCTGCATGCCAGAGAGATGATGATCCTGACCTAGCTTCAGAGATTTTTAGTAACCAGCTCCCAGGACATCCTGTGAGCTTCCTGGACCACCAACAATCTTCTCTGACTCTGTACTGTCTCTGCATTGAATTTAATGGCACTGATTGGGGCAGGAACGTAGCTGCATGTTGGGGGTAACTACACTGCCAGCCTTGCTGCCAGCCTTCGCTTTCTCTGCAGTGGCTCGGCAACAGCCTGGCTTTATGAAATTCCCTTCCTTCATTTAATCCTCCACAAATAAATCTTTCAACTTTGTATTTCAAATGGCTTGGCAAGTCCAATTTCTTCTGGAAAGGTGGTAAAAAGGTGTATTTTTTTTAATCCCTATTTCATGGTGCCAAGATGATGAGTGAGCACGTAGATTCATGTCCTTCGATCAGCATAAGAAAAATGCATTTCCTACTGATGTAAACCTTTGCTCGGTTTCACAAGCCCATACATGCAAGCAGTGATTAATTCTCTTTGTCAAGGTTGCAGTTTTCACAGGTTATTATAGTTCTAGCATGGCCAGCATAGAATTAACTTCCATAGCCCCTGGCTTTAATTCAGACATAAAAGGGATTAATATGAAGGAAAAATCTACCAGATACACCACCCCATTTAGCTCTCCCAGCTACTGCTGCATCTGTAAGAAGCAATTAATAATAAACCAGACTGGGGCTGATGAGACCAGGTATCGTATAGAAGATTGTACTGCTTTATGTGAAAGGATGTGCTGTCCAGTTCAGGAAGCTTTGTTAAATAAGATTCTCATGGGCTTATGATTTCAAATCAATATTTCATATTACTTAGACTTTAATTTGCTAGAAAAATTATTTCCTCCGTATCTCTTTGCTCTCAAACTCTTTTCAGTGGACTAATACAATATTTTAGAAAGAAATTCTACCAGTGTTAACTTGTATAGTCTTGCATGTAGTTACGCTAAAAAATTCAGTTGTGCCTATAAGAGTGTCAGAAATTCAAATGGTGCAAATACTGCTCCTAACCAGCAAGCACCTTCTCTCCTCTTTTCATGTTATGAATTCCAAAGTCCCCACAGTATTGTAGATGACTATATATATTCTATGCTTATTATTTGGAAATAGCTATATTTACTTGAGTAACAGATACTGTCTTTTCCCAACTGTTATTCTCAAAAACCAAAGCACAGCCTCTGCATGCATCTACACTAAAGCCACCAACGATTTGTTTCTTGCTACAGACAGGGAGTAGGCATTAGGTGAACAAACACGGCAGATTCAGCCTTTACTTAAGGGGTAAGAACATTTGAGTGTTTATGTGGTTTAGAAGTGGGGGTGACAGCCACTGCAAGATTTTAGCAGACTGCATAAATCCAAATTACCCTCCAGGCCGTAGAGTTGCATAGCATATAGTACAGATAGCACTTGAACTCCAAAGGGGTGTGAAAATAATTTTGCTCAGAACTGTTAGAAAGGATCTAAGGGATGTCCCTTGATTTGCGTCTTCTTGCATCCATTCACATTCAATTTTTGTTCTTCAAATACTTTGTTCATTTTGAATTATGATATCAATGCAAAGCTTTTGTGCAGTCACAGATTAGATAGGATAATAGGAACGCATCCTACATAAATAAATAAATAAATAACTAAATAAATAAACCCCAGGTGTTCTGGCCCAGGCAGGAGATCATGCTGTCTCCATGAAGCCCAATGATCAATAGCAGCCTTTCCCATCTTTCCTTCCCTCTTGTACAGGATAAATATCAGATTATTTCATGACAGGACGCATCAAGTTTATTTCATGCAAGAACTGCTTTGACATGAAGAAACAATGTGACGGATGTAGCTGGTGTTAAGTGGTTTCTACCTATGGATTTTGGTGCAGAAAAACTGAGGAGAGATGAGGGAACTAATCCATTGCACCCTTTGAGGGTACAACAGAGATTCATATAATGTAAGCTAAAGCATCTCTTCTCTGTAAGTCCTTCAAAGTTTAATTTCATATTTATTTTTCCTGAAAAGCCTTTGGGTGGTACAGTCAGTGTTAACAAGCAAGCAACTGACAATAAGAAAGGTCAGACTATAAAAGTTAAAATTCAAGGATTTGTTGAGTAGCTAGTGAAGGTCAAACACAATGAACTGAAGCATCTTGGGGGGAAAAAAAAGCAATTTAGAAAAAACAATTTTTTTCTTTTTTAATAAAGAGTTCATTTAATGTTTCACGGGAGGTAGCAGCCAAGGGCTTAGACAGAAGTTACTTAAACAACACATTGCTATTTGGAAGAGCTTAATGACATTAAATGTACACATTTTACAATCTTCTACTGCCCTGTTTTAGTTGTACTGACTGGCTGGTGCTGCACCTGTAGCTCTGGAAATTAGCTGTGGTTGAATTGCTTGGGCCCCAATATTTGTCAGGAGATAACAAATCCGGTGTGGTGCAGGCTGGGAGAAAATTATTCTTGTCTTGCCTTGGTGTGTGCAGACGAGAGCTTCTGTGTTTGTGACACAAGAAAACTAAATGTATGTTTTCTCTTTCATTGCAACATGCTGATGTACTTGTAGGATGAGCATTAGCTCTCACCATGAGCCTAGCTGCCCTGGGGAAGGGGTGAAAAGGTGGTATTATCACACGGGAAGCTTGCTTTCATAGGCCATCTCTTATCAAACACGTGGATTGAAAGCCAAAACACATTCTTGCCCCAAAGGTGAATGCTCTGGAGGAAATACAGCAACATAAAACTGATTCATAGTTAAAGCTGGCTAACCAGTTTCCAACATACAGCTTTGTATATAAAAGCAGTCTTTAAGGTCTGTGAACAGCCTAAGCTATTTAGGAGTTTCTGTATTGGCATTTCTGGGACAAAGCTGTGAGGGGAAGGGAGGGCCGGCTCCCGGCCCCGCTGCCGTCGCACTGCCTTGGCCGAGGACGTACAAGCTGCAGACGTGTGCAAGGAGTCACCGAAGGGGAAGGGCAGAGGAGAGCCGTGCTTGTGAAACAGAAGGCTTATGGCTTTTGTACCACCAATAAATCAGCTGCTCGGCTGCAAATTGCCTTGCTGTTTCTTTTCTGAGAGTTGGCTATGGTTGCTCAGCTAAGCTACTCGATAACATCCTGTCTGTTGCTGCCTGTGCCTGTGTCCCGCAGTTCCGACATCCCCAGCGTTGAAATTTGGGTATTTCTAAAACACTTAAGATGAGATTATCCCCTTTAATGAATTGATTTCCCACCCATTCATATTGCCAAGGATGACAACATTTAATCTGAGGGCCCAGATAAGATGCAGGCAAAGTGGGCCAGCCAGTGACCAACTGCAGTTTAAACAAAATATTTAGAAAAAAAAATTATGTCTGAGCAAAGGCTTGTTTTCAAGACTTCCTCAGGTACTATAATGGCTGTATTGTTCGATCTACACACCTAACATTTGCACTCTTGATATCTTCCTTGCTGTACGTAAGACCTCGCTGAGGGGGTTGACCATCATGTACTTCTGAAGGTGACTGACATGTGACTGCACGCTCAGCGTGAGTTAATTCTTTCTGCCTCACCAGAATGAATTGCTCCAAATATCCAATGCCTGCTTCTTTACCGCAGGCTAATACGTAGACAATTGCAGAAAGGGGTTTTTTTTTGTGAAGTTATTCCTTTTCTGCATCCTTAAGTACTTCAACCAGTTTCTGAGAAGACAGGATCCTCCTCTTGAGAGTGTTACATGATATATATGCATGCTGAAGACTTTTTATGAATGGGAATGCATTCTCGGAAGTAACAAACCAATATAATGATAGACTGGATTTCTGTGTTGCTTTTTAATTTCAGACCCAAGTGACGTGTATCCATTTTAATTTGCATTAAAAATGTTGCCTAGACAAACATACTTTATTGCTTCTACCTGATGAGTTGCTGTCATTGCTTGATGAGTGCAGTGCTCTTGGTCTCCACCAGTGATGTCTGGCAGTGCTGTAAGGCTGCGTGCTTTCTCACCATTCACGTTGTGCCATGCTTTGGATGCAGAGCAAGGACTCCACAGAAAGCTGGGCTTTCTGTAGCCATGGACCCCAGGGAACTGGCTGACAACTAAACAGCAAGCGATTGTCAGACCTGCATGGGAATTCAGTCCCGCTGTTGTTAGACTCGGTGACACTTTCGCTACTGACCTCAGCAAGTGCACATGTAATCTAGGAGTGAGGTACAACTACTGATACTTGCTTAAGTCTCACATGTCACCTTGTGGCCTTTTGTGATTACCCAGTATCTGGCTGTTTCCAGAATTATTGTCCCACTAATATATCCGGTTCCAGTGGAAAATGTAAAGAGATATCAGCTGCTAAAAGACGTTCATTTACTATAAGCTATATTGTGATTGCCAGTAAATTACTTGGGTTTTCTAGGTAACTAAAAAATGGGTCTTAAACTTCATTTATTGATTTTTAGTGGGTGACAGTTGACAGAATTTTACATTCTAGTTTTAAAGATCTGCTGGCTGAATCCTTTGTAAGCTCCTAAAGCGATCGGTACATCTGACCTACAAGAGAGGGGGTATTTGTATCTTCAGTTTAATGAGTACCTTGGAGAGTGGAGGAAGGGAAGAGAGTATTGGAGCTGCAGCTTGGTGGTGCTGTGTGACACTCAGGTCACCTCTGCTCCACTGGTGTCTCTTCCCCACAAACTGTCAGTCTGTCCATGTAGCCTTACGTAGTGTCGTGCCTGAGCACATCCTTGCAAACATGCGGTGAGGCAGGGAAGCACTGCCTGCTGCCTTTTTCAAAGGGGACTAGTCCAAGATCACACAGGGACCGAAGAGAGGACCAACAAACCGAGTCCAGGTCCTCTAAGCCAGAACCCTATGCTGCTGAGTAATCCCTTTATCAAGCTCAGTCTCTGTCATCTGCTCTTGTATTTTAGGTTGGGGCATATTCTTTCCCCTTCACCTGTCAGACCTCTTAGTGATGTCTTCTTGCTGCAGTGTTTCCAGTCAAGAGAAACAGGGGCAAGGACTTGTGTCTATGTTAGCATAATACAACGCATGAACTCAGTCCCTGCACTTGGCCAAGAGCCTGCTGTCCTTAGTGAAGCAATACAGCCCTTTGTTTTTGTGCTTTCTTGGATTTTTGCCCTGCTCTTTGAAACCAGTTCAGCGGGACCTTAAGCTAGGCTCTGCCTTGTCCAATGACAACCTTCAAAGGATTGCTGTAAGGTACTCAATATGGAGCTCCTTGCCTTAACAGCTTGTCTTTCCTTGCAGTTGACTGTTAAACTCAGCGACTGTAATAACTCAGTAACAGCTACAGCAATAACCTGAACACAACTATTTAAGGGCAGTTTTGCTGGCTGCAAGAGGGAAATGCATGTACTTCACTGCAAGAGCTCCAGGAACTCTTGCACCTGCATGCGTGATTACTGGCTTCAGTCTATAACCAGCTTAAACCTGATGTGAATATTCATTAACGGTACATAGACCTTATGAAGAAGTTTGTAATGTTGCTTGTTTTCTTGGGCTAAGAATCCTTTGGCTCCTGTGCTGGGTGCTCACTTTTTGTGTTCAGAACTAAGTAGAAAATCTGGTTGTGCTATTGCCACTGATGGTAGGGGAGGCCAAGCGTAATGGTGCTCAGGGGGTGGTGTCCTGGCTCTTCCACATGCACTTCCAGAGCAGGGGAGATGGCTAGGTATCATAGGATGGGTAGGCATTATAGGAAGAGGGAAAGGAGACAGCCACTAGACCTCGTTCTATTGCTACTGACCTGTTCAAAACCAAATCTGCCCCACTGTACCCCGTGCTTTCTAACAAGAACAGAAACTTGAGAGGTCTGCTTCTCTGCTGAGCTCGTTGGGTCTAGGGAGTTTGATTTCTGTCATCAGGAGGGCTAGGTGGAATGGTGACACATTTCGGTCCCTACCCAGGACCATATGAAGGGATAATTGTACCCCTTCAAAATAAAGCACCAAGTAGAGAAAGGAGGGACGAGGAACAACACACATTACCCTTATTTATCTAATTTCAATGGCATTGCTATTCAAGATTGTCCTGCTTTCAGCTGGGATAGAGTTAACTGTCTTCCTAGTAGCTGGTACAGTGCTATGTTTTGAGTTCAGTATGAGAAGAATGTTGATAACACACTGATGTTTTCAGTTGTTGCTAAGTAGTGTTTAGACTAATGTCAAGGATTTTTCAGCTTCTCATCCCCAGCCAGCAAGAAAGCTGGGGGGGCACAAGAAGTTGGCACAGGACAGAGCCAGGACAGCTGACCCAAACTGGCCAACGGGGTATTCCATACCATGGGACGTCACGTCCAGTATATAAACTGGGGGAAGTAGAGTGGGGGGATCACCGCTCAGGGATTAACTGGGTGTCGGTCGGTGGGTGGTGAGCAATTGCACTGCTCATCATTTGTACATTCCAATCCTTTCATTATTGCTGTTGTCATTTTATTAGTGTTAACATTATCATTATTAGTTTCTTCTTTTCTGTTCTATTAAACCGTTCTTATCTCAACCCACGAGTTTTACTTCTTTTTCCCGATTTTCTCCCCCACCCCACTGCGGGGGGGGGGGGGGGGGGGCGGGGAGTGAGTGAGCGGCTGCGTGGTGCTTAGTTGTTGGCTGGGGTTAAACCACGACAAAGATACGCGTACACGCGTAAGTCAAGATGTAAGCTCTTTTTGATCAAAAGAACTCGTAGGGAGGGACACCTAATGTAACACTTGGGGCTGTAGCTAAGCTTCTGCATGCTGGAGCACTAACAAAGACATGGTTCAACATGTGCTGTATAAACTAGGTATATGAAATAACTCAGACAATAATTAACCTCTGTGGCAATAAACTTGATCAAAATAGAAAAGGGCATTACAATAAACCAATCCAAAGGAGTGATGGAACAGCTTCTCCACAGCATTAGTTCCAGGGAAAGGAAGAGTGCTCTCTAAATGAGTTACAGCTGTGTGCAGTACTGTTGCCCATTATGCGTTTTGACTACCTTGTAAATGCAACCTAATGAAAGCACTGCCTTTTCAAAGAAACTAAGGCAGTGATTCTAAGGACATCCCAATAGCATCACTTGGATTTCTAATCACCCATCCTAAAGAACCTGTAGCATCAAGTATTTTTCATATACTTTCTGTACTCACAGCTGAAGAGGAATTGCTATTGTAAAATTGCTAGGGAGAAAGAGGAAGAACGCTGTATCTGTGATTGCAGTATCAGACTGGTAGAGCGTTACAACCTAAGCGTATAGGTTAGCTAGTGGGCTGCAGTGGAAGTGAGGAATTAAGCTAGACCACAGGGGGACACAGCATCGTGAGATCTGCTTGGTCTTTGATTCTCTTTTTGGCACTTTCTTCAACACTGGAAAGTACTAGAGAGTATTATTTGGCTACCTAAAACACAGGTGGCTGCAGCTTTTTGATGCTCTCCAGAATTGGTTGGAATATGCATGAGGCAGAACAATTAAGCAAGCTGCTTCTCATGAATTTAAATGGCTTGCTTGAAAATTGAGTTTGGTTTGGGGCTCATGCCCACCTGCCTTCAGAGAAGAGGCACATGAAAGTGTTGCAATACGATTCATGAAACCTGCATGGACCGAGGCAGGGCATATATTCCCAAGAATTAAGACCCAGTGCTGGGAGACATGAGCTCCGTTGCAAATTTGAAATCAGGAGACTATAGGTGAGCATCAGGTTCTGTCAGATAGGTTCTTTTCTTGTGTAAAAGGTGGTCTTTAAGGAAAGCAAAAAGCTCACTGAGAACATTATCAAACATTGTACTATGTATAGTTTTAACTTTACAACACCCAGCTTTGGGTCACTGGAGGGAGAGAACAACACAGACACCAGAAGGGGACAAGGGAAAAGGGTGTCTCTTCTCAGGTCTAGATCTGTTCCCCTTCTTCCAGATGTCTCTTTTATAGTTATTTCACATTGTTTACTTTGATGCTCGGTGTACTGTGTCACTCAAACATGCCTCTGCAAAAGGCATTTGCCCTGGAGACTTGAAGGCAACGCCTCTGCAATACTCCAAGCATCCTTAACCCCAGCAAAGCTAAGCAAACTGGAGTCACCAGCCAACTTTGGCCCAGCTGTACATTTGTTTTGGCTGCAAGGGTCAACAGCACAAAATTTAATTTGGCTGTGCTGTAAAGGAAGGTAGAGGATGGTGCCAGTCTTTATTTAGTTTCATAACTCCTGTTTGTTACCTATTCTGCCAGGGAAGTTGCCAGTGAAGCATGCAGAAGATTTTATGGTATATCTATTCCTTCATAAGAAAGAAATATGGTAAAGTGTCTATGCTAGCTTGGTGACGGTTCTTCACATCTGTTCTTGTCCTTTACAGAAATTGATATTTATTTGGCGTAATTAGCTTTCAAGGATGATCAATGCACACTTTGTTCTGTGTGTTTGATTTTACTAGCAATGAGTTAACTTTAGATCAGAACATTGGCCCTTCTTGGTTGGATACCGCAAAGTGCAGGTCCATCTTTGACTTTGTGTACAAGCCTGTGAGGGTGAAAAGAAATAAAAGCTGTAGTTTACAAGAGGTGAATATACTTACTTATTGGAAGGGGGAAAACCAGAATTTAACTTCTTCTAGCAAGGAGACTTGTCTGAAGGGTACAGAGAATACCACACACTACTCAGCAGTAAGTTGTTTGGTTATGTCTAGTCTAGAAAATTGAGGAAGAAAATGCCAGCACACTGCTGAATGCATCAAAAGTAACCATGTGATCACCCAAGAAATGAAACAACCTTTCAGAACAAAAAGACTAAAAGGTTCCTAAGTCAGTGATGAGCCTCTACTGCATGAACTGTCTGAACTGGGAAGAATCAATCAGTGTGGTCCACTGGGAAGCTGCTGTCGCATAAAAGCCTGTACCAAGCAAGTTTACACATAGGTAACTGCTCCTCAATGGATTGTATTTTCAAACAAATTTACTGTTTCAGACAGAATTCTTGTTATTCATTAAATAGGGCTTGTTACTAAAAAAAAAGAAAGAAAATTAAAATCTCAAATGTCAAAATGTGTTTCCAGTATTTTCAAAATTAAAGTGTTGAACCATTTGTTTCAAAATTGGCTATTTCAGAAAGGAGATTTAAAAGTTACCCAGAAAAGAAACAAAATATTTCCTTCTAACTCACATCCTCATGCAGGAATTTCTTTTATTTTTTTAGCATGGAGAAGGCACTGAAAGTAGGCATTAAAATGAAGACTCTTTTTATTTATATAGCTTTAGCTGGAGTTACCTTCTGAGTAGAAATTATATCCTACAAGAACTTGAAAATCAGCAACTGGCAAAATCTGTTGCAAATATTGTTAGGTGCGGTATTTACAATGAAGTAACCAACATTATAAGGAGGTGTCAACAGCAAGCTATTTTTTTCCTCCAGAGGAAACACATGCCCATATTTTCCGATAGGTGTGTGTTGTTACTGCTCATAACAAGGGATATAGCTTTGATATAAATAAAATCCATTTACTCATCAACAGCATAAATAAGATGCTGATTAAATCTTAGTCATGCAGCAAAACCTATCCATGCAGGCTTCCAGGATGGAGCTGGAGGTCACCGTTCCGAGGCTGGCAGCTGCATAGGGTGGTTGAAGAGGTGTTTACACTCTCCCTGCAGAACAAATAGAGTCCAAGGAAGACTGCTATTTAACCAAGTGTCTTGGTTTCAGCTGGGATAGAGTTAATTGTCTTCCTAGTAGCTGGTACAGTGTTATGTTTTGGGTTCAGTATGAGAAGAATGTTGATAATACACTGATGTTTTCAGTTGTTGCTAAGAAGTGTTTAGACTAAGTCAAGGATTTTTCAGCTTCTCTTGCCCAGCCAGCAAAAAGGCTGGAAGGGCACAAGAGTTTGGGAGGGGACACAGCCAGGGCAGCTGACCCAAACTGGCCAAAAGGGTATTCCATACCGTGTGATGCCATGCCCAGTATATAAACTGGGGAGAGTTGGCCTGGGGGCGATTGCTGCTGGGGAACTAACTGGGCATTGGTTGACTGGTGGTGAGCAATTGCATTGTGCACCACTTGTTTTGTATATTCCAATCTTTTTATTATTATTGTCATTTTATTATTATTATCATTATTGTTTTTGTCCTTTCTGTTTTATTAAACTGTTCTTATCTCAACCTGTAAGTTTTACCTTTTGCTTTCCGATTCTCTCCCCCATCCCACTGGATGGGGGGGAAGTGAGTGAGCGGCTGCGTGGTGCTTAGTTGCTGGCTGGGGTTAAACCACAATACCTAGTCTCCCTGCAGAAAAAGACACCTGATAATTTGCCAGGACTTGAGTGCAGCAGATGTGTGTAAGAGTTTGCTGCTTTATTTATCTTGGAATACAGAGACCCTAAAAGTACCCAAACTTTTATGTGCCCCAGCCAGACTGCAGTGTCGTTCCTCTGGGAAAATGTCTGAGGCTCTCAAGATTTGCTGTAGGCCTGGATTAACTGTGCTATCTTTCTAAGGACAGTTGGGAAGGAGGAAAGCATGCCTAGATAACACCTAAGAGAAGGTGATCATAAGGGCCTGTCTCACCATGTTGTTCTTGTTAAAAAATGCCATTTTGTTCTGATTGTTTTAGAAACTTGAGGTGCTTTTCAGTAGGCTGCTATACCCCAAGATGATTACACAGGATCATGTTCCTAATTATACTTCTCAGAGTGTAATCCACATCAATAGGAGAAGTTGGAAGTTGAAAGTCTGGCAAATGACAGACCAATGCTCTGTTAAGCTAAAGGAGACATATGAGGGATTGTTTTCCTGTAATTCCATTACCTGTTCAGTAATCAAAAATTGGGATTCTGTTTCCACTCAAAATGTAAAGATTTCCTGATGTTTCCAAAACACAGGATTTCAACAGGAGCACTTAAAAATATTTGTAATGTAAAGGTGTAAGAATTGTAAGCATATTTATCACAGGTCAGCAATGCTGCCAGCTTTGTACTCTACTTTTCTATTTTAGTTCCTTCTCCTAGAAATGACCAGTCTGTTGCAAAAAAGCATTGAAGTGACTCCAGATGTAATATATTTTCTTCAAAATCTGTGCTTATATAGCTACATAATCCAGGAATACCTGGTGGAGCTTAGCTATCTTACCAAATATGCAACATCTGTGAAATTTACAGCAGCACCAAAGTTAGAAAGACTGTGGTGATATGGCAACCTTGCATAGCTTTTACTTCTTGTAGGATAGGGATTAATATATTTAATTAAACTTGAGAATATCTAAGCAACCTTGTGTGCAGCAAATCACAAAAAAGTCCACCAAATGCTCTCAGGCCCAAGTGATTCCACTTTTCCATAATCACAGTTCTTTAAGATGTGTGGTCTGTGTCTGGTTTTGTGTGTGTGTGATTGTGAGTCAAGAGGACATAGCACTTTAGTTGTTCTTCTTCCTTAGCAATAGTGGTTGTGGACTGAGGCTCTGCCCCCCTTATGTGTATACATGTGGGCCAGGAGAGAAATTTCTTGCCTTTAGCTCTTCTGAACATACAATCCAAGAAGAAATAGTCAAGAGTAAGGTGAAGGAGGCAGAAAATGAACAAACATGTAGATAACATACCTCAAAGAATTCAAGTCACTGGTAAGTAGCCATCTTTTCTTTCTCCAGCAGAGTCTACACATTCTCCAGAGTACTTCAGGCAATATGCCACACTCATTATTACCAAGAGTTGAGCTATAAAGACCTTCATGAAAAAAATTGAGCTTGAGGGGGTTCTACTACTTGAGTACTGTTCCTAAATACCTCTGACTGCCTAGTATTGGATGAAGAAACTGAAAAAATCAGTCAGGTGTCAAGGCAAGATAATATCCCTTGCTAGAGGAAGTAGCTTATGCAGGATGAGAAAACAGCAAATAGTCCTCAAGCAGAGACGTGTTGTGCAGAAAAAGCTGCCATGCACACCTTGGTGAGGTTATTAGCCAGCTGTAGCCTTGAACAACAGGTAGGAATGGGAGCCTCAGATCTGGCCATCCCCTAGTTCTCCAAGGCTTATTTGCTTGTGACAAATCAAAGCTACTACACTGAGACTGGTGGTGTCAGAGAAGTATGGACTGACAGCTTCAGCACCATCCCCTTTGGTAATGAGGTAAATGCCTGTATGGCTTTCTGCATGTGAGTGGGGTTCTATCAGTGTTCAGGACTTCATTTCTATTTCATTGACTTCTTAGTATAGCTCACAGTCCTGGGACTGAGACTTACCCCTGTTGTCACATAGGAGAAGGTGAGGCATAACACACAAGATCCTCGCAACACTTACCAGACCCTGACTGCAAGAGAAAAGCTGTATCTGCAGGAGCTGGTATATATACACTGCTGTGCTACCTGAACACTTTTTGCCAGTTCCTGGTAAGAGTATTCTGGTGCTGAGATGGGATTGATCAACTGAAAAATGAGTGATAGGCTGCCATGCTCCTCCTAACTTCATTTATCCAATGATCCTATGATCTCTCTTGACCTTGAGTAGTTGTGGCCATGAAGGCCATGCTGTTTTCTTAATAACTCTTAAGTAGCAAGCTGTTTAGGTGATATTTTCTGGGTTTAGAAATCTGCAGAGTGAAATGGCCACCAAGCAGATGGACCACAGGTGTTCAAAGGGGTGATGTGATGTTCATAGGAACATGTGGCACCAGGTGCAGAAGTGAAATGCCACCATGGGGCTTTCACAGCATGTAGGTAGCAGGAGGAGGATTAGGCCACACACTTTGCTACATATGACAACCCTGAGAATATGTAAGGTCAGAACCGGGTCAAAATGAAAGAAAAAAATGGCAAGATAAGAAAGGAATGGCAAACTGCAGCTGGTTATTGACTGATGCCTGCGAAAGCAAAGGCTTCTATTCATTCCATGGGAGGATGTGGAAGGCATGTTTTGACTCATGTGTGTGCCTCATGTTTGGAGCAGGGCTTTGACCTGGATCTATGATATGGCTAATGGAATAGAAATCCTTGGCTCTAGGCCTTTGTGACTCAAAACAGCTCAGAGTATAAATGGACCTGTGCTCCATTACTTGAAGGAAAAATCATAGGCTGTTTATATGGTTACCTGAAGAAAAAAATTAATTCCACAGCACTGAACAAGCAGCAGTTGCTTTATTCAAAATATTTCAGACTGGGAGTCTGGATTTCTTGTCTCTGAATACAGAGTACACAGTGTTTTTCCCCAGGGCAGCAGCAAGCAATCCCATTCACCTCTGTAGCAGCTGGGGTGGACCTGAGATTCTGAATGGCATTGGCTTTGGCCATCGTTGTCCGCTTGCAACCTCTTGGGCTTGTGAGTCCTTCTGACAACTGCTTGGTTGAGTGCAGAGTGAAAAGAAATACTGCTCTGGTTATTTCCTGCTGCGTCCTCTCCTCATTCCTCTCCAACTATTTCTACGTGCAACCTTCTGTTCTTCAGTACATCGACCAAATTTGTGGTAGTTTGCTCTTTGCTCCTGCTTTGCATCGAAGAAAGGTACAAATAAGAAGAATCAGATAGTGGGCTGAATACACGCAGAAGACTGGATACAGGGAACAAAAGCATGAGGAGTATAGTGTGGAAAGAGAATCAAACGCCTCTGGAACTGTCGCTCTGCAAAGTAACTGTGGAAAGATTAATGTGCAAATTAAAATAATTAGTGGCTCCATACCAAGCTATTTGCTAAAAGTGCTAAAAGTGACTTTTAGAAGTTAGGGGTGGAATTTTTTGTGACTATTCAGACCTGGCTGGGTGCATCTCAAATAGATTTAGAGATCAACCTTTTGTCTGAAACTGTAGATGCTCAAATTCCCTGTTTTGGTTGTTGTTTTGTGGGGGTTTTTTTCTTTTCAAAACAGGTTTAAAATAACAGCTAGAGTGAATCTTAATGGGTTAATTCAACTCTTTACATATAGATGAGCTTGAACCAAACCT
This sequence comes from Astur gentilis, assembly GCF_929443795.1. Taxonomy (NCBI): domain Eukaryota; kingdom Metazoa; phylum Chordata; class Aves; order Accipitriformes; family Accipitridae; genus Astur; species Astur gentilis. Next base: position 6,237,094 of record NC_064893.1, on the reverse strand, counting down.
TGCAGTCAAACATCTGTGAGCTTTGGGGAACTCCAGGTTCATGCTTTGCAGCTGAAACTCATCTTGGTTTTAAATACATTTTTGTGACAAATGCCAAAACTTCCCATGAGTGATTCCTCCCCCCCCCCCCCCCCCCTTCCCCACACAAGTCAAACCAGAATATCATTGTGGCTTTATTATGGAGCTTTTCTTTTCTGGATTTTTCTGCATAGTAGCTTATGGCCTTTTATTAAAAGGTTGTCATCCAAGCTGTCTCTGAATGTAACATGAGATAATTCCCTTCTTATGTGTCTCCCCTGCTTGAACTGCAAAAGGTAATAAGTGCCTCTTCTGAATTGTTTGTCGTTCCTTTTTGCTTCCCCCCACTTCAGCTTACTGCACTGAATTTTGACTTGATACAAATTACAGCTGGGTATCTGATCTAAATAGGAATTTAGTTTCTGGCCTGGTAACCTTATTTTATAGCACGTTGTATAATGGAACCTTATGGAACACACTGATATAGGTTAATGTGAGGGGCCAGGTGTACATGCCTGTTAATCATCTTAAATATCTGTTCAGTATCTCTTGATGCTATTAACATGTTTGTCCTTCATTTCATATGCAGCAGGGAGGAGGACTGAGATAAAAAAATAAGAATTAATAGAGGAAGGCTGAAGCTGGTATATAACCCTGGATGTCCCTCACCAACAAGCAATAAAAAAAGGAAAATGGCAAAACCAAAGAACCTCTCCCAGCTGATTGGATCTGCAGGTTAAATTCGAATCCTAGAAATGGATTCTTCTGTGTATCAGACTCATAATTTGTAGAGAAAGTTGTAGCTACAGAGGAGGCTGCAGCCACAGATCTGCTGTCTTTTATTGTTTGGGTTTTTTTCCTAGGTTACCACACCAGTTTTTGTCCTTTCTCTACCTGTGTTACAAGTTAATATGGTCTCCATCATCCTTGTACTCGAGTGCCTTGCAGTTTGCAATATTCTTATCTTCACAGCCACCTTGTGATGTGAAGAGATGCTTATATTCCCATCTCCCCAAGGATAAAGAGATATGTATGACACATTGGCTAGAATCTGTTGGCTCCTCTGTTATTTATTTACATCTGTATTTGATCTGAAATATTCTCGGTTGTTGCCTTTAATAATGTATTCCTATTTACTGTCTTCCTCATTTCCATTTTCCAGGGTTTATTACCCTGTTTAAACTTGGCTTCAGCTGAACTATTCTTTGGGGCATGCACTGAGTTAACACTCTGAGAGAGAGATTGCCTGTTAAAGGGTTTCAGCAACACCTGTGCCTATGTACTGAGTGGGATAAATGGAGGTATTCTTCTAAACTCAGGTACGAGAGGCAGTAAGAGGTACAAGAGGCATGATTGTTAAATCCAGGACCTCAGGGAGTTTCTAAAAGCATAGTTGTGTCAATTTAATTAAACTGTGATTATCTTTCTTCTTTTTCTTCTTCTCCTTCCTTCACCCCTTATACCAGGCTTAATTAAAATGATGCAAAATTTTTGATGAGCACTGTCTTGGCTTAAATGAGGCATCTATTGATTTAGCTCTGTCACTTAGGAACAGCAGTTGCTGCCAGCAGATAACCTACCTACCATTTACTGAGATAATCTTAATCACAGAGATTAATTATTTCATTCTATTTTCAAGTCTTTGCAAGAAATGAACATATTTCATAATCTTTTTTTATTTCACCATTTCTTTCCATCTTTTTTGCTTGCTTCTAATAGCAAATATATTTTATTGTCCTCACTGCAAAGGAAATCACCCACTCTGTTTATTTTGGCTCATTTTCTGTAGGATCAATCATGCTGGCAGGATGACATACGATGGCAGTGAAAGTGCAAGACATTTTTTCCAAGCCACTTTGCTGTTTTGGATCTAGTTCCAAGCTTCTTAATGCCACAAAGAAAATATTATTAATATATTGTGATTCTTGGCGCTTTCTGAACATGCTGGTGGTGCTGAACAAGTGACTTTCTTTCCACATGGCATATAGAGTTTCAGGGCCAGGTTCCCATTCCTCTATGTACATGTCTGATCAATGTAAATACAATGAAGCCAAATAATGACATGGTCTTCAGTAGTTTCTCAGGATTAGGTGCTGTATGACTGCAATGAGAAACCAGCTCACAATGTCTGCCTCATCTAAAAAATGTTTCCAGTAGCACCAACATAAGAGAACAGGCAGAGAAGTGGCAGCGCTGAGCTCACTGGCAGATCCCTGGCACTGCTATGTTTGTGAAGGCTTTGCTTCCTTATCCAGTTCCTGCTACATCCTTAATTTGTTTAGCATACAGCAAGTCTCATTATTCCTAATAGGAGTTGTTGAGAAATGAGTATTTTTGAAAATCTGCCTGTACATGCTTAATGAACATGCTCAAGGGAATTCAAACATTTGGGATTTCTATTGAAATTCCTCATTGAACCCCGAAGACTTTTTTATGCAGGAAGAACAGTTACTTCATGCAGAAAATATGTTTTCCATGTGCCTTGCTCTTTCTCCCCTGAATCCTTTTCTCAGTTGCTATGTGAGCATATTTTCACTGTTTTTAATATATTTTAAGTTTATTTTACTGCCCACAAGCCAGTGGTAGAGTAAGAAAACTCTATGTTTTTCCATGTCAAATCGGTATGCGGTGTACCACTGGTGCAACTCATTCAAGGTACCACCATGCGGAAATCCAGGATAGGTGCTGGAAGTACCCATTTAACACCACAGGAAAGTACCTAACTGCTGATACACATTCCAGCAACCAACATAGTTTTACACAGGGGTTTTTGCCATCTAGCATAGATGGCAGGTTTTTTTCTGGTCAGGACAAAAGGCATCTCATTTACGCTGAGATGTACACTGTGCCAATTCCCATAGCGTCCATATTCTAACTCATTAGGACTCATCATGACCCATGTCATGATTTTCCACCTTCTGCATTAATTACTGGGAGAAGGGGAAAGGAGGGCATCTTTCTCACTGAGTGCTAGCCTCAGTGAGTTTCCAGTATGATGCCTAGACAAGAAGCACAGTAGTAGAAAGTCTCCTTCTCCCTGTTGTGACTACTGCTGTCCTCAGGAGGACAACCATTTTTATCTAGTACAAATTTTGATATCTAGAGCAAGATCATTAGTGGCCACTGATTCTGTGAAGGTATCAAAACGGTAAAAGTGATGTTGGATGCTATTGTACAACACCAAAAATGAGGAACCCTTCTTCTCCCCTGCATTCCTCAACCAGATTTGAGCCTTGCCTGGCTGGTCTCTGCACTGCTATCACTGCAATTACCTTGTTTTGACATGGTCAAAATGATCAGAAGCATTCAGCTAGGAAAACAGCTGTCTCCTGGCTTCATGCATGAATCACTGTCTCTGCATACCTGCCGGCAGCACCTTTCTTCAGGGCTTACCTGTCCTAATGGTGATCTCAGTGGAAGGCATGAGTCACTTCCAGTGCTTGTGAGTCACTCGGCCCAATCTGAAGACTAAGATAACAGCAACAGCCTTGTGGAAGAATTACAACATGTAATAGAAAATGCCATAATTCCATTAATTTTAAATCCATCTGTAGGTTATTGTAATGGTGTGCAATTGTCAGTGTGCTCTAGAAATGGCTTTATAAGATTTTATAGAAAAAGTATTATTATCTATAAAATTCTGTAGACCTTTGATCTCTCTAAAGCCCTAGCTTCATTTGGGGTTGTTCATCACCTTCTGGAGCAGCCTTTCACGATGAAGAATCATATGAGGATGTCTAATTCATACTCCTTCCGACTTCACTTTCTGCTGAGCTCCTCCTTCCTGCTGACTGGTTTACATGATCTTGGGCTGAAGTCACTGGGCATCTTTGAGTTTGATTTAATCAGAGCTGGGATTTTAGCTTCATACTCTTGCATCTATTTCTGACAAAAACCTTGAACCATTTGACATATAACCTCTGAATTTGGCCTACCGTTTTAGCTGTTCAAAGGGCTTTTTATTTGCAAAGCCCAGCATATGGGCTCCCTGTTTGTTTTTTAATTCAAGCTGGCCTTGAAAAATGACAAAACCAGATTGAAATAACAAAGCTACTTCTCTTGTTTTACTTTTAAAGCTGAGAAACAGCTAAGCAAATGTCAGCCAGATTTAGTTCAAAAAGAAAAATAGCCTTCTATCTAATGTGCCACACTTTACGTTGAATAATAATGAACCCCTGAAATTGATGATAGGTAGATTCTTTAACCGTAAAAAAAAAAAAAAAAAAAGAAAGAAAAAAGGGGGGTGGGAGAGTAGGATCGGGAACTATTATTGTAATTCAGTGATGCTAGACACATTCGGGAGCAGCTCTGCATTGTTAATAATGAGTGACAAAATTAGTTCTCTAAGTCTAGAAAATCAGTTGTATCAATTGTCCTCTCCTGGGAGAAAAGGAGAGCGTGGCATAGATGTGGAGGCTGCCCTGCATCCTGGTTGCCCGGTGGACCCCTTCGTTTCGGACACGTGAAGTGAGCTAGCATACTGTGTTTCTTTTTTGGCAGATGAGTGGAAATGATGCACCAGGGTGATCATGCCAGAAGTATGGTGAAAAAAACCCTAACCTTTCTAGATAGTACTTCTTAAGCTGCTCTCATGACAGGCATTTAAAAGAGATAAGAGTACGGCCGTGCTTTTCTTCTCTGCTGTTCTTGCCTGAGAAGGTAATTTTTCTCAGGAGCAAATGAGGAAAACGTTTAATTACATTCCTGAGAAAGGCAGCAGAGACAAGCAATGAGCTTTCTAGTTTGTACATGTGTGTGTTTGTATATGTGTGTGAACACACTGGGGGGAGAAAAAGTCTTCTCAGTTTCCCTGTTATGCATTACATGTCTGCAGCTTCCCTAATAGAACTCTGACAGGTTATCAGTTCTAAAAAAGAAGTCATTAGGGGATACTGATTTTTCTTCCAATCAACTTTCCCAGTGGCTCAAAGGTGTTAATGTTTATTAACAGAAGAAAGTCAAAGCAGGAGAAGAAAATAAATCTGTGAGCTAACAGGGGGAAAAAACCTGTGACTGCTAGTTCTTGGTAGGCTATTAACTATCCATCAGAGGTATGCTAACAGTCTCTCTGCCTTATTCTGAATAGCTTTTGTGATAAATGTGGTGTCCAGAGAAGGTCCAAAGATAATGGTAAAAATAAAGCCCATTTTCTTCCAGCTAATTGCATAGTCTAGGAAAGTAGGTTATAACTGTACCTAGGAATATTTTAGTCAGACAAATGCATATTGTTTTAACTGCCATGTCTAGCTTTGCTGCTAGACATGTCAGAGGAAGAGATAAGAGCTATCTTTTGAATATGTTTTAATGGAAAGCCTAAGGGTTAGACTGTAGTCATTGCTCAGATTAAATTGCGGTTAAGTGTGTGTGCCCAAATGGCTTTGGTCATCCATGCCAATGCTGAATTCAGTTTAATGGGATGACTTTGATATAGTGAGGACTTGAGGACTGGCATGTTTTCAGAGCTTTATATTCTGCTTTAACTGCCACTTTTCTGTCAGTATCAATGGGTGTTGAACAATTAAAACCAACGCTTCTTGATTCGAAATTCTGTTCCCGAGTGTCACGGTAGATTTACAGTTTAGTACATGCCATACCAAAAGGTTATATCCAGGGCATGATGTCCATCTGTAATCATCCAGAAATACAGACGCTGGGATTTCTTCACAGCTGCAATAACATTACTGTAAGATGTAATGTGCGGGACCACTCATGTCAGCTCCATAGATCATAGATAGTCCCTGGAACAGGATGCCAGATCAGATTCCTAATCCTGTCCCCTTAGGTCTGAGTGTGTTCAAACTTTCAGAAACCTCCCTCTGGGGAAGTCTGGGGGAGAGGGAGATTGAAAAATAAGCCTCAAGACACTTGGTCCTCTCCTTTTTAATCCTATCAACTTCATTACTAAGCCTCTCCCGGGGGAGTTGTTGGGTACTGTGTCCCTGTCGTCTTCTTTATTTGTACCTTAGCTTTGCACTGTCTTCTGAAAGCTCTGTGCATTTACTTGCCTTTACTTGCCTTTACTTCAGCAATTCCCTACTATCCATCCCTTGTGTGATTATGGTAAAAATGAGTTCAGGAGAAGCTCAATAGGCTTTTTTTTTCTGTTTGATGATTAGTTTGTTCTGAACAGAAAAAACTAGAATCTGATTTTAAATAACTTTTGCTCCCTGTTGGTTTTTAGACAAATAGCAGATTTATATTATGGGAAAAAGTCACAGGGAAGAAAAATTGCAATTTTTCATTGCGTATGAAAATGTTTTGCACAGCTTGTAGAAAAGTGACATAGGATAACAGAAGCTGAGTACCAAGGCCAGTGAAAATGTCTGAACTTGTTCAAAATTCCAGTGCCAGAAGGTCAGGCTGTAAAACAAACACGTGCTGCCCCATCAGGTCACTCCACAGGATTCCATGCTGCTAATTTTGCTTTAAAATGCCTCTGACTGATGTGACTTCTGTTAAATTTTCTTCTTAAAGGTCAAGCTGATACTCATCTCCTAAGTGTTGTATAATGGGATTTCTTGAATTCTGGACCAGGCGAAATATTTCTGTGTGGTGAGAAAACCTCTTTTTACATCTTGAAATGAGGGAGGGCTGAATTTTAGACTGGATGTACGCATAAAGCTTTTCCGTAAGTTAGTGGGCCTTCCATGTATGTTTCTTAGAGCAAAATGTAATCTTCATTTGGGAGTGTCTAAAGCACAAAATGTTGTTAAGCACGGTGCTAGGAAACACAGGATTAAGACCCCCAAAGAGTGAAGAGGAAAATGACATTGCACTTCTCTCCCTTCACAGTCCTAAACCAATGCTATTTTGCACAGATTCTGCTGCTTTGGCTGTCTCTATTTGGCAGTTTTGAGGCTTCCTGCTTGGCTGCTCCCCCACACCAGCCATCCTTCCCTGTCTCCCTCTCTTGTCCCTCAGTGAAATTTGGTTCCTCCAAGCTGGCCAGCAAAGCCATTGGGGACCTCTGTCAAATCCTGGCACGAATGACCTTTGCCGTCGGCCCTTTGCCAAGCAGGAATGAACTCATCATGGGGGTCCCAACACCATCAAGTTTCAAGTATGATTTGCAGCATGAATCCGAACTTGGATGTAGCCTTGACTTCTTTCTCATGAATATGACATCTGATTAATTTTACGCACATGTTGCAAAGTACCAATCTTTGTTTGTCTAGAGCCTGATGTATTTAACAGCTTGGAGAATGAAGACAATGCCAGCTACATCTGCTTCTCTTAGCCACATAGAAGATATGTAACTCTCCAATATAAGCACAGGCATGTATATATGGAAAATAAGTTCTCAATCTCTGCTGAGGAAGTAGCAGTGCCCAAAAGTTAAAGGAAAGATACTTTTAGCTTAAGGAGTTCTAATCAAAACCATTCAAAGCACCCAAAAGAAACATTATTCAATTCATTTAACTTTTACCCGAGCATTGGCAAGCATCCATGGACCTGTCCTGAGCCCCACTGTGAATGGCTTTTGAATCTGGGAAGCAGTATGTGTTGAAGTGGTGTTTGGATCTGCAATGACAGCACATGTTCAGCTGTGTAAGAGCAGAGCTGAATGGATGAGCAACCTAATGCTTGGTTCTCCTTGCACCAGACATATGGGAAGATATTTTTGTTTAAATTCACCAGTGAGAGAGAGGAAATGTTGCTGAGATTCTGGGAAGCTTCTGCCTGGGACTTGAAAGGGTGACATTCTCTGGTAGACAAAAAGCAGAAACATCAGGAAGCTCTAAAGGAATTAAATCCTCTTGGCTGGGATGGACTAAGGTTTACAGTGTGGATTCAGCTCTGCTCAAAGTACTCCAGGGGAGCCAAGCTGAGGACATACCTCAACTAGTGCAGTGTAGCACCTCACTGAATAGACCAACAGTCAGATAGAGCCGGTCTTGCACTTTTCACCTGCCTGCCCAAGGTTAAAGTGCATGTTGTTCCAGAGCTTACCGATGGGTGACTGTTTGCGCATTGGACCCCTCTCAGGCTGCATAATCATTCTGGGATAGATTCCAGCAGTTTCTCCAACAGTTTCTCTTCCTTTTCATGTTAAACCACCCCATAGGTCGGCTTTCCCTTCCTGTTGCTCCCACCAGTAGCCAAGTTACATGAACTATTGTGTGACTAAGTTTAAAAATCCTTTCTGCAGGCAGGAAGGCATTTGTGATTATCTCTGACGTGGGGATATTGCTTCAGTCACTTTTTAGGAGGTCTTGAGAAATCAGGCTAGAATTTCCAAAAGTTTGTTGGATGAAGAGTGATGGCCGGTGAGGTTACTGAGGACAAAGATTGCTGCACTAGGGAGCAGCTGAGGACCTAAAGGTTAAATCCCCCACTGGCTGTAGAAGACCAAGAATGAAATCCCAACAGCTATATAGTATGTCATCTTTCATAAGACTATTGTGCAAAACAAACCACTTTCACAGCAGGGCACCCTAGACTGCATTCTTGACTGGCAGTTGTTTCTGAGTGGGCTCTGGCTCCCTTTCTCCGTGGAGGACAGACTAAGGATGCTTTACAGCCTCACCTGAAAGTGAGAGAACTTTCTGTTGCCATGGACTCTGAAATATGCATTATGCTTCTGAAGGTGATGTAAAAGTCTCATGCTTTTGACCCAGAGACTAAAGTATTCACACTGGACTATTTGCCATGACACTTTTTCAGCCCAGCTATAGGCAACTGGCCGATATGGATTAAATTGTAATTTTTATTATAAGTCCCCCTTTTCAATGTTTTAAGATTTTTTTCCCCTGAAAGGACTGTTTTGGTGATACTGATCCTCCTGCTTTAACTCCAGCCAAGAATTAATGTATGTAGAAAGTTCCAGCAAATATCTTCTGATTTTTCTCCAAACTAGCCGAGTGTGAAGGGTCTGCCAGAGGGAATGAGCAGCATGCAGCGTCTGGTCAGGGCGCTGGACTGAATGCCTCAGACAGGGGAAAGATGACTCCAAAGCAACATTTAATCTTCACAATCCCCAGACTTCTGGGAAACTCAAATTTAAAATCTGTTTATTGCAACAAGCTCCCATGCCTCTCCAGAGTGGGGTCATCCCTGCTTTTGCATATCTAAAGGTCTTGTGACTTCACACAGTTTGGGATATTAACCAGCACTTAATACAGTTCATGGCTTGGTGCCTTTTACAATTTGATGTGCAGATGGTAGCTTTGAATTTCAATGCTTCTGTGAATATTAAAAAGCCTGATAACATCATTTTGTTAACATAGGATTGGATGCTGTTGATACCCAATGCTGGAGTATTTTAAAAAGAGCTGGATGCTCATTGGGTTGCTGAGAGTGACTACGTTAAGGTCTTATTCCTGAAGAAGATGTTAATCAGCTTTCTAAGGCTGCAGACCCATCACAGCCAGCTATGGTCTGATTACCTCCTTCCCAGATTTAGAGCAAGCCTCAAAATGCCACGGGAGGACCGACTTTGAGGAACTCGGTTTGGCTCCTGTGTGGCATCCTGGAGCAGACAGCGCACCCTGAGTGTGTCATCTGCTCACTGGCTGCCCAAGAGCCCCACCGCCATCTGCCTCTAGCCAAGGAAACACACAGGGGGAAACGAGGGCTGCGCAGAGCTGGCAGGCTCAGGCAGCCCCAAAACGCTGCACTCTGCATCCCTGAAAAGCATTTCCTTTTAAAATCAGTCAGCGAAAGTCATTGTGGGAGAGAGGGCGCATGAGCGAGCAAGCGAGCACACTCATCAGAGATGGTGAATAAAGATGAACTACTTGGAAAGAGAAGAGTCACGAGTAGTGTCTTGATTTAGAAAGATGCAGAGCCTTACCACACACAACTTAGATGAACCTCCACAGCGACATTAGTAACTCTATTCCTGTTATACATTATAGATTTTACTTTGGTCTATGACTTTTGTGTAATGGCTCTGTTGATTATCAAAGGCTGAATTGATTCCCCTCTAGCATCATGATGGCATTGGCATCCCAATACTGAGTTGATGTCATTTTAGAAATAGCTGGGCGGATCAGATTGACTCATGGCTGTTGTCCAGCTATACCTTGGGGTTTTAGATACTGCTGCTCATCTCTGTAGTGTCTGTCTGTCTGATTGAACCTCACTAGCACTAACACAGTCCCTAGTAGACTGTGAGCTCCTAGGATATTTCCATTTTGGGTTGAATTTTCTGTTTAGCAAGACTGTGTAGATACTGTCAGACTCTGACAGTAGCGTGGGTTTATTAATACTCCCTCACTCAGCCTCACGTTGGAACAGCTTTTTCAGATACAAGGGTCCTTCCAGACTAAACCCAGGTACAGCCCAAAGGCCTCTAACTTCATTGTTTAAGTCTATGTTGCTCTAATTATAGCTGAACAGTATATTTTACCATCTGCTGGCAGTTCTCTTACAAATTGCTAGAAAAGCTCACTTCATTCAGAAGCTTGTCATCCAAAGTTTAGTCTAAAAGCAGTGTATTTGGAAACAAATATTTCCAGATGCTTTCCTGAAATGAATCGCCAGCTTTGATTAAAAATAAATAAATAGCTGAAACAACCGAATGAATTCTGGCTTGTGGCTAGTTCATGCCATGATGTTCCTTTCCTCTTCCAAACACCAGCAGAAGTAAACCAAGTGCACATCTCGATGTTTATATTGGCACTTCAGGCTTGGAAAGGCCTGTGAGCAGGGTAGCTGGAGATGGCTGGGGTGAGCTGGCAGAGCAGGGCTTGTCAAAATGTGCACATCATCAGCTGGGCACATCCCAACGGAATGCCCGACTTCAGCCCCCACTGACTGCAGGGAAAGTACCAGGCTGTGAAACATCCTGTTCTGCCTTTAGGCTGTGATAATGACTGTAAGATAGTCACCTACTTTACTGAAAAAGGAAAAAGGTTTTTTTGATGCCCGTTCAGAGGACTTCTGGTTCCCAGTGAACTGACAAGACCAGATAACCACAGTCATCAGACTATGGCCAAGAAAATGCCTTCTTCCACAAATGTGTATTCCTCCTTGTAGTGGCTACCTCAGCTTCCCTGAAAGGAACAGACCTGAAGCTTAGTAGTCAGACATGTTTCTGAAGAAGATGCTAGACCTAATGACGGTTTTAAGAGTACTTTCCATAGTGGGCCCTGCTTTATGCATTAGTTAAATTGCACACACAATTTGCAACGATGGAATAAAATTCATTAACTCTCTCTTAATTTTTCACATGGCTGGATACTTCCCCACATCAGACAGATACCTCAGCATGATTGAAGAAGGGTAGACTTTCCTCTTTCCCCCTCCTCTCTTCTTCCTCTTCCCCCCTTTTCCCCCCCCCAGGCCCCGTTGTAGAGTACTCAGATCTGCTTTCCCCTTTCATGGAAGAAAAGGGCAAAGTTTTAGCCTATGAATTTTGCTGAATGTAAAATGAAAGTCATCCATGTGTGAAGAGCAGCTATATGATATGTAAATCACAAAATCACAGACCATGTAGGGCAGCCTGAATTCATTGTGGCTTTGGAGCTGGGAGGAGATTTCAGTAGCTGCGAGGAGAAGAGCAGATGACCGTTGCTCCCAAAAGGAACCTGTGTTACTGGTTTTGGCCAGGGGATGGAGATGGCAGCCAAACTGCAGCAGAGGAGCGGGGCGGGGGGCAGGCAGAAGTGGATTAAAGATTGTAGAGACAACCTGGCCAAGTTAAGGTCTTATTAGTCTGTTTTACTGAGGTTCATAGAAGTGGGGAAGCTCAAGAGCTAACGTGGCAATACTGTGACTGACCCATTTTCCTATTCTTTTTACATGGGTTGCGGCTTGGTATTGTACCATTATAAAGTGTTTGTGTGTTTCTGTGTGTAAGGGCTGGCTCAATAAACATTTCACGTGTGAATGACTGATTGCGCTCTGCAGCAGGGGACAGAGTGGCCATCCAAGGCAGACATGTTTCCATATCTGGGTACAAATCTCTTGTGTGGGAACATTAATCTCTCTTTAGCTATCAAAGAAATTTGCATATCAATTGTCCATTTCAGAATGAGACATATTTTTAAGTTAACAAATATTCACAAACTGCAGGATATACATTTAAGGCACACTGTAATAAGAGGCTTAGCCGAACACTTGCTGTTTGTAAACGGGGTCCTGACAAACTGTATGAGTTGCCAGTGTCTCTAGCCTCACTTGTCATGAGATAACAAGAAATGTCACTGAATTTGGTTTGGTTAGTACTCTGAAAACAAGCACCAACAAGTATTCATGCTCTTCACTCCTCCTCCTTCTCTCTTTCTCCTTCTTTCTTGAAACAAGCCGATCCAAAAGCCCTTCTAGACATTTTGAAGCAGTGTTAATGTTTATAGGAAGCTGAGCAAGCCTCCACATTACCCGTATACTGGGTAACTGTTAGAGTCCTGGCTAATGTTCGCAAGTATTTTATTGCTGCCCTCTAAGTCCCCATAAATGCCTTAATTTTCTGAGGCCCCTGCGCCCCAAGGCTCCAGACGATGCTGAGAGCAGGTGTGCACCGTTTCTACAGTGGCAGATATCAGACAAGCTAATTTGTTTTACACGTTTCAGAATCCAAGGTAGCTGGTGACCTACCTGTCTGGCCACCACCACCTTTGTCCTTGGAAAGGCAGTAAAGGCTGTTATGGCAGTGTGGGGAAAAGCAAGATGACTCTGCACGCAGCCAGGCTCCGTATTTTGATATCCATTTTGGAGGAGAAGATGGGAATGGAAGCACCATGCCTTGGGCTGCTTAAGTGTTCACAGCCAGGTGCTACCCGTGCTGCTTCTACAGGACCTGCAGAAGAGAGAAGGGGAGTGAAGGGGCCCACATCTAAAATTTGTTCCCATAGATCTGGTATAGGGAGTGACAAGGAAATTACTTCCTCTAAAAACATGTATCCTTCCTTGTAGTGGCCAAATCAGCTTCCCTGAAAGGAAGAGACCTTAGGTTTAGCAGCCAGGTATGTTTCTTAAGAAGATGCTGGAGCTAATGGCAGTTCTAAGAGTACTTTCACAGTGGGCCCTGCTTTATGCATTGAGTTGCACACACAGTTGCAACAGTGGAATAAAATTCTTGAGCAGTCCTTCATCTCCCCACCACCACTGTTCCTAGACACAGGGCCTTCTATATCTAGGTTCATTGGTTGGATGTGCAGAAATACTTACATATAAAGTAGTGTGGGATCAAATAGAAAGCAGACAGCGAGACCCCTCTGAAAAAAAACAGTCTGCCAGTGATTGGATTTGAGCTGTCTTAAAGCTCCCTGCAACTGTACTGAACAAAGGAAATGTCTCCAAGACATTTTTTGTCTCCTCCTGATAAGATACCATGCTCCATGCTATGTTCAAAAGGATAATGTTTTCTCCCGAGTCAGCTTTTACAGAGGGAAATACTTACTTCCATTTTTTTTCTTGGAGCAGCTCAGACGGAAGGAATGAGATTTTGGCAAGTCTGTAGAAAAGGGTGGTGTGTCTTACAGGGGAGGACGCTAAAATGGAAAAGTTTACTCCCTTGAATTGAAATGATTCTATTATCATTTGGATATAACTCAGTAAATTCCTTCTATTTTCGTAATCCTGGGAACTGTTAAATTTCTCACTGTGAAGAAGAAAATTGTAAGGGTTCCCTGAAAAGCCCAGAAATGTCTTTATAGTAAATGTAAGCAAATCATGGGTTTGGGTCTTAAATTCTGACTTTTTCTTGGCAGAGGGGAATGGTTATCCAAGAGGTTTCTCAGCTTTCCGCTCTAGAAGAAGGAATTCTTTGGTGGGTCTAATTTTTCTAACACATCAGCTAAAGTAGGAACAATTAGTTCTGTCTTTTTTATACTAACCATTAATGATAGTCTCCATCTTCTGATCATTGCTGCCTTTGTCAGCAGAAAGAAATTACAATCCCCATCTATACATTACCCACCCGGGAGACATGTGTTCCTTTGCAGTGACAGCGGATGGGAGCCACACATGGTGGAAATGGCTATGAGGCATGGCCAGAGCAGGAACCGAGCAGGAGAAGCCCAATCTATAGAGAAGCCCCCTTCTGCAGACATTTTTACCTCCTGCGGGTTTGGGGGTCAGCTGGCCAGAAGGCAGTGGGGCCAAGCTGGCAGTGCTTAGTTTTGATCTTTAGCTTCAGGGACTCCTCTGGTAACGCTGGTTTCATCAACAGCATCTCGTGCTGACTGCTTCTCTTATTAGTTCTTCCCACTGGGATTTCTGAGACAGCCACTTACACCAAGCTCAAAACAATATAAAAGACTTTAGACTCGATGACAGAATGAATACCATGTACGTCTTTAGGGGCCAAGAGTCTAAGAAGTAATCCTTCATTACTTGATACATAATTATTTTTCATTCTTTTAAAAGGCAGCAAAATTCAAATCTTCAGACCAGGAGAATTTTGTAATTAAGAAGCTTTGAAGTGGAGTAGAAATGTAGAAATGAGAAGCCAGGGAGCACAAGCATTTCAGTGCCAGCCCCCTAATAAAGAACATATGGGCAAATGATAAACTGGTCTAAGGCTTCATGTAGCACTTGAATGTGGCCAAACTCTAAGCATTCTCATAAAATGTTTTTAATGTGCCAATTGGACTATTATAGCGGGCAGGGGGTGCGTTGGGGGACGGGAAGGGAGGGGAAGGGAGTGAGAAGTTTTAGTTTTGGCCAACAGTTTCTGATCAGTCCAGAAGAAAATCCAGTTTCTCCTTGTTCTTTGATTAATACTTTGGGCTTACCTATGTGAATTTTCTTCCACACAGCGGAACAGTGGTTCTCACTCTCAGTACCTCTAAGTAGTGCCAACAATTTCTGTTGCCACTTCTGGCTTCTTTTGTATTGGTATCTGTCTCCTTAAATCAGACACATGTTGAGAATTCCAAGCAGTAGTTGCTAACGCAGCCTATTACGCAAAATGCAGAAACAGAGCTGTAAACAATATGACAGAACTAATTACTGCAAGCAGCCTTCAGTGTGAGCCAACCTGCAGTCACATGTGCATGCAAATTGTCCTGGTTTCAGCTGGGATAGAGTTAATTTTCTTTCTAGTAGCTGGTATAGTGTTATGTTTTAGATTTAGTATGAGAAGAATGTTGATAACACACTGATGTTTTCAGTTGTTGCTAAGAAGTATTTAGACTAAGTCAAGGATTTTTCAGCTTCTCATGCCCAGCCAGCGAGAAGGCTGGAGGGGCACAAGAAGTTGGGAGGGGACACAGCCAGGGCAGCTGACCCGAACTGGCCAGTATATAAACTGGGGGGAGTTGGCCGCGGCGGGGGGGGGGGGGGGGATCACTGCTGGGGAACTAACTGGGCATCAGTCAGCAAGTGGTGAGGAACTCCATTGTGCATCAGTTATTTTGTATATTCCAATGCTATTATTATTATTATTGTAATTTTATTATTGTTATTATAATCTGTACTATTTTTTTTCCTTTCTGTTCTATTAAACTGTTCTTATCTCAAGCCACAAGTTTTATTTTCTTTTTCCTGATTTTCTTCCCCATCCCACTGGGTAGGGGGAAAGTTTGTTAGCAGCTGTGTGATGCTTAGTTGCTGGCTGGGGTTAAACCATGACAAAATGAGACACTGTTGTGGGGTTCAATCAATGCTCCCATATACAGTGCTTACCTTTGCTTCATATTTATGCACACTCTATAAATGACATGAAAAATAGAAGCTAACTTTCACTTGTGGTATTGTGTCATGGAGGATACGACTGGTGCAGTAGAGAAAAATAACCAACTGGTGCTCTGACTCTGGAAACTGGCAAAGTAGATGTGATTTTCTGCTAATAAAGTGAGGCCTCTGGAATGGCAGAAGCCAAGGAAAGGTGGCAGAGACAGTATCTCCCCTGGGGGCTCGAGGAGTACAGCTGCCATTGTGACTTGGGCTTGCAACCTCAGAGCTTTGCTCCTTAGCAGTAAACTTCATTACTGGTGCATTAAAGTTATCTCACGGTGTCTCACTGCCTTCTGAAACAGCCCATTCAGCAAACCTCTTGCCTCTGGAGGGGTGGGAGAGTTAGATATTTTAGAATCATATCTCTGAAAACTCGGAGATAACAAAACTGTAGCACATGTCCAGTATTTTGAAGTCTATAGCTGCCCTTTCCCTGGAGCCACCAGTAGCCAGTGATAACTTTCTGGTTAGGTTCACTGGACTAGCTTTGTAGCCATGGTATTAGTCAGAAGAGATCTATGCATGTAAGGAAGCACAATTTAGATATGATAAGAAAAGATGTGGCCCGGCCATGTTTCTGTGCCAGATGGGAGAGCCCTGCTGTCTCACCTGGCCATGGATGAACAAATAGCCCCATTTAGCCCCAAATAGCCCCCACCCCACAGGTGCCTGTGAAGGAGCTCTGGCATGCCTTCTCATTGTGCTGCAGAGCAGAGGTGGTGGTGGCAGCTCTCAGCAAATTTCTTGCCATGGGAAAATGGTTGCAGCAAATGGGAAATGAGTGTGTGTGGCTAAGACACTACTATAGTTAGAAATCGCATTGTTTCCTTTACCTGCTTCTCCTTCTCTACCCCCTACCATTTGACATCAAATGGAGATTATAGTTGTGTTTGAAGCATTCAGTGTGTCACTCATAACTTGCCAACTGAAAGGAATCAGTCCTGGGCTGTATCCCAAAGCCTTGGCCGTTTTATTTCAGAGTAGTTACAGAAACCAAAAACATGGGAGAGGTGCGTGTGTCCTTCTTCATCAGCTACCATTTCCAGTTACCCTCCACTTGACCCAGTCCATTCATCTAAGCTTTTCACCAGTGAGATGCTGTTGATGTCTTCTTGATGTCTTCTACTGCAAGCCCAAGTGATGGCACATCTCTTTTTAGTTAGCCCCAAACGAGCAGTTTTCCAGGCCTAGCATCTGGCCCCTGCTGTGCTCTGACCTACTGAGCCATGGCCCTTGTCCATCCGGAGGCCTCAGTGGCCCTATTACTTGGGATGTGAATATTCAGGAAATACCTCATCTCTCATAATCTGTACCCCTGACTTGACCATCTCACCCATTCTGTCCTCTTCACTCATCCACTCTCACAAATCCTTTCTTGACTCCCATGTACTTTGATCTCCTGCCCTTTCCAGCAAACATCCATGTATCTACTTCATTTGGTTTTTAATGGGTTGAGCAACTTCTGGATTTTTTGTCAGCCTTAGACCATATTTTTCCAAATAAAATGAAGCAGATGGCAGCACTGTGCTTTTTTTTTATTTGTTTGTTTGTTCTACTTCCTGCCAAGAGTGAAATCTGGAGTGACACGGGTTGGGTGTAGGTAAGGTTAAAGAGGTTCTGCATGTCCGCTTGAGGTACTAGCTCAAAGCCTGTGGATAAATGCAAAACTGGCAGGATAAATTTTAGCAGTGCAGTTTGTGCATGTGTCAGGTAATCCATCTGTTTTGTGAGTGTTGAGCAGGTGCCTCTTTAGGGATCTATGCTCTGGATTCTTTTTTATAAACTCTTAAGTTAATTACTCTTATCAACTTTCCTTCACCAAAAGGAGAGCATGTGACAAGCTTGAGAAGGGGTGTCAAGCCATTAGGACTGTCTGAACAAGTTCAGAGCTGTGGTTTTATCTCAGAAAGGTCTGTTCAAACCTAACAACCTTAAAGAAAGCTCTTCTCTGTTTTGGGGAGTGGGAAGCTGTATGTATATGTGGCTCAAAGACTGCAAAAACAAACCACTTGGCATATACCCCTCATACCTATCACGCTAGAAGGTGAAGAAAGTTTCAGGACAGTCTGGATAGCTGTTGTTTTCAGAGCTCTTAGAGAAGCACCCCTGAATATCACAAAACTAGGACTTCATTCTAATTGCAAGAAGATTGCATCACATAAGCCAAAAATTTGTCTCTCTTATTTTGCAGTAAGTATGAGTAAACCCCTTCAATTCCATACCCTTGCTCCCCTGAATGTTACATAGTAGCTGGGTAGGCTTCATGCTGGTCTGTGTGGAAGGGTAGAAACTGAAAGAACAGCACTGAAAGATGATTAACTGAACACTTGTTTAGAAAACTCACTCATTTCTTTTAGAGAAGCATGGGAGATGTTAATTTTAGAAGTGCCAAGAGTTATGGGTAGGCAGCAGAAAACCATGAAGAAAAAATAAACCAACAGAAAAGCATTTTATAAATAACTGATATGATGCAATGATGAATAACTTGCAAAATATGTTTAGTTTAAGCTTAGTTCTTGTTAAGAAAGTGATTATTTTAGTGATTTGGCATCTGATGAATTAGGAGAGCTCACTTGACTAACATCCTGAGCCAAGTGGCTGGCAGGTGAGAGAGATGAGGCAAGCCTGCCCTCAACGACAGAGTGACTCTACATAGAAATAGTATTTGAAAGGTATGAAGTTTTATTTGGCTGCTGTGCACAGACGTGCCTTGTCGACTGTACAAACCTGGTTGAGATGGGTGTCTGCAGATGGGCAGAATGTCAGAGGTCATGCTCCCTGTTAGAACAAGGCGACTATGTCAATTTCTGGCACAAAGCTAAAAACAAATGGTAGAGTAGATGTCAAATGTTAGATACCTGAGATCAGAAAATGAGGCTCAGCAACAGCTGGAACAGGTTACTTAAAGATGACAGACCTCCAGGTTGCCTCTCCACTACATTTTTCAAAACGCCCTTACACAAAGCCTAAAGAATGGGTCCTCCTCTGAAGTATTGCCTATTTTAAAATAGTATCTTCTAATTTGATAGAGCTGCTTTCTGTCCTATCTGCTGATGCTGCTCATGAGAAATGCATTTTTCTTGCTACTGACAGTCAGCAGCTCTCTTGCAAACCACTGCCTACCAAACTGTAACCAGCTCCATGTGGCAAATCTGCAAAACCGGTGATGGTGCACGAGTTCTTCTGAGGCCACCACTCAGTCTGCAGCACCTTGCGACAGGTGGCCAGACAGAAGGACCTGGCTCTTGGGCGACAGTTCAGAGACTTGGCAGCATGAAGAAAGAGTGCTGCTCGCAAACTTTGTTGTCTCAGAATTACAGTATCCCAGCACATTATTTTAACAGTCGCTTTTCAAGACTGTGGCTTTGTTGCTCCTGGCCTCCATTACCAAGCCTGGTGTTTTCAGTTTGTTTCTTTTTAAAGCATATAGAGATAATGTACCTGCACTGCCAAGCACTAGGAAGTCTCAAAATATGGTTGGGGAGAGCCCAGCTTATGTGCATCCATGCATAACCCCCAAACGTAAAAATGATGTACTGGACAGTGTGCGTGAAATACCAGACCTCCCTCCAGCGCTGTCAGTGTGGTTCCAAGCCTGTCAATGTCTTCAGAAACCAGAGCCATCACGAATGCCCCATTAGTCAAGGGTTAGCTGGTCCCACAGCTGTCACTGTGAGTGCCCTGTCTGGGGCTCCATCTACAAAGCATTCACTTGCCAACATGAGTGTTTCATGGAGAAGGGGACAGTGGGGCAGCAGGACCATCTGCTTAGTTTCGAAGGACCAAAACAGGGCCAGAAAGTAATTACAAGCGTGTTAGGGGGAAGATGTAGCACAGGACCATGTTGCAAACCCCTTAAGAGAGAGTAGACCAAGCTGTGCTTGTAGCTGCACTGAAATTAACTGTGAAGAGCTTTATCTTCAGTGATGATACTCTGAGGTTACACTGTCTGAAAAAGATAAATATAACTTCAAATTCTATAATATTCTGTAGTCACGTTGAAGATAACCTTTTCTGTATGCGTACATAAAGCTATACAAAACCTTCACAATAAAAATCAAATGTACAAACTTACATTATATAACCATGGAAGTGAAAGACTGGATATTCAAAACTGGATGTCAAAAATCAGGATCATAAACCAGAAGCCAGACTTTCAAAAATGCTGAGCTACTCACTGAAGTCAGTGAGTGAGCTTAGTACTTTTGCTTCCTCACGTACATCTCTGATTTATATACTGAAAGATGTTTTCCTTAATTTCAACCTAAATCTCAATGGTTTCAGGGGGAATGTGCACTCTCAGTGACACTTACAATTCTAATCTTATAGCTCATATCCCTCTTGAAGCTATGGAAAACCTGGAATAATAATGCAAACCACCAGATACTGAAGTTTGACTTTTCTCATGGGTGTCATTCTCACAAAAGAAAAGAAGGAAAAAAAAGAAGAAAAAAAAAAATTTAGTGAGCAATTGTTTTGTTAAAAATTTACTTCTTGTTTCTTTGGGAAGGACGTTCCTTTCAAAAATCTAAACATTTTACTTTTTGACAAAAACCTGATATATAAGTTTTAAAGAAATTTAATTTTAAAAGCTCTAAAAGAAAACTATTCTCATTTTGCTGAATTCTTCATAGCAAATAAACTCTGTGCTCTCATCCACATGTGCGCATTTGCCCAATCTCTATAAAAGACAACAGAAGTACACTTTTATGCTGTACACCAGTGTTCTGGTGCATAAGTATTTCTGCTATCCCATATAAAATACACAACCAGGTTCCTTTACATAACCTCCTTGTTTTTTATTGCTTGTAAGCCTGAACTGAAGACAGTAGACACTATTTTGTTTTGAGTTGTTATAAATTTTGACATTTGTCTAAGGGGGTAATTTATGTACTGCTGTAGGACTGTTGTTTGAATTCCAACAGGAAAAAAATGTCTTGTTTTGAAAGAAAGGCTTGTTTAAAATCACAAATCTCATATGAGAAGCCAGATAATAAAGCCAAAAAAGGGAACAAAACCAATTCTTACAAGGTGGACCTCTAAGCTTTGAATTGCCTGATGTATGAGCTGTCAGAAATCCAAAGTTCACCATGTGCAGAGAAATGTTTTGTAAAATCCCTAAGTTAGGGCTTTCTTGGCAGGATGTATTTCCTGAGCAGCTTTTTGAAAAATTTCATTGCTTACAACTGTAAAAAGCTTTCAAAATGGTGCCTTTCTGCAGTATAAGTAGAAATGCCATGTTAGGGCCTATTTTCAACATTTTACTTGTGCTGCTGTAATCGCTTCTTTGCCATTTCTAGAGCTAATAAAGATGTATATCCTTTTGGTTCAGCTGTGCTACATGAACTTCCTAAACGTTTGGGGGGGGGGGGTTCTGTTAAAATTATTGAGTATTTAGGAAGTAGAATACAGCATCTGAAACCTTAGGTGGAAGGCCACCCTAGATCCATTGCTAAAGAGGTGGACCACCAGTGCTAGTTATTCAGTTAGGTAGGCTAACCTGAGTGGTGACTGACTTACAGTAATGTGAGAAAGAGTTATAGGTTTTAAGGCTCTATGTCCAAACACACTGAAGATACCTTCAGGTTTTGCTAGTACTATTTATTTGTGTGGTACGTTCAGCCCAACCCAGGAAGATAAGTATCAAGCACTAAGAATACTTCAAACCCAATCCTGTGTCTTAAATCAACTTCTGATTAGAGAAATGCTTTAACAGGATCCAGAACATGAATGACAAACATCTTTGGTCTGATTGTGCTTTTTCCGAACTCCTTATGGCAGTTTCCGAAGTAGAAGAGGGTTGTGGAAGAGAGGGACTGGACATAAGAGGTTCCAGCCCACCCCAAACCTGCACTTAGATGCGGTGTGGCCAGACCTGATCTCTGACGATGGTTAACCCACACTTCCATTCGCCTGCCAGAAGTCTCACAGCATCACAGCCAGCTGCATGCGAATGAGAAATGTGGGGAGCAGGAACTACAAAGAGAAAAGGCTCAGCTGATGCCTTTTTAAGAGGAGGGGAAGAGGTATGATAACACAGGAATGGGAGGAGTTAGGGGGGAGACCTGGTGATGAAGAAGCGTCGCCTACCTATTACTCCTCCACCACTACTTTCTCAGAGTATGTTCTGTGAGCTACTGAGGGTGTCCTGCAGCTTCATAGTAGCTTTAGCTTACCCAAAGGTCCACAGCAAAAGCTCTGATGCCTCTCCAGCAAACAGAAGATGGGCTTGAGCAATGTATCTTGTAGAATCCTGCACTTTCCAAGATGCACGTGGTCTTTCCGCTGGATTAAGAAGATACACGTATTCCAGCTCTGTGGTAAGTGCAAAGCTGGTTGTTAAGAAATGGGGATACAGCTGTAATGAGTGCAAGTTAGCTCTGTGCACAGCGCATTAGCCTAGTGGCTTACTTTTGTCCCTAGCTTTGTGTAAATTCTTCAGTATACCGTGGGACTAGAAGTGATGTTGTGAGCAGCAACCTTGTGGTTGTGTGAGCAGCTATTGCCTCTAATCCTAGTGAATGCTAAATCAAGCTCTGTCTCAAAAATAAATAAGCCTTTTGCATTCACTTCTCCCAGTGGCATGACTGTTTCAGATCCTCTCTGCTCAGCTGGTTAGAAACCTTATTTCCCAGCTGAGATGTAGTTATGGCTCTTTTATACTCAGTCTGAATTGAACATCTAGGAGAAATCCAGGACTCATGGTATATTCGGTGCCTGAGATGGAGTGTAATTGTACTGATGGAGCTGCCAAGGAGCTCTGCTCGATGGATTGAGGCGTTTGGAGAAGGGTGGTGCCCTTGCAGTTGTGAAAGAAATATTTCTCCATATCATCAAAGCATAAGCCTGTAGCTCAGCTGGTCCCAGTGGATGGTGAAGTTAGGAAAGATTCTCGTCTTCTAAGCCAAACTTATAAAACTTCCAAACATCTTTTGCCTCTTGAGCTCAAGTAACAATAGGCTTCATTTTCTCAGCTTCAGCTCTGTTCACTGAAACTAGAAGTATTGGTTCCCAGGGGCGAGAACTGATGCTAAGTAAAACAAGCTGTGTTCAATTACTGCTTTCTGAAAAGCAGGAGGAGCTTGGACAGTGCAAATGGTAAGGTTGGGTTCTTGATAAGAATTTTTTCAGAGCAGCACTGAAGGGCAAACCCCACAGGCCTAATTCAGCTAAACATCTTCAAGTCACATTCTGACCAAAAAAAGACTGGACAACTTTTCTGGGAACTACAGCTGCATCTTCAATTCCTTTAAAAAAAAAAAAAATCTTTTAAACATAGCATTTTCTACTGCATCTTATTTTGCCGTAGCATTACTGGTTGCTAGAGAGGGCTTAACTGAGGATAAGTAGTATATAGCAAGTCAGTGATGTTTGAGGATCAAGCAACACCCTGCACGCACCTGTGTTTCTCCCTGCACTTGCATGTTCTTCCAAGTTTGTGAGTTTTGCATCTCTTCCACCATTCCTGCTCCAGCTCCCTGCCCTGCACCTAAAGACTGAAAACATCCACTTAAGTCTGTTTAGGAGATTGTTATGATGAATGCATCAAGAAGTCCTGGCTTGTTGTTCTCTATATGGAGCCATGTGCATTTCATAAAAGGACAGGTTCTCTGATGGCCTCCTCTGCGCTTGCAGTAGCAGTGTTTTCCCATCCTCTACCCAACCTCTTTTGAACTGCTTTCAATATGATGACTGCTTCCCTGTCCTTCAAGGGCTTGTGCAGCACTAAGAGAGGGCAGCAGACAAGTTTCAGCTGGAGTGGCCCTGCATGTACCCAGGTGTAGTTGTCACCAGCTGGGCAAATAGTGCTGTCAAGGACACAGGAGCCAGAAGAAAGTGCAAGTCCCACTCTGAAAAGGCATGGCATTGCAAGGCTGAGAGATCTTGGGGGCGGGGAGTGCAGCAGCGGCGTTGTCACCCAGATTAGCTTACACTTCTGCACACGATGGGGACGTGCTGCCGTGATGTCAGATATGCTCTTTACCATTTTCCAGGATGGTTCCTAATCTCTGTGTCCTGCTGTATTTCTCTCTTCCCCGGGCAGCCAAGACAGCAGTAGCAGCTCTCTGTATCTCTTTGTAAATGGCAGCTAGGGCAAGGACCAGGCTGTATCTTTCACGAAGGCAAATATACTTTTTGTTCTCACACTGCCCATCTCTGCAGGCATCGTTTCAGAACTTTTAGGCTGTTCTGTGAGCTGGGATCCATCTGAAAGATTGTCTGTGTTCAGCCTGCCACTGGGAGCTGCCCATTTTGGACATTTGCAAGGTGTCCCCGGCTCTGCTGCCAGCCTTGCTTCGTTCTCAGAGAGGCTATTAGCACTGGTGGGGCTTTCAGACTTTGAGGGTGAGTTTTTAATCCAGCTGAAAGGTGTTCTTACTCTGAACACCTGCTTCTGATCTGTTCTTCACCTATCCTTACTGTCAATGAGGATGAGTTTTGTTCTGCATTGTCTGGAATGGCTGGATTTTAAGAACAGCAGAGCTGTTTTACTGTGTCTTGAAGCTCTGTGATTTTTGCTGCCCAACAGCCTTGTACTTTGGGGGGGAGTAATATTAGTATTTGAAGTTAAATCATGTAACTCTACAATTGTCAAAACACACATCTCTGTTTACTGAGTATCTTACATCTTAGTGCAGTTTTTAAAAGGCCTCTTCTTCTTCCAGTCAAGATGCCAGGGATAATTTCAGCACACATTCAGAGTCCTAGTTGAAAATACTGCTGATGAAGAATGCCCCTCACAGAGCTATGATAGATAGCAAGTTAAACTGAGTAGTTAGACTAAACTTTGCATAGTTCAGAGATTCCTATTCATAATGCTACTTATTGCTTTGTTGCTTACTTGTGGCACCTTTTAAAAACAAAACCAAACTTGTTAGCATAGTTATTAGGTTTTTGAAAATAAATGAAACAAACTCTGAAAACGCAGTAAGAGCTGTTTCACGAGGCAAACACTGACACAGTAACCTAACTGCTTATTCTGTATTCAAAGCACAGCACACACTCACACAAACCCTTGCTGCAGCTTACTGCAGCAGCAGCTTACAAGAGGGATCTAGAGAAAATAGTACATGACTATGCAGTGGTTAGCGATAACTGCTCCCCTCAGCTCTATGCTGAGCTTCAAAGCAAATAGCTAAGCCCTTCCAGCAAAAAGAACATGATTGTTGAACAAGTGTATGCCTTGGAGCCCACTCTTCCAGTTAAAAAAGGTATCCTTATGTTGTATTATTTCATTGTGAGGCTTAGTGTTGTGTGTTTATTTCTAAGAACTGCAGTAACTGTGGTTCCAGAAGTATTTGGTAATTTTTATTAATAATTGCAACAATTATTTCACCTGTCCCATTCATCTCTATCCCTCTCCAGCAAAGAGGAGTGAGGGTCATCCCCCATACCTTTTGGTCTGGGTTAAAACATTTCCCTGCATCAGGGGATGTGTGGCTTTACAAGGCTTCTGAGAGAAGGAACTGAACCTGGTTCTCTCACACAACAGACAAATTCTCAGACTGTTGAATTACTGCTTAAAAAGGGATTGGGAACATCACCACCACTCCCACCACATCTTCTTTTGCCTCTAGCTATGCTTAGCCAAGAGTGAACCACAAGAGGAAAGGATGTTAGGGTAGTAGGTAAGAGGTCTTGGTGGGAAGTGAGTGTGAGCAAGGTGTTAGTTGGTCGGTGACATCAGGCACTGGGGTGAGGCAGCTGAGGTGATTTTCATGGCTAAGGGATTTACCTCATGTCAGCTGGGCTGGTAACTGATTACCTGTGAAATATGGGGTAAAATGCATGACCCTGTCTGTATCTCTTTGCTTTGCCAAGGGGGAGGTGCCCACTCTCAAGACACAACAACTGAGAATAAACTTCAAGCACCTTTACCCTCACACTTTCAATGGGTTATCCTAAACTTACTCACAGACAAATATTGACTTGAGTCTTCTTTGCATGTAACCTCATAAAAATTGACCTTTTGTACAAAGAAATTCTTCTTCTCCCATGTTAAAGAACTCCTTTTTTAGATTTGAGATTTTTTAAAATTCTTGCCAATATAATACATACCGTCTATGAACCTGAACCTACAGAATATAATCATGCTAAAATCAGGATGGTTATATTTCTATTCCCCATAGTTTGAAAAGAAATTTCATGTTCTGCAACAGATCCCAACTTCCTCTGCTCTGTACTTTAACTGCTTGGACCACAGCTTTCCCCCATGCTGCTCCCTGAGTTGCAGCAGTAAAGCTATTTGTGAGGCTGGGCCACAAACCATATTGTAAATTGTTTTTTTAAAAGGGGGGAGGGGGGGCAGAAAACCACCCAGCAAAACCCACTTTTTTTTTGCCTCCTCCAACTACAGAGGGAGTCGGGTACTCCTATACAAAGTGAATGTCCCATGGGCAGTAGAGTTGTTTCAATTCAGTGACTTTTTACAACCACCCTGGACTCACTTTGCACAGAGCACAAGAAGAAACCAGGCATTCAAGGAGTGAGGCACCAAAGAATCACGGAGGTGGTCACAATATCTGAAATGAAATGTCATTGAAGGAAAATGATCAAAGCATGCACCCAGGGAAGATAGATGTAGACTGCCTAAAACAGCTGTGCAATTCTTTAGGGACTCAGTGGAGTTTTTGCTGGATCTGTGTTGCAATTGTTCTCATGGTTCATGCTTTGTAAATCCATAGCTTGCTCTAACTTGTAGTGGTGTGAACTTGATGAACTGCTGCTTGGGTCATTTGATATTTATTTTAGTAACTTAAACTTGGGTGCCTGACACCACCACCCCCACCCCCCCACCCCCCCCCCCACCCCCAATAAAATACAGCTCAAAAGCAACACTCCAGACTTTTCTACAATACAAATTTAATCCCATAGATCTGAAGATCAGAACTGAATAACAAACACAGAAAATATACTTGGAGAGAATAAAAGGATTAAACAAATAGCTTTCTATAGAAATAGTTTTTTAAAACCTTGTGGAATGTGATAGAAAACTGAGGTGCAGCAGTATGTTTGTGACCATCAAGGAGTGCAGTTCAAAGGGCTTAAGTGCATTCTGGAGGATTTTTTTAATAGGAAATTTTCAGGTCGCTTTCCTCGCAGTGCTGCGGTCTCTTCTGCTTTCTGATTGTCAGCTGTTGAAGGAGTGGCTCTCGTTCCCAGATCTCTGAATGTGTTTGATTTGGGTCCCTGCTCCAATTTCCCAGCTGTTACTTGAAGGCCATTTTGAGGTTTGGAGTATCTTCTCTGCCTCACTTGTTGAGCCCACAGAGGCCTCCAAGAAAACTAGGAGATTTGCCAAAGCATACAGGGTCAGAGGGAGTCCCCAAAACTGTGGTCACCCTTGCAGAAACAGCAAGCTTGGCAGCTGCAGCCCTGGTAGTCCTGGGAAGCAGAGTTGTTTGTTCGTCCGGAGAATCAAGAGCAGCACCATGAATCATTTTTGCGTGGGTAGGACTTGCAGCTCATCTCACTCGTGTCAGTGGGCCCCATCTCTGCAGTGTCCAAATAGCTCAGCCTGAAAAATCCCAGGCACTGCATTACACTCGCTGTCGAACCCTCCCCTCGTTTCTCTCAGATCCTGCAAGTGCTCCTGTCCTTGCCAGAAGCTTGAATGTTTGTTGGACCAAAGAAAATGGAGAAAAACGGAAAGAAGAGCGCAGTGATGTTCTGCAGTAGGACATCCGAGGCGTTAGACATCCAAAAACCTCAGTGGATAGATAGGCATGCTGTCTTTCAGATGACAGTCTTGCAGCGTGTTAGGGTTTGGGAGCTCTTTAAGCTAAAGGGTTAAAACAGATGGATTCAAAACAATACAAAACCAGTCACTATTCCCTTTGCATTCAGTCATAGGATTAGTTGGAAGACACTGAGTGATGTCCAGCAGACAAACAATTGTTGGCCCTGTCCTAGGATCACGCCCTGTGTTAATTACCAGTAGTTAGGCTGTGTTAAGTTGTGGTTATAGCAGTCATGTGTGCCATCTGAAGACAGCTGTGCTGTGTCCCCTCTTGGAATGCATTTGATGGATTATTTCAGTTTCTGCTTTTGAAACTATTAGAAAAGTGAAAACATTATACCTTTCTGCCTGCTATATCATCTAGCCAGGTTCTTGCCCAAGCAGTGCTAGTCTGTTCAATCTACCTATGGCTGTTACTAGGTGTGTGCATCTTACATGTCATCAGGTACAAAAGACTCACGGTAACTCTTATAACTATTATTAAATACAGACCTTTTAGTGGTTACCACTGTAGTAGTATGGAAGACCATCCACTGTCATCTTCCAGAGACTTATGATGTGAGAGGTGTTGTTCCTTCCTCCTTTTAGGCAACATTTTAACTTTATCAGCTGCTGTTAGCTGTATCCTATTTTTTTTATATTTACTGACTCCTCCTATAGACCAATTACCCTCTTACTCATCATTTAGCTGAGTTTTATATATATATATAGATAGATATATATACACACACACCTTTCCCCTCAGCCCCAAGCAATACTGCACACCTATTTGATAATTTTGGGTGGGCCTTTTGTGTTTTATAGCATGAGAAAACAGGCCACCCAAATATTGTAGTAATTAGTGTTGCAGCATTTCTTACATAAAAATCTGAGTTTGAGGCTCATGGGATGGCATGCACCTTGGAGCATTCATTACTTCAATGCATTATGATATTTCCTAACTTAAAACCAAAATAAAATCCATCTGCTGACACCACTTACTTCTAACTTCACTGTATCTAGCCAGACCATACTGAAATAATGCATAAACCTTGTTGTGGAGCCCACGGAAAGTGAGTGAGATCATCGGAAATTCAGCCCAGATTCGGTTAGGACCTGGCCCCAGTTTACTTGATTCACAAACTCCGCAGCATGGCTGATGAACACTGTGTACTATTATCCATGTACAAATTGCCACATGAAAGGGCAATTTTTCTCTTCCTTCCATGAAGCTGTTCTTTCTTAAGCACTGTGGCACCTTTTTTAGACTTCCTCTGGATGTCATTGGTGAAAATGAGAAGAACTGTGTACAGGAAAGCTAGAAGAGAAATTTTAGTGTTTGAGGGTGATCTTAGGAACTGAGTAGGAAGCTCAGGTGGTAAACTGGGAGAAACAAGAAGTGACCTGTATCACCCAAGCCTCTGGGATTAAATGCCAGGAAGTTACATGTTCTCCTCCTGGCTCTGCCAGCTCAGAGCTTTTGTCTGGAAGTAATGTCGGCCTAAACTGTTCCCTTCTGTCATCGCTGATCCCAGCTCCTTCTTCCCATGTTGTCCTTCCTCCCCTCACGTGCACACATTTGTTTTCTCAGTTGTAAACCAGTTGCAACTCAGGGGCTAGAATAAACTCCCCTTATTGTTTTGCAGGATGGTTCATTGTTGCGGTTCCTGATCCCAACCCGTGCATGCTCAAGTTGGGAAGAGTGACAGTATGGAGCAAGGCTGGGAACTCCCTTAGCTGGCACTAACTCCACAGGACAAGGCCTGTGGACTGGTGGTCTGAACTACCACCTACCTATGGGCCTGTTGTTTTATGTTCTGTCCCTGCTTTCCCGCTTCCTAAAGCCACAAGACCTTACATGTGACCATCCATCTCGGAGATGTTCGGAGGATTAAATAGCTAATACTGCTTCAGGCCGAGATTTCTCAAACTGATACTAGGCTTTTAAAATTGACTTAGGCCTGAAAAGTCCCAAAATAAGGCTCTGAATTTTAGAAGTATAGCAAGTTTGACAGTGATTGTATTGAAATAAATAGATTTACATACACTTCCAGAAGCCTGGATGTGATTGAAAAAACTCTGTTTCCTGATCATTTGAGCTTTCATGGATGGTATTTACTGTCACTCTTTGCCCCCTGTTTCTCAAGTTGTTTAAAGGGATGAAAGAAAAAACAGAAAAAGTATCCTGCATGAGCTTTTAAACAGAGAAATACAAGCCTCCTTAAAATGGATTAGCATAATGTATTTAAAATTTCAGAGAAATACAGATTTTTGGCTTGCCGCACAAAAGAGCAGAATTACTGTTAGCACCTTTAATCCAACTCTGAAAAGCATGCTTTATTATATGCTGTCTACTGATGCCCCAAATATCCATCTTCAAAAGTGAACTTTTCCATTTCTAATGAGAACAGTGATCAGAATGGCCCCAGCACTCCCCTTCTTCCCATGTTCCTGCTTCTTACTGCATCCAAACCAAATAAAGACATTAATGAGGATCAAATCCAAGTCAAGCTAAAACCTCAGTTTTTTCTTCTTTACAATGCGTGGTTGGATTAATTTGTGAGACTATTGTCTCTTTTTCATCCTTATTACGCTGTTTATCAGCTGATTGAGCTGTGCTTGTATTTGTGGGCAGAGACCAAGAATGGAAAAGATAATCTTCAAGGTGCCTGAGAAATTAAGACTGCAGGATCATTCCTGTTTTCCACACAAACCCTGCTATAAGACTCATGATCACGTGTCTGGAAATATTTGCTTTTGACAATGTGATAAAGATACTTTTCTTTCAAATAATGAAAGAGATAATTAATTTTTTGCCTAGCAGAAAAAAGATCTACCTGACTTAGCAGGCAGCAGAACAAGCTGTTTACACTTGCAGAGGAAGGAAATATGTAGCTCACATTTTGCACTTCCATCTGCTGCCTTTACTTTGGTGAAAGGCATGTTTCAGGTGGAAAAAGTAGTCCAATGTTTGGTTTCCTGACGCCTGGAGTGCAGAAAGAGTTAGGCTGATGTCTTGTTGAGAGGAATGGGCATGAATAAAAATAATGGATAGGCCTTACGTGTCTGATTTGTATTTGTTTGTGTTATCATATTTGGGAGCATTTTTGTTATAATTATAAGCACATCCTAAAATAGAGCAATTTTATCAAGTGTGAAAATGAGTCAGGTAACTACTTCTAAGCAGTGCTGGAGCCATCTTAATGCAGGGCAATAATTTGCACCTTTGGAGTGCAAAAATTGGAGCCTAAAAAAAAGGAGAGAAAGTTTTTGTAAAACGTTACCTCTTTGAAATGGCTGTCCTTAGCCTTTGTTCTACTTCTGAAGAGCAGAAAGAGCAGAGGAGTGGGAGATTAGCTAGAGTGATCAGCAGAGGAGGAGACGCTATGTAGGGTGGGCTGGGGCTGAGGCCCCATGATGTGACATGACAGTGACCTGACACCCTCCAGCTGTGAGTGAGATGTTCCTGCATGAGGCCAAGTAGCCAGGTCTCCTAGCCAGTCCTCAGCAGAAAATCAGAGGGACATTCACGTGCTTGTTATACTTTGGAAAAGGTGCAGCTGGTATGGCATGTTATCCGTTTTCCTCTTGTCCTTTTCTGTTGTTTCTTAAAGCATCCTTTGTACAGCTGCCCCATATATCCTTTGCAAGTGAGAAAGATTAGCTCATCTGAGCACTGAAAAGTTTATTTTTCCCAGGTTTGTAGGAAGATGCTGGAGCCAATAGTTATTAGTGACTCCTCACATTTGAGTTCCTCTCTTGTTACTGCCAGTCAGAGATCAACAGAAAGATTACATAATGAAATAACTCATTTCAAGGGGATTTAAGCTCCTACATACCTTTTCCAGGCTTTAGCTGGGTCTCAGCTTCCCATTTGCAACAGGCATTCCCATATCAAACGAATTGCAAATCTGTGATAATTAGGTGTTTCATAACTTATTGTAGAGGGTAGAGGCATCTAAATACAATGCATAGGAGGGGTCTTGGAGACGCAAGGTTATCTCCTTCTGTGTGTATCTACTTCTTCCTTACTGGGGATCTTGCTAGTTAAAAAAAGAAAAGAAAAGAGAGACAGAGAAAGTACCATGCCTGGACAGTTTGTTATGCCATTAACGTTACTAGAATTTTTTTTTTGTGACTAACATTTTACAGATTTTATGGAAAAAACAAAGTCTTTGTCACCTCCATGGTTCTAAGAATAATTTGGTGATTTAATTCCTTGGAAATATCTTTTCTTTTTCATGTGCTCATTTCCTCAGTCTTACTTTGAGAGAGAGAGACTTTTCAAAAATATTCCAAGAAATGAAGCAATACAGGACAAATGACTGAGGTTTTGGAATGTGGCGATGTATTTCTTTGGGAATCCTTGAAGCAAATGAAGTGATAGACAGAAATGTTTCACTGTAGCTTCAGCCTGGAGAACTTGTCATTTCAGAGCAGCTGGAGCATTGGCACAAGCTCCCACGTTATGTTTTTCCTTTAATCCGTTCATGATTCCCCCCAAATTATCCCGTTCTTTGGCTTAAAATGAAAATAGGCAAATCCACTATGCACCTAGAAAAACATAAAGCTCTGCTCCTTGCCTTATGCAAGCCTGTATTCACATTCATAAAACTAATTTGCTCCAACTAAGAATGTAGCCTTTAATCTGTTTTCAAACTACTAAAATGGAATAATCAAGAATTATTTATTGTCTAAGGTTCAGATGGATTTAAGTGCAAAGGTACCATAAATCCCTTCTCACTCTCTCTCTTTTCTCCCCCCCCCCCCCCCCTTTTTTTTTTAAATCCAACCAGAAGTCTCTATCCTTCCAAGCTTTAAACTCATCTTGTCTTTGGGGATTAAGGTTGACAAAGAAGTAGCTTTGAGGCTTGCTCCATGTTCTCTTCCTAAATATTTTTCATGGGTTTTGGTATGTGCTTTACACTCATTTTGTGCAAGTAAAAATAGCATGAAATAGTGTAGTCATGCAACCTGTCTGAGGTAAGATTTGTTTCAAGGTTTTCTTGCCCAAACTATGTACTGCAGGTGAGAATCTCTTCTCCCAAATGAAGGACCAATATTCATTTCAATATTTTGCTCTTCATATCTGCATGTTCCCCACTGCCGGCTGAGGATCCAGGAGAAAGCCGTGACTTTGGAGGAGACTAGAAGCCTGCTTAAAACAATGAGGACTGGGCTGCTTTTCCACTAAAGTCTGGATCATTTTGTGGGCTAGAGTTTAAAGAACACACATGAATACAGCTGATGCACTGGAATTAAAGCAGAAAAGCATGAAACCATGCTCGCCGTTGCTCATTATTAATGATCATGGCTGTGTTGGTGGTGTTTTGCACCCCTGCCAGCTAGCTTTTGAAGATGAACATGCCTAATTGGCTTATTGGAGGGAGGAAAGATGACAATAAGCTATCAGAGAGAGCAGATCCATGGAAAAATAACGATGATGGAAAACATGGTGAGTGGAAGGAAAGCAATTCGTAAGAGAAAGGTATTAGAGACCTTTCCTTCCTTTTCTCTTTTTCCCTCCTGAGGGTGGGGGAGTGTGTCCTTCCAATTTTCTCTGCACCACAGGTTTTTTTCCATTTCAAGGCCAAAAAGGACCATCGCAGTAAATCAGTCTGATTTCCTTTGTTGCATTATCTACAAAACTTCCCCAAATTAAGCCTCGATCAAAACCATGTGTGGAAGAGAAGGCAAAAGGAGCCACACCGTGAAAAATCAGCTGTTCCTTCTAGGCAAAGTGTGCGTGCTTCGTATAGTTGGCACATCCTAATGCTTGAATTTGGCGCAACTGCGGAGCCCTGGCAGAGGAACTGCCACTTGGTCAGGACAGTGGCTATGTGCTGAGGCAGTGAGACAGGAGGTGGCAAGGTAAGGCATGGGTGGCTGGGGTGCAGCCACCTGAGACAAGGCTGTCCCTTCTTCTGTATGTGTGTGTATAGGTCTGCTTACTTTCTGTTAACAAAAGGAAGACATGAAATTACATCATTGTATAGATAAAGCCATGCTGTGCTTAGAACTTGGCAGCTGCATGCAATTCTGGGCCAACCCAATTCAAATAGGCAGCGGAACTGGAATAAATATGGACAAGTGTGTCCTGGTTTCAGCTGGAATAAGGTTAATCTTCTTCCAAGTAGCTGGTATAGTGCTGTGTTTTGGATTTAGGAATGTTGATGACACACTGATGTTTTCCGTTGTTAAGCAGTGTTTATAATAAGTCAAGGACTTTTCTGCTTCTCATGCTGCCCTGCCAGCAGAGGCTGGAGGGGCACAAGAAGTTGGGAGGGGACACAGCCAGGGCAGCTGACCCAAACTGGCCAAAGAGGTATTCCATACCGTGTGACATCATACCCAGTATATAAACTGGGCAGAGTTGGCCAGGGGGCACCGCAGCTCGGGGATTGGTTGGCCATTGGTCAGCGGGTGGTGAGCAACTGTATTGTGCATCACTTGTTTTGTATATTGTAGTAGTGGTATTAGTCGTATTTTTAGTATTATTTTCCCTTCCTTTTCTGTCCTATTAAACTTCCTTTATCTCAACCCATGAGTTTTAATTTTTTATTTATTTATTTATTATTTATTTTTACGATTCTCTCCCCCATTCCGCCAAGGGGGAGTGAGTGAGCGGCTGCGTGGTGCTTAGATGCCATCTGGGATTAAACCATGACAAAGTGTAATACGGGTTATCCCAGGTATGAGATGTCTTCAGTACAAGGAAGAGTAAATAGAGTAGGACTTTTAAGGTTCCGTAAAAGAGATGATGTGGGGAAGCAGGTCTGTGAATTTGTGTATGGTTCAGAGAAAATGAATGGTGGATTCCTTAACCATTTTCATAGTTTAATATTTCTGTCTTAACCATTTTCATAGTTTAATATTTCTGTATTAAGCTAAAAAGCTTGTAGTGAAATCATGGTGCAGCAGCTTTAGACAAAAGTGAAGAATGTCTGTCTTTTTTTTTTTTTTTTTCCTTCTTCCACAAAACTTGTGATAATATTCTCATAACTCATTGCTGCAGGATGTATTGAAGTCCAGAACTATAAACAATTTTTTAAAAAAATTATTTTACAAGTCCATGAAAGATAGGCCTATTAGTGATTACCAAATGCTGTGGACCAGGATGCAATCTACACGTGCCCCTTGAAGCCCAAATTTGCTAGTAGCTAAGAGGGCATTGTGATCACAATTACTTTGTGACAAATACTTTATATAAATATCTGTTATATTTCGTGGGTGTCTTACCCTGAGCTTCTACTGTTTGTACTTTTAAAACAGGACACTAGGCTAGACGGATCTTTCGGCTGAGGCAGTATGTCAGATCTTATGTTCCAGGATCTAGGGGAATTACTCCATATACATTTAAGAGCCTTTCCACTGCTTTTCCCCTAAGAAATAGGTGAATTTTACTAGTTTCATGAAAATAAGGCTGACGGTCTTCTGGTTTTTTCTTCCACGTTTTCATTTCCTTTCAGTGAATTTATCTGTACAATGTCCTTTATTTAAAAAAAAAAACAAACCAGTACCGAGACTCAGAGACTTGATTCTAAGTAATTGCACGAAACCTGTCAGTCCCCAAGGCTTGTTAAATACTTGTTCAAAGTAGATTTTACAAACTTAGGAGCATATTGAGAACTCGCTTTCAAAGATGGGACTTTTCAGCTTTCATAGGAAAGCTTCATGAATCTTTGTGCTTCCCTTGGTGGCCTGAAGGATTAAAGTTAAGAGGGGCCACATTTCCGTTCTGGAAAAGCACTGTGAACTGTTGAATTTGCAGGGTATTTTGAGATAGCAATGTGCAAATAAATTTTAAGTGAGAAGAAAAATACGGACTACCTGAGTAGCTGAACTACATCTTTTTGGTTGCAGGCATAAACCATATCTTGGCTTAGACAGCAGCAACGCTGTTGAACCCTCATATCTATCTGAATAAATCCAAAGCAATGCCATAAAACTTCAGCTGTGAGTCATTCTGATGTAATGATCTACTCTGAATTTAAGGAGTATTTGGCCCACCAGTTGAAGGTCTCCTTTCAGCACTCAGCAGCCTGTCCAGTTCTGCTTCTCCCATTTGAGATTAAGAAGTATTTCCTCTATACTTGTTGTAGTTCTTCTTTTAAAGTTCATGAAGTGCATGTCTGGGAAGTACACAAAAACTGCAGGCATGGACTCACGTATCACTTCGTAGGAACGAAATCCACATTGAGGTCGCAGTTTCTCTAGCGATACTGACAGAGCATGCAGAGTGAGAAAATGTGATGCGGAGGTGTGTGCGGTGCCAGCAGCTCATGCAAATTAAATATTCAGTCCCTTTTATTTCACTTGTGTCAGTGATTTCCTCAGCCAGGCTTCAGTGGTTTTAAAAGTGCAGACCTGCTGCTTTCTTCATCACTTGCAGGGCCACTGGGACCTGCACTCAGCGTGCTCTATGGGAGTCAGCAGCTGCTTAAATCAGAGAAGGCATGTGGCTGATTGAATCACCTGTCATACTGATTTATGGAGCTCGAAGGTCATTTCTTCGTGGCTTGTAAGTGATTTTCTTTGGATGAAAAATATAAAAGAAGAAATTGTAGATGACCTCTTTATTAAGAAAAATGTAAAAATAATGAATAAAGACAGATTATATTTTTGGGGGTAATTCCAGTGGAGGAAAAAACCTTTCTCCCATAATGGCATCCATAGTTTAAAAAAAAAAAAAAAGGGGGTGGGGGGGGGGAATAGAAAGCCTCATTCACCACTGACAATATCTTTACAATGTACTGATCTATCTAGTGGTTTCTGACTTGGTGGTTAAGTACATTGCCACTCCTCTTCAGACTGAATTTAGGTACTTGCTCTGCAAGCTCTTGCCATAGGTTAAAAAAAGACTGCTTACAATGCATATGTAGTTACCTGAGTTTCTTGGTCTAGTTCTAGTGTTGCCATGCACCCAGCTAGCATCCAGCCCTTCATATCATGCTTGTTTTCAGTGCATAGTTTGTAGAGTAAAATGCTGTACAAGAAAAAGAAAGAGGAATCTGTTCTGTAAGAATAGAGCAGGCATACCTCAGGTAGTACTGCAAGAGATCTATTGCATTTTAATGAGGAATAATTTCTTTGTCTGGAAGAATTTATCTTTTTAAGCTTTTAATTGAAAAAAAACCCCAAAGATGAAAGGCTAAATAAAACATCTTCATTTATTTTCATTACACTAGTCTGAGTATGTCTGGAGAAGCCTTTTTTTTCTGGCATGCTAGAAGTCATGTGTAAGAGCAAAACTTGGCCTATTTATTTTATTCTTTATAAAGGCTTTTCCTCATGCCTTTCATTCCTTTCACCCATCACTCCTGAGTAGGAATGTTGTTGATCGCATGGATAAGACTGAGAGCAAAAGTCCATGAAGACCCACGAGTGCCAAGTTTCACCCTTGGTCTCCAGGTATCACATGCATCAAATACTGCTTCTATTTTTGTGGAAGCAAAAAGCTTTTCAATAGTGAGGCTCCTGGTCACTGAGTAATATAGAAACCAGGGCAATGCCAAGGCTGTTACCCATCAGGAATCCTCAAAATAACCAGAAATGCCCCCATGGGAGACTCGGAGCTAAAATAAGTTAAAGCTCAAACTATGCAGAACAGATTTCAGAAATCCAAATCGCAGTTTGCAGAACTGCAGTTCTGGTGCAAAGTCTGGGGCTTTTTCTGCTTTTTCACCTCACTAATGAATCAAACATTGTTTTCTTGTCACACACCAGGAAATTTTGTTCCACAGACCTATGCAGTTGCTGCCTTAGCAGCTGAGCTTCATTTTAGTTCTGGCAAAGGAACTAGGTGGATCCACAGGGAAGAACTGCAGAAATCCAGAATTTATAGAACTGCTTACAGCTCTGCCACAAAACTCTGACAGCTCAAATTAAAAGGGATGGATTAACTGTACCAGCATATGCCATTAATATAGATTTATTTCTTTACCACTTTGCAGTGATAAGTCAAAGCTGATAAAATAAAATAAAAAAAAAATCATCCTTTCGAAAGGGCCGATTGTGAAGCCTTAGTGATTCCTCTGAATGACAGCCTCTGGGACCGCAAAGTCAGGCAAGGTGGATGAACTGATTTTAAATGCATAGTAATTTTTACCTTTAGAGACAACTCAAATCAATGTTTTCCTTTTTTACTTTCCAGAAATGTTCATCATAACTTTTCCATTATTTTATGTCCTTTTGAAATTCTAGGTTCCAGACAGGATGAGAAACAGAAGTGCAGTAATTCTGTGAAAGAAATGGTTGTTCCAGCATTTCTGGCTTCTCGGGGAGGAAATAAGTAGTATTATATTTTCCATATAAAAGAATAAATATATGCTTCCAGTTGCAGTGACCTTTCAGATTAAGTGAACAAGACAAAAGCAAAAAGCAACATCTTCCTGAGAGGGTGGATGGTGTTGGCCTGATTGCTGCTGTCTGGAACCCTGCTAAATAATTTATGCTTGTTCGAAGTGGATGTACAGTGCTACCAGATTGCAGGGGCACGTTTACGCTCACTGCACAGGAGTTCAAATGTCAACATAAGGCACCAAACTGAGGGGAAGAAAAAAAAAGTGGAAGGAGGAGGGGAAAAAAAGGAGAGGCAGACTTTTTTTTAAGGCAGGCAGTGCACCAAATGAACCTCCACCTGCCTCCTGAACTTCTGCATCTGTAGGGATTCAGGAAAAACAACTTTGGGCTGCTTCTTACACTCCCTGCAATTGTCTTGGAAAGTCCACAGCCCATTTGCTACAAACCCAAGAGACCTGGATAGTTTGGATAGACATAGACATCCAGGTGCTTACCTGAAGCAAGGTTGCACTTCAGACTTGAGTTATGTTTTTAAGACTTGTTTCCTTTTTCCCTCTTCCGTGCCAGATGTTGCAAGTGACTTGTAGGAGGGTGGGAAGGCACCTCTCTCCCCATCTGCCCACGGAAGGAGCTCACAAGGCCCTGCTGCGGTGGAAGGGCCACCAGCTGGACCTGCCATTAGGAGCACATGCCTCCTGGCAGTGCTTTGCCCTAGGAGGAGCCTTGCTCAAAGGGACGTGCCGCTCTGTTCCGGGCAGTTCCGTACCCTCGCTGGAGGTCGCCATGTGCCAGGGGTGTCTGGTCGACTGGCAGCTGCTCAGCCAGACCTGACGCGTGGGATCTCAAAGCTGAAGAGAGACCGTGGTATTTTTATTACAAGGGGAAGTACCACTGTAGAAGAAGCCAAAATGTCAAAGGGATGAGGCTCTTGCTCAGCATGCGGCAGATTCTCAGTTTTACCTGTTCTTTTCCAAAATAAGCATGTCTTGGGGGGGGGGGGGGCGCCAATGAAATTAAGTTTTCCTCATTTCCTGAGCAAAATCCAAACATCAAGTAATTACAATTTGCTTTTGTTTAAATTAAAAATACAAAAAAGTCATGCATACGTATTATGTTCATATTGATATATATACTTTTAGTTCTTACAATTATGTTTGGCTTTTATCACAGAGTAGTTTTGCTTTATTGTCAGTAGCCAGCAATAGCTGTTCAGCAGCCTGTGATAAAGTCTGTATAGCACTGCAGGTCTCCTTGTTGACCTTCAGACATTTTACATTGATAAGAAGTTACTATTTTCTTTATCTTGCAGATGAAATACAGATGGTGGGACAAGAAGTGTCTTTTTTTGTTCTTGTTTTGTTGTTTCTTTTTTTTCCTCAGGGTTGCTCAAGGAGCTGGTGCAGGGCTGAGAATCATGGTCATACAAACCATGCCCAGGAGCGTGGTTCTCCCCAAACGTGGCTGCTGCATTTCAGCAGTGGATGAAAGCAGAGGAGATTTGCTGCCTCTCTGAGGAAAGTCCTGCAGAGGCATCCTTTTGCAGCAGTCTGTGTTAGGGAGAGAAAGGTAATTAAAGCATTTAAGGTATCAGCACAGAAAGCTTCCTTACTGGTTACTACTTTGTAGTTTACATGAGCCTTTAACAGATATAATTTGGCTATGATATTTGCTGTTTTGAAGTATGGCTTTGTGATCAGTGACCTTAGTGGAGAGCAATGCTCTTTTTCTGTGTGTGGTAGGGTTTGAGGAGAAAGGGTTGCTCTGGTTTTTGTCCTGGGAGAGCAGCATGTCGGCAGCAGACCCAGAAGCATTTTGGAATAAGAGCCTAAAGCCCTTATGGATGACAACTGCTACGTAAATCAAAGGTAGTGAAGATATGATAAGATAGGAAGTAATAAATTCCGGAAGTAAGCTGGTCGGCTTGTATACGAAGTTTGGTTTAGATTTATTGTAGTATTTATGTTGTGGTGTAAAAGACCGGTGCACAAAATCACTTGACAAGCAGTTCTCCAGAGAAGTGGTTTCAGTCTATGTTTGGCAGAGCCCTCATGGCCTGTGAGCTACTTCTGCGGGGATCAATTGACAGGTAAATAAGAAAGCAAGGTCCTGTCAATAAAGTGAAATTTCAGTCATCAGAAGGCTAAACCACCACTAAAAAAAAATGTTAGGAGGCTGCAAATCGATTTAGTTGCAAATCTTTAACCTCGTGTATTCAGTGCTAATGTAGGTTTGTAGGAGGGTAGCAGGTGGTGGGGAAGGTTGAGTATTTTCAGGGCTAGACCATGGCATTTTTTCTCATCTGAAGGAAATGTAAGGAGCCAGTATCTCATAAAGCCCAAGTACAGTATCTTGCTGTTGGAATTGTTGAACTGGAGATGAAGTGGGTTGGTATTATGCAAAGGTTCCTGTTGTACCAGGATTTGTGACATCCGGATTTTATTTTTAGCACTGTGCAACTTCAGGCAAGTCACCTTCTTTTAACAAGCTTTTATTTCTTCCCTATAAACCAGAAATGCTATAGAGAGATATTGTGGAGCAGAGTCACCTCAAAACAGACTTCTTTCATCCTCCAGCTCAGGGAACCAATCTTATGAAGCACTTATCCCACAGAGAGTGGGAGGCATTCATAGCTCTCTTAAATATTCCTTACATTAGAGGTAATGGTGACTGACAATTCTTCATGATCCATGTTGTCATTCCAGGAGCTGATATAGTAGCTGAGGCTGAGATAGCAAACCAAATCAGCAGAAATGAATTAACATTTTGTCAGAGCCATATCTGACATAGTGTTTGCCAGTTTAGCTTCCTATTGCATGACCACTTTCCTGCAATGTTTTGGAAAGGCAACAGTAGCCTTGAGAATGAGCGCTTCCATAGTGGAGCTGTAATTTCTATTTCTACAGTCATGTAACCTTCTCTGAAACTAAGTAAAGCCCTGCTATGGTGTTAAGTGTACTTGATTCTGATCAGAAGGGGAACGCTTGTCTGTATTTGAGGAGAAGGGTCTGAAGAAAATCCATTTAGCTTTGATTGGAAAAAACAGTAATGTGTGTTTGGACTAACGTGTATTAATTTATTTTTTAATTACTATTCCTTGTCTTTATTTTTATTACATTTCTTCCCTTTTCTTTTTCATTCAGTTCTGCCATTAAGTGTTCAGACTAATTCATGGAACTTGTACCACAACATATACCACCAAACTGCCTGGTGGAGCAGTAAACAGCTCATGAGGGAGTTATCTACAGTAGCTGCGGAAACCATGCATCTTTCCCTGTGTAATTTGGCTATTTGGACTACATAAATAGGGATGGGACAGGGCAGACTGGAAGGTACTGTTCTCTTGACACTCAGATTAGCTGAGCCAGAACCAGTTTCTTAATAAATCATTAATTTCATATTGCAAGAAAGAAGCAACGTTGAGTTGCAAGTGTCTCTGCATTGCTGCTTTCTTCCAGGATTTCTTTGCAGTCACAATGAATTCCATGTGAAATATAAAATAGTTGTTTTTTATGGATAAAAAACTATTCTGGATTTCAATGGATGTTCTATGCATAGGAAAAAAAAAAAAAGTGTGCAAGGGTTAAATAAGTCATTATTACCATGTACACTGTAAGGAACTTATGTAGGAACAAGTGTCAGGTAGTTCTCAATGCAGTGTTTTGCCAGAAAAATTTAAGTGAATTATGGAGTCATTTACAAATTCTTTGATGGTACTGGCAGCAGGAAAGTCTGACCTGTGAGATACAATGCATCCTTTAAGCTGCAGCCAAAGATCTAATTAATAATATACCCAGCTGCCGCAACCGCAATCTGCCCTTCTGGGCCATGTAGCTTTATAAGAAGTAACCTGTTAACATAAAAAGTCAATATGTGTTTTCTTTCATACTAATATGCATTTCTTTCAGTCACAGAGCCAAGGACCAGGACAGCTGGGTATATAGGATTCTTCCTCAGTGCAGGAGGAAATGCAGAAATCTTCTTGAGGCCCCTTCCTAACTGACTTTTCCACGATTTCCTCTATGTGTGACTTCTGAAGCAAGAACAATGTTTTTGCATAAATAATTGCCCTGAATTCACTTTTGGGAGGTATCTAGAGGACTTGAACTTGGCAACCGATAAGGTCATCAGTATTTTCTGCATAATGATCTGCTTGCCAATGTTTAGGTGGTGCTTTGGTCATCTGTAGACTTGACTGTGGATTTCTATCCCTGAAACAGGAAGCCCATGTCCTAATGTGGCACGGACTAAACATTTTACACCTAATTTAAGGAAACAGATGATCTCTTTGAGGATGTAGTAGGCAGGAGTTGGTTTTTATGTCAGTGACTGGCAAAATGCTGCTGCCATTATAGTCTTACCTATTTAAATTACTTTCCATGGCCTGGAATGAGGGATTTCCATACCATAGTGTAGATTGTCAGTTTTGATCCTTAAAATGGACAATAATGGTGTAGCAAGCCTACTAATGATAAATCCAACACAGTCTACAGTACATAACCAAGCTCCAGAACAACTCGGCCAATTTTAGAATGAATTCTGATAGATGTCATGTCCTCATCGGACCTACTCTGGTATTAATACTGTTGCTTAATACAACAGCAGGAAGCAGAAAGTCTGTCCTCATCTGAGCTGCTCTAGCTCAGGCTATCCAAGGGGATCCTCCTCTGCCAGCTATGCCACAGGACTGTAGACTTGGGCAGAGGGGGTGAAACTGGAGAAAAATCCAAATGTTGCAGTCTAAGACATTGCTCCTGCCAGCTGTTTTCCAGGCTGGGCACCCCTGGCAAGGGCTTCAGCAGCTGGTGTGGCAGAGACAGGGCTGCAGGATCCCACATTAACAGTGTACCTTGCCCAAGGTAATCAAGTTGTTCAGTGATTGACTGAGAGGATGCTGCCGCTTTCAGAGTGCGTTTTGTTTCTAACGCCTCAGGGATTTCTATGTAGCACCCCATCGCCTTGCAGGGAGGCAGCTTTGTGCGGTCAGTGCTCAGCACTCTGGGGTCCCAACTCCCACTGGGCCCCCAGGAGCTTTGATGAATATTGATAATTAATCACACTTCTGTGATTTTTTTTTTTTTGCCTGCATGTGCATCATGCCCCTCCTTTGTTGGCTTCTGTAGGCATAACCTCAGCCTCTCCACCTCCAGCTTCCATGCAACGGGTCTCTGACACTGCAGAAGACTTATTCCAGCTGTAAGTAAGGATGAGACCGGGCTAAACATGCTCTTCCATGCAGCACAGAGGTTCGTAGGGAGAGTTTTCCAGAGGAAGTGTGTCTGTTTATAAGGACCTGGAGTACACTTCAGTTTCAAAACAAGTAATTCTAGACTTACTGTTAAGGTTGCAGTGCTATCCTGGACCTGGTGAAGTCTTTTGATAGTTGACTGATCTACTGTGAGAGGTTGGGATTTAACCCTGGAGACATCTGGGATGATTTTACAAACTGTGTTACTTGGAGAGAGGAGTAACTGTGATATGGGGAGCCTATTGCAATGCTTTTGGCTGGCAGCAAAAGGAAAAGGCTGGATTTGGTTTCTACAAACCTCTAGCAAAGTATTGCCCTGGGCTGTTGCCCAGAAAACTGGCTACTTTTAAATAATAAGTCCTCCTTTTGGAGCCAAGATTACTGATTACATGAGACCCTGGCTGTTTCTCTCGTACTGCTTCCTTCATTCCAATGCACACGATGTGTTGATGTCAAGTCTTGTAGCTCCATCGTGGTGTAGCCCGGATTTGGCTGTGTGGAGGGAGCCCTCACCAAGTGACTGTTAACCCTGCGGTGTGAGGCTGCTCTCCTCTGCTTGCTGCACCAGTGAGGTGCTTCAGCTAGCTGCTCCCCACTGCTGTCATCATCAGGTGCTTTTATTCACTGCCTACTCCCATGAGTTGTTTCCCAGTTGCCTTTAGTGTGAAGCGGGCGTCCTGTAGCCCTGGGGACCCATAGATGCTCCTTGCTCTAGCTGGAAGACCAGTGTCTTGCTGCTTATCCCTTGTTCTGGGGTTTCTGTTCCTGCAGGCTATAAGCCTTGGAACCATGCCGTAGCACGATTCGGCACATTCAGGAACGGCTGGCTGTTTCACGTGTTATTTTGCTGACTACAATTTGCTCAGTTTTATGGCGTGGCTCCAAGACCTTCCAGACCCCACTGGTTTCTCCTCATCCTCTCCCTTCTTCTCTACCAGTGGTCCCACCCTTCTTGGTGCCTACTGCTCTGCAGCTTTCAGGAGGAGGACATCCTTGCTCACTAAGCCTCAAGCCATGTTCTGCTATTTTTCAGATGGCTTTCCCTGAGATATTCCCTTTTTACTTCTTGGATGCTCTTCCTTCCCCTACCCTTCATCTCTGTGTGCTGGGGAGCCCTCTGCATACAGAGTAACTTTTGCAGGCTGGGTCCAAACTGTGTCAGTGAAAGCACTGAGGCAATTTTCCCATGTAATAAATACACCTCACGTGATGCTTAAATCAGATTAGAATGGTGCCCAAGGTGTGTTTTTTAATAAACAGGAGAAGAAAATCCTATCCCACCCTACCGCCTCTCCCTCCGGTTATAGAGTATTTCTTTTAAGTTTGTCTTTCAAGACAGCTTAAAAATGGTCTTTTGGCCTGCTGATTCCCTTTCATCAAGCAGCAAGAAAACCACTCTGGTCCTTTCAATCCTGGTGAGCCTCAGTGTATCTAGTTGCAAATAAAGAATTCTCCTTTTTTAAAATTTAATCTGACATCGACATCCAAGTGTTAAATTCAGCCACAATTCAAAGCAAGGAAGACTCTAATTTATTGGTTAAACTGTGCTGTGGGAATGGTACACTATTTGCTGTTAGTATTAGCTGAGTGGTATCCCTGGA
This sequence comes from Astur gentilis, assembly GCF_929443795.1. Lineage (NCBI taxonomy): Eukaryota > Metazoa > Chordata > Aves > Accipitriformes > Accipitridae > Astur > Astur gentilis. Next base: position 6,192,585 of record NC_064893.1, on the reverse strand, counting down.
CGTGTGAAACGGGTGTGTGGTAGAGTAAAAATGGCAGTAAGTGTCTAAAAGACCTCCAGCTGAGAACTTGTATCAGGTATCTCTGTTTCGTTTTATTTTCCTTCTTCCACCTTAAAACTCGTCTGTTGTAAACTGGCATAATTCTATTTGGGTCATGGCGAGGATTAAAGGAAATATTCTACTTTTTTTCTTACCTACGCGGAGGAGGAGTTTCAAAGCCTCGGCCGTGCTTGGCATCCCTGTGTTTTGGGTCTGCCTGAAGGACTTGGAAGGGAAGGCAGAGAGCGGACCTCGGGAGAGTGGGGCAGGGGTAACTCGCTGGCCGGGCTGGCAGCAGGGCAGCGGGAGGACTGAGTCACAGCCCTGCATCCTCTGCCTCCCAGCCAACGCACCTCCCTCTCCCTCTCTATAATACAGGGATTTTTTCTGATCCCTCAGTCAGCACGGTGGAACAGCAGTCTAGCCTCAGAGGGAACGTGATGTGCAGCACTCAGGCATTTCTTGCTTGCTATATTCTTCTATATTACTTTTTTATGAAGTGCTTTTAGTTTCAAGGAGCAGCTGACAAAACAGAGGCTAGCTTTGCTGAGAGGAAGCCTTTGCTACGGGAGCAAAGCTCATGCTTACTACAGTCTCAGCTTGAACACGTTTGGTTTTGCGAGCTGGCCCACAGAGGGCTGCTTGGGGAGCGACCCCTTGGGGAGGTGATGCTGGTGGCCCTATGCCGGCGGCAGACGCGATGCGCCACCGTGCCGGCGGGAGGATTTTGGCAGCAGGCAGCATGCCCTTTGCCTGCCTGGCCTAGCCCTGCAAGGGGGCTAGGCTGTGACCCTGCCCTCTCTCCAGGCGAGTTTTGCTGGGTGCTAGCGTACCCAGGACGTGCATGCCAGCCCCCCAAGGACAGCCTGGCTGGCTCCTGCAAAGAACGGGAAGAGGGAGAGGGGGCAGGCTGGTGAGCCATCCCATCTCCTGCCTTTACCTGCTCTCAGTACCTGTCTTGGAAAAGGTGCCACACAGTTGTGGAACATTTTATTTCCCCGTTGTGCGTGTGTCGCCCCAAAACAATGTGTGGTTTGTGGAGTCTGATGGTCAGGAAAGGAGGATTTGGAAGGTAAATAGGAACTTAAAAGAACTTTTCCTATTGCGCAGTGCTGAGGGTGACTGGGGGTGCCCCAGGAAGATGTCCCATGACTGCACCGACACCCCTGTGCCCACGTGTCCCCGCACCGTTGGGCAGCAGAGAGCCTCCGCAGCACCGCCCCATCCCTACGCCCCGGCCCTGGCTGCAAGAAACCCTTTTCATCCACACCCCCCCAATGCTCTGCTTGGGCTGCCCAAGCAGACCTGTCTTCTCTGCTAAGCTGGGGGAAGAAGGCAGAGCTGGTGGCATCCCCTTCATGTTGCCGTGAAGTAAGGTTTAGGTGAGATACGTGCAGTAGCGTAACGCAGGCAAGGAAAACGCTCTTAATGAGCGCAGGGGAAAGCCCGTGCGTGATGGGAAGGCAGAAGGGATGGGAGGAGGGATGACTTTGGGGCAGGCGCTCAAGCTAAGGATTTCTTGGCTATTTTTGTGCTTTAATTCCTATACTTAAAAATGACTCTGTTGTTCTTCCTCATATATAATGGGCCCCATGAGAAATTTCCTAGGTTAACAAAACATTGTGCTTGCATAACATCACTTTTGCAATATGTGCTTCTCCCCAGTGAGCAACCTGGGGAGCAGAAATGTTAAATGCTGCAATTGTCAAAGGACTTGCCTTGATCAAGGAACCCAAAGAAAACAGACTTTCTCGTGTAAAACTCCAGGAGCGCAGCTCAAGACGATAGAGACAGTCGAAGCCTGACTCCACGTTTTACAATGCTAAAAGCAAGGGTTGGCTCACATGGGGTGCAGGGAGTGCTTTGCCACGTGCCAGACACTCGTACATCGGAGGAGGGCCTCATCCATGGAAGTCTTTGGGGTTTCAATAGACTGGAGTGTAAAGCCACTGGTGGAATCAGGCCGGGTTGTACGTGGACTCTCAGGAGCATGGTATCCTGTGCCATGGTCCTGGGTGAGATGAGCAGCCTTGTCTTGAGCTCCCTGTCCTGGTCACCAAATATATTCTCCCACTGAAATACCATCAAATAGGGACTACGTGTCTGCATGTAGCAGCGATAGCAATCTGCTGCTTTCTCTTGTGGATGGAGACATGGCCTTTCAGTGCGGTAAATAATATGGGAATTACAAAGTTACTGCAGGGCTAAGCAAGAATGTTTTGTTGAAGAAAAAAGAAAAAAAAAAAAAGAAAAAGCAATAAAAGGGATAGTCAGGGCTGGCAAAATTGCAGTGTGGGAAGGATGGGAGACAGAATTCAAAGAGCATTTGGTTCATTAGCAGGCAAACATGCTGTGACAGCTCATTGTGAAACAAATGCTTTTCTCCATATGAAAATGCAGGTGTTTATTTAAAACAAAGGCTCGGGCTGAAATTACTTTCTGTGGCTGGCTGCCTGGGTATATGTGGCGTCCTTGGTAATCACTGCTTTACCTGTTTACTCAGGAGCAGGGAAATCTAATGCCCTATAAATAAATAAATGTATGATCGCTCTGTATTTGTGCAGCACGTGGCACAATGGGGACCCAGGGTTTCTAGGGACTACTGCAGCATAAATAATAACAGTAGGATGAGTACCTTGCTGTGAGAAGGCCTGGTTTGTTTTAAATTAGGTCTTTTATGGTAGTTAGGTGAATCATATTTTTTTAATATATAATTTTGAGCCTGTATGATTCCCCAACTCAAAACAGTGCATCTTTTCATTGTTTTTCTCTGCAAAGGGCGGATATATTTCAAATATTCAGTTACTCCCAAAATGATATGCAGTATTTCTAGGCATGGTTTCACCTGGACTCCAATATAAAAGATACCCAGCCACTGATTCATAACCTGGAGCCATGAAAAGTGCATCCCAGGCTCTAGTTATTGTGTAAAGAAACACACAGATCAACCTCTGTGGCATAGAAACTCAGTGGGAATGCTTAAGGTAGGATAGATATCGAGGTTTCTTTTGCATGATTAAACTTCCAAATAATACTGGATGGTTGGTTTAAAAAAAAGCTCAAGAAAAAATGAGATAGGAATCTGTACTTTTTTGAAACTGAAAGTGTTTGTGAGGATTATGTTGATTTTACAGTGTTGAGAAGAGAAAATGTTTAAATGGGGAAATTTTTTTTTTTTTTTTTTTTTACTCGGATGGCATCAATATATTTTGTTCTGGTTTTTCCATTTCTATTGGCCTTGCAGGGAATAATTTGGATTTATATATTACTATTTTATAATGGTTTATCTGTCAAATCTCTTTGAAATGTATAGCTTTGGCTATGATAATTAATTCTGGAGTGTTCATTTTGCAAAATTCTTTCATCTTTTTGCCCCACTTCAAACTAGAAAAATGTCAAATTATCAGTATTTTCTGGGAAGTAGAAGTGTGCCATTTTTGACCTCTTAAGTCCCAGGCCCATTATGCAAAGCCCTTAAACATATTTTGAAGTTCAATTCAGGTTCTTGGGGATTTATGCATGTGTTTAATAACTTTTTACAGAGCTATAAAGAGAAAAGAATAGCTTCACACTGTGTCAAAACTATTACCGTGGCCCCTTTTCAAGCCCAGGTATTATTATTATAACTATAATTTAGGAAATTATTGCAACTGTACATTAATTATTTTCTTGGCACCAAGAGCAGGGCCATATAGACTGGCACTTTCTCAAATGTTATTCAGTGCTACATACATATACATATATGCATGTGCGCATATATATATGTATGAATATGTATATATCTGTGAATACATTTAACATGTAAATTAGAAGGTATTTTCTTGCACAGGCTTCCAATACTTAGAACAAACACATTCATAACAGGGCCAGATAATTTTATAAACAAGATTATACTATACTGTTTTACAGTAACATGAATTTGCCTCTGACCCATGAAGTGTCCTTTTATTATAGACTTCAAATCCACTGAATCACTGAATATATTTACATTCAAGTGAAAATCAATAGTATGATATCACCTGCATGATGCATACTTATAAATTGGTGGGTTTAGGCCTTTGAAAAGCTTTAACATAGGTTCAATAAAAATTCAAGATTGTGTTTCAGCATTAAAAAGAGTGGAGACCTGCTGTGTGGAAAAGTATGATGCCTGAAAATCTACAAGCTGATTTAATTGATTAAATTTCCCATTGCAAATACTGTCATAAAAATAAAATCTCAGAATAATAAAGAAGTATTTTATTCACCAGAAGTATTTTAAAAATCACATACTGGAAATGAGGCAAAGCTTCAATTTTGATTTATAAGAAGTTGTTCATCTGTGAACAGGAAAAGTAAATGTTATGACCGAATTAACTTTGCATAAATAGATGTCGCCCATTTTGTGGAGGTCATTCAGCAAGAAAATGCACTTGTTATTACTTTGGTAGGAAAGAAGAATGTCCTGTTTACAAATGTGTCTACTGAATTAGATATTTTCACATTGTTTGGGATTGCTGCATTAATTTATAAGGCTCCAAACTTGAAGCTGGCAATAGGGTTTTCATATATTTCTCTGAAGACAGCCAAACTGCAGGTGATAGCTCATAAAACATTGCCTCTGAGAGAAACATTAAAGGCACTGGGAGAAATTTATATGATAACTGCAATCAAAATTTTCAGTCCTACCAAGTCCTGACAGACTGCCACGGACCTAAGCCTATGAAGGAAGATCTGATAGAAGGCCTTCTGGACTTGTACCAAAAGGCAATACCTTCAATACGTCTCTGTATTACAGCTCCAGATACATTAGGTCACCACGGGGAGCTATGTAAAACACTGAAATTGTTTTTAAACCTTTGTTGCAAGAACAACATTGCTTCAATTTGGAGCCATGAAGTAGAAATAATGGCTGCATCAAAATGAATGCCTCTATTGGTTAATGAGGGACATAATTTAGAGAATCTTTATTGTCATGCTCTACTTAATTAAAAAAAAAAAAAAAAGAAGAAGAAAGTGAGGCTTTTCTTTTGGCCAGCGCTGTTGAGCCAGTGAGTAAGAGCATACCCAGGCCCCAGGAAAGTACTCGCACATGTTCATTGAAGATAATGGGGCTACTCAAGTGTTCGAAGTTGTATTAAAGATACACATGTGCTTTCAAGTGTATTACTGACTTCAGGCCATAGTAATGAAAGAAACAGAATTTCAGGATAATCACAATAAAATGAATTAAAATCTTGTGCATGAATTTGAGGGGTCATGTCAGGTGGCCTAAATCTCCCCACCAATCCCTCAGCCTAACGTTTCCGGCTGTTGACTGGCTGTCAGCCTCCAGGACTGAATATTAAGACTATTTCAGGCCAGCTCCTGCAGACATATAGCACAAGATGGGTCTGCATGCTTTTTATCCCTCACAGTCTTTCTGTCGATACTTGAGCTACCTATGGTAGAGTTTAGACAAGGTCCCCCCCTTTCTCTTCCTTCTTCACATTCTCTTTTCAATAGTTTAAATTTAGTCATTCGTTATTTAGAATTTTGTTTCAGGAAAGATGCAAAATTTTGGATTGAAACATGAGGATTTGGGATCTCTTTCTTACATTGCTTGTTTTTGCACTGAAGCACTGTAATGTAAGATCTTGAGTGCTGACCACGGTAAATATGTTAAAGCTTGTCAGAGATGACGGGGGAATGTTACTTCTATGTGACACTAATTGGCCCAAAAATGAGCTTTCTGGTTATACCCTTGGCATAAGGGTATCTACATGTAGGATACCCTATATCAGAAATAGCCCGCTCTGACTTGAATGAGCACCAGCTGATAGTCTTGCCCTATGTGCTGACAGAACCGCTTCCAGTTCTGGAGGAAACCAAGACATTTGATACTGAGAGTGCCACACACCAGGCAGAGCCTTGCAGGATAATTTCTTATTTTAATTCAGCTTGTTTGGATTCTGATGAGAATCCAACTTTTATTTAATTTTCTGCAATCAAGCTGGAAGCTCTCCTGGCTTCGCCTGTATTCAAAAACGTTAATTTCTCGGGGCGGTTGCAAGCAGCTTCCAGAGCCCCCTTTCCTAAGGCAGAGCTGTTGAGTGCATGAGCCTTGGAGCCAGGAGCACTCGTGTTTTAGCAGCTCTGGCAGCGGGATGGTAACCCTCAGGCTTGTCTGCTCTGGGGCTGGGGATGCGGCTGCGGAGCAGATGCGCATGTGATCTGCTTTGAGGCCAAGGGCTTCGAGGCTCTGAGGACCACTGGCCTCAGACAAACTCTCCAAGGACCCATGTGCGGCCCAAAGTCTTGGATTTGGTAAAAGTTCAGTAAAAACAAAGTCTTTAAAAGCAGTGGTTTTTTCAAGGAAACTTTGTTTCCTTGTAAGATTTCCAACCTGCACCACCGAAAATCCCATTTATGCCCTGATTTGTTATAAATTCTTGGAACACACATCAAAAGTCTTCATGGATGGAGCTACCATTTACTTTGAGGAGAATCTGTGTTTTGTAACTGATTATATAACTAAATGTAATTACTTCTTCCAAAGTATACACAACAAAATCTCAGCATTTTTTGCCTATCGGTAGATCTTGGTTATTCGAGTTTATATATGAATTTTCATCCATGCCAAGCGTGATGTGACCAGGCCAGATGTTTTCAGACCTACCCCTATTTGAAGAATATATAATAGCACAATTGCAGGTCTGTGAAAATCAAGTGAAAATCAAGCATCAGGAGCATGGGAAAATTTATTTTTTTTCCTCTCTGATGTTTCTCTGCATAAATCCAAGCGTATATGGATTCTTTCATGCCCCTTCAGCTGGGGGAAACTATAAGAAATAGTAGCATTAATTTTGAGACTGGAAAACATTTCTTCTGTCTTCCGACCCCACCCCACCACTCCACCCCCTATGATGTGGAAAGGTTAGAGGTACGATGCAGAATCTTTGTGGTTCTGCTTTGAAACATGAGTTAGTAACGATAACTCCATCTTTGTCAACAGATCTACACTCAGACCTTTTAGATTCATGCTTGGATTGCTCTGATGATAAATATGTATTTCTCATTAACAGGCTTGTCTCTTCAGGAAGAGGCAAGAGGTGTGGGCTACAAAAATATGACCCTTTTAGTGATTCTGCATCACCTGGGGAAGGAACAATGCTCCAGACACAGGACCATGTCATTCTCCCAAGTGCCTGCTTGGGGCCACACAACCTGGTCTGTCCAGTGCTCTTCCTCCTGCGTGCCAAGTGCTTGGAGGTAACGCCAGGTTTAGGCTGTTACCTGTGGCACAGGAGAGGCAGCTCACCCTGATGTGATAAGGATTGGGCTCTCAGGACCACAGACAAGTGAGTTGTTTTTTTTTTTTTAAGGAATAATTTACGATTCAGCTTCCTAATCTGGTCTGAGCCTGTACTGTTGAAGGCCAGTTTTGGAAATGTAGGAGCTGGCTGGCTGCATGTTATTTTATTGGCCTGAAAGAAACATCTGACTAGGTGTTTGGTGAGAGCTTAGCTTTAGAATACCTAGCAGTGAAACATTTAGCTTCTTTAAATGACAACCTTTGAATTAGTCTTTCCAAACTTAGCCCAAAATTTGTTTGAAGGTAACTGGTATGTCACGCAAAGCGAGTATGCTGGAATGCAGTAATGCAAGCTGAAGCTGGGGAGGCATGTTCATATTTGGAAGGCTGCAAAAACCAGAGAGAGAGCAGATGCACTTAGAGAGAATTCATTATAAACCTGGTGAACAAGGAGTGAACAGCACCATGTTGCTCATACAGTCACTCAGGGCTTTCGTTGATATTCATTATTCACTCCTGTGACTCAGAAAGCAGGAAGATGCAGTCTCTGATAGACGCAATGCCCCAAAGTGCATGTGAACTTCTGGTCGCTTCCAGGTTATTTATCAACTTACCCCTTGTCCTCCTGTTCCTGAACACACTACGCTTCTAGATTTTCACTTTCCTATCCTACGTGCAAGTGAAAAACAAAGTATGTCTAACATAAATGTATATTTCATCTAAGGCATAGCAACATTAAGGATGAAGAGTGAAGATGTACTTTTTCAGCAAATGCAGATGTTAAAGACAAAGCTCAAACCCTAATCGAGGCCCCATGCTGAAGCAGAGGTGTTCAGACCACCCAAATTTAGCCACCCAACTTGGCTGGTTAAGCTAGCCAGCTAGGCTCTCCAGGTTCCCTCTGGAGTTAATGGAAAAACAGAGGGGGAGAGAGAGAGAGACTCGCTTCCAGGAGCAATTCGGGAAGCCTGTGTCAGGCTCCTGTTCTGAATTGCCTCTAGGAGAGCTTCTCTATTAAGGGAGTTTAAGGAGGCAAGCCAGGTAACTTAACCAGCTAGGCTGGGCGTCTAAATTCAGTGCTCTGAAAATACCTCTTGTTGTGCTGTAGAAAACAGCATCAGGTACCTGTACATCTGCACATGGTATCCTGTGAAGCCGCAAAAAAGTTCTTTTTCCTGCTTTCCTCTAGTTTGTGTGTGTGCTCTCCATCTTTCCAGAACTCTTTGTCCCTTTTCCCTCGCACCCCAAGAGATCCACAAGTCATCTGCTTAGGAGCCTGGAGGTATCGTTCACACACAGCATATGTGCCATCTAGTAGCAGGGGACATTGGCCTTTATTCTGTTCCTTTTCTCTGTGTCTTTCTACAGAACAGTATCATCGTATCCCATAAAAAAAAAACATTTATAGCTGTAATTGTCTGGCATCACAGGGCCGTTTGGAAATCTCCCGATCAGACAGGAGTCTGCTGGAAGATGGTGAGTTCGTAGAACTGAAATGCTGTGTTGAAATAGGTCAGTTTTGTTGGTGTTTTTAAAGGAAGCCAAGCAAAGCGACTAGCTGCCTGGCTTGTTGGCAGGTCAGCCAGCAGGCAGGCAGGTCCTGAAAGACTGTCTGTTTTGCCAGAACCACCACGATGCCAGCTTGTCACTGTGACACTGAACATAGAGATAGCAACTCCTCAATATACATTACAAAGTGAAAAATCTTTTTCTGGCCAGTTCTGAGCTACCTAAAGTTGCGGGTTTTCTTCCTCTTCCCCCTCCTCCCCATTCCCTATTACTAGGGAAAACCAGTTCATCTGAGGATCCATTGTTATGCTTTGTTTTGTTGTCCCTCCTCCTTGTTCTAGTGCCTCAATTATTTCCGATCTGCGTGTTTATTGTTTGGAAGGGAACTCACTTTCCTGCTCTTTCACCCGATACTTCCTTCCAGAAAGTCTATCTTTCTGGCACTTGGAGAATGTGATTTCAGCTCCAGCCTTGCCAACAGATGAGCTGCAGGCAGCTGCTGCTAACTCCACTGCTCTCAGCTTTGCAGTACGTACTCAGACACAGCAGGGAAGGAAGGAGCCAAGCACAGACCTTGGATATCTTTTCATACTTCAAGGATAATTTTTAAGGGACTTTATATAAGGCTCAATCAGGTAAGGGAACAGAGGTGACAGGGACGGGGTGGTGGAGCAACTGAAGCAGTCAGCACTGGAGCCAGAGGACCAAGTCTCTGCAGGAACATCGCACTAGAAAGGGGCACCTGGTCATCTGGGCTGGAGAATCAGAGGCAGCCCAGGGTGATAGTAACATCCCTGTCCTCTCTGCTGATGGCTGTGGAGTTGGTGTGCCTTGGCCACAGTAGCACGATGGAGCTGTAGGGCTCAAACGCGACTTTGTCCTGGGACAGTGTGACTCTGTTGACAACCAAGGCAAGCCATTATGTATTGAGTTACAGCTTTCCGTGTAGCCTGAGAGAGGGAAAGCTGGCCAGGATGCCTGTATTTGTCTTGAAATCTCCACAAAATGCGTCACTTGGACATTAAGAACTCTCCAGAGATGCGAGCAGGAGATGTGGTGCCACGTTGAGGCCAAAATACACAAAAGCCCATATTAGATACCATTTCACTGGAACGTAACCAGTGTTCCTTATCTGAAGGAAGGCAAACTGTTTGCCTACCCTTCTGCCAGGGAGCCCATCTCTCTGGCTGTTGTAAAGTATGAGAACCACCTTTATTAGGAGGATCCCAAATGTGTTTTGAGGGGCCAAATGGCAAACACCCTGCCCCTGTTCCGTCTCTCATCCTGGCCTTGCTCATCTCATAATGAAACGATGTAAATGTGTGCAAGAAAAGCGTTGACAGCTGTGTATCTGTTATGCCTAGCTTGACATGCAACTTTATTATCTGCAAGCCATTATTTTTTGATTGTTTTCTCTCTGCCAGGAATTCAAGGCAAGAAAATCCATTTTAATCTGAGTAAAACGACAGGCTACCCCAATTTAGTGGAGATCTCATCAGTTCACCCAGGCGGGCAGTGTTAGAAAATTATACAGGGACAGGTGCCCATAATAAATCAGCTTAGGCTTCTGTGCCTTCGATGCATTTATAATGATGATGGTGATATTATATACGTGCAGAGTACCTTTCATCCAAAAGGCTCCAGCACTTTGCAAACTACATACAACACATAATGTTATATCTGTGCAATGTTGAAATAGTTGCATTTTTTTATAGCAGCTTTGATCTAGAAGCCCCAAAAGCACCAGTGGATTCTTCTTTAAACAGGAGACTTTCTAGAAGAAAAATCCTCTCTGACGTAAGATAAATTAATTGTAATCACATGCTTTCAGAGTTGTGAACCAAGTGTATTTCAGCCTCCACCCCAGAAAGCACTTAAGTACACACTAAACTTGGCAAACGTGCACCACCCAGTTGACTGCAATGCATTAGCTGATGATAAGCGTGTGCTTAAAGGCTTCCCGGACTAAGACTAGGAAGCTGTTTCTTGAAGATTCAAACCATCAGCAAAGAGGGAGGAGAGGCAGGGAGTCTGTTCATTGGTTCTCAAATTTAAACCTATTGGCTGCTGCTGTAATTAAAGAAAAATGCTACAAAACTTGGCAGGCAAACCTGCGCTTGCTGTGCTGGCTGGAAACACTTACACTTTCATCCTGAAAAGAAATATTCTGAATGCATTAAGGCTTTTGTGTGTCACCCTGCTTAAGTGATGTGAAATGGAGAGCACGCACAGAGCCAGGACTGGCATCAGGTAGCTTGGTTTGAAATCTTGTGCCATTTCCCTGCCGTTTCTCCATCCTCTGTGTTTTGGCACAATCTGATGCATTCCAAAATCAGACTGATGTTGAGTCCTGAAGGTAAATCATCTCAGGTAGGAATGAGTTAGCAGAATTTTAGTGGCCCCACCATCCTCCACAGCTTTGCATCCATTACAAACGGGAATGCGGTCAGGTCTCCTGAAGGAGCTGCATCGTCCCACCACAACAGAGAGCCTGTCAGCAAGGTGACAGACTCTTTGGGAAGGGGCACTGCCTTGTCCTCACGGCACGGGGCAGGAGTGCCTCTGTGGAGTGAAAATACAGCCTAATTTACCATGTACGTGGTAAGAAAGGAGATGTCTTCTTAGCCTATGTCTGCACCCCACACCCACAGTGTGATTGCACTTGTGCAGCCACACAGGAGCCATTTGAGGTGGGTTAGGCAATGGTAATGCCGAAAGGTTGGCGGTGAAGGCACCTGTCCACTCCTGCTGCCTGCACCAGTGCTCTTGCTGCTTCCACTGATGAGAAAAACCAGTTAGCACTGGCACACAGCACCGCAAGCCATGCAGGTTAACCTGTGTACGGTGGTGGAGCCACTGAGGAGATGCCAATAAAGTGAATTTAGGCACTCTTCATTTGAGCAGCTACATGTTTGCTCACTTCTTGTAAACAGGAACCAGAGGATTTCATTCCCATTTTTGAAGGACAAACCAACCCCCAGATCTTTTCACCTCTGGGAGCAGGAGAGAGGAATATGTCACTGAACTGAAACTGCAAGAAATTTTCAGTAAGCCATACGCAATCCCAGCCCGGGGCTTGGCTGGAGCCTCGGCCTGACGCCTCCGCTCCCACCAAAGCTGTCGTGATCCTGGAGGACGCTCCTTGGCAAGGCGCTCGCATTGTGCGACACCCGTCGTGCGCTGGAAGACCAGTTCGGCCAACTTAGCACAGCTACTTCTAATGAGAAACTCCCCTCTTTGCAGCATTCCCATGTGAAACCTAGCATGTGGCCAGACTCTCCCCTCGCTGGTTAGTCTTCAGGTATGCCATCCTTTAAAAAATTTTGGCCCTGCGCTTTAACATTTCTGAGCATAGGAATGGATGTAACTTCACAGCTGCACATTTTTAATAGGTTTGGATTTACAGCAAGTAGTTTATTTGGAGAGAAATACAAAAGTAATTGGAGTTTGGCTGAGGATAGACGCGGTCTAAAGCGACTTGGATTTTCCTGTAGCACAAAGCTACCCAGCGTAAACAGATCTAAAAAAAGCCCACAAGGATCATGGACATTTTCTCTCTGAAGGATTCTTCAGCACCAAACTTGTAATTAAACAACAAAGGTGCGCTGATCAGCTTTTCACCCACTTGACACACACTGATAAGTCAGACTCACCCAAACACTAATACACACAGATGTAGGAGGCTAAATTTGGAATAGCCTGAGTAGAGTTTTTTAGAGTGCTTCACCAGTGCATGTCAAATAAACACTGTTGCCAGGATGTGAGTCAAGCATCATTTTTAGCAGGCAAGCTGGACTGATCAAATGTCTGAAAAAATCAAACTTGCACAGAATTATTTTATGAGGCCGCATAAGATTAAAACATTAAAGCAAATAATTGGCAAACAGTTAAATCACAAGCAGTGTTTCCTTGGTTGTCAGTGAGTTTGCAACTTTTGTGGCCAAACATAAGGCATTGGTTTTACAGAAACGTTTGCAGAAAAAGAAAAAAGGAGTGGAAAATGAAAAAAAGAATCACAGAGCCTGGACTTGAACCTAGAACATAATGTAGCATCCTTCACTTACCTGTAGGAAGTGTTAAATGATGTGTGAGACCCTCTTAGGCCTCGTTTGTGAAAGGCAAGCACTCTCAGAAGCACGAGGCATCCAAATACCATTGAAAAATGGAGCCTGTGACGGGACTGGATGTGCTCCACCTTGCAGGTAACATTGCCAAGGAAGATGGGCATGTGCCTTTACACTGGGAACTGACCTTTCCTCCCCCCCTTTCGGGTAAGGCCCGCTTCACTTTTTTCAGAAACAAGAAATGGGGTAAAATAAGTCAAAAACCCTGTAATTCTCACTAAAGATGTGTAAGATTAACCCTCACGTGCTAATAAATGTACATACAGAAGCAGTTATGATAGTCTGGGACCCGAGCTTTGCAGGCTTCATCTAGGCAATGAAAAAGCTAACTCTGAAATTACTGACTAGCTTCAAAAATGCATGTGTAAAAATGCATATACACCGATGTATAGAAGTGTTCACTGATTGGTCACAGATCTACTACTGAACTTGATTTAGTATTAATCTAAATCTAACTAGATGGCTTTGAAGAAAAAAATAATTAAAAACTAAGGGACTTATCTTTTTGGTGAAACCATTTCTCCAGGATATAGTTTAAATTTGTTGTTCTAACTACTTACATATTCCCATTGCTGAGCCAAGACAAACTCACAGAATTAAATCAGTGTATTTTTAATGTTCTGTTCAAAAGAATGAGGACTGTAGAAAGTTGGCTTTTCTTGGGACTGGTACCAGAACAAAGCAGTATGGCATCATTCTAATTTAATGAGTATCTTTGTATTAAATTGTGAGCATCACATCTTCACTGCCAGCAAAATATCCCAAAACATCTGAAAACTTGTTCTGGAGAGAATTCTTCAGAAACTGATGGCTTATACAGATATTTCATCACTATTTTTCCTCTTCTCTTTCAAAAGCATTTACAGTTCTCTGGAAGAAGTATGTAGCGAGATTGGGGGAAAAAAAAATGAATCCTTTCTATGATGGACGGGAGCCCTGTCTTCAGCTCAGGGAATTTTAATCCAACTTGTTATATTATCTACAATTAGATCAACATCTGCAAGTTTCAGAATGGTTCTGGAGATGGAGGATTACCTGAGAAGTCACATGAGGCTTCAAAAGCTGTCATCCACATTGCAAAGGCATGGGGTAACGCTGCCCATGCAGGACGTCCTTCCTCATTTTCTGCATGGAAAGCAGCACTTGGCAATAGGGCTGGACAGCCTACAGACCGCTAAGTGCCTCCTCTAGTATTTGCAGCAGCATGATCTCCTGCTGAACTGTTATGCCATCTGGAGAACTTCTGGTATGTACATGGTATCCCTTCCCTGAGAGTTATCTTGCTTTGCTCTCAGGACACGGGAAGATTTTGTAGTAATTTATGGGCTTTATCTTTAACATTAAACATGGATGGTATCTTTTACTTTATTTAAATCTTTTATTTATCACTTTGCAGCATGTACAAAATATGTATTCTCTTGTCTCCTGCTTTCTGGGGCAATACAGAATATTTCCCCAAAAGCTATGCAGCCCTGAACCACCTGCCAGATTCCCATGTATTATAGTCTTTTCGGCCAGCTGCTGTGGTAGCTGTTCGTGCCAAGGGCAAGAATTCCCCTGCTCCGGTTTTAGCTTTCGTGCAGTCCGGAGCCTGCTTTCAGCGGGTGCCGAACAGTGAGCATAAGGCCTGAGTCAGCGAGAGTTAAAATAAAAGGTCAAACTTCTCGGAGCCCATAACCAGTTGGTGGAGCCCAGGGATCATGCCCTGTGCCGGGTGTCAAGGCGATGCATCCCCTTCCTCTCCTCTGTAGTGCTCTATCCCAGTTCTTTACTGAGGGCCTTCTGGGCAGAATAGCAAATATACGGGCATAGTGATCCCAGAGGAAGTTTTTGGCAGCAAATACTGATGTGGCTGATTGCTGGGAGCTGGTGTTGTACCTCTGGCTGGGCCACTCTTAACCCCAGCTGTGCTACGGACATGCCGCTGAACCGGGTAAGTTGGAAGTTTTTCCTGTTCTGAGACCTAATGCTGGCCTTGTTGCGCTTTCTTTTCTTTTCTTTTCTTTTCTTTTCTTTTCTTTTCTTTTCTTTTCTTTTCTTTTCTTTTCTTTTCTTTTCTTTTCTTTTCTTTTCTTTTCTTTTCTTTTCTTTTCTTTTCTCTTTCCTCTTTTCTCTTTTCTTTTCTTTTCTCTTTTCTTTTCTTTTCTCTTTTCTTTATTTTTTTACTTTACAGTTGTATGTCAGATAGGCTTTTATTAATGTTCTTTTCTGATGCCTAGCATTTCTAAATAGTTTGCAGTTTTCTGGTGGACACATCACTTCCTTGTCAGAGTACTCAGAGATATTTGGGAGTGTTCAGAAAACAGTAGCCTACTTCCAAGTGACCATTTGTTTTGGGTGCTCAGTTCAAAACATATGCTGGGTATGGGGTTTTGATTCTTCGGAAATTCCTGACATTCCCCTCTGGAAGTCAGATGTCTCAGATGGGACATCCAAGATCATTGGCTGCTTTTCTGAAAAAAAGTCAGGCCACAGTGCTCCAGGAATATATTTAATCACACTCATGTCCACAACACAGGAGAAATACCATCGCTGCCTGAAGAGCTTGTTTCTGCAGACTGCTGATATAAAGGAAGATCATAATTACTGACTCTGTAGGCACTGTCAGAAAACATCGTAAACATGCACACAGAGAAACTTCCTTCTCAAAACTGGTTTGGATCTGAGCAAAGTCATCTTTTGTGCTGAGCTAACGCAGCTCAGTGATTATTTCCGTTTGGGTTCTGATCTCAGAAAAGGCACAACAGTCCAGAAAAGGAGAAATCCAAGTGGAAGAGGGAGATGAACAACTCTGTGATGAAAAAAACACTCTGATGAAAAATATGCTGTTGAAATTGCTGGGAAGAACCTCTCTGGATCCCTGCTCAGGAGGTGAAAAGCCTTATCTCTTACTGCAGGAGAACCAGAAGAAAAGGTTGTGCTCAGCCATTGAAAGAGTCCAAGTGGAGAAGAGGATATCTGGGAACAAGAGACTTACTGCCACTTGTAGCTGGTAGCTGGAGAGGCTCTGGTGTTGCAGAGCTGGGCTCCCACCAACACAGCTGGGAGCTGTGGAGAAGAAATGTTAGAGACCTAAAGCATTCTGGCAGAGTTTTAAGTACAATTTCTTTACCATCTCTGAATTTTGCAGGATGTGGAAGGTCTGAATGAAGCCTGTGTGGAATGTCTACACATGATGTTGTGAGGAAAAAATGGCACACCTTATACGTACTGAAAAAAAAACATTTCTGACTGCAGAATTAGAAGATTCATGGTAATAATGCTTCAGTCTTTGATACCATATGTTGAGATATTCATGGGTAGCTCCTGAAGAATTATAGATTTGATAACGAATTACAATTGCATTCCCTCAGATAGCCTTAACTTTTGAGCAGAGGCCTATGCCGCTCTTCTGTTGACCTGAAAGCAGATTGAAAGATACCACCCACAGCTTCACTTGCTTTCTAGCATCTGTACAACAGGCTCCTGAGTGGTCAATGCCCACCGGGGCTGCTCAGCAGCACCTGGCCAGCTTTATCTGCTCCGGACAGATGATGGGAGTTGTGGGGCAGAGTTGATCCAAGGGCATGTCCAGCTGTTCATTTATCTTGATTTTTTTCAAAGCCTGAATGGCCAAGTTTCACATAACACAGTGCTGTGCAACTGCTGCCTATTGAGGGTCTTCTCAGGTAGCATAGATTGGGCTTTTCGCATGACAGAAAATTTTTAAATTCATTTTGACTGTGGTGAGCAACAGATTACAGCAGTGTGTGTAGTCACGGCAAGACTACACAAAAGGAAAGGATGCCTCAAGTAAACAGTTAACGGCCTGTCGCTTTTTAAAGTGTTTGTTGAAATGGGCAACTTCCTGCTGCTTGCCGTTTTGACTTGTTCTGGTGGCCGATTGACTCAGAGGGTGACCTCGGGTGCTCTACTGCTGGGCAGAGGAAATTGGGGCATGTGGCTGTGAGAGCAGGACAGGACCCCTGCATCATTCTCCCATTGTTTTTCAGGCCTTTCCATCTCAGTGCATCTCCCTCAATGCTCTCCAGATTGAGCTCTTTGCCATATCTATAGTAGCTGTGGAGACATCCTTTCTCAGGATGGAGCGCAGGGCTAAGGAAGGTTGAGCGTTTGGACTGCAAACACAAATAGTGTCTTTTTCTTCCTGGTGGGTATGTTAATCCAAACAACCTATTAAAGAGCTGAGCCAGTTCTCACATATTTAATTGTGTGTCTTATTTAGGTTTTGGTTTGGGTTTTTTTTTGCTCTGCAAGTCTGAACAACTAGTCCTGCTCATTTTCACCTTTTTCCTGTTCGTGCTGGTCCTGGCTTTTTCCTGTGGTGCCGGTCCTGGCTTTTTCCTGTGAAGCATCTCTCTGTTGTGAGGTAAGTGGTGCTTTAAAGGGAATTCTTCAACAGAAGTGCAAGGGTAAAAACGGTGTGATCATTTGTCTTCATGTGCAAAAAGAAATTCCAATGGCAATTCTGAAGAAATTCTTCATTTCTGACCACTTCTTCCATCTGGTATTTCCTTCTGTCCTTCCCTTCATACCTCCACTAACTGAGCTATGATTTATTAAATAAATGCCAAAGCACTATAGTCTTCTTGTACAGCCAAAAAGCAGTGCATGTCCTGATGATTATCTGCCTCAAGTGTGATACTTCAGAATATTATTCATACTACGTAGGAGCAGACAAGTCTCTCAGAACACCTTTGGAAGAGGGTAAATTTTTCCATCAATTTCCACAGGCTTTGGATCAAACCCAAAAGATGTGTCTCTGCTGCAGTCATGGCTAACAGTCATAACAAACTCATGGCAAACTGGGCTGGCTTCTTTGGGGAAGTGTGTTTAGTCACAGGGTATATCTGAAAAGTAACACACCTATTTTCACCTTGCCACCCTCCAAACACAGAGCATGGAGTGGTGCACAAATATGCATAACTGCATTTTAACAAGATAAAGCAAATTTTGGATTCTGCAGTACCCTTGCTCACCTTGAGTAGGATTTCACTCTGTCGACAGTCTTGCTAGTTTTGATAGAGCTTTTGGGGTGAGGAGCTAAAAGCTGGAACACTGTTTCTTCATCTGTGTTTTTGAATGTGTATGGCAGAACCCAAACCTCATGGAAGAAATCATTAGCACAGCATGATTTAAATTGGAACAGACCTCTGGAGGTCATCTAGTCCAAAAAAAATGACTGGGTAGCATTTCGTTGTTCAGTTTTAACTTTGACTTCATATTATTTTCCCAATTCCTGGAAAAACTCAGGTATCCCATTATTGGGATATAACATGGAAACTATTAAATGAAGGCATCTACAAACAGATTAATCAGAGCTTATTCCCACCTGTATTTGATGATAATTCACAGAGCCCACTCATGAGGCACCTTAGGTTGGGAACACAAAAAAAACCCCAGTTTCTGTCATGATGAACTGCATCAAAATATACCTAAGTGGACTGACTGTAATTCCTGTCCACCAGAAAGTAAGTTAAGAGCTGGGGTCCTCTAAGAAATTCCAGGTAAAATGATAATATTGTAATTGCAAAGATCAGTAGTGGTTCTGTTATTGTGTCCCACATGGTGACAACACAGAAAGCCCATCTCATTTGGAAACAGACTTTTTAGTTACTATTCTCTAAGTTTTAGTAAGGACAAGCGAAGCCTTTTGTTGCACTACTTAGCATGTATAATGAGAAGGCTGTTCTTGGTTACATTGGTGCAACCCAGGGCTGTCAGTGGAGTTATATTGGTATACCTGAGAGATGTTTGACCTCCGTTTCTTCTCAGACATACTTAAACCCACTAAACTCTTCAAATGACAAGTGTAGCCCCATATCTCAGATTTCTATTTGAGTGCTAACTTTTGCTTGCCCACTGCCAGGATTTACTCCTCTGCAGCCCAAACATTCCTGGGCAGGAAGCTTCATGTCTGCCCAGCCTGTGGTTTTTCTGATTTGTATATGAAGTACTAGAGGGACTAACTGGTTTGATGGATGAGAGGTGTCAAAGTTAGACCATATGGCCTGCTTGGTCTCTGCCTGTGTCTGCAAATGCAAGCAAAAATATGCTGGAATTTTTCTCCCTTTGGAGTTCTTTCAGGGATCCCATTACAGAGTGTGCTTTTGCAGAGCCTATAATAACGGAGAGGCAGTTAAAATAAATCCTTGGGGTTTAAAGTTGGCAGCTACAGCACGCCTATACAAAGGGTTGTATGTGAACTAGGCTTTCTTCTCAGGGTCTATGACATGACATCAGCTGAGGACACAGCTCTTGTAGCCTTCCTCCCACCGCAGACTTCTTCTGACACCCCAGTCTGACACTCCAGTCTTAGTTCAATCAACAACGACGTCTTTGATGCCTTAGGTCAGATTTTTTTATCATAGTTAGATCTGTCTGTCTCATGTGGATAGTGCAAGACAGCCAAAGAGTATGTAAAGAAGCCTATAACTAACTGTCCAACTTCCAGTGCTGATTAACTAATTTGTATCTTTTTAAGACAGAAGGAGCCTTCCCGAAATACAGCAATGAGCAGCCCTACCCCTAGACCTTAGGAGAGCTGTGGTGGTAGCAACCATGGAGGCACATCCTTCAAAGATGAGAGGACAGGCTTTCTGGTAGCACACACCTTCTGCAAGAGACTGAAATCTGTGGATTTAGAAAATGAATGTAAGCAAACCCTGATGTGTTAGTTTTAAGGCTTGGAAGCAATAGAGTAATTTATGTATCAGAAACTGCCAAACTCTGGCTCACAATGATCTGACAGTTCCCATGTGATAGTGGCACTTTTTCTCTGTTCTGATAGTTTTACTACAGTGAAAGAAGGGAAAATACGTATGTATAAATTATTTACTTAGAGTGTTAATTTAGCAGAGACTTAAATGTTTTGATTCTTACGACAAGAACATGTAGTCTTCAAAGGCTGAGGAGATGTTCAGTGCTGATACGAGGAAGGGCCCAAGGACTGAGGTATGAGATGCCTGTTGCGAGACTGAACTGAGGAGTGCTCTGCCTACTCCAGAGGAAGACAGCATATAACGTATCTGCAAGAACCCAGGGAAAATTCATCCAAGGCTGTGCCAAGCCTCTTCTGCTGTCCCCTGAGGTTGCCTTTGCTCAGACCAGAGGTGAGGGGCACTGCCAGAAGCAGCAGCTGGAGCTGTAGGGCACACCAATGGGTTGGTGTGTGCTGCCAGCAGGCAGGGAGAACTGGGAGGTCTGCTCCACTTCATGCTGTGAGAGGGAAGTGTTGGGAGGGGAGTTGCACCTTATCACAGATGTTTGAATGTCATCTTTGCTGTGTTCCCCTGCCTTGTGCTCACATAGGTGTGCCACACCTATGACGGTGTCTTCCCAGTGAGGTAAGTGCTCATGCACAGGAGGCATCTCTGGACATCTTCATGAGTTAACATAGAAAACCAGATTCTTTTATGCAACAGAAATTCAGTAAGAATATATTTGCACTGGCTAGCATCTTCATTAGCCCTACCCGCCTACAACCTGCAAGCCATCTTCATAGAGGATTGAATTCCAAAGAGAAAGGGATATGAAAGAGAATTGCATGTGTGTATATTAATAAGAACTGGTCAAAGTATAGAATAGTTTAGGAGAGACTATCTAATGTTTAACTAGCATTTCATGCGAAGTAAGCCATGTTTCGTGGGCTTTCCCGCACATCCTCAGCAGTGGCTATGAACTGGCCATTAAAAACATACCACCTTAGTATAATGAACACTGTCCCACAGGATTTTGCTTATGTGGGAGCAGGCATCATGCTGGGACAGAAGGATTAATTGAGCTCTTTAGAATTCCCTTTGATCTGCACCAGAAATACCCAATATAATACCTCTGACCTGATTATATTTTAAACCTCAGTTCCTCAAGCATTTGGACTCTGCACTGTCCTCCCAAAAGGCAAATGCAAGCTCAGTACTTTGAGTTTTTTTCTTGTATCAGCTCCTTTATTTTAACACCACTTAACTATTACCTGGCCAATTTGGTGCTGCTTAGTGTACCAAAAAGATGATGTTTTCACTTGGAGAGAATGTCATTTGTGATAACTCTATCCATCACTTTGGCACTTACCCAAAAGATACAATTAAATCTCTATTAAAGCATTGGGACTCTGGAACACTGATCTTTCACTGATCATTTCATCAAAAGGCTCAAATAACTAATGGCTTGTAAAGAGGATGAGCCAAAGCTTAATGTGGCTATATATGCATGTATACAAAATTGAAGTGTATGGGATTGTCATGCTTTCACGGGAAGAATTTTATGGCTCTTCTTTTGCAAAGGGTTAAACATATGGTTAAGTTCATGTGTGTTTACATGCTCTTAGCTGTTCCACTAAAGGAAAAAGGCAAAAAAAAAAAAGGCTCAATGGAATATTTTCAGTCAGGTCTAATAACTTAAAAAAAAGAGAAGGAAAAAAAAAAACCCTCTGGCTTTTCAGCTCTTCAAGGTTTCCAAGCAGATGTATTCAAATCAGTCAGCTTCTGCTACAGGGAAACTATGCACAGATTTGGGTAAAATAATTCAAAAAATATATATATGAGGAGAAAAGACCTCAACAAGTAAAAAAAGGTATCTTCATTTAAACTTTAGAGAAATTAAGGAATTGTCCATAAAACATCATTCTTTACCTGTGTTCAAATTTATGTCTTTAGGAGCACATCTTCAGTGTTTCTTGCATAAATAATAGAAAGATCTAAAATGTGTTACTCTCCATCCCACTGGGTAGAGATTCCTTTGGTACTCTTTGCTACTTTATAAATGTACTTTACTAGTTAGAGTCCAAAGGCAACAAGAGGTCCCAATGATTCTTACTTTTCTATATAAATGAGAAGAGAGATCTCCTCTGTACTTACATGTATGTACTCATGTAACGGGTAAGTTCCCTTTCAAAGTGCTTGCTTACATAGGACATGCTCTCTGTGCGTAAACACATATACAGGCAGCAGTGCACAAAAGGTGGAAGCAAACACATGTAGAGGGTGGTTTTGAGACACCAACTGTTAGAGCTACAGCCTTTTGGGAACCTGGCAACCCTACACAACAACTGACTGATCTGGTTTTGTGATGGAACTTCTGTCCTGGTGCTTGAATGTGAGATTGGTGATTGCTTTGCATAGGCAGCTTGATTATGATCACAAAAACAATGCAACTTCTTTACGTATGTGAGTATGTGCATAATAATGCAATTCAGAACACATACGCTGCAATCTTTCTGTAAAGCTCTTGCCACATAACTGGGAGTTGATATACCTGTCACAGGAATGCAGTAGGCATCACAACATATAGTTTCTAAGAGCTGTGCTCAGTGACAAATAAATTAAGAAAGAACTAGTCCTGGTCCCATTGTGGTCATCATTAAAGAAATGGTTCTCCCTACTCAGAACAGGAAAATTGCCAGTATCTCCTGTGACTTGTTGCTATTCAAAGGTCTCGTACTCAGTGTGGGGCATCAGGAAAGTAGAAAAGGCGGCAAACTTTGGAAACAATTCCTTTAAATTATTTTTAGAAAACATGGGGCTGAACTGCCAACTTTGTTGTCTCTTTATAAGGGAGGAATCTCTGAAGTTGCAGGAAATGCATCTGCCCTCTGAGAGGAAAGGGAGTCGGAATTGATGGAGACTTGTACCACCTCCATGCAACTTGGCATGTCCTCTTTCCAAAGGGCCTTGTAACTCTGCTTGTTTAAGGGCAATCCTGCAGGTGCAGATGTAAAGAGACATCCACATTGCTAGTCAGCAGAGCATAAGCCATTCAATGCCCTTCTGACTGCAAACTGTCATTTTTTGTCTTCAGAATGAATGAACTAATGTGAGGACTGCATTGTGTTGTACTGGAGTCCATCTGAGGGCATTTATTTCATGCCCTGATAAATGGCATGAGGACACGTCAGAATGTTTAAGGGTACAAGACCAGCTGGGATAGTTTGGGAGTGCAATGCAGGGTGAAAGGAACGAAAATTAGTGCAGCCTCATTCATATTGGCTTGTGGGAGAGACCCCTACCCCAAACCTTGTGGATGATTGATTGCCATAGACCAAAACAGGGCAAGGACATGACTTAACAAGCCATGACTACGGGTCTACTGGTCAGGTTTGCTCCTGGACCTTCGTATACTTGTTTCTTAGGAAACATATCTATAGCATCCTCATCAGACCTTGTCCAAGCCACTGTGTCTTAGACATGACACAAGCCAGGGTAATACATCATTGTCCGCACTTCAGTGCTGGTGTATTAAAACAGACAAATCTATCTGAATAGAGTTTCATGGCTCAGAGTTACATGTGCAAAAGTCACGGAAATGGAAGTTATTCCCACAATTGTTTAACATGGTTCAGTGACTTTCTCACACAAAGGGTATCTTTTCCTCTCCTTCAGCTAGTGCTATATGAACTGTACGTGCACGCGTATATATAAGTGATGATATGCAATTCTGTAGACTTTATAGTGAAGATTATTAAAGTGTGGAGATTAAAAGAGTGGAGATACACCTTCCATCAGCCAGATGCAAAGGCATTCAAGACACAGCATTGTCTGTTCTTTGTCCCTTCATGAGGATGCGCTATGCTTGAGTGTGTGGTCTCCTCGTTCAGGTTACTCTTGTGTCTTGTGTTCTCAATCCTGTGCCTTGGTTCAATTCCCAAATAAAGCTTGGAACTAATTCCTGAGCACACTCATACCTCTCTACACTGAGTACGTGCACTGGCTACGTCTTTTAGGACATCTCCAAGCCAAGTTAAAGACTTATTTTGAAAGCTTTCCATTCACACATGGAAGATTATCCACCTTTAAAGCATTTCATGGTGGGCCAACCCAGGGGTAACAGTTCTCTCTTACAATCTTCAGGTCTCACCATAAGTCAGGCAAATTTGAAATGACTTTAAGACTACTTAAACCCCTCTTTTTTGAGAGTCTTGAGTTATTCAGCTTTGCTGAATTTCAGACTCATTAAGACCTGTGAAACCCAAACCCTTCCTCTGCAAGTCTTTCAGATGTTGTTACAGGATTTCTGGTTCATAGTATCATAACATAGTTTGGGTTGGAAGGGACCTTTAAAGGTCATCTAGTCCAACCCCTCAGGGGGGGGGGGGAAACAGGGACATCTTCAACTAGATCAGGTTGCTCAGAGCCCCATTTAACCTGACTTCTAATATTTCCAGGGATGGGGCATCTACCACCTCTCTGGGAAACCTGTTCGGCTGCTTCACCACCCTCATAGTAAAAAATTTCTTCCTTATATCTAGTCTGAATCTACCCTCTTTTAGTTTAAAACCATTACCCCTTGTCCTATTGCAACAGGCCCTACTAAAAAGTCTGTCCCCCTCTTTCTTACAAGCTCCCTTTAAGTATTAAAAGCTGCAATAAGGTCTCCCCAGAGCCTTCTCTTCTCCAGGCTGAACAACCCCAACTCTCTCAGCCTTTCCTCACAGGAGAGGTGTTCCAGCCCTCTGATCATTTTTGTGGCCCTTCTCTGGACCTGCTCCAACATATCCATGTCTTTCCTCTACTGAGGACTCCAGAGCTCCAGGTGGGGTCTCACCAGAGCAGAGTAGAGTGGCAGAACCACCTCTCTCGACCTGCTGGCCACGCTTCTTTTGATGCAGCCCAGGATACAATTGACTTTCTGGGCTGCGAGCGCACATTGTCAGTTGTTTACTTCCAAACTGGAGAGTTGGCAGTCTCACTGCTGACCTTGGCATCTGAGGTGAGATTTCATCCTTTGTCTTCTCTTGGCCTCTTCCCTCGGAGACACAAATTCTCTCTGCTTAAAAGCTTCATGTACCTTCCCTTCCTGATGTTACGGTACCCAGTAGCAGCCAGCCTGGAGCCCTGCTCCCAAGAGCTATTCTTGCAGTCCCTTTGACTCAGGTGTGGTGCAGTGGTCCCACAGCACAGAGCTCCCTCTACAGCCATCTCCAGTCTGTCTAGCCCTTTGCTCCCATTATGGCCAGCTAATTTCCCTCCTGCAGTATGTTTTTTCTGCAAGATGCTCTGACTCCCTCCCTAATGTGTCTGGTAACTGGTACAAGCCACCTGATCCCCCAAAATACCAAGATCACTTGTAAGGGTATGGGGGAGGATGCTGCTAATCTGTTTCAGCAAAGCCTGAGTTTGACTCCCCTTACCCTAACCTTACCCCATATGCTAAGCAGCCTATTTGGGGAGGGGGCGGGGGCAGTATTTTTCTGCATTCCAGTTCAAGGAGAGTGAAGAGGCATTGTTGTTCTTTGAAAAAGTTGACAATCAGTCTCACAGGCATAGTCCAAAAGCACTTTCTACACCAGCAGTTCTATTATATATACTTGATCATTGCACAAAGGTTACATGGTTTCAGATTTCCTAACCATAACCGTTTCTGGGAATGTGGACCCAAATTTTTGTCCTTGGCATATCACTAAACCCCCACAGAAGACACTGAAGCTGTGAATGAGACCAGCATTTGACCTACTTCCTATGATTGTTTTTTATTAAGAAAGTAACTTCTCAGGTATTAGGTTCATGTGAATTTCTGTGTTTAAATACACATCTAAAGAGCAGAATACAAAAGTAACTTCAGGAAAAACTACTCTTTCTATGCTGCTGCAGATCTGAAGAAACACTGGATACATGCCCGGAGATAACTTCAGACTCTTAATCAAAATTGGGTCCTCGAGCTTATGATGTTACTCAAGCTTCCCTAATGAATGCTTACGTGTTCCTTGGCAGCGAGCTAACAAGGCCGCATTAAACAAAATGTATATTAATACTGTCCTGTCTAAGTAGTGGTCTTTATAGTCCACTGTCATTATGCTGAATTAGCTGTGCAGAGACAACTTGAGGAAACACATGTTCGACAGTATAATGCATGCATCTTTGGGCAACATATGTATCATACATACCTGAAGCGAGAGTCTGTCAGTTCAGTAACATACCCTCGAATAAGAACAGGATAGTTCCTGGATCTCTAGGGCTCCTATACTGCCATTTATTTTCCATCAGTGGTACATATCGGTGTAGATCCTGACACTGTGTATGTAAATGACTGTGTGTGTGTGTTTCAAAGAGAACAAAGTAAAAAAAAGGGGAATATGAATCTCCAAAAAAAAGCCAGGTTTAGAAGGGGCAAATAACTGGTGGTGTGGTTTTGAGTGACCCTTGGGATCTATCATGGACCACCCTTCAGGACATGTATTTCTGGTTATTTCTGATCACCCTGTTTGGTAGCTTCCATGTTCTTTCATGCTTTGCCTAAAGGGAAAGGATTATTCAACTATTAGGTCATCTTGTACAACTGCTTTTCTTTCTAGGGAGTCCTGTTTTCCAGAAAGGTATTTCAATCAAAATTGTAGCAGAGATTCCTAAAGGATGAGATAATGTTGATAAGATTACAGGCAAAGCCAGCATGACCCAACAGTGTGTCACACCATAACAAGAAAAAAAGGCAAATTTGTTCTGCAGTTGCTCCATGTAGCATCTTTATAGAAATTTCCTAACAGATTAAATGGCAAAGTTTTTTCTCTGCCTTTCCAGCGCTTGCATTCACACAAATATTTTTGTACCACTAGCCACTGTGGCAGCAAAGCTCCAACAAAGATGGTAATTCTGAAAAAAAAAAAAAAAAAAAAAAAAAAAAAAAGGTGTCTATTTAGATATATGGTTTTGCCAAACACAGGTCTGAGATAGCAAAGACCTTTTATCATCAAGCAAACATGATATTGCCAAAAAGTTAATTCCTGCTCTGCCTTTTAATTTCATAGCAATACCACTTTACCTTATGATAGCTTCAAAGTTCAAACACTAAGAAGAATCTTGTGGTCATGCTTCAGGATGCAGGAGGTATTCAGCAGGTGTCATTCCTCACTGTGTTGATATGGTATCAAAGTGCAACATGTAAACTCATTTTCATGAGAATTTTCTTGCCCTCCTGTTGACTTTGGAGATCGGAGTAACTGGGCATGTTGTGGTTGGGACATCCATGGTTTGGGAGGCAATACTGGCAATCAAATTTGGTTTATTTCTTGCTGGTTGCTCCACACTGGCTGTGCTATCTGTTATGGAATAAGCTGGCTCTGTGTGGACTGCAGGTCCTGGGAGCGCTGCCTATCCTCCTGGTGTGGCAGGAGCCCTGGAGAGGTCCTGACACTGAGACCAAGCTAGACACGAGTGTCCATACATTCTTCCCCCAACTCCTCCTTGCATCCCACCTACACACTGCTGTCCACTGCAAGACAACCTGGGTGTGGAGGCTGGGTTGTCTTTGAACTAAAAAGCTGATCAATTAGCAGGTACTTTTTGCAGTAAACCTGCTTTGCTGACTCAGAAACCAAAAAGCATTTCATATATCAGCTACGATTTTGCCTTTCTCCTGCAGGTGGTTTCTAGCACCAGGTGGTGATCCATCAGCTTTGAATCATTCTTTCCTAAGTGGTGTCACTGTCTGTGGCTCCACCCATTGTATCCGTGTGGCTTTTTCCTTGGTGCAGGTGCACACTATGATTCCTCCATCACATACTGTTAGGCTTGGACCACGGAAAGTTGTGTGTGGAAGCTACTTCTGGGGGGATAGATAGATGGATAGACAGAGGAAACTGTGTAAGCAGCAATAGATGTTGTCCTGATACCTGACTAGGGGCAAATTTTCAAGCTCTTTTCAGTACCCTTAGGGCACTAACAGACCTTAATAGCCCAGACCAGCCACACCTGGACCCCCACACCCTGCCTCTGCCAATGGGCCCAGGACCCCTATTTAAGCACAGTCCCAGACCTTTAGTTCTTGCCTAAGCTATGTTGTGGGTGTGTTTGCACTCAGTTCTGACTCTGACTTGGTCTCCTGGGTGGATCTCCAGCTCTGTCTCCTGCTGCTCATGACTGGACCCTGGAATGTCCCATGGACCTGATCCATCAGCCTGCCCTGCAGGGGATTGTTAATGGAGCATGTTATCCCCGCCCTGTTTGTGCCCTGTGGGATGGCACCCTACTTGGTAAGGGCACTACTTGCACTGGGGTCACCCTCGGTTTCTGGCTTATCATTTCTTGTGAGGCAACCCTCATCTCACTGTTCTCTGACATTCTTATAGGTCTTAGCAGGAAGGCTCATTTGAAATTTTGGCAAGGGATTATCTTGTGTGCTCTTTGGTTATCTAATTTTAGTGTATCTTGTTCAAAAAATGCAAGTTGTGCTTATCATAAAGAAATATTTAATCTCTACTCTTGCCTTGTACTATAGGTATGAGAGTCTGGAATTGGAAGGAAACAATGATGAGGATGATGGTCCATCTAGGTTGGAGGTGTTGCCAAGGTTAAGTCAGCCTATGCCCTAAATCAAAACCACGTCTATGAAGAAAAGAAGATGGCTTATTTTCACAGGTGACTCTCTTCTAAGGGCAACAGAAGGCCCAATATGCCAACCAGACCCACTTCTTGGGAAGTCTGCTGCCTCTCTGGGGTCTGGATTAAAAAAAGTTACAAGGAAACTTCCTATGCTGGTACAGCCCTTGGATATTATCCATTATTGCTTTTTCATGCAGGCAGCAATGAAGTTGCAATATGAAGTCCAATGGCAATCAAAAGAGACTTCAGGGCCTTGGGACAACTGGTTAAGGGTTCAGGAGCACAAGTAGTGTTTTCATCTACCCTTCCAGTTGCAGGGAATAATGTTGGAAGAAACGGGCAGACCCAGCTGATCAGTACCTGGCTCTGTGACTGGTGTCATTGGCAGAATCTTTGGGTTTTTGATCGCGGGATAGTCTACAAGACACCAGGTCTGCTAGGGACAGATGAAGTACACCTGTCTCAAAGTGGGAAAAGGATCTTCACACAAGAGTTAGTGGGGCTCATTGAAAGAACTTTAAACTAGATTTGAAGGGGGAAAGGGATAAAACCAGGCTCACTAGAGATAAGTCACGGGATGGCATGCCAGTGTTTCAGGGACAGTGTGCTAGTGAGGTCCTTCAGCCTGCTTCACAATGTGCTGAGTACAGTGGAGCACATCTGAAATGTCTCTATACTAATGAGCACAGCATAAGGAATAAACAAGAGGAGCTAGAAGCTTTGGCCCAGTCCCAAAGCTACAACATCATGCCGTACGTGAAACCTGGTGGGATGAGTCCTGTGACTGGGGTGCTGTGATGGACAGTTACAGGCCCTTCAGGAGGGATAGGCTGGGCAGGTGAGGTGGTAGGGGGTGGCAGCAGTGTATGTAAGGGAGGGGTTGGATTGTATGGCACTTGCAGTTCATGATGACGTGGTTGACAGCCTCTGGGTAAGGATGAAAGGGAAAGTAAATAAAGCAGCTGTTGTTGTGGGAGTCTACTATCGACCACCCAGCCAGGACAACGATGACGCCAATGAATTATTCTATAAGGAATTAAGGGATATCTCTAGATCAGCTGCCCTTGTCCTTATGGGTGAATTTAACTTCCCAGATGTCATCTGGGAACAGCATACGGTGGACACAAACAGGTCTGGGAAATTTCTGAAGCGTGTTGAAGATAACTTCTTAGTGCAGGTACTAGGAGAGCTGACTCAAAGTATCCTCCTAGATTTGTTGTTTGTAAACAGAGAGACTTGTGGGTGAAGTGGTGATTGATGGCTGTCTGGGTCACAGTGACCACCAAGTAGTTGAGTTTCAAATCATTGGCAACAGGAGAAAAACTGTCAGAAAATCTTTGACCCTGGATAGGGGGAGAGCAGATTTTGGGTTGCTGAAGAAGCTAATTAGTAAGGCCCCCTGGGAATCTGCTTTTGAAGGTATTGGAGTCCCTGAATGCTGCTCACTTTTTAAGAGCTATCTTTTAAAAGCACAGGAGCAGGCAATTCCAAAGTGTGGGAAGGCAAGCTGGGGGAGGGGGGAGCAGAAGGCCTGCTTGGCTGAGCAAGGATCTTCTAGAACTTAGGCGGAAAAGAGAAGTGTACGGATGTTGGAAGCAAGGACAGACAACACAGGAGGACTATGGAGACGCTGTTGACCACTGTAGGGTGAAAATTCATGTGACCAAAGCTCAATTAGACTTCAAGCTGGCCAGTACTGTGAAGAACAAAAAGGGTTTTTAAAAATATGTTAACAGCAAAAGGAGGATGAGAGATAACATTGTTCTGTTACTTGAGGTCAGTTCTTTCTGATGAGGTGGGATCTCTCTCCATTATTTTCAACCATCTTGAGGATATGGAGAGGACCCAGTTGACTGGAAGCTGGCAAATGTTGTCCAAATTTTCAAGAAGGGTAAGAAGGAAGACCCTGGTAATTACAGGCCTGTCAGTCTCACTTCAGTGCATGGTAAAATTATGGGGAAGGTTATTCTAGGAGTTATTGAAAAACACTTGAGAGAATGCAGTCATTGGTCATAGCCAACACGGGTTCATGAGGGGAAAGTCCAGTTTAACTGACTTAATTTCCTTTTATGACAAGGTCACCCATCTAGTTGACCAAGGGAAGTCAGTAGATGTGGTGCTTTTGGATTTTAGCAAAGCTTTTGATACTGTCTCTCACTGTATCCTTCTGGGCAAAATGTCCAGTACACAGTTAGACAAGTCCATAATAATAAGTTGGGTGAACAGTTGACTTACAGATTGGGGTCAGAGTTATAGTAAATGGGGTTACATCAGGCTGGTGGGCAGTCACCAGTGGGCTTCCACAAGGCTCAATTTTGGGGCCAGTGCTCTTTAATGTTTTTATAAGTGATCTGGATGCAGGAATCAAATGTACATTAAGTTTGCTGATGATACTAAACTAGGAGGAGCTGTGGATGCCCTTGAGGGCAGAGAGGCTTTATAGAGAAATCTGGATAGACTGGGAGAGCTGGGCAATCGCCAACTGTATGAAATTTAACAAGAGCAAGTGCAGAATTCTCCACCTGGGATGGGGAAATCCTGGTTATACGTACAAACTGGGGGATGAGAGGCTGGAGAGCAGCCCCGTGGAAAGAGATCTGGGGGTTTGGGTTGATGGCACGTTGAATGAGTCAATAGTGTGCCCTGGTAGCCAAAAGGGCCAGCTGTGTTCTGGGGTGCATAAAGCACAGCATAGCGATCTGGTTGAGGGACATGATTGTCCTACTCTATGCTGCACTGTTGCAGCCCCACCTCGAGTACTGTGTGCAGTTTTGGGCACCCCAATGTAAGAAGGACATCAAACTGTAAGTGTCCAGAGGAGGGCGACCAAGACGGTGAAAGGCCTCGAGGGCAAGACTTAAGAGGAGCAGCTGAGGTCACTTGGCTTCTTCAGCTTAGAAAGAAGACCTAAGAGAGGGGTGACCTCATCGCAGTCTACACCTTCCTCAAGGAAGGCAGCGGAGGGGGAGGTGCTGATCTCTCCCTGGTGACCAGCGATAGGACACGAGGAAATGGAATGAAGCTGTGTCAGGGGAAGTTCAGACTGGGCATTAGGAAAAGGTTCCTCACTGAGAGGGTGGTTGGTCACTGGAACAGTCTCCCCAGGGAAACAGTCACAGCACCAAGCCCGTCAGAGTTCAAGCAGTGTCCGGACAATGCTTTTAGTCATATGATTTAGTGTTAGGTAGTCCTGTGAGGATCAGGGAGTTGGATTCGATGATCCTTATGGGTCCCTTCCAACTCAAGATATTCTATG
This sequence comes from Astur gentilis, assembly GCF_929443795.1. NCBI lineage: Eukaryota > Metazoa > Chordata > Aves > Accipitriformes > Accipitridae > Astur > Astur gentilis. Next base: position 6,161,076 of record NC_064893.1, on the reverse strand, counting down.
ATTTCCAAAGCCCAGGACACGTCCTGCTGTCTGTATGGAGGCAACGCTGTTATAAGAACAAGGCATTTCCACTGGGAAGATGAATGGTGTATGGAAGGCCACGTTTGCTGATCTAAGTCTAGTCATCGTTTTAGAAAGAGCAATTCATAGCCAGTTGGGTATGAGGAAGCAATGCTGCTTGATGAGTTGGCAGGACTACTTGTGTGGCTTTTTTCCCCAGCTTTGGCTGGCTGCAGATGGGTTGGCTGTGCTGCTTGATGCCCAACGTGGTCTCTGACTGTGGGTGGAGCAGCCCAATAGCACAAGAGAAAGTGCACCATTGCTTAGTGATCAGGAAATTGCAAAAAGGGCATTTCAACATGCCTGTTTACACATAGGGCCTCTGTAGCCTTGATAATGTTGCCAATGTCCTGGATGGCAAGAGAAAGCAGGGTGAAAGGAGGAGGTCATTATCCTGTGTGAGCTAGCTGTAGACCTAAGCTAATAGTAGCCATCAGCAGCTAAAGTAGACAGGGGTCAATGAGCTTTGCTCTCTCCTCCCCCACCACTGAATCCAGAACCACAGCCTGGAACACATTGTAATTCTCAGTCATTGTACAGGCAGCAAATTACTGAGCACCTTAAATAAAGAGGAAAGAAAAGGGCATGTACCATCAGAGGTTAATTTGCAAAGCACGATGGCCCTTGGGCCTACAGAAGGGCTCCACAGCTTTGTTAATACAGGTTATTTTGGGGTGAGTTGCTCTGCGAGGAATTTGCCTTGAACGTTCAGTAGGCTTCAGTGATGTAAAAATTGGGTTAGGTGTCCCCAGAGCAAGGACCATGGCAGCGGCCATGTCTCAAGGGGCAACCTAAATCTTAACCCATATCTAGGTGATACCCAGCTCATCCAAGAGTTGTGGAGGTGATGTAGTCTGGTTTCCTATGGTTTTGTCTTGCAGAGGTGTTCTCTGCTGTCTAATTAGATACAAACTCCAGTTGTTTCCCCAGGACTACAGAGTTCAGAACATTCGACTCTCTGCATTCAGCCAGGTCATCCATTCTGTAGCCTTCTCAGTGGGAGAATTCATGGGGATTTTCTCCTCGCTATCATCTGCTTGCCTATTTGCCTAGCTGGAGGAACTTAAAATATCTGAGGCTGCCATGTCTTTGTTAAATTGAACTGGTTGGCCAGCACGATCAGAGTTTACTGGGAGGCGACTGACTCAAGTTACGCATGCACATAAACATACACACAGAGTGCATGATTACATTAACTTCATTGCCTTAGGAAACTAGGCTACAAAGAGCATGAGATTAGTAGGATTATGTGAAAAACTATATTTTCCTCACATAGCAAGACACTCAAGTTTGTTTGGACAACCACTGCTTCAGTGATATCTGAACTTATACATACAGAGAGAAAAAATTAGCAGCAGAACAAAAGGGGACAAAAGAAACCCACCTTGAAAATATATACAAGTGACTACCATGTTTTTGAAGTGTGGGTGTGCTTGTAATACAATATACACAGGCAGGTATACTGACCAGTGGGTATAATTTAAGGTATGTTACTTAAAGCAAGTAGAATCGCTTTTATTATTCTTGCAGAAATAAAGAACAATGTCCTCAAGGTTTGTGGTGGATTTACATTTTTAAACCCACCGAGTGGAGCACTGTCCTGGCTACAGTGGACAGCAAGTCCATCCACAATATTTTCTTATGAAAGAAAAGAAAACCATTTCAAACGTCCAAAACGCAACCGTCTCGCCATGGCCAAGTCAATTTGTCCTAAGCATCCCCTTATGAATGATTATAGGCTATGTTTGGCTCCGCTCCTTGTTTCACATGGAACAAGATGCTGCGGCTGCCCCTCTAACCTATACGCTGTCGTAGTGGTCACGACGTGGTTACAGAATTTCCCACTGCTCCGGAGCTGTTGTGTGTATATTAGATTAGGACAAGATGCTGTTCCCAGTGCTCAAGTTTTGCCTCATGCCAAGGCTATTTTTGAGTGAGTTGCTCCGCACGTATTTCCTCCCAGCATTTGATAGGCTTCAATGTTGGAGGAATTAGGTTGTGTCACCTGAAATCTGCAATCCTCTCTGGTGTAACTGTAAACTACTGAGGTTAAATTGCAGAAGGCAGGAATTGCCTACTTAAATTCATCTTGACTTGTACAATACTTGGTAGGCATATAAAAATTCATAAAAGGAAGGATGGCAGCATTTAGTTCCGAATGATATCTATGAAGCTATTTCCTTTCTTTGAGTATCGAAAGCACTAAGTCCTTGTGCACAGCTGAGTTCATTGCAGACATTTCTGAAAGCAGCTATGAATATATTAACCTCTCCAAACTTGAGTAAGCCTCGGGTAAGCGCAAAATATTGTCAACTCTGTTTTGCATTCTCTCAGTTAATGTTCTGATGTCTGTCTTCAGCTTTATGCTACCACAGAGTTGGCAAGGCACAGGCAAAGCATTTTTTCCCAGCTCCCAACCATATTGTAAACTCCACAGGCTTGTAAGCAGCATTTATTCTGGTGGCATTCTCTAATGCAGTGAGAGAAAAATGCCTTAACAGAAAGGAGAGCTGCATCTCTCAATGATAAATTTAGTACAAATAATTGCTAATAGAAGAAAAGATTTTACTATATTGTGCAAGAAAAATTTCAAAGGCTAGCTGCCCACAGATTGCAATTGTTCTTGTATAAAAGCTGCTTTGAACTGTGCATGGCAAACTGACTCCCTGCTTGGGACTGCTGGAACTTAGCAATGATCCAGCAATATTCCTCAGGGAACCTTTCTCATCGTGCCCTGCTCTCGGCCTCCTCTAAACCCAACCTTCACAGAGATGCAGTGACAGGAATGGCATAGGGACATCTCCTACAACTCATTCTTGTAGTCATCCTACAACTAAATTGAACTTTATGCAGGAGGTGAAAAAGCCTCTGTGTGGAAGATGACCAGGAGCATCCCCAGGTCCCAGGGATGAGGGACCACGCCACCTTTCCCTCCTCCCCTTTCTCCCTGTACAGATAAATCTATATCTGGTATTGCAAGCCACAGAATTTCAAAACTCTGTCACACAGAAATAGTGTGATTGATTTTAGGACTCATGGCCTCTTAATATATATGGGCTCTGCTTCTTTGCCTTTTGGTGGTGCATCTACAGGTGAGATTTTCAGGCTTTTTAGGGTTTTTTATGTCAAGGGAAAAGGGATTTACTTCTCTCTCTTTTTCTTTCTTTGTTTGCCAGTCATTTCAATACCAGTTATTAAAGTTTTCCTGCAGCAACAATGAACATGGCATTTTCTTTAAAAACACATGGAATGGAATTCTCTTTTAAACCAAGGTAGAGGAATTAAGAAAGATACTAAATATCACAGGTTTCACACTAGAACAAGTGTGGTCCAAACCATTATTTATAAACGTGGACTAGATTAAATGCAATGAGTCCAATGAATAGCAAAAGCACAACCTCCATAACATCCATCAGAATCAGACAGGCTTCACAGAAGGATGCCAGACAGCAAGATAGAAATCAAATAATTCCCTTATCAGATGATAAAGGATCATAAGAATGCCCTCGCAGAAAAGTTTCAGGGCCCTGGAGTACTGAACATCTTTGAAAAACTTCAAGGTTGCAAGAAACCTAAGGAAGTATTGAAAGCAATCAGAGCATGTGTAACCAAGGAGGTGGTAGTTAGGGGATGCTCTAGAGGTCAAAACACCTTAAAGGACACCTGGCATAGCCAACCTGCAAAAGCTTGATTAGGGGAATTCTGTCTTCATATGCTACAGGCTCAGCAAACAGACCATCATTTGTACCCTCTGAGAGTCACTTATCTCCTTTGAATCGCAGCTTTGGATTGAACACAGAAGTTTGTACCATTTGAATTAAGTTTTCTGAATACCCATATTGCTGGCAGGTGCTTCTGCAGGGTTCAAATCCTGCCATGGAGAAGAAAGACTCTTGAGTCTCATGGGCTCTGGTTCAGTCCCCAGAACAACTGGGTACCTCATTTTTCTGCTATCCTTTCTCAACTTGGACTTCCAGAAGAAGCCATGATAGGCAAGTATCTCTGTCGTCCCAGAGCTATGCAGTTCAGGGCAAGACCACCAACACTCAACAGATGTGTCCGCCTCACCGCAACCTTTTTAGCAAGAAGCCAGGTAAGGACTAATTTTCCTCAATGGGGTGAGCAGGGTTACTGGCAGGCCCTGCGCAAGAGCCATAAGCGTACTTTATTCTTAATTCATATGGCCTGGCTTCTGGGAAGCAAATTATTGGTCTGTGCTGGTATGAAATCAGCTTTTAATCAAGTGACCAAGGCTTCTTTTTTGCTATTTAAAAATTCAAGCCTGGTAATGAACTATAATGATTCACTGAGAGCACTTTTCAGGTAAAGGTCTCAAGTAGCATCCTTAAAATTTCAAAACTCTCGTGAGGTAAGAATTAATGACTGGCTTTACAGATGGGTACATTTTGCTCTGGGAAGGCAAGAGGCCAATTTCATATAGGCAATTAGGTCTCTAACCCCATGGTACCCATACGCTTTGGCAAACATGGACCACGATGTTTTGCCCACAGTGGGAACGCAGGGTGGCTGGTGCTCAACTGCACACGTGTTTTGCCTGCTAGCCATCTTCTTTAGCCACTGGGTTCTTCTGCCTGGAGCGACTGAGTCCTGCGGTCAAGGTGTACTGCAGGCTACTGCATGTTTTGTGTAACAGACGGGCTCTGCCTACAAGGCAGCCTGGCTTGTTTGCTTCCTTCTTCAGACTGCTTTTTCCCTGGTCTCTAGCTAATACCTAGGAGATTATAACAACCTAGGCAGTGAACAGAGCAAAATGCAGAACTCCTAATAATAGTCACATTGGACTGAAAAATACTAGCTTTAATCCTTTTTGTGTTTGTGTCTGCATTTTCCAGCATCTATAAAACCTTATTGCTTAAGTACTAAAATACAGCAGATGTCGGTCAAGCGTTTCTACAGACTTAAAGCCATGCTTCCGTAACCATCTATTCCTCCTGGAGTGAGAGACTGGGGAATGGTAAAGCTTTCTTGTGTGTTTTATAAAGGCAGTAACCCTCCTGTGAGCTGGTGTGAGTGTGAGCTGAGTTCTCTGTTGAGATGCTTAGCAGGGAACGCCTCTGCACAGATGCCTGTGCTCTCCTGCAGTCATCCCATCTCTTGGAGTTTGCGGGCTTAGTATTGGATCTGCGATCTGGTGTCATTTGGGAATGGGTTTTTTTTGCTTTCGGCAAGCATGTTTGCTAAGTCCATGTCACCTGACTTCTCGTGAGTTAGTGCATGTGGATTGTCTGCTTGTGTTCTTTGTACCATGTTCACCATCTGATTTCTTCTAATAGTGCATTAAGCAACTCAACCAGTTATCACATCTGCACACAGGAATGCTTGAGAGGAGCTTTATTTCTCCATATATAAGTGCTAATCCATTAATCAAATGCATTTACAAAAAAAACCTAGGAAATTATTTTGTGTTAAGAAGGTGTGAATATAAGAACTGCTGGTGAATTTCATCACTATTTCTTTTTTTTCTTAAAATCACAGACTCTTTATATTCCTATGTAGAAAAAGTCAATAATATCTCCAGAGCATGTTTACTATTTCTGAAGGAGACTTAACTCTTAGAGGATTCTCCTTTCCTTATCTTTTCCTACGTGCGACGTGATGTGCTCTCTTCGGGCACTGTTCTCATACGTACAGATTGAGTCATCCATTCAGGGAATAGAAACCACGTTCCCGCGCTGAGTCACACTGGCCAAATACAGAGTGCCAAACATCAAAAAATGCAGAGGAGCCTTTGCTTCAGAGAGCTTTTGGAAATGGAACGTTTCTTAACTATTAAAAACATTTGTTGAGCAATTCTGACAAATCTGTAAAATTTGTTACTATATTGAGTGTAGGAAAAGGAGTAGTTCCAAGAACAGATGAACTAATGAAACCTAATTTCCTATAAATTTCTATTTCATTAAAGAAATATGTAGAAATCCTGTAAGAGTTAAAACTATTTAATTGTTCTAGTCTTTAGTGTTTGAAGAGGATGAGAAGTTCAGTGGAAATCTGTTTCATTACAGAATATTTCTATCTCTGTGAGGGCACTTGCTAGTCTCTAACCATAACCTCTAGTCTCTGTTTCGTCTCAGAAACCAGAATAAAATGACCTTTTATTTTTGGTAACTAGCAGTCACCAAACTAGAAGCAGTGCCTGAAGGGTTAGTAGTAGCAGTGAGGGAGGTGCTGCTGGAGGAGAAACTTAGGAAGATCCCATAATGTCTAACGTTGAAAGATAAAACAATAAAGTCAGATGGTGATAAAGCTATTTGCCTGCATATGAAATAAACTTTAAGTCTCCTATAAGTCTGCTTAGGATTGCATTACCTGGTAAAGCAGCAGTTTTATTCAGGGTCAAATGCAACCTGGTAGCTTGCAGAGTAGCTTCCTGTTTGAATACACACAATGAGAAATTAGACTGAGTCGTCTGGCTATGGAATAGCCAAAAGCATGCTGAGGAGCATGAGTTTAGGTATCAATCACTGTTTGGGTGCTTTTGGGTTTGGTTTCATTTTACAGAACTGCTATAAACAGTTCTGAATACCTTCAGGACTTGAGCCCCGCTTACGAGGTAGGATAGGTCCGAAGTTAGACAGTACTGTTTCCGTTCACAAACAGCACTGTTCACATGTGACTGAACTCGTACCTGGGCAAAAGTACGGACCAGGCAGACAAAGGGGAGCAAAGTATTGTAAGCCTCTTCCTTCTGGGACGGAGTAACATTCAGCTTATGGCTCTAAGCAGAACACTGCAGATGCAGTGATTTGACCAGCGCTGTTCAGTCTGTACTAACTGGCTTGGCAAGGACAATTTGAAACAACCTGCATCAGATTGGACAGGAACCTGGCACGAAGTTTGGAGGAAGGGCTTAGTTCACAGAGAGCAGGAGTATCACTAGAGCGATTTCTTTTAAAGAAAAACAGTTTAACTTCACAAGTTTGTAAGTGATCTAGAAAGCAATACGTGAAACGAGACTCAGTTGTGTACCACACATGAGCTGCTGTAAGACTTGAAGCTGTGAGGTGTCTGTCAGGCAGCGTAAAGGGGTTATTGTTTGGGTAGAGCTCTCAGCAGAGCTAGCTGCAGTGCCATGTACTCAGGATATGATATACCTGTGAGATTTATAAATCTGATAAAATAATATTAAGAACCTGATAACCTGTGGGAGGACTCTGGAAGTGCGAAAATTACGAAGCGTGGGCCCATCTGGAATGAACTATTTTCAGATTGCTTCTAAAATTGCACTTAAAATCAGGGAAATCGATATTCTTCACAGCCGTTTTTCCTTTTGTTTCCTTTCTGCTCCCAAAGCTTTTCATTTCTACGTTTCCAAACATAGCGATTTAAAACTACGTGGAAGAAGTAAGGCCATTCGCCGCTGTTAACGAGACATGCTTCTGGGTCCTGGCCACCAGCCCCGCTGCATTTAGTCTAGCAAGGCTGCTGCTAATTATGTAAGGGCTTTAAAGGAGATAGCAGCTATGATAAATAAGTACATAAAAATCTCAGCTCTCTAGAAAGCGGGAACCGTTTCCCCTTTTCTCCACTGTGACTACAAACCCTCCCCTCTGAGGCTAGAGAAGAGCCAGCAGCACTGCCCGCCCGGCAGCATCCCAGCAGCTGCCAGCCACCCCAAACGGCTCAGCATGCCCCGGAACATCCACGCTAGCCAACGACGTGCAAAAGGGCTCGCTGGCTGCCTGCGCAGACCTGCACAGCTATTCGAGCGTGTGCTCTCTGAATACCGGCAGTACCACCCAGACTTCAGTCATTAGCCTAAGGTCATCAGTACATTTCTGTGCATGGGAGTGTCTGCGTTTTATGTATCACTATGGCTTGTCTGGGTGTGTATATATTTGTTTGTGTGCTTGCCCTGTAATGATCCAACCTATCTTACATGTATATTTTAAAATATTTTATAAAGTGAGGGTAGATATCATTATCTAAAGGAAAGTGAAGCGCAGGGTCAGAGGTTATGCCCTTTGCTGAAGGATACAGAGCAATTCACTGGCGGAGATGTGACCGGGACACCGGGTTGCTGACATAAAGCCTGCAGTCTCCACTAAGCCATGTTACTTTTTTGCCTCTTCTGTGTAGGAAGCATTATGAATTGTATATTATCTAACATGCATTCATGCTGTTGTGCTTCAGAAAGCCCCGTGGCAATGGAGAGAGGAGACTGTATTTCTTTACCTAAGGACCTTTGCCACTACTGCTCCTACTGACAGCAAGGCTTAAGCTCAGCAAAACAATTTACATTGACTAAAACCTGAACAGCAAATAACAGCTAACAGGAGCGCTCACGTGCATCCTTCAGCAAATGTTTGACAGAGTGACTGGCCAAGTCCAGCTGCATTCATTTCCAGTGACCAAAGCAGGTGGTCACGGACCCAATTACGACCTGGAATGCTAAATCGGAGTCCTGCAGACGACCCGATCTGACAATTACTCCAGTCCTCTGCTTTGCTGTGGGTTTGTTTACAACGATCACTCTTTCTTGAAATGATTAGTTTTGGTTAGTATGGAAAAGCTTACTGAAGAGCAGGTTGTTTGGCAGCTTTCAGGTTTTGAATTTTTTCCTTCAGAATAGTTTTTTCCCCAGAATTTTTCAGTATTAAAAAAATGTAGAAAGAATCACTTCTGGGAGTGACACATTTTGTCCATAAGACAGTTTCTTTAGGAACTGTCTAGAAATAAAAGGGAAGTCTAGAAATAAAATTAATTCTTAACCAATAAATTAGAGTGCTTCAATTTCAGAATTTCTGAACAGGCTAGAAAGAATATTTTGGATTTTTTTAAAAACCACAATTTCTGGAAAAATTGAAACAGCATGCATTATCAGTAAAGCCTGTTCTGTGCTTCTCACAGAAAGCTAAAATTTACATGACAAATGTGCCCACCTCCAAAGTAGACTATAAACTCAGAGAACCGACCAAATAAATCACTTTTGAAAGAGAAAAATAATTGCCTTTAGTCTTTTTTTATACTGCAAGCCCCTTAGGGCAGGGATAGTCTTTATTTTATATTATCTATCAGGCCAACCCACTGCTGAAACTTAATAAGTGATAGTTTCAACCAGACTTGATTCGCATCATAAAAATCAGCTTCTGCCCTCTTGTTGACACCTCTGTATAGGACAAGAACTGAGCAGATATTCGGCCTGGATGTTGTTTCATTTCAAGTGGAGTTAGTGAGATAATATGGTGTAGACTGCAGAATTTCTTCATTAAAATAACATGATTTTTTTTATTCATTTCTCAGCTGTCCTAATCTCATTCTCACATCTCATTGTAGACTGTGAACTGCAAGCCATATATGAAGCAGTCAAAGAGCCTAAGTGTGTTTTTGTGACATATTACATGAGTTAATTTCAACACTTACCTTTAGGCTGTGTAGTCGTTGAACACAGTTCTGTTACAACAAAAATAACTAAGAGGGGTTTTTTCCCTCTTTTTTTTTTAATGTGATGAGGACAGACAAGCTTGAAACAAATTCCATTCCTTCTCCTTCCCTCCCACCCAAAATCAGTTACAAACATAATTCATGAGGTTATAATCTGATGAGTTTGATCTCTTCTTCTGCAGTGGTAGCAGCAGACAGGCTGGACCACTGGGCATAGCCAACGGAGCAGAGCAGAAAATGTGCTGTCTTGCTGTATGCTCTGCTTTTCTACAGCAAAATAGTACGTGTCCAGAAGTCTTCAAAGCTAAAATGTTGTTGCCTTTCTTTCTCTGTCATGGTAAATTGTTCTGGGGAATCTGCTGCTTGGGATGAAGGAAGGTCAGGTAACAAGTGTTAATGGTCCTGAGTATCCTTGTCTTTTGTGAGACTCTGCTAGGATCTGTGGAAGCTGTATGTGGACTTACGGAGGCTGGTCTCTTTTCTTAGTTCTGTTCAAAATTGCAATGCCTCTGCATGCGCATGGACATACAGACAGGTTCCATAAGCTCTTAGAGGAGCACATTCCTTAAATAACTTGTCAGCATCTTGTTCCTGCAGTTTGTTGGAAAATAAGATCAAGACCTTGTCCTACAGCTGTGTAAATCAACAGGGCTGTGTTAACTTGGGCAAGCTTGAATGTAGACTGAAGCGCTTGGCACCACTTTCCTTGTTTTGCTCTTTGTTATGCAGTGTTTTCCTCAGATCATGTATACATTGTACAAAGCAGAGATTTACATATTCAGTATTGCTAAGGTAGTGCTCCACATTAAAGGCCAGATTCCAAAGCTTTTACTCATGGTGAGTAGGTCCCTCCTCCATGAGTAATGCCTTGGAGAGGAGAGAAGCTCCTAGTGAAATGAAGCCTTACTTAACATGGGGTCAAGCTTTAGAGCCTTCGCCCGTAAGATTAGGACAAATATTGTCCTTCCCCTCCTGTACTTCTGGGTCAATCCGATCGCACACATACAGATCCTGGGTCGGTTTGTGTCACGTGGGAGTGATTTACGCAGCCAGCAGCCAGAAACACGTGGGCGGCAGCCTGGTATCAGAGCTGAATCAGGGGAACTCAACCCAAATTATCGCCCACCTCTAATGGATATCTCAGAGATCTGGCAGTCCCTAGACCCTCGTCACTGCACAAGTATTTTCTGTAGCTGGACAGAGCGTGTGTCGCAGTCCATGAGCTCAGGGAGAGAGCAGCTCCTGAGCTGACACCACGGAAAATCCCTCTCTGCTCTTCAAAAGTAGATCTGGTGGTGGCGAGTGAGGGTCGTTCCCTCCCCAGAGGAAGGAAAAGCCCTGTTCTGTGTAGGTAAACACCTAAAAAGCTGGGTAACAGTGCCAAAGGACTTCCACTTTTGCTTGCCAGTATTAATGCAGTGCAGCAGGAGAGCAGCTGGACTGTGTCCAACTAAAATCAATGCTTTCGTGACACTTCACCTTCCCCGTCCCACCCAACCCCAATGGCTGCTGTGGTGGTCTCAGCTGGGTGCTGAGACCTTTTCTGAGCCGACGGTTGCACTTGTGTCCCTGTATTTAACGGCCCTCAATGAACTTGAACTCTTTCATTAATTGCTCACGTACATCACAACATCCCGTGGTGATGAGCTCCATAGCAAAGCTGGGCACTGAGGGGTAAAGCACAGCTTTGGTAAAATAATGTTGTTGTCAAGTGTGGGCTACAGGGCCTGCAGGACATGGCCAGTGACCTCTGCTCTTCTTGGGCAAGTTTCGGCAGCACAATTTTCCCAATGTCCTGGCCCTGTCCCCAGCAAAGCTTGTGCCTGTAGCAACGCTGTTGCTATTTGGGTGGGAGGTAGTTATCTGTGTTAGACCCAGATTTATGAAGACATTGCAGTATTTAATTCTTAAACTTAAAGAAAAGATCTGTGCTGTGTTGAATATGAAGTCTAATCTGCCAGCTTTGAGTAGAGGCATATTGGTGAAACATTGGAAGAGAGCTTGCAGGACCTGTTATACTTGTTCTGTGAATAAGACGAGGCTTTCTATTTCCCAGACTGCCGTTCTGACAAATTTTACGGGCACTAAAATAAACAAATGCCTTTCCTAGAGAAATGTTACTATTAAAAATGCTCAGGCTGGATTTTTGTTTTGAAATGGAAAGAAAGCAAATACATCATTCCACTCTGATTACCAACAGCAGTGAATTATTCATCTGCTTTGGACCTGCCTATAGGCACATACGCAACCATTATGAAGCAAAACCCATCGGAGTTCATTGCCCTCTTTCACACTGGGCTCTGAGTAAGCATTAAGTGGGCTCCACATTACGGGCTAAGGGCGAGGGTTGAAGCATCTATACCAGCTGAAACCATGGAGTTTGCTGCTTGCAGCCTCTGTTCCCCTCACCCGCCTCATGCATACAAATGAATGGCCTCCCCCAAGCTTTTACCCTGGTTTTAATCCCCCTTAGAAAATGAAGTGTCAGATGATCATATTAATGTAGTGGTTAACCAGCCCGTGGCAAGAACTCTTTACTGGACTGGCTTGATTTATACAGCTCGTCACCACACCAGTAATTAAGAGTGAACAGAGCAGCAATGCCAATGCTGTATCTCATCGACTTTGCCATCCTTCTGTTTCAGGGATGAAGCTTCACTTAAGAAGTGAGAGTGCAGCTGTTCTGTCAAACAGCAAACACCCTCTCAGATATACCAAACCAAAAATCATGGTGAAAGGTCAAGATTTTAAGAATATTTAGCATTCCTAAAGCCTGCCCTGGCTGTAAAGCACCATGTAGTTATGAAGTTGTTATTCTTAAAAATTATTTAGCTATTTGTGCTACTTGTTATCCCCGTTTTACAGAGGGAGGTTGGGCTCAAACAGACTTACAGCTTACAAAGCTCTGGGTCCAACTTCAGCACCTAATTTTTCAGGCAGAGAAGTTTACCTCCTTTGAGAAAGACTTTTTTTCCTTTTTGCACTCATCAGCTGCGCAGGTCTCCCAGAAAGGCAGTGACGTGCTCCCACTTGTGTTTTTGAGACTTTTTCATTGTAATTCTTATTTTCCCTTGCCGCCTCCTCTCTACTTGGATAAGCCTGGTGTTCACGTATGGTCAGTCTTCTGGTTCTTGAGAAACTGCAGAGGAAACGCGACCTCCTTGGTTTCCTTTCCTGAGGGAAGACCGTGCGAGCCGGTGGCCGACTCTGCAGGGTAGCCCTCTGACTTCTGTGTGGGCTTGTCCAAGTAGGTCTGGCTTCTGTTGCACTTTATGTTAGCTTCAGGGGTGAGATGCAGAGATAAAACCAAAAGTCACGAGCAGATCTGTGAATGACAAACATTGGGATCATGGAGCGTGTATGCCTCTCCCATTAGCTGTAACAACTTTGGTAACCTTGGATCACACTGATGTCCCGATATAGTCTCTTTAAACTTTAAAAAAAAAAAGCCTTGAGAGAGTGTTCAGACATACTGCAGTGTGCTCCAATTCAAATAAGGTCATGGAGTTGCACTGTCTAAACCTGTCATTATTCCTGAGGCGCTAGCAAGGACATCAAGGGCACATTTCAACTGTTTCAAGTCAGGCAATCGCAGCTTCTTGCCAGCTCCCGATTTTTTAGCCTGGAAGCAAGATTCATGCAGTCGCTCCATCTATTGGTCCCCATCCCTGTTCACTAATTTTAACCAAATTCCACGGAAGAGCGAGGACCTCGCAAGCCTTGTGAAACCTGGCGGTAGGTAGGGACGAGAGGTTGCAGCCTCAGCAGCTTTCTGTTCTGTTGCCATCAGCCCACGTGGCCAATTAACACGCATACATCTCTGTACCGGCTGCCTCTAATCCAGCTGGGCTCGGAGGGCACAAGAGGGTATTGCAGATGACAGGCAACAAAGGGAGAAAGCAAAATCATTTGTAGAAAACCAGTCTCCAGTAGTCCTACTGCTGAGAGGCCCAGGTATTTGTTTTCCTTCTGCGGCAAACATACAGGAAACAGGCAAGATTTTAAACCACTCGTCCATTTGCAGACTCATCTGCAATTCCCACAAGACCCTTCTCTCAAATTAATAGATTGAGCAAGGCGCATAACAAAAAAACACTTGCTCACCCAAATAAACCAGAAAAGCCAAAGTATCGGTTTGCGTGAGCAAGTGCTTGCTGGGTGAGCGAGGACTAGGCAGTGTAGCATGAACACATGAAGGAAGAAGATTATTGAAGTTTAAATTAATAAAACCTTGAGGAGGTTTGAGTCACTGCTGATAAATTTCTGTCTTCGGAGGAAATTAGGTTTAAAGGGAAAGGAGCTGCTTTACAATATATTTAAAGTATCAAGTTGCATGTATTTATGCCAAAGTCACTTTCCCACTCCCACAGATTTGGAATAGAAATTGTGGTCCTCACTTGCCTCTTTGAAAACTGCAGCATCAGTTCTTTTACAGTCAAATAAGCAGTGGGGTCAGGAAGGAAGCAGATCCGGAGAAGTTAATGCTCTTGCACTAGGTCTTATTTTTTAAATGACTGGGTCTCTAGTTCTGCAGAAGTGGCTGGGAAAGGAAGTAATGCATAAAATCAAATGACAAGGAGCTTGTAGTTTGGTGAGCTGCTTATGAAGGTGGGGTGATGGAGAATGTGAAGTAGCCTACCCAATCTGACCCATTTCAGAAAAAAAAATGGCGGGAGATGGGTCGCTTTATTCTCATATATCCCTGGGCTATTTTATGGTATGCTTTCTATTATACCAGGATATTGTGTTCTTACCAGTGGTGCGGGATATCACGTGCTGGTAGCTGGGGGTTCTGATGGAGGTGGGAGTGTGCACACGGAATTGATTAGAGGTTCGCATCCTCTCGGCGGCAAGTCACGTGGGGATTTTAAGGGCCGAACCTGACTTTGGAGAAGAGGAAGCTGCAGAGACAGCTGTATCTTAATTACCTCTGGAAGGTTTACTGAAATGCTTGGAGAATTGCTCATCTGTCTGAACAGAAAGGGAGTACTGCCATCAAAGCTGCTGGGAGCTCAAGAAGTAAATACCAGGGAGCTGAGATCAAACAGATATCCTGAGGTGTGCTGGGGACCATGTTATAAATAGGAAGAAAAAGCTCAGAGCATTCAGGTGACCCCTCTCAACCCCTTTTTGTAGCCATTTTTTGACAACACCTAAAATGTGATGTCGGCCCTTGATTATCTGGTTTGTGGATTAACTAACTTTCCCTTGATCCAGTAGCGGCACTGGGTTCCTGAGGACGCAAAGGCCGGCGCTGGCTCCTGCCCTGCCTGCCCGCTACTGTGTGCCGCTGGACCGGCTCTCTGTAGAGCTGCCCGACTGTTTTCAGCCTGTTCTTTTCATTACAGGGCTTATGTACGTTTTGTATTACCCATGGGTTTACTTTATCTAGCTTATCTTGCAGTATCGCTGGGTAATGGGAAGGGCTTGGCATTCTCATCCCACTGTCATTTTCATATGGAGCGGTTTTCTAGGTAACCTGTGAAAGACTGGGTTTGTTTATGTTCTGGGTTTGGGGTCAGCCCAGTCTGGAAACCTCAAAGACTGAAGTTGGGACCCAGGCCCCATCTTGCCTTCTAAAGATTAAAACATCTGTAGGAACTCAGATATTTTTTTGTTGTTTCTTTTTTCTAGAAAAAGCAGATTGCGGTCAAGGGTATTGGCAAAGGGAAATAAGGAAGAGTGTAAAGAAACCCCATTTGTAAAAGCGTTTTGCTACGGAACAGGAGTGTGCTTTTGAAGGTGATTCTCTTCATGCTGTGGTCTTGGGGTGCACAACCTGTGTTTCTTCCAGGTAGAGCTGAAGGATGTCCTCCAGGGGCACATATAGCATACCCCAAGCAGTAATGGATATTCAGTCCATAGGATCACATGAGAGGCAGTCTGAACTAAAATGCCCAGAAACACGCGGTGAGGATGTCAGGGCCTCTGTACCAGCTGTTTTGCTTTACAGATCCAATCCTCCAGTGTCACATTACTTGCCCAAATCTCAGTTTCAGTGTTGTACATTGCTACATTGGCCAAACTGCTGTAAGGCCTTCCTCGGGGGCATTTACATTAGGTCCTCCCCATTAGAAAGCAAAGATGCCATTGCTGGGAAGTCAGGCACAGCATGACCTCTCTGGTCTCCAGAACCTGCTCTTCTGCTCAGACACATTTAGTGATGGTCTCCAACACACTCCAGAAAATATCTACTTGGGAAGGATTTTGGAGGTTAAAGGTATGAGAAAGGGAAAAAGGGAACTGGCTGCCTGGCTGTGTCCTGTGGGATTTGTTTCAGCACAGTTGCAATATCTCTGGGATACAGGTTAGATGATTAATCATATTGAATTGCCCAGCCTTTGCCACATATGTCTTTATTATTTAGCTATGCAGTGCTGAACAAAATGTGATAGAATTTCTTATTTAAGCATTATGACTCATTTTGCTTTAAATAAAAATGACCATCTACTCTGTGGTTAAAATGCTTTGGGGACACAACCTCCAAGTGCATGACAGAAAAATCCTTTTCCCATTCTCTTCAGTGACAGCTTTGCTATTGGGCCAAGTTTTCATGTGGAAAATGCAAGGTAATGATTTCAATGGCATATCCCTGGAGTCATAGAGAAGAAACAAGCAATGAAGTGTCTATAATTGTTAGGGTACTTCTTGTCTTACAGGGCTAGGAGAAAAAAACTGATGATCATCTTTGCTTTTTTTGGCTAGAAAGGGAAATTCGCCTACTGAGATACTCTAGTTATTGAATATGTGCGTGACGACATGAGTAAGAAACAGAACTGCTGATTTTGAAACATTGAGAAGTAGATTTGGCCATGTCCTTGTTGGCCAATTATGCAGGGAGTGTTGTCTGCACATTGTGCTAGATCATCTGCGCTATGCATTTATACAAACAGTCCCAGGCTGGGGCGGCTAGCGTTCTCCCAAACACGGCTTGAGAGGTAGCAGAGGCCAAGGATTGCTCCTGGTAGGTAGATTGGATGCAACCACACCCATCTGGAGGCTGAGCAAGTTTAGCCTTCTGATGGACACAAGCTACTCTGTGGCAATCCATTTACATGCTGGAGAATGGTCCTGAAAATGCTGAATTTACTTGTATAGTCAGCCTCCGTGTGTCTTTGTTTTAATTTCAGTAACACATAGGAATTCATGTAGGAAAGTCAGTTAAGGCAGAGATACCTCCATAATGCAAAATAAGGGATGGATGTAATGGAAGGCTGACTTCTTTCATATTTGCTAGCCCAAATAAGGACTGGTAGCTGCAGTTGTTTAGGAGAATCATGGTGTTGCAATCTCTTATCATTCCTATCTGTGACCGCTTTGGATGCAAACAGCAGGAGATGGCTGAATCTGAAGAAACCCCCGTTAGCCGCACCCTTGATGCAACTCACATTCTTTGTGCGTTGACTCAGGGCTATCAGCTTTCCTCACTCTCTCTTTGCCATAGATCTCACAGCACTACAAACACCTAAGGAGATGGTATTTTGAGCAGCCGATTGCTGTATTTGCATGTGGTGTTGAACTTCAGGTGGGAGCTGGGCAGGGGTAGATCAAAGGACTTTACTGGGAAGGGAAGGGATGGGGCAGGATAAGCACAACCAGCCCCAGCCAACCACCACACCTGAGCTCCCCTTCATGGCGCTTTTACTCTTCTCTGAAGTTCAGGGCACCGGCTTGTGCCTTGTTGTCCCCCTTTCTTTGTCACTGTGGACATAACGTGGGCTATGACAGCCTATGCGGCGTGTCAGGAATTTGGTGAGCAAGGTTATAAAGCTCCTTCTTCTCTTGTGCAGAATGGACAGTGAGAGTAACGCAATTAGCAGTTTTAGTGTTCGTAATCAGACATGTACCATTACTAGTCACCCATCTTGAATAACCATACGGTGTCATCTGGTGACATTAGCTCTGCTTCTACTGACATCCGATTTATTGTATTTGCTGCAGGCATACAAAGATCTGTGATTTCTGGTTGAGCGAAAGAGCATATGTAGTACAGTAATATCAGCGTAACTCACCCTAACAAAGTACAGAAATAAGGCAGAAGCTTGTTTCTATGTAGGAAGATACTGCACTGTTTGGTAACCAAGATTTTGGATATAACATACATCATTCCATCGCAGTATCAGTCCTTATGTCCTTGCACATACAAACGGTAAAACTTACTTAGGTAAGAAGATAGCAAGAAATGCCTAGCTTCAGGATTTGTTAAAATATGTGAAAAACCGCAGTAGTCCCTGCCTGATGTTACAAACACCAAGGCGATGGATGCTTTTAAGCAGGAAGTTTATTCTACCCTTTGAAATGATCTATTAGATGGCAATGGAGATGCCATATTCCCCAGCAGTTCAGTAGAGATTTTGCAAGAGGGGAAATAATAACTATATGGGAATTAAAACTACATACTTTTGTCAATATAGTATAATTATTCCCATGATACCCGGATAACATTGTTCAGTTTATGTTATGAATTGTAATGATTGTCTTCAATACTGAAAGAATTTGCTATAACCTTTTTTTGTTTCTTGTAATTATTTTAGATGTTAATCAAAATGCACAAAGCATTATTTTTTTATTGTTATTTTCTGCTTTATACTGGACAAAAATTGGGGGTCTTTTCAAAGAGAAGCCATCATTCAGAGAATAGATAGCTAGCACTTTCTCCTGTGCAATGGGTGGCAGTAACATCTTTGGGTAGTAAAACCCACTGCAGCCACACAGTTTTTATTTTTATATTTCCTTTTTTGTTGCCTACTTTCATTAGTGAATAAGCTGATGCTGCAAATCCCTATCAGAGCTTAAAACATTTTAAAAGTCTGTTTCTGAGTTAAGTGCAACTTCCCTGGAAAATGTGACATGGAACTTGGTGACTGAGATGACGGATAGAACCTGGATGTGAAAAAAATAAAGAACATGTAGGAACCCTCTTGAGATAACACCACGGTCATGTGTTGAAATACTGGCTGTGCAATTTACTATAATTAAGGTTTAATTCCAGCACCCATGTGTGTGTTGGTTTTGCCCTTTCTAGGTGGTGTTATACAAACAGTGTTAAGAGAAGGGAAAGGGAATCTGAGTGTGTAAGAATATGTAGATTTTCATCAGGGACACTCTCTAGAAGCAGCATGATCTGAGGTTTAAATACAATGTTTGGAATAAACAGCTCTTGAGTGATAACCCTAGCTCTGCCGCTAACACTCTGCCCAAGGCAAATTATTTTACATCTATAAAATGGAAATGATAGCTACTAACCTGCTTTACAGGAGATTTGCGAAGATAAATTAGTTAATGTTTGTGCAATGTTTTCAACATGCAAAGTGCCATAAAGCTCCGTGAATTATTACCTCAGTCCTTGCCTTAAAATGTCAGCGAGGAGTCACAGAATACAAACTACACTGCAAACTACAATGTCCACAATCTCAAACACCATGCAGATGATATCTGAGCAAGCGGGACTGTAAAACCTGGCTAATTCAGCACTACTTAATTTATTCTCTTCCAGTAAAAAAGCCTGCCCTTTAAAATCACTTTTGGAACACGCAGAGAAGACCTGTGTTGCCATCGAGGAACAGTTGCTGATGGATTTTTTTTGGAGGGGCAAACGCTGACCCACTTCTCAGTGGATAACGGAAACCAACACACGTTTTTTGTTTCATTCAAGGAAAGGATCCAGCAGCAGGAATTTCTTTTCTCTTGAAAGGATTTTGAGATTATATTCTGTTTTGAGGGAACGTGGAAGAGAGAGGATAATTAATCCTGCTTTTTCCACTGATAGGGAAATCAGTTATTCATCCTCTTATAGTTACTTCTCTCCATGTGTGTGGCACAGTAATCAGCTCAGCGGCGCAGGCAAGTGGCGGTGAGCAATCGCAGTTCAGTTCTGCAATCCGGCAGTATCTTCATGTGAAGGAACTACCAGCTTACCTGGACTTTATTTCACAGGTCAGCATGTTTATGCTTAATATCTAGAAGACAGGTGATATATACATACTGTAAAGCAAGCCAGTCAAAAGAAAGCTGAAGCAAGTTGTTGCATTTAGTGTGATATTCTCACTGTGCACTATCAATTTAAAAATTGGGGGTCAAAAGGTTGGCCTTTGTCCCATAACCTTTGATCCATGCACACATGCAGCTGGTAATAAAAGTTTAGCAATATGAATATTGCATGCCCTCGGTAAAATTCACGTAGTTACATTAGCTTCAAAGGAGTTATACCAAAGACAGTCACTGGGTATGTGACCAGCTCTTTAGGGAAAATGTCATGTTTGAATTCAAACTGTTTCAGAAATTGTTCTGTTGTGTAAAAAAGGCCTGAAAGCCCTGTCTGTGATCATAAGCGTTTCAAACCTCATGACCTTGGCAAGTAGAGCACAGATGCCATGAAAGTAACACATTTGTGCTCAAAAAGGTGGGAGGATGGAATTCATGGCAGCTTGCTGCGCAGCCCCTCCAGCGGTACTGCACTGCCAGCAGCGGATGAGAGTCTCCTGTAGTGGATATCTGCAGTGTGGGAAAGAAAATTTAAAGGGGAATTTGCCTAGTCTTCTCTTGCCCATCATGTGATGGGAGGTGTTTAGTTAGGATCAAATTCTTGGGTTTATGTGCATTTATGGAGGGACAGTACATGATGGGAGGTGAAGCAACTATGAAATGTTCCTGCTCCGTATAGCAGGTAGAATCACAGTTGCACAAAAAATTCTGCAAAGCAAGTATTTGTTCTTTAGCATGTTAGGACAGGACTTGGACAAGTTTCTCCACTGAATTCATATGCAAAAGATGTTTTCTTTTTTTTTTCTTAAGTTTAGTTTGTTTTTCAATTGTCACTTTGAATCCTATCTTTTTCTAGATTTTAACAACTCCATTGCCTTCCATAGTGCTCGCTTGATGCTCAACATGCGTGTCTAGGGGCACAAGTCTTTTATTTAGTATCTAGCTACAGAACTGATCTGAGGTTCCTTTCTTGGTTGTCTTAATTGCGTTTCCTTTCTCATAATGCAAGCTGCAATCATTAGTGTGTTCTGAGGATGCTCTTCAAATCCTCCCTCCCCAGAATTTGATCGTTTTTTCCTGCTCCTCTCATTTTTAAAGATCCTTCTATTTGTATAAATAAATGAAAATGCATCATATTCATGAACGTTTATGAAGTTGCACTGTGTGAGCATCTCTGAAGCAAATTGCATTAATGTTGTATTGTAAGCCCAGATTCTGCCCTCAGTTACAGCCATGAAACAAATCGTATGAGTAGAGTTCCTGTTACCAATGTCCGAGTTTACTTCGAAGTACATCTTTCACGTTATTTACAAAATATAATCAAACCAGAATGTCAGCTACGGCATACAAAAGCTGACTTGTCCCCCAATTCCTCTCAATAAATGATTACAGGCATGGCGGGATGATACCTGGTTAAAGGCATGTGGTCAGGCATTGGGTTTTGTGCTAGGGTAAGTAAATGGGATGGTGGTTTACTCTGCCTAGTTAGGACAGTAACTAGTTAAACTATCAGAAAAAGATTGTACAGAGGAAGTTGACTGGTAGGAGAAAAGTAATGCCTGTCTCAGAGGAACATGCATCACAGAGGAAAGTCCAGATACACTCAGAGGCTATTTTGCAATCTATTGTGTTCCAGTACCCTGTGATAGACACAGGCATTTAGCATGTCATCTCCCAAAACTCCTGTCACTCTGGACTTCGATTCTGGAGTTCCCAGTTAATCATAACAGTTCTAAGGCTTCATATCCTATTGACTGTGTGACCCAAGTCTTCACAAGAGCTTTCCAAAGAAATTGCCACCAGCATTTAACAACTTTGTATGTTGAATCATGATTTACTCAGAGATATCCCAGTCCAGACAAGTGACACTTCTATGTCCTATTTATGTGCCTGAGTGACAAGACGGTGCTTCCTCCCAATTTCCAGAGGAGCAGCCTGTTTAAAAAAAAAAAAAAAAAAAAAAAGAGAGACTGCAACCATAAGCGTATTTTACTGAATACTGAAGAGCTTGGGTTTGCCTCTCGGCGAGGAAAGATGTCGGGGGGGGGGGGGGGGGAAGGAGCACCATGCCTGTACTCTTCTGCTTAACGTCTGTGGATGTCCCCGGAGCACCTCAAGAACACTTATACTATTGCGTGTTTATTAAGTTGTTACACAGAGCAAGGAGCCCCTTCTCACTGCCACTGCAGGGCAATAGAAACGGTATGCACAGGTACGGACCCTCTTATCCTTGTGCTAAAACAAGCATAGAAACAGTGCTGTTTTATTTCACGCACGCACCTGGCCTCGCAAGCATTGGGCTTAAAATGCCCAGAACGAGAACAGGACTGTTTGCAGGGACGCCCAGTGGGCTCCGCTGATTTGGGAGGGGGCAGAAAGGAGGGCCGGAGCCCCGGGAGATGCGCCCCTGAGAGGGAGCGGATTTTAACCTCCGCAGCCGCTTCGTGGTCGCTGCTCCCCGCTAAAGCGCCTCAGCCCTTCCTCGCCCTCACTCCCCTCCCGGGGGGCTGGGGGGACGGGGGCGGGACGGGACAGGGTTTCTGCTGCAAAACGCCCCGGGGAACCCGCGCCGCCGAACAGACGCTGTCCCCCCGCGGGGGCCCGGCCTCCCCCCGGGAGGCGACACGGGGCGGGGGCGGAGGCTGTGCCGGGGCCACGCCGCTTTTTTGCGAGCAGCGGCGCAAATGCAAGCTCATGCCCTTTGGCAGCTGCCGGGCAGGAGCCACCGGGGAGCGGGGCGTCCCCCCCCCACCCTCTCGAGCAAGCAGTTAGACCGTCCCCTCCCCACTCACCCCCTCCTCTCGTCCTGTGTCCCGGGACAGGTGACGGGTCCGTCCCTTCCCCACCTGGGCGGGGAAGGCGCCGCCGGTTCCTCCTCCCCCCTTCTCCTTGCTCCCGCCCCATCCTCCTCCTCCTCCTCCTCCTCCTCCTCCTCCTCGGCGTCCCCAGAGGGAGCCCCTGCGCTCCGCGGCCGGGCGGAGAGCGCAGCCGGGCGCGCCCCGTCCCGCAGCCGGCTCCAGCCGCTCCGCAAGCCCTTGCGCACCCGCCGCCGCCTGCAGAGGGAGGAGGAGGAGGAGGAGGAGGAGGGAGGAAGAAGAGAAGGAGAAGGAGGAGGAGGAGGAGGAGGAGGAAGGCAGCAGCCCGCCCGCAGCGGGGCACGCACGTGTGCGCGCAAGCCCTCGACGGCCGCCCTCCAGCATGCTGCGCGGAGCCGCGCGGGGCAGAGCGGCGGCGCGGAGCTGATCGCGGCCGCGGGAGGAGAGCGGAGCGGAGCGGAGGAGCGGCTCCGCGGAAACCTCCGTGCGCCTCGTCCCGTACGACCTCCCGGCCCCCCCCCCCCCCCCTCCGCCTCCGAGGGAGCGGCGGTCCCGCAGCATGGGCGGCCGCAGCCCCCTCGCTGCCGCCGGGCCCCGCGGGGCCGCTGTCCTGGTGCTGCTGCTGGGACGCGTCGCCTTCTGCTCCGCCGTGGAGGAAAAGAAAGGTAAGGGGGAGCGCGGAGGGGGGGCCGCCGCCGCCGCCGCTTCGCCGGCAGCCCCCCGTGGGACCGCGGGAGCCGAGGCTGCGGGCGGCGGCGCGGCGCGGCCTCCCGTGGGGAGCGGCGGAGGGAAAGTCCCAACTACTTTCCTCAAGGAAAAAAAAAAAAAAAAAAAAAAAAAAAGGCAGAGAAAGAGAGGAGAAGGGGGGAAAAAACCCAAACGTATAGCAGCGATCACGCAGCTCTGACTTCCTGATTCTAGGTTTATTTTCTTTTGTGGGGGTGGAGGAAATAAAAGGGAATAAGCCTTGGCACATCTCGTCGGTCGTGCTTCTCTCCTGTCGTGTTTCTTTTTCTTCTTTCCCACCCTTCCCGCGTTGCCCAATCGCTCCCCGGAGCGCGGTGCCCGGCCGGGCGGCGGGCTCGGCCCCGCACCGCCCCGCACCGCCGCTGCCGGCACCCCCGCGGTGGCGGCGGGGAAAAGCCGCGCAGCCCCGGAGTAAGCACCGCTCCGGTAACCGCCCCCCCCCCCCCCGCCGCCCTGACCCGCACACCTCCGCTTCTCCTGTTAAAAAGAAAAAAAAGTATACACCTGGGAAGGCGGGGGGGGGGGGGGGGTGGCGTGGAAAGAGGGGAAACCTCAGGTGTGTTCTGGTTCCCCAATTATTAAAAAGCAGGGCGATTTATCCCTGCCTGAGCCGGCGTGAAGAAGCCGTCCCGACTCTGCCGGCGCTGTCCCCCCGCGCGGTGACCGCCCGGCCCGGCGGTGCGTGGGAACGGCGCGGAGCGG
The DNA here is from genome assembly GCF_929443795.1 of Astur gentilis. Taxonomy (NCBI): domain Eukaryota; kingdom Metazoa; phylum Chordata; class Aves; order Accipitriformes; family Accipitridae; genus Astur; species Astur gentilis. The sequence continues at coordinate 6,137,365 of NC_064893.1, read as the reverse complement.
GCGCCTCCGGCTCGGGTTCGCTGGTGGGGCTGGTGGTTTGGGGCTTGGGTTTGGGTTGGTTCTTTTTTTTTTTTTTTTTTTTTTTTTTTTGAGAAACTGGTTTAGAGGGTGAGAAAACGTTTCTGGCTGGTCGGATCCGTCGTTTTTTGGTTTTTGTTTGTTTTTTTTTTTTTTTCTCTGTGTGTGGTGCTCTCTTTTGTGAGTTTGGAGAGCAGGCCCCGGCTGCTGTTCCAGGCAGAGTGCAGTCCTCTTTATCTTGGAAATCTGCCAGCCAGGGAAAAATGCAGATTTGGGTGGTGTGGATTGGGTTGTTTTTTTTTCTTTTCTTTCTTTCTTTTTAAAGAAAAAGCGGGAGAAGAGAATTAATAGTTTTTAGAAGGGCTGATGCATGGCATAAAGCAACCGAGTTAGTCTTTCGTGACTGTGGACAGTAAAACCGCCCTGAAAGGGAGAAACACCCCGTCCAAAAGAACTAGTTGCACAACCTTTAAAAAGTGGAGAGATTCTCTTGTTCCAGGAATCAAGTTCATACCTGTTGTTGATGTAACATGGGCAGTTTTTCTTTCCCGGTTTTCTTTTTCTTCTTTTTTTTCCCCCCTCATCCTTTGAAAATGATGAGAAGCAGGATGATTCCATTTGCTGTGCTTGTGTTAAAAGCCTTTTGAGATGCAGCCTCAGGTGCACATGCCCTGTAGAATATAGAAAGCGTGAGGACAAATACCATGTTATAGCGTTCAGTTCTGTGTCTCGTAAATTTAGGAGGGTGCCAGTATTTGAGGATTACTAAATAATCAACGGCTAAGTGATAAACCCAATAGAGATTACTCTCACTATGTTCTGTCAGCAAGTAACTGTTCCTCTGCAGAGAGCTAGAGGCTCAGTGGCAGAGGTGAGGGCAGAAGAATTTCTTCAGGAAGCGTTAATCAATCGATTGGTCATTGTTAGTTTCTCCCCACGCTTAAGGATAAGCAAGAAAATGAGTCAGGGGTACAAAATGAAGCGGCATTTGAGAATTGCGAGATACTGGTTTGAAGCAACAGGTCCAACAGGTAATAGAGCATCAGTGTATGTTGTGACCTGCCTCCTTGGTCGAGTGATAGGGCCTAGCATCAGAATTCAGAGTAATTCTGGAAGTAAATGTGCTGTAATAAATATATGCAACACTCTTGAGTTTTAAGACCAAATTCTGTGGATTTTAAAGTTCAAATCACCTATGAAATTACACTTTTAAAAATTTCAACCTGATTTGTTCTATTATCAAAAAGAGGACATGTCTCAAAAAAAAAAAAAAAAGTACCTGGGCAAATGTTGGTTTTGTTAGAAGAACATGAGAATCAACCTACAAAATCTGATCAACGTAATGTTTGAATGGAAATTTAAATACAATTTTGGTTTTTCCCAAACTTTTAGAATGAGGTTTTTGAATGTGGATGAGAAAAAACTGGTTTAGTTATAACATGGTAGTCACTAAGACACAACCCCCTTGCCCCCCAACTGTGCATATTTCAGAACCAAACAGCATTGCTGGAAACTGAAGTACACTCACAGGGATCGATACCTGCCTCTCTCTCTTATCTACCTCCTCTGATGTTGACCCACATTAACCACAGGGGAACTAATCCGGATTTCCAGTAGTGTACCCCGGCTGGCCTGCTCGGTGGTACCCGAGATAAATACCTGCGACCGCCGGCGTGCCACTTACTCAGGATGCATTTGACCCATGTCCGTTTTGTGTGGCAATGCTTGGTGACAGTGCTACAGTTAAGCGAACTGCTTTTTGTTGCTATATATTGGTTTTATATCGCTAGTTTTGATCTGTAGCTGCAGCCGTTGTGGGATGGGAGCGTGCCGCTCCATGTTGGGAGTGTGCATGCAAGCATTCTGGGCAGCTCGGGACCTGCAGAAGCCGGCTGTGATGGCCTTCCGTACCAGATGTCTTACATTGCTCTCTGAAAAACAAAGGAAAACTCAAGTTCCTTAAGGATGTTGAAGTATTCATTTTCACGTGAAATGAAAAAGCTCCATCTAATATCCTGTGCAGTGTTTACGTGTGGGCTACATGTGTACTGCTATTATGTATTGCTGCCCTTTACATTGTTTTGTAGTGTCTGCACTGTATATTATTCTGTACCTACTTGTGACAGATGTATACAGGTAGACTAATCTTTGTGGGTTGTGTAGGGCTTGATCCGGTTACGAGCAGGCATCCAGTGACTTTTCAGATGTCCTCCTGTGTAACCTGGCTGCTGCTCCGTGGGAGCAGAGATTGCTGCTATGCTGTTCTGTCATTCCTGTATTTGTCTTATCCTGGTACAGGTGGAGTTTTCTCTCTGGAGACAGGAGCGAATATATGCATGGGTGTAGGTATTTGGTTGTTATCTAAAGTCTTGTCTATGCACCCATTCGGGTTTTTTTTGTTCTCCTGGGTAAATGACTGAACATTTTTGGATTTGGAAACTCAAATAAATCTGTGCAGCCTTGGCAGAGAATGCAATTAGAGATATGGAAATTTAGATACTGATATGGTCCAATTTGGTGAGATAATATAATTAAATAAGTAGTCCTGAGTATAGACCCACTCTTACTCCAGTGCTGCAGTGTGTGAATGATTAAGGACAAACCCCAAATCCCATCGTGAAGGGCAATTTCTGACAAGCAGGGAAGGGAAGGTAAAGTGCCAGCAGTCATCTCCTTAATTTGATCAATCTGCAAAATACAGTGGCTCGGTGAAAAAGTTACAAAAGAGATTGGCCTCTCAGCAAAGTGTGTGTGTATGGTGAGCAGACCGCACTGAAGTGACAGTAAATACAAATGTGTTATTTCTTGTGTCAAGAGTATATTAAGAGAGTTGCAGATAAATAAGAAATCAAGATCAATGCCCTGGAGACTTTACAATCAGAGTAGTCCATTGTAATTTATTTGTTAATTTATAGAGAGAGACTTTCAGGGAGTGTCACACAATGCCATTATGGTCCTCAGGGCTGACTTTTGCATTTGAGTATCCATGTATCACTGAAATCACTGGGATATGCTAGCTTTAGCAGCAAGATAGCTGACTAGCCAAACCAGTTCCTTCAGAAGGTGTCCTTATCTTCCTTGAGCACAAACTGCCTTTGCTTATTAGCTCTTCGGAAACAAGCCTAGTGAAAAGTTTACTTCACTTTAGGGAGGCCGACAATACCTTCACGGAATGGTTTTGCATAGAAACTGTTGATATTGGTACAAACTCCTGGATTAGTCCAAGTTTTGGTAGTATGAGTGCATCAGAGGGTAAAGTCACCCTGTGTACGTGAGTGGAGTATCCCAGTAAGAACTAACATACGTTCAAAATTAGCAGTCAGCATGTTATGTTATAAGCATTGGCGTTTACACGTATGAGAACTCATGTCAAATCTCATGTTAGATGGATCTGTATGGCAAAAGGGCTTGTACTGTCAGAGAAATGCTTTGACTTGTAGAACCTTAATTGGGGGAGCCAGAATTGGCTGTACCCACAAAAGCATCCTCTGGCCAGTCTACATTAGGAGCACTTGCTGGGGTGACCTGGCTGGCAAACCTTTATAATTTAGACTAGTCAAAACAGGCGTGAGGTCTATCTGATTCCATAAAAAGGTGACTTGCTAGCTAGAGTAGTTGTTATTTTGGAAGTGCGTGTGAATTGCATTAAGCATCTTCTGTTTGTGTTTATAATAAACCTGATTGTGCTGTACTGCTCTCCTTGAGCATCTGCTAGGGAAAAATGCAGTTCTGTCGGTCAGGGCTCAGCTGGCACAGCAATCGCACTCAACCCAGCTAGGATTTTGCTAGTTTTAGCAAAAAGCGAAAGTTATAAGGAAAGGCAGCAGAGCTTTTTTTTCCCCTGCTCAGTGGAAGGCATGGTCTCACTTTTTGTTTCCCAGATTTGCTCTGTAGCAGTCATAGAAGGTGTGTGGCCTCCAATGAATACTCAAGCAGCAGTTATTGCTGTGACGGGGATAGTCACCTGCCTTGCTCTCGCCTCCAGGTGAGCTTGAGCAACACGTCTTGCCGTAAGTGCAGTTGGAGAAGTTAGCGTAGAATTTGCCTCTCTGGGTCCTAAGCAGCTCTTCACCCAGCACCAGTGATGGGGGCAACGACCAGGAGCTGTGTGGCGCTGAGGTCTACAGCAGGACAGTGGGAATAATGACGAGGGATTAGCCGATGGGCCCTCGCCTCTGGGATGCACCATTCAAATGAGGCTGCTGCAATGCCACAAGTCCCCTGGTCCAGGTGATGAGAGTGGGATAAAAGCTGTGTTGGATGTGACTCATCAGAAGTCCTCTGGTCCTGAGGACCGCTGCCGTTCCTACCCGTTACCTCTGGAGAGGTCGTGAGAGGCATGAGGACATGGGGAGCCAGCACTATGGATTTATCAGCAGTGTGTAGGTGTGGGTAGAAAGTGTTCAGCTGAATTTTTTTGGCCAGGAATTAACGGTGCGTAGGGTGGAAATCCACTGCTTGATGTTTTGTGTGGACTCTGACGTTTGTTGTTCAGGTTGGTACAGTACATGCTGACCCTGAAATATGTATTGATTTGACATTCTTCTATACCCCTTCACTTCCAGGAACACTTTATTAGTAGGTGCAGTATGAGATCTAGTATTGTTTCTGCCCATTCTGTTTTTTGATGTGTTACCTCTTGGCTTCCAGCTACAGCAAACGGGACTGTAATACTTTTTTTTAGGACTGAATTCTGCTGACCTAACAGTATTGAGTAATAGTATGTTTTTTTTTCTTCAGAAATAGTTACAGAACATTTGGCGTGAATATGGGCAGCAGAAGTCATTCCTAAAGGAAATGTGCAAAAAAAAAAATAATGTACTTCTCTGTACAGAGAAGTTGTACCAGAATAAATGTCTATTCCTGCCGAAGCAAGGTTGTTATTTATTAAGAGCTGTGACATGCCTTCCTAGTTTGTTTTATAGGCAGAATGTGTAGGTGTGGGTCTTGTGCTCTCTGTGCTTAATAATGTTATTGAGGGTTGCTCACAAGGAGGAAGTGTGAGAAACCCACTTCTATCGTGTGTTTGAACAGGACAACTTTCTGATGACCAGAGTGAAAAGATGAGGCCATGTGGGTTGGCCATTGAGCTAAAAAGTACATGTGCTACCACGCTGCACCTTTTAAATTTTTTTAAAGAACAGAAGGCATTGCTAGGAGAGAGCAGTGCTGGATTTACGTAGCCCATGAAGGCGTGCGGCGTGCAAGCTTTCATTTTGAAGTTTTAATGCAAAGTGTGTTTTGCCTGTTGACAGATCCGTGCAAGGCAGATGCAAGGTTCCTCCTCTTGCCAGCATGCCTTCTCCTGCCCAACACATCTGCGTACATGAAAGTAAACATCTACGTGTTTGCGTGCATGTCGTACTACTAGAGTGCATCAAATCATGGGTGGGTTTTGTTTGTTTCAGTGGTTGAAGAGAGGAAAAAAAAACAACTGGAAAAAAAGAATAACTTCCAGTCAAATGAAACAAATGCTAGGGTGGTTCTAGTGAAGTGAAGGGAAAAAAAAACCCCAAACCAACAACAAAACACCGACAAAAAACCCCTGTTTTAAGATCATTTGAAAGACTAAATTTGACCTGAGACCATTTCTTTTCTTTTTAAGTTGGGTAAGAAGGAAAATGAAATGCCGTTTGAAATGAAAATTTGCAGGTTTATTTTGAAAATACCAGAACACCACTTCATTTTCTTATGCCTTCCTCCCACTCAGTTTTTTGGCCAAGGCGTGTTTGCTGAGTTTGGCTCAAATTAATGAACTAACTTCAGTTCGCTTCTCCCCCCCCCCCAGAAAAACTTAAGGTCTTGGGGGTGGGGTAAACTGTCATTTACATACACATAAATAGCTCCGCTCCGATCTGGGTGAATGTTAAGTGGAAAGATAAACGCAGTCCAAAATGTTTGTGATCACTTTTCCCCATTTTCAGCAAATGAAATAAAAAGAATGCAATAATAGAAATAATGAAATATAATAAATAATTTTTTTAAAAAAGCTTGGTAGCCATTACATCCCTGGCCTACGTATGTTTGGTGCCTTCACCGTACCTTGCTAACCTCTGGCCAGAGTTGGAGCTGGAGGCTTGCAACCTCCTTGCTGGAGGTACACAAGCAGGCTGGCCGGGGCTTTGGGCAGGCGGTGTGAAAGCTGCTGAGCAGTAGCAATGCCCCAAGGGCTGGCCGAGCTTCTGTGTACGTTAAAAGCCTTCTCCTCCGTCTAGCGGTTACCGCTCTGTGGTTCCTTTACCTTGCAAAGGTGCCATGTGAAGGGTGGGTGGCTTCCCCAGGTGTACCCTCCAGCTCCCTGGAAAACTGGTGGGCTTGCCAGCCCCCTCCATCCCAAACCAAAGGAAAAAAAAAGAATAAATACAAATATGCAGGACCAGCAAAGGCGGTTTTGCCAGAACTGCTCTGCCAGAGTAGTCGGCTTCTCCTGGGGCGCGAGGCCAGCGGGGCTGGGCAAGTCGGCAGGGACCATGTCAGGCAGGATGTTTTCCAAGGAAGATGTGGAAGGAAGGAGGAGGGGATATAAACCAGCTGTCTCGATGACAGGATAGTAGTATTTTAGCTCTGGCTTTTATGAGAAGAAAATTATCAGTTTGTGGGAATGGGTTTTGTGTGCATTTGGTAATCAAAATGCGGTGGCATAATCCCTGCCTTCCCGTCACCAGATTCAGCAGTAAATATGAAGATAACCAGAAGAGCCCTGGAAATCAGCCCCTCTTAGCACTGGGGCACCACGAGTTCATGCAGCGCTTCTCCTAGGTAGGGAAAAGTCTTATTTTACCTATCAGGAGCCACGGGACCGGAGCCATGGAGGCTTTGAATGGTTGCCTGAGGCAACACAGCTGGTCGCTGGCGAAGTTGCCTGCTAGGATTTTGGCCTCTCGCCCCACGCCCAAGCCAATGATAAACACTGCCTGGAGTTGGAGATAACCGACATCCTATTCGGGGCTTACTCGCAAGCTTTGAAATGACGTCTCATGCAGAGCATCGTTTCTCCTCTTTCCTGAAGGCCCTTCTGCGTGTCCTTCCCTGGGGACGTGTCCCTTGATGGAGCCTGGCCGGAGCCTGGGCTGAGGTGACCTACGGTGGCACGCATCTGGCTTGGCTCCTTGGGACCGAAGTGTGCTCATTCCCCGCTTGTGGTAGGGCTCAGCATGCCTGGCCCCTTGGTCCATCGCCCCAAGGGAAGCCCCGGCACCTCCTGAAATAACAGTGGCGTGAGACAGCTGCAAATCAAGGTGGGGTGTAAACAGCTGTAAAGTCTGAATTGTTTCCTAAGTTATGCTGTCCACATAGCTGCAGCACAGTTGTGATGGCGGTTTTCATGTTTGCAAGGTCTAACTTAAAAAAAAAACAACAACAAAACAAACAAAAGGAGACTATAGCTGCTTCTGTCTGGGGATATGTATACACCCCCCCAACCCCCCACCCCCCATTAAGATCTGAGAGACATATGTGCACTTTGTGAATCAGATTCAGCTTTCAGGTCTGAGGTAGTAAATATTTTTTCTTGAGAGCTGTGTACGTAAATTCTGCAAAGTGCAATTACGGCTGCACGTGCAGTTCCCAATTGCTAAGCAATTCTCTGATCTTGGAAATACCAATTTTTTCCATTGCATTAATTAATACATTGCAGAACAATCGTGTTTTCTGAAGTTCACTCAGGAGGTAAGACTAAGGAAGGAGGCAGGGTTCAAGGAAGACGCTTGTTTTAGCAGTCAGGTCAGTTATTTCAACAGTGCCTTTAGCAAAGAAGTAAGAGTCTGTTTGCACAAATCAGTAACTAGTTCCCATGATTCAAGTTCATTCAAGTCATTTGAATAAATAAATGACTTCTAGTAAATGAGACAACCTCTGCAATTAGGATGGCATGCTGCATATTTCATGTTATTTATTATGTGGTTTTCAATAGATATGATTAAGTTGGGTTACACTTGGAACGCTGGGTAGCATTTCAACACAAGCCACTTAACCAAAGCTTACATTAAAATGAGATACACATTTGTTTTGTACAGGTGGCATTGTGCTGTATCTTCAACACTTATGTTTTCGTATTAGTTTTCCACGAGCAGATACTTAACAGGGAAAAGGAGTCACCTTGCCAAGTGCACCTCTGTTTTCTTTAATTGCAGTGAGGAATTCTCAAGCAGGTGCTTACCAAACATTTACAGTTTGCTGCAGTCTTAGCTTTCCTTCATGTCTTCCTGGGCCATCAACTCCAATGGATGTGGCATAACCAGAGTTGCAGAAAACTGCTTTTCTCAGATGTGCTCATGGATTATGCGCTATCCCTGGTGTTTCCAAGGGGATGTGCTTCATGGTTCACTTGCAGCTTCTGCTATTGGGTTTGGACTTGTGATGAGGCATGGTAATTCAGTGCAGAAGACAAGGAAGAAAAGGTCTTCTTGTCCTTTGTTTCCTAATGTTGTTATTTTGTAGTTTGTCTGAATTTTAAGTAGCTGTATTATGCAATCAAAAAATCCCATGTGCTTTTGGCATTGTGAAAGTAGTACTTAAAAAAAAAAAAAATATGGTCACTTTACTCCTCTGTCATAACTGGTTATACCACATACAAAGCAATGTTGATTAATTTAAGAAAATACAACCTGAGCTATCAAAGGCAATAAGCAGCTCTGGCTGATGGTGCACTCTGGGGATATGGAGAATAGGTAAGATTTGGGGAACCGCTGGCCTGATAAGCGTCTGCTCTATCCAGGAGAAAATTTTGCAATCGTGTTTCTTTCCAACTTTTTCACTTAACATAAAAGATACATAAGACGCTAGGGATACCTATTCGATAAAAAAAGCCTTTCAAAATAATGAAGATACCAAATCTTCAGTGCCAGATAAAAATAACATTTTGCATATGTGATCACTGTTTTATCTTCTGCAAGTAGAAGTTACCAGTTCTTCTACCTGAAGGAGTTGGTGGTAAACTCTGCACAAACTATGACTTTGGAAGCTGGAAAAAACAATCCTTCTTCACTCCCTTTAATCATTGGGAAGGGAAAGCTGTGGTAAGAGCAGATGTGACTAATGTTTGACAAGCTTACTTCTCATGTGTTAAATCTGAAGGTACAGAGATCATCTACTGGGCATGTGAAGACAAGGAAACCTTTCCCACAAAAAAGTGGTGGGGAGATGTCCTCAAGTCCCTGAGTGCGAGCCCATCAGTGGTTGGCACAACATTCTTGGGAACTGCTGAACAGAAAGTGCCTTTAGTCAAAAGCTGTTAAATGTGTGGAGTGTTTTTTTCTCCTCCATTTTTATTGCAGCCTGTTTCTCATGAATGGAAACTTGACATTCTCACTTGTTGAACAGGATTCAATTTGTTTTGCTGCTCTTCAGACTAGTTTTGCACCAAGTCCATCCCTTCCCCCCTCCCTGTTAAAAACAAGCAGAAAACCCCAAGTGGAAAACCGATGAAACCAGAACAAAACAAACCAATTTTTTGGAAAGAGAAGTGTTAGCTGGCAAAATCCTGACTCTGGTAGCTGTTTTGTCACAGCTAGACCATAATTGAAGCTGTTGGGCCTCCGCATGAACATGGGTTTTGCACCACAGAGCAGTGTGTAGGACACAGGGCCCTTGGTGTTTGCTGAGCGTTGGGAAGTGGTGGAAGTGTGGCTTCGTTTTCAGAGCCAGACTAAGGGAGGGAAGTCACTCCCTGAAAAACAAGCTGTCAGAAAACCTAGTAACAGCCCTATCTTCCCCTTCCTCTGATACTGATCCAGGTCTTTCCCAATGGAGACCTCCGGTATCGTGAACAGAAGATGAATTTTGCCCAGGAAGAGTGTTTTTCCCTCTTCAGGTTCAATATTTGAATTTTGACTCGTATCTGATTGCTCACAGCCAGACTGTCCTTACCAAGGCACAATGGCTGGCAGGACATTGAACGTCCATACAGGTGTTTGGCTTTCTAATGAAAAACTCTCTAACTGGTCCTTGTGTACTCCTACATGTTGGGGACAGAGCACAGGCTTCTGTTTGAAGTTTCACTCGTGGAGAAGGGGAAAATCAACGTTAGAATTGAGCTGGTGTCTTTGTGCAGCAGATCGAATGAAGTGCATGAGGCTTGCAAGGTGATATCAGCTCCATGTTTTGCCTTTATTGTCGTGGTTGTAGCATCTAGGTAGACATTGATGCTGTTATCACTTCCCCAAAATTAATGGCAGAAGTTCAGTCTTTGAGAGTAGGAGCAGGGTCAAGTATTTCTCAGCAGATCCAGAAAGGGAAACATGCAATTCATACTTATGTTGCACGCTCAGCTTCCACCTACCTGGAAAAGATGATACGTAGTTGAGTTGCAGCAGTTTTAATTCAGTGTAAAGGGAAAAATGTGATCTCTTCCACTTGTATTTCCTAATCTGACCACTTGCAGTGAGGATGTCTGCAGTAGGAGGTGAAGTCAAAACTTGAGCATCTTCAATTATCTGGTAGGATCTGATCATTTCTTAAAACATCTGTGTTTGGGAACATGCCCAATTAATGGATCAGTTTGATATTTGTCTTTTTGTTTGGGATTTGAAAGGATTATCATTTAAATGCTCTCTCATTTCCATCTGGTCTTCATAAAGTAATTAAGTGTTGAATGATGGTATTGTCAATCTGTTTCCTACCTAATAAGATCTGTAAGGTGCTCTTGTTAATGATGTTATTATTTCAGAGCTGCTCTTGTTCTCTCTTCCATCCTTAATGAGGCAGATCCCCTAGGCAGCATCACTTTATCACAGTTGTCTATGGTAGATGAACTAATCCAGCACCATGGAAGTTTGTGTTCATCAGTGTGTAAGGTGCTCCCATCAGTATGTGTGGATAATTCTCCCTGACACTGAAAAGATTTGTCAAGCGCAAAAAAGGAAGAACAGACCCTTTTTCTAAATGAAGATCGTCTTGATTTGAACAGCAGCAGTCTGGTTTGCATCAATGAGCACATGGTATTCAGTGAATTAAGAGTAAAAATAGCTAATTAACACCTTCTCTGTTTCTTTTGCATCTGGTCATTAGTACTAGGAACCAAATTAATTCATGATAGCATAGGGCATGGAAGGTGCTAATGCCAAGGTCAGGTCAAGAACTTAATTCTTTGAGGTTCTGGAGAGAAATGTTCCCTTTTTTATTGTATTTCCTATTTTCCCAGAGCTGCCTTCGTGTATCGTGGAATTTAATATGTGTATGCTTGTATGCTCAGCTGATGTCTGTATTTTGTATTTCATATGAAGAGAAAATCTGAATTGGTTATGGGCACTTGAAAGGGACTCGGGCTATTTTCTTCCAGTTTAGTATGGTACCGATTGGATCCTGTCTATGAACTAAACTCAAATACTGTTTCAAAAATCTGGATCATTTCAGAAATAGCAAACGTATGACTTCTGAGTAAACAGACTAGTTATAATAGACAGGATTAGAAAATGGGTTGTTCTGGGCCAACACTGTACTGTTGAGAGTGATGATATCGTATTGGTAATTGCACTGTTGGGCTTAATGGCCCATAAACTTTGATAAAAGCTTTTGTAAAATTGTCAGCAATAATTCCCTCCATTGTTAGATTGCCAGTGAACGTCTTCAGCCCCTGGAATAAATTGCTACCATCAATTGTGTTTATGTAATTATATAAAATAAGACTTTCGTTCTGAAAGTGTAATAACTCAAATAAAAAAAAAAAAAAATAGCGTCAGCTGAAAATTAATGGGTCAGGTCCACAATTGCTGTAACTGCGCAGAACTCTCTCACCTGGGTTGGGCCGGGGTAGGTTTACACCTGAAGCTGTAGTCCCATGTGTGGAGAATAGGCGCTTTTTCATTATCTCTGCCAAGCGCTCACTAGGTCAGCAGAAATGGGCAATGTTGCTGCAGGTCTTGTATGAAAACTGAAGAACAGTTGAAGTTTACTATAGTTCTATTCTGTCGTTAGTTTTCTCTGTGTTTTTTTAGCATGACAGTTATTAGAATGTGAACATTAAAAAGGTGTAATTACTTTCACAGGCATTAATATGCCATTCAAAAAAAAAAAATTGCAGAAGCACTTAAATTTTGTCCATAGCTTACAAGCTGTGTCAATGTATGGACCCTTTCAAATTGTTCTCACAGCTACTAACTTCCTACCTTTCCTTTTTTTCCCCTTCATCCCTTCCACATGATTGGTTAAATAACAAATTATCAGCCACAGTGTGATACAAAATGGGCTATAATCCAAAGCGGGAAGAGAAGGAAGTTCTCTTGCAAGAAAATAAATAGCACAGGGTATTTAACAGTGCATTAAGCAACATAGCTGTTAGACTGCACTGATAATACAGTGATGAGAGCAGGGAAATACTCTATATGTCATTAGTTTAGTCAAGCGGTGAATTGCTCTGGCTCTGATATTGTTGGTGATATTCAACATATCTAATGCAGATGCATTGATAATGCAAAGCATAGTGAAGAGTTGAACATGGACTTACCACTTCTGCAGCATGGGATGCAAAGAAGGAGCTGCCTTACCTGCCTGCAGGTGGAGTTTCATTTTTATACTCTAGGGAGGAGGCGAACAGAAATGTTCCTATTGCTAAATAGGCACAGAGTTTGTCCTCCTAGATTTATCGCTTGCCTGTGTTTATTTACTTAATTTTCTTTAGGGGGTGGCAGCAGAGGTAGGAACATATCCTGGGGCAGTATGTTCTCCAGTCTCCACCTATGCAGTTTCAGGAGCGCTTTACCCCAGAATAACATAATTCTTAAACTAATGATCTTGACTGGCCCACTGTCTGTGATAAAATTGCTTGCTCCATCTCCACCTTCCTGATGTATTTGGCAGTGGGTGGTAAAGTGGAATTCAAGGAGGGCCTCGAAGAGAGTCTGGCTCCCCAGCTTCAGAGAGTACAGCTTTGAAGAAAACCACTGCAGCTACATGCAGGGGAGTTCATGGAAAAGGTAAAATCATGGAGAGCTGGAGGAGAAAGAAGAAAATCTGGAACTCTTGCTTCTCAATTACAGTAACACTGCAGCAGGGACACGCATCTTCAATTGAGGCTTGATCCAGCAAACCTTAGGCATAATATCCCTTTGAAGTCTATGGATATTTTGCCTGCCAGGACTGCAGGATCAGGTTTTTTTATTACTTTATTTGCCTAAGAAAACTCTTCTCATCTAGTTTAAAGGGAAAAACTGATATAGAATACCACACTGTGTTATATGAAGACTATGCCAAAAAGTAATTCTCCTGAAACAGAAGGTAAGATTAGAAATTATAATCACATCACAAGGTATTGTGGTGTCAGCGTTATAACTTGAAATGAGCCTTTTGCCTGGGTATGCTTGAAAGTAAGTCTAGTAAATACATATTCTGGTAATTGTCCTTCCACTTTCTTTTCCTAAAAAATTGTTTCCAGATATATTGTTGGATGGGATTAATATGGGTGAATTCTTTAGGTAGTGTAAAGTGGTGTGACTTCAGCATTGCTTTCTGCCAGCCAAAGCAGTGATCTGATGGTTTAGCAAACAGGCAACGTCTCTAAACTTGCTGGAATGAACTTGATGGAGTTGAGCGGCATTTCACTTGTGCACTGGATGTGTTGGAGCCAAAACTTTTACATGGGAGTTCTTACAAAGAAGCGTGTGTGTGCATGTGTATACATCTCTCTCTCTCTCTCTCTCTCAATTATTTACTATAGCCCTGAGATGATATGTTAATATGCAATTCTTAGTTTATAGAGGCCTCTGGCACTCTTGCTTTATACTTAAGGAAAAAAATGGTGTTGCCACAGCAACTGCTATACCACCTGGTACTGAAGCAGCTCCCGTCTATGTAGCACTTAGAAAAGTACATTAGACAGATTTTTAAAGTGCACGTAACTAAAGTGAGAGTAGGAACTTAACACTTGCTGAACGCTACAGTAAAAGGAGAGCATGAATTTGTTCAGAAGTTGAGAAAAGTTCTTAATGGAAATAATAGCAATAGCTCTGATCTAGCAAGCTGCTTTGGCAGATGCGTTATTTCAAGTCTATGTGTGATCCTTTTGAAATCAGAGGATTTGCTTGTAGGCCTAGAGTTGGTACAGGTTCAGGACCGTTGTTGTACAGGGGACAAAAATGACATTGTTTAAGGGAGCGATGGTTTTGAGAGGCTCAAGTGGCGACAATTTTGTAGGGCGTGACTGGCGAGGGCAGATACTTGGCATTTCTCAACAATGAGCCACTGAAGATGATTGAAATGGAAGTAATGGGTAACTGGAAGTGTCGGAAGTTTTGATTTGTGGGCGTGAGTTTTGGACAAGGTTTCATATTACATTTGTGCATCACCTGTGTTTGATAGCAAGGAAACGGTGTTGGGGTGTGTGCATATTATGACGTTTTGCTGTCTCTTAAACCTTAATAAATAGACTTGCTGTCTATTTATAATGTGGTATATTATAAAAGTTTCTGTACAATAAAATGTAATTGTTGTAGTTGAGGCAAGAGACCTAGGAAAGACTAGGAAAGGTTTTAAGCTAGTCTGGACTCCATAAGACTATTATACCTTATCCTTGAAAACCTAGTAGTGTAAGGTCAATATCCTATTTAGGAATTTTCCTTTTAAGATGCTTTAGTATAGGAACACTTTCTATGCTAATGAATTTACTATATTTCTTTGTATTCTTAATCCATATCAACTCTTAGAAACTGAGCTGAGTATCTGTGCATTAATAAAACTATGTGCTTAGAAAAAGCATACTTGGGATTATGAGGAATTACTTATTACTCTCGGTAGCACTGTGTTCACATCATTATTATTGATTACTGTTCTCTTGTGGACTTCCCCCACAGCTACTGTTTTTATCAGATTGCATAAAACAAAAGCACAAATGCAGCTTTCTAATTCTTGAAATAAAAACCAGAAAAACACTATGCACGTATGCTGGTCCCTTTCCCTGTTGACAGAAATTTCTGGACGGCACCTTTAGTCTTTGAAAGTGCTTTGAAATCAGCATATGGACAAAATTCTGCATACATGCTAATACAAAACTGTGTAAAAATGAGTCCTGTGGTCTGCAGCCTAAATTTTAGTCTCGTCTACTACTGTTTACCAGTGAGCTATTGTTAGTTGTGAGATAAATGACGTGGGGGCCTGGAGGGAGCAACTCTTCTAGTGGTGTCTCTGCTCCTGCAGGGTTACTGTGCTCTCTCTCCCCAGTACGTTCCAGGACTAGTCCTGGCGATCCACCTAAGGACAGGCAGTACTGGGGATCTCGCATTGTTTCTCCCCCGTGAGGGTCCTTAGTTGGGTGACTTAGGAGGGAGCATTGCAGAAGTTTGTCTCATCTGCTATAGCTGGATGTTCAGAGCTGAACCTAAGCCCTGGTGAAGCCAGGGTGCCGTTAAAATGCCTGTGAAAATTCACAAGTTTTGCGTGAAAGCCATGTTGGATGGAAGGCAGCTGGCCCTTTCCCCTCCTAGACTGAGTCAGGTAGGCATGAACACTTAAAAGATCACTTTTGAATGATTCTGAACCTCTCGTTTTTATGCTTTCACTGTGGTATAACCTCCAGCGCTTGAGGTGATATTCCTTCTCTGTAATTCCCATTCTGATCTTCTTCACAGATACTCTCCCTTGATAAGTATCTTTATTGTCACTTGTACTTTAGGATGGTGGAGCAGGCTTATACTCTGTAACCATCCTACAGCCTCACTACATTTTGTTTGAACAAATGCCAAAAGCACTCTGAAGTTCACCAAGTTAAAGGCAGTGACAGTGGCTGTATCCTGGGACTGGAAACTTGCATGCGGCATCTTTGCAGTGCTGCCCAAAGGATAAGGAACGCTAAGCGAGGTGGACCCCAAGAAGTCTCTTCAGTAACTCAATTTAGTTCTGGTACAAACATGCCACGGGGCTCCAGCTCATGAAAGATTTTCCACACGTATTGCAGTACTGTATTAAATGAAGAGATTTTTAGTGAGGGTATTCAGACACGTAACATGTATGATAACTTGCCTGAAACATAGCAAAAAGAATTCAATTTGTAGTCAAAAGTAGAATTCTTTAACGACGTATTTTGTTGTTTGTAGTCAGTGTTTTGAATGCACTGCAGCAATAATTAGGCAGGCAGTGATTTATCTCAGAAATGTACATACACCTTTAAAAATGCAACCTGTCTGCCTGATACCCAATTAATCACTCGCCTCTGATGATAAACTCGATGTTACATGGGGAATGCTTTCCAGCACTAGCAGGATTTTTAAAAGCTGCTTTAGATGTATATTAAAAATGTTTTTGGAGACAGAGAGACAGAAAAGCTTAGAAGTCTGATGACTGTTTATCTGAAAGGAGTTCCCAGGGGCAGAGGAACTGGGTTCCCTGTTCATAGTGGTTTAACCAGGCAGGGAATTTATTTGGTCGTCTGCTCACAGAGACATTGAGGGGACAGTCTATTTTAAAATTCAAAATCAAAGGCAGCGAGATTATTCCAGTACATGAAGTTCAGGGCCTTGTTTAAAGGATGCAGTGGTAGCTAGGACTGATACCTGAAGACGTTTTCTCCGTAACTTGCAACCTATGCACAAAGCGAAAGCGAGTGACTGATGTCAGGGGGAGGAAGCTTCGCAAGGCTTAGAAAATTATTTCGTAGGCTCCATATTTCATTGCACCAAATTTATTTATAATGCTTGGCGCTCCTTGTTTAAAATGCATGTGTTCCCTTTCTGGGTTTCCTGATTGCATGCGATGCGGTATGCTAAGAAGAGAGGGCTTGCTTTAGCTATGGACTAAGTTAAAAACCAGAGGCTTCTGAAAGTCGTATAAGAAAGTCTTCAGTTTGACAGCAGAGTTTCATTTATAGGGAGGAATAGCAAACGTTTACCTGTGCAGCTGGCAGCTGCATGGGCAGCTGTTATCTAAAGCTAACAGTGCCTTTATATGAGCAGGAATGGAAGGGGAGAGTGTAAGTGTAGCTGCAGCATTGTGCTATGAAAACACGAGGTCACATTCTGCCCTCAGGTACATCTTCCACAGCCCTGCCAAAGTGCTGAGGTACTGTACTCGGGACTGAACGTAGACCTGGGTCTGCAGCCAGGAAAAGCAGCGTTCAAAAGCAGGGATGCAAGTCTTTCAGGTTTCCTCCCAGTCTGGGCTGCCTGGCACAAAGGGCTTGTGGCAGAAAAAGCTGTTTGTCCTTTATGTATCCAAGCCCTTGAAGAGAAGTCCTATGCAGTACTCTTTCAATTGCTTTTTGTTGTTTTGGGTATTTATTTCAGGCCACTGTGTAACTAACTGCACTAAAGAATTCTGCATGGAAATAATAATTAATCTGTTGCAGATAAAGCAGGGGATTTTCATTTAGCATCTCAGAGTAAGTGCTGGAAGAAGTATGGCCAAGAAAAAAAAATGCAGCAAGGAGGAACTAAAATTACCTGAATTCAAGTATTAAATCTTCAGCAGGTTCTGGGTTTTGGGGAAGGGTGGGGGTTGGTTTTAGGTTTGTTTGGGTGGGTTGGACTGACTGTATAGGGATCAGAATAATGGATTTCCCATGAGGTAGTCAAAAGAGGATTATAAAATCAGGATCTGTGTATTATAATTGTCTGCACTGTTATATAGATTTGATATGGTCTAAGCCCCGCCCCACTCCCAACCCCAAGTAATTGTACATAATCAAGAAATTACATGCTTCGATACAGGGCACACAGACTAAAGAAATTAGTTTTTTTTTTTTCCTCCGGGCATTTACTTAGCTGTAAAACAAAGGGTGGGTGAAGCCACAGCAGGATGTAAATGCTGGGGTCTTAAAAAGTGCCTGTGTGTGCATGTGTGGAAATTGCCACGAAATCCGATGGGTTTGGGAAATATGTCCATTGGTAATTGCCTCTGACTTCCCAAGGAGCAGGTAGGCACCAGCCAGGGCCAAGCGCTACACGGGGGCTGCTGCTGGGTGGGAGATGCCCTCATGGGAGCCCCTCTCCTGGGGCGCTGGGGGGGGAGGGCTCTGCCTGCCCCGCAGCTCCTGGCACCGCTCGCAGCCTCGCATGCTGGCCCCGCTGCACGTTCGCTCTTTGGCCCCGGCTTGGCGGCTAGAGTGGTTCGAGTCTCCTTGATAAGCTGGAAGGTTGTGTTTGGGTTAGGCATGATTCACGGTGTTAAAACTCGGCTAGGTGAGGGATTGCTTAACCTCTTCCTTAGGGTCCTCTTAATTTATCCATCGATAGCATTTTCTGGCAAAGTCTGTCAGGATTTGTAAGTTGTGGAGCAATAGAAAACAAAAAGGGGAAGAAAGAAAAAAAAAAAATCTATTAGGCTTTGAACTACATGTTGTCTACAAACTGCCATTAGCCAGACTTTCTATTTATTAGTTCACAGCTTTGGGATATTCTGCTTTCATTAATATTGAGAATTAATCTGCACTGTGTTTTCCTGCAGCATTAGCAGCAATCCTTCTGCTGAATACAAATTAGATTTTTTTGCTGCAGTCCAAATTCAACTATGGGTAGAGGTTTAAAGAGGATATTTATGGGACACCTGCATGGAGTAGTGGGTTCTGGTTTGGGTGTTTGGAAGGGTGGTATTTGGGTTTTTTTGTTGGTTGTTTGTTTGTTATTTTTTTTAAAGTGACACTACTTTCTGTAGCATGCCAGGATAGCAGGTGGGATATTTACATCTCCTTTCTTGCTTTCTTTTTTTAAGGCATTTGATCCCATAGGGGCTTAGGACTTCATAGCGTATTTCCATCAAAAGAGAATTTGGTCCTTTTATACATTGGCAAAATCTCACAACAATAGTCGGTTTGCAGATCTTGCATCATTTCTGAATACAAAAGACCTTTGTAAGCAAAAACTAGCCCTGCAGTATCTGAGAAGCCTGGAAAAGGTGCTGAACAACTTCTGCACTTAACTAATGTGTTACAAGGATACTTGCAAACTGGCTGGATCAAGCCCTGAAGAAGGGGGATGGAGACTTCTCCCTGGCCAAGGAACCCAGTGCCAGTCTTGGGCGTGTTGTGTTTGCTTTCTCTTCTCCCAGGCCGAGATAGGCTTATTCCTTTGCCCAGCCACTTGCCTGTTGCCCTCGCCAGAAGTTTTCAGGTGGTTGAGCGCATGTAGGGCTGATTTGTGCCTCTGGATGAAGCTCCGAAGGAAGGAAAAGCAGCTTATAGCTGGGTAGTTTGGGTTTGCTTTCCCCCAGACAGCAGTGCCAGTTAATTCGCTGCCCCCAGGGTATTGGTACCTGAGGCCTTTTTCTTTGGGGTGGGCAGTGGAGAAGAGAAGAGCACCATGTGGTGGATGGCCATCATGTAATTTGATTCAAAAGGTGCTCCCTCCCCGCAATCTTTATTTATTTTTAATTGATTTTTATTTAATTATGTGCATTGGACAGGCAAGGCAAAATCCCCTTGATCTTTGTAGCATTTTGAAAATGAATGACAGTGAAAACGTTTGTTCTTCAAGCTTCATTTTGCATCTCGGCCCTGGGCCCTGTTTTATTGGCAATTTATATCCATTAGAAAGAGAAACAAATCTCCACAGATCCTGTTATGTACAACAGCTTCCCATCTAAATTTGAAGCGTAATCATGCACAAACATTGACTTGACCTGTATTGCTAGTGGCCTTCATGTTAAGCGGATAGTTAAAAGCTTAATGACCCCTTTGAAACCCAGTGCTTGCTTTCTGTCACATATCGATGGTATTCTGTGAGGCCAGCAATTGAATTTTTTTTTCTTCTCAGTGGTTTTTAGAAAACATTTCAACTGCTGGCACAGTTTGTCCGGTCCATTTCCCGCGTTGGTTAAGATCGAGCTATTTGGACAGGGCACATGGCCATGTGCCATCACAGTCTAGCGGGTTCATATAGCATCCTCAGGTTTTCTTCTCAAATCTGGTGAACGCTCATTAACTTCCTTTCCCAGTCATCGTGGCAAGAAGAGAAGTTGCCAGTTGGATGAGAAATTTATATGATTCAAAGGAAAATCCTTCAGGCCTAGGATCTATGTAGCATTGAATATTTTCCTTGGTGAACCTAGTCACCAGGAGTTCTGCTTGCGGTGAAGTCTGAGAAGTAAAGGCAGGGAGGCCCTAACACTGAGTTGTTGCCCCTTGACTTTGTCCATAGTGGGCTTTTTGTTATATGGCTTAAGGGTGGAGAGGGCAAAAATTGCCAAGTACCTGGTTTCTAAGTATCTGTGATGAATGGCAAAGTAGTGCACAGAGGTCTAAAATGCAGCTGATTGAAAGAGTAGCTGGTTTGAGATTTGGTAACGGAACAAATTGCTGGAAGCTTTGGGATGAAGTACATAGGGACGCTCACTTTTTACGGCACTTAGCAGCAGTTTGGCACAGAAGTGTGTAGCACAGACCAGACACTCCATGCTTTTTACATAGGATTGGCACTTTAATGCTTTCAGTCTCCTGCTCCTACCAGACAAACGTCTGCATCACGCACTGGCACCAACGGAGGCCTTGGGCTGTTGGGTGAACATCTCTGGCTAAACACTGAGGAACCTGAACAAAAGCGAGTGAAGCTTTCGCACCTTGCTATTCATAGTTTCTCATCCCCTTATGAATTAAATTAATTTAATTGAAAAAGGCAGCTGGTAAAACCAAGAACATACTGAACTTGGCGTTGGTCCTCTTGTGCAAGTCTGGGACTCATAAAAGACTTGGACACGGGACGAAGCACCTTCAGCAAGAGCCCCTGGCTGCTGCCCAGGACAGCTGCAGGGACGCCGCAGCCTCCTCTGCCAAACAAGGGTGTTGCAATACACAGCCACTCCTGAGCACAGGGGGTCTCTCCCGCTAGCTGCCCTCTTCCATGGGAAAACATACTCCCAAAAGCAAAGACGGAGAGCCGTTCTCCTCCTGGGATCGGCCTGGGGGTCAGATAACATGTTTTGAGATGCCACCCTGCAGCCAAGAGATTGAATAAGCATTTAGATATATCGGTTCGCTCTTTGGGACACTTAACAACGGTTGCAGCGTTCGGTGTTCCCCAAAGTTGTGTGTGTGTAACCAAAGGCAAATGGGTGCTTGTGTAGACAGCAAGCTCTCCTGCCAAATCTGCCTTTGTTCATCCTTTGTGGTGTTAAGGGAAACTGTGCTTCCAGATCAAGCACAGCGCTGCACTCTGTCTCCAGGAGATCTTTCTGCCTCTCGCCAAAGTGTTTGCATGCCTCTTCTTCTGGGGGAGCACTAGGAAAAGTTGAAGGGATGCTTAGGAAAGGCGGGGAGGGTTATTGGGGTTTTGGCAGGCCTGTAACCAAGGAGGTTTCTGAAGTCCCAGTTCTACCTCTGGAAAGCTTGTTGTCACGTTATGTAGAAGGAGCTCTGCTTACGAAGGAGTAACTTGCTGCCCTCAGTTTATGGAAATGTACAGTGGGTCTGTACCCTTGGGTGGTTGATTCTAAGACCAGTAGAGCTATGGTTTCTTTAAAGTCCTAAATTAAAGGGTAACTTTTATTTTTCTTCTTAAGCTGTGCAGTTTGGCTGTTTGCAGTATTCCAGAGTCGGGCAGCAAAATTACTGTTGGCTTTCCCACAATCAATCCTTGACCTTCCCCGCCATTTAAACATTAGCAGATTCCCTGCACTGTATATGGGGGTGGAGAGAGGAGCTGTGGAGTTACACACACACACTGACACACACGCATGTTTGTGAGTAGCTTCTAGCGAGCACTTGGCCTGCAATCTCAAGGCAGTGTTTGGGGTTTTGTTTCCTCCTCTGCACGATACTGGACATAAAACAGCTATGTTGCAAAATGATATTCTACAAGTTATGTCAAAACCACCGCTCTGTACAACTCGGATCACGTTCCCTGGGGAGACGCGTAACATTTGTTGGTGTGCATCTGTGCCTCCTCCTGTGCCCAACCCAAAGGGCTCTTGTGGTGCTTGGCTTCTTCCTTCGAGCTCTCCGTGTTCACACACTGCTCTGTCATCTGGTGATGGCTGCAGAAGTTGAAACCTGATCTGTGCGTGATGCTGATCATCAAGATGTAGAGTGAAATGGAGTTTTCCCCCCCCCCCCCCCCCCCGTACGTTTCCGTGAGGCTCGGAGTTCGGCAGCTCGTGAGCTTTATGTAAGCTGATGGATGCTAAAGGAATGCTGAGCACTGTAGGTGTAGGGTAGGGAGAGGGGCAGGGAGGATGGTTTCAGGGCTGCACACATCTGTTACCTACGTGCCATGCTCACGACAGAGCAGCGGGGGCTTTTTGACACGTTGGATTTTTTTCAGTTCAGTTGCTCGATCCCAGCTTTTGTTTTGTACTTTACTATAGTTTCACATTTCACTGTAAATTATTCACTTGCCATGCCAGAAGTAGGAAGTTTGGAGAAAATACCGAGCCAGCCGTGAGTAGGTTGAGGAAAGATGAGCAAATACTTGTGTCGGAGGTGATTAGCTCCATGAGTTACGCTCCTGTTCACATGGAGCAGATGAGCCTTGCGTGGCACATTGGAGCCAAGCGTGAAAATAACGAGTACGAGTGTCATCCATGGCAGATCCCAAGCCATTACCTTTGAGAATAAACCAGACAAAACGGCGTCTGTATGCTTCTAACGGCTGAAAGACCTTATAAGTTACAGAACACGTTTAAAACAGAGTAAAAATATACGGTGTATTACAAATCCAGAGAACTATTGCTAGTTACCCGCTTTTGCTAAGCTAAGGTTACATCCCAGGATGGAAAATATGAGGCTCTCCTTTGCCTGCATGTTCTGCAATAACATTTTATCAGCAGGCAAACTCTCATTAAATACACCCCATCGGCGGAGCTCAGGCTGCCAATTTTTGAGTGGAAACATTGTATTAACTTGGCTGTTCCCTGCAGGATATTACTCTTGGAAAATTATAACAAAGTGAACAATCCCCAAATCAGCATTTTTCATTTATAGCAGGCCATAATTTACAGTACGGCATGGATCTATGCCTGCCTGGAGAATTCCCTGTCTGCCGTGGCAGGGAACAGCATGCATTTCTGTATTTGCCCAAAGAAAGCATTTGTCTTAAATGTACGCAGCAGTTTGGATCCACGTGGCCTCTGCCTTTTGCTATGTGTTACATGTAGTGACTCATCAACTGTCTAATCCCAGACCGAACATCCTTTTTAGGACCACAGTTTATCTCCTTCATGAAAATGACATACGCTTACCAGTGCCAGAAGTAAAGGGCATGGTTGTGCCCCTCGACCCATCAGATCCCAGCCTGCAATAACTCATTTGAGGTGAAGACTTTACAAGGGAAAGGAAAAGAAGTTCTTCAGATGCTAAATAAAAATCCAGCACCAAACTTGTTAAAGAGGAGTTTCAGGGTGCTCGGCTAAGATGACTAAGCAAGCCATCTCCTTGCACTCCAGAAACTTAATACCTGTAGCATCTATAATCGTTAAAACTGCATAAAGACAATGCGGTGGTTTCATTTAAATTTTGGAAGCTTTAAGTAAGCAATGTCCTGGATGTCTGTGAAGAGAGTAGAAAATTTTGCTATTACAGGAAAGGGAGAAGAAACCATGTGGGTTTTTTCCCTGTAAAGTTTTCTTTGTCTAAGTTAAGCACTTTACTGCATGTTCATAGGTACCATCCTCTAAGTAGTTATTCCCTTTTGTTTGCATAACAATTTTTATCAGCAAATGAAAACACAATTCAAGCTATCCACTTTGGCAGTTTCTTTTCAATGAAGGAATGCAAATACTAAATTGTAGCATGCTGGAAATGTTCTGAGTCCTGCATGGGCGGGGGGGGGGGGGGAGGGGGGAACCAACCCCTAGTGTCCACAGAGGTGAGGTTGTTGGTGCATTTCTGTATGTATTTATTTACATGTATCCGTGGAAACGTATGTATATGTACATTCCTATTTTCACACATCTGCTGCATAGAAACCTTGATTTTTTAAAAACATTGCCAATGAAGTTTTTGTCAAGTGGCTTTAGTCTAACTCGGTATCAGTGATTTCACGACAATGGGAAGAGAGCTGGTACTTCTGAGAGTGCCAGCCTTAGATACACAGTCTGTGGATATTATTGTATGTTTAAAAATAAAATGAAATAAAATTTACTTGGGGAAGTATTTTTTTTTTTTCATCCAAAACATTCTTTTTTTCTTTCCTGCTGGAGCATTTTGCAGAGGCTAGATGGGAAAGTATGCTTGCCTTAATAACATTAGAGATGGGGAGAAGGGGGCAGATATGGTCTGCGTTAGTGTCGTTCATTCCCATCCACTCCAGTATGGCCTCTCCCTTTCATATTCAATTTCATTTGACTTAATATTCTGCTTCAAAAGAGGGCAATTAAACAAAAGGTCTGCACTTTGTGCCAGCATCTTTGAAGCCAACCATGAGACTCCATTCCCAGAGGATGAAAGATAATTTCTGAGGAGGCCTAAAATTTCTAGTGCGTAAACAAAGTAAGTGCATGGTTTTACTAAATGGTTGTATTTATTAATAATTGTATTAACTGCCTCTTATGGGTCTACACCCGTTGATTTTTGCATTATTGTTCTGGTAACTAGCTCAGTCTTCTCAACACCAGGGAGGTGTAGTGAGTGATGGCTGGTGCTGTTTCTGCCCACCTTGTGCTACTGCCTGGAGAACAGGATGGAAGTGAAGCTGCCAGATATTTTTTTTTTTCCAATAAATTTTTTTTAAGAAAGAAGGCAGCAGGAATAGTTAGATCTACCCTGTACCCTGGCAGGTGATGAAATTGTATGGAGTGACCTTCTGGGGACACTGGGAAGTCACGTTACTTTCATTACTGTCCTGTGGTTCTGCCATTAGAGTGAAAGGACCTCTTCGCCAGTTTTTATTTTTCTTTTTTTACACTAAAATACATTCACCAAGACTAGGTTCTCCATTCCAAATTTGTTATTAAGAGTCAGCATATTTGATGCCTTTGTGGGTGGGCTCATAAAAACCTGATCTTGCTTCACGTTCTTTGCATAATGAAGAAGAAAAAGTAAAAAACGCCTCTGGGGGATTGTGATAATTGAAACCTAATTCCCAGGTATTTAAGCATATTAATGTCTTTAAAGACAAGGCAAGAAACGGATGGGAATATCCAAGGACTTTGTACATATTTGTGGGAGGGGAAAAAATTTCATAGCCTTTACATTTTTTTTTTTTTATTATTATTATTTTTAAATCCAGCCTTCTCATTGTTTCTTGGAAACATAATGCAAACTGCTGCAATACATAAGCAGGAGCAGCATATAATATACTGATTTTGATTTTTCAGCCCTGACACTCACTGAAGGGAAAGTAGATGCTTCCTGTGCGGTTGTACTTCTGTTGAAATTCACTTTCAGCTCCGAGGAGTTGAGAAGAGGTGCCTTTCTGTACTTCACCGAAAGGCCCATGCCAGAGCTCACCCCCTTAAGGTCGTGGGCTATTCACCATTGCGCTCTGCAAAGGTTGTTCGTGCCTCTTAAAGATATGTGGGATTACTAAGCGAAGATAAGGTTGGGAACTAGCGCAGTGTAACCTGTTAGCCCAATCTGAGCCTGCTGTGCAAAGAGAGGGAGTAGGAAGCTGAGTGAGGAGGCAGTGACGAGACTAAATGGAAAACAGATCTTGCTGCTTTTCAGCTGAAAGGTATCCCTACTTTTCACCTTCTAAAAGAGAAGGTATGTTGTTTTGGTTAGTCACTGGGTTCAAAACCTAAGCCTTGGCTGTAATGAAATGTAAAAAAATAAATAAATAATGAGAGAGAGAGAACAATTGTTTCCCTAAAGCTAATCTGAGGAGGTAGATTCATCATCTTTCAAACATGCAGTGATACAATTCAAAATACCACCCCCAGCAGTTTAATACCAGAAATTATTCTATAGTTAGTAGAATATGTATGCAGAATCTAGCAACTTGCTTGTAGCACCCGATTTTGACCTTTCTGGGGAACTTCTTTCTGCCAGTAAAAGTGCTTTGTGAAATTGATTTTTTTCATATACTTCTTTTCAATCCTAGTCCTGCATTTGCAACACAAAGCTCTGCTGCATCAAACACAGTTAGGACCACAGGTCAAGTTCAGACACATGCTTCTGAGTGAGACTGGACTGGTTGAAGGAGCCACCTCTGCCCAACATGGCCGAGCCCACCAGAGGGTCTGCGGAGGGAAAAGCGTCTCCGTTATGGGAGTGTGAATCTAACACCTTCATTTAAATCACCAGTGAGCTAACTCCAAACTGCGTACAACTGACATGGGTATAAGAAAAGTGAAAGCTCAGAAAGCCTAGGGAGGCAATTCAGGTTCTTTAGGATGGAGATGTTCACTCTCAGCACAAACCCTTACGGTCTTACGGTAGGCTGTGTGAGTTAGAAGTGATCAGCAGTGTTGACTTCTGCAATGTTGACAGCTTTCTCCTGGAGTAGCAGTAGGACTAACAGAGCATCAAGGTATGACTAAACTAAAATGATCAGTCTCGGCACGTGGTCTATGCAACTAACAGTTAGAAGGCTGTGTGCAAGGGCTTTCATTCTGATCTGGAAGAAATGTCCATGCTGATATGCAGAATTAGGTTTTAATTAATGAGGAAATCAGGATGTGCTGTGTGTAGTGCCACACCTGAAAAGCATAATCTGACTTTTAGAGCTGAAATGAGATTGAGTGGGTGATGTTGTAGAGAGTCTGCTTTTATATAAATCTCTGGGGAGGGGCAGGATGGAGGAAATTCTTGTATCCCATCATCATATGACTTATGTTTGCAGTGGATCTCTATCCTTCGTCTGATAGAGAAGTCATTTGCTATGCTCACTGGCCCACAGGACTGTGTCTGTTAGCAGTTTTAAAAGCACGTAGGATTCCTGGATCACATAATTATAGATAGGATTTAAGGTGCTTCATTTCTGCCAAGAGAGAAGCAAAACATTACAACTGGAAAGCTACTGGACAGTTCCAAATGTGTATTGGCTGCTTTGCTTTTATGGGTCTTCTGGTCCACCCTTCAAAAAGGAAAATTGTTTTTATACCCCTGGCTTTGAAGTTGTTAATGGTTTCTCGCGGTCCTGGTGAGTTCTTGGGATTCTCCCGATCTTCTGTGTGGAAACTGGATGCTTGCCAGCTGCACAGGTTGGCGTGAGCTATTCCCACAGGGCTCTTGCTGAAGCATCAGATATGTCAGGGCTGTTCTAACCTGTTGTTGGGATGTCTCCAAGTTCTTGTAGATAACGTGGTTGAATTCCATACGTTTGTCTTTGGGGAGAGATTTCTGGGTCCCTTCCCACATTTCAAATTGGTACTTGCCTGCAATATGGTTAAATGCCCATGGCCAACACTGCAGACTGGTGAATCCCTTCTGCATGAGACATGCAGAGGTCTAATGCGTGGCCCTTGGTTGGAGGAGTAAAGCTGTATGTTCTGCTTGCATTGTCTCATTCCTCAGCATTTGGAAGAGCAAAGGGTTTTGGGGAGGAGGGTCTTTTTGTTGGTTTTTTTGTTTGTTTTTTTTTTTTTTTTTTTTTTAAAAATGCTGTTCCATGGGCAGCTGATGCGTAGTATAGGATCTGTTAGACATCTCTCATACTAGCATTGCTTCTCTATCAGGGAGTTATCTTTAGGTTTTTCAAAATGTCTGCCCTGGGGTCACAGACTCCCTCTAACGCTGCTTGTGAAGAAAATTACTGCAGCCAATCTTTTATGAATGGGAGACAATGAAGTCAGGAGAGATGTTGTAGTTGTCTGGGATAGTTACTGGCTTTTCCTACCTTTCTCTGGAAGACATGCATGTTGTAAAAGAACCATCTGTCCTCTTGTGCTGAGGTGGTAGACCTGATGAGTGACTTGATACCTGGCAGATTGTTATATGCAATTAGGAGCTATAGTGCTACTGAGATGAATGCTGATTGTCCAGTTTTGTACAGGTAATTGTATTGTGTTTTGTATTTCAGCAGAGTATTTTTTTAACCTTGTTCCTGCATGTCATCCTGTTTCTGTTCCTTTAGTCCCTTCCAGGTGACAGCGTGCTCTGTTTGCATTACCACACAAGAATGAACTTTCCATAGTCCAAATCTTTGGCTTAAGCATGGGGTGCCTGCTTGAATCTGTGGACTTTGTAGTCTGAACTAAAAACCAGAAAACAAAAAAGGCTTCAGACGTTGTGGTGGAGGAACATTTTAGTGGAGACATTTCAGCCCAGCCAGTCATTACTCATCCAAATTCAGTGGTTGCACTTAGCCCATGGTGGGGCGGGGGGGGCATTGCAATCCCATACTGTAGGGAGGAAGTACAAATAAGGGATATTGCCCCAGAAAGAAATTTAGCTTATTTTCACGGTGAAACTGTGTGCATGTGTACTGTTGTCCCTGTGGTCCTGATACTAATGGCGGATGCAACTTTGCCTGTTAACTTCAGCAGAACATTGGTTAACAGTTCCTGTGCTTAATTTTAAAATGAAATGATAAAACTATAAAAAGTGTTTCTGCAGCAGCTTCATGTCCTGAAGTCTCTGCTCCTTTTGCATGCAGAGATCTAACATCCATTCAGCTTCACCTGCACTTTGCTAAAGCTTTGGGATTTTAAACAATTCTCAGGTTTGTTTAACATACATGTTTTCTGGGAGCGTTTAAAATAAGATAGTGTATTTTCAGTGTCTAAAGAGGTGGAAGGAGGGATGGAAGTAAGAAGTACGGAGTTATTAGGAGACCTAACAGACCCTTTTACATTGAAGCCATGATGTACATAGCACATGGCTACAGGTAGGAATGACAGGTTCGTTAAAGCTAAAATGGAAAAATTTGTATATTATTTAAAAAAAAAAAAAAGAGTAAGAGCTATGATGGACATGTGGAGCAGACACTTCTTTTACCCTTAATGAAGAGCCGAGTCTGTTTAATGTAGAAGGTTGGAGTGACTTCTCATCAGGGCTGTGCATGCCAGGCCATGTCTGAGCAGGAATATTTTCTCTTAGTTAATAAACATTTGTTCTTTGCCCGGGGTGCTAAACAACCCTGTTGTTCTGTTCTGCCGTGTGGAACACCTCGATGAGCTTTACAAAGGAGACAAAAAAAATTCAACTTGGCTGAGCAGAGCTCCTTATGTTTATATTAAAAGCTGGAACGTGCCCCCCCTCCTCTGCCTTGAACTTCTTGATTGGTGAAACTACTCCCTGCCCTCTCTGAAGAGCTTCAAGTTGAGACAGTTTCTCTGCAGCAGTAGCAGCCCTCCCCGCCAAGGTTTCAGCTCTGGGATCCCCTGCAGGAACGGCGGAGGTGGGAACCAGTGTTCCCTTCGGGTCATCTGGTGGCAGGACAAAGTGGCCGGAGTAAAGGGTAGAGCCTGCGGCTGTCATGGAGAAGGGTCTCCAGAAGGAGCCCCTGGGCTCTCCAACCCCTGTATTTACACTACATGTGGTTGCATCTCACAAGCAAGTGCTAGCCTTGGTGGAAGAGCTGTGCTGGTGTAAGCGAAGGGGTGAATGTAAACTGATGTATCGGCGTAACTTCATGTGTGGCCAAATCCACTCTGAAAAGTCAAAGCAGATTAGGAAAGCAGAAAGCTGTCTGTTTAATGGTGAGCAGATACTTCTGAAGAGCACAATATGTGGGTGGTGGTGTAGCAGAAGGTCAGTATGTGTGTGTGTGCGCGCGCGCGCGAAGCTGAACACCAATTGACTGTATTGAAGCAGCCCTGTCGATTAAAACCTATATACTCTTGTATTTATTTCATGACACTTAGGAAGGGCTTCTTCTGTTATTGTGAACGTGGCACTAAGACAGCTGATACCACATACTGTGTTTTTATAATATTTTAGCAGCACAATTTTCTCACAAAATATTTTCTACTGGAAAGAAATGAGGAGGAGAAATGATGCTACAAGCCCGTTACTAATGCACCAACTTTTTTTTTTTTCCCAATACGCTCGTGCCTTGCATGCCTTTTAAATGCAGCATGCAGTTTAACATCTGTTGGGGACTTGTATTTGTTTGTTTTCAGAGAATACAAATTGGTTTGATCCTCACTTTTAATTCAGGAGGAAGGCTTGAAAAATCACTGTTACACAAAACCCAACCCAAATGGTAAACTTAATGAACGTTATATATGGCACAGGCATAAAATGGAGAGCTATTCATAGGCTTCTAAAAATTAGTGAATCATGTCCACTTAAAGTAAATTGAATTGTATCTTCTGCCCTGGCCTCTGAATAGCAGAGATTTAGCACTACTTTGTTGCAGTAGTTCATATTCAGAACATCAGATAAAAGCAGATATCACAGAATAGATAAAAACAGTTCACTTGAGGGTTCAACTCCAGTAATATATTGTGTCTACTAAGAGCACCTTAGTTTTTGTTAGAATTAATATCATCCTTTATCTAGTTATTTTTCATGCAAATAATAATAATGATGATGATGATAATGATAATAATAAAAATAATAATGTACCCTGTGCTGAGAAAGATGGTACGATTTCACTTCTAACTGCAAGATAGCAATTATTCAGGCATCGTTCAAGAAAAATCTCAGAATGATGCAGTACAGCTTGGTTTCTCATCAGACTCAAAAGGCCCAATTCTTTTCCCTGGCAAAACTATCAAGCCCCAAATCAGAATTTCAATCAAAACTGTGTCCTCTGCAGGATGTTAAATGGCTGGTTGAGCCCGCTGCCTTTCTTTTGCAGCGTTTAACAGAGGCGATAAGCCTTTCAGAGCGGTATTGCCCTTCCCAGACTCAGCAGCAGCAGTTTTTTAGTGATTCACAGCTTGGAAGAGAAGCCCCGAGGCTTCCCAGCAGGGTTTGAGAGCTGCATTCCCCAGCCCACAACCATTTCTTGACCTCTCTGGGAGACTCAGTTGCACGGGAATTGGTGTGGAAGGTTTGGTGGGGTTTTTGCTTTAGCTTATTTACAGTGCATCTGGAAGCATTTGCAATCTAGCAGGGATTTTCCTGGTTGTGCCCCAAGCTGGAGCAGGAGAGCAGCGTGGCTGCAGAAAGCTGTTGCAGCCATCTGATGTAAAGTAGCTGTGCAGTGGGAGGATTCCTCCCTCCCACCCTCAGCACTCCCTTAGGAAGTTCACTTTGGGAATTGTGTTACTGTATTTGGCCAAGAGGACCATGCTTATTTTAAAAACATCCTGAAAACGAGCCATACTGAATTTTTGTTGCTGATACTTTTTTGAAAAATTTTATTTAATCTTCATTGCAACCTTTTCTGAAATCAGATGGAGGTTTAAGCTTTTGCCTTTGCTCCATCCCAGTTAAACACCACTTAAGTCCATGCCATCGGTTGAATGTTCAGCCATTAAGCAGAACTTAAGCTAATTGCTGTACTGATTAAACAGCAGTTGTCACCACTCCCCCAAGTGAGTTGCCTGGGAGATATTCTTTTCAAGCGATAATAAAAAAACGTGCAAGAAAGCAGAGGTAAATTGATACGCAAGGGTGTAATTAAATGTAGTTGTTACGGAATCTGTAGCAGGATCCCACTTGATTTTGTAATTTTACTAGAGTGTGTTTTTTCTTAGTGGAGCTTTTTCAGTATTTTCCTAAAAGCACATGAATTTTATTTCTAGATATTAGTTTTGCAAATAGCATGTTTTCTTGTTTGTTTGTTTGTTTGTTTTAAAGCAGATGAAATGAAACACGTAGTTGGATGTTCACACGTGCAAAAGTTTGGACTGAACAAGTCCAGAAGGTGTTTGTTTGCAGTTGCACACATTCCTAAGCTAAAAAATCTGGCCTATGGGTCATAAATACCCCTTGGGTCTCTCAGGATAAAAGGTACTAGGTAAATAGAATTATTTTTATAATTGCTCTGCAGCGTAGCAGAAGTCATTATCTTCTAATCCTAAACAAAGGAATGTACTTAGAAAAGCCCAAAACAATCTCTTTCAAACCTTCTGCTTTCTTCTTTGCCCTGTGTCACCGCAGAGCAGCTCCGTGAGCACTCCCAGAGAGCTCTTCTCTCCTCTGGGGAGCTCGAAACCCTGCCTGAAGAAGTTGTTATTCAGGACTCAAGGTGGTCACCTTCCCTGTAGTTACACACTCACAACAGCATTAAATTCATGCCGCTTTTCCAGGGTTTACTTCTCAGGTCAGAGAAGCGCCGCCAGCAGTGCTGGCATAGGTTTTGCTCCTCTGCCACCTTTCCCATCCTGGTGTATGCAAGCCCTCCTCCATCACAGCTCTGCTTTGTTATGAATTGCTGCACTGGCCCAAGTCAAAAATCCTCCCTTACCAAGACAAACGGGCTGGCCCCCGTGCTACCCCCCAAAGGTTGGGTTGGCGTGGCTGGGAGGAGGGCTGCCAGGTGAGGACCCAAGCAAGCAGGCTGGCCGAGATGTGCAACCACTCCTCTCGGCCAACGTTTGCTGCCAGTGCCCCTCTGGGGCACAGAGCTAGACCCTCAATAATCTACTGTTTGCGCCAAGAAAAGAAATGCGGGTAAGGTCTTCCCGTAGCAAACGTGGAAGTGGGTAAGTGCTCTGATGCCCAAACCCCAGGGAGATGCACCCTTTCTACACGGGCTTCCCTACGGCTGCCCCACTGCTGCAGCCTTGCTTGGGCCAGGGGTGCTGCGGTCAGGTCCCTGGGGTTTTGTGGCGGTGAGTAGCTCAGGGACCGCTGGAATATGCCTCGTGCTTGCCAAACGCCTGACCTGGCTTTGAGCTCCCTCCTGCCCTGCCAGCACGTGGGGAGCTGTCGGGAAGTACCAGGGATTTGTGGTGCTCCCAAGGAGGTATTGCTGCAAAGGTTGTACCAGTCGGACCTTCAGGCCACGTGTCTGACAAACTCTGGTTCAGTAAACCACCTTAAGCGTCGGAGAAGAGGTGTCTGTATGTGCATAGTGCTTGCATCAGGGGATGGCGCTGCATCTGTAATTCGGGACAGCTTTGCTGTTCCAGCACTCTTTGGGCAGTGACTGGTTTTATACAACAGCGTGGTGTAGTACCATGTGCAGGGGCAGGAGAGTGAGGCAAGAGCCTGTCTCGTGCTCTTTTTAAATTTTATTTTATTTTATTTTGGTTTGGTTTGGTTTATTGTTATGACTAGAGGAAGAAAAAACTATAGAATCTTTTTAAAGACAATATTTGGAAACTGTAAGCTTTTCCAGTGTACTGAGCTGTGTTTCCGAAACACGACTGTGTATTGGCAGAGACTTTTGAGGCTGAAAGAGACTCGGGTGGCGGGGGCTCTAAACCAGGAGAGCAAAAGATGTGAATTCTTAGCATTTCAATAACAGGTCTGTTCCCTTGACCTTCCTTTGACACAGTGCACCTTGCTGTGGGATTCAAATTCTCCTGCATCCTTCTGTGAATAGGTATGTAACATCTCTTTGAGAGTCCCCAGGTTGTCCAAGGCAATAGCAAATATTTGGTGCTCTTAGAGTGTCAAACATTAGCAAAGTGGCATTCTTCAAACATTACACACTTGCTTTGCTTTAAGCGTTGCTTTAAGCATGTGAGGAATCCCACTGAAACTGAGCTGGTGTCTAAATGTTTGCAGGACAGGTCCTTTAATCATCCCTCCAGGCATGGCCCTGTGTCACTAGTAAGTTTCTTCCTGCAAAGGGCATCAAGAGACAGGCCCGTGCCTTCCCTTTTCAAAGCATACACCAATGCCTTTAGCTTTTCTGTTTGCTTTTTCATAAATACCACTGTATTGCAACAGGACATTGTAGTCTATGTCATGCATCTGACAGCTGTGTCAAGTTCTATTTAGAAGTTTTTTAAAACCCTTGAACTCATTACCACAGTGTTTACATGGCTTCAGAGAGCAAGCAGGGGAAATTTGTAGATGAAGTATCTATCAAGTGCCATTAAATACAAGTACATCCCCTGGTTCCAGGATTTGTTCAGTGGCAGGTTGATGGAAAGACAAAATATCATGAGAGGTATCTTTTGTTCTTGACTGCTGTCCTGGCTGCTTTCCTTTGCTGCTGCTGCTACTGGAGCAGAGGACAACATGGAGAGCCTTATGGTCCAAACCATCAGAAGGCTCTTGCAGTCCTGAGACACGCTGAGCTTGATTTATTTGAACTCTGCACAGGTTAATGGGGTTTTGAACAGTATAGGCTTTGAAGGAGAACAGAAACGACGGAAGCATCCTTG
Organism: Astur gentilis; assembly: GCF_929443795.1. Classification (NCBI taxonomy): domain Eukaryota; kingdom Metazoa; phylum Chordata; class Aves; order Accipitriformes; family Accipitridae; genus Astur; species Astur gentilis. The sequence continues at coordinate 6,103,381 of NC_064893.1, read as the reverse complement.
GAGATTAAGCCACTACTGAATAAAATTGGCCTGGCCTGTTCTTCTCCATGTGTAGTTACCAACCTGGTTTTAGCATGGTAGTTCATTCAAACACAGGCGGTTTCCTACTCCGAGTGATATTGTGAATGTCAGGCTGGTGTACAGCAGGGTGATTTGACATCAGGAAATGGGTGATCAAAGCAAAGATTTTGAGGACTGGTAAAACTTGGTGATGAATTTCAGAGAATTTCCTTTTACCCTCTCGCAAATTCCGGGAAAAGAACTTGGGCTCGTTGTCCATGCTAGAGCATTGCTCTATACAGCAGTTGTTAAATTTTTAAACCTGATTTTGAATTTTAAAAGGAAGATCAATCGAAACGTGTGAATGCTGTTGTGAAGTTTCCACCACCAGCCTGATGTCTATATTGTTTATAGGGTTGTGCTCTTCTTATTCTGCTGATCTGTAAAGCCTTTGAAACAATTAGTCCATTTTAAGAGGTTTTATAGTTAACCAGGTCATTGCTGAATTGGCTAGAGGCTATTAACCTCCAGTCCTTCAACTGGTTGAATGTGATTCCTGCTGATTTGCTGGTGCTGGCTCATGCAGTCTTCTGACCCCTAGATGCTTCTCATAGCTGCCATAAATGGCTTAGTAAAGCAGCTCCCTGAAGTTTTTGATATTCCCAGGAGCAAAAATTCCTGAACCGGTTTCAGTTTTCCTCTAGACAGGCATATTCAGATGGGCAGAAGAAGACATTGTTGTTGTTTCTGTGCACTTTGCCTTTTAGCATTCACTGGTTGCAGCTCCAGGAGACCATTTGTACAGTGATCGTGATGCCTTTTCCAGCTAAAGCCACTTTCTTGGATGAAAATCTCCATTTTCCACACACTAAAAAAACCCTCCAGGAGTGCTCGTATGCCACTTGTTCACTTCAAATGTCTCTGCTCATTTTTTTAATGAGTGTTAATCGCTCGGAGGAGCTGGGCAAATCGCCACTGTCTAGTTTGCAAAATTCAGCAAATGCCTCGAAGAACCGGCAGTGCCGATTCAGAGAGAATGTACTGTTTGACATGTAGGAACCTTCTCTGAATTGGAAGTAGACCCTGTGTTTTGCCTGTATAGATTTGGTGAACTACAGATTCATTCAGTTAATGGTGGTAATAACGGACGATGCAGATGCTGTGGAAATCCTGTGGATTTCAGCAGCACCAGAGCATCTGTGCTAAAGCTGTACTCACTGAAAACCAAGCTTTAGTCATAAAATTAACTTCCCTTTCAATATTATAGAAATTGAGTGTACCATGGAAGTATTATCTGTTTATTTACTAACAGGATCCTGCCTCTAAACGCTTAAAGAACAGTTAAAAGTGCAAAACACAGCTGTTTCTTAAGGCTTTTCTGGGGAGGCTTTGCATAACCTCAGCTCACACTGATTTGAAGAAAGCAAGTCAGTGCATGGGTGTGACTTTTGGGATCAGGCCCAATGCTTTGTAAATCAGCCATCTCCAGTATATTAATGAGTTTTTACTTTAGTATAAGGAAATAATACATCTGCGGCATATTCTTTATCTCTGTAACAACTTTTTTTTTCTTAAAACATTTGATAAAGCTGTAACTAATATGGCTCCAGAAGCCTCTGAGAAGCCTAAAGTGAGACTTGAAGCTCTGTTACGGTCAGATGAATGTTACACAGATTTCGTACGCCTCCTCTGCTGCCTGTTCTGAAAGCTTCATCTTTTTTCCTTTAAACAAAGTTCACAAATGCTTGCTGATTCTATAGTGGTGACATATGCAACTGATGAGATGTTTGTTTGTGTGATGAATATGGAAGGAAAATCTGATCTGCTGGACACGACATAATTGTGCAGTTGTGTGTTTTACCTGTTAACATACGTACTTATGGGCACCTAAAAGCCAGAACAAGGAGCGCATGAAGCATTCTGGAGGCATGGTGCCCCTTGATAAGAGGTAGGAGGCAATACCCTTCAGTCATCAAGGACAGAAATGGCTGGTTTTTATAATGGCAGTAGAAGAATGTTATCGATGACTTGTGCAATCCAAATGTATGACGTCGAGGCAGCTGCAGGGCTTTTGTTGTTGTTCTGTGTCCTGATTCCAGCCTTGAGTACATGCCAGTTAAGTCTGGTCACGGGAAGTGTTCCTGGACGCACATGATCTCCATGTGACAAAAATGCCTCTTTTCTCAGAGGTCGGAAAGCATCTCCTTTGCTTCAGCACGGGAGGGCTGCCCAGCCTGCCTTCCACTAACCTCCAAAATGGCAAATGTCAGATAAACACCCCTTGGAGAAGGCTTCACTGTTTTTGCCAGTGTTTTGGGGATGCAGGTTTTCTGTGGTTCCCATTGTCTCCCTAGGCTCTTTGGAGATAAGTCCTTGTTTTTCTAGAATGCATTCCCAGGAACTGTCAAAAAAAGCACAGTGGTCTCTGGTTGTTGAGAGCTTTAAGATACTTGTTCATGCTGTGGCTGATCAGTTAACCTCAAGGACACTGACTCTTTAATTTGTTCAAGGCATTTCAGTGCTCTGATGGTATCTGCTAAGTTCATCAAGAGGAAAATAAATAGTGTTAAGTGAATAAGGGCTAATTTATTACTGCAGGAATACATTTGAGGAATGTACCCTCTAGTACCCTCTAGTCTGAAAGCTCTCCTTCCCAATAGACAGATACGAGGTTGTATTTTCACAATTGTATCCCCAAACCAGTAAATCCATTTCATGGATCCACCTCAGAATTTATCAGAAGGAGAAAATTGTTTACCTGAATTGGAAATAATCTCCAGTGTAGATGGTAACGAGTGTGACAGAAAGATGGCATTCACGCACAAGTAAGAGGTTTCCAAACCAAAGCAGCAGAGGAATGCAGGTCAAGATCAGGGTGTCATTGTGTTGTGACACAGCGTCGCTGCATGTGGTGGAACAAACGCAGTTCGACTCTTAACGGCACTTGGACATGAAGCAGCAGTGGCAGTGGTTGCTGATACAGAAGGGTAAGTGTCTGCTAGGAACAGACTCGAATCATCTGAGCCTCTCTGATGCGTCAGTGCTCCTGGTAACTTAATGTCATGATGGCATCACTAGCGTCCCTGCTTGGTTTTAACCTTGTGGTTCAGTCAGTGGCTGGATGAAATTACGTTTGCAGTCATTAGGGATAGTGATTATCATGCTTAACCTTACTCCAAAGCAGCAAAAGTAAACCTTTCTCTCAATTTGTCTTTTCTCTGATTATGATGACTAATATTTTTATCACTGTTTGACTTCTGGGAAGTGTGTTTTTGAGAAAGACTGTTTATGAAAGTGAAAATGTGTGTACCCAAATCATGCCTGGTGAGGGTGGGCAGATTCTGAAACCATTAAGCATGACTTGATCAGATGTGCAGGTGAGAAGCTCTATATATCTTTAATAAACACTGACTAGTGCAACGTGGTCTGTGTGGTTTTCTCACTGAATTAAGCAAAACGCAATGCTCTTGTGTTTTTCTAAAAATTCCTCGAAGGGACCCAGAAAAAGGTGTCTAGAGGAGGTCTATGAGGGAAGAAGGCACTTTAGTCAGGGGACTTATCCTGAACCAGGGTACCATAAGGAACTAGTCAAACTGAGTTTCTTTTCTGATTTATGCACTCTTTGGTCGGTCAAGGTATCTCTTCCTCTCCCTGTCTTTGTAGCTGTCTTTCCCTCCAATATGTCCTTTTTCCTCTTTGGGAGCATCAACTAAAGTATCGTAGATAAAGATATTTTTGTCTTGATGAAATGCGCTATTAAATCTCCAGACGTTTTGCAGTGAAAGTGTTTTCTGTAATTACTTGTCTTGAAGAACCACTGAGGAGTGAAGAATACAGAGAATCACTTGGAAATGCAGTTGTATGGCAAAATATTTCTTTCTTTTGCTAATCTTCATCTTTTAAAGTATCAGCACATTAGCACATGCGCAGTTCTGTGCTAGATACAATGGACAAGCTCTTAGCGTTGTTTGAACAAGGTACAAATCTCAGCTCTAATGCACTGATGTGTTTTGTCCTTGCCAACAAGATAAATACAAGCAATTTTTGTTCTAATGCTTCTGAGCAAATAGTGCTGTCTAACTGTAAATTGCTTTAAGGGGGAATCAATAAGGTGCATCCACTTTTAATAGCCCATTTGCCAATGTTTTTCTAAATCTATATATAAAGTTTGGGCATGGATGATCATTGTTCATTTTAATTCACAATATATTGTGTATAACTAATGCAACAATTCAAGGGCACAGTGAGAAGGTCATGAGTTTTTTGAAAGCAAATGACAACTGAGCATGGCAAAGAGAATTTTATTGTTTTTACAGTGTTTTGTAATTAATCTTAATAGAGATTTGCTCTCTATAAAATAGCCTTTCTTTTATTCAGTTGTTACGTAGTGGCTTTTACCTCTGAGGATCCATGGGGCATCTTCTTTCTGTCCTTATTTTATAAATGAAGCTTAGAGGAAGATGCATTATTTGACCAGGCTGCTTCCTCCTTGGTAACTATATATTTTTCTTACTCCTCCATTTCAGCGTACCACTTTATTACATGCATTTCCATGGCAAATACAATATATCAAAAGATTTTTCAGAGTTGATTTCTTACCTTGGGTTTCTTTTATAACTAGCTGGATCCAACAATTGCTCCCAGAAAGTACCCTGAGAGTGTTGTCATTTCACCTCTAAATTTTTGTGGGCACGTACAAGTCTCACTGGACCAAACCTCTCCTGTTGTTTTTTTGTTTTGCTTTGGTTTAGTGGAACTCGCCATTGACTTTGATACCCTATTGAAAGCAAGAATTTCTACTTAAAACTTGATTGCCTATATACCAGAAGGTTTTGTTTCTAACTGCAGCGCTGAGAGGGAATGCTCTGGAGGCATTTCTCTGCAGGGTGGACAGTGCTTGGCTGTTCTCAATTTACACATGCTTGAATTTTTTGTTTCCAAAAATATAGTTTCCATCTATACCGACTAAAGTTTTTCTAATATCTGGGGGGTTTTGGAATCTAATGAAAACGCATCTGATTTGTGTGTTTTCTGTTCTAGTTTTTTTATAAGATCTCTGTATTCTCATTAAAAAATTTGCAATGGGATTTGTGTCTGTGTCCCAAAGCAGATGGATGCAGTTAGATAGGGGAACAGCTTTCCCAAGGACCTGGTGCTGAGTTTTTTTCAGCACATCCCTCTGTCTCATGCTCAGTAGAGAAGGGCCACTGATCATAGGGTATGTGTTGGCATCTCCGTCTCTCACAAAGTATGAGGGTACGTTCCACAGTGGGCAGCATGAATGAAGGGGCGAAGGCCTCTTACCTTTCCTCCTTTCTGCTTAATCCTTGCCTTTGCTTAAGGCCTTGTTTGTGTTTATGAGAACTGTACCTCAGAACAGATGTGACAGTCTTGACCAATTTCACCAGCGCATTAGAAACAAACAGATTTTTCCTACATCTGTGTTGCGCATGTGTTTTCTATTTTATTCCTCCCTTTCTTTCAAATGTTTTTATTATAACCCGGGTGATGAAAGCTTCCTTTTTTGAGCCTGTTTTCAGAGCCGAGTACCTTTCGTAGAGTATCCCAGGGCATTAAATCACTTTGTGCTATATGATTGTAACTCCAAATTAGAGCACCAGGGTAATGTGGAGGGCTGATTGCCTTAGTCCCACGGTGTGTGGGAGAAATATAAATGATAACTTTCTGTTTTAAAAGAAGAGGCTATTGTAAGTAAGTTGTGGACAAGACTTGCATCTAAAGCAAGATCATAACCTCTGCAATCCATATTAGAAGGACTATAATGCAAATAACACAGTGGGACTATTCTGTCCACACAGAAGGTTTCGGTTGATATGCATGTAGCTGCTAAGAAGTGGTATTTTCAGTCTTTAACCCTGAAAGTTTGTACCCAAAGTTGACTGGTGTAAAAGCAGACTCTTAGATGGGTTCCTGTGAAGTGGTGAAGAAATGGTCGCCTTTATTTGAATAAGGACTATGGCCACCTCAGACAGGTAGGGGCTCAGGTAGCTTTGATGGCACTCCTTAAAGGAGACCTGGTAGCATTTGGCCATTTATTAAAAGGAAATTAGAACATTATGTTGCAGAGTTGCCAAAAGATGGTTGCAGATTTCCTTTTCCATAATGTTTAATGTGAAGAGATTTCAAAAGAATGATCAAGAAAGACTTTCTGTAAAATACACTGTTCTTGGTCTGTGACTTTCTCATGATGTTGCAAGTGCTCCATGGTTACCATCAAAATTCATAGCAGGAATAGCAGTGGGAAAGTCCTCTTGCTGCTTGCAGCCATGCTAGAACTAGCCTTCACAATGCATGCTCTTTCTTTGGTGTTTAATGTTGGATTACATTTGTTTTGTTTTCCATTCTGCTGTCAGTTCACTCTTATCCTACATGTCTCTGCAAATGGGTATTGCTTGTCACGTGGCACTCTTACGGTCTTTTGTGTTGTGCCACCTCCTTCTACTTTTTGGAACAATGTATTGAGATGACCTTGAATTGCCAAGTCTTGTGGGAACTTTGTTATTAAACTGTGGCCCATATTCTCCCTTCAGGGACTGAATGAAAAAGACAGATGGGGTCAATTTACACATGAATAAAAATTAAGAAATAAATGAATAGGAAATAACCACTGTACTTATATTGCCTTTTGCCCATTTCCGATTCTTTTCCCTTCACTATTACTCCCCTGTGATGTCAAGTCTGCTTGGAGTTATTTAGGTCTGGGGCTTTACTCCCCCCTGCCATGTCCTCTCTGTTAAAGTTGCTGACTTTAGTGTCACTCTAGGTACAGCTACCTATAGAGACCATGCTACCTTCCCTTGCAGATGGGTAGACAAGGTGTTTTGGACAGTCCTTGTAAAAGACGAGACAGGTAGTCTGCAGAAGGGAGGACTATTTTACAGAAACTCCTGAGATTCACTTCCATTCTCAAGCACTTGCTGGTCTGTTCCTACCTGGGTCACTCAGCTGTCACTGCAACATTTGCTACCCTTGGGGAGCTGAACCTTGTAACCAGCACTGTCAGCTGCATTGTCAGAAAAGAAATGGGGGGGGGGGGGGGGGGGGGCGGGGAGAACTGATATATAAACTATATGAAAGAGCAGGGTGAAATCACAGGTTGGAAAACACTTTTCTCCAATTCCTATCTTGATTTTTCTACAACAGTGCTCTCTTCTTGTAATGGTTTTAACCTCTGGTCTATAGTTTGCTTCCTGCCAACATCTGCCAGCAGGCTAAATGCACACTTGTGTTGAAAACAGGGATAAACCAACCATCTTAGGATTTTAGCTCTTTCTGCTCAAGAACCTCATAGTGCCTGAAAACATCTGAAGTTCATGCTAAAGCTCAGCTAACAACTTGAAGATTTTACTACTAAATTTAAGTGGGGCTTAAATCTTTTCAGGTAATCTGTGACTTTTTAAGCCCCAAATTCCAAAAGAAAAAAGTAATTTTTATGTTATCTTAAATGTCTTTGCAGTGATGGTTTGCAGGTGAAGAAGGTCACCAGGTTTCTTAAACATCGTGCCACCAAAGTAACTTTGTTTAGTGTTTTAAGGTAAAATGATTAAACTCTTTAGGCCAGCAGTTCAGAAATACAAGGAGAAAAAAGGGATATTAATATAAAGATTGATTACTTTATTGTAGTTTCTTGTAACTGGAGAGACATCTGCTGTAATAACAGAGGATCCTTTCATAAAATACAAGGTATTCCCAAACATTTACAAGCACTGTGCATGTAAGTGCATTTTTGTTTTCCAATAAAGAGACAGACCTGGACCAAAAACCTGGATCAACCTCTGCAGTTTAGGCTCATCACATAAAATGATAGTTGCAGGAGGTGAAAAGCCTGGCTCTAGCTCTTGTCCATTTGCTGCTTTAGGTATTCTTCAGCAGTGAGGTTGCACTTGCAATTTGAAGACAGTTGGGTTTGGGGGATAGAGGGAATTCTCCCAGGCTAAGTCTTCAAACTCCTCTCTGTTCTTCTGTGTATCTGCAGTAATCTACTTTTTAAAAACGTGTACCTCCACTTCCTTGAGTCTAAACATCTTCTTTTAAAGATTCCTCAAAGAAACGACTGAGAATGTTTAAGAAAAGAGACCTAGCAGCAGACAGATTATTAGGTATGGTTTTATTAAACAGAATTGTTTAAGAGTTTGAGTTAAATTGAAGGGGGAGATGTGAATGACCTTACTGCACCAGCTGAAATAGAAGGCTCTTGAGTGCCTACAAGAGAGTTTCTCTTCCTTAGCAAGACATTCTGTATGCTGATTAATTTTTTCAGAGCCCTTTGGACCAGAAACCACACTGGAATAGCAGAGTCAGGTCTGAAAACACTGCGAATGCATTCAGGGCACGGAGCCCTGGCTGCAGCAGCAGGCGAGTGCCGCGCTCCTCTGGCTCCGTGCAGGGACGTGCCACGCTGGTCCACCCAGCCGCGTGGTGGAGGGCTCATGGCACCTGCAAAACTCCTCGTGACTGCTGCAAACCCAGCTCCAGAAGAGGTATGGTAGGTGGCATGTCCTGGCATTGACAGGGAGGACTTCTGTCAGGGCATCTTTCTTTAGCTGTGCACAAGCCCTCGGCCTCAGGCTCACCTCCTCAAGGAGGAGCCTCATGCTCTTCTGAAGCCTTTTGGCAGGCTGGAGAAGTCATGATTCTTGTGGGAGGCTTTTGTGAGGCATGACTGGAAGGGCCGGGGTCAGGTACGTTATTAAACAGTGGCCAAGTGCGACGGGCAGTTTGATTTATATAGTGTAGACACCTCGCCCCAGCTTACTGTCTTTTGCTGTGATGGCTTTGTGATGAGGTAAATCCCACTTCGTTGTTCCTTGCACATCCAATCTCAAGACTTCTATTTAATAATTAAAGAAGAGAAAAGCTGAGTTATGTAATTCAGTACCGATTGGCTTGGTGCCTGATCAGATACTAGCTGTTCTTCTACAGCTGGCGTGAAGGTGGTGTACAGGCACCAAGTCAAAATAAATGTCACATCACAGGCCCCAGCTAACCCACCAGAAATGCCGTCACATGCCTGTGGCTGATCTGAAACTCCCATGTTCTCTTGTGGGACGCTTGCCGCGGGCAGTTGAGGAGCCATGGCTTTCTTGTCCTCTTGTTCAAACCAAAGAGGGAGGAAGGAGGGTGTCAGCATGACCCGCTGTAGCTCCAGCAGCAATTTCTTGAAGGGAAACCAGCCATTTCACATGAGGGGAAGGGTCCTGCCCCACTCCAGCTCCCCCACCTGTGGCCCCCCACGGATTTAGCACTCACTCCGTGCCTTCTGTGGGGTAGTGGTAGTGGACAACCCTCAGTCCTCTAGTGTACTTCTAGCCCAATATGAACCTCTTTATATGCAACCAGTAATGTATCTTTTCAGCGTTAGCGACAGTTCATTTTTCCTTGTTGAACATCTGGCTTTGGCATCTCTTCTTTTTTAATGTATCAAGGATAGGTATGCTGTGATTCTGGAAGGAAAAAGAAGCTGGTGGAAGACTCTGCCTGGCTCCTGAGCTGCAAGCCAGTGAAATTTTGTGGCGAGTTGGTTCCTGAGTGAAGGCTAAATAGTGAGACCTGGGTGGGGTTCGCCTCTGCTTTCAGAAGTAGTTTGAATTTTCTGTGAAGTACCAAAGCGATTTTTAGTTCTTTGATGAAAGCACCAGCCAGTTCTTGACAGTTTTGACTCTTCCTGTGGAAAATGAATCTGGCACTGGCATTGTTTAAAAAAACCCCATAAAACGAAACAACAAAAATCTGAGTTTGGGTTTGTTCCAGAGGTTGTTACACCCTTTTGTGATTTGAAGTATCTGGGTTTGGTAAAATAAACAACACCAGTGCCAACAAGAAGGGGGGGAAAGAGGAGCCGTTTGCCCCTCTGCTTCCCACTGGTGATCTTGCCTCCTGCCCTGACGAGGTTTCTTTCAGCCATCATTCCCAGCTGGAAATGTGCCTGCAATGCACTGGTGGGTGCTGTGGCTTTCCTCTGGCACTGATGTGTGCGGTCATAAAGCTGTCATCTCAGGTCAGCCCTCTTCATTACTCCTTCCAGTATTTTATCTGCACTAAACTGGATTTCAAAACAAGGATAGAAAACCATCTCTGCAGTCTGGATGATGAATATAGAGTTGCTATCTTCATCTGTGAATTGAAGAAGAAACAGCAAGGCTTGCCTGAAAATCGCTCCTCAGAAATGAGCGAAAATATCAAATTCTGGGGAAAAAACAAGGAAAAGTGGAGCTCCTCACGCCCACATGATGGTCTGCTTTGCCTATATGGTACCTATTATTTTGACTCTTTAAATAAGCTACAGAACCTGAAGCTGCTGCGAATTAAAGCCCAGGTGGCTACATCCAAGTCTTGATCAGGATGGGAAGGAAATGTAAACTGAGAGTGTGTCAGCTTTGGGGTCTAGGTCCATCAGCCCCTGCTAGCAGAGCCAGGGCCAGGACAAGTATGGAGAGGAAATGGGAGCATGTTCAATTGCTTCAGCTGTTTGCTAACTGAGTGCATGTCTGTGGGTCTCTACCGCAGAGCAATGAAAGTGTGAAACATCTCAGTGAGATACTGTCTACCTGAAGATTTTCCTCCCCTATTTTTTAGAGAACTGTGAACCAAGAAAGTTAAAACCCATGGATGGGTTTTAACTGTGGCTCTTAATTGGTGACAAATTATCCAACTGCAGTTCAGCCTAATGGTATGAAAAGCAAAGACAAATCAAGACAAAAGTTAAAGAGATGAAAAGGAGATCTCCAGTACTCTTTTTTTTTTTTTTTCCTTTTTTTTTTTCCCCCCCAGCCTGTGAGCTGAGAAGACTGTAGGGGTAGGGGCCGGCTAGATATCCATCTTGCTCATAGGCAAGAGCCACATCTCCTTTTAAGGACTCTCTTGTATGTGAAGTGGTTTAATAAATGGTGGGAGTTTTCTACTGGAAAAGACAAAAAAAATTAAGGTCATTTGTAGAGTTGAAAAGTAATATATTTTTCTGGTTTATTTAAGGGAAGTTTGTACCAAGCATTCAGTCTTCATTTAACTGATTATTTCCATATGGACTGACTTTTTGTGCTCAGCTAATGTTAATCCAGCTGAAACCTAAGCAGGTCTTAATTCCTGTACTTAATCACTGCAGAAAATGCACCTCTCCTTGCATGCATATTAATTGCATGTTAGTGCAGGGTCTGTAGCATTTTTGGAGGAATTGCTATAATTGTGCTTAAAGCAAGTTACTGAAATCACTACTGGGCTGTTGGAGTGGAGTGGGTTCAGCACGAAACAGGAGCTTTTCCAGCACCACAGCAAAATTCTCTGCATCTTGTTGGTTGTTTAAAGACATTTCCTTTTTTCTGTATTTAGGATAGTAATGAAATTTAAACTAAACTAGGAAATTAATAGAAATATTTACAGTGCAGTTGAAATAATTTGTGGTGTTAATACAAAAGTAAACATTCCCAAGAAAGGGTTGAAAAGCAGGACTATATTTTTAAAAGAAATAGCAAGCGTATTCTTTTTGTCCCATCTCCCAACCTGTCAGTTGTGTTTGTCTCTCCCAAATGCCACAGACTCTTTGCGTGTTTATTTAGATTAAATAAAACATACAGCTCTATATCTTATTCACATTGGGTCAGAGAATATAACTGGCTGAATCTCTAAAGCATAAATGAAAAATATAAATATTTTAACAAGTGAGCAGCTGCTGCATTTTCACTTCTTACTGTGTGTGCTATTCTTGAAGGGAATAGGAAGGGAAATTGGGCTGCAGGGGAAGGAGGGAGGAGAGATGGTATGTAAAGAGAGATTGAGAAAATGCGTTAAAATGACACATCTTGAGAGAATCTGTTTGAACAGTGGAGGTTTACAAAGTTTTGTCCTACTCCATGGCAACTTGGGTACACAGATCAAACATGTCATTGGAGTAACATTGGGCAGGTAAGCCTTGTGCCAAAAAATGAGAGCGGGAGTGGTGTGAGGGGGTGGGTGAAGCTGAAAGACTTGCGTGACCTCTGCTTGCTGAACATCAGCAGCGGGCCTGATGGAGGAGGTAAGAGGATTCGATGCCCATCATGGGCTGCCATTAGCTGCAGCTGGAGATTTCACTTTGTTTTTAGAAGAGCGGACAGTTACTGATTCTTGGGGTTTTTTTTTTGACAAAACCTTTATTTACAAGTCCTGTAACACTGGATTAAGGAAAAATACATGTTTATTTGCTTTGCTTTGCTTTAGAGATGGGGCTTGCTCCTCGCTTTCCTATGGTCTGCCATGTATGACCAGAACACATTACTCCATGTTGACTTGCTGCTTGTTTTCCAACATGTTCTAAGATTTGCCTTTCAATTTGGGGGCTTCTTTTCATTTACTTTTGCTTATGTGTCTCGACTTGTTTATGCTGCGATAGCACTGAACACAGGAACTATTGGTGTAGTCTCTGTTATGTCAGAAACTAAAACTGAAGTGTTCGTGTAAATTTGGTGCTTTAAGACCTTTTTGAGCAACACCAGAAGTCTTAGATCATTTCAAATGCATCTTGATTGACAGGGCTGCCCTTGAATGGAAATTACAGTGTGAGATCACACTGAGACACTACAGATTTCTCATGGCAGCTTAGCACATTCTCAGCTCAGTGTAATTCTTGAGCTTGTACCACTCAATATATGCCATTATCTTAGCTCAGTGGGTCTATCTCAATTGACAGATTAATGACAAATTGTTTGGTTTTGTTCAATTTCATAGTTAAGTATAGGGATTAAAAAAAAAGGGGGGGGGGGGGGGGAAGAGCTGACTTCTTAAAATAGTCTTTATTGAAGCTTAATGTCCCCTGCAGCTAGAGAATGTACATGAACTGGAATAGGAAAGCATGCCTCTCCATGACATTATTGGTGTTAGTGGATTAGTGCAGCTGAAACAAGAATTTGATGTGTGAATTCTGCCTGTGTAAAACAGGGTCTGCACTATCTGCAAGTGAGACAGGAGCTCCTGTTCTGTTGATTTCTGGGTGGGTTACCAGCAGTCCAAGACATGATCAGGCTCCCCTTAGAAAAGGTGCTGTATAGGCAGATAATGAAGTACAGCCCTGAAGATCCTGTTCTAGGTCAACCCATGGAAGTACCTGTAAGGAAAGTAGGGATGAGACATTATTCCAGCACGGCCCATAGTCCTAGAGCAAGTGAAAGAGCCGCATTTAGTTTCAGAGTCAGCTTCCTGGGGTGAACGTTAGAAGCGTATTCCCCTCTCTGCGCTTCTTCCTCTGGCCCATCACATGTTGTTCAGATTGACTTGGTTTGAAGTGACCCAATAGCTAGATCTGCCCTGTTTTACGTGACAATGTGGTTTCTGACAGGAGGTGGCTGCCTATATTGTATCAGAGCTCTAGTCGGCTGGAAACAAAACCGATCATAAACAGGAGCATGAGTTCTCCCTGTGCCATCCAACAAAGAGGGGAGAGGGGAACAATATGGGAAAGATACGGGACAGAAGGAGATGTCCTCCTCCCGTTACTTTAACTTCTGATGATACTCCTGAAGAATGAGTGCTTTTAACTATATTCTTCCACTTATTTTCCTTGCTGTATTTGTGTGCATTTCTGTCCTTTACCAAAGCGTGTTTGAAAATGATAGCTGGTCATGAGCTCCTCTCAGAGCTTTTCATTAGGTGCAATCAATACCTGACCCTAGCTAAATTCCGAGGGGAAAAATACCTGAAGCAACATTACTGCTTTAAAACATTAAGTAATTAATTGCCAGTAACAACTCATTGTTTGCCCTAACAGAAGGCAGAGGAGAAGCAAGCTGGGCACCATGAGGACATCACAATTATTTTACCAACCTCTCCAGCCCCTTCAGCTGGGCAGTGCTAGCACTACGAGGGAGATTATTTGTCTATTTCTCTGCTCAGGGAGGGCCAATTCAAGTGGAAATTGTCTTCATTTGTTCAGTTTGTTTTGTGGGTGTCATTTCTTTCGTCTTGAAAGCATTGTTAATTCAAACAAATGATGAGAAAGAGCGAAAGATGGTTCCATCCTTCTCTGAGATAAACTGAGGTTTTTGGTTTGTGAGAGACAACATTTTTCCAGCTCCAGAGACTAGGGCAGTTTTTAGGCAGTGAGCAATAAATAGGTGGCAGTTGTTAAATAAAGAGAGCAAGGAGGGAGCCTGTGGTTAAAGAAGGGTGAGGTGAGGCTGGGACACCTCTGCCAGGTTCTGAAAGTGGGCTATCATTGTTTTGTCTATGCTGTGTCCAAGAGGCTGGGTCATTCTTGTGTGACAGACCAGCTGCTCAGCTCCTTCAAGTAGCAAATTTAGCAACATAAATCCAGAATATTAAGGTTTTTGTAAGAACAGTGCCTTGTTTATGTAAGTTTTTGTACTCTTTTTCATATGCTTTGAACAAAGCTCTTTTGGGCAGTGTATCAGCAGGGTGTTTGCTGCTGCTTTCATAGCAGGCTCGCTTCTCGTGAATGAGCGACATCATCTTTTGATAGTTATGCTGCACTTCTGAGCAGTTAATTTTTAGCTGAATGAACCTAAAAGGAGGTGAGAAATCTTCAGAAATTGATACAGTTTCCAAAACGAAGCACTTCCCTTACTATGCTGTTCATCAGAAAGACTTTGCCTTTTTTTCCAAGACCTTTTTCAATAGTTTATCTATCCAAGAAATGAAACCTAAGGGTGGGGTGAAATCAATAGTCCTCTTAACAGTGACCAGGAAAACCAATTATGATGTCTGCGTCTTCTTGTTGAGAATGGATGGGTTGGGAGACAGCACACACAAGATCGTGTCCAAGAAAACCCCCTAAGCTGGTCCCAGCTGCTGGTTTCACTGGTGCCCATTGAAATTGCAGCCAGGGCAGGCTCATCCCTGAGAAAACTCGAGGGTGACTCAGGTTTGGGGAGGAAAGTGAGAGGCGTGGAGTTGATTGACTCAGTGGGATGGCTGGTATCGGTGTAGTGGACAGAGATACCTGTCGGCCGCGCCGCAGCCTGGTATGACTGAGTGGGAACATTGGAGGGTGATGGAGGCAAATGTGATGCATCATTGCTTGTGTTCTTCATAGAAATGGTAGTCATTGCTAAAAGCAATTCATGGGACTGTGGGTATGTAGATTAGCTTTGTATTACTCCCTGTGCTCTGCACACTATATTGTTATCCTGCATTGTAATGTGTTACTGGAGTCCTTTCTTCTTGCACCTCATTCAGTGACTGTGGAAAACTGACAAGCTTTTAATACCAGTACTTGCAACAAAAGACAGCATGCAAAAACCTTTGCATGTGTATTTAAGTGTGTTTTCTGGAGCATGTTTTTTGAGGGTAAATGTTGTTTAATAGTTAGTACTGGTCAAAGCCAAATCAAAGATCCTCTATGTACTTGGAACCCCTTTTTCTTCCATTGTCAGCACTGTCAACTGATGACACTTGACATTTTCTTTAAAGCCCTGTGTCCTGGAAGCAAGTGATTAAATGACAAAATTATTAAAAAAAGCCTCACAAACTCAAACAAGCCCACCCAAAATGCTGGGTTTAGTCTTCCTGCTTCTAGAGAATGTTTTGAAATAAGACATCAAGGCTTCCTAGGGCTTAAAATGTAAATAAATACAGCTATCTCCACATTTATTATCATACATTTATTTTTATATAACTCCTTTCTGGAAGCCTGTTTACTTTATGATTTCTGAAAAGATCTAGGTGAGTGTAATAGTCTATTCAAAGACATAGGGGTTTTCTTCTATTAAGCCTATCTTGTGTTAATAATACCTGTATGTATAATTCCAAAATGTTTCTTAATCCATATAATAGCTGCAGGTTTCTTCTTAATAGGTTTGAAATTTCCCCATTTGAAATTAGGTTTATTTAATTATAGTTGGATTAGGCAAAAGAGTGTGTATTGCAGAGCAGCCTTGAAGGTGTTATTGAGCAGGATGGTGAATCAAGCCCGAGCACAATCTCTAGAATTGGTTATTTCAACATTATATGGTGTGCAAGCTCCTCGGTAGACTCACTTTTGTGTTGTGTTGCCTGGCTCCCAATTTCTCCCAGATTGCTCGTGGCTTGATGTCTATGAGCTTACTATCAGGTTTCTACCAGCTCTGAATATAAGCTCCAATTCCCTGTTATGCTCAGAAGAAGGTAAGCACACCAAGACTGAGATATCTGGGAAGGGGGATTGTTGCTGCGGGAGTCCAACCTGGTGTCAGACTTTTTTTTTCCCCTATTTTTTGGCCAGCTCCAGCACCACATAGCTGAGAGCAGGGGTTGGCAGCCGTTCGGGGCTAATGTGCCAGACTGTATTTTCCTTCCCCAAATTAAGCATGCTGGTAGCATGTCTGCGAGAGGTAGTGGCTCCTGGCTCCTAGCTCTTGCTGAGTTTGGAAATCGCTGGAAGCCAGGAGCTATTGCGTGCCAGTCAAAACTGGCCTTTGTACCGCAGCATGCCAGCTTGGTTTAGAGCATCCTGGAAACGATGGAGAGCCCTGTGTGAAGGCTCATTTTTAAGATGTTTTACCTTTCCTGTGCTCAGACTTTTCCTCCTTCGTTCCCTGTGAACTTTTAAATAATTCCTGTATTTGCTCACTTAATGGTAGCATACTTTTTTCTGTCCAGATTTTTGCCTCTGAAATGAGGGCGCAGACATGATGTTATCTGTGTCTCAGCCCACCCAACTGGCTAGTCGATGAGTGAGACCCACAGCTTCTGCTAGGTCTGATAGCAGGCTGGCTCACTTTCTGCAGGATGCTGAAGAGACACTTTACTCCTAGACGTTTCCAAATCCAGGTCCTGGGTCTTTCTAATTCTTACATGCTTATACTTTCTAGCCTTCTTAAAACTTGTGGTCTCTAAAAAAAGCTTTTTGTAACAGAGGTGCAAGCTTCAGAATTATTCTCCAGACTGCCGAGTCTTCCTCTGGCTGTCCTATCCTCCCATTCCTGTGGAGTGGTACGTGCAGGCTATGATGCACAAACCCTTGCTGAACCTGGGGTAGCAGCTCAGCAACTGGTGCAGCTGCTCCTGGGATTCCTGGGTGCTTAGAGGTAAACAGTGGTGGTGGTATCTTCATCCCAGTCATCAGCCCAAACCTTTAATTACTTTGGCTGTGAGCTATGCCACTTCATTTCTTCTATCTCTGTTAAAGCTGTGGCAACTAGAAGCCGCTTGGCGAATGCTAATGCTCTCCTGTTATAGTACAGGGCGCACGTTCGGATTTATGGTGCTGTGTTGCTTGCAGTGCTCGGGCCAGTTGCGAATGCTGTGTCTGGCTGATGAAGCACGTTTCAGACTCTGCTGCCTTGCTGGTTACATGGTGTAGCTAGAAATCTTTTCTGGATTTTTCTTTGCCTTTTGCTTTTGATTTAACGCTGCCGTCGTATAGATGTGTATCATTGATCTGCAGCTGGTTTCCTTTTATTCAAAATAGGTGTATAAATGAAAAGTGGTAGTAAGTGTAGTAGTGAGATCACGTGACTTCTCCCAGCATGGAGTGCTCCCTGAGCACTTTCCAGGTTAACAAAGCAAAGTTGCCGAGTCCGGTTGCTATTTTTGTAAGGATTTGTCCATCCGTTCCCATGTTCTGTCCTCAAATCCTCTGAAATTCAGTCCAAGCAGAAGCTACCTCTGATGTCCTGGGTTATCTTTTGCCATGCAGACTTGGTCAGTCTCTTCTGTAGCCTTCCACAAATAAACACAGGAATCAAATTCTGCTCAATTTACAAGTAGGTCAACCTCATTGATTTCACTGGGACTGCAGCAGACATAAGTCAGCGGAATATCTGCTCCATGTTATGCTAAGTTGTTGGCAGAAGGCGGATTTGTATAAGCTCACCAGAGCAGAGACTGTCCTTACATGAGAAAAATAACACTAAGTACAACGGTCCCTAATTCAGTTTTCTGAGGTGCAGCAATAACAAATATACTAGCCCTGGTTACCAGCACTTAAAAGGATAACCTCATCCCTGTTTCTTCACCCAGATGTAAGGGGGAGATATATTTAGAATAAAGCCATTTCCCCCACTGTCACCACATACAAACAAAGTTCTGCAGTTGTAGAAATACTTGAGGCAACATGTGCAACTCATTCTCGCTGGGTTTGGTAACTGAGGAGGAGCACGGTGGGAACAGCTTGGAAGAAAATCTTCAAAGACTGCTTAAGGATAGTAGGGCCTTTGCAGTTGGAGCCCTACTGCAAACATTGGCTTTTATAAAACCATTCTGACACTTGCGATCTGAAGGAAAGAATCAGCAGGTAGAAAGGGAAAAAAAAAATCAAAGGCTTCCCTTACTTGTCATTCCCCGGTGTGCCCATGTTTCCAATACTATCCTCCTGTAGAGGAGTCAGTCACCAAAAGATGAACAGATCAACAGACAAAAATTCACAAGGTAAAATTCACAGTTCTTCAGGTTTCCCCCGCCTCTGCTTAGCCCTGTGAGAGAGCCTTAGAGGTGCCCTCTGTGAGCTTGATAGCTGCTGAATATGCTTTGGGAGCCCGTAACAGTCATGTGAACCCTGAACCAGCCTTTTTCTTCCCTGAGACATCCTCACAGGCAAGGGCAGCACAACTATCTCAGGTGCTGATGGATGTTCTCCTTTTGCAAACAGGCTGCAGATATTTGCACTATCACCTCTTCAACAACTTGGGCAGCACCAAAACATTGGTACAAGCCAGAAATGTTCCTGCGGGCAGAGGATTAAACAGGGACATACTGGGCTTCTTGGTTTCTTCCCATACATCTTCCCAAAACGTTAGTTGAAAACAGTCTTTGATTTTTTTTTTTTTTTTTTTTTTTTTTTTGCCTGTTTATATCTCCCCTAGAAGAACTAGGCACAGAAAGCATATAGATTACATCTCCCATGCAAGTAGCATCCGGGTAAGTGCATTGTACACCCACCCACCATCATGTTGGCAACCCTCCAAATCTGTCTTTATTCTGCGATTTTCTTCAAGGCGAGGGCTCCCTGGTATTACGTGTAGTATCTCTGTGTGTGAGGAGCTGAATGCGCAAGAGGAGATTAGGTTGTGGGCTTTCAGAAATAGCCCTCACATGCTTCAGGTCCTCTGCCTCAAAACTGCAAAATAGACTTTAGCATTGGTGTCTGCTCCCCACAGCACAGTTCAGCTTCAAGCAGTAGTGCTGGGTTAAACTCCCTGCAAATGAAGCCACTGTCGAAAGCAGCTTTTGCCAGCTGAAAAGACCATTAAATGAGGTGCTTGGGGCTTTCAAACGCCTATGTTCTCAATACACTGCTGCATAGCCTCTCTTCAAAAGGCTGTAAGCGTATTACATGCTAATCCCAATTAAATTCAAAATATCCCTGGGTGTTTACCGCTGTTACCCTCTCTTTTTCATTCTTAATTGCATTGTAGCTGAATAACTCTGTATCCACATTGGATTATTCATGAATAGCATATTGAGTTGTACTCTTTCTCGTTTCGCAACAGGGATCTGCTGTTACAGGATTGGTGTAGTCTGAAACAAGAAACTAATCTATGCGTTTCAAGTCATTAATCTTGTCTTGAACCAAATAATAAGAGTTGTTTGGTTGGTTTTTTTTCTATAGGAATGTGGTTTCCCAGTGAGATGTACAGCTTGTAGAATAAAAACATGGTAAACAAGATCTATGACCAATCAATATTGATTTTGGAGATTATTTGAACGTCTGCTTGTGTACATTATATGCTTACCTATGCTGACACTTGGGGAGGGAAACGGTAAGACTACGTAAACCAGCACCAAGTTCTTTGGCTGCAATAACACTGATGTATGGTGTGGGGGCAGAATGTGTCGGGGAGGAAACCCACCTGGTTTTGCTTGTTTTGTTAAACCTCTAGCCCACAAGTTCATCCCTGTGCCACGTTACCGCTGGCTGTTGGGCTTCTGCAAAATGAATGATGGCTGCCCTGGGATGGTGGTTGGCACTGCTTGCTACAGCTGCCGTGCAGAGGCAGAGGAGTGGTCCTCGTTGCTGAAGGCAGGTCCTCCTGGGGGAGCTAGCTGGAGTAGCTTCTGCTACTTGCAGTTCTTCTGGAGATAAACTGAATTTCAGTTTCTGCAGCTATTGCAATCTGTCAGGTGCTATATGCGGGTTTTCTTTCTTTTTTTTTAAAAAAAAGCCAGCCTGCTTATATGTTCTTTTTAGCTTTAAGGAAATATTTTAAAGTCTGTTTTATCATTTTTTTACCCTATGCAATGGGTGAATACTGCCAGTACTGAAAATAAGTACTGCAGGTATTTTCATCAGGTGTTCACGCAGATATGTCTCCCAGCGATTTTAATGAGTGGCACACGCTGGACAAGGAGAATAAGCATGTACACAAGCGGAAGGCAGGCTTTGAGGAATAGAAAGAGCTGGTTTTGAGGTTAGTAATATTAAAACTGATCAGCTTCACTTTTTGTTTATGGGTAAGAATAACCTTTTCTCATAAACAGGATGGCAATTGAAACTTCAAGAACCTTGCAAGTCATGGTGCATTTTGGGGTTTGAGGGGGATTTTAGAGGAGGTGGATGGTTTTGTTTATTCTTGACTTTTAAGCCCTCTGAGAGGTCAGGTCTTGGATGCAGCAAAGCCTGCAGAATGGATCTGCTTTCTGACCTGGGCACCTTCTCCTACTGTCATGAAATTTACTTCAGCTCATGTGAAGTGGCCACTGGTGCGTAGTGCTATGGAGAGGCCCTCAAGACAGGTCTTGTCCTTTTTCCCCTTCGGTTCGAGGGGCAGGGGGATATTCATCCTGACCTGCTCCAAAGTAAATATGGTACAATTAAAAGGACAAGGCCATGCGTGCTGGCTCACGCCACCATGCTTAACTGTGCACCTGGGATGCCCGAGTTTCTGAGCTCTTAGGGACATGGGTTGCGTGGTGGGGGATGGAGGGACCGTGTGAGTCAAAGCTGCTTCAGCTGAGACTGAGGTTTGGAAGAAAAGTATTGAGAAGGTTTGTGAGGTTAAGGTACAGTGACTGCATGCATAGATGTAAAACCAAAAGTTCATCTCAGTGGTTTATTTGGATTCTGTTGACTTTTTTTTCCTGAACGTTTGGCACTTCATCTAGATTTTTCTGTTTTTTCTTCTCTTCATCATCTCCATTAGCTAAGTCCCTTTCTGAAATGTTTCTTGTTGCTTTTCTTTTTAAAAGCACTTTGAATTGAATGGAAATTGTTCTCTTTTTCCCCTTTTGCCAACCATGGCTGTGTTCCCCCTATCTGACTGGAGGAAACCTTTGCTTCGTACCCAAGCCGACCCTGGGTAACCCTGCCGCAGCTGCTCACACGAAAAGCCTGGGATTTTCTCAGTACAAGCTGAAAGGCACATGCAGGAAAACTTACTTTTTTTTTTTTTTTTTGCTGACTAACAAAAACCCGCTGGGGAACTGGAAGATTTCCCATTTGGTTTAATTATGGAGGTCTAATGAATTGCAAAAGTTAAAGAGGAGGAAGAGTTCTTTAAATGAATCTCAACTCTGATTTTTTTTAAATTGGGGGGTTTCTGTAGCCTAAGCTGGCAGGAAGAGAGGAGACTCTCCAGTGAGACATGTTGAAAGGCATATCAATGGGTATTACTCTATTAAGCTTTCACCAAAATTAAATCAGAAGCACCAGGGGGAGAGCTTTTTAGCTTTTTATATGGAACAGAGCCTTAGTTAAATAACCTCCATTACTTAATTTAAAATGTTTGTAAGTAGAGTGTCTAAGAAGTTGACGTAGACAGAAGAGTAGAAGATACGGGCAGTGAATGAAACGCCAATATAATTTATTGTATACATGTATTTAGGAAACTGCTTCCAAGACTTGTTTTCCTCATCCACAAAGCTGGCTTGGGGAATACTTACCCTGCCCCCTCATTCATAAACACCTACTGTAGTTTCACACCTCCACCTCGTGCCTGTACAACTGTTTGTAGGGCTGCGCTGGAAGTCAGGTCTCTGGTCATTTGGTCAGAGTAGTTAATTTGTGTTTAAAATAAAAATAATGAGAATAAGAATGTTTTTCTTTTGGGAGTTTGGGGAGAGGCTAGAGGGTAGCCCAGTGCATTTTTGTTACCTGCTAGGGAAAATTATTGTAGATCTACAACTGAAGCGGGAAATCCTGCCATGCCATGGGTGACACATGGGGTGTTAAATCCCATCAGCTGCCCCCAAAATAAGCAAGAACCGAAAGCCTTGGATCCCTTGCAGAACCTGACCATGAGATGGTAGAGTATGGGCTGGAATTGAGGGAAGGTCTGCTGGTGGTAGCCAAGTGTTTTCTCTCCCCTGGGAGCTCAGCACAGGTCCTTTCTCCCTGCTTCTTGCTCCCTACACTCCTCATATATACAAACATAGGCATATAACCTGCACTGCCTCTTTCTCTCCACATGCAAAGAATACTAAGCTAAGCATACCAACAAAACAAGGACAGCTGGATGAAATACAGATTTTTTTATATTTTTTTTTTACCCCCACTTCCATTGGTGTAGCTGCTGCATATACTGCTGCTGGATGGAAGGATTTGAATGTCGCAGTATCCTGTGACCTACTTAGAGCATTGGAGAAGCTTATGGTTGCAGTTCATTAGAGAAAGGGATTTTAATATCTAGAAGAACATGATGACTAATACAGTGGAATTTTTATAATAGCAGTCATATATATTTGCAATACTTCACTCTTGTCTGAACAGCAGTGTTTCTGTGAAAGTGTGTAGTATGTCCTGCTCTCTCAATTTTGAGGACCCTTCAACAGCACTGAGTGATTATCCAGTATCTTCTGCTTTCTGAGGAGATACAGGTCTATTTATGCATTGATACATCTTTTTAGAAACAGAGCCAGCAGCCTTTGATGTTAAGTGTATGCTACCCATGGAGAAAGCTCATCTCTAATTGAGTTAGTTTTGTAAAAAGAGCTGCAGTTCAAGTGGCTGCTCTGAAAATATGCCATTTGCCCTTGATATTTCCATGATTACTGTGGTATCCATAGCAGTTCCTGTAAAGAGCATTGAATATAGCTACATGATATGACAGTAAAATTAATTAAAGGCAAAGTGCAGAGTTTTCAGAAGGGTTGACTATATGTATTGCATTTCTGGCAGAGCTTGCCATAAGCTCTGCAGGTCTGCTTTGCCATGCAGACTGCCAGCTAATGCCCTCTCTTGCTGAGAACATGTTAGATCCAAATTTTCTTCTGTTTTTGCTTCGCTTTGTTGCTAGCAACAATTTCAGCAGCATTGAAAGAAGAAAGTGCTTAGAGAGGAGTTTCTTACAACAAAGCCAAGTAATCCCTCTTAGGCTTTGACCGTCATGAGTTTAGCCCTTGTGCCACTTGCCCACATTGCACCCTTGGTGGGATTGTTCTGATGCAAATACTTTGAGTGTTATTTTTGGCATCTTTGTTGTATTTTTCTCTAAAACAAATGAACAAAAGCCTCTGCTACACACCGGAATAGCCTCATCTTTGATCTTGGTCGTAGTTGAGAAGCACAACGGGGAAGGAAGCAGAGAATCAATGAGAGTGATGCGTGTTTTCTTTGCATGTATTATTTGATATTATTCATGTCTCTGGTATGAAGGAATGCTGGTTTAGGCTGCAGCAGCTTTCTGTTTTCCAGGCAGTACCTCGTGTACGCCAACACCTGCTTTTGTTTCAGATCATTTCAGCTCCACCGTTCCCGCTTTCCTTCCCCCTCCTTCAGAAGAGGCAAGGGTCAGACAAAATCTCCCTTCCCCTTCACTCGGATTAAAATCTCTCAGCCTATTAGTTCACAGGGACTCTTTCCAAATCCTTAAAAGGGTTATTGGCAGAGCCTCAGCCGGTGCAAATCAGTACAGTACCGTTGCTTCTCGGTGGCCCTCTGCCAGGCTCTGCCAGCTGAAGGGCTGGCTGAGGAGCCCAAGTGATTTCTTATACCTCATTTCACCTTACTCTCGGGTCTGAAAGAGGGTTTAATTTGCAATGGAAAAATTCCTGGAAGAAGAGGGGTCCTAAGAACGGGTCTGTTCCACGCTGTATGTAACTCACGGCCTTTTCTTAAGGAGCGCTAGCCCAGAGGCATTGCTGCAGCGAAAGCTAAGCGAGGCAGCAGCAGCAGCAAGCAATAGCAACTCAGCTGCCAGGCTTCTGGCTCTTTGGCTATATGTGGGGGATCAAGCACTTTGCTGCTAACTTGCTCTAGTTCTGTTAGACACATTAAAAAGGAGAAAAAAAAAAAAAAGCAAACAAAAAAAATCTTCTTACCCTGGGTTTAGATACACTGAGGGAATGATTTATACTCTTGCCAAATTGAGCTGGGGTTACCCTCTGCCTTTAATGCCCTGGCTGCTCTTGGGGCTTTGCCGTCCCTGTCCCGGGGGTGTCAGAGGTGGCAAGCACAGGGTTTCCAGCCCCCATGGCTGGCCTTATCCATTACATGGTACTCACCAGTCAGCAGGCTCCAGCCGGGCATCAGCCAGCCCGGCTGGCTCCGCTGCAAGGCAGGCTCACGGGGAGGAAGGGCAGCGAGACCGGCAGGGCTTTAGTATAATAAACCATCCCAGCAAAGCCTTCCAGAGGATGGTGAGTGAGAGCCCGTCGCAGCTGTCTTTCCCACAGGAAAGGAGAAGGGAGGTTACTAACCACCTTCGAGGAATGTGTTTAACAGATCGCAGGAGCCTGTGCTGCTGACAACTGCAATTGCAGTTCTGGAATCAATACAGTCTCAGAAGTTTGGAGTCGCATGACAAATCGCTGGTGAATGAAAATCTCTCCTAGATAAAGTGATACATTTTCAAGCGAGCACTGGGTTTAGGGAGAAAAAGAGCGGTGAACAAAATCCCCCTGTGCTGCTTTGACGGCCTGCTCCTGTTCCCAGCAAATTACAA
Source organism: Astur gentilis (assembly GCF_929443795.1). Classification (NCBI taxonomy): domain Eukaryota; kingdom Metazoa; phylum Chordata; class Aves; order Accipitriformes; family Accipitridae; genus Astur; species Astur gentilis. The sequence continues at coordinate 6,078,578 of NC_064893.1, read as the reverse complement.
CCTGGCTGACGTTATGAAAGCATTGAATGAAAGTCTAGCAGTTCTCTACTATCATCTTAACAGAACCAAGGTGTAGGGTTGTTTGGAGCTGAAGGTGCTGTGAGGCTCCACCAGCATCCAGTGCCTGCTACATAGATATCAAAAGCAGGCTGAAAGGTCCAGGTTGCTGTTAAATTCTACACTATTCATGAGCAAAAGTGAGCCGAGCACACAGAAGTGAAATGTTATTTTAATTACTCCAGCTCTGCTAGTTGGATCAGTAGCCCATCTTTCTGGACTTTCTTGTGAACGGGCTCATTTTGCACCACAGAATAACGCTACTTCCTCTAAGTCTTCTGTCGTCATTTACCTTTATGGTCTTCCTGGCATTATTCAATTCCAGGCTGTTTGGAGAAAACCTCTGTGACTGTGAGTCAGAGTATAACATGTTTTCACTTTCCTCTATCCCTATAAGTTGACTGCAAGCAGCAGCAGAACAGCTGAAGGAAGAACTTGTAACTGTCTCCCCTGTTCACAGAGCTCCCTCCTCCTGCTTCGTATGTATAAAAACTACACGGGGGGGGGGCGGTGGGGGGGGTGGTGCGGAAGTCACAGTGACACCAAATAAACTCCTTTAATCGACTCAGAGTTTCCATGCCACTCACCATAAACACAGTGGAAGTAGAGATTTGCTGGCCCTTAAGTTCAACCACACTGCATGGTAGGGAAATCCCACAAGGTGCAGGGATTTTTCTTTTGGGGATTTGAAGGTTACAGAGCTGTGAGTACCTCCTGATGCCACAGGAAGAGCTCCCGACAAGGAAGGCTCAGGAAAATAAAACTCGTCGGTGAAGCAGTGTGGCTCCATACTTCAGTCAATGTGACATAGGTTTTGGAAACCAGTTTTAGTTTAAACGTAGCAGGCAGTCAACTTTACAAAGTCTGGGCTTAAATTTTAGCCTCACCGAATTTTACAGTTCAATAGGACTGGGATATCATCCTTGGAACCAAATATCCCGTAGCCAAAGAATATTTTTAAATGCTTCCATGAGGACTTTCCCAGGAAGAGTAAAAGCTGAATGGGGACCTCTTTTTGTTATTTCAGGTTTTACATTGGTATAAGGCACTGGAAGACTTCATAGTGGCATTGAATATATGGTTGGGGACATATGAATCAAGTAGGGACCCATGTTTTAAAACAATAACCTTTAGTCCTGAAGCACAAACCATCACTGCATTAGGATTCGGTGTGTTACAGCGCAGGAGCTTTAAATGGGAAAAATATTTATAATCCAGGCTTCGCATGAGGACAGGTTTTGACCTTTATATTGACGGGAGGAATTTTTTGTTCTGAGCTCCATTTCAGGGTTGCTGGTTGACATCTGGATGGCATCCAGAGCACATGCAGGTGGCGGCTGCCTGTTGTGTGTTTAATAGTAAATGTATATAGCATCCCACCTGCATCACCAGAAACCCATGTGTAATAGAGGGGGTATTTTAAATATCCATTCTGATCTCTAACAGTAAATGCTCAGCAGCTCATCTACCATGATGCATAGCAGAGATGATAAATTACGTTAGCAAAAATACCTCAGTGAGACAGCTCTGAATTTTTTCCTTCACGGATTTTGAAAATTGTTTCTGCTTCCAAAAAGCCTCCAAAGCTTCATACACAACGGATTTAAGTGATAGCAATTTCATTTCTCCACCTAAAACTACTTCCAGGGGTGTTAGTGCCAGTTCATTTGCCCATGTCTTTACACTGTCTGTGCTTTGCCAAATGCAATGTCTTTTCCAGGTACTTTCAGACAATTTGGTAATACAAGTGGTGGTCATTCAATGCCTAACTAGCATTTGATGTAGGTTGTGCACCCTGGCATAAATCGCTACCAAAGATGACTTAAAAAAAAAAGTCCTGAAAATTCTGTCTGGTTGGCTTTCTTCCAAGAGTTGGTAGATTTTTAAAAATGTTTTTATAAATCAAAATGTAGAAGTTTGAAGAAATTAGTAGTAATTTAGAATGTCTAAGCTAGCACACAGGCTAATATGACTCCAAAATCAGGCCATCCTAAAAGTAACAACAGGGAAAGCAGCCATCATGAACTCTAATGGAGGAGAAAGGGAGGCCATACATTCCCTTTGACAAAACCTTTCTTGATGTTACCTGCTATAAGAGCGTCCTCATTCCCCGCCTGCCCTTACCTTGTGCTAATAAGTACCACCCCCTCACTTGTACCTGCCACGTCGTGTAACATTGGAGAATTTAAAAATAGCCTGGCAATTAAAATGGTTTGGTTTTTTTCTGGGGGAGCCAGACCTGTTAATCCGGTTCACAGAACACGGCTGCTGAAACAGTTGTGCTGGTACAACTGAGGGAGTGGCAGACAGACAGCGTTGTGGGGACAGGCAGGGACGGAGGAGCAGCAGGACAGCAATGAACCGGGACATACGGCTGGTGATGAATTCACCTGGAAAGCCACATCCTTAGCGCATCCTCGTTTTCTGCCTCTGCTCCTTCTCCACAGTGGTCCTCGGTTCTCTTTATGAAGACCCCTCACCATCCCTTCTGGGGTACACGTCTGAGCATTTGTCTCTTTCTAACCTCTCTGCAGGCTGGTCTTGGGGGGTGATCTCTTTTCAAATCCTCCCCAGGCCACTTACCTACAGAGCATCTGAGGAGAGCTATTTCTAGAACCACCATACCCATTTTCATACAAATTAGCCATCAGCCTGGGACTTGGGATGAATCTCAAGCAGACTTCTCTTTGTCCTGTTGGATGAGTTTGAAAAGAAAATTTATGGGGTTTGAAGTTAGTGCAGCGAATTAGCAGCCGCTTGTCCAGTTTCTGGTGCATAATATGGTCATGTTGCAACAGGTTTGCACTGGAGTCGGGAGGCCCTGGTATGCAACCAGGCTTCGGCAATACACAAATCCTTCCTGGGCACTTGTTCCTCTTTAAGTGTGTGTATCGTGATGAGTGAAAACCCCCTTTCTCCCCTCCCCTTCCTGAGCCCCCTCCTTTGTAGCTCAAATGCCCCCAAAGCATGTTGAATTAGCATTGAATTTCTGGTATGCAAGCAGAAAGTTCTGAACAAAATACAACCCTACCGTAGGTAGCCTCTGCTCACTTTGTTGCATGTGTTGACGGGAGTGTGGGAAAACAGATGGACCGAGCTTTACCAAATGCAATTTGGAAAGCATGTAAGCATGTAGGAACGAGCAGCATAGGCAGCTATTAATACTTTAAACACTGGAGTTGTAGTTAAGTAAGAAAACTTTTTTTTTTTTTTTTTAAAACAAATGCCAAGGGTTTTTTTCATAATACCACTAATTGTTAGAACACACTTAAAAGGTGTTTAACTCACTCCAGCCACTTCATAATGGCATCTTTCCTACTACAAAAACTGGAGGGAATGAGGCAGGCTTGCCCACACAAGCTCTTTCTAATTTACTAGTCTGTAGTTTGGTTTTTTTGCTTCAAGATTTCATCAGTCTTTCACATGGCTTGCAGTTTGTGTGCTCTGTTGCAGTTATGGGCCACCACTGCGCTGATAGGGGTTTGCATGGTTCTGTAGCAATTTGTTAACTTTTTGTAGCTGAGCTTGTTTAACGAGATGAAATGAGATTTCTGTCCCACAGTTCCCCCTGCCCAGCATGGCAGGTCTCACTAGAGGTTGATGAGGTTTTTAGGTCAGCCGGTTATTTCACAAACCCTCAGCCGTGGAGGAGAAGAGGTATGTCTCTGCAGCGAAGCTGGTCATTTCTGTAATAATGTATTAATAACACTTCCCAGCTATGATCAGTGAGAGCTTTGCAACTATTAGAGAATCCAGTTTTGATTTGACTCGTCCATGCCTGGCTCTGCAAAGATACAGGGAGAGTGATTTACTTGCCCAGTGCCACACAGGAGATGTGTGATGGTGCCCAGGCTGGAGCACAGAGGTAGTGTTTCCTCATCCAGATCATTAACTACAGTATTTTAGCTACTTTTCTCCTGAGGTTGCTTAGAAAGAGGTGTTTCTTAGCTGTGAGAACAGTTGAGAGGTCCCATTAGCACAGGATGAAAGCAGTGTTTGAGGAGATTAAAGTGTTGGGCATGGACAAAAAAGCAATGCTTTGAGTTGGGCTAGGGATACGAACAGGCTTGGAGAGAGAAGTGGAGAAGACAGGGTCCTAGTAGGGCTGGAGGTAACCATGCTCTGGCAGGGTAAAAAAAAAATAATAATAAAAAAATCCTGCTTTTTATGTTGTGCAACATTGTTCTGTGGCAGAATTGGAAATGGTGGATGGGGCTATGGCTTTCCCATGTTTTAGACTTCAAGTGCCTTGTTTAACATTCCGGTTGATGCCAAGTGGCTTCAGTGGGAGAGCATTTACAGTGGGGAAAATAAATAAACCTCATAATCTTAACCCAGCAACACCAGAGTCCTCACGTGGGCTAGTGGTAAGGAAACAGTGGAAGAGCATAAGAACGGATGTCTGATGATCAGGCCTTGAAGACAGTGGGCATTCAAAGTGCCACGTTGCCACCGTGTTGAACAAGCAGTTGGTAGATGTATAGACCATCTCTTTGGCAAAGTTGGTGGTCTTGTTATAGCTGACAAACCGTTATGCTCAATGAGGTTTGTGAAAGAAGTCTTCTTCTTTAGAAACAGCAGCTGGAAGAGTTTCATGCCAGGAAAGCTTTAAATGGAGGGTGAGCTCCACACAAACTCCCCAAAATGTTTATGGGGGTGTTAGAAGCCCACTGTGCCCCAGTGGTTGCCTTCTCGTCCTGGAGGAGAAGAGGCAGGCTGAGGTTTCCCAGGCTACTGATAGTGATGGAAACGGTGAAGGGTTTTTGACATGGGCAGGCATCAAAAGTGAAGCAGTCTTGCAAATCGCTCCTACCTTGTATTCTTGCTATTTCATTGGGCATCCTTATCATTTACCCTCAATGATCTGGAAAATGTATTTTATTCAGCTTTACAAGGTATGAACTGTGTCCCAAGGGATTCTGGGCACTTATAGCTTTCACTGAAACTTTCAGATGTAATAGCGTCCATTTTTTATCAGTAACTGGATCTGTGGGGTTTTGTTGTTTTGTTGGGGTTTTTTTGTTTGTTTGTTTGTTTGTTTTTGTTGTTGGTGGTGGTTTTTTTTAATGCTATTTCCTAGAAGTAGATGCGCAAGGCACAATTGTTTAAGCTTTTCTTAGCGGCTGTCTCAGTTTGATGCTAAGAAGCAGAAGTGTTTCAAACTCATGCTCTGAACAATTTACAGGCATCACTCCGTGCTCACAGGAAACCCCAGAGCAGAGTGAATAAAAGGACTATGGTGACCTTCTGCAGCCCTTCCCCTTGTGATTTCATATTCAGAAACTTATTTCACGTTTTACGTTTCTGTTCTGTTTCTTATATTTCCTTTTTCATCATTCTGGTAAAAGTATCACTTGGTGAAAAACTGGGATTGGGATTCATGTGCTAGAATTATCCAGGTAAAGCCCCCGTGAAAGAGGATACCTTGCTGCTGCTTCAGGGAGCTGAGGACAGGAAAAGGAAATGTGCTGGTCAGGTAGCTTGAAACAAGAGTAAAACTTGGGATTTCTTTCTTTCATTCATTCATTTTTGGCCAAGTTCCTTAGTTATACAGACTAATAGGACTCAATGGAGTACATTCTTATCATTTAAATGAGCATAGAGGTAAATGCATTCAACCAGAAAAATTTTATTATTAGCCAGTTCAAAACTGTTTTCATACTTTTTTCCCTTTTAAAGTTACTTAACTTTAACAGGGTATTGTCAAGAGTACTCCTCTTAATGCAGTTAAAAGAAATTTCATTCCAAGTAGTACGGATGCAAAGCTGCACAAAACCCCCCACCTTACTGACATGCTGCTCCCACAAGCCTGGAGCTAGCGTCCCTTGTTTGGGGAGGTCTAATAAAAATGGAACATGGAAAGTCTCTGTCTTTTTTTATTTTTCTTACATTGAAATGCTTGCATCAAGAAGATACGAGTCTTGCTGCAAAGAACATCTCTTTCTGAGGTTATTTTTTCCAAATTTGCTTATGCCTTCTTTTTGTGGTGACACTCTCAATTCAAAACACCTAGTGTAGTCGTGATGGGAATATTTCTTTCAGGCTTGAATAAATGGATGGCCCCTATCAAGGTAACCCTTTCTCATAATCATTTACCATGTGATAACAGACACTAACCCTTGCACTGTACTTGGCCATGGTAAATGATTTCTTCTTTTTGGAGGATTTCCAACAGGTCCTTCTTCAGAGAAGACAGTCAGGTATGATACTTGGTAACAGCACAGGCAAAAGTCAAAGTTAGCAGTTAGGCAGATTTGATATTTAATTGCAACTTCTCAGCCAAGATTATGACAACTGACTCCTAGTGTGTTTACTGGTCTGGACCAGTCGTTTTTAGAGCAGTTGCTTTCTCAGAGCAGCCCTGATGAGCTCTTAGTAGCTTTGAAGGCTTCAGTAGCAGCACAGGTCCTTGCTTTTCAATATGCTGCCAGAGCCCCTAGGTGAGGTTTCACCAATGACAGACGCATACCGGAGTTGATAGAACAATCTTGTTTCTTGGAAGACTTTACCAGCCAGATCTTAGTGGGGAAACTCACCCCAGGCCAAAGCCCAAAGCTGATGTGCTGTGTTGGCTTGGTGCTATTCACCTTCACGGGAGTGGGTCTCACCCCCTCCTGGGGACCCCATGAATGCACTTGCTGGGTCCAGTCCTGCCTGTACCACTGAGGGACCACAAGAGGAGCCATTTAACAGCTGTTGTAGAAGTTTAATGCTGCAACATATGCTAGCCAAGCACTAGATGCTAGTCCACGTCCTGAAGCTCACACAAGCACTTCTGGCTCCTCTATTTTACCCCCACCACAGGTCTGCGGCATATCAGGCAACTGCCTCATCGTAGGTACCCAAGGAGGTCTTCCAAACCACAAGCCATGTTGAGGCTTGACTCAAACCTACAGGATGCAGTGACAGGGCTTCTCACCAGCAAGTCTTGGCTTCCTTTCTTCCTCACCTATCTTGCGTGCAACGGCTTTGTTTTCTCTGGAAAGGTTTATTTTCCCCATTAAGTGCCCTGTCGAGGTCAGTCTTTAGGGCTTGGAGGAGTGTGTCAGACCTTGAGTCATATCCGACAACGTCCTCGTCTCTTGTTTGGTTGCTCATTTTAGGAGCTTTTGGAATTGCTTTCTCTTTGTTCAGGCTTGAAAGATGTCTGTCTTTTCATACGTGAACCCTGTTTATTTAATGACAGCCTTTCTGGGAAGAAAAAAGATTAAACAGCCACTAACCAGAAAAAAAATTGTTTATGATCACAAGGGCTCCTGAACTGACTCTTTGGCGTTCCTAGGAGGGTGCTGAAACTGGAGGAAACAAGCTTAGGCTTTTCTTTAAGTCACTTAAAAGTAGACTAACATCACTTTTTCCAGTCCTGCAGAATGACTTTTCTACCTCTTAAGGTTTTGGATGAGCTCACAGCTGGTGAATGTTTTATGTTGGAGGCTTACTAAAATACAAGTGCAAAATTTGCTTTCACTCTGTTTTTTTCTGTTTTTTTTCCTCTGGTTGTTCATTTTCCCATCCAGGGGCAGGTATTTTAGGAGGAAAAATTTAGGAGAATATCAGAAAGGACTTGTGAAAAATTAAATTGCGATTATTTGCACCAAAATCTGTTTAAGCATTACTTTCATCTCCGCTGGCACAAGCTCAGTTTTACATTTCAGCAACCTGCTCTTCCCTCGCTCTCACTCTCTCACGCACTCTTTCTCGCCTTCCTGGTGCCTTCATGTGGTCTCCTGGGTCTAGAGCTTCTTTCCCTTCCTCTACGGTTCTGGTTTTTAAACATACTCCCTGCTCAAGTGAGAAGCAACAGATTTAAGGCCACTGGACCAAAACTGGGGCATTTACGGGTTTGGTCTTTTCTTTTTGTTTGGTCTTTTTTTGCTTGTAATGTGCGTGTCTGTGTTAGCTGTGTATTTTTTGTTCAGTTCTGAGCACACAGAGATCAGAGGTCTCTGTCCGTAGAGGCTATCCCCTTCACTCCAGTTACAGACCAGTACTTTCTAGTTTGACATTCCTGTTCAGCAGTTGGCACCAGTCAACCCAGTGGCCAACCCAATGCTGCTCAAAACGGAGGAGCAGGTGTTAGGCTGTGAGGAGTCCTGCGCAGATCCAGCCCACCCTTCCTCCACCGAAGAGATGGTTGCTCTTGGTGGGATTTCATATTGAATGCTGCAAGAAAGGCTTTAAAGTGGGTTAGTGGGGAAGGAATGGGAAATGTCTGTAAAGGAAGTACAGAGCAGTGGGGAGCAGGGGAAGAACTGAAAACTTCTACAAAAGTGGGTGGTTCAGAGAAGAGCATGAACACAACGAGGAGTGTGGAAATAAGTGGGAAATACAGCTGTCATCTGATGCAGTAGCAGAGAGTGCTAGGTAGAAAGTTCCCATTTGGTACAAAAGCTGGTGAGCAGGTTTGGGGAGGTGAGTAGCATCACCTGAGAGGCAGCGCAGTGAAGTGGTCTTAGTTGCTGCATTTTGTAGCAACATTTGTGTAGATGGACCAAGCTAAGCAGCCAGAGCGGGACCTCACAGAAGGTGAGGGGTGCTTGATGGACCAGGAGGAGGTGAAGAGAAAAGGAGAACTTTGTAACAGTTTGGGTGAGGAAGATCTCTGGGACTCCAGATCTAAGACACACCGTCTTCCAAATGTGGTGTTGAGTGATCTACTTCTCACTGCTTTCACCTTAAAAGAGAACAGTGAATATAAACAGCGCAAGTTAGTGTTTTTGTGACAGCCTGGAGCATCTGGTTTGAGCCTGAGGAATTGTAATTGTACATCACCGGTGTAGATGCTTTCCTAATGAGTCTTAACAGCTTTAGCATACCAACAGTATCATATATGCAGGCAAAAAGGTTAACAACCGTGCATATCCTTGACTGAGGTGACTTAAGTGAGCAAAAACCTTTCCAAAGTTCTGAAAGAATGAAATGTCTGTGCAGAGAGGTGATGTACTGGAGAGAAAAGAAAGGATATCAGAAGGGGCAGAGCTTTTGCACTTGCCAGCCAGTTGTTTCAGTATAAAATCTGGGGAGGAGGAGCTAACCCTTCATAAAGCATGCATATTTTTAATTGCCTACTGTTAAAAAAATGACTATATTTCCTCAAAAAGCCATTTTCTTTCCTCCCATTTTTATCTTTTAGTTCTTTTAATTACCAGGGGTGCTCCCATCTTCGCTCTGTTTGCTCTTGTCGCTGCTACCCAGGTGCAGAGATGCCACCGGGGAGCTGCGGCTGTTCCCCGCCGGCGCTCCCGGGGTGCCGCTGGCAGTGCGGTGGGATCCATCGCCTGGCAGCCGGAGCGGCTGGCAGCCTGTGCCCAGCGCCTGTGCGAAATGTGTGGGGTTTATGTCCCGCAATAGAAACTTAAAGGGGTTTTTTTGGCATGAAAAGAGGGTCCTCCTGGCCTTGGCTAAGTATACAGTGTGGTTTTTAAGTAGGGGGGGGGGGGGGGGGAAGAGCAAATAAAAAATACTAAAAAGAAAAGAGAGAGAAAGAAGGAAGGAAGGAAACAACTAGAGTTTTCATTTGACATACTGAGCACTCATCCTTGTGTTTCCTTTCCTTCAGGCAGGAACAAGAACTGTCTCTGTTTTTTCTAGGCCATTCAGGAAGTCTTACAGAGCAATAATAGCCCTGTTATCTAATGGTCAAAGTTTATTTAGGCTTTCACTGCTTCCCCTGCCCACTTGAACCCTCCCCCTTCCCCCCCCACCCCCCACCCCCCCCTGCAGTTTGCTGGGCTGCTCTAGTCTGAGCTCAATTTGACAGCCAAATGGGGGAGGGAGGCTGTTGCTTGCATGTCATTTCCATTACACTCACGGATATTTTCATCTGGAAACTTTTTTCCCCCCCTAAAGACATCAATAACAACAGGAAAAAACCCTATGGCAATAAAGCATCCCGTTTATCTTCTTGGCAGAGCTTTGGGGACTCACCCACGAGAGACCCCTGAAGTGTTACGTGCGTGCTTTAATCCAGCAGCACTGATTTTGTACAATGTTGTATGAAGAAGTCTTCACCGCTAGGGCTGCCCAGAAGTTACAGATATTAAATGGTTATTTTACTTTGGTATATTTCACGAACGGGAGAATCAGATAAGAGCACTATATTAATCATTGCAGAAACGCTTATCTTTTCCTTCTTTTCCTCTACTTTGAAGCATGCTGGTAATATTGTGATAAATTTAGATTAGGCAGTGGATGATAAACCCGAAAGGGTGTTTTGGTGGTTGTATTTGCTTAGAAGTTGTCATTCAAGTGATTCTGATGCTCGGAAGTAATAGTACATTGGGAAAATAGCTGATGTGGACTGTGCCGTACAGTAATATATACAGTGACACTGCACTGTGGGAAAAAGCAAACATTCAGTTATTTTGCCAACTTTTCTTCCAACTCTACTTACTGAACTGGCAGGATGCATGGATCTGAGACAGCAAAGACCAAGTCAGTAGTAATTTGAAGCTGGTTAGCCCTCAGCCCTTCGCCTTTTCCAAACAACACAGAGGCAGGTTTGGCTCTGAAGGTTGAAGGGATATCGTATGCAATATCATCCACAATACTGAGAAGAGCCTCTAGGTTTCTTTTTCATGAGTGAGGCTTAAAATCTGACATCACTGATCTGATTTTGATCATTTTCTCATTATCCATTTGATATCTTCACACACCAAGAAGGTGGGCCTTGGCCAGCAGATGATGCTCACCTTCTGGTGGGCAGCTCTCAGGCAAGGTTATTCCCTTCCCCAGCTAATTCCTGCATTTTCAGGCAGCGAGCAGATCAAACACATGCATGACTAGTTGCATCAAATGAAGAAAATTTCAGTGCAGCTTCGAAGTGAATTGCCAGGTCTTTTTAACTTTAAAAATAAAATCTGAGGGTGTTATTTTGTTAAGGTAATGCTACATTATAGAGCAAATTATAGTACAGTGGCACACCTATGGGCATGTGACATTTACAATAAAGTTGAGTAAGTGCATTATAGTGTGAGCTACCCCTGTGATTTACCACATCAATTGGCACTTGAAAGAAATCTTCCCTGATGTAACATATGTGAAAGAAAAGATCAGTCCACTCTTTTAAGCTAAATCAGAGTCTTTGCAGAGCTACAGTTTCAGCTCCTCTTCTGAAATGCTGACTTTTATTGCTGTATTTGGTTTATCCTGTGAAAGGACTATTTGGCAAGTCAAATATTTAAAGACTTCTTCTTCCTTTTTCTACAGAGCCAGTGAGTTGCTTACAAGATTAAATTGCATTTATGAGCTCTCTCGGGGGGGGGGGGGGGGAACCGCAAAAAAAAAAAAGCATGGGATTGTAGTACCTCTCTTGCAGCATTTCTATTAAAGGTAGTAGTCACCCTATGGCATTAATCAAGCCAAAGAATGAAATGTGTACTAAAAATAAATGCACAGGAATTATCCTTTATATGTTTGGTCCTCCTCAGTTTTTGCTGAAGATGGTTAGGGCTGAAATTACCAACTGCAAAGTTTCACCAAGGGGGTTTTTTTCCTGGATTTCCATTTTCTGGCACCAAAGTGGGATTGCTGTTTCCAAACATGCAGGCTGGTGGAAGTCTCAAGGTGGGCGAAGCTACGGTCCCAGCAAAGGGGGGTGCTGGTGCAAGGCTGTTGCAGGCTGGTCCGTCCTCTGCTATTGACGGCCAGCCGTGCTGCCAGCCAGCAGCCTGCTTCTGCAAATGCACGCTCGCTGGCTTCCACCGGTGTGTGCCAGGTTTAGCCTCATCCCAGTGATGCTGGCTGGTCTGGGGTGTGGGCGCCGGCAGGACTTTGTGGATTGTTCCCTCTTTGCCCTGGCTGGGTTTGGAGCAGAAAACATGAACGCATGTCCTCCGTAAAAGCAAGCATATATAGTTGAACCGGACTGTGCCGATAACGTATATTCTGCACTCGGAGCACACAGCTCCCGAGTGATCTCAAGGCCCTTTATGAACTTGTGCATCTGCAGTCGATAGCTGCATGCAGAAATTGCATGTGACTGCCCCACCTGCACTCTGCCCACTTAATCCGACCCCCCAGCCGCCACCAGCAGCTGCCCTCGGTTTTTGGCCCATCCCATCCCCGTGGGGTGTGTGCTGCGGTCTCACTCCTGGGGCTGCAGCTGGGAGCTCCCAGTTCCTGCTCTGCTCCAGCAGCAAACTGGGGGCTTGGTGGGGGCATTATAGCCAGTGCAAAGGAAGACTGAAAAGCTCCTCCTCTCCTTAATCTACTATTTAAAATATATCAATGGGATATTATTTCTATTATATATTATTTCTATTATGGGTTATTATTTATTTATAGAAAAGGTCCTTCAGAAGTGTTCCAAATTCGCAGCTTTAGCCTATTATACCCTTCTGCGGGTGCAGTTGTAGTAGATCCTTCACATGTACTAATGGGGGAGAGTATGAAAGCTATGGCTGATAACATATTGTGAATCCTGAAGCAGGTTTTCTGGAGATTATGGAGCACGATAATTGGGGGGGTGGGAATTCAGACTTCCTTAGCATCGCTTTGGGATAACCTGTGACTTTGGTTTTGCCGTTCAAATATAACAGAGGTAATCCAGCCAACCTGTAGGTGAGCCACCGGAAAAATTGTTGTGCATGTGGCAAATCACAGGATCTGCTTTTTGTCAGGAACTTTGTGCTGCTTATTGTAGAAGAGGAAGGAAAAGGCAGTAAATGATCCATGTTAAGGCAAATGGGAAGGAGAAAATAGTTATGTGATCTTTGAACCCCAGATTTACATTCATGTTTTACAATTAATTTGTGTTGTTCTGAAAGTGGGTTCGGGATGAGCGGTGGGACATTTTGGCCTGTAAAGGCATTGCGGGTACGTGAGTGCACACATGCACACACCCCAGCTCTTGCTGCACATAGATGTTGTGCCAATCATGCAAGTCTGCAAACTGTACTAGACAGACAGCATTTATTCTTTGGGTTTTTTAAGCAAAAGTGCCCCAAATAAAGCTAGTGACTGCTATCGTAGTTCAACACCAATTAGATTAATATTCTCTTAAAATGTTTTGAAGGGGCTTTGTAGAAGACGAGCAAGCAAGGGGCAAAAAAGAGCTCCCTCCCCTCCCCGCGTGTGCTGCAAGTGAGTCTGGAGTATGTCTGTGACCAGGAAGAAGCTTATGCCGGGCCCCAGTGGGGTCTTCTTCTGGGCTGTGGTCCTGAAGGAGGGGGTTAGGCAGCACTGCTCCTGGGGCGGTCTGTCCCCTCATTATTGCTGCGCCCAAAATCTGAGTGAGTTGCTGGGCTCTTGGGCATGTGGGAGGAGACTTTGTGCATAAGCCATCTGTTAACTAAACTCTTAGTGAAAAAATTTTGGAGGCTAGGACAGATGTGAAGGCATGCAGAAAAAGCCTTCCTGGATTTGCAGGATATGAGAAACGGTTCTTGCACCTCCTCTTTCTCCTCTATAGCTTCCAAAACCATCTGAAGTGCCAGTAGTGGAACCACTACAGTCACAATGGCCAGTATGTTACTCTAAGAGCTGGCCTTGGCTTTTCTTAGGTGCATCCAGTTGCCATAGGGAATCCTCTTGTGTTCATAAGTCATACCTTAGGACTCTAATAGACATCCTCTATGTGTACCCAAGGAGAATAAGGTAAGAGGCGTATTTTAGCAATCAAATGCAAACCCTGTCATTTATTAAATATGTTTCTCAAGTTAACGAGAGAACATACTGTCCACAACGCTCCCAGAGATGCTGCACACTGAATAACTTTCCACATTGCAAGAGGAAAACATAATTCCTGAGGCTGAGTCCCAGGGGATGATGTCTGGTGATAACATTAATTCCTTTGGAACTTTTGTTTCTCTGCAGATGGCAGTTGCCATTGATGGAAGAAAATATATTGGTACAGTATCAAACTGCACACCCACTTAGCACATAACTCACCCCGTCTATTACACAAGAATATTGTTGTTTCACATGTCTCCTGCAAATGGCAGGCTTTAGGCTTCAGGGCAGGTTTGGATTAATTTTGCTGAACCAGATGCAATGATGAAATGACATAAAATTCATGTGTTCTTTTTGCTGTGGTCAAGTGACATTAACCACAGCCATCTCCCAAGGATGAATTCTCAGCTCATTGTTTAGAGAACATAATTAATTTTTTTAAATTAATTAAGACTTCTAATGTAAGTGGTGTTGAGCTGCATGCAAGAAGTTCTAGTCCAGGGTAAAAACCCTGGGATATAACCAGTGCAGTGCTGTATGCTATATTGAACTCCCTAAGAAAGATATCCAGCACATTAACAAGGTAGGTTAAATAAAATGTGTGCTGCTGCACTTTTAGTAGAGTACTTGTCCTGTGCATTTGTTTCATAGCTGATAAAGTTAGAAGAGCACTGACAAATGTTTAATTTTGTCCATCTGCTCAGACCATTTAAAAATGCTCTAAAACTAAAACTAAAATTTTCATGGAAATGTTATATGGAAATAACTCATGAGATAGAAACTCTACATTATCTAATGTTTGCTTAATACAAATAAAACACCTTTATTTACAAGGTGGCCTGGGCGACATTTGCCAGCACAGAACCCTTTCTGATGAATTGGGTGTTATTCCACTTTCCGTATGAGTCTTTTATTTTCATTTTGTGGGCATCAGAGTCTCATCTCACAGCAACTGCATGTAAGCTCCAGTCCAAGACTCCAAGACGTCTGATATACAGAGCAGAAAATGGTCCTGTGCTATAACAAACTGATGGGAATTTAATTGTTGAGTCTAATCTTGTCCCTGGTTTAAGCAAACAGGAGATAAACCTGCAAAGCAAGGGCACAAATGGACACTTGAAAGTTTATAAGGTGATAAACACTCTCTACTTTCTTTGGTATCAGAGGGGCCTCTGAGGCCAGAACTTGCAAACCTTATCATCTAGACTTCATTTACTTAGTGGTGCTCAGAGGACTATTTAAAGCTTCCAAGTCAGGTGAATAAGAGCTTTTACAGCTGAGAAGCAGAACATAAATTGCTTGAATAGTCCCTGAAAATTTGTTCAATGTAATTCCCTTTTCTTTCTGTAACCTGGTTCTCTTTTCTCATCCATCAGCCAGTTACAAGTCTCTCCAAATTATTTAGATATTGAGGATTTTTCTTCATTTCCTTAACAAAAGAACAGACTTACATTTTGAAATAAGATCTGAGATCAGTTATTCATAATTTCTGTTGTCTGCTTTGATTGCGTATGTAAGCAGCCAGCATAACACAAATTGCAACCCTAATGACCATGCAATTACCTGAACAATCATATATTTAAATGTTACAGTGGTGTTCCTTTGATTATCTCAGCTGTGAGCAGGATTATCATTGCTTACCATAGTTGCACTATCTTTGTTTCACCTATTTATTATCTATCACGTGCCGGTGTAATGTGCTTTGGCATATGCCTCGCAAAAATAGCCCTTCTTTAGAAATCCCACTGCATGTGTAACCGTGCAAGGACCATCACAAGGATGCTGTATGTTGGATGATTTTGCTGATACAATTCATTAAGTTACTTATTGTTCATATGCACGCTTGCCTTGGCCTTGCTGATGCTTAGTACGAGGGTAGTTTCAGGAGCATGACATTATCCCCTCCCAGACAATAAACCCGTCAGGACCAAATGTTCCTGAAAAGCAGGATGGACAGACAGACCAGTGGAAGAGCGCTGCACGTGCCAGTCGTAGGGAAATTCTTCTCATGCTCCTAGAAAACAAGGCTTTCATCTTAGTGGGTTTTCCCTTACACGGTTAATAATGAGATTAACATTTTTTCCCTTTCTTTAATTAAAATTCCACCTACTTACAGGGGGGCCTGGTTCTAAAGTGCTACTGAAGTGAATGCACAGGCTCCTGCTGATGGCCACGGGATCTGATGGAGCCTGCCAGCAGAGCCAGCAGCAGGAGAGTGTCCGATGTCGGACGTGCTTCTCGGCATTCGGGGGACAGTGGTATCTGAGGGAGGGCTCTCACCCAGGCATCTGGCCTTCTGATGGCTCTTAACTTTGTGTCTTCTCTCCTCCCCCTCCGCATATCAAACCGACAAGGACAACACTGGACTCTTCCAGCCCCCGAAGGAGTGGATGGGGAGTAACGCCTTCTGTCTGCCTCCAGCTGGGCCGTGCAGCTGGAGTGACTTTGAAGCCAGCAGAGCTTCTTTTCTTTTGTTTTAAGTCAGTCTATCTGGAAAAGGGCTGGAATTTTAGAAAAGTGAAATGCGTCTCATTAAGCGTGAGATTAAAACTGTTTTTGAAAACATTAAAAGAATCTTTTGGTGTCTGGTCTTTATTAAAAATGCTTTGTTTGAGCCCATGTTTTATTAAAAAAATTATGTTAGTGTGTGCAGTATCTTGGAATTACATGCAGACTTTTCATTTGAGGAGTTGTATTCATTTGCCTCCAAAATTTCCGTGGATATGTTCATGCAGAAAGAGAAACATCAAGGAAAAAGCACCTTCTCTTCCTAGAGTGCTACCCTTAACTAAGGCTTACCTGATGCACACTGTTAGTAGGGGAACTAATAGAGACAGAAAATGTTGGTCTGACAGCCACCCAAATAGGGTGTTTAGGTTTTTCTTTTAATTAAAATTGAAAGGCTTTTCCTTTTTATTGTCTTTGACTGGTATTTCTGCTGCTATGCTTCTTTGCTTATATAGTTAGTGGGATTTGTCGTTTGCGTGGTTTGGGTTTTCTACCTGTAAACCAGCAGCAGAACTTGATACATTCCTTCATAGATTTTTCAGGCTAGAAGTGACTCTTAACGCCATCCAGAATGACATAGGCCATTTAATCGCATCCAGTTACTCCTTAAAGTGTTATTTCTTGGATTTTGTCTTTCCCTTCTCAATGTTACTTTTGAGCACCGAGGACTCTCTAAGTGGCAGAACTAAAGGAGCTGCTTCTCTGTTGATGTTCCCTGTGTCTCCTGCATATGGTACCTCATCACAGTAACCCCAGTTGACCTCCCTGTTGGGTTCTCATGACCTCCTTTTCCACCACTGCTGGCCTCCCCTTCCATGAACTGTAGCTTGCAGCTGGGAAGGAGATGGTTCATTCAACTTGGTCAGGGATGGAGGAAGGGCAGAACCAACTTTATGCTGGTGCCCAGGGAGAGAGAAGTTAAAGTTTTGACACACAGTGCACCAAGGTCAATGGAAGGTTTTTCCGTTTTGGCTCCCTAGAGCCTTTATTCGCTAAATAAGGGGGCTGAGGGGAGAATTGAAAGACTACCATGTGAAGCTGTGCTTTTTTTTAAGCCCATAAGTTTAGATGTTTTGTTATTACAGTAATAGAAGAAGCTGTATATGAAGTCACATGCAGGAAGGCTTGCACTCATGTTTGGTCTGCATGAGTGACTTTGAGTGGAGACTGGTTTCTCTGTCATCTTCGCTGCTTTTTTGCTTGTTCTGGGCAAGATACAGGCAAGTAAACAAAAGCATCCCATTGTCAAGTGCTCTGTGGTTTTGAGAGCCTTATTGGCCGAGTGCTCAGATGGAGGTGCTGGGGGGTGCTGCTTTCAGGTGCGCCTTTGCATCCCTCAGACTTTGTGACTGATGGTTTTGGAAACGGGCACCTTGGAAAATTGAAATAAAGGTGCCTCGGATTGTGTGCCTAAAAAAGGAAACCTCCCAGATGGTGACTGCAGTTGAAAATTTAAGCTATATCATTTATAAATGGAGGAGACAGAAGCCAAGGATCTAGGAAAGAGCTCCAGGCTTAATTGTCTTTGGCTTTTCCAAACCCATGTGAATCAGAGTATGTATGTTTATCCATGTTCCTGGAAAGAAAACTTTGCCACAGCTAAGAAACCGGTTTCTTGCTTTTATTTTTTTTCTGGACAATTCTGTTAAAAGCAAATAAACAAAAACTTCAGCTACTCAGGTTTTTATATTAATAACAGGTCTTCTTTATTTAAGATTTTTCTCTAAATGCCATTATTTGATACACTGGAAATCTGAAACAGCAAGAAAATCCATGGGCAAATAACCAGCTCTTTTTCATATTTATCTAGCAACTTTGATTTTTTTTTTAGCCTTTTGAGCCCTTTGGTGGGTTCGTATTTGTAGAGGACAGTGCAAAGAACAGCTAATATTTATTCTAGTCAACTGATAAATAACTGGGTGATTCAGGGAAACTTAGTCAGAATACCCTTGTCACGGTCATTGCTGACGTCTGAGACAACAAGTTTATTGCTCATTAGGTTTTTGCAGGAGTCTGTAATAAAACCCCTAAACGTAGTGAGAGCTCCTAATGTGGGGGCTGGGCGCATAGTACATGTGGAGAGAGTTTGCGATTGCAGAAACGGAGGGAAGGGATTGGAGGTTCAGAATTAAGCTTAACCCCCAGCACTTCCACTCACCAGAAAGGATTCGTTGTTTATAAACTCCGCTTTACAAGGACTGGGCACATAATTAACATCCTAGCTTTTAAAATCTCTATCTAAAAGGCTTCCCCTCCCTTTTGTATGGGTTATTCTCTGTGCAGTCATGCGAGCAGTAAAGGTGGCATATTTCATATTTTCAATTAGTGCACCCTTTGCAAAAGGAAGTTTGGGAAATATCAGTGGAGCTTTTCTTTTAAACTAGCTGAAGCTCTTCAAGCAAGCTTTAACTGTTCCCTTGCCACCACACCACAATCTCTTCCAGCCCTTTCCAGTTATCACCCACAGCCAGTACATTTCGGTCTGCTAGAGAAGCTGTTGCTATCTGAAAAGTCTCCTGCTCTGAAGCTGCTTTGATTTCAACCAGCTGAGCTTCTAGCCTTTGTAGACCAAATGTTAGAAAGCCAAACCAGGCTCTGGAAATGCAGAAAAATTAATTATAATGGAAGCTTTTCAGCTGTGTATTGGAACAATATAATACAGTGCCAGAAGCTGGAATGGCCTCATTAGAATAGATCCATGTTTGAAATAAAGCTGCTAACAACTTTGGTGTGTAAGTTAAAGATGTGTGCCATATGGTGTATGTTTAGTGTTTCTCTAACAATATTTATGGTCCATATATTGAAAAAATAAATCTGTATCTTTTTAGTACAAAATGCTCTGGTTAATATTTCTATTTGTGGTATATTGCTCAGCTTCTAAATAGCTCTGTGTTTGGTAAAGGGAAATGTGATCCTGTTATTAAAGAGTGGTTCTGGTCCACTCAGAGATTGATAAGCTCCTATTTGTAAAAATCTCGTTGAAATGCTCTCGTGATATTTTTTGAAAGTTTTTCCATATCTGCAGTAGAGAAGAAAATTGTGATATGCAAAATGACATCTCATTTTGCCTTCACGAGAGCAAACAATTATTCTGGTGGCCACACCTTCTCTGTCCTATTTGTTACCTTGGCATGTTCTTGATAAATGTAAACCTCAAGATCTGGCATGGGTTGTGTGGGGAGATGTTTTGTTTTTAATAAAACTCTGCAGCGCTACTAAGTGCTGTTAACAGAGCTCGTATCTCACCTTGCCTCACAGATGAGGACCATCCAGATGGCATCCTGCACTCAGATCCAGTCTACTATCAGTTTCCATCTTGCTTGTGAATAATTTTGGAGTCATCCATGTGCTCTTGGGCACCAGGGTCTGTCTGTCCCTGTTAGGTTTGAATGCTAACTTACGAACTGGCGAATGTCCTCAGAGTTGGCACAGAGGTGCGGCTATGTCCTTCCACTGAAATGTTGGAGATCTTAAATCTGTCAGCCATAACATGCCTCCATTTAAAGTAAATTGATTTTAAATAAATTAAGACCAGAGTTTCTTCACCAACAGGGAGACCAACGTTCCTATCTGGAGAGGGTTTATAGTCAAAGGAATAAGTTGTGCAGGCTTTTGCCCACATGCAGCTCATTGAAGGGGAGGTGTTGCTGTGGGGTTAAAATCGGCAGCTTCTAAACAGAGGCCATTACGGGATGGCAGGAGGCTGCTGTGGAGAGGCTGTCTAGGGAGTTGGGTGGGGACAGTGGTTTTCGAGAGGGAAGCATGTGGTATAGGGAGAGAATCCCCCAGGGAAGGAGAGAAATGGGAATAGTTTTCAGTCTTGGTTTGGTCTCTTTATGCTTGAATTCTGAATGAAAACTTAATGATTTAAAAGCTTTGGCCTCAAACTTTTAGGGAATAATAGGCTAGGGCTGTTAGAAAAGCAAAACATATGTATTTCCTAACGTATGCCAGAGATTCTCATCTGTGGTCCTTCAGAGGAAACATTACTTTCTGCAGCGGAGGGGGAGACTGGTGCCGCTTGTTTCCCATTCCTCATCATACGAGTATGCTCATTTCTCCTTCCAGCTCTAAGCCTTAGGAACAACACTGAAATTTTATCCAAATATATTACTAACAAGTACAGAAACGTTCCTGGAAAATCGCTCGCTGCCTATAAAATGTCACCTGACTTAATTCATCTGGTGAGGCATTTTCCTAAAGGTTAATTAATACACTTGCTCTCAAAGATGGATTTGGCAGTGGATTCAAAACTCCCAAGAGATGATGAGAAGGAAGAGGACTCAGCTGGCTCCTGAAAGGTGGCAAGAAGGAAGAGGATCCCCAACTGCCTTTCTCAACAATCCCTTCAATGTTGCTATTGCATCAGCTGTCTGGTGCGATCGCGGGGACCACAGTTGCAAGCTATGGCGAAACCAAGTTTATTAGAGCACAGCAGCTCCTTTCCCTTTCAGGTCTTCCACTTTTCACACTGATGCATTGGGCACGCATGAAGGTTGTTTTTGTGCCGGGGACAGGTTCTTGTTCCCCATGTAAACTGGGGGACTTTGTGGTTGGACTGATGATTTGCATGGGGATTTGGAAGGGTTGCTCAACTCTGAGCCTAAAACATAATGCAAGGTGCTCAGCAACTAGATGGTTGCTCTCTTTTCTTCAAAGCTAAAATTCACTGTGTAGCTTGCACAAGGTTCTGCAGCCTTTAAGTGCCATTGAAACCCTTCAGGTTAGGCTTCTAGCATGCCTTGTACAAGTCTGGCTTGTGGCTTACCCTACAGAGTAGGGGGAAGGAGTTCAGTTAGATTTCAGGGTAGGTCACATGTGTGTCCTGTCCCTTAAAAGATCCTCTTCCCTCTGGGTGGCAAGGAGAAGCTACCCTGGAGTCCTTTTGCCAACGTCTTTGCTATTCATTCCCCGTAATTACGCAGCTGAGCTACAGAGCTTCCATCATTTTCCTATACAAATATTTGGCTAATTATATTATCTTGCTTGTAATGCCTAAGTCAAAGCCTTATGGTGTCCTTTTTCATAGTTGTAGAATAACAGCAAGAAAAACCAATCCCCCCATCCAGAAGCTGATTAGTGGAGACTGAGCCGTCAGAGGTAAAATAAGAGGATGCATTCTCTTTGGTTTCCTGGAAATACACCTTTTATCTTAGCATCCAGCAGTCTTTGTACTCAGTACATACTATATTTCTAGGCATTTCTCTCCATCCCTGTTGAGGGTACTGTTCATGATGTTTCTCTTTGCCACATTTTTTTGGACTTGTGTGACAAGGAAGAAGGAAAAACTGCCATGCAAGAGTTTTTTCTGGAGAAAGGCAGTAACATGCACATCTGGTTTATTATGGTACTGTTTAGAACGAGGAAATCAGGGGGCGTGGAGTGAGGTTTTGTTTGTGTTGCTTTTTCCTTTGGCTTTTCCTACCACACGCAGGCTCAATCCCTGCCACTTGAACTGATCAGGCACCTTCAAATTGTCCTTATGCTGCTAATGCGGTGGGTGTTCAGCAGCTGCATTACTAACTACTGCAACAGGGGAAAGCCTGGAGCCTTTTTGTCCCTGAATTGTTGTGGGGGGAAGTCTAAGAGCATGGTCTCCCCGTGTTCCAACATGGTACCAAGGTGCAAAATTAGTGAGGTATTGGGATATGCCTAATATCTGCAGGTTGGCAGGAAATGCAATGAGGCTGGGGCTTCTGCCTGAGACAGTACGTGCCCTGTGGAGTCAGTGCCAGGATCCATCATCCATGCTGCACTTACAAGGCCCAGAGGAGCGCTGGGGAGGGGAGGGTGTCTGGGTGTCCGTGAACCAAAGAGACTTCTTCCCTTACCAGTACACCCCTTGCCTGACCTGAGGCACTAACGTGAGGACAGTCTTCAGGTGGAGACCTATCAATCCCTGGCTGCTGCGGAGATTTGTAGATGTCGTGGTGGCTCATAAGGCCACAGAATGTGGTCTGTGGCTTTTCTATTAAAAAACTCTTTGGTTGGTGGGGGCCACGCTGGCAGCCCATGAGGTACACTGAGGCAGGTGGCACTGCTTTCCAGTCCTGAAGCCTGACTTTCCCTTGGGCAGAGGATTTTCTCCTTTATCCCTCCGTAAAGCTGAGTATTTTGCTGGCGTTTGTTGTCTAATACCACTGCCTTGTTTTCAAAGGTCAGACTTTATGAAAAGCCACTGTACACGTTAGGTTTAATGGCATGATGATCAAATAAGGACAGGCTGGTCCAGGGGCTTCTACATAGACTTAAGTAAGTGTAGGTCTTACTTTTTCTGGTAAAGTTACTGTGTGACTCCACAAGATACTGCTCCTTATGCTTAAAGCACCACAGATGCTTCAGCCCTTTCTTTAAGCAACAGGCACGTTATTGCTGCTGTTATTGAAGCCTAATGCATTAATACAGCAATTGCTTCCCCAGCTCAATCGAGCCTGGTTAAGAACTGTGTGTATTGACCTTCCCCTCTGTTTTTGGGGGAGCATCAGACCTCACAGCTTGTGGAGCTGGCCGTGGTTTGCTTGGAGAGCTCTGTTATCCTCTACTTGTAGTGCACGCAATTAAGCAGAAGTTCTCCTGAGTAGAAGTTGGGACAAGCAGCAAAGAAGCCTTCTTGCCTAATAAATCCTGGAGACTGATCTGACCAGAAGATTTCTCTTTTATGTCTCCTTTAGTTGTAAATTGAATTTTGATTACTTCAAGAACTTTGTATAGATGTACATTTCCATTTGTGAGTCATGACATCATGGTCATGAGACTATGCAATCTCAGCTGGGTTTTGCACACAAGGACTGTGCTTGGTTGTACAGATGTTTTCAGCAAACAGTTGTATCAGAGATATCTTGTAAGAACATTTGTTGTAATTTGTCTGTCTGGGTGTTGGGGGTTTTGTTTGCTTCCCAGCAAGATAAAAGAAGAGCTGATCTGATATATGAAAGGAATGTTGGTCCTAAATCAATTGTTTATTATTTTCTTCAGGACAGTATGAGAGAGAAAATACATTGGGTTAACAGCTGTTGACTCATCTGCAGTCTGCTTTTCTTCAGCATCCTCAAAGTCTCTGAACTTTGATCCAGTTCTTCTTATTGAAAAAAAAGGATAACACCTGTCTCATAGAATTAACCTTTATGGCTCTTCTGGTGAAGGGCCAAAGAAGAACAGGACATTTTTGTTTATAGTTAACATTTTGTTGCTCTTATGTTTTATCAGCACTACTGAGTGAAGTATGAAGTATCTTGAAAGAGTGTAAGGGATTTGTTGCAGCAATAGACAAATTGACATAAAAAATTGGGAGAAAAATCAGCTGTGTGTGCAGATTTCATGGATGTTCTTTAAAACTACTACTTTAAATTTATTTTCTGTTTGTACTCTGTTTTTAGGATAACTGCTTTAAGAACAGATGTGTAAGTACGTGAGTTTTGTGCTAAGCCATTATGAAGAAGGCAACTTAGGAAAACAAGTTGAACTCAACGAAGGTACATACTAGATGTACTTCTTACAACCAGCTACTTTATAAGCAGAATTATTGGACTCTCTATGAATGCATTTTTCCAGATTAATAGTATTAGAAGCGCAGGGAAGCTGCTTAGCTTTTGTATATGGGTGTAACTTTGTTGCTCAGCATATATTAAGTGCCTAATTCTGCTCTCCTGAAGTCATTGGGATCTTGGCTGTATATGAGATTAGGCTGTAACAGCTATGAAGCTGTTGTGTGTATATTTAAAAACGTGTCTGATGAGACTCTTGGAAGTTAATTCTACCCTTGCTATTTGGCATGAGAGAACTGGTTGTGCTCAGTATCGTAATTCACACATCACAATAAAAGAGTCAAAATGACATGCCACTATCTGTAGAGCCCTAACCTTAAGGGAGCTCACATTTACTGTTTTCTTTTGCCGGATGCTAAGTCATGACAAACTCAAACAAGCATGTAGCATATAATATCAGTTCAGTCTAGTCCGCAAATAACATTAGCAGGGCCAGAAAAGTTTCGCTGCTTTGACGGCAGTTTTGGTTGGTTGGTTCTCAAGTAGGCATAGTGGCTTTTGTAGCTTAGGAGGCCTTTTTCATGAGCTCTATAGCTCAAACTTTGAGAAGGGGTGGAAACAACCTTTGAATATTTTTTTGTGCCTGCAGATTTTCAAAACATTTTGATATTAAAGCCTTTTCTCCTTCTTTTGCAATTGTATTGTTTACAAAGAAACAAGATGATCATAAATTTTTGGCAAAGGAGTTTTCTGGGGGAAGCTGCCTACAGCTGAAGTATCAGCAGATCTTCAACTCCAAAATCGTCACTAGTGTGTCTGGGATCCAAAAGAGGTGCAGATCTCATTCTGGGCATATTCTGCTATTTAGGATAATTGTGTTGGTAACAGCAGTCTTATTGATTTGGGATTTTAATAGAATCTTTAAGTGTCTTTAACAATCATTAACGATAAAAATGCGCAACAGCTGGCAGTGCATCATAGGTCCTTTTTAACTTATGTGGTCCCAAACTACGAAGTGTAGTTGGAGAGCACAAAGAGGCACACTCTTGTCCTCATACTACAGCATCTTACCTTGTCGCTATCCCTATTCCTATATGCTTTCTCTTGTTTCTTGTCTTTATATTAAACCTGGATGGATTTAAGAGTATTAACATAAAAGTTCTATCCAGTCTAGGAACCCAAACATATTAGAAAGCCTGGTGTATTCATTATCACTTTCAGTGCCTTCCAAAAAGTTATTTGATAGTGAGTGGGGGGAAAAAGAGAGAAAGGATTTTTATCGTCCTGTATTTTTCATTAAGTTTAGGCAGAAAAGATTTCAGCTGAACTTCTAATATACAGGACAGAGGAAAATACTGTGAAGATCCTCTGGGTACTGCAGAGTGAAGTGAAAGGCAGGAGAATGGTAAAGGCAACTTCCCGTTTTCCTTGCAAATGAAAGGTCACGTTTACCAACTTGGAAATGCTTTGGAAAAGTAAATGATTGCCTGTTCATCAATTCTAGGACCGTTTTGGGAAGCTTTTTAATAGGCTATGTAGTCTACTGCCTACAAGTAATTTTTCCATACCAACAGGATGTGAACTTTCTTTTCAAATATATATTTTAAACGGTGCTAGAAATGTACTTTTTTGTGTTGTAATATGAGTGATAGGAAAGAGTCTGTGTTTCTGGTTTTGAAGGTAAGCATTGCAACCTTGCTAGAAATACTGTGTCTGGGAGCATGCATTTAGCAAAGTTGCTCCTTTGCCCAAACTCTGGAAGTTCAAGCAGATTTTCCAGCAAGTTATGACTTGATCGTATCAGCTGGACACTAGGCACGCGTGGCCATTTCGATGCTGTGCTCCCTTCCAGAAGCAGAGATCTGCCAGAACCTTGGTTGAGGCAGGTCAAACGTGCAGAGCCTGGGAGAGGATGCTCAGGTGGCAAGTCTGGAAAGGGCTTCTCTTCCTGGTCTAGCAGAAACTGGAGCCTGTTGACCTTCAGGCTATCTTTGAGCCTGTCTAGTAGCAGAGTGGATGCTACGAAGAGACGAGTATCATGACTGGGGGAAGGATTTGAATCATTCAGCTTGTTGCTAATTTTCTAAATTTATGCTGCTGTTCTTTTATAACTGATGATACACACTAAGAATGACCTTAAACAGATGACAGCAATGTTAGTTTGACAATCAGTTTGACAGCTTTTCAGGATTTCTTTTCAGTTGTTAGGCACTGAAGCCTCACTGACGGAAGGCAATATGCCATATTTGCTGACGTAATGGTTGCCGGCTTATAAAGGCTGTCCAGCAGGTGACCTGTCCCTCAAGAGCAGGAGCAATGGATGCATTTGGATTTATCTGAGCTTTAGATGAGATGTCTGCAATGGCTGCTTCCTAGAGTTTGAGGAGGGGGCAAAGGCAAGGATCAGAGGAGTTGCAGCCATGGTGTGAAGAGGTACAGTGGTCCCAAGGTATCTCCTCCCAAGCTCCACGCAGAAGCGTGTCTCCTTCCAACTCATCTGGGCCCTAGGGCATGTTCCTGGCTCTTTAAGTCGAGGACTTGGTAGGTTACTAAACCAGGCCATATCCTTTCTGATTGAGTGATTTAACTGAATTAACAATAGCTGTGTGGAGGATAGTTCCAGCAGCTGTACTTTAAAGAAATTTGCGATCCTATAGCCCAAGCTCTTTGATGCAGACTGCTTTTGTATTTTTTGTTTAGATACCTCGTTATAGGGGTTCTGGTTTTTATTTGTGCTATTCTGAGGACACCAGGATGAAAAGCTGGAAGTATAAACACATCTGGAATGGGGATTCCTTGGGGTCCTTGAGTCAACCTGTTAGAAAACAGGAGAAAAAAAATCTTGCCTTGACTGATGACTTAGAAGAAGATTTAGAGCCTGCAGTGCAACGCCTCCACGCTTTTCTGGTACCCGACCATGTTCAATTCATTTCATCGGGATTTTAATTTCTTAAGCAGTAGAAAGTATTCAGCTCTTCGTTCTTCTAGACAGAGGATAAAATCAGATGCTCAATTTCAGTATTGAAGCCCAATTTCTGTATTCACATTAATCATCTGAAAGATAATTTGAGCTCAGCCACAAGCATTTTGCATCTGCATTGGCTTTTTACAAAGACAGACAACACAATTACGCACAATCAATCAATTTTTCTTATTAAGACAGAGGAGAGGGCAAGTTCATTTCTCACTATTGTAATTCTGAGATTTTCTTTTAACAATAGAAGGAGCCAGGAGGAAAGCATAGGAATGTTTACCTCAGAAAGTGAAATTTATATCACCTCAGTGGGAAATCAAACTTTGATTCATGAGAGAAAGAGGAAAAAATTCACATAGATATTTGCTTCTTTGGAAGTCATATAGGGCTGTGGTGGGTGGTTGTTGTTTTTTTTCTTTTTCTGTTGGCTAATTAAAAGCAATCTTAATAACACAGTGAACACTGATTTCTCTCTAATGAGGTGAAACACTGTAAGATGGTCTCTCAGTCATCTCAAAGTCCAGCATGTTGCCTTTGGAAATCATCATTGCAAATACTAAGTAAAGAGCTCCTGTTGGGCGGATGCCTAGTCTGTTAGCCCTTCTGAGCAAGCCACAGCCAAAACCTTGCTCACTTTAACCCATGCTCAGAGGTGGGATGTGAGCAGGATTCGTCAGGAACAGAAAGCAGTATCGGGAGGAATAGAAGCATCTTAATAGCCTGGTTCTCTGTCTGTTTCTGCCACCTGAGAAGACGGTATTGTTTAATGCTCTGCCCAGCAGTGTCCAAACAGTGTTTTGCTGTACCAGATGGACCTTGGCCAGGATTTAGAAAACAAGTAAGAAGCTATGATCAACCATGTCCAACATCTTCATCTTAATATAGCAAGGATGGTTTGTGTAGGAGAGAGGAGACAGGCACAATAGAAGATATAGCCTTGCATTTAAAGCCTTAGCTATTAAGACCTGACTGTGAAAAACTGGTTTACACCTCTCCACCTGAATAGTGCAGATGAGCTGGAAGAAATAAAAAGATGGAAGGTGGACCTGTTCCACCAGCGATAAAAATCCCACAGTCATTTTGGTGGAAGAATCTCTTCTCTGCCATAACTTCTCCGTGTGAGGATTGGTTGTGGGTTGTTTCTTTTTCCCCCCGAAACATCTGGTTCACTCAAGGCAAGGGAAGATCTCATTGTTTACACAGAGCAGTTCATATTGCGAACACAGACACTTTAAAATAGTAGCTCTCTCTTTTGGTATGTTGTTCATGGAAAGGCTTGCTTTCTGGCATGACATAAAAGGGAAAACTGTGAGAAGCAGCTAATTATTGAAAGAATATTAATAGAGGAATGACAGCTTGGACACCCCCCCCCCCCCGCTAGGCTAGGTTGCTAAACTGAAAAAATAGAGCTGAATGTCTTTATTTGAAGTGTATTATCATTGCTAGTGAGTCACGAACTCCTATAGAGTTAAAACAGTACAAATCCTGTTATTTCAGGTGGTTGTGTAAACTGCTTAGTTTCTGTGTAATTCTGCCACTCCTGGTAAACACAAGGCAGAGAGGAGAATGGGAATAACCACCCCTTGTACTCAAACCTTCCCTGGTGAAATTGTACTTTTATTTGAGGAGACCTAGCACGAGTGGTTTCGTTAGGAAAAAAGGTACAAAATAAAGTCACCTTTTTTCCCCTGTAAGCCCACCAGACATGTGAGGCCCTGAAGCAAGTCATCGGCAGGCAGGATGGACTGTTTGGGAGCTAAGAAAAATATTTAAATGCTGTGTAAATATACAGAGCATCAGTGCATAAACCCTTCCTGGTAACTAGATGATGACTTTCCGTTCACTCCACAAAAGACTGAAAATGAGGCATCTGCCTGCAACAGAAAAAGAAGAAGCAGTGGAGACAGCTTGCTGTCCCCTTCCCTGCAATACCCTCCCATATGAATTAAAATGCTCTCACTAGGTCACCATCACAGCTTCAACTGCCACCAAATTCCCATCCTGTGTCTCTGTGGGCAGCTGTGTTGGAGTTAAGCTGAAAGGCCGGGCTCTGCAAGGTCTGGTAGGGGCAATCCCTGCTGCAGTGAGCTGCAGGTGCTGCACAGAGGTGTGCCCTTTGCAATCAATGGGACATGAATAATTTGCATTTTTAAAGGTATTTTCATTGATATGATGCGTGTCATTGCAGATGTATTCATGTGCTGGTGCTGATAGTGAGCTCTGATAATTCGCTAAAAGGAAAGGAAAAGTTGCTAAAAATTTGTAAATTTTTAGGAGCAGTCCCCCACCCCAAATTCCAAGAACAAATTTCTCAGTTTTTGGTTTCAGTAACTTTTCATCCATAAAGTAACTTTTGAAAGCAGGAAGGATGGGGAAGCAAGACAGACATGCCAATACTGAGAAGGACAAAAAAAGATTAATCTTGCCACAACTCATGCAAAGCCCCTTCTGTGTGCAGAGATGGGCTCAGCTGTGTATCTTTGAGGCAAAAAAAGCAGGTGATCTCAGAGCACTTTAAAAAGGAAGGTGGGGTAGTATGCACCCATTATCTGTTGGTTAATAGTTCTTTTCTTTACAAGTATTAAGCTGCAAAGCAAGAAGGGACAGGTACGAGAAAAATAATTGGGAGCTCTTGCTTTTTCCCAGATGAGTCAGTCTTCCTGAGAATATTACCTTTGCCATTTATGCAGATGACCAAGAAAAAGAGCAGAGATTTAAAGCAGTACTCTCAAGTTCACGTGCGGATCAGCTGTACTTTGAAACCTGCTTCACAGTGGCCTTGCTCATGTACCCTAACGCAGTTTTTGCTTTGCAAAGAAGCTTAAGTTACCTATTGTTTTTAAGGCCATCCTGGAACTGAGCCATAAAATATGGATCTGGTAAGCACTGCCTTGCATGTTTTAGGCTATGTCCAGAGACCCTGTCACCAGAAACACTCGAGCATCCATAGGGAAAACCCCTCCAGTGTTCTTGCCAGCGCTGCAGGCAAGAACACGACATGAAATGCTGGGGTGAATTACTGGTAGTTTGAACGGGGTAGTTTCCCATGGCAGGCAATTAAGGGAGATGTGTTTGCTTTGGGACACAGTTAACTGCATTTATTATTCCTGTTAGTTATGGTGTGCTGTGGACTGTGTTCTGCCCCACGTCTTTATCTCTGCAAGTCAGAGGATAGCATTAAGTGACGGCAGAATTTCGTTTAATAACCTCAAGCACGTGGCCTCTGGCACGCCCCTTATTGTCATTCAGAGTGATTATTAAGGAAATTATTCTATACAGAGAATTTTGCAAAGTATTTCACATTATACCTGGTGTAATGTCAGCTACACGTGCGTACATTGGAGCCCCTTTGACAATTAGCAGCCTTGCTCAGCTATGCAAATCAGCCCCACGTGCTGTAATTTGCTCAGTTTCTGAGAGAGAACAGAGGTGGGTGGTAAGTCTGTACCAGAACTCTTTAGGATTTCTGCACTGTTACTCTCTTCTTGCCCTGCTTGGCGCATCCGCATCCTGGCTGGTACCGCCCTGGAGAAGAGGGACGTCAGGCTGGTGGAGGTGGAGGTGTTGGTGGCCCCAGGGGCACCTAAATGGCTCCAGCCTGTCTTTCGGAGAGGCCTGAAGAAGCAATAACTTGCACTGACTTCAGACTTCCTCGGGCTCTGGCATCAAGTGGACCAAAGTAACCTGTGTTTCTTCATAGTAAAACAGTGTGTCACGCCAGATCCTATGAGTAATTCCTGTTTGGCCTCACATAGGCTGCCTGTGAGCTGTACGTGAACGTACCGGAAGCAGAAAATCTTGAGTAATACCTGACACGTAGCTCCCTTGTCCCTCACTGGGTGGAATTCTGATTCGTAATGAGATGCAACATATTTATTGAGGATGGGTTTTGTCCTATCAAATTCCCAGTGCCGCCCTGGGTAGTGGCCAGCAACAGTAGAGCAGGAGTGTATCTGCAGGTGGGAAAGCCAACGCCGTCCTGTGTCCCAGCTGGCTTTGTTCCCCTGCTTTCCTCTCATCCCCCGAAATGTAAAAAGCAGACTTGAGCGGGTGGCGGATCTGGTGAAAATTCTGTCCCTTGAGTGGGTGCCTGGACGTTCCTCCTGCGTGTAATGTTTTGCTGCTCGTGGTTTGGATTTTTCTGTTTACAGCCCAGAAGCTGACTCAGTGGCCGTGCAAATCCGGGCCCGAGTTGGCGCCTACTCCGGCTGTTTGCTGCCCCCCCCTTCCCAAATCCCATGTACGTAGCTCAGCGTGTGAATTTAAGTTTTTATTACTATTATTTTTGATTTAACGCTTCTGGAGGTCATGCCGTATTGCAGCAGAACGCTGGCTTCTCTGCTCAGCCCGTCTGGGCCTTGGGACAGCAGGGCAAGAGCTCCTACAGCCCACGGTAACCTTGACTCCAGCCAGCCATCGTGCTCGGGCAAGTTTCGTCTTGCTCCGTGGTGCTTACCTGGCCTTTTGTCACGGCGGCTGAGGCCCAGCCCTGCCTGTCAGGGGCCTGTATATGCTATGAACTGCCAGATGGCAGGCAGGACAGCTCTCGGCACCCTGCGGCGGCTGAGAAACCTCCCGACGCGGCCTTTTGGGGCTGGAAATGGAAATCCAGTGGAGCAGAGTGAGCTGGGTTCGCTTGGCTTGCCACAGAGGGTCTTTAGTGGCCCCAAATAAATGTGAGCTGTTACAAGAAAGCCAGAGCTGTAATGAAGGATAAAACCCAAGCATTTTAGTAATTGGAGAAGTACTTGCAACAAGTCTTTCTTTCTTTTTTTAACAATACCCGCTCAGCATGACTGGTGTGTTGTTTAGAAAAAAGCGATCCCACTTTGGTCTGGGGAGCGCCCTTACTGCCTGATGCTCAGCCGGCCCCAGCAGTGCTGCCAGAACCACGGGCAGCTCGCGCCGCTTCGCCGAGGAGCTGATGGAGATGTCGTGGGCCAGTTCGGATCCTTTGGGATCCAGCTCCTGGTTGTGCTCCCCGAGCAGAAATATCACCTCTCCCTTCTGCAACTCACTTGGTGTCCACATGTCGGGAGGCTAGGGTGCTACTTCTCCACCTCCTTGCCATCACAGATGACCCCAGCACCTCTTTTCCCTACAGCTGCCAGCAAGAGAACCGTTGCCTGCTAAAAGTAAAATGCATCCTAAAACGTGGCTGTCTTGATTTTTGCGTTTTTTTCCTGTTATTATTTGTGGTAGGGTTTGTTTATTTATTTATTTTTCATTCCTCTCAGAACACTAAATAATCTAGGGGGTTTGGGGTTTGTTGGGGGTTTTTTTGGTCTGTTCACAAGGGGGTTTTTACTCATGGCTCCAGGAAATTGGCACTTCACTAAAGTCTAGCAGTTTGTAATATCAAAAATTGTCAGGGATTCACTATTAGTGGTCACAGAGGAGATTAAACACCTCCTGAAAGTGGATAAATACATGCAGACATTTTAATAAAGTGATAAGGCACAAGGCCACACACATTAACAAACAATGACTCTACTGTTAGTTATTAAATTTACTCTGGGTAAATTTACTCTGAGTGTGTCACAGCCCTGATTTTCAGTTTGCAAATGGTTTTGGGTGACACAGATAACAAGGCAAAAGAATTTTGCTTTTGAGGGTTTCTGGATAATGGTGTCAAGCAGGGGGAAAGGAAACAGTGTTGACTCTGGGATGGGTGCAAGGATGCAGAAGCGATGCCCCCCAGCCCATGCCAACCCACACGGGCTGCAGCCTGTGGGTGCGCTCCTCACCGCACAGTAAGCTCATGCCTTTTTCACTCCTGGGCATTGCTTTTCTAAAATGAGTCCTTTCTTCTTTCTGCCTTTTTCTCTTTGCTGTATTGAGAGAGGTTGGGGAAGAGCAACCTTCTGGTTCGCTGCTTTCTGGCTGCTTGTTTGGAAGAAAGCAGAAAGCAGAGGGTAGATGTTTAAAAGAAAAGAAAAACCTGAATCTCAGTGGTAATATGCCAAGTGAAAAGATGAAATCAAGAAGAGCCCAGGATGAAGAAACACATAGAGAAAGCCTTGGATGTGTTAGCAACAGACTGACGGTGACTGATCACAGGAAAAATAGCCCTGCTATTGATGATGGCAGTATTTGTCTTTGCAGACTTTTGGCTCGTCAATCCCGTGTCATAGTTTGGGTGGAGAGGTCGGTGGGTGGAGGTGCATATCAAAACAAATGATGAACCAAGATTTGCAAGATTGTAATTTCTCCCTCTTGCTTTTGAGATGTTGATGCTCATTTGGCCTTCAGACTAGCACGTGTTAGGACAGTTTATCCTTTCTGGTGTGCTTGTTTCCCTGCGTGGCGCTGCCCAACTATGAGTGGTACCCGAGCACAGGATAAACTACAGGATAGTTTATGTTGTGGGCAGTTTTATCACTTCTTTTACTCATTTGAGCACCCCTTTTGAGGAGGAAAGCAAAGATTAGAAAGCACTTTCTGACCACGTCATTCGTCTAAACAGTGCTGGCTGCTGTAAACTCGGGTGCATATTTTTGGAGCAGGGAAGGAGAGGCACCAGGGCAAGGCACAGATGCTGGGACAGGTAACTGGCCGCACTCCTCTCCCTCCCCTGACCCCATTAGGTACTGTGGATGCACATCCTGATAATTACATAAGCAGCAATATACGATATCCTCCCTTTCTCCCAGAACTTAAACCAGGGCGCTGAGAGCTCTGCAAAAATAAGAAGGATTTCATTTCAATGGTGAAGACAGATGCTCTCACTTTCATCTAGGAGAGAACGTAGTCCCAGATGCCTTCGGTGGGGATAAGAGTGGTCACACAGTCTGCAGAGTGCAGGAAGATATGACTGCCAAAGAAGTTGTTTTGACTGCAGCAGAGAAAATAAAATGTGAAAGCCATTAAGGAAATATGAAGGGGAATTCAATGCCGCTGCCCTCTTAGAGGATAACTTCTTACTGGAAGGACCGTTTAATCAAAACTCCAGATCAACCAATTATCTAAGTTAGGAAAGTTATTCTCCTTTCTGCCATAGCTTCACTGCTATAACGCATGTGCGTGTTCATCTTGAATTTAATGGTGTTTTGTAATGCTTTGTGGCAATGAGACTAACACACTAAGACTATTTTTTCTTCTTGCTCAGAACTTTTGAAAGTATGATGAATTTGGATTTAATTAACTGGATTGTCTTTAAACTGTTCTTACTCAGTGCTGTCCATGAGAGAGATGTAAATCTGGGATAATTTTGCAGCAGTCAGTGGCATTGCTTCTGTTTTGATGTGGACGTAAAATCTGATTGTCCCCGAGAAAGCCATCATCTGCTAGTTTAAAAGGAAGGCTGGGAGCTCAGTGGGTTATGGAGAATATTATTAATGGTCTGTCAAATCTCACGAATTTGCTTTTTAAGAGGAAAGGCAGGGTTAATTTAGTTAACAAAAAGGACTTTTTATTTTGTAATTTTTTTCAATTCATTGAATTTGACATGGATTTTCAGAAAGCACAAAAAGAAAAGCTCCGTTTCTGGCAAGTCTGGGGCATGTGGTTCATTTTATACACGTACATGAGCTTTCCTCCTCCCTCAGGGGAGAGAATGTCTTCAAATGCACATTTTTTTCACATTCTCCTTGTAACACAGCTTGATCCTACAGATAAATCACTTCTCACAGTTTATGTTATCACTGTGGAAAAGTTTGTGAAATCACAGATTTGGCAGCATGGTTTCACAAACATCCTCAAATAGGAGAGCACTCTCTGGGAAAAGTGAAACGTTTTATTACAAGTTGAGCTCTCAGCTTAGATGTCTGCAATATCTGCTGAAACACCTCCACCCCCAAGAAAGATGGGAGGAAGACTGATCTGCCGGCACTTACAGTATCATTTTAAAGTCTCTTTTACATTTTTTATTTCAGCTGTAGCCTGCGCTACTTTTGGCACTGTTAGTATAAAAGTTGGGTTTCCCTCTTTTAATTTCTGGCCATTTTTAGGCACGGGTTGATGACAGTATCAACTGCACATGGGAGTGGTGTCTCAGAGCAGTAATGCTGTGTCACAGGTGTAGCCCTAAACATCTGTCCTGGAGACACCGTGAAGGGGACAGCAGCCATCACCCCTGTTGTTAGAGCAAGTGGAGGTGCCAGCAAAAGGTTAGTAAAGGATGCAGAAGTTGTTGGTAGGATGTGACATCCATTGCGCTCCAGAAATATTTTGCTGCTTGCTGCTCAGAAGCAGCCAGTAGGAGAGAAGAAAACCAAAATTGGTCAGTAGCATCACAGTGAATTTTAAAATGTTGTCATCAACAGTCTTGAAAACAGCTTTTTTTCTCCCTGAAACATGGAAGTGGATTACATACCACTGTGTAAATAACACTTTTTAAGAAAGCCAATAATGGAACAGAAAATTACAGTTCTGCTCTTTCACTTATCTCCCTCTAATTTGCAACCAGCAATAATGAACAAATTACTGCATGTGGAAAGAGAGCCTTATTGCTCCCCCTGACCTTTCTGACCTTGCCTGAGGCAACATTTGCATTTGGCTTGCTGAATAAGTTTTGTTTTTCTGATAAATATTTGGTTTGTTTATTAAAAAAAAACCTATCAGATTAATTGTGGTTAATAGTTAGCCAAACAGTGACAGGTAAGTAAACAGAGCTTTACAAACAAGGTGTACGGGAGGCAGCACTGAGTATTTTCTAAGGCATTGCAGACAGGTAATTTATCAGGTACAGATCATAGAGCCTCAGTGACACAGATATGACTGTCTGGTTTTGTTTTTTTTTAAAATCATATTTGCCCTTAAAAATTAACTTGGATTTAAAAGACAAACCTTCCTTATTTCTCTGCAAAGGGTGTGAACTCCAGAAAGTTGCATTGGTTAAGAAGGAAAGGAATCAGAGGTTAACTCCAAATTGTGTCAGGTTGGATTTTGCCACCATGAAGTTTGTTATATGATACCAGAGACACACGGGATGTTTAAGTGTACAGTAAAAGGTGCATGGCCAAGAGATTATCTGTAGGAAAGTAATTCTTGAGGGAATTTCACAAGCTTAAATCTTCACTGAGAGAAACGTATCATCTCCAGTTTTCCCATCACTCCCCAGTCACAGCATACCCAGATCAAGCTCCTATTATGTGTAGTTTAGAAGGAGTAAGAAATACTTTATTTAAAAAGCAAGCAATTTAATCTGTCATCAGGCAATCAAATTTGACATGCCTATGCAATAAAATGAAGTCCCCGTATTTTCAAGGAATGAAGAAAGCCACACAGTTATAGAACCTTTATTCTGCCTTTGAGACCATGCTCAGTTTCAGAAGTGTTTTGAAGGAAAGGAAAATTAAAGTTAATAAAGTAAATAGAAAATAGTTAAAAGCTTTAGTTGCGTTAGCAAAGATCAGTCCTACCAGGTTCTGTTTCTTGTTGAGATGGTTGGGTTTTTGCTTTTCTTTTATTTTAGGGAGATAATTACTTACTTGGACTTTAGTAACACAAGTAAAATAATGAAATGGTGGAAGTTACTACATATCTTGAAGGAGGTGAAGTTTAGTAGAAGAGTTTAAATTTGGATGAAGAGCTGATTAAAGAGGACACAACAGATTGTATCAGAAAAGCTCTGGAGACAGGTGTCTACTGGGTATCCTTAAGGATTGTTCTTGGGACATGTCTAGTTAAATATTTTCTTTAAGGATCTTGGCATAGGATGTAAGTTTGTCCCAGTGACATTTCACGAGAGAGAGCTGAGAGATAGTGAGAAGGAAGAAGAAGGTCTGGATGGCCTTTAAGTAGAATTGGAGTTTGCTAAGAAGTGGAGTGAAAGTTAGATAAAGTTGCATAGAACCAGAAGTACAGACTGACTTTAAGTGCAGACTCCAGCTTTAAGCTGGAAGAACAGTGGAGCCCTTGTGTATATGAAGAAAATAATGATACACTGCGCAGAATGTCCCAGTAAGGATAAAGGATTAATAACATTTACATTGCACTGCTAAGTCCTCTCCAGGAATACTCTGTACAGTTCTGGTCCCTAGCTTAATGGAAGATGGATATTAACTGGAAGAGATATAATAAGAGGAAAATAAGGGAAAATACACTGATTTATGAGACGGGTCTAAGTGAGTCTGGCTAGTTGAATAAATCAAATTAATCTGGGACTTGGTGCATGCATTGGAAAAGATAATACCAGACTGGGGAACAAGCCACTTTACATTAAAGAACAATGCTAGCGTAACAGTCTGAAAGGTAAAGCCCAAGTTTAGGCTGAACATTTAGAAGCAAATTTCATAAATGTCAGAGGGATGAACATCTGGAGCAACCTCCCAAGAGGCATGGAGGACCCCACTGCCTCACTGGAACTCCGTGTGTCTCCAGAGGTGAGGGTGGCATGGCACAGCTGAGCATTACCCAGGGAACCTATAGGAATATTATATGACCCTATAGGTTCCAATGGATAAGTAGTTTGCTTATAGCTATCACTGATGTCATTCATTCCTATGAATCTACTAGTCGTCTCTAAATTAATAAATCACAGGCAAGTTAGGTCTCATTATAACTCAGATGTTTGTAGTGAAATATGATTCATATTGTGTCTCTTGAAACCTGTAGGTTTCTGCAAAAAAGGGACACGGTATCTTATGCAGAGGGGTTGAATAGTTCTCTGGGTTTGCTTAGCTCTCCCCGTTGACTGCCAAGGGTCTAGTGGCAGCTCATGTCAACAAGTCCTTTGAAAGCAACTGTGTCTGTTGCTTCCTTTTCCCCGACGCGAGTGATTGAGTAGCACCCAGTCGGTAGGAGCAATAAGCTTGGGGGGTGACACGAGGTTTCTGCCCTTGCAGAGGCAGGGATTGAGCCCTACCAGCAGGGAATTGATGGGGGGGATTGAGCCCTACCGGCAGGGAATTGATGGGGCTTGTGTACATTTGCAGTACAGTTGGACTTGATATTTGTTTGTCCTACAGCTGGCATAACGATAGGTGACTCTTCCTCCATCTGCAGCGCTTTGCATATAATATCACTATTACAGTCCCCTTGCAGGGGAAATAGCTTGATAGTTGTCCGTGACCACTTAAAGTACACATTCATGAAGGCACTCCGTGCTAATGTAAGGTGGTTAGAGGAAGCGTCAATTTTTTAAATCTCTTGTGAGTGAATCACTTTGAGAAATACCTCAAGAGTCTTCAGGAATATTTGTAAGATTGCAAAGTTGAAACATTTCCTGCAATTAGAAGGCACTCAGAAAGCGTATGTTGTATGTCAAGGCCATATCATAAGCTTACACTGTAACTTTTGACCCCTAGCCCTCTTGAGCAAGAGATTCCCAGGCTATTAAATAGTTTTTATTGCTCTATCATATATTTGTAGCATGTGTTCAGTAGTAAATATCTCATAACAGAACTAAAGAAAATCCTGTGCTTTCCTCAAAAAAAACCCCAAACAAACAAACCAACCTTTTCTTTTTTCTTAATCAAGACAGGAGCATGACCCTAGAGGAAAAAAAGACTGGCTGAAGAATTCAGGCTCTGTTTTGAGTCATGGTATTGTGCCATGGGGGATGAAGTACATTTTTAAGAGACTGATAAATATGCTGACTACTTATATTTAGGGACACGCTGTTACATACTAGTGCAAAGAAATAATTATTACACTGGCTTGGGTGTTTGTCATAAGGAACATAAACACCCCCCGCTGT
Source organism: Astur gentilis (assembly GCF_929443795.1). Classification (NCBI taxonomy): domain Eukaryota; kingdom Metazoa; phylum Chordata; class Aves; order Accipitriformes; family Accipitridae; genus Astur; species Astur gentilis. The sequence continues at coordinate 6,040,243 of NC_064893.1, read as the reverse complement.
AATTTCCCCCCTCCGTTTCTTCCAAGCAATTGGTGAACACAGAAAGAAGCTTTTCATGTCACAGCAAGGAAATAGTTACAGCATCTGGGGTATGTGATGATAAACTCCTGGGGAAATCGAGACAGCATTGGTTTTCACACACAGCCATGTACGTGTTAGTATCATATATAGCTATAAAATATATTGAGTCTCTGTTCTTTCTGAAACTGTTCCAGAGCTCTTCCTAGCCCACTGTGTCAACATCGGGATTTTCATTATACCATTAGAGGGGTGTTTATGCATCTGATCTGGAACTTTAATTGCTCTGTATAAATTAAAGCTGATGACATGCGTTCGTTCAAAATAAGAGAGGAAGAAATGATGGTGGCTCCGTAGGAAGACTCGTGTAAGCACGTGCATGATTGGGAGCATTTGCTTGTTAAGGGGTCTGCTCATTAGCACCCGAGACTTTATGAAAGACCAGTAGGCACTCTGCACGCTCAGGGAGAGCTCAGAAATTGGTCTGCAATGCTCATACCGCCTGTCTGCCCTGGGGCAGCCCTGAGGAGCATCTGCCCAGGCTGCTGGAGCATGGCTTTGGGTGTGCAGCACCATGCTGGGAGCTGTGCAGCCTTCCCGAGCCTGGACTGGGGTGGGACCCTCCGGGGAAGGGGCTCGGCCCTTCGGGGTGGGATGCCTGCCTCCCAAAACCAGGCTGTTGGTCGCTGTGAGTTGTTAGTGCTGAGGTCAAGTAAGGTTTTGTGCATTCAGAAGATGTCAGCTTCTTTATGTGGGCCAGGACATGAAGCTTCATGTTAGGAATGGGAGGCGGGACTAGGATATAGTTGCTGCACTATTTCCTTTTTGGCACTGGGTTATTTGGGTGAGACAGAAACATTTTTCCTCTTTAAGAACTGCAGTCCTTAAGAGAAAAAAATAATACAAATATCTATCTATCTATACATCTATTTCAGCTCAAGAGGGTGTAAATAGCTTGTTCACCTATTGCTGATTTCCACTGTTGCACACTGAAGCATCACTTTGCCTCTTCAGTCTGCTCATGCATGTGTTTCCTGAACAAGAAATGTATTAAAATGGGATAAAGAGCATTTAGCACCATCTGGCAAAGACAAAGTGCCTAACAATGCCTTTTTGACACCAAAACATGCTTTCTCTCTGGCCAACAGAACTCCACAGGAGTGGAGGTACCATGGTGGGAGTGGGACTGTCATGGTGCACCACTGGTAGCTCTGCAGCCATGTGCCTTCATGGGGAGTATTGATGAGGTCAGTGAGCAGGGACGCAGGGGCTTGTGATGGTTAAATGGAGCAGAGCTGACATTCTAGCTACTAAGTTGTTTATTCCCCACGTTCACGTTTCTATTTTTAATCATAATTAGGCATGTGCATTCTCTTTGTCTATGAAATGAGAATTTATACTTACCTCCCAAGCCCAAGAATTGCAAGTTTAGTCTCACTTTTAAGTACTTCAGGTAGACTTACAGTGACTTCAAGAGGCCACTTAATATATTACCTATATAAAAAAGAAATATACATCTATGTGTGTGTATGCAATGCCGTGGGGGGAAAGGCAGTGGAAGGAGTTGCTTTGAAGGAGTTCACAGTACATTTGGAATGGGATTATGCATACTAGTGGTTTCCAGCATTGCTCAATATGCAGGCACCTACAGTATTTCTAAGGGAGATGAGGTACAGACCTCTGTCTTGCAAGTGTAAGCCTGCTATTCATTATTTACCTTTCATGGGCATGAAAATAGTCCAGGGACTCCCAGGGAGATGCAGAGCACAGGTTGAAAATCACTGGTGAGGAAGCACTTTAAATGATGTCTTGGAATGAATGAGGTAATTAATATGCTTTTGAAGTAATAACCACAGAGACCTAATGGCATCCCTCTACTAAAACACAGGTAAAAAATAAGTTTCAAGTGCTCCATCTGAGAGATGTGTGTATTTATTCACTGCTTCTGAAATGCTGTTTTATGTCCGTTACTTTTCACATAATGATCACGGTGAAAAGCTTTCCATCAAGAGATGGCCTTCCAGTTCTGTGGTATAGGGTTTGATTACTTATAGCCAAGTTTGATTCTGAAAAAGAGCTTAAAACCAAAAAGAATGGAGTAAGGCTTTAAGGCAGAAGTGTCAAAAGCAGCAGTATTGCCATCAGAGCTTCAGCAACATCATCTTTACATGGTCACTGATCTAGGCCAATGCAGATTTTCCACCTTATGAGTTTTTTATTCCTGAAGTGTAAAACGTGTTTTACCTTGCTGATGGAAAGCCAAATTTTGAAATAAACGCTATTAAATGGAAAAAGAAGACCAGACAATTTTGCATGCTTGAAGACATGTGTTATTAGGAGCAGATAAGAATGTTTGCTGTTTATGAGCATCCCCACAGTTCTGGGTAGGATTAACTCCTGAGAACGTGGGCTCAATTCTGAGGTTTCAGGAAGCCAGTATTTTGCTGTGTCCTAATGTCCTGCAGCGCATCAGTCACATCGTGTTAAGTGCAGTTGCAAGGGTTGTGGGACTCCCCCTTGGAACCATCGGCTCCAACACGCGGAGGCAAAAGCAACACCCTGAAAATTACATCGGAGTTACTATTGGACCCACATTTTCTTTTATGGGTTGTGTTAGTAGCACATTATCTGGAATAGGTGCACGCTGACAGAGCTTTTTCCCACAAGGGTAAACTGTATTGCCATTTATTGGGAGACTTCACTAGAGTATAGCAGAAACTTTCCGTAGACTGTTTTGAGACTTTTAATGGAAACTTATTTTGGCAAAGCTCTGAAAGCACTCAATAATTTTTGTTATGAGATCTGAGAGCTAAAACACAAACCCCTTCTATTGCAGGCTGCCTCATAAAAGCAAACCTGGTGACAGCAGAGACATCCCGTAGCTGTATAACATATTCAGATCACAAGCTCAATTTTCCTATGGGTTTTCTCAACTCCTGTACCAGAACCTTTTGGGACCTTATAAGCTGAGTGAGGATGATATACGTCTACCAGCAGCTGTTTTCTGTCTCTTTTAAGCCCATCTTTCTTTTTTTTCCTTTTACCACTATTATTTTTAAGGCTGTGTTGTATTCTGCGTAATAATGAGGAGACTGCTTCAAGGTACTGCAGCCCAGTGCAACTAAGTGAAGTCATTTTGGAGTGTGACAAGTTCTTGAAATGCTCCTATGGAGCGCTGATATCAACACAGTAATTTGGCGTTTGAGGCAAAATTTGTGCTTCGGTCCTTCAGAAAGTTCCTTCACAGAGGCATAGTAGGTTTGCAAACTTCACTTCTTGGTAGCAGAATTTTCATCCTTGTTTGAGCAGTACTGATCCATCTTAAAGAGGGGATTTTCAAAAGCCAGCACTGATAGCCATCTCCTACTGGTGTGCTGTATAATTTGCATGCTGAACTCCTATTCCTACTTTGGAAAATCTCTGCCTAAATGCTTTGCCACTGAGGTTTTGTAATGCAGACCTTTATTTCTAGTTGGGCGAAGAGGATTGTTCCACTTTGTTTTTCCAAGACTGGCCATACAATCCAATATAGGACCACAGTGTCCCATTCAACACTGAAAAGTTTATTTCCTAGCCCATGGAAGAAATAGCTTGATTTGTTCAAGATGAGCATTTGTTTCCAGGTTTTGGGAGGTGAAGATGAAGGCAACACAAAGCTGCTCTGTTCTCCGGAGCTGGTAACATTTCATTGCTTGCAGCTAAGTAAGTTATTTACTGGGCTCACAAGAGCTGCTGCAGCTCCTCCATGAAGTGATAGATAGCGATGGAAGACTGGCAAATGTATCAAAGGCAGCCAAACAGACCTACAGCTTTAAAAACTTGCTAGGTGTCATTTTTCCCAGATAAGGTGGCTCTGGTTTTAGTAAGGCTTATCGGAAGATACTTAACGTGGGGAGCAGCTTCCCAATGGGGTAGGAGAGTTGGCTGTGTGACGTGCATATTTGCTCAGAAGGTGACTATTTTGCAATATTGGAAACTTTCTGGGATACAGTGGCCAAAGCCAGAGCCTTCCGAAGTTAACGTTATGTTGTGGAAAACTAAGTGTGATTTTTTTTTTTTTTTTTTTTTAAAATGAAGTTCGTAAATGCCTGCCTTGCATCAATTTTTTTCACTGGTATTTTTAGTACTCGGTAAAAGTCCTTGAAATCTTAAAGATTCAAGCATGCAAATTCTTAGAGTGGTGGATCTCAAATCTTAACATTGCTTGCCTTTACTATCTTCCCAGCTTGCTACTCTACCAATTCTGTCTTTCTTTGAATTTCCACGCAAGAAATGGGCTAGAGAAGAATCATGTGGCACCTCCACATGATGTACCAGAAATATGCCAGAACATGATTTTAATTCTCCTGCTAAAGAAACGTCTCACAACAAAACCTGAAGGCAAGGAAATGCCTGGGACATGAAGTGCAGTGGGTTTCCTAGGCAGGTGCAGCTGGATGTTGGAAGGTGGGAGGCATCCTAGCAGTGTCTGAGTGATTAGCGCGTACACAGTGTATGCACCTGGCAGATGAGCAGGGGCCATTTTCCTGCAACACTGCCGAGGTGCCCCACAGCGGTAACCCTGGTGCTGGAGCTTTGAGGAGGACGGGACTACGAGCCATTCTGCTGGTCCCTGGGACACCATCGGTGCACGTTGGGGAAGGATGGGTGTGCAGCAGGACTCGCACACCCGCTCTTACCCTCCTGTTGCCTGCAGGCAGGCGACTGCTTCTCTGCCCAGGGACCCAAACTTGTGTACAGCAGTGAGTTTCCAAGATGCTGTAATACAGTAAAAGACCAAAACTGATTCTTTCTAGTCAGAGAGTGGAAAAAAAGAAGAAAAAAAAAAACAACCCCAAACCCAGCAGATTACAAAAACCCCTCCATCCGTCAGAATACTTGAGTGTAATCTTTTGCAGAAGAAACACTGCAGGGATGGGAGAGCAGATGGGAACAGGAGCGAATGAGATCAGTTTTACAGTCAGGCTTTCATGTCTCTACATGCATTTTGCTGCACTAGTAAAAAGTTTCTTTTTTTTGCCTCTCAAGACATCTTTGGCAAAGATAAGCAGAGTCCAACCAACTGCTACCGATAACATTTTTACATTCTGTGCTGGACCTTAGGTTGTAGATAATTTATCAGCATTTTGTATACAAGGGGACGTTTATTCCCCCCTTCGCTGAACTGATGGAGCACTTTCTTTCTGGCAACTTTTTCTGCAGGGAGTGGAATGCCTTAAAGCAGGTCTGTGGCATTTATGTAAGGGTGGATTTTTTTTATCTCTATCTGCATGTCGTCTCCTGGATTTTCATATTTGCATGTAGGGTTTTTTTCTGTGTTTGAGAAAGCCGCGTGGCATTTTGCCTGCCTCTTTGCTTAGAAGAGGTCCGTGAGGAAGAAAAAACTGGTACCATCCATCAAACTTTGGAGACAAAGGAGTTGCAGAATCAAATTTAGCAGCTGCAGTCATCGTCATAATGATTTTAAACCACTCACAACTAAACAGCCACAAATTCCGAGTATATATGAAATAATTGACATAAAAAGACTGGTACAGGATGATGTATCGGCTTTTGACAAATCTGTATTCTTGTTCTTTTCAGGAAAGAAAAATATTTCGTTTACCTGTTTGTTAATGTGTTTCTTTTATTAGTGTTTTCAAAGACAAGAGATAATAAGGGGTCCTCAAAAGTCTGCCACAGTAACAGTTGCTTTACAGGCTTTTGTGCAGCCCATTGCACGTGTGGGCCTCAAACTTTACACAGAAGCAGTAATGTTTCTTTTAAGGAACTGGAGAAAAAGAAGCAGGAGGAAGTGGAAGGGCTGTTTTGGCAAGGTCAGAGAGAAATAAAACCTGTGCCTGGGCCCTATTCTATAACCAATCAAAACAAAAGATAAACCCCATCATCTCATTTTCTGGGACCTGTGCGAGTGGGCATTATGATGATACATGCCTGGGAGTGTTAACAGAGGTTTATCCAGCATAAAACTGTATTTCTGGAGTTCAGATTGCAGAATTTCTGGGCTCAGTACTAAGCCAGGGAGCAGTTGCTTTGCTGAAGAGGGTGAAAGACCGTGAGGAAGGCTGCCTGCCTTCCAGCTCAGGTTGCATGGCAGAGGTTAACCGTGCAAGGAGAGGGAACTTTTTCGGAGTTTGAACAGCATTTAACATACTGTAATTGTGCATTTCAAGTACCTTTTAAAATGTTCAAACTTGTTTACATTTCTTCACAGAACTAAACTCTGGCATTAAATGTGGCTGAGATTCCCTATTGCTAAATAAGACCGACTCTAAAAGCAGTCCACTTGCTGTAACATGCAACATTTATAGTACCAACGACTAAATTCAATGTTTTTTCTTCCCAGACTTTTGAAGATAAATTGGTCTCCATCTTCAAAACTTACCCAGGTGCTGTTAAATCACTTTGTGGCTTTTTAGCTGCGCTTTCAAAATGTAATTGTAGTTCTCCTCCTTCCAGAAAAAAGGGCGGTAGAAAGTCTATTTACCTCATTTATTGAATTTCACACAGTTAAATGAAGTGAAATAAGAGCTTGATTCAGATCCCATTGGTTTCAGTAGCAGTCTTTCCATTGAGTTTTAGTCAAGACTTAAATGAAGATCAGAAGGTGATCCAGAGCTCATTTACATTTAATATGCTCTTCAGCTATTCCTTTTAAAATTAAATATTATTGGAGGCTTTTCAAACCCAGCAGCGTGTATTAACTTGCTTGCTTGTCAACATGTGCAAATATCCAAATTTCGACTGGAAGCCCTAATGTAAGTGTTAACCATAGCATTCATTCCCATGAATGTATAGTAGCTGGAGACAAGCTTTTAAAGCTTTTTATCGGCTTTTACTTGTTCTTTGTAGTTAGTCGACAGGGCGTTTGCTACATTAGTACAGATAACTTAACAGTACCTTTATTGTTTGAAGCAGTAAATATTGTTGATCTTAGTCCTGTCTGCAGTTTTTGTCTCGGTTTAGCCTCACTCAAGAAGGCAATCTCGTTCCTAAGGGACAAGAAGTCTCCTGGGGAATTTTGGGGCATAGATCCTTCTTTCTAGTAGCTTTCCAACTTGAATCTGTAGAAGGCTGGAGTTTGCTATAGTACCTTGCTATAGACCAGCTTCGGAGGAAGCATTGTGCAGTGATGCAGCTATAGAGGCCTTGATGTAGCATCCACTGTGGTTGCTGACAGCACTTGCCATGACTTCAGTGGGCAGAACCACGCACAGAAGTAGATGGGGTTGTTGTGGAGGTGGGTACTCATAGTTCAAGGCAGTGAACAGAACTTGCATGGTTGCTGTTGTCTTTTCAGCAGTTCTCCAGATATACTGCAGTCTCTAGAAATGTAAGTCCAGTCATCTGGGAGAGCTACATATATAGCATATGTATGTATATATATTTATTAGTAAAAAAATGAGAATGTGTTGCATTTGTAGTAGTCTTCTACTTGGAATCAGATGCAAGTGGTTTCTCTTGCCCTTTTTGAGTCAGTGTGTGGGTGCTCACATAAAATTTACACCTGAAGGGATTCAGAAGTACATGTATGAGCACCACGGCTCATACATTTCGACATAAGACTTGATTTAATATAAGTAAAGAAAAACGTGATTTCTTTTCATTGAAAGGCACAAATGAAAATATGCAATTGCAGTGTCTTAAGAAATCCCACGTGGTAAAATATTCACAGCATAGTTTAATGCTTTTAACTCTCATTTCTCAAATTAACTCATTTTGAAACAATTTTAAACAATTCAGTGCTGATGTAACTAGAAACCGGTCCCACGTTTTCATGGGCACACGTCTTCAGTTTCTTTTCATTGTGCTATAAAATCCTGCTGTTCCGTAGATGTTGCCAGAACAAACAACAATGAAGAATGTAATTTTTTTTAGACCACAGGGCACAGGCTTACGTATCCGTTGTCATCCACTTGTTTTCCCAAATATCCCAGTGTAGGTCTTGAGATACCTCACCCCTGTCACACGTCTCACCAGATTAAAGGCTCGGTGAGCCATGCCCATTGTTGGATGTCTCTTGGCTGTTTGCTGCTGCGCTCTACACAGGCTTTTTATACCACTTGCAGCAGCACAGTAGTACAAAATTCACGGTGACTGTCAAGAACTGTTGCGTTTCTCCGAGCCATTTCCCAGGGCCTGAACCTTGCATGGATGGGACTGCGTGACGGCCCTTCTCGCACTCCAGAGCGGATGCACACAGCTTTTTTGTGACGGGTGTAGTAGCTATGCTGGTGCGTGAAGCAGGAGGGCTACAGCCAGGGATTGTTAGCCAGAGGCTGTGCTAGCTGGTGGGCTCATCCTTGAGGGAAACCATCAGAGGGCATGGGGCCTGCTGGGACTGACACCAAGGTCTTTTGCCCTTTGCATGGTCTTATTTGGGGTTGTCTTCCACAGTACAAGACAAGCTTACTTTGGTCAGTGTGTGGGTTTCACGCAGCATAAAGATCACTGTCCTGAAACACAGGCATGAGCAATGCTTTCTCTTGGAAGACCCAGCACAAGTTCGATGGCAATACTTCCATCCAGCCTTACCAAACAGACCACTTACTCTGCCTTCCACCCTGCCCCCCACCCCCCATTTCCTCCACAGTGGTTTCCAAAGCCTCATTCCTCTCCATAGTGCTCAGTGACATTTCCCTGTGCTGTGCACTGCTTGGAAGTCTAAGCTGCAGCTGACATGTTTTGACTTGAAAAGCTGCATTTTGCACATTAGAGCGTTCACCTTCAGTCACTCTGCTGTACATAGGGAACCGCAGGCCTAAAAATGGCAAGCCATGGCATGAACGCATCACTTTGCCCATCCTGGTCTTGATACATTTGTAGGGCCAAGCTCGTCACTGTACTCCACCGGGCTCATATGGAGAAACTCAGTGGGGGAAGACCTCAAAGTTGATGTTGACTTCAAGTAACACAGTCAGTGTGGCCTGAGTTTCTATAAAGATGGTTAAAAAGTGGGGGAAGGTGCCTGTGTGGTTTTCTGTGCAGAATTTGTGAAGTGGTGTGTATAAAATTTATAAACTGTTATCATTTGTGTGTATACGTGTGTGTATGTTTGCATAGCAGTCGATAGATATCAAGTTTCCTTGTTCTTGGGTTTCCCTCACTAATAAATTGTTGGAACAGTTCATTATTTGATTTCATTGGTGATTGCACTTGGCGATAGACCTGGCCATTAACCTTGAGCAACAGCCCAACAGAGAAAGCCCCACGCAAGCTCTTGGTTTCCTTTCTAGCAGCCTCCCCGAAGGATGCCGATGGGAGGAACAACCCAGCAGCAGCCCCCCAGCTGCTGGTGAGGACGTATTGGGGAGCTTGACTTTCCAGCCACCACTCTCAATAAATAGCCTGCAAAACTCAAGGCAAAGTCATACTGGACTAGCCATTGGCCATGTGGCGGGGACGTGGGCTAAAATGCAGCTTGGAGAAGGGTTGAAGCCCTGGTGGAGCATCCTAGTGCCCTTGGGGGCAGGAGCTGTGCCTGGTGGCACCTGCTTTGCCAGGAGAGAAGAGCCCTGTAATGCAGAGGCCGCTGCTCTCAGGCATGCCGGGGCACTGCCGGTGATTAATGCCTCGCTCAGCATTTTCCCGCTGATGCACCCAGCGGCTGTGGTTTTCTGTTGCGTCAAGTGATGTGCTGGTCACCTCTTATTATCCCCAAGTCCTTTTCAGGGTGATTGTGTCCCAGCACCCCATTTTCTGTCTCATACGTGTTCTGCAGTCTTTGATGTAAGACCTTGCCTTTGGCTATAGTTCAAATAATGTTGTTCAGAGGGCTTATTTTCCTAAATCAGACAAACCAGCCTGTGCAGGTCCCTCTTTGTTATTTAGAACCCAGGCAATGTTTGTGTCATCTGCAGGCGTCCTCAGCAGTGATTTGGTGTTTTCTTACAGACCACTGACAAAGCCATTAGAAGAAAACTGATGTAAAACCAGGTTATCTTTCAATACCCTACTAGAAACACTCCCTCAAAAAATTATGATTTATTATTCACCTTTAGAACTTTTCCCGAACTGGAGAAAATCGGTGACAATTCCCATTTCTTTGCAGTTCTGCTGGTACTTACAGAAAAGCTTGTTTTGTGCTGTATCCCTCCCACAGTTACATCCTAAGGCGTTTAGAGGGGAAAGCTCAAACTCTGGGCTACCCCACCATGTCATTGTAGTTGCTCCAAATTTACACCAGCAGCTGCGAGAGAAGAGTTTAATCCCCCATGCAGTTTGCATTGAAGCCAGGGGAAAGACTGATTTCAGCACATCCTGGTCTGGCCTTAATCTGGAGGATTAATGAAGATACATGCTGAATTAAATAATGGCAACAGAGAAGAAAAACTGAAATATTATTTAATGATATTGGCTGGGGACGGGGACGGGGACGACAAAACAAAACCTCCTAGGGAATTATTAAGGCTGAATCCCTTGTCAGAAATGCTCTGACTTTGGAGAGGTCTTCATTCGGGAGCAAGTTGGTTTGTATATAATTATTTATTCTTTCAGGTGAAGGCACTCACCAGCAATCAGGCCATCCAACTGTCATGCTGTCTCCACCCCTCGCAATTCTAGACATGACTTTTGCCATCAGAGGGCAGGTCTCCACTCCTAACCAGAGCAAGGGAAACTTAAAATTAGTTTTAGCTAGAAAAGTTGCTTTCGTCAAGTAAATAGAAATAAGAAACCATCTGGGAAACCTTTCCCTTAAGGCATATTCTTTTTCTCCAGCATGGCACTAGTTTTGGGTCACTTGTGCAATTACGGTTTCCATTTAAGTATTTTTAAGAGCTCTGTCATTGGTTTTTTCCCAGTGTTTCTAAAAGTCGGAATTAATCTCAGTAACTACATTGCTCTAAACCACACTGTCTGAGGAGGGACATAGTACAGCCACACGAGGCTATTTTTCACAATGTTTTAAATTATAGTATTTAAATATGTGCAATAATTTATTATCTTCTGTGGCAGCATTTCCAGTGCCCGAATGCTGCCGTCATTAAGCTGAAACTGGACCTTGTAGGCATCATATGCATTTGCAACCACTGTTCTCAAGGGAAAACATCTGCCCGTGTCCGAGCACTGTTTGTACTCCTCACCTGTTTTCTAGCTTTTCCTTTCCTTTTTGTAACTTCCCACAGCACATCACAGCAGATTTGGTTTTCTTTTTGTCACATGGACTTTCGTCCCTCTTGAAATTCTTACTCAGTATGTAAAACACACTAAACCCAGTAATACCAAAATTTCTCTATCACATCTCTCTAGTGTTGAGGAACTGGTGAATCAGTGTTTCTGTTTAAATGGTTAATCACATATAACATAATGTTGCTTTCTTTTCCCAACCTCTGACATTTCATACCCTGTTTGCTTTAGGGAAAGCATTGCATGCTTCTTTCTATCAGAAATTAGGTTAGTCATGATGACAAATGTCCTGTCTGCTCTAGTACTTCCTTGTAAGCTTAAATGCCATTGTTTTGATCATTTGACAGTACTAGCTGCACTTTTCTGGATTCCACGGTGGGGTTTGTGGATCTGTTCGATAGCTGTAAGGGACTGCTTTGAGGTCAGTTAAAAAAAAAAGCCTGATACACAGGGCCTGCCCTTATAGCTGATGTACAGATTTGTGCTTGAATGACACAAGGATTTTCATTTAATTTCTGAGGCTCCATTAGGTGAAGGTCAGTGGCAGCCCTCATAAGGGGGAAACAGTTTTTCTCCTAGGGAGGAGCGTGGAGGCGCAGGGCAGGATCCCCCATGTGTTGTGCAGGGCTGACCCAGGAGGTGTGAGGGTTTTGGGATGGTGTGATTACCCATACAGACCCATGTCAAGCAGTATTTTTTACAAAACGATTCCAGTTCACTTGAAAGGATTTTTCCCCCCATGTGCTGGCTAAGGTAAATTGGTTGTGGGCAGCACCAGTGGTGGGACATGAAGTGCCATTGTCTCCCCTGGCCTTCAGAGGCAGCTTTGTATCTGGACCAAGTGCCCAGGAAGGTACTGCTCTTCCATGAAATACTTAAAATCAAAAGTGAAATTACTGCGAATGAGTGAGGAGAGAGGAAAATTTATAAATGTGCTGGCAGATTAAGCAAATATCTCGTCTGCAAGTTTTGTGTTATTGTCAATAATGACTGGAAAACACGCAGGAAAAGTATGTCAAGCATATTATGCCAGGGCGTATAGAGTTATAAGTGATATATGAAGCATGGAAGTGGACTTGCGTGTCTCCGAAATTGCCTTTGTGAATTATTATTTTGATGCATCTGTCAGAGCTACAGAGAGACTAACACAGACTGGGCATGGACAGGAACAGCTGATGATTTGGGGATTGGTGATAATTTGGTTTCAAAGCATTCTCCAGGGTTTTTCTCAAGTCTGGGACAAACGCGTGACAGGATTAGGACTTCAGTAATCAGAGATTTTCTGGGGAAAAGATGAAAACAGATTTCACTTGTATCAGGGCAATTGCTGCAGGGACCACTTTGTTTAATCTGAGCTTGTATGGATTTGGGAGAATATAGTCGCTTAGCATTATGGCTGGATGGATGTTTTCTGTCTCCCTACCATCACTTGTGGAAGATGCTATTTAGGAAATGCTTTGGTTTCACTCCACTTCTTTGGGCTGCACAAGAAAATAAAGGCCAAGGAGCAGAGGACTGCAGAGGGTGACCCCATTTGCATCACCTAGAAATACTCCTTTAAGGCCAAGTTTGATGTAGAGAAGGGGACCAAGCATGTCTGTGGACAGAGAGGATTTTAGTGTCCAGGGCAGCCAACCCTGCACTTTTCATAAGCACTAAAATTCAGTGAGTTTGCATCTATCGGTACAGTGTGCCTCTGTCTTCAGCTCTTTGATTGCTGCTGTCTTGTACAGCGCCTGACATTTTGGGTCATTTCAGCAATATCTGCATTGTTTTTAGTTTGCCTCTTGAGGTAATCCTGTAACTGATTCAAGATCAACATCACTTTGGCATTTAGGAAGTGCAGCATGTGTGCTAAGAGCAGTATCATATAGAAATAAAATGCTTTGCAGTGGTAATCCCATGCTGCTGCCCTGCAGACTTTTTGGGATGTCTCCAGGTCACAGGGGTGGTGGCTGGGGCTCTGGGGCTCCAGCGGGTCGCCCGGGCTGGGACAGGAGAGCCCAGCGCTCCCAGCAAGCAGCCCCGCTGTCAGTGCTGCAGCAGACAGCAGCCTCCTGGGACATCCTCTCTGTGGCAAAACTTTCCAGACTGGCTGTATTTTTATTATATTAACATTACAGATAAGAGCAAAGCTTTTGTCTTTTAGGGCTCAGTCCATGTCCTGAAGTTCAGGTCTGGATCTTGGCTTTGCTACTGGTCAGGGACGTTATCACCCTGAATTTTCATCAGGAAACTTCTCTGGGTTTTTTACTCTCATTTAGAGCTAGTACGTGCCACAGCCAGGTGTAAGCATCCGCATGGGACATACGTGGTACATACTACCACAGCCCCCAGTAGTACCACGCAAGTATCCACACCCACCAGTGACTCCTAAACCTGGATAGTGCTGGCTTTTCTACACATTGAAACAAAAGTGTATAATGAATGTAGGTGGCATCAGAACCTGTCCTTTGGAGGACAAATAGGTCAGCCCAGTAGAGGTTAAATCATAATATAATTCGTCCATCCACTCATGCATGCACATCCCACTTAAAACTCTGCAGAGCAAGGGGAGCACCATGTTGTCGGTGCTTTCCCCTCTGGCCAGAATGGCATTCACATTGTAGTATTATATACAGATAATTATAGCATGTATCTTTTCAGAACAGTTTTCATAAGCAAAGAAATTGCAGGAATGGTATTATTCATCACATGCAAGCAGGCCATTCCCTTTTCTTTCAAAATACTCTATTTAGAAAATTATTCAGCAACTTTGCCTGAGTTCAGTGATGCTGCTGCAGTCGTTTAGCTTGTTTTGTTTGATTTGGGTTTTATTTGCTCAGCATATACTGCTTATGACCCAGGTTCTCATTTGGTAAATACTTCTGTGATGAAGTTCACTTTTGGGATGTACTTAGATCTCTTTGTAGCAAACAAGGATTTGGTCCTGTATCTCTTTGAGCAAACAAAAAATTGTGCATGAAAGGGAAAGCTCTTATATGGTAGTCTGGCTGATACACTGATATGACTATACATATACTGTTGAGATCTCAACAGAAGCAACCCATTTTCTTTTCCTCTCTGAATCTTAACTAACATCTCACCTACATCTATTTACAGTGTGGAGGATGTGATGAGCCTGCTGGAGGGACAAGTGGGTTTGCATGTGGCTTAAGACACCTTTGGTAGAGAGCCATCGAAGTTTCCCCCCTCAAAGGGGAAGAAAGTAGGTCCTGGAGGAACAACCTGAAGACTCTTAAGAGCTCATTATGTCTGCATTTCCCTCTGCAGCTTCACAAGCTGGCGAGCTCCTTCTTCTGGTTATTTGCTCCTGCCCCCTTGCTGTCCTCAGAGCAGTTTCCAACGCAGCGGTTCATGGGGCACCACAGCGAACCAAACTGGCGAGCTTTCCCGAGCTAAAAATACCCTCTGTCCATTTATTTATTTATTATTCTACATTATTTGTTTCTTGGATCAACTCTTAGGCATGGTTCACTGAGAGGCTCCATGGGAGAGCAAGAAGGCGAAAAAGAAGAGTAACCATGGCCTCCGTCTGCTGTATCAACCCTGACCTAGTAAGCAGTGAAAAAGTCTGTGTTTCTCGGGATGGCTGAGCCAAGTTCAGAGCTCCAGCACTTGTCCGATCCCAAGGGAATCACATTCAAGTGTGTGCAGTTTCTCCTAGGGCTTGTTTCCGTAAGCTGGACTGTGCAATCCAACCAGTGCCAAGCTGTGTGGGGTCGATGGTGGGTATGGGTGGCCAGGATGCCACCACCAGAGAAGGCTTCTCCTTTCACCTGTTCTTCAGTTCAGACGTAGCATAAATGCTGCAGCTTTTGCATGGGGCCTGTCTCAAGTACCAGGGCAGATCTTTGCTGCTGTTAACACCAGAGATGCAGTGAGAGCATCAGGCCATTTGTAGACCCTGAAGACCGTAACAGGCTGACTCACATGTCTTAATTTCAGTGAGCACTCTAAACTGCGCCTGTTCCTGCATTGTATTTGAGTGCATTTCAAAATCACACCTGTTTTAGAGATCAGATCCAAAAATGCCTAAAATGAGCATCCGAGCTGAGGTTTTGAACTGTCTGAAAATCTTTTATTACTGACTTTATCCTAGGTTGGAGAATACCATTGTTTCAAATTCAAGATGACCTCTGGGAGGACTCTCTGACTTTCCCAGTCAGTTCAAAGCTGCTTTACCCCCATCCTCAACAACAACACATTTTCCAGGGCAGACCAGCACATGACAATATTTCTAACTTTCTGCGTTCAAAATGCGACCACTCCACAGAACAAGACCCCTCCTGTGCCTCTGGCTAGTAATTTATGGTCCTTGTACTTGAGGCAGAAGGCAGCAAATGCAGATTTTAAGCATGAACACATTGGAACAGTTAAGTTTGAAACTGGAACAGAAAATCCTGCTTAGAAATTTGTTTGTTACAGGAATTCAAGGCAAATGTAAAAAGGGTCATTTTCTACACTTGAGGCTCATGTAGTAACAAGTGGCTTAGATGGTGTAATCACAGCCCCTATTAGACTGTCCCCATTTACTAGCAGTTGCCACTCTGATCCCAAACACCATAATGTTTATCTAGACATATAATGAGAAATAACTGAGGAATGTGAGTGAATAACCTTGCTTTAAACACAGACAAAGAGTATTTAATCTGTTATCACTGTAGCTCCTTAATGGTGATCCCTGTACTGAGAAGTAACATATGTTCAGCGAATGGTTTTAGCAATTGATAACTGTGTTTTTATCACTGCTTATTAAGTTATTTTTCCTACAAATAAAACATCAGTTGTCCGGTAAATCTTCAAAAGGTGTTGTCTTATGTTACTAGCACCAAAACGTCTTCCCAGCTTTGTCAAGAGTCTTTGTTATTTGCTTTGCAGCACCCCACACAATGGTGTTTCAGTTTGTGACTGGTGCTTCTAGGAATTATGGCCCTACAAAAGTATCATTTCATTTATTATTTTCTCCAAGTTAAAAGAATGCAATTCTTCCAGTGCGTTGTGGAAAGCCATGAGGTCGGGCTGGTGTTGCATTATAGTGATGATGAGATAAGGGCCTCCATTTGCTCCCACTGAAGAGCAAACTTGGGCTGAAGCTTTCCACCTGGAAGGTGTGAAGTTTTTTACCATGTTGCCTTCTGTATCATTCTCTTTTCCTCTGTGTTAGCATAACTCGGAGATGTTTTAATTTTGGCTATGTAGGGATAGTCCAGGGGATGACTGGATGGCTACAGAGTTTCTGGGGCTTGTGTGTGGTGTTTTTTTTTCTTTAAAGCAATTTGCATTTTGCTTTTTCATTGCAATCAGATGTAGTACTGGTGATAACTTTTGTCAGTTACTCTAGGTTTGGTAAAGCAGAGTAATACAATTTCAGGTGGGGGCAAATTTTTCCATCATGCTGTTATAAATGTTTGTAATCTCAGTGGTGCTCTCTGCAGCACCACTTCCTTCCCCACCAGCAAAGCAGGCGTAGGTGGATTTGTGTGCCAAAGCTGAATATGCCAGGAAATCTCCTGAATCTATCATACTCCCAATATGTCAGAGTGGCAAGAACTGTGTGAGCCCTGGAGGTTCAGTTTGCTCTTAAAACCCTACTTGTAGCTTGAGGGGTCCTGCAGGAAACCCCCACTCCCTCCTATGGAGCTTCCAAGGAGACCCAGTGCCTCCCAAACTATTGTAAATGGGTCCTCGGGGAGATCACCTTGCCTTTGGTGATACTGAGCAGCAGTACGTGGCAGGGTACACTTTCAATAGTGTTTGATGGCACAGAATCAGTGCCCTGTCCTCAGGAGCTGAGTTATGTTTGTGGTACAGAAAACCTAGTGCTACTGATGTGTAAAAGCATCATCTTGGGAGGGGTTATATAACAGAAAGTGACAGAGGGTTATTCCAGCTCTTAATTCTGGTACATGTCTGTGCTTGGGAAATGTTGCATGCTCCCTACGCTATTGCCATTATCATCAATCAAGATAATGTTCTTGTTTCTTACACATCTGTGCTGATTCTTCACTTATGGTGGTGCTTGTAAAGATGGGTGGGCAACAAGTCTTTGCCTTGTACTTATTCTTGTTTCCTTCATGGAGTTTTCTTCTTTCTTCCACAGTTTGTCAAGGGACAAATAACAAGCTGACTCAGCTGGGACATGTGGAAGACCATTTCACCAGCCTGCAGAGGATGTACAACAACTGCGAGGTGGTACTGAGCAACCTGGAGATTACATACGTGGAGCACAACCGTGACCTTTCTTTCCTGAAGGTTAGTGTTCTTGGCCAGTGTGGCTTTCCCTGCTAAAGAAATCTAACTGCATTTTTAAAGTGCAAAGGATCAGCTACCTGTAAAATTCTGTGGTGATCCAAAAACATAGCTAGCTGATGTCAGAGAAATTTCAGGTCACAGTCTCAGCATATTTGTAGGCTGCAGGATACGCTCAACCCTACTATACTAAATCAGGTACTTTGAGAAAGAGCTTTTCAAGCACCTGCCAACCTATGCTGGCTGCCATGCAAGTGGGTTTCTTCTTATTTACAAATATTATTACATCCTTATGCATTGCCTCACTTCTCAGAGGTTCCCCACCAGCAGAGACCAGGTGAGGGGTACGGGTCTGTTCTCCCGCTGCCAGACTGCCACCAGTGGCAATAGCGTCGCACTTTAGCTTATATTTTTTAAAGAAGGTGGTTTACATGCATTGATTTTGGCACGCCCAGTTATCAGACTAGAATGTTTTCAAAGAAATAAGCAGGAGAGGAAGAAGTTTTTTGACATTAGTGTATGTCTGGTATCAAGAGCTCTTGTATGGAAGATTTGAATAAACAGGTCAGTCTGCTGGATTTAGAGGAGTAACCTCTTTGTGTGAGCTTTCCTCCTCAGGGAACAAAGGGAAAAAAAGCATTTAATTATAGTAACAAGCAAGAACATCAGAAAAGAGATGTTTCAGACGTACGGGTTACAAATATGATGGTATATTGCCATTTTTCTTTCCCAAGCACAACTTGACCATGTAGCCCAGTGTCCCCAGGAACATAACAGGTCTCCTGAAAAATCACCGGTGGTCTTCACAGAAGAGAAAAATATCCTAGGTAGTAGTCTGAGGGTTTCTCATTTACAGTGATTTCAGTACAAGGCAGGAATTAACCTACATCCAGGAACAGTGCTTCACTTGTCTTGTTGTCCTGTAACTATTCAGTGCTTGAGAGAGAGGTGGTTACCTGCTTTTTTCCTCTGCTGAGCATTGGACAATCCACTAGGAAAGGGGCTCAGAAGAGAGAGTGTAAAAGCCTCAATCAAATAGCATCTTTGTGCTGCCAGTTGTTGGAGGGCAAGTATTCAGGGGAAGCATCACACTTGGTTGCCATATCATACATGCTTGCCCTGTTCTGCATCCCCTAGGCAGCTCCACTTGCCCTTGCTTGCAGACAGAACAGGGTAAGCTGGACCTTTGGAATGACCCCCTGGTAGCTGCTCTAAGGGCCAGTTTATACCTGCTTAGACAACAAAGTTTTCCACCTAGTCCCTTCTTGTTCTTGGATTTCTTTATTTTTTAATGAGATTAAGTGGTTTATCATTCCTTAAAATTGAGAGACAGTGGATTGGAAGGGTGGGAGGAGGAAAGCGACTCTTATCAAGAGTAGAATAGTGTTATGGATTAAGCACCTTGTTTCTTCTGTTCTCTCAGACAATACAGGAGGTTGCAGGCTACGTGCTCATCGCGCTTAACATGGTGGATGTCATTCCCCTAGAAAATCTCCAGATCATCCGAGGCAATGTGCTGTATGACAACTCTTACGCCCTGGCAGTTTTATCTAATTATCACATGAATAAAACCCAGGGACTCCGAGAGCTGCCAATGAAACGGCTATCAGGTGAGACAAGGGCAAGAGGTGGAGGCACCTGTAAAGCAAACTTCAACTTTAGGTTGTTGGTATCAAGATCTGACTGAAGATCTCCTCTCAAAGTCATATGCCATCAAATCCTGTTTTAAAACCAAGGTTTTTAATGTAGTTTCCCAGTTTCCTACTTGCTTTCCTGCTAGCCAGCCTTCTTCAAAAGGTGATGAAAGTTCGTAATTTTCCATTGCAACAAGATCCAGAAGATCCAAAGCATCAACAGTATGGTGAGATTTATTTGTGTCCCCCCAAATGGCAAAGAAGTATCCACTTGTTATTTTGCATTATTTGATTCCAGCGCATACACGTCAGTATTTTCTGTTAAATTCCAGTGGGAGCTGGTGGTATGTAAGTTAGGGTCTTACACAGTCTCTGGCTGACAGTCTGTCCTGTTTCGGCTGGGATAGAGTTAATTGTCCTCCTGGTAGCTGGGGTAGTGTTATGTCTTGGATTCAGTATGAGAAGAAGGTTGATAACACAGTGATGTTTTCAGTTGTTGCTAAGTAATGTTTAGACTAAGTCAAGGATTTTTCAGCTTCTCATGCCCGGCCAGCGAGAAAGCTGGAGGGGCATAAGAAGTTGGGAGGGGACACGGCCAGGACAGCTGACCCAAACTGGCCAAAGGGGTATTCCATACCATGTGACGTCATGTCCAGTATATAAACTGGGGGGAGTTGGCCTGGGGGGGATCACTGCTCAGGAACTAACTGGGGATCAGTTGGCAAGTGGTGAGCAATTGCATTGTGCATCACTTGTTTTGTATATTCCAATCCTTTTATTATTATTGTAATTTTATTATTGTTATTGTTATCATTATTAGTTTCTCCCTTTCTGTTCTATTAAACTGTTCTTATGTCAACAGTAGAGTTTTACCTTTCTCCTTCCGATTCTCTCCCCCATCGCACTGGGTGGGGGGGGAGTGAGTGAGCGGCTGTGTGGTGCTTAGTTGCTGGCTGGGGTTAAACCACGACACAATCTCTGGCTGTGCACACCAACAGTGCCATCTCTGCTGAGTGTGGTGGCCTCTGGAGCTGGGACCAGGCAGAAAGCCACATGTAGTAGCACCTTGGTGGCATCCAACAGCAGCTGACCCTTCAGACCCCATCAGTCTGAGCCTGGCGTTAGTTGTACCATCAGGAGTGCTGGTGCCATGCAGGTTGTCCTTTTCTGTCAGCATAGCATGACTGAGAGGAAGAAATAAGTGTTTTATTTCCCTTTCTTTAGATCAGAGACAGAAGGCTTAGGCAGGTTGCTTCACTTACCAGTTTTTTTCCTTCCATGGCAGAAATTCTCAATGGAGGTGTTAAAATCAGCAACAACCCCAAATTGTGCAACATGGACACTGTTCTTTGGAATGACATCATTGACACGAGCAAGAAGCCTCTCACGGTGCTTGAATTTGCAAGCAACCTGTCTTCTTGTGAGTATTAGCTTACCAAAATGCTATGCGCTCCCCCATTTCAGAGAGAAGAACGAACATCCCATCTTTCATGTGGTGGGTTTCAGGTCCACCAGTTCCTGCATGCAGGGCCACCAAGCCCTGTTCCAAGGGAGGTCCTTTCATTTCTTCACTGCTGGCTGAAGATGTAATTTTTCATGGTGGTTAGGTCCTTAACTCATAGTTCACTGAAGTTCTTTGGAAAGCTTCTCTTGGTTTCAGACAGTACCCTACGTAAGTGTTCTTCAAAGACAGCTCAGAATAATGTGCAGTCATTTGCTTTCCAGCAGTCTTCTGTTTACAATATAAGGCTTCGGTCTAGAAAACCCATATGGGTACCTTCATGGAGTTACTGTGGGACTTAAAGCCTTTTTAGTGCTAAGGCCCAAGCTGAGTGCCATAAAACACTGGTGTTTTGGGCTGCACAGATTATCCTTGCAAAATTAATGATAAACAGGCAGATAGATCTGATGCTTTAGATCAGGAGGGAGATGAACTTATATTTAAAAGTTTGTGTAGCATATGCTCTGAGCGGGCTCAAGCTAATCCTTCAGCCTTATGAGTCCCTTGTAAAATCCCCAGTCATTTCATGTAAAGGAGAGTTTATTTTCGTTTCTGAGCATTTCATTTCTGGCATGGTAAATTGGCGGAAAAACGTATTTTCTTTATCTTCTTCCAGTTGCGTAACTGCCTGAGAGCTAATAGCCAACTCTGTGTTGACATATTTTTCTGCAGAGCCCTAGCGTAATCAAGGGATTGCAAACGATACAAGTCAGCAGAGGAGTTTGGCTCTAAACACCACAGAAATGTTAACCTTTCCCTTTTCAACTTTAAAAAAAAAAAAGTTCTTTGGTCGCACACCAAATCAATCAACTCTTGGACAAGTATTGGCGTTTGTTCAGCTATTTGATGGGCAGTAGAGGGGCGGGAGAATCATGTGTTGTTAGCAGGAAGAATCATTCTAGTAGGAAATGCCTCTTAAATGCAGTGAATTCCAGATTAATCTACTTAGCCATTTATGGTTTTAATAACAATCCCATAATCTAAAATAAGTTGTTTCTCTGGGACTTCGCTTGTCATTAAGAGAGAGAAAAAGAAAGAGAAGAGTAAGGAGGGATGGTTAGGAAAGAGCCCAGCACTGAACCTTCAAGGTCAGGCAGGGTGTCTGTCCATCCTGCCACCTCTCCACCGATTGTCCATCTGCTGCGTAGTCCCATGCCGAGGAAAATTTTTGGCAAAGGGCGGGAGGAGGGTGCGAAGCAGACAAGTCGAATTACTTTGTGGTCAGAGCAGCTGGCAGTTGCCTGCGAATCCAGTTGGGTTTGTTTTCTTTTTCGAGCCACGTTGTTCAGAAACATTGATTTACATGTGGCCTGTAGCGAACAGCTGGCACATGCCCGGCCGCAAGACGGCGGTGACTTGCCATTGCATGCAAACTTCAGCAGAAGGGCCAGCCGGGCAGTAGCTGAGATTCCTGTTCCTGGGAAAAATACGCCTCTTTCGTAAGCTAGACTGGCTGGGTATTGTGCTCGCTTGCTCAAAGGTGTGGAGAACTGCACGTAGGAAATCAGAGGTGAACAAAGGATAAGGATATTATGGTCCAGCTTTCAAACTTTTTGAGCACTGGTATATAGGTGCTTCCTCCCCTGATTTATCAAGAAGGAAAACTCAAGTCTTTGTTTTCTGTAACTCGCATGATGTTGTTGTTGTCCATGTTTATAAAATATAATACTCTGCTCATGTGTTTTAGGTCCCAAATGCCATCCGAACTGCACAGAAGACCACTGCTGGGGCCCTGGCGAACAGAACTGCCAGACATGTAAGCCTGCAGATTAAGAAATCTTGTGTGCTCTGACATACTAAATTTCTATCTACCAAAAAACTAACACACCAAGCACCAATCGATGACATGTATTTCACACTTGGCCTTCTCTGCATCTCTCTATGCTGGGCTGGGGCTCCTTGAAGCACACCACGGACGGACGTGGCCTGCTTCCCACTCTGCAGAAGTGCAGTCACGGCGAGGACGGCCATGCCCGCTCCCCTCAGGTAGCTTCATTTCTGGAGGGGAAACCTCAAGGTGGTTTGACTTGGGCCTGGAATTCCCTGCAGATGTGCTGTTCCTTCAGAGGCAAAAGACTGCAGCTCTCTCCTGCTTTGAAAGCTGTCACCCATAACTTTCTCCCATCTGCGCTTGAGAACATTTATTCCTTAAGTCATTTTACCATATAAGTTAGAACGCATTAGCTGCATGGTGAATTGTGTGCCTTCCTGCCTTTTCCCACAGAGCCACTCTGCAGGCCAGTTAACGATACTTTGGATTAATTTCTACTATTAGAAGCAACAACGTAACTTGTTTTTTGCTGGCTTTAATTCCTCTTTTTGGAATGCCGGTGGCTTTCTTTTGTAAACACAAGAGATGTCACCTTCATGTGGGTAATCACACTACTCGGAGGATCTTTGGAAGGCTCTTAGAAAATGTGTAGCCATTTTTTAATTTGTAAGTGGAGATACTTGGCATCGTGAGGTTGTTCTGTTTGGCTGCCTGTGCTTTACTGTAAAAATTTGCAGGTAGGATGTTTGCCTGATGTTAAGAGAGCAACAGAAACGCCCATTTAGAAGTGCTTGAGATTTTGCAAGGCCTTATTTTTCCTCAAGTAAAGGTTGAGGAGGAAGACCATTTCAACTTTTTTGCTGCTTCATTATTTCCTTTTTCTGTAATAAGTGGGGAAATGCATTGTTTCTGATTCTTTGTTTTGTGTAAAGTTCAGTGGAAAGACTGCTGATCTAAACACAACACAAATGAAAGCAACATCCTATCTTTGGTTTTCCATTACAAATAATCACCTAAACCTAAGTTTCTTGCTTGCAAGTATCAGGCCAAATCTGTATGGCTTCTAGATCTTAAGGAAAAAGGAACACAGAGCTTTTCTATCCTCATTTAGTATAAGGTTTAGTTTTTTTCGGTCAGCTCTGCAGTTCGGCTCTTGAGGTGGCCAGTGGCTGTTCACACAAAGCGCTTCCCAGGTTGATCCCTGCAGTTGAGGCTGCACAGCTGTCCCAGGGGCTTCCAAAACCTCAGATCTCAGCTCTGGAAGCTTCCAGCATTTACAAACTGTTGCTGGCTTCAGGAGGATGACTACGAGTGCATAAAATGAAACCGTTTGCAGGCTCTGGCTCTCCTCTCCAGGCATTTGAGAATCTGGCCAACTGAAAATGTATCCCACATTTCCATATGTGGGAAAGTTTGGGATGATACGTATCTTTCTCCTTCAACGAACGTGGGATATTCTGTATGAACTATAAACGTTTGCCATGATATATGTTTCCAGCAGGAAGCTCAAGTCAATAGCTATCAAAGTGATGAGCTGTTTTACTCCCTGGTTGATGCTTATGGAAAAAAGATATCAAAATGCTGTTAGTGTAGAACAATGTTCCTTTTATTCCCCTGTTTCTAGTTGAACGAAGGAGTTGCTATCAGAGAAGCTTATGCATATTGTGGAAATTATCTGTTTCCTTGAAAATACAATATCTTGCTTAAAGGCCTACAAGAAAAATGAAATAATCCAGTTTGGATACAAAAATGTGTAATGAAAAAAAGATAGGAAATGTGATTTTTAAAAAAATCACAGTTATATATACCCTGTAGCAGGCTACATTTTCCAATAATTTTCTGTTAATTAACAACCATCTGTTTTGGACTTACAGGAATTCCTGATGATATTGTAACTCATTTTCCCAACTGCGAAGTTGGTAACAGTTACTGTAGTGCAAAGCAGAAATGCTCAGTGTGCTGTAATGCAGCGAATTAGCCATCGGGTTTCTCCGAAGTTTAATGCCAGGTTCTGTGGATCGGTAATTTTTTTGTAGAGAACAAACAATCCCATTTGGGGTTTTAATGCTAACCATTAATTTCTGAGGTTTTTTTAATTGTTCTGATTATTGTTTTCTCTGCTTTGATATTCAAATGGAGACGATTTCCCAATTCTCAATGAAATGTTGCAGGCAGTTTTTGCTTCTCTGCAAAAAGCTGAATCAGGGCCAGTTCTTCCTCCAGGTTGCTGCACTGGTGCAAACCCTGTGGGAGTTGAGTAATGAAGATAAAACTTGGCCAAGGAATTGAAGCCTAAAGAAAAAATAATACAATATGCATATGAAATCGGTTTGCTAAGTAGTCTCCTCTCTCTACACAAATTTCAGAAATATTTTTAGTGCATTGAAGGGATCCTAACACCACACCAACAATGTACGGCTTCCCGTTATAGTACAGAGTCCTGGCAGTCCTCCCGTCGTGTTGTTTTTCCCAAAGCTAGCATCAATAATAGCAGATTTTCTCAACAAAATGGAGCGAGATCCTTCTCTGTTGCCCAGCTGTAAGATGCAATGACTCCACAGAGTTTTTCTTGGTTTAGGCATTGATGCCACAGGGGCCTGGATGCTCTTTCTAAGCAGGACATGGTTTGCTGGCTGGGACCAGAGCGCTTAGCACCTCGCAAGAGCCAAGAGAATTACGGCCTGAACAGAACCCCTTCTCGCCAGCACCCACACCAGCTCTCGGCTCTCCTGAGCTTTGGCCTTATATGAGGACAGAATATGCATCCCATGGGGAAAATCTAGCACAGATCTTGCACCAGACTTTTTCTCCATATTTCTTGATCTCATTGCAGCAAGTACAGCTTAAATGTTCTTCATTCCCGATGTTTTTCCTTTTTTCTTGTGTCTTTCAGTAACGAAAGTCATCTGTGCCCAGCAGTGCTCTGGCCGGTGCAGGGGAAAGGTGCCCAGCGACTGCTGCCACAACCAGTGTGCTGCGGGGTGCACGGGGCCTCGGGAGAGCGACTGCCTGGTAACGATGCTACACCACCACCATAATTGCTTAAATCCCTGGCACAGCAAGGCAGGCTTTCAGCTGCCTGTCCTCTAGCCTTCTTCCATCTGAGAAGGCCTCTGAGAGATGCTGATGTGGAGGGTGCTCCGGGGCTTCCCTGCATGGGTGGTCAGCGGGAGGGAAGAGGACCTGAATTTCACAACACCCTTAGCTGGTCTTTACTGACTCTGCAGGGGGACCTTCCTAGCACATGCCAAATCAGCATGAGTGCTTCTGAGAGCCCAGTGAGCTCAAAGCTGTTGCAGAGCAGCTAAGTGTTTGCTATAGGGTGACTTCGCCACATAGGCAGGTCCCCAGGTCCTCAGCTGCTGCCACGGTGCAGTCGTTTTCCATGCCAGCACAGCTTTGCCTTGTGCTCCTTAGCCCTAAGCAGTAATAATCTAGGTTTACTAAAGCAAGAATTTGTAAGGGGAATAAGATAGGATGGACCTTCACTTTGTTTGCATTTCACCGAACTTCAGACATGAAATCAAGGTTTCTGGTTTTCACTTGCCCCACAAGCACAGTGTTTGGGGGACCCTGGGCCAGCAGAGAGAGAAGGAGCAAATGGGGGAAAAAAACCATCCCATTGCTTTTCTACAAGAGTTTCAGAGGGTTGGTGCATGCTGTGGTTTTAGCTCTTCCCCATGTTTGCACTACACTTCATTCTGAATTAAGTGACACCTGAGTAATTGCCGCAGAAACCATCCAGTCTGGGTTTTGTTGTTGTTATCTGTATTCCTGGTCCCCTTATAAACTGCATGGCTATGATGCCCTTACTGGCTCACAGAGAAGACAGTTACTCTCTCTCATCTTGAACGCCGGGGAAGAAAAAAGAGGAGAAGAGAGTGATTATTAATTTAATGCAGAATTAGACTGGAAGAACCAACTTGTCTTTCATAAATGCCTGCTAAATTGTTCATTGCCTGCAGCCAAATATAATGGCTTCAGTTTAATATTTAGCCAGAAAAGTCAGTAATCGGCAGGAAAGGACTTGATTTGATTTAGGTTATTAAAAAGCGGCCAAGAAAAGTACTGTTTTTCTTGATCTGGTTGCTGCTTGTAGGGAAAATTCTTCTGTCTAAGGCATGCAGATTCACTCCTGTTCCCACGTGAATCCCAGCAGCTCTCCACCAGAGTGCCAAGGTTTCTTGTTCAGAACAAGAAAACCTCATGTTGTCTCCTTTTTTTCAAATGTTAAAACTCGATTGATGCAACCTTTCACCTTCAAAGCACGAGGGACCCTCCCTCTAGCTGCTTAGGGTTTCCATTAGAGCCAAGCAGGAAACAGATGAGCCCATCAGAGTGTTTTTAAAGAGCTCATATAAAACCATTGTCACTTTTTAAGGAGAAGGTAGTTTAATGGGTGCTGTTGTTCAATGGCAGGCATGCCGCAAGTTTCGGGATGATGCTACATGCAAGGATACGTGTCCCCCCTTGGTCCTGTATAACCCCACCACTTATCAGATGGATGTCAACCCCGATGGAAAATACAGCTTTGGAGCCACTTGTGTGAGGGAATGTCCACGTAAGTTCATTTGAGGTTGCATCCGCAGAGGAGGTGGGGAGTTGGAGCAAGGTGGGAAGGGACCTGTGTCATCCCTCTGCATTATGGCCAAGTGAAAAAGCACTTTCTTGTTCTCTTCAGCTTCCTTGAGAACCGGGAACAGGTGTCAAAAATGACAGAATAGCTGGTAAAGAAGACAGCCTCTTCAAACTGTCTGCATCCATCACCTTCCCTGATTTTTAACCATTAAATTTTGACTTCTGAAGATTTTTCTCTTGATGGAGAGAAAAACATCTTATGAGAATCATCAAAACAACAGCCATATGGGATCAATTCTGTGGATTACCAGAGCAGAATCAACTCTTAGCTGGTTCTTAATTAGGACTGGTAGAAAGTCATTGGTTTAAACACTCCCTCTAAAAAGCCTGTGATCATTGCTTCCTCTACAGATACTTGCTTTTTCTTTCACTCTGTTCCATGTCCATGTTTTTTCAACCCATCAAGTCTTAAATGTAAGAGAGGGTTTACCATACAGAACAGGTATCCCTTTCTGAGGTTGACAATTGCCCTGCCTGGCCCTTAGCCTGAAAGAGTGAGTGAAGGTGAGGGATGAGAAATGCTGTGTATTGATCCCAATTATGCCACTTCTGCACAGCCTGACCTTGGCAATGTTGTTTTATCCTTCTGTGACTGTTCTCCTCTCTGTAAAATGGTGATAGCACTGTATGTCTATCTACCTTCAAAGGATGTTTGTGAGAATTAATAATTAATGCCTGTACTTCACTAAGTATGCCAAAAGTTCAAAACCCCTTTTTCTTCCTAGTATTGCAGTGCCTGCGTAGCCCCCAATGCATCCCACTTGCATTTCAAGGACCTTTGTATCCTTGTTTTTTCCAGACAACTACGTGGTGACAGACCATGGCTCCTGTGTTCGCTCGTGCAATACTGATACTTACGAAGTGGAAGAAAACGGTGTTCGGAAGTGTAAAAAGTGTGATGGGCTATGCAGCAAAGGTATAGAAAGCATGGAATAAACCAGTAAGGCTTTGAGATTATAGGTAACTTATTAGAAAAAGTACATGGAGTTCTGAGCTTAATTAAGTACAAATTCAACATAAATATCCAGTGATAGTTTGGAGATCTGACAAGGGGGTTGATCAGGAAACATGACTGTGGAGCATGCTTTCCAACTGGGATACACCACAAGTACAGTGGATAAACTGTGCGTTATGTGTATCTTGCACATCAGCCTTCTCCTTCGCTTGTCCTTCCCAGTATCTCATCAAGAGGAATAATATGAAAATGGGACAAAGAGGGAGAAGTGCATGTGCCAGAGCCTGCGTGCAGAGATGCTCGAACCCGAGCTGCACAGCCAGGCAGGCAGGAAGAAGTTATCCTGTGGTGCTTTCTGAAAAGCAAAAGTAGGCAAAAGATCTATGAAACTCATCTTACAGTGGTAGGTTTGACCATATGGGAGTGCTTTCTGGCCTAATGGCATCTCCATGTTTATTCCCTTCCATGTGATTGGGCTTCACTCTTCTTCCCCCGCCTGACTTTTGCATCTCCCTTTTAACAGTGTGCAACGGTATCGGAATAGGTGAACTTAAAGGGATCCTCTCCATAAACGCCACAAACATTGACTCCTTCAAAAATTGTACCAAGATCAATGGGGATGTCAGCATTCTCCCAGTTGCATTTCTAGGGTGAGTTGCCTGCTGGTCATTTAGCACTGGAGGAGAAGGGCTAGGGAGAAATTCAGGCTGAGCCATTCTTTTCCCAATTCCTCATTCTGTTTGTTTCAGTGATGCCTTCACGAAGACCCTACCCTTGGACCCCAAGAAGTTGGATGTCTTCAAAACAGTCAAAGAAATATCAGGTTAGCAATGAGTTTTAAGCTGAGGTGTTCTCTGACTGGTACTGCCAAACCCACAAAGGCAGACGAGGGAAATTTTTTAAGCACATGAAGAGAAATACAAGCGAACAGTTTCTGTCTCTGAGCTACCAGGGGTCACTCTTCGCAAAGGTGGTCAGCAACATCTCGCCAGCATTACACCCACATAACCCATACTGCTCTCCCATCCAAGGTGTGTGATTTGGCCAGACTATCCCTCCTGCTGAACTGTCAGCCCTAGCAAAGAGTAAAAGCAGAAGAGATCCTCAGCCACCCAAGAAGTATGTGGTGATGCAGAGGCGTGCCACTCTGGCTAAAAAAAGCCACGTGTGTTTCTATTTGTGGAAAACCTTTCAGCAGCTCCTTAGGGAAGCGTGCTCAGTGGCTTGCATCATCCTCATGGAGACACCCTCTCCAGCCTGAAGAGCTCTTCCTTGGGGTGAATGTATCTCCACGAGCACAAAGCAGCCAGTGGAGCGCTCGGCTGCCGTCTTGCACCAAGTATCAATTAAAAGTAATTTTCTTCAGCCCATTATAAAATGAGCATAACGTCAGAGCTGGGTCCACAGACGTGACTCCAATTCCCCTCTTCTTTCTCTCTTTTACCTGTCTGGCTCCCTTCAGGGTAGAAATGACTAATCCCAGAGCTTCATACAGCAGCCTGCAATTTCCCAAATTCTCCCCCTCCTCCTGAGTGCCTCGGCTGAGCAGGGAAATCTGCTTGCCTTAGCAAATCCACTCCGAGCGGCTGTCTGTTCTGCTCCGTTTCTGCTTTCTCTTCAGTTTTCCTGTTCCCTGAGGGCAGCTCAGAAATGGGACAGAGTGATGTCTTTCTCCCACAGCACTGGAGCCAGCAGCTTCTCAGCCAGGGTATCTGCTGGCAAGAGCCGTCATCACTGGTGGCTCGGTGTGGCAGGATGTGCGGCGCACCAACACACTCCTCTCTGACGCTCCTAAGGCCTCGTGCTGGGCTAAGAAGTAAACTGTTTATAAAATGGGGTTTAAAAATATCTCCCTGCTCCCTAAAATGTCATGTTTCACTTTGAGATTCTCAGATAAGCATAGGGAAAGCACAAGCGCCTTCTCCTGGTGCAGAAGGAGGTTCTGCTGCCAATAATGACCGTGGCGTTTTTTTTTGTTTGGGTTTTTTTTTAATCTTCTTTTCTTCATTTCAGGATTTTTGTTGATTCAGGCCTGGCCTGATAATGCTACTGATCTCTATGCTTTTGAAAATCTGGAGATTATACGAGGCAGAACCAAGCAACAGTAAGTACATCATGTGCCAGAGTGACTGTAAAAGAAACTGTGTTTAGAGATGCGCTTGTCTGGGCACACCAAGGCAACAAGCAGTGTGAGACTCAGGTGTCCCTAAACTGATGCAAAATGGGAAAAAAAAGAGCAGCATCTTTGTAGCAGCAGATAATGTGCCCTGTGTCGATGAGACCCTCAGCTCTGTGCTGCATGTGGAGGGCTGCCCTGAGCCTGCCCACCAGCCTGGAAGCGCAAGCAGGACAGAGAGCACTCTTTGCGGTCTGGGGCAAGTTCCGATGTGATCAGAAGCACTTTGGGGTTTGAGGTAGCTGGGCAGTCGGGGATGGAGACCGTGGCTGCCAGGCAGCATGGGCACCGGCAGTGCATCCAGCACCCTCCTGGGCTTACCCTGAGAAGAAGGATGGCTTGGTGGACCAGCACAGAATAATAGCTGCTCTACTTATGACCATTGTTGCGCTTCATTACTTGACAGAGCGCGCATGTCCTGCCAGTTTTAGCTTAAAAAGCCCATGCAAAACCAGATATGAGTATTGCAGTTGATTTACAATAGGTATGTCATGTACCAGCCATTAACTTCAGAGGGCTGAGCAGCATCTTGCTTGAACAAAATTCAGTGCACAGCAAGACACATTTGAAAATCAGAAGAAAAATGTGCTGAGTAAAACCCTGCTTACTAATTATCTTTCTTCCGTGTGTTTTCTTTTTGTCCATCTCCATTTTAGTGGCCAGTATTCCCTTGCCGTTGTTAACTTGAAGATACAGTCCTTAGGGCTGCGCTCTCTCAAGGAAATAAGTGATGGAGATGTTGCCATTATGAAGAACAAGAACCTCTGCTATGCTGACACCATGGACTGGCGCAGCCTGTTTGCAACTCAGAGCCAGAAAACAAAGATTATACAGAACAGAAATAAAAATGAGTGTGGTAAGTCAGCGCTGCCTTCTTGCTCCCCGCAGAAGCTCCTGCTGAAATACAAGAGTAATGTGAACAAGGCTTTTTTCTCTGTGTTCCCTTGGCTGCAAAATTCATCAGTGATACTGCTTTAATGAAGGTTGTGAGGGAAAAGTGGGAATTTTTTTTCCCACCAAGGGTGTGGATTTCATGGTGTCCAGCATATGGGAAGGAGCTGCTTCACTACTAAGGGCATAGTGAAGCCATGTAGGTTGAAGGACGCTGAAGCTAACCGCAAACATTGGACTTTTTTGACAAGGTTGAAGCTGTTGTTCAACCATGCTGCTGTTGACTGCAGTGGTCCCTGGGCCAATATCTAATTATTTTTCTTTGCAGAATATTAATTTGTTGTATTTTAGAAATTGATTGTAGAATCACAGAATGGTTTGGGTTGGAAGGGACGTTCAAAGATCATCTAGTCCAACCCCCCTGCCGTGGGCCAGGACACCTTCCACTCAACCAGGTTTGTCAAAGCCCCATCCAACCTGGCCTTGAACACTTCTAGGGATGGGGCATCCGCAGCCTCTCTGGGCAACCTGTTCTAGTAGCTCACCACCTATCATAACTATTTCTTCGTTATATCCAATCTAAATCTACCCTCTTTCAGTTTAAAAGAGTTGCCCCTTGTCCTGTTGCTACAGGCCTTGGTAAAAAGTCATTATAGGCCCTCTTTAAGTATTAAAAGGCTGCAGTAAGGCTCCCCAGAGCCTTTTCCTCTCCAGGCTGAAAAACCCCAACCCTCTCAGCCTGGTACTGGTTTAGCTTTATTTTACGGCTGTTAAGCTGTCACAGAGGAACTCATTCTTATTTCAAAAGGCCAGAAGTCACTCGTAGTTTCAGGCTTTGGGAATTAAGAGAAGCATGATTATTCCTCTTCCACACTGCCAGGACCATTCACGTCTGCTTTGGAACAGGTTGGAGAAACTGGCTGGTCAGAATGGAGTCACTGGCAGTGCTGGTTTTGCCCTCTGTCCTGCCTTGATGTTCATGGTTTTTCTTGTCTCTCTCTCCCAGCTGCTGCCAGGCACATTTGTGACCCCCTGTGCTCGGACGTGGGTTGCTGGGGCCCAGGACCCTTCCACTGCTTCTCCTGCAGGTTTTTTGATCGCCAGAAGGAGTGCGTGAAGCAGTGCAACATCCTGCAAGGGTAAGGTGTCTGAGGGGTGCTTGAGGTTTTGGCAATGATTTGGGGATTTTGGTTTTTAAAATGTGTTGTAGCTAGAAAGAAAGCAAAAAAAATAGGGTCTCTGGTTGCATGGGATTTCACTGGCTTTGCAGAGATGTATGTGAGCATGGTACCTAGCTAAGGTACGTCTCCTTCCCTGTTCAGCATTGCTTAGGAGTTTGCTCCTGCCACGGTGACTGCCGAGAAAACATCCCCTTAAGCCCAGGAGGAGACTCTCTGGAAGACTAAGGAGGCTAAGCCTTACACTTCCTTCCCATAAGAAATAAAGGAGCTTAAAGCCCCAGTGGAAATCCAAGCTATGCCTGTCATGTCAAGCACATCGGGTGAGAGCCGGAGCCATTTGCAGTCCCCGGGAGCTCAGTCACCCCTGGAGCCAGGGCTTCACTGCTCAGTAGGCTTCCTTATTGCAAAGGGACTCTTACATTTGCTCAAATGAGCGGCTTGTCCTTGCAGTTTGTAAAGTTGCAGCCAAGGGAGAATGAACTTTCATCCAAAAAGCACTGGGAGCAGCAATTTCAAGCAAAATTACTGCTTGAGCCTCACTCAGGCCGAAGGAAACATATCGCTGCCCGTGCATCAGGACTGCAGCTGGGTTTTTCAGTCAATTCAACAGGTGATGTAGGCAGGAAAGGCACATCTAGCACCGAGAATTACAGGATTTTTTAATAAGTCTTTCAAAGTTTGAATTCAAAAAATCATGAGTATTAAGCAAGTACTTGACAAGGTGCTGATGTCCCTGATGTTTATATCTCTCTAGCAACTTGCAGTTCAGCAGCTGTCTTTTTTGTAAGTGAATTCCCTCCAGGAGCTATTATGACCTGAAGGGCAGATCTGGGCATTTTTTGTATCAGATGATGGGTAGATTTAGTTTAATTAATAACACCATTACTTGAAGTGGAACAGCTTTATTGCTATTGAAACCATCTGTTCCCAACCTTCATATTTTAATGATTCATTGTGTGTTGTAGGGAGGGCATGAATTTAATTATCAGTGCATTGCTGTTTAACTTTCCTAATTATTATTTGGAGCCTTGGAATCACTTGAACTGTTTCTGCTGATCTCTCTGCATCACTACCATTTAAAAGCCCTTGGAAATCGTTGCAAATATTCTGTGTCGTTAGCTTAAAAGGGAAGGTAAACTAATTTGTAGTGTGCAATCTGGAGTGCCATGTGTTTCACCGTCAACCAAATTTCCCTTACTCTTGCCTACCCCTGGTTGCAATGAGCAAGTGCTACTGGTGTAGCCAGGAGGGTCCCCCATACCTCCTCCTGTCTCAGTACCATCATCCCAGTCTGTTTAAACTGGAAAAGTCAGAAAAAGGAGAGACGACCACAAATTATCACTCGCTAATCAGGCTGGGGTTTAATTATTTCTCTTTTTTTTGTTGCTTTCCAGGGAGCCAAGAGAGTTTGAAAGGGACTCCAAGTGCCTTCCCTGCCATCCTGAGTGCCTGGTGCAAAACTCTACTGCGTACAATGCAACCTGCACTGGACCTGTAAGAGCAGATTCAGCTTAGCAAACCTGTGCCTCAGACCGTGTATTAATACGTATTTCCTGTGTTGAGATAATCTTGAGGTCTCACTTACCCTTCTTGGAGATGGAGTGGAGGTGGTGGGGCTTAGAAGTCAAGATCTTGGGGCAGGGGAGCAGAAACAGGAGAGGGAACCTCAGGGTGTTATTTTTCTTTTGTGTCACCCATCATACATGTAATCCACAGTCACAGGCATTGTAGGGCCTTTCTTTTTTGTGTCTTTTTACACACACACACAAAAAAAAGGCTTACTTACGTATGTGATGATAAGGTAATTTGGCAAATATTTCAGGAACATGTAGCTACTGAACTGCCAAGTTGGCATGAACAAATTACATTTCCTTATTCAGAGAGGAAAAATGTTTAAAATAGGGGATTAAAACAGTAGCTTTTTAACCTTTTTTGAAAAGCCATGATAAATTTGTGATCAAAACCAGATGTTTACCAAAAAATATGCAGGAAGCAGTTTTTACTTAAAACCATGTTCCCTCCTTGAACAAGGTTACAGTCAAGACCTATGTTAAAGTAATTGCAGGTGTAAATTATGTTCAAAGAAAGGCAATCAAAACAAAACAATTGGATTTTCAAACTTGTTTAACTATTCCAAAACCATACAAAAGCTCCTTCTACAAAAGTCAATACAGTGTAGTCTTGCTAGTCATCCAGAGTCTTCCTGAATTTTGTTCTTCTTTAATTTTGAGAATACTCTTTTGTGTTACGAAATGTCCAGTTTGACAATGGTACAAAATGTTTTCCTTTTAATCAGATCAAACTCATATCTTAATTGTAAAACGCTAATTCTCATTGTTTTTTGGTAATTGAAATCAAATCTCCTGCTTCCGTCACAGATCCTCCTCTGTGCTACTTAACCCAACTCTTTGAACACCTCTTACCATCCCTTGCAGCCACTGAGGGTTCGACCCCTGCCCATCACCAGTCTGAAGAGTCACTGCTCAGTAATGTGAAGCATTTCCATCCTCCCTTCTAGCTTAGACCACCATGGCCTCAGAGATGTTATTAACTTTGTAAGCTCCTTTAGGGGGTTACCACCCCCTTGTTCCATATTTGCCCAGCATCCAGTAATCACTCTATTATAGTGGCCCTTAGACATTACAGTAATTAAAATAATCTTCTTATAGCATGTCTTACTGCAGTCTCACTGAAACTGGCACTATGGATCTGGTCTGGTTTTTCTTCATAGTAGAATTTGACCCAGAATTGCTGGTTCCCCTGCTTGAAAATATTTAGGGCATTCCTGGTGTTGTTATAGTCTGAATAAAACCAGTTCTGCCAAAAATGGCCAAAGGCAATGCCTTTAAACACAAACTAAGTGCTTTTCAAAGTAAAAAAACCCACATGGACACCTTGAGTTGCCTGCATTATCCCCTACTTCTCCCTAACAGAGGAAAGAACCCACGCTGAGAAACCAGGAAAATGATGATTTGAGGCCAGTACTTCAGGGAGGTGTCAGCAGGTCCAGGTCCATCATTTTAAATTGTGTGATGGTAGATTGCACCAGGCAGCAGCTGGGCCCTCTGCTTTTCAGCTTACCCCTTATCAAGGTGTCATTAAATCATGCCCCATTTTAAATGAAAAATTCAAGCTTTCCAACCAGGCAGAAGGCAGGGGGAAAAAAAGCAGCGACATTGAAACTCAAGAAAATATTAGCTTTAAACATCAGGTACTACCTTTTGTATGGTCAATCCTACAAGAGCAAATACTTGCAAGAATATGAGGTAGCAAGGTAATAAAACCAGATGATGCTGGCAGCTTCAAGCAGTGGAAGGCATTTAGATTTACTTTCTGAATTTCCTCCTGAATAGGCTGATGCAAGGGCATTATAAACAAGCTGTTTCTCTTTGTAGGGCCCTGACAATTGCATGAAGTGTGCCCATTTTATAGACGGCCCCCACTGTGTGAAGTCCTGCCCGGCAGGGGTTCTGGGTGAGAATGACACCCTTGTCTGGAAATATGCCGACGGGAATGCTGTTTGCCAGCTCTGCCATCCAAACTGTACTCGGGGGTGAGTAAAATCTTGGGCTGAATGGAGATGGCGGGGGAAAGAAATAAGGGAACAGCTTGTCTCGAGCTCTTTCTCTTCCTGACAGTCCCATTTCAAACCACTGAGAAGAAGAAACAGCAGAGAGTGAGGGAGGTCAGGAGTACACAGGTAATGTAAGCAGAGAGCGGCAGGCTTTGTAAATAGGAAGAGTTCAGTGGCACTTCTTCTTTACACAGAAGGCGGGGGGGGAAAGGAAAATGTTTTAGGGGGGTTGAAACAGGTTTGTTTGTTGATTTAAATAGGAAACTTCCTGGAATTTTACAGAACTCTCCCACCAGTGATGCACTTTTCTTTTTTTTCTCACCTGGCTTGGTGCTGGGTCCTCTGGTTTTGGGAGGAACATCAGTGACATCTGGTGGATGCTGGGCTCCCAGGGCCCATTTTTTCTCTGCACCTTTCATTTTTTAGGAGGGAAATCCCAGTGAGACACCACAGTATTTTCTTTTTTATCTTCTTTCCATATGCTAGCACTTGGTCTGAGTTGAAAGCCTTGCTTGCCTCCTGAGTATGGCTTTATTAATGGGCATCACAGTAAACCCAATCTTTATGAAGCATTTTTGTCCTCGTCTGGGGGCACACTTAAACTGCCACCTGTCATGAGCTGTTAATCGAACTGTATTTAACCTCCATGACAATAAGTAACAACTGTATCCTCTCTTGGTTTCCTACCTGCCAGGGACACGGGATGCACAGTAGAAGGTTTTAGGGTTTCAGACTTGGTTGTTGGACTGTGATGCTTTCAGAGCAAAAAAACCAGCCCACGTTTGCTGTCTATTCCTTCACAGGCCCCTGCCCTGTACCCTGCATGTCTGTCTGATCCAAAATCCTCTGTAATATGCCTGTAATACATGTTGCAAGACAGAAGTTATAACATATTCAGTCCACCCATCATCCCATTGTATATTAGCTAATTCAGCTGTCAGGTCACCAAAGAGCAGAGTGCACAGGCCCCCAGCTTCATGGAGAAAAGGAGATGAAGGGTTAAACCAGCAAGTAACAGCCCTTCCTAATGCTCGTAGTGAATTCAGTGCTCTGTTTTTCAGATGGTAGCTGTAACAGCCGTGTGGGTTTGCCATGATTTACGGCAGTGTCCCCTGTGTTTTGTTCCAGTTGCAGGCAAGGGTTATTGGGGCTTCCCATCACATGCCTGAGAACAAATGATCTCAGTTGAAAAGGGATCTTAATAACTTTGCTCTTTATTAATGACCTCAATAGTTCCTACTGATATGAACTGGCCATGGTGATCCAATATCCTTCTTCTAACTGGCCACATGGAAGTGCAGCTGATGACTGGAGCAGCGTAATGGGTAACCACATCTGAGCAAGGCTTTCCACTGTGTGGCCTCGGTAGTGAGATCAAACTCTAGACCCAAATGATTGTAAACATAGAGAACAATCTGCCAGACGTGGATGTAATGATGAGCCATGCGGTGGTTCTTTGTGCACAAGCAAGTTCCCAGAGCAGACTTCATCAGAAAAGTCAGTTCCTGCCTGTCTTTAGCAGTGGATGAGTGTACCACAGGAGTCTGCCAGGTGATGGGGGTAGGGTAAGGAGACATTTTTTAAAATTAGGGGTATCCAACATATAGCTCAGTGTATTTGCCCTGTGTTATTAAGGCAGAATATAAAAAGTTCAATTTCATCTCTTACATGAAAGAACTGGGCTAAGTTTGCCACAGTTAATATTGTGGACATGCTCAATGGCCCTGTTCGAGTTGCTGCCCAAATGTGGCAGAAGAAATAGGCTGTATCCCTGAAGGACTCAACAGAGCTAGAAGAAGGTACCGTTAGTATTTTTGCTTTACAGATGGGTCATTTGAGGCCAACGGCATTGACGGGTAGGGAGCCAGTGTCAGAGAAGTAATCTGGGAACGTGCGGTCTGGCGCAGCATTGTCCCCATGAAGACAATCAATCAGTAATGCCACTTACTTCTCTTCATGCCTTTCCCTTCTTATGCTGCGGGAAAGGGATCTGTTCAGCAGTGGGTGGAAAACATCTGTCTCACAAAGTTTTTGCATCCTTAGAAACCACAGTCTCAGCGATTTCTGCATGACAAGAAACAACAACTTCGTTTCTGTCTCTGTCCAATTTCACAGCTAGAGCCCGCAAAATCTTATCAGCATGATTAAGTGCACTGACTTCAATAGTCATGCAAGTAAGGGTTTCCAGGATCTGGCTTTGTTTTCCTTATTTGAAGAAGCTGCAAGTAAAGGGGACTTCTCTTCCCGGCTGAGCTTTGTCACAAACTTTGGTTTTTTACTTCAGGTGTGCTTACTGGTAGTGCAGTGCTTCTTTTGTACTGCTGTGAAGAATCCTATCTAGTCTCATTTTCTTTACTGAGTTGTTTTTTCAGCCTTCATTAAAAAACAGAATGGAGAAAGCTTTCGTCTGCTCAGCCCAAAAGACCCCTTCTCTCCCATTTCTCCTGTAATCTCTTGGGGATTTTGTACGCAAGCTTCCTGCTGCTCTGCCTCTAGTACAGCTGAGAAAATATGCTCCGATAAAAAGAGCAACATCCCAAAAGCCCTGGAATTACCACATTTATACCTCCAGCACCTAATGACACGCACCAGCTTAATTAATCTGCTAGGCATTTAAGGATTTGGTTTTCCCTTGCCACTCTCCCAGAGTACAGGAATTAAATTCAGCCACAGCCCCTGGAGTGGAAGAGCAAGGAGAGAAGCCACTACTGTAGTTAATAGCACTGGATGATGTGTCCTGCCTCCGCCATCGCTACCACCACTATGTGTCTTGCCAGTCTTCATATTAAATGACAGGGGATTTTTGCTGGGGGGGTGAGAAAGCAACCAGGGGTCCGAGAGGGAAGGTTGCAGCAGCACAGCGCAAGTGTGATGCCTTTGTCACACTCTGAAGGTTAATGAGAAGGAAGGGGCAGAGGGAAGTTTTTGTAAGGCTCCAAAAAACCCAATGGTTTTCCATTTCTTTTATGACTGTGAACTAGCTTAGGCTGTTATAGTGTGAGTCCCCTCTGAAGGGCCATAAATCATAGCAACCTGTCTGTATTATATCAAATTAGGAACTACAGGTCGAGGAGAAAGTTGTTAAAATCTTGATGGATTTGGGAAATAAATAGCTGTGTCTGCACTGGGATGAGTAATATTTACATAGACAGATGAAATCTGAGTTCAGGATGCAATAGTTTTCAGGGACTGTACACAGCACCAATTTTCCAATAAGTAGAGAAATATTTCAGAGACTACAACTGCCGCTGGATTCCAGCTGATATATCCATAAGATCTTGAGGCAGTTCATAACACAAGGTCACATTTCTCATTTTGCTTTCTGTAAGCAGGAGAAAAACGATTCAGGAATGGAAAAAGTGATTGTTTAGATTCCATAAAACCTGGGTTACTTATGTTAGGTGTCATCATAAAATTCCACATTAAGAAAGACAGTTATATTTAGTCCTGGATGGATATTTGTCATAGGCTTTGTTTCTTCTTTGACTTGTGAAATGAATCAGAAGCACAAGCTGATCTGTCATTTTCTTCCCTAACACCTTTTTACTTTATCCCACCAGAATTTATATTGATGGATTTGTGTGGGAAATAATTTTAAAAAAGAAGGGGACAGATGAAAATCTACACTTCTCCTGCTTCTACTTTCTGGTGTAGGAAAATAAGTGGTCGGTCATTCCTCAGACTGTAGATGCTATCCCCTCAGCCAATTTTGGGGTTTTTTTTGCTGTTAGGAAGCGCATGGAAGACTTGCCATCATAAAGTAGCATGGCAAACCAAAATTTTTAGGAAGAGTTAATCTGAGGGACCACAGTCACATTCTGAAATGAAGTGAGGTCTTTTAATTTCACATCCTTATTGGGAGAAACTGCACATGCTTTGTTGCATTAGCATGTAGAAATTCACATCCGGGTGGTAGAGCATGACAGGATGAGGTCTTGGGTCCTAGATCAGTTTTCTGTTGACCACCTGAGGAGAGAAGCCTGGTGCAAAGCAAGATACATCTCCTGTGACCATAAGCAAGCTGGTGGTTCTCTTCTGCCCGTGCAGCTTCTCTGTACTTAGTTACACAACTGAGCAAACAAACCGAGCCGCAGGCAGACAGGGAACGCTAACAAAGCTGGGCACCCAGGATCCGGGAACCAGTATGCACAGCCCTTCCAGCATGTCCAGGACACCAGGATGCACATTCTTGCATGGGAGCCCAGTGAACTCACAAGACCTTCCAGATGCTGGATCTTGGAGCACCGTGTTGGCCCAGAAACAAGGCAAATACACGAGGGAAGATCAGAGTAATGAAAACAAACAAACAAACAAAACCCAATAAAATGAGTGATTGCTTCACCTCTTCCTCCCCCAGTCCTAGATCAAGTTATGAGATAAGATCTGCAACTTCACCTGCCATTTTGAAATTTTTCTTGTTCCTCCTCTCGGTGAGAGGGAATTCAGAGCAGTTTTCCTGGCACAGGCTCACTCCTTACCCCCTACTTGACCTCCTCTGGAGTTGTTTTGGGATGATCCATTTTCTTTTAAGTCAGCGCGGGGAGCGGATACCACAAACTGGACTTTTCTCCTTGCTGTGCTCCGTTTTTCAGAGGTGATGTAACTCTCTCTGTAATGCTCTCCTTCCTCAGTAGACACCACAAAGACCACAATTCCCATGAAGAGTATACATCTTGTAGCCCAGCAGCACTTAGGGAATGCACAGTACCTCACACACCCGTTAGACCATCAAGTGAATGCAGTCACTGTGTTTCCATCCGTGTTGTTTTTTGCACTGGGCTGCCAGAATGAATTTTGGGCATTTTAACCTCAAATGGAGGTTGAATGACTTGCTAGTAGAGTTTCTGACTCTCTGGATAAGTGTTGTACCTGTTTACATTACCAGTAACATAAGACCTTGGATTCTGAAAGAAAAATATCATGGACACATACCAACAGACTATAGCCAAAGGGAGTGCTGTCAAATGCTGTTTCCTGATGGGAGCGTATATCTGCTACACGAGTTTTCCATTGCAATAGAAAGTCTGGAAATTGGCGTATTTTACTTATTAGGAAACGAGGGTTCTGCAGGACAGTCTGCAGTGACACGTTTCCATGTGGCTTTCTGCCCTCGTGCAGGGGAGAGGGTGCTTCTGTCCCCCTCCGCTGTCAGCCCTGAGCTTCTGCACTAACACAAATGTCCATGCAGAGCCAGGGAATCCAGGTCCATTTGAATTTTGTGTATCTGTGTCCTCTCCCTATTCTACCACATGACAGAAAGTTGTTTTAAAATATTCTTTAAACTGAGCATGCAGCATAACTATGCTTCTAGATAAAAGATTTTGGAGCAAGGCCATTGACTGATACTTAAGAGAGTGAATGACTATTATAAATTCCTATGTTAATACTTGGACTGCTGTGAAACACAACTTTTCAATCGGTAGCACTCTTCTTAGTTGGAATTATAGAAGTATGTACAC
Source organism: Astur gentilis (assembly GCF_929443795.1). Classification (NCBI taxonomy): domain Eukaryota; kingdom Metazoa; phylum Chordata; class Aves; order Accipitriformes; family Accipitridae; genus Astur; species Astur gentilis. The sequence continues at coordinate 5,999,066 of NC_064893.1, read as the reverse complement.
CAGAGCTAATATGTTTGTAACGTTCATATCTTTTTACAGGTGCAAAGGGCCAGGTCTTGAAGGCTGTCCAAACGGGTGAGTATTTCATCTGCTACAATTAACGACAGAGCTGGAAAGAATGCATGCGTGTTTACATTTCCATGCTGGACACTGCAAGGCTGGGACTTCAGTTAAGTCTTCAGCTCTGTACAGGGAAGTGACAGATTAGAGCAGGCTCCAATCTATAAAAATGATTTAAAGAACTAAGAAATATTCCTACTGGCACAAGACTTCAAAACCTTGTTCTGCTTAGCTTGTTTGTCAAGGTGAGACCTGGGATCTGTTACTGAAGAACAAAAGGAGGACCTGGAGAAAGAAAGAATTATGGGCTAGTGGCAGAGAGAGATATGTTTAGGATTGATATGGTTACCTGCATTACAGGGGATTCATCTCAGAGATGCAGGGCGTCTTTTCCAGCCCTGTGATCTGTAAATCTCCAACTGCTCTGTGCACAGATGGGCGTTCATTCTTCACCAGATCTTACATCACACTGTTTGGCCTTATGACTTGCTTAAGGTCATGCAACAAGTGAACAGGCTTCTCTGACTGAGAGTGATTTAGTTTCTGGCCACAGTCATGCTATGGCAAGACAAATTCAGCCTAGAAGTAGTGTTAAAATGTGACTCTATTTAATAGTAATCCCTGGGGCAATTTAGAAAGAGCTGTGATGGATCTCTATGTACAGACCAGAAAAACAACCTTGGAAAACAGGTTTTTCTTTTCAACTTAAATTTGAAATGACCCAGGCTCTAATAAAGAGGCAGCAGTCTGTATGTACGATGTGGATGGTTCACACGTTACCTGGCCTCAGACATCTGTACTTGAAGAGGACCAATGATCTGAAGTTCATTGTGACCCCTTACAGCATGGCCTCCCTAGTAATGGTGAGATGTCAGCTTCATTGCTGGAATCACAACTGCGTATGCCTTCTTGATATCACCTTCTCTCCATGTGTTTTGTGTGTATCTGATCACACGCAGGCTGCCCATGGCTGGCATATATAGGCACCACAGATTTGATGTTTGTGTGTTTGGTGCATTTGTCAGAGGAAGGAGAAATCCTCTCGCTTAAGCCATGAGCATCAGCTCCAATTGCAAGTTTGAGAGAAGAGTGAAGGCTTTGAGCAGGTTACTGGATGAGGAACTTAAAAATACAGATGCCCAAGATATCTGAAATGTCAAATAGGCTTAAGTGGATGTCCAGAGTGTGTGTTTGATCAAAAGCTACGGCTTCACGCAACCTCTGTATGTGTTTTTTTTTTAAATCTTACACCTAAGCATTTTTTTCTCTTTCTGCACCCCCTCCTGTCTTGCAGCTCCAAAATCCCGTCTATCGCAGCTGGTGTCGTCGGAGGTCTCCTGTGCCTGGTGGTGGTTGGCTTGGGCATCGGCCTTTACTTGCGGAGACGCCACATCGTCAGAAAGCGGACCCTGCGCCGGCTGCTGCAGGAGAGGGAGGTGAGCGCCGCCGGCTCGGCTGCAACACCGGCTGCTTTATGTGGGGCAGTGGGTGCCAGCCTGCTCGTACCAGAGAATTAAAGCACCATGCACCTGCCTTGTAACTCAACAAGCCCTTGGGTTGGCAGACACGGCATCTGCCACGCTGGTCGGAAAAGAGGCGGTGTGCACCTAACACCTCCTCACTTAATCTCAAATCTGATCCTTCTGGATGTAATTTTCAGAAGCTTTAGGGGATTTAGACGTCTAAATCCCAATGAAAATCATTGAGATTGTGTGCTCGGAAGAAAACTACGCCTTCAGGGTGAGGTGCAGCGTGTTTGCTGATCCATGCCACCTTGCTGTGTAGACTCTCAGCCTCGAATCGTTTCTCCCTCCAGACAAGCCTTGAGGCTGCTGTGGCAACTTGGGCGCTTTTGAAAATTCTACACCTTGATCAGGCGTATGTCTGATCCTGAGGGAAAAAATAAGAGAGAAAGGAGAGGAGGGAAAGGAATTGAGGAAGTGTTTGTGTCTTGTCTTTGGTTTGTTTTTAGCACAAAAACCCCACAAAATCATCAAAGTGAATGGTTCACCCTCTTGGGCATGAACAGGGTTTCTACACTGCTTTTTGTTTTCTGCATGGTTTTGTGTGCTTTACAGCATCACCCTCTGGGTACCTCACATATAAAATAGCAAAATTCATTATCCTGGATTAAAGCTGCTCTTTTATGATTAGCTCCCTTCTCTTTCTAGTCCAATTCTAGTAAATAATTAGCGAATTGTGTTTAGCATACTGCTAAAAGCCCAGTTGCAGCTTCCTTCTGTTCGGGCTTTGCAGAGTCAGCTGTGAAAATCCTTAAAAAAAAGCTGTCCTGCTTTTTAATGCACTACCTAACGATATTTTACATACCACTGTATTCTACAGTTGTAGAGATAGGAGAGTTCCGTTTGTGCTCAGCTCATCTGGACTCCTCAAAATGAGGATATTTCGTCACAACAGAAAGGTTGCTAGGCCACTGAAATCAGATTGTATCTAGCTAAATACAGTTTCATTCAAAGGAAAGGAAAAGGAAAAATCACTAAGCAAAAAAGCTGATTTATGCATCAAAACAATGTTAAATATCTGTCTGGAGGGCATTACTGCTTTTTTGCAATAAGGCTTAGATCAAATTTTGAAAACATCAATAGTCAATTTAACATTGCCTGTTTTACTGAGAAAAGAATCACTCTCAGAGTTTCAATTGCTGCTTGTAAACCCTGCGGTCTCAGGGAGCCACTGGTACCATGGGAATTTCATCCAGTTAAACAAGAGCAGACCTGAAAGATTGCAGGTGATTCTTGCCCATTATTTAAAACACTTTTATAATTTATTCTCAAGTTAAAAAAAAAAAAAAAATCTTCTTTAGGATCTGTGGTAATTACATTGTTCTTCATGCCATGTGTTTTAAGGCTTTGAAGTCAAAGCCTTCATTTGAACAGTAGTATTCCTCCATTCTCCTTTAAAATGGCAGTTGCCACTCTGTGATTGATTTTACCTCTTAAACTTGGAGCAACTTTAGATATTTATTGCTGCAGGACAGAGTGGAGCTGTCCTCCCGTAAACTTCATGTGGGATAAAATGTTCATTATTTTAAAGGAAGGATTTATTTGCTTCCCCAAACCATGCTGCTTGCTGTCCTCCTAGACTGTATGTCCTTCTAACGTCATCTTCTCTCTGCACCAGCTTGTCGAACCACTGACACCCAGCGGGGAGGCACCGAACCAAGCTCATCTGAGAATTTTAAAGGAAACAGAATTTAAAAAGGTCAAAGTTTTAGGCTCAGGAGCTTTCGGCACTGTTTATAAGGTAAGATCACCATGTTTCTCTTCCCCTTTTCATCTTGCTCCCTCATGCAGAAGCTACCCAAACAAAGCATGAACTGGGAGCCGTGATCATTGTGTAGATTTTTGTTTTAAAACTAGATTTTATAGCATGTATATATTGAATGGTAGACAGGTGACTCAGTCATTATTAGTTGAGTTGTGAATCGGGTAGCATGGGAAGTTTTACATAAGATGTTGCCAAAGCCACACTGCTGAACCTGGAGGACAAAGATCTCAACTTAAAAACTACCACAGCCAAATATACCCTGTCGCGAATATTAGGAAAAAAAAGAAATGCACTTGGTCAGCTCAGTGCTAAGCCATTTTTCTGTGTGGTCTGGGGTCTTGTTTTTAGAATTGTCAATCACTTTTTCATTAGAACTGACTCAGATGTGTGAAAATGTCAACATACCTTCAGCTGCGTAGGTCCACAAGGTATTTTTTTCTCTTGGTGTCTGTTCCTCTTCACCAAGTTCCACTTTCCTGTGCTCCTCCTTTTATTCAGGATATGTGTTTCAGGCTTTGCCAGTAGTACTGAAATATAAATTGTAGATTCGTATATCTCTTTATAAAGCTCTCTATTCTGAAGCAGGCTTCCAGCTATGGCTAGGAACGTCAGGGGCACAAATCCCATTGACCTCTGAAAATGTGCACCTACCTTGCTGGCTGTGTCAGCAGAGTGTCCTCACAGTGCCATGCTGTTCATCTGCCACCTAAATAGCCTCCTGACTATAGATGTAGAGCACTGAACCAGTCAGACATAAACCTACCTGCCGCTGCATATGGTTAGGACTGGATTATTTGCACAGTACAGATGCCATCTTGTTTTCGTAAGAAAATGCCAATTCTTTTCATCCCATGATTTATAAATTGAACTGGCAAGGTTTTGCACATGCAGTTGCTGTGATGCGCTAATTAATTAGATTTCCACCTGCAAAAGTTGCTGTTTATGCATCTCTCGGGCTATTTATACAGGGAAGATAATCAATATGGTTTTTCAAAAAAATACAGTAGAGGTGACTGAAAGACACTCACTCCACTAACAGGATTTTCTTAACACCCACAAGACATGTTTTTTGCGTATTCTTGTTGTCTGCCATGTCTTCCCATTGCTCAGAATATTTAAGTCTACTCAGAAGTTGTAAAATGTATAAGTAATTGGGAGAATTAACACATAGATGTGAGACTGAGTAACCCTTCGTACTTCTTTTTGGTAGGGACTTTGGATCCCAGAAGGGGAGAAGGTTAAAATTCCTGTTGCTATTAAAGAGTTGAGAGAGGCTACATCACCAAAAGCCAACAAGGAAATACTCGATGTAAGTTTTTATGTTTGTTTTGTCAAGTTGTCAGTGATCTGTGGGTTTTCCTCTGTAACAACTAAAGGAAATTGGACTAAAGGATTTTGGGTGGGAAGAAATACTTTGCACCCCAAACTGCATTCTCCATCTAGAAGTACTGTACTTTGCAGCCCAGTCTGTGAAGTGCTTTTGTGCCTTCTATGAACCCCTTGCTCACAGTCCAGATACTGATGTTTTAATCGTGGGCTAGCACCTTAGGAGAGGTCAGGACCGTACATGTACAGCTAATTCTGTTTTCTCTGTTCTGATGTTTCAGGCCTTAAACTGTGGCATTCATTGCCATTATGGCAGTAGAACTAAAACCAGTAACAACATATCTAATGATTTTTGAATCCTGACATTGCAGATTGTCGTAAGCTAGTTGCTTGGTTACGTAGCATTAAATTAACTATAAATCCAAAAGAAAAAAGTATCCCAGCTGTCTGATTTCTCTGTCATGAACAGCAAGAAATTATCTTGCTTCCTGAAAGAGGCATGGGAATTTTATTTTTTTTGCTTGGATATAGCTCATCACTTCAGAAAACAGGGAAAAAGGCTATGGGATGCTGTTTCAGGAGTTTATAAATGTGTGAGTTTACAACGGGTGAGCCAGAGCCCTAAATACAAAGTTCCCTGAATCTGAAGTAGCTAAAAATCTGAACTCTGTTGCTAGATCTGAAGCCATACAACATAAAGCACCAAAGATATTTATTTATATACGAGGAAAGGGAAATGCTGAGTGCAGAGAGGAGCACTCGGATATTCAGTATACATTCAGTTCAGCTTTCCTGTGCTGTGGTTCAGTCCTCAGTGACAAGAAATGCCTGGGGGGGGTGGGGAGGGTTGTCCCCGTCCCCTGTTCAGACCTTCGAGCCTTGAGCTGGAGCCTGCAGGATCACTCTGGAGGACTGGTCAGCCCAGGGACTCTCCAGGCAACACAGTGTGTTTGGTACAGATGAAGTCTTTAAGCTTCTCCTTGCTATACCTGCATGAGCGTGCCTCTAGAAAGCGTAGGTTGGAAGCCTGGATTTGGCAGGGCCTCATCTATTGAGTGCTTCTTTGCAGGGAGAGGGCACACATCCCTGGTATGTCCTAAATGGACCTGTAAAGTGCAGGTCCACAGCTTGGGACAGCCTGTTTGTGTGGAAGTGATGGTCCTTCAGCCATGGGGAAAAAATGTGGATTTTTTTTAATTTATTTTGGTAAGAACTGAACCACTTTAGCAGGAAATTTATTTAAAAACAAACAAAAATCCAGCTGTGGACAGCAAATGACACCTCAGGTAGGAAGGCTCATCTCAAATGGTTCAAGCTAGTGAAGTTCTTAACAAAAGGCCAAGTCTCACCATGAGAAGTGTCAGGATGAATGGCTGTGAACAAACCTACCTGTGCTACTGATGATAATAAAGCACACTGGATTTTTCCAATCACCCCAAATAAACAGTGTTATTCCAATACATTACTTCAACAGAGCATGTGTTACATACCATACGGTTTGATATGTGTATTGCAGCAATGCAAAAGAATAGGTAGTCCGTCTCAGAATCCGTACACGAAGCATCCTGATTTTAGTTTAGTTAGACTGCAGGCCAGTCTCAGCCATTTCCTAGCTCCCTGACCCCTGTGGCCCTGGTCCCTGCCCCTCGCCTGCCTGCGGGCAGGCTGCAGTCCCTCCCTTCGCTGGCGTTCCTGGATTGAGGAGCTGGCAAAGATGCTGCTCAGCTGCCTGCCCTGAGCTCTGCCCCTTGTTTCCCTCTTCACAATGATAAGAAACATAACACAGTCTTCACAAAGGATGCTTTGGACTTAACCGCCTTAAATTCCTGTCCACTGAAGGAGGGGTTAATGAATAAGCCTATAGTACTGCATCCTGCCCTCAGCAGATCAAGATAGTCACACGACAGGGCAGTAGATGCAGGGACTGCGCACTCTTTGGTGATATCAAAGTACTTGCTTTTTTCCAGGAAGTTTCTGTAGCATATCCCCACGTTATCTTTTCCGTTGAATTAGGATGCTTAACAAAAAGCTCTTGCTTTTTTCAGTCCTGTTCATTTTTTAGATGATTTGGTTGGTGGAATTCATTCTATATTTCAGGAGAAAATTTTTAAAAATACAAAACCAGTGAAAGAAGTCAGAGGAATGATTCAAAAAGCTCCTCTCAAAACAGATTTTTGCTATGCAACCAACTTTTCAAGGTCACTGAAACCTCAGAGATAATAATGTCCAATTAAAGATGATTTGTCTTACAGAAACACGCTAGGTACAGAACAAGCACAGCAGCTTTAGCTCATATAATCCAGGCGAGCTTTTGCTAGCTTTATTAGGGTAGGGCTAATTCAGAAGATTGTTGTTGAATACCAAGCATACTTGGAGCAGGTCAGAGCGTACCGCAGAGATTTCCAAGATAAACAGTTGAAACAAAGGCCCACTTTAATGTCTTGGGCTACTTAGAGGGACCCACGACCGCACAATAGCTCCCTTCTGCTCCCTGCGAGGAGGCAGTGGCCTATTTTAGTTTGCAGTATTGAATGTAATAGGCGGTGTCAACGCTTGGACACTCTCCGAAAGCTGTGTGGCCCGTACGCCCACCCCGCTGTCTCAGCATCCCAGTTCTCAGCCCCCAGGTCAGCCCCGCGCGGGCTGCGCAGCAGATGGGCAGTGAGAACGGCTCCGACTCTGCAGATTCCACACCCCCTCCCCCACCGCTGAAATGAATACAATATGGATCTGAATCCCAACAGGAAGCAAGGCAAGGAACAGACACCCTTCATCAGTATGATGGCTCACTTGGGAAGCCTAGGGAGATGAGCGTGTTTCGGTCTGTTTACATCTGAGCATCCTATAACGGATTTGCAAGATTCTCTGAAAAATGCTACCACAAATATCTATGTAACTGAATAGCAGATTGCGTTCTTGCTTTGTCTTTCCTCAAGGTAGCCCACAGAGTCAGTGCCATCCATGACAGAGGGTTGTTTTTCAATGACCTGCTCACATGCTGCAGTAGGTTGAGGAGCACTTACCCAGTTCTGCTGGAGATCTTCTTTAACCTGGCTGCCTGGAGGCCACTTTCATCCCAGGGGTTCCAAAACAAGGATACCAAATGCAGAATTAGCACCTCAGAAGAAGATGCGTTACATCATGTTTTGCTTAGGCTGGTACAGCAAACAATACCAAGGCCAGAAAGTATTGCTCAAGAAATGGGCTTGCTTATTTCTTGAACGTCATTGCTTTAATAACTTTGTTTAATAATAGTTCTTACCAGCTACACAGCTATGTGACATCTGTGGAAAGCTTGTTAGATGATGAGTAAAGTGCTATGGTATTTCTTTTCTTAAGCTCTTAGAAAGTGCAAATTTGCTCCTTTGCTTGCCACAGTAGTGTCTTCACTATGATTTTAGGCTTTGGGGGGCTGCTAGCCTAATGCTGAATTGCCAAGGGATGATTAGTTGGTGTCACTCCAGATGCTGAGTTAAGATGCTGACCTAAAAGCTCACTGCATGGAAAAATTCCCATTTATTTCCCGTTGTGTTGGTTTTCAATCAGATGGCTTTAAAAATGTCTAAAAGTAATACACTGTAAATCAGACACAAAGATACTTAAAAAAAACCAAACGACTTCAGCTCTACTTTTTTCCCCCAATTGGAATCCATTCTTTGAGCTGGCACTTGACAGTAGATGTCAATATAAACATAGATCTCAATTTTCAATCCATAAGTAGTTTTTGCACACAAAACCCATGAAGTCAGGGGGTTTTACCCCGTGGCCATGTTAAAGGATGTTTTCAGTGTGTCTGGAGTGTACTGCACAAGCCTTTGAAGGGGCCCCTCCCTTCCTACAGAAGAGCAAAGGAAGAGGACGTACCTTGGGTACCTTTGCTAGGTACCTAAAGCTACACAGGGTGAACCCACACTTGAAAGAAGAGTTTTTCACATATTTATGGAACTCAAACACAAAATTCCATTTGACCAAAGGGTTTATGATGCTTGGGCTCCCACATTATAATCGCCTTCCTGGTATCATTTACATTGCTATATGGGTCTAAAACAGTTTTTCCAATTAGGGACAATATTTTCCCCAGTGTTGCTTAAAGCAAGACACATATTCAAGCTTCTAAAGAGCTGAACCGATTATTAACCTGTTTGGTTTGACATGGACTGAAGAACAACATGGTCAAGAAGAACATGGTCTCTTTTTAAAAAGTCAAACTGTCAGTCACATCCTAGATGACAACTTTTGACTTTCTGGGTTAGTATGATCCTTTGACAGAGGGCGGAAGTCTCAAAAATACTAATTTCCAGTCAGTTTTGAGAAAAGATCTGTGGAGGAAAAAAAGCCACATGACACGTGTTCACAAGATGTGTTGCCCTTGCAACTAGGTGCTCAAAATGATGAAATCCCATCAGATTCCAGCTGATGTTCAATTTATTAATTCCTCCTAGGTCTGTAAGTTTTGTCCCCAGGATTTTGTGTCCAATGTTTGCTTGGCGTACCAGTAGTGGGAGACTGACTCTGCTGCGGCATCTCGGTGATGCTTCAGTGTTCAAAACCTGGAGCTCCCACTGAGTGGAAGAAATTTGGTCCGTAGAGTGGGAAATACAAGTATTTTGTATGTGATAGGAGGCACAGAGTTTGCATATAGTATTTTAGCAACCTCTTGAATGACCAACTTATTTTAAACTGCCTCTAAATATTTGTGTCATGCCAAAGGGAGTGTTTCGCATTGCTTTTTTTTCTTTCCTCCCAGGAAGCTTACGTGATGGCTAGTGTTGACAATCCTCATGTGTGCCGCTTGTTGGGAATCTGCCTCACTTCTACCGTCCAGCTCATCACACAGCTGATGCCTTACGGCTGCCTCCTTGATTACATCCGAGAGCACAAGGACAACATCGGCTCCCAGTACCTTCTCAACTGGTGTGTGCAGATTGCAAAGGTGAGCGGACCAGCACACCTCCAGATCAGCTAAAACTCAGACTCTAACACGGAGATCTGACAGCGCGTAATGTATTTATTTACTTACCTGTCTCTGTAAATCTTTCTATTCACCACACGGTTCCTAGATACCTTATATGTGACAGTAAGTGGTTACTTTGTCTTAAACAATTTACCATTTTCAAGCTGCTGAGCAAACCTTAACTATTCTTCAGAATGCTCCTAGACAGCGTAATATTATCACCAAGACATTTATGTCCAAACCAAACACCCAGTAATGAAATGATAATGTGATGCAACAAAGCTGTGGCAGGGAAGGGAATAGAATTTGGCAATTCTCATACCAAAGTGCTGCTTCCGTCTTTGGGCTGTGCCATGGGGCAAACAGTGATGTTGAATACACCTTCTTGTGTGCCTCAGAGAATTTCAGGCTGAAATCCCTGAGGCCTGGGGATTGAAACTGCTGATTAATAAATACCAGCTCCATTCTAGCTCAGGCTCGCTGTGACTGAAAGACATTCAGGCACCTCAGGGCTGTTCTGTAATTTATATGCACTGAGTTGGTGCCTGTAATCTACTTGCAATGTCCATAGTGCCAAATAAAAGACTCGTTATCACACCTGGAACTGTTTGCCAAAGAGAAGAGCAGCAAAGTAAGCTGAAGTACAGCCTCTAGCCTTTAGCAGCAATATGCTGTGTTTGGAAGGCGGTTAGCCATTTGCAAGCGTGAAAGAATGGAGCAAAACCAGCAAAAAAAATAGCTGCACTTTGTTGCAGATTCGTTGTATGAGATGGCAGTATCCACAAAGCTCAGCTGCTTTAATGCTGCATATTTTGGGAATGCCAGTCTGCAAGTTAACCACACACTTAGAGCCTTATCAGTCCCTTGAGACCTTGTATACATCCCAGGCTCGCCCGGCCATGGTTTGCTTTCAGGAAACATGCTGAGGACCTCAGAAATGTATACACCAAAAGCATACAGAGCACATTTTTCATCTCAGTGTGTGTACATTTTACAGGGCTCTCCGCAGCAAGTGAGTTTTAATTTATGTGTCCACCCAGGATGTGAACTGCCTTTTTCTGACTCTTTTGCTCTCTTGTTTAAAATCAGTTCCTGCTCTGTCCTGGTTTCAGTCCTTTTGGAGGATGAGCTGGAGGCCACATTTCCCTCCTCCTCCTCCTCCCCCTCCTTGTTAGTTTTTAAGGTGGCAAAATTCATCCTTGGGGCATCACTTGCCCAAAAGGTTGCCATTCACAATTGTTAGCTTCTGTTTGATTTTTTTGGTGTCAGTTCAACACTTGCCCATAGCAACCTCTACCCTCTCCAGCGATGCCTGACCTTCAACGTACTTCTTTGTGCTGCTCCACACTGAAGTTCTTCTCAAAGTCCTCATAAATCACGCATATGGCTTTTTCCCACCAATGTGTCTGGTGTTACTACTCTGATAAAGTCATGCCAGATTTTTGGACATTCTCTGGCTCTTTAAAAATGTACTTTTGGAGGGGGAAAAAAGTTGAAACAAATATATTTATGTCTGGTAACTAACCAGCAGGAGGCACGTTCCCTAGGAAGCTTATTTTTGTTTCTGTTTTCACAGCTTTGAATTAAAGTTTTCTTTGCATCTATAAACATTATCTTTCTCTGAGGTATGGAGTCCTCTCTTTCAGACAAGATGTTATGACAGAGCATAGACTCTCCACATGCAGAAACACTATGAAGTAACTCTTTGAACACATTGGTCTCACACTTAATGATGAAAAATATCTTAAATCTGTACACAATTACAGATTTGCTGAGCTTTCTAGATGAGTTCAATGTCTTCGGTATATGGTCATGCCTGTGCACAAGTCTTTTAGCCACCAGCATCTTAAAACAGTTTAGTGTGAAACTGATATTCTGCCTTTCAGCAGCTTTGTGTCTTAATAAGTCTCTGCAGCAAGACACGTTTAGCTGGAAATTTTTTGTCCTGTTGGGGCTAGATTATGTGATTTTTTTTTTTTTAAGATAGTCTGCTTTCTGTCAGCAGCTCAAGATTTTTTGTTTCAAGAGCTCTGCTCACTAAAGATGTATTTGTGCAATTAAATGCACGCTCATAGTGGCATTGTGCCAGTTTGTTTGGGTGGTTTGTTTTGGCAACATAAGCAGCGCATGGGTGAAGTTCTGCTGAGGGACTTGGGTGGAGGATTCGATGGTGGTCCAGGTTAGCAGTGGGCTTAGGAAGGGAGTGGAGGCTGGAAGGGAATTATTCCCTCCAGTGCTCTGTCATCACATCAGCATGATCATTTTGGTGTTAACTTTGTAGGTTAGAAGTACTTTTTTATTAATTCTCTCTTCATAAAAATACAAGAGTGTAAGCTGCTGCCAGCAGAAGCCTATCGACTGGGAATAATTGTGGTTTTTAGAAAGGATCTTGCAGGAAACTTAAAAATTATGAACTTTTTGATTCCATACACCAAGAGACTGGAGTTGAGGGAAAGAGGAATAATCTCTGTGGTCAGAAACGCAGCTGTTAGATTCATACCTTAAAAGTCAAACTGGCACAATTAGTAGTATTCTTCCTCTTCATATGCCTCACGAGACGCAGTTGTACCAAAAAAGCACATATGCTATGGCAAACCCAGTGTAATCATGGGAGGCAGTGAAACTGGAAGAACTTGCCTTTTCAAAGAGGACCTGAAAATAGATGCAACTCTGACCTCAGCCATAAAATGATTTTTTTTATTTTATTTCCTTTTCTCACCTTTGTGGTGGGATGCCTCATTGTTAGCAGGGAGAAGGCAGAGTACACTGTAAGGAGATGCAGAATTGACAACTTTGAACTATTAATTTCTTTTTGTTTGGACTCTTCTCCCAGGCCATTAGTGTCTACATACTCTCTGTAGAGTTGGCCTCTGTGTGAATGGAAGGTGATAGTTAAATTCTGCACTGTGCTCTCCTGAAGTCACTGGGGTTGCACAAATGCAGCTGAAAGAAGGGTTTACCCCCTTATTTTCAAGTCCTATCCCAATTTTATATTTCTTGAACTAAATCCTAAAGGAACTGCCTCCCCTGTTATACCTGCTACTGTCCCTTTTCTCTCCATGGCTCCACTGGCACATGGACCCACAATAAGTTTCCTGGAGGGTAATAGTTACTTCTCCTTGTAACTGTGCAAGCGCACATCCTCACCCTGCAATAACCATCGTGTAAATTGAAACAGCAGACCTTTTTCTGAAGGGGCGATAGGTTGCCACGTGTTTATGGTGGTGTGCATACAGTTACCACAGAGTGGCTGACATTTGGTAACTCGTTTGCGCATCCAAGCTCAGAGTGTGTGATGCCTGCCCATGGTCTGTCGTATTTTAGGGAATGAACTACTTGGAGGAACGTCGCCTGGTGCACCGTGACCTTGCTGCCAGGAACGTCCTTGTTAAGACTCCTCAACACGTGAAAATCACGGACTTTGGGCTGGCAAAGCTGCTCGGCGCTGATGAGAAGGAGTATCACGCTGAGGGAGGCAAGGTAAAGCGCATCAGCAAAATGAACCACTGCACATTTGTCGGCGTTTGTGCTCGCGCACAAGCTTTAAACACAGGGCAAATTAAGAGAGTGGGGTTTTCAAAGCGCTCAGCTGCCATCTCAGCGTGCTGCCTTTGAAGCCTGTGGGAGACCTCTGAAATCAGCCAAAGCAGCATCAGGCCAGTGGGACTGCAGTGGGAGCGGAGGTAGTAGAGCAGCAAATGCTTTTGAAATTCCCACCCAGAATGTCTGGGAAAAAGCAACATTATTAAAAAAACATAAAAAAAAAAAAGCTTCGCTGAATTCATCAGTGTAGCCAACACCAATAACACTGTGCCATTTATGAAGAAAAAGGCAATGCTGTATATTTATAGCAGAAGAAAGACCTGTCAGACTTGGTTCAACACGTCTTTGTGTTGTACTACGTGCTGGTGGAGGGAATGTGTCCTGCTGAGAAATTAAAATGAAGCTGCTTGCAAATATTGCAGAGACCATAAATGGAAACCATATGAGCGCAGACCAGTTTTTGTCATATAGCCTGAGACTGCATTTGTGTCCTGTTACGATAGGAGAAGGTTAAAAAAATAGTAATTTGACTGTTAAAAATATGGTAAAACTAATTTGTAAGAGATATTTCTAATATGCCTAATATTTCACAAGTTCCCAGGTTCAACATAATGAATGAAAATAATAATAAGGGACTCAAAAGTTGCCTGCTCTACCACTCTGATAGTTGTGGTGTTTCTTGGTTGTTTTTTTCCCTTCTACAACCAGACTACTGGTTTAAACACCACCTGGTGGTAAATACTGCTGATAAATTTTGGTTCAGCCTCTTAAGGCTTATTTGTGAATTTTCCTAGGTTCCTATCAAATGGATGGCCTTGGAGTCAATTTTACACCGGATTTACACTCATCAAAGTGATGTCTGGAGTTATGGTGAGTCTAAAACCTAGTTATAATTATTGCAAATGGGTTGGAAAATTGCGGGATTTGCTAGTGACTCTACACAGAGCTTTCTTCTTCCTATTATGAGAAGACTGAGAGATTAAACAAACAATGGGCCCAAATCACCTATTCAGGAAAGCAAAATTCCCATGAAATTTCATGCTAGTGAGGTATAAGGTGTTTTGCAGAATATCCTTTCAGATGATGAGCCCACCCTGAAAGGGACTGCAGGTAGGAGACTCTGCTCCATTTACTGAAGTTCTGCTGACGCTTTTCTTCAGCAGCTTTACGTGAAATATAACTGAGCTGACAATAAAGCCACATAACTAGAGGGAAGACTTAAAACCATTGGCCATGCTGTCAGTCAGTGTCTATCAGTGTAACTGCTGTGGCCTAAAATGTTTGTGCTGTCCTGGTATTGAGAGGACAACGCTGAAAGGGAAGTAAAGTGGAAAGCAATTCTCCTCCTTAGAGAATTCATTTTATATTTGGTATAGTTCATAAGCCAAGTTGAAAGAAAGAGAAGCAGAAATGTAACTTTTCAGAGCAACTTATTCCAAAATTTCCACTCCATGAGCTCTTATATTCCTGGAAAATATTTAATGCAGATGGTCAGATCCTGTGTCCTTTTAGAAAAAGTGCAGCCTCTGGTCCTCTTAATCCGTTCACATATCTTGGCATCCAAAATCTTGTTTTGTATCCTAAGCTACCAGACAATCACAACAGCTACATCACAAGAGTACGTGGTTTGTCAGTAAATGACACTGAGGCAGCTGGTTTACACATCTTTTTTGAAAACTGCTCTTGCTTGTCTCCAAAGAGATTGTTTTGAAATAAAAATACAACTTCCATTTTTGAAACCACTTGCTGGGTTGGAGTCAGGAGGCCGTAACCTGCATTTCATTTCTATGGGGCTGGGCAGTTTGTGGGATGTTGAACACTGAGCTACTAGTAGCTGAGATTAAAAAAAACAACAACAAAACCAAAAAAACCCAAAACCTGAAAAGGAAACCTGAAATTATTTCAATGTGTTTTACTAATTTGTCTCTCTTCAAAATCATGGCAGAAAATGCTTTTCCTGGGTGGGGCTCTGGCAATGCAGTGCCTGTGGGAAAGCTCTCTCTACTCACCGCCTCTCTGCGCCCAGGCCAAGCACCCCGGCTCCTGGAAAAGCCTCTCTCACGATCTTCCCTTCCCACCCTGCAGGTGTGACAGTTTGGGAGCTGATGACATTTGGGTCCAAGCCATACGATGGGATCCCTGCCAGTGAAATCTCCTCTGTTTTGGAGAAGGGCGAGCGTTTGCCCCAGCCTCCCATCTGTACCATTGATGTGTACATGATCATGGTCAAATGTGAGTTCGCATTTGGGGTTGTGGGTGCTTAACCTAAGTCAAATAAGTAGCACAACTGCCTTCATTATGTCGCATTTGTATACGCTGTGTTCTTGGCGATCGCACCGAAATAGGGTTATGTGAAAAGAGTGGTGACACCAGAGTGTGTTCCCATCCCTTGAGCTTTAACTAGGAGCACAGGATATGGTTTCGTTAGTCGCTAATTCAGCCAACTAATGTTTTTTCACCATTCACACCACTGGCTGATATTGTCAATTATTTTAAACTGATAACTGTCAGGCAGTATAAATCAGCATAACACCACCCACTTTACCTGATACTCTGGTTTTGTGTGTCTAGGAAATAAAATTAACGCTGCCTTTCCTCCAGGCTCCCCCTTAGTTCAGTAATATGCCTCCCCCAGCAATCACACGCACGGATTATGTGCTTCTTTTACTAAAGGAGTGCTGTAAGCACAGGCACCGCTGTAATGGCAGATGCAATGAGGATCTGGAGTTCCTCATCCCATTTCTTCCTCATTTTTGGATGGCTCCTTTTTGGCACATGGCTGTTGCTGTAAAGTAGCACAGGAGCCGGGGGCCTCTGAAGCACTTTTTGGTCCTTGTTAGGGCACATCAAAGAGCTTGTGAAGCCCAAACCCCTTTTCCATCTATATCAGCTGCTAAAATGTCAGATTATTACCTGGCTTCCTGTGCATCCCTAGACCATGACTGCCGCATCCCTGCTCCCTACCAGTAGTGTCTGTGAGGATGCTGATAAAAAGCCCACTAGGTGGCATTTAAGACCTTCTCACTGGAGCAAAATGTACCTGTTCTGAAACAGGAGCCATGCTACCATGAACACCCCGTAGTGCAGCAGTTTTGGGGAGTCCTGCAGTGCCTCAGTGTTGCCTTGTCAGGACAGGCACTGCACGGGGAAAGCCTGATCCTGTGCTCACCAAAGCGAGCAGGAACCAGATCCAGATGTGTGCACCTAGCCTGGGAGGTGCCCAGACCCAAAAGCAGTGTCCTGGAAACTCCTCCTCGGTGATGCTGAACCCTACTGACACCTCAGTCCTGCCAACATCTCTGCTTGCAGCAGACATGTCCCAGGTCTTTAAAAGCTCTGCACTAGACCACGTCCTCGGGGGCTGAGCCTTCACAAAGCTCAGAAGCTCCAACCATTGCCCTTTCTTTGGGTCAGGCCAGATGTAGAAAGCAGGCATTTTTCCAGGCACCTGATCAGGTATCTGTTGCTTTTAAAACATGACTAGTGGAGTCTCCACATCCCCTCTCATCCTGTTACACTGAATTCAAATGCAAGAACATAAGAATCTGGGCTTTCAACCTTCCTTCTACTACAGGACTCGGTTGCACATCTTTCACCGCTCTGATCACCCTGTGTTTGCAGGCTATAGCACAGACCCTGTTGAAGCCATGCCATTTTGTCTAAAGGAATTCAGGACTCCTGGTCATCTCTTTTGTAAGCAGAGAGTATAAACTGAAATGGTCAAGGTTATTGCACAACAATTTTTATTTTTTTATTTAAGAAGCAGTATTTAAACATATGCAACTCAGATAAATTCAGAAATAGTAGATGGTACCTCTGCAACAGCAGCGAACTCCCAAATGCTCCACTCTGTCTAAAAGCAAAAAGGATTTCTTCTTGAATTAGCAGGGAATCATACTTCTAGCATGGTAAAAAGTCACCAGCAATGATGAGATGTTGTCTAATGCAGATTTCAGATGTCATATTATCACTTCATTTCTCCATTACTATAGATAGGCTGCTTCTTATGAGTTCAGCCAGACACACTAAGCTTGACCTTTATTATTTTTAATGTTAAACACAAGAGTCTCTACACCAGCTCATCTGTTAGTTGATAACAGAAAGTGTGGGTTTCCTAAGTAATCTCACAAAACCACCAGTATCTATATTCGAAATCTATTCTAGTATTGATCCACACTAAACTGTAGGACTTGTTTTTGTTAAAGTCCATTTACTAATTAAATACAGCTTAGATACGGTTAATCTTTCAAAATGTCCCCAGCAAGGATGTTTTGAATTTTAGAAGACATCTGGTACAGAGGGTAGCTTCTGCTTGAAGCTTCCCAGGATTTCACGAAGCAGTGCAGTGAGGACTAGATGGTCAAATGACCGTGCGCCTGCTGAAGTTAGTTTGCTTCCCCTCCTTCAGGAACTTCTTCAGAGCAGCCTAATTCGGACCCGATCCAGGCTGGCCACCCATTTGGTATCCTGAGGACTGATGCATTATTATCGCTCAGGTGCGACCTGCCTGCCCAAGCGGAGATAGGCCAGCAGGAGAGGAGACAGGCTCAGCCTGGAGCTTTTCCAGCATGGGGTTTTATTACCTCCTTCATCCTTCCCCAGACTGCCGAGATGTGCATTTTGAATGCTGAAATTCACAGCAGTGGCTGGTGAATGAACTTTTTATGGTGGTCCCTTACAGGGACCTTAACAGCACACGTGGTGCTGTTCTTTTCACAGTTACATTTTATTTTAAGCTCTGTGTTTGATCACCAGAAGAACTTTATTTGTGCGGTGCTTTACCTGTTGTCCCTCCAGGCTGGATGATCGATGCAGACAGCCGTCCCAAGTTCCGTGAACTGATAGCGGAGTTCTCAAAAATGGCCCGTGACCCCCCACGCTATCTCGTTATACAGGTACTAATCCCAATGGTAGGAAGATGTTTGATGTGCATTTAATATGAGGCCCAAAATGATTAGTAATGCATATGAGAATATATAATATCAATAATTTAAGGCCAGATTTACTGTTGCTTTCCAGGTCTTAACACATTCAGCTAGAACCCCAAACAGAATTTCAAGACCAGTCGTTGTTCTCGTAGTACTGGTCCCAGTCTAGGACCAGTAACAGCCTATACTGCAGTCCTGAGAGGAGAACAGAGTTTGATCCTCTTCAAAACGCAGACATTTTACAGCAGCATAGAGAGAGATTGCAGGCCCAAATTCCCCTAAACTCTAAGTAAATTTGGTTAAACATATAGATCAAGATTATACACCTTGGACGTCTTGCTAAATTACTTTGTCTCTCAGAGAAGGGGATAATGAGAGCTTGAAGGGAGTCTGCGAGTCCTCTCTCACACCAACTTGTCTCACAGGGAGACGATAGGATGCACCTGCCCAGCCCTACAGACTCCAAGTTTTATCGCACCCTGATGGAGGAGGAGGACATGGAAGATATAGTGGACGCGGATGAGTATCTTGTGCCGCACCAGGGCTTCTTCAATAGCCCCTCAACCTCCCGCACTCCTCTCTTGAGTTCATTGGTATGAAACTTTTCCTCTGTAGAAACATGACAAGCAATTTTAAGAGTGAACTGCTTCTCATGATGTCTGTATTTTCTTTCTCTCTCTCTTTTTTAAAAGAGTGCTACTAGCAACAATTCTGCTACAACCTGCATTGACAGAAACGGGGTAAGTGGGATGACCTTTAAAAAAGGAGCAACTTATCCTATATGGATCAACTTCTACAGAACAGTCCCTTTAATATTGTTTTTGTCTCCTTCAAACCTAGCAGGGGCACCCTGTGAGGGAAGACAGCTTTGTCCAGAGGTATAGCTCAGACCCAACAGGCACTTTCTTGGAGGACAGCATAGATGACGGCTTCCTGCCAGCCCCGGGTGAGTACCTCTCCCATGTTTACGTCCCATGACCACTCATTCACAAGCCATTTGGTTGTGAATATAATCATTGTCCTTCCTTTTCTGTAGAAAGGAAGCAATCCAAATGCTTCCTACCTTTTTTTTTGCTCGGTAAACAGGAGTGAAAACATGTACACGTATCCTTTTCCTAGACTTTATCCGGCTGCTCTAGTCATTTCTCATTGCGGTTCCTTAGAAGCCAGGTTCCTCATGTTTGCCATGCGTGCCATCTGGCCAGGGAGTTTGTGTGCGTTATTATATGTTTAAAGCTTTCTACTTGGGAAAATATCCTCTAAAAACTGGGTTTCACCCCTTAAACCATTTCAGCAATATAAACAGCTTTCTGGCAGTTTCACTGTTTTCAGATGTTGATACACAGAAGGCAGCTCACGGTTGCATGTGGACTTAACAGTGTAGGCAGTCAGAGAGCGAGACAGCGAGCACCGAGGAAGCTGGTGCTGGGTTATGCAGTCATGATGCTTTGTGCCCTTAAAAAATCCCAACCAACCCTTCCAAGAATACGCCACAGCTAACAAGGGTGAAAGACCCTGCAAGGGATGGCATTGAAGTTAAAAGTGGAGTCTCTGTTACTGCCAGTCCTGTATTTTCTAGGTGTTTTCCTCATCTCTAAACATTTTTCTAGGGAAACAGCTTCTGGCAGCTAAGCTCCGAGACTGTGATTTCAGAACAGTATCCGGGACGTAGCCACCCACGTGTCACTAAAATCAGCAGTAGCTATCTCGCTGTCTCATGGTCCAAGCCATCTTTCTGCTGCTTTGCAAACCGAATTCCTGAAAGTGAACTTCAGGGCAGTGCGTTTGGTGCCACGGCACGGCAGTCCCTGCCTTTGGCTCTCTTCTACTCCGGGAAGTCCAGTGAGATGCTGTGTGCAAAGAGCAAGTGGCAGCTGGGTTGAAACTACACCTCAAGTGACGCAAATGGCTGCATTAGTTACATGCCTTCATTTTCATTCCTTCTAATTTTTATTTTCTTTTTATTCCAGAGTACGTCAACCAGTTGGTGCCCAAGAAAGTATCTGCCTCAGCAGTCCAGAATCCAATCTACAACAACTTCTCTCTCACAGCAAACTCAAAGGTCCCCACGGACTCCAGCTACCAGAATTCACACAGCACAGCTATGGATAACCCTGAGTATCTCAACACCAACCAGTCTCCACTGGCCAAGACAGTCTTCGAGAGCTCTCCTTACTGGATCCAGGCGGGCAACCACCAAATAAATCTGGACAATCCTGACTACCAGCAGGACTTCTTACCGAAGGAAACCAAACCTAATGGTCTCTTGAAAGTTCCCGCGGCAGAAAACCCGGAGTACTTGAAGGTAGCAGCACCAAAAAGTGAATACATTGAAGCCTCAGCATGACCATAGAGAATTTCTTCTTGCAGCGAGGCAAGCCAGACTCTCGGTGAACTACCTGGCTGCTGCAAGAACAGACTCTTGCTCGGAGCGAACAGCAACTGTAATGCATCAATAAGCACACCTGTCTTTTTCGGCATGGGGGCTGAAACTGCAAAGCCTATCTGATGGTAGTTTGGGTCTTTTCTTGCCCATTTCCACATAATAACTGAGGCCCATAGCCTGCACTCAGATGCATGTTGGGATGAAGCAGGGTCTTCCTGGACAGAAGAAATACAGATGCATTCCTTTCATTTTCAAATGGTAGCATGGTAAGAAGCCACTCTGGGATGAACTTGAGAGCTGTACACATTGTACAGTCAAATTCCTTTCGACAGTCTGTATTTTTATAAATGTTTCTAACAGAATTTTTGGATCTTTTACAAGATCAGATGCTTGTACTGCTGGTCTGCTATGTGGTGCTCAGATCACCAGCAGGGAAAAAAAAAAAGTTACTAAATAGTTTTCCAAAACTCCTGGAACAGAAACAGTTATTCCAAACCACTGGATTTTTATAAATTGGCTCCATACACTGCCTCTTGGCACGAAGAGGAGAAGTGCATCTGGGGGACGTATGGGAGATTCTGCCCGGGGCAGTATGGCATGGATCGCTCCAGGGAAAACTAGCACAAGGAGCAAAACAGCACAGCACATCACCTACTGACCACTATTGCTAAAAACTGACAGGAGGAGCTCACCTCTAAGTTGACTGTACATGGTTATAAAGTGCTCACTAGTCTATTTTCTAATGGTCAAACGCAAGACATTTTTTTTCTGATCCCTTATGCAGCTGTGAAGTTGTCAAAATGCCTTTCTTCAACAAAACTGTTAAAGATGTTGCCGTAACTGAAAAATGAAGTGTCAGATAATGTTCAACAGACTTTAATTAAATGTCAAGGAAGTGCAAATGGTGGCAAATTGGAGCATTCATGAGACAGACTGGAAGAACTATACTAAATTAAACTTGACTAGGGCAAGAAACACAGGTAGCTCTAGCCAAGCAGTTTCATTTGCCTTCTTAAAGGGCCTCAGAGCAGAAATCATTTTCCCTTATACATTTGGCAAAGAAAAGGGATATATCAGTGTTACACTTTAGTCGCTTCAAGGTAGAATACTGCCAGTTGCTGTACCAAGCTGGGGCAGAGGCTGGAGCTAGTTACCTGTCCCTTTGGAGTTACATATCCTGGCAATGCAGGAGGGGCAGTGAGAGTGAATTAAGGAAAGGAAGAATAATCTGGAGTGATGGAAAATATTATCTCCTTCTTCTGAGACACAGGGCTGCCTACTGCTTCTTTAAAATACCCAGCATCATCTTCTGTTGTTAGTGTGGAATAGGCAGGCAAGGCAAGACCAAGATTTTAGCTTGATAGTATAAATCAATCATAGCAGCAAAAGCAGCTATTCTTTCTAGGGGCCCATGATACAGAACTTCACATTCTTCCACCATTAACATTTCTTATGAATGTAGGAGGAGTAAAGTTCCTAAAGTGTGAATTTAGTCAGTAATTTAGATGCATCCCCCCAGCAGCTTAGCAGTGCTATTTTAATCAAACCACTAGATCAGAAAGCAAATGTGCATTTGGTGATTTTGGTACAAAGGTCCTTAACTAGTTGAACATTGGCAACTTGCTTACGGGTAGCCTAAGCAGCTGAGTTGCAGAGGATCTGTTGTCTATGTTAAGTAGCAAGAAATAGTCAAATTTATGCTGCCACTGTGTTTTGAATACATCAGTATGTGTTTCAGTTTAAGTATTGTATCTGGAGTCCAGGATCAGGCAGCAAATCCTCAGAACAGATTTATTGAGGAACGAAGGAGAAAAACGGTCATGTGAAGTGACCCCTTTTATAAGTAACATGGTGTAAAATGCATTAGCAGCTTGTGTGTGTGCAGTAGCTCATTGGCCACGCTGCCAGTCTAGGGTAAAGAAGTATATTGGGTCAAAATCCAAAGACTGTCCTGTTTGGTACATGTGTGTCACTGTGACCAAGTCCCAGGTACAGCGGTATGGAGGATGCAATGTTTGACTTTGATTATTACTGGCTTGTATTTAAAACGCTAACCAAAATTCAGTTCCCACGTCCAATTAGTGGCAGATTTCTCCTTGCATTCCTGAGAGCAGAGCTGTTGTGTTGCTCTCACAAGTGTGCAACATGTACGCACAGGCAGCACTGCTTTTCTCCACCCACCGCCCCAGGAGGAATGTACATAAAACCAAAAAAAGGACTTAACAGAAATCACAGATAATTTTCAATTTGCTAAATCTGTTATGTCTTCAAGCAGAACACTAAAAAATCACATAGTGCATGTTCTCCTGCAGAATCTTTCCAACGCTATAGGACAAAGGAATTTATTGATGTTTTATTTTAATCTGTTAGCTGAAACAAGAAAGGCACTAAGAAGTAGCAATATATATCACCAGCATTATGTAGCATGAAAATTATTTAATAGAGTTTAATATGCTTGCCCCTTTCAAACAATTCAGGAGGGATTCAGTAGCGGCTTATTGCTAGAAACAAGGAGATTCATCTAAAAATTAAGCAATGGAAGTTTGAAAGAGCATCGCTTTTTAAATATATTGGTTTTGATGAGAAAAGTAGGAAAGAGGGTGTAGGACCACAGACTCTGAATACAAATGCACAGATTCCAGCTTGGTGGGATCAGCTATATTGTAAAGTAGTTCTGGTAAATAGGCATCCTGTAAGCTGTGATTTGTAAATCGGCAACTCATTAATGATTCAAAAGCCAGCAACAAACAAAAACTGGGCAGTGTGCTGTAGTCTGTGGGCAGTGCCTGCAGGGGCAGATACAGCGGTGCTGGGAGCAGATGGGACCACGCCGCTGCGTGGCTGTTTGCTGGAGGCACGGGTGCTATGCAAGGTGATGCTCGTAGAGTAACAGGCATTAGCAATGTACTAAATGATTTCCACTGAGATGAAAAAAAAAAAAACCAATAAGCAGCTGAAGTGGTCTGGTTTTCCCACTGCAGCTCACTGACCATTTAATAGCAAGGATCCCCCTGCAGATCGTAGGTGCTCATAAAGGCAAACACAGTTAAGCAGCATAAATCAGCATTCAAAAATAACTTGAAAGTTCTGCCATTGTGTCTTGGGAGGTGTGGGTAGAAAATGCTGATTTTTAAAATGCAACTAAATGGGGAAATGTATCAGGCCACAGCCACTTTTAAAAGCTAACATAGTCCCACCAATCGAGAAACTTGAAATTTCCCTTTATACTGTATTTCTCATGGAAGGCAAAATAAAACCACTCACAAGTTAGTGCTTAGCGTCTCTTAATCATAAAGCAGCAGTTAATATGGAACTGCTTTTGCAATAATAATTTAAGACATTTAATAACTGCTAAGTATATGAAAATGTAAGTTAAGTCAAGAGTCTTCATCTTACTTTGATGTTTTCCAGTGATCTCTGTACAGTGTCAGCGCACTTGACTTCATTTGGGCCTTGGGTTGTTTTCTTCTGCTGAAAAGGGAGTTGGCTTGGGAAATTTCTTTCATGTTGCAATTGGTCTTGTTGGGTAAATTAATCCGAGAGGCCGGGGGCTTGCTTTTGTTTCCAGCTGGCAGGCAACAATACAGTGAGTTTTCTAGAGAGAGCAGTTGGAACTAGATGGTGGTTTCTGGGACGCTTCAAGGTGATGCCCTGTCCCACCAGCATCATCGTCAGATGGCCACGTGAAGCCCCGGCATTAGAAAATATAGTCCTGTGGTTTATTTGAAAGTAAGGGGCTTGTGTAGGTTGAGTAATGCCAGGGAAGGAATGCCAGCCGGCCAATCCATACCCGAGACAGCTGCCAAATTTGCCCAGGGACATCACTGAGGCTGTTGACTGTTCTGGCAGGTACGGGTGGGAATAGACACACGTGGCTCCTGTCCCTGCTACTGACTTGAAGTGAAGCCCTCTTGCAGAGATTGCTTGTGCGAAAACCAATGTATGTGGCGTTCGTGCTATGGGGTGAATCTGTTCCCTGGGAGACGCAGTTAGGGCTACAACACTGTCACAGGACCCCAAACAGCTTAAAGAGGTCCCATCACAAAGTGCCTGGGGTGTCCTCGGTCTGTCTGGGGGTGCTCCAGGGTGCCAAGGAGAAACTTTGCATTTCCAGACAAGCGCTCATTTTTCAGATTCAGAGTTCAACGTCTTCTTTTAGTACAACTGCTGCCTTTCCAAATGAGCAGTTATGGTACTCTGGCTTTTGTTTCCCCCCCATGTTTCTCTGTGAGAAAACATCTGAATCAGGACAAAGTATGAAAATGTACCTGTGTCCTCCTTCCTGATGGAGACCATATACTCATGAAATGTCAAACTGTGTATAACACTTAGCAAGAATGCTTTATAATGTTTTATCACCACTGGTTCAAATTTTTATATTGGGATCCCATTTTCTAGCTTTCTTTTTGTAAGTGTTATCTCTTTGTTCTGACATACAACTTTTAAGGAGCCTTTTTGAAATAAAAAAAAAAAAAAAAAAAAAATTATACAAAAGAAAAACACGACACCTTCAAGTAGCTTGTCAAATGGGCTGCATTAGGACCAAAGATGTAACGTCTTGTTTTCTTGCTTTAAAGGAATAGGGTATTGATCACCACTTCCACAGCCTCTCATTACGGGGAAAAGCTGAAGATCACCACTCTTCACTGGGGCTAGGCCAGACCTCCATTGAGCCAAGAGGGCTTGACAGGTGTGTGAGGCCTGTCTATAGAAAACCAAACAAGTATCGGGACCAGGTCGCACTTCAGGGCCAGACCTACAACCTCTACTCCATTTCGATTCGTTTTCTACTCAACGCAATAGCTAAACAGGGACACAGTCAAGAAAAAAAGAAACAAATACATGAAGTTTTGGCTCAGTATCAGGAAAAATACAATGATGTGAAGATGAGACATGATGAGATAACTGCTTTTTATGTGAGGAAGTGTGTAGGCAGGCAGTGAGACTTGAAACCGATAACACTTTTGGTTATGTATTACTTTAATTATGCGGGGGAGTTGAAATCACAGCGCTTCCATGATAGGCTTTACTTTCTGCCACGTGTCCTGCCTCCATTCAACATTGTGTGTTTTGGCAGATCACCTGTATTACCATGGCTGCGTGGACCGAGAATTGCGGGTTGGTCAGAAGTACTGCATGCAACCCCTCCTTCTTTTACAGGGAGAGAAGAGTGCAGCATTAGTAGGCTGTACCACAGTTAGTGGTCAAGCAAACCCTCATAGCATCCAAAAAAAAGGGTTTCCTGAGGAAAAACTGGTAACTGGAGACCTAGCTGGCAAAAACATGCAGCCAAAAGTCAGCAACCAAAATGCCTTTGGCCAAGATTCAGGGCAGGTGCTCGCCAACTTTGCTCTCATCTTCTTACATGGTGCAGATGGGGCTGTCTGGATGCATGACAGCGGGGGCCTTGAAGTAATGGATTTTTCTGATTAATAAGGTGAAAACCAGCAATCAGACCTGCCGCTAATGACTGAACTGGTTGAAAGTGTTGTTCCTATGTAGCAGATACGGTACATCGTTTCCAGTCATGCTGGAATTTACCCAGACCCGTCTCCTTACCTCTCACAAGCTAGCTAGAGAGCGTGCATTTGCAACCACCATCAATGTTATCCTTATATTCTATGAAAGGGAATAAGTAAAGTAGTTGTCTACAATGGTAGGAGGCTTGGCTCACATAGCTAGGTTGCTTTTTAATCCTATGTTCCTAATATCGTTCTCCTTGAAATTAACGGGATGTTTAACTTGATTACACTGAGAGTATAAAACGAGGCTAATGTTGAGTGATTTTTGAAAATCCCTCGCAATAATCAGAGATCCTATGGATCCATTGCCCATTTTAGGCTGCTTTGTATCGATGCAATCAACCAAGTATAAGGTATCATGTCTTGGTTTTAATAAACTGTCAAGCAATATATCCATAGATACAGACGGTACCCTCGCAGCATTGTAAAGTTACTCAACTATGAAAGCACTATTTGTACTATAAGAAACTCTTGACTTTTATATGGTTTAATGGTTTGTACTGTTGATCAAAGATTGTTTGTATATTGAGCGATAAAAATGAGGTGTATATTATTCTTTTTAATTGTTTTTAATTTTTGGAGAACTTTTATTGTAATATACTGTTGTATTTGGGGGGAAGAAAAATCAGTGGCTAGCTTGTAGGGTTTGTAGCCAGAGAAGAACTCACATTAAGGGTTCTTTATTGATGGACTTAGATTTTTTTTTTTTCTCTCCTAAAAGTTGTCACCTTGGGGATTTATCCAGAACTTAGTGTGAAGCTATTAACAGGACCCTTTCCTCTCTTTAAGACTCTTTGGCTCTCTGCATGCACAGTGCTGGAGTTTTGTAATGTGAGCAGTAATACAGCTAACACTTGTGACCATTGGAAGTGCAATATGAAAGCCCAGGTGCTGCTTATCAGGGCACTAATAAAAGCTGCTCTTTTGAATTGCATGGCAGGTTCTCACTTCACTTTTATGGTAATAGCAGAAGCAGAGTCCAAGCAGTCCCACAAAAGCTCATCCATGTGATGTGTGGCATATGAAGCCGTACTGCTGACCATTTCTGAATTGCACAGCTATGATCTGTACAACAGCAACACAGGACTCCCTTGTAAGGAAAGGCAAAATAAAGTCTTGACTCGAGTCACACTGGTGACTTAAATTGTTGTACTACACTAGGCAGAAAGGGAAATTCTGTTAGCTAAGCCAGTCAAATGAAGCCCCAGAGTCCCCTGAGTATTGGTGTTTAATTATCCAACTGGTGGAACAGGTAGCAGACAAAGATTAAAGGAATTACAGGGTCCTCAACATAACAGAGCAAAATACACTGGGTTGGCAAGACAGTGAAGAAGAGAGGAGCTGGAACTGTCAGTACACATTCAGCCTGGATAAGTCCCTGGTATCACAGTTAGTAAATTAAATAATTTTTGTCTTTATAGATGAACTTTGTACACGGAAAATAAAGCCACTACAGCACCTTGCTCATTTTATCTTTCCAGCCAGTCCCTTCCAATACGTAGGCTGCATGTCTTACCAGCTCAACCTATTTTATGCAGAAACAACATAGTCTTAATCTTCATATTACTGGTTCTCAGAAATGTCTAATGCGTATTAATGCATGATATTTTTATTTTAATAAAAGTCATTAAATAAATCTTTGCTGGTTTGGCATGTGATTTCCCCCTCCTTTAGTGATCAGCTGGCTTGGGGAAGCTTCTATGTATGTTAGTAATGATATTATGAATAATAATAATTATTAATATCAAGAATTAAAATTAAATATATGTTGTACATCCATACACCTCCTCTGTGAAGATCAGAAAACAACTTAAAATACAAAAGTCTTTATCAGACAGGAAACTGCTGTTCTCCATATTTCACAAGATGGGATAACAAAGGCAGAACAATGCCTCTGTACTTACCCCAGAGAGGTGGGGACGCTGATGGGGCTAAATCCCACTGTCAAAGCACCAAAAGAGAGGAACTTAAAATGAAGAATGGTGTAGGTGTAGAAAAGTGCAAGTATTTGGGAAGGACGAGCATTCAGAACTTACACTGAGCTCAGTGCGGCCAACTTCAAATGAACATAAAAAGTGACAGAGGGTGCAAGAGGAGGCGACAGCCAAAGAAACAGCTGCAGTTTAACCCCCCTGTCTGCCTGCACAGGATATGGTAGGTTAAGATAAGATAAAGGAAATTGCTGATTAAAGATAGGAGAGGAATACCAAGTCTCTTCCAAGCCTCACCCTTTGGCGCTCCTGACCTCGACCCAGGAAAGCAACAAAGCCAGCCTCTAGAGAACTAATCTGAACGCTCGATAATTACATCAGATCATGTAAGAAATCTCCAAGGCGGCCAATAAAAGATCCAACACACTCTGAGGAGTCCCACAGCCATAGCTGGACCACCTACCACGGAACCCGGGACAGACCTATATGCTCACTACGGCACTGAACATGGAACGGCTTTACCGGCGCTCTTTGGGGCGGTCACATTTTGGCAGTAACTGGTCACAGATGGTGTCCTGGTTTCAGCTGGAATAAAGTTAATTTTCTTCCTGGTAGCTGGTATAGTGCCGTGTTTTGGATTTAGGATGAGAAGAATGTTGATAACACACTGATGTTTTAGTTGTTTATACTAGAGTCAAGGACTTCTCAGCTTTTCATACTGCCCAGCCAGCAGAGGCTGGGAGCGCACAAAAAGCTGGGAGGGGACACAGCAAGGACAGCTGACCCGAACAAGCCAAAGAGGTATTCCATACCATATGATGTCATGCCCAGTATATAAACTGGCGGGGGAGTTGGCCAGGGGACACCACGGCTCGGGGATTGGCTGGGCATTGGTCATCAGGTGGTGAGCAACCTCTCCTGGGTTCAGCTGGGATAGAGTTGATTTTCACAGGAACCTGGGAGGGGGCACAGCTGGGACAGCTGACCTGAACTAGCCAAGGAGCTATTCCGTACTATGTGACATCATGCTCAGTATATAAAAGGGGAGCGGGCCGGGGGGGGGTGGCTTTCGGTGGGGGAAGTGGCGGAGTGTGGGGTTCTGGGTGGTGAGCAGTTGCACTGTGCATCACTCCTTTTGTATATTTCTTTTATTAGTCCTGTTGTTGTTGTTGTAACTTCTCTTTTTGTGTTGTCCCAGTAAATTGTCCATATCTCAACCCACGAGGTTCTGGGTTTTTTTCTTTTCTCCTTTCTGATTCTCCTCCCCATCACACCGGGGCCAGGGGTGGAGAGGAGGAGTGAGCGAGCGGCTGCGCGGTCCTTTGTTACCGGCTGGGCTGAAACTGTCTTTATTAAACTGTCTTTATCTCAATCCATGAGTTTTACTTTTTTTCCCCCCCGATTCTCACCCCCATCCCACTGGCTTAGGAGGAGTGAGTGAGTGGCTGTGTGGTGCTTAATTGCCAGCTGGGATTAAATCATGACAATGGCCTTGCTTGTTTCTGTTGTAAGGCTGCAGACTGGGGCAACACTTCTGCAGCAGCATTTGACAAGGGGTATTTGTACCAAGCCTGAGTCTGGTGAGAAAGAGGGACCTGCAATTACCAAAGGCAGGTGCTGAGAACTGCAGAGAAGGTCACTTGGCTTCCTTAAGATCGCATGATATCTGCTGGCAGAGACAGGCCCATCTCCTCTGTCAGCACCCACCTGAGGCAGACCCCTGGCAGACCCCCAGGAGGGGTGCCGAGGGACATGTCCTGCTCAGGGCGCTCAGCCGGGTGGCTGGTCTTGCTCCCTACACCCCTGCCCACAGCATAAGCTGGCCTGCTTGGAGCCCACCTGTAAGTATATATGGGGGAGTAAGCCCCCAGTCCCACGTTGTGGATTATTGTTGCTGTTTAGTTGAGAGAGGAGCTGGAATTACAGATCAGGTGGTGCATTAAATTGTTTGTTGGGAATTGAAATCTCTAATAAGCACCATCTGTGTGAAGTTCAACACCAGAGCTCTTGTTGCAGAAAGTCTTTTACTTTAAAACCTGTTTTCTTTCTAAAGGGAGCAGAAGGAATGTTATTTAATGCATATGTTAACCCCAGAGACTGCTGCCTTCGGTGAGTTACAGCCCCGTGAAACTGAACTAGCTCAGAAATAGTGCAGTAGGTGTTTGTCATCTTTATCCAGTATCATATGGGCTGGTTTGCACTTTTCTTTTTTCCTTTTCTCTTTTTGGGTGGCACGGACTTACGAATTGTGCTAGGCTTCACTGGCCACTGCCACTCTCAGATAGGAGCGATGATGATACAAGAGATGGTTGTTCTTGTCTCACGGACAGCTTTTATTTAGCAGTATTTGTACTGGCATTCAATGAACAAGCCAAAGTACAGCTAATAAGGGTCACAGCTGGTCATATAGGTTTCCATCTCGCTCTTGGAGCCTGTTAAATCATCAGAAGCAGAGGACCTGCATGTGAGTTTAATGCTCATGGATAAGAAATACAGCACGTGTGGCCTCTACCACTGCCCGTGGAGACCAAGCCATGCTACGTCAAACCAAGCTGGACTAGGCATAAACATATAACTAGGATGCAGTTCTGGCACAGCACAGTGGTGAGCTCCTCCAGGCAGAGCTCTCCCCTGCGGCCAGACCTGCCGTAGGGCAATCACTGAAGGCACATGCAGCTATCTGAGATTTCCAAAAGGAAACCGAGCTTGCAAAGTCTGCGTAGTCTCTGGTGCCTGTACCTCTGGCTTGGCACTTGGGGCCCAGCCAACAAGACTACTACAATTACCCTTGCTCCTGAGAGCAGCAGAAGGAAAGCTAATAGTGCCCTCTCTTGGAAGAAAAAGAAACTCTGCCCACAACATACATTGCTTTAAAATAAGTCTCCCAGCAAACAGAGCAGAAAAAAATGAGCTTGCATAGGCGATTTATTTTCCAGTCCATTTGGAGTACAGGTTCATGGTACATTTAATCCAACCTAAGTATGGGCTGCTGCTGGAAAGGGTCGCCGCACTGATCCGATGGAAAATTAATCATTCTCTGGTGGTTTAGTTTCAGCAGACTTGCAGTGCAGTTGCATGCATGATAGAGCTGACATCTGACATGGCAACATATATTTGAAGGACACAACCATGCCCCTTGGTGACGAGTATACAAGTGACAGGATCGTAACAAGTGTGACATCCTCCTGCCCTCAGAAGCTCTTGTGTATGTTACTGTACAGCACTCCATTTCCATAATGCTGAGTTACTGGGTTTCTTCACATCTTGCAAGAAAAGCAATATTGTGCAGATGATAATGCAAATAGGCTGTGTCAGGCAAAGAGATTTAGGTTCATTTATGGACTGTGATCATTAAACTCCTGGTGAGGAGAAGTCTTTATCCCGCCTTTCTGTTTCATATAAGGAGGCTCCAGCATAGATTTATCACATTGCAGAGATAAAAAAGGCTATTTTCAGTGAACGGCAGTTTTAGAAAAACCATGGTCTTGCTTGCCTAATGCAAATAATGCCTCCATATACTTTTAAAAAATAGTATATTGACCCCTGGGGATTGCTAATGCAAGATTATTTCTAGTATTTGGGGTTTTTGTTCAGAATCCAATGGAGATCTGCCTAAAAACTCTGGCCGCTCTATGTTTTGCTGTGAATAATGATGCTGGAATAGACTTGTAAACAGGTGAGGCTCTGAATTGTTCTCAGGTTTTGGATGCTAAGCCAACAAACCTAACTTCCATCAGACATCAGCTGTGTCAGCGGACAAAAGTAGCAAAATGCCAGTGTGCCAAAAACTGAGATCTTTGGGTGCTTAGCTTTCTTTTGTAGTCACAGAGGGCAACAGGCAGGCCTCAGAGGCACACCTCCTTAAGTAATATATAACATTACAAGAGCATACACAGCTGCCCTCCTCCTGAAAGTCAGCCTGCTTTCTCCCCAGTTCTATATCAAAGCAAAACCATGCTGATAACCCTGCTGAGGAAGTCTTTGTATACCAATGGGGCCTTCCCCCACCACGGGATAGGCAGCAGCAAGGTTGTGGTGGATTGACCCTGGCTGGACACCAGGTGCCCACCAAAGCCAATTTCACTCCCCTTCTCAGCTGGACAGAGGAGAGAAAATATAACAAAAGGCTCATGGGTCGAGATAAGGACAGTTTAATAAAGCAAAAGCAAAGGTCGCATGCGAAAGCAAAGCAAAACAAAAGATTTTATTCTCTACTTCCCATCGGCAGGTGATGTCTGGCCACTTCCTGGGAAGTAGGGCTTCGGTACTCATTGCTGTTGCTCTGGAAGACAAACATAAATAATGAAT
Organism: Astur gentilis; assembly: GCF_929443795.1. Classification (NCBI taxonomy): domain Eukaryota; kingdom Metazoa; phylum Chordata; class Aves; order Accipitriformes; family Accipitridae; genus Astur; species Astur gentilis. The sequence continues at coordinate 5,966,820 of NC_064893.1, read as the reverse complement.
TCCGCCCCTTCCATCTCCCTTTACTTAGCTTTTATAGCTCAGCTGACATCATATGGTATGGAATATCCCTTTGTTCAGTATGGGTCAGCTGTCCTGGCTATGTCCCCTGCCAAGATCTTGCCCACCCCAGCCTACTGGTGAGAGAGGAATGTTGGGGAGACAGCCTTGATGCTGTGGGAGCACTGCTCAGCAGTAGCCAAAACACTGGTGCGTTGTCAACACCTTTCTAGCTACCAATGCAGAGCAGAGCGCTGTGAGGGCTGCTATGGGGAGAATTAACTCCATCTCAGCCAGACCCAGTACAAAGGTACACCTTCACAGTCACTTGATGGTCAGGCTGCCTCTGATGGGCACTTGAAACCAACACAAAAACGCAGGCACCAGGCAACTCCTGGGAGAAACAGTGATCCATATGTAAGTAAACAAAATGTGATTAGGCAATAGTTATTAGAGATAACACTGATCCCAAATTCATGTTTGTAAGCATCCTTGTCAGAGCGCTAGTTGCACTGGCTTTCTAATGCTTCCCTTCAACAGAAGCTGGTTCGGACCAATAGGTCACTTCTCCCAGGGGGAAAATCCTCACTGGGAAGCTTAAAATCACTATTTAGCCAGAGATGAGCCCATTGAAATGCCGGTAGGTGGGCCAGCTCAGAGGATTTCCAGCAGGCTGGTTTGCAGGGGGAAGCCAGAGGAAGGAGGCAGGAGGGTGGAGGTGGCACATTCAGACTACCCAAAGTAATCCTGGAGACACCTCCATGGTGGCCCTGGCTGCTTCATGACATGTGACACAAATTTAGCCTCACAGGGACCCTGGTAGGTAGGAAAGCGTGTTACACACAGGTAATAAAAATAAAAATTCTTAATTTTTTTAAATTTAAAAAGAACAAGATAAAGAAACACAGCCTGGACGGGTGTGGAACGGTCTAATAGGAGGGAGCAAATAGGTGTTGGTGTGACTGCACAAGGGCTATCGGGATGGAAGAATTACATCTTTTTTAAGGACAGAAGGAAAACTTGAAGGAGGGATTAGCTACAAAAAGACATGTCAGAGGCTGGTTGACTGACTTGGGGAAACTGGTGTTTTCTTTAAAATAATCTGCATCAGAATTCGGTCACTGTTGAGTGACCAAACACACACATGCACACACACAGCATTCTATTTCCTGAGTTATTAACTGAATATACATGTTGTTACCCCTTTATACATGTTGTTACTCAGTTTTGTGACACAGGTTTGAGCCATCTGGAGATGTTTTGGACAGGATTAAATAGATTTGCTCTTTAGTTCATCTTTTGGACTTGTTTTCTTTAGTGGAGGAGGATGTAGCAAGTGGCCTTCTAGGAGGAAGAGAAGTGCTTGTAGGTCCTGCCTGGAGTGGGGAGGAGAAGCACAGGCTGTAGGAAGAGGCAGTTTGGAGGAACTAACTACAGAAGTCAGTTTTTGAGCCCACGTTTAAGATGTCAGCTGAGGTGATGGCAGCCTTTTATTCAACTCCTTTAACAAAGGGTCAGTGCAATTTCACAAGCATTAGCCCTGTAGCTGTACTACATACAGGCTGCAGACTGTTTGGTGCACTGCATGTTTCTTAGCAAGCTTTCTTAGGTACTCAGCTCATTTAGGTCCCTTTGAAATCAGCCTGTTAGATTTTGCATGGAAAAAACCCAACCCTGTACCAAGCATGTCTTGTGCTAAGAGATGCTGGATATGTGGTCTTCTGGTTTAAGCTTTCCATGCAAAGAGGTTTGGTCAGTAGGTAGAACAGGGCACAGGCATGTATATATATCCTCTCGCAGCATGCAGTTTCCTATTTGCAAGCCTATCAGGTGCTTACATAGAGAAGGTATTACCTCAAAGAATTTTTAATGGACTCATAGATGACATTTCATCCTTAATGCTGGGTTACCAAGTATCAAGGTTATAATTCAAAATGTTCACTCAGAAAAGTTCCTTGGGTGAAAGACTGCTGATCTATTAACATCTATTTCAAACTAATTTAATGACCACAACTTAAATTTATGCTTTCCCACACAAAGTACACCAAAAAAATTACCCAGAGGCTATCGGGAAATTAATAAATAGATTCAGTATAAACTGCGTTACCCCAAGAGCATAGATGCCTTCTTTCTCACACACTTTCCTTGAGCACCTACTTTTAGCCACTGGGAGAGGAAAGATATTTTGCTATATAGACCTTTGGTCTGATGACACCCAGCCAGAATTTTAATAATACTGATGGAAACTAGAGGGCAAGCCTGGCTCCAGCCACCCTTGAAACACTTTTGGCAGGTCACTGCCGTTCACCAAGCAGAAGAGTTATTCCTTGTTGCTGGGGCTGCTTCAGTTCTCCAGTGAGTACAATGCAATGGGGTCTGATTGGAGCCCTGCTGATTTACATCCACTGAGCCAGCAGTTCTTTATATCAGTTCACAAATTTATGGCTTGTCCTCTATTATGTTGACTACGATTTTTGCCTTGAAATATGTAATAGGGACACTCTTCATATTGAAAATATAAATATAGAGAGAGCAACTGCTTACTCATAGGTGGTGAGAAATTAGTGCTTGATAAACTTGTAGTGATAATTTATAACAGAATTTCAAGAAAAAGAGGGAGAATTATTTATGTGCTATAAATGCCTTCTCTCCAACATAATATTACTCTACAATAAATATTTTAACAGAGGTTGAGCTAAAGAGGCTTCTTGGCTGTGAATTTTCTCTTTGCTAGGGAAATGCATTGGTTTTTCATTTTGTAGGGAGCTTGTACCTTTAGAAAATTCTCACTTTGCACATTGTTTTGTCATAATACAAACTCTTTCAGTAACACTGCTGATTTGCTCTAATTATGGGTTTCTGTCATAGTGCTCTGGATGCTCTTTGTAAGGAAGGTGCAGTTCACCACGTGGAGACGCAAAGCAGGCAAACAAAGGAACAGGCAATCCAGTAACTAGCAGTGGCTAAGATGAAGTCCAATGGGTGCTATTTGCATCTTCTCAAGGTATCCTCATGTCTCAGCTATAAACACATTCAAATGTGTAAATGCCCCAAAACATATTTTTACCAATATAACCTGTTTCATAAACCTACTTCTATTAGGTATAACATTATCCAGTACTACAGTGGTCTACCTTAATGAAAGCTTAATAAATTAGGCACATCAGATTGCTGGCAGAATAACATTAGCTAATTTTATTGAATATATACTAACTTGTGTGATGAAGGAGACTACTGTTTGCCTTGTTCCATGCTTCAGTTCCTGTGGAAGCATATGTGGTAGATAAAGAACGACCTAATGAGTTTAATGAAGAGAAGGGGAAGTTTCTTTGTTGAAACAGCAGAAAGCTGTGAGAATTAGACTCAAAGCCTGTTGTTGCTGCTGAGCTCTTGTATTCAAACGAACAAGGTGCACTAGTGCAGACTGTTTAGCACTGGGCTTTTTACTCTAAACACTGTCACTTTGTTTGGGATTTCATGGAAAGAAGGTTTTGTCAACCTTGCCAGTGGCAAAGCAGCTGTCACACTTTGCAGTCTTGCAAGGGTAGGATGTCTTACGCCAAGCAGAACATCGGTGTGGGTGGAACATCAGTGTGGGTTGCCTTTGCAGGTGAGAAGAGTTAGTCTCGGAGGTCTTGTTCAATAAGCTTCATTTCCTGGGTTGCAAGGTTAGGTTTCTGTTGCTTGTTGAAGTCAAGGAGAAACGATGATCGACTTTAATGTTACAAACAGGGAGGTTCTTCCACTTGGCCCACAGTAGTGTTTGCTGGTGGTGTGCAACGTGGCACCTGAGCCCAGCCTCCTCCTGGGTTAGCCGGCACCCTCATCAGTGCTGGTCCATGGGAGAGATGGGAGCATAACATAAAGGCAGCAGCAGATACACTGACAAAGCGCAGTGAGGAAACTTGCCACTGAAAATCTGGCAGCAGACTGGATTCTTAGCAAACCACTTCAGTGCAGCATGCAAAACAAAGAAGCTGTCAGAAATCCCTCCTTCATAATCATCAGCATGTTTAGCATTTAAAAAAAAAAAAAAAAAAAAAAAAGAAAGAAAGAAAGAAAGGAAGAAAGAAAGCTTTTCATCTTCAAAGTCCTTTACAAACATTCACTAATTAACCTTCCATGTCTCAGTATTGCAGCTATCGTGGGAAGGGCCTCAGGGGAAATGGTAGTAAAGTTTCTAAATATCCCTTTAAGATGTTGGTTGAAGCACAGATTCCTTTTTTTTTTTTTAACTCACCACTGAATGCAAAGCACTTCTATAAATACTTCAAATAGCACTAACAATGCTATTGAAATGTATATCTGTGTATACAACCTATGTAAAAAGTTATGCATCATTTATGCCCCTCTTCAGTCTTTAAAACATGACGAATGGCACACTGGCCCTCTCTGCTGGAGTGAATTGCTCTAGGTGAGTCTGCAAAGACTTGCATACATGATTAACTTTGTAAAGTAGTCCCACTGAAGCTCAGTGAAGCTGTTCCTGGTGTAATATAAGCATGCAACATTTCCATGAGCAAAGCCATAATGAGTATAAATTGGCAGTTTGGACCATTACTTTTGTTGGCATAGACGGGCCTTTACGCACAGATAGGTCCTTCAGCCCTGCTGCCATTACTACTCTCACTTGTTTTTTTTCTGGGCATCCTTACACCCTGGAGAGAGAACTTTGTGCCTCACTTGGAGGCCCAAGCTAGAGTGTGCCCCAAGAAGCCTCACCACAGTGGAGTTTGCTGCCATGCCGCTGAGAAAAGCATCAATCGTTTGTGCATGTTATAAAAGCGGAGTTCAACTCACTAGCTGATGATTGTAATCCAAAACGTAAAACTGTAGTAAAATCTGTATTTTTAAATGACACAATTCTGTATATATTTCCTCTTAGATTTATGGACATCAAAAATACTGTATGGCATAATGTGAATCCCTTTATGAAAGCTCAGTGAAATAGACTTCTAAGTGTCTGGGTCTCTTTTACAATGGGATTTTGAATAACCAGATCACTTAGGACCCAATTCTTCAAAGTACACGTACACTTAGACATTTAGACAGTCTCCTAGCAGATGGATTACCATCTGACTCTCACTGCTTTCAAACTGTGGTCCTCATTCATTTATGGAAAGTTTTCTTTACTCTTTTCTCATAAACCTTCTTAAGCTGTTTTAGGAAAGTGGTCGTAAAGTTTAGTTTCCCATCATTGGCTACAGTAAGGTATAAGAATCCACCCAAAATCAAATACTGAGTAAAGTGTTCATAGGAGACATTTCCTCCTGCTCTGAACTAAACTCCAGATAATTTATGACTTTTTCTCATAGATTTTATTGTCTGATGCAGTTGTGACTGCTTTAGTGTCACACAACTTTGCTAAAGACTATATTACGTAGTTCATTTCAAATGCAAATTTTTAAAGGCTCTGCCATGATAGAGTCCATGCTTGTCTTCAGTTTTTGGGCTTCTGTGGTGACCACCATGACAGAGTGACCAAATAATCATAAGCAGGCATCACTGACAATTAAACAAGAGCAGCAAGATTTGCTATTTACTAGTCCAGTTGCAATTTTTACGACTTCAAGCAGTTTGTCGGTCAAGGGAAACTGTGCAAATGGGAAACTAGATCCATAAAGTTGCAGGTGAGCAACTGGAAACATCAGAAACTTTTCTTCAAGCATGGTTTGCCAACAGTGTTGGAAGCAAAGCGAAGTTGTCCAAATGCGGTAGGACCTTTTCAGTTTTGTGGTGTGGAAATGGTTGCAAGACACACACTAAAACAGCAAACGGACTACTATAAATGGGATTTTTCTCTTTAACTTTCCTGCAGGAAGAAGGGTACATCTGTTGATACGGATGAAAGCTTTTATGCAGGCCTGCACAGAGGGACATCAAAGTTCATCATATTCACTTTCTGGAAAGTTTTCACTGGAGCTTTTGTCTCAGCTTCACACAAGGCAACCTTCACATCTTTTACTTCTTTGACACATATAGCTATCATCTGTTTCCATCATACAAAGGGTTTCCTCATCTTTCAGGGAAACTTTCAGCACCAGAAAGTTCAAAGAGAGCTTGAGTTCACATTGCATGGCTCAAGGGCTCCTCCTTACCTCTTATAAACCTACACCACCCTTTCCTTCTGCAAACCTCTGTGGGACTGTTGAAGCTCCTAGACTACCAAAACTTTTTGCCATGACAGTTGTTTTCCACAGCTGGACTGTTTTGCCCAACTTACAGGGTTGGCCTGGAAGTTAGCAGGGTTAATGTGTACTGGCTGTGTACCTAGGGATATGTGAGTTAAAGTTCCTGCCCCTGATGTAGTCTTTTCAAAACTTTCAGGCCTTGAATGACTCCATGCAAGTTTTGATCCACTGCATCAAAATTGCAGAGGTATTGTTTCAGAAAGTTTGGCATTGTACCAGAAATGATGTTGATTTCCCCCTGTGCAACAAAGGGGCAAAATACAGCAAAGTTCAGAGCCCTGTCTTCACTCTTTCCTCTAAGCAATTAAGTGTTTTGCTATCAGACACATGCTAGCACAAGCACTGTGTGTTTCCTACTGTCTCAGCAGCTTTCAGAATCTCACATTATCTACATTATCACTTTGGGGGCTTTTTTTTAAAAACCTCTCCTTCCCGGTTCTGCCCCCTCCTCTTCCAGTCCTTCAAGTGGTAGGTGAATGCCCACTGTCCTCAGACATGCTACCTGTTTATCAGCAGCACGCACTGAAGCACACACTGTGCACAGCTACTCATCGCTAAGACAGCCCACTCCGGAAGCAAACAATTTCAGGAGAAAATCAAACCAGTGCTACTTCTGAAAAAATAAAGGCTCAAGAGTAGGAGATGAGACTAGATAAGCTTCTTAAGAGCTTACTTCTTTCATCTATTGAGGACACTTTATCTGGGTATTTACCAATAGCTAGAAACCACACAGTGTTTCCTTTTTATTTTTTCTAAACCCTCCATCTGTTTATATTTAAAACTAGAGATAGAAAGAAAGAGAAATATTCACAGAGAGATCAGGAAAACCCATGGAATTGGTAGGGGACTAGGATGAATTTCTAAATTAGTGGGACATGGCTGTTTTGAATTGGGGTTTGCTGAAAGCTGTCTTCTGACAACTGTTTGACGTACATGAAGTAGGTAGATGGATTCAGTTTAATTGTTGGAATAAAATGGTGACATCACCAAAATGTTGGATCTAATCATCATGAAGACAGACATGCCTATTTAGCCTAAGAAGTAGACCTAGGAGACCTTAATACCACAGAAGCTTGCAATGTCTGTACCTGAACGTGAAAAATTTCAGCCTCTGCAGCTACGAGAATATAACTTTCTGTGAACATAAAGATCAATATATGATCAAGAAAGTATACCCATTATGCCCACATCTAGGGTGGGAATCAAGGCATCAATCCACTATTTCCTTTTTCCCATCCTGCAACAGTTTTTTGGCTCAGAAATATCTGAAGCAGTGCGAGAAAACACTTCTGGTGAGAGGAGCACATCTCTCCTCCTCATCCCACCTCACCAGGCTTGGGCTGCTCAATCTGTACCACTCATGCCTGTGACACGTCTGGTCCTCTTGTTCCACTGGACACCTCATCTGCCTCATCACAACTCAAACAGCTCGGTATAACCCTGAAAACCCACCTTCTACATCCGTTATCATATTCCTTGAGAAAGAAGCACCTCTCTGGGAATGTCCCCCAGGGCTTTTCATTTTTCTCTCACTCCACTCTCACCACTCATTTCTGTTACATGACCAAAGAACTCCTCCTGGCCAAGACCAAGGAACTTTTCCTGACCAAAGCTAGGAAAAAGTTGGGGAGTTTCTTTTCTTTTTTTTTTTTCCTAGGTTTTCTTTTTTCTTTTTTCTTCTTCACATTCTTAGCCTACTTGCTGTGTAGGCCACAATAGTCTTCTTTACCTTATGGGACCTCTTCCCACCTCTCCTTCACCTCCTCAAACCATCCACCAGCATTTTGGCTTCACATCCCTTCCCACTTTCTGACCTCAGTGCTGTGCCTTTTCACATTAACATGTAGCCCTGACTAGCACCATATGCTCTTAGGGAGGCCAGATCTGACACAGCTACAAGGAGTGTGCACCCTGCTGAGGAGGAAGATCTCATAACCAAAGCCTGTAGCTATCTCCATCCTGTCAGCCACTGAATTCATTATGCTGACGTTGCCTTCTCCCCTCAGGGGTGCTGTTGTAGTAGCTTAAACAGAATGCATTGTATAGTCACTTCCTAGCTCAGACAAAATTCTTTGCACAGCATTAATAGGAAGACTTGGTAAAGCCTTAGGCCACAAGCGGTGAACTTAATGCTGAACTTATACTTACTTACATGAAGGGACAGCCCAAGAACATGCATCCTGTGGAAAAATAAGGTAGCCACATCTGTTGGCAAGAGCTGCACCCCCGAGATAGGAAAAGGAACGGCCTGCCCAGAGACCGAAAAAGGATCCAATGAAGAACAAGAAGACCCCAGACCCAAATATTACTATTGGACCGAACTGCCACGTGAGGGGAGGGGAACTTAGACTGTAAGGGTATATTTGCCCAGAGATTTCTTTGTTCGGGGTCCCTCTCCGGAGGCAACCAGCTCGAGCTGTCCTATACCGCTGTACCACTCAATAAATTTGTCTGACGGACGTTGCGTTGGAGACTCTGCCTGAGGGAAGAGGGAGCACCCAAGGGTGAGTGTGTGTGTGTCTGTGTGTCTGTGTGTGCGTCTGTGTGTGTGAGGAGTCGGAAGGGGCACCCATAGGCTCACTGGAGCCGCCCGCTGTGAAGGGACTGTGGTCCTACCAGGTAAAGTCTCGGGTGGCGTGTGTGCGGCTCCTTGAATGGTATGTGAATGCTCGGGCAGCAGCCTCTCCCTTAACAGCTGCTTTGTTTGAAAGATTATTTTTTTTTTTTTCCCATGCGAAGCTGATAGCTTAACTTGCTTAATGAAGCACTCTGCAGCCTGATGACTCTGATTTATTCTGCTTCCCAAGTGGTTTAATTCTACATCAAGTTATCCTTGATTTGTCAAAAAGGAACAGTAATTGGGAGTCACAGTGGCTGCCCAAGATCAAATTACGCAAGAATTCCCCACAGTCTTCAGTTGGCCACTGTTTTTCTCCTTTCTGGCTGTATTTTTTTTTTTTTTTCAGTGTCTGCCAAAAATGCTTATTTTTGTTGAAATTTCCAACAAAAATAGCTCAGCAGTTTGGAACAGGAATGTTGTGTCAAAAGTGAAGGGAAGAATGGAAGGCATCTTGTAAGTAAAAATGATCTCATGCTTTTAACAGCCCTGAAAAGCAAAGAAGTTAGCCTGAACTAGGCTTTTCTCAGCAACTGTGCTTTTAGGTATCACAAGAGAAACTGATTCTGAGTGAACAGATTCTTCTGCTATGTTAGTAGGCTGCACATATCAGAAACCATTCACTGCACCAGACTGGATGCAACATTTACTGGGATGTGAGATCTGGCCAGATACTGTCAGGACATGGAGGGTTGTTGGGAAACCTCTGTCCCTTGCAAGGCAAAGAGATCCTCCCAGCATTTCATCAAGGTAGGTGCTGATTCAGAAGTGTCCCCATGAACATCACTGTGCAAAATCTAAAATAGGTCTTTTGTCACACATTGCTGCTGAGGGGGTCTCTGAGCACAGATGCCTCCCTCAGACCAAGTCAAGTGAGACATCACTGCTCATTAGAGCCTGGACACCTTAGGGTGTTTTCTGATGGGCTGACTCCGGTGTAGGCAAGTGAGATGAACTGGATTATAAAAAAAAAAATTTTGTTCAAGTTTGGTTGTTTCACAAAAGTAGAGCCCTAATTCTGTTCATGCTCAAATACTTGAAGTTTGAGATGATGCAAATCCAGTATTTCATAGATGTCTAATGTAGGAAGTACCAATGTGGGTCAACATGCAACTTCTGACAACCATTGAATGCTTTCAATTGGGAAAATCCTGTGAGGAATTCAAGGTTGCTTATATACCAGATTTCTGTATTGCCAGATCGCACTTGGCCTTTGCATGAAGGCAAAGAAGGGAAGAAGGATGAAAGGAACATTTCCTCAGCTCTTCAAAGTGCACCTATAAGCAGCAGCTACGCTGGGAGTAGACTCAGTGCTTTGTGATCTAAGTTTATCAGTGCTGACATGAAATGGTTTTGTTGCAAAGCCATCAATGTTCTATCTGTCTTATGTATTTGTAAGCCTTCAAAAACCATTTCCTGATGCTCTCCCAATCTGCAGACCTGCAGCTCCCCTAAACCTTGGTTCTTCTATGTGGGAGACTTCATATCTCAGGATCTCACATCCTCAGCTCTGCCAAGACACCAAAGACCTAGCTGTCCTTGGCTCCAGATACTGTCAAAACCTCCCTCTATGTTCTAGTTCTTCCATGGTAGCCCAAGACCAGCCTTCACCTTTTTTAAAGTAAGGACTTAGTAGTATTTATGATAAGGAAATGAATGTGGCTGAAAAGGTCAAACGCTACAGCAAATGGCAGTGCAGGGATATGAGCACATGAAATTTAGGAAAAATGAGAATTACTAGACGGATATATTTGCACATTGCAAAAAACAAGGTGTTAGCCTATTTTAAGATGTCTGTCTAGCACATGGTGTCCTGGTAAGATTAACACCACAAGCTTAAATGGTAGTAATGTCACCAAAAAGGGCATTTTCCTTCCCTGTGACAAAGTGTTCCCAAGGATCCCTGTGAAATTGCACGGCTTCTGAACAACGCTATTATGGACTATGTACAAGTAATACAATTGAGCTTTGGCAAGATTTTCAGCCAAACTCAGATCCACTCATCTTTAGGTTAGAAAATGCTCAGAACAAAAGAAAACTGAGCTACAAAATGTGCTGTGATCAGATACATTTTATTAGTTTGAACATGATCCTGCCATTCGGTGTGGTGATGGTAGAAAACATTAGGCATCAGAAAACACCCACTTGAATACTGGGTGTAAAAAAAATAATAATAAAAATTTGGCAAGCAAAACACATCTGACAATTCCGTTAAAACATCAATCTTAAGTTTTTGTCCTCCTGTACTTAAGTGAACTCCTGTCTTGAAGAAAGATGTAGTGAATATGCATATTCCCTAGTACCCTATATAACCAGTAAGTTAATTCAGTCTGGGCTTGAACACAAAATCTATTCCCAGGTTATGTGCCTGTGATTCTTTTGCATCCTGAGGCACTTGGCAAGAATCCTGACAAAGAAGGTTAAACTCAAAAGAGACTCAAAATACCTGAGGCGGTGGGTTTCTAAGCCTTGATCAACTGGAAAAGAGGGAAGCATTTCTTTTTTCAGGGAGAGAAAAAAGAACAAAGAGAGGTCATTTAAGCAATGCAAACTCAACACAGATACCAAGAATAAAAAAAACAACATTGACTAACCAGGAGGCAGCAGGCAGAAAATACCACATCGCTAATATTGTCAGTAGAACCAAACTAGCACAGGAGTGAATTTCCACTGAACGCAAAGAAAAATCTGGGGATGGTATAGACTGTAACCAGCTTTAGCAAGCAGTGAACTCTGATTAGTCACCACTGATAGCTGTTTGGTATTGTTGAGACATAATGGTTCCTCTAAAAGTAATGCAATACATTTCACTGGGGAGGGATTACAACTAATGTAAATCTTTTCCACTGGAGGCAGATCTTTAGGAGAATAAATATCCATTTTCCATATTTTACTCAACACCGTAAATTCTGGAAGTGTCACAAGTGCAACACAATCACAATTTTTTTTATCAACGTGTCTAATGAGAGGCCAGGCCACAGCAAAACAAGCTGCTTTTCTTGCTACACCAATGCCCTTCAGCTTTGACCTTGGATAAGATGGCAGCATCACAAGGATGTATGTGTGCCCATTTAGTTCTTTCTTGAGGTTGCTACTGGGTTGCTGCCAGGTGTGGAGTTAATACATACTGTCAAGATACTATGTGTAAAATGCACATCTTAACTATCATAAAGTTAATGTATCTTTCATTAGAAGAGGAGCAATATATATGCATTTCAATGAAAGATATTTCTGTTGGTATTCTGAAGCAGTAATAAAAGCCAAAATACCTACAGATAAGGACTGAGGCGATTGAATAGAATTTGTAACAGAGAGAAAAGCAAGCCAGGATGTCCTTTTAAAACATGCTATAATTCAAAGTTAAGTTCTCCACTAGCTGCAGAAATTTCTGTGTGATGCTCTTTGGTTTGCATTACTTAGGAAGACTGATGCATAGAGATCCATTTTAGCCATAGAAATCTGAATGTCAGAGATAAATTGGTAAAACCTAGAAGCAAAGAAAAAAGTTATGAAAAAAGTCTTACTATATCAAAATACATTAAAACTTCTGAGTCTTCCCAATTCTTTCTCACAATACTTTTACTGTTAGTGAAATCAGGAAAGTAGCCATGTACATAAGGTGTTTATTATTCAGCTGGTCTTACACAGGCTTCTGTTCAGAATCTTCTGTGCTGATTTAAAGATAAAAATACTGTTGTTGTTTGAATCTTAGTTGGGTGAGCTCCAAAAATGCTATACAGCCAGGAAAGCACAGAACAGATTCTAACTAGCTTTGCTTTTCATTGAGAGAATCGTTTAATTAAATCCCAGCCAAAAAGATTATACAAGTTATAGGCAAGTCTTAATCACTGGTGATGGTGATTAAGCCAGGGGAAACCAAAAAAAAATCACACTCAGTTCTTAAATATCATGTTGAGTTTTACAGGATTTGCAAATTATCAACATCCTCTTGTTACAAATCCTTCCTCCCTTCTCCGCAGTACTCCTGTTACTAAAGATGCTCAATTTATTGTTAGATAAATAGGTATGCTTACACTGATTTGGAGTGCGTTCTTAGAGTAGACATCTGTTCAATAGCTCCTGATATGAAGAAGATAAGCATATCATGTTCTCTGGACAATGCGTTGCTGGGTGTTGACTAACTCTCCACCCATCTGAGAAAATGTGAGCATAACTAGCTGTAGCACAGGCTACCTCATCATCTGGAAGTGCCATAATAAGCATCCTGGATACAGAAAACAGAGATCGCATCATTGCATATTAACTTTTCTCTGTTGAGGTGCTTGAAGTTACAGATTAAAAGGCTTTTTCTTAAATTTTAATCTTATCCATCAGTGGGGAAAGGCTTGTTTGTAATACAGTAAGAAGAATACCCAAAGTTTCAAGTAAGAACTATGCATAAATCCTTCCCTTTGTAGAGAAATAATATGTCCTATATACATTAAGCCTTTGCCTATTTTATTGTTATGGTCAGTGAGATCTTCTGAGGCACACTAGCAGAAGAGCTAAGCAACTCTGTCCTTTAGCTCATTAAGATACCATGTCTTCTTTCTTGACAGGAGCAAAATTTTGTTTTTATTGTTTCCTCTAAGAAAAAAACCCTGCTGTTTAACTTCTTATATGTACAAGACAAATGATTGCCTTGAACACTTCAAAGCCTCAGGGATTAGAAGGCAAAGATGCTAACCTTATGGCTGCTTCTGCCTTTTTTAAAAAATCAAGCGGACACATTTAAGACTCATAGGTCACTGTGCCTCAGGGTCCAGCTCTACTTCAACCCCAAGCATACACCACATGGGATTCCTGAGTCCCTGTAAACTACAGTAGGCGTACATCAATATTTCAGGTGTTCTGCTTGCCTCAGATGCAGAAAAATCACGATTTTTTTCCTTCCTCAGTAACAGCAGCAGTCTGCTTAAGGACAAAGAATTAACAAATCCCATCTGCTAAAGAATCTACCTCCCTCAGCCGACCCTTATTGCCCACTATCTATTGCCGTTCCTCTGAGATGCAGGTCAACGCGTGTGTAGTCCCGTACCTCTGCTCAGAAGGGTAAGAAGGGCATTTGTAGTCACTGGTGCTTGAGTATAATGACTCCTGATTAACAGCCAGGAGATTAATGTGGAATAAACCTAGAACTCATTCAAACTTAATTCCCTTTGCTTCTGAAGCTTTCTCAGAAAACACAATTGCCTCAGAACAGCTTCTTCCTTCCCTCCTACTCTGTGCCTTTTCTAAACAGCATACTATAGCAGATGCCAGGGTTTCTGCTAAAGAGTGGAAACCTTCTTGTAATTGGTCTTTTGCTATCAGACATCAAGATTCAGGATGCAGTGGGGACAGTATGCTGGCGACCGAGTGGAAAAGGGAAACCTTTTTTCCCCAGACCATGGGGCAGCTCCACTTGCATCCCAGACCCACTTCTTGTGTTGAGGGTCTCCACCTGCCTTCCCCACGTGAAAGCAAGCGTGGAGCCCAGGCTCAGCCCCAGCACTCGTGTTTGATGCAGAGATCCCAAGGCCCCTGTCCTTGGAGGAGTGCTGCCGCAGAAGTGAGGTTCAAACAGATGTGTGTGTTGCAACTGGGAAAGCATCCGGGGAAAGGAAGCCCCGGCACCACACCGTAAGGCTCCTGGCTGCCGTGTCCCCAGGTCGGGTGGGAGAAGCTCTGTCAGTTTTGTTGCTCCATCAGCTCGGCTCCAGGGATCAGTTTAGACTGGGGGGAGGCTGCAGTGCCTGGGGGATGAGGACCCAGAAGGGATGTTGTGTTTGCACAGACACTTGTCCTCTGCACTGCACACAAAGCTCTCCTGAGTTGGCCGGAGCGGGCTGTGTTGGTGACACCAGCCAAAGCTTTGCCTCAACAGCGGTAGCAATCAGCCAAGCCTTCCGCCTTCAAAGCTGTCAGCAGTGTTCAGAGCCACTGAATGGTGTATGTGGAACCAGCAACTAAGCAAGGAGAGCACCACATTTCCCATTTCATAGGTAACTCCTGTATTACATCTCACATCTGGGTCTCCAGAACTGGCATTCAAAACCCTAGAGCTTTTCTGATGAATGCATGGTCTGCAGTAGCTATGAAGCAATGCCCTTTGCTGCTGCATTAGAGACCTGATTGAAACAGCACTGTTGCAATCTTCGCATACAGACCCTTTATTTGGGAGAGCTCTTACAAACGGAGCAGGACTGAAGTGGCAGTATGAAGTCAGGTTTTACATTCCCAGCTTCCCAAAAGAATTAGGGTCATAGCTCTCCAGCAACCACCGTATTAGACCACATGGGTGGAGAATACAAATGAGTAAATGACAGTTTTGGAAGCCTTTACAGTCTCTGCCCTGGTTAATAAACACAGAGCAGATTTTGGGCTTAAACATATTTCTCTGCTATTGCTTTTGGTACTTAAGGTCTTTAGGATTCCTACAACCTGCCCTCACCTCTTCTTGCATTTCAGTTTTTTGTATGCTTGGTCTCTCATATTAAGGTTGTGTTCTGTCTTATCCTCCATTTTCTCTTCCACAAGAACCCGAAGAATGGTCCTTTAGGGTACGCACAATTAGCCTGATTTCTGCCAACCAGGCTACAAGCTCGACCAGCCTGCTGAAGTTATTGGGATTTCATTATACACACCAGATTTAGTTCTTCACAAGCCTCCCACAGTTTCTTAATTACATCTTGTTCTCCACATATTATTATTCCTTAACTGGCCCCAAATTAAACTCAGTTTAAAAAAAAAAAAAATTAATCACATTCCTTTCTTACTTGTGGTTGTCTAGCATCCATATAAAACAAAAGACACCTTATAATAGCCTTGTATATTTGAAGCTTGGAACTGAACATTATCCACAAAGATAATAACAGTCAACCCTGCTGTGTTCCTGGTCTTAATTTAATAGAATAATGGCAATGCAAGCCTGGTAAGGACCTCCTGGGATCACACAGTCCTTTTTTGTCTCTGAAGGATAGGGCTATTATACCTAGACCGTGTCTAATAATTTGTCTACCTTGATCTTAAAACCCTTCCATAAACAGTCCTCCTCTGTGTAGCACATTTAGGCACTGTGCCACAGATAATTCCTAATAGCAAACCCCAGAATATCTCCAATGCAAATTCATTGAGTTCATCAGTCTCTTTTGCAAGGGTCTTTGAGAACAAATTACCACCTTTCTCTTTAACAGGCTTTTGAATACTGGATTATTATTACATCTTACTTCTAGTTTTCTCTTTCCTATACCAAACAAAGCTTCAATCTTTTCTCAAAAGTCACGGCTTTGGCTCTTGTTTTCTGGACATGTTTTCTTTACCTCCTATCTTTTTGATTTCCATCCTCTGGAATTCTCCCAGTTTGGCAACACTTCAGAAAGTGTGGTGCCCAAAACAGTTCAGTGCCAATGTTGGCATCCCAGGGCCAAGCAGGAAAGGATAATTACCTTGCATATGTTACCTACACTTCTGTCAGCACTGCACAGCATGAGATTTGCTTAGTTGTGTAACAGTATCATGACAATTTCATTTGTCATGACTCCATTAGAGCAATCACATCTCCTCGTTCCCTATTTTATAATTTATTTTTTAATTTCCCTTTCTGAAGGATAAGTGTTTGTACCTGAGGACTGAATTTTCCCTTGTTGGTTTTGGGACTTTTGTGATGTTTCTCAATATGGTTCTGAATTTTGATCCTGTATCTCAAAGAGCTTGTAATTCCTCCTAGCCTCATGTTTTTGAAAGCCTACATGTTTCATGATTTGAGTTGTTAATGAAAATCCTGAGTACAAATATAACTTCTGCAGAGCCCTGTTTTTAATGCCTTCCCAGTTTAACATCAAAGCATGTGAGTGTGTGCTCACTGTATAATGACTCTGGGTAGATACACGTTTGTCTTGTTTCTTTAAGAGAATGTTAGGCAGGACCATGTCAAAAGCCTTAGCAGAGTCAAGATGTATCTACCGTTTCTCCTTTATCCATGAGAACAATTATCCTGTCAAAGAAGGAAACAAGGTTAGTTTCACATGAATTATTCTTGACAAATCTACTCCTGCTGTTTTTATTAGCTTATTATTCTCTAGGTACTTTATACATTGATTCTTTAATAATTCAGTCTTGTGTATCTTTCAGGATAACACAGATAGACTTGTTATCTCCCTGAACCTTCCTTTTCCTCTTCTGAAGGATGTGTTCTGTGGGTTTTCTTCTAGTTCCTAGAGAACCTTCTCCTCTTTTGTTACCAGTGAGTGTTAATGGTTCAGATACTGCTTCGGTTTCTTAGATATTCCAGGGTAAATTCCACCAGGCTACTCTAACTTTAAGACACATAACACATGAAATATTTCCTAATCTCTTCTTTCCCTACTCAGACTTGTGCATCTGTGCTCTTGTAAACAACCTAATTGCTTTAGGCATTTGCTCACAATTTATGTCATTCCTGAAGCAAAGATGTCAATGAATATCTTGGCTTGCTCATATTGGTCTATTATTTACAATCCTCCCCTATTAAGGAATGGGACTGAATTTTACTTTGCCTTTTTCTGCTCTTTTAATGTTCATACAATCTTTTCACATAAATTTTTATCAGCCTCAGTAGTAGTAAGTCATTGTGTACTATATCTTTCTAGGCTCAACCACACACTTTTGGTCTACTTTTGTTCTACGCAGCTTTAGCCAGATGTCCTTGTTCCTAATTTGTAAATAAATCATTTTTTAACATTCAAGACTTCAAAGAGCTTCTGCTGCAGCTATTCCCTCTTATGCTGATGTCTTTCTTCTTCATAGCACAATAATTTGCTGTTGTGTCTTAAATACAATTTCTTTCAGTAATTGCTCTCTCTCCTGCACTTCTTTATCCTTAAATTATCTGCCCAAGAGAATCTACTTGCAAACTCCCTGAGTTTATCAACGTCTGCTTTACTGAAGCCCATTATCTCTATTTTGCTTCTCTCATGCTGTCCTTTTCTTAAAACAGTGAACAATGATCAATAGCTTTGCAGCCATTTCATCCCCCGTAGTCCCTGGAATCTATCATTTTTACAGAAATTGGGCCAGTGTGTTAAGAAACCCCTGTGTCTGAAAGCTGCTGTAGTTTCTGGCCAAACAAAAAGAGATGAAAAAGCCTGCAAAGCATGTTATGCTTGAGCCTGGATACAACAGTAGTTGTACTACTTGATAAGGGTCACCATTACTCCAGAAATTTGCAGAGGTGATCCGCTTAATTCTGACATGTTGTGGCAGCCAAGTTGCAACACACACATGGAGAAGTAATGTTAATCCATTTTGTTACTTAGGGAAGTCTAAACCAGTCAATGCAGTTACTCCAGCAG
This sequence comes from Astur gentilis, assembly GCF_929443795.1. Lineage (NCBI taxonomy): Eukaryota > Metazoa > Chordata > Aves > Accipitriformes > Accipitridae > Astur > Astur gentilis. The sequence continues at coordinate 5,948,704 of NC_064893.1, read as the reverse complement.
AGTTTAGCTTTTCTAAGGTGTTAGCAGTCACCACTCACATTATTCAAGCATACAAACTTCTGTACTGTATGACTTCTTCTTAGCTTCTTCATAACTGCAGAGAGATATTCATATTGGTATCTTTCAGCCTTATGGTGAACTGCATCCAGTCCAACAGTTATGGAGGGACTATACAATAATTAAGTCATTCCTCTATTTGGTGACCCAAAATGCTCCTCAAAGCTAGAATATCTGAGGAAAAAAGGGGAGCACTCCCTGCATAAATTCCTTACCTGTTCAGGTTAGAAAAAAATCTAAATATGTCACTATTAGTAGTCTCTTTTATGTCAGACTGACAGATTTTAAATGGCTTCCAGAAGGGCACCACTTTAATATTTCATCTATCTTCTCATTATTGTTAAACATGGAAGCTCAGTGCTGGATGACAGAAATATTTGTACAGTTAAACACCAAGAGAGAGCTACAGAAATAAAAACACATGTCAGGAAACTGTCTGAATGGGGAATTCACTTCAGATAGAAATCTCCCTTCAAGCCATAAAATGGAAAGCTGCCTAGATCCATTCTTTTCTAACTTTACTCTCTCTTATCTGTCAGCCCAGTGATTTGGCTTGTCATTCCCCTGGCAGAATTTTAAGCAGGTTTAGACGTCTGCTCTCCATCCCTACATAAACACCACATGTGCAGAACTGTTAATGACAATTAGACTTTAAAAGCCTGCTGTAGGAAATCTCACCCAGAAGCTCAGTGAATGTGACAACCATCTCACTTGCCAATATATCTCCCTTAACAGGAAGTTTATGAAGATGAAAAAAATCTATGCTCTCTTAATCATTGGCTACTAGAAGCCATCAATGAATAAGGAGAAGCTCTTTCACGTCCCCTGAGACCACTGTACTTCCCAGAGGCATAGACCTACGAGTATCTTTGTTTACTGGCTCCCAACTACATCATAGCGCTTTTTTTTTTTTTTTTTTTTTTTTTTAAGATGTTTATTGAGGTCTTTCTGAAAAGCCTCACTGAAAGGCTGCTTCAAAACCCTCCTCCTCTGATAGTTAAACATTTTGTTCAGTTGCAAGTATGGTCTTTAATCATTCTGTCTCCTCCCTAGTATAGACACAGATCTATACTTAGATCTCTCTCATACTTGTGAACAGCAGCTATACACCATTTCAGCCTTCATTCTGCTAAAAAAGCCAGAGTGATCTAGGCTTTCCTCATAAAATAGACTCTCCGTTCCCATTCTATGCCTCTGCTCCAATTTTAACAGGCCTTTTTTGAGCATGACTGACCAGTTCTACTGCAGACAGACTTATGACCTTGGACTGTGGTCAATACACCCTTAGCCCTATTGAAACTACCAACCCCACATTCACGGCTGCCCACTTCTATCACTTAAGTCTTCTACTACAACATTCTAATTATTCTCTGCATTTTTTTTTCTTATTTTCTGTACAGACATTGTTAATACAAATGTTTATTAGGCTCAGTCCCAAATCCACTCCTTTATTTACCTTACCATCAACTCTATTACCTTTCCTCTAGCCCCATGCATCCCCTTTGACAACAGCACATTGTTGCCTCCACTTTTGCTAGATCCTTGCTTACTGTATAATAATTGTATTAACCTACTCTTGGGCTACATGGGAAATTACCCGTTATGCTACTGCAGCTGTACAAATGAGTGACAGCTCCTTTACATCCTCTAGCTACAGACGTGCTTTTCTCATCAAAGAACAATAGTGAGTTTCTCCATGGTGAGCAATGTGTTACAAACCCATGTTGTATTTTTTCCCATTTCCATTTATCTTCAACTCCCCTATTAATCTTTTCTTCAATATTTGTTTTAAATCTTTGCATCCTACTGAAGGTCATACTAATGGTCAGTAATGGAGTGCTTCATTATTTCTCTATTTGTTAAACAGGTCCTATATGTGCTGTTCTCCAACCACGCAGTATTGCCTAATTTGATAACTGCACAGATAAGTATCACTAACAGAACTGCAGTTTCATTTGCCAACTTTTATGATCCCACTTAAACTGGGTATTAAATAATTAAAGTTTTGCTCCAACCCAAACCCAGAATGTGGTAATTTGTTCTTCACTTGTTTCCATTACCCTGTTTCAGCACCACATTCTGTAACTACTACGTCACTTAAATCTGAGCCAAAATATTAATTTTTATTTTCACTAGACCTAGATTATGCTTAATCTCCTGAATACTTTTTGATCTTCTCTTTACCTGATTAAAAAAAACAAAACAACAAAAACCAAAAAGCAACCAAATATTTTTTCTTTGCTCTTTGTTACTTATGTAGCTAAAGGGATTTTACCTTTGTTACAATAGTAGTTGATTTCTTCTGCAAGATCCTAGTCACCTTAATTTTAGGAACTCTGACTTTATTCCTCATGCTTTCTGACAAAACAGGGCTTTTTATAGACAGGCAAGTTACAAGAAGAATTGGAAAGCTAAGGTCCTTCAGGCACATTGGCAGAACGGATTTTTGGTTAGCATGGATCTGACACATTTCAGTTACTCATAGAAAAAATGAAGCTGTCTCTTTTTCTGTCTCTCTCTTCCCATCCTCAAGATGCAGATACCCTGGGAAGAGAGAGGCTAATGGTGCAAATTGTACACCCCGCAGGGGCAGATGAAGCCCTGCACTGACTGGGAAGAGCTGGAAGGGTTGAGCTGCACAACCCTGTACTGGTGACTCCATCTTGCAACATGTGAGCAAGATTGCACTAGGCAATGGTAATCAGGGGACTGTGACTCCCTTAGCCATCACTGCTCTTCTGTAAAAACACACCAGCTCCCCATGCTGTTCCCCACAAGATAAGAGAGGGATGTGTTACACCTAAATCGAGAGACTGCTATCCACATGGAGGGTCTTCCTGTATGAGGGCTGTGTTAGGAACTATTCCATGAGTGTGGCTCTCCTTTGGCCTGTCAGGTAAAGAGGGAAAAATGCTTATCCTTCTGTTGACCCCTATCTATCTCCTTACACTGCGATTTCAGTTTAGGCTTGGACCTAAAGCACCAGATCAGACAGTTTCTGCTTCTATGACCAAGGTTGGGGCATGAACCCCACAGCGAGGGATGAAAAGGGCACTGCCTGGTGCTCTCCACAGCATCAGGCAATGTGCAGAATGTTTCTGCCAGCAGAAGTCCATCTAGAAATTTAGTGTTTCTCGTAAAATACGTGAGCAGTATACAAAAGAAGAACAGAATCCTGCTGAGTACTGAATGCTCCAATAACATCTTAGTAAATTGGTTTCTGATCCAGGCTTCTGAAAATTATACGCTCATCAGAAAAGGTTGCCACAGCCTGCAGGAACACATGCATAACATACAGCAGAAAATGAGACTTTCTATGCTTCTACAAATGCTGCAGTCCCAAGGGCTCTCAGAGCCATTAGTGGTAACCAACTGAGATACACAAGCAGGTGTGCCTCTTCTTTCACCTTAGATGCTTTTCTGATACAGGTTTCCAGTTAAATGCATGACCCATCAGCCTTTTTACTGCTGGTGGCCCTTCTGGGAGATAGATGCACATAACAAAGGGAGTTGTAGCATGGTCATCTGGACAAGCCAATAGCTATTAAATGCGTAGCAACCAAGGGATACAAAATCCCATGCTACAAAGGTGGGGGGCATGGGGGAAAGAGCAGGGTGTTGTTCAGACATTGGGCCCATTTCACTCCTTGCACCGTGACCCACAAACCCACACTGTATTGAGGTAGTTGTACCTGTGCTAGTTCTGATTTATTAGCAAGGCTGCAGAGGCATGAAGCACAGTGTAAACCCTTCTCCACATGGTCTGAAACTGCAGCAAAGGGCTTCCAGGTTGGACACAGGGAATAATTTGCTCATGGGAACAACAGCAGAGACGGCTGCCTGCAGAGGCGACTCTTCTTGGTGGTGGTTTTTAAAATGTGGTCAGGAACAGCCCTGACCTCTTGCAGCCAGAAGGTGGGTGACAAGTTTGTTTGTCCTCCCTCTTGGCGCTGTGTTGCTGTTTCTGAAGACTGGTGACTACCCACAGCAACAGGTGGTGGATGGTGCAGCTTGTGTTAGAGACTGTCTTGCCATTTCACTACTATCATTATCCAGGTTGTACTATCTTGAGCAATATTTTTCTGTATTTCACTTTCAGTGTTAGGGTAGAGATAAGTTAGCTGCCTCATTTAAAGTCAGTGAAATCCTTCTCTATTTCCTTTAGTAGGAGCAGCGCCATACTTCACTAGTCCTTGATGATTTTATCTTTGTCTTCCTCACATTCCCTTGTGTCCCCTTGTTTCTCTTCTCCCTTCTTGTGCTGTTGTAGTTCGTTCTTATACTGCAGAAGTTATAAAGCTACTTTGCTTGAAGGTGCTTGTGTTTTGCTTGTTTAGTCCCCCCCCAAAACCATTATGCCACTCTGTCCTGATGCTGGAAAAACCACTGAAGATAGAACCCAAACCTGTGGACTTGTGAGCACATTTTGAAGAACACAAACCTCTCTAATCAAACCCTCAACAACCAGGACTGAGATCATTCAGTGCACTGCAGCACCATGCCCATTACTTCTGGTGAATCCTGGGCCTGGATCTTTCACCTATCCTTAGCTCAAGGTAGTGACTAGGGCTGCTTTTAAGCCACAATGGATTTGTGTTATTCAACAGATATCAGAAGAAATAAGAAAATAAGATGTGGCAGGGTTAAAGTCAAATTTGAACATCCAGCCTGCAACAGCTTACAGGCATCTTTGCATGATTTCATTATTAGTTGTATTCCTCAGGATGTCCAAATCAAAAACCACTGGGATTAAGTGGATAAGGAATAGAAATGTTTGATTATAACAAAATCCGTTCTGTAAAAACAGGCTGAAGTGCAACAACTGCTGCTCAGACTTATCATCTATTAGCATGCACTCATCAAAACAGAAGTGCAACAGACTCGATGACACTGCTTTTTCTGCTACAAGACCAAAGATAAAACAGAAAATAAAAAGAGAACTATATTAGATTAAGTTATTTTTAAAACATTTATTTGGTGGTTGAGTAGCAAAAGTGTCTTCTCAGATTCAGAGAAATCTCTGAGATCTTAAACAGCAAGATTATTTTATAATAGAGATGTTATTTACGGCAGCCAGAGAAATTTGTTGCTACTGAAAAGCAATATGATAGTAACATATCACACAATCCATTTGTTGTTATATTGCGTTATACTCCACCTGAAGCTGAACTGAAACACAGGACTGAATTTGGTCTAAAGCCTCTGAGTCTTTTGCAATTAAAATGCAAAACCTGATCCTGCAGATTTTATGTCATAATATCATGTTTATTACAAGAAGCAGCCCCCCACAGTTTATTAGACCTAAACAGTTTTAAATCATTTAGCTGCAGAATATAATATTAGACAGTGGTGGAGAAAAAAAAGAAATTAGGAAGTACAGCTAAGGGGAGGGGATAGTAATGGCGAAGAGGTAATTAGGAAGTCCTTATAGGCTATTACAGGCCTATGGGAGTGCTAGAGGAGAAAAAGGCTTGCTGCAGAGCACAAAGGATGCAGCATAGACAAATGCAGCCTGAAGAGGAGAGGACCAGAGAGAGAAAAAGCAAAATTCAGTATGAAAGACTTAATTTATGTTGAAGAAAGATATGATCCTTGATTTGCAGCAGGTATAAACTGCCCCATCTCCACTGACCTGCTACCCTAACAAACACTAGCTGAGAAATTGCTATACTTTGTTTTTCCACAGGTAAATACTGAAGAAAGCAGTGTACAGCCTTGTTCTCCATTATGTATCACATTACCAGGGGCCATTCCTGAAGCTCTCATTTCTCTCAATTAATTTCAGCTGAATCTCATAGATCTATATTTAGAAATAAAAATGAGATTAATGCCAGCTGCTACACTGGTTTCCCAGAATTTACAAGGCACTTTACTACGGGTGCTAAAGTCACATACTCATCATCCTGTCTCCACGGAACAAAGCATGGACGGGGCTGTTGCTTGCGCGTATCTGGAGCCATTGCACATGAAAACAAATGAGTTCTATTATACTGTAATAAGAATGAACACAGCTGCTGAAGGAACCATTAAATATGTCACAGCTAGAGCTTCAGAGATTCCTGATGGTTGCTCACACTCATTCTGAAGCCGCATTACATTGCAATATGATGTAGCTCTCATGGGGTATATATAGTGTGAAGGGCAGCTGTGTACTAGCCCTGGGAGGGTCGGCTCTGTGATACACAATGCTCTTTCCCTCCTCGTTAGTTACGATAATTTACTATGCATACTGGGAATCAAACAGCAAAATACATAGGAAAGCACAGTATCATTAATGGTTTATGCATGGATTGTGATTCTTTAGTCCTGGCCCAAAAACTAACAGATACTTTATTTTACTATTTAAAAAACTGGCACTAGTCCCATCAGGAGCACAGTACCAGATGTTGCAGGATGTAAAGAGGATTAGAGGGAAGGAAAGGCCAGAGAAGTAAAAGAGCGGGGTTTATGAATTCCTCCTGCATAAAGATTGATTAGCCCAATGATACGTTAAGCAAAAATGTTCACAATTTACACAAAGAAACTGATATCTAAGTAGGAATCAGGCCGTGGTGAAACATTCATTGCAGTTTCACCTACATCAGAGAAAGGAAAAGGACAGCTTTCAGTTAGATCAGCTTGCTGCAGGGCTGCACGTCTGCCAACGCTGCAGAAGGCAGGTTACAGGAGTGCATAGCTGGAGTGGGAAGAAAGGACGAGGGCTCACTGCTTTCAGTAGCATTTAGATGTATTCTGGATGAAAGCGCCCATGAAATCATGATTTCAGTAGGTGAGGCCTCCTGCTCTGTACTGCTAATGATGAGCGATGTGAATTGATTCTTGCTTAAAACTTACGTTAAGGTTGTCACCTCACTCAGCCCAGCCTTTTTCCTCCTCCTTTACCCACGATTCCCATTCAGGCTGCGGGAGCTCTGTGTGTATCAAAGGTAAAGGAGCAAAAGGAAAGCCTGAAAATCTTTTGAAATACATCCTACCTGCTAAGAACAAGAGACTAATGTCTGTATGTTAAAGACTGTATGCTTGAGACTAAAACATACCACTTTGCAACAAATGTGAGGAACAGTGAGCATGGAGAGAAACGCCTCAGAAATCTCAGGTCCACAGGTCCAACAGTGTTAAACACAGCAGTGTGCAGATAACCGAACAGCACAACGAGGCGATGGGCAAGAGATGCAAACCCACCACTCCCCAACCCACCACTCCAGAGGAAGAGAAGAACCTGTTCTTGCAAGGTGCCAGGGACCACCTTCACTCCTCACCTGTAGGCCTTGAGCATGTACCAGTTGGTATGATCTTGCTTTTAGATTCGCACCATTTTGACTGCAGAGAGTCGAAGGTGTAAGAAAACAGAAGCCACACGCATTTGTATTAAAGGCTTAATTCTGATCTTCATTATGGGCATGTAGTTACTTGCACTGCTGCAGCTGGTCTTCACCGAGGGAAGGAAACCATCTGAGATGAAAATACGTTCTTCACATAGCAGAATGTCTACACAGAGACAGGAGATTTTTTTAAAAAGGTTCTGTGTTTGTCCTTTTCAGGCACCACAACACAGCACAAAAGTCTTCCCCATTAAAGAGGAAATAATGTATGAAGTGATTTTTTAAAAATTATTACAGAACAGGGTATTTTATCGATGATTGTGTTATTTTTGAGCGGATGGTTATTTTCTCTGCCAGAGCAAATACAAGGTACCTCTTGTCAGACAAGCTGTTTGGAATTTTTGCTTTGTCATCAGTTCAATTGCTAAAAATAAATAAAATTAAGAAAGTATTGCCTAAAATTTATATTCTGCCATAAGCTAATGGACACATCCCACTTATTCACATGAGTATTGCTACAAACAACCATAAACTGAAGCCAACGCTGGGAGAGGCATCCCCTATATTTAATCTTACATACTTAATATGTATTTTGATAGCAATAATATTACTCAGTACATAAAACTAAAGATCAATAAGTCTGCACCATGTCCAGATCTTGAATTAATAGTTTATGGTCTGGCTGACTTACAATTACTAGCAAAAAGTGATGGCATAGTTGGGAGTAAATATTTAATGGGATAGCGAGGTCTCCCGTGTCCGTATTTTTACACAATACCGTGTGCTGTGTTTGGCTGGATCGCAGGCTGTTTGCAGCCTGTTTCTGCACAGGGCTGTTTCAGTATGCAGTATGAATTCCTGAAGGCTATGACAATACCGACAGCATCTACCATTTCTTTGTGAACAGAAAAGATTTGTCCTTGATTATTGTACAGTGCCCCTCCACCTGGAGCTCTTCTCCTAGCTTTGTGGATGGAGGCATCCATAACACGGCGGGCTAAATTTATGTTGACACGGTGCCCTGGCATTCAGCACCCCCCACACCCACCCCGGACCTGTTCCCACACACGAACGCTTGATCCACACGCGATCGAGCCACGGCTCCCCCCCTCACACCCAGCCGCCGGCCACCGCTGGGGGCCTGCCCCGCCCGGCCCCACGCGTGGAGCGGGGACTCAGGCTGGGGACGACGACCTGCCGCCGGCAGCCCCCGCTAGTGCTCAAGGGGTTTTGGGTTTTGGTGGTTTTTTTGGTTTGGTTGGGTTTTTTTTGCTTTTCTTAACATGCTTTGCCTTTGGGGAGGCGGTTCCCCGTAGGCAGAGCGGTGGCTGGGCCACAATAAGCCGCCCGGCCAACACCGAGGGCGGGACGAGGGAGGGAGGGAGGCAGGCAGGCCCCCCCTCCCCTTCTCCCCGGGGAGCTGCCTCCCCTCGCCGGCTGAGGCGGCCGCCGCCCGCCTCCACCCTTCCCGCCGGGCGGCAGCCGCGGGCTGCCTCCTTCCCCTCAGGGCGGGCGGTGGGGCCGCGGCCGCCGCCTCCCTCCTGCCGGGGCTGGCCGAGGGTCGGCGCGCAGGACCCGGGGGCTGCCGGCGGATGAGCGCGGCCCGGCGGAGGCTGCGGATGACCCGGGCGAAGGCGGTGGTGGCATACTGCCTGCTCCTGGGGCTGTCCTTCCCCCTCCTGCTGCTGCTGCCGCTCCTCTGAGATGCGCCGGGCGACGGCTCGTCCCCGCCGCGGGGGGACGGGCGGGAGGAGCCGGCGGGAGCTCCGCTTCGCCACCCGGCGTGCGGCCGGCGGCAGCGGCAGCAGCAGCAGCAGCAGCCCGCGGGACTGACGCCCCGGCGGGGGACGATGAAGCGCTCGGGCGGGCTTTGCAGCGGTGCCACCCAGCCTGCGCGGGCGGGCGGGCTGCCTCTCCCCGCGGGGGGGCCCGGCCGCGGCCCCGGCCGCGTTCTGCCCCTGCGGGTGTGATGCCGCCGCCGCCGCCGCCGCCGCGCTCGCCGCTCCCCCTTCCCGGCTGACGGGGACGCCAGGCAGAGCCCCTTTCGCCTTCCCAAGTCGGGCTTCGGCGGCTCGGGGCCGGGGCCGGCGGCGCCTCTCTCCTGAGGCGGCCCAGATGGGCCAGCGGCCGCGGGCACTGCCACCGCAGCCCCCTCAGCGCGGGGCCGGCGGGCCGCGCCTCGCCGCCCTCCTTGCCCCGGCCCCGGCCCCTGCCCCAGCGCCGCGGGGCCGCCGCGGGCCCCTCGCCTCCGCGCCCGCCGGGCGGCAGCCGTAGCCGGAGGCAGGCGCCGGCCGCGGCGCTCGCGTTGCTGCAAATCCGCCGCTCCGCGGGGCGGAGTGTGTCCCCGCCGGCTTGCCGTGCGGGGAGGCGGGCCGGGGGCCGGCTGAGATGGGAGAGAGCATGTCCAAGAGGCTGAAGCTGCAGCTGGGCGGCGAGGCGGAGATGGAGGAGCGGGCTTTCGCCAACCCCTACCCCGACTACCAGCCCCAGGCGGCCGGAGCCGCGGCCGCCCCCAGCGCGGCGGACGCCCAGCGGGACAGGGCGCCGCTCCCGCCGGAGGAGGAGTCCCTCCCCTTCGGCGCCGATGGGAAGGTGAGTCCCGGGCGGCGGGCGGGCGGGCGCCGCGTCCTGGCCCGCCGGGCCCTGCCTCGCTCGCGGGGCGCTCCTCCCCGCAGGGGCTGCCCCGGGGCGGCCTCCGGCGGGGGGCCCTGGGCCCGGCCGCGGCCTCCGGCGGCCCGGGGCGGGGGCCCGGGCAGGCGGCCCGCGGCCTGTCCGCGCCGCTGCGGAGCGCTGTGCCGCCCCCTGCCCGCCGGCTGTGCCGCGGGCGGCGTGGGCAGAGGCGGCGGCCTCCAGGGCTCCGGAGAGGAGAGGCGGGCGGGGTGAGCCGAGGGAAGGAGCGGGAGCTCAGCCCGGCCGCACGGCTTGGAGCCGGTGGAAGTGACTGCCGTCAGCTGTTTGTTTGGCCGCTGAGGGCGAGTGAACGCGGTGCCGGGCCAGGAGGTAGTGCTGCCCGTGCTGCAGTTACCCCGGCGGTTCTGCCACGCCGCTGACAAGTCGCCTGAGTTTCACCAAGGAAAGCACACAGGGAAGGGAAGAGGAGAGATGAGTGCGCGTCTTATAAAGATGCGTTTCTCCTCAGGCGATGGCAACACTAGGGCTTTAGGTGATGCTGGACTGTTCTCTCCAAGGCATGTGTTTACACATCTATAGATTCGGGTGCACCATGATAGGCACCTGGCAGTCGGTTCGGGTCTGTCTGGCGGTGCTGGTCGCACGAGGTTCACAGTCTTCCTGCTCTGCTTATCTCCTTGACACCACACGCTGCTGGCCGGGGAGCTATGTGCGTTTTAGGCATTAAGCACAGAAGCTGCTCTGGCTTGTTACCACACAGTCTGGCTTAAGCTGCAGAAGGAATACCAGAATATGGACCTTCTGTCACTTTAGTCCCTGAGCAGCCTCATCTTTCAGTACTGTGCTGCTTCGTCATCTTTTGGGTGAAAACCACTGCGTGGTGACATTGCTAGAAGCACAGATGCACTGGGTGGGAAGTTTAACTTTCCAAACTCACTCGACTGTATGCTGGGATGAATAAAGGAGAGCCTTTAACCTCAGCTCTATACTTCTCTGTTTGTGGCAATAAAGAATAACCTTGACTTGCTGACAGGGTGGGGCGAGGATGGTGATGCCCGGCGGTGAGAGCAGCATTCTTCCTGAGCATCGTTAAGAATGAGCAGGACAGCATCAGCTCACCGTCAGTCCGAGGTGATGAAAGGTTTCACTAGGTTGTTGCAACTGAGGTTTGTGAAGTTGTGTGTGGCTGAGCAGAACACACGAAAGAGAATAGTTGGGAGACTGGTGTCTTACTGCTACAGCTAAGTGCAGCTGTCAGAAGCAGAACTTGGCACTTGAAAAGGGTTAAAAGGCAAGGGTAAGTTTGGAAGTGAAATCTGCTTTTTAAAAAAATTCCTGGTAGTATACTCCATGCTGGTAAAACTAAAGAGAACTGTGATTTCTTTGTTCTTTTGTATCTGGCTCAGTATATAAAAAACATCCAAGTATGATGAGTTAAGTATGAAGGCAGAGAGGAGATGGCAGAACAGCTATAGCTATATGTTGTTGTTAAATTGGTAAAAAATGTACCAAGAACTTTCTTCTAAGGCCTTCTGTAGGCCAGTCGTCCTTCTTATGTACCTGCTTTAGATCCCACGCTTCGTGTTCATTTTTTTAAAGAGAAAATAAGCCTTCTTTTACTGCTGTCCTAGGTTGACTACAGCTTTGCGAAGTGAAAACTGATACTGGAGGAAGGTGAACTTCCTTAAAAATCTTGTTTTTTAGAGAATATTAGCTGTATTGCAGAATAGTTCAACTCCAGTTTACATCAGATTTAATTCTTGAATGAATACAAATTCAGAGACATTGTTCTGTGGCGGACCTGAAATGAGTTAGTCAAGAATTTCTAGCCCTATATTCACAGTGGGAATGTTTGTTCTGCTGTGTTGTAGATGAGTATGCTATTTTACAGTGGGTAGAAATGATTTTTCCCAGGATCAATGGTGGATGACATTCCTTGTTACCCTGTGGCAGTTGGCAGCTATTTGTGCAGCTTTGTTCAGAAAATATCTTTGAGCACCTAAGTAGCTGTGTATCTGATAAAAGGTGGTGTCTGGGCTTTGTTACCTACAAAAGTATGAAGCTCCTCTGGAAAAAAATAATCTTCTGTACCGCATTAAAGTGATGTAACTACAGCAACTTTCAGTGGTCTTTGAATTGTTTCAACTCTGTGCTTTTCATAGGAGAAGGCAGATGTGAGTGTACATTTTCTTTTGTTTCTGCATCTGCAAAATATGAGGAATTGCCCTGTATATTTCTGGGCTAGAACATAGCTAAGAGTATATTCATGTGTATTTATATTCTTTGCAGCATTTGCGTATTGTCAATCCTAGTACTATCCTGACTTTTAGGAGACTTCGTAGTGAGTATTTTGGGGTGCTTTTGTTGTTGTTTGTGGTTTGGGTTTTGGGTTTTTTTGCATTTAACAGACTCTAGTCCTGTCAGAGAAATGTCTTTGCCTACCTAAAGCCCCAGTGAAGACAAAAGGACTTTACATAGGTTAGGAAGTCTGTTCTGTAAACCACTGTACGCTATAGCACAAGTTTCCTAAAAATGAGAGCAGCTTTCAGAAGCCCTCAGTGCACTACATAATTTCTTCCTCCCATCTGCTGTTGTGTGGAGCGGTGAGCACTGAGTGACTCATGTCATGACAGCTAGAGGTGTGGAGGGCTCTGCCGTTGTCATGGAAGGTAATGCATTATTAATCCCTCCATTTGATTTCATAAGCTGCCATGATTGCCATCTAATATTCATCTGGCTGATAAAAGGACAAGAAACTCTTCAAGTCATTGCCTGAAATGTGAAACAATTGGGACAAAGTGCTGCATATGGAAGCGTGTGTTTATATGCATAAGGTACAGTTCAGGAAGCTAGAAGGTATGGGAACAGGAGAAGAGAAAACAAGATTTTTGGACTGCTGATTGCCTTCTTAAAAACAGTCACAGTAAATACTACAGTTATCTAGGTGGGCTCTGCTCATGTAGTTGAAATTCACTTTTTCTTAACTAGATTTCTTCACCTTCAAAATATCTTGGACTTGAATTGCTTCTGTAACTTGTTTGAGAAAGCTGAATGTAATAATCCATTGGACAGTATTAATTCTAGGTCAATAAGAAAAAAAATTTTAAATTTAAGTCTTTGTTTAAAAAATTGCAAATCTTTCAATTAAATATGTATCACTATGGACCCCATAGCAATACCTTAGCCTGAAAAAGTACCTACAGATGTTATCTCAGAGTGGTCCAAAATTTTTCAAAATGGAAATGTAGATGGTCAAAGGGACAGAGAAATTAATAGACAGCTATAGACTCAGAACAAAGCATATTCCCTAGTTCATGGGAAAACCAGATTGTCTGTTAAGTTTCATTTAATTTTTAATTCACTGTAGTTGTTTATTGGGGAAAGTATTAATATTTGAAAAGCAGATGTTCTTTCGATAGTTTCCCCTGCATTGTAGGCAACTCTAGTTATAAACTCATCTATTCTTAAATGTGGCAATATCAGGCTATGGGCCCGTGCAGGCTGGGAACCAAAGACTAACTTGTCTGAGCAGTATTGTGCTTTGCTTTCCCACTTGAACTGTAGCTGAGGCAACCTATAGCTGCAGTTAATGTCAAGACTCATTGACATTGTGTTGCCCATTATCTGTAGGTGGGGGACTGAGAATGGGGAGGTCTGCACAGGCTTGCATAAAGTGGGGGCAGCCAGTTGACCTGGCTCAGAAACTGTTCATCAAAACCTTCGTGTGGTAGAGAGCTACGAAGCTGTAATGGATTTTCTGGGAAGGGGAAGGGTGAGGTGAGCTTGCTGGTAAAGGGTGGTGATGGCTTGTTCAAGGACCTGCCTCCGTGGGTGACCCACCAATATCAACCTCAGATTGCTCACCATCCTTGGAGCCACCACAGCTCTGTGGCTACATCCATAGCATAGTCAGGTGTGATTTGGGAGCCACTTTCACACTTGTCTGTGGGACAGTGACTTGGGAACCAAAGGCAGGCTGACATTACCTGCTTATCCAGGGAAAGGTGGAAGCAAGCCTGTTCCTAGACAACCTGCTGTGGATTTTGTGTGTGTGCAAGAAAAGCATCCTTGGCTTTCAGACATTAGCACATCCAAGCCCTCAGTTTAAGATTGTCTGGATTTGTTGTGGAATCACAGGGTAGTCTTTGACAGCACCAAAACTGGATTCAGACTTTATGGATAGGTCACTAGGATACCCAAACAGTAACTTATTTTTAGGCCAGTTCTTTCTTGATTAAGTTTTTTCTGACTTGCCATAATGTTTTAAAAATATTAGTAAAAGGTGGTATATTCTGACAAGTGTACACCATGTACTTAATTAGGCTGTGCAGGGGGCTCCTTAGAGGGAACCTGTTTTAAAGCTAATGATGCTTATTTGCAGAGATATCACTTAATGGGGATACAGAATATTTACTTAGATTGTCTTTTGGGTGGTTTAGTGGTGTTTAGTTTCCTGGTGCTTTCTCAATCTCCTGTTAGTTCTGATAATTCCTTTATGTGGCTTTTCAGTCTTTGTCTTCCTTTAAAATATATCTAAAAAATTATAGCTGAAGTTGTTTGTTATTGCCTCACTCTTCATTCCCTTCCCTGTGGTAATTTTTATATTTGTTGGGTTGTCTCACTGGGCATTTTACTTGTCTTGCCGAGAGCAGCAAGTACTTTCTGTTCTGAGACTGATTCTGCAACCACTTACACTAGTGTGAATCATACCACTCATTGCACTGGAGACAAAATTGAACCTCCAGAGCCAGTAAATATTTTTTCCCACTTTTTTTTGCCAGAGATGTGGGATGGGGTAGCTGCATTTCTTGAGATTACCGCTTTTTTGACCATTTCCTGGCACCCCATCTCAGGTGTGTGCTATTTTAGTAGAGCATTCTGAGTACTGCAAATCATGTTTCTGTTGAAGGGAAGTTTATTTTGGGTTTTGTGAGTTTTGGTCAAAATCGAGTGTGAGAATCAGTTTATTGTACTTCATTGTTCATTAGTAACTCATGGCAGTTAGTGTACACAGCCTGAGATAAAGAACTGCTACTTCTTTCCTGCAGCGCACATCAGCATCAAATGCTGCTTAGCACTTTTCTGATGCTTTTATATTGAAAGCCTTTCCTGTTATTTAGGACAACACTTTAACCACATGGTTAAGCCTATTTGGTTTTAGTCAACCATTTCTGAGTGAAGATACTTTTTATAAATCAAAACCCAAGTTCTGATCAAATTCTCTCACATCCATCCACTCTTTGCTCGTTTCTAATGATATCTTGCAGACCTGTGAGTTAATGAGTTGTTACTCTGGCTAGTTGAATGGGCAAGTGCAATAACAGGTACTCATTTTCTGGTGAAAATAAATTACATTTGGGTTCTAACTGCACAACACTGATATGCTGTCAAGTTCAATATGTGGAATATACCTGCTGTCTGTGCATCAAAATAATCTAGACAGTATTAGCAGAGGCTTTAGGTTTTTTACAACTGGTAGACCACCTTGAAATGTCTCAGCTATGGTGGAGACCTCTGTGTAGCAAGTGACTTTAAATCGTAGTCACAACAGACTTGTGTTTTCTTTGTTTTCAAGAAGTAGCATGCTGGTATTAGGCTACCTGGAGGACCAGTGATTTTCAGTACTGCTCTTTTGTTTTATCAGCCTCCATTTCTGAAAACATAGGATGATGTTCCTCGGTGTCTGTTAATCATGTTTAATTTTGTAACCAATAATCTGAAGCTTTTTGATGACTCTTTATGATGATCTAAATCTTTAGGCCTTGTTTTTTTGCAACCTAATCACCAATGAGACAAGTAGCTCGTTTTACACACAAATGCATTAGAGGCACAGTCTCATTATTTCTTACATGCTTTACACAATTCTTTCTGTAACTTGAATGGATTGCCTTTTAATGCTGTTTTTCATGCCCTTATCTCCTCTGAAGTAGGGTGATGCCTGCATTTAAAGCCTATTCCTAAGTTGGCATTTGTAGCAGTAGCAGTGTAATAGTTTGCCTACAGCTATAGATTTTTCTCTCTCTCTTTCCTTTCCTTCCCTTCCCCCTTTTTTCTTTTCTTAATTTTTTTTTATTTTTTCCCCCCACTATCACATGTATGGCACTAGGTGCCAGATCACTGAAAAACAGAGCAATGTGTTCTACAGACAGCAGTGTTTCAGATAATTTATTAAGCATGTGGTTTTGCAGAACTGGCATTCGTTTCTGGAAGGACCTAACTGAGTATTAGCAGAGAGCCATGTTTAACTGTTTGGCAGGCTGGGTGATGAGGTGGTTTCTTAGTATCTGGTATTTTCAGAGAAGAAAAAAAAGCTGCTCTTGGAGCTGTAACAGTCTTTTGATTTAGGTAAAAACAAAGTAGAACTTGTTTTTCTGTACAAAAAGGGAGGTCACTTCCCAGCTGACCTTGCTAGATTCTGCGTCTGGGATCCTACTGCCATTCCTTCTGTCTGCTCTTGCAGGAGCTCTGGGGAGGTGAGCGTGAGACCTCATCCTGCTTCAATAAACCCGTGCTCCAGTGCATGGGTGTGAAACCTGGCTCCCTTACAGTCGGTGGCAGAGTTCCCAATGATTTCAGTATGGCCAGGATTTCTCGTTTCAGTAGAGCTGTGAGTCATCCCCCACCCCATTCTCCCTTACCAGTGTCTGTCATGTCCCTCCTGCAGTCTTCTATGCAAGTTTGGTTTTTGAATGAGTCCTTGTTGCAGTGCCAGCTTGAGCTGTATTTTCTTCTCTGTGAGATGCACTTTGGCTGAAAGGAAACCCAGCACCATGTTACGTCTCCTGTTCTGCACATCACCAACAATAAAGTCACTTTTCTTTGATGTATCTGTCTCTTCTTAACCTGATTTGAACTGAGATGAGATGAAATAAGTATATTTTGCTTGTTCATTAGGTAGCACTGTGTGTATAGGCCATCTCCTTGCTGCTTCTGCAGAATCAATCACTTCCTTCTTCAGTCTAATTTTGTGCATAGCATCAGTCCCCTAAGAGCTGATGAAGTAAAATAGGGTTATTAGCAAATTAGGTTTAATGGCAAGATGGTTGTTTTGGGAGCTGGTGGTGGCAAGAAAGACTGGTATGTTGGCAACTTGTGAAGAAGTTGAGCTCAGGTCTCCATTGTCCGGCCATGAGTCCGCACAAGTTACTTGGCGTAGATGTGTTGTGATACAAATAAAAACTGAGAGGTGTTTTTGAAAAACACATTGGTATCTAAATGTCTTTGGCAAAAGGCAAATGAGATAACTCACCTTGTGTCTGTCAAACCAGAGTATTGCTTCTAACCAGAAAAGGAGTGCCATGAGGTCTCATGGTTGCATTGTCAGACTTATGTAAGCACTGTGATATCTGGTCCAAATGTGCATGCAAGACTTAAGTTACAGGCTTCTCTTACCTACCAGAAATGATGATATAAAACACATAAATAGCAGCTGCTTATTGCCTTACCTGCTCTTGGTGCTGGTTTGTTTTAGAGCCACGGCTGTAAAGCTGGATATGGCTGTAATGGAGAGGTAGGTCAATAAGAATTGGTATGTTATTGTAATATCAACTGCAAGTGAAATGTGCATTTCTTTTAGGAGATTTTTATTTGCATCATGGTGTATTTTTTGTAACATGGGTCTAGTTTTAGTGCTGGGTTTACAAAAGAAGATGATTTAAGTTCTTTTTAGGAACCCCACAAACGAAAGAAAGCAGATAGGGGAAACAGGTATTGCTGACAAGGCCAGCGTAACTTGGATACCATGTCATTAGTGCCAAAGGTGAGTGATGTTACATGTACGCTCACATTCCTTACATTTTCATTGGCTTTAAAAGGCTTTGGATTGGGATGTAGCTTTGCATACCACCTCACTGCAATGGAAAAAGTGATATGGTTCAAATAAATCACAAAACAATTAATTTGCAAAACAAACATATTTGTATTTTTCTGCACTACTTTTGTTTCATGCTGATAATGAGCCTTTCTTGTTATCATAATCAATATGATGCAGGGTTCTGTTGGGTATAATGGGGAATGAGCTCTCATTTTTTGTCTTTTGCCAATGTAAAACTTGAGCAGTGGTTGGGATGATAGTGGTGGTTCTTCCTGCAGCAGCAGAGGAGTAATGCAGCAGTTGAATTCCTGGAGAGAGCCTTTTCTAGTTAAAAATATCTTCAGCTCCTGTTACTACCCAGCCCATTGTGAACCAGGAGCAAGCGTGACACTGGGTATCAGAGGTCAGGCTTCCTGTTTTTTGTTTGTCCCTACAGGAATAACAAGAGTCACCTGCAGAAAAAGCTGAATGCCAGCTGGAATCATCCTCATGAAATGAATATGCTTCTCATGAAAATCAATCCATGCTCAACATGAATTAGTGTGCTTTATGCTTAGCTGTAATGCCACCATAAGATTCCTTGAAGAACATTTATAAATCTTCTAAAGCCACCTTTCAACATTCATTTCTCTATGTGATTAATTTATTCTAGTGCATGTAAGCATCTGTTATAAGCTTATAGTGGAATTCTATCAAAGGAACAGTGACAGTGCTAGGTTGTTAAAGCTTCAGAGTAACCAAAAAAAAAAAAAAAAACCAACACAAAGAGGCAGTGGTGGAGGAGTAGGTAGCTGGGGAAAACTTTCTTGCCACAGAACCTGTTCACACTGACATAAGCTTGGGATTAGCTTTGTTTGGGCTGATTAATAATAATGATGATGATGTAATAAAATAATTTCATGTGTGCTTTTCCAAGCACTGAATCAAGATAGGTAAGTTACAGTTGCCATTGTAGTGAGGGATATGCCAACCTGAGCTAAATTGTATGGGACTGAGGTTTAAAGCAGAACCCAAGTGTCCTGATGTCCTACTACTCTCCTGCCTCTAAGTAATTTGATCTGATGTTTGATAAAAAATACCCTGATTTGGTAACAGCAGGTGTATTGTCAGAACAAAAAGATAACCAGTCTGCTTGTGGTGTGCAGTAGGTAAATAAACCGGGAGTCTGAAACCTTAGTTCACTCTTGTCAGATAAGCTCAGCACTATGCCTGGATGCATCCATGTGGATATCTTCACGCTGTTTCGCCATATGCCTTAGCATTGGCATAGCTGTCTTTTGAAGGAGAGAAGCCTTGCCCTTGGGAAGGGTTTTGCTTTGTGTTGAGACTTCACTGAACTAGGCAAAAGGGTGAGGGGGATATTGTGTGTGTGTGGTACAGTTTCCTAAAAAACCCATGCCATATTAAGGCCAAAGAGTAATAGACATCAGATGCTTACTGTGTTGGTTGGTATTTCTAGTTACTGGAGAGGTTAAGGGGGCTCTAGCTCTTTCCTAGAGTGGTATGTATGCAACATGAGATATAATGGCAAAATTTCCTTTTTCCTTCCTCCTACCATCATAAGATGGACTTGAACTGTTGATTCTGGAGACTTTTGGTGTGTCAGAGGACTTGTGTAATTCCTATTATCTTTCTGATTTTTGAATCTGTTGAATAGATGTTCAAGTTCACTGATTTTTATTTGAAGTTCTGCTCTGAATAATAGTCCAAAATGTGTATTTTGAGTAATCAGTTGCATGGTGGCAACCAGGACCTGTCATTTATCTGAACCCTTCTCTTCTGAGATGTGTTGTAATCAAACAGGATCTTACCTTCCTAATGAGCTAATTTCTCCTTCTCCAATTAAAAAAAAAAAAATCATAAATGTAGACGTATTTAACATCAAACTAAACCTTCTCTGGTCTGATTTATACCAGCTGCTATCTGGGAGCAGGCTGGGGAAGCAAGAGGTGGAAGGAGGTCGAGCACTGTTCAGAAAACAGTAGCTTATTCTCAGTGTAAGCTGACAAGTAGCCAAATTGTGTAATGCCATTTTTCTGATGACCACTGCATTGTGGCTCTTGGCTTGGGATGGGGAAGCTCTGCTGGCTTCCATGTTCCTAGAGAGTTTCTCTTCTGGCTGTTCCTGGGTAACTAAGATCTGGGTGGCAAGTGA
Source organism: Astur gentilis (assembly GCF_929443795.1). NCBI lineage: Eukaryota > Metazoa > Chordata > Aves > Accipitriformes > Accipitridae > Astur > Astur gentilis. Next base: position 5,928,726 of record NC_064893.1, on the reverse strand, counting down.
TGTATGTCTGGGGCTTTTTGTAGGTGATGGGAAACACATTCAGGAAATATTTTGGGGTGGCATAGGCTTTGTGTACATCACTGTTTTGTCAGAATGATGCAATTATAATGATAAAGCCTTTCCTGTGTTAATAGAAAAAGCTGATCAGTAAGTGATGCTGTTTAATAAAAAAAAATAATCATTTTTGATTCTTGTTCCTCATAGTCTCACTCAAATGTAGAATCATCCTGTGAAGGGACTTCATGAATACTCTTCCCATGGGAGTTAATAGGGCAATAAATTCCAGTTAATTGACTGTTTCCACGTTCCATAGGCTTAAAGGAGTAATCAGTAGCGTATCTTCCCATACAGTATACTGAATGAGAGAGAAATGTTGGCAAGCATCCTCTGCTATATTTCATATATAGCATCTATGTAAACTTCTCTTGGTCAAAAGTAAAAGCAAGCAATATGTAAAATTAAAGATTTGTTTCTTCACCTTCATGCATGAGCTGAAGCTGTTGAGCTACTTTTACTTGCCCTCTTTGTGTCTAGCTCTTTCTTTCAGGTAGTTGTTCTTTAATACATCACTGCGTTTAACAACATCCTTTCTTGATAAAGCATGTAAATCCTAATATTGTTTTGGGGAGAGGAGAGAGCAAGAAGCAGGAGGAAGGGCATTTAGGCAACTTGCCTTCCATGCGGTGATCACAAACTGGGACATCGAAAGAAGTCTTGGGTTTAAGAAGAAAATGTGAATACATCATGGATGATGTGATTGAGCACATCATTAAAGATGATGTCTTGGCTTTGACTTGATTGTCTCAAATATGAGCGTTTATTTTCCTTTAGCTATTTCTGCCTCCATAGTGCCACAAAGGATGTGCAGGGACCTTGTGATGAGAGCAAGCACCTGTAACATGGGGCTTGCGGGTTCACTGTGCTGTCTTCGTCTATAACGTCATCTTGGTACCAGGACCCTGAATGGAGTGCTAGCCCATGGAGTGGCAGCAGGTGGTTGTCTTCTCTTTGCTTCTGTTCACCTTTTACTCAGCTCAGAGAAGCTTTGCTTACTGTATTAAGAGCCTGCTATAAGAGGCAGCATATGATTACGTAGTGTCAGTGTCCATAGCTGTTCTTCATGTGACTTTAAAGCATCGCCAGATAATTTTTGCCTTAATGTAGATACTAGTAACTTACTCTAATATGTTATCAGGTTGCATTACATGGGACACACTTAGGATGAACCACCTTGGCACTGTGGGTTGCTGTATGTAGTATTTATTCCCTAGTTATTTTTTGGTTGGTTGGTTTTTGGCTTTGTTTTCCTTTTTTTTCCAAACAAGAAAGTGGAGCAGACAGTTTGCATTCTTTGATTCTTTCCTTTTCTGATTCACTCCCTTTCTCCTGCCTCCTGTTTTCAGGTCAGTGCTCAGTTCTCAAAAAGGATCCAGGCGAAAATCAAGGACCTTCTGCAGCAAATGGAGGAAGGGCTGAAGACAGCAGATCCACATGACTGCTCTGCCTATACTGGCTGGACTGGTGAGAAAGCTAGAATTTGAATGAAGTGTGTTTGTAAAATAATGTAATTGGGTTTATTCACAGGAGGAGGTTCTGATGTTCTCACATGAGCGGCAGAAATATTCTGATACAGGCATTTGTGTGAGTTGGTTTCTTTTAACTTTGGACCCTTGGTCACTACTGTCTGGAATGACTTCCATTGACTTCAGCAGACAAAGTTACAGAGAGATAATTGGCTTTTGTATATGGTGAGATTTGTCTTGCAAAAGGAGTGGATTTTCTAAGGCTGTTCTTTCTTTCAGATTACCTCTTGTTTCTTTAAGATTTTCTTAAAATGAGTTATTTTCACCTTTTTCTGTTCAACTGACTATTAGTTAGCAGTTGTCTAATGGTATAACAACATCTTCTAATCATTGTGGGTGGGAGGTGTTCTGTGCCCAGGAGCTTGGAGCCTTAAAATCTGGAGTATGGATAGCTTGGCTGTGCTTGTTCTGTCTGTACAAAAATGGTAAAATGCACTTGTAAGGAGGGAGAGTACGGAGATGGGGTTGCAAGATTGTGAAGTCCATGAAGATAAACAGTCATGTGCAAGTGCTGGTTATTGCTATGCACCATCGTTCATTTGACATTGCATCACTGATGCTATCCAAATGTGAATGAGCCCTTCTGATCCTTTAGGCAGAGCCTGCAGTTGTCAAGCCTGATGCAGCCACTGCTTTTCAAGCTGCCAAAACGCTTTCCATCTAGGCCTCTTAAGTGCCACTTTGCTATTACAATGGCATATTCTATTCCTGCTCTGTTTAGCTCACCCTTCAGGCATACTTATGCTTTTAGCACAGCATGTTTGAAATGTGCCCTGAGGTGATCTGTTCTTTTATCTTTGTGTTGTGAGGGGGAGCAGCTTGGAAAATCTCTCCAGGCTTTGCCTGCGCTCAGGCTTAATTCTGGCAATGAAAGGGTAAAATTTCTTCTTGATGTTTTGGTACAGATGGTGCTGTGGGTGGACGGGTGGGGAAGTTTTAGACAACTCAGACTTAAATGGTAGATGTGTTTCAAGGTCTGAAAGTGAGTGGCTGCTAAGTGAGTGCAGAAGATCTCCAGTGGTGGGCTTTCTCACATTGACATTACAAAATGGTTCCCGGGGAGCCGTGTTCTGACACCATGACTGACAACTGAAGTTATGGTTGATAAACCAGAGCATGCTGAAAATGAGTCATAAGCTAAAAGTAACACAGCCATCATCAGCTGAAAGAAGACAGATGAACAAGTAATGCAGTCTAATGAGAGTGGGGTTTTTCCATCCTGTAGAAGGATCGCCAACTACGTCTATTCCAAGTTGTAAACTTCTTTCAAGGCTCCTGTGGAAATGATTCTGAATAAAAATACTTAAATGATCTGGCTTTTAAAATTCTTAGTGCAAATACTTTCTCCCCAAACTTGCGCTTTGCAGCATTTTGCTAGTGTGCAAATCAGAAGGTAAAAGCAATACTGAAAACAACTGCCCTGCTTGTCATGTACCAAGGCTAGACAAATTTTATTGGCAGTGCAGTCCTGAGCATTGGCTTGTACTTTGTGAAGTATCTTTAAAATCTTGGAGCATATACTGTTGGCATGTAACAATCATAGGACTCATGTTAGAGTCCTTCTTGTAATACAGGTACTCTTTGTATGTGCCAGACCTCTTGGAGGAGCCATTTTAAGGGTGTTGGACAAGGGAGGATTGGATGAACTGGGCATCATGGCTACTTTTCTGATCATCCTTTGACCAAGCCCAGGTATCTACACGTTTGTTGCAACATAAGAGGGTTACAGAAATCCCAGTAAATAGCCCACAATTTCCTGTGCCACTGAATTGGGCTAACGAAGCTCTGCAGCTGTCCTCTTGGACTCCTCTAGAAAGGCCTGTTCAAAGCCAGTCCAGAGAACATCTGAGGATGTATCAGTACTCTTGTGGTGCTATTCTTGTACTCCTCGGGTGGTCTCTCTGTGGATCTAAGTGGGCCTTGTGTGTACTCAGCTTTGGTTGTAGCTCAGGAGAGCGTTCTCCCTGTTCAGAAATGAGTTTGAGATGCAGTAAGATCTGGAGGTAAATATTTTGCTTCTGCACATGTATGCTTGCAGTTGGCCAATAAACATCCACTTAGATGGATTTGTTTCACTTTCTTCAGTCTACATCGTTGGAATTTTTAAGGTTTGGTTTGGTTTTAATGGAAGACTATGAGTTTAATGGAGTTAAGCTTGATACACCTTCCAGCATTCTCTGAGGACTTGTTTGCTTTCTGGCTTTTCCAAACCAGCTTAACTCGTAGAAGCTCACAGTCTTGTTGTGAAGTACATTTAAGGGTTATAAAGAACTTGGCAAGTTGAATCCAAAACCTCATCAAAAGATCCTTTTACAAATCAAATGGAAAATACATCACTTCTTGGACGTAATAGATTAGTATTGTACAGTCAATGTACTTGGTCATACACATGCTTGTTAACCCAATTTTTTGAGTCTTCAGTAATTTCTTCACCCAGCATTGGTGCCTGTGTCATGAATTTTCTTTATTCTCTGCAAATTGTGAGTCTACTGTAGGGCTTCAGTCCGATTATTTTTTTTTAACTTTTTGTCACAATCCAAATTGAAACATAATCCAAATAGATGGCCTGATGCCTTCCCATTGCATAAGCTAGGACACTTGACTGACATGTTTTTATTGCCCAAATACCTGTTTGTATTTGAGTTACTGGTTCAGATGCACTAAAGAGGGGAATATGATGTACTTAGAAGGAAGAGTAAATGAAACTATCTCTTTTTCATGTGGTTGTTCCAGGTATTGCCCTCTTATATCTGCAACTGTACCGTGTCACAAAAAACCAGAGCCATTTGCAGCGATCTCTTGATTATGTGAAGAGAATCCTTCGCAATCTGAATGGCAGAAGAGTTACTTTCCTCTGTGGTGATGCTGGGCCACTGGCAGTGGGTGCAGTGGTTTATCACAAGCTGAAAAACGACAGTGAATCTAAAGAATGTGTGGCCAAGTAAGTGATTGATGGTGCAAAAAGCCATGCCCTTAATTTGTAGAGAGCATTGGTTCAGTAACACTAGCAAGTGGAGTTTTGGAGGACAGGATTAAAAAATTGAGACACTTTCTCCCCTGATACATTTTCAGTAGAAGAATACAAAATAGGCTTTATCTTTATTAAAGCTGGATTACACTTGATTCATGTTTAGCGTGTTGTCTTGAGTCCTCTATCGCTGTAAGGACAGGATGTCCTGGGCATATCTGTAGTGCATGCATGTTTTGATTTTGTCACATTGAGGTGACATCTAACAAAAGCCACACACTTGTCATCAGCGATATGTAGTGCTTGTGCAGTATGTGATACTTCCTGTAAAGAGTGGGTCTTAATTGTAGATTTGTTACAAAACATGTACACTGCAGGGATCTGGAAACATCCAGACAGAAACATGGTACATCGGATTGGTATGAAACAAAGATTTAACAAAACAAAGAGGACATATTTGCTGAACTGTCAAAGGCAAGGGCTTTAATTAGGTCAGAGCATATGAAGGTAGCCTGAAAAAAAATCCAGCCCCTTTTTCAAAGTAATCTAAATGTAATAAATGTCTTGAGAAATCCCATTCAGATGTAGAGCTTCCTTGGAGAACTGACTGCCCCTTTTCTGGTACGGAGCTAATTGCTGTCCTGGTGTGGGCTGGAAGCAGTGGAGCCTTGTGGCGTTTGCATTCAGCACCAGCAATCCACCTGCTCGTGGTCCAGCAACATACCTTAAGCTGCCAGAATTTGGAGACTAGCCTTGTGTCCTCATCTCCATTCTGGTTTATATTTGGAAATAAAATTGGTCTCTTACTAATCCAGAATTCTAGAGTGATTAATCGCTGCTGCTGCTGTTCCTGAGTGAATATTTCAGTTTTAAAATGGGTGGAAGGTTTGGGGTTTTTTTTGCTTTTAGAACTGACAGTAAACTTGGGCATGGCATTCTGGATGCAGCTAGGAAGGCAGTGTTGCTATAAGGCATGAAGCATGAGTATAGCAAAATGAGATTAGCAATAAATCTTTTAGTCTCACCTCTCCTTGGAAAGTCATTTCTAGGAGGAGGACTGAAAAGGAGGTTAGTTTGAGTATTTGTTTCTTTTCTTCCTTTTTTTTTTTTTTTTACAAATATATTCATGACACCAGCTGAGTGTACATTATAGATGTCAAAATGTAATCTATGATTGCACTTTTAACTTTTTACCTTGTAGCTGTCCAATTTTATGATTTGAATAATAAAACTTAACAGTAGACAGTTTAAAAGAAAATAATTTAATTCTAAGTCCAGAGCATAGTTCCAAGAAGGGAATGATAATATAAAACTTTTTTTTGTGAGTGACTTTTGCCTGGTATTAAGCAGTGACAGCATAAACAAGCCATTGGGGTCAGTGTTTTTGCTCCAGCATGACGTTAATGCTAACATTTCTGCCAAGTAGTAGCGGCTGGGGGGATCTGGGAATTGAATTTGGTCTTAATCCAGATTGTCTTGCTCCCTCCCCCAATTTAAAATGTGATCATCTCCATGGTTTCATCTAATTGCCAATTTAATCACAAAAGATAGGAAGAGACAGGGGGGAGTGGGCAGGAAAACAGACCTCTGCTCCATCTCAATTCTAATGCAGACTGGTAGAGTAATAGCAGGGAGTTTCTTTGGAGGAAATGAGAGTTGCAGTGGCCAGCCCAAACTGTTTTTTCCAGTGCTAAAGGCAAGCAAAACACTTGTGTGTAATAGCAGTGCTCTTTTAAAAATTGAGCTGCTAAACATTTGAGACAACATGTTGTCTAAGGAGGGGGAGTGCTGAATGGTGGTATTGGGTGTTTTGGGGTTTGTTTTTTTCTTCTTAAACATCTACAATTAAGGGTCCTCAAATAGCTGAAATTCCCAGAGGCTCCAGGAGGTTTCCCTGTTTGTTGGAATAGCTCTCCAGCCTCCTCCAACCCCCACCCTGCACCCATACATTTGTTTCTGTCTGCACAAAAACCTGATAGTTGGACTAATACTCACCTGGCTCTGAGTTGCCTGTCAGTTAGGGATGGCAGGCACGCAGAGATCCTGTGCGTAAACTTGGCAGCCAGCTGAACTGGGGATAACTGAAGGAAAGTAGCGGGGCTTTGGCACTCATTCTGCTTCTGGTTTGATTGATGGCTTGTACAATACATAGTCTAGTATGTTCTCTAGAGAAGATGCTTTCTCTCCCTACCTTCTTTGTCTGATGCAGGTTGTTGCAGCTCCAAAGGACAGTCGTAAGCACAGATGCTGAACTTCCAGATGAGCTGCTTTATGGCAGAGCAGGTTACCTATATGCCTTGCTGTACCTGAATACTGAAATTGGTCCAGACACTGTCTCACAGTCAGTTATCAAAGAGGTAAGTAAGATACTCTTCTCCCTCCAGTGCCACAGCATCAGTGAGGTTGAACTGGAATCACTTGTTCACAAAATTCAAGGGAGAGGGTTGCTGGAGAGGAGAGGGACCTAGAACTGGGAACTCAGTCTCATCTGTCCCTCCAATCTCTTCTCCCTTTTCCTGCTGCCCAGCTGGGACTGACACAGGCCAGTGTGGGTGGGTCCATGGCCAGCCGTGGAAATGCATCTAGAAAGTAACTAGTTTTGGAGGATTTGAGGATGAGAAATTGTTACACAAAACCTTAAGACAGAAGTGTGGGACTATGTAAGTGGAAAGGGGAATTCAGTGTAGAGAAGATGCACAACTGTTCTACAGATACTGGAACCAGAGAAGGTGTCGTGGTTTAACCCCAGCCAGCAACTAAGCACCACGCAGCCGCTCACTCACTCCCCCCCATCCAGTGGGATGGGGGAGAAAATCGGGAAAAGAAGTAAAACTTCTGGGTTGAGATAAGAACGGTTTAATAGAACAGAAAAGAAGAAACTAATAATGATAATGATAACACTAATAAAATGACAACAGCAATAATGAAAGGATTGGAATGTACAAATGATGCGCAGGGCAATAGCTCACCACCTGCCGACCGACACCCTGCCAGTCCCCGTGTGGCGATTTCCCCCCCCCCCCCCCCCCCCTTCCTGGTTCCTATACTAGATGGGACGTCCCATGGTATGGAATACACCGTTGGCCAGTTTGGGTCAGGTGCCCTGGTTGTGTCCTGTGCCAACTTCTTGTGCCTCTCCAGCTTTCTCGCTGGCTGGGCATGAAAAGCTGAAAAAATCCTTGACTATAGTCTAAACACTACTGAGCAACAACTGAAAACATCAGTGTGTTATCAACATTCTTCTCATACTGAACTCAAAACATAGCACTGTACCAGCTACTAGGAAGACAGTTAACTCTATCCCAGCTGAAACCAGGACAGAAGGCAAGCCTGGAAAAAAAGTGATTAGAAATATTTCCACTCTTAGAAATATAAGTGATTCCATCATTTAGGAAAAATTCCGTTTGTACCTCAACAGCCAAGTCCAAATGAATTGAATATTGTTGTTCTATCACTGTTTATTGTGGCTTATTCTTTACTGCGGTTTTAGTCATGACAAAGCAAAACCCTCTGAATCAAAGCAAGCGAGACAGATGGAAGAGGCATGTTCTCTTTCTTAGGTAATAGATGCTATTATTGAATCGGGGAAAAACTTCTCAAAGGAGGAGCGGAAAACAGACCGTTGTCCTCTGTTGTACCAGTGGCACAGGAAGCAATACGTTGGAGCAGCCCATGGAGTGGCTGGGATCTATTACATGCTCATGCAGGTAAGAGTTTCTTCTGTGGGCTGGGGTGAAACACCAGTGATTTCTTGTTTTGCATCAGAGGATCTTATCTTCAGCTTTCATGCACGTGCAGTGTTGTGCTGAGTCAGGGTCTCAGAATTTGGAGTTAGACTCTGCAGCACAGAACTGTGCAGAGGAGCTAGCTCAGGCCCTGGTAGCAGAAGAAAAGTGTGACTTGGGCATCCTCGCATGAGAGTGAATTAACCCTTGAGTTGTGGTTCAGAACACCAGCGTTCCAGGAGCTCAGGTTTCCTATCCTCAACAGAGATAGTGAGGTGCCTTCCCTCATCTTCATACTTCTGGTGCCTGCAGTTAGACTAACTAAATACTCACTTACCATCCATCACTCCTCAGTATTTTTGTGACAAGTGCACCACTGGTGCCTCCTGTCCTCCATTCCCTTCCTCTCTTCTCTGGTGACTCCCCCCTACCCCCCCCCCCCCCCGCCCCTGCCCACTGCCTTGAAGCTTTTGGAAGACTACCCTTAATCACACATTAGTCTTCAGTATGCTTTTATTCTTTATATGTTCTCCCTCTTCCTTATCCCTCCCCCCAAAATCTGATGTTTCTTAGTGCATTTATGACCCCTGCTCTCCTCTTTCTGTTGTCCTAAGATTCCTCTCTTCTGTATACCTCCTGTTTCCCACACTTAAATCCATTCCCCCTGTCCTGACATTCTCCAATAGGATTACGATGTTTTTCAAAACACACCTGTATATCTTATTTCTGTTGTACAATCTGGAAAAAGAGCCTTAAGATGCATTATAGAAGATGGCCATAGAGCTGCACGATTTGTATTGTACCTGTTTCTGGTTTTTAAAGGTGCTGCCAGTCTGTGCATCTTTGTAAATGTTAATTTTCTTACCAGTTCATGCAGAATGACTTTCCTTAAAGCAACTGGAAGGATTGTACGTCCTCACAGCCCAAAGCTGCACACAAATATTCACTGCAGAAGTGACTGAGCTGGTATTTGGTGTTGCCACTGCTCAGCTGTTCCTCATTTGCAAAAGGTGCTGTGACTTCTCCCCATCTGTTTCGGATTAGCTCGCACCACTCACTTCCACCAGTAGCTCAGGCTAAAGTGGCTGACTTTGTTGTGGAAGTGGCTACTGCTCTGCTTCCTGGGGGCAAGTCTTAACCTCACTACAGCCATTTTCTGCAGCGACCATCCCACTGGGGCCTCAGGCTGGTCTGATTTACTGTGCCCTTATCTTCACTTCCTGCATTCTTCAACAAGGTGGTCTGCCCCCTTTTGGCTCCCTCATTTTCCTGGCTTCCATTTTTCCTTCTCTGGCTCTGTTAGATTTTCTGAGAAGCCTCTTTAAAGGCTCCATCCTTCATTTACTATTCAAGGCTGATAGCAGAAATAATTGCACAGTGCTTTTTGGTTTAAGCAGAAGCTACTCTGTCTACATGTTAAAATCGTAACTCTTTTCCTTTACATATAATTGCTGCTTTTAAGAATTACCACAAAGCCATTGTTTATGCAGCATTAGATTACTGTCTTTTCACTGTACATTAAATATTATGAGTCATGCAGAGTTGAGTCATTCACTGCAGAAGAAGATGGCATATCGGAGTCTGTCCTTTCCCCACCCCTCCCAACCCAAATGAGGAGAATTTTTCTGTATTTTCAGCAAAGAATTCAGGAGATGGTTTGTTGAGTCATTGTTTGATAACAGAAAAAGGATATCCAATGTAGCACCTGAGATGTGAAGGTCACCGATCATAATTTCTGTACAACACCTTTATGAGGAAACGTGTATTGCTGGATTTATATACAGAAGACTAGTAGAAGAATAAGAGCTCAGCAGTGTTAAATAACTCATCCAGGAGGTAGAGGGGAAATTCTGAAGTGCTGGCTAGGGAATTTCTAATCCTAGCCCCTTTCATTAACCTTGAAGCAAAAATGTCTGTTTGTGTATCATTGCTCTTGGCCGGAGAGTCAGGACACATACCTGTAGGTTACCTTTTTGCTGTTGGAAGTAGGTGCTGGGAACCTTGGCAGGTTGGGCAAAGAACTCGTACTCAGATCTTCTCAGCAGCACAAGGTGAGAATGAGGTTTGTAAAGAGCTCTGCTCTTCTTGGATTTACCTCCCAAGGACAGATGTGTTGGGCTGGGTTGGGTTTGCCTTGCACAGCTCAAAACTGAAAGCATTTATTGCTGGTGCCCACCTGCTTTGCCTTCTGCTGCAGGGGTGCAGCGTGAAATCAGAGCCGCGAAACAAAGCTTCCCCCAGAGCCTCCCTACCCCACAGGTCAGCATCTGAGTGAGGGCTGATCAGCTCTGGGGTGTTCTTCATAATAAGCTGATCTGTATTCAGGTGTACTTCTGATTACCAGCAGGAAGGTTTCTCTTCCACTCAGAAAAGTGCACAAGTGGAGTTTGCTTGAGGGACCTTGTAGGTAGAAGTCTGGCAAAGCTTTCCTGGCTGAGGTGAAATACAGGCTTCTGGTTTTTTCAGCTTACTGAAAATACAGCTGATGAAAGTCTTCATATGGCTGTAAGACTCAGTTGTAGCAGTGTGCTCGCCTGTTGAATGTGAATGTGCTGGAGCTGGTGGGAAACAGTGAAATTGTATGACATTGAGTCAGCAATAAAGACAAGTTACTTAAAAAAATAAGCTCAGTTATTAGGCTTCTGTAGGCTCTAATTTCTGCAGTTGTTCCCACAGCTTGCAGGAATTCCAGAAATCATGTAGGCTGTATAAAAATAGAGAGCTCTGTTATGAAAATACTGTAAAATGGGCTGGTAGAGGAGGGAATGCCAACAAAGAACAACTATAGACCCAACAGATACTTGGCTTCTAAACCTTTACTTATAAGGAGCAGGCAGGTTGATGGATATATTCTCCTTTTGGCACGTATGTAAACTAAAATAGAAGAAATGAAAAAGAAAATTCAGAAGAGCAATCTAAGAATGAGTTCGTAGTACAAAGATGTTTAGCTACCTGGGGAAGTAGCTGTTGCTTCTGAAATTGGAAACACAGACTTACAGCCCATAGCTTCAGGGAGTTTTGTTTATGATGGAAAACTTTAACCTTCATAAACCTTTGCCAGGTATGCCACTACATACACTTTTCTTCATTTATTGGGAAATAGGACGGGTTTATCTGCATTACTTATTTTTAAAAGAAAATGTGTAACCCATTGTGTTTTAAGTGTGTATTATGAGCAATGAAGCTAGAAAAAACATCTTTCTCCTGTAAGTGTTCTCTCTGTTTTGTGTCTGGGATTCAATTCAATTCAAGAGGTCTGGGAGTCTTGAAATCCATATTCTGTTCTCAGTTCTTCCATAGTCTTTCTGTGTCACCTCCAGTAAGACAGATAACAACTTGGTGCCCCGCTTTCTTTGTCTCTACAGTAGCTGTAAAAATGCTCTTCCCAAGGGCGTTGTAAGCAGACATTAATTAAATCTGTATGAAGTGATTCAAGGTATTTGGATCAAGGGCACCTATGTGAGATAATTGAAAATAGATCATAGAATTAAGTGTTGATACACAATTTGTTACTACTTCTGTTTATGGTTTTGGTGGTGGTTTTTTAATGTTTTCTTTAGCCAATTGCAAATGTGGACCAGGAGACCCTAGCAGAGCTGGTGAAGCCAAGCATTGACTATGTGCGTCATAAAAAGTTCAGATCTGGGAATTACCCGTCGTCACTGAGCAATGAGACTGACAGACTGGTTCACTGGTGCCATGGTGCTCCCGGAGTCATCCACATGCTCATGCAAGCTTATAAGGTGAATCATTCTGTGTTTGTACTAGACCTCTATTTTTAGAGAGACCTGTATGCAGCCCTGTTAGATTGTAAGGTTTGCATTTTACATCTTTCTAGATCTAGACTTTCAAACCAGAACCCTAGGCTAGGCACCTAAGAATCTCACAATACTTACATAGGTATGTTTGTAAAGAGGAAATAAGTGGGTAAAATTGCTTCTCTGGGTGCTAGTAGTTACTAGACTTCAGGCTTTCTTGGAAAAGGGCCACGTATTTAAACAATTCGATATTGGAGTTCTGGGTGTGAGAACACTGACCTAAATTCTTTGAATCTTCATCCCGAGAGTTTTAAGAATTATGTTGGTTTTCAAAAGCGTAGGTTCATGTGTCTTGCCAAAGAATGTCTTACATAAATTACTTCATTATTAAGATACAGCTCTTGAGAACTTAACATCAGAGCAAAGATCCCAGGCCCCTTCTAGGGCATAAATATAACCGCTCAGCTACCACAAGCCTACTGTTTGCTCTTTTCCATCCTTAACGAGGTTTGCTATCTCTGGTGTTGTGCACTTCTGATTTGCATGACATTTGAAAGTATGCCATTTAATTACATTTATGCAAATTGATTCTTGCTTTTGACAGCCCTTCTTGGCAGATTCCCTGGTCAGCCTCTGGGTGGGCTGATGAAAAGCAGGCTTGGTTTATGGAATAATTACTCATGCTGCTACCTGAAATGTGAACTGTAAATCTCTTACAGCATTGCTGAATGTAGCAGCAGTCACACTTGCTTTTTCTTTGGACTGTGGTAGGAGGTTGACTTAACACTGCAGACTTCTTTCCCCCCATCCCCACCCCTTCTTTGTCAATGCAATGCTTTACCCAGCACAAAATGTTTTGCAGGAGATGAGAGAGTAGGACCAAATTCTGTTTAGCAGTCTCCTTTCTGGCCTCTTTTACGTTTAAGGTGATGGGGCACATGAGGCTTTTTTTTTAGTCTTTATATTCTGCTTTTTGAAGAAGTGGTAAGAAAAATTGGAGTATATTTTTCTGGCTATGCTTTCATACCAAGCACAGGGACTTGCAATAATAGACAGCAGCATTTGTCCTGAAAATCAAATGCTGTTGCCAGGCCTTAATTCAAAATGTTACAGCTAAGTAGCTGACAAACCCTGTTCAGAGGGAAGGACTTTCTTTATAAAGCTTGTGGATTTAAGAATCTTGCATATTAATTGATTCTATTACCTTATTAAATAGGCTGGCGGGGATTTAATCTCTAAAGGACTAAGTCTACAGTAGTGCATCAGTTACTTTTTTTTTCTTCTTTGTCTTGTTGATCTGTAGAGTGACTTAGGCAAAGGGGAGCAAGAAGGTAGCCTTACAAAGGTGGAAGTCTGGTGGTGTTCAGCTAAATTACTTGGGTTTGTTTTCTGCTCTCTTGATGGGCTCTCTATATCCAAAATGCACTTCAGTTGCAATAACATTGCAAAATTGGTCCTTTGCCAAAACTGGCTAGTGCTTCTGAGTATTTCCAATACAAATACTAATCAAGATAATGGAGCGTTCCTACTTGTACTTGTGACAGAGAAAAGAGCCCTGTGCTATGCAAAGAGATATTCTTGTGCATTTTTGACATGGAATTGAAGGCAGACACTGAGTAACCAAGAAGAATTACTCAGGGAGACCAGGAGTTAGCACTTTAGGACCAAATTTGATGGCCAGTATTCCGTGTTACGTTTCTTGGACACAAGAATTACATTTCCATATTTCAAATCAAATGACGTTGTGGTTTGGGAATGGAGGGGAGAAACAAAAAAGGACCATGTACCCTTTAAATAGATTATAGGTTGTAGAACCCAGGGCCTTGAACTTGAGTTTTTCCTTTGGGGTCCTGATTTCAGAAACAAAAACTTAAGTTCTTTCTTTTTCGATGCAGGGAAAGGAGAAACAACTTAGTAAGAAAAGAAAAGCAAGTTTATGATTAATAGATTATTAAAATTCAAAATAAGTTGTATATGGAAAAAACCCACACCAAGCGAAACATCTCTCAGGTCCAGCTTCCTTTTGTTTTCATTAGGACTTCAATTTATGTGTGTTTATTCTCTGTTTTTATTCCACAGACTTTTAAAGAGGATAAATACTTGAAAGATGCTATGGATTGTAGCGATGTCATCTGGCAGAGAGGTTTATTGAGAAAAGGATATGGGATCTGTCATGGTACTGCTGGCAATGGCTACTCCTTCTTGTCTCTCTATAACCTAACTCAGGACAAAAAGTACCTCTACCGAGCTTGCAAGGTGAGCTTTACAGCATTCCAGCAAAATTGCTGTTCCTTTTCATGTCATAACACCCATGCAAGAGTAAACTGTGATCGAAGTAGGCTGTTGTGTGCTAGAGCTGGAGCTGGCTGGCTGTGCGTCCGGGTGGGACAAAAGGGTCCTGTCACTTGCTCCCCTTTACTGACGCTTTGACTGGACAGCTTCAGCCATGTACATGGGGCACGTACCATCTTAATACGCAGAGTGAGACGCACAACTGTTCTGTAAGGGTGGAGGAACTAAACACGTGTTCAGAAGAAAATAGAGTCTGAAATCAGCCTGCCTGAACAATAACAGACTAATGTTATATGGTGCTAATTATTCCATTGAGACATCCACTGTCATCCTCAGCTCCTCAAGCGATACTGTTTGTAGTCTTTTGTAATTATTTGTTTTCTGACTAGTGTCTGTTTGGGGCTTTTAGAGCTCTGAATTGCAGTTATTAAATTACTCGCGTAGATTTTTTTCATTAATACAAATTGCAGAGAAAGACACTCAGAATTTTTCCACTGGAATTGTCCAGGTTCTGCTATCAGCTCTGGCTATGCTAGCAGTTACCAAAGGAGAAGGCTCTGTCTGCCTCTGTTTCCTAATTTCATAAGACTTTTGGTTTGATTTGGTTTGGTTGTTTGGGGTTTTTTTTCAGCTTAATTCACTGATACTAGGTTTCATATTGCATACATAGTTATTTAGCTGAGGCCTTTTTAAAAGTATTGCAATGGGAAATTTGATGAGTTGCTGCTTAGGTGCTTTTAGATGAGCACTGGCCCTATGTAAAGCTATTGTATTCATCTCCACTGTCAGCCTGTCCTCCGTCAGCAGAGCTTTAAAAAGTTGCTGCTTGTCTCACATTTACCAAAGCATCGTTTCATGGGGACACCTGTAGGCATATCTGCATCCTAGAGAATGTAATAAACCCCGAGCACTCCCACAGCAAATGCGTGTCTTAGTCACATGTGGACTCATCCACTGCTGACGTGTGAGCCACAGCACCAAGCAGACATTGCTGTCGGCACAGCTATTGGGTTCTCCCTGTCATCCTTCATCCTAGTACAACTTCTGTGGCTCTGTGCGGTATTGGCAAGTCCTGTTAGCGCTGCATTTCTGGCTTACGAGGGCCTTGACATTCTTCCATACCAAGCTAGAGAAAAGCAAGCATATCTATTTCAAAGCCAAAAAAGGAAGAGGCTTGATTACATACCTGAAATCCATTTGAGAAGGACGGTGTGGCACAGTGGACAAAGACTGTTTGCTGGAGGTGCCCAGCCGTAGTCAGGTCTGGCAGCGTATTTGCAGCCATTCTGCATTTTAGCATCTCCAGCATTCAGTCAGGCCCTTTGGGCTCTTGCAGGGGAAATCTTGAAACAGGCAAAGGAATTTGCTTGTCTGGCATTCTTGAAATCTTTTTATTTTTGAGCCAGAGCATGCAGGGAAGCAAGCATGCAGTTATGTTGGTACCTAAAGGCATGTAACTGAGAGAACTTAGATGGCTCCCTTCCCAGGGGTGTTTGCTCACACCAAAAACTTGAGGCCCAGGGGAAGGAGTCTGGCCAGGAATCCCTGGTTACCTCTCAGGAGCCATGAAACTGTTTCACAAATGAACCAGAAGAGCTTGAAAGGCCATGGCTCCTGGTTTGTGCTTCTCATTTTTGGCTTCGCAGCTTTTCTCCAGCATTATCAGACAGGCTCCCAGAAGGCTGAGCTGCTCCTAGGTGGCCTGCCTGTGAGAGGAGAGAGGGGCTGCGGCATCCTAGGCTCCAGGCAACAGAGAGCATCCGAGCCTTGTGCTGCTCAGCGTTGTGATTAAACCACTGCTGATAGCAAGCATGCCCAGTCTATGTGACAAGTAATGGCAGATGTCTTCCTGCTAGAAGATATTTCTTTTTCTTTTTCCCCCTTGGTTTAACAAAGATATTAGTGTGGCTTACTGGATCTGTGAGTTGTGCTGAAGCTATGAACTTCTAAATGATGGTTGTGTTTCAGTAGCCTGGGGTGCATTTTTTTAATTTCTGTTGCAGTTCCCAGGCTGGCAGTAATAATAAAGGCTAGTGTGCAATAAGATGTGGATGTTGCAAGAATTGATTGTAGTTTAGCAACATGCCATAAACATGTTCAGTCCCCACATATAAGACAAGATTACATGGAGGATTAAACCTTGGTTTGAAGACTTATATCTTTGGGGGGCCCAAAAATGTTTCATCAGTTCTCAGTAACAGTGTAGACCACAATGTTTGTGTTTGTGGTTTTTTTGCTGGGTTTCCTCAAGACATTCACATACATGCACACACCCCTACCAAGAGAAGAAAAATCCATCCCTCAGTAAACTTTTAAACAGAACAGAATGGGGGGAAGAAGGGAGGAGATGCCAGTTTATCCTCCTGTTGAACAGACTGATGGCTCTGGGGGCATGCTCACACTCCGTATAGCTCCAACTCTAGAGCCAGGGCACTCTCTAGTTAGTAGAATGATCTGTTTGCTAGCAGGTTGCCCAAATTGCAGGGAGAGCGGGGAAAGACCTCTCGGTTCTTTAATTTGCAGGAATCCTCACACTGTATTTTGAGTAAGCAGTGGTTTTTTTCCAAGCACAGAAATGCCAGGCGAACTTGTGGCCCCCTGTATGCTCTGTGGAGCCATAAAGAAGAGATAGATGGTTGCTATTAAATTGATCCAGATTCATAAGTCATGTATGTCTAATGTAGCTACTGCAGCAGTGTTGATCAAACACAAGACAGTGTTAACTCTTCTTAATGGTATTCCGTCTTCTGCAGCAAAACATGGATGACCATAATAGTCTAACTGATTTAGAACGATTTTTCATAAGGCTTGGGGAGAGCAAATAAATAAAACTAAGTAATGGCAACTGGAGATTTAATACTCTAAATTGGTGCAGAGAAGTGAAAGAAAACCAAAATGCAGTTAACGACCCTGAGTCCTGAGCACGTGGATAATTTAAACACCAAGACAGATAAGAAACTGATACAGTATTGGAAAAATGTTGCCCTTTGAAACTGAATATATCTGTTCTCGCAGCATTTTTCATTGACATGTAGCAAGGTTGATTTACAGAAAACAGAAGTTAAGTACAGCCCACCTAATTACACCGTTACGAAACTGAGACTCGTGCTGTGGAAATACATATCCTAAAACCTAATTGCAGCCTTGTCACCGTTGAAGTGGGATAAATTGATCTTGGACAGTGATTTCTGTGTTGTGTTTCTGCTTACACAATTTTACATTTAATACCTATTAAAGATATGCAGATACTCAAGCTTGCATTTAACAGTCTTAAATAAAAAATGTTAAAACAAAACAAAACCTTTTTGTTTTGTTTTCCCCAGTTTGCTGAATGGTGTTTGGACTATGGTGCACATGGATGTCGTATTCCTGACCGACCTTATTCTCTCTTTGAAGGTAAAGTGGTGGTGTTGTAAATGGTATTGTATTATACAGGAAGGGCGGGCAACCTTGGAGTTTTGGCACACGCTTAGGAGTTGAGAAATCTTTGGTGGGTTCCTCTACTATTAAACATAGACTCGGCCCCTACCAACCACTTCTGCCTACAAGAAGGTGGGTGGGAGGGAGAAAGACAAAAGAAAATCATTCACTCTCATAACTCTCACTTTTGGTTGCATTTTAGTAGTTTCCAATGTAAAGCCAGTGCTACTGTTATTCTTGGAAAAAATTCTGCTGTGCCGATGGCTCTTGGCTTAAAGCAAACAGAAGTCCAGGCAACAGTTTTGTTGTGGGTGTTGTTGCAGAGGGACTGGGCAAAGGAGCAGCTGTGGGTAGGGGATCTCTAGTAGAAGCTGCTGGTTTGTCAGAACTAGACCTTCTCTGCTGCAATACTAAAGCAAGGAAAAGCTAGTTTTAATACGAACCAAAATCACTTGAACAGAAAAGAAATGCGGAGTTCTTAGGGGGGTTTTCTGTAAGGTCAGAGATGTTCCTAAATACTTTCCTAGAGCTTTGTAATTTTTTATTTGTAGTTTATTTTCTATTCCCTATCTCGTCCTTATGTTTTAGAAAGACTGTAGCAAGGAATCAAAGACCTAAGCAGGATTTAAAGTAGCACTACTTCATGAACAGTGAGCCTAGTATGCCACCTATCACAAATATGTGAAATTACAGCAGACCGAATAGGATTATTTTACAAATAAACCAATCCAAGGTGTGAACACAAGAGAGCAGTAGTTATATGCATCCCTTCTAAATAAAGAGTTATTGTCTTACTGTTTAAGGAAGAAAAGTAGAAGTATTCTTATTCTTGAGAGCTCCCTTGCATGCACTTGTAGAGGGGAAAAAGCAAGCATACAAATCTGTTGTATAAGAGCTTTGAAATTTGTTGAGAAGTTGAAGTAGTGCCAACAATAGGATGATTTGTGCTTTAATGCTGACATATAGCTTTTATTTTAGTTTTTTAATGTTGGGGGGGGGGTGTTAGAAAAAACTAGAAATCTCAATTTTGAGACAAAAAAGTCTTAATTTGGGGGTAGCCAAATTTTTGTAGCCAAAAATTGTGTATGAAGTTGTCCAATTCCGCATGTATGTGCATACTTTCAGTGGAAGTTGTATGTGCATCTTAGGGGTTGTCCTAATTGTTTCATTTGCCTCAGATGCTGTATTTCAGGAAGGTTCCTTTGTATGTGCTTAGCTGTTGATAAAATAGGATTTCACCTCAATCATAAAACTGAGCTTGTATTTGTATGCTCTCCTGCTGTAGGGCACCTCTGTTGTCTGTCACACTAAGAGTTTTATTCGGTGGTGCTGGTGTTAGTGCTTCAGGCTCTGGATGATCTTTTTATGAATAATGAACAAATGAATCTGTACATCACAAGTATAATAAAGTTTTGCCTTTGTTTCTTAACCAATGAAATGATGAGCAAGAGTTGCTCAAATTCTGAGGGACAGTCCAAATTGGGATTTACTTTTTCTTAATTGACGTAGCATTGAGGTTGTGCACCTGAAAAGATGGTAGCAGAGAGATCTTGGTTTTTGCCTTTGATCTTTTCAAGTGATACTTCGTTTCCTAGGCAAAGTACAGATGAACTTGCCTTTCCATAGGCCCTCAGTTCCCCTGTTCAAAAAAAGATCTAGTGAGGCAGTGTTCGAACAGGTGCTGTTGCCTTTGCTGTCAACTGTGCTATTTTAATGTCAAAGATGCACAAAGATCTCTTTCTCGTTATGTTTTAGGCATGGCTGGAGCTATTCACTTCCTCTCAGATATTTCAGTACCGGAGACTTCCCAGTTTCCAGCGTTTGAACTTGGACCTCAAAGGAGGGAAAACAAAGTGGAACAGGACAGCTAAAAGATCATTTTGAAGGGAAACTGATGCCAAAAGAGATGAGACTGTTTAGTGCCTCTGATACTGAACCAACTCAACCCTGAATCGACGGATGGATAAACCCATTTTCTTGCCCCCCCTGCCCCAAAGGACCATGAAGTCATTAGAGCATGAACGGGAGAAGCCACATTTAAGTTCTGTTAAAGTGACACCTTCAGACGTAGGACAAGAAAAGTCAAGTTTTGAACTTTCTCTCTTCCATTGTACTTGTCTTTTTCAGGTCTTTGACATGCTCTGCATGTTTATTGGTGTTGTGTGTTGATTCAAGTCTTTTGTTGTTAGCAAAAAGCTGGTCTTTGTGTGAATCTCTGTCCTGTACCTTTGTGCATGACTCACAACAGCAGTGTTGCTTTCTGCAGCGTGGTTACCCAGAGAGTTCCACCTTATGCCAGAGAGTTAGCTGCAGGACAGTGCCCAGCTTCACTGGTGAGCTGGTAACTTTAAACAGAGATGAAAAACGTTTTTATGTTCGTATTTTTCTGCATTTTTCTCCACAGTCCCTAGAAGCTAAGATGATGGAGATCAGCCTTTTTTGATGAAGAGGTATGAGGCCATCTCTATTTTCAGAAACTTAGCAGGTTGGAAGGGACCTGGTTTATATTTTGCTGCTGTTGTGGGAGGTTTTTTTTGAAAGCCTGAGAGAGGCTCCCTTTGGTACCTGCACCTGGTTAATGTGTTAGGCACTTGCAGCAGGGTGGAGATGTTTGTCCCCACCTCTGCAAAGCCCCATCCCATGGCATGAGCTTAAACTGCAGGTGGAGTCACCTGTACTAACCTCCCGCTGCCACCAACAGCAGAGCAGGGACAGCGTAACTGTGCTTCTCCTCTCCTGTGTGTGGATTTGTAATAAGCCTGTCCTGCAGCATCCTAGTATACAAATGAGTAAGGGAAGGCATCAGGGCAGTTTCTCATGCTGGTAACTCAGGATGACTGTTGCTTCCAAACCAAGGTGGTGATTTGTTCTGGGCCCTTCCCTCCCTCTCCCAGCCTCGCCACATTTAGCCCATGTAGTATGACAGGAGCGATAAATACCAGCTGCTTGTGGAGACTGCAGAAGATTAATAAGCAATATGAAACTGTTGCTCGAGGCTGTAATTGAAGTTTATTTCATCTTAAAATACAAACAGAAAAAGCCCTTTGCCCTTAGTTTTAACTGTGCTGCTAGTGCTTTGCTTCCCCTTGTAGTGTGGTGGGGTTGTGAAATACTAGACCTGCCTCCAGGTGCTCCTGAGTATCAGGCTCTCGGTTTGGGAGAACTGGGACATACGCTGAGTACGCTTACAGCAGGCTTATGTGTTCCAGATAGTAAGTATGCTTACTGCTTGAAAAAGGTAAGTAGGTGTAGCACACTCTAACTCATTCAAGCTCTGTTGTCATCCTTCCCTCAGGTCTCCCTGTGCTCTGTCATTCCAGGTGCTTATTTTAGTTGGTATCTTCTGTCAGGTGCGAGTGTGACAGATGGCAGCAAGTTTGACCTTTCAGGCATGCGTCGGGATATACATGACCTGTGGGCCATCTGCTGAGCACCAGTGTTTGCGGTCAGGCTTGGAGGTGCAGCGTTGCTCCTGCATAAATATCTGAATGGTAGCAGGTGACTTCCTTGAACTTCACAGTGTCTGTTGCCGTATCCATTGGGATGTTAATAATCTCCACATTTGGTTCTGGTGGCCAATAGCAGCAGTGACAGTGCAGGGACAGCTTTAATGTCTCAGTGTAGCTCCTCTGCTGGATTGTCAGGTATGACTAAAACACAGGAGCAGGAGGAGAGACTTTTCCACCCCTCTGGCAAAGGGCAGAAGCGGGGGGGGGGGGGGGGGGGGGGGGGGGGGGGGGGGCGGGTGGAGGGCATCGAACCCAGATGCATCTGTACAGCCAGGGATGAAGGAAAATGCTGAAAGTCAGTGGGAGTGAGGGATGCTGTATGGCAAGCAGCTGGGGTGAAGCAAACCAGAGCAGGGCAGCAGAAAGCGGAGGGATCAGTGAGGAACAGGGAGAGCTGATTACGGGAGGCAATGCACAGAGTGCACCAGTAGAGGCCATCTCAAATGAGATGTTCCTCCGTGGCAACCATTCTAAGGTCTAACTTTGTTTTTCTTTCTTCGGCCTGCAGATCACTGATCCTGCCCATAGATAAGTCAGGGAGGAAACTTGCCCAGGGTGAAGTCTCACAGAAGTTCTAAGGAGTTAGATGGCAGGTCTGATCCTGTTTCACATCACCCTACCCCTTTTTTTCCTTCCCCTTGGCAGTGACTGCAGAGCATGTGGGGTGGGTTAAGCGGGAAGAGGCTTGCCAGGTTTGCAGGAACTGCCTGCAAACACACAACAGAAGCCACCGGCCTTCCTGGCAAATCCCAAGCATGTGTTGTACTGACTGCTTAACTAGGGGGTCAACAGGCAGGTTTTTTCATTCAGTGATTATATACATATATGCTGCCTTCGCTGCTGAGCTTGGACTGGCACATGTGGGAGGTGATTTGGCTGGCTGGAGCCCAAGGGTAATTAAAGCTTCCTGGTTTAAAAAATATATAGGTATATACACATTTAGAACAGACTAATACTGAGCAGATCTCCAAGATGCTTGAGTGCACCCATCGAAATAATGAGCAAGTCAGCTACCAGCTCTTTCTGTACTGTAGCCAGCCTTCTGCTGCGGTGGGGCTTGGCCCTGTCTTTCTCTGCAGAGTCCTCTTGGAATTGAGCAAGACTGGAAATGTATTGAGTCGGGAAGCGTCCGACAGTGCGTCTGCCTTGTCTTCCTGATGTGACTTTCCCCGTGGCTCCTCCTTTCTGTTTGTCACAGCATTGTGATATCTAGGTGGCCCATTAAGAAAGGATATTGTGTGAAGGTGAAAAAAATGTATTTCACCAAGGCATTGTTTTCAGAAATCACATCAAACTAAAAATGTGGAAAAAGTCTCAATATTCCCTTGTTTGCTTTGTCCGTGTGTAATTGTCCATCTGTTGCAAAAAGCAGTAGTGTTAAAAATGGAGATGCTCTTTGGGCAGAAAAAGAGGAAAAAAATGCTGATATTTTGTTCTTTGGCTTTATTAGTAAAGATCAAGCTATGTGGTGGTAATTTGTGTGATTCTTTTTTTTTTTCCTCCTTCCTTGTACTCCTTCCTTCCCTCCAGCGCTGTGGCAATAGCTGTCCCACTGATCTTACTGCGGAACTGCTTCCCAATCTTACAGTCCTGCAGGATGAAACACATGCCAGAGAGTGGGCAAATTGCTGCCTTTTTTTTTTTTTTAACCTTCACCTTTTACTAGCATTGCAGGCCTCTTTACTGCTGCTTCTCCCAGGTGCTTTTAATGTGGATTGCTTAGTGCAAAGTGTTGCTTTCCTCTCTGGTCACATAGGTCCTGTTAAACAGTTTGCAGCTACAGCCTGACTCGTGACTAGCTGGTTTTTAAGAACACATGTATGAAATCTCTCTGTCCAGCTAACATCTGTTTTCCAGCTTTGAGAACACTTGATGTTTTTCTCTATCTCGGCTTTAACAGAAGGAAACTTCAACTATGCTGCAAGCATTTCTGTTTCACAAAGCCCCATGTGCCACTTGTGGCCTCTTTACCACAGAGAGCAACTGCTGCTTTTTTGAATTAATAGCATTATTTCTGGTCTGTAAGTAGGGACTTGAAGATAATCTCTACAAATTCAGCTGTAGCTAGATAAATGCATTAGGGCTTTTTTTAGCACAACAGTTGTGTCTCCTGTCAAAATAGGGTAGCATAGAGGGCTAGGAAGAAGCATGTGTGCTGCATGTCAGGTAATAGCTAGGTAGCAGGGTGCTGCCTGAGCCCTGTCTCGTCAGGGTGTTTTGATGCAACAGTCTTTTCTCCTGGTGAAGTTGTTCACTTTTCCCCCCTTCGTTTTCATTGGTTTCACGTTGACGCAGAGGAGTCTCTGCACGGCAGAGCAGCTGTGATTTGCATGCAGGAAGCAGTAGTGACCTGTCTTCAGCCACTGCTTCTCTTCAACAGATACAAGTGGGCTGCTGTAAATCCAGCTGTAGCTATTAGATAAGCTAGAGTTAGGCAGCATGCGATAAATATAGAGACATAGACACATATACCTATCCTTGTGACTTTCTCACTGCATAAAGCCAAAATAACACATGCAGCTAAGGAGCTACCTCCATCTCTAGCCCCTAGGGTCAGAGGGGTGCTTAACTTGTCACTGTTCCCTCTGCTTTACCTGCTGTCCCCTTGACGTTGCAGGACCTGGCAGCTTGGGACAGTGGCTGCCAGCTGCACCTCTCCTCTTTAACAGCATCATTATCTAGCAGTTGCTTTGTAGAAACTGCCTTATGCCAGATCTTCCCCTGCATGGTGTGGCTGTAGTAGTTTCCCTATCAAAGAGTACAAACAACTGTAAAATCAGTTTGAGCTGTAAGACAGCTCGAAGCCCCAGTGCCAGGGCAGCAGAGGGGAGGGCTTCCAAAGCCACAGGGCCTGCAAATAGATCCTGGCCCATTTCTCTCTCCCACTGAATTAGCAGCAATGTATTAGATAGACCAGAAGAAAAAAAAAAAAGTAAGTCTCCACTATCTGACAAGGTGTTTTATCTTCTTGGGCTGACCTGTGTGCCAAAAAAGTGCTGCCTTGGGTATATACATATAAAACTAACCCATCTGGGGTTTTGTGTTTTGTTTTAAGTAGGGAATAAAGAGCAATACCTCCTTTGTGCTTTTGTGTACCACACAGTCTGAAGAGCTTGTTGGAAAAATGTAGTCCCAGCTGTTTGTTTTCAAAGCACTGTAAGCTGTCACAGAGCTCAGAATAAAAGGAAAAAACCCCACCCACAAAACAAAAAAGCTTGTTGCTGCATTATCTTTTCCCAAAGTGATAATGAAACACAGGAGCAGCTGCAAGGCAGCCCCAAACAGAAATGGCAGGGCTGGTACCCTCCTTGTCAGGCCAGGTCCTATTTGCAGCACAACCGATGAGTCAGCCTGCTAATTACAGAGAGGCATGGAAGGTGGTGGAGGATATTGCAGGTGACATTTGCCCCTCTCCTATGAGCCATGGGGCACCTGGTCACATCAGGGAGAAGGAGGTGGGGGGGGAGAATCAATAACAAATCAATACTTCAGCAGCTTCAGCCCAACAGCACTGCCTTGACAGGCTCTCTTGCCTACACCTTGGCAGAGGTGTTTCAGCTGCCCTGGCCTGACAGCGAGGGCTGCGTATTTGCTGGAAGGCTGAAGAAGCAGCAGCAGCAAAACTTTATAAACCCTCAGACTGCCATGAGCTTAATAATTCACCCATTAGTACGGACTCTTCCCTCAATAGGACCCAAGGCAGCAAAGCGCTTTATGGGAAGAAAATTTACTTTCCTCAGGAAAAAAAAAAAAGCATCTCCTGAGCCCAGGAGATGCTCTGGCAACAGCCAGCCCTTGTCTTCAGTGTGAGCCTAAGGAACTTAGAGCTGTGTCACCAGTGACTGAAGGGTGAGCTTTGGCCTGACTGCTCAAAGAGGCTTTACAGCCCTGCTGAAGGACAGAAAGCAATCCCCATTGCTGCTTTTCTTCTAATCATCTTGAATAAGATCTCATGCTCCTGCTGCAGGGCTGAAAGGAGATATGTGGAGCATGTAAGGCGGAGGAGGGAGGAACCAAAAGCTGAAGGAAAGTAATTCCCAAAATCTCCTGCCATAGGCAGGACACAGCATCTGCGAGGCTGGTCCCATGATCACGGAGTGACTTTGCACCCCTGCTTACTCCTGACAGTAGCTAGTTAGAAGAAGATGGTATTACAGGCATATTCTTCATCTCCTCCCCTCTCAAACCACAGCAACCTACCAACAAACCCAGGCTGATAACCAAAGTCTGCATAACCCCCTGGAGCTGCCCACAGACAGAAAGCATCATGCAGGATGCCAACCAGCAAGTTTTCAGGCTGTGCCACTTCATGCCTTTTTACTGATGGAAGCTGCATCATTTCTGTCCTTGTGTTGGTGCTGGGTCACACCCACCCATCTGCCACCCACCAGGTCACTCACATCCCACCCCCCCCAACCAAAAATCTCCCCCGAGCAGCACCTACCCCAGACCACCAGCAGTCTCTGCACCAGCAGCCCTGCCAGCCCTCCACTGCTGCCACGCAAGACAGGTCTGCAGGAGTTGAGGACAGCCGTTCAGGGGCTGGGATTGATTTTCTGCCAAAACCCATCAAGTTGAGCATTTATGCACCTCCCAGTCCGCAATGCCTTTGACCAGCAGCTCATGACCAGCTGCCTGACACTGCCTGCATCTATCCCCTGCTGCTGGGGTTTCGTAGCTGCAGCCAGTGGCAGAGTGGTTCATGTGCATGCCAGAGGCAAGGGGAGGCAGGCAGTACCTGCCCACCCTCCTCCCCCTCGTCTTGCCCCTAAACCAAGATTTAAGAAGGTCTGCTCCACCAAAGAAGTGCATTTCTAAGGTCTGGAGGAGTCAAGATACATCTGTCCCAAGCATTTACCCTTAGCACTCATCAGGCAGCCAATCGATTTAACATAATCCAAAACAAATCTCAAGGTGTTCTGGTATCTGTAGCCAAGTAATGACTTGAAAAACACTCGAGAAATAAACTATTCCCTCCACCCGGAAAGCAGAGTGCACACCCTGCACCACTCTGGCCTGGGAGACACAGGGCTGGTGGGACAGAGGTAGGGCACTGCTAGCTGAAGAGCTCATCAGGAGGCAGGGTGGATGGTGTGTTGGTCACACACAGCTACCTACAGGTGAGAAACCCCTGCCATCTGATAGGAGGGGAAGTAAATGGGGCTCTTCTGTCTCACCAGCGATGGTGGAAGAACTAGCAGCTAGAACCTGCTCAGAAACATGGCCGGGTCCATGGCCCTGAAAACACCCGAGGTCAGGAAGGTTTGCTTCATGAGGAGCTGGCCGACTCCCTGTTGAGAGCTACAGAGTCTCAGGAATACCACCTTCATAGCCCTTCAGAGACAAGTTTCATGACAGCGTACCTGGAGGCACACGCTGCACACAAGGATCACAGGGTCCTTACAAGCCTATAGAGACCTCTGCTCATTCCCTCCCTGCATGATCCCCAAGGAGGAAAGAGAGCCAAGCCCATCCAGTCATCCATAACCTTTGCTGTTCTTCATTGAGACAGTGAAACCTCCGGCTGAAAGCCAACTGCCCAGCCACAGAAAGGGCAGGTTCCCTCCCCATCCCACAGCGCAGCCTAGGTTTGTTGCAGAAGCCTTGGACCTACGAAGGACTGGCCATACCAGAGCTATGGGCAAGGTGTACCGAGAGTCCCTGGTAGTACCTTTTCTCTCAAAGCGCTATAGTTGGAGTTTTCACTGTGGCAGAAAGGGACTGACCCCCCTCCTGCTCCCATTTCTGCCAGGGTCACAGCAGCGGAGACCTCAAGGGTTTCCTTACCCACCTGCGCATGTTCCCCCCAATCACTGCCTCCTCACAGGAACATCAGGCATGTTCTGGGGACACACAACTGAAGAAAGGACTTCAAGGGGGTATCATTTATGTTGCTGGCTTGGCTTAAGCATCTCCATTTTGCCCAAGCCCTGTTCAAGGCATTTAGACCCCCATATCAAACACCTTTGCAAGAACCAGAAGACTGATCCCCACAACACATTAAATCGCCATCAAATGTAGATAGTGAGATCTCAAAGGCAGGTGGGGAGTCAGCCCTGTACCCTGGTCTGGTGCCCCAGGGAAGGGGCAGGGGAGTGCCCCACACATCCCCAGGGATCCCAGCCACCAGCACCAACCTTATTTTGCAGTCAAACACCACCCTGCCTCACCAGTGAGGCACCAAAATCTGTTGTGTTAGAGAGAGGACACAGTAGCAGCACCCAGAGGATCCAGCACAGGAATCCCAACAGATAAAGAATCAACACACCACGAGGAAGTCGACATTAGCACAGCTGCAGCAGCTGGCAACTCCTAGGGCATCACTACTGCTCAGTAAAATCCTGTTGGAAGATGATGGTTTCCTTCATCTGTGGGACTGCACCCCCAACCTGTCATCACTGCCCACTGGTGAGAAGTAATCCTGTCCTTTCCAATGGTGCGCCTGTAGCCTGTGTTTCACATCTGGCTTGCTAAAGCAGTTGTCAAGTACAAATCTCAGTGGCATTAGCCCTGCCTTCTTTCCTCCTCTGCACACAAGAGGTCACACTCTTAACTCTACTTGGTAACCTACAGAACTTGAACCATACAGCTCAGGAAAGAACAACGAAGAGGGCTAGAGGTACAGCAACATACAATCTTACTTTAATAAAATGCATTTCAAAAGAAAGCCTGCACAAGTTTTATGAGCAGTAGAAGCCCCTGAGACTGTAAAAAGACCTACTTCTGCTCCACCCATCCTCCAACCCACTAACCCAGCCTTGCAAAGCGTGCAATGTACACTCCCTTCTTTTTCCCCCACTTCCTTTCCTTAAACTAAGAGGGGAAAAAAGGGAAAAAAATAAAAGAAAACCTAAAAACTTCCAAAAGCAAGGCAACGAGAGGAAAGGCATGTAAACAGTCTGCAAGTAATTCATATGGATGCCCACACAGGTGCTATGTTTGTTTTCAAGAGAATACCAAGCAAGTTTGCTAGCAGAGGAGTGTATGTGTTGTAAGAGGTAGTGTGATCCATCAACACCAACAAATAAACCAGCCAGACTTCAGGAAAACTTCACCAGAAGTTGCATTTCAATGTACAGCATAAGAATTCACTATAGAAGGCTTCTAGTCAATGTGTCCAAGAAAAAGACAGCTGTCACAGGCACATTTCATAATATAAAAGGACTTAACATCTATCTACTGACATGAGGTCTGTTGTCGTATCTATTGACAGAAAAAGAAAGGTTGGATCTGCTTTTAAAAAAATCTGTCGTGTATACACAAACCATATTCAGTGACATATGCAGCTTTACACTTCAAGTGCACACTAATTTAGAAAATATATACAGTTGTGGTGTGCAGATGGACCTAGTAATCATACACAAACCATACTTTTTTGTCATCTTAAGTGTCCACCACACACACAGAATTACTTTGCTTTGTCCCTTATTATGATGCACAGTAAGGGAAAGCCTTAGTTACAATTTCACCCAAGTCAGATCTGCAGGAATGAGCTCCTCAAAAGCTAGCTGTGCTCCAGATGACTACTAACTGCACCAGCAGCTTTTAGAACCAGTGACCCTTAGTGGTTTTTCTGTTAAGAGACTCATGTTCATAATAAAAGGGATGGTCTTTTCTGACAGTTCTGCAAATCCAGCTTGCTGCCTAGGAACAAGTTCCACAAGCCACCGGCATGCATTAACTGCACAATAAAGCTTTGGCTCCCTGTGCACCACAGGTCTTCAGATTACTCCAAACCACCTCGGTGACCTCTGTGTCCTGGCTGGAGTGACACGGGAGCAGTCGGTGTACTGGCAGTGAGTAAGCATTCACCTGGTACCCAAAGGACCATATCGGACTCCTAACCCTCAGCTATGCTGTTTCTGCAGGTCCTTCAGGAGTAGAAGGCAATAGCATCTTCTTTTTGTCACTTGCTAGTGACACAGCTCTGAATATGCACAAAGGGAGAAGGTCCCATTAATACATAGTCATGTCTCAGAGTAGCTTCACATTTTTGCTAGACATACATGGGTGTGAGGGCCCTCAGAGGTAAAGGGGCTCTGTGTTTATTTGAAGGTGTTGACAGTGGTCACTCAGAGAGTCAGACACAAGCATGAGATGGTAAACCGGGAATCCTGGGGCTGCTCACAGCAAAACACATGAAGAGCTAAGAGTCACTGAAAGCCAAACCACCTGCGCATCAGGTCAAGGAACTGCTCTTAAACACCAGTCCCAAAAAGCTATTTATTTGCCTGACCTAGAGAGGAGAGCAGTTTTACAGATCTGTCACATGGAGATGACAGCCCTAGTTGGTACTCTTTGTGGCAGCAGTAAGACCATAATAAATGCTACTATTTCTCAGGGACAAAACTCCCATCAATGTCAAGGGGAGCAAGCCTGGAAACATGCTCCCATTCCTTCTTACTGTAATTATTTTCCAATTTAGGGAAGAAAACTCACCTACATATTTCAGTGTTTCTAACCATTCTGTCATGAGGCACAAGCACAAGCAGCTCTGAAGTTATAACACCTCCCTTTCACTAACAACATTTAGGTCATCGGCTGTTTCATACAATCGTACTGCTGGCAAAACAAGGGGGGCCAGGATGCCGATCACACAGGCAGAGCCCAGGTGCTGGCCAAGAAATACTCAAATCCTGGTCCTTCAGCTTTTAGATGCATAATTTGAAGTAATGACTCCCTCTTTTCTAGGGCGCTTGGCAAAGCCCTTGCCATGACTCGACCAATGCTGGTGCTCCAGTCACAGAGACTTCTATCACGGCATCTTTCTGTTGTGCATCAGAACCAAATTGTACAAGAAAATTGTAAAAGAAAAAGATGGCGATCTCCATTTCTGGTAAAAGCATTGCCCTGCCTCTTCTACTTCTACCCTCTTTCTCTGTTGTTTCCCATAGATGAGGGCATTTCTGCTATGGGGTCTTAGGAGAGTGCACATCGCTCTGGCGTTGCATAAAGAACCGCTATCAGTAGCCTGCCACAACACAATTAGACCCATGATTGAAACAAACAATAAATAAAGAGAAAGACATACAGGTTTTAAATATAGGTTTCCATTAAAAGCATTACAAAGACAACTTCTCTCATTATGAAGACAAAGAAAAAAATCCACTTCTACTAAAAAAAAAAAAAAAGAAAAATTTTTAAAAATTACCCCTTTGCAAGTAACTTTAATGAGGAAAGGCGCAGGGAAGGGAGGGAGAGAGGACTTGGAGAACTAGCAAGTGTTCAAAAGGGCGGATGCCCTCCATCTCGGTCATTTTGCAATGGCACCTTCTTCTCACACAGTCAGCTCAGAAAGCCAGAGAGTCCTCACGTGGAGGATTTCACCACCTGCTCATAAGGGGGAGGTGGTGTGTTGCAGTAGGAGGGTGGGGGTGGGTAAACTGGGTTTCCTTGCGGGGAATTGGGCTGGACGTGGAAAGCCATAGCCATGGGATTCATCACAGGTCCACCTGGATCGGTGTAATACGGCACTCCAGATTGTTGTGACCCTGAAAGAAAGAAAAGGACAGAAAAGACATCAACAACGGCAGCAGCATCAGGTCATGCTCTTCCAGGGCCTGCGCTCTGCACACTCAGACAAGTTTCTCAAAGTGTTCATCACAGCAAAGACAAGGAGCCACCTTTCTCCCATCCCAGCGAAAACACAGGCTTGCAGGACTACATTCACTTCTTGAGATTTCACCAAAAAATTTCCACTTTGCATGCAATGGAACTAATTTAGTGAAACAAAGGGCACCACTGCCCCAAGCGACTACCATTTGAAAGGGAAAACAGCAAGCCCTGCTCAGTTCCCTGGACAGAAAAGCTGCTGTGCCTGCAGAGAGGAGTGGCACGGGATCCCAGATGGACAAAGGGGTTTCCACTGCAGCCCTGACTCAGGTGTCAAGCCTTACGAAAGGACTTCACATTATTTTGTGGTGTACTGGATCTGCCTGTAAGCCAGAGTGCATCTCAAATAGATAATTTCCCTTCTAGGCATAATACAGCTAAGGAGTAAACATGTATGAAGCAAAAACCCAAGTTGAAGCCAATTATGGCTGGCTAACACAATGGGACAAGATTGCTTTGCACAGATTAAATTTAGGAAATTATGTTGGAGCCTGCAGGGACAAAGAAAGGAAATGTATGATCAAATGCAAAATTCCTTAGCTGTGACACATGAGGACTAACAGAGACTGCTGCCAGGAGGAATAACAAAGGTGGCATGTAACCCTCCTCAGATACACAGCAGGTGGTGGAAGACAACTTAATGCAGTTCCAGCAATTAAAGTCACAGACTATCTTTATCTCAAGATGTAAATTAGTTTTCTTCTCTTTCTCTCTGTCTATTTAAATAAAGCTGGACTGAAAAAAAAATAAATAATAATCATGGCTGAGCAACAGGTTTTCTTGTTTTGGTGCTAGTCTGTTTTTCCTCTAATGACACAGGCACAGTGTTTTTCCCCTCAATCATTCCTTCTGTGACTTGGTGACACTAGGACTCGGTATTGCCACAGAAGGAATACAGGCTTCTTGAAAGCTTTAAGCATCCTTTAGTACTTCAAGCATTCAGGAAGCAGCTACATACTGAACCCAAAAACATGTCCCTACAGCATTAAATCAGATGGGCCGAGCCAAAAGGCAGGGGGATGCAAACTGTCCCAGAGCCTGGGGTGTCTGCCTGGGGAGCTTTGTTTGAACACTCGGGAGCAAAAAGGATGGAAAGCAGATGGGGAACGCAGCTATTTCCTTCTTAACACAATTTTTAACACACCACCACAGTAATTTTTCCTTTTGCCTGTCTGAGCAAAGACGCAGCCTCTCTTCCTCTCTTCCTTTGGCGACAAGAAGCCCTTGTTCTGCTTCCATCTATAGCATCAGCACACGGCTGCAGGAGAGCCAGGCTGGGAACAGGAGCCGAGTCCCACCTCTCCAACGTTTGGGCTAATACCTTTCTCTGCAGCCTTTTTTCTTAAGCATTTTTGTTTTAAAGTTAAAACCTGCCCAGCTCTGTGTTTCTGCAGTTTCCAACTGCATGGGGACATGGGAGAGGTTGAGGTAGCTCACTGCAGCTTGCTCTTTAGGAAAATAACTGTTTTCATTAAAACTTCTGTGTACTATTATTGAATTGGGGGGGGGAAGTGTGGACACCAATCTTTTGTGATATTTTTTCAGTTCACTGAACCCAGCAGAAAACAACAACTGAATGTCAACCTCCTTGTCAGATCAGCTCAGTATTTGTTAAGGGTCTGCAAAGGGACCCGACCTTTTCCAGCACCTGAACTGCCAGTTTGGGGCTATGTAGGCCAGGGCTGAAGTGAAAGATACCACCAGGCCTGCAAACTGCTGCTTGTAGGTGAGGTGTTCAATCCGTCTTCCAAGTCAGACCCACAGAAAGAGCACTCCCACTTCAGGATGCTGCTGGGATGGCAGAATATGCTGCTGTTATCTCTGCAGGGAAGGAGGGAGATGGGCGTGTTTCAAGGGATCCACCTCAACAGTGAACCGGCTACTGCTACCAAATCTGGAAGAGGAGCTAGCATAAAATGAGAACTTGGTTGACTACTAATTCCCATTGCTTTTGCTGTTGAGTATTCCTAGAATAGTATAAAAAGTAAAAAAAAAAATAATTAAAGAATTGGTGGGGTTAGCTCAGACCCCAAAGCTTTTAAGTAACAGTAATAACAGTCTGGAAGCAGGTGGCATAAGCGTGTCGTCAAGGGGCTTGTGCTTATTTTGTATTTACCCACAACTTGCGTTCCATGAAGTGTCATGAAAAAATAAAACCGTGCTCTAAAATTAAATCTGGTATTTACCAATCCAGCCAAAGACGCTCCCTGTTCACATAATCTTGAGGTTATTTTTCAGGCTTAAAAATATCAGTTTAGTTAGTTTGGCTCCCCCCCAACCATCCACTGTTGAAAAATAAATACTCTCAGTGGAAATGCTTGTTCAGTCAAGCAGAAAAACAGATGCAGAATAGAAGCCCTAAAAAAACCCTCTTAGGATTTAAACAAAAAGACGGTGAATAAAGTGTCAGTTTGTGTCTGTAACATCTTTTTATCCATTTAGACCTGTGAGAGATGGGGGGGGGGGGTGGGGGGGGTGTGTGTGCAGGGAGACATATCTATGAGTACATGCTTAAGGATGCAAGGAAGAGCATTTCCAAAGTCTGCACAAGGTACGTGGGTGTGCAATAGCCAGCATGACAGCAGGGAGAGCCCAAATGCTGCATCTCTGCACAATGCTCGTAGTCACAGCTAGCGAGAAGGAGTTTAGGACACTTTTCTGAGGAGGCTGTCTTGATGCAGCCACAGTATTACACAGAGATGTAATGGTTCAGAAGACAATTTTTGATAGAGAGGTTCGAGGCACCACATTTTCAGAGATCCTCCTTCTCATTACAAATATTCTGTTGTATTTCCACTTCCAAGCCAGTATGAAACAAAACCAAATAGCCAATTCCAAAAAAAGTTGTCAGAAAAGATAATTATCCTCCAGCTTCAGCTCTCTCTTATACAACATACAATAAAATGACAGCCCGGGAGGAAAAGTGCCAGTGTACCAAGCATGCCTGCATGTGTGTGTACTTTCACTGGCACAAATGACCACTGGCTTATGCAATCTGGACAGTGGTTAAAAATGTCTCAGTTTGGCCTTGCTGAGGCAGGGAGAAAGCAAGCACCAGAGTGTGCACTCAGATAAAAATCTCAGCACTGTAGAAGGTCTTCCAGCTAGAGACAGCTGCATTCAAAATGGTCCCATAAGGCACTGCTTACAGGTGAGCGTTATTTTGCAGGATTCTCCCAACTGGGACTATCTAACAGCCAGAGAGGAAGAAATAACAAACTTAGAAAGCAGAATTGCCACAGGAGCCATCACTAGGTAGATCCTCCTGATGCTCAGAGCCATTACCAACCAGAGAGACAGCAAGCAGACTAACAAGGGGAGAAGGACCACTTTGCTGCAGAAAAACTGCAGCACAGAGCATGGAAGGCAAATCAAAAAGAGAAGACTGGCAAGATAGCCAGATTGTGGAAGAAAAATGTTAGGCTTTCCTTCACTTCTGCCAGACGTTACCAACTGTATTTAAAACTCTTTCTTCATGTCACTGTTCATTTTGGATACCTATCATTTTGTCTACGCTGCAAAGCGAGAACTTGCTAGCCTCCTTCCGTCATGGACACACAGCTGTAAAGGTATGAGGAACGACAACAGAAGGGAACTGAAAGTCCTGTCATCCTGGGTTTCAAAACCACTTCTGTACACTGCAGCTGAATTATGCTGTTTGAAAGGCAGAAGATTTCACTCATCACAGGAGGCGGCTGCATGGTTTAGTGCAGTGCAATCCCTTGTCCAAATCCCACAGTTTCCAAAAACCAAATAAACAAAACCCCCAACCCCACCCTTTTTAAATGCCTTGGCAAACACCAGAAATGAGTGAAACTTGTTTAATGAGCAGTCTCTGACCTGATGCAGTGTTGACTGGTTGTCTGGTGTAAGACACGTTAAAAGTAGGTTCTTCTACTAGTGGAGGAGGGTACATTCGCCTTCGGATAAAGAAACCAGCTCCGCAACAGAACAAAACTCCCATCATCAAAAGGAACCTAGGCAAAGAGAAGAGGGAAGTCAAAACCCACCCGCATTCAGGCAGCTCTCAAACCCAGCCTGTTTGTTGAGAGAAACAAGTATCATCTAGCAATCATCAGCCTACGACTTTTTACCAGTGTTTCTTAAATAGGTTGTCTCTTGAAAGCAGGTCTATGTCATTTGAGATAGCACTCATGGGGCACTTACAAATATATTACGGACATCTTTAGCCATTAGTACTATTGTCCGATGTTTTCTGGCATGTAAAATACAAATCTGAAACTAAAACGCCCTTGAACTTTTGGAAAGTTCAGGTTCATACCTGACCTTTGCCTCCAGGATGCTGAACTGAAATTCCAGGTCGGTATGGTTTCAAGCTGCATATCTTGGACACAAGCCTTACACTTACAGCATTGAGGCTGGCCAGGAGGTTTGTGGGGGACAAAGAGGAATACTATTCTGCAGTTGCCCTTAAAAGAAGATTCTTAGATGTTCTTAAGTTACTCAGCACTGTAATTTTGTTTCTCATGGGAAATATGGTAGCTGGCATTTAAGCTTAAGCCAGAAGACTGAAGCATTCAGCACTGAAGATGACAACCTTTGCTTTGTGCTCCCTAGACAGGATATACATTCTCAAGGAAAAGGACATCATTTTGCTTCAGTTGTTCTCCTCTCTGCTCCTTTTCTGACCTGACTAAACTGTCCTCATCATTCCCTTGTCTTGGTGCTGTGGAAACAGGCACGTGCAGCAAGGCCACATGAGAAGATTTTTTTTCTTCAGACAGTGGCTTTCACTGTGTTTCCTTGATTAGTTATCAGACATGCTAGTGACTAATGCAAGCTCCCATAAACTCAAATGGTTCTTTCGCCTGTAGCCACCTCATTTCAGGGCCCTTTACTGGAAGACAATGACAACTGTGCTCTTTCTTCTGGAAGGGAGGGAAGTTGGCCAGAGGCAAGCCTACACACCATGCTTATCTCCTCTGGAACATTCCCAGGTGCCCGAGAGGGAGAATGTGACACTGCACGGCAGTGAGAGGTATTTCATGCACAGGGTCAAGTTCTGTTCTTGTTTCTACAGTGGAAATAAGAGCAGAAGGAGGTCCTGTTTCCCTGACCCAATATGAATACATTCCCTTTTGGCAGTGCTCCTGCAAAGGATTTGTTCTGAACAGAAAAACAGAGATTTACGACGTCACCCCAGGGACTGAGCTGCAGAGCTCTTCAGTTATATCAGTAAGGATTGTACACTAAAATCCCACAGTCAGCTTCGGGAAATCTCTGTATTATAGTACATATCAGGCTTCTGGTTTTCACTGTTTGTTTCACTTTTGAAGCCTTTTTTTTAAGTAGTCTTCAAATTCCACATAAAAATGTCTGAAATAATTTTTTAGGAGAGCTTTTACTTTCTCTCTACTGTAATGAGAAAGTTTTATTCAGGTGCTTTCTTAAATTCCTCTCCAAAATGAATTTACCTTATTTTTTCATTATGCACATAACAGTGATTAGTTTAAGCTTTATCCAGATTACTGAGCTGCTGGTTTCACAAGCTCAAATCTTTCTGCCTGCTTTTCCCTTGCTGTCATCTCCAGTGAAATCCTCATAAACGTACTTCTCTTCCTTTTTAATTGAAGCCTCAATTCAGCTGGCAAGAATATCTTAAACCCTGCCTAAATGCACAATCCTCCTTATACAATCCTCTTTTAAAACTGAGTGCCCAACAAAAATGGACAAATGCTGCTGCTTGGTAGTAGCTGGGACAGGCGTAAGGAATGCAGCAATTTTGGATAAAAGCGGGACCGCTGCCTGTACAGACCAGCAGGATGCAGAAGCAGGAAAGATCAACCTGACACGAGTAACCTCCTTTTTCAGTGTTTTCTCACTACATTGGGAGAATTTTAGAAGCAAAAACCCAAAGTCCTTGCATTTACATGTACACATATACATTACCGCACACTTGTACCTACTTTACTTTAAAATACTAGGGCTGGCAATACCCTGATTTAAGTCCTACAAACAAGACAAGAACAGGGCAAACAAAATTCCCAAATGCCCTGACCTACCAAAAATACCATAGTCGCTGGATAGAGAGAGCTCTTACACAGCATCTTGAACCACAGCAATCCTCATAGGAGCGACATCTGCAGAGAAATAAAAAGGCGTTAGGGGAGTGGTTGTCACTCAGATTAAAACGGGATCCCCAACCCTGATGCCATTCACACTCCTGCCCGAGGCATTACTTTTGACATTGCCATGAGTCTGGGAGGCAAAGCCGCCTGGCAGTGTTGAAGGTCAGGTTGGACAGGGCTTCGAGCAATCTGGTCTGGTGAAAGATGTCCCTGCCCATGGCAGGGGAGTTGAACTAGATGATCTTTAAAGGTCCCTTCCAACCCAAACCATTCTGTGGGTCTATGAACAAGAACAGACTACCCTTGGCCGGATAAAGTTGTCGATCACATGTACACATCCATGGCACGGCTCTATCACTATTCAGGAATTTTTTGCATGTTATTGAGACTACCTTCCTATATACTTCTTTTAAAGCCACCTCAGAAAGACTGAATGCAGTGTTTAATTCTATATAAAAGGACACATTATAAAAGAAAAGCAGTATTACTGTGTTTTCTTTCACAGTAAATGAACACTGCAGACCTCAAACATGAGCCATGTGGGGTTTTATTCACTGCAACAGACAAGAATTGCAAGGTCAAAACTGCCAGATCACTCATTCTTTGCAAATAAGCAGCTTCCAAACAGAAACCACTGAGTGGAGAGAAAACTTCAAGTGTACTGTTATTTGCAAATTTAATGGCGTTTTTTGCTTCTCAGAAGTTGCTCTGGACTGCAACTGCCAACAACTCCAATTATTTAAGTAGGCTTTCCTCTAAAAAAACCCACATTTCAAATTGATATTTCATATGGAATAGAACCATTTTAAAGGTATTATAGCACCAATCACTGTAAGCACAAGGTACCACTTCACTAAAAAAGTCAGCACATACATTAACTGCAACCTCTGAACAATTTCTACAGTAACTGCTATTTCTCAGACCAATGAAACGTATTTAGTATGAAAAAAGACAGGAGTAACACAGAAACCATGGTACGTGACAGACTCGGATGAAAACATTCAGATTAGCATATCCACATACCAAAAGAAAAGAGGAGATTACCACAACTGGATCAATCTTTTTAAGGGTGTTCACATTTGTATGCTCAAGGCACATATTTAATTAAGCATCTGGTTCTGGAAAATTTGCCCAACTGCACGACTGTGCTCCCATATTTGTATGCAAAGCTAAAAAAAAAAATCAATTGGATAATTGTACAGACAATTACACATTTACACGCTCAGTTAACAAGCCTTCGCTCACAAAATACATCAAGTCACACAGGCTTCAGCCTCTAATTGGTGCCAGAGTAGGATGCTCTATGGATACACAATCAGTTGTTTTGCAAGTGAAAAAGAGTTACATGCTCTTCTGATGACAGGTAGGCAAGATTTATTTAAGCAAGCTGGAGGATCTGACATGATCAGCCCAGCAAGGTCCATTAATATACTCAGGCACCCAGTTTGAGACTCAAGCAGAGTTAAGTCGCTCATGCCAAAAGAAAAAACACCCACTTTGCTGTCCCTGAACCTCAAGGTGACCCATCTCCAACCTTTCTTCTTTAAAGCTTGCCAGGACCCTAACAACTGCTCATCCTCAAAGTTGCCAGACCTCACAAAACTATTAACAAGACTTAGCAAGTCAGCATTAACTTCAGTCCCATCAGGACCAAGAAATTAAGTATTCCTCCATGTTCCCCAAGTGGATCAACCCAACAGGAGCTTTCAAGACATATGTCAAATACATAGGCAGGATCGGGCCCCTTATGAAATGGGGTGGCAGCTGCGGAGTTCTGTTAAACCAGTGGTCATGGCACCCCTTTTGCTCTTCAACACACTTTTGGTTGGACCCCCTCATCCACATTGATGGGCACTTGCCCTTTTTGCTGATGCAGCACAGCAAGGACTTGGCTG
This sequence comes from Astur gentilis, assembly GCF_929443795.1. Taxonomy (NCBI): domain Eukaryota; kingdom Metazoa; phylum Chordata; class Aves; order Accipitriformes; family Accipitridae; genus Astur; species Astur gentilis. The sequence goes on along the minus strand of NC_064893.1, from coordinate 5,889,875 downwards.
GGCCAGAAAAGCAGAGAAGAAATGGAGCCCATAAATCTAGAAGCCCTTCTTGAGGCAATTAAGGCAAAAAAAAAAAAAAAAAAATAAAAAAAAAAAAAAAAAAAAAGGAGGATTTTAGGCATGTGAGCAGTCTTTATTTCTGCTTCCACACACTGGCTCTGTCAGCCCAGACACCTACACCTGACCACAAGCAGGATGGGGAGCGGATGCACCAGGCCAGCCTCTGGCCCCAAAGTAATTTCCAAGATCAAGCCCCAAGACCTTAACTTGTATTAAAAGTTAAATTAAAACAGAGAGCCCAGGGAGGCTGCACGTATGCCGCCCCTATGCCCAACCCCTGCCTCGCTTATTTTGCATCTGTTTTTTCCAGAGCCAGAAGAGATGAGAAAAAGCTATTTTAAAGTATATAATTATGGTCGTTCAAACACCAAAATTAAACCAGCATCTGTATGAGGAGTATGGTATCTGAATTTACTTTTTATTTTTAATCTCTAAATTGTCTAGACTACATTGTCCAGGCACCATTTTTAAAGTCTAAGTGGCTTAGCTTTTCTTCTTGTGAAAGAGGGCTAAAGTAGCAGCTGGAAGACAGAACGGCTCAACAGCGGATTGTTTATGATGCTCCTGAGACCACTGAATGGCAAACAAACAGGCCATCAAAGAGAAGTTTCATCTCCTACACAGATGACTGCACTTTCAAATGGCTAAAAATGATAATGCAAAGGATGGAGGAGTCTCTCATTACAGCTGTGTTTAGAGAAGCTCCATTTTCTAATAGCCAGTAAGCTTTCTGAGGCAACTCATCCAAAGCTAAGCACTGCATTTGCTGGGTAGATCTGCGAAGCTAAACCAGTATCACGACTTGGAGGAAAATGCCTTTGAGATCTAACACTAGTAATCCTTTTACTTTTTACCCATAGAACCAAAGAGGCGCTTTATTTTGCATGCCTGCGAGTATGGACACAGGTACCCGTATGTAGGAGCCTAGAACCAAGGATGATGCCATGGTAACAACCTGCTGTTTGCATTCCCCACCACTTGATAGCAGTGCCAAAAAAGACTGGAAGAACAAACGGCCCATTTGCTGACACTGCTGTCAGGGTACCGCAGAAGCTCTGCTGATCTCTTGTTCTTGATTCAATGTGCTACGAAAAAACAACACAACTTCTGACAACATTGATCCCAATTACAAGAAAACTAACTTACTTACAAAAGCCATATTTATTAGCAGACAAAAGATGACAATAAAATCAGCTTATTAATGCAGTAACATACAAGCTTAAGTATAATCAGTCTTTGATGTACTATCTCTTACTGCCTGACAGCAAATCCCAGCAGAATTAAGACCCCGGTTCATAAAAAAAAAAAAAACAATTAAGCACACAGACATATATTTATTGAATTGGTATGCATATTCTTTAAATTACATTCATGCTTTGGCTTTTCTTTATGGAGAAGGACTGATTATGCCCAATGCCAGTTGAACAAGAATGAGCCTTACTGTCAATCTAAACTGGACCAAGCCCATCTCCTACAGAAGACTTTTCTAATGCCAGTTTTCCCTCTTTCACACATAAAGATGATCCCAAGAACTGCATTTCCCTAGGGCAATGCTTGTTTCATTGATCACAATTTAACCCATTACATCGGATAAGACGTGATCCATTAGTTGCTTTGCTAATCTGCAACTTCACCAAGCATACGGTCTCTCTTTTGAAAACTGTCTGCAATGTGATTTATGATTTAGAAGGTACATCTTTTCATTCATAATTCAGGAGAGTGAAATTAATGCATCTGCATGTCCAATGACGTGCACTGCTAGCACACCAAGGAACTGACGTGTCAGAGATCAAAGTCACACTGCGTGTCAGATCACAGCGACAAGCTTTTTGTATGGGTTTGCACTTAAATCACGACACTGAACTTCTTTCCTTAATGGACAAGCAAAGCACAAAGTTTTACAGAAGGGTATACAGTATGACCCAAACCCCACAAACAAAACCTGTACTTGCACGTGTTCTGCAGATAACAACTGCTGAATGAAATGGTCCAGAAGCTCTTTTCCATTTATACCTGCACCTACACAGCTGATCAAGTCCCTTCTTAGCAGAGCTGTCGCAGCAAAGAACATTATCTAAATATAATTCCCCGATTAGCACTTGCTGAAAAGTGGAGAAATTAAAGAGGTAAAGCAAGGATTGCAGTCTTCAGTAGACTGTATGGCCATAGTGGTCTGACAATGTTCCCTGTCCTCACTCAACATGGGTATTTCCCCATCAACGCCATCCCTTTGAAATGCAGGCTGTAGCATTCTTCGGTTTCCTCTCTAGACTGTTTGCATATTATGTGCCAAAACTTTAACATTTAAGATGTTTTATTAGCAACATCCTTTGGAAGAGTGAAGCAAAACAAATTGTTAATCCGCAAGTAGTGGCAGAAACCCTACTGTAGACACAGAGGATGGGAGGGCAAAAGAAAGCCACAAAACCCCCACAACAACCAAGCAAACTGGGATTCATTGGAATACAAGAAACACTGGCAGTTTTTGAAGTGTGTGTGTGTGGCAACCAAAGGGAGACAGAAGTTAAGTAAAGGAAGATATAGCGATAGACCAAAACTAAGAACAGAAAAGAAAGATTTTGGGGGAAATGGCTAATAGCATCAGATGAAGCTACAGAAGTCCCAGCTGCGGTCCTAATACTGGCATGGACAAAAGACCAGAAGGAGAACCACAAGGGCTCACAAGAACTGTAAGAGATGGACTGCTGAGACCGGGTCACCTCCAGGCAGGCTCAGTGCTGAGCCCTCAAAGCCAGAAGGCTCAGGTCTGCTACCATTGAACAGATGAAGGCAGACAGCTGAAGTATGTGAATGTATTTACTTGTTCTAGGACAAAAAAAAATAAAAAAATAATTAATCTGCTTGGAACTCAGCTGCCAGGATACAGTGATGCTGAACAGAGAAAAATCAAATGAGCCATGTAACAAAAAGAAAAACAAAGCACACAACCACCACAAATTGACTAGCAGAAACAATTCTGATGAAGGTCAGTCTTGGCTGTGCTATTAATGAGCAATGCCACTGAGCTCAACAGGACTACACTGCCACAAGACTCAGAATTACACCTGAAGGATGATGAATGAGGAAGAGGATCAATAGAAGGCGTACCATGGAACTGAGAGGGAGGTATTTTTCTACCAAGTTTATTTCACCATTTATTAATTCATTTCAGACCATTCTGTATGTGCATTTCCAACTTTCAATAAAAAGTGGTTTTCAGAGAAAAGCCATTGCCTGTACTGCTACATAAGAAAAGACCCAGGTTATTGACTGCATATGTGGTGAAGACCACCAGACACGTGCAGGAGCTTAATGCTACAAGCACAGTGGAGAGGTTATCCCAAGGAACCCATTTTGCTGCAGCAGCCCACTGAACATGGAAATCGAAACAGAGTCCCACTGGGCAGTCAGGAGTCCCACCTAAGTAACTATTTCTGAATCCCAAAGCCGTTTAATCTCTCTCCAGAAAGACACTGCAACACAAAGGCCACATCTCTCCACTCGCATTCACTTAAAATACTTGAGGAGCAGTAACACAGGCAAGGTCTTTGGCTGGTGGAGTAGAGTGACAGGCAACATCTGCTTTCCAGCCTTGGTCTTAGACCTGGTTGTGTCTCCTTGGCATGTCTGCGTACATTGCCTAATTTTCAGCAGGGACACAACTCCACCACAGTTACCTGCAGTCACAGGTTCTCAGCACCCAAAACCATTTCTCTTCTTACACATAGCAAAGATGATCTCTCAGTGCATGCAAGAACAGTGCCTTGTAAAACGTAGGTCTGATTTTGACAAATATGTAACTATATATATAACAAATATAACTGCTTCATAGATGAACGCAGCCGTCACCTCAGTGGAACATCTATACTTGAGAGTAAAACGCTGCCGCTGGTACCCCGGAGAGCACTAGAGACACAGTTACCCAGGTACTTGATAAATCACCCAGCCCTTAACTACATAAGAAAATGTAAGGCAAAAAGGAGGAAAGGGGCTGTCAGGTCATTTTTTCTACACAGCAGAAACAACAGAGACAGAAACAATATTTGCTCCGATTAGATTCCTGTCTGCTTTGACACAACTAAAATCTCCTACGAGACAAGATATTTGGCTCCTGTCCTTCACACGGACATGAAAAACAAGTGCAGGCAACAACTGAAAAAGGGATTATTTCTCAATTATTCTTTAGGGGAAGAGCCTATAAACACCATCTCTGTGCAAGAACTCAGCAGAATATGGTAAATACTCCCCCACTTTGGGTGGGATGAAAAGTATTTGCTCAGCTGCTCCTGCCAAACTGACCCTTCTACAAGCCTTCTGCTACCCAACTGCTTGCTGTAACACCAACCCTCTCTTCTCAGACCCCAAGAGGAAAACCACACTACAGAGGGACTCTCCTGGTCATCTGTAAAGGCAGCAAGTCTCACCACACGGCTTTCTGGCCAGCACACAACCATCTAGAAGTTTTCTCAGCTCCTCCTGTGGCAGAACCTAGCAAGAACTGCTGCGGTTTGGGCTTCGTCCAGTGGCAGTATACGGTACCCTAAATAGCCATTTTTCAACATAGGCTGCAGCCCTTTCTTTCACAGAACAAAGCAGAGAAACAGCACAGCTTAAGGCTCTGGCAAAAGTAAGCCATAGATAATCTGTATGACGAATTTTAATTTTCTGGAGGTGGAATCATAAATTTCTCATACCAACAGGAACGAGAGCTTCTAGTTAATCATCAGGGCCCTTATTAAAGGGACAATTAGTTCTTCATATCTCAAGCTGCTCCCAGTGAGCAAGCAGTCCTACTGCATCTAATTGCTGCTTTGGGAGACTATAAGCAGTCTGCTGGCAGGGGGCGATGGGTCTCCATGAATTTTCTATCTGCCTGAATTTAACACACTAACGCATAGTAAATCTTTATCTTCCTTCACCAAGCCACCGCATGATCAAACGCAGAGAAGGACACAGGTACTAATGGCCAACAGTTAAGTGCCACCAAGTCTTTAAAAATTTTAACTCAGGGTTCTCCCTATCCAGAAAGGGTTAGAAGCTTCAAGATGACTTTGGGGTCAAGTGCTCCTTGATGCTGCGCACAAGAGCTCAAACTAGGCACAAGCCTTCCTATCCCACAAACAGGAAGCCAGAAGAAATTGATTCTCAGCCTCGCATCAGGGCTCTTGCCTGGGACATGGGAGAGTTAATGCTGTGATGAGTATTCCAAGTCAAGCAGCCTCAACAGGAAAAACTGAGGCTCCCTCATGATAAGACACAACTATGGTTTTTGCATCCTCTGGAAATGAGAGGGTGGTGGGACTGGGTTCCCTGTTCCACCTCAGCCAGAGGAGAGTCTGGTTTCAGAGTACTCCTCCACTAGAAGACAGAGACTGCCCTCTTTTCCTCAACTTTCTCAGAGTAAGCCGCCTACACCTGGTCAGCCTCCAACTCCGAAATCATTCAGAGCTTCAAGTACCAAATTAAGTCAGTCACCTGCTTGATCGTCTGTGAAGGCAGAGTTACTAAATCCCTCTCCCTTCCTCAGGACTCCCTCATAGCAAGCTAAGTGGATTGTTAATTTGATAGCCTAATTCTCCTCAGCTTGTGCATCAGACAACTGCTCCATCAAAACAAACTCAAGGACAAGGCAAGGCATCTAGTTGCTGGGTGATTACAGCAGTTGGGACTACAACCTCAACAGATCCACCAACTTCAAGGGAATCTAGTCCCGTATTTGAAGCAAGGAATACACCACCTTAAGGGCACAGACTGTTGAAGCTAGTTGTGATGTTTTGTACCCTTATTGTTTAAGGCCACACAGGACGGAGCAATGGTGGCAGGTTTTTGTTGCCTTTATATGCAGATGGTCTGGTAATTACTGCCGTCTTCGTTCACGATACAAACTGTGCGCTTACGTTCTTGCGTTGAACTACATATGCAAACAGGCCCTTCCTGTGGCTGCTTGCTGCTAAATTGGTGGCCCTGGCCTGAATCCAGGTCTTCGTTTCTGTACAGTGCCAGCTATTCAAGGAGCCTGGAAGCGTGCTGCCTCCCCTCTCCCTCCTCCATGCTGGCTTCAAATCAAATGGAAGAATAAATCAACAGCTAGATTACTGCCCTAAGCACACACCTGCTGACACTTCATGCAGCTGTAATTGCAATGGGAAAGCTAAGTGTATCATCAGGAAAGCCAACTTAATTAAAAGCAGTAAACATAACAGGATGTGGAGCACAGAAAGTAGCTCCCATCATGCAATATGCCCTGTGTCTAGACTGGGGGGGGTTTCCTAGCCTCTTGTACACAGATTGATGGAAGAAGTGCTCTCTAAGCTATCTGAATAACAGCAAGAGAAAACCATGTTTTTATTGTTTTCAACTGGAACATTTTGCAGGTTCTTGATAATGCACAAAATTATTACTATAGACTGACCACCAAGCACATAAGGGCTTACATTCAAAACCCAGATGAACACAACTGTGTGATAAATAAAACAAAATTTAATCTGCAAAGGAAGAGGAGTGTGTTGAAATGCACAAGAAATTTATTTCAAAACCCATGAAAAACCACAAACAGAATACAATCAGCATTCTCCTCCACAATAAGAAAAAGAATTGACTGTTCCCACATAGGACAGGAACATGTTTTAAACATGAATGGTATTATTAAACAACTTTTTTAGGTTTATATTAATGTTCTTATGCTAATTCTAAATGAAAAATTAAACAGATTTAATCAACATAAATGTGTACACATGCAGCTATCTGCTGTATGCAGTAAACTACTTTCTACAGCAGAAACATATTAGCCTAAAAATACACCACCTCCATCCATACATGCTTTTAACATTAATTCAGATCCTGCTTTGGATAAGCATGAGAAGAGGTTACAAGATGGCACTCCCCTATGTTTATTCTTTTCTTCATATATTTATTAGGAGCAATGGTTAACATTTCCTTCCAGGGAAAGTTTCTGTGTTTCTTTCTGGAGGTCTTTTACCTAGTAGCACACCAGTGAACAGTGAAAAGGCACTTAGACAAGGAACCCATGGCTGAGCCCCAATGCATAGGGTCAGTATTCAGGAGGTGGAAGGCAGAACAGGCTACTAAGGAGTTTAGAAATCACATACATGAGTAGGTGTGATGTTAGGAAAGCCAAACCTCGCCTACAACTGATAGTTGCAAGGGACATGAAGTGCAGCAAGAGGACCTTCTACCACTACACTGGCAGTGAATGGTATCTGTGGACAAGCCAGAGAGCAGCTGATGTTGTTTACCTCAACTTCAGCAAGGCTTTCTGCACTGTCTCCCACAATATTCTTGTACCCAAGTTCGGACATTACAGTCTGGACAGGCGGACAGCTAGATGGGTTAAAAAAAAACCTGGTTGGATGGTGGGGCTCAGAGGGCAGTGGTCAACAGGTCACAGTCTCCCTAGAGAGTATGAAGTAATCGCTGGTAGTACCACAGAGGTCTGGACCTGTTCCGTTGACAAGCACGTTGCTCAAATTGGTGATAGAGTACTCTCACCAAGTTTGGAGATGGCACCAAACCAGGCATCAGTCAATGAGCTCAAGTGCAGGGTTGCCACTCAAAGATCTAGACTGGTTGGACAAATGGCCTAAACAGGAACCATGTGAAATTGAACAAAACCAAATGCAAAGTCTTGCCTGTGGGAAGGAAGAACATCTTGCTGGCTGTGGAGCAGCTGTGCTGAAAAGGCCCTAGGGGTCACGGTAGACAGCAAGCTGAACATGAGCCAGCAGTGTGCCACAACAGCAACAAAGGCCACCAGCATCCTGGTCTGTGTCAACAGAAGCCCAGCCACTGGATCAAGGGAAGTAACTTTCACCATTCACTGAGCACTTGTTGGACCATATCTAAAATGCCACATTTAGTTTTGGTGTTCCCAATAAAAAGAATGAAATTGATAAACTGGAGCGAGCTCAGCAAAGGGCCACCGAGAAAGTCAGGGGCTGGGGCACCTGCCCTGTGAAGAGAAGTTGAGGGACTTGGGCTTGTTCAGCCTTACAGAAGAGATGGCTTCAGATGGACCCAAGAGCAGCCTGCCAGTACCCAGGAGGAGCTTACTAAGAAGATGGAGCCAGGGTCTTCCCAGTGGTACAGGGTGGGAGGACAACATATGATGGATGTAAACCAAAACAAAAAGAGGTTCTGACTTGTATGTGAAAGAACTTATCCACCACGAGGACAGCCAGCCAGCAGAGCACATTGCCCGGAGAGGTTGTGCCTTCCTGTGCTCTTCCTTGGGGTTTTTCCAGGACCTAACCGGTTAAAGCCCTGAGCAACCTGCTCTGACCTCATGGCTGACCCTGCCCTGAGCAGGAGGTTGGACTGGAAGTCTCCTTAGAACCCTTCCCATCTGAGTTATTCTCCGATTCTCTGATCAGTTACTGTCTTTTCCTCACTACTTCTCTTAGAATATCACATTATTAAAAAATTCAATACACAATAATCCAACAGGATGAGTTGAAATAACGTTAACTCAATATTGGATAGCATCATAACTCTTTTCTCCCTCTAAGTCAGCCACCCCGTTCCCCGTGGGTGACTACTTCACTGACCCAGTGACATCAGCCACAGTATTTCTGCTGCTGTGGACACATACTTAACCACTCATACTCGGAAACATTTGTGCTGCTTTATAAACATGCCATGGAGCCTGGAAAGGAGAGGATTAGAAACATGCAGGTTCTAGCATCTGGAATTTATCACCTCATTAAAAGCTCAGATGTGATGGTAGCTAACAACAGGAGGAAAAATAAACAGAAAAGACCCATGGGATTGGTCAGTCATACCAGGGAACATACTTCGCACTGCAGTGATGGGGACATTCACATTCATTCTAACCAAACTACTCCTCATCAGCAAAATGTAAGGCAGCTTTCCCTCTACTATTCATTCCCAATTCAGAAGTAGAAAAAACAACTGGAGTATCTTAAGTGCTGCTGGCACCTGCATACAGAGGAGATAGTTTCGCAATCTAATGCATTCACTATGTCATTATTCACATCATTGCCAAGTAAGGGAAGTATCTTGACTGTCTCTTCTGCCAACCATCAGCACTTCAGCTACATCTAGAATAAGACTGAGCTGGCTTATTTAAGTGAGAGTAGGATGAGGATCCTTGTAGAGGATCAGAGTCAAGTCTGTTAAGACAGCTTTAATTCTGAATTGCTTTCTGTGCATCCACACAAAGAGACATATGATCTAGTTCTTCAAGCAAAGTCAAGGATAACTTGGCTCCCTGCTTTTCCAAAGGATAAGAATTAGACTCCAATGACTAATTTCTTTATCTGCTTTGTATTTGTTTACTTATTTTTCCACATAAATATATGTTTTGCTGAAGCAGGAGAAAAGTGCCTAACTGACAATATCATGTTTTGCTGAAGCAGGAGAAAAGTGCCTAACTGACAATATCTTGTGACTCAGGCAGCTAGGACATGGAGAAATGGTTGATTTGGTTAGGAAGTAAGTTAAGAGCAGTCTTGGAAATTCTCTGTATCAACAGCAGCAGACCAATGTATGTCTCTCAAATTCCTGGCAACCTTTCCATGACGGCTTCTGGTCTGAAATAAGCTTATTCACACAGTAGAAGTAGAAAAGTTTGGAAAATGATCAATTCCTCAGTCTAGCCTTAAGAAATGGAATTATGTTTGGAAGAAACATGCTTGAATTGAACTAAAGCTTACTGCCGATCTATGAAGGCTAGAACAATTACATCCACTGGAAAAATAATTTTAAAAGGTACTAATACCATTAACTATTTGGACAAAGAGATGTATCATTAGTTCTGTAACAGACACCTCCAACTTTTGTCCTAGCTATTAATACAGAACACATAACCAACAAGTTTTAAGAAAGCTTTGAGCAACAGCTCCAACAGCTTTTTCTTTTTTAAATAATGACACTGGAAGACAGATTGAATCAGAAACTAAAAAAAACTTAAGCTCCAAAAGAAGAACAGTCATATCACTGCAAGTTTTACCCCCCCATCTTGCTGTATTTCCAGTACACTTATTTTGGCACACTGATTTCTTATCCCATGTTCCTCTTGCTCAGCAGACGCAGTCTTATCTCTGTCTTTGGATGGCTGAAGTAGAGCCTTTACAGGAAAGATTAACTCAGCTATCTTGCCTTTAAACTTCTGATAAAAGCAAACAACCATTTTATGTGACAGTCCACCTTGGATTTCTGTTACTCTGGGGAATTTAAACAGAAGCAGGCACCTTCTAGGAGGACGTGCCTACCCAGAAGTGATAAGGCATATGGACATGCCAGTCCAGGGATGCCATGGTCTGAGCATGTCACACTAGATCTGTGAATAGACGTGGGACTTGGTATTTCTGAGCTGACAAGCCAACCTTTTCATTATAATACAAAGTGTCTCCAAGAGAGATGTGACAAACTGCCAGCATGGGACCAAAATCACAGGGAAATCATTAAAAAGGAGTGCATTGCTGGTTTTCGTAAGTCTCCAAAGATAGTCTCAAGACCAAAGGAAAGACTACATATCTTAACTGGATGGAAAAAACTTCTGTCAGAAAACCAGCAATAGAAAGGAATGGAATCTATTGCAAACTTATTTGACTAAATGTATCTGTTTCTTATGGACTGTTGCTCCAGAAACTGTAAGATAAAATAAAACCTGTTTCACTGCAGCACATCCCAGATCTAGTTTTGCACAGAGGAGACACTCTCAGGATAAAGTTACATATTATGCCCTTAGATGATTTAACATCTAACCATATGCTAATGGAGAAGATCCTACTCATGTCTGCTCCCCCACAATATGCAGAGTACTCCCTTCCTCCCATTTCACCAGTGTTCGCCAAAAACTATACCAAGCTGATTCAACACCGACTTGAATGTGCTAAAATGAACAACTTCTGTGGGATTAGCAAGTTGCATTAACTCAGTGAAAGGTCAAACAAGCGCCAAAGCAAGGGTACTTCACCCTAAGATATTGAGATTGGTGTTGTGCCTCTCCTCCACCATACAGGTGTGAAAAGACAGTGCAGGTAGGAAGCAGCTAAGGATCCTAGACAACAAACTGAAATCGCAGAAGTAACAAAGTAGGAAACCCCAGGCACGACAGACGTCAATGACCTTCCTATCATTTTGATGCATGCCCCCCTTAAAGCTACTGGGCTTCTACACACTCAAATAGCCTCTCTCCCCTCCCTTCCACATTTCTTCACTTGTCACACTTTATCTATCCTCTGAGCTTTACCATCCACAAATCCTTATTGTCTTTCCTTAGTGTTTCTTCTTCCCCACTTAAACTCATAATCACAATAACAACACTAGCGTTAACGTGACACTCATCACCATCGCAACAATCACTGAGCACACACATCCCACCCCTTTCCCTTTCCTTTTTCCATTTACATACACTATCCAGGAGACTGGCAATCACAAGAAGTTTATGCAATGACTCAGATAACACAGTGCTGAAGTAACTACCACAAACACACACAACTGCTAGTAACAGTCTTCTGATTGACCTGACATAGTCAATATACAACAGTTTTCCCTCCACATTAAAAGATCTCTCAAACCAACCAACAACCCACCAACACCATAGCCCCTCGCACAACTTTCTTCCTTCCAATGTTCAAAGCTGTGTGCAATTCCAGTTAACCTCTTTGAAGGACTGGAAAATAAACACACTGCTTTTCTACAAGATACTACATTTCAACACACAAAGAAAACAGTAAACTAGTTACTAAAAGGAAACCGATTAGAAAGCAACCTTGCGTACGTCAGATCTGTTGCAGATAGAGAGTCTATCTGTTGCAGGGCTCGGTATGTATTTACCTGTGGCATGAAGAGTCTGAGCTAACACCCAGTATCCAAGTAGCTACCAAGGGAGACAAACATTGGCTGCAAAAGCATGTGGGCAGAAACGTAAGCAGAACACTGAGGTGATGTGAATAATGCACTCCTGAATGTCAGGGTACAGTGGGATTTTCACAATTTCATAACATCCCTGCTTCTTTCCCACACTGCAGCAAAACAAAATAAAATGTAGGTGGAACCAAAGTCCTGTTGTTATTAGCATGCAAAGAAAATGAACTTCTTTAAATTCACCCATCTGTTCTGGCCAACCATTTATGAGTAATTCTCAACATTTCAGTCACCTGAAAAAAGACAGTGAGTTCTAGGCACTTCCTAAGCAGTTAATATTCAGGATCACAGATGATTAAACCATACAGCATTTCATTCTTTCAGTGAGCTTTGTTTCTCGCCTGGCTTCCGGGCTGCTTTTGGTCTCTAGCATTTCTCTCCCATTTCTGGCAGATGAAGTGGAGGTGGAGAAGAAAAGGGAGGAAAGTTGTTGGGTAGCATAAGGATTACAGTAATTTTTTATCCTTCAGCAAGAAAGAGCTTGCTCAGGAAACAGATGACCTAATGCTGCTACCTACTCCTCCACCACACTTTATTTATTTTTTGTTTTTTAAACTTATGTTTACGGGTGTTTACAATTACAGAGTTATACAATCCAGGGACAAAGTTTAGTACATTTATCTCCTTTCTGCCCCCAAATCCACAGGGAAGACACCTCCCACCCACACATTTCCTCTGCCTTTTTGTTGTTGCTGTGGGCGATTTAAAACAGAAAACTGCAATTCAGAGAGATCCTCAATTGTGCACCTACAGGTCATTGACATTTGGTTCACACCCAAGCCTGATGTGACTGTAGATGCCACTCATCAAAAGGACAGTTATGCCACGGATAACAAATCATCCCAACTCCCTAAATTTAACAACAGTATTAGCACAGGGACAAACTTACTTTCAAAGCATTCTTGGTACTCTGCCTGATTCCCTGCCCTTGCTCAAAACAAACGGAGAACTGTCCTCACGTGGCTCTACTTATGTTTCCTTTCAGCACTCTGAAATAAGAGCCATTTAAGATCTTGTATTTTGTTTTCAACTGGAAAGGTCGCCTGTATTGGATGGTGAAAGGAGACTGTACACTTTTTTGAATAGGGAGAAAAGGGAAAGAAATGGGACATGGGAAAGGAGGAAAAGGAAAGTATTCTATCTTCATCTTTAAATAAGAAGTCTCAGAGAAGTTATGGAAAAAGCATAATTAGTGAAAGAACAACACTCTAAGAGCCTACAGAATCTAATTCTCTCTTGAACACTAGAAAACACAAAAAGGAGAGTGATGACTACTTACATATAATATGTAGGATATAATCCTTCAAAGTACCAGCAATGCTTTTTGGCCTCCGTACACTACAAAGAAAGAAAAATACTGTATTAATATTTATATAGGACAACGTACAATTTAACTCTAGCGTAGAATATTTATAAATACTGTGACTTTGAGCAATCAGGAAAGGTTTATATTACCAAAGATTTCCCAATCCCAATACACACAGCAACTGGGAAGCCAGTTCATCTGAATGGCAGCGTGCCCTGCCAGGGTTCAGATCCCTCACGCAGGGCTTTGTCTGCAAGGCCCTGTAGCTTCCCACGATTCACAAACAAAGTAACTACATTTGGTAGAGGCACAGCATCCAGCTGCATGTGTTCCCTAGCAGAAATGCTGTCTTAAAAGACCACAGAGAACTTAAGAGCCCATTCGTGGTTACAGTCACTTAAGAGACCTCCACGGCATAACCAGTTTGGTGACACTATGCGTATGACTACGCAGCAAATTCAATAATTGCAGGGAATTATTAATCTTTCTGGAAGTCTCCGGTGTGTGGAGCCAGGCTCAGGAAGGAGCAGAACAGAGAACCCATCCATCCCATCCCCTCTTCCTACAGCTTGGAAATTTCTCAAGTGTTCATTAAAGTACCGGGGAAAGGAAACTGCTTTCTGCAGCCCAGGGGTATTGTTCTCTTTTGCAGATTGCCAGCGTATCCTTGTTAAAGGATGGCGACATTTTCTCAGCATGCGTGTGCAGGCAACGTGGGAAGTGCACATTGTTACGGGAACTGCCAGAGTACAGACAGCAGCTCAGAACAATAGCCGTGCTTAAAAAAGAAAGCCAGGCATGATGCCCAAATTCTATATACAATGCACAAAATATTTCTGCGTATCCCACTGACATTGCTAGCATAAAATGCCGTCTTCGTTGCAAACATAGCTCCAGGAGCTCCACCGCAAGCTGCATGATCTGATCACACATGGCCAGGGCAGCGTGGAATACCTTGCTGGAGTTTTAGCAACAATTCCCTCTGCTGCTCACACCTGACACTCAGTGTTGGAGAGCGCTCGGCACACCGGCGGTGCTTGGATCATCCTTCATGTTCACTTGGCAGCTCACCTTTAAATAATAGCCCATATAAGTTTATTAGCCTCCCCAGATCCCAGAATACTAAATGAATCCAGTTAAGACAAAGACAAAGTGTTTTTAGATCCCCGACTCTCACTCCTCAAGAATAAGAAAAGCTGCAAGCTCTTTAATGACCATCTGATGAGCTAAATCACAGACAGATCAATTACAGCCTATGAAGACAAACGGCTATGGATTAAATTGTTCAGAGCGTTACAGGAGATGGGGAGAGGAGGAGACGACACTCCTGATGCGTGCCATCAGGCCTTTCCAGTAATACAACAGGCTCACACCAGTCTTCAAGATGCACAAGCTTTAGCTTCTGTTGAAAGGACTGGAGCTTTTTCCTCAAGATAAACACAGTGGAAGCCTCATTCCCCCCTCAAATCAATGCTGTGCTCCAGGCAGTTTACGCAGGAGGGCTCTGTAGCTGTTGCTGGAGCAAGTGGTGTTCAAAGATCCATCTCCACATTTGCCCTATTCCCTTTTTTTCCCCCCTCCTTCAAAGCTTCCAACTTCTTAACGCTTCCTTCTGAATATTTTCATCAGCTGGCTGTTTCCTCTTACTCTACAATTAGAAATATGCCAAGTTTGTCTCCGTAAGACCCTACAAACATATATGCATTATAAACCCAGCAGGTCTGCTGCTGAGTCAGTGAAAAATACTTGGACTCTTCACCTCTGAAGGCTGCAGATCAGCAGGCCCTGGCTAAAAACCCAGTGCCTGCACATCAACCCCTTGGGAAGCCTCATTTCAGAGTCCAGCTTGGGGTGCATGCCATTGAATGTTTTTCCTTACTGCTTCTCAACCAATATGAGTCACTGTTTACCTCAACAGCCTTAAAGCCTTCGTCAGTCTCAAGCATTTTAATTGATGTTTTCCCAGCAATGTTTCTGACCACGTGGAGCCTGCCTATCCTTTACAAGTGTAAAGGATACATTTATATTCAGCACTCATTCTGTTCACCCCCCTCCCCATATTTTAATCCACTTTACAAGTTCTAAAATGAGTTTGGAAGATTCCTCCTTCCCACATCTCCCAAGTTGTAAGATTTCTGTTTCTGCCTCTTTACAATTCTGTTTCAAGACAGCCAATATGCTTATTGCTGTCACAAGAAAGGCTCCAGCCTGGGAAAGTTTTGCAAGTAACAGTTCCTTCTAGCTTATAGGCCTTAGATACCTGCACTAAAAATCCTTCGGTGCCCAGACTTTGCTTTTATATGGGCCCTGGAACAGCAAGTACCAATCCAGATTCTGCCTTTTTTTAGTATCACAGTGCTATGAATACTGCATGGCAGTTGTTAGGCTCTCCTACATGGGAATCAGCCAAACAAGCAAGTGGACCTCAAATGTGAGCAGGACAGCCGAATCCAATACACACGGCAAGTCAAACAGATTTACGCACACAGAGTGCACCACTGCAGTCCCTGCTTGGTTAAAACTTCTATCGATCTCCACGGCAACTTTACACCAGTAAACCCCAACATAAAGCAGGTGACTACTAACCACTGTCTCTACTGCTGGTTAGCAGACCTTGCAGGAATTCACTGCTAAGAATAAGAGGAGAACATCATTGCCTCCAAGGATTTGAGCCTTTTTAGCACTCAGGTACCAGAGACACGAACAGGATAGTCAGGGCACAGATTAGTTAGTTTTTCCCACCCCGCACACAACCTCTGAAGCAAGCTATGATCAGCATCGCTTGCCGAGATCCAAATTATTCTTCTGAGTGGTACTGGCCTCTTAGTTAAGCTGGTGGAGAGGCATACAAGCATGAGAGAGGATGTATGCCATCAGCATCAGGCTCTCATCCTCACAGAGCCTTTGGAGGATGATGTCCTTGTAGTTGTCTGAGACTATTAATCCCTCAAGAAGCCACAACTGGCAGCAACTCACTGCAGTCCGCAAAACAGACACAAAGGGAAGATTACTCATATTACTGCAATACAAAAGGACCTCAGACATCAGGGTTGGTGCCCACTCCACTAGCTCCTATATGAAGACAGGCTGTATCTCAGAGTTTCTTTAAAAAGCCATTTACCTATTCACTAATAGCATACAAAAAAAAAGTGTGTTTATGGTTTTTAAACTAAGCTTAGGTACAGCCCTGCTGATGCTTTCAACTTTTCTAGGAGAAGGACTCTGCACATTTTCATTCTAAAATTCCCCCTCCTATGTCCTTCAACAATTTGGCACAGCTATAAAATATAACATTAATTTTTTTAAATAAATGACGCAGGTCTAATTGAGTGTGCATATGTAATCTTTAGAGAATTAATGGTACGTGAATTAGCCAGATGCTTGAATACATTCCTTAAGACTGTGTATTTGGAAAGAGAAAAAACCCACAAGACTTGTTTTTTTGTTTGTTTTTAAATAAATCAGCATCTGTCTTGTAGCTGTTTTCTTTGACAGACTGCAGCAACACGAACTGCAAGCTGTCCTTTTCTGTGGCCTCTAAATTCATTCAGATTTCCTTTAAGAAAGGAAACACGCTTCCTGCCCCAGATTGAAATTGCAAATGTTACTGCTGCTAGGCAGAACAATGAGAAAGAAGTTACCAAAACATTAACCAAAGACTGGTTTTGATCACACCATAAAATACAGAACGTGAACACATATGTATGCACATGGTGTGGGGGAAGACAGAGCAGGCAGCCTGCGCACTGAATGTCTGATGGTACTCTACAGATCATTAGTTATGCTTTGCAGGATTTGCAGAAATACTATCTCCAGCAGGAATATCCTCCACATTGCACATCATTACCTTTCAGTCCACAGGACAATAAAAAGAAAACAGATCTGATCAATTAATTACTCTTTGTAATCAAGGGAGCAGTGGATTCATGACCAGTGCTTTTATTGGAGGCTTGGAAATTAATAATAAAAAAGTAAAAACAATTACAGTCCCATCTGCAGATAGTAAATACTTTCCAGTACAAGTACAGTCTAGTTTTGTTACAGGTACCAATGAAAAAAGCAGCCTGCTGTGGACGAGCGTGATTGTGGAGGGCAGGGGGAAGGCAATAGCTATCTGTATGCTGAAGGGACATCCAGAGCGAGTTTGTGACATCTGCTCAAAGCCATATTCTGTAGGAGGCACAGATCTGCTATCAATCACAAAGTCAGTGAAACCCTATCAGTTATCAGCAACTGAGGGTGAGGCCCCTTCTCTTTACCCAGACAAAAAGCTAGATGCTACACACAATTTCCATTACGTATTACAGTTATAAGGATCCAAATAGGTAGATTCAGAAGGAAAAAAGCAGGTATTTAACAGAGTGACCTGCCATACTGATACGACAGGAATGGCTTCTAGTATTCTCAGATGACCCAGTTAGTGGCTGTTACCTCCCATTCAGCTGGGTATATGCTATATATTAGTATAGTGCAAGTTGATCCAAATGCCATTCTTCTGGCTACAGCCCCTGAGGCTCTGCTAGGATTAATTCATAGATGTACAAGAAGAAAGAATTAAAAGTATCTAAGACATGGAACAAGACCTCATCACTTCGGAGCATCACACAATCCTATTTCAACATACACCCAGAACTCTGTCTTCCACACAGGTAGATCAAACTAGTAATCGAGGAAATGGGAAGGACAACACCTTTCTGACCATATGGCTTCACAGCATCTGAGAAACAATTGGCTGTGCCTGCTGCCTCTGTTACAGAAGGCCTCTTGCAAAACTCACCCGCAGAGATCTTGCCCAATTTTATTGGTCACTGCACCTGGCAAGTACTTGATGAAGCCCAGACAAAAGGATGGGACAGTCTACAGTGCAACTCCAGACTAAATAATCAGTTCCAGAAGGCACATTATTGGCTAGGAATAACAACATTTTATGGGATCTGACCTTTAAAATTGTATCCGTTTTCAGAACACTATCCATTTCAGTGCCTAGACAAGAGCTGAAAGCATTATGAGCTGCTCATTAGATATGGTGCGCTGAAATCAGAAGGACTTCTGCATGCTGAAAGTTTGAAAGATTGGATTTGCAGAGACAAGAATATGAGCACACTGCTCTTCCATAGCCAAGAAAAGGGCAAAATATCATCTATTTGAGTAAGAGACAACATATACTGAAACTGAAAAGTGCAGCCTAAGGGTGAAAACCATTTACTAGAGAAAATACATTTTGTTTTATAGCCTTGCCTGAATCCATCAAAATTAATCCCTACTTCTTCCCCAGTGATGCTAACAGCTGAGGGTAAAAGTAGCCCATCTCCAAAGTATTCCAAGAAACTGAGCTCGCAAGCCGTGTTACCAGTGATTTCAACAGATACTCTCGTCACAAAAGACAGAAGCAATTCTTACTAAAACCAGGATGAAGTTAAGGTATTTTTATTTACCAAGGTAATGAGGAAACAGCAGGAAACTCTTGTATAAAAGGATGCCTATCCTTTACCAAGCTTTCCCTCCCGTGTAACAGTAAACAGAACAAATACTATACCAGATATACAGCTGTTTCCTCAAGACCAAGATTACAAAGTCATATAACTTATAGTATAAAGAACGCTTTTCAGAGATTTCGGAAGAAGTTGTTTCTGGCCAGTCTTTTTTGGCTGTTCTCTAAGAAAGAAGGGAATATTTCCCATATAGGATTCTTAAAAGAAGCAACTTCTCCACCTTGAATTAATCAGCCTGTGTTTTGCAACAGCAAAAAATTTCAGCACAAGCAGCTAATTCTTATTAGTTCTCTCTGCTACTCAGAGCACATGCACTAATCATCCTACTTTTATTTAGAATTAATGTGGGTTTAGCATTAGATAGCCTCCCATCACAAAGCATTACTTCGCATTTAGGTCTATTAACCTTTCCCACAAAAGAAATACAAATATCCCTTGCATGCAATTTAATTTCAGGAGCCTGACTTTTTTTTTTTTTTTTTTTTTTTTGCCGTTATGCAGCACATTGCAAATGCCCATCAGTCCTAGAACGATACAATTTCAATTGAGTATAATCGTTTCATCTGTATCCTGGGGGGGGGGGAGAGGAAAAAAAGAGGAAGAGCAAGAGACCCCCATTCTGCAGAGCCCGCGATAAGCGCGGCGCGGGGCTGGCCTCCCTCCGCCCTCCGCGGCGGCCCCGCCGGCTGGGCGCGCCCTCAGCACCGCGGACAGCGCCCGCCCGGCTTCGCCCCCCCTACACCGCCTCGCGCCCGCTGAACAGCTCATCGCACGTGCGAGCACTAACGGGAGGAATGAGCAGCAACGGGCATCGCGGACGATCTCGGGTGGGACGGGACGCATCGGGATCGTCAAGGCCCACTCCCTGCTCCTCACAGGGCTACCTAACACTAAGCCGTATGACTAAGAGCATCGCCCAGGCGGCCCTTGAACCCCGACAGGCTTGGTGCTGTGACCAAGCAGCTCTTCCCTGGGGAGACTGTTCCAGTGACCAACCACCCTCTCAGTGAGGAACCTTTTCCTAATGCCCAGTCTGAACTTCCCCTGACACAGCTTCATTCCATTTCCTCGTGTCCTATCGCTGGTCACCAGGGAGAGGTCAGCACCTCCCCCTCCGCTGCCTCCCTTGAGGAAGGTGTAGACTGCGAGGAGGTCACCCCTCAGCCTTCTCTTCTCCAAGCCAAGTGACCTCAGCTGCTCCTCGTAACTCTTGCCCTCCAGGCCTTTCACCATCTTGGTCGCCCTCCTCTGGACACACCCAAATAGTCTGATGTCCTTCTTACATTGAGGCGCCCAAAACTGCACACACTACTCGAGGTGAGGCCACGCCAATGCAGTGTAGAGTAGAGTAGGACAACCACCTCCCTCAACCAGATCACTATGCTGTGCTCAATGCACCCCAGGACGCGGTTGGCCCTGTTGGCTGCCAGGGCACACTGCCGACTCCTACGCAACTTGCCATCAACCCAAACCCCCGCTGACTGCTTTGGAGGGAACAACTGTACTGAATCTTCTTCAAACTGTTTAGGAAACCATAGTTACAATAGTTATCATACGTATGTGAAACATCCAGCTTGGATCTACACCAGAATGTCAAGCCAGATGCTCCTGAAAGTGCCACAAAATCCTCGGTACCAGAGAAAGTTAGGACTTGCTTTACCTTCTTATTTCTATACCCATGAACTCAGCAACATTTGCACAAACATAAAAGCTGAAGGGGGGGGGGGGGGGGGGTGAGGGGAGGAGCGTTTACACCTTCCTGGTGGAACTGACCTTACACTGAAAGTTCTAATGTCAGATCTGCAAGAAAGCATGAGGCGTGCCACATATTGAAAGCATTTTCACCCAAGAAAAGCAAAAAAGATTCAACATTCCACTGGAGTCTCTGCAGCTTCAAGGGGGTAGTGGTAGTCTTTTTTGTTCCAACTGGAAGGAAACAGATGTAACATTTTCCCAACTCTGCTACAAGGAGTTGATCTATTCCAAATGGTACTGGGCAGGTTCCACAGCTCCAAAATTGAATATAGCTTCTGCAATTACTCTGTTTCCTTTTATATGTGCATGAGAAATGAAAACAAGGTTATTATTTGCATTCTTTAACTACAGAGCAAGTCATAAGTCACCTTATAAAACAACCCATAAAGGAGGGTGCATGGGCGGAAGGGATCATTTGTCAGGAATTGAAAGGAAGACCATGCCAAGAGTGAGGATATTCACTATTTCCACCCTCAGCCTCTTTAAAAACGAAACAAAACAAATACTAGGTTTTACAGACAAAAGGATTTGGTGTACAACGATTTCACTTTTAAGCCTCTAATGAACATAACAGTGATACTTTCAGTGTCACCGTTAAGACCGATATCAAACTTGCTTTCCTTTGACTAGGAACTGGAAGCTTGGTTCATCTCCAGCCCTAACCCTAGGCAGGCACTTACTCCTCGCAGGAACTGATACTATCTAGAGTACTATTAAGAGAAAAGCCTAGATTTGGGGTTCCCCCTTTTTTATCTAAAACCATGCCCGCATTCATTCCCTTCCTTTCATGCTGAACCGGCAAATTTGCCTATTTCCTATGTACATTTCATTCTTCCGCTTTACCATCCCAAGAATGAAAACAGCCTTTAAATCACCTAGTACTTAAATCCTCAGGGGCTGTCTTTCATCTCCCATAATAATAAAACCAAAGCAAAGAAAGACTGAGCAAAGGAAGATGTATTCAGAACTCAATTTTCTCAGTCATTTGCAGCACAGACAAGTAACAGCATTGTGCTGCAGATGCCGGCTGGTTAAGCTATGACAGGCCATCAAAAGCTGCAGGAAAATAGATGTCTTTGATGGTCACCAGGACTCAGGGCAGTTGCTTTGGGAGTTCCCAGGCTTTGTTCTGTTGATGTTATGCATCCCCCATGCGCTCATTTGTTCCGCAGAGAGAAAGCGTGAGCTGACAGGACAGAGCGCAGCTGCATAATCACAGCAACTCTTGCTCCCCTCCCTACTACCTTTATTTTTCATTCTTGACATTTAATCTAGTGATGCACACCTTCCTCAGATCCTTCTTATGAGGAGTCATTGGAAAACAATTTTTTTGTTTGTTTCAACTAAGACTTTTCCCTTTTCAGTCTTCTGAGACATTTATTCCCAAACTGCAAATACTGGATCAAAATCCTTTGTGCTTTGAAGTCCTGAAAACATCTGTAACACTGAAGGCAGCGACTCCTCAGTCTCAAGAAACAAGATGGTCCACGACCAATCACACACCCAGTGCAGGGAACAAAAGAAATCGATAATAATGAAATATCACTAAGTGCTGTTCCCCTGGAAGGTATGCAAAGCCAAGGCAAGTTCTCGCCTTCAAGAGGTTATTCTAGAAACACATCATGTTTAGTGCTAGATTGTTGTTAGGAGCATCTGTTAGTTTTAAATCACATTACATGTCATGTGTGTATTTAATAAGTGAGCATCTGAATTCAGTGGAGATTAAAGAGGTTACCTTGGAAACATTCTGATATTTGAAAACTAGTTTCTAAAAGCCCTGGCAAGTCAGAATCCAGGTACCTCTTTGAGCGGAAGTATCTACTTCAACACTGCTGGGGAAAGCTTTGTTCTTGGTCATCTCCCACCTGCTTAACAATGAATTGTCAGATGCTTACCTACAGATACTTCCATTAACAGCCATCATACTGTGTTGTTCACATCTTCACAAGGCATCTCAATCTCTCGAGGGAAAAGCACAGATGTATAATTTATGGTACAGGTCCAATCTGGTTTAATGACCAAACTGGGATTGGAGAAACAGTTCTAAAGGAAACTTTAATGGAGCTGGACCAAATTAACTAGACTAACTACCTTGAAGTAAATGCTGAAACTCATAGCAACACAGCAAAGGTGAATGTGGTCTGGTCTGCAAGGCTAGCTCATTGAACAGAGCTGCATTACTGTGAATATTAGAATGCCTAAAGATGATCACCTCCATGTTGCAGTCCAGAAAACAGTTTGCTTTGGGACTCAGATCCTGGAACACTGGAAGAGTTTATGGGTTTGGGTTCATCCAGCCTAATAATCAGGTTTGTCTATTCTTGCACGCAGTCTATTAAAGTTCCTACTGATTGGCAGCAAACACATCTCTTTCTCGGGCCAAAGCTCTCCTCAAAGAAAGAAACAGCAGAAGACTTTGACCAAGAGTAATTTGTATTTGTTTAACAAGTCAA
Source organism: Astur gentilis (assembly GCF_929443795.1). Lineage (NCBI taxonomy): Eukaryota > Metazoa > Chordata > Aves > Accipitriformes > Accipitridae > Astur > Astur gentilis. Next base: position 5,866,899 of record NC_064893.1, on the reverse strand, counting down.
TTCAAGCTTTCAAGGAGATGGTCTATTGTGGCCTTTGGGCAGACACTCACCAGGTAGACTGAAACATGAATGCCTTTTAAATTAAACTAAGAATCTAAACAGACTCCTACTCAGACAGTCCAATACACTGCCATAGTAATAGCATATGATTATTAAATTCCAGTGAGACAAATCCAACAGCTGTACCTCACAACTACTTATTTGAGCAGTAAGAAATACTAAGCATTTGGCCTTGGAGGACTTCCCAGGAATGGACTAGAATAGCAAATAAATAGTCAACCCTTTCTGGCAAGTAACGATGCCTACTAATGGCGAAGCATTTTCCCAAATGAAGTAACTTCCCACATAGGACCATAACATTTGCTTTTCTTCTATTAGGAGCCTGAATGTACCTACACAATAATCTCCAAAGTCTCAGTTTGCCAAATTTCAACATAATCCACTAAGAGTGTTGACAAATCTCTTCATCTAAATCAAAAGCATACCACCATTTGGCGTTTTTCTAAAAGGATCATTTCCTTGGTTTGAGTGATCAGCTGAGTTTTTCCACATTAAAAAATAGCTCCCTGGAAGGAGAGAGAAGGAGAAAAAAAAAAAAAAAAGAAAGAAAAAGAAAAAAGGGTCTACTGCAGGTTCCAAAGATGACCATCTAGATAGAGATACTGGATACACATAACCAGATAAATTCAAATAGTCTCTTGGCATTGGAGCCATATCTTGGATTATACTGGTTTTCGCCCCTCAAAGCACTCACTTCACAACCTGATGAAGGAGATGCTGGATGCGAGTAGCTTTTTACATGCCTCCTCTCCTCATGCCTCAATCAGTGCATGATCCTTGCTCAAACATCTGTCCATATACATGGATTTTCTTGGGACCCCAGAAAGCTTTCAGCTTCCTCTAATAACAGTTACAATGCAAGTTATCACTGTTGGACCTCTAGTTACCACTCTTGTGGTCTGCGATTCATCTGATATTACTTTCTTCTTTATTCCTGCTTGCGGATGATAGATCATATTTGCATATGGGGAAGTTACTTGACAAAACACAAAAAAACCTGTCGGGATGCTGCAACGAATTCCGCTCTTCCCTTGGACACAGACATCAAAAATCTCTTTACTAAGGTTATTTCATCACACAGAATATCTGAGGTTACCTCAGGGACGTTCTGCAACTGAGAACTGCAAGAGCGAGATGAGGTATAAATGAAACATTCGCTCTCCATTAACACATGGTCTACACTCCAAAAAAGCTCAAGATCCCTGCCTGGAGGTACTGCTATAGATGGATAATAGCATGAGATAAGGCCATAAATGTTTAATTTATAAACCTAGCAGCTAGAAAATTATTCAATAGACTGAAAGTCCTGAGGATTTTAATAGTGTCTGCCCACATTAACAGATGGAAACAGCACCAATAGCTCAGAAATGAGCACAGACACACTCACATATTTGGTCAGCGTTGACAACGTTGCATAAATTGAACTTTCAGAGAAAATTTAATCCCCATGCAAGCAGTGGGCAACTCCAGAGGTATCAAGGGCATTGTGCCCGCTTCCACAGGATGCGGCTTGGCTTGCTGCCCCTCTCTTCACAGGCCTGCCAGCTGCACTTCCAAGTGCTACAGGGTTCATCCCAGAGGGGAAACAGCACGACAGAATGAAGGCACTAAAGCAGCATCACGGTTCCTACATTTTTCCAGGGCAGTTCTGTGCAGGCAAAGGACCCTTTAGACTGTAACCACAAACAAACTTAGATTGGGAGAAAGAAATGGAATAGGAGCAGCAAGGCAGAGAAGCAAGCAAGAGAATGATGTGTCCAAAACAACCAGCAAGATGAGCAGTGGAACAAAATCTGGGGCTAATTCTTCTTTCACCAGGGTGCACGCCAGCTAGAGTTAGCAGGTAGGAAGTAAAGAACCAAACCAGAATCATGCTGAGTCATCTCCTGTGACCCCACAGGTGTAGTTTTCAGGATGTGGATTATCCAGAAGGACATCAGACCTCAGTCATGTCACCTCCCCTTGTCCCTTCTGCTCCTCAGAAACAAAACCATCAGGCAGCAGAAGAGGCTAACTGGAATAAATGGCACTGATTCTGAGCTACAGTCAAGGCTTCTTCCCAGCACTTTTCCAAACAGGCTTCAGAGGTCAGAAACCAACACGGTGGCAGCCAAAGAAATCACAGGGGCAGATTTTGAATGACAGGTCACTGTTTAAGAATGACAGCATTTTGCAAAGGGTATTGGTGAGGGGACAACTCCACTGGCTTTGTCATTTTTATAATGCAGACAGATGGCTGGTACACCTCTCCTCCATGCAAGGCAGCAGTTCCCATCTTTCACCTACAACCGAGTTTGAAACCAGAAGCCCTTTCTGACACAGAAGCACGACACCATGAATTAACTACAGCTCCTCACACCAGCCCAGGGCAGAAATCTTGTTATCATCTTCCCACAGTGCAAGGCAAAAAAATCCCCCAAACAACCAAAAAAATCCCCCCAAAAACCAACACCCCCCCCCCCCCCAAAAAAAAGACACCACCCTTTGTTTCGTAGTGTGCTTAGCCTCTAATGTGGGAAGGGAAAAGCCTGGCACCTCACCATTGAGAGGTTGCTTGCCCTTGGCTCAATGCTTGCCATGACATTGTTCTTTTTCAATGAAAAGATAAAAACTTCTACAAGTTTAAATGCAGTGGTGCAAACTCATGTCAATAAAGCTATGTTTCTCTAAAGCAGCAGAAATCTTTACCCCAGTTTACAGACCCCCAAATCAGACATCAGATACCAAATAATGCCTCGGCCCTTCAAGTATTTCAGTATGACTCCATATACAAAGAGGATCCTGTTTTACTATTCACGGTAGCAAAGTTAAGTGCGTGCACAAGTGTTAGGGGGAAGAGGTTTGGGTTTGCTCTTAAAATTTCAGGTACTGAGTAAGAACAGCAAACCACCTCCCTTATACATTTCCACTCAAATCTAGACATATACCAACACATTTTCAACGTTTTTAAAGGAATGGCTATGAATTCCCACAGTGGTATGCATTTTTCTAAAATTACGTCCAGCCCAGCCTAAGGAATGGATGTCTTGCCATGAGTTGGGTCACATAAAAAGGCAAAAGAATTGGTCTACCTCTCTTTCCACTTAAAGGAAAAAAATGTTTTTGCTAAATTGCTTTTCAAATAAACAAACAATGCATTTATGTCTGGTTCCTACAGTTGCTCAATGGCAAGGCTTGTAAGGAGCATCTTGTACTTTCAGAAAGGGTAATGCTTCAGGATGGGCTTCCTCTCATTTAGTCCTGCATTCTTTAAGTGTTTAGTCAGAATATTAAGAAGTCTACAGATTAAGCAAAAACCTCATTTTTCCCCTCAGTGACCCTTCCAGCTGCTGTTTCTCACTACGTTTCAAGCTTCAGGACAACATCCTAACTCCTTCTGAGGGACATTAATTCCAGGTGCTCAAAAAGCACGACCTACAAACGCTGCGATATCCATTCTCCCCCAGCATCATCTCCCCATCTCCCCTCTGCACCCGCAGAGCAGCCTGGCACTGCGGGGAAGGAGCAGAGCAGGAGCCTGAACACCTTTCGTACCAGGGCAAGATGCCAATTCATGGATCCACACTGAGCTTTCGTTTTAAACCGTGGGCTTTGCCTTGTCATTCCTGACACATGATCGAGCGACTTCTGGGAAGAAATGCGAGTCACTGGGCTACTAAAGGATACTTAAGAAATCCTGTTTTACAATCATCCTCTTAGGCTTTCTTAGCCTGATTTTAGGGCCTCATCCAAAGACCGCTGAATGGAGTGGCTGCTGTAGATTTACGCTTATGTCTCTGGCTAGGAGCATAAAACATAAATAAAACAGAAGGTTGCTTTGCTAACACCAATCTTCACGAAAGGCTAAGACAGATGCTACTAGTAGTAGGACTTTGAAAGGAGAGGGCTGACCGTGGAAAGTGCCAGTTACCTCACCATGTGCCGAGGTGCCACTAAAACCCCCAGAAAGTCATACCACCAACCAGACTGAGGGGCCCACGTAACACTGAACAAACTGCAAGGCTGCCCTCGGTACTATTTGCTTTATGGCTGCTTTTGTTCAGCAGGGCCTTTTTTTAATTAAAAACAAAAAGTCAGCCTCTTGGGGGATCTATTTTCCTTTCCTCTTCTGGACTTCAGCACAAACACACTAGAAAAATTATAGCCACAGTACAAATAAAAATAGCTGAAGAACTTGCAGCTGTTGTTAATTTCCCAAGTATTCAATGTTGCCCATTTAATGATGGAACAATATGCTCCAATTTCAGTCCTGGCACAAGGCTATCTGGGCGGGAGGCAGATATTTTAGCTTGTGCGAATGCCAAAGGCGAGTCAACGACTACAGCAAGCAGAGAAAGGGTAGGAGGACAACATGATGTAGACCACTGGACGTCCACACCAAACATTTTCTCCTGTTTTTTCTTTCTCATTTAAAATTATTAGTTGACTTTAGTAACACATATAGCAGGAAAAAAAATGTGCTTAATAAAAATTCATGAAGTGGAAAACATTTTTTTACAGCTGAAGAGCTGAATTTTCTTTCTATTTTAAGTATTGAGTGTTTCTGATGTGAAATGCATTACACAGGAAGGTTTCACTTGCTTATCTCCCTGAATCATAGAATCATTTAGGTTGGAAAAGACCTTTAAGATCATCAAGTAATATATACTTTAACCAATTTGTCTATAGTCTGGATGAGTGTATTTTCCTAGTTTAGTACAGAACAAAGTAATAAAGTACTTGGTATTTGTAGGGAACAGAAATTAAACAAAACATGCCTCTTAAGCTTGGCAAGGAGAATCAAAAAACTGAAACCACATCTAAATACTAAAAACACTTTTGAAACACTGAATCAGATGCAGCAGAAATGCTTATTTAGTTATATCTGTTGCAGCTCTGTCTTCAGTTGCTGACTTACCCGCTTACAAACTAGGCTGAGCAGAATTAGTAGAGAGCCAATGCTTATTAAACTCATACACAATGTCCACAAGCAGTGATGAAGTACAAAAGAAAGAATAAGGCTTAGGTACGGGAGTAAAATTCAAAGACTCAGAAGTGACAGGGAAACTGAGAAACTGTTGATTATAATTGGAAATACAGAGCTTCTATCTCTGTCGGGCTTCATTTGCCTCATTCACATGCATAAAGGCACAGTTAGAGGCCATACAGCCAAAGCATTCAGCAGGTAATTTAAGTGAAAAAAATTCTGTTCTCCTCTTGTTAAGGGCCCACTGGCAGAGCAAAACTTAAAACGTAAGTAACAGTTTTAAAGAGGGGGTAAAAAGAAGTTTTCTAAAAAGTCAAAGCTTGCAACATTGCCAAGACCCCTCTGTTATGCTCAGATACAGTTTTAACCTACTCCAGGGAAGGGGAAGGCCCAAAACAACCTAGCCTTTGGTGAGACCTCCCTGCCGCTGGCCGAGGCAAGCAGCACTATCCTTCCTTGCAAAAGCAAAGGCTCAATCCAACGCTCAACAGATCAGAGACTCTGGTTCAGATCTCTCCAACATCAAATAAACCGCCTGGCAAACATAATTGAGGTGGGGAAGAAGATGGGTTGGTTGGGTTGAAAACCAGACATAAAGAATACTTTCACACATGGCCCCGTGCCTTCCTGCAGGTGAAGAACGGGATGAGCTTAAGCCAAAGGTGACCGACGGTACAGAGGCAGCGAAGGGCATCGCCGCTGAGCGCCCGAGGGTGGGCAGCGCGGGCAGGAGGCAGCACCAGCAGCACCGTGGCTCCTGCCCTCAGCCCCGGGGCCGAGACGAGCAGCCAGGTGGATCTGGGGTAGTCTTCTGCAACAGGACAAAGCGATGGCGAGAGCCGTGGAGAGCCTGCTGGAGACAGCTCAGTTCCTCAGGCTTTTCGGCTCTCCCTGACTTCATCCTGCTTGTAGAAGGTGTCTTCGGTCCTCCCTGCTCCCTTCCTCCTGCTGTTTAACAGAGCAAAGCCATAACCCTCTGGCGTCTAGAGAGACAGCAGTAATACAGCTGAACTCGTTGTTCATGTTAAATGAATCGTCCTGGCTGTCCACAGCTTGCTCCCTGCATGCATGTCTGTTCTCGTGACAGAAGATGCTTGTGCATATAAGGTCACATCATGGGACAATAAATATATCCAGGTTTACAGGCACTTATCCAGCCAGGTAAAGACCTATAGGCTCTAGTCCCCCGTGCTAAAAGACAGGGCCTTCAGTTTGAAGCAGATGCGGCTGCTACTCAGCACTCTCACAGGGTCCATTCGGTGCATATTTCTCAGAGGAGATACCAGCTTGCTGAACCATTTCATTTTCTCTCCAAAGAAAGAAACTAGACCACAGAAGTGATTTTATTCAGCTTTTAAATTTAGTATTAGAGCTACCAATAATGCAAGCAACTGTCTGTGCCACAGAGCAATTGCACAACTAGGTAAAATGAGACGAACAAGGAAAACAGAGCAAACACCTCCACAGAGAATCACACACTTGGCATCACAGCAACACTCCTGCACACTGCAACATGAAGGTGATGCACGGAAGGGGTGAAACAAGACCCTGGTCATTGCTGAGCTCCAACAATCCACTTAATACAGAGGTTTCAGGAGGAGAACTTAGCTGGTATTACACCAATACGAACAGACCCTACATGTGCGCAAGCAGGCAGTATCTGCATCCATCTGGATTAGCTCATGTGCCATCAGTGGTACTTGTATGACAGTTTGGAAATCTTTACAGTAGAGGATGTTCTTCACACTTCAAGCCTAGTCCAGCCAGAAGCTTTCAGTTAGATGTCAGGACTTGCAACTACACTACCAGGTAAGGGCTATGTTTTCCTTTCAGTAGGAGGAAGGGGGGGGGGTGGGGGGGGGCGTGGGGTGTAAAAACCCCACACCATAAAGCTGTTTTACCACAGTCCCATGTTCACAAAGTATTTTGCAAGGGAAAAAATGAAACAAAACCCTACATCCAGAATGACTACATCTGTGAGATCACTCGATGACTTCTTCCAGGCACATCCACGTGGACCACTCTTGGAACAGCACAACGTTCATTTAAATTAAAAGAAAGGAAAGGAAACATCTTTGGGAGAAACTCTTCACTTTGAAACCAAAATTAGTAGGGCTTTGCAGTGGGATGCTGTTGAAATTCTTTACACGGTATGGTTTTCTGTTGACTTTTTATAACTGTTCAAAGAGAATGAAATGTCAAACTCTTTTTTGTCTGCAACCATCAGGCTACAAAGCTCCCTGTTCATTTGTGAAAGTAATCATAACTCCTTGACTCTAGCAACTGACCTTGGTGGGGGAGAGGAAGATCACCAATGAGAGACTGACAACTAATTGGCAAAGATTACTAAAAATAATAAATCCACAATGCACTGAGAGCCTAAGGATGATAATTTGTAAATTCTTGTCCTATTTCAGAACAGCTCTCCCCAAAAAATGCAAATTTAAAAGTCTAGCTACCATAGTAAAGGCATTCTTAATAGGTTAGAAACATCTCCTTTAAACCAGATTAGACATCAGGAGACTGGAAGCAATAGTCCAAGCATTCTTCAAAGGTTCACAACTACAAAGGTCAGTCAAAAGAAGGAGAGAAGTACATGGGACCAGGACACCAGATCGTGAACACTCAGATTGTTGCCAATGACACTACTGAACACAAATGAATCACAGAGTAAGATGAGTTTTAAAAAATGTATACATGCAACCACATCCACCTAGACAATTGGTGGATGTTCTGCAGGGACAGCGAAGCAAATCTTAACAGAGAAACAAGATCTGGACAAGAGGGAAAGGTGATGATGCTGTTCTGTTCACCCAGTTCTGCAAAAGCAAAGAGATGGAAGGGAAGAGTCCATACGAACTTACTAAATGTTCTTCCAGGTTATAGGGGCACAGAAGGAAGTCTCATTTCTGTTATTTGCACCCAACGCACAGCTACCAGAACATAACATACAGTAGAGGGATATTGTTTTCTCAAGCTCTGATTTAGGATAATTTCACCCTCTCTCCTATCCTCTCACTCACGGTGAGGTCATCTACACCTCTCTTCCAGCATCTGTCTTGTTCTAGCTGATACTGCATTTTTAAATTGCACCAGCTCACCAGATGTTTTTGGGAACGCCCATACTCAGTGAATGTCTTAGGACAGTCTGAAATGCTGGAAGCTTTTCTTGGAAAAGAGTGATCATGACATCTTTAAATTCAGCAAGTGAAATTAAAAAAGGCAGGGTTTTTTTCAGCTTGAAAGAAGGAAAACAAAGGAAGAAACAGGGAAGAAGGGACCAAATCTCTCAGAACCATGTACTGCCTTTGCAGAAGGTTTAGGCAAAACCTAACCACAAACCATCCAAAAAAAGGGTGTCAGCAGAGCTGAAGTCTTCTCACCTGCCCAGCTGGGAGTTCTACCATTCATGAGAAAGTACCAGAGTGCAACCACCCCGACAGGTAGCCATGTCTGAAGCCAGACCATTGGCTGTCCATGCAGGTACGAGAACTTGAGCAGTGCTTTCGCTTCTTAAACTCGGCAAAACACTAGAGGACGATATATAAGCAGATGGTACTAGTTTATATTCGATGAAGTTTAGTAGGTAGTTTTACAGTTTCCGTATACTTAGAAATACACACTATACCAACTCTGTAGGCACCCTTCAAGGCATACTTAACAAACCTTAGGTCAAGAGAGGGCTCCCAGGATTTTTTTGTTGTTGCTCAGTACAGAAGGCTCCATGTGCTGGGTGCCATGAGATGGGCATGCTTCCTCTCCCAACTCCCCACAACCAGCAAGGTAACCAGGGGCCTTGTAGCAGGGACGTCTTGGGGCTCCTTTGGGCCTTATGGAGAGACTCCTGTCCTTCAAAGCCAATACAGTGTACCTGGCATGCGGGTATAATGTTGCAAATACATTAGCTGCATAAGAGGCAGCCAGATGAGCCAGTCTCATGCATAAAATGCAAAACCTGTCAGATCTCCATGCATGCAAGTTAACTGGAAAAGCTCCTCGGGCGACTGGGCCATTGCCAGCATTGCTGGAAACACTGCAAAGGATATTTACAGAAGACAAAGAAAAAGCCAGAATATAAAACAAACTATGAGAAAGTGCCAACTTCTCAACCTCAAACAAAGAGCTTATGGCAGCCAGCACGTGTAAGAGTGGGTCTCTGGATTCACTGGCACTTGGTTGACTTCTTTTCGGAGCAAATTCTTGGATTCGACACTGCTGTTTTTCTTTGTCAAGAGCCAGTAATGTTGTTTTGCTAATGGCTTATGCAGGAGTACTGGAGCCAGCAGCTTGCACACTGGTTGCTTTTATTGGTCTATTAAAATGAAATGAAGCTGGTGCTAAAGCTTTTATAATCATTTAGGTTATTTCATTATGAGTTCAGGGCAGAAAAGCAAGCAACAGCATGTTATACAACTCCACAGGCATACTGCATCTGCCCTTAGGTGTAAGGAGAAATCCATATGGACTGAAGGGAAAATGAACAATGGGAAAGTAACTTCTCCCAGGTTTCTACTGGTAGAAGCAGCTGTTTGCTGTACTTAGCACCACAGAAAGAAATAAAGGGGAAATAAATTCACCAGAAAGAGAGTTTGATAGAAAGTATGTCAGGATGACTATTGTTTTGTATTTATCATTGGTTGCATCTAGAAGCCCTAATTGGGAACCAGGACATGGCTGCACAATCACTACACAAAAAGGGAACAAGGGCTATCAAAGTAAAAAACAAAAGAAGCAACAGGAAGCAAGATCCAAACAGAGAGTAAACGCAAACAATGCAGCAATATTCCTTGTCATGACAGCAAATGGTCTTGATACAGCTGCTCAACTGCTGTCACGTTTTGCATTCATGGCATAGAGTCCATGGTACGATCTGCAGAAATGCAAGGGAGGAAATTGCAGGTATTTATCGAAAGCCTTTCCCAATGGTTAGGGAAGAAGGCAGCATGAAGGAGGCTAACTGGGAACTTCACAGATTTATTTGAAGATTAGGGTGGGTTTAGGAGGAAAGCACTAGGACCAGGACAACAGGATAGGGATGCAAACAGTCTTATTCTGACTACACTATTTATGTTTTTATCCAAGAGCAGCAAAGCAAGAACATCTTGCAGCATCTGGAGCATCAAGGAATCTCACACCAATTTCTTTTCTGAAACTACATCCAAACTAAACACTACTGTTCACCTGTTCATGTCCCTGTGTTTCTGCAAGTCTTCCTTGGAGCATAGTGTCAACAAATACCAAGTACCCACAGTGAGCACATTAGTCTTGCAGGCCTACAAATATTTTTATTCAGGATCTAGTTCTCAACATGTCACCACTATCAGTGTTCTTACAGAAACAGTGATTTTTTTGAATTTTTTTTCCCCCTCTCCAACCCATTTGCATTGACAAGTTTGCTACCCGATTTTCTGGCCCTATGTAAACAAACAGGACTTTATTTTGGCATTAGGCTGTCAATTAATCATTTCCTCCCTCTTTTTTGGGGGTGGTTTTTGGTTTTTTAAGCCCTATCAAGTGACATTGTTGAATTTGTAGAACAGTTTTGAAGAGACCTAGGAACTAAGTAAAGGATTGGTGGTATAGTACTACTTCCAATTCATCACGAAGGAAAAAGAATAAGTGTATCCATGGTCCAAAGTCTCACAAGAATTTAGAGCTGGGATCAAACCAAGACTTCTGCGCTTGAATTTCACATGTCATTCATCCAAGTAGCTCAGGTCTAAAGCACAGTAATAAACCAGTCTTCATTCACATGATACAGAAACCATAGGTCTCCGACTTTAAGTATCAGATGTGCTTAAAACAGCCCTTCTCAAAAAAAAAAATGCTTAGCCACACATCAGCAAAATGTAGGTAAGCTAAAGTCTACAAAGACCCATGTGAAACAGACTGCATGTATTTGAATTTAAAAGAATGGGCAAAGAGGAGAAGCAGCATGTCTCTGAGGAAGCAGCACCCAACTTGTGTTTTACCACAAGGAACATTAAAATCATGGGCATATGATTTATTAAAAAAATCCCTATATTGATAAACAAACTTACAGATACTATAGGTCCACACCTGGAGTTCATCTAAAAAAACCCAACCCACCACATAAGATCCGTAGCAGTTGAACTTTGATGTACAATATTTAATGTCAGATACATTCATAGAAGCATTAGTTGTTAACAGCTCAACTATGTAATCTGTTTGATACAACACAGATCAAAACATATAATCCAGTTCTTTCTCCAGAGGTTCATATCCAGATAACCAAATTAAGACTCAAAAGGATCAATTTTCTTTATTTGAAGCAATATTGAAATGGGTAAAAGTGACATGCACGTGAATGCTAACAATCTGCAGATGATTTTCAGTTCCACCTGCATCTCACCACTGTGACCGCAGCAGTACCACTGTGGTGAGAGGGTTAGACAAAGAAGGCAAAATGGGCAGCAGAATGTTTTTTTGAGGATTTGCCATTCATCTTTGACTCCATACACATCCAAAAGTGGTCAAATTTGTCTGCAGTTTCAAGGGCAGAGCACAGTTAAGAGACCCCAACAGCCTGGAAGTCCCACTTCATCCTGCAGACTATATCTTGGCATGGATGCTTTTGCCATCTCTCAGTTCAAGTACAGCAGTAACAGATGTTTGTGATATACAATCAGTGCCTCAAAATCCAACAGGCACTGAGTATCAAAGTGCATTCCGTCAACAACACAGGCTACAAAAAAAAGAAAAGAAAAAAAGACCAACCTTCCCCACCCTCCAAAAAAAAAAAAACAAAAAAAAAACCCAAACCCACAAACCCAGCACAAGCAAAACAAACAAAAAACCCCCACTTTCTCTCCACTTTTTACAACAAAGTTTCATACAACACAAAACTGAGCTTAAGAAACCTTCCACGGCCTGAGCCTCTTATCTAAAAAAATCATTCAGCTCACTGGAAGATCACCCAGCTGGGTGATCTTGCCCAGCTGACTCTGGGTGAGCAACTTCACCCAACTTGGCACAAGGCTCTCTAGCAGATCATCTTAGCTCATCTTAGAGAAAGCAGGGTGAGACAAGCTTTCCCACTGATAACAGCCAAAATCTAAACTCTATGATCTCTCAAGTCTTACTGAAAGGCAAACAGACAGAAACCTTCACAAACACCACTGCTTTTCTTCCTAAATGCACAATGCATCTCCCCAACTTTGCCTTTTCAAAAAAAAAAAGTGCACAACGATATGTACATTAAAAACCCAACAAACCCAACCAAACCAAGAGCTCCACCGCAAAGCCTTTTCCCTTGAGAGGCACAAACACCATAGGACAGATGTTAGCCACATTGCTTGTTACACCAATGGAAGACGCTGCAGCAGTACAGCCATAAACATGGGACAGCTGTATAAACCAAAACTTATTACTAAACAATAGTGTGAACTAGAAATCACATGATAAAAATTCCATTTATGCAGTACAGCTCTTACGAGTCACTCATGATGATAAGCAGCCTTCCTTCTAATGCTCATGCCACAGAAGGGAGCTGAACATTTTCTGCAGAAGCAGTACGTGTATTCCAACCGTCTTCTGACAGCTGCACTTATCCACAGTCCTTCAGGCTAAAATCTGTCCATCTCTTCCTACAGGCACGCTCAAGCAAGCCTCTGAGCACTGAATTTTGAAAATTATGCTAGACTAGTTTCTCTCTCAGTGTCAGCACAGGAGGTGAACACATACTAATTTACCCTCTGGCCAGCCCTATCAAAAGCAATGAAGCTTTGTGACATGAGTCAATACGTACTTTTCAAGGCAGGTTTTATGGTCTTTAGCTCTCGGTGTTGAAAAGTCCTTTAATCCACTAATAACCCCATGCAGAGTAAGTTACAACTAAAAGTCAGTAACATTACTGGAATCCAACTCAGACCAATGAGTTGTTGTATTACAGTTCCTTAGAAGCTTAGAAATTAAAGTTAGCTTTATTTTAAAGATCAGTTTGAGCTTTCTTTCCCCATATCAGAGGGCAATCCCAAATTTTCAGCAGATACTAGTGACCAGTTTCTCCCTTAGGAATTTAAGTGCACCTCCAAGTCCTTATTTCTGCTCTCCAAGAAATGCTTGCAGCTAGGAGTCAGAAGTACAGAGAAGGGCAACGACAATGAATAACGAGATGGAGCAGCTACCTTTCAAGAAGGGTCTAAAATGTCTGGGAGCCTTCAACTTGGGAAAACAGATGCCTGGGTGATGGGCAAGAGCAAGGTTGAATGCACAGCTGAATGAGGCTGAATACAGAACTATTATTCGCCGAGCCCTGTAACATTAGTTTCAATGAACGCCCCTCGTCCTAGCAGGAAATCAGTTTAAGTACTCCATTACACAGTAGATAGACGAAATCTGAAATCTCTTGCTGCAAGAGTTTGCAGAAGCAGACAGATTCAAAGGGGACTAGACAAATCCATGGAAGACAGATCCGAAACAGTAAAGAGAGCTACACCCTAATATCTCTGATCCAAGGGGTCCATACACTGGAGAAGTATGAAGGGAATGGACCTCTGACAGCAGGCAGGCTCATGGCCTTTCCCGGCACAGCACCTGGCACCATCCGAGACAGAGTACAGGTACAGACGGACACTTGTCTCCTTTCTTCCAGTCTTGCAGTCACATATATTTCTCAATGTGCAATTAGCAAGAACTCAATTAATAAATGGTGTGAACAGAATACAACTTTGGTCTGTATCTGAAGGTGACAAGGCAAAAAGCCTTTATAAAGGTGCCAGAAGCATCCTTATAAAGCGAGGCGACAAAATCCCTTTTAAAAAAGTCCTCAAAAAAATATCTGCATTCTTCCAGCAGAATAAATTTAGGACACTGAACAGATTTTGAATGAGCTAGTCTTAGCAAAGTCTTTTGAAATAAAACCAGCATGGCAGCAATATATTTTATTTCTTATTTCAAACCAAATAAATGAAATATTCATCATTCAGTATATTCACTGTATAATCACCACCTAATTGAGTTTTAACCACTACCACATATCTCAGGGGCAGGGATAAAGTATTAATTACCTAAATACCACAGAACACGTATAAAATATTTCAGACACATGATCTCTGACCCTACAGAGGGTATGAGAAACAAACCAACCAATCCATCAAAACACCTTCCGCAAGTTCATACATGGAAAAGTTATGCAGTATTCAATACACCATTAAATATTCAGACTCTCCCTATATAGCTGCAGTCAAAGAATACAAACCCCATGTTTATGCAGATTTAAAAATCCATAAACAACCACAAATACTATCTTATGCCTGCAAGACACAGACCACCCAATTTAACACAACAGCTCTCCAAGTAGAAGGAGCATCTCCTCTCACCCACGCAAAAGTACCATTGTATTTCATGGCCCGAGAACTATCTAGACAAGGATTTAGAAAGGCGTCTGATTTTGACCAACACCTCCCAAACAGCAACATAACATATGGATGGGTCTGTGTGGTAGCTTATTGAGGGTGCTTTTCATGAAAGCACTGTGATAAAGCCACAGAAAGTATTTTAGGTTTCCAGACAAATCAAAATCTCTGGAATACTTTTCTATTTCTATACTTTTCTAATACCATTTAAAATATTTTCTGACAAACTTGGGCAAGCATCTGGAAAACCATAGGGAACCCATAATTTTGAGATAACATTATGACTGAACTTTGCTTGGAGTTAGAATTCATTTGAAGACAAATCTCAAATCAAAGCTGCATGGATTTAAATAGGAAGACTTTACTTTTTTCTTGCAAAATGATATAACCAAGTTCCAGAATCAAGATACAACAGAAACAGGGTAGTCCTGCTCTGACAAACGATGGAGGAGAGTTTAAGACTACTCAATGGCAATGCTTGGGGCTCCTTAAGGTACAACCCTAACTGTATCACAAGACAAGCACTGCCTAAGGCTTTTCAGGCCAAAAGGAAAGTTGATGTGACCAAGGCCATGAAACAAAGGGAAAAAGAGAACCCCAGAAATGAATCTTTCTCAATAGAGGGAATGAAACGGATATCAAGAGTTTTTAATTTTTTTTTTCCTGAAGTTTCATTAAAAGCCTTTAAGTTCGTTAGCAAAAAAATACAAATTATGAGAGAGGACCTACTGAGAGAAGACCCCCAGCCCACAGTCAGAGTGAGCTTTGCTTGATGTTAGAACCAACAACATAGCAAGTGATAATTCTGTGGTCCTTGGTCCTCCTCCTTAGTACTCAGTAAAAGGATATCAGAAATCCCTCTTGCTCACCTCTGTTAATGGTAGATGTGATCAATTTTATTTAAACCAGCTTTTAATCAAACCAGTTCAGTCAAACTTATCTCTGTCTTTCCTATGGCTTTTAATCCATGGCTTCCAAGACTATCTATGAACAGAAGTTGATATTTCTTAAGAGCTGAAAGAGGAATACGGGACAAAGATCACAAAGAAACATGCCCAGGTCTGGCGGCAGAGCCGACAGCAGAACCCCACTTTCCTAAGTGACATTGCCCTTAACCATGGGGCCATACTTTTATACTGCTCCCTATAAAGTATGATAGATAGATCACATACAAAAACACTGGTTGGAAAAATATCTTCAAATATATGAAGAAATGAATGAGGTAACTGATTATTTCTAACACAAGCCAAGCTCTAAAGAAAGAACATGGGTTTTTTAACTCTCATATCACCATACCGGGCTCTTCTGCACCCAACAAAAAAGCCATCCCTATCATCAGGATTCATTATCAACTTTGCCGACAGCCTCAGCTGAGGGACAGAGCACTGAGGAAGTGGGAAGCTTGGGCTGTGTATCCACCTACAGATTTATTCCCTCCAGGTCAGGTTTGGGGCATATTTGCAAGGCACACATGTAAGCAGCTTGCTTCGACACTGCCTGCACTGTGTCTGCCTGATAGAAGAACAGAGAAGTCTTCAGGGATGTTGTACAAGCTAGCACTATTTATGCACGTAAAATTGTGATCACAAGCTGAAGACTCAGGGTTTCCTCTGAGCCTAAATCCACAGTGTGCAACAAGAAACCTGGAGTGCCAATTCCACACGTTGGTACAAAGAACTTTAGGATTGATGGTGCTGATGTGCATACTTTCATTTGAAAACTGTTTCTCTCTTTTCTTTTAATTTCACTGCATAGAGCCCTTGAGTGGTCTCTCTTGACATTAGAGCTGCCAGTGCTAAATCAATCCTCATTTACCAGCCCTGTCACCAGCCACAGAAACATAATATTGGAAAACTGGACTAGTCCAGAAAAAGTGTAAATCATTGGATTATTTCAAAACATTTAAAAAAAAACCAAAACAGAACAAATAAAACCAATTAGAGCAGCATAGAAGAGACTTACACGGGAATGTATAAACTCACCTCTATGTATTAAACATCCAGTTCCAGGTACATTTCATCAGTTCATATAAATAAAATTTTTAAAAAGTATCTAAAATTGCCTTAAGATTTTCATTAAAGGAAAAGGAGAGCCCCAAAACCAGCCTCAGCATGAATTCCCTACCCCAGTCCCTATCAGACAGGCAGCAACTGGGGAAGGTACTGTGAACTGGCACAGCAATGTCAGCAACACCACAGCCCCACAAAAATCTGGTGCTTAGAAAAGACACTACCAATGCCCTAAGCCCAAATGTTACACAGATCTGTTTTACAACAGTCTTTAAGGTTGGGAAAGGCATAGTAGGTATTGCCTTCTCCACAGCCTTCACTGTACCACTTTTCCCATCTCCCTAGTTATTGCAGAGGAACAGTGATTATTTGAAATAAATCTCTCCAGTGCCACACTCCTTGCCCGGATGTGCGACAACATTCATAACGCTGCTACAAGATGCTCACAATGTAAAAGAAGGAGGGGAGACAGATTTTTTTTATGAGCTATTTATTAAATATAAATATTTCATATCAGCATATAAATTAATTATGTAGCAGCAGGTAAACTCCAGATGGTGCCAGCTTGATCTGAAACTTTAACAGAAATCTTCAGAGAAACCCACTCATATTAGGGAGTTGGGCGCATAACTATTTTGGGGGGTTCTGAAACTAATTGTTTCCTACATTCCTACAACAAATAAATATCTTTGTTTTCTTGGCATCCATTAAGTGTCCCAAAAGACACACTGCACAACAAAGAGGTAAGGGAAAGGAGGCAGTAGCAACTGTCACCCTGCAGCCAAGATCCACCCAAAACAGTTAACGTACTCTGCCAGGATATGGCAAATCTGTGTTGAAGTCTCTCTCCCACCCAGAAGGAACTCGAACCTTTCTCACCCTCTTGGAAATGAATCAACATCAAGCTGCAGGCAATCAGAGGAGACATCATCTCAGATTTTTGTGCTGACAGTGTTTCTACTTGCATGAAATGCATAAATATAGGAGCAAATGCCCATCTACACCAGCATCCCATCTCTACCAGGAGACAGTAACAAAATTTTGGGGACATCATGTAAAAAACAGGAAGGGCAGAACTACCTCCTCCTCAAAAGACCCAAGCAGATTCCCCAAATCCCCCACGTAAGCACTTCCCCAGTCAAGGCCATGCTGTTTAATAGCAACCAAAAGACCTAATGTCTCATCCTTTTTCGTCTTTAATTTCTATGTTCTTCTGTCTCTGAAGGGGTATAATTGGAACAAGTACCACAAACACAGGTCTCCCTCTTTAAAGGGCATCTAAACCACTGAGCTATGGTGTAGCTTTCCACCTAGCATAGTGCATATTTTGTTTGTATTTTACACAGTGGAGAAGAGCGATAATGTCAACAATTGACATAAATCAATTCCAGTATACTCTATCTCCTGCAGGCTAGGAACTATTCCAGAAGAGTGACAAACACTCAAATCATCCTGAGGACATAAAGGAGATAAAACTGGCCTCCCACACCCTGGGTGAACGCCAAGCTTTTCAGAAAAAAGTTCCACTCTCCTCTGACCACATATTGTAAACCTATACTTCCAATTCCTTAGCTTTCAGAAGTATTTAAACAAAACCAGCCTTTGAAAGGGCTGAAACTTTTTCAACGTGCTGTTATTTCTGTTTTGACCAAAAATATGCAGTGGCATTGACCCAATTTTGCAAAACTTTAGACTGTCCTAGGACTGCATATTTCAATGAATGATTAATTAAAAGAAAAAAAATGAAAACAAAAAGCTTCAAACGCAAGTGTCAGCCCCTGCAATATTTCAGTGTGTGTGAACACAGCACTAAAAAGACAATAATAAGTTAAACAGATTTAGTCAGCTATTCAAAGAGGTGGGATGCAGGTGAAGACTTCTGTTAGTTCATATTTCACCCAAATAAATACTGCCATCACAAACAGTCTGAGGTTAATTAGATCAACAGAAAGTCATTAAGTCAAGTATACAATCCAAATACAATTATAGCTCAGTGGTAAATGTCCAAATGCATAAATCAAGAGACTAGGATAAAGATGCCTATACAATAAGAGTCTGGATGTATCTATCGATCTCAGATTCACCACTAACAGGACACACTGAACAAACATTAAGGTGACAATTTGATAGTTCCACAAGGAGAGGAGTCCCAATCCAAGAAATTTTCCTCCAGACCACTCACATGCCTGGATGGATTCATCCCGTCTACAAGATGTCTAGCATGGGACTTCCAAAAAGGCCCATATTTAGAAGTCCATGAAAAGGAAGAGCTTGTTGCAAAGCATGTGCTTACCTAAGCCAAAGCAAGTGTTTACTGTGAAGTCAAAGCAGTTTCCTTATAGTGTACTGGAGCGGGAAACTAGGGAGTCAGAAATATTAAGCTTCTAATTCTGCCACAGACACTGCACATGACACTTTCACTACTTTCTACCCACTTACCCATCTGTACAATGGCTACGCATCTAGCCTGGATGTGACTGGAACATGCTATGGCATATTTAATGTTCTTAAGTACTGCAACATCCTTCCGTGAGAGGTGCCAGACAAGCACACTTCTTGTCATTCCAAATAATTGCAAAATTCTGGGTTTCCCCATAAAAATCTAAGTACTAGCTGTCAAAGACTTCTGAAGCATAACAGTCCGATTTGCTCTTTATTTGATTACTTGTGTTTGAATAAAGCATGAAGAAATACCATAAACGTACAAATAGGTTTAATCTAATTTGGAAGATGGGTATTTGGAGAAGCCATTACCATGAATGCAGCATATATCAAAGTCTAGAACATCATTAAGAAAGAGCTGCTCCTCCAGAACAACGTATAGCACTGAAAAAGAAAAGAATGGTTATTTTTTCTGCAGTTGAAGAGCCAGGTATTAAAGTCAGGTACACGATTTAGTTTTGCCGCCTTCAGTGCACGTTCTAGGAACAGGCATCTGGGCATGAGCACCACCTCTTCCCTGCAGGTCCAGGTAGACCTTGCAGGCAGAAGATGTACACGGCACAGTGGCAGGACACCAGCCGCGCTGGCTGTAACCATCACGCCGGCTCCACAGGCACTTCTGTGACAAGCTGACACGCGTACACCTCCCAGGCACAAAGGTGGCACATCCCTGCCATCAACTGGCTGCAAAAACACCCACCAGGCTGAGGGACGGCCAAGTCCAGACAAATCTGGCAAGCCTGCGTAGACACAGAGGTCAAATGCCTTGGAAGAGTCATGTGTCCATGCGGACGGCTTCACAGTCGCATCTCAGTCCTTCCTCAAGACCCACGTGTTTACAATCCTTATGAGCGAGGCAGTCACCTTCGAGGAGATGTCCAGGGAGTCATTAGCAGTGCTAGAGTAACACTTGCAAATGCTGACAATGAAATTACAAGCGCTATCCCTACCACTGTGAATAAGGCTGCCGAGCTTTCTCTAGGCAATATCAGGAAACCCAGTATTAATTGTCCCTTCATAACCTTGCTTCACATTGTGTGTTAATTTCACATCTCCCTTGAAGGAAAGACTTTTTACAAAGGGTTCCTGTTTCCAAGCCTCTCTAGATCTTTTTCAAAAGCTTGCTGCAGGAACATTTCAAAAGGAAACTTCTTAAAAGTTATTAATTTTGCTCCATCAGGCACTTCCAGACAGTGGGATATCTGCAGACACTGCTCTTTTTTTTTTTTTTTTTCCTCCATCAGACTTGCGTTTGGAAATCTATTTAACTGAATCTATTTAACTGAACTTGAAGCTCTGTAAGAAATTTAGTATCTCTACACTCTATTTTCTTGGAAGCAAGCAGATCACCGATTATGATCAGAGTTAAAACTCTAAAACATGTAACTCGTTATCCTCCTCCCCACCAGTGAGAGTGCTGCCACCAAATCCAGTAAAACCAGTACATTCCAGGGTTTCTGCCACAGGCTAGCAACTTGCATTGTCAACACCTGTGTCTGGAGGTCCCAGAACATAGAATAATGTACGCTCCTAATAAAATTAATGAGATTATATGTGCTGTATGTGACATTGGCAAGGTAGACAAAAGTAAAGCAAAATCTTGTACAGTGTCTCTGCTCCAGTTCTGAAAATTGCCCTCATACCTGTTTATACCATATTTATATACCTTGAGCCCTCTTATCCATCTGAAACTAAGAAATAATCTTTTTCTTTGATCCTAGGCAGGAGTTTACAGACATACCTCTCATTAATGTTGATGAAAATGAGATAATATTTCACTTTCACTGGTTTTAACAAGTTAATATAGTACAATAATTTGGTCTTCCTCCTCTTTTCACTACTTCACACTTGCCTATCAGTCCCATTAGGATTATTCTTAATGTATCTGCACACTTGCAAATTAAACAGTTTTCACGTTACAGAAGCTCCCACAACACCTCTCACGCATCCTTATGTGCTCTTGCACAAAAACTCTCAAATCGCATCTTCTTCCAGATGTGTAGTTTGAGACTAAAAAAATTAAATCCATTAAACACCTGAGAATTTACACAGTATCATAATGATTTTGTATTACCCATGGCCTGTTCCTGCCTGTATTCTCTACAGTTCACAGAAAGCTTACCAGCTGCCCCACAGTCTCATCTGCCTACTTTCCATCTACATTATGCAACAACCATATGTCTATTAAAAACATTCCCCTAACACTCCTTTGCCCTGACAGCAACAGCAGCTTACTCCAGGGTTGATACCCTACTAAAGAGAGGAGGCATAAATACAAAAGGAGAAAGGGTCTGTACACAGGGCAGCCTGCCGTAACGAGGGGTCACCCATGCTGCAAAGGGAATTCTAGAGAGAGCAGCAAGCTGAACCCTCAAATCTCTAGCCTAACATACAAAAAGGAGAAAAGCATGCAAGGAAACAGATATTCAGGCAAAAGGGACAGGATGGAAATCTGTATTTCTTTCAAGTAAAAAGGATTTTTAATTATATTTTTTTTACTCTGTATCCAACACCTAATTGCAACACACGAGAAACTTATTTACAGCGCACTTTTAAGCACAGACAGTACAGCTTTTCCCTCTGCAAATAGGGCAAAGTAAAGCAATGATGAGACAGGCAAAGTCCACGTGGGAAGTGGATGTGCCAGGGCTGAATCATAGATGGGACTGAAGAAAGCCTAGAAAAGAAAGAAGAGGAAAGTACAGAAAAAGTTGAAGAATTTTTAAAAAGATAACTGGGACTCAGCAGCCAAGGAAGCGGAAACCATTGCAAATCATTAAATCAGTAATACGCAAAAGAGAGAAGAAAGCCATCCTAAGCCAAGAAGGGTAGAATGACGGACCAGCAAGGCCGAGGGGAGGAGGAGGAAGCCAGGTCAGAGCTGTGGGTGGAGAGATTATGTGGCAGCTTGAAGATAAGGTTAAACAGCTTGAGCTTCAGGCAGCAAGAGATGAGGAGCCAATAAAGTAATTCAAGGTAGAGAAGATGATGTGGCTGGAGCAATGAGAAAAGGTGGCAACTATACATTCAGGACAGTATATGGGACAGGAAATTAAAAACCCACAAAAGCAAGAATAGGGGAAGCCAAGAAAAAAAAAAAAACACACAACAACTACAAAAAAACAACCCAGCAGCCGCCGAGACTCCAGCAGTTGAGAGTTGAGCTGAGAACTGCAGGAACATTTTCAGAGCCAGGATTGATGTTCCCAGACGAATCACCGGTGCCCAGAGAGCTCCTTTCGCTCACTTCCTCCCCCCCAGCCTCTCGCCCCCTTCCCGCCTTCTTCTGAGCTATCCTTAGCTCACCCTGGCACAACCTTGTCGGGGCTAAGTGACTGCAAGGAACAGCACCCATCTCCTCCCCAGTTTCTCCCTGAAGATTTCAATTACCACTACGGTAGCTCTCACTGGCTTTGGCTGCATCTGATTTTTTTGCGAGTCACCTTCCCCTCTGCAAGCGAGGGATAAACCCACGAGCAGCAACGCAAGTAGGAGCCAGGCTGAAGCACACATGGTCATCTTAGTCATCTCAAAGCAGCCCAGGAATCTCCTTGCTCCTCACCAGGATCCTGGAAACTGTCCAGCCCTGGAAATTGTCCAGTACCCGCCAGACACCTCACGGGGGACTGGCAACTTCAGCATGAAAAAAGATACTCTGGGAAGCAAGAGAAAGCAAAACCAGCCCCAACTGATGGAGCAGCAACACGTGTTCCCTCCTCCATCATCTGCTCTGCCTACGCATTGCACTACATGATAAGGATGCCACCAACAGCTAGCAACAGGTTCATCAAAAGCCAAGACAACTTCCAGTCAGAGCAGTTTTATACGTTCACCATACATGCATAGCACATCAGACCATGCTATAGGGCAAGGGGAACAGGAGCTGATGTGTCTCGCCAAAGCAGCACAGGGGTGACAGAGCTGGGGAGTCTCAGTGCAAACACACACACAGCAGGTGCCAATATTGCACTCCGTGCACCGGCAGTTTCCAGAGCTTAATCACTGTGGATGGCTATCATGGAAATAAATGCATATTTGCAAGCTATTCTTAGGATTCACCGGAGAGGCGATTACCAAATTACCCAGTTACATAATCTCTTTTATATAATCACTATGATGCTCTTCTCCTTACGCAACACGGAGGGTGACCGCAGCCGGCTGAAGTAGCTCCTTCCCCAAGGAGAGCTGCACCAGCAGCACCGTGGGCGGATGTGCTGGCTACCGCAGGTGCACAGACGAGCGACGGTGAGAGCCAACTTGAGGCAACCAAGCTTTTCAGAAGCAGCGGTGTATAAACGCGTGCCTTCGGCCCAGGGAAGACACAAGCATCCCTGCCCACGCTGTTCCAGCAGATGCACAGAGCAGAGATCACCTGCACCTCTAGCTGGTTGAGATGCAGCCAGCGCCCTCCGGGCAGCATGACCCAGCACTCGCTAGAAACAAGTGAGATGTCTTCATTGACTTTTAATGGGCTTTGGATGGGGCCCAGGATTAGGGCTTTAATAAAAATAGGAGGTCAAGATTACTATAGAATTAAAACAAGCTTAATCCAAATGCCCTTGGCTTTGTGCCACAGTCATGCCCATAGTTTCCGTGCATGGGGAAAGCCAGGTGAAGCTGCAACCAGAACGGGTTCCCGCAGGGCACCTTGCGATGG
The DNA here is from genome assembly GCF_929443795.1 of Astur gentilis. NCBI lineage: Eukaryota > Metazoa > Chordata > Aves > Accipitriformes > Accipitridae > Astur > Astur gentilis. The sequence goes on along the minus strand of NC_064893.1, from coordinate 5,843,388 downwards.
GTGCACACATGGGAAGCTGGCAGCGCGGGTCAGCATAGCCACTCTGGGAAGTTTCACCCGCCAGAAGGTTTCGGGCATACCCCAATGCTCCTACAGCATATTCAGGATCCCATCCAATGCCTTCTAGGAACACTAAAGACATCTACGCAGAGGATTGCCACGTATGGGGTGTAGCGAGATACAATTTACTAATGTTCACCCAGGGCTTTAAGAGGTCAGCATCAAAAGCATTACGTGCAGTAAGCGAGAAGCACAATTTAAGTCCTGGATTTCAGAGAACAAAAGCTCCAGGATCCACAGATCACCTGCAGATCCTGGGACACTTTTCCATTACCACACTGCGAGTTCAACATTAAGCTCAGCTAGCTACGCACTGCTGACATGATGGGAAAACCTCAAACTGTGAAGCCCATCAACAACAAGGTGTGGTGGGTTGACCCTGGCTGGGTGCCAGGTGCCCACCAAAGCTGCTCTGTCACTCCCCTCCTCAGCTGGACAGGGGAGAGAAAATATAAAAAGGGCTCATGGGTCAAGGACAGTTTAATAAAGTGAAAGCAAAGGTCATGCGTGAAAGCAAAGGAAAACAAATGATGTTATTCTCTACTTCCCATCAGCAGGTGATGTCTGGTCACTTCCCGGGAAGCAGGGCTTCAGTAGGAGTAGTGGTTGCTCCGGAAGACAAAAAAAAAACGCCCCCCCTTCCATCTCCCTTTACTTGGCTTTTATGTCTGAGCTGTCATATGGTATGGAATATCTGTTTGGTTAGTTTAGGGCAGCTGTCCTGGCTATGTCCCTGCCAAGATCTTGCCCAGCCCCAGCCTGCTGTTGAGGGGGGCAAAAACGTTGGGGAGACAGCCTTGATGCTGTGGGAGCACTGCTCAGCAGTAGCCAAAACACTGGTGTGTTGTCAACACCTTTCTAGCTACCAATGCAGAGCACAGCACTAGGAGGGCTGCTATGGGGAGAATTAACTCCATCTCAGCCAGACCCAATACACAAGGCATTAAGACTGCTAAAACCCAAAGACCTAGTTCTGTAAATACCAAAGGAACAGAAGACAGAACAAACTAACAACTTCTATCTCAATTCACCTCTTCCAATTGACACTCAAATCCAAAGGCATCTGCCTTAGCTTTTTCTCAAGGTTACACAACTAGTAGTACTTGGGCATTATTTGGCACTTACCGCCACCTCCTCTGCTCCATACTTTCCCTAGAAATACAGGTCATCCCAAGCAATATGCAGGCAAACCCCCAGCCTTAGCATGGCATAATATGCTTTATGCTGGGACACACATGCACGAGTTTGGGAACAGAAACTGCTATCGTTTCAGCTACAGAAAAAAAAAAAAAGTAATGAAGCAGCTTAACGTTATCTTACTCTATCTCAAACTACAGGATGACCCAGTTCTGAAGAGGTTTAACCCAATCCCGTATGCTATTATTACTTCTGTATGACAGCTGGGAGATGTGAGTTGCCTTAGTCAAAAAGCAGATCAGAGCAGAATTGGGGTCCCTCACGCAAAACCCCGCTGAACACGTCAGTGCCCGTTGCAAGAGCACTGCTGATAGCTTGGGACCTGCAGGCATCCTCAGCGCTATTGCTGCTCAAACCATTGAAAATCACGATTCTCATTAGGGTTATTTGTTTGGGATAGACAAGACAGCACTCAGGACAGGAGCAGCTCATGTCAGCCTTAAAAAGAAAAGCGAACCATGCAGAAGTAGATTTAGAGCTTCTCACACACACCTCTTCCCCCCACCCCCGCTTTTTAGGCTAGACAACTGGCTGACCATTTGAAAGCAGCATATTCAGAGAGGAAGGTTTCCTCCTCTGTTTTGGACCAAAATCCTGCCAAACTTAATGGCATTTGAACAAACGAAGGTGGGATTTTACACCCGTTACCCTTCCTGTACTGGGTTGAACCCATGGCTGCAAATGCAGCGAGGAAATAGGGCCCTGAGCTGGGAACTCGCACTGTAAGAGAGCCAGCAGTGAATTCATGGATCTCGCGTACACCAGTATGGAGATAATTACCTGTAGTGATAAGCAATGTTTTTTTCCCCTGAGGAGCAGAAATGAAAGAAAACACTTGCTTGACTCATCCTTGCCCAGTTCTTGCATCAAGAGCTGAAGCACACTTACAGTCACCCGCCACAGCAAGAAGCACCTGTACTGGCTTTCCACATTTACAGAGATAGCATGAGGAAAGCAGAAAAGAATTCACGATGTTAACAGGTTTTCTATCCACTTCAGTGGAGAGATTTTATAAAACTGGGAGAAATGAAACACCAAGTTACACCTGGGCAATTCCCCGGGTAGAGATCCTTACATTGTCTGTTACCATATCATTATGCTTATTTAGGAGTCCCTGTGCAGTACAAGTTTAATATCCATCTGTTGTGTCGACTTTAAAGGGACTGTACTAAAACCAGCACAGTATAAACAACTAAACTTCTCTGGTTAGGCAAGGAGCATCTCCTGTCCAGAAAGGGAGAAATACAGACTCAGGCTAGATCACACAAGAGAATTTCGTTGGCCTATCTACGTCCATCAGGCATGCAGAAAGACACAACTGTGCCAGCAAAAAAACCCCAAGTTTGCAGCAACTGAAAACAAGCCTGTCTTTGCTACTACAGCCATTGGCTTTTTTTTTTTTTTCTTCTCTAGTGTACATTCCCTGATAGAGCTCCTAATTTCTTGAAGACTAAATCTTCTAGATGACAGGCACACTACCAGCTCTTAACCCCATGGTAGCATAAGCCTCTCGCTGCAACTACACTGCCGGCGAGACCGACCTAAGCAGAGTAGGTCTACAAAATCATCACCCTCCCTTGGGTGGCAGTGCCATTGAGCCCCAAGAAGCTGATGAACTTGTGCAACAAAATACTCCTCTCACATCAAGTGTAAGGGTCTTGAAACACATGCTGCCTATGGTTTCGGTATGCCATCAGTGAGACCCCTGCCACACTCCCACATGCTCACACTCCCTTCATATTAATTTCAGGATTCTCCAGTTCTTCCTCCTCTGAGGAAGGATCCAAACAGACTGGAATGTACGTAACTAGAAAAGCATAAAAATACCTTAAATGCATTTGCTTTAACTTAAGTGTATTGGAAAGACAGCTTTGTACAGGTACGGGCTGCATGCTCGAGGTCCGTGATCCTCACCTCTAACTCCACCAGTGCAAGACCTGAGAAGGAAGGATCCACCCTCACAACTATTGCCAGATATTTAGTTGCATGATGCCTATCAACATCAGAGGTGGGACACCAAGCCAACTGGCACACAATCATTCCTACTGCAGCTGGAAAGGACAAGCTGCTTACAGAGGACTCGAATGCAGGCAGGGCTGGAGTGAGGGCACACTCCCACCACCCTGCTTCAGCACCCTCCAAAACCAGCCACTTTCCACCATCATTGAACCTCGAACCTAAGGCCCAGATCACTTCACACTCACTTCCAGTGAAAGGCCAAGTTTTTTTTTCTTTCAGACCTCCAAACGAGAGAGACAGAGCGAAGGGTGCACTGGAGGACTGCTGTGTTTGCAGTTACCCATCGGCTGGACTAGAGGACAATGGTCAATGCACCAGCTGCAGCTGATGGTGGACCTTCCCAAGAGGTACGTTCTCCAGCAATGACCCCCTCCTACCCTACAGACTCGAAAGGCCGGGGAGGTCATTAGCTCCAGGTTGAGCACTTCAGCTCTGATGGACACTTGGCAAACGATGTGGGAAAATGATAGGACACCGTCTGGGAAAGTTAGTCTTATGTAATGGTATCTTTCAGGGGAAAACAAAAACCAGACTCTGTTAGTTTCCTGTTCTAGCAGCACATGCAAAAGGTCTGCAAGATTGCCTTCTACTCCAGTACAAATACAGCATTATCTAGGGACATGATTTAGTAGTGGACTTGGCAGTGTTAGGTTTATGGTTGGACTCAATGATCGTCAAGGTCTTTTCCAACTTAAATGATTCTATGATTCCTATTAGGTGACACCTGAGGTACTGAAACAAGCATGCTACCAAAATGGGTAGTCCTGCTCCAAGCCATACGTTCCCCCTCCTCCCTTGCAGCAAGTTTCATGATGCTACCACTGCACAAACCTCTACTGAGCCAATGGAAAACTATTCCCTCTCACTTTTTTCCCCCCATCCTCTTTTTGGTGGCTTAGTCATCCATAGCATAGTGGGCTGATCTGATCCTTATGCGACTGGCAGAACAAGGTGTTAGGGACCACCCCTGCCAGCAACAACCCACCTCTGCATTGGATGAGACATAGAATAGAAACCACTTCTTGCTAATTGCTTTCCTTCTAAAAATCTACCAGACTGAAAGCTGAGTCATTAAGAAAGAGGAAGAGATTTTTAGTTGAGTTATTTAAAACAGGGGTTTAGTTAACACCTATTTAGCACAAAACTGAAGACACACTTGAGAATAAAGACATTTTTAACTCAGCAGTGAAAACTTTTCCACTTAATATGTGAGAAACCTGTCAAGATACATTGTTCTCAAAAAGAAAAAAAGAAAAAAGAAAAAAAAGAAGAAAGCATTCAACAAACCCAGACTCCCCCCTCATGGCCCCCCCCGCCCCCCCCCCCCCAAAATACCAGGCATGGTATTTCATCTCATGTATTACCTTACTGATGTCAGGAAAGTGATAATATCCACTATTTAAGACCTTATCTTTCCCTTGTCTTGGAAGTGCTATTTAATGCCCGAGATCCCAGGCTGTGTTCCCAGCCAGCCTTCAGACAGACCTAAGATTCGTTGCCCAAAAGGCACTATTTGAGCAAAGAAAAAAAAGATTGTTTTAGAAAGGCTTTGCCTCTTGCTAGTTAGAAGTGAGTTTATATTTGCCATAATAAACCCTAACAGGATTTCAACAAAGCTGCCCGCAAAACACAAAAACTGTGGAAACAGCTGCATTGCTGAGGATACAAAGCAATGCAGCATCTTCAAAAATTAGGCTCAAAAATTAAAAAATGCTAGCTTTCTGTAATTTTTTTATTTATTTATATGTATTTTACTTTTTATCACAACAAATTTGAAGTATACCAGAAGCCACCTTGTCTCAGCAAGAAAAAAGAAATTTTTACTTTATATTCTGTAGCATAAGCTCAAGCATTAATCTGTTCCTGCTTATAAACTCAGCCTACACAGATAAGCAGAGCAAACCTGTATGTGGGCACACTCATTCTAGTTTTCCTAAGCCTCTTCCTAGTGGAGTAAACCAAAATAAATTTGCATGAAACCAAACAGTTTCTATCGAGCATTTTTTCACTGATTTTTGCTAAATCCATTTTCAAAGAGCAACCGAAGTTTAAAGGCTTGCTTTGGTCAAGTTTACCATATCCTTCCAGACACCTGCATTAGCTGAGTGGGAAGTACCAAGATAAAAGAGAGTCAGAGGACTTCCCTTTTATAGAGAAAGCATAATGGAAGGTGCTAAAAATTTTTGCCTGCTGTAAAAAATACAAACAGGTTTTATAGATGCTGTTTCTGATGAAGAAAGAACCACAAGCCCCAAAAAACCCACGACACAGCTATTCACACCTCCCCTGAGAGGATGCAAATGGCACTCAGCCACCGTTCCCTTCCCGCAGCGAACACGAATCCATCTCCTCAGCAGGAGCAAAGTGAGAAAAGTGTGCAAGCTCAGTCCTCCTGCCTGGAAATCACAGCCCATCTCACTGCTGTCAAGAGGCAGGGAAGACTTGCCAGCACCAGTTGGATCCCCAAACTATAAATCATAAGTAAGCTTTTTCTTGCCTTCACTCAGCAATGCAATAGCCGCTTTCCAACCAGCTGCAAGAGGGTAAGAAAAAAAAAAAACACCACCAAAAATTGTTTAAGCTGCTAAGCCCCTACATAACTAAAACTAACAAGCAGGAGAGGTTAGTGGACACACCTACACTAACAACTCCCTTGCAGAATTTTTGGAGATAAGACTTTTCCCCATGGGTTTGGACAGGATTATTCCTCTCACCACCCACTGATGCAACACCCACAAGAGTTAAAACATCAATAGGACAGTATCAGTGGGCTTCCACAGAGAGGGGCACCACAGAGACAACAACCCTGGTATGCACGCACATTCACACGTTCAAGGGTACATACATTCCTATAATACATATATAAAGGAAAACCTGATAACTAACAGATAGAAGAAAATGCCAGAAACTGGGGCCAGGGTCCCCATAATCTTCACAACTTCTTGAACTCTACCTGTGCCTACTATAATCAAAATGTGGGGTTTTTTTCTTCAAGACCGGTCGTCTTCCCATCTTAACGTGTTCAGTCCTACAACGATTTAAAAAAAAACATAAAAAATAAACCAAACAAACCTCTTCAAGGAGGACAAGATTTTAGGTTTCTCTTAGTTGCTAAAATCTGTCCTGTTGAAGTCCACTTACAAAAATAATACTAAAAATCTCCGCACAGCAGTTACCCAACTGAGATGCACTAGCCAACTTTGCTTTTATTTAAACAAATCTTGTATGACAGACTGTCGGGAGTGTTTGAATGTTATTTCAAGATAACACATTTTGCTGTTCCTATGACACGTCCATTCTTTCATTCTTTTAAAAAAAGGCACTTCACTCTTTTGTAGTATCTTTCATCTGAAAAATTGAACAAGAGGACTACACTGATTGCTTTTTTCCAACCATCCAATTATCAGTATTTCTATCAGCATCCACATTATAATTCTTAGTAATGAGAAACTGAGCATGTAGAAATATCAATGCTAGTATTTCCAAAAGTGATGTTCTAAATTTTGTATAGCCATGAGGAAACCTTCGTGATGCGATTCTCACCCACATCTCTCACCACCTACAGCAACTACCACAGGCCTCAGCTTACCTTAATACAGAGCACTAAAAAACTTGACTTAAATATTAGTATTAGCTCCTATGTTCCTCTAGACACACCATATGGGCCAACCAGAAGCTTAGGCACCTAGAATTATTTGACAGTTTTGAAAGCTGAGGCTACCCAGCAAGCTACTCAGCAGCAATAACAATAAAACACCTTCTTTATTACCACTGCAGCACAAGCAGGGTCCTCTACCGGGCTTAAACAGCTGAGTTGAGCCTCCCCATCCTTGAGTTGAGCTTCAGCCACCCAGCTCTTCTTCAGCTTGCAGGAGAGAAAGCAAGCACTCAGTCTGAGAAGTAAACCACACGGAGATACTCTGGTGCCCTCATTCAGGTTGAAAATAAGCTTGCTTAATCATCAAGGGGGCGAGAGGCTGCTTGTTTAGTTTTATTTTTTTCCCCATCCCAAAGACATCGCTATTCATTAAGGTCACATTTAAGGTCAGATGGCCAAAGCCCTTGGGATGCCTAATGAAATAAAAGCAAAAAATCTTGATACATATCCCAAACAGACATCATTTTAAGGACATCTTCAAAGCCTTCCATAAAACCGAGAGCCATCTACTCATACAAAACTGAGACAAAACACAGTCCTGTCAGTGGAACCACGAGCCACGCTAGCGAGCGAGACCACTGGCTATTCATAAATGTTGAAATCATATACCCCAGTACTACGACTCTAGCAGACATCCAGGCTCCTGGTAAAAAAGGGTGTTTCAGGCAACTGCGGTTAACAACACACTGCTACCTCCAAGTAGCCAAATTAATCTTAAAGAGACAGATGGATGAAGATTCAACAGTGTTCATTTCTTTCTGCATGAACCAAAATTACCTGTCAAGTTATCCACCTTAAAAGTTCCTCATTTTAGCTTACATGTTAAACTGTTCAACTGGGACTAAGTTGTGAGCAAAACTCAGGGCATCTTTGTCTCTTCTCCTCTAACAACCAGGTCGTCTCAGAGCAGAGTTTCCTGGGTCCTTGGGGTTGAAGATTTTTCTCCCACCATGGGAAGTCTTTGTGGTTATGGTGGAAAATCCTCGTCAAACAAGAAAATTCAGAATTAATCCCCCCTTCCTACCACCACAGTGCTCTGGGCGCTTCTGTAATTAGTATATCTCAAGCTCTCGTAGAGAAAAGACTGGCATCCTAGCATCGAGAGCCAGCAATTTCTTACGTGTAAATCCTGCTTCAACAGCAATGCTTTCAGTCGCCTTCGTGAAACCACCCATCAGTGGATGCAAGTGCCTTTCCCAGCCCCTCAGTCCCTCTTTTGCATCTTCTGCCTTCACATCAGGAACAGTAAACCATCCCTTCCTCGCGGAAGCACGGCACAGTTACTGACTGGCTTCAACCCGAAAGCCACAAAGAAACACTCCCCACACCCGAACCGACACCCACCATGAATCTGATGTATGTTTACTTATGAGGGAGTTTATTCCTTTCATCAATATAACCAGAAATAGTGTTTTTGAATGCACTCAGACAGAAAATACATTAACATCTTGCAACAAGTATTTTGGGTAGTTTAACCAAGAAAAACTTTAAACATCAGTAAACTACTGCAAATTGCTCTGAAGGACTAAATGACTTTTTTCCCTCCCCATTATTCGGATAAGTCAAAGCCTTTTGCAAAATGCTGAATGAAAAATATATTCCTCAGCTCACACTCTGTTAAATACTAAGATCATGCTGAAGCTGCAAATACATTTAAAATAATTGTAACAATGCTATTTCAGATAATAGCCAGTATGGAAGTTAGTGCAGAAGACAGCAAAAGTTTCAAATACCAAAAACCTTCTAAATGACCAGATGTCTCCAATTCAGTTATTTAAACCCCCAGCTTTCTGTTTCTGGGCCTTTTTTCCCCCCCTGTAGGGTACAACTTAAAGCAATTTGTAATGCTTCTTATTTACATGGCATCTCATTTAAAAAGGTATCCTCAGCACTTTCAAAAACAAACAAAAAAAATAATCCACAAAAGCAGATGGCAAAACAAACATTCTAGACTAAAAGAAAAAGGAAAAAAAACCCCACAATTAAAAACAGTGTAAAAGCTTAATAACAGTAACATTGGCTACATCCAAAGAGGATTTATGCAGATTACTTTTTTCAGGCTCGCAGGATCTTTTTCAGCAGAACACGCGTTAAGAGAGCAGAGACATCTAATCAGACAGATCCTGGAGGGGCGAAACCCTTCACACTCTCAGATGAACAAATTCCCTCTGGGAAATGCTGGTGCCCGTTTCATTTAATCGACATTGTGCTTTCTCAGGAGCTTCTGCAGAGTCAAGGAGCAATCGCGGGCCAGGCTCTGGGCCAGGTTTACAGCTGGGGAAACGAGATGCAGCCCAATTAACTTGAAAAGAGTTACATTCATTTACATTAAATGGTGATTTTGATCCGAGTGTCTTAATGGGATGATGCTGGATGACATAGCGGGCAACATACCAGAAATCGTTCATCTACGTAGGTGGCATGAACATGTAGTAAACACCATTTTCATGAATTATACCCATTACTGAAAACAATAATTACACAGCCAGCACTCTGGTTTCCACGTATGGGTTTAGTGGTACGCTGGTTTTTAAAAAAACTAATTCATTTTCTGTCTAATCTGCTCCGTCACAGAGGCAACACAGCCCTCCACTCCTCCGCCAGCTTCAGCTAGACTGCCTCTGGGCTTTATAAACATAAAGACGTACGGAAGACAAGCCCACGGGCGTTTCCGAAATCACTCCAGCACGCTGCCACCGCATGTGCCCTGGCGATGACTCGAGCGTGCTGGCAAACCTGCTGCCAGGAGCTGCCCACGGCGGCGTGCCCGCCGTCAACCTGTCCCAGGGTGGCCACCGATGCCCCCCAGCCTGCCCCAACGCCAAGGTTAAACCAAAGACCAAGAGCCAGCTCGCCACCAGAAAACGGCTATGGGTCTGCTGGCTAAAACAGGAGCTGGTTTTCCAGCCCCATGACATAACTGCGTGGCACAGTTCCCCCCTCCAGTTAACGTAACCTGCTAATTTTGTTTGCTCGTTTGTTGTACCTACAAAAACTGCGCTACCGAGGCTTTCAGAGAAGTTTAACCACGCTGCTCGGTGCCGCCACGGCTCCTCCTGAGCTGATGCCACCGCACCGCTACCTCGCAATTGACGTTTTCTCCACGAAAGTGCACTTAAAATAAAAATAAAAGGCGCGCCTTCCATTTAACCCTTACGGAAAGGCGCACGCTTCGCGTCCCTTGGAGAGCCAGCCGGCCCCTTAGGAAGGGACAGCTTCCAACGGCTTGTGCCCCTGCCTACAGGTCCCGCCGTGCTCCGCTCCAGCACACCACAGGTCAATCTTCTTCCCCTCCCGCAATAAAGCGCTGGAAGCCAAGCAAGCCCGGTCGCTGCCAGCCGCCGTAACTCCTGCCCCCCGCCAGCCTCCCGCGGCACCAGAGCCCCGCGCCGCCGCTCCCACGCGCTCCTGACCGCGCGCCGCCCGGCAGCTGGCGGAGCCCAGCCCGTTCCGGCAAGGACGTGAACCCCCAAACAAATCCAGTGACACCGCTTCCCACACGCCGCCGCCGCCACCCCCCCACCCCCACCCCACCCCCCCCGCGGCTGGGTACGGGCTGCCGGCTTGCCCTCCGCCGGCCGCGCAGCTCCGGCTCGCGAGTGCTGGCGGATGCCCCCGCCGCCCGCCCGGGCTGAACCGGCCGCCGCGGGGCTGCCGGAGGCGCCTCAGGCGGGCAGAGCAGCGCTCCCCCCGCCCCCGGCCCACCTCACCTCCCACAGCAGCGAGAGCAGCAGCGCGACCCCGGGCTGGAAGCGGTTCATCTCTCTTCTTCCTCCTCCTCCTCCTCCCGCGGCGGCGGCGGGCTCGCCCCTACCGGCTCAGGCGCGGACGGGCGCTGTCAGCGGCGCCATCCTCGGCGGCGGGGGAGCTCCGGGGGCGGCGGGGGGACGGGGACGGGGACACGGAGGAGCAGCGAGCAGGGCGGGCTGACAGACAACCCGGGGGAAGGGGCGGCGAGAAGCCCGCGCCAGGGGCAGAGGGACGAGGCGGGGTAAAGCGGCGGGGACGCCTCACAGCAGGGCGAGGGCGGGCTGACCCGCCGATTCCCTCGGCGGCGGCGGCCGGAGCCGGACGGGCGGGCGGGCAGCGCCGCGGCGAGGCGAGGCGAGACGGAGGGCAGCGCGGTGGTCGGGCACAAAGAGGCCGGGCGCCGCCGCGGCCGAGGGCGGGGAGAGGAGTCTGCCCGCCCCGGCACCGCCCCGCGCCGCTGCCCGGCCGGGCGGGGGCGGTGGCAAGGGGCGGGGGGAGCGGGCTAACCGGCCCCGGCCCCGGCGCCCGGCCCCGGCCCCTGCCCCGGGGGGCGGGGAGCGGGCTCCGCGGCGGGGCGACCGCGACGGCCATCGCTCTCCGCGGGAGGGCCGTGCCCGCCGGCCGCGCTGACCTGCCCTGGCCCCGCAGACCGGCGGCCTGCCCCGGGAGGGGTGGTGCGGGGACCCCGGGGGAAGTGACCAGCCGGTCGGGGTGTCTCGGGTGCCGGCCCCGAGGAGGAGGAGGAGGAGGAGGAGGAGGAGGAGGAGGAGGAGCAGGCCCGCGTGAGCCTGGTGAAGTCCAACGCGGCCAAGTGCAGGTGGAGGGAGATGATCCTCCCCTCTGCTCCACTTGCGAGACCCCACCCGAGTCCTGCACCCAGCTGTGGGGGCCCCGGCAGGAGAGAGACACGGGCCTGTTAGAGCAGCTCCAGCGGAGGGCCACGAAAATGATCGGAGGGATGGAACACTGCTTCTGTCAGGACAGGCTGAGAGAGTTGGGGTTGTTCAGCCCGGAGAAGAGAAGGCTCCGGGGAGACCTTATTGCGGCCTTCCAGTACCTAAAGGGGGCTTATAAGAAAGAGGGAGAGAGACTTTTTACCTGTAGTGACAGGACAAGGGGCAATGATTTTAAACTTAAAAGAGGGTAGATTTAGAGTGGACATAAGGGGGAAACCTTTTGCAGTGAGGGTGGTGAGGCACTGGACCAGGTTGCCCAGAGAGGCTGCGGATGCCCCGTCCCTGGAAGTGTTCAAGGCCAGGCTGGATGGGGCTTGGAGCAACCTGGTCTAGTGGAAGGTGTCCCTGCCCATGGCAGGGGGGTTGGAACTGGATAATCTTTGAAGGTCCCTTCCAACCCAAACCATTCTGTGATTCTATGAGGACGATGCCTCCCTCAGGCTCGTGGGTGGGAACGGGAGCTGCGTGGGTGGGCTTAGCTCCCCCCCACCACCACCTGCAGGTTGCACCTTTGGCCCTTGAGAGAAGAGGCTGCGCTCCCAGCCTGGTCCTTCATTTCCTCAGCCTGCTTAGTAGTAGCCCTGCATCATCTTCTTACAAAGGTCTCAGGACCAGTCCTAGACCAGAGCGGAGGCGCTCGCCAATGCCAGCAGTGAGCCCCATGGCAGGTGGCTGGCTTCTCAGTTTCCTTCACTGCCACCTTGTCTTGGTGCTTTGAGACTCCTTTTCCAAGCCCTTTCCACTCTTAGCACAGCTGGACGTGGCACTGTGTTCGGTGGGAGGCAGGCACGGCTGTTCTTTGAGTTTAGGAGGGACCAGAGTTCACCAAGGTCCCTTGCCCTTGCTTTGTAGGAGAGCTAGCTACTTAGTCCTCAGAAGACTATCAGTAGAGATAAGGGGGGGAACTCTCTTACCTTCTCCTGCTTCCCCCTGAATGACAGACCTTTCCCAGCAGCATTCCTGAAGGCGTACCCTCCCACTGTCCTTTTGTGGGCTACCTATTTAAAAATGATTAGCATATCCTTACAACACACAGCTCCTTGGTTCAGCAGTTCCCTGTTGTCATAGTCTTCAAGGAAGAAACTTGCCATCTTCTGATGCCATGTTGCCCAGTGAAATGTCATCAGGTGGTTATTATTTCCATACAGTGGACTTTGGAGGAGTTTAGGAGCAGCTTCCATGGTCACATGTCCTCTCAGGCCCAGGTCATACGCTCTATGTAAGAAGTGACTGTGAACTTTAACAAATTCCCACACACTGCGTGACTTTGTAGCCCGTACGTGTCCTTCCTGAATGACCACTGATTTTGATAGCTCTCTTTGTCTCTATTTGATGCCAACCAATCTGAAGCTGTGAGGTGCATTTTTCAGATGAACACTCACATCTCTAACTGAATTTGCTAGAAGATGCTTAAGGAGATGTCACAGCCATCACTTTGTCCAACAGTGAAGACTGAATGAGGCAAGTCTCTATATATAGTCTGAATCAAAATGTCACACTTTCTAACATCTGGAGTATAGAGAAAGGCACATTGTACGCTGGGTACCATCTAAGATGGATCAGCTCATGTCGTCTCAACATACAAAGTCAGGCATCACTTCAAAAAGTCTTCAATTCATAGAAGTTTGAAAAGGACAGTCTTCAAATCTCTGTCTTGACATATGGCTTTGACACTAAACTCCCTTCCCATTCCTAATTTCTGTGTTGCATGACCAAGGAGACGATGTTTTGGAGACACACAAAGACACGATGACTCTTCATGAAGAAGCCAAACAGCCTGACCCATTTATGGATGTCAAATTGATCCGAATGTCAGTGCTGAGCATGGGTGCTCCGTGCCACTGCTGTATTCCCTGACGTGGGTGCTCTGGCAGCCCGGAGACGGGCAGAAACCCTGATAGCACAAATTCTGGGAAGACTGAGAAAGCACTAAGGTATAAAGAAAAGGTAGGAGAGGAATCTGGAGTCCTGCAACCTCAGACACTACCACCCTTGAAAGCCAACACTGCCTGCACTTTCAGCTGATGGCCCACTATCAAATATGCCTAGGCAAGAGCCAGCTGTCAGATACGTTTCGGTTAACTATTTACACATGCATCACTACTGAGTTAGGTTGAGAACCAAGAAAGCATTAGATTTTTTTTTTCTCAAAAAAGGTGGCTACAGCTGGGGCAAGAAAGGAAAAAAAAAAAAAATTAATGCTGGTTTTATCCAATAGACAGATTAGCAAGAGTGAGATGGAAGCAGTGGGCTGGAGGAAGAGGAAGCTGTACCGTCTGGAAGCGTATGCTTCCCAGTGCATGGTTTATTATCCAGCCTTGATAAGCGTATGGATTTCCTATGCTATAAAATTCTTTCCAGGCCAAGAGATAAGCTGAAAAAGGAAAACCAGCTCCTGACCCAGGAATAAACAGTTTCATATTTCATTTCAGTCATATCTCGGCTCACTTAAGTGATGTCTTCTTTCATTTCCGCCTAGCTTCAAGGAACCATCTTCATCCCCAGGGAAAGCCCATTAGCTTTAATGGAGTTCGAGTACAAATGAACTTAGCCCAGCATGTGGCATTTTCTCAGCAAAAGTGCGAGTTGCAACAGAGTCCCTTAGACCTTGTCTAGGCGATAAATGAACACTTTCTACCACGCTGCAGCTCGTCGGCGAGGCAGGCAGGGCACACGCATCGTGCCAGTTTGACACGACAGTGAAATGAGATAAGGCTTTTGTTGGAGGCAAGGTCCCTAGGTAAAAAAACAGCCCCTTCCTTCATGGCCTGATTTCAGTCTTTCTTCAGATGCAGGGTTCAAAGAGCTTAATACTCCAGAGCACATAGAAACAAATATATATATATATTTTTTTTTTTTTTTTTTTAAAAATAGTTCCAAGAGCAGTAGCATTAATGAAGCTTTATTTTATCTGTTTGAGGCTTGCACTGCAGCTGGAATGTTCACAATATCCCTCTCCTCTGTGGATTCTTAGATGTTCCCCAATAATATTGCCAGCATTCTCTCAGTGGAGGTGCCAATATTAACATATTTCTTTTATTTGGCCACCTCTCTTTCCTGAAATGTAAGAGCATACGTTATTTTTGAGACTGCACCTCCTCCACCAATTTTTTTTTTCAAATTGACTAACACGTACAAAAATTCCTAGGGGGGACTCACAGTACATATACATGTGTGTATTCTGTAGACCTTATTTATTTTGAAACCAGACTGGTGCATATTTTTAAAGGATATAGTGCTTATAAACTGCTTTTTATTGAGCGTTTTCTTGTTTATGTTGAAACAGTTGTTTCTAATACTATTGAGAAATACTCAATTCCACAAGGGCTGTGTGTGAAGCAGGTAACAACTTTACTATGAACAAACAAATACAATATTCTTATTTGCTTCCCTGCATGAACTGTAAACAATTACGTACATCTACAATTTTGTACTTATTAGAACATGCCACTACGTCCTTCACAGGTGCTATTAAAAATTAGTCAAATTCTTGTTTGTTTTCTGAACTCTGTATTTTAAGTGTAAGATCACCTCAAATATATTTTGAGATTCTTTTTTTATAATTATGTAAATAGCAATAGCCTTTGCCAGTAAGTAAAAGAAAGCCCTTTTAAATTACATAAAATATTCAGTAAATGTCTCAGCCTTCCAAAATCATCACTGGTATCTGTTAGGAAAATATATTAGCATTATTCATTTAAAAACAGGTAAAAAAAAATATTCATGAATGCAGCAATAACCAGCCAAGACAAACATGATGTCATATTTCTGCAGCTTCTGTATCTTGTTCAAAGCACTTTGTTTATCTATGGTGTGGTTTTTTAAAGATCCTATGGCTCTCTTAAGGCATGTGGGACATTTTCTGAAAAAAAGTGACCGTTTTTTCTAACTGTCTAGCAGTGTATGCAAAGGTGTAGTCCCTTGGCAGAATAATAGTTAAATTATAATCCAACTTCCTAGAATAAAGACTGATTTTTTTTCATCACTTACACCAATAATCACTCACTGTGACTGACTTTAAATGAAACTTTAAAGGAAATCTGACTCAGGACTTGCTTAAGTTTTGACAACCTACTCCAAATTCAATAGCATACTACCTCCAGTGCTTCCATCTTCAATACTTATATCTTCAGTAAGAGTCTGTGGAGGTTTAGAGAGATGATTCAGCCATAGTAGCCCTCCTTCCAGTGGCAATGTAAATATTTATACCTCCTACAACTTAGTTTTTGTACCAATGGATATTATTGAGCTGAGCGGCACCAGTCAAAAAAAAAAAGCACCTGATTTGTATTTTAGTATTCCAATACATCCAGATATTAATTTTTTTAATCTTCATTAATATCTGCTAAGCACATGAAGAGGTCAGTTTTCCATAACTACTGGCATTAGATAAAAGCCACTGAACTGAAACAGAATGACTGCTTACTGGGTTGTACGTGGAGACCTCCAAATAAGAGTCCATAGTAGTCGTAGTCACTATATTCCACCACACTGGAAATCTGTGGCCACTTCAGACACCATTTCCAAGAAAATATAACGTATTTAACAGATAGGCTAAGAAATGCAGAGTGGAGTGATTATCTGCAAGCCACCCTACCTGGGCTTCCAAAGAACAGCCCGACTGTTCACACACTGTGACTTTCAGGCTTTCTTGGTGGAACCAGATATTTGTCCATCATATTAAAAAAATAATTCTATAGCAAACAGTATTGTGAGAAGCAGCAAGTACAAGATAAGCATTAGTATTCCGAAGGACAAAGCTTATTGATTAAACATACTACCCTATGCACCCAGAATAGCTGTGTCAATCAGATCAAATGCTTTTTTGTTCAGTTTTCTCAATCAAGAATGAAGTTTTATCCCCTCAGCAAAGATACTAATGCTTTGTGTTAGAGAACTCAGGAGCTCAGAGGGATTGTTTTTTTCCTGCAAGATGGATGATTTGTAAATGCAAAGTCTTTGTTTGCAGTCCACAGTGAAAGGACAAATGTTGGCTTGGTGAAAGGATTAAGGAAGGTGAAGTTGGTTCAGAGTATTGTTAGAAGACCAAAGCCCAGAGCCAACAAAACATTTAGGTTTTGAATTCCTATTTGGGCTCCTATTATTGATTTCAATGGATAGTTAGAAGTCTAAACACATGCTGTTGGAGCTAGATGTAGCCTGCACTGCCGGAGACCTGAGCACAGTAAGCATGAAACGCTGTCAAATTAGAGCGGTAACTTTCCAAGTTGCCTTCAAATGGTTTGTAAGGAAAAGGTCTTCTGGGCAGATGATCACATCTGCCAGGGGAGGAGGACAGGGCTGAATTGCATCTGTAGGAGATAGGGAGATCAGATGAAACAGCCTAACTTTGGCCAGACAGAATTGGGCTCAGGAAATGAGTAAGATTTTGTCAGGAGGGTCTGGAGGCCACGAGAGGATGAGGACATGGAGCGGGGCGGGACTCTGAAGAGAAGGGCACGGGCACAACAGATTACGGTGAGCCTAAGCAGTATGGTGCAGAAGGGTGGAAATGAACTGAAAGAGAGATTCCTAGTGGTGATAGATGTACCACTGATGGCCTGCAAGCCATGGAGTGGTAGTGGTGTGGGGCACATAAATGCAGTTTGTGTCCTCCCTTGGGAAAGGGGGAGCCTGTGGTACGGGGGCAGCGTAGGGGAAGAAGAGGTGGTAGTGCTTCTCCCCTTATGGCCAAGCACAGAACCAGCAGCTGCTATCACTGAGATTGAGTAACCCAGTTGTAATTTACATATAAATATGTAATATACCAAACCGCTTTTTGTTCTGGAGTCTTTATTAGGCAATACAGTAAACTGCAAATGGAAAAAAGGATGCTCTGGCTTAATGTCTATTCACCGCTGTCAGAGCTTACTCTCTCTCTGCTTTGCACACCACTAATTTCTTCTACAGAGCAGCCACTTGACTTAAAACCATGGTTATTCTCCCTAAGTGTTAAAAGAAAAGGGATGGGAAGAGGAAAGGGCTGTTGGCAGAGACCAAGAACTAGAACTGATCATTGTCAGGAGCATGTCATGTACCCAGACACTGTCAGTGAGCTCCCTTAGCACTCTGGAGAAAATGCCTGAGGAATGCAATTCCAAGCACATGGTGGCATAATGGAAATGCAAAGCCATCCCCTGTGGCCTGTGAGGACAAGCCCCCTGGAATGAAACAGTCCGAAGCACTTTATTTTTACTTTGTCTCACCTCATCTTCCTGTCTGTGCCATGAAGAATCTCTCAACCCTTATCGCATCCTCCTAGCCAGAGAATAAAAAGCTCTACCAGGTCATTGGTTACAGTCTGGAATAATGAGACCTTGGTGATCCAATTCTTCTCATACCAATGTAAATTAGGATTAATTCCACTGAAGTCAATGGGACAAATATAAAACCAGCACAAGTGGAGAATCAGGTTTTAGATTTCAGCTTTAAGTCAAACAAGATGAAGTAAGTTGCCTAATAGGGGGTATCCTTCTTCATGTAAAGTAGTAACCATTTCCTGGGGTGTTTTTTCCTTCAGTGTGAATTTATCTGTAGCACACTGAGAATTTCTCCACCGCTACAAGCCTGTGTATCTCAGTGTGAGAAATAACATCCCATTAAATAAAGATGGAAAAATGCATCAGTTATCTGGGAACTACAGGCAACATGTTTATTAACTTAGGTCCTTCCAGCAATCTCAATTTTCTCATATTGTAATGAGATGGGATGAGGTTTAAGCTGTTGCTGGACTGAAAAAAAAATCAACGCTAGATGTATTCTAGAAATCACAAGGGATAAAATGCAACTGAAGTCAGAATGACAAGAAATCATAACAATACTAATGGGGCATCTGATCTGTAAAACAAACCATTTTCAATAATGGAAAATACACAGGGCTGTTAACTCTGCAACGATGCTCTTCACTCAATCTCTTGTAGAGAGCCTCATGGGGTCCATTATGAAAAGGAAGATTATTTAACCTTTAATCAACCTTCTTTGAGATGTGCTGTCTCCATCTACATTCACACACACGCAACACTGTTAGTCAGGGAATATTTGCCTTAATGGTACCCCCAGTGGCTTCTCCATCCACCTATTTTCCCATGTTTTACTACTGCTACTACTACCACTACCACCACTACTACCAGGGTTGCATACAAAAACGAAAGAGGGGATCAAGCATATCTCCTGGCTTCCTGAAAATTCAACAGGGACTACAACAGAGAACAGAAGGTCAGTGGTGGTAGACGAGTAACCTTTCCTTCTCACTTGAGTGATGGTCTGCAATTGTACCCAGTGTGTGACCCTAAGCCCTTCAATAATACAAAGTCTACCTACCAACCAACGTTGTGAATCAGTCTTGATGGCATGGATGCACAGCTTAGACAAAAATATAGGGCAGACAGATCTGCAAAGCTGGCTGGCATAGACAGCATGAGGTATAGCAGAGTCATGACTCATGTTGTTTAAACTCTGGACAGGGTTGTTCACTGTATGCTCATGTGAGGTAAAGAACTGCCAGGCAAGGAAATTTTCAGGAGAGATGATGAGTCAAGGAAGGCAAATGGGGAATACAGGAGGTCGAATGTAGGTTTTGTCCCTTGGGCAGGGTTTCCAGGCACTTGTCTCAGAGTTAATTTTCATAGTGCTAAACCATTCAAGCACGAAACGCAGCACTGGTATCAGTGCTGACATCTGGATAGCTTTTGCTTTCTAAATGGATCCTGAGAGGCTGTGGACAAGAAAGCTTTAAGTTTGTGGCAACATGAACAATGAGGTGATTTCTATGTCAAGAGTGAAGAAAGAAGCCCAATGGATTGTAGATGCAACAGATGTAAGATCTCTTCAGTGGAGATACTAGATAGTGGGTTTTTTTACCCTTAAAAGAAATATCTCCAACCATCTGCTATACCTTCTTCAGGAAACCTGAGGACCGGAGCCAAGAATTTCTCCCTGGCAATAGTGCAAAAGGGAGCATGCATGCAGGCACTGAAGCATGTAAGGCCCTGTATGAGGAAACTACCTTGATTTTCTTTAAATGTGCGTACTGCTTATGGCATAAATCAAGCCAACTCTTTCACCTGAGGAGTATCAGTTCACTAACTCAGGATGCATTCTGGCAGTCCCGTTCACTCTGTAAATCTTAATGTAAGGACTTAGTAAAGTCTGTTGAAGTCAGTGATTTATTATTTGCTTGGCCTTAACCAAGCCACTCATGCTATTCAGTGCAGACAAACATCTCGCACCTACTGAAACTCCACTACAGCTTTTATTATCCCAGATGCTCCTTCCTGGCTGTTCTGAACCATTGCAGTGTGCTGTGCATTGTTAAATAACTTTCAAGCAGCTCTATTTTCAACTATGCTAGAATTTTTACCAGCACAACTTGCCTTATGTTGGCATGTATTTGCCTGACCCTCAGTCAATTTCAAGTCCGATCATTAAAACCTGTATTTGTGCTCCCATGCCCATTTCTTGTAATGCTGCCTCTTCCAGCTAGCCCAGCCCTGAGAAACCACACTATGAGCACACTCCAGGGCATCCTTATGTTTTAGGAAAGATGACTCGGATTTTCTAGGCTTGCTGATACTAAAGAAGAGGCAATGTGTGACCAACAGTAGAAATAAAGCTGTTTCTTGAACACAGGGGCCAGGATGCGGTGGGGGTAAATAACACTGCTGGGATATGGGGATGGAAACAAAACAGTCCTACCAAAAGCCAAGGGAAGCTGGCTGATAATCTTACACGGCACTCTGTAGCAACCACTGCTACACAATGCTGGATGCTATGAGGGGCAGTTATCTCATTAGTGCTTCTCTCTGATAGTAAGGAATACATGGCATTCAGACAGAGATATCACAGGAGCATAAACTGGTGAAACATTTGAGGTAGAAACCTAAGATGATGCAGATCCCACAGAGAAGCAGAAACTTTCTGCTGTAGCCTCTCAGAAACGGTACAAACACAAGTTGGGTTCCTCCAAAAGAAAAACTGAGAAAACAATGTTTCCTTGTTCATTGCCCCAAGACTTTCCAACCTCAGTCATCCTATTCCTTTGTCCCTCCTCTGTTTTCAAAATAGCAACTCACTATGCACAAGGAAGGAAGAAAACAGCAGGTCTGAAGTGTCCCAATATCTTTAAGATGACAGCTGTAATGCTGCCATAGCCCAAAAAATAACAAAACCATTCGACAATCAATGCAAAACCCATTCCCAGGTGCATTTTTTGACAGATAGATTGAACTCTTGGAACAAACAGCAAAGCGCACAAAAGAGCAGAAAATAGGTTTAAAACAATAAGAGTTTCCACATTGGAAAATGGATCCAAAAGAGAGTCTCTTTGGGCTGCAGCTGTGTTAAAAATTGTCTTGAGAAGAAAGAGTTATGGTCTGATACAGAGTTGCGGGGAACTGCTCCCACGTGTAGGAGACATGTTGGTATCCTGCAGCTCAGCATAACAATCTTTACACACCCATGCATTAGATAGTGGAGTGACAGACAGCTGGACATCAACAAGCCAAAAAGCAATACAGCTTTTGCCAGTGGAGCCACCATTCAGCTTACTGTGCACACAGTAGAGCTATACACAGCAGCAAATGGCAGTGTCAGTATCAATTATTTACTAATTATTATCTGTGTATTATTATTAATAGAGTTCGCTTTGATGTTTGCAGGGATTCTGCCTGCAAAAAGTGATGAAGTTCCCAAGATGAAGTGCTTCTGAACTCCATTCAGGATGAATATCCATTACCTTCTTGTCCTTTTTTAGTGGTGGTGAGAGGTATTTACAGGAACAATAGGACTGACAGGAGAAAATATCCTTCTTAAGGAGACAATAGTCTGCTTTTCACTGTACAAAACCTCCCCCAGGTTTAAGGGCAAGCATAAGAAGACTGAGCCAGCTGTTATTCCAGCAGTAGCTCAGCCTCAAAGTATTTACACTACGCCTAGAAAGAGTCACACTCAAGATGTTCATTGGTAGATGAGGCTGGTAACATACACCGCCCTTCTGATGTCTGCTGTATTCGTACCTCATGAATGAGAGACCTTGGGCCTGTGCTAAGATATATAGAGCAAGACATCCTCTTCTTGCAATCTCCAAAGCTTGGGATAAGATATTCCTTTTATCTCAGGCTTGAGAGCTCACAGTACGGATGGTCTTAAGAAGGTAGAAATATCCTCACTGTCAGTAAGTGGTATTACTTTATTACTAACTAGATTCATATGCATTTCAAATGGAACGTGAAATCTCATTGCTAAAAATAAAACAGCAGAATTATTATATTTCTAGTTGAAATAACTGATCACTTGGTCTTGTTGCATCTTAATAGGATACCATCAGACCTGTAATTATAACAGTGTAAACCGAGTAGCTCTAATAGCTGTCTTTTCACCCAGACATTCTTACTGACAGAAATAAAGACAAACACAGCATGTTACAGCGCTTTTTCAGATCACTAGACCAACCTAATCTAATTTATGCTGGCAACCTTTAATTTTAACTAGGTCAATTCACTCTCTGAAACCACAGAGAAAACTATCCTGACAATGCAAAATTATAAAGTATTGGAAACAATACGAGCCTGAAATTGCACGTAGGAGAACAGCAGCGTACGAATGAAGATAGCCACAATGGAAAATATTGTGTGAAGCTGCCACAGGAAAAAGAAACTCACTTTAGAAAAAAAAAGTCATTTACTCGCATTGGGTGAGATCCAGCAAGCTATTGAAGTGAGCGGGGGATCTTTGTCTCAGTTCCAGCGGGCTTTGGCTCAGAGCCATTGCTTCTCTCAGTTCAGAGAATCAATTTGGTTCTTTGAGTCTCAAGACTGAATTGAACAAGTAATACTTATTTTGATAATGTGGAAGCCCTGCCTGACTAATTTGAGGATGTTTTGAATGACTTTGTGCAGGCCACCTTGATTGCTGGCATTGCTGAGCTTTACTGAATCAGGACCCCGAGAACTCCTCATGCCCGTCTGCTACCCCCTGCTCTCTGAGAAGCACGGCACATAGAGGGGTAAGGTACTAGACGATGCTGCTTTCAGAGACCTTCTAGAGCTAATACACATTTTAATATTCCCAACTTACAGTTTTTAATTAAATCAAATGTCAGTGGAATCATATTATTTTCTGCTGGTAGATTTTAATGAAGTTTTAAACTGATCCTTCACTTTAATGAAATAATTATATAATGCAGGGATGTGTGCTACTATTCATCTGAATTAATAATGCAATCGCTTTGTGTGCTGTCATTTTCTGCCGAGGAGGAAGAATATCAAGCAGCTTTCTCAGTCTGCAGATAAACGAAGCAGAACTCTCCCTGTTTGTGTTTACTGATACAAGATATGCACTTTCCTTTATAGACCATGTCTTCCTTACAGTGACTATTCTTCTTCAACCTCTCTTACTCCCAAAACTCCTGGAGTCTATTTTGTTTCTGGCTGAAGAAGCCAAGTTAGCATTCTCAGGGCAAATGACCATTGCCTGGCTGCTTGAAGCAATGCAAGCAGAGTCCAGAAAGCTTACTCAGTTACAAGTAATGAAGCATTAAAGCCTTCTGTTGCAGGCAGTCAACAAAATTAAACAACTTCAAGCAGCTTTGTGAATTAGGAGAGTTGGTTAGGATAAAAAGCTATTTAAAGGAAGTGGGCAGTTAATGCTGAGATGAAAGGACAGGTCAATAGAAAAGGAGGAGGAGATGGCAGGAGTGTTTGACCTGGTGGCATTTTTCAAGGGCCTTTGTACTTCATTTGGGCTTTCATCCTTCTTTTTCTATAATTATTCTGTATGCAGTGAAGTAATTAGAAAAATGTTTGGTGCTCTGGTGAGCCTTCGTAAGCCATTCATTTCCTGCAGTAGTACTGCCTTTGCCAGGGACACAGACTTGTCAAAGAAACGATGTAGAAACCCCATGAGCACACCCCATGGAAAATTCCTCCCTGTCCTGGCAGCTGCACACAGTATGTGTTGCACTTTTCAAATTTTCATCTCTAACAAGGAAACAAAGTCATCAAAAAGGAGACCATTTTACAATCTAGGTACACATGGAAAACACGGTTGCCTCATTTCACCTGAATGTGGTTAGCCACTGGGTATGTAGGGTCTCACAGGGATGTTCCTGAAGGATGAGATTTCTACATGACACGGAACAGATGAATTCTCCATCTAGTCTTATTACAGTGCTGTACACAAAGATTGCTTTCCTGAGCAAAGCAGAATAAATTGCCTCCTGTAGTGTGCTCAGAGTCACAACTGATTATTGCTCCAGCAACACTTGAGTCCAAGAAACTCTCTCCACTCCCTCTCGAGGTCATGCCTTCCTCGTGCTTCATGCTCCAACGCACTCACCTGCAGCCAGTTATCCTCAGCCCTGAGCAGCGTCTGTTTAATCTGCTTTTAGCCTAATGCCCATATTCTCCCAGCCCCTGATGTTTTTACTGCATAAGGGGGCTTGTTTGGCCTGAAAGAGAAAGGGTTTGGCCTCCAGATCTAAGGTCTCCCATTGCCACCTCTCCATACACATCCCACATTAACCCCAAAAGAGGCTAATGAAGCTGCAGCTCCCACACTTTAAACATCAGTAGACCCACTGGCAGTCCTTACAGGTCTTCATGGAGCATCAGCCACCCAAATGAAGAAGCTTTCAAGACAACTGACTGTCAGGTTTAGCAAGGCTTCACACATCAGCCAGGAGTAATTTATCTATTTATATGCCATGGCTTATCAATATGTATGGGTTATATCCATTAACTTAAGAGGGATCTCCTGAGTCATCAAACCTAGTTTCTTGCTATTCCAAGAATCTCACTCAATTCAACCACAAACTTACCAATAGACATCTTGCCACTAATCAAATTCTGTCGAAAACCAAAGAAAAATTAGTAATTTAAAAACCCTATACAAACGCATTATTCAATGTTTGTGTGTTATGAAAGTCATCTCAAACCTAAATTAGCTTCCAAATCAAATATCCTGCAACTTTTTTACCATTTTGCCAGCCTGCATTTCAGCCAAGGTGAGGACTAATGGGCCATAGTCCACACAGTGCAGCATGAGCCTGCATTAGCACTACCCAGTATGCTGCAGTAACACAGTGGTTGCCTGTGATCTTGTTCAGATAACTGAGAGGAGATGCCATTCTAGGGTTCCTCATACACATCCACTTTTTCATGGGTTCTTTTGGGGGTTCAGCGAAAGAATTCATTGTTATCATGACTCCTTCCAACCCGAGCTGCCATCAGTGCATTATCAATTTTCAGTTGCAGTAGGCTGAAACATTTTCCTTTCCTGGGCAGTATTTGTGCTCTTGCGTCAAGACTTCCTGCAGTCTGTTAAGTACTTTTTTTTCTCTAAAACCTTCCCCCAGGGGTTGGAAATGTGGGTAGGCTAAAATGGGAACAGTCTCAAGAGGTTTTTTTGCACACTGTTAAATTCTGGGTTCCCCTTTTTCATAAACTGTCACAATGTTTTTGCCATATTGGTAAAGCTCCTGTGATAAGATCTGAGCCCTGTGTGTATATCTGCTGTGAGTATCTGGAGAGCTGGCCCAATTTGCACAGTTTTGCATTTCTTTCTGATGGTGGAAATTCCCTCTTTACTGATTGTGTGCAATAGGCAACTTTTATTGTCACAACTCTCACATCTCTGATTTCATTTTCAGAAGAACACCTTTACTTTTTTTTCACAATTTGTAAATATATCTATTCCTACTCCCAGCTGTAGTGTGTGCTAAGATAGGCAGAAAGAAAGATTTTTGGTTCAGCTGTGGAGCTGTTGGCAACATCCCCTTAAGGGCCATTCTTGCCTTTTTAGAAGCTCCTTCCAAGTGTTGAGCTTGGATCTTAGAGGAAGAACCAAAAACTTTTCTGGTTGCTGGAAGGAACAAGAGACCCGTGTGAAGTGCCAAGGCACTGGTGAATCAGGAGATGGCAGAGAGAAGTGGAGAAACTTGCAGAAGCTTCCTTAAAGGATGGAGAAAGGTGGATGAGCAATCAAGCAGAAGGAGGCCATGTTCCAGAAAGCCAAGAGTAGCCCTTGTAAGTGCATTTTGAATGTGCATGTTGTACAGTCCCAGATGCATATAACCATCAAACCACTGTAGTAGAGAATAAGTGCCAAGAATTCTCATTGCCTTTATTTCAACTTCTTCTTTGACAATCATTTACTGTTTGCTTCTCAGTTGTCAGGCATTTATTCTCTCTCCCACATTTGTCCAGCGATGCTGTAAAAGGAAAGGCACAACTAGCCTAAGACATTTTTAAAACTGACTTTTTCAGTCATTTTCCTTTGGATAACCAACAAGAAATAGGCATATGCATGCAACACCATCTGGTAAGATTCCGAAACTGAACTGCATGACACCTGGGTGGAAAGTGTAGACGCTCAATAAAGTATTTTGCAGTTACACACATTTCAAGAAGTACTAACATCAGTCAAAGAAGTTTTTAAAATTAAATCCCATTCTTTCTCTTTCAGTCCCTGATGACCAGAAGTGGTGAGTAGCTACACAGATCATCCAGACATCTGTCTGCCACACTTCTGACTAAGCAGCATTTTTGTTGGTTCAGCAAGTTTGTGCACTCAGCTTTAGGGAGAGGAGAAAGAGATGAGAAAGAGAACTTTAAGGGTTCAGCAGCTCCAGAGTCCTAGATATTGACTGTAGTGATATATACTGGTATGTTCTGTGTTTGGGGCACATAAAAAGAGCTACTGTGGCCATTTCTAAACAGTTTTCAGTTCACAGCTCTGCACATTTCTCTTCATGCCTCAGTGACAGAGCTGGTATGACACATTTCTGTCCTTAGCTGGAGCATTATGAAGTTTCGTTCACTTCAGTTTGTATTCTGGAGTTAGCCTAAAACTGCCTCTTGATAGGGGCTTTCTGCCTTTTAAAGTCTGCAATATTCTTCTTCCTCCTAGTGCCCTACACCTGCTTGCATGAAGAGAAGAATTCATTATGTGGACAACTGGATGCCATTTCCCATGTGGTGTAAAAACTAGTGGTTTGAAAATGCCAGAGAGCTTGAGCCCTGCCTGATTAGTTTTTGAGTCACCCCACAAGTTAGTCCTTAAGCAGTTAATGACATTGTCCATCATCCCTGGGTGAAAATCCATAGCCGAGCAGGGCAGTGGAGCAAAGGAGAAAGACCAAGGGTCATCTATCCACATAGAAATCATATCTTAACAACTTCCTTAAGCACTTGTGTTTAAATTCATGACAAATTTCAACTATAATTCACCTGGGACATCTCCAAGGTGTTTTTGTCTCCTATTGTTGGCAGAGCAGATGATTAATCAAACCTCTGCTTCTTACGTGAAAGTGAATAAGGCATTTGTTTCCCGATTTGTGTAAGGAGGAAAGGAGCTATTGTAACTTGCTACAAGCTGTGTGGTTCTCAAGTGCATTCCTATCTTGTACATTTTTCACTTTTAATGAGGCCCAGATCAACTGTCTATCAAATGTTCTTGCTCACTTGACACAGGTCTACAGTTCTAGTACAATTTCCTTCTTTTTAAGCAGATGCAAAATCCTCAGTCACTGTTTCCCCTTGCAGATGAATAGGTAGTTCATTTCTAGGTCTCTCAGTATTATCACATTCATCTACCTGTACGAGTCCAAAACTCCTGCACATTTCACAGTTTCAAGAGCTAGCCAGGTTGCTATCAAGTTTGTTAGCTGCCTCAGCTTAAGCAAACCCCTACTTTCTGTCTCTCTGTCCCATTTTCCACATTATTTGAAGGACTTTTCCTGAGCGCTTGTGATGCTTATCCCAGGATTATTTTATATTTCAAACAATCCTCCTGACTGTGACTAATTTTGTCACAGTGGTAGTATTCACCTCAATTGCGTCTCTCTGCTTTTTCTGACTGCCAGCTCCCTGGTTTAAACCAAACTTAACACTTCTTTCCAACCACTTCAAGCACCATGGAATAGATGAGAATCCTTCTTTTCCACCCAGCTTGGCACAGTCCTGCACTTCCAGCATTGACTGCGATGGGGTCCCATACTCCTTGCTTTCACAGGAGTTTCCTCTTCTCTTGCCAGTGCAAGCACTGTGATGAATATCACAGTCTTTTAAAACAGGACTTGTCAAGACTCCCATGCTGAGCCCCGCAGCCTGCCTCCAGCTATGTTTGCCTGTTAAACTACGCTGCAATCCCTCTGTCACTCCAGGCTGGCCTGATCCTGACCCACTCATCCCCCTGGAGAGGAGAGCTGGCCATGTCACACTGTAACATGTAATGCTAAAGTCACAGCCAAACACCCAAACAGGTCCCGTCAGAGGACAAGCTCCCCGGCTGTCTCTCCCTGACCATGCGCTTGGCACTGTCGGGCACGTGTGCGGCTGCTCAATCAAGCCTTGCAAGAAGCATGCCCTGAACCTGAGCTGGCTCCCCACGCATCAGAAAAAAACTTACTGCTGATGCTCAAATCCAGCTGAGCATTTATTCATTGGTCCAATATGAGATACCCCATATGGTCTATATATATGCATACATGAAGAGCGCAGGGCTGCTTGCATCCTCTGTTGTTCTGGGTGGGTCACTTCTGTCTCTTCTAGCAATATGCTGAAGCTGCTCAGCAATTGCAAGGACATAACCAATCTATCCTGCCTTTGACATTCAGCCTGAACAGATGCAAGTAAGCAAACATTTTCAAAGAATGAAAAGGAAGTGGCTTTGATTTTCTAATCAAACATCGATTGCCTAATGTCACCGACATTGAACGTAAGGGTGTTATTTCCACCTTAAAGTGTTCTTTCTTTTTCAAGCAGGCAGCTCTAGCCAATAGATGAAAAAACAAAGAATGACAAGTTTATACCAGAAACAAAATAAAAGACCACATCATGCATAGTCTGCTAAAAACTCCTTTTTTTTTTTTGTTTTCTGTAAGTGGGAATTCTACTTGAAAAAGTATTTCAGATTTTGTGTCTGTATGAATTAGAAGTGACTTTCTTACCCGCGGAGCCCTTTCCACACAGACTTAAATAACTAACAACATAATTTGTCTTTTCTTTGATCAAAGTTTAATCAAACAGTAACCATGGGGATGTGAAGATGTAAAGGCAGAAAAATCAACCACCATGCATAATACCTCTTAATAGAGGTTCAGAACCCATAAAAATAAATAGACTGTCACTGTTTCTAGGTTCCTTGATCCAAACAGATGAAAACATGAGATTTTATCTGCATTGCTAATGTCACAAGATTGCAACTAGAAGAATACCTGGGCATGTGACGTTCTATAGAAATGATTATTTTTGACTAATTGCTGTGTTTTCCTGGAGGAAGGAAAGGCGCTTCCCATTTTTTACTTCATGCCCCAGGTCCATCAAAAATAAACACAATCCTGTATTAAGGACAGAGGTTTCAGTTACACACTGAGGGCCAAATCTTGCAGTCCTTTTTCTAAGAAAAATGTCTCCTCACTGCTTTAGAAGCTGAGACGAATAAGCTGGCCTCACTTTCGCCACAAAAACACACATAGAAACACAAAAATCTGCAAGCTTCATACTGAAAACAGAACCGCAAACTCAGCAAACAAACAGCACATAATTATTTGCTCAATTACTCTCAGAGCACAACAACCCATTACCCTTGAGCTGGCAAGGGAAGGACGGTGCTCAGTTCTGATTTTTTTAAAATATTTTTTTTCCATAGGTTTATAATATTGCCAAATCTTGGCAGATCACCATGGGGACAGCAAATACCACCTTCCCACTTCAAAGTATATAAAAAAAAAAAAAAAAAGTTACATTTCAGCATGGACAAAATAATGTATATTGCCCAAGTAACGCCTCAAAAAACCCCTCAAACTACAATGGCTTGGAAATTTTCCAGAACTACTCAGTCTGAGCCAGGTATCTGGTGTGGAAAATTACGGCCCAAATGGTTAAGAACTTTTAGAAGCAATTGAAAACAGCTTTTCCTGAAGGAAAGTGTTGGGCAACCTTACTGATAGGCAGGGCAACAAGTTCTGCATGAAATAATAAAAAAAGAATATTGAGTAAATAACGCTTTTGTTTACATTGGTCCTATTTCCTGCTGAGATGATGAGTGGTAACTGCTTAATGACTTACTATAGCCACTCAAGTAATAAATCAGAATTGATGACTTTATCTTAGAGTAGGTTGTGAGATTTTGTTGTCCCCACTGATGCAACCCACCGTCTCTTACTTCACTCTCCTCCACCACAGCAGACGGTACACTAAACATGCCACCACCTAGCCCAGTCTCATTAGCAGCCATAGCCTGACAGCAATTTAGACCCTTGCTTTTTGAGGCAGCAGGGAAGGTAACAAGAGTCAGGCAATTTAGTTTAATTGCACGAGGCGTGCGGCTGAGCTGCACCCTCCTGCCCCGGCTCTCGTCTTCCCCTGCTCCTACCCCGTGCAGAAAGGGGCTGCTGCTCTGTGAAGATCTGACACACATCACCCTCAGCCAGCTCTTTGCCTTTTATTCTGCTATTTATTAACTGATGCCCGCAGATAATTCCAATGTACTCTGGCCTCATTACGAGAAGGCAGACTCTCAGTTCAGTAAACTCCCAAGATAAAAGAAAGCAAGGAAAGAAGAGGATAAAGCCCTTTATGTACTTCAGGCACTGCGCCGATGCTCAAGAAACATGGGCTGCTTTCGCAGCTACGACACAAGGTGTCCATGGGCAGCAGGATGGCTAGCCTTTGTCAAGATGTGCCTCGGTTAATGCCTTGGTGGTAGCACACCCATAGTTTTCTCTCTTCCCTTCCGAGCTGGGCACAGTCTCTTAGTTGTGCTTGGCCACCCCACTGCTACAAAGAGATGGACTTAGCACAGCTGTGACACCAACAATTACAGAAAGATAGGATTATTATTGATTTAAAAGCCAGGCTTTTACTTTTGCCTTTGTTTTCTTTCTGTTGCCCACCCTATAAGCCTCGAGCCCAGCCTCCCCCAGGCCGCTGGCCAGAGGGTCAGAGTGCAGAAGGCCAGAAGTGACCATCACCTTCTCCTTCTAACCTGGCCTCCTCCACTACCCCCATGACAGGGCTCTCTCCTGTAATTTTTACCTTTTCCCAACCTAGGAGTGTTAAAAAATGAAACTAGGGATACTTTTCTTGGAAAAGCAGCAGCCTTTAACAGTTACCTTTTTCAGTGCAAATCCAGAACAATGACCTGTAAACATAAAAACCCTGGAGCAGAGTGAGATCTGCCATCTTTTCAAGAAGCTGAGCTCACAGCAGAGGCTAAAACCCAGACCCCACAGCCCCACTTGAGGCAGCTGAGACCATACCCTGCCCTGCAGTGTGCTTCCCTCCCACTTGTGCCTTCCTGACTTTGTAAAGCTCTCCTGTTAAGCATGAATAATGAACTGATCCAGGTTAAAAATAACTTCCTTTTTCCCCTCAGCTGGTTTTTTTTTTTTTTGTAAACCAGATCATCCTCACAAATCCAGTCCACAAAGTAGCTCTGCAAATCGTTCATCTAGCAGAAGGGCTACTGCTCAAGTACAAGGGCAGAGCAAGCAGTCCTGGGCTTAACACAGCATTTACTGGTGATCCTCTCTCAAGAAACCATTCCTGCATGCAAAAACCCACAGGTTAGCCTTCTGGAAGAACTGCGGGGCACCTGGTCAGAGGAGAAACTGCTCTCCACTGCTTGTTGCTGCTTCTTTATTGAGGCCATTACTCCCAAGTATCCTTGTCTTCATCTAATTCTGCATCTAAAGTGAAAGCTAGACTCCATGCATGTGTTCAAACCCTCTTTGCATCCACATTACATGAACACAGCTGCAGCTTTTGGGGAACACCAGGTCCCACAGCCACCCTTAGGAAGGACCCAAGCCCATACCTTCCTGCAAGGCGCTGCCCAGCAGATGGGCTGGCCGTATTTCCTTATCCAAGCTGCTCACCTGCATCTCACCTGCACTTCCACATGCTGTAAGGCCTTCCCTCGGAAGGCAGAGGGGATTTGATGGCAACCAGAGCCCTGCCTGCCCAGTGTGCCTATGCCGAGTGTAGAAATCTGCAGAGCTGCGCTGGGGGATGCAATAAGCACGAGCCTGCTTTCTGGCTCCTGCGATCATTACAAACGTGGCTCCTCATCTCTTCATGCTTATTACTTCCCAGTACCACCTCCTGGTTCCCTCCCACAGCTTATGAAAGCTTGCAACCGTTTTTCATTAATGTCAGGGCACATATTCTGTAACTATCCTTTGGTTTTATCGGCAGGCAATTATTAAACTGCCTCTTTCTTATCTCTTCTTTCCTCCACTGCTAAGTATGTCACCCATCCCAATATCTGCTCTACCATACTGGCTTACTACCTCTCTCCTTCCTTTCAGTCGTGTATCAGCACTATCTGCTCTATGCAGCAAACCAGGGGAGATCCAGACTATGGGGTGCTTTTTTTTTTTTTTTTTGTTATTTGCCATTTTCACCTTGAGTCCTTTGGTAAGTCTACTTGCAGTAAATCAAACCCTTTCCCACTGTATAAGCATCTCTTTGCTGGAATAGTCTCTGGTACTGATGGATTCCCTATCACTGTTGCATAATGCCCTTCCCGGAGCCTGTACAAAGTACATTGTTATCCGACGTGAAGCCAATTTAAATATCTCCTGCTGCACAAATATCTGTCACACTTCAAAGGTGTGTTGTAGACCTTCATCCAAAAGCAGCTGTGCTGGCAACCTATAATTGATACTGCTTCAACTAATTTTACAGGAGAGGTTGCTTTGTAATAGGTATCATTTCTGGCCGGAAAGAATATCCAACAACCACCACCTGGTACAATTGCTTATTCTTCCCTACAACAGCACTGCTTCTTCAAAAATCCTGTTTTCTTTTTCTACCCACACCCACTTTATATTTTCCTGAGGTGAAGTAGAAATGCAGGACTTCCTTCTCAGTTTTATAAATGTCCCACTTTTTTTTTTTTTTTTTTTTTTTTACTTCTTACTCCTATGCCATAAACCACCAGGCAGCAACATTTATCCTGGAAGTCATTAATCCATTATTCTTAGATATACAGCAAATGCACCAACTATGCTGTAGGGTAGCTGCTCACACTAAAATAGTCTTTCACATACATTCATTGTTAGAAAGGTATTCAGCTCTAATTCCAATACTCACTCCTAAGACACACAAGTTGAGCATAGTTTAGTAAGCTCTACCCAGCCTCCAGGTTTTGCAAATGAATAAATTTAGGAACAAGATATTGATTCATTTCAGCTGGGATTTACGGTGGCTGTATTGCACCCACAGCTCCTTAAACTGCCATAACTCTTTGGAGTATCTGCAATCGGTGCAGCCCTTTTCATAAATTCCACAGATGAAATTATGCTCTGCTTTTACAATTTATCCAAGTGCTTTTTGCCAGGCCTTTGCAGCACATATACCACAGACCTAGATTTGAGGAACTCAGAAATGCGTTCATCAGTATGTGACTGTCTAAATACAGCTCAGCATTTTTCTTTTAAATGTTCCTCACATCCAGCATGTTTGGATCCAATTTCTACCTAATTATCGTTACCTCTAAATAACTTTGGTCAAGTTACCCTAACAGGAAGGTTGCTTCAGCTTTGCTTTTTGCCGTGATGTTGTAAAACCATGCTCATTTGCCATAAGCTTGACCTAGGGCATTTTCATTGTCCACTGCCTCCTGGACACTTGAAAGTCAAGAGCTTTACCGCTCCTACATCTACCTCCATTTTCAGTATTGTACTGTGAATCTTCTCATTAATAACATATAGGCATATTGTCCCTCTTTCTATGCATATGGTCCTGGGGAGCAACACTATACCTTGTTAGCCAAGAAACTTTTCTGCCAAGCATCTCTATTTTTGCATCTTGGCTGGGTGGCAAACAGCGTCACCCCAACCCTGGGCCAGCTGCTCTACGCTGCAGTTTTTCCTAAAAGTGCTACCAAAACTCTTAAGTGCTAGGCTCTAATTCCAAACAACATGGTTTCACCCATTCTTCTGGAGCCCGCAGAACATGCTGACCCATACTGGGTTCCACCACCACCTTATTTTTATTTTAAAGCCTCTTGCTGAGGCCTTCACGAAGCCAGTGATGTTCCCCTGTTGGAGCCTTCTGTGGGTGACTTCAGCCAGAGCTGTCTCCTCAACTCCTGCTAGCGACAGCTCCTTTTTCTACATAGGACACTTAATTCTCTCTCAATTCCAAGCATTTTAGCCCAAACCCCAAATGTTATCTTCCTTAAAAAAAAAAAAAAGCAAAAAACCCCCAAAACCTAGGCTACTAGCAGGCAGTTTAGTGAGCTTGTCAGAACTAATGCCTGTTTCATGTTGTTTGTGACACTAATCATAGGTTGCTCTGTTAAAAGCTGCAGCAGGCACATTAAAAAAAAACAGTACATCTTTATACTTCATTCCCCTCCAAACTCACTATTCTTGATGAAGACATGTCTTTAGCCTGAGAAACCTACTTTTTCCACTCTATGACCAGCTAGCAGCTCTTTTTCTGGCTGCATCTTCCATAGCAGGGGTTTCTTCCATCCGCATGCCAAGTCCACTCTCACAGCATTTAATCAATCAGCCACAATCACACCACATTTGATCAATAGATAGCTGCCTCCCTCTAACCCCAGATATCGAATGTTCCCACCTCACCTCCTATCCTTCCAGTTCTCCCACTGCAATATGAGCACTGCCTACATTACATGTATATTTTCTTATCCTCTTCACACTCCTTGTCTTCGTATTGACAATGTCGTAAGTGTTTGTATAAGATGCTACAAAGAATTTGACAGGTATTTTGCTTGCATTAAAAGAGAAAGTATTTCTGGTAAGCAATATTATTGTTACATTATGCCTAGTGGGATAATCATATAAGCATTTCAACCTTTTAGGCAATGCTTTTTTTTTTTTTTTTTAAATCATCTTTTTTACTCAATAAAAGCAGGTGGAGTAAAGCACTCAGTTTCTATACAGACTGCATCCCACATGAAAGCAAAAGTTTGGCTGAGCTTTGACTCATATAGACTACAGTTTGTGTGCAGATTATGGCATTGAGTGTGTCCCCCAAACCATAATCAGAAGAGACTGAAGTAACCCCCTCCCGGGTTCCCATAACGAGGTATCCACTCTTTCATTCCATCTTTTCCATGCAAATACGTCTCTGCATTTAAGAAGCCTGCTGTAGGCTCAGTTGTTACCTACCCATCAATACATTCGTTGTCAAACAGGAAGAAGCAGGATTCTGAAATCATTACCACCATGATGGCAAGACAAAGTCCTGTGCTAAGCAGGAGGCTGTGTTGACCCAACTGCTGGACACAACATTCTTGCTCCAGCAGAAACAGGCATGACCTCCTCGTTGAAACAACACAACACAGATTACACCTGAAGAATTCAAAACGATCTCCACCAAAGTATTTTTTTATTTTTTTTTTCCTTCAATTGCAAACAGGATATACTGCTTTTCTAGATGCCCAGCAGGTTGCTCTCTCTGTATTGTTTAAGGCCATGTTAATTGTTAGCAAAACCCAAGTGCAAACACTCAGACTCCTTTGACCAAAAAAACCCTGCAGTTGCTCATGATAGAGCAGGCTCTGGTTTTATGAACTTCTGGTTCGTTATGAAGGAAAAAAAGCTGGAAGATCCAGGTTTAGGCATCACCTGATACAAAAAGGTCTTTAATGGGAATTGGCTGTGTTGTTGAAGACATGTGATGTAGGATGAACTTTTCAAAATGTCTCAGCAGCAGCCTTACTCTGCTTCGCCAGCCTACCAGCTTTAACTTCAAAAGAACTGGTGCCAATCAATCAAAACACTTGGAAGATCTCTTCTATAAGATTTCTAGCTAAACTGTTTAATACAAAATGGTTTATTGTCTTTTAGGGACCACAAGAAAAAAAAATCTTTTGATAAATAATTGCATAAATGGTGACACAAAGTTCCATATTTATTGTGTTAGCAGTTTCTCAGTTAAACATGTCCATTTACACTTAATACATTTCCTTTGGCTGCCAGCGTAACAAATGCAGTCTGTGATGCAAGAGCAAACCTGGCTCTTGGTGATTCTCATGTCAATAAAATAAAAATGTAGCAGATCAGACTCTGCCTTCAGATGAAATTGTGCACGAGGGAGCTGACTTTCATCCTGCAATTGCCTGTTAATTAGGTATGCTATAC
This sequence comes from Astur gentilis, assembly GCF_929443795.1. Lineage (NCBI taxonomy): Eukaryota > Metazoa > Chordata > Aves > Accipitriformes > Accipitridae > Astur > Astur gentilis. The sequence continues at coordinate 5,807,627 of NC_064893.1, read as the reverse complement.
TAAGTAGAGCATAAGGCAGAAAGAAAACCTTACAGAATTTTTGTAATTCTTGAAAAAATATATTTAAGTCCACAGCTTGAATTAAAACGTACACAGAAGAAGGAGAATCTTTCTTTGATAAATTTCAGACTACTATGATGAGTATTTTTAAAGAGCTGAAGCAAAGCATTTGAATGGTTAGGATCTCGATTTACATTTTGGGGCATAGATCCACCATTAGTTACAATCCTTGGTTGAAAAATATTTTTGCTGCTGTTATATAGCACTCATATCAGCCAGTAAGAGCCTGAAATGATTTCAAAATAGCACGCTGCAACCAAGTGAGAATGTTACACAAAATAAAACATATACAGGGAACATGATACGCATCTCCAGCATGGTAATGCAGGGTGGTCGTGGGCTCTGAACAGTACCTTCCCTGTGGCTTGAGTAGCTTGTCATTTCTGCTTTCTACTGCAGGTCTCAAATGGGAACACTAAGTGAAATATGATTAATTTTTTCATCCTCTAAAACAGAGAAAGGGAAGAAAAACATTGATGAAATCTGATAGACAACACATTAGAAAGAAGGTACCTGCAAAGTATGGAGAGGCAAAAATAGAGCAAGAGTCAAAGAAAATGGATAAGACAAAGAAGGAAGCAGCATGGAGAGTCAATACCCTTTTTTTAAAAAAAAACATTCATATGTTTTTAGTATATAAATATGTTCAACTCACGACCGCGATTCAGTTGTAGTTCCATTGTAAAACCGGAGCATTATGGTTTCTGTTATGGTCTAAATACTGCAAACAAGGAGCCCTAATTGTAAGTGTCAGCTTAGCAGGTATGAGCTGAATATTCTGTCTCATTTCCCACGTCTTTTTCCCCACTAGTGAGGTTCTCTCTGCCATTACTGAGATGTACTCTCACAAGCTTGAGTGTGGTCGCACAGAAGCACGCAGTCAAACAGGCTGCTGATGCCAAAGCAGTGACAAACCCTATCTCTCCAGCACAAATTTAGCTCAAGTCTAGCCCATTATTTTCAAAGTTAGAATAAAATCTTTAAAGAGGGTTATTTTTGAGGAGAAAATTCTGATTAACGTAATAGCTAGGTAGCATACATATGAGACCAAAAATAAGGCCCTGCTACAATAAGCATCCTAAATGTGTCATCTACATTGAAGTCAATGTAAGCAATATATGGTTACTGGCCCGCAGGTTGAGAACATGTTATTGCAAGGCATTGTCGCTTTTTTTTCTGTAGTGGTTTATAAGAACTGTGTAAATAAGCACCAAGAGAAAATAACTGAAGGCCCTTGATTTCAATATTTCAGTACTTTACCAAAGACTCTGCTGGTGCCAAAGAGTTTTTACACTGCTTTTCAACTAAATAAGTAAGATATCTTTTTCTTAGGATTATGTTTCCTGTGCGAGGAGGAAACTCAAATTCGAAACAATTAATTCAGACTTCCAGGAGGAGAGTGCTCAGGCTTTCTTGCTCATAAGTGCATTACAAATGTCACACTTTGAGAAAAGAAGAAAAGGCAACTTGAAGTCTGGAAGTACTCCCCTAGCTACCTGCAAGGACATTGGCAGGCCAAGTGAATTTCAGCATATGTATTTTGAAATGCTGAAATGCCACTTGCCCTTGTGACCTGGATTCTCAGAGATCCTAAACTTACCCTTTAAGGATTTTAGGGAACTGTCTAGTCTGTGAAGAGATAATAGATGAGATATTTAGCTTATTTGCTGGGTGTCCTGTTATTTGAGCTAATAGTGGAAAGTAATTTCAACAACATAAAAGTTTCCATTTGTGTGTAAACACGATAGCCCTTCACCAACACAATACACCAAAAATACCATATTGATTTCTGCAAATCTTTCGTACAGGCTTAGATCTTCAGGATACCGATTACTGCACATACTGCTCTTTTCTTCATTGCTGTCTTCAGAGTGCTGTGTTGCAGGGTTGAATTGAGGATTTAGCTGGCACGCTCACATGATATATAATCCCGTGGTTTATCTGTTATATATGTGACTCAGAGTTAACTTGCCCAAGGGAGAGGTTTAGCAAAGATCTTTACTACCACAGGGCTTTGATGCCTGACAGAAGTCAGCCCTAACCCGGTGTTTTTTCCGTTTATGAACATTTTACGTTGCCCACCCCTTCCAGCACTAGCAAAGCTCAGTGTCCATGCTTTCATCTCCGCCTCCACAGCCTCCTCGCCCCTGGCAGCGGCAGAGCTGCGTGGCCAGCTCATGGCTGCTGGGAAGACCTGGGATTTATTCCCAGACAGGAAAAACCTGTGTAGTGACTAGAGAATTAATTATTTCCTTTTACTCTAACCTTAAGAGGGATTTATGCATTTCTGAATCCTGTAAATTGATCATTTCTACTTGCATCGTATGCCTGCCTGCCTTCTATTTACCACCTAGCCAACGCACCTCAAACTTCTTCTCAGATGGCGTCTAATAGAGAGGATTGCAGAGACTGATCCTCCAAGTCCCTGGGGACTTATAAGCACTCTTGCTTACAAAAAGCGCTGTCATTTTTAAAAATCGTTTTCCGCTTCAGTCAAGTCATATGAAGGCCACAGTCTTCTGTCTCAGCCCCTTAAACTGGCTTTGAATGAACTCACTTGATATCAGCGGCATACAGCTGATGTGGCCAGATTCCCTTCCCCTTTGCTGTAGCCAGGTGCCAGGCTGCTAGAGAAGCCAGGAGTGCACAGGGCTGCTATTTTAAACCTCAGCCACCTACTTCACAGCCAGATCCTAAAACCCAACCTGAGGAAGCTAAGCATCACTGCGCTAACCCTATGTGAGATAAGGACTTCCCCGTTCCCATGAGAGCACCCCCATGTTACCCCCATGTCCAGCCCCTGATCGTAATTCCCTTCTCTTGTCCTGTATTGTTTTGTGCTTTTTTACATTAACTAAGCCAGGTGCATTGATCTCCTTACAGATTGATGAAAATCTATGACAGCCTCTTTGTCTTCCTGTCTTCTGCATACTTCATTTTCTCACCAAAGCTTGCACTAGAAGTAAAACATTATACTACCCATGTACCCCCACAGCCACTTTCTCCTGTTCCAAAATCTGCAGGTGTTACTCATGCCTGAGGCCACAGAAAGGACCCAGCAGCTCTGTCACTGGCCATGGCGTTGACAGCTGTACTGTGTATCCAAGTAACCCTTTAATAGTCACAAAAAGAAGAAATAAGAGGACAGCTGCTTACGCTTGTCCACACCAAGTGCTTCTGGCATGTCTTCCCAAAAGCATTACAACGCAGAAAAATAAATTCAAAACATGTTAATTCTCTCTGGCTTAAAAAAAACCACAAACAAACAACAACAACAACAAAAAAAAACAGCAACAAAAACCAACCAAAAAACCCAAACCAAAACAAAAAAAACCCTAAATTAACCGGTATGTTTATTTTCCCTCTTATTTTTGTTAATTCCAGACAGTTGGTATTTTTTCCCAACTTGACATATTGCTCATGTTTTTAGATTAATTTAAAAGTCTGATCTTCTTAATGCTGAAATTTCACATCTGCTAAAAATTATGACAGCAGCCTTAACCCTGCACATAGTTTTAATTCTGTATTAAAAAAAATAAATCTGAGCTAATGAGTATGCCATCCTTGCTGTTATGAATGAAAACACACACAGTTATTTGGTACATAAATAACCAGTCTTGTTATTTTCAGCACAGCAGGAAGGTGACAACAATCTAGGGACAACTCCAAGGACCATGATACTGGGGCTTTTGCACTCCAGGACCTTCCTCCCTTCTGGTGGGTGCTTCAACTGACTTCCAAGCTTTGGGCCCAACAAACCATCTAACCATAGGGCTAGCTTTCCACGTGAAGTGGCACATGCACCACCATGCTGGTAGCTCTGCTGAGGCATGGTAATCATGTGTTGCTTCTTCAGCTCAGCCCTGTTGAGCAGGAGGCCACTGCCTTTGGGTTGGATGCCTGCTCTGATAATAATAAGTGCAATCCATTGCTGTCTGCCAGCTGTGGTCCCAGTCCAACCCTTTACACGTTCTCCTCACACAAGCACTAATGTTTATCCCACTTAGTTGCCCTTCTTCTCTAGTTGGCGGCTTCCTTTGAGATGCCCACATGTTCTCCTAGATTTCCACCATAACAAGGAGAGCTGAAGAAGCTCTTCTCTCACTGCTCATCGGCACATACGTGAGGGCATACCCAGCTCTCTGCCTAACCGTATTTCATCTCAAATGCTGCCAGGCTAGCACTTTTCACCAACAGTAGCACTAATTCGATGAGGAATGTTCTCGTCTGGGGATGAGCCGCTGCTTAGTGGTTCCTGGTAACCCTAATACTTTTGGAGGCCATTGACCCATTTCAATTGCATTTGAAAAGGAGAGGAAATCCTTTAAAACCTACCTGGAGTCCTACAAGTTTCTGGGGAAAACAGAGAGCTAAAGAGAGACACTGCAGATGACAGCACACTTGGTCTCTCCTGTGGGAGGCATTTTACAATGGGCTTTCCATGCAGAAAAGGGAATTAAGGGACAAAAGGCACAAACAACTTGGCAAAGTAGGCTTCATTAGCTCTGCTGCTTGCAGAACAACTTGTATTTGACTCTGGGCAGTTATCCAGCCAATAATGACATCTTCAACTCAGCATAAAGTCTTGGATGAAGACAGTGGAGGTTTAGAGGCTGTTCGGTTACATGCCATCCTACACGTATAATCATGCTCTACAACAATTTAGTACATTGGGATATTTTTATTTTGTTGTTATATAAAAGCACCCAAAAGCTAGATAAGGAAATCAGCTGTGAAAATGAGGAAGATAATTGTCTTCCAAAGCAGCTGAAAGAGAAAAGTACCATAGTTTAAACGCCTCGTATTGACCAGATGAGTTTGTATTTTATTTTCTCCTTTTTTTTCCCTGTCAAGAATACTCACAGAATATGCCATAAAGCAGGTTTTAATTCTCACAGCTTTCCTGGTTTTAGGCCTCAACACTATTTTGTTTGTTTGCTTGTTTTTAAATTTAATGGAAATAATTAAGGAGGCCCTCAAAAGACTTCTATTGCTTTTGGCTAGTTTCATCCTTAGGCTTGGGTTGATAGAAAGCAAAACTGATACTTGTTAAAAGCTAATAAAGGCATTCATTATTTCCAAAAATATGGTTAAAAAACTAGGGAACATTCTGAGTTTCTTTTGTGGTGGTTGTTAGGGGTCACTGGAAGTTTCCGTGTGCTACCACATGAATTGCCAGGCTGTTCTGCAGCGTGGTCCTCAGCTTGCTATGGGGCACACACTACTCCTATGTCAACTCTCCTAACGTGAAGCAGAGGAAAGACAGGTGCAATCAAGAGCAAAATCCATGCATGGACTTTGGCAGACATATTGTTTACAACGAAATTGTGTGTTGAATCTATATGGAGCCTGTCCAAATGCCCCAAAGCAAGAAATGTCATTTATATTTATATCCCAGAAAGGAGGATAAAATTATTCCTAAAGAATTACAGGCTGCTGAGCATGGAAGAACACCAGGCTTTCAGACAAAATCTGTGTTGCTGAGCGTAGGCACAAGACAGGTATTGTTCCTCTTCGCAAAGCCACTTATTTCTACACGGATGCTGTTTGTCATCAATACCCTTAGGTTTCAGGATGCTGTACACCCATAGTATAATAACATTTTCCCATAGGATAAGCAATTACAATGAGATGCTGCAGGGCATGGGAGGAAGAAGAAAATTGGTATGCTATTGGCTTTTTCTCACTACATCCCTCAGCAGTGGCCTTTGTCCTTACGGTCAGTTCTGGACCATCAGGTGGTTTTTCTGGCTGGTGCATCAACCAGTGCTCCCTGACTGCCTGTGGCTGTGGCACAGTGTCCCTGAGAGACCTGATGCAGAGCTAGGTCAGGCCTCAGCAAGCCTGCTGCTCTCTCAACCTTCCCCTGGTCTCAACAGAGATCTCCTTATGTGTTCTTCAAAGATTAACACACCAAATCTGTTCTTTTGGCCTAAATCATTTATGATTTGCATTATGCATGTCTTTCCTTCCTCTGAGTTATGCTGCTTGCCTGCAGAGCCCTGAATACCTGAGAGTAAGCACTACCCTGTTGATAGGGTCAGGTGTATTTCATTTAAAACCTGTGGAAATACGCACCTCACCGCTGTAAAAGGCCCAGTTTATACCAGGAAAGGGCACAGGCTGAGACAGACAAAAGCAAATCTCCAGCTGCACAGAATAGCGAAGGCTGCACGTGCTGATATGAAATTGTCCAGATACCACCTTACTCAGCTGAGAGTTGAAATCTTGGGCTTTGGTTGTCTCACAGAGGAATGCAGAGAGAAGGCCACTGAGCTCAGCCCTACCCTGCCTGACACCTTCAGAGGTGCCTGGAGGGCTATGGACCATGTACATGATTCCCTGGCATTCAGGCTGGTGTTCTGAATCAGCAGGACACTGAGGAACAGGCCTACATGTGTGTGCAAGATCAGGACAAATTAGGGACTTGATTTGAGTGATTTTACCATCTTCTGTTAAATCCAGTTTTCAGACCCTGCAAAACTGTCTCTGCTGTTCCTGCCACTTCTAATCCTCTTTTGCTGCTTTGGAGGAGCACCTAAGGGTAATCCATATGCCAGAAGCAAGCCACATTGGTGTGGGTATCTCTGGAGGGTACAGGTTACCCTCAGAGCCAAGAAACTGTAATTGGTGGGATTTAGGAGACGTGCTCATTTCAGTCATTTAACGCCAATGTGCAGCAAACTCTACTCAGCAATCCACAAAAACAAACCCTACAAAACAAATAAGCAGTAATATGAAAATGCAATTGTTTGATTCAGCAAATCAAGAGTTTGCCATAGACTACATATGCAAAGCAAGTTGAAAGACTTGGTTTTCTCTAATTATTCAGTCATTTCCTGCATTGCCACATGCCAATGAGATTAAAGACTGATTTTGTTCTTTGCTGGGATGTCTCAGTAATATTATCCTTCCTCTTAGCCTTCCTTCCAGAGAGTTGGCACTGACCCGCAGGCATGACAAGCCTAGGGAAAGCAAAGGCACCTTCTCTTCTTCCAAACATGCTGCTTTTCTCTAGCCTGACTGCATCAGTAAGTGGCAATATGGAGCAGAGAGGAAAGGGGACGAGAGAGGCAATGGGAGAGATGGGAGTAGCAGGAGCAGTAGGGGAAATGGAGACACCAGAGGACAAGGCAGGAGGGAGCAGGAAAGAGACCCTAGTTCAGCAGTCATCCTCCCCTGAACTAAATGTGAGAATTCCTGGCAAAAACTTATTTATAAAAAAAAAAAAAAAAAAAAAAAAAAAAAAAAAAAAAAGAAAAAAGGAGCAATTTAGCCTGGATGTTGAGGAAGCAACAATCATCACAGCTCAGGCTTGGTCTGGCAGAACTTGCCATAACTGCCTCTCTACATGCAGTGGGAAACACACAGTTTCATGTCACCCTGGCTACAGGGACTGAAGGAAGGGAAATCTGAGGTTGGAGGATAATTCAGTGGCTGGGGCTAGCACAGAGACAATTCTCTCATCAGCTCGGTATTAGCCTCCCAAATTTCCTAGACCAATGCTGATTTCAAAGCAGTTGGCCACTCTTTGAAATACAGCATTATAGAGCCAAAACCAAGGAAATACCTAAGCACTTCTTTGCATACCATTGGCTTTAAAAAATGTTTTCTCACCACTTCTGAGACTCAGCTACTGAGCACCTTGAGAGAAGAAAAAATGCACCTGTGAAACCTTGCATACGACAGGAAAGAGGAAGCTGCTGGTTTTCTTGCATTGTGCAGTTCCTCTGATTCCCTCTACCTTCCCTTCCCCTGGGAAAAAGTGGAAGAGAATAATCAAACTGGGGCAAGAGGGTCATATAAGTAGTGTCTGAAGTCAGCACGAATCCAAGGTACAGTCTGCTCTGTGTGTACACAAAACGTCCAGCTGAAACAACTAACTAAGAACTGGTCCCCAGAGTTTTTATTACGAATGAAAAAATTTCCATTAATCTCAACTATAAGTTGCAAAGAGATGGAGCCACCTGGGTTCCCACACTGCAACACCTTTGTTTTGCTACACGCCAACTCAACAAGTATTATTTGCCAACTATAAAATTGGTTTGTTATTGGGTTTTATGCATCAGGATCTGTATTCCTGCAGGCTTAAGAGCAGATCTGAGGCCATGCTGGCCCATAGTCTCAACAGAGGATGCACAGCACAAGGCAGTGGGGAAGAATCATGACTAAAGGGCATTTCTGTGTTCCCTGAGCCCTGCCAGTTCTCTTGGCATTGAATGCCCAAATGATATCATTCCACAGGCCAGAAATAGTGGGGGGCTGCTAAACTGGTCATTGCTTATCTTTGCAAAGTCAAGCCACTGACACTGTCATTAGTCCAGGATTTGTGCTCCGTGGGAACTGCTAGATACCATGCTCCCAATTAATCATTTTCTTTCTACAGGGATACCAAGCTGGTAAATTAGGCCCCAAGGGAAGCAAAATATCAAAATTTTCCAGGTTTGCCTTTCATCTGATCTTTCCCATAAATGCAGCTTCTCTGTTGAGTCCTTCATTCCCTACTTTTCCAGTCTCCCCTGACTCTGGGCCTTTGCCCCTCTGGCTTATTTTAAACCTCACTGATGCAGAATACCAGTCGAAAGGAGGGATGTTTGCCTGGGGAAAAGAGCCAAAGAGGACATTTCCATCTTTTTCACAGGGACTGATGAGTGGAAGGGACATTTCTCAGTGGCTCCTCCAGCAATGACCCTTTTTTCTGCCTTTCAGTAAAACAGGCATTAAGAAATAAACATCATAATTTGGATCCCTTGCCTATCTAAATCTTCTTCCTAATACTTCAAAACCCTGTCTTACAGACAACAGAGGCAACAACAGCCTATTTTTGCACCAATCAAGCAAGAGCTGTCCCTGGTAAATTTTTACTCTTCTGTGTTTTTCTATATTTTGGGGACAGATAAATAAGAGCAGAAGTTTCTCGAGATCAAGAAAGAAACAGGGCACTGACATACAACAAAACTGCTGTTTTATTCAAACTGCTTTCTGTGGGAAAAAGAAACTGGCTACTGGAGCTACTTCTAAGGAACCAGATCATCATGAGATTCAGAAATGCATGTCTGGGGAAAATATGCATCCCAAGCACAGCTGAATAGGAGATGTCCAGATGTCACTCTTTTTCCATTCCGGGAAAGGGGAAAAGGTTTCCTACAAAAACATATTTTTTCCCCTATCTCAGGAAAAGTTGCATTAATAAGTAAGCATCACAATATGAATCTCTGCCCTGGCTCCATCTGTTAAGCCACTACAAGACTCTAGAGAGAGTCTTCACACAAATAACACTAAATATAAATTTCAGGCTGCTCTTCATTTCTTTCTCAGAACCACAAAACCAGGAAGAACAGCTAAGTCCACGCTGCCAGGGTGAAAAACGTACCCTGAATGGTTACATTTGCCTCATTTCCTTTGTTGGTAGCTGCTAGCATACAAACAGACTTTACTGAGCATTGGTCAGATTTTTTACTGACCGGGTCATTTTTTTTTCCATTAATGGGTGAATCACCAAGAAATCACCAGGTAGTTTCTGCTTGTCCCAGAGGAGAAAAGAGGTTATCTTGAGGCAAGCTCTCCCCCTGGAACGTCGTTAAACAACTCGCGAGACAGCACGGACGAGACCCAAGTTGATAAAGCCTCTCTAGAGAAATTTCTTTCCAAACACTCTTCCAGCTATGTTTTCTGTAGCACTGTCCTGAGGCACTAAGGTTTTCATAGTTAGGTGTAGATGTTGCAGTCACAGGACAGGAGGGTGATGAGGCATAATATGTGGATACCAGCACACTGGGCTTCTTTGGAGGTGAAATGGCCAGCTACAACTGGAGGATAAACTTGGGTGAACTTGGCCATAGAGAGTAAACTATGCTTTGGCAAGGCTGTAGGCTGCTATTTCAAGAGCAGGAAGAGACAGTTTTTTGAATAAAGTTCACCTCGTAAATGAGTTATAGGTAACATTTTAATTGATTATGTAAAGTAACCCACAAGTACAAGCTGACAGCAGAGGCACAGTCCTCTGGGATCTATACCTCCTTGACATCCCAGTCCTTTGTTATATTAACCACACCCCCTTTCTTCAAATACTTCAGTTCCCTAATCTTTCCACTCTTTTTTGTTAATTAAAAATCCTTGCTAGTTCACATCAGTTTCAGCTAACTTTCCAAGTGTCCCCTTTCCTCCTGAGTTTTCTAACTTTTCTGCATCCTCACCTCTATGGTCCACTTTCTCTCTAAACATCAGTCTTCTGAAACTTTGCTAACATTCATTCGTGTTTCTTCATAACTGTCCAACAAGCTCTCATAATAATTCTCAGTATTTTGGAACTTCCAAATCCTTTCCAGGGATTCAAGGTCTGTGCTCTCCATACATTTCTTCAAGTTTCTTTCTAAGCCTTTAGCTTTGTGCATGAGAATGAGCAGCAGTATTAGAATGTCATTTTATTAGAAAAATTCACTAAACTGCTGTGCACAGTAGATACTCTGATCATGTACAGGGTAGCTCTAACCAAGCACAATTTCCTAGCAAATCTACATCTCTGTGGAGATGTAGACTCCTTAGGCTACCAACTCCTTTAGCTATCTGCTCAGTAGCTCGTCACATCAGACCGGAGGTGAAGGAGGACTCAGTTCTGCTGACCCTCAGCTTCCAGAGTAGCAATAGCAAAACATCAACAGCTGAATGTTGTGGGACTCATGACCAAGGACTCAGTGTTTCCTGCTTGCGTTACTTGTTCGATTGCCAAGTAAAACCCCTGCAAGTCATGTCAACAGGCTTGTGCCACACACTGGGCACAGTCTACACTCCAGGTTACCTCATTCTTGCCTTCTTCAACCTTTGCAGCCCAGGCATCACCCTGCCTCCACTAGCTGCCTCGGCTGCAATGTGTAGTCCGAGGGCTCTTCACCCATGCTAAATCACTTGCCAGCAATGCAGTCTCCAGCACCTTAAAGCAGCATCTCCAGTCGTCACCTCTCTGTGAACACAAGGTATCCAAGGCTTCCCAAACTCCATCATGCATTCCTGCCCATATCTGTGGAGGGCGTGGACTTGTACAACACAGACGGGAAACGCCTCCACAGTGTCTGCAAATATGCAGGCTATCTGGCACTGCCACAGGCACGGTGATAAGTCCTGTCCTCTTGAGCAGAGCAGATCGCCAAGGACTTCTTTCTCCTCCACCAGTTCACACTTATTACTTTGCCTCGTTCCAGCATCTTGTGGTTTATGAACCCAAATGCTTTCCTCCCTCCCCATGCTGGGCTTCTCTACATCCTGCTTGTAACTTTGGTACTAAGTAAGGTGCTGTATAATATGCAGGAACTTGTTTTTCATGTATTGGCCTGGCACACAATGCACTCAACAGCTATTTTTATCCTTCTTAACTGGATGTCTTGCCACTTGTATTCTGAACAGCTTTTAAGTCTTTTTCTACGTCCTCCCACTGAGAACTATTAATGTCCACCAATAACCTCTGCTCCTGGGCCCTTGCTTGCTGCTTCTCCTCCCACCAGTCCCTCCAGCCCACAGAGGCCCCAGGCCGACATCCTCCCCAACATCCCAAATCTCTCTTTCCCTCCGTTTTGTAACATTTTCCCTTTTAGGATGCCAAATTCCCTCCCTGCCCCCAACACCATCTCATCTACTGATTACTTAAAACTCATGCATCACTTCTGTCACCATTTCCATATAAAAGCATACACAGGTTTTGTGACAAAGCTGTCATGGCAACTTGAAGTTTGTCAGGTTTTCGCATTATACATAATCTGCAAAACTGCACATTATTAAACATGTTCTGATGCTCCCAATTACTTACAAATTATTCCATTGCCAGATGCCACTGCTATATTCGGTCAACATTTGTCATCTGGAAGAAAACTTCCAGATTAAGTTGCCATCGCTTCAGGGCATTGAGGAGGGAGGATGCTCTTCTGTCATGCTTGGAGCAGACTTAGAGGAGATCAAAGTCTCTAATAATTCTCTGGCTCAGAGTGTGGATGGACTTAAGAGCTTCAGTAGGATGGGCTGCTAGGGAACACGATTACTTCTGCACACATCTACTGAGCCTTAAAATGTGATACAACAGCTGTTGCCATCCCTTTTCAAGCACATTCTGGGTTAACACTCACATTTTGGTCAATTAGCGTCAAATAAATGTGTGCTGATGAATCTAGACATAAATTAGATAATGCATAGCATTATGCTGAAACTCTAGTAGATACTAATAATCCTGTGCTCCTCTGCTTGGAGCCCACAGAAGTGCTATGTGACCTTGGCAGAGCCGGACATTTCATACACATCTGTGCTGCTGTAAAGACATTTCATTCACTAATTTCATTTCCCATTTCATTTGACTTACAAACACCTATTCTGAGTCTGGCTCAGCCTCCGGTTGGCGGCAGTTGGATTGTCCTTACTTTTTATTAGGCAGTAAGGCTTAGGTGTGGGGAGACCATTTTATTTCCTTTATGATCTTAACTCTAAGTGTAAGTACATGCAAGTATTTTTCCATCTGTTACCTGATTTTCTTCTTCATATGCTTCAGACATTACTGGAACTACTTCATCTTGCAAAAAATTCTTGCTCTAAGAAAGATAACAGAGACTGCTAAAGCTTTTCCCTGTGGAAACCTGGAAGGTTGTCCTAGTTTCAGCTGGGATAGAGTTAACTCTCTTCCTAGTAGCTGGTACGGTGCTATGTTTTGAGTTCAGTATGAGAAGAACGTTGATAACACACTGATGTTTTCAGTTGTTGCTCAGTAGTGTTTACACTAAAGTCAAGGATTTTTCAGCTTCTCATCACCAGCCAGCAAGAAAGCTGGAGGGGGCACAAGAAGTTGGCACAGGACACAACCAGGGCACCTGACCCAAACTGGCCAACGGTGTATTCCATACCACGGGACGTCCCATCTAGTTTAGGAACTGGGGAGTGGGGGCAGGGAATCGCCACTCGGGGACTGGCGGGGTGTCGGTCGGCGGGTGGTGAGCAATTGCACTGCACATCATTTGTACATTCCAATCCTTTCATTATTGCTGTTGTCATTTTATTAATGTTATCATTATCATTATTAGTTTCTTCTTTTCTGTTCTATTAAACCGTTCTTATCTCAACCCACGGGTTTTGCTTCTTTTCCCGATTTTCTCCCCCATCCCACTTGGGGGCAGGGTGTGTGAGTGAGTGGCTGTGTGGTGCTTAGTTGCTGGCTGGGGTTAAACCACAACAAAGGTTTAATCAGGTATAATGCCTTGACTGATTTCTAATTTTTAAATTCCCGATTTTTTAACTCCCAAGAAACTTTTTTTCCCTGTACAAAACCTATACTAATAAATTAATAATTAATGAATCAGTTGTCAAGAATTAAAATAAAAAATTGTTTAATAAATAATTTAATAAAGTAATACATCAACTTGCTTTTCCCTTCTATATGCAGAGTGACTTCTGGTTTATTCCTTTCTTTGATGAAAAATTACATTTGCTCTGCATGCTCTGAACAGCTTTAGCCATTATATTTTATCCCACTGGAACATCCTGGGATGAGAAGCACATGAGAAGGTTTAAAAACTGTGTATTTGCCCCTGTTTCTGGAGTGAGATCAGGCAGAATCACACACATTACCTTCCCACAAACATTTATTCTCCACCAAGCTCAGCAGCATCCCAAGGGCCTTCTTTGGCATTACTGTGGGGGACACTATTTCCTCCATCATTTCTCAGGAGCTGCCGCTATTTTGGAGTATCTGCAAGATGTCCCCTGTGAAGCATTACAAATTCATTCCTGTCTTAGTGGATTCTGAATGCAAGAATGGCTATGGATAAATTATTTTCAAGTCAGGAATATCTGACTTGAAACCTACCCCTCTAATGAAGTTAGAAATTCAGTTTGTTCTCTGCATTGTGTTGAAAGACTCCAGGACATACTCCATGGCCTCAACCCAGTGACAGTACCTGTTCCTCCTCTATATAGTGCCTTTTCTCCCTCTTTGATTTTACCAAGAGAGCAGAAAAATAACGATGGGAGTTCTGGCTCGCTACCTAAGGAGGTATTGCTTGACAAACATCCATTTCCCAGGTAAATGCCTTTACCTTCTAGCACTTTTATCATGTAGCAGCTTCTATGAACTTTCCATCCTCCACATACTCTCCAGTAACTACCAAATTACCCACCTGCTTCTTTCATATGTCACAGCATTTCTCAGCTTTTTCTGCCAAGGCATCAGAAGCTGTAGCATGCATCAGCTTTCAGTTCTGTAATCTTCTGCTTCAGTTTCTGATTTTCACCTTCATCTCTTTCTTTATCTGTACGTTGAACGTTTCAAAACCTCTTTCAAGGCCTCATTTGGCTCTGCTATAGCCATAGTTGGTAACTGTCAAACCCTGACAACCACAGCTGTGCTCTATTCTTGTCAATATTGTGTTGTTAAAAAAAAAAAACAATAAAAAAACCAACAAAAAAAAAACCCGAACAACAAACCAAAAAACACAGACACACACAAAAAGATTTAGGGATTTCCAGCACCTGTTTCAAATACATTCTGATTCATTTCTATAACAACCTTTTTGAGGGATTCAATGCCAAGTGCTGCCATATACTTACCTATGCATCTTCCCAGAACACCTAGTATCCCCCATCTCTTACCTACTGCTCCCAATAACTCTAATTCATATTTTCAAGATCAGTAAGATTCCAATCTGCAAACCAGCTGCAAATAGCACTGCATTCGTCCCTCTGGGATCATCAGGTTCTTGGCCTCTTCGTATCTTGCTAACTTTATAAACCATCTCAAAATCCCTTTCTACATCTACAGTACTAACTTCTAACTTTCTTTTTAGCTCTTTCAATGTCACAGTAGGTCTCATTAATTTTGGTGAGTTATGATTACTTTACGTTGCACAGGCTTTTCTAGCAAAAGAAATAGTAGGGTTTTCTAGTGTAAGTAGCATTCTCACTCAGCGGTCCACTTTAGCATTTTCCCCTTCTTTCATGATACACCGTTTCCTCTCACTTGCTACAGTGCATTCAGATTTATTGCTCCTTGTACACAAATGGTCTCTTTTTATTGCATTTCCCAATGACCTATGAGGTTTCCCCCAACACAAAAGGACTTCCAGCTGCTTGCAAGTGTTGTAAAGAGTCACTAACAGAAAGAATTTAAGAATCCAGCATTGTCTGGAAGAGAAATCCCTGTCTCAAGTGAAGAGGCAAATAGAGACATTTCCCAGGAAGTAAACCATACAGTATGGTCAATAGGAAAGCAGAGCGCTTCACATATAATTTACCAGAAGTCAATCCTGCAGCTAACCCTCTACCTAAAATATCTGTTGGATTCAACCTGAGGTCAACATGACACAGGGAAGGTGCCTTCTGAAATTCTTCCTGATAAGTGAGGATGGATGGATGGATAAAGTGGCAAAAGTAGAAACAAACATGGAAGATAACAGGAAAAATAAGTATCAATAGGATGGTGGAAGAAAATAAAGTGCTAGTGTGAAGGAGTGTATCCTGTTCTCTCCCCTAAAACTCATTTTCCTCTGAACTCTACTACTTTGCTCTTCCTTTTATGCCCGGTTTATTACCACCACCCCTGCCCTGGCTTTGCTCCTCCCCTCTGCTCCCAGAACGATCCTGGCTCTTCTGCAACACTCATATTGTCTTCTGCTCTTCTGCAAGCCCATCTTGCCTCTAAGCTGTAAGCCCCTTTCTCCCTTCCCTGTATTATTTTAATTCCATAAAATTCCCTGTGTCTCATCAGCACTTCCAAGCCCATTCTTTCCACAAATCTCTCTCTTTCTCTCTCTATAAAAAGGTCTTCTTTTGAGGACCACAAATATGCTTCTTCCAACTCCTTCTCTTCACTGAGACACCTACTCTTTCCCACTTTTACCTGATTGCTACTTCTATGGAAACCACTCCAGCTTCAGTTCGTCCATCTTAAAATTACTTGCTGTCTTCTTCCATTTCCTGAATACTTCACTCTCCTACGCAACCAGCTCGCTCATACTTCCCCTCCCTCAGGCTCCCTCTCCTCTTCCAAACCCAGCCCCAGATTCTGCTTCCCACAAGTCCCTTTCTCCTCTCTTCTCTGAGATCTCCTCCAAGGCCTGCTTTCACCAGCTTTTCTCCCAGCCATTTATCTCACTGCCAAAACCCTAATTCAACCTGCAAATCTCATCTTGCTTTAGCTCACTGAGCCCTTCCTCACCCACGCTCAGCTCTTTTCAAGCCTTTTCCTGGTGCAAGGCCAGCCAGGACATTTAGTAGTTTGTACTGAGAAGCATCCACTTCATCAATCTCAAAAGGATGTTGACAAAGGCTTCTCAAAGGATAAGTGAGTCACTGTTTCTCTGCCACTATTTTATCCCTACCTACTCTAGGACAGCTCATTTAACTAACAAGCAACCATACCAAGGGATTTGCTCAACTGACACCAACAGCTGAGCAGTAAGGCACAACCAACAGACAAAAAAGGTATTATGATGGTAATATCAGCTCAATACAGCATTTTGCAGACTTTTTTCTTTTGGTTTAGAAACCCCTTATGTTCTAATAGCTTGAATGTTTTGTGTGTTTTGTTTGTCTTGATTCATCTCTAAGCCCCTCCAGCCAAACTGTAAACTTTGTGCTTCAACAAACCACACTAAGTGGGTTACTAAAAGCCAATTCTGCTTAAATTTACATATTGCTATGGCAATTACAAAGGTTCTTGCACAAATTGAGTCAACAGACTCTGAATTTTATGGTAGGACAAAGACAACAAGCAAAACACACCAGCAAGAAGAGGCAGCATGGCAATATAAGCTATGAAGGATATTTGGAGGATTCACTGTCTACATTCGAAAGAAAATGGATTCACAACTTAAAAACAATCTGGTAAAAATAATCCTAATTCAGTGTATTAAAACAGACTACTTCTTTATACTGATCTAATAGCATTTGTATGTTTTGTCTATTTAACCAAGAGGTTTAATCCAGTTGCGTGCTGTGTGCGTGTACAAATACAAGTATTACCTGTTTGAAGTGACAGAACAGAATCTGGTGCCCACAGCACTTAACACTAGCAATTACTAGTCAAAACCCAGGATGATTACTGGATTTGCATACAAGTTGAAATAGGATCAATAATTTCAGACTTACGTACTGCAAAGGAAGCTTACTGGATTGCAGGGAAAGTTTTCTTTTCATACGACAAGTGCAACAAATTGAATTTGCCAGTCCATGATGCCCTTGTTCTGCATGGAGCTTTGAGATGCCCTTTTTACAGCCAGAGTCAAGATGAACCATAACTGTATCTCTGAGGATGGAAGGTCCATCTGTGGGCTGCATTCCCAAGAAGATCAATATAGTAAACTCCAATTAAGGCAGTGGGCAGGAAACAGGGCTACTATGCCATAATTCCACCATTGCCTAAGGCCAAAACATTACGGCTCAGGAGGCAAGGAGGATTTAGTAACACTGGACAGATCTTTTCCCAAGAAAAGTAACTTAGCACCATCTAGGTTTACCTAGATTTGGGCAGTGCTCTTCTTGCTAATGATTTCTGGTGACATGCCAGTGATATCTGTCACAAGGACTGTGTTTCAAGGGGAAATTAATTCTCTTCTGGTCTCTGCTGTTGGAGGCTGCATCTTCCCTGAGTCCCCACCATGTTGCTCCTTGCTGTTCTAATCTCTCCCTGGCCACAAGCTCTTCCAGTTTCTCTGAAGCTCTGCCGATTCAGAGTACCAACACAGATAGAGGAATATCTCCATGGGGAGAAAAGCCAGCTCCCAGTTTGGAAACAGAGCTAATTTTCAGATGTCCTTCTTTTTCCCACACAAGGAAGGGGCATCCATTCTGCCCCTTCCTCCTCCCTCCAAGAATACCATTTTTTTCTGTGTCAGAAAATAAGCATTAATAAATAAAGATAATCAAATTAATCCTTGTCCTAGCTGAACCTTCTTGCAAAACACAGTGAACTGCTGCCTCTCAGGGAGTGAAATCAATGCCAGACTTACATTTCAAATAATATCATAAATGTTAATTCTCCTGTGGGTTTTTGGGTGTGTTGAAGGTTTTTTGTTCTTAAAGAAAAAACCAAAACAACCTTGAGATTTATGAAGAAATATAACATATTTTTTTTTTTTACTTTTCCAAAACCAGCTTTTCCACAGAAACCCACCTGAGTGCCAGAACTAACAATTACAACAGTGTTTGAAGTCAGCAATATCCCTTTGGAGAAAAATTATATCCAAGTTGCTGTTGCACAGGGAGTTTATAGCTGCCATTCTTTTCTTTCTTTCTTTTTTTCTCCATTTAGGGAATTCTCCAGTTTTCCCTGTTCTTCCACACCCCTTTCTCAGGAAAATTGTGCTCATAAATGAACATACCAAGATCCTAACATGAACCCCTGTGCTAAGTCTTGCTCCAAAACTCGGGACTCCTCCCACACAAAATAATTACAGCTGAGGCATCTTTTTTTTAACCCAACTCAAAACCACAAGTATGAGGAACTACAGGTAAGCCAGCACCACTCCTCCATCTAACACATCTCCTTACAAAACATCTGGAAGGTATCACATAGCTCTAGCCAGCCCAAGTCTACAGAGGAAATATTTTTCTCACAGGTCCCAGAGGACTTGCTTTCTGTGCTAAGTCTGCATCAGTTACAAACCTTGCCTACAAATCAAGCTGTATTAGCTAAACATACCCCCCACCACCACCAAAAAAAAAGAAAAAAAAAAGAAAAGAAAACCAAAACTATTAAAAAAAAACAACAACAAAAAAAAAACAAAACCCATCTCACGTCTTCACCTCACCTCATGCATTTGCATTGGCTTTCTCAGGGTTGAAGGAAAGGGTCTTGGTGCTGGTAAAGAAGGGCACCAAGGCAGCTCAGCGACTGCTGCCTTTCCCTTCAGTACAGCTTTGGCACAAGAAACACTCCGTCACCAAACAAGAGTTCAGAGAAAAGCACCCAAGCATCACCTGGGCTGGACTTTACTGACTGAGGAGGTGACAAACCTTTCCTTCATCTCCCAAGCCCTCTCCTGATTGCTGGGCCTTGGAGGAAAAGGGGTCTCTGGCACAGCTGGCCCATGTTAGCCACAGGTGGAGGGCACAGCCGGATGCAATCCCTGGGGTGATGTCTGGCAGTGATGGGCCAGGAGGGAAGCACCCAGCGGATGGTGTGAAAAGAGGCAGAAGCCTGAATGAAAAGAGCAGAGTTGATCTCGGAGATACAGAAGGGCAGGAAACATAAATCCTTGATGCCACAGTCACTCTATGGAGTAGGAATGTATTGTTAAGAGGAAATATATTTTTAGTCACAAATAAATACATAGGTCACATATATATATTTAAAAGCATGTAATGCTAATTTCCAAAACAAGACAAATGGTCCCCCTGCTTTCTGCTCTTGCTTGGTCTGGGTGACACATGCAGGAACCATTTTTACAATCCCTTCCCTCTACCAAATTCTAGCTTCCATTTCTCTTGATTACCATCAGAGTCAGAAAGAGGTTGTGATGCCTCCTAAGAGCCCATACCTTCCCTGCATCCTGCCCACACTCACTGCTTGGCTCTCCTTCCTCAGGTGGTCAACGAGGAGGTTTTCATACTTTAAGAATGGCAATTCTCACAGTAAAGCAGGCTGTGTTTCCCAGTCTAAACTCTACAAAATGAAATGCCTCACTTATTCCTAAACTTCCAGCTGTGTATACCTGGACGGTGACTGTACTCAAAGCCAGCTACATAAACACCTCACTGCCCAGCTCCACTCTCAGTGCCTCACCAGGACCAAATTAATGGTCATGTTCTAATTATGTTTTGCATCAATGTCCTGGTTTCAGCTGGGATAGAGTAATTAACTCTATTCTTCCTAGTCTTCCTAGTAGCTGGTACAGTGCTATGTTTTGAGTTCAGTATGAGAAGAATGTTGATGTTTTCAGTTGTTGCTCAGTAGTGTTTACACTAAAGTCAAGGATTTTTCAGCTTCTCATCGCCAGCCAGCAAGAGAGCTGGAGGGGGCACAAGAAGTTGGCACAGGACACAACCAGGGCACCTGACCCAAACTGGCCAACGGTGTATTCCATACCACGGGACATCCCATCTAGTTTAGGAACTGGGGAGTGGGGGCAGGGAATCGCCACTCGGGGTCTGGCTGGGTGTCGGTCGGCGGGTGGTGAGCAATTGCACTGCACATCATTTGTACATTCCAATCCTTTCATTATTGCTGTTGTCATTTTATTAATGTTATCATTATCATGATTAGTTTCTTCTTTTCTGTTCTATTAAACCGTTCTTATCTCAACCCACGGGTTTTGCTTCTTTTCCCGATTTTCTCCCCCATCCCACTTGGGGGCGGGGGGAGTGAGTGAGTGGCTGTGTGGTGCTTAGTTGCTGGCTGGGATTAAACCATGACAATTGAGAAGACCTCCTTATGTTGCTGAAGGGATCTTGGAGTAAGTGTCACTGGTGGTTAGGAGGGGATAGAAGAAAGTTATGTTTCACCCGTGACACTTTCTTGTGTGCCATGCTGCAGGGATGCATTCCATTTTTCCAAACACTATTTCTATGCATTGGCTGTCAGCATGTCTGGGCACCTGGCGCAGAACCTCCCAAGCTCTACAGCTTTTCCTCTGGAGGCAATGGAAATATCCCAAATACACTAGACCCCCATACCTTGCTGTCAGGTTCAGGGACACAGGGAACAGCATGATAGGGTCAAAATTCAGAGTTCAGACTATCCTTGAACAGACACTTCTGAAGAGCTTTCCATCTTTTTGCACACCTGGAAACCAACATGTTTCGAAGAAATACTAGACACATCACTGGCTACTGTAACAAATCAATTCCTCACTGCTTTATTCCCTGCACCATTTGTACCGCCCCAAACATGTACAAAAATCCTATCTTGCTGTTTACAAGTTTGTTCCAACTCCCCAAAGCTGTGGCAGAGCAAGTGCTAAAGTATCAGAAAAGAGTTCTCTGACTAAATTTATTACAGCAGAACTACAAATCACATTTCCAAATAGTGTGGTTTGAAAATACTGGGGGGTATTTATTTAAAACATGAGAAGAAAGGAGAGCTCAGTGAAGTGCAAGTAATAAAGATAGAAGTCAGACTTTTAAACTATTTGACAAAATAATGTTAAACACACAGTGACCCCAGGAGCCACAAATATTGAAGGAAAAGCTCTTGATGGTCCTGACAAGATGAATTTGAGGACATTTATGAGGATGGGGGAACACACACACATAAACCACAAAAAAACCCCAATACAGCAGAGCAGAAATCAGCGTACAATTTCTGTAGAAAATGTGATATTTTTTTAAAACTCTATTGCTGGTGGTTTGGATAAGCTCCTTGCTGTGCATTACAGGACAAGCTGTAAGTCCATTTAAGCTCATGGGAAATCAGGTACAAGTATTGTCTACCACAGCCACTGTCTTTCCATTGATCAGTGAAACATACCCTCCTGACAGTACTTCCCCTGAAATACTTTTCATCTCTTGCCCACAACACCCACTAGTAAGAGGATAATATCTATAATCTTAATTTTTCAGATACTGATGATCTCTTCATTACATTTATTAATGCATGCTGCATCCCAAATTAAACATCACAATGAGTAAATCCAGACTTGAGATACACATCTGTCTGAGACTGGTTTCTGTAACGGGCTTGCCCAAACCCAGTTCTTTCCCAGAGGCTGCATCGTTTCCTGCACAACTCGTCGGGTTGAACACTCAAGTCTCGCAGTGCTTTTATGCATTTGCTGCTCCTCAGAACAGGTAAATGGAGAAATGGAAGGTTGCCTAAATATGCCCTCCTAGCCCCTCTTCAAGACCTGAGGAGGGGTTGTTTGCACGGGTTGGTTTCTGCCATGGCCTGAGAGAAGAGTTAACAGCACCAGGTTTGTCCTTGGGAGCCGGGTGGCAGAGGAGGCGTCGGGGACACCCAGCAGCTGGGCCAGTGCATGGCCACCAAGGGCAGGGACAGCCCCCTGGGCCTCCTGGGCACAGGGACAGCCCCCGGGGCCAGCACCCCAAAGGCCTTCCTCCGAAGGATGCTGGGCGGAGGGGCTGCGCGGGGGGGGCCCCGTCACCCCGGTGTCACAGTGCCAGCAGCCGGCAGTGCAGCAGTCACAATGCCCCGGGGCAGTATAAAAGGGGCAGCCTCCCGCGCCCCGCTGCCAGAGATGGCCCGGGGACCGACCGAAGACATGCGAGAGGACGTCCTTGAGGAGCCGGTGGAATTACTTGGCGGGGGCTGAGGGAGGAAGACTGGAGACTGGAACGGGCTGCTGGAGGGTCTCTACCGCAACACCATTTCTCAGCAGGGCCACGTTCAAAGCCCATCTGATGGATGGAAATCCTGCTTCAGCCTTCGGGGAACAGACGCAAGCCCCTCAGGAGATGAGAAGAACCACCGAGCCCCGGCGGCGCCCGAGGTTGCCGGTTGCCTTTTCAGCTGGATAAGCAGTGGCAAGACCATGGGAATGCCTTCTTGAGGAGCACTGCAGAGCTCACCATCCTCATCCCCTGCGGAGCCAGGGGCAGCAGCCGTAAGAAATGGGATGCAGAGATGTTGCCAGGGGCCGCAGTCCTTTGGAGCACCCGCTGGTGGCCCAAAGGCGCAGAAAGGTTTCTTGCCCCCAAGGCTGATCAGGCTGGGGGCGTTTGGCCACTTTCAGAAGCCCCCGAGACGGCTCCAGGTTGAGGGAGAACAGGGCTTGGGCATCTTCCGGCAGGCGTGACCAGCCTGTGGGACGAGGAGGCGGGTCTTGCTCATGTGCTCAGGGAATAGCCGATCGCCAGCTCTGGGGTCAGGAAGGAATTTTCCCCCGGGGCAGATTGGCACTGGTCCCCGGGGGTTTTTTGCCTTCCTCTGCAGCACTGAGCATGACCACTTGTCAGGGCTCCTCCGGTCCGTTGTGGCTAGGTTACTGCCTGCTGCTCGTGCACCGCGAAGATGGCCTCTCGTGCCCTGCAGCTGGGGGGAGGAAGGCTTTTTTTCCCCCACGGTGGCCTAGCAAGTGCCCCCGGGGGTTTTTTGCCTTCCTCTGCAGCACTGAGCACGGCTGCTTTGGGCCATTGTGGCTAGGTGCCCGCTGCTCATGCTCCACGAAGGTGGCCCTCGTGCCCCGCATCCGGGGGGAGGAAGCTTTCTGACTCCCGGGTGGGCTCCAAGGGATGCTCCCGGGGGTTGCTTCTTGTCCTCTGTAGCACTGAGCACAGCCCCTTGTCCGGGCTCCTCTGGGCCCTTTCGGCTAGCTCCTTGCCTGCTGCTCCTGCACCTCCAAGGCACCGCTCGTGCCCTGCCTCTCTCGGGCTCTCTTGTCCAGTGCCAGTCTGTAAACGGGAGCGAGCTCTGCTCTTCCCTTGGCTCCATTTCCCCAGGGCTTCTTGCTTCTGCAGAACAGCCTGTGCTCGGAAGGGCTCCAGGCTTGCTGCCCCATCAGGAGCTGCCGCTGTTCAGCTCTCCCGGCGTGCAACACAAGCGCAGGGCAGGTGTGAGAGCGCTTTTCAAGCATCACTGCCCAAGAAGCACAGCAGCGGAGCAAGTTCTGGAAGGCAAAAAAATATGCTTGTCATCGCTACGTGTCATACTTTGGAAAATACCCCACGGTACGACACACCTCTCCTGCTGCTGCTGCTGCTTCTTCTTCTGCGTGTGTGGTCAGTCCTGATCCTCATTCTTCACGTTCTCGCTCTTCAGGACACAGGGACCGCTTGGCCTGTATACTTGCTGCTACTTTCTGTAGCTCTGTGACTTGCCTTTGCCACTTTGCAAAGGATGTTTTTTCAGGCTCACCTGAAGAGCGCGTCAGCCTGCTCCTGGCTGCGCGTGCGTGTTGTGTTAATGCTTGTGAGCATCGGCTCTGAAACAGAGTCAGAAAAATAAAAATAACGTCCTGTTTCCACATGTAATCTTTGTGTTATGTGTCCTCAAAAGGGTTTTTTGGAGCTGAAACCCCCTGGCATTTCAGGGAAATAACAGTCTTGTCGTCATTCGACTCATGGTGAGTGCAGGCAATAAACGGAACAGAACAGAACAGAACAGAACCGTTATGCTGTGCTGTGCCCAGACTTCCGCATGAGAAGCTCGGACCTAGGTCGGAGGGCTCCATCCAGGAGAGCCGCTCTCTGCAGCGCAGGTGCCAGGCCCATCCAGGAGACAGGGGCAGGGACGGGCACACCTACAACATGGCTCAGGCAGGGACTGAAGGCCCCAGGCTGAGCTGAGACACGTCCCCTGGGCCCTTGGCAGGAGACGGGCAGGGTGGGGGTCCCAGGGGAGGCCGGGCCCAGCCATTGAGGCCTATGAGCACCCCCAGGACCCTGACGGAAGCAGACTTGCACGGCTCATACGCCCTCCTTTAGACAGGGATGGTTGGCCACCTTGGAGACAGAGTTTTGGGCCAGGTGGACCTTTGCTCTGGTGGAGTACTGTTGTTCTCAGGCTCGTGTGTTTTAGCATGTTTTTGCACAGGAAACGCGTCAGACGCTTCTAAAAATGAGTCCAAGGAGCAAAAATAAAACCCAGGGGTAATGAACAGGTATTGCTCACCTCCAAAAGGTTTGCAACCCTTTCGTTGAGGAGCATGTCCTGCTTCAGACTGAGGCCTTGATCTCTGAGCCTCACGAGTGTCAGAGATGCGGGGGGGTTGCCATCCTGTGGCAACCCAGCTAAACTGGATGAACACAGAAGACTTTCAAAAACCACACTTCACACTTGCTTTCTGCAGAGTTGTGCGGATGGTCCACTTATCTCGAGACGATCCACAGCTCTCACCCCCACCAGAAGGCACATGCCTCCTTCCCACAACGTGACAGAGCCAATGCCTAGGCTGGGACGTGGTTATGGGTGTTCGATGCCTTCTGCTAGTGCAGGGCTGGGTACACGTGTCACCAGAGGTTTCCTCAGCATGACAACTAAACACACCCCGTGTCCCCAGCTGCTCCTCAGAGGACGTGCCTTCCAGCCCCTTCACCAGCTTTGGTGCCCTCCTTGGGACACGTTCCAGTGTCTTCCCATCCTTTGTTAAACGGTGGGGCCCAGAACTGCGCACAATGTGAGGCTGTATCAGTGCTAAATACAGCTGGGTAATCACCCCTTTTGACCGGCTGGTTCCGCCGTGTTTGATGCACCCCAGGAGGTGGTTTGCCCTCTTGGCTGCCAGGGCACACACTGCTGACTCCTGTGGAGACTCCTGTCAACCAGCACCCCCAGACCCCTTTCTGCAGGGCTGCTCTCCAGCCACTCCTCTCCCAATTTAGACTTGTGTCCGGCGGCACTACTCCATCCCAGGTGCAGATTCCAGCATTTATTCTTGTCCAATTTCATGCTACTGATGATTGCCCACTGCTCCAATCTATCCCGATCCCTCTGCAAGGCCTCTTGTCCCTCGACAGAGTCAACAGCACCTCCCAGTTTAGTATCATCAGCAAGCTTGCTAAGGGTGCATTCAACTCCTGCATCCAGATCACTGATAAAAAGATTGAAGAGAACTGGCCCGAGAATTGAACCCTCTGAAGAACACCACCGGGGACTGGTCATCAGCCAGATGTAGCCCCATTCACTGTAACCCTTTGAGCCCTGCTGCTCAGCCAGTTCTTCACCCAGAGCACTGTGTACCTACTGATCCCACTGTCGGACAACCTGTCCAGAAGGGTGCTGTGAGGGACAGTATCAAAAGCCTCACTAAAAGCCAGAAAAAATACATCCACTGCCTTGCCTTCATCCACTAGGCGGGTGGCCTTATCATAGAAGGATATTAAATTAGTTAAACAGGACTTTCTCTTTGTGAACCCACGTTGGCTGTGCCTGATGATTGCGTTGTTCTTTGAATGCCTTTCAACAGTACCCAGTGTGATCTTCTCCATAATTTTGCCAGGTCCTGGGGGTAGACTAACAGGCCTGTAGTTCCCTGGATCTTCCCTCACACCCTTTTTGTAACTAGGAATAATGCTGGCTAGCTTCCAGTCAGTGGGGACCTACGCAGACTCCCAAGACCTTTGGTAGATGATTAAAAGGGGTCCTACTGTAACATCTGCTAGCTCCTTCAGTACTCTGGGATGAATCCCATCAGGCCACACAGGTGGATACAACTGGTCCCTTACAATTTCAGTGTCCACAAATGGAAAGGTACTGTTCCTGCAGTCGTGGTCCTCCAACTCAGAGGACCGGGTAGCACAAGGTAGCCTCATGGACATTAGCTTTGGTGCAGAGAGGGGGACAGCTAATAGGGGTGGTCTCCGGGCTGCAGGATTGGTTTCTGCCATGGCCTGAGAGAAGAGTTAACAGCACCAGGTTTGTCCTTGGGAGCCGGGTGGCAGAGGAGGCGTCGGGGACACCCAGCAGCTGGGCCAGTGCATGGCCACCAAGGGCAGGGACAGCCCCCTGGGCCTCCTGGGCACAGGGACAGCCCCCGGGGCCAGCACCCCAAAGGCCTTCCTCCGAAGGATGCTGGGCGGAGGGGCTGCGCGGGGGGGGCCCCGTCACCCCGGTGTCACAGTGCCAGCAGCCGGCAGTGCAGCAGTCACAATGCCCCGGGGCAGTATAAAAGGGGCAGCCTCCCGCGCCCCGCTGCCAGAGATGGCCCGGGGACCGACCGAAGACATGCGAGAGGACGTCCTTGAGGAGCCGGTGGAATTACTTGGCGGGGGCTGAGGGAGGAAGACTGGAGACTGGAACAGGCTGCTGGAGGGTCTCTACCGCAACACCATTTCTCAGCAGGGCCACGTTCAAAGCCCATCTGATGGATGGAAATCCTGCTTCAGCCTTCGGGGAACAGACGCAAGCCCCTCAGGAGATGAGAAGAACCACCGAGCCCCGGCGGCGCCCGAGGTTGCCAGTTGCCTTTTCAGCTGGATAAGCAGTGGCAAGACCATGGGAATGCCTTCTTGAGGAGCACTGCAGAGCTCACCATCCTCATCCCCTGCGGAGCCAGGGGCAGCAGCCGTAAGAAATGGGATGCAGAGATGTTGCCAGGGGCCGCAGTCCTTTGGAGCACCCGCTGGTGGCCCAAAGGCGCAGAAAGGTTTCTTGCCCCCAAGGCTGATCAGGCTGGGGGCGTTTGGCCACTTTCAGAAGCCCCCGAGACGGCTCCAGGTTGAGGGAGAACAGGGCTTGGGCATCTTCCGGCAGGCGTGACCAGCCTGTGGGACGAGGAGGCGGGTCTTGCTCATGTGCTCAGGGAATAGCCGATCGCCAGCTCTGGGGTCAGGAAGGAATTTTCCCCCGGGGCAGATTGGCACTGGTCCCCGGGGGTTTTTTGCCTTCCTCTGCAGCACTGAGCATGACCACTTGTCAGGGCTCCTCCGGTCCGTTGTGGCTAGGTTACTGCCTGCTGCTCGTGCACCGCGAAGATGGCCTCTCGTGCCCTGCAGCTGGGGGGAGGAAGGCTTTTTTTCCCCCACGGTGGCCTAGCAAGTGCCCCCGGGGGTTTTTTGCCTTCCTCTGCAGCACTGAGCACGGCTGCTTTGGGCCATTGTGGCTAGGTGCCCGCTGCTCATGCTCCACGAAGGTGGCCCTCGTGCCCCGCATCCGGGGGGAGGAAGCTTTCTGACTCCCGGGTGGGCTCCAAGGGATGCTCCCGGGGGTTGCTTCTTGTCCTCTGTAGCACTGAGCACAGCCCCTTGTCCGGGCTCCTCTGGGCCCTTTCGGCTAGCTCCTTGCCTGCTGCTCCTGCACCTCCAAGGCACCGCTCGTGCCCTGCCTCTCTCGGGCTCTCTTGTCCAGTGCCAGTCTGTAAACGGGAGCGAGCTCTGCTCTTCCCTTGGCTCCATTTCCCCAGGGCTTCTTGCTTCTGCAGAACAGCCTGTGCTCGGAAGGGCTCCAGGCTTGCTGCCCCATCAGGAGCTGCCGCTGTTCAGCTCTCCCGGCGTGCAACACAAGCGCAGGGCAGGTGTGAGAGCGCTTTTCAAGCATCACTGCCCAAGAAGCACAGCAGCGGAGCAAGTTCTGGAAGGCAAAAAAATATGCTTGTCATCGCTACGTGTCATACTTTGGAAAATACCCCACGGTACGACACACCTCTCCTGCTGCTGCTGCTGCTTCTTCTTCTGCGTGTGTGGTCAGTCCTGATCCTCATTCTTCACGTTCTCGCTCTTCAGGACACAGGGACCGCTTGGCCTGTATACTTGCTGCTACTTTCTGTAGCTCTGTGACTTGCCTTTGCCACTTTGCAAAGGATGTTTTTTCAGGCTCACCTGAAGAGCGCGTCAGCCTGCTCCTGGCTGCGCGTGCGTGTTGTGTTAATGCTTGTGAGCATCGGCTCTGAAACAGAGTCAGAAAAATAAAAATAACGTCCTGTTTCCACATGTAATCTTTGTGTTATGTGTCCTCAAAAGGGTTTTTTGGAGCTGAAACCCCCTGGCATTTCAGGGAAATAACAGTCTCGTCGTCATTCGACTCATGGTGAGTGCAGGCAATAAACGGAACAGAACAGAACAGAACAGAACCGTTATGCTGTGCTGTGCCCAGACTTCCGCATGAGAAGCTCGGACCTAGGTCGGAGGGCTCCATCCAGGAGAGCCGCTCTCTGCAGCGCAGGTGCCAGGCCCATCCAGGAGACAGGGGCAGGGACGGGCACACCTACAACATGGCTCAGGCAGGGACTGAAGGCCCCAGGCTGAGCTGAGACACGTCCCCTGGGCCCTTGGCAGGAGACGGGCAGGGTGGGGGTCCCAGGGGAGGCCGGGCCCAGCCATTGAGGCCTATGAGCACCCCCAGGACCCTGACGGAAGCAGACTTGCACGGCTCATACGCCCTCCTTTAGACAGGGATGGTTGGCCACCTTGGAGACAGAGTTTTGGGCCAGGTGGACCTTTGCTCTGGTGGAGTACTGTTGTTCTCAGGCTCGTGTGTTTTAGCATGTTTTTGCACAGGAAACGCGTCAGACGCTTCTAAAAATGAGTCCAAGGAGCAAAAATAAAACCCAGGGGTAATGAACAGGTATTGCTCACCTCCAAAAGGTTTGCAACCCTTTCGTTGAGGAGCATGTCCTGCTTCAGACTGAGGCCTTGATCTCTGAGCCTCACGAGTGTCAGAGATGCGGGGGGGTTGCCATCCTGTGGCAACCCAGCTAAACTGGATGAACACAGAAGACTTTCAAAAACCACACTTCACACTTGCTTTCTGCAGAGTTGTGCGGATGGTCCACTTATCTCGAGACGATCCACAGCTCTCACCCCCACCAGAAGGCACATGCCTCCTTCCCACAACGTGACAGAGCCAATGCCTAGGCTGGGACGTGGTTATGGGTGTTCGATGCCTTCTGCTAGTGCAGGGCTGGGTACACGTGTCACCAGAGGTTTCCTCAGCATGACAACTAAACACACCCCGTGTCCCCAGCTGCTCCTCAGAGGACGTGCCTTCCAGCCCCTTCACCAGCTTTGGTGCCCTCCTTGGGACACGTTCCAGTGTCTTCCCATCCTTTGTTAAACGGTGGGGCCCAGAACTGCGCACAATGTGAGGCTGTATCAGTGCTAAATACAGCTGGGTAATCACCCCTTTTGACCGGCTGGTTCCGCCGTGTTTGATGCACCCCAGGAGGTGGTTTGCCCTCTTGGCTGCCAGGGCACACACTGCTGACTCCTGTGGAGACTCCTGTCAACCAGCACCCCCAGACCCCTTTCTGCAGGGCTGCTCTCCAGCCACTCCTCTCCCAATTTAGACTTGTGTCCGGCGGCACTACTCCATCCCAGGTGCAGATTCCAGCATTTATTCTTGTCCAATTTCATGCTACTGATGATTGCCCACTGCTCCAATCTATCCCGATCCCTCTGCAAGGCCTCTTGTCCCTCGACAGAGTCAACAGCACCTCCCAGTTTAGTATCATCAGCAAGCTTGCTAAGGGTGCATTCAACTCCTGCATCCAGATCACTGATAAAAAGATTGAAGAGAACTGGCCCGAGAATTGAACCCTCTGAAGAACACCACCGGGGACTGGTCATCAGCCAGATGTAGCCCCATTCACTGTAACCCTTTGAGCCCTGCTGCTCAGCCAGTTCTTCACCCAGAGCACTGTGTACCTACTGATCCCACTGTCGGACAACCTGTCCAGAAGGGTGCTGTGAGGGACAGTATCAAAAGCCTCACTAAAAGCCAGAAAAAATACATCCACTGCCTTGCCTTCATCCACTAGGCGGGTGGCCTTATCATAGAAGGATATTAAATTAGTTAAACAGGACTTTCTCTTTGTGAACCCACGTTGGCTGTGCCTGATGATTGCGTTGTTCTTTGAATGCCTTTCAACAGTACCCAGTGTGATCTTCTCCATAATTTTGCCAGGTCCTGGGGGTAGACTAACAGGCCTGTAGTTCCCTGGATCTTCCCTCACACCCTTTTTGTAACTAGGAATAATGCTGGCTAGCTTCCAGTCAGTGGGGACCTACGCAGACTCCCAAGACCTTTGGTAGATGATTAAAAGGGGTCCTACTGTAACATCTGCTAGCTCCTTCAGTACTCTGGGATGAATCCCATCAGGCCACACAGGTGGATACAACTGGTCCCTTACAATTTCAGTGTCCACAAATGGAAAGGTACTGTTCCTGCAGTCGTGGTCCTCCAACTCAGAGGACCGGGTAGCACAAGGTAGCCTCATGGACATTAGCTTTGGTGCAGAGAGGGGGACAGCTAATAGGGGTGGTCTCCGGGCTGCAGGATTGGTTTCTGCCATGGCCTGAGAGAAGAGTTAACAGCACCAGGTTTGTCCTTGGGAGCCGGGTGGCAGAGGAGGCGTCGGGGACACCCAGCAGCTGGGCCAGTGCATGGCCACCAAGGGCAGGGACAGCCCCCTGGGCCTCCTGGGCACAGGGACAGCCCCCGGGGCCAGCACCCCAAAGGCCTTCCTCCGAAGGATGCTGGGCGGAGGGGCTGCGCGGGGGGGGCCCCGTCACCCCGGTGTCACAGTGCCAGCAGCCGGCAGTGCAGCAGTCACAATGCCCCGGGGCAGTATAAAAGGGGCAGCCTCCCGCGCCCCGCTGCCAGAGATGGCCCGGGGACCGACCGAAGACATGCGAGAGGACGTCCTTGAGGAGCCGGTGGAATTACTTGGCGGGGGCTGAGGGAGGAAGACTGGAGACTGGAACAGGCTGCTGGAGGGTCTCTACCGCAACACCATTTCTCAGCAGGGCCACGTTCAAAGCCCATCTGATGGATGGAAATCCTGCTTCAGCCTTCGGGGAACAGACGCAAGCCCCTCAGGAGATGAGAAGAACCACCGAGCCCCGGCGGCGCCCGAGGTTGCCGGTTGCCTTTTCAGCTGGATAAGCAGTGGCAAGACCATGGGAATGCCTTCTTGAGGAGCACTGCAGAGCTCACCATCCTCATCCCCTGCGGAGCCAGGGGCAGCAGCCGTAAGAAATGGGATGCAGAGATGTTGCCAGGGGCCGCAGTCCTTTGGAGCACCCGCTGGTGGCCCAAAGGCGCAGAAAGGTTTCTTGCCCCCAAGGCTGATCAGGCTGGGGGCGTTTGGCCACTTTCAGAAGCCCCCGAGACGGCTCCAGGTTGAGGGAGAACAGGGCTTGGGCATCTTCCGGCAGGCGTGACCAGCCTGTGGGACGAGGAGGCGGGTCTTGCTCATGTGCTCAGGGAATAGCCGATCGCCAGCTCTGGGGTCAGGAAGGAATTTTCCCCCGGGGCAGATTGGCACTGGTCCCCGGGGGTTTTTTGCCTTCCTCTGCAGCACTGAGCATGACCACTTGTCAGGGCTCCTCCGGTCCGTTGTGGCTAGGTTACTGCCTGCTGCTCGTGCACCGCGAAGATGGCCTCTCGTGCCCTGCAGCTGGGGGGAGGAAGGCTTTTTTTCCCCCACGGTGGCCTAGCAAGTGCCCCCGGGGGTTTTTTGCCTTCCTCTGCAGCACTGAGCACGGCTGCTTTGGGCCATTGTGGCTAGGTGCCCGCTGCTCATGCTCCACGAAGGTGGCCCTCGTGCCCCGCATCCGGGGGGAGGAAGCTTTCTGACTCCCGGGTGGGCTCCAAGGGATGCTCCCGGGGGTTGCTTCTTGTCCTCTGTAGCACTGAGCACAGCCCCTTGTCCGGGCTCCTCTGGGCCCTTTCGGCTAGCTCCTTGCCTGCTGCTCCTGCACCTCCAAGGCACCGCTCGTGCCCTGCCTCTCTCGGGCTCTCTTGTCCAGTGCCAGTCTGTAAACGGGAGCGAGCTCTGCTCTTCCCTTGGCTCCATTTCCCCAGGGCTTCTTGCTTCTGCAGAACAGCCTGTGCTCGGAAGGGCTCCAGGCTTGCTGCCCCATCAGGAGCTGCCGCTGTTCAGCTCTCCCGGCGTGCAACACAAGCGCAGGGCAGGTGTGAGAGCGCTTTTCAAGCATCACTGCCCAAGAAGCACAGCAGCGGAGCAAGTTCTGGAAGGCAAAAAAATATGCTTGTCATCGCTACGTGTCATACTTTGGAAAATACCCCACGGTACGACACACCTCTCCTGCTGCTGCTGCTGCTTCTTCTTCTGCGTGTGTGGTCAGTCCTGATCCTCATTCTTCACGTTCTCGCTCTTCAGGACACAGGGACCGCTTGGCCTGTATACTTGCTGCTACTTTCTGTAGCTCTGTGACTTGCCTTTGCCACTTTGCAAAGGATGTTTTTTCAGGCTCACCTGAAGAGCGCGTCAGCCTGCTCCTGGCTGCGCGTGCGTGTTGTGTTAATGCTTGTGAGCATCGGCTCTGAAACAGAGTCAGAAAAATAAAAATAACGTCCTGTTTCCACATGTAATCTTTGTGTTATGTGTCCTCAAAAGGGTTTTTTGGAGCTGAAACCCCCTGGCATTTCAGGGAAATAACAGTCTCGTCGTCATTCGACTCATGGTGAGTGCAGGCAATAAACGGAACAGAACAGAACAGAACAGAACCGTTATGCTGTGCTGTGCCCAGAGTTCCGCATGAGAAGCTCGGACCTAGGTCGGAGGGCTCCATCCAGGAGAGCCGCTCTCTGCAGCGCAGGTGCCAGGCCCATCCAGGAGACAGGGGCAGGGACGGGCACACCTACAACATGGCTCAGGCAGGGACTGAAGGCCCCAGGCTGAGCTGAGACACGTCCCCTGGGCCCTTGGCAGGAGACGGGCAGGGTGGGGGTCCCAGGGGAGGCCGGGCCCAGCCATTGAGGCCTATGAGCACCCCCAGGACCCTGACGGAAGCAGACTTGCACGGCTCATACGCCCTCCTTTAGACAGGGATGGTTGGCCACCTTGGAGACAGAGTTTTGGGCCAGGTGGACCTTTGCTCTGGTGGAGTACTGTTGTTCTCAGGCTCGTGTGTTTTAGCATGTTTTTGCACAGGAAACGCGTCAGACGCTTCTAAAAATGAGTCCAAGGAGCAAAAATAAAACCCAGGGGTAATGAACAGGTATTGCTCACCTCCAAAAGGTTTGCAACCCTTTCGTTGAGGAGCATGTCCTGCTTCAGACTGAGGCCTTGATCTCTGAGCCTCACGAGTGTCAGAGATGCGGGGGGGTTGCCATCCTGTGGCAACCCAGCTAAACTGGATGAACACAGAAGACTTTCAAAAACCACACTTCACACTTGCTTTCTGCAGAGTTGTGCGGATGGTCCACTTATCTCGAGACGATCCACAGCTCTCACCCCCACCAGAAGGCACATGCCTCCTTCCCACAACGTGACAGAGCCAATGCCTAGGCTGGGACGTGGTTATGGGTGTTCGATGCCTTCTGCTAGTGCAGGGCTGGGTACACGTGTCACCAGAGGTTTCCTCAGCATGACAACTAAACACACCCCGTGTCCCCAGCTGCTCCTCAGAGGACGTGCCTTCCAGCCCCTTCACCAGCTTTGGTGCCCTCCTTGGGACACGTTCCAGTGTCTTCCCATCCTTTGTTAAACGGTGGGGCCCAGAACTGCGCACAATGTGAGGCTGTATCAGTGCTAAATACAGCTGGGTAATCACCCCTTTTGACCGGCTGGTTCCGCCGTGTTTGATGCACCCCAGGAGGTGGTTTGCCCTCTTGGCTGCCAGGGCACACACTGCTGACTCCTGTGGAGACTCCTGTCAACCAGCACCCCCAGACCCCTTTCTGCAGGGCTGCTCTCCAGCCACTCCTCTCCCAATTTAGACTTGTGTCCGGCGGCACTACTCCATCCCAGGTGCAGATTCCAGCATTTATTCTTGTCCAATTTCATGCTACTGATGATTGCCCACTGCTCCAATCTATCCCGATCCCTCTGCAAGGCCTCTTGTCCCTCGACAGAGTCAACAGCACCTCCCAGTTTAGTATCATCAGCAAGCTTGCTAAGGGTGCATTCAACTCCTGCATCCAGATCACTGATAAAAAGATTGAAGAGAACTGGCCCGAGAATTGAACCCTCTGAAGAACACCACCGGGGACTGGTCATCAGCCAGATGTAGCCCCATTCACTGTAACCCTTTGAGCCCTGCTGCTCAGCCAGTTCTTCACCCAGAGCACTGTGTACCTACTGATCCCACTGTCGGACAACCTGTCCAGAAGGGTGCTGTGAGGGACAGTATCAAAAGCCTCACTAAAAGCCAGAAAAAATACATCCACTGCCTTGCCTTCATCCACTAGGCGGGTGGCCTTATCATAGAAGGATATTAAATTAGTTAAACAGGACTTTCTCTTTGTGAACCCACGTTGGCTGTGCCTGATGATTGCGTTGTTCTTTGAATGCCTTTCAACAGTACCCAGTGTGATCTTCTCCATAATTTTGCCAGGTCCTGGGGGTAGACTAACAGGCCTGTAGTTCCCTGGATCTTCCCTCACACCCTTTTTGTAACTAGGAATAATGCTGGCTAGCTTCCAGTCAGTGGGGACCTACGCAGACTCCCAAGACCTTTGGTAGATGATTAAAAGGGGTCCTACTGTAACATCTGCTAGCTCCTTCAGTACTCTGGGATGAATCCCATCAGGCCACACAGGTGGATACAACTGGTCCCTTACAATTTCAGTGTCCACAAATGGAAAGGTACTGTTCCTGCAGTCGTGGTCCTCCAACTCAGAGGACCGGGTAGCACAAGGTAGCCTCATGGACATTAGCTTTGGTGCAGAGAGGGGGACAGCTAATAGGGGTGGTCTCCGGGCTGCAGGATTGGTTTCTGCCATGGCCTGAGAGAAGAGTTAACAGCACCAGGTTTGTCCTTGGGAGCCGGGTGGCAGAGGAGGCGTCGGGGACACCCAGCAGCTGGGCCAGTGCATGGCCACCAAGGGCAGGGACAGCCCCCTGGGCCTCCTGGGCACAGGGACAGCCCCCGGGGCCAGCACCCCAAAGGCCTTCCTCCGAAGGATGCTGGGCGGAGGGGCTGCGCGGGGGGGGCCCCGTCACCCCGGTGTCACAGTGCCAGCAGCCGGCAGTGCAGCAGTCACAATGCCCCGGGGCAGTATAAAAGGGGCAGCCTCCCGCGCCCCGCTGCCAGAGATGGCCCGGGGACCGACCGAAGACATGCGAGAGGACGTCCTTGAGGAGCCGGTGGAATTACTTGGCGGGGGCTGAGGGAGGAAGACTGGAGACTGGAACAGGCTGTTGGAGGGTCTCTACCGCAACACCATTTCTCAGCAGGGCCACGTTCAAAGCCCATCTGATGGATGGAAATCCTGCTTCAGCCTTCGGGGAACAGACGCAAGCCCCTCAGGAGATGAGAAGAACCACCGAGCCCCGGCGGCGCCCGAGGTTGCCGGTTGCCTTTTCAGCTGGATAAGCAGTGGCAAGACCATGGGAATGCCTTCTTGAGGAGCACTGCAGAGCTCACCATCCTCATCCCCTGCGGAGCCAGGGGCAGCAGCCGTAAGAAATGGGATGCAGAGATGTTGCCAGGGGCCGCAGTCCTTTGGAGCACCCGCTGGTGGCCCAAAGGCGCAGAAAGGTTTCTTGCCCCCAAGGCTGATCAGGCTGGGGGCGTTTGGCCACTTTCAGAAGCCCCCGAGACGGCTCCAGGTTGAGGGAGAACAGGGCTTGGGCATCTTCCGGCAGGCGTGACCAGCCTGTGGGACGAGGAGGCGGGTCTTGCTCATGTGCTCAGGGAATAGCCGATCGCCAGCTCTGGGGTCAGGAAGGAATTTTCCCCCGGGGCAGATTGGCACTGGTCCCCGGGGGTTTTTTGCCTTCCTCTGCAGCACTGAGCATGACCACTTGTCAGGGCTCCTCCGGTCCGTTGTGGCTAGGTTACTGCCTGCTGCTCGTGCACCGCGAAGATGGCCTCTCGTGCCCTGCAGCTGGGGGGAGGAAGGCTTTTTTTCCCCCACGGTGGCCTAGCAAGTGCCCCCGGGGGTTTTTTGCCTTCCTCTGCAGCACTGAGCACGGCTGCTTTGGGCCATTGTGGCTAGGTGCCCGCTGCTCATGCTCCACGAAGGTGGCCCTCGTGCCCCGCATCCGGGGGGAGGAAGCTTTCTGACTCCCGGGTGGGCTCCAAGGGATGCTCCCGGGGGTTGCTTCTTGTCCTCTGTAGCACTGAGCACAGCCCCTTGTCCGGGCTCCTCTGGGCCCTTTCGGCTAGCTCCTTGCCTGCTGCTCCTGCACCTCCAAGGCACCGCTCGTGCCCTGCCTCTCTCGGGCTCTCTTGTCCAGTGCCAGTCTGTAAACGGGAGCGAGCTCTGCTCTTCCCTTGGCTCCATTTCCCCAGGGCTTCTTGCTTCTGCAGAACAGCCTGTGCTCGGAAGGGCTCCAGGCTTGCTGCCCCATCAGGAGCTGCCGCTGTTCAGCTCTCCCGGCGTGCAACACAAGCGCAGGGCAGGTGTGAGAGCGCTTTTCAAGCATCACTGCCCAAGAAGCACAGCAGCGGAGCAAGTTCTGGAAGGCAAAAAAATATGCTTGTCATCGCTACGTGTCATACTTTGGAAAATACCCCACGGTACGACACACCTCTCCTGCTGCTGCTGCTGCTTCTTCTTCTGCGTGTGTGGTCAGTCCTGATCCTCATTCTTCACGTTCTCGCTCTTCAGGACACAGGGACCGCTTGGCCTGTATACTTGCTGCTACTTTCTGTAGCTCTGTGACTTGCCTTTGCCACTTTGCAAAGGATGTTTTTTCAGGCTCACCTGAAGAGCGCGTCAGCCTGCTCCTGGCTGCGCGTGCGTGTTGTGTTAATGCTTGTGAGCATCGGCTCTGAAACAGAGTCAGAAAAATAAAAATAACGTCCTGTTTCCACATGTAATCTTTGTGTTATGTGTCCTCAAAAGGGTTTTTTGGAGCTGAAACCCCCTGGCATTTCAGGGAAATAACAGTCTCGTCGTCATTCGACTCATGGTGAGTGCAGGCAATAAACGGAACAGAACAGAACAGAACAGAACCGTTATGCTGTGCTGTGCCCAGACTTCCGCATGAGAAGCTCGGACCTAGGTCGGAGGGCTCCATCCAGGAGAGCCGCTCTCTGCAGCGCAGGTGCCAGGCCCATCCAGGAGACAGGGGCAGGGACGGGCACACCTACAACATGGCTCAGGCAGGGACTGAAGGCCCCAGGCTGAGCTGAGACACGTCCCCTGGGCCCTTGGCAGGAGACGGGCAGGGTGGGGGTCCCAGGGGAGGCCGGGCCCAGCCATTGAGGCCTATGAGCACCCCCAGGACCCTGACGGAAGCAGACTTGCACGGCTCATACGCCCTCCTTTAGACAGGGATGGTTGGCCACCTTGGAGACAGAGTTTTGGGCCAGGTGGACCTTTGCTCTGGTGGAGTACTGTTGTTCTCAGGCTCGTGTGTTTTAGCATGTTTTTGCACAGGAAACGCGTCAGACGCTTCTAAAAATGAGTCCAAGGAGCAAAAATAAAACCCAGGGGTAATGAACAGGTATTGCTCACCTCCAAAAGGTTTGCAACCCTTTCGTTGAGGAGCATGTCCTGCTTCAGACTGAGGCCTTGATCTCTGAGCCTCACGAGTGTCAGAGATGCGGGGGGGTTGCCATCCTGTGGCAACCCAGCTAAACTGGATGAACACAGAAGACTTTCAAAAACCACACTTCACACTTGCTTTCTGCAGAGTTGTGCGGATGGTCCACTTATCTCGAGACGATCCACAGCTCTCACCCCCACCAGAAGGCACATGCCTCCTTCCCACAACGTGACAGAGCCAATGCCTAGGCTGGGACGTGGTTATGGGTGTTCGATGCCTTCTGCTAGTGCAGGGCTGGGTACACGTGTCACCAGAGGTTTCCTCAGCATGACAACTAAACACACCCCGTGTCCCCAGCTGCTCCTCAGAGGACGTGCCTTCCAGCCCCTTCACCAGCTTTGGTGCCCTCCTTGGGACACGTTCCAGTGTCTTCCCATCCTTTGTTAAACGGTGGGGCCCAGAACTGCGCACAATGTGAGGCTGTATCAGTGCTAAATACAGCTGGGTAATCACCCCTTTTGACCGGCTGGTTCCGCCGTGTTTGATGCACCCCAGGAGGTGGTTTGCCCTCTTGGCTGCCAGGGCACACACTGCTGACTCCTGTGGAGACTCCTGTCAACCAGCACCCCCAGACCCCTTTCTGCAGGGCTGCTCTCCAGCCACTCCTCTCCCAATTTAGACTTGTGTCCGGCGGCACTACTCCATCCCAGGTGCAGATTCCAGCATTTATTCTTGTCCAATTTCATGCTACTGATGATTGCCCACTGCTCCAATCTATCCCGATCCCTCTGCAAGGCCTCTTGTCCCTCGACAGAGTCAACAGCACCTCCCAGTTTAGTATCATCAGCAAGCTTGCTAAGGGTGCATTCAACTCCTGCATCCAGATCACTGATAAAAAGATTGAAGAGAACTGGCCCGAGAATTGAACCCTCTGAAGAACACCACCGGGGACTGGTCATCAGCCAGATGTAGCCCCATTCACTGTAACCCTTTGAGCCCTGCTGCTCAGCCAGTTCTTCACCCAGAGCACTGTGTACCTACTGATCCCACTGTCGGACAACCTGTCCAGAAGGGTGCTGTGAGGGACAGTATCAAAAGCCTCACTAAAAGCCAGAAAAAATACATCCACTGCCTTGCCTTCATCCACTAGGCGGGTGGCCTTATCATAGAAGGATATTAAATTAGTTAAACAGGACTTTCTCTTTGTGAACCCACGTTGGCTGTGCCTGATGATTGCGTTGTTCTTTGAATGCCTTTCAACAGTACCCAGTGTGATCTTCTCCATAATTTTGCCAGGTCCTGGGGGTAGACTAACAGGCCTGTAGTTCCCTGGATCTTCCCTCACACCCTTTTTGTAACTAGGAATAATGCTGGCTAGCTTCCAGTCAGTGGGGACCTACGCAGACTCCCAAGACCTTTGGTAGATGATTAAAAGGGGTCCTACTGTAACATCTGCTAGCTCCTTCAGTACTCTGGGATGAATCCCATCAGGCCACACAGGTGGATACAACTGGTCCCTTACAATTTCAGTGTCCACAAATGGAAAGGTACTGTTCCTGCAGTCGTGGTCCTCCAACTCAGAGGACCGGGTAGCACAAGGTAGCCTCATGGACATTAGCTTTGGTGCAGAGAGGGGGACAGCTAATAGGGGTGGTCTCCGGGCTGCAGGATTGGTTTCTGCCATGGCCTGAGAGAAGAGTTAACAGCACCAGGTTTGTCCTTGGGAGCCGGGTGGCAGAGGAGGCGTCGGGGACACCCAGCAGCTGGGCCAGTGCATGGCCACCAAGGGCAGGGACAGCCCCCTGGGCCTCCTGGGCACAGGGACAGCCCCCGGGGCCAGCACCCCAAAGGCCTTCCTCCGAAGGATGCTGGGCGGAGGGGCTGCGCGGGGGGGGCCCCGTCACCCCGGTGTCACAGTGCCAGCAGCCGGCAGTGCAGCAGTCACAATGCCCCGGGGCAGTATAAAAGGGGCAGCCTCCCGCGCCCCGCTGCCAGAGATGGCCCGGGGACCGACCGAAGACATGCGAGAGGACGTCCTTGAGGAGCCGGTGGAATTACTTGGCGGGGGCTGAGGGAGGAAGACTGGAGACTGGAACAGGCTGTTGGAGGGTCTCTACCGCAACACCATTTCTCAGCAGGGCCACGTTCAAAGCCCATCTGATGGATGGAAATCCTGCTTCAGCCTTCGGGGAACAGACGCAAGCCCCTCAGGAGATGAGAAGAACCACCGAGCCCCGGCGGCGCCCGAGGTTGCCGGTTGCCTTTTCAGCTGGATAAGCAGTGGCAAGACCATGGGAATGCCTTCTTGAGGAGCACTGCAGAGCTCACCATCCTCATCCCCTGCGGAGCCAGGGGCAGCAGCCGTAAGAAATGGGATGCAGAGATGTTGCCAGGGGCCGCAGTCCTTTGGAGCACCCGCTGGTGGCCCAAAGGCGCAGAAAGGTTTCTTGCCCCCAAGGCTGATCAGGCTGGGGGCGTTTGGCCACTTTCAGAAGCCCCCGAGACGGCTCCAGGTTGAGGGAGAACAGGGCTTGGGCATCTTCCGGCAGGCGTGACCAGCCTGTGGGACGAGGAGGCGGGTCTTGCTCATGTGCTCAGGGAATAGCCGATCGCCAGCTCTGGGGTCAGGAAGGAATTTTCCCCCGGGGCAGATTGGCACTGGTCCCCGGGGGTTTTTTGCCTTCCTCTGCAGCACTGAGCATGACCACTTGTCAGGGCTCCTCCGGTCCGTTGTGGCTAGGTTACTGCCTGCTGCTCGTGCACCGCGAAGATGGCCTCTCGTGCCCTGCAGCTGGGGGGAGGAAGGCTTTTTTTCCCCCACGGTGGCCTAGCAAGTGCCCCCGGGGGTTTTTTGCCTTCCTCTGCAGCACTGAGCACGGCTGCTTTGGGCCATTGTGGCTAGGTGCCCGCTGCTCATGCTCCACGAAGGTGGCCCTCGTGCCCCGCATCCGGGGGGAGGAAGCTTTCTGACTCCCGGGTGGGCTCCAAGGGATGCTCCCGGGGGTTGCTTCTTGTCCTCTGTAGCACTGAGCACAGCCCCTTGTCCGGGCTCCTCTGGGCCCTTTCGGCTAGCTCCTTGCCTGCTGCTCCTGCACCTCCAAGGCACCGCTCGTGCCCTGCCTCTCTCGGGCTCTCTTGTCCAGTGCCAGTCTGTAAACGGGAGCGAGCTCTGCTCTTCCCTTGGCTCCATTTCCCCAGGGCTTCTTGCTTCTGCAGAACAGCCTGTGCTCGGAAGGGCTCCAGGCTTGCTGCCCCATCAGGAGCTGCCGCTGTTCAGCTCTCCCGGCGTGCAACACAAGCGCAGGGCAGGTGTGAGAGCGCTTTTCAAGCATCACTGCCCAAGAAGCACAGCAGCGGAGCAAGTTCTGGAAGGCAAAAAAATATGCTTGTCATCGCTACGTGTCATACTTTGGAAAATACCCCACGGTACGACACACCTCTCCTGCTGCTGCTGCTGCTTCTTCTTCTGCGTGTGTGGTCAGTCCTGATCCTCATTCTTCACGTTCTCGCTCTTCAGGACACAGGGACCGCTTGGCCTGTATACTTGCTGCTACTTTCTGTAGCTCTGTGACTTGCCTTTGCCACTTTGCAAAGGATGTTTTTTCAGGCTCACCTGAAGAGCGCGTCAGCCTGCTCCTGGCTGCGCGTGCGTGTTGTGTTAATGCTTGTGAGCATCGGCTCTGAAACAGAGTCAGAAAAATAAAAATAACGTCCTGTTTCCACATGTAATCTTTGTGTTATGTGTCCTCAAAAGGGTTTTTTGGAGCTGAAACCCCCTGGCATTTCAGGGAAATAACAGTCTCGTCGTCATTCGACTCATGGTGAGTGCAGGCAATAAACGGAACAGAACAGAACAGAACAGAACCGTTATGCTGTGCTGTGCCCAGACTTCCGCATGAGAAGCTCGGACCTAGGTCGGAGGGCTCCATCCAGGAGAGCCGCTCTCTGCAGCGCAGGTGCCAGGCCCATCCAGGAGACAGGGGCAGGGACGGGCACACCTACAACATGGCTCAGGCAGGGACTGAAGGCCCCAGGCTGAGCTGAGACACGTCCCCTGGGCCCTTGGCAGGAGACGGGCAGGGTGGGGGTCCCAGGGGAGGCCGGGCCCAGCCATTGAGGCCTATGAGCACCCCCAGGACCCTGACGGAAGCAGACTTGCACGGCTCATACGCCCTCCTTTAGACAGGGATGGTTGGCCACCTTGGAGACAGAGTTTTGGGCCAGGTGGACCTTTGCTCTGGTGGAGTACTGTTGTTCTCAGGCTCGTGTGTTTTAGCATGTTTTTGCACAGGAAACGCGTCAGACGCTTCTAAAAATGAGTCCAAGGAGCAAAAATAAAACCCAGGGGTAATGAACAGGTATTGCTCACCTCCAAAAGGTTTGCAACCCTTTCGTTGAGGAGCATGTCCTGCTTCAGACTGAGGCCTTGATCTCTGAGCCTCACGAGTGTCAGAGATGCGGGGGGGTTGCCATCCTGTGGCAACCCAGCTAAACTGGATGAACACAGAAGACTTTCAAAAACCACACTTCACACTTGCTTTCTGCAGAGTTGTGCGGATGGTCCACTTATCTCGAGACGATCCACAGCTCTCACCCCCACCAGAAGGCACATGCCTCCTTCCCACAACGTGACAGAGCCAATGCCTAGGCTGGGACGTGGTTATGGGTGTTCGATGCCTTCTGCTAGTGCAGGGCTGGGTACACGTGTCACCAGAGGTTTCCTCAGCATGACAACTAAACACACCCCGTGTCCCCAGCTGCTCCTCAGAGGACGTGCCTTCCAGCCCCTTCACCAGCTTTGGTGCCCTCCTTGGGACACGTTCCAGTGTCTTCCCATCCTTTGTTAAACGGTGGGGCCCAGAACTGCGCACAATGTGAGGCTGTATCAGTGCTAAATACAGCTGGGTAATCACCCCTTTTGACCGGCTGGTTCCGCCGTGTTTGATGCACCCCAGGAGGTGGTTTGCCCTCTTGGCTGCCAGGGCACACACTGCTGACTCCTGTGGAGACTCCTGTCAACCAGCACCCCCAGACCCCTTTCTGCAGGGCTGCTCTCCAGCCACTCCTCTCCCAATTTAGACTTGTGTCCGGCGGCACTACTCCATCCCAGGTGCAGATTCCAGCATTTATTCTTGTCCAATTTCATGCTACTGATGATTGCCCACTGCTCCAATCTATCCCGATCCCTCTGCAAGGCCTCTTGTCCCTCGACAGAGTCAACAGCACCTCCCAGTTTAGTATCATCAGCAAGCTTGCTAAGGGTGCATTCAACTCCTGCATCCAGATCACTGATAAAAAGATTGAAGAGAACTGGCCCGAGAATTGAACCCTCTGAAGAACACCACCGGGGACTGGTCATCAGCCAGATGTAGCCCCATTCACTGTAACCCTTTGAGCCCTGCTGCTCAGCCAGTTCTTCACCCAGAGCACTGTGTACCTACTGATCCCACTGTCGGACAACCTGTCCAGAAGGGTGCTGTGAGGGACAGTATCAAAAGCCTCACTAAAAGCCAGAAAAAATACATCCACTGCCTTGCCTTCATCCACTAGGCGGGTGGCCTTATCATAGAAGGATATTAAATTAGTTAAACAGGACTTTCTCTTTGTGAACCCACGTTGGCTGTGCCTGATGATTGCGTTGTTCTTTGAATGCCTTTCAACAGTACCCAGTGTGATCTTCTCCATAATTTTGCCAGGTCCTGGGGGTAGACTAACAGGCCTGTAGTTCCCTGGATCTTCCCTCACACCCTTTTTGTAACTAGGAATAATGCTGGCTAGCTTCCAGTCAGTGGGGACCTACGCAGACTCCCAAGACCTTTGGTAGATGATTAAAAGGGGTCCTACTGTAACATCTGCTAGCTCCTTCAGTACTCTGGGATGAATCCCATCAGGCCACACAGGTGGATACAACTGGTCCCTTACAATTTCAGTGTCCACAAATGGAAAGGTACTGTTCCTGCAGTCGTGGTCCTC
Organism: Astur gentilis; assembly: GCF_929443795.1. Classification (NCBI taxonomy): domain Eukaryota; kingdom Metazoa; phylum Chordata; class Aves; order Accipitriformes; family Accipitridae; genus Astur; species Astur gentilis. Next base: position 5,763,831 of record NC_064893.1, on the reverse strand, counting down.
CAACTCAGAGGACCGGGTAGCACAAGGTAGCCTCATGGACATTAGCTTTGGTGCAGAGAGGGGGACAGCTAATAGGGGTGGTCTCCGGGCTGCAGGATTGGTTTCTGCCATGGCCTGAGAGAAGAGTTAACAGCACCAGGTTTGTCCTTGGGAGCCGGGTGGCAGAGGAGGCGTCGGGGACACCCAGCAGCTGGGCCAGTGCATGGCCACCAAGGGCAGGGACAGCCCCCTGGGCCTCCTGGGCACAGGGACAGCCCCCGGGGCCAGCACCCCAAAGGCCTTCCTCCGAAGGATGCTGGGCGGAGGGGCTGCGCGGGGGGGGCCCCGTCACCCCAGTGTCACAGTGCCAGCAGCCGGCAGTGCAGCAGTCACAATGCCCCGGGGCAGTATAAAAGGGGCAGCCTCCCGCGCCCCGCTGCCAGAGATGGCCCGGGGACCGACCGAAGACATGCGAGAGGACGTCCTTGAGGAGCCGGTGGAATTACTTGGCGGGGGCTGAGGGAGGAAGACTGGAGACTGGAACAGGCTGTTGGAGGGTCTCTACCGCAACACCATTTCTCAGCAGGGCCACGTTCAAAGCCCATCTGATGGATGGAAATCCTGCTTCAGCCTTCGGGGAACAGACGCAAGCCCCTCAGGAGATGAGAAGAACCACCGAGCCCCGGCGGCGCCCGAGGTTGCCGGTTGCCTTTTCAGCTGGATAAGCAGTGGCAAGACCATGGGAATGCCTTCTTGAGGAGCACTGCAGAGCTCACCATCCTCATCCCCTGCGGAGCCAGGGGCAGCAGCCGTAAGAAATGGGATGCAGAGATGTTGCCAGGGGCCGCAGTCCTTTGGAGCACCCGCTGGTGGCCCAAAGGCGCAGAAAGGTTTCTTGCCCCCAAGGCTGATCAGGCTGGGGGCGTTTGGCCACTTTCAGAAGCCCCCGAGACGGCTCCAGGTTGAGGGAGAACAGGGCTTGGGCATCTTCCGGCAGGCGTGACCAGCCTGTGGGACGAGGAGGCGGGTCTTGCTCATGTGCTCAGGGAATAGCCGATCGCCAGCTCTGGGGTCAGGAAGGAATTTTCCCCCGGGGCAGATTGGCACTGGTCCCCGGGGGTTTTTTGCCTTCCTCTGCAGCACTGAGCATGACCACTTGTCAGGGCTCCTCCGGTCCGTTGTGGCTAGGTTACTGCCTGCTGCTCGTGCACCGCGAAGATGGCCTCTCGTGCCCTGCAGCTGGGGGGAGGAAGGCTTTTTTTCCCCCACGGTGGCCTAGCAAGTGCCCCCGGGGGTTTTTTGCCTTCCTCTGCAGCACTGAGCACGGCTGCTTTGGGCCATTGTGGCTAGGTGCCCGCTGCTCATGCTCCACGAAGGTGGCCCTCGTGCCCCGCATCCGGGGGGAGGAAGCTTTCTGACTCCCGGGTGGGCTCCAAGGGATGCTCCCGGGGGTTGCTTCTTGTCCTCTGTAGCACTGAGCACAGCCCCTTGTCCGGGCTCCTCTGGGCCCTTTCGGCTAGCTCCTTGCCTGCTGCTCCTGCACCTCCAAGGCACCGCTCGTGCCCTGCCTCTCTCGGGCTCTCTTGTCCAGTGCCAGTCTGTAAACGGGAGCGAGCTCTGCTCTTCCCTTGGCTCCATTTCCCCAGGGCTTCTTGCTTCTGCAGAACAGCCTGTGCTCGGAAGGGCTCCAGGCTTGCTGCCCCATCAGGAGCTGCCGCTGTTCAGCTCTCCCGGCGTGCAACACAAGCGCAGGGCAGGTGTGAGAGCGCTTTTCAAGCATCACTGCCCAAGAAGCACAGCAGCGGAGCAAGTTCTGGAAGGCAAAAAAATATGCTTGTCATCGCTACGTGTCATACTTTGGAAAATACCCCACGGTACGACACACCTCTCCTGCTGCTGCTGCTGCTTCTTCTTCTGCGTGTGTGGTCAGTCCTGATCCTCATTCTTCACGTTCTCGCTCTTCAGGACACAGGGACCGCTTGGCCTGTATACTTGCTGCTACTTTCTGTAGCTCTGTGACTTGCCTTTGCCACTTTGCAAAGGATGTTTTTTCAGGCTCACCTGAAGAGCGCGTCAGCCTGCTCCTGGCTGCGCGTGCGTGTTGTGTTAATGCTTGTGAGCATCGGCTCTGAAACAGAGTCAGAAAAATAAAAATAACGTCCTGTTTCCACATGTAATCTTTGTGTTATGTGTCCTCAAAAGGGTTTTTTGGAGCTGAAACCCCCTGGCATTTCAGGGAAATAACAGTCTCGTCGTCATTCGACTCATGGTGAGTGCAGGCAATAAACGGAACAGAACAGAACAGAACAGAACCGTTATGCTGTGCTGTGCCCAGAGTTCCGCATGAGAAGCTCGGACCTAGGTCGGAGGGCTCCATCCAGGAGAGCAGCTCTCTGCAGCGCAGGTGCCAGGCCCATCCAGGAGACAGGGGCAGGGACGGGCACACCTACAACATGGCTCAGGCAGGGACTGAAGGCCCCAGGCTGAGCTGAGACACGTCCCCTGGGCCCTTGGCAGGAGACGGGCAGGGTGGGGGTCCCAGGGGAGGCCGGGCCCAGCCATTGAGGCCTATGAGCACCCCCAGGACCCTGACGGAAGCAGACTTGCACGGCTCATACGCCCTCCTTTAGACAGGGATGGTTGGCCACCTTGGAGACAGAGTTTTGGGCCAGGTGGACCTTTGCTCTGGTGGAGTACTGTTGTTCTCAGGCTCGTGTGTTTTAGCATGTTTTTGCACAGGAAACGCGTCAGACGCTTCTAAAAATGAGTCCAAGGAGCAAAAATAAAACCCAGGGGTAATGAACAGGTATTGCTCACCTCCAAAAGGTTTGCAACCCTTTCGTTGAGGAGCATGTCCTGCTTCAGACTGAGGCCTTGATCTCTGAGCCTCACGAGTGTCAGAGATGCGGGGGGGTTGCCATCCTGTGGCAACCCAGCTAAACTGGATGAACACAGAAGACTTTCAAAAACCACACTTCACACTTGCTTTCTGCAGAGTTGTGCGGATGGTCCACTTATCTCGAGACGATCCACAGCTCTCACCCCCACCAGAAGGCACATGCCTCCTTCCCACAACGTGACAGAGCCAATGCCTAGGCTGGGACGTGGTTATGGGTGTTCGATGCCTTCTGCTAGTGCAGGGCTGGGTACACGTGTCACCAGAGGTTTCCTCAGCATGACAACTAAACACACCCCGTGTCCCCAGCTGCTCCTCAGAGGACGTGCCTTCCAGCCCCTTCACCAGCTTTGGTGCCCTCCTTGGGACACGTTCCAGTGTCTTCCCATCCTTTGTTAAACGGTGGGGCCCAGAACTGCGCACAATGTGAGGCTGTATCAGTGCTAAATACAGCTGGGTAATCACCCCTTTTGACCGGCTGGTTCCGCCGTGTTTGATGCACCCCAGGAGGTGGTTTGCCCTCTTGGCTGCCAGGGCACACACTGCTGACTCCTGTGGAGACTCCTGTCAACCAGCACCCCCAGACCCCTTTCTGCAGGGCTGCTCTCCAGCCACTCCTCTCCCAATTTAGACTTGTGTCCGGCGGCACTACTCCATCCCAGGTGCAGATTCCAGCATTTATTCTTGTCCAATTTCATGCTACTGATGATTGCCCACTGCTCCAATCTATCCCGATCCCTCTGCAAGGCCTCTTGTCCCTCGACAGAGTCAACAGCACCTCCCAGTTTAGTATCATCAGCAAGCTTGCTAAGGGTGCATTCAACTCCTGCATCCAGATCACTGATAAAAAGATTGAAGAGAACTGGCCCGAGAATTGAACCCTCTGAAGAACACCACCGGGGACTGGTCATCAGCCAGATGTAGCCCCATTCACTGTAACCCTTTGAGCCCTGCTGCTCAGCCAGTTCTTCACCCAGAGCACTGTGTACCTACTGATCCCACTGTCGGACAACCTGTCCAGAAGGGTGCTGTGAGGGACAGTATCAAAAGCCTCACTAAAAGCCAGAAAAAATACATCCACTGCCTTGCCTTCATCCACTAGGCGGGTGGCCTTATCATAGAAGGATATTAAATTAGTTAAACAGGACTTTCTCTTTGTGAACCCACGTTGGCTGTGCCTGATGATTGCGTTGTTCTTTGAATGCCTTTCAACAGTACCCAGTGTGATCTTCTCCATAATTTTGCCAGGTCCTGGGGGTAGACTAACAGGCCTGTAGTTCCCTGGATCTTCCCTCACACCCTTTTTGTAACTAGGAATAATGCTGGCTAGCTTCCAGTCAGTGGGGACCTACGCAGACTCCCAAGACCTTTGGTAGATGATTAAAAGGGGTCCTACTGTAACATCTGCTAGCTCCTTCAGTACTCTGGGATGAATCCCATCAGGCCACACAGGTGGATACAACTGGTCCCTTACAATTTCAGTGTCCACAAATGGAAAGGTACTGTTCCTGCAGTCGTGGTCCTCCAACTCAGAGGACCGGGTAGCACAAGGTAGCCTCATGGACATTAGCTTTGGTGCAGAGAGGGGGACAGCTAATAGGGGTGGTCTCCGGGCTGCAGGATTGGTTTCTGCCATGGCCTGAGAGAAGAGTTAACAGCACCAGGTTTGTCCTTGGGAGCCGGGTGGCAGAGGAGGCGTCGGGGACACCCAGCAGCTGGGCCAGTGCATGGCCACCAAGGGCAGGGACAGCCCCCTGGGCCTCCTGGGCACAGGGACAGCCCCCGGGGCCAGCACCCCAAAGGCCTTCCTCCGAAGGATGCTGGGCGGAGGGGCTGCGCGGGGGGGGCCCCGTCACCCCGGTGTCACAGTGCCAGCAGCCGGCAGTGCAGCAGTCACAATGCCCCGGGGCAGTATAAAAGGGGCAGCCTCCCGCGCCCCGCTGCCAGAGATGGCCCGGGGACCGACCGAAGACATGCGAGAGGACGTCCTTGAGGAGCCGGTGGAATTACTTGGCGGGGGCTGAGGGAGGAAGACTGGAGACTGGAACAGGCTGCTGGAGGGTCTCTACCGCAACACCATTTCTCAGCAGGGCCACGTTCAAAGCCCATCTGATGGATGGAAATCCTGCTTCAGCCTTCGGGGAACAGACGCAAGCCCCTCAGGAGATGAGAAGAACCACCGAGCCCCGGCGGCGCCCGAGGTTGCCGGTTGCCTTTTCAGCTGGATAAGCAGTGGCAAGACCATGGGAATGCCTTCTTGAGGAGCACTGCAGAGCTCACCATCCTCATCCCCTGCGGAGCCAGGGGCAGCAGCCGTAAGAAATGGGATGCAGAGATGTTGCCAGGGGTCGCAGTCCTTTGGAGCACCCGCTGGTGGCCCAAAGGCGCAGAAAGGTTTCTTGCCCCCAAGGCTGATCAGGCTGGGGGCGTTTGGCCACTTTCAGAAGCCCCCGAGACGGCTCCAGGTTGAGGGAGAACAGGGCTTGGGCATCTTCCGGCAGGCGTGACCAGCCTGTGGGACGAGGAGGCGGGTCTTGCTCATGTGCTCAGGGAATAGCCGATCGCCAGCTCTGGGGTCAGGAAGGAATTTTCCCCCGGGGCAGATTGGCACTGGTCCCCGGGGGTTTTTTGCCTTCCTCTGCAGCACTGAGCATGACCACTTGTCAGGGCTCCTCCGGTCCGTTGTGGCTAGGTTACTGCCTGCTGCTCGTGCACCGCGAAGATGGCCTCTCGTGCCCTGCAGCTGGGGGGAGGAAGGCTTTTTTTCCCCCACGGTGGCCTAGCAAGTGCCCCCGGGGGTTTTTTGCCTTCCTCTGCAGCACTGAGCACGGCTGCTTTGGGCCATTGTGGCTAGGTGCCCGCTGCTCATGCTCCACGAAGGTGGCCCTCGTGCCCCGCATCCGGGGGGAGGAAGCTTTCTGACTCCCGGGTGGGCTCCAAGGGATGCTCCCGGGGGTTGCTTCTTGTCCTCTGTAGCACTGAGCACAGCCCCTTGTCCGGGCTCCTCTGGGCCCTTTCGGCTAGCTCCTTGCCTGCTGCTCCTGCACCTCCAAGGCACCGCTCGTGCCCTGCCTCTCTCGGGCTCTCTTGTCCAGTGCCAGTCTGTAAACGGGAGCGAGCTCTGCTCTTCCCTTGGCTCCATTTCCCCAGGGCTTCTTGCTTCTGCAGAACAGCCTGTGCTCGGAAGGGCTCCAGGCTTGCTGCCCCATCAGGAGCTGCCGCTGTTCAGCTCTCCCGGCGTGCAACACAAGCGCAGGGCAGGTGTGAGAGCGCTTTTCAAGCATCACTGCCCAAGAAGCACAGCAGCGGAGCAAGTTCTGGAAGGCAAAAAAATATGCTTGTCATCGCTACGTGTCATACTTTGGAAAATACCCCACGGTACGACACACCTCTCCTGCTGCTGCTGCTGCTTCTTCTTCTGCGTGTGTGGTCAGTCCTGATCCTCATTCTTCACGTTCTCGCTCTTCAGGACACAGGGACCGCTTGGCCTGTATACTTGCTGCTACTTTCTGTAGCTCTGTGACTTGCCTTTGCCACTTTGCAAAGGATGTTTTTTCAGGCTCACCTGAAGAGCGCGTCAGCCTGCTCCTGGCTGCGCGTGCGTGTTGTGTTAATGCTTGTGAGCATCGGCTCTGAAACAGAGTCAGAAAAATAAAAATAACGTCCTGTTTCCACATGTAATCTTTGTGTTATGTGTCCTCAAAAGGGTTTTTTGGAGCTGAAACCCCCTGGCATTTCAGGGAAATAACAGTCTCGTCGTCATTCGACTCATGGTGAGTGCAGGCAATAAACGGAACAGAACAGAACAGAACAGAACCGTTATGCTGTGCTGTGCCCAGACTTCCGCATGAGAAGCTCGGACCTAGGTCGGAGGGCTCCATCCAGGAGAGCCGCTCTCTGCAGCGCAGGTGCCAGGCCCATCCAGGAGACAGGGGCAGGGACGGGCACACCTACAACATGGCTCAGGCAGGGACTGAAGGCCCCAGGCTGAGCTGAGACACGTCCCCTGGGCCCTTGGCAGGAGACGGGCAGGGTGGGGGTCCCAGGGGAGGCCGGGCCCAGCCATTGAGGCCTATGAGCACCCCCAGGACCCTGACGGAAGCAGACTTGCACGGCTCATACGCCCTCCTTTAGACAGGGATGGTTGGCCACCTTGGAGACAGAGTTTTGGGCCAGGTGGACCTTTGCTCTGGTGGAGTACTGTTGTTCTCAGGCTCGTGTGTTTTAGCATGTTTTTGCACAGGAAACGCGTCAGACGCTTCTAAAAATGAGTCCAAGGAGCAAAAATAAAACCCAGGGGTAATGAACAGGTATTGCTCACCTCCAAAAGGTTTGCAACCCTTTCGTTGAGGAGCATGTCCTGCTTCAGACTGAGGCCTTGATCTCTGAGCCTCACGAGTGTCAGAGATGCGGGGGGGTTGCCATCCTGTGGCAACCCAGCTAAACTGGATGAACACAGAAGACTTTCAAAAACCACACTTCACACTTGCTTTCTGCAGAGTTGTGCGGATGGTCCACTTATCTCGAGACGATCCACAGCTCTCACCCCCACCAGAAGGCACATGCCTCCTTCCCACAACGTGACAGAGCCAATGCCTAGGCTGGGACGTGGTTATGGGTGTTCGATGCCTTCTGCTAGTGCAGGGCTGGGTACACGTGTCACCAGAGGTTTCCTCAGCATGACAACTAAACACACCCCGTGTCCCCAGCTGCTCCTCAGAGGACGTGCCTTCCAGCCCCTTCACCAGCTTTGGTGCCCTCCTTGGGACACGTTCCAGTGTCTTCCCATCCTTTGTTAAACGGTGGGGCCCAGAACTGCGCACAATGTGAGGCTGTATCAGTGCTAAATACAGCTGGGTAATCACCCCTTTTGACCGGCTGGTTCCGCCGTGTTTGATGCACCCCAGGAGGTGGTTTGCCCTCTTGGCTGCCAGGGCACACACTGCTGACTCCTGTGGAGACTCCTGTCAACCAGCACCCCCAGACCCCTTTCTGCAGGGCTGCTCTCCAGCCACTCCTCTCCCAATTTAGACTTGTGTCCGGCGGCACTACTCCATCCCAGGTGCAGATTCCAGCATTTATTCTTGTCCAATTTCATGCTACTGATGATTGCCCACTGCTCCAATCTATCCCGATCCCTCTGCAAGGCCTCTTGTCCCTCGACAGAGTCAACAGCACCTCCCAGTTTAGTATCATCAGCAAGCTTGCTAAGGGTGCATTCAACTCCTGCATCCAGATCACTGATAAAAAGATTGAAGAGAACTGGCCCGAGAATTGAACCCTCTGAAGAACACCACCGGGGACTGGTCATCAGCCAGATGTAGCCCCATTCACTGTAACCCTTTGAGCCCTGCTGCTCAGCCAGTTCTTCACCCAGAGCACTGTGTACCTACTGATCCCACTGTCGGACAACCTGTCCAGAAGGGTGCTGTGAGGGACAGTATCAAAAGCCTCACTAAAAGCCAGAAAAAATACATCCACTGCCTTGCCTTCATCCACTAGGCGGGTGGCCTTATCATAGAAGGATATTAAATTAGTTAAACAGGACTTTCTCTTTGTGAACCCACGTTGGCTGTGCCTGATGATTGCGTTGTTCTTTGAATGCCTTTCAACAGTACCCAGTGTGATCTTCTCCATAATTTTGCCAGGTCCTGGGGGTAGACTAACAGGCCTGTAGTTCCCTGGATCTTCCCTCACACCCTTTTTGTAACTAGGAATAATGCTGGCTAGCTTCCAGTCAGTGGGGACCTACGCAGACTCCCAAGACCTTTGGTAGATGATTAAAAGGGGTCCTACTGTAACATCTGCTAGCTCCTTCAGTACTCTGGGATGAATCCCATCAGGCCACACAGGTGGATACAACTGGTCCCTTACAATTTCAGTGTCCACAAATGGAAAGGTACTGTTCCTGCAGTCGTGGTCCTCCAACTCAGAGGACCGGGTAGCACAAGGTAGCCTCATGGACATTAGCTTTGGTGCAGAGAGGGGGACAGCTAATAGGGGTGGTCTCCGGGCTGCAGGATTGGTTTCTGCCATGGCCTGAGAGAAGAGTTAACAGCACCAGGTTTGTCCTTGGGAGCCGGGTGGCAGAGGAGGCGTCGGGGACACCCAGCAGCTGGGCCAGTGCATGGCCACCAAGGGCAGGGACAGCCCCCTGGGCCTCCTGGGCACAGGGACAGCCCCCGGGGCCAGCACCCCAAAGGCCTTCCTCCGAAGGATGCTGGGCGGAGGGGCTGCGCGGGGGGGGCCCCGTCACCCCGGTGTCACAGTGCCAGCAGCCGGCAGTGCAGCAGTCACAATGCCCCGGGGCAGTATAAAAGGGGCAGCCTCCCGCGCCCCGCTGCCAGAGATGGCCCGGGGACCGACCGAAGACATGCGAGAGGACGTCCTTGAGGAGCCGGTGGAATTACTTGGCAGGGGCTGAGGGAGGAAGACTGGAGACTGGAACAGGCTGCTGGAGGGTCTCTACCGCAACACCATTTCTCAGCAGGGCCACGTTCAAAGCCCATCTGATGGATGGAAATCCTGCTTCAGCCTTCGGGGAACAGACGCAAGCCCCTCAGGAGATGAGAAGAACCACCGAGCCCCGGCGGCGCCCGAGGTTGCCGGTTGCCTTTTCAGCTGGATAAGCAGTGGCAAGACCATGGGAATGCCTTCTTGAGGAGCACTGCAGAGCTCACCATCCTCATCCCCTGCGGAGCCAGGGGCAGCAGCCGTAAGAAATGGGATGCAGAGATGTTGCCAGGGGCCGCAGTCCTTTGGAGCACCCGCTGGTGGCCCAAAGGCGCAGAAAGGTTTCTTGCCCCCAAGGCTGATCAGGCTGGGGGCGTTTGGCCACTTTCAGAAGCCCCCGAGACGGCTCCAGGTTGAGGGAGAACAGGGCTTGGGCATCTTCCGGCAGGCGTGACCAGCCTGTGGGACGAGGAGGCGGGTCTTGCTCATGTGCTCAGGGAATAGCCGATCGCCAGCTCTGGGGTCAGGAAGGAATTTTCCCCCGGGGCAGATTGGCACTGGTCCCCGGGGGTTTTTTGCCTTCCTCTGCAGCACTGAGCATGACCACTTGTCAGGGCTCCTCCGGTCCGTTGTGGCTAGGTTACTGCCTGCTGCTCGTGCACCGCGAAGATGGCCTCTCGTGCCCTGCAGCTGGGGGGAGGAAGGCTTTTTTTCCCCCACGGTGGCCTAGCAAGTGCCCCCGGGGGTTTTTTGCCTTCCTCTGCAGCACTGAGCACGGCTGCTTTGGGCCATTGTGGCTAGGTGCCCGCTGCTCATGCTCCACGAAGGTGGCCCTCGTGCCCCGCATCCGGGGGGAGGAAGCTTTCTGACTCCCGGGTGGGCTCCAAGGGATGCTCCCGGGGGTTGCTTCTTGTCCTCTGTAGCACTGAGCACAGCCCCTTGTCCGGGCTCCTCTGGGCCCTTTCGGCTAGCTCCTTGCCTGCTGCTCCTGCACCTCCAAGGCACCGCTCGTGCCCTGCCTCTCTCGGGCTCTCTTGTCCAGTGCCAGTCTGTAAACGGGAGCGAGCTCTGCTCTTCCCTTGGCTCCATTTCCCCAGGGCTTCTTGCTTCTGCAGAACAGCCTGTGCTCGGAAGGGCTCCAGGCTTGCTGCCCCATCAGGAGCTGCCGCTGTTCAGCTCTCCCGGCGTGCAACACAAGCGCAGGGCAGGTGTGAGAGCGCTTTTCAAGCATCACTGCCCAAGAAGCACAGCAGCGGAGCAAGTTCTGGAAGGCAAAAAAATATGCTTGTCATCGCTACGTGTCATACTTTGGAAAATACCCCACGGTACGACACACCTCTCCTGCTGCTGCTGCTGCTTCTTCTTCTGCGTGTGTGGTCAGTCCTGATCCTCATTCTTCACGTTCTCGCTCTTCAGGACACAGGGACCGCTTGGCCTGTATACTTGCTGCTACTTTCTGTAGCTCTGTGACTTGCCTTTGCCACTTTGCAAAGGATGTTTTTTCAGGCTCACCTGAAGAGCGCGTCAGCCTGCTCCTGGCTGCGCGTGCGTGTTGTGTTAATGCTTGTGAGCATCGGCTCTGAAACAGAGTCAGAAAAATAAAAATAACGTCCTGTTTCCACATGTAATCTTTGTGTTATGTGTCCTCAAAAGGGTTTTTTGGAGCTGAAACCCCCTGGCATTTCAGGGAAATAACAGTCTCGTCGTCATTCGACTCATGGTGAGTGCAGGCAATAAACGGAACAGAACAGAACAGAACAGAACCGTTATGCTGTGCTGTGCCCAGACTTCCGCATGAGAAGCTCGGACCTAGGTCGGAGGGCTCCATCCAGGAGAGCCGCTCTCTGCAGCGCAGGTGCCAGGCCCATCCAGGAGACAGGGGCAGGGACGGGCACACCTACAACATGGCTCAGGCAGGGACTGAAGGCCCCAGGCTGAGCTGAGACACGTCCCCTGGGCCCTTGGCAGGAGACGGGCAGGGTGGGGGTCCCAGGGGAGGCCGGGCCCAGCCATTGAGGCCTATGAGCACCCCCAGGACCCTGACGGAAGCAGACTTGCACGGCTCATACGCCCTCCTTTAGACAGGGATGGTTGGCCACCTTGGAGACAGAGTTTTGGGCCAGGTGGACCTTTGCTCTGGTGGAGTACTGTTGTTCTCAGGCTCGTGTGTTTTAGCATGTTTTTGCACAGGAAACGCGTCAGACGCTTCTAAAAATGAGTCCAAGGAGCAAAAATAAAACCCAGGGGTAATGAACAGGTATTGCTCACCTCCAAAAGGTTTGCAACCCTTTCGTTGAGGAGCATGTCCTGCTTCAGACTGAGGCCTTGATCTCTGAGCCTCACGAGTGTCAGAGATGCGGGGGGGTTGCCATCCTGTGGCAACCCAGCTAAACTGGATGAACACAGAAGACTTTCAAAAACCACACTTCACACTTGCTTTCTGCAGAGTTGTGCGGATGGTCCACTTATCTCGAGACGATCCACAGCTCTCACCCCCACCAGAAGGCACATGCCTCCTTCCCACAACGTGACAGAGCCAATGCCTAGGCTGGGACGTGGTTATGGGTGTTCGATGCCTTCTGCTAGTGCAGGGCTGGGTACACGTGTCACCAGAGGTTTCCTCAGCATGACAACTAAACACACCCCGTGTCCCCAGCTGCTCCTCAGAGGACGTGCCTTCCAGCCCCTTCACCAGCTTTGGTGCCCTCCTTGGGACACGTTCCAGTGTCTTCCCATCCTTTGTTAAACGGTGGGGCCCAGAACTGCGCACAATGTGAGGCTGTATCAGTGCTAAATACAGCTGGGTAATCACCCCTTTTGACCGGCTGGTTCCGCCGTGTTTGATGCACCCCAGGAGGTGGTTTGCCCTCTTGGCTGCCAGGGCACACACTGCTGACTCCTGTGGAGACTCCTGTCAACCAGCACCCCCAGACCCCTTTCTGCAGGGCTGCTCTCCAGCCACTCCTCTCCCAATTTAGACTTGTGTCCGGCGGCACTACTCCATCCCAGGTGCAGATTCCAGCATTTATTCTTGTCCAATTTCATGCTACTGATGATTGCCCACTGCTCCAATCTATCCCGATCCCTCTGCAAGGCCTCTTGTCCCTCGACAGAGTCAACAGCACCTCCCAGTTTAGTATCATCAGCAAGCTTGCTAAGGGTGCATTCAACTCCTGCATCCAGATCACTGATAAAAAGATTGAAGAGAACTGGCCCGAGAATTGAACCCTCTGAAGAACACCACCGGGGACTGGTCATCAGCCAGATGTAGCCCCATTCACTGTAACCCTTTGAGCCCTGCTGCTCAGCCAGTTCTTCACCCAGAGCACTGTGTACCTACTGATCCCACTGTCGGACAACCTGTCCAGAAGGGTGCTGTGAGGGACAGTATCAAAAGCCTCACTAAAAGCCAGAAAAAATACATCCACTGCCTTGCCTTCATCCACTAGGCGGGTGGCCTTATCATAGAAGGATATTAAATTAGTTAAACAGGACTTTCTCTTTGTGAACCCACGTTGGCTGTGCCTGATGATTGCGTTGTTCTTTGAATGCCTTTCAACAGTACCCAGTGTGATCTTCTCCATAATTTTGCCAGGTCCTGGGGGTAGACTAACAGGCCTGTAGTTCCCTGGATCTTCCCTCACACCCTTTTTGTAACTAGGAATAATGCTGGCTAGCTTCCAGTCAGTGGGGACCTACGCAGACTCCCAAGACCTTTGGTAGATGATTAAAAGGGGTCCTACTGTAACATCTGCTAGCTCCTTCAGTACTCTGGGATGAATCCCATCAGGCCACACAGGTGGATACAACTGGTCCCTTACAATTTCAGTGTCCACAAATGGAAAGGTACTGTTCCTGCAGTCGTGGTCCTCCAACTCAGAGGACCGGGTAGCACAAGGTAGCCTCATGGACATTAGCTTTGGTGCAGAGAGGGGGACAGCGAATAGGGGTGGTCTCCGGGCTGCAGGATTGGTTTCTGCCATGGCCTGAGAGAAGAGTTAACAGCACCAGGTTTGTCCTTGGGAGCCGGGTGGCAGAGGAGGCGTCGGGGACACCCAGCAGCTGGGCCAGTGCATGGCCACCAAGGGCAGGGACAGCCCCCTGGGCCTCCTGGGCACAGGGACAGCCCCCGGGGCCAGCACCCCAAAGGCCTTCCTCCGAAGGATGCTGGGCGGAGGGGCTGCGCGGGGGGGGCCCCGTCACCCCGGTGTCACAGTGCCAGCAGCCGGCAGTGCAGCAGTCACAATGCCCCGGGGCAGTATAAAAGGGGCAGCCTCCCGTGCCCCGCTGCCAGAGATGGCCCGGGGACCGACCGAAGACATGCGAGAGGACGTCCTTGAGGAGCCGGTGGAATTACTTGGCAGGGGCTGAGGGAGGAAGACTGGAGACTGGAACAGGCTGCTGGAGGGTCTCTACCGCAACACCATTTCTCAGCAGGGCCACGTTCAAAGCCCATCTGATGGATGGAAATCCTGCTTCAGCCTTCGGGGAACAGACGCAAGCCCCTCAGGAGATGAGAAGAACCACCGAGCCCCGGCGGCGCCCGAGGTTGCCGGTTGCCTTTTCAGCTGGATAAGCAGTGGCAAGACCATGGGAATGCCTTCTTGAGGAGCACTGCAGAGCTCACCATCCTCATCCCCTGCGGAGCCAGGGGCAGCAGCCGTAAGAAATGGGATGCAGAGATGTTGCCAGGGGCCGCAGTCCTTTGGAGCACCCGCTGGTGGCCCAAAGGCGCAGAAAGGTTTCTTGCCCCCAAGGCTGATCAGGCTGGGGGCGTTTGGCCACTTTCAGAAGCCCCCGAGACGGCTCCAGGTTGAGGGAGAACAGGGCTTGGGCATCTTCCGGCAGGCGTGACCAGCCTGTGGGACGAGGAGGCGGGTCTTGCTCATGTGCTCAGGGAATAGCCGATCGCCAGCTCTGGGGTCAGGAAGGAATTTTCCCCCGGGGCAGATTGGCACTGGTCCCCGGGGGTTTTTTGCCTTCCTCTGCAGCACTGAGCATGACCACTTGTCAGGGCTCCTCCGGTCCGTTGTGGCTAGGTTACTGCCTGCTGCTCGTGCACCGCGAAGATGGCCTCTCGTGCCCTGCAGCTGGGGGGAGGAAGGCTTTTTTTCCCCCACGGTGGCCTAGCAAGTGCCCCCGGGGGTTTTTTGCCTTCCTCTGCAGCACTGAGCACGGCTGCTTTGGGCCATTGTGGCTAGGTGCCCGCTGCTCATGCTCCACGAAGGTGGCCCTCGTGCCCCGCATCCGGGGGGAGGAAGCTTTCTGACTCCCGGGTGGGCTCCAAGGGATGCTCCCGGGGGTTGCTTCTTGTCCTCTGTAGCACTGAGCACAGCCCCTTGTCCGGGCTCCTCTGGGCCCTTTCGGCTAGCTCCTTGCCTGCTGCTCCTGCACCTCCAAGGCACCGCTCGTGCCCTGCCTCTCTCGGGCTCTCTTGTCCAGTGCCAGTCTGTAAACGGGAGCGAGCTCTGCTCTTCCCTTGGCTCCATTTCCCCAGGGCTTCTTGCTTCTGCAGAACAGCCTGTGCTCGGAAGGGCTCCAGGCTTGCTGCCCCATCAGGAGCTGCCGCTGTTCAGCTCTCCCGGCGTGCAACACAAGCGCAGGGCAGGTGTGAGAGCGCTTTTCAAGCATCACTGCCCAAGAAGCACAGCAGCGGAGCAAGTTCTGGAAGGCAAAAAAATATGCTTGTCATCGCTACGTGTCATACTTTGGAAAATACCCCACGGTACGACACACCTCTCCTGCTGCTGCTGCTGCTTCTTCTTCTGCGTGTGTGGTCAGTCCTGATCCTCATTCTTCACGTTCTCGCTCTTCAGGACACAGGGACCGCTTGGCCTGTATACTTGCTGCTACTTTCTGTAGCTCTGTGACTTGCCTTTGCCACTTTGCAAAGGATGTTTTTTCAGGCTCACCTGAAGAGCGCGTCAGCCTGCTCCTGGCTGCGCGTGCGTGTTGTGTTAATGCTTGTGAGCATCGGCTCTGAAACAGAGTCAGAAAAATAAAAATAACGTCCTGTTTCCACATGTAATCTTTGTGTTATGTGTCCTCAAAAGGGTTTTTTGGAGCTGAAACCCCCTGGCATTTCAGGGAAATAACAGTCTCGTCGTCATTCGACTCATGGTGAGTGCAGGCAATAAACGGAACAGAACAGAACAGAACAGAACCGTTATGCTGTGCTGTGCCCAGACATGAGAAGCTCGGACCTAGGTCGGAGGGCTCCATCCAGGAGAGCCGCTCTCTGCAGCGCAGGTGCCAGGCCCATCCAGGAGACAGGGGCAGGGACGGGCACACCTACAACATGGCTCAGGCAGGGACTGAAGGCCCCAGGCTGAGCTGAGACACGTCCCCTGGGCCCTTGGCAGGAGACGGGCAGGGTGGGGGTCCCAGGGGAGGCCGGGCCCAGCCATTGAGGCCTATGAGCACCCCCAGGACCCTGACGGAAGCAGACTTGCACGGCTCATACGCCCTCCTTTAGACAGGGATGGTTGGCCACCTTGGAGACAGAGTTTTGGGCCAGGTGGACCTTTGCTCTGGTGGAGTACTGTTGTTCTCAGGCTCGTGTGTTTTAGCATGTTTTTGCACAGGAAACGCGTCAGACGCTTCTAAAAATGAGTCCAAGGAGCAAAAATAAAACCCAGGGGTAATGAACAGGTATTGCTCACCTCCAAAAGGTTTGCAACCCTTTCGTTGAGGAGCATGTCCTGCTTCAGACTGAGGCCTTGATCTCTGAGCCTCACGAGTGTCAGAGATGCGGGGGGGTTGCCATCCTGTGGCAACCCAGCTAAACTGGATGAACACAGAAGACTTTCAAAAACCACACTTCACACTTGCTTTCTGCAGAGTTGTGCGGATGGTCCACTTATCTCGAGACGATCCACAGCTCTCACCCCCACCAGAAGGCACATGCCTCCTTCCCACAACGTGACAGAGCCAATGCCTAGGCTGGGACGTGGTTATGGGTGTTCGATGCCTTCTGCTAGTGCAGGGCTGGGTACACGTGTCACCAGAGGTTTCCTCAGCATGACAACTAAACACACCCCGTGTCCCCAGCTGCTCCTCAGAGGACGTGCCTTCCAGCCCCTTCACCAGCTTTGGTGCCCTCCTTGGGACACGTTCCAGTGTCTTCCCATCCTTTGTTAAACGGTGGGGCCCAGAACTGCGCACAATGTGAGGCTGTATCAGTGCTAAATACAGCTGGGTAATCACCCCTTTTGACCGGCTGGTTCCGCCGTGTTTGATGCACCCCAGGAGGTGGTTTGCCCTCTTGGCTGCCAGGGCACACACTGCTGACTCCTGTGGAGACTCCTGTCAACCAGCACCCCCAGACCCCTTTCTGCAGGGCTGCTCTCCAGCCACTCCTCTCCCAATTTAGACTTGTGTCCGGCGGCACTACTCCATCCCAGGTGCAGATTCCAGCATTTATGCTTGTCCAATTTCATGCTATTGATGATTGCCCACTGCTCATCAGAACATGTGACAGAGGCCATGCCTAGGATGGGTCATGTCTGCCCTTTCAGTGCCTTCTGCTAGTGCAGAGCTGGGTAGACGTGTCATCAGAGATTTCCTCAGCATGTACTGGTAGGGAAAGGCAGAGTTAGGAAGATGAATATACTAGACTAAACTATTTCATCTCGAAGGGACCTACAATAACCATCTATTTCAACTTCAAGGCTGCCCCAAATTTAGAGTGTGATATTAAGGGCATTGGCCAACTGCCTCTTCAACACTGACAGGCATGGGGCATCGACCATGTCCCAAGGAAGCCTGTTCCAGGTTTTGACCACCCTCTCTTTACTCATGTCAAGTCCAAACCTCCCCTGATGGACGCAGCTTTGAGCCATTCCCATGTGTCCTGGCTCTGGTTACCAGGGAGAAGAGATCAGCACCTCCCTCATCACGTCCCCTCCTCAGGAAGCTGTCGAGAGCAGTGAGGTCGCCCCTCAGCCTCCTTCTCTCCAAACTAGACAAACCTCAAGTCCTCAGCCGCTCCTCAAAGGACATGCCTTCCAGCCCCTTCACCAGCTTTGCTGCCCTCCCCTGGATGCGTTCCAGTACCAAAATAATTATATTTTTATATATATTGATCAAGTACCAAAGTAATCTTATATTGATATCAAAGTTATTTCAAACACTTAAAACTTGGAATTAAGTCAGCAAAGCAAATGAGCTCAATTTAAATAGCAGGCTGTAATGCTGTTGAATATCTACTTTGTACTTATTTTTGAAACCACAATTGAACTGCATCATTGAATAACCAGTAATAACAACATGAATAACTTTTGTGCAAAACTTACATTTCACTTTTACTTATCTTCTGCTACTCAGGAAGATACAATACAAGGATGCAAATGCTCATGTAATGTAGAGGGTATGCACTCAGATCGCACTGATAACATTTTATGATAAAAATGGCATTTCTTATTTACTGAGCTATTAGTACTTCACTCATGATTTGCTGTGGATGGCAGATGTACCATTCTATTTTATAAGAGCAGTAATTAAAACTATGTTGGATGTACTGAATAGAGAGGAAAAATAGTAAATTTACCCTTAAAATGTGCTGTATTTAGAAATGGTTTATTACAAAGGAAGTATAATCTGTGGTTTGAGCCTGAAGATTTTAAAACTGTTAGATAGCCCCTCATACCTAGTTTGTAAGCACAGTCCCAAAGAACCAAGTATTTCTGCTTCCAGAAAAGTATTCCAGCAAGCATTTAAACTTCCAGCCATTTTGTTTGTTATTGCTTAGTTATTCTTCAGAGGGAACTATACTGAAATAAATACAGTAAAGTGAAAAAAGCATTCTATGAGAAGTTAGGGCTATAGAAAGCTATTTTAGCAGTTCAGAAAACTCTGGCCCAGACATTCTGCTAAGAACTTCCCACATTTTCAGCAACTTTATCTTAAACTTGGGTGGAAAATATGCATTACTTTTTTTGTTGGTTTTATCACATTATTTTATTTTACTTATATAATAGCTACAGGCATTGCATTTTAATTTCAAATGCAATTTTAACTAGATTTAGGTTTTAAGTTTTTAATTATGTTTGGGGTGATTTTTTAAATTAAAGTCTGATTTAACTCATTCAACTATTTTTTGTCTACCATCCCTGAAATACAAACATTGAGCTGGCTTGGAAAAATGAAATGTCACATAGGATTGCTCAATCCTGGAAAAGCATCCTTCGGTCTTCCAAATGTAGCTGTTTCCTATCTTCTGTTTCATTAAATAAGAATATTTTCTCACAGAGACATAAGAGTCTACACTGAACGGCAAAAACACTGACCTGTGAAATGTGCACTCTGCCTGACTTGGGGTGATCTGAGAAAAAGAAGAAAAAACAGCTCTGTTCTGAATGAGGTAAAGTGTTACTTTGGGGTTTACAGATCTTGATCACTATTCAAACTCACTGTCTGTGTACACAAAAAGTAGTCAGAAATTCTGCTTTCTCCCAGTCTGGATAAAAATATATTCTGGCACCACAAAATGGAATTTTGCCCCAGATGAGCTCAGGTTGGCCTTTATTCACTGGGCATTTATTCTTCGACAGCCAGACAAACGTCATGGTTCTATTTCTGCATCCGCACGCTTCCAGTGAGTATCTCCCTTGAATAGCTCCCACTCCTTGGGAGCAATTTTGTTGCATCTTCAATCAACAGGTGTCCCTCCAGCTTTGCTTTTCCCTTTTGCTGTGATGGGTTAGCGGTACAGCTTCTCCAAGAAGGTCTTAAATGGAATTCAAACAGCCAAGTACCAACTCAAGAGCCTCTCTGTTGTTTTGCACTTTGAAGAAAGTAGGTGAGATGTGGTACATTTTGATGTGGTTGCCCTTTGTACTCTTCTGCACAGATAGGAATTACTATGTGAGGCTTAAGGTACGACAACTGTTTGCTTTAGTCTGTATGAACTGAACAGTCAAAAAGAAAATAGCTGCAAGACATCATTTAAAACAAATCTGTTCCCTGACGTGAATGGCTAAAAGCAGACAGGCAGATTAAACTGTGATTATCTAATACACTAAGAATCAGTGGGATATATTCACAGGATAGTCCGAGTTGTTGATATATTTTAGTTTGTGTCCTGAATTTCCAAAAGATCAGAACTGCACTGATAGCAAGACATTACACTGCCAGTAAAAACTACCTGACTATGATTCACTGCAGTTTGCTGCCTAATAGACAAGCCTTAACATACTTAGTGACCAGAGCATTGCGACTTACATCTTACTACAAGCTGTTGCAAAATTAGTATCAATCCACAAGAAATTCTTTCAGCTACATATGCAGAAGATACATCAACCTTGTATTTTATCAGATGTGACTAAAAGTAGAGGTAAAAATTTCCCTACCCTTTCTATATTGGAATGATGTAGTTTTCCCTCTTGTATCCTTTTCCCATATACCTGTGTTGTAGTAACTCCTCACCCTCCAGAACAACTGGTCACAGCTTTGTACCAGGGCTGGCAACTTGAATCTGTACAAAACGCACATGAAGAGAGGAGAGATGTCTACATGTGGTGGAGTAAGAAAACAGTCAGGCTCACGTTCAGTACTTTGTAGTATTTGTGGTGCTACAGATCAAGCTCTAATTTAAATTTTAGTTGCAAAAAAACCAGATGCTTACCCAAAGGCATTGTTCGAGTGTAGGACTTGCCTGACACAGCAGCATGGCTATTCAAACTCACATAGCCAATCAAGGCACTGCTTCTTCCTTCAGCGGATGACTTTAGCAGAGCTGTCAGAAAGAGAAGGTACAAATCCTGCTGTTCAAAGGGAGGTAAGTAGAAGTCAAAGTGACCGTGACTAGCCTAATCCCATATTGAATCCAGAGCTTCACCCCATGTGGAAATTTCCAAGTTCTCCACTCCAGGCTTTCCAAAGCCAGAAGACAAGCTGTTACGACTGCAGATCACCAGATAGGAACTTAGCAGGCAGAAAAAGAGGGCATGGCCTCCAGGAAAAACCCTGCTCCTGGGTGGGTTTCCACCACTCCCCTTGCTTTCACGGTGAGGCGTAACTCCCACTCACAGCACCGGAAAGCAGAGGTGGTGCTGGGCCCCACGTTCCACCACTCCTCCATCTCACGTCCTTTCCCAGAGCCAGATAGTGCTGTAGGCTGGCAAGGAGGAACACCTTGAGGTGGCTACTAAAAGGAACGTATCTCTGCTAAAACTGAAAAGAAAGCAAGGTACACCTGAAGAAGGTGTATATGAGGTAAGGGACAAAGGGAGCCTTCCTCTATCAGGTTTCCCTTCGTGACTGATGTCAACCACCTTCACGGACACTTGCTCCCTTCAAAACCACCTCTGGTAGGACATCAAGGAGGAGATCAAGAGCTTGGGATGTGGGACTGGGTCCCTGAGCCCAGTCCCCCACGATGTCAGCACACCAGCTAGTAGATAGATGTCTAGTACGGAAGGATCCGTGGTACATCCCCTGTGTAAGCCCTTGCCCACTTCAAAGTGCAAAAAGAGCCTCCCAATACCTGACAACAGCCGTAAAAACAGATGTGACAGCTCCTGAGAGAAAATGAGCTACCAGTCAAAGAAAGCAGGCTTGCCTGCAAAAGAAACTTGAGGTCATGAGCCTTTTTCGTCCTTTGTTTTCTCTTGTTTTAAAAACCCTCCTGCCACTGGCTCTTTCTCAGCAAAGAAAAGGTGCCTCTGCATGGAAAAAACCTATCAATGCAGAGCAGGCAAATTACAGTGGGACCTTTCAGCCATGGGCATTTTACACACAAGAAATCCAGGCATCACCTACAGAGAGATGCGCTTGGGGGGGTTGGGTTCTTGCAACTCTTTTCAACAGAAAATTGGAGCAACTCTGAGCCTTTCATATACAAACACCATGAAGAAAGGTTATCAGTGTTTTCTGAGTTATTTTCCACTGAAAAATGTAAAGCCCCTTACTGGATTTTTTTTCTTTTTCTCTTTCTTTCTTCCTTGACGTGGGAGTGCTGGTGAAATGCTGAGAGTGACAGCTCAGCCTCCTCCCTCCTCTCTCCACCCTAGACTCCATCCCTTCAGCCACTGCCCAGATTATGGGCAGAAAATTGCTGCTGCCTGTTCTTCCCCTCACAGCCCTCCCCAGCCCTGCGGCAGTCCCCCCATTAATCACCTCAGGGATGCACCTTGTGGCATTAGAAAAGGGGCCATAGCAACAGCAGCAGCGCAGCACACCTGGAGGAACCTCAACAGGTAGGGCAGGAGAGGTAGAAGATGAGGCCCCACAGTCGCATAGAGGCAGCTGGGCAGGGACAAGCCATGGGTGCTTGGTGGTCCTGCCTGAAGAAATGCCTGTCAAATTGCACCCTAAAACACCACAGCTAAGCCCTGCCACGTACAGGGATGAATTTCTGAGCACATAGTACTTGTGAGGGGATTTGCAAAGAACAAAAATAAGAAAAGCTTTTTACTTTACCCTGTCCTTCCCTCCAAAATCCATGATCTTACAAGACATTAAAAGAGGGCTTTTCACATGAAGCATTGGAAGAAACATGCTGCCTGCCATGGTTTTTCAAAATGGAAGGACTGCAGAGAAATAGACTGTGTACAAGCACTTAACAGACCTAATCATCTCAGGGCTGTTGGCAGATGTAGCCCACATAATGCTATGACCAGGGAAAAAGGTAGGGATATCTGCAGAGCCCCCCGTCTCCAGTGACAAATTCACTGAAGCAGAATTAAAAAAAAAAAAAAAAAAAGGTAAAAAAGGTAAAA
Source organism: Astur gentilis (assembly GCF_929443795.1). Taxonomy (NCBI): domain Eukaryota; kingdom Metazoa; phylum Chordata; class Aves; order Accipitriformes; family Accipitridae; genus Astur; species Astur gentilis. The sequence goes on along the minus strand of NC_064893.1, from coordinate 5,741,784 downwards.
AAAAAAAAACCCAACAACTAAAGTGCATTGCTTGAGCTACACAAAACCTCATTATTTTCCAGTGAAAAACACCTCTGTGCAAAGAGCTGCTCTGATGAGTGAAATCAAGGACATTCCAAAATGATTCATGAGTGTGTAACCTGGCTACAGCTGACAATAAGATGACTGTGCCTTGACAGGCTGGGATGACAGACTGAAAGATGAGCTCCTAATGAAATCAAACTCAAAAGCAAAAGTAGAGAAAGCTCTAACAGCTGATAAGTTAAGATAGAAAAACCTAAGATACATCAGCACAGGGGAGTGCTCTGGTGTGCAGTCACGACCTGCACAGTCATGTAATAAAACAGGTGTCTGTAATAAAGCAGATATGAGCAACAGTCTCATGAGCACACAGAGGTGAATGTACAACAGCAGGACACGGTATTACAAGAGGACCAAATGTTAGAACACAGCAGGTTTACAGCAGAGGTGGATTGCACTGTGCAAAGCAAAAGGCATGCCCAGTGAGAGGCAAGATGTACATGAAAAACTACATATAAACCCATTCTGCCTGAGTTCACTGCAGTTAAACTAGCAGATAAGATCAGGGCGTACAGGGTAGAAACAGTGACATAGATGTTTTGGGTCTGGTTGGTTTTTACCACAGGGCAAAATAAGATGAAGGTGGCGATAAGGCATTTGTAATTCCCTATCTTAACAGGTTTTAAAGAAATTTCCATAATATTCAAAATCTGGATACAACTATATTTCAGCATAGTAAAAGAAAAAGTCTAAACATGAACACTGCCTATGTGAATGAGACTAGAAATTTAAACAGTCCCCATATGCAAAAATTTTGTATTAAAATGCAGGTACAGCCAGTGATAGGAAAATGTAAGCATCCAGGCCTTTTCCATAATAAATGTGTATTTTGCATCAGTACCAGAAAGAAAAGTCATAAAACTGTTGAACTTGGTAACAAATCCACTGGCAGTAGAATTCATAAAATGAAATCTCATGTCAGTGGAAACTGAGAAAAGGTGTCCTGGTTCACTTAAAATCTTACCGAGACTTTGCAAAGCCATGTTACCTACAAGTACTGCTAATAATAAGGACCAGAATAAAGGAGAGATGTCAACTTACAAGGGGACTGTACCTTTTTGGAAAGGAGAAGTCACTGGTACAGGTGAGAAAGAAAGAGAGAGACACGGATATAAACAGCTCCTTAAGAACCATGCAGAACAAGGACACTGCTGCCTACCCAGCCAAGGACACCAGCTAGAAGTCCTCGCATCAAATACGTCAAATGCAAAAACCAAACGCTGCAAGTGTGCCACTTCCCAAATCAAGGGAAGAGACTACTTGAATTAGAGCTATATTTGAATTATAGACCATATTTGAATTATGCAAGAAAAAAAAGAGCTAATAGTTCACCCAATGCTTCCTACTAATACAGAGATATGCCCATCCTATTTGTTTCTGGACTGTTTTAGAAATCCGGAGTGACCCATTATTCACAAAGGGACATTATTCCTGACATCATCATCATCATTATTATTATTACTGTTCCTCTCTTGAGCTTGTTTCTAGACTTTCTGTTAATATTTAACCGTGTATTTTAAAATTATTTTTACTTGTCTGTTACTTGAATAACACCCATGCACAAAACATCAGAAAGCCCTAATCCAGTGGATTAGTTATTCACTATATTGAGGTAATCTAGCCATTTTAGAGACATGTTACTGGGTTCTTTGTAAATTAACCTTTATCAGGGAAAAGGGATGACTTACTGGAGATCAGGCAGGATAGCTCGATACACTAGGTGTGGTAGTTAGGAACGTTAGTAGGCAGGTTGTGACATTCACAGCAGCAGCAAAATCAGAAAGTCAGCTCACACTAAATGTGATCTAGGATGCCCTGAGTATGACGTTTTAGAGAAGTTTTTTGTAGTAGTACTGCGGACTAAAGAAGTGATTGTTATTAGACCAGGTTGCATTTATTGTTGTAAGAGCTAGCATGCGTATCTACAGGCTATTATTCGGAGCTTCTGATGATGGTATTTTTTACTTAAATTATTGTTTTGAAGTTTCCCCCCTCCTTATTTATCTGCATGCAGCTGGGCCCCAGTAAGGTCTGTTTATTGCCAAGACATGGAAGACAAGCGCTAAGCCTGGAGCTCTGCTAGCTGTAACACTGGGATGATTCCCACAGCTTTGTGGGCATCACCATGCAGCAGCTCCATACCTCCTGAGCATTATGTTCTGTTCAAGGGTAAGAAAAAAGCTGTCCGTTTTAACCAGGTTGGGTCAGCAAGAAAACAGAAGCTACAGGTTGGACACTGTGTTTGAATTCCCTTCGCTGCCCAAAAGATAAGTGTAAACAGGAGAAAGATACTATCGATGCTGGCAGGCCAGGAGCCAAACAGGCACTTTGGGCTGAGCTGCGGGTACGTCTACACAGCCTAAGGAGTCAGCCCAGTGCTCCGCACAGGCCAGCAAGCTCTGCTGAGAAGCAAGGCACATCTGGCCAGATGAAATTACACCACAATTACCTCGTGCTACTGGAGGTAGCTCAGCCAGAGCTGGCTCCAGTGCTTTGTACAGCACCATATTATACTGCATAGACATCTTCTGTCTTCCCATTGCAAGGCTTGGTTCTTCTGAGTTAGGGCTGAAGTTTGCACTGGTAATACCTCTGCTACATCCCTCCTTTAAACAAAAATTCTAACAGGTCTCTCAGGGTCCTGTAACCTCATTTAATTCAGCCTCTACAGACACCAGCTTGGAGCACTTAAGGCTAACCAAGTATCTTGCTATCTTTGTCAAAAGTTAGGAGCTATTATTTTAGTGCATATCCTTGGCTTCCTGGTATTATGTTTTATTACTATTGCACAGAGCATACAGCATACCTTGGGGAGCAGTAAATGCTACTGCATGAAGCACATCAGCACACAGTTCTGCGAGTCTCACTGGAGACACCATTACGGAGCCAGATGTCCAACCAGGATCACCTTTGGTGGGTCACTCACCGCAAACTGTGAGGGTGCCCAAGGCCCCAGATCATGTTGCCAACCTGAAAATCAAACATCTTGAGTGGCAGCTGAAGATACTTGTACAGTTCAGTCTTTACAACCTTGACCCTTCTACAGACTGCTGGAAGGCCTGCAATCCCCAAAGTGCTTTCTGTAACTCAGCCCCGCAGTTCTACTCAGATGCCACACATACTATTCATTTTAACACAGCCAGTTTTGACATACTAGGACCATTTAAAAAACAGTCCCAGTTTACACAGCTGCCACCCCTTGCCTTCCCCTTTTCTTGTCTGCTTGATCTCCTCTGGGGGCTCCAGTGATGTTCTCCTCACAAATAATGCCAGCTCAAACAACTCCTGCAGCGTCCCCTGGTCCTCTTTGCCTTTCCCCTCATCCCACCTCCCATGTTCCCATACTGTTCCTGACAGTCCTCAGTAATCACACAGTTAAATTGGACCCAACTCCCAGCCCTGACAGAACAGGCTCTCAGGTAAACACCTGATCCCAAAATCACATCCACCTTCCTTCCCTCTTGGCCAGATCTCCACACACACCTTTGTAAGTCCTCACACCAATAGCTAGGTTTTTTGCTCTTTGGAAATTTTCCATTCCCCTGATCTCTAGCCCTCTGAAAAGGCCTTTGGATCAAACCACCTCTTCCAGGTTTCAGCTAGTGTGGTGCAGTTAGTGACTCCGTGCCTCTCATCTGCCAGAGGCAAGCTTCAGCCTATGCCAGCAAACTGAGCATCCCTCCTTCATGTAGGAGCTTTTTGCATTACAGCACTTTCTGTAACAACTCCATAGCGTCAGTCAGAGTTAAAGTGTACTGCAGTGAACTTCCTACAGTGTTCCACAGGAGCAGGGTGATTTCCAGCAGGAGCCGAAAAGCAGCTACCTCCAAAGAACATGATATACTAACCTGCCCATGTCACACCCTATACTTACCTTTTCATACCTTTGCACCTCTGAAACTGGCTGGGTTCAGGCTATGCCAAATACTATCTGAAAAACTCTTCTGATAGTATTTCTGCTACAGGAAAGCAGTTTATTAAAACCACAAGAAAACCCATTTCAATACTTGTTTCAGATTCTACTTGGCAGATTCAAAAAGGTTGCTCAAATACACCAGTTGTTGAATGGGAAACTGAAAGCATGCAGCTGAGATTTAGACTTGCCAGTACTCCTGGGCAGGAGTCAGATGGGACCAGAAGGGCAGGAGTTTTGTGGGAGGGCTCACGAGTTGAGATAAGGTCACAAACCCCACTACACTTGTATTCAAAACTTTGAAACAGGAGAGGGAGACAGCTGAGGGCTTTAGGATAGGATCACAGCCTGTAGTCACTGGCAGGATTTCACAAGGCTCAACAAGTGAAAGGCGGCAAAAGAACCGGTCAGGACAGAGCCACTTTCAGCACAGGCAATGGGAACTGCTAATGAAGGACAACAGGAACTAAAAGGAACGATTAAGAGCTCCAATATTTTATTGGCGAGTTCGACATCTGGTTAAACAATATGTATGTTTGAAGTTTGACATCCAGTAGCTCTCATATACAAACCATCGCAGTGCCTCAGCAAATTCACAGGGCTGAAGGAAAAGCCATTTGAATGCTGCTGGCTCCCAGGAGCAGGGCAGACAGCAGTAGGCAAGCGGGTTAGCTGGGAGAAATGGGAGGAGGATGAAGAAGAACACAAGATATCCAGCTCTGGGCATCTGCCTTCCTAGCTCAAATTAACCAGCTAATTTCCCCAGACACTCTCTATAGAAACAAGCTTCTCCAGAGTGTGATTCACTGCACAATGTTATACTGCTGCTCCACAGAGCTCCCGTGAATTCATTCCCCATTTCTTAGAAGAATACTGCTCTTGCCAGCAACTGCAGAGCGTGCCCAGGGAGACGTGGTGGCTAATTTTGATGCCTATAGATAGGGAGTGTGAATCTCCCTTCCCGTTACCCACCCTCCCTCCCCAGCTACTCATTGTGAATTAGCATGTAGACAAGTGGTATTCACCCCATATTCACAGCTGAGGAGTTTGTCAAGAAACAGCACCTCTCATGCTGTCATACATAGCAGATAGATATACACAGGAGATTCTAATTTCATTCCGAACCCAGATGGACTTTTTGCATTTTGCCACAAACCCACTTTTTCCCCCCTCACACAGCATCAGATCTGCCCAGGCAATGTCCATCACATTGGTAAAGTCCCTGTGAATGCTCCATTTGGGTGGACAAGTGCACAATCTGCCTGCACAAATCTGCTGCCAGCCCACAAGGATTTCAATCCATTGAAGTCAATAGGAGGGTTTTCACTGATTTTAACAGATAAAGTATATTTCAACAAATTTCACACACAGAATTCATTCACATATCAAGCTACAGTTCCTCCTAAGAACTGACTGATTTGGGAAGAAACACACAGTCTTTCCTTCCCTGTTTCCAACTAACTGAACTGCCTGAATGAACATGATTTACCTAAAGGAAGACTTTTTTTCCATCAATATTGACTGGCTGTAATTATGTATACAGTCACAACATATATGCTCCTTTATTAAAAAATTGCCCAAGTGATAATGTAGAAAAGAAATGATGGTTCTGTGTTTGGAAGAACAACTACACAGACTGAAGTTTGCTGCTATATTAATATAGCACCAACAGATGCTGTAATTAGAAAGTAAAAGGCAAACAGAGGAATTATTAATAGTTTTGTGCACTGTTTAGGCTTCTCCTAAAACTAAAATGCTTCTTTAAGGAAGTGATAATGTCATCATACATGACCCTGGGACTACTGTAAAATGCTAAAGACCCATCCCCACAGGTGTCATATGCCATAACCGCATGGCTACATTTGCAAATTGCTCCATTTTCTACAGTTCTATTCCAATTTTATCACCAGTTCTAATGAATTTCACTGTTTCCAGGAGTGCGTTAATTATTTTTTTCTTAAAGGCAGGATGTATATTACTTTTAGCAGTGATCTGATCATATCCTGAATTAGATACAGAACACAAATGAAGGACAATAATATGCTGCTTCCAGTACAAAAAAAGAAAAATGTTTAGATTCAGTAGAAAGCAGGCAGGCAATGCATTAGTTTAATGCACTGTTCTAATCTCTGCTGGAAAAAGATTTCTATGTTGGCCCAGGGCACCACAGAAATTGAGTGAACTCAACATAGCATCTATCAAGAGCCAAGATATTTCTTCTATTCTGATACCAACATAGATTCTATTTGAAAGTAGATGGTTTCCAATGTGAAAATAAACAAACAAACAAACCAACAAACAATAAGCAACAAAAAATCCCAAACAGGCACAACAACCAATTAGAGCAAACACTCAGAACACTTCAGGGCACCTGGAAGAAAAGCTCAGGACTGTGGTGGCACAAGTTCTGCAGATCAAGTAATGAGGTGGAAAACTCACCTAGAACTTCATTCTAGCTAATACTTCTTTCTAGATAATACTACATGAGTACTACTAAATGAGACACATCTCATTTTCAGACATATCTAGAGGGGAAAAAAAACCTCAAGATGGAAAATCATATCTAGTATTTGCAGTCCTCCAGGTTCTGCTCTCAGGGACATTTCCAACTGAATCACAGGAAAGCTTGTTGCTGCTAGGGTCCTATTTGCCTGGATGGACGGCAATGCATGGGAGCAGGGTAACGTTGCTTTGTTCTGGCACAAACCAGAAGGCACGGGGTATAGCCCAGGCTCTCCACCCACCCGGAGAGCCTAGGATTCTCAACTAGTCAAAAAGAAGGTAATGAAACAGAAATAGCAACTGCTTGATGGCAACAATGAGCTCTAGCCCTACAGCTTTCCCGTCTGCCATGTTCCTCCTTCCCTAAGAGCAGCCTCAGGAACAGATTTTCTCTGGCTGTTCACAGTGCTGTTGGATCACCTCGGCAAGGTCAAGACACCGCAAAATTCGCCATTTCTCAGCAGCAAGCTCCTCCTTGGATACCTGGCCCAGCAGTTTTTTGGCAAAAAGGTTCTGATCCTGCATGAAAAGGCCCACAGCAGACCTTGGGGCTTGAGGCAAGTTCTCCAGGCAACCACTTGTGAAACAGAAGTTGATTTTCTTTTCACGTCTCATCCCTGGTCCCCTTTCTTCAATCCAAGTCAGAGGTCTAGTGTGGAGGAGGAGAGAAAAAGAAGAGTATTCATGAAGAAATGGAATCAACAGTTCTAGTTTATGCATTTTTCTCAGCATTTACAGAAAATGCCCTAATAAATGCCCCATTTTTACATTTCAGTCATGGCATATTCGGGTAACATGTTCTGACCAACATACCTTGTGGTTACAGAGTTGAATACCGGGTAATAGTCTTAACTCTGCCACTGCTTCACACCATGACTTTCAGCACACCATCTAAGCTCTCTCCAGCTTTGTTTTCCCTATGCACAAAGTGAAGCCAGCGATGTCTAGCCATCTCACAGGGAAGAGGGAAGTTTAATCTGTTTGTTTGTGGACTTGGATGAAAAGTGCAGTTAAACATCCAAATATTTTGTGCATGGTTCAATCAGAGCTAAACTCACGAGGCCCTTAATGTCTAGTCATTCCTCCAGCAAGAATAAATTTACATCACTCAGGTACATAATGATGACCCAGGTGCTACTGTGCAAACTGAACACCACCCCTTTGGGATGAGCTGGGCAGACAGCAAGTTCACTCATGCACACACTAGTATCTGTACTCTCTGAACTTTTCAAATAAGTTTCTTCCTCTTTACTGGGACCACTGAGTTGATCCTAGAGATTACACCAGAAGATAACACTTTTGCCTGTTTCAGCTACATAGGCTCTCAGGCAGGTCTTTCTTAATCAGGGCAAACTCCCGTCTTATGCCAATGTGATAGACACAATCTCCAGGCAAAGCACTGGTGCTGTTGGCTATTGACTGGCATAGCTCACAAGTCCTCGCACCTTCCTCCCCAACTTCCCAGCTTGGTTGAGGAAAGAGGAGCCATGGGACATGCTGCATCGCTCCAGGGTTCTTAACAGACTCCCTGGCGCAACACTGCAAATGCTGCCAGAGGCTTTGAGGAATGGTCCTCAACACCAGCCACAGTCACAATCCTCCCTTCCTGCTCTTTCATCAACTGCCTAAACCGTGCCATTACCTTTCTGCAGCTCATTCATCAGCACTCACTACTGCCTGTGTTTAGAGCATGCACATTATTTTTCTTACTTGGTTATTGATGGCCCTTCCACAGTCCTTTATGGCCCACTTTAGTCTGCCACTCACAAATTACGAGGGCATCAACAGCATGGAAGAAAAAATTCTGTCTCCAAGTACTGCCCATTAAATCTTCAATATCATTAGATCTGGAAAGAAAGACCTTGTCAGTCTACCCTGAACACATTCTGCAGTGCACTCAGCTTAATGATTCTGCACCTCTCATCTTTTATGCTTTAGGATCCAGTTTCTATATTCACATCACCGTATCAATTATTCTTCGCTTACCTATACTGCTCACCTGGACACACACACCCCCTACAAATTAAGCATGGCCAGACGAATCTGACTGAACAGAATAAAACAACTGGAGAAAAAAACCAAACCCAAATCACAGCCTGCAAGAATGCACCGGAAAAAATCCTCAGAGGACTAATACATGCAAAGACACTATATGTTTCAGGAAGTCCCAAGGCTATGTGTCACTGCAGGCCAGAAGGATGCTCGAGGGCCATATCACTCGCTCTTTTCTGTGTTCTCATCCTCCTTCCCCGAGGTGCTGGCTGTTGACCTCAGTCAGAGGCAGGCCACTGAGCAAGCTGGGTTTTGGTCTGACTCAACAGAGCCGGTTTTATGTTGTTATGATAGCAAACAGCCACAGAGGGTTCAAGCCACTGTTATTCAAAGCTGCTTTATCTCAGGTTAGCAGGTATGAAGAATCCACTGGGCAGGCGTAGGCAAAGATCTCCACCATGTAATAGCGTGGAGTCTGCAGTGTGATCCAAGACAGGCAGTGTCGATGCAGGGTCACCTCCCTGGGGTGATCTAGAGCAGATGCACACCACTGATCAGGCTCAAGTGTATACCTTCTTCTGCTCTAGCTTGAGGAAGCCACTGAACCAGAAGCACAATCATGCAGAGCAGGCAGAATTTAATCAAAGTGATTAAAATGACTGACATAGATCAGTGAACAGGAAAATGTTGGGTTTACCACTAGATTTGTCTTCTTCTGCAATTGGATTTTAAGTTATTTTCCCAAAGAGAGGTTGATTCTATTCGATTGGTAACCAAAACGTATTAATTTTTAATTAACAACAACTTCTACACTAAAATTAGTCCCTTTCTTGTTATAAAGATATATATGCCGCAAGTCTGCACATTATTTAAGCATTATTATTGTAGTTTAAGAAACAGGTTTTTACTTTATGTCAGAAAATTGTGAAGGCCTGCTGGATTTTTAATAGATAGTTTACCCATTTTCATTAAAGATTTGCATCAAAGTATTATCTGGCCATTGATGTAGTTAGTTATTTAGCAGTGTTAGTAGTTTTACCTAAAAGCAACAAATCCAGCATTTCTAGTAGCTGAATAAAGCCACATTAAATATGTTGGACAGTTAAAGAAGAAAAAGAAAGTTTAACCAAACACTAACAAACCACTTTTATACTGACTTTTTACAAAGCAAGCACTATCTGCAGTGAAGAAACCACCCTGACTTTCTATGGTTATTCTGTCTTTCCAGATTTCAGACTGATTGAGCTCTCCTAGCTACATTTTATTCAGAGATTGGAAGAGAGTTTCTGCTTTTCTGATTCCCTGTTTCCTCAAATAATGAGTGGCCCTAGTTGGACTATGCTAGCTCAGTAAACCAAAATGAAGCGAACACCCTTTGTACCTGCAGAGTAATTAAGCTGGTTTCATGCTTGAAAGAATTCTGGGTCCACTGAGCTTAATATTTTACACAGCAGCTTCTGCAGAAATCATGCACTACGTGATTTTTCTATGGATGTTAAATTTGAAGCTATCTTAGATTTTGTAAGCTTAGATCTCAATAAAAACATCACTTCAAATGGTTATTGTCAGAATATGCATTCAGAAAATGTCTTGAATTTCTTTTAAACATCATCTTTTTCACTTTGAAAATGCCAATATTTTTTACTTACTATGCAATCAAAAAGGGGTACCTTACCTTGGGTGGGAATTAGACAATTAGACACTACCCCTAGTTAACATCAAAAGAGACATTGCCCAAATCATTCTCTCTCCAGCTCACACAAAAAATTAATTTTTGACATTTACTGAATCCAAGCTCTGTAATCCTGGGACAGGAACTGCAGTCCCAAACCAGCCGTGCTGTCAGTAGAGGTTTGGCTTTTCCTGGATTGCTCAATGTTTTATCACAGAAAGGCTGTCAGCTCAACTGTCTTGGAAACACAACAGAGGCAGAGGTCATCTCTCAGATAGCTGGGCATCAGGCATTAACACACACCTCCAAAATCCACCCAGGGACAGATGAGCAGCCAGTGCGGGCTGCACAGCAGAGACAGACTATAGCCTTTGCACAAATCCCTACTTAACAAGCAGAACACAGGCTGCTGCATTCTGCACCTGCTGTATTTTCCAAGGCTGAATTAACCTCATTTCTCAAGGTTAGTGTAATCATGTCTTTCAAAAAGGACGAGATTGCTCTCAGGAAAGATGCAGACCTTTCCCATCCTTCAGCAAAATCAAGGTTGGGCAAATTAGAGCTGTACCACCACCACCATGACTGCCGGGCCATAACTTCACTTGATGGAGAGTGGGCCAAATTCGCTACTGCTGTAACTCCACTGACGTCAATGGGGGAAGGTCAGCAGGAAATACGGCCCCGCCACTGAACAGAATACAGGAACGCTATGTAACTTTCCAGACAGGATAAATTATCCCGGAGACATAAAGCTGACTGTCCCTGAGGTCATTAAAACGCTTATGGTGACAAAACATTTACTGACCCATACAAAAGGTTAGTAGTGGGCTAAGAAAAACAGGTATCAGTTAGTGGTATAGAGCAGGAAAAAAACCAGTAATCCAGAAATGGTTCTGTATCTAGCAAATATCACATATAGCGACTAAGGACTACCTAGGACCAGGGAAATGTTTAAGCCACCCGCTAGTTCCACCTGCTGGAATTAGTTCAAAATCTCACTCTACATAGAACTTTACAGCTACTCATGTTACTGGCAGATTGCTAAGAGGGTAAACAGAGTTTGTATACAAAGTTCTGCCCTCTTACAAGTGCATTTAAAAGGAATTGGAAAGGATGTTTTATTTAAAGAGAGAGGAAGATTGCCAAGACAAGATGCTAATCCCACAATAAACTGCAGTGGACTTTGTAGGACTGGCTGCTAAAATGCTTAACTAGACCCGCAGTGAAACGAACAGTTCAAATAAGCCCTGATTGTTCACTCCCCAAATAGCTAGTCCTTTAGGTTATTACTTTTATTATCTAAACATTTATCTAAAATTCTTAAAGAGGTAAGCATTCTTGTTTGGTGCTTTTTTCTTTTTTTTGTTGTTGTTGGGTTTCTTGGGGTTTTGTTTTAAGCATTCTAGCAGTACAGGTGCAACAAAATGGTAATTTATTACAAACAAAGCTAGGCCAGAATATTCTCCCATGAGGTCTTATTTTCCCCTGCTCTCCCTAGTCTTCTCATATGCTTCTTGTCATATGCCTATGAGGGGGTCATCTGTCTCAAAGGCAGAGCGTGCTATGTGGAAAACATGAAAACAGGAGTGAAGAGAAAGGAACAAATTGTTCCATCACCATTCCTACCTCCTAGGAAATACATAGGGCTTGGGTAACTTATCTGTACTTTTCATGTCAGACAATCCTCAAGTTGCATCTGTTGCAGGAAACTTTCATCATAAGTAATTTCAACCTATCTGAAAGGACATGACCTCCATGCAGATGGCCCACAATGACCAAACTGGAGAGTTTCCAGACTTTGGACCAAGTTGAGTACTCAATCCACAGTATGAAACACTGATGACTTACTTCATTGTCATATAATATTTAAAAATATACTATTTTATAGCAAGGCTATTGTTATAATCTAATAAAAGGGAGCTCAAACTCATTATCATAGAATGCATCATCAAAAGTTTTCTGCAGGAAAGTCATAGTGCAATGATTGGAAAAAAATGACAAGTAATCCTGGCTGCTGGATTCTCACTCAGTCTGACACACTCATGCAACAAAAGCAAAAAGACAAGAAATAGGAAACAGACTGTTGTGCTACTCAGGATAAATCGAGGAAACTTCAGAACTGCAGATTAGGCATTAGTCAAGAGCAAACTTTGCATGTTGGCCTTTCAGTAGTTTATTATACTTCTGCTCAAAATGTGTGATTTTCTCTTAACCTCCAGCTAGTACTACATACTAGCACAAGAATTATAGTGCTATAAGCCAAGTATTATAACTAGTGCATTACCTTTTCAAACAGTCATATATTTTCAACTTTTGAAGAAAGGTTAGCTTTCAATGTACAGTTAGAATGTCTGATGCTAAACAAAAAATATACTGGCTCTGAACAATTTTTCAGAGTGCGAGAGAAGGGTCTTTCAGTCTTGGGCATGGTAAAATGCATTATGGGCCCATTCCTACATTCAGACATCAGAAAAGAGCTTTTAAACCTTCTTGTGCTTTTCAGCAGACATTGTTTGGTGGTGTCTCTTTTTACTGTGATTACTATAGCATGCACTTTTAGGTCTGTTTCTCTTGTACACTTTCATGCCAGCATCCATCCCTTTTGCTTCCACAAGAGAAAAAGAGGATGCAGAACTCCTGCAGACAATACCCGAGGAGCCTGGCTCATCTGCTGCCACGGCCATTACTCACTTCTTGTTTGCTGTCTGAAAGTGAACAGTCATTCTGGAATAACTCTTATCCTTCTGCTTTTCTCTGGTGGCAGAAGTAACAGTGAGGTCTCCAAAGAGGTCAATTAGCCAAGTCAGTCGGGCAATTCCACTGAAAGCTGGGAATCCTGTTTTGCTTTCATCAAGGACGCTACCTGGTATGACAGCAACAGAAAGTCTTGAGAAATAGGAAACAGAACAATGCCCTCTGCATAGGAAAGGCTGAAGAAACTGCAGTGTTGCAGGCTTAAAGACCAAGGTGTAGAAATGCCATGAGTGGATGGACTGAGTAGGACAGTCAACAAACATGGTCAACCTTGAAATAAATCGGTTGGTGAGCTATGACAGAGAAGGCTGCACAAAGTACATATACAACAAACCCTTCAGAACATGTTGAGGGCAGGAGACTGTATGTGGATTCGACAAGGGAATAAAGCAGGGAGAAAACAATGGCTCGAAAACCTCTCCCCAGCTCTTCTGCGGCCAAACACCAGTATGGAAGACTAAAGGTCCCTGTTAGAAATCAGGACACTTCCTCAGAGCTCATCCTCCTCTCTGAGATGAATATAAATGAGAAATTTGTCACTGCCACCAAAGTACAGAAGGGATGAAGAAGTGCTTCCTCCTCCATACAACAAGGCATGGGCTTGCATTCTTCATCAGATAGCAGAAAGAGGTTAGCAAAGCAACAGTCCATAGAAGACAACTATTAAGGCAAAGGTGCTTTCCAGACAGTTCTGTAATTTCATGGAAATATCCAGAACTGATGATACCTGTGTCTCTAGTCAGTTTATAGACAGAGTTTTGTCTCAAAGAACTGAATGAAGCCTGGAAGGACTGGCATCCCTGTGGAGCAGGCAGACAAATCCAGATAGATTTTGATTTCCTCACAGCTACTGACCTGTGAAATGCAATGTTCCCTTCACGAGGTCCTTCCCAGCCACCTCTTTTTTCAGCTGCTTGTACTCTTCAGTCAGAAGTTCAATGTGCTCCACATGGAGTACTTTATCTGCCATTAAAACAAAACAACAACAACAAAAAAAAAAACAAAACAAACAACACACCAGAAATCAAGGCAGATTAAATAAGAGCTTTCTGTGTGAATCAAATGCACATCTAAGGAGTAAAGGCTTCACCAGCCACCAGCGGGAACTCACTTAGAAATGTTCTCACGCATAGCTGGCAAAATGATGTCAGGAAGAAAATCAAACACAGGCCCTGCACTGAGGCATCAATCTGGCTTAAGAATTTTCAGGAGACAACAAATATAGAGACTACAGGAACAGTAGCCACTATGTTTAACAGAAACTCTGTAATGAAACCCAATACCCAACTAAGGCTGAAACATGAGTCTTCAAAGTAAAAGACGGATTAATTCTTGGCCTCTTTCCCCCCATATTTCCTTGTTCTGCAGTCTTCCTCCCAGGGTAGTAGGAAAGAAAAATGAGGGGGAAAAAATAGCGTAATACTCAGACCCAGATTGTAAAAATATGTTAGAGTACCTCCCTTCACTGCAATTAATAGGGCTACTTTGGAATAGAGGCTATCCAATACACACTGAATGTGGTCCTCATTCAATATGTGTTTTTCTGGAAGGTTTCCAGGAGAGTCAGTTTAGGCTGCTGACAGTAACTGCTGCTGCTTCAAGAGGCGAGGCATAAATTCTGCTAAATGGGAATCCATTTGGCGAGCAACAAGGCAGTTAAATAGCATTGGTACAGGGAAACAGCAAAGCAGAAATCCTATACCTCCGGTGTTTTAGGACAAACATCACAAAGGAAATTTTTGAGTAGTGGTATAAATAGTGCAACTTGTCCAAATGATTTGTACTCTGCTCCTGCCCAGCACTGTTCTTTTCCTTGCAGCCCCACACATCCCCACTGGCCTCAACTGAACCGCCAGCTTCTGACCCTTGGCACCGCAGAGATGGGACCACACACTTGCCAGAAATAAAGAGATTTTGCTTAGAGACAAGCTGTCTTTCAGACAGGGATGCCTTGCTGGCCTACAATAGCATGAGCAACTGTGTGTGACCAGTACACCACAAACGCTAGAAGCTAGGGGAGCTGTTTTGTTTTATTTTCAGGGAGAGAGAAGACAGGGAAGTGCACAAGTCCAATAGCTACACTCATTAAGTGCTTTACTATCACTGCGACATAAGTTCCCTCCTCTAACTGCATTCTCAGTGTCACAAGCAGAGACCAGTGCTTTTGTCAGAGCAAATGTACCTTACTCTTAGCATTAGTATTTGTGTGTTTATTCTCCCATTGGCACACATCTTAAATCCTAGATTGACACATCTCCAAGACAGGCATGTCATGTATGTCATGATTAATAGTAGACTGGAGCCCTGCCTTTGAGTTTGATACCTTTGGTGCTACCCGATAGGTAATACTGTTTACACCCTTGAGAACAAATGTGTTACCTTTCTGCTCAGCCATCTCCCAGAGTTCATGGGCTGCCTTTGCAGACAAAGCCATGGGGTACTCAACGAGGACATGTTTCCCAGCTTCTAAAAACATTCTGAAAGGGATACAAGACCAGTCTTTAAAAAAGTATATCAACATAATCATCTCTCCACTGCACAAACTGCTTCTCATTCCCACACTCAACCCCATATGGAGAAACGCACAATGCGGAGTAACAGAAATAAATGGCAAGTCTCCTAGCAAGGATGGTGTGGTGACTACATCACACATTTAAACACCAGGACGGCTGGGTTTTAATTCTCCTTTTCCCACAGAATTCCCTCACTTACCTACAGCAAGTCACTAAAATGCTGCAGCGTTGAGCACTGCAATTTCTAACTTCCAGACACTTGAGTGGCTGGACTGGGGCACCAGAGTGCCCTTCCTCTATATAAACTGTGAGGAAAGGCTTTGATTCCTGTTTTAAGATGCCTGTCCATCAAACACAGGCCTAGAGGTACACAACTGGAATTACTTGGGAAATGAATGCATCTTAAACCCTACTCTCTTCCAGGGCTTATTGGGTGCTCTGGGGAACTCACTGTCATTCACTTTGGGCTTCTAGTCTGGCAGTCTCTTCTCCAGCGTCCACATCCGCTCCTGCAACAGCTTTACACAGCTCCTCTATGCTTCTAAATTACAGGGGAAAGGGTGGGAAAAGGGAAAAAAAAACACCTCACAGTACCTGATGGTTTCTTCATGGCTTCTGTTCTCTGTGCTGATGAAGGCTGCATGGATCTCTTTGCTTCTTAGAGCATCTTCCAGGCTAATCTGCTTGGCCTCATTAATATTGCCAAAACTTCTCCTGAGTGTTTAGCATAAATACAACCAGAGCATAACTGTCACAGTCCATTCTTCCCAACTGCATATTGTGCAGCAGCACTTAGAAATTGTTCCCATGGACCACTGTCTCACTGAGCTCAACCAGGGTAGAACAGAGGCAGCTTGTTACCCAGGAAGGGCATTAGCACTTACAGACAGAAGTGGAGTGCGCAAAAGAACAAAACAGATGGGTCGGTGTGTAGGTGGTATCAGTACAGAAGGCATCCTCCTATTGAAGTGTAAAGTGCTTTTTGATTTTGCTTTTTTTAGTTTTGATGTTTTGTTTTTTAATAAGCACCATTATGAAAGAGCCACTTTAAAAGAGCAACTTGAAGGAAGACAGTTGCTCCTATGGGAGAACTTCTCCCCAACATGCTAGACAACATGGGCAAAAGCACTTGAGTTGGCAGTGCCACATACAAGTACAAGAAGGGACAAGCAGAAGAGGGACAAAGCAGATGGTTGGCTATGATGGCTCACACCTTGCAACATACACACCATGTCAGTGCTAAGGGGAAGGCTCTCTTGGCCACCACCCTGAGCACAGCTCCACCTGAAAATGAAACATGCACACTCCCCCCAAAAGCTCTTTGCATCAGTAAAGCCTGGAGCGGACACCTTGACAATGTTAGGATGGGTGACAGAGGGCATAAGGGTAGACCACAAGCAGGACTTGAAAGCAAAGACAGGTGATGTTTGTGTGTGACTGGAATGCAAAGAGCAAGGCAACATATCCAAGCATGCTGTTTGTGAACCGTGCATTTCGACCGCACTGTTTCTCAACAGAAATAGTGGAAACCCTATCTTCAGTGTTGTTCAAGGCTAGCTGTAGTGCTAGCAAAGGCATCAGGAAACCAAGAGTGTATTTGGCAGGGAGATAAACTGGGTGACCTAATAGGTCCTTTCAGTCTTGAACAACCCTGACTACGTGATTTAAATATATCTGGAAAAATAAATTCACAGTCTGAGATCCATACATGTACTGCCTAACTATTTAAAACCTTTATGCCCTGCTGTTATGGGGCAGACAGTCTAGCAGGAATGCTCAGCGGGAGGTATACACTAAACTTCCACAGCTCCAAGCTAGTGAGAAAAACTCTTGCTCTCTAAGAACCAACCTTAATGTACGTACTAAATTATGAGATTTTCTTTAAAGACATCTACAGGTTCAGTACCTGGTTTAAAAAAAAAAATAAATAAATCAGAATTTTATGATGAAGTTGTAATATTAGGAGCTTTACAACACGTGTTTTTTAAAAAAAAAAAAATATTTTAAAGCTCTGTAAAATTTCTTAAACCTTTGTTTTAAACATTCCTACAAACATCATGCAGACATTAGCTCATTAGTGTAATTATTGTCTGTACCATCCTAAACCTATAGGAAATTTCAGTCAGACAGAACTGCATTCCTTTTTATCACACAGATCCTACAGCAAGAACATCTCTCAGCTTTTATTTTAGTCATTTCTGCAAGGTATCTCACGAAGGTAACCTATTTGTTCCCTCTTACAAAGCTTTCTGTGCTCATTTCCTAGCTGCCACTCAGAATGACAGGCATGTTTGCATAAACCTTCCCTTTTCAGACAGCCTTAATTATAAAAGAAATATAAAACTCTGGATATTCATCCTCTGCCCCCCTCAAATAATAGCCCTCCACATGGAAAGGCATGTGCATCAGAAGAAACATTACAATATACATATTAAACATGCTAAGATGAGATTTCTAACCTGGATACAAATCCAAAGAGTTTCAGGTGCTCAGAAGGGCTGGAAGGCATCGGATTCATCAAGTCTCGGATTCGCGCTAAGCCAGCAATTCCAACTCCAACCACCACTGTCCCAAACATTTTGTTAATCTGACTGAAGGAAAAAAAAAAAGCAACTTTTTTTTTTTTTCTTTTTAGCAGGGAGAGGAGCATCTGGGAGGGGAGGTGGGAGGATAGATTACTCTTGAACCCTCCTTTCATGCAGCCAAACCTTATTCAGATGTCAGCAAGCAGTTAACAGAGATGTGATGCTATAGGCTACCGAGCTCACTCGCATCCCATTGAAATGTGGTCAAGCGCTTCAGCCTGTCATAGGACCGGTCTTGAGACTTGTATTTAAAAGCTATTATATCACAGCTCCGGCACAAAATTCTTCCTTTCCGTGAATAGAAGGTAGACTTCAAAAGTGAGACATTCTTCTATTTATATCGCTGCTTCCACACTGGAAAGGAGCCAAAAGGTTCTGCAAACCCAGCAGAGCTTTATATAAACCCTGCTGACTTCCTGAGCATCTGCAGCACAGCCTGCCCCGGGTTGCCACACGGACGTTCGCAGTGCAATGTAGCATAGCCAGAATACTTTGGGGCAGGAAGCAAAGAGCATCTTTTCTTCCCCCATGTAACCACAGGCACTTCCTACAATGTCAAGATGCAACCAACCATCTGATAATTTGGTCAAGATGCTTGCTTGATGTTTCCATGCATGAAGAAAGCTCTGCCATCTCTTTAATGACAAGCAGGCATGTCCAAGATTTACATCTCCCCAAAGTACATTCCTGCCACAATTGTATCATATGGAGGACAAGCCAGGTATTGCACTTAGTGGCCAAGCTGCTGGGCCACTGGTAATAAATTCTTTCCGTTTTATGATTTGCTATTGATTTGCAGAAGCACTGGGCAACCAGTATAACCTTTCAAACTTGCACTGTTCCACCACCGTGAGGACTAGCAACACTTTGTAAAATAATTTTAAGATTTACAGGATAAACAGCCTAAAACCAAGCCGTCAGCCCCTCTGCATTTTTTTCTTCCTTCCGTCCTACAACAGCATCCCTTCAAACCTTGTTTCTTCTGTTTCGGTGTTTTCCTTCCTGCACTGCCGATCCCTTCACCCGAGTGAACTCTTTCAATTGCTTCCACTACCTGGCTGCAGCCCTTCAAATCCTTCTGAAACTTAAATGGAAAAATGGACAACCCTACTTCACTCCTCCGTGTGACTTTTGTCTGACGGGATCACAGTGCAGCAGCACAGCCATAAATGACTGTTCTGACAGTGCTAGAGGTTGACAGCTGCTAAGAAATTACATCAACTGGCACAAAGAAAAAAAGAAATCCAATCACACATCATGTCTGGATTTTGTTTTCTATAAGCTCCTGCCTATGTATATATTCCTGTTGGTGCTGAACCCTGCTTACTTTATACATGCCAAAAGGGTACAAGGGTAAAACACACAGCAGCATGTTTAATATAAAAGAAGAAATGAATGACATTGGAAGAGTTCTCTAGGGGGATTACAGTGACATGTCATTACCAAATATTTGGGGTATAACATGACGACACTGCTTACCAGGGAAGAGAGATGTATAGCGCAGAGGCAGAGAGGGGGAAAGGAGGGTAACATAACCACACAACCCATTTTCAGTTCCACCCACCGGCAGAGTCCTGGTCTGGGCTCTCAGGTACCTTCAATTTTCTCTCTGGCCAAAGAGAAAAGAGACTGAGACTTGCACAATGATCTCAGCTGGCAGGAGCCCCTGGAGGTCACCCAATCCAAACCCCACTCAGTCACACCAGGTTCACACGTAGTTCTGACTGTCCCCATGGAAGGGAATCCAGCAACCTCCCAGGGCCCCTGCTGCAGCGTTTGACCATCTTCACAGCAAGAACTTCTTCTCAGTATCTACTCAGTTTCCTGCGTTGTCTTTTGTCATTTCACTGCACATCTCCCAAAAGAGTGTGACTCCAGCACCTCTACATCCTCCCATCAGAAAGCTATAGGCAGCAATAATACCATCCTTTACCCTCCTTTTCTGGAGGCTGGACAAGCCCAGTTCCCTCAGCCTCTCCTCATTCATCTGCTCCAGTCCCCTGACCACCTCGGTGGCTCTCCACCACACTCATTCCTGTATTTAACTTATTTCTTGTACCGGGGTACACAAAACTGGACACAGCACTGCAAGTATAGCCAGGTCCTGTTGGCCACACTCTTGCTAATGCAGTCCAGGACCTGGCTGGCCTTCTTTGCCAGAAGAGCACACTGTGGCTTGAGGTTCAACTTGTCCACCAGCATCTGCAGGGCACTTTCTGACTTTCCAGCTAGGCAGTGTCCAACCTGTACCGGCACACAGGGTTATTCCACCCTAGAGAAGGGACTGTACATTTGCCTTGCCTTAACTTCATGATGTTCCTGTCTGCCATTTCTCCAGCCTGCCCAGGCCCTTCTTGTGTACTGTCCACTCCCCACAGTTTGATTTCATCCACAGACTTGCCAAAGCCACACTCCATCCTATCATCCACGTGGTTAAGGCATTTACCAGTACTGAAGATGAGCACAATATTTGCCCTTTTCCAGTCACCAGGAACCTCCCCTGATCACCAAGGGGCTTCACAGTGACATCAACCAAGTCCCTCAGGGCCCTTGGACGCACCTTGTCTGGTGCAAGGGGCTGCTGTACGTTCAATTAGCTCAAGAGCTATATCACTGTCTTCTACTGTGGGTAACTCTACCTTCTCACAGACTCTGTTAGCAGACTCAGAAACCCAGGAGGTCTGAGGACAGACCTTACTAGTGAAAATTGAAGCAAAAATAAGCATAAAGTACCTATAATTTCCTTCACCCTGGCCCCACTGAGCAGCAGGCTCATATTTTCTCAGCTGCCTTTTTGTTGCCAACATACCCAGAGTAAACCCTTCCCATAGCTTGTTTCAGCTCCAGCTGAGCTTTGCCTTTCCGAGCTTTGTCCCTGCAAGCTTGGTCACTGTCTCTGTGTTCCTTGTGGATAGTCCCTCCCAGCTTGTGCACTTTCTTTTTGTGTTTGAGCTCAGTCAGGAGGTCCCTGCTGATCCACGCTGGCTTTCTGCCATGCTTGGCTCTGCTTGCAGCACACTGGAGTGGG
The DNA here is from genome assembly GCF_929443795.1 of Astur gentilis. Lineage (NCBI taxonomy): Eukaryota > Metazoa > Chordata > Aves > Accipitriformes > Accipitridae > Astur > Astur gentilis. The sequence goes on along the minus strand of NC_064893.1, from coordinate 5,720,744 downwards.
CTGCTTGTGCTGTGGGGAGGTCAGCCCTGTAGATCAACCTCAGCTCCTCTGCCCCCCAGGTCACTCTCCCATAGGACCTTGCCAAGCAGAGCCATCAAAAAGCCAAGAAAGTGCTCTTCTGAAGCATATGGTTGTAATTCTTTAAAATTTAGATTCATAAAGGGCTCCAGTGTGAATCAGGACCAGGTCAGCAGAGGTTTAGAAGCAGTCCAGCTGGAGAGCAGGACTTACTTTAAGTAAGATCAGGGGCTTACTTTAAGTTCAGAAACTTTCAAGGTTACTGGAGTTAAGCTGTTAATATTTACCTACTGCCTTTAGCAGGACTGGGAGTCACACAGCAGACAAATTCCCATGAAGCTCCTACAGTCATCTTGTTTCCAAGAGCTGCTTTTTTTTTCTGGTGAGCTGCTGACCTCTGCTTCAATGAAGTGGAGAAGGAGGGGGAGCCGACTACCTTCTTCACTGCCATGAACAAAGAATATCTCTCAGCAGATGCTCAGGTTGCTGAACATCAACCTTCTCGCCTCTCCTTTGAAAAAACTTCCCTAGTTTCATCTGATGAACAACTTCTGACGTCCTCAAAAGTCACATTTAAGAGAAGCAAGATTATTTCAACCTAAGAACAAAACCTGTTACTATGCAACCCGTTGCCATAGCAACCAGCCATTCGGTCCAGGTCAAGGGTTTGCAGGTTAATAATGTATCGACATGGAAGGAGACAGCTACTAAATGTACATTATAGAACCTTTGCTTATGCACGTAGCTATGAGAAAAATCGTTATGTATGCATTCCTGTTGCAGCTTTTTATTACCCTCATTTTGGTCACACAACGAATTGTGCAGCCGCTCAGGGAGAAGAGTAAATTAGATGGTTTTTGGAACTGTCATGAACCAGGTAAGAGCAGAATAGAGAATACTCATCTAAGAGTCCAGATAAATAGATGAAAATTTACTCCTTATTTCAAACCTTTACATGAGGATAACAGCTACAGTTCTCTTTCAAGTACAAAAATGATGAAGGAGGAAGACCAAACTGTAAACTGCTGTGCCTGCCTTCCATGCCTTTTTCTTAAAATTGGTGACCTCTGTTAAAGCTTTGACAAAAAGATTTCAGAGGCATCTTCAAGGCTGCTGAACTTTGGCTCCTGTCGTACTGAAAAAATTGTACAGGAAGTGATATAACACTGCATCAGCCAGTGTCCAAAAGCATTTTCTCCACCCTTTCTTAACCGGCTGTATGAAAGCAAAGGGGCTGGTGAGAAGATTAGAAAGGGATGTCCTTTGTGCTCACAGACTCTGACTGAGGACTGCTTCCCACTGCCCAGCAGCAACCTCCCCGGTGTGGTCGCAGGCAGCCCTGCCAGCCTTGCCAGCCCCACCAAGGGCTCCCTCTGAACTCTGAACCAGGGTGGGGGGCATGGTGGCTGCCGACTGGTGTGGGAGCTTTTTCCCACTGACGGCCAGTACAAGTGGCTCCTCTTACTAAAGGGAGATGAGCCCTGCATGACACACAGGCAGAGCCGAGAAAGGCATCTAGCTGAAGAGGATCATTTATCCTACACCGATATATCATTGTCCTGTCACCCCTCTGCTCTCTGTCAAGCTGTCTGTGCTTCTGCTGCTTAATTCCTCTGTTGGATAGATCTACACTACTCGGTAGCAAAAAAAAGTGCTTTATACCCAAGTATTCTTGTGAAATTTAGCAGTAAAACAGGAATATTCAGCAGCAAAACAAGCTATGGAGTATGCCCAAAGGAATCGGTCACCCAGCAAATGTGTTCCCCCCGCAGTGCAATCACAGTGGGACTTCAGCCCCTACATCTCAAAACCGCTAACGCTCACTGAGGTAAGCTTAAGGGAAGCAAGGCTTACCTCTCCTTCATGAGACATCGCTAAGGCCACGCAAAGCCACTGTACAGGCAAGATAGAAGGCAAAATGACTACCTCCCTTTCAAAAAAATTTTTCATGGCATATCTAGACAGTACAGGATGAGAACGGGTACTTTCTCTCATGATATATAGAGAATTTCAGTAAGCCTCATGCATTCTTCCTGCAGTTTTCAGAGTCTCATTCCCACAGATATGAATGAGTGATTCACATCAGACATCAAAATACTTCACAATTAATTTCACTACAATAGCATAACACGGATGTGGGAGGCTTTCCTGAAGCACTCCCAGCCTGGTCTTTTTAAGTGTGCCACTTCAAGCGACTACCATTTTACTGCCACACGTACCTTAAAGAGTAGCAGAAACCTCGCAGATGAGTACTAAATCTGAAAATACTGCTGTCAAGGCTAGTTCACTTTTGCATACTCAACAGTTGAACCACTTCATTACCACAGTAATTTTTCAGCAATTTTCACTCTCTCCAGCACCCCCTTCCGTACCTGTCAGAATTTTGCTTACATTAAATCTATAACTCTACCAAACCTGAGTGCCGACACATGTTGTCATTTCCCTCCTGATGCTTAAAAATACACAATACAATCCCCACTGACCTGGCACACATCTCCCACTAGTCTGATGAGTAAAGTGGGACTCCTATGGCCAGGTGCCAGCAACTGGGGAGACTGGGATTCAGAGGCAGCTACTGGGCAGACTGAGTGTCTGAGCCTGGCTGCTGGAGGAATCCACCTTGTACCTAAGTACATATATATATAATCTCACTAGCAGACCTTTATCCTGCTCAGCCAGAGAGGGGATCAAGATGAAGCTGCTCTTGTCTGTGTTTCTGTGAGCGCTCTGCCTGTGATCTGTGTGGCTGGCCACATACATGTGCGTATACGTGGTGTATGCGTGTGCTCTGTGGGCACGTGCTGACTGGGAATACGTTTTCAGCCTCAATACTGGCTGGACCAAGGGTCACGGAGCTGCGCAGCCTTGCCGCTTTCAGGCTGTTGGATATTTATCCCTAACATAAGCCAGGCTGGACTGAAGAAGTCTTCCAGAGCTCCCTTTGAGCAGACTTGTGGATTAGACATCCTAGAAAACATTTTCTCTGTTACAGCAGCAAAGCCCTGAGATGAGACTTGCAGCATCTTCCTCAACAGAAGTTTTTAGGGGAACACCGGAGAGATGGCAGCAGTCACCGTAAAAATCAACAAGTTGAAAACTTGAGGTTCCTTCCACCCCTACATCTTTGATTTCAAATACCCAGACACCTGCCAGATGCTGTACTCGGGGTGTTGGTACATCCTACTCTCATTGTCTGCTCTTAAGCAAGACGCATCTCCCTGGAGCAGAGAAAGCAGAAGCTGAACAGCGTGGCTTTTGTTAGTGTTGTTTTTTAAAAGGGAAGAACTGCACAAATGTTCCAATTTAGCAGCCTATTCAAAGGCATAAATAGCCTTTGTTCTGCAGGAAACCACTTAGGCACTTTAACCTCTGTATGTGTCGAAGTACCTTCGGGAAGTAGGCCCGACACAGGCCTCACTAATCCTAACTGAAGGCAGAGCTTGAAGAAAAAAGAAAAACAGACATGAAGGCAAAGAAAGTAATTGTTTGAATGCTAACATGCTGGAGTGGGAGTTTGTGGTTTTGCTCTGCCTTTGCTGCAACCTAGAGATAAAAGCCAAGTCCTTCTGCAAGAAAGAGACAGTCAGGAAGGCAACCCCCAACACCCTCTTTGTTACTTCTTTTTAAAACATTAATTGAAGATAAAATGAGAGTCAGAAATTTTCTTCAAAAACTGCCGAGACCATTTACAGCCCCCACGTTTCAGAGGAAAACAACAGCACCTAGAAGTTGTAGAGCAGCCACATACATTTTCCTTGAGAGTTGTCCTTTACAGTCTTAGGTATCAACCCTCCCCAGCATCTCTCCATCTCTCACACCCATCTCTCCGGCTATCGCAACCCAGGCCATGGCTCCCTGGCAGGCATACAGGCTCTGGTAGGCGAATTACACCTTTGAGGCACGAACTCTCCCAGAGGCTGGCTGGCAGAAGACAGCCTCTCATCCTGACCGGGACCACTGTACCTTGGAAACAGCCAGTGCGGGCTTTTCTTCCTGGCTTTTAAATGCCATTGGAACCATACAGCTGCATCGGTTTACATTTATATGCAGGTTTCTCTGCCTGCGCTTTCTGATTAAATTCTGGTTTTCCAGCTGGCTGCCAAAGCTGAAGCTGATATAGTTATGTCGAGATACGGCCAGATGCTGTGTTACACCTGCCAAACAATTACCTTTACTATATACAGTGATGGATAATAATAAATGACTGCACTTGTAACAGATACACTGTCTCCAGCATTGATACCTAAGCAGAAAGGAAAACGTTTATTAAAACATACTTCTGCAACTTAACCCTACTAACTCCAGAGTCCACAGCAGTCCTGACTCCTGTCACAGTGAGGTTGCTCTCCACAGCCTGCAACTCCATACCTACAAGAAAACCACCTCACAAAATTAATATAAAACCATGAGAGGTACTGGAAGAATCTGAAAATCTGTTTTTAATACATGACATTCTCCATCCTGTGGGGGACTGAATCAGAAGTGCTGTGACATACATGCATGGGTATGAATGACCATTTTGTCCTGTTCTCTGTCTGTAGTCACCCTTTGTGGTTCGGATTTGGTTGCTAGTCTGAAGAGGAAAAACCAAGGCAAATAACACTTCTGAGATGGAGTCCCAGAGATCTGTGAGAAGCTAAGTCCTCGGCCTGGCTTGTTTTGTTTGAAACTCTGCCCTCAGATAACCTGTATCGTTTCAATTTTGAAGGAAAAAAATAGTGATTTGTGCAGCCAGTTTAAATGGTGGACCTTGCCTATTATAAGTGCTTTGCATCAGACAACTGATTTCTATAGGTGACAGCTGAGAGCCAAATTACATTTGGATGTAATTTGGATACTACACTACTAATGCTGAAACTATCCAGGAAAAAACTGAGCCCATTTTTGAGCACCTGAAAAAAATAAAGACATGAAGGCTCCACTTTTTATTTTAAAAAAATATCCCCTTAAAAAAAAAAAAAAAAAAGAAAAAGACAAACCACCCTTACTTCTAATGTTAAGTGTCCAGGAACTACTCTGGAGCAAATTATAGAGGGCCTTGTGAAACTTCTGGTGGGTAAATAAACAATCCCACATAACTGCAGTCTCATCACAGCTATTCTTTAACCAAAAGGCTGTTTGTATGTGGCTAATTAGTGTATGACTAAAGCAAAAAGAGCCACAAACAGTCCCCAAAACTTCTTTCAGGTTTTAATGTTCAATAACAATTTTTGAAAATGAATTTTTCTATGGTGGTAGAAGAAGAGATGAGCATTTTAACAAGCAACTGTCAATTACTTTGGAGTGAAGTCCAATTTTAGATGAGCACTCAGGAGAATGAGCTATGGCATGGAGCTATCAGCAATTCCCAGATCCTAATTTTCCATGGGATCAAACAATATTATTGCTATAGCACCAGTCTGTGCCTGAACACAGGCTGGAGAAAATAACCCTGAGTAAAGCTAAAAATGGTACTAACTCAAAGAGGGGAAAAAAAGGCATGAAATACATCCTCCACCACTTTTTTGACTTAACACCCATGTAAACACTAAAGCTATCAGAGTTGAACTCTACCAGGTCCCTGTGGACCACAAAGAGTGTCCCCTGGCTTCCCTGTAGAACAATAAAGCCACCAGAGTAAAGTCTCCACATGGCTAAGCAGCTGAACACCAACTACTGAGACTCTGCCTAAACACCTATTTCATACAAAGACATTGCTGTTTTGCGCTGACTCCTACACTTTTTAAAATTGAGAGCTTTCCACGTTTCATTAAAAAAAACAGGAGGACTACTCATCCATACCTGCATTTTGGGAGAAACTTTACTCAGAGCTAATCACAAGAGGTGTAGCTGACAGGGCAGGGAGCTGACACATGCCAAATGATCTCAGCGCATTCCCTTCCCTCTTTTATGCTGCTCATTTTGTTTTTGCTGTGTCACCTACAGAGTGAAGAGGCTTCTCTACCTCACTTGATAGATTCACAAGTGCTTTGCAGGTGAACTTTAATGCCAGGAGTGGCTTCCAAGCCTTTGCTGTAATACAAATGAAAGTGACGATGGACAATAACAGAAAAATGTTCTGAAACATTTTCTTAATTACTACATCTGCCCCTGAATTTGCCTGCCAATTACTGCAGTCCTTTCTACAAGCACTTTCTTCTTCAAAGGGCCAAAGGAATGCAGAGCTGGGCTGGGCAGATGCAGGAAAGCTGTATTCCCAGGCTGTATTCTTACTTTCTCCCAGAAGTTTACTGGGTGACCTAAACCAAGCAAGCCACATCCCCTTTCCCTGTCATTCCTCCCAATTCCAGAACAAGAGAAATCTCTCTCCTCTGTAAGGTACTCTCAGACCTACTGATGATAAATGCAACGTAAGAAGTAGGTATTATTACAACCACTCTTCTTTGCTGTACACACAGATCAGACATCTAGAAAAGGTTTGTATTAAAATATCTATATAAAACAGTGCCATATAATGCATGACACAAAAAATACATTTTTTTTCTTTCCTTTCTCTTGCTGTTAAATTCATCTGAAACCCGAACACTAGAATTATATGCATGCTTAGCTTTAATCGCAAGTAATCCCATTGATATCAATGAGAATAATCCTACGAGTACACTAAGAACTAAGAGCTTTTGCTGTTTACTGTAATATTAGTAGTCACAAGAACAAAACACATATCCAGCCACAAGTATGTTCTTTTAATATCTTTATGGACTCAACCTAATAGATGATACCTATCTTCCGGTCCACTAAATGTCACCACATCACAGACCTGTAACAGGCTGACCTATTTTGAGAATCCCCCAAACAAAAAAAGCACTGCTACACACTGCAGTCACCATAAAGATATTGCTTACCATGGCTGATGAAACCCTCTGCCTCCATCATCAGCATGACAGCAACTCCTAATAACAGAGGCCTGCCCCATACTCTCTTCAGAGCAAACAATATACACATAAATTGTAGCTGGTCAGACAAGTGTATTTTTTTTTAGCTGACTTTCTATTCCCCTACCCCAGCAAAAATGTTTTCACACTTCTAAAATAAATTGAGAGTGATAGAAAGGGTTTTTATTAATAACTAGATAAAGATAACTTGAGAAGTAGATAAAGTTTTGCATAACATAATCTTAAAAATTATGCACGCAATGGCTAACAACTCTGCCATTTTATCAGTCTACCACTCTTCAGTAGGGCCTGAAAAATGCAATGGATGCTCTCTATTCCCATTCAATTTTGGAAATCTACCAATGTCAGCAATTGCTTGAGAGTAGGAACAAAAATAGCTCTTGAATGAAGATTAACAATTGAAGTTACTCAAATTCCTCCTAACTTTAGAGCTCAGTATTTTTCATGTTATTGGGCACTGCAACACTGAAGAATCATACAGGCCAGCCACTAGCCTGCTCTCTTATGAAGTTAGTCTGCAACTCAATGTGATTTAGCAGTCAAGTAGTCCTGACATGCTCCTCATTTGTTAAAATTGTCCCAAGAAACTAAAAACACCTTTACCAAAAATATCAGCCGCTAGAGGGGGTGTTTAATATCCTACTTAAATCATACTGATAATAAAGTTAATTAAAAAAAAAAAATTAAAAAGGATACAGGAATGCTGTAAAAACATATTTCCCAGAGTACTTCAACTGCACATTAGGTCCCATGCAAAGTTTTAAGAAGAACAACGCCCTCTTTGCATATAACCGGACACAATGCAAAAGCAAACGCCACGTCTTCCCTTCCAATTCCTAGGTCTACCCACATCAAACCTTGTGATTTCTACAAGCAGAGATGTAGTTTTATATGCCAAGAAGATGGCTAAATTACCACTAGTTTTGATTTGCCTGTACAGACAGCTCTGAGCATGCCTAAACCCAAACCTTCAAGTGTGCCAACCTAAAGCCTGACATGCTCAGGCTCGGGCTTGACAAACAACTGAAAGAATGACCTACAAAATGGTTCCTATTTACAACTGTCTGCCTCTTTACAGATCCACCATCACCAGACTTATTGTTCTAAAAAGTCTCCAAAAGGACCTAAACAACTGCCATCAAGTTGGGTCCAACTGCAAGCAAAGCAGAAGATCCTACTTAGCTCAAACCACTCTAACAACTACATGTATTTAAAACATGCCTAGAGATAGATTAATATATATTGCCACTCCTGCACATGGACGTATAATGAATACAAAACTCATTAGAAATTATAAACTGACTTGATGATTGGGTCCACACAGTGTCATTAGCTGGACAAGGATACTGGATGGATTGTGCTAACATATTAGGGGCATCGTAGGTTCTACATACTTTGTTAAATCTCATTGGTTTGGAACCAGCGACGCTGCTGGCAGCAGCTACAAAACTCATGACCCTCTCCAAAATCTATGTAAAAATAACTATAATTGGTAAATAGGCTTTAAAAAGAACCTTTACTCCTCAAAATCTGCCTTGAAAGCATCCTGGTTTTGCCTAGGATACAGTTAAATTTCTTTCCAGTAGCTGATACAGTGCTATGTTTTGGATTTAGTATGACAATAATGTTGATAACACACTGATGTTTTCAGTAGTTGCTAAGTAGTGTTTAGTCTAAAGTCAAGGATTTTTCAGCTTCTCATCCCCAGCCACCAAGAAAGCTGGAAGGGCACAAGAAGTTGGCACAGGACACAGCCAGGGCACCTGACCCAAACTGGCCAACGGTGTATTCCATACCATGGGAAGTCCCATCTAGTTTAGGAACTGGGAAGTGCGGGCGGGGAATTGCCGCTTGGGGACTAGCTGAGTGTCGATCGGCAGGTGGTGAGCAATTGCATTGTGCATTACTTGTTTTGTATATTCTAATTATTTTATTATTGTTGTTATTATCATCATTATCATTATTTTCTTCCTTTCTGTCCTTTTAAACTGTCTTTACCTCAACCCATGAGTTTTACTTGTTTTCACTTCTCGGGGTAGGGGGGGGTGGGGGGAGTAAGCAAGCGGCTGTGTGGTGCTTAGTTGCCGGCTGGGGTTAAACTACGACAGAAAGATGTAGAGCTAGAAGGTTTTAGTGAAGATGACTGCCTGCTCAGCGGAGTATTTTAAATGCACAACCTATTCAGAACCAGCATGGCCACGTAATTAGGATAAAAGAACCCAATACCACTCTTTTTATTTCCTCTGCCAAATGAATGTGCTTAATATGGACCACTCTTTAGTTATAACAACTGTGGCTGAACAAATGGATAATATCCCATCAAAGGCAGGATTGGCACAACTGCCTAATTTTGCAGTAACTAAAACAAGCTACTGCAAAGGTTCAGGAGCAGACAATATTCAGGCTACTGGAAGAGGGAAACAGACCTTGTAAAAGATGTAGAAAAAGAACTGGATCATGGAAGCAGATTTCTAAGGGAATACTTCTGTTTGAAACATAATCAGACATTTCTCTCTCTTACCCAGGTTTTACTAGAATATACCCACTTCATTTTTTCTGTGATATTTTGTGAGTGAAGTGATTTAACAGTTACTCTTGTAAGAGAAGAGCTCTGTTCCCACCTCAAGTTCATGTCCTTAACTACACCATTCCTTTAAATGGTCAAAGAGGTCACTGAGTTCCAAAGAGAGTGGCTATACTGAACCACCACCACCATCCTATGCTACCAACGGTAACATAAAAGTAATTTTAAAGTGTAACAGCAATCCTGCTCATTACTTTATTCAGCCTTGCAGCTTTTTATAATATCAGTCTAAATCCCTTCTTCTCTCCTTACCCTCTGCTACCATAACTCAACAAAGCATTCTGAGGTTCTGGGAAAGAAGTTCACTGTATAAGAGTAATTTCTATTATTTAAGCCATGTACATCTCAGGCATGACTGTGGTCTCTTCACAGAATGGGCTTCAGACAAATCATCTCTTTATTTATCATTAGAAATGGAAAACACAAGGCATCCTACATTAATATCATAAGCACAAACACTACACATGGGCATCTGTAAATTGCCACTGTTTTATAGATGCCTGCCTTGGATACCGGACAATAAATCTCTGTTCTTCCCTCCCATGGTCAGACTTGTGTACATAAAGGTAGCAATGGAGCCTCAGAAGCTCAGAAGACATACATGACACCTGTCTGCAATGATCTGTCCTCCAAGTCCACTTGGATCCATTGGCTCTGTTTAGAATTAAATTGAGTTGGAAAAAGAGCCTAAAAGTGTGGCCAAACAATAGCTTATGAGTCAGACTTACAGGTTGTCCTGGGTTCAGCTGGGATAGAGTTAATTTTTACAGGAACCTGGGAGGTGGGGGCATAGCCGGGGCAGCTGACCTGGACTAGCCAAGGAGCTATTCCATACCATGGGACATCATGCCCAGTATATAAATGGGGAGCGGGCCGGGGGGTGGTCTGTGTTTTCGGTGGGGGAAGTGGCGGAGCATCGGGTCCCAGGTGGTGAGCAGTTGCACTGTGCATCACTTTTTGTATACTTTTTCATTAGTGCCGTTGTTGTTGTTGTAATCTTTTTGTGTTTGTCCCAGTAAACTGCCTTTATCTCAACCCTCGAGGTTCCAGTTTCTTTTTTTAATTTTTCTCTCCTCCGTCTCCTCCCCATCCCACCGGAGCGGGGCGGAGGAGTGAGCGAGCGGCTGCGTGGTCCTTTGTTACCGGCCGGGCTGAAACCATGACACAGGTCACAAGCCATTTGACTACACTTGCTTTCAGGCTGGATGGTTTTTCCTCCTGACCACATGGATTTTAGTTCTGCAGCCTGGAATAGGAAAGTTTATCCCAGATAAGCATATAAGCAAAAATAAGGTCATGTAGGAGCTGGAAATTAAAAATAATAATAGTGACCACACTATAAAAGAATGTACTTTGAACTTCTTTTTGTTAAAATGACAAAATGGTTTGGGTTGGAAGGGACCTTTAAAGACCATCTAGTCTAACCCCCGTGCCATGAGTGTGATGTTTGCCTTTTTCCAGTCACTGGGGACTTCGCCTGATTGTCATGACTTTCAAAATAAGATAGAGAGTGACTTGGCAACTGCATCAGTTCTCCCTGCTCATGATAATTCTCTTGATGAAAAAGGCGCTCTCTGTCAGCATGGCAGTATGAGATCCCAAAGGCAAAAGATGAAGAGTTGAAGCCTCATTTAGTAGTCCTTTAACCAAAAGAAACTTAATCTCCAGGGTTATCAGCACCTTCATGCTTCCTCAGGAGTTGGCAACTTAGCAGCACCTAGGATAGGAGAACTTCCCCTCCCATGTTTTAAAAACAGGAACATTTTGCTTCTGGTATTACAGGTCATTTGATGCTGGGAAGGTACCAGCCAACTGACAGGGATGGTAGCATGCTGCAGCGGACCAGCAGTTTTTCCTGAAAGGTGCTCTCTCAACCTGAGTACATGAACGCAAGAGAACTGCCGACCTTGCATTTGGAAAAAAACAGTGCCTCGTGCATTTCCCTGGTGCAAAATTAGGCCTTCTTCCGAGCCAGCAGGGAATAAAGACTGTGCTCTCCATCTCTGCCCTCTTGAGAAAGCAGCATGCTTTCTGGTGGAGTCTTAACAGAAAAACTGGGCTCAGAGTAGCCAGTGAATTACATTACTACATTCCCTGCTCGGAGGGCAAGAGGAAAAAGGATGTGAGGCTCTTCTCTCCCCTAAAACAGAGGACCAGCTGCCATCCAGCCACTTTAAGCACTGTTTATATTAACATATAATATGGATATTTTTATGGTTCTTTTCCTGTGTTTTCATTGTGTCTACATTGCAAATATTACTAGATCAGGCTGGTTGTCACCAGGACCTATCCATGAAGGACTGGGTTGGAAACACCTGTCAGAATACTATTATTTTTAAACTGTAAGCAGACAGGCAAATGCCCCGTTTATTCTTAAAAGATTTATTCAACAGCCCTTAGTCTTAAGGTCTTATTATAGATGCCAGCCATATAAAAACAGACAGTATACCTTACCTTTGTAAATACTGGGCTAAATGCAAAGATCGATATTCCACTTCACTACACAAGTAAGTAAATGTAAAATAAATTTTTAAAAAAATCAAAGTTTGGGTTAGCTGCTGCCATTTGAGAAGATTACAAAGTCCAAATGAAAAACACATTTCCTAGAGCAAACATTTCCAGTAGCTGCTGGTACCTGTTATCCTGACTTCTGGATGATGAACCTAAGACACTGCAGGTTACTCAAGACTGCCAATTGAAGTACTCCATACTTACGAAAAAAACCAGGCCCACTCTATCTTACGCTGGACACCGAGAATGAAAGCAGATGAAGCCCATGGTCACCTTCAACGCTGGAAGCGTACCACTCCAGTTTATAGCCTCATCACTTAACAGTGAATTGTCACCAGTACAGAATTCATCTTTATCCTTTTCTGTAAGTTTCTTACAGATTTTTGCCACTAGAGAATCATAGTTTTAGAAGAAGACAGAAGCCAGGAGTTAATTTGCCTTCTCCATCCAAATTTTATGAATGTGATTTAATGGGGACAAAAAAAATCTCAGTCTTCATACATTTGTATCTGTCACCAAGACTAAGCACAGAGAGATCTACACAAACACGCTGATCCCGCTTCTAGCTGCACGCAACTGTGCTATGCCTGAGAAAAATTAGCAAATCACTCCAAAGACAAGTATGAGCAAGCCTCTGTGCTCTCTAAATTCATCACCAAGTAACAGACTAACCAGTTTTCTGTTCCTAATCTCTGTCAGAGCCTGCAAAAGACAGTAAACACTGACGAAGGGCTGTTCTCTGTAGCAACAGAAAGGTTCACAAAGCTTTATAGCTTCTAACACAGCTAAAAAACATCCATGGTGTTTCAACTAGAAAGACTGTGGTCTCAACTTTTCCCCTCACATCCTGTACCACTTCTTCCTCTTATTTAGAGATTACTTAATAATTCCATAATCTTTCTTGCAGCTTTTCTCTGTTCTCATTCACAGAACAAAAGTAATGACAAGACAATAGAGGTCCCTTTCTGCTTACACATTTCACCAAGAGGGAAAGCTAATAAACACAGTAACATTACTTAAGCCATGAGAACAGCTTGCTTTATTAGCCAGCATAGTGCAGCCTTTAATTTAGCATTTAGGATAGTTACTACAATATAACAAGAACACTAGTTGCCCCAAACAGAGTCTTTCTAAGTGGTTTATAATGCTATACTGAGAAGAAAGAGGGGGGGGGGGGGGGGGGGGGGGGGGGGGGGGGGGAAACTTCTTTTATGCTAACTGTTGAACTCATGTTGTTAAAGTGGTGGATTGCACTCATCTGGAATAACAAGATTAGCAAATGCATTTCATTATCTTTCCTAGTCAGGTGTGTTTTCTGCAATGCTTTCTAATTAGCACAGTAGAGCTCTGTCTGGGTTGCAAATATTAGTCTAGGGAACGCTTAAGTTCAGTTAAACAAAAAGCCAAAGCGCCTTTTGCTTAGTAGAAAAGAAACAGGTCAAATATATATTTATATTTTTATTACAGTTGCACTTATTTTATAAAGGTTCAAGATGTAAGCCCAACCATTTGGCCTTAATGTGCGCAAGAACGCTTTCCATGGTTCAAGGCTAGCTCCAGAGGAGAGGGCCAGGCTCTCATCAACCTTTATTCTACTAAGTTACAAGAGGTCATGTATACATTCAGGGGGGTTTTTCTTACTACAGGATTAAGCTGCTAAGTGCCTTGGCTTTCAGACTATTTTTCTTGCTTAAGCGCTATTCCCTCCCCTCTTGGTGAAGTAACCTTTTTGACACCTCACTTTATTAAGTGCAGTACAAGCATAATGTAAGTTCTTTTACTACACTGAGCACTACCTGTAAGCTTCAGAAAGATCTACGGTTACCTGAAAATTAGATTTGAAAGTTATCCCTGGTCCCACATATGTTGATGTTGGTGCACCACTGTGTCAAACATAGGAACTCCTTTTCTGCAGAGTTATTCTCCCACTGCAAACACTGCTTTATCACACCTATCCAAGCCCTTTCTGTTAGCTTCTCCACTTCTTTGCAGCTTTGTTTTTATCTCTTGTTGCCTGACTGCTGCTTACCTAGCCATGGATGGCAGCACAGAGCTTCAATGATCACACCAGTGGTAATGGAAAACACCCACTGAAGCTTCCTACAAGTCCGCAAACCATACAGTGCAATAGCCTCTCTAAAAGGCATATGAAACTGAGGTGATTTCAGAATCATCATTAAAAACCAAAAATGCCAATGTGCATTCCAGTCTTGCATCTTACTGAAGTCCTGACACCAAAGTATAAGATGGGAAGTGATTCCCATTTTAATTCAAAAACTGGTCAGTTAATTTGTCCATTTATCTTCACTTGTTTTGACAAGGACGGTTTGTTTTTAGTGCAGAGATCAAAGTGGCCTTTTTCTCATCCTGTTCTCATCTGCTGAGCTTAGTTTCTGAAGTCTGTGGATATAGCAGAGGTTCTTCATTTTAAAAAAAAGAAAAAGTTTGGCCCTTTGACATTTAAAATGAAGTTCCCAGAGCTGAATGTGGTGGTCTCTTGGGGTTATTGGGGGAGGGGGGGGGGGGGGCAGTTGGGGGGGGGGGGTAAGGAGTGGGTGTTGAAACAGCGAGTTAGCACAACAATTTTGAAAATAACGAGGACACTAAAAATAAGAAGTTGAAAACTACAAAGATCGATTCTCCTTTTTAGCTATACAAAATAAGCATTGCTAATCCTTTAAGGATAACACAAACTGTACTGCACTGACTTAAACTCCAGCTGCTCACAAACAGTAACTCAATTCACTACTATCTAAAGAAACTGTGATGTTGGTATCAGAAGAAACACTTGTTGACCATGTGCATGTAAACTCAGGACAAGTCCCAAATCGTCAGCCCTTCAGTATAAGGGAATTTCCCTGATCCAATACTAATCATATCAGTCATTAATATTTTACTATCAATTATTGAATATGGAAGTTGCATGCACCGCTTTCAACAATAGTATTTAGTAAGACTTCAACTAAGGCTTTCTTCTATCTGCTAAAAATAATTTTAAGTATTTACCTATTGCTCTTTGTTTTGTGAAGATTGAATTTCAAGTTGGATTTATATTATTGAAACAGGTTTGTCTTTATTTTCCCATTTATCAACACAAAAGACAGAAAGATGTTCAAACACTATGTTATTGATTTTTGGTACAGTGTCATTCTGTGTTGACATTTGTAATCAGAGAACCAACAGCTGAACGATTATCCTCATTTCAGGAAAATTACTTTGGCAAACCAATGCAAGGAGATTGATAAAAACTATTTCACACAAAATCAGTTCAATATACTGTTGCCCTAATTAACACCAGCTTGGTTTTTTTGAACAAGCTCCAACACAGAAGTTCAGCACAATGCCAGCAGAGTTATATAAAGGCTGAGCCCGTCTTTTCTCTGTGTGTAGACTGAGCCTTGATGAATGTTTGTGTTTTTTTTTAAGATAGAGATTGGTGGTAGCTGTGACTAGAGCATAAAGTAATTATTGATAAAGTGTCAATGTGTTTTACACACGGATTCTGTACCATATCCGGGAACGTAAGAACCCCCTTTCTCCCACCAAAGTCTGTCTGGAATATGGCCCCACCGTGTTCCTTTACAACAGGAAAATATTCTCATCTCTGCTTTACACATGGGTAAAGTGAGGTACAGCAAGGTTAATAGCCTGCTGTTTCAGAATGGGGTGTCAAAACACCTGCAGTAAACATGGATTTTAACAGGACTCGGAGGAAGCTCAGCTCTTCTAAAAACAAGCCCAGAAGACACTCTGTAGGAAAGGTTTTAAGTGACTTCTCACACTCGGCATGCAGTGCTCTGGCCACCCAGTGATGCTACCTGGCTACTTCCACATCATTTACAAGCTAACACGCTGCTTTCACGGCACCCTGGACGTTCTTCCGAACAAAGGGCTTTTCTCTTTTTTCTTTCTCTGTGTCCCCCCCCCCCCCCCTCCCCGAGGGCTGGCCTGTCCCCTCCCCTGTGGTGGGTGTCTCTGGAGCAGCGAGGACGACGTGACTTTGCAGGGCTCCCCCACTCCTTCACAGCCGAGGGAGAAACCCTGGTGGCAAGCAGTCTTGGGAAGGGTGGAGGTGGGGGGGTGGGGGGGGGGGCGGTCAGAAGACGAAAGCGGTACTTGCAAATCCTAATTACAGTTAGCAGGGATTAAGTAATAGTCACTAACCTCTTCAGCTCACAGAGGAGAAACGTGATCCCGTTTAATTCTCCTCCGCTGCCTGCAGCTCCTTCTTATACAACACCGCAGATCCAGCATATCGCCCTGGTGCTATCGCTGCAGCAACACCCCCTTGGCCAGGAATCCAATAAGGACACCACAGGGGCGGGCTATAGCCAGAAGCAGCTGCAGCAGCAGAAAGGCTGGTACGGGCGCAGGCAGCGAGGCTGGGAGCTTTCGCCTAGAGAACCCCGAGAAGGCTGCACATGGCTAGCAAGGGGCTGTCACCTCCCTGGGGACCTGTGCGACACCCCGGTTAAGCGCACGCAGCCGTCACCCCAGCCAGGCGCTACCCAGAGCCCAGCCGTGCAATGGCTTGCAGACACCGGTACACCAGAAGCGCTCACCTCCACCCGGCCGCATCCGTAGGGTTTACGCTACAGGCTGAGCCCATGCTCAGGAAACTGGGAGTTTCGGCAGTGCCGAGCAGGAAAGAAATCATTCTGTGCCTGGCTTTGCCCGAGCAGGCAGTATACAGAAAGCAGCTGCTGGGACAGCCCAGGCCAGGTGTTACACAAGCTCTTACTCAAGACCGTTTGTCTCCCTTCCTAGAGGGATTGCTTCCTGACCCACAACATACTATGCTTAAGCACTAGCTATTCCTCAGAGAGCCACTTTTTACTCAGATCTTACTCCTAGCCTACAAAGGTTTTTATCTACACACAACAGGACTTTCAGCCGCTTTATTCAGGGCTTGGAAGATAGACGTGCAGGAGGGTGCAGCTATTTTCCCCCAGGCCAGTAGTTCCTCCAATAAACACCATATGAAATGAGGATGGTCTGAATTCCACAGATCATTCTATACCATGCTGATGCTGGGCATTCAGAGAGTACGATGGAACCTAAAACTGTGTCACATTGGGACTACAGGTACAAAGGATCAAATTCTGTACTCATTCACCGCAGATGTAAAGTAAAAATAACTCTGGAGAAATCAGTAACTGGTTTTTTTTGCACCCGAGTGTGTTCAATTCAACCTGTAGTAGTCATACCATAAGGCATCTGTCTTCTTCCTATAAAACTTTAAAATTCAATGCAGCTCTAGATTACTTAAATTCTTTATTCTGAAATTCTGCAGGTTGGGACTGTAAGAGTGATAGACCCTTCTTTCCATCTTTTCCCTCTACTAATTTCTTCTGACCTGTTAACTTCCTCACCAGCAAGTCTTCAGGAATTCACTTGGCCTCCTCCCAGCTACATTTGCTTTTCCAGAGTCACAGTTTCTCAGCCAGTTATGGAGTCTTAACTCCTGTAAAACTCCCGTGGTCTAACATGACTTCACCTGAACATGGGGTTTATACTGACATTACCATGCTGGATGTTTCAAATGTGTCACAAGATATGTTTCAAAATTCTCTCCTTCCCCTCTCGAACACATTGTATTACTAGAGGCTAAAGCACAGACCTCGGTATCAGCACAGTCATTACAAAACTGCAATAAGGAAAAGCTCCAGAGAGTAAGCGAAGAATTACATACAAGACTAACAAGCAGGAATTTTGAAGTCCATCAAAGCATGAATTAAGGTCTGCAACGTATGTGTGGTATTGCATAAAGGAGGATTGGCAGACCGGGAGATATGGCATTTAAAGATATACATCATGAGTTCAACATATGGGACTGCTAATGACTAGCACGTGACTGTATGCTTAGCATAAAGTAATGAATCAATTAGCACATGATAGGAAACCATAACGAATAGCAGAACATATGAAAGAATGCATATGGGAGGGATTAGAGGCAGCTATACCTCAGAGCCTTTGGATTCAGTAATTGTGCTCCCATTTGTACAGCCATGTGTTCTACAGGACGTGGGACCTGTCCAATCTCATCATTAACCTTGTTAAAAAACAAAACAAGACAACAAACCCCTACTTTCCAGATGGATCAGCTCCCAAAACCAGGTGAGAGTGGCAACACGCAGCCAAACAGGAGGGCACAACTGCCTCTTTCCACCACACTGTGGAGTTAGGTTAGTTTAAACCAGTCAGGTAACTACTTGCAGTTTGATCTCTGTATACAGACTCGAACACACTCTGCCATAGGTTTGTTTGAGGTGGCAGATAACAAACCCAACATTTAAATGAACTCCAGACCTGGTCAAGAGTGGGGGAGTGGGGGGAGTGGTTCCTCCAGAGGTGGAATGAGACACGGGCTCTGGAGGAGCTGTTTGTGGCCGTGAGATGAGTGTCCAGCAATGGCAAGAGAAGCTAGGGTCCCCATGGTGGTGACAGCAGGCAGGGGGAAACACCAGCCTTGGAAGAAGCAGCAGCAAATAGCTCCCAGCGTGGATGTAGCTCTACTGGCGTATCGATGTCTTACACAGTCTGTTTCTCTTTCCACATGGAAAGAGCAGAGAGAGTATCTATAAATAATGAGTACTCTTCAATACCAATAAAACGTCACCAAAATTGGATGGGTATTGTACAGCGTTCATCATTGCAAAATTACAAGGAGAAGGCCTGCAGAGCTAGTTAGGCCAACACAGGCATAGCTGGGAACTGTGGACAAGCTTTTGGCAGAAAATCCTTCTTCAGGTCTGAAACATATTAAATAGATTTTTCAGAGAGTAATTAGATATGTAGGTAGGAGTCAGACCACCACTGAAGGTAAAGGCAACCGATTCCCACCTGGAAGGGATGTTAGTGGAAAGGCAGGAGGAGAGAAAGAAAGGTTAAAAAAACTTGGAGCTTTGCACACAAGACAGCCTCTTAACAGGGCTTCTTAGGAGCGTAGGAGGATTTCCCACTAGGCTGGGCCACCCGCTCCCTTTTTTGTCTTGTATTTCTCATTGTCTGGTTTTTGGTCATATCTGCACATCATTTTGTTTTGCTGATTTTCTTTCCATGCCATGTTTCTCCCTGCTCTCGCCTTCCATGGTCCCACGAGTGTTGCAAGTCCTAGCAAGCAGATATATTAATTAATTTCAGCTACAACCTAGCAACATCTCACTCCTTCATTATTTTGTCAGGAACAACCAAGGACTGCAAAATAATGTAATCATCATTCTGATGATAGGAGTTGACTGGCAACCACCAGAAGCCCTCCACGAGAAGAAACAGTTTTATCTGGGAGAATTCAACAGCAGACAATATTCTACTAAATCACAACGGTAAGCCAAAAAAGTGTAAATAGAAGCTGGAAGCTACATGCATAAGAGAACAAACTGGCTTGGCAACAGCCCTGAGAAGAATGCCTGATTCAACTCCTCAGCCAGGAAGAGCATACAATAAATATCAAAGCAGGTACAATGCACTACAGAACAGCAGCAGAACACACTCTGAAATTATTAGTACACTCATCGTTTAATTTCAGACGAATCAAAACTGAGAGCCAAGGCTCAGGATCCCGTAATCCAGCAGCGCTCGCGGACTTTACAAATGCTACAGCCTAAGTGCTGAGCTCAGTGACAGCTCAGGAGAGCCCGCTTAAATAAACTCCGACAGGGACATCAGCTTATGTGGTACAATGATGAGGGATAAATTTGGAATGAGAAAGATAAGCTAAAGACAGCTGTAATTAAGCTAAGTATGCATATCGGTGTATGGAGTCACATCATCAGATTAGATCCATTGCGTTTTCTTCGGGGATTGCTCGAAAGACGCTTACAAAAATTCTGTTGGGTTTTTCAGTTTTATTTTAAGGCATAACTTTTATGGTGTCCCTTGGTTTGGGGCTTGGCCTGCAAAAATAAAGACACTACACAAGAGAGAGGATCTCAGACCGAAGCAGCAGGTTCAGGTGCGTTCTGGAGTACCGGCAGGGCGCTGACGGGATTCGGGTTACAGGCAGCCGCGCTCTTCGGCACGCCAGCGGGCCGGGAACCGCAGCCGTCTCTTCACACGCTTCCCCCAGTTCATCCCCGCGGCCGAGGCCACGGTGGCGGGCCACGGGCCACCTCCGCCGGAAAGGGCGAAGGCACAAACCCCCACCCCTACCCCCGGGAGAGAAGAAATAGCTCCCCGGTTTAAACCCAGGCGGGCCCAGCGCCGCCGCCATCCTCCCCAACTCTCCGCCGCCCGCCAGCTCCCCCTGCCGCGCCCCGCCGGCATCGCAGGCCGCGGCAATGGCGGCCCCCACGGCCCACGCGTCAGCCCTTCCGCCGACCGCCGCTGCCGTGAGTGGGGAAGGGCAACCGAGCGCGGGACGCGGTGAGGGCCGTTAGGGCGGGGCCTCGCCGCCCCCTCCCCGACTGAGCCACCTGCGCCGGGCCCGGCGCTGCACAAAATGGCGGCCGCGGAGCGGGGGGCTGTGCGGCAGCCGGGGCCCACGGGGGGGGGGGCGGGAAGAGGGCTCGGGGGTGGGTTTGCACCGCGGGAGAGCCGGCAGGGCCCCGGCGGCTCTGTGAAGGGAACAGTGACCGCGGAGAACAGCAGACAGTTGGAGAGGTGGTAGGGGTGAAAACGGAGGCGCTAACCGCGTGGCACTGCGGTGAGGGAAGCTGTGCCGTGAGGTGGCCACAGGCCTGCTAAGCGAGGAGTCTTAGACCGGTAAGAGAATGAACGGGTGCGGTAATTATGCACACATCATCTGGCAGTGTGATTACCAGGACCGTGTTAATGGTAACTGCACTTTAAATACACCTCACTCGTTTTTAGAAGTGGGATGCAAGGCAAATCTATCTAGCAAGCTACAAACAAAGAAAATAGCCATTGTGAAGACCTGCTCCTCTAATGCTGGTTTCACCCACCTAAATATAATTTCTAGAGACAGTGCTGCCCACGGGAGCACTGCCAGCTCCCACGTGGGTGGGTTTGAGGTGGAGGAGGCATGGGGTGCCATCGCTTCTGCCCTATGGCCAGCAGGCACAGAGGGCCATGGCAGATAACATCCCTTGGGCTGAGATACAGTTTAAAACAGGCACGTGAGCACACTGCCTTTGTGCTGTGGAAAACACAGTGGTAGAAACACAGCTAGTGGAAATTTGAAGAAGTAAGGCAAGCATAAAGCAAGTCAGTTGCAGTAACTCGTCCACATAAAGAATGCTACAGTCAGATTTGCTTCATCATTCAAGTACAACTTGAGAAATGATCAAGTTGTCTTGAGCATGTTTAATATTCCAACACCTCAAAGAAAAGGAATTGCTATGTTTCTTTCTCTAAAAATTGAAACTTTCCAGTTTAAGACTACTCTCATCACTAAACCAGACAAGGTTTCCCCTATCCCTTCTTCCTGGTGAGGCTAGTTCCTCCTGCCACCTAGCCTAGTTGGTTTTGACTCAAATCAATTACTTTCTGCTGATTCACATGAACTCCTAAAGTACAAGAAGGGAGCATGTAGCATAAGGTAGAGGAGTGAGCTGGATTGCTTCTTTTACAGCCTTTCAGGCTGGAGTAATAGCAGGCTGTGACAGCAAGGTGGCCCTATTCCACTGCCCAGCGGTACATCGCGGTGTACCTCTTCTATCAGGTTTAGGGATCAGCTGGCTTTTTGAAAGTTGGTTTTCACGGCTTTCTGGACATGGCATACACTGCAGCTGCACAGTCCAGCAGACGGGAGGGAGAAGGTGCATGAGTACCCCTTCCAGTAGCAGCTCACAGCTGCACTTAAATACGATGTTAAACTGCACCTACTCTTTGTTTTGAGTCTAAGCTTTGACTCAAATTTGAGCAGTAAACTGGTGATTCATAGCCCATATTAAGGGTTCTCAAACTTGACTTGGGGTGTGGTAGAGAAAGATGCATGCATGTTGACAGATAACAAAATACTGCCTTTCTGGCAGCTTAGTGCCTAGAGATCCTTTTGTCTTAGTTAAGACTTGACAAGAATTGCTGCCCTCGCTGTCTCAACGTAATAATTTAAGGTGCTGAAATAGCCAAAATCATCCTAATTCCATTAAACACAAAGTGCAAAGAAAAGTTATCTTAAGCAATGTAGCAATTTTACAGTTGTTGCATTTATTCCCCTGAGGAAGAAAGGGTTATCATGAAGAGGGGTTGAAGAGGTTAGTCAAACTTAATGTGTCATTTTTTTTGTTAGATGAGCTTCAATTTAGACTACTGTAAATTGAATGAAAAAACATGGAGAACGGAGATAAGGAGCTTTTAGGATTAAAAGAAAAAATAAACCCCAAACCCTTCATTACTATCTTACAGCTCTTTCTAAGTAGTACTTTGCTGTTGCAGTTCTGAAATTAATGAAGTGTGCACGGATTATTGCTGCATGTATTTTACTTCAAAGCTGTTTATTCCCCAGAAGTCAGAGGCTTTGCATGTCTGTTAATATAGTAGTTTCCAGGCCACTTTTCTAATACAAACTTCTGGGTTTTGACTCAATGCCAGAGGAGCAAAATAACATCCTTACCTTTGCAGCTGTGACCACAACATAAAATCGAGCAGGAGGAAGAGCTGATGCTGGGGGTTGTTTTCACTACACTTAAGGCACCTTAAGTATTGGAGCTCACGCAAAGAGACAGGCCCACACGTGCCCTCTCTAACAATGTGGCTGTTAGGGCACTTGACCTTTTTTTTTTATACCTGCCACAGTTTAGCCAGCACAGGTGAACTCAACTTACCTGTTAAAAACCATAGCTCCATGCAAGCACTGCTATTGCACAGCAGTTTCTTTTATTTGCCTGTACTACCTTACCTAGTCTGCAGTACAGCCCTTAGAACAGCTCCGAGGATGGTTTGGTAGCAGCGTAGCTTGTGGTTGTTCTGAGAATTAGGAGGGAGCTCTAGGTACAGATCTGAAGGCCACATCAGCTCTAGCCTACTTCTGTGCAGACACCTCACTGCTTATCCAACTCCCAACTGTACAAGTGCTATAGAAACAAAAGTCAACAAATGTGCGTGAACATTGAAATGCTTGCATATTCAAGTGAGGGGGAGGGGAGGGGGAAAAAAAGGGACTTAGCTGGATTTTTCTATTTGTCTATAATGCTGTTAGTGACTCAGTCTACAGTTTTGAGCTGTGATTTTGCATAACTGAGGAGGTTGCAGAAAAAGGCTGTATTGTTTCTCAGTTTCTGGAAGTAAGCAACAGTTACATGACTATAAGGCTAGTGTAGGAGCTAACCTCTTGAAGATGCAGTCATACTTTTTTCTACTCAGCATATCATAAGGAATAGAAACTATTTGAGAGTGTACTTCTGAGAAGTTACCTGATACGCAAGAAGACTTGAAATTTTACTAACACGGTTTCAGTTGTCAGTTCAGCATTGCTTCTTAGTCTTTTCCTTGTTGCGAGCAACTTGAAAAGCATCACCAGCTACTTATACTGCCATTTGCTTTTAAACGTGTTTCAGGGATGCCTTCTGGTATTGGAGTGTCTTTAGTTAAGTGATAGAATACTTTCATCTGGTGGGGTGGCGGCGGTGGTTTTTTTTTGTTTAACAACTGCACAGCAGTAGTAACAGTTGTGTTTAACCCCCTCCCCACCCCCCTTCTTCCCCCTGGGCAGAGTAATTTGCTTTTCTTGGTATTTACATATTTTCATTAAGTGATTGCACAGCATTCCACCAGCTAAAACGCATAGTCCCTGTTTCCGGAGCTGTCTCAGAGTACTCAGCATATCCTCAGTACACAGCAGATAATTTGGAGAGTTTTGCCCTGCCTTTCTCACCCCTCCCTACACCAAATAAAAAACTCATTCCTGCTATTAATTTGATCACTACACTAAACATAGTAAGGCCAATTATCTGTTACCTAAAAATGGATTCTCCCATCATGTTATTAGACCTCTTATAGATCAAACTGGAGGCACATGAACAGGGAATGTTTTCCTTTTTCATATCTGTAGCTGTATCTGCTTTGAAGAATGTCTTTGTAAGCTTCTCCCATTAACTAACAAAGAGATAGAAATCTTCCACATCCCTATGTGCCTTCTCCAGCTGCAGATTAACTTCATTAATGGCAGCAGTAATCTCCCAGTCTGTCTGGCAGGTGTTGATCTGTGCTCTAGCACGAGTGTAGATTTTCACTTTGATGATGTTAAATGAGTTAGAGCCAAGAGTGTGCTTTTGAAGCAGATTGTCTCCATGTACTGCACTTTGACTTGAAGTTTTCAGATGGACCAAGAGAGACTGCACCACAGGAGAATGCCTAACACCCTTCACAGCTCATAGGTGGGAAAATCCATGAGACCAGGCAAGAGCTAGTCTAAACAAACCACACACACAAAACCCATATAGTGGGAACACAGCCCTCAGCATCAGGTATTTTGATTTACAGACCTGTACTTAACTTCTGATGTAGATATAGCCAGCAGTAATTATAAGAGAGATCAGTCTAGCATTAAAATAATTAGAAATTGATGTATTGAACTCCCCCAGAAGGAAGACCCATAACGACCGGGAATATCCGTAGGGAAGTTTCATCCAACAGAAGTCTAACACAGTCCCAAATACCTCAGACCAGTGTTTTCCTGTCTTTAGCACCCTACAGGAGTCTCTGCAACTGGTTGTATAGTGTTGATGAACACCACAAATTGAAGGTGTAAACACAGGGTGGTACACTGAGATCAGGACTGCTTGAAAAGACATGCTCATCTGAACAACATTCATTTTAATGTAACATGAAAAATCATTCACTTGAAGCTGGGAAATGTATGTAGGGTACTTAGAAGGTAGGAGAAAGTAAGAAGATACTCAGCATACAGACACATTTGTAGATACAGGGTGACTAGACTGCCTAACAAGAGTTGACTTTGGCAGGTTGTAGGTAGAAGGAACACAAGTCTTGCCAGAGACACAAATTAACAGTAAAGCAGGGATTTGTGTCCTGTTCATGGTATAAGAGAACCATGAAAGTAGTGTTAACATTAAAACCAGGCACAGAAACTTAAGTTAGAAGATTAGGGAACGGCAAGAATCTACTCTGGAAAGCATGCTAAGTAAGAGTGATTAGGCTTGATTAGATGCGTTTGGAGGCAATTCAGATGCTTTCCATATAAGCATGGTTTTTTAGAGATTGCTGCTGGGCTGCTCTTCAGCCTGCTGGGGAAAAAACTGTAAACCAGTAGGAGAAAGCCAGAGCTAGTCAGGTAGAAAGTCAAGGACAATGTAGATAGACACACAGTGAGGAGAAAAAGCCATGAAATACTTTATTTAACAGTATTGTGGTTTTTTTCTGAAGTCTTAAAATGAGGAATAGTATTGTCTTAAAAAGCCCTTCAGGTCCTGTCAGCTCAATGCAGACATCACTAAGTAAAGGTCTTTGACTTACATACAGCCTCGCATACTCTGATCTCCTGTATAATTTTCTTCTGACCTCCACAAAATTAGACCTCTCCAAAACACATAGTAAGCATCTTTTCAGTAGTTTTCCCTGAAAGCAGCCTTGCTAAGCAGTAGACAGAATGATTTTTCCTCTATGCTGCCTGTCCACCATTTTCTCCATCTATAATAAAAGCGGACTCTGAAGAAACATTTGCCATGTTTGACAGGACTGGTTGTCCAGTAAGTATGTTATTAATGAGTATTCAGAGGAAGGAGACAGCCTATCTGTCTAAACAAGTGACACGACACTGTTTTCATATGACTTCAAAGTATCAGGCATTTAACTTTTGGTCAATAAAAGCTTTAGGCTTGAATTTTTGCCTTGGCCCCTTAGCATCACCTCTCCTTGGGATCTAGAGAGATGCAACATGATGTAGGTCATACACAAACCCATTCTGACTACTGAGTTTAGATGGAAGAACGATGCTGCTTATTCCACTAGGACTGGAAAGCAACTGTCAGCACTTAGAGCTACAGCATGAGCTGCTGCAAGAAGTTCATGAAAATCCTTTGTTAAATAGAAAGCAGAGAACTGTATGTGAGTTATTAGAGCTGCAGCTATCTAAGCTTAATCCTGGCATCCAGGAACATTTCCTTGGGTTTTACTGGATATGTACGTTTGTGGACACAGCTGTACAAGCACTGAGAGAGAAAGCTAAAAGCCTACATGCTTCAGAGCCTGCCGTACAGTTAGAAAGATACAGCATACTAGCACAAGTGAAGGGAAGAGGAGGGAAAGTTGTTATGTTTTATCATTACATTTGGTCTAGGCAATTGCATAGACACAAAGCTGCTTTAGGAGTGCTGGTTTGCTGTAGTACATTTCTACATGTAGCATAGTTGGAAAACCTACCTTAAGAGATGGTGTACAATAAGATTATAAGAGTACATTAAGAGATACTCAGTGGAAGCCATCACACACCACTTGAAAAAGGGAAGTAATAGGTTACCAGGAGCCCCATATACACCAAATAACAGGCTTCAATCCTTTTAAAAAATTAAAAATAAATCAAAACTTGTATCCTAGCACATTTTGACTTAGTTTCCTACCTAAAGTAGCTGTAGACTCCTGCTGTAAAATTACTCCTCTTAATACAAGAAGCTCCTAGGTACCTTCTCTCAAATTTTGATGCCTATCACCTGCTACTCTTTATAGCCTTTCTCCTTCAAGCCTCCAAGGTGCAAAGCTTCCAGTCTAAAAATCTGCTCTTTAACTCTGCCTTACCTAGAAGTGGTAAGGAGCATGTTTCTCCCAGTCTTTATATTGCTAGGTATGGAGGACTAATTCTGAAAAAATAAGTTGCCTGAATTTCTGTTCCTTCCTTTTTTTTTTTTTCTCCAGTCAGGAATTAATTACAAATTCCATAGGCTTCTGAGTAGATGACTTGAACTCCAGGGGTGTATATGAGTTACAACCACTGTTAAACACAGGGTGTTTTCTTCCCATCTTTATTACAAAATCTACAGTGATCTCCACACTGCTTCCATTTAATTGGAGTTTCGCCACCAACTTAAATAGGTAGCTCAGGTCCAAATTCATTAACAGAATGGAAAGATTTACTCCAAATGTGGGATGTAGTAGAAAGATGATTAGAAGCTGAGCAGTTGCTTTTACATGGTGAGCATGCCCTAGCTTGATGAGGTTATTTCCTGAACCTAAACTGTGAACAAGCAACTGTGCAAAGTTGCAAACCTGCATATGCGATGCTGGATGCGTCTCTTGGAAATTATGACAAAAGCTAACAATCTTCACCTCCCTGAAGTTGGTGAAACATTTTCCGTGTACTTGACTGGAGCCAGGATTTTGCTGTAGGCGCTTACTCTCTGACTTTGCAGGAGTTAATGCACACTGCACAGTAAATTCCTCTGAAAACTGTTTTAGCTCCTCTCCTCCCCAGTTCTCCCTTTTCCTTTAGGATAACTGAGTTTTAAAATGCTTTCCTAAACCTTCTTCATCTCAGTTCCCCTTTTTAAATGAAACTGAATAGATATCCTTCCAGCATTCTGCTTGAGCAACACCATTGGCATCACTTTTACACTGTATTAGTCATGATGCACACTAGTGTGACGTCTTCCATCAGAATTTCAAAGCACTGAACAAATATTAATTAAGTATTGCATCTCTGTGAGGTACATAAGCAATTAATTTTTTAAGCCAACGCCACGAAAAGGAGAGAGGAGGGTGGATTCTCACATTAGTGCATAGCCTCTTATTCATTTACAGTTATTTTCTTCACAAGCGTCTAGACCTGAAGTAAGTTCCTCATGCAGCTTTTGTAATGGCCACAGTAACAGGAACACTTGTGAAGCTGAACTGCAAGACACCTCTCATATTTCCATTATGTGAAAGCATGTCGTCTCAAATTCGTTGTAAAATGGAGTTATGGTAAATCAAGTCAGTAGAGAAGCCAGGTTAAGAAGTTGCGACTTGAGCTGCAGCCTTGCCTTCAGTTCATCAGAACAGGGGTTCCTAAACTTGTCCTATGTTTGCTTTTCTACAGGTAGTGAATGACTTTCTGGATGTTGCAGGCTTCCTTTTCCCAGACACATTTACTCTTTCCGCCTGGAAATCACATTTAGGCAGATTTTGAGGACTTCATAAATTTGTCTGGGCTTTCCGGATGTCTGGTAGCTGTAGGGAGCAGACACTTCTGAACTAGTTGCTGCATGTCTGGAAACTCTGGACGTTAGCACTGTGAGCATGCACTGCAGTTACAGAACATGAAGCAGCCTAGCAGGAGCAGCTCTGTGTGTGCTGTGCTGACCAGCCATGCATAGTAAGTGCAAAACTCTTCAGAAACAGCAGACTTGATGTAGATATGTTGTGCAGCTACTAAGACTGTGCAGTCAGGCCCATGCTTTCATGGGGGAACTACACAGTTATTTGCATATAGATTATACATCCCCTGGCTCCTGGGTGTGCTGCACCTGCTGCATATGCACATACTTTTTTCTACCCATGAAATCCTCTGCAGACATATGGGATTCCTACCCCTCTAGTTTGCCTCCTTATATCCACACTCCTCCACAGCAACAATGATCAGGACCCATACTTGTTCCACTTCTCCCTTCAATTCCCCTTTCCCTTCTAAAGACAAATCCTTGCACTAAGGCAGTGTTTCCATGAGACACCCTGACGCAATTTCACAGTTTGCAACTGCCAGGAGAGAGAGGCGGCAGTCCCCAGTCCTTTGCCCTCCCAGCAGTCCTTGCTCTTGGTCATCCTGCTGCTTACCTTGCGCTGGTTCTGGCATGTGTCGGATCCCTCCACTAGCCACTTTGACCTATTAGCCTGGAAGAAAAATGGCAGAAAGGTGGATAGCTTTCTCTGGAATAACGAGGTAAATCAGCTGACTAAATGACAGATATAAGGTAAAGGATCAGAGGAGTATCCAAGCTGCTGCAAGTGCAGCCAGGAGGCTGGGAGACATTGAGACTTGAACTTGCACTTTTGCAAAAGTGGCTTGTTAGATCAGCTTAGCTGCCTGTGAAGCGGTAGTTTGATTTCTTTCTTTAACAGAACAGAGGCCCTACTTTGCCTCTTTTCCTCTCCCCCTTGTCATTTATAGCTATGCCATTCAATCTGGGGAAATCTGGGTGGATTCACAGCTTTTGTCACACCACTACATAAGAATCATATTTTTGGAAGGGTTATCAAGGGTTTTTATGTTAGGGTCTTACAAGCAATTGCACATAACTTTCTTTAATATGCTTCTGTGGCCTCAAACCAGTTGAGTTATTTGGTTTTCCCCAGCTATTCATGTGGTGGAGGCTAAAAGCATTGCTATCATCATGTTCAGAAATCTCCATACTCTTTAAACGTGCTTATTCTGGTTCTAAGTTATCCTCAAAAAAAGCTTTGAATCCCTTGTCTTGCTCCCTTGAACTAGTTTTGAAATTGTACCTAAAGCTAAATACAGCTCCTGTATTGTGTGGAAACCACTTTGAAATTAAACAGAAATTTGAGAAGCTTCTGTTGGCTGCCTCAGAGAGTGTCAAGCACATGATAGATTCCTCGCCCCCCCAAAAAAAAAATTAATACATTAAAAAAAATAAAAATCAGTTTTTTCCCTACTGCATAATATCCAGCTAGATTTAGGCTGGAAGAGCAGCAAATCAAAACACGCGGGAATTCTGATTATACCTTCAGTATTGTTTGAGAAATGATGGAAGACTTCAGCGCATTAATAAAGCAATTTAGACATCCGTCTGCCACAGTGGTGGAGCGCAGAAGATCAAAAGAACATTCTCATCTGCTTGACACACACACCCAGTGTTCATTCATTAATGGCATACTTTTAGCATAGGTTATAACTGTACACATTGTACAACAAAGCAGTGCCATAAAGTCCCCTGTCCGTAGGGAACAGAGGGAGCAGAAAAAAAAGTCTGGTTGATTAAAGCATTCTCAGCAGCTGAGAACATCACTAACTGACATGGTTTGCTGTGAACTTTGAAAGGGTGGGAAGAATAACTGTGCGCCACCGTCTTCGTTTGATTGTATTGTTCAGAATGAATCCCCCACTGATAAAATAATTCCTGATAAAAGGTGTTCTAGCTTTCAGAAGTTGTGCGCTCAAAGCACACACAGTGGGTGTGTGTTGAAGTATCAGTGCTCTGTAAAATATGTACAAATCAGTGGTTTGGGGTTGCCCATCTGTTTTGGTGACAGAAAGTGAAAGTCTAAGTATATGTATTTTAAACTAAATATGACCCGTTTCAGGTTCTGAAGAAGAAAGAGGATTCATTCTTTCCTGACAGAGGAAAGAGACAAAACCCATTGTGTTTGTCTTGATACACATTCAATAGGGGTGTCTCTCTAAAACCCTAAACTTCAGGGGAAAGCAGAAAGCATTTGCTTATTGTTTTTGCATTTTTAGAAAAATAAATTTTCTCACCTCCAGTTTAGGAAAATCCCAGTTGTAATGAGGCTAACTGAGCAGATTCCAGATCAAATTTGTTCCTGGCATGGTGGTGTTGACTTAGTGCACCAGAAACGAATCTGGCCCTTTCTCTCTGTGAAAGCGAAAGTGTCTTAGCCAGTTGTTTCAGAAACACGCAGAGTAATATGCCTTTGGATTGTACACAGCTAATCCTCTTTATACTTTGCTGACTGTAACCTGCTTAGTCTTACATGAAATGTATTCACTATCTTTTCATGAGCCTGATCCAAAGCCTGTTGAAGTCAGTGGAAAAAGTCCAGATTTTTTTCAGTAGTTTTGGAGCCGACTCTATATGAACAGCTGGTCTAGCACTGAGTCTTCTAGTTGAAAGACAAAGAAAATAAGCAGCACCAAACCGCATTGGACTCAGCACTGTATTAAAGATATAAATGAAAGTAATGTGAAACTTGTAAAACCAGACTGGACAAAACACTCTGAAACATGCTGCAGGGAGCAGCCTAGTGCTAGCAGGAGAATAACCTATTTAATGATTTCTTTTCCATAGCTTTTACTTTTCCACAGATTCTGTAACGTAACAGTACCTTTTTTCCTTAGGCAAATAGCTGCCAGACAGCAGCACTGGAATGAGAACATATGTACTGTTTGCTTTTATCTTACATTACAAAAGAAGTATGAATACCTTGTGTTATTCCAAGTATAAAATTACAGGTGTCAAATCATTTGGTGCTTTAAATACTCTGCCAGAAAAGTAATCCAGTAAAAATAGCTATGTCTTGTCAAAGCTGAGCAGTTAGTATTGTTATTACAGTTCCTTACTTGCATGGCTCCAGCAGTGTAAGATGGCACAAAACAAGTGTAAGAGACCAGCAAGAAACTTGCCAGGAATCGCCCAGAGCATAGAAAGACAGGATGATGGAAACCAGATAAACCTAAGGGCCCAAAGTGAGAATCTGCCTGGTCTGCTTTACAGTTGGTTTGAACTTTAAAAATGCTGTTAAACAAAAGCTGTTTAACATCTTAGGGGGTGATTCTTATCCAAAGATCCCAAAGAATTAAAGCAAAGGGTGATTTTGTCCTTGGTTCGGGGTAAGTATGTGGTCGAGCCTCTGTCCTAAGGACCATACCGTTTAAAAAGTAGAAGAATATTTCACTGGAAAGGTGAAAGATTTTTTTTATCTCCATGTTACAGGTGAGAGTGCAAAACAGAGATTAAGATGGTTTGGCTGGGTTAGCTGCATTGCCGGTGGCAGAGAGTCCCTAGGTGCTGTCAAGTGCTTTAAAAGCAAGGCCATCCTTACCGAGCTGAATAAGCCTTGAGGAAGTGGCTTGCTGTGGACCTGAACTAAGGCAGGAGGTACAAGAACACAACATAGTAGAGCACAACATGGGGGTTTGGTACATGAATTTCTCCTCAACAGAGCATGAAAAGCCACACACACTTTGTGGGGCTGTGGAAATTAAGTTAATACTTTTATTGTCCATTCCACAAAAGCTGGGTCTAAAGAAAATCTATTTACTATATTATCTCCCTAAAGGGTGCAGAAGACACTGCATTTAATACTTTTTCTAGGCCTCCAGAGCTGCAGTGAAACCTGGGCAGAGACAGTCTAGTTTGCTAAATTAGGGACACACTGCTTCTGTCAGTATAGATGTTAAGCTTATTAAAGGACATAGCAGCTGACAAATGAATCTTTAATCCCTGACAAATCCCTTGAGTTTATGACCAGTGTAAAGCAGTTCATATAAAAAAGAAACTTTTAGTCATCAATTCATGTGTGTTTCCAGATGAGATGTGTTTACTTGCATGCTGATAATCGGAACACATTTTACTCGTCATTTTCAGGATTAATTTTGGCTGCCTTAAAAAACACTCCCCCAAACCAGCTCTCTTCTACTTCTTGAAAACTATGGGAGTCATATTCATTGTCCACAATGGTATTTTAAGTAAGTGGCACGTAGGGTGTGGTGGGCTACATAGCATGCTGCTGAACAGCAGGCCAAATCCTGATGCTGAGAGGCTGCAGTTGTGTTAAAAGGTCAGAAACAACAAGGGCATGCAGTGCACCAAAGCTTGCCTGTCCTGACGGACATATGAGAAAGGGGTTAACAGTCACACATGTTGATTTACAGAAAAATTTTTAATTTGGTTGCTCTTTTTTTCTTTGCAAACCACACGATTGCACTGAATGTAAATATCTCGTGCTGCAATGAGTAAGTCCATTTTATGTTCCTTTTTCATATAAGTTTCGTTCCTGTTAATCTGTGAAAAGACTCTGTACCAAAAACCAGAACCCGCTATGAAGGATAAATTGGTTTTTTTTCTATTTCTGAGAAAAGAACACTGCAGTAGGTCTCTCAGTCCGTAGATCAAAGGATGTATCTAGTGTACGTCCGTATGCTGTAATGTGAGCTATTTGTTCAATAGTTAGCTCTAGTTAACTAACATGACTATTCATTCTAAAATAAGCACTCTGGCAGTGTTTGCTCCCAGGCAAATACTTGTTCTGCTACAGTTCTTTCTCAGCTCAGCTGCCTCTGATCCCCTTTGCAAGTGCCGAAGTTGTTAGCCTTTGTAGTCATGAGAGTTAATTACCACTCATTTTGTTCACTTTTCTGCATGGCCAAAAGCTTTTATGTCCTTTACATAGTTCGGGAGTGGAAAGACTAGCCTGTGTTAAGGGACTGTTTCTTATGTGATATATGATTAATAGTTGCCAAGAAGTGGTCTGCCACATGCATACTGGCAGGTTGGTGGCTGTGCAGCTGCACTGCTAATTACATAGCTGGGCTGGTTGAGCACCATGCATCTGATGGTGGAGATGGGCTTCAGGGCCCAGCAGGAGATCGAGGTTAGGTGATCTGTGCCACCTGGGAAGTGGTGGCTAGATGTGGCATCTGGGGACAGATGGGATGGATCTGCTGGGGATGGAGGCTGGACATGTGGAGAGTACAGCTACTAGCTGTGATACAGGGCAGTGAGTAAGAAGCAGAGGAAGAAGTTAATAGCAGGCTAAAGCAATTCGTGTAGCAACCAGCTGTGCTCAGCATGGCCCTTTGGTATTGGGCTGGATGCCCTTAGCTTTGGGAGTGGTTGTGGTAGTAGGAGAGGAGCATATATTATTGTTTAGCTTTCATATCAGTCCAAGAAAACTAGGTTTATCTCCCAGCCCAGAAGCGTTGTCCCCACCAAAGCGGATATTCAAACACAGTGCTCTTTAGAGGTTGTGGCCTGCAGTAGCAGGAAGCTCAGCAGAGACCACGTACTTTCAGCATCTCTAATCTGGAGTTTTTTACTTAAATTATGCTTTTCCTTTTCAGCTAAATAAATGGTAGCGAAAAGCCTTTCACTGTGTGCTAAGATATTCTCTAGTGCTCTTGTTTCCAAGGGTGACATTACTGGGGGCAGCGATGCAGTCTCAGAACAGCGTTCTTATGTGTCCCAGTTACAGATTTTCCTCCCATGCTGCTGACAGCTTGATTTGTAAAAGAAAAAGGACAAAATAGCAAAACAAAACTCAACCCACAGCCCATGCAAGACAGAAAAACACAGACTTGCTGTGCTACAGAGGAAGTGTCAAACACAAACATTTCAAAGGAGGAAAGCTTCTAGTCTACATGTACATGATAAAAATCCTTTTACAAGAATAAGTCACATAACTGTAACTGTTTTTAAGCTTTAAAAGTTTCCTGTTTAATACCTGTGGGATAAGTCTGTGCGGGTAGCTGGAGGCCAATTTTAACCTTGGACCATTGAAATCTATTGACCTGTGGTTTGGTACAGAGCTGGCCATTGTTTTTTTTCCTGCTTTGAAATAAGGGATATCTGGGAAATCTCTAGCACTGCCCCTGCCCCTGCTTCCCCCCCCCACCCCCCAAAACACATGACTGACTCTGCACTAGACCTGTTCTACTTAGCTGCCTAGTTTTGCAAAGTAGTCAGATAGTGAAAATGTTGCTTAATCAAGCAGATGTCAGACTTAGAATCTCACCATGATGCTTTTATACTGAATCTGGTAGATACTGAGAGGACATTAAGTGCACATGTAATTCCACAGCTGTTTCATTCTGGTTTGAGACTAAGCAGCAGCTGTGGAAAGAGAAGGCTGAACTGGGGTGTTCTGCTGTTGAACAAACAATTTTATTTCTAAAGCTAAGTCTCATGGTAATGCATTGCAGGGCTCATGATTCATAAAGCCGGTCTAATGTTGAAGGGAGCTGTGTCTTGATTTGCAGCTTATAAAAACAGGAGTTTGCTAATAAATTGTGTTCTTCAGAATTACAGCCCAGCACATTCTTAAAAGTGGAGTTCATGGCTTTGTCTTGAACAGTAGCCTCCTATGATTACTGCATACTGTGCTTTTATGATAGGTGAGCCAGCTTCCTCCTGGCCACTTAGTTATGTCACCATTAAGTGGAGAAAAAGAATTGGGATGACCCAGTCTAAAAGGGGTAAAGCAAACAGCAGAACACTGCCGTTGATGAAACAAACTTGCTTTAAGCTCATTCTCTAGTTAGTCTGAGTCATTGGTCCTCAAATACGTTTATTCTCTTCTTCTTCCTCTGTCTTTCCCTAAGTTGTATTACAAAGCAGTGGTTTGAGTGGAAGCTGGGGAGCACTACAGGGGGCTCCTGAGAGCAGGCAGGGATCGGGACTGAGCCAAGGCACTGAGAAAGCCCAGGTTGCAAGAGCTGCTTGAGTCAAGTGTTGGCCTCTTAAGGAGGGCTCTGGAAGGACATACCCAACCATAGGTAAGCTATGCATTAGTTCAGCAACTCCCTTGGTGCCTGTTCTATGTACTGCCTGTTCTACCTCCTGTCCCTGGAGTTGCCCCTGTTGCTTCCCTCTGATGCAGGGCTGTGGTCTTAGGGAGTCCCAGGCTGTATGTTCCTCTCCCTGTCATCTCCCTGTCCTCAGTGCTGGGTTTTTCTGTTTCAAATCCAGAATCTTGAGAGGAAAAAAGTATTCCCTGGTTATGAAATGGAATGAGTCAAACATACCCTTAAATTGCTGCATGTGTTTCTGGCAAGAGAATCTGAGACCTGCAGGGACAGATCAGAGCTAAGTGTGGTGAATAGTGAGCATCCACAGTAACCAAACTGAATATGCCACCCAAATGGTTATATTTTAAAACTAAGTAGTACAGGTGAGCAGTTGTGTTTTGGTAGAGATTAAGAAAGACACAGAGGAATTGATTTTCCAGAAATACTAAACTAGGAAGTGTTGCTTAGTTGTTCATGGTGCACAATTTTTCCTTAAGTCAGCCAAATACACAGTTTTGAGGATGTACTTCTAGTATGTGCTGAGCTCAGGAATCTGCCTTCACCAATTTAATTCCCTTATCAGAACATATCAGAAATGTTTTCATCTCTTAGCATATGTGTGTTCGTATATGTATCTATGTGTGTGTATCCCATTATTAACACTGAGCATTAACTGTAGGCATCAGGGATGAAATGGACTGTAAAATTCCATGCCATCTGCCCAAACAGCAGACTGGCTTCAAAAAGAATACTCAGATTATTATGAAAGCTAGACTGGGTGATGATGATGAAGTCTCTGTGTGAGGGAAAAAAATCATTTCTCAACTGGCAAACTTTTTTGAAAATCAGAATTTTTTGCTATCTGGTATGCTGTCTTTCAAAAGCACGATTCCAGTTTTCTGCTTCATTAGAACAGCACATAGATTGAGGAAAGCAAAGTTAATGGTATGACAAAATATTTTTATATGTTGTCCTAATTCAAGAGAGGATTTCTCACCCCTCCATGGAAGAAAGCTTCTTGTCAGCATGGGCTGAGGCTGCAACGAGCCCAGTTTCAGTGACAGCAGCTGTGTCACTGGTTTTGCTCTTCCATGAGAATGGCGGGATGACAGCAGCACCAGGGGCAGCATTAGGGTGGCAAATCTGTAGATGAAAGAATACAAATTTGATTACAGTATTGGTTATGCTGTTAGTCAAGTTCGGCCGATTGCATTTATGTTGAGCAACACCCAGAGCCTGCTGGAGCCAGTGGGAGTTTTGCCATCAGCTTCCCTGGGGGGTAAGATTTTGCTCATTGTTTAAATTAGCTGTATCTTCATGGGAGCATATGGGAGCAAATGCAAAGGTTTTGAATTGAAGGAGCCAGTAAGCAGCTTTGTGCATTTACTTTGTTACACAGGTAAAAGCTGAGACAGCAAAACCCATCTGCTAGACCTTCAAGACGTTTCTGTAAAACCCATGTTAGAGTCAGAGCATTCTTTTCTATTTTATTTATGGCTCTGGATGCCTGAATGAATGCATCTGGAGCTCAGATGCCTTATGCCCTTATTGTAAGTTAGTTAACTTGAAAAACTGCACATGCTCTCAGATCTTTGCTGTGGAAATGCCAGGCTCTGTAGTTGAGGTGCTTTTGTGTGTGCGTATGTTTTTTACGTGAAAAGGCTGTTGAACTTTATGGATAAACACTGTTCTCCGTCTCTTTTTTTTCCTCCCTCTTTTGTTACAGACTGTGGACTAGCATTGAATATTCAGGGAAAGCTCCCCAGAGAGATTAGGGACATGGACAGATTTTAAACAGGGCCTTAATGCATGGACATGAAAGGACAAACGTTCTAGTGGGAATACTAATGCAAATACCCTGCTTTTGGGTCAAAATGCATTAAACAGCTGCTTGCATGCTAAAGATGCTTTTAAAATCAATATAGACCGGAAATTATAAAATTGCTAGTTCCTCAGTGTAGTAGCCAAAGAGACTAAAAGTATTTCACTGACCCCCATTGTTATAGAGCATACAACACTGTCAAGTACCAGTGCTAGAAAGCAGTGCAACTATGAATCCCTTTCTGAAAGGCTCAGAATCCCAGATCCTGCTGAAACTTATTTCAGACAGGAGCTGTCTGTGTCCTTCCCAGAGCACTATGGGAACTGAGACTTATTGGCAGTAGGAATTAGATGCTTTGACATAAACTGCTGCTATCATCAGTTACTCTTTCACTGTTGTGGAAGATAGCCTATTGCTATTTTTAATAAATCTACGTTAAAAGAAATCCAGTGAAGCCATTGCACAAACAAGCAGTAACAGTACATATATTTGGGCCAGCTATGTGGCAATTAAACTCAAGTGTAGTCCAACTGTAAAAATTGACAACCTAGATGGGTCAGCATCAGAAACTGGGTTGCATAATAGTAGCATGGCAATATCAAAGCTGCAGTACGGCTTTAATCACCACATGGTTCATATTTATCATTATGCTATGTATGCATTAAAGGAAGGCTTGATGGATTCAAAATAAATGTAATGAAAAAAAATTTCTTCAAGTACGTTTGCCTTATGGATCCTTTAGCCTGACTCCACGTCACTGCTGTGCCCCAGTCTCTGGAATGGAAACAAGTGTCATTTGCAGTATAGAAGTGCAGCAGGGTCTGTTTAATACTTAAATAATTTAAATTCCCATTGTGGACCACGTTTCATTACCTGTGCACTTCATATGACCCATTGCCTCTATTGCCACTGTCCCATGTTACAATAATCCCTAAAAAAGCTACCACTAAATTGAGGCCCTTTGTTTTAGGCTGCATGTTTGCAGCTGCTGCAGGCATTTGACAGCTTCAGACTCCATGTTTCATAGACTCTGTCTTAGTTTGGGGCAGAAGAACAAGTCTGCAGTGAGGAGCCCTGCAGCACTGTGCTCTGCATCCTGCAACTTTTCATTGCTGCCTGCCTTCTGCATCGTCCCCATAGCTCTTCCTTTTGGCTCCGTTTTTGTACCAATTCAGACATTTCTTTCTAACCTCACAGCTTTTCCCGGTCTGCTGCTCCCTATTGTGCCCCTCAAACCATTCTGGGGAGATAACCGCCTCTGCAATAAAAGCTATTCCCAAGGTTATACTGCAGGCCGGTTTTGGGGCTGTGTTGAGTGTATGCATTCTGTTTGCCGCTTGGAAGACAGTGGTCAGGTCCCTCCCTGCAGCTGTAAGACACAGGTAGAATTGCAGCTGCTGTCCGTGGGAGATGTAATTTTGGATTCTTTCAGGATGAGGTCTCTCTAACCTTAGCCTTGCCCTCAGTAATGCCTGTGGTGTAACCACGCTCAACAGTTTGTGGTTTGGATGTTAAAGAGCGCAATGCCCTTTGAGAACTCAACTGCCGTTGACATAAATGGGAAGACTTAAAGATGTCTGCATTCACACATGGCCATTAAAGCTAATTGGACAGCAAGACCAGTCAGACCCCTCTCTGCAGGCTAGTCCTTGCTGAAATTAATACTCTGTGAGCCCTGGAGACGGTGCCACTAGGGTTAACCAGGGTGCCTTTGCATGTCTCTGCTCTTCCTCCCTGGCCTAAAATGCACAGATGTCTCTTAAGACAAGTGCCACTGTCTCATCTCTATTTCTCCCATGCCTGGCTGTTTCTCAGAGATGCTGGGAGAAGAGGAATTGCCAAAAGGAGGGAGCACTTTTCTGAGCTTGCAGTACGTACTCCTCAGAAGGCAGGATGCGCTGTGCAGCCGACTTGGGTCGTGCTGCTGCTGCCCTGCTGGGGCTGCTGCCCCCTGAGGTATGTGCTGCGTGGTTGTGGATTAAAAAGGGGGACGGGGACAACAAAAAGCAGGGCTGGGGAGTGAAATGAAGACACTTTCTTCACAGCGTTGCCTCCGTCCCAAGGGGAAGGCGACTAGCGCTTGCGCATGTGTCCAGAAGGTGGCACCGGCAGCCCGAGCCTGCCGACAGCTCTCCGGCCCTGCCCGGCCCCGGCCAGGCGGGCACCGCCGCCCCGGCTGGAAACAGCCCCGCTAACCCGGGCTCTCAGCCTCCTTAAGGGCGCTCAGCCCTGTAAGCCTGCAACCAAGCCTGTGCTCTCCTTGCCTGGCTCCAGGCCTCTGAGCCCACGGGTGACCGGCATGGGGATGACCAATAGTCATAGGTGTGACTGGGATTTTGCAACTTGAATAAGTGACTGAGCCTCAGGAGGAGTAAAAGTTTTAAGCAGCGGGATCTTTACCTCCTCATTACAAAATCAGTTTTGCTGTTGAGGTGGGGAAAAGCCAGTATGAAGACACCATTCAGGGTGTGGTTTTTTTTAAAGATGTCTTGCAGCAGCTGCTAGTGCTGTGTGGGCACTGCCACTCTGTTAGTAGATATGTGTGTATCGGTGTGAGCAGTTGAGTTATCATCACATGTGCTGGCAAGCATTTCTCAGGTGACACAATTCTAAATACTAAAAGAAGAGACAGTGCTTTATCTTCTCTGTTTTGGGGGAATCTCTGTGGCTGTGAAAGGTAGACCTGGAGCAGGGTTTTGAGACTGTAACCTGAGGCTTTGAGCCAAAGTGCAGGGCAGGGAGACACCTTGGTGCTGCAGAGCCCTCAGCTCAGCCCCCCTAGGCAGTGAAACCATTTCACTGCAAAGAGGAGTGGATAAAATTTTCAAGCATGCTTGAGGAGCCAGACGAGTTAGGCTTTTCTGCAAGAGCAATTCCAGCTTTTACGTTTCCTTTCTTGAGATGGAAGATAGCTTTCTTAATTTAGGCAATGGTTTTCCAACCTCAAAAACCACAGGGATCCATGCTGGGTTTTGGGGATATCCTGCTCTCCATGTTGGCCAGTCTATCCCCGTTTTCCCTTACTAGCATTATTGCTCTTAGTTACCAAAACAAATCTTTTTTCCCCCTTTTCCTCACCCCATCTCACCTCTGCAGGAGCCAAAAACTGGCTCCTGCGCCTGCCACGCAGAGCCAGCTGCTGCGGTGGGAAGGGGAAGGCAGGCACCAGGCCAGCTGCCAGCTGCGGCAATGCTGCCAGTCGTGGTCCTCTAGCCGCTGCCCTCTGCTCCCTCTGTGGCAGCCATTCAGTCATAAACACTAGCAGGCAGGACGAGATACCTGAGGGAAAGCAGCGGGCCGTCTGCTGATCGTGTTGATCACTTTGGAAAAAAAAAACCACAAAACCCCCCCAACAAACGCCCCAACGAAACAACTTCCAAAATAACCCCCAACTCCCAAAGTTCTGTTCTGTGCTGGTTCTTAGGCGCTACTAGTTTGCCTCTAGTGGCATGAAATTGAAACGCAGGCTGGAGTAAACTGATAGCTGGGTACAATGTTGTTTACTGTGTGCCTTTAGGTTAACAGTGTCCTGAAAGGACCCTTGTTCTTTATAGCTATACACTGAGCGGCTAAAAGTAACTGGTTTTAAAATACAGATAATTAAGTCCATTTAAATTTTATAAAGGTTTTACCACTAAGGAGGAAAAGTGTGGGTTGAAAATAAGGAGTAGAGAAATTATTCCGGGTTGCACTGTTGATTTTGTGCTGGAACAGCCTGCTTTTTCCCAGGTGCTTGTCTGCTGTTGATGACTCTCAGCGTTATGCATATGCAGGAAGGCAGAACATGCAGCTGGACAAGAGGGCTGTGTAGGGAGAGAACATTTTTGACCTTGAACCAGCCTCAGATATTGCTGTTCCTTCTTATTTCTGCCAGTGTCCTTTGTTTCTTATATAGTCCCCTTACTAGACAATGTTAGGGGCTGGGCCTTTCAGGTTTTTTTCTTTTTTTTTTTTAATGTTGTTGGTTTACACCACTTCTGATAGATTCTTTATCACTTGCTCCCTGCAAGGCAAACTGCAGGGCTGCTTCCCTTCTGTAGCAGCTGTGCTGGAGAACTGCTGATGAGGAACAAAATGGGAGCTACTGAGCAATCATTTGGAGACTGGCTATTAAAAAAAAAAAAAGCCAGCTAATTAGAGCTTAGAGGAAGAGGCAACACTTTGTGCAAAAACACCAGAAGGTAGGCCCTCCAAATCCCATACACTCCCTGTAAATAGCTATAATTAACCCCACAGTATTCAATTAATTAAAATTTAATTAATATTTTCTGTCCTTGACAATCATCTTAGAGGCAGTCAGGAAAACATAGTGGCAGCTGGGTTTCCATAGAGGAGTAGGCACGTTCAAGAGGGCAGAGGCACAGGAGACTTCTCTCAGTCTCCCAGTTATACCTGTGATAAAACAAAACTGAAAGTGGTCACTGTATTGCTGGCAAAAGAGGGGAGGATGTGAGACAGTGCAAGCCCCAGTCTTCTCCTGCACACTTCCAGGCATCACCCTACAAATGCAGCACCCACCTGGGTTATTTGAAAGTGTGAGAGAGAGGAATAGTGAGAAACTGAATGTCATCATTGCTTATTTGACCACACCAGCTGAGGGCAGCTGTACAGCACTGTGTTTCACTTGGTTTTGGTGTTCTGTTTGCGCTTTGTCTGAGCAGAGTAAGCTCAGCAGAGCTACCTCTTCTGAACTTCATGGGCCCCATCAAAGTAAAACAGCTATTGCTTAAAAATGGTGTGTCTGTACTAGTATCTTGGTGCACTCCTGTTTTGCTCCAGGGATGGGTTTCCTGGTTATTCATACTACCTGCGGTCAGTATGTCAGACACCCGTCAGTGTCTGAGCTCTCTTCTGGAACAAATCCATTGGTATCCCAAGGGGAAACATGAGTGTCATCAGCTGTGTAGTTCACTCCAGGGTTTGCTCCAGACAGACAGTATAGATGTGGAAGACACCAAATGTATTTCCTTCAACAAGGACAGTGCTTCAGCATTATTCCACGTTAGGCAATAGCATAATTTGTGCCCTCACCCATCCTTTTCCTAGAGCATGCAACAATTTTTTCTGGCATTGTAATGTTTTTGACGCAGCAAGGCTCTGCTGGCCTGCAGCATACACCTGTTAGTATTCTCCATACTTTGAACTGAAAAAAACCCTACCATGCCCATGCACAGAAAATAACGACTGTTAGCTACAGGGTCCTGAGAGGAGAATTGAGTTGAGCACTATGCAGCATGGCTGCAGCCAGCCCACTCAGTAGAGAGCAAACTCTTAACAGTGTGGTTCTGAGCTGTCCTGCAAAAACAGGCCTGTGAGCAAGGGTCTGCAGTACAGGCCTGGTGAGAATGGCCATGAGGTAAAGAAGGTCTTTTATTCCCCATTTAACAGAAGGGTGCAGACTGACTCAGCAAGAGAACATACTCAGAGGTTGTTGAAACCAGATCTCCCAGGTCACGGGGAAAACACTTTCAGTACAGAACTGTTAGATAGAAGCAAGTGAGGAGAGGAGATGGGACACAAGCACTATCATCTCCACCATCTTCCTGTCTTCTCTCCACTCCTCTGGATGAAACATGATGGGTTAGGCAGGTTTTTGATACACCTAGTGGATCAGGCCCTTCTAGTAGTGAAGTGGCATGCCATTTCTCAATCCTAGGGAGGCAGGCACCAAACTGTCAGTACTGTGAGGTCAGAAGTGCTTCTGAGCACACCCAGAAGCAGAACTGGAGGTTCCTGGTGAATGTCAGCATTAGAAAAGATGAGTGCCACAATTTGGAGTCTCTTTGGCCTCTGGGCTTTGGTGCATAACTGCAACTTTAGGACCATCACAGACCCTGCCCTTATGGTGTCTCCTGTGGTCACACAAGAAACCAGCCTCAGGCCCACCAGACCATGAGTTACATCTTCCATCAGTTGTGTGCTCCCAGGCATGGCCAACACTGAGGGGCAATGAGGGGCTAGAATGAACAAGTTCTCTACCCTTGTGGGAAAAGAAGTGCCTCTGATGCCCTGCAAAGGTGCTTATGCAGGGCTGTCCCCAGTCTGCCAGCAGCAAGGCCAGAAGGGCGGAGATGAAGATGCCATTGCTATTGCAGTGGTTCTGTTGGCTTCAGGCTGGGACACCTGATACAGCAATGTTGAGTCACAGCAGCATTTAATCTTGTGTTGCCTCACGTGATGAAACAGGCCGGATCCATTGTTACACTGTTAGTAATTCCAGGTAGATTTCAGTAGAATGGAGGGAGATGGAGATAGATGCTGAGAATCACTGCAGCCTTCATCCCGAAATGAAACTCCAAATGAGCACA
Source organism: Astur gentilis (assembly GCF_929443795.1). NCBI lineage: Eukaryota > Metazoa > Chordata > Aves > Accipitriformes > Accipitridae > Astur > Astur gentilis. Next base: position 5,677,513 of record NC_064893.1, on the reverse strand, counting down.
GTAACTGTCCAACAGCTATTGCAACTATTGTCTGACTTTGCGAGCATCATTTAGCCTTTTCTTTCTTTCTTTCTTTCTTTTTTCTTTTCTTTCTTTCTTTCTTTCTTTCTTTCTCTCTCTTTTCTTTCTTTCTTTCTTTCTTTCTTCTTTCTCTCGCTCTCTTTCCCGTCCTTCCTTCCTTCCTAGTAAATGATTTTAACTGAATTTTTAGAAATGTACTATCTGCACCTCTCCAAAATTCACCACCTTCTCTGACTTTTACAAAAAGTAGAGCAGGAGAATAAAAAAACCCAGGGAACTCACTGCTAAGTTTTGAATTCGACATCCAGAACAACAAATACATCCAAACGATTTTTGCTTTACTGTTAGTCATTTGTACTAACCCGCAATTAAAAGGCTCAGCATTTGTTCTCATCTCTTTCTGAAATTACATTTTCCACTTCCTAGGCCCTGGCCTCAGGCAGTGGATTTTGAAGCAATCGTGGTAATTAACGTTTAAAGATGAATGTTGCAACTTTTAACACAGTGTGTTGCTGAGTAAACATCAAGCAATGCCTGGTACCAAAAAAGAACACAAAAATACAAGGCTTTTACTGGAAGCTCCAGGTTTTGTGAACATGATCCTTAGAGCTCCCAGCTGCAGTACATTCGATTACTGCTTCCCCTATGGTTGTGGATGGGGGAGACTGCTATGCTTAAAGAAAGCAGAAGAAAAAAAGTACCACATCTAATCTGTCAGTTCGCTGTGGCACTGACTCATCAACCCAGAAAGCTTGCTGGGAATTATTAGCTCATACAGAGAGGGAGGAGACAAATCTTTGACAAATGATCTGTAGTTGTAACATGACTGGTGCCATTTTTTACTTTTCAAAAGGACAGGAAGACAAGGGATGGATTGGGAGGAGAGGAAGGGGTAAAAATGGAAGATGCAGGGGCAAAATATGGTCAGAAGTTCCCTTTCTATTTCATGTCTCTTCATTTGTCCTGAGTCTGCCTTTTCTCTGTAGAAGCCACAGCTTTCAGTCTGTTACTAACCCAGTTGGTTTTACCTGTGATAGCAGCCCATCCTATGTGGGGCTTCTGTATGTGACACCAAGTGCTCCTCAGTAGCATTATCTGAATCTTTCATTGCAGCATTTTTTGGCAATTTAGAAATTAAATTACTCTATCATCCCTTTCTAACAGAAATCCATAGCAACTGAAAAGGCAAGTGGGAAAATCAGCAACTTTGACATTTCAGGAAGGGGAAAGACTAGTCTGGATTGAGACTGCCTCCTTACTTCAGGCATCTTGACAGGCATTGCAATCCTGATTCAGACCTTTTGGAAGACACACCTCATGCCTAACATTTCCCAATCAGTTGGCATGAGGCAGCTGCCTCTTCACCTAAGACTCCTAAAACAGGGAAAGTAGGAAAGTACTCACATGGTCTTGTGAGTGGTTTCTGTCAAAAGGGGGGGGGGGGGGGTGTCACACTGTATCATGGGAGGGGTCTGGCCATGCCAGGGACCCCATACAGCATCCACTGGTTTGATTATGTCCCCTTCTGATCTGATCTGATCTCTTAGTGCTGTTTCTCATACACTGAAGCCTTTCCTGGTCTGACAGAGGCCAGTGACAAAATTCTAAACAGATCAACTGGAACAAGAATAGAATACTACTTAGGGCTAGTTTTCCTTCCCTCTGCCCCCCCCCTTCTTGTTTACCTTCCAGAAAAGAGAAGGAAATTCCCAGTCTAACACACAACTGGCAGGTTGGCAAACCAAGTTCAGAGCAGGTGCTTTGGGCTTTGTTACTCCTTGATGTTCTTTCTGCTCAGAAGAAACCAAAACCCGAAGAGCTGCTGGAAGAGGTCCATGTGTGATTCTGCAATTAAGTGTGAAAACGGAACCTCCCAAATAATCTTGCCTTTCTGGAAGTGAAGTTCAGGCTCTAAGAAAGATTAGTAAGAGAAACATTCAGCACTAGTCATACTCATTTGGGTAACAGGCAAGTTTCTGCCTGTGCTCACTTCTAGTATTCATTATGGATGTGTATTAGTGACTTCCTAAGCAGTAATCCCAGCTGAATAGTAAATGAAGTATTGCCTTCTGCTTTAATAATTTCCTGTTCTTTTAGCATTGTTTATATACCATCAGCAGCATGCTGATACATTAACTGGGTACCCAGTGCTTGACTATTTTATAATTCATTGCTTTAGTTATCTGCCCAGATTGCTGATCCTAAAAGGATTAAGCTGATTTTTAGACAATTTTTGCAGTTGAAGCACAGTGGTTTTGAATTCTTTTTTGTTTTGGGGTTTTTTTGGCTCCTTTAAAAATTTTCCATTAAAGTTGAAGACCTATTTGTACTAAATTTAAGCCTGCTCAAAATAGCTTGCTTGTGTTTTTTCTGTTTATATTTTTACAGATCCCTTAAAAAAAGAGAGCTCCAGAGAGCACTACTGCAGGGTACAGGATGCTTCAGTTAGTTACACTTCATGTTAAACATGACACAGATAATTCAGCATTTTGCTAAATTGAAGCATTGTCATGTCCCATGGAATTGAAAATGCTTTCGGAGTAAAAGCAGTGTTTTTTTCAAGAAATGCTTAATCCTAAACAGATCATTCAAATGGAGTGTAATAAAGACTCTACTACAGCTAATGAAAAGATTTTATTCAACCTCAGTGGGCTCTCAAACAGGTGGAAATAATATGCTTGCCCTTGCTAACAGCATCCACTTAGCTGTGTTTCCTTTCCTAGACTGGGAATCAGATTTTCTTCTCCATTGTTTGTATACAAAGACTCAAACTACTCAAGAAGATCATGTGAGAGCCACTGTTTTTAGAAGAAGGAGCTGCGTTTGAATAGAAGATATCTCCCAACTTCATGTTGAGCCTTTTAGCTTCAGTCAAAATAAGCATCCTTACCATGCTTTTGAGCTGATGACCTACAACAGACCATACCAGTCTACTCCACACACTACCTTGCTGCAATGAGGGACTGTAAAAGAGCCTGCATAAACAAACAGGAAGCAGCTGTCTCATGTGCCAGCTCACACACGTGTGTGCATGTGTTCGCACTGGTGAGCATGGATATTAAGCCATCCAAGTTTATACACCTAAGGCTGGAAATGTTTATCTTTTTTTTTTTGTAGGCTCCATTCCCAGTTTATTCCAAATCCTGTCCCCAGACTTAACATATGTCGTTCTTACATTGCCTGCTTTGAAGTCTATGGACCTGAATTGGGCATGCTCCCAGCACCTTCAGTTGTCTATGGACCAGACTTCAATTAGCACAGTTTATCTAGAGGACATTGTGAAAGACGTATGACTGTTGACTTCCAAGGATATTTCATAGGGAGTAGGACTCATAAAGAAGCAAGCAGAGGCACAGTGCAATTTGATCAGGGGCACAGTCACCTAAGAATCAGGGATGAGGGTAAAATTTAGGGATCTGGCTTTTGACTTGCACCAGAGCATAATTTGCTATCTTTGTTTTGTTTTGTCTTTTCCTCTTTCTCCTCCTTACTTCTTCACTGTTAGAATTAAAATGGCCAAGGTAATTTATGCTCCAAATTCCTTTTCTTGTTCTGAAACCAGCAATGAGTGCTGTAGGTTTTTCTGAAGGAAAACCTCTCTCTAAAGGTGCCACATGTTACAGTTTTGTCTCTAGGAGCATGAGATAGGGAGAAAGAAGCTCCGTTAGTGACCCTTTTGCTGTGTAACCTTTCCTCAAAATGCCAGCAACTGAGCTTCCACAGAGAGAACAACAAATACTGAAAGAGGAATGTGAAGGGCATTATGAAAGAAGCAAGAAAAGGGATCTGCTCAGACAAGTTTCTCAGGAAAGGTGATGTAATATGTACTGTAGAAAATACTAGTGGTTGACATAACTTACTCTCTTTCTAAGTAGCTGTGTCTGCCAGCAGGCTGGGAGAAACAAAACATACAGCTGGGAATACAGCTGAGCAGACTGTTTTGTCCAAAAGAAATACAGTAGGTGTAAAACTTGTTTTCAGAAGATGTCATTGAAGTTTAATTGAAAAGTGTCCTATTAATTAAGGCTAAGCAACCAATGGATGAAAGTCTCATTTCTGTTGGAGCTGTTCATGGTGATACTATAACATTAACTCCTGCATGCTGGGAGTACTCAAGAGGCTGCTGTTGGGATGCTGTGGTATGCAGTTCTGTTACAAGCATGCAGTCCCATTCCTAGAGTTTAGCAAATGTTTAACAAGCTTTTTAACAGCTGTCTTGAAAGTTGCCTGGCTTTGTATTGACTGAGTTGCATATACTTCAGCCTGTTTTCCTACGGAAATGACTGTTCTCAGCATGTGTGTTGTGCATGTCTGCATCTGTGTATATACAGTTTGGGAAACTCCCTCCCTGTTATAACAGACCTGACAGAGAGGCACAGGGTCTTTGAGATATTGAAGATACTAGAATTTTGTTGAAGTAGGTGGCTGGATACCTAAGAGGGTCTGGATCTTCTCTGCAGAGGAGAGGTTGCAGGGAACTGTGTTGTCAGTCAGCCCTGGAGACTCCAGGAGGCCCAAATCTGGAGGATCCCAGGTTTTCTTATTCCACTTCTCAAAGAGCTTACTAGTTTAAAGATCTTGGCTGCAGCCTGAAATGTTCCATCTTTAAAAACACTAGCTCCTCTACTTTGTTCCTCCTGGTACATGTACAGAGCAAAATGGCTGCATGTGCAGAGACTGGTAAACACAAAGTGCCATTAGAAGAATAAATGTATCCATTTTCAGGTAGGATAGTTCATAAAAATTGGTTAAACTAGTAAACAAAAAGTCCCAGCACATGGACTATTGTGGATTTATTCATTATTGCCAAAAGAGGAAGAGCTGTACAGGAGGAATGTCTATTATGAAAATTATATTTAGCTGTAGGACTGAAATACATGGTCTGTTACCTCCTTTTTATAAATACTGCTAACACTGTTAGACAGCCAGCAGGCACGGTTTTATGCAAAAGAATGTGGGGTTATTTTCATAAGGTTTTTGTGAATAAGGCCAGACAAAGCTGCAGGAGACCCCTAATGTGCTTGATGGGACTACTGTGATATCAAAATGTCATGTACTAACTTCTTGCTTTACTGTAAATTGGTTGTAAGGAAAACGCAGGCAGTAGGACCAACAGTACTAGATGTTGTCTTGGAGTGGGTGGTCAAGAGACACTGTTGAATCCTTAGGAATGTCTGAATATTTTTCCTCTGCCTCTGCTACATACCCACTCCTTTGTATTTTCTCTTTTGTTCTAGGTGGAGTCTAGATAAGAGCTGTCAGCAGAGCTTTTTAGCTGGATTGAGGCTACCAGCTGATATCAATCTTGAACCACCGTTTTAGAGGAGTGGCACCAAAAAGCCTGTTGTTATGCTGAGTGCTTTACAGGACAAATAACACTCCCTGCTTCCTCAGCTGCCTAAAAATCAAGCCACAGATACTGAGCTTCAATCTGAATACGGTAAGTCAGGCCTCAGAAGCCTGCATCCATTGCATGATTGAGGTTAAAATAATAGTTATTAGCCTGTCATACAGCTGTTTTAAACTAAGCCAGGGGAAAAATCACTAGAGCACAGTGCTGTGTAGCTGACACTTTTATTTCCAGATCTCTCCCTGTTGTACTAAAACTACAGTAAATGGGGTCTTATTAATACACACTAACACTGTGCTGATGTTGGCTTGCATTTCAAGAATTGCCTCAGTTACAGCAGTGCTGAGGCTGGAAAACTGCAGTGGATCATTGGAAAAGCCCTGACCAGACCAGTCTTGCTTCTTGGCCATGGCAAAAGCTGAAGATTTCTTTGTGCAACTTCAGTTTACTTCCTAAACTGGAAAGTGCAGAAGACATCTCCTAAGCTGGCCAGTTACTTAAGCAAATAAAGTGGCAGTCTACTTTTCTTACTAGGGTAGGAAAACAAGGATCAGAAAGCGATGTTATCAATGCAGTATCCCTAAAGGTTACTGTATGCCTAAAGAGACAATAACCTTTCAAGAACCTCTCTATCCAGGATACAGTATCCCTAAAATATCACTGAAGGCTACTGTATCCCTAAAGATGCCACAACCTTTCAAAAACCTCATTTTCAGTTTTCTTTGCAATTTGCTGGGCTCTGTTTAAGAGAAACTTTTCCCCAACTAAAACCTTGGTGGCTAGAGAGATGGGGGAGGAAGGGCAGTGTAACTGGCTGCTCTTTTTCTGCATAGAGATGAAAACCAGCTGGTTGCTCCAGTTGGCCTTTAGGCCAGCATTTGATGAAACTTTGTTCCTTTGCTGTTCCCACTAGATCCTTTCCAGTGTCACGTTCACATATGCAGCCCTTTCCCATTCCCACATAACCCCCATGGATACTCTTGCTTCTTTATAAAGTCCATTGTGGCTTGAAAAGCTCGTATCAGAAACAAAGCTATTTAAGTCTCTTGTGATTTCATATATTTATTCTTTTGACATCTAAGCACAGTTGCTAAAAGTCTCAGAATGGTTGCTGCTCCCATTTGAATGTCTTCCCCGCCCCACCCCTAAACCATGTGACATGTTTAGCTTCAAATTGTATAGTAGGGAGCACATTAAATATCAGGTCTCAGAGAAATGGGAAACAACATGATGGGGCTGCAGCTTTAGGTGCTGCAAACAGCCCGACTCTCTATATTAAAAATCAACTACTTTTTTGGTTTAAAGTGTGAACAGTCCATCAAAGAGCTACATGAAATCCATTTTCTGGGCGATGGAATGCACACCTGCCTAGTTTGCTTCCTATTAGGTTATTAACACTTACTGCATCAGTAACTGCTGGTTATTCAAGGAAGGACTTAACTTTCTACCAGAACTCTGGGACTAATTAAAACATTGTCCTTAACATTTAATGAGAAAGTTGTTACTTTCACCGGTAAACTGCCTTAGACTCTTAGTCCCATAAAGCACAAATGGCACATACTGAATCATAGTTAACAAGTGGATTTGGGGAAAAATGCAGTCAGAAGAGTGCAGCTTGTTGCATAAGTTAAAAATGATTGTTTGCTTTCTTCTTACTTTCTCCACCAGTACTGGATATTATATATGCTAACTAGTATTCATCTCTCAGCAAGGCATCCAGACCTTGTAGGGCAAGTTCTTTCTTCTAGTAAGACCTTTGCATCATAAAATGGCCCAGACGAAACATCCCCAGGGGAAAATCCCGTGCTCATAGGAACTTCCAAGCCAGGTTATAGCACCATTTGCTTGGCTAGCTGCTTGTCTTGGGTGGAGGAGAATAGCCTGTTAGAAAGGAATGGCCAATGCAAATGGAGAAGAACAAATAAGGGTGTCTCTAATGGACCCGAATATGGAGGGCAGGAAAGGAGGAGGTTTTGCTCCTCTTCTGTGCCAGCCTTGGGCACAGGAGCAGATCTGATAAATTTTAGCTCTCTATATCTATCAGCCAATTCTGCTATCTTATTGTTTGTACATACACACAGTAAACTAGCCAGTTCTATATTCTTTGGTACCAAATTATACGTCATTTAAAGTGACTCGATTCAGCATCACATGAGGAGAGTAACGTTTGGAGACTATGGGTCCTCATTACTCATGTTATAAAGGTTAAAAAAAAAAATACCAAAAGCCATTTCACAATGCATTTACAGAGAGAATGGTAAGAGCAGTGAATAGTACATTTTATTCCAAATGTTTCATTTAACAAAGATTAAATACACATCTTAACACTGTCACTTTGAGGTACATTCCTAATCTGGCTTTGCTCTTGCTTATAGTGGTATAAATCAAGAATTACTCTACTGAAGTCAGCAACGTTATTACGCTGTATTAAACTCAAGGGAGAGTGAGTCTCACTTTTTACCTCTACAACAAATCCCGTTCAATTCAGTACAAATACAGCAGTACATTTAAGTGTGAGGCAAGAACAGAACCAATTGGTAAATCTATGCTGTAAATTCAGTACAGAGTTCTTGAGCTGAATTTCCATCTGAGTACTCTTGAACACTGCAGCACTAAATCTCGTTTTCCTGCAGTGTAATCTAGTTTCTTTTCCCCAGAAAGAATGACATTTTCCTTTTTGTAAACACAGGCCACATGAAACACATGGTTGTCTTCTGAGCAAAAACCTCAAAGAGCGTAGCTTATATATATTAAAAAAACAACAACCCACAAACTTCTGTTTTGAAGCTAAATGCAGTTTTTGAGTCTGTCAGCATTTTTTATTCCATACCAGTTTTCTGCATAGTGGAAAATATGTACCCTTAGGAGAGTATTAACTATGATAAGTCGTTAAAAAACAAATTATCTAGGCAAGTAATTTTTTCCATTATGAAAGTGGCTTGTCATATATTAGTGAAATGAATTAGTCATATAGCACACCTTTCACAACCTCAGAAGAATTAGATTACGGCCCATATGTTCCCATGTGTAACAGGAACAGCTCTCCTCTTTATACATACATCACTATCACTCCACAGTTTCTGATTATGTTTTATTCATATGTAATCAGAAATCACTCACAAATCAGTCCAGAGCCTAAAACTAACCAAAACCAGTTCATATTTCTGGCATGAGCTATTCTACTTGCACGTCTTTCCAGATTAAAACATTTCTTGTTGTGATATGGAAAGATTCCAGGTACATGGTGTTCAATGGCAAAAGGTGACAGCATGACATTTAGGAGATGTATACATGGGGAAGGAAGGAATAGCAACAGGGAAAGAAAGGCACATTTGCTTTTGGCCCACTCAGTAGAAGAAAGTCAACTGACCAATAGCTGCCCACTTCATCCTTTGAGTTAGCACTCTGCTTTCTGGGACTGTTCAAAGTAGAGAAGGCTTGAGGGGGATCTCATCAATGTATGTAAATACCTGAAGGGAAAGTGTGAAGAAGAGGGAGCCAGGCTCTTTCCAGCGATGCCCAGTGATGGGACTGCAGGCAGTGGACAAACTGAAACACAGGAGGTGCAGTCTGAACATTAGGAAACACTTTTTCACTGTGAGGTTGACTAAGTGCTGGCACAGATTGCCCAGGGAGATTGTGGAGTCTCCATCCTTGGAGTTACTTAAAAGCTGTCTGGACATTGTCCTGGGCAACTAGCTGTAGGCAGCCCTGCTTGAGCAGGGGGATGGCAAAGTGACCTCCAGAGGCCCCTTCTGACCTCAACCCTTCTGTGATACTGTGATGCTGCTTTGGTCTCTTGTCAGTGAGAAAGTGAGGCACCTCATTTTCTTGGCTCTTTTCAACGAGGAACAGCAAATTTTAGAAATGCAAATGGTGCTCCAGCAGCCAGGAGCTGTGGAAGGGACCCCAACAAGCATGTAGAGTTTGCAGTGAGAAAGAATGAAATGCTTGTGGGGTCAGGATGGGCAGCCTTACATCTGGCAAATTAATAGAAACAAAGCAGGAGTGCAAGAATTACATATTACTTTCACTTCAATCACTGGGAGTAACATTCCTATCCTTTTTGTTTCAGGGAGGGAGAGCTGTGACATAACTAATAAATACACTTCAGGTATCACCTGATGACTACAGCTTTGTGCCAGTGGCACTGGGAGTATAGGAGGGATGCTGAGAACTACTGTAAAAGGACTTGTCATGTGCAAAAGCAAAGCGGAGAAATCTGGATGCCTCAATTTTATGACATTTAATTTCAGTGCAGAGTACTGAGGCCTTGGTGGTTTCTGGGGTTATAATCATGTTTTTCAGACTAATTTACCATGTCATTCTCCTGCACAGGATGAAGATAAGCACATCAGGGGGTGCTTAGGTCCAGAAGCTTTACAGTGCCAGTTGCTGTTTCTGCAAGCTGTAACACTTAACTCTGGTGATAGACAAGAATCCCAGACTTCTGGGCTGCACTATGATCACACTGGGGGAAACACAGAAAAAAGGGTCACACACCTCCTCCATCTCCTGTGACTAGCTTGTCTTCTTGAATGACAGCTCTCCTACATGCTCAGAAATAGCTGAGCTGGACTTCATGCAGTGGTGGGCAGCAGGAAAAGTTAGAAGGCAAGTTCAGTGCAAGGCTCAACACTGCTTTTTTCTCAAAACATCACCTTCCTGGAACGGCTTCCCATCAGCATGGCAAGACAAGGTGGCAAATTCCTTTTCTTCCTTGAGTGCATTTAGCAAAAGGGCAAGATAGAGAAGACTGAAACTTTACAAACATTAACTTTGTAATGCTAAGCTGAGTTCAAGCAAAGGTGCAGTACTTCCAAACCATACCTGGCACATCAGGGTAATGCTGACAAGCAAGATACAAAGGTGCAATTGCAGTTTTAATGTAGAAGTAGCAAGTTTCTGTCTGTCATACTGAAAATAAAACATCTTGCCAAGTTACAAAGAAGGCATTTTTTCATACTCTGCAGTAGAAAACCCTGTTAGCAAATAATAGTACCTTCATCTTTTGAATGTGCTGTTGGAAGTGGAGAAGGAGCTCTTTTCACATCTTGCTCTATTCTGCCTCTGCTTCTAATAAACACAAGTGCCTGCAGCTGAAAAGCTCTATGCTAAAGTGCCTGGGTTTCTCTAACAGACCTCAGAGAAGCACTGCTGGGGTTAACATATTGTTTTGCCCAGGCCTATACAAGTGTATTGCAGAAGGCACTATGCAAATAGTGTTCACAGAGTTTATAATTTCCTGTTGGAACAGCAGAGAAAAGAAGGTCATTGATTTAAACCAGAGAATACAAATGATTTCCTGCCCACAAAGCTGCCAAATGCTTGGAGTTATTGATTTTTTTTCCTCCCTGCTGCTAACCAAACAGTTCTGGTCCTGTCATGGGCATCATCAGCTTATTGACTAAGTAAACATAACCCATTAAGCCAAACATTTTAAAAATAATAGAAAATTACAGTGGCTATAGTAAAAAAACCCATCTGCATTCCAAAAAAATAAAAACAAAAAGGAGAGGAAAAACAGTTCCTGAAGTTAATTAACTTTTATGTAGATTCAAGTTTCTGGAATTTAGGTTTGCATCCAAAAGAGAGAGAAAGGAATAAATTGAAAGAAGACTGGGGGGAAAAAAAACCCCTTTCCTAAAGAAGCCAAAAGGGGAGGGTGCAGGGAAGTGGGTACTTCAAATTTTAAGACCCAGAAGAAAAGAAAAAATTATTGCAAAATTGAGATTGAAAAGGTAAAAAGGTGTGGCAGCAGTATGGTAAAGGCATTTATTTATTTATTTATTTACTTACTTATTAGCAGCAGGAAGTCTGTGCTGTTGTCTGAATTTTTTTTTTAAGCCAGAGCGGAGCACAGCTGATGCTTGGCCTTGGAACATGTCAGTTTGAAGATAGCACGTACGGTATTAATAAATGTAGAACAATACTTGCTGTCAAGTTGGTTACAAGGCAGTAGTTCACTGAAGGGGGCCTGACAATGTCAAAAAGCATTAGACCAGAGCCAGCAAATGCTTTATACACTACAGCTGAACCCAAAAGATGAATTGATGCCCTGGATCTGACTTTAAGGCATCTGTCTGCTCTGGAGAGCGTGTGTTTGTCTGAAGAAGCAGGGAAACAAGTTGTTTTTCTCTCGTCCTCCAACCATCTGCCTACACATGGAAGGCAAGGAGCAAGACAGGAGAGAATAAATCATAGTGTGTTGTAAATGGACAGGGATGCAGCAAGACACGAGAGAATAAATCATAAAGTGTTGTAAATGGACAGGGATGCCTTGCAGAAAAAATAATCTTCAAAAGCAGGAGCACATGCTCAGGGGAGGTGTTTGGAGGCAACTCTGAACAGCAAGGAGACAGCTAGCAGGCTGGGACACTGCAGAGAGGACTGGCTGTCCCCTGGGACTGGCTGTTGCAGGTGCGGTTGCTGGCTTCCCTAGCCGAGAGCCTTGCGGTCCTTTGGTGTGAGAGCTAGCAGCGAGAGAAGAGCCAGTCAGAAGAGACACGAGGAGAGAAGTAAACAAGCAGATTACAAAGTGATGAAAAATAAGGGTATCGGCCTTCTACAGTGACTTAGAAGAAGGTGTGACTGTTTCCTCCACCCCCTCACCCTCATGCCTGTCGACTGAAGAATACTATTAAGGCAGGTAGTCACAGATTATTAATGACCTGTTAACAGCTTCTTTAATTTTCTAATAAGTGCCAACTATGGCTGCTGTAATTATTCTGCTGGTCCTACAACACGCCCTGTGCCAGGCTGGAAAATACTTTTTTTTTTTTCTGGAACATATTGTTGTGCCTCTTCACATGGCGTGTACTGCACATGGGCAACTTCATACCTAAGTAAAATTACATCTTAGGTTGTCAGAGCATTTTGCAGCCATTAAATGTAACTATCTTCCAGTGAAGTAGGATCCAGGAAGTGTTTAGTCACTTATTTTTTACATGTGTGAATTGAGACACCCAAAGTTTATGGTTTTAGCCACAGTGATACAGTGAGTCAGTCCCTGAGCTGCTTATGAAACCTAGGAGAACCATCTTCTGCTTTGCCTCTACTGGTGCCGTATGAACTGCAAAAAGCACAGATAATTAGAAGTAACACTGAGTAGGGGCTTTTTCTAACTAAGCAGAGGTCCCTGGGAGTAACATTGTATAAAAGCAATGGTATCTCTTTACCACTCTTCTGAATTCCCACAAAGAGAGAGCTGAGTAGCATGCGATGAGAAAAGAAAACAAAAACAAATGGAAAAAATGTGTGTGTTGTGGTCAAAGGCAAAGTCTTTCCCTCTGCAGCCTTCAATTTAAGAAGTCTGTGGGCATGGATCTCTGCCAGTGACATTAGCAGCAGTGATTCCCCGCTAACTGGTCCTGTTTCCTTTTCTAATGGATCCCAGCACGCCTATGTGTCTCATGTATACCACATTTGTCAAATTTCATTGTATATTTAGCTCTTGGTAATCTAGCATTTGATCAAGAAACCCCACAAGTATTTGAAGATTACGGTAGCAATACGTTTATGAGGAAATAATGTATGTTGCTAGCATCCCTGTTTGAAAGCTACTAGTGAGGGTGTCTCCTGAAAATGCCATAAAGCAGTCTAATTTTCAAAGGTCCCAGCACCTTTAGGAAACAGTGATCCTGTAAAGGTATCACCTGTTGAGCACACACAAAGCACCTGATGTTTTGAAAAATCTCACCTGTCAACAGTATGTTAAAGCATGGTTTGTGCTTTTGTCCAGCTCTTAGACTGTCACACCTCCTTGTTGGGCAAAGCCCTATGCTGTAGCTCCATAGGAAAAGCTTGTATCCGTATCCCTAAATGTAGGTTCACTATAGGAAACAGCCCTGGAGTTGTGCTGAACCTGTCTAAGCTGATCTGTTTTAGCCTAAGAGAGGGGATGGTGCATGGGCAGGGACACAGCCCAGGTCTCTGGACACTAAGTGACCAACCTGGCACAGGCTTCCTGTGAAGTCGTTCTGTGTTCTTCTGCTACAGCTCTGCAAAATGAAAAAAAAATAATCCATGCCTTCCCTAACAGGAGCTATAGAAGGACCTAAGATTTAGTGAATAAAATAGAGACATCATTTAAAGCATTAAACAGAGAGACACTTTTTCCCTCAAATCCTTTCCACCCATTTTCTGAGGAGGAAAATATGGATCAATCAGCTGTTTTCTGAAATTCCTCTTGCCCTGACTCAGTTTTGGAAGAGAAGCTGATTCACGTCCAACTGTCTTGTGAGCATCCAGCATATCTTTTCCTTTTTCCGAGGGTGGATGGATAAATCGGTAGCTACTCCTCAGATAAAGTTAAAGGTCTGACTCCAGATGCTGCACATGCAAATGGTGTGGCAGGTTCCACCAGTTCCTTTGCCCTTTTGCCCTCTCCATCTCCATCTCGCACAGCTCTGTGCACAAGTTAACAAGCTGGATCTGTCTGAATGGAAACATGCAAATATTATGGGAGTTTCTTTTTTTTTTAATGGTTCCCATCATAACATTTTTTTTCCTTTTTTTTTGTGTTTCTGAGAATAAAATGTTTCTAGGTCAGAATCCCTGTTGGTCTTGTGCCGGTTTTGGTGTTCAATGCTTATTAAAAAGTCATGAGTCTTTGAGGTTATTTTTTCCCCAGGTCTTAATTTGTGTTAACAGATTTAGCTGATACTGAACCAGTTCTGCTCATAGGGGCAAGAACCAACTTCTGGAAATGATCCAGGTGTCCACGATGTTCAAAAGTAATTAGTTTTTCTCAAAGCCTTAGGCTTGAAGTGTTGATCTGATGAGTTTCAAAGGGACTTGACTTTCAGAAGAAGGACAGGGTCAGCATTTTCTGAAGGAGGGGCTCTTCTGGGGAGGGTGTAAAGATGGGCACGTGAAATAAACCTACCACATCTGAGAATCTGGGGCGATTTAGGGTAGTATTTTATTTATTTTTGGTTTTCAGTAGGAAGCATGAATACGAGTAAGGTGTTTGTGAAGTGCCAAAAGCATGCACTGCTATAATACAACAAAAGGCATTATATCAGCAAGATGTTTGGCCTTAGGGCTGCAAACCTTCCCGTCTCCACTGATATTTTTAAAGGCCTTGTAAACTGGGCTCCATGCTGATCACAGCAGAGTAGATCACAACTTTTACCCTCTCATTTCCGGAAGCAGACACATTACAAGGGAACAAGCATCATATGATTTACACTATGTTCCTGCCTTAAACATTTTTTCCCTGTGACTGCCTCCCCTGGCATTCAGTTCCTTTAGGTCACTGTCTGCTGCGTGCCTATTTAATGCATGCATGTGGATTGTATTATTGAAGTTAGTAAGACTACACACAGGCATAAGCCTTATCAGGATTGGAGTTAGAAACTGTAAACTTCCAGACAGGTACTAGCTTTTAACTTAGCCACATGCAGTTCCTAGCCCAATGATGTTTGCAGTACTTCTGTGAACTTTTGTGACCATTTTTCTTTTCTTTTTGCGAGGTAAAATGTGACCTGTTAGCCAAGAAGGTTGTTACATTCTCCTTGTGTTTCTTGATGTTTTTTCCCAATCTCAGGATTTAGTAAGTTGACTTAAAGCTAGATGATAAGTTGTTGGTTTTGGCTCTGAGAACTTGTCAGTGTCTTTGGCATAATTAATATATTGGACACAGATAAATGGCCACAGACTGGCAAGAGAGCTACTTAGTCCGGCATAGAAAGCACTGCAAGCTCTTTGATCTTTCCATGAGAAATGGTTTGGTACTCTTCACTGATCACTTACCTTGCAGGTTCAGTGAACCTGTTCTAGGAAACTGTATACAGAAAATACACAACATAATATGAAAACCTCCCTGGCTTGACAGTCCACTTCTGCTAAGCTCCTGCTAAGTACAGAGTGCTATTCCCTCTCATCCTGACAGTCAAAGGACTGTATTTGTATTTCTTTATGTGATTCTTTTGTTTTAATGTGCCCATTTGGAAGCTGGGCTGTGACACATGCTGTGGGGAAGCATGGGTACAGTGTAGACCAATTCTTTTGAACCTTGGATTGCAGCACTCGTGACCTCACTCCCAGTGGCAGGGAAGCCAAGAAGTTGGCCTGTAGTTTTCTCAGGTAAACCATGCACTGTTAAAACCATGAACACCACTGATCTTTTCTTCCTGCACCTTGGATGCAACTTTTTCATTTACCCTACTTACGACTTCTTACTCTTAAATCTTTTGCAATTCACCTCTAAAACACAAAAGGAACATTCACACCTTCTTCCCCGCTCCATGGTGTCCAATTACAGAAACATACAATTAGGGATGTTAATGACAGATTATTAGGCATTAACCTATAACGCCGTGCTCCAATAACAGCAAAAATGGGTCACACTGTAGGTATAATTATCCTGCTTCTCCAATAACATGCCCTAGTCGTGCCTCTTTTCTGCGATATCCCTTGTATTTCAGTACAAAGCATGGGCAGCTCTAGTTGTCTTGGAGCATGGTCTGGAGTGGATTGTTGAACTGGCTGGCACATGAGCCTGGCCTTCAAAAAGACTGAACAAACTAGGTAGCATCTTTGCAACTTAGGAGAAGAGCAAAAAAGGATTTAGGCACCTGCCTTTGTTACCTGCAGTTAGGAAGACAGACTCCATTTCACAGAGGGATAAACTGAGGCATGGCAGAAGGCTCCTCGGACAGTGGGAACCGTGGCCCCACCATTTCTGTCTGCCTGGAACTGGGGTGGTGCAATAGTCTGTAGGGGAAGAGGGCATATAGAAGGATGAAGGGGTGCAGGCAGGAGGAAAAGAAATGCAGTACAGACAAGCCTGCCAGATGAGACTCTGTAACTTAAGGGCACATGGGGAAGTAGACTGTGACAGTGGTGTACAGAAGATACATAAATATATAGAAACATGCAAATGAGAGTGCCCAAGAGAGGATAAAAAGGAAACGAAACTAAAATATCTGTAGGCACCATGTCAGGCTTTGTACTAAGTGAGCAAGCCACCTGCATTGTAGCACGTGCCCCAGATGTGATACAGCTACAAGAATAAGGTGGCTATTTAGAGTCCTTAATCACTCTATTGGCTACTTTCACTTTGTTTGTTAATTAGCTAGCAGCAAGGGCAGAGAATACACTTATCACAGTTTCCTGGCTTGCCCATAATCTTCCTTATCCATAGAGTTGTCTCTTCAAAGTATTTTAGCCAGGGTAAGTATACCTTTCTAGGAACTGATCCACAAGATGACGCTTGAAGGGACTATTTCAAAGCTGGCTGAAAAGGTGTTTTACCTCTCTAAATGCCAAAATATGCCTTTTCAGTGCATCTAGAGAAGAACCACTGAGAAAAAGAGCATTACTTCTACTTTTCATTTGACTGTGAATTAAGCAAATTTCTTTTCTACAAGTTGCTGAGCTTTTGGTGAAGGCAGATCAGACATGCAAAGGCTTGGTATTTCTGAAAATGCTGTCAGGAGGCACAATTTGTGCTGTTACTTCTCAGAAATGAGGTAAATAATAAGTTGAGACTATTTCTATGAAAAAGGAGAAAATAATATGCAGAAATGACGATCCTGTTGAAACACTTCTGCTGTACTGTCCTCTCTTTGGTGACAGTACCAATGATGAAGGTATTTTGTAGAAAGTGAGTGTCAAGAAGCTGTCTATAAATTGTTGTCCTGGCATGTTATTCATGTAGAAATTGGCTTACACCCAGATGCTTTATGGATCTTAAAAGATCAATGGATAGGCAAGGGAGCAAGAATATGAAATACAAGTGTGTGCTTGTGCTTGCATGTAGCTTGCTTGACATTACCCTCATCTCCTGTGACTTCCATGACTACTCGGGTGGCTTGCAGAAAAGCTGGACCTGGGGCTGACTCAAATCCCACCAGCCCAAGGGAGAATTTCGTTGCAGAAGGGTTAGGCAACAGTTCCAGCCTTGAAGTTAGATGCTCAGGTCTGTTTTCAGGCCTATTGATAAGTTTTAATTTAATTTAAGAATAGTCTTTTGCCACACATATTTAGTGTGTCATGCTGACACCTCAGGACTACACTGGTTCAAAGTGGTGTAAAGGCTCCCAGCTGCTTGTATTGGTGGCCTGGCAGTATATTGTCTTGGCCAGGTGTGTAGGCAGTGGCCCAAATTGAGATAGCCAGCAATGATCACACTGAATTTGCATGGATCGAGTTGCTTCTCTCTGATTTCAGAGCAATATTATCGGTTACTGTTTGGTCTGCAATAGCACTCAGAAGCTGGAGGTTGGGGCTTGGTAGTGCCAGGGGGAGGAGAAGGAAGAGGAGAAGGAGGAAGAAATGCCTTCCCCAAAGAACCTGCAGCCCCAGCTCCCTCACTCAGGTCTGAGGCAAGTAAAGTGAATATTTGTGGCTTGATGAAAATGCCCTTGCTTCACCGCTACCTGCTTTTGGTGAAGGTGTCCGAGACCAACGTCTGCACATGAATTTCAGAGACCAAACCAGAAAATCTGAATTTGCTGAAATAACGGAGGATCTCTTAAGCCCAGCCTATTTTTAGAAGATCCTCTGTGGAGAAAACAAAGTCTAATTAAAAACAGACGAGAGTCTTCCACCTCTCTGGGTTTGTTAAATCTTGTTGTTAACTGCCTGAGTCCTGCTTAGTTTCAAAGTCAAGCTTGAATACTACCTTCTTCACCATATCTTACTATTTTCAAGGCACAAAATGACCATCGCCCATATTGGGAAGCTCTGCTCTTTAATATTTATTTTTAGAGAACACTACTTTTAACGATTTAATGTATCTTCTTTTGGTAACTGTAGGCTCAGTGTGTGCTAATCTTTCTTACCGCTGCAAATACCATGGGGGAAAAGACGTTTTTGCAGAACAGTGTAGCTTGGAAATTGTGCTTTTTTAATTACCAGCTGTGAAGAAATCTGTTTTTCCACCAGTTGACTTGCATACTTTTTAGTGGTATAACAGGTTCTGAGGGGAGATCTCCGCCACAGATAGCAATGTGATCTTCCCTCCTTAGGAGGCAATTGGCACGTTGTATCTATAAAATTCTCCTAAATGCATTGTCTTACAGTTACTCCCTTTGTGGTGAATTAAGTCGGGGGGGGGGGGGGGGGGGGGGGGGGGCGGGTTTGGTCCTTCCCTTTAATAGCCTCTATGCTTTGCAGGCTCTAAGTAATTTTCAGAAAGGCTCAGGACAGGAGGCACACATCTGGGCATGTCTCTGCTTCCCTTCCCTAGTGAGCCACCTCCATGGCACTTCAGTGGAGCAGCAGATGGGAGCAGCAAAGACGGTTGGCCAGAGGGCAGAAATCCTAGTGATGAGTCCTCACAGACAACAGCTCCTTACTATGTTTCGGTCTTCCACAAGCTGACACCATTAGTATCTCCAGTGTCATCATTCAGAAGTCTTCAGCAGCTGCATGTTTGAGCAGGATGCTCAAGGACTTGGAAGCAACATCCAGACATCCATGCCACAAGGGACAATCATGGCAGGGAAGGGGAGCAGCAGACCCCCTTTGAGGGATGCACTGGGCTCCAAGGACACCTCTATCCTTGCTTTTGGAAGCTAACAGGGGATTGTGGGTTCAAAGAGAAGGTTTGCAAGGTCTTGAGAGGCTTGTTAGAATGTGTAGCTCTGAACCTCTTCCTGCAACATGCTGTCATAGGACTGACTTGGGAAAACAGCTGAGAAACAAGTGGGAGGAGAGCATCAAGGGCTAGCCTGGGGATGGGGTGGTCCAGCCTGCGGGCTTCCCACTGCGACTGAAAGCAAGCAGTGGAGTTATTCTCCCTGTTATGGCAATGAGGACTTTCGCAGAGCTGGTGCAGGCTGTGCAACTTGGGTGCGCTTCGGCACCCCCCATCCCTGCCTCACCAGGACCAGCAACGGGCAATGGCTGCAGGCAGGGACAGCGCATCAGGAGCAGCCGGGAGTGCTGCATGGGGCAGCAGTGCTTACTGGGATCACCGTTTCTCAGCTGCCAAGCTCCCTTGCCAGGTGGCACTGTCTTGGCACAGCACCATCAGGGCACTTGCAGCCACTGACCTGCTGCGAGCAGAGGTGGTGATGAAAATGTGTGTGAGCACATGACCGATCAGCATGAAGCTCCTCTTACTTTCCATCCCCCTTGTTTGGGTGTGAGGAGACCATGAGACCTAACAAACTTCAAACCCGCTGAGAGTGAGTTGCAGAGCCTCTAATTTCTGCCCTTTGCTAGGCAGGTGCCCTGAGCCTCAGTCAAAATCTCACTGGTGCAAGAGCTCTGCATCTTCCCACTTTTACTCAGCAAACTGCTGGCAGCACCCACCACCCCCAGACATTTGCATTCATTTACCCTGAATTTCATCACAGAAAGCAAATTTTGCCTGGCTGCAACTTTGAAAGGGGCAAAACTAAATGCCATGGGTCACAGCCTATTACATCATCTGATCCACTCTCCAGATTTACCACTTTTTTTTTTTTCTCTCTGTCATGTGGTGTTGGTGTCAGATCCTCCTCCTGGCTTGACGGATCTTATGGAAAACTCGGGTTTTAATCAGATTTTGCAGTTTGAGGGGGGAGAGGTAATGTTATAAATTGTGATTTAAGGTAAGTTGCAAACACAAGCAGGTGAGCAGAACGCTCTCGCTGTCCTTGTGAGACAACTGCCACCATTTCTCTGTAAAATTACACTTGTACTTCCTCTGCTGCAATTTCTCACGCCGCTTAAGTTGCCCAGGGGAAGTGAAGAAGAAAACTTGTCAGAAACAGATCAGGAGTGAGAGAGATGATGACTGACTGTGCCCATGGCCCCATCTGGGGATTTTGGGGACATAAAAGAGACATAATACCCATGTGCTTCTCAGGGTTTCTACCATTACTAGCCACCCATAAATCTGAAGTAAATAAAACAGTAAACTTAAATATTAAGAGCTCTTAACATCAAGGCAACTAGTTAACAAGCAAAGCCTTGGACTAAGGGATAGCATGCATTACGATTGAAAGCTAGTGCCCACAGCGCAGTACATGAAGGTTGTACCTGGGTTGCATTCACGGTTTCCCTCAGGCTAGAGGATGCAAGAGATGGCGTACGGGCATGTCAGCAGAGCGGTGAGCAGAGGGAGGCTGCCCCTGTCACGCTGACCCGGCCATGACAGGAAGGACTCCTGACATTTGCCTCTCCACCCTCTCTAAACTGTGGTTGCCGGCTAAGCAATACCTGACTAATGCATACCTGAGGGATGCTAGAGGTGGTTTTCACAACAGGACTCAAACGGCCTTGCCCAGGTCACATTTCTGTAACTGGTTTGGGCCTTGGTTTATTAACCAGCTCTCGCTGAACGTAACACTAAGTCACACCATCGTGGCACATGGATCGAGGTGTGAAGCCTTTGGGATTAGAAATCCCATACAGCTTCCCCAAGTATCAAGATGTCTATGTGCCTACATCAAAAAGTGCAGCCTTTTGCTAATCTTTCTTTTTTTTTTTTTTTTTTTGCTTTCAAAATCATTCCTTCCTACCATCCCAGCTGCGAGAGAAGCAAAAGCATAAGCCAATACTTGGATGCTCAGTCAAGTCCCATCCTGCCACAGCCTGAAGCAATGTGCTAGTCTCCTACTAACTCAGCTTGACTCCTACTAACCTGCTGTGGGCAGGAGCGTTAGCTCAGACTCTTCAGGCCACACAGTCCCCTTCTTACCCAAACCGTGGAAGCATTCAGTAGATTGACTTTCTCAGAGGTGTTTCTTATTCTGCTAGGTCATTCATTCAAATGCCAAAATTGTGACTCATTAAAAGGGCAAGCTTGTGCTGGGGGGGTGGGGGTGGGGGTGCAGGAAGGAAGAAAAATAGCTTGCAAGAACTTTCCTGTTTATCCACGGCTTGGGAAAAAACCAACACAACAGAATACACACACCCTGGCTCCATTATCTTTGCAGGCACAGGGCTGGCTTGGCTCTGTCCCTTACCACTCCAGGCCAAATCCAGCCCTGCCGCGAGCGTGTTTACTTTAGAGAAGTTTACTCGAGAGAGAAATCCAGCCCCCGGAGCCTGAATGCTCGCAGTGTGCGAGCGAGTGCACAGGCACCAGGAACCCCCGTGACAATGTGCCGCAGCACTGGCCCCCAGCCACACTGGGGAGGTCATTTTCTTCTCGGCAATTAGTGAAGTGGTGGCATCGCTAAAAGAAGTTGAATAAACACATTCAACCCGGCTGGGTCCCCGGTTTGCTCTGTTCTCACCACCCTTCCTTCTGGGTGCGCGGTGGGGCCCCAGTAAGCAAGAGCCTGATGCCTCTGCACTGTGCTTTCATTCAGGCCTGGTTGGAAAAGGCTTTTAGGAAAGAGGAGGAGGGGGGAAATAACCCTTTAGCTTTCTTCTTTCACAACAAATGTCTTCCCTTTTTCTTTTCAGGGAGGAAAAATGCCAGCTTCTCTAAGAAAACTGCAACAAATGGCTGTTTTCATGGGACTGTTCAGCAGTGGGGGATGCATCATGATGTATAATCTTATGCAAAGTAAGTCTTGGTGCTGTTAGCAACCTTATTTCTCCTCTGCCCCTTTCATTTGCTTTTGTGTAGCAGGGAAAATAGCAGCATGCAAGATGTGAAAAGCAGATGAAGTTAAGGGAAGTGTGGCTGAGCCTCTGGGTTCTGCCTCCATGGGCTCTGCTTTGTTTAGCCCCAGGGCTGCTGCTCTCCCAAGTGCTGCTGCATGCATTTCCAGAGGTGGGTATTACAAAGGGAACAGGCTGCTGTGGTCAGGAGAAAGTCTGGTTTCTGGGGGGTTTCCTGAGGGTGAGGGCAAAGTGAAAGCTTAGGCAGTAAGGCAGGTTTGGTTTCTTACTGAGATTTACAACTGGGCAGGAAAAGAGGACCATCTGTGAGAAGGTCTTAACATCTAGTGGTTTTATCTGTAAATCTCTCTGTGGTGCTGGCCCTTAAACACACCGTGCCTATGAAGTGCTAAGACATCATTAGTTTCTCCTGAATGAAGGGCAGATAAGAGCACTCAGCACTGAGAAGACCAGAACAAGGAGAGAAAAGCGAGACAGGTGATGTTGCTGTTACAGGCAGCTCTAGTTGCTACATGTCTTTGGCCAAGAATCCAAATTATTAGTCCAAATTATAGATGTTTATTTCTTCTAAAATTGTTTCTAGATATTTAGCATCAGACCAGAAATAGGCTTTGCCTCTCTTGGGGGTTGCTATAGGCCTCTTGGCCCTATGCCTCTCCCTTGCTAGTGCTATCAAATGATACTGCTTTTCACCTACCCTTATATCAGAGGATGCTGCCAGAAAAGTGTAGCCAAGCCTGTTCCTCAAGCCCTCAGATAAGCTCTGAAACCTCCCCTTCATTTTACATGTATTAATAACAAATCAGACAAGGCTGGAAAGCAGGCTTTAATTTTAGGCAGCTCATGCCCTCAAGCTCTGGAGTACATGACAGATATATGATCCTCTTATGCTTTAAAATATTGAATCTAGTTTTAACAAGGACATTAGCATTTTTTAATTTTCATCTTCAGCATTGTTATCTAGAAATCTCTGGGGGAAAAAAAAAGTCAACCCCTGTGCTATACAGAAAGTCAAAGGGCTCATTGCCCACATCACTTAGCTGTGCAGTCAAGTGGGACAATGCGATGGCTGCTTCTTGCTGTGTTGCAATATCGGTGGCCACTGAGTAGCTGTCTGGTAACTCGGTGACAAGCCAACTGGGCTGTTGAAAGGACACTTTCTGCTGCAGAGTGTGTCCTTCTGTAGCCTCCAACAGACAGGGAAGTCACACTGGCACCCTCCCTCCCTTGGCCCACGCCCAGGGCTATCCCAGTTCCTTCTGCCCAGTGCACAGAACTGGCCCATACTGGGACCTGGGAGGAGCAAGTGGCTTCCATAGTGGTGGGAGCAGGGGGAGAGGGGTGCTTCCCTCCCCTTCCTTCAGGCTGAAGGGAAGTTTGCTTGCATGTGGGCTCTGTGAAAGCTTGAACAAACACTCAGGTAATTCTATTTCTACTCATTCTCTTTACCTCCACACCCTCCTCACAGAAGCAGTTGCCCCAGCCAACCCCAGCATCCTTTCAGCACTCCTACTGCAAATGCATGGACAAATGGATTATTCTGCCATTTTATGTCCGATACACAAGATGCTAACAAGGAACAGCTGAGAAGGAGCACTACGAAACTCGGACCTGTTTCCCCTCCAACCTGCAGGATGAGCACAACATACTTTTAACATGATCCGTAGGCACTAAAGGGCTGGCATGCTGCAACCCCTTTTGCTGGAGCTCCTTAGAGTGGCCCAGGGGGCAGGGGAGGACCAGCGCAGGCTGCAGCCTAGCAAAGCTGTTTCTATGCCAACTGGATGGTGCCTGCTCACAGGGGATGACTATAATTAGGGAGAGGGGGCAGCATCCTTCTGCCTCACGCTCTAAGAGTAATACTGACAGGCAAGAGATCAGGTAACAAACCTTACACTTTGTTTTAAACTCCTTGGAAGGCGAGAGTAAAGTTGCCAGTTTAGGATTTTCACATGTGCACACTCTTAGCTTAACTCTGCCCTTCTTGATGTCAAGAGAGTGAAGTTAGGCTGGCATGAAGCACATCTAGAAATCCCAGCAGGCAAGCCTTAAAACTGTTTATAAGCAAATCTCTGCTTCCATAAGGAGGGTCGGCACACTTCCAGCCTCACAGCTCTGCATTGTCCATTAGTGACTGCTGCACAGCATTGCCCAGCTATACATGGCAACCAGACATTGATAAATAGCGATTTACCACAATTGTCCTCCATATGCCAACACTGCAGCATCCAGGCTACTGTGCTATTGTTGCTGCTTGACCATTAACTCTAATGGCACTTCTTTGTGCCTCCCTTTTAATGCATCCATCAGGAGAGTTGCAGCTTCATGGCTGCCACTTGAAAAGCTGTACCAAGACCACACCAAGAGTTTCACGGCAGCAGCAGCTGTTCCTGTCTCACACCAATGTCTGTGAAATATTGTCCATTCTTAAAGTATTTTCTGTACCTCCTTTAAAAAAAAAAAAAAATTTAATTACTTTCAGAACATTTTCAGGTATTCATCCTTATGCTTTTTTTTTTCTCCTTTTTTTGTTCCTTTTAGATGACATACAAACATATGAAAAGCAGGGAGACACAACCATAGGCTGAACTGTATATCAGTATGGAATAAGCTATATTCAGAGTCCTCTTCACTTAAATGAGCTGAATAACATTACAGTTCAGCACTGCTGCTGTGATGTAAGGGTGTGTTTCCTCCTTTAGCCAGATTTCTCCTAATTAATAGTTTGCACTGTTTTTCAGGGAGGGTGTGGTAGCCTGGAGGAAACGTCTTTTTCTTTTTCTTTTCTTACTTATGTTTAATCTTAAGTGGACAGTCTCCTCACTACCCCGTTTCTATCATCTAGAAAGTTTTGCCAGGACCCAGTATTACCAGCAGGCTTTGGAGCAACTGAACAGCAATCCTGATGCCCTGGAAGCCCTGGGTGCCCCCCCTCTTAAGGTTCACAACATCCGACTGACAGATGGGAGTAATCGCGTGGACACAGAAAGAGCACAGGTAATGCTGGGGAGGTGGTGTCACAGGGTGGCTTCCCAAGGCAGCCGGTGACGACAGATCAGCTGGGGGATTTCAGGAGGTCACGAGTCACTTGGGGGCACTGGAAGGCAGCAGGATGGGATGCCAGTTGACCTGAAAGAGGAACGGGTTTCCAGAGCATAAATCTATGCTCTAATGTGAGGGACTAGAAGCAGCTAGAGCAGCATCTTCGTGTTGTGCTATATGGGCACGTCACAGAATGCCAAGGGACCTCTCAAGACAGTCGGTCCCCCTCCTGCTACCGTAAGCCACAAAAGCATTTTCAGAAACATATCAGATCCAGTTTTAAAATAGCAGCTGCCTCACTCTCCCCCCCGGATACATCCCATGCTAATTTTTAAAGCTTTGTCCAGAACGGAGTTTTATAGCTGCTTATGAGCTATGCTGTGGTACAGCACAAATGGTGTCATTTTTGAAAGCACCTGTAAGTCTGTCCCATGGAGGACAGCTGCTGGGTGCGGAGCTGAGTGCTGGGGTTACGTAGTGACTGGAGAATGCTGCGCTGGGTGCTGAAGTGTTGCACAAGGCTGCCTTGCATCAGCCCAGGGCTGGGCCAAAGCAAACCTTGCAAACACAAGTCCGCTTCCATTCTGCGTTGCTGCCTGAAAAGGACTTTCCATCAGTGTTTTTACCCCTTAATCCAGGACTGGCTGCCCTTCCCTGGTTTTGCTAGTGATGCAAAATGTCCCTAGAGACGTCTCCAGGCAACTCACTGAGGGATGTCATCAAATTTGAATCATTTTGTCCCTCCTGGTGACTAGTTTTGAATTCTAGGGATCAAGCAAGGGCAGTAAGGAATGGAGCAGATGGTGCAGTGAAGGAGAGAGGCTGTCAGGGCAAGAAAAAAATCGACCTTCAACCAGCTCATATAAAATTCTACTTTCTGTCTTGCTGCAGCCAGGCTTCACCCATGCGACACCATAGGCCAAAACATTTCCCTGGTTTTACAGATTTAACCAGGCAACATATCCAAAGACAAAAACGTGGGGAAAACGCACAACCTCTTATGCTGATTGAAAATAAGAAGAGAACCTGTCCCACCGATACGTTCTTGTGTCACTGTTTAAGAATGCTGGTTGCTCAGGTGACTCAGGGTGAAGTCAACCCCTGCCTTCTGCCGACCTCACCCAGGACACAAACCAACAACTTTCTTCTCTGCTTTTTCATGCTCCTGAGCATTCATATTCTCATGAAATAAACTAGTTAATCATCATTAATGATTATATCATAGATCAGTTTACTGGCTCCACAACATTGCCAGCTCCTGGGCCTGTTGGAGAACCCCTGGCGTTTTCCCTTTGTGATTGCAACACCACCAGCAAACACTACAAGTGAAACATTTATTTTATTCAAATTTTAGACCGAGTGCAATTAGCTGTGGTCAGTGCTGCAGCTCCTAGCTTTGTTTAATAAACAACTGAGTGGAAGAATTTGTGACACTGACAAAAAGCATTGAACATCTCCTTGCCTTGATGCATGTTAATGGACTGATCTATAGAGGATCTCAACCTACAGGCTTGTTAAGGTTATGGGAAGCTCTAGCACAGTGCAGGTCACCTCTGGATCACCATGCATTCTGATAAGGAAAGGTGTTTGCTCATAAATAATTCAGAGAGCGAGTGGTTTTCCCTGGGGCTTGCAGCTGTAACACAGTACATTCTTTCAGCAGAGAGAGATTAATGTATGGCAGAACAGGCATACTTGTATAGCCACACACACCTTAGCCGTTAGAAAAGCTTAGTAAAACTCTGAAATATGTTAAAAAATAAAAATAGTTTAAGTTAAAAGGGAGGGTTTGTGTCTTTGACTGTAGAAGCAGTACATGTCCATTTCAGTAACACGCTTCACTGAATCTTTAACATACTTTTACATCTGCAGATAAAGTTACCAGTATCTGGAACAAAGTCAGCGGGGTACCTCTACATTAACTCAGAGATGGACCACTCCCGTCAATGGTGCGTACTGGGGGAGGTGCTAGGAGAAATATGTAGACCCAAGGAGAGAAGTGGCAGGAGAAAAGAGTGGAGCAGGATATTTGCGTTAGTAATCCATGCTGCTGAGATCATACACACAAAGGAAGAGGAAATTCATGTCTGAAGGTCTTGTGAAAGGTTATTACTGTCATTATGACAAAAAATGTAAATCAGTTGAGAAATCTATTGAATTCATCCCTATGAATACAAACAGAACAACAACATGAGCCATTAATTTGTGTGAAATGTGTTCTGCGAACTACAGCTCAGTATTTATACAAATACTGTAAGCCAAGGTAACGTATTGTCCCCTCCCACCCCTCCTCCCCAAGAAGGTGCAAGGCCATTGAACAGCAGTCCTAACTACAGTCTCGTATTATGTATTGCAGTAGGGGAAATTCTTACACATTACCTCAGAGCCTATCAAGGTGAGCTAAAAATTATGCAGGATTTTTTTCAAGCTATCCAATAAACACAGTCTTTATAATTTAAAAAAAGGTGCTAGAACAGATATATTACAGTAGAAGGATGCTCTGACTCCACATCATGTAGTAGAGATTTTACATTTTTGTAGTACTGAAGCTTGAAAACCTCCCTTGTCAAGGGTAGACTGTTTTGTAGAGCTAAGCAAAGAATTATTACACGAATTCAAAGTCCACCTTCCATTGCAAAAGAGGAAATTTCACTAGATGGAAACCTCCTCACATGTATTTGTTCTTGGGCGTTTGTTAGGCACTTCTGTTATCTCTGTCTAGAAACCCAAAGGTACAACATCTTTTCTCAGCTGCCACTAGCCATATGGTAATGTTTTCTTTTCATAATGACTTACTGGATTCTCTTCTGAATAACTATGGGAAGGAAGGTGTAAAATGATGGGAGGCAGGCACTAGGCTGGGACTTGAGAGACTCAGGGCCAGGCCTGGTCTCCCTAGCGACCAGAGATACCCCCAGAGGTCCCCAGCCACCTTTCTTGTACACCTATGCTTCCCTGGGGGCCTGGGCTCTGATCTTTTCACTCCTCCTTATCCCCTCCTCACAGATGGAGGGAAGTAACAGTTCCCTCCCATTTCACTGGGTTACTCTGAGGATAACTGAAGATTGCAAGATGTTAAGCTACGGCAGTAATTGAAGTGCATACATATCTCTCAGAATTTTGTTTTTAAAATGAGTTCTCCATGCATTTCTGCAAACACAAAAGATGAAAAAAACCCAGCATCTTCTGTAAAAGGGTTTGTGGCAGACAAACCTGTCAGACTCAACCATCTCCACCTACATGCGGGGTTCTGCGGACAGCTGCACTTGGGGCTAGGCAGGACTTGGTGTCCTTGCACCTGGCTGAGGAACTAAGTAAGAGTGAAATGGCTCATTCCATCTGCTCTGTGAAGAGGAGCTCCTGAAGTCCCCAATAGGAATAACAAACATGTAAGCAGGCCATTCTGGTGGGGCTCTGCAGAGTGTGCATGTGGGCATTTCCAGTGGACACTGGGGAGGCAACCAGACCACTACAGACACAGTGAAATGACACCAGGACGTGAGTGCTCTGTGTAAGAGTAGTTGAGGCTGCTAAGCCACTGAAATGCTTCAGACTCTGAGCATGCAGTCTGTCCATAGTGGTTTATTTATTTATGTGGTTATTAAAAAAGGAGGGCAACTGAAAAAAACTGAAATCTGGGTGCATGAGCTGGTTTGGACCTGGAGTAGGAGGCATTCACTCAGGTGCAGGCAGTGCAGGGATGGCGAGGGCACCCGGAGACAAGGGCGACCAAGGCACCAGTCCTGCAAAATGATGCTTGCCTGCCCCAAAGCGAGTGGAGGGAAGGGCTGAGACCCTGGGCCACACTGAGGGGAGCAAGCAGTTGCTCCTTCAAGCCCTGTTACAAATGAGGCAGTTACTCGTCCCAGGTCGGACGGAGGCAGAGGGCTGGCAAGCAAAGAGCCCTGCCACAGACCCTTTGCACAGAGGTGTGGTAGCCGAATTACCTAATCGTATGTACTCGGCACCGACTCCAGCAAAAGCAGAGCTGGGTGAGCGCCAGGAGCTTTTGAAAATATCCTGTCTTAGTACCCCAAAATAATAGTCCTTCCCAGCTGGAAAAGCAGCGTGAGCAGGCTCACAGAAGTGGGTTTGAAGCAGAGCTTAGAGGAAGGAAAAGGCTTCCCCTCAGTCTCCAACAGATGCAGTTTTCCTTCTCTTTTGAGTAACTACTGTCGTGCCCTGTCAGGGTTTCAGCAGTCACATTGAGCGATCACACAGTGTTCAAACTCCTCCAAGCCAGGATAATTCCTTAGCAACACAGTCTGGCTCCAAGGCTGGAGAGGAGCAGAGCAAGGAATGTACCAGCAGGACGGAGAGGAAGAAAGGCACTGAGTCAGGGGAGGAATGTCCTATCTAAAAATAGCTGGCAGGATTTTATTTGAGTTGCAACAAATAGGAACACGCATCCCAGACCTTTAAATCTGGACTGTGCTATGCTATTAGGGAAAACAGCTTTCAGAAGCTGGCACTTGCAAACCAAGTTTTAAAACACTTGAGAGAATTTTTAAAGGCAATGAATGCATGGAATGATTTGTTTCTCCATGCCAGCTGTTTCTACACTGACGTTACTACTATATTAAAAGTGATTGAAAAAAGTTAAAAATCTCTTTTGGCTTGTGTCAGCTGGTGCCTTCAGGATGTCACCTTGAAACTGCAGGATGGTCAGAGTATTCCCGTTTACCACTCCCTGGTGGAAAGCATTGGTGTACAAGAAGGCTAAAAAGTCAAAGGCAGCTGCTTCTCCACCTCCCGTTGAGCTGAAGGAGCCATTAATCGATTGCATCCCGCTGTGTCCATGAATGTACACAGTTGTCACAAGTGACAATTTCACTTAAGGGAGTGCTCTCAAGACAATTTTCTCTCTTTGATTGACCTCATCATTGTCATAATTGTAATTTCTTTCTTTTGCTGGTTTATTCATGTGTTCAGCAGAAGCCTAAAATAAATATCTTGCAAAAGACTTGCTGTCCCAGAGAAGTCATGTGTTATGCCCTGTGTGTGCTGATGTTATGAATTTGAAATAAATAAACAAACTGCCAGGCAACTGAACTTTTCTACAACTG
Source organism: Astur gentilis (assembly GCF_929443795.1). Lineage (NCBI taxonomy): Eukaryota > Metazoa > Chordata > Aves > Accipitriformes > Accipitridae > Astur > Astur gentilis. The sequence goes on along the minus strand of NC_064893.1, from coordinate 5,647,519 downwards.
CAGATGAAGGTCAGGACAGTTGGGATGCTCTGTCATGGCTAGAAGACTAACTCAGCTTCTCAAAGTGATTCCCCTGCTGCTTTGGTTTTCCCCCATTTTTCAACAAGGTGTTACCTAAAGCAGGAGGGACAAAGCAGCAAAGGTGGACCTCAGCAGCAGCCCTCTCCACTCCTAATGAATAAGTCACATATTGGGTAGATTTGCACCCTCACAGTTATCATTCAAAAGCTCATGAGATAGCCAAGGATGCTCATCGTAACCTAGGAATTCCAGGAAGAGACTTGCTACTCACACTGCTTACACTGAAGGTTACTCAGAAGAAGCCACTGCTTGACACCAGCACTGTCCGACACAAGTTCAGGAGAGCACATTTACTTAGGGAGGAAAACACTCAGGAGGTGCAGAACAGGTAAAACACTGTCATGGTTCACTCTGACTGCAACAAGAGATTTTAACTGTGCCTTGATTCTGTCAATCAGGTAGAGACTTGCCTGTCACCAGAAGCAGGTTGAGGAATAAACAGAAAAAACCTCCAGAACCACCCACACAATTTCCACCCCGACCCCAAACTGCACATCTGAACAATTGCAAAGCCTAAGGCACAGTCTGAGACAGACACAAGTAACTCTCCTGCCTTCATACCTTGAAGTAACATGTGAGCCATTAAGAATGTCCAGAAGAAAGAGCATTTTGGATTTATTGTAACAGAGCAGCTTGATCAAGCTGCAGCTAGGGAAAGCCCAGACCTTATACCCTCAATTCCCTTCCCCCCACCCCCCGCACTCCATCTTGATATCCAAATTTGAGTCCTAGAAATCCATCAAAGGCACAAGCAATGCAAAGATTTTCAAGAGTAACAAAGATTAGATAGGGAATAGAGAGCTGGAGCAAAGAATTGTTAAAGACCAGCGAGCATTTTCCTGCTCAGTGATGACCCAGCAAACTGGGCGAGGTCGCTTTTGAACAAGTCTGCGGAGCAAATGCTAAAGCAAATGGAGGAAGACGCTGACTAGAGGACCACAGCAACAGCATTTGTGACAAAAGGTTTTAGAAGGAAAAAACGAAAACAAAACCAAACCACCCGCACGAATGCCCACCACACCAGGGCAAGGATTAGGATGCATCAAGGAGAGACACTGTGTCCTACCTTTTAGATTGAAATTGCTGTGATCCGGTTTCACAAAACAAAATACAATCCGTGTGATTTAAAAACATTAGCTTTGCACTGCTGCAGCCCACCTAGCAAGAAAACCTCCTGGGAGATGTGGAGATCTCCCAGCCACCTGGTGTCTCAGAGTTTGGGCAACTCTGCCTTTTGGTCACTGAAGAAGTTTGATGATGAATCAAACAGTTGACAATGAAAAACCAAACCAACCACTTCACATCCATCACTTATCACTTCTCTGGCTGCAGCTTTGACTCGTTACCAATCTCAAAAGAAGCTGTGGTTGTTGAGAGCAACCCCAGTGCATGTACTGCCTATGTCTGTGCTAGAGGCATCTAGCACATGCTGCCACACACCTGCCTTTTGTCACCGCTGCATGCTTAGTAAGCCTGGGACCTGCAGTGACTGCAAGGTATTCGAATGTCCAGGAAACCTGGCACAACCAGCCCAGCCTGCAACACAATGCTTGCTCACCACCCTCCTGTCTCTTGAGCCAGCATGCACAATATCCCTGGTCTGGCTTCACAAATTGCTGCACCACAATACCACTGCCTGGCCTGGCTCTAACCCTGGTTATCCCAGGCCTGAGGGACATATACAACCCCCCCCCCCCCCCCCCTTCCCCCCAGACATTACCAGTAACACTGGAGATATTACACCACCACCACCCCAGACATTACCAGTAACACTGGAGATATTACTGCCTTGCTTGGGGGAAGCAGAGCTTCTGAACAAGTTGTGTCTTTCATTTCCCCACTAGAGACCTAGCAGAGCACCCCTTTAACTTTAGGCACTCCTGATCATCCTAACCAAACCATGAGTTCATCAAAGCTGTGAGAATGGGCAGTATCATCATATCATACCAACGTTTCTCTACATCAACTATTTAAACCCAGAGAAGGAAAAAAGCAATGGGCGGAGCTGGAAGCCAGAAGATGGGTGGAGGGGGATAAAAGTCACATTCCAATCCCAGCTTTTGTTTTACTACCTAACAGCAAACGCAGAATTCTTTACCTCTTGACCTTGAAGAGCCTCAGGAGCCACTTCCTCTCCATATTTGAGCTCTTTTAAGATGCACATATTCAAAGGGACAAAAAGAAGCAAGCTGGTGCATCCAGTGCCAAGCTGCTTTGGCCACGTGGCTCCCACTAAGCACACCACAGCTCACGGTGGCTGCTTTCAGAGTGGACACAGGTGCAGCAGGAGCAGCCAAGAGAGCTGGAGCATGCCAGGAAGACGGGGAAAGCAAAGGTCTCAGAACCACCAGCAGTTGCTGAAAGCCCAAATAGCTTCAAGAGGGCACCTGGGCATCCCTCTTCCCCTTGCGGTCTTTTCTTCTAAGGAACACTGGGAGCAGATTAACTTCATTAGGTCATTGAAACACTAATTCATTACAATTACATTGTGTTGCCTGTCGCTCAACACCACTCTGGACAATAATTTCATTTTTATTGAGAAAATATTCATCTTTTGATAAAAGACACTAAACCTCCCCAGTTAAACTCCTTTAGAAAGCCATTCTTTTCTAATCACGGAACAGTTAAGGTCAGGAGGAGCCTCTGGAGATTGTCTAGCCCAATTGCCTCACTCACGGCAGGGTCAAGTAGAGCAGCTTGCCTGGGACTGTATCCGATCAGGTTTTGAAGATCACTAAGGATGGAGACTCCACAACCTCTGGACAAACTGTACCAGTATTCAACAATTCTCACAGTAAAAAAAGCTTTTTCTTATGTTTAAACAAAATTTCTCGTGTTTCAGTGTGTGCCCATTGCCTCTTGTCCTTCCACTGGGCACCACTGAGAACCTGGCTCCATCCTCTACTTTTCCCCTACGAGTATTTATACCCGTTGATAAGATCCCTCCCCAGGCCTTCTCCTCCAGGCTGACAATCCCAGGTCTCTCAGCCTCATTTACAGGTGCTGCAATCCTTTAATCATTTTCAGTATGTTAAATAATTTCTTTTAAATTGGCTTGAAAATTTGCATAGTTCCTTTGCCAGTTGTTGGTGTGGTTAAAACAACCATCTTCATGACCTTTGCTCTATTGCATGTTTGTTTCTTACTCTCTAGTTTGATTTTAATAGCTTCTGCCAGGCAGTCATCACCCTCAAGGAAACTATCAAGGCAGCAGGCTGTTCAGGGCAAGAACTTAATTTACAACTGAGGAACAACAAATATTTCTTAGCAGACTGTTACAATGCTTGCATCTATTTGAGTTGGACCTGACTAGCACACAGGGGCTATACAGAAGGCTAAGCAGGATGATATGTTCTCTTTAGAGTATGTTTCTCTAGGTAGTAATATGGTTTTGTTCAACTTATGGGCCTGCCAGTTCACTTCCTAGCTTGGGCAGATGTCTTGCATTGACAGGGAATGTGATTCATTTGGATTCACCTCCCGTTTAGAAATGAGGATGCATCCAGTTCTTTCCCGCCATTTGCCTGCTTGTCAAAGCAAAATAATTTTCCTATGTTTTCTGCAAAATTTGCTACAAAGTTCCCTGCAGCATGGCCCAGGCAGTCTATAACACCAATAGCGATGGAGACCTGTCATGTTCTTGGTGTTACTTTGGAAGACACATCACACCTGGCTAAACACCTTTGGTTCATTTTATGTAGCACCAAGTATATAAAAAATACTAGAATCGTGTCATTTCTTGACCAATATAATGCAGTTTCTGCTAATTGGCTCTCCTAGAAGATTTAGTTACAAGCACCTTTATTCAATTCAATAACTTCTGAGACAGCCTTTGCCTCTCTTTGCTTGTTGAGGCCCACGGCAAGAACTTCCATCCAGCAGACCAGCTGGATCTCACAGGGTGCTACTGGAAGGTGGCAGGCAGTAAGGTGATACCCCAACAGTTCAGGAGATTTTCCTGTAAGGATTAAAGGGCACCTGTGTAAATCAGTCTGTACGCTGGGATTACAAATTAATCAAAGAGATGGGGTACACTGATTTCAACGCATCACCAGCTTAGCTGTGATTCTGATTGTACAAGCAAGCAAAGACTCAATACAATTAAGTTCTCTGTGTTTACAGAAAAAAAGATAATCCCTTCAAGTAGTTAAAGTCCCTCTCCTCTCCTAATTTTGCAGTAACAGTTGTGGTCCTAAAGCTCTGCTTTACTTTGACAAATCCTAACCTTTTCTTAATTATGAAAGATTTTTATCACACCATATGGACTTAATTTTTTTTTTCTGTTTTATAAAGCTTCCAGGTTGTATTTTTATGAAACCAAAATATTTTACTTTTACAGAGCTATACAGTTGTCAGCTGTCTTATAATGGGAACAGCTAATGAAATTAAGCAGTGTTAGAAGAGGAAATGCCTTTCCATAGAAGAGGAAACACTTTTCTCACCCAGCACCTAGTCAGTACTGACTCTCCCCACAGCAACTCACATCAGGCAAATAACAGAGCTCTGGACACAGCGTACCTTGGAGGGGATATTAAAGTTTCAGTGCTTCAGAGCACACATTTCAGCATGATTTGTTAAAACTGGATTAATGCCGATTTGCATCTGCTCCACCCTGTCCTGGATACACAGCCATCCTACATTGCACACCATTCATTGGCATTTAAATACCATCTTTCCAACCCCACATCTTCAGGCAGGTCATTTCCCACCTGTCAGATATGTGAAATAACAGTCCTAAGAGTTTAATGGCAATATATTTCTAGGTTTAGTATACACCAAGAAAAAAAAACAACCAGGAAGATTTACATGGATAATGTGACTATATTTATTAATCCCAATGACAGCTTAATTCAACATCTGTAAATGATGTATCGTGAAGATCTCTACAGTGCAAGCATATTGCTTTAGAGTAGAAAAGATTATTGATTCATTTAATATTTGCTGCAAAAATTGAATAAATGTGTAATTCAGAATAATAAAATATCAGTCATCCTGCTATATGGGTGTTGAGAAAAATAACTTTACAGAAGTCCTTGGAGAAAAGCAAGGGCATTTGAACAGGAGACTCCATCTAACATATTATAACCCAGTACCAGCAATATATTTCTAGCTAGTATTCAACGTCAAGCATGGTGTACACTCACCAACCACAGAAGCAGTTAAGTTGTAGTAGCTTGCAGTGCAGCACTGTACTTCAGCTTTACTGTTGATTCCAGTTATCATGCAGGCATCCTGCACCAGACTAGTGTAACTTTTGGAATTCTGTTTCACATCAGTAATGCTGTCTTAAAGAAAGATTATGGTTTCTTTAAGAAAACCACTATGTTTTAAAGTGTTTCCCAATGCATGAACAAAAGACCCATCAGCTGTTCAGAAAACAAAATTTCCTTTATTATAAAGTTCCTGAAACAGTAAACACCTTATCAGAAGTACAATGAACTGGCACTATTTCTTTAAAAGAACTGTCTTCCAAGAACAGCATCTGGACTATTCAGGAGAGCTCTTAATCCATGGAATAACTTGGTGCAAGGCCCACCTTCCTCCCTGTCCCTTACCAGCACCACCAGTGGAGAATGGGCAGTTAATTTTTATGTGCATTTCCTACCTAACAGCTCTCAGCCTTCACCTGGTAGATTGCAAGCTGGAATTCACCCTTTTGTATTTACAGATCCTCAACTGCAAAGCGTAAGAAATGGGACAAATCGCAATGCAAATTCAGCTTTGGACAATAAAAGGATTATTTTATAGAACTTTCAGTTTAATGACTAAAAAAATCTATAGCTTCTTGCTCAAAGAGGTGAATGTAGCAACAAGACAGGAAGAGACAAGGCTTTGCTTTCAACTAGATGTTTGCTGTTTATTCCAGAAACTGCAACAGAGGCATAGGCCTGGACCCCCCCACCTATAGACATAGTTCACGTCCCTTGCATCAGAACCATAGAAATAACAATTCTCCAGCAATTTCTAAGAACATCTGCACTTCCATTCCTTTCAGCTTGCTGCATTCAAGCAGACAACAGCCAGGCTCCCAGTGTTACGAAGGCAGCCAGCAAGTGTCCATTCTGGAGTGGGGACTGAGAGAGCGTTGCCCACAGGGGAAAAGGAGTTGATTCCTTCTCTGCAACCACCCCCTTCCCCACAAACACTTTAAGGCATAAGCAGCTTTTTTCAGATGAACCGTGTATGTACATGCAGTCCTCTGTATTCATGGAGCTGCAGAAAACCAGCTCTTCTTCACAAGCTAGTGATTTGTTCCCAGTCTTAATGTGTTACTTCACTAGTAACTAAGCCTCTCAAAACTGTTAACCTCAATAGCCCCTTTCTACAGCATCAGGTAAGAATACCTCATTTACAGCTTTACCCACACTTAACAGTAGAACAGAAAGAGCTTCAAGTGCGTGGGACTGGCTGACAGTCCTGCAGTTAAATGTTATAGAAAATTTTCCTATTATAGGGCCAATCTAAGATGCCTTGTTTATAACTTATACTATTAAACTTTCACAACTTTATACAAATTCTTAATGATGTTAAAAAACACTGTACAAAGCCACCTTAAGGCACAAAAAGTTAAACAGAAATGCAGCCCACTAGAAATCTCAAAGCAGCCAATTCAAGAGAAGCTGGCCTTGTAATAAGTACATAGTTCATTTATACATGTTAAGCTTCATTGTCATACATTACAAACAGTAAATATAGGACAAAAATGTATGCTGCTCAGCATCTACTCTTTTTCATTAGTACCAGTCCCCATCTGAGACATGACCTGTGGTTACAAATAGGAACTGAAACAGGTATATGTCCCTCAAATGATTTGCTATGGGCAACCATGAACTATTACACAGTTAGGGATGCAGATAGGGCAATGTTGTTTTGTAAGGGTGGGATATGAGCATGCTTCAACCTCAGTGCTTTGCTCAACTTTGTGAAGTTGGAAGAAGTCAAAATGTCAGTGATGGAAGCTGGGAAAAATTGTAATCTTGCATAAAAGAATTTCATAAGTTAATGCCCCCTCACCCAAGCAAATTGTCTTGGGCAAATTAGTGAACAGTAAAAGAAAGACGCCCATGAAGAGTACTGTTGTGCCTAAAAAGTCTGAAACAAATCAGCTTTGTAGGAATATACAGTAATGGAGCTATCATCCACCTCCAGAAACACTCGGATAAAAGCTACTCTGTTGGCTCCAGGATTCTTGTTTAACTTCTACTAATGGCCAGCCAGAGCTATCCAAGAAAATCTTGCATGGTATCTTCTTAGTAGGAGTCTATAGGTTACTGGCTACAGGAGGGGAAAAAAAGCGCAAATGACTAATTTCTCCAGAGTATGAAAGGCACCTCTGCATTACAATATAAAACACATCCAAACTCAATTATGAGTACTAGTGGATATGTTCTTATATGAAGGTCTTCAAGGAATGAGAAGCTGCCCTACCTACATGAATATTCAGTATGCAATTCCATAGGGGAAGAAGCCTGACAGAACAGTTTAATTTAGGTGCAATTTTTCTGATGTGGCTTCAAGGGAAGGCAACCAGACCACTGGCAAGGAAGCCTTATAGAAAAATGCTCATTGCCCCACTCAGTGTCACACTGCTTTGGGTTCAGTTTTCTTCTTTACTAGTGCTTTTTCTCCCACCCTGATGGCAAGGCTAATTAGATCACCTCAGTACTGCTTGTGGTGTTAATAAGCCATTAACCTTTTGTGTGAAGGAGGAATTGTAATATTAGCATAGAGCACTGAACTCCTGTTCGCTAAAAAGTAAGAACATTCTTGGTACATTTGAAATTAGGAAAGTCTGTAGCAACATGGAAAAAAAGGAAAAACTAGCTTAAGAGTTTCTATTCATTATTTTATAGCAAGAAAGCTTTTGTCAGGGTTTATTATAAAGAAACAGCGTAAGGAAACCAAATAAATAGTTGAATAGTTAACACTATGCAATATAATAGTACTAAACTTCAATTACATAACAATTAAACTTTGGAACAGCATAATATGAAAGATTTCTTAGAAAACTAGGACTCAGTCCGAGATCCTCAGACCTGTACATTGCAAAAACCAGTCAATTTTGATGCCCAGCTGGTCCCAGCTTTGTCCTCTGAGGGACCGTGTCCATTGAGAACTATGACCCATCCATACAGCTCCCTAATTCCACTCTGCCCCATTACACACATGCTGTTTTTCCAAGTGTCTAAGGGAGAGTGATCAGGAAGCACGAGGTATGAGTTGTGCTTCATTGTTTCAGAGGAAGCGGTATCTTCTTCCTCATCTGATAGCTGTATTGAACAAGGTTATGCAATCTAGCCTAAGGATGTTTCTTTCTGCCTTAAAGCAGCTGTTAGAGGAACAGAAAGAAGGCAGAAATGACCTCATGCTCCCAGTAAAACCCCAGCCGGGTTCTGGGGGGAGGTGGAGTCAAGGGCTGATTTATCATTAGTTGGACAAACTGTCTGATCAAACATGGTGAAGTCAGTGAACTTCAATAACTTCAGTAGAGCTACATCAGACCCTCTGGCATTCCTTTTTTCCACTCATCAACACTGTGCAGTCACACTGAGCTGGATTCTATTAGCACATCTTGCCCAACACAGGAGGGGAAGGGAGCAATCTCTGCTGGCTCTCAAGAGGAACTGACTTAAGCAAATTCATCACTTCCTGGAGCAGGATTTTACTGTGCTCCCAAATAAATAAGTATCACCACTCTGATCTGGAATTGATCCTCAATACAAATTTCTTTACCTGCGGGACATGCACATCTCTTCCTAGATAAGCGCAGCTCACTGTTTAGTATACACCACATAAGTCTGGGTCTTTGACTGGATGTAAACAAAGAAATATATACACAGTATAACTTTGAAATTGCATGTCAAACCAGTTAATCAAATTCTCATACAATTTTTAGATCAGTAGATAGTTCCACTGAAGTCAGGAGTGCTAAAAGGTGTTTGAGGAAACCCCAGCATTATATATTTGCATTAAATGTCAAAACACATCCTAAAATACCCCTCTTGACATCTGTCACTGAAACACTTCCAATGTCAACTTCTCCAGAACACTGGAACAATTAACAAAAACTCTGCTACCAAGCAACAAAACCCCCCAGAAATAAAAAATACAAACAAAAATAAGCTTTTTATCTTTGTTACATTCCTGTCAGCCACTTGAAATCTTGTTTATCTGTTCCATGAAATTAAAAACTTGGCACGTTTTCCTTGGATGCCATTTATCAACATTTTCTTTTATCTAGAACATTTATTGCATATCAGAAATTCACTTGGCTAGGATATATTTGTTTAGTAGAAAACACTGCCTTCCAGTTATAGCTATGAAGCTCCAACACAGTTCAGTAAATGAATTCTCCTGGTATTTCTTGCAGTAATGGTTCCTCAAATTTAAATCGTTTGGAAATGGCTTTCTGCTCAGTTACTTTTTCTTTTTCTGACTGCCTACATTGTCCCAGTGTATACGAAGCCACTACAATTAGTTCTTCTGTCACTATGGATTCTTCCTCTTCAGTCTTCTCAGCATCTACTGATTTTTCAGAGGCAGAATCTGCATCTTTCTGGGGGGCATCACTGGTCTCTCCTCCTGTACTCTTATTCCAGGCCCTGCAAGCAGGATTATCACTTTGTTCTAACCATGGATGTTGAAGACATTCTTCAGCAGTTGCCCGGTCCCTGCAGAGGAAGAAAAGTGTTAAAATAAGTGTCCAAATGAATTTGAAATCCAGTACCTTGCAGAAGAGATCCATCCAAGGATATGACTGTATTAAAAACAGACAGATAGAAGTTAAAAAAAGCACTGATATCTATCTTTTGCCAAAAAAGACCAACAGCAGCCCAAGGAGATGAACTGCTAACATTTAAAATAAAGGAGTTCATATATCCTTAAATATCAATTTACACTCCCATGTTTAAGCTTTCAAAGTTTATACAGATTTATTTTTTTTTTATATAGGAAAATTATCCAATCCTTACTTTCTTCAAATATTCCCATAGACAAGCAGTAGGCAATTTCAATAGTTGACATGCCCCATGAAGAACTGGTGAAGTTCCACAGAAAACCCCTTTCCTATTTTGAGACCTGGAATTTCCAGTTTGCTGCCCATCAAGAAAAGCATACTAACGAACCAGAAGAGTAAGGTACTCTACCAACTCTTCAAAAAAAAAAAAGGCTCAAAGCATAATTCATTTAAAAGACATCAAAGTACCTGCAAGGAAAGTCAGTATGCTGTACCACATGTTACAATTCATATAGTTTTCTGAAATCAATTTGAGTTTTAATTACTAACACTTGGACACATTCAAAATATGCAGATTTGGAGGGAAATGGAGGAATTCTCTTTTCATAGACATGAAACATACTAGCACAATGAAATATGAATAATCAAAGTTACCTTATACTTTAAAAATGAAAATGCCAGCACTTGCTACATTTAAGATTAATCCAGTCTGACATACTAGCATATACAATTGTGTATTTTACTTACTCGGGTTTCTTAACAAGCAGAGTTTTGATGAAATCCACAGCAGACTCTGATATGAGGTCAAAGTCTTCTCCAGAGTAAGTTACATTCATTTGAGATATATTTAAGAATGTTTCTTGTTTATCATCTCCTAAGAAAGGAGATATCCCTGTTAGCATAACATATGCCAGTACTCCAATGCTCCTAGATTAAAAGTAAAAAACAGAAGAGCAGGTTTTTAGGGTTTTGGTTTTTTAAAAAAACTTTTCAGTAAAGTTATGATAACTATTCATTTGTTCAACTTACCACATGTCAGTTGCTGTACTGATTGGATCATAACTCAGAATTTCAGGAGCTATTCACGGAAAAGAAAACAAGTTTTTTTTTGTCATATGCAGACATTACATTGTAGTTATATAGTGCAATAACAGGCATGTGGTAAAATTTAAGATAAGCCATTTGAAGCATGACATTCTTTTGAAATCAAGATATTTCTATTCAAGTTAAGTGATTACTATAATTCATTGGTTTTAAGTAAAAAAAAAATAATTGTTTTCCTTTTATCATCATCTTCAGAAGCCAAACCAGTCTCCTTCCCAATTAAGGAAGCTATATACAAATTTCTTAAGGAAAAATTGGAAATATCCAACATTCCATATTCCAGCACTGAAACCCATGCCCATAAAGATATACCATACAATTTGAAGATATTTTCAAGTATGTTTTCAAGGCCTGGAATGATTTGGTTTTTTTTAAAAAATAAAATGGCTACAAACCTCCACAGGCTAAAATATTATATTAAGAGACTGAGTATGTAATTTTGAACTCTTAATCCAAGTAATACTTATTATCACTGCTGGTAAGAATCATCTAAAGCATGTACTCATCTTCAACACAAGCACACAATTATCACTCAGACTAGCAAGGCTTGCCTGTTCTACCTTTTACAGCAGTACCATGTCCAAGTAATAACCTGATCTTCCAACACAGTAACTACACAGCCGGTCTGGCATTCCCCAAATTGAGGTAGTTTCTCTTTTCACTTCCCAAAAGCCTGGACTATACATCACTCCTATAGTAACAACTTACCTACATATTCTGGAGTTCCCATTATTTCTCTTAGTTCTTCACTGCTCTTCATTATTCTGGAAAGGCCAAAATCTACTATCTTAATGTCTCCCAGAGGAGACTTACTGGTTAGTAGAATATTTTGGGGCTGAAAAACAAGAGAAGGAGACTTTCAGGATCACCCAAATCTAATGTCTATAACACCATATTGCATAATTATTTTAGATCATGAGTAGCAATAATGAATTCCATAACAAGTATGATACCCAGGATCACTTACTTATTTCCCCCAAGGTGAACTTGAAGAGACATGTAGGCTAAAAGGAGTGCCAGGATTTTCTGTTTATAACTGAGAATCAAACATCTACCTTTATTAGCTTAGAACACATGTAAAACACATGCTAATAGCTATCATTTAACAATAGCATATAAATACCTCCACATTTGTACCTTTTAGTCCTTCATATCACCTTTAACTCTCATTCCCTCCTTGCTTCCTTCCAATAGATGGTGTAAAATACCTCCTGTTGAAGGGTACCCCAAACCAGCCAATCATTTTAAAAAGCCTGAATACATAAAACTATTTGACTACACCTGTTTAAAGAAAGTCTGTTGCAACCGACCTCAATCTTGTTCAAAGTACAAACAATTGTATTACAGAACACTAACTGAAGAACAGTTTAAAGAATACAGCAGCCTGAAAAACAGGTTTTTAAGAGCATCGCCTCTGGATAAACTTGTTTGCTCTGACGTCACTAAGTCTTGGCTGTCATCCTTCAAAGCAACTTTGTGGTCATTAAGAAGTTCCTTACCATCTATTTTAAATGCTAGCTCAGTTAAAAAAAGTTAAATCTGAAAATTAACTTTAGACAACAGGTCTTCAAGATTTTTTTGCAGCTGAAGCATATCCTTGCCAAAAAAAAAAAGGCGCAACTCTCCCTGCCCCCAGGCCAATCATCACATTGAGTTCTATCATTAACTTCTCTGAATGGTAACACTGACAGTTGACACTGCATTCATGCCTTTGCTAAGCACAAGTTCCATGAAAGTGAAAAAGCCTTTATTTATTGGGAACCTGGATCGTCTTGCATCAGGGGTGGCTGAAAAGGGAGGAGGGCAAAACATTAACACCAAAGCAACCACTGACTGATAATCCAACTGGATTAACACCAGCATTTATACTTTTTCCCTAATCACTGAGCCATTCTGTCCTCATCACCTAGTCAATCATGAACGCAGCTTTCACATGAATAGCCTTGCTTTTGAACACAGAAATAAAACTGTGCAAGAACATTTTAAAAACCTTGGGCCAGTTCTTTCTGCAAGACCTAAATATAGTCAAGTTCTTTCATTCCTGCAAACTTAAACCATGGTATTTCAAACTCCATGATGTTGTCAATCTATTTGCTGTTTGTAAATCTGTTAAGAACAGCTTTTTTTTTTTTGCTTACAAACTGGTGGCTGTACAAAGGCTTTTGGAGCTGTGGATTACCATATGCTTTATAGTTCACATTTATTCTCTATTTGTATTAGAAAAGCAAACATCCAAAAAAGCTGACCATGCCTCCCTAATTAGTCTCTCAGATGTTCTTCCCAGTGGGAAATTTAGTTTCTTTCTGAAGAGGCAAATAGAAAGCACGAGAAAACCATTTGTTCTCTATATTTAAACAAGGAACAGTTTTTCATGAAAATGTTTTGTGAAATGAAGAAGTTTCTATTGTCTTTTTTAAAGAACAAACTTATACTCAAAACACACCTATACAGGAAAAAAATTGTCTACAGCATGAATTGAGTCAAAACCCTAAATCAATTCATAATGAAATGTCAGTTGTTTTCTTCTTTTAAGGAATCATTATGGGGTTCATGTGAAGTGACAGTCTAAACACCAGCATGAAACCTTAAAGAAGCCATAGCTTTGAACTTAACCATAGTTTTCAGCTTGACACAATTACTCTAAAACTTTAAGAAAAAGGAAGATAATTTTTCTACATCTGTAATGCTGTTTCTCTTTTGTTTTTCCTCTGCTATAATACACCTAGGTTTGCCTAATGCTAATTAGCCTACAAAGGCAAGAGAGATGCAGGCCAGAGGCTCATCTGGTAGCCATTCTAAAAAACAGTCTTCCGCTCTTACCATCAAGCAGTAATGAAATGGCTGATGAAAACTATCAAATGGCAACATTTAAAAACCTCCCCAACTACTGCAGTAAGGCTTAAAGGTTTCAATTTACATCCTTTTATGTTGTGCACTGAACAAAAACATAAAAGAAGAAAATCCTTGGCTAAATGGACAATCTCAATGGATGTACTTTACTACAAGATTGGTATGTGCACAGAAACCATGACATGGCCACACAAGTCCAGACCAATGCCATAGTTAGCACAGCCAGAAACGGGTACCTTGGGAAAGATTATAGAAAAAAGACAAAAAGTTGTATTTTCCAGGCATACTGTCAACAGCTAGAAACTTGGGCTTTAGGAATTTGATATGTTGGTCATACCTGTATCATCATGTTAAGAGTAACAGCAGTGAAAAGCATCATTTGTAATTGCAAATATTAACTAGTCTTATGTATTGAACTTAAATTGGACTAAACTACTGTCACATGAAGAACGGACCTTTCTTGACACTATGAACATCAGTGCAAAGGCCAACCTAAGGCAATGTATTCAAAGTTCAGGTCTCATCTAGAAACTTATTCTGTGAGTCACACAAATTGTTTGTAATAAATGTACTTAGTAAAATAAGATACCCTTCAACCCTACCTTGCCTGCAGGTTTTGGAATCTTATAAGCTGACTATATAATGGCAAAATCCATACATTACAAATTTGCCATTATCCCAGAAGTTTCTATGAGCCTCTGGCTCTAATATTACTTGTACTTTAGTTGGTTTCAAAAAGAGTATGACTAAGGATACATGATAAAGGTCATGTTTTTAAACTAATCAATGCCTCACCTTAACCTGCAACGTTAATAAAGTTAGGTATCTAATTTTATAATACTGTAAAAAAATCAGATCCCTAGAAGACAGAAATTATCCAAGGAATAATGCACAGAAACAGGAAACAGACTAGCTTGGATACCCCAGCTACATTGCATGTAAAGACGCTAAATTAGGCTGATCAGTCTGCCCTAAAAAAAAATTAAAGGACTCCCATATCTTTAAAGCAATTGAAATGTAAGAGCAGAGTTTACTTGGGGGTTGGGGTTTTTTTTTGGTCAATGTGTACAAGTGGAAAAAATGCAACAGGTCAATAAAAGAGTAGACATATTAGATTGGCATCACACTTAATTTCCCAAAATAAGCAGGTCCCATAAATTAAGAAATAAGGCTATAATCAAAATAAGTTCTGTAGAACCTGGATACTCTATACCTGCCTATTAACAAACAGCTAATTGATATAAAGGTTTGAACTCCAGATTAAACTTTCTTTTGCCTTGAAAAATGGGTATTTTAATTGTTAACTCTTTTCTTAGTTTCCTGGGTGTATTGGGTTTGTGTGGCAGAGGTTTGGTAGCAGGGGTGGGGGCTACAGGGATGGCTCCTGTGAGAAGCTGCTAGAAGCTTCCCCAACTCCAAGTCAGACCTGCCACGAGCCATCAGTGACAGTGGTAGTGCCTCTGGGATAACATATATAAGAAGGGGAAACCTGCAGCAGAGAGGGGAGTGGGATGTAAGAGAAATCCCTCCGCAGACACCAAGGTCAGTGAAGGAGGGGAGGAGGTACACTGGAGGAGGCGATACCCCTGCAGCCCGTGGTGAGACAAGAGGCAGCTAGTCTTTCCTCAGCCCCCATGCCTTTTTAAATTCTCTTCCATTCCCAACTACTTTAAGCTTTTACCAAACACCAATTCAAGATCAAATCAAACAGCAAAGGAAAACACAGAGAAAGGAGTCTTCCCTTACTGTGCAGCTTTTACACACCATTAAGAGGAAATGAAAGACTCCTGACTACAGTCTATGCACACCCTACAAATTAAATAGCATCAACACAATACTGTCAAGTGATACTTAATTTGCACTCAGTAGCATTATATTTGCTCTTTCTCCAAGTCAAAACTGGATTACATGATTGTATTTTGCTATTAAAAACAAGCCATATTTCAACCATCTTTCAGGAGAACCATGCTTTTGGAAGGAAATGTGGCAACCAAGCCACATCAAAATACCCCATTTTTTTTTCTGCAGTGTTTAGTCTCACAGGAAAAATCTTGCATCTGTTGGGGGGGGCGGGGGGGGACGACACAGACAGAAGCTAAAGCAAGCTAGCTGCCAGTGTCACAGATCTGGTTGATTAGATTATAATATAAAACTACAACAACAAGCAGACAATCACATACTGACAATCATTTTGACTTAAATTCTTCTGGGGGTAGAGCCTGACCTCTTTGAAGATGCAACATATGGAAAATTGGATGGACCTTTCCAAAGGTATTTGCACCAGCTAGATGAAAGGGAAACCTTTAGAGACCCAAAGGTGAAACTAATAGCACAAGGAAAATATTTTAGCAAGAATTTGTAAACTTTTTGATATTGGCAAAAACCTTGCTTAACAGCAGTATACTTTGCACAAGTCTTCCAAATGTCACCCCACAAAAGCAAGTATTTAGTAAATTCCATGGTGCTGTAAGCCACTAGATAAAGCAGCATGAGCCATGCTATACAACAGAAGAAGGTTTGAGGCCAGTGGGTTAGCAAACATGCAGCCAAAACCAGCACCCAACTTCAGTTTTTGAGTTCCTTGAAAAACAGGCCTTGTTTTAGTCTTCCAAGGCACATGGGTCAATCAATCTTTGCAAGTCATGGTTTTTAATCCTGCAGTTCCCATCATCTTTATTTACCAATATTCTGAAGACGTCCCTAAGCCTTATTTTGCAAAAACCTAATAATCTTATATATCATGAAATTAATCACACTGTAATTAGGACTCCTATTAAGATCCACTTTTCAAAAACACATCACACACTGCACTAACATATAAACATATCAAACAAACACTAGACAATTTGCTCTGCTAATTATCTTTTATAAGCCAGCAAAGCAACACTGGATCTTTCAGTGAGAACTAGATATGCTCAATTTTATAACATAAGTTTTCTGATCAGTTGAAAAGTTTTTAAATAATCTTCTTCTGGACTTTGAAAAAGCTACATGTCTGCAAGCTGTAATCAACACCCCAGTCTACTTTTGCCTTTAAGTACTGTAGTCAAATAAAGCACAACAAATGCATTTCTGATTACAGATACCCAGCAGATAGTGCTAAGGACCACCACAACTTCAACTACAAACATGCATGAATATATACTGTCCACAAAGACATATTTTAATTTTACATACTTTGCTTCAAGGAAATTCAATGTCCAACCATAGCAGAGGTACCGAGTATCTTGTATAAGTGTACTGGAACTTTAAGGAATTCTAACTGCTCATTTTTAGTCTTTCTGAACACTTATTCTCACATCACTTGCTAAAAATTTTCCATTAATTATTTTAGTATATTAATATTCTGTGTGACTAAATCAATGGGCTACAGAAAGTTTTAAAGTATTCCACAGATAATTTGAATAAATGGTTGGAAAACCAGGCAGGTGACATATTTGTGTGCAAATATTACTCATCATCTGCCTCAGCTGATGAATGGTTCATGATGTGCTAGGTTAATATATTAAGTATGTACGGCCTGATACTGGAATCTACTGGTAGCTTTGTAATACTGCCAAAATGCAATTAAGTATAAGTAAGGATCTCGGCAACAGAACAACCATGTAGCAGCTTACTACATACTTAGTAAATATGGGAATTGGACATTGAATTTGAAAATTTTAATGCAAGATACTTTTTATACTGCCTTAGTAATAAAGTAGTCTAAGCTCAAAATGAGATAAAATTGCATCTTCTGTATGAGTGTATGGATAGAAGCTAAAGAAAATTAACTGCAGCTTGCTGCCAATGGGAGAGGATAGTTTTCTGGATCCCTGTTACAACTCCGTTCTTAACCATAAGCAATACCCTGGATTTCATGTGATGGCAACTGTACTTTTTCTTTGGAATTGGGTCGAAACTATTTTTCAGTAAGAAAAAATATTTACTCCAGTAAATCATTATAATTTATATCCCAATAGGGTGTTGGCCAACTGTTCGGCAGTAAATGACAAACATTTAAATTAAGGTTTACAGTAATTTAAAAAAAGTTTTATAAATGTATTTAACACATTAATATACTGTTTACCTGTCCTGTACGAACACTTCATTCTGAAACATTACACTTTATACTACCAGTGTCTCTGCCATCCTTCTGCTTCATTAAAACCCAAGTCAATACAAAAAACAAACCTATTTTTCAATGGCCATCTAATATCTAGACATTTTTATTGCACTTAAAAATGAGTCAGGTCTTACCCAAAGCACTCATTAGCAATTTAAGGTGCAATGCAAATCCACTTTTTAATTCATTACATTTCACTTAATCAGATTAAGTTTATATTTGGTGTAATCATAGAAACTCCTGAAAAGGCTTGCACCCCAGTACCTACTGCAACCCAAAGGTTGTATTTTATCGTTTGAGGAATAACTAGATAAAAATTGTGTTAATTACAAATTAGCATTCGTATGACATATGACCAACAAGAAAGTCAGCAGATGTGAAATTAATGAGAAAAATACAGCAACAATCTTACCTTTAAGTCAAGATGAACCACATTGTTTCTGTGCAAGAATGAAACTCCTTCTAAGATCTGCTTCATAAGTCGTTTAACATCTTTCTCTTTGAAGGCTTCCTCTCTTTCAGCCACACACTGGTCAAAGATTTCACCTCCAGCAGCACTATGGAACAATATGAATTTTATTATTTCAAAGACTAAATTATAGCACCCATTTTGTTCTACTTGCACTATTTTATTTAGCATAAGCAAGATCAGCAGGTGATAGCATCCAATAGTGATACTTTCAGCTATTAAACATTTGGCAAGCTTTTACAGCCTAGGAAGGCTTCTCTGCAGTATGGCAGCTTTGAAAAGAAGCAAAGATCTTAGTCATTTAGGTTAGAGAAAATGAATACTACGGAAATTTTGGGGACTATTTTGGAAACGCTACTGACTATGCTTTAAGATGAATGCCACATTTGTTAAAGGGCAGTGTTTACATAAAAGATGTGCCTTTTGCCATTCCTATGAAACCACATGGAAATTTGGCCAAGGTAAGCCTTTGTAAACACAAAGCAAAACAGCCCCACGCCCGGTACTCCTCAAAACACTTTGCACATACGCAAAAGACTACATGTAAAGTCTATAATTGAACTGTTTATGAAGTCTCTGGTATACAGGGATGCATTAAGTTTCTAAATGGCAGCTTTAATCTAAAAATACTTTGAAAATTTTAGCTCTCAGCTTGCTTCCTTATCTTTAGTTTATGTATGTTTAAATGAATAACAAAGAAAAAAACCAACTAGAGATGAATGTTTTTAAAATACTCTGAAGCCACATGCAGTACCATTTCTGTATAGCAATGATTCTAGAGAACTAAAATTGTTTTACAACATAACCATGTAGCATCAAAAGTAAAATAAGTAGAGCAGAGGCTCCATCTTAAAACAAGAATGGGCATAAGAACATTAGAATGGGGCCATTTTACATATAGATTGGTGAATTACTACTATGAAATCAACACATACACACTGTTCTGCATGAAATTCTATAATCATCCTTTTGTGAAAGACAGTGAAACCCCCGAGGACAGCATCTTCTCCAGTTACCCCAAACTCTGACATGCCAAACATGACTTTGCACAAGCGTTAATCTTTATTGATGCATAGCTATTTATTCTGCCTTTGCTTGCTCTTTTCTAATAAATTATATTACCTAGGCAATCCAGAAGACAGAGAGGCATATTCAACATGAATATAACAGCCAATGAGAGTTCTACAAAAATGGTGCATTTGGATTATGTACTCCCAGAAAAAGAACACTTAAATATACTCAAATTTTCATTTTGCCTATACTAACTTTGCTGCTGTGGTCCTAGTACCTTAAAACGTGTCATGGTTTATAGAAGTTTTTTGCCTTCCCAGATACTCTCATTATTGTAATTTATCTCCCTGCAGATTGTCTTATAAGAAAAAAGATTCTAAGAGGGTTACATCTTAACTTTTTCTAAAGAGTTTTATATTTCTGTTCTATATGCTGGCTAACTGGTATAGCAGTACAATTTCATTTATAAAACTAAGATTTTCTTTTAAAAAAGAAAAGTCCATTAAATAATTATTTTTCTTCATCCTGTATCAAAGGTGGTAGAGTTCAAGAATAAAATGAGGTTTTCAAAGGAATATTAATACTTTAATTCCTCTAGAAAAATCGCATGTGCCTGATGCTATCACATCTTTCTCCAGCACGTTTTTATGTAATTCAAGGAGAAAGTTAGTTATATTTCAGCTTTGAATAGGATTCAGATATTCATGACATTTTTAAAATGGACACGGGCTAGTGTATTCTAATATTCTAAAACAAATTCCTGTAAAAAGCAACATCAATTGGATCTTCAAGATAGGGATAGAAAAAAACCCCTACTGTAATCAATAGATTAAACTTTCTACTTTAAGAATGCCATAACATATTACTTGGAAAAATGATTTAATTTCTTGTAGCAGTGAATTATAATGCACATACAGTGATAAGACCTACTACCAAAATTACTAACACAATGTGTTTTACAGCAACAACCCTGGGATTTTGCTGGTATAGCTCTGCCTCTTAAAATAAGCAAAACAATACTTCTGCCATTTAGTTCTGTAAAATAGGTTTATACCCCAAAAATGCTGTTGTCAACCAAGGATCACACTTTAACAGACCCAGCTGACAAATCAGCAAAGGGGCAGGGGGGCCCTTAAAAAAAAAAGCCGTTTGCTATGTGTCTGCTTGGTAGACTTCTGTTACACTAACAAACAAATTAACATTGAAGGAGGCATCAAGCTAAAATTCTAAGTAGCTTACATGTTAATACTAGACTTAAATAACTTTGAATTAAATGTGTTATAAGTCAAGGCAATAAAAGTTGAAGCAGATAATGTCCCATCACTGAAATCAAGAGACAGCACTACCATATGAGAGTGGAAAACTCTCCATCCAAAAATCTTTTTTTTTTTTTTTTTTTTTAAAAAAAAGAGGTATTTAAGTACCTCCCAGTACTTCTGAAGATGCCTAGGTTCATTAGCATTTTTAAGAGCGAGACAAGCAAATACAGCCCTTACACATGCACACCCACTTCATGACTTATGAAACATAGCCATTCCCAGCTACCATTGACAAATATACTTTACAAAAAAGTTTCACATGGAAAGGTGGTTTCACATACAATGCTTCAATTTTTTATCAACTTTGATACTTAGGATGCAGATAGAACAACTTCCAGACAATTCATTCTATCCAAAAATTACCACACTGGAACAAGTAACTAGAAACTCTTTGCAAGAACAGGGGAAATTTGTTACTGCAAGACTGTTTTGTGTACTGCTGCTGGGGAGTGAGCATAATTGATTCCCTTAAGCAAAACAGTCAGCTAGCTGTGAGCCAACCCAGTCACAAGTGGTTTAAGTACAATGTCAAAATGAACTCCAAAAAGATTCTCCTGCACACCTCTGCCAAGTCTTGCCAAGCTCCTTAACAATACTTTCAACTCAGTTATTTTGCATTCCCTAGCTAGAGTTCAGGGGAAAAAAATTAATCAAAACACAGAAGGGATTAAAATACCTGTTAGGAAAGTATTACGGGCATGTCATTGCTACGTATACATGCAGACCAGGAGTTCTCTGGTGTTTATAACATTTACCCATTTTTCCTCTAAGAACATATTTTCCATTAAGCTTGTTGCTTTTCTAATGGTCATTATGAAATAACAACTTTGCAAACCACTGGGCACCCCCACCCACCTCCACAGAAAATGTTCCTAGGGGATAAAAGCAAAGAATTGCCCTTAGGGCAAGAAAGTCTTTAGGAAAACAAGCCATCTTAATCTGAAAAAAAAAAAAAAGGATAAGGAAGTATTTAAGAGCACAACGTTTTGAAATCCAGTGTTACTTTGAATGCATTATTTCTCTAGTGCACACTCCCTTAGCTAGGTGTATGAAAAAACATGAGACATAAGGATTCTTTCCAAACTTAAAAGCTACGGCAACCAGAATTTTTTGGCCATTTTAATTTGTGAAAGTACTGTTATACTATTATTTTCTCTATAGTTTCAAGTGGAATCCAACTGCTCTTCATCAATTAAAAGCATGCTAACATTTTATTACTGCTTATCAGCATAAATGAGCTAAAAGCCATTTGGAAGTCTGAAGCATTAATCTTTGTTACAATTATGTTGACTTAAAATTCAATGGAGACTGCTTATCTTCCTTGAAACATACCTTAACAATGCACTGGATGGAATTCAGCATCCTACTTCTTTCAAGTGCACTTACAATACACTTACACAGTCATTTAGCATATCATTAGAACAAACCTATTTCACTGCATCTGAAAAAATTAAACATTCTCCCAGCTTTAATGGATTGGACATTAGGATAGTCTCCTTAAAGACTCAGAAGTACAAATCCTCAGAGTACAGATATGTAGATAACAAGTTCCTAGAATACACTTGATTTCAAATGCTGAGTGAGACCATATACAGTCTGCAAGGGCCAAAAATCTTGAATCTTACACTCTGTCAAAAGCCTTTCTTGAAAGGGTTATCTCTGGAAGATAAATGGAAACTCATCTGCTTTCTGTACACAGAGCTTGTATTACAAGAAGATCACACCAAGGTGGTCATAATGCTATCAGCAAAGGTTCACATTCACTACTGCTGACAGTCATACCCTCCTTTCCTTGGCTAGGCATACCATTAGACAGTAAGCAAGTGAATTTACTGAGAATTTTTCCAGTATAAGGCTATCATAACATACCAATATCCCCAAAGCCTAAGAAAACTGTAAATCCATATCTGATGAGAGGACGTATGGGAAGAGAAGCATCCAAATGCATTAAGTTGTAGATACTGTTCTTTTAAGTTCTTGGTTCTCAGACAAATGCTTTTTCTTTTTTTTGCCTTAACCTGTCCAATCAGGCAGCCCAAGAACCGAATGAAATGCAAATAAAAGGTAGCTAACACCATTTGAGAAGTCTTTCCCTAAAACTTTTTTTGAAGAGCTCCAGTCTTGATTTGAGACTGCCATCTAGAACAGCTTTGCCAATTACTCCAATAAACAAAAGCAGCACAGTTATTTCTGATTACAGTGGTTTTGCTTCAAGTTCTATCTGTTGAATCCTACACCAAATGAAGCGTTTCCTGCCAGCAGACTCTTACTTTAACCAGTCACACCTCCAGGAAGTAGGTCAATCAGTAATGTCCAAGACAAAACATTATCCACGACCAAATAGCTATAGGTGAAAAAAGCACTTAATCCAGCATATCAAATAAACCCTAAATATGTCTTCAAGATGATAAAGACAACTTTTTTCTCTTTTAAAGTAAGCATAACAGAAGTTTACTATATCTACACAAGACTCTGGCAGGTAATTACTCAGTTCAGAAGCTCTTCTCAAAAAATTACTGAATGGCTTAGATTTTGAAGTTACACATACAGGTTTCTGTAATGTTCAACACACTAATGACCCACTATCAGCTATGCCCTCCATAGATGTATAAGCATATGAATACTTACAAAACCCTCCAGTTCTTAAGCATCAGATGCTCTGTTGCTCTTTCTTTCAAAGGAAACTGGAAAAAGCCAAGTATATTGCATACAACTATTGAGCCCCAAAGTTATCAGATTTGCTTCTTTCCTCTTATATCTGATGTGTTAGGTTTCCCAGACTGTATCTCTACATTTTCAGTGAAAGTGCAGTTTTCTTTTCCATTCATTCCATTTTCACTGAAATACAGAAACATGACTGACCCACAGATTAATTCCAGGCTTTACATACTACCTCTTCAGACTTACCCCTTCAACTCCTGTTTAAATCCTCTGGTTAAGGTCTTGTAACAAACAAAAGTCAGAGACTGTTGTCAGGGTGGATGCAGACAGCCACCAATTTGCTACCCTACAGCTGCAGCCAACACTGTAATGCATCATTGCCTCTCCCTGCTCAGAACTTAATATTAAGTTAGTGGCCAATTTTAAGTTTGTTTTCTGTCAAAAATTTATACTGCTTGAAAGACAACCCTCCATGTAACATTAATATTTCTCTTCATGAAGGCAAAGGACTAGGTACCCCCCCTCAGCCCTTATGACAGATTCAACATCAAGACAAGAAACTTTAAAACCTTAGCAGATAAAGTTAGTGGCCAACAATTAAGATTTGTTTTTCTTCTTCCCAAGATAAAGATCTGCTGCACAAACCATCAAGCTTAATAGAAACTGAAATGCCCCAGAAAAGCTTGCAGTCTAGATATGTTCTTTAATCCTCTGCATACAGAATGTCAGAAATCTACTAACATTCATACCTGTTTTGTTGCAACATGTCTCTGGAACATGCTGACATTAAATAAGCATCCAGACATATTTGCTGAAGTCAGGGAAAGACTATTTTTGTAACTAACAACTTTAACAGCTATTTATCTGAAACAAGCTATGACTGTTTGATGCATATAAAAACAATAATGTTGATAATTACTGAACAACCTGGTGACTACTGAACAACCTAGTTTATACTTTGGATTAAAATTTTTTTTTGCAATTCTAAGAGAATTGAGTTCTAAAAGAAAACTAGCAATTTTGCATTAAAATGAACACAAACTCCACTGCTCATATCAAGCTTTGGATTCTACTGCTTGTGTTATATCCTTATGGGATCCAGAAATTTAAAGTGTATTCTAGTTAGATCTGTGCTTCTGATGTTTAAAGCATGTATTTATGAGTCTCCAATAACAGCAGTTACAACTCCACAAGCTGTCACACCTTTGCATTATAACAGATACTTGACTATTTCATAAATCATGAATTCCATAAGGGCACAATGAAGTTGAAAAAAATGTATTCTAGAAGGAAGTTTGCCTTAACAGTCATGGTTTCATTCCATTTCACTGAACTTTAAAGATACAGTTTCTTTTGAATTCTAAACAAGATCAGATTGGGACACAAGATTTCTCACCATTTCTTTTGCTATCAAGCAAGAAAGGAGCTGTACAAACTAGATATATCTTTGCAGACAGGTTAAGTCACTTCTGAACTATCAAGCCTCACTGTTCCTCTCCTGATAATTTAAAATCTGTAGAGCCTGAACATAACCTTAACAGAGTTCAATAGCAACAAGCATTTGGCTACCTCTTGGAACCTAGATGTTAAATCTAAAGCCACTGGCATATTAGATGAACAGTCAAAACAGCTGCAGAAACACCCATCTGGACAAACTCAAGGGGGGGGGGGGGGAACCACACAGACAAATGTAGATTTCACAAGTTAAACGTCATTTGAAAGAAATTATTCTAGGTCTGAATCCTCCTAGTCTTTTTCTTCCCCCAAAAGATAATGATTTAGAGAGCTTTTCTTGCAGATCATAGGGGGTTTTGATACTTTCTTTTTAAAAATGACATTGCTTTCAATACCTCTTTCATAACTGGTAAAAAAACAGATTTCACCCCATCTTTGTCACTGTCAATGAAATAAACTTCAGGTTTTGAACAGATACTCATTGCTTCTTTCCTGTTCCTCTTTTGCAAGAAGGGAGTGTACACAGTTCATATTTCACTAAAGATTTTTTTTAACTACATAAATTATAGTTCAGCTTTCAATGACACTACATAATTGGAGAAATTTATTATAATCTGCAGTAGTTACAAGACTGCACATAACTTCTTGTAATACTGATTTTCTTAACAATTCTATTTTGAACTCAAGTAAGTGTAACAGGCAAGCAATAAAATCTTTTCATATTATTCATACTGATACATGGTATTTTTACATTATTAGTTTTAAGCAAATACTGCAGAAAGTTATTCAGGAATTATTACTAGTACTTACTATTCCAGGACTAAAATCATCTCTGTTGCAGTTTCATAAACTTCATGCAAGTTAATGACCCAAAGGTTGCATTGTGCCAGCTCAAGGACGGCAATTTCATGGATTATTTCCATCCGACAGTCTTGGCCCTTTCTTCTTTTTCTCATGAATTTTGCTGCAAACTCTCTTTCAGTGTCTTTCTGGATACACTTCTTCACCACTGCAAATTTTCCCCTGAAATTAAAGAAGAATTTAAAATTAAGTCCCTTGGTGACAAGTTTAGTATTGCCCTTATAAATTAACATTTCAGGAAACTTGAACTAAATCTCTATTAATGGAAACATTTGAAATATGTTCTAAATTTAGAAAGATGCCTTGCTGAGTGATAATCCCTACACTTAAACGTTAGGAGCACTACAATCCAGAATGTAATTTAACTTCCATGAAAAATAAGGAATTAAAAACCCCTATCAATTCAAGGAACCTGGATTTAAAAAATACAGAGTAAACAAGCTGTGCTTGTTTGCAAGATTAAGTTATTCTCAAACCTTTCATTAAAAAAGCTGGCAAAACCAAAGTGTACAAACTGGCAATTTCTGCTTTCTATGACTACATCACAATAGCGCAGTTATTGTTTTCTGAAATATCCCATCATATTCAAGGCTGTTCAAAATCCTGCTCCATTTGCCATGCAATATCCAGATTCTGCTCTGCACTTTATCTTCACTATGATATGTGTCAACTGCTAACACCCAGAATTTTTTTATTGTTTAACAGTTCTCAAAATCCCTTATTCTTAGTCCCACTGTATAAGTAAGGAACATGGTTGATTTTAAAAAACTTAAGCGGCTTGGCCAACATAAAGCTTTCTAACAAAATTTTTGCAACAGTGATAACTTGAATACACACTGAGCAGAACTGAGCTTAGTGCTTAACCCACGTTAATAAGCGTCATTTCTGACAAAACACACAACCGATGAGTTACACCAAGCCAGCAGGCTAGCTAAAACCACACTGCAGCACTTACGTCAGAAGACTTCCCCCACAGCATTTTGGACTGAAGTGTCTGCTCTCAACTTCCTTGCAAGAGAGTCTCATGCCACCTACTCCACTCCATTCCATTCATACAGTACTGATTTTTAGACTGAAAAGGTCTATTAATTAATATACATCATCTAATGCAATGATGAATTCTCATACTTGGAAGTATAGCAGTCTTTTTAGTTCTTACCATACGGGTATAATGTTCATCAAAACTATCTTTTTTATTTATATATAAAAATTTTCTTACAAAGCTGCAGGAACAGCTTGGAGATCTTTATTTTGGTTCTTAACTTATTGTAGGGTTGCTGAGACCAAACTAGGAGTCCTCATCTGGCTTGGAATACAATTACAAGGGTTTTGCCTCTCCTATCTCCAAGCTGAAGTTCACAGAATTAACTAATTCAGCTCATGTGTAAGTTTTCACTCTCACAGCTCCCAACCTATTGGCAGACTGCTATCCATGAAATGTAACTGCTAAAAGAAATTGTGGTCAGCTTGCTCTTAACAGGCATTTGTTTCAGAATTACCCAGTCTAAATGAATTAAGTCAAATAAGCACCCACAAAGTGGGCAATCTTACTAAAATAATCGGACTTCTAACCACTGATACAGCCACAGTTATTCCTCTAAGAATAGTATTTTGCATAAGTACACATTATCTACAGCACAATATGTATTAAGGCTAGATCAGAGCACAGCCCAGATATCTGTGAAGGCAGACAAAGAGTAAGAATATGCTTTCAGTGCATTGAATCCAATTTTGGGGGAGAAAGTTCTTAATTGCTAGTATGTACGTTAAGATAAATTTTCCTTTGCAAATGCATGAAAATAGTATTACAGGATTTTGTAGCACTAGGAAGGTGTGGTCAAAAGATCACTATAAAATGTGTTAATCACTATAGAGTTACCATAGAACACCACAGGAGGAATAGACACCTAAACCCCGAATAAAGCCTAACAACCTGCTAGGTGTCTGGTACACATCTACCAAAAACCATGCTGGAAGAAATAACAAACGTGTACAGTAGAGACAGCTCATCAGGAAACATAGGAATGTGCTAACAATGCTACCAATCCCAAAAATATTGCCAGGACAGTGTTTCTTTTAGGTAGATTTCTAGGAAGTTTGTGACATTAGTGTTGCAGCTAGAAGTATAAACAACCCTCCAGTACTGCAATCCTAACCACACAGAGAGCAACCTTCCTTATGCAGCCAGTGAAAAGGATTGTAAGTTATTCCAGATGAAGACATGTATCTGTATGATTCATGTACAACATAAAGCTATGCATTTATTGAAAGTGTTAAAATTCTTGACATTTTTAGCACCAAACCCAAAAACAGCACAGGAAAAAAACCTTAGCAACTGTGCTGGTAAGAAAAATCCCAACAGATAAAAATAAATTGAGAGACTAACAGATAAGCCCTTTAACAGCAAGTTATTCTAATACCTGGCAGATACTAAGGCTTTATACCAAAAACCTAGACTCCTGGGTTCAGCCTTCTCTGTTTTTCTTAAATAGTCTCTGAATGCACAGTTTCCTTCCAGCTGAATGTTGCCTTAGCACAGAATCAAAAGCTTTTAATTCTAGCATCGGTGAAGGACCTAAAAAGAAAGTAATTTAGAAAAGTTTGAAATCTCTATAATACAGCTTTCAAGAACACAGTGTTGTTTTGCATTATGCACAAAATCTATCTGGAAGCAAGTTAATTAGGCTAATGAGTACCAACGTTGCCGATTCATCGCACATTAGTCACTATGGAAATAAAACAGCATTCATGGGGCAGCAAGAAACAGCAAGAGCCACCACCGTGTGTGGCCACCCACGTCCTGTGTGGCTAGGCTGGCCAGAAGCCTGATAGGTGATGTAATTAAAAGGACAGGTTACACAGGAGTTCAGCCAGCTGACAAATACTAATTCTTAGTTGTTTAAGACCAAGAACCCTGCCCAGATTCTTTACAGTTATACCTATAATTAGAACTATTATAACGACTGCCTGCAGAACTCATCTTTTCTGAATACAATCCCCCAAAAAGATCCAACTTGACAAACCTGATGTTTACAGCTAATAGAACTAATTACTGTGCAGCAATCTAGATTCATGCCTGACAATAAGATCCAAAGATACCATCCGCTGAATGGTTAAGCCAAAAGATAAATTTGTAAAGAATTTCTTTTTGATAGAGACAGAATAGTAGATGATACAGATACAAACAAGCTTTCCCATAAAGTACACATTGCATACGCTTCAACTTTGCTTTTCTTAAAATCCTGCTTTTCAGAACTCCTTATAAAGAAAACTATTAGTGAAAATAACATTAGATCAGAGCATTGCTAGTTTAGCTGTATGGAGAAGAGCTAGCAGCAAGAACGCTGCATTGAAGGAAGAACAATTTTGAGAGGAAATACTTAATGTGCATTTCCAAAGTTAAAAACTGACCACCAGTCATCCAAACACAAACAAAAATGCTTTGAAGGGAGACATGAATAGGAAACTAGAAGTAGTTCTCAGTCCTCACAAAAGTCTCATTCAAGAATTATGATTTAAGATAAATCATATCTGATTACAAAGAAGCTCAATGTCATCTTTTCAGTTTGCCAACAGAATTAGCATTGTTTCATCTAGCATACATTATGGCTTAAAGCAAAAGCCTCAAATCACAAATCAAATGTCAAATCAGATAAGCTGGAACATTTATGTCACACCAGTTAGTTTTGGTTGTCATAGGCTCAGAAGAACAGAGAACTAACCTTACTTTAACAGTTATTTTTAAAGTGACCTATAAAACCTTGTCACTGTAACAAATGCAGGAATAACAGCAATTCCTGTGAAGATATTTACTTCTTATAAAGTTCAGATGACTTTTCTGAGATCCACAAAACTATGCAATTTATTACATAACTCATATCAAACATTTTTTCTAAAGTGTGGGGGTTTTTTCCCCCTACAATTTTTGATTTCCAAACAGCAAGGTGTGGGGATTCCATTTCTGATGTTCATGAATGATTTACTCACATAAATTTATTCTCAAATGGTGGAACCAACTACCTGCAATTAACTCTTCATTTTCACCTCTTTTCCACTTTCACTTAGCTCCTCAACTGTTTCACCCTAGCCGTGCTACTGCAGAGAGCAGCTGAGGACAGAAGTATAAGAGCATATACATTCTTACTGGTGCCCAAAATTGTACAAGTGTCATGTACCACTAAGATATACCTTACTGAAAGCTACCCGAGAAACAAGCAAGTTCATGCTAGAGTTTGCAGGGCGGGGGTGTGGAAATCAAGACATGGATTATCTGCACATGAAACTACTGCCAGGTCACTAGTCAGAAACAAAGAATATTTCCTTATTATTCTGTTCAGTCTCCTCAGATGATTAAAATACTTGTTATTCTTAGCTGTGGGTGGAGAATGAGCTTGTCTGCTTTAACAAAAAACTGGGAATGAGGAGAATCAACTGAATTGCACTTGACATACATTTACATGTATGCGCTGCATGCATTTCACTAGCAGAAGATTGCTTACTTCAGGGCAATCATTTAAGGTGACTGTTACCTTCCATTGAGAAGAAAGCAAGGCCAGTCATTTATGCCTTCCTCCAACCCAGCTCTAGCATCAGAAGTTTTATTTTCTGTACACAAATAATGATTTCCAATATGTACATAGCTTGTTTTACATTAAAAAAAAATCCAATAGTCCATCAATGAGCTGAAGAATTAACTAATAGTCTAGTAATATTTTGTGTGCAATTAGGAGTTTTTTGTTGAGGAAAAAGGAGCAAAGCAATCAAATACAATTATACTAGTCTCTTTAAAGAAGCTCTAGGTAATACAAAATATATTGTTCCCCATTTTACAGTACAATTATGGCTTAAGCACAGATGGTAAGCGGAAGAAGAGTTAAGCAATTGGTGTCTTGTCCTCTTGCAAAGGTTACCCTACTTGAACCTAACTCAAGCTAGCACTGTCTGAAAACACTTAAGTCTGAGTGAGTTGATGAGAAGTGGCACCCTTAAAACATCCATCAGAGGTAAGTTTGATTTTAAACATCATGCAGATGAAGATTTGTGTGAGAATGTTCTGATTTTGGGACAGTAAAATTAATAAGGCTGTGAAGACTAGCCCAAATTTTCATTTATTAGAACATTTCATTAAAAACCCCTGCCATTTCCATGCCATCCTAAGCAACTTAAAATAATTTCCTTTCCAAAGTAGTCATTATAACCAAGTTTTTGATATTTTTCCTAAATTAACCTGTTTTTCCTAGCAGCTGTATTTCAATAGACTTGCAAATGCTTGTCAACTACTGAACAAGGCAGCGGCCTTTTGGAGCACATATACTTTACATTCTCTAAGCAGTTTTTTCCCCCATAAGCAGAACTACTGAAGCCTGCCCCTCCGGTGACATTGTGATCAAGTTCCTCCCAGGCTCATCTATGACTTCCAGCAATACTTCCCCCAGGACTTTCGCCCCCTGACACGCCACCAGGGGCCAAGAGCCCCAGTACCTCCCTTCCCTGCATTGCCAGAACTGCAATGCCTTAACATTTTCCCACATTACCCCCTCTTCCCAACTCCTCCACACATAGGTGACAAGGGAACAGAGGTCCCAAATGCCATGCGAGTTCAACATACATGTGTTGACTAACTGGATTGGAGGCCAAAGAGTACACAAACCCACTGAGTTCATGCAGCACCCCCACTCTCAGTAAAGGTGCTAAATCTACCCGCTGTCGGTTTTAAACACAATTCATATGAATGCTGTTATTTTCAAAGCCTCTATCTAAAGTTCAGCTTTTAAATTGTTTCCCTAATTCTGGGAAATGGGATGGATGAATACTGAGTGTATAAACATTTTTCGTTAGCCAATTCACCTACCAGATTAGAATTAAAAAAGACTATGTTGCATGCACAAGGACTGCTTTTCATCCAAGACAAAAACCTGTCACACCTGGGTGGTAATTTGTCCGAGTCCTTTGTAGAGACTTACACACTTTATGAACAGATAAGAGTGAAACAATTTCTGCTAAGTATACATTACCAATGAAATGACAGACAGTTACAAGTGGCAGAGAGACTTTACCACCTATGCTTTGTCACAACGAGGTAGCAAAAATATTGTCTTTAGTGGGAGTACTTGAGCCGAAGTATCGATTTTTTTTTAAAATCAAAATGGAGTAAAAAAGTAAGCATACAAAGTTGAATAAAAAACCAAGCACATACAAACGTATAGATTTCTATACTCTAAGAGAAGATAGTGAAAACATTTGTGAAGAGAGAAAAAGGTAGTCTGAACCAAAATACATGCAACTGTTGCACAAAAACAAGACAAACACTTCAAACAGTCACTTAACTAATTTTAACATAACTACAGGTGCAAAATCACAACCTTCATGTGAAGGTCATCTTTAAACGTAGCTGTGGTCAGAAATGACTCCACACTAAAAACCATGCTGAGATTTACTTGTTTAAACTGCAGACTAAGCTTTGCTGTAGTACTTGATTCTTGTTCAAAGTGTAAAGCCAATCACTTCAGTTCTACTTGTGTGCCAGAAGGAAGCTTCATCTAGTCTATTTTCCAATTAGGCCAACAAATATCACCCAGCTCTAAGAAAAGCTCTCACTCCATGGCAGAACTGCAAAATATTTTCTGAAAAGTCATCCGATCTTCAAATAAAAAAAACCCCCGAGCAGCAGGGATACCAGGTCATCCTGTGCTACACTGCTGCTATGCCTTCCTGATTGTTGCTTAGAATTTAGGCTGTTTTGTGGCCTGCATTTAGGTAGCTTCAGTTTCCAGGCCCTGGACATTGTGGTCACATCATGGTAAAAAAAAAAGCCTTCTCACTTTATGGGATGTTTCTTCCACCTGCTTCCCATGAGAATGCTTTAGGCCACTATGTTTAAACAGGTATTATTCTATTAGTACATCAGAGGTACTAAGTGAGTGTTAAGCTGACACCTAGGCAACCTAAAAATTTGTTGGAGGTACTTCGAGCAGCTACATTTGCTTTGAAACCCTTCTTTCCTCTTTACCTCCAAAGGGGTTGTTTTTGCCGCTGTGTGAACTGAGCTACAAAGCCAGCATAACTTGCAAAAAACCATAAACCGAGGAGTGTATCTTGCCATATATCCTGTGGTATTTCATCTAGTCCTTTTTTTTCTGAATAGTCTTTAGATTAAGCACATGCAATTGTGAGTAAGAATACTGTCATTCTTTTTAGAAGAGGTGACAGAATTTCAGACAAAAATATGGGTTTAGTGGTGCTGAAATTCCATATATATATATAGTTTCTGAGATGCAGAAGCCTTCCAGTGAGACCTTCTGCCTCAATCCTTACTTGCTCTCAGTCAGGTGTTGAAATTATACACGGATCAAACCTTACATGCGGAATCACTTTCAAAACCAAGTTTTTTTTAACGAGCTTTTTAATTCTTTGAGAAGTTCCACTATTAGATTATTCTCAAGCACATGCTACCGCAAACCAGCCTCCTCTAGACTTGTTTTTTCCCCCATGTCACAGCTTACAAAGCTCAAGGGGAAAAAAAACCCCACCCCAAACAAACGGGCAGGTTTGCGTCTCCGGTGGAAATCTAGAGAAATACTCCCTACTCCACACCGGCTCCTAGGGAAGGGCGCAGGATCTCCCCAGCCAGCTTCCCTCCCAAGGCTGAGGACGACTCGTTCGCTGGAAGGAGGGACAGCCAGCCGCGGCCAGCAGCAGCTGGGGTACAGCTGCGCTGACAGCTGCCTCCCAGCACCCCTTCCAGCCCAGCGCGACGGGCACGTCCCCGGAGCTGACCCACAGCGGGGCGAGGCCAGCGAAGGGGTGCCACTAAAGGCGGCTCTAGCACAGGGCAGCCACCACCCCCCCCCCCCCCCCCCCCCGCGCTCCCCCCTCCCGCTACCAGCCCCTTCAGCTCCGCGGGAGCGGCAGAGGAAGGGGCGGCAGGTGAAACCGCCCGCTGACTGACTGACTGACCGACTGACTACCTGCCCGGCGGCGCCGGGCAGCGAGAGGGGAGACGCGGAGCCGAGGGAAGGCGCCCGCTTGGCCCCCAGCCCCGCCGCGGGCGGCCGAGCGGCAGGCTCCGCCGCGGGCCGAGGAGGAGAGAGCCGAGCCGAGCCGGGCCGGGCCGAGGCGGGGCGGGACAGGGGACACGCGACACCTCCTGTCACCCCCGCGGGAGCAACCCCAGCCCGGGGACGGGGCGGCAGCGCCAGCCGCGCCCCCTCCCGCCCCGCGCTCACCTGCCGAGCTCCCTGCCGGGGCTGAGGCTGTACCGCTGCTGGAAGGGCTCGGTGCGGATGGGCGTGCGGATCTCCGTCAGCAAGCCGTCTCGCCGCCGGCCTCGGCCGGGAGCGGACTGGGGTGGCGGCGGCCGGTCATCGCGGGAGCGGCTGGGTGGCGGCTTCTCCTCGGGGCTCATGGTTTACTCCCTCAGCCCGGGGGACGCCTGCCCCTGCCCCTCTCGGTCCTGCCTCTCCGCCGGGCTCCCCTCAGGCTCCGGAGTGAGCCGCCAGCCGCCCGCCGCGGCTCGAGGAGGGCGCGGGCAGCACGCGCCGCGCCGAGAGGACGGAGGGGCGGGGCCCAGCCGCGGGGCCCCGCCCTTTAACGCCTCACCTTGGTGGAAGGGAGGGCGGGGGAGGGGAGCGAGGGTTCGCGGGGCTGGGCGGGGCGGGGCGGCGCGGCGCGCGGCGCCGGCAGGGACGGTTGGGCAGCGCCACCTGCCGGGGGCGCGGGGGAGGGGGGGGAGGGAAGTGGGCGACCGAAGGCGGGCGGCGGGCGCGGCGGCGGCGGCGGCGGCGGCGGCGGCGGCGGGCCCTCCCGCGAAGTGACGGGATTTAAATACTAATGAAGCTGCGATGAGCGCCCGAGTGACGCGCTGTTGGCTGGCGAGGCATCACCGTTCAGGCTTTCCTCGGTACCTGCTGCGCGACCCAGGACCTCGGTCTGTGGGCGCTCAGGTGTGCCCCGAGGGAGCGGTAGGTCAGAAGGGGGAAGCCTGAGGTGAAACCGCAAGAGCGGGTCGTGAAGGGCATGCCCTCGTGGGGACGCAGGGCTCAGGCCCGTCGCGGGGGCGCCGGGATGCAAGGCTGAAGGAAGGCAAGAACAAAAGGGGCAGCGGCAGCTCCGAAGGGGACAAACACGCCTAATGAAACCTTGGCCCTCTGTGGTACCTAAGGCACAAGCTCCAGCTGAGACTTTCCCACAGCTGGGGCGTGCTTAGCTTCTCTCCTCCGTGCACGCCTGAGCTCCACGTGTCTATACGAGGTGTGTAGGAACTGCCTGCCAGTCATCCGTTCGTCAAGGCTGGTGGAAATGGCTTCACGCGAGTGTAACTGGAAGAGGCTTGAGAAATGGCTGTACTCAAGCCCTTTGCCATCTGGCTGGCTTAACGTACGGGTTTAAGGAACCCATTCTGCGTGGCAGTCTTTTATCGAGGCAGTCCTGCAGCGTTTGCCTCCATTAAGGGCACAGAATCTCTTTGCCATTGCCTGCCAACATCCAGAGCACAGAGGAGAAGAGACGAAGAGAGAAGCAGGCCAACATACAGGAAAGGATTCAGTCCAAACCTGCGTCATTGATCAGGGATGGGAGGACAATTGCTGACAAGGCATTTTTCTAGAATCCCCTTATTCCCTTAATGCCAAATCCAATTTCTGGAAATAAATAGTTTAGGAATAAATTCCAGAACCAGTATGTAGGTTTGAGTGTATTGCTTCTTCCTACCTGGAAGAACTCTTACTCCATATAGTATGTAAGTTTATCTATTTTTCTTCCATAGGGTGGAAACTACCAAAGACATGAGAAGTGTCTTTAATAGAACAGGAAGATGGATTTGTTGCATTCTTAAAAAGAACTATCCACAGAACAGGAGGGCAAGGACAAAAAGAAAAATTGTGCTTTACTGTCTTGAAAACTGACCGAAATAAAATCTTTTCCCACTTTACTATGCACTAGCCAGACCATGCTTTGCCTAGTCGTACCAGAACATTATGAAGCTGATATATGCTGTATTAATTTGTTTTCCCTGTAGAAAGGATAAACATAAGCTTTATGACTCACTGTAATTTCACCTGTGCATCCAAACACCACTGATCTTAGTCTTAAATACTGCAGCATAAGCTTATATGTGCTACCCACGCAGGGAGAAACATGTGCAGATATGAACAATGCTCCATTTATTTAGAGATAAGCTAACAGACCTATCTAGGCTGGCTACTCTCGTATGTTACCTACTGATAAAATATATATGCTTTTTTTCTGTTGTTTGGATATTTGGCTTCAATCACTGAAATATTATTAGTTGTTGTATGCTCAATTGCACTCAAATGGCATAACAAACATTGATTTCTGCTTGTATAGATAACATTGACTGTTTTACATATCAACATATTTTTTTCTTTTTCTGCCAGTAGCCTCCAAGGAATTTATTCTCATGAGCTGTGTTCGGGCTTCAAGCTAAGAGGCAGGAGGTGAGGTGGAAGACACTACCACAGGTGTTCTGTTTAAAAGAATGTCCTTTTCAATTTATGTCTGCATGCACTGGAGTGAAAGAGTGATTTCTATTCTGCCCTGAAGTTGTGGATCAAACGTTTTGCACAGGGACATAAGCTTTGCTCAGTTATATCTGTCTGACTAGCTTGATCTTCGCAGGATGTCCCTCTTCCCAATATGGATGTATTCAGGCAACTTGTACATGATGGAAGAGGTACCCGAAACCATCATCATCATCGTCATCACGGTCCATTTATAACAGAAATATCAAATCTAACCATCCGTATCTTAGCACACGTAACTTAAGGTTGTTTTTCAGGTGCTAAATTCATCCTTTGAACTTCCCATGATCTTCCATGGCTGGAATTTCTGCAGGATGCTTAAGTTCTGTATGAAGTTAGTTATTTTGCATTGATGAGCTACTTATTTCTTGATGTGATTGTTTTATATACAGGGAAACAGGAAGAGCACACATTCCTCACTTGAGGTGTTTCCTCAACCTGTATTCCTCAAATGCTTCTTGTCGTCACGTAAAGGCACTTACACAAGAGCTCCGAGTACCCAGCACCAAGAAAAAAGAGTCCCCTGCTTTGCTTTTGTACAAACTGAGGTTTCTTACCGCTGCAACAAAGGAAGTGTTACTAATCGTCACTTTTCTAATTCAAGGAATGAAAGCACAGCTCCACTAAGTGGCAGCACTAGGCATCATCACTGCCAGCTTCGCCGAGTTACTTTTGTATTTGTGAGAGATTTAATATAAACTGCTGCTCATGTCACAATAATATGTATGCCTCTTTTTTTGCTCATAGGGTTTGATTTCACCATTTCCAGGAGAGATGAATAAACTTGTGCTCAGAGAATCTAAGAATAAACTTTCCAAATACTTTCACGTGTTCATATTTTGCAGAAATTTCCATTTGTATATTAATTTTACATATATTATAAAAACATTAATTTACCAGTTGGAAAACACATCATATGGGTCCCCATGCATTATATCAGGTGCTCCTCAGATCAGTTTCACAGCCTCTCTGCAATGCCAAGGTGGTCCCAAAGATTCATCTTTCACAAATAAGACTATATTTTACAAAATCCAGGGTGCATCACTACTTATTTTATGTCTGTGTCCAGAGCATAAAGATAACCTGTTTCAGTTTGTACATTAGGAGGACTAAAATATGTAGCTGAAGCACAACTATGAAGTTCAAAAGCCATGCTGTGTGCTTTACATACCATAGTAGTAGGGGTTAAATTCCAAGGTCCCTGTTCTGTTAATCAATGCATGCATCGCTAAAGCTGTTAACTTACATGCCTAAAGCAGGGAAGTTAATATTCAATTGCCAAAGACGCCAAAGCTGTCAGTAAACATATCCTCACACATTGTAAGTATAATCTTATATAAGTATTCTATATTACTAATTTCAGTCATTCTTAAAAGGTCATTGATCAGATTTAATTCTAAGACATACCTATGAGGTTCTGAAGTCAAATCACAGCTTGTAACAAAGTTCCTAAGCAGATTCCAGTGCTGCCCCAGCTGCATTCCTGAAAAGCTGTTATCTAAACATGACGACTCCATGTGGCATGCTAGTTAGGTACCTATATTGCTTCGTCTACAGACTGAAGCATATTAAGTGCTGAAAACAGAAAAATAGGAGCATGTGCAATTTATTTTTGTATGCTGTTTTGATTATGGAAAATCAGCATTAGGAAATTACAGTCAACAATAGTTCTTCAACTGCTGTCTGTGGTCCATCTTGAAACTGACTGAACAGATTTACAGTGTCACACTGCAGAGTATTTACACCATTTTTTTCTTACAACTGATTAAGTTTGTAACTGGGAAAGAAAATAATCCATACCAGTCTTTTATTTTCATGCTGAAAAATTTAAAAGGTGAAACTATGTCCCTAACGTGTATTACTCTGTACAGAAGGAAAGGCAAGTGACCTTAGTATTGGTCATAATGATACGATAACTGTTGTTTATCATTGACACAAAAAATTTTCCCATGCAGCTCCACTGTCTTCTTATACCATACGAGTTAATTATATGAAATCCTACATGCCAGCAAATCAGGAAAAAAAAACCATCATCAGTTGCATTCTTTCTGTTCTCCAGTGACTTCTGTTCTATTCAGCCTCAAAGAGTTGTAACATAGCGTTGTGGGCATGAGCTTCATTTACACTAGAGTTAAAACAATACAAATGTGCTTTACGCCATAGCCTAACATAAATAAGAAACAGGGCTTGTGTTTCAGACAGAATAATGTATCATTTTTTTGTCTTCAAAACTTAATTCCAAGAGGGTAGGAACTCAAGAAACAAAGCCACGCTCACTTAATTTTAATATATCCATGAAAGGTATTTTCAGGCAAAACTGATTTTGAAGGTTACCAGAATTAAATTAAAAAAAAATAATAAAAGTGTGGCTTTGCAGCTCAAGGAGGCTTTATGATTAGAGGAGACACAGCGAATCCTTTGTGGCTTTGTTCTCCACTGTCCTCCAGAAATGATGGCTATTGTCCAGTCTGGCCTCTTATACAAGAATGAACATCAGGCCACAAGTGGATTTATTGTCTATTGTAGCAAGAAACTATGACTTTGCTACCACAGGGTGGGAAGGGATTATTATTGATTTGTAATATCCTATAGGATTATGGAGTTTTGTTAGCATGCCAGGAAAGACATCTGATGTACGTATGGAGGCTTCAGGCAGACCGCCGCTATACTTTAAGAGAAATTCAGTAACGTTTATCATAGAATGGGTTCTGGTAAAAGTCGTAGTTCCAGCCACATATACAGATCACCACTGCAGAAACTGACACCTCTGATGTACCCTACTGATCAGCAGCTCATCTCACCGCTTTTTAGTAAATACTGATTTTTCGTTCCTTTATATGTGAAAAGTTCAGAGAAACATAGCTTGGTATCAGAAACACCCTCTGCCCCCACTTCCAGCTCACACACATGCACAATCAGGCAAACAAGTTTTGAATAAAGGCTGTGCTGTGAGACCTGGATTTCTTGACCATGCGCATGGGTGGGTGCTACTCTTGCCACCATCGACGTCCCTGCTGCAGGAGAGCCGGCACTGGCCTCGGGCTTGTGGACCTGCGCTCCTCCACACAAGATGAAACGCAGTGCTGACTGCAGAAGGTCTCTTAAGAGCTGTCACAGTCACATAGTTTCACACTTGCTACTGATTTGTCTTCTGCAAG
The DNA here is from genome assembly GCF_929443795.1 of Astur gentilis. Lineage (NCBI taxonomy): Eukaryota > Metazoa > Chordata > Aves > Accipitriformes > Accipitridae > Astur > Astur gentilis. The sequence goes on along the minus strand of NC_064893.1, from coordinate 5,608,171 downwards.
ATAGGCTTACCGTTTCTGTCGGAGCGTCTTCTACAGGCTTATATTTTTCCTTATAAAAACTGCTCCTCATATTCAAGCTTTCCCATCCTTCATATTGTACCACGATCCCTCATGAGCACCATTTATGTAAGCAAACAGGTATGGTCAGCAAGGTGTCTGCTGACTGTGTATCTGAGGTGTGTGAATCTATCCTGGAATGTGCTAATGAAACATGCCTGAGATATTACAGTGACGAGCAGTAGAGAAATGGGTGTGACATACTATGAATGCCAGAACACCTTGCTATTTATTTGCTGTCAACACTTAGTGCAGACCCAGCATATGCTATTAAGAAATTATCTTTGCACTTGCCTTTCATACCCATAATGCAGTAATTATACCTAGAAGCGAGCTATGCTTAAGTACTATATACATCTCTGTCCCTCTCTTTGTCCAGGTATTTTCTACAGCAAGGAATAAGCTCACATGCTTTCAAGGCAGGGCTGGTCTTAGGGCAGTCTAGGAGACCATGGGGGCTTTGGTTGTGCACGCTTATGTGGAGAACCTCAAGTTTTAGACATGTACGCTCAGAAATTGAACAAAGGCAGTGGAAGGGCCTGAATGCAATGGTCAGAAAGGGTGAGATCCTGGGAGAGGAATTCCTTAAGTCAGTGGACTTTCACTAGTGCCAGTTTCCATCCACTCTAGTAAAATAAATCCTCTACGAAAGAAGTTATTTGTAATACACAGTCCACACAATGCCATAACAAAGTGATTTTATTGACATTCCTCTATAGTGATATGGTTGAATAGAAAGCACAGCCTGAGTATCATGTGACATTTTTCTGTCAATATAAGCAAAATCAGTCCAGTAATGAGGACCTTTCCTGCCATTGACTTTATGTAGTCTTTAACAAAAACCGTAACAGACATTTCTGTTAGATAAATTGGAAGCTGCAGGGAATTTGGCTAATGGTACAATATTTACTATACCTAGTATCTACTATCTACAGGCATCTGTTTTTCTACTAGAACAAAGGAACTACATGACTCACTAGAGAGAAAGTAACAATCCAAACTTTTGGACCTTGTGATAACTGGAAAACCTATCCCAGATTTAGTATATTGCAGTCATATTTTTCTTTTAATAACGAACACTGAGGTACAGCAAGAATAATAATAAAAAAGCACCGCATTTGTAATAGAAAGATCTGTAGGTCTGCATTTGACTGAAAGTGTTTAATCTTGACTGGGAAGCCCTATTAATATTACTACGGAGGCAGGGCAAATTATTATTATTATTATTATTATTATTATTATTATTCCAACAGAAATTAAACAAATCTCCAGTCAAATTTGTCCTTCTGGAATTCCATAGACTGTCACAGGATTAATACCGAAGGATGAGTTTAACTCCTCCTCTGTGCATGGATATTTTAGCTTATTTCTTATATAATTTTCATGTCCAGATTCAGTATCCTACTGCTTTCAACTAGAGGTATGTCAACTATTTGTTACAGTGAAACTAGAACAACAAAACACAAATCCAACAAACACCCCCCCTCCCCACAGGCTGTCTCTCAGACTAGACTACAAACTCAAAACCTTAGCTACAGTTCATTCAAAAGTTCACGGGCACTTGAGCAAACTGGGTGAAAAAAGTCCTGTATGTCAGACCTGTACAAAACTCATGATTTCTCCATTAGAGGTTAGATGTAGTTTGGACCACTCGCTTCTTGCCTTGTGATAGCCACAGATCTCCCTAGAACTTAAAAGTCAAGTTCTGAATATGCACAGCCACATGATTGAAACTGAACGCTCATGTAACGTACTGCAGACTGAAGTGATGGCATTTGTAAGGTTTAGACCTGATGCAATTAACAGTAAGGTACAGCTGTTTGTCCCGGATCAAATCCTGCATAGCTTAGGTGGTTGAACAGTAGGTGGGACTACCTTGAGGTGGAAGACATACTGATGATTTAAAACACCTATTTTCATTCTCATATCTGCAGCTTCATGCTAGTATGGCAACAGGATTTCATAAACAGAAATATCCCTTTCCCTCCCTCTACCATTAATACCAGCACAACCCCTTTGAGAAAGATATGGTCTCTCTGAAATCAAATGTACACATTACCGATATTCGTTGCTCCTATTGAAAACTGCAATTCACAAAAGCTGTCAGATTGCCTATTCCATTTTTCACTTGCATTTTAAAATCTATGGATGTTGATGTCATATTGTAATCTAGCAGCCACCATGTTTAAAGGGAACTGAGGTGAAAGACCTGAACACACTATTTCACTGTAAATCTACCCTACGGAGTATCTTCTAGTCTTTACTGTGGGAAAACAATGAAACCAGAAATTCTATAATCAAGAGTCAGTGTTTTACAAAAGAAAACACAGATCTTGGGAGAGCACAGATGATTATATGAGTGAGTAACAGCATTTGAATCGAAAGGTGAACAAGGAAGGGTATATGCCTTGCACCTACGTAACAACAACAAAGACAATTAATTGCATAATGGGCAGGTTAAATAACAGGGCAAGGGAGATGGGTTCCTCCCTCTCTCCTGTTAGCGCCATTCACTGCCTCACTTACTCTAACCTTACAGCGCCACTTAGATGCATGGCTTCCCCTTCACTCCAGACTGGGACCGGATTCAGCCCATGGTATGATGCAATGAGTGGAGAAATGCACTGTGAAGCATTAATCTGGATATCCTAGAGATGATGTCAGTGTTTGGGAACCTATTGGGGTAGGGCATTTGGGAAGAGAGAGGGATAGGACTGGAATGGTAGAATGCAAGAAAAGTAGAGTATGGCATTTTCTTTCTCTTTGTTTTATGAAAACAGTCAACTGTCTTCCTCTATTCCCAGCTTTAGATCCAAAAAAACTTGCAAGGAAATCTGCACGACCTTGTTACTTTGATGTCATCACAGTCACCTAAGAAAGCAACCTTTAAAAATACTAGGCTGTGCGCTTGAAGACAGCTTGGACCAAGGATTTTGATGGGAAGTAGCTGGCCATGCTGTACGTTTCCCAGAGCAGGAAAACACAAGGTGCTTGAGATGGCATCTGCCAAACATGGAGATGCGTGACACCTAATCTAGCTTAGTGTGTGGCAAGTGCCAGAACATGTCGTGAAGAAGAATTTCAGGAGAAAGCCTTCTTTGTTTCAATCAGTGGGGTTTGATGCTGTCTCTGAAATACAAACATCTTTTATTATGCTACAAAAAATAGTTTCACTTCTTCTTAATAAAATATAGTTTTTAAATACTTAAAAAAATTTAACTATACAGTATTGTAAAGATTGGATTTTTTTTTTTTTTTTTTTTACTATATTAATGAGACAGCTCTTGATGCGCTATTTTCCTTGGCCAAACATGGACCAACTAGTTGAATACTTTCTTTTCTTCTATTGTTGGAAGACATCCAACATTTGACACAGTGCAGGTAACTTTATAACATCACCAGGAATAGAACAAGAACCATACAAGGAATCACTGGATTTTGGGGCCCAGTGGTGAAGAGGCAGAAATTAAATACATTGGAAGATTTCGTTGTTCAGTCTCTCCTGGTGTGACTTGCTCTGATGTAATTCATGTGCACGTGACAGACGCTCTCGGAAAAAAGTTAAGATTTCCGACTGTACCGTGCAGTGGGGCTGGTCATGTGGAATCGGTGACTGAGAGCGCATTTGTGGAAATAATAAGTGTCATTTTCGGTGTCTGGTACAATGAAGCTGGCCTATAGCTGCAGCCTCCATACACAACAGTAATATGAGTACTCAATAAGAATAATAACGTACGTTGTAATAGATTCTCAGTAAAAGCCATACAGTAAATTAGTATAAAAGCGCTGAAATGTCAAAGAAATTGAATGAATGGGGCAATTTAAATATCCCAAATATTTTATACATCATTAACAAAAGCCACTATTTCTGCTTAGAAACATGTTTTTGGGTCCATCACCTTTCAAATACCTATTGACCTAAGAATTAAAGCAGGAGAATGATCTAAAGCTCTCAGAATGCAGTTTTTCAAGTGTGATGAGTTTCTCTATAGCCACCATAAAAATATGTGGGAAAGCAGGGTCCAATTCTTTTCTCTGGAGAGAAAACTTACGGGAATTAGATGTGTCAGACACTGAACTGGTCTCCTGATTTTACAGTTTTCTGAAGCATAGCTAACACAAAGCTACCAGTAACAAGCCCCCAAGGGGGTGTGCTGTTTCATGTGAGCTGCTAGACACTATGATGTTACCTTCTCACTTACCTTCACTCACCCTTCACAAGTCTCTCACTTCATATTTCACACATCCTTTAACATATTTAGTGTCAGAAGATACTTTGTATTTCCTTTTCCCAGTTAAGACAAACACTTTCAATCTGGGATTAGTCTTAGAAAACAAGGGCAGCAAAGATTAATAAACAGAACACAATCAGAGCAGTGAGGTTGATCGCAACAGCCTCAGCAAAAACCATCCGGAGACAAGCCTACCGCCGTTTTCCTTTTGTTCTCTGGCTTCAGAGTTGGAATACAAAGTACACCAAACCAAAGAGGATTATGTCTGCAGTAACAAGAGCTAGATCTTCCGCTGAGTGGTACCCAACATGACTGGAGGGCCTTTGGGCCTACTCCAAGAGGAAGTGCAACAAAGTCTTAACCCAAAGAGAGTTACAGTCCCCTTCATCCCTGACAAGCACCCTCATTCACTGCAGCTTCTCATTTAATAGACCCTAGACTAAAACCTTCTGCCTACAACTGCTCTTCAGGTTATGGAGATTTCCACTGAACAAGAAAAGAAAAATGACAGAACCACACACCGCCCCCAGCAACCATAGATTAGCTCAGCCTGACAGAAAATAAATTGGCTTCTGATACAGGGGATGGGATTGTCTAGACTTCTCATTTGGAAAGGAGCATTTTAAAAATCAGAAAACAAACACCTGGTAAACAGAACCCAAGGGTATTTGTAAGAGTAGAACATTCTTCTTATTTCCCCTTTTCCTTGTCATATGCAATACTAAGGTAAGGGAGCCTTGTCCTTTATGCTACATAATAAAACATCCTTCTTGACTGTGCACAACCTTGTGCTTCTTGTGTGGTAAACATTACAATGGAGATGCCCCTTCCAATATCTCTGAAGTGCAAGTTCTCTCCAGTACTGGCAAGTAACAATCGTAACAATCGCTGCTATGCTTTGCATTGTGTTACAGGTTGTTTTTTTAGTTTTTGAAGGTCTTATCTGCACCATGTATCTGGGCCAGTTCCAGCTGATGCAACTGATGTGGATCATGAGTTCGTATATAAAAATTTCAGTTTTGCTCATAGGTGTCTCTCAGATGGACAATACATACAGGGAAAACAAGGACAGATGAAGATGTATTTGATCAGCTCCTAGTACTGGATTCAATGGTTAAGAAGTAAGATGGGCTGTGAACTGATTTAGAATGTGGGTATATAAAAGCTTGGAATGCCTGATGAGGTTTTTTTATTTTTTAATCAACGTAGGTGGAAGTAAACATTTATTAACATTTGGTCAAGTGTAGTGTAACTTGCATTTGTATTTTCATTGTTATTAATGGAGGTATGTAGAGATATACAGAAACCTTGAGACAGTTGTTTTTCTATTGCATACAGACTAGCAGTCCATTGGAAACAGAGGATGAAAGCATGAAGGTTAGATCTTAGAGGGCGGCAGTTCTTCATGCACAGCTTTTGTTAACCTTGATTTTTTTTTTTGTTTGTTCTGTTTTCAAAAATAAAAACATGGGAAACCAAGATCAAATGATGGTGGACAGGAAAGGTGACATCATCAGCCAGAAAAACACCAGAAGTGCCTGAACCCCCTCATTCAAGTCCAAAGGTGCTAGTTTCTTCAACAGCTGTCAGCAGCTTTTCATATAGCATAGAATATGAGGGGTAAGGTGGAAGATCCAAACGGTTGAAACATGTGTGTGCCCTGCAAAAGGAAAAATAGGCTACATGTTAAGTTTAATCTAAATAACTTGAGAAAATAGGAATTGAGAAAACAAGTTCCTACTGAGACTCAAGACATTCAAGTTCACTCAAGAGAGAGAAAAAGAAATTCTATTAAACTCTTAAACCCTGCCAAAATCTGAGGTACTGTAATGTACGTGCATATACACATGAATCTTTCAAACAGAAGACACAAGCTAAGTATCAACATAACATCATTCTCTGCTATCCCTGCATTAGATGTTGCAGGGATCTTGCAGGGATCTTCATGGACATGAATGCTGGAGGTCACTGCAGAGCTGGGGTCTAGGCCCTGATAGAGACAAAACTCCACTACTCTAATTTTGGTTGCTTTGGGTGTTTAAAAAAAATATGCAACTCAGCTGTACATCTAACATGAGCAGCTAGTAAGTTTTGCACCAGTGGACAAGCACAATGTGATGAACTATACTGACAGAATGGGCTCAGCATGTGTTTACAGTGAGGCAGGGCTGACTGGTAAAAGACCATTCAGGGATCTGCTAACTGAAGCAGGAAGGTTGCCGAAAACGTTCCCGTAAGTCAGCTGTTGGCCATCTGCTGCAAGTCTGGCCTTTAAATGTTATTTATTTGTAGTAGCTAAGGCAAAAGCAAAATATTTTGTGCAGAGCAAGCTGCCAGCTTGATGACCCCCTTTTCCCCCAGTTTTATCATTATATTTACCCCCAGTTGGCAGCACCTTCAAAAGAAGCTGTGGAACGGGTTCCACACATGCCTCCACCTTGTTGCAGCTTTTCTGGTAGCAGCAATTAGAGCCAGATGCAGACTGCACTTCACTGTGTGAGGTGCTATACAAATGTGGAGCAAAGAAACAGCCCCTGCCCCAACAATTCATCCATTTCAACCGACTGAAAAACTGTAGAGCTCATTCAACAAACGGGGGGGGGGGGGGGGGGGGAGGGCACATTTTCATTAAAATTGTTTCATTGTTTTCAGTCAGCTTGGAGTTTTACATCGTGCTAGAAATATTTGTTTCCTTTTGCTCCCTCTGATAAATGTGAATTGACAAAACCCTACAGAAGGAAATGTAGTCTCAATGGCTAACAATGTCTAAGCTTCTGGCCCCTAGTATTTTTAGAAGCCGTGAAGTTGTTTTAGCTTTTCTATCTCATACTTTAATTCAATGTCATTTCTTCAAAACTGAAGCAGAACTGCTATCTTGGAGAAACTATGTGAAACTCTGCTAGTCATCTCTTAGGCCACCCACAAAGTGAGGAAAACATGATACTGGTACATGGGTTGGCCTGAGACTTGCAGATTCAGAGGGAGAATTTTATCAAGCACCAGTGGTGAATCACTAAAAGCAATCAAGCAGCTGAAATAGCCAGAGGCACGTAATCTTCACTGCATCACAGAATTTCAATTAGGAGAGCTTTTACTGTCCTTTTTCCTCTTCTGAATGAAGATTTGTTAGCTGGTCACTCTCAGAGAGAGTGTACAAGAAACACAGAATTTGCGGAAATGAGCTGGGAACATATGAGTTATTGAAAAAGGAACATTAATAAAGCCATTATTTAATAAATCTCTTGAAATTAAACATGGCAGCTCATGTGTATTATCCATGAGTAGCCCTGCACTGTTTATTGTTTATCTCAGCAATCTTTGGCAACGTAAGTTGTTTCTACAGCCATTGCCAATACGTATCAACCACTGGGAGTTAATTAACTGAAGGATTCTTGTAGTCCATTCAGAACGTGTTTATCATAGGCAAGACAGCACCATTCAGAGACAGCCGGTCTTGAGGAGCTCAGCTGTCTGGCTCCAGAACTGGAAGCAGCATAGTCATGGTGGCTCAGGTGTGGATTCTGCTAATGTAACTTTGCTGAATCTAAAGTAATATCTCTATATGGTACTTATAACTGGCACATTTAACTGTATGAGACCATAGCATCTCATATGTTGCTGTCATGCATCCTATTGTGCGGTGCAGACATATCCACAGCCACTGACTGGTGTTTCCTTTCTTGCAGACATGCATCTTGACTGATCTTCATCCATCTCATTTCACACTGGTTATGAAACAACCTTGCAATGCTGTTGACTTTTAGTCATCCTTGACCTATTCAAACTCAGAAAAAAGATAAATTCCTTTTCCTGTTTTGAGGTTTATAGAAGTGGGCTCTTCTATAGAAGGTCTCAAGGAACTTATTGTGGGGAGAAACTATTACAAAGAAAGGAAGAAAAAGTCAACATGTCTAGAAACACGGAAGCATTTTGCCAAGCAACTCTCTTGTGTTCTCCAGTTCAACAACTTTATAGAAAAAAATCCTTTCATTTAAAAAACTGTCATCAAATCAAAAATGAAAACTAATTTTCAGGAGTACTATGCATTATGTTTACACTTCTACCTACTAAAGGTGCAAAACACAGTATGTTGCTAAGGGCAAAACCTGAGTTTAAATTCTGGTCTGTGAAACTGCTGTGGATCAACTGCAACTCCAATGATGCTAGTGAAGCCCACTCAATCCTACAACAAGATAACTACATGCAAAATTGTCCGGTATACATTCAGCAATGGGCCTAATTGGTTCTTTGCTGCAAAGGTCAGACATGGTGTCTACTTGTGTAACTAAACAACATATTCTGCCTCACCTGAAATAAGAGAGAGGGTTGATTGGGACTCCTCAGTATTGCTATGCATAGCGCCTTTGGTTCTTGCAACTGAAAGCTGAAACCTTTGTTTTCCAAACTAGACTAAAAATGAATTGCTCAGCCTCTAGTCTGTCCTGTCATACACTGTGCGATACTGCAGCACACTGGACAATTAAGAGGCAAGGATATTTTCCGTAACATCCACTGTTGCCTAACTCTGTGCCTTGTCCTCCAAAGGGGTAAATTCCTCCTGACTGGTGTTGACCTACTACTACTGATCCCAGTGAGAGTGACTACAGTAAGCATAATCCAGGGGACACTTGCTGCACATATTGGGGTGAAAATATTACATCAGCAGTGCAAGAGACAGTCACAGCAATGAGAAAAGCCTTTCTTCCCTTGATTAAGCCTCCTGCCACATAAGCCTGCTGACATTTGAGAGGGTGTTCAGGGAGTGAGAGGTCTGGAATAAGAATTAGATTGGTAAGAGCTTTTATGGAAAGGATTCTCGCTTCTCTAGAAGAAAACACAAGATAAAGTCATGTAAACCAACCTTGACCCTCATGTGCCCTCATCATCCAGTAATGGACCACTTAAAATTTCATTCTCCCTGGCAGACTTTATTGCTCAAAGTAGTTTTGGTGGGTCTGAACCTTTAATCTTGCTCACTGTTCAAAGAGCTGTGCTATTGCTTTTTCTTTTAAGAATTCACTCTAAAAATTATAAGATTTTAAGATTTTTGCATTCTTCTTTGTCACTTCCTTTAATCCCCATAACAATGAGAGTCCGAAGGCAGTAAGTGCGCACAGAACCCCCTGCTATCGTATTTATAGCTTGAACCTATCAACTAAAATAAGACTTGCATTCTAACATAACCATGCCTGTCAGGCAGAAACTGGGCATTTCTCCTTTTCACCTTGCTTTCTTTAGATGAACCCACAAACCCCTCTTTGATCAGCCTCAGGACCCACAGGTATCAACTTTTGTTCCTTTTGTCTTTAAGAAGGAACACTTATATGCTGTCTGGGAACCACTGCCTAATAGATGAATGTAGATTTGTAGTTGGTATTTCTGTTGTATGAGGAAAGAGAAGAGGGCTGGGAGATAAGGAATGATAAAAGCCAGCAAAGCACACACACTCAGTCCACTGGGAAAGAAGGAAATGATGAGAACAAAGTTCTTTGTAGTCATACAGAATCTTTTTTTAATTGCTATATGGGATTCTGGGGTGATTAAATACTTGATCATCTAATAGAGAGGGACAGAATTCTCTTACAAAAGATCAGATATCTACTGGTAATCTTTAACATACATAACCCGCAGACAGTATGGTCGTAATCACTAATATTACTCTGCTGAATGAAAATCTCTTTTGATGAAAGGGTAGTTGCATCTCAGCACTGCTGAGGAAAGTGACCTCATTGCTTCAAATCTGATTATTTGAATCACTGGGATACATGCTGAGGTCCTTACTTAACTGATACTCAAACAGAAATAACCTTGGAGCTGACAGGAGTTTTGGCCAGGTGAGGAGCGCAACCAGAAGATGGGGCAGTAGCATTTGTAGGCACTGAACACTTTTGCTGGCTGAGGATTTAAGAAGAGGGAACTTTTGCCTCCTATAGCTATAGTAGAAAAACACTGCTAGTTCTTTGCACAGGTTTGTTTTGGGCCAGGAGTTCTGCTCCCACAATACCAGATGAAGCTATGTTATTCCAGCTAGAAAGCCAGTGTCTGTTCATTAATGTTTGGTGGGGAACAAAGAATAAGTTCTTGCGGAACTACTGCTAAAACTGGTTCCATGTTAAATATCTGCATGACCCAGGAGAGGTGAAGAGAGGCTTTCTGCTTCAGAAGAAGCTATAGCTGGAAGAAATCTCCATCCATCCCTACTCAGGCAACCAGCTGCAATAAGTAAAATATGGAACTCCTTTATTTTGGGAGAAAGCTTTGCATATTAGATAGGGAGAGTAAAACTCAACCTTGATGAACAAGTGGTTAAACCTGTTACTTCATATGGCAAGCTAAATCGATTTGGAAGAAACCATGCTGCAGACTTACACTAAAAGATCTGTAAATTCTGGCAGTCTCTTTGGAACCTGCTTTAGGGTCATTGTCTAGAGATCTGGGATTAGAGCAGCATCTCTGAGCTATATAGTACTTTGACTTTCTAACGTGTGTGGTATCCAAGTAAATATAGGTAGGAATAATGTGTCTGGTACACATGCATACTCCAGAAATAAACCACTGGCGTAATCTAACTCTTATTTATCTTAGATGAATGTATTACACCACCATTACCCTGTTCATGTAGGGTAACTGGTACTGATGAACAAGCCCACCAATTTAGAATGAAGTTACCAGATTCTCAACTTTCCTGAAAAAGTCTTGCTTATCCTCAGTGCTTTCTAGGCATTATGTATTAGTGATTGTTCTTTGAAAAGCATTGCATTTTAGAAATTTACACCATGTCTCTTTGCTGGGAGTGCCATGTTGCTGTCACAAGTGCACAAGCATGGCTGGTTTAGGTATTATCACATCTTTGCTCACTATAAGCAAACAGCAGTTGCATGCTTCATTGCCAAAATGTAAAGACAAATTGTATGGGAGAGTCGCCTACTTCAGCCAACTGGAGCAGGAGTGAGAGAACACAGAAAGAGTCCTGGACTCTCCTGATAGGGCTAAAAGTTATCTTGATACTTTTTCAAGAAGATGAAAACCCAAAGGCCAACTAACCTATCCCCAGTGACCCACCATCTACCTGGATGTCAGGAAAGCCAAATGCATCAGCTTTATGCAGGCTTCCATAACACCTCTCGCAGTACCATATTTATTGGGTCAGGGCCTAAGAACTAAGGCCAGTAATTAAGAGGTGCAATCCGTACCTAGGTACATAAACAACTAAATCTGATGATTGCTAAGACACGAGAAAGCTGGGTTTTTTCCTAGAAGTTTGAAAACATGGAGCAAGGGTAACTCTCACTGTGAAGCTGTAGGAATTGTTAGAGGGAGAAGGGAATTTGTTGTGGTTTATTTTAAACAGGTAAAGTTAGTTACACTCATATTATATCACAAGCGCCAAAAGGCCTACAGGATATGACATATGAGGTTTTTTTAGCCTCTAAGACTAACTAAGTATGTAAGTAAATCTAAATAAACACGACCAATCCATAATCAGGCATTTTAAAAAAGTTTAAAATAACATTTATTTAGTTGCTTAACTAAGGATTTAGGGAGCCTCCAGGTTTAGCCTGTGTGTTTCATGTATTTCTTAACACTATGTATACTTGGCAGCACCCCATAATTTTATAAAAATGCAGGTAATAATTCATGGTGATCAAGCTGTGTTTATTCCCATGAGCAAGTGTTGTTTCTCTTTCCCCTGGCTAAAATGAATGCAGAGCTCTAAGACTTCTAAAAGGTGCTAACAACTTTCACCTGGAAAAGAGGCCTCATTCAGGGAGAGCAACAAGTTCGGTGATCAGCAGGCAAACATAAAGTTGTTAATGTGAATATCTCGGGGCTAACTGAATCTAGGTCATAAGTAATGCCTAGGTTCACAAAGAAAGTTAAGCAGAGCAGAAAGAGGCCAATTACCTTTTCAGAACTTGATGGGTCAGCCCAGGGCATTTTCTGTGCACGCGCCAAGGTCCACCCTCTCATCTCCCCTTTCCATCCCAGAAGGAGTACAAAGGCAGCTCTGCAGAAATGCTGCACAAGTCTGCCACTTTCAGTTGCTGCCTATGTACAGGCAGGAATGCCCCTGGTAAGCTCTGAAACCCTTACATAGAACCAGACTATATATATGCTGCAAAGGGAGGATCTGGTCTACGCATAGCAAACTAGCTCTCAGGCTTTCTTTCCACATTGCTGGCTGAAGCTCAGAGGGCATGAGTCATCTCACTGACCTTACATGTTTTCATCTGTTTTTAAATCTCAGTGCCTACATCTAGCTTTCATGTAGGCTCTAGTTCTCCATATAGTCTCTGTAGAGACTTTATGGTCAGTGGACATAAAGCAGAATGTACCAGGGGTGATTCAGCTGAGCTATTTTAGAAATCTGTGTTCAGGTGAGATGAATTGAGCCTTAAAACACTTACTTCCCTTTTCCTGACTTTAGAGGGAGTCCACATAAGATGTCAGCTCTGAATGTCTGCCAATACAGTGCCCTGGTCCGGCTCCTGCATCTCCCCACTGCATAAACATGGGCTTGAGTAGGCTTGGACGAAGAGGGGGACCATATTTGGACCTTCCCTCTCCAGAGGACTCTGGAGGTCTGCTCAAGTCCATGTCTTACAGTATGCTTCTGGGTAAACAACATGGATGGCAAGTAACTAGAAAACTGGATCAGACCCATTGTTAATTCATGGTTTGAATATATCTGCAAGGCCTGCGAAAAAAGATTTTTGCTCTGTGCCATGAAAGTAGCCTCCTTTAGACTGCAGCTGAAAGCAAATGATAAGAGCAGGAAGAAAGCATCCTTTGGAGGGCAAATGTTACTTAAAAGGGTCGCATAACAAAAGTATTTCAGAGGTGCTGAGAAGTGGCCCCATGAAAAATGCTCTCTAATCTCAATGGGGCAGAGCCTCAGGCAACTGTAAGGACATTCAAGAAAAGGTGACTCACTTCAGTGAGGAAGGATGAGTGCTGGTCACAGATGAAGTGCTGGACCAGAACTCAAAGCTCAATGTATCACTGGCTGTGCCATGGCTCTCTTGGGTGGCCTTAGGCAAGTCAGACCACCCCTCTGTGCCCCAGTCCCTTTGTTCTGAAAAGGAAGATGAACCCTCCTTTGGGAAGCACTGTGAAGTCTGTTGACTCTGTATGACATTACGGCTCATTTGCTCCTAGTTGGCTGACTGAACTAGATATGACAAATTGGGTATTATCACATGGTCTGAAGTCCCTTTGCTAAGCTTCTTCATGATGAAAAAGTGGAACCATCAGAGCAAATGAAAGGATTACACTCAGGTCTCTGGCCAAAACTCAGAGGCAGACTCTGGATTTCATGGCTCTCTAAACTCACAAGTATTTTTACTAGTATTTTGGAAGTAAAGGGAACAGAATCAGCTGACAGGCTCCTGCTGGTCTGGATCTGTTCCAGAATCAAAGCAAGAGAACTAGGTTTGGACCTATGGAAATCTTTATCTAACCACTACCCAGGATTCAAAGCAGTTTAAATTGAGCCTGCAAATCAAAAAGAGCAAAAGAAAGCACTTTTCTCTGAATGTAATTACAGAACAAACTGATAATTGTTTCTTTGCGGTTTTAAGATGTCCTTACTGTATTCATTACCTTTCACTGGCAGAGAGATGTAACAAAGTACGAGGCTCACCTTTCTCACAGCACTTCCGATTTTGTATCCTAGTTGGGACATACCTTGGGAGGGAGGTTATTTTCCCCCATTTCTCTATACAGAAGCGCCGTAGCCCATTGCTCCCTCGGAGAGCTGCAAAGCCCTCATATGGCACACTTGATGTTCCAGTGACGAACTGCAACAACCGGAGTCTCTGCTCATTGTTAAATCTCTCTACTGCTGCCCAGAACCACCGTATTACTATGTGTCCATCATGGTAACCTAAACCAAGAAGCAAGAGACAGAAATTAAAATCACACCCTCTAAGTGAGAAGTGTAACATCGAAGTGTGTTCCCACTAGCATGGGACAGCAGATCTCCTACTGAAAAGATCCTGACCTAACAATATATCTTGTTCTTGATGAGCAGTAGGTCCCAGCCCCCATCTTGTTCTGGCTGTGGATACTATAATATTGCTAACTCATTTGAAACCCTGAAACTCAAATATATATTTGAGGTACACTGGCCTCTCACAAATCCCTTGGGAAGAACTGGGGTTACCTGCATGAGATATAAAAGACCAATTGCAATATACCACACAGTCCTAATGACTTAACAATTTCTCATTCCCAAATAAATTCTCTTCTGGATTGCAATAGTATTCAATGTATGGAGAGGAGTTTGCAGCCACAAGCTCTTCCTCGGCAAACTTCCCACCTGAGGGGCTCTGTGCCTTGGTTTGTGCTAATGAAAGCCAGCATAAACCCAGGCTAAATCTGTTTCAATAGCTAAAAAGAAAAAAGTAGGAGGAGAGTAACTTCAGGGACCAGCTGCGCTTGTGGTAAGCTGCGTATTTCAAGGTAACACAAAGGCTGGGCAGAGAGCAGCGAAGACTTAAATCTTGCATTTCAGGGGAGGATATGTGAACCTCAGGGACTTTCCTTTTGTAGTGCAGAACTGGTGGATTTCACATTTATCCATCATCCAAGACAGCCTAGATAAATCATGCTCGGCATTTAAAGCAAAACCAGGCCAAGCAAGATCTGTATGTTGTTGAAGTGTAATGGGGAACTGTGAAATTCAGCTATTGAATTCAGCTCCCTACTGAAGCCAAGAGGACTTGTGATACTACTTTCAGTGAGGCTGGTAGTTCATTCACAGTTATCTGAGTGAGTAACTTTTAGATCTAATACTGCAAATCCTTTTCAGTCCTTAATAGTCAGAACTCCTGTTATGTCAGTAGGAACTGTGTGGGTAAAATCTAGACAGAAGTAGCAGAAGCAATTTCAGCATTATTACATCTGTTGACCCAAACCTGAGATCTTACTTATTTCGTGAGTTATTATTCACAAAAACTTCCAAAACAAAATAGGGCATTTCCCTCAGGAAAGACAGGAGGAAAAGATGGACCAAGTCTTTCATGTTTTAGACCAAAACCAGTCAAGATACTACTAAGCATCAGCAGGCAGTTTACCTCCACGATATTCTGTGTTGTTACGCCAGTCATTGAGATCTATTTCTGCTGTGCCGGCTATAACCAGCTCCAGTTCTCTGGCATCAAAAACAGAGACAAGCCTGGAGTCTACAACCTGGAACAAAAACCACTTGTAAGCACAGTTTCAGACTGGAAATAAAGCAGATGCAATGTCTCGTAAACCTATGGCTCTGGTGACCAGCTCTTTATTCTGATGAACTCTGCATGCTGACAGCTAATTTCCACTCCTCCACTGATCAATCTGTGCTCTTCTTCAGGGAGTCTCCTGACGTTTTGAGTTGCAAACAATGATGACACATGGGATTTGACCAGAATGAAACAATACAAGTAACGGGACATAATCTGTGCAGAACATTCTTCATTGTTACATTCATTCTGACAAGTGATTTTGACAGTCAAACAAAGACTGGATTGGTAATATGGACAATTTTTTGGTTTTTTTTTTTTTGCATTGGAATTTGATTACAATTGCGTAGGCGTGCCCTCGGGTCTTCATCCACTGACGATGCAGCTGAGGTTCACTTTCTTCATTATGTGAAACCAAAAGCTTTAACAGCCTGCAGTATTCCCAGGGAGAAAAAGCTAGCAAACCATATGCACAGTATAGTAAACTGCATGGAGTCACTTAGCCAACCCCCTTCTACAGTAAAGGGCTGACCAAGTCTATTCAGCTACAAAGCCACCCTCACTGGCTTCCACTGCCAGTAAATGTCAGTGCACAACTGCTTGGAGCCATCAGTTTTCAGTATTATTCTGTGTATCTATTATCTGCTGTTTCATTTTCCAGGGTTGCCATTCTTTCAGTTTATTTTCCTCTGTGAGATAGCCCTCAGCTTTTACTTATATTATGCAGCTGCCAGGGCAAGATACATGTTTGAATATGATTAGTAAGGGGCAAGAATAGGTGACTACGTGTGTGGGTCAGAAAAGCCACAGGTTTTCATCCAGTCTTTGGCAGTCCTTATAGCAGCTCTGCCAGAAGGATGTTCTCAGTTCCAGGTCTTCAGCAAAGATAAATTAGCAAAATCCAGGAACAACAATGGAGCAGCATCCATGAACACCAGCAAGATAATAGCTGACTGTATCCTAGGTCCAACTTCATTGGAATGAGTCCCTAAAGATTCAGTCACACCAGCTGCTCACTGAAGTGTACAATTCTTCACAATCTTCTTTTGTATCACAGCAGGGGAAAACAAAATTTGCAAATGCCTACTTCTTTTACTATGTGAATGGAAAGCAGTATCTTTCTTAACTCTTGATCACCATGCTTTATCGTACTCAGAATACACCTTTCTTTCCTTTCTCTCTTAATGCTAAACATGCTATATTCAAGGTCTCTATCTCTACAGATCCAGGCACTCCAATTCCTTGCCATCTATGTCTGTGTAGCTATTTCCTAGGGTACCAATGAAGCATAGTTTAACCATGGGGTCACCTCATTCAGATGAGGAATGGAAGACTGTGGGAGCATCGTTCTGTTACTTACTTCGTAGAAGCCACGGACCAGGGCCTCTGTTTGCTGAACCACTCCTCGTTCCACTCGCCACTTAACCATTCTCTCGATGTACTCTTTTTTGTTCTTTTCTGTCACTGCTGTATTTGCCCCTCCAGATTTCAACTCTCTCTCTGTCACCTACAGAACAAAGATAAATAGCGGTGTAGCAACGTATGGATCGCATTGTGTTTCAAATTTAAATTGTACTTTGAAAATGTAAGTGAAAAATGTAACAAGTCATATTTCTAGTTCTGGCCTCCTCACCTCTTGTCCATTTGCTGTAGAACACATAGAAACAAAAAGGAATATGAGGGACATCCCCTCAGCCCTAGCCCTAGCCTTATCCCCAGCTGAAACTAGACTGACCTTTAGGTTACTCCAAACTGTACCAGCAAAGACTGATTTGGAAAGCACCATCCATAAGCCATGTACAATGTGCCACTGCGTGCCATCTTTTCATCCTTTGCTCTTTTCCTGCTGCCCAGGAGCTGCAGAGAGGCTGACAACCATACCAGCTTGCTACTTGCTGCTTGCTGTAGATTATCCAAGCAACAGTATGGGAAACAACAGGATGGAGAGGCAATCACAGTACTGGAACAGGCAGACTGTTTCACCAACTGGAAGGGATATCTACTTGTTTCTTAGGCCACAAGTGTTACCATTCACCAAGTGCTAATAAAAGTGTTTACTCAGAAATGCCAATAGTCAAATAAATTATCACAAAATGAATACTCCTGATACACTATCTAAACAAGACCTGTACAGCACCCTGTACAGATGACAAATATAGTGGGATTGAGTTTTGTATCACCCATCCAAACCTGAGAATTGTTTGTACTGTAAATAATTTTTTTACCCAAGAGCTACTGCATTTCATTGCATTTTAATGGTTAATTTAGTTGGCTTGGGTTACTAAGGCTTAAGATTGAGAAGCGATTTAAGGAATCAATCTAGATTCTACCTGGCAAGCACATACTCCTTCTCACATGTGACGGAAAATAATATTTATCTTGCAATTATTTTCACATTCAATCTAGTGGATTTAAAAGGAAGAATGTTTTGCTCTCCTCTTCAGTTTTCTGCTGCTGTTAACAATGATGTCTAGCACAGATAGTAAATGAGATGCAGGAATACATATTCATTATTTGTATTATTTACATATTATTTATATTATTATCTATTAGCCCAACAGACAGCACACAGCATATATAGTATTTAGGTCACTTTGCTTGAGGGACCTGTTGTAACATGAATTATGGAAACACTGAATGAGTCATCTAATCTGTAGCTTTGTTGAGAAACAGTGACAACAAGTAAGGTTGGATGTAATGAGTTAGGAATTCTTAGCTGGTTCAGGTTAAATTCCCAAATATAAATCATTGCACCGACATTATGCAAGCAATGCTGCATCATCTAGAGGGTAAGACTCTGACCCAGCTGCCATGCTGTATCCTTCAAGACTGTATGGCATTAAGATGTATCTGTCAAAACCAAAGACTAAACATTGTCTAGCTTTAAGCACAACCATAAATCCAGATGTTCTAAAACTCCTGCAAGACTTCCCACAAACACGTAGACAGGCTGGTGATTTCTTCAATTTCTCATTATCCATATAATTTCAAATACAACTAGTTATCTAGAATTGGAGATGGGCAATCAGTAACAATGTGTCCCTATTTTTTCTTTCTTGTTCATAGAGGCATTAGACACAGCTGTGAGCTTTAGTTCAGAATTAGGTTTCAGAGTAGCAAGGAGACATTTCAACCAGTCTAGCCCATTCCTTTTACCTGACTGGAGCAATTGCCAGGACTCAGAGACAGGCTGTATTCACATATAGAGCTTGGAGACAGGCCTGGAAGAACACTTTCTACTGGGTAAAAGCATGAGAAAATACTTCGGGTCACAAGCAACTGACACCTCTCTCTGTCTTATAAGTGAAATTCTCAAATTGGCATCGAGTTCCCACCAGTAAAAATGTGTAATGCTTGTTTTGACATCGTATCTTTGTTACAGTAGTGCTCCAGGCTCCAGTATGCAAGAAGGCTAGAACTCCTCAGTAGTAAATTCTAATAAAAAAGGTACCAAGAAAGAGGATTTGGCCCAAAAGGCTTAAATGCTAAAAACACATCGGAGATGAGACAAGAAAGAAAAAATGAAAGTAGTAGTGACTGCTTCATAATAAAGTCATTGTGGAAGCAGGACAAAAGCGCTGTAACCCATCTACCACACAGCTTCTCAAAGAAACACTATTTCTTGTTTCCCTTACCCAACTCTTGAAATCCAGCTTCCCAAATATTAGCAGAGCTCCCACTGTGATCTACACTTGCACATGTATCCAGCAAAGCAATGCTCAGATGGCATTTAAGTGGTCAGATACTCTTGGCATGCAAGAATTTCCAACTGGGATCCATCTGTGAGCATAAAACATGACTGCGATTTCTTTGTTATTTTGCTGTCAGCACTTAGCAAATTTCAGAAAGGGGAAAATCTCACTTTCACTTAGGACTCTTGGATTCTGACAGTCGTAATTCATAGCGACAATCATTTTTTTTCCCTATCACTAGATCTAGCAAGGTTAGTGTCTAGTACATATGAAATAAAGTACTAGACATGCGAACTTGCATCAAAATCTGGCTTTTAGTGTTCTTTTACTTTCAGATCACAGTATCTACAACAGATTGTGATTTTTCTCAGTTCTCTTTGGAGCCATCTCTTATCTTCCACAACAGACTCCTATGTAATTGTCTAGCTCTTTTCTTTGGGGAGAGCATAACAAGTAATTAGCGTGCCAAATGTTACCTTCAGATGCATCAGGGCAATTCAGGCTGAGATTCTTATTCAACTTTGTAGTCTTCCAGTGTAAATACAAATTTGTCTCATCTGTCTTTGTGAATATGTCTGTACATTTCTGTCTGTCTTTGTGTATTAGTCTTATATAGCCATACCTTCCAGGGAAATCACTGTACTGTCAATTGAATGTCATGCAAGCTCTCAGCTCAAAGCCCATGAAAACCCCCTGCATTTAAGTCTGTGGAAAAACAGCGTTATCATTCCTACAGAGACTTCTTACGTCAGTTCTTCTGCCCCATCCTTTTCATTTCATCCACCCTTGACTCTGGTCAGCCTTCATGACCTTGTACTATAAGCAGACTAAATTCAGTTTTGAAAATATCCCCCGATGTCTTGCTTGCTTTCTGTTACTTTCAAGCTTATAGCTGAGCAGCCCTTTTACTCTAAGGGCCAGAATTCCTCCCCTCAGAAACTAGCCTTGACTTTCCCCTAGCTTGCAGACTAGCTTAGCTCTGTGCAAACTCCTCCTGTCAACTTTCTTTTCAAGGGCTGAGAGCCACTCTCTGTATATTCCACTGGATCTCTCTGCTCCCTTTGACACTGTGTGGCTGCTCCTTACACAAGTTAACTTCCACCCCTTGAGCTTCTGCAGTACTTGGTGAGCTTGGTTCTTCAGCCTCTCAAGTTTTCAGTATCTCCTTAGAGGTCCTTAATCTTGGTCTGAATATTGCTTTGGGTCCCTTCAAGGCTTTCTGAAGACAGTTATAATCTAGCAAGGGTTACAACAGCAAAGAGCACCAAGGCTTCAATGCAAGCCAAAGAATCCCACAGGAGACACTTGTTCTGGTTGCCAGTCTGCACTTAAGCCAGGATTGCACCCTATTTCAGGCTATAGTTATCCAGATGAGCTAGGTTAAAGAGAATTGTCTGACTAAGGTAGAGTTGAGTGGTAGAAAGCATAATAAATGGATGTACATACCAAGTTGTTAAGTAGGTGCAAGGTAAGTAAGTGACACAGAACCTAACAGGGAGGTATCAGACAAAATAATGGTGAGAACTGCCAGGTCTTACACCACCTGCCAAATGTTTTTTCTTCCCTCCTAGCCCCTCATCCTTTCAGTCACATCAGCTTTAAGTTACATTGCTCGCATTCACCAAATGCCACATCTGTGTGAACTACACCCTGGAGAGAAGAGCTGCACTCCACTTCAGAGAATTCCTCATGCTCATCAGTGTGTGGCTCAATAGGCCTGTAGGGGGGCTGGTATTTTATATTATACACCCTAAGAATAAACATCTGCATTGAAACAGGTGGCCTGAAAGAAACAGAAGGTAGGAGAAGAAAATGTTATTGAAAGGCTAAAGGATCTGTTCTGACAGAAAGATGTTCATCATGCTCAACTTTGTCAGCTTCAGATTTGCTTTTCAGATGTTTTGCATAGCTGTGCTCACCTGTCCAAACACCTCCTCATTCACTGTGAAGGTGAGATCCAGGATATCTGTGATGTTATTATCCTTCATCCACTGCAAGCTCTGATGGAACTCTTCATCCAGGTACTCTAAGTCACTTAAATCACATGGCCTGATTGCGAGGCAAGAAAAAAGAAAAAGGTCCATGACTACTGGCAGGATGTCTTACTACTAAGAATGTGAACAAATTTATGCTGAAGAGCCAACATAAAGCTGGTGTTTGTTTGGTTTTGTTAACATCAAAGCCTGTTACACAGACCCTCTTAAAGCAGTTCCACAACTGTCTGCTTTGCATGGCTGGGCTCAAGGCCAAATCTGTTGGCTGCCTGCGCTACTTGCTGTCAGCAGGCACCCCTGGGGCTTGATTTTACATGAATCTTCAGGATGCCCTGCACTTCAGAGCACATGCTTACCTTCAGTCTGGATGGGCCCCACCATGCTGTGCCTGGCTGCTTCCATGGATCTACCATCCTCGAGGTGAGCACAGAAGACTGACATAAGGCAGACCAGGCAGCCTAAACTTCTGCTAATAAGGAGCTGGCCTTGTTTGTTGAAGGGGTGGGTGGATGTTATGAGCAGTCTGGTTGCAAACCCCCTAAAGGGGCAATAAGGATGCAGGGAGCACTCTTGGTTTCAGGCTACTTCCAGACTAGCTCAGATACAATACAGATATGAGTGTTCCGACGCCAGCAATGCTCATTGTTAAAAAAAAATTTAATTAAATACACGTGAAAGAACTCTAAGGACTGTTAAGACAAATACCTTCGCTGATTTGGAATCATCTTAATTGATAAACTATTTCAGCTAAGCTTTATTCCGCTCTTTGTCATTTAATTGCAGTCTTGACTTACTACTTACGGCTTTTCTTATTGCTGCAAATTTTATGTACCTTGTCTTACTGCAGTCTGTTAATTAGAGGGACAGATTGTCAATTAAAGTTAACCTTATAAACTTGACATTGAAACTAATATATTACTGGTAGCTTCTGCTTGCTAATATAAAAGACAGTAGAAGAAACATTCACTGTTTACACCTACATTAGCATTCCTAATTAACCCAAGTTGTGTTTTAGAATGAAAACCTACTCCACCAGTGAGGCATGAGAAATTAAGTATTTTTCTTAATATGACCTCCCTCTTTTTTTTGTTATTTTGTTTCATTCCATCAAAGATGCTTTTCAGTCTTCTACATAGTTGAAGTTTGATAACTTTTAATCAGTAGTAAACTCTGGAATTATGGGTCAGTACTTTTAAATATGTGTTCCTAAATATCATACTTATTATGCATTTTTATGAAAATAGTCAGTATTGATGGAAGGCAAGCTCTTGAAAAGAGTAAAGAAAAATTAAAACACATTCGTTTTCTATCACAGACCAAGCAACTAACAGTGGGAAGAATGTGAAGGTCAGAGTGCTCGAAGCAGCTCCAAAAGGATCTGCGTCTCTGTTAGGACTCATTGCGGGATCACTGTTTCTGCATGGTTTCTGCATGGTTGCATGCTTATACTTACAGCCTTAGTAGTGCTTTGTAGAATGGCCTTGTGAAGAAAGCATCAAGGAGGTACTGATGAATGAGAGCAAGGCCAAGAATACGACCGCTGAACCTGAACCTGGGATATAAAAATGCAGTGTAAATGAAGTGTAACTCAAGACGTTCAGCACAGAAGCTTACACAGGTAGCAACTGTTTTTTTGTTTCTGACTTAGTTTCTTACATTTATTCATTTATTTCTTTTTTTTCTGAGCAGATACCCAACACCACCCCTCCCACCTCTGATCAATAATGGATCTCTCTCGATCTGTCTCCTACAGTACCCATACGTGCAGCTGGCATGTTATATACTCTCCTGTGCCAAACCAATAAACACTGAAGACTCACGTTCTGTGATCTTTAATTGAACGTTCTGATACAGAGTGACTCCATCAGACACAACATTCAGCCAGTGAAATACTGTAATACTCCACCTCAGCAGAAAACATACTATCAAAGCAGCTGCAAAGGATATTTGGTGACTCAGTATATCCAGTTTCCGACTGGTTACAACCCCTTCCAAGGTGGGTCTTTAAAGTACTTCTAAAGGTAGCGAGTTGACTTTATGGGGGAAACTCAAGTTCAAGTAAGTTAACTGTCATGACCAAGGACACATATTAAAATCAGTATCTAAAGCTCAGGCAAGTTGTCCCCAGACCACTTTCTTAATGGTGACGCTCAGCTGTCTTGAGTATTTACATACTCTTGCATTTGTTTCTGTTTTCTAAGAACAATCTCTAGTCCTGCTCCAAGTACACTCAGCTAGTGCCCTGCCCATTACGATCTGTGACTTGTGATGATAAGCTGTTAAATTTTTCTTTCTATGATTTCTTCCATGACTTATTACTCTTCCATCAAATCTGGTTTTAAATCAGTAATCTCAGACAGAAAAACCAGAAATGCTGTGAGTCCAGGTGAGTTTGTTTTTTGTAAAAACAACCCCCATCACCCATCCAACACTTGCTTATTTGTAAAAAAGGAAAAGAAAAAACCCCAACATCCCAAATCTGAGCACTCCAAGCCTGAGCTGACTGACATCATAGTAAAGTTTTATTGCACAAAAAATGAAAAACAGATCAAAAAGCCAAGAAACCATTCCTTCCACTACAGGAACCAGTGCAAAGACCCCTCCTGCCCATGAATGAAATGTGAGTCTCACTATAATAAAAGCAGCGCAGAATATGTGTTCAGTCAACTTTATGCTCATGGGACAGAACAACAAGTGCTTAGTATGTCAAATGGGGCGCAAAATAGCATGCTGTGGGCCCAATTAGCATTTACATCACCACAGGAGCTGCCTCCGGGTCCCTTGCATCCAAGAAAGGTGCTTATGATATGCAGCTGACTGGTAACAGAAAAGTGATTATATTCCCCCCTTACAGCTGTTTCCACAGCAGCAACAAAAGGCAGCTGTTGGGTCTAGTTAGGACCTGCTTCGCTTCACTTGTGCTCCGGTGCAATGTTTCCAGCAAAAAGCAATGAAGAGAGGGGGAGCTGACACAATGAAAGCACAGTGGAAGCCAGACAGTTCAAATCCCAGAAATGCTGAGCCTGTAATCCATCAGTTTTATAGCACCTTCAGGATCTATAATCAAGTCCGTTTGTCCTAAATAACGCATGTCGTCCTTTTTGGTCTTGTTCTTCACCACCGTCATCCACCCCGATACATTTTGAAAGCGAACACTGACTGAAAATACTACGAGCACTGGGTGTTCCTCGTAATGTTCACCCCATGACTATTTGTGCAGGGCTGGCCAGGCAGGAGCCATTTGGAATAAAGTAAAGCTGCAAGTAAATTGCCAAGAAAAGTCTCATGGATTTGAGAATGCTGTTTCTGCTGAGAAATTGCTTGAATGTGTGAACAGCGTCAGTTTTCTTCTTACTGCTTGTATCACTTCTGTACTTCTGCACGGCTTTGAGGGCATTCACGCAAAGCTGACATGAAAGC
The DNA here is from genome assembly GCF_929443795.1 of Astur gentilis. NCBI lineage: Eukaryota > Metazoa > Chordata > Aves > Accipitriformes > Accipitridae > Astur > Astur gentilis. The sequence continues at coordinate 5,583,551 of NC_064893.1, read as the reverse complement.
ATAGTGCACCTCGATCAAGGTGTTTACAATCACCAGCTCATGTTATGGTAGCCATTAATGTTTAATTTGAATCAGTGCCTTATGACAGAACTGTATCAAACCATCCAAAGGCCATAGGCAGCATTTCTGTGTAAAAGGACTAAGTCTGGCACATCAGCCCGAGCAAACGTGGGCAGAGCAACTCTAGGTTGTGTGGTCCATCAGTCTGGCCTTGCACTTGCAGCCCTCTGGGACACAGCCAGTGGCCTGACTGCAGTTCCACAGTCCAAGTCCTTGCAATGGTACTGTGTAGGAAAACAAGTCCAGTACTAACGGGCCTGGATAAAGGAGATGAAGTAATTAACAAGATGTTGCCACTCCTGGTGCCTCTCAATACAATGGATAAAAAAGCTATGTTGCAGACTGTATTTCTTGGCAGCTCTGTATCACCTCAGCAGACACAGTGCTTTGTGGCCAAATCATGTGAGTTTTCCAGCCCACAAACCCTTCCTCCCCTGCACACAGCTTTGCTATCTCTGCAGAAGATGACTATACCTGACCCTGATCTGAAGAGTGGTGTAAGAGAAGGTCCTCTGGCCCCTTGTCCATTCTGCGACAGGGCCTGGGAGCCGTGGTCCAGCAGTGCACTGACAAACACTGACCACAGTAAGTCAACCGTCACCTATCAAAAGGGAGGTGTTTGCTACTGTCCTCAGAGAACAACTACACAGTCTATCTGCGCACGTGTCCATACAGTCCATCAAACTGCCACCATGATCAGCCCAGCACAATAGTCCCACTTAAAATATATCAAAACTTACAAAAAAGGAACAAGAAACAAATTGGTCTCCTTACAAAAGACAGTTAAAACAAAACCAGACTTTTGTGTTTATTTCTTCCTGAAAGATTTAGAGCACGGGTGAGAGTCAGAAGTGGGTGAGACAGTCCCTTCAGAAAAACAGGTTTTCTTGACAGAATAAGCAGCACAAAGGTAAATCCTGGCTGGAGGGCACATACCTTCCTTAAATCTGACTTACATTTACCTTTCCAAGGAAGTGTAAAATCCTTGTTTGATTTTATTCTAGCAGGAAAGATAGCTTAGGAGAGGTGGGGAGTGCGAGGTCTTGCTCTGGTCCTTTCTTTCAACACCCTTGCCTTTCAGAGACAATGATTGAGTCTGAGTAACGTGCTCTGGCAGACAGGGGAAAGGCAGGAGGGAGTTAATGAACAGGAAATGGTGGAACGAAAGACGGAATTAATGAGCAGGAGAGCTGCTCTGGTTTGACTGCCTATTGACACTGTTCGTCCACTCAAAAAGGACATTGTGCACACCTGCTTTCTGGCTTTTAACAACACTACACTTTGACCCATTTGCAGGAGTTTCCACACTACCCAGCTAACTCCCTTCCCTTCTGGAGGCTGCAGGTGCCCCTGAAAGTCTGTTTTCACAACAGCCTGTTGCAAAATAACAGGCTCGTTCTCCTCAGTGGGACACTGCATGCTTACTGCATGTCTGTGTACACAGGGAGAGACAAATCCATATGCTGTAGCAGCGACTAAGCAATAAATTTTCCTCCAATTGCAGGTGAGTCACAGGAAATTTAATCTACTCTGGTCCTTATCACAGAGCAGCAAAGTAAGGCAGGACCCATAATGACCGCTTGTTACAGGACTCTCTCTTAACTGGTTGAGTGAACGCAGCTCTACTTGGTATGACAGTCCTTCCTTGGAATCAGATGGAGAATGATGTACCTCGACAAAATTGTAATACAAGTGTACAGGGGAAGAATGGTTTTTATCATTCTATAGGGGATGCTTTGGTAACTGTGCCTTGCGGGCTAAATTGGCTATGGTATGAGAAACCTTACATCCTAAATAGAGGAAGCACCTGGTGGGATTAAAAAGACTGAAAATCTCGCAAACCTTATCTCACTCAAACACATCAGCTGGGTTTAGGGGTGCTATTCTTGATGCGGTAGCTTGTGAAAAAATATTCAAAGAAGGGCTCAAGAGAGATGAATATAATTCACATCAAATTTGAAAATATCATTTTCCTTTCATGAGACTACTGAAAACTTGCTTTCGTCTGTAAGACAAAATTACACGTTCTGTTGCACCAGTTTTAAAGCTTCTGACTGTTTAATCGTGCAGATGAACTTTTGGCTACCTGAAAGACAAGCTGAACAAATGAGGCTGCACTGCAGTACAGGATTTCTGCCCTTGGCAGCTCTTCTAAGGGAGAATGATATTTGGCAGGTGGATGCAGCTGGAGAGTCTATTAGCCCTTCCACAGTGGGAGAGATTGGACCTCATCTCAACGTTGCAAAGAGATACCAGAGAATCTATAAAGAGGAAAGTATTTAGAAGGGCCCAGTCATGGGCAACGCTTCACCCTGAACATGCATCTCACTAGACAACAGAGAATTCAGTCATGAAACCCAAATTTGTAGGAAACCAGGCATCATGGGTTCAACAGGTTGTGGTACAGCTTGTTTAAAAGGACAGTTAAAACCTCCATTGTTATGAAGACACTCCCGAGTATCCTGAAGGCCAGAAACTACCGATTAAAGGAACAAAAAATTCATTCTTATAGCCTAAAATATTGTGATTTGCAATCTCATGAGTGGGGGGAGTGGGGGGGAGTGGACAGGACAACACACAGGGGAAAACGTACTGATTCATGATTTCTAAATTTTGGTGGAATCACCAGCACTAGCACTTCTTAAATGAAGAACAATTTTTATTTTTTTTTAATGTAAGAAAGTTCTAAGAATGTGTGTTTTGCAAAAAAGCTGACCAGATGGTTACAGCAACTCTGCCTGGCCTCATACACTACGAATTTTAAGCAAAACTGGCAGCGTGTCAGGCATATGCACCAGAGGTGTGTGCCTATATGCTAGTAGCACATATCCTTGTGTTGGATCAGCGCAGGACATAACCAACGCGTCCTGTAATGATCTACAGAGCAATAACCTAGCAGGAGATCAGATCATCTTCACATAAGCTTGGCAGTAGACCAAATCAACACCTCTATCAGCCTTTATTAACAAATACCTTTTTTTAGTTTGGTGTGCATATTTAACCCCTACTCACATAAATGACAGAACATTTGAATGGACTAATGTGATGACGTGAAGTAATCTATTGTCAGAAAGGTTAGCCATGCAGGCTGGGATAGCTAACGCTGTTCGGTTTATCTGACTTGCATCTGCAAACTTTGCAGACCGCCTCTTTGCCACCGTGTCATTTGGTGTTGTGGCAAACTTGCTATGCACATCTGCAGGCTCAGAGGTTGACACTGTGGCATTCCTGCATGATGCCTCTTCAGTTCAGGAATCCGATGAGCTCATGTGTCATTAACATGAAAGGAATGGCTCTTACAAAGGCCAGGAGACAGAAGTCCACAAAGTCTCAGCGCATTAAAGAGAAAAGGTAAAATAATTGCTAAATTAGTCGTGGAGGAGAATTCCAATATAAGGAGCAAGAAGGTTATTTTTGGCTCTTTTTCTTTTCTTATATCCATCTCTACTATGAAGAATTCTCAGAGAAACAAAGATACAATGTTGGGTCGCCTATGTGCTGCATCTTCCAATGTTGCGCTCAGCACTTATCCCACCTATTCTCTATCTAACCACACTGGCATCCCACCTGAGAACTTACTCTGGATCCCCACACACTTCTTCTGAAGGAATGGTAATGACCCACGCGACCAATTTTTGTTGTTTTCTTTTAAATCTCCTTTGAGTTCTGTTCTAAATACTGAAATGCATCTTCTCTTATATATGGTCAAAATTAATTCCAGGTTTTCAGACAGTTACTGAGTTTTTAAGTGGAATCTCCATACTTCCTCGCTTTGAAACCATAGAAACTTCTGTCAGTTAAGCTTCATTTTCAGTCCATTTTCCAAATTAAAACTGAAAGGAAACATTTAGGAGTGCTGACATGGAGCAACTGTTTGTGCAGAATTCCAGGCTGGAAACTGCTGGATGTTAAATAGTTATAGTCTACAGGGATTTATCCCTGCAGCCCCTGCAAATGTTATTGGGACTTAATAGAGGATACAGTCTACTCAGAGCCAAGGCATTTTGTTCAGGCATCAAAAGATGAAGAAGGATAGTCCATGAGTCCCTCTTTGATAATACTCTGCCTGCTTGCTATTCCTATAAAACATATGAGATTTAATTATATTTTAAAGGAAATTTGTAACACTCATTTAAGAAAGCACTAGCCTTTCTTAAGTAGCCCCAGTTGTAAGGTGTATGGAAAGTAGAACAATCCAGCAAGCCTGCTTGCAGATTGTCATAAAATACAAAAAGGGTGTTCAGAGATGTGTGAAATATATGTGGATCACCCAAGAACTGAAATTAAACAAAACAAAACAAAACAAAAGGGATGAAAACTGATTTTCAGAGAGAAAGCAACCTGGTACAACTAAACTTCCATTAGGCTTCAAATCCCGAACTGGTAATTCTCCTCAGGTGAAGATCTACAGGAGTGAGCCTTCTCTTGCCAGCCCTCCTTTAGATGTTTTTACTTTTGCTGGGCACCTGTGTTTCAGATGATGAATATGTTTATGTGAGTCAAACTCTCAGTTTATTGCTAAATTGCGCATAAATTTTCTGCTGCAAAAGGTCAGTACAATACTGACACTCCAATAAGTGCTTGCCCTACTTTTAATTTCTGGATTCACCTGCAAATGGAACACAACATTTCTGTTTCCCAGTACTAAAGAGTAACCACATGAAAATGAACTAGTGCCTACACACATCCTTCTAAATCTCTGGAGCTCATGTACCCTGAATTAGCAACTAAACCTCAAACCATTCCTGAAGCTTAATTTACCAGTAGCTGAAAAAGAATGAGATAATGCAAACCTTACTACTTCTTTATTTAATCTAATCAAATCCTTCAAGTCTTTCCCTTGTCCCTAACCTAGCTATGTTGCGTGTTCACTCACAGTGTCTTTTCAGCTTCCTTATATCCTGGCTATAGCCACCACAGAAGAACTGTCAGGAAAGGTTAAAAGACTAATTGTGTCACAGAGAAAGAAGCATGATTTTATCAGGAAAGCTGCAGGCTGCTCCGCTTTACCCAGAAAAATGAGGGGCAAAGATCTTGTAGATAAGGGAAATTCACAGCATCCCCTCAGGTTTCTCTTCAACACAATCTATCGAACAGCTACTTTCAGGAGGACTCCTTAGTTCAAGCACACCATGGCTCCAGGTAAATGCTCACACAAACAGTTACAGCTGCATTTGCACAGCACTGCATCCAAGTTAATAAGCCCCACGCCAAGGTAGCTGCATTGGCTCCTTGCACATCAGCTGAATTGTGTCAGAAGTTATTACTGCAGATACAGAACTGAGCAAATGTGGCTCTGGGAATTCCACTGTGTAGAGTCATCGCAGGCACATCAGCCTCGGTGTCATGGGATGTCTGAGCACCAGAGACCCGGAGCACAGGAAATGGAGAATTGATTTCCAGTTCTGTCTTTAAACTAGTAAGGAGATTAACAAAGTAGACAGTCTCTCTATAACAAGAAATCTGTGCTATGTGTCATTTTACCAACAACAAAGGAGTTGCATGAATGTAGTATTTTGGAAGAGGAGAGGAGGAGTAGTGTGGCCGAGTGCTGGAGTAGCCATCTCTGCTTGCAAAGCTATCAACTTCACGGACCATAATGTACCATCATCTTCCTCTGGGAGAAGCCTGGCAAAATACGGCAGCACAAACAAGACTAAGCTTCATCAGAAACCAGGCTGCTTGCAGGATTTAGCTTCTCTTGCTGGTACAATGGATAAACCACACTGGCCTGTAAGACTGTTGGCAAAGTCTCCTCCAATTCTGCCCAGTAACTACAGAGGAGATGCAGGCTGAGGTATGAACTACTGGCTAGAAGACTACAAACTTCTACATTTTGTGATTCCCAGATCCTAGACTGTGTTTTTGACTGGCAGATCTCAAAGCAGCTTACAGAGATCAGTGCCAATATTTCATTTGACAAATGAGAAAACTTAAGTGTGAACATAAAATAACTTATTTGATGTTATCCAGAAAACAAGCGGTAGAGACAGCAATAGAATCACAGTCCTCTGAGTCCCAGCACTGTTTTAGCTGCTTAGTTTATTTACATTTTTTACTTTGCTACCTCCTATAAATGATAACATAATTTTGTGAATCAGCTCTAGTTTATGATCAGCTCCTTATGGATTAACTGTCTGATGCACGTGGGTTGTTTTTTTAAGCCAGCAAAAGAGCATTTTTATCAAGAGATTTTGATTTCTCAGTCAAACCTTTTGGAAAAGCTGGTGGTGGTGAAGTTTTATACATTGCGTGATTTATGTTTGCTTTCCATAGCTTTGCCATGTGTTGAAACAAACTAGTCAAGCTACAGGGGAAAATCCATAGATTTAGTCATCTGCCAGACAAGAAGGCCATAAAAGCACAAGCCAAATGACTGCACATTTTCCTTCAATGGCTAACTACGAACACTGAAGCCACAATAACTGACTTATTCTCAGTCAAAGGAGGCACATGCTTTCTGCTCTGTCTGGGGTATTTAAGCACAAGAGAGACTGCTCATCATAAACTCACTGGTAAGCACCCAGGAATGTTTACACCACGTGATGAAGCCTGCTGCAGATATCTTTGAGCTAACTGCAAACAGGACGTTTGCAGTGCAGAGCCATGTGGACTCACCACCCCCCGGTCCAAAAGCTGTACACTTGGGTTAGCGCTGTGCTGCAATTCAGCTACTGATCCCTGCCTCTCAGGATGAGGTTCCTCAATTGAGTAAACTCAGAAATTTGTGTGCTAGAAATCAGATATGCTATTAATTGTTTGACAGTCTATTTTAGGTCTTGTTTTGCAAATCATTGAACACCTCCATGTTTTACTAATAGCACTGCAAACTGACAGCTCTGGTCCTCTCCTGGGAGCATGAAGAATGCAGTAGACCCGGACCTTTGCTTTGCTGTTCTGAAGTTCAAGAAAATTTTTTACTTTTCCTTTATGAATCTTTCCAATACAACTAAATAATTCCAGTTTCTAGTCTGTCTTTTCCAGAATGCAAGTCATAAGTCACAATGTAAAAAGCTTCCTTCAGTCAGACATGAGATACTGAATTTACAGTTCTGTATTCTTGTTATTCAATACATTTTTTTTCATAGAGGGTGGACAGGTCAGGATTTTTCTCATCCTCCATAATTTTATTGAGATTTTGAAAAATATTCCTGTCCCAAGTTGGGGCAAACTGACAAACTTGACAGTGCCCTTCTCCCTTTAAATACATTCAGATCAGATCAATTTAAATCTTTAACCTTCCCTTTTCCTGCATTTTAATGTAAGACTAAGGTAACATACTGAAATGAAGAATAATTTTCAATGGAGAAGTGGAACGTCTAACTTTCTAAATATTCCAGGGAAAGACCTACACTAAGAGAAATACCTTTTCTACCCAAAAATACCCAAAATGAATTTGGGTGATTTACTGAAAACAATTCTGCTCCGCAAGCAGTCTTTCTTTTGATGTATGAATTGTGTTTACTAATAAAAAAGGTTAGCTCGGGAATTTCTGCACCCTGCTCTGACTTTTCTTTACCTTATCAAAGCCTGAATAAATGTAGTGAGAAATAAGGAGGGGCAAAGATGACCGAGCAATACTTCATAGTGACAGCTCAGCCTTGCCATTCCAGTGTGGCTGGAACAAGAGATATGAGGACATTCATCACTCCCTGAGAGTTTTTCACCACTACAAATAAACACATGATCACTGCCCATCCTGATGCTTCCCTACAGGCCCACATGCTCAGACACAGTGTGGATTTTACCCTTTTCTCCTCTACCACATGCAAGGTGGAGACACTATAGAGATTTTCACGTGAAGCCTCCCACCTCTGGGCAAACGTAATCCACAGTGTTGCAAAAGACTAAAGGGCCTTAAGCAAGGGAAAAAACCATAAAGATGACTTCTGTAGAAACACAACAAAACAGAACACCCCTCTTTCCCTCAAACCAAACTCTCACTATGGAAGCAGTGCTAGGCACTATGAGATTCAGAGAAGGGAAAAGGAGGAAGGACTGAGAGAGACATCTCTTCTTTCAACCCGTGTGATGTCACCATTCAGGTCCTCAAAAGAACTTGAAAAAAATCCTCCAGTAAGAGACAAAAAGTCAAGAATAAGGTAAATATAGAGCAGAACCTTTTTTTAAAAAATGGTTGCTGTCGAAGCTCAGTTAGGGAGAATGGTTTTTTTCTCCTTCAATTTGGTTTGCCATCTTCCAATTCCTCCTGACCCTTAATAAATAATTAACCAGCTGTTGAGGCAGGCTCTATGTGATATAGCCATACATCAAACTTAATAGGAAAATCAAAGTTTACTTAAGTACAGAAGGCACTGAAAGATATCACAGTACAGCAGCAAGAAGGCATTTCAGTAACATACCTTTTTCACACAGTGAAAAGGTCTTATAAAATTATTTCAGCTGCATATTTATTTTAATATCATTCTTGTCCAGAAGATTTACAATAGTGCTTGAAAATTTCTCATTCAGGCATAATTTATTTAAAATAAGATATGGCTAGTAATTAAAATTTATAGTGTAATGTAACATTAAATGCTTTGGTTTTCTGTGGTGCCTTTCATCTGAGAATTTCAAAGCAGTTCAGAGCATTAGTGTACATCAAATGGATTTCAAGTTGATTACATACTAGGAAAGCTCTTCAGATGGAAACTGAGGCAAAGAGGTAATAATCTAATTTCGAAAACAACTGAATGTTGCTGGATGCCCCACTCGGGGATGCTGTATCGGATCTGATTTCCAAGAGGATGATTTTTCAGCATTTAGCATAAACAGGCTCCTTCACGATGGCTGCAAAATTGGTCTTCTAAATTCATTCCTCCTCCAAAACACAGACCCACACAACGGGCCCATTTGAGCCCAAAACTAAACTCGGAGTTTCTGACTCCCTTAATAAAACAGGTATTGGGCCGTATGTAGGTTGCCTGCCACAACAGTTGAAAAATTAAATAAATGAGTAATTCAGGGCACATATTCCCCAGCACTACTTTCAGTCAGTGAAGAGGAGTAATGGCTGTTTGCAGACCTCCTGCTTAGATGCTGTGACTACATTTCTCCACTGTTTCTATAAAGAGCCGTGGAATGTGCCTAAATCCATTCTATGAGCTGGTCAGCCTCTGAATACAACCCATTAGGTCATGAGGCAATTTGTCACCTTCTTTAAAAACACTTCAATTGAAATAAGTCATTCTCCATGTAGCAGGACGAATGGAACTTTTTTTTCTATAGATCTGTCTCGGATGGCCCTACATTACCACACTGCAATAGCTCCAGTTCCTCCTACACATCTCTGCTAGCACTTCTCATGCTTTGAAGTATCTCCATTTTCTCCCTTCTGCCTCCCCTGAGCTTTCACAGGTCTCCCTCACATCCTCAAGCTACTGAGCAAGACGATACAGCTGGTTCGCAGCCTGCACCTGTGATGGACCGGTCAGCTCGCTCGTGCTAACTGGGCAGTTGAGAGGCCAAACAACAGATAACTGCTGAACTCACCAGCACCACCGAGGCACTCTTCTGCGTACCTATGCTTCATCCAGCCACAAGTTTCGAAAAGCTTTTAGGAAATTAGTATCTTGGAGGTGTTTACCTTCCTGTCAAATAGGTCTCAAACTGATCAGAAAACTGTCTGAGGGATAGGCAGGGCAATTGCACAAGGCACAACTTCTAAGGAAACTGGGTTAAGAAAACCCGCCAAGCTCTCTGAGGAGAAAGGACAGCTGAGGTCGCAACATTCTTGGTTCTTCTTGGGTTTATTAAAACAAAAAGTGGGAAAACCAACACCCTGCATTCTTTGGCATGCTTGAGACAGATAGTGATGGCTATGTGGTTTCTCATTTACACAAAGTAAATAAAAGGGAAGGTCAGAGTTTGGCTGGGGGTATACCCACACAGCACTGCGCAGGCAAAGGGAGCTTGCTCTACCTATGTGCCAAGCTTGCCAGAGCACGTAAAAGCAATCGAGGTAGCACCAAGCCTAAAGTAATCAGCCCTGATGGGAGGCAGCATGTATTTTCTCAGCTCAGTATTGCAGTAATCACGTCAGTTGGCTTAGAGCACAGGGAAGCAACTTTGTGTCTGCATGGAGATTGGGCACGCACAACAGGCTTGCATCTGCCTGCAGAATACGATGTAGAAATACATGCAACTTTTCTGTCTGACGCTGTTCAGTAGCACAGACTAGAATACGGGGGGTATTGGAGGGCAGAAGGAAAGGTTAACTATGGGAACTGAATGAAGAAATTCCTGCCCCAATGCAGTTCTAAATAAGCATTAAGTTAATGGAGTTCATTAGGACACTGCAGCCAGGAATCAATCTGCAGCTTCTGGGGACCTGGGCCACTGGGTCTGACTATATCATCACCTTTGTGGTCTTCAGTAGGGTTCTGCACAAAAACATTTTACTCACAAGTCTGCAACTTTCTAATAAGGTTCTGCTAAATGAATGTATTACATTTCATTTAAAGAAAAACAAACAAAACACAACAGGACTTTTCTGAGACAGATACAGAATGCTAAGTATGATGAGCAAGCTGTAAACACCTCTAAGGTAACTGTGACACTGGGGTACTGCTCTCTGGCTGCATAAATGTCACAGCAAGGTCCACAAATGCCTAACTGTTAAAAAAAAACATGCTGTCATTAATTCACTATGAAAACATAGAAAAAGATGTTTCAAGTTAGCATCCCTCAGATCTCTAAACAAATATCTGTGAATGATTTTTATCTGTCTAGGCCATCTGGTCTTCTATGCAGAGACTGAGCTTCTTTTCATATTTCTGGCTGTGGTTCTACATTTACAAACACGCGATGAACTAAAAATTCCAGATGATGTGAAATTGATTGCTGGGGCGAGCCAGATAAAAGACCAGGCAAGTGATCTGGGGACAAAGAGTCTGGTGCAGATGATCATGCCATGAGTACAGTGCTGTCTCTTGAAGAAGGGTGCATTACATTATCTTAATGGCTTATTACTGGGGGCAGGACTGCTGTGAAGGAAAAGTGGCTCAGTCAGAAGACATGAAAAAGACAACTGGATTTCCACCTGACAGCAGATTGTGAACAGTGTTTTGTGAACCGAAAAGACAACAGTACTGCCAGATTAGTGACTTCAACAGTCACCGTCAGATTAAGTACTCACAGCAGGGAGCGACGGTTCATGAGAAAACACTGAGAATTGCTTTATTCTAAGAAGTAGAACTTTTTACATGATATGACAACAGCCAAATCATAACATCTGAAATTGGTAGCCACATGAACAATGAAACAGCACAGAGATTATACTCTTCAGGTTTGGTGAAAATGATACAGAAATCATCACAGAAACAAACATTCAGTTTACCATTTTGCTTAGCTAGAGCTGAGTAGGGAAATACTATCGAAGATGATAGACAAAATAAAGACCTGAGGAAAACCAGTGTATCACAGCACGATTAGACAGATCATTTTGCTACAGAAGTGAATGAGATGCAGTGAAAAGACACCAACAACTTTCTAGACTTCTTGAAAATGTACCATGAAGAAGACAGGGAGAGTAACTGGTGACCCGCACAAAGATTTGAGACTATGCAAACTCTGGAACTAGATATTTTGTTCCCAGAATTTAGAAACACATTTCCTCCATCTATTATGCACCAGGACTTTTTTTGTCTCAGGGATGATTTACCCACCCAACCTTTTATTATTTATTTGGTTTTTTTTGTGAAAAGGAGAACTACAATATTCAATCAAACCTTGGTCATTCAAATCAGAGACAGAAACCTTTTTCACCCCATTGAAAAAGTATCTTTGTATGCCCTCTAATATTGGGCATCCTGGACCTCAGTGCTGCATGGAACTGAAAGTCAGTCTAAAATCTTTCAAAGGACTGCTAGCAGGTAGGAAAGTGAGAAGCTAATGCAGCAATGAATATTACACTGCTAACTTTGCATGAGGTTGTGATAGAAATATTTAATATTCCACACTACTCTGTCTCCCAGTATATTGAGTAAAACCTGAGAAGGATTTTTTCAGTGAGTCACCCTATTTCAGTTGCCCAAACACCTGACCAAGAGCAAAGACAAGAATATTATTTCTGGGCTAAACCATATTCTTTTCACTGCAATAATATATAGCAGCTGCCACCACATTTTGCCCATTTATTTAGAGAATACTACCTTAAGTGGGGGTGTAAAAAGTATTTTAGAAGATGTTTTCAAATATCCAGGCAAAGAGCTAGACATGTTACCTAGATCAGATAGAATGGCTCATTACTGGCATGGATTAAAAGCAGCTCTTCTGGCTGAGCTTCAGGTACATCCTGTAGCATGCAGATAAAAACACGTATCGTCAAACTTCCTAGTTCTGGAGAGATAGAATTGTGTCCTTTCAGATACAGGGGGATTTTAAATAATTTTTTTACCTTTGAAAACGTGTGATAAATTGTATTTTGTGTGTTCAGCATGCACATATGTTAACTGAAGGAAAAAGTCTTATTCATGGAAGCTTTCAGAAAAGGTGTTAAATCTCAGTTTCTCCATAAATGAGAAATATTTTCCAGTCATTATGTCTCTTTCTTAACTTGGCATACATACAACTACTCTGCACTTTGATGTGCTCATTTTGGACTCAGAATGCTGTTTGTACAAAGAGCAAGGCATGAAATAAGCCATTAACAGGGGCAGAACTGTAACTTTTAGGCCAGGGGAAGAAAAGCAGAGTATTTCTCAATTCTGCCAATATGAACAAAACTTCACATCTTTGCATTTTGTTGTATTTACCTCAAACTCGCCACTGTTCGCTTAAGGAAGAGAAAATATAAAATAATTTTGAGGCCTTTTTTTTTTTTTTTTTAGCCCTTTTTCCTAATATAGCCGTGTCTGGATAGGTCTTTTATAATTGCTATCCAGAAAAAAATGTGAAGGGTAGATTCCACAAAAATGATAAGCTCCACAGCACCAAAAGGCATACAGTTCAACAAATCTGCAAATCTAAACCAATTGTGGTTGTGTGGTTTTCATGACTGGTATCAAACGTCAAGCTTTGAAAAGACTATGAATATTAATTATCTGTGACCCTGAGACTCTCAAAACTGATTCATCCATCTGCGTTAACTGATGTCTCATAACAGATTTGGGAACAGGAAAATAACCTTTATTTCTTGCATGTTAGAGGGAGGAGGCTCTGTTGGAATCATATCAATAAGTAAATCTGAGATTAGCACTGACTTTGATGAGAACAACGTTGGAGAAAGACTGAGAACTTCAGAAAATTCCATTCCTCATGAAAAAATAATGACAAGAAAGTTAGTACAGTGACCTCAGAGAAGTTAGCCTATAAAGCCTTTATGGGAAAATTGTACTCTTGAGTTTTAAAAAGCATGGTCCAAACCCTATCTTAGCTGGTTGCACAGACTTCTGAATACAGTACTCCAGAGTTACACATGAATAGCTGAGATCAGTCAACACAGCACAAAAACATTCAGAATGTCTAGATATCTACAAGCCAATCATGAAACCTATCAGGCTAACTACAAACTGCTGGTCTCAGCCAGTTATTTCCATAACAGGTTCAAGAAGTATTTCCAAGCACTTACTGGATTGCTTATCTTTCCCTTGGGTTCTGCAATCTTGCCCTATTTACACTACTTTTTGTACAAACCTCTTTGTTCATAACATTTATTTCTTTCTGCAGGCCAAGGGACTTAATTTCTCTTTCTTAAAAAAAGAAAACAAAAAATGCCCAAAGCCCAAATAACGTTCTGTACGCAAGAAGCCTGTACAGATATGTGTAGTTGGAAAAATATTATCCTGAGAGTCTAACTTCTGCTGATTTCTGAGTTAAATGCTAACTGCTATAGAAAATCATATTAGCTCTCTTTCTGCCGTTCTGTATGGCCAGGATACTTCTAAAATTCTGCATCCTCCATGCTGAAATCTCTCAATGAACAGAAGAACAAAATGAGGGGATCAAACAAAATGTATACTTTTTGCAGCAGAATTTATTACATAAGAAAACTGCAGCTGTACTGTTCACGATGACAGTATTTATAACAGATAAGAGTCAGGGCCTATTTCAAATACTGCTGAGATAACATGGCAACACCATTTCTGGAGAAAGAGGCCTGCGTCCAGTTTGCTCACAGTGTGGGCAGAATGAAGTTGGGTTTGCACCTGCCTAAGCAGTCCTATGCCCTGAAATCAAAATGCATCTTCACAAATACAGCCTCCTTAATCAAAAGTTTACCCACGCTGCCTGTTAAGCCGAACAAAGGACGGACTGTATTTCTTCTTGAAAACTAGGAAGCCACTGCATAATCTCTAATGAACAGGACTGCAGTGGGAGATGCACAAGCTCTAAGAACTAAGCCGCTCTCTTCCTGCTAATGTCAGTAGAGAAATACTTTAATGCAAAGATCACTGTTAGCATAATGCTCCACTGCTGGAAGTGATAATACAAAAAAACCCAATTCAGAGACTATGCTAGTCCCAGCAACATCCCTTTTTTCCCACTGCAACCTTAATAGAGATGATGGTACAACCATATAGTTGTTCTTGACCTCCTGTCCACTGTAAGCCAAAGCAAAGGAGGACCTGTTTACAAGAATAGAGGGGCATGTACTATTTGCAATTTAAAAGGGTCCTAAACTACCTTCCATTTTAAAAAAGGATCTCCGAGAGGAGTCAGCGAGATTGGTTAGACAAAGAAAAACATCATAGGAACGAACCCATGTGGCATTATTTCTTTGACACAATGAAATCCCACAAGGGATCAAATGACACCCAGGGCTCGCAGCTCATGCTTTGCTGAACTACATCTGAATCTATCAAAGGGAAAACAACTCCCAAAGACAGACAGATCTGGAGGCAGATAGAAAAATGAGGAGATCACAATATGCCTTCAGAATTTTTGATAAAGAAACAAGATCAGCAGTTTGTCTGTTTGCACACATACTTGGTAAGGTAAAGTACCTGCTCGCTCTGCTGGCCTTGACACACACAAGCAGGGACACTCTGTCAGGGGCAAAAAGGGAAACTGCTTTCACTGGGCCTTTTTTAAGGCCTGTAGTAGGTACAGAGCAGCAGCGTGGCTCTTGGAGAACACTGTATAGCTTCCAAGCACAATGCTGCTTAGTGTACAGAAAGACCACACCTGCTATTAGAAAGGGAGCAAGAAAAGGAGGCCTGGATTAAGCAGAGCTCTTCTCCCTCTCCTTTTCACATTCACACAGAAGTACACAAACATCAAGTCTCAAGTATTGCGAGCAGGACATTTTAGTAGTAGCATCTCATCACAACTCCTTTTTCAGAGCCCACTGTTGTATTTACACTTACTCCCTCTCTTCCTTCTCCCAGCCTACTTTCCACTTCTTCCTAACAGAAGCAATGGTATTTGTATGTAGTCTAGTCTCAACTGGCAGCTTTTGTGTTTTGCATTTCCATTTCTGTAGTGCTCTAAAAGGATGGTTCAATTCTGCATAAAATGTTCTTACCATTCCAGGTGATTTTCAACAAAGGCAGACATGGGGCTGATCTGTACAGTGTAAGTGTCATTGGCTGAATACTCAAACAGCCCGTAATAGGGATTGAAGAGCTCCTGAGACAGAAGGAAGAAGAATTCTCGGGAGGGGCCACTGTAGTCCAGCCTGGAAAGGACAAAGTAAAAAAGATAAAATGAGGCTCATTCCCATTTGAGTGAATTTCCTGGGTTTTGCCTACATCGGCTGCTGTCTAACACCTACCCCTTGTGCAGTCAAGTGTTTCTGACATGGTGTATCACTCCTCTCAAAACTTGATTCTGAGCCCTGAACAAGTCATGACGCTGAAACTTCACCAGCATCTAGGTTGATCTGGGAGGAATCGTAACTCGGACACATCCCTTAAGTAGTTTTTCTTCCTTTGTTCCAAAGGTTTAGTAAATTGGAGGTACAAAGCTCAGCCTTGCCTTAGCTGGCTGGCTAGCAGGAGGGCTAGTTTTTTAGTGAGTGGGTTTGAACTGCCTATGAACACTGGGGTTCACAGACCAGACAGCCCAGACTGAAGTAGAAATCGCTCTTACTCTCCTACATTGAGATGTAACCAAAGATACAATCTAGCCCCAGGGATGCTTTCTTAGATACAGGTATAACCTAATGTCAATACTGAACATGACCAAATCCCAACAGAACCGTCTCTCTTAAGACAGAATGGTGATTCCTCAGTTGTTCCGTCCAAGCTCTTCTACTTTTCTGATACTTTCAAATACATGTGGTACACCTTAAGCTGTGCTTTGCTGTTGTATGATTTTGCTCTGTAGAGAGCCACCTTTTAAACTTTTTTTAAAAACTCAACTGCTAAATCAAGCTGTGTATAATTATCTCAACTTGAAAAAAACCCCCTAAAACAAAACCAAAAAGCTTCATGAATGCATTAAACCCAACTGTGATGGATTTATTAAAAACAGATCATCCTCTAATAATGGTAGGTAGGTTTTTCAATCTAAAATAAATCTACATGTAGCAATATGAACAAATGATTGGTAGCCATATATCATGTGTGCCGAAAGGTTTTCTGAGGTGGGCACTATTCCTGCTACTTAACAAATGTAAAGTAAATGGAAAACTCTGCAGCTGAATCAGGATGCTCTGTATTATGTTTGAAGTTATGGAAGCATAACCACAAGGCGTTGAATGATTGATTTGTGCAACTAGAAAGACGATAAAGGGCAGGCTGGCCCATCCTCCTCTGTTTTACATCTGGAGATTCAGTACTCTTCTCTTTTGAGCAGCTTTAGCTCTAGGATTATGTGGTGAGACTAAAGCCACAACAGCAAAAGGGGGTGGTAATAAGCCCACATGAACCACTAGTGCTAACCATGTAACAGATCTGGTTCAATGGACATTAAAATACTGGGCTAAGCCTGATGATGCCTGGAGTAAAGAACTACAAACAACACCTGCCTATATTCAAAAACCTCCAAGGAGAGACTAGGTATTGCATTTCTGGGCAACACATTAACTCATCATAAAGCCTTCATAGTTCATTTTCAATGTCATTTTAGCTTTGAAACACGTGGGAAGCTGTGCCCATACAGCATCACATGGCCATACAGCATCAACTCTTCTTTTCAGTAGGGAACTGGTGTCTTGGAGTCCCTCCAGCAGAACCTATATTAGCATTAAACAGTAGAAGCCCTGGGGGAATGTATCTTCAGATGTAAATGAATCAGTGAAGAATGAATGAATTTGCAAATCAAATTGGTTTGTAATTTCTCCTGAGGATACCGTGCCACACACAGTAAAAAGTTATTAGAGATGGGGAGAAAACATGACTTTGGCCAGTGTTAGCATACTAGAACACTATTCCAAAAATGCAAACTGAGGTACGCTGCATGTTTATGCTTGCAAGACAGAGGCAAAACCAGCTGTGAAAGACAACCTCTGTTAAATAATACTGAATCCATGGACTATAAAAAGTAATAGTTAAGAAAACCCCTGATACTCAGGTCACTGATTGACTCTCTTTGAGATTGGTGACTTCTCTTTTCCACTGGACCTAACACGTCCCCAGAAAAACTCAGTTTGGCAGAAGCTCTTCACTTGACATGCCAACTCAGAGATGATAGTGTCAGCAGTTGTTGGACATGCAGACATGCTGAGAGCTGATCCAGAGCCTTACTGTTCTGGTACCTTTGGAACTGAAACCCTATCCATATGTTGGTTTTTGGTTGTTTTTTTTTTGGTTGGTTTTTTTTAAAGAAACTTTATATGCAAAGCTATTGAAATACGATTTCAAGCCTTCGTTTTATGGAACACTGGAAATATGCACAATGGTCTTTTCATTATAAAAGCATGTGGATTACACCTCAATTACAATGTAGCTCTTGAGGTGAGCCAGGGTGGCTTTGAAAGGTTCTGTTTAGATTTGGAAACAAAAGGTCGGGGGCTGGCTTTAATCAGACAAGAATGGCTCATGGATTTGTAAGGCTGGCAGAAAGTCTCTTGAGAAAAGGCCTTCTTGAGAGACTTCTATAGCTTCCAGCTTCCAGCTGGGTGAATTAAACTGTAAGGACTGAATAGCAGCAGTCATGTTTCTCACTTCAGCCAGAGACAAGAAGTCCACATATGGATAACAAATGATCATTAGATGGCATGCAAAGCAAAAATTTTTGAAGCAAAACCAGATCCATTTTGAAGAGTTAGAGTAACAAAAGGGTAAAGGTCTGGTCTCCAATTGTAGCCCTTTGACTGATTCAGTGTGTAAACATGGGCCTGTAGTTCAGTTTTGCCCTCCAGCCAGTCAAAACACTTAGGGCAACAAGATGACATTAGATTTAACCACTTAAATTATCACTTTGAGACATCTAGATGGAAGGTGCTACAGGAAAATTAAGCTTTATGGTTACTGTTATTTTTAACAAATGCTTGAGCTGATTAAAATGAATCACTTACTCAGAGGTAAAACAAAACCAAAGAAACATTACATAACAAGAGAGGCTCAGCCTTAGTCAACTCTTTGTTTTGCTACATAACAGCCACTTCACAACTGATAGCATTCAGTGGTTCCCTACCCTTCCTCGCCAACAAACGTGACGTAGAGTTTGTTCCGCTGGAGCTCCTTGCGTGAATATGCCATTACCTGGTTGAAGGTGCCTTCCAGCAAGTGGTCACGTCGTATAATTAACCTGCAAAGGGAGGCAGAAATAGAGATCTAATGATTGAGTCTTGTGTGAGGCTGTGAGGATGAAAGTAAACAAGAGCTGATAAAAAGAGACATTAATTCTCAGAGAAGTTAATAAAGTTGCATCCACTGCTGCAGATGCTACTTGACCATTATGGGTTTTGAGTGAGTTTCACTGGGCTTTTCTGTATGCCTCAAAGCTGAATTTCTTCACAATGCTGTGATTAGATTCAAAGTGTTGCTCTACTTAAGACTCTCTATTACACCCTCTATGTATAAATTTGTATGGTAGAGTGGGCTGTGAGTTTCCTGTGTAGATGAAGTCACAGCTTTCTGGGATTGGCCCTAAACTCTTCCTGGATTTAATCCAGTGAATATCCATGGAATTACTGCTTCTGCAGCAGGGTAAGCAAAGAGAGTATCAGCCTCCGTTTATACAACACACCTCTCGCTCCCCTGCCAGCCTCTGAAACAACTTAATGAATAGTACATTTAAACACCACCTGTGCAAGAAATCCTTCTTGTTCATATGTTCATGGACATCTTAAGACAGACCTTCTAAAATGTATTTCCTGAATGCCTTGGACCCACTTAGTAGGACAGCAAAACGAATAACCAACGGCTAGGACTCCCCATCTCTGTGAGAATATTTTGATGACAACGTTTGCCTGCTTGGCTTCATACTTTTTTTTTCCACAACAGATGTGATTTGGTAGGAAGCCAACCTTATGTATAAATTCAACCAGATGCCCAGGAAATATCTTAGAAACATATAGTCCTTTGGCCAAGTTGGATAACTAGATTGAGCACAAGCAGGTACAGACTTAAAAGCCAACTAACAAGATTTCTGGAAAGCAAACTCCACAACCAAGTGACAGATAACCCCAAAATACATGAAGAGAGGCAGAAATCTCTCTAGTTCAAATCCAGGAGGGCTGCCCACACAAAGAGCTACTGAAAGTTAAACCTGCATGTACAGGCTAACTTCTGTAGGGTCATACTGGGGTCCTGAGTTATACTGATATGTAGATCCAAAGGATTTGGAGTCACTCCATCATTACAATGACATAGCTGTTAATAATCTCTGGTGGACAATTGCCTGAATGGATGATTTTCCTACTAGCAAATTATAGGCAGGAATAAGAACATCCCTTTTAAATAGGTAGGGAATGGGAGTGTAAGAATATGAATCTATAAGAACTAAAACTTCCCACACAAAAGCCTCTTGAAGATCACTTTTTTGCAGGATATGCCAAGATCTTATCTCACCCTGACGGTTCATGTACAAAATGCAATCTCTGGTGTGTTTCCCACTCCCTATCAGTGTCTTCATTCATGGATAATGATAAAAGACAAGCTACACCATGTTAGACTGAGTGACTTGTCATAATACTCACTTAATTTTACCTGGACCTTGCCCATACCCTTTGGCTTCAAGTTTTCGATAGAAATTGCGCAGCTTGGCTTCAAAGTCCCTCCTGTATGGAGAAGGTGCTCTTGCACTTGCTCGCTGCAGTCCTGGCGGGAAAATGAAGAGCATCCTAAAGTGTAAGAGGCTTTAAATTCTTCCAAATCATGCAGCTGATGTTTCCAGACAGAACTGGCTAACAAATGCATTAGGAACTTTTTACAGGTATACAATGCACTCGGTATTATTATTGTTCTACCTGGCATTAATGGAGTTGTAGGTTCCTATAATTCAGTGATTGCAATGACTTCCAGGGGCTGTATCTTCTTCACTAAAAGAATTGTTAAGCTTGCCTTATGTGTGCCTTTGTGTTGCCTCAGCCTTTAACTGTGATTGACCTGAATGGAAATTCAAGGATCAGAAAGGCATGAGAAAGACTGACATGCATAACTCCCACTCACAGTCATTGGTATTTAGGTTTTCTTTCCCTTCTGCACTTTTAAGAGATCTGTCTCCTCTGCATTGTATAGGAGATCTCCTTACTTGGCAGGATTAAACCTTTGGAGCTCAAAGCAGCGCTTCTCACTGGAGCCTAGCACCCTAGCCAAGCTGGGAATCAGGTTTCCCTGTGTTAATCTGACTGTATATTAAACACTTCCAGCTATCAACACAAAACCCCTTTGTGGCATCAAGAAGGATTTCTGTCAGCAAGAAATACTACATTTTCCTATTATGATTCACACATACAGCAGATTTTTAGCAATTTGGGACCTGCTTTGTTTTGAAGTCTGCATTCTCAAAGTAGCTGATTAGTCCTTTTGTATAAAAAACTGCCATGCCATAAAGGGTCAAAGAATGGATCCATGAAATCCCATTTCCCTATCTCATTACAGAAGACAATAAAAACAAGCCCTTTTATGAGAAATCTGGCAGAAAATCCTCCACAGAAAGGAAAAAAAAAAAAAAAATCACATTTAGTAGGAGCACAAAGTATCGTGGTGGCCAGGAGGGAAGGACATTTCCAATTGCCTCTGCTGGTAAAACAGAAAGGCATATTTACATGCAGTGCAAAGAGAATCCCTTGTGATGTTTCTTTCCTTCTGTTAGACCTTTTTTCCCCCCAGGACAGAAGAGAATGGGTGTTCCCATGGGCTATGTAACCAGTGGCAGTAATAAGCAAGCAGACAGTATGTTGCTGGAAATAAGCATTTGCCCTTGTGTTTTCACAAGAACAGAAAGACCAGTGCAGTTCTTTTAACATTCTCTTAAGTCATGTTCTCACCAAATACTTGTTTAGGACCTGTCCTGATGTAGAAGAGGGGAACTGTATTAACAATTGTGTAAAAACTCATTAATGAAAAGAAGACATTCTGACAAAACACTGTCCTCCTATAGACAAGGGTTCAGCACTTAACTTCTTCACATCAAAAAGCCTTCCAATTTTCCACAGCCACCTCTGAGAGTCGAATGTCTCTTGTCCATTAATTTTGTTTGAAACCAGATCATTTAAATGAATGTTTAAAAAGCTCAGCCAATAATGGATTTCTTCAGATCACATTTCTGTCAATTCTCTCAAAATGGCCACTGGACACAGCCATGCAGTGAGACTGCGGCAGGAGTTGTATATCTTGGCAAAAGGGAGACATTAGCTCCTCAAATTTCTATAGCATAAACAATAACTACAGAGACATACCACAGCTGGAAATAACCTTCTCAGACAGCATGTCTTTCTGGAAAATATGTTTCCCGTCAAACCTAAGTTAACGGGCTCAACACGGGAGGTCAGACTAGATGATCAAGATGGTCTCCTCAGGTCTTAAAATAGATGAGTCTTGGGAAGAAGAGAAGTCTTTGGAACACCGAGTGAAGAAGGCTGAACTTTACAGGAGTACTGGAAGTATTGCAATACACCTTTGATTTGGAAGCTGCTCTTCGCTCCTGTCACATAGTATGATTGTGCTTCCACGTCAGTGAGTTATGTTTGGAACGCACCATTCTCTTACCCTAATCCTTTCCAACTACATAAAAAGCAGAAAAATACCTTCTTCTATATGGGCAATTTCCGATCTCTGTTTCAGCTACTGTTAACATTTCAACAGATAAATAACAGCAATGGCAACTGATCCAGCAAAAAAGCAGCTGGGGTCAGATTTGGATTGGGCACTGGAATTAGCAGGCTGACAGCTGATGCTGGCTCTGAATCTGCCCCTTTGTATTTATTAGGAGAAAAAACCACAAATGCAAGATTTTGTATTATTCTCCCTATCCCCTTACCTGGAGAATTTTGGGGTGATGAACAGGGTGAGCAGCGAGGAGAGAAACTGTAACCAGGATGGAAGGCAGCCTGCAGTGGTATGTAGGACATAATATCCTCTTCAAAAAGGCTGCATAGAAAAAGTGATAGAGAGAGGTTTGGTTCACATTCGTCACACAACAGAATGTAAATATGCAGTATGGTGCATGTCTGCTGTGGTCATAAGTTTGGGTACATCTCTGAACTCATGAATTCATAAAATCCACAGGTTTCCCAAATCAGGCGTGGTCACCAGTAACAAAGAAGAACAAAAGGAATTTCATTAGATGTTTCATGCTAACACAGTGGCTTGATCTACTGATAGAGAACAAAGATCTGAGGCTATGTACCAAACAGGGACAACTTCAACACATTAGCAGTGAGAAGAAAAGCTACACACACCTGTCTCCCAGGTTGTTTTCCTTAGGTCATACATTTTCATATAGCTCAACAATTTGACCATTTGGATTAAGTTGATGGGAATAAATTTTAAACTTCTTGCATTAGGCAGTGCTATATAGCATACCAAAACCACCTGGGTAAAGCAACATTTTCCCTGTAAGACCAAGGCAATAAAATAAGCCCTTATTTGTGCTAAACAAAAGTAGCTAGGACCTAAAGACCAAGCTCCCTAGTCCCAGTAAAAACTGAAGCCTTATCTACATACCCAAACAATGCTCATTGCACTGTACACTGAGGTTTCATTAGCATGATGTGGCTTTGTGTGTATGGGCAGTACTGCTGCGGTAAAACTAGCAATTTCATGAGCAGTTACATTATTTACTTGTACTGAGAAAGATAAGGTTTTTCCGTTTCAAAAAAAAAAAAAAAAAAAAAGAACAAGAATTTTGCCATTAAAAGGAAACATTTTGACCTGATTCTTTGTTATCTGCTACTTGATGGTAACAGCTGTATTAATTGAGCTGGCTGGGGATAGAGTTTACTGCAATGATGGAGGCTGCCTTCCAGGAAGTAAGAGTTGACAGATATACCCTGGCTGACTTATTTTGGGTGACTATCAGTAACAATGAATCCTATTCTAATTACAAATGACCTGGAAGATTTAACAAAATCTTTTCAATTATGCTGCAAAAGAGCCAGCCAGCTTCTCTGGTACCATAAGTAATGACATTATGCTTTTGATCAAATCAATTACCTCAGCAGAATTACTAAATCTGCATCACAGGACAACTTTTCAAGCCCATGTGTACCCTCTGTCCGAATGTAATGGATCTTCTCCCTGAAACGTAAATGATATTATTGAGAAGAAAGGAAAGAAAAAAAAGAAGAAAATATGCCATTATCAAGGCGTGAACTACACATAGAGTTGTTATTCTTTGGTACTTTGCCAGTTACTGTTTCTCTCCTTACAAAAATGGCAAACATCTTAACTGCCTGATTAATTTTCTAATCTCGATAACAAACTTGCTAAAAAGAACCTATTTATATCACTCAGTTTCCTGATTCAAAAGCAAGAGATTTTACACCATATTTTAGAAAACAGAATGATTCTTAGTCCTCCAAGCTCATGTGTAGTGCTATAGCTAAGGTCACTGACAGGCAGATTTTTTGTTTAAGGCTACAACTAATATACCATCTTTCATTAACAGAATTTCACATAATACCACTTCCTTTACCTCTGTCAGTTCTATCTGGCAAATAACACTAACATATATTTGATATTAATTGATCACACAGAGCTTATACAGTACATGTGTAAAATCATATATTTTGTTGTTTAAATGAATGCTAATAAGGACTAGGAAACATAGGATAGGATCTTATCAGCAGATTAGGGCCATGGAAGATACAGATCTATACCTCAATCTGTCAGTGTGTTTCTAAAGCATTGCAGCGTCTAAGAATATTTATTCTAGTATCACGTCAAAGGACTCTACCTCAAGTCAAGGATGTGCTTTAGTACCTTGCTGGTGGGGCTGCAATGTATTGCAGAATCAAGCCCTGCAAAAAACATCATTTGTCTCCCATTTGTTTGCTTAATACCTGCTGTATGAGCATTAGGCGGTAGCCTGGGATCACTCCTGACCTAAGCTATAATCAAAGCAATGACCTGCAGGCGAAGGGCTCAATATCCTGTTACAAATCTCATTACACACTGGCTAAGCTGTCTAGTCCCTATCACTAGTCAATTTTGTTCTCTGCTCGAAAGGAGATAAAAGCATCATCTGTTCCCTGAGAAATGAGAATTCAAATTACAGCTGAGAAAAAAAAAAATAGTCTGGAATAATTTGATGGTGAAGATAAAAAAATCTCAGTTACAGAAATGTATGTCTTGAATACTGGGAGCGTTTTTCATTTTGTCTCCCTCATTTTATTTGAATGTATTAATTCCACCAGGAAGGAAGTCTAATCCTTATACCCAAAGAACTCTTTGTCTGGCCCTCCACAGGTAAATGATGAGTCAGGCTATCAGCAGAAACTGCACTGCAAAAACTTGAAAGTCCTTCCCTTGCTCTTCCTTCCCTCCTTCGCCTGTCAAGCAACTGCGGTTTTTATTGCACAGTACAAACTAAATTCTTGGTAAAACTCTTAGGTAGTGCACACTGGCATTGCTGAGACTGACTAACACCAGCTTAGGTTCTTGGCCAAAACAATTAATATAACCTTTGGAATTAGAATGAGTTTAAATTGTACCAGCTTTTGGTTCTGTTTTTTCTTTTTTTTAAACCTAATAGGAAAGAAATGGGCATAAGAAAAAGAAAGATACAATTTAATTATTTTGGAAAGGACTACCATTAAGTCATAAGTGAGAAAGATTAAAGACAGCAGTACAATCTACTTCATAATGTTCCTATTTCTTTATAAAATCTAGGGTGACTATGTCCATGGCATGAGTGTAAATCCAATCATGAGGTAAAATCCTCGTTCTGCTGAAGTTACTGGGGTTTTGCTGCTGACTTCCATCCAAACACATTTTAACCCTATCTTCTGAAAAGCAAACTGATAATTGTAGGTGAAGACAGTGTTTCTGCTACTGAGTAATACTTAGAATGGAAATTAGATATGTCGCTATTTGCCCATAGTTATTTTGGTTCTTCTTACTTCCTGGGTGTCTGTGGAAAATAACCATAGTAACTACATAGATTCTGGTGGTCCACATGTACTGTTCAATGGTGACAGTTCCGTATGGGGCCCAAGTTCATCTTTTGTACTACAGTTACTAGAATCTGTTTTTCCCTACTACAAGAAGTCCTTCCTGGAACTGGGTTTCAGCAGTCTGGAAAAAAGCAGTACCTGAGTGCATGGTTTCTGGCCAAGCTGGGCTGACGCTCCTGCAGCATCTCAAAAATGTTGGGTTGGCGTAGAAATGCAACAATCTTGTCATTGTAAGCTGGAAAAGGAAAAAAAAAACCCCAAAACAGAGGCTTTATTTACCATTGAAGGGGCCTGGTCACATCATCGTGACTGTGTAGGGGCACACTGATTGCACTGCTAGTGAGCCACAGCGCAACATGAGGCAGTGCATGTGGTTGATGAGAAGTTCTGAAAAGCATCTTTGTGAGCACTGCTTTGAAAAGAAAAGAGAAACTTGGCTTACCCAGAGGTAATGTTTCGTGATGGTGCTGGTTTCGAATAGCTGTTACGAGACTATTGCCTGGTCTGGCCAACAGAGTAACTCCTCTGTTTCGAGAGACTTCGGAGGCCTACAATATCAGAGGAAAGGCAAAGAATGATCAAAACTGACCATCAGTAGCACATCAGTCAGCAGAACAGTTTCTCATCATTACTTCTGTGATCTTCAGAATGGTCCGTGATGCTGACTGACTGAAGGACAGAAAGCCTGCATGAAAATTACAGCTTTATAACTCAGCCAACTTAAAAAAGGCAGGTAATTCTGTGCTTCAAAATGGAGGGACACCATTATGCACAGCTATCACATCTCTGATGCTGCAGTGAAGGCACCAGAATCCAGAAGTAAACACAAATTAATAAAGGTATTGTGTTTATCTAGGTATATCTAGGTCTCTGGTTCAATGAAAATAAGATCTCTAATATCATACAGTCTCTTGTTCTAGCATAACTGCATTTACTTCAAGGTTTTTACAGCAAGGTTAATTCAGAAAAAGAAAAAACCCACAACGCTGCAACTTGTTCGCTTAGCATTGTTGAAGGGAAATTTAATACTGGAAATAATATGAGGAAGGTATATCTATGTAGCTCACAGGACAGAAAAGGGCTATATCATCAGAAAAGGGGGTTGCCTAACTTGCACAACCAGAAATAGAAGTTGAATTGTATACACTGAAAAAAGAACATAATCCAAAGAGCTGATAAAAAGAGTAGCAAGAAGGAAATTTATCACTACTACTTAACTGAGGGGTTTAAAGAATGCCACTGTCCTAAACACAGTGTCTAGTGAAGGGAATCTTGTCGGGAAGGCAGATACATTAGAAGGTGGGAAAACACTTAGGTATGAGGATATTAAAAGCCATACAATGAGGTCTGGCAATTTGTCTTCAGTAAGTCATTACTTGCTGGGTAACTCTTCGGGGACTTGTGCAAGCTGAGGGGAACCCAACTCTGTCTCATATGTGTTCCTCCAGAATATGGCCACTGTGAAGCCAACAGAGGAGCATGGCTACAAAATCAGTGTGAGGATGGCCTGTATCAGGACAGGATGCGTTAGGAATTCCAATTGCCATTCTACTGGGCTAATAGCTGCTCCTTTCTCACTGCACAAATTGTAGTACTTGGCAACCGCTTCAGGAAGAAACTGCCCCTACTCCAATATTTTAAATGCTTAGCTCTGCATCCAAGCAAATGGTGCCAACCCATTTTCAGCGGTACGGCCAAATGCCAGGTCTTCCAACTGCATATAAATGAAAATTGAGAAGCTAAACGTGACTGGCAAGTTGCCTTTGGAGCACATAAAGCATAAAATGTTTATATGTAACAAGATACCAGTCAATGCACTTGATACGTGTCAATACACAGGTTAACCAATGAAAATTCTTAATGATTCTAATTAAACATACTGTGATTGAAAACACAAAACTTCTGTGAAAGTACATGGTGAATGTTTTGCTCCATCATTCAATTATGATTTCACTCGCACCCATTTTATATTGGTATGCATCTGCTGACTACAAAAGAGTCATCCCACTGTCAGGGAGAACAGTCAAGCCCGCAGTATTTAACGGACTGATGTGCTAACCTTGGTCCAACCCTTCTCAGCTTTAAAAACAAGAAGAACTTTCAAGCCGGTCATACGCAATTCACTTAGTCCTCCTGTGCTGTGCTAAATCTTCTGCCGTTGTCTCTTCCTCATACCCCCATGGGCCAACCGACACTGCAAGTTCAGCTCGAGCTTCGGCAGCTTTCACCCTGTGACTCAGGCATCCACCCTGCCGGGCACCAGGTGGCCTTTATGGCATTCACCCTATGCTACGGAAGAAGGAGGAAGCTTAGGTGCAAGAGGTGCCCCGTAATCCATTGCCACTCTGGGCATGAAGCCCTTCTGGGAAGAGCTCTTTCTTGGGCTATCTGTGGGCAGCATAGTCAAGATCACACACTGGCCTGCAATCGGCTGTATTAGCGAGGATGTGTGGGATGGTGCTAAGGCACTGTGTTGTGCTCAGCTTCTCCATTTCCAGGGAGCTCTGGAAATCGGGTGAGGAGGCCTCTTCCTCAGCTCCTTGTAGAACAGACTTGCACGGGAGTGCGGATGGTGGGTGAGCCTGTTTTTAAGGGTGGTCCCTGACTCATCCTTGACAAAGACAAATCCCTACACTCTTGTTGCTACACATAGATTTACTGACCAGAAGATAGGAATGGGAAAGGGAGGAGTAACAGGAGCTAAACACCCGTCTCCCACAAAAATTAGCACCAGCTGTTTTATGCTTGTCACTTGGGAACTGCATGGTACTTCTGCCCAGCCTGGGGCTGGATCCTTCCCTTGCTCATGTCACCCAATTTTTTAATTTTTTTTTTTCTTTTGGCTAGCTTTCCAGTGCTGCTGACTTGTGTGCCTGAACGTATTTCTCCTGAAGCAAGAACTCTGAAAGGAAATGTGTCTACAGCCTGTGAAGAGAAACCTTCACTCCTCCCTTCCTTTCTTCCCAATTCTGGATTAACAGCTGAAGTCATCTAGGTTGTAAGAATCCAGTTCTGTATGCACCTTAACATAATAAATGGCACACTCTGTGGTGCTGTACTTCTCTTCATCACTATCATTAGGCATCACTAATGCTGTGTTTGGATCATGGTCTTTGCACCTTCACACCTCTGAACAATTTTTCGCTGGCAACACAACGGGAAAATTCCCAGCCATCTAATTAACTTCCATTTTGCTAACACTCCTCTTTCCAATCTTTTAGCTAATATAGTACAATTGATTGCTTCAATTCTGTGTTTAATCACAATCGCCTTGTCTACTTTGACTTTCTAATTGAATCATTTAATTTAGATTAGTACATTATTCTCTAATTAAAAAAAAAAAAAAAAAAAGGCAAGAGTGACCCTTCCAGTGATTTAGCGACCTGGTTCATATAGTGCAGGGTAATCTGACAGATTTATGGCAGGGTTTAACAGATTTGCAATTGATACTGGGATGTTGCAACCAGAGTGGAGAGTCCAAACTATCACAGGAGCCTTTCAGTGATATAATACACTTTCCTGGGTTTTATATCACTGCTGGATTTGAGCAGCTCCTGTCTGTTTGAATCCTCCTACTTGCTTGTTGCGGTTTGAGTCAGTAAGGAGATTTATAAACTGCTATATTCCAGTATCTCCTCCGCTTTTCTTGCTAACCAGAAACTCTTGCCTCTCCGTTATGGATGCCTACTTCTTTCTTCTTTTTGTCTTTAAAATCTCTACCCTGTAATCATACATGTTGATTTCCATTGCAGACGGAAAGTCCCTTAGAGGGAATGGAAAGTGCTTCTGACTTGTTCTGTTTATAGCAGTGGTAGAAGGAAATGAAGCACTTGGTGCTCTATGTTCTTTTTAGTAACTGATGGCCAGTACAGCTACCTGAACTTTTCTTTCAAAAATCAGGTAACCAACAGTAGCATCGACCACCTTTTTCCAGTAAAAGATTGATACCCTTGAAGAAATGCTTACTAAAGAATCTGTACCGTTTTTGTCAAATTTATATATAATACCATTTAAGACCAAGAATCTACTCAGGTGGACATCAACATTTTTTACAGAGGTCCTTCATTTAGGAGAATACTTCTAACATGAAGAAAAGCATAAATATTACACATTATTTTATGAAGCAAATGCTTTCTTTCTTGGAAGAGGGAAATGGAGTACTATTATATGCACAGATAATTTTTTTAAACACACAGCCCTACTTATAGAGATTAAGGGAAAAAGGGGAGTTTTAACCTCTGCTTGGCCTGTTAATAGTTGGGGTGGGCCCTGAAGTACTTGGAAGCAATGGCCAGCCTTCCATAGAAGCTGTGAAATTGCTATTTCTATTCTCTACTGAGAATGAATTTTAAATGTCATAAAGCAAAGAAAACTACCATATTTGAGAAAGCATATTTTTATGTTCCAATTTCACAAGGCAGTTTTAAAAGTACATTTGAAATACTAAAAATCAATTCTTTACTAGTATTGCAAGGTATTCTGTTCAACACCACAGATTATTAGGCAGGAATCAAGGCCACATTTTGATGAGCCAAGGGGATTTAGAAGAGTCATGGGAGGGAGGGCAGGAGATCACTATTTTTACTTCAACACCACAGCCTATTCACTGCACTGCCCCTGGCCAGGGAGCTTGGAAACTTGTTGGTGACTAAGACAAAGCTGGCTTTTGCACTATGTTTTGGCCTGAAAGTATGAAGAAATGGAGACCAAATGCTCATGTAATCATTAGTCCCTATGGTTAACTATTCTCACTGAGTTTCAACCCTGCCTTATTTTGATTGAATTGGTTTGGCTTTTACTGCCAAAACTTAGCTCTTGTAATGACTGTCCTTTCCTAGATTAAACAGATCTTATTAATTTTCTAAGAATTCCAGAGACTACATTTGCTTTTTTGTCCGCTGTTGAGTACTGAGATCACAACCTTTTAGAACCGTAATTATTTCTTTATGGTGACTCAGCTAAGAGCCATTGGTGAGCATGTGAAGCTGGGGTATTTCTTTCCTCCCCACTCTGTGCTCACCTGCCTATGATTTCTGCCTGCTCTTTCCTCAACTGATCACTCAGTATCACAGAAGTCCCTGGGAAGTCCACATGACACACTGGCAACTCGTTTTGGCACTTTGGCAGGATGTTGGGCGTGTGCGCCGAGGCAGGGGGTAGAGTTTTTCCTCTCATGACCCTGGCTCTTTTCTATACCCTCTCTGGCACTCAAAAGCAATCATGACTGAATCTGCACTGTTCTGCTCTCCCTTGGGCTCCTTTGACATCTGTACATGATGTTCAGAACTGGCGGTTGTCTTTCTTGGTCCTTCATACTGTCCTGGTGACAGATTCCAGAGGCCATACCACCTGCTCAGCAAACAAACCAGCTGGACTGCGGACAGCTGACACATGGCTGGGACAAAGCCCCAGGTGTGTCCCTACAGACATGATTTATAGGACAAAAGCACATCCAAATATACTTGGAAGAAATGGCATGGAACATGTGGCTCTTAATAAATGAGCTGAGTTGCAAAGGGTTGAATCTTTTCCTTGTAAATTGTGGGCTTTTAGGCACTGATCCAAGGTCCTTGGAAACCAATGGGAGTCCTTTCCAGTGGAGCAGCAGATACTTCCAGAGGGAAAGCTACTGACTATGACAAGGGTGCAGAAGCACTGTGGGACCCAGGCCACCAAGACTGTGAGAGGAAGGTGCCAGCACTGATGGCTCCTGAGACAGAAGGCCCCATTTCGTTGCCTGATCACGCCAAATCAGTGGCCTTAATGAACAGTTTACAATTTCCGCAGAGAATCATTACTCAAAAGTATTCAACGCTTCTCACTCCCTTCCCTGGACTTGATATTTTAGGTTTATTGCAAATTGTTTTTTGCCAGCACTTGCAAAACCAAGTGTAGTTTTTGGGCTAGGTCATCCGAGTTGCTCAGTGGTGTTTCTGTCCCTGACATGGTGAATTTGTAAGCAAGCCCCAAGGCAAGCGTGGGCCCAAATATGAATCATCATGCAGATGACTTTCACATTCATGTCAATAATTCAGTCACAATAGCAACACTAAACTGCAGGCTGTTGGCAGAGGGAAGTTGCTAAATTGGTGGGAAGATATGATTGAAACAGGTCCATTGATACACTTCCATTTTCAGAAAATATGTTGCCATATTCACCCAAGATGGGGAAAACCTACCCAAGCTACTCATGCCTGGTCTGCCTTTGGTCCTGAAGTACCAACCTCACACCCTAGTCATCTCCTGGTCCCAACCCCATTTGGCAGTTGAAGGTGTTCGGACTGGTCCTGATGCAATAAATTTTAATGTTAGTTTCACAAACGTTTCTCCGGATGGTTTTCTGGAAGAGGAAGATCCTTTGGCCGTAATTAATCTTTACTCCTATTCAGCTTCAATCTTTACAAATCTTCAACTGTATGGATTTGCTATATGAAGAATATGATTGTTGGTACTTTTTGCTCCTTAAATCCACAATACAAACGCAGGATTTATGCTTCTATCGATCCTGCCCATGGCCCTCAGTGATAAAAACCATCCCCATGAAACATAGGAAAGATGTTTAGTGTGACTGAAAGCTAGGAAAGCAAACCTCAACATACATTACTACACTACTGCTAGGGAGTATATCTTTTCAGAGCACAGTGTCACAGTGGGGAATGAAGAAACACATAAGGCTGCTAAAATATCAGGCTATAAAAATAATGAATTACTTCGACTTCACTAAAGCAAGACTAGGATGTCAAATATGGATTCTTCTTTTAAAATCTATTTTGTCAACATTTTACTTATTTATTATCTTATTCTGAGAACGGTTAAAATACAAACCTTCATTACCAGCAAGCTCTGAGATAAACCCTTCAGAAAGAAAAAAATCCCTTGTTTCCTTTGGAAGATAAAAATCCACAAGATAGTCAGTTTAAATGCATTTCAAAGATAAGAAGTGCTTTTAATTCTACAGAAGATTTCTGTCAAAAGTAACTGTATTGATACTAGCACAGTTACCTCTCCAGCGCTGTAGCTACGAAGTCGCTGAAGATGTTGCCTGTGAGTCAGGTGATTAGGGAGACGACCGTTCTGCAGTGGGATCCTGGGATCTATGAAAGTAGTAGCACGGCTGTTGTGGTCAACGAAGAAAGACTGCAACACACAGGAACAATGTTTTTTTGAAAGAAGACTGCCAACAAAGTGATGATATTGTGAGATCATAAAGTGAAAACCACTGGCAACTGTGTGTCAGAAATACCCTGTGTAGGTATAGTCCGTGGAAGGTATCTGCAAATGACAGGACTTTCTTAGTCGAAGCCAGAACAGCTCTTGGAAAATGCCTGAAGCTACACAGGTCAAAATCACATATAACAGCCATGAATTTGGCAAGACAGAAGAGAATAAAATAACCAGGGAACACTGCTTTAGCTTATTTGGTGGTTCCAGAAGTCACTGAGCAAAGCTTCACTGGAGGCAGAGACACTAAGCCAAATTTTGCAGTCACAACAGATCTAATCTCTGGCTTAAACTTTTTTGTTAGTCCACTAGGCTTTGAAACAATTGTTCTTGAAGCTTTTTTCTGCTTCTAAAGTAACTCTGCTTGCTGCTTTTGTTGTTTAAACCAAGCTTTCACCAGCTTTGAGTCAAGAAGGAAGGACCCTTTAGTAATCACGTAGCCTGATGTGGTGTGTTAAACAAGTGATTAGTTTTGTTGGTACTCTTACCTTCCCCTGCTGGTCGGTTTTTATCTCCCAGCCACGAGGAAGCTCCAGTCGGGTATCAGCAAACATGTTGATAAAATTTACCAGGTCTCTGTTGTGCTGATAGCGCTCAAAATTACGAGCGTCTCTACGGATCTTCAGAATCATATGCTTCAAGCAGGTACTGTTAGTGAAGACTCGATAGGCACTCTATGAGATGGAAAACAGAAGTGAGGAAAACAAGTTCTGATGTCAAAACAACATATTTGGTTATGTCATGGGACATACGCCCAAAGAACTGAAACATCCTTTTAGAGTCAAGAATAATTTCCATCTCATTCTTTTGATTTGAATGACTACTTTACATGAACACCTAGAATTAAGAAATACAATCTGGAAAGTGAAACATCCCACACATTATGCCCAGTTAGCTTGTGCATAAACTGCCTTTCTAATGCACTCCAAAAAGATGGTCAGTTAAAACAACACACACTCAAGATGCATGTAGCTGTGCCTATTTCATTGCTTTCATTAGTCAACAGAAATACCGCTTGTGTGACTGGATGATGCCAGAGATGCAAAGACAGCTGTGAACATGTATTTATGCTAGAATTCAAATCAAGATGCACATGATAGGATTCATAAACTTAAAAGGACTGCAGTGCAGATGTCTACATCTAAGCTTCCTACCTTATTTTTGGTCACTTTATAGCCACAGGACAGAAACAGACACTTTCAATTGTCTATTTTTGGAAGATAGGAATCATTTCCTGGAACTGAATATTTGTTTCTGCAATAACTACAAAGCACATCAGATGGAGACGTAGTCCCGAGTCAGATGAACACCACCCCTCAGGCACCTAGTTGTATCTCACAATGGGCATTAAATACACCTCTTAGAGGAACATGCCGTGATGCAGTTCTGAGTGAGTTAGTGCTGAACTGGTTACAGGAGAGGGGCCAAAGTGAACTATATTTGTTGACACAGTGTATTCAATGATAGAGCAACACAAAATGCACTTGCAGTGACAACACTTTTTCTCCTCCACAGGCTACTCTTGGGATCTTTTACTTCAGGGAAAAAGCTCCTCAAGACAGGGTAGGAAACTTTACAAAAAGCTGCAACCCTTCTAAGCATTTCACTAGAGAGAAAATGAGTGCATTGGTTCTGCTGGTCAGCCCAAAGGATTTAAATACTTGCACCTCCAGTGAAGTGAGCCCCAGCGTGCACACCTGTAATCTGTCCAGAGAATCCGGCCCAACAGCTTTGAATTCTCAAATTCTGTGTACTTTTCATGCATTTTAACCACTATAATGTAATAAACCATTTACAAGTATTATCTTTATTTTGTAAGGATTTATCATGGTAGTAGTGCTGAGAAGAGAATACTCCCTGCAGCAAAGGGTCCCTAATTGTGGCAAGGGCTGGTAAATGCTACAAAATCACAGAGATATGATCTCTGCCCTGAAGATATGACCTGGTTATAAATCAGGAAAGCTCTATGGTCACAAATTGCTAAAATCCCAGCCTACTCCATCACAGAAGTTGTATTATGATCTAATGTGTGATCAATGACTGTCCGAGTATCTCTTAGCTGCACTAGGGAAACAAAAAATGTAATGCAGTTTTATCCCTCCATGGAAATAAAATATCTGAAAAATGAGAGCCTTTCCCTTTTAATTATAACTGCTGGATAATATTTTCCAATCCCAACTTCACTGGCATAATTAATAGCTTGAAATTTTAATAGCGGCTTGTGGTCAAAATATTACAACCGTGTTAAGCCAAAAGTTATGTGTACCATTATTTCTGTACAAGTGGAATCTGTACGACCATTTGACAGATGTTTCAATAGATTATTCTGGCTCACATATTAGAGACAACTTTATAAGCTCAAACTGAAGGCCTCTCTTGGCTTTTTTTATTTCAGTGAGAAATAAAATTGGGATCCAGTCTCTTGTGAGCTGTTCCTTACACCACCATGGAATCAGTTGCTTATTTTGAAAACATGCGTTGCCGAATGAAAATGATACTACTCCCAGCTATAAATCACCATGTATCACCCTGTCAACAGAAGAAATCATGTGCACTCCATGACCTAGTTCAGGTAATGTCAGATGAGTTAATGTATCCCTTCCTCTGCAGGATTTCATGGGCAATATTCTCTGGCAGATGCTTGGAGATGGAGAGCTGGCTTCAATCTGCAAAGCACCACAAGCCAAAACCTGATGTCTGTAGTCAGCTACAGACTGGTGCTGAGGCAACTCCTCAAGTGTTTTAATTTCTTTTCCTTTCAAAAAGAAAGGTCATCCCTACCCAGAAATGGATGACTTTCCAAATATTCAGAAGTCACGTGCAGATGCCTAGCTGAACTACATTCAAGATATGGAAAACGAGGACTGCATCTCCTTGTGAGATTTCCCTATCTGCTTCCTCCTGGTTGACAAATCATTACATTTTTTCCACTCCACATCAGATTTGCAAAAAAACATGCAGATTTATTGCATTAATGAAAAAAAAAAGTTATTTGAATTTTTAAAATTCATTTTCATTCTTGTTTTTTCCAAAACAGCTACTCTGACTCAAGTCAGTATTTCTTCCACTGCATTATGCCCACCTGCTTCTTGGGAGTGCAAACTACATGAGTTTATAATTTTTTCCCTCTATTTCCCTGAGACATAGTGGTACCTGAGTAAGGTTTCTCAGGAACATGGCTCGAAAGGCAACAATCTCACTCCCTGCAGCAACTGACAAGAGAATCAACCAAGCCGAAACCAAGGGTTCCTACTTATTCTGGAAGGGTAACATTAATGACCTTCTCTGTACCAGGGAATTCCCTGTGTGAGGCAGAATCCCAGCAAGAATCTCCTTGGAGCAGCCTGGCTGTACTGTCCCCAACCTGGTCTGGTGCTCAGAAAGGACAACTGAACTCTGAGCCACACAATTCAAATTCACTACGCATTCTCCCTGAAGGCCTGGGGCATAGAGTTTGGATTCAGAAATCAGTAGTGTGAGAGAGCAAATCATAATTACTCACATAGTTTGCATGCAGCACAGTGAAGAACTCAGGATTGGTGATGAACTTCACAGCTGGAGACTGCAGCAACAAGGTGATTTTTTGAGAATTCACAGGAGAAAGGGAGCCTTCCCTCCTAATCTCTGGACACAAAAAAAAGCAGGAAAATCTTATTAACATAGTGGCAAGCACAGTCTATTATTTAACCTTTAATGAATGGCTGCAAAAGCGACAGTATAAAAAAGTCACCATCCTGCCAAATGCACCTACTTTCTTTGTGCTTCCAAGACAAGCCTGCTGGCAAACTGGTAGATGTTCTCCTTATGGTTAGTGGTGCAGTGCTTACAGTAGCAGGGCAGGAGCTGGACCATTTTCTGTACTGTATGTTATAAAACTCTGTGTCGTATCTACTGATGTCTCTAATTATCAATGTGACCACAACAGTTTCTGCCAGCTGATGGTTTGGTTCAATACTGTCACCCAAAGTCCTGACTGGTTCCCTCCACTGCTGATTTTAGAGAGATCTGATTTTCCAATCCAGCCTGACGGGCTCACCAGCAGAAAGCATTTGGTAGCAAGACTGGGTAAAGGAAGCCCTCAGCTCAGTCACTCACATCCATGTTGGTGCTGCAAAGCGTTGCCTTTTACTTGTAATTACATTATTTTTGGCAAGTTATGGTTTTGGGGACTTGTATGGT
Source organism: Astur gentilis (assembly GCF_929443795.1). Taxonomy (NCBI): domain Eukaryota; kingdom Metazoa; phylum Chordata; class Aves; order Accipitriformes; family Accipitridae; genus Astur; species Astur gentilis. The sequence continues at coordinate 5,546,641 of NC_064893.1, read as the reverse complement.
AAAGAAAACAAAAACAGACACAAAGGGATTCTTTTTAATCTGTATCAATTCATGAAGCACAGGAGCAGAACCAAGCATTTGAGAATGTAACGCTGTAGAGGCAGGACCTCCTTGACCTTCTACAGCCACCAGAAAAATGCTTCCTGCCATGGCATTATGGCTTGAGTGTGCAGTTCTGGAGTTTTCAAATATAAGCCAACTTTTATATGAAGTCCAAGGAAACTGGATGCAGATGTCATCAACAGAATAAATATAGATTCCCATTTTTTTCTTATCAGTTATAATTTTTTTTTTTTCTTCCTGCTAGACACGTCATATTATTTTATCCACTTAAAACTGCAGACTGGATCCAGTGCTGGAGTTAAATTGATTTATACTGGCTTAGAATCTGGATTAATGTGTCTAAATTGTATTCCTTCTGACATTTTTCATTTAAATTAAAAGCCAAATAGCAAATGTATCATACTGCAGCTTTTTCTTATTCTAGTGTGGTTTACATGACCCTTGATCTTTTAATTCCTGACATTTTATATACCATTGACTTTTTCTCCTAAAAGCAAAGCAATTAGCTATAGCAAAAACCATTTCCTAATCACTTAAGATGACATGTATCATACTCATCAGCTCTTCCAGGTTAAAACAAAAAAGGGAATGTTATATAATAAACTGACCTAAATACTTACTGGTAGCAATTCCTATTAAATAATTGTTTTATTATGTAGGCTATGATAGTAAATGATTATACATATTAGTAGTAATGACTACATTACTTATCATTTAAATAACAGTAATACAATGGGTACCTCATTTCCATTTCAGCTGCTAACAGAGAGGACAGGGTTCTCCCTAGAAGATCTAGTGTAGGTAAAAGGCTCCCATAAATTGCAATACAAAGGATTGCAAGGAAGCTTTGAATATCAAACATTAAACAGTCTTGGTCAAAACTGATTTTCAAGCTAAAAACACCTAATGGATCAGGAAAACAAACACGCAAAATTGAGTTTTCCAAACTTTATTTTTTAACAAGTTCACTATTTCTCTGTGTAGTTCTTCCTATTCAACATGGAACATTAAGAAAATTCAAGCAGACACTGTGTTGGTTCTTTCCCTTTGCCAATGCTGTTTACAGAGGGATGGCAAAAGGATGGCAAGAAGTCAGATTTACTTCCAGCAGAGGTGAGAACAACCCAAAGGAAGAGAACTGGCTGTTCATTTTGGTGGTGCGAGTTCTCAGACAAAGCAGATAGTTATTTTTGCATGCCTACAAGTTGCATAGTGGGCACTAGTCTGATTGCTGGTGTTCCTTACCCGAAACAAACACTCAGGCTATGGTTTCATAAATGTTTTAAGAAAATATGACTACCACCAAAAAGAGTAGAAGAGTCCCCTGCCATCCCATCCTGCCCTGGGTACACATTCTCCTCTTCTCCTTTGTAGTCATACTCATTCTTGTCTGGTCATCTAATAAGCCAGGTGAAAGAACCAATTTGGCTGTAAACAACATTAAGTACAAGAAACAAGGTTATTTTTCAGGCAGATGAGTTCTCTGCTCTGGTACGGGTTCCTGTCACATAAGTTAGTGATTAACAAAAAGACAGCTTCAATGGCAGCCCACACTTAGATCAGCTTATAGCTATCACAAAATTGCAGCTTTAGAAACACAAGTATTTCATACTCAATGCCAGGGCCACTGCAGGTGTGACCACATGGGCAAACGTGGCAGTGCAGAAGCTGTGCCCAGAGAGAATGAACTGCAATGCCCCAAGCTAAAAATCACACTGCAGCAAAAATAAGACAGCGCTGTTTTTGCAACTACTAAGGTGAATAAAAAACAGATGCCTTTTCCATTTTTATTTCAAATAGCCCTTTACTAAAGTAAAAATGCTTTGTCTGTCTTAGTAGTTGTTAAAAAAAAGAAGAACTGAGGCCCTTTGTATCCAGCTTTGTACCTGTAGCTTCAAGTCTAAGCCTCTTTTCTTCTGATTATTTTTTTGCAACCCGGTATAATAAAGTTCCAGTCTCCCATGGAAACGCAGATTTCCCCAGAAGCGAATGCCATCACTGAATGGCACTGAACATGCCACTCAATAGCTTTCTTCCCGTACCTGAGCTTGGCTGGGAAGGCTCTGCCTCAGAGTCACTTCCTCCTCCAGTGGGAACTCTCTCCAACCTGTTGTTTACCACAGCATCGTCTTCAGTCCGCTCTGTTGCAATAGTTCGCTGGATATTTTGGTATCTGCATACATTCAGAGAAAGGAACAACATGCTTTAGTTAATAGAAGAGCTTTCTGGTGCTTTCTACTTTGACAATTAGCACTGTTCTTGAATGATTCCAATACTTTTATCTTCAGCATGTGACAGAGTAAGAGCACGCTCAACTCTTCTCCTTCAACTGATGCAGCTGCTCACACTTGGGCCAACCGTTACCCTGCAAATAATGGCATTTTGCACTGACTAACAAATAGCTACAGAGGATGCAAAGCAAGGAATACTCAAAGGTCAAATTTAGAGAGGTATTTAGTCTACAGGTTGCTACTAGGCTTCCCTTGAGAACATCTGGATGTCCAGAACCTAAAACTACTGGTGGATCATGGTTCCCCCTTCCATTTAGTCTTATGATAGCATAACCAATGAAGTAAGGGTCAATCCTGTGATGCACCAAGTACCCTTCAGTCTTTCTTACTACAATATTGGATGCACATGCTCAACCCTACAAAGGCTATTAAGAGTGTTCACAAAATGTTTATTATGATACTGCATGGCCTGCAGTTGGGAACACTTCCATTTTGGTCGGCAATATGGAACGTAAACTATCAGGTAGCATGACCTCAAAGAGCTATGATCTAGTTGACATGACAGCCACAGAAAAGTAGAATAGGATGTAATACATGAGCTGAGTAAGTGAACAGTGTGAGGATGCAAGTGTTATGTCCATTTTTGGAAATCAGTGGGATTGGGCATTTAGCTTGGGTAGTGACTAGTTGCAGAACAAGGAAGAGGAAACAATATAGAGATAAGCAAACAACAGCGAGGAGGATGACAGAAGAAAATTGTGAATGAGAACCTACAAATGTCTTAAAAAACCTATAACATCATTTCCATACTAACCATGGAACTAATTGCCGCATTAGTTGATGTCAACAGACACCATGGTCTTACGGATGAACCCAATCCTAAATACTTTACCAGATTGGGAACAAAGTATATATACCTGGCTGTGGGAATAACCTGGAGTGTTTTGAATTCGCACTACACAAAACACATTCTGGTTAACTTGTTCACTCACATAGATGACTAAGATGAGAGATCAAGATTTCTTTGGTTCTACTGGCAAGCTATGAATATAAATCTTATGTATTGAATAAGAAAATATATTTTATAGACAGGGAGAAAAAAGAAAGAAAAAGAAAACATAAAGAAAGAAGCAGAAAGAGAAGGAAAAGGAAAGAAGGAAAATAGGCTCTCATAATAATTTTAATTAGCTTTTACTCCACCCCAATATTTTTAATCCTTATTTCTGAATTGCATTTCCATATGTATATAAAACAGGATGGCTTTACTGCTTGCATTTAATCTGATCCAGCATTGTTTGTCTCTCATTTTCCTGACTTACCCTCTTTTTTCTTTCCTCAGCTCAAGTTCTGACTTACAAATTTTACTTACTTTCTCTCCCTTTATTTGTTAATGCACACTTTATTCCAAATTAGAAGTTAGTCAGGAGTTAGTTCCTCAAAGTGACACAGGATCATTAAAGACAAGCAATTAGGATTTGGCTTTTATGTCTCTCAACAGACATCATCTCCAGTAGCTCACTGCAACCCAATCTTGGGCTGAGGACCTGGAGACAATTAAGAAAAATAATTAAAGTTTTAATAGATTTATGCTAAACTTTCACAGTACTATGTGTGTCCCCCCCCCCATACCCAAAGTCATTTGAAGCTACATTTAATGTATACTTTGACAGTTTAAGTAAACATCCATCTATACAAGAAAATTCTGATAGCAGGTTTTGCAACAGCATGAATTTACTGCAGTTTTAAACCCTCTGTTTTAGACCTACATTTTACATTTTTATTCACATGACTGCAGGCAATTGAATGAAGTTTCCATTCCAGTACTGGAGGAGTTTTACAACACCCACGTGCAACAGAAAGGGGCGGGGGGAAAGAAGTTCATAATCAAGGGATATAAGCACACATATAAAAAACCCTTGTAGCTTCAATTTAATTAGATGGTAGAAAATCCCTATTGGCAAACCTTACAGAGTAACACTAGCTGTATGCCAACAAAAGGCTACACTTTTATTTTGGGTCTCAATACTATAAAATCATCTTATACAAATACCAGAAAATGCCAAAGCAATTGGAGAAAACATTGAAAGTGCAAAAGCTATGGGAATGCCTCTAGAAATTTCAGTCTCCTTTCAAAGTGATTTGTCAAAGGAATGGAGGTTTAGAAATACCACACTGTGGCTGTCTTAATTATCACGGTTATAATTTCTTATGTTACTTATTACCTTTTAAATTAGTGCAAAGACAAATGTAGATATACGTATGCTGCAAAGCATCTTTCCAAAAGAGCTTCAACAACATGGGCTATTATCTGCTTTGCTAAGAAGTAGGGAAGACAGATAGTGCTGTAGAAAATGAGCAAAAGTCTTTAAAGTAAGAAGTATGGATGTCTCTGGAGTGTGCCCAACACCTGGATTCCAGTTTTGCATTCCCTGTATCCTCAAGTGGCTAGTACAGCTAATGGGAAGCTTGGAGCACAGAAGGAAAGCAGGACTAGGCTCAATCACAGCTACGGGTTTTTTTTCAAGCTGAATTTCCAAAGCTTTGTGGTTTTGGCTGGGCTGGAAATACCAAGCTTCCTTGTAATATTTTGGTCTTTCCATTCCCTTCCACAAATGAAACCAGGAAGCTGAAAAGTGAGTAGATTGGTTTAGAAAGAAAAGCCGCCAAGTTTTTCAAACTGCTAAGTGATTTTGAGTCCAGATTTTGTTTAAGGTTAGAGCAAAAGTTCAGGCTGCTGCTACTTCTATCAGCAAGGTCTATCTTTGCTATTGCCTCACCTAAAATGATTCTCAGGTGTGTTTGCTGAAGAACATTTCAAATAATGAAGTTTGAAATACAACAAAACAGTATTTCTAAAATGAGTGCTTAAAACAAAGCCCGATCCTCCACAGTGCTGATAATAACCACTTACAAAAAGTAATTTTCCTCACAATCCTGAAATCTGGAGACGCAATATTTGAAATTAGCTTTAGGACAGCAATTATAACAGCCAGGCTGAAAATAAAGGAATGACTTGCCACTAGGCAAATGCTCAGAGATTCAATATGAATCTCTTTTCCCAAACTTGGAAACAATAGTACATCTCTGTGTTCAACGTCTCAGATATATAGAGCTCTCTGGCAGAGAGTAGAAAATCATCAGCTTTTTTCCTCTGTCCCAAGAAGCCATGACAGTTCATGTTTAATAAGTTGCAAAGTGCTTAGTCTCCAGTAGGACTTGAGTAAGGAGAGATATGCCACCACTGAAAACCCTCTATACTTCTCACTTTGTAATTGGATATGTGAATGCTAAAAATAGAGAGATTCAAAGAATGTCAGTCCTACTACTGTCAATTCCCAACCCCAAGCAGTGATAATCAAGTCATAACCAAGAAAGCCAGGCAGCTTACATGAAAACATTGAATAATAAAGTTTGAAGCAAGAAGGTCACTAAGACAATGCCTACCCTTCAGTTTCTGCTGACATAGCTGGTTTAATGATTAACCTGCATTAACTAACAGAATGGTAAATTCCTACACAGACTCTCACAAGCACTTATTCCTTTCTTGATTGTGCTGCATTTACATGAGTTCAACCTCAAAAAAAAAAAAAAAAAAAAAAAAAAAAAAGGCCAATTTATGTCCACAACAGACCTTTCTGCTTTCTGTGGCAGATAACTTGCTTAAGTGGCAGCCAAATAGTGTGAGCTTTGCATGGCCCAAACACCCCTTAAAGACAAATGCGAAATGGCAAGGTGTCATGTAAATCCCTTGAAAGAATCTACATTAAACATTCACTTTCTTTAGTGTTTTTTTTTTTAATATTAACATGGTAGCTTGACACATTCTGAGGAAAGCTATAATGAAAACAAATACTCAGCAGGTTCCTTCACTTCTGCAAGACGTAACACATTATGAAATGCTATCCAAAATAATGAATTTTGGCAAAAAAATGGAGAAATTCTTCAAGAGCATGTTGATGGTGTCAACTTAAGTTGCAAAACAGCCACTTTAAGAAGGCTGGTTTGCTCTCCACGAGTTACGTTAACTTTCTAGTTTTTGTCATTCAGTGCCCAGTTCTCCTTACTCCCAAACTATTCTGCACTCTGAAAAGAGTACTTGGAAACTCTGCATCATTCTCTCTGCTGTAGACCTTTCTCTTAGCACAGAAAAAAAGACGAAAAAACTTTTGTGGCATTTTACATGCTATAATTAGAATATAATTTCAGTTTTGCTTGTCTTTTTCTAGAAACCATATCATTACAGTAGGCAGAGAAGTAAAAAAACCCTTTCCTGAAGTAAAAAAGGAAGATTTTTGACCAACTGTTTATTTTTTCTCTTTCCTCTTAAATTCAGTCTGAAAAGCAAGCATGAGAAGGAAATGATAAACAAATCTATGTGTGGACTAGTCAAACAAAGGGAAAATATGCACCATGTTAAGAGATATCTTAGCCAGCTCAGAATGAACTGACAGATTTACAGGGCCCAATGCAACACTAAGCAGATACGTCTACATCTAGAAATGGGTACTGTCCTATTACAGCAGTGCTCTGCCCTGGAAAAGGAGACAGACCATTCAACGGGCCTAATTAGCTTGATTAGAAATGCCACACTGATATGGCAACACTATTTCAATAACAGCGCAGAAACCTCTGCAACGTAGCACTAGATGAAAACCCATAGATACCACTCTGAGAGTTAAATAGCAAAAGTGACTCCATCTTTTGGAAAACACTTCTGGGAGTCATTTCAAAAAAGTTTTCCAAAAGCCTCTTTTTGCTGTTTGAAACATTTTGCAATATCTTTCACTCAAACAGCACTTCTCACATGGGCAAGTTTGGGTACTGGACAGCCACAGCAGGCACAGCAGCAGGCTGAAAGAGATCAGCAGTGGAACAGGAACGTGTACATTGGACTTGGACAAGGAGGAAAGACAAATCCTTAGGGAGCCAATGTGATGCACGGGGGAAGGAAGCAAGCAAGCTACTGGGGCAGTGTGGAAAAAGGGGAGTGCAGATCTCAAGGGAATACAGGTACAAATGCTCACCGACGGTTCAGCTGCTCCATTTGCTGGATGGAGCCAGACCTGTGGATCCCATCTGGTGTTGCTGCAGCTGTGGGGCGCTGCCATGTGGTGGTTCGGTTGACATGATCAACGTAGAATACCCTCCCGTGGCTGTCTATCCGAGCTTCCCAATCTAGGGTTGGAAAAAAAGGAAGGGGTGATGCTGTAAGTGTGATGCCTTCCAGAAAACCTAAATGCGGGAGATAGATATACACACACATACATATACACAGACAGGCTATATACACACAAGAGACACTGTATCTATAGTCAACATGTGTGCAATACATATTATGTGTATATATTCAAAGTATACATTCAAATGTGTATATATACTATGTGCTTGTCTATATATATGTATATGCAATATATGCATATACATAAACATTTCACACACAGCACATAGGTAGCCTATGGAATTCACTACCATAGACTATGAAAAACAAGTGACATAGTGGCTACATTATTTAAAGGGCTGGATAATTTTACCGTTAATAATCCTAGTTGGCTGGATTCATTGCAGGTTGGGGTAGCCACAGAGGGTAGACCCTTAGCAGAAAAGGATTAAATCTGAGCTAATATGGCAAATCCCGTGTTTTCTTTTTTGTTATGTTTCAGAACAAACATGTTTCATTTCTCTCTTTTTTTATAAAGTGGCTTCAAAGGATACCATATAGCAATTAAAGGCTCCCCTGAAAACTGATCACAGCCTGGTTGGACATATCCTTAGAAATCTCTCTAAACAGATGAGTATCATAAATCTATTGCTCTGATGAAACCCAACTAGATTGAAAGTTTGCAGCATAATATCAAGCCTTCCATCATTGCTGTTTCCTACTAATGTTTATTTTGTCCCATGATTGAAAACCGGAAGTTACTTGGTATATGATGGCTTGTGGAAAATGGTAATGTTGATAAAAAAAGTGTTTGGAACAGGAGAAATTCAGAAGTGAGTTAGCTAGCAAAGCCACATACCAAATTGGTGGGAATGTATGGAGCAGTGATGTAAATTAGACTTGCTAGCTTCACATTCCTACGTGATTCACAGCTGATGACACATCTATATAAATACATGCACATACTTTCTACACATGTTTATATAAAAACCTCACTCACATTCACACACAAATGCACATATTACCTTTGGGGGCAAACAGTTCCTCTTATGCCCATATTCTTACTACGATACCCTCCTCCCTGATGAGTCCACTCCTTCGTCTATGGTTTTCTATGATCAAATTCAGGATCAGCTGAATTTCATACTTTCTGTATTTTATCTCCTACTCTGCAAGAGTAAGACTGAAGTTGTACCTCTCCCTGCTGTATCCGGAAACCTAGCCTTCATGACCAGTTCCCATCCCCTGAATGCTGGCCCTGGCTAAACTCAGTTCCCATACCTGGGCTGGTACCAGCCAAGTGTGGGCTCTCTGAAGTCTATGGTTGGCTGCCCCTGACATGTTAATCCCACAAACCTTAAAAGACGGGCACAGGGAGTCCCTTGGAGGAATGTTCTGTAAGACTTCAAAACAACAAGGGCCATATGCACATGCATTATTTCTTTCCAAGCTGACTATAAGTACCTCAGTCCTTATAGACGCAAAACCTATAGTCACACCACAGGTACACACACAGTGTCTCTCGCTGTGAACATCAGTATGTAATTTTAAGAAGAGGACTCTCCTATCCTCACACCAGGTAAAGTTTCCCAAGGATGTTGTAGCTTTTTCAAGAACAAGATCTCAGCTTTGTGAAAACAATGTCTAAAACGTAAGACAGTGAAAACCAGCACATCAAGTACAACAGATGCACATTGAAGGAAATCAGACTGACAAATAACGCAGGCTGAAGGCCAGAGCCTTGCTGAGCATGCTGTCACTGGTGGCAGGTGTACCACCGTGGGTGGGGAATGGTCCTTCTGGAGCTATGCATTATCTGCAATATCCTCAAGGAAATAATCTTGGCCAGATCAAAGGCGACATGATGTACATCAGCATCATGATGTGGTGGTGCATTTCTTTCCCCCTCTCCAGGCTGACTTACAAACTCGGGAAGGCTCGCTAGGCCTTAGTATTAAGTGTAATGAGTCAGGGGGTTAACCGACCCTTGACTGTGCCGGGAACTCTTACACGGCTAAGACAGGGAGATATGCTGTGTGCCTCAAGGACTCCTGCTGCCCGGCAAGGGTGGGAGGACGGGTGTAGAGATAGTCAGTTCTCATAACAACCTTGTCCTGGTTTCAGCTGGGATAGAGCTAACTGTCTTCCTAGTAGCTGGTACAGTGCTATGTTTTGAGTTCAGCATGCAAAGAATGTTGATAACACGGATGTTTTCAGTTGTTGCTCAGTATTGTTTAGACTATAGTCAAGGATTTTTCAGCTTCTCACGCCCAGCCAGGGCACAAGAAGTTGGCACAGGACACAGCCAGGGCACCTGACCCAAACTGGCCAACGGTGTATTCCATACCATGGGACGTCACATCTAGTATAGGAGCTGGGAAGTGGGGGGGGGCAGGGAATCGCTGCTCGGGGACTGGCGGGGTGTCGGTCGGCGGGTGGTGAGCTATTGCCCTGCGCATCATTTGTACATTCCAATCCTTTCATTATTGCTGTTGTCATTTTATTAATGTTATCATTATCATTATTAGTTTCTTCTTTTCTGTTCTATTAAATCGTTCTTATCTCAACCCAGAAGTTTTACCTTTTTTTTTTTTCCCGATTTCCTCCCCCATCCCACTGGATGGGGGAAGTGAGTGAGCGGCTGCGTGGTACTTAGTTGCTGGCTGGAGTTAAACCACGACAAACCTGCAGCCAGTTCTTTCTCATAATAACCTTGAGACATTACAGTCCTCCTCTGACAATCTTGGAGCAACCCATATCTATGTTTGGAGTTATTCTTCAACAGTCTTGGAATTTTCCAGTGCAGCTGGGATTCTAGAAATTTGTTAATGACCAAAGTCAATCATCTCCCGAACCTATAAACAGCAGTACTAGGTGAGGCCCTTTGAGTTCTCTTGGACCACAGCAGGCTGTGACCAGCATCTCCCTCTGAGCGGGACACCTCTCAGAGCTCGCAAACTGTCCGGTTTGCGAAAATCGGAGGTATGTCACTAAAAGCCGACATGGCCTGGGCTGATTCTCTTCGGTCCTTGAGGCTTGACCCTTCGCCCTTTGAGAAAGATGCCAAAGCATTCAACATGAATATTTTCACTGACCTCAAGGGGAATTTTTAACATGTACACCTCTTTTTCTCTGTCTTTTATTCTCTTACATGTATCTCTCTTAGTGTCTTTATGCATACGTGTGTACTAACCTGAATAGGCTATAGTAAGTGTGTTATGGCAAGTATATTATAAGTCATTAAGTTATAGAAGAAATATTATAAGTTAATACTTTCAAGTTTATACCTAAATTACTGTCGTGATTTTTATTCAACTGTGAATGAATTTTAGGCTGCTATTATACTCATAATCACTTTAGATATAAACCGTTGACCAAGTCTGGGGCTAGGAGTCGATCCAGCTGCACCTAGACTCCGACAGGAGTTTAGAAAGCAAAGGGGTCTTCTCTGAACCTCATGACTCAATGGGAGGGTCTCCCTTACCCTTTCCCACATTCCCTTTTACCCTATTACATTTTTAGTCCCTATATACATAAGTTCAGTTTGATTCTGATTTAATTTTCCTGTGTGCATTTTATCCGCGTACTAATAGAGTGAACCTTGCCAACCTGTGAAGCTCTGCACTTTTATACAATTTCTATTAAACAATTTTTCTATTGCTAATACAATTGGAGGTGATTCTTTAAGCGATCTGAACCTCTCTCTCATTTTTAAATCCCCCCATGACACACGAAGATCTTAATTTTCCTTGCTGTTGTCTGGCAAAGGACAAATCCTAGCCCTCACCCCACACTATTTTAGTAGACATGTAACAAGTTGAGAATAATAAAGGTCAATGGATAATTAGAAGCTTGTAGGCAATGCTGCAGATCCATACTCTAGACAGCCTACAGAAGACACCAACTGGTTGTATTTGTCTGAAGCCTGCTGATGGACACTTAGTAAGAATAATACTACCCAATTACACAAACAAGGGCTTCTCATAATCCAGCCCTGTGCACTACCAGCTCTAGAGGCTATGCTGCAGTGTCTCTAATGAAGTGCAACTTAGAGTTCCTAAGCATAACACTCAGAAATCTAGGAGCAACGAAACTTGTCCAGAGCTTGGAGGTCATAGTGAAAACATCAGGTCAGGATCATGCAGACTGGTTTACAACCAAGGCTATCTCTGTTGGATGTATCAGACACCCAGGAGCAGTATGTACAGACATGAACTACACCTATCTGTGAGCGCTGCTTTATTCATTGCTTTATGGGTGTATACACCTGAAACCATGGACTGACACTTGCATTGGCATGCTAAAATATTAAGAACTGTGTGTCACATGGCTCTTGAGAAACCTGCAGCAGTACTGCTCCTTGCAACAACATTTCTCATCAATTGAATAACTCTTCTTTTGGTCACCCAGGAAGGCTGTCAGAGGGTGGCAGGTGCTGATACTTTCATTGTACACAAGTGGCAGGTGCACTTTCTGCCTTCCCACAAGACAACCCGTAAGTCACACAAGTCACTGAAGCTGCATATGATACCAGATTTGTGGACAGATGGACAGATACCTGCACAGAGACACGAACAGGCTGACGGGTGAACTGAGAGACAGAACTCTGCTTCTGAGCTGTGCTCAAGTCCCTTCATGCTACTTCAGGGGCATAGGTGATCTAGGAAGTAGCCAAATGTCCTCAGGGTCTTTTTGTTAGTTTTTTCAGGCAAAATAGGACTGTGACTACAACAGAGGCTAACCTCCATCTAACCTTCACAGGAAGAGCAGGCTGGAGCACAGGCTGGGGATGGGACAGTACTGGTTCTGTTCTCCCGCAATCCCCCTCCATCAGCCGAGTCGTATTTCACAGCAGCCTCTGAAACTGCTCTGATTTATACCAGAAGACGCAACTTTTTCTGGCAGGACCATAATCTTGGCAGGGCAAAGTAAATACGCTGTCTTTTCCTTTCCATGCTCAACCACACCTTCGGCAAAGAGCAGCTCTGAACTCAGCACATGTATTTTTCTTGGCTTCAGTTCTGTAGGTTTTCCAGCAGTACTAGCAAACACACTCATAATAAGGGGTGACTATTAATGCCGTCATGCGGCCATATAAACTCTGCAAATCTTCTGTCAATCTCATATAGACCTTAACATTCACACTGGTCATTATGACATTCCTGCATAAATAATGAATCTGTTCTACCTTACTTTCCTAAACAAAACTGTCTGAAATTAAATTTCCTCCCTAAGACCCACTGTTGCAGGGTTATGATGAAACAAAGTTATTCAGAAAACTATTCAAAAGAGAAGGAAGACTGTTCAGAAGATTCTCCATGTGTCATGGTTTAACCAGGACACCATGACCAAAGTAAAACCAGTCAACATGGAACTTGCAGCACTGGCTAATTATCTTCAACTCTACTTATGGTCGGAAGCTAATGCTGCATGTAAATAAACCAGGTTTGATCATATAACCCAAGTTTAAAATATAAAGTTTCTTCTTTTCACATGATTGAAGAACTATTTATCTAGGATTAAGAGGCATTAAAGGCACTGAGATAGTGATACTGAATGCTAGAAGAAGAAACATTTCTAGATTAAGGCTACAGTTTTCATCTTGAAATTACCTTAAAATTTCATGGTGAGTTTTTGGAAACAGGCTTCCTAGGTGATAATATCCAGTTCAACTTTATTGCCCCCAAAATGAACTTAGTATAATCTATTCCTATTAAGATCACTATATTTCAGCCCACAGTCTCAGCCTTTATTGTAAAAATTATGTTATATGCAAATGCTAAAATAAAAACCTGCAAAGGGATATCACTTCTGTACTGTATCATCACACATTGCATTTTATGTCCTTAAACCCTGTTGTGGAAGCACTTGTGAAAACCAATGGTAGACATACTTGCCTTTTGAGGATAATTATAAGAAGGAGGAAAAATATATTAAATTCATGATGGAAGAATAAGGAACAGATTCACAGTATGCTTTGTTTACCTGAGCTTGCATCAGTGTCCTATCATGAAGTCACCTAACAGGGAACATGCCCTCGTCACAAAGTGTTGAGGTAAGAGCGGGAAGAAGAGAAGTATTTGCCTGTTACAGAGATAACCGTTCCCATTTCATCATTCACTGGCAAGCCACAGCGAGACTCTAATAAGACTTCATTGGGCTAAAGGCATTTGAATCATTCATGCTACTGTGCAGCTGACGCCAGCGTTGGGGCTATTTTCGGCTTAGGGAATACTGACAGCATGGTTGGTGAATGATGAATTATTTGTCAAGGGCACCATAGGCCAAGTAAGTGTGTTCCCTTCTTGGGCTTTGAAGAAAATAGAGTGCTTTGTTTATACGCCTGGTTGTTTTTCTGAGGCACTGCACATTTTAGGTTGTTAAATCATATGCTGAAGTTGAAAGGAGATCAGCAGCACGTTGCGGGGCATAGAGTGCGCTCTGCTGGGCACTTAACGCCAATGCAAAAAGCAGGGTAATCCTCCAGGAATGCACAAGGGAAAGGCTACAGAGACAAGCGAAAACATCTCCGGCAGTTGATTCGGTGGTAAAAATCCCCTATTATCAGCCTGCTAATCGATCACGCTACTTAAGACCCTCTCATTTGCATCCAGCACAACTGCAGACACCATTACAGTCCATAATGAACATAAAATTCACTGATAATCAAATCCAAAGACAGTACAAGACCACTCTACATGAGCTGCCTTTTCACAGCTTCTGCGGGTTTTGTTCAGATTTGGACCTGTCTGTCTCAGGAGCATCCTGACTGTGAAAAGGTTCCTGCTGGACCTGCAAGCAGAGCTGACAGACAATAGGGACTGCCATCCCAAACCATCTTTGAAGTTGGTTACGGAAAACCTGGAGACAAACATTATAGAAAAATCAGAGTACTTTGGTGATACACCACCCAGAAAGTTTTATAGTAAGGCTTCCAGAATACCTGACAGATAGCCACTCATTCGAGTCTGAACACACTGACAAGGAAATATTCTTATTTTCATTTCACGGTAGCTAAGGAAAAAGATGGACCAAGGCAGAGGGAGATTATGGAGCTTGTCCAAAATAATATGACAACACTTGAAGTCAGGATCAAATAAGGGAAACAAGAGGGCATATTGCTTGGGTTCTGGAGAATGTATATACAGAACAGATGGGGTTATTTAGAAAGACATACTGACCTCTACACTGTTTGAGTTAACAGGAAAAGCTGAAAAATGCAATAAATTAAAAAACTAAAGCTTACTTGGTGGAAGAGGCTCATCGATAGTTGGGTAGTGATGATGGTCAGGCCTCAGAGAAGGAAGCTGGCTGACTGGCTGAGAATTATGGAGTAAAGGACAATCACCTATGGACAAGATATTCAAGACATTGACAGTCATTCACTGTTTTCACAATGTGGTTCAAAAAATGTGCTACTGCAAAACAAGTGATTATTTTTTAAATAGGTTAGCCTGGTGTACTAGCAGCTCTGGTTATTCCTATTTTCAGGCACTATTTTAATAACAACTCATATGCCAAAGAATTATTAAAATAATGCAGTCAAGGCTCTGATCTCAGATTTGAGTCAATGCTAAACTACTGTGGGCCAGATTCTGGACTCATAGACACACAAGTGTAAGCGAGAGAAGAATCAGGCTTGATCTCTGAGAAATATTGTGCATGTACAACCAAACTCAAGCTTCTGCAGAAATTGGCAGGAACATGCAAAATCCTGGTTCCAACTTTTAATTCATCCCATCAGTGGAATACAAGGCTAAAAGCTGCCTTGGATCTTTCTCTGCTTTTCCATAAGATCAATGGCTGTGTAAGTGGACTGGAATGGCAGGATTTTGCAGTTCCCGCAAAGCAGAAGATCATCCCCTTCTATAGGTATTTTTCAAAATTCAAAGGGTCTGTCTTGGGTGGAAGGAGGGAGAATGAGAGAAGGACCAGAAACAGGTGGGAGACAGGTGGTAGAAGAGGAGGACAAAAGATAGTGAGACATAGTCAGGATCCGAGATAAAGAAGGAAGACCTGAGATACAGAAGAGGGAAAGAAGAAGAAGAGAGAGAGACATACAGCAGACAGTGCAGAGGAAGTTTTTAAACATTAACATTGTATATATGTCTATATATCCAAATATGAAATAAATGAAACCCTAAGCAAATGTCCAAACTCATGTTCTGTTGAAAGGAACAAGTACCTTAAGATCCAGTCAGTGTTTATAGAATCCTTCAAGAAACTAAGAAGTTATAGTAGGGATGAAAAAAATATTCCTGATCTTAGACTTAACTGTGAGAGTAAGGAACCTGCACATTAAAACTTCCCAGGTTCCAGAATTAAGATTCCTTCTTGGTCTGTCCTTTTAAATCTTAGAAACCAGGACTATTTATCCTACTAAGGGACACATTTTCATATTGTGCGATTGACAGTTTTTCACTATAACCTCCAGCTCCAGGTGGACCTGTTGATACAGATACAATCTGAATTGCGTAAACATAACATTTACATGC
The DNA here is from genome assembly GCF_929443795.1 of Astur gentilis. Taxonomy (NCBI): domain Eukaryota; kingdom Metazoa; phylum Chordata; class Aves; order Accipitriformes; family Accipitridae; genus Astur; species Astur gentilis. The sequence goes on along the minus strand of NC_064893.1, from coordinate 5,530,694 downwards.
ATCAGAAAGATGCAGCTGAGGAAAAAAATATATTTAGCATTTCCAACATCACCAGAACCTTTTGGCTAAGCCTAACTCACTGTGTCCTGGCTGGTTTAACTGTCTTTAATGTCAGAATCTTAATAGCCTAAGAATGAACATTTTGCAAAAAACCCAAACACATAGCTATTAAATGTAAAAAAAAACGTTTACCAAAAAATATGTTTTTTTCTTTAAACAACCAACAGCTAGAAGGCAGAAGCCAATTTTGTATAAAACTAAAAAAAATTCTCACACCATCCAGAAGTGAGAAAAATTGCTTAAGACAAAAACACTCCCTCTTCTAGGTGCTCTGATGATACCGTATGGCCTGTTAAATGTCTTCATTAAACCACTTGTGTATAGGCGTATCTCACAGTTGCATCTGCTGCATGTTTTGAACAGACAGCAGAGTTATGTAAGTTATTACTCAGTGCCAAAAGTCCATCTCTCACAGCATTAAAAACTGTGCTGTTACTACAGGTGTTGTAGCACCAACTACCAAATCATCCATCTATGTTTCTTTACTTACCTCACCATAATTGTCTCTCCCCTAGTCAAGATAGTTACGCCAAGCCAGCGGAAGCATGGTAGTGTCAGTCACCTGGAGTGGACGGAGGTGACCACATCTACTGTATTTGTAACAGCTGCCAAGTCATGAAGCAATGTGTATGTTTACTGGAGCACCCCCGGTGATATCAAAAGAGAGCTAAGAGCCGGGCTGCCCTTCAGACAAACTCTCTCTCAGCTAATCATAGCAAAGCCACCGTGAACACTGCAGCGCCCTTTATACACGCTTAAGGGGCACAATCTTGGAGCTGTACTGAACCCACATGCAGAAGACACCCTCTCCCCCACATGCCCTCTCAGAAGTACATACGGTCCAAAATGGCCATCAAATCTGTAAGCATGGTCTCACGCACATACACACACTCGTGCCCCCCCGTAAGTATACTTGCACATAAATGCTGTCCACACGCAAAGACCCTCACCTGCAAGGAAGGAAACTGGGTTTCTATACCTCTGTGTACTTCTGAGAATTTAATTTTTGGGCTAGATTCTGCTTTGCAGAATGAATAAATGCCTAGGCCCAGCTGCCTACAAAGTCTTTACACAGTCCAGCATGTAAGGTCAGCCTTTCACCTTTCTTTCTGCTGGCATAGAGTCTGTGGCAGTGGAAGGTGGGGGTAAATAAACTGGGAATGGAGAAGGAACTGGTAGAAGGATGCTTTAGTTGGGGTTTCCCAGCGATCCCCAAATACATTATCCTTCCGGTGCCATTTAAATTTGGTGTCACTTACAGGGGGAGACAGATGACTCAGGATTTGGGAATGCAGAGACTACCTCTTGACCTTGCTGCATACTCCTTAGCTGCTGCTGAGGCCTTTAGTTCTTCAGCTGGAGAAAAATTATACACTAGCTGAAGAAAAGATGAGTGATCAAACCCACCCTTCATGTAACTCCATACAACATAAAATGAGTTACCAACAGGAGGAATTTAATGTAGCGGTTTGGAGGGATTGGGGAAAACAGTACCTAAATTACAAAAAATGAAAAATTATTTTCTTATTTTATCTCTAGAGAAGGATATGGAGATGAGAATTTTGTTCAATATCATTCTAGTTTCAAAGTATCTAAGAAAAAAAGTAAATCTCTGTTGAGTTGCTTTATGGTCTGTGAAATCTGAGGTAGATCTGTTTGATACTTGGGGAACTGGAACAAACGGGGCTAGAAAACTGGGTTTGTAAGAGACAAATATTTGCATTTCTCCATGCTTATGACTGTGCATGACTAACAGTCATATACAGAAACTGGCCCAGATCTTTAGCTGGTGTAAATCAGCATATCTGCCCTTCAACAAGCACAAGCTGGTCTTCTCACTATCAGAGACATGGCAGCACATCAGATATGTGAAATGGAACAATCCCAGGAAATAAGGAATGAGTTGGTGGATGTGATAATGCTGATCTGCCACATAACTACAGCAGCTAATCTTGATTTTATAATGATGCATGTATATCTACAGGAACCCATATATACAGGTCCCCAACTGATTTATTTGGTTTTGCTGGGATTTTTAAGGACAGGCTCAATTATCCAACCCTCCCTGATATCTGGCCCAGCTCACAGCCCCCAGATTTGTATGAAATAAACCGTGAGCTATCTGAAACCTCAATTATCTGATGCCTTCTGACATCCAGATAATCGGGGTTGCTCAGCGCATCGATTCTCAGGATCTAACCTTCTCTTCTGCTGCTTGGACCTGCTATTGGGGTGTCTAGACTCTCTGTGGCTCTTTGTGGATTCCCACCATGAGCTACTAGTTCATCTGGCCACTGGGAGGAGCCATCCACTTGCTCCCTGTCCAGCTCAGGGCTCTGTACTGAATCTGGCACTGACTCAAAAGCACTGTTCTCCTCATCATCATCATCCTGTGAGGAAAAGACTGTGCTCTCAGAAATCTTTGCACTGTCGACGGAGGAGAAGCGGGTATGGCTGGAGAAGCGATTGTTACTGTCATAACAGGAGGTGCTGTAGCAAGAAGTGCTGTAGCAGGAGGTACTGTAGCAAGAAGTGCTGTAGCAGGAGGGGCTGTAGCAAGAAGTGTCGCACGCCTCGCATTCGTTGTCACCATTGGGCCTGGAGCTTGACTCGCTCTCGCTTCCTGTCCTGGGGTGTTCCCCATCCAACAGCCCATCATTCAAGTCAGAGAGCTGTTCATCCAAGGTACCAGGAGGCACCGTACTCTGGCTGAAGTTCTCTTCAGCCTCATTTTCCAGAGGAGGCTCTGCTGCCACTGTCTCGCTTTCACTGACCACCTCCTTCTCCAATGCCTCCTTGACTGTAGACTCCTCATCGTTCTCCCCACCGTTGCCACCATCTTGCTCTTCTTCCCCATCGCTGCTCATATGTGCCGAGGGCAGGCTGTGCAGCAGATTGTGGATCCGTATGTAGTGCGTGCGAGGGGTCTCTGGCTCACCGCAAGCTGAAGCTATGACTGTCTCAAGTTCAGACACAGGCAGGGAGCACGGCCTGTTTTTCCTCTTTGCTGTGGTCCTCAGCTGTAGCTTGTTGTCTTCCTCCTCCTGGGCTGAAGCCCCTTCTTCTTCCTGACTCTTCTCTAGGTCCTTGCCAGCATGCACATCTGCACTCACCTCATCAATATCTAATGTTTCTATGCTGGTCAAGACTCCACCATCTCCCTGAGTACCAGAATTGACTTTGTTATTTTCCCTAACTTCAGTCTCAGGAGGAGACATGCAAGCCAGCAGAGCCAGCTGCTCCGTGAGGTCCGTAGCACTCAAAGAAGGCAGCACTTCTCCTGGGATGGATTCCAAGGGCTCGGGAACTGGCACCGCATCAACCTCCCCATCTCCTGCTAGCTCTTCATTTAAGCTGTTCTGGTTGACTTTCCCAGGTGGTTTGACAGCCCCTGGGCTATCGACAGTGTTCACACTGTATCCATTTAGCTGTTCTGGAGCTGTACTTTCTGAGGTCACTGTGTTGATGCATGGAGGCTCACCGAGGCTTTCCTCTGTGGGGTTGTTCACAGGGCTTTCCTGGAGGTCAGCTGGCTCAGGATCTGCACTAATGGAGACCTCTTCATCATCTGTATGAGACAGGAAAAGAAATTATTTACTCCTTTAACAAGAAGTGTTGACTGAACCAGAAGCTTGGCTGTGGGGACACAGGCATCCACAGCAATCTGAGAAAAATAAAAGCATAAATTACAGTGTGAAATGAGTGGGCAACTGAGCAACTATCAAGAAATGCTGACTTTTTTTGCTAGGCAGTCTTTGTACAGTGGATTTAACAATCATGGGACTTGTTCATGGTGGTAATCTGTATGCAGCACCCTGCCTCCTTGCAATACAACCTGAAGGTAACATCTTCTTGAAATGCCCCTTTGAGCCAAACTGGCATTGGAGGGAGTATCATGGGAATGACAAAGAAGTCTTCCCTGAAGTTTTAATGATATTTTTCTTGTCATGCTGAAGCTGACAGGACTCCACAACAGAGAACTTAAAAAACTGGTTTTCACACACCTGAAAGGTGGAAACTTTCCCCAAAACATCCTTGGATGTGATCCTCATCTGTACTGTCTTTCCCAGATGCCAGACAACCTGGCTCTTTCACGTCATACAAATAGTCACAAGACAGAAGTCCGGGTTTTCCAGCAAGGGGCAGGTCATAATTTTCAACCACTAATGCAGCTGCTGTTGGCTAGATAAAGTGTACCTGAGAGGGCACTACCATAGAGAGGCAAAGAGTTCCCGAGCAACACTACTGAGACTTTGACATGAAAACCAAGTGACTTCCTAATAACTACAACAGAATGTGAACTAAAACCATACCAAAAGGGAGGGAAGGAAGAGAATAGTGAATTATTTTTTGTTTTACTTTTTTCATTAAAAATAATCAAAATGAGAAAGTTTCTAATAATGTCTACTATTACAGTCTCCATTTTTACTTATGAAGTGCTCAAATGCAGATGAGTCTAGAAATAACAGCCCATATAGCACTTCCCCAGGACAGGTGATAGAGAAGCAGATGAGACCTTAGTTTTCCACCCTCTTCTCTCCCAGTGATGTGGCAGAGTATTTGAAGCAGGCAAAAACAGGGGGGGTATGAGACACCAGTAGCTCTAAGCTAAGGGGAAACAGGGAAGAAGTTGTGACTCACGATGCATCCTGTGACAGGGGACTTTATGCACTTTCCTCTGCTCATGACTGTACCTAAAGTCCCTGAGCAGCCAGGAATGATTTCAGATTTCTGAAGAGAAAGAATGCAAAGCAAAAGAAAAATAAAAAATTTCTAGATAAATGATGGGTTAAGACTGAAAATTACCTGGATGGATGGAAGAAGTTATCTCAAATCGAAACTGCAGCTGGCCACTGACATGATCTGTAGGAAGCCTGCGACCCAGAGTGTAGCTTACAACCCTGTCCCTGAAAGAAAACAAATATCGTCACAATAGACTATAACCTACCCAATGTCTACTGTGCATAGACAAAGCTGCTGTGCTCTACAAAAATACATAATGGTTTTCAAAGGCTATTCAACCCAGCCATGAGGGCGTGTTGACTTGCATACGAGAGAACGAATGGCAGAGAAGGAGAGGACAATGTCTTCAATTACAATGGAACAGCTGAGTCAGTGAATAAGACAGGCTTCTGGGATACACAAGCACATATGTATATATATAAAGAGAAAACGGTGGGAATGGAACTTCTGCAGTATGGGTATGAAAATATCAATATGGGAAGCAAACAACTCCCACTTCAGCTATTGTAACAAGACTTCACTTCCCTGCTGATCTGACCATATCTGCCCTTCTGTAGAACCTCGCATTTCTGTATTTCCTTCCCTTCACCATCTGCATAAAATTCAGCTTTCCTGTCCTTTCTTTCAAAATCCTGTAAAGGCCAGTCCCCACTTACCACCTTCTCTTTTCAAACTGGCTGAATGACTGCTCTTCATCTCTTTCCACCCCTCTTACCTCTATGAAGCTGAAATACCAGGAGAACACCTTCCTGACAAGGTTGATCAATGACTCCATTCTGTCCTTGTGCAGGTCCCTCCCTTTGCCACACTTCATCCACCCCTCAGAACAGAATGAAACTACAGAAGAGATTAACTTCCCAGCTGCCCAGAATGAGGCTGAATCAATGTTTGCAAAGCATTCTTTGAGTGTAAAGGGTTCACTAAATAGTAATATTTATACATCTTTTGAAGAAACATAGTTCACTTCCAGTTGGGCCCAATATATTTGCTAGGATAATTTCACATGCATCAGAAACTCATATAAATGAGACAATCTCAAGATTTGCGTATGATCTTTCTGAACTTGTGTGTATACTTCTCATTGAGCTTGCCTGAGATTTAAAAGCCACTACAGTATTAAAACTAAGCCAGATCTAGGTGCAGGTTGGAGGCACTGCTCTTGGCAAAGTATATCCTTAGATAGACAGTGTTTACAATAAGGAAGTAAAATAGGAAGATATAATCAGCAGATGATGAGAAATCTTCTCATACAGAGGGAAGCCAATGATATCAGTTAGAGGGCTCTACCTTCCCCAAGCTGTTCTTTTCCATCTGGTTTCTAAAAAGCTACTCTATCTTCCCTTCTTGTGAAACAGGGAGGTAGCTTAGTCCCTTCTGGTAGATTCAGCTGTCAGTATCACAGCCAGTTTCTGAAACAGCTGTTCAAAACCACTTCCAACAAGCTCAGCTTCCTGCTGTTTTGCTGAATTGAGATCCAATTTTCAGAAATGCCTTCTTGGAAACTGTATTGTATGTGCTCTCCTCAGGAGATGACTCTTTCTCTCCCTGCTCCTCAACGTCTGAGCCTTACAAGTTTAGAGCCAACTTTTTGGCTTTGTCTGAATATTATCCATCTTCCTCAAATTGGTTTGTGTTACTTTGGCAGCATACACCTTCCCAGAACTTTCATGCAAAGGGGAAGCAGGGCAGGGCTGGTAAGCTCAAGTGAACTGGTTATTCCTTGTCAGCAGGGTAGGGTCAGAAAGATTTAGTTACAAAATGCCACATTTTTTAAATAATATTTTCACTGTCTAGAAATTAAAGGGAGGAGGAACAGATCTGGCATGATTTTAGCCCATAGGTAGTTCCCTGAAACATGAAAACAGCCTGTTGATAACATTAAAAGAATATTCAAATTGAAAATATTGCACTCTCCAGATTCACAGCCATGATATACAAAACAGTTTTCTTTCCTAAATGCCAGCTCTCACTTTTCAAAATGCAATGGATAGGGTTATAGAGGGAATTCTTTGTCTGGCCTGTAGTCCTATAAATTCTAATTAAGACCAACATCATTCATCAGACAACTGTCAGTTTAATAACTCCCCCTAAACAACATTATATCACTATAATGATATATCACCAGGGACTTCAAAACAGCAACACGCTTTTTAAACAACAGAAAGTAGCATAAACAGCAATTTTACCCTATGGCATGTCTTTCCAAGAGGCGTTGAACAGGCATAGAGAGTTTTCCCAGGAAACGCTTGATGATTGGTCGGCTCTTTGCAAATTTGTCTTTAACTTCTATTTCCAGGACGTCCGTGGGCAGGGAAACAAAGCTGAATTGCTGCAATAAAGCAAGAGAACAGAGCATGAAGCTGGTAGCTGGGCCACAACATCACACAGTTGCTAGTGGCTTATCAGCCTGTGTAAGTCTCTGGCTCTTTCACAGGACAGAAAGTCCTTGGACCCCAGGCATAGGCCTGCAAAATAAAAAGACCTTGGCTTCAAAGCAGGCAGGTGAAAGCACCCTATAGTGACTGCATAATGCTGCAGAATCAGGCTTGGGGAATGTGCAAATTTCATTTATTCATGTCATGGTAGCATCCAAACACTCTAAACAAGGCTTGCCAATGGTAAAGGACTGGACACCTACAGAAATCTAATGAACTCTACCCAGCAATGATCATTGATCTAAATGGAATTGCAGAGATTATGGTGGTTTTTCCCTTTTTTTCCCTGCACAAATTCTAAAAACTTTAAATGGCTGCATGTAAGTACAGCTGAACTGGCTGCCTGAAGAGATGTTTAGTCAGCATTTCCCTCCAAGTCAAATTAGTCCTCTTTACATTTGACTGGCTATTTGTGGTACTTCAGCTGTGAGGCGCACCTCAGCAATTGAGAAGTGAGGATCTAGTGAGGTGAAGGGCATATGATCACAGTTTTCAGATAGGTCTTGAAATCTCTCCCTGGCTTGCTTATCCCTGCCCCAATTCAAGAAGGAAAAACTCTGAAAATACTGTTTATCGGATCAATCTCCTAACCTGGTTCACGGCACGGTCCCACAGAGCACTAAACCAGAAGGTAAGCCACGGCACAGGCTGCCGGAACAAACAATACTGGGGAAGATAGGAATGGCACCATCTAAAACTGTTGTCACCAAGTGCTTTGAAATATGTGACCGCCACCTCAGCTGACCTGGTTTTAAGAACATCTGTTTTTATTTGTAAGTAATGTTTCAATAAGCTTTTAGAGACTGTGTGCATGCAAACCTGAGGTAGTAAGAAGGAGGGTGATATTTTAGGTTGTAGGAGCAAGGAAGTCCGTGCGTACAGTTTCCAAGTGTGGGAGCATTAGGGCACCTGGAGATGTCGGGATCTCCCCACAGGGAAAGCAAAGCTCTATTTAGAAATAATAGTGAAAAGCAAATATATCAGATAACGTGGCCTTGCTTGCTCCTAGACTGGCTAAATTCAGTACAGACTTGGAGCTGGTAACACAGGTCACTGAATCATTTTTCCAAACACATCTGCTACTACTAGAATATCATCAGTCAAAAAACAGTACATCTCTGCTGTGGTGCACAATAGTAGGGAAACTGTAAGACTGCTGTTCACCTAACTGAAAGGTCAGTATTGAACCGGAAGACAACTTCAGTAGTAAGTGAATATTAAGATAGATGAAAGGATTTTCTAGCTTTCCCACTGCCAAAAAAAACCTTCACAACAGAATCATGCTCTGGGTTATCAAGGCCTGGAGTTAAACCCTAAATTGCTTGCTCTATTGAATCATGATCTAATTTTCAGAAAGGCTTGGTTTGAACAGCTGCAAGTGAAACCAGTACGAGTGGGATATTCCATTAATCGGGCCCTGCTACAATGCAAATAATCAGAGAAATACAACTGAAATAACAGCTAAAGGGTTATTTTCTTCTTATTTTCTTTTACATCTTTGCAACAGGTTACCAAAGAAGATAAACCCAACAAAGGGGAGAACATTAATTACCCATGTATATTGAAAGTTGCCTTATAAAAATAAGTTCTATTACCATTACTGTTTCACCTGCTAAAAACCTGGGGCAACTGCCACTTCATGACACTTACAAGGAAAGCAGAAGGGAATTAACTTTTAATTGAGTAAGGTTATCATAACATACAGCAATTTGCCATTCAATGAATTCTCCATTATTGTGCTGTTGACACCTACATTGTAAAAAAGTCTCTGTGGGGTAGAGCATGAACACACACACACACAGGTAAAGACTGAACTGTTCATAAGTGGAAAGTAAAAAGTAGGTTAATGATCTGCACCTTCCTATGTTATTAATATTTTGTCTCGTGATACAACTCTGAAGCAAATCAGAATCTGCATGGGTATTCATTTCCATAATATCAGGTGGAACCAAGCCTGACAGTTCATTCCTTGCACAAGAAACACATTGACATTTTCCAGAGTAATTACCAGCACCTGAGCTGAGAGTATGGATGCATGGAGCAAGGTGTGTTGGAATCAACCAAAGGAAATAGCCTTTTTTCCTGGAAGAGCTGTGCCTCTCAAATGTACAAAGGCTGGGATATTCCATACAATTTGTAAAATCAAATTGTGTTCTGATTTCATCACCCGCTAACCATGTTGCATTTGGGGATACATGAGACTGCCCTGTGACCAGCCCCTGGTCCATGATCACAGTTCCCAAATACTTCTAGGAGAACGCTCTGATGCATAAAACCAGCAGCATGTTGGAAACACAATTAAGCCTTTAAGACCAGAAGCGTCCTGTGGCAGAGCTCAGAGGTTTTGCCATTTGGAAACAACTGCAGTTTGAGATCAAAAGTTAACTCAGTGAAATGGGTTTGGAGACAGCTTGTAAAATAGTGATAATTTTACATAATTCAGTTTTCCAATATCTAAGCACTTGCTCCTGCTGTCGCTGTCATCTAGTTTAATCCTTAATGGGCAAGATTTTTCTAAGGCAATCCCTGACTGCGGATGCCTCAGGCTCAGGCCACCCACACTGGAAACCCCAAAGGAATCCTTGTTTGCAGAACACACGGGCCTCTGGCCCTTTGAAAAATAGATCCCAGAGAAACACCTAGGTTTGGGAACTCAAAAACTTATAAATGCATTTTCACTTTTGAAAACATGTAGGTTCTTGTGATATTGAAAGATGGGACTGTCGTCTTTGGATATGGAAGCACATCACCATCAAATCCTAGTTTCCCTCTCTTCCTTCACCTTGTTTTCTGATAAGTGTCAGCCTCTGTATCTTAGCCGCAAAACGCTGGCTGCATTTACACTGTTCAAAGCCTTGGCCTTTACTATCATATCTATTTGGAAGAGAAAGGACCCTGTGTTTCATGGTCTTCTCCAATATAACTAAGATAACACAGTAGTAATAGATTAGTGCTGGAATAAATTACATTCTTTTCTTGCCTAATATGTGCTAATTGTCACACAGCAATGGCCAGTTTGTGAAAATAAAAGCGCAAGCTTCATATCTAAGTTAAAAAAAAAAAAAAAAAGACAAAAAGACACCGATTATAAATTCTGCAGTACCCTTGGGTTCACACTGAGTGATGTTGTGATTAATAATTCATCCCAAGGAGGGGCAAGAAAAGGAGGCTATAAGATCACAACAGAGACAAAAACTGACTCTTTTCAGGATGAGGAAAATCTGATGTGGCTTCTTACACATGCCCACAAACTACACCACTGATAACCAAAAGTGCTATATTTTAAGAATAAGTCTGCTGCCATTTTTTGATGTTACTATTACAGTTTTTACTGTAAGCCTTCTGTTATTTGGAACTTTTCTTATTATCACAACTCTTAGTGTTACAGAACTAACCCAGAAATTAAGCTTTCACGTTAAAAAGAAGTATAATGTTCATGGTTGCAGAGAAAGAAAAGAATACAAAAACTTTAGTACAATGAGCCCAAATATATTATTTTAAAAAGACTTCTGATTTGCCTGACAGTCACTCCTTGAAGCCAGATTCTTTCATGTTTTGCAGCTGGCATTGGCTACCGTGCATTTTCTTTCACAATCTAAGACAGCAATCTTTAAGCTCTATATTTTCAGTGGGGCCACAGCTCATTTTGTGGGCTTGTTCATTGGTTGGGGTTTTTTTCCACAAAAATTTAAGTTCCTTGAATCACAGTCATTAGTGCAAACTCTGCAAGACTGGTCAAGAGCTTCATGGAACCTGGTGGAATCCAAAGGCACTAAACTAAAGTTTACACTGAGACTAACTGTAGAAGGGTATACTGAAGTTTACATAAATGGGCTTTTTTTCACAAAGACCAAAGTGAAAATATAATTTCGGGCAATTTTTAGCTTCTGTTGTTCTGACTTAACTTGTTCAAAAGCTTTAGCCTCTCCAGCTGTCCAGAGGTCCACCAAACTTGACAATGGCTGCATGGATGTGGTTTGTGACTTCGTCTGAGGCTTTCTTTGTACTTGAATACAAAAACTCTAGAAGGAAATCCTGTACTTCAACACAGGTGCAAACTCATCTACCAAAACTGCTATAGTTTCAAGGCTAAAGCCCCACCCAAGGAAAAGACTTTTCTAATGACTGATTATGTATTTATTTGGATAATGGCAGAAAACAGGACACCTGGGAAGAACAATCCACAAAAATTTTAAGTGTTGGCTAGAACTTGCTGCTTTTACTTGATCCCTAACCAAAATTCAAGTAAAATGCTTTCTATACAATGTGGAGGAAAAGAAAGTCTTACAAAATATCACTAGACCCAAAATTTATATATCATCTACTGCAGTCAGTGGATGAATGGATAACAAACAAGAAGTTAAATCTCTGTTCTCTGATTAGCCCAAACCAGTAATTACCTACAATGTTGCATTAGTCACAGTGCATTACCCTGCATATCACATCAACTATTGCTTGGTACAAAATGACTCGTAGAACTTCAGATGATAGATGACACAGCACACTCCACAGAGGAGATGGCAGATTGCCTCAACAACACTGCCAAGAAATTACCATTAGGAACAACCTGTTTCTCACAGGGTGCCTGGCCCTAGAAACAGTCTTAGACCTCATCTTGTCCATGTAGCGTATCAGCTGTCCCGTTGTTGGATCCTTACTGGCTAGGGATGAGAGGGCTCCTCTTTATAGGTTACATGTAGATGAGTGGAGATCATGGACACCCTCACAGTGAGGAGCACCACTGGAAGGATGAGGTGGTCAACCAGCTGCCCCTGTGTCTGGACTGGAAGAACCCCAGACTGAAAAACCCCCAGAGTTAGGAGCTTTGGAAGAGACTGCATGGAAGCTCTTGAGTGCTGAGCTCCAGAGGGGGTGACCTTTTTATTTTCCTCTAGAAATGTATTAGGACTGTTACAAGAAATGGTTATCTGTCAGGTCTATTAGTAAAAGGAAGCTACGTGCAGAAAATCTGAACACAAGGAATGACTGAAGATCCCTGGCATACTGGGGAAAAATTGCATGTCATGAGCAGTAGTAAGGAGGCCTTGCGGAGACTGGTATTTCCTGGTCCCTGGAATACATTGGCCATGTCTGCATTACGAAGACGTGGTAAAATGTGAGTGGATCTGGGGAGCAAAGCAGCTGTGCACCTCATTACCCCATTCAGACATGTTGCAAGGGTTTTACCATGAAGTAACAACTCCAGGTTGGTGCCCTGTATTGAACTCCCATTATCATGGGAAAAGTGTTAGGTGCACTCGTGAAACACATCTCTTGCCTTACTTTCCGCTGAGAGCAGTTCAGTTCATGCACTTTAAGACTGCCAAGCGGTGTCTTTAGTGGGGAGACGAGGAGATTTGCTTTTAAACTGTTCTCTTGAATGGAATGAAGATACTATTGTAGATGGACCCATTGAATTGTTATGAATCATGATCTACAGAACAAGTTAGTATTTGTATTATTTTCCCACTGCCTTACTCAATTATTTCCCTTTTTAGGGTATTCTTGCATCCCTCTGGAATTATGATGGCTAGGAGGAAACAGACTTGCTCTAGAAGCAAAGCCATTGTGTCTCTCTACTTTCCCCGCTTCTTTAGCCATTTGTCAATGTCTGTCCCACTTGTTAGAGTGGCAGAAGGTCCAATGGTTGCTTTGTTCCTACACATTTAATGAAAAGAGACAGTAGGATAGGAGAGAGAGACCCTATTAATTCCTCACTACGAGAAAAGTTGCAGCATTATAGAACATCTTAGACACCGGAGAAACTGTACCAGGCACAGCCTTAAAATGCCAAAGGAAAAGCTTTAGTTGTTATTTTCTCAGGCACCAAAAATCAACATGCCATAATTAATTATTTCCATAGACATATAGAGAAGGGAGGGAGAGGGAAGAGCAAAAGTGACATGATGGAGAGAACCACAGCAACATATTAAGTCTTCCTGGGCTAAGCAGTGTATCATCAGTTTTGGCTCTGGTCAGTAGTAAGTCATTAGGATTCTCCTCTTATTTACACAGATTTTACACAGCCACCTCCTGCAGATTCACTCTCACAAAGACACAAATCAGAATCAAAGCTACCGAGAATAAGCTGATACATTCATACTCTCACACCATCTCAATGACCTAAATGTAAATCTGATTTTACATTATTGCTGCCATCTTCAAGCAAGTTCTGAAAACACTGTAGTAAACACCATTGAAGGAGTTTCAGACAGTAATCTACTTTTCAGTGCCTATTTGCTTCCAGACCCAACAATGGTTTTACAGACACAGATGATTAATTTTCTTAATGTGAACAGATCTTGTGAGGGTTTAATGCATGACTTATGTATGGTAAAGAATGAAGGCACATGCTAATGCTGACCTGGTAGAATACATCTGCACCCATTTACAAGACAACGGTATCATTTCCAGAACCTGAGAATAGTTTTCATAGAAAGTCAACTAAAGGTGATGATTAATTCCCATGTTTTATTTTTACCAATATTATTTGCATCCCTGAATATGGATAGATCACAGTGATCAGCTCTCAATAACACTATCAAAGAAGCTGTTGAAATGGAGTATGTCCATTAGCACCAATTAGACAAGTTAAGTGCAAGTCAAGTTCTTCAAAAACAGTCAGTATAATAACTGGTGAAAGGTAGATAAATTAATACATTGGTGACAGGAAGAATTAGGCTCTTGAACTGGAATTGAATAAGCAATAGAATTAAAAAGAAAATTTATTTGCAATATCCATCATGCCACAGGGACAATACAAGCAGACGTAAATCTTAAAAGGCTGTAGATTATATTTGATGGATGAAGACAGATTTAGTCTTTCAGCTGAATATTTTGTTAGTGGGTTTTTTAGTTTCAAATACTTCAGTGGAATAATTACACTCTTAATGCACTCGCCACTCTCCATCTGTATTACTCTGCTCCCCATTCAAATACCTCCTCTACATATCATCTACGTGTCCCATACAACACTACTCACGTGAACAATGGGATAAGCTCATAGGGAATTCCAGTTTCTTAAACTTACTACAGTACTCCTCAATGGTAATACAGAATATTGCAGAGTCAGTAGTGCCAAGCACAGAGCTCCACTGCTGCCAAAGACTGGGACATGCCTACACGTACTCTGAGAGGGTCCTAGAATTCAGCAGTGACTGCAGGGTGCCAGATCCAATGTGGTACCTTATTCTGGCATGACACAATGTTTTTTTTTCCTACAGTAAAAGGCGTGGACATAAATAGGTGTTGCTGTTCTAAAGTCTGATTCAATCCTTTCCACTGAACTCCTTCAAACTGGGGTAGGGCCTGCAGCAAATTGGCTTCCTAGATTTCTTCCTCAGATTCACTACCGCTCTGTATAGGAAACAAGGAATAAAAAAAGTCCTTCTTGTCTATTTCATGTATTCCACAACATTCAGAGTTACTAGTTAATAGGCTTATCATGAATTCTCTCTGATGGCTTAGATAGTTTTGCAAGATGTCTTTTACTTTATTAATGGCAAATTTCAGCCCTAAGACATTAGAAATTTAAAAGAACTTCTGGATAAATCAAGTGCAAACACTGCTTAAAGAGCTGGAGTTTTTCTTCATCTCTCACACATTGTCTACAGATTTATTAGCACAACTGTCGTGGTTTAACCCCAGCCAGGAACTAAGCACCACAGAGCCGCTCACTCACTTCCCCCTCCCCCCCCCCCCCCCGCCCAGTGGGATGGGGGAGAGAATCAGAAAAAAAGTAAAACTCGTGGGCTGAGATAAAGGCAGTTTAGTAGGACAGAAAGTAAGAAAATTATAATAATAAAAAAGAATTGGAATATACAAAACAAGTGATGCACAATGCAACTGCTCACCACTTGCCAAATGATGCCCAGTTAGTTCCCAAGCAGCGATCCAAACCCCCTGGCCAAATCTCCCCAGTTTATATACTGGGCATGACGTCATATGGTATGGAATATTCCTTTGGCCATTTTGGGTCAGCTGTCCTGGCCGTGTCCCCTCCCAACTTCTTGTGCCCCTCCAGCCTTCTTGCTGGCTGGGCATGAGAAGCTGAAAAATCCTTAACTTAGTCTAAATGCTACTTAGCAACAACTGAAAATATCAGTGTGTTATCAACATTATTATCATACTAAATCCAAAATAACACTATAGCAGCTACTAGGAAGAATATTAACTCTATCCCAGCCAAAATCAGGACAACAGCATAGACTGAAACTCTGTGAGGACTCTCATGAGCGCTAATATACAAGATCAGCAAGACTGATAGTCTAGATGCAGAACTTGCAATTAAAATGCATTTCTAGAAGAACAACGTATTAAAAAAAAAAAAATCTAGACAGTTTTTTCACACCCATTCCTGAAGATAGTGAAGCTGTCTCAGGCTTTCACACTGTAATCATGACCAGATATTCAGAAAATTGTAGCTGTAAAATCACAGCTTTTCTGTGTAGTCAAACTATATTTTATACTTTACCTGGCCATGTGTGCAGAAATGCTGTACAGTGAAGCTACCACCCACAAGGCTTCACTCAGTCCCAATGACATCTTTGGCAAAACTCATACTGAATTCGGGATCTGGATTTTGCTGCACCTATACTGGATTTACGCTTAGGTGTAAAGGCCTCCAAGTTTATGCAGCAGATTCTTTTGTATTTGCCAGTAGTAGGGGGAAAAAAAAGGGTTATCTAAGTTAAACAATAAATAAGTAGATCAGTCAGTGTGATGTTCCTATTGCTTTTTTCATTTTGGACTTCTGGTGAAATCATGCAACGATTCTGTGAGGCCATAGTAGTACTGTCGGCATCTAGTGCTCTGAATATTAGATCAAATATAACCTACTTTAGTTTAAATTCATACTGTTAATTCAAATATATTAAAGCATCTTTAATGGTTTAACTTCGTTCTGGAAAGATTCACCTTTGATCAAGTATCCCTTCCTTGCATCACTCCAGGTTTGTGCTATATCAGGTAGCACCCATCATACCAACCAACATAAAGCCTCAGGAGAAATAG
This sequence comes from Astur gentilis, assembly GCF_929443795.1. Taxonomy (NCBI): domain Eukaryota; kingdom Metazoa; phylum Chordata; class Aves; order Accipitriformes; family Accipitridae; genus Astur; species Astur gentilis. The sequence continues at coordinate 5,514,444 of NC_064893.1, read as the reverse complement.
AGCACTAACATAAACCCCACATGGCACAAACTGGCTACTTTGACAAAGCGTCTTTCAGTCCCAGTACTGCTGGGTGGTCCATCATGCACCAGCATTCATGATCACAGAATCAGTGCTCAAGTTATAAATCTGCATCATAAAAAAAAGCAGTTACAAACCAGCAGTCAGTCAGTTGCATTCATGTCATCTTGGCATTCTTGCAGGCAGCATCCAAACCTGATGTTTCTATCACTGATGACAGCCTGCACTACAGAAGCCCTCTCTCCCCAAACCACCTCCCTCTGGCATTTGAGCCCCTGTTTCCTTCTTATGATTTTGTGTTAGTAATCTGAAGAGATAGGTTACGTGAGAACTCATTCAAGTGCAGTACTTTTGAAAGGTTGTGGGTTATCTGAGGTGCAGAGAGTAAAAGCTACACACGTGAAAATACTGTAATTCTGTTTATCAGATCTGACACATTAACTACTATTTGTTAAGCGCTCTTGTATTTAATACCTCTGCTTATACACATCAATTAATCCACCAGTGAAATGCAGCTATGTTCAGAGTGATAAAGCAGCCACCCAAAACACTATATTGTGCCTCAGCTATAATTTAACAGTATCTGTACAGGCTGAGGCAAAGAAACAAACAGGGAAGCTGCAGGGAGTTGAGATCATTTTTATCCTAGTACTTGCCTCCCACTTTAAGGCAATCTACTCTTCCAGAGCTAGAATTATCAGAGTTGAAATTCAATGCATCATTTAACAGATGACATTTTCTACTACTTTAAATATGCTGGATGGTTGCAACAGCCACTTTTTATAGCCATCTCACTGGCCATTCCTTGAGGGTCTCTATCCACTCACCAGTAAATGAACAAAAACTGAAGAAGCGGTGAGCTCAAACTGCCACAGTTAAGAAAGAAATACCATAAATATGTCTAAGAGAAAGTCCAGAGGCCTGAAGTACTTCATCTGCAAAACCATCAAGAGAATTTCCTACCCAGCTGGAGGTATGTGAACTACTTTTTAAGCCACTTTGCTTTGTTGCTTATGATCCCCAATGGTCTCTATTGCTTGTCTGAACTATCTAACACTTTCCTGGTTGCTGACAGATTAAATCTTCTTAAAGGAGCTTTTTCCAAAGAATGTGACAGCAGACACATTGTCTCAATATGAAATAGTACAAGAATAGTGTCACTATTTTTCTAATATCAATATTAGTAGAGATACGATCAACATTTACCCTTCTCAATTCTACTAGACGTACGGGAGATTTGGGAAGTGGACACTTCCTTCTGAGATTTCCTTTGCATTTTACCTCAAAACAGCATGATAGGACAACTCACCCACTACGCTCTTGCAACTGTGTGGACTGCCAGCACAATGTCTGCTTAACCTAGGGTTTAGAATCAAGCTGTCCAGTGGCATGTGGTTTCCAGGAACTCACTTATTTCATTTAACAGTACAGATGTTGCTGAAGAACGCCCCAGTTTGAAAGCAGAGCCAGGAGTAAGAAAACAAGAAGGACCATTAACCCTGATTCAGCAACAAGTTCCCTGTCTGAAGACACTTGCTATTATTTTTATTTTCTGCAGCTGCCTACTTCTCCTCGTTGACCCCATAGAGGCCTAGGCACTGTCAGTAGGTAGCGTGGATCTCCCCCAAAGTATTCATCTCTTGTCACCATTACATATGGCAATATTCAGCACTTTGGCTTAGCAGAATCTGATCTTATGCTTCTGTGAGCATGTGAAAACATATAGAAACATCACAAAATGACACCCCTGTCCTAGCAGAAGATACCACCTGTGTTTTAACCTCTCTGAAGTGAACAATCCTTAGTGTGAGGGCTATTTCACACCACACAGAGCCCTGCTGCAAGTATCAAAATGTCACTTGCTACTTCTCAATTAGTAAGAAATTTCCATTTCTTTATGCCCTCTTGTACAACATATTGCAAAACAGAGCAATGGAAGAATAGCTTTAAGTCAGGATAACTTGTGCTGAATGGTATTTGAACAGCCTGTGAAATGATCATCAATATTACATGAGACACATGAAAAACTGCCTGAGGTATCATGGTGCTCCCAGAGAGTTCTTATAATGCAGGTGGTTACTATGCAAATAGAACGACCTGGTAAGTGTATGAGGGGCAATAGGAGAACGAATTAATGTAAGTAAATGAGTCATCTCTCAGTCTGTAGGACTTTATTTTGGTGTTAAGGCCCTACAAAACTGAGTCAACTCTTTCACTTCTGAATTTGCTCAAGGGTAATCAAGAACATATATAAAGATCCCAGTCTGCAGCTATTTCTATAGTTTTATTTCCCTATTCCAGATTTTTTCAAGTTTAGCAGCCAAAACAAATCAGGTGTGTCATTCAACTGAAAAAAAATAGAAGAAAAAAAGAACATCTGGCTTCTGCTTACATGTAGTGACAGAGAACCTTAGGAAAGAATCACTATTCTGAAATAATATAATGCCTAAAATATTTTTTGGGGAAAACAACTAGTGACTGTTCCATTTGATGAAATGGTTATGATTCCTTGGTATTTTTCATTTCATATATTCACATCCATCATTAAAAAGGGTGGACAGAAGAATGGCTACCACCACGATTCAGCAATAGTTTGCAGTCTTCATTCTCCCATAAAGGGACAATGCTGAAAAAAATCAGGCCTGGGGTCTTCTGTGCAATAGAAACCAATGTGGGTATTCAGTAGCAAAACAAAGACTAGCTGATGTGCATAGACTGCAACACAAATACGTGCAGTTAAACATCCCAATATCAGCTGAAGAGAACGCAGAAGGAGAACATGTTGAATGACAGCTTGGCTGTTTTAGACTCCTTAGCCACTAACAGGCTAACAACAGAAAGGGAGAAGCAGCGTGCTTGCACACAACCAAGAAAACCAAGGGGCTGAACAGAGAAGCTAGAAGCCAGCGGTGCTCTTTTGCTTTCTGATGTCCATAATTAGGCCACTTCATTGTTTCTCTTTTTCTCGCTGCTAAACTCCACTGAAAAAGAAATGTCAGCCCACAAATTCAGCCATCCTGCGTGGCCTGAGGAGAAGACACTCTTGACATTTTATCAGGGCCACATTCTTACTCTTTGGTTATTTTATCCTCTAGCAGTGCAAAAGGACCTTGAAGTGAGAACGAATTACATTGGCTAGGGGTTGTCAGAAGACTTCTGACCAGTACTGAGTACTTCTAAAAGGTCTATTTTCAGTCTCCATCAGCACAGCTGCCACAGCCCTCTTTGGATAAGGACAGCCTGCGTGCCACCTCAGCAGTTAACTCTGGCTGATACAGAACGGTGGGACCACATTCATACCCTGTGTCTTCCTGTAAGTGTCAACTCCTGGCATCCACACTTGCTGCCAGCTCCCAGCATCACACGTACTGAGTGTGACACACATACAGCAAGCTTCCCCTTCATGCCTGCCTGCCTCTAGGCCTGTGTCTTATGCACTTTACTGAAAGATCTCTGCCAACCTCCCTGATCCTCCATGTCCGTTCGAGCTCCTCAGCTTGACCTGGGACCCCTCAGCCAGATACATCTGATGCTTGGAGCCAAAGAGAAATTACAGCTTGGTGGATGCCTTACGACAGGGCCTTCCTCTTAATGAAGTCCTTTTAGAAGGTGTTTTTCTCAACTAGTTTCAAGGTTGTCCCCCCCTGCCCCGGCCATATAAGCTCCCCCACACAGGCTCACCTGTCACACAACCTGATGTGGTACCTAGTTTCTTGAACATCCTCCTTCAGGTAGGAGTATTCAGTGACTTTTCTGCAGTCTTTTTTCCCCCCACTCACACTTCCATGTCTATACAGTTTGACCTAATTATCCCTAAACTACTTTACAATTTACATTTTAATTTGAATAAATCTGTTCAGTCTATTTATCTACTTTTACTCTTTCCTGCAGTGGAGATATTGGTCTGTCAGAGAACACCAGCAAATCACACCCATAATGTCAGGCTCCTTTAATTCCAAAGAGATTCCTTATTCTTTGTTGCCTGTTGCTATTTTGCACGTAATTTAAAAACAGCAGGCAGCAATTGAACTCTCAGATCTCATTAATACCTACTAAGCCCTTCCAACAAGAAGCAGCAGACTAGAGAGTATTTCTTCAAGGTGATGGGCAAATGTGCCAAAGTTGCCTTTCATTTATATTGCCACTGATGCTTTTCAATCACATGGATTCTTTTTATTTGTATGCTATACTTGTTCTACTTTATGTAATGTCTCCTCTCTGTATAAGAACACTGTGACAATCTAGCAGCAGCCTTTCACGCTATCCAAGTTTATTTTTCAATTCTGTTTTTTGCCTGCCTTCAATAATTAACAACTTCATAAATTACATCCACAAAGTACAACCCATACTGAAACTTTTAGTATCATTCATCTTCGTGGCTAATTAAGCCTTTTGCATTAAGACAATAAGTCTTGAAATACATCAAGCACAGTTAGGTCAACAACTATTTAGCAAAGAAAGGAATAAAAAAAACCAGAGGCATACCGCTAGAGTCATTTCCATGTTTTAAGAAAAGTCTCAGCTCATCACTCAAACTGCTTACCTCTCCTTGCCAGATTGGGTTAACAGTATTACACATGATCTTAGATCTCTTCTCCTGTCCATGATGAGGAAGCGCTGGGAAGATGCTATGTTTTCCAGGCTGGATGGAAATCTTCAGATAAGGATCTGGATTGAAGAACATTCCTTTCTTCAGACCAAAAGCCTGGAAATCTGAAAGAAGGTAAATAACCTGATTATTTTTCACACTCCAGGTAGCTCTCTGGGATGTTAGGAAAAGCATAAGGGAAACTGGTAAGGAATTCAAATAATATGGCAGGAGTATGAAAAAACTCACTATGGTTTTTGTGAGGTAATGTAAAGCCAAACCATAACTAACTTGTGATTTAGGATTTACAAATGATTATATACTGAAATTGCAAATTTTACAACCTGATTGTGCAGAGTGATCTGGCTTCTAAATCAATATTTATGCAACTTAATTTAAGTGATCTGCTGATTTCTCTAAGGAGCTAAGCACTGGCTCGGCCTGATTCCAGTGGCAGGACTAGTCTGAAAAAGAGATCTATTCATTTAATCACATAGACATGGCATTTGGCACCCAACCTATGTCATTTCTCTTAGGTATCAATTTTATCTTTCCATGAATCTTGGCTTTTAGACCACTTTTTTCTACATGAGAAGTGATTTTACATTTTTTCTGCTTTAAAATGTTTACTTCCCTGCACAGGTTAACATTACCTGTAGTAACTTGGGAAAACTCTTGTATATAATGTCCAAATTTTAAGCAGGGGTTTCTAGCTGCAGGACTCCCAGGGAGTGTAATATGAGTCATGCAGACAAAAATTCCCCAGGCACTTTTTTCAAAATTTACTCATAACGTTCTTACGAAGGACACAAAGTCCATTACGATTTGTCCCTGTGAAGCCAATGAAATGCAAACCAACCTACCAGTATTTCATTAATTTTGGCTCAACACCTACAAACTAAAGCCTCTCACCTTCTCTTTTTCCAGGTGCATTTCTAAGCTTTGTTTGGAAAATATAAGCATTTAATCCTATTAGTGAGTTCAGTAGCTAATTTATTTCTCCTCCTCTGTTTAAAGCTTTATTTCACATAGAGCTGTAAGCACTGAACTGCATTCTGCCTATTTTCTCTTGCTGTATTGAAGAGATACAAAGTATTACTCAAGATAGTTTCCAAAACTGCTTAAATGTATACCTAAACATGCAATTTAAACACATATTTTTTCTTTTAGGCAGGTTTTGAAAACATTAATTTTCACAGTCTTTTAATTCCCTTCTGATTAAAAACTCAATTATTCTGGCAGGTTGCAGGAGACCATGTAAAACCCTCGAGGCAAATATTTTGGATGAATATGAAAATCATACACATTCTACACCAACATCAGCATTTTTTCCAGAAAACAGCTCGATCAAGAAGAGGGATAAGATTCACCCAGTTGTATTTTGCTTCCTTAACATATGGTAATAGCGAACACAATAAAATGTGCAAGTGAAAAAGAACCGTTTTTGTTCTGATTGGTTTTAGTCATCTATTTCAGCACACAATTCATGTTGCAGATATTCAAAAGCTGTTGGACAGATGGTCCTGAAACAGACTGTATTTTAAGAATCTCATTCTTGCAATATTCTCTAACAATTAACAAAAAATAGAGGATATCACTACTAATAACCTATTTGAAAGTACTTTGCTGACAGTATGTACTGCCATGGTCCTAGCAACACTATTACACAAAGAAAATTACCTGGTTCAAACTGATAACACTGAATTTTTTTTTCTGAGTGTACAATCTCTATGTAACCAGCATGTATCTCATCTATCCGCCCTGCTAAAATCCTGCATGGCAAACTCTTTTCCTTTGGAAGCTGTACTGTTTGAAATACATTCCAGGAATAGAAACCAAGATTGCAAAAGCACTATGAATGACAAGGCCCAGCAGTGTAATAGTGTCAAGCTGCTAACATACGAGAAGAGAGAAAGACCTCTGGGATCTTATTTTCTTCCTCTCTGATGTTTCCTCAAAAGATTCTGACACTGAAATATTTATTGCTGTATAAGTTTCTAATTTTTTTTTCCTTCAAAGAGAGACTGCACTGTCTGTGGGTACCACTGTGCAAATAAATGGTCTATTGATAGACAGAAAATAACTAGCACTCAATTATGTATATTTATATATTATGTATCATAAAGAACATACATATTACAATGATCTACCAGCATCTTTCCAGTTATGGGAATTAAGCATAGCCATGAAGGTGAAGGTACTCCTAATCTTAGTTAGTAGTCTACTTTTTGTATTTGGGTGAGGAAAAATAATTTAGCTAAGCCCAGAACAGGAAGTTTTGTGTCACTTTCTTGCTTACGTTGCATAATACAACAAATTTTGTAAAAATGTCAGTTAGAAACTTGAATTTTTAAGGTCCAAAGCATGCACAGGGATAGTAGAAGTAGCCTTCTCAAGGACAAATATCCCAGTTATACTTACATATCTCACCACAGATTCTCAGCACTGTGAAAAACAGAGCATCAAAAATGCAAATGCTCTGAATAAAGCTACGTGGTAATCTGCAGATATCCAGAAGTCCATTTAATTTGAAATGGAACCTATAGATGCTCTAACTTGTAACCAAAGGCTCAGGTGCTCTCTTACCCCTGCTGTGTAACATCCCAACAGAAGAATCCCAGTTATTCTGCTTCCCCAAAGGAAAATATTTCCCTCTTATCTGTATTGTCCTCAGAAAAAGGTTCTGAAGATACTAAATATTTAAGTGATGGTTTGAGGTTAACAGAATTCAAATCTTTGGTGAAACCAATTAATTCCAGAAGGCTTGAATGTGCCTTGCTGTAAACTGTTGCTTTACAGTGTATTTCTTGGAGGCATATGAGGAAATGCTACCAAGTTAACTCATGTATGCTCTGCAAAGGTGTATTTTCATCCAGTCTCTTAAAAGAAATTATTAATATACCATATGTCAGTTTCCCATTTACTCATAAATAAACTTTAGCATGAAAGAGGTTATATACATCTAAGAGTTTAATAATGTCAGGCCATCTCTCATGAAAGAGGATGGAAGGAAGGAATCTAGGTGGAGACAGAGCTACCACAGACTCACTGCTGCAGACTTTCAGTAATTGTAAGTGCATGCATCCTAATCCAGCTAGGCTCACTTCATCGCAGAAAAATGGCTTATGCTAACTGCTGCCTGCTGTTTCCCTGTATTGGCTTTGTGTGGCAAGGTTTTGGTAGCAGGGGGGATGGTTACAGGGGTGGCTTCTTTGAGAAGCTGCTGGAAGCTTCCCCATGTGTCCAACAGAGCCAACACCAGCCGGCTCCAAGACAGACCCACCGCCGGCCAAGGCCAAGCCAATCAGTGGTAGTGGTAACGCCTCTGTGATAACATTTTTAAGAAGGAAAAAAAGTTGTGGGACAGACAGAAACGGCAGCCAGAGAGAGAGTGAGAGCATGTAAGAGAAACAGCCCTGCAGACACCAAGGTCAGTGAAGAAGGAGGGGGACGAGATGCTCCAGGCAACGGAGCAGAGACTCCCCGGCAGCCCCTGGTGAAGACCCTGGTGAGGCAGGCTGTCCTCCTGCAGCCGATGGAGCTCCACGGTGGAGCAGATATCCACCTGCAGCCTGTGGAGGACCCCACGCCGGAGCAGGTGGGTTCCCGAAGGAGGCTGTGACCCCATGGGAACCCTGCGCTGGAGCAGGCTCCTGGCAGGACCTGCGGATCTGTGGAGAGAGGAGCCCACGGAGCAGGTTTTCTGGCAGGACTTGTGACCCCCATGGGGGACCCACGCTGGAGCAGCGTGCTCCTGAAGGACTGCATGCCGTGGAAGGGACCCATGCTGGAGCAGTTCATGAAGAACTGCAGCCCGTGGGAAGGACCCACACTGGAGAAGTGTGTGGAGGACTGTCTCCCATGGGAGAGACCCCACACTGGAGCAGTGGAAGAGTGTGATGAGTCCTGCACCTGAGGAGGATGAAGCGGCAGAAATAACATGTGATGAACTGACCGTAAACCCCATTACTCATCCCCCTGCGCCACTGGTGGGGTTGGTAGAGAATCTGGGAGTGAAGTTGTGCCCGGGAATAAGGGAGGGGTGGAGGGAAGGTGTTTTGAGATTTGGTTTTATTTCTCATTACCCTACTCTGGTTGATTGGTAATAAATTGAGTTAATTTTCCCCAAGTCAAGTCTGTTTCGCACATCATGGTGATTGGTGAGTGATCTCTCCTGTCCTTATCTTGACCCACGAGCCCTTTGTTACATTTTCTCTCCCCTGCCCAGCTGAGCAGGGGGGAGTGATAGAACAGCTTTGGTGGGCACCTGGCGTTCAGCCAGGGTCAACCTGCTACATTCCCCCAAGTGAATTATGAATTTGTTCCAACTTCAGGGCTTCCCTTACATACATGCTGATCTCTGGATGTCAATGAGACCTAAGGAAGCTTTGCTCTAGGTCACTTGCATGCATGTAGCCTCTGTCCCTAAGGTGAGCCATAGACTTCCCTGTCTGCCTTGTAAAGGATCATTCTGCAAATCCATCTTCCATGCGGCATCACAAACTTTGCAGCACTGATGACTGGATAGTGATGGAGACTCTATTTTTGTGGCAATCTGGAAACTAGCGTGTACTTATTGGCAAAACATGGAACCAGGTGGGGATATCAATTCCAACAGACAGAGCTTGAACACAACTGGTCAGGGGAGAAGTATGATTTAGGTGTGTGAGTCACAATTTGTCATGCTCAGCAAAGAGATTCTCTGACGGTAATGATCAGCAAAACTATCTTAAAGATGGTATTTCAGTTCCCCGCAGACATAGTGAGGTACTGGTCCAGACCCATGCTCTATGTAGGAGCATGCCAGAAAAGGATGGAGAATCAGAGCAAGAACCAGAGTCTGAAGCAGTCTGTTTTCTAAATTAATTACATTTAGTCTGGTCATCAATCTGTCAGTAGTAACTTGAAGAAGTTAGAAGCTGTTCTCCTCACGGGATGAGAAGGTTTTGCCAACAGCAGTAGAAGAAATTTCCTAGAAATAATACACAAGGCTATTCTGTGCAGTTTATAAATATGTCTCAAGAAGACTGGGTCCACCTAGTCTCTTGATGGTGAATATTTTACTTCACTGAAGTAGACATAGTCTACAAACCAGCAGAAGGGACAAAGACTAATGAGTAGCAGAGCTATTGGTTTTGAGAAACTGATACTGATATTCTAATACAGTTGGCAAATTCCTTCCAACAGAGGACAACAGGTACTGAATGCCTTTTGTGTTTCCAAGCACCATCCAACTGATGACAATAGATGTCTTGCAGCTAGCTATACTGACACTTGTGGGAGAGATCAGTAAGTCCCAGAAATGCTGTGGCCAACTCACTAAATTCACATTTTTCTTATTTAGCATACTAGCCCCATGTTCTCAGAGCCAGGAAATGATACGTATTCCTCATGAGCCACCTGACCCTCCGAGAAGATGAAGACATCTTGAGTTAGGCCAAACTTGCCCAGAACATACCTAAAAGCATAACTACCGAAGTACTGCAAAGTTACCGGGACATTGGAAAGACCAAAGGGTCACTGGACAGACCACAGTCAATTCAGACTGTGATTTAGCTTGATGAATACCAAAATGGAATATATTATCTCTATGATCCGCTCATTAATGGCAGAAAGTAAAAATACTGTCATCTTACTGAGATCCTGATAGTTCATGTATCAAGGCACAATAAACCATCTTCATGATCCATCACAACAAGAGAGTTGCTAATTAGGATGTCAATGGACAGCTCCAGCATTTCCCTTCAGTTTGCCTTTGTAAATTCCAAACAGCCGTCAGCTCAGGTTCTGACACGGAAGAAACGTTCTTGAACAGGACTGGTACCTGGGTTGAGTACCAATGAGGTAAGGTAATTGCCAGGGTGCTAATATGTCAGTGCTTCTTTTGTAGACTGCACTTTGCAGAGCTTGATCAGAACAAGCAGGACCTATCTTAGGCGGCAGCAGTTCACATACTGAGCTGAGCTACCTAAGACATAGTGGTGGCTTCAAAGGAAGGAACAACAAAACTCTGCTTGCTGAAGATTCAACAGGAGGCACGTAAGTACTGCCTCTCAGCTATGTGCTTTTAAAGGAATATAAATTATTTTAGCTACTAGCAGTGTAATAACCTTTCAACAGCAAGAGCACAGCAATATTGCATTCATTTGGAAATGCCACTTTGATTCATGCAGCAGTATATGATACTAAAACTTATTGTAAGGAAAGTGAGCACAGATTCACAGAAGTATTGCATCTGGTATTAGATTTCATGAAACAAATATCAAGGGATTTTAGAAATCAAACAGTAATATGCGGTGATAGGAAGTTTTAAAATCCAACACACCAAAATAATGCAGGGGAACTGAGAAAGATACTACATAATGTACAATAGATTACTGGCTTGATCAGCTTGTGAATGAGGTTGTGCAACTGGTGATATGCAAGAGGTTAAATCAGGTAACTAAAGTGGTTCTTTCTGCTCTCAGAATCCTACAGCTCTGTAGACAAAACTCCATTTTCCTTTAAAAAAAGAATGCAAGAAAGAAAGAATTGGCTTGGGTAGTTGCACAAGAAGGTGTTTAAAGATCTGAGATTTTTTGAAAAAAAAAAGACTAAGTGAAACAGATAAGCCAAAACATTTCTGTCATGTGAGGCTCCCAGGCAAAATAGTAAAGACAGTGGAAAAGAGGAGAAAGTGATTTTTCTAGCTGGAAATGCTACAAGGGAAAATGAAAGGGATTCTCCTTTGTGCAAGAAATGGGCAGCAGATGTATCAGGAAGAAAACAGGTCTATTAATAAATGAAAAGGAATAGAGAAATTAATTATTGCAAAATGGCTGAAAGACAGACTGCCTTTTTAATTGTCTTCATCAAGGAAAACCCAGAAAAAATCTTAAGAGGTAACATGAAGGGGGGGAAGGAAGGGGGAGTTTTTACCACTGCAAGTGATTAACTACTGGAGCAAAGTACCATCTTTTGGTATCCTCAGATCCAGACTACACACCTGTCTGTAAGATAAGTCTGAGCCAAACTCACACAAAGCTCCACACCATGAAGCACAGTGGCCTGTGTTATATAGGATAATAAAGTAGTTGAATTCAAGCCTTTTGACACCTTTAAAACTGTTACTCTAGAGCGCTGCAGTACTTGGTAGGCACAGGTGTACTGGAGGTGGTAGAAAGTCACGTCACCTTTGCACAAGCTCTGACGGGTAAGAAAAGGTCAAGTGATTAATAACTCAGGTTTATAAAGAATACATCCGGGCAAGTTAGCTTGAGCTGGGGAGGGCAGAAGAAGAGGCAGATTTATAGCAGTATTAAATAAACAAAATTTAGTGGATAGAACTCCTGTTATAAAGTCAGTCACTAGGATTTCAAAAAATGGTTGGAAGATAAAGTGTATTATACATCTGCATTCTGATCAAGCATTTCACACCATTTGTTCCACAAGAACACTTATAAATAAAGAGCGTGCAAGCACATGAGATATGTGAAATACTAAAGCTTGAAAAAAGTTATTTGATGCAACATATAGCTAGGAGGCATATCATGCAAACCTCATGATAACACTTCCTAAATATACCCGCCAACAGAATGGTTTCAAGGGCTTTCAGCTAATGAGTTATACTGCTGCTAAACTGTGAACCTTCAGTTAAATGGCTGGTACATCTTGGGAAGCTTAGCACATTTCTTCTTTCTGTACTTCATATGACACTTTCAGCCGCCTTATCAGAAGAGTGACATTCACTGGTAACAGCAGAAAAGTCCATGTTGGAACGTAAATGCAAAGTGACTACATAGCTTTCCTTAATAACTGTATTTAATCTAGCTAAATTATTTTTACAGTATTTCTCTCAGTATTTTAAATAATGAAAGCTATAATAATACCGTCATCATATGAATGATTAAAAAGCTTAATCACGGGAAATTATCTTCTTTGAAATAAGTGTTGCTAATAAACCTATTAATCTGAACTAACCTTCAACAGGACCAACTTCCAGTCTCCAAAGAAGCAAACACAAAGAAAACAAACCTCCTACTTGACGTAATGAAAACTCTCAGCTATTTCTATTCTCAAGAAGTTAGCAATCTCCTTTTGCTTTGAAGCATCAGTTTATACTTTTTTCTTTGTTTGACACTTTTATTCAGATTTCAGATTCAGAAATCTTTCTTCAAGCAAAACTTCCAGTGAAACCACTTGGATTTTGTCCAAGCAAATACTCAATAAAACTACAGAAAGAATAAAGCACTTTGTCACCAAATTCTAGAAAGAAACTGTTTCTGCACAGTTCATTTTAACACAGGCTCTCGCTGGAGTGTCTAGGCAGTAGAGCAAGCAATACAAGTCAGCTGAAATGGACTGATGTCTTTCAGCATTTCTTGGCATTTGGCCTACTTCAAGATTTTTCTCCCCCATTTTAATATTTTTTTTCTTTTTAAAAATTGATATGGTAGAAGGTATACCTCTTCTTGCATTCTTTAGATGATAAACTGCTTAGGGCACAAGGGCTTTTCTGTTACTGCAGCACCTAATGCAATGGTCCCCAGTCAGACTAATGTTCTCACACTTTTTTTGGTTTTTAATTGCAATTAAATCAACCATAATTTGGAAACCTAATTTTTAAGTAATTGTAGGGTTCAGTTATATGGAAGTTAGTTATTGGACCTGAAAATAGCTCATGGTCACAAGATTGTTCCAGGCGCCTTTAGAAGGCCTTGAACAGAATAAATAAGAAGATAGAAGAAGAAAGATCCCAATTAGGAAAACACAGGTGCACATTCCACGATAAAGGGAACTTGGCACAAACAACCTCAATCCAGGGGCTTATCTTGACCAATTGGACTAAGACAAGTCTTGTATGCTCTAATTAACACAACCAATTATGTCTTATGTTTGTGCGCGTGGACAGTATCGATGTAACCAATCACCGCTTATGCTTGTGCGCGTGGACAGTACGATGTAACCAATCACCGCTTATGCTTGTGCGTGTGGACACCAAGTGCTTGCATGTAGTAGCCAATCAAAGTCTCTCAACAACTTAGAGAATTGTATAAAAATGATTAGCTAAGCTCAATAAACGGGCGACTTTAATCATCACATTGGTGTTCCGTCGTCCGGGCCCCACACGGATTAATCCCTAAACCCTACATTTGGCGACCTCCGACGTGATCCGAAAAGGAACAAGAGGCAACGCTACTGAAAAGGCGGGGGAATTGCCGCGGACCACGGTGGCTTGAAAGACAGCACCGGCACTGCTCGAGAGAGGCAGGACACTGCTTGGGAAAAGCAGGTAAAATCGTAAGCTTACGTTGATAAAAAGGGCGGCAAGGGTTTCGCAGCATCTGCGAGGGAAAAGACAGCCGGAAAGATATTTATGAGGCTGGTTCAAAAAACAGAGAAAAATATTAAAAAGGACAGAAACCTTTCAATTAGTGTGGGTACAGCTTTTGAGCTTAGTACCCAGAAAGCTATCGGAACCTCCCTATGGGATGAAATTAGTGACGGGTCTAAAGAAGTTAAAGATCTTGCAACTTTATGGAAATTGATTAAGACAACTCTGTAAGAAATGAAAGCAGATCGTAAAACGTCTGTGTCTGCTTTTGCTGCTCTCTCTCTCCAACCGCAAGCGAAAGGGAAAAGCGGGGAGAAAAACATAATGCAGCGAGAGAGACTTTTTGGAGCTTGTCCGCCTGCTCCTGTGCTCTTGACTTCTGCTCCACTCCCTGGGACTGCCGATATTAATCAGCCATCTGACAGTTCCCAAGCCTCCCTAACGGTACGATTAAAGGAAACTCTACAGAATCAGGGAGTGAGTAAAAATCCGCCTATGAGAAAACAGCCCCCAGATACCACCGTTCAACATGAACAAATTATACCTAGCATATACCCTGATTCAAATAATGCAAACGAGGATTTGGCTACTATAATACAAGAACAAGAGAAAGCTAAAATACATGCTGAAGCTCACGCTGTAGCACTCGCGGTAGCATTACGACTGATGGTGCGACAGGGAAAAGGAGACTACGGCCCATACAAAGACCCCCCCCGCGTGTCATCGGTGTGGTCAACCAGGGCATTTGAGACGTGCGTGCCCTCAACACATAGCAACGCAGCCTCGATCTGTGCCGGCACAGACTAACAGCAGCCGGTCAAACTTTCCTGGGGTCTGTGAGAGGTTGCAGAAGCCTCTGTACATCCACAAAAGCTATCGCTACACAAAGACATACGAAATGTACATGATGTACAAAAAACTTGTCGGAGACCTGCAGTGGATCCGGCCTTATTGTGGTATCACCAATACAGACTTACAACCACTGTTGGACTTATTGCGGGGCAGCAATAGCCTAACTTCTGTACTACATCTAAGTGCGCCCGGGCAGCAAGCCTTGACAGCAATTGAGCAGAAAATCACATCATCTATGTCTGGCAGATATATCCCTGATTTGCCCATAAATTTGTATGTATGTAACTCAGATAAGGAAGTTGCGGGAATTTTGGATCAGTGGGGTGAGCAACAAAAACAAAACCCATTGGTAATACTAGAATGGATATTCTTGCCTGCTAGCATGTCAAAAACGGTAGTCACTAGAATTGAAGCTCTGGGGATGTGCATTCAAAAAGCAGGGGTAAGGGCGATACAAATTTCAGGGAGGCAAATGGACAAAATCATTTTACCTATGTCACTTGATATTGTGAGTAATGCCATGATGAAACATGACTGCCTTGCAGTAGCTCTGCTGGACTTCAAGGGGGAAGTAGATAATCACTACCCCCCCCCCACCCATTATTTAAAACAATGTTAACAATGGAACCGCACTCTATCTGCAGCAATAAGCCGCTGGAAGCCATTACCGTTTTTACTGATGCTAGCAGCAAGACAGGTAAAGCAGGATTTGTATATTTACAGGATGGATCCTGGAAATCCGAAGTCATTCTGTCAGAGGGGTCAGTACAAGTGCTCGAGCTATTAGCCGTATGCTCTGTTTTTAAAAAATGGGATAAAACACCTGTCAACATTATTTCAGATTCTCAATATGTCGTGGGGATAGTCAAACGTATGCATAGGTCCCTACTAAAAACTGTAAACAATAAGCGGCTGTTTATGACACTTTTGAAATTATGGATGTTACTAACAGAGCGGACAGACTTATTTTTTATCGATCATGTTCGTAGCCATACAACGCTGCCGGGATTCATTGTGGAAGGTAATGCGCGCGCGGATCAGCTGGTAGTAGCCAATGCAAACATCTATTTTAATACACCCAAACCTGATTTCTTTGGACAAGCTCTGCTATCCCATAAATTTTATCATCAGTCGGCAAAAGCGCTGAGTAAACAATTTAATCTTCCATTGCAGCAAACCAGAGCTGTTCTTGCTGCTTGCCCAGACTGTGCGAATATTCAAAACTTACAACCACAAGGGGTGAATCCCCGGGGATTATCACCATTGCAAATTTGGCAAACAGATGTTACGGAATATCCCAGTTTTGGGAGATATAAATTTATTCATGTATCTATTGACACATATTCGAACCTTATGTGGGCTACTGTTCATATATCAACCAATGCTAAAGCCGTAATTAAGCACCTTTTGGCAGCATTTGCTGCCATGGGAGTGCCAACAGAAATTAAAACAGACAATGGCCCGGGATATCGCTCACAGTCATTAGAAACATTTTTACAGATGTGGGGGGTAGCTCATAATTTTGGCGTACCCCACAATTCCACTGGTCAAGCTATTGTTGAACGTGCACATCGGACCTTAAAGGATCGTTTAAACATTTTAAAAACGGGGGAAGATATGCGGCACTGTACTACCCAAGAGTTAATAAGCAAAGCACTGTATGTTTTGAATTGGCTACAGCCACGTGGTACTGAGGATCAGATCCCAATTAATAGGCATATGTGTGGGAACAAAAATGTTGATAAAAATCAGCCGCAAGTTTCAGTATTCGATCCGGTTTTACAGCAGTGGCAAGGACCTTGCAAATTATTTACGTGGGGAAGAGGGTATGCTTGTGTTTCCACAGGTAACGAACAACCCCATTGGATACCGGCGAAATGGGTCAAGCCGTGGATTGAGCGACCAGATGCCACAGACAACTCAGAAGAGCAAGAGGCAGCGGAGACGTCAGCAGGTCCTGAAGCCCTAGATAGACCGACTAGACAAATCACAACGGAGACCGGCAGTCAATGTGGAGATTAAGAATGCGTGTAAAAAACATGGAGTATGATATCGTTTTTGGATATGTATTTTAGTGCGAGTGGGTAGAAAAGAGAGTAAATCATCAAAAAAAAAAAAAAAAAATTTTTTTTTTAACCACTGTAACAGACATTCAACTAATCATAATCAACTAACCTACTAACCTATAACATTGTATAGAGGATAAGCTGTTTAGAATAAGTGCTGTAGAGAATAAGTAAATATATATATAGTTTAATGTTAATCAGTCCTCGGCAAAACATTACTCACAGAAGCCAAGTGTGGAAGTAGTTTTACGATACCTGATATGTAGTCATTCATTAAAAAAAAAAAAAAAAAAAATTTTTTGCTAAACAGTTATTTAAAACTGAAATTAGAAGTAAGGTCATAGACTCAGTTAACAATCTAGAAATAGGGTGATGGGAGAGTCCATTTTTTCATTAATAACCTCGGGGCGAGATTCTGCTTATGTTTTCACAGGTGCCAGCCCCTGATGGACTTCCGTTTGATTTATGCGACCATCATCACCTGAAGCATCATAGATGGTGCGGCAATACAAATTCCACCTCAGCCAAAAACTAATGCGTAGGTCATCTTAGCTAACGTAACAGATTGAAATTCTCAGTGCATTACGGCCGCATCACAAAGCCCATGAACGAATTGATAAGATAACTATGACTTGTGCAGTGCGCCTGGCCAGCGAGTGCATGCGTCATAGGTTTTTAATTGAGGTGGCTTTTGGCACACGCTGGCCACGTGTGCTAAAATCCATTCCTCTGAAAATGTATAAATACCGGGATTTTCCGAAGAGCATCAGGCTGGTGTGCAGCAAAACCATAGTTGCCTCTGTAGGGACACCCACATAAAACTGACACCTACTGATTGCTGGGCTAAGTTTGCGGAACAAGACAGCAATATGCTATTCAAAAAAAAAAAAAAAAAAAAAAAAAAAAAAAAAAAAAAAAGAGAGAGGGGGAGATGTAGGGTTCAGTTATATGGAAGTTAGTTATTGGACCTGAAAATAGCTCATGGTCACAAGATTGTTCCAGGCGCCTTTAGAAGGCCTTGAACAGAATAAATAAGAAGATAGAAGAAGAAAGATCCCAATTAGGAAAACACAGGTGCACATTCCACGATAAAGGGAACTTGGCACAAACAACCTCAATCCAGGGGCTTATCTTGACCAATTGGACTAAGACAAGTCTTGTATGCTCTAATTAACACAACCAATTATGTCTTATGTTTGTGCGCGTGGACAGTATCGATGTAACCAATCACCGCTTATGCTTGTGCGCGTGGACAGTACCGATGTAACCAATCACCGCTTATGCTTGTGCGTGTGGACACCAAGTGCTTGCATGTAGTAGCCAATCAAAGTCTCTCAACAACTTAGAGAATTGTATAAAAATGATTAGCTAAGCTCAATAAACGGGCGACTTTAATCATCACATTGGTGTTCCGTCGTCCGGGCCCCGCACGGATTAATCCCTAAACCCTACAAGTAGTGACATTGAAGGTGACATTATCCCAAAATATAGATATTGAAAAGGAAAAGTCTATATGAACTGAAAGGACTCATGACAATACAGAAGTTATTGCTGTGATATTAGTGCAAAGAGAAAAGAATCCCAGTTCCTTCCGATGCCTCTGGAAGGCCTAGCTTGATTTGCATTTTATTAGCTAGCATAACAGATATAGGAATAGCAATAGTTTTACTTTGAAATAACATCTTTTATTGTTGTTGACCAAGTAAGATGGTAATAAATAAATCCTTGTGATGTGTTAATCTGTTAATTTCAGAAAGACCAAAACTGAGCTATTTTGATACCAAAAATTTTTTATAAAATAATTGTGAGCTCAAAGCTTTTCAAATACCTGGCTGTGATGATGCTGTTGATATACATGTGATATAAATGTAAATGAATTGCTTGTGAACCACTAGAATAAGATATCCCAAATGTATTACAAAGTATGGTCTTCGAATACTTTGAATCAAGCTGTAAATTAGATAGTTCAGCTTATAAAAGGGCCCACTGAGACACCATTATTTCACAGTCTCAGAAATTATTACTTTTGACATCTCTTGGTCTACTAGGCCAAAGAATCTGAGAGAATGAAAAATGTTACCAATTCTGGGCAACATTTTCTATGTAAGATTATTTAAGAAAATAAAAAAATATTAACTGTACTTCTTTATTTCTGCTGAGCTAAACCTGTGGTTTTATCAAATTAATGTGAGTGGGTGGGTGCTCAGTGTCCAACCCAGCAAAAGTAAGTGATGTGCTAGAATAGCCCCATCTAATATCAGTCTAACCTACCGTATAGCACATATAACCTCTCAAGAACAACACTGGCTACCCGATTCGGAAAAACACTGACATGCATGCTTAATATTAAAAAGATATGGAAATCCTAGTTGACTCTAACACACCTTAGAGGGAAGCTTGAAATCAATCATATGACCAAACCACTCATGTAACGCAATGCTTGTCCGAGTGTAGGACTTTATACAGAAAGGCCTACACTTGTAAAAACTTTGAACTAGGGTAACTTTTTTCTTTGTACTACTTCCTCAAAGAATTCCTGAGTCAAGTTCAGCATCTTTGTCTTCCAGGAGCTAAAAAACATGGAAACCAAGTAGCAAGCATAAAACTCCAAGATGAGAACCTTGCTCACAACTACTCTCTTTTGACAAACTGATTTTTTTCTACAGAAGTGATTTACAGATTGTTTTTACCAAAGTCAGATCAAATGGTCCATAGCTGCTTCATGGAACCATATTAAGCCTTTAAAACCTGCAGTAACATGCCAAGAAATGAGGCTGAACATTCTTCAGAAAATTTAGAGGAGTGAGAGCAGTCTTCTGGCTCAAGAAGTTTGAGAGTCACTGTTGAGCAATACAGACAAGATTGTGCACCACGGCCCATGGATCTGCCTCAGGTCCAGACCAAGACTGTGGAACGTGCTCTCCAAGAAGCAGAGGACTACCACAAATCACATTTTGCTCTGTAAGTAAAGTGCATGCCTTTGATCTTGCTTTCCCTGATCTGCATACATAGCACCACATTTAATAGTAAACAGGAAAACCTAACATGGCCCCAAAACTCTACTTGAACAAGATACTTGAGCACATAACTCTCATTGAAGGAAGAGAGTGTGGCAATAATCACAGATATTAATTCTCTGTCTCAATGTCACTTCTAGAGCAACAGGCAAAAACCCATGCATAAATATATACATACGTACATATACATACATATACATGCACATGAAAGGTTTTAGTAACTTCAATTTTCCACTCTCTGGCTTTAAAACTTTCACATCAGCAGTGACTTACCTGACAATGAAAAACTTATCAGCCTCCGACTTCCTTGTCCCTGGATTGAATCTTCATTGGTGATGCTTTTAAAAATCTGCTGGATAAAAAAATAATGGTGAGAGAGAGTAGTCTCCAATAACTCTTGAACAGACAAATTGCTTAATAACTGTCTTTTTTACAGAATCTTAGTTGTAAAAATAAGAATCAATTAGTTGACCATTAATCAAAACAATGTTTTTATCCAGGTAATAATTTAACCACTAGTGGCTTAAGTTATCCCCTCCTGGAGGCTTTTCCTTAAGAAAACAGAATGATACTAAAATACTGCTGTAATTTCAATACAGCAGATCCTCACCCAAAAAGGAAATGCTTATTAAACAGGAGACAAAAGTAGCACATAAAGATGGGGATGTGGCTCTCACCTCTAAAACCAACTTCTGTCTTTATAACATCTTATTACTAGTGGAGAAAATCTTGTTCCAGGAAGTTTATTGCATACATGTGAGAAAGACTTCCGAGAGCTTACTAATACCCTGTGCAAAAAACAACTGTGAATTATGATAAGCATTGAGGATGATTTAGAGAAAAAAAAATAAAATTAGAAAAAGTAAAAGTCAATAGATGACTCTTTGTGCTCCACAGTCTAGGTTTTAATGTCAGTCTTTGGTTCAGCAGGTTTCTTGGGGGGCTGCTGTTGTGCAAATTAGGACCCAGGCTACCTTCTGGCCATGATCAGAACTGGGAAGCAAGAACACCTTTGAGCCAGTGCCTGGGGCATCAGCAGGAGCCCAACATCAACAGTTTTCACCACTGCTTCCCTGAACAGAGCAGAGGAGATGCCATCGGGAGTCAGGGTCCAGGTTCAACAGGGAGGTGGTGCTACTATTACTACCTCCCACCGACTCTGGAATCAAAGCAAGTGCTACTGTGCTCCCGGGAAGCCGCAGCTCCTCACCATTCCTGCCGTTCAGCTTTCAGGCAAAAAAGAAAAAAGAGCATTTATGCAGTGAAGTTCCAATTTCTGCCAGGAAGCAGTAACTGAAGGCCCACTCAGCTGTGACTCACTGTTCAGTATATTAAATATTGTGTATTCAAGCTTAACTTCGAAAACAAGCTGCTCTTTGCACCCAGAGAGTGCAAAACCTGGGCAAGTGGGCACTGCAGCCCAGCTAGCAGGGATTAAACAACAAGCACAGCTGGCAGGTCAAGACACAGATGAGGCCTAGATCATAAATATACAGTTTGAATTTAGACACCATTATAAAAATAATGGGCTCTGTTGGACTTGACTTTTTGTCATAATCATTTTGTTTCTTATAGACTATTTAAATGGGAAAAAGGGTATGGAGTAGAGTGGGACTATGAGCAAATTCCGGTAGAAACTTCCCTACTGGATCACAGCTAATTAGTTGCAATCTCACTTTCAGCCTTCTCAGCTAAAGAGGTTTCAATACATTTATTGAAGCCACCACTGATTTCTGGTTAGACACACATTTAAATCAGTATATGTGACTATGAGAATTTTATGACAAGAACTCAGTAACCTTTACCAGCCAAAGTTGTGATCCCACCAAGAAACAATGACATTTCCTTGTCAAGATGTATTTTTCATACTACATCACTGCCTGACATTTATTACACATTATCCTTTAATGCTTACTACTTATGGTCTTTTCATGATTTTATCCAGGACAGTAACTGAGCCAACTGACCTAGATATGTGCACATTTGCAAAACGTGCTTTTTTCCAGTCCTTAAACATTTCTCTGGGGTTTTTAGATCTGCCATGAAATCAGTATGAATAGTTTAACAGTCTATGCTTTGAACAGACTGGGGGTGGATCTGATGGGGTCCTGCAAATACCAGCCTGTTCAAAACTTAAAAATATGTTGCTATTAAACGATCCTTTTGGGGCTGTATCTATATTAGTGAAATTGTATTGAGGCAGTTATACTACGGTATCATCACAAATTCTGGTATCCCCATGCATCCCCAGCATGGCCAAACCTGCACTGGCAAAGCTTGTCAATACACAAAGAGAGTAGTAACACATCCAGCCCCATAAGTGAAACAACAACAAAAAAAATTTATTTGCTCCTAAAGAATCCATCTATTCTGTGAAGCAGGGGTACCTCACACCGTCCTGTCAAGTGCTCACCCCTCAGTCACACAATCATGGGATATAAAAACCAGCCCCGCTGCATAAGCGAATTATATTCTCTACAGTTTATCCCAGCGTAACTGAGATGCAGCACTGCATCAAAACGCTAGGCATTTTGATAGTATCTAGCACGTAACCTTAGTAATCTGAAACACACCACAACACTTTTTTGAAGCTCTTCTGATTTTCTTCCTGGCCAGGCAGCTAAGAAAGGGAATGCAGGGCAGAAAGGCTGAGGGAGAGAGGCACTTATGTTTGGGCTGAGACCTGGGATGCACCATTAAAGACTTCATACACCAAGCCAAACGCCTCTTGTATAGCTCTACCATCCCAAACCCGTGCTCCTCGTCCTCCAGTGGTCCGGTGGTACTGGCCTGCCACTCTCCCCACATGTACGCTGCACCTTCTCACCCACAAAACGGGTCCTCAAGCATGGCAGGGCACATTCCAGAGGGGACTCAAAAGGAGGTAGATGTCTTCTCTCAAAGGAAGGTGCGATTATGCATGGACATAGCCAGGGAAGGATATTAGGAAGGCTAGGAAAGTGATTATACTTTAATATTGGCATTTCAAGGAGTCAGAAGGAACAGCAGGGAAGGAAGGAAGAAAAGTCTCCCGACATTAAGTCTGATCTTCTGGAAATAAAAAATGCTATTTGCTGCAGTTCAGATTCACCATTTTCTAATACAGTATCAAGCTGTCCCCAGTAGTAAGGACAAGGCTAAGAACACTTGATGCAGGGCAGAGCAAAGGAGGGCGCATAGTCATCAATGCTCGCCAGCCACCACACCAACTGGGATTCATAGTGTCTTGAGGCCTGGGATGGAGAAATGCATGGGTCGTACTCTTCCTGCTTGCTATTTATCATGAAAGAAATCCAGACTGATCCAGACAATATAATTACATTGGGAGTTTTGTCACTGTAAGTAAACCTTGAATTCTAGTCATCGGGAGGTAAAAACCCCTCTATCTTCTCAACTGCCACTTAAAACATAGTTAGTTGACAGGAAGACAACATTCGTCTTGTCACTTGACATCCTATGGACTTGAAGTCCTTGGTATGGGAAGGAACAAATGTGATTTTCCCTCAATAACTTTGGTGCTTTTTTATGCCCTTGAAGTGAGAACTCAGTCTGAATTAGTTTAATATTTTTAGTTTATAATGTCATATTTGCACATTGTGCAGCCCAGCCTAATTATTTTACAAGTCCTGCTGATACAAACCAGGATGAATATAGTTTTATTACATAATTCTGTCATATCTAAACACAAAGAGATGGGACGTGAGCTGCAATTTCAAGCCTAGCTAAATCTCTCAAAAAACTGAAGGCTTCCTGAACCAGATTCAAACCTGCTTTCACTTTCCTTGCTTGTAATCAGAGCTGGTGTTGTTGCCACTGATGGGAGTGCATGCGCTCAAGCACTTAGAGAAATATCAGTACTTCCTTTAAAATATTCTCCAGTAAACACACACTGTAAAAACTTCTGGTCTGCTACAGAGCTTCCCAACCTCTGAAGCATGGCAAAAGGCAACCACCAGAGCCTGTGATGGCTATCTGTGAAACATGGGGAGGTACTTGAGGCCAGATCCAAGCCTCTCGGGACTTGCTGAGCTCAGGAAAAGATCCACGTTTGGTAGCACTTTTTACTTTTTCAGCAGAGAGAAAAAAGACAGAAGGAGATGACTGAAAGCTAAACATAATACAGTCTTGTCCTAGTATCACTTTTCCTTGTGAGTAGTTCTTGCAAATGCTGGAGGGAAGTTATGTGACCCTGAATAAGAAAGGAGGCAGGCTTCACACTAGCAAATGGAGCCCTTGAGACTCCCTCCCTCTTTAGCCATGGTATGTATTATGAAAAAAAAGAAAAAAAAAAATCTTGAGAAATCCCAGAGTACTACAGTCCATCAGCTCTTGCTGAGGCAAAATTCCAAGTGCAACACTAAAAATTTGTCTAAGCAGAAGCTAAGAAACAGAGACTCTAACAGCTAATTAAAAATGTCTCCTAAAATACCTTACGCTTCACCAGTCTACCTAGATACATGGAAGAGTAACAAGGACAGCACTCTTGCTCCTGAAATTAAAGTGGCTTACAGGTCACACCTTGGGTGCCCCTGTTCAGCCTCCCTGTACCTCTAGCTTATGATGAGGCAAATACTTTTGGAGACACATACAGGGTGAATGCAGGTCTAGAAGAAGCTGTAACTGTGTTTGCCTGGTGCTGTACTAGAAAATCTGCTTTTGGGCACCACAGTCACAAGCACTAGTGCAGCATGCTGGTAAAGCATGCTTTGCACCACTATAGTCCCTTTTAGCGTGTTTGTATATTGTGCAACTTAATTATTTTAAAAGTCCTGCTGATACAAAACAGGATTAATAGGATTTTATTACATGCTTCTACCACAACTAGACATGCACAGCTGACAAATACAAGCACTTACTCCTTTTCCCACACACAGCACAGAAAAATACTGTTAAGCCT
This sequence comes from Astur gentilis, assembly GCF_929443795.1. Taxonomy (NCBI): domain Eukaryota; kingdom Metazoa; phylum Chordata; class Aves; order Accipitriformes; family Accipitridae; genus Astur; species Astur gentilis. The sequence continues at coordinate 5,489,690 of NC_064893.1, read as the reverse complement.
TAGTCTTAATGTTCTGTAACACACTTTCCTCTCCAGAAGGACATTTTTGGCCCCTGCAACCACACAAAGAGATTCAACAAAGCTAAGCAAATTTTCTTTTCCCACAAGTAGAAGAAACACCTGGTTTAAGAAATCTTACTCTTTACTGACAGCCAAAGCACTTCTGTATCAGTAGCTTCTGCTGCAAAAGAATGGTAACATTTAATGCTCCTAACTGATATAAATTATCTCACACAGGCCAATATTTCTTACATTTAAAACAGAGGAAACTGCAGTGATATTAAAAACAGTGCTGCAATACCTGTTTGTATTTATTGACTTTATATGGTGAACATCATGGGCATGACCTAATGCTCAGTCCAATCAAGTTCCAATTTTAAAAGGTGCTAATTAAAACCTAGAATATTTTACACTGACAGCACAGATTGTAACTACAGTAATATTTAATGCGGATTAAATAGTCAGGTACTGTAAACTGGCAAAGCTCTAGCTTGGACCATACTATCTATTCACAAGAGCTTCTCTTTAAAAAAGCAGATCTAAGAACATATCAAAAGGGCTTACACTTCCAAGCAGTACTATCCAAACCTGCATGGAAGATGGAACTCTACAATGAAAGACAACTAGAAACTATGAAAGTAAAGCAGCAAAGTATTTTCTGTTTGTATACACCGGCTCTGAGATTGAAAAGCAGTAGACGAGAGCATTGCAAAAAGGGAAGGCTGTTACCTGTGCTTGATGCAAATCACAAATGAAAAATAGCCTCAAGTCAGTCCCAAATTGTGCATCAGCAAACAGAAGTATTGGTAGATGTGTCAGAGATAAAGATGTGGTGTTGCAGAGCTGGGGGAAAAGACAGGCTGTCTGGTAACTACTGCACTATGCTTGCTTCAAGCTCCAGTTCTCTGTTCTCTGCTTTTCAAGAGCACTAAACTTGCCTGCAGATTTAAAGCAACGTAAATAAGATTAATAGCGTGAATTCAATGGTCAGGAGCAAAAGAAGCAGCTGATGCTTTGTCCCGTCTCCCTCCATTTGTTTGTATCCCTTAGTTTATCTGAGATGTACGATGTGTCCAAAATTCCCCAGCACAACGCCGGGGCAGACTACCAGTTTCCACTCTGCACAGCTTTGCTGGTATCAGTTTAAATCAGCTTGGAGCTACTGTTTGAATAGACCTTTGTGTACATGGCACAGGTATCAAGAAGAGTTTCTCAAAAAATGATTCCCCCCTAACCTAGTTCTGTTGGCTTTTACTGTTGTCCTCTTGATTTCACTGAACCCTTAACATTAGGACAACTCTCTAAGCAAGTGGAAAAAGGTTTACATTTTCCACAGCTCAGCAGTGAAGCGTCTTTCCACATTGAAAGAATATAAGACATCATCCCAAGTTCACGCTTCATATTCTACCATCCTCTTTAGAGAGGGAATTCCTCAGCAGATCTGCAGATGGGTGAATACTGCCATTTCCTCCCAAGTGCTAAATTTAAAAAGAAACATTTTTGGAAAAAAAATTGACTAAATAAACACAAACGAAGTGCTTCCTTTCTCTCCATCACTTGACTTCTTCCACACCTTGGAAACACAGGGCACACTGGGATGGAAGGGGCGAACTGTGAAAAGATCAAATGGAGACCTGAGCTCCATGACTGTCACTGACAGAATTATGGCTATAATCCCAGGCACCACTTTGAAAATCTAGCACTAATTAGTGGCAGTGCTTCAGCTACAACCCTCACTCTGTTAACAGAATTATCCAGCTCTTGAATGCAATATACTCCACTTATCCTGTTAGCTCGTTAAGCCACTGTGCTGGCACCATAGTATTTTTCTATCAGGTGCTTCCAAACAGCAGCCAGTTTCTCCGGCAGCAGCCTAACTCCCTGCAGGGCTCCCTGCAGCTGGCTCACATCCCTGAAGGACTATGACCACACACATGCAGAGTCTTCCCCATGTGTCACGGTCAGTGCCATTCTAGCCTTGTAACACACTACCTTCTCAATGCCATTCCCTAATTAAGGGGAGAATTTGACTTTTGCAGGCATATGGCAATTGCTCTCTGTCTACAGAAAGCTCCTTTTGCCTCATCTTGTAGCAGTGTTTATTGATTACTTCATTTAGACCCAGGAGACAGAAGTTTCTCATTCCAAAAACTTCTCTCCTAGAAACTCTTAAGAAAGGTAGCAAGGAAGTGAGTAAATAATTTTCTTCCCATTGAAAATGTTATGAATTCTTTCAGCAGATTCTAGATAACAAACCCTGGCAGCCAAGCTAAATGACCAGAAAAAATTGCTGCTTAGTATCACTCGTAAAGTCCCCTAGAAGGCATCAACAAGCTTACAACAAGAGAACATTCAAAGACAGTACATACCAAGTGTATGAGGTCTCCATGTTGGCATGAAAATATTTCATACTCCCCAACCTACCCTATGTGGGTAGAATGCTATTTCAGCATAACCAGAAGCTAGAATAGGGATGTTAAGAGCAACCACTTCCAATTAAAACAAAATCGAGGATTGAGGCAACAAATCAGTATGTCCCCCAGAGTCCAGTATCTTTTTCTTCCAGAATTTTATTAGATTCAGCTTTTTAATTGTTTCAACAGTTCTGCCTAATAAATTCCAGCTATCCTCTGGCAGCAGAGGAAAAGCTTTCATTAGAGATTCTGATCTTCCTTCACACTTTGAAACTTCATTTAAATAAACTCTTAGATTTTCAGATACTTAAACATAATCACACATGCATGTAGATAGGCTTTGGGTTGCTTTCTGTGTCAATGGCTGGACTACATGTAAGCAGCAGCCATTTTTTCTTTACGGGTAGCAAACTTCTGGGAGGACTGCTTTCTGCAGCATATCTCACCAACTGCTCACACATTGGCTCTGAGGCTGCATGCTATTTGATGGTGGTGACCCTTTGAGCGCTAACAAGTCTCTCAGCAAGTTCAAAGCGGTCCAAAGGACGATAGTTGTTTACAGCCCCAATGTGCAAAACAAACTCTGGTTGAGTTAGCAGGGAAGAATGCGCCTTGCACTTGCTAAACAGCGTTGTGCTTCCCAGAGTTACCATCATCCAACGAACAACCTCTAAGAAAATCTGGGTTTATGACCAGATTTACATCAGGCAGCTGCCTAATGCAGGACAGGATCGGACCTGTAAACCTGACAGGTCCGTACACAGAGTATTAATGCACTTAAGCACTCGGACAGCAAGAACTGCTTGTAAATATTATCCTCACATGAGCAGCTAAGCAAGACCCTACAACCCACTGAAATAACTGGGAGGTTTGCCATTAACAGGTGAGACAGGCCCATTGGGCGCTGTTTGGATCCTGTAGTTCTGCATAAAATTTGCCCCTGTAGACTCCAAATTCAAACTTTTCAAGAAAATGTTTTGTTTGTATGGAGAACTAAAAAATTGCTGCTAACACCTTTTCTCTTTGCACTACAAAATAATGAGAGTGATCAAAATGTAGGGCATATATACTGGAAATACTCTGAACTCTGACACATTCATGATGTCTTCGGAAGGCAGGAAACTGCGTTAGAAGGCAGTTTTTACTTCCAGGCAGCCTTCATTAGAGCTTCAGAAACTCCTCACTCTTCTAATGTAATTTGGTTGGGACAAGTACTTAGACAAGTAATGCTCACACATGAGAGAGACAACTCTATCCTTCAGCTAAGCTGTATTTCAAGAATGGCTCAATGCATTAGTCTTGCTGTCAAAGCATCTGGACAAGGGAATCGAGTCAATGACCCTTCACATCATAAAAGAAGCAGCAAGGCAGTGAACAATGCCCATTCTTCTGAATGCATGCCCCAAATATCAATTCACTGTGAATACCATTATTTCTAGAAGTGAGTTACAGACCCTTTACTTTCACCCTTGGATCCTACTTTAGGCAGAAATGAGGCGACTGCAGGGATTTATAGTCTGATTTAAAAAGTAGAGAAACATCTCTGCTACTTCAAATGTCCCTTGATCTTGCTGAATTACTAATAAAACATTTCACTCCACAGAGCATTATTCTAGTTATGATGGCATAGAAAGGGTAAAGCTGAGAAGAAAAAAATTTTCTCCTTTTACAGTATCTACAATCACTTAGTTAATCCAGCCTCATTCACACTCAGTGTTTCTCCTCTGTATCTTTCGGGAGATCCATTAGACCCAGCAGAAACTGCTTATTGTATCTCAATAAACCCATGGGGTTGGTTGGTTTGTGTAGTTGTTTTTTTAAAATGTTTCTTTTTAAAAATTGCCTTTGTTTTCCTATTTGGCTACTGCTAGCTACAGCATTCATTGTTTTGTTTTTCTTAGGTTGCTGCTTTCTAGAGCAGCAGGCTTTAAAAAGTCAACAGCCTTCTCCAGTGAAGTGGGCTTGTGGGAATACTGATTGTAATCAAACTGCCATAGAATAATCAATGTTGGAAGAGATCTCCTGAAGTCATCTGACCCTTCAAAGTGGGACCAACTTAGAGCAGGCTACTCAGGGCCCTGTCCAGTTCAGCTTTGAGTATCTCCAAAGATGGAGATCCCACAAGCTCTCTTGGCAACCTGTTCTAATGTTTGACTTCTGTCTTAAGGAAAAAAAATATTCCTGAGGTCTAATCAGAATGTCCCTTGTTGCAACTTGTATCTACGGCCTGCTGTCATTTCATCATGCACTGTGAGAACAGGCTGCCTCCTTCTTCCCTATAATCTCCCACTAGGTAGTTCAAGGCATCAGTAACATCCCACCTAAGACTTCTCTTAAGACTGAACAAATCCAGCTCTATCTTTGCTACTCCTCATAAGTAATGTCAACGACCCATCTGAAGGATGAAGAAAACAGGGGCCAGACTCATCCTGAAAATGACTGGTGGGGTGTTACAGCAAACGAGGTATGGCAAAGACTTCTGGGGGGAAGCAGCATTTACAAAATCCAATCTCCAATAACAGATGAATTCACTACAGCAATTTGATCATCACAGAAAGCCTCGTGAAGGATTTGGCCTGCTGCATATTGGATGCAAAAGACCTATGAAGACAAAGTCATTAAATATGACAGGAGGGGAAAGGGATGTCAACTAAGTGCAGGAGTGCTGTCACTGCAGAGAAATCATTAACTACAGTGTGTATCATGATATAATTCTTGTAGATCTTAATAAACATATCACATCTTATCAGCAACAAGAGATGTTTTCTGTTGCATGTGTCAGTTTTGATGGAAATCAGTGCAGAATTCATCTCAAACACTTCAGTCAACTCTGGGAAGCCATTCTGTGGAACAGAACAAGGCAACACAGAGGTTCATACCCCACACTACACACATCCCCCAATCGTCCTCATCCAGTACTCATACGGAAGAGAAGTGGCTCCCATCCCCAAGCAAACTCTGTGTCCCCTGCCTCCCAGAGCCCCCCCCCCCCTCATGTGGAAGCAGGTGTCTTCTGCAGAAAACATCTCCCCCTCATTCCCACCAGGAACATTCCTGTCCTCTGCCAAGCAAACAGCTCATCCCTTCCTTCCTTCCCTGCGCAGGCAGCTCCCAAACTCACTTGTCTGCAGCTGTATGAGTGGTGATGGGCAAGGAGAGGAGAGCAGAGCTGGGCTGTTGCTGCTGCCATTGCTGGAAGCCATGGTGAGCAGAGGCCAGTGCTCTGTCACGAGGCTGCCCTTCCAGCAGCAGCTCTCACTCTGCTCTTCTCTTTCCTGCAGTAGCAGAAACAAAACTTTCTTGGTCAGTGTCCAAAACTTTGGGTTACATGGAAGCAGATCTGATGCAAGCCACCTCCTTGGACCATGCCTCCTTAACCAGTTGGAAAGAGAAGAACAAGAAACACAACTTTTCCCCTCTCATCTTGGGGCCAGCTGTGCTGCCAGTCTACAGTAAGACACAAAGGATGACTGCTGAATCTGGAAGTCAATTTTGACCCCTCTGAAAGTGGTAAGAGTTTGGCCACTGACTTCATGGCATTAATATTTTATCCTCTGCTGCTGAAGCAGCATTATAGATCCCTGAACTGCAGGACACTGAAGCAGCCTGTGCTGCCCCCGCCAATGATGCATCACTCACAGTAGAAAATGAGGACATCATGAGACACACTTGGCAGTTTCCCCCTTGTACTGGCTTTGCGTGGCAAGGTTTTGGTAGCAGGGGGGATGGTTACAGGGGTGGCTTCTTTGAGAAGCCGCTGGAAGCTTACCCCTGTGTGTCCAACAGAGCCAACACCAGCCGGCTCCAAGACGGACCCGCCGCCGGCCAAGGCCAAGCCAATCAGTGATAGTGGTAACGCCTCTGTGATAACATTTTTAAGAAGGAAAAAAGTTGTGGGACAGACAGAAATGGCAGCCAGAGAGAGGAGTGAGAGCAAGTAAGAGAAACAGCCCTGCAGACACCAAGGTCAGTGAAGAAGGAGAGGGACGAGATGCTCCAGGCAACGGAGCAGAGATTCCCCTGCAGCCCCTGGTGAAGACCCTGGTGAGGCAGGCTGTCCCCCTGCAGCCCAGGGAGGTCCACGGTGGAGCAGATATCCACCTGCAGCCCGTGGAGGACCCCACGCCGGAGCAGGTGGGTTCCCGAAGGAGGCTGTGACCCCATGGGAACCCTGCGCTGGAGCAGGCTCCTGGCAGGACCTGCGGATCTGTGGAGAGAGGAGCCCACGGAGCAGGTTTTCTGGCAGGACTTGTGACCCCCATGGGGGACCCACGCTGGAGCAGTGTGCTCCTGAAGGACTGCATGCCATGGAAGGGACCCATGCTGGAGCAGTTCATGAAGAACTGCAGCCCGTGGGAAGGACCCATGTTGGAGAAGTGTGTGGAGGACTGTCTCCCATGGGAGAGACCCCACACTGGAGCACAGGAAGAGTGTGATGAGTCCTGCACCTGAGGAGGATGAAGCGGCAGAAATAACATGTGATGAACTGACCGTAAACCCCATTACTCATCCCCCTGCGCCACTGGCGGGGTTGGTAGAGAATCTGGGAGTGAAGTTGTGCCCGGGAATAAGGGAGGGGTGGAGGGAAGGTGTTTTGAGATTTGGTTTTATTTCTCATTACCCTACTCTGGTTGATTGAAAATAAATTGAGTTAATTTTCCCCAAGCTGAGTCTGTTTTGCCCGTGACAGTAATTGGTGAGTGATCTCTCCTGTTCTTACCTTGACCTACAAGCCCTTTGTTATATTTTTCTCTCCCCTGCCCAGCTGAGGCAGGGGGAGTGATAGAATGGCTTTGGTGGACACCTGGCATCCAGCCAGGGTCAACCCACCACACCCCTCTGTTCCTCACCCCCAAAGGCACAACTGAAAATTAAATGTGCAAACCCTGAGTGTCCTCTCAGTGGTAGCAGCTCCAAACAGCATGAAGACTCACAAGGTGCTATTGCATAGTGTAGGGAAGCAGCTGGAAAGTTAGATCCTTTTGGGAAAAACGAGAGAAATAAATAGGCTGTTATTAAAACCAGGTGTCTTGGTTTAACCCCAGCCAGCAACCACGCACCACACAGCCACTCACTCCACCCCACCCCCCCAGTGGGATGGGGGAGAAAATCGGGGGGAAAAAAGCAAAACCTGCGGGTTGAGATAAGAACAGTTTAATAGAACAGAAAAGAAGAAACTAATAATGACGATGATAACACTAATAAAATGACAACAGCAATAATGAAAGGATTGGAATGTACAAATGACGTGCAGTGCAATTGCTCACCGTGCACCAACCAACACTCCGCCAGTCCCCGAGCGGCAATTCCCCGCCCCCACTTCCCAGTTCCTATACTGGATGGGAAGTCCCATGGTATGGAATACACCGTTGGCCAGTTTGGGTCAGGTGCCCTGGCTCTGTCCTGTGCCAACTTCTTGTGCCCCTCCAGCTTTCTCGCTGGCTGGGGATGAGAAGCTGAAAAATCCTTGACTTTAGACTAAACACTACTTAGCAACAACTGAAAACATCAGTGTTATCAACATTCTTCACATACTGAACTCAAAACATAGCACCATACCAGCTACTAGGAAGACAGTTAACTCTATCCCAGCTGAAACTAGGACACCAGGGTTTTCTGACTACTTGCACCTCCAGACTTTTCCAGTACTAGGCTTAACTATTCCCATATGGCTGAATCAGCTCTATGGAAACAGATATTGGTTGCCCTCAAACACTTCACCTCTGGAATCACAGTCCTTGCACAGTCATAGCCTGCTAGACAAAAAGTCATGAATGTGTTGGTACCTGAAATATAGTTCATTATACATTTTGTGAACTAAACTTTAACAATTGCCCAGGGTTAGTTAGGTAGCATGAGTGATGCTGGTGGTCCTTTGCTAAGAATATCAACATACAGTCTAATTAATGTGGTTCGTACTTATGTTCACCATAAAGTCCTACCGCATTGCCTCAAGGGCAGAAGGGGCCTCACTGTAAATAAAAATCAGACCCATTGAGTTAAAAAGGGAACTGTGTAAGAATGATTTACTTGCTCTCCATTACACTTTACATATCTAAGAATTTAAGCCTGCTTTTAAACTGGAGATACTGAGTGGGGAGAGGCTGCATGCTTTCAGTATGGATGGAAATGTGCTTGTCTGAGAACTCAGCTAGCTAGCTGGGAAAAAAACCCCAGATATTTAATGGAAGTGCTTCTCAAGAGATTCAAGGATTAAAAACGAACAAAGGGTTCGAAATTCTATTAAAGAAATATTCTTATGCACATCTGCCGATATATAACATGCTGACCTACATTGATTTTCCCACTTGAACATCTTCCGTACTTAATCTTTCATAGAAGTAATAATTATAGCAAAAAAATGATTTAGAAAAATATGCAATATAACTGTATTCCATCAGCTAAACTACATTAAGGGAACACGATTATCCTGTCGAGCTCTTAGAAACCAGGAAATGTAAACCTAGAAGATCACTGTGAAGCATTAAGTCTGTCTCTTGATGAATATAAATTGTTATGCTTCTTTCTTTTTTTAGCTGTCTCTGATCATAACCTTTTCCTGATATAACATTACAGGTATATTTTTGGATCACCTGGGTTTTGTGAAAAGTTAAGTATAGCAATCCAAGCTATACTTGAGATTCAGATACAACATAAACCTAAAAGCTGAATCATCAGCAGAAAAAAAGGGAAATACACAACTGAAAAGTAATAGTAGAAAACATAAGAAGCAAAAAAAAAAAAAAAAAAAAAGAGCAGCTAGGTGGAAGGAATTACATGATTATGACAGGGCTTGCGGGCATGTACAAACAGACTTTCACACACAAGCACATACATGCACACTACACTTGAAGGGCAGATATCTGCAGGCACTGATGTGTGCTGAGTTGCTGAAAAGCTTTTTAGCTTTTAGTATCACCTGCTCTTTCACCCACTTAGGGTATTTCCACTGAAATAACCTGTGAGTTATACCACAAACATTCAAAATTACCTACAAATCCACAAGTTATAAATGTGTGCAAGTTCACCTCAGAGTCATCTCCGCAATCATGTCTGCTGATTTTATATAGGTTATCTGAGGGTATGGGTTATTTCAGGATACATTTTATGTACTGATTACTTTTATAAAGGGTCATACATTGTGAAATTACAATAACATTGTTCTCTCCCCAAATCTTCCTACCACCTCCCCTTCTTACCAGGACTAAGTTAAGCAGACAAGGAAACAAAAGGAAGATATTTCAAGTAAAGTAAGTTATTTTTCCCTTTACACTGGGTGCTGGAAATCCTTCGTTACTGAAAATCCAATCAGGACCAAAGTTGACGACATCTATCAGCTCCAGTAGAGATGAAACTTCATTGCAGAATTGCACACAGACAGGTTCAGTGCAGGCTCTAGATCTAGCTTTGGCAGGTTTTATGACCTTTTTCCTTCCTTCTGCATGTCTGGCTACTGCTCTGATGTAAAGAAATCCTCCCAGTGCTTGAAACAGCCATGTTAGGGGATGCTAGTTGCTGAAATTTGCTGAAAGATGCTGTCCTGGTTTCAGCTGGGATACAGTTAATTGTCTTCCTAGTAGCTGGTACAGTGCTATGTTTTTGAGCTAGCTATGAGAAGAATGTTGATAACACACTGATGTTTTCACTTGTTGCTAAGTAGTGTTTAGACTAAGTCAAGGATTTTTCAGCTTCTCATGCCCAGCCAGCAAGAAGGCTGGAGGGGCACAAGAAGTTAGGAGGGGACACAGCCAGGGCAGCTGACCCAAAGTGGCCAACGGTGTATTCCATACCATGGGACGTCATGTCCAGTATACAAACTGGGGGGAGTGGGGGTGGGGGGATCACCGCTTGGGGACTAACTGGGTGTCAGTCGGCAAGTGGTGGGCAATTGCACTGTGCATCACTTGCACATTCCAATCCCATTATTACTACTTTCATTTTGTTAGTGTTACTATTATCATTATTAGTTTCTTCTTCTCTGCTCTATTAAATTGTTCTTATCTCAACCCATGAGTTTTACTAATTTTTTTCCGATTCCCTCCCACATCCCACTGGGTAGCGGGGAAGCGAGCGAGTGGCTGCATGGTGCTTAGTTGCTGGCTGGGGTTAAACCACAACAGATGCTGAGAGAGATGCTGAGTGATGCAATTGCCCCGCCCCCCCCCCCCCCCCCCCAGTTTAAGTTCACATTGTGGCTTGTATTCAGATACAAGTGATACAGATGTGTGGACAGGAGAAGAGGACTTGTACTTATTTCCCTGTTTTCCTCCCATTGTGTCAGCTTTCCAGCTGGCCACAGGGAACGCAGCACCGTTTACCTTAGGAATATGTGATTCCAATAAAACTTGTGTTTGATTTGTGGGTGGTTCAGGGACTTTACAATTTGTACATCTACCCAGTAATTTTTCAGTGTTCTCAACTACGCATCAAAGCTTTGTAAAATTATACTTTGCATTTGCACAGCAAATTCACCACTGATATACTCAGTTCATTTCTCATCTCTGTGTCCTAAACATTTCCCTCACATCTGTAAACCTGCAGGCTACAGTACTGACTGCAACACAGAACACAGGACAGCTTGATCAGCGCATTAAGAGTCTCTAGAGACCCCAGACAAGTCTCCATGTTCTTTTCTGAAATAAAAACCAAATCTTACTCAACTCTTATAAGTTATCTGCATTATACTCCAAAGCAGCTGTCCAAAGTGTCATGTCTTATAGCAAAATAAGTAATTTAAAATGGACAGGCAAAGAAACACAACATAAATGACAAGCAAATTGAGTCTAGCCTATATTTGTGCAATACTTCACCTGGGCTTTGAGAGAAAGACTCACTGAATAGGCAGGAAGATCTCTATTACTTCAGCGGATCTGACTTTCAGATTACCATGATCTACACCAACAGACTTAAAAACTGTAGTCACACCTTTTTAAGCATCTCTCCCTGCAGATTAAGCTTCCTTTTCACTTGGCAGCATGGCTGGGACAGACCCATCAGCAGATACTGTTACACAAAACACCACCATCAAGAAGTAAAATGAGGTTCTGACATCCTGTCATGGTTTAAGCCCAACTGCTAACAAATCACCACAAAGCCGCTCGCTCACTCCTCCCCCCCGGCCCCAGTGGGATGGGGAGGAGAAAATAGAAAATGTTCGTGGGTTGAGACAAGGACAGGGAAGGATCACTCACCACTTATGGTCACGGGCAAAAAACAGACTCAACTTGGGGAAAAAGCAAAATCAATTCAATTTACTACAAATCAAATCAAAACAGGGTAAAGCAAAGTAAAACCAAATCTTAAACCACCTTTTTCCCACCACTCCCTCCTTTCCCGGCTCAACTCCACTCCCAGTTTTCTCTACCTCCTCCCCACCAGCAGGGCAGGGGAATGGGGGTTGGAGTCAGCTCCCCACACCTTGTCTCTGCCGCTCCTTCCTCCTCAGGGGGAGGAGGACTCACTCGTCCCTTGCTCCATCGTGGGGTCCCTCCCATGGGAGACAGTCCTTCATGAACTTGTCCTGCATGGGTCTTTCCCATGGGCTGCAGTCCTTCACGAACTGCTCCAGCGTGGGTCCTTTCTGCAGGCTGCAGTCCTTCAGGCATGGACTGCTCCACCGTGGGCTTTCCCATGGAGTCACAGCCATCTTCAGGGGTATCCCCCTGTTCCGGCAGGGGTCCTCCCTGGGCTGCAGGTGGGGATCTGCTCCCCCGCTCCCCTCCATGGGCGGCAGGAGGACAGCCTGCCGTCTCACCATGGGCTGCAGGGGCATCCCCTCCCTCTAGCACAACTCTTCCTCCTCCTTCTTCACTGACCTTGGTGTCTGCATAGATGTTATCCACTGCAGGTTTCCCCTTCTTAAATCTGTTCTCCCGGAGGTGCTACCACTGTTGCTGATGGGCTTGGCCTTGGCCAGTGGGGGATCCGGCTTGGAGCCAGGGAATCTTCTAGCGGCTTCTCACAGGACCCACTCCTGAGGCCCTTCCCCTGCTACCAAAACCCCACCACACAAACCCAAAACACATCCTAATGTTCCTTTAGAAATCACTCAATCTCTTACAAACATCATCAATATTTTAAAAACAAACCCATAAGCTGGTAATTCCACTGTATTTACTAAGTTTTCCTGGTGTCCTATTTTCATATCATCACAGAGCTACTGAAAGAGTTTTACAAAACAAGTTCCTACACTGCCTCAGCTCCATCTGCTTATTTTGCCGTGTTCATTGTAAGCTCTTAAAGAGTCATTTGGGATTTTGTTCATTGCTTTGAATAAGCAGTGAGTTAATGTTTTTCCCTGTACACCTTTTAAAATTTGTTCAACTTCTTTAGAAGGCTTATCCACACAAACAGTTGTCTCTTAGCTAATATTTGCATTCCTTCCTCAACATGAGTCATTTCTTCTTCATTCTAATCCAATGACCATGGCTTAGTATGCTAATCTTCCCGATGGACAGGTCGGTCAGAAACCTGGCCACAGCGCTCTTCAGCATGGCTAATACTTGCTCATAAATACTATGCCTTGTCTTATCAGCTAATAGGAATTAATAGCAGATTAAAGACTATGACAACTTTCATTTGAAATTCTAACCTTTTCAGAAAACATTAATTAGTATATACTTGAGAGGTAACACATTGCCACTCACATCTGAGGTGAAACATAAAGATGTCCAACAGCAATGCTATATAACAAAGCCAGACAAGACACAAAAAAAGCTAACCTCACTTGAAATTGCAGGTACTAAAGAGGGATCATAATTACCCAAATTAGAATCTGAATAGTTAGAATTCATGCATTAACTCAGTTAGTCTTGAAAAAGTGTCAGTATGATTTTAATGACCACCAGAACACAGGTTTCTTATCTTGATGAAAATGCAATGACCTCCCACAAACACTGGACTGCAAATTACTTCCTGGGTCATGGAGTTCAACAGATACAGCAATTGGTACATCTCATCCCAACTGATTCAGGTTTCTTAGTTAATTAACACCATTCCTGCTTCAAAAGTCTTCCACCTCAGTTGCAATTCTACACAAAACCATGTGGTTGTCATCCACAACCAAAATTTCTTCTCTCTTCCCATATTTTTACATAAACACACAAAGAACTTCCTCAACTCATGAGTACCAGAGGGTATTGGAGGTCATGAAAACGCTTGCTTATGCCTTCAAGAAGAATCTCATTTTGTATTAAAAATAGTGCAAGAGAAGATGCAGATCAGAATCATGCATCAGCTGATAGCCATGCTTTTAAAGCACCTTAGAAGAACTTGAGTAAAAGGAAACATAGTGAAGCTATAAGCAAGGCTAACTGGTACTCGGATGGCAGATCAAGAGCTTCTTTTCTCCATCTTCACCAATCCTGGAACGTGGAAGATGACAACAAAATTGAACAATAGTAAATTAAAAATTGGGGAAAGCAAGGATTTTTTTTTTTCCAATTAAAGGGAAAAATTTGTTACTGTGTGGACACAGAAAGCATACAACTGATAAGCCCCAAATTATTTCCCTGCTGCAATGACTTGCAGTCATCAAGCACCTCACCTGCAACAGGGACACAAGTTTTTCCAACAGCCTATGCAGGGCACACTGAGAAAGTGCAGCTGGTGAAAATGTTAAGGCCGGTAGTAAAGTCACAATTGTGGGTAAGCAGTCCGAGAAATATAAAGATGCACAGAAACCCAAACCCTGGCCCCTTCCTCTCTATACCTCATCAGGCAGTACTGCACATGTACACAATTTGACCTACAGGATTTCATGCCCATGCACTGCAGGATTCTTGTAGCTTCTGCGGTCCTGGGTGTTGGACTAGCTGGATACTGAAGAGGATTCACCCTGGCAGCATTCCTGTTCCTTCTTTTCCTGATTGAAAACCATATTTTTTTAAAATCAAGATTGTGCCAAGTATAAACGGTGCTTTCACTAAATAATAGTCAAACACACAAAGAATGGCTAGAACACAACGTTCTCTTTTTTTAATCCATTAGCAGGCCTCTAGAGCACCCAGTGAGACTTAGGTCAATGTGTACAAAATTGACAACAACAGATCAAACTGATAAATGCAGGGGGAAAGGGCAGAAATAATCTGTTTTGTAAAGCAACATCAAAGCAAATATTTTTGTAACTTCTGAACTGATACATGCTGGGAAGGTGTGTCAAGTAGCCTAAACTACCTCTAGTAATTTATCTGGTGTTGACTCACAATCAGATTCATGCCCTATCGCAGCAGGTAACTCCTAGAAGGGAGGAAGCAGGAGGTGCTGCATTCAGAAGTCTATCACCTTCACCTCTGAAGTGCACTTCCATAGGTCTAAATCCTTCCTTCCTTCCTCCTTTCTTCAACAAAACTAAACTATCTGCCCTCAGACCCACTGTATAATTTCAAGAACTTCTCTGTTTTTTCATGAATCCGACCAGATGCAGGAGGGAGCATACTAAGAATGTAAAAGGCCAAAGCGTAGACAATTATACTAGTGCAGTGTGCTGAACAGTTGCTGATCTTTCCATAATTTACTAAACTACAGAAGGGAGTAATATGATGTGCAGACTATTAGTATAGCTATTATGTGACCATAACAAGAGACATTCAGAAAGCAAGTGGCTGGGAAATACCAGACACGTATTGAACCCATTAACAAATAAATGGCTTGTGTAATGATCTTCTTGGTGTTGCTGAAATAAAATCACTCCGGTTCCCATCTGTCATGCCCTTTATTTCTTCACTTCAACTCTGTGCTGCACTGCGAGTCTGCTAATTAAGCCACTCTAAATCTACATTTAGGAGTTCATACAGGATCAGATGCCCAGTAAGGTTAAATTTGACCCAAGTGTTTTCTTTGAAACACGTGCAAAGAAACTAGGGCAATATGGAGAAGCCCAAAATTGGTGCAACTGATCTGCAAAGTGAAGAGTAGGCTGCAGCCAGTGATACCTAGGGATGGCTCAGCAGCTCCACAATTAGCACTGCTTAATTAGAGTCCATGAGAGGGCAAGAAGTTGACAACACTTTAATGGGACATGTAGAAATGGTGGCCTTAACCCTGCTTTTTGTTCCGCTTCCGCTCTGCTTTTCTGACCGCACAACTGCGCATTCGGGCTAGCACAATAGGAAAAAGTCTGACGGATGAACACTTAAACAATTATTTTGCTTAATAATTTAACAGATGCCAGCTTTTTCTTATGTCATCTCTTCCCTGTTTAAATCCATTGCAGCTATGCCTACAGCAGCGCATTATGTGTGAAGCTACCAGGTGCTTAAGCATGCCTGCACTGGTAAAAGAGGACTAACGACGGTTCAGGACCTCTGCATCTTCCACTTCAGATCACTCACATTCCACTCTCCAGTGCACTGAACAGGACACGCGCCCCAGCCACCCTGCCTGTAGAGGCACACAGCCTCTCTCTGCCTTGAGTGTCTGGTACTCTGCCAGGGATACATTTGATATATAGGACTAGTTCCTTCATGCTCTAGTATATTACCTGGATTCACCACAGGATGCAAAAGGGACTGGCTTGCAATGCATCAGCCACACGTGCGGACTCACTGCTTGACACAGCACTCTGGGTCGATCGTTTCAAAGCGGCATGGCCAGTGTGCTGAACACCCTCCTCGGTGACAAGTACCACATTTGAAAGAAGTGCTATGCTGAGCCGTGCTGACCCACTGCCCTGCATCGCACTCACACCGCACAGGTCGCTCTTTTCCTGTCTCTTCTAGATGTGCAGTCCTTGAAGATGCATGTGAAATATGCAGGTGATTTAGTGCAGAAAAAGCACTGAAGAGTATTTTGGGCTCATTTCTTGCATTAGAAGCCTTTTCCAATCCGTTCCGGTTTTTGGCACCAAGCTTTATCCTAGGTGCTTGTATTTAAACTTTCATTATGGCGATCCAATATACACTACACCTCTGTCTTTCATACAGACAGTTCAGGAAATTATGAAGACTGTAAAATTAAGTAATATTTAAATATGCAAACAGCTGTGTGCTGAAAGCAGAGACATTCCTCCTGGCTTGGAACAATAAAAAAGAACATATCAGTACGTTGAGAGTTACAGGCTATTGCTCAGGAAATCAATGCTGATGTTCACAAAGAAAATTGTGCCTCCCCTGCTCGATTTGTGCTTGTTCGATAATAAATTCTGAGCACTTACCTCTCATAAGTGGTGTAAATCTATGAACGGGTGGCGATAGGAGTACGAACCACACCGAGCTGAAAAGTCGGTAGCAAGATAGGGAACTGAAGTGGATCATTTGTCACTTTAGCTGTTGACATATCTGAAATCTGTCATAATGAAAATGCTGCTTGAAGTGACTAACTTGCTAGTTCTATACCGTTTTGAAAGATTCTGCCAATGTGGAAGAAAATCCTTAAACATTTCCAGTAAAGGCAGCGGGGTTTCAGCACATGCTCTGCATCTTTACTGAATCAGGACTGTAAAAACCAGCATTACTGAAGTGCACTCAGAAGAGCCCTTCAGTGCAAGTAAGTTTTCTTAATATTCAAAGAAAATCTCTTGCCAACCATCCCAATTTAAAATTTGAGTAGAGGAAATAAAAGGAAGGAAAAGGTTATTATTTATAACACAGTGACTATAGTTACACTGCAGTCAGAGACCAATTACACCCTGGTTATGCTTTCCGACTCCACTAATTCATATAAATGGAGTGCTCGCTACATGACAGGATAATTGCAGTGTAAATACAATAGTCTTTATGTATCTGGATACTGAAAAAGCACCCATGTTACTAAGGTGGCAATAAGAAATAATTTGGACATGTCATTAACCTTCAAATTCTTTGAATCAGTGTTAATTAGGATACAGAAAAGCATAACCAAAAATGTAATTACACTGAACTAAGGGCTCAACTGTGCAACTATTAGGAGGCTGCTCATGTGAGTAAGTATGCTTGAACATAACCGAGTATCGCCAAATCAGGCTGTAAAACACTACCATGGTTTTATAATGAAGCAAAACGGAAGTGAAAAAATGAACTAATGACATTTTTCAGCTGTAACAAATGTGCTGAGGGTTGTTCTCACATTAGAAATCTTTCCCTTGTATTTTGTAGCTGGGGGGGGGTGTCAAATTCTGCCAGGAAACCCTTCCCTTCGAATGTGTGTTAGCTGTAGCTCATGTAATGGCTAGCGTATCCGTTCAGCACCTAGTGCCCTGGAGCCCAACCTTAGATTAAGGCTTTAGGCAATACTACAATATAAAGTGTTGAAAACAACAGAATATTAAAACCTTTCTGTATTACTCGTAATCCTTTCCTTGCTCTCTTTTTTAACTTCACCTCTCTAGAACATTTCAAAACAAGTGTACAATGAGTGCACACAGGATGTTGTAACACGAAGGTGCTAATGCTTCCTATGCACATAGCAAAATCTTTGCCAATTCCCTACTAAGAGGTACTACTACACTTCTTTCTGCTACCTCTAATGAGCTTACTGTGAGCCATTACACCTTCTTAACTCCAGACACCGTAACGTTCTTGTGTACACAAGTGACCAAATTGCTCCTTGCATGCTTACAGAAAACCAATGACGTGCAGAACTTCACATTAGAATGCTGAAGCAACTCCCCAGTCAATGTGATAGTTTCTTTAAATTCAAAGACTTAGTTCTCATGCTATACCACTTCATGATGTTAGCCCACACCAGTGGCAAGGTATGAGCATATAAGGCAGGTGGGATGTGGACAGCATTGCTGCTGTTGTGAAAGAAACACCACATCAGGAGAAAACCAAAAATAGGCAGATATTTCCAATCGATCAGAAGCCTACATGGATCAACTTCCACAGTTTATGGATCAACTACTTTCTTCAGAATTATTCACCTCGAATGGTTAATCAGTGGAATCCACTCTCTTTCAGCAATTGTTTCTTAGCATATATATTTTCTGTTAGATGCTCTTTTACATTGGAAAAGGACTGTAACCTGGCAGAGAACACTTTGTATTTGACTGCTGGAGTCTATGCTTCCTTCCAGCTGAGCAAGTATTTCCAGTCGTTTCCCCTGCTCATTTTGCCTCAACTTTTTCATTCCTGAATGACTCCATCTCCTTCACAGGTAATCAAAATAGTAGAAGATGTATACAGGGATGGGTTGAATATAGGTGGTACTACAATGCTACTTCTTACCTTGCATTAGAAGGCAGCTGGCTACTTTTCCTCTCAAGATAAGGAAAGGGGATTCTCTTGCTCAGTCCTGACAAATACCCAGTCACCAAAGCACACTAGTTTCCAGAGAAGTGCTGCTTCCCTCCCTGGAAATGCTGAGCCTTTCAAGGTACACCACTTACACTTGTTCAAGATCTACCCAGCTTGCATTCATTACCATGATTAATTGCAGCAGCCTGATGTAGTGTCTTCCATTAACGGTTTTTTTTAACTTCAATTGCTGAACAGTGCAGAAACTCCTAGAAGTTCCTGCTCCCTCTTTATGCTGTTTCTTGAAGTATAATTGTACTTACACTCTCAGAATCAAACTGTTAGATTTATTACATAGCAACGTCCCAGAAACAGTTTCAAACCTCACCTATCATAGAATAAGACACAAAGTGAAAAACAACACAGAGCTCAGATTTTTAAATCCATCCTTTGGAGAGAATAAGAGATGCAGCTGCTTGTACGTGTCCACATTCAAAAAATCCTGGCTTGCAGCACATACATGGAAATGAGGCAGAATGCTTCATTACCAAATACTCCTCAGCAGCCCACGCTCTGACGTGACAGCACGTAATGCAAATATTTACAGCAGGAAGTCCTCAGGAATGATCAGTCACCACCAAATGGCAGCAGCTTATCAAGCAGTAATTCCTGCTGTGGGAAACACAGCTGAGGCAGCATTTCCACACAAACACAACACAGAGGTCTCTTTCAATAATTAGCTCCAATTTACATAGCTTTCCCCACGATGCTAAGCATATTTGACGAGTGCCATCATGATCTACGAGACGGGAACTGTGGCACGAAAGCTCCAGAGGTTTGATCAGCCATGGTTCTTTGCATCTAATACAGAGAGAGTGACTGCTCCTAATTTAGTGAAGACATTTGTCCTGAGGCTAAAGCATTGATTCTCCACTTACTGCCTTTTAATTGTGATGTATCCAATTTATCTTTTTAGGCTATAAACTCTTAGGGGAAAAGGTTTTTCTTTTTCATTCTGTATGCTGTTCTCATGTCACCTTTATTTTACTGCAAAAGAGCCCTGTTCAGGTTAAATCATTTTCACACTAGCAAGGTAACACTTTTCTATTGCTAGAATTAATTGCTGTAACTTGTATTGTTTTTCTACAACAATGTCTGATGATGAATTAGTGGTGACAACATTATGAATAAATGAAGAGTAACAAATAGAGGAATGTTCCAGATGTTAGAAAAATGTTCTTTTCTACTGAGAAAACTGTCTGCTCATCTATACCATAATAATGCTTATGCTTTAGTAGTATAAACTACTGTGCATAAGCAACACTGCTTTCAGGATGTGACTAGTCCAGAAAAAAAGAAGCCAGCCAGGATGTTCCTTTTTTCCAGAATTGCAGGGGAATCTATTTTTCTGCCATTACCCCCAGGCCTGTCCACTATCCCAAATTCACGTTTGTGCTCCTGCCATGTATGAATTGGCCAAAGTGCACAGCCCTTCATTCCCAGATATTCAAGCTTGACGATTCACAGGTGATAAAATGTGACAGGACTTTTTACCGACAAACGAACTGCAGGGTATCCTAATCAGCAGGAGAGGCAGCTCTAATAACTGGGTTACAGTGTAAGGAGATAAACTCAAATGGAGCAGAACATTCATAACACAAGAAATGTGAGATGCTACTCAGCCTAAAGCACCAAAGACATCCAACTAACACAGCAACTTTTTTCCCCCTTTGGAAGCAGGATTCCTTTTAACTGCCAGTTAAAGATGGTCTTAGCAGTGCATGAACAAGATTGGCAACCGCTTACAGCTCCCAGCATGACTACTCCCAGCTTCTTTTTCCTTTTCAATTGCAGCAAACCACAGTCAGACAATGAAAGGGTTTTGTTGTTGTTGTTTTTTTAAATCATGGTGTTAGGATACTGCTGGTTATCCGTGTTTGCAGGTCTCATTGACACACAGGATGGGACACGCACAGAACAGCCAATATGCCAGCTGCTGCCCCTGCTGCGGGAGGTACCACGCACCCGGAGGCTCAGACACAATCCGCTTGGGTGGCTCTGGCATCAGCTGCAGATGAGTCTGTGCTAGCAGTTGAAAACACTGTCCCCAGAAGGTCACCTGTCCTCAAATGCTGCCTCTCAAAGGACACCTGCTCTGGATCTTTTTCCCAAGCTGTGCCAAATGAAAAGGTTTGCTTGTGTCAAATACACAAAGCCTTGTTCCCTCTGTCCCCCTACTGACAGCCTAAGCTTCAGGGTGAATTTGTGATGCTGTCACTACAATGGCAAAACTCCCGTTCGTTCAAGGCAACCAGCTTTTCAAAAAACTTCAGCCCCTATACCCACAGCAGGATCCCTACTGAGATTTTCTCCTTGCAAAGGTATTATTTCTAACATGCTAAGGTCCCACAGCCGCTGCTGAAACTCCTGTTGACTGCAAAAGAGGGTAGATCTCCAAGCACAGACCACAGGATTCCCTCTTCCAGCAGAAAGGATGTGCAAGAACCTGCCCCAGGGTTTGAAGAAGGTTCCCTTTGAGCAGAGCCCCTCTCTGCACCCAGGCCACAGCAGTCAGAGGACCACGGCTTTCGCTGGTACTGTGAGAAACGCCATGTCTGGAACACTGGGGCAGTGCTCTGAATCGCTGGAGCAATGAAAACAGCTAAGGAATTTGATGCATCCAATTGGATCACGAAGGGCCCTGTGTGTCAAGTGTCACCAGGGTAAGAGTTCTCAGGGACATCAAATGAGCTATAGGCATGGCACTAGACTGTCACTGCCCTTAACTGATCACACAGAGGAACAGAGGAAAATAAAACAAGCTGCTGCTACCCTGTTCAGTTGTCTTCAGGTTACGATTCAAGACACAGGAAAAAAAGAGATAGGGCTGCCCACCTAGTACACTTCACTGTGGAGCCACTGCAAAGGGATGGGGAGGGACCCGGCAACAGGGATAAGGAAAGCTGTGCATTTACTCTCTGGATGATAATGGACGAGCAAAGTACAAACCAGAATATTTGCTGCTTCTTTTCGACAAGAATTTTCTGATCATTGTTCCACGCCATTATTTAGAAAAAATACATTTTAAAATAGATACAGCTGTTTATTTTGTGATTTCTTGAATGCTTTCTCTCTCTCTCCTTCCACTCAAAAAAAAAAAAAAGTAAAAAAAAAAGTCTGGAATTCACCATTAGTGAAATTAGTGAAATCACAGTCAAAAGGTGAGTGCCTTTGTGTGTTTGCACTTCTAAGGGTAATGTCTACACTTCGCATGACATTACCTGTGCCCCAGCAGCCAGTGCAGAGGCACACAAGAAGTAAGAAAAGGCTAGGGCTGGGCAAATCCCTTGTTATCCCCTTCCCTATCTGCGCAGTGAGAGTAACACCACCTGCCAATGGTGCAGGATGCTGTGAAATGTTCAAATACTTCAGTAACAAAGGTTGGACATGTACTGCAGAGAGCTAGATGGAGAAAGCCATCTGATGGTTTCAGCTGGGACTGGAGTTTGGAGGATCATACTTAGCTGAAAGCCTTCACACAGGCAAGAATCAGCCCAATATTTTTTCTCTAAATTTTTCAAATCTGTGGCACTTTTTTTCCTCTTGCACCCATACAGGAGGTTCCATCCAGGTTCGTATTGCATAACCTTTGTTGCCATTCCTTTGCTTTTGTTGTCTTCACTTAGTATTTGCCTTACAATGCACCAAATATTTATGTCATGCAACAAAACAATGAAGAGAAAACAACAGAGAAACTGATGCTGCACCCACAACACTGCTGGCCTCTCTGGTCTGCAAAGGAAAACTGGCAAACACCACACAGGCTGTTCTGCAACCCAGAAAGGCAGGAAAAATTAGAAGACAATGTGAAGAGAATGCCAATTCCAAGGACACTAGTTTGGCCCTCAAATGGAAAACTGTTATCTGATACCACTGCCCCCCCCCCAAACCCACAAACCGAACAACAAAATCCCAAAGTTTAAAAAAGTAAGCTTCAGTGATGTGCACTGAAACCTACACACACCCACAGGTAAGACAGTTCTTTCCTGAACTCATCTTCCAGACTCAACAACATCTGAGCTTGTCCTTTTCTAATGCTGGTTGGACTAAAACTCCTCAGCTCATGCAGACCTCTGCCAAGACAAGCCTGGCAGGCAGTGGAACTCTGTCAGCAAGGCTAGACAAGCTCTGGAGGTCAGCAAGTCTCTCTGCAGGCTTCTAAAAAATGGTTCACCCTCAGGGTGATCAAATTTTCCAAAACCAGGCAAGATACATAGCTTTTTAGAGCCATTTGAGCCACAGAGCTTTGCTAAACTCTAGCAAATCAAAATTGCTCTCAAGGAAACCTCAATCTGTCAAAAACGATCTTCAGTACTTTGATAGATCGGGCCTGAATGCCCACTTCTTACCACTGATGGGAGTGTGTCACAGCATAGCTGTTCCTGGAACTCAGAGGCACTGCCATGAAACTGCTCACACCTTGATTTTGAAATAAGCACCTTAAAATAGGAAAATCTTATTCCTCTTCTGGACAATTGCTGTATTTACAATGCAAGGATCCCAAATTCTCTAAAGCTATCACCCAAGCCTCACAACACCCAGTAGAGAGAAGATAACTTTACAGTATGGGATACAGATAGGACATGGGACTTTCCCCAAAGCAGAGAAGTTACCTGTGACAGATTGAGAGCTGAATCTATGTTGTTGGTGTACAAACCCACATCTTAACTGAAAGACTACCCATTTCTCTGTACCACAGTGCACTGAAGAGCAAATATTATATTCAGTTTTCATACAGAAGTACACAAAGCAGGCAGGGAAACTAAGAAATAGCACAGTGACAGCAGGGAACATACATGGAAAAAAATAAAAGGTTGGCATAACTTACGGGAGCTGCATTGTTTTTCACTGTGACACTCGGAGTTGTGGCTCGTAGTGCCCCACTCACGCCGTGGTAGTATTTGAAGCAGATCTTTGTTTCAGCTAAAAAAAAGAGAATTATTTTAGATTAGAAGAACTGCCAAGGAGAAGCTGCACAATCAGTTGCAGCTCACAGACACAAGGCTGGCAAGCAGTTAAATTGCAAGTGGTTCATTCCAGGTTGGCTGGCATGACAGGATGCCTCCTGCCTCCAATCTCCCCCTTTGCCAAAGTGAAATTTAGAGTTCGGTTCCTGCAACTTAAAACGGTTAAACCCCCAATCTCTTCTGAGCAGCAGTTACAACAGACAGACCTTAGGGTACCTGATGAGCATCCTTTAGCTACATTAGGAAGAAGAAAAGTAGGGACAGAGAAACCGTCCCTGTTCAGACATACCAAACGCTAATGTGCAGACAAAGTGAGAAACTTCCTTAAGACAAGGAGATTCCATAGTTGCTTACCAACAGGTTTCACTGAACCAATTTGTTCTGGCCTTGGTCAGAGCAAGGACATAGATATACACAGATTAACTGCTTTGACAGTTACTACATTAAAACATTTTTCAGAAAACAGTATGGTACTATGAGACCCCATCTTAGTATATTTCCACTGACTTCCAAAGATTTCAATTAGGTGAGGAACACAAGCAAGACCATGATTTTGGACTCTCGGAGCTGCTTTTTGCCACATGCACTGATATTCAGACAAATAGATTAAGTGAGGAAAACCCATATCAATAACTGTGTCAAGGCATAGAAGTGAAATCAGCTTCTTGTTCAATCATCCCCTTACCACCCACCTTCTCGTCTGCTACAAGGAGGAAGGATAACTTTCAGCCAGCTTCTCTGTTAGTCTGTAACTACAAATAGATACAAATTGCTAGTATGTGCCATAATTCCACTCACTCACCTGGACCTGGTAACTTGCTGAAGCACATCCTGCAGGCAGGAGTTTTCTTCCATAGTAAACTAGGATGTGAACTGGGTTGATATGTGCCTACATGCAGCTAGGACACAGCAGGTATGCACTGTACATATGTCACAGGTATGTTTGTGGGACCTGAAAAATGCCTATTTAAATAAAAGCAGCATTTGCATCTTGCAATTTTAACTGGATAATGCCATGGAAATTTTCAGCTGCTCCATAATATACTTGAAGGTGCTTCTCATAATCAGGTTCTTCCTTAACATCTTGCTTTGCAGCTGCTGCTGAGGTACAGGGAAAACAGCAACCTTTGCTTGCAGAGCCACAATTCCGCTCACTGTAACTAAAGTGCCTATGTGAGAAAGTAATAAAGGAATGCCAATGTTTTAACGTACAAATTGCATTGCTGTTTTAACACCAGTAACAAAAAAAGTTAAATCAGTGCAGCTGTGACAAAAGATTATGCAATGTTCAGAGCTGCAACCTTGGCCACAGATTATGGTGCTGTGATCTGCTGTTTGGTAGATCCTCCCCAGTAAACCATGCAGCACCCCAGGTGGAAGCAAAATGTGGGGACGTGGAGACCCTCAAAAACTCAGGTCTGAATTGCTTACCCTTGTTATCAATTAGTATGCATAATATGATTGAAATAACCAAGGAGCTGCTAAAGTCCTGTGTACAGCCCCTATCAGTTAAATATTTAAAATAGAGAAACAATAACTAGGCATGATTTAGGGTTCAGGAACTAACTACTAGACAATAAGGCTTTATGTTTGTCACAAAAGGTAATAGATTATGGTCTGGTCAATAAATCTTGAAGAACCACTCAAAACTGCCAAGATTAGGGAAGAAGTGGGTAAAAGGTAATTCCTGCGGGGGAGATCGTGACCACCGACTCATTGACAACCTACTCAAAAGAAGACAATGAAGAAAGAAGACAGAGCCTGCGCACTAATTTACATGAGAAACAAAGAAGAAAGAACCAATCATTAAGAGAAATAATAATGAATATGTATTACTTAAGTATATGAATGTGGGAATTCCTGAGACAAAGGTGTGCTGTCTTGAGACAGGCACCCATTCATGTGCATCAATGAAATTAATTTGAAAATACCTTGACTCTGTGCGTTACTGGCTTGCACACCAGGTAAACAAACCCTGTTTGTGGCAGATACACAGGAGGAAAAATAAATCCCGATTTGTTTTTTGAAAGACAAAATAGTTTTAGGAGTGTAAAGCCTTCCCAACTTTCAAATGTGACTTGGGAAACGAAAACCAAAGAGCTTATGTTCCCAAGTAGTTTGAGCGCTTCTCATTTCCAGGGTGCTTCTCAGCACTCCTCCCTGAGGAGGCACCAAGGACATGCAGCCCATCAATGAGAAGCACAGTGCCAATGCAGTTAATCTGCCACTGTATTTTCCCTCCCCATAGCTTGTTCTTCATCAGGCACCCAGAGGCACATTTCTGCTCACATGGTGAAAATACATGCCTCTCCCAATATACTGACGGACGTGTACATGTGTGTTTTTTACTTCACAGCATTCCATGAGAAGTGGAACAGGCTACAGAGTCCTTCAGCACCTCCACAAGGGGCTTTGTTGCCCATCCTGGGGTTTAATTTGCAACTATGCCTCAAACGAACTTCTGCAAATTCAAAAGAATTACTTGTGGTGTCAGTGCAGCTGAGCAAGCAACCCCATTGTTGCACCTGGGAGCAGCAGTTGTTTCTTTTGGCAGCAAAAAAGCTGGATGAGCTTCTGGGACTGAAAAACTGCAAGTCCAGATTGAATTTTCACGTTGTAATTTTCTCTACAGGACTTTAACAGCTCAGCAGCTAACTCATTTACTCACTGAGAAGACAGCAAAAGCTGAGGATACCACAATAGCTAAAACATGCAGTTCTCACCAATTATTCAAATCTTAATTTTCCTCTCCCCTGGAGATTTCTAGCTACAGTTTGCATGGAACATTAAGAGCTAGAATAAAGAGAAGGGGTTTTTTTATTATTTAATTATTTTATTTTTATTAACTCATGTAGTTAATAAAATGTAACTTCAGGTACCAGCCTGTACAACAACGTTCAGACCTCACAGCAAGGACATCTCGTTGTAGGTTGATAAGTAGGAAATCAGTTATCACATACATTGGGAAACTATGGTTTAAAAGAATCTATTTAATTAAACTACAAGTATTAGACAGAGAGAACAGAAGGAGGAAGGAATGTATCCTTATGTAGGTATTCTGGATATTAGTATTGCTTTCAAGGACAAAGGATTACTAAGATGATTGAACATGTATTTGGAAAGAACCATGTGGGTATTGAAGATTCCTCTCAGTTTCACACAACTACTATTTCTAATTTAATTTTAAATCAAACTGCCCACATACAGATGCAAACTGGCAAGACGGCAACCCAGAGAGATGCAGGTGTCCCACCCAATTCAAAATAGCAGCAGAGGTGGAGACACCCATCAGGCAGTAAGTTTCATTCAGAGAGCAGATCTGACAGCAAAATGTCTTATGGGGGCCTTCACAGCTTGAGAAATTGCTCTAGAAATGTCAGGGGAACAACATTTTATTTTTTCCTGATTCCACCCCCCTGCCCCTTTGTCCCAGATCTTTTTCAGAGTGAAAATATTAGGAAAATGGTTATTGTCAATGGATAGATAAAACTTTTAAAAAGTTTAAGTTAAAAAAAAAAACTTTTGAAAGTATAAAGTTTGCAAAATTACATACAGTATCTTTACGTGCAAAAATGCCACTTAGACCCTAGTTGGGCTTTTTTTGGCTGCAAGCCATCCATTCAGAATAACATCGTTGGTGCTATGTTTTTCATTTCAACAGAGTCCTAATGTTTTAATCCATCTCAAGATTGTTCTTGTATTCCTGAATCACCTCTGAGACATTTCCAAAACACATGCAGACATTCACCGGCTTGGTACCACTGCCTCTGCAGACAGAGAGCACTGTAAATATAGGCAAAGCAGTAATATAAATTAACCTGAATATTATCCAGCTGGCATTTGTATGCAATATGTAGTTATAAGGGCTGTCTGCACTGTAGTCTTGCTGATTAGCTTGTTCTGGAATAAAGGAGACTATTTAACTCTGTCCTGCTGCCCGAGCTACATGGCACAGTGCACAGGTCAGGAGCAAGTGTTGCCCAGTTAATCCCCAGTTATAAACAAATACATGTTTTTTTCATCTCAGTAATTATGAGTAGCAGCTCGCTGGATCAGGTAATGAATTTGTGATGTTAAAGTCAGGAAGTAATGAGGTTAAATTCTCGTTTCAATTAGCATAAACAGCAGTTAGACTGGTAAATTTTCCAAGAGATGAGATGTCTAAAGATGCTCAGAAATACTTGTGCCTATGACAATTACCAAACTACTCAACAATTTTCATGGATCACGAACAAAACAGCACTGTATTCCCTTTACACCAGGCTTGGTGTCTCCATTATACCATGGCTATGTTACAGCCTTCCATTGCACTGACATAATTAAGACAGTCCCCAGTTTTATGCTCAGATCCATTGCTGTAACTATCACAGGTACAGAAAATACAGCTGCTTGAAAGAAAAGCCCGCAAGGCAGGGTAATCAGAGCCAGGCAACAGGAGGGGCAATTCTTTTTTGCTCCTTGTGCCACAGCCTGCAAGCGCCTCTGTGGGCCACATAGCAGGGACGCTCACGGTGAAGGGAGAGGAGCTGAGATGTAGTTCATCCCTGGACACCACAGAGGCCACTCCTTGTTCAGAGAAAAACTCCAAGAAGTTTGAGTTTTGCCAAAGAACAACTCTGCCGTGGAGCTTCATCCCTCTCACAAGAAAAAAAATCCAGTCCGCAGATAATTATTTCTCTATCAAAGCCCTGAGTTATCTCAGTTACCAAATCAGTTTTGCAAATTAACTGGAAAATGAATTTACCAGCTGAACGTTACTCTTCTTGGCAATACTCTATACTGCCTCTACAATCTCAGCCCTTGAAAATGGCCTACTCCTCTACTAAACCGAAGTAGGAGGAGATAAAATCTAGTAGGGTCTGCTGATGAATTGCAGCTGGAGGTATTGAAGATTGAAAACCTCAAAGAGGTGTCCTAGTTCCCCTCATCCACCCATTCTTCTTTCCTGGCAGTATTATTGCTCCTGTTGGTTTATTTTATACCCTTTCCCTTTAAAATACTTCCATTCCTACTCATCTTCCTCATTCCTTCAGAGGTGTCAAAATTGCCCTAAATCTCTTCTCAAAAGTTCACTTGCTCTTGTAATCCTTTGCTCTTCACTTACTAAGACTAGTCTGGTCTCAAAGGCTTAGCTTTCACTTAAAGGTGGATTTATTCGCTCAAATATAAAAAGAAGCACTGCCAGGATTAAGCAGTTTCCCTTATTAGGATGTTCAGGGTTTTCAGTTTAACAAGTACTTCAAGGAAACACAAAATGATATTCTTTGGGGGAGGTAGGAAGTGTCAGCTGGTGTTTGATAGGAGTGTGTGATACACTTGAGACACTTTCACAATCTGGTTGTGATATACTCCCATGATAGTCTTTGTCTCAATTAAATAGCAGAGGTGACTAGGCATTAGGTAAGCATTTCTTAGCCCTGAACAACCTCTCAGGGAAGTAATGCCAGTCTCTAAAACTGAGTCATTTGTGATCAATTCAGTCTATTACTAAAAGAGCTGTTGTTGCTCTTTTGGGCAAACATTGTACAAAAAAAAAGAGAGGTGCCAAAAACCAGTAATGAAAAGGTAGCTGTCTTTGGTAAGTGGGTTGGAACCAAGTGAACCAAATCAAGGAGTGAAGCAATTAAGTTATGAGTCATAAAGTTTTCCCTAGAGAGGACCCAGAAGTGGAATAAACATATGATACTGTGCTATAATCAGATCGCTACAGGACCATCTTGAATTAAAGTAGCCATGGTGATCTCTGGAAGTGGAGACAGAAGGTGTCAAAGTGGAGACAGGGAGTCAATGGAGGGAAACACTGACTGAATACATGGGGAAACAGGGAGAGGCATATGAAAAAAATAGGACAAGGAATTACAATAGGAAACCAAAACAGAGAGAGATTAAAGGCAGTTTAAGTGAGGTGTTGCAGTACTGGAATTGAGTAAGCAAGGGCATCGATGTTGAAGTTGAGGGAAGGACAGGACTGAGATTAGAAGAGAATCACTGTACAGAGTGTGGGACAGGGGAGAGGTGAGAAAGACTAGGACTGTCTAAATCTGAATAAATGAGAAGAAAGCAGGGAAAAAGAAACAAGGCAAGGAAAGGCAGAGAAGGAAAGAGAAAGTCAAACCTGAAGAAGAAAGAGAAAAAAGCACCCTCTTGCCAAGAGCTTCATGAAGCATGGAGCACAATGTATGAGCTGTATCAGCAGCTACCCGTGACACCCAGTGCACAAGGGTATGTCCTGTCCACCTCTCATGCCTGACCACCCTTCTCCACCTGCTGCTGCCTCCAGTGCCCATCTCTTGTATTTGAATGCTGCTGGAAGTATAGAGGGAGCAGATAAACTGTGCAACCCAAAGAGCTGAAACCCAAAGCTCCTGCATCAGCGCAAGCCTTTCCCTAAGCATCAACAGCTTTTACATAAATTTAGGTAGTTTCTCCTGATACTAGACCTGCCCTGTCAGCAAAGAATTAACACACACAATGAAGATGAAAGGTAAGGTTATTACTGGCAAATCTAATTTGTATCTACAGCATCGATACACGGTACTGTTTATTTCCATCATGTATGGCTGCTACTGCTCCATGCACACAATGGCTCTTAACTTATTGTGCTGTATCAGAAAACCTGCCTGTTCCAGGAATTGCCTGTCCAATATGCAACAGTGACACTACAGCCATCAAGCTGGTCTGCCACTCAGCCACCTATGGACTGTGTACTTCCTTAAGCTGTAAACCACATCTGCTCACAGTATTTGTTTAGTATCACAACCGCCTACGGTTTTCCGTAAGGCTCCTCAGTTTTTAGACAACTAACAGTCTAAAACCAAACAAGGCCTAAACACATGCATTTCTTTAATCCCAGTTGCAGAATTTCTTCCAATTTTCTGATGAACTTTTCCTTGCCCTGCTCTAAAATGTGCAAACACATGTGAACAGACTGTTAAAAGACTTCTTTTGAGAAACTGGGAGACAAGAGATTTTAAAATCTCACCTTTCAGATTATTATAATGCTTCCAGGCAAGAAAGGAAAAAGTACCTGGAGAAAGAATTAAGGCTTACCAGGACATACCAACAATTTCAGGCACAAACCTTGGCAAGCAAACTGTAATAGCTCAAAACCAAGCAGTAGAACACCCAGAAAACTTCTAATCAAGATTAAATTTAGCCCCAAAATCCAAACTTGTCAAAATGCAGAAGTGCACAGTTAGAACATTCAAATAACCTTAACTATGCAACAATAAATAATGTATTTCAGTACTTGTAGTTGTAACTGATATCTGAAGAAAAGATTAGATTATCTTAGTAATTTTATTTCATTTTCAGATGGTTTTGTCAGAGACTGCTACTGCTTCACAAGGGTTGCATGTTCAGGGCTAGAGTTACCTCCTTTATAATAGGAAAGCTGATTAATATCATTTATTATATCATTGATTCTTTGTTCTGTTGTTATTTGTGATCTGCGGATACTCTCTACTATTGACTTTCACTTTTATTTCCTTTGCATGATGATTTGATTCAGCAGCTACCTGCCTCCAACCACCACAAGAGTAGTATGGTAAATTAGTATGCTAATAACTAATGGCTAGTAATAAATCCTCATAGTCAGTGGGCCAGTCTCCTCTGTCCTAGCTTCAATTGTTGGAGCCCTCAGTGTTGCATGCTCCATACTACCCTGATTTTGGGTCTAGCTTTGTA
This sequence comes from Astur gentilis, assembly GCF_929443795.1. Taxonomy (NCBI): domain Eukaryota; kingdom Metazoa; phylum Chordata; class Aves; order Accipitriformes; family Accipitridae; genus Astur; species Astur gentilis. Next base: position 5,458,412 of record NC_064893.1, on the reverse strand, counting down.
TAATCCACCTCTACTACTATGCTGTTCATATGAAGTGACATGTATCTGCTTACCCATGACTGCACTGTGACTCATTATCATTACTCAGGAATTTTTCAGGTATAGACTCCTGAGTGTAAGACAGACAAAACCACACCATTTTTGCCTTATGAAAATAAAAGTATCCAGGAGCTTCTATCAGAGGAGAGATACAACAATGTGGCTCTGCAAACTGCTATTCAGGAAGAACATAGAGATCTAATTCCAATAGGCTGTTGCTTATGTGCTACCCACATAAAAACTGTCCTATTGGCAAGACTCATTACTAAAGAGTGATAGCAGCTGGAATGGATGTGTGCTTATACATTAATTTCCAGCATTTGTATATATTTCTCCATACAGGCAGGAGATCTAGCATTGCTGATTACTGAAGTTGCTTGACATTTTTCATTATAAACCTTTTTTTCAGTTGCTTATACATTTTCAGAGATAAATGCATTTGGAATAAAATTTTGCATGCTGGATGTCTACCTCAGATCTACAGAGATGCACAGCAAGAAAATTTCATCCAGAAATTTGTAGCTTTGAGGGTAAGGGAGAACCATGGGGTTTCACCTATTAAAGCTTTCTGAAGACCTTTCCTTTTACCCCCCCATGTTAATACATAACAGAAGTCACTAGACTAAGCACGTATCTTTTGCTGTTCCTACAAAAGTACATTAAAATTCAGCTAACTTATAAGCCTCTCCAAAAAATTCAGTTTGATATGCTTATTTGAGACATCTTTGACTTTATCATCTAAATGCCCAGGAAATCCTATCTGTGCTGAGCATGTTCTAGCGTGGCGCTAAGACAGACTTCTTCTGCAATACAGATCTAAGCTCTTCCTGGCTTTGCCACGTCTGGGTACCTCTCCTTGAAGCCAGAGGACTGTATCCCTGAGTATCTCCCCACTGTGCCAAGTAGCATGGAAGAGGAGAATATGAATCCACTGCTGATTTGTTCCTGTTGAAGGAAGAGATAAAGGCAGCTTAGGGGATTAGGTGGGGAAAAAGAAGGCAGGACAAAACCAGGCAAGATGGTGAAGAAAAAAACCCTGTGATTTGTGGTGGTCATAGGCTTGAGTAGAGAAGGATTTTGGGACAGCAGGTAGCAAAGCACTGTTTCAGTCTTGTTACAACAGATGAGCACTGCCAGCTGCCCTCATGGTGGGAATGCAAGGCATGTACTGGGGGACTCAGATTCAAGCTCCCAGTTAGGCAAACACAGGGAGATGGCAATGGGATTTATGGTCAGTCTACTGGCTCAAATTCTGTCCAGATGGGCAGGGGTTGGAATGCATTAAAATCTACAGCCATCCAGCAGCCCTTATGAAAGTCCAGTTCATCATGGACAAGGGTCTGTACCATCAAAGTGCCCAGTAAGCGGTGTTTAGATTGACAGTGTTTAGATTGACAACTAGATTTGAGACAGAGTAGAGCAAGGCAAAGCTTCTGCAGATATCCACCACAGGAAAGGTCAGTGGAAGGATGCCACTGCCCAGCCAGTAGCTAAAGATGCTAAATGTCTTTAATAAAAAGGTGTTTTAGCCCTTATGTAGCTAGGATCAGAACCTGCAGTTTGCACTGGGGCATATTCTCCATTACTCACTTGTTAAGTTTTATTGTATAACATGAGTAATGAAATTGAAATTTGGTTTGCTCAGACAACTCACATCCTTGAAAATAATTATTTCCTCCTAAAATTATCTTCAGAAATGTGAGATGGTGGAAAAAAAGAAAAAAAAAAAAGGACTCAATCTCACCATTCCTGACACTGAGTCATTTCTCATCCCAATCAAACCAGCAGAACTATTTGCTCCATATTCATAGACAGTGGGATCCAGCCCAAAACAGGCAAGATTTTTCTCTCTTTACTTACAGTCAAACACAAAAGTGCTATCTATCTGCTCTGCTTTTATGGACTGTTGTAAAGAAAGGACTGATAGGCACCAATCTGAGTGAAAGAGTTGGGGATGGGAGGTGGGAGGGTGTAACAACTTACCTGTCTTTCATCAGAAGAAAGAAAAGCTGTTTGAGAGAGACATTTTAGTCATTGCAAACAGAAAATTATAAGGGCCGCACTAAGATTGAGACTTAATGAAATTCCAGAGCCTACAGGCGTATAATGTTTTTATGTAAATCAGCTTAACGATGAGTTTTTCACCATGAGCATTAGCAAGTGAGCAATTTATTTGAGAAAAACTTGCAATCATCAAAGCATTTTTAACTGTGTGATAGTTGAGTCCATAATAACTGGAAACCATGCCTAAAGTTTGCTCTCTGATCCTAAACACTCATGCACATTGCGTGAAAAACAACATTGCAAGCAAAATCAAACACACGGTTTATTTATTTATGAAGGAGATGATCTAAAATAACTTCTAAAATTCAACAATTACATCAGACTAAGCTTTTAAATAACATTTCTGTTTTAAAACTGCTCATCATCTTGGTTACAATGGACTTGATAGTTCTTCATCACAGTTGAATAGTAGAGAAAGAAATATCCACACTTCCAATACACTGGAAATGAACCTTGCCTCACATGCAGAAAGCCATCTGTTTCACTCTACTAGTGGCCCCTTAGCTACATTAGAGTCACTGACAATATTAAGGAAAAAAATTTGAACTGGAGATATAGTGCCTGTGTTCTCAGTTACACCAATATGTATTAAACCACAACATAAACAGATAGAAAACAAATGTACAGAAACACCGACATCCCTGTGCTTTGTTCTGAGTGTCAGCAGATGCACTGTGAGGATGACTCAGAGACGACAGAAAAAGGTATAAACTCAAAGCTATACAATAGCTCACAGCTCCACAAAAGAGAAGGGCTGGGCAGAGCTGGGGACCCCTCTCCTCTCTTTACCATGATGTACAGCCACTGGGTTGTCCCAGATGAGGCAAGCTCTTCTCTATTGCTCCTGTTGCAATATATCCTATAGGCTTCTAGGCATTATGTCTGCCTCAAGTTAATTGTCTCCTAGAGCAGATGCCTGTGAACAATCAGCTCCTTGATTTTATCAGGGCAACAGCAGTTTAAAGTCTTAATTAAATACATATGAATGGATTATGCCTTCAGGCATAGCCTTGAGCAAGAGATAATGCATGAACTTCAGAAGCCAAGTGCCTCAAACAGCCCTCTACATCACAACATGTTTTTATTCCCCTTGATCTCAGAACATGGGTGGACCAATCATTACTTTGGATTTATAGAAGCAGAAAATTACATCAGCCTTATGATCAATGATTAGTATTTAGGAAGGTGTAAGCCATAACTACCTGCTGCCTGCTCTGTGAAGGGAGACAACATGAAAAGGAACATCTTGCAGCTCCAAACCCAGACAAGTACTGAATTAAGGAGGATTCGTGTTTTCATTTACATTGGTAGCAGTTTAATTCAAGACACCTGCTACAGCACTTCTTGAGCCAGCCTTTAATCACATGTCTGATAAGCATAACTGAATTTCACATTAGAAACAGAACATTCCCTTGAGTCAGTCTTTCTTTTTTTTTTCTCCAAGAAAGTTACCTTTGAAGATGTTAGTGCCAAAACCATCATGGACCTCACTGTTCCCCCAGCTCCTCTTACACATTAAGCCCTTTCTCCTGTTCCTCTGCAAACTCTCCCAGTCAGAAGCCCTATCTGTTCACAATTTCAAGTGCTAAGCTCTCTTCAGTCACTATAAGAATGCTTTACAACAACAGTTTCTTTGTGTTTAGCAGCCAGACCGTGCAATATTAAAACTCAGTATTCACTCTGATTGGGAGCTATTACAGTCAGTCAAGCATGTGCCATGCGGTATACAAAGAGAGTCTTGCAATTAAGTCCTTGGGCAACAAGACATGAATATTATCAAGAAAAAATCCTTTGCACTTGGATGTAAAAGAGAAACCAAAAGCTTAGCACTATTACTCACAATACCATAATAAGGGCTGCTTTTATTTTTTAATACATTTATCACACTTCAGAATCAGCACGCACACATTCCTTGTCTCTACTGTGTATCTAAAGATATTTTTAGCCTAATATTTCCATGACAATGAAGAAAGAAATGGTCAATTTGAGAAGATGGCTGAATGAAAATTAAAAAGGCTTGTAGAAGCAGCTTCCTAGTGCTCAAATTGTTTCAGTAACCCACTACACTAAGCACATGATTGTTTGTTGCTGCTATTTCTAATCATCAAATTAAAAAACTAATTTTGAGTGATTAAGAGAATTACGCATCATGTTATCATACAACAAAGACTGTTCATTGCTGTCATAGTACAAACACCCTAATACAAGTAAAAGAAGACAGCAGAACGGTACTTTAGATTGAAGTAAGAGCTCACAGGGAAGAATAAGATGACATATTGCAGTACTCTCTTAGGCAACTGGTAACAGGTTACGCATACCAAGAATGTGATGGCAAGTATGACAATTCAAACTCTTTGCTTTCCCGACTACCAGAGCAGAACTATTTGCAGACAATTTTGGAAGAGAATCATTTGCAAAATCTGGAAGACCAAAATGAAGGCCAGTATTCCAGGCAGTGGCATTAAAGGCAAGGAAAATGTACCAGGGAGCAACCCAAGGAAAGGCATGCACCTCTCCCTTCACCTCAGGATTATTTGGTCTTATTTGCAAGGCATCTAATGGGTCTACACAGTGTGAGGAGAAAATGAGGACAGTTGCACCGGTGTTTTGGCACTGTAAGTCTACTGAAGGCAAAAGACAGTCACAGTACAATAACAGTGCAGTGGAGATCGAGATCGTTGGCACACTGGTTCCTGGATTCACATTACCATCTTGCAAACATTTTATTCCTTTCCAAAATACTTTTTTCCTTCTTTGCAGAAAGGAGGTGAACCACAGTGAACAATATGTAATTCTATGACTAAATACTTGTTCCGTTATTAAATACACGTGTGAGATGAACAGCCTTGCATTGTAATTACCCAATGACCAAAATTCCCCAAAGTTCAGTTGTTCTGAAAAACAGCATTCTTTGAGGTCTGGTCTTAGTACATTGAAGACTTACCTGGGTAGGTCTTGTAAGCATTAATTTAGCAGAGGAAAAGAGACTTCTGTGTCTTCAAAACACAGAGATGTTCTCTTGTTTACACATCCAAAGCATTTATAATTAATTGGGTTTGCCCACTCAGAAGCATGAGCCTTGAATAAAAGCTGCATGTCAGCTATGCTGCTGAGGTATGTTTTTTTTCTTTTCCTCTCCTTTTAGTCTTACGAATGCTTTGCTTTACAATAGCAGGGCCTAAGTTCATTCGACTTGCTGAGAAACGACAGCCAGAGAAAGTGCACTCATATCCTTTAGTTCTCAGAGACTTGTGAGCCATGCCACTGGTTGGTGAAACCCCATCAGTGTGATGCCTTTGCAAACACAGTGCTGCATCTGGATATAAAGGATAAAAACTTGGCCGTATTGTTTTAAAACAATGCCACCAAAGCTCCTCTCCCTTGTACCACTGCTAAGCTCAACAGGGTTAGGACTGTGGCATGTGTGGGTTTACCTAGATTTACTTTTTCCAATGAGGACTTGTAAAAGACAAATAAACTCAAAGCCCAGGTTACCCAGGGACACACAGGAGATCCCAGAATTGTCTGCTTGACACACAGCTCCTTTTGTAGGTTTCTTCTTTCTCTGCAACAATGCAATCTCTGCAGGTCAGAGGATCTCAGATGCTGATAGCCATCATAAGACACATTGTGAAGAGAAAAGCCCTTGGCATTCTAGCTTCGCACACTCTGATCAGCCTCATTATCATGGTTTATATTCCAGTACCAGCTCGTACACTGTCTGTCTGTGGCCCACATGCTACAAGTTTCAAAATCACCGCTGCTTTACATGATGCTGCACGTATTTGCCACTACCTCCTCCACAAAAAAAAGGGAGGCTCCAGGGAGACAGACACACACATCAGTGCCACTGTGCATCCTTTCATACGTGCCATGGACCATTCCTTCCTCAGAGCTGCTCAGGTCTCTGGCAGTAAAGGGAAGGCAGCGCGACCAACTCCTTTCCTAGGAACTGCTATTGTGCTTTAGGTATGTTTTCGTATATTTGCATGCCACTAACTATGCCAACACCTGTCTGTTGCTGCCAATACTATATGGACCATGCCCAGCAGCAAGCTATGTATAAGCCATAAGCTTGGTCCTACAATACTCAGCATTTAAAATTCCTTTACAGGAAAGCAATTCACAGGCAGTTCTGCCTACAGATGATGTAAAGTTGTGTCCAAGATCTCAAAGGGAGAGAAAGAAGGTGCCCGTGTCTCATGAGGGAGGCTCTGGAGGGCTCAGAATCTGCATCAACTGAGAAAGATTTACATCAGAATGAGAATTACGGATGGAGCTCATCAGATTTAGATCTACAACTCTGTATGATGCTTTCTAAAGATCAGTAAGAAGAAGGAAAAACCTACCCATTAGAAAAAACATGTTTTTAGCAGGAATCGTGACGGGACTTCTGCTTTTGACTACAGTTGGATTCACAACCGTATGGGATGTTGGAACACAGCACTGAGCCTCTCTGCTCTCTTTTACAAAGATGTGGACAGACTCATCAAACACTCCTGCTCTTCTGAAGCTTGCCCACAAAGTCATCTTCTACAGGAAGCATACATACTATGAGACTTTTGTGATTCACTTCACCGTTTCGACTGTAGAAGGAGAAAGCAGGTACCTTTGCTGCATTTGGTTGAGCTACTCTACAGTGAAGGATTTCTTACATCTTGGCTTGAGATGGTCCATATGTGGCTGCTCACCCATTCAGGAAACTCCTATTCACAAGGGCATTTTGATCAGGTGCCACTGCTATGGTGCCTATTGTCAATTTCCCTGGGATTTTATAAGACAAAGCACAAGCTGTCAAAAAGGAAAAGATCAAAAGGCTGCCAAGAAAGAGGTATTATACCTGTTATTACTTCTCATGTTAGAGCTCTTTCTGCAATCTTCTATTTCGACAACTTTTTCTTTTTTCTTTTCTAAAATACCAACTACTGTTCACCATTTATTTGCAATCTAATAATTAGGGAGGAAAATTTCTGTAATCACAAAATGAAACATGACTTTTTAAAACCCTGCAATTCCAAAAGCATCATAGTTGATACTGGTGAAAAGAAGGGGCTGCAAATGGGTTACATTAAATTGAAAAGCAAGATAAAATATCCTGACTGTAAAAAGACCAGTGAATCTAATGCTGAGAGCATTGGATCAGTGTATTTGTTTTCAAGTGCAATAAAAATACAGAACTGTAGGCAAAAAATTACTATGAAACAGATGCTGCATTTGTCCAGGGTAAAAAATTACTATCTTGTAACATATACTGGAACAATAAGGAATGGAAATACCACATTTAAACAAGCAAGGGGACAAAGAATCATAGGCAGCCTAGACAAGATACTGCAGAGTGAGGAAGGTTTAGTCTCTTCAAATCATTGCTAGTTCCTATTGATTATAAAACCATATACAGATGCCAGTGCGCCCGCCACCTGAAGGTGTCTGCTAGGTGGCTGGTGCATTCTCTCCGGCTTTGCACTTCACTGCTGGGACCCATGGTGCAAGGCGCAGATGTTCGCTTCATTGGCTGGGGCTGACATTTGCAAGCCTTCAGAGCTGCCGTCCTGACAGCAGTAACTCCCGGCTTGCTCAAGCCCATCCAACCTGAAATTGCTGCAGTCACACACACAGGTGACAGACAGGAAACATTATTATTTTAACTTTTTTATAATAAAGGCTGAAGTCTCCAACCACAGCACACTTAACTCCCACAGGATTTGCTGCACTGTGAAAAGGAAACCCTAATGAAAATCATCAACAGCCTGAGCAAGATCTAACAGCTCTTATGTGACAACACACAGTGGGATGACTATACAGTCCAGACTGCAGGTAACCTAGACTATTTTTAAAACACTGTTTTTCAGAAATAAACTTGCAGACAGCCTAGACAAAATCAAACGCAGAGGCAAAGAGCATCTGAAAAAAAGGAAGTAGTAGTGGAGAAAAGATGATTCTGGAGTAAATTCCCTTTGAATCACCTCCACATTTATAACACATACTATTGCTAATTTATACTTAAGTGTGTATTATATAAGTTTTGTCCCCTAATTTGCCAGTTATATACATAAAAATATGACACTTAATCCTAATCTTGGCACTCACATTCATGCCTCCTATAGCCCCAAGCAAGAGATTCGCAACCTTTTACTAACTACCCTATATGCAGCAACATTGAAAAAGGAAGATACTGTGTCTCTTCCTTGCAGTCTGGAAGACAGTCATCAGCTTCCTGCACCTGGGGCACGGCTGAAGATTTTAAGTGTCCTGCTTCTAGAACCTGGGCCACTGCTTTGCCATCTCTGGCAGAAACATGCTGAGCCTTCAGATAAAATGCTTCAATGCCAGGAAACCTAGGTTCTGTTTGAACCTCTGTCACTGACTTACTGTAGTAATTTCACTCTTTCCTGACTTAATTTCCTCCTCTATAAAATGAAGAAAATTACACTTCTGGCAACCCAACCCAAAGGAGAGAGGAATATGAGTATTTGCTAGTCCTTCCATTAGCCAGTTTTCATAATAACAAGGCTGTTCTTCAGTCACAGGAGAAAAGTATTCTCTTCTGCAAAGCAATGCTCATGACAACATTCAATAGAGGCCCGAACAAAGTGTATTAGCATCTGGGAGCATAGCAGCTCAGTAACAGTTAAATTCCCAGCAGATATATGGTGCAGCTGGTCAATCTGCCTCTGTAGAGGTAAGGCACTATATGTGTGCTTCTCTACTGACCTGAAGAGATTGGATTGAACCGGTCATCACAGGATTTAGCTCTACTTATTACTTAAGCTGCAGTCAGGTAGGTCATGCTAAAATTGAAAGTACATTCCAAATTTCTTTTAAAGTATTTGTTTGTTCAGATCTACCCTACACCTATTTTCCCTTAAATCACAGACAGCGTTGTACATTAAAAAACTCCTGGGCTGTAACCCTGTCACTCCTGGTATTATAAATCCCACTGAGAGAGCATGGCATTCAGACAAGCACTGTATTTGGCACCTTGCCCAGCAATCACAAAGGAAGAAGGAAAGAATAGAAAGTGAGACTGAAAGTTACTGGTCTAACTGGCTGGCTGTAGGTGCCTATAGCCAACATATGGAGGAGAAGGACTGTCTACTATGGAAGGAGAGCTCTTTTGGGATGCAAACGGTCATGTACAACTAATGGGATGATAACAGTAACAGGTGCGCTGCTACACAAACTCTGTCTGCCCTTTCTACATAATGTACTGCATTAACCAAACAGTTTCTTTACATCTTCTGGTGGGCTTTCACCAACATCAGGGGAGTTGTCCCCTTCTTACAGAAGCTGTAATAGCTGCTCAAAACCAATCTCATTTGTTGAGATGCTCAAAAACACATCCAGGCCACCCCCCACCCAATCTTCACAATTCTGTAGCTTATATGTTTTAAAACACAACTCCCAATGCCAAGAAGGTCATACAAAAGTATTGCAGGTAACATGTTTTAGTTCACTCACCAGGTGTATTAGGTCTGGCTGAGATGGAGTTAATTCTCCCCATAGCAGCCCTCCTAGTGCTGTGCTCTGCATTGGTAGCTAGAAAGGTGTTGACAACACACCAGTGTTTTGGCTACTACTGAGCAGTGCTCCCACAGCATCAAGGCTGTCTCCCCAACATTTTCGCCTCCCTCAACAGCAGGCTGGGGCTGGGCAAGATCTTGGCAGGGACATAGCCAGGACAGCTGCCCTAAACTAACCAAACAGATATTCCATACCATATGACAGCTCAGACATAAAAGCCAAGTAAAGGGAGATGGAAGGAGGGGCATTTATTTTTGTCTTCCAGAGCAACCACTACTCCTACTGAAGCCCTGCTTCCCGGGAAGTGGCCAGACATTGCCTGCTGATGGGAAGTAGAGAATAACATCATTTGTTTTTCTTTGCTTTCACGTTATTGAACTGTCCTTATCTTGACCCACGAGCCTTTTGTTATATTTTCTCTCCCCTGTCCAGCTGAGGAGGGGGAGTGATAGAATGGCTTTGGTGGGCACCTGGCACCCAGCCAGGGTCAACCTACCACACCAGGTCAAAAAAGAAACTATAAAAAACATACCGTAAATGTGGGAGGTTTTTTGCAAGTATCCTTCTTATTAACTATCACGAGTAAACATGTCTTTTTTTTGGCAGCATTGAGAGCTGAAAAGAAGGGGCATCAAAAAGAGCCATGAATGAAGTTTTGAGATGACAGGAGAGGAACAAGCTGTCCTACTGGTTCGAGTTTTTCAGTTCTAAGAGGAGAGATGATGATTCCAGGATGGGTTTGCAATAGATTGGTTTGTAGGTTTGTTTTGGGTTTTTTTTCCCTCTGCTACCTCTGGGAATCTCTAGTCTGAAAACCAAATACTTGAACTCTCACCTGCTGTGAACTGACATCACCTCACATAAACTAATGGATTCATCGTAGTTCATACACGCAAAATACCCAGCCTCTCGTTCAAATAGACATCCTTTACTAGCACACGTATATTCCAGATCTGAAGTCCCAAATAGGCTCCGAGGATACACCAATTTACCTCCTAGCAAAAGGCCAGCATAAGATGTGTATTATTGCCATGTCAATTTGGTCTGTCAAAGAAAGCATATGTGCATGTACATTGTCCACCTGTATAATGCTGTCATGGACATCCAACTGCTGAGTGCCACACTAAGACTCAAAAAGAGGTAAATGTATTTCTAGTATTGTTGTTTTATAATTTTGATGGTTCATTTTTCTACCTCCTTGCTGGCTTGGAGAATATACCTACCATAAAGTGACTATCGTGACCTCATAGAGGGCTAGCAGATACTACTTTTGAGTCAGCTGCCAGTATGTAGGAATCTTTATGTCAGCCTTGACAAGCCGTGGCTTCTAAAATGAAAGTGTTTTGAAGGTCTAAGCAACTTTTAGTCCACAGCGCAACAAAAACTGCTTAGAAATTTTGTGTTTAATTTATCCTTTTAAATATTTTCCAACATCTACACTATATGCCTCTTCCACACTAGCTGTCAAAACTCTCGTTCATCTCGTTAAAGCCAACAGAAAAACTCCCACTGATTTCAGTGGACAGAAACCACACCTACCTCTTCTCATTTTCCTTCCAAAAGAAATAGTCTCCTCAGCTGTATTTTGTTCCTTTCACATCCACATGTCACTCAGTCCTGCTGCCCTTCTCCAAAATATTTCTAAAGCTCCTGCAATCTTTCTGTTTGAAAATAGCCAGGTAAAGAAAAAAATCTGTTAAATGCACTACCAACTGGATTTATATTCCATAGCACATTACATGCATAGGTCAGCTAAATCATTTATGCATGTCACAGAAGTATTACTTAGCATTTCGCTGCATCTCAAATGCAACAAATTTATGAAATTTAGAAAAAGAAATAGATCTGCTAAAGCAAAACTAGATTCTGTTTTCCGAACTGCACAAAACCTAAATGGGCTAGTTCAGAGGCAGAAACTTTATCTTTGCATGTATTATATGTATTTAAAAGGTTTCCACTGGGTCATTTTCTAACAGAAGAAAGCACAATATGAGATTTTTAATCCATCGTAGAAGCTCAGCACACTTTGTAGAGAAGCAGTAATTACAGAGGTGCCTGCTAGCAATGCTACTGTTAAGGCTGTGTTGGGTGGTTCATTATTAACCCAGTTTTCATGGTTTCACAGCTCAGTCACAAAACACCCATGTACTGGCCTTAAACCACCATAGAAAATTTCATCCCAGAAGCAATTTATTTAGTTACTTTTTATTGTAAAAGTGCAAAGAGAAAAAGGGAATTATATCAAATTTTCATGCTTTTCTATGAATATATACCAGGGAGAGAGTTAATAATTTTAAAACGGCAAATTCTGACACTCTTGGGTGAAAGCCTTATCCTGTTTAAATTAACAGCTAGTTCTCTTGACTGTAGCAGGGACAGGATTTCAATCTCTGAGTTCTGGAGAAGTTCAGATCCTGCTGTCCACAGAGCTGCTCTGCAAGAGCAAGTGCCTTCTCCCATTTAATTCATTGCCTTCTTAAGCCTGTTCCAGTTGCAACAATGCAAATTAGCTCAAACCCCGCTGTAGATTATTACACTCGTGCACTGTCACATGTCTCCCTGTTTTGAGCCTTGCTAAGTGTTTCTGATACAACTAGAGATGGGATCTTTTAAAAGAAGTGTTCTAGAGAACATCTGGAAGCCCCCTCTGGACAGCTGCTCAGAGCTCTCGAACGACACACTTCACACAAATTGATACAGGCTTAATCTCCATGCCTTCCCCAGACACAACCACCACTGACAGTGTAGTATAATACACACAGCGCAGGCCACTAAAGTTGTAAGAGCTCTGCTCTACTACTGAGTACAAGGGGGACTTTACGGAGAGTACCGAGACTTTTGTCCTTTTTGAAAAAGGACCGTCTTTTGCAACAAGGTTGAGAGCTGGCATGAGTTTCCAGGGTAAGGCTTTAAACTAAGCTTTCAGCTGAAACGGACTGCCTATGAATCCTCTGCCTTTGTAAGGTAAAAATCATGGGAAACTTGGGAAAGTTGGTTGATCTGCTCAATTGCCACCTACTCTTTGGTCAGGGAGATCAACATAGCTGCAGCTGAGACTTCTCCTGGCTAAGATTCATTTTCTTTCCCTGAAAAGTTGGAGATAAATTTGAATGGGAAAGCAGCATGAACCCACATGAAAATTCCCCCTGAGCCAGAACATGATAAACAAAAAACACAAGTCAGAGGCTTCCTGTTAAGGTTCCACAACTGAGCCCCACACCTCTGAAGTCTCTACATAACGTGAGCTGATTCAGCCCCAAATGCTTGCTTACATTAGCTAGCCTACTAAAACACTGAGGCCTTTAGGAATAGCACTTGGAGATGATCTAAACTACCAGGATTAGAGGAAGCAATCCAGTAATTACTACTGATTACAAGGCCAGTAATCAAACAGTCACTCCAAAAATGATGTGGTGCTAAGAGATGACTTCTGACAGAGACCTCACACAGACAGCTAACAGAGATAGCATCATCTTAAACACCACAGATGACTCTGCTGTGGCTGTCTCTGAACTGAGACCCTACAATCCAAAATGTCACTATATGCCTTTTCTTTTACATTTTCACCTTAACACAAAAAAGGTACATGATGGGTTCTCTGAAATCTAAGGAGGAGTCAGGGAAAAGAAGAAAACAAAGGATAAAGCCAAAATATACTGGTACAAAAATTTACTTCTCACTTTTGTGACATGCCATGCATAGACTTCGTGCAGTTCACAAAGGGAAAGGAAAACAATGAATCTATTAGCTATGTAGATTTAATGTTCCTCACAGGCAGCTCATAAAGCTTACCGTAACACCTTGTAAACAGGAAAGCATTTGAAAGCCTGAATCCAGAAGCATGCTAATTACAGAACATCACTTATATGTAAATCAAGAAATCCTAGGCAAGTGGAGGGAAGGAAATGGTTCCATCTCTCCTCACGACCACGAGATGCCACAGTGACAAACCAAAAAAAAAAAAATTAATTAGTGTTTTGCAACTGAGCAGGGCTGGCTCATTCCACCTCAGGCAAATACCTTTATCAATAGGAACAGGAAAAATGCTCCTCTTGGAGGTCTCTAAGGTAACATAGACTGTAGAGGTTCAGAAGTCAGAAATAAACTTTAGCTACTATACTTGAGAAGCTAAGAATTCCTTGTTATAAAGCAAGATCTTAGTAATGCACTTGTATTCTGTTTTAAGGAAATATATTCTTTCATCCTTAAATCTTGTCTAACAATTAAACAGACAGACTAAACTAATACACTGTAGGCACATCACTTTTTGGCGTGGTAAATCTGCTGTTCAAGTGTTGTCTGACAATCCAGGGAAGTTAATCACATGTCAGTTTGTGTGGGTTTCCAAGAATCTCTGGAGTAACCCAGAGTTGCCAGGTTATAAAGCAATTTTACCCTCAGGAAGTGCTGCTCAACAGCTTGGATAAACAGCAAGTTAGCAGGAAGGCAAACTGAGACTCTGAAATCTCTACAAGCCCCTGATAGACCTTGATGTGTTCCAACTGTAGGTTTATTTTAATGGAGTAGAAAAGGAGAAGCAGAACTGCAGCCTTACACCTGTAACACCTGTGCTAGACAACAGCAGTGGTAAGAAACTTTTCTGTGCGTAGATTGATTTTTGGAGCCAGGGGCAGGAGAGACAGGTGTCCACGAGACATGGGCTGCACCAAAAGCTGCCTCTCTTCCCAGGATCTGCCTCCTGTGCTCAGAGGGACCCTCAGAAGCCAAGAGCCCTTACCTGCAAGCTGCCTGGGAAAGCTCCCTGCTGCTCCTCTACTGCAAAAAGATTACACATTTATTCTGAGTGCTTTCTCCCCCTTGTGTTTGCACTCTCTACGTTGCTGGTTTTGTACTTCTGCCGCTCAGAAATCTCTAGAACACTGCTGGCAAGTTACAACCACCACAGCTTAAATTCTGATACATGTGCATTGCCCATCTTATTTCTAACCCCAGCTACACCTCATCCTTGCAACATAGCAGCAATGCACTTCATAATCAAAATTGATTTTGCTTCTTACAGTGTAAATTATTTTCTTTAAAATAAAAATCCATTCCTGATATCTTTGTGCATTTTATTTATAAGAAAATTATTTTTTCCCCCAATTTTTTAAAAAAGTTATTTTAGCTGTTCCTTTTTGGATCTTGCAATGAATGGAAATCATTATTGAACTTGTAAAGTATCCCAGCCACGCAAAAGAAATGGGTCAGGAAAAAAATAAAGCTGAGAGGCATAGAGAAAGATCATCTTTGAAAATAAGACCTGTTCCACTTTTGTATGAGGCCTGAGATGCATTTACATTTAGGTTACATTATTATTATCATCATTATCATTATTATTATTATTAATTTTTGATTATGTGTAAGAAAACAAAAATCACATTGAGGGTAGTCAAGCACTGGAACAGGTTGCCCAGAAGGGAACTCCATGCTTGAAGATAGTCAAAACCTGGCTAGACAGGGTCTAGAGCACCCTGCACTAACAGGACCTGCCTTGAGCCGGCAGTTGGATAAATTATTAACCCAAGATTATTGAATGATCGTATTTATACCTTTCTTATAGTGTGAAGGGGCTACCAAGAGGAAGCAAGATTACCAGTATATGCAGTCTAATCATGGAAAGCTGCCTTAAAATGGCCCCAGAGTAAGAAGCAATCAGACCTGTAGCTCTTACTCTCAGGAATGAGTCTAGAGCTACAAGTGAGCCGCAACAGCTCACCCCAGGTATGTAAACACATTACCTCCCCACATCTCTGCTTCCTACCACTTCAGAAGTGAACAAGTACCTGGAGGCACACAGAGTCTGTTGCCCAGGAAAAGGAAGGGTCTGGAATAAACGCTGCTGTCTGCAATTAGAGGTCTCACTGTAGCAGATGCCTTTGGTAAAGGAGACTTGGAAAAATATCCCCAGGCAGGACAACTTCTAAAGAGAGAACGCATAATGAAATTAGCATAGATAATTTAATGAAAGGGGAAGGACAGAAAGAAGCATCATTATGGAAATTTAGTTAATAAACAATTACAGCAAAAGTATCTATTTCAAGGTTGTGGGGTTTGGGTTTTTTAATAATTTATGAAAAGCTATTAGCACTGAACTATGGGAGGAAATTGTACCTGTTACTAATGTGGTAAAGTGAACATCGAAAGTACTGAAAGGATTGGAGAATAGCTTGGAAGTACAAAGCACTAGTTGTCTGAGACTCTCAAGATCCTATTACCAATATCAAAGATCTTGCAGAAAGATGGTTCTGTTGGGCAAAAGTGTTTGAACCCTGCAGGGAGACAGTAATTCATCCCTGCTGACCCCCTGTTCTCTGAGTAAATCTGTTCTGGATATAAATGGCGTTTTTGACATCTGGCAGTCCTATAGCAGGAAACCCTGGCCCAGGAGAAAGATGATGACAGGACTAGATTTACTAGCTAGTTAGCAAGAAAAGCCAATTATCAAAAGTCTTCCTGCATCATATGTGCACTTTTCAGAAGCAGGATGAGTTACTGCAGTACTACACCACAGATATAATTCTGCCTTCCTCATGGAAAGTCAAATAAGTTTTTCTAATAGAATTGTCCAAACACCATTGTATCAGTTGGATAAATGTTGCCATAACCACTACAAGGCATGAGACACAGAGTGGCTGGCCAAAATCAGACAATGACATAGTGGGGTTACAATCAAATTTCTGTATTATGTAAAGGGATTGAGATTTTCCTGTGCCACGTTGGGAAATTTGAGAGCCCCTTCAGATGCTTCACTACTGCACAGAGGTATAAAAGAGCCTTCCTTTTAGATGTGAAGCAAACTCATTGCCACCGTAAAATAAGAAAAATGTTATCTTTAATACATACGCTCCAAGTTGTTTTGATGAATTACTTTTACCGTACACTTTAACAGGATTACAAACAATCCATAGAATTCTCCAAAATTAGAAATGGTAAATTACTTACACTGATCTATTCTTTAGGACCTTTAAACTAGTGATGGGCTTGGTCAATAAACTGCCTGCTGAGTTTGCTCTCTCCAGCAAGCCCTTGATGCAACTCAGCCTTTGCTTAGAGACCCATGTTCTTGGGTACCCTAACACCTCCGTCATCAGAAATGTTCAAGTTTGATGGTGCTGAGATCTGACACCGAAAAGACATCCTCCTTGTCTCATGAATAATTTTGCATCTATTAATTGAACCTATATCCTCAATTATAAAAATGTAGATACAGTAATTTTTTTATTTAATAAGAAAATAACTGGAAAAAGGCTCAGTATCTTACCACACTTTTGAAGTAAATATGACCTTTTGATGCATGTGTTGATACCCTTCCAATCACAGCTGCTTCCCATTTCCACTGCATTTGTCTTCTGTTTTTCTACAAAGATAAAACCACTTGGGCCAAAGTCTGCACCTGGGTTCTCTGTACATGGCTGTACATGAAAGGTGCTGGGCCTGATGGCATGCAGGGGCTGCATGCAAGCAATTCTTATTGAATTCAGTGGAGACTAACTTGGCTTGCAGCAGCTTCAGAAACATGCCCAATGGAAGTATCCGAAGGGAGAGCATAGGGGCCATAAGTGTAATGGAGCAAAGAGAGGGGGTCTATCTTCCAGGGCAATTCCAGCAAATCTCTAGAGACCATCACCCAAAACAAACTTTCTAGAAGCATTTAACAGTGGCAAAGATGACACTATAATCTCTTGCTCTCAATAGCAGAAAGATTATCAATCACGAAACATTATCTAAGTTACACTGATCCATTAAAATAAATTATGTGACTTCAGCACCCGTTGTGCAGAAAACTAACATCCAAACTTCAAAGCAGCAAAACAATAGGTATCTGCTCATGCATTTATCAAACGCTAGGTTAGATGAGAAAAACACAGCTACTAGACCACAACTGGATTTCAGGAATCTCTCTTCGTTTTCTCAAGTGCGTGATATGCCCTGTGGTATCCTGAAGTGATACCAAAGCTAAAGCAGAAAACACATTACATGCACAGGAGTTCTGAATCTAAAGCAAGTACAACGTGTCTGAGGATATTGCTGATGTGACTGGAAGAGCAAAATGAACATGTACATAAACCCGTATTTCCAACCTTTGGCACCTGCAGTTAGACTCCACCAGACCCAAAGTAAAGATGTACCATTCCCCATGGCATGCTGCCAGCTACAGACTGGTCTGATGGTTTCTACTTAAATTACTCTATCCCCTATCCTGGAGAACAACTGCATGATCAACAAGTGACTCGAGCAGTGTTGAAGGCTTTAGGCCCTACCTAGTATCTTCAGCAGGATCTGGAAGACAGGGAGTGGTGCAGACCACATCAGAAATTATAGCTGCCCACAAATTTTAATGCTGGAGCATGGAAAGCCACACATTCCCGGCTCCCGACAGATTCAAGCAGGAAGTGCTGTAAGGACCACACAGCCTCTTTTCAATCTCCTGGAAGTAGCAGCACTACTGCCTGCTCCCCAGTCCTTACCTGTTTCTTGTAAAGGGTGTTAAGCAACGAGCTTCTGCTTGGAAAGAGTGAACTCTTTGTCAACTTTCCCCTCACCTTAAGATCAAACGAGCCTGGAAGGCAGCCAGTGCCCCCCAAAAAACAGTCACAATTTTCTGTGTCTTCCCAAATCTTGCAAGTTAGTAGAGTTAGTCAAATTAGGGACTGAACAGATGTGTGCAAGAAAAAGCAATAACAGGGATGAAGAAAACAGTGTGATAAATGAAGGAGAAGAGAACAGGAAAAGGCTGTGATTTTTTTTCCCTTGTTGTCTAGCATCTTCTTTCCAAGATACAAAATCACATGGTGTTGCACCTCACAACAGGAGGCACCTCTGGTGCCTCAGGTACCACTTGGCACTAGCTTGCACCTGACCTGGGGCTGGGTGTCCTCAACCAGGCTGCATTCTTCTGCCATGCTGGGACACAAGACACCAGTCAAAGCTGGGTGTTGACCCAATGGTCTGTGTGTCCAGAACACAGGGTCACCCAGCAGCACTGGGACAACAGTGCCCTTCTGCCTCCATATGTGAGACAAGCCTAGCTGCAGAAGAATAAGAAGGCTGGAACCAGTTGCATCAGTCTTGTGTTCAGCTAGTGAGATGACTCTATAAATCTTTGTCTTTCCTAAGTAGAGTATTGGCCAGGCAAGAGTTGGGCTGTTGGACTGCAAGGAAAGTTACTGCTGTCTCTCAACAACGTCTGGGAAAGAAAACAACAAGCAGATCCAGCATGCCCATAGCTGGCTTAAAAATAAAAAATGGAACAGAAAAGAGAGGAAAAATCCTGGTTCTTTTATTATCACCTTTTCTGAGGCTTTCAAACTTTGATAAAGCCATAACAGCCCTACACAAACCCCTCCCGTCTTTCCAGTGGAGGACCTTTCAGAAACTCTGTTCCTTAAAGAACAAAAGGAAGAAGAACGTACCGTGCAGCAGGGAACATTTATTTTCAGGGTACAACTTTTAAGTAATTCCCAATAGTTCAGACTGTGAATAGACTAGAGATAAGACACTAAGCAGGGACTATGGAAACTAAAGTCTTATCTGCAGTTGTACCCATGCACTGGCAAGTCACTTCTTCACTCTGTGCCTCTGTTTCCACCTCTCACCTTTTAATCTATCTTCCCTATCTCAGCTTCAAAGCTAGCTCTCAAACATTTGCATTTAACTTATACCTTCAAAAATCTGGCCTTAGTTCTTTAGGACAGAAACTACCCCAGTACATAGAAAAGAAGATCTACTCTTCATGGGAGACACCAGACACTACTCTGATAAAAAAAGCAACTAATAAAATTTGAAAGTTAACAAACAAGAATAGAACTGTGCATCAAAAGCAGGTCCCAAATGCCTCAAGGCTCAGTGTCATTAGCACTAAAACTTCAGTTAAATATTACTACAACTTCTTGACCACTGCCTTGGGAATTAGATGATGTCCAGTCTCTGATGCATTGATATAGTGTCTATGCTTGTTTAGGGTTAAGTAGCTGAGACAAGAGATAACGTAAGCTGTGGTCTCTGTGACTGGGATCTACAGCTTAGTGAAGAAAGACTTGCTCTGACTTCAGCGTGCCTAAGATCAGGCTAATGCCAGAATAATTTCCTCATTTAAAGCATTCCAGTTCACGTTGAGAGAGCTTTCTGAAACACCTATAACCAACCTCTCAGAGTTCTCACTTCAATCTCAGCTTTGTGCAAGCAGATATTTTGTAATTTCTTTAAGCACTGCCATGAAAAGTGGAGAGCAGGTAGTGTGGGGACCAGCCAGGCTGTCCCAGCATGCTGATCCCAGCCCTCATCTCCACGGTACAAACAAAATATGTCCAAGTGCCAAAACAAGTTGTGGAAAAGGAGAGAAAGACAGAGAAAAACCTAATTTGCGGACATGTCTCTCAGTTAAGATACCACAACACAACCATGCAGGAAGCTGAGAAATAGCTGTCTAATGTCTTGCGTGGAGTGACCTATATTTCCATTCATGATGGGTTGCTGCCTACAATCCTGGCACAGAAACACTTTGTAAGAGAAAAACTAACAGGAAATGCAACAAAAGCAAAGACTAAAGGGATGATCAAAGGACCCAAAGTGAAGGGTTCTTGATGAACTTCAACAGCCCTGAACTGGGAAGTGCCTTCATCCAGGCTCAGACTGTGCTCACCTCTTCCTAAAGCTAAGCCTGGCTCAAATATGAATATTAAACTACTATGAGGATACTGGGCTGAGGAAAAGAAGGAGGAATTTAAAAATTGTGTGTAGGGTGGAAGATAATCAAAAAGCATCAATAAGACTACTCCATGTGCAAGGAGATGAAGAGAAAGAACCTCAAAACTATGGTATGTCTTCCTTGGGAGAGAAACAAGCAATAGATGCATGTTTTGGGGCACGAGTCTCTCTCATTCATATCTGGTTTTTCTCTGACACTTTTAACCATTCTGCTAAATAGCCTTCACACTGTTGAAGATGCTTCTGTGTTGCTCCAGTTTTTACTGTCTGTGGACTCCTGAAAGTTAAAGTCATGCACCATAGCCTAATTTGCTCAAAGGTTCAACAGCATTATCTCTATCTTCTCCCTTCATGCACTCTTTCATAAAGTGAAGCACATGTGATTTGAGAGCCATTGGGGTAATGAAAATGGAGACAGGAAAATATTTTAGTGACCTGGACTTGTCAACAGCCTGTCCAGAAAAAGGAAAACTTTGCAAATACTCCAGCTTCATTAAAGCTTTTGTTGATATGACTGTGCCGCATTTGTTTGGAAACATTTGAGGCTACAACACCCTTCAATTATTTGTACTTTGAAAGTGGCCTTTATATCGGCTTCCTAAAGCAATGCAAAAGACGTATTTTCTAGAGAGTGCCCCAGCTGAAAGGGTTGATTGTTTGTCAGTTTTGGGGACATTTCTGTACGTATTCCATAAAAGCACACATATGGCATATATTGACCATGACCTAGAACATATGCCTTCTACCTACAGATGTACCAGGATCTCTCAGACCTCTAACTTTAGTTGCATGCTTTTTTTACCATTATTTCCCTGCTAGTCAATAGGAATAACTAGAATTTCTGTTCCCTGCAAGACCTATCATCCATCTTTGCTATTAATAAAAATGCAGTAACAACAACAGCAACAAATTTAAACAACTGCTGTATAAGCTTCCACATAAAAGTGCCACACAGGTGACTGGTTACACTTGGAAATGGTTTTCTTAGTTGCCGGGTTGTAAAACAATCTACAGAAAGGCCAGCAGATTAACAGGGGTCCCAGGTATCTGGCTATCTTCAGTGCAATTCTGAAGAGTGTCAAAACTTTTCTCATCATTTTAAGGATATGCTAGTTTGATACTATGCTTACAGGACAATGCTGCATCGCACCTCTGTGAAATGGTCTCTTGCACATTCTCTCTTTGTACTGCTGTATAAGCCAAAAAAGTGTGCCAGAAATTGTAGTGAAGCAGAGCATGTTTACTTTCCTGGAAAAGCCATTATAGGCTGGTTCTTTCACTGCAGTGCCCTCCAAGCCTTAACACAAAGTATACATCCCTAGCAGCATGCAGCCTCTCTTCCCTCCTTCCTCTCCCCAAGCCCCAGATATTTCATGGTTACAGTGGATGGTTACTGTTTATCACTGGCTGTCATAAAAACCCAAATTGCTAGACTTCCACAGACATGCAAAACTGGCCATAGTGCAACATTGCCTCTGCAGCTGTTAAGGCTTTTTGTTTGCTGGGTATTAATAGGAGATGAGTTCTGTTCTGCCGGCATTCATGCTGTATTTGGAAGCAACTCCCTCTCTGGCTCACACCAATTAAGTATCTGTCTGGCAACATTATGTTGCAAGTTTGTGATATGCGAAGTGGAAAGGCATACGCTTCTCTGGGAAAGATACTGAGTCCTTTTCAAGGTGAAAAAGTAGATCACTGACACAAACTTTAAACATCTGTGGTATCTGAAAATGCCGTATGGGTAAGAATTAAGAAATTACCTTTGTTTTGAAAAGTGATAGGGCTCTTTAGATGGTGTTAAACCAGGCTATCAGCAAATTCAAAAGCAATGTGTATTTTATCCAAATACCCCCAAAATATGGAAGCGTGTTCCAAAAAGAGAAAACTATTTTGCATTGTCATTGACCTACCACAGAAAAAGCATTTTCTTAACCTAGTGAGATTTTAAATATACCTGAAAAAGTAACCCTTAATGACTCCAACTGGGCAATCCACGGAGAATAATGTGGAAGTATAGCTTAAACAATAGAGAAGCATCTGAAATTGCAGAATTTCAGTTTTACAAAAGTACAAGAAGTGCAGTTAACACAAAAAATGGTTTCAATTTCTTGCCATGCTTTCCTTTGTGTTCGCCACTCCTGATGCACTTCTACAAATCTCTCACAGTATCACTAGTTTCTTCTGCCCATAGTGGCAGCATGTACACAATATCTGTCTAGCATCATCCTCCAGGCTGATGGGTTTTGCCAGTAATTATCATTACAATTGCGTCCAATAGAAGATTTCTGTTGTGATAATCTGCCACTATGAAGAAAATAACTTAGAGCCGCTTTTGCCTTTACTCACTCCTATTCCAGGTCCAGACCATTGCATGCAAATTACTATCTACAGTGATTAGAAGTCAGTATTTTATTAAGCACTTGAATAGTGGTTTTATGTATGATGACTACAGGTTACATAGTTAGAGTGTCATAATTCATTTGCTTGTTAATTTTCAAAAATGCAGGAAAGAAAGGATAACTAATTGAAGAACATTAAGGCTTTTGAACAAAATACTCCCAAACACATTATATATGCCTCCAGCATCAAAATATAGAAAATGAGTAATAACTCTCTATGTACTTGGCCTCATTCCTAATGCTTCTTTTTTCATATTAATGGGAATTTCACTGTTGCACAACAGCCAATCTTTTAATACCTTTGATTTTTCTAGTTCCCTCATATAGCTCTCTAATAAAAAAAAGTTCAAAGATGTCTTTTTAAGTTCTTTATGTCAAGTGTCTGGCTGGTCACAGCATAAGGGTAATTTCCTTAAATGTGGTACAAAAAACACCCTGTGGGGAGTCCTAAAGTCTGTTGGCAAAAGAAAAACTTTGACTTCTGAGGTTGGACAGGATGATCCCTACGGTCCCCCGATAATGAGCCTATTTTACCTCACACAGTAGCACCACCAAAAATTTTAACCTTTATATGTTTCAAGAACAGGAACCAAACCAGTCTGTGTGGGGTGCCTTAAATTCTTGGGAACTTTAAATTCTTTATGTAAGGCAAATTCTTTATTTGGTCATACTGTGATTTCCCCTTTGTCATGGCTCCTGCCTGCTACAATGGGCCAAACACTGCAGTGAATACCATAACATTTTCTGAAGCACTGTGTGGTTGATAAATTGCCAATATTGACTCATGTGGTGAACAGATACCAAGATACAGATAGTTACAGGAAAAGCAAAAGCAGAAATTAAGGGCTGCCTTCACAGGTGAGCTACTCTGTTTTATACAGAATTAATGTTATAATCAGCAAGACTCCAATCAATAGCAAACTAAGCTATAACACAATGCATAGTAAAGCAATACAGATGCCTTGAAAATAAATTACTACGTCTTAGCTACCTAATACATGCCTTGACAACCACTAAATAAAAAGACTACTGATCTCAGGAAGTGCCTGAGCTACAGATTAACAGGAGCTAAGAATACTCCAGCTAGAAGACTCACTAACACTTGTTTACCTTTATACCCTCCTCAAGTCTACACTATTGGCCATTTTTGGAGACAGGACACCAGCTCAGGTTAACTTTGGACCAACATGGCAATTCTTATACCACGTTACTACTGAACATACCCCTTGGCCCTGTCTTCCAGGTTCTCTCAGTTCTGTAGGGAATGGCAAGAAAAAGAAAATAGATTTCTTTGGTGAGTTTGATTTTGATGACCAGTATCTTTCTGATTCCTGCAAATACCACTATATTGTGTGCTATGCAACATAAAAGGAAGATATGACCTCTGTCCAAAAAATAAAAGTGTGAAGGAAGGTAGTTTACACCATCCTCTTTGGATAGAAAATACATGAAGTTTTCAGATACAGCAGTTTTTAACATAACATTTAATCAACTGCAAAGCTGGGTACTTTCATATGTAAGTCACAACAATGAGCAGGAACCCTCAAATATGCCTTCAGATATATAAAATTCACATACATCAACACTGTTCACTGCTTTAACTTCCCACTTCAATAGTCAAGTGGCTCTAAGAGTATCTGCATGTGCTGTTATTTACTACTGCCTACTTCATTTTCTCCTATTTTAATTCTGGACAGGGCAATGATTTGTCCTTGATGAGTGCGCTGATACATAATCTCAGGGCTGAGATTCACAACCTAGTCATGGCAGCATAACAAATTACCACGAGGCAGCAACTCGTCAAGCGTGGGCTGCCCAACTACAGTGTAGTATGACTTAGTTTTAAGCACCCGTGAAAGATGGTTATGCTAGGTTGCATTTTCTTATGGTAGGGCAAGTAAAGAATGTACATGCAATCAATTAACAACAACTACTGTGTCTCAGCTAATGAGGGCAACTTATTAAGCTGACATATTTCATTGTGCAGTTGAGACTTTAATGAAATGTGGCCCACCTGAATAGACTTTCTCCTAAGCATTTCTCACACTGCCTCTTTCTTTTCTGCTGTAGATTAGGCAGGAAAGCTACCGCAGCGCAGTCCCACTTCCACCCTTCCTCAATAAACTGAGGTCCTAAGGCCTCATCAAAACCCAGTTCTGGGATTTTATATCTCCTCCCCATACTTCTTTAACAGTTAAAAGAAAGCATGATCAGTCTCATGGATTAGTAACCACAGCTCAAAGAAGCAGCTGCAAATTAGAGTCTGCTTTAAAGGTTAGATCCTGTAATGTATTTCTGCCTCCAAATCAGGATAACTAAAACCAGTGTTCTCGTATATTAAACAATTTCCCATAAATGTATTTTCAAAACACAGGATACAAGCATCCCACATGTCCTGTAGACATTTCAGCAGCTCCCTTAATTCTTTAGAACAACATTCTCAATTTAACTTAACACTAGGAATTAGAGACCATCACCAATGCTTCATACTGCAAAGAGATAACCTGTTTCTACAGCTGAGTACCTGTAAAATGTCTGCATGTAGCATCCTTGCTGATACCAGATACTTAAGGTCAAAGTCATAGATTAATCTAATCAAGTATAACTCATATCCTTTCCAAATCCTTTAGAATTAGGCTATGTCAAAGATTCCGTTGAATGCTCTCAAATTCAGACAGTCTTAAACAGATATACCTGACTGTCACGCAATTTATATATGCTTTTACAAAACTCTGAATTTTGCCCAACAGGCTAAGGTAGATCATTGGAAACATTCAGTACAATTGAAAAACTGAAATCGTTGCACGTTAGGCTTCTTCATTCTTAATGCCTCCTTAAGGGTACATGTAGCTCTTTCACCACAAATGTTTTGCTGTAGATCTCGGTCCAGTCTTTTGAGTACCCTATTTTCTGTTCTCCAAAGACTACCATGAATTCCTTTCACACTAGCCCATGGTAACTCTTTGAAAAGAAGAAGGGCTTGAATGGTCAGGTTCACTTCGGTCAGGGACATGGGACTGCCAAGCCTGAAAATGTTAACTTGCTGTACAAGGTACTTTGCAGAAGCAAATTCAGTGTTTCTGTATTTTGATTGCGAAGCGGGGTGGAAAAGAGTTACACTGCATTGCATCAGATGCTCTGGGTAATATATGAATATGAGGAACAATTACTTTGAAACCAGTGTACCTTTCTGCAACTACATATTGTTATATTTTTATCAGTCTCAATGATGATCAGAACTCGACCCTTTTCACCTCTGAATCCACCTGAATCTGGTGGAAGTCAGATGCACTATGAAGTTTTCCAGCTGAAAGTCAGTGTGAATCTTCCTGGAGTGAGAATATGCCCCGAGTTCCTCTTTTCCTTAATACCATAATAAAGTTAATGCAGCTAATTACTAATGACATAGCCCAAATAACAGCAAATGGATTAAAACACTTACTCATAATGTATAAAAAAAAGTAAATAAGACAATGTCCACAATATTTATTTGCTCACAGAAACTGTGGTTTTCTACTCCTTAAAATGTTTCAGTTCTTCTCAATACAGTCAAAGATTTTGGTAACATTTTTTGCCTTTCCTGAAGGACATATTGTGCATAAAAACATCATAAGAACAACTTAAGCAGTTCAATTATCTTTCTACAGTGACTGAATTATACTATAGCAGGATTGGAAAAATACTTACGCTCCACAAAGTAAGAGCTAGCATCAATCTTCCAGATAATCTGACCACGGTGAGAGCCATTGACGCCACGGTTCTTGTAGTCCAAAAAGTTTTCGGACAAGACCTCATCTATAAACAAAGAAAAGAGTCTCATCAAGTGCCTATTACGACAACATGCATAGCAGAGTCAGGCTAAAAATACGCCTTTGGCTTGACAGAACACAGTAGAGCTGCTAGACAGCTTGGCACCACATGTTGAAAAATTAGCTTTTTCACTCATTTATATTTTTAAGAAGTGCAGCTCTCCTTAAAAATCACAGCTTTTCCTGAAATTATAAAAATACATCCCTACAAAATTCTCAAAAATGAAAACATGTAGCTTAGCATAGATGAACCCCCACCTAATAAAACATTATCTAGCCGTAAGAGAGAACGTAGCAAAAAAGTAATCACCCCTTTGCACAAACTCTTCCTTCAAAAAACTCCCACAGAAAATAGTTATGTGTAGGCATCTGTACTACAATCACTTGTATCACAACAGATGCGGTTATTTCTTGCAGCATACATCAAAGGTATTTATTTTTGAAGAATCCCATTCACTGGGTGCCTTCACAGCTCTTGGCCTCCAAAACCAAATGACTGACAACAAAACACTGTCCCCTCACAGTGTTTTGAGACACCTAGCAGCTGCCAGACTACCAAGCTGATCTTCAGAGAAATCAAGGAGTAATCTATTAAAAATGAATAAACTCTAAAAAGTTGCTGAAAACCAAGGCTGAGGAAGCAACTGCCTTGCATGCACAGGGCTGCGTGTAAATAAAAGGTAGTGATCCTGAGGAGCGACCTTCTGGTTGTCCACACAAGTGAGTTTTTAGTCTGCTTCAAGTTTCATTTTAGACTGCTTCAACAAGCTCTTTTCCAGACCAATCTGCAAGCCCTATGCAGCGTAGATGTTAGCAAACGCATCGTGGCCTCCAGGCAAGGGCCTGATTCTTGACCCTTTTTTATCCAACAGCTTAAAAAACAGGCAGCAAGACCGTGCTGCAGCCTCAGGGCCATGCTCGCCAACTCACTAGCTTACACCAGGCTTTCAAGCAAACAAAAATGCACATATTGCCACCATACCAGGCCACCACTTGTGGTTTTGATACAAAGAGCGCAGCAAAAATATAACAGACATATGGGGACACTTATAGCCTGCCAGAGGCAAGCAGGACTCACGGGCAGTGGCCTGTAGGAGCCCAAAATGGCCATGAACTCAAGTGGCTGAAGCAGCAACCCAGGATGGGCCCGGCCATGATGGCCTCACTGCTCTGGCTTCAGTGGGATGAAATGGATTTTGCATCTGCGGACAACAGCCAGCAACCTCCTGGATTTTTCCTCTTGGCAATGAGAACAATTTTAATCTTAACAGAGATTTGTATGAATGCATTTTAACCAACTCAACCTTGCTATGGAAACAATCCTGGGTGGGTCCTGAGACTCAGTTCTGAAGACAATTATGTTAATTACTAGTCACCCTAAAAGCAGAGGAAAAATGTGAAGTACTCAATCCAAGATTAAAATACATCAACTGTAAACTCCCTGAAGCACTTGCTTCGTTACCACATAGGTCAATGAGAAAACAAAGATGACGCCACGCAACAAGGGAGACCATGCCTGAGGACGGACTGACAGTGTGACCAACTGCAGAGCAGAAGAGGCAGCCCAACGGACAAAGCCAAGAAACTCAAAGACTAGCATATTATTAAAAATATATATATATAAATGTTAAACAACATAGGCTTCTAAACTGAAGGAAACTACACTTTCACTGAGGGAATAAAGCAGCAAGCAGATGCCAATGCTGTCCTGTTAGTTTTACATAGTTGTGCTCTCAAGGGAGGAAGGTAAGCAGTCTACCAACACGGAACTCTTTGGTGCCACTCTCTTGAGGAATTTACAGCAGAAATCCTTTTAAAGGGGTCATTAATGATTGCAATGGATAATTATAAATGGCAATACTATCTACAATACATTTTCCCTTTGCTGACTTGCTAATTGTCAGCAATTATTTCACTAGCTGTGTGTCACGCTCTGTGTTGAAGTGGAAACCTTTCAGCACATTCACATAGTACATCTCTGCAGTAACCCTTCAACGGTAAAATCCTCTGGTATGATTTCTGTTCTTCCTCTGTACTTTATAACTGCTTGTGTCTTCTTTTAAATGCCAAATTATATATAAAAAAAGGGCAGGTAAGTATACACCGTTGCTCTTAGAGCTTTGGCTTACTAATGACTACTTTCAGTAAAGGACCATCCTGGATACAGATTATGCAGAATTACCCACATAGTTCTGTAGAAGTAGGAACACTTACATACACATGAGGAGATTTAAACCTATGAACTGTCCCTTTTGTTTTGGCAGGGAAAACACTTTATACTTAAATGCGAGCATGTACTGAAATGTTGCACTGAGCTGAAGCCTGGGAACCCTGCCTGGCCCCTCATCCTGACAGGGCAGAGAGAGCATCCCTCAGCTCAGGCATGCTGCTCTCTGGCTTCATCACTTGTGACGCTTATTTGTCATATTTAGTCTCTGTAAGCTGCTGGAGATGCTCCAACACCTGCCATGTTATTAAGATGTACGGGTAATTACTGTTCCTCAAGCTATATTGTCTATAAAATACCATGGTTGCTTAAGGAGACTTAGCTGAGCTAGACTGGATGGCCTTGCCTAAGAAATTGCAGACATTTTAGGCTAGAGTTTAGCGGCACAAGAGATCCCAGAATCAGATTTAAAATGCTGTGTTCATACGTAGTATCTGGGGGGGCCAGCTGGCACTTCCACTGCATCGGCTGTTGTCTGCTTCCCACAGCTGGCACAAAGGCAGTGCGAACTCTGCATCACACAATCTCTCTAATTTGACAGACATGTCGACATATGCCCATACCCAAACCAAATCACACCCCTATTGCAAGCTGAGCCAGTGGGAATGACTGCAGCAAGCCCTTTCCTCCCTTTTGTTGGAAACGTGCAGGAAGCCTGGAAAATCAGGCTGAGAAAAAGGACCACTCTCCATCTGCACATCCCAGGTAGAAGACCCCTGAAGGGAAGGGATAATCAAGCCAGTCTGTCTATGGTTACAGCTCACAGGTAAGACCGTGGGGAAGCTGGAAGAAGCTGCTGCTCCCACCAACTAGCTTCTGCAAGCTGCCTCCTGCCTTGGAGGCAAGAGACAGGGGTGTGTGGGAAGGACAGCATCCAGAGCAAAAGGTCAGGTCACAAAGCACATCGGGGAAGGGATACACACACATGGAGCTAGTCAGGCGCACACAGTTTATGGACAGCAGCCACTGATGAAATACAGGCTCAGGCAGTGGAAAGAATATTTTAGTATGAGTGTATGGAGCTCTGCAATATGCAGGTCACCCCAAGTAGGAGCAGCAGAGCCTTTAAGTATAAAAACATTCTAGTAAATAAAACATATTTACAAATTTCATGATTTAGAAATCCAGTATGTAGATCCTTCTCACAGCCAGATATAAGCCCTATCTGTCACTTTTGAAAAGCTAAGTACGTCCCTCTTTCCGAAGAAATAAAACTTATTTTTAGTCCAGGAGAAATTCACGTTAATTGGGATTTTTAAGCCAAACAAATTTTAGCTCTAGAAAAATACATGCAGGTCCAAAAGGGAAATCCTTCTCCTTCAGTTTTTGAAGGTATGTATTTTTGGAAGGTGAAAGATAAGAAAGAAATATCCCCTGGCAAGTTAAAAATAGCAATAGTTGAAACTGGTCAGGAAGTTGGAATGTATGAATACGCCTGATCAACTTGTTTTAGTTGGCAGGTGATACTATTCAGGCATGCTATTCCCTGAACATGGATATTACATATGTAGCACACTGATAAAGAAAATCGTGCATGTGAAATACACAGTTGTTTAGTGCACTACACATGTGCATATATGTGTACATATGTTTATCAACATTCATGCCATATGTAAGCGAACAGACGATATGGTATGTTAAAGAGAAAGAACACATGCAAAGGAAAACAAATTTTATCTCATATTTCTACCGAGAATCCCTGTAACAAAGGAACTGACCTTAAAAACATGTTCCATCTCAATTCCCAAAGGTAAATGGTGAAATGCTTCGTTTCACCTCCACACAAAATGAAGAGCAGAGTTAATGCTGCTCCCTTTCATGTATTTCAGCCAGCAGCTAATGGCTTTTGACATTTTTCCAATGAAGCATTGTAATGCATTTCCCTCCCTCTATTTTTGAAATGAGATTAACCTTTAAACTAGCTTTCTGCTTAGCTGGCAATCCACTGCACAGTGTGGGTTTGGTCCCGCTTGGCCAAAAAGCAAACACTTTGTGATGGCTCTCAGATCTGCTGCTTCATTTCCCCGGATGGTAAATAGCTAATCAAGGAAAGCGTCAAATGAGGGAGCATTCGGGATGTGCTGCCCCTTTGAACATCATCAGGTGGTCCTGGAGCTGGAGATGAGGACAGTGAGGGCATCTAAGATGAGGAGCCAGGAGACACTGCTCTCTGCCTCCCCTGCTCTGGGGCACACAGACGTGCCGGCTGCCTCTTGCTGGTGAGAGGGAAGGCAGCTGCAGACCTGCAAAGCTGTGCTGGGACAGGAGCAGCAGCAGCCAGACCTCCTGCACCTCGCACAGTCCCTAGAGGAAATGTAGAAGGTGATGCACAACCAGGCGCCAGGCAGCCGGGGCCTGAGCACCAGCCAGAAGGACCAACGCATGCTAGAGGCAAACATTAGCAAGTGCTTTGGGAACCAGCAGCAATTCTGACAGACTGCTTGTCTTCACCGAACCAGATACCTCCAAGCACAGCCTTCTACTGCCAAAAATATTCTGCGCTGTCACTTCCATGCTGAGCGATCCCAATATACTTCAGAAGCACTATATAGAGAGAGAGATAAAGAACCATGGCCACCAAAGAAAGCTATCTTCCAGATGAAAGACAGTAACCAATTGACAAAAAGCATGCCATTCTTCAGGGGAATTAGGGACAATGTTGATAAAGGCCACCTCTCAAAAAGATCGGTAAAAAAATGTAACGGGGACTTCAAGTGCTGTCAGTAGCCTACACTAAACAGACAGGACCTCAGTACTTGAAAGCTTGCCTGAAATTCCTACAGAGAAGCAAACAGTCAATACATCTTCCTCAGGAGGACTGATGGACTTCAAATTTCAAACAGCTGAGTGACACTGTTGGTCAGTTTGGTTTTACTTAAGAGGCGGAAGTGAAAAACCTACTCCCCTTTCTCAAATAGTATTTTGCCGATATATATGATCAGCCTATCTTTCCATATTCCCCAAGAAAAACAACTACACAATTTAGAACAACCTGGGCTACCTTCAAAGAACCAAACAATTAACATGAGACAGGAATGCAATGTCAGACAGGCGCCTGAACTTGACACACTATTCCAGTCTCTTATCCATCACTAATTTGATTTAGCACTACATACTACAACACTTGCTTTCTATAAACTTAATGCAATTATGTTGTAAAAATAGAAGCCACGCTTCATGTCTTGATCCCTTATGAATAAGAAATGCTGTACTTCTGAAATTACAGAAGAACTTATAGTCTTTAGCCAAACAAATTTGCTTTAGCTTAGAATTTAGAAGTGCTTTTAGCCAATATGTATCTCTGTACTATAACAACATACGAAGATAGTTAGCAAAATGCTCTTAAAAATAATTTTCTGTAAAGAGGCCAGGCTCTGGTTGATCTGTTGTGCAATTTGCATGGAAAGCTGCAGTAAATGGGCATTGCAAAGCACAGAATATCAATAAAATTATTTTGCAAGATAATACAAGTGTAAGCCATGAATAACCTTCCTACTTCTGATGTTTCTTCTCTTACCACCCAATTTATCACCTGAAGAACACAAAATGATTACAACAGCCTCTACAATTCAAAATGGCAGCTCACAGTGAGTTGTATCAGGCCATGCCAGTGTCCCCTTTTGCAACCCTTTAGCACTGCAAAAACCTAGCCCTTGGAAACCGTGCTTCCAAAGAGTTGTACAATACAAGAGGTCATCATTCTGCAGGGGAGGAGCTATTAATAAGAAATGTATGCAGAAGATGCAGATACCCATTTCTTATTTACAAAGATATCACAGTAAAAAAACCCAAACAAAACCACACAAATAATAGCTATCATTATAGGAGTCAATAGGAACGCTTCCACTGACTTCAGCAACTACAGATCCAGGTCTAACATGGATTGAAATATCACTGTTAATTCATTTGCCAATTTCTGCTGCAGACAATGAATATACTGCAGTTCACAGTTAGCATCCCTCCTTCTATAGCTTCTTGGGTAGAAGAGAACTAGAAAACAAGGGCTAATCCTGCCCTGGTGCCGAAAGCTCACTCCTTCATCTAAGAGCTATGCATGTGCTTTGTTTCAAGTACATAAATGGTTCCATTTTAATCCCACAAAAAATAACCCCCTACCCGATTAAAGAAAAGTAAATTGGGAGTGAGAAAATGTGAACAATGAATGGAGAAAAGCAGTGAGAGGAAGACATGTCAAGAGAAAGACCAAAGGAAAGTAGGGAGATAAACCAGCATAAACTGTAATAAAACAGGGATAGAGCTGGGGAAGTTGCAACAATTCTTGGTCCCAGAGGGCAGAAAATGCTGTCCTAAGTAAAATTGCTCTAGGCACACAGAAAGGTAGGCACGGTAGGTTTAAAATGTGAACTACCTAATCTGAAGCAGAAAGAATTACACATAAAACCCAAAGGACACCTGTTGTCCACTCCCAAAATCAAGGAGTTACAACTTTCAGCAAAATACTGTTACCTTTGAACATCTACCTTACTTTCACAGCCATGTATGACATTATCCATTACCACTTCAGCAGCCTCCAAAACACTGCTGGGAGATATCATTCTTATCTTTCATGACACTGATACCAAAAAAAAAAAAAAAAGCAAACAAGACTGCCAATTACAGAGACCCTATTAAATTTTGGGGCTGATATCCCTATGGATTTTCAGAAGGCTCTAGATGAACTGTGGATCCAGTCCTTCCTCACTGTCCTGCCCTCTTTGCACTTGAGCTAACCACATTGAAGGTCTGAGCTCTGTCACTTGAGGGACTTCCCTCTCCTTCCCTGCAACAGTGGAGCTTCTGGCTAAAAGCAGAGCTGATGGCAAAGGCCCTTATTCTTCTATGGTATCCTTGAGGTGTTTGGGATCTGTGCTCCAGTGCAACCCATCACTCATCATTTCTCCCCAGTAACCACAAATCTTCTGCTGAAAAGGCAGACAGAATGGGGAAAGCGAAAAGCTGAACTGGGGCTCAGCATTAACAGCTTGTGGGGGCTAAAAAACCCACAGCAGGTGTTAGGTTGCAGTGGAATGGACATCTATCCAGTAATACTGGTGCCATTTGGTTCTGCATACACTTAAAAGTGTGAGAGTATCCAGACAGCTCTCATTGCTACTTCAGCTATACCTGTCCCAGCTACAGACTTCTGCTTTAAAGCTCCTGCACTTGCAGATTCATTCTCACCACTGCAGCAGATGGACCACATCTGGGTTTTAGTACAGCAACAGCTATACTTGAGCTATGCATTGCACAAACTTCTCCACAATTAATGACATCCAGCTTGCACACAGAACTGAAGATGAGAAGGAGGAATCCAAACAAAGATGATCATGACTGCCTCAGCGCGTACTGAAAAAATGAAGATATGCAATGTGTGGTGAGGTACAACGTGGAAGAGTTCTGTTTGCTTGTTTTCAATATAACAACAGTTCCAAAGTTCTCGTAGTCAGTGGAAGCCTCCCCATTGATTACAGCGCAATTTGGAAAATGAAGATTAGGAAAAAACAGTGCACCCATGAAATTTGCTAGAAGATCCTGAAATAAGAGATGCTGCAGGCCCAAGGCAGTATAAAGACGTGATGTAAAGGGACATAGGAAGATCTGAAATCTGAACAAGGATGACACTTGTCCAGGTTAACAACATTCATTAAATAGGGGGGAAATAATTTGCAGTTATTTGAAAAATGGGACTTATAGCAATGTTGAAAGACATAAGAGCAGACAGTAAATTTGACAAGTGTTTGTGATCTGATACAACAGCAAAAAAACCCTCCAAACACAACTCATATGTGTGCACTGAAGCACCACGGTGCAAAGAATCTCTTGAGAATCTGGAGTGATTTTATCTGAAAAATAGTATTCAATTATAAGCTTATTACAAAGTGGAAGATCTTCAGTGAAGAAAAAATATCTTTAGGGCTGGAGAGATCAATGGATGAGAAAGATTACAAAAGCTAAACGCATACACAGCCATTACAGTAGCTGTGAAGGGCAGCATGGGAATATTCAAATGTTATGAACAGCGTGTTTAAATGTTATCAGCACTAAGGAGGGGGAACGATTTAGTTTGGTTTAGAAAACTAAGAGAAGAAAAGCCTATGCTGAACCTTCAAAATACACATGGCTAGCTTGACAACCTCTACAGAACAAATTCTTCTGCTTTAAACCTTATCCTGACAAGAATTTTATGCTTGTGCTGTCCACAGTTTGTGTTGTGACTGATTCTACCCAGTCAATGGCCTGAATGTGCTGCATGGATTTTGCTTCTTTTGCAGGATTGAGGCCAAAACCTGGCTTTTGGTGCCCCAATATCCCCCACTGACTGATTTCTTCAGAAATGCTATAGTGGGTGATCATTACTGGCTTCACGATCAGTCTGGGCTATACAGCAATATGGGTCCTCCTTGCACAGCACAGAAGCAGTTTTATCCATGGCCATAAGGACCCTGGAAATTGCTGAGAAGGCGTAAGACTGATGTACTTCCTTGTCTACATTATTTCCCTCTCCTGATATTCAGGATGACAGTTAAAGCGGAAACCTCCTTTCCACCCATTCACCTAGAAAGAGGTTCATAATAACATAGCTGTTATTTTATGGAGAAATACAAAATGAAAATGGATATCTTCTGGCACACAGTAAACACCTCTACCACATATTAAAGATATTTAAGGAAAAGAACTTGCAACCTACAGGCTTCTTTACCATGACTTCCCTGAGAGACCATAAAGCACACCACCACTGCACCAACTCCTCTACAAAAGCTTTTTGGTGCATTGCTACTAACAACGTTAACATGACACAAATGACGGAGGTGAACCTTGGAAGCACTGAAAGGGAGAATGGATCAGAAGCCATACATGTTGGGAATATTCAGACACCCTTGCATTTTAGTGTTGACTGTATCTACTTATAAAGGGGTGAATCACAGGCAAAATCTGTGTTCACATCACACTTCATGGGTCTGGAAACAGCATATCTTGGTTTCGTCTCGCTGAAGTGGTCCACCAGATACAGAACTGGGAAAGGCAAAGTGACTCAGCCTGGTAAAGAGAAGTCACTCTCACTGGATCCAAGAGCAGCCAGGAGAAGGTAAGCCACATTGGAACAAAGAACTGATATCACTGCACTAATATATCTCCCAAGGCGTATGATACCTAATACCCTCTCTGTTCAGCATTTGTGCAGGCTTTCTGGTGGTTTTTTTTTATGACAGGTTTGCTCCTCTGATGCTTTTTATTCCTGAAATAAATAGTGCTGTGCTCAGCAAAAGCTGTCTGGCCACTGGGCACCTCTGTTGATGTTTTATGGAGAGAACAGAATTGCAGGTGTCTAACAAAACTCAACTTGCTGAGACAATCACAGCTAGCCACGGCCACTGTCCCCAGCTGGCAAGAGACCCAACTACAAGATGACCTACCGAGGAGAAGCCCTAAGACCAGAGCGAGGTTCTCTTCCAAAGGTCATAAAAAGACTGGGAAGATGGATAACCCCAGGACACAAGAAATCCAAACGTCAACAAAATTCACTCTAAACAGGCACATTGTGAAGTTTTGTTTTACAGATGGCACAAAAAGGAAGCCTACAGAGGGTGGAAGCAAGGACAGGTAGCCTGGGAGGAATACAGAGAAATTGTCTGAGCAGCCAGGGATCAGGTGAAGAAAGCCAAAGCCCTGAATTAAATCTGGCCAGGGATGTCAAGGGCAACAAGAAAAGCTTCTATGGGTACATTGGTGATAAAAGGAAGACTAGGGAAAATGCGGGCCCTCTCTGGAAGGAAACAGGAGAACTGGTTACCCAGGACATGGAGAAGGCTGAGGTACTCAACTTTTTTCCTCAGACTTCATCAGCAAAAGCTCCAGCCACACCATCCAAGACACAGAAGGCAAAGGCAGAGGCTGGGAGAATGAAGAACCACCCACTGTAGGAGAAGAACAGGTTCAAGACCATCTAAGGAACCTGAAAGTGCACAAGCCCACAGGACCTGATGAGATGCATCCACAGGTCCTGAGGGAACTGGCAGATAAGGTGGCTAAGCCACTATCCATCATATTTGAGAAGTCATGGCAGTCCAGGGAAGTTCCCACTGACTGGAAAAAGGGAAACATAACACCCATTTTTAAAAAAGGGAAAAAAGGAAGACCCAGGAAACTACAAGCCGGTCAGTCTCACCTATGTGCCCAGCAAGACACAGAGCAGATCCTCCTGGAAACTATGCTAGGGCACATGGAAAATAAGGAGATGATTGGTGATAGCCAATATGGCTTCAGTAAGGGCAAACTGTGCCTGACAAACTTGGTGGCCTTCTACAATGGGGTTTACAGCATTTATGGGTAAGGGAAGAGCAATGGACATCATCCACCCGGACTTGTGCAAAGCATTTGACACTGTCCTGCACAACATCCTTTTCTCTAGACTGGAGAGATGTGGATTTGACAGATGGACCATCACACTCAGAGTTGCAGTCAATGGCTCGATGTCCAAATGGAGACCAGTGACAAGTGGTGTTCCTCTGGGGTCTGGATTGGGACCAGCACTGTTTAACATCTTTGTGAGCAACACAGACAGTGGGATTGAGTGCACCCTCAGCAAGTTTGTTGACAACACCATGCTGTGTGGTGCAGTCGACACGCTGGAGGGAAGGAATGTCACCCAGAGGGATCCTGACAGGCTTGAGAGGTGGGCCCGTGTGAACCTCATGAAGTTCAACAAGGACAAGTGCAAGGTCCTGCACATGGGTTGGGGCAAAACCCAAGCACAAATACAGGCTGGACAGAGAACAAATTGAGAGCAGCCCTGAGAAGGACTTGGGGGTGTTTGTTGACAAGAAGCTCAGCATGACCCAGCAATGTGCATTTGCAGTCCAGAAAGCCAACCATACCCTGGGCTGCATCAAAAGAAGCATGACCAGCAGGTCAAGGGAGGCGGTTCTGCCCCTCTAGTCTGCTCTCATGAGACCCCACCTCAAGTACTGTGTTCAGCTCTGGGGCTGCCAACATAAGGACATGGACCTGTTGGAGCAAGTCCAAAGGAGGGCCACAAAGATGATCAGGGGGCTGGAGCACCTCTCCTGTGAAGACAGGCTGAGAGAGTTGGGGTTGTTCAGCCTGGAGGAGAGAAGGCTCTGGGGAGACCTTATAGCAGCCTTCCAGTACCTAAAAGGGGCCTACAGGAAAGATGGGGAGGGACTCTTTATCAGGGAGTGTAGTGATAGGACAAAGGGGTAATGGTTTTAAATTGAAAGAAGGTAGATTTAGATTAGATATGAGGAAGAAGTTCTTCGCTATGAGGGTGGTGAGGCACTGGAACAGCTTGCTCAGAGAGGTTGTGGATGCCCCATCCCTGGAAGTGTTCAAGGCCAGGTTGGATGGGGCTTTGAGCAACCTGATCTAGTGGAAGGTGTCCCTGCCCATGGCAGGGGGGTTGGAACTAGATGATCTTTATGGTCCCTTCCAACCCAAACCATTCTATGATTCTATGATATCTGAAGCACAGAGGTGGACCAACCATCCAAATGCACAAAGAGAGCCAAAATCAGGGATTAGAGCTGTAATGCACGGACCCATAACTCCTAGCCTTATATGCGCATTACTGTTTCTAAGATTTTCCATCTCTGCTGGCAGCCTGTGACACTTTCTGCTTGTGCGCATCAGATGTTTGGTAAAATAGCTGTACAAACAAGTTCTGATCCAAGTCTGATGGCAGGAAAAACGTAGATCTTTCCACTTGCCTCAGTGGGCAACACTGCAACATAAGGCCTTCTAAGCTAAAATCAACCTGGAACGTGTTAAACAAATGTTTAAATGTCTCTTAACCAATAGCTTTACAAATTAGATTCGTCAGTGAATATGGTGAATTGCCTTTTGGGGAGAGAAATAACATCAAAGGCTGAAACAGAGGAGGAAAACATGCTGGTTTAAAGCTAAACTTCAGTCACTAATTAGGTCAAGACATTCCTACTTACATAAATTTGAGAGGAACTGCTCTGTTAAAAGCTAAATATGGACAGGAAATTGGACTGTACAAGATTCATGTATGAAGAAACTTTTAATAAAGAGCCT
The DNA here is from genome assembly GCF_929443795.1 of Astur gentilis. Taxonomy (NCBI): domain Eukaryota; kingdom Metazoa; phylum Chordata; class Aves; order Accipitriformes; family Accipitridae; genus Astur; species Astur gentilis. The sequence continues at coordinate 5,419,590 of NC_064893.1, read as the reverse complement.
TTAATAATGTTTTGCTTTCCCTTAAGAAAATGCTGAAAGAAAAAAGCCTGCTGCATATGGGTAAGAAGAGTATAATATTAGCCCTGATAAATTCCCAACATCATTGTGCACAGACACCAGAGCAAACAATTCTTTCAAAAGTCTGGTTTAAACATTTCTCATTAGCTACTCTACATCAGATACGGAGATGATGTCAGAAGTGAAATCTAGCAGCAGCTAAAGTGCTACTGCAGCAATTATAAGATAGCTCTTTATCTACAGGCAGCTGCCAGCAGTCCATATTAATTTATCTAAGAGGCTTCATACTCTAACAAATAGTAATAGTAGATAACAAAGGAGGAGAAAACCTTGAGATAAATAACTGCAAATATTCCATCTGTCTCACAGTAGCCACTAAATGAGAGTTCTTTTTAAAAAAATATACAAACATGCCATCTTCATTATTCATAACTTTGTTCTGGTTTCACTTTTTTTTCCCCCAGTGTGCATCTTCTTTACACATAGCTTTTCTGCAAAGAAAACTCAAATTTCAGAGATTTTTTAAACAGCAACAGAGCTGTGTTATGTTTTAATTTATCAGAGAACTCTTTCTGAGTGTTTACATGTATTTTTGATTGTGGATGTGTTTCTGAAAGACTGCTGATATTCATAATACTATAGTTCTCTTGAGGGAAGGCAAATGCACATCTCAGGTGAGTTGTCAGAGAATTTACAAGTTCCTCTTCATAGCTCAGAGCTGATATATAGTATATACAAGGGGAAGTTAGAACATCTCTAGTGTTCAAGCTTAGCAGGAATGAAATGTAATTCCTACTCCTGAAAGCGCAATATTGTCTTAAACACCCAGAAAGGCTTGTTCTTCCAATTCCCATATTTTTTGTCAACTTACCACAGCTAGTCTTAAAATGCACTGAAGTAATAAGGTCTATATTTTAACAGAGTCAACATTTACTATTCTCCCTTCAACTATGGATTTTTTCTATAGCCCTTCATCAAAATCACGTAGGTGTGTATGGATGTTTTCATGCAGCTTTTTTGCCATAAGATACAACCACCATTTTTTACACTGTTTTACAAGAGATTTGACTGGCTGCCTAGTCCATTTCCTGAGACCAGGAGCGAAAGTTAACTCTAATAACCAATTCTAAACCCAGCTTTTACCTGCTTCTACAAAGACTGTTTCCCAGTTGGCCACCCTTAAGAATGTGCACCTAGATGGAAGAGGAGAAAAACAGATACCTTGTGATAAAAGCAGCTGTGGCTCTTTCATATGAGGAGCAAGCAGCCAGAATTTCCATACAGGGAGGACTCCCTTAACTCTTCTTTCAGGCCACTTTAACCTTTGAATAGCATCCCAAAATGCCCTATGCTATCAAAACATATGAGGTACACTATTTTTGCTCTTTTTCTTTTGGAAGCCTTTTATATCATCTGTATTTCTTCAGACTTGGAACATCTTTGTTCTGAAGCCTACAGTTTATTAGGTATCATCAAAATTTTAGTGATGGCAGTGGTGGTGAGAACAGACTAAGTTTTATGCATTTCAAAACCAACACTCGTATTTTGAGATATTTCCTAGAATACTACAATGCCAATGATTAAACTCCTCAAAGGTGAGAACTGCTTTCTGCTCTGCTTTTGTATAGTCCCTTCCTGGGATACCCAGGAGCTCCCACAAGACAAACAACAAATACCAAGTCTAATGATCCCACACCGAGTTTTAAACAAAATCCACAACACACCACCTGATACCCCAAGGATGCAAACAATTTCTCATTGTTCTCATGACTCACCACAATATGAAATATTGCTACATTCAAACCTTCAGCTCAAATTTCACCAACCCAAACAATCACAAAAAGGATTGGGCTGTATCCACAAGCTGGCTTTGAAACAAACACTAGAATGACCAGCAGCAATGCAACAGTTAACACTGTTGCCATGCAAGTGGTAATAACAGGCTTCAACGCTAATCCTCTATTGAGCGACTCAGAAAAGCTCATAGTTTCTTTGGTTCTCTTGTGCCAGTCTGGCTGCTAATTCAAAATGTAGTCATGTATCAGTTTACATTGTGAAGGTCATACCCACAAGGCCAGGAGCATTCCCTCTTTAAACAGGAGTGCAGGCTCATAAAATCTGTGCAAACATACACACAAATCTAAGCCATTAGGGATGTCTGGATCTCCCACCCCTACAGATTGGTCACAAACATCAAATACATGATGCATCAACGTTTTATTTCAGGTCAGAAGCATGCTTTTGTAATGACCCTTCCAGTTGTCCCCACTTTGTCACCACCAGACTGTGTGATGATCTTCGGGCACGCTCAATTCTCTCCTGATGAAGCTAAACTGAAAGATGCACCACAGTGACTCAAGGGCATTCAGTCTGCCAGACTGAGAGTGTTCTAAAGCCAAGCCCCCAAAATGCATTCAGCAGATGTTTCCTTCTGCAGACCCATTCCTACTGGTTCCCCCTACTTTGTTAATGTGGATACAGCCATAGTGCCAGTTACCTTCATAGATTCCATGTGTTTTGCATGTCAAACTAACACCAAAACCCAAGTGATCTTCACAGTCTCCCATGTTTTATCTTTAAGGGAACCAAACCACCAAAGCTCACATTACATTAGGTTTTGGTAGGGAAGGAGTGGGAAGAGCAAAAAGGAACGAGGGGTGCTGCTTCCTGCTATTTCCTCAGTTATTTAGACTGGGAACCTGAGAGGCTGGAGACAAAACACCTTCAAAGACAGCAAGGGTCAACTGTTGGTTTCTTGGGGACTGGACAGAGTATTCATTTTTCATTTGGCAGCAGTGTTCCTTGGAACGAGACATTGACTATTGCCATTAACACCAGGCATTCAGCCAGCAGGGGCAAGGATACACTTCACAATTTGCACTTCTAATTTACTGGGGTGTCTGGAGCAACATCCTGTTTGATATGGTAAATTAAGCAGAAGTAGCAGGGTGGATTTTTCTTCTGCCCAGTTAAACCTCTATGTATTCAGGTTACGTATCAAAAAAAACTTAGGGTGTGTCTTCACAGCCCTTAATACAGTGTCTGAGCTATGAAAGCTGGCTGAACGTGTTCATTCAATGTGAAACAGCTCTGTGCACTTTCTGTTGACTCCACAGACCACCAGAAGGTACACTTCTCCTCTTTTTACTGAAGCAATACAGTCCTTCATGAGGTGCCTGCGTTACTGCAGAATAGGCTCAGAGTATTTCTTAGTGCCTAGTACTGGGAGCTGCTGTGTCTTCTCAGCCGTTCCAGTAAAACACTCAACTGCAAGCTTAAGTGTAAACACAAGTAATTCTGTTAAGGCCAACGAACCAGACTGTTCTTAGAGTATCTGCTTTAAATCTAGTCTCTGCTTTTTTCCTAAAAGATTTTAAATTTCAGAAGCCTACTTTTATTTTCAAAGCAGGGTATTTTATGAGGTTACTCATGGGAACAAGTACTGCAGCTTGGCTTACTGTAACCTTCACTCCTCTCCCTCCACGTCCTAAAGAGCGACCCTCCTGTCACTGACCCTCATACCCTGAACTCATTCTCCAGCACCTAACACTGTGCCACCATGGTTCCTCTATACGCTCAGACCTCCCATCCAGTACCTTCTCACATCACCTACGTCACCAACATCTGTGTTCCAAACATCCTCAGCACGTGACGCCAAGCCTTACAGTTTTATCCACTAAAGCACTTAAGTAACACCGTGATAGCTCCCTACGATGCCCCCCCATGATTGCTCCAAAAGCCCAACTCACAACATCACATGCTTTAACTAGTTTTGGTTCGCTATCTGGGCAAGATGAAACAGTGCTATTGGAACTAAAATACCTGCTTAGTGCTAGGCACACTTATACAAACAGATAAGGGCTGCGTTTTACCAACATTTCCCTTTGTTGGGTCATCAATTTGAGTCTGTCATCTTTATCAAGTCACAGGTTTTCAGGAAACATTCAAGAACTTCACATTTTTAAGACCCCTAATCCATAAATGAATGTGTCTGAAACTGATCCGCCATGTTCAAAACTTACTAGTGAGCCAAGAGTTAACACAGACTTCAGTCTAGGCAGTAGGACTATTTCCATAGGAAAAAAAAAAAACAGGTTAAAAAAATGCTAATTTTATACTGAAGTGAAACAATCAGGTAAAAGTGGATTGAAACCATTTCTTAATACTCTTATGTGGGGCTGGATTTACTAGATGTAGATGCCAAAAATATGCTAATGTACATGGCTGAATACAGCTTCCAAGACACCAGAAAAAAAAGAAAAACTTTCTGGGACAACTCCAGACTGCCTCAGTCTATAATTATTGCTCATATCAAAATATCCTTTGGCTATACAGAAAAAGGCATTCTGTTCCACAAGGTTTTTAAATGATTCATATTCTTGACTTGTAAAACCTCTCAACTGTCACAGATTACTCATGGACTCACAAGAGGAAACCCTGAAAATATTATGCTGTCTTTATACAGGAGGTATTTTCCCCAAATCCAAATGGCTTTAAAATGAAAATATCTTGAAATTTCAAGAAACCATCAGAAAGCCTTCTCATATCTCTGCTGAAGAAAAAGTGAGTGCCAGGACTGCAACCAGCAATTGAGGAGCAGAAAAAAATCTTATAATATGTAAACCCACTTAAAGACTATACTCAACAGAGCTGTATCAGCTCATTATTACCATTAGCCCATATTACCCTAATGCTTACAACTAAAAAAAGGCAGCAAGAAACCCAAAGGGGAAGGAGTAAGGGGGACTTACCTATGAGATACATGCCGATCCAGTCCCCTGCATCCACTTCCTCCTTTATATCCCAGTATATCACTAGGTCCTGTGAATGCCCGATGGAGTAGTAGGAGCTGCTGACCATCAGGGTAGACCGGCTGTCTGAAGTGACAAGGTCCGTGTCACTGGTAGACCTAGGAATGGTGACCGTCTCATGGGAATTGTTCCTGATGTCCATGTTATGGAACTGGTCAGGGTTATAGCTGTATCTGAGAGGCTCTTTGCACCGGCGCCGATTTTGTGAGTTCCTAGATGGAGACGCCATGGCTGCCAGGCCCAGGAACCTGTTTTGGTACAGATTCTGCAAGGAAAAAAAGAAAGGATAGCATTTACAATATTATTCATTTTTCAGTGATGTCAAAGCTCAAGAAAAGTAGTATATTGGAATGAGAAAGTAGCAGATCTTTTTCCATTTGGCACTGCAAAAAAAGAGGCATGAAAAGGTGTAGCAGGAAACAAAGTGCTAACTCAACTCCTACTCTGTAATTCTTAGCATGAAAACAAGTTTAAGGGCAAGCCTTGCATCACCAATCTCAGCCACAACTGGCAGCATGTGAGGAAATTAATAATAGCTGGCTTCCCCCACATTAATGTGTGCATCCAGACACAAACATCATGACTATCAAACTGCTAGAGAGCCATTCTCTTTTAACATCAGGAGATAGTCTTCCCACTTGTGACACACAAAGTCTTCTTCCCAGTAATTCTTGTTACATTTCCAGAGAAATCTTTCTTGAAGCGCAGTCACCCCAGACACCATATCCCATCTGCAGAGACTGGTTCGCAATGAGTAAGAGCTTTTCCTCCCTGATGGAGATCTGAACAGTGAGAGCCATGAAGGTGGAGTTATTCCCATTACCAAAATAGAACTATCTTCACTGAAGTGTAAATACAAACTAAGTGTTGCAGTGTCTCTCAGTACAGTTGATAGCTTCCAATGCCCTGCTCCATTTTTTGCAGTAGACTGAGAGATACTATGCACACCTGCTCTGGTAGGAATTTGGGAATGCACCGGACAATTAATAGGAATTGAGACTACTGCAGAGTAGTCATTGTCCTAGCAGTTGAAAAAATATTTAAACTCCAACCTACCCTCCTTCCTCAAGGCAAGCTGAGTGACTTGTACAAAACGTGTCACATTTGTTACATGAGTTAAAAGCTCTTTTGAGTTGGCAGATGGAGAATGCTTAAGTTATGACTGGCTTAAATTTTGATGTGAAGACATGCTCTGATACTGATCAAAATTCTGGTTATTCCTTACTTCTGTGCTGTTTGTTTTTTCCATTTTCCTTCCCAGCTTTCCCTCTTCCCTCCTTGCAGCTCTGCTATTTCAATCACTCAGCTCTTCATTATTCATTAGCCTTCCATTATCCGTCTGTTGCCAGCCATGCTGTCAAGTCCCTTAGATACAAAACCAGACAGCTTTCCAGTATGCTATGAAATGCTTTTCACATGATCAGAAGTCAAATCATCCTTCTGAACTCAAACAAATTAAGCAGAAGAAAAATCATAGCTCCTCTGTCCAGCCAAGCAGTTACCCAACCCTGGCTTTTTTAAGGTTATGGTAGCACAGAATAACACTAAGTCCTGAAAAAAAATATCTTTTGTTTATTAATTATGCCACAAAAAATTGGTATTAAGAGACCTATTATTGTGTCTTAGGATTCTGTTGCACAAGAACTGTACAGAGAATAAAAAATTCAACTGGCATGTTTGTACCTCTAGAATATCCTGTCACTTTGCAGACACTGCCCTATAACGCTTACATTCCGTTGACCCAAATCCTTGCACACTGCATTAAACAGCGTTTATAAGCAAACAATAGCTCCAGCAGGAATGCCACACCTTATTGTAAGTGCTGGCAAGACTGAACCAATATGCAAAAGGCTACATTAGAGATACGGAAATAGAAGGAGGAAGGAAGCATGTGGGGGAATGAAGTACATGATGTTACATTTGCTATGCATCTAATTGCATCTTTGCTGCTTCTTTTCCAACAGTTACAATTATTCACTGTTTGAACAGAGAGTTGACTTCATCGTATAAAGACCGATATTCCCTGTAAACAGAAAATGCATCTTTTTTAATGTCCTGGGTTCAGCTGGGATAGAGTTAATTTTTACAGGAACCTGGGAGGTGGGGGCATAGCCAGGGCAGCTGACCTGGACTAGCCAAGGAGCTATTCCATACCATGTGCCATCATGCTCAGTATATAGATGGGGAGCGGGCTGGGGGGTGGTCTCGGTTTTCGGTGGGGGAAGTGGCGGAGTGTCGGGTCCCAGGTGGTGAGCAGTTGCACTGTGCATCACTCTTTTTGTATACTTTTTCATTAGTGCTGTTGTTGTAATCTCTTTGTGTTGTCCTAGTAAACTGCCTTTATCTCAACCCTCGAGGTTCCAGTTTCTTTTTCTTTTCCTCTCCTCCGTCTCCTCCCCATCCCACCGGAGCGGGGAGGAGGAGTGAGCGAGCGGCTGCGTGGTCCTTTGTTACCGGCCGGGCTGAAACCACGACAGTCCTTTTTTGGCACCCAACGTGGGGCAGAAGGGTTGAGATAACGACAGATCTGGCCAGAGCGTGTTGAAACAAATTTGCCAAACGCATTTCTTAGATAAATAGATGTTAGTCACAATGTTGATTCATTTGTTTACATGGTGGCGTTTTGTAAGCTCTTATATGCTCTATGTATTGCCTGTAGTTGCATATCTCATCTCTGGGAGAGTGATTGGGATTATCATTTTGCTGTACTGGGCAATGTCGACTTATGAAATGATTACATCACTGGTCATGAGGTTAAGCTGGTATCTGTATGGGGCAGTGATAACATTTCCACACTTTGGGCACCTTCTGTCGGATTTTATTGGTAATTACACCCAATCCATGGGGAAATTAGGGGGGGATACCTCCCCCTGTCCGTTCACCTCCCTTTTCTCCTTCTGACTAATTACAACAGCTTTTGAGAATTTTGAATATCCTTGGGATGCGCAAGCCAGTGTGCTGTTAGTGCTATGCCTCCTGAATATGTTTCAGGTCTTCTTTAGGGCTACAAAAAGGCTCTTTAAGAGTACCACTCAGAGATCTCCCCCAAAGCTGGATACTCATGGGTGGCATGGCATGTGGGAGGATATGGGCAAGTATCTAGAGAACTTCTCACCGCCAGTGACTTGGAAGTTCACTCCCGAACAACTACAGAACCCTCATGAAGTGATAGAATATTTGAAAGAAAAATGCTGTGGCTATCCCAGAGACACACAACTCACTACATTGTGCTGGGCCCTGGCCAGTATCTACCAAACACTGCTTGATACTAGGCAGCACCCTCAGGGAAAAAAGATGGAAAACAGAACAACAGGCACCATGGCTACCCCAACCCCGACAACAGACACCGTGGCTGCCCCTACCCCGACAACAAGCACCGTGGCTGCCCCTACCCCGGTGACAGACACTTCAGCTAAACCAGAGAACCAGCCTGTGCCAGTATCAGTCGCCCCTGTACAGAAAAAGAAACACACAAAGAAATCAGTTCGCTTAGTGAGAGATGAAGATGAACCAGGGTCATCGTGAGAACAGGAGGTAGAGGCAGAACCTGAAATAATTACCCGATCTCTATCCATGAGTGAGTTGCGTGACATGCGAAAAGATTTTAGCCACCACCCAGGTGAGCACATTGTTACCTGGCTGCTCCGATACTGGGATAGCGGGGCTAGTAGTGTGGAATTAGAGGGTAAGGAAGCCAAGCAGTTGGGATCTCTGTCTAGGGAAGGGGGCATCGACAAGGCGATTGGGAGAAAAACACAAGTCCTCAGCCTCTGGAGGCGACTTCTGTTAGGTGTAAAGGAAAGATACCCCTTCAGGGATGAAGTTACATGTCACCAAGGCAAGTGGACCACCATGGAGAGAGGTATCCAGTACCTGAGAGAATTAGCTGTGCTGGAGGTGATTTACAATGATCCAGAAAATGCGCAGTCACCCACAGATCCAGATGAAGTCCAATGCACACAACCCATGTGGCGGAAGTTTCTAAGAAGTGCACCACCAACCTATGCCAACTCATTGGCAGCAATGTCCTGGAGAGAAGGCTATGGACAAACGGTGGATGAATTGGCTGTCCAACTCTGGCAATACGAAGGAAGTCTCTCTTCCTCCCTACGGGCCTGTGTCTCAGCTGTAGAGGAGTTGTCCCGAGAGTTCCAGCAATTCAAAGTGGATCTGTCCTCCTCCTCACCTGTACAGGCCCGCATCGCAGTTATTGGGAGTAAGCGTTCCTCTGCCCAAGAGAGAGGAGAGAGAAAGTACACTCGACGGGCTAACCTGTGGTTTTACCTGCATGACCATGGAGAGGACATGAGAAAGTGGGATGGAAAACCTACCTCAGTCTTGGATGCACGGGTACAGGAGTTGCAAGAAAAAGCAACCAGAAAAGAGAATTCTTCTTGGAAAACTGCTGCTCCAGTTTCCCGTGAGCAGTCCCCCAGACGCAGTAGATGGGCTGATCTCATTTCTGATCCCCTTGAAGGGACTTCTGATTCACGTGTGCAGAAAGTGAGTAACGGATATTCTAACCAGGATTAGAGGGGCCCTGCCTCCAGCCAGGTGGAGGAGAGGGACAACCGAGTCTACTGGACAGTGTGGATTCGATGGCCTGGCACATCAGACCCACAGGAATATAAGGCTCTAGTGGACACTGGTGCACAATGTACCCTAATGCCATCAAGTTATAAAGGGGCAGAACCCATCTGTATCTCTGGTGTGACAGGGGGATCCCAAGAGCTAACCGTATTGGAAGCTGAAATGAGTCTAACCGGGAATGAGTGGCATAAGCACCCCATTGCGACTGGCCCAGAGGCCCCGTGCATCCTTGGTATAGATTATCTCAGGAGGGGGTATTTCAAGGACCCAAAGGGGTACCGGTGAGCCTTTGGTGTAGCTGCATTGGAGACAGAGGAGACTGAACAGCTGTCTACCCTGCCGGGTCTCTCCCAAGACCCTTCAGTTGTGGGGTTGCTGAAGGTTGAAGAACAACAGGTGCCAATTGCTACCACGACGGTGCACTGGCGACAATATCGCACCAACCGAGACTCCCTGATCCCCATCCATAAGCTGATTTGCCAATTGGAGAGCCAAAGAGTGATCAGCAAGACTCACTCACCCTTTAATAGTCCCATATGGCCTGTGCAGAAATCTAATGGGGAATGGCGACTAACAGTAGATTATCGTGGGCTGAATGAAGTCACGCCACCGCTGAGCGCTGCTGTGCCAGATATGTTAGAGCTTCAATATGAACTGGAATCAAAGGCAGCTAAGTGGTATGCCACAATTGACATTGCTAATGCATTTTTCTCCATTCCTTTCGCAGCGGAGTGCAGGCCTCAGTTTGCTTTCACTTGGAGGGGCGTCCAGTACACCTGGAATCGACTGCCCCAGGGGTGGAAACACAGCCCCACCATTTGTCATGGACTGATCCAGGCTGCACTAGAAAAAGGTGAAGCTCCAGAGCACCTGCAATATATTGATGACATCATCATAGGGGGCAACACGGCAGAAGAAGTTTTTGAGAAAGGGAAGAAAATAACCCAAATCCTTTTGAAGGCTGGTTTTGCCATAAAAGAAAGTAAGGTCAAGGGACCTGCGCAGGAGATCCAGTTCTTAGGAGTAAAATGGCAAGATGGGCGTCGTCAGATCCCTGTGGACGTCACCAACAAAATAGCAGCTATGTCCTCACCGACTAATAAAAAGGAAACACAGGCTTTCTTAGGTGTTGTGGGGTTTTGGAGAATGCATATTCCAAATTACAGTCAAATTGTAAGCCCTCTCTACCAAGTTACTCGGAAGAAGAACGATTTTAAATGGGGGCCTAAGCAATGACAAGCCTTTGAACAGATTAAGCAGGAGATTGTTCATGCAGTAGCTCTTGGGCCAGTCCGGACAGGACAAGATATTAAAAATATGCTCTACACTGCAGCTGGGGAGAATGGCCCTACCTGGAGCCTTTGGCAGAAAGCACCTGGGGAGACCCATGGCCGACCTCTGGGGTTTTGGAGTCGGGGATATCGAGGATCCAAGGCTCGCTATACTCCAACTGAAAAAGAGATCTTGGCAGCATATGAAGGAGTTCGAGCCGCCTCAGAAGTGGTTGGTACTGAAACACAGCTCTTCTTAGCACCCCGACTGCCAGTGCTGGGCTGGATGTTCAAAGGGAAAGTTTCCTCTACGCATCACGCGACTGACGCCACGTGGAGTAAGTGGATCGCACTGATCACACAGCGAGCTCGCATAGGAAACCCCAGTCGCCCAGGAATGTTAGAAGTGATCATGGACTGGCCAGAAGGCAAAGATTTTGGAATGTCGCCAGAGGAAAAGGTGACACAGGCTGAAGAAGCACCGCTGTATAATAAACTGCCAGAAAATGAGAGGCAATATGCCCTGTTCACTGATGGGTCCTGTCGCATTGTGGGAAAACATCGAAGGTGGAAGGCTGCTGTATGGAGTCCTACACGACTAGTCGCAGAAACTGCTGAAGGAGAAGGTGAATCGAGTCAGTTTGCAGAGGTGAAAGCCATCCAGCTAGCGTTAGACATTGCTGAAAGAGAAAAGTGGCCAGTGCTCTATCTCTATACTGACTCATGGATGGTGGCAAATGCCCTGTGGGGGTGGCTACAGCAATGGAAGAAGGGCAATTGGCAGCGCAGAGGTAAACCCATCTGGGCTGCCGCACTGTGGCAAGATATCGCTGTTTGGATAGAGAAGCTAGTGGTAAAAGTACGTCACGTAGATGCTCATGTACCCAAGAGTCGAACCACTGAAGAACATCAAAACAACCAGCAGGCGGATCAGGCCACCAAGACTGAGGTGTCTCAGGTGGACCTGGACTGGCAACGTAGGGGTGAGCTATTTATGGCTCAGTGGGCCCACGACACCTCAGACCATCAGGGAAGAGATGCAACATATAGATGGGCTCGAGATCGAGGGGTGGACTTGACCATGGACACTATCGCACAGGTCATCCATGAATGTGAAACGTGCTGCAATTAAGCAAGCCAAGCGGCAAAACTCCCTGTCGCATGGAGGGCGATGGCTGAAATATAAACAGTGGGAGGCCTGGCAGATTGACTATATCGCACTCCCACGAACACACCAAGGCAAGTGCCATGTGCTTACAATGGTGGAAGCAACCACTGGATGGCTGGAAACATACCCTGTGTCCCATGCCACTGCCCAGAACACTATCCTGGGCCTTGAAGAGAAAATTTTATGGCAACACGGCACCCCAGAAAGAATCGAGTCGGACAACGGGACTCACTTCCGAAACAACCTCGTAGACACCTGGGCCAAAGAACATGGCATTGAGTGGGTGTATCACATCCCTTATCACGCACCGGCCTCCGGAAAAATTGAACAATACAATGGACTGCTGAAAACTACATTGAGAGCGATGGGGGGTGGAACTTTCAAGCATTGGGATACACATTTAACAAAAGCCACCTGGTTAGTTAATACTAGAGGATCCGCCAATTGGGCTGGCCCCGCCCAACCAAGAGTTCCACATACTGTAGAAGGGGATAAAGTCCCTGTAGTGCGCATGAGGAGTATGTTAGGAAAGACAGTCTGGGTTAGTCCTCCCTCAAGCAGAGGCAAACCCATTCAAGGGGTTGTTTTTGCTCAAGGACCTGGGTACACCTGGTGGGTGATGCAGAAGGATGGGGAGGTTCGATGTGTACCTCAGGGAGATTTGATTTTGGGAGAGAATAGCCAGTGAATTGGGCTGTATGATATTTAACTGCTAAATAACCTGCCAATGCATGTCATTGTATCTACAGTGTCTATATGCCATATCAAGGGTATTATTGTGAGAATCATCCAAATGACTACAGGATGGACTTTTGAAACTGAACCAAGTACAACAGCGACAGAACTTGAACTGGCACCCAGCAATTTCCTCAAGATCAACATCTTCGACCTGCAGACCAAGGGCATGAGTTGCACCAAGTGTACTAGCCACAAGTTCCAAAGGCAGCGTACAACAACCCAACATCTCATGCCATCTCTCTTATCCTGAAGAACTGTTACAACAGATAGAGCCCCAAAATCGATGGACACATTAGAGGGATAGCCCATAGGTTAAAAGAACACCATGTGTGTGTGTGTGCGAGGTCGGGGGTTGGAGTCCATATACTTATATATAAGACAAGAAAAGTAGTAGTAGTTGATTGGGAAAAAATGTAAGATCTGGGCATGATGTAGATGGTATAGAATAAGGGGTGGATAATGTCCTGGGTTCAGCTGGGATAGAGTTAATTTTTACAGGAACCTGGGAGGTGGGGGCATAGCCGAGGCAGCTGACCTGGACTAGCCAAGGAGCTATTCCATACCATGGGACATCATGCTCAGTATATAAATGGGGAGCGGGCCGGGGGGTGGTCTCTGTTTTCGGTGGGGGAAGTGGCGGAGTGTCAGTCCCGGGTGGTGAGCAGTTGCACTGTGCATCACTCTTTTTGTATACTTTTTCATTAGTGCCGTTGTTGTTGTTGTAATCTCTTTGTGTTTGTCCCAGTAAACTGCCTTTATCTCAACCCTTAAGGTTCCAGTTTCTTTTTCTTTTTCTCTCCTCCGTCTCCTCCCCATCCCACTGGAGGGGGGTGGAGGAGTGAGCGATCGGCTGCGTGGTCCTTTGTTACCGGCCGGGCTGAAACCACGACATTTAATCAAAAAACAGTGTCTCACATGCTGTGAACATTTTCTAATCTGGGAAGCACTTGTAGACATGCACAATTACCACGCTCTAGTCAGTTAATTTAAAATCGACAGGAGTTTCTGTCACTTAGCGAAGGAGGCATCTACTGTCACAACAGTACCCGAGACAACTACTGTTTGTTTTATAATGGTGAGATAGCAACACAAAGAAGTTCAAGACCACTCTTCTGGATTAGTATGTATCATTATCATGGGTTCCTTCATTCATAGCATGCTACCCAAAAGCTATTTCAGTTCAAAGGCAGACATTTTATTTCTGGTGACAAATTACTCCAGGGAGTAGTGGTTCTGCAGATACTTTCATTTTTGAATGTTAATGGATGTAGAGTATTAATTAACTGCATACTTTCAAATTAAATTAGACTTAAACATTTAATTTTTTCAGCTTCAGCATGTCTTTAAGCAGTTTTAATGAAAATAGTAAATTCATCACTATGATGTAATTCTGTAAGTTCCCATTTTCCTGTATGTTGACGCCAGTGAAACAAATGGCATAATCTGAAAGCAACCCAGAAGGCCATATTCTTCAGAAATCTGAGTCTCTCATATTTCCAGCATTGATCCTACACAAATACATTAATCTGCAAAAAAGAAAATCCCCAAACTGAAAAAATCCCAAACAATGGGACAGTAGTCACACATAATTATCTGGATTAAGTAATGGCATCAAAATACAAGTATGGCTGTATTAATAAGTAGAAAAAAGGTTAGGAAAAATAGTTACTACGCATTTTATTACCAGCTTTGCATGTTTTCCATGCAACTGTCTAAAGCATGCACACAGGCCCCAAGCCTTGGTGATAGAGTCCCAACAATAGTGAGACAGCTTCAAAAAACTGCAAAAGACATCCTCTTGATGTCCTGTGGAAGCATTCCCATCCATCATAGATACCTAGTATATATATATAAAAAAAATCTTTTTTAGGGGCTTGAGATTCATATTTATTCTCTTTATCCCTTTGCAGAGGTGTGTACACTATATACACTAAACTATACTCTCATTTCTAATGCATGGTGTAAATTATAAAGCAAGAACAACTAACAGCCAAATGTTGACCCAACAGCACAACAGATCAAGCTTGGTTGTCAACAGAAGCTAATCCCTCTTCATTCCTGGCTCAAAACAGTCACTCCATAGCTGCTTCTACAGTCAGTCTTTCCAGGGGTGTTTCCACCCATGGACTCCCTGCACCAAATGACCCCCAGGCTTCACTTCCCCCCCCACTCCCCTCACTCACTTGTATGATAGTTAGGAGTGAGGAGAGCCTTTGCTGATCAGGGCATCTATGCATGTAAGAGGAAAGATGGTTTTCTCCTCACACCTTTTAACGTTTTTGTCTTGGATTATCAGATTTTGTCCTAAAAGGACATACTTAAGTACATCATGCATCTGCTATGCTCAACATATGAGCTCAAGCTTGTCCTAAGTTGAGGGTGCCAATACTGCATTGGTGACTGATGCACTGCCTGGCTATTTCCTATGTCTGAACTTATCTAGGACAGGAGGAATGAGGTGACAAGGATGCACAATGGTTCAGTTGTATCAGCAATGTCCAGTTACTTTAGTTTTTGACACCTAAAGTAGCAAATGTCTTTCCCTTTACATTCCTCATTTAGATGTTGTGCTGGTTTTGGCTGGGATAGAGTTCAGTTTCTTCGAAGTAGCTAGTATAGGGCTATGTTCTGGATTTGTGCTGGGAACAGTGTTGATAATTCAGAGATGTTTTCATTATTGATGAGCACTACTTACACAGCGTCAAGGCCTTTTCTGCTCCTCACCCCACCCCACCAGCGAGCAGGCTGGGGGGGCACAAGGAGTTGGGAGGGGACACAGCTGGGACAGCTGACCCCAACTGATCCAAGGGGTATCCCAGACTATATGACATCATGTTCAGCAGATAAAGCTGGGGGAAGAAGATGGAAAAGGTGGACATTCGGGGTGATGGCGTTTGTCTTCCCAAGTAACCATTAACATGTGATGGAGCCCTGCTTTCCTGGAGATGGCTGAACACCTGCCTGCCCATGGGAAGTAGTGAATTAATTCATTGTTTTGCTTTGCTCATATGCACAGCTTTTGCTTTACCTATTAAACTATCTCAGCCCATGAGTTTTCTCACTTTTACTACTCTTCTGATTCTCTCCCCCATCCCACTGGGGGAGGAGTGAGCAAGCGGCTGTGTGGTGCTTAGTTGCCAGCTGGGGTTAAACCACGGCAGTCCTTTTATGGCACCAAACATGGGGCATAAAGTGTTCCGAGATAATGACAGATTTGATTGGAATGTGCTGGATTGAATTTATAGCTGCTATTGCTGTTTAGCTATTAATTGATGGGCTCCCATGCTTGCCATGGGGCTTGCTTGCCTTACTGTATTATTAGAGTCTAGTGCTCGTTAGTGGCTGCTTTTTCACTGCTTTTCACTTTTTTCACTGCTTGCTGTACCGATTATCATCTACTCTGCTGTGCCTGGGAACATTTTGATATCAGCAATGGCCATGAGCCTGGGCTGGCAGATGGCCAGGGCATCGCTGCTGTTTCTGGGCTGCTGTACTGGACAGGCTGGAACTACAGTGTGAACTTGAGTCAAAGGGACTGTGATCTCTGGATGAGTCCATGCTGGAGCAGGACACCCCAAAGCCTCTGTGGCCATGGATAAGTCCACACCAGAGCAGGTACATCTTGAAGCATCTGTGACCATGGTTATGTCTGTGCCGCAGTAGGTATAACTCTGAAGGGATTGTGGCCCAAAGATAAGTCCACACCAGAGAAGGTACACCTTGAAGCACCAGTGGCTGTGCATGAGGTCAACCTGGAGCACCTCAAAGAATTTGGACATGGATAAGCCCACGACAAAGCAGGTACAGCCCTGGAGGGACTGCAGTCATAGGTAAGGCCATGTCAGAGCAGGTTTCCTTCTGAAGGGGCTGTGGCTGTGAGTAAGGCCACGCTGGAGCAGGTATATCTCTGAAGGCATTGTGGCCCATGGAGAAGGCCACGCTGGAGCAGGTGTATCTCTGAAGGCATTGTGGCCCATGGAGAAGGCCACGCTGGAGCAGGTATATCTCTGAAGGCATTGTGGCCCATGGAGAAGGCCACGCTGGAGCAGGTATAGCTCTGAAGGCATTGTGGCCCATGGAGAAGGCCACGCTGGAGCAGGTATATCTCTGAAGGCATTGTGGCCCATGGAGAAGGCCACGCTGGAACAGGTGCACCTCAAAGCAACTGTGGCTGTGGATAAGTCTGTGCCGCAGCAGGTATATCCCTGGAGAGACTGTGGCTCACAGATAAGGCTCCACTTGGCCCTTCTGTATACATACAACTATGGCAACAAGTGTTTAGCTATAAAATATTAGCGTGCTGAGCAAAACTAGCCAAAGGGAAATTTTTCTGCTCGCACCAGCACTCCCTCTGATTTTCACAAAGTTCTGGAAAGCTTTGTCTCTAAAGATCTACCAGCCACATAAAAGTCCTACTCAAAATGAGATTTTTGAGGTATTATCTGTGGGCAGCACTTGCCTCCTATTTATGTCACTTAGTCCATCTAATGAAAACAAACATCAGAAAAAATAGTTTAGGGTATTTTTTCCCCCCCATATAAATGCAACTGCAATCCCTAACAAGGGAAAGTAGGAAGGAATGGCCAAAAGGAAGTGACAGATGAGATCTGACTGTAAAGAAAACTGATCTCAAAAATGGACACATACAAAACCCATAAATACCAAGAAAAAATATTTTACAGATTTTCTTCCAACGTTCTCTCCCTTTCACACTCACACCTCTCTCCTTGCCCGACTGCTGTTTGGCACTGGGACAGCAGAGAGCTCTTGTCACCACTGCCTTTTCCTTCACCACCTGAGAAAACTGTACCACCTTCCTCTCTGAGACAAGAAGAATTCTCTGGTTGGAAGGCTTCACACCATTATTGCTAGCTGAATTTCACCAAAGGATTCAGAGCTGCTATGCAGCAACTTCCTCTGGAGAGCTGTAGTGCTTAATGTTAGGGATTATTTTTTTTATTTGGGATTATTTTAAATCATGCCAGAAAGGTACATGATGTTTTAGCAATACAGAGATAGATCTCAGCTAAGCATCTGCAAGGATCCAGCTCAATTCTCTGTTCAGACAATTAAGAGCTGTCTTTTAGATACGTGGACTGATACCAGCTACCTCCTATTGCTGCTTTGTCAGAGAAGATGTATTTGTGCAGGTCAGGATGGTGGTACATTGGACTTTTACTGTCCATACCAAAGACTGAAATACAACCCATCACTGGAGCATTGGCAGATGAAGAAATTAAAGGGAACAAGGTGACAATATTAGCCAGGATGACAGTGGACTCAAAGTAAGACACATGTAGTCATTCAGACGTCTGCAAGCATCATCACAACCAGAATTTCAAGGGCAAGTACCAAGAAGACAGTGAGATAGCTTTGTATGATGGGAAGCTTGGGACACAGCACATTTACCCATCTGAAAATTTAATAGGCCAGTAGTCAAGTCTGATATAGGCAAATCAGATGTGGAGTTACATCTCTTGGTTGCTCCACCAGAGATGAAGGCTCTCCTGATAAGGTTTTAGCCTTCATTTGCAAGGCTTATGTGTTTTGTAAAAGACAAGAAGGAGCCCAGGAAAAATTAAAAAAAATTAGGGTAGCCTGGTGAAAGTAATAAGTTATGACAGCAAAAGTCTTCTGACCATCTTTCAGGAAGGTTAAGATCACATGTATCAGCAAGGATATTGTATTAACAGAAATATAAGGTAGTAACAGCCTGTATGAAAGGTTTAATTGGCTGGATAAGAGACAAAATAAAAAGATTTTAAAAACTTAAGTCACAGCCCAGGTGTGAACACCCAAAACAATATCCTGATGCTGGGCCAGAAAGACGAGCAGGAAAGCAACAGTGCCAGTAGTCATCGAAAGGTGATGTGATAGGACTCTGCAAGCCAGAGCTTTGGGGCAGACCTTTAACTTGAAGGTGAGCCTACCAAAAGGGCTTTCAGTATGTAACATTGTTTTATTAGAGCATAAATTAGAATCAGGTAAGTTCTGAAAGACAGGAAACTCAGCTCTGTTGGGTGGAAGAGTAAAAGCTAGGTGAAAGTAAGAAGATATGAGAATGAATCTTGCTGCTGTTCCTTACAGAGCAGGACTCTCCCCTCCAGCCTTGCTCTCAACCCAGCAACGTGATGTCCTTCCTCAGATCAAATTCTCCTGCTTTTCATAGCCCTAAAGACTTGTTGCAGGTTCTGCTCCCTGTTCCTCCCAGCAACCTTCTCAACTCCACTCCCACTGCAGGCCTGCTGCTCTCAATCTTTTACCCATCTGCTCCCCTCACCCATAGCCCAGAGGGCCCCTTAGTTGCCACCACTCAGCGGCTTTCAGGGAAGGTACACTCTCCCTCTGTCAAACGCTAAGCCAGGAAAAGCTTAACAAAGAACACAGATTTCCTCCTTTTTGCCTAGGGACAGTCCTCTTAACACAGCACGTGGTACCTGCATAGCAAATTGTCAACCAAGAAAACATTTGCATCTTCCATCACTGTGGGCGCAGTACAATTGACTATAGAAAATGCAAAGCAATGCAGAAGAAAGAAGAAACACAGTTCAGAAGTAAGCTGTAATCAAGGTTACAGTTTCAGCTATCATAACTGCCCCCGTCAACGTACTCCCACCTATCACAGCTATTTGTTTGTTTATCATCACATGAGAAAAATCCCTTTGGACATTTGAATTTTGGAAGAATCGTTACTATAACTCTTAGCACAAAAAGGATTCTTAAAGCATAGCTTATAGTACAGCCAAATCCAGTAAACAAGGCCTTATAGTGCAAGGAGCTATACAAAATTTTCTCCAAATGGCTCAGCATCTGACTTGCTGAAAACATAAAACCCAACATGGAGATTATCAAGCTTGGAATTAGAGAATGCTATGAAGCCAAAGGATGCTTTGGATGAGCACAAAGAACTTTGTAGGATCGGACCATTCATTTAAGAGGCACAGGAATGGTTTCTCAGAGCTCCAAAGGAATCATTTAATAGCACGAGGGAGTAGCAGGCTTCCATGGTCCGCTGACACCTTTTGCCCTGCAAGATATTACAGAGCATATAGATGAAACTGCTGCTCTTGGGAAGACTGAAATGAAGGCTGCAAATGTTTCAGAGGGATGCATGCCATAATAACACTAAAGAACTTTAAGTGCATTTATCTCAATATTGTGCATCTATGGCACAATATATATATTTATGCCTATAATAATCACTAATCGGAAATCAAAGGCATTATACATCAGCAATGGGGGAAATGGATGTTATGAGGTAGTTCATTTTTCCATTTCCTGACCTTTGTGCATTTCCAGTCTAGCTGTACTGCTATGTTAATGTATCCTCTTACATTTAACTTTGCTCCAGTGATGTGCAAATCACTGCACAAATTAGAATCAAAATGAAAGAGTTGGCCTCAAGGTCAACTCAGCAAGGTTCAGTGCCAGTGGGCGGGATTGATTCCTGTGCAGGCCTATTAGTCTTAAGACAGCAAAAGCTGGCAGCACAGTAACCAGGGGTATACTCTTAGCATCTACAAAGAAAAGTACGATTAAGACCAGTCCACATTTTCTGAAAGCACTTCATCTCCTGGACACAAGCAGATCTAAGCTGGAATATGGGGCAATGATTGGAGGGAAATTCTTGGAGTTCAGAAAAAGAAAGGAAAAAAAATTAACAATGCTTTTTTTTTTTCTCTTTCTGGAAGAAGTAAAAAACAGTGCTGTCTAATGAAACCAAGAGAGCATGCTGAAAGATACACACAACACATTTCCAATTAAATGATTCCAAGAATTAAGATTTGTACTCCTGTCAGTATATAAACCAAACAAGTTTCTGAAAAAAATGACATTTTACCTGTTTTAGATGAGATCACTCCAAGCTTCTACACTGTAGACTACTGATGTCTAACTAAAAGCAATTAACAATCTTACATTCAACACATTTGTATTGACACAGTGATAATCCACTCACAGTTCACTACATAAAGCACTGGGAATTTTCTGCAATAGAATGCAGCTAAAAGACAAAATTAATTTCTTAACTTCTCTTAAATCAGTAGCAGAAAAAGTCTTGCCTCAGCAGTTTGGTACAGCAAGGGATGAGAAACAGCCATCACACTTACCCCGTTACACAAAAAAGGTCTGAAAACATTGCCAATGTTTTTAAAGGTCATATTCAGGTACACAAGAACAGGTAAACATGAAATATAGTCTGAATATAAAATCTAAAAAAGATAACTGTAAGGAAATAATAAAAGGGTGGACATGGTAACATCTTAAACCACGATAACACTGCAGAGCTTCACTCTGTTCTTTCCACACCACCAGATTAAAGAAACAACCTTAGGATCTGCTCATATACTACTATCAAATACTCCAAAGTCCACAATGCTCACCTTTGCTGGTGCTTTACGATGCACGTAACAGGAAATTTATATTTTTGACTTGGTTGGTTTTAAACATCAGAAGCAGGCAAAGAAGTGCTGCTGCAGTACCAGACAGAGGCAGGACAGTGACTACCTCTTAACAGGTGCAAGATGAAGCATTCATTGGTAGAACAACACACCCTCTCTTAACAAGCATCGCCCATGTCCATAAAGGCCAGCGCGGACCACACCACCTTCACAGATACACAGTCCTAGTGATTGTGGTGCCAAAGACTAAAAATCTCCATTACTCATCTTTTCAAACCCAAGGACAACAACTGTTGCAAGAAGAAAAGCAGTCATTCTTTACCAGGCACTGGTACTGGTTTAATCCACTATTTAAAGTAGAGAAGCATCACGTTCAGCAGAGGGTTGTCCCAAAAAGCCTGTGTGCCCCACACCGGTCTATCTAAGAATCATCACTGCATTCATCAGGTCCACTGCACAGCTGGACTCTGCTGGTCTCCCAGGAATGCTACTTACTCTGAAGGGGTTTTAGGAGGGAGGAGGTAAGCACAGGGATGCTCTTCTCTTCTGCAAGCTAAAAACATTGCTGCTCTTCTGTGATCAACTGATACTCCTACTGAGAAGCCCTGACCATATTGGATGCCCTGTTTCAGGTTGTGCACAACACATAATAATAGACATCTCTTACCTGACAGATTTTTATAACCAGTGGCTTCAGTTCTTCAAGTACTTTGTCCAAGCAAAGATCAATGTCTTTTATAGCACTAACAGAGGCCCAGATTCATCCAACTCAAGCTTTGAGTACCTGAGTCACCTAATTTAGGAATGCAGGTTCCCAAGACTCCCTATGTACTCAGAGGGAAGAGACATGCGCCTCCTGAAAAAGACTGAGACCCAGGTAAGGCTTTCGCAGAGAGGATTCAGCTCCACCTTTCTTCAACACCATTTTAAGGAGTGAGTGACTGCTGGGATCCTAGGTTTGGCATGCTAGGTTACATAGGAAGGAGCCAGACCTGTGTATGAGCCTCTTAAGCTCTGAGATTTTATATTCTATAAAAATTAGTGGGCAAAGCACTCCTAAGGTACATCCAGAGAAATTCAAAGCAGAGAAAATAACAAGAAAATACTCAGTATACTGTATACACTTTTTGTACAGATCTTTTTAAAAGTGTAATACCAGTAAACGTAGCAGAGGTTTACAAGAAAAGCTGTGAAGACATCTTGCAAAATTTAACAGACTACTAACAAAATGACGGAGAGTAAATATGAGTTGCAGAAAGATATCCAGTGATGTACAGCATTTCCCAGAACTGTCAGGTACAGTCATTTCTCTGTTCAGAAGCAGTCCCACATTTCCCCTATCTCTTACCTAGAGTCCAAAGACTCCTCTGAAAACTTTTTGCAGAAAAAACTCTTAATTTCTTATGATATGTAAGAGCTATAAAAATCCCACCATTCTCTACCATTAAGAATGTATTATACCTTCCACCATGACAACTGTTTTGCTAAAAGACAAAGCTTGTGTGATAGCTGTAGTGCATATTGCTACCAGATAGAAGGAAAGAGTTGTCTAATGTATTACACGGGTATCATGCATGGCTTATTATGTATAGAACACACACACACACACACACAAGGCAACAGAAAGCAACCAAGCACAGATATCAAAAGTGAAGTTTTTAACGTTAACCTCCCTTCAGACAGGAGTATGAATCTTTGCAAACAAAAGGTTCATGTGCATATGTGTCAAAGGATTTATCCTGCAGAGCTCAGATCTACCCATGTAGTATTCCCCCACCCATACTTCTCTCTCTGCCTAGACACTCCTGTGTGCAGCACAAACGGATCCATACACACACCACAAGACGTTCATCATTGCTATGACCTGTAAAATTTCTATTGACACCATGAGCACCATTCCCTGCAAGAGCTGTCTATAGTTTCCCTCCTGCCTCCCTCTATTCCAGGCTGTCAGCAAGGTCCCTGTTCCTCTGAGCCACGTCCCTCACACCACAGCCCATGCTGTCCCAGGTAACAATGCATCTTCCTCTCTTGAGGAAGGGCATATCTCCTCTTCCTCACTCGTAAGTAGGAAGGGATAGGGCACAAGACATCACTTGCTGTACCAGCCATAGCACAGGCACTGGATTAACATATGGGGACAATAAACACATAAAAAACGCAGGAGGGATGGAAGGAGGCTCTTTTCACTTATGGTTCATGCCAGCTGCCCATGGTGGCTGACCCCCACTCCACAGCAAAGACAACATTTTAAATCTCCTGTTTCATTCGTTGCCTCTACACTCTGTCATGCCTCTTACCCCAATCTGTATTTCTTTAAAAGTGATTTGAAGTGTCAGTATCTTAACCTCCTCAGGCAGCGAGGCAGGGTTGAGGCAGGTAGATAGTATTCGACAGCCTGCTAGTACTAATGCCTATATCAACCACGCGTTTGATCTACAAACAACAAACCACTGCAATAAACCAGTCTCTCAACCAGACACCAGCTTCAGACCGTGCCTGCAGCTCCATCTTCCACCTTTCAACAATGCCTAGAACATTCCCTGACATTTTAAAATTAATTGGCCACGCAGCTCCTGTTATTATCATATTACCTCCAGACAAATACAGAAACGCCATCCAGTTGAGTGTGCTTGATCCAGCTTCTGATAAAATTAAAGGCAAAACTCCCCTGACTTCAATGTGGAGCAAAGTGACTTTGTAAAGCAAAGGAAAACCAATATAGATGTCAACAGCTGCAGTTAACAAGGGCTAATCCTAACCTGGAAAATCAAGAGTTCATATTTTGACTAAAACACTTCAAATGTTTTCATCCATGCTACAACCTATTCTGTTGGAAAACACATTAGACAAACATGTAGAGCAGCAAGTTGCATTTTAGGACACAGATCACAGCAACTACTCTTAGAATGAGATCTCAAAACTGAGAAAAATCTGTCATTTGATGGGTTAGGATTTAAAATATAATCATATTTTTAGACCATGTTATCTGAATGTTTTTTCCTGTATATTTATAATAATAGAGTCTAACAGATTTTTCAAACCCCTCATGGATTTAAACTGGAAAATCAGATACTGAAGCATATTCATCATTACTGCGCAGTTTTTGTCTGATGTCACTGGAGAGCAAAATGAAAACTGCTTGCAAGTATTAAGGGTTCGACTACCAAATTTAAGCATGCTTGTTCTCAACAGACTGACTTCTTATGTCTGTACACTCTTGGGAAGATTATGACAACATTCCCATATTTTTTGAAATTAATTTTTTTTAAAATATAATATCTAAAGTTCATTATGTGTTGGGGGGTGGGTTTTGCTGTTGTTTTCTAAGAAAAATCTATTATAACAAAGGTTTTCAGGATCAAGAGTTCTTACGTTGCGGTGAAAAACAGTAAAGAAAAACCGACTTATGCTTTGTAGTGCCTCAGATCCAATATTTTATTCTTGAAAATAATCCTCACTGCATTAAAAACTTAATAGTACTGATAGAACCCCCCAGGCATAGTTTAAAGGGTGAGATTTCTCTGTTCCTGCGCAGGTAAAACTAGCTTCAGATACGTATCTCCAAACCAGACTGCTACTTCCTGTTTCACCTTTATTAAAAGTTGTTTATGTTTCAATTGCATAAATCATAATAAATTGCTACTATAATTGTATTCATGAGAAAGCAAAGAAGCTGGGCAAACTATCCCAAGAGGAAATGAGTAATTCTGGCATTACAGTCTCTAGTTGAGGAACAAGATTCAGATTTTACAAAGAGAACATGTGATGGCTTTATCTAGGGCACAAAAAGAATCCTACTTGAGAGAACAGAAGCTGCGTCCAGGGACTCTGTTTTCCTCTGGATCACTGTAAGACAAATCTGAGCTACATGTCCAAAGTTTTCTGGGGATCTGCTAGCCAAGGTTCGATGAAAGGTAGCCTAGTAGTT
Organism: Astur gentilis; assembly: GCF_929443795.1. NCBI lineage: Eukaryota > Metazoa > Chordata > Aves > Accipitriformes > Accipitridae > Astur > Astur gentilis. The sequence continues at coordinate 5,394,664 of NC_064893.1, read as the reverse complement.
CCCCAGTAGTTACTATGTTGTAACACACAATCATATGCACAGGCATGTACGTCTGCTCACGTTACTGCATGAGGTTCCAATTTACTTTTTTCTCTATTACTGCAGTTCAAAAGGGTTTGTGTTCAGAAGGTCTCATGAGAGTTTTCAAAGGGGAAGAACATTTGCAAAGGTGACCGAAAAAGTTATATTTCACTCGACCACAGACAAAAGCACAAGAATCGTTCTGAATGAAGATTCAAGCCATAGTTTCATTTAGTTTTAATGAGGACCATTAGTTAAACTTAACCCAACACTTTTTTTGCTGCCACTGAATCCTCACATAAGAGAAGTAATTGCAGTTTTTAACACTGCACTTAAAGCAAGGCCCAAAGGAGAAATTTTTTAATCTATTTTTCTGGTAACAACCCCTCTGTCAAGGAAGTGTCCTAAATCCATCAAGGATTAGGTTCTAGGGCATTGCAATGAAAGTCTACAGTTTAATTAATTAGCATTTATAGAAGCCTGTACAAGTAAGCAAGTTGGAAAACTATTTGCTTCTGCAGGCATTAAACCCGAGTTCTGGAAGAGACCCGAGACACACACATCATCACACAGCAAGGCTGCAGCCACACGAGCGGCCATATCCTGCTTGGATGTCTTGGCGTGGGACTCTGTTCTGTTCTCCTAAGGACAATGAGATGTACCTACTGTCCAATTCTGCGCACAAATCAATGAAGCACACTTTGGTCCACGGATGCTACTTTTAAATTGATGGTATTACTTGCTGGATAAAATGCTATTCAACTTAAACTTAGGCAGTAAAACTGGAACATCAATAAGGTTAAAAGTTGACTTTTGAACAGGTATTTCCATTAGGGGTTCTCAAGCACCACAAGAATGTGTATGTATTGGGTCTGCATGGCAAGGTTGGGAGCGGGGGGGCTACAGGGGCAGCTTCTGTGAGAAGCTGCTAGAAGCTTCCTCTATGTCTGATGGAGCCCATGCCAGCTGGCTCCAAGATGGACCTGCTACGGGCCAAGGCCGAGCCCATCAGCGACAGCAGCAGAACCTCTATGATAACATATTTAACAAGGGGAAAAGTTGCTGTGTAACAGCAGCCAGAAGAGAGGAATGAGAATATGTGAGATAAACAACTCTGCAGACACCAAGGTCAGTGAAGGAGGAGGGGGAGGAGATGCTCCAGGCACCGGAGCGGAGATTCCCCTGCAGCCCCTGGTGAAGACCACGGTGAGGCAGGCTGTCCTCCTGCAGTCCATGGAGGTCCACGGTGGAGCAGATATCCACCTGCAGCCCATGGAGGACCCCACGCCAGAGCAGGTGGATGCCCCTAAAGGAGGCTGTGACCCCACGGGAAGCCCGTGCTGGAGCAGGCTCCTGGCAGGACCTGCGGACCCACAGAGAGAGGAGCCCAGACTGGAGCAGGTTTTCTGACAGGACTTGTGACCCCATGGAGAGAGGAGCCCACGCTGTAGCAGTCTGTGCCTGAAGGACTGCGGCCTGTGGAAAGGACCCACGCTGGAGCAGTTCGTGAAGAACTGCAGCCCATGGGAAGGACTCACATTGGAGAAGTTCGTGAAGGACTGTCTCCCATGGGAGAGACCCCACTGTGGAGCAGAGGAAGAGTGAGGAAGGAGTGGCAGAGACAACGGGTGATGAACTGACCCCAACCCCCATTCCCCACCCCCCTGTGCCACTTGGGGAGGGGAGGAGGTAGAGAATTCAGGAGTAAAGTTAAGCCTGGAAAGAAGGGAGGCGGGGAGGAAGGTCTTTTTAAGATTTGGTTTTATTTCTCATTACCCTACTCTGATTTGGCTGGTAATAATTTAAATTAATTTTTTCCCCAGTTGAGTCTGTTTTGCCTGTGACAGTAATGGGCAAGTGACCTCTCCCTGTCCTTATCTTGACCCACAAACCTTTCATTATATTTTCTCTCCCCTGTCCACCTGCAAACAGAAAAGACACTAATTTGACACATTTATCACTTGTAACACATTAGCTTAATGGCCACATACCAATGTTTCTGGTACTTTTTCTCTCAATATTAGTGATAAATCAACTTGATTGCTGTATTTTTCTAACCTTTAACCAGAAGACGAGTGTTTGTATTAAAGACATTCAGGACTGATTCAGAAAGCATTCCTGGAAACAAAAACAAACAGCTCTGTTAGCAGTGGAATTAATGAAGATGTTTTCCTGCAGAGCTCTACCCTCCATCACCACCAAACCTGTACTAAAGGCCCAGCTTTTTCCTGTCCACTCCTCTGCAAAAAAACAGCCGAAGCAAAAATACAGACAAATCCCAACAACTGTCCTGGCTTCTGGAGCGGGTGAGAGATGGGCTTTACCTGCCTCTCCCTCAGCCCCAACTTGGGTCTCCCTCCTCTCCCCAGCCCCTGAGATCTGTAGAAACTTAATTATCTCACAGACAACTACTCCTCTCTGTTTCACTTGAAATTAGCCAACAGCTTCAAAAGTAATTAGGAAAGGGAGTGACAGCGCAATTGGAGAAGTCTGATCAGCCCAGGAAGATAGGCTATAAAAAACATTATACACAGCCTCACTGATTTAATTGATTACTCACATGAGGGAATTCCTTCATGTGTACAGATCTGCAGAATTAGGTGTTACAGTATTTCAAAGCCATTACAAAAACATAACAGACATCTAATCAAAGTGACTTCAGTGGGAACAGGACCTGATCTAGTATATAACACAACACTATTCGCTTTCCAGCTCCATTCTTCCTAATTAGTATTTCGTCATACAGAGTCCAGCATGCTCTCATTCTGGTGGAAAACTTTAGTTACAAATGGAAAAAAAAAGTTTACATTTTCTGTATGGATTTTGTGACAGATTTCCAACTTACTAGTAAATCTGGAGTGATTTTTTTCCTCCCATGTTAACGGAGGCATCAAGTGTATAACTTTTCTTCAAGAAGCAAAGAAATTCATAGAGGTGAAAACTTAGTGTCACGAAGAATGGACTAATTTAAATAGCAAAGTACAAAAAAACGCAAAACCCTCATTTGTTTTTCATTTTTAAATTCCTGATGCAATTGAAGTATATATTCCCTTAAAAGTCAGATAACGTATTTGACAGAGCTTTCCCAGTGTATTGTAATTTTTTCATTATGAAACTAGCTCTGTAAAATGGCTTAATAAAATTAAACATTCATTTAATTAGTCTTCTATCATGTAGAATTTCACAAAATAATTTTTCTGACTATTTCAGCCAGTTTCTCTGTTGGCTTTAAAGAGATGGGTCACGTTTTGAGAACCGACTTAAATTTCCCAGTAAAATAAAAATATTTGTGCATGTCAAAACGAAAGTATTTCCGCATGTCATGCAAGGGCAAAGCTGCAAAATACTATCGAGGCAATGTAGGTGCCCAGTATGGAAGTCCTGAAAGTTAAAAGCATATTTGTATATTACCAATAGGAATTATAAAGCCTTTTATCTCATATTTTTTTTAAAGGCCCATGAGTCTGTAGCTAACAACAGCCAGCAGAGCAAGAAGAGATTTTGAAATGGCATCAAAACTCCACAGACACCCAGCGCAGACATTGTTTCCGATATCATCAATGTTCTATTCTCTAGTACAGAGGAGGGCTTGCGCACGCAGGTATGGATCCACGTAAAACTTTTCAGTTCCTCTGAAGTGAATTCAGCCTAGGTCTGATCTTGCATGTCTTGGATGTGAGAGAAAGACTCCTGTTGACTTCAACAGATTTTCAGGCAGATCCTGTCCCATTGGACCATCTGAGGTTCTTTTAAATTCCTAAATACTCTAGGTTAGATGGAAAGCACCATCTTCACAGCCTTCCACTTCTGTAATATAATGGGAATAATGGCAAACTTATCAAATTTCCTTGCAAGTGCTTTTTTCCTAATAATTTGAATGATAGCGTTGTTCAGTTGTGCTGGTTTTTAATGCACATCTTTGTTTCTGCTTGTGCCCTTAAACCCCCTCGTGCTTTCCCAAATGCATAGTTATTCCCCTACAAGGCTGGCAGATAATAAGCAAATACGGAGAATTGTTCCTTCAATTAAACTGGAGCTGGAAATAGGGACTGACGTAAACAGGAAGAGGGAATTATGCCAGAAATTAATCTATTTCTTAATTTCTCTATTAAGATATAACTATCATCCCAGCCAATATATTTATTACTCTAATTAAAAGACATTAGGAGAGCAAGGGCTCCGGTTCGCAGCTCCACCTCTCCTCCTGCCGCTGCCTCCCATCTGCTGCCTCTGCCTGGACCGCTGGCACCTAATCTGAGGGTCTACAGGACAAGTTGCGGGGAGGGGGAGGGCAGGGGGGCGTGTATGAGTTTTCTGCTTGCAGGTTGGCTAACCACCATCCCTTTTGCACCCGAATGGATTTTGGTGGATCTGTTAGCTCTTCTGCCTACCAGACAAATATATGAGAAGAGCTGCAAAGTTTGAAACACACTCTTTACATCTTTTTGTTTATCGTTAGCAAAAAGAAAGGCAATGCGAGTGCATAAGGTATGGTATAAAACAAAGGGGTTGCAAAATGCTTTATTTTGGATACGTGCAAAAGGCTTTTGGCTGGGAAGTAGCTTTCAGTACAGGTTCTACCCGTGCATGCTGTTATCTAACAAATAATTCCTATAACTGATTTTTTTTATTGTTTATTTTTGCACAAGAACTACACTGCAGAAGAATGTATGAAAGGTTTCTGTATGTTGAGCCCTAAATAAACCATAGCTAACAACTCTATGCTAAGTGTTTGGCATAGGAACACCAATAAATCTTTTTTCCATAAGTAACTTCTGTGATTAAAACAATGAACTCCACATGTGATAAACTCTTAACTAAAAGCTTTTTTTAAAAAATAAAACATTGCTGTGTGTCTTAATGTAAACACACAGCACACTACAAAAAGCGCATGTGCTATAGTGGCCACAGATAGACCAAATATAATGTAAAGCTCACACTGAAGCTGATTTTTATAAGCAATGGATCAATGTAAGCCCGCTTCCCTAATGAAGGACTAAATCCAAAGCAAAACGGTAACATGCTGTTCTTTGTCTATTCTAGAGAAGACCTTTTAAAAGTCAGAAATTACTTGCAGGAGCCACCAGGTACTAGAGCGCTAACTCGTTTCTAACTGAGACCTTGTTTTAATTGTGCCATACTATTTTCTTTTGGCTGCATTTCTACCTTTTCATTCCAGTCTTTTATAGCCTGTATTGAGATTTGGGCGCCTGAATGAGGCTAACTTTTCTATATTGATTGTGTAGCTACGGGAGAGAAAAGGGTGCTCTGAAATACCACTAGGAACATGACTTTACTCTGTTGACTATACAGGATATATGCAGGGAAACTAATTTAAGAAACTAAATTAGGTACATAAACACAGTGCTGTGAATAGTGCTCAGGCCTCCCTAAGGATTTGGAAGGGTCCTGCACACCCTGTACCCGTCAAGTCTTCATACTGCTAACAAATACTGGCACTTATCTCAAATGCCTACATGCAACTCAAAACGCTTATCTGCAAGGTCAAGTAAATGCCCTTGCAGGTACACACTGTTCATTGACATAGACCAAATCATGCATTTGGTTTGCTTTTCCTGAAGCAGTCCGTGCTGAGACTGAGAGGCAAACAAATCTTTTTTTTTCTAATAATGACAATAAAAGGAGAAAAAAAGTGTCTAGTAACAGCTGGAAATATTGTTATAAACTTAGTTCGACATGTTTTCAATAGGGGACGAGGACAGGGGAGGTGGGGCAAGGGAGAGAGGAATGACTTTCTTCAATTTTAAAAGTACTTTGGGTTTTTTCCTCCATATATAGAGGAGAGTGGTAGAAACAGAGCCAAAGGTGCATTTTCAGTTAATGGATTTTGTCAATAAAAGGTAGGTGATACATCTAATAAGTACTTGTCACAAAGTGCTGTCTAAGATTTGCATCATTTTGGTATATCTGAATACAGCTGTCCACATAGACTGAGGACCAAACTTATCTTAGCCAGAAGACTCCCCTGAGGAGACAAAACATCACAGCCAGTTGAATATGCTGCGGCAGGTACTTAATTTACTTTCTTCCTGCTGTTATGTCAGCTACCTATTTCTAGCAGGATTCTTGGTGGGAGGTATTTAATACAACCTCCAGGATCCTCTGTGTGTTGCATGTAAGGGCCCAAATTCGTTAAGACACTTAGGTACCAGTGAGAGATGCACTTGTTTAAAACTTGGGAAGATTCATCACCACAGATGAACTTGAAAGTGCTGCAAAATAGATCCTTCTGGTGCCCAAGTAAGATATGGTTTTGCTCATAAGTTAAACAGGTATTATGCACTCTGCTTTACTAAAACAAACCCTATTCTCAATCCTTTTTATACCCCTTCTGCTATTAAACATGCCCTTCCTTTCGAGTCTCTTTGGCAATCCTACAATGACCTGCATCATCTTTTGGGGGGACTCGTAATTTAGTTTTTAGACTGGGACCTAATTGAAATACCTTTTTTTTTTCCAGAGTAATAAAAAGCAGCTAACAAATACCTCTGAAGATGTACTTACCTGATACAATAGCTGCAAAATTCAAATTATTGTCACGTGAAATGTCAGGTCATTAACAGTTTTCATAAGCTAGAACACTCAAGGATTACTTTTCACCAAAGAGTCTTCCTGTGAGTCTTCACCACATTTTGTGAGACTGTATGCACCGTATATAGCACATACATCCAGGAAAGTTTCACGCTGCATTTGGTGTATAATACCACTGGTTTGCAGCTACAGAGAGGTGAAAGGAGGAGTGCTGTTGGACATGGTCACACAAGTTCTCAGTTGTCATCATCAAGAGGCTGCATGTATTTCCTCAGCAATCACAGCACTGCTTAATTTGCACAGAGGCTCAAAATTCCTGCCAGAAAAACTGCCAGTGCCCAAGGCTCTTGCTGACTGTTACAAAGTGCAGAACTTAAACCAGAAAGGATACAACCTCATGAAACTGGAAGAACATAATGACCTATTACATACATGCCTGTTCACTGAATTCCTACTCTTCACAGAATTGAAGTTATTTGGATGATTAATAACAAAGAAAAATGTAGAAGCAAACACACAAACAAAAGCCCCAATGATATCAACATTTCAGTGACAGAAATAACACTAGATAAGCTTTAATGCACATTCTGGCTCTTTTTTATAACGCATGACAATTCAGAAGACTAAGCTGTGCAGGAAGATGCATACAGCAGCAGTGTGTTATGCATGCATATAATCTCACAGGTTCCCCTAATAAGTGGTTAGCGCCAGTCATACATTCCTGCATCTCACACATTAGTGTCTACCGTGATGGCTGATTTGTGTGTCGTGATGACTCAGAATTAATTCAGTTAGAAGCTGCAGGTTTCAGAAAATGCCTTGTGAAGGTGAGTGGTTGATGCATTCTGTGCTTTGTCTACGCATGGATGCGTGCAACTGCAATGTTACAGTTGCCTGCTGCTCCCAGGACCTCCTTGCTATGGTCTTGTAATTACCATGTCTTGATTCAATAAGAATTCTTGGGTAGGCCACACAAAACAAAACCAACACTGACATCAGATGGATACTTAGGAGGTTACAAAAAAAGAAAATGAAACATAAACAACAGAAGATCACTTCAAATGAAGCTTGATTGGACGTTGTTGAAAAGGTGCTCAAATTACCTGAACCACTTTGATCTTAAACATGGACCGGGGGCAGCTGCAACGAGCTCCGAGCTTTGGTACATTCCATTATATGAATGGTAGTGAATTTATAATGGAATGGTATGGATGGTTTTTATAATCAGAAAAACACACTGACCTTAACACTACACAGGTGGAGCAGCATAATGACCCGCCAATTGTAAGCGCATCAATTCCTGGGGAAAAGTTCAATGAGGTTAACTCAGCATGTAACCAACATAAGTGACATTTTAAAACATTGTTTTTTCCACCAAAACTTGTCTGTCTTTGCCAACATTTTATTAATTGATTTGTTTCACTGTTCGGTACTGAGCATATCTTACCGATGTTAACAGTGTACTCTACATTATGCTCCAGTAGAGCTAGACGTTGTCATACACTTCTGCACTGAAATACACATGTTTAAAAAATAAGAACAGTGTTAACTACAATAAACTTTTCAGACTGTATAAGATTAAGCATCATATTCATTTAACTTAGGAAGAAACTGAAAGAAAACGAAAGCCACCATCAGTGGATCTTCAGCTTCATTGCAAAATTCTCACATTGAGTGAGCTTAGGTAGGTGACGGCCAACCAGCATTTCTACTCCCATCAATTTATTGATAACCTTGGATATTCATGTTGACCAGCCACAAAGGAAGTAAATTTCAGTGTACCATATTGGAACTGACTGGGTATCCAACATAGTTCGAACAGTCCAATATCAGACCACAAAATACAGTGAACAAAACTCTGCTTCTCTAATCAACCTCAACCAGTTTTAAGAAATCCACACATTACGAAATTATACAGAGAGAAGCAATGAAACAAAGAGAAACTTAAATCTTAATCAGAGAGAGCTAACCAGCAAGGACAGAAGGCTCTCCAAACATGCAATAATAAAACTTTAATTACAAAAAAAAAAAAAGTGAAAGACATCTACAATTCAGCCACAACAGCAACATTTATACATCTGTATTTCAGCTCATTCTCCCTCTTTCTCTTTTGTGACCAGGGCACATTGACACTTTACAGCTCCTCCACAGAACTAGCAGGGAAAGCACCTCAGCAACAAGACAGTCCTATACCCCCATCTCCCCACATTGCGCACCTCTGGAGACTGTGGTCCCACCCTAATGTTCATCCCCACCATCAGTTTCTGCTGTGTGCTCAATGACAGCTGAGAAGGCAAGAAAAAGTCTTTTAACAAAATGACTGAAACCACTACTAAAATTGTCAATTCAACGAAAGCACAAAAATCAAGAGAACCAAAAGTGATGGGCAAGGTAGTGGATTTAGGAAGACTTTCTACTGTTCAGAAATGTTCAGCTAGAAAAAAAAATTTGTAAAACAAAGCAATGCCATTTGATCATACTCCCCTGAGATTAAAAGGTTTTCAAAACCTCATGTAATAGCCATGAAATTAAACAAAATAGAAGCATACATTGCTTTGTCATCTCCCTCTGCCTTTCAAAAGGCACTAAATCTCAAGGACATAATTCATTTTAGTCCCAAATTTACGAACTGCCTGTAGTCTGATGGCCCTTTGCTTTTATCGAAAAAGAGTATTTACACTGGAAATAAAGCAGCGTGATCCCAAAGTTGGGCAAAGAGCCACATCATCTTTAAAGACAATCTCAGAGAAGTTAATCCACACGCACACTTTTTTCATCTGTCTGTTAGGAGCACACACAACAAAAACTCTTCCAAATAAGTAGGACTGTAAAACCACTTCTCACAATCACAGCCATCATGAATTTTCTTCAGCCACACAGAAACTGGTTTTAGACTTCATACCTTCACCCATAGCAAAAAGTAATACACTACAGTATTTTCCTTAATGTCTCAGCTGTTAGTGATTTGGGATAAAAGCACAGGTCTCCTCCTAATCCAATTCTAATGCAGCTTTCATAGAGAGAAAGTTTCATTCTCCATAGGCAATGCGAAAAACCCACAGCTCCACTCCTTCCTTCAAAGCCACCCACACCATACCTACCACCAGGTTATGCAGACCAGGGATCCTGCAAGACCAAAGTAAAACTCTGGAGCAAGGAAGAGCACCCAGACACACATCCTGCCGCCTCCTGCTGCACTAAGGCAAGGCTGCAGCAGACAACACAACCCCAAGGTGTTGCAATAAATTAAGTTCTCTCCCCCATCCCTCCTCAAAGCATCTCAGCATTACAGACCTCAAGTCACTTGTTTGTGAATGGGAAGCAAAAATAAACTGATATACCTATCTACCTATACTGCCTGGCTCACACATCAAGCAAAACCTATACTGAGTCACTGAAAGCATTGTTTGCGGAGATAGGATATGTTGTGATGCCGTCACACATTTAACCAAAAAGAACATCATTCAGTGTTTAGAGCAAGCCTGACAGAAGCCCCGGCTGCCATCGCCCCATCCGGCCACAAATGTCCCACAGGGCAGCAGAGCTCCAGTGCTGAAATGCGGCCGGGGCTCTGGCTACCTGCAGTGTATTTACACCCCTGCTCCAGGACAAGTGGCACCTGTGCCTGTATGTGTTCAAACTTTAATAGCAACAGATAGGAAAAGTGCTATCTTACATACGAATAGATTTTCTCAGGGGGACATTTATGTTAAATGAAGTGCTTCAGAAATGTAATTATGGTTGAAGTGTGCTTCAGGTAAATTGGAGAGTCTGTGATCAGATAGACTATCATTGCTCTGATGAACACTGTTTTCTGGATTTCTTTGTTGCCTGTCTCTGGTCACCTATGAACTCCTATCCTCACATTCAAATTGCACATTTCCTGGCACTCTGGTTTTCACGTGGCGCTTGAACAGCATTTGTCCTCTCCTCCTCAGTCCATGATGGGGTCGATCAGTTGCTATTGCAATAAAAGTCTGAAAAGCACTTATTTGAATAAATGCATACACAAACACATCATCTCAAGGGCCAGGAATATCAGTAGTATCATGTTTTGAACATGTATGATAAAGAGGTGAGGGGAACAGACTAAAGAATACAGGAGCTGTACTGTTTGTGCCAAGACTACTCACAGCCTGAGTACCCATTCATTTTCTGGCTAGGAACAAGAGAGTTTTTCAACGAAATCAGCCCTGCATCCACAGAAGATGAGTAGTTTCTTCTGAGCTCTCTCTACAAGATTAGCATCATCCAGGAGAAAAGTGAAAAGTAGGGAGGAAAGTCCACTAGGCTGTGGAGTTTTCCTAATCTATTTCTTCCCTGAAAACACTGGTGAATTCCAAGTTGATTCAACTGATGTTTACTACCTCCCTGATCTCTGTTTTTACCTCTCTCACCTCTTCTAACACCTTCTCTTTATCACCCATCACTCAACAATAAGGTTTCTTGTTTGCTATCCAGCTGTGCCTCAACCCCTCTCCCTTCAGGTTTCTTATTTATCTCATTTGTTTCTGCTATTATTCCATCTCCCCTTCTCCTCCTCCACTTTTCATTTCCTTCTGGTTTGTCCCTCTCCCTACAGAAGCCATTGCTAAGTCTCTGCAGCTGACACTGGACCCCCATCCTGCCTCTTAAGTAGTGCCTGAGTACCTTCTGGTTTTTCTGCTTATCACACAAGTGTATTAGCATCATCATTATGCATGCCATGCCCTGCCTGAAATGATCCTAAGACTCATATCCTGCTGGTACCTGCCATCTTGCTTCAAATCCCTACTCAAAAACACTTTCTGCAGTAAGCATTTAGGAAATAAAATACAAAACCCTGATCATGGTAAAGCTGGCATGCAAACAGCTAAAATCAATACCTGTTTTACATGTCTACATACATGTGCACACATCTACTTGTACATGATTACATTTCTACTGTGTCCTTGCCTCCTGCTGCTGCCCATGCTTTCTATATTGCTTGCTCTTAGCTCATGAACTGTTCAGTGCCTTGGGGCAGTTGGTATAGTAATTAGCCCAACAGATCGCCAGTCATGATGTGCAGTACTGGTTAGTAACAGCTCAGTCTTTGCAAGAAAACCCATCGAAGGCTGAAAAATTATTTCACTCAGTGGTCAACAGTTTTGTTTCTAGAGACAGCAAATACTTGTGCTCAGTATGACACCACTTGCATGGGGGTTGATCTGGCAGCACAGAGAACAGACAACTAACTGACCAAATACTGAGCCACCACTTCAGACTGAAACGGAGAAACACACCCAGCCATGCTGACAGAAAAGACAACATGCTTTTCTGTCAATAAACCATTCTGTCAACAGTAACAGAACAGCAGGTAAGTTTTTCCTGCAGATATGCTTTTCTGTTCCTGTCACTCCCTTCTTCGTTCGCCACTGCCAGCATCAGCCCCAATATACTGTTAATTAACAGCTGCCTGCTGCATGGTTTAAGCATTGTCTTTGCATTGAAGGGATTGGAACAACATTTGAGGAGATCACAATGACTTTTTTTTTAAACCTCCACAGATTGATATTTGAAAGGTTTTTCAGTTTTTATAAGGATCAGAGAAAAAAAAGTAGTACTGGTTATGCTAGAAGTGTTTGTTCTCAACAAACAAAAACATGTAAAAGAAACTCCTGTATTATTCAATTTTGCTAGTTACACCTGTTAGCTGAAGCTACTATTTTAATACACCTCACTACAGCAGGAAATATATAAAACCCCTTAGAATAAATACTCAGTTTTGTGACTGCAAGACAAATACTAACAAATTCTCATGTGTAAATTAGCTAAATATCTCACAAACCAGTATACAAATTAGACATTTTCTTCTCCCTTCAGTAGACAAAAAGAATGTAATGTCATTAGAAAAGTAATTAATATGTTAATTGAGGATTTTAATTGCCCAGAGACAAACCTCAGTTGCCTTGAAATCTGGCTCAAAATCAGAGTTACATCTGTTGTAGAAAGCACTCCAGCTTTTCCAAGTAAAGGCACAAAATCTGTAGATACTAATATAAAATGAAACCTCTGATTGTCTTACACCAAAGGCAAATTAAAAAGATAGGAACATCTTCATGTCATTTGCAGGTGAGATCTTCCATTTGCTAATCTACAAATCTACCACATTGTTCTCAATTTGCATCCCGGTCTTGGAAGGCATCAGGTAGTAATATTAACAACAAACACCTGACATTATTATAAATGCTCTATTATAAACTATATTATCTGGGGGTTGGACTGGATGATCTTTAAAGATCCCTTCCAAACCATTCTGTGATTAAATGTGGATACATTAAGATGAAGTTTAGAACCTCAGTCCTGAGCCAAGACCCTCCATGAAGCAAGGAGACATATAAGAATAGAACAAAATCCATAATTTCTGCCCCCAACAAGATGACATCTCAAACACATGCCCACTATGACCTTGAGATGGACAGAGACTGAAGAGAAAATGAGACAGCGTTCACTACCATAGTAAGCTCTGTCTCAGTATAGACCCCAACTGTTCAACAAATTTTCCATGGGCACTGCAGAAAGGAGTTTTAAAAAGAGGAAAACAGGATGATATAGTATTTCCTTTGCCTGACAAGCAGGAAGGACAGCAAGGAAGAGCCTGTGAAGATTAACTGAAAGGTGGGGCAAGCGTTCCAGGGATGTTGGCAATGAAGGGTGATCAACAGCAGTGCTGAACTCCTGGTGTGGAAGGGAAGATGGTAGGAAGGATGTCCACAAGTCATGAATTCTTCTGAAGATTAGCAGCCGTTTGATATATTCTGCAGAAATAGGAGCCAACAAAGCAAAAAGGGGCCAGAGAGAGAGAAAATACAGTCGGAGGGACATGCTCTGTAGGCAGAGGATGCTTCCAGCAGCACTGTGTATAGATAAAGTGAGACACATCCATTCCTACAAAGGATATTGCAGTAACTGAGGCCCCAGGGAATGAAACGCTGGACAACAACGAGCTGCAGAACTCCAGAAAGCTTCTCCTGCAGAGCCCATCTCAAACAATCAATTTATTTCCAGCATCACTTCCTATCTTCAACGGAGGGATCAAGTTCTGAAAGAGCACGAAATTCTTCTTGCTTTGATGAGCCTCTGGGAAACTAGGCTTCTCAGCAACCTCTTTTTCCTCCTCTGGATTATGTCAGGCTATTCACCAAACTCCTTGGCTGTATATATAACACTACAGCTACTGACAGCACGCAGTGAAAACTAAAGCAAGTTGGTATATTGCACCAACAGGAAAGGTCTCAGTTGGGGGGTTGATGTTTCTGCATCACCCACATTAGTTATCCCCTTATGTGGTAAAATGATGCATATGTCCATTCCTATATAATATTTTGGTTAGCAATTACATTTTTCAGGAGAAGTGGTCCGTAGATATTTTTGATTACTTGGACCACTTTTTTCTTTTTCTTATGAAGTAAATTTCATGCTGACAAAGGCATTTGCAGTTCAGTCACCGGGCACAAAAGACTTCTGCAAGTTGTGGGACAGTTGCAGGAACAGCAGCCGCCAAACTCCTCCTAGGGCTCTGCCACTGGACTCACCGCTGGCCTGAGTAGAAAACATTTTGCTTGATGAGGTGGAACTCTGTACACCACCACATCTTCAGATGGAGTTATTTCTCATTGCTCCACTGGCTCCAAGATACTATAATTAACAACTGGTTGAAGGGACTGCCTTCGAGTCTTCAGTCTCTCCCTGACAATAGTGATTTTCCTAGTAATGTGGATACTTGGCAGTACACTGACATAAGTAGAAAAACAGCTTAACACAGTCCATCAGCCACTTGTGAAATGAACTTGGATCTGAACTCCGGTCCTAAAGGATCAGTGGAATACTAACATCTGCAGATGAGTTAATGCTTACCAAATGAAGTTTACCACTGAATGAGCTGTAAACATCAAGCACAAGGAAACCAGATCCATCTCCTAAAGAAACAGTCACAAGTGAAGAGTCAGCATTTGCATCCCTTATCCTGTCTCTGTAACACTGTACTTGCAAATGCAATTTCAGGGTCTATCTAGAAGCACCCTTTTGCTAGAGCAGAAAGAGATGAGGGAATAGAGAAGACTTGAACAAACAGCACACATGACAGTCATGCAGTAAACTATTATGGTATTTTGTATTCGAGCAGGATGTTAAAGCTATTAGACTTACAGCAGGAAAAGGTACAAAACAGAAAACTTTATTAGCACTGTCTAAATGCCATTACTCCCCTCTGACTGCAAAAAAACACTAAAGCCTGTGTCTGCAAAGCAGCATGGTTCAAGTATAACAAATTGCTGCTGGACCTCTCTGGAGCTGCCAATCTCCTCAACTTATCTGATGAATTGTGACACAGATAGAGCCAACTATTTGTTAGCAACACCAGCAACACGTTCCCCCAAATTGTTCAGTGCAATGATCAGTATTTGCAAACTACAGCTTACATTTAATTGGAAAAAAAAAAAAAAAGGGGGGGGGGGGGGGGTGGTGAATGAAGCAGCAAGCCCAGCAATAACAAGCTTCTACCGTAAATGATAAATACCAGACCTTTTTACTCCTGTTTCTAAACCACCACTGGAAATCTTAAGGCTACACTGCCACGACACTAACTCTCCTAACTGCTATGCAGGCAGCAGACAAGGCTCAGCATCCTTATTATTTCAATGGAATTACCCTGCACCCCACTTTCATCCTCTTTTCACTACAGATATAGCCGCATGCTATAAAACAACAAACTGGCATTATCTATGCCAAAGTCATGAATTTATTACTACATTAAATGCTGGGTTTGGATAGTTTACTAAACATGGAAGTTACGTTAAAGAGATGTTTGAGAGGTGGATCCACTCTATAAAAGGATTTTGCAAGCTCTGGGCCAGGCTGTGATACACTAGACTTTTATTTGCTTTCCCATAAACACACAAGCAAAGGTTAACATAACAGCATCTCTCTGAGTCATATTTAGAATTGCACCATTCACTTCTTCAAAGCAATATTCACAGACCAAGTTGTTATAGAAGATATAAAAAGGAAAAGACTGAAAACATTTTTTTTTTCCTCCTTGGAAAATAAGTTCTCAAATCAGAAGCATTATATCTGCTAACTGGTTGGCTCCAGCTTGCTCTGCACAAAACCTCTCAGGGAGTACCTGCACCAAGTCTCAACAGGCATGTTCTTGGGAACACAAAAAGTAGATAACCAGTGCCATCTCTGAAGTTACAAGCAAGCTAAATATCTAGACAAGCTGAAATTTTCTACACAGATAAAATGTAAAACCACGATGATTACTGGATACTGGTAATCACTAATTATTTATCCAGCAGTCCCCTTTCACGGCATTTCAAGCTGGCTATAAGGAAAAGAGATTTTTATAGTAAAAGTGATAAATACAATAATCAATCAGGCAGGTGAAAAAGGCGACACTAGGCTTTATAAAAGGCCACTGAAGAAGGCAAGTGCTATTTCTCATACGGACAGACTTGAGAAGGACACATTCACCAGAGGAAAACAACAGCTTATCTTCATAGCAACCTGCCCACAGAGACAACAGCCCAGTATGTCCTACCTAGACTACTAACTTCCCACTACTTGCCATGCACCATCGTCTAAATGGAAAGAGCAAGATGAAACACGGTTTTAAAAGTGGGCCACCTAGATAATTCCCATCCAAACAAGTTCAGACCAGCAGTGTTCCATCTTCTCCTGAAGTATCCCAGACAGTCTTCAATACATGACGTGGATGAAAACCAGTTACTTGCAATTGATTATGTCCTTTTATTTTCAGTAAGGCCTAGGAAGTAATAGGGTGAAATTCCCATACCACATAAGTTGATTATAATTTGTTAATAACTTCTACAGTGAAACACTGGCCCCATTAACTACACCTTGCATCTCCATTAATTTTACCTACAAAAAGGGGCAGTAGATTAAATTACTTTAAAAAGAAAATCAAAGCAAGTCTTACTTCTGTAAGTGTGACAGTAGTTGATTTTTTAAGAATTGAAATTAAATAACTAAAACTCTCTAGAAAAATAAATACAAAAAATATGAAAAAGGGAACATTTCCAGCCCTGCCCTCTATACTGTTATTTTCCATACTGGACTAAGAACAAGAGGCTAAGTCAAAATAACTTTTGAGTATAATCTTTTCCAAAACAACAGTTATTTATTTGACTACATTTCATCATTTCTGTAACCCTGAGACTTTAAAGGACAGTCTTACCCAAAAAGGTAAGCAAATACATAATTAAATTATCTTTTTTGCAGAGGAACCAATTGATTTACTCTTCTGCTCTCCCTGGACCTGCTTAACATCACTTAAAACACCTGCAGTGCCATGAGGAAGTGTCCTGGTTTCAGCTGGGATAGAGTTAACTGTCTTCCTAGTAGCTGGTACAGTGCTATGTTTTGAGTTCAGTATGTGAAGAATGTTGATAACACACTGATGTTTTCAGTTGTTGCTCAGTAGTGTTTAGACTAAAGTCAAGGATTTTTCAGCTTCTCATCCCCAGCCAGCGAGAAAGCTGGAGGGGCACAAGAAGTTGGCACAGGACAGAGCCAGGACAGCTGACCCAAACTGGCCAATGTTGTATTCTATACCGTGTGACATCCCATCTAGTATAGGAACTGGGGGGAGGGGGGAGGGGGATCGCTGCTCGAGGACTAGCTGGGTGTCAATCAGCAGGTGGTGAGCAATTGCGCTGCACATCATTTGTACATTCCAATCCTTCTATTATTGCTGTTGTCATTTTATTAGTGTTATCATTATTAGTTTCTTCTTTTCTGTTCTATTAAACCGTTCTTATCTCAACGCATGGGTTTTGCTTCTTTTCCCAATTTTCTCCCCCATCCCACTGCGGGGTGGGGGAAGTGAGTAAGCGAGCGGTTGCATGGTGCTTAGTTGCTGGCTGGGGTTAAACCACGACAGGAAGCCATATAATTTTCTTATAAACTTATAGTTCATATGACCCCTGTGGATACAGGTTCTCAGAGTTCACCAAGGTCCCTGAACCAACTACATCGGAGCTGAAGATTTCAAGAGTATCCATTTCTGTCTCTTAACAGATGACAGTCTTAGAGCAATCTAAACAACTCATGCAAAGCAGAAAAAAATAAAATGCATCTTTTCAGGGAAGAGAATTCTGTAATCAGTAAGAAAGAGAGGAAATTCTGACCAGCTCCTAAACAACAACACTGTCAGGTGAAACTCTAGACGAAAAAGTTCCTCTTAAAAATAAAAGGAAGCTTAAGTGTTGAACTTGAGAGTAATTTTGCATGCATGTTTCCAGTGTTCACCGATTGCTATCCTAAAGAAATCTCCCTTGTATCATTATACTGGTATTTTCTGTCATTGGTTCTCTGCCTAGTTTGATCGTAAAAGGCACGTGCACTTACATGTACAACTTCTATCCTGCTCATGCCCCTGTTCTCTATGCTTGGTGCTTACAAAGGCTCGAAAGCCTCATTTTCCTGGTGCAGTACCTTCTCTCCCTGCTTGCCTCAGCCTATGCCTCTAATCATTCCACCTCAGTTGCATGGACATGCTTTCAAAAACACAAGTTCAAAAGCCCTGTTAAACATCTTACTCATTTATAGTACTGTTCTATTACCTTGAAAATGGGATTCCTCCACTACCCACAAAAAAAAAAAAAAAGAAAAAAAAAATCAATGGTGGGCAACAAAACAAGCCATCATCTGATATTTGTCTCAGCACATAGATTTGACTATGTCTATAGTTTTAACAACACGCTACTATTACAATATTTTTACTGGATACTACAGGCATATAATACTTTGTATTTGGCCTATTTGTAATTGAAGGCCATATATGAACAACCATCTTATTTAAACAATCTGATTAAAAAGCCCTCCAGTATACTCATTTTTGGGTTACGCTAGTGGCTAAGATGAAAGGATCAGTATTGCATCTAATGCCAAGATTTCACACCACAGAGTCATCTGACCCTAAAGAACATTAATTAGTGCATGATAAAAAAATAAAAATCAGATTCACAGTTCTCATTCATTTGATTCAAAACCAGGAGTTAATCCCCTCTTTCTTAATACAACTCATTACACATCATCATTTCCTTGTTTTGGTGTATTCTTCTACTCTTTTGGTACTCCTTAGCTGTCCTAAAAAGATGATTTGGTACAGTAAGAGTGCTCTTTCCTCTGCTGACATCAAAAAACTCTGAATTGCACATGATTGGATCTGAAGACACTGTTGGAACTGTCTTCCAGTAATAGATAATGAAATTGCACCACTGTCTTGTGTAGGCTAGTGTGAGTCTCATCACCAGACTTGTTAAAACTAGCCTAGCTCCATCTCTAGAGACGACATCATTTTCTGACCACAAATGGTGGGGCCAGACTGAGGATTCTGCAGATTGTTCCTGTAGCCTGTGACAGGAGACCACACTGGGTGCTGTATTAGTCTCAGCCTAGCCTCACCACTTATGAGGACACAGTACGTAATCCTCTAAGACCACAGCCAATCGATGTGAATCTGTTAAGGGGAATAACATTAGTGAGAATAGGGGATGGCAGACAGCTTATGAGCCTAGCTCCTGTAGCAGTCACTGTGCAGAGAGGGAACATGGAGGGATGAGGCAGGAGATGAAAAAATCTCTCCAAATACTTGCCCACCAGACAGTCTGGGGTGCCAAGCTGCAGAAGATGCTAAGTACGAGAGTGATGCAATATCCATTTTAAATCCGGAGACAGGTTTTTTGCCCCTTCTGCCTCCAGCGCTGCACTTCAAGCCTGGCCATTCAACTTGACACAAGACATCAGGCATGCTTGTTGAATGTCATGCAGCATGTCTAGATCCCATCTCCCGGGGCCCACAACGGCTGGCAGCTATTATTACTCTTTAAGTGCATGCTATCAGCTCAGGGGGTTTGAACCAAAGTGGCCGTCTCCTGGAAATAGTCCATCTTCTCATTTGCACAGCCATTGCTCAAGCAGCATGGAATGGAGGCGCTTCAAAAAGAAGAGGTGCTTGGGGCAGTGCTATCTATTGCCTCTTACACAGCCTTGCCTTTTTCTTCACATTACATATGTACCGAATTTGTGACGATGACAGTTCTACCTGATGTACCAGCCCCTTATCTCCAATGTGCTTGTTTACCTGATGGCATGTGATTGTTACAGCTGCAAACCTGTGTAGCTGCAACAGCCTTTGCAGAATGCGGTCTGCAGAGGTGGATATTTTTAATGTATATTACATCATTATGAATAGACTTGAGAGCTAAATCCTGGAACTAGCCCGTGGTATTAATTCTAATTTAGTTTGGGCCCAATTCCAAATGGGTGACTACGCATGCAAACATTCGTCTGAGTGTACAATTGGCTGTTATGAACACAAAATTATTTCTTGTGCTCATGCATGCATAATTTACATGCACTAATTTAGATACCAAAGTAATTCCCTAGCAGAATTCCAGTGATCAGATTTAACTTGAAGAGTGCTGTCAAAAAAACCCCCCCAAAAAAAATCACACTAGTATATTCTTTAGCCACATAAAAAGGAAGTAACTGAGAAATCAAGTCTATAACTAAAAAACCCTTCAGTATAAACTTACCATTTTTCAGCTGACTGCTGGGGTTTTTTCCTCCCCCAAATCCCCCAGTAAATTTCCCCCATACAATTTAATTTCTACTAATACATATTCTGGATTGTGGAACATAAGCCTAGTCATCCATTAAAAATAATCAGCAGGATGTGAATACTGTTAAGTAGCGTGTTTTCTATCAGGTGTATCTGAGTTTCATGCTTATATGCACAAAACCCAAAACTCCTCTCAGGAACCAATACTTGGCTTTGCAGTTTTGAAGTGAAATACCAAACAAGTGAACCCAGTGAACCACAACTGACCTATGAATCAAAATCTATGAAAGATCCAACTTGTATTAAGTAAATCAAGACAAGGAGGTTAGGCAAATTGTGCTGATGAACAAACAAAGTGGAATTATTTTTCTCCAGGTAATTCTCATGATGAAGTTATTTGTGTCCTTTCCAAAATAAACTAATAAACATTGATTAAACGTATGTCAGGTCAGCTGCCTGGAATACTGCATTTTGTAACATGATCATATAGAAAACATGCAAAATCACCATCAAGCACACACTTGGCACAGGAGCACCCTGGAAACAGGACCTATGCTAATAAAGGTAGAATGATTTTTCCATACACTGTTGTCACACTGTTCTTCCCTTTTTGTCATCTTTATTTAAAAGGCTAAGGGGGTATTTTTTAAGTTACAAGAGATTTTTAAGAGAATTCTATATTTTGGAAGGTGTGACGCTTGTTTTTTAATAACTCAGTTCTAACAGTCTGAGCATTTGCTTCCATAAAAGGAAAGTTAATAGTTTTCTAAGTCACATACTCAAGATGTTAATTTGTAAGTAGAATCCAAAGACTGGTGTTCATTCAAGTAAAGTAAATTGTTCTTGACTATAACTCAGGTAGAAACAGGCCTTGTACGTGACAATAGACATGTATAGGAAATGTTTTTGAAAATAACCTCTCATGAAACAGGCTTCCCAAAGCTACTGACTCTGCATACAAGCAGCAAAATATAACCTGCATTTCCCCTGCCCCGTTCACTGTCCTTCATTGCTGTTCACTGTGATCAGAGGACACTTAGAAATGTGCTGACATCCTTCATATTCAATTAGCAGAGGTAGAAATTACCTTACCAAAACCAAAGATGTAGCGATTTCAATTCAGCAAATTATGGCATATGAATAAAACTATCAATGCTAGTCAAACCAATTATACATATGTTTGTAATCAAGCTGGCATTTAAGAATACAATCAATATTACTTGTTAAGAGTCTGTTACTTGTGGGGATTGAGGAAATCTGTGCTGGAAGATTCATTCTGCATTTCAGCCTTTTTAAGGAAACAGAATCCAGCAGTAATTCATCTTGCAATTTGAACAAATATTTATATTACCATGTTGCATGACCACTGATTTATTTTTTATATATAAATAAAAAATGTCTGGACACACATATATGTATGCATGTATATACGTGTCCTTATTTGTCAGCATAATTTATACATGATGTCTCTCTACAGTTTGTTTGTTTTAAATTAAAAAGCACTGCACACCAGAAGAATAGCTTATTAAAGTGAGATTGTATTTATTATAACTTATAAGATTAGACACTGTTCATGAAATTAATTGAAAGGATGCATTTTTCCATCACAGAACACTTCTGAGCATTTCACCTTGCTTTAATTGATACATTATATCTGGCAGTTTCTCCAGCCAACATGGTGTTTTTCAGTCTAGTGGAAATATGCTCTTTAGGTCTTATTCAGAGGCAACAAAAGAAAAGATCTGAGTTGTGAGCAAGAGCATTAGAAATATTTGGCCAAAACCCACTGTTCTCTACTTCAGGGTGTTCAAGAGGTTTTGAGGTGAGAGGATAAATAGCAGAGTTAATAACTAAGATTTAATTGCAGCTTTTAGTATTCTTGGAAAGCCCAACCCCAGAGCTGTATGAACAAGTAAAAATCTTCACCTTCTATATTGTGAGTTTCTAGCTTTAATTTTTCAGAGAATCTGGAAGACATCAACCCTAAAGGCCTAAAAGTCACAAGACAAATTTAAAATAGTTTTTCCTTCCCACAAGGCTTCTGGTTCTTGACTCAAGTTTTTAAGCACCTGGGATGGGCCATAAAGAATTAGAGATGAAAGAGACCAAGATGCACGTGGGGAGCTTGCAGAGGAAAAGATTTGTACATTGGCTCACGCACTGCATGGCAGGACGCAGAACCACACACCATCTCACATGGAGCTTCTTTGGCTGGCCCCCTTCCAGCTCACAGCATAGAAGCACCTAAAAGCCAGGCAGATGAAGAATGTGAGCACATCCAGAAGAGTCTGAATGGGGCAGGCAGGAAGCCTTAAGACGTCTGTCGTTCATAGAAACGCCCTTTCCCTAACCAATTCCTGCCTTGCAAACAGCAGAAAGGACAGCACAGCATTTCTCATCTAACCATCAACCGTAACCTCAACTAAAAACACACTGTATAAAATTAACAAAACCTGCAAGAAGCCCAGCCAAGAATTTTTCCTCAAGAAAGACAGGCTCCCACCCACATTGGAAGAACAGACAGCCAAGAAGATGCTCTCAAGGGATACAAATTTAGGTGATAGTTATTTTTAATAAACTTGGACCTAAAGAAATTCTCCCTTTCTCTCTTGGAGGTTTTTGATTCTCAGAGACTGACAACTCTGTTGCAAAAGATTGCATCCCACTGAGATTTGTCAAATGCACTCAGCCTGGGAATAAATATTAGTCAGGGTTCTGCAAACATCTGTACAGGTGAATAACTGAGCATGCCTGAGTGCAAAGCCATTTACTTGCCAAAATGTTTGTAGGAAGGCACAATGGGAATGAAAAACATTTGAAGAAGCAATTTCAATAGTTTATCACCCAAGAAAACCCTAGTAGAATTTCATGTATGGTGAAGAAAAGACACTTTATTCCCTCAAGTGCCTTCTCCCTTCCAAATTGAAAAAGCTCCTTCAGGAAAAACAAAGTGGTTTCACTGTCTCAGAAAAGGTTTCCAAAACATTCTTACAATGGAAAGTTTTAATAAAATAATTACAGAGATCACACATGCAGTTCCTATGATTCTTTCTTCTGCAGTAAACACACTACAAAAGCAACATAGATATATTGAAATTTACTGTCCATTTTATCTACTTTCTCACACCAATTTTAGACCTACCTGTAGATTTGGAATCAAAGCAATTACACCGGGTTAGCAGTGATATGACGAAGTAGGGAATCAAACCCTTCACATTTATACATGTTCCACTCCAGCTGAAAATAAAATGAGCACTACATTTTCCAAAGGCTCAAACTCCATGGTTTTTTCCTAATAACAGTTTTAATTACTCATTAATTTATTATGAATAGCTATAAGCAGTGAAATTCTAAGAAATTCATTTGGCACACAGAGATCAAAAAGAGTCCTTTTGGCAAAAAGTACCCAAACTTCCTCATTATGCAAATTTTGTATTTTCCCCACCCATAGTTGTATTTTAAGAAATGTGTGTCCATATGAACGAGGTTTAAGAATGAAAAGCATCTGGAGAAAACTGCAAAAGCTTCCGATCAGATTTGATCGGACTGAAGATCTTGGACTCCTTAATTCGAAAGCAGAATACTGTAGCAGTACCAGAAGCAGTACATAGGATCAGGACCTCACTGTAGCAGCAGTTACAAAAACACAGGTGAAGAGAAAATAACTGCTCAAAAATGCTTAATTTGAAAAGACAGAAAATGGAAACATGAATTATCCTTACTCTGTAAACGGTGAAGTACAGTGTCCCTTTGCACACCATGTTAATCTGACGTTCTGTAAGCACTCAGAAATAGACCCCTCGCCACTTAAGCATCGATCCACTGCCTTTGCTTTAAGGCCATCTTTTGTATCTTTTTAAATACTTCTTCCCTCTGAATTATGAGAGCTTTGACCTCTGAAGATAGTAACAGAAAGCCTGTCAAAACCCAGCATACATTCAAAAGGTAGTGTGATAAAGTGTGACAAAAAAACCCACAATTCTCCTTGAAAAAATCATCTGGTCATGCAAGTCATGGAAATTCTTGTTACCCTCTAAGTATTTTTATATTTGGAATGAAAGAAACCACAAAGTGTTTTCAAGACATTTACTCATCTTCTTTTGAAAAGGTCATTTACTCATAAGTGCTATAAGCTGATAATGATGAAAAATTGTTTTGTTTCCCCATGCTTACTCAAAAATCTCTTCTGATCACTTAGTAGTCAGCCACCACTGATATATAGTTTTAATTATGCCATCACACAGTTATCGCTTCACATCTCACCCCTGCTTGCTTTTGCTGCGCCAATAAACAGAGTGGATTCTAGCTCCCAATACTCCTCATGAGAATCAACTCTATTTCACAACTGGCTAACTGAAGCCATGACAGATTCTTATATGTTACAAGCTATTGTGAATTACAGCTAATTAAGATACTCTGAAAAATGACTTACTACTGGTAGACTCCAGCTCAAATACAGAAATCTCCTAATTTTGTCTTGGCAAAATCCAGTAAGTCAACAGACTCTCCTTGGAAGGTCATCTATGAGTTCCTTGACAGCTACCAATCATTCACTTGGGATTGGGGAAATAGCTTATTTTTTTGATAAAATCTTAATGGTTGTTTCTTCTTGAGATTAACTGGATCTTACAAAACACATTACATGTCACAGGCCTTAGCCTACCCTCCAAGTTATTACAATTCAGGTAGCAATGGTTAACACCATATTGAGCCAGAGCAGACATGCCCTGCAATGAACTGTCTTCATTCTGTCTGCTTATGAGGAGTCACAGGGATACAGACAAGCCATATAAATAATGTATCCCATCTACCAGCTTTTTTATGAACTGAGCACAAAGCATGTGGAAAAGGCACACAGCTTTCATACTGTTCAGGACTGAAGGCAGCCTTCTGATCATCAGCAGCTGGCAGGCCAACATCTCTCCTGTTGTGCACCAACACAGACACTTGACTTTTACATGAAGCTTCTCCTCTTTGCACATGGTATTGATCCAGAGCTGGTTTTATTTAATTTCATGTTGAATTTTCACTAGGGTTTTTGTTTCTCTATTTTGGGTGACAGATCTTTTTTGCTTCTCAAGCAGATCTGGAGAATGCACTTGGGGTTGGCAGCTCCTTGTCAAAGTTCCTGGCTCAAATGCTCATCTCAAATTGCCTTTGACTAAACCAGTCTCTACCTATGGTGGCCTAAGAGCCACAGTTTGCAAAGGGAAAGAAACCAGTTGCCCCATGTAGAATGAAACCAGGATTTCCACATACCTGTTTCCTGAGATAGAGGCTACAGAGTTCCCAAAAACTTCCTTTTTCCACAGAGTAACACAAATTGAATGTATTTCTCCTTTGCAAAAAACAACACAGACAAGCTAAAAATTAAGATATGATGGTCAAAAAGAAAAGAAGTAGGCCAGGGTGTCTCCTGGAAACTACTCTGAGATTAATAAAGTTGTAGAAATTAATTTGGCCCAGGTTCACCATGTATTTAAAGGCAATTACAAAAATTAGGCTACCACCAATTTAAATGTCAGTGGTTACCAATACTAAGCGTTCCTTTTTCTTAAAATTACAACTTGCAGACACCACAAAATTACTTTCTCACATACATAAAACACTTAGATTAGCTTCATTGCTATCCTTCTTTCCTTTAAAGCATAATGCAGCAATTTGGTCTCCATAGAAAGGAGGAGTAGCCCAAAAGTGAAAATACAAGGTAGTGATTTTACAAATTTATCAAAGTTCTGCAAAGCAACTCTAAAGAAACAGGACCCCCAAGTTAGAAAGATACAAATAAACAGAAGTGATCAAACCTTCTGACTTGCTCTTCCTTGTTGCTAACACAATGGCATTGGAGGAGGACAGAAAGTGGATGCTTTGCAAGCTGACCCTAACCCAACAACACAGGCTGGATAAAAAGCAGCCCCAGGAAACTGCCCAAGAAACAGCCCTCAGTATCTCACTGTAAATTTGTGATCTGAGTGCTGACTAAGAGACCATCCCTGGTAAAGTTACTGATCTGGCATCCTTCCAGAATCACGGAAGTCTGGAGTTGCAGTGTGTAGCATCAAGCACCTTTAGCTTTGCTCCCGCCCCAGGCATGCAGGCAAGATTTAGCTTTATGGGTCATCCAAAGGCAAGGGGCTACATTTCTTCAGGGTTGATTTAAAGCCCTCAAAAATAAAACAAATAAACCAACAAGTTAGGGCCTAGAGAGACAGTGCATGCCTCAAGACACTGCCCAATTTCTATCGTGCTTCATGTCAAAATGCAGCACAGCAGCTTGAGTTCAGCTTTTTTTCTTTTCTCCTCACAGCACCTATCAACCCAACCAATGATTTTGCCCACACTATTTTTTTGCACTGAAGAGATGGCAATACCTGGTGCAGATAGCTCTCCTGGTCCAGATAGTGGGAGTAAGGGCATTATTTAACTGGTAATTGAGCCTTAAAGGACAAACCTGAAATAAGACAGCCTAAGGCTAGGTAAAATTTAATTCAGTCTCTGAACTAGAGAGAACTTCCCTGATTATATTACTCCAGACACTGAACTCACATTCCACAATGAAAAAACATTTTTGTACAAACCTCAAAGAGTCACTCTGAATGTCATAGACAAGTCATTATTTTGAGGAATTGTCACAACATGGGGCAAAAAAGTGATACGAGAACACTAATGTGAGCCTTTTTTAAGTGCCTCCTACAAATCACGGAGGCGGCAGAAATAGCAATAGGAAAAGACAAACCCAGATTTTAAGTTTGGATATGAAAGCAAGTCATGTTGAGATCCAGGCAATTATTTTGTAAGTGATATGAGAGAATGGAGCTTTTTTCCTCCTCCTGTAGCCATCCTTGTTGTTTTTCTTCCCCCCCCCTACACAGCTTGTCACCATCCAAGCTATACCTGTGCTCTAAGAACCCCAAGTCCAGTGTGATCTCTGACAAACACACCTAAGAAATGCAGCAGCTCCTGGCACACATGGAACAGGAACCCCTGTGCCATCTCCCACCATCCCAGAGAGAATTGTGTGCTCTGCACCCCATGGCCAGCCAGATCAGCTGGCTGGTTGTCATGGTTTAACCCCAGTCAGGAACTAAGCACCACGCAGCCACTCACTTCCCACCCCCACCCCCCCCGAAAGATGACTAGAACCTAAGCCTCACACTGTACCAGCATTTGCCCAAACCCGTTCTCAACTCTAAGGAGCCTCCAGAGGAACAGATGAAACATGCTTTGCCCCTTGTTGCAATCTCACCGCTTCTTGCTTTCTTCATCAAAAAAGTTAGTTTGAAAGCAACTTGAAAGGATCCAAGGAACAGGCACTCTAACAGCAGTCACACCTCCCCTCTCCTCCCTCCTCACCGACTTAGACTATATCCTTTGGCCCTCTACTCAGAAGGTATAGCTTGGACATGACAGAAAACTGCTGAACTGTGGTTTAATATCTATTTAGGACAGAGTGGCAAAATTTACAGCCTCTGCCCTCTTCTCGCCTCTAAAATTCAGAGCTTACGCTGAGAAGAAAGGTCTATGCCAAGCCTTTAATCCCCACCCCAACATTGAAAGACCTGGTTAAGATCCTCCAAGGGAAAGAATTACTAGCTATTTGGACTGTGATGATCTGTTAATTGTCAATAACTTGATTTCTAAAGATGCTGCACACCAATTCCTCTTACCCTCATAGGTAAGAGTTGTAGAAGTATGGAGTTGGAGATGTTCATTTCTGACATCACTTGTAGTCAGTACAATCACTTAACCTCTCAGAACTGTTAGAGCAGTGGGGAGCTGACTGCTTTCTGTGGGGCTTCTGGAAGCAACAAAGTTCACACCAATGAGAAAGTTTAGGGAGAAAAGTCCCAGAGAGACTTCACAAAAATGAGAAAGTTTAGGGAGAAAAGTCCCAGAGAGACAACCATTGCAGGATCACAAGTTACAGGGGAGGAATCTCTTATAACACCACAGGGCCACTAACCTCACATTTTAAATGAAAATGATAAAGTACTGCTTGGAAAGTAGCACACTGGAACAATAACCTGAAGGAAATGGATGCCCTTATATTTTAGAGCCCACCCTGAGAATCACAGAAAAGTGTAGTCCCTCAGCATTAAATTGAGAAGCAGGTATGGTTGTTTTTCAACTCTGCAGTGCCTCCAGTGTTCATCTTTCTTCTTTTCCCATTTAGCTCATGTCACTGGATATCTTTTCTAGAGGAAAACTACAAACACTATCTCCATGGCATCTGCTCAGCCCCAAAACTATTCAAGGTGGCAGAACACTAGCTTGCATAATTTACCATATCTAGTTGTTTCTCAACAGATTTTATTAATGCTTAATTCTCATTTGCAGAAGTTGAAACTTCCAGTCACTAGCACAGTGGCCCTGGGGCAGATTTACATACTGTTTTCCATGCATGCAGGTAAAACTAAATTCACAAATCGCTGCAGAAGGCCTGGCTGCGCACGATAACAAGTACCAGTCACTATCCAGACAACTGGACCTTTTCTTGACATCAAATGGATCTTTTGCTCCGCCAGGAAACCCAGATAGATGAATCCTGATTGCCAAAGTTCACTACTCCAAACTCTGCCTACAGCTCCCAGTAGAATCCACTGGCTTTTTAGGCTAGGTGGTTTGTTCTCATGGTGACGAGAGGAAGGATGAAGGGCTGGAGATTACCGCACTGACAGGGACTCAAAACCAGGTGGTTCGATTTGGCTCTGCCAAAGAACATCCCACAGAGTCAGTTTAGTGTCTGTGCTGCAAAACTAGGATAATGACAGTGTTTCTGTGATACCACCACTTGTCTGGCTTCTCACATATTTAGACAGTAAACTCTCACAGAAAGGGTTGTGCTTTATTTTGTGACTGCAATGTGCACAAAATAGAGTGATTCTGATATCTGACAGGGTCTCCGGAAGCACCTTCACTAAAGGCCATCATTCACACAGCCTCCATATGTACTTCCAGAACATTGAGGTAGTTCACACAAGTGTTTCTTTAAAAAGCAAGATCTTGCCATGCCATTGCTACCTTTCTGCATCCAGCCATTTTCCATAGTTTTGCTCTGTGGACAGCAGCTTTAGTGACCAAGTCTGACATTCAAAGCACCATATGAAGAGTAGTGACATGAAGTTTAACTTGCACAGATGACCAAAAAATGATGGAGTGGCCTAAAAACTGGAAAAGATTTTTAAGCTTTCTGAAGATTTGGGATATTCACAAAGTACATATTACAGGGAGACACAAAGATATTTACATCCAAGCAATTAAATGTGGATATCAAAATAACTACACCTGTGTTGGAGGTAACACTAACAAACCACTTCCAAACCACATTCCCCTGCCTACAGGTAGCTTAGATATTTTCACACCTTCCTGTGTCATGTGGTTCCCAATTGAATCCAGTCTGGACTGCTCAGGCCTTATCAGAAATTCAGAAAACCTGACCTGAAGGTGCTTGGACTATTAAATGTATGGGTCTCAAATGAGCTAAGGCAGTGAGCTATCTACAGCATTCCAGCAAGTTAAAACTAGATTAAGCTGTTTAGCCAACCTCTTTAGATGAAACCATTTTTATTTTAAAATCTATTTCTTGGCTTTTAAGGAATTTAACCTCACTGTGATCTGTTTAAAAAAAAAAAAACACAACACACCACAACACACAAACAAACACTAGCAGGTCTCTAAGAACACATTTTTTCTGTGAAGAACAGTGAAGGCTGCAAAGAACCGACACAGTTGGAATAAAATTACAAAGCCCATCAGTGAGCACATTGTCAGCATTAAAGGATGAAGGATAAAGAAATCAAAGGGTGAAGGCATCACGTATATCTTGTTACACTGGAACACTGAAACACTGAAAATAGTTTTAACTAGAACCTTGCTTAAATCAAACAAATGAGTCTGAGGTCTAGACCTCAAGCACTTACAAACCATTCCTTTTTGGTTCAGTTTCTCCTCCTGGGAATATGTAGGAACAAACCCCTGGATTCCTCCCTCTGACCTCAAGTAAGAATCAGGCTTATCTTTGCCCCTTCTTTCCTCCAGTGCCATGAACTTGGGCTGCACAGTAGCTCCCATTCATTGAGAGGGATTTCTCTTGCCCAAGGGAGTTTTCTTACCCAAACCTATTTCTAGTCTAATGGTTAGAAATTTCTCTGAGGAAATAGGTGACTGGATTTGAAAAAAAACCACAAACGGGAGGAAAGCAAGGGGCCTGAGCTCACCCATAATTAGGCCCCCTCAAAGGACCTTGGCAGACAGATACGTGGTTTCTTGATCTTTAAGAATATAGAGGTGCTTTAAGGTTCTGCACAAGGCAGTTCTGAACAAGGACATAAGCAGAAATCAGGGTAATGTTGGAGTCAAACTACTGAGCTTAGAAGCCTCCATGCTCAAGGCAGCAGAGAAACACAGTTTATTATTTGAGCTTGTATATGGGCAACTCCATTCCAGATGGTCTGCTTCAACTAACCAGGTTTAACCTTTTTAGTTTGCAAGCTCAGCAAGTTTAACTAGTCTTCGCTGAACTTAGCTCTAAGGCCCTGGTTCTGCATAGCACCTGAGGTTTATGTTCAGACATGCCACAGGCCAATTTAATTCAACTACTCATGCGCCATTTATTGCTGGTATGGCTGCAGTGCAAGACTGATCTGATGAGCCACCCATCATGGTGTTCACATGACTGAGAACTAAAACTCAAAACACCTGAAAGACCCAACAGGCAGCTCTGAGACTGGCTCAGCTCTGGGCTAGGCTGTAGATGGGAGCAAGCAGGAGCTTTGCAGGGGTCCCGGAACTTCATTAGAGGATGAAGCTGGGTACACTCAGCAGTCTGAGCCAGCCTAGCCTCATGCTGCTCCTACTGCATGCATTGCAGGGAGTGCCAGCTGGCCATCCTAGCGCAGGTCTACCCTTAAATCAGGACATGTGTCCCAACACTGTGTGCAAACACAGAACAAAAGACCAGTTCCAGTCCCAGCAAGCCTGTGACAAACACAAAGGGACAGCGAAGCACTATCTGACAGTGTGATGAACCATGGCAACTACAGACTAATTACTGCTTATTTTTAGGTATGCCACATGGCAAGGAGAAACATGAAGGAGGACGTGAGGTGGTTTTGTAGTGCTTTTGTTTCAGCACAGGAGATTCTCCCCAGCATGAGGGCAGAATATGAGAAAATATAAAGGATCTTGCTAACATCTGAGGCCATGTAGCACCTTTTGGATGCTCAAAGGAAGCAACAATATAAAGCTGCTTCCATTCGGACTTCATTCTCTACTTCTTCCTTCCAACTCAAGGGAGAAAAGGGCAGGATATTGACAAACACACAGTTACAGGAGCAGCTAGAATCCTAAGAACCATACACCTTGAGAGAGAAATCCCAAGACTACTGGTAATAAAATAAACAAGTTTCAAGAGATTCATATAATTTTTTAAAAAAGAACATTACTTTAGCAATGGTGGGATTCTGCAGACACACTGGAACTCTGCCCAAAAAGTTTGGGAAACAAAACCTGAGTCCAGTTTTAAAATATACATGAAGTAAGACCTCAGTTGTTGGGACTGGAATGATCAGTCCTGATCTGGAACAAGCCTCATCACATTTGGGTAAGCCCTGGTAAAAGCTGGATTTAGTACCTCTCTAAAAAATAGTCCCGCCAAAGCCAAACCACATTGGAGCTCTGAAAAGTGAAATAAAGATTTACTTGGGAGTAAACCCCAGAAGCCAGAGCTTCACAAACAAGACAGAAGGATCCCTCAATAAGAGAACACAATGGATTTCCCCCACACTTTCTCTTGCAAAAATACTGACAATTGCTGGAGGGTTAATCAATCCTCCAAGAAAAGAATGACAGCAGCCAGTCAACTGGTCTCAATTGTTTCACTAGATCCTGGTTTCCAAATGACCTTGGCTGGCTGAATTGGCCATCACAGCTCATTTCCCCATTCTGCCTTCATACATCTCCAAATGCCCCCAAAGCAATCCTCAACACCTATCTTTAAACAATGGCACAAAGAAAATTTCTAAGATGCATGGAAAATAGCTCTCTGCTTTCTGCTCTTGTACCTCAGACAACAGAAGTTTTGATCATCACCTTACACTATGTAATGGTGCACTGTTAAGACATTGTTCTTATCATCTCCTATGCCCTTACCATGACTTTGCTTGATACGGTATTTTTGAAAAGGACAAATTGCCTTCATTAATTGAAGCTGTGTATCCTGCATTTTACAAGGAAGATGCCACAACAAGCATGACCCCACTTTGCAAGGAATTACAAAGTTCCCACACAAAAGAAACATAACAAGGAGAAAATATAGAGACTCGACCAAAAAAAAAAAAAAAAAAAAAAAAAAAAAAAACCAACACAAGAACTCTACAAAGTTGAGTAGAAAAGAACAAACCATTCAGGATGGTTCTGAAGCAGCCGCTGCCATATGGACACATTTATGAGAAAGTGACCACAGTGATGCCAAAAAGAGGGGTATTCAGTTTTATTTAACATCCTTATTACAAATCCAGCTGAGGGGCAGCAAGTATATTCCTTCACTCTGCAGATGTCTGTAATGGAGAGGTGCTCTGCACCTCAGTGTGCTGATGCCGTGACATGTACAAACCTAGCCTTGAAAATAGGCTCGGCTCACGTTGATGGCAAGTTTCTCAGAAATCCCAAATCTCTGTGCCCTTGTGAGGATCACAGCTTTGTTTCAGTGGAGTTACCCAGGTGCTAGGGGTTAATACACACTTAGGTGTTCAACTCAAGAGTCTTAGGGAGCCTGATCTAAAGTCCATGGAAAGCAACAGCAGTAAAGACTTGATCCATTGTCTTTAGACAGGCCTCCAATAAAATTCACATGGGAAAGCTAGTACTTTAGATGAAATATAAACCATACAGCAGAATATCCAACACTTCAGCTCTTTCAGGCTGGATAAAGCACTATAAAATGCGCCAAGGGTAATGGTAGGGAAGCAACTTGGACTGGGTTTGAGATGGATGAGATAATCTTTTGGGTCATTTTCATTGCTGATTTATTTGATTTTCAGCTTAAAATGAGTAAACCTGTACAGCTCATCTTTGTACCTTTAAAAAACTTGCCTTAAGAAAAACATACGGGTAACTCTGCCAAAGCAGCAGCATTTTCTTTATAATAAAAGCATGAATTGTAAAGTACCAGTTACAGCTTGCAAATATGGCAACAATGCTTTTACGAAGGAATTCCCTCAAATAACTAAAATTTCTTCAATAGATTCAGCCACATCTAATTTTCTTCTATATATGTGTGCTATATATAGATACGTGTACATACAGATATGGACATACACATGAGAAAAAGGAAAAAAGCAAGCTTTAGATAGACAGAAGTTTCAAATCTTAGATCCAGTTCAGCACTTTCAAACACAGAGAACATTCAAGCTCTCACCCTTATGAACAATCCACAGTAATACAGAGAAACCTCACCAGACAATGTCTAGATTCTATCTTCACTATGCATTCAATATTAAAATTGTAAGACTCCGCAGGCTGCCTGCCCACCAGAGAGAATCTGATATTAAGCAATAGGCTAAGAATTGACTAGACATTTTCATATTGCCCCTTGTCAAACACGCAAAGGGTATCTCATAAAACCACATAAGCACAAATGCTAGAAGCCCAAGCAAATGCAGATATCTAACTTCATTTTGAGCCTGAATAGCTGATATAATTAGAATACTCAAAAACATCATGTTCAGCCACTGGACACAGGTATGTTCCTAACCATGCAGATGTACCAAACTGGGGTGGCACACCAGCATGGACACAAAACCACAGGAAAGAGTTTTTACTGAGCAAATGATAACAGAAGTAGAAAGACAACATAATTAAGAACAGTGATGTTTTGGTAACCATTTATGGAGTATACCCTTGGCTGCTCTGTCTTGTTTCACACAGGACTGATGTGCCTAAATGTCTCATTGTCTGCTGGTAGGGCATGGAACAGCTTGTTTTAAAAAACCACAGAACTACAGCCTTCTGCATGGAGATAGCTGTTTGTACAACATAACCTCCTGCTTACTGACAGGGCGGTGCAATGCACCAGCTCTAAGCCAGAAACCATCCACTAGCCTAAAAGTGTTGACTACCTGGTTGCTCTTTCTCTCACTGCAGCGAGGGAGGGAATGTTTTTCTCCCTTCACAACAGCGTGAAGTGCTGTCCTCTCCGAAGGCATCTTCGGCTGTGGCAGTAGCTCTCACATGATACTCTCCTAGTCCTTATCCGCAGGAGGATGTTGAACAGCCACTTCATTACACTAGTATTTCAGAGGAAAGACCACAGCCCTCAGCTGAGCAATCCTTAGGTTCCTAAAGCACAGCCAGCAAAGACACTTGTGGCTCAGAGTGTAACCAGCCTGAATAGCACTGCAGGGGACTTTTCTTGCACATGCATGCTTCTTCCCCTTCCAGCTGGCTCTCCTACTCATAAAGTGACTCTCCTTGAACACCTTGAGAAATTCACTTCAAGACTTCAAAGAATGGAAGAGCCAGGACCCCTTTCATCAATAGTTTAAGACTGTATATCTCACTAGTAGGACATGGAACAGCCCCACTGTCAAATTCATCTCTTTTCCCCAACAAGAAATCCTTAAACCTTTCTCTTTACTCAAGTCCACACCATAACAAATTATGGGGTCTCTGTTGCCCTAGACCACTGCATTCTGCAGCTCAGCTGCTGATGGACAGAGAAAGGATGCAAGTGTGCAGACCTGTACCTGCTTTAGCTATATACCATGCTTTCAACCTGGCTAAAAAAGGTAGATGGTCTGCACAGCTGAAAAACCTGCATTTGATTGGGATCTGACAAAAGTAGTAGATTCGTGTTTATTAAAAATTACTTTTTATGTTAACTGCAACTGGTCAGGAATTTGGCTCTAATTTCTAGCAATTGTCACACCACTCATGTTTTACAAACACGTTATTTTTATAGCAAAACTGACACTTCCTAGTAGGTCAAAATCCTGTCAACTCACCTGGCCTAAGGCAGGTCTCATCTCGTATGCTGTGTCACAGGATATGCCACAAGTGCCTACTCTTAGACTGGTATATTCAGAAAATAAGCCAAATCCTCAGATGGCACAGACTAATAAAGATCAGCTGAAATTAATGTAGTTACTCCAAACTACACCAACCGGTTTGGCTAACTGATATAACAAGCAGACCAATCACTTAGAGATCTCCATGACAAAAATGCTCAGTGTGATCTGGGGAGTCAGATATGCTTCTCTCTTCTTAACATCCAAAAAAATTAATGTCCATGATAAAGCATCCCTTTGAACAAAAACAGAGGCCTTCAGGTCATATTTAATTCAATTAATTTCTCCCTTAATACACCTTACCAAGACAGAAGAATATAGCAGAACAATTACAAAATGACATCTCTACCAGCAAAGGAAGGCTTTGATGGAGTACACTGGCTGGGTAAGAATGAGAATGAATTATTTCTTTCTCCTCTGACTAGTAAGTTTTCCTCTTATACCTCCAAAACACCACAACTTTTAAATTGCACAGTTATGACAGAAACAATCAACATGTTTAGAAAATGAACCAACCTAGTTCACAACAAATAACCAGGCTTCGTAAAGAACAGACTAGAGTAAGCACTGGAGGAGCTATGACTTACATAGAAGGTCAAACTGCATGATCACGTAGCATCCCTACTGGTCTTAAAACTTCACGTATTACATTTCGGGAAGACCTCTGCATTAATTCCTTTCCAACTACCAAAGCAGCTAGTTTTACTGTAACTTGTATGTCCTCTTAACAGCTCCTACTGCCTGCTGGCTCAGCCTGTCTTGTTATTAAAAAGAAACACTGTAGGAGATCTAAGCAGCGATTAACATCCTTTTGGCTGCTAAAAACAGTAATACATTACTAATGCAACATACATTTGCTTAGAAGAGTGGTTGGCCTTGACTCAAACAGCAGCTTCTCTGAAGAATGCACCCAAAAGGTACATCCCCCAGCACTATGTGTATCTGACCCACATCATTTCAGCAGCATTCTACTGGAATGGAAGAGGAAACCCTGGCTCACAAAACTGCTGGTGATGTGTGTCTTCAGTTTGCCCAACAGCTCTCTAGTTCTGGCACTTGGTTTTCAGGCTTGAGTTCAATTCCCTCCTTCACTCAAGTGGATATTGAGCCACCAATATCTACACTTCATACTGTAGGACAGTTAACAGCGAGGCCCTCCCAGCCACTCTAGATGAAGCTGTTCCACTATAGATACCAATAGAAAGAAAAAGCAAGAGAAGGAGCCTGGCTCTCAACATCACCTGTAAGGATGCTCACTTGCCAAGCGAAATCCTTCATTCTCTGTTTTTGCTCCAACGAAATTTTAATTATTTATATAAAATTTAAACAGAGAGGATTATGAAGACTCCCCAACTTCAGACTAGTTTTCAGGTTTGTGGTTAAAGCCACTAGCATGACATGCAAATTTAAATAACCCCTCAAGAAATACAGGAAGTGAATGCAAGTTTTCCACATCCTAGGTGACAACACAAAGCAACAAACTCCAAGAAAAAAGGGGGCATGACCATTGGTAATTTTGTGAACACAGGAATTTCCTTCCTTTGTTTTCTGACCAGCTGCTGAAAATGGTGCTGTATGTTTTAGTTTGGACTGAGTGATAAGGGGTTTTTTAGAAAAAAAGGGAAAAAACTTTATATTTGCCATAATCTGAAATGTTGGGTTTTTTTCTTTTATTTTTTTTGTTTAATTTTATCTTACTATTCAGTTCACTTGCCATATTTTTAAAAATTCAATTGTTGGGACAGGTCAATTATGAACATTTGGCATGTTGATACGTCTACTCTCAGTCTTTGCATCAGACATGCACTAACGTCTACAGATGTCATGCATGCAGATCAAAGGCAAATATTCATCTCGAGTGTAGCCCTGAAGCAGCTCTGAATCACTGTCTTTGCAACAAGGCAAGAATCCGCTTTATTCTTGTAAACCCACCTGTCATCAGAACACCTCAAATCTGCCATAAACATGAACACCACAGATGAAAACGTATGGGAGACCATACTTGAACTGATTATAGAACAGATTATAGACAGAGTTGCTCCTCAGTTAGGGGTGATGCTGCACATGAAAGAATAACCCACATACATAGAAAATTCTCTGATGGATTCATACCAGGAATTACACCTGTTTCCACTAACATGACTGTTTAGTGCTTTGTTTTTCACCCGGAAGAGAATTCAACGTGCAAAACATAAGCACCACAGGAGACAGATACCAGTCCCTGTTCAGTCTTTGCAATGGCTATATGCCCAACTGGACTAGGTAAATCCGAGATCACGATCCCAACTCTGACAAGATTTGCAATATTCCACACTCCCCTCAGTAAGGCTCCAGTGGCACTGAATTAGGGGATAAATGAGCCCGAACACAGCCAAGATAGGTTTTTTTGAAGCTTAACTTACTGCCATTTGACACCAAGATTTTGTATAACAAGCGCATTTATGTACCTGAGTTGTGAGACTCAGGTTTTACATCCTACATATCTGCTACTCATGTTTTCTCACTTAGGAGTACAATCACTGGCTCTCCTGATTGTTTCCAAGGTGTCTGATGTATTTGTATCTATTGTATGACTTGTTATTTTCATTGTCTCAGTAATAACAGAGACATTTGCTAACATCCAACATTCACTAACACAACCCGAATGCAGTGCCTTTTTGTCACATGGCATATACATGTGAGTAGTCAGGAAAACAACTATAAGGCTTTGATTGCACAACCTTAAATGAATATGATAATTAATATCTGATTCTTGAGAAAATGAATCTGCCCCTTGCCTTGTGGTACTGACTCAAATTTCCTCTTAAGGCATCAAGTACCACATTGCAATCACTAGATCATTCTAAACTTCACAGCACAATTTTTACCCTTCTTGGTTTTGGTTGTTATTTCACTTCTTTTAACCCTCATTTCCCAGGCACCTGACTTCCATCTTAGCCGAAAAACAGCAGCTAGATCAGGCAAGAAAACGTCTGCAAACTTAAATTCTGCCAGTGCTGAGAAGACTGGCAAGATGTCCAACTTGTATCTTGAACCACCTCCAGGACAGACTTCTCTTGCTTGTTGTCTCTTCAAGTCTATTTTAAGCATCACTGGATGTTTTTATTTGGTATATAAAAAGAAAATATTTGTTAAAAAGAAAAACAGAACCTTTAAAATATATGGAGTAAGCATTTAAATGAGCAGTTTGGTTGCCAAATGTGCGGGTAATAATTATGGGGAAACTAAAAGCCTGGGCAATGCAGTGAACAGATCTGAAATACAGTACTTCCAAACACTGGCAGTCTATTGTCACAGCCAGTATTATTTCTAGGACTTGTAGAGGAAAAAAACCTTATATTACAGTCTGCTCTTGTCTCACTGCAGTGGACTAACTCAATTTTGATGCTGTGCAAATAACACTGATCCTTGTGAACAAGGGACCTCAGCTGGAGCTTCTTTATCAGGAAAAAAACTTGGTGATGTCCCACAGTGCTTCACAGCCTCCCTTTTACTGTTGTAATGCAGGAAACCCAAATGTCCTTTTGACTTCCAACATCTGAAATCCTTCACTCCCCACTGCAAGCAGAAAGGTTATTCTTCTAACAGAGAAAGCTTTGCTCTATTCTTTAAAATACATCTGAAAAGCCAGGCAGACCTCTCAAGAAGATGACAAGGCTGCTACATAAACTTATATGCCCAATTATATTTCCAACCCTTCAGCTCATTAAGAGATTGTATCCCAGGTGACAATACATTATGACAGCCCACGTTTCCAACTATTACCATTTGACAACTGGACATAAGGTATACCAGACCAGCAGCATGTGTCCCAATGCAGCTTGCACGTGCATTAGGCAAATCTTCCACTGAAAACAATAGCAGTCACATCTATGGCGAGGCAAATCCTGTGGTCTGCAATTCAGGCAGCTATCTTCCATTAAGCAAGGAGGGAGAAGGGCAGAAATTCAGATTTAATAAAAGACCTTAGAGAAGAGAAATTTGTGGGAGAGGGACTGAGTATTATGATACTAATGATGTCTGGTGCTTAGTCCAGGCACTATCACAAACAGTATTCTACAGTGTTTACTCTGCTTTTAAGAACAAAACCTCTCCAAGTGCTTGATTTCAGAAATAATTGGACACCCAGATTATCGTTTAACAAACATCACTGATGGAACAATCTTTCCTAAATCTAAAAGTCAGTGGATGAAATTTCGACTCCAACACAATCAGATACTGTCTAGTGATAACCAGGAGAGGCATATGAGTGTCTAACAGCTATATTTGTTACACCTCATAGTCTGAATGTGCCTTTATTCTTTGCCTCCAGGTAGCAGTCATACATTTACACAGCTATCTTATCTTCCATGGATCTTTGCCAGCCTCTTCCCAAGATATATTTTTCCTACCTTCATATCAGCTCAGTAGATTCTCTTGGGGAGGGGAGGAGAGGGAGAAGTAGTCTGGGCACCCCAAGCATTATCACATTCAAAACAATAAGGCACAAGCACAAATTTGGGTGGAAAGAGCTCTGTGTCAGATTGCTGCAAAACTGAAAGAACAAATTATATAGAGGTATTGCCCACAGTGTTATCAGTTACCAGACTCTCTATGTGACATTTACACTCAGTGAGAGTCTGAGACTCATGCTCAGGGCAAGATATTTCAGGTTGATTACTTACTCAATTAGAGTGTAGTGTAACCAGATTAAGGTATCCTTGATTACTTAGTATGGTTTTGTTCATACCATTTATAAAGATTTGGGCAATTTGGGTGAATATATTAAGTTTTCTGTTACTGTTTTCTTTCTTCCAAAGAAATACCCCAAACTAATTGAAATCACATTTTTTTCAAAAACAGCAAACATAGCTGTTTGAATTAG
The DNA here is from genome assembly GCF_929443795.1 of Astur gentilis. NCBI lineage: Eukaryota > Metazoa > Chordata > Aves > Accipitriformes > Accipitridae > Astur > Astur gentilis. The sequence continues at coordinate 5,354,553 of NC_064893.1, read as the reverse complement.
AGCATGCAACAGCAATATCACACCATCACATCTCTCTGACAGCCAGAAACTGCAGTTTCAGAGCAGATATGCCTCAGGATGGAAATGTCATTTTTGTGAGAAATTTGGTGGTGGTAAGGGGAAAAGAGTTAAGAGGGATAAAGCGGAAAAATGCAACTATATTTGAATAAATTAACAAAAATCCTTTAAGAGTTATTAGACAATACAGACTTGAAGTTCCTGAGCCACAGAGTACTGCAAGTTGAGAGAGTACTGGCAACGGACCATTACAAAGCCTGTGATGTTTCTACCTTTCATTAACTAAACACGTTACTGGCTCATGAGACAGGAACTGCACAAGGGGGACTTTTCCTTCTGATCCAATACAGCTGCTCTCACATTTCCACAAGGAACTTTATTACTACACACCATGCTGATCACAATATCTATTATTAAACTTACACAAACCTCTTATCATACGGAGGGTTTTCGATTACTCTAACCTTGAACTAAAGTAGGTTGAACTCATGAAAACAAGCCCAACATGCTAGTTCTTCCAAACTTTAAGTCCTTGAAGCATTTTTTGGCAAATCAAGAAATAAATTGATAATTTATTCATCTTGCTTACATAGCCAGGCATCTCTCTCTCTGCATGTAAAATAGGACCACAATATTCTTGTTTTTCAGCAGCTGTAGTATACACCTATTATGCATATACACATTATATGAATACATATACAAATATGTATTTGTTGTCCCATTAAAACACAATGTTTTTCAAAAAGCACTCCACGTTTTACCAAAAATCTCTTCCCAGAGAAGTCAACATATAAAATTTCTCTGACCTCTGTGACACTGCTGTTAAGTCAGTCATTCAAAAAACCCTACTCTGAAAAGCATACTTTGTACCGGATACTCAAAAACTCAGCAGAACTCTACTTTCGCAGTTTTCCCCTCTCAAATATGTGCACACATAGACATCTGTTCTGCAATCTGACAGGACCATGACAACATCAATTATTTTTGCCCAAATAAAAACACTGCATTCAGGAAAATACAGTTCATTGGCAAATTAATATCATGCTCCATTAATTGGGACTATCACTACGGAACAAACAGAAGGGTTGTTTAAGAAACATTTAAAAAGTTACCTACATAACATACAGCTCGTGAAACTGTTTCTGTGAAACAGATTTGAGGTACCGGACCCTGCCAGCCAACTGCCACGTGACAGTCCTCTTGGTTAATTTGCCAAAGAAACTGGAGTACTATAGGGGAGATACAGGAGAGCAAAGATATTTCAGAGGCAAAAAAAGGTAAGTCATGTGAGTAGAGAGAAGCTGAGGATAAAAGAAGAACCTAGAAGGAACAGCAGGTGGGTTAGAAAACAGGTCATTGTAATCAGATTTTTGTATGATGGTGCCAAGAAAATAGCTACCCATTTATTCTAGATATGTACTCTGTCTTAATACATGGTGCATCCTTGCCTCCAAATGGCACATTCTGCAAGTTGAGAGGAACTTCACAGTTATTAACAACAGAATTCATACACTCCTCAGTGTGTCCTTCTGCCTACTATTCATTACCTTGCTAGGACATTGCCCATCTGTGTAATACATTGTCATGCTTGTCCTTCACCACAACTCAGCCGTCGTCTTTCACATCTTACAAGCCTTACTGGATTAAATGATTACAACTTTTACCTTCTGGTACAGGCTGGAGATAGAGTCACCAGAATTCAGGACAGGCTGGCACTCAGGACAATGGAAGGTGCACATCTTTTCCTGAGTACCTGCAGGAGAGCAGGAGACCAAAGGCAACTCCTGGCCAGAAGCACTCAGAAGTATTTGTCCTTACAAGAAAGCTACCAGGCACACCGCTGCCAGTCAGAACCAGACCTCATGCCACTGTAGCAAACCCATTTAAGAGCCACTGGTTATCAACGGATTATTAGCTCCATCTTTTGTGGACACAAAGCAATGTTTTCACCCCTCACAGCTCCCTTCACCAGCTAGCACCGCAGTGAGAAGTTGCTGTGTGGGCACAGCCTTTTAATTAAAAGCCTTGTTATGCTCTGCACAATGCTTATTTTTAAAGCAGTGCATGAAATGAAAAAGGAATATCTCCCAGCACAATGTATTCCTAGGAGTCTCTGATAATTAGGGCAGTCACTTAATTTTCACATTTTGGTTTCTACTGGGGTATGTGCCAATTAGGAAGCTTCTGTGACATTCCTGCCTCCTAAATTCCCCCCCTCCCTTAAAAATTCATGCAGTTAATGTACAGCTGCCTGCAAGCTCCATTTATGCTATAGCAAACATTAAATATTAAAGTGCCCATGAAGAAGTATTATGTAAGCTATCGCCAATTCACCAGCACTAGCCAGTGCCTTTTTAACCCACTGATCCTGGTGCATTATACCTCCTATTTGTTGCCCAGCTCACATATGATAGAGGTTTAGGACAACACCCCAGTGGGAGCTCAGCCATGCAGTCCAGGCTGCAAAGATGAGGACATCTCCAGCTGCACCCCTAGCATCAGCCCTGGGCACTGCCTGGGACATTGCGCCCATCAGCCCCTGGGGAGCACAGGCAGAGCATCCCCCTTGTTCCTCCCAGGAACAGCCAGGACTCTCTCAACCTTACACTGCAAAAGAGATGCAGAAGGACTGTCTCAGACTCCTGAGCTACTCACCCACTTTGTACCCTTTTACCTTCAGTGATGAACAAGTCCAATGCCTTTAGTGTTATCTCCCACTCATTGGGACTTTATTGTCCTACATATGCTGTGGTCTCTTCTCAATATGCCACTGCCTTACCTGTCCTCTCAGCCTTCTCGTTCATAGAATCATAGAATCATTTAGGTTGGAAAAGCCCTTTAAGATCATCAAGTCCAACCATAAACCTAACACTGCCAAGTCTACTACTAAACCATGTCCCCAAGTGCTACATCTACACATCTTTTAAATACCTCCAGGGATGGTGACTCAATCACTTCCCTGGCCAACCCATTGCAATGCTTGATAACCCTTTCAGTGAAGAAGTTTTTCCTAATATTCAATCTAAACCCCGCCTTGTGCAAAGTGAGGCAGTTTCCTCTCATCCTATCGCTTGTTAACTTGGGAAAAAGAGACTGACACCCACCTCACTACAACCTCTTTTCAGGTAGTTGTAGAGAGCGACAAGGTCTTCCCTGTCTCCTTTTCTCCAGGCTAAACAACCCCAGTTCCCTCACTGCTCCTCGTAAGACTTGCATGCACACAAACAGGGCAGCAGCTAATTTTCTAAAAATCAAGCCCGGTTCAGCACTGTGCTTAAGTATATGCTGAAATTTAAGCAGCACAACTGAAGTCTAGTGTTTAAAGACAGGTAGAAGCTCAGCTTGATGAGGATTATAAAAGAGTGACTGTAGCTTTTAAGGTGAGCTTTTCTGCAAAAATGAATAAAACACAGAAATACCACTCCTTACAACATCCCAGTTTTGACATTTGCTTTCATATCTAATTAGGGCAAAAAATTCAAAATATCAGCATTTTCAACAGAATAAAGCATTTAGAAAGCACTAGTTTCAGATATTAAATATTTCACTATTCCCCAGCTAAATGTGTTAGCATCTTGGACTAAATAGAGAAGTCTTAATTTAAACTGGTTTGACATTAAATTGAATTGGGTCTAAACTGGCCCCGAGGCCGCATACAATCCCACAGAGCCTCCCAATAGCATCTCCTGACCTTATTCTCCCCCAATGGGCTGATCTTCCCAGCCACATTACATCTCACTGAACTCAGCAGAAAGGGAGAACGGGCAGTCTAATGGGAGGCAGTTCAGCCAAGAACCCAGGGCTCACTGGGGGAAAAAGGGTTAGCCTCTCTCGACAAAAGGGAAGACATTTTTTTTTTTCTAATTAATTCCTGTACGCCTCCCTGAGTGTACATTTTAGAAAAATATACAAAAAGGACTAAGATTTCAGATGTGGTGAAAGCCATGCAAACCTTGAGGAATTATTTAAATTGTTAATTACAGCATAAATTAAAAATATTGGTTACAATCTCAGTCCTCAGGGTGTTATACCTTTGCTTCAGATTTCAAATTTATATTTCCTCTGTATGTATCTAAGATTATCACCAAGTCACCACTTAAGTTCTCTTTGATAAGATAAACATATCAACAGATAAAAGGGGCCCTGTATCTCCAGTTCATCACTCCTCCGTTTGGCTCTTCTCCAAATTCCGCTTTCAAAAACTTTCCTGATCTGTTGGCACAAGAAAAGGACACAGCACAAAAAGAAGTGGTAGCCTTCTTTATGTCAGCAATGGTTTTTCTTATTTACCATTACATTTGGAGACCTCAGTTATACGGTTTTCATCTATTTAACATGTCACGTTGATTCTGTATCAACCTAGTGTCTCAATCAAAATGTTGTACAGCAGCAAGAGAAATGCCTCATAGTAGTCTTGGTATAATAAATCAATAGTGTAACTTTTCCTACCAGGCTTAAAATGCCATGAAGAAAAAAGAAAAAAAGGCCAGTTTGACATGTTTTTGTTGTTGGTTTTTTTTATCCTACAAGTGAACACCCACATGGGCTAGCTTTCCTTAGACTACCCTTCCTTACAGCTGTATTAAACGCATCTCAGGCATTCCATCATTTCTGCTTGGCATAAAAAACAGGTAAAGGACAAACACGTAGCTGGGTTGTACCATTCAACCTTCTTAAATACCTACAAAACAATTCATTTTTCTAGTTCTCCTGAATGTCTCCAGGGCTCTCATATATATTAAAACTGATGTTAGTAGCCTGCAGAACACCTTGGTAAGCTCTTTTAAAACTATCAAAAACTCTGGATTTGTTGACTTCCTTACATGTGAAAGTTTCTATATTCTCTCCCCCATCTGTTAACATATAAGCAATATTCCTAAGAGACAAGACAAGAGACTCGGCTCAATGATGAGGTCAAAACATTTTGATGTGGATAAAGTAAACTAAACTAAAGCAAACTATTTTGCTTTAATTGCACAGGTGAGAAATCACACTATTCCCACCCAATACTGAAATCTTCTTGAAGAATATGTATTATAGATACTAAATTTTCTGAAAAATAAACTCAAATGAAAATTCCACATCTCTATTCCTAAATTAATGGTTGCATGCAGATAATCTATGCAACCTTGCTAATTTCTTCCCTTATTTTACCTTCCTACCTTTTGTTATCTCTCATCTATATTTAATTTTTAAATGGTCTTTTGCATGTTTTGTGAGTGGATAGACCAGGAATCTGTATGAGGTCTTTTAGCCATTACAAATCTTCTTCCCCCAGATGTATTCCCTTGACCTTAAGGTCATTCTTTTTTCACTTATAAGATAGATATAGAGAGATATATATACATAAAAAACAGATAGTCATGTCTGATGCCCTGCAGAAAGGATTATCCTCTTGCTCTGGCCATATCCCAATACATACCTGTGAAAACTCTTTAGGATGTTTTTAGTCGTAGAGAAAAGCTCCCATTGTACATTCCTGTGGCCAAAAATAAAAATTGCTGTCAAACACTAAAAGGTAGAATCAACATAAATTTTCCTTTCTACCTACTCCTGCATTGCACAAAGATGTGGATAGGCTGAACAAAACAAACCGAGCCGTATGTTCTGGGCTGGTCCAAGGGAAAGGACCTAGACAAAAGGTAAAAACACAGTAGATGTTCCAAAAACGCCTTGCTCTACCAGAACATCAGGAGCAAGTCAAAGAAGACAGAATATGGGTCTGAGCTGTACAAACAATAATAAATCCAGTTTCAGTGGTTAATCTTAAACACGTTTTGCAGGAAAAATGGAGGGAAGAGTCCAGAGTTCATTTGAGCAGGACAGGAGCGACGGCCCCAGGCTTCCTGCACAAGACAGTAAGTCAGAAGACAACTTAGTTCCTCCTAGTTTTCCTGTGGCAAATCTGAGCTCATGAAAAAACCTGCCTCAGAACCTGCCCAGAGCCTTACCCGGGGAAACAGAGAAAAGACAAGTGCATGACTGGAAACCAACCCATTAGTTTAAGAGCATGAGCAGCAGCGTGATTCTTGCACAAAGCTACAGCAAGGTACAGCAGCTGGAGCTGTCTCTACCAAGCAGATGACTTTTGTTCTCTTTCAGAAGATAGCAGAACACCCACTAATATTAAGAAGGGCTACCCAGTCCTTTCCCACCTCTTCCCTAGTCTAGTCACCCCTTCTCACCCAGAGCACTGTGCAAAATCCAACCTTTCACAGGACTATATTTTATCAGCTTTGCACAGTTGAAAGGGTGGTCTAAGTTTTCTGGACCAGAAGAGGACCAGATAGATTCGCCTCTCCACCCATTAAAGCCTCATTTCTTTCCTGCAGTAAAATGGAAACCGACTCCTAAAGTGAGAAGATAAATTTATCATATTCCTTGAGCTCCTCAGATGAAACAAGCATGGAATATACATGGCAGCCATACCTATGCAATTTTTCTCAGCTGATGTAAATGGGCATTAACTTCTTTTAGACTGATACACCAGTGTTCACAGCAGATTGCAGGGATTTAGCTAGTTTGGGGTTTTTTTCTTCATCATTTTAGTTAAGCTAGTGTAAAAAAACCACCCAAACCCCCACAGGGTGGACAGGAGGCAGGAACCAAATACAACACCACCCCCAGCTACAAGACTGAAGCACACACTTTTCATCACTTTGTACCAGCAGTCCTGTATCTGCTGTGATCGATGGGACTTTGAACAGGTTCGCCATCTGAGCACGTGCCACTTCACATCAGTGACCTTTGCAGGACCAACTATGCCACTATGATCACACTGCCAACAGTACCTGCAGAAGTCAGATAAAACCTAACTCTTGTATCTTCACAAACCAGCCCCTGCAGTGACCAAACTGTGTACACAACTTTCATCACCAACTGAACTCCCTTGCTGTCACTTAAACTGCATCTTTCTCTCATCTAACTGTTGACACTCAATTTTTCCATACTTTCAAAACCTTCTCTATATGGTATTCACTGTTCAGAGATCTCATCATTCGTTAAAAACAACAATGCCTTTAGGGGTATATTGGCAAAAAAATTGTGACCTGACAATCACAGTATGTCTATTTTGGAAACCTTTAGAAAGCAGATAAAGTAAATCCAACCTGTTTTGGGACTCACCACTGTGAATAAAAAAGGAAGTAAACTTTGAAATTCAAGGGATCCCCTTGTGTTGTAAAACCACCCAGTTCAATTATATACACACACACATGAACTAGACCTGTGACAACTTGACCAGCCATCCACACGATGCAATTTGGTTCAAATTCTTCAGTAGAGATAAATTAAATTGGAAGGTTTATTATTGCCAACATCTATGTTTAAGTTTTTACCAAGACTGAAGTTTCTTTCCCTTAATCTTTTTGAATACAGTGCAGACATTCTGGAAGATGAAGGCGATTAGAATATGCTTCCTAGAGACTTCAGGAGAAATGCAAGATAAATAGGTTAGCTATTCCCTTTGGTGTACTACTCATGTTAGTTCAAAAAAGGCAGAAAGGAGGAGCAGAAAAAGAAAAGTGTTAAAAACTGATCTGAAAAGTGTTAAAAAGTGATCTATAAAAAGTGCAATGATAGCAAAAGAAGGTATGCAAATGTAGATTACTCAATAACCAGCTATTCCTAATTGCTATTTTACAATCATTGGAAAAAAAAAGTGTATTGAGTCATCACTGATGACCACATCTCTTTAATCATGAAACAGCCTTCTGTTTCAAGAGATCTGGAACCACTCACCTTATCAGTTGCTAGTTACTCCGTACGGATAATTTGTCTTCTCAACCAAGAATTCAGCTTTGCTGCCCACCTATTGGGTAAGTAAAGGACTTCAAATCTGGGAAATTTTCTTAGTACCTGACCACCTTCATATATTCTGACACAAATCTAGTTAATCCTCCCTATAACATAAGCAAAACAATCGGGTCTAAGGCCCATACTTGAGAAGGTGTGCAGAACCAGCATCAGATGAGTCTCGGGACAATGACTTCCCATTCTGCAGTGACTTGATTTTATAGGCCTTTGAAGGAGGAGCAATTCAGATGGTTTTTCAGCATCAGACATTTATGTTCTACTTGTTGAACCTCTAAACCTTAGGCAGGAAAAAACAAATCCATTGGAACAGAAAAGCCAACCCAAACGCCTTTTATTTTGTAGTTCATTCCAGACAAAGATGACACTCTGCTAGTGGTTCCCAAACTACCTTTCTCCAATGACTGGCATGGGGTGGATGAGATTGGCTTTAATTCACACATAGTCTAATGGGGTTTTCTCTTAAAAATTTGAGAAGAATCCAAGATGGTCCATGGGAAACTGAGACTTGACAGTCATCCATTTCCAAGAGGTTTCAGAATCACTGCTACAGACTATGAGCAATACTAAGTATGATTACAGCCTGATGACTCTTGCTCACAGGTTCAGGACAAACTCGTTCAGTATACTAGTGGAAAGAAATCATTCCCTCCAAGTAACAGCCACATGTTTCTGACGAATAGGAATCTAGCAGCTGCAGTACCAGCAACTATTAGAAACAAAAGTGTGCCTCTAACAACCATTTTGCCTCACAAACAAATCTCATTATAATAGAAAGTAAAGCAGTTTGACAAAGTGACTCTCATTTAGTTTGGGCATATATAGTCCATGCTGTTGACATAATTCCTACATTGCCCTTGCTACATCATACCCCTTTGACATTCCTTATCTACAGAGGCCAGCAGAGACAGCTCAAGTGCAGCATAGTCTGGGGGTAAAATCGTACACATATACTTGTTTACTTGTGCAATGGGGAGCAAATTCAGTGTCACATGCAGTACCCTAGAACTCAGGACAAAAAACATTGCAAAGAGGCACGTAGCAAAAGAGAAAGTCCTAGTAAAAAATTATAGAGTCTAAAATAAAAATGCCTTCATAAATCACCTTGTTTGATTCTATTGGAGTCAGAAGCAAAGCACACTTGTAAAACATTAACTCCATTCCTTGTTAAACTTACACCACAGGAGGTGTATGGAGCAGAGTAATTTATTGTGTTTTGTTAATAAGGAAGCTTCCTGGTAAAACTGTAAATGATTCTTTTTTGTTTAATAACAGCCAATGGAGCATCACAGAAATACATGTCCTTTATGTGTCTACTGTAAGGTAGACAAGGAAGCCTGGTGGTTGCTCATTATTATTCCTCACACTGCTTCTAATGAACAGATCTATACTCTCACTTTTCATTGGCTTAATCAAGGATTCTCTATGATATACAATTAATCTTTAATATGAAAGTGATTAGGGAGAAGACAGAAAATGCAGCTGAACATCCTGACCACTGAAAACCAGATTAAGGAATTATTCAAAATCCATTTCCTTTATATTGCATTTTTACATTTGCAGATCTCTTGATACATGAAAGCTCAATGGAACAAGTTTATTTTTACAACCCATGGAACAGATTCACAGTTTTCATTCAGATGGATATGTTGGTAGTTCTTCAGCAGTGAGCTCACATTGCAATTTTAACACTCTGAGGCAAAGCAGAAGCAGAAAGCAAGACATTACCACAGTTCACAGAAAGGTATTAGGAATACATACGGAAATCATAATACTGGCAAGCCATCCACATCAATCCTATCCTGGTAAAACATACCAAAAAAAAAACAAAAAACCAGATGTGAGTCTAGTTTACTCTGCCTCACTAAACCCTGCCTGGATCACAGGTCTTTGAATACAAGCTTGAAAATGTGGAAGATGATAGCTGGAGAAGCTGCTTTTGATTGGGACAGGAAACCAGCTAAGACTCTTTAAGAAGGATGGATGAGCTTGACCACCACTGCACAGCTAATTCAAGCTTGAAAACAACTAATTGGGTTTGGGAAGTTTTAAGAGCAGGAAGGAAGCTGAAAGCTAAGCAGGAATCAACCAAAGACAGGTTTTGTGGGTTGTCAGTCTGGAAAGGACTAAGCCCCCTGTGAAGCCTAGGCATGGCACAACAAAACCACCATGAAAGAGTGTTAAATAAGAATGTCTGAATTTCCACATCAACCCTCCTAAGTGTTTTGAGATGGCACCTCAGCTACAGAGGAATTTCAGCATTGGTATTTTGGAAGCTTAGTAGTTTATCCCAGGTATTCACTGGGGGGGGGGGGGGGGGAATGGGTTGTTTTTAATAAAAATGGAAGCATAGTGTAGGCTGGTTATAAATGTACATAAATGCAATCGTGCAAACTTTCTTTTCCCATGCATGTGGAACTGCATCTTTCAGAGACAGGGGAGATGTGTACAACCCAAATAACAGAGCAGACCACCGAATACACCGGTTTATCCTTGCCTGCACTCCCAAACCCTCTCATTACAAGTCCTCTGTCCCCCAATTCTACCTTGTATTTTCACATTTGGTTGCCAATAGCAGCCTGAGAAGTACACGGGGAGGGCAGGAACAACTGCATTTTAGCTTACCAACCAGACAACATGCAACACAAGCACAATGCAACAAGCCTATTGCCTGCAACCTTTGCATTGTACAAATCTGAAGTATGGATTATATTCAGTCTATAACTGAAAGCCCCTTCACACCTTGTAGTCCTTACATATTTTCCCTCGTGCCTTCCCAGTACCATTATCTCGAAGGAGAATTAACTTTACCTATTTCTGAGAATACAAGCCTCTCATAGTTCCTTTACTTTGCAGTTTAGAAAAGTATCTCACAAGAAAAAGAGACACTAAGCACGTCCTTAAACATTTTCCTGAATTTAGACCATCAAAGGAACTAGGCTTTTTTACATTGCTTATTATACACATCTAGCTTTGATGCCTGTAATATTCCAATTCTCTGTGCCCTCCTTCCAGGGACTGAACGGGGAGCCAGAACCCAGCTTTTCACAACACCTAGAGGAAATTAAATTACCTCCTCAACTTTGGCCCCTCTGTCAAATTCAAATAATCTGATCAATGGGGTCAAAAGCTGTGGGGGGGAGGTATGGTAGAAGAGAGACAAAGAGACAACCAGAACAGAGGATTTTTACTCTGTAAGCCTCATTTCCTTCGGAAACCAGGCTAAAGTAGTATCTTGGGACAAAAGACTTGTGACAGCACATCACTTACCTACTCATGTGCAGGAATGCAGCTGGGTGGCACAGTAGTTATGGACTGGAGAGTTAAGGGTTTGTTGTTTGTTTTTTTTTTTTTTTAAATGGTGTGCTTACCCTGGAGCAAAAGCTCTAAAAGGACAAATTACAAGAAGTCATCTCACCCGTCCTCTTTCCATGTTTCCTCCCTTCCCCCTCTTTTTAATTTTAACCTTGATCAGAGCCTGCTCCAACAGTCAGGCTTCTCCCTTTTGTTTGACACTGTAGTAAAGTTGTAGGGTTGTTTGTGAAATATGTTGCCATGGAAACTAATGTGTGCTGCCATGGAGATCATGTCAGATCCAGCCTCGCATCTTCACCGCAGACTCAAGGAAGAAGGAAGAGAAGCCAGGGAGGAGAAATTCTTCCTTGAAAAACCAAATGTTTTGAAATATTAGCTAATCGAACAAGAGAAGTGACAAGAATTGAGGTCATTATTAAACCATCAACATTTACCAATAATTCACACAATGCTTTGAGAGGTCACTTCTTTTAGCGATGTTCTCAGAACCAGTGTAGTTAAGGGCTTCGAAGTGATGAACAACATATGTGAAAAATGACTTATATTTTTCACATATTTAGATACAACAAACCTTGCCCAAGAATTTTTCCAAATCAAATAATTTCAAAAAGCACGGAAGGCAGGAAAAAACTATTAACTCTAAAAGCTGCAAAAAATGCATGTAGTTTAATAGGACAAATGAATTAAACAATGATCAATGACATACATATATGGTCAGATTAAGGCCTTGATTAAACAAACTACTAAAGAGCTGAAGAAATCATCTAAGCATCTCTTTAAAGTGAATGGTAGATACCAAAAACTTGAATTCATTTCCCTCTGCTTTAAAACTCTGGTATTTATTTTTCCTGCAACCTTTAAATGAAAAGAAGGAGAAGCTATAACTAAAAGCCACCACTAAATTACTTTAAGGTCTTATGAGGTATCTTAAATCCTCCCAGTAGCCAAATCCCAAGCACTTATGTTCCCTGAGCAAAACCTGATAGACACAAACTCTGCTTTAGCCCATTCAAATTAATTTTAAGCAGAGTCTCTCTAATCAGCATGCATAGTCTTCTTGCTTCAAAATTAAAGATATGGCTAAGTCTTTGCCAGATCAGGGACAAAGTAAGTTTGCTGGTTCATGAAACAACTTGAATCACTGATAATAAAAGCCCTGAATGAGGAAACATATAAATGAATGTTTAAAGACCCACCATGAAGAGCAATCCCTTCCTGAATTAACGTTAAATCTTGTCAAATAAAATATCTACTACATTTTACGCAAGACATATTGTATCTCCTAATCATATCAGTTCTCCACACTTGATGGCTCTGCACCCAGCACTGACTATCTGCAGCCTTTTATAACTCACAACGACAAAGATTTTTGTATTTTATAAATGCACTTCAGTGGAGAGTAAGACTAGAGATTTAAAATTCAACCAGTTAATTTTCTGTGAAAGAAATAGAAACAAACACTAAAAATATGAAGAAACCTGACTTCTTCCTCAAGCTGATAGACTTCAGAAAAAAACCCAAAGAGCTAAACTCTTGAAAACAAATTTACAGAAGGGAAAACTTTGCAGATCCATCAGTCCAAAGGCTTTGTCAGAGAAAAACAGTACAGATATCCAAGTGCCTGAAACCCATCCTGCTATAACTCCACACAGGCTGCAGAGACCTTCCTCTGAAATCTTAAGAGGTCTATGCGTTTTCTGGTATACTAGAGGGCATTCCAATGTGCTTTTCACAAAACTAGGTACATAATCAACTCTTCTGTACTTACAGTGTTAACATGCAGGCAGAAAACCTGTCTTACATCTGATAAATCAAGTTGTGAGGCATGTTAACACTATTTTCAGAGTTCTGGCAAGAAATAAACTGATTAAGGCAGCTAAGCTGCACTGTACAAAATGAGGAGAACCAGTAAAAGCTTTCCACAACTACACAGCGATAAAATAACTTTCAGTAAAGTGTATTTTAGATGGAATAACATTCAGTAAATAAAGTATATTTTAGATGAGAATAAATTTTAGAAATCATAGATTCAGCTCACAGACAAGTTTTTTAAAAATACACCTTAAAAATGGATTGATATCCTCCAGTGCTCCTGCTCTCTGAAAACAGCTGGGATCCAACATCCACCTTGATGGGGACAGGCTGAAGCCCTGCAAAACACTGATACTAAGACAACCTGATTCACTGAGATGCTGCAACTTTAATTGTTTCTTTTTCACACATCTATTTTCTCACTATAAACAGGTATCTAGAAAATGCTTTGAGACTTTTCATCCATAAAGATTTTTTCCCACACACAGTAGGGGAAAAAGCAGATCTTAAAACTACAGTAATTTCATTTTAACCATATCATGAATAAAATAAAGTTTATGCTATACAGTGGACCTCACTTTCTTCCTAGCTCATTCACTTGGCTACAAGTGCATGAGGTATTGGGAGGAAAAAAAATTCTGTCTATCTGCAGTAGCAGTGTTTCTTCTACTTGGGTGCAACCTAAATAATATGCAAAATATTCCAGGTAATAGTACCAAATACTCTTTTTCTAGCTGGCAACTGCTGCACAGATCATAGGACCAGCTAACACACTATGCACCTGGACAGTTTATTAACTTCCTGGATCTTGCAGTAGTCCCCAGGGAGAGGAAAAAAAAAATAAATCTTACTATTTAGATTTCAGGAGGGCTCAAGATTTACCAGATACTTCTCCAGAACATGGAGGTAAACCCAGAGCCTGCCCCAGAGACTGCAAAGTCTAGACAAAGAAGAATAAGCCTGGACTATAATCCCTCTGGCAGGCATTTACTCCAATGAGACATCCCAAGAGCTCTTCAAGTGGGCCAAATCCAAAAAAAGCATCAAGAGTTTGGGGACAGGAAATAACAACAAACAGATTCATCAAGAACAAATCACCTTAAACCAATTTAATTTTCCTTCTGCATCAAAGGAACAGTTTTTGTGGCTTGGAAAAAAATCACTAATACTTTGTACCTTGACTTTAAATAAGGTTTTTTATATATATAGTCTCACACAACACTCTCTTAAGAAATTTTGGAAAACATGATCCAGGTGAAGTTAATTCAGGCTAGATGGAAAACTTGGGAGAGCTGTATCCAGCAGTTATCAGTTCTACATGAGCATATAGCACGTACCTGGATGCATTCTATGGGCTAGTCCTGCTCTGCCTTTAACTGGATGACAGAAAAGAGTCAGTTTAAGTCTGTAGACCAACTGGAACCAAGGAAGACCACAAATGTGAAGGATGGGATTCAAATCCAGTATTACTGTGACAAACTGGAGAAACTGGAAAAAAACCAGGAAAGAAGTGCAAAGCTGTACACACAGGCAGAAATAACTGCATTAATACAGTAAGGAGAACTTCTAGCCAGGTAAGAGTCCTCAGAGAGGGTCCATTGGTATGAGGGATGACAATCTGAACAGGAGTCAACACAGTCAAGCTATTGAGCACATGACAAACAAGCAGGCTGGAACAGATATACAAGGCTGTGGCCCACATAACATATGGAGTTATCCTTCCACTCTACTGAGCATCAGCAAAGCTTCAGCTGCAGTATTACATCCTTGCCTGGGTGCTGCATTTGAAGAAAAAGATGAGCCAACTGGAGCAAGTCCAGAGAAGAGCCACAGGAAAGAGCAAAACCCATGAAAACACAACCCATGGAGATATACATATAACTGGGACTGGTTAGCAAAAACATGGAAAAAAGAGACAGAAGATGGAGTGGAAAAAACAGTGCAAGTGACACTGTTTAGTATTTAAGATGGTACTGTGAAGAAATAATAATATTTTCTCTTGTGCCCACAGTGGATGGGACTAATTACACCACAGCAAGAGTCAGCTTAGACATTATGAAAAACTTCCTAACAATAAAGAGAGCAGCACATATACATGCTTTGACAGGAGCCTGTGTGCTCTCCATCCTGAGCAGCTTTTGAAAGCATCTACATGAGCTCCTGGTGAGCGCTGCAGGTATGGTTGCTCCTGCCTCTACAGGTCAATTCCAGCTCTGTATTTCTGTGATCTCCTGGAACAGACAGCAAGCAGTCATTTGTGCTCTATAAAACTTACTCCCCAAGAACAGGACTGGTAAGGACTCATCTACAGGCACTACACTTCAAAAAAAGATGGTCAACAGAAAGGCACAATAGGATTGGGGGTGAGGGGGAGAAGAGAGATGCTTATTTCTTGGAATCATGTTTTAAAGCCAGAGAAGATGAAGCAGGTCTGTAAAATCACTGTTACTTTGCAGTAGAAGAGGTACTGTATCTGTAAGCAAAATTTTTCTTCCTCTTTACTAACGGATGGCTTGGAAATGGTCACTACTCCATTTATCAAGTACCTACTTTAAATATCACTTCTAACAGAAAGATAAATAAATAAAAGCCAGATCAAATGACTGCTTGTGATGAGAATCTGCTTTCTTGCAATTGAGGAATTACACACGGTGAAAAAGTAATTGAATGTGGGGGTGTTTTTCTTTTTTCAGCTGGCATTTTCTATTATTTGCATACTCTTAGTAAGATTTGCAGAAGATTGTGGGACACAAGAAGATATGACAGTTGCTCTAATTTCTTGTCAAATTCTCTTTCTATTTTCATCTGCAATAAAAGACAAATGGGACAAAAGCAATGACAGGTACCTTCCTCACCATGTGAGAAGGGGGAGAAAAAACTGCATACACAAGTCAGCCATTAATTTAATGCAAAAGAGATTATGGAAGCAGTAGTCACTCAAGAGCAAATGGGTAAGTGATGTTCTTGCTAGCCATTACTCTAATGGTGAGAGTGAGGGAATGTCTGCGTAATTGCCAGAGAGCAGGCTGATAGACACCTCTGGGGACCAAACAACGTGCAGGGCACAAGAGAAACTGCTCAGCCCTAGCACAGGGATGACAGCTGACTTACAAAATCACATGTGTTATGACAGACACTGGACACAACCTTGCAGCCTTTATCTGTTAAATGTCATTCCCTGGTTTGTTCAAGACCCCATGAGTCACATGTATTTCAAAAGCATTGCCTAGGGGAGTAAAGGATCAAGTGTTAGGTTCCCTACATTCCCTCCTCCTCAATTCATATGCTCTTTCCACAGAGTTTCCCAGTTCAAACCTCAGCTGTCAATCAGGAAACAATCCTCACCTGTAGAGGCAAGAGCATAACCTGGATGCACTCTTCCCCAACTCACAGCTCTGAGCTTTACAAAACTTGGTCACACTGCAGGAAGAAGCGAGCTGCTTCCTTTTCATGCCTCTAGTAGACTTGGGGCAGCATGAGCCCAAGAAAAACAGCTTCTGCTGCTTTCTTAGGATCTGCCATCACACATAGGTCTCCACTCCTCAGCTGACCTCCTGCCAACCAGTTAACTGCTCTTGCACCTCCAGGGCTCAGTCAGTGCAAAACTGCTCCTGGCCAATATGCACAAAAAATTAGCCCCATTGATTTAAAGCAACACAAACCTGCTGACATTTGAGTGAACTTACCCACTTTGCTCTAGGTACAATGTCACATGAGGTTTGCATGGCTATTGAGTAGTACTCTTCAACTGATGCCATGCACCAGACAACAGCCCCCTTTCAGCCAATGAAGGTTGGAAACAGTTGGTATCTCTGAACTGCAGGCAACTCGGTAGTATGAAGTCTAAGCGAGGCATGAGCAGACCCACGCATGGCCACATGCCATGACCAGCCCAGAACTTGCAAGCCATTTCACAGACTAGATGTGCTCCCTGCAGTACTGAATTTAAAAAGACTACCTTAATCAATCAGGTAATTAAATACCGCTTTAAGCCACTCTGTTGAGTGTATCTCACAGGCTTGCTACACTGCGCAAACTCTTACTGATGGGCACACACTGCTAACAAATTTCTCCCTCATCTGTTGGCTTTTTGGCAGTCCACAACAGGTCACTCCTAATGCAATTTCATTTTCTTAATTAAATCTTCCCTGAGGTATCATCACAGGGTATTATTTCCCTTTGATTCCTTTATTTAATATTTCAGAATAGAAACAGTCTCATCCTGCTTTCATGGGCTAGAAAGTTTCTCCCTTGATTAACCCTCAGAGAAGATGAGGGTATTTTTCTAAGTGAATAAGATTCATATTTGTCAAATAAACAACATATAAAAGGCCATATAACAAGACTTGGGAGACTGTAAAAGAAAAAGTGAAGCATAGCCAAGTTAGTAAGGAACAACCTTTTCTTTTTATTGATTTTTTTTTTTTTTATCTCAAACTTCACAGAGCAGAGTTTGTTTGCAAAAAGGGGAGAAAGACCCCCAAATCTAACTGCCTTCCAGCAGGAGCAGCACTTTTATGAGTTTAATAAAAACCAATGCTTTTCCTAATGTAGCTGTAGTCACAAAGTCAAGGAAAAAAAATCTCAGCTTTCCTTTCCAGAAGTTAATCTCCAATAAGCACATACTGAAAGACTTCAAATAGTGAACCCTGTAAGCACCCTGACTCCATAAGAGAAAGTCTCCAAACCAGAAGCCTTGAAAATTCCTACTTTGGCAGGGAGTCCAGCTCCTGATTTTTCAATACTTATGGACAGATACATTGGCTGGATATGCAATTACCCTTTGTACTTTCCAAAAAGTACACTGCTCTACATAGTTATGTGCTGGTGATTATGAATCAACCATTACTGCTTGTGACACCTTCCACTGAGCAGAATGATATGCAGCTCCTCTGTTAAAGCAAAACTGAACTCTCCAGGAAGACATACATGAAGGATGTTCGCAACATATGCTTCAAGAAAATGCTAATATGAACCATGACAGAAATATTGACCAGTAATTCCAGTCCTCTATTGTCACAGACAGCCCTGTAGTACATAGAAGATGAGATTTACCTCATCCAGTTTTTGCTGTGTTGCTTAAGTTTGCATAAAGGCTTTCTCTTGAGGGCAGTATCCCCACAGGAAAGTTCAACTTACCTTAAAATACAGAATGGCTCATCCCAAGCCCCTCTCCCCACTGAGTTACTCCACTGGCACACGAAGGCTCGATTCTAGACAGCTAAAGTAAGGCGAGATATATGTAATACAACAGGGGGAGAAAGATCCTCAGAACATCCACCAAAAAGGACAGGACCCCTCAAGCAGCCTCTAACAGCCATAACAATCCCCACAAGAAGCTTGTGCATGAAAATCCCAAGCCAAACTCATCGAAGTCTTCTGCATTTTGGAAGAGTTAAATATCATATCACCTACTAATAAGACAAAGTAAAAAAAATGTCAGAAACATTAGAAACAATTGTCTCA
Source organism: Astur gentilis (assembly GCF_929443795.1). NCBI lineage: Eukaryota > Metazoa > Chordata > Aves > Accipitriformes > Accipitridae > Astur > Astur gentilis. Next base: position 5,336,130 of record NC_064893.1, on the reverse strand, counting down.
CAAATGGCTAATATCAGACACAGTTTTGTGAAATGCAAGGTATAGCACTGAGCTGCAAATCATCCAGTGAATGTCTGTACACCAAAAACCTGAGAACCTTATATAGACAAGACTATATAGACAAGATAAATACGTAACATAAGTTTATAAATATTATTGCAATAGCCATTTTGTACTACAAAATATTTTGAAAGGATCTGAAGGAAGAAATAAACTACTCAGGCAGTCTCTTACCACTGGCTGAATGAGTACAGAAAGTAGCATGAAGAGAGTTGCTATACCTATAGCAGAAATTAAGTACTTCAGTCATGTTAATTATCTTGCAAAAGAAGGGACAGAAGGCGTGAGAACATGTATTTAAGAATCAGCAGATCCATGAAGACAAAAATAAGATAAATAGACAGAAAATTGACCTGGGATTCAAATAAAATGGAACAGAGGAGAAAAAGGCATTCACAGCAAAATTCTAACTTGCAGAAAGCAAGATGAAGTAAAGACTACAATAGAAAAGGATAAAAAATTACCAACATGAGAACAGAGCTCAATTTGGTCTGGTAAAGTCAAAGACTAAAGCCAAGGCTAAGTCCAAGACCTAAATATGGGTGGCAGGAAGAAAAAAGAGGAATGGGAGAAAGGGGTCACAAACAAGAAACTGCACTGGATCCAGTTAAGGTAGCAGCAAAACAGAACCACACAGGATGCGCAGACCTACAACTAGGGATGCAAAGTTGCACATTAGGGGTTGGAGTTAGAAATAAGAATTAGTTTAGGAGTTAACACAAAAGGAATACCCGAAAAACAGGAGTACATAGTATAATGGTAACAAATTAGGAGAGGAAAGTATTGCAGGTACCAAAGATGAAGGCAGGGGTGAAGATTAAGAGAAGATCCAGGGAAGGATAAAAGACAACTGAGGGAAGATATGACAGAGGTTCACAGACTTGCAAGTGGAAAAGAGAACAGAGGATCATTCACTTTCTTTTCCACTACAAGGAGGGGGCATCAAGAGAAGGCACTAGGAGTCAGGCTCACAACAGACTAAAGCAGGGCGTTCTTAATGTGACAGATAGTTGAGCTGTGAAATTCATTTTCAAATTAAAAAAAAAGTGTAGATAGTTTCAAAGGAAAGCAGGGAAGGTTTCACGGAGCAGGTCTCTAATGAAGGGTACTAAATCCACAGAACCACAATCAGTTAGGAAAGTTCCTGAGCAGAAAATGTTTGGGGTAGGGGTAAAGAAATAATATAGAAAAGTGATTTTCTCACAGCAGACAAAAATCCCCGCCAAAACACCATCTCTGTTGCCTTAGTTTATTGGTAAATCTAAAGCAAAGACTGTTACCCTTAGGTCTTCAGATCTGTTCACAGTCCACACAGGTGACTGCCACAAACACTTTAGGCCAGCATAAACTGACACCTCCACAAGGAGAAACACCTTGCCTTCCTCCCACTCCTCACTCCCAGCCTTTGCTGGGTGTTTGTTTCCATTGCCATAAGCCTTCATGGAACAGTCAAGTGGACCTCATCTGGGTTAAAACCACATGGCATAAAATAACACATTGCTTCTAATCTGGGTTGCTTCCCTGATGCAACTCTCCATGCAGCCACAGAAATGCATGTCCTGACCCAAGGAAATTACTAACATGCAGGAGAGAGTGGCTAGAAAAGCAGAAGTATGCACTGGGATTATTTAGCCTGGAGAAGAAAAAGCTCAGGGGAATCTTATCAACGTGCACAAAGAGCTGGTGGGATGGACCAAGGCAGACAGAGTGAGGCTTTTCTCAGTGGTGTCCAGTGACAGGACCAGAGGCCATGGGCACAGATTGAAAGACAGAAAATTTCCTTTAACTACAAGAAAAAAAACCTTTTTTAAAAAAACAAAACAAAACAAAACAAAAAAACAACTGTGAAGCCTGGAGAATGCAGGTTACATAGATAACTGAACAGCAGATATGACATGACATTTCTACAAGGGGGTTCACACGCCTACTAGAAAAGCATTTAAGGTCTGAAGATTTAGGGTCCACAAACTGAAAATGGCTAAGTGTTCCTGACAGAGCATGACAAGGATCTTTGAAAAATTCCCATTTTCATCCATAGACAGCAGCATACCTTAAAGGAAGTGGGAAAGAACTTTTCAAAATATAATTGTTTTTCATACATAATACTTGGCTATCTACACTTACCCTATAAAAACATTAAGCACAGTGATATGATAAAGCTTCTGCCATTCCCCTTTTGCTTCATCCATGGGCAGACAAGAAGTTAGAGACCTCCAAGTTTTACCCCGACGACAGGGCACTTCAAGACTAGTTCTGCCTCTGGCTATGTGGATACCTGGAGCCAGGGAACCAGTGACACAGCAGGGACCCCCTCCAGCCTGTCATCCAGCAGAAGGGGTGCAGGGTCAGGGAAAAACCAAAGGGTATCTATATACATGGGATGCAAGGCAAGTGCTAGCAAAATAAGCACAAGAAATTGGTGAACTAAACAGAATGAGAAATAGTCTCAGGATAATAAAAAATAAATAATCTATTAGCCTTCTCTTTCTTCATCATTCTTAGGAGATGACAAAGCTGCTATGTTATTGCTGTGTGGTGTGCTCTGAACAAGGAACCACTCAGTTGTCAAACAAATGCACTGTCGAGTGTTCACACTAAGAAAAACGCATTTTCCACATTCACATTTCAACAGACTAAGCAGCTGGAGGATGGTCTTCAACACACCAGAGCAACCCACAGGGCAAAGGGTGAAAAAAGGTCTTTGCAGGAACAAGACAAATCACCACAAAAGGCGAGAAAGAAAAAGCTCTTGAAACGGTAAAACTTGAACTGAAGCCATCATTTTTCTGTCCATTGCACTGGCACCTGGTTTGACTGCCACAGAAGTGAAGACAAAGTGGGACATTTCCTTCCTTGAAGGCCATTTTTTTTTTTTTTTTTAACAGTAACACTTTCTGCTGCAGGGAGTTTGCCTTTGCTAAGCAAGAGAGCCCAGCTGTGTCAAAGCACAGGCCTTTTTGAAACCAAAACCAAGGTCCCAACACCACTAAAACCAGAAGGCCCTAAACAGTAGCAGTATGCTTGGTTTGCACCAGCTTAGGTAGGAAGCCCAAACATGTTACAGGCTTACTACTGAGAAAATAGACATATTAGCCTCCAATGGCTATAAAAAAGGTGTTTTTGAGGTGGAGGTGGGGGGGGGGGGGTGGGAGAACCTTGCTAAAATAACATTAGTATCTAAAATGAAAAAATTGAATAAAAAAAGGGAGCCAGGACCCTGTTCAAGGCAATCTTTTAAAGCAAAAAAGCAAGTGGCGGGGGGGGGGGGGCGGAATGGGGAAGGTGGGGGGGGGCGGTCCTTCACTAACAGGCTTTTGTTTTCCTGTGCACAAGTGTTACCAAACTGCAAGCTGCAAAGTCTGTGTGGTCTCTGTCCCACACAAATGTGCAGTGAATCCACAGTTATTTTAAGACCTCACAGGCCAAACGCATCCCTAGTGCAAGATCAGTGATTTAAATGAATTCAGTGTAGCAATGAGATCAGCCCTGGGCTTCCACGAAGTAAATACAATAGTACAACACTACAATGATGTGCACTGGAGACAGTAGAAATTTTTAAGAAACAGCTGTATAAAGCAGAGTAGGTCAAGTCTCATTTTCTGCACTGTGGGAAATTGAAGCATTGTGAAGTTTCCTTAAAGCTGAAGCATAACAACCACCACCACCTTGCCACACCTCCATCTCTGATCTTTCCCAACTGGATCTGATCATTAAACAAGGCTGCAGGGCTCCAGGTCCTCTGAACAGCTGCCAGCTGCAGTACAAACACATTCTCATGAGGAACATTTTGATTCTGTTTAAAACAGCTTTTTTTTTTTTTTGACAGAAAACTGTACCGCTGGCAAGTTTTCATGCAGCTCCACTACTTAATATGCCTCCCCTCCTCCCACACATGCATGCACCAGAGCTACTATGAGAAGGTAATTATGCTGCATGTTTGCAGTGCAGTGGATTTGTTCCTGCCAGGATGCCTGTCTTCACTGTGAGTGAGAGACTCCAAGGGAAGGTGTCATCAAAATGAGGGTGATTCAACATCTGCACATAAATGACATGCATTCCCCCAAAAATACATGCAAGGAAAAAATATATCGGGTTTGGGGTTTTTTTAAAAAGGCTTGGTAGCCTCAGGGTGGCTCACACGGCAACAAATTCAGGTCTTTACTCAAGCAGCCAGCTATTTGAAAATTAACATTGTAATTATACCACCAAACGATCTCGATCAGCAACTGAAGAGCATGTGATTTGCGGGGGTCTCTACTTTTCAGCAAATAATCCACCAGTGTTGCACACATCTGAGTAATACTTGTGCCTCTGGCTCTTCCCTATGACTCAGCATTCAGCAGGGCTGCCAAGGGCTGGCCTGAGCTGGTGAACCACACCTGAAGCTGGACTGCGAAGACAAGCCCAGCAGGACAGCACTGCAGGGACACGAAGTGCACACAGCAAGAGGAGGAACAACACACTCGGTTAGCGGCCTTTAAGAAAGCCTGCTCAACGCCAATCCTCTCTGGCCTAAAATGGGATTATTTTTTTTCCTCCAAAGCAATTACATAAAAATGTAGAAGACCTGCTACCTCCAGCAGATGCAGAATTTGCCTGCTGACTTAAGCACAAAAACCCTGCTTCCTTTAAAAACTGGGAAAAAACCCCAAACCTAGAAGGTCTGAGAGGAAGCTCTTTTTGATTCATTTATCATGAACTGCAATGTTAACTATGTTCCTTTGATGACAAATCCTTGATTTGCATGAAGTCCAGCTGAGACCTCAATGGCTGTGAAGTCTCTCTCCTGCCCTACCACAGACCACAAACACAGGATCAAGGGAAGTGGTTATGGAAAGACAACAGTTTTGGCTCAGTGGTGCAACTGGAAAGCATTTTTCAGTAATCTTTCACCTACATCTCCTCACTCTTAAACTTAGAGGTGAGCCCAACTACTTTCTGAGCTCTAATCCTAGGTCCTCCGAGGCTTGAAGAACTGATTACCACATATAATCTGTTGCTTATCAAAGCTCTGACTGAATTATATTGGTATCCTATTACATGGGAATTCGTAGCTGAAAGCTTTCACATTCACCATTAGCTACCAGGATTCAACTCGTAAAACTACTGCATAAAACAAGCCAAAAGAACACGCAGATTTCCATTGAACACATCACTGAGGCATGAATAAAAACAGTTCAGAAGACTAAGACTGAACATAGATATTTTGGGCCAGATCAAAAGAATGGGACTTAGGCAGAATTTAGGCATTAAAGTTGAAAATGGTATTCACAGCTACTGGAGCCCCGCTTTCAACATAACAGGATTCAGGGACCTGGTGTTCTGCTCCTGTGCATTCCAGAAACACCAGTCTTGACATCCCACTTGCTACTCTGCATATAAAACACATGAACCAGCCCTCGGCAAAGGAACCTAGAAACTCCCCCTCTACTCATTAAATCAGAGTTATGTTCCCTTTTGCTCTCTGGCTTGATGAATCTTCAAATCTATGTAGAACATAACAACTTTGGCCAGATGGGTGTAAATCATGTCCCACACTCACACACACTTACAGGAGCTCTCTGCCTGTAAGGGCACATTCCTGGAAAGTCAGATCTTGGTCTGATCTAAATCAAGTGTAAGAGAAATAATAATGCCTCTTCCTGGAGAGGGCAGCTCCTCCCTGAGCAACAGGCCCTACTCAACACACTGGTTTTGGAGTATCTGCTTCGAAGATCCTGCCTCCCTTCAGGCACTGTTAACCAGCTTTGCACCTAACCCAGGGCACAAGCCCACCAAGGGGACGGAGATGCAGCAAGCTGCTTCTGCCTCCATTACACTGGAAATAAAAGCCCTGGGGAGCGCAAAGCAGGAACCCTATTGCTGCCTGCACATAAACCAGTCTCATGCAGCTGACTCTAGCTAATCTGTTATGCCTCTTTTTGGTGCAGTGCTGCATAAAACATGGCTATGATGTCCTGGATGTAAACTAGTAAGCTCAGAGTATGCCATGTAGACTTAGCAGTGTAGGTCTTCATTTGCTTAAGGCCCTCTTACCGCTTCTCATTTCAGCATGTGGGTGACCCCTCTTGTGGTCCCACAGGGATTATTTGGATTAGCAATACTGCATTTATATCCCTTTTGGTCCAGGTAGCTAAAGGAGATGAACTGGGTTTTCCAGCGAGCTACTACAGGGCCATCAAGTAGATTGATCTCCTGTCCATCTCTCAGAGCTATTACAAGGAGGTCACAAGTCAGCCAAACACATTATTCACGATGACCCTTCCTGAGCTACTAGATGATACAATGTTAAATCAGTAGACTCCTGCTCAAACATCTTATTCCACATCTTCCCCCTGCTGAGCTCGTGACCGCCCAACTCATACAAACCCTGAGGCTGCTACCACCACTTACGTACCAGCTTTCCTATAAGGTGCACTGTCTTTCCAAAGTCAGCGGGACTCCCTCAGCAACTAACATCATGCGTGCACACACAGAGCTGGCAGAATTAGGTTGGGAAAAATAGGTCAAAACAGGCATATATTTAACTTGGAGTCCAAACCTCAGAATTGTATTTTACCAACAAATAATTCATATGCACATGCAAAAAATCCACATTTGATAACCATTAGAAAGTCATTCTGATACAAATTAGGCAATCAAGATACTTTACAGAAGCACAGGCTCTGCCAGAAACATTTCTATTCCTGCTCCAAGTAGAGGTTTAAACATACAACCTCTCCCTCACAACCCTATATCCTTCTTTTTTCTGTACCCAGGCAAGTTCTTGTATGATCTTTTGTAAAGTTACTTCTTACTCATTTCCAACTAGAGCTTTAGACTTTTTTGCTGTTTATTTGTTGTGGGTTTTTTTGTGTTTGGTTTTGGGGTTTTTTAAGATGGTGACAGCGCAAGGTTGAGACACCCCTGCAGAGAGCCTGGCCTGGGCCACTACCCCTATTCCAAGCTTCAAAAAGCCACCTTTGCAGGCAGGTCCAGGCAGACGTACAAGGAAAGGAGAGAGGGCAGTCTTCCCCTTTCTGTAAGTTCTACAGCAACTTCCTTGGGCTTGTGATGATCTTCCAAGCTGGACAAGACAATATGGCTGATATCTAAAAGAAGTTACTATGTGGCTCCAACAAGCAAATTGAGCAGCTGATCCTTAGATGAGATTTCTAGAAGACACTGTCTGCTTCCACGCTCTCTAGGATCCACCTCTAGCCAAACCTAAGCAGCACAGTTGGCAAGTTGAATGCACGCAAGCACCCAGAACACTTCACCACACCTTTGCTACAATTTTGCTGCATTTCCTGCAGCAGGACTGCTTGTTATTTTGCTCCCATGTCCCAAACTTTTTCATGCCCACCCCAGCAACAGTAAAATCTAACACTAGGTTTGTAAACTGCCTTAAGCACTTCAGGATAAACAAGTGTCCTCTCTGCACCTGCTCCTGCTTTATACACAGTTGAGTGCAAAAGACACAGATATTTAAGAATTCAGACACTTACAATTAGGTGATACATGTTTTTAATTAGAAATGCCCTAATATAATTGCTCAAATACAGACACTAAGGTTTTAGCCTACATTGCGCTATTGGGTACAGAAAATTAGTCTGAGTTATTAACCCCCATTTTAATTGTCTGAGACATAAGATTGCACGGCCTAGGAACAGCTATCTGTGAGGCAAAGAGCATTGGAAAGAACAACAGTACTTCGCAATTACCCAGTTCTTGGGGAGTGGAAAGGTTGAAGGGGGAGAGGAGGCTATCAAAGAGAATGCGAACTCATGTGCAGAGAGGGAGAGCCTTTGAAAATCTGCAAAGAGGATGCTTTGAGAGTGACAGTTCTGAGGAACATGAAGGAGTTAGTACTGAGTCAAATTTCAAGAGCCGGCAGTGGTTCTACACCAGCATGCAGTTTCTTGACCAACATAAGAATTTCTTTCTTTAGTCAGGCAGGAAATCTTATTCTTTATTGGCAACTTTGCTCGTATTAAAAAAAAGGGTAATTTCATTTCACACAGAAAGCAAAATCCTTAAGGAATGCTAAGAAGTGGAAACCAAGAAGGTGGTAAATCAGATAGCCTAACTCTTATAAGCCACCATAGTGATGGGCCTTGGAAAGGAGTTCTATCACAGGACCAGGTGCTATGTTGGAACCCTTTTCTAGCCTAAGAAGAAGAGAAGAAAATATAGTTCAGCTCATTAGCCTTTAATACCTGGTCTGGGTAGTAACTCCTATGGTTGTTTCTGCTTTAGCCTGCTGATAAGAGTAATGAGAAAGAAATGTCAGTGCTTCATGCAGGCACAGCAAACAGCCAGCTTCCCTGTGATACTCAGCTCTGTAAAAAAAAAAAATATTTTAAAAAAATCACAAGAAGCCAGATGGCACTGCCCTTCACCGAGCAAAGTTCCCAATAACTTTAGGAGGAGCATTGTTCATTTTTAGACCAAAGGATTTGACTCAGTAATACTTTATCTCAGCATCGAGTCTCTACTGTGACTCAGGGTAAGTATGTAGTATTTCTGAATCATGGTATTGACCTCGCATTGACCACCATTTGAGAGCATGGTGCAGTCAAATTAAGCAACTTAAAAGTTCATGAAAAGATCTCATTCCCGATCTCTGCAGCTTCCACGGACCTGTAACGGAGGCAGCAGACAACCTAATGGCTAATGGGCCTTTCATGAATCTTGAACAGCATCATCTTGGAAACATGTGTTCTGACTCCAAGTTTAAACATTTCATCCACTTCACCCCCTTTTCATGTTAAGCATGTAGCAACTAAACCTTGCTATTTAAATCAAGATGCTGCTTCAGAGAGTAAATCTGTCAACATCTTTGTTTTCTTCAGGCAACCATGGAGTCGCACACAAAAAGTACTATGTCAAACAAGAAGTATATGTATTTTCATATTAAAAATCCTAAGGCCTCTCCCATAGCTTTTTTTTTTTTTTTTTTTTTTTACACATCATTAAAGACACTTGACAAATAACCCAACACTTGATGGATGTTCTGCATTAGAACATGAATTCTAAGTTTAAATTTAAATTTTCCTGAGGCTGCATTAAGATGTAGGCACAAGACAATATCACCTACTTTAACAACACTATCAGCTTGACAGGGCCCAGATTTCAAAGGAAAGCACCTAGCTGCCCAAGGATGAGCTTGGGACATCACATGATCCCATCCATCCCACTAGTTTGTCAAGCACTTGTAAGAGTGCCCACAGACGCCCAGGCAGGTAGCCCCACACACATTTGTTGTGTCCAGCTGGAAGGAGGACTGCCGTTCAAATGGTTCAGGAAGTGCCTTACAACAGGCATCCAGCTCATAAGCAAAGCTAGATTATCCCCAACTTCATTCCTTCTTCCTAGCTTAGGTAAGTCTGTACAACATACAACACATGTACTGCCAAAGGGACAGACTTCAGCAAGATAGTTTGTTTCAGGGAGAAAGAGGAGTCACAGCAACACTTCAGATCCAGTGAACAGCTCCTTGACCCGCCTGCTCCATACAGCCAGCACTCAGGCATTTCACCAGCATACAGCAAAGAACTTGTTTGACCATCTCATCAAGCATTCCCCCTCTCTTGCTCTCCTCTCTCCGTAGGGAAAAGCAGACAATTTCCTGCTACACCTCTTCTGCTTACACATTTGGGAGGGGTATCCATCAGTCTTCCCCTCTGCGAAAAGTATACAGTGGGTAGCACATCATCAGATCTTCCCAAACTTGCAGGATGCCATCCTACATTTTACATGGAGACGTGAAAGCACTTCGCTGGCACCAGAACAGTATGCTCCTCCTTTCTCTAAAACAATAGGCCTGCTGAACCACACATTTCAGGACCTGAGAAACCTGATTTGGTAATTGAAGATGCACATAGCACACATTTTCTTATGGTATGGAAAAATTAATTATACCACATGACAGATTTCAGTCCTGGTGTTCAAATACTCATTAACAAAACTACTTTAAAAGGGGCTAATAGAAACAAATGCCTTTAACATCACAGACTTCCCAGATGACTCCTGCTATGGAGATGGATGACAAATCACTGTCAGTCATCTTTAAATTCCATATTGACTACATTGAAGCAATTACCCATTTATTTTTAGAGCATGTTCCATTTTAAACACAAGTGATTCAGTCCAAGAAACATTCTATACTGCATCACTATTTCATAGGTTAACAACTCTCAAATTTAAAGGGATTTTAATTCTGGGACAAACACTTGTGTTTTTTTTTTCCTTGTGCCTCTAGACATTGGTTGGGAATTTTAATTCAGGCTTCAAACCAAACAAAAGTTGGTGTTCTACAAGCATCTGCAGAGAAATATAAAAATATCTGGAAAGTGTGAAAGAGTGAGCCTGTTTTGCTAAATGCATGAAATGAAACCTCAGCGAAGGTCTCAGTAATAGCCTTCCTGACTGCTGTGCACTCTCTCTCCCACAGACCTTCTGCTCTGCAGCAAGGGAACACTGCCTTCGCCGCTGCATCCTCAAAGAACTTTGCAATACAATGGAGCACAGCGATTTCCCTAGGGAGCACGGTGCTGATCATTTACTTCGATGTCTCAAACAAGAGTGTCAGGGTTTCCCCCTTTTTTAAGGTCTAAAAGGAACAGCTTGCTATATCACTCCCCCCAGCCCCCAAGACATCTCAAGGTTTATCTGCATTGTAGGCAATGTTCTGGACAAAAGGATGTGGGGCTGGGGTCGAGCTTAGGCTGCTCCTAACTTGTGGAAAAGAAGGGTGAGATGATAAAAGTGGAGAGATGGGGAAGGAGAGTCCTGAGGAGCTGAGGTTTCTGTTGCTGCCACCAGTGGAGGGAGAAGACAAGCAGGAGCTGCAACAGGTACTGCAGCAGGAGAACCCCGCTTCAGGCTCAGCTGCTGCCTTGCTTCAACCCAACTCCTCCCTCTTTCCAAAGCAAAAGCAGGCTGTGGGGCTACAGCCAGCCTCTTGCCCTCAGCAGTCTGCTGCCCTTGACAACAGCCTATTTTGCCTGTAGCTTGGACCAGTCTTACTGGTCCATATTCTGGTGAACTCACAAACATCTGAGGTGAGGACACCATCTTGCCAAGGGACAGTCCCAGCACCTAAGGAGCCCTGCCTAAAGAACCTAAACCTCCTTCTTTCAGGGCTGACGATGGGGTACCCTAGCCATAGCATAGCTGATCAAAAAAGTCCAAGACTGACTCAAGCCCATTATACAGCTGCCTAGCCACTATTCATTAACTGTAACAAAAATGACCCTGGGCTCCCTACATCAAAGAACCTTGCCATTTCTTCTTAATTAATTCTAAGCATCTTGCTGGCCTCAAATCTCAGCTGGAAAACATCAACTGGAGTAGGTGGCATCTCAGCCTGCCTTTTGCTACTGGCTGTACTTTTAATTTTCCTGTGTTGCATGCCCCCCATCCTCCTGAGATCATCAGTAGAAACCAAAATATTGCTGTGTTTTAGGACAAATGTATAAGTACGTAAGATCTAGCCTGTTTTAGACTTTATTAGAATTAACATTCATGATATCTAAGGCCAAGAGAAATGTATTTCTAAGGAATTAAACCAAACCCCTGCAGTGTTTGCCACTCAGCCATTGCAGAATCACAACAGCACATGAAACGTTAGAAGAGAAATGGGTAAAAAAAAGCCTTAAACAGAAGCAAAACTGACTCATCTCCTTATTGCCAAAACCGAGAAAGCCGCTGAGCGTAAACAAACAACAGACATCCTGAAGAAAAGGGGGCGTCGCAATTCCTTTTCAAGCTAATGGGCAGATACACAAACTGGTATGAGCAGGACCATCCTGAGCTACTCCGGCAAGCTGATCCCAGGGAAACGGCCGATGCTACAGCGACATTCCTGGCAGCACAGGTGCCACCAGAGGCCAGGGAGCATCTGCGGTGCTGGTGACTCCCAGCGCACTGATGGATCCTAGTTATATATGCTGGAAAGCTGTGACAGCTGCAGGTATGATCCACTTCTGGAAGCCACACGTATAGGCATACTTTGGCGTAGGCTGGCAAGCATCCCTTCTAAAGAACAGGAGAGAGGACGAGCCAGAGCACTTGTATAAGGCGCTTGAGCTCTCCTCCCTGTCTACAGGGGCCCACAAAGACTACAATCTACGCATGCTGAAAACAGACCTTGTGGGTACCCCTAAGTTTAGAGGAAACTAAGCAGGTAAGACTTGGGACCAGGGAGACACTTAGAAAGAACGGAAGTCATTGTGAAGACAAGTCACATTCTCCAGCAAAGTCCATCATCACAAACTAAGATACTTTGGAGTAACTGCTTTCTCTTAATTCCTAAAAGCCCTTCTGCTTTAACTTTGTGACATGCTTAACCAGGGGGGGCAACGGGGAGGTTGTATTGAAACCACAGCAGCAACCTTAATGCCTGCCTCCACAAGACAGATTTTCAACACTTTAAAAATAGGTAACCCAACCTCTTTGTTAGAGCAGCTCCTGGCCTGACACGAACTATTCAACACCATCACCCTCACAACTTGAATCCCCCACACACATAGCACATGCAAAACTCCACAAAGCTTCACAGGGATTATCTCACGATGGCAAAGAATGCTAGATCGCGTGCCACGTACATGGAACACAAAGCCACAGGAAGATGCACTTTAGTAACAAGTCTTAGCCAGTTATTTACTGGAATACAATAAATACCATGTTGTTTATTAGAATGCATTTAAAACACTGAGCATATGGATTTTGAATCAATTCTTTGGGATGCTCTGAGTGCATGTACACAGTCTGTTTTCAAATATTCACGTTCAGATATTGATACTTCCCGATAAAGTCACTGAGTACATCAGCTCATGCTCTGGCTTCAAATGAGTAAGCTGATGAGAAAGAGCTGATTGATACTAAAAAGGTTAGGAGTCCAAACCTCAGGTCACATTAAGTCAGCAACATACTAGAGTATGTATCACACAAGTGATACGACGTGCTGTCCACCACTAACTCAGATGCCACTCACTCCTCACAAGCGCCAGCCATCTGACCAAACAGTCTTTGTTCTGAGCTAACTCCCTGCTCACCCTCCTGAAACAAATGAGTAAATAGACCCAACATTTCCTCCATAAGGACAGATACTCTTCTTCCCCCCCCCCATACTAGACTGAGACTGCATCAGCAGGATGAGTGTTGTGTGTTGATTAAGCATGTAATGCTTTTTACATCTACTTCTGGTTCCAGCATGAAAATCAACATTGCACCTGTGTTGTCCAAATAAGTGTGCGTTCCAGAGACGGAAGAGAAGTAGAGAGAGCAGCCAGGATACATACCGTACTCCACTTCTTCCTAAAACACACATACTACACAGAGAAATGATAATCCCTTCTTAGTGGAAAATCCAAATTTTCAAAATGAATCCCCAAGCTAAAATGAATTACTGTAATAACCACAATCCTTGTATGAGCACTAATCAGAAAGGCACAGCTGACCACCTGCTATGTGGCATCACTTGCACAGCAGCACCCTGCCCCTAATTGCTGCTGTGTTCAGACAGGGCTAGGTGCCCCACAAAATGAGACGGTAGCGCTGGTAAATACGTGGACAGGAACACAGCCTGACTGACTGTTGTACAGTCTCACTACGCACTTCTGCTGAGTGCAGCATAAAAAAAAAAAAAAAAAAAAAAAAAAAAAGGCACTACTGCAGCTCCAAACAGCAGGATGCAAAAATCTAAACCCAGGCCAAGTAATTTCTTCTGCAACTACAGAGAAACACACGGGAAACGATGCAAGAGACAAAAAAAATGAATTGTATGTGCCTGTGTCTGTACAAACCCATTATCTATGCAGGCTGTGAAAAGCAGCGTTTGACAATGCTACAGGCTGGGGCAATGTTCTCAACATACTTATAATAAGTTATTTTATTTAATTGCTAACAAAAAAATGCAGTTACATAATAACACAAGGTAATAACCAAAACATGAAGTCACAAGATTGGCTTACAGCAACAGAGCCGGGGGGGAAAAAAGGCAGTTTGTGCTTTAAATTTTGCTGCATTGTCAAGGAGCCAAGAACCGAATCTGGGGGCTTCTTCTTTTACGGGGAAGGGATCTAACCACCGAAAATTCAGCGCGGGACTCTTCATCACCGCCTGCGCGCATCCACAGCCCCAAATGATGTCAATCCCCGCCGGCACGTCACTCATCATAATTCTACACTATTTGCTCGCTAGTGAAATTCAGCCGACAGGCCGACAGCTAAGCCCGTAACCCACCAGGGCCCGTACGCTCCAGGGAGAGCAAGCCCCCTCCCCCCCCCCCCGGCCACCCCCCACCCGCGAAAGCGCTCACGGACACGGAAGGGGGTCCCACTCCCGCACAGACCGGCCGGCTCCGAGGCACAAAGGCGGGCACCCGCCGAGCCGGCACGGATGACAGCGCACACCCACGACCCGTCACCGCATCTCGCCGGCCGGGCGGGGGCTGCCCGCCCCGGGAAGGGCCTTTCCCGGCGGCGAGGCCAACGAGAGCCCCATCCCGCCTCTCACTTCTCCGCTGGGAGACAACGCCACACACCCCCCCCCCCCATCCCCCTCAGCCGGGGCCGGGCGGCAGCAGCCCCTCGTACCTGGACAAAGCCGGCCTGGGCACAGCTCATGCTCCCCCGGCGAGGGCAGGTCTCACATCCCACACGTGCGGCTCAGGGCTGGCCGCCTGTCAGCCCACAGGGAGGGAGGACGGACCGACGGACGGGGTGCCGGCGTGTCAGCCCCCGCCGAGCCGCACCATAGTCCAGCACCGGCTGATACGCCCGCAACGCCGCCGCCGCCGCCGCCGCCCTCCCTCCTCCTCCTCCTCCTCCTCCTCCTCCTCCTCCTCCTCCCCACCAGCCTCCTCCCACCCCGCCGCCTGTCGCTGGGTACCGGCCGCCTGGAGCCACCCACACGCCGCGGCGGGCGCCCGGCAGCGCCGCCCGGCCCGGCCGGCCCGGCCCGCCCCTCAGCGCGCCGCCTCACGCCCGGCGCCCGGCCCCCGCCTCCCGCCCGGCCCGGCGCGGCGGCGGCGTCCCAGGCCGCCTAGGGGACGGAGCGGTGACGGCCGGCCGCGGTGGGCCCGCCCGGGGCAGGCCGTACCCGCCGCCTTCCCGGGCGGCCCCTCCGCCCCGCCCTCACCCGCTCCTGCCAGGCGGGCGCGGGCCGAGGCGCGACGCTGCCCAGCCGGGGGCCGGCCGCCCCCTCCCCTCAGCCCCGGCTGCCCTCAGCTTATGGCACAGGGACGCCACAGTACACAACCCCGCGCCCCGGCGGGCGCCCCCCGGGAGCTGCGCTGCCGCAGGTGGAGGCAGACAAATTATCCTCTTTTCCTTGTCGCCCCTTCAGCTCAGGCCGGCGGCCCTCCCACCGACTCCCCGCCAGCGCCGTAGTCGCCGGGGTGATCGCTAACGCCTTTTCCCCACGCACCGAGACAACAGCTTGGGGAGCGCTGCTGCTCTAGCAGCTGTACCTCCTCCCCTGGGAAACACGCACCCTTCGCAGCCCTTACCTCCAGCCTCACCTCCCCGCCTCTTCTCCTAGACAGTGCTTCATGAACCGCACCCCCGGCCAAAGAAAGCCACCGTACCGCCTCTGGGAAGAGAGCGAGTTTCAAACTGCAGTTCAGGATGTGGGCAGAGGTGCTATACACTCACTTCTCCCACAGGTCTTGCGTTTGTCCCATCCCCGGGGCAAATCTGCCCTCCAAAAATAGACCAGGAGCGCTGCTGGGGCTGCAGGGAGTCAGCGGCTTCCACCAGCAACCCGCTGTCTCTGCGCCCGCCTGTCAGAAGGGCTGAAGACCAGCTCTTAATGTCAGCTGGAAGAGGGGAAAGACAGCACAACGCTGCAGAGGCCTGCTAGCCCCCTCACCTCATTCTTCTAGAGGTAAGGTTTTTAGACAATAGCATTTTTTTTAAACTATCCTGTTGGAGCGGATTTTTTTTTCCCCCCCATGCTACTAAATACATCGATTTTTTCAAGAGCCTTCTGGATCTTAAGCTGTATCCCGATGCAAAGACATGTTGATAAAAAAACACAAATAGACCCAGTAACACACCAGAATTGAAGCTGAGTTTGTTTCTAAAACCATCTTTGCATCCTCCACTCACACAAATTTCTTTGGAACTAAAGATTCACTGTGCTTGGTATCAGTGCGAGAAATATTTTTTTATTCTAATTTTCTAATCAATGCACTCCAAAATATTTTCAGAGACATTGTGGCCCCTAATTTCCACTTGATCGTCTCATTTCCTTTCTTAAAGAGGTGAAACAGGAGAAATTAGAACGTAGTATCAGCAGAAACCTCAGAAGAAAAATCAAATTGAATTTGGGAAAGAGAATGGCTTGGTATTGTATTCCATTAGTGAAAGAAGAAATAGATCTACAATCAGAATTACCAGCGTGCAAGACCAGTGAGTGGGCTAGTTCCTTGTGCAGTCAGAGTGGGAAGAAAGAGAGGCCCATCACAAAGCCACGCCAGCTCTTCCCCAGAAGCAAGGCAGACCCAAAGACATACCAGGCCATGAAGGCCACACCAGCAAATTAACGTGCATCTCAGGACACATCTGTGTGCAAACACGCTCTTCCGCAGGTGTTTGAGAAATTCAGTTGATGTCTGGGCAAGCACAGTCTCTCCTCATCCAGTGAAGCCATCTGCTGATCATAGATTGCAGTAGACTGTGCTAACAAATACCTACAAGGAGGCCTCCAGCCAGATATTTGTCTCCTTCTTTTAAAGCTGTGTATCAATGCTTACACTGAAATTGCTCAAGACAGGCATGTGCTTTTGCCCTTGCACTTTGAAAGTCTAGATAAGAAGGAATAAAATAAAGATGAGGGAAGAGTCAGAGGAATGGAAAGGTGAAGTAGTTTGCCCAAAGGTCACACAGCAAGTTGCTGGAAGAGAGCAGAGAACTGACCCAAGCCTCCTCACTCTCGATTCATTGTGCCCTCTGAGCTTTTTCCCAACTCCTGCTCATGTGGCTTGCTCGTATAATTCTACATCATGTATTAATCTCAGGTGTGCATCTCATCTTCAAAGGTGGACACATACGTTGATTCTATCAAAGACACTGAGTTAGCTAAAAGAGGAAATTCAATAAATGCATATGCTCTAAAAAACAGTCTAAATTCAAGCTGGAGTTTGAGTTGCCGTTTCTGAGTTGTAGAGGCAGCTTAACATTATGGGTGTGCAAGGAGCCAAAACCCCCATCAGCAAGTTTCAGGACCATGAGACTTGAAGCATAAGTCCCCTTGCCATGCTCTGTGGACCTGGGGAGAGAAACCCCTTTAAGGAGGACTGGGCATGTGCTTTCCTCTTCACTAGCTACACCACCTCTGCTTTCCTTTCAGACTGAAAAGAACATCCTGAATCTCCTACACGAGCAGCAAGTTGAAAATTGTCCCCTGTTGGGATTTGAGTAAAACCAGGGAGATCAAAATTAAGATCGAGGCAAACTGCATACCCAACCTCCCGTAGATACACATTAAAATATTGAGCAAAAGATGAATGTGGCAAGTGATTCAAAAAATGAACCAAGCTTTGATGAGGATATTTTGCCCTCCTGTTCCTCAAAAGAAGGAAATTATAGACATTGGAAATGAAGTGGTTTCTATTGTAACTTTGCATTTTACTGAAAAGGAGGAGAGTTGCATAAGGAGCTTTAAAATTAGACTAAACTTTGGCAGTTCAGATGCTCATCTATATTATAAACAAACCTCTGAATTTTATATGACTACCTATTATAATACTCCCCAACCTCCCACAGACTAAGCAAAACAGCAAGTTTTGCTGTCCCACAGGCCTGTCAACAACTTCTGGTATCTTTTCGTCCATAAGCTAAGGCATACTCATGCCTCATGACATGTCTACAGACAGCATAAGGCAAAGATGATTTGGGCAGCCAGTGACCAAGATGCATGTCTGTTTTGCAGGGAATTTTGCAGAATTTTGGCAGCCAGAGAGTAGTCCTGCAAAAGCAGGAAATAGGAGCAAAAAAATTTGGCTTGGGGAGGGTGGAAAAAAGCAAAAGGAAGCAATTCTAGCTTTCCTCACCAAATATTTCTGAGGGACATAGACCTATGCTCTTGAGTCAGCGCAGGATGGATTCCATTGCATTTCCAAAATCTGTCATTCTGGTGGCTCATTCACACCTGATATGTATCAGAGGAACTTCTACTTAGTATAGCATAGTATTCTGCACAGTTTGTAGTTATTTTAAAATGTTTTGATCAAATAAGTGAAAAACTGAGAAATTTCAGTCATTTTTAACAAATGTCAGGTACACCATCTGGAAAAACAGACAAATATGGTGGTTGTTATGTTACAGCCAATAAAAAAAACCTACTGGTGTCCTTCTCTGCAGGACTCTTGAATTGAGCTGATCTGGGTGATGATGGAAGGACTGGGTAAGGCTCTCACAGGGTTTATTCATATCTTACATTTGTAGGTGGCCAGGTGCAAACAGACCAAATTTCCTCCAAAAGAGCTTTTCTGAAAGAAGAAATGGTCAGCCTCTAAATCCTTTACTGAGCATGCTTCTGCCTTAAAGCTGCAGAAAAACTGTGAGTAAATTCAAGCTGCTTAAATGTTATATTGCCCTTTTAATCTGTCCAATATAGCATGGCCATTACCCTGCCACTGGCTCTGGGTGGCCAATGTGTAACTAAAGACTGGAAGCATGACTGATAAATGGAAATCCACCACCTTGGCAGAACTGGCAGAAGACACTGTGTTGTGAGGGCCGTTTAACAGTTCAGAAGTACATTTGGGAATATCCTAAGTTTTTGTGCTGGATTCTTCCCTAGCTGAGCGAGATATCATGTATTTCTCTTTCCTGCAACATAGTATTCACTAAATTTTACCAATAAACACAATTTTTGCCCGTTAAAGAGACTGCTACTCAGATGATATAAGACAGCATTTCTAGACTCATTTATGTCTAAGTGATATTCCCATACCTGGCGATATTCTCATACCTGGCTTACATGGCTTCTCATTTTGGATTACTCGCTTTGTTGGGACTCAGAACTCCATTACTGACTTTGACACACACAGAGCACCTTTAAAAAGGCACTTGGCTGATGCTGTCTAATGTCTTCTACTATATTTTGCCTTACACAGATGGGATTGCTCATATCTCAGCTGAATGCTATGCTTATGCATAGCAATAGGTGCTTGTCTAATGTAGGTGTTAGGACTTCAGGCTCTATCAGTGCTTTCTTTGAGCAGCTCTTGCGCGCAAGCTGCCTTTTTTCTTAGACACTATATCCTTCCTTCCTGGCAGCCCAGATCTGAACATTTGGGGATGCCATGACAGACACTGTCCTAGAAGACACGACCAAGGGGTATGATTGCTGGGGAATGACATGGAACAGGTCCAAGAGTGATTTCTGCCCCAGCGGGACTGCAACCCCTATAGCTACCAACCCTCTTCCTTTGCAGGAGCCGGCAACATGCTATGCAACAGCCCAAACTCCATCCCTCTTTCATCCTGGGTGTAAAGAGGAGTTTTACAGAGGAGTTTCTTTATGCATGTACTGGATTACTGGAGCATTTACCCAACTTGATCAAAAGAATTCCAGCCCTTCGGCTGGAATCATTTGCATGGCCTGATTTTTGCAGTTACACCTAATTGTTTTATGTGTAGATATACACTGGTTTGATATTTGTCCCTGTTAGGTTCATTTTCCTCTACCTTGATTCTCTTTCTGGAGCAAATGCTAACCAGCTTCAGAATAGAAGGAGGTTAAATATTAGCATCCCTGGCAGAAGAGATACACAGTGATTATGAAACATTATTCTACATGGGCAAACATACTGCATATTTTTTCCTGCGTAAAGCCTATGATAATCCTTCTAAGACTCCAACTATTTTTACAACTAAGGCTCCACTTAAAGAAAAAAACAATTTGCAAAGCAAGTTCAATGACACAAAGATTGAGCCCATATCCCATTAAGTTGTTCTGTCAGCAATGAAATTATTTAGATGAGTGTCCCTGTAGCTCCTTTGATGTATCCAGAGAATGGTAAGTTCACATCACAGCTGCTTCTCCCACACCAGGAAAGTGAGGGTGGGAATACACATTATCAGGGTCTCTTCTCCTCTCCCTGGCTGTCACAAAACTTGGCATATTTGAGACTCCCCTATCTAATATGCATGAGAGGTCTCAGCCAGTTTAAAGGTTACATGGATCACATAGACACTCAAATTACGCAAGTCTTATTTTCTTAGGAATCCGTGCTAAAAGAGAGGAGTAATTGTCTCATTGTCCATGAAAAATCAGGGGTCTACAGCATAACTGCAACAGTGAGGCCGGGAGACAACAGGAGACCCCTGGAGAGTCATAGCACCAGACTGATTTGGCGTAATTAACATACATGTAGTTTTAATCTCAACTGGAGACCTCCTCTGAAGGGGAAAAGTAAGAAAATCTCTAGTTACAGGGATAGGTTTTGAAGGTACTCCCCCAACAGGAATAATTCTGATAAAGACTGACCAAGTTCACCTTTCACACAGGCAGCACTGTTGTATTACTGACCAGACAACTATTCATACGCTTAGACACATGCTTTAACATTGTGCTAGAACAGAGCCAGAGAGAGGTTTTTTTTTCTCTTGGTGAGAGTGGATTTTCAAAAGGGATGAATGAATCCTTACTGAAAGGGGATGCTTCTGGTTTTGCTCTGCACCTGATTCCTGATCTGGTAGTCCCACCCTTTCTTGCCAAGGCTTTCACCAGGTCCTTTGGTACCCACTGTTTTCCTGGGTTAATTTTCTGCCAGCTGAACTGAGGTTGGACTAACACCTCCCACAGGTACACTGGACAGAGATGTGAAATCACTTGGACAGCAAGAGGGAAAAAATTGAGATTTCCCCTTTATGGGGCAATTAAGCCTGTTGGATCAGTTCAGACTTCTCATGAGATCTCTCCCAGGCTGAACTGGAATTGCATCAAGCCCAAGACAAGCAGGGGTATTCCTCTTACCTTGTGAAAGCATACTAAGCCAAAATCACTGCTTACTCAGTAGGGTGGTGAAGATGAGATTGTTGCTGCCTGCATCCAGGCCTTGGAAATTTTTTTGAAGATGCCAAATTCTCAGTTGTTCCAGCCTCCCTCCCAAAGGTTTCCAGACAAATCATTAGTAATTTACATTTTTCTCAACACTGGCCCACCACCGAGTAGCAGGCCTGTTTTAACTAGGTTGGAGGGAATAGAGGAGCTCATCATCCACACTCATTTGGCTGATAAACAATTCAATAGTAACAGAGGGCTGAATTAACAGATGAAGGCAGATGGGTTTATGGAATAGGGAGGGACTGAGAGAGAGGTTATGTTGAGAGAGCAGAAGGATTGGAAAAAGATCAACCAAAAATGGGCCAGCATGTTAAGCCATATGTCTCTTCTAAACATTTTTTCTGCTCTTGTTGTTTGATTGTCACAGTGCTTCATAACTAATCTGTTTTGTTCTGAGATTTTCAGTTTGGGGTTTTTTTGCAGGCAATGCTTCCCAAGAGTCCAAACGAGCAACACCATGCACACTCCACTTTGGAGGGGGATGAATACCTTTGCTATTTTTACAAATATGTATAATCACAATAATATGAATACAGCTATTGAATACAGCTATAGTACGCACAGATCCACAGCCACCCTCAGTAGTTCTGCAATGTCATATCCACCTCCCCATGTAAATACTGTGCAGATAAATCTGGCATAGATTCAGTTGCCACTGTCTTCCCTTATCTGTCAATATATCCTACTAATAAAAGGAAAAAATTGGATATGCACTTAAATAGCATATCCCTTCCAATTGCAGCCAAAAGAACCTGCCATGAAATGTCTTAATCACTCAGGACAGATGTCCTGAATTAATACACAGCCCCCTGCAACATTTCTGACAGCCCTTGATTGGTATCAACCATGCCAGGTTTAAACTTCAGTGGCTAATAATAAAACACCAGCTTGAATCCCTACCCCAAAGCTGGCAAAATTAAACTAAGTTGTCTGGTGCTTAAATGCCTGATTTTTCCAAACCTAAAAACACATCAATTTTCTTAATAAATTCTTACTTTACTGAATAGGAGAAAAGGACAGCAGGAAGACAAAAGCAGTAAGATCCAATACCTCTCCCAAAGTTGAATTGTAATTGTTTACAACATTCCTCCCTAGCACCCTAGCTGTTTCCTCATCTTCTGTACTATCACTCCCTTTCCAGTTCACAGTCAGCAGGTCCAGGGCTTTGTCACCTGAACAGCAGGATAACAAGGCTTTATCCAAGCTGTTGCTGGCCCTACAGCATTAGCTGCTCCTCCTGACCACAAGCGTTACCTGCTCTCCTGGTTGAACCATGTACACCTGTTTGAGCCCTGCCTGCTCCTCCAGCTCTGCTCTTGCACATCTTGCTCTTGCCCTTGCTCTGCCAGCTCTTCTAGCTAAGCATGAAAGCTTTGCTTGTAGCTGCTGCTCTTTTCTATCAGAATTTCAGCTCCAAGGTCTCCTACCAAGGTCTCTGCAGACGTGGCAATTCCTTTTAGTCCTCTGCCCCCAGACTGATGCCTGATATCAAGTAGACAAACTTTACATTATGCCACCCCATCACTGTACCTACTAGATACTGAGAAACTGTTACTCCATATACATAATTTGCCTACTTCTGCCTTTAAACTACAAGTGACATGACTATGACAGCTCACGGGTAGGAAGGCCAAGGGCCAAATTTACAAAAGTTGGATATACCAGCCTGCAGGAGCTCTTTGGCATCTACTAAGTTTACAGAGCACCTTTTCCTGCTTTTAAATGCTCACACATTTTCTGATCTCTGGTTACAACCAACACATACATATACAAGGAATTCTTGCAGCAGAGAAGTCCCTGAAGTTTTCAAGCATCTCTCCCTTTTCTTGTAAGTTGCATGAATTACACCAGGGATGCTTATTAGCCCCAGCAAACATTTCAGCAGTTTTAAACTTAAAGGTCAGCCTGAAAAAAATCACAAGCAATGCTTTTATGCTCAGTGAGAAGTACGACTAATTTCTTTGCTTTCAGCAGTTTGTCTTAGAAAGACATTACCTTTAGACATCAGTTGTCTTAGTAAAAGCTAATGACTACAACACACAGCAAAGTTATATCCAACATAAAATAAACATGTATGTTACATACCACTGAGAAATACATCAATATGAGAGAAACATCAGGTCTACTGTATGTACGCAAATGCAGTACAAATCCTGTCTTTTCATGAATACATGTGAAGTAGCAGCAAAATTTAGGCCCTGGCAGTTCTGTGCAACTTGAGGTACACCTGGGATTGCCTTCTGTATTTATGCTGGGCATCTTTAATCCTATGTGTTCTTTGAAGCACAGCACTGACAAAGTCTGCATTCATGACCCCAGTTCACATCTAAGGTAAACTTCAAGAGAAGCCACTCTTTGCTCAGCAGCTCAACATCCTGCCCAGCATCATGGAGTCAGCGAGGGTGCACGTCTGGCTCGCACAGTACTAGCAGAGACTATTCTCTATGGGGAGCTCAGCAAATGAGCTGTTAATAATGCACCAGCCTTGCAATTCAGCTGTATTGTCTCTGCAAAGCTAACAGAAGTAAAAAGCAATAAAAACTGTTTTGACACCGTTAGCAGATGTGACTGACTACACACTGTTCCATTGTGTAAGTAGGAGTTGCACATGTTACATCCTAGAGCAGAACCATACACAGTTTGAAACAGAAGCAGGGACAGAATCACAGACAAGTCATATACAACAGCAGCTGAAGTTCCCTGTGAGCCATGTGTACAGGGCAAGCATCTAGGATTGATTTCTGAGCCCTACAAGTCAGTATGAGTGGTGTACCAGTGTCTCTACAAACTACCAAGACATCTGCAAAGAGTCACCAGACATTATAAGGTAGAGGCCTTTCATGCTGTGCAGTTGTAAAGGGGCTCTTCCCAGGTTCTCCTGTCCCTGGATTTCCTCTTCTTTTTGCTGCATAAAGGTAAAGAATTGTTTGTACTGCAGTCCCATCTCCCCATCACAGTTCACTTTTGTGCAAGGAAGAAATTGCATTGCAGTGGTTCTGTGAGACTAACGATATGAAGTACTTGCATTTTCCCACCAACGTAAGAATTTTTACAGAAAGGACAAGATTAAGTGCCAGGAACGGGGTCTGAATCCAAGGTAAAAATGGCATCTGGTGGGAAATGAAGACTTGATCCAGAAGTGATATTAGAGGACAATTGACACAGGAGCAGGACGCACTGAACACCCAGAGCTTGAGTACATTCATTGAAGTGTTCTTCTGCCTTTGATATCTTCCAGTCTTAAAAGCATTTTAACCTGCAGTTGAAATAAGCATTATCCCTGTAGGGCTAAATTCAGATATATCACACTGTTTTATAGCCAGAACAATTCACTACTGAGACCAGAATCTATCCCTAATTATTATAAAAAGTATCAGTATTGAAGTTCAGCATTATCTTGTTTGAAATGTGCACAGAGGAAGAGACTCTTAATTCCTACATGAGCACCCTATTCTAGTGCTCTTTCGCTTCCCAGTCAAGTAGTAAACCATTGCTGGTTTCAGTTTTAATATTTGAGATAAGCTGTAACATAACTGTAACATTTCTTAAATGTTTTTTTAATGCTTTTTAAAAAGTCTACAAAAAAATTAATTTCCTTGTGATTAATATCTCCCAGGCTCCGTACTTCAGAGCAGGGATAAGGAAGTAGCTGAAAGGAGCACGTCTGGCTTCACTGTAATCCAATGATTTTCAGTAGAGCTTGTACACATCTGGCTGTAGATGGATCGCATATATAATGAACGTATTTAAAGAAGAGAGAGCAAATACAGTTTCCACCACAGTTAGCCAGAGCTGTCTGGATAACACCTCTGTAGACCAGAGTTCCTTGTGGACTACAAGGACTCACTGACCTTTGTCCCATAGCAAAACTCTCCAGGGTGTAGGGTGGCACACGTGCGTTCTCAACTGTGGTTTAGTATGGCAAGAATTTATCCTACAACAATTATTCAGCTGCAATCCATTGGCCTAGAGCACTACTCTTCCACACAGGTTTTCCTCAGTTTACAAACTCTCACATTCCTTGCTACTAGTGCAAGTTGCCACTTCCAGGAAGCCTGGGGCAGCTAATGGGAACACAACTATTCCTGGTAAATTGTATCTCACTGGCAGATCTTTTTTTTTTTTTTTTTTTTTTTTTTTTTTTTTTTTTTTTTTTTGCCAAGCTGATCAAATCTGAAGTCTGACCTACAGAAAGCAGCATCACTTCTCTTGGAAAATGACTCCTACCAAAAATAACACACTACCAAAAATAAAATTCATAATGCAACATCTCTTTTACTCCTGAAGCTAGCTGAGAGACTCTGCCTGATGTTCAGGCACTTCTGGGTGATAGTGCAAGAGCCTTAGGACAGGAGTTATTTTTTCATATAGCTACTTTAAATAGCATGATGATATTTTTAGTTTTACTGTACTCCTCTACTGTTTAAAATTGTATTATTTTAAAATAGCCTCTGCAGTACCAGGTTCTGTGCTGTGGAAGGAAAATTGAGTTAAACTCCACACTAAATATTTGTATAAATCTGATGCTTTATACAAAACATACCATGCTTTCAATTATCCTTCCCTCAAATTTCTCATTTAATCAAAGTGTTTCTGATAATTTTCAGCTTTTATCCAAAATAATATGACTTATGGCACCTAATATAGGTCAAAACAAGCAAACTAAATACAATCAGGAATACATAAAGGGAAAGAAGGATTCTTGCAAAAGAATCCCATAATGGTTTTGGCCAGTACCCAGCACCAGTAACAGAATTATTCTCTTTCTACAGCAGTATATTTTGGTCCCATAGGAAAAATTATCATTTCACCCATTGTTGGAATACACTAGAAGATTACTGGAAGCAGATGACAACAGATATCTGGTGACCATGCTGCAACTCCAGATACTTGGAGTCAGGTCCTGGTTCTGTCAGACTTCCCATATAGCCTTGGGTAAATACTTCAGTCTACCTGCTGTGCCTGTTCCTTATGTGTAAAAATGAAAATATTGCTTTACCCAGGGAAATGTCACTAAGCAATAAAACAGAAAGGATTGTGAGAATGTCAGGTCAGATGCATGTTATGAACAATGAGGGTCATGGAAGTGTTTGGACAGACTGCAATGCACAACAGTACAGGAAATTAACTTTTTTTCAAGGGTATTAATAAGGTAAACAGTGTAATTAGCTTTGTGAGGCAGACCTTGCTTTCTGTGGTCTGAAAATGAACAAATTATTTGCAGACCAAAGCAAAACTTCAGGTCTAATTCTTCATGATTAGATCAATGTTGGCATAATACAGAAACAGATTATTATATAGCAAAGATTTTTAGTTTCCGGTATTCTTAAGGTAAAAATTTATGAAATACCATTGGAAGAAGTTTGCTTCATGACCTCTCATAATATGTCCAAGTATCTTGAAAAACAATTGACAGGTACAAGCTGCAGAATTGTAATTGCAAAATAAGCATTACCGAATTTCTCAGCTCTCCAGTAGCAGACCCCTTGCCAGTTAACTGGGTAATTCTGATTTCATTAGCTTAAACCCTCATGATTTATTGGAGTTATCCTAGATACACCCAGCTGTATTAGAGTACAAGAACAGGGAGTACCTAGAAATTCTTCAGGGAGAAGTGAAAGATAGAGATTGAGCTATCCAATCCCTGTTTTTTATTGTAGTATTTGAGCTCTTTCAATTGACAAAGATCTATAAATCTCAAAAAACCTCAAACCTGGATACAAACAGGAGAGTCACTGATATAGAGATCTTGATTTGAAAGTTTCCAGAGTGGTTTTATATTGGACAGAGTGGACAACTAGTGCAACCTCACTAAGCTAAGCAAGTTAAATAATGACAGAATTTTACTTTCTTCAGTTGGATGTGTTATTACCAGATAGGAGTCCTTCAGAAGCATGAGTGCTTATAGTAAAGCAACATATCAGTGGCAGAGCATTTATTCGCTCTGCACTTGGGTGTTTTTTGGTGTTGTTTTTTTTTCCTCCCCTTAGTCATGATGTTGATACTTCTGCTCAGTGGTTATTGTCATTATCATCCACTTGGAAAATACAGCCAGAGAGGATCAGACCAAAGGCCAACTAGCCAGTTATCTGCTTTCTGACTATTGTCAGGAGCAGATAGGCAAAAAGAACAGAGCAAACGGGGTAAATGCCACATGCAGTGCAGATCACTGCACTTCATGACCCAGTGATGCAATTTCATAGATCATTTATGTTTGTATAAAAATGCTGAAGTCTGTACATAGGTGTGCTTATTCCCTTCAATCCAGTCTCTGCAAGTATATGCATCTCTCCTGCATGGACATGGGTGTTGCCATAATTCCCTTCTTCCTTTAGACATTCTTCTAAAGTTTCATAGAGAACATACAAAAGAGATCCAAGGACCTACCCAAGGATGTGCTCCTGATATTCTTCTAAGTGTACAGAAGAAAGCATTTCTAAACAGAATAGCTAAAAATGCATCAGATTCTTGCCTTTCTTTCCACTGCCAAATTCCTGTCTCTGAACAGAATCCTATAGAATTTCTAACAAGGAAAGCCTTACAGCAAAGACTTAATAGACCCAAATTGCCAGGAATCATTTGGATTTAGGGGATGTCTGGGACATATCACAAAACATTAGCAAAACAGGGCACTGTAGCTGAGCTATTTCTAGGAGACAATGAGGGGTGAGAGGAAGAAAACCCTGTCAGTACAATCCTGCTCAATTTAATGCACCACATTCTGAATAGAAACTTAATTTATCCATGTAGTGACTTACTTTTAGTTTGCCTGCGTGTCTATATATAGATTAAAATCTGTTCTTAGTTTAGGATATTACAGAATACATCTATAGATATCTAAAATACTTGGTGCTGTTTACTGTACAGGAATTATTTTATGTACATGTTCTTCCTAAACAGTCATTCTGTGTAATCCATTGTTGTCATTACTACCCAATCTGCTATGTCTCATAATACTTTCCTAATCAGGAAGTGTCCTATTTTATGATTAATCCACAGGAGATATCTGGAAGTGTTTTCTCTGAAGTACATTTTTTCTAATCCTGTCTCAAAATGTTTTTTAAAGTATATCACAAAAAGATTTGGAAGTGAACAAACTTCAGATTCAAGACTAGCTTTTACAAGGCTAACTTTTTCATGGCCTGACAATAGTCTTACTTCAGGTTATGGTGTACATTTTGGATTATGCCATCTGATTACTTCAACGCTTGTTTCACAACTCTTAAACCATTATGAAAAGATGTAGTAATAAAGTGGGGAAGTTGGAAGTATTTCTTTGTATTGAAACAATTTGAAAACTTACTTCAGTCCTAAAGAAAAGACCTATGTTTGGGATAAGATTATTGTTCAATGGCTTAATTTTTATTTTAAAAAAGCTTTTGTTAAGTGTAGGTAAATAGCCAAGCCAGAAGTACTACATCTAAAGATAAGCTGTTAAAGTAAAATAAAACATTGGCATTTTATTGATTATGGATCTTTTCCTGATTATTGATCCTCTTTATATTATTTCATTGATTATCTCACATCATGGCTACAGCTCAAATTTCAGTCTGTTTCAATAGGCTTGAATTCTCTGACTGTCTTGACATTTCATTTACTGACAAATTCCAGATCACAGTAGGTGAAGCCACTGCCATTTCCTACTTTCATATACATACAATTCTTGCACTTGAGCTGTTCTAGAAAACTCAAAATTGAACCAAGCTAGCCGTTGCTTTCTCTGTAAACAGAACTGTCCTTGAGATATGGCTATCATGCAAAGTCAGTGACAGTAGGATAGCTGAGGAAATAGAAGATGTGTTATAACAAGTATAAGATGTTATTCTCCAAAGTTCAGAGCAACCCTTTGCCAAACAAGAACATAATTTAAACAATCCTTGTTATTACTGACTGACTCAAAAACCAATCAATTTATCTCAGCAAGGAAAGGTTATTTAGAAAGGAATACAGTGTTCTTAGTTTTGGGAAAAGACTTTCAAAGTCATAGCTACAGAGCAGCAACAGCGACTGGTCAGACTGCATGAGAAACTGTTCAAGTGACCCTAGTCACTGTCTGGAAAGCCAGCATACTTTTATAGCACCCTTACGTCGGGTCAAGAAGCAATCTGTAAAAAGATAAAAGTACACTGTGAAATACCTAGTGGATGTCGCTGTCACTGAGCCTTCTGACTCAGCAGTGATACACACTGCTGTGTGCACTACAGCATTTCATCTAGTATCTTAGTGGTTTAAATGAGTTTGTTGTGAAATACTGAGTATCACTGACGCCCAATTTGAGCAAAATAATGGCTTTAATGATGTCCTGCATCTACTCTAGTTCCCTCCTGAGCATTCACTCTGCAGATCCATTCCCTGCAAACAGCATACACATTCTGATTGTCCAAAGTGGACATTTCATAGTTGTAGTGTAGGAAAAAATACCACATAAAAATGAGAGATCAGAAGAGTTCTGGAATGCCAAAAAAGTTTGGAAACTCAGGTGGAATATGGGGATGGTCTATTAATACTGAAAGATATCATCCTTTCAAATACTGCATACAAATGAAATGGTGAGCCGAAAGCAGAAGCTGAGATCTTGGTCAAAACCAGTCCAGGAACCCAATACAGAAAATGGATGTTAGTCCATACTCAGATGTAAGCACATTTTAAATGGCCTTGAGTTCTGTAAGGAGCAACTTTCAAACAAATTTTACTCAGCTGCACATATGCAATAGAAAGCAAAGCCCATTAACTACAGGTCACAGGCGCAGTACACTCTACTTATGTTTTCTGACCCTAGCGTACTTAAAGTCATGTCCAGATACACAACAGCCAGGTATTTGGTCAATCTGATGTCTGGTGGGACAGGAATAGTATATCTCACAAATAGCTAGTTATGCTTTAAAATCCATTAGAGTATTTCAGGAGCACAGGTTAAGATGAAAGCATATGGCAGAACAGTGGAGCTGTGAGTGTCACCATTTACAAGCAGCTCCCTGTTAAGGCAGTTTAAATTACCTACTTGTCCCAATTTCCCTTATACTTACATTTGTGTCACAGGTAAGTATAAATATGCCAGAAGTAAAGCCTCGAATCTAAGAACTTCCAACGTGTTAGGATTTCTACAAGCAACCAGCAATTCAGTGGGCTTGCCTGAAAATACTTTAAATTACTGGTTTTCTTAAAAAAAGTGCAAACTTTGCAAGAGCCCCCTTTCTTTACAATGTCTCAAGGTGAACACCCTCATGTGGAAGAGCCCTGCAATCCCTTTCCCATTAGCTTTGCATTTGCACATCTCTGGTTCGCTTCTGCAACAGCATTTTTTTTTCCTTGGCTACTTCAAAACATCTCTACAGAGGTCTGTTCTACAATTCCATCTTTATGAAGGTGGAATAACGAAAGAGCTTCAAACTTCCCCTCCTCAAGGTGTTAGATCACTTGAAGTACGTAATCTCTGCAGGTGTACCAGGTTCAGGAAAAAAACACAAAAGGAAGAGCAAGAGGAGTATTACAAGTTAAAACAAAGGAGAAAAAAATCACATCCTCACACAATTTTCTTGAATCTATCCCTTCATTAGGAGATACTCCTTTTAGAGGGATTCAAGCAAAAATCTTTGTCACAATTTGTCAGCTTCCAATGAATACAGATAAGTAGATCTCAATAGGAACCAACAAATGGGGAAATAACCTACTAACAATTGTAGACTTTAATAGTCTTATCTCTTGGTCATTAGACTGACATTTCAGGATGAAGGTTGGGGGTAAGGAACAATAAAGATGCTTGAGAACACCTGCTATTATCATCCTGTCAGCTAATCAATTGGGGAATATGTTGGACTTTAAGATGACAGTCAATAATAGCAGGAACCTATGTTTTCCTAACAGAATAGCATTAGAGTAATATGTAGGCAGGTGACTTGAGCTCTGCATACCGCACAAGTCTGACTACAAGAAGCAATGTCTCCTCAGCATCATGTTCTCCCATCCTTCAAACCAGGTAAAACTTTGTCACAATGCTGCCTGCCCCGTACCAATGCAAACAAAAGATTTTTCTAACCACTTAGACCTTCCTGACAATCTCCTCCTAAGTCTTTAGCCCTTTTCCTCTCAAAATTCACGGTCCAGATATCCTCTAGGTCCAAAACTTTCCTATTGTTGCTCTGATACACATTATCCTAAATTAAATGCCCCCAAAATGTAATGCTAGGATTTTAATATTTCAGTAGCTATTTAGGGCAGAATAAGTGAACATTTTTATACAAAGATACCAGTCTGTACAAGTTCATTCCAGCTGGATAGGGTGGAACAGAAATTGAGTATAGTGTGCTAGCCAGCCCACAGAGCCTTAAGATAATGGATAGCTGTGAAGTGAGGGCAAACAATGGTAACGTGAAGTTTGGTTAACATCTCAGTTTAAATATCCTTCCTGTAAGTGACTGTGCTGAGGCATATACTGTAGCCAAGGTCATGCAGAAAGTTGGCAGAGAAGTTGGAACAAGAGCCCAGAAGTTCTAATTCTCTAATTCCCCTGAGAGATATTTCATTTTCCTCAGATAGCATTTTAAGTTAGACAGCTGAAAAGTTTTGAAAATATTGCCTATTCTTTTCAAGACACACAAAAGCCAAACATACATTTCTTCCTTTCTTCTTCTCTTCCTTCAGCATGTTCTTTCTGTGTCTCAAAATTTGGAGATGTGTTGTTTAATTCTAGCTTGCAATGTAGTATTGCAAAAGGTCATAAAATTGTTGAAATCAAAACAAATCCTATACCAGTTTAGTGGGACAAATCCTTCGTGGGCATCAGTGGTACTGCTGATGTGATTAAGGTGAGTGGAATTTAGCCCAGTATAGATGCACTGAAGAACAGCAGTGCTACAGCAGCTGGGACTTGAAAATACCATAGGAATGGATAACATATTAGAAAAAACTATTTCAGGTTTGCACTTGTTTTTCAGGTTGTAATTGATAGAGAAGCCTCTTTAGGAATTTTTAAGATGTCCTAACTACTGTTCATGGGAACCAATTTATAATTACAATTCTTTAAATCTGCTAGTGAAGGATGCGTATCACAGACTCCCATTGGTATTTGTTAGTTTGCCATCTCACTAGATTATCCAAGGCATAACAAGATACTTTTGTCCCTTCTGTTGCTTCTTTTGATGGAAATGCAATTTCCTTCCGCCAATCACAGTACTGACATGCATCAATGACGGCTCATAAGACTACTTTGTAATACATTTGTCATAACCTATACTATAACCACTCAGCTCATTTATACAGACAGACAATTTTAAAAGCCTCCAGTAGCTTCTGTGATTATCAGCTAGAAAAAATCCCAAGCTGTATTTTTAAGCTATTTTCCACAAGTCTCCCTCCCTGTCACCCCCAAAGACTTAATCTCAGCTTCTTCAGCCTTTATCTTAAGTCTTCAGGAAACAAACCCAGAATTTGCTTTTCTCTTGTCCTTCCCCCCTTAGGAGGAGACTAGCATAATTAAGAGTACAGTCCAGCACATGTTTGGCTTTAGAGAGTTTGGTGACACTGAGAGACCCCCCACATCCAGTGCTTCATATGCAAGCTAAACAACTGAGGGTGTCAGCAGCTGCTTTGAAAACCCACCGCATGGAGAATATGTGTGGAAAAGGGAGCACAGATCTGGATTCTCCTGCTCAGATTTGCCCTTCCTCAAGTCTGGCAGGATGCTCAGCAGAGGAGCAAGGCTGCCCAGACCTGTCCTTGCTCCATCCCAGCTCCAAACCAGAACACCACAAGCTCTACCAAGGCACTGCAAAGAGCCTTTGGGAGCACAGAGACTTTGCATCAGTTTGGTATGTGCAGATGGTTTAGAGCACAAGTCAAGCAGATCTCAGTCTGCCTGCAGAGGGCTAAGCAGATGGATTGTCCTATAGTGTAATCTAGTTTAAGTGTAGACTTCATTCAGACATAAAAGTCCAATATTTCGGGCACAAGGTTGTTAAGAATACGCAGCCACAGCACTGGCTGATATAAAAGCAGCAGGTAAGTTTTGTCAATACATCAAGCTGAGTCCATTCCAGATTTGGGCAATAGTTTCTAGCACGCTTATGTTACTTTCTTCAAACCCTCTTTCATAGTCCACAAAACCCACCCATATCAGGATGTACCAAAAGTATTATAACAATTCCACTTGAGTCTCTCCCCATCCTTCTGAAGATCCTGAAAGATGTTTCAAAGGCTAAAAATATTTTTTATTAAAAATAATTCATGTCAGCATAACTCACAGGATGCCTGAGAAAGTAATGCACAATTGCAGGATACAGCACAAGTGTAGACATAAGGTAGCTAGGTTATACATAGTAGCTACTATAAATACAGGGTTAAAAGAAAAGCACTATTTGTGAGCCAGACCATGTCTTCTCAGACTGAAGGGAAGGATTTCCAAGCTGCCAAATATTTCCACAGTCATAGCCTTTAATTTCGCATCTATTTATTCCACCATCACAAGTGTCTTGAGAATGTGACAAACTTGAATCCATTTGCCCACACCATCTCAAAGTGAACTGGTGCAAACAAAAGCCTGGGGTGTAAAGGGACATAGGTTACTTCAATCAGTGATACCTAGAAGCACAAAGAGCTTCTACAACCACAGAGTGCAGAAAGCCTGAAAGCTGCAGGTCTTTGACAGTCTCAGAACCCTTTTATGAAACACCACCACTCATCCCCAGATGACACCAGGCTTCTGCACAAGCCCTCCTCTGGACTGAGGAGTGTGGGAACCGAACTATCCTTTCCACCTCGGAAAGGCTTCCTCTGGGATTGTGATAAAACCAAAACATATGCAGCCTTCTTGGAAGTGGGGATGGAATTAGGGGCTCCATACCACTGCATTATGCGAAGAATTGATAGACACCTGAATGGATAATAGCTTTCAAAGGTCTGGAGGTGGAGCTCTGCTCTAGTTTATGCCTGAATAAATCTGGATGCAGCCTTAACACTATAAAATCTATTGTTCCCCACAGCAGTTCAAGTGAATTTTGCCCATTCACTGCCTACAGAAGGGGTACCAACATGAAAGAACCACAAGTAATCTATGTTGACAAGAGCTGCTGTAACAAGTCACAAGTTCTTATCACACCTTTGAGCCACACCATTAGCTCTAGGACACTGTTTTCAGAGTGGTGAGATGCAGCCTGCACCTCTGCAATCCTAGCTACCTTTCAGAAATAAAGGATGTTTCCTGTCCCTCTTTGGAAAGATGATTATTTTATAACTCTGTCTTTGAAGACTTCCTCATGGCCAACTACATGAGTAAGATGTGCAATCACTACAATAGATGCTACCCCTCCCTTGGATGTCTATACTTACACACTGGGCAGGTGCTCTGCTCAACTGGCACTAAAATACAGTGTGTAGTGCTCTAACATTTTGGACTATTCCTGTAGAAACCCTGCTCCAGCTTCCTGATGGATGTGGCATCACATTTTGACTTTGATGGAATTGACATACCATATATTTTTTTTAAATGGCACTAGGTAGCTAAATAGCAATATCTTGTCATTTTAACATGATTTACAAAGTTTTGTGGGTTTGTTTTGGGGGTTTTGTTTTGTTTTTAAAAAAACAATCCTGTCAGATCATTGTATATTAAGCCAGGACCCAGCTTTTCAACTATCACTGGTGATTTTGAATGCCCCATGTGAGGCACTTCGAAGGATTCCTTTTAGCCAAACAGGAAAACTTTCAATTCTGAATACAAAATACAAAGGCACTAAAACAGACACTTCTAGAAACAGAAGTCATCTGAAAGAACCACCCACCATCTTAATCACTTGCTGATGATACATCATGTGATTTCCTTCTTTAGACAACTTTTATTCTTATCATTCAGCTTTACTTCTATATATTACAGATAGCTTTGCAATGCTACTTCATTACCTGTAATAAGTCTCACAGATGTCCCTACAAGCATTCTGCTGGTAATAAAAATAATTCCACTTATTTAGCTGCATGAGATTAGACAGTTCCTTCCTCAGCATCACATATGTAGCTTGGGTGGAAAAGTGTGGTTTAGATAATTAGATTAGATTCTCACTTCCATTAGCTTAGCACTATCCTACATTACCTGTGGCAGGTTTGTAGCAGCTAAGGACCAGCCCAGTGAATTTTAACAAAAGATTTAATTATCCTGGGACAGATTCATAGACCTAGATCTCACCACTGATTAAAACATGTAGCAGCAGTTAAGTGTTGTGTCTAATAAGCATACAAATGCAAGGTTAAATTACACACATTACCACACTAGTTTGAATACCGTTTTGTCACTCATTACTGCAATCTTGTTTTCTTCTATAGCACAAGGTTTTGTTTCTGGTCATGTCTAAAAATACGCAGCCCCAAAAGCATTGCTTCTTGGAAGAGCAGT
Source organism: Astur gentilis (assembly GCF_929443795.1). Taxonomy (NCBI): domain Eukaryota; kingdom Metazoa; phylum Chordata; class Aves; order Accipitriformes; family Accipitridae; genus Astur; species Astur gentilis. The sequence goes on along the minus strand of NC_064893.1, from coordinate 5,300,624 downwards.
ACAGCTATGCAAGCCAGTAACCTTTTTGTGGCTTTCACAGCAATGACAGTAGCTGTGAGCTTCCAAATGTTGGGTTTGGGGTTTTTTTGTAGCTCAAGAACTCTAATTCAGCTTTTAGATACAAGATGTTGATTAATAAAAAGAGAGGGTTTACATGGACACTTATGCAATTAGTTTTGGAACTTTCATGCCAGAAGTCGTTTCATGTGAAAGGAAGAGAGATTTATTCTGACATTTGCTCTCATGAAGGGGAAGGAACTAAGTGATGGGGTAGGGGGTAGGCCAGTTCAGAACTCAGTTGTGCAGGAAATCTTGTCCCTTCTGAGGATGTAGAGGGACTTAGTCACCAGGCCAAGCAGAATGGCCACTAGAAAGAGAAGTCCCCTTTTGGGTGGGAACAGACAGCTACTTTTTCCACAACAGGAACACAGTATAACCAGAATTTAAACTGCACCTTACCAAAAAAAGAAATCTTCAGATTTATTTCTTCACTTTCCTAGGTGTGTTTTCCTTTCCCAAGAACAACTTGCTTTGTTCTGAACATCACAAAAATAACACAAGTTTACAGAAGAATGGCTCTTGAGAACAGCAAAGATGGCGAGTGACTAGACTGACCTAGCCACGTGGGCAAAAAACAGGGAGCTGCCAATACCAAATAAGAATAAAGCATTTCAAAAGCAGGAGAAATTTGGCAAAGCAAGAAACCTTGATAAGAAAACCAGATAATTCACTCAGAAAACTACCATGATGCTCTGTGCATGTTGGGCCAGTTCTGCAACTGGTTCATTAATGGAATTGATGATCAATATTTTCCAAAGATCTGTACTTTTACTTTTTTATTTAAACTGAAGGATCTCAAGGAAGGTGATTTCAGTTTGGATGCAGACTGTGAATACATGATCCGCATATACAGCATTAAAGACAATGCAGATCAAATCAATTTTCAAGAACAACTAACTACATTTAAAAGTCACATTTGAAAAAATCAATTGTTCATGGAATGGTTTTTTGTTGGTGGAAGAAATATTGGAGAAATATGTATCCCATTTAAACATGAGGGTTTCTGAATCTCACCCTTTTCCTGAAATAGTTCATACTGCATGTCTAGAAGAGTGGTCCACTGCAGATTCTTCCACTGGCAGAAGCTATCCTACATGACTGACATCATCCAGGCATTCTGGGAGCACATTTGTGCTGTTAAGATCCTGAGGACAATCACACTGGGTCAAACAACACCCACCTGTATCCTGTTCTTCCAGCAGTGGTAGATGCTCAGACAAGGCCACAGATACTTCCTTTAGACCTCGGAGCAGGGTATTATCTTCCACTGTGCCCTCGTAGTCATGTTACCTCCCCAACCTCCCAGCTCCCTTCCCTTCGTCATGCTACCTTCCCCCACTTTTTACTTATCCCAACAGATTTCTTTTCACTGGGACTTAGCAAGAGCTGTATAGAGAGCTGTTCCTCCCCATCACTTGCCTCTTAAGACTCTTACTTAGGGAAAAATTAAAAGAAACACAGCAAGTACACAGTAACCCTTTCCCTAGTGTGCCACCCCAGCAGTAGAGTCCAAGGACTTTTGGAGCTGAAAAAAAATAAATGTGTTGACACCATTATGTTCAATATCTGCAGCTGGTCTTGTTCTCTTTTCCTTGTCCTTATTCTTTCTGTACTTCTGTCCTCTACAGCATCTTCCGCTAATGAGTTCTGCCACTTCTTTATGCCCTCCCTGGGAGAGTACTTTCCTTTTCAAAGCCAGTCTTCATCAGAAGAGCCTGATGAGTAGGCAATGAGCAGACACTCATTGCTGACTGTCTCCAATACATCCATGACCAAGCATGTACCACATCCTTTCCTCAGCTTGTAAGAGAAAACTGAAGAATCTCAATTTGTACCTCCCTCAAATGGAAACAATTCTGTGGCAATCCTGAAAAGCCTTCCTCATACCTTCTCCAACAACTGTCTCCTCAGAGGAGAGAGGTGGCGAGATTTTGCAGATCTGCACACAGCCTTCAGGCACACCACAGTTTATCCTGTGGCATGATGACATTTGCTGTGTTTGCTCACAGCTCCTTTCCTACCAATTTTTAACACTTGATTTGATTTTTAACCACTTCTGACACTTCCAGAAAAGTCTCCAGGGTAATACCCAAGCAGTAATTACTGGGAGCTTATTTTTCTTGCAGTACATACACTAGAGGGATTTTTTTCCTCCTATCCTATTGCCTTCCCTATCCCAATAAGTAAAATACTGTCAAGTATCAGTATTTTTTATGCCTGATCATAAGCCCCAGCATGTTTATCTTCAAACCACTGTACTCTACCTTGCTGTCATTTTGGTGTCCCTTCAGAGCATAAGAGAGACCTTAAAAGAAAGGGGCTCAGTAGGAGGTCCAGCCTCCATTGCAAGTTGAGTTGCTGCTGCTATGCAGCATGATAAGCCAAACACCAGAGAGACAGGAAAACTAACAGCCTCTCAGATTGCTTTCAGCTGTTTTGAGTAATACCAGTTCCTTGTCCATCTCCCATCAGTAGTGCTGAAGGCAGCTTCAAATAACTCAGTTGACCTGCCAGAGAAACAGGGGAAGAATATTCACATGGTCAGTAAAGTCCACATGTGCAGAGCTATACCTCTACATACATTGTAGCATCAATTTTCTTATCTCATCTGACCTCCTGCAGATGGGGACTTGATTTAATTATTTCATGTTCCAATTAGCATATAATCTTTCAGACAAGCATTCATTCTTTACTTAAAGATATCCAACAGATTTCACAACAGGTTGGCATCAGCACTATTCAGAATCAGAATTCATGCAGCTTTTACTGTTGCTGCTGACATTTCTTATGGTTTTGTTTGCTAGGTTTAAGAGTCCTCTAATTCTAGTTTTGGTTCCTGTTAACCTTTGCTAAGCTAAGGAGACTAAGCTCCAGGACTCTCACTATAAATCTTACTTTCTAGCCCTTCTGTCACTCTAATGGCTCTTCTCCCATCTCCCAATTTCTCAGCATCCTTTGGAAGGACATTCTATGTTTTGACATGCTCGAATGGCAGAACCACCCTTGCCAGCATAACAGCTGCTCTATCCTCACTGAAAAGTCCTTGCTTTTACTCTTGTTTTTCAAGTAGAGCTGGAGAAGTTCTTGCGATAACAGCAGCTGGAGCTTGCATTCAGCTCATTGAACTTTCCTCATACCCTGCATACCACCACCTCTTAAGTCTCCATTACTTCCCAGGCTGCTGCATCAGTTTGTTCAGCCAGGTCCCCTGGTCAGTGTCTGCTCTCTCAGGTTAGATCAGGGTCATCTAATCCAAGGATCACCCTCTGATGACCGATAACTAATTCCTAGCAAGGAGTAAGAGACCCTGGCAGGCACATAGCCGTACCTTCCTAGGATACTCTTCACGTCCACCAACTTCTACCTTAGCGACTGTCGGAGCCAGTGCCTGCTCCTGCCAGCTTTGCTGAACTACATGGCCGAGAGACCAACCTTCACCTTTTTACTGTACAAAGCAAGAGAACTTAAGATCTTTATATTCCTCATTTTTAAGTGACATTTTAAGCAATAAGTAGAAATTAATACATATACACTGGAGCGATATAGTAAAAGAACTGAATTGCATTTTAAAGTTCTCTTGAGGACAACTCTGCAGCCTTCAAAAAGCAGTTAGATTAACCACAGGAGATCAATCTTCATAAGAGTGCTACTAAAAAAATTTATTAAGCTTTCACAAGTCTTACAGTTTAGCAGGACTCCTTCAAAACATAACAAAACTTGACCAACTACATATTCTTCGTGTTTTATTTTCTATGTAAATTATACTGAAGCACTTGACTAAGCTTAGGATGTTGCAGCATGAAGTTCCCTTTAGCGTTGGGCATACATGAAGTCCTAAGGTAGTTCAGTGTTAGGGGAAAAGAGTACACCAGATTACAGTAGCTCTAAGCTTGCTATATGAGCTAAACCTGAAAGTAGGATTATTGTAAGGATTATATTATTGGAAATCAGTACATTTATCAAATGTTCAGAAACACTATGTTTTCTTTAAGAGTGGATAACTGAAATACATGAAAAGAAAATGGAGTTCAGTTTACAGTAAACTTATGAGGTCATCATGAGCACTAGGAGTCCAGCTATGATACCCTAGGATCATACAAGTGCTCCTCGTTCTGAGCACCATGAATTTCTCTTGCAAACTGCCTTAGCTTTGCAAGAGCCCTCTACAGAGATTTACCAAGTGTAGCTCTTAACATAAATGATTTAAAACCTTGTTATTGTGTCCAGTTAAAAAGAGCACACTGGATTTTATCAGAAAGCCTACTTTTCTAGCTTTGAATCAGCAATTAGAAAATTAAACCCAAACCAGCAATGGAAAAATAAGTAGCAGTGGCCAGTTTTGAGCAAGTTTGACAATAGTACTATAATGTCCTTGAGGACATTATATTTGTCACAGGTTTCATGAGACCAGGCAGCACTGGAGAGGCAGGCATGTATTAATGACCTCCTAGAGCTAAAAGCTGCAGCAAGAGCTCATGCCTGCAAGGCAACAGCAAACCCCAGCAGGAGGAGAGGCTTTGTTCCCAAGTCCCAGAGATTTTCACACAAGTTTCAGGGTGAGGTTCTTCACTGCTGTTTTTATGTAGTTACTATCCCATTCCCAGTGCCTACATTTCTCACAAGACTCAAGAGTTTCAGCCCTTCCATAACTCCGTTTCCTGGAATCATGAAGTAGTAGTAGGAAATATCTTTTTCACTTAAGGGGAATAGGAACTCTTGCTGTTGGACAGGTAGATGCAAAACACTACAAAGCAAGTAAAATCGAGTCTCTCCCTTAATGTGGAAAATAATTTTGAGGGCCTGAGAAACTGGTATTGGCAATGTTGTCTTTCATAAAGTATAAAAGAAATGTTAAAACATTTTTTTCTGAAATAATGAAGATAAATTAATATTTGTACATTTAAAGTGATCTTGGCTTATTTATTGCAGTTCTCATCCCTTTACCCAAACTGGAATAACCTAGGAAATCATCCAACTACTTCCTTATCACAAAATATTTTTCTTTAAGAAAAGGATCAGGGCTATGATCTTACTGGCATCACAGAGACACAGCGGGATGGCTGCTATGACTGGAGTGTTGGCATAGAAGGATACAGACCCATTACAAAGGACAGGCAGGGGAGATGAGGAGAGGGTGTCACCCTCTACATCAGTGACCAGCTGGAGTGCATAGAGCTCTGCCTGGGGATGGATGAGGAGCCAAACAAGAGCCTATGGGTCAGGATTAAAGGGAGGGCAGGGACTGGTAACATTATAGTGGGGGTCTGCTACAGGCCACCCGACCAGGAAAACCAAGCATATGAGGCCCTCTATAGACAGATAGAAGCAGCCTCACTTTCACAAACACTGGTCCTCATGGGGGACTTCAACCACCCCGATATCTGTTGGAGGGACAACACAGCAGGGCATGAGCTATCCAGGAGGTTCCTGGAAGACATTGGTGATAAATTCCTTCTCCAAGTGATAGAGGAGCCAGCTAGGAGAGGTGCTATGCCAGATCTTGTTCTCACCAACAAGGAGGGGCTGGTGGGGAACGTGAAGCTCAAGGGCAGCCTTGGCTGCAGTGACCATGAAATGGTGGAGTTCAAGATCCTTAGGGCAGCAAGGAGGGTGCACAGCAAGCTTGCTACCCTGGACTTCAGGAGAGCAGACTTCAGCCTCTTCAGGGATCTGCTTGGTAGGGTACCATGGGATAAAGCGCTGGAGGGAAGAGGGGCCCAAGAAAGCTGGTTAATATTTAACGGTCACCTCCTCCAAGCTCAGGAGCAATGCATCCCAACAAAGAAGAAGTCAGGCAAAAACTCCAGGAGGCCTGCATGGGTGAACAAGGAGCTCCTGGACAAACTCAAACACAGAAAGTAAGCCTACAGAGGGTGGAAGCAAGGACAGGTAGCCTGGAAGGAATACAGAGAAATTGACTGAGCAGCCAGGGATCAGGTTAGGAAAGCCAAAGCCCTGATAGAATTAAACCTGTCCAGGGATCTCAAGGGCAACAAGAAGAGCTTCTATAGGTACATCAGTAATAAAAGGAAGACTAGGGAAAATATGGGCCCTCTCTGGAAGGAAACAGGAGACCTGGTTACCCAGGATATGGAGAAGGCTGAAGTACTCAGTGACTTTTTTGCCTCGGTCTTCATTGACACCACCCAAGTTGCAGAATACAAAGGCAGGGACTGGGAGAATGAAGAACCACCCACTGTAGGAGAATAGGTTCAAGACCATCTAAGGAACCTGAAAGTGCACAAGTCCATGGGATCTACTGAGATGCATCCATAGGTCCTGAGGGAACTGGCAGATGAACTGGCTAAGCCACTATCCATCATATTTGAGAAGTTGTGGCAGTCCAGGGGAGTTCCCACTGACTGGAAAAGGGGAAACATAACCCCTATTATTAAAAACCATAAAAAGAAGACCCAGGGAACTACAGGCCAGCCTCACCTCTGTGCCCAGCAAAACCATGGAGCAGATCCTCCTAGAAACTATGCTAGGGCACATGGAAATGAGGTGATTGGTGACAGCCAACATGGCTTCAATAAGGGCAAACTGTGCCTGACAAGTTTGGTGGCCTTCTACAGTGGGGTTACAGCATTGGTGAATAAGGGAAAAGCAACAGATGTCTTGTGCAAAGCATTTGACACTGTCCCACACAACATCCTTATCTTTAAATTGGAGAGACCTGGATTTGATGGAGGGACCACTCAGCAGATAAGGAATTGGGTACTTGGTCACACTCAAAGAGTTGCAGTCAACAGCTCAATGTCCAAATGGAGACCAGTGATGAGTGGTGCTCCTCAGGGGTCAGTACTGAGATCAGCACTGTTTAGCATTTTTGTCAGTGACATGGACAGTGGGATTGAGAGCACCCTCAGCAAGTTTTCTGACAACACCATGCCGTGAGAGCACCCTCAGCAAGTTTTCTGTAGGGTTTAGGGATTAATCCGTGCGGGGCCCGGACGACGAAACACCAATGTGATGATTAAAGTCGCCAGTTTATTGAGCTTAGCTAATCATTTTTATACAATTCTCTAAGTTGGTGAGAGACTTTGATTGGCTACTACATGCAAGCACTTGGTGTCCACACGCACAAGCATAAGCGGTGATTGGTTACATCGGTACTGTCCACGCACACAAACATAAGACATAATTGGTTGTGTTAATTAGAGCATACAAGACTTGTCTTAGTCCAATTGGTCAAGATAAGCCCCTGAATTGAGGTTGTTTGTGCCAAGTTCCCTTTATCGTGGAATGTGCATCTGTGTTTTCCTAATTGGGATCTTTCTTCTTTTATCTTCTTATTTATTCTGTTCAAGGCCTTCTAAAGGCGCCTGGAACAATCTTGTGACCATGAGCTATTTTCAGGTCCAATAACTAACTTCCATATAACTGAACCCTACATTTTCTGACAACACCATGCCGTGAGAGCACCCTCAGCAAGTTTTCTGACAACACCATGCCGTTTGGTGCAGTCAACACACCGGAGGGAAGGAATGCCATCCAAAGGGACCTTAACAGGCTTGAGAGGTGGGCCTGTGCAAACCTCATGAAGTTCAACAAGGACAAGTGCAAGGTCCTGCACATGGCTCAGGGCAATCCCAAGCACAAATACATGCTGGGCAATGAGTAGACTGAGAGCAGCTCTGTAGAGAAGGACTTGGGGGTATTAGTGGATGAAAAACTAAATATGAGCCAACAACGTGCACTTGCAGCCCAGAAAGCCAATCACATCCTGGGCTGCATCAAAAGAATTATGGCTAGCAGGTCAAGGGAGCTGATTCTTTCCCCCTCTACTCCACTCCTCATGAGACCCCACCTCAAGTTTAGCCTGGAGAAGAGAAGGCTCTGGGGAGACCTTATAGCAGCCTTCCAGTACTTAAAAGTGGGCCTACAGGAAAGATGCAGAGGGACTCTTTATCAGGGAATATAGTGATAGGATGAGGGGTAACTGTTTTAAACTGAAAGAGAGTAGATTTAGATTAGATATTAGGAAAAAATTCTTTACTGTGAGGGTGGTGAGGCACTGAAACAGGTTGCCCAGAGAGGTTGTGGATGCCCCATCCCTGGAAGTGTTCAAGGCCAGGTTGGATGGGGCTTTGAGCAACCTGGTCTAGTGGAAGGTGTCCCTGCTCATGGCAGGGGGGTTGGACTAGGTGATCATTAAGCTCCATTCCAACCCAAACCATTCTATGATTCTATGAAGATTGTAAATACAAGCCAGAAGCCCCAGGGATTTGTCCTCCAGGATATATAAGCCCTCTGTCCCAGCAGTACATTTTTAACAATTGACTTTCATTTAATCTTACCCAAATAACATATTTTAAACATTTAGATGTGAGCAATTTGTGGCATGCAACCTCTTTATGAACACTGGCAAGAAACATTACTAGTAACCACTCCAGAGAGGATATAACCAAGTATCACCAATCAGTTTGGCAAGTGGTAGTAGCTTCTCTTTAGGTCTATTACTTGCCAGATGTTGGTACTGTATTCCCACAAGCACTTCAGTACAGTACATTGCAAGTATCATTTCTATTCTACCTATAATTTTTTTTCTGATTAAATATTTAAATGGTGACAGATTTTCAGATTAAGGCATTTTCTTTTAATTCATACATTATAATTTAAATAATTCAGTCAGCATAGCTGGAGCCAACAGGTCAGCAAGAGGTCTTGGAAACTTAAGCAAACCATGAGGCTGTAAACCAAAACACAGCTTAGGAGAAAGGGGAAAGGATGGCCCAGCACTAATACAACTTCTTTATCAGCAAATTCTTTCCACCACCTCCTAGGACTATCTCAGGTTTGTACCTTCTTTTACTACTGCCTTATTTACATGTTTCAGTTAAAGCTGATCACAGAAGTCTAGTGATAGTTGAAAAAGGATTTTTTTAAAGCACACCCACAATAGATATATATTTTAAAGCCAGATCTCAGTAGGACTTGCTTAGCTATGACTCACGTTAGTCACTTCAGTCCAGCACAGCATTACATTTGCATGCCTTGGCTTTGATACCACCACTTTACCTGCAGTAATGGGAAACAGACTACAGTGATAACATTGTATTATCGGCAATACAAACTGTGAGGCTTCCTAGCAATAGAAAACATTTAGGACTCAGTGCAAACAAGGCACACAACAAGTTTAGCAACCAAACCCAGCTCTGGAGTCCTCAGCACAGGAAAGACATGGACCTGTTGGAGCAGGTCCAGGGGAAGGCCACAAAAATGATCAGAGGGATGGAACACCTCTCCTATGAGAACAGGTTGAAAGACTTGAGGTTGTTCAGCCTGGAGAAGAGAAGGCTCCAGGGAGACCTTACTGCAGCCTTTCAGTTCTTAAAGGGGGCTTCTAAGAAAGAATGGGGACAGACCTTTTAGTAGGGCTTTTGCAATAGGACAAGGGGTAATGGTTTTAAACTAAGAAAGGGTAGATTCAGACTAGATATAAAGGAAGAAATTTTTTACTTTGAGGGTGGCAAAACAGCAGAACAAGTTCCCGAAAGAGGTGGTAGATGCCCCATCCCTGGAAACCTTCAAGGTCAGGTTGGGTGGGGCTCTGAGCAACCTGATCTAGTTGAAGATGTCCATGCTCTTTGCAGGGAAGGTTGGACTAGATGACATTCAAAGGTCCCTTCCAACCCAACCTATTGTGTAATACCCCAAAATGGCAAATCCTGAAAAATTCACCCCCAAATTGCCTAACACCCACCAAAAGTATCTGGGCCCTTGTAAGGAAAGCCTCAAATGCATTTCAGCAGCAGAGAAGCTGCTGCCTTTTGTAAAATACCTAAGTGGCTACAGCACTCACCCTAGAAACCAGAGATCCAGGTCCATTTGGCTTTTTTTTCCTGACAATTTCCAGCCACCTTGCCCCAGGCTTCAGTTTAGGAGTACATGGAGATGCTCCCCACTCCTCCAGAGGAAGCTGCATTGCTGTGCAGCGATAAGCGCAGAACCACCAGGCCAGCAAGAAGAGTGGGTGACAGCATGGTGAGAGCACTGAGCTTGAGGGGAAGACCTGTGTTAAAGCACAATCCTAGCTTGGGCTGCAACTAATTAATATTTTAGTGCAAAATAAGTAGCTCTGGGAGCAGGGATGGGAACCCAAGCTTCCAGCTTGGTAGATGTCACATCCAAGAGATTAGTCATGATTTCTCGTTTTTATTTCCCTCTCACAAGCACCTCTCCCTACCTTTCATAAGAGTGAGAAAAAGCAGCTTTTAGAGAAAGGATAGTTGTGGCTGTGATTACCCAGGAGGTACCAACAACTAGGATGAGAAGTGAAGCATTGAAGCTGCAGGATTCAGAGCTCAGCCCTGCACTTAACACATCCTATTTGGTACCTCCAGACTGGTACATATTGATTTTCAGTAGCTCCCAGCTCACCATGGCAGCAGTCATGAGCTCCTCCTTGCAGCACAACCTTCCCTGTGTCAGACCCCATTGCAAGGCTTTAAAATACACTCCAGTGTTTTGGGAGTCCCCTCCTACAATGCATGCCACTTGCCCAAGGTGGACAAAAAGAATGACAAGATCTTGTTGGAAAGCCCTAGGGAACTGTTCCTCCTTATTCCTTCTGCCTGTTATAAAGTCTTCTCAAGCCTTTCTTTTTCTTCCTTGAGTTACATGCACTGTACATATGCTGCCAACACATGGAATATATACTTGGTTTTGCCATCAGAACGGCAGGCTGATAAACTTCAGAAAAAATGCCTCTTTGCCCATCTAACACATCCAGCCAAGAGCATTCTTGAGACTAGTCCTTAATCCCTGGGCAGAGGAAAACAATACTGTGTATAATTATCAGGCTGTAAGTCAAATATAGACAACCTCCTACTGTTCATCTTTATGCCCAGCATGCAAACAGGAGGTGGCAATCTGCCCACCTTGCACAGGCAGTAAACCTCAGTCTGCCACTTGAACTCACCATCCAGTCTACCAAGCTAGCAAAGGCTTTTGTGTTCCAGAGGAGGAAAGATGTTCCTTTTCCCTTTTAAAGGGATATGAATTAAAGATCAAGGCTGTATCCTCTGGGTTATATTTCTTCTGTGAAAGACCATATTAGGCTTCATCAAATAGACTGAAAAATACCTAATAAAGCCAAAGCCTTCCAATTGTCTTAACAGCAGATGTAGAACAAGTGTGCAGAGTGCACCCCTATTTACTTAGCAGCATGAGACCAGGTTGATAACAGGAAAAAGTTAAGTGGGAGAAAAAGAAATATATTTGTGTAGCTTGCTACATTTTACAAGTTAGCAGTGCACATTGATTCAAAAGAAATCCAGAAAGTTTAGCCAGATATCAAAGGGATCACAGAAAAAGCAGGAATTACTACCTATTTAAACAGAAGTATTTCCAAACAAAACTCACAAATACTGTCAAGACTTGAGAATTAATTTAATTCTGAAAATTACATAATTATAAATTATCCATGCACATGAATTTTAAGAGTAGTTCTTAACTACAAGTATAACAGACATAAAAAATGACCAGAAGTCTTCAAGAATAGAAGCCAGACCCTTGGAACAGAGTTTAAAACTTAAGTATCTGAATGAACCACTAAAAGAAAAGGAGCAGAAGCATTTAGGTACATGAAGCCCCAGAGGCATTTGAGAGCTCCTTTCTTAAAGCTTAACTTTCCATCCAGACAACATAGCATTTCCCATCACCCAGCAGAGGTAGATATGTGGAGAGTGCCAGCAGCCTCAGAAAGCCTCTCCCATGCCCCAGAAGCATATATGACTAGATGGCAAACAGCTCATAATATGCTAAGAAAAAAGCTTGTTTTAAATATAGCTTCTAAACCGCCTTGCAGCTTGCCTTTAAGTAGATTTAAGATCTATTTAAAAAGCCTACCAAGTGCAACTCCCACATATCATGTATTTCAAAGGTAGCTGAAAAAATATACTGCCTTCTTTCAGCCCAACATTTTCTGTCTCAGATCTGAGATTATTACATTTCTGTGGAATTTCACAGGCACAGAAGTTTAGGATAGACTAGTCCTGCCCTGAACCACGCAGTCTGTGCCAATGCTGACTCACATGGACAGCTTTCCCATTCTAGACTTGAAGCAGTAGATATGAACTTAGGTGGACAGTTGATATCCATGTTCTAGCTCTTACATTTCTCAAAGCCTTTAACATTTGCAGTTTTTCTTAAAGCTGCAGCTCTTGCTGTGGAAAATATCAACTTTCTGTTTTTATTTAAAGGATTGTATTTTTTTTTGCCCTTATTTGCAAGAGAGACAAGGCAGGACAAGCCAAATTAACATGATTTATGGTCTGAAAACCAAAGTCAAACAAAAGAGGGGAAGTACATATATTTTTAAACTCACTCATGATTTGTGAGGCTGGCTCAGTTCTCAAACACTTGATTTAGCAGTGAAATTGAAATATGATTATCAAAGTACCATCTGAAAGGAAGACAGAGAAACTACTGCTGGTGAGCCTTTTTTCATTTAATTAGATTTCCTGGAAGTGTTCGCCTTTCTTCTCAACTCTAGACATTACACTTGTTTCATCAGAAAAAAGCACAGCTTTCCTTCCCGCAAAGATTAGCAAGTTCCTCACAGAAACGTTTAGTCAAGAACAAACGCTAGGCTCTTTCCTACCCAATTGCCATCTCTTTTCTACCCAGCCCCAAGGCTACTCCTGGGATTTCCTAATCTCTGCATCCTCACTGGAAATATCAGCAGGAACATGTCACAGCCTACTCGGCACTTAATGCACTTCCAGACACTTCCCTGCAAGCAGCAATTGATATTTTCTACCCTGAGTCAGCCCTTATATTACCCACAGTAGATGTCCCTAGATTTTGAGGGGAACACTGTGGGACCCCCTCTATACCAACACTGGGTGCTCTATCCCATCCCCATGCTTTTGAGGTGTTGATACAACAACTCCGCTGGTAGAATTAGTCCTCACTGCAGCTGTGAAGGCTGCCCAAGTGAGCAAGGATAACCCACATAAATGAGCTTAGCCTGAAGCAGCTCCACTGAAACCAGTCTGCAATACAGCTGAGAAATAAGGCCCCAGCTTCAAGTTTTGTATATGAGTTATCCCATTAAGTTTGGATCTGGTAAATTACTGCTCCACAAGCTACTGTACAGGATTTAGTACATCTGATCTGAAATGGTACCTCTGGCTGCTGATACAATTGCTTCCTTAAGGCAAACAAATTAAAAATTTAAAAAGCCCTGAATCTGAAATAAGAGGAATCTGAGCCAGAGCTGGTTTTTACTATTGAACTCTGCCTGGGCAGAGACTCTCTCCTCTTGTCTAAGTACTTATAGGAAAAAATAATGCAGTGTTACAGCATCTGCATGGCTTTCACTTATATAAAATATGTATCCATGCACCTTGCTTCCTGGGCAGCAGTATTTTCTTCTTCCAAGCAGATTAATAGTCTTAAATCAGAAAACTGAGAATGGTTTCAAACTGAAATAATCCAATCACTTCCACAGGAATTACTAGACTACCATAATACACAAGTATGGCATTAACAGTTTCTTTTTTGAAGGTCCTGCAATAAGGAGCTGTCAAAACAGAAGATAAAGTATCCAACAAGACTCAGTGATGTTGATAGAGGTGTGACAGATGATCTTCAGATGATTCTTTGGAGTCACAGGGTCTCTGCCAGCACTTCCAAATAACATTACATTCAAATTACATTGCATCCATGAGCATCTGCACATTCCTGATCATACTATTCAAGAGGGAAGCCTTTTCCCACTCCCAAAGCTTAAAGCATGTTGGATTATTCTTTGAAATCTTTTTATTTATTCATTTTAAAGTCCCTCCTCCACAAACATACTTCTGCCAATTTTCTTTCATCTTGGCCAAGTACATCTTAACTGATAAGTAGAAGACCATGTCTGCTGCTTTAGAATATTCAGTTATTAGAAATAAAGCCAGACCCACATGGGGTGACAGCCAAGACCTAGCAGGTTTTTATCACCAAGTCAAAACAGAAATTGCTGCAAGTTAACAGGACAGTTTTAGGTTTCCAAAAACCTGAATATATTTAGCCTTTATCCAGCCAATTCATGTACTGAAAAAAGATTGATGCTAGGGATCTCCCCCACTCCATTTTTTTTAATGCCTGTTTTCCTAATGCCTTCTTTGATTTGATTTTTAAACTGTTGCTATTATCAGCTCTCCTGGGTATAAAGCTAACCATGTTCATATGTCTCCAAAGCTGTCATCTTAGCAATTGTAGGAGTTGTGGTAAAGTGGGGATTTTGAAGCATACACGTTTTCAAAATAATCAAGTTCTCTTCTCCCTGACCTTTGCTTTCCTAGATTTCACAATAAGGTAGAGGTTGCCTGCTTAGTGTTATTCTGTTAAAGCCAAGAAATCACACAATCCCTCTCAGTAATTATATCCTAAATGCATCTTAAGAGCCAACAAGTTGTAATTTAAGTTACAATATCATTTTCAATTGTACTATCACCCTGAAACTGTGGTTTTTGTGGCTAAAACTTCTCTAACAAAATAAAAGGCATCTATTCTCTGCCTTGCAGGTAGAAATGCAATGCTCCTTTTAAAGCAACAACTCAAATTAACATTGCTTGAGTTACAAGTTCAGGGAGACCATGGGTCAGGCTCTCTCCCCTCCCCTGTTATATGGTACAGATGTGCCAATTCATGTCCTTGATTAGAAGGCCTCTCCCATCCCAACAGTCAGCTTCATCAGTTCTCCCCTTGGTCCTTCTAACTTTGAAAACCATGTTTCAGGGAGCTCTAAACTTGTGCCAAAGTGCTGGCCAGCACAGAGTAGAACAGTGATCCTGTTTAGGATTGTTGTCCTGTGGAAAGAAATCCCTCCAGCTTGCCAGGCATCCAGAAATAATTTTTAACACAAAGACACTGAAGTGAAAATAAGGACACTTTACTACAGTGCAAAGCTTAACAAAACTAGTTACTGTGTTTAGAAACAGGTACCCAGAAAGAAATTATAAACCATGTTATATTAGCTATCAGTACCATGCAGGAGTTCTGCACCAGAAAATCCTTTCACTTAGCTACCAGAGTGCTTACATAGGTTTGCCAAGCAGTATTTGATCCAAGACCTAGGCTCAGGCTATCCTTGTTGGAAATCAAGCCTGAGCTGAGCACAGCAGCAGTCTGTCCCCATGGTCCTCCCCCAAATCCCACTTTAACACAAAGCCTTGCCTCCTCCTCATCCCTCCAGGGCTTCCCATAACTCATTTAGATGATACTTTTAATGCTTGTGCAAGAGAGTGTTGACTTAAAACAAATTCATCCATTGGGATAGGTATCATCTGGTAAGACAGTAAACAAACCATCTGTTGAAAGTGAATGAGATTCCTAACTCCATACTTGGCTGTAAAAAAAAATCCATGAAGTTACACTCCATCTCTAGATTGGCGAGAGTGCAAATCTTTGTTTGGAACATGATTCAGGAAGTAATAAGCTGCTTTTGTTGTGTTAAGACCTAAAGCCTATTTTAGGATGGAGAACTAACATCATAGCAGTCACAGCAGTTCAGGGATGAAAGCATGCCTGATGTGAGCATCCTTTGAACATGGCCTGTAGGATATTGTCTTTTCAAGTACAAGATACATACTTCTGCTTTTCTCTTCCTGCATAACCTGGGGCAGGTATTGCTTATATGTAATGTTGAGAAATGTTTCATTGGGATGCATTCAGAGGATTCATTTCCACCTTGTCTGTGAGATTTGGTGTTATCAGAATACTTGGGCCTACAGCCATTCTTGTTGGCTAGATATAAGTCAGGAAAAAACAGAACAGTACTCCATCTAATATATCAATCTCTATCTAGATGAGCTGTATCTCTTAAGCAGCATTAAGTGGTTTTAGACATATCCACATAGGTTCTTTGTTTAATTAACACTACTAATGAGGTAATTCTCTGGCAATACTATAATGCATAAGCCTACACTGTAGCACCATTTTCTGGGAAAACCTCAAGTGGGTTGAGGGGTAAGGGAAAGATGCTGAGTGCCCAAGAGAACAGAAACCTGATCCTTTACTCTGCCTGTGATAGGTATGACAGAAAGCAACAGAGAATACCCTGTTCAGTAGGATCTCTCTCTACTGTAGATGGATAGGTCCAACTGCATCAGCAGATTTAGCATGCACATTAAAATGCCAAACTGGAGGAATGAAATGGGTGCCATCCAGAAGGACCTTAACAGATGAGCCCATGCAAACCTCATGAAGTTCAACAAGGACAAGTGCAAGGTCCTGCACATGGGTCAGGGCAAACCCAAGCACAAATACAGGCTGGGCAGAGAGCAGATTGAGAGCAGCCCTGAGAAGGACTTGGGGGTGTTTGTTGACAAGAAGCTCAACATGACCCAGCAATGTGCGTTTGCAGCCCAGAAAGCCAACCATACCCTGGGCTGCATCAAAAGAAGCATGACCAGCAGGTCAAGGGAGGCGGTTCTGCCCCTCTAGTCTGCTCTCATGAGACCCCACCTCAAGTACTGTGTTCAGCTCTGGGGCTGCCAACATAAGGACATGGACCTGTTGGAGCAAGTCCAAAGGAGGGCCACAAAGATGATCAGGGGGCTGGAGCACCTCTCCTGTGAAGACAGGCTGAGAGAGTTGGGGTTGTTCAGCCTGGAGGAGAGGAGGCTCCAGGGAGACCTTATAGCAGCCTTCCAGTACCTAAAGGGGGCCTACAGGAAAGATGGAAGGACTCTTTATCAGGGAGTGTAGTGATAGGACAAGGGGCAATGGCTTTAAACTGAAAGAGGGTAGATTTAGATTAGCTGTAAGGAAGAAGTTCTTCACTATGAGGGTGGTGAGGCACTGGAACAGCTTGCTCAGAGAGGTTGTGGATGCCCCATCCCTGGAAGTGTTCAAGGCCAGGTTGGATGGGGCTTTGAGCAACCTGGTCTAGTGGAAGGTGTCCCTGCCCATGGCAGGGGGGTTGGAACTAGGTGATCTTTAAGGTCCCTTCCAACCCAAACTACTCCATGATATGATTCTGCTGCCCCTGCTCTCAGCAGAAGGCAATGCAGACAAAGCAACAGTATATTTAATGGCCTGAGGGGAATACATCAAAGCAATGGAAATGAATCAGTAAGAGCAGGACTTGGAGATGCAAGGAAAGTTAAAACTTTTCTTCCCTAGAAACTAGCAAAATGATTTGAAGTATCAAGAATCACTGAAAGCTTCAGTGAACAAATATGAACATTACAGTACAGCCAGAGTTTCTACTTCTGTATTTATCACCTGTAAAATATACAAACCCCAGGTATTACCAAAATAGATAAGAGAACCTGTAGCAAAACCAAAGATCATTTCACAACAGGTGTCTAAAGATATAACTTTGAAATAAGAACTTTCCTAAAACAGAATCACAAAGATAATGCACCTACCTGAACACAAGAGCAAGAACTAAAGCTAACTGAGGAAGCCCACAAATCCCCTATTTAAAGTTATCATAACATCCACATATGTTTTTCAAGGCTCTTTTACAAGGATACACCTAAAATCTCATTTGAGAAGCAAACTGCTAGTGGCATATCAACTGCCTAGTTACTAACAGTGTTTGTGCCTTGTCTAACTCAACAGGAGCAGTTTCAGAAGCTGGAGGCCCATCCTGTGAAGCCCTCTGCACAGAAGTAACCCCACCAGACTCCCTGGAGCTCTTTTCCACTTGACAGAACAAGAACCTGTTGAAGAGAAGCAGCAACCACTTGGCTGAAATAGGGAGAGCAGTGGCAATAGAAAAAGCTGTCCAGAGATCTAGGGAAGTCCTGCAGCAGCATCCCCAGCTGCACCACCACGGTCCTGACACAAGCAAATACAAAATCCTGACCTCATTCCACTCCAGGGTAGATGCTCTTAATGGTCATCTGCACTGTATGATCACACCCCTTATGTGCAAGTCAGTTATTTGTTCAAGTCATCCCCACTGTGCAACCTAGATGTCACCATCTCTTGTTTTCAGACCCACAGTATCCTTGGCATGCTAACAGGAGTGAAGCCTACACTTACAGTCACCATTTCAGACTTATCACTTAGAGAAGTCAGGCAAATACAAACCTCCCTATTTATAGGCAGAGTAGTTGAATGATTTGACTGTGGCCTGCTCATGTCAGTAAGCATTTGCAGGATTAGACCACAAATGTTACCTCACAGAGAAAAAAAATGCAATCCTACAATCCACTTTTAGTAACATTAGGAAAAAAGGAAAATAGGGGCAGGGAAAAATGCCTGGACTCACTCTTGTTCCTCAGTGATAAGAGTGTCCTGCTTCTTGCTTCCGTGGAAAAAGAACAAGCTGTCCATCTTGGGACAGAAGATTGAGATCTGAACTCTGTTCATGGCTATCAGACTTTCTGCATTACCTCAGACAACTCACTTATGTCTTTCCATGCCTAAGTATGCTCATGGGTAAATTGAGATTCAATTCAAAATCCACACTATTCCCTTTCTAACAAGGATATGAACATATACCCATAGAAAGTACTGAGCAACAGTTAACAGTTCTGGACAAAACCCAGGAAACGCCTACTTAAACTCAGTAAGTAGAGCCTGCCCCCTTAGAGTATTTCAAGGTGATAAGCATCTTTCATTGCATTTTTCATATATCTTCCATCTGAGATTCCAGGAGTACTCGTAACTCCTGGACAAAGTTCAGCTTTTACAAGACAGCCATGAACAAGGACCTCAATTTTCTCCTAGCAAGAAAAAGATAGATGTTAAATCACTTGAAGATTACAAAAATAAGACTACATAAAACAGGAAAACACTTCTGTAGGCCAATCCTGCCTGTAGTGAGGTCTCTAGCAGAGTTCCCACATCTCAGGAGCATCAGACCAGATTCTTAAAAGGTTTCAGATTCCATTTCAGTATTCATCAAATCAGAGTTTACTACAGCCTAAGTGGTGCTTGATCTTTGAGAAAAGATAATCTACAGACACCTAGTGTTTTGTATTCTCTTCTGAAACCAACATCAATGCAGGAGGCACTGTTGCCTGCTTAGACATATAAAGTGGAAGCTGTTTTGAAATGGTAAAGTGATTTCTAAAGCACTCAAGCTTGATTCTTTTAGACTCATTTAATTTTTATTTAAATCTCCTTTCACTATATTACCATGTTGAAAAAATCTTGCACCAAATTATCTTTTACAGTAGTCATTTCCCAAGTTTGTTCTTAAAGATGACAGGTTTCTCAGCTGAACACCAAGGAAAGCAGGCTGGCCCTATGTCCCAGTTTAATTGTAGTTCTTTTAAATTAGTACTTGTAGCAGGAGAAGCAACTATGAAATTAATAAATCCAGAAATTCATGAAGTAACTATAGGCTTTCTGAAAAACAGTGTGATTCATTGCTTTAGTTAAACTACTTATCATTAGCTCAAGTGGCAAAAAAAATGAAGACAGCAGCTGGTGCTTTAAAATCTTAAAAATGCCAAAGATAAGGCAGCAATTGGTCTCTTGGGAAAAAAACTTGACTGTAGCATTCCCTCCCTCAAGGATTCAACTTCTAAAACCACAAGAACAAGAAAACACACACTCTTCTGGGAATGTCTAACTCTGCATTCTTTTGATAAGGCAAACTTTTTACTTCGTTTGGGTTAAACTGGGGAGTTAAAAAACCACACATCACATTTTTACTCTTCTACTTTAAAATGCAGTCTGTAGGTTCAAAGAAGGGAATGCAATCACTCAAAATCTTCCAAGACCTTACAGAATAGAATATATTAGAACATTACAAAACAGACACTCAGTATCTAAAGCAGTTTAGAGCACAAAACCTAGAGATTAAAAAACCCAAGATGTTTATGTAGATTATCACAGTTCTAAAAATAAAGCCATTTTTCTCTTAATGAGCCTGAAGCAAAGGGCTATCTACCATTATTGTAGCTCTTCTTTCTACCTGTTGCTACTGGCCAATAGCTTGGGGGATCCAGTCCTCCTAGTAGGCAACACCCATCCCAGTGTACCAACTGTTCACATGATTGGACATTACATTTCATTATCCCAGCCAAGAAAGCCTTTACTTCTTGAGAGGTTCAACTTCTGAAAAAAAAAACAAAAAAGGAGGATTTGTACCATTTTGTTACAGTGAGAGAAAAATGCTTAAGTTGATAAACACCTTCCTTTCCCCCCCTCCTTCCTCAAGGAAGATACAAAATACCTTTTTCTGAAGCAAGTTTCAATTAAAAGGCACAAAGATAAAATTTGACTGAGACATATATGAAACATAACAGCAAGAAGTTAAGATGCATAAAACAAATTAGTAAGTATCCACTGTTAGCTAAGTGCTTCCCATTAAGCATTAGAGCTTAGTACCTTATTGTTATTAAAATACTTCCATCTATATTTATTCTAGTCTAGTAATAGAAGAGACATTTCTATTAACAAGTATTAAGCAACTCTAGTGAAGTTACTTAAACCAGCATTTCCACATGATTAGAAGCAGACCAAAGGGGGTATTAGAAGTCAACAGTTGATTTGTCCAGTTTTACCACACCTAGTACTCATTCACATCCTATTTCATCTGGCCTACCACTTGGCTAGGTTTCGTAGTTCACAAATAGCTTGTAGGAACTCATCTCTGAAACTGTTACTTGTCTGCTAAGTTTGGTTACATTGGCCAGATGTTTCTTAAATATTAATGGAAAAGCTAAGTGGAGAAGAGATGAACACCTTGAAAAGCTATCTCATTGAAAAAACAGACCAAGGTCAGGGTAAGACTTCAGATCTCCTCTTGCGTAAATAAGGAATAAGTCACATTCTCCAACAAACTGATAGACACACTGCACCAAACCACAGAAACTGAAATGCATCCTATTTGTTTACTTAAACACAGAGTTGAGGTAAAGCTTAGAAAACTCCAAAATGCAAGACTACTTTACAAAACAGTTGCTGAGATGTCTGCACCAAACATTCATTTCAGCCAGCATCCTGCCTAACAGCACACAGGAGTATATAGCCACAAATGAACCCAAGAACCAGGTAAGTATGTCATAACCTATCTCCCGACTACTCACTCAACTTCCCAGGTACAGTGACCCACAGGAACAGGGCTGATCCACAAAGATGAGCCTGGAGCTGAGGACAACCCCAGTGAGCAAAGCCAGGCTGGTGACAGGGTCCATCAACAGCAAAGACAACACAAAATGATGAGCCAGGTACAGCATCCAGAGCAGCTGGAAACAGGGCTACCACACAGGTCCCAATTCCATCCAGGGCAGAGGACAAAAGGCAGGAGCCAAGACAAGCTACCTGCAGCATAGAACAAAAGTCCAAAGCAGGAACAAAAGAAAGTCATGCCCCCACCCCCGGGCTTAAATAGGGCTTCTGGGCCAATGGGCAGAGGGTTTTTTGGGAAGCTCAGGTGGGGCTCATCTGGGCCATTAACACTAATCTGGGCCTTCAGGGCCTCGCCTACAGTCAATCTTAATTTGCTTTCTCTGTGTCTCTTTTGCTTTTGTTATAGTATAGGTCTCTGTTTTCCTCTCCCACAGTCATCTCTTCTGATACCTAAAGAATCATTCTTCCTGTAGAAATTGTGTAATTATCCTTCTCACTGCTCCCTGAGCCTTCTCCAACTCTGTATCCCCCTGAGGTGGAGGAAGGAGAGCAGAACTTCACATGGAGACAGAGATACTACAAACTTATACAGGGCATAATTATTACCTGACGTTTTCTTCTCCAAGCCTTTTTGATAATTCCAAAACATTTGGATTTTGCTGGTTTAGTCACTGCTGAGCACTGAACTGCCATTTTGATAGGGCTATCTATTGAAATCACACCAATATCCTGAATAACAAAAATCTAGAACCCTTTTATTATGCACAAAGTTGGGATTGCTTTACTTCCCTTTGCATTGAATTTCCTCTGCCTTTTGTTGCTGAGCTGTGCAGTACTTTGCAGTACTTCTGCCTGTCTTCCTAGCTAGCCCTCATGATTACTACCTTGACTAACTGAGGATCTTTGGCAAAATGGCTTCCCTGGCTATCCACTCACCTTTTCTGACCCTAGGATGTATCTGCCTTTCAGACCATCCAGACTGGGAGGGACCTCATGGTAAACATATCTGGTAGGATGGTTGCAAGAAGTCTCCACCAGCAGCAGACCTGACTCCTAGCCCCGCATCGGGCTCTTTGGGCACCCCAGCACACTGCGGGTCTGGTAGCAAGGGATGCAGTGGGGACAGGAGTGATGTGACACAGAGCAGGTACAGACTGGGGTACTCATAAAAGGATGTAGTATCTTTGCCCCTTAGTGTGTTAATCCACCTCTGTATTGTCACCATTTTGGTAGAAACGATGTGTCTGGCTGGCAGGCAGAGGTGTAGGAAGGAGACATTTTTGAGCTCTGCTATATATAGCACAAGCCTGAGGAACTGTTGCTATTAATCTCTATCCCAGCAGCAATTTTCCTGCAGTGGGGGAGGAGAGAAGTTTGGGGGCCATGCAATTCTCAGGATATAATGCATACATGCATACATTATACCTCCTTACTTGAAAACTTCCAAGTTTGGCTTTAGGCTTTGCCCTGGAGAAAGCCTGCTCCACATCTCTCATTCTCACCCATCCTCTCCCTTTGCCTATATCTTTCAGTCCTTGTTTCCATGGATCAGTCTCTTTGCTAACAGGCATTTACAAGTTTTGGCTTGTGTAGGCAGCTCATCCTCTCTTCCAGGTATCAGTGTGAACGCACAGGGCCTCCCCTCTAAACTTTCACGTCTCCTCTTCCAGCTGAGGATTCATCCACGGATGGTCCCCTTCAACAGCAACGAAACACCTACAGCCCCAGCTCCCAGCCATTTCTGTTGTCCCTGCAGCGCTCCAGGCTTCTTCAGCGCTATTTTAGGAGTGATTATCATTGCCCCCTGGGTTTCCCATGTCTTTGAAGGTAGGCACAAGAAGAACGAATCCTTCCATTCCCCCACAGCTCTCATTTGCTCTTGGGCTTCTTGGAGTTTTCAGCCTTTTGTCTGTGTCAGCCCGTTTTCCTCCTCAGTCACAGCAAACAGTCTGCTGAATACTTCCTTTTCACCACAGGTTGCAAAATGCCTGCCCTGTTGAGGACATGTAGTCTCCAAGCAGACTACAGACTACAGCCCAAACCCTGTAATTTACAATTTGTGGTCAAACACACCACCAAGCAACATACAAAATATCATGTTAGCCCTCACCCCCTGCAAACACTCATCCTTGCAGAGAAGGAAATACTCTTTCCTCACAAGAAGTCCTACCTAAGCTTCTGACTTTGTTGGCTGTCCTGGTCACTGGGGCCTTCTCTGGGAAGGCACTTCATAAAATTATTACAAGCACTGCAGAAATACATACATTGGCGTGGCTATCAGCAGCTAAGCCAAGGCACACAAAGACCTGCTAGGTATGTGGAATATTTCTTCTACTCAAGTCTAGTGCATTAGAAGTTCAAAGGCAAAAAAAATATGCCACTTTTGCATCTGTCGAGAACAGCCAAGCAAAAAAGTGCCGGAAGCAGATCTTTGAGAGAGCAGAAAGCTGTTTTGCAACATCGCCCATAATCATGCTTCTCAGCTGATCCTACCCAAGCACTGGAAATTGATGTTCATAACATGAAGAGACACAGAATGAAAACAGTCAAGAAGTCATAGGCTGAAAAAAGAGAAAGTTAATATGCTCCTGTTCTTCTAGCTCTCAGGCAGTGTAGTCCTGCCATGAAGATGATCTGACAGTTCATTTCCTTAACAAATAATCACAGAAATCTCTCTTTACTGGTCATCTCTTTCCCAATCCTGGCAATGTTGATTTTTTTAATAGTGCATATTCTCAAACACCAGGATTTCTCTACTTTCTTTCAAAGGCTACTTCAGGATTGAGAAATCTTACAGAATCTCAATCTCCATTATCTTTTATTAATTTATTTTCATTTTTCCAAGTTCTACATCACGTACCAATTAAATAGAGTACCTCCTATCTAAACAGATACAATCTTCACATTACCTCTTTACTTCTCTTGCCAGGGCACTATGCTATACGTATTGGATGCTTCCAATAGAAAAGATTTTAAAGGAATTTATTCTCAAAAATTTCTTAGGTATTTTAAATTATGTTTTTCTCTTTCATAAATTGCCTTAAGTTTAAGCAACATTTCCCAGCTGAAAAAAGTAGCTACTATTACTGCTGCAGGTTTGGTTTCACTTTGCTATTCAGAAATTGTAGTCGTAGGAGTAGGAACAGAACTCAAACATGCTGTCCACTGTTATCCTTACATCTGTTATCAGGAACAATATCTGTGATGAATTAAATAAATCTTTTATTTTAAACACAAACCCACACAAAATTATCATCCATCTGATTGAGAGATTGCACTGCAATTTTCCTCTCTGAGATGGCAGCTTTTGGTCAGGCATTGTAACTTTTACTTTTGCTGTCCCATAACTAATGTTATCCTTTGCTGACAGCATTCCTGAATATAAGAGAAATGGCTTTACACACATCTTATAGGCAGCCAACACTATCAGGAGCCACTACAAGAATGGAGAGGGCAATGTTTGAAGACCTGATCATACACAGGGCTTATTAACACAATTTCTATCCAGACATCATCACGTTTATGATGAAGGCTTAAAGAAGACACGAAAAAGACATATCATTCCTTCCATAAGCAAAAAGTTATGTATCACATAAACCTAATTCAGCTGGACTGTGAAATAGTTCCTGGGACTAGAGAAAAAATAGCATGCAAATTGACACTCTCCAGACCTCCCCTTTGTTCTCTGCTCTTTGCTGCAGCCACTTTCCCTTCAGTGTGGAAGCTGAGTTACAGGATGGGTGCAGAGGAGAAGAGAATAAGAACTACAGGAGCATCCTCTTCTATTACTTCAAAACAGTAAGGCGGTACCATCCCTGTGGAGCTTAATGTCCTCCGTGACAGATGCCCAAGCAGGAGACATTATCTCTCGACACATTATCTCTGAACAACCAACCAGGTGGTTATTTCACTGACAGCTTATGTTCATCTCTTGTTCATTTGCTGAGTAAGCTGTCAGAAATATAACCCTCTGATGCTGAGAGCCATGCCAAGTCAAAACAGTCTTCTGCTCTAATATGAAAGGGGGAGGAAGTATTTTCTTGCTCTTCTCTTTTTTGATAACTACTTTTATTTCATTGGTATTTCGTAAAAATTAGTGATAGGCAGGGAAATTTGTGCACTTATAACCTAAGCAGCTGCAGGACCCATCAAATCACATGTTAAGTTAAGGCTATAATCAGTTGGAAAAAGCTGTTGAACCGATACAGAAGTAGAGATAGGGGCAGTTCTGTGGGCCAGTATCAGGAGAGAAAACTAACGGAGCAGAGACTGCAAGCTGCTGAGAGACTTTACTGCATCTTTAAACCAAGGCTGCTGTTTGTTTATTATGAACACAATCCTGCAAGGCAAAAACTACCTTCCAAGACATGTTGAGCACATTCATTATCACCACTGTCCTACCTGAACTTCTCCCAGGTAGGTTTTTTGGGAGTGAATGAGATGCCACCTCAGGAAACTAGAAATGGGCAAAGTTTATCCCTGTGGGATGGGAAATGACATGAAAACTGTCCATCAGGGGTGTCAGGATAAAGCTGTGGAGAATCTCAGATCCCAAACTGAGTCTTGCTGCTTACACCTCATAGCAAAATAAAATAAAAGTAGTATTTTTAATGCTTTCAAATGAAACATGACTAGATTTAGAGCTGGACTTAAACATGGAAAACCTAAAATAGCCTGTATAAGATTGTTCTAAAAGTATCTAACTTCTCAAGCTGGCTAAAGACATCTGATGACCAATAAGTATTTGCTTAATGCTTAAAAAAATTCATATAATTCCTTTGAACATTTCAAGGCTGTATTGACACTGCTCTAAGTGTTAAAACATAAACATGCCTCAGGATTTAAATGTCAAATGTACTGATAAGACGTTTCTGGATGCTTTGTGGTCCAGCAGGTTCTTTTGGCCCAACCAATTCATCTTGAATTCAGTCAGATTAATTGCAGCACACACACTTGCAGGTTTACCCTTTGCTTTTCAAGATCAAAGAAATATGTAGCACAAGACTTTACGAATCAGTCACAAAAGTGAATTTATGCTTATCAGGTGAACCTGTTTCTCTTCAGTCTTCAAGTGAAACAGTCAAGACTCATTTTCCATTTTCTATAGGGCTGTCTGTCTCAGCTAAAGACAGAAGCATCCTACCTTGTGGATAAATTAGTAGCATACTCAATTCAGAAAAAAGATGGACTTGCAATTTTCAGCCTGGATGGCAGACATTCATCTTCTATTTTCACCTCCAAAATAAAATTTGCTATGTAATTCCAAGCAAATCACTTCACCTAGATCCTGCCTTCATCTCCTGTCCCACTAAACCATAACCACACCTGCCTCCTCCTGTCACAAGGTGCCACTGCAATCCTCAATGTATTTTTTGTGCTTATTGGATCCTACCTAAAATGCTTCCTAAAAAGCACAAAGGTTTTTAAGTTCTCCAAAAAAGAGGCCAGGAAATGGTAAATTATTGTTTGTAATTAAAGTCCAATGTATAAATATTTTATATGCAACTGTAAGCATGTGCAGTTACATTCCTCAACCTATTAACCTACATTATTAATACAGGCATGTAATGCCATGGCAACTGACTGTGAGAACAACAGTGTTCACCAGTAAAACAAGAATGTGTGTGCACATATATGAATATATGTATTTAATACTGGAGATCATGTCATCAGTAATGGTATATGGTAATATGATAACTAGGTTACTATTTATTAAAAATCATAGAAAATGAAACAGACACATATATAATTAATACATTCCAAAGTGTAGGCTATCAGCCATTTCCTTCAATAAGAGACCCTGTAACAGTCTCACATTCCCCCTTTCACCCTCGTAAGCAGCACAAGTTTTCTGGGGTAGGAACAAAATGCCTAGCACAGCATTTTCCTTGGTGACTGATACAATTTGAAGGGGACTTCCATCAATTCACATGTGCTTGCTGTGTATTTGTATTTGCCTTTATTCTGAGGTAGAGGTTATCAGGAAAACAGCCAGAGAGAGAGGTGTAAAGGAAGGGTCTATGTTCCATGCCCTGATCTCCTGAGTTTGGAAGGTGGTTTCTGTATAAACACCATGAGCGGGCACATCGTCATTCTTCTGCGCAAACGCAGAGAGGGATTTCTCCTGTCTTCCTCTCACATTAAGCTGGAGTAAGCTTGTTTTCAGCCATCAGCAATACACTGAGGTACATGTACCTACAAAGTGCCTGTGTGGTTTTGAGCTGCCACCTACAAATTCATGCCCTGTGCTCTTAGCCTCCACTCTTCTGAGAAAGATATAGCCCCCACAAGGCCCGAGTGCTAAGAGCGAAGACAAGCTCATGCAGCAGTGTCCTCGCACTCCCTCCATCAGGATGAAGCGGCTCATACATCACAGCAAGACATAGCAATGAACAGAGGGTGAACATCTCAGCATCTCAATTGGCCCCATGCACTGAGGAAGGGTGTGAGGCTGCGGCTTGAGCAGGATCACATGAACGAGGATTATTTGTAGTTCATTGCAGCATGAAAGCCTGGCATTACCTCAATAGGTATGCCAAGGATTTTTATATTGCAGATTATTTTTTAATCAAAATGCCAAGTTCTTTTCCATCTCTGTCTCCTGGGAACGTTCAGAATACCCATAAAAAGCAATATATTGACATCCCTGGAGACCAGAGGTTTCTCACTTACTCCCTGTATCAAGTACAGCATGATCAATCATATCTCACAAACATGAATCTTACTAGGCTATCCCTAATAATTGCCTTCATTCCCCTCCATTTCCTGTCCTACAAGGCTGCCCCGTACAAAATTTTGCAGTGCACATTTTGGAGAAGGAGCATTTCACCACTGGAAACATGAAGGTAGTCCTCAATTCCTCCTGGACTGATCGAACATTAAAATTTTTTAACTCATGCCATCATGACCTCCATTCAAAATGGCAGCCTCAAAGACCAATTTTTATATTCTATTACCGTGTTTAAAGCTCATTAAGTCAAAATTTCAATTTTGTAGATTCAGGTACTTTTAACAGAGAAATTTGAAGATGTTTTTCCCCTTCTGCCTCTCCTTTCATGGTCCGTAATTTTGTGAGTGTTTTAATACAGTCACAAGTGTACAGTATTATAGACTATTAAAAGAAAATATAATTTAGCCTGTATTTTACTTAGAAATGAGCTGATCTTCAAAAGGTTTTAAGCTGTGACACAGGAGAGTTGTTTTCAGTTCCTGCTACAAAAGCTTTCTGCATTATTTCTGCCATTTGATTCCTTTGTCCCTTCCCTATTTGTCTAAATACGTCCCTTTCTTGTCTATTAAATTGTCTTGGCTATGTGCTGTGACAACGCCTAGCTCTCTTCTCTCTGTGTCCCCACACTGCGTTAGGAACACACAAACTCGTACAATACCTAACAGCAAACCCAATAACCTGGCAGGAACGCATAGCATGTCTCCTTATCCTTATCCTTCACCATTCTGTTGACTTCTCCATACAAGACATACCTTGACATGGACAGACTAAGCCCACCTGCCTTGTTGTAATAAGGACACTATTGTACCATTTCTTATAAAAATAAGTTGTCTTGAGCAGATGTAGCACAAACAGATGCAACTGATTACAGGAAATCTTGCCCACCGATCTGTTAGATATGAAAGTAAGGAAGGTCCCCACCTTGCATGTTAGTCTGCATAGAGGTGCTCATGTTTTCACATCCAGCCTTGTTGATTTTAAAGGGACTCCTTGCATGGGCAGGATCTGCCCACACAGATTTTGCTACAGCATCATGAAACAAATTCATGGAGGAATCCAAAAAGCAGATTCTTGCAAAATGCAAGAAAAATGCATGGGTGAGGGGAAGAGGTTGAGATGAGGAACGTGGAAGAGTCCCCACATCCTTTTCTTGCACAGGGATGAAAATCAAAGAATTTCTTTCATTTGGGATTACTGTTAAATATATACAACTACTTTTACTATTTAATTTCTGTGCAAGGAACAACTGGAACTGGAAAAAAAAGAAAAGGCTTAACAGAAGCTGATGAAAAATGATTTGCCACTGAGAGAAAAACTCTGAGATAAAACCATTTTTCTGTAGGTAGCTACAGAAGCCGTTAAGATCATGAACTGCAGAGTTACCAGGCTGCATCCTTATGACCTGAACATACAGCCTGCCCTGGCACGGGTCACTGGAGCTTTTGAGGGACAGGGACGTTGGGATAGTTGGTTTTGTTCCCCTGGGGCAGCTTCAGATGCCAGGCTGAGGCCCTGGGGGCTTGAGCGTCTGCTAGTAAACCCTGCTGGTCTTTACCAGACAGTGACTCACAGGTTTTGTCTGGCAAAAGGAGAGAAGGAGTCTGGCTTTATGTTTTGGAATTGCATACACTGGCCAAGCGGCTTCCTTAACTGCGCCTGTATGGGGTTGACACTAAGCAGATACGTGTTGTACCATATATGCTCTTGAGTTACAGCCAGCTCAGTCCCACCACCCAAATCCAGCTCATTTTCTGAACATACATTATATATATCTCAACATCCATGTGTTTAACCACTGGTGCTACTTTGGTGTATAAACATGAATTCTCACTAGCGGGGAAGCTGCCAATACAGAATTTACGAACAGAAGAGTGATGTGCAGACTATGACAGATAAGAGCATATTTTACATAAAAAGCATTGCAGGTACAAGGAGAGGATCTATTTCATGACCACCTGCAATCCATGTACAGTAAAACTGGTGAGAAAGAGACAGAAAGGTCATACACACTTCTCCAAACTAGCTGCTGTCACACACTCTATATTTATAGTAGGTTATTTTGGCAACATATTCTTTCATTTTGCATGATGTATAGAGCTTGAAGGAATGGACTGGGCATGAATGCATATAGACATACAGGGATGCTCTGACTGACTCTTCCCTTACGAATATACCATGCAAGTTATCTTTGTTACAAGTGCATTTGCAAAACTATGCTTCATTTCACCAGTTTTACAATATAACAAAAGAGAGCTGACGGTAGTTCTCAGTTCTGCTGACCGACCAACCAGAAATGAAGCAATAGTGTATTTCAGGTGCTTTAAAAGGAAAACACTGTCTCTTATTAGTGACTGGGCACTAGAAGATGAGTGCTACTTTGAGTCACCAGGAAAAAAATGGAACTATGAGACATATGCAGGTGGGATTTTTTTTCCTGAAATGAGACTTCTCAAGGTATTAAGCAGTACACCTGGTAGCAAATGATTGCTGGATTAGGTCCTAAAAACAATGCTAATTTTAGAGCGTCTTTGTCATAGTTTAAACTGATCATTACCATGAAACCAGGTGTCCAGAAATACAAGCTGGGAGGGAAGAAGAAGGAGGAAAGTGTGCATGAGGTCCAGGTTAAGCCAATAATGTCAGGCTTTAAAATAAGGATGCAGATTAGAGTGAAGGCAGACATAACATTGTAAAATATCAGTAGTGGTGCTGCACTTACCTAAAGGGAAGTAATTGCAGATTCACAGAAAGGTAGGAAGTTCGGCTTTGTAAATATGTTACTGGCCTGGGACTTGGGCTCATACAATTCTTGGCCTGTAGACAAGCCAGCTATGTACTCTGTCTCTCAAAACTTTACCTGTACAAGGATGCTATTTCTCTGTCTCACTGTTTGAGAAAGGGACAGGGATTTTTGCACACATTGGAACTGAAGTCCCAGGGAGAAGGAGCCAGGAGAGCAGTGCTGGCAGGTCTGAGCTTACGTGACAAGGGATGGGGAGAGGGAACTTGCCACCACACTGAACATAAATGACGTGGCTTCCAGGAAAAGGGGGAAGCTTGCCAGAGCTGTATTTAAACAGGTGGTTTAAAAACACCATCTGTGATTTCAACTGCCAGTGCTGAACCAGAATGAACTGCTTTTTGAGAGGAGTATATGAAGATGGAAAGCCATTTATGATTCTCTGGGACTATGATAGTGAAGATCAGTCATGATGCTTTTAAACCTTGTTCTCCACATCAGTTGTGTTTTGATGCTGTGTCACTAAGCTGTGGCTCAGGGGAAGGCAGCAATAGTAACACATGTGTTATCATAGCATCCATCACAGCAAAACTGATGGTGCAAAGATACAAAAGAGGTGGGATTTGAAGGAGGAAGTCACACATTTTATTAGCCCAAGGGGTACAGTTGTAGGAGGAGCAAACCCCAAACTTCTGCACACTGAAGTCCATGGCTTAGGCCACCCTGTCGGAGTCCCCAGGGCTGCGAAAATCATGCAGCAGGTCAGAGCTGTGACACACAGACTGTGGTTTTAAAGGCCGCAACAGCAAAATCTAGGACAGCTGGTCAGCATTGTTGATTTGCATGACCAAGGATCTGCTCATTTCTCTGAAAGGACACAGCCCAAATCAGTGGAAGTCCTTTGCTTCGGGTACAAGGGCAACAGCCCCTGTAACAGAAAATGTTGCATTGGGGGATGGGGAAGGGAGGGCTCTATTGAAGCAAATAATGACTTTGCAATGAGTATAGTAGCTGTGCATAAAACTGATCTACTAAAACGCATGCCCTCTAATTAGATTATCAGACTCTC
The DNA here is from genome assembly GCF_929443795.1 of Astur gentilis. Classification (NCBI taxonomy): domain Eukaryota; kingdom Metazoa; phylum Chordata; class Aves; order Accipitriformes; family Accipitridae; genus Astur; species Astur gentilis. The sequence continues at coordinate 5,268,989 of NC_064893.1, read as the reverse complement.
ACACGTGTATTCTATGAAAGCCTCCATCATTTTAATTACTAAGGGTCACATGTCAGAGGCTTATTCAGGTAAGAAGAGTATTTGAGGCAGGGGAAAGATAAATTCTCCCAGTTGGGGCTAGGAAGGTGGGCTTAAACACAGCTGTGTTTTGAAAAAATTTCTAATAAATTGAAAGGTATGAGGTGCCAATTGCCTGCTCCTCTTGCATGGCTTCATATAGAATGAAGAGAGGGGAATGAAATAACAAAACCCACTATACAACATTAAGGATCGTGCTGTGAACACTGGAAGTGTTATTAACCTGCTAACCAAACATGTGGGCTTTCATGCAAGTGTCTAAGCAGAGGGAACAAAGTAATTTATCTAATTAAAACCTGAAACTTGACAACTTTTTCTTTTCTTGAAAGTCATGAACACTCACAGCACCTCATACTCAGTTTCAGTAGCTAAATTGCCTCAGGAAATAAAAAGCTTTTAAAAAGTCACAGGCAGGATAGCTTTGAAATTTCAAGCTGCCCCTATAAAATAAGAACAAAGCAGATATAAAGCATCACAGTTTTGCAGCTTTTAATTCATTTTTTTCAGCTCTACTGGCATATTGTTCATTTTTTCTTCTTTGCACAATCCCCTAAAATCCTGAACTGTATGACATGGAAATTCATGTTTCTTCAGGCCTGTTCTTTTATAAAAAGCTTCTAGCATTGCCCAGTAAGGTTGACTGACGCTTTGCATTATAGGACACAGTTGCTTCTGGCTTTGCCAAACGTTATCCATTTGGAGCAATACCGCCTCTGCTGAATGTTTGCCTCAGGCTGATTATCTTTAATAAAATTTAAAAACATCAGTCAAAATGGTTCAAGGGTTTCTAAATGAAAAAAATACTGGAAAAAATACTGGTTTGGACATTAGAGGAATTTTTTTTTTTTTCTTTGAAATGCTAAGGTGACTTGCTATTTTGAAAGAGCAGATTGAAGTTTGGCAGCGACGGCTTCTGAGTCAGGCAAAGAAGAGAACCTGGCCAGGTTTCAGACATAAAGAAAATAACATTTCAGAAATACAGATTGCTAAAAATTACACTCCTGACTGAGCACGCAGTGCCCCAACGCACAGCCAAGCTGCCTCCGTGCAATCCTCCCGGAGGATTACCACGGCAGAACTGGTCTTTCCCGTAAGCCTACATCAGTGCGGAGGCAAGCGGTGGAGCAGAGCCCGGGCACGCTGCCTCTCTCGGGGGCGGGTGGCCGGCGTCCCAGGAGCTGGCAGGAGGAAGCCATCTGGTCCAAATGCAGTTAACAAACCGGCTCAGGTGGGATGTGGAGGAGTGCACTAAAATAAGGAGAGAAGTGAGGGCTAGGAAAGACAAACCGCGGTTCAAAGCAGCAGGGAAAACTCGACTGTACAGGGCTGTACAGGCTTAGGCTAGAAAGCACAGCAGATCTGCATGGCTGCGGCCATTTGGCCGAGGGAGGGGAAGGAGCTTGGACCAGAAACTGCACTGAGACTGGGGCTAATGGTAGCAAGAATGAGAGATTAGGACTCAAACAAGTCCCTAGGTTTCTGTTGCTCCTAACTTAACTGAGTTTGGCTGGATTTTCAGGGACAGTGAAGGATGTGCCACCTCCTGGCAAATCTCACTTCCCTGCTCCAGAAGTCAGGCTCTATGCAGCTGGCCAAAATGCCTGCAGCACCCTCACAGAGTACGGTTTGGGTTTGGTTTTGCTACATTACCAGCAGGTTTATTGTGGCCCTGAAAGATAATGCTTTGAAAGCACATTAAGACTCCGCAGCTATGTTCTGCCATTTTCAAGGTCTGCCAACCATTTTCTGGTTTATGTTCATATGGTAAACGATTAGAGGCAAGGGCTGTCTTAGATTATATGTTGAGAGCTAAACGTGAAAAGTCCCACCTCTTGATTTCTAGGTGCTACAGTAATAAAAACTCTTAGGAATGCACCCATTTTTCTTGCCATACTGCTAATTTTAAGGTAAAGGACTGGCAACAGGGCCACAATGCCAGCCCCTTCTGAGCACTGATCACCAAAAATATTTATTGCATCATGAATTGTAGCTCACTTTTGCCATCTTCCAGCACTGCTTTCAGGCACGATATGACCAATATGCCCACTTAGAGTTTCCATACTCCACTTGAATTTTAGTTTGCTTTGCCTTTTTAAGAAGTTTCTCCACCCTGCACTTTAACAGCACAACCAACCACAGAACTTGCATTGGAGAAGTCAGTGTTCCCACCCCACATCAACTGTTCTGTAACTACACTTCTTACTCCACAAAACTTTTTCTGTGTTACTTCTCAAACAGACAAATGGTTCATTCATACATGATGGCATGAGGTTAACTGAATGGTCTTGATCTGATGGTGGAGAAATGTGATTATTCTTGAAACTGTTTCTGCACACTCTTTCGCTTGAGCCAGGGCACAAAGTTTTGCTGAAGTCTGATCAAATGATTTATTGCAACAACAAGCCCAGCCCATTAAAACTATTGTTCCTCCATCTCTGAGAATAAGGACCCTTTAATGTCACATTTATATAGAATAGTTTCACCCCAGCTAATCCACTACATAGCAAGTCCATAATTTTTGCAGTGCAAAAGAATTCCCCTTCAAGTTATGTTGATTACTGAAAAAAAGAGCCAGACAACTCATTTTTAAGAAACAAAATGTGTGGTCATGCACACAATCTGAAGTCATATGGTCAACATATGAGGATTTCTGCCAGGAGAGCAGTGTGTTTTACTGTAGCTTGGTTTCAAGTGCCTTTGATTTCTTCATGCCTAAAAGCTCTAATATTTTCATGGGAAAAAAGGGAAAAATCTTACGTTACCTTTAGACACCATATCATCACATTAGAAATGCTGAGACCACCTAACTAGCAGCTTATTTTGTCCCAAGTCCATTCATACTATGAATTTTTGACACTATTTTGTACTCTCTTTGAACAACTTTACATAACACGACCTTCCTGTCACTGTTTGTTTCCTTCAGAGCATTTGAGGTTTTAATAAAGACGTACTTCAACAAAATGCATCAGATGATAGAAGCTTGAGGGTACAAATGTTGTATGGATAGAACAGCTTAAAACAAAAACCCCACACTCCATCACTAGCATAGATAGAAAAAGGAATAATATTTCAAATTTTCAGAAAACAGCTCAATAGCACAATTCCAAGATATCTTTGGGCAATTTCTCAACTTGAAGAAGATGCTGCTCCCCAGCCAAACACTTCCAGGAAGCTAAAATAAAAGAGGCTACTGATTTATTTTTCTACAAGGGCTCATGTAGAAGAAATACACTTATGCTCCAACGTGCACAAAGAAGCAGGTGGGCTCAGAAGTCCATCCCTGTGGTTCTCGGCACCATGTGTTACAATGCTCTGCCAAATTTAACACCTTACACATCCCCATCAGACAAAGATTATCTTCTAGGTGACAGTCAACAGCTGCCAGGTACCCAGATTGTGCTGTCAGTATCCATTCCTCATTAACAGCTCCTGAACCATTGGTCCAGAGGAGTATCTATTTCCAAAGCAACTAAATTGTTTATAAAAAAAAAATAAAGGCAAAGGATCAGGATAAAGCTGAGACACCAAAGTTAGAGACCTGCTGAAGAGAAAGCGCAGAGCGTATCTGTCCTTCACTCCTAGGGGAGCGAGCATGGGTCATGGAGGCAACGCAGAGCGTGCAGGTGTCCCCTGGCTCCTGGTGGGGCACAAGGGACAGGGTGGCATTACTGGAATCGGAGGAGAGGAAAAAGAGAACTTGAAGAGGAAGGCAAAGGACTGAAATCCACAGGAATCTGGGCTGTGTGAACTCCACAGCTGACAGAATTGCTTGTTTTTCAATACAGGCCAATGAAAATTATCTCTGTGTCTTCCCAAGCAAGTGTAAAATACACCTGGCCTGCAATGAGGTATTCTTGGAAGGATGCGCACCATACACGAATGTGTAGCTTACAGAGGCACGTCACATTAGAAATCTCTCTGAGGATGAGAAAACAGTTGCTCTGGTTTTGGTACTTGTCTCTCATTAGCAAAATTGCACTAAAAGAACCAGTAGTTTGTCTAAATCCTTCATAAATACCTTGAACTAATCTGAAGTAAGCAAATTCAGTCCTTTCAAATCCTCCTGATGCCATTCATCACCAAGCATTCAAGTCCTGAGGAGGGATGCTGTACAAGATAGCCAAAGTCATTTAATAAGATTATCCTGGTGCCTCCTTTATGAACTCTTGTCTTTTGATAGCTTCATTAATATTGTCCTGACTTGTGTCCCTTGTAGACAAGGTATTTTTCAGCAATAAAAGCAGTGGATTACTTATTGACTAGTGTCCAAAGTTATTTTTGCCTTTCACTTATTTTTAAAAGCAGCACTTCAGCATGTTAATGCAAAGAAAAAAAAAGTATCTCCCTCCCTCCTCCCTGCCCCATCAAATGTGACCACAACTTTGGATCTTCTTAGGTAATTTCTAAAGTCAGATAATGATGAACTCCAGTCACCAGCTAGGAGAGATGACACAGACTCCCCAGCTGGGTGCAAGGCTTTGCTTCAGTCAGTTTTACTCTGTAAGAAAAGGTCTACCAGACAGTCACTCTCAAACCCATAAAAATTTCTTAACTGAGATTTACCTCCTCCTGGCCAAGCGCCTGGATAATTCATACCATCACAATATATAGTCTCCAGTGAAACACACATTTCTCATTACAAAGATTTTGTTAGAATTTTCTTAAACTGTTTAGAGGTTTTGGTTATAAATATGTACAAGCAGATCAAAGTGACAGTTTGCCAGACCCATGAATGAGACCATGCATTAGCTCTTTTATTCCTGCGCTACAGTCATCTGGTATAAGGTTTTAAAGAGGGATATTATTAACAACTGCTATCCAAACTCCAACTATTTTGTGGTACTGCAGTGTTATACAATAGTACATTTATGTTAGGGGCACATACTGTATTTTCATTACGCATAGCTAAATGGGCTATTTGAAACAACCAACCTTCTGCCTTACAACCTTCCCCACTGCTGAATAATGTGTCAGGAAGGGTAACAACACAGGAGATGTTTGCTTTTGTCTCTCTTACTCTCAATGCTCTCTGTTTTTCATCACAGTCAAAACATCCTCATTCCTTTATCTATATGGGATTAACCAGAGCATGAGTTAGTCCTGCAAAAGTATGGGGGTTTAATCCCACTGATCACCTTCCTTCACCTAGTAGTTGTCATTTATTTCTACATAAAACCTGTAAACCAAAATAATTTTCACTGCACATAACATTGTTCTGTTCCATCCATGAGAAAATATTTAGGACTCCAAGAGAAGTGCACACGGTTTCCCAACTTACATAATCCATTCAAAATAAAGATATAGATGTCCAGTAATATGTGTTACATCCTCCTTACCCTTTAATCCATAGGAGACGAAAGACAGGAGATAATCATTAAGAGGAAAATTTTCTCTAATTTAGAAAAAATCAAAGAATGCTACTCCTTTTTTATAATTTTCAGATCTTTCCGCAAAATCTCCATGACTTTGCAATTGGCATTAGCCCAGTAAGCTCATCAACCAATTATCTAAAATCATCAATGATTTTTAAAATTTTTAATATTTCTGGCTGACCTTGAATTTTACAGAGTCTTACTCAAATCTGTTTGCTACTATGGTGAGACCAATCCAAGTTAGTGATTTAGAAAAAAGAACACCTCCTCTGCAAAGACCACCCAGTTCCTAATATATTTCACGTACAGCTTAGTTCCTCTTGCATTATAATTAGTGCATGAGTTGTGGCACAGCAATGAAGGGAATGAATCATTTTTCTGTGCCTGCAATTCTTCTTTAGAAGATCTTACCCAGGTATGACATTTTGAAAAATCTCTGACCCACTCTCTTCCTATACACAGTGCAGACCTACAACGTTAGCAACTCTAGGACCCATCCATGTAAAACAGTCTCCTGGTTTTGTACCATTCAGTCAGTTATTAAGGACACTGGTTACCAACTGTTTTGATTCAATGCCTCCTAAAAATTTTCCGGTGGAAAGAATGACCCGCTGTGGTGAACTTAAGTTTTGACTGAGACAGTAGGCTTAAGAATCAGTGAATACCTTCTGCCAAATCTTTAAGAGTATTCCATGGGACACAGATTTATTAACATTGCTTTATACCTACTCCAGACATGATCAGGTAGTGCAACGATACAGAGTATTAATGACAGCGATGCTTCAACTGTAGAGGGAAATTTATAGAGATGACCAGTGCCAACATACACTAGGAATTATAGTTCTGGATTAGAATAAAGTTTTGAAATTTCCATAACTTGACTATTTATGGAGATACTGTATTTAAATGGGAGAACATTTAAATACTATATTTTAACCGGAAATGTGTAAGTACACACTGTGTTGTGACCAAGTCAGCCGCAGGAGGCAATTAAAAGGTATCAATAACAGTATGATGCATTTTAACAAACAGCAGCACTGGAAGTAACACCCTAGATCACTTTGCTTAAAAAAGCAGTGGGACCAAGGTCTCCTCCTGCTAGGAGCAGAGGTCCTTCTTGCAGCTGGCAAGCAGCTTTCTGTGAAAAGGCCACGAATCCTACGGTACAGTAGGATATACTCAAGTGTGTGAGCTCAGGCACGGATGCCAGGCCTTCGTGGCACTTCTGCATTAATGCCTGTAAATAAAGTGAACGCCGCCTGGAGAAACTCAATGTCAGCAGCCCTGCAGCCACACCTTGCCCAAGAGATGCAGAATGTCCCTGCTGGCAGCCACGTGCGTGCACATTTTAAGCTGGCTTGGGTAGATGGCCTTTCTCTGGCATCCAAGGAAATGTCCAAATCCTATCTCTGTTCCAAAGGGGTTGGTGAGGAAGAGCATTACTTCTGCATCAGAAAGGGAACGGTTGTGCTAGCTTTGCTGCTGCAGAAAGGAGGGGAACTGCGTGATTGCTTTGGCTGTACTGGGCACAGGCCAGGACGGTGGCTCTTGGCTAGCATTGGTATCATTCTGAAAGCGAGCACAAGGACAGCTTCTTTTGGCTCCTGCTGTTCAAACAGGTCGTGCAATCGAGGAGGTCTGTGTCCTGGCAGAGGAAGGGACGGGCTGGGTGGCAAAGAGGCGGGGGACATCCTCCCCACCTCAGGCTAACACACCTCCCTCCTCCAGTGCTGGGGAGAGAACTACAGGGCCACAAGTGCTCATGGCGCAAATTCAGCTAAATCACTTAATTCTTTCCCCTTTCCTTCCTCTCCCCCTTCTTCCCCAAATGCTTTAATAGCTATAATTAGGGCAGTGCCGGTGGGAAGTGGAAGGTTTAACATCTTAACATCATCTTAACATAGGCCAAACACTATTGCTTTGATGCCAGGAACCCGTAAAAGAATAGCAGCCCAGGGTTAAAAAAGAGTCACGAGATTAAGTAAACTCTCTAAAGCGCTATTCTAAAAAGTATATAGAATAGCCTGATACTCAGGGAACTTACACTTCTCTCTCCTCTGGCACAGCCCTGCCATATAAGCTAACTACAACCCTATATCATATCGGAGTATGGGCCAGCTGAGTTAAAGACGTTTTTTCAGAACCACTAATTTACTAGTGTCTCCACTCTTCCCGTGTTCACATCTTATGCAACAAGATTTGTGTCACATCTGTTTTAATTATCACTTTGATCATTGAGGTTCCTGAATGAAAAGTGAAGACAGACATTCACAAAGAGCAGATTCACAATAACGTAGTTTAGAGAAAAATATAAAGTTCTTGAATTATATTATTTTCTCCTGCAGCTTTTAAAAAATGTAACTACTTAAAGTATCTAATAAAGTATATAGTGTAAAATACAAGCAAAGAACATAAAGTATATAGTAAACTGTAACGAATATAAAGTATATTATAAAGTATAAGCCTGAAATTTTTTTAACCTTCTTTCCCTTATCTCACACAAAAAGGGTCACAATGAGGCAATATAATCTATTGGGCTTTCTTTTCCGGTCTGTACCAGTAAGGGTCTGGAAGCTGAAGCTTGGTCTAGAAAGCATGTTTTCTATTGTCCCCCCAGCGTTTGGCCACTTAGTGGACTGAAACCACTGCTGTTGTGAGGCTCTTCAAAAGCACAGAGTTCATGTGCATCTCCAGAGATGCAGATGGATGAGTTGATACTTGTGTTCTTATTTTACATATAAATTTGTCATGACCACACTGCATCACAGACGGTAAAAATGCTGATGGGAGAGCCTCTGGTTTAAACCAGGCCCATTTGCTTAGGGCCAGGAGCATAACTGTGACATCCCTAGAAGCCCTGAAGACTGCAGGATGCACACGCTGCAGACTATTTTTGCAATTTGTCCAAGGACCTCTGTCAGTTACAGCTGAAAAATCCCATCTCTACTGCTTGCTGTGCCTAGCGCATGATGGCTGGCCAGCACTGCATGCAAGGCAGCGTTTCTTTAACACAGCTAAAAATGCAGTTTGGATTACAGCTTGTGGAGCAGTAGTTTTATCCTTAGTGCCTGACCCTTTTCTTTAGCCACAACAAAATGAACAGAGCTCCCTTAGAAAGAAGGCTGAAAATATATTTGTAAACATAATAATCAGCTCGTGTGTCCCCCCTCCCCCCCACTCCTGCAAACACATCCTGACTGTGAAGTCTGTCGTGAAATCCGCATGTGCTGCATTCTGGGAAGGGAGTGATGGGAGAACATCCTTTTCATTTCCTAAATTAAAAGCAGCGATTGAATTAGCCCCCCCTCAGCATCACCACTGCCCTGCATAGCGTGTGACCGAGCTGGATACATCTAAACAATAGGCCCATACAGATGATGCACAATCATTCTCTTGGCTGAGTTGGGATCTGTCTTCTCAGCACCTGCTGCAGCTGAAGCCCCCATCTGTGCTCCCCGGAGAGCTACGGCATGTCAGTACTTAATGTGCTTGGTGTCACTGCGCTTCCTGAGCTCTTGTTTTATACGAATGAAAGAGAATTTGGGGAGGAGAGGGTTGGAAGGGGAAGAGGCTCACAAAAGCACGCACACACACAGAGTGTGAGTTTTAATTAGAAAACAGGTGGGGGGGGGGGGGCACTGACACTGTGGGCAAACACTTAGTGCTGTGCAGAAGTAATTAGGTGCACAAATCTCTGTTGTTAACAGACTCTTCAACACCTATTATCCCCAGTGCTGCACAAAAAAAAGCAGATCCCATGCGTGAAAAGGGCTGGAAAGCTTCATTTTCACTCCTCTCCATTCAGGCAGATCAGTGACAAGGAGGGAAGGAGAACTGGGAGGATAAAACACTGGGCAGCCAGAGTATGGGTCCCTCCTCACGCTCCGTGCCACACTAGGAGCTGATTTTGTTATGAGTCTGTCACAGGTTTTGTTCTATTTTTCCCCCACTGCCTCACTTTAGTATTACAAGTTTCATCACTCTCATTCATTACTGCAACTGCACCCCCAAGCTTTGCTGACAGGTAGGAGGACAAAGCCTATGTCTTTATTTCATTTCTTTATATATTCAGCTTGCTTGCAAATCCGGCCCAAATGTGAGGTGACCACTCTGCTCTGGATATGCAAAACAACTGTAAGAAACCCAGAAGCTTCTCTTTGGCACCGATTATTTCCTGTCACTGTTTTTAAAAACCCACTTTCCTAATATTTCCATCTCGGGTACCCTCAACTGCTTTACAGAAGCAGCTGTGAGGGTCATTCTAGTTACATTAAAACTTGAAATTGAGGGTAGCTATGAATATAAGGTATACGCATTTTAAAACTGCCATAGCACTGAGAAATGTTGTAGTGCAAATGAAGTTATCAATTACCAGATGTCACGTTCTGCCCCCTTATTCACAGTGAGTAAGCCAAACCCCCAAATTAGGACCTTTCCTATACTTTGACAATTCCACTCTTTATATTCTGCCAGAATAAATCAGAAGCAAGTCCCCTGAAGGTATGAGACAATACCAGTTTCCATGAGATCAAACATACAAGCAAGTGGCATTCTGGATTCACATGATTAAATTGCACATCTCCCCCAGTACCTCAGGTAATTTTTCTCTCTATTTTACTAAAAAGTATATAAAATCTCAAAGATTTTCTTCTTGGGTCGAGCTAATGGAAGTTAAGTGCCTGCATCTGCAGGTAGGCACAAAAATGAGTGTCCTGCTTTCTGTCTTCAGCTTGCACTTCAGAAATAATGATAAAAAAATCTGACTGCTCACCCAGGATCTGCTGCTCCACTACCTGCTGAAACACATGGGAACTGTTTCTTTCATATCAGTGAGCCCTGACTCAGCTCCTGTTGGACCAAACTTCAGGCATGCAGGTTTGGAAATAACAGGGGGTCCCTAAAGGTCACAGAAATTGTCACTGGAAGAGTCAGGAGAAAAGCTGAACAGTCTGGTCTTCCAGTTCCATGTCTCACCGTCACAGAGCAATAGCAAGTGAAACCTCCTATTTACATTGTTCTGCTCTTTGGTTTTAAGTTATTTATTTATTTTGTAAGCAAATTCTCTTTCCTAGGCCAAGAGTGGGGATCCCATAAAAGAGGTAAGATACCGTTTATGTACGAACTGACTGTAAAAAATGTTTCCCAAACTACAGTGATACTTGCATAGGTGCTGAGGTGAGTTCATATGCAATTGCACAATATGGTACACTAAGGTATGTGAGTGTTACACGCAATGATCTTTGCATTGTGGGGACCCTGAACACTGCTGTGATAGCTCTGTCCCTTGGTCACATATCGCAATCCTAACACCTGTGCTCACCATCTTCAAATGCAAGTGTGGAAGCCAATAATTGCTGTAAACTGTTGGGCTGAGAGCTGCTCACAAATACTCTTCCCAACACAGCAAATACCACAACTAGTATTGAAAGTTTTAACAGAGACTGTTGCAACGTGCTGCAGTGGTTGCTTAATGCTGCCAGGGGAGCCCTACACTACGGTCCATGGACACCTTTGCTTCATGTGGGGGGTGTTTTCCCAGCAGGAAATATTCCTTCTTGATTCACTTGCAGACTACATTATTTTAATACTAGAAAAGCTGAGTTCATGCTATCAATTACATTTTCAAAGCCACTTTATGTTATTTGAGAGAAGTGCTAAGCGCATGATGTGAAACCACAAAAGTGCTTTTTGGCATTCTTTAACTTAGGAAGAAATGGGTATGCTAATTTAAGGTTGTTGTAACCGTCCTCAGACTGAATTTCATCCCAGGGAAAAGTTATTATTGTTATGTGCCTTTTGGGAAAAAAAAAAAAAAAAAAAAAAAAAAAAAAAAAAAAAAAAAGAAGGCTTTTTTAAGAAGCTAAAATGACCTTCATCAGAAGTAATAGTCACTGTAACACCATCATTCTACTAATGGCACACACAGAAGGGAGGTGCCTAGGGACTAGAAAATTGAAATAGGAAATCTGGACAATTCAGTCAGTCCTTTGCTCTGCTATTGACTTATTATTTGGCCTCAGGCAAGTCCAGGGAAGTTAGTGAAAAAGTTTCTCTGACTCAATTGTCTTTGAGTGATACTCTTAAACATCCTCTACACGTGTTCACTTGACCTCTCTGTAGAACTGAGATACTGAATACTCCCAGAAACCAATTGATTAATCTCTGCAAAATACTTTCTAATCCTTTGGCAAGACTACTTGATGATTATTGCACGCATTAAGTGATATATATGGATATAGAGATATCACTATCTATATATCTAGATAGGCATTATTCTCTCTGTGAAATATTTCCAGATAAATTATTGATGTTGGTTTTTAATGACATATACACTTTTATTAATAAAAAGGAAAACATTTAAGCATACATTTATGTACAGGACCACTTTTAAGCTACATGGGGACAGCGTAAAAGACAACTATATTGTCTCTCAGTGGGTCAGTTCCATAACCACTTTAAACTGGCTTGATGCAGGCTGCCACCACCAAAAAAAGTAGTTTCATCCGCTCCCCTACCGTATTTTCCTGCATGCACCCTTGTGCTGGCAGTAATGCCCGTGGACTTTGAAATCTCTTTTTATTTCACGTCCACCCCCGCCCCCCTGGATGTTTTTCAGCCAGATCTGTTCCTCTGCATGGTTGTGTGGCTGCACGACAGCAGGAGTGCTTGAAAGTTAAGGCTCCGTATCAACCCTAAGCCAACCTCTACCATCTCAGGTGGTGGCTTCAGGACTAGGAGAGAGGTTGTGAACCAGAGCATAGGGGATCTGGAGTCACCAAAGTAACACATCAAACATTTCCTAATCCTCCTTTTCTCACCAGCTTCTGAGCAGCACCAGGTCTGCCTGCCAGCTCAGTAGCAGCCCAGTCTGCATTTCTCTATGGTGTGTGGGAGCTTTCAGCATTACTATGTGAAATCCATCTCTGAGTACAAATGCCACATGGAGGAACAGCAACATGAGACTAGTGTAAAAGCTGTCTGTGCTGAGAGCCCAAATACACACACAAGCCTTAATAATACAGAATTTAAAAGTAAAATAAAAATATGGCTTATTTTTCCAGACAAGTGAAGAAGAGCAGTTATCCTGGCAGCATGTGTTTTATTTATAGTAACAGGTAATATCTCTGAGGACTGCCAAATACTCAGCAAAACGCAACTCAGTGCAGTGCAACTATTTAATAATAAATTTTAACTCTTAGTTGGTCACTTCACTCAGATTCCTTTACTTCTCCTGTCAAAGCAGCAGCGCAAAGCATGCTGATAGCTTCCATAAATAGCAGAGATTTAAATAATTCATCAGCAGGCAAACGGGATGCACTTTTATACAGAATGTGAGCATCTCCCTTGCTAGCTCTTAGAGCCCAAGTTAGCTGAATGCATTTCCTTGTAGGCATCAGTCAGCTCCAACATAAAAGAGCAATACAAAAGCACAGAATCAAAGGGAGTATTTTGTCTGTAGTTTTACACAAGGGATCAAAACTTTCTTGATTCTTAAAGCTGACTTTGGCAATCACTAAACTTCTTGCTTGTACAGTGCAGATAACTGTATTTCTACTTGAAGAGCTCTCCTGCGTATTGAAAGAATGAATGAAAGGTGTTTAGAAGCAGGAAAACTGGCTTTCCAAGGGGCTTTGGATGCTTAGATACACTGCTGAGATGTCACCAACATTCACAAAGCCACCCCTCAAGTAACAACTAACCCTGTACATGTGTAATGGTATGCTATAGTAATGCCATATCCTATTTATAATAGCTGGCTGTAAGTAAAGTAAGCTTGGAAATGGAAGATGCGCAGCAAAGCGTGGGGACTCCCAGGCCAATATATGATGCTTCTCCAGAAGGCTAAAAAGAAGCAGAGTGAAATGCCACAGTAACATGTCTAGGCTGCTTCCAAGACCGAGTTAATGTATTCAGCAAAGGCTCAGATGTCTTCATGTAACTGCTCAAATGTTTGCACCACTGTCCAAAAGCCCACAGCACTGAGTTCCTAGGTATCTATCTAGTACACATCTAGGCCCCATCATGAGCCACAAAATACCGTGAATCTGCTGATTTCACCTGCCAGACTCAAACCATGGGGTGTGCTCTCCATGCACCGATCCCCCTGCGCTGCCAAGGAAGCATGCAAAGGACACCTCCACTTCGTTCTGCTCAGTGACTTAGGACATTCACCTGGAAGGCTCCAGGAATTAGTGCAGTGTCTTGGGCTTTGGGAGATATAGGTCAAGTTTTGTAAACAGAGGAAGGTTTTGAACTGAGGTCTCCTATATAGGTGAATGCACTAGCTAACAACCTGTTGGCTACAAGGAGAAGATGCAATGCTGATTCCTCCCTCCTCCGGCCAGCTACTGGGGTGAAGCTTACCCAGAGAGCAGACTCCTGACATGCTCAAGTAGAGCTAGCTGTTTACAGCAAACAGAAGAAAACAGATGCTGCAATCCAGATTTGTACAAGGACCGAAATTTCCTCTCTAATACACAGTCAAGCAGAACTTGCTCCACATAAAAAACCAATTCCAAGAATAAAAAAGGTCCCTCTTAAATTAGCAAGCCTAATATGCAAGGATCCAGCATAGCCCTTGAATATATACAAATTTCTGTAAGGATCAATGTGACTTTGCTTGTGCTTAACATTACGCAAATACTTCTTGGGATCAGGGACTAATTTTTCCTCTTGCGAACAAACAACACCATGGTAATTAACAGAAATCAGAAAGAAATATAGGCTACAAGATTGGTCATTTCAACAAAATAACCCTACTATCTGAAAGTGAATGCCTGAATATTCAAGAAAAATGAGTTGAGCAGAATGTGCAATCGCATCGGGAAAATCTATTACTTATTCAGTAGCAAATGCATTAAGGCGATCATCACAAGCAGTAGCACTGCCAAGTACTATTAAGAAGCTGTGCATTGAGTCAGGCTGCTCCTCATAATTTATTAAATGAATGCCTTTCTTCATTCCAGCAAAGACTGGCTTCTGAGATTGTGATGTTAAGAACGATCGGGTAAGTTTTTTTCTGCAGGACAGTTTTCCAAAAAGCATAATTCCTATTTGCTTCATGCACTCTGGAAACCAGTGCCTGATATTGATGCAGCCCAAATGGGCCTGGCCACTGCTCAGCACAGTGGCCCCAAGCTCCAGCTAGGAGCTCGGGGCATTTGTCCTCTGTCGGGTGCTGTGGGAGCTACAACCTCCTCCAGAAAAGCCAGCTGACATGCTGGTGGTTGCCTCACCTGCACTGCTGGAGAGCTGAAGGCTGGGGACTCCCAGGGATCATAACACCAAAGCCAGGACTGTTCAGGTGCACGGCACAGCCCTAGATCCCGTCACCAAGCCTAGAGAATGTAACAGTGTCTCTCCCAGTCTCACTGCTCGGTTTTTTTCAGTTTTTTCAGGCTATTCAGAACATATGCCATCCAGCCATCCGGCACAGCGCCGGCACAGGAGTTGCTACAGCTGCTGTAACATATACTATGTGAGGATGCCCCTCAGCTGGAGGAGTCCTCAGGCAGCTGCAACCCACCAAATTTACATTTCTTTTAGCATCAGGGAACCTGTGCACAATAGCGCCTGGGGATCAGAGAACAGGGCCTTCCAAAGATGACTTCCAGTAAGCACGTACATTTTCACAAGTTCTGTTACTCATCTGCACAGGAAAATGCCCCTGAGTCCCCACTGGAGCAAGAGCAAAATCTCAGAACCATGGAATGGTTTGGGTTGGAAGGGACCTTTAAAGATTATCTAGTCCACCCCCCTCCCCTGCCACAGGCAGGGACATCTTTCACTAGATCAGGTTGCTGAAAGCACCATCCAACCTGACCTTGAACATCTTCTCTGGGCAACCTGTTCCAGTGTCTCACCACCCTCCTGTAAAAAATTTCTTTCTTATGTCCAATCTAAATGTACCCTCCTTCAGTTTAAAGCAACTGCCCCTTGTCCTGTCACTACAAGCCTTGGTAAAAAGTCTCTCTCTATCTTTCTTATAAGCTTCCTTTATATATTGAAAGGCCCCAATAAGGTCTCCCAGGAGCCTTCTCTTCTCCAAGCTGAACAACCCCACATGCAAAGCCCTATGTCAGCAGCTCCCCCCGTCTCTCCCAGCCAACTACACACTAACCGCTTGGGTTGACTTCTCTGCTGTTCTAGGCCAATCCTTTAAAAAAATGCAAGAGCAAGACAAAAATCAGGAGCACCCTGCCAAAATATGCAAATCCAGAAGCAGGTAACGTGTCAATTCAGACCTTTTTAGGAGAGCCACACTTAATAATGCCCTGCTGCTTACACCTTTTTACAACACTGTTTTAGGGCAACAGTGAATGCTTCTGGGTCTCAGGAATCATCTGCGCTTTTATTCAAATAATGCTATTACAGGAATCTGAAATTATAGATGTCCTGGGAGCCCATTCTATTTAGCCTCAACACAAGTAAACACATCACCTTCAAAACTTTAATATATATACATACAGTTAATTAATTTGGAGTGTTTTGAGTTTGAAGTCTTGCTATAAAAATCCCTTTGTAAAAAACCTAAGCTCTGTGGATTTCCCATCTAGACTGCCACACCCAATTTTTGAGCAGTTGTTGAAATTCTGTAGGAACTTAGGTCTGGGATTTCACCATTTTGGCTTAACCTGGCCTCCCTCCCGTGCAGCATGCTTGATAAGCAGGTCAGTTCGTGGATAAATCTTAATGCTTTGGCAGTTCTATAAACAAACGCACACAAGGCAGTCCTCTTGATGGACACCCACAGCTTCCTGAGTTCAGAAGGGGATTTCCCTCCATTGTGGTAGCATGCATGCTGCCATTGATCTGTTCACCTCCCTCGGAAGTTACCATAAATGCATCCAGCCACTTTGGGAACAAGTCAATCACTCGAAGAGGGGATCCATGGGCCGAGGCCAACTGTATGAGGTTCCACAAGGCCAAGTGCCGTGTCCTGCACTTCGGTCACAACAACCCCATGCAGCGCTACAGGCTGGGGGAAGAGTGTCTGGAAAGCTGCCCGGCAGAGAAAGACCTGGGGGTGCTGGTTGACAGCCGGCTGAATATGAGCCAGCGGTGTGTCCAGGTGGCCAAGAAGGCCAATGGCATCCTGGCCTGTATCAGAAATAGCGTGGCCAGCAGGAGCAGGGAGGTGGTTGTTCCCCTGTACTCATCACTGGTGAGGCTGCACCTCGAGTCCTGTGTTCAGTTTTGGGCCCCTCACTACAGGAAAGACATTGAGGTGCTGGAGCGTGTCCAGAGAAGGGCAACTGAGCTGGTGAGGGGCCTGGAGCACAAGTCTTATGAGGAGCGGCTGAGGGAGCTGGGGCTGTTTAGTTTGGAGAAAAGGAGGCCAAGGGGAGACCTTATCGCTCTCTATAACTACCTGAAAGAGGGCTGTAGCGAGGTGGGTGCTGGTCTCTTCTGTCAGGTGGCTGGAGGTAGGACGAGAGGAAATGGCCTCAAGTTGCGGCAGGGGAGGTTTAGGTTGGATATTAGGAAAAATTTCTTTACTGAAAGGGTTGTCAGGTATTGGAACAGGCTGCCCAGGGAAGTGGTTGAGTCACCATCCCTGGGGGTATTCAAAAAGCACGTAGACAAGACACTTCAGAACATGGTTTAGTGGGCGTGGTTGACAGTTGGACTCAATGATCTTGAAGGTCTTTTCCAACCTAAATGATTCTATGATTCTAAGCTGCAAAGCAGCAGTGGTATCTGTTTATTTCCAAGCAGATTTGCTGTTACAACCCAAATTACACTAACTAGTGCTTCTGTTGGCTGCCTCAGTGCAGCAGCTACTGCCTGCGTGGCCTTGAAGATGAACTTGCTTCTCACTCCTCAAAGCACTGCCTCAAACCCAAGATAAGAACTGTTACTGAGACTGTGAGGAACAAGCCTGTACCACCACTGTATACTTTCCTGGGATACATGGGAAATGGCAATATAGAAGACCTCATATAAATCCCATAATTAACAGATTAGCACACATTATTCTGGTTTTCCTCCTAAAAAAATTTTTGCTTTCCCAACACAGAACACAGTACAATGAATTATTAAACCAGCGATTCAGACAAACACGTTATTTCCATGTCTTTGCACATCTGAAAATCTGACAACAAAATTTTCTAAGAGCAAAAATGTCTTTTTCTTTTTTTGTCCCCCAGCTTTTCCCTCCCAACCCCTTCATCCTTATTCCAAAGAAGGTCAATTTTTCATGCAAGCTGTACAAGTAACTGGCTCAGTTGTTTTGATTTTGCATTTCTGAGTTTTCATGATGCTGGCACCTGTGGGAAAAGTTCACTGAACCTGGATAAGAGACAAGAGATCTACCTTGGTGCATTGAAAGAGGGCTGGCTGGAAGCTACATTTTGTTTTTCCTTTTTTCCATTTTTTAAAAATAGAACAAAACCTCAGCGGAGACCTAAGACTTGAAAATACTACTGCAAGGATGGGGGGAGCAGAGATGAAGGGATATGTTCTGTATTCTCTCTCATCATACATCTTCATTGAGCAGGGTAAGAGGAGAGGGAGATGGAGAAGAGGCAAATGTTTTCTTTTGGATTATTTCCTCTAGGAAAATAAAGTTTGGGTTTAAATGAATATTTTGAAAGCACCCACAAAATGGATGCAGCAGAAAGACCACCCTGGATATTTGAAATTAAATGAAGAGAGTCTCTTTTCTTTTCTCATTCAAGGAGCTTATCTTTGTCCTGAGCAACTGGTTTCTAGTAGATGTGAAAGTCACATTGGCTGTGGGATCTGTTTCTGTTTCTTTTTTTCCCCTGGAGTAGGGAGAGAGTATCCCCAAACTCTCAGACATTAGTTTGTAGCTTCAGGTTAAAAGTACTCGCTTATCTAAACATGCTTTCTTGTTTATTTTCTAACAGGTCACTAGAAAGGACCTTTCTCGAGCCTGTGGGGGCCAGTTAAGGGACTTCTCTTGCATCTGAGGTGGTCATCCACACCACATCTTACTCACTCCATGGTCTGCAGAATGCAAAAACAGCACTGAGGACACACTAGGAGAGATGGAGACAAAAGCTGGCAGCAAGCAGTATAATGTACAAAATCCCATACAGTTATTATTAGCTTTTGCTACCTAAAGAACAATTGGGCTAAGAGACTAAGGACAACCAAAGCTGAAAACCTAGCAAGTGTCTGCATAAACGTCTGCAAGAAGAGAAAGCGGCTGGAGACCTGCTGGCAGACTTTGCAACAGAGACGAGTTCTCCATCTTAGAGGCACAGCGCAAGAGATCAGAAGAGGCACTATGTGATCTGAAGCTGTGACTGCGGGATTGTTGCAACCTGGATGAAAGGAAAAAGTTCTGAAGCTTTTCTCATTACGGCCGGCAACAGTTTCATCAAGGGTTCAGCAACCTGCAAGGCTGGTGTGCCAGACCATATCTTTCCCAAATGAGCATGCTGACAAAAGCTCGGTGGGAGATGTGCTGCTGGTATGATGTGCCTCTGTGGAGAACAGCACCCCTCCGTTCTGCCAAGTTTGTCTCTCAGTGGGAGCTGCAGCTTCTTGTAAATGTCTCCCTCAAAATGCTGCAGGTCTCCTGCAAAATCTTCCAGTGCACAGTTTGGCAACCATGCTTTGAGGTGCCAGCATCCCAGCCTCAATGACAGTAGAAAGGAACCTTCCCAGCCTTCACCATCACATACCAGTAAGGCTGCTGGATGAGAGTTCAGCTCAGTGGGAAGTGACTAGGGTCTCTATTGGTATCTGTCTTCAGCTCTTCTGTGTTCATTCTCCCACACAAGGCTTACCCTTTCTACATTATTCAACATGAGTTTTCTTCTTTCCAGTGCTTACTTTCCTCCCAAGTCTGGCAGCCTTTGTGCCCTGCAATATATTTGGCAGCTGGATCAGTACAGACTTACGCATGATTTTACTGAAGAAGTTTAGTCTAGTCTAGTTTTGAGGGGTAGGTCAGTAGTACAGTAACTAGCTGAAATGTAACAAAGTACAGTGCCCTGTGTAAATGCAGCTTGCCTCTGTTTTATCTCAAGCTGGAGAGGTAAATACCATAAGTTTATCACAAAAGAAACAGGGAAGGAGACTTTTGGAAGAGAGAGAGTTGAGGAAATCATACAGTTTATTTGGGAAACCTGTATAATTGCCTGAAGCACTGAGAATATTTGCCTTCAAGACTTTTGTGGGTCAGATTTCCTCTGCAGAGGCAATTTTAGCTCTGCCAGTTGGTCAGAAATGACCTAAGGAATCTCATATGAGTTTAACTTTTCCACTTTATTCTCTGTTTAAAGAAGTTCCCAGAACCCTTGCTAGGATAGACAATATGATGTTTGTCTTTACATACCTTGGGGGCAGGGAAGCTTAGCTTCTCCTTACGTCACCTGTCCCGTTCCGTACCAACTCACACAATCACAAAATAAACCATATTTCACCTGCTTTTTAACTGTCTCTGGCAACACTTGTTTTTTTGTTATCAAACTACTGCTAGCATATCTTAGGCCATGGGATAATTCAACACTTTCCCAAGAGGATCTGGACTGGACATAAACACTCCATTGGATGCTCAGTTGTCATAAACTGTTCAAAAAAGTTAAGTCAGATGAAATAGGCAACTGGAGAATATAAGTGAAATTTTCAAAGCAGCCTATGCCTATGAAGATACATTCCTGTTTATTTTAATGTACTTAGACTGTTGGGGTTTTTTTTAATTTCCAAAGTATTTTGTTTCATTAAGTTCTCTCAACTTCTCCACATCTTTTCACTTCTGCCTTCCTCCCATGACTACAGGTTTCCCCATGGGTTCTGCCCAGAATGGGGGTTTCTTCGGCTAGTAAATAAAACTAGGAGCTAGACTGTGACTTGGACAAGCCACACTATGATACCAGATCAAATGCTACTTGGACTCTGCTTCAATAACACTGGCAGAGAGAAGGCTACTTCTGTACTGCAGCAAGTGGAGACACAACAGGTAGTCCTCATTCTGCTTCTCTGACCCTATGTTTTGTGAAGGGAAGGTTGTACCAACAGTACCTTATTAATATAATCTTTCTTCCTCTCCAGAGGAAGAAAGATGGCAAAACCATCCAAGATGGCAAAAGACCCAATGAAAACCAGATAAGCAGCAAAATATGAGGGGGGGGGGGGGGAGGGGGGAGAATTAATTCCCTAGGAAATGCCATCTCCTGTTAACTATAGTCAAACTCAAATTTAAGGACGCAAAGCAGGAAAAGATGTATTTTTTAGTTTAAGGTTTTGTCCCATAGGAGCTGGAATAACTTGAAAGGTAGAGACACCCATCACAACTTCGTCACAACATAGCGCTCAGCTGTGGAATGATTAAATCCTAGAATTAAAGCAAGCATTTACTAGACTAAATAAAATCCTGTCAAACCTGATTTCCACAGCTGGATAATGCCTTCTTAGGCTACAGCAAGACAGTCAAGATTAGCCAAAGTCTTTCAAAAAGGAAGCCCACCTAAAATAACCTTTGCTTCATTATCAGGCCTAATGTTACCACGCTGAATTATATCTTTGTCACAACTAAAATCACAACCCTGAAGAACTCTGCTACACATAGGACAAAGTTGTTAGCTCCTTATCTATACGTTAGAGGAACTCCAGGCATCCAGGAAGCAGTTTCACTGTCTATGTTGATCTTTGCAGTACAGAGGCTGCTAAATTTTTGCATACAATAGCTCAATATCTACCTGGAGCTGTATGTAGGAGCTGCCTTTAAACAGGAGCTCACCACTGCTACTAAAGAAGATAAAGAAGATGAGAGCTTTTTTTTTTTTCCTGTGGCATCAGAAGTCAGTCACCTTCCAAACAGCTGGGTGGTTTTGCTGAAGACTCACTATCCATATTCACAACTACTGCGCTGGTACATCAGCTATGTAATGGAGGGAGTGGGAGCAGGTTCTAGGTAGTAACTGAATTTAGCTGTGACATTTCATTTCACAGTGCAACAGATTTGTTTTTTGCTAAGAAAATGCTCACATACTCCCCTCAACTCTTGCCAGTTTAACTACACCTTCAATAATTCAGTCAGTAGTTGCTTAATCCTCCTAGTTAAATTATTAAGTAGAAGAGTGGAAAAACCTGCGACTAAGCATGTGAGATGGAGTGCTCTAGGAATGGAGCTAGGGTTGGGCACACACAACATCTGGGAGAGTGAGTCCTGGAGCTATTCTCCATCTGAGCCTAATCTCACATCTCTGAACACACAGGATTTCCCTTCTTCCCTCCCTGCTTCCCTCCCTCTCTACCTTTGTGTTTTTCCTTCTTATTAACACTTCCCATCACCTTTCCTGAACAACGCTTTTGGGTGTCCTTGTGGCTTCCTCAGTAATCTGTCTTTTTATATGCTGAATTGGAAATGTCAGGTCCCAAACACACTTCAAGACAAGACCTCAGAAGAACAAAGAAAGGTTTGTTTTCAGGAGCTAGGGAAGACCATAAGGTATCTCAAACTTCAGTGGGGGTAAAGATAAGAGTTTCATACAATAGCTAAAGATGAAAAAGAGAAATCCTTAGAAGAAAATATGGGAAGAAGGAACATCTAAACAGATGGGTCAGAGACATGGGAATAGTGAAAGCTGATAGCTTCACTGAGACAAAGGAACGTGGAAAGCTAGAGGGAGAAAGGATTTGGGATTATACATGAAATGGCAGAAAGTAAAATGGCACTTTTTAACAATATATTTAACAACCCTTATTGAGTTTTCTTTCAGCTGCTAAATTTGCATATATGCTTCCCATATTGATCCACATTTCTGGTTATTAACTTGAGACAAGGTCATCTATTTGGAAAGAATTTCTGAACAAGGCAATGAAGTAATTCATTTATCTGTTAGAGAACTTGTTTAGCCAATAACAGTCCTTAATATTTTAAGACGATTTTCCCCTACTTAGAAGAATATATGGAACATGTGTGAATAAGTAGTAGAAAAAACCTTACCCCTCAAGGAAAGTGGTAGGCTAATTAAAGCACTTCTTAGATGCTTGTACAATATTAAAAAACTAATTAATTACAAAATGTGGCTTTCTGCTGGCTTTGAGAAAACCAGTGCATAAATTAATTGAAAGGTATTGCAGCCCGATACACTACATGGCAAGAGAATCAAAAGCATGCTGGTCATTATGGGATATAAAATCCGCAACTGGTGGTGGTCCACAACTAACTATCCGTGTTCTCTTGCACAACCCTATGAGATCAACGCACTTATGATGAGATCTTGGCACTTAGGAGGTCTCTGCTTTCCCTATAGCGAACCAGCACCGAGTACTCTCCAGCTGTTCATTCCCCTTCCCCCTCCATATACATTTCCATACTGCTGCTTTTCTGATAATCCCCCATGGCCTCAGGACTTCCTCTGTAGCTAAAATAAGATATAAAGCCATATTAGTCTCAGCATAATGAGTGATGCACCAGACTTCTACTTCTTTATGCTGCCACTGTCTTTCCAGCTGATCAGAAATAGAAAAAAAATGGATACACATATCTCTGGGTGAGCAAATGGAGGATCATCCTCAGCATGAGATCTTCATTGTTATTAGTGTTACATATTGCTGCCGCTGGAGCTTTGCAGACACAAAGCATTCTTTTGTAGGA
Organism: Astur gentilis; assembly: GCF_929443795.1. Classification (NCBI taxonomy): domain Eukaryota; kingdom Metazoa; phylum Chordata; class Aves; order Accipitriformes; family Accipitridae; genus Astur; species Astur gentilis. Next base: position 5,245,961 of record NC_064893.1, on the reverse strand, counting down.
GCTGAATTTCACAAAAGCACAATGTCCTTTTCTTTAAAGGAAAATACAAACTGGAGAGAAGGAGTCAACAACATACAGAGAGTCCTCCATATTTATTGACTGTCTTGGGGACTGATTGCTGAAAGTAATTTGCACCAAGTTGTTCACCAGTTCTTGAGCTTTGACTCAGTATTTTGTTTTACTGGAAAATGACCGAGGAAGAGAGCAGCCAGTCCAGGATTTCAAACTTAAAATGCAGGAAGCCTGAGAATACTGGTTAACTTCTGCCCTGCATGAATTCATTTATTGCAAAATCTGGAGGGACTAACGCAGAGCTCAGCAGTAGGTTGGCTGGAAATATGCAACAATGCTTATACCCATGTACACTGCTTAGATCAATAGTTTACCAAAGGCGAAATTAGCCCCAAAGCCCTACGCAGAAAACAGGAGGAGGGTACTAAGAAAACTGGGCTGTATAAAATGTAAGATGTTCTTTTAAGAAAGGTGTCCAACAGTTAGTGTTTTCTTAAATTTCAAATGGGGAAAATAAGTGATTAGGTTAGGAATTCACAAGACATGCCAAAGCTATGCATATTTTGGCAGTGGGGTAAGCAGCACAGGGACGTCCACCATGGCCAAATTATAATGCAAATGTCTAAATACTCAGGCACTGCAGCAAGAATTGCCTCGTGGATGGAGTCCAGGAAATCAGAGCACCGAGCAGTCCATAGAAAATGATAGCTGGCAGCTCCCGCAGCAGGAACAAGACTAAAAGTTGGTGCCTGGCCTGTCAAACATTCCCCATACTTCTGTCTATTTCACTGATGGAAGAACTATGGTACAATTCAAATAGCTTAAATTCAAAAATCTCAACTCCATATTCTCTCCAGTAAGGGCAGCAAGAGCGGGTAAAGAAGAATTGCTTCCTGCTGCACTCCATCCTGATCTCTGCACAGATCCAAGAATCTTTATGCCGTGCGTAATACAAGCCCACTGTGGATGGTGGTGGTTGATGGGTGGAAAAGAGGCACTGCAGGGTTCAGCTGCCCTCAGCTAGGGACTGCCTCCGTTCCCTCCCGCCTCCTCAGGACCTGAAAAGGTCAGACCATCCATGATTCCTTTGACCACCTGGTATGGCAGAATCTGTCCCTTACTATACCGGGACCACAGTGAGTGGCACGGTCAGGAAAACACACAGACCACACACAGACACAAGCCTGCTGCAGGTAGCTGCATACAACCAAACCAAGATGTGGTTTGTGCCGTCTCTGTACTTGCTTTTTATTCCCCAGCCATCAGTGGATTATCTTCCACGACTACTCCTATGAGACTGTCAATGCAGAGCTGCTGTTAGTGCTTGTGTGCAGGCCAGTGATGCTGTGCTGTGTAGTCTAGAGAGTGAGAAGAGCTGCTTTTCTGTAATGGGCACACCGCATCTAGTGGCATGAGTGTGAAGAGCCTGTAAAATGCGCTATAAGCATGGTTATTTCTATATAGGGTACCCCTCCAGCCTTCCTCTGAAGCTGAAGTGGGCATCAGTGCCCAGTGGCCAACATTTTGAAAACAGGCTTCATAAGCAATACCCAGTCCACCGGAAAGGTAGACTTCTGTGTGCAACTGGCTTTTTTGCTGAATACACCCATGTCTGCATTCTGGTGATCTTCAGAACATAGATGGCTTAAGAAAAAAGATTCCTGACAGAGGTCCATGGGAATGTCACGAAATTGGTATTATCCCCATTTTGTAGACAGAAGAGAGGCACAGAGAGACAGGGACAATTTTCTCTAATTACTGGCAACATACCCACTAAGAACCATTGCTTACGGTAACCACTTAGCGGAAGATGCTTGGTGGTGAAATGTTAATGTCTATTACTTGACCAAAGTAACTATGGATTTTACGTTGAAGTAGGGGCCTTGTAACTCACATTTTTCTTAGAGCTTTTTCTGCTGCTTGCTCTATTAATGAGATGGACATGACTAACACTGACTGCAGACGTGTAAGAGGAATTCTGTTGGGACAGGTATATAGTATGCACAAAACATAGCCTGTCTGACAATGCTTTCTATGGCTTTGAATTCAGCAAGGAACTTTCATCTTTTTACTTTTTAACTCCACAGGCTGTGAAAACTTGGTGAAACATATTTATCACTGTTCATCACTTTTTCGTTTCAGCTTTATCTTTATAAAGAAAGGAATCTTGCTTGAAGTCTCAGATTATCCTTCATATTTCTCAAACCCAAATCTAGCCATAAGATCTGTCAAAGAAGGACATGGAGTCCTTATTTTTGCTCCTCCAAGTGCTATGTTCCTGGTATAGATAGTGTTCTTGAAAATCATATTAACAAAGCCAAACTCTATGCTCTTGGGAAGATACAGTCATTGCAATCAGGGTCATTATAACACCAATAAACTGGAAAGAATTAAATTACTTTTGTTCAAGACTACCTATTCCCAGTCAGTTACCTGTTGAATCTGATAGTTACATAACCTAAGCAACAGATTCAGGGATCCCAGCATCTGCCAAATCATCTGGTGGCTTGGAAGCAAAGTACATCTCTTTGATCGGAAAGAAAAGGGGAAAAATGATGGCAAATTCTCTTCCTTCCTATTTTTCAGCATTAAGCGTCTCAGAGAAAAAATGTTTCTTTGAGAAGTGATGTAAACCAATTCTTTGCACATTGGTACTGCTGGTTTTGCTGGTGAATGATCTCCGGATCTTATGTTCTTGAGTTTTTTCAAACAATTTAATTGCTTGTATTGTTTAGGTTGTTTATTTTTTTTTCCTATTAGACAGAATGTCTTGTATATAGCAGATAAAGAAGGCACCTTATTCCTCGACCAAAGGAATCCAATCTGTGGAGGAGAAATCTTTTACTTCTAGGACAACACTTATTTTTAGATTCATACATTAAAAATTCCTGGGGACAGGTTCTGCCATGGCTGTCCAGCTGAGTCATACTCTTATAAATAACCCCACAGGACAGAACGGCTTTTCTTTTAGGGTAAGGCACTCTTCTGCAGATGAGAAGTGATTGAGTCTGGTCCTTGGAAGCTTCTTGGAAAAATAACACTGTTTTTCCTCCTGTTCTCAAGTGAAAGGAGAAATTAAGAAGGCATTTAGTAATAAACCAGATTTCCAGCTTATCTGAAGAGCTCTCAATAAAGGCCCTCATGGGCCTATGTCCTAACAAACATTTAGATATATAGTATCTTTACAGCAGTTTACTTGATCAAAAGACAAACCTAGCTAGATCAACGGCCCCCAGAAGTGTTAATTGTTATTATTTCCTAACCTGTGACACAGCAGAGAATACAAAAGGCTGATAATCTGCAAATAGCTTCAGTTCCTTCCTCTGCCACTGACTGAGGGAGCAATTTTAAGGAATTCACTCGCTCTTTCTGCACCTCAGTTTGCCACCTGTCAAGTAGGAATCATGCCATTTAGCTTCCAAAATAAATTGCTAACATGAAAGTGAGGCATGACAGAGTGGTATTTGCTATGCCACCAGTTTCTGCAGTGCCACACACACTGCAGTTATTCACTCAGTTGCACAATGTAGGTATGTTTCTTGCAGTAATTCTTATTGTACTCCTTGTATTACCTACACAGCAACAGGATGTCTCTTACTTCTACATACTTGCCAACGACTGTACCTTCTTGGTCATCAACCCTTCCTCCATTCCTTTTTCATAGTAACTTTGTGATAATCCACTCTGTGCTGGACAAATGTACCTGAGAAGGATTCATCTGGGGCAAGAGAAATTCAAATGTCTCGGCATTCTCCTGAGCTCCTAAAAGATTGCACTCTTTGTTCATGAATGACCTTATCCAAAGGACTATGGCAGAGCTGGACTCATGGGCTCAAGTGATGTATCATGATGGGTGTTGGCAACTGACAGGTTTAATTTTTATTTCCTTGATTTCAATAAAAAACCACTTTCATGATCTCATTAAGTGACTGTAATACAACAGCTTGATGCTTTACAGCCTGCCTCTCACTCACTTGGAATTACAATGTCCTTTAAAAGAAATCCTACTGGAATCAATGGCTTCTTGAAGATCAACGTATTATTTATCCTGTTTAAGAGTGACAGAATTATATAACTTTAATTGGACAAATCTTGATGTTATTCTTCAAAACACCTTAGACGCTTTGCTTGATCTGATTATAACTGAGTAGGAACAGTCAAAAGATGAATGAGTAGGAACTTCCGAACCCAATATATTTAGAACAAACCTTTCCTACAGGACTGGTCTGTCAATTTGGAGCCTTAAGCTATTCAGTATAGCCCCTTTAAAACCACTATTCTTCGTATTTAATATTAATCCCAGATTATAAAATGAAACATACATCTTTCCAATAGCCTGTTCAAAATCCTTAGTTCCACTGGAAGTATTTCACATCATGTGCTCTAGAGCTACACCATAACGGAAAATAGAGCTGTAAGCCATATTGCTAGACAAGCCCATGAGCCTGCGTGATGGGGCTGGGAATAGAAACAGCATTAATATACCTTGGGAATGGATGTAAAACCTATGCCAGCTGTGTAAGTAGGGACTGATTGTCCTTCCCACACCATGACACACACTGCATTTAATGTGCCTATTCCTCTTGAGCTGGTCCCAGATTTAGGACACATAAAGGATTAATCAAGCTTATACCCCTGACATGGCAGACAAAATGTTTCTGTATGCTTGAGTAGTGAGAACAACTCTATCAGAACCACCTTGTATAGAGAAGAGTCTGTGCCCTTTCAAGAAACCAAGGGAAACAGTCAGATGCTTTTGTATTTGGATGGTCAGAACACACTAAGCATATATCCCAAATTTTCAAAATCATAGGATTGGTTTAAAAGGTATGACACTTAAGAAAATAATAATATAGGATTGGTTTTCTGCCTAGTGATTTTCCAAATCTTTGCTGCTTCATCTTTGACCTACCATCTTAGAACCAGGAAATCTGCTTTATTTAAAAAAAAATTCACATGATCCAGGAGTGAGGCTTTAGAGAAATCGCTGCCAAATATGCACATTGACAACTCCACAGAAGTTTTTGTTTTGGGTCTTCTGCTCCAGCACAGTTGCAGTTTTGCTTTTGATATGTTTATCCAGCACATTCAACATGAAATGAATCTTACACCCTTTTTTTCCCCCCCTCAACCAGGGGAAACTTGAAATATAGGATGTTTGAAAGAAATTAAAGTATCAACTGATTAGACTCGATTTACTGTATTCATCAAATGCAGTCTTAGTTTTCAGCTGTAAACCCAATCTGGTTGCTATCCAGCAGTAGTTTCACAGTTATATGTTCTGCATTAAAAATATATATACACGCATACATCCATATGTCCAGGGTTTCAGTACATTGGAAAAAATTCTGCCTTGAATTATGCTCCACTGAATTCAACAGAATTTCCTAGGAATATACATAGAGTAGGCAAAACTAGATCCATCACTGCTGCATAGCCTACTTCCTTCTTATTCCTTTCATTGATTTGCCTCCCATTTGGCCCCATTCTTAAAGTCTCTGGCAGGTTAAGAGTTAGGCAAATTATTTGGAAACAAATTGTATTTACTGATCCTCATGCAATGTATAAATTACACAATGCAGTCATGTGAGTTAAAAGAAGGATTTTTGCAAATATCTTATTTAAATACTAATTAACAAGTAAGTTCTAAAGATACAGGCACTTTTATCACTTGTGTGTTTCCAAAACATTTTAAAACTTTGATGGAGCACACAATCTTCTATTCCCTTCTGAGCAACTAATATCCATTTAAACACCAAATTGGTTTTCTTTTCTTTCCACTTCATGTCTGCTGTTTGCAAATTGATCCTTATGATTATAAAAAGTCAAGGCAGTTATACCTTGAAATTCATTGGAATGCCGCCAGACCTATTATTTGCAGGACTTTATAGCTGCATAAATAGAATGTCAACTACCTGAATATACTAGGCATACAAAGCAACATAGAAAGCCAACTTTAATTAAGAGGCGTAAAAAGAGCTCCACTATCTTGTTAGGGAAAAATGATAGGTACAACTGCAATTTCAAATAATTCACCCAGCAAAGAGCAGAAGTGCATAAATATATACAAAAGCCAGCGCAGTAGTTCTCAGTATAGATCTAATTAAATTTAGTCTGAACAATGAATTACAATAGATTACTTTATGTATCGTAACAACTATTGTATCTTTCTTTGTACTTAGCAAATTTAGTCTTTTTGCAGATCTTTTGCTTACACAGGTGCAAATTTCTTGAATCTGACACTGTTTCCTATCTCACTAGTGATCTTTGGCTTTTGTTTTGCACCTACCAGAAAGCTACACTCCTCTGCCACCTAGTGCTTTACAGAAGTATATTTTATATCAACTGCCAGCTCCTGCTAGCACAGTGTGTTCAACAGAATAGATGAGGACTGTGCAAAACCCTTTCATTAAAATTTCCTTGCTAAATGGGCGGTTAATTTATCAACCTCTATGGATATCATAATTGATCACTGCCAGAGATCACCCCTATCTTAGTATGATACACAATCTTTCAGCAACTTGCATCCTTGTATTTTAGGACATTACATCATCTTCCTGGTTCTTTCTAAAATGTAAAATGAATTTTTACATAAAATCCTTACAGAAGAAAAACATAATCAAATATAACATGTATTTAATCATATGAAATTTTTAGACAAAAAAGAATGTCTTTTTCAACTATTAGCAGGTTCCCAGTGTATCAAAGTGAAATTCCCCTGAGGTATGTATTTTTCCTTTTTAAATGGATTCTGGAGTACAGCATTTGTAACAGCCGGTATGCTATTTGTTAGTTTTAATTTACATTGTTTCAAAAAATGTATATTTATATATTAGCAGTATTGCAATTTATATTTCCTTCAAAATTGCATATAAACAGGGTTTATTTCAAGTAACAGACTATGCCACTTTTTAGAGGAATTCTGGAATTTATTTATTTTTTAAAGTAATAGAGCTTCATATTGTCAGTGTTAATAAAACAAAGCTATGAAAGTAAGCTTTCCTTTACTCTTCTTTTGAAGTAAAAGTCATTCAAACTAAACTGTTCTGTCTCTCACCGAAGATGATTTCTTTTTTGGAAAATTAACTGGTACTTTATCAGTTGCATATACAAATCTTCAATATTTGTCAGTTGTTTCTAATTTTTCTTTTAGAGATCATGAATACCAGATATTTTAATGACTTTTTCCCCCCACATTACTCAAAAACCACTATGAAACATTATCAAGCATGTCCTCTTGTCTGGATTGCACAAATGCAGTACTAACATAAGCAGTATGGCTATGAATCATCACCTAACCGTGGCCTGGCAAGTATCTTAAAACACCTAGTGTTGACACAGCCTAACTTCATTCATGTTTCATAAGAACTCTATTTGTAAAGCACCTTCGTTGCTTCACTGATACCATAATTCAATAAACTAAACTAATGCAATATACTGCCAATTATAATTATTACTCCATTAGCAGAAACCACACGTCCTCCCTCATGTTTAGAGAAAGTCTTTTTTTTTTTATAATACCTCTGTGTTTCTGAGAAATTAACCCATGACTCTCAACATCCCATGTTAATTTAGCTTATTTCTCTACAGAACCTTTGTCAAAAATATATAAAAAGCAGCTAAGACAGTACAGTGTAGTTGGTCCTATAATATGCAGACAAAGAAACAAAAAACCCCTACCTCTCCCTAAAATACATATACACCTTCTCCTCGGGACAATATATCTGTTTTACTGCTTGGCTAATCTCACCTCCAATACGTCAGTCTCATCCCATGCAGCTCTATCAAAAGAAAGACTTCCACTCTGCATCCTGCTTGCCACCTTTTATTGGCTTCAGTTCTGAATAACTGAAAAACAGATACGACTGCAATAAATCCTGTTTGGACAAATCAAAAAGAACTTATGTTGATTGCTTGGATACTGTCAACTAAATGGCATCGATTTACACTTATCAGCTTTCATTATTCCCTTAAACTATGGAAGAAATATAACATCTCCGCTAACTGGTAGGAACAGATGTTATGTTTCAGAACATGGAATCCAGAGCAAGGAAAGCAGAAGTGAAAAGCACACACAAGCCCACTTCTTAAGCAGGCATAATTGGCTCAGCCACATACATACAAAGGCTATTCTAGAAAGCGTGGTCCTGTGTCCTCCACTTTCATACTCCTACTGTCCACGTTGCCACTTTTCTGACCCTGACACGAGCCAAGCTATAGGGGGGTACCCACTGAAAACCAAGCTGTAGAAAGCCAGGGAACAATTCTCTGTCAGCATAGCTTCCCAAACCAGGACAGCACAGGAGCAGACATGCTCAAGTACCAAGGAAACACAGGGGCAACCTAGCCAGGGTTAGGGTCAGGCTTGCATTTTTTGGCAGCAAACAGCTATTAGACTGGCTGAACCGTAATACCCAACAGTACCGTTGGTATATTAAAATCCCAACCAAAAACTGAAAACAGCCTTAATCTTAAATGTAACGGTGCTACGGTGTGTCTAAAATCTTAGTGAAAACTCACAGCTAGATGCTGTAACTGCACCACTGAAGAGTACCAATGCACAGCAGAGGGCAGAGTTGCCCCCTCTGCAGAAGACCCAGGATGCTGTTGTATGCTGTTCTGTGTGGTTTTCTCCAAGCAGACACTGACCACCCAGACTAGTTACTAGCAATGGCTGCAAAGAATCAGGTTTTGGTCCTTATCAAATTTACCGACTTCCAGTCATTACATTCAAATTCGTTATTTCACTCAAGAAATCACTGTGCACTTTGGGGGGGGGGGGGGGGGGGGGGGGAAGACCTTTCATCTCCCCCATTTCCCTTTAAGACAGAAAATTATTTTGTATACCAACAACTGCAAGAAACACTTCACCTTCAGCCTGGTACAGAAAAAGAGCAAATACTTCATGGCAATCACTAGTTAGCTCAGGAATAATGATTTAGGTATTGACTCAGGAATATCTCAAACAGCAGCACTGTGGAGAGCTCCAGGCAGATTCTGCTAAGAGCCATGGAAATAACCAGATAACTGTATCTTTCCTTGTAAATATCCTTTGTTTCTAACCACCATTGGTTTTGAAATTGTGGGGGTTTTGTTTGTTTTGTTTCTTCCAAAAGAGCAGCTGCCAAAACCAGAAAGCATATTTCCCTAGGATACTTAACATACTTTATTTTACATCTGTGAATGTTTTCCCTTTGTTGAAAAAACCCCATTGTTTACAAAACCAGCATAGAACATTAACATACAAATTATTCAGTGTACTGTACACAGATGTCCAAACCCAAGGTAGATCCTGATTTCTCTTTAATTGTTGACTGTTACGATGTATCACTGAGACACATTTCCCACTGCATGCTATAGAAACAACACCTGACTGCAACACCATATGGCGCGACACATGATTCAAGCGGATTCCCAAAAGTGCATAGGTTATCCATATCAACATTGCATGAACGAAACAAGGAAAACATTCTTGAAAAACATGATCTTTCTTGCTGTAGCAACTGTTTTTGTTAGCATTAGTTCTAAAGCATCAGTTTTGAACAAACCAAGATGGACGCTTCCTGGCTCTTTCAATGATCCGCTTGCCTTCATCTTTTTCTGTGGGCTTTTCTCCATCATAAAGGACAACAGTCTCCACAGTAGGAGTATTAAATGGTCCTCCCTCCTTTTTACGTATTTCCATCCGTATCAGTCGAGTTTCTGCTTTGACCTTTGCATAACAATAGCCACAAAGGACATGCTTCTGTTTCAAGTTTCCACACTCAGGACAAACATCTATGTTCCTCTGAAAAACAGTAGAAAACAGTAAATTTTGTAGTTTGAACAAGAACAACAAAAGAAACAGAGAACAATCACAAACTACTAAAAAGGTTAAATGAAATACCAGAGAAATTCAACTGCCTTCTCAAAATTCTATGTATTCTACAATGCACTACTACATCAAATGCTTACTACTAAAAATAGCTTATGAAGTCAATACCTAAATCATTATGCCTACTGATGACTGGGAGACCCAATACCTATCAACTCAATTAGATGCACAGAAAGGATAGACCTTTTCCATTTATACCAGCTTTTTAGCTAAAATTCACATTCTGTTGGCTTTCACTTTTTATTTAACCACAGACTACAGTCACACATGATGAATGCACCCGTTGCAAAGTATTTTGAAGATTACAATGTATTCTAAGCTTATTTATAAACAAATTCCAGAAAGGTTGTTCAGTCAGTACTGACCACTATAATGATTCTCTACAATAAGTGAGATGAAAAATGATTGGTGTAAATCTTACTCCAGCATGCTTGTTTCCCATTAAAAAATTATTTGCAGTGAATACGGCGGCAAGCCCGTGGAAATTTGGTGATTACCTTTACTTTTATAAGCTTATTGGGATTTCTTCGCCTGCAGCGGTTCACTTCAATGGTGCGCCTTTTCTTTGGTGCTGCCATCCACAAGATGCTATCTAGGAAGCTGGGCGCCTCATTACTTTCTCTAGTGTCGCCTACTGGCTCTGGAAGACAAGCTGGAGCTTGGACAGCTAATGCTGGTCCTGAAGGAAAAAAGAAAAGTAATTCATTACAGCCAAGCCCCATTTTCACGTGCACCTGAGGAAATACGAGACGGATGCTACCGACACCCCCAAAACGAGGAGGCAGGAGCGGCCAGCAGCGCCTCTCACCCCGTTCCCTCATTGTCCCCAGGGCTGCGACCTCTCCTGCTCCAGCCCCCTCCCTCCGCCGTTCAACGTTAGAAACAGGTCCCGCCCGCATTCAGCCGGGACAGGAGCAGGCCGGTACCTACCCCAGGGGGGGCTTTGGCCCCCGGAGAAACCCAGCAAGAGACCGCGCTCCAGCCGCCCCCAGCAGCGCTGAAGGAGTCCACGAAGCCGCGGCAGCGGAGAGAAGACCACCACCAGGGCCGCCATATCACCACACAACCCCGCCAAGGCCTCAGAGGAGGGGAAGGCGGTAGCTCGCCCGAGGGCGCACTGGGCATGCGCACCTGTCTCTGAGCCTTCTGGGAAGTCGAGTGCCCTGAGCACTTGGCAACACGGCCCCGGGACGGAGACCAGGACTTCACGTCCCAGCATTCCACTCGCTACCAGGAGGGCGGAGCGGCAAGCCGGGCAATCGAGGACTTCAACTCCCAGTATGCCCCACGGCGCGCCTCTTCACCAATCGCGTCCCTCGCGGGCCCGGCGCTGCTTCCCGGCATGCTCCGCTCTGCTCCACCTCCTGGCCAATCAGCGCGCTAGCTGTGTCCGCGGGGAGGAAGCGGGAGGAGAGACTACGCCTGCGCAGAGGAAGCTGGTGAGGGGAGTGCACGGGTTTGTTCCAAAATGGCGGAGCGCGGCTACAGCTTCTCCCTCACTACGTTCAGGTGCTTGGGGGGGAGAGGGCTGTAGGCCTGGGCTCTCGGCAGGCGGGCCGGCGGGCGAGGGGGAGAACGGCGCACAGCCTACGCGGAGCGCTCTTCCGGCGCCGGGGCGGGAGGGAGGGAGTGGGGACTTTGCAGAGTCATCGCGTCCTCGGCGGGTCGGCGGGGCCCGGCCTGCCAGCGCTTGGGGGTGGCGGCGGCTGGACCTGGGCAGAAGGGGCGGCCGTAGGGAAGGCGACTGGGATCAGGCGCCTTCGCCTGAGGGGGACACTCAGCTGGCTGCTGGGAGTCTTCGTGAGCGGAACGGCTGCAGGGGCAGCCGGGGAGAGAAGCGAGGACTGAGGTGAGAGTCCCGGCTCCCACCTGATCTGTGTCGCTGACCTCGGGCCCGAGAGCAGTCGCTGCTTCTATCTTCTGTCGTTGCTGTGAGTCAGAGTCACTGTGGGGCCGACCGAAGGTCTGTCTCGTCACTGGTAGTGCCTTATAGTGAGTGCTTGGTGAAACGGTTTAGCAAACTTAGGGTCCCCACGCACTCGCTTTAGGGTGGGTAGTAATTCCGTATCTCTGAGCTAACTGGAAATGCCTGATGGTAGCTGAGCTATGGTATCTTGAGAGCTTGCTTCAGAGCAAACTTTGCAGATGTGGGAATGAAAGAAGTTTTCGGATGAGTTTTAAATAGTTTATTTGCCTTCCTGCTGCACTTGCAGGTGGTGCTCTCCTTCCACTTTGTGTTGCGCACAGCTAGGTGCGGGATGATTGCATGCACGGAATGAATATGCCATTGGAGTGGTTCCTATTAAAGTGTTGATCTAATGCATACACTTAAGATTAATTCAGAGAAAAGGAAATTACTTTCCATTCTTTTTTGATTAAACTGTTAAGCTATCCAGAATTATATTTTATATATAGAAAGGAAAACTGAATGCAAGAATCTTTGTGCTGCTTTTGGTAAAGTGTCCCCTTAATCTCAGAGGCGAGTAATGCCGTGTAATTGGAAACTGGGTTACTACAGGCTTGTTGCAGTTAAGCAAACGAAGCAGTTCAAAATCTAAAACTAGGAAAAGAATCTTCTTGATGGATGCCGCCAAATGTGCCTGCTTTACTCAAGTGGGTTAAATTCTTTATTAGCTCTCGGAAGTGGTTTCCTAAGGGAGTTACAAACTTTTTGTACTGTACGGAAGTACTATATGCTCTGAAGCTTGAAGCCATTTGATTTTATACTCACATGGAAGAGAATACACCTACTTTCGTTTTCCCTCATTCACCTGTTCCTTGTGCTGAGAATTATTTATTTTAGATTGTGCTTACTTTTAAAATATTTTGCTAATGTTCTGTATATTTCAATTGCAGGCATAGGAAACTTGTTCTGGTTTGTTAGTATTTTGTAGTGGAGAAGCTAGAATTATTACTGTGTCACTTTTATACATTGTTTACTCAGTGTATAAATAACTACACTAATTGATTACTGCTTGCTTTTTTTTTCTAACTGCTCTAAGCACTGAGTTACATAATTTTCTATTTTACTTCCACATCTATTAAAACAACAGTGTCTGAAATACAGCCCAGAGAACAGATCCGCCTTGCAAAATCACTTGTCCAGTGAGTGACTGGCTCTGTGCTGTCCTTTTCCCTGGGGATCGAGAGTGGACCTCTTGATCCCCCTCATTCTGGATGAGTTACTTTGTCAGCCTGACACCTGCGGCTCTGTTCTTATGATTCTGCATCCATTACCAGAATAACATGGATCATTAAAACAAAATGCGGGAATACCTGGGGGTGGAATGGGAGCTGTTTTTGTCTTGTGCCATTGACCTGATATGTGTTTCTCAGTCAAAAAGATTAGCAGTGTTTTGCTCATACCTTTCAGCAATGGACATCAGGGTCTTGAAAACTTTTGCAAACCACATGTATAGTGCCATTTCAGTAGAAAGTCATGATGCACTCTGAAGGTTCTTTCCACTGAGTGGAAAACTTGTTTAAAATGGTATGAAGTTGGAGGACGGACTTGTCCTTCTTCAATCTGCATCACAGTCACTGCTCCTTATCCAAGACACATTAGCTTTCATGAGAGTTGTAGGCAGGTACTGTTTGAGTATCCCAGTAGCACTGTGCAGCAGTGAGTTCTGTGCTGAACAGGTCCAGTTCTTTTAGAAGCTGTTATGCATCTTCAGACTTGTGGTCTTTGGGAGGGGAGGGGGGTTAAATTCTGATTAGAATATGCTGATGCGAGGTGTAAAGGGGCTTAAAAAAGCAAGTTAGCATCCGATTGTTGTAGGAAAGATTTGAGCATATCAGAATTATGTTAGGCTTACTTTTGCATTTTCCTTTTTAGTCCTTCTGGAAAGCTTGTTCAGATTGAATATGCTTTGGCTGCAGTGGCTGCAGGAGCTCCATCGGTTGGGATTAAAGGTATGTTGAAGGACTCAGGATTCTGAGTATCATTTGAGAGAACTAAAATTGTTTAGACTATGTACTAGTTCTTTTTTCATCTTGCCTTCTATTACATATTCTGTCTTTCTTTCAGTGGATTTTCACATCTTTTAGTGGGTTTAATATTTCCTTTTTTTTTTCCTGCACCTCTATAATTTTTCTATAAAGAAGGAAGGGAGCATAGAGCCCCATGCTAGGGGAAGAAAATTACTTGGGTGATTTTGGAGACGCTGAGCTGGTAGAAGTAGACGACTTTTTTTTTTTTTTTTTTTTTTTTTTTTTTGAGTGCTCCTGTCTCTTAAGTAAATAACTCCAGCTGTGTGTCCATATATATAGAAATTACACAGAAAATTATCTCAACTGCTTAATTATTAATATGGGCTTCAGAATCTTCAGAATGGGATTATGGGAGCTGTATGATTATTTAAAAGGAGAAACAATGTGTTGGGTGGATTCATCAAAGTATCTCTGTTTAATGTGATTGTAAACTTGAAGAGTTTTTAAAAAAGGGAGGAGCAAAATTCTTTACAGTCCGATAAACTTGTTCTGTGTTTTGACTGCTTTCCATAATTCTAGTTTGATACTAAAAAAAAAAAAAAATCTTGTTCCTTTCCAGCTGCAAATGGAGTGGTGTTGGCAACTGAGAAGAAGCAGAAATCTATTCTTTATGATGAAAGGAGTGTCCACAAAGTAGAACCAATTACGAAACATATAGGTTTAGTGTACAGCGGTATGGGTCCAGATTACAGGTATTAAAAAATTTTATTTGGTCACCATTTAGATACATTTTCATAGAACAAATGTAAGAAACAGATAGCAATTAGCTGTTTCCTTCTAAGTGTATGGCATAATATTATATTGTATTACACAGTATATAAAATTCATGTTAAGGTTTTCTTAATATATTCAATACCTTGTCAAATAACCTTCTATCTAAAGAACGAGTAGGGAATGAACAGCAATGTAATTCAACCTTCGTTTCAGTTTAAGTATTTCAGAGATTACTCAGCTGATAAAGATAACCCAGCACAGTATATTTTTTTTTTTTTTTTTACATTGGTGTTATGCCAGATGTATAATTCTTTAGCATAGTTATTTATTATGAGTTTTCAGTTGTAGCTGTAACAAATGATTGGAATATCTTTTATGTACTACTTTTGTTTTTGTTTTTAGAGTACTTGTGCACAGAGCTCGGAAGCTGGCTCAGCAATATTACTTGGTTTATCATGAGCCCATTCCAACAGCTCAGCTAGTACAGAGAATTGCCTCTGTGATGCAAGAGTACACACAATCTGGGTATGTGGTTTTCTGAATTTTGAAGTTGCTTAGAAAGTTTATGTTGTTTAAATATAAGGAATAACAACTACCTGGTGATTAAATTTTTTTTGTGTCAGAAAGGGAGTTTTTCAACGGAGAATGTCCACAGAAAGTGGGCCAGTGGGAGGAACACTAACTGGCAGGGGGTGAGATAGGGCCTTCGTATCTTGAAAATAAACATGTTGGGCAAGGCAGCATGCTTTTGGTTTTGTACCGTTGGTTGGCTAGTCATCCCTGATCACAGCTCTGGGCTGGCGGGAAGCATTTGGGGGAATGTTAACCCATCCAAAATAATTTAGTCATCTTTGGGTTTTGCTGAATAAATTTCACATATCAGCTGTGATTTTTTTGGTTTGTTTTTGGTTGTTTTTTTTTTTTTTTTCCTGTAGTGGTGTTCGTCCATTTGGTGTATCACTGCTAATTTGTGGCTGGAATGAAGGGCGGCCATATTTATTTCAGTCAGATCCCTCTGTAAGTATCCTACGTTTGTAAATTCTACTGCTTTTATAAAACATCTAAAGCCGTATATGTGCTCATTAAATACTTTCTGTGATGAGAAGAAGAATGCAGAGCTAGAACAAAAGATCCCGTAACATAACTTCTGAAGTCAGAATGAGCCAATTTCAATAGGTGCTTGGAGGAGGCCTGGATCACTCTGTGCCTGCATGTTCCTGTATTGCTTGAGGGATGGCAGCTGTTTTTGAGGGATATCACCATCCCCTTTCATGCCTTCCCACCTAGCTGGTAGTGACAAGAGTGGCATTCTGCAGCAGGTACCAGAAAAAAATTTTGACCGCTTATGCTGCTCAAATAGTTGTTCCCTAAACTGGATGGAAGTTCGGCCAAAATCTGTTGAATTGTGAAATATAGTGCATATGCTTTAGAATTTAATGACAGTGGTTAATTTAAGTGAGTTTATTTGCTGTGTTTACACTGCACTTCTGAAAAACTACCCTTTGATGCATGTGTGGGTTGTAACGCTTTACGTCAAACAAAAAAAGGTCACTATAGTGATCATTGATAAGCTTCAGAAATTTGAATTACCACCTGATGCTCAAATGTAAAAAGCAAAATGCAGGTGTCTTGTGTAAGGCAGCTTGATTCAGCCATAGAACTGCTGACGGTCTTCATGCCAGAGGAGAGAATAGAAGCGATGGCTAAATATCCTATTAGCAGCTAAGATAAATCAGATGGTTGATTTGCATTGTTACTTAATCTTAAAAAAGAAGAATATATGGAGTGAACCTCAGGAAAAATCTGACTGTATTAATTGCCAAGGGCAAACATACTGTTCCTCTTTAAGGAATCCCAAATCAAAACTAGGCTGACTTACTAAATTCATCTTTCAAAGTAGTGGGAGGATGAAAATAGGCAGGGCCCTATACAAATGTTTTGTACACTTTCACAGCATATGTTTTCATATCAAATTAGTCTGCATGTGATCCAAAATAGGCTCATATATTCTCAGAACATTCAGTATTTTCATAATTGCTTCTGTACTTTTTACCAAGTAATTGAATACATAATGTTTGACTAAGTTACACAAAACAATTCAATAGATTGTTGCTTTTACAGGGAGCTTACTTTGCGTGGAAAGCAACAGCAATGGGAAAAAATTATGTCAATGGAAAAACATTCCTTGAGAAAAGGTAATGTATTTGATACTTGTCTGAAAGGATACTATCTGTTTTGTTCAGGTTCCATGTAAAACAGCCAGATAAAAAATGCACACTTTCAGATTATCAGAACAAAGTTTTAAAATACTTAAGATTGGATGCTTCCAGTTTACTTATTTACACATGCACAGGAAATTTGCTTTATTTAAACTCCAACTTTTGTGTTTATGGAGAATTATTTCAGTGCAGTAAACATTATATTCAACGTATTTGCAGAAATAGTTCTACACAGCGTCAGTAGGAAAAGTGGTAAAATACTTTTTTTACAAATACTAACTTTGACTATAAATATCACAGTACTTACAAATAACATTTGTATGAGAAACAGGAAGATTTTAGTAGTGTTTGGGTTTTTAGAGGCTCTAGGATTATTAGGATTTGGAAAGATCTTTGTCCCACGCTGAAATACATGAACTTCTATTTACAGGTACAATGAAGATTTGGAGCTTGAAGATGCCATTCATACGGCTATCTTAACACTAAAGGTTAGCAAAATATTTAAGAAATAAGTTTCTTACTGTTACGACATTGATATGATGCACTGAACTATGTTTTCTTTAATAGGAGAGCTTTGAAGGGCAGATGACAGAAGACAACATTGAAGTTGGAATCTGTAATGAAGCTGGTTTTAGGAGGCTTACTCCAACCGAGGTTAAGGACTACTTGGCTGCGATAGCCTAGTAGAAACCGAGCAAGACTGTGTGATCCACACAAAGGTCTTTTTAATTTTGGCTACTTAAATGTTTTTGTTTGCAGTTTTTGCATACTTATTTCTACATGGTTTGTCTGAGAGATTTTTTAAATATCATGGGTGCAAATGCAACAGTCCTAATATTGTAATAAATGGTATCTTATTACAGGTAATTCTTTCCCTTGATACATGGAATTTTTGTACACAAAATACTGTACAAAATGTAAAATTATAATGACAGCTTGAAAAAGGCTGAAGAATAAAATTTGAAGGCCACTGTTTTGGGGGAAGGTGTCTGTGTGTCTTTTTAATCATAGCTGGTTTATCTGCATAAAGCTGAGGTTTTGGTATCTTTATTGTAGAGGAAACAGAATTTTCCATGCAGCCGTGATGAACTCATGTTAGACCTTCTTTTAATGAATTTAAATTTTGAGTGGACAGGATAATTTTTTCACTTTGGAATATTGTTTAAATGTTAAGTAACTTCCAAAAATGGTTTTATCTCGTGTAAAAGATCATGTACTTTCACAAAGAGGCAGAACAGTCTTCCATTTCAGGTGTGACCTGTAGATCTACTTGAGCATCTCTGCCCTTGACCCTCTTGGTCTTTGTGTCTCAATAATTTGTTTTCTATTACTTGGGTTATTTTCGTGGCCCTAGAAATTGCACTTTTTCAGCCCTGAAATATTGGTAGAAATAATGGAAGTAGTAGCTCTTAGTGCAAACTAAATGCATTTATCATCATCAATAAAAATCAACAGGAGTTACAGAGCAAAATGAGAGTATGTAATGTAATTACTTTATCCCTTGAATTGTGCTGAAGTGTTTTCCAACTTGCAAGATAACTCTAAAGGTGCAGTAATGAAAAGAGCACTTAATTTATGCATTACAACTTTTACAGGTGTAGAACTAGATGCTTGAATATTATTGTGTGGGGGTGTATGTATTGATACATTTGTTACATGTGTAGAGTCGTCCAGGTTATACAGAAACACAAAATTTACCACAAAAGAAACAAGATAAATATACTTTTCTCATCAGAAATAATCTGGTCTGCAGCTGTTTAAGTTACTGTTTGCAGATTTTATTACAGTTGATTGTAATTTTATTACAGTCTGATCGTTAAAGTGTTGATAATGAACTGGGAGCGATAGCTGGATCACTCTGCTTTTACGTAAGGCTAAGCACGAATGGGAGCAGCCTGACAGGTTACATGTTAGCAGCCATAACTAATGAAGAAAATGTAAAGTATGAGTTAGTCTGCAGAAAGCAGTGTGTAAGCTGATCGATCTGTTCTTTCCAATGTCTGTCTTCTGATGTTTTATGTTATCATTAGGTAAATAAGAATTTCTGAAGCATGCCATAAATGAAGTTTTATTTCCAAATGTCAGAAATAAAAGCTGTGTCCAAACAGTTCATTAAGACTTAGTCCAGATCACTTTTTTGAGTATTTTACTCTGAAAACAAATCCATGCTCTGATTCTTGTTCTAGAGAAAATGAACAACTAGGAACTGAAACTGGAGACTTGATGTTGCTAGATCTTTAACTTAAGCTTTCAGAATCATTCAGAAAAGCAGAACGCTACTTGAATATTCATACACATTCAGTCAGTTTTTAATGCTATTTAAAGTATTTAAAGGAATTTTGTATATGAAAAAATGCAGCTAGGTGCATCAGAAAATGGTTAGCATGAACTGTAGTAGCTTAGTTGCCTCCTCTACTGGAAACAGTTCATTAGCAAAGAACACCTTATGGAAGGTAGTTGAAACCAAAGCAATTTCAAATAAATCATGCTCTCTCACTCCCCAGATAGTAACAATGAAGCAAACGAAAAAATGTTTTAAGGTTTGGGGTGTGTGGTTTGTTTTTTGGTTTGGTGTTGGTTTTGTTTTGTGGTTTTTTAAATAATTGAACAACTTCCATCTCTGTAGAATTTTACTCACTTTTACAGGTGGTGAAGGGAAGTGAAAAAACAGTATCTTCCATCTTTTCCTGGGGTTTAATGTTTTAAATGTAGTAATTGTTCTGTATATTCTATGGAAAATATTGTGCTCTAAGGAGAGTGCTGCCTTCCAGATACCTGATAATTGGGATAAATGTTGGGGGTGGGGGTTGGGGGGTGTCCACTTCACCACACCCTGTTAGGAAGATGGACAACCATTACCATGCGGGGTATTTTTACTGAAGCATTTACTGAAGTGGTGTTGGTTTTACTTCGTATTGTTATGGACCAACATTGTAAAGGGATGGCAACATGAAGTTAGTATATTTGTCGGATGTTCTGAATGTCCTCTTGTCATGACCCAGACTGGACAGACCAGGGAGTCGTGTTTAATTTGAAATTCCCTCGGGCTAAATTAAGGTGAAAGGACACCAAAGGATCAGTTAAAGATTTTATTGATGGCAGAAGCAAACTGAACTGGGGAGGTGTGGTAGTAGGTGGCAGGGTTTCTCACAACAGGAATTGGCATAAGACTACTTCTGTAAACTGTGTAACCATATACATCAGTTCAGGGAATAAGGAGATCCCTCCCGTTGAGTCATGAGGTTCAAAGCAGACCCCGTTGCTTTCCAGACTCCTCCTCAGAGAAGGGTCTAGGGGTGGCTGGATCTACTCTTAGTCTCAGACTTGGTCAACTGTTTATATCTTGAAACGGATGAGGTGTAAGGATTGTGGAAAAGGAAAGAGAGAAGATAGAGAAAAAGGAAGAAAGAAAAATTTCACCGGTCCTGGGTCCAGCGTTGGTTCAGTCAACCGAGGTGTCCAGTCATCTGAGGGGTCCAGTCCTGGTGGGCTTGCGCACCCGGGGCTTCAGTTGGTATCCTTTTATGATCCTTGCTCCTCCTTCAGGCAGGTTAATGAGCAGTTTGTGAGCTTCTGGGCTTGGGGCTCGTTTGTGGAGTAACTTCTCCTTCCCTGCAGACATGGCCATTGTTTGATCTTTGTATCAGAACAGCTTATCAGAACAGGGAGCTGCGCACCCTCCAGCACACCCTCCCCCTCCTGTTGCTGATGTCTGAGCTGATGGGCTTTTCACCTTGGTTCCTTGCTGTGCACTGTTTGTCTTTAAGCAGAACTTGCCCCACCACAATGTTTGAGACATTAACTCTTTCAGTCTCTCACACCTCTTGTACCAGCTTGCCCCAGTCAGTGCTTTTAGGAATGTAAACTGTTTGAATTGGTAAAATAATGTGTGATTTGATTATTATTAAAGGTGGCACCTTTTCCTTTGGAGAACAAATAGAAGTGTGCCTTGAGAAAGATGAGAATGCTGTCAGTAGGCTATCACAGCACCATACATTAGTACATAGTCTCCTTTTACGACAAAAAGCTTAAAAACGATCAGTTTTAAGTTTCCTTTGAGAGTGCTTTCTTCAGGCTGTCTTTGAGGGATGATCTCATAGACCTCATTGTAATTCCTGTGGTAATATTTAGTTGCTCCATGCTTAGTGTGAAACGAGGAGGGTAGGTCTATACCATAGTCTAATGGTTCATTGCCACTTATTCATTTTGATGAGCCACCAAGCTGGTAGTTGAGAAAGATGGCTTTTACACTGTTAAGAACTGAGTCCTAATGCTGCCTGATATACTTGAGCCCTACAGAGAATCATAGTTCATGAGACTTGGTGTAATTTGGAAAGAATATGCATAATATTTTGAACTCAGGCTTTATTTAGTGTATTAGATAATTTTTGTAGTGGTAGGCAGATAGACCTTGATATTAGGCTGTTCTAATGGGGAAGGTGATGTGGTGTGGGTTTGTTGGTTTTTTTTAAACTGATTAATCCTACACTGAAGAAAATCATTGCCATGCTCAGGTGACTGCATGTCTAGAACAGTAACTAAATTTTATCTAGTATTTAAAGGGAACCTTTAAACTGCAGGGAACTAATATATATATCTTTTTCCATTCAAAATCCTCAGAATCTAAGGAAATAGTAATTTTGAGATGTATTTCTCAAAATCACTTTAGGTGTGAGGGATACTAGTGCAGTGGAGTAGCAAATTATATGGTGGTTGTGGTCATTTTCAGAAAGTGCAATTTTTATTTTTTGTAAAACAACTCGCTACTTAAAGGGGGAATAAAGTAGACAAACACTGTTCATTTGTAAGAAATGACAGATTACAAGTTTGATTACTTAAGCGGACCATGAAGTATGACTTTGCTTCATTTTTCTTGTGTCTCATGCAGTCATCTGAAAGAAGAAAAAGAGACACTGGTCACTTGAAGTAGGTAATGTCTTGATTTGCATGTCCTAGAAGCTGATGTGCTCTGAGGAACTCAGGATAGCGTGACACCTATGATAACAGAGAATTTCTTTGGGCTTTTGTTCCTTTACCTAGTAGAATCAGGATCTGAGAACAGCATCACAATTTCACGAGGTTATTACTTTAAGTAGGTTCCAGTGTGATGGAAGGTACAGGTGCAGTAAGCCCCTTACAACTTGCTTTGGCTTACTGTTGTTTTTCAGAATCTTGTGAAATCATTTAGGCAAGTAAAGATAATTACTGGAGGGGCCAGCCACCAGGAGTAGGTGGAGAGAAGGCAAGTTAGGGAGTTATCGCTGCAGCCTGGAAAGAGGCTAGAGGCCACGGAGATGTCTACTCGTTGGAAGCAGCAATTCGAGGCGAGCCAGGAGGTCGCTTGCTCACACTTGGCACCAAAGGGTTTAGCAAGGCCTGTTTTTGCTTTCTGAACTTCATCAACCCAGCTTGCACTGAGCCGTGGGTGCTTCTTCCCCGCTGACGTTCAAGCCCAAGGCTGACTGGCCTCCAGCCTTTCTGACCTAATGTGCTGTCTTTGCTCTTTAATAAAGGCTTTTCGGGATAAAATGCGTATTTATTTGAGGACCGCCGTGACTGCGACTGCAGGCAGGCCACGGAGCACAGCCCGGCGGCGCAGCGCAGCGAGGCGGGTGTGGCGGCTGTCCCCGCCCGGGGGCCCCGGGGGAGGTGCTGGGCTGGGCCGGGCCGGGCCGACCCGCTCCACGCCGGCCCGGGCCGCCTCCTCCCGCTGCCCGGGGCGAAGGCTGTTGCCGCCGGGTTGTGAGTATGGGCTGCCGGGGAAGGCGGTGGCGGGCTCGGGAGCGGCGCCCGGGAGCGCCCGGAGAGGCAGAGGCGAACCCGGGCTCGGGCTCGTCGCGTCCCGATACTGACCGGGGGGGGGGGGGGCAAAGGTGGGCAGGAGCCCGCGTTCCGCGGCCGCCCGCCCTGCCGGGGAAGGTGTGCCGGGAGACGGCGACCCAAGGAGGATGCGGCCGAGGCCGGCCCCTGGGTCCGCCGCCGAGAGGGGCTGCGGACAACCGCCGGGGGCGCCCTGCCCTCACCCAAGATGGCGCCGCGACCTTCCCGGCGCCGCTCTCACGTGAGAGTCGGGCCGGGCCGGGCCGGGCCGGGGGCGGCAGAAGCGGCCGTTTCCGCCGCTCCCCGCCGAGGGCGGACGCGGGCCCTGAGGGAGGGGAAGGGAAGGGAAGGGAATGGGGTAAAGCGACCCCCCGTGCGCGGCTGCTGAGGGTGGGAGGCCGAGGGGGCGGGCTGCGGGGCGGGCCCGGCCCAGGGGGCGCCCTCAAATGGCGGGCGTGTCTCGCGGGCGTGGGGATGGCTGTCCCCGCGGGACCTCTCTGCGCGCGCGCGCGGAGTGCTGAGGCCTCCGCCTCAGCGGGCGGCCTGCCGGCCGGCCGGCGCTCCTTTTGAGAGCAAACGTTACACGTGTGAAGGGTTTTACTTTTCCTCCCTACCTCATTTTAAGGAGAACTTCTTCTTCTGAGGCCTCGTGGTTGATAGCGAGGCCGCCTCGCTGTTGTTGTGCTGAAAAAGCAGTTGGGTTTGCAGGCTTGCTTTCACTGAAAAACTTGAAGTAAGCTTTGTCTTGAAGCCTTTTTATGTTTGTAGAAGCTGAAGCTGCTGTGGTGAGAGGTGCCAAAGAGTAACTGGGGGGTGCTACCCTTGCTTTACATATAAGAATAAACTTGTGGCGATGGAGAGGACTTTGGTGGGGGAAGGACTGATTTCACTGGCCTCTGACCCTGAAGAGAGTCAGTAGGTCGTGCCGGAAGACATCAGGCTTTTTGGTTGAGAAGAAGGGGGCGGATTTTGGTGGTGTTGGGTATTGACTGGACCAGTAGTGGTTAACGCTGACTGTATTTGAACTTGTGCGTAATGCAAGGGTGACTTAACTGTTTGAAGCCAGGCTGCACAGCTGCACTGGCCGAGCCAGTTGTTCTAGGACCCAGGCAGTATGCTGTTGTTCATTTTTCAGCTGAAGCTGCATTTGTCTTGCCCTTTAATACCAGTTTTCTTCAATATGCAGCTTAGGTAAGAATTACAGGAGCATGTGTTTATACGTGTAGTTGGGAGTCAAAATGGATTAATTTCACTATTCATAGTGGCTGTTTACTGCGTGCCATAAAAAATGGTATTGTTTGCTGTGGTATTGAATCCTACATTTCTCAAAGCCAGCCCACGTTCAGTTAACTAATTCCTGTCATACTTTGCTCAGGAAGACATACTAACGTAATATGGATGCAAAAGAATAGACTTACCAGATGCAACACTGTAAATCTCTAGTAGAACTAGAAGACATAGAGATTTCCACATCTTGGCTCTAGAATTACGAATCGTAGTCTGTCATGATGCTGTGTAGTGTTGAAACTTTGCTGAGGGTTGTTAGGGCCTCATTCATGGAGTTGTGCAGTGTAAGTCGGAAGCTGGAGAGAACAGAGCTGTGCTACTCTTAATTGTAAAATACAATGAGCTTTCTCTATGCTGTGTTAAAATACTTGCTGGGAGCCAGATTTTGTAGTTTTTATGTATGTCTGTGGTGGGTAGCTTTTATATTTTAATGGTAACTGTGGTGAGAGAGAGAGGCAAGATCTGGTTATGGCATTAAAAAGATCTTTAATTTTGCTCTGGATGGCAACTTTTGCAAATGAGCTGTGAGAGCTGACATCTCTCTAAGTGGCTAGTTCAGTGAAGGGCTCACATATTGGGGGGGGGGGAACCACAAACTTGCAAGGTATGTGTGGAGACTTGAATGCTGCCGTTCTCCCTTGCTGAGAACAGAGATCTTCTGAGGCTGTAGGTTGGATCGCCAGAAATGAAGGAAAGGGATTGAACAATTTGGTGGGACTTGCGCTGAGGTTCTTGATGCTTGCGCTTTACAATTCCAGTTGCTGTTGCACTAAGTCTATTGGAAAGCTCCAGTGTATACTGCGGCAAAGACCTCTTTTGACTGTCTTTATTCTTGACCATGCAATAACAATATTCTCTTTTGCTTTCACTTGGTAGGAATAATGTTTCCAACATGTCTGTGCAGTCACTGCTTTGTGAAAGAATTGCTGTTGCCAAAGAATTGATCAAGAGAGCAGAAGCCCTTTCCAAGTCCCAGAAAAGGAGAATAGAAGGTGGGGCAAAACTATGTGGCAAACTGAAGGCTGAGCTGAACTTCTTACACAAGGTGGAGGCAGGGAAGGTGGCCATAAAAGAATCCCATCTGCAGAGTACAAACCTTACCCATCTCCAAGCCATTATTCAGTCAGCAGAGAACCTGGAGGATGTTGTCAGTGTCCTCCGAGTCTTTGCTTATGAGGACAGGTTTGGAGACAAACAGACGCTGGTGGTAGATGTAGTTGCAAACGGAGGTCACACGTGGGTGAAGGCCATCGGTCGGAAGGCTGAGGCCCTGCATAACATCTGGCTGGGGAGAGGCCAGTATGGTGACAAAAGCATCATTGAGCAGGCAGAGGACTTCCTGCAAGCAAGCCGTCAGCAGCCAGTGGAATACAGCAATCCCCACATAATTTTTGCATTCTACAACAGCGTGTCCAGTCCTATGGCAGAGAGACTCAAGGAGATGGGAATATCCGTGCGAGGAGACATTGTGGCTGTGAACTCGCTAGTGGAGCCATCTACAGAAAACCAGCACCTTAGTGCCAGTGAATCAGATGACGAAGGCCCTGAACTCCTGCAGGTGACCAGAGTAGACCGGGAGAATTTAGTGGCAAGGATTGCTTTTCCTACCCAGATCAAAGTAAATGTGTGCAATAGGGTTAACTTGGACATCACTACCTTAATAACCTATGTCTCTGCTCTGAGCTATGGTGGCTGCTACTTCATCTTCAAAGAAAAAGTGCTAACGGAGCAAGCAGCTCAAGAAAGGAGGGAGAGAGTCTTGCCTCAGCTGGAGAAGTTCATGGAGGGGAAAGAGCTCTTTGCCTGTGAATCTGCTATCAGAGATTTTCAGTCCATCTTGGAAACGCTGGGAGGACCTGGGGAGAAAGAGCGAGCTGCGTTGCTTGTTAAAAGAATTAGTGTGGTGCCAGATCAGCCGTCTGACCGTGCCTTAGGACTAGTGGCTAGTTCAAAAATCAACAGCCGTTCTCTAACCATTTTTGGGACAGGAGACACTTTAAAAGCCATTACCATGACCGCAAATAGTGGTTTTGTGAGGGCAGCGGCTAACCAAGGTGTCAAGTTCAGTGTTTTTGTCCATCAGCCGCGAGCATTGACAGAAAGCAAAGAATCTGTTGCCACACCTTTACCAAAGAGCTGCCCAACTGGTAATGGACTGTAAGTCATTAAATGAGTTAGTCTTTGAAATATTGCAGGTGCTGCAGTGGAGGCGTTTGGAGAAATAAGAGGTGTCATAATACATTTTTGGATGTGTATCAGTGAAAACAGTAACTGTAGCAGCGGAAGGGTTCCTTAAGGCATTTGCAATATCTTTACTCAGTTCTTGCTTTCTTTGGTCAGCTGACCATTAATTTATTCACTAAGGTAATAAGATTTCAGTAATAATTGTTAACTGGTGTACAGTATATTAATTGTATCCATCCCTATTAAAAAGTTCAGTTAAAGCACAGTTACCTTTGTGCCCATGTCATTTTTGTCCTTTTCAGAGAGATTAAATTCAGCATGTTAGATGGACTTCAGGCTTGACTTCTGGGGAACTTAAATCTTTCTTTCACCTATCCTGTTCAACTGAATTCTTTGTGGATTCAGTGGTACCTTGTGTAGAGACCTATGCCTTTTTGTGTGAATGCTGTTTCCTGCAGATGTGACTAGTAGCCATGAATAGAAACCAACTTAAGCCTTCCTCCTAACTTAAGCCTTCCTCCTTTTACTGGAAGGAACCCCTCTATGTATACCATGTTAGACTGAATTGGGCAACAGCTTTAAAATTCCCAGAAAAAAAAAATCAGTTGAAATTGGAGTTTATTGGAACTAGTATGTTGTGACTCTTGGGCCAAACTGAACAGCCAGTGGTAGCAGACCAAGGAGGCAAATCTGCTTCCCTTTTCTCTCAGCCTTTGCCCAAGTGCAAAGTCTTGCTGTGTGCAAAACCCAGCTTGAGGCTTCAGATTACAGAATCCTAAACTGAACCTGCACCCAGGTAGGTTTTGATACTAGCAAGCTGTCTGCTGAGTACTTGTGGTGAACTTGAATTTGGCTCTGTTTCTTGTGCATTACCTGAAACAAAGCCTCACCGAGTTCCTTTAGTGTTGGTGTGGTGGAGAAGTAGGTTTGTGGGGTTTGTTGTTAAATGCTATTTTGCCCTATAGTAGAGAGAAGCTTTTTCACTGGTGTTGTAATTGCTGGTCTTACTCAAAGGGTAGAATAAAAAACAATTTTTTTTAAAATTTTTCTTTTTTCCCCCAGGAGAGAGTTGCTGGTTTAGAAGTTTTTCTAATGTTTTTCTGTATGCTGTAATGACAGCGCTTGCTGTTTGGTATTAATTTGCACCAGGTTCCCAGTGGAAAATTTTGAGATGTCAGAGTGAACCTCTTGGCCCTGAGCTATACATTTTATCAAGTCGGTGAAAGAGATACCCACAGAGTATTTTATCAGTTGTTGTTCAACAAGATAGCATTATTATGCAGTTTATATGTAGTTCAGACAAAGAACATTCCCTTGCTTCTTGCCTACTCCACTCTAAATTTCTTCCTACGGTACAAAGCAGCTGCAATGCTGCCCTTAGCCATAGTCTCTACCTGTTTCTTTCTGTCTGTGGTACTCTGGTATACTCCAGCGCTGGTGTAAAGATACTGGCATGCCAGCAAAACTACTCTGCATGTCTCCTCCAGCTGAGTAAGCTTAACTCTGAGGAGCAAAAGTGTACTTATTGTCAGTATGACTCTTGCTCTGCTCTGTTCTTGGTATGCCTGTAGAGTAACCTTTTAGGAGTTGTGTATCTTTACCTGTAACTTTTAAGAATGCAGAGGGCAGTCTACTCTCCACCTGCCCCTCGTTTCTGCTGGTCACTGAGGTAGTTCATGGGGTTTAGTTAAGATAGGTGGAACTGGATTTTGGGTTTCGCTGCTTCAGCATCCAGTCTTCTACCTGCCAGTTTCACAGGTCTCCCTTTGTGAGTTGTTCTAACAAAACATCTAGCTTGTTCCTACAGCCTAACAAGGTGTAAGGAAACCTCGTGGCAGGATACATCCCCCACTGTAGCCATTATTTTCCCTGAAAGTTCTTCTGAAGGGAAAGGAGGACCAATGCAATGAAATTGTATAAATAATATGTTGGCTGTGCTGCAGAAATGCCAGTCTGCCTTAGTAGTTAACAGTCCCAGCTTCACCATACAGGAGCTTAGGGAGATAGTGGTTTATTGTGGTATGGTGGATTGACCAGAGCACAATCATGGGTGTTTGTGAAATGTTACAGTGCTATAAACAGCTGGGAGGAAACATGCCTTTCATTTCTGCCCCAAGAGCTCTTACTCTGGACACCTGTGTGATGTCTTTCCTCTGCCGTAGGCGTGGGAGCAGAGGTGAGAGAGGCCATCTGTGGAGAATAAGAATGAACTGTGTGTCTCAAAACTCTATTTCTGTTTGGTATCAGAAGTCCTGAAAGAAGGTACAAGAAAACTCCTAGTGAATAATTTACGAACAAATAACCTGGGAGAGAGGCGTTCTTTTTGTTTGCAACTCAGCTTTAAAAGCTGAGATTCCAACAGACAGCTTACTATTTATTACTGATTAATCTGTTTTACAAAGTTACAGGATTTATTTAAAACTAAGTGCATGGTAACTGCACTTACGCATGGTAATTTTTAGGGCCTTTTGAGAACTAATCCTTTGTATTTAAGTTACTTTTAATTTGCTTGCAGCCTTTCTACCCTGATGAAGGTTTTGAATGAGTAAATGGGAGACCTGCTTCATTCCACTTGTTGTGAGTCTAAGAAGTGGGTTTCCATCATTTTCCTTGCTCTATCCCATTTAGTACTCTTGAATATCCTCTAAATATCCTCTAAAGAGGTTTTTCCAAACCACAGTAGGGATGGCAGTGACCTGCATTCTTACACGGTAGGTGACTCAGAGAAGGTAGTGAAAAGCAAGTAACCTCTGTATTGCCTAGATTAGAAGTGGATGAGCTCTGTTTGCTGTATTTCTTCACTCCTGCTGCCGCAGCGCTAGGTGACTTGTTCATAGAAAACTCTCACTACAGAACACTAAATGCAACTCCGTTTAAAAGCCTCTGTATCTGGAGCCATCGTGTGGTGATATTCTTCATTACCAGTCATATTTGCCCAACACAGTAGTTATTGAATCCATTTTCTTTCTCTTACCAATTTTTAACAAACATATGAGCAATATTTTAGGAATACAAAACTCCAGAAATTGTCTGCATGCCACAGTGTGACTTGAGGTGGGTTTATTGGTTTTTTTGTGTCTCCTTGTTGCATGGTGCAGTAAAAAGCTCAGAATGTGGGTGTTCTGGGGTTTTTTTTGGTGTTTTGAAGGTTTTTAAAGCTATTCTTGCCTTCAGTGGTTTTTTTTGGCTTATTGGTCAAACAGAAGTGCAATGCTGGCAGACTGTAAGAATTGCTTTATAAGATGAAACCTGAAACTGAATGCTGGCTTGGAACCAAAATGTGTTTTGATTGTAATATTTTGTGGCTTTTGTATTGCCTTCCAAGATATTGGTGATCTACATATATAAAGCAGTGTTCTGGTTTAGTGTGTTTAGATAGCTTCTACTTAATTTTACAAATGGGGGATTAGATGTTGGACTTCCCTTATTTATGACTTTACAAATGAGTAGTTAGAAGATACCAAATTATGTTTGAAATTAAGTTGAAAAAAATGGAAATCCAAGACTTCTTATCCTTTCTTCCAATATCACACTGCTTTGTCTACACTGCACCAGGCACTTGAGGATATGGAGAGATCTCACTTGCTGCAATGGATTGTGTTTGCTTGTTTTTTTCACTAAGTGTTTCAGCATTAAGTTCCTTGGCAAAGATGGATTCCTAAACTGTTTTGGAGAACCTTGTTCTTCTGGCACTTTTAATTTATTTTATGTTATTTCTGTATGGCTCCATAGTCTCTGAGGAGAGCCAGCATCTCTGTTCTGTGAAGCAATCAGTCTGTTCTCTGTGCTCCAACAGGGCACAAACGAATACCAAACAAGGAATGCTGTGATTGATGCTAGGCAGTACAAAGCACTTGGATATTATATGAGAAATAAGTAGGTAAGTTATATTGTTAATACATTCATGTTTCTGATTTGTCTTCTACAGTTTTGTCAAAAGCAAACTTATTTTTGGACACAGCTGTGTATGTTCTTTACTTGCAGTTGTTCTGGCTGGCAAAAATTTTCAGGTGAATGACTTGTTTGTCATTGTACCTGCAAGCCATGAAAACACTCAGGTAGTTTTGCATGTTACAGCCACAGCTGTGTAAAAGTGTTATTCTTTGGTAGGTTAAATGGGCTAAATAGTAGTTTGTGTTTCAAACTGTCCCCACTCCTCTGATAATGCCTTCAGCAGACTTAAAGCAGTCTGCTGAAGTCTTCTGGAGCCTGTCTGAAAATAGATTCACAACCCTGTTCCTAGTTTCTGAAAACTGAACATAGGCTTGGTTGCAACAGTAATAAAACAAGAGAACACAAGCATCAGTTGTTTGAAGTAAGTTTGCGAAGAGACCTAGAAAAAAATACCCTAAAATCTTTTTTGTTAAAGTGGAGCAAGGGAAGTATTTACGGTAATGACAAAGCATGTAGTTGCAATGACATTCTTTATTCAGGTTATTAGGCAAGCAAAACAGCAGACGTCACCTATTATCTAATTAACCTGGTAAAGCAAGAGAGAATTAGATGGGACTCTTGAACTGAAGGCTATGGTTACAGTTTTCCTGCAAGCTGTAGCTTTAGGAACTGCTCCGCCATCCAGCTTGCTGCAGGCATTGTGTGTGTGTTCTTCTGTGGTGAAATCAATTCTGTAGGTATGTGTGGCTGTTGCTTTTTCATCAAGATTTAATGTTGCAGTTTATTCTAGAGTAAAAACAAAGAGATGAGTATAGAACTACTACACTGAGTGACAGAACTGCTTGTAATTGCAACTTTGGGGCTTTGCAAATCTTTTCCTGTGAACACTATGGAGATTAAGGTTGTTCCTACATAAACTATTGTAAAGAACAAGCAAACCAAAAAGAGAACCCTCCCCAAGCCTTCATTGTTCAGAAGATCCTTCTGGCCATTGAAAAGATCCTCGCTTATAATGTCTTATGTAAGACATTGCTCTCTTAAAAAAAACAACAAACAAACAAAAAAACCAACCCAAAAAACCCCACACAAACAGAAAAAAACAACCCAAACGAAAAAAACCACAACCAAAAAACAAACAAAACAAACAAAAACCAACCCACAAAAAACCCCCACACCAAAACCACCTCCTCAACCAAAACAACAAAACCAACAAAAAAAACCCAAACAAAAGAAAACTAGAAGAATTAACAACATCTTATAATGATATTGTGTCCCTTTATTCGTTAATGGGGCTGAGTGCATGATAGGGCAGCTCGCTGTGGTAATGAGAAACATGGAGATACAGAGTGCAGAAGTTTACACTGCAGTGTAGGTACCAAAATCCAAGGGCTAGAGGAGTGAGTAGCATGAGTGCTTGATAGTATTTTTTTGCTGAGGTTCATCACATCCATTTACTGAAGCATTTGAGGTCTCAACACTGCCCTGGTGGTAACAGTAGTGAAGTTGATAGTTTACAGCAAGCTCAGGCAATTCTACCGTAGCACTTCCTAGTTACGTTGGTGGTGATAGTGCTGACTAATATCAGGGGTTGCTCTATTTTCTGAAACCACACTGGACATGATAGTATAATTTCCAGTTTTCCTAGCACAGACATAGTCCTACATGTTATTGAAATAAGTGGGAGAAACAAAGCACAAATGTTTCAAAGGAAATGTTTTCAAGGGAAAACACTCTCAGAAAATGAGGCAGCTGATGTGAACAAGTGTAAAGGAATATGGAAGGTTAAGTCAGTGTCAGATTGTCTTGCTAGCCAGACTAGAAGCATGGCAGGAATCGGTGAGGATGGGGGAAAAGTAGTTCTTTGGTGTATCTCTTTCCATGCACTGGGCCCTGCTGTGAGCTCTGGAGAAGCTGCTGATAGCTCTAAGGGACAAAGTCTTCAAGTGTAATACTGTTTAAGATGAGATCTCTGGGTGGTGCATCGCAACCTTGCAGGTGAGAGCTCCATATGAATGCATGATACAACAGACTCTATGCTGGTTTGCAGGCCCTGAATTTCTGACTCCTCTTCAGGTTTTTCTTCTGTAGGGGATAATTTGGCCTATCTTTACAGAGATGAGGTTCACCAGAGTGAAATATCACTCAGGCAGACCAACAATGAAACTCCACCATATAAATCTGGTTTGGGTTTTTGTGGTTTTTTTCCACGTTAAGAATGCACATTATAAGCCAGCATTAACTAAATCCACGAGAGAAACCTCTTTGAAGGAGAGGGGAGTTGCAACCTCCTTACTTCACATACATCTGTAAAATGCACTCATCCATAATAACACAATTCATCTTAAGGAGTATATTTATTTGTTATTTATGTTTTTGGAAGGACGAGAGGAGCAGAAGGTGGCTAGATCTCTGGCATGCCAGATACCCTGCCAGAAATAGACTACGAGGAAGAGCCGTATTTTTTATGTCTTGCCCCATTAGTGCAGGAAAGGTAGGACCACTGGAGTAACAAAACTGAGATAACAGTAACATGGACAATCAAAGACAAAATGGGTCTTACCAGATATTTCAGTGGTTGACTCCTGCGTTGTTTCTTTGCTTGGCTCCACACTCGGCTTAGGGGTGGATTCAGCACTTGACTCTCCGCTCAGCTCCCAAGTGGCCTGTTCGCCTACTTGCACTCCAGTGTTCCCAACTTGCTCTGTGCCTTCCTCCCTGTATGGGTCTCTGCTGTAGTCCAGGTGGAGCTCTGTGCTTGGCTGCATGCTGGGATCTTTGCTTTGCTCAACACTCATTGCCTCAAGCACAGGGGTACCTACGAACAGAATGAAAGGATTTTACATGGATGAGGAGGATGGTTTGAAAAGCCAAGTTACTTCTAGAGGTATCTAAACATGTACATAGTTGCTTTATATGGGTCAGAGAGCTCAAGTAGGAGTTTGAGGAGGGGAAAAAATGTAGGAATAAATACACTTGGGAACATGAATCTTACTTCAAATTGACAAAGATTGATATGTCAATGTTTTTGACTTACCTTGTGCCTTTAGCAGATTGACCAGAATCAGAGCCAGCAGTGCTGAAAGAATTGTCATCTTTTTCAGCATGGTGACCCAAATACCACGTTAAGCATGAGTGTTTGGACTGAAACTTGAAGTACGTAGCAGACAGAAAGCCCTGGGTATTTAAAGGCAAGCTCATACCTCTGGGTGCTTTGGCATCTGCCTGAAAATAACAGGTTGCAAAAACAATATCCAAATTACATTCTCAAAGTGAATTTAGGACCTGTCAGGGACTGTAATCAGTCAGTTCCTGCCCCTTGCTACAGGGTGAGATAGCCTTTGCTGCAAGCAGTAAAGGACATTGGGGGCAGAGAGGTGGGGCAGCGGTGACCCCCAGCCTGCAGTAGCATCGAAAGTGGTGTCATTGCATGCCTCTGGCAATGCTGGTTTCTCAAGGCAATTGATCCTGCTGATTTTGAATAAGGATCTTCAAAAATCCTTTGATATGACACTTGACAAATTGAATGTGCCTCACAGTAACAGGTGAAAGGTGAGGTGTGACTAAAAAATATGCAGCTGGCTTCTGTGTTGTAAGGAAATAACAACAATCTGAAAGAACTGTTTTGGTCAAGGCTGGATGAGCATTTCCTTGGGAAGCCTTCCTTTTTCATTGTTGAAAACTTGTGTGTTTGTGCATGCGTATACCTAGCCTGTGGTATCTCAGGCAGCATCTCAGCCCCGAAGTGATGCATTTGAAAGGTTTGGATAGAAATGGACAAATCTCCAGAGAGGGGCAAGCTCCTTTGTGTGGTTTAATCAGCAACAATCATCAGTTGTTGTTCCAAGGGCCATTTCAGGTGCAGAAAAGATGCTCTGTTTGTGTGGATGTAGTTCCCCATAACCTTTCCCATCACCACTCACCAGTAACCAGGGAAGTGGGTCATGGCAAGACATGTGGAAGTTGTGGCAAATGTAACTAGGTTAGTTATGTTTTGGGGTCTGCGGGGGGAGCAGCGGACCTCAGGTCTGTGTGTCCAACTCTCTGTGATGCAGATAGAGAGCTGTGGGCCTGGTGCTGTATAATCCATTCATATGAGCAAGTGGTGTAATTGCTATAACTAGCAAATCTGCAATAATTAGCAGAATTAGGTTAATGTCAAATCAATGTAAAGGAATTCAGAACCTGGGTCTCTAAAGTTCCCCCCCTCTCCCCCCTCCCGTTTCCCTGATTTCACTTGTTTAATATTGCATCAACTTAGTTTTTCAGCACAGTGTTTCTTTCAAGTTGCTTCTACCTCTAGGGTTTGCCTGAGGCATTATTCTTCTAATCAAGCTTTTTATGGTGCAACAGAAGGATTTAAATTTTTTTCTTGAAGTGAAAAAGAAAAGCTGATGCCCATGAACACCTACAGATACATGGCTACTGCAGCAGATTTCTCCCGTGTTACTAGTTTCAACTGAAGTTTGATGTGTAACATCTTTTTTTAAATGTGAATGAAAGAATTTCTCGCTGACTCACCTATAAGAGGTAACAACATGATGCACAGGTCAGAAATCTGCAGATAACTATCTGCAATGAGCAAGATTCCTCAGTATAGACTAAGAACTCTTGTTTTTCATTCTTGAAAATGTTTTTCTAACACACAGTTGTTTTCATGAGGTGGTGAACCTGCTGTTTGTGAAGGAAGAGCAAACAAACATGCTGCAGATTCTGTTACTCCTACTGAGTTACTACTGTGCAAGGAAAGAGGAATTTTCATGTTACTCTCCCAGTGGATCTCAAATTTGTTTCAAAAGTATTTATCTTCCTTCTTCATGAGGCTCATTGAGCAGAGTTGCCCATCTTGCTTTTCCCAGATCTCTTCTGCATGTTTCATTGTTACTGTTTCTAACAAATTGGAAGCAGTGAATTTAAGCATTTTAAGGCAAGATTGCAGGTTAGTTGTTTGTCTGGAGACAGTGTTAGATTCACTGGTATTTTACTGCTGCCAGTCATACTCTTAGGAGTTGTTAAGGAGAAATCTCAAAAAGTAGTAAGCAAGGGATAAACTTTGAGTAGGAGTTCTTGCTGTTTGGGGTTTTGTTTGGGTTTTGTTTTGTTTTGTTTTTAATTGGTACAGAGCCTGTCACTATTCAACATCTTCAGTGACCTGAAAGTAAATACAGTTAACATTGCTGAAAGAATCAACAAATGAGATGAGATTCCTGAAAAATAAATAATGGTGAGGACAGAGGTGTGTTACAGGTTTACTGCACTTAGCTACACTTTTTTCAATAGGCCATGGACAACAAGGCAATTTATGTGTACAGGATAAAGGAATAAAAGCCATACTTAAGCAATGGAGGCTGTATCCTGGAAAACGGTCTTTCTCCAACTGTTTCTTTCCCCAAATTCCTGAACGTGGCCCTCAGTCCAAATATTAACATCCATTATAGAACATAACCAAGTTAGAGAGGGTGAAGAAATAAACCATAAATGTTTGTTGCTGGAAAAAATCCCTCCCTATGAAGGGAGGAATCCTTTCAGGTGCTCAATCTGTTAATTTTATGAAAAAGAAGGATACAGGAGTGACTTACGGTTTGTAGTTTGGGGGGAGGGGTGTGTGTGTGTGTAATGCTAGCTCCTAAAGCAGTCATTAATGGCATGAACAGAGGCTTAACCAGAGACTGTGGCTTGATGTCAAAAAAAAATTAACAGTTTAGGAACTTATCACTGGACTTACTATGAGGAGACCGAGTGGTATATAAAAACCTGACGGATTAAAAAAACCCACCCTAGGTATGATTATCCAGTGGTTCCTCTTAGCCTTGTGATCTCTTGAGTCTCCATTGTCCAGATTACGTATTGATATTGGACTCCTAGGGAGAAGCAAATATGACTTTAATACTATGGAGATGGGTCACCACCTTCCTCTGTGGGGCGGTGGAAAATGTTTGGTCTCACTGTTAAAATGCAGAAGGTTACAGAATACCAGGCACAGTTGTACAACTCATACAACTATGTTCGGCTCACTCACGTGCAGAAGATGGAAAGCTGTGCAAGTATCCACAGAGCATCTGTAGTCAGGAGAACAAAAGTGAACTCTGCCTTAGCTGAATTAGAGTTTTGAAGCATATCTGATAGAAACCTGATAGTGACCGAAACTGTTTGCTAATCCCTGTACTAGGATAGGATGTGATGATACTGTGTTACACCATCTCTGTGGAGGGACAACTTCGCACGTTCTCTGCACCCATTCAGTCGGGGTGCCTTGACTGAGGCTGAGACTGGCACCTGGAACCCCAGTAGGTGTGAGACAAGCAATTCTTCTTTCTTACACTTCTGTGCCTGTGCAGTGGCTGGAGGTGAAAACTTATTTTGCATTTTATCAATCCAGTGCAAGTATTCCAAAGATGTGCTGTGCAGGCAAGCACAGTGCTAAGAGATTTTGACAGCAAGTAATGGTAACTGAAGCAGGTTGTGATATGTACCCTCCCTTCCCCCTCACCTCCAAATTGGGAAATGTAGTGCATGGTATTTATTAAAAGGCTTTTCATGTCCTGAGAATATTGTGAATAAATGATACTATTTAACTTAATAAATTAAAAATAATTTTTTAATATGTATTTCTTTTCTTCCCCAGCTGATGTTTTTTATATTTCTTTTACCTAAAAGCAAGCCAGGGTCATGAAATGAAGCTCAGTGGAGCTAGGATCAAAGCAAGGGACATTGTTTGTCATATGGTGGAGGAACTAGTCAGAAGTTTACACAGGCTGAAGAGAAGACTGCATATAAAAGTAAAACTGAGGGTACCTAAATACATGGAAGAAACATCCAGCCCAGGAGGTCCTCAGATGAAAAATAGGATCATAGGATAATTCAGCTTGGAAGGAATCTCGGGAGGTCTCTAGTCCAATATCCTGCTGAAAGCAGGGACATGTAGCTCATACCAGTTTACTCAGAGCTTTAGTCAGTCTGGTTTTGAAAGTTTCCAGGGACAGAGCCTGCACAACCTCTCTGGGCAACCTGCTCCAATGCTTGACAGTCCTCATGGTGAAAAAGTGTTTCCTTATATTCAGTCTGAACTTCCCTTGTTTCAAGTTATGCGTGTTGTCTCTCGTCCTCCCATTGGGTATCACTGTCAAGCCTGGCTTTTGGTGACATTCATAAATAGCTGGAAAGTGAGAGAGTATTAGTTGGAGGCTGATGTTACATGTGCTTATGTGTATATAATATAAAGACGACTTCGAGATTCTTACTTTTCTCTCAGCATCAGCTTATGGCCACCCTTGCAAACAGGGCACTAGGCTGGGTGGATCCTTGGACTGGGTTATGTTAAACTTATTGACTAGCATCCTTTGTTGGACCACTGTAGGAGGGAAAGATGTTGATCCTAATCTGGGTATCTGAAACAGCTTCAGAATGCTTAAAACAAAATGTAGCTGGTTATTTTCATTGCTGTTTGAACAATAAGCAAATTTTTATACTGTTGTGTTTTGTTGTGATTTTTTTCTTTAAGGTGTGGCAGAATAGTTTTTAGTTTTGCCATCTTACCAAAGGAGGTAATTTGGGAAATTGTTTAATTTACAGAAGTAGACTCAGTGCTAAAGACTCGTGAGTTTAGATTGCACAACATGAGACAGAAACTACTGTTTTAAAAACCAGCTGTTTTTTTGTTAGCAGCAAGGACCAGATTTTCTGCAAAGATGAAGGATGCTAAGACTATTTCATTCTTTTCTTGTGAGCTGAGGGTTGTAAGTGCTCTAGGGCATCTTGTGTCAGATATAACTATTTATGTTTTGGGAAAAGGGTCTGTGGTAGTGTCTCTTCAGGTACTTTATTTGTATTTTGCAAAGAGTTGTCATCTTTTTCATGGAGATTAGCTTGGGAGAAAAGGAAAGTCAAAGATTCTGTTTCTTCAGACTCAAATTCCACAAGAAGAAGAAGAGTTTTGTGGACTGTACTTAGTGCTTAACGTTCCAGCAAGCTTCATGGAGCTAATTTTTTGTTTTGGTTTGTCAATAAGGCAAATCTTGGCCTTTTCTGGAGAATCTGGGAAAAAAATTGAAGTCAGGATCTTTTGTGTATGGATAAGGATAGGCTGAGTTACATATCAGAAGCTCTAAATATAAATGTTTGAAATAATGTTTTGTGATTCAGGCCACACTTTCAGCACTACTTGGGACTCAGCCACTTTTTTCCCAGAAATCCAATGTAATTTATAAAGGTGAGTAAGTTTTTATCACTTCACAGCTGGGGATACTGAGGCACAGACAAGACTACAAGACTGAATGAATGATAACCTGCTGCCTCTTAGGGATGTCTCAAAATACAGTATTTATCTCAAGTTTTTCCAGAGATGGGGGGGGAAGCCATGAACAGGAGGTGAAGGAGGTCATGAGAGAAAGATGTTATGGAAAGTTAAGATACCTGGGGTAGGTCAGAAGGAATTGGTGTTTTGAGAGTGTGCTCTTTGTAGCCCATGTCTACAGTTCAGTGTAGAATAACTCAGGAATGGTAAAGTTGAAACAGGTCCTGCTGTCCTCACTTGAGTCCTGTGCAAAGTTGAGGTCTACTTTTATCACAGGGAGGGTAAAGAAGCCATGTAGTAAGCTGCTATTGGACAATTTGCCTACAGAGGGCTCTTCTTTCTAGCTGTTATTAATGAGGTGTTTGGGAAGACCTTTCTTTCTGATCGTTGTAGGCGTTATTTGGGTTGTCTCATTCTCTCCAATAGCATTAAGTGCTTTTGGAATCCTGTTACATCCTTGGCCTTATTAAAATCTGATGACAGTGATTTCCATGAGCTAATGATGGAAAAATGAAGGAAAAGTTTGAGAAATTAACCCATGATGCATGGTCAGTAGCAAGGTGGAGAGTTGATCTTTGCAGAAAAGCTGTCAGAAATCACCTGTTTTATGTGTCTTAATTTCTAAAGACATTTCAGAGCTGGCTTTGATGTTTGGCTCACTAAATCAACCCAGAGGTCCACTGTGTAAGAATATCCAACTGCTCAAGTAAGGCACCTTTAAGCCACTTCAGTGTGTAGAAGAGAATGATCTGGTTCTGTTTTACTTAAATGGTCATCTCCTAGCAGTGGTTCATGCAACATCCAGAGAGAATTGTGTGCCATTTAACAACCAGGTACTGTAACCTTTCGTCATTAGGTAATGTAACCTGTAATGTTATTAGATAGATGAATGTAATGAAAATACTGTAGATAAGAGGCAGCTCCTCTAATGCTCTAAGGACAGAGAAGATGGTTTATACTTTGTTTTTTTCTGTTCAGTCTTTCAGATTATAAGAACATGGAGAGCTGGGAGCAGTATGAAGCTGTGTAGCCCTTGATTCTTCTGTAGAAAGCTTCCACGTTGATTAAGCACTTCACCTTGACTTCCTGTTAATTTTACAAACTGAAGGAGAGAAGAAAAGTAAAAGACTGAGCATGTGATTCTTTACTTTTTCTGCCCTTTATTGAGGGGTACTCTAATTTTGGCTGTGTAAATTTGGATGTAAATTTGAATGCTTACATCTGAACTGATATAAAAGCCTTTACAGAAGCTCCTATTTAATTTTGAGAGGTATAATTTGATACAATTTAAATCGGATTGGGTTGCGACTTCCATGGATTTAACCTGGGTAAAATAATAAGAGATCATTCAACCAGCTTAACTAACAAAACGGAGATGCTGCCCAAAAAGACAGTCTTGATTCCCTCTCCCCTTCTACTCTGTGCCCCTGTGCTTTCTTTTCTGTTACCAGTGATGCTTAACTGCCTCCTGGGGAGCAGATTCAACTTGCTGATATGGCAGAAAACTTTCTTTTCCTGCTAGACTGAATAGTTAGAACACCTCAGCAGAGGTCAGATGAGCACTGGAACTAATGTAGGAAAACAGTGGGAGCACATGGCTGAGAACAGAGTCGTGTCACTGGCAGTGAGCTGCTTGGTCACCTTAGTTGATCTCACCTGGTTGCTTCATAACTCACTGGAAAGACATAAGTTGAAGTGGTGGGTTGTAGTTACTCTTTTCCCTGTCTGTATAAGGACAAATTGGCACTAATTAGTCCAAATGGAGCTGATGATGGCAGTTTTCAGCCAGACACAATAATGCTGTCTCAGAAGAGCCCCCATGCACGTTGTGGCACTAGTGGTCTTGGCAGCACCAGACAGAGCTGTGGATTGCAGGGTTACAGTTCAAAAGCACAGTTGGGGCTTCCCCCTAAGCCTCATTGTTGTAGTGGAAACTCTCATGCCACCCCAGCCTTGTCCATAGTTACTGACAGTGCCAGGGACTGGCATTTGATAGCAGTCAGGAAAGTATGAGCCAGCAAAGCAGATGTGCAGTTTGCAGTGGTATTCTGCTGGGGAAAGACAGACAAATGGGATTAGCTGATGCATTGATTTGGTAGTGTGTTTAGTAGGAGATGCAGGCTTCGGTATTCTTCCTGCTTTTATCAACACGATAATTTCCATGCTCTACTTTATATTCTTGTTCCACATCCTTTCATGTCCCAACAGCATCGTGTCCTTTTGGCCTTTCCTTTCTGTGTCCGTTTCTCTTGTCACTGTTTTCTAAATGCATATTTATCACTGTTTCATAAGACAGCTTTAGTCTCCCTTCCACAAAGAGACATCTGAAAGAGGTCAGGAGGGAAGAAGCTCACCTGAACTTTGCCAGGATGGAGTGGACAAGAAGTATTTTCTTATCTGTAGAACTTCAGGCTCTCAGCTTTCTGCCAGAGGGCAAAAATGGTTGCTCGGATATAGTGTGACCCTGCAAAAATGCTTGCTCAGATATAATGTGACCCTACTCAACCGTTGAGATCTTTGGCTTAGCAAGCAGCATATTTGACCCCGTAATGTCACGGCTTCCCGCTGCCTTTGGGAGCTTTTCTGAAATTGAGTGCTTTGTGTAGGGAAGGATCTATGGAAAACCAAGTGCCATAGTGGCAGAGATGCCAGAGCTTGCCTACTCTGTAAAGGGTGTTCACTGTAGTATCCTAATTCCAGCAGGTTCTGAGAAAATGGGAGAGTGCTTAGCAAAGGCACCTCAGCTCTTCTGCAGGAGCCATGGAGAACACATCTCAGTCAAATGTGGAAGATGCAATGCAAAATTATTTTATTTTCTTCTGTCACTTTTTCAAAATGTTTCAAGTTCTGTAGCTCTCTTAATTTTTAAAGTTTTGTATGACACACCAAGTGCTGGCAATATTAATACAACACCACAACGTTGCCTGCAAGAATATCACTTCTGCTCATGAGAGGAACAAACAGAAACGTTGATCACAAATACACTGTATGCTTTAAAAATGATTTGTGAGTAGCATAATAAAGTCATAGATTTCATGTACAAGAGGATGTTTCTTGTACCAGGGAAGCATGCTCTATTATGAATTGTTTTCCCTTTTTTAGGAATCGGTATTACTAAAGCTAGTGGAAGCTGTGAGGAGTGCCAGAGCTCCTATTTTCTGCCTTTTCTAATCTTATGTGAGCAAAGAAGTCATCTTGCCCCCCTTCTAGAATGTTCCTCTTGAGGTAAATATCACACCGGTGATTTGGGTTCATCCAGCATTTTGGTTCTCCATTAATACCTTCTTGGTATGTGCCTTTGCTCCAACTTCATAACTTCATTGTTGGTATCACTCTTGACAAATTTTCCATATCAACAGCCCCTGAGCACAGCAGCTGTTGGATCAAGCAAGAGTTTGCTTTTAGCATCTTGATTAGTCTCTTAGATGTGGGCTTGGATATCCATGGATCCTGCTCAGCTTGCAGTTATGGTAAGCACTCTTTATCTTTTTGAATGCAGGACTGGATGGGTATGAAGGATGATTAACCAGCCAAAGGGATAGCTTGCACATATTCAACGTGTTTTGTGAAAGCTTATTGATCTATATTGGGCCCATTGGAAGAATAGGGATACTTTAAACCTTTGCCAATATCAGCACATGAGTGAGAGACCTTCTCATCAGGGTGTTCTTGTAACATGCAGGTCATCCATCTTCAAATCAGTGCCCTGGTCTGTACTATAGTTCAAGAAAGATTTTTATTTTTATTTTTAATTTGGGGAGAGGAGGGATGTTTCAGTAAAGAAGTCAATGATCATCTCTTTTGGGATATTTACCAAAAAGGACATGCTAAGGCAATAATAGATCCTGTAGAGTGTTGAGATCTATCTCTTTCACTCTGGCTTTGGTCTGGATAGTCATAAGGTTTTCAATGGGATTGCTGTTGCTTGTTCCTGCCTTAAGTGTAGGTATGGGTTCTGTCAGTCTTGATTCTTTAAGTGCTTCTATTACTATTTGCCTACCATCAGTAGAGAGGTGGGTTGTAGAACTCAGAAATTTCACTCCCCCTTATCTGACTTCCCTTTGGAATTAAGAAATTTTAAAATTTTTTGTGGAGCCAGCTGAGTTTTTTGGGTAGAATACTTTCCTACTGGAAAATACTAATTTGCCAGCACTGAAACATTCAGTGTGTCTGTGTTACTGTGTCAAAATGTTTGATGGAAAACGGGAAGAGAGGCTGGGCAGCCTGCATGGTTTCCTGCCAGCCTGCATCCCGTTGGCTCCCTGGAAGAGCCTTTCTCCCTAAGCACTTGGATAACCCGCTGCTGACGTACAGCCTCCCTTGACCAGCTCCCTCAGTTCCTGATTGTCCTAGTAAGCATGGGGCTGAAGAGTCCGTCTTGTGAGAAGGGACTAGAAGAGTTTGGCTTGTTCAGCCTAACAAATGCAAGGCAGGAGCTGACCTGTTTTGCCACTCTCAAAAAAGTCAGGAGGGTAAGTGCTGCAGTTGAAGAGCTGTTTTAGATGTTGGCACAGGGACAAAAAGCTTTATGTACATTTAGACCGGAAAAGGGAAAAGGAGGACAATTTTGCAAGAGCATTCGGAGGCGAATAGTGAACCAAAAGAACAAATGTTTTTAAGGTGAGACATGATAGGTGTGTGAAAGGGATTATGTGATCTGATGGGGATAACTGGGGGCTGGGTGCAGTGACCCAAAATACCTCTTCCAATCCCCACCCCCCCAAGACAGAGCAAGCTGGGCAAAAATTAATATTTCAGACTTTCTTCCTCTTGTAATTTTTACTACATACATCCTGTCTTCCGATGATTTCCCTTTCTCCTCGTTCTGCCCACAGAGGAAGAGAAATGGAGTTTTCACAGAGGCAGGATTACATTTTATAGCCTGATCTAAGCTCCAGTGATATTGAGAAGGGTCTGTCTCTCTCTAGGCCCTTCTTGTTCTCCACTGTTTGGTTACATCCAGTTTCCCTACTTAACAGCGTGAAGCCAGGAATGGAAATACTGGGCACATTTGCACTGCGGTGCAGCCTCTAGGTCGTTTATACTCCTAGGTAATGTATAGTCCTCCACACCCCAACTTTCTTTAGGTTCTTAGAATTTTATATCAAAGCTTCTATTATACCTGTATTTTAGTCTGTGGTTATGCAATTACTTTTTAAATCCAACATAATGCTGCGAATAGCTCTCCAGCACATCAGTATGCCTGACGATTTGTTCCTACCTTCTAACTTTTGCCTCTGTGACATTTGTCTGGCTAGACAGGGGGACTATTTTGCTGAAAAAGGTCTCAAAACAAAAAAGTTGATTTCTGCTGGATTTGTTTCCCATCCTGGCTCATTGTGCAGCTGTGTGAATGCCCAAAGGGAAAGGGTAGTAATGACCGTAAGAAGGCAGAGATGTGGAGGATGGACTACACCATTCAGCAGCGACCTGGGTTTATCTGTGACCTTAAAAGCAACTGAGTTGCAATGAAAATCGAGGCACACAAAGCAGAATGGATGCCAGAAATGGAGGCAGGGCTTGCCCTTCCCTTGTCAACAAAGGAGCTATTTGTAACAAACACAAGGTGCTGACTCCCACCAGGGAGACAGGAAATTCTGGTCCTGTGCAGTGTGCCTGCTACTTAGTAGGTAAAGCTGTTGTGATTTGTGGCTAACCAGAAAGGCACTGTTAGTACAGCAGTTGGGATTTCTGTTGAGAAAAAGCATTAAGGGACTATATTAAAGAAGAAATAATTCTTTGACTTGAAAGTAGGTGTCAGATGACTGGCTAGGAGAACTGTGGTAATCTGCTTTTCTTGGGACTGGAAACTGAGTCCCTGTAATGCAGTGTTTGTCTCTTGCAGGTACAAGTACTTTATAAGAAAATCCTGATGGATGGTGCTGTTTGTGTGGTACTGAAAGAGTTAAGAGGAAACTCTTCATCTCTGCTTAGCCTAGCAGCATCCAGTTCAAAAGATAAAAGCACCCCTCAGCATGAACAGGCTGCAAAATGTATTTGAAAATAAATTCTTTAATGCCAATTGTCGTTACGAATTTATTTTCAAATATGTTTTGCAGTTTGCTCATGCTGAGAGGTCCTTTTATCTTTGTAACTTCCAGACTGTGGGGCTGAACAAAGTAGGTAGCTTTCCTTTTAAATAAAGTGGAAAATATTGGAGCTAGATTATATCTGTCACAGATTATAATACTTATATGTATTTCTCATCAAACCCAAATTCCCCAGGGACTCTCAGATTCGCATGATGTCTCAGAGTCCTGGATTTTGCGTCTGGGTATGTGATTGCTTTAATGGAAGACTGT
Source organism: Astur gentilis (assembly GCF_929443795.1). Lineage (NCBI taxonomy): Eukaryota > Metazoa > Chordata > Aves > Accipitriformes > Accipitridae > Astur > Astur gentilis. The sequence goes on along the minus strand of NC_064893.1, from coordinate 5,201,372 downwards.
GCTGTTTGCATTTGCTCTACTGATGCTCCGTTATACTTGGCCACGCGTACATAAAAGACAGTCTAGAGCTGTTTGTAAGGATGATACTTTAGGTAACACGATGAGTCAATGTGTCATGTCTCAGCCCTGACATTTAGGTTCAAACTTGGCAGTCCTGGCTACCTCTGCTATGATTTGTTAGCAACTTCTTGATTAGGTACTAAGTACTGTAGCTACCTGTGGCTTGCACTCAGAGGTGGAGTGTAGTTTGTGTGTTTGCCTGACTTCTAACATTTTTTGGACAGCATCAATTGCCTTACATCCTTAAAATCCTGTGAATCCTGTCTGTGCTAGAAAATTATGAATCCCTTTTATCTTCCTCAGAAGTACCAGGGGAAATGTAAAACTCCAGACATTTTCATCACATTTGTAGAACAAATGAATACTGAAGCAAAAATTGGGCACAGCGTTGGCTTGTGGAGGGTCCCAGCCTAGCAGCTCTGCCTGCTGAATTCACTGACATTGGTGGGAGATCTGGAGTCCCCCATGAAGTCAGGTTTGTCATGCAAATGTTTAATCAGCTAAACTCTTAATTTTTAAAAAATTTATTATTATTATTTTTTTCCTTGTAGCTCTACAGGAAGACTTCTTGTCTATACTCGGACCTGTTCTTTTTGGGCCAAAACATTGATACTATTCTAGTTTTACTGAATCTTTTCCTAACATGGCTAGAGGGGAATTTGTTACATAATTTACTGCAATTATGCTCAAACAAAATGCTTGGAACTTGAAAAATTCATTGGGAAATATCCCTGAATGTGAACAAAACAAAGGGGAATAAGGGCTTCAGGACCTGACTCCTTGAGAGGTCCTTCTGCTTTATTTAAGGTCCTGTGTTAATGGCACCAGTATTTTAACAGAAAAGGACACTTAAGTTGGGCAGACAGGACAGTATAAGCACTATTAGTTTGTGTCTACAAACAAATGCTTTACAAATGTCATTTCCTCTACAATATCAAATAGTGAGAATGATGACACCATCCCTTCAATCTTTTTCACATTACATTAAAAAAAGCTTTTTTTCTTCCTGTGAAAATTTATCAACAATAAGGTTGTTCCAGCATTTCTCAGTGAAGTCCACTGTATACCCAGAACAGTCAAAGATTTTTATTTTTTTTTTTTTTTTTTTAAATATTTCTGATACTGTGCTGACCTCTAGAGAGGCTAACCTTGGTAACCATTTAGGAAGTGGAACTGAAGGTTTGGACATAGGACTTATTGGGGGGAGTTTAATCAGTTAAACATTTTGCATTGTAGTAGAGTTCTAAAAGCCCCATTTTAAGTGTCTATAAAATATAGTTTGAAATAGTCCTATATTATTGGTTTCACAAAATGTATCCCAAGCACTCAGGCACTGTAATGGAACTCAGGGTTTGGTCTTGATAGCATATTTGTAAGCAGATGCAACAAGAAGGCGATTCCCAAGAGGGGAATCCTGCTTCCCCCGTTTCCTGTCATCACAGGCATGTTTCTACTCTTGCCTTAGTGCAAGGCTGTCTGATCCTCTATTGAAACTGTTCAGGGGACTAAACGGACAGAAGACTGCCAGCGCCAATGAGATGGTGGGAACGCACAGGTAGGACAGAGACTGTATCTGCCAAAAGGGGCAGCAACCGGCCATGAAGTTGCTGTAGCTGCACTGTCAAATTGTACGCTCTACCAAGTGAATATGAGCGAGGGGTAGGTTTCAGGATAAGACTGTTTTCTTGCTCTTGTTGATTTGCATTCAACACCGTACATGTGCTGCTTGTATAGAGTTGCCCTTTACAAACTGCTGCTCTAGACCCATGTGGATCAGAGGCCTTATAGCTAGCAAACACAGTTTTAGGGGCTTTCTGGAGACAAATTCTGCCACTGGTATCTAAAAAAAAGATAAATGTTCCGGTGATATCCTGGAGCGCTTGTGGTTTCTATCTGATTTTTAAGCATCTGATTTATCCAAAGCAGTGGAGACTTTCTGTCCTTCCCCTTTCGGGTTTATTAGAAACTGGTTTTACTGTAGTTTTTTTGGTCTCCAGTTCATTCCCTGTTTGGTTCTCCAGAAGGTGCCCAAATCCCAGCCTTTACCTTTGCTGTCACTCTCCTTTTGAAAGACTATCTCATGGTTATGTGGGCAGAACTAAGCAACTTTACTCTTTTCTCAAGTTGGAGAGGTCACTGATATGTCCTTTGTATCCATCTCTTTTTTTATTTCACCTGCTGAAGGTCCAGGGAAGTGAACTGAGAGCAATAGGCTGAGGGTTTGGAGGAGAAGTTTGAATCAGAACTGGGAAAAATGTCAAAGAAAAGGGTATGGATTAGCAAAGAAAAGACCTCTACCCCCAGAAAAATAATCTGTGTCCCCATCTCAGAAAGGACTGAGACAGGGACAGGTTGGAGGTAACCCAGTGGAACAGCTGAACTGGATGGTCAGAGACCCCAGGTAGGAGGTCTGTGAACTGTTGGATTAGCACCCAGGGCAGAACCCAGAACTCCTACCTTTGACTTTTGGAAATGGCTGAGAAATTCACATTCTCACCCTCCTGTAGCACTAGCAGGAGGTGATTCCTTACTGCTGCTCTCTCTCTTGGGTAGCTCAAATGAGAGTAACTTGTGGGGCATCTGAATTAAGTGCTCTTATAAGTGCTGGTATGATGCTACATAAGGAAGCTTTGGCATTTTTGGTTTGCTCTTTTTCTAGGAAACTTATAAACCAAAAACTGTGCTCATAAAACATTAATATGTTTGCAAAGTCAAAAGTTATGAGATGTCAGAATTTATTTGTGCAACTTTGACTCCTGATTGTAATGCTATCATTTAAATACATGATACAAATTATTTTACTGTGGGCTATCAAACTCATTTATTACATGATGGGAAAGGGTTTGTTGCAGCAACTGACAGGAACATGAGGAAGAAAAAGATTTGGTGTCATGATTACACAGCTGAATCTGCCTCAAAAACTAAGATTCTGTCCTTGCCTCTGACAAAGGTACCTTTGAGGGCTGATCTGCAGAAAGCCCTCAAATGCACAGAAAGCACACTTAAAGAAGCAATTGAATTGAAAGGGGTTTGTGCTTTGTATCCAGTACTCACAAATCTATAAGATCTCTGTGATAACTTATAGAATTTCAACACCTCCCTATTTCTCAGCTGTGGAACTGAGAGATGAACATGCACGTTGCAAGTATTTTAGGTAAGTAAGTTCATGATGTGCTGGAGGACTCCCACAAAGGAGTGATGAGTACTGTAGAAAAGCCTGTTAGGATTCATAATTCTGTGCTTAGATCAGCAGGGGCAAAGGTGTGCTTTTAATACCACAAACTGAATAATAATGGTAAAACCAAATAGCCATTCTCTAGTTCAGCAATCCATCACGGGCTCTGGATGAAGCAGACTTATCTTATATAGCCGTATGGCTCAGAGGACCTGTATAAATATTACACAGGAAAGTCTGTGATCTGCCACTTCCTAAAGATGGAGTAGTTGACTATGCAATGTCCACCGTAATATTGGAATGTCATTTTATGTGTATGATACACATAATGATAGATGTCCAGTTGTATGACAGATGTCCAGAAGCATTCCCACAAGCTGGTTTTAAAGATGAAAGGCACAAAACACAGACATGATGAAGAAAAATGGAAGTTGGAGAGGTTTTCTGCTTCATTATTTACTATACCAGGTATACTGTTGAAGTGACTTCCTCATTTCACTCATTAGGAAAAAAGTTTTTCATTGAAATGAATAGGTAACTGCCTACAGGGGAAATAAAAGAGATGGTAAAGAGTGAATATCTCTGTTCTAAATCCTAAGTCATACTCCCACCTCAAAGCCTGAGTCTGTGAGGTGACCAGGGATATTGAAACATGGCTCAGAGGAGATGGCCAGGCCTGGGTGTCCCAAAGGGCTTTCAGCAGAGTGACAGAAAGCAGCAAAGTGGCTAAGAACAGTTTCAGGGACCGAGTCTCAAGGTCTTGCATGGTTAGTAGAATTGATGCAGGCTACCTTAAGGGAATTAAGGGTGACTACAGATGATTAATGTTCTGGTGAACCTCCTCCATTTCATACCCTGCCTAGGAAATTTTGCTTTCTCTCCATTATAATGGGAATTAAAGTGTAGCACCACCAGCCTTGCCACCATGCAAGGGTTGAAAATAGTAAATCCAATCTTATTGGCTACTAATAAGCATGCTGAGGTCCCCAGCTGGACTTGTTCTTAACGTACACAAATATGAGCAAAGGGCAGTTCAGTAAGGGAAACTTCTCATGCCCCATGAGCGAGGCTAGGCACCTCTTCTGGGACCAGGTCTGGTGTTGAATGCTGGATTCATCAATTAGTCAACCATACCAATACATCAACTGTAAGAAAGAGAGAGACCATGCATTTTTTTTGGAAAATAGTTCAATTACTGCAAGCAGCAGAAGAGTTTTGCAAAGCCAAGATCACAGCAGGGATGAAAGAGCTAGTCCTTATCTCCAGAATTAGAGGTACGTTTCCAGGGGAAATGAAAGCACATTTCCATGTTCTACCCTGCTGTTGAGGTTTCTGCTCAGTACTTTCTAATGCTGATGTCTGAAATGGAAAATGCACGTGTCTCCAAAATGGTATGTTTTGTGACTCTGGATATTTCTCTTGTGCCTGGGTTTTGTCCATGGACTGAATGTGCATTCTCTGTTTCAATTTTCTAAAACCATGAGCTGAAGAATCTCTCTTGGGAATCTTAACAAATTTCATTGCAGTTTGTGTGCCTTTATTCCCCTCCCCACCCCGAGATCATACAATAGTCTATGGCTTTTTGTCTTTCAGTTTTCTTTGCTGTGTTCGAGGTGAATTGCTAAGGGAGTTCTGTGTTGGCTGAGGTCCAACAAACGACAGTGGGGAAAGTCAGGTTGATGCTGACCTACTACTCCCTTGATCACAAAGGAATCTGTTAACTAAAACCAATCCTATTTTCATGATACCTTTTAACATGTGGATACCTGACCTAGTGAGGATGGTATGCATAGTACATGACTGTAGGACTACTAATTTTCTGTGCCCAGAGATTGTAACTCAGACCTTCAAAAATCCCAAGATGTAGTAAAATGCATGTTTTGCCTTGTTTTTTAATTTGGGTTGGTTTTTTTTTAGGGGTGGACGCTCTCAGGATACACTCAAGCCTCATACACTTTCTAACTTGCAGCTGTTGTGCTGGCTGCTTATTGTTTCCACCTCCCACCCCATTTGATTCCCACATCCCCATTAAATAGTCCTCCTGTTCCCCAGTGTCCTGATATCCCTGCACTCTACGATTTTGCAGGGTCAGGGTTGTTCCCATCAATTTCTGTGTCCCACCTATATCCTACGTTTGCTCCTGGACTCTAAAATAGCAGCCATGTTGCTGGCCATAGGATTGCAGTAGAGTGAGAGCCAATTTTATTTCCTCTTGTGAATAATTTGAAGCAACTCTTCAGCTCTTGTGGTATTGACATATTGACAACCATTTTGAATAAGGAAAAAAAGCTACAAATTAGCTATTATTTGTCATATTTTATAAAATATATTAGAAAAAAATTCCAAGTCACTACCTTTGTTACAAAGTTGAAGAAATGACATTGCTATGATGCTCTGGGACCATGGCAGCCCTTGTGCTGTGGATGCAGATGGTGGTAGATGCTACTTGATGGCTTGGCCTGTGTCTTCTGATGATGCTGAGTATATAGGGCATAAAAGATGGCAAAGTCTTCCCAGATCTCTGGCGTTCTGTTGTCCCAGTGCCCTGCTCTACCCTGCTGAAATAAATGAGGAAAGAGCAGAAAGGGATCTGTAAGCAACAGAGATGACAATGCCACAGACCAGTGGGGGCTAGGAAGTGGTGGTGGTGATAATGGTAGGAATGGAGGTGAGAAGCATGGAAATTAGGAACTATTGGTAAGTGTTGTTGTAGGAGGGTACAACAGAAGAAATTAAGAAAGTAAGTGTTACAAGGACAGTATAGGAATAAATGAAAGCCCACCCAGGGGCAGGTATGGGAATGGACATCACTACTAATAGCCACAGGGAGGTAGGAGGATATCTGAAGAGGTTAGGAAGGAATAAGAACCAATCCCTGGCACATGTTTTCACAGCTAATGGGAACCTTGCAAGGAATAAGGGGCAGCTCAGCAACTCTTCTTGCAGCTAACAGGGCCTTTTTGCCAGCCTGAAGATTTTTGCCAGCAAAACCTCCGTACTGTCTTCTTGAATGAGGTTTTTATGGATAAGACAGAATGGAGCTCCTGTGTTTCTCTCAGGAATAACGAAGATAAAAACCCCGAGTGATAACAGTCTAATGAATATGGTATGTGATTTTCCCATGTCAGTGCCTTGGGCCATTTGTGGGGAAGGGCAGGAGGAAAGCAGCACAATAGCTTCCCAGAGAGGTGCTGTGGGATGGGTATTATTTTTGAAAACCTTATTTCTTGTTACAAACTCAGTTTGGTCAGAAGCCCAAGTTACCAGCAGAGAGGACTACTCAATATTAAGAATTGCCTTGATTCCTATTGCAGGGTGTGTATTACCAGGCATTGCCTGCGAACAGGCTGACCTGAGATGCAGATAGAGGCAGATGTCCTGAGAGAAAGAGAATGCAGATTGTCTTCTCAGATTGTCTCTGTGGGAGAGTTAAGCACGGGACTGATGCCCGTTTAGTTTGTTCTATTGTTTTTAATAGGATTTTTTTTTAAACACTGTGTGTCAGAGAGCTTGTGAAGTGGTTAAAGCTGTCATTGCTCTGGAGGGAGCCAACTGCAGGGTCTGCATATCCCAGGCAGATACTCTTAAACACAGGAGGACTGCAGCCCAAAGCCCTAGTGAAGGTTGGTAGCATTGTGCAACTCTGCTCCAAGCAAAGATGAACACAAAGCCTTACTGAAGATAAATTAGGGTGCATGAGAAGAGACTAAAAACTTTTGTCTGGTTTCTCAAAAATGGTCAGTTGTAACACCACCAAGTTATATGAGTCTGAAAATTAACTTGTTTATTTGCAGCATTGTAGTAAGAAAACAGTAGGGCTTTTTACTTCATTGTTTAATTATTCTCTCAGAATCAAGAGCCATGTTCTTACAACACTGGCCAAATTTGCTGTGATCTTTGTCCTAGCAAAGCTAAGTAATAGGAATTTAGTACACAGCTCAATTTTTCTCCTTCCACATCATTATGACAATAGCAATAAAAAAACATAAAATACCTCCCTCCCTACCCCTCCCAAACCTACAGGGCAAATCCTTACAGACTTATAGGTGTCCAGTTCAGCAGAAGGGGGAAAAAATGAGCCAACAACATTTTTATTAATAGTGATGACATTAGTTAGAAGTTAGGAACTTGGCTTATAGTTCTTGGGTGTATTTTTTTGTAGTGCTGGAAATTGTGGGGACCTCTTACCCCAAACATCAATTTCTGTGGAAGCTTGAAGTAGCTGCGTTCCAGTGAATGCCTTTTTATGACCCCTTCTGTGACTGTAGCCTCAATGTAAGGGCTGTGGCTCTGTGGAGAGCATTGAGCTTGTTCCCAAGAAGCCTGTGCTCTGTTCCTGGCTTTCCATTCTGTCCGCTGCTTGGTATTAAGCAGATCACTTTCCTTCTGTTTTTCCTCATACTCTTTACACATCTCACCTCTTTGAATGATAAAGCTAGCACTCCTTCTTTTGACGTGGCTGCAGAGCACCTAGGACAGGGAGGCATCTAGCATCAGCTGGGGCTTTTTGAGTTGGTGGTTCCCAGACTAAGGTCTGAGGGCCTGCAGGTGGGTCTGGGAGCTCACTGTAAAAGGCCTGTGGATCTCGTAGGCTCCAAATGTTGACATGGCTGATTGCTATTTGCTAATCTGCAGGGAAAAAAAGCCAGCAAACAGTTGGTCTAGGTGAATGCTGTCTTGTGGGCAGTAGCAACATTAGAAGGCAAAGGCCCATGCTATATCTGGAAGAACAGCGTATGATTCTCTGATAAAGGGATGTATAGCTTTTGTCACATCCTCATTGCTAAATTTAAACTCTTTACTTCAAATTGGATTATTATTTGATTTAAACAAAATGCACAGTTGCATTCATTCTCTAAAATCAGAGAGATGTGACTCTTTGAGGCCACAAAGCACTATGCATTGTTATTAGTATTATTCCATTTTCAGCAAAACTTAAAGTTTTGCTTGCATTCCTGTCCTATTCTGAAATAATGAGTTCCCCTCTGGCCACGGTAACAGTCTGTAGCATAGTCTTATAGATGTATTTGCACTGGGGTATTAAACTCTGGCTGTATTAAAGGAAAACCTTCACTGAAGCAGGTTTTTTGCCTGAAAAGGTTGTTCTCTTTAAGAAATGTAAATTACCCAAAGCTGCAGTTTCAGTTTCTAGCAGTCCCACCTGCCATTCAGGAAGTGTCTGTTTGCAGAAGGAATTCCTGTGGGGGAGGAAATTCCCCACAGATTAGGGAGGATTTTTCATGTAAGACTATTTTGATTTGTATAAGGGTCTAAAAGACTATTTTTCATGTCACTGGAGAGCTTCCAGCCAAATAGGTATTTTGCTTTTTGAGCTGCTTAACTGGAAGGCATTCTTGTCCAGAACTAGAGTTCCCAGGAATTGTCACAACTAAGGCTATTTCTTAATGATGTAATTCTCCAAAATTTGCATTTAGAAAGCAAGAAAAATGATCATAAGATAGAGTAAACCCTCACCCTTGTGCCTGGGACATCTGTTAACTTAAATATGCAAATTAAAACCTAAAACCTCAGTGGCAGCTCCCATTATCTCTAGCAGGTCTGTGGGGCAGGTGCAGTCAGAGGTGCTGCCTAAAGCCCAGATGCCTGCAGTGCATGCAGCAGAGGGACTGTTGGATTATGAGAGCACACAGAAGCTCACTCCCTGATCGGTTTTCTATTTGAAAACACCTTTCAATTGCATTGGAAAAAAATAAACTGGTTTGGACTTTGGGAAATATGCTTCAATCAAAATCCAGAAGAGGGAGCCCTCCATCAAAATAAGACTCTCAACTGGATCGTGACCAAGATTCACAGAAGTTTCCACTTTCTCTTCCACCTGCTTATAAATCACTCAGTGGAATTTCTTGCCTGTCTGCCTATTCTTTAAAGACTAACAGCTCACAGTTTCTAGCTTTAAACAATATCATTCAATAGCTGACATGCATGTGTGAGATTTTTTTAAAACTCTGGCTGGACATATCAGGTATGGAACTCAGTCCCTGTAAAAGAAGGGCTTCCATTATCCTGCAAAGCAAAACATCTTTTTGTCCCATGTTCAGTATATCATGCAGCAAGTCCTGATTTTCACTCACAGCAAAACCTTCCTATGCTTTAAGGAAGCCTGTTGCTATCAGCCTTGTTCTTGCTTGGCTGAAGTCAGTGAAGTTTGCTGTTGTCTTTGATGGGACAAGGAGCAGGCCCTTTAGTGTAACAGACTATGTTTATACAGGAATCTGCCTCAGACCCACACGATGAGTAATTAGCTCTGAGCAAGACCAACCTGCAGTATATTGAAGCTAAATGATCTTTTCGGGTACTGTGAGTGCTATTCGTAATGTCTGCTGTGCTCACTTTTTAACCTATCCGTAACAGCCCCAAATGTCCACAACTGCTGATTGCCCTAGTTGCATCAATTTCCAGCTGCTGAGACTTTGGCGCTTGGCTGTTATTAATTCGCAGATCTCTAGAGTTTACTGCTTGTCCTATCACCCTGTGTGTACTGGACAAGTTAGAATAGGTTTTGGGTCCATCCCTCTGGTAAACAACTAAGAGTCCTCTGTCACTTATATTTTTACACCCCCCCCCCCCCCCCCCCCCCGAAATATCAAGGATAATCTGCCTTATAGTTGCTTGTTCACTTGACAGGATTCTCAGATTTTGGGTATGAGTTTCATATGCCTTCTGCCCCTTTAGTTAGCTAAACTAACTTCTCATAAAAAAAAATTATTACAACTAAGGCAAAGAGGTCTTCAATTTCTCATCGAAAATGTCTCTATTCTGCCCTTTCTGACCATCTCCACTGCCTCCCATAGTTCAGGGTAAAATCTAGACTTCAACCCTCCCGCCCCCCTTTTTTTATACATCTAGGTATAGCTGAGAATAGCTCCAAGGTTTGTATAATTCTCCCATATTACTACAGTGCTCCTCCAGACTCAGCTCCAGTGTGACTAAAAGCCATGAGTTTTGCTTAGGAACTAAATCCCTTTAGCTTCCTTGAATGCTACTGAGAGAAGATGTGACAGTGATGCTGCCTGATAGGACAGGATTTGAGAAAGCAGCCCCGAAAGATGCATTGTATTAGGCAGGAGCAAAAAGGTCCATGACTGTGGAGTCAGTGGCTAAACTCCCTGTTAAACAGACCCTGGGTGACTTTGCCTTTTTTCCCCCCCTCTTCTTTTTCCTCTTTTCTTTTTCTCTCTTCTCTTTTCCCTCTTTTCTTCCTTTTCCCTCTCTTTTCTTTTCCCCCTTTTCTTCTCTCTTTCTCTCTTCTCTTTCCCTTCTTTATAGGTTTAAGCAAGGTATTCAGCTTTTCATATACCTTCCCGGGGCTGTTACTCTACTTATCTGGACTATGTCTGCATGTTAATTTGTCCCTTGATGTACGGTTGAATTAATACAGCTCAACATTGAATAGCCACTCTAGTCATAACTGTAAAGTGAATTTATTGAGATAGTATACATTATATGGAAAAGTCTAATTAGAAAAGGAAGGAATAGGCTAGGTTCCTTGAAATTAAGCTTTCAGCCTATTTGTTATCCTGTGTAATACCTACGAGGTGCATGGTAGCTGCCAGTGTTTTATGCTCACACATAGTGGCTTGTTTGTGCTGCCTTGAAGAAGACAGTAATGTAAACATATTTAGAGCACAGTATATGTGTGTTTCCTTGAGCTTTAGAAAAATGCATGTGTTTTACTCCTGAGCTGTGTGCTGTGATCATCCATTTCAGAAAAGTCTTCAGAGTATATTTTGAGGGTGGCAGGCACTGTGGCTAATTGGGTAAGTTATGGCCATCCTGAGGTCTGTACGTTATCAGTGGGAAGGCAGCAGTGGACAGGTTACTTCCCTTCCTGTCCCCCTGCCAAAACACAAGGTTAGACAGTCAAACTGCCTTCCCCTTGGGTCTGAGTGCTGGGAGGTGAGATGGTGAAAGCTGAAAGTGTATTGTTACATTAGGTACATAGGTACATCCTGCTGCTAGGAGAGCTTGAATGGGAACACCAGCACTGCCAGCCAGGAGGCAGGTGGGCAGTGGACAATGTGAAGGATTACAAGCCAGTCCACAAGCAGTACTCTGCCTTCCAGGCCAGAGCAGTGTAATAAGAAAGGCTACAGATTCAGTATTTTCACACTGAAATTTGTTGGTTTTTTTGTTGTTGGTTTTTGGTTTTTTTTTTTAATAAAACGCAGTGTAGTTAAAAAAAAAATCCTAAATCAAATCGGTTCTATAACAGAGCTCATGGGCTGACTGCAGTTAATGCCCTTAAAATAACCCAGTGATAAACGAAAAAGTCTCCTGCTGCCCAAAGACAACCAGTTAACTTCCTTTTATGAAACTGTAGGTCTTTTTATTAGGCTACAAAACTGTTTCAAACAAATGAAAACCAAATGTGTAAAAAATGTGAGTGTTTTTCTTTAAACTCATACCAAAATAGCGTAAGCCACAGGGCTCTTCAAGCGAAGCTCTGCCTCAGTCTCTCCTACGGGCTGGCTTGTGCTTTTGAGAGTGAATACAGGGCTCATCTATTGAGCAAAGTGCTGCATCGTGCTGTTAGATAGAGGATCTATACAGTAACTGTACTGGAGAGATTAAGCAGCCATTCAGTATGGAACTATTCAGAGTAGCGAACCCCGAGATACGCAAAGCATTATGCAACTCAGATTGGCACATGTTGTGTTCTCCAGCCCAAAATAGTTGCTATTGTGGAGACAGGCTATTTTAATATTCACATGCAAAAGCTTTCAACGCATACTGAACCTATGCCCTGCCTTGTAATATTATTCATTTGAGTACTAAACAGACATGACGCCAAAACCAGCCCTGCTATAAATGAGTGCATCTCCTATTGAGATCAATAAGAATTGCACTTGCTTACACCAGGGCTGAATTTTTGCCTATAAATTACAAACAGTTCCGCTGTGGATGGAAAATATATTAACCTTCTGTGAACATAAAACTCAGTGTGTCATCTGTAGGATTTTGCTTTTCAGTGATTGCTTCCTAACTGGAGAACAATTACATTTCAAGTGGGAAATGTTTTAGCAACAGATCTTTGTGTACTGCCTGAACATGCTCATGTCTTGGCATCAGTGAAAACAATTCATATGTAATGATCGTGGTCTGGGTACTTAGGTCTTGAATTATGATAAACTCCTTGTAAAGACTAAAGGCCAGGCTGTTTCGGCCAAGAGAGCAGTAAATGAGGCTGCAGTAAATGAGGCTGCAGTAAGACATCTTATTACATGGAGCAAACCTTAACAGGCAAAATACATGGCTTGTTTTACTTCATGTATCAGTGAATCTTCTCTGGTGAATTACTGAGTCTTCCCATTAAACACTACCTCATCTGGCTCATATTTCAGTCAAAAGCTAAATCCCTACTTGTATATTTACCTGACCATGCAGATAGTACCTGATGCCAAGACCCATCAAGATACATAGGTTGCCATATCTCCCTGTGAAATGAAGGAGAATCTGGCTCCTAGATGTTCTCGATGCCTTTGGGCCGCACTGGATTTAGGAACTGGTACATGTTAAGTTACCAACTTCTGCATTTCTGTCTGTGCCACTGCTGCCTGTGAAATTTTTGCTACGTATGTGCTCCATAGGGAGAGAGCTCTTGGAGGGTGAATAGCCAAATGGGTCTAGGACATGAAAATTCCAGAGGAAACCATCTCATTCATTATAGATATTGGGCAAGAGTCACACAGCCTGTGAAGTGTCCACAGAAACTTTTGGGTTTTTTTTGGGTCCCCTTATAGTTATGTGTAAACAAGCTTTGTGAGGTCCATGGCAAAAGCAAGCTGATACACAGAATATAATGTACTTTATGTTAAAAATGGAAGTAATTAGAGAACATGATATTGCATTTGAGAAAAAACTGCGATCTTGCAGTTAAATTGTGTAGAACAATGCATATCTTTAAGAGGTTGCACCCAGATCCTGAATTTGAAATGTTTTCTGAATATTGTGTTTAATTGTGCACTCTCTCAATGCAGTTGCTTCTTAAAGGAGTATAGATTATATATTCCACCTAGTTTTCCATGGAATGATGTATGATATTTGGTCAAACGCATTGTGCTCTCAGGATAAATTATAAAGTACTTAAATGTATTTCATTACACATTATACTTCATCTTCAGGCAAAAATGTGTTTTGTCAAAATATTGATTTGTATTATCAGGGCACGTTGTATAAAATCCAAGACTGAATTTCATTTTAGGGAACTGTGCAATTTGTCTAACCATTCCAAGGAAAAGGACATCAAATACATATGAGCAACTGTGTTGGTGAAATGAATTTTAATCATGTTTATCATCCTTCCAGATACACTGTACAATGGGATTTGATAAATTTCACTCCCTAGACCTTAGTCTGATCGCTGATGAGATAGGAATGTTACAACGTCCCAGTGGCATCGAGCTGGATTCCTGCTCTTAATAGGGTGCTGATAATATAGACACTAGTAATTTATCTGCTACTTAAGAAAAATTAAATCTGATTCCATGAAAGGAGGAAAAACAAATAAATGAATATAGGTGAGAATTAATGTAGACATAGCCTGCAGTATATAACTGGTGTCTAGAGGTTTTAAGGACTAAATGTAAGTATTTGAGGGATTGTTTTTTCTTTCAATCTTGTGGTTAAAACTCAAGAGTCATGAAACATAGAGTCTCTTTCTCTCTTTTTTTTTCTTCTTCATTTTTGTTTAACTTTTCTACAGATTTTCTACATGACCTTGGAAAAGCTGGATGGGGATGATTCTGCACTGGAAGTCGATGGGCCATATTCTACAAAGAGATGAGGGCTGAAACTGCATCCTTCCTGTATCTCCTGTCTCTTCGCTTGTAAAAAGAGGCTAACAGTGTACTCCTCTCTCCTCGGGGTGCAGCAAAGCTAAATCATCTGGCATTTGAAAAGATTCTAGTTTCAGCAAATGTGGGCTGCTTCTGCTTGAATCTGCTGAGACTCTCAAGAGCAAGAGCTTTGCTCTGGTTGTGGGTTACCCAGCAGAGGGCAACATCACTCTCACACATGAAAGTGATGCATATGCTACTTGATCCAAAACTTGCCAAAAGCAAGAGGGATCTTTTCTTTGGCCTTTATAGCTCTGTATAAATGCAGATTTTTACTATATTTCAATATTAGCCTTGAAATGAAATGGCAGTGTGTTAGCGCTCCCATGGCACTGTTGGCAGCTAGCCTTAGAAAAAAGCTTCAAAACCTTCCAGTGCTGGCCAGAAACATGATAGCAGTTTTTATTTTGTTAGTGGTTGATACAGCGCTAATATCCTTAACAGCTGTGACTATGTGGTGCTTTTAGCGTTGCATGGCTTTGGCTAACTTTTATCACTCTTGTCTATTTATTTGATATGTGACCCAAGGGCATTTGAGGTGTATGTCATAGGACATGGAAAAGACAGACATCGGGCGGATCCTGACATCATGGAAGTCAATGGCAGCATTTTCTTTCATTTTCATGGGGGCAGGACTGTGCCTGAGCTTTCCCCCGAAGCCTATGGCTGTCAGGGTCCTTTGGGCACTAATGAGCTTTACTGGTCTTGACCAGCTTCTACCCTCTGCCTAGGAGCCCTGTTTCAGCTCAGGGCTCAGCACCCAGTCCTTGCCTGAGCTATGCTATGGCCATGTCTATCTCTGACCTTGCCTTCTGGACAGACCCATGTTGTAGTCCTGTCTCCAGTCCTACGTTTTGCCCTTGTCTGCTGGATGGAGCTTGGAACTGGCTCATTCCTTTGCCTGCTCTGAGGCTGTTGATGGGATTCCTTGCAATGACTACCTGGGTCTGCCCCATGCTCAGACCCTGCAGGACTGCACCCTGTCGGGGAGGGCACAGCCTGTGCTGGGTTTCCTGTGGCTCCTGGTTCGTCTCCACTCACGGCACAGCCCTGCTCACACTGCTCCCTAACACTGCTCCTGCAGAGACGGAATTTATGCCCTGTGAGAAATCCCCAATGAGAAATACAGTCAAACCGTTTAGAGTGCTTGAAGTGAACAGGGGGGTTATAATAAATCTTTGCAAGATCACAGGTTTCTGTAACGCAAAAGTGTGCAACCCTGGAAATAGAAGTAGTTGTATATGGCTTAACTGAGTGGTAATGCAGCTCTTGCACCCATAGGAAGCTGGCCTTTTAGATATTCAGATCTAGTGAAGAAATGGTTAGTCCTCAGCCTTGCAGAGAACAACATGAAAAGTGAAAAACCCTAGAGGTCAAAAGAACAAGAATTGAAAACAGAAATATGGGGACAATCCCACTTACCTTTATTGTGCTTGGAAATTAGGAGATCAGGTGGATTTTAAGCTAACTTCGTGATGTATTGTAGTTTATTTCCTGATTCTTGGATGCCTGTGCCTAGCCAGACATGGAAGATGACAGGCAGTGATATTTTTTGTTCACTGTGAGGCAAAAGGGGCAAACTTCAGTCAGTTTTCTATTAAGCTTTCCCCTCCAAGCATCCAAACAACAGATGTGTAGAAACACTGGTATTTAAATTTGAAATTCTGTTGGCGGGGAAACAGGTCTCCCCAGGGTACTTATCTGTAGGCTAACAATTGCTTCACATTTTATATTCTCTTTCTTTTTCTCCATATTTTTTTTTTTAAGAAATACAGCCCTCAGAATGATTAGGAATTTCTTTTGGATGTTGTTAATACAAGATGCAAATACATGCATAAAAATTCGGGACTGATAAGTTGATATTTCCTTTTTGAGCCTCTGCATCCTGTATCCGATAGGTGTCAGGGAAGGGCTTTGTGGAATTCAAGTGTGTTTCTGGGTGATCCCTGCACCGGCTTTGTTTTCTGAGTTGAAGTGTCATTGTTTAGTAGCCGGTTGCAGGGAGAAACTTGTCCAGCCCCAAATGGGAAGTGCACCATTTAACAGGAACTTCACACTGAAATGGGGCAGATGTAAAATGCCCAAGGCTTGTCTGTTTGGTGTAAATAATGTTTCTTCCAGCTTTGATAGATGCAAGGAGGCAACAGGTTTTGTGTGGAACATGTACCACTGAATTGAAAACAGGGAATTGTTCTCAAACTGTCTTTTGGAGAAAAGAGGTATAACAAAGTTTAAATTCCCCACTGGCACAGTTCTTCTGAGCATGCTGGGGTCTACCAGTCCAGGTCCAGGAGCGGAATTTGCCCTGTGAGGTAGGGGATGCCCTGGGTGTGCTTGCACTGTATAATGTACTGCAGGACCAGGAGGGCACAGGAAGACCTACCATAATTCCTGAGTTCAGATGAGTGTAAGAGCCTGTGTTGGATCTCGGAGTAACATGGCCATGCACTTCTGGAAGAAGCTGTGAGTGCAAACTAGCTTGTGTGAGGGACTGCACTGTATCCCTTCGATGTGACTGTATGAATAACAAGCAAGACTGCTAAAAAGTGGTATTCTTTCTTTTCCCCTTAGTAGAAACTCTCTAAGGTTGTGCTAATACTTCTGACAGTTATTTGGTTGTATTTGGCTGGGTGGCTTTGAAAAAGAGTCTTTTTAGAAAGGAAGGTATTATTTATTGCTACTCTTAGGATTGATCCTGGGGATCCCCTTTGAGACAAGCAGGTCTGTGGTGCTCTACAGTGTAGATGCTCAGTGGGTAGAAGTGAGTCACGGCAAGAGCATTCCTGGTGTAACTGCTGTGACACGTGGGCCAAAGCCAGCAAAAACTTGGGGTTAGGGAAGGGAGCAGGAGATCAAGGTAACAAAATAGCTGCAGTTTAGTAAGATAACAAACATGGCAGATCACAGTTCAACTAATGAATGAAATGGGAATGCTTCTTCCTTGAAGCACATGTGCTGTGGCTCCTACTGCTTTTTTTCTCTTGCTACCTTCCCCTCCCGGTTCTGATAGCAGCTAACAGTTGGTCAGAGAGAACATCTTCTGTGGGACGCTGCGTTTCATTGCTGTGTTGTCTCCCCCATTTCTTGTTATCCTGTTCTCATGTAGTATTAATGCACAAGATGGTGATTCTGGAATCACTTGACAGAGGCTGCACTGCCTGTTTTACTGATAAACTATTGCTGATGTGGCAGGGACTAATGTGATTGCATTGATTTGTGAGTTGTACTAACACTTCCATTTGATGGCTTAAATAAGGAGGTTTTAAGTCTTTTGGTTATCAGATTCACACATTTCCTATTATAAACTTTTGCATACATAGATTGCTGAATAGCGCATATGAAATAGCTTATTTCAGTCAACTGTCTTGGACCTCATAGAGTATAAGTCCACCAAGCACAGACTGAAAGCCTTTGATTTAAAACACAAGTGCCTTCATAGTAAGGTCCCTAACCCTCACAGAGTGGATTAATTAATGGAAACATTTTTTTTTTTTAAAAAAGGTTCTATTTTACACGAAGGTAAGTATATTTTTCCAGTAGATTTAATTGTCAAGATGTTTTTAGAGAAAAAGAGCCCCTGCCACTACTAATAAGACAGCTGAAATTCCTCTATACCCATGATCTAAATTAGTGTTCAGCTGCTCAAAGGGTTATGGCAGTCATACTGTGTAAAGCATTTCTGTGAATTGTGGGAGGGTTAGAGAGTAAATTGTTTGGGCCTGCCGGTCTGTGGAGAAGTTGTATCAGTGGTGAACAAAAAAAATTATTTGTAATGAGGGGGGCTGTTTTCTGCTTCTGAAGTTGTCGCTATCAAAAAAACATATGGTATGGATGCCACATGCTACTAAGGCTCTCTATCAATATTTTGTATGGTTGATGTCTGTAAAACATCTAAAAGACACTCTCTGGTGATGATATCCTGAACATAAACCCGCACAGCACCCAGCCATAAGATTGTGGGTAGCCCACAATCTTTAGTTCTCTGGAGTGAAAACTGGTCAGTACATTTTTTCCGAAACTTAGTGCTGTCAATTAAAGTCAGTGTTATCAACTGCATCATATCTACTTGGTATTTCTATCATATGCATGAAGTCCATTATCCAGGAGTGTTGTGCTCTACTATCACAGCAGTCAAGTCTGTCTGGCATAACACATGGATTTCCTTTAATCAATTCTATCTCAATGACAGCACTAGCTCCTTCCTCAGTATGTTTTTATAAACCACATATTTTCATTTTCCCATTAGGAGATTGTTTCCAGCAAGTGTTGATAGTGTCAATAAGGCTGTAGTTATGCTCATAAATGAACAAGTCTTTCTTGTCTGTCTTCTTTCTTTCTTTCTTTTCTTTTCTCTTTTTTTTGGTGTTTTACTGTAGAGGCTGGCATCATGCAGATATAGGGAGTGAAATTATTTTATACTCTTCACGTTTTGCTGTCTTGACTAATACAGCTCAAACCCATGATTTTGGGGCCTGTTCTTTTCTGTTACCTTTGTCTTTTGTTTAGTCAAATGGGTCAGTCTGTCCAGAGGAAGTATGATATTCTTCCTGTTCCATAAAATCCTCAACATTACAGGTCCTTCCTAGTTTGTAGCTGACTCTTCAGATATTTCTGCCTTCTGTCATCTTCTGCTTGCCGTACCAAAATGGTTTCTGAGAAGATCAGATGAATACTGCTCTTCTTTAGTGTCTGTCCAACTCTTCTAACATTGTCTATTGTCTGAAGCACACAGAAATTTCATCTAGAGGAAAGTGCCAGAATGCTAATACATGTTGTCAGAGACATTGTTCCAGTACTCAGAAATAGACTCTGATATGCCATTCAAGACTGCTATAGCATAAAGCTTGGGGCAGAGATAAAGAGAGATCCTCATCTAAGACACTGGGAGGAAAAGAAAGAAAGAAAAAGAAAGAAAGAAAGAAAAAATAAACTTAGGAAAAAAAAACCATGGCAGATCCTGAGGCAGCTTGCATAATATTTGAGATGGAGATAGATTTTATCAGTGTGGTAAAATAAGTCAGTGTTAAAATTAAACTGTGAAGAAGCAAATTATTTATTATAACACTCATTAGGCTTTTAATGAATTTTGAATAAATATACTTGAATTTTTTTCAAATAGTCTAGAAAGATTCAAAGATGTGGATGCTGGGCAATATTTCCAACAGGGTGCTGGTTATATTAATTATGAGTTCGTTAGTGATGTTTTGCAACTAAGATACTTATGTGGTTCCTGTAGTCAGATACGTAAATCATTTATAACACATGGATGCAATTTACAGTCTATTGCTATGTTTGACTGTCAGTCTTTAATTCTACCTTAAATTAAAGCCATTTCAAGCAATTGGCAACACCAAAGTTTTCCCTGATATAAGGAACAGTTTTTGCAGGCATTAGATGTTTCTGAATCAAAGATGCATTTCTCAAATACATATTGTGTTATTGGGCCAAATCCTTGGATCTTAAGAACCCAAGATTTTGAGTGGGTTTGCAGCTGAAATTCTGTTCTGCATATATGGTTTGAAGGATTATTTGTACTTTTTCAGAATATTCCCATTTGCTACACAAAACTTCTGTACTGTAAACCCTGTTAAAAAGCATGTGTCAGTGAAGATACCCAATTCAATCAATTTACTCAAAGGACTTCGGCTTCAGCAAAGTATAGTTCTTCTAATTCTATTTCTTTTTATTTATTATTTAAATAAGAATTTATTATTCTCTATTTATTTATTATTGAATAAATAATTCACTTCATACCCGATGGGAAGGTAAAACTTAATGTAGAGTTAAACTGGCAAAGCTCCTCTGTAAAGTTCTTTCCTCGACAGTGAGCGTGCTGTGTGTTTCCAGACACTTCACACTTCATAGCCATTGGGAAATGCAGATTTTTGACAGTAGAATGTGTAAAAGGTCCATAAATGTGAAACATGAGTGTGTCTGAACGCTCCTGGACTCCTTACCTTTTTACATTACTCACATGTGGTATATTGCACATGGACATGACTGCACAGCAGGGCAGCAGGATCCATGGAGCAGAGCAGGCACTGTCCCTCGTGGGCAGGGTGCATTGCGGTGCTGTGAGGGAAGTGGGGACCCTCCTTTTACTAAGCCCCTCTGTGGCTCATTTCCCCAACAGCAGCCTGTGTGCCCATGTAGTGGGGCCACGTGGTGCTGAATCCACACTGCAGCTGAACTTTCCTGTGCCTTTTCCTCTCTTTAAGCCTGGAGATTCCTGTGCCTGCTGCAGAGGCACATCCTTTCATTCCCCGGTAATTCATGCTTGGGGAAACAGGATGAAGCAAGTCCTTTACACAGCATCTCCCATCTCCTCAGCTCTGCTGGAGAGGTTCATACAGACTGAAGCTTCTCAAAATCCACAGACCTCTTGGAAAGTGTGCCTCTCATTCTTCCCCCCCATTATCTGGCTAACATTTTGCCTCTGTCACCCATGCCTTCTGAGCTACTGTAACCCCAAAGAGTCTGCACAGCGGAAAGCAGGGTGTGGGCAGTAGAGGAGAGCTTTGTGTTCCCCGCAGCTGCCCTGTGGTTGTGGCCACTGAGCCCTCCTGTGCTTCCCTGCTTCCCTTTACACCTGCTCACTTTGCTGTGAAATCTGCACAGAGTGAACAATAAACCATCACAATTTTTGTCATCTTGTGAGTGATTGGGGTTTAGCCCTGAGTGTGTAAAGCAGAATATGACTTCCAGCAAAGCGAGACAAGGAAACAGAATAGAGACCTGGCAGGATGTGAGGGCTGGGCTTAACTCCTCAGCCTTGTAGTGAAGTGGAGGCTGATATGCAGGCAGGGGCTGAGGATATATACAAATATGGGTGTATCCCCCTGCCTTACCCAATGAAAGGGTATTTTGTTCTCCAGGACCTTTCCCGAAGGATTTCTTTCCCAGCAGCAGAGATCAGCTCAGAGTTACGCAAACTTGAGAGGAAAATAATGCAGCAAGGTTTGAGGCACAGCTGGAGCTTCAAAACATCTGTGTGCATAGCTTCAGACCTCTCTGAAGGACCTGAGCTTTACTTAGGAAAAAAATGCTCTCTTAAAAGTTCCCGTAGAGAGGTAGTCATTGCTCATATTTGCTGCTGAAGCACCCCTGCATTTTGCATTAGGAGGACATTTACAAGGACTAAGAGGCAAGACATACAGGAGAAAATTGACACCCAAGAAAAGAATAACTATTGCGTTTTGAAGCTTGCAGAGGAACAGGTGTTAGATAAATGCATATGACAAACAGACCCTATTTGATCTCTCTAAGAAGATTTGACAAGTCAGACACAGAGGAGCCATAAATTACCTGTAATGGCAAAAATTACATCAGTTATAACCTTTTAAGCAGTTGTGCCTCATACAGCATCAATTCAGAGATAGTAATCTAAGGAGAACCAGTCTCTCTATACACATTTCCCTTGTAATATACAGCTACAAGAGTAAGCTGTGTATGATTTTCATAAGATGTGATAAAAATCTAATGGTTCTAGGCTGCATACCGTAAACCTGTGCAGATAACTGGCTGAGACTCTAACTGATAAACATACTGGGCCAGGAAAACCATTTTTTACTTTAAAAAAAGAAATGGAAGTGTGATTGAGATGTCATGGTGTGGGGGTACTGCATGAGGAAGATTCCCATAATCAGTCATCAGCCCATTTCAAAGACAAGCTGTGGAGCTGGAGTGGGGTGGGGGCTGCCAAACACTGCAGAGCAGCCTGCAGGGAGAGGGCTGTGCTTTTTGCACCCATGAGACCTCCTGTGCCTTCTTTAGAGGATTTCCCTAGGGGAGTTGCCTTTGCTTTGGCGCCTGGCTTGCAAGCTGTTAACGAAGGTGGGGCAGGAGGGAAGGGAGACCTCCAGCAGACGCAGCAATTAGCACCTGGGTGCTGTGCTGACCACCAGCACCTGAGGACTTGGCTGGTGCAGCACAGAGCTGCGTATGACATCCATGCCAGCAGGGCAGGATAGCGCAGGTCCTGTGGCAATGAAGTCTGCGAGGGGCTTGGTTCTCTTTCTCCCCTAATGGCAGAACTTGATTCCCCCTGGAACCCAGGAAGAGCGCGTAGAAAAGAATATTTCCACCCTCTGCATGGGCTTGCTTGTGCTCAAGCAGCTGCTCTTGGGGCTGGGGGAAAGACTTCCAGGTCCGGCTTTGCTTTTAAGCAGTCCCTGTGCACATCTCCTGTGTGCATGGCACAAACTCAGCAGGTTGCCTCAGATGGGAAGGGAGGCAATTTGGCAGTCGGAGGGACGAAGAAGAGCTGATTTCGGTGCCAGTACCAGGCAGCATTGCAGTCCCAGCAGAGAAGGCTGCTGGTGTCGTGGCTTGGAGCATCTTCTTTTAGCTGGATGGTCATTTTAATTCACTTTTGATTACTGCCTGTTACTTCAGTCCTAAAGGCCAAAATTCTCACAAGGCTGCTTTCCCAGAAACTTCCCTGATGAATTGAATGACACTGGGGAAAGCTGCTGCACGTTGTCCCCCCCCAAATAACTAGTTTATATGGTAAGGAAAGCTCTGTTTGTACTCCCTTTTGGGGTAGGAAAGGAGGGAAATATACACTGATTCTAAGAACTGTAATTTCTGTCTCTGTGCTGCTTTCTGTCAGCGCCCTAACCACATCTTCCAGCAACCAGCCCAGGTGCTGGCACGATACAGGCTGCCTTTGGTGGGAGCGGCCTGCCTTTGCCCCCAGCTGCCAGGGACCCCTCCGCTCCCGAGGTTTTGTTGCTAATGGCCCAATAGTTCCACTATCCCCGAAAAGGTGCTGGCTGTCATGTTGCTTTTCAGCATGGCCCTGGATTAGGCCCTGCTGCTGGTGTGCGGCTGCAGCGGTCTCTGTGAGGAGAGGCCACCCCGGGCCAGACACGGCCGGCTCCCACGGCCGGGCACAGCCGAGCCCCTCGGGGAACGCGCAGCTGAAAGAGGGCAAAAGGCTGCCCGGCGGGGAGGGGAAAAGGGCGAGAAACAGCCCTGCGAGCCCCGAGGGGAGAGCAGGAGGAGGGGGCTCCAGCCGCCCCCAGAGAGTCCCCTGGAGAGCCACCGCCGGAGCAGGTGGACAGCCATCTCCTGAGGGGGCTGCGGCCTGGGGAGAGGCCGCGCTGGGCCAGGGGAGCAGCCTGAGGAGGGAGGACCTGGTACGGACTGACCGCAGCCCCCCTTCCCCAGCACCCCTCGTGTCGGAGCGGGGTCAGGTAGAGGAGTCCGGAATGAAGGAGCGAAGGAATAAAAGGAGGGCGTGGAGGAAGGTGGTGGCTTAATTTTTGTCTCACTATCCAAGTCTATATTTGGCATTAAATTACATTCATTTCCTCAAGTTGAGTCTCCTTTTGCCCAGAAGTGATCTCCTTGACCCACAAGCATTTTATTTTCTCCACCTGTCCTGTGGAGGAGTAGGAGTGAGGGAGCAGCTGGGTGGCAGCTGGCCGAGGTCAACCCACCACAGGTCCCAGCAGGGGAATGAAGCCATGGCCATGCTGTGTCCCACACAGCCGATACGTGGGCCTGGTAAGTCAGGGATCGAGGTCGGGATGTGTTGCTGTAGCTGCTGCACAGGGCTGACCAGGTCTGCATTTGGGAAGGGGATGCTGCAGCAGTCTTTCCTCCAAGGGGGTCACTTTGAGGTCACGGTTGAGGTGCCTTTGGGGTCCTGGCGAACAGACAGCTGCCTGGACTGTGATTTAGGTGAATAATCAGGAATATTCTCTCTGCGGGTCATTTCACCCAATGCCTTTCACAGGCACCAGGTTACTCCAAGTACCAGTGCTTTCTCAATCTTTCTCTCTGCCTGAAATGCTTAAATGATACTATGTGAGCAAAATACCTGGTAAATAAACTCTGCAAGAGGTGCTGGCAGGTCAGCCACCCTCCTGCGGTGGCTGCCACATGAACAGGCGCTGGGTCCCCATGCCCTGCTGCCGATGCTGGGTGCCCAAGGTGGGGCTCCTGAGCCAACACGTATGCAAAGTGTGTGCTTCATCCAAGGGATGCCTGGCAGCATCCTGGCTGCAGAGCTTTGAGAAAAGAAACAGCAGTTTGCTGTAAACTCACAGACTCAGCTGCAACAAATCTGGAGGAATGAGATTTTAACCCTGTCCCAATGTCTGGCAGTTTTTTGCAAAGAAGAGTTTTGTCCAGTAATTCTTAGCAAGATACAACACCTTGAGTTTGTAACATGTGGCCAATGCTAAAAAGGGAGAGGGGAGAAATAAGGCAGGAATCAAAAGTGCAGGTAGTTTCATACACCGAATTAGACCGTTTGAAAACTTAATTAAATTTTACCTGCATTTTAGGCTGTGGTCAGTCAGGGATTGAGGAGAAAAGACTTGAGTATTAAAGGTGTGGTTGTATATTTAACCTGGTCAGCACTGCACATAGAAAACTCAGTCACATCTGCTTGTAACTTAGCTAGTTGTTGATTAGGAGAGCAGGATAAATGATTCACTTCATTGTAGCGGAGAAAGGAGGTGGTATGTGCAGTGCACGTTAATTTCTCTCTGTCACTCCTGAAAGGTATGAAGAGAGACCTTGTACTGAACACAGTGAAACTGATTTTCTCCTATGTATACAGGTGTAAAGGAGTATGACACAGGGCTAGTAGCTTACTCAAACTATCACCTACTTGAAGCATTAATACTATCCCCAGCTGCCCTAAGATGACTGCTCTAAAAACAAAAAGGGCTCTGGATACCCTATACGGAAAGAAATGGGTCAGCTTTAAAACTGGCTGGCAAAATTCCGTGCACCTATAGGGGTGGGCAATTGACCATGTGCAAATCCTTGATATACTATTGGGGCTTTTTTTTTCATGTGTCAGTACTGAGACATGTATTGGTAGCTGCCCCTATAGCTCAGGGTCTTCTGAGCTGTGGGGTGGGAGAAGTGGATGTATTGCTGCCCGGGCCCCTTATTAGTCCAAATTTTTCTCCTGGTACAAGGGAAATCAAGAAAAGATGAATCTTAGGTCACTTTCTGTGGATATGTATAGCTGAACAGCATGAAGGTGATGAGACACAGCTTTCCGGGAAGGTTCAAACATAGCTTCTGATTTGAAACTCAATGTGTAACATCTTTTTTTCCCCCCAGCATTTTATTTGACTGCAACCAGGCCATGAAATAGACGTGAACAAATTTCTTCAATGTGCAACAAAATGCAGACGGGTGTCTTACTTTTCTTAAAGAAGTGTGCCATATCCAAAGCACGTATCTGGCTGTCCCTTCACAGAAACTTTTAGGGTCTCTGTACAGTTTCTTCTAGACCTGGAAGAGCAGCAGAAGTCTCAAAAGCTTTCATGAAAGGAAGCCTGGAGAGAGGGGAGAGCCCCCAGATAAGAGCAAATGCTGAGGGAAAGATGGGAAATCAACTGCTACATATTCTGGTTGGTAACTACCTGTCCACCCCATGCAGGTGTCCTGCATGACTAATTGGAGTGCAGCAAGGTGCAGGCTAGCCCGAGTGTATCCTCCCTCTTGCTGACAGTGGTATTGTAAGAGTAGGTGAGTGGGGTTTGGGAGACAGCACAAATCTGTAGGAAGCAAAGCTTTGTTGCTTCTGCTTCTATGAAAGAACTTAACTTTCTGCTAGTGCCTCAGAAAATGGTTATTTATTTTTATTTTTAGCAGCATGCATTTCACTGCAGTCTGCAGATAGCAAGGGTCATGGTTCTGTGACGTTCTGTGTGTCTGCCCTTAATTCTTTTCTTTTGAACTCACCATGACTTGCAGTAGAAGCCTCTGTATTTGCTGATATAAATGGATCCAACAGTTCATCTTTCGTGTAAATATCACTTATTTTATTAGCAGTAATAAGGGCATCAAATCTTTTTCTTTTTCTTTTTTTTTTTTTTTTTTTTTTGAGTTATCAGAAAACTGAACTCTTGCTACCCCAGAAATTTGAGCCTAGGGAGTTCAGTGGTTAGTATATGACTACACTAGGGGAACAAAAGATACCTTTCCAATTAAAGTTAATAGAGGGATAACTTCAGACACACAAAAGGAAAAAAAGACACCTATAAGTCATGGTGAGTTCAAAAGGAAAGAATTAAGGTAGGCACACAAAGCATCATGGGAAGTGCTATTCAAGCTACCATGTCAAAAAGGCTGATTAACAGCAGTTCCAAGTCTACCTGATCACCAGGGAGTCTTACTGATAAAAATTATTTCCCCTCCAGAGAGAAGAATCTCCCTGAACTGAACAAATGTGTCACTTTTGAATAAGGATTCATGAAAAGGCAGAAAAGGAGAAGAAAAAAGAATAAAGGTACGCATTCACCAAAAGATCTGAAATTTGTAACTTGTGACTGTTTATCAGTCTTTAAGTTCTGAATGAAACTGCAAGTCATACGTCAGTGGCCGGGATTCAGATCATTAGCTTTGCATTTCTTTTTTATTTAAAAGTGGCTGTTTGCAGATAAAATTCATTGGCATTAGTTGTAATTGCAATCAGGGAAATCTAATGGCTTTCTTTGATGTGTTGCTTAGACCTTCCAGGCTGTAAGGCTTTTCA
The DNA here is from genome assembly GCF_929443795.1 of Astur gentilis. Taxonomy (NCBI): domain Eukaryota; kingdom Metazoa; phylum Chordata; class Aves; order Accipitriformes; family Accipitridae; genus Astur; species Astur gentilis. The sequence goes on along the minus strand of NC_064893.1, from coordinate 5,174,773 downwards.
GCGGAGTCCTTTAAAGATATTGATTAAATTCTGGAGCTACTGTGTGAAATTTGGTGGTCTATGTTGTGTGTTGAAGTCAGACTAGATGAGTGTAATGGTAAATACTAGACCTAAAATCAAATTATTTCAGGTCACCAATGAATTTTGATTATATATCCCCCTCCCCTCCTCCCCCGTTTTATTTCCATATGTTGTTTTCAACAATTTGAACTGTGCAGGAGAAAAGACACATGAAAGACAATGCTATTTGAACGTCTTTTTGTAAGCACAATGTTATACAAATGCCAAAATTTCTTTTATTTGGATTTAATCTCTTGTTTGACTTTTTATAATTCTCATGTATGTTTACAAGATATTTTGGAGGAATTTCTCTCTGAATTGCCTTTTTATGTTTGACTAGCTCAGTCTTCTTCATACCTGTGGTTTGTTCCTCCATTGGTGGTGATGTGGAATGGGTTAGAGAACAGGATTGCCACAGGTGGGGGGGCAGTTCAATATGAAAATACAGGCACTTGGGATATGTTATGCAGGGCCGTGTTTGGAAGAATTACAGTGGACTGTGTGTTTGAACTGCTTTGTCTGGGCTACCATGGTAGATGTATTTTAGGTGTGTCCGATGTTTTGACAGTAATGGATGAAATTTAGGGAAAAGTTTTGCAATGAATGTAGTAGGCTTTGTTGGACTGCAGCAGGCAATCTGAGATACAGCAGGGATGAAACAAACAGGAGCAGTGGGTTCTTTGGCTGCAGCTGGACATCAGAAGATGAGCAAGTCCAGGTTGTGCTATCTGGGCAAAAGTGGGACTATTTTTTGAATTTCACCCAAGTTGTGAGGAGCTTCACTCAGTACCAGAATGAAATTCATGCTCTTTACCTACAAAATGGAAGTAGAAGGGGACTTTAGGTAGTGAACTTGTAAGTAAGCAATATTCTGTCTCGTAAGGGGAAATGAAGATTTTTGCCTAGGCTATTGTATGTTCTAGATAGAATATTGCCTTCTGAGAAATCATTGAGAGTTTTGCCTCTGTTTATTTGGCTCAGCATTTTCAAAACCAGTGGGTAGTGAGTTTCACATTATGTTGTGATGTTTCGTGAAACACAAGTTCTAAAACTGTTCATGTTCTTCTATTTGTTTTTTCTAGATGACTTATTACTTATGTTCTCATAGTTATTTTTAGTTGAAGTTTTTAATCTTACGTGCTGCTATTACTACAATTTAAATGTTAGAGTGGCTTTTGTTAGCTCATTTCCTGACTCTGCTGTTCTTAACACCTTGGGGAACTGTAGAGTATGAACCTTTTCATTCAGTTTTTCAGCATCTCATAATTTATTCATAATGGCATTGTAAAAATACAGAAAATTATGCAAAGAGCAGTCTAAATGTAGTAAAAATTTCTCCTAAAAAGTGTGTTTGTATGTATAAAAATACGTGCACCTGTATAAAAGATTAAATTAAATACCATTTACATTTATACGTTATATTACATTACACATTCTATGGAATATTTTGTTAAACCTAGGAAAAATTCTATGTAGAATTAAAATATATAAATTAGTATCTTAAAACAGATGCATATTCCACAAAATTATCTGGAATATATTTATTTCATCTATATATGAACTTGCTGTTGTCCCATGCAAATGAGTGAGTTTAATGTTTAGTACTAATTTTCTTTATTTGACTGAAGAAGACTAGCACCAGGAAAGCAATTTATATGCATTAAGAGTTAAGTTCATAATCAATAGGCAAGTTACCCAAAAGGGAAAAAAGAAGCAATGTTATTTCTGTTCTGTTTGTTTGTTTCCACTCTTGGTATTATTATTTCTTTGACTGGGAATCGGTTATTCTTTGGGGCACAAGGGAACTATCTCTTTACAGCCAATGTGACTACATCACCATAGCAAGCTCTACCATGGTAAGAACTTGGATGCATCTCTGAGCTCTCCGGTATTCAGCTGGATGACTGGGTCCCCATAGCTGTCAAGGGCCCCCTGCTTTATTTGTCTGCTATTTATTTGAGGAAGCATTGTAGGCTTCTGGTGCTGTTGGCTTTCATGCAGAAGTCTCTCTGTCATTGTTCTAGTAAGCAGTTTTAAAACATGAGTATGTTTTGGGAATCCTGCTCAAAAGAAAATGACAAGCATATTTAGTAAATCAGAGCTTTTTTGGAAGGTGAGCTGGCAGCATGCTTCAAATATAATTGATTGGTGGTTGATTTAGCATCAGTAATTTCAGCACGCTAATGTGTTTGACACCCATTTTGTAAGGCATTGTACAGTGGAAATAGTTTCTGCTGAATGAAGAATTTCTTTGTTACAATAAGAAGATGTCAGTTGAAAGTAGGTTAGCTGTGAAGAAAAAAAAATTGCTTTTGGTGGAGGTGAGAAGAAATTATATCATTATTTGCTTTAACATATCATTGGTTTCCTCTCCCTCTCCCCCTGAAAATTTCTATTCCCAAAAATGTCACAAGTCAAGAGTTTTTCTTCTTGTGAATCCAGATTTTCTTCAATTTCTTTCTTAATAGATTTAATTTCTATCTTTTTCTCTTGGACCTTGAAATTAGAGATACTTTTTAACCTTCTATGTGTTGCTTTAACAACATGAATCTTCCCCCTCCTTGGTGAGGAGATCCCCCCTCCTTGGACCTTCCTGGATTCAGTTGTCTTCTCCCAACACATTTCCTTATAACTGTGTTTTTGCTCGAAATAATCATTGCCGTTTAGATTATGTCATACCTTTCTTCCAGCTCCCTGTATTTTATCAGTGTCTGGTTCAAACTCTCCCTTCTCATTTAAAAGCCATGTATCTTTGCTCCTCCTTACTTGCCTTTGTGTATTTACTTCCCTTTCTTTGGTCTGTTTTTTGTTCTACCAGGTAGTCAAATTAATTCGTTGTTTTGTGGTCTTCCTGCACAAACGTGGCCATGCTATCTTTCATGCTGCCTGTTATGAAGTAACCTTCTTGAACACATAAGCAACTCTGTCCTTTGTCCCACTGAAGCCTGCGTTGTTACGTTCACCTCTATTGTGCTGCCTTAGGGGAAAATTGCTGTTGGTTTCCCATTAAAGCAGTGGTGTAATTATGCTGGTTGTAGCTCTGTGTCTTCTCCCAGCTGCAGTTTACTCATCTGACTTTCTTACAATTCTTAGATTTGAAAAGTACCTGGGGCGGGTTGTACCTGGTGCACAGAATAAATATTAATTTTTTAAATTATTTGTTAATTATGTTCTGGGCAGTTCACCCTGGGGAGCTGCTTCTGCCTAATTCTTTAATCACAGACACAAAGCTGGGACTCATCAGCAGTGTAAAGGGAGTTTGGGATAGTGCACAGAATGAGCTGGATGATTTTGAGGACTAGAATTGGGATAAAATTTATGACTGCAGAAGATAACATCATGCATTTGGGGGCTTTTACTGAAACCTGCTGCTCTAAGCTGGGACGTCATGAGCTGAAAACAACCAAGAAATACAGGGAGTTAGTCACAAGCTGACAGTAAGCTGCGAAGGTATGAAAGAGGTAAATGCAATCCTAGGATGTCTCAGGAAAGATAACTCCAGTTAGGGGAGTACTACTGGCTGCATACAAGGATCATTAATGAGACCTTGTATAAGATATCACATAGGGTTTTGACTAGTAGTGTTCAAGAAAGATGACCTGAAACTGAAGCTTGCATAGACAAGGCTGTAGGGATCATCAGGGGAATGGAGAATTTGTTTTACAAACAGAGGCTAGAAAAGGTTGGCTTGTTTAACTTAGCAAGGCAAAACCTGAGAGAGTATAGTTTTTTTGTCTTTAAATACACCACGGCAGAAAATAACTTTTTAAGCTGAAGGGCAATGTTGACAAAGGAACAGAGGGGTATAAAATGGCTAGGAGTACATTTCACTTGAGGTTAAGAAACAAGTTCCTAACTATTAAAGTGACCAAGCTCTGAACAGACATTTCATGGGAACAGACGGGGCGCAAAATATAACAGAAGTGAAGATGAAGCTCAGTAAATTTATAAAAGGGATTATCTGTAACAAGGCTGCTCCTGAGAGCTAGGGATTAGTCTCCCTGAGCCAGGTGATCATCCTAGGCCTATGGCCCTTAGGACCTCCAGAGTTGACGTGTGTGTATGTGTGTGTGTGTGTGTGTGAGACAGTGACAGAAGTAAACAAAGTTGCCATCCTTATCTTGATATGGCGTTTGGAGCAGATGCTTTTAAATCTCGTTTGCTCAGCTAAGCTAACTGAACTTGACTGAAACTCTGCTTTTTAAAAACTGAGCTGTAGGTGTTGAAATGTTTCTACTGAAACAGTCTGTGTAAGCTAATTCAGTCAGTTGAAATGGTTTGGTTAAATAAAGCAGTTTTATGTTAGTGACACACATTTTCAACCCTTTGAATATCATCCACCATCTGATAGGAGCTAAATAAAAATTACTGAAAAAATTTACGTTGGACAACAAACTGTATCTCAAAACCCCCAGAACAAAGCCTCTAATGATTCATAGATTTGTCTAAAACAAACTGCTGGATTTATCTATATAAGGCTCTAAGTCTTCTTTAAAATAAAGGATTAATAGTGTTGACTTCACTGTTGGACAAATCTCTTGCAAGTGAAAGGAGATTGGGATGCAAGAGAATTTCCAGTTACTTCTATCAGAGGACCTAATGAAAGGAGAAAACCATAATAAGAGTCGTAAAAATATTCTCCTCCCATGTGCTCTAAAAGGACAAGTTTGGCATTTGATGGGATGCCAATGTGCTGCAAGTGTTGACTGCTGTTCTTTAAAGCCTTATAAAGAAACAAAACTAACAAAAGACACTACAGACAATATTGCAGCAACGAGTGTTTCTTGGATGTCAAACACCCTCCAGCCCACAGCACTTTGATCTTGGGAACAAACCATAAAGAACAAATAGAGTAATTTTTCTTACATGCTAACACTTAACAGTGAGGTTGATGAACTTCTGGAAAACTAGCATAATGGGCATGCCTTTTCCATTTGTTAAATTGTTTTGACAAGGGCATATTTCATTTAAAGTGGCTGTTTTCTATTCTTTCCCTTTTTGGTCTCTGAAAAAATAAAAGAGCAACCAATATAGAACTTCACAGCAAGGATCAGCTCACCTTCTATATGAGCCAAGTGGAAAAAGTATCACTTAAATGTTCTTTTTTTTTTTTTTTTTTTTTTGGGGGGGGGGGGGGAGTGGGTAGGAGGGCAGGGGGAAATAAGACTGCATAGACAGTATAGCTGTGTATTTGTGAGTTTTGGCTCAGTCAGCCTTTTCATTGAAAGCCTCTGTTTCCATTAAACTTGCCAAAGAAAATGTATGAAATATATTAATACAGACTGTATACATTAGGGATGGGAGCAGTGACTTAGAGACTACCAAAACCCCTCTAGCGCTCTCTCAGTAACTAGACATGAGTGTATCGGCAGGCTCTACTGTGCTTGGTTAGTACTTCCCATCCGCAAAAGAGGTGCTGCTTGGAAATTTTTGTGTCCCTGTCCTTTCACATTTCCTTAGGAACTGAAATTGCCAAAGTGGAGGAAGTTCCCTCCTGCATTGCTAGTCAAACTCCTATGACAGGTTGTTATACTCCCCCAAACCCTCTCTTCCGCGATCCCCTTTTTCAATTTCCAGACTTAGGGCTTTGGTCTGTTTGGTAGGCATATAAACTTTTGGTATGTTAAAGCTCAGGCTCCATTCACAGATTGTTCTGAGATATGTTTTGCCAGTCTGTCTCCATCTTCCTAGACACTAAATAAATTTTTTTCAGGGATAGCTTAACATATTAGAGTCAGAGACTCTTGGAGTCTTGACTTCTTGGAGTCACAAGTTCAAATTCTGACTAGATTTAACCCAAGCCTTTCACTGTGAGGAGATGCTGATTTACCTGATTTCTTTCTGGTGGAAAAACCTTAGCATGTCCAGGGCTTGTTTGCTCTGTCTGAATGGACACTCACAGTCTCTGGGCATAAGAGTCTGGGTCGTTCCACCAGTCTCATTCTTTCCCACTGTTTGCAGCGTAATGTGTTTCAGCAGTGCTGTGAGAGACCCCATCTAGATAGACCCTATCTGTTGTCTGAAAGACTTCATCCTTGTTACACAGGCAAATTAATCCACCAGTTTCTCTTCTTCATGGTTTTCCTTTTCAGAGAAGACAGTGATGACCAGAACCATTGCTGAGACACAACCATATCCCTAGCCTTTTCCAGGGCAGAAACCACCCATTCACTGGCGGAAACACTGGTGGATCCTTGCATTTGTTTTCAAGTCCTTATTCAGCTCTGCCCTGCAACATGCTAAAAATGAAACTCAGGATGCCTAGTAGCTATTTTTCAGATTCTGTCCTGACCATTTGCAGAAGGAGTAGTGTTTACACTATCCAACTTCAGGCAGCTGACATGGGCTATGAACTGTTTTGTCTTCTGGATCTAATTGTACTGCTGGACAGGATTACCACCTGCAGCTGGGTATCATACATACATGTGAGCCTGCGTCTCATTCAGATCTGTGAGCAGAACTGCTATCTAGATTTTCTGCTTACATTGTATAAGCTAGCAAGGCTTATTCTTCTCAGTTTGGCACACCTTTTCACATTTATAATAAAACTTAATTGAAAGCAGTTGCATGTTTGCAGTTGCATGTTTTGTTGCAAATGTTTCAACACTTCTGACTAGTTCTGCCTAGGGGAAGTGGTAACTGAGGTATGAAAAAAGATAGTTCTGCTCGAGGCAAATCTTCTCCAAATGACTGTTTTTCCTGTCTTCTGAAACTGCTTTCTGTCTCATGGCAGTTAACAGATGATCTCAGTGGAGCATGGCATCTGCACATAAACCTCTTACCTTCAATTTCTCATGCAAACAGAATACAGAAATGACTGGTTAGGAAACAAGTACTAAAAATATCCATAGTTAATTTCCTTTAATGCTTTGACTTGAAGTAGCTTTTGGGCAAGTAAAGAGAAATTATGTGCAACATGATTTCCTGATTTTATTTTTTGTTTAATGTGATTGACTGAAATAGTTTCTGGAAATCACTTAAGGTAGGAGGCTTCCAAAGTTACTGCAGCTGTTAAAATCCTGCCCCATTAGGCCAAAGGACCTAAACTCTATCAGAAAGTCAATTTTGCTTAAAGATTTATTCTGTGGCTTCTTTCCAGTAGGAAGTCTTTTATGGGTTCTTTAAGATTTTCCAATGTGGTTCTTTAATGAAAGCATGGTAAACCTTGTGAAACTTTGCTTCAGTCATGTTCATAGGACATGGATATAGGCTTACCTGTGCCTTTAGGTACAGAAGGAGTATTCACAGGTAATGAGCAAGAGGCACAGATGGCATCTGTGGATGTTTCCTGGAAATCTTTCAATTTGACATGATGTCTTATCCTAACTCTGGGTGCACTGGAGCACCACCTCCATCTGGGAAGCTGTGTGCTGATGCCTTTACCTTCACTTTTCATGAAGAACAACTCAAAAAACAAAAGAACAAGTCTCTAGCAGGTACAGATCTGTACAGCTACACTGACTTACCCCTGCATTAATAATCTGTTTTGGTTATTTACTAATGGTAGAGTTGACAGCTTCCATAAACTTTGTAATGAAAACTACTTCACATTAAATATGTCAAAACACTACTAACAGCATATCCCTAAGTGTGTGCTGTTGAATGTTTCAGTGAACAAACTGACCTTTCAATTTCCTCAGCTCATGACTATTTAGACAGTACCTGAGGTTTGTCACTGGGGCAGCACAAGGCATCCTGCAGTGCTGCTGAACTGCTACTGCTCTGTAGAAGCCTCAGCCACCTCAAACAGAAAGCAACATGCCCTATGTAAAACTGCACTTGGAGTGAAACTTATCCTTTTATCAAAATGTTCCTTTTGTCAAAACCTCTGGGTGGGTGAATCTGTGGAGCAGAAATTCCTATTTTGTAGGCAAAATTGCTCCCACAGCTGGAGCAGAGGGCTGTTGCTGAGGTTAGCTGGTATCTCTGTGTCACTCGTTGGTTAGGCGACCCTGGCCTGCCATGGCCACCATCCACACCCAGTATGAGGGCTGGTCACTGAGCTACATGGCAGCATCTCCCAGTGTACAGCCTGCAATAACAAACTTGCTGCCTTTTGCTTGGGGATTTCTGGACAGAGATCTTAGTGCGAATCCATTGGCTCTTTCACCTGGTCTGGGCTATGTACTCTCTTGGTACTCATTTTGTATGTATCTCCTTGGGTGATGACTCTCCGTACCCGCCTGCTACTGTTATCAGTCTCTTTCCTACACGTTTTCTCTGAGAGACAGGTCAGCAGTGTGCAAGGTGCTTGGAGGTCTGTGCAGAAGGCTCAGTTACAGATTTGCTGACTCCTTTCCTGGCAAAAGTCTTCCAGTCGTCTCTGTGGAGGACCTGCGGGTAACAGCTGTGGGCTTTGCAGAGGCCTTTAATTAGGAACATTGCTTCTTGGGTGTCTGTCTTCTTCAAAACACAAGAATTTCTTTTAAATGCAGTTTTAATGTTTGATGTTGTGAGCTTGTAATGCTTGTTTTGGGGAGAGTTTTTCTACTGTGGTGGTGTTAGTGGGTTATCTCCACCCCCCCCCACCCCCCCCCCCCAGTTACTAAAATATCCTTAATGCTAAGGTAGGCGAGTGTGTTTTGGTCTGTCTGTATCTGTTTAAACTGTGTATGCATTACTGAAGACAATCTTTCCTCCGGTGAGCAAGGTTAATGATGTGTTAAAGTAATAGTGGTAAATAGTTCAGTACCATGTTGAATCGTGTTCCTCCTTGGTAGATTTTCTCCAGAATTTTGCATACTCCCTCACTGGGAGCATGGGACTCTTCCACATAACAGGGGTGAGCAACAGCTAAACTAATCAGAACATCACAGATGTTGGGATCTGCTGTCTTTGTGCATTATGGAAAGTCTTCATCCTTCCAGAGGGAAGGTGAATCTCAGTCTTCCTTTGATGGGTAAGATTGAGATCTTACCTGGTTGTGGTAGGCATCTGTAGACATTCGTCTGATCACCCCGTGGGACTCGGCACAGGGTCCACCATACCCTGGGCCACAGAGCACTGACACCAATATGAGGATGCTGCAAATGGCGTTTATTCAACTGCGTCACGCCCTTATATACTGTCTGTCGGTCATCCCGCCTCCCTTAACCCTTCTCTTTCCGTACATCGCGAGATCTTCCGAGCGCCAATCCCTACAGGCATCAAGCAAGTGAGATATGATAAAGTTAATTTCCCTGTTTTTCTTTAATGTATTTTCCACTCTCTTTAGAGACTGTAGTACCAGGATGCTAGACCAGGATGAACTATTTTTCCACTGGGGGGCTGTAGCTTGTCATTTTGAGCTTGTCAGTTGGTAGTTATATTACTTTCTCCAGAGTGTTAGGATCATTAGTATTCTTGCTTAATGCCTACCCTCATATCATGAGAAAAGGATAAGTAATACTATTTACCCTTGTTCTAGTTTGTGTCTTAAGAATGAAAGTGTTAGATGCATAGTGTGCCTCACACAAGCTCTGTTTGCAAAGGAGTAAACTAAAATAAAGAGGGACTAAATAACTTCTTGTTAACATGATTCAAGAAGCCTGTAAGAAACTGAAAAGTAGTCTTACCTTGTGACTGAAATCGTGCTTTTTCCGTAGAATTACTTTGGCTTTTTAAAAATCATACTAGTTGATGAAAGTGAAAGGAAGAAGAGTAAGAAAATTATATTTAATTTTAAGCAAAGCAAACACAAAAAATCCCATGGTCCATTTGCTGGCATGTGTGTAGGTGGTATTTGGCAGGTCATATAAGTTGTGGCTGTTCTTCTAGACAAACTGAGATTATCTATTGGTAACATCTGCTGCAATCAGCGTTGCAGGCACACCACCTCCATGGCTTCTCCAAGGGAAAGATGGTTCCCTTGGTGAGACTCAGCATCAAGTCTGCAGAGACCTGGGCTCAGGTCTGCATTGGTGAGGCAGTATGCCTTCCTATACCTCCTGTAAAATGTGGATTATGCTTGTCTTCTGCCTTTTGTCTGTCTTATCTCTGACTACAAGTAGCTCAGGACAGGAATGATTTTTTCGCTCTGTCTATGAATGATGCCACTGCAGGGTTTCAAGTCGCTGCTGTAACAATGTAGGTCCCATAAAGTGGCAATAATTACCTAGAAAAGCCACGCTAAAAAAAAAAAAAAAAAGCTAAATTGCTGTGAACTCCTGACTTGCATGGCCAAATTTTGGTACACTCCAAGGAAGTGCAGCATTTAAAGCTCCAAAAAAGAGGTACCTCCTCTGCCTCTGATATAGTGTCTTGAGTAGGAAGAACAGCTTTCTCATGAAAAGGTGTGACACTTTCTTTTGCCCCACTTTATTTTACATTAGCTTCAGTTTGTGTCCGGATTTTGAAAAGGCAAACACGCCAAATGCTGTTGCAGGTAATGGTTTCTAATCACCGTTAGGAGTGCGAGCATCTTCAGCCCTCGGAGGTGCTGTCACACTCGGCCACTGGAGCACTGCACCGTGCGCCGAAGTCGGGAGGAAACCATCTGGGAGAAGAACAATGTGGTGCCTTGACAACGTGTCACAGTCAGCTTGAACATAACTTACTGTGTCAGGAAGAGAGAGCAAGAAAAAAGCATGAGGCATTCTAATAAAAGCACCAGTACAGTGAAGATTCATTTTTCTTAGAAAGAATCTTAAGAAGTTCTTCCCCCCCCCCCCCCCCATTTTTTCCCCCGTCTGCATTATCAACGCTCTACCTGCTGTGTCTGTCTCTCTTTCTCTGTTACTTTCAATATGCATTGCAACTTCTGTCTCTTCCTTTGTTCGTGTTAGCAGGATGAGTCTTTCTAGACGAAGGAAAGGGGACCTTTTGCTGGCCTACATATCAAATAATTTCTCACCTTGTGAAGCGTGGAGGAGGCAATCCATATCCCTTAGTTCTGAATCTCTTTCTCTTGAATTGTACTTCGAAGCAGGGATAGGGTGCTGTTGGTTTGCTGCTGCATGTCATTTGATAGATGCACACAAATCCAGGAAGTGATCCAAATCCTGTATGACTTCTTTTATCCCCAAATGGACTTCCTGCAGAGGAAACAATTAGGGTGGTTTTTGTTGGTTTTGGGTTAAGGAGAAGGCTGCTGTCAGATTTTATTTCCACTGGCATCTAAGAAGCAAGTCCTTTAAGATTTCACATCCTGAGTTGATTTGTGAAGAAACCTTGACTGATCAGAATTTTCCAGGGGATGAAGAAGCTGCTCACCCTCAGGTGGCTACAGGTTAGCCTGGAGCAGCTACATCAAGCTTGCTATGGCAGTAGAGGAGCCTGTACAACCTACCATAGGCTTCTGCTTTCTGCACAGACATCTCCCAAAGTAACTGCAGCAATCTGAAGTGCCATATTGTCTTACTGCTCTTTTGCAAGGGAAAATTCCTGACTTCCTTCGGAGCTGCTGTTCTCTATGCCTTTGTAATGTTCTTAAACTTGAAAATAATTTTGGGCAGGGGTTAGAGAGCATCAGGAGTGGGGATTAGTGCCCTCCCAAGTGCCCTTCCCACCTGAGGGACTTTGTGAATCTCTGATGGTCTGCACTGATCACTGGCAATACACGACTGTTGCACTTAACATGTAGTGAGTGTGCACAGAATTGTGAAAGTGCTGTCATGGAAAGTTAAAAGTACTCTTTATGAAGGTATATGAACTGCAGAATCAAAAGTACTAACTGCAGCTTAAATACGTATTTATTTAGCCTGAGAATTAAATTAGGTGATCATAGTGGTATAAAAGTGAGTGGCCTGCTGTGACTATGTTCTAGGGAAAACCTGTGTGGGTTTTTTGGTATTAGAGGGAAGGTGCAAGTGATCCTTCCCACCTGCCTGTGCTGTAAGACAGAGGCTTGGCTCAGCTTTCTGTTTGAAGCAGTGCCGGGAAACATACTTGAAGACCCAGTCTTAACTGTGGCCAAAGAGGGAGGAGGACACGAGGAACTGTGGTAATACCAAGATTTCAGGCTGGTATTTAAAATCAAAAAAACTAAATTTAGGAGCAGCTTAAAAAAAAAAAAAAAATTAGATTGATCTATCAATGTTAAGTGTGTCAATGTCATAGGAACTTAATAGCCAGGAGTTGAATTCTACTCAATGTTAAGGTGGATCATTTACAAAAGACTGGTCTGCATTTGAACTATGCATGTCCTCAAAGCTCAGGGACAATCACATTCAGGATTTGAACCTGTGTAAGGAGGTCTCTCAGGCCTTGGATGTGGATACTTCCTGCTCCTTGGAGCTGTTTTCATTGCAGCAGTTGGATAAAGGTTGAGAGAGGATACACTTAAATGTTCCTGTTGAGTTATACCTGAAACCACTGATTTAGAGTGCAGGTTGTCATGGAATGCTTTCAGTTTCTCCTGAAACGGTATTAACCCCTGTCATATCACCAAGGGCCACAGAACAAATGCATCCACAGAATTTAATGCTGTTTGTTGACATCGTCACACAGAAAACAGATGCAGAAGGCTTGCACAAACTTAAGGAAAGTGTTGCTCTGTCGGGGATAGTGTAGCGTTAGGCCAAAAGTGAATTCCTGCAAGGCAGAATGAACACTGTAGCCATGTGATAGATGGAGGAGACCAGTATAAATCAGAGGATAAAATAACCACTGTGAAGAATGCTCCTTGTCCTACAAATGTTGTGCAGTTATGCTCCCTCATAGGATTTATAAACTATTTCAGTCATTTTTTTGCAGAACCTTTCAACAGTCCTGAATTCTCTGAATCAACAGCTCAGGAGAGAATTGAAAATGGCAGTGCACTGATGCTATAAAGGAAACCAGAAGACTTAGGGCATTCATCTCTGATTTAACGCAGTGCAATATACTCTTAGTAAGGCTGGACTGATGTTACTGTGAGCAGAACTTGCCCTTTGCAGTTTAAGATGTGGGGCTCAGGCATCCAGTAGTGTAAGTTACACCCCAGGCAGAAGCATGTAAAGTGGTGTAGTGAGCACAGGTGTGATGTTTTGTGGGTGTGCAATGCTGGTTAGAAGTGGAAGAAGCGTGTCATGGGAATAACATGTGTTGATACATTCCTCTGAGGACATCTGATCTGCTTTTGCATAAATGTCTGCAACACCTAGGGCAGCTAAGGCGGCTTCCTGACTGAGAGCAGCCCATGCTTGGTCACAGGAACATTGGGAAGGATGTGAGCACACGCTTAGGTTAGGCTTTGCTTGAACTGACACGCAGAAGGAGCAGAGGTCTGATAACTTTGCAATCAATTTGGACTCTTATGAAAAGCATCATGAACACACTATTTTATCACTTTCATGTGCATTTTGTTTTTAAGTAATGTGTATCAGGAGTTTACTGTTTGTAAACTACCTAGGTTACCAGATTTGCCCCAGGTAGTCATCCAGGCTGTGCAGGCTTGTGGCATTGACCCACAAATGCCTTAAAAAGTTTCACTGTATGAGCCTAAATTAGCAATATTGCGTGCCATTGTGTGATGGGTTAACCCTGGCTGGACGCCAGGTACCCACCAAAGCTGTTCTATCACTCCCCCTGCCTCAGCTGGGCAGGGGAGAGAAAAATATAACAAAGAGCTTGCGAGTCGAGATAAGGACAGGAGAAATCATTCACCAATTACCGTCACAGGCAAAACAGACTCAGTTTGGGGAAAATTAGCTCAGTTTATTACAAATCAACCAGACTAAGGTAATGAGAAATAAAACCAAATCTCAGAACACCTTCCCTCCACCCCTCCCTTCTTCCCTGGCACAACTTCACTCCCAGATTTCTCTACCAACCCCCCTCAGTGGCACAGGGGGACGGGGATGGGGTTTACAGTCATCACACGTTATTTTCTGCCACTTCATCCTCCTCAAGGGGGAGGGCTCATCACACTCTTCCCCTGCTCCAGCGTGGGGTCCCACCCATGGGAGACAGTCCTCCACGAACTTCTCCAACGTGGGCCATTCCCATGGGCTGCAGTTCTTCATGAGCTGCTCCAGCATGGGTCCTTTCCACGGTATGCAGTCCTTCAGGAGCACACTGCTCCAGCGTGGGTCCCCCACGGGGTCACAAGTCCTGCCAGAAAACCTGCTCCATGGGCTCCTCTCTCCACAGATCCGCAGGTCCTGCCAGGAGCCTGCTCCAGCGCAAGGTTTCCACAGGGTCACAGCCTCCTTCGGGAACCCACCTGCTCCAGCGTGGGGTCCTCCATGGGCTGCAGGTGGAGATCTGCTCCACCGTGGACCTCCATTGACTGCAGGAGGACAGCCTGCCTCACCAGGGTCTTCACCCGGGGCTGCAGGGGAATCTCTGCTCCGGGACCTGGAGCATCTCCTCCCCCTCCTTCTTCACTGACCTTGGTGTCCGCAGCCTAGTTTCTCTTACATGTTCTCGCTCCTAGCTCTGGGCAGCTGTTTCCCTCCCTCTGTCCAAACTTTTTTTTTTTTTTCCCTTCTTAAAAATGTTATCCCAGAGGTGTTACCACTATTGCTGATTGGCTCGGCCTTGGCCGGCGGCAGGTCCGTCTTAGAGCCGGCTGGTGTTGGCTCTCTCGAACACAGGGGAAGCTTCCAGCAGCTTCTTACAGAAGCCACCCCTGTAACCCCCTCCACTACCAAAACCTTGCCACACAAAACCAATACACATTGGCATGTATTTGTGTTGGCATTTCACCCTCTTGATTCCTCTTTGTTGGAATTTCTCCCACCTGAGCTTGATGTATATGCTATGAATTGGGTCCTGCTGTGGTCTCTCCTTATTTTATTTATTTATTATTTTTTTTAAAGGGAAATCCTGCCAGTGGCCTTGCATCACTGCACTGTCATCCTGGTTTTGTGGTGGCAAAGCACAAACATTTCTGATGGCAGCTGGGCTCCTGGTAATGCTACAGGTGAGAAGGCAAAAGTGGTGAGAGCCAGGCTGTGTCATGGTTATTGCTGAAGGAAGAAAGTCAGCTCATGTGAAGGCATGAAACTTGTGAAAGCATTTGGTAGGCAAGCTGGGACTTTCATTTGTCATTTTACCTTAAGATCCAAGTAGACCAAAAAGCAAAGGTACATTTGACTTCAAGTATTTGAACACACCCTTATTCACCATCATTCCTGAAATCAAGACTCATTTGTGCTTGGGCCCATTTTCTAATGATAATGGAAAATGGCATTCATCTTGATGATTTGTTGTATTGGTTTTGTTTGGCAAGGTTTTGGTAGCGGGGGGGGGGGGGTTACAGGGGTGGCTTCTGTAAGAAGCTGCTGGAAGCTTCCCCTGTGTTCGAGAGAGAGCGAGCCCATACTAGCTGGCTCTAAGACGGACCCGCCGCCGGCCAAGGCCGAGCCAATCAGTGATAGTGGTAACGCCTCTGTGATAACATTTTTTAAGAAGGAAAAAAAGTTGGGACGGAGAGAAACTGCCGCCGGAGTGAGGAGTGAGAACATGTAAGAGAAACAAGCCTGCGGACACCAAGGTCAGTGAAGAAGGAGGGGGAGGAGATGCTCCAGGCGCCGGAGCGAAGATTCCCCTGCAGCCCGTGGTGAAGACCCTGGTGAGGCAGGCTGTCGCCCTGCAGCCCAGGGAGGTCCACGGTGGAGCAGATCTCCACCTGTAGCCCGTGGAGGACCCCACACCGGAGCAGGTGGGTTCCCGAAGGAGGCTGTGACCCCGTGGGAACCCCGCGCTGGAGCAGGCTCCTGGCAGGACCTGCGGATCTGTGGAGAGAGGAGCCCACGGAGCAGGTTTTCTGGCAGGACTTGTGACCCCGTGGGGGACCCGCGCTGGAGCAGTGTGCTCCTGAAGGACTGCACACCGTGGAATGGACCCACGCTGGAGCAGTTCGTGAAGAACTGCAGCCCGTGGGAATGGCCCACGTTGGAGGAGTTCGTGGAGGACTGTCTCCCGTGGGTGGGACCCCACGCTGGAGCAGGGGAAGAGTGTGATCAGCCCTCGTCCTGAGGAGGTGAAGCGGCAGAAAATAACGTGTGATGACCATAAACCCCATCCCTGTCCCCCTGTGCCGCTGGGGGGGCTTGGTGGTGAAATCCGGGAGGGTAGTTGTGCCCGGGAAGAACGGAGGGGTGGTGGGAAGGTGTTCTGAGATTTCATTTTACTTCTCATTACCTTGCTCTGGTTGATTTGTAATAAATTGAGTATGTTTTGCAAATTGAGTCTGTTTTGCCCGTGACGGTAATAGTGAATGATCTCTCCTGTCCTTATCTCGACCCGCGAGCCTTTTGTTATATTTTCTCTCCCCTATCCAGCTGAGGATGGGGGAGTGATAGAACGGCTTTGGTGGGCACCTGGTGTTCAGCCAGGGTTAACTCATCACATTTGTACAGGGAAAAATGAATCCAGCTGCTTCACAAATGACAAAAAAAATAGGTTGAGCATAGGTTCAATCCAGTTCTGGCTCTATTCAAATAAATTAGTGCACAGTTAACAGATACTGCTATGGAATGATTGATACAAGTATTTGGAAAACTGTGGGTTTCTAGAGTTTATAAACAATTAAATGGTCAAATTTTTATCAAGCAACCATATGGCACATATAGGAAAACCTCTGAGAGGTCCAAACCAAACCAACCTATCTGTTTATCCCGATAACTTGTGAAGTACACGTTACTTTTGTGCTTTACTTGCCATATAAGCTTCCTGCCTTGAAGTATCTAGTTCACCATCTCTGTTCCGGTACTGAGAACTCTTCCTGGGGTTGTCAGTAGTGGCCTGAGATTTTGTCTGCATTCAAGGAAGTCTAGCTGAACTGAGCAAAGTTATGAAGTTAAACCTCATGAAACCTGTGTGTGGCTTCTACTCAGCAGTGCTGCTGCCCTGGGTGTTTGGAATCTCCATGTGCTCTAACCAGCATTCTTGCATTAAAACATTTTTTCTGAAAAATGGATCAGCAAAATTTTTCTGGCTTTCCTTCTTTAATCCTAAAAGTTTCTTTGAAAATTGAACCAGTGGAAAGTGCTGACCACTGGGAGGAACAGTTAATGGGTAAATTCCTGACAAAGATGGGATGGATTATAGCACTTCTCCTCTAAAAGGCAAAAAACCCCCCCAAACTAAAACGATTACTTTCAGAATTAAAATGCAATGCAATACCCTTAGACTTTCCTTCAATGATTTCCTCACACAAAGACTCATGCAATAGTCACTGCTTTAAATTAAATTTAAGCTATTTCTCCCCAGTGTGGGAAAGATGAAAGTGTGTTTCCAATTTGTAAACACTAGTGGAAAACTTGTAGAATTTTTATTGCTGAATTTATATTTTAATTAAAAAGGGCTTTATGGAGTGAAAATAAAAAGAGAGTTTGGGCAGAAAATTTTCATTATTTTAAAAATTTGTGGCTTTTTTTTTGTGGAAAAAAAGAATCCAAGCATGAAAATTTGTTCTTCTAATGGTTTATTTTTGTTAATAATATTTTTTGTTTTTAAAAAGTGATTTTTTGGATACTGGAACTGTTCATTTAAAAACAGGGCATTTTTCTTTTTTTTTATCTGTTTAAAAAAAACCAAAGAATGAAAAAACCAACAATCAACCCCTCAAACCCCCAAAATACAACAGACTCATTAATGCTTACACGGGAAATTTTGACTTTTTTTTTTTTTAAATATACCATTTTCACTTTAAAAAGATGGCATTTCTCCTTCTGCTTCACTTGAGACATTTTCAGATATTACAGTGATATGGATCATAAAAATGTTTAGCAAAGAAACAAAACTTGTTATCTTAGCTGTTAACTGGCAGCAGTTCCAAAACCTCTGCTAAATTCATTAGTCCACATCTGTGATGGAGGAAACAATCTCATGCATTAAGGAGAGTGCTTAACCTGTGTTTATGTCATAGAGGACAGTTCCCTTAAACATGTTTGTAAGGAAAATTGTGTTTGGAAGCCCTTTTTTCTGTCCTCCAGAGTGTTCTTAAACAATTCAAAGTTCTGTCATAGGAAAAAAATTGAGATAAATTTTTATTGGTAGGTATCCTTCAGACTTACATGTGTGTCTGTTCTCTGTGACCACTGTGGAATTTTAATTTACTTCTATCCACCCAGCTGGGTGCCTGACTTATAGCCATAGCTCAGAGAAGGGGTTGAAAGAAGTAAAAAGGAGAGAGCATAAATAATACCTGTACTGGTAAGCTATAATCTAGGCATGCAGGTCTCTGCTTTCCAGCCATGCCTGGCTGTTTCAGAGCTTGTCAATGGATGAAACAAGAAAATATCCTCTAAAATAAGCACTTAATCTGTTTTTGGCATGTGAGTGTCTAATGAGGAATTCTTTAGAGCCATGTAGGAAGTGACTGGCCTGCTAACCAACTACTTAGAGAAAACTGATATCTTTTTGGTTAAGAAGGTACTCTAAAAATTGAGAATCTACCTGAGATTTTATTTTTGTATGTCATGCCTCTCCATTTTTAAAGTTAAGACAATAAAACCTCCTCGTTTTTGATGAGAAAAGCAAAAACGTGGGCATCAATGATTGAGAAAGTTACTAACATTACAATGGCCATGATATTAGATAAGTAATTGAGAAGTGCTTTAAGTATCTGTTAATGACCTAAAAAAATTAATAAAGCTAGTGGAAAATATGGTTAATTTAAAATATATAGTGAGAGGATATATTTTCCTGAGTGCCTGGAGGTACCTTCCTGTGTTGCATGTAAGTGTTGCTGGTTTCATCAAGAGTAGCAGCAAAATCCCCCCCCCCTCCCCTACATTTTGTTGAAGATTGAATTTTCCAGCAGGTAAAGGCAGAGCAGAAGTGCCTGTGTTGCAGAGTGACCAAGGGTTAGAGCTTGTGAAGGACCTGCATGGGCTGTTTTTGGTACGGGGCATGTACGGGAATCTGTAGATTAAGTAAGTTTTTAAAGAACTCAGATCTGAGTTTGAATTTATCTTCTGCCACGGAAGCTGAGTTTTTCAAATATTTTTCTTCCTACGCAGAAACAAAGTTGCTCAAAGGGAGGATGTAGTAACTTATTCTCTGATATTTTTGGCCTGTTCTAGTCCAGTAGATATTTGGTCTTGTATTTTAAAATAAGAATTATTAAATATTAAATTAGCATTTTTGCAATTATCTTCCTGAAAGAAAAATAATAGTTACTTTTCAAGGAAATACTTACATTTTCTTTGATATGGCTCAATTGGCTATAGTTCTTACAGGGAAGTTAAACCAGATGCGGCTAGAGTCCTCATCTGCTTCCACTAAGGCTGACATGGACTTAATGTTGGACTATAGCTTTGATGACAATTTGAATGGGAACTTGGAGACTGTATTTCAGGGTATGAAGGCTGCAGTACTGATGGAGCCTTAAACTAGGTGGTTTTGTAATTTGAGATTTGAATTGTTCTCTAGAGCTGCACAAGACCAATAAAGTGTTGTAGATAAAATGAATTTAGCTGACAGATACGCAACATGTGCAATATATTTTTATTATTTCTTTACAAAGGTAAAGCCAAACGCTGAAATCTTTATTCATTTGTGTCTCTGTCCTTACCCAGACTAAGCTCCCATTGGCTCTAACCTGTCTCCAATTCATTGAAATCAGTGGAAATGTATATCCATAAAGACTTTAAGATGTGATCCACTTTGCTTCAGCCTCACAGGCCAGCATCACTCAGAATTCCACCATAACACTGTCACAGCTGCATGGCAGCTGCATGAGCAACACAGCATTCTTGGGAGGATGTTTGCCCTATTTTGTTAGCTCTCACATCAACTTTGTCAGAAGTTCCTGTTTGAACAGTTTCAGTCACTGATTAGTTCTGCAGCTATTACTATGTGAAGATTTAAAAAACCAAACCATTTTCTGGATTTATTGTAAGTTGCATTTCTGCCAGTGACTTGCTGGGTCACATAGGCTGTGTCACACTGTCTGGTTATGATCCTGTTTCCTTTCTCATCTATGCTTACATTTAGTTTTCAGGGACTATTCTGAATTCCACATCTTTTTCTAGGTGATTGTTTGGATCATAAAAAGGTGAAATCACTTGTGTGTGTATTTTGTTCCATGTTTCAGTTGGGTATGAGTAATTTGTTTCTGTATTTCATAGCAAATGCTACAAGTGTCTCATATCAGTCACAAGATGTGGAAGCGATGTTTGACATGCAGGTATCATTTGTTCTTTGACAGTCTTTTGCATCATGGTTTTCAGGATGCCACTTCCGAGCAAAATTTTCACAGTGATATTTCTAGCATAGTCAAATGCAAACCTAGGTACCTTGGAAGATTCGATGTTTTCAAATATTTAATATAACTTACCTTTTATATTTGCTATAGCTTACTATGTTGTAATGATAGACCACTGATTTGGAGCTCTAGCTGTCTATGTAAGTAAAAATCCTCCCTCGTGTTCCTAGTTTGATGCTGCAGTTGAACTCTTAATCCTTTCAAATTGTTTTTAAGAATCTTTTTTTCATCTCTTGTGATCATGTAAGATCATTGGACACAGTGGAATTCTTGCTTGTTTTCACTGGTGTAAGAGTAGGATTTGGATCTTGATTTGAAATAGGTTTGGTGGTGGGGTTTTTGGTTTTTTTTTTTTTATTTTTTTTTAATAAGACCAAATTACGATTTGACCACTTTCATTATAGATGATCAAACAGAACTGCAAACACAATTTTCAGATTAACATCCATTACAGCATAAAGTATTCAGTGGCAGCCTTTGCCAAGAGCTGTCCAGAACCTAATTATTCATCATTAAACTGCAGCCTGAAGACACAAAACCAGACCAGAGGTCTGCTGTATAACATTGTCGTACATGCACATAGTAAAACAGGGGGTTGGATCCACAGGGGACTTGGGTCTCCATTTCTGCTTCCTGCTCGTCACACTACACACTCAGCAGCTAAAATATATAGTGTTCACAGGGAAGGGCCTTGAACCACTGCTGGCCACCTGCTTCCCCTCCAGGTGACTGCCCTGACTGCCAGGCTGCAGTCACGTTCCCTGCCTTGCTCTCCTTAGCTCCACCACTTGGGTTGGTGTGCTAGGGGTAACAGCTTTGGTAGGACAGATGGAAAATGTCCCTGCAGGCTGTCCTGAAAGGTGGGAGGTGTGGGGATGAGGTGCCCCTTAGGAGGGGAAAGCTGATGCCAGTCCTGTCACACACACACTATGTGACTTTCTGAATTCAGTACTCTGGGATGCCATTGCCGCAGCCAAGCACCATGGAAATTCCTTGGTAGAAACTTGAGAGCCTGGAGGTTGGATGGAGGATGAACCACTTAAGGAAGGCACCTCTTTTGCCCTTTTGTGGGTGGTCCCCTCCCCGGTTACAAACCACAGCAGTGGGTAGTGTGAAGGGCCAGGATATACGAATGGTGGAGAGGGGAGGAAGGAGGAGCACAGAGGCAGCAAGCACCCGGCCCGGACTTACGCAGCAGGATGGGGCAGAGGCAGGCAGGCAGTGCAGGTTTCCCCACCCTGCAGTGAGGTCCCATCTCCTGGAAAGTATTGTCCCTCTTATGACCTGGTGTCATGTGGTTATCTTATTTGGCATCTGAGATTCCCACTTGCAGAAGTGAGCCACAACATACCAAGGGGTTTTGTTCTGTTTTTGTGTCAGAGAATGCTCTGAGCAGTGGAGGGAGCATGCGGGTAGCCCGGAAGCTGACTCAGTGCACTGGTTTACATTTGGACAGATATTTCCACAACAAAAAAAGTTTGTAACTTAGTGTCTGCCTTCTAAGAGGAGCTGAGCACCTGCAAACTCAGCATGATAAATGAGAGCTTGGAAAACTCAGCAACTCTGAAAATCCGATCCTCATCAGTTCCAGCTTTCCACATAGTATTAAAAGTAAGTATGTACAAACAGATGCCTCTGCTACTTGACCTGACCAAGGACAGCTTACCACTTCCCATTTATGCCCCACACTCAAACATTTTACTGGAAATTATTCCTCATAATGAGAAACATGAAAATGTGTTGGGCTGTTCTTCCTTTCAAGGATGGTATGTGATGAATTGGAAATAAGCATAGAAATTAAAACACTTAACTTTTCCATAAAATCACATTCAGTAAGCCTTTAAACTAATCACAGTTTGAAATTGTAATGCCTGGAGCTAAAACAATTGTGTTTAAAGCAACAAGGCAGGCTCACAGTATAAACTTCCATCAAGATGTTGAGCCTGTGCTTGCTTTGTGTTTGCTTTCTCTTCTCTTTTAAGCCTTAATCTTCAACAAAAGCTGTGAAATAGGGCCAAGTAACATGGAAAAGCCTCTGTGCTGCTACAAAAGTGAAATCTATAGCAGAAGGAAAAATCTCCTTGATAAACTGTTCAACTGCCTCTACTAGATGGTGATGGTTCCTGCTGTTATTATGGGAGTAGTAGGTTGCAAAATTTCATGTCTCACTTCCCCCCAGCTCCTGGCCTTAAAGACTCAAATTCAACAGTTTCTTTCTTCTCTCCTCTTTTCTTTTTGGGTAGAGCTGAAGAAAATACGAACTCTCTCTCACCTTTTCTGTATCCTCTGCTTGCTTTCTTTAGACTATTGTATTGCCTTTTTCAGAATTATCTCCTTTTCTTTAAATCTTAAAAGTTTGATTATTACAGCCCAACAAGATTCCTCAGTCAATGGACCTGGGGCTAGAGACCTATATGCCCTTACCATTTCAAAAGTGTCAATATCTTCACAATCCAAAATGGCTTTCAACTTTTCTTTCTTCCTTTTTATTATTAATAAAATTATTTCAGTAAAAGTAAGCTCCAGAAATTTCTCCCACCATCTCTTCTGCCAAATATACATAGATAATTTATATGACTGTGGGTTTTCAACTGCATGCAGCCTTCTTGAAATGTTTGTAATTTGCTGTTTAGAAACCAAATCTGCAATAAAAAAGGATCTGAAATGCTGCTTTCAACATTAGATGTTTCCACTAAAATTATTGTATGATGACTGAAGTGCTCATGCTCTGGAAGTCATTAGAAAAACGTAAGTGATACAGATACATGACCTTAATCTCTTTCACCTCAAAATGCATTTATGGCAGGACATAATGACTTTTCTCCCATTCCTTCTGCTGGGTCAAAGCCTCTTTTCTTTTGGGAAGCTACTTCAGGACTGGAAGACTATTGCTTTTCAGCTGTATCTCTCCCATTAATCATCTGTTTTTCAAAAATCCTACTGTTTGGGGTTTTTTTTTTTCCATAGATACTTGGATTGTCTCCTCACCGTCTCATCCTGCTGTACACTGGCGGATCATGGCTGGTGCCTCTTTCAGACTTGATTTTTGGGAACCCAACTCCAAATGACCTGGGAGGGTCTGGCTTTTAAAGGGCAGGCCCTCATCCTCACTTGAAACTCCTATGTGTTGAGTGACTGATCTGTGGGTCTTAACAGAAGTGGCTCCTGGGTCTCCCCAGGACTAAAGATGAGTTTGGCTCCTCTGGAACCAATTGCTACATCCTCAAAGCACTTTTAAGTGATACCTATTTATGGGGACTGCTGTTGTAGTCCTCCCCCATGATAAAACTATTTTTCACTTTGTCGTAGTTTAAGCCCCGCTGGCAACAAAGCACCACAAAGTCGCTCGCTCACTCTGGAATGGGGAGGAGAAAATATAACTCATGGGTCAAGAAAGGACAGGGAGGGATCACTCCCCTATGGTCACAGGCGAGAAACAGACTCAACTTGGGGAAAAAACCCCAAATCAATGTAATTTGTTACCAATCAAATCAAAACAGGATAATGAGAAGTAAACCCAAATCTTAAAACACCTTCCCCCTCTTCCCAGGCTCAACTTCACTCCCAGTTTTCTCTACCTCCTCCCCCACAGCAGCGCAGGGGGACAGGGAGTGGGAGTTGGGGTCAGTTCATCACATGTTGCCTCTGCTGCTCCTTCCTCCTCGGGAGGAGGACTCCTTACTCTTCCCCTGTTCCAGCATGGGGTCCCTTCCATCGGAGACAGTCCTTCATGAACTTTTCCTGCATGGGTCCTTCCCATGGGCTGCAGTCCTTCATGAAGTGCTCCAGTGTGGGTCCTTTCTGTGGGCTGCAGTCCTTCAGTCACAGACTGTTCCAGCGCGGGCTTTCCCATGGAGTCATGGCCATCTTCAGGGGCATCCCCCTGCTCCAGCGTGGGGTCCTCCCTGGGCTGCAGGTGGGCATGTGCTCCCCCGCTCCCCTCCATGGGCGGCAGGGGGCCAGCCTGCCGTCTCACCATGGGCTGCAGGGGCATCTCTTCCTCTGGCACAACTCCTCCTCCTCCTTCTTCACTGACCTTGGTATCTCCATAGGTGTTCCTCTCACATTCCAATCCCCTCACTCACTGCAGGTTCCCCTTCTTAAATATGTTCTCCCAGAGGCGCTACCACCATCACTGATGGGGTCAGCCTGGGCCAGAGGTGGGTCTGACTTGGAACCGGGGAAGCTTCTGGCAGCTTCTCACAGGACCCATCCCTGTAGCCCCTCCCCCATTATTAAAACCCCTCCACACAAACTCAATACACACTTCTTGCTAGGGCTGTATCCAAGAAAGGAATGGAAGATTAAGCACACAATTCCTGCTAGCAGCAATAAACTCTGGCAGACTAGGGAGCAAGCAGACTCCTTTAACCCTCGGGATGAAACCCTAGGGGCTTGCTTCCTTGCTGAATGCTAGTTTTTGGCCTGTTTCATAAAGATTGTTGTCCTGGCACATATTCCTGTTTCTGTCTGGTAATGCTCAAGGGTACAAGATGAAGAACTATGTGATTCAAATCTTAAAATCATAATCACTTTCTGGTTTAAAAAGCAAGCCTTAGTTTTGTTATTATCAGCAGTAGATCCTCTTTCCTTCTTTTTAAACATAAACTCACCAAATGGAATGTAAATTCAAGCTAAACAAGATAGCATACATACTCATTGCTGATCTGAATTGAGCAGGAAATGGATGCAATAGATTAGATGGAAAGGTCTTTATTAAAGGATGAAAACATATTTTTTTGAGAATTCTTTTTGCTGCTTTCCAGTACACTTTAAAAGGAAGTTGAAGTTTCTAATTCTCTATTCTGAAGATGAGGAGGGGTTTGGCTTAATTACATTGAACATCTTGAGGTGAACTTGAGTCATTACAGTGATGTGATGTGGTTTGCATCCATCAGAAGACTTGAGTGTAGCATGGTTAGAAACTGTTCCTGCAGAGCTAATGAAATCAAGTCTTGTACATCTACAGTATTCAGCAATAGCTGCCATTTGTACCTTGCATGGTAGTCTGAAAGTTATCTATATGTATAAATTGTATTGCTTTAATCACACTGATACAGGTGAAATTATACAATAACTCCTAATTTTTCTCTTGTGTCAATATAATTATCTTGGGCCAAAGTATAATGGTGCTTTATATATTTTATCAATAGCTGTATTTCAATGAAGGGAAGGAGAACTAGTTGTGGGACTGTAAAAACTCTTTAAACTGGCATTGCTGCATCTAGAAAAATAGTTGGACTAGGCGCCTTGTATGTATTTCTCTTTTTTTGGTATAAGGTCATAGTCAGGAATGGTCTTGGAGAACAAAGTTAGCAAAGTTAGCTAAACAATCTTTTTGTGTTCAGCTCTTCACTGCTGTCCCCCCAGCTGAGGAATGGTTACTGGCTGTGTGACTGTTCCTAGTTTGTTTCAAAGCCAGTAAACCAGGTTAGATTAGATCGCCATCGTGAGAGGTGGGTAAATGAGCCCATGCTGGGCCCAGGGCTTTTATACCTGGCCTGTGTCCAGGTCCAGAAATGCCTTGTTAAAAGCTGAGCTTGAATGGCTCTGCATTCCAGGCACTTCTGTGACTGGTGTGCACACATGCCCCACGATGGTTTTACCAATTGGACAATGCTCATTTTTGTATTTAATCACCTAAAAGTTTTTCCTCCTAGGGTTCTTGCTGAGTATGCATGTTTCCATTTCTTTCTCAGATTTTATTTTATTTTTTGGATTGTCTATAAAAGATTGACCTTCCACACTCTCAAATATTCTTGCCATTAGATATAAAGCATATGTATTGGCATAAAAACTACCGTATATGGAATGAAAATTACTGGCAGTTCTTGAAACACATTCTGTGCATGAAAGCCTAATTGTATGTTGGACAGTGGCAATCATAAAAAAATAATCTTGAATAGTTGTGGTTTAAATCAATGACCTTTACTTCTGTGAGTGGTTGCATTGATACTGAGGTTGTCAAGTGCTAAGCCAAGCTGAAACTGTATATTGTGTGAAAACAAAGGTGCATGCCAACACTCCCTGCCAACAAACAGCATGCCCTAAGTGAGGGTGAATGAGGAGACTGGTGAGGAGATTAGAAGGTTAAGGTGCAAGAGTAAGAGCTTGTTCATATGAGTAAGGACTGATTCCTACAACCCTGAAGGAAATAGTTTGCTAAGATGCATTTGATTCATCTGAAAGGCTTGAGGAATTCCCTTGATAACCAGAGTATCTGAAATCTTCTCCAACCAACTTCCACAAGCTGGAAATGCTTTTAGGATACAAATGTTAGAAACTGGGCCAAATTCAGTTTCCAGAATATTGATGACGTAGCCATTGATCTAAATGGAGTTTCCTTGGGGTTTTTGTAATGCTACAATGAACAGAATGGATCCCTCAGATACTACTATGTGTTGAATGAGGAGCCTGTGTCTTTCTTGTTTTGGGTTCAGAGCAAAATCAGGGTGATTCACAAGTAGAGTGTAAATTCACATTAGCTGCCCTGCAGTTGCTTAATGTCTGGCTGCTCTTAGTCAACTTGCATCACAGGGGCACCCTGAAAGGGACACCTAGTCAGGGTGGTGTAGGCAGTGTGCAAGTAATTTGCACCCAAGAACTGTTGCGCTCATCTTGCCTCTGCAGACAAGCCTGTGTGCAAGTGCAGATGAGGAGTTAATTTAATCTCAATAGTTAATTTAGATAGGGCCATATGTGGGAAGAGGATCAGACTAGCGTTGCTTTGCAGGTGAGTGGCATTTTCCCTGCCTTGTATAGCTTGTCCAGGAAAAAGAGTAACAAACCCAGTGCAATAAAACCCCGTTCACTTCTGTAGTTTTGTGTATTCCTTAGTAGTAATGAGAGTTTGTTTGCTGGTGTTAATAAGAGGTGTTAACAGATAGCTCTGAAAATTGAAGTCCTGTGTTTGTGTCCTGTCTGGGCACAGAGGTTCCCAGCTCACCCTGTACTGCTTCAAGCAAGACACTAGAGGGAGGAGGAAGTGCTACTCCAGGAGTCTCTCTGTGCCCCTTACCTATTCATCCCGCTTCTGAGAGCAGAAGCAAGCATGGTAATTAGCAGCATCCATGCTGTGGGTTTTGCAATGCTGGTGTCCATCTCTCCAGAACAGGACTAGTAACACCCATTGCTTTCCACCTGTACCCCACAATGGCAATCACAAAGCAACATCTTACTCTTGCCGCCAAGCCCCCTGGGTTGTCACCAGCAAAGTAAAGGCAGAGAATGGATAGCCTGGTCAGTGCTTGGGCTGAATTTATACACACATAGCAATAGAGGACGCAGCTCATGGACAACAAAACAGTGCTTTCTAAAGTGAGAATGAATGGGAAACTCAGGAGACAAACAATGTGGTTAGTCCAGATCAAGAGCTCTGGGCTTGTCTGTAGTACACAAAGACCTCTGCACCATCAAATCACCTGTGTTTTGTTTTAATTTGCACCAGTGTAGCCCCTGACTACTGCAGATTTAAATCAGTGAGAGATGGCTCAAGGCCGAAGTCAATTTTGTTTTAAAGTTTCTTCTGCCAAAATTTGGCCCTGGAAGCTTGTACTTGGAGTTGTACAAAGTTTCATTTTATTACAGTTCGTTTCCCCCTCTGTCCCCAAATTGGCGACGGCTTATATGAATTTTGGCAGGGGACGAATGATCCTTCACACTCAGCCTGTAATTTACAGCTACATTTGGTTTTACATAATGTACAATTTCAACGTTGTCTAACATTTCTTCATGTACTGCGGAAGACTTTCAGGTTTTATTAAACTGGCATATATAAATTGATTTTCCAGCTGGATGCAGTCACTTGGCAAACTCTGCACATTCTAACTACATATGAGCTAAATTACACACTCTAATAGTGTGTTTGAATTATTTTATGTGCAACATATAGTTGCAGGAGCATGTGGCAGTTTCCCAGTGCTTTGCCTAACTAGAGTTCTGCTCCTAGCTAAAGGAACTGTTACAGAGACAGATATAAATATTTTAGTGAAAGAACAAGCAGGCTGTGCCTTTTGGTAGGAGAGACTCTTGCTAACTTGCACTTGCTGAGAAGAGGTATTACTGTCTCCCCATGACATGAAGAAGTGTTACTTAGGGCAAGTCAAAGTCTGCAAAATTACCACTTACTTAGAGGGCTTTATGGATATGAAGAAGAATAGAGGCAGACTGGGGCACGTTCAGTGTCAAGGGGATTTCTTATACAAATAGATGATCCATGAGAGGCAGAAGACTTCTGCAGTCTGGCCTGCAACTGTTTCATGACTGAATGCTGGAAAACCTGAGCATATTGATTGGATTTCCTCTTTGCTAAAATGAGTCAAGATGCCAAGTGAGACACTGTTCACCTCTGATGCACTCACTTCCCAATTTTGCCATTCTTGCTCATTGAGAGTTGGCTTTAATCCCTGTGTAGCCACATGTTTACATTACTCTTTCTGAAGGATCAGAGTAGAGCTTAATCTCAAACCGGTTACTCAAAAATAAGGACTGGAGAGAGGGCTGTGTTGAACATTTGCTCATTGAAGACAGGCAGATGACTTCAGTCCACATGAACCCCAGTGTGTGTGGCCTGAGATTTATGGCTGAGTTTTGCACTTGAAAAATCATTTGGTGCCACCTGCGTGCTACCGAAAAGGCTTGGCCTGTCAGGGGGGATAGCCACTGGAGTTGGGATTTTTTTAATGATGTTCACATTTACCAGAAAGCTTTAAATATCTCTGTCAAGAAGGTTATCATACTCTGAGGTGTAGTGTTCAACTCAGTAACAGATATCTCTATCTCATAATTGCCAGTTGTCTTGCTCTTAGGGTGCTTTCATGGAAAGTGGCTAACTGATGGTCACACCTTGTTCTGCTGAAGTCAGCTCCTAGGGTCACCCAGGCCTCAGGCAGATGCAGTAACTCAGAAGGGCAGTGCTGGACTTTGCATTGTGAATTTTTGCTCTTGGAAAGGTTTCACTGTGCATCAGAAACAATGTTGCAGTCTCAACCTCTTTGTAAAATGGAATTTCTAGTTTCGAGCCTCTTTGTGTTGAGATGCTGCAAGGGTTTTATGTCAGGCTGGGAATTCTCTAATGCACATCCTCCTCACCTACAAAAGGTGGAGGAAAGGAAAGCTGTATCATAATGTTGTCACCAACAATCTTTTAATTCACCAGATATTTGAATTTTACTGGAGAGTAATGCATTTCCTTATTTCCTGAGAGATCGAATTAGCAATAAATTCTGCCACTACCTCTCAGAGTTCTGATTTTGTAGCCACTGCACCTCTTACAGTGCTTCAGGTGTCAATTGTGCTACCTATTTACCACATGGATAAACACATAGCAAGCATTATATCACTTTATTAGGCCACTAATATCTGAGAGCTTCATCTTATGACATGGTGTAAACAATAAATCATATGCTCATTGCAGTTATTCTTTATGTCAAGTCTTATTTCTACATCCCAGGCAGAATAAAGTGTTCGGTACAGTTTTCTTGTTATGTCTTTCCGCCTCCTCTGTTGTTATTAATAGACAGTGTGCCTGATTATTCTGCCAGGGAAGGCAATATGGGATAAATCGTGGGCTTGGATGAGGGAATCAGAAAGAAATGTCTCAGTTTTAACACGGTATTGATGACTGTAATTTTCTTTGGGAAATCAGCGCGCTAAGGACCAGATAGTTGAAGTTCAGCCAGAACTGCTTAGCCTAGTACTTCCTATTGAAAAGGGCGCTCTAGAGCCCAGAGAGTGGAGGTTATGTGTAGCATTTAGGACATGTAAATATGGTCCAAGGTATCACACTGGTAAGAGTTCCTCATCAAAGATTTGCTGTGGTAAGCAATCACCTGTCGATCAATCTCCTAAGCTAAAAGCATGCTATACAGTCCCAGACTATGTATTTCTGGTAGAATAATTAGGAAAAATAACAGATTTGTATTTTAATGAAGAGGTGTATTAATGTTACCACAAAAGAAAGAGGAAGTATTTTATGTCATCACAAACACAGGCATCTGCCATGCAGCATCTACAATTGCTGTCCATCAGAGCTTTCACCTTTGGCTTCCAGGTGCCAGGCAAGACCACAACAGCTTGCTTAGCTGCAGCATGTTGTTTTGTTGGCATCAGTTTTATTCTTTTAGGAGAAGTAGCAAGCAACCTTTACTTGCCCTTTTTGCCTCTTCCGCTGGAGCTGAATGGTGGGGAGGGAAGAGAAACACGGAGACATCAGATGTGGGGATCCAGAATGCCTTCAGCCTGTCCTTTCACCTACAGCAGGTTTAATCCAGGCTGTGAAGAGAACAGTTCTTGGCTGCCCAAGCTGTCCAGGGCCTTCTGCATGATATTCTTGAAGAATCACTTCAGCCAAATATTATAACAAAAGTGGCATTGACTTTATCAGCCAGTTCCTTGAGAGAAAACTCCCATGACTAAGATTTCTCACCATAGTCGTGGCCAAGCATGCAAAACTTTCCTAAACAGGATTCACTGAAAGCCTTGAATGCCTACCTTTTCAGTTATGGACACTCTCCTATGGAATAACCATACCACCTTGCATATCTCCCAAGACCTATTTCTTGATTGTTATCACACCTATCAGATGATTTTCCAATGCGTAGCTTTAACCATAGAGGACTATAGATATTCCTAGGGACCTGAAGGAATGTTTCATAATAACAATTATAAATACTAAAGATCCCAGGATCTTTCTTGCCAAAGATGAACTCATTTTTGCAGGTCTTAGAGGAAGCCATCAGCTCTTCTTGCTGTCCAAAGCCACAACATCCTACCAAAAAAAGGAACCAAAAAAACCAACCCAACATGTTGTAATCTGAACATCGTAGAGCGTTAAAAATCTATGTCAAAATCTATCTCTCTACATATATTTTCTGCTCGAATTCCTTGTTTGTTATCTTTTACATGAAGGTAGTTCACTATCTGAACTGTTTCTGGCCAAGTGGCCAGATAATGTGTGTATCAGACAGAAAATGCTGTACCTGATAGAACCAATGCATGTTTCCACAGGGTGTAGACAGAGCTGTTGCTTACAAGATACAGATCTACAAGGCAGCAACACAGTCCTTCATCTACTTATTTATTCTATACTATGGGTCATTTCTTGATCATTACAGGGTCTTCTATAAAAATACTCTGCCCTACAATGATCCTCTAGTAGATTTCTGTTGCACTAAGGATTTTGCAAGGATAGGAGAAGTGGGGTGAATTCTTCTCTGTTTCTGTTGGTGGGTTACTATTTCCTATAGGCATCTGGAATAGGACCCTAAACTCTGTCATTTCTTCTTTGCTGGCAGTGTCTCTCCCAGTTTTGTGTCTGGAGGGTTGTTTGGCCAAGGGACAAAGTACAGTTGTGTAAATGCCTGAACTGAGCTATCTGGTTGGTACTAAAATTATTCTGACTGATCATAAGCTCATCTGTCTCTCATCACTACATGGTTCTGGAGTGAAGAAATGGAAAAGGAGGAAGGCTGAGCACTCAGTTGCAGTGTTGAACTAACTTGAGGCTGCTCACAAGACAAGATTTGCGTGACTATGTATCAGGACTATAAGAAGGACACGTTACTGTTTGGAAGAGTTTTCCTGTTGCCTTCTCTTATGCCTGTGTGGAGCAGCTGTGGGGAGAAGGAAGAGAAAGGCTTCTCTTCAGAGTACCATCTCCTGCCTGAGCCTAAAATTGGGATTGCCTATCCGGTCTTGCAACTTGAAGGAAAGCAAGAACCACACTATCTAGTATGTAGATCTCATTAGGGCATTACAATATTTGTTGCCTAATTCAAGCCTCTCTTCTCTTTGCAAATCGCTCAGAAAGACATCCTGTTTTCAGCAGATTCTTGCCAGACCATTTGGGGGAATGTGATTTCAACCTCTGCTTTGTTTGCAGACTACCCACTCCATCTGTTTGGTGTTTGTGACAAGTGGTTTGTGGCCTAAATTGCATAAAGTCTTGTTCTTAGCAGGAATGAATCAATACACAGCTACCCTCTTTTACTCTTCAAAAAAAAGTCTGGCATATTGTTTTGCTTCCAGTCCTTCATTGGTTGCCTGAAATTTCTGGAGAAGAGAATAATAACCAATGAATAGTGAACAGTGATTAATACATAAATGGAATTGTTTTCCAAATAAAATCATCATTCAAACAATTTTTACCCTGAAGAGGGGGGAGCACGGTGGTATTGGGTAACTAGCATCCATAAACACATCAGGATAGCATGGCTTTCCCAAAGCCAGCAGCATATCTAGTCTTCATTTCCATAAGGCATGGCTTTATCCCACCCTTTTTGTGGGATTCAGGAGCTCTGGATCCAACTTGCCCAAAGGGTA
This sequence comes from Astur gentilis, assembly GCF_929443795.1. NCBI lineage: Eukaryota > Metazoa > Chordata > Aves > Accipitriformes > Accipitridae > Astur > Astur gentilis. Next base: position 5,142,273 of record NC_064893.1, on the reverse strand, counting down.
AGAGCTAAGCTGACGTGGGAGGTGTGTGCAAAGTGAAGGCTTTTCAGTGGGGAACACTGTAAATAAGAACAGAAGTTTTGTTCACCTACAGTTACAAGCAGATGAGAAAGTCCAGTGTGTGGCAGAGTAGGTTTGGGAGCAGCAGCTCGCTCGCTGGAAGACAAGCGTAAAGAGAGTTTGAAGGCGATGCCAGTTTGGTGGTGGTGGCTTAGACCTTTGTCATCTTCCATAAATATGGACACGTTATGGGCTGTAGGGGCTATGGGCTGAGAATGAGCGTGTGGGGTCATTAAAGGCCATATCCGCCCAGTTTTGCAGCTGCTCCTAGTCCAAGCACTGTTTCCTCTCTTCCCTTCCTCACCCTGCATCAAGGTGCCTTGTGCCTCCCTTGCACTGCAGGGAGATGCTGACAATGTGGTATAGATCAGAAGGCGCGTTGGGAAAGGAAAAATTTGACATTGACTAATGCCCGATTAAATCATATGTTTGGGATCTCCTGGGTCATGAACTGTGAGAACTTTCCATGAAAATTATGAGCCATAACTCAAGCAGGCAGCTCTGGGACAGTTGCACAGCTGCACAAGGCATGCAAGCTACCCTTCTGCACTCGAGACTGTTGGGTTTGGGGGTTTTCTGCGTTTGTTTTTTTGTTGTTTGTTTGTCCGTCCCCGTCCCCGTCCCCGTCCCCCCCGCCGGTAACCCTGTCTCCGACTTGCAGGTGAAACTGACACTTGTCCTCCGGTACCCGCTCTTCGCCGGCAGCTGGGCTGACCCGAGCGGGAGGGCGCGGGCAGGCGGGCCGGGGCAGGGCGCCGGAGCGCGGGGAGCCCTGCGGGGAAGCTGCCGGCTCCGTGCCCGCAGCCTGGGCTGCCGAGCCCAGCCAAGCCCGGAGCCTGCGCTAACGCTGTGAGGTGTGCGGGCCCCTAGAGGGTGCTGAGAGCACAACGGAGAGAGGCTTTGCCTGCACGGCTCCAGCTGCAGGGCAGGGAATTGACTTTATCATTCCTTTCAGATCTTTACCCTGTATCGTTCCCCAAACATCCTTAAATTGGATAGTCAACGCTGCCTGCAGATTGCTTGTCAGCATCGTGCCTCCCGCATCAGGCAGAGAGCGGGATCAGCCAGCCCCGCTGCCTGCTGCCACCGCAGAGGTCGTTGCGCCCAGGGCTGGGGCACAGGGTGGTGTTTTGGGGGACAATGGGGAGGGGCCCTCTTCCTGCAGCGGATGGAGGTCAGTGGCAAACTTGGGGTGGGGTGACAAGTTTTCTCCGTGCACCCCTTCTCCATGCGGGTGGCTGGACAGTAGTATTGCCTGACTGCCTATGCCTGTGCCAAGGATTATGAGTCGTAATTCAATGGGGGAGAGAGCTGGAGGAGCAGCGGGGTGCTCCGCTGGCACCCTGTGAGGCTGTAGTGCTTGCTCTCTGTTGCAAAGGAATGCAAGACGAACAGAGCTGCAACAAATGTGTTTAAAAAAATTATTAATCAAGGGGACTTAGCTGCAGAAACGTGGTTTCAAAAATCTCAAAGGGTTTTCTCATCGAGACTTTCTGAGGTAAAATAAAAAAATACTATCAGGGATCAAACAAGGCACTTTCTCTGTGTCTCGCTTCTCCCACACTGTGTATGAAGGCAAGGAGAAGCATTGGGCAAACACACATTAATCCCTTCCTGCCAAAATTTCTTTAGAAAATGTCTCCGTCTCCTACCTTTACCATTAGACTGTTGGGCTGCTTTGTGGGATTGATTTGATACATTGATTCTATTATGGCAGAGCTTGCAAAGGGTGAAAGAACATGAAATATAGTTCCCTAAAGAGCAGATTTCTTGGTCAAGAAAGATTCTTACAGACTAGCAGCAGAAACAGAGCGCTAGCAAGTATGCTAAATAAAAGCAGATAGCAATCATAAACAATTACATATGTGCTTAAAAATTCTCCTCCTGACATCTTTACATTTGCTGGTGGAAGTCACCTTATGAGTATCAGCAGATGAATTATTCTATATGGGTAAGGAGTTGAAAAAGGAAAGGACATCTCACTTTTTCCTTTAACCTTGGGGAATAGAAAAGATCTGGCTCTTGCATCTCTTTCGAGAATACAGTCACTGCAAGGGAAAAACCCATATGCATTGGAAGGCTTCTGAATACATCTAAATAACAGGCATATCAATGAAATGCCAGGCTTTGGCTGAACGATAACCCATATATAAATCATACAGTGTGCTGCTGTTTACCTCGGATTTACGCTGAACTGCAAATCTAGCTCTGCTGGGAAGTTTGCACAGACAGACCAAAACAGTCTGGCTAAGAAGTACATCTGCCTCATCCATTTGTATAAGCAGAGCTAAAATGATGGTCTTAAATCCGCAATGGAAACTAGGGATCTTTTTATATTCTGGCTAGAAGAGCATCCCTGTTTATTTGTTTGTAGTTCGAACTAATGTCTTGTGGTCATCCAAATATTAATTTTAAATAATATTTGTTATGAATGTAATTGCCTTTCTGTGATACATACTCTCTTGCAATTGGTCTGGCTTTTTGAGAAGGTGGTAATTATTCTCACTTCTTAGCTAAATAGTTTCGGTGCCTAACTTTCAGCCTGCGGTTTGATTGCAAACTTTCTCCTTTGAATATTCGTTATGCGTCTTGGATGTCTAAACATACAGCATGGTATTGTTTCTGGCTGCTGATTGTGTGACTCAGATTTTTAAACAGTAGATGCATAATTGGCAAGTAACAAACGTTCAATACAAATTAATCATTCTGGCATTATGGAAAACGCAGGATTCTCAAGGTTTTCCAGAAATACCTACTGGCTATATGAATATTCTGAAATAATGAATAGTATTACTCACAGCCAACTGAAGTCTGGCAGTTATACCTGCAAAATATTTTTGAATAAGGTTTTTGCCTGTTTGTTTTTTGCTATTCAGCTAGAACAAGTGCTATCACTTCCTAACTCGTGATTAATTCAGTGTTGCCAAATCCTGTGGTTTTTATCGCAAGTCTCGTGATACTTGATGGTTTTTTCCCTATAACTTCCCATTCCTGGAGACATTTAATTAGGTGAGAATCTCAGTTTTCATTTTTATAGAAGTAAGTTTCTACTCCTCAGACTGTGAAGAAGTTTGAAAGTATGACCCAGGGGCATCCTAAAGACAGCCACAAACCCCAGAAAAAGTAGAAATTAATCTAACTTTTTTTCTTTTTTTTGTCTTGTGATCTTCAGATAGTTGGTCAAACATCTGATTCCCAATTCATGACTTGAATATTTAGGGATGGGACTACCCTTAACGAATTTTCTGCTTTCCCTCCCTAAATTTAAAACACTGACACATTTTCTTCAAAGGGGAAGGACTGATTGTTATGGAGCTGCAGTGAGGCCACATGGACAACGTTCAAAGTGCTCCCTCGTCACCTGTACTCTTAGCTCAACCTAACTGTGATCTGAGCACATTTTTTTGTTTCATGTTATTTTGCTCAAAGGTCAAATTCTTTGGTTCCCAGGCGCAATGAAACCCATTACACACTATGCTATTACAAGGCGACCCTCCCTATGGCCTGAAATAGGAGACATATTGCCTTCTCAGTATAACCTGCCATGAACAGTAAAAAGTGAAGCTTTGCATGACGAACTTCGTATGATGTGTGTGAATGTGCAGATATTCATAAGAAATTTTTTCTGTTACAGGAACAGAGGAGATCATCAGGCTTTCCACAGATGAATATTCCTTGAATATCCCCCCTCCCAGATACTCCCCTCTCATCCCTCTTTTTACTCTATCATGCATGAACCAGTCCCAGTTTCTGTGAATGTACTTGCTGTTTATAAGTGTTTCCAATAGGAAAAGTGTGTATACTCCTAGATTAAATAACGTACAGTTGATGGGTTGTTCAAACTGTTTGATTAGGGTTTTTCAGAGCTGGCTGAAAAGCAGGATTTCCACTTTGTGAGGTTTTTTTTAGTTTTTAGAAATTTGACTTTGGTCCAACTGGCCTGAAAACCTTTTTTTTTTTTTTTTTTTTTTTAATTTCCTATGAACTGAAAAAATGTGCTCCGGAGACGTTGGCAAGGGATGTCTCAGGCAGTAGTCAAACTGAGGAGAAAGTTGGTCTGATTTTTCAGCCTCTTTCCCCCCCAAATGTTTCACTGGTCGGTTTCCTTGCTGCCAAGCTGTAATGCCACCATCCCTGTAACACAGCCCAGGCTCACTCTAGCCTGGGCAGTCTTGCCCTTCCTCTTCCTCCTGCCCCTTCACCCTCCTCACTGCTGCATCTCAGCTGGAGGGCATGAGGGGAACCATCTAGAAATAGAAAATTCACTGTGTGGCCCCTCCACAACTGGTGACCACCCAGGGAACAAGGCAGCACCCAAGCAAAAGAGGAAGATAGTTCCTGCCCTGGCCTGCAAGAGATGTTTTTAGCCAGGGATGTGGCTTTTCCTTCCTCCCCAACAGGCACTTTCGAAGAAGAAAATTGATGATGAAATGGTTGATTGCTATTGCTCCTCCTGTTTATGCCAAATCTGAAGGAAAGACTGATCTGTTGGATTTTGGATTAAGACTTTTGCTAGTAGGGCAAAATTAAAATGGATAATTGAGAAAAGATAATGATTTTGTCACAGAGCACAGGGCTGAAAAGGAGTCTAGCTAAACTAAACATGACAGGCAAACACATTTATTGCCCTGACCTGCATCTCTGCTTTGACCTGCATGACATTTTCTGCCTCTAGTCTCTCCCTTAAACTTGTGAGAAATTTTGACCCTGATCTGGCCATTGCAGCTGAAATGGGAAGGGAAAAAAAAGAAATGCCAGCAAAGGAAAGGCATCATAAAATAGACTATAGTGGAAGGAAATTAAAGATAAGGAGAGCTATGAGAGACTCACTGTTGAAATGCACATTTCACTGACAGCATTCCCAACAAGGAATGATAAAAAGGAGGAGGGGACATATCCTGCCCACATTGGAAGTCCACGAGCTTTCTTCTAAGTGCAGGAAAAAGCACTGTGTGTGACAGAAGGCCTGGAGCCCTGTCTCCTACCAAACTGCCCCAAACTGTTAATGGGTCTCATCTTGGATGGTTTGCCCAAGACCTTTTCCCTGTCAGCTAGCCAGTGTGCATGGCAGGGCTATGTGATGATGGGAAGGGTGCCTGTTCCCTCTTACCGTGGTGTCACCGTGTGACAACCACCTGCGTGCTGGCATACGGATGCCTGTGGCCTCACTTGATGAGTCAGGAAATCCTCCCTCATCCTATGTGCATAAGTAAAAAAAGTGCTGATTTAATGTCTTTTTGGATTTGACTGGAGTATTTGGGAGGTTTCTTTCCAGTCAAAACAAAACAAAAAACCCAAACCACATTGCCAGATGCTACACTGCTAGTGTATCATAAAACAAAGAAAGCAGTAATTTTGTCACAGATACATGTGGTACAGGGCTGATGGAGTCAGGCTGAGGAATCAGAAGCTTCAAAGAGGCCAGGAAACAGGCCATGCAATAAGCCTATTTTTTAATATGATTAGAGATGGTTAAGATTGTTAATTTGTATCACAAAAAAAAGTTCCACAGTTCTTTTCTTGATCAGGGACAAAAAGCAATTTTTAAATTGGAAGTGTGGAAAGTTGCTGGCCTGATCTGCAGTGTCCCATGCATCTACCACAGTGACTCATGGAAGCTGCGGTTCTCGTGATCTGCTCTCCTCCAGGGCTGGCGCTCCCCATTCAGATGACTCTTTCCATCATGAGCTGCGGGAGTCCAAATAAAAGGAATACTGTGTTGCACTGTGGAAAATGTGCTCAAGCCCAAGAACCAAAGTGGAAGGAGAAGGGGGGCTCACAGCACTTGAATTACTGCTCCCATGAGACAATAGGACTAAGATGATGACTGGAAAATGAGGCTGAAAAGAGACACTATGATTTTTGTTACGACCGCTTTTTGTGATTTGTGTTAGCACATCCTGGAGCTAAAAATTTTACTTTTTGTGACGGGAAATCAAAAACTTCTGAGAAAATCAAAACTTTCTCATGGAAAGTGCATTTGGCAGAATTCACATTTTCTTTTAGCAAAAGCAGTAATGCTTCAATGGGCTTTCTGATCCATTCTGCTTCCCATATTTAGTCCTGTTTCAAGTGGGATTGAGCATGGGGTGCAGTTACTACATCCACAACTACACTTATGTAGATGCCTAATTAACCAGTTTGATCAGCTGTCACTGGGCTTCTATCTGCAAATGTATTTGCAATTCTTTTTGAAAATGCTGCTTTAAAAGTACTAGCTCCCAAGAGGCTGAACAGTAAGAATAGCATGATCTTTCCAGTGATGACATATGGTGTCCCTTCTCTTCCCTCTAGCTGAAGTTCTGAGCCCGCATGCTTGCAGCCTGATGCAGCAGACCAGAAGACGTCTAGTGGAACAGATTTGCTAGAATTTCAGGCTTTTTTGTGCAAGCTCCCATGCCGAAATATGTAATTTGAGTGTTCAGTAGTCACAACAAAGCTCGTTCTGGAGTTGCATAGCTTCTAGAGTGAGACATATGCACAGTGTGTAAAAATGGGTCCCTTTATGAGTTCCTGGTGTAGTGGACTTGTAAAAATAATTATTAAGGACATCCACCATGCCGTACCTCTCTGCTTGGTCTGTGAGACATGCCAGCTCTTGCAGTTTTATCAAGCTGGGTGGGATCTAGGGATTTTCCCTAAGCCCTAGCTCAGAAACTGTGTTGGAGTCTCCAATTTCATTTTGAAAAAAAAAAACCAACCCATGTGACCCTTATACATATATACTTGAAGGTGACTCAGATGAACTTGAAGATTTAGAGTATTAGAAGTATTTCCCTCTCTCTTCCCTGTGGATAGCAGCAGAAAGGGTGAGGAGAGCCTTTCTGTAATAGGTGGCACAAAGTCCACTGACTGCACCATCCTATGCCCTTTCCTCTCTGTAAGTGGCACCCTTCTAAATGGTTCGTTCTATCACAAGTGGCACCAGTTCAACCAGATAGAAGAATGGTGTGCTGTGGAAAATGGAGTTCTGCTGCAGGACTAAGTGTTTTTTATGGGGAAAAAAAGCAGTCTATTAAGTACCCTGCTTAGCCACAGAAAGCAATGTACAGTTCTGCCTTTGCTAACACCATGGAGGGAGTAACTCCTCATGTCGTCATGTTGGCCTTTTTCTTGTGAAATTTATTGTGTTGAGTGTTACACAGTATCTTCTCTTCCCTGGGCAATGGCATTTTAAATATAAATCACATTAAAGAGCAGAACACCATTGGACAGACAAGATCATTTTGTTCTTCTGAAAGCTGGAGAGATCTGCTGTATGCTGCCCCATAGCATCCCTGATACACGGTAAGTGTGCCACCAACAGTCATGGGAGGCTACTAAACCTAACCTTTCTTAGGGTTATTCTGTTGTCCTCCGAATCTAACATTATGTTTTCATATTTGACATGGTCCAAGAGCTTCTTCAAGAGTTTCATAAAATTCCAAGCAGAAAGTGCCTGCAGCATAAAATTAGAAACAGGAAATGACCAATTCAATTTGTTTGGCTTTTGACCAAGAGCCACCTCCACTGGGGGTAACACTCAGCCTTCCCAGTGACCAGAGAAGGCAAACAGGGCAAAGCAGATCATTTGCATTGACCAGCTACTCTGAGTGACTAGGAACACAGGCTGAAATGGTAGTTTGCTCATTTTATAGATATATGGATTACTTAATCCGTGTAAATTAATAGTAGCATCTTCATATTTTTTCTCTGCTGCACTGAGTAACAATGGAGAACAGAAGCATATGGATGACAGGCAAAACAAAAGAAATTTGCAAATAAGGGGGAGAGATTTGAAGTGGCTTATAAGAGACAGTGGGGTTTGTCCTACAGGAAAGAAGAGTGGCTTTTAGAGTTGTGAGTTTGGAGGTTTGTTTTCAGTTCTTTACACTGAAACTTTGAGTCTTATTTGGACCACAAAACTCCTAAAAAAGCAGTGAAATGCTACCACAAGAATAAAGATGGTAAAAACTGAAGGGCAGAGAGGGAAAGAACATATTTTCTAGACTTTGTTTCATGCAGATGAGTGACTAAAACTTGGAAAAGATAACTTGTTTAGCATTTCCATCTCTTCAGTTAACAAGTAACATCCTCACACTTTCCATAATTCCTTTAGATAAATTAGAACACATCCAAGTTACCCAAGAACTGGGAAGATACCCAGATTTGCAGCTCAGGAGACAGGGAAGGGGAGAGGCAAATGGTTTGGAAGGAGGCATGTGAGACCACAAACACTTTCTATGCTTGATCCAGTACTAGAAGGGATCCCTTTTGGGGGGATGGATTTCTCATCTGTAGGATGGAAGAGCTTTTGAGTGAATGGGAGCAGTCTTTGGGAATCACTAGTATTGGGTAGCCCAAGAATATTGAATGATGTCCATGTATTTTTTCCAGTTCAGGAGTGATTTCATCTGGCCATTCCTCAGTTTGTTAAGCCATTCAGTGTCTTCTTTGCAGTTGCCTTTATTGCTTTATCTGGGGGTTTGTTTGATGTTGCAGAGATATAAGGTACCACTGACGAAGGGAAAGTATGAAAAGTTACCTAACCTTTTCAAAAATAGCTCTATTTTATGAGGCTTTTGTTTTAGAACTGGAGGTTTGATGAGGTGTGAATGTGCCAGTTCTGAAAGAGACCCAGAACCCCCATATTTTGGTGGCAAATGGTAAAGGGCAAGGCCCTGGGGTTGGGTGTTATGGGTGTTGCCTTTATGTGCACAATTGCAAACATCATCAGGAAAAAAACACAGCCGCGACTCAATCAGCAAATTTAACTACGTGACCAGCAGCAAAATTCACAGAGTTGCCCCTGCCCTTCCCTGTTACGTGAGTTTCCATGTTTTGGGGAGGAAAGGAAAAAGAATAGCTAATTACCTTGAATGGTTCATTCTGCAGCAGAGAATGGAAATTAAGTCTTTATGAGAGTTTGGCACTGGGAGAACAGAGGATGCAAAGGCAGCTGAAAAGCAACTCTGGAGTCTGGTTTATTTTGATTCAAAACCTGTGAGAAATGGGTACTGTCATTTGTGTCATTATTTTTGTTGTTTGCAGGGGAAAAATAGGTTAGGTCCAGAGAGCTCTCTCAGTTGTCCTACACTGAGAGCTTGGGGAGTCCTACAGGAACAGGGCTTACCCTTGCTACCTCCTCTCTGTCACCCACAGCTGCTTTTTCATACCACTCTGCTCCTTCTGCTCCCTTTTCTGGAGGGAAAGGGAAACTGCTGGAGAATCCTCAAGGGACATCGGACCGTCTTTGCTTGTGCTTGGAGAATAGCGGGGGAAAGACATCGAACTGCTTTTCTTGTTCTCTTCCCAGTCCCAAAGAGAGCGATGCAGATGGGGGTCTTTGTTCTTCTCTCCATCAGCGTTAACGTGGGATTTGAGAGAAAAACCTGTGCTTCTGGCTTGCTGGTGAACACACTTCACAGTGCTTAGAGGAGGTTTCCCTTGTTATTCCTGCAGAGAGTCCTGGGGGTAAGGGGAGCCCAGCTATGGCTCCCGCTGGGTGGTGGTCCTGTCTCCAGTGCCAGCTGAGCACCAGTGGAGGAGTGCTGCACAGGAACCAGTCTGCATGTGGCCAGGTAGGGTTGCAGGGAACCCAGCCACCAACTTAACTGCTGTTCATTGCACTTCAATTCACATATTCAACAGTCTTGAACAGTACAGAAACAGCCTCAGTTCCAAGCTGTCCCTTTTTGTGTCAGGTAATTTAATGTCTTCCTGGAGGGACCAATGTTCAGATGATGAAAAGCCTTTGTCTTTGCATGGGGCTGTGTGAGATGGCAGCAGATGAAATCTCCCAGAATCAAAGAAAACATGACCACCAACTAGGTCCAAGTTACCATCCTTTGGATTTCTGTGCAGACTGCAGCTGTCCTGCTGGTGCCCTTTCCAAAATCAAAGCCCTCTACTCTGACAGCCAGTTAGCGGGACTACAGCTGCCTCTTGGAGAGGAGTGAAACAAGCTGGCATGAGTTATCTTGCGTTCTCTCAATGGAAAGTTACGTTTTCCTTCTATGACAGTATCTACTTGGGATACTAAAATAACTTTCTAGTGCCTAATTAAGCTTCCACTTCCTTATTGGGAATAGATGATGGTACAGAAAGATTGAGTTCTGCCCAATGCAAATAAGTGGGTAGTCAGGGGATACGAACCAAAAATCCTGACTCCTAGGTCCCCCCAGGCTAATACCAAGCAACTCCAATTCACCTGGATGTAGGAACAGACACCTTTAGTGGACTGGCAGTTATTCAGGGATTGAGGCCCCAAACTAATGAAAGTTAACTGAAACATTTTTTTTGTCAGTAGTAGCCTTTCTTAAAAAAAAAAAAAAAAAAAAAAAGCTTCCCACAATTGTTTCTATAATTTCTCTCCCAGATTTTTTCTTTGTTTTTTAATCAAACAAGTAATTTTAAAATTTTTCTTTAATTTTCTTTTTAATGCAGTCACTTGTACTAAGAATAAAAGAGGGGCAGTAAAAAAGCATGACAGTATTCCAGAAAAAAAGTTCCTTTCTAGGCACTGTGGAAAAAAAATCTGCAAAGTCTGTAGCAATTCTTTTCTATAGTTCTAGTCAATGTACAGGAGATGACAACAAAGTTCAGTCCTATATTATGAATTTACACTTTTCCTCTGATGAGTCAAGTGGTTTAAAATTGTAATTGACTCCTCTGGCTTACCCTCCTCACTTCCATTCCTGTGCTGTCTTTATTTGCCATTTTCAGAAACCATGCAATGACTTTGTTTAATTGACCAGAACAATCATTGTCTGCAACAGAACTTGTAATGGAGAACTTCCCTCTGGTTTTGTCTATGAATAGATAAAAACGAGACCAAATAAGTAATTTGGGATTTGTTGTTGATCACTGTAAGCTCTGTGTGGTTATTCATAATACATGCAGTAGTTACATTCATAATTATTTGAGTATATGAATATGTGTAGCACTCCAAGTGTAATCTCCAAAAAGTTAATTTTTCAGGCATATTTATCTATCTGTAGAAAAGCTTTTATGTATAACTCTTCCGTTACATACTTGGCTTTTACAGAAATATTTCTTCACTGAGGTTGATGGAGTTACTGTTGATAAGTATCAGGACATGTTAGGATCCCCTAGTTTAAGTAGCCCTGAAACACTGATTTTGTGGAGCTAACCAGGTGATCACACAGTTGTATCAAGGCTACAAGTAACTTCTTAAGTTGTGAGCATCATGAGACTCCTGAACTTAACCTTGGAAGAAGGTTCATTTTAGAGGTGTAGAACTAGTTATATTTGTGGGTAGAAAAGATTGTGGGTAGAAAGTTGCTTCCTTGAGTTGGGTGTCACTTTGGAGGCAAAATTTTCATCTTGTCAGGTGTTTCCAGTATATTGCATTCAGACAGGAATTTAGGTGGCAATAAAATGAAACCTTACAAATAAGTCCTGTATTTCCTTTGTAATGCTATTACTTGGTGACAAATCAGTATTGAATACACACTAACGGTTTTTAGAGGACTGATTGTCTACTGATTAGGATGTAGGGCTAAAAGTTAGGAAATAGGGATGATGCTCTGGGCTCAGTGATTTTGTCAGACAGCTGCTGGTGGTTTTTAGGATTTAAACCCCAGTATTTATTTGCTTAACACCTTGTTTCTGACCTTTTTGGAGGCTGGGAGAGAGTCTGGAGCTGTGGGATCTAATTCTCATACCAGCATCCTGGGCAGCAGATGCCAAGGGGAAGTGAGGTGTCTTAAACTTTCTCCCTTTCTGTGCATCAAGCACAGGCTGACGTGGAAGGACCTATGCCAGAGTGGGTTTTACAGCTCTGCAGCCTTTTCTGGAGTTCAACATCTGTACTACTCCTTCCCAAAAAGGAGGCAAAATCCCCCCCCTTTTTTTAAGTTTTTGTTTTAAATAGAGCAGCAGCTTCAGCTGGTCCCACACTCTCACCCCTTCATATAGACCATTAGTGGTTGGATCTCTTACCAAAAACCTCCCACCATGAACATCTCCCACTTTCCAGGAAACGGCCTAGCTGCCTGGCTAATCAGCTGTTCCAGGAAGGGCACTTTCCAGCCCTCCTGGCAGATATCCAGCTGGGCAGGACAGGGTTCAGATCCACAGGGAAGGAGATGGAGAAGGGGAAAATAAGGAAGAAAAGTGAGTGTGACTGTAGCTTAGAGGGTAGGACATGCCTCTGGGGAGATGGGTGACTGATCTATCATAGTGAAATCGCTGAGGAAGGCATTGGATTTGGGTCATGCGCTCTAATCCTACTTTCCTATTCTGACTGATAGGCTGGTATATAAAAGGCAGGTGCTGCCTTTGGCTGTGCTTTAACTGTTAGGAGTGCTATATGTTTGCTCTGATTGCACCTGTGGGATGAAGCTTTACATGGGAAATCAGCAGAGCAAAGCCTGGGAGAAGGGTGCTGATGGGGCTGGGAGGCCCACCACTGGAGGTAGCCCCAGATGTGTGCAAAGGTGGCAGCCACCTAAGAAAACTCTGCTGGCAAAAATACCATCATCTACAGACTTGGGAAATCTGTGGTCTACACATGGGCTTGGAGACTCAACCTACTGTCTCTGGGTATGTAAACTCAGCATGGGTGCTTACTTTCATCCATGGATCTGGCCTTAACCTGTGTATGCCTCTGTTTTTGTATCTGTAAAATTTAGAAACTGCTATACCTAAAACATGAGGATAAATAAATATGATTTAAGCCAGACCTTCATGAAGTTAATGTAAAGATACTTGTGAGTTTCACTGGCCTTGGAGCAGCTCTTGTGAATAATTACAAAAGCACTCCAGGATCCTTCAAATGGAATGTGCTATAGTTATGTGAGTATCTAAAATATTTATTCTAATAAAAAAAACATTCTAAATTCTGGTGTGTAGGCTATTTTATTAGTAGTAAGAAAATACTTGCATGAGCTTAATCAAAATAGCATGAGAAACAGGGAGAGACAACAACAATACTTGTCTGCTTTCGGAGTTGTGGTGGTGGCTACAGCATCTACCAAATATGTGTTTGTGTGAACTCAAGTGGCATTATTACAGAAGCAGTCACTTTCTTTAGAATAGTACCCAGTTGCTACTGCTGCTTAGTGAACTCAGTGCTATGCCAGAACCCAGGATGGCTGAGCTCTGGTGCCAGCTCTGTCACAGGGCTGCTGAGTGGTCTCAGTCCTGTCACTTCTCTTTGCCTGTCCAGCCTTCTGTGAAATGAAATGTTATTTAATATTTTTTTCAAAGTGCTTTTCAGGGCTCTCTGTAAGAGCAAACTGTTTGCTTTGTTTGCAAGAGAAGAAGGTCTCCCAGTCGAGGCACTGCAGGAAGCCTTGGGGTGTGTTAGAAATATGGCCCAACATAGCCCTGGTCCAACAGAGCATGGGGGCATGGGTACAGCCCTTACTCCTGGGTGGTATCACTGATTCAGTGCATTGCATTTTGCTGCTGCTGGACACCTGTCTTCACCTAGGGCCTCAAACAGCAGAAATAAGAGCAGGCATCTGCTCAGATCAAAAAGCGGGAGAGTAACGTTATGATGATATGAGGCATTTTACAAACACATGCAAAGATAGGGTCTGTGGTCTGGGTAGCTCAAAGGTAGGCATAACCAGAAAGTGGAATAAAGTTAGTTTGGAAAAAAAATCAGGAAAATGTAGGACTCAAAAACCAATAGTGTTTGCTTTATTTTGGCTGCTTTCATGGGGTATACTTAGACTTTCTCTTCAATTTTTGTGTATGCTAGGACATGCAGAGGCTGAACGTAAACTGTTGGGGTACAACAGTGGCTGGGGAAGAAAGGGTTACCTCAGGTTGAAAAAAATATAATATTTCTTCTTATTGTATCCTGCTGTATCAAAAATATCTTTGAATTCTTCTGGTTTCTTATTGTCTGTTTAGATCATACACAGCACCCATTGTATGTTCTAACCAGCCTTAATTCTTTGCAAATGTTCAGCCCTAAAACTGCCTGTGTTTCCAGTCCCACTGTCATAAAAGTAATTGACTTCATAGGGTTATTATGCATTTGCCTAATTATTGATATTTCTCTCCACCGTAGATGCTAATTTAACTTTTACTTTTTCCATCTTGGATTTATTCCTGATTTTGTTGTATACTTTTTTTTTGTCCTGGCAGTATGTTGGCTTGGGCTCCAAGTATCAAATTTAACTGTGACAGGGTCTCTATTCAATTCCAAAGTTATTTTCCATTCTTTATTTTCCTCAGTATTGACATGGGACACAGTTCCAATAAACAGTTCGTATAGCATAGTATCTCTGACGACATACGTATTTCTGCAAGCTGGGTTTTGTTTTTTTTCCATCTCTGCATATATTCCCATATGCGGAAATTGTATTTGTGGGATATTTAGTAATATATCTCCCATAAACCAAATTTTGCCCAAGTTTATTGCTCACTGGTTGCACAATTGTTCTTTATTAAAAAAAACCCCTCCTTCTAGTTTTTTTAAATAACATTCTGTGCACCTCACCTTCAGTTAGTTTTACTATGTGACCTTGCATAATGAAACCCCTTCAATACCTCAGATAAATAGCAATGTGCAACTGCTCAACTTCCAGAAAGGTGTTGGGAGATTTAATGCACTAGGTTCGGGATATGCAAACAGCCCTGCTTAGCTCAAAGATAAGATGGCCCAAATAATTCAAAGATAAGGAAATACAAACAGGAGGTTCTTACTAGCAACACAGGGTTGTGAATTAAACAGTGGATCTTGGGTTTTGTTTTTAAATCTTCTTCCTAGAAAATTTCACTTGGAGGAAATTACTGGGCTTTTTTGTCTGTTTGCAAAAATGCATGTGAATATTATAGTCATCTGAACATGTGTACTTAACATGCTTGGTAGCCATTGCTAAGGTTTACACTTGCTCTAAAAGGAATATATTCAGGGGCTTTTGAATTCTGTGTCCAGTCTCACAGAGGTAAAATTGAGTATTGCACATTTAAATTCTGTATTTTGAAGGTGTAAGCAGTACTTAACTGATGCAAGAGCCCTATGTTGGACCTCTGTACAGGGACTGGGTAGAAAGTAGTAAGGAAGCTGGAGTCAAGAATATCTTCTGAATGATGTCACCTTCTCGGTGAATATGATCACTTATGTCATTTACTTGCTGCTTTTGAACAAGGGGGAAAATCCCTAGTAAAAATACAAGTCTGTTCATGAACAATTCATAAATACAGAAGGAAGGTAATATCTTATTTAATAAGTGACACCAAATAATTTGCTCCATCCAGACTTTTCCAGCAACATGGTTAACTCAGTTGAATTGCATTTCCTGACATTTAATGAGTAATTTCTGGTATATACATTTCACCAGGAAAAACAGGAAATTCACCTCTATGGAGAAAGCCAACAAAAGACCTGCATGTTGTGACAAAGTTAAAACTGCAGTAGGAACTTTAACATATTCATTTCCTGGTTCCTTGTTATATTAATTATGCATCCTTTGCCTGCCATTAATTGAAGCCCAAGGCTTTCACAACAGGTGTGTGAAGTTAGGCTTATGTCCGTGTCAGACAGACACTCAATTAAATAGTCTGATTTTTCAGAAATACTGGATATACTTCAGCTTCCTTTTGCTGAAAAGCTGCACTTTCAAAAATCACATCATAGGTATTGAATTTGATTTCCCGAGTGGCAGCTGGTTTTAAACATGGGGACAAAAAAAAAAAAAAAAAAAAAAAAAAAGTTAGTTGAGGTTATTTTGTGAGAACAGAATGTGCTCCTTTTCTTCAGTTTACTAATGCATCTGTGGTCAACCTGGTAGTAGAGCTTGTCTTTGTGCGTGGCTACCATGGCATGCTTCAGAGATAGGGCAACAATAGGGCAACAAGCTAAGCAACAATAAAATAAGTTCTTCCCTTGCTAGTTCTTTTATCTAACAGCTCTCAGGCAGCGATGAGTGTGTACTGTGTAGCTTATGGGCTATAGTCTCTTGAAAATGAGGTTTGGTTATTGGTTTTGATTTTAGCATACAGCATTGTGAAAACAATTTTTTTATCCACCTGGCCCCTGGGCTTCGTGGCAATGAGCTACATCTGGGACATCAGAGGGGTCATCATCAAATCCCCATGAAACACCTCCCAGATTGTTTTTTCAGGGTGTTCTCTGTGCATAGTAGCTTTGTGAGCTGTAAAATCAGTGGTCCGCAACAGGAATAATGATTTGTGACTTTTGCTGTACAACTACAAAGGCCTTTCATTTATGTGAAGGGCTGGTGTTACCTGCTAGTGTTGCTGAATGCTTCTGGCATCAAAGGCCAGAGTATTACCAGGCAGACAATGAGGAATCTGTACCCATGAATGCCTCTGAAATCAAGAGAAGAGGTCAAAACACACATCCTCAGCCCTCAATAGCTAAAGAAGTGCTCTGATTTGCTGATACTGCTCATGAGGCAGACATGGAACAGCCCTTGATACTGGCTGCAGCACAGCTTGCTTGGTAAGGTATGATGGATTTTGTGCTCTCAGGAAATGGTACAAATACCAAGACATTTAAGCAAAACAAGAGCTATAAGAAACAAAATTACTAAACTAAATAGTACAAGTTCAAACAAGTCTCAGCTGTTCCTCTCTCAGGATGGAGCTGCGGAGATTTTTAAGCATTGGAAGAGTGAAGTCCTCAAACAGCCTCTTGATGCAGGTATTGGGGCAAGGAAGCAAAGTTGTCTTTCCACCAGTCTTGGTAAACTCATGATAAGAATTATTTGACAGAGATGAGGTGATCCTGGATTTTTTTTTTTTTTTTTTTAATGTGTTGCTATCCCTCAAAGGATGCTGAAATGAAACTTGGGCACTTCCTGCTTGTGAAGTTGTCAAATCGTATTGATATTGTAAGAGTTGCCTTGGCTGGTCTTACCAAAAGCCAAAAAGATATGTTTGTCTCCTTAAAGCATAACTTGTGAAGCCTCTTCGCATTCCTCTGAGGAATGGCCAAAGGTTGTATTAGGAAAGGGCAGGTCACTCCTGGTGATGCTGGGAAACCTCTCAGGTTTTTGGCTGCATGACCCACCCCACTGGGTGGAGATAGTCAGCTTGGCAGCTGTATGGCCAAGTCACACAGTAACGAGCTGCTGAGATGTTTTGGCCTTCTGTACTAGTATGGGACTAGTATGTTTCCTGTGTTTGTCCAGGCACTTTCCACAGATCTTGTGCTCTGCAGGGAGCCAGCACGTGAGTTGTTTTGCCCTGTAGGTGTTGGGGGCATCTGTGTGAATTACAGCGCGTATAAAAGGAGACTTCTGTATCCTTGTGGGCAGTTACATGGTTGCTTGTGATTCCAGGAGACTGAATATGATGATCCACCCATTCTCTGCTCATTGCATACATAATTCTAGATTAGAAAAGCATTCATAGCTGTTCAACAAGTCAAAGAATGGGGTGAAGATTTTCCTTGAATAACTACAAAAAACCTCACAACTGTTTCTCTTTTTAAAAAAGTCAGTCCACCTCAGTTTTGGCAAATGAAATTAAAGCTTTGTATAATTTTTTTAAAGTTAGAGGGCAGATATGCTAGAATTAATAAAATAAGATTCAGTAAAAGGAAGATGTTAAGTGGTTTATAATTATAGAAAAAATCTAGACATTTTGTCTGTAGAAAATGAGTAGATTATGCATCTGGAAAGGAAAAAAGTGAGTATCTTTACACACAAAGTAATGTGGTAGATTTGAGTCATCCACACAAGACTTGATTAAACTAATTAGACTTCCCCAAAGAACCATAAGTCCATACCTTGAGTTGTATAAATGGGAATATCCCTTGTACTGCAATCTTCCATAGTCCTTGGCTGCAACAAAATATTTATTCATTGTGGAGTAGCACAATTCTTTTAAAAGGACATACAGCAGAAAAAACAGTAAACCATGAACAACTAGAATGACAGGTTTGAGGGTAAGAACTAGAAAAGTGATTAAAACCAGGCAAGGTTCAGTGCAGAAAACAGAAGTCTGGGAGGACACAGGCAAATACCTCATCAAACAGGAATGAATGTGTTAGGCAGATGAGGACTCAGTTGTTCGTTACCCTCAGATAACGAGGGTAGAAGACAGTCCACACTTGGTCAGGGATGCTGTAATGGTAACAAGGTGAATTCATGCCACTTTCCATGGCTTCAGCAGAGCTGTTGCTAACATGCTTACCAATGACTTTGGTGCTGTGAACGCTTGAGCAGGGAAAGGGTAGGAAGGTGCAGAGGAGCCAGAGCTGGGGATTTTCAGTGGTGGTGGGCAGGGAGATTTGCATATGCAAAATCAGTCAGGTTTAAAATGCTCTTCTTAAATTCATCAGTGGTCCCTTCTGTCCCAGGTGACCCCTCTGTTGAGACGTGCCTTCTCTTCTAATACATATAAAAATTCTCCTAAAACATCGTGATGGAGAGGCACAGTTGTCCATAGACAAAGTCCGTGCTGCGAACAGTCCAAGGCAGGGTTATCACTGTACTTTTAGCATTAAGCCTTGTGGACCCCAGTTAAATCTTCTGACTGCATATGCCACAACTGGGATGAGATGCTCTCTCTTTCCTCCTTCTGTTCCTTTGTTCTCCTTCTGTTCTTTGTTTCAATAAAAGCTACTGCAGCGTACGCATATCAAAAACCTGAAAGTTGTCTGGCACTTCAGATCAAGGAATGGATTCAAATTCACTGCCTCGGGATATGTGTCAAGTCACTGCGCTTATCTTGCTCTTATATTACTGACTTTTTAGTTTTCACTGGGGGTAGCTTTCTGGTCTTACTTATTGGCGTTCAAACCACGAGCAAGAGAAGTCAGTGGAGGATAGCACCTCCATGCTGAAATTGGGCAGGGCTCCCTCTTTCCTTTGAGCTGCAAGGAGAGGACAAAAGGAGATTGGGAGCCCTGGGAGGTAAGAGTGAAACTGGCCTGATGTCTGCCTGGTAGCAATAGTCCATTATTACTGTAATTGTTATTATTTCTACTTGCAATTATAAATGAGGGGTACTGTAGATTCCTTTAAATGGCTACTGAAACCAACAAATGTATAAAAAGCACAGGACAGTGTGTGAGGGAGCATGCTGATGCCAGTATTTTCCGAAGAGTTAATTTTTCTGCCTAAATGTAAATGTATTCTGTGACTTCCAGTACTTATTCCTGCAGACTACAGAATTATATTTTTAGCCACTTTCTCCAGAGTTACTTTGATAAGTTTTCAGAGCCCCTTTGGAAAATCTAACAAAACAGAATAATGTAGGATACATCTAAATCCGGCAGACCTTTAGAAACAGAAATTAATGCTCTGAAAATCCTTCTACTAACCCAGCAAAACATGTTAGCTAACAAAATATTTAATCAGACATATTGAATGCAAAGGGGATATGCATGTCTGTGTTTACACTGTGATTCAGGTCTGATTAGAGGCAGTGGGTAGGAAACTTTTTTTGACATAGTCTGTATTTTTTTAATATATATTTTTATATATATATATGTGTGTGTGCATCTATGTAGGCTTTGGAAGATTCCACCTGTATCTGCTTGTAAGTCTAGGAAATTATTTTTTCGAAGTGGGTTTATTTTTAATGCGTGCTTATATGCTTATACATACAAATTAGTAGGAAGTATTAAAAAGAAAAAAAAAATTATGAGGAATCAATGTTTCATGAGATGTTGTAATACTGCTCTGTCTGTAGAAGGCCAGATTCTGGATTTGGAGGGTAAATTGACACAGCACTACACCCCAGGCTCCAAAAGTCATGTTGAACACTGCAGGTATCCCCGCCTATATGGGTTTGCCAGAACTAAGGACAGAAGTACTGGCTTTGCTGTCTAAAGCCAGGTAGCGAAACCCTGGCTCCATGTTAAGGTGCCTATCCCTGACATGGGGACCCTGTTAGTGTCTCCGCATGGCTGTGTGTTATGCTGTGGTGGTGGACCAGGTCATCTGGAGGTGGCTTGAACGTTTTGAGTGTAGCACTTTTTGCACAGTGTAGATGTGCACTTCAGCTCTGGTGGAGCAATCACTGTGGCAGTACCAATTCCAGCTTAGGCTTTAGAGTCATAGTGAGGTCTGCCCGGGAGGCAAGGAGTCAACTTCTCCTTTATCCATGAGATGTACAGTGCACACTTGCACAACATCAATACTTTTTGCAGGCTGAGTGAAGATACAGTGGGTTTGAACCTAGATCAGTTAGTAATTTGGGGCGTAAAATGAAACACATGAAATGAAATACGTACAATGAAACACAGCACATTCTGGAAAATGAGCAAAGAGTTAAAAGTCTGGAGTTAGAAGTCAGGAGACTTCTGACCCTGCCATGATCTCTCTGTGAGACCTTGCACAACTCCTGTTACCTCTGTTTCTCCATTTATAAATCATTTCCTGCTCTGTGTCATATGAACCAGTTCATGCTTGGGCAGTTTGAACATTAAAACACTTAAAAAGGCTAAGTAGTATTATATAATAATACCTTTTTCCCTGGTGTGATGAAGCCTGCATCTGTTCTCTGACTTGACAGCAGGAAGGAAGGCTCACTCTGAACAGACCAAAGTACATGAGGGATTGATTAAGAAAAAGAAGTGGGTGAAGGAGGGAGGAGAAAAGTAGTTGAACGGGAGAGGCAAGCAATGGAGAACTGCCAATTAATTGACACATCTTAACACAGTGGAAAGCTGAATCTGACCTTAAGTAAGGTAACATGAGGTTCATATGCAGCAGGAAATCTTAAAAGCAGTTTATTTCAGGAGTTATCCTGAGGCTTTGGTAACAGAGAAGCAGCAGGAGGAAGCAGATGCTTCTTGTTGTTGTTTTATGTTGCTGTATGTTGAGGTTCATCAACCACTGCCCTGACTAGCTGCTTTTACAAGAATGGACCTCTATGTGGAAGATGCTCTTTAAAGCAAATGTGAGCCTCCGCTGGCAAGTTATGCAGTTCTTAGTTTTACCACATCTCACAGCTGAACAACAGCTAGGTACACAAGCAGTTGCTTGTATGAGCAGGCTGGCCCTAGGAGCTATGTCAGATTTTAACATGCTAAGGCTTTTTGCTGTGCACCTTCCCCAGGAGATTTTCTCATGTCAGAAAAAGGGTAAGCTTCTCTTTGGCATATTTTAGAAAAAAATATGATCTGTGTTTAAGGTAGGAATTGCAAAAATCATTTAAATATAATAAATAAGAAGGGATCTTGAGGCATATTTTCATCCTTTCAGTTTAAAAATGTGGGAACATCTGTTCAAAAATATGTGACCAGGACTAGCAGTGTAAGCAGTGTATATCTGGGATTAGAGAGGAACACACACACACACACACACACACACACGCATGCACACTTCCTATACGTGAAAATGCAATAGTTTAAGGTCTGTGACTGGGGTGGAAGGGGTTACAACTAGATAGCAACCTAGCGCAGGTAACTGGGAGAGCTATGAATCACTTTGAAGATCGAGACTGGAAGGCTGAACCTGATGCTGTGAAAAAAGGGGCAGTCAGTGAAGGTATCTGAAGAGAGTGATTGTATTTAGAGTAACAGGCAAAGAAGGTAATGTTTTCGATTCTGTTTTACATGGACATCACCCAGGCGAGAGAGGAGGAAGTTGTAGCTGTCAGGAGAGAAATTGCTGAAGGTCTGGATAGGTGAATGGACATGAAGAAATCAGGTTTTAGTATTACAGAAGGAGTAACAGGAAGATACAAGATGCAGTAAACACGCTTACAGGCCCTATGCAGGTGAAAAGGGGAAGAGCTGGGAGCCTTTCACATACTTAAGTGGGGGGTTGCTAAATTTTGGGTTGATGGTGAGGTGACAAATGCAGGAAAGCAAAATGGCTCTGGAAGATAAGGAAACTTACTTGGACATTTTATGGTTGTTGAAATAGATGAAACTTGAGATTACTTGAAGTAGCCACTGGTATACTATGTCTTGCTTCAGGAAATTACCAACAAGAGGAAATAGCCAGGTCTAAGTAAACATAGCAAATGAAAGCATGAGGAAAAATATGGAACTTCAGGTCTAAATGTAATGTGTGAGAAGCTATTTTGGAGGAAAAAAGTTTGATCTGACCCTAACCCAAACCATCTGTGCCTGTCTTCACTTTCACTACTCTTATCTCTGATCAGAGAGTACTATCACAACACTAAAATTCGGGGTCTGAATCAAAAGTTCAATTAACACTGACTTCACATTCTATGTAATCACTTAAATTCCAGGGTTTTTATCTTCACCTGTGTATACATCCTCCCTTCCCCCTCTGCAAACCCAAGCTGTGTGTGCATACCTGGCGGATTTCCATCCATGGGATTCAAATAAATTTGGGCTTGTTTTGCTTTCCTTGCTGTTACTAGACACCAGTGAGGCAGAGTTTCTTAAAAGTCAGCCCTTGCTGCTCTCCAGCGTCAAGGAAGGGGAGGAAATTATGCACCTTCAGCCCAGAATCAATTGACAATGGCGGCTGAAGCTGGGCAGAGAGACACCACTTACACATTGTAGTAGCAAATCAGTTGCTGCAGCAATGAGCAAGTTTTCGTTCCATTTTCTAGGTGACCTTTTGCAGTTACAAACTTGTAGTGGGCTAGCATACCTTCCCTGAGCAGAGAGCACCAACTTGTTAAAAGTTGATCATATGGGAGATCTGGTGCCCTTCTAGACCTCTTGGGACTGCAGAGAGACACTATTTCTAGCTCTGACTCTGTACAGGTATCTGGCTTGGACAAAAGAGCTTCTCTGGGCTTTTTCTGTGCACTTTGGACCAGAGTCTCACAGGTCCTGAACACCCCAGCCACCATCCTCAGGGGCCATCTGAGGTTGAGGGTGTACAGAACTCCTTGCCTAATGGTGCCATGCTAAATGAGAAAGATACTTATTGCAGGAGTGCTGCCATAGGCAAATAAACTCTTAACCACAGCCATTATACTCTTAGTGTACTGAAGCACTACAGACGTCTGGAACTCTCATGGCTCCAGAAAGCTTCTAGTCCCATCTTCCTCTTGGGTGAGTCTGAAGTTTATGAAGCCAGATGGGACCACCTTGCTCCTCTGTCTCCTCCTGCTTGTCCCACTGGCTTGGGAATACTGAAAGCAACAATGCATGCTGAAGTGATCTCTGCCAAGCACTGCTTTCACAAGTGTTGGCCTCCTCCCTAGTTCTACTGGCATTTCCTCTGTGGAAAACCATTTCTCTACAGGATTCAGAAGCGTAATCATTCAAAGTTGATAGCTACAGGCTGCTGCCTCAATAGGTTCTCAGTCGCAGTCCTTCACCAGAGTGTCAAGCAGCTTTTCGGGGCAGATTTGTTTGCTGGCACATAATTTAATACGTTTATGTTTCTGTTATGTTTCGACATGTGTTCAGTAGAACATGAGGCAGATTTGCCAGTTTAACACAGACATAGTTTGCCCTGTCACACCACCTTCTGAGGGCACATCAGCAGAGACGTGCAGACAGAGCAGAGAAAGGGACACTAGGTCGCTTTTTGTTTCCAGTTCTTGCTGCTGACCCTGTTGCATGACTCTATAAAATCACTTTAGTTTTCACTGCTGCTCTATGCATTTGCCTTCTTCACCCATTGTGCCTGTCATGCCTTAGGTAATGTATACGACATCCTGCATTGCAACTGCTCCTAGTACCTCGGCTGGGATCTCCAAGTCCCTGTGACACTACTGCAAATAATATTCCTCTCTATCACTGGTCCTTATAATTGCTAACAGGCTGAGTATGAGAATGTGTAAGAGAAGAGTATTGTGCAACTAGATGCACGGCCTCTCCCATACCTTATACCCAAAGCCTTGCATGTGGGGATACATGTCCACATTTTTTGGTAGTACTATCATTGTCTAATATTAAATAAAGGCTACAGGATGGTTGTAAATATACTATTTACTCAGAGGGAGCTTAGAGGAGGAAGTAAGAGATAAATGTATAGAGCCCTAATGATTTTCAAATGAAATGAAAATATGTAGGCACAACCTGGAAGCCATCCTCTCTTGCCTACACTACATTCCTGTGTCATCATCTGCTCCCAAGGCATCAGCTCCCCTCTATTTTTCATGTACCTTTCCAGCCACATGCCCTTGTGGCAGTGCCATTTAAAGTCTGTCCTTTGAAATTTGACAGAAGAGTTGTAACTCTAAAATGGCTGGTTCTTGCTTACTGCACCTTCGTTTCTGAAAGGCAGGGAACATTCTTAAATTGTGGTGTGTTTTCCCTATCTTATTTTGAAGGAGGTAAAACACTCTCTTATTGTGATTTGCTTCGATGAAGAGTCTTGTTTCATCCTACTCATTTCTCCGTGCTTGCTTACTTCAGCCAAAATGCAACACACTTGATGTTGGTAAGATTGAACAACACATTTACAAGCAAGTTGCAGATAGTGAGATCTCCCTCAACTGCCTTCCTGATTATCATCATCTCATGTCACTGCCTTGTTTGTCTTCCTTTGCTTTATAAGAGAGTGAAGGATTTTAATGTTTATGAAAGATGCTGGTTTACTTAACTTCAGAGAGCTTAACCAAGCACGGTCCTTGAAGATGCCCTTGTGTAAGAATGAAAGCCCAGCCTTACAGAAGGGGCAATAGTTTGAGGTTAAAAGCTCCCTCTAATCATCACTTGTACTGTTCTCCAGCTGTAATAAGAACAGTAGCTTCAGAGTGAAAATTTCTAGCACAGAGAGCATAGTATATTTTGCACGTTTGTTCAAGCCTAATCTTTTCCACATCTCCCTGTTTCTGTTTTCTGGGCATGTGGGTTGGGTTTAACTGAGCACTATTTTATGCATCTTTTCAGCCCTTCAGAATGGGGTCCAGCACTGGGAAGTTTTTGGTGCCAAAATAGTCTAGCAGCTACAGTAATTGAATGCATGGAGATCAAGAATGGTTTTTAGAACTGTTTACTTGATTCAAAGTCCAAGGAAATAAATTGGAAGATTTAATTGATGTTTATTCAGGCGCTCTGACAACGCACTTTTTTTTCACCGTCATTTCCCCTTCTGTCATTTCTGTCTGGAACACAGGATCTGTCCCAGGCCCCACATAGCATCAGCTGCAATAAATAAGTGGAGAAACTATTCACACTTCACACGTGAGAATGTGCACTCATTTTACAGCCCATCTATCAAACATAAACATACTCCAGCTCAGGTATGGATGCAGACCAGGAGGATTTATGATCCCAACTCCCTGAACACAGTTTTAATAAGTGCTACTACAAATATTGCAATAATATAATACATTTTAATGTGTTGGAATGCAGTCTTTGGGGCTCTGTGGGCATTTAAAAAACCCAACCCAAATAACAAAAGCCAGTGTTTTAATAAAGCAGCTAAAAACCCTTGGACTGAGAGCATCTAACACCACTGAACTCAGCATTCATACAGGAATGGTTTGTTGATTTAGGGTTCTAGAGGAGCTGTTCACAGGTGGACAAATTTGTACAGAGATTGAAGCTCTTCCAGCCACATGCAAGGTGAAGGGATATGAAAGTTTTGGCAGAAATAATGTGGGTCTCCTTTATCATTTGCTATATTTGGGTGTAAAGTTCTGTTGAGTAAAGCAGTTACAAGCAGATGGAGAGGACCTCTCTTGCTACAAAGAGCTGCAGTTTCTTTGGTTTTTTTTGAATGAATTGGTGAAACAGAGAACACTCATGTGAGGATTAGCAAAGGCTATTTTAGGAGTTGTGGAGGAATAGCTCCTAGGACCTCATGAGCTACCATGTTCCTCACAGTTGAGCACCAGTCACTAACCAGTGTGCTGCAGCAGGGCTTGAAATGTTGCTGGTCAAGCCTGCTGTGCAGCTGGCAGTAGCATTGCCTTATCTACATGGCACTGTGTGGAAGCTTGATGTATTGGGTTTCCATGGCAAGGTTTTGGTAACAGGGAGGACTGCAGGGGTGGCTTCTGTGAGAAGATGCCAGAAGCTGCTCCCATGTTGGACAGAGCTAGTTCCAGCCAGCTCCAAGACAGACCTGCCACTAGCCAAAGCTGAACCCATCAGCAACATTGCTAGTGGCTCTGTATGATAACGTATTTAAGAAAGGATAAAAAAATGCCACACAACAGCAGCTGGAGGAGAGGAGCAAGAATACGTGAGAGAAACAACTATGCAGACACCAAGGTCAGTGAAGAAGGAGGGGGAAGAGGGGCTCCAGGTGGCAAAGTAGACATTACCCTGAAGCCCGTCATGAAGACCATGGTGAGGCAGGCTGTTCCCCTGCAGCCCATGGAGGTCCACGGTGGAGCAGATATCCATCCTGCAGCCTGTAGAGGACCCCACGCCAGAGCAGGTGGATGTGCCCTGAAGGAAGTTGTGACCCTGTGCCGGAGCAGGCTTCTGGCAGGAACTGCAGCCCCATGGAGAGGAGCCCATGCTAGAGCAGGTTTTCTAGCAGAACCTGTAGCCCTGCAAGGGACCCACGCTAGTTTGTTCCTGAAGGACCGTAGCCCATAGAAAGGACCCATGCTGGAGCAGTTCTTCCAAGAACTGCAGCCCATGGGAAGGACCCACATTGGAGACTATCATGACGCACTGTCTCCTGTGGGAGGGACTCCATGCTGGAGAAGGGGAAGAGCATGAGGAGGAAGGAGTGGCAGAGACAACATGCTATGAACTGACCGCAACCCCCTTTCCTTGTCCCCCTGTGCTGTATGAGGGGAGGAGATAGAGAAGTCGAGAGTGAGGTTGAGCCTGGGAAGAAGGGAGGGGTAGGGGGAAGGTGTTTTTAGGTATGTTCTTATTTCTCATTATCCTACTCTGATTTGACTGGCAATAAATTAAATTAATTTCTCCAAGTCTAGTCTGGTTTAGCTGTGATGGTAATTGCTGAGTGATCTCCCTCAGCCCACAAGCCTTTCATTGTATTTTCTCCCCTTGTTTTGTTGGGGAGGGGGGAGTGATAGAGCAGCTTGATGGGCACCTGGCAGCCAGCCACCATAATGCACTTCAGCCCTGGGGTAAAACTTCCACAGCTCATTTGTGACTTTAGCCTTTCTGAGAGTTATTTGCCTACCTCGCTTTGTGGGAAGATCTTCAGATCTTAGCTTAAAGCTAAAGCCTAGCAAATATACTTTTCCTTTAGGATTTGGTATTTTGAGTACTGAAACAGTAAGGAAGGTACTATTCTTGTAATTTTATATATTGGTGCCAAAATTCATATGTATATTCAGACTACGTAAATAAAGGTATTTATAGCATAGATATTCATTTGGTTGTGGTGATGCCAGAGGCAAAAGCAAGGGGTTTGGTCCTCTCTGCATGAACTTTGCAGAGATGTAGAGAGCATGCATGATTTCCTCACTGTTCCTTACCAATACACCAAGGGACATTTGCTACTGCACTGTTTATGTTGAGGTCTTCTTCTTGGAAAGAAGTCCTCAATTGTTTTGTGTTCTTTACCATATTTTTCCTTACACTTCAATAGCTCTATTCGTCGTTTGGCCTTCATCCTTGAGATCATCCTTGAAAGTAATGGTAGCCCTCTCAGCCTTTCTCTTGCTCCTTCCAGTCATCGTCATCTTCTGTAGGCCCTCCATGCCTCTAATCAACTGCTCTGTCTGTGTTTGCCTTCATTCCAGACAGAATTTGTCTTTCTTGAACACAAGGAATGAGAAATGTCCATAGTGGTATGAGTGAGTTGTCACCAGGGCTTTGCACAATGCTTGCCTTCCTTGCCTGACACATAAGGATGCATTTGCCTGCATCACATTTCGTAACTCATAGTCACCTTGTGATCTACTCGTGCGTCCAGGAACATTTGCCTATTCTGATGTTTCCAAACCATAGCAGAAGCTCATGGCACTCCACCTGAAGTCGTGTTACCTATTTCTACCCTGCAGTTCTTCACACAGGGTTTATTGATGTAGGGGATATTTCTTCTGCCAGAGCTTCAGCTGGGAGGGAGGATGGGGGTGTAGAACCATGAGATAGATCTTTTTTCTGCCTTATGGTTGCCATGAAATCCAGATGATGTAGACAAGGAAACATACATACCTTGAATGATGATTTTCTGCAACTAAATTTAAAAGATCTGACCATGAACTTTGCTGTTTCCTACATTTGATGACAGCAAAGCATGAAGGGTGGAGCCCGAGAGTTGTGTTAAGGGGGCTTTCACCAATCGGCAGGCTGCAGGACTCCAGCTCCACACAGTCACCATCAGCAGATCCAGAACTCTGCTGGCTAGCTGAGCACCGGTTGACCTGTGTGGGTGGGCTCTGAACATGAAGCTGGTGGTGTCAGTCCAGTCACTTTCAGAATGGATGTCTGCCTCCTAGGGAAGAAATTATCCACAGCTGACATTAACTGAGCTTCTATTTTAGAAGTTTCATGGGACAAAATGCCAAATCAGCCCAGATGCTGAAAAAGCTGCAAGGGATGGAATGCTGGTGGGTCAGTGCAATGCAGTTTGTGGCACTGCTGTCTGTGGGGACATGCTTTACTCTCCCAGAGTGTGAACAAAGGTTGCTGATGACTTTTAAAATGAATTCTGCAGGCCTTTAGTGAAGAGGAAGGTTGTTGCTGGTAATGCTGATACAAGTAGAGGAGGCTGGCCAGGTGGCCATCCGATGCTAAGAGGCAACTGCCTCTCTTTAAGAGGCCCTACACCCTGGCAAAGTAGCTGCCAAGAAGAACTGAAGATTTTGCTTTTTTTATATGCCCACTTGAAACCACCTGAGAATGTCGGTGTGGTGAAATTACTGATGATGTCATTCAGATAAAAAGGAACTTCTTTTTTTTCTTTAATTAATAAAAAACCTATGAAAAAGAGTCTTCTAGCACACACATGGTAATTACTTTGCAAAACTGGTACAGTGAGTGCAGAAATCTGCCAGACTATGTCTGCTCAGTTATAGAATCTCCACGTTGTGATGCAAGTTCAGTATGACGGGACAGGCCCTTGCATGTGTCCAAACATGGATCTGAGAGATGAGCAGGCAGAGCAAGGCTAGACATTAATTCCCTTGCCAGGAGTGCACTCCGTCCAGAGGTCTTTGAGGAGAAAGACAGTCTTTAAGTAGCAAGGATTTCAAACAACATGGGATTTATGAGCTAAAACCTATGCTTTGATTTATGCTTGAAAACAAACTGGTAGCCAGTGCATTTTAAGACCATGCTTTCCTCTTTGCAAAGGGCCGTGCAAGGCAAATGAATGCTGAAGTAGCACATCCTGAAATAATTAACTTAGCTGTACTAATAGCTGTACTGTGAGGGATTAAGCTACACAATTTTAAAAGGATGTTAAGGTATTTAAGTGCATCCAGAGGAGGGCAACAAAGCTGGGAAGGGGCTGGAAGGCATGTCCTCTAAGGAGTAACTAAGGACATGGGGTTTGTCTAGTTTGGAGAGAAGGAGGCTGAGGGGCGACCTCACTGCTCTCGACAGCTTCCGGAGGAGGGGATGTGGAGAGGGAGGTGCTGATCTCTTCTCCCTGGTACCCACTGCCAGCATGCGTAGGAATGGCTCAAAGCTGTGTCCATCAGGGGAGGTTTGGACTTGTCATGATGAAACATTTCTTTATTGAGAGGGCCATCAAACCCTCGACAGGCTTCCTGGAGAGGTGGTTGATGCCCCATGCCTGTCAGTGTTGAAGAGGCATTTATTTTGACAGTGCCCTTAATATCATGCTTTAACTTTTGGTCAGTCCTGAAGTGGTCAGGCAGTTGGACTAGATGGTTATTGTAGGTCCCTTCCAGCTGAAATAGTCTAGTATATTCTTCTTCCTACCTCCTCCTTTCCCTACCAGTATATGCTGAGGAAATCTCTGATGATGTTTCTGCCCAGCCCTGCACTAGCAGAAGGCACTGAATGGGCAGTCATGACCCATCCTAGGCATGGCCTCTGTCACGTGTTCTGATGGGGGTGAGAGCTGTGGATCGTCCCGAGATAAGTGGACCATCCACACAAATCTGCAGAAAGCAAGTGTGAAGTGTGGTTTTTGAAAGTCTTCTGTGTTCATCCAGTTTAGCTGGGTTGCCACAGGATGGCAACCCCCCGCATCTCTGACACTCGTGAGGCTCAGAGATCAAGGCCTCAGTCTGAAGCAGGACATGCTCCTCAACGAAAGGGTTGCAAACCTTTTGGAGGTGAGCAATACCTGTTCATTACCCCTGGCTTTTATTTTTGCTCCTTGGACTCATTTTTAGAAGCGTCTGACCTGTTTCCTGTGCAAAAACATGCTAAAACACACGAGCCTGAGAACAACAGTACTCCACCAGAGCAAAGGTCCACCTGGCCCAAAACTCTGTCTCCCAGGTGGCCAACCATCCCTGTCTAAAGGAGGGCGTATGAGCCGTGCAAGTCTGCTTCCGTCAGGGTCCTGGGGGTGCTCATAGGCCTCAATGGCTGGGCCCGGCCTCCCCTGGGACCCCCACCCTGCCTGTCTCCTGCCAAGGGCCCAGGGGACATGTCTCAGCTCAGCCTGGGGCCTTCAGTCCCTGCCTGAGCCATGTTGTAGGTGTGCCCGTCCCTGCCCCTGTCTCCTGGATGGGCCTGGCACCTGCGCTGCAGAGAGCGGCTCTCCTGGATGGAGCCCTCCGACCTAGGTCCGAGCTTCTCATGCGGAACTCTGGGCACAGCACAGCATAACGGTTCTGTTCTGTTCTGTTCCGTTTATTGCCTGCACTCACCATGAGTCGAATGACGACGAGACTGTTATTTCCCTGAAATGCCAGAGGGTTTCAGCTCCAAAAAACCCTTTTGAGGACACATAACACAAAGATTACATGTGGAAACAGGACGTTATTTTTATTTTCTGACTCTGTTTCAGAGCTGATGCTCACAAGCATTAACTCAACATGCACGTGCAGCCAGGAGCAGGCTGACGCGCTCTTCAGGTGAGCTTGAAAAAACATCCTTTGCAAAGTGGCAAAGGCAAGTCACAGAGCTACAGAAAGTAGCAGCAAGAATACAGGCCAAGCAGTCCCTGTGTCCTGAAGAGCGAGAACGTGAAGAATGAGGGTCAGGACTGACCACACACGCAGAAGAAGAAGCAGAAGCAGCAGAAGCAGCAGCAGGAGAGGTGTGTCGTACCGTGGGGTATTTGCCAAAGTATGACACGTAGCGATGACAAGCATATTTTTTTGCCTTCCAGAACTTGCTCCGCTGCTGTGCTTCTTGGGCAGTGATGCTTGAAAAGCACTCTCACACCTGCCCTGCGCTTGTATTGCACGCCGGGAGAGCTGAACAGCGGCAGCTCCTGATGGGGCAGCAAGCCTGGAGCCCTTCCGAGCACAGGCTGTTCTGCAGAAGCAAGAAGCCCTGGGGAAATGGAGCCAAGGGAGGAGCAGAGCTCGCTCCCGTTTACAGACTGGCACTGGACAAGAGAGCCCGAGAGAGGCAGGGCACGAGCGGTGCCTTGGAGGTGCAGGAGCAGCAGGCAAGGAGCTAGCCAAAAGGGCCCAGAGGAGCCCGGACAAGGGGCTGTGCTCAGTGCTACAGAGGACAAGAAGCAACCCCCGGGAGCATCCCTTGGAGCCCACCCGGGAGTCAGAAAGCTTCCTCCCCCCGGATGCGGGGCACGAGGGCCACCTTCGTGGAGCATGAGCAGCGGGCACCTAGCCACAATGGCCCAAAGCAGCCGTGCTCAGTGCTGCAGAGGAAGGCAAAAAACCCCTGGGGGCACTTGCTAGGCCACCGTGGGGGAAAAAAAGCCTTCCTCCCCCCAGCTGCAGGGCACGAGAGGCCATCTTCGCGGTGCACGAGCAGCAGGCAGTAACCTAGCCACAACGGACCGGAGGAGCCCTGACAAGTGGTCATGCTCAGTGCTGCAGAGGAAGGCAAAAAACCCCCGGGGACCAGTGCCAATCTGCCCCGGGGGAAAATTCCTTCCTGACCCCAGAGGTGGCGATCGGCTATTCCCTGAGCACATGAGCAAGACCCGCCTCCTCGTCCCACAGGCTGGTCACGCCTGCCGGAAGATGCCCAAGCCCTGTTCTCCCTCAACCTGGAGCCATCTCGGGGGCTTCTGAAAGTGGCCAAACGCCCCCAGCCTGATCAGCCTTGGGGGCAAGAATCCTTTCTGCGCCTTTGGGCCACCAGTGGGTGCTCCAAAGGACTGCGACCCCTGGCAACATCTCTGCATCCCATTTCTTACGGCTGCTGCCCCTGGCTCCGCAGGGGATGAGGATGGTGAGCTCTGCAGTGCTCCTCAAGAAGGCATTCCCATGGTCTTGCCGCTGCTGATCCAGCTGAAAAGGCAACCGGCAACCTCGGGCAGCACCGGGGCTCGGTGGTTCTTCTCATCTCCTGAGGGGCTTGCGTCTGTTCCCCGAAGGCTGAAGCAGGATTTCCATCCATCAGATGGGCTTTGAACGTGGCCCTGCTGAGAAATGGTGTTGCGGTAGAGACCCTCCAGCAGCCTGTTCCAGTCTCCAGTCTTCCTCCCTCAGCCCCCGCCAAGTAATTCCACCGGCTCCTCAAGGACGTCCTCTCGCATGTCTTCGGTCTGTCCCCGGGCCATCTCTGGCAGCGGGGCGCGGGAGGCTGCCCCTTTTATACTGCCCCGGGGCATTGTGACTGCTGCACTGCCGGCTGCTGGCACTGTGACACCGGGGTGACGGGGCCCCCCCCGCGCAGCCCCTCCGCCCAGCATCCTTCGGAGGAAGGCCTTTGGGGTTTGATCAACTGTAGTTACGTCCCTTAAAATGAGACTCTTGAGTGTCACATCCCAACTTTCCCTGTGAGCTCCACCACACCTTAGAAAACGTGCTGTCAAAAAGGAGCAGATGAAAAAATTTGGTTCCTGTTGGGAAGACTAAACCACTCTGAAGCACTTTTACAGGATTTTGAAGAGACTCAGTTAATGTTATTCTGCCTTTTGAAAGCATGAATACACAGAAGTTGGTCAAACTGGCAGTAACCTCTTTTCGTGTGTCAGGGAACACCAGAGGGCTATAAAGTTGCGCTGTGTGGAAAATTCAATTGTAGCAGAAATTACATGGGTATAGCCAGCAACACTAGTGAGTTTGGACACTGACCAAAATATTAGAAAAACAAGTGACCACAAACCACAGAGAATTCTCAGACCCACAGCACACCAGAAAGTGCTCCAAAGCAGAACTTATTAAAGCCATACACTCTTGGTTATGAATAAAGTGCACAACTATTTTGAAGGACTTCCAGTACATTTAGTGTTTTACAGAGTATCAGGCCAAACAAGCTCACATTGGGCTTGCCTGAACACGTCCTGATGTTGTAGACTCTTCTCTCCCTGCAGTATCACTGAGTGGTTTAGCAAAGACACCAAATGAACTGAGTAGAGAGGCTCCACAGAAGTCAGTAAGGTCTGGAGAAGCAGGAGATGATAAGTGGGAAACGATGCTCTGGTGCTGCCCTTATTTGTCCTTACTTGTTAAGAGCCTGATTCTGCAACTAGCTATGTGTTTTCTCTGGTGCTATGGGGGACATTTCTTTGAGAACCAACTGCTCAGCAGCATAAATCTCCTGCAGTGCTTCCTTTATAGAGAAGTATCGCTTTCCTGTCCAGAGTCAATCACTTGATAAGGGTGGCCCTCTGCCATGGCTTCTTCTCCTTACTGCTCCCCTTGATGAGAATTAGGCTGATTTAATTTTCTTTTTACTCGCTGCATGTCCACTTGTCTTAGAGAGCTCTCCCAGCACCATATGGTGTGCTACACCAATGGCTGCTGGTTGCAGCAGGACTCCGAACCATGCCGTTGTCATGGCTCTACATACAGGATCTCGGCCTCTTGCTTGCTCTCGCCCTGGGGTGTTTTCAGTTGCTGTGTTCTAAAGTAGCAGCTGTGGCTTCCAAATTCAGAGCGAGGATATTGGAATCATGTGTGTGTGCCTGCCTGGAGCGAAAGGCTTTGCTTTGTACGCTGCTGAATACAGCGCTCCTTGACTCCTTGTAAACGGGCAGGGAGCAGTGCAAACTCCCTTCCCTTGGAAAGGTGCCTTACCGAAAATGAGTAATGGTAAAGATTTCTATACTTAACAAACTACCACTAAATGTGCATATTCCAAGTAGGGCTGAAGCAATGCCAAATGTGGTCCAGCTTATCTGAAACACAAAGTGCCTCCTTCTGAGAGAGAGGGTTAGGGTTGCAGTATTGAAAATCTTCTTTTGATATACGCTTCTCTGGGGTTGGGGGAAGGGAAGAGATTTTTAAAAGGCATTGTTAGAGGCGCTTTTGAAAGAGGCCTCAAACCTATTTGTGTAATAAGGGTGGGATGATAGAGAACTTTGTGGGTATGGCCTTGCCTGTATTAGCATGTTCACCACTGAAAAAATCCAGCTCAGCATGAAGTGTGTGATAGAAAGCACAAAAATCACTGATTCTGTGGCTTGCATTTAGTGGGTCATCCCAGTTCAATGACCATAACATGCTTTCCTGTGCTCTAAGTGTTAATTCTGAAGCTAAGTCTTGTGGCCACAGAGTTTTGCTAAGGATTCTCGACAGTAAGTTGTGGGCTACCCCGTTGCCTTGCTCATAATGTTTCTACATCACAGCCTCATTGCCATTGCTAGAGTTGTGTCAGTGTTTCAGTCAAGAATCCCCATGTCCAGAGTTCTATACAGCTGCAGAACAATTACCTCTGAAATTAATCATGGCAGACAAAACTCAGGGAATTAATTTTTAGTTTTTTCTTATTATTTTGGTAACATGTTTAATAGAATCATCTGCAGCCTTGTAGTTAAGCAAGGTTTTCTCTGCTTATCCCAGTTTTTTACTCTGGGTGGTGTCTGCAGAAGAAGAATGATTAAGTGATAGAAACTGGGAAAGGAGTATCTTAGTTTGGGTGTGCTGAAAAAGTTCTTCCAAGTACAGGCACTGGGCCAAATGATATTGCATGCGTTTTGATTTCAAGGCTCTGCGTCTGCCTAGGATAAGTGAAAGGCATGTCTTAAGCACTTCTAAATAAATAAATGTCATTTAGGTATGCAGCTGCCACCCTCAGAAACTTTCCAGTGCTTCTCTTTGCAATTAGATGTTATCTAAACTTCCCTGCACTTAATATAGAGAATACTTAAGCAATCTGTGAATAATGAAGTATCTTTATTTAGTTACCTCAGGCAATTGAAAAGATTTTAGAGGTGGCTGCTGTAGTACAATGGCTGCTATATCTTAATGAAATAACTTGTCATTATTACAAGCCTTTTCTGAGGTCAAGGAGCAAATACTTCCACTCCTGAGCATATTATGTCAGGAGTTTAAAAAATTAATTGTAAGTCTGATAGTAAAATAGTAAGATTTTAAAAAGTAAGACTTGAAATAATTTCATTTCTTTGTGTTGGATAATGTGTTTGGATCCCTTAGATACCACATTTTGAGGACTTTTCTGCACCTACCAGGGCTAGAAATCTTTTCTTTTAAAATGAAAACTGGAATCCTCATGTAACCAGATGACTTCAGGAGTCAGGGCTTTCAGGAAAACCTCACCCATCTCAGTAATCACTCAGTGATCATCAGCAACGGTCAGTAGCATTCAGGACCTCAAAGACCTCTAAGTCAATTAAAAGCATTTCAGCAGGACCATGGGGTAGGTAAGTCCATCAGTCTCATCTGTGGGCTGATGGCGTGAGATGAGGGTGCTCACGAGTAATCAGAAGGCTTTCTCCTCTCGGTGCTCCACGGGTGAGGGAGGGGTGTTTCAGTGAAGGGTGGGCATGTGTTTACAGCAACACCAGTCACCCAGCATAGGCACAGCAGATGCACCATGAGGTGTACTGTGCTTTCAGTGAAGGGATGAAGAAAAGCCCAGGCATGGAGGGAGGCAGCAAGTACTCCCCACCCGTCAGCACAGATGCAGGCTTTTGGAGTTTACCAAATGGCTGCTCAGCTCCCATTATTTAGACTGGACTGTGTCCTCCCTTTCATGTTCTGGTTTGTAAAACCACGTTGGAAAGACAGACATTTTTCCCCTCAGCATGGCAGTTGATAGTGGAAGCCACTGATTTATTGTCCCATCTTCTCATCACTACAAGACCGTTTGATTATCAGAGGCTGCAACAGTTTGTCTTCCTAAATCTCCATAGCCTGTAAAAATATCAGTGTTCCTACAGGCTACCATCTAACTTGACAAAATGCTGGCAGCAAAGGTTTTCTCAAATGAAATGGGTCTGATTTCATATTTGTGAAATGAAAGAGGGTATATGTTGTGAAAAAAAATCATTAGCAATGGCAAACAAGTTCATGAGTATGTTCATCTCTTCACCTGGTAGGTGACTGACAATGGCTGCAGTCCTTAATAATTTCCCTTTTGATTCTGACCTTGTCTGATGGGTGGGAGTTGTTTCATCAGTATCTCTCGTATACCTTGCTTCTCTGACTGGCTGGGCGTGCTTCTTGTTATTGTGAGTGTCACCAGAAGATAGCTGACTGATTTTTTTGAGTGTGGCTGCATTGTGCGTGCCCAACCAAAGTTGCCTTAAAGGCTGTTGTTTAAAAAAGGATGTGTGCTGCTCCTTGTAATTTGTTAAGGGGGGTGGTATGTCTGCTTTCTCCCTGAAGGTCCATACAGGAGGCCCATGGGCAAGACTGCATTTGGGCTGATGGCCAAAAAAAAAAAAGGGCAGGCAAGGCTTTCCCCAGAAAGCAGGAGTAGGGATTATTAGAAGCATGGACTTTCCTTCAGTGCCTATAGTCTGGCTAACCTTTTAGAGGTCCCTATCAAAAAGCCAAAGATATGTTGAAGCAAGTTTCATGGGGAATATATCAATGCAATGTTGAGCTTTCAGAACTTTGAAAAATAAATTGAGGGCTTATAAATTACGCAGAATGAATTATAGTACACTGGAAATGTCAGGAAACCACACTGCTTTCATTAGGTTTTTGTTATAGGATCCTCAAGTTTTCCCAATCAACAGCTAACCTTCAGAACCATTTTATTACCTACATATAAATTCTGGATTGCTTTTATGCAATTCAGATCTGGAAACTACTTACAATATCCAGGAGAAAAACTGTTGAAAAATTTGGATTTTTTTTAAAAATGTATAGTCAATACTTGTTTCCAACCTGTCCCGTGTACTCTTGAATATGAGATTTCTGTCTCAACACAGTCGAGGTGGGACTGCTGTAAATTTACACTGTGGTAGAGCCACGACAGCCAAATTACAAAGGCGAGCTGAGGCACCATCAGATTTTTGGAATCCACAGCCCAAACTCAGCCTATGGGACTCCCTTGAAGATAAAAGTCAGAAAAGTTTGAAAAAAGGGTTTGGTTTGAACTCAATTTTCTGACACCTACTCAGCCTGAGATACTTGAAACCACACAGCTTAGGGGTATCTCATACTCTGCTTGTGCTTAAACACTTGACAACACACAAAAGTTGCCAGAAGAGAGCTCCAGCACTGATGTTTTTGTTCTGAAGTCCAACTGCTTGTGTAGAGCTATGGAGATCTCTCATGGGGAAGTTGCATCAAGGTGATGGATTGAGAAACAGAGATTAGGCAAAACAGGATGCTTGAAACCTAGCCTAGTAAAGGCCAGACAGGATTTGAACTTTAAACAAATGGTTCTCATTTTCTCTTAGTAACTTAAATTTACACATAATCTGGATAGAGTCAGAAAGATCTTCCTAAAATATTCTTCCTTTTGGCAGGGTGCTGTCTTCTGAACCTTGTTTTCTTCTTTACATCTTCAGAAACATGATCTGGGAGGGATGACTTGTAACCGAAATTCCCCACTGCTGGTATTAATAACAAAAAGCCCAACA
Source organism: Astur gentilis (assembly GCF_929443795.1). NCBI lineage: Eukaryota > Metazoa > Chordata > Aves > Accipitriformes > Accipitridae > Astur > Astur gentilis. Next base: position 5,104,612 of record NC_064893.1, on the reverse strand, counting down.
TGTAGCCACTCCTACTCCCACCCGCCTCTGACAGAATCAGGCCCTAACACGGCTTAGAGACAGATGTTCTAGGAAGTCTCAAGTTGCTTAATATTATTTGTTCACACATCCCAACTGATGCTAAATCTTGTTAGGGAGGTGTTAAATGTCTGAAGACGACAGAGGCACTATGCATTCCCAGAATGAGTCACTGGGATGGGAGAGCTGAGTCCAACTATTACCACCCGCCAGGGCTTCCGAGACTTCCCCCCATTGCTCCCCCTTTTTCATTTTAATGGAGATATTAATTCCAATCTCATGAATTGGGATTTGGACACAATCCCTGATTTTCTTATGACATATTAATAGCAAAACTGGAAAGGAACAGGATTAAAAAAAAAATGGTGCATGGTCATAAATGTTTAATAAGAAAAAAATATCTCAGTTTTTCTTAAAGGAAGGGAGCTATTCTTCTTCTAATTAAAAAACTCTTCTAAAAATATATGACAGCTCCTTGCATACAAAGAAGTGGTTCTGTGTGGGGAGCTCAAAACACTTTCCAAACTCTGTATACCTTCCCTGAGGAAAGGGTACCGAATTTGTTTATTCTCCTCATTTCACAGATGGGGAAGCAGAAGCACAGAAGTGAAGAGACTTGCCCGTTGTCAGCTGTGGTCAGGCACCAATCCAAGCAGTCCTGATTTCCAGGCTTTGCTCTAACCTGTCAAGTAGACTATGGTTCTTCCTCCTCCTCCTCAGCAGTGTCCTTAGTGTTTTTTTGCCTCCCCCCATGCAACCTCTTTCTTAGGTTTAAAATGGGGCCAAATGTCTATCCAGTGTTGTGCATGAGGGAGCAGCCCACCATACAGCTTCCCATGTAGAAAGTAAACATGAAAATGCTGTTGTCCCAGACCTCAGCGTTACACACACATGGTGCGCAGCCCCACTGAAACCCATTTAATGTGTTTAATATGCATCATCCATGACTTATAGGTTGGATGCAGGAAAAGAAAAACAAAACATCACTGTAAAACAAACTATGATTTCAGAGAGTTGCTGAAAACGAAAAGCAGGAACAGGCACCAGGGATCTTTCAACAAATGTAATTTAAAGAGCTCACTTTCAGCTCTCTGGGCACTTTGACAAGCATTTAGTGGGATTCAAGCAACTACTGAGTAGTAACGGGCAGCTGTCTGTGCAGCATGGCTGTGCTGGGGGAGGAGGGAGCAGGACGCATGGGAGGGAGAAGTGGGGGCGACAGGAGGGAGCAGAGCTGAGCGATGTGTGACGGGGTCTTGTGTGAACCCCAATCTGGAGCCCATACGGCCGCCTGTTGTGACCTTCACAAGTCAGGGAGTGAACACCCTCCTTGGTAATGAGTCTGACTGATAGTAAAACTGCCCTTGCCAAGCCAAACAGCACCCCATTTCCAAGGCTGGGGAGGACCCCAAGGGAAGGGCTGCAGCTCCAGGTGGTTGAAGTACAGGAGAAAGTGAGGAGGGGGGAAGCAGTGGGCTGACGGGAGGGAGCAGCTTGGCAATGGTTGAGGTTCGCCCAGAGCTGCAAAATTTCTCTCGGCTGCTCACTCCTTGCAGGAAAATTGCTCCTTTCTGCCTGCCAGAAGGGATTTCTGCCTGATAGCCAGCACTGGGCTCCACTAGTCCCCCACGGCAGCCATTTGCAGCTTCACTAGAATGACTTGTGTGCACCTGGAACACCTTTGTGAAGACTGTCCTATCCACACCTTTATTTGCCACCTCTGCAGAGCCAGTGGCTATGATGGGCCAGGCTTCCTTCACCTTCTTATCCTTCCCAGCACCTCACACCATCAACAAGGGAGGTCCTTCCCTTCCTTTGCTAAGCTGTACATGGCTTGCATTTTGCACCTACCTCCACACACAGTCCTTAAGATCAGGTGTTGAATATAAGTCCAGTTTTCTTTGATGGCTCTTTCACAGAACCACAGAGGTCAGAAGGGGCTTCTGGAGGTTGCCTAGTCCAACCCCTCTGCTCAAAGCAGGGTCATCTGCAGTGGGTGGCTCAGGGTTGTGCCTGGTTTTGGTTTTGAATATCTCAAGTGTAGAGACTCCATAACTTCCCTGGGAAACCTGTCCCAGTGTTCAGTGACCCTCCAATTCCCAGGTGCTCCCAGGTACTTCTCTATTTTCTCTACAGCATGAACTGGGCAAAATGCTGTTGTGGGTTTTCCTGGGACTGGGTACTTTGATGGCATAGGGGCCATCCTTCTTTATGTCTTGATAGTTGGTATCTTCTTCACATCCATCTCCTCTCCACCAAATCTAGGTTGTGCATTTTAGGCCCATCTGGGGCTAAAAATGGGCCGCACTGAATATAGTTACACCACATCAGTTATGCATCTGTGATTGTGATACATGTATGATTTTTTATTTATTTTTGTCTTCCTATAGAGATTTTACATGACACATTCAGACATCAGTGGCTTTTGGCTGGTTATACTCTACTTCCCCACCTGCTTTTAATGTTTCTGTGTCATAAACAAGCTTGAAGTTTTCGTAAAAGATTATTCATGTCTTATAACGAGTCAAACTTTTGTTAGGAGAAAAATGCTCTCCTTCATTTTCTAAGTAATAAGAGAATCAGATGGCGTTTGATTAGGTGATAATCGAGTTCCTGAGCAAGTAAACTTTGACAACAAAGAGATCAAATGGTTTATGCCACTGCCTGAATAAGACCATTTCCTAGTAAACTGAAGCTCTCCTTCCTGTTTCTGTTGCATTGAGAAATGGACTCAGTGGTGTAAATCTTGCTGTGGAGTTAAACTACCCCATGGTTGGCTCCATCTGGCACAAACGCCAGCGCACCCCTCCAGCCACTGGTCTGGAGCAGCTTCCCTTTGCTATCTCTCCAAGGCAGGAAATAACCTCCACGCATCGGATTCGCTCCCTGAGTTATTTCCTGGGACAGGGATCCTTCCCACCCTTCAGGAGGGGATACATCTTCTACGAACGGCCTGGGAGTGCCAAAAAACCACCCACTCAGCCAGCCAGCAGGAGAACTTGGTTACTGGCCTCGTTGCCTCCAAGCCCCGTTTGGGTTTGTTTCCCCCGAGTTCGGGCAGCGGGTGGCAGTTGGGCAGTTTTAACCTTTTGTGCCAGCACAGCAATCTGGTGATGACACACGGTCTCCCGGGGCATCGGCCGGCTGAGGTGACTGCCTTGCAAAAAAACCAAGCAGCTCGTGAGTTTTGAGTGTGATTTCCATGAACCAAACCCATGCTCCGCTTGGTCAGAGTTTAACACCATCTCTGATGGGGGGAGAGCCTTGCTGGGCCAAATGGTGTAACAGTGCGAAGTTGCTAAGAGGGACAGTAGTCCTTGTTTCACTGTACCACCTTTGTATTTCTGCGTTTGCATCATGGCATCGCCCACTGTTGCCAAGAGAGTCATAATTCAGAAGCTGGAATACGTAGAGGTAAAGTAGGCGTAGGTTAAATGATGTTTGGCAGCTTTTTTCCCCCGTCACTCTGTCTTGGTATGTAAAGCAGCTCAGCACTTCTGCTGCTTTTGTACTGCTTTCCGCCAGGCAGAGGCCTAACCACTTTGCATTTTAAAATAAACACCCGTGGGGCACCAAGCATGCCAGGCAGGAGAGATCTTCCTGGGCTCATGTCTCCTGTACAGACACAGGGCAGGTGGAAGTTAGTCTCAGCCAAAGGCAGATCAGAGGCTCTGTGCTTGTGTCCAAGAGATGACTTAGTTTTTAGCCCTTGTTTTTGACCATTCTGATTAAAAGAAGGAACCAGATCCTTTTGAGAACGTGCTGAGTAGTTAAATAGTATTAAATGGCACCGAGAAAGAGACGAAAGTGGCCCAAAGACTGTGTTCAAAACTTGGTGTGAACTTCGGCCAGGCCAGCACTACAGGAACAGTAGCCTTGAGGGAACCACACAACCGATGTGCTGCTTGTTTTGTGATGAGGAGGGCCAAAATCAAAACATTTTGAGTGGCATTGCCAAGAGAAGCATGGGTTACACACACAGGATCGTTTAGTACCTAAGCTGTGCTGAAGACACTTGGATGATTAACTCAAAAGTGTCTCAAAACTTTGAGTGATTAACCAAACTTAGGGAAATGCATTTGCTGAACTCCCTGGCTGTGAAAACAGGTATAGACATGGCCCTCCTAGGTATGTAAATTAATTCAGTGAGAGAATACATGCCATGGGGAGTGTATGCATGTATGTGCATACATCAAGATATTTAAAGAGACATGACAGATTTTCAACATGTGCAACATACTGCATGTTGAATATCATTAAAATGTCATCTTGGGAAAATAATGCTTGTGTGGGATATTCTGAAAATACATTAATCATGTTTATAGCCATATATTAGGTTGAATGTGTTATATATTTTTCCTGCTTAGGACATGAGGTAATCAACACCAGATTTGTAAGTTTTCCATTGCTCAATTGAATTAAATAATCATCAGAAAATATTAATTTTATATATACAAGGTTTGCATTAACATTTCTTACATTGGCTAAGAAATAAGCTCTGCAATTATTCTTTGAATTAAAAATCCAAGGATATACCAAGATGGTTTATGCACGAAATCAGTGAATTAAATTCAATTTAGCTTCATTAATGAAACACATAGAACCACTCCCATTGAATCTGTAAGCCAAAATCTCTTTGCATTTGAAATTTTAATGGTGGATAACTTCAGGTAATGAATAAATCTTTTTAACAATGTAAAATGTGGGAAAAAAGAGGGAAAAGGAAAAAAATTAAGTATTGGCTATGAATTATTGCTTTGTTACTGCACCTGCATTATCATGTTTAGTAACGTTACCTTTGGTATTAAGGTGCTCACTCCAGCTTTATATCAAGTAATACTTCAGTAATCAAGTGGGGGATGCAAGTTGTTTGAAGAAGTATCTTTCATTTACTGTAATAGAGTAAATCAGCTCTGAAATTATTTCTATTCATTGCTAAATTGGCTTTAGTTTCAGCTTTAAGAAGGAAGGGAACCAATTAGTGATAGCCCAAAGAAGAAAAATCATGAATATTCAGAGGCCTAGAAAGCATGACCTCCTGAGGAAAGACTGAAAGATTTGGGTTTATTTAGTCTAAAGAAGAGAAGACTTAGAGAGAAAGATGATCACAGCCTTTCAGTACATTAAAAGTTGCTCCAGAAGTGAATGGGAATAAACAGCTCTCTGTGTCCTCTCTGGTACAGCAAGAATTGACGGGCTGACACTGGAGCAAGGACAGTTTGGTTATGACTTTGGAGGAGGTGCCAATGCTGGTCTCTGGAATGGAGATGGCGGAATTACATGTTTTAGGAACAGGTTAGAAAATGTCTGGGTTGATGTAGATATTTCTTATTTCTGCTTTAATCATGATCCCTTCTGGTTGGCATAGGTGATCTCATAAAAGCCCATTCTCAAAAAAATATTTCTCTTTTTGAAATCCTTATTTTCTAAGATCCTGATTCTTTGTAATGAAGTAGGGGGCAAATGTATCCGTATAAATTCTTACCTGTATGTTGTGCAGTATTACGCTGTGAAGTCATGTATTTTAAGGTTTTTGACCATGAACATACTCTGGACACTAACAGAAAAACTATAAATGTGAGCCATAAAGCTATATCAATCATAGGCATTCGGGTACTGTTAAGTACTGACTAAAGCAGGTTAAGATGGAGACAGGACACAGAACATAGCTGGAAGGGGCAGAAGTCTGTTCTGGAAGAAAGTTTCAAAGGAGGGAAGCAGTGCTAGCTTTTGCGGGGGGGGGGGGGTGGGGTGGTATGCTAGGGAAGATTATTTTTCTGCAGAATGCAGGGTAACAGGGAGCAAAAGACATGCAGTCAGGAAGGCCAGAGAGGAAAGTGTTACATTAGGGTGAGTGAGAGAGAACAGAGACACAAACCAGGCTGTCAGTAAAGGTGGAGAAAAGGGGTCCAGTTTCAATATATTAACTGGAAAAGAGCAGAGTAGAGCAAGAGACTGATTGTAAAGAAGAAAGGAGGAATCCAAGCTAACACACAGACTGGAAGTAGATTGAAGAAGAGATTAACATAAGCTACCATGGAAAGGGAGTAAAGACAGAGGAACTAGGAGAACAAAGGAGGTGTTTTGTATTTACCGTGTTTATGGAAGTGCTGGGATTTCCAAGCACATATGTCAGTAGCTAGAGAGATATATGAGCTTAAAAGCATGAGAGCCTTGACAAGATGTGATGACCATGCACACAAACATAAGATCATTTGTTCTAACTAAAACACAGCGAAATACTTTTCATGAGCTAATTTTAATCAAAAATCTGGTTTTGCATTAACATGGTGTCTTGTAGCATATGGTCAGATGCTACTGTGTAACACCAAGCAAACAGACTGTACTGTCTGTTAATTAGTTATTTTTTCCCGCATTCATTGATAGATTTCAGAAGACTTATAATGCACCTTTTACTCGTGGCCTGAAATTCAGATTGCTAAGGAAACATGAGTCCACAGAGTAATGGAATCTGCAGCCTAACCCCGACAAAGCATTTGTTTATAAATAGGAAGATAATATCCTAATAACAGGAGGCAGATGTTAAACATCTTGATTCATTTCAAATCTACTCAGCCTAACTCAATGAACCCAAAGTCAGGCAACAGTGGACAAACAGCTTTATTTTTATCCTAGTAGGTCCCATTAAAATATATGTCATGTTTTCTGCAGCTTGTGCACTGACTACAAAACAGTTTGAACAAATCTTGGAGGGAAACTTTCAGGAATGATTGGTAAAACTATTTAATCATATCCTCATTTTTACTATTATTGTTTGTTTAATATTTTAAAAATTCTGCATATTAAAATCCTCAGGAGAGCCTTGGGGTTTGTTAGTTTGTTGATTATATTATACATAGTTTCTCCAACACTAGCCCTATTAAAGCCAGTGTTACAACATCATAAATAGTTGAATTTTTATATTGTCAGTGGTTTTGGTGATGGCAATTTAAAAATATTCCTTAGTGTTCTTTTTCTCCTTGGCCATGTGTACTCTTTCAATGCTGTTCGTACACAAATAAACAATTGGAATAATGCTGTAAAGTTATTTTTGAACTGTTGCCTGAGCTTGAAAAAGCTCAATGCACAAAACTTACTGAGGTGAATGGAAACATTCCAGCATATTTCAGTGAGCTCTGGATAAGACTCCTGAGCACGGTGCCATTTCAAAGACTTTTTTAAAAACATATTGTAATAGGCAATGTTTACTGAACTTATCTAAGGTTTCCAGTGATTAATATACATTAGCTCCAACGTGTTTTGACTGGCTGATGATGAGGTATCACAGGGCAACTTCTTACTTTTTTTTTTATTCTGCACTTCGCAGGCATTACACAACACTGGTCCAGCTGTCCCAATGTCCAGATGTTGGCTGTAAAGCTCTCTGAATTTAATATCGTATGAAGTCGTCCCGTCCCCCCCCCCCTTTTTTATTATTTTTCCCCAAACTGGCTGAAGCTGCAATGTCTGTGTTAGCTCTGTTTTCTTACGAGGACTGTTTTGAGGCAGCTATTACTCCAATGTGGTTTGGAGGGAGCTCAGATTTCATCAAAACCTGTGCACAATCACTTCATTTGTTTGAAGCTATCCTTCTCATTCAAGGTGAAAGAGCCTTCTGAACATGCAGGACGCATTCTGCTCCTGCATCAGCTGGTGAGCCTTACATTTCTGGTTTTAGTCCTGCATCCTTGCCACAGTCCCTAGTTAAGTTTAGCATTACTAAACAAACACTCCCTACAAAGCTTCTGCGTGGGACCCTACACAGGAAAGGCACTGTCTTTGTTTTAACAATTTCTGTCACATTAGGGTGAACGATTTCTTCCACTTGGCTATTTTGCAGCTTATTGTACATCTTTTCTGTGCTTTCCCTGATACTTTCTTTTGCATGCCTGTAATGCCTGCCAGTTGAACATCTCGAGATGATTATAGGTGCTAATCAATCTTCACAACTGTTCTGTAAAATATGTAGGTCTCCTCATTCCCATTTGGCCCTCATTTGAAAGCTGAAGTATGGATAGATGTGCACCCATGAAAGCATGTGGCAAAAAAAAGCATTTTCTTCCTTTCAGTTAGTGTCTCTTAACTATACTTGAAACCTGTTTGTTAAAAATATATCTGTTTGGGAGGAAAGCAGTTAATTGTCCCCAGATATTGACAATGCTTTTCGGTGTTGGCAAGGGGCATGTACTTTCAGTGGCTGTATACCACTTACTGCTTTGCAGGTCTCTTGAGAGCTCAAAGAGACTTGAAAAATGTTGCTAATTCCTCTAATCTTTCAGCATAGAGTTGAGATGGGGCATGAAGTATGTCATTCAAAGGATACTTGAGCAATATGATTGGCTAATGGGGAGTCCTAGCAGCAGGTACAACATTTTAAATATGCACTACCAGAACACAGGCTTTTAAAAAGCATTTCTAGTCGCCTTCACCTCAATGTTTGCAACACCGCAGATAGCTTTTCTAATTGTAATAAGTCACAACAGGGCATGCCTTGTTGGGCCATAATCATACTTCTCAGGCTGCTGATAGCACTCCTCCTTCGGGTTCGTGGCTGGCATACACCCGAGGAGTGCAATTATGGTACAACAATGATTGCCCTGTTGTGCCTTATTATTCAAGCAGGGCACTGAAGCAAGTGTTTGTGTGCGTGCACATGCAGAGACAAAGTACATCTGAGCAGGTCCTTACCAGATAATTAACAAACTTGTATTAACCCTATCCCAACATTTCTTTAATCTGAATGTTCTTTTTATAGCTGCCATTTTATCCTACTTGCCAGGTAGCTCCCAGGAAGCCCACCAAGGACTCCCTTTCCTTTACTCTTTGCCATTATTCTTTTTATTTTGTTTTGTTTTTAGCATGAATTTGAGTCCTGACAAGGGTGGCATCCTGCCAGCCTTGGAGTAGGAAGATGCCTGTTCAGCTATAGAGCACATAAATCACAACCTGTGGTAGTAGGAGGTCCCCTCACATCAGATGGAAGGCTTGAGCTGAGCTTTTGTGTCCTGATGGCCCATTGAAGCTATGTTTGCCCAGATCACTAACAAATGGGTCTTGATAGTGCTAATAACCATGGCAGGTCTTAAGAAGAGGCCCCTGCTCTGCTCAGACCCAGACCAGAAGAGCCAAGACCTCATTTCGCAGAAATCCCACTGCTTTTTGATGGATGTACCTGAGCTGACAACAGGAAAATGAAAAGTGCGGGTACTCCACCAAACCCTTGAGTTATCCAGTCCCCTTTAAAACTTTTTGGTGTTATTCTTTAGGTATATTTGGCTACGCAGAATATGAATCGTATTCATGACATATAGAATTGTGACATACAACAAGTGATGCCCTTCTCCTGCAATAAAATCTGTAGCAGTGGACTGCTGCACAGGGCTGGAGGACACCCTAGGGTCAGTGCACCATCATTTGACACTGCAATTTGGAATTGAGGAAGCTGCTTAAACAACAGACAGGGGAAGAGGCACTTCTCTCATTTTTCTAGGCTTATGCTGTCAAATTTATAAGTCATAAGAACGGAATGAGTTCTATGATCCACATGTTTTTTTTTTAATATCTCTTCCAACTCTGAGCATTTTTAATTGCAGATGTTGTTAAGATGTCATTTTTAATGGCCTTATAAAAAACCTCTGCCATTTCCACATTCTTGAGCTTTGAGCAGTGTGCGTTCTTCAGCTGCTCAACAACAACAGCCTGTCTCCTTCGATCCCAAGGATGCTGAGAATGGGAACATTCTATCTTTGCAGACGAGCTAGTGTTTGTCATTGCACCGTGGCACATACCCAGTTCACGGGCTGTAAATTTTCCTTGAGAGGTGCAGCTTTGTGAGAGTTGGTCACAAGTAAGATTCTGTGAAAGTTAATGCAATGTTTCCTGAGATTACAGATTGCTAGGCTGGGGACAGTGTTAGGACCACAAACATAAGGTGTTTGAGCTAAAAATATTTTACGGCATCTGCCAAACTGGTGAAATTTTCCATATTTGCTGCTGTGTTCGGTTCTTGTAATGGTTACAGAGGATCTTGGCTCCCTCTTTATACTCCCTCGATAGCAAAAGTTAATCACTTGCACATGGACTCCCTTGAAAAAAATATGTAATGTTTACTTGTTTTCCTCTCTCGTGTTAAATTTCATTTCCTCTGCTCCTACCATTTCTCTGTGCTGTGAACCTATTGCTCATTGGGGTATAACACACAGAGCTGTTTTTCCTGAACGAAGAAGTGATGCTGTTCATTTCTTTTGGAAAGGCTACTCTGCCTGTCTGAAGGCAGAGTCTGTGCCCTGATCCCTGCAGGTCTCCTGGATTCTCTCAGTTTCAGTCAAAGGGAGTAAAATTTGAAGAGAGCAAAAGTAATGGTGTGAAGCAGCATGGGTGTTACACCTGCAAGCCATTTCTGCAGAGAGAGGTACAGAAGGACTGGGGGCTGGGATGCCAGATTCACTTAGCACCACTTTTGCATTCATGGGAAACAGGCTAATGACCTAGTTTGGCTCTTGGAATTTACATCCAGCTGCACAAAACTACCAGGAGGGACCCTTCTGATGGGGAGACCTGGAGCATTTTGGCCTAACTGTTGCTGATCCTGGCTGCAGGGTGGCAGCCCAAGGGAGAGAGATATGGCATCCCTGTGCCCCTGTCAGTCCCAAAGGAGCCCTCTGACCCTCAGAAACCTAGTTTCAGCCAGCCTTCTTTCCCTCTGTGTGCTGCCAGCAGTGTAGGATCTTCCTGACTTCCCTCTAATTCCCTAATGTGCTGTTTCAAAATGTTTTGTCTCTTCCTAACTGTGTTTGGTTATGAGGTATCGCTCCAGTTCTTCCAGGGCGAGCACCTCTAGTCTACATGCTTTTCTTGCACAATTATAGGATTTCAGGGCTCAGTCTGGCATACACCATTCAGGATGGTCTCTTAAATGAAATCTCTGTCTATCACGTATACATCCTCATCAAATTAGTCTCCCCTCCCCTCTGGATATGCATGCCGACCCTGCTGCTTTGATGTTACAGCACTGAGGAATTTATAAGACATGGTATTTTTGCCCAGCAAGAAAACATGAGCAAACCATCTATTATGATAATTACTGAAACTGATTTACATCTTGTGAAAAGATTAGGCGGTGGCTGCTGCTGCTGCTGCCTTGGAAATGTCCCATAATGATATCAAACTTCAGGCCTAAGGAGAAGTACAAAAAGGCAGCTTGAAAACCTCTGGATGTATATCTTCTGATAAGTCTCCATGGATTTGCTGATAAGGCTGCCCCTGGAAGAACTCTTGCTTCTGGTTCTCTCACCAGGCAGAGGGATTTTCCCCTCCTTGCAGTTGTACTTCCAATGAGCATTTGAATTTGGTAGGACTTTAAAGAATGACAACCAGAGAAAAACTAGATTCAGACACAGCTAATGTTTCAACTGGTTTTACAGCATTAGCCAGCAAGTCACACTGAGAGCTCTTCCACAGATAAATCTGGAAAACATGGTTTCAGAGACAAGTCTGTCTAATGGGTCCTTCAGTATCTCCTCTCTCCTCCAGCTTTTGGAACCTCATCTTGCAGACATGTTTATGCAAATAAATAGCTTCACATGAATAATTTTCTATGACTGTGTAAATCCTTGAAGCATCTTGAGACTCTGCCATAGATATTAAGGTGAGTTTTGTCTCTGGCTCCTGTTGGTGTATGAGGACAGCTCAGTTACATACTTTGCTTCCACCCACTCTGTTTAGATACCTCTCAAGTGAGGTATATGTAGAGTTGGGTGAATTATGCAAAATATTTGCGGCCTGTGCACTAAATCTTGCTGTTGTTAGCCCGCTGAGGTATCATAAGCAAATGATTTTTACTTTCAAAAATAACTGAATTTCAAACTTGAAGGGATGAGCATCTTTTGAAAATTACATTATTGCTGAGAAAGCCAAATTCATACAATCTAAGAGAAAATCAATACCAGGTGAGTTGGTTTGGGGCTGTCATTAGATAGGGAAGACAAATATATCAAGAGATTATAAAAAACTTTACAATGAAGTACAGCATTAGGGCTTTTTTATATTCTGATAGTTTAAAACATTATGAACAGAAGACATTCAATGAAACTGAAGGGCCTTTCAACATCTGAGCATATGAAACTCACAGTCATATAATACTGTGGTTCATTCCAGTGACAGGAGTCTAGCAGGGTTCAAACAATAGTACAAAAACCTATCTGGACTATGATAGGATCACCAAACTGCAATACTATGCATTAAGCAAACTCACTACTTTGCTTCCCACCCTTGCTATCCCCCTGATTAACAAAAATAGTTGTTATACAGAACAGTACTTTGCCATAGACATATGCCACTGTCTGGGTCAGGGAGTGGTTTCGTGCAAAGCTTTGATGTGTTCAGCTGTTAGTGTAAGCACTGCTGGGTTTTGCATTCGGTCTTTTAAGCTGTGAGGTACTGTCAGACTGTGCAGACTGAAGAAGATGGGCAACAGTTTTTCAAGTTGCTATGAGTGACGAGAGGTAGGTTTTAGGATGGCTTTGCTGAGAGGGAAATGTGCAATATTTATTTAGTAATTTTAAACACCACTAAACTGAAGGCAATGGAACACACACAGAATGGATCTTCCATGGGCAAAAAGAGGTAAATTAATCATATATTTTACTATATGTGTAGTTTACTGTGTAATGGTGTTTTAAAGGGGTGGTGTAACCCAAAATAGTTTGTCCACTGTTCTTATAATGGATCAAGATAGGGCTATGAACATGGATACCTTTCATAAAATATCTAATTCAACACACTTAAAGTGCTTAAGCCAGTACACACATATTATTCTGTGAGAAAAATAAATCTGAAATGAAAGCTTTGGCCAGAGGTAGCATTTTGGCTGAAGACAGAGGTTAGTGCCCACATGCCTCAGAGACTGCTTTCCAGAGGGTGTCCCAGCCACTGGTATCCCTAGATACTTTGTCCTACTTCATGCAACTATGTTTATTATCATATTTCAGTCCAAAATTAAGGTTATTCTTTGTGTTTAGATATTGCATCTATACATCCCTGTAAGGTCCAGTCAGTGCAAAGAGGAAAGGTTGTTATGTAGTGATGACCACATGCTACCTGGGCACCGGAATGGAAAGTCTCTTCCAAAGCCTCAGTTTCCCTGAGCCATTTCTAATGTCATAGAGGTTCATGGAGCTGCAGCAGAGTTGCAGAGCTCGGTCTAATGTAGATTATCAGAATTACTTGACTTGTTTGCTTAGGAGCTCACTGGCACCAGGTTTTCCCTGACGGCTGCTAGGGTCCGTGTGGGAAAGCCCTACAGGATGTAATAGGAATCTCTGCAGAAACATTAAAAGGCCCTATTTAAACTTCTCTGAAACCTATAGAGTTTAATAGAGAGTAATATCCTTTCTATTGCTGTTTTTAACTGTCCTATATAATTCTATATTAAATTCTTGAGAAAGGCTGTAATTTTCTATTAAATTCTTTCAGGCTTTCCACAAGGGTTCAGTAACATTTTTCATCTTTCCCAGAAGTCAATCACTTCAAGCCGCTAGCCATATGTACGCATTATATATATATATATATATATATACACACACATGTATGTATGTGTGTTACTCCTCTGGAGTCCCTTACTCAGAGCCAGGTTCACTTCCCTGAGAGAAGTGATTGCCCCGAAGAGCTCTCCTGCCTGTGAGCGGTCAGCCCTGGGGAGAACATCACACACTCGAGCTCTGGGTCAAAAGCACCCTTGCTGGGCAGATCCCCTTTCTCTGCTCCCCGGGGACAGACCCTCTGCATCTGCTTCCACTAGCTATGGAGTTAACGCTGGTAGGTCATTGCCCAGCAGCGGCACCATGAGTGTGCCTCCTGGGGACACTTGCCTTCTCACCAGAGAAAGTCTTTTGCAGGAGAAGGAAAAGCACGCTTATAGGAGGCAGGCAGCTGAAGCTGGCAGCCGAGCAGCAGTTCCAGCTGAGCTGCCTGGCTCACATGAATTAATCTACCCTTTTTAAAACATTCACACGCTGATCTGATTTTGACTGCTCCCTGCACCCAAGCGGCTTTACAGCTTGGTGTGGTTTAAAGGGAAATTCCAACGGCACTTTCTCTGCAGATTCAGTTTATCCCAGCACTGGCACTCAGACCACCTGATGTGCATGTTATGTTTGTTTATTTTGCTGATACCCTGAGAAGGTCGTTGGCAGTCTGTTTCCTGCTCTTTGGATACATATGCCACTGCAATAGCTCTGCTGCTCAATGTACAGTATGCAGGAAATGTAAAGTTCAGTAAACAAACCAAACACACACAATTTGTGAATTGGATAATATTTTGTTCTTCCTTCTGGATTGCAGTTTTACTCCCATGCAGCAAGTGTTAAAGGGCCATCAAGCTTCCCTGTGAGAAGTCTAGCCTGACCCGACTGCAGTGCTTGCAACGGTGCTCTCTTCCACCCAGGGTCTGACACAGAGCCCTAGAGCTGCATGTTTGTCAGGGTTTGATGGTGCTGAGGTCCCAACCTGAACCCCCAGCTGTAGAATCACTCCTTCTCCAGTTTGGCTTTGCAGTTTGGCTTTGGAGCCCCTGCCTACTTCCACTGCAAAATGTCTGAGCATGAGTTATGAAAAGACTTATCAGCCAGGCCTGCAGTGATGCACTTTTTGGTTTTGTGCTCCTGTACGTGGAGCTGAGGAAAGAAAACACACGTGAAAATTGCTTATGAGGTGTTCATTCTGGGAATCCCCAGCTTGGCAGCTTATTCCCTCCCTTACAGTACGGCACAACCAAATAGGTACTTTTATCTTGGGTATGGGGGCCATTCTGCCACACTTCCATGGGAACCTAACCTCTAGGGTGCACAGAAAACCTTGGACCCAAGCCTGCAGCCTACCTGTGCAGCACCCATGCGTTCTCAGGAGGTCAGAGGGGTATGTCATTCTTATATACTCTTAGTTAGCTCTTGTGTAGCCACAGCCTAGGTGGTGATTTTGAAGCATGCAAGAGAAAGCATGTCTTATGGTAAGATGCTGGATGCAGAGAGCTTCAGCTGGGAACATCAGTATTTTAGCTGGAGGAATTAGCTTTCTGTAGTAATTTGGGGTGTGATTAGGTTTGGGGTGAATACCTAGGCTGTTTTACTGCAAAGAGAAGCCATTTGGCTTGCTACTGCTCTTCTCATCTTGGTTTCATTATATGACTAATCTGCTACGGTACCTAGGCTCTGGAGTAGGAACTCTTCTAATGTCTGGGTGACCAAATCAAAGCGTATAAACAACAGTGCGTAAATAAAAATATATGGGTATTTATATATCTATAAATAAATAGGGCATTTGATATGGGCTGTATATTGAGCTGTCCATGCATACCCATCTGCCGGGATCATGCCTGCCAGAGCTGGAGACTAAAGTACATGAGACGTGGAGCAGCTGGGAATAAACACACTAAGATACACTTATGAAGCCCCCTGACAGCTATTCCGGAGAAATTCCCAGACCTGTGGAGTGTGAATGTCTTGAAAGTTGGGGGAGCAAGGAATGAAGTACTAAAGTTTACCCATTGGAAAGCACTGCTCAAGCAGTGGTGAAAGTCTGTGGTGACTCCAGTAAAATTAATGGAGTTGCAGTAATGCAAAACTGTTGTGAGATTGGCATCAAGCACTTTGCTTTTCTAGGAGATATTAATCAAAGTTCTGACCTTTTCCCTGGGAAGTTTTATTTCTTTTTAACTCTGTCCATAGGGTTACCAGATGTGCTGTGTTACTGGGATCGTCTTAGCCATGCAAGGCATTCTTGGGCTCCCAGCTGATTTGCTGAAACTGAGGTCTGTCCTGATTTCAATAAAACACTGGGATTTCCCAAGGGCTTTCCCAACTATCTTCTCCATTCTAGCAGCATGCCTATGTGGCCAAGCACATCTTCTCCTTCTCCAGTAACCTCAAACCCCAGCTGCTGGTCAGCTGAAAGGCTGAGACAGACAATCATATTGCTGCCTTTACAGTGGAAAGGTGTGTACTGTAACAGCAGGAGGTCAGCAACAGCAACAGTTTCAAGCCTGACATGTAGGGGGAAAAGTCTTCATCCTTGCTTGCAGGCATTCACAGCAGGGCCGTGAAAGGGGCAGACGGAGTACACTGACTGTGGAAGTAATAAAGAAAAGAGAAGAACCAGAAAACCCAGCAGAAGCAAAGCTAGTAGGATAGAAAATTAAGTAGGACTGGGAAGTGAAGGGTAAAAGGAATTACAGATTGAATTTGTGGGGCTTTTTCTCTGCAGAGACATGGTAAAGTTGGAGACAAAGATTGTTTATATAAATGATCTGAACTGGCAACACAGGTTTAAAAGCTAGGTCCAGGATCTTCTGACAAATCAAGGAAACTGATCTTTAGGCTTGATATGAGACTCAGGCCTGGAATGTTTGGCATGATTTTGCATTTCCTAATAAAAGCTCACAGTGCTTGACATGGCATCCTACTCTTGTTAAAACAGCAGTAGAATTTTTAATGAGCAAGTGTTCAAGAAATTGCTTTAATGTCCTCTTCAAAAAACAGCCCCTCATATCACAGCACTCCTTAACACCGTAACAGGACTGTAACTTTACAGCCTCCCTTGAGCAATGCATGGTGCTTGGCTGTCCCAGACCTGTGCAAGCAATGAGCTGCACAGACCTTGTGCCCCATCTATCTCCTCCCCCTTGCGATCTAGCAGAAAGTAAGTACCTCTTACCTCTTTAAGGGAAATAAGCTATTGCACCTCATTTTGCATTCTAGCTGAGGGGGAGTACGCTCCAAGCTCAGAATATTAAACAGGCTTGAAACTCGTTACATGTGAGATGCCACAGGTGCTCTGGCCAGGTGCAGACAGACTGGCTTCCAGGTGCTCCCCATGAGCTCCTCCAGGTGACAATTCCTGCCCCTCTGTTCCACCTCCATGCAGGTTGCTACATATAATACAAAAATTAGGCCTGGTAGAGAACTTCTGTGGTCACCTTTTCCAGCTTCTGGAGCCTTCTTTCTTCCAGCTGTGTTTTGTTGGGTTTTTTTCCCCTAGCTATTGGGGCAAAGAACGATGTGGTCTGCCTATGTCATGTGCCACTGCAGCCGATGGGTACTCAGGTGGCTAAAGCAGCTTCATATAAAAGCTGCTGGGAGCAGACTTGCTCCTCTCATGTTGCCGGCTTGACTCTCAAGTCATGACTTACCAGTCCAAAATGCTGTGACATAAACCTATTTTTCTGAATCCAGCGTTGTAGGCTGAGGCTCATCCCATGTCCCCTAGCCTTGGTTTTATTTGTCCTCCCGTGCTGGATGTCTTCTGTTTGCAGTTGCCTTTTGTCTTGCCATTCTGGATCTGTAGCTACCTCATATAACAAGTATTCCAGTGCAACTTGGACATTGCCTTTTGCCCTTATTTTATGTAGCTATTTGACAGCAAGGTAAAAATCCATTTGCACTGTGATCCCAGGTCTTTTGCTTTTTTGTGACAAGGAGGCTGCTGGCTCTCACTCTGTTCCCTTTCCCTGTATGCCTTGCACTGCTCCTTCTCTGGGCTTTTCACAGGAAGCTATCATGTTTCCCTGTCCCTTCAGTCGATGCTGAGTAACTATCTAGTCCTTGGGAAAATGCCTCATGTTGGCATGTGATGGTCCATGCTGTTTGATAAGCAACATACTTCTGTCTTCTGTGTCTTTGACATAAATCTCTGGGCTATCTCTGCTGCTGATGTTACTTTCTCAGGCATCCAAGGGAAGATGCATTGCACTTGCATTCCCTTTTGGCACTGAATTACACAAATGCTGCTGCAGGGCACAGTGGATGGTTGGTTGAACAAAGGGTGTTAGGTTATGACCCCCTACAGAATATGGCGTCAGGTCCCTGAGCTTGCCTCTTGCCCTCGTGCACCCCAGAAGACCTTCCTCATGGATATAAGAGCAGTGATATTCTGTGACCATATAGTCCGGTTACTGACAGTGAAAAGCCACCTGTCAGCACTTCCCTAGGTTTAGGTTTGAGTTTTTTGAAGCTGTAGGATCTGAAAATTTGAAAATATGGCTTTATACTCCAAATTCTGTTTTCATGAACAGCATACTGCTTGGATCATCTCACATGAGACTCCAGCCCCAGGTGTGAAACACATACCAGCCTCATGAGATAATTCCCAATATCCTGGGATGACTGCCAGTCACCCTGAGGTAATGTTACTTTTCCCAATTTAGCTGGAAGCACGGGGTTACCTCTTGTATGAGTTGTTTCATGTGATCTGATCAGCCCTGGGATTTGCCTCCATTGCGGCCCCTTTAGCAAAGAAGCAAAGGTGTTGCTGCTCCCTCATGCCATGGCGCACAGCAGCTTTGATCCCCTATGGAGAAATGCCTCGATGCTGTTCTCAGAAAGGTTCGGGGACATCAAAACCAGGAGGGGTGTTTCTAGGGGATATTGATATTTCATATGCTAAAGCTGGATTCTCACCCACATGTGTCGTGGACACGTGCATGGCTCCTAAGTCTCAGTCTGAAATCCCATGCAGTAGTTTCCCATGTGTGCTGACATCAGGTCAGTGCATGCTTACTATTTCTCTTAAGTTTCCCATAGGATGAGGTTCTGCACCTACTCTGGCTATACCGCTGCCCCATGGCTCTCAGTCTTCTGTCTATTATGCAGCCTCTGGAAAGATGGCTCCCTCTTTCTATATCCCAGGATTTCTTTCATAACCCCTGCTCTGGTGATTTCCTTAATGTTTTCCGGTTTCTCAGGATGTTTTGATATCATAATCCTGAATTGCTTCTCTGTTGTCAGCTCCTTGTGTAATAGCAATGTCATTAGTTAGAGCCTTGGTGGCTGGGAGTTGCTGTAATGAATGGTTCAGTTTACCCAGCAGGCTGGGCTGATGCCAGAGGCATTTGTGACCAGCCAGAGGACTTGTGTACTTGCCAAAAGGTATAGCAGGGGTTGTCAGGAGAGTTCCTCTAACATGGTATGTTTGGGTTCACTTTTTGTCATCGCTAGCGGGAATGCTTTCCCCAAAGACCTTGTGGAGTACTTTTATAATGACACTGGTTTTCAGACTGTGTAATGGTGCGAGTCTGGCATACCTGAAGTCTTCCTTGTCACTGCTAGGCTGGAAGTTATAGTGGGAATAAAGATGTAGTTTTGCCAGCTCTTTCCTTAGAGACTCCATCATGGCTAATGGAGCTCCACATTTCAGCAGGCTCAGGTTGCCAATGGGGATCTGTTTTTAACCTTAGTTTATTCAATGTGTCTGTCCTTGACATACGTCTGTATATTCAGCAGCAAAGCTGCATGAGGGACCGTTTTCCCTTCCCTTTCGTGCTGAGAATATCTGGCATGGAACTACAGTCCTATCCGAGGCTTGTCCTGCCCTGCCTACATTTCCTTCTGTAAACCCCAAGTGATAACATCTCCTGCTTGGTGGGTTTCTCACAACAGCCAGAATTTGCCCACTGGCCTTTCAGTGTTTTCCCTGTGCATGGCTAAGGTATGGTTATGCATCTTCAGTCAGGAATTGTTCCTTATCTGTGTTCATAGGATTGCATTGCAGCTGATTCCACTTTCCAGGTGAAAGCAATTGGTTTAACAGCACACTTGCAAATATGGAAAGTTAAATGCTTAGCTACCTCCTTCTGCAATGTGTGCGTACTGATTATCTGTAATGTCTGCAAAGATCTTGCTGCAAAGCTCCTAAGAACGTATCTACCCAGAAAATGAGAGGATGACTATGTAAAGATTGCACAAGAAACAATACCAGTGAAGGCCCGGACACACAAAATGCAGCATAAGTGAACACAAGGTGTGCAGTGGCTTGTACAGCCCTTTGGAGGTCTATGCTGTGTGTGTTTGTACAGCTAGCAAAATTAAAGCTGGCATGAAACCATGACTTGCCATTTACAACCTACAATGACATCTCTTTTTTTTTTTTTCTGTACAGATATATAGTAAGTGTACCCCCTCCCCCCCCCCCCCCCCCACTTGTATATATTTTTTCCCTACTGTAGCATTTTGCCTTTACATCCTTGGCTGGGTTGGTTATTTCTCATTTCTTTCAGCTATTCTTGCTACCTGGAAGCATTTCTCTGGATTAGACCGTTTTTCCTCAATAGCCTCCTTGGGATATTTGAATCTCACATCTCACACAAAACCACGGTCTTCATGAGGGAATCCAGATTCACGTGTGGATACCATTATTCTCAATCTGTAATAGCAGTATCTATTCACTCCTCATTATCTTGATGAGTAGGAAGAAGACTGGCAGGAGGGGAATGAGAGAGGACCACTGTCTTTGCATGGTCTCATTCCTCCTGGGGTGACAGCCCACTAATCCCTTTCCCAGCTGCCACAGGGCTCTCAGGACTGCTCATGGCAGCAGTATTTCACTCATGTCTTGTTCTTTTTCGGAAAGGAGACAGTCAGAGGCTTTGCTTTCTTTTTCTTATCTTCTGTGATCCACCCTGTTTACAGATTCAGGTTACTCTTCTTCAGGGCTTGTACAGTGATACCTGGCTAGAAATTAATCTCTTTGGTGATCTGTCTCTCCATGCTACCTGCTTGCCTCCTTTTTATGTACTGTATGATTTACCTTACAAACACATATTTTTGTTTACTATTGGATTCACTGAAATAACCACTGCCACAATATTTAATGTACTTTATTTATGGTGGGAAGCTAGCATGAACTAAACATATGCAGAAGAAAAGCAATTGGAATTTGCCAAAGTCTGTGGCTTTGATAGTGCTTTTCACTGAAAAACCCTATCTACAGTACGTAAAGTGAAATAGGCTTTTATTAAAACAATTGGTCACCGAAGCGCTAGGCCTGAACAGACACAGACTGGTTTCCAATCACTCCTCTGACCCCTTCCCATCCACACTCCACATGCTTTCTTCCAAATTCCAAAAGGGTTGTGACCATCTTGCTGAATAACCAGCTGCCTACACCCTGGGATGGAACAGGGCTGCTCTACATCACCAACGGGCAGGAGAGGAGGGAGAGCTGCTGCTTCTCCCTGCTGCCTTGCTCAGGAGTGCCAAGGGAAGAGTCCTGGCTGACTGGTGCGAGCCAGGGCAATGTAGGCAAAGTGGAGCACTAGAAGAGGTGTAAGTGCCAATGGGAGATTGACAGCTTCTCTGTCCCACTTTCTCCTTTAGGCCTGGATATATAAAGAGGCTGAAAGTTTAGCCTTATAATACAGTGACATATTCAGTTTTGATACATGCTCCTGATACTGAGGGACATGTAAACACCACAAATCTTTCCTGTTTTAGCTGTTTGTGACAATAACTCCTGTGTAAGCTTTCCATAGAACTGATCAGTGACCTAAGTCCCCTGAAGTCAGCTGGAAAGCTCTTGTTTTCCTGGACAGTGCAGGCAAGGCCACTAGCATGTCTGCTTTTTCTCCTGTGTATGTTACAACACTGGATATAGATTAATTTTTACTCTGTGCTCAGTCTCTTCCAATGTATTATTATTAAATACATAGTATCTGATTATTCTGAGTACACAATAACTGCAAGTAGAATAGCATTAACTGCTCTGAACTAAAGTAATTTGATAGCTAATTACACAGGAGGGAAATGAATAAACCCTGAGTTAGTCGGAAATTTCTGCTAAAAAGCAGGTATTTTGGATGGATTTAGATATAGGATTTTGCTTATTTGACACAACAATGCATCATGCTGCATTATAGCCTGCATTATAAGAGTACAGCCGGCTGTGGGATAATGGGTCTCCAAATTCATGATTTCCACTTTAATTACACTTTAGATTAATATTTGTTCCTTGGAATTTGCAGGCTTGGGGCAATTTTCTGGGAAAATCTTAAGAAAACAGACCTTATCATAGAAAGACCATCTTTTATGCAGACACTTTGATAAAGACCCACCTAAAGACCCACTTTATTGTTTTAACCTTTCTTCTCTGATGGAGTTTCTTGCATCTGGGATACACACATCCTTCATAGTTTATACTAAAAATGGTAATAAGTGACTGGCCCATGCAGAATCAAGTTCAGTGAGTAGACATGAGTACAGATTTGGGACATGACCTTCCCTTGGCCAGGGCTGATCAAAGATTTTTCTGGAAAGGGTGAATTGTTCTTAATGCCGAAGTTCTTCAGTGATCAAAACATCTAATACACAGCCACTTTTTCAAATTGTCTCAATATGAATCCAAATTTTCAGTTTCTGGTTTAGAAAGTCACTTTCAGTCACCTTGAAGTTTGCATGGAATTTTCACACCAAGCCTGGAAACAGAAAAATCTTACAATAATCACAACTTTTGTTCAGATAGATCAGAGCAGATAGAGTATCTTGAAGGCTTCCATTAACAGTGTCTCCCAATTTTTGCAAACAGACGGTAAATTTTTAGATAGACTTTTAGAGGTCTTTGAGCTACACACCCAAGTTGGAAAAGGGCCTGAGTACAAGAAAACAACCTTGAATGGGAATATTTTCAAGGCTTACAAAGCTGACATCTGGCTATAAACTCTGGGCAGTACTCTGGCCCCGTGCTGTGAGGCTGAAGACAGACTTCAGGCCTGTTGTGGGGTTTATGTTTGCAAGAGTGCTGGATGATTCAAGGCTGCGTGCATTTCACCAAGGTTTCCAGAGCTGGCTCTCGGGGGAAGGGTGGTGGATGTGACAGCAGACCGAGTGCCGCCCCCGCCTCTCCCCTCTGAGCTCCTTGTTGCCCTCCTCGCCCCTGTCACTGCCAGAAGCACCCAGTCAGCTTTAGCTGTGTGCAGCCCGTTGGGGCCAGGGAACTCTTTGCACTTGCTCAAATATTGGGTCAGGCCTGTTTGTTTCACTTTTTTTAATGAGATCCTGCAGTGCCATCCAGGGCACTGCTTTTTTACACTATCATCTCAGACCCATCCAGTCTGACAGAAAACCCCTTGATTGACACGTTGTCAGAGCAGCCTTTGGACCAAATCCGCTCTTGTACTGATTTTCATACTGGTGTGAAACTTGACTTCCGCAGAGTTACTCTGGAGTTGTAGCAGCATAATTGAAAGTGGAATCAGGCATCAGAGCCCCCTTTATTCCCCTGGCTGAGGAGAACTGAGTTATCAGTGTGAACATTTGAATGTGAATGAAGCTGCAGAAATGGAATTCTGTAGCCAAGGGCTTCAGTGAAACGCCTTCACCAGCATTTAACGCAGGCTGGCGATCGTCTTTTATTCATAAATTCAGTACCGAGGAGGAGTACACCCTGTCACTTAGTGTATAAAATCACAATTAACATCCTATAATGGACTTTTAAGGGCAAACCCTGTAGAACTGATTTATATCTCATATTACATTAAACCCTTCTCTTTCTCCTGATACTTCTGTTGCATTTCCCCTTACTGCCTATATTTTAAATGCAACTCTATTTCTTGCTTTATGCTTGTGCAAAGGTGCAGGACAGTGGAGACAGCGTAGGAAACGGAGAATTTAGGCAAAACAGCCATTTTGCAGTAACTGTGATCCTGTTGATGTAGCACATCATTTTCTATTTGCAGCCAGCTTTTAAAGAAAAATAATACAGTGAGAGAAGGAGGAAAAATGTAAAGCAGTAAGTTGGGATGTCTCAGTCTTTTCCTTGCTCTTTCCTTCTTTCTTTGGCAGATACAGGAGTAAAATCCCAGTATGACAAACTCTTGCAATACTTATCAGAGGTCCAGCCTGTGGTTGTTAGACCTGTGAAATCCCGCAACATGTGGCAGCCAAACCATGTGCAGCGATAAGACAGCACGGCCAAGTGAGTTGAAAGAGATGGTAAAAGTGACAGTTCGTAATTTACCTACCTCAGCATCATCTGTGTAGGTCCACAAAGGGGCTCTGACATTTGGTGCAATGCAAATGTATATCTAACTGGAGTGTATTTGCCCCACTTGTAAGGAGAATTTCTTCTATTGGTGTATTCACTGGTAATTTATGATGGCAACCTGGAATTTTTACCTGCATCTTTGATACAGATTAGGTGGCTGAGGCTTTTGCATTCAGGAGCACAGAGGAATCACTGAATGAGGGACAATCCACTTCTGTCAAATATTAACACGTGATTAAATATAGATACGGTCTTGAGTTGTACTTGCACATGATTCAGTTGCAAGATGCTTGGAAAAAATGGGCACAGCTTCTCACTGAAGTAAACTGGCACAATTCCACTGACTTAAGATGAAGCTACCCAGTTTGAACCACATAAGGATTTAGTCTGTCATGAAATTTTGTTCTCCACCCACCCCCCACCCCCCCCAATACTCCACTAGATTTCCTGGGTTTACAACAGCTACTCAGTGTCTGGTGACCTAAAGGAAACATATAAAAGTAGAGGACTGCATCAGTGGATAAATGTGTAAGGACCCCTGGCTTGCACCACTCCCAACATTATGAAGAAGGAAGGTTAGGCAAACACGGCTGAAACTTTGATGCTTTCTCATGTGGTCATACCAAAACATGTCTGCTGTCAATGTTTGGGGGATGCTCCAAAAGCTGATTATTCCTGCTCGCTCTGACTTTATCATATATGAATAATGCTTATGTGTTGCTAAACCCCTTATTGGATAAGAGCTGTAGACACAATTAATTGATATTTAAAACTGTTGCTCCATTGTAAAGAAGGATATCTGCAATTAGGAGCAGGAGGTGCATGTTAAAGAATGGGACCTCTGATGACTGTGTTATTAAATGAAAATCATGTCCCATTTTAACTCTACTGTTCAGCTTTAAAGGACTGAACAAATCAAACTGAATTCTGATCTAAATAAATGAGAATCCCAGCTGAGAGAGTTAAACAAATTCCTCTCAGGCCTTTCTAGACAGGATCAAGGCTGTCTTCCACTATCCTGGTTCTTGAGGCAGGAATATTCATAGCTCTTTGCGATCTTCTTGCTGTGTATGTGTGTATGAGCATATATGTTTTGACATTACAAACAGAAAGGGGAAAGAGAACAATATAACTTGATGTGAAATTCAGGGTTGAGAGGAGGAAAAGAGACCACTGGTTCAGTAAGGTTTTTTTTCTCCTCCAGCAGGCAGTATATCGTAGCTGAAATCAAAACCCTATAGCAAACTCCCTGAAGGAAGCAGCATAATAAATAGGTCTTTAAGGTCCTTTCTGAATGACATGGAATGAATGCCCCTCTCTTTCCCCCTCTCCTCTCCCAAGGTAGAATTAGAAAATGATTCTCCACGTAGAGATATGTGATCCGTGCTAATGGCAGCAAATGAGAATGCCAGCTGCTGTTTCACCCTCTCTCGCACCCCTGCCCTGCTCCCACCTCCCCACAGTCACTCTGGCAGTAGTTTCATGCTTTATTTCAGGCTTACTGTTTGAATAATGATAATAATGTCTTGCACTCCTGTAGTGTCTTTCATCTGAGGACTACAAAGCGGTTTTACAAACGTTAGCTCTATAGGGGTTCATTCTGCAATGTACTAAAGATGATCACAGAATGGACATATAGTCATATAATCACACAGTTGATTATTTACCCCTTGCAAATCTATGTCATCTACATCTATATCCATCCCAGAGTAAAAACATCATGACTGTCTTTACAAGGTACAATGCATATATGCGTGTATAATGACACAGAAAAAATTCAAAGGAAAACTTACTGCAGTGTTCCCAGGAGGAGGAGACCTATTATATTTATTCACTCTCTACTATACTATGAAAAATGGAAAATACTAGGGTATTTGTGCTTCATTATCTACGACAGGTTTGTATTAGTTCCATCAGGAAGTTGTATTCTCTGTACAATCTGATTTAAAATTACTGTGGCCTTGCTGCAAAGTACCAGGTCCAAATAACCCTGAGTCATGTGACACAGGAGAGGTTGAACACACACCCTTGAAGCGAGGTCCTCTGTATTCTTGGGAAGTTTGGGATTCCTGATCTGAGCTATGCAGCTTGCAGTTCCCATCTAATCTAAACTTCCTGTGATGGGTTTTGTTGTGTTTTCCTGTTATTTTCATGCAGGGTAAGGCCAAATTCTGCCCTTTTTGCCACTGATAAGCAAATTTCACTATTTGCAGTTCCCATAAACAAGTACATGTCTGCTCATTATCTTTACCTCCCAAAGCTTCAAATTTTTGCTGGAAAATTCCAGAACTGGGCTTTTTCTGATCAATTTTACATCAGCATAACAGGATCTCTTATGGTATGTCAGAATTTTAATTTCTCCTGTCTCCACCTCAGTAGTAAAGAAGCTGTGTAGAAATGAGAAATAGGCTAGCCAGACATTTTGAATTCAAATTCAAATAGCAATTTGAGCTAGAAATAAAAGTATATAACCCAGCAGCGTATGTTTTTTGCAGCTTAGCTATTAACTCACTTGGTTTTGACCAAGTTATTTAGATCAGGCTTTTCAAAAGAATCTATAAATTTTGGCGCTCTCTGTGTTTAGTGCCCAACTGAAAACGCACCAAAGCTGATTTTCACTGTCACTGTCCCAGGTTATTATGTGCTCAACATCCACAACTGGGCACTGTGTTTTGATAAGATACTGTGCCCACTTAGTCACCTAAATCAAGTCCAGATGAAGCATATGGGCCTTAAGATAAGCCTCATGTATTTTGGTTCCTCAGTGAAAAAAACAGTTCTATAGAGACTTTTGCCATCTTATTGTGTTTTGAGACAGGCCATGCCTTTTGCGTGGATTATTGAGCTGTATTTTGTTAATATCATTAGTAAAAGGTTTCTGGAAAAAGCAGACATAAGGAAAACTGTACTACAATAAGCCACTCCTCCTGAAAGATTTGAGAGATCTTAGGAGACAGTCACTGGCCTTGAAACTGCCATTCAGCCTGGGATTGCAGTTTGATCAGAGGACTGAATCCCAGATACGCAGGAGAACTCGGCACAGCTCAGGGGAGATGCTTTCTCAAGAAATAGCTGACAGTTGCCAGGAGGAAACAAAATGGAGCCAAAGGAGCTGTGGGGATGCTTGAAGATTCACCAGGTTGTCCCCTGGAGATAATTTCCTAGACAGATGGACATGCATGTAGATTATTTGTTTCTTTAAAATCTATTTTTGTAAAAGTTTAGTTTTTTCAGTACACTTTTACTTGTAGGGTGATGGCTGGGCCACGTTATGCCTGTGATCACACTTAGGCCAGTAGCCACAGAGACTCAGATTGGATCTGCCCTTACAGAGGGCATCACAGTTAGATCCCAGCCTAGAAAAGAAAGCAGTCCTATCCAAGGGGAGGTGCAGCCTTCACAACTGGAAGAGGGCGAGGTAAACTCTGGCAAAAGATAAAAGGAACATAGCTTCAGCTATCCTGCAACCAAGCAAGTGCAACAACAAGTATATGTAGGACATTGTTATGATGAAATGTAAAGCTTTTTTAACTGAATGGTCAAACCAGGATGGCTGCCTGGAGTTTACAGTATGAAACAAAGACATACTAGTGAGATGCTGTCTGCTTTTGTAAAAATCTTTTTAATTTGTGGTTCTGTCTGTTGAATTAATTCAGTATGTTTTCTGTTCCTCCCCCCAAAAATCCCAAAACAAGGCCCAGAAAAGCCCACCAGAGTTAGCACTAAATGTCTATTGATCCAGCCAGGAAAACTATTTTAGGCTTCTCTCCATTGGGTTTGAATCAGCCTAACCTACCTTCTTGGTGTTATGTTACTTGTGACAGCCCCCAGGAAAAAGGGTCATATTCAAAACACAGGCAATTCCTACAGCCATGGCTTAAACAGAGAACAAACTGGGATTTCTTTCTCTGAAAAGGTCTAGTAGTCCTTTTCAGAAGACAAATTTTCATAGAAGAGACCCTCAAAATTCACACTTGGAAACATGTCTTGCAGCTGTGTGACACAAACACCTGCCTGGGATGCCCTCCCACCACCCCTCTCTGAATGTTTGCCTCCAGCCACTTTTGATTTGTGGACCTGTAGAAGGTTTCCCATGTAGGTGTGGGCCCCTGTGTAGGGTCATCAAGCCCGGTGACAGTGGCTTTCTGAAAAGCATATTTATATTTCATGCAGGTGTTCCCCAGGGGTTGTAATTTCCAGCTTGTTCATGCTTCATACACATCTGCAGCTGCATTGCACCCTTAGGTTCATTAAATGATTCCCTGGCTGGGGAGACCAAATACAAAGTAGGAAGGCAGTGTGCACTGGGGTCTGGTCTCTACACTTGTTCAGGCATAAGGAAGGCTGTATTACTTGAGCAGGGAGCTTCAGGGGACTCAGCTGCATAGCTGAAAACTGAGTTACCTTTTGGAGACCCCTAGGACTTGTCCACAAGGGTGGAAGCCATCCCCCACGGGCCTTGCAAAGCATTTGTTAAAAATCACTGAATTGCACTGAATGACACCAAACACAAGAGTTAGACATGTGGAAGTAAAAGCTGGCTATGGGTGTCTAACGACAGAAGCTAAAGGCAATGAGGTTCACTGAAGGACATACTGGTGCAATGCTGGAGAAGAATGCACTTCGTGCAGCAGCTGTAAAGTTTCATTTTTCCATTACCTTCAGGAAGGCCCCACAGTCCTTGCTGGAAAGGCACGAGAGTGAAATGTTGTGAGTGGCTGAGCTGTATGGTAGTCAAAGCCACCCTTGATATATCAGGATATATATCTGAAAAATTATCCTGCTCCAAGGTCACACTTCCATCCACAGGTCAGTCTCCAGGATGCTTGCCGGAGAAGATTACTAAAATGAATCTCCATGTCATTACAATGTTCTTAGACCATCACTAGCTTCTCGGAGTTCTAGAAATGCCGCTACAGGGAGGTTGGGTGGTGCTGGTACATAATAGCTGTACAGATGCGTTGAATTACTCTAAATGCCTGAGCAGGCTGGAAGGCCTCCCAAGAAAATGGGAGGTTCAGTACCTAAATTGCCTCAAGGTGCCTGCCAGCATCCTCCTTGCTTAAGTAACACAGTATTTAATATGGTCACAGACGAGGTGTGCGCTTAAGCACCCATCTCTCAGGCAAAGAAGTAGTTCTCAGATGTGTGCCTTTACGTACTAGCCATGTCCAGTGCAAAATGTATTTTGAGCTATTCATTTCCTTAGCTACTGCTGCCCTGTAAATAATATGGTAGCCCCGCTATTTTCTAGTATATTTTCCCTACGGGGGAAACAAAATAGTTTGGACTCAGGGCAGAACTTTGCCTTCAAACGTACATGCACAACTGACGCGGATTTCCATGGCATCTTGCCCTGAATGTATAATTGCATTTGGTTTTGAACAGCTTTGTTTATTTGTGTATTTTGTTAATGTGTTTTGCACCTCAGGCGTGTACTTTACAAATGCAAATTCCTTGGCTTACTGTGGTAATTTATGGCTTTTAAAGGTTAATTTTGGACCATTTTGCAATGGTAAAAAGTGCATGTTTCATGAGATCGTTTGCCAGGGGAAACCTTCTGTGTCTTTTGAAAAAGGTGCAGGGCATTTCCACCTCCCACTGAAATCAGCAGGACTCAGAGCGGCCAGAGGGAAGCCCACGGAGCCCTCAGCCTGGCACGTAGGAGAGAAACAACCACCCTCCTCCTTATAAATCGTTATATTGCAAGAATACCCAGGGGACCAGGGCAGAGAGCAAAGCGTACTGCTGTATCCACTGCCCAGCGTGGGGGGAGGAGGGTGTGTGATCCTGCACAAGGGAGACGAGGAGGCAGTGGTTGTTTCGGAAGAGCCGAGAAGATTTGGGGAGGGTTTTCAAGCAGGAGTTAGCTTTCGTTTTCCCATCACTAGCAAAACCCTGCCATGGGACTGACGGGAAAGGAAGGATATACGGGCCACAGTTTTGGTGTTAACAGGTAACTCGGGGTTAGTGGTGCATTGTTCTGCAACGGTGCAGGACTTGTGCAATGCAGGAGGAGGACTGACTCCAAGTTGTAGATGGGTAAATAAGACGAAGAATGGTTTCCAGATTTCTTCAGAGATGTGATATGAAGCCTAAGTCTTATCTCTAACTTTCTCTCATGTTTCTTAAACATGCAGCAGCTTTCCAGCCGCTATTCAATGGCAGTTCTCACTGGGGAAGGAGCAGGCAGGTTTCTGGCCTGAAAACCTGTTAGAAGTGTTTTGTAACTCCGCTGAATTGAGGGCATTAGCCCAGGTGTTATACTATAACAAAACTGGCCGCAAACCTGCTGCATTGCAAAATGTTTCTTTCTATTTGTATAACTGCTTCTTGAGACAAAAACATTCAATTTTAAATTCTAAGTACTTAAGAAATAGGGAATTTTTGTGTAATAGTTTGTTTAAGAAATAAGAAATGGGAAAAGAAGGGCCTCTCAGTTTTTAAAAGAGCCACTGAGGTTTTAGAGCTATTCCAAGCCTTGGGGTTAATTTTCAAAATGAAGTCTTTGAGAAAATAGCTTCCTAATAAAATTTTAAAATTTGGAAGCCTCCATTCTCTAGAGTTTATTAAGGAATTTTACCACTAATATTTCTCGGCAATGACTGTGCTGACATATGAAAAGGGCCTTGTGATGACAGTGGAGTGTACTGGTCACCTTTGCAGCTAAGGACCAGAGGGTCAGAGAAAGTGTGTTAGTTGCTCCGTTTATCCATTCTGTTTTGTGATGAGAAAGTTGCTTTAAGCCAGCTCTGCTCAGCCCAAAGCCCTGTTTAGACTTGAGAGTCATATCTCACTGATCCAGCTACTCCCAGCTTGCATCAGCTTTACCTTACAGTGGTGTCTTGTGCTTGTGAAATGAATTGCTGTGGCTCATGCCGTTTTGACAAAGAGCTTAAAGCAGCTCAGCAAGTCAGAGTTAGACTAAGTGTGTTAGGGCACATGGGGTCTGATCTGTTAAACTTTTGGCTGTGTAGCTCGGCATAATTGTGTTCTTTCTCTTTACAAGCCGCTAGATTCCTAGAATGGGTTGCTTATATATACTTTTTTCTCCCTATCTGACTAATAAGATTTTTCAAGGCTCAAAAGCCACAGAGCCTTGAAAGAAATCCTTTCTTAGTTGCTTAACAAAGATATGTCTGGATTTTCTGCAGTGAATGTGAGTAGCTGTCACATTAACCTCTGAAGCTGTTGTCAGGGTTCCTGATTTATTCTAGAGGAGGGTAGAGGAGAATAATGCCTTGCCCGTATAAGAACAAGACTCATTTGAAGATGGAGTGAAATGTTAAAATTACAGCTGACGATATTTGTAAGGCTGAGGGGCTTTTTCACCTCAGAGGGCCTCTCAGCTGATATCATCTTTGTTTCACCTGGAGGAAAATGAAAGGCAGGAGATGTAATTCTGCAATTCACTGATGAGTGCGCAGCACCGTGGTATGAATCTGATCTCTCAAAGCTGGCACTCAACCCGGGTCACTGCCTCCCAGCCGAGCTTGAGGCACAGGGCTGCGCTTCACCCCCCCCCCCCCCGCCCCCCCCTTCACAGCCCACAAAATTGTTATGTTTCATTTCCTCCCGTTTGGGGTCGAGTACACAAACAGAAATAATCTGCAAGATTGTACAGTAAGGCTTCAGTCCTCCCTGGAGACTTGCAGGGATCCCGTAGAGGCAGTGCTTCTGAGAAAAGATAACAGCAGTCTGCACACTTGCTACATTTCACCAGCCCTCTAAGCCTTGCTGAAATAGGTGAATAAAATATGAAATGTTAAGTGGTAAAGTTTTAAGGTTGCACTGTTCCTGCGGGAGACCCATAGCATGTTGCCAGTGGCATCCTATATCCAGCAGAAAGTTATTTCAAATGGTCAGGGGTTTATTCCTGTGTGTAAAAGCAAATGCTGACCTTGATGATGTGGGAGCTGAATGCCACTGGAGGAGTAAGGAGCTGTAATAGTGCTTAATACTTAAGAGGTAGATTTTTCTTTAAATGTCGATGGAAAACCATTCCTTTCTTTTTTCTCCCCTCCCCCCCCCCCCCCCTCCTTTTCTTTCTTCTTCATTGGAAACTACTAGAAGAAACTAAATAGGTATGCATCCTTAAATATGGATGAAATGCAAGTGAAAACAGTTGCAGAAGCTAGCCTAGGGCCTAGTTGCCCACATGCCTTATAAAGTTCAGTATATCCAGAATCATGTCTCCTGAAGCTTCAAGTGTAACTCTTGTCATAATACAGTTTGTGGATCTGCAGCATAATAAACTCAGAGATAACAAGCCACCCTTATCCCAGCTTTGAACAGGAGCAGTAGATGCTGACAGTGTTCACCAGCGTCTGATGCTGATCCAGACTTCTTAAATTTCTAGCTTTACTTACATTCAGCCTTCCAAAGGGGATCATCATAAAGCCACACTGCTGAGATTTACCTTGCAAACTCTGCTTAAGACTGAGAATCAGACATACACACAGCCTACTGAGATAACTCTAGTGGTCTGAGAAGGCAAAAATATCTAAGAAATTCAGTGTTAAGGCCCAAACTCTGTCTTTAACCCTGTCCTTCAGACCCTGTGCTTTCTGCTTCTGGTAGGTGACATCTGTAGGGATTTTGAGGATCCCTGATAATGTGGGAGCTGTTTGTTAACTCTTTTCACCCAGGCTGAGCTTGCTGAAGGACATATGGTAGTCTCTACTGTGAAAAAGTTAATGGCAAAGATTCAGGGCAATAATCTTATATGTATTAGTGGTTTCTATTAATTTTGGTTTTCTGTTCTTTGAAGGGTGAGGGAATAGAGTGACTAATTTGGGTACTCCCTAATATTTAATCTTAAAGACTGGGGTTTGGGTGGGGGTTTTTGTAAAAAATAATAGCACAAAAGCTCTATTGAAGAAGTATTTAATCAGAATACTGATATCAGTGTAAATTTTTTTCTTCTGTACCAAGAGTGTATTTCAGCAGTTTGTTGTAAGTGAAATAACAGTGTAGGCATGATGTAATAATTTGTCATGTAGAAGACTTTGGAGGCAATATCTGTTCAAGGATATTGTGCTATTTTAAACTGTGTGGTATCTGCTTTGCATATTCAAGCCAGGAAATGTGACTTTCTGTCTCTCCTCCTCCCCAGTGTGCTGAGGGTAGATTTTCAGCTGTGGTGTACGTGGTCATAAGGGATGGGTTGATCTGAATAGGCCTGGGCCATTTCACACCGACTGAAAATCTGTTAATGGTCTCTCTTTGCGTGTTTCCTGTAATCTTCACTCAGTAGATGATGACTCTAGGCTGTACAGCTCAGCACTGGGAAAGCCCTAACATTTCCAACCCATCTCTTCACCAATGTAGAATGTTCCTGCCGTGCTTTTACTTCCCTTTTACAGTCCAAAACATCTCAGTTGTTGGCATCTTTGCTCTGGTGGCCATTCCACAGCCTAACGTATCCCACTGTAAGGAAACTCCTCCGTAACTTTTATCTCATGTTTTTTTGCAACGTTTCTTTGTCTTTTGTGGCATGGCACTGTGCTCTGTGCTGTCTCCTCTCAGCTTGGTGTTCACATCCTGCAGATAGCTGTGCTCTCTCTCCTTGTGCAGTCTGGGCGTCCCCACTCATTGCCCAGTCAGGATGTGCTACTAGCACAGAAAGAGGTCTCTCTTTCTGCAGTAGTTTTGCTGCCCTTCTCAGAATTCATTCCAGCTAGTTAGTCTTTCAGGTAACGACATGCCCAGAAATTAAGGCTACATTCCAGCATCTGAAATGAAGCTTCTGGTGACTCAACCCAAAACGGCTTTGGTCTGTTTCACTACTGTATTACTCTTTACTGCATGTCCAATTTGCTGCACACTATTACTATTAAATCTCTGTTGACATTACCGCTTTCCAGGTTTCTCCCTCCCATTGTGTGACTATTTCCCATCTGGGCTTTTCTCATGTGGGAAATATTCACACAAATTCAAGACTTCAGCAGAGCTTCCCAGCTGCATTAGGCATTTCACCAATAAATCACCGTTTCCTGTGGCAGAAGAGAAAACTGACTGAAATGGCCTTTCAAATCCCACATGCAGTGATAGCTCACCCTTCCCTATTCCCTTACTCCCAAATCCTGTGTAATATCACAAGCAAAATTTTAAACAGAAAATTGAATCAGGCGGGATTTCAGGGAAGATTCAAAGTTGCAGTGCAAACAGTTGGCAAGGATCCACACGCTATCTCTGAAAGACATTAAAAAACTAACTGCAAAAACAACATTGAGTTTATTTTTGCTGTGTTAACCCAAGGTTATGACCTACTGTGCAACCACCAGGATCGTTTCCCTGTTCCTTAAGTTTTGGCTATTTTGGTGCTGTAATTTAGTGTTGTTTAGATGTGGTAGAGTTGATTTAGACACCTGGCCACCCCGCAGTGTAACTGCAAGTGATATGGGGTGCTCAGGAGGGACAGCCTCTTTCTGGTGCAGTGCAGGGCCAGGACCCTTCAGAAAACAGAGCAATTCCCATAGGGACGTTGTCAGTGTGATTTCAGCCCTGATGATGAAGAGACAATATTTCATCCAGAGTCCATCTGTGTCACCAGTGAGGATGTAAAAATGGCCAAGGTGGTTCAGACCCCTGGACTGCCTAGCCCAGTGCTCTGTTCCCAGTAGTGCCCCTAAGAAGGCAAGGGTCAGAGCAGGGCAAGCATACGTGATAATTTCTTCTTTCAGCCTCCAACTATTTTCAGCTCTGGGGATTTCCTGGCCCTGATGAAGTTTGTCTGTTTTGTAACCCAGGGGATTTCTATTTCAAGCACTTGTCCAGTCTCCCCTCAAGCCTGTGTAAACTTTTTGCATCCACATAGCTCTTTGGTAAAAGCTCTACAGGCTCTCTAATTGCTGGGTGAAAAAACACTTCTCCATGTGGCAAACCCAGCTTCATTTAACTTCCTCTGGTGGCTCTGGTTCTTGCATTGGAAGAGGGAGTGAACAGTCATTCACAATCCAGCCACTCCTTGCTACTCTGGATTTTATAGACCTTCATCATACCAAGTCCAGGTGGAAGACTCAGAGACTACTCAGCAATCCCTCATGTGAAGCCATTTCACACCTTTGATCATTCCTGTTTCCTTTCTTTGAGTCCCTCTTCCAGTTCAAGTTGGGCACAGTATTGAAGGTAGAGGGGAATGAAGGAATTGTACAGTGGCACAATGATGTTCCCTGTTTTGCTTTTTATTGATTTTTCAGACTTTCACTGACTTGAATTGCCTTTGGATTGGGCATGCAGTGCTTTTTGGCTCTGGATGCTGATAACTTGCAACAGCCTGTGTTGCAGGAGAAAAAAGATTTTACTGTCTGGTCACTACTAGAATTAAGTTTATTAGCAATAGATCAGATCTAAGTTGAAAGATTACTAACAAAATTCAGACCAGTCCCTGGAGTTCTTAGCTCAGAAATAGCTGTAAATTAAGCAGTGCCAAGGCTTGAGCACCGAAGCTCAGTTATTGGCACTGTTGTTAGTGTGCTTCTGGGTATGGTTTTGGCCTGCACCAACCTGCCCTCTCCCAAACAACTCCCAAGCATGCTTTAAGAATTAGCATGGGCCAGGGCTGGTTCCCAAAGCAGTCTGGCTGCAACTCGGATGCTGGTAGTTCCTTTAACTATGATTTAGAGGATGAAAGTGATTAATAGTATAAACATGGCCAAACCATGCCAGCTGGACTCAGAGCCAGGGAACGGGCCTTGGCTATATCTAAAAGCTTCCTTGTGGGGATGGAATGGTGGTGTTCCACAGCAGCAAGGGCAGGATCTAGAACAGGCATGGAAATGGCTAGACCTGACTGTGGGATATTGAGAAGATAATGCCAATGTTGGTCATGCTCTCCATTTTTTGGGGTAACAATGAACTTCTGTCTCTGGAACTTTCCACCTGCCCGCTTTCCTCAAGCATCCAAAATTGGAGATGATTGAATTATTCTAGATAAGGAGATTTATACATTTATTTTACTGCAGGGCATGAAAGAATCCATGCTGGGGGAACATGTTGATTTAATTGATTTGGTTGCTAAGCCAGTTAAAGGAAATCCGTATATAGCCTGTGTGGAAAGCAGTCCTGAGCGTTGGTTGCTTTTGACTGTGAAGAAAGCCTGTTCATGTAATTTACAAAGGTAAACACAGATTGGATGTAGAAAAGTGCAAACCTTCTCCACATGCCTCAGTGGTGTGTTAACCTGAAGCATTTCAACTGCTTTAGCTGTTGCCACTGCCATAACCACTTTGCTGATCTATCCCAATGTATCTCTTCTCTTTCATTTGCAGGAGCACTGGCAGTAAAAACAAATGTCCGTTTAAATTTTTTTTACCATCTGGGGTAACAAATAATACATAAGGTAACTGTAATGGAAAGTGTTGAGGGACAGGAAGTTTCTCATTTATTGCAGTTAATTTACACTGTGCATCAAAAGCATTTATGTACAGTTAATGCACCGTTGGCAGTGGCTCCCCTGTTGTTTGTGTGAATCTTTTACACAGCAACAGGAAGAAGAGAACATTTGAACAGGTAGAAGAAATTAGGCACAGGGAGCAGAGATTCAGATCTAGAAAGTAAAACTTCAGGTGCTGGCAGAGACTAAGATAAGTCTTCTGGAAGAGGATTGCATTGGGTGTTTTATGAAGAGTTAGTTGGTTTTTTGAAAACTGGTGGAATAATAACCATATTTATTTATTGATACCGGTTCAGTGAGGAGAGGCCAACATTCCCAGTGAATGATTTGCATTAGTCATCAATCATTTATGTTATAGCTATAATGTACAAAGAAGCTAAGAGAATGTTAAAGACCTGAAATCAAGAACTCAGCAGTTGGGAAGTGCCAAAATTAAGGTTATTGATTGGAAACGTGGATAAAATGGAACAATTTGGAAGTGGTGGAGACAATGTGCGCTGGGGGAACAGTAAGAAGCAGATGTTTTCATCCTCTTGTAAAGTGGTGGTTGCC
Organism: Astur gentilis; assembly: GCF_929443795.1. NCBI lineage: Eukaryota > Metazoa > Chordata > Aves > Accipitriformes > Accipitridae > Astur > Astur gentilis. The sequence continues at coordinate 5,067,840 of NC_064893.1, read as the reverse complement.
TTTCTACAGCTTCAAAATGTCATACGATCCACAAACTTTTTTGCCAGTCTGAGTCTAAAAAACATGAGTCCTTTATGTTAATATTTTAATGATGAAATCTGGAGCCTCTTGAATGAGAAGAACCTCCTCGTTTACTTGAAATGAGTGCTGCACAATTTTTTGTTACTTTTAGACTCTAGACTCTTGCCAAAATCCCAGAAGCCCTCAGATCATCATGTCCTTTTGATCCTCCCTTTCCAAGGGACTGGAGTTCTCATCCTCATCTGTTTCACTCATCCCCAGTAAACTAAAGGTTGTGCGTGTATTCCCCAGATACATCTCTAGCTGCACAGAGGAGCAATTCCTGGGGATGCATTTATGAGTCACAGAGCACCTTGGCTGGCTAGGACTGGTCACGCTGTGATTTTCCTGATCCATCCTGTCCTGGGGATTTTTTCTGTGTGCTCCCTGCTGCTCTGAGCAACACCTATCTCCTGCTGATGTCTACCAAGTTATTACGGATAGATGAGATCAGGCATCCCCAGTTCTCCTTTTCTGAAAGCTACTAGTGCTTGTATAGTGTGTTCAATCCCCCAGTAGCATACATGTATAATATCTCCTCTGAGGTCTTCCAGGACCAGAAAGAAAATGAAGTCATAAAGTTTTGTGAAAGAAGTTGGTTTCTGGGGTAAAAACCCCCACCATGTAGTAGTTTCATTCAGTGATGCGTGAAGCGTTGTATCCCCAAAGTAAGGACTGGTGTATGTAAACGCTTTCATCTGCAGCAAGGTGAATTTGGAGCCTGCAAAGGTGGGAACACCTTATGTGAGACTATGTAGCAGGACTGGGAATGACATACACACCAAGGAGGCCACAACACAAACCGATCTTCTTGCCTGTAAGAGAAAAAGAAGAAAGGAAAAAAAATGGCTTGACTGTTTAGTCTCAAATAATAGGTGAGATTATGTGGTGCATGAAGAAACTTATGTGGAGGGATCCTTGTTGACCTTGTGAAGATGAAAACACACTCATCTTTTGCTGAATCTTTGTGTCATTTTGGCTTTCAGGTCGCCTATTGCTGTGAAAGGCAGCGCACTAAGGCATAGGCGTTAGCCAGAGGAGAGGTACTCTCATATCCTTTACTGGAGAGCCAGGTTCAGCACGTGGGTCACGGGTGAATGGCAGTGTAAAGCAGGCAGGTTGTGATGTATCCCCCAGTTAGTAGTTGTGCAGGGTGCAAAGCCCTGCTCTGCTTATATTGCCGTAGCAGCACCTAAATCATATGGATGTGTCTGGTACTTTCCTATCCATCTCTTGGACGGTTTCTAGTGATGGGGTACCCTGACATGCTGCACTCAGCAACGTGTCTGAGCAGGTGAATGGTAGTTTAGGGGCCAATTTATTTGATTGTCATAGGAGTGAAGTTCTTTGTTCTTTCCTTACCATTTTTTTCTGTTTGATCATCTGTGAGCTCCGTGGAAGCCAAATGGGCTCTGAAGAGTAAAGTTATCTTCCTTTGCAAGGAGTTTTTTAGCTGTAAGGTTTAGTGTTTCTAGCCTCATACATTTAGAAATGATACTTGAAGCCCTAAAAATTCACGTGTTTAACTTTTTTTAAAATCATGTTTTTTAAAGTAATATCTTTTAAAATACTTTTTATTTTCTGTCTTTTTTTTTCTTTTTTTTTCCCAGGCCTTAAGTTCATGTTTTCAGACTTGTCTCTGCAGGCACAAACCCTACTTTTTCTTTTAATGAAAGCTGAGATTTTCTCAACTACAGAACCTGGAGCCTTGAGCAAAACAAACATTAATTACAATTATGAGAACTGGCAGTACTGAGAAGGCAAAGTCTTCAAAATGCCTTCTTGTCTGCTAGCAAAACCTTTCTCTTGCTGGATTGAGCTAAAACTAGTCACTCTTCACCTAGATGATAATTTAAGTTACACCAAGACAGCTGGGAGGAGATGCAGAGGGTAGCTGATGGTGAGATGTGGACATTGGCACTGTCTCTGTGTTGGTAGCTGGTCTGCTTCCCCGTGACCATACACAGCCCCAAGAGTACATATGGATACCTGTGCCTGGGGATGGACAGAGGAGGAAGATAGCTTCAAGATGTTGTAGAAAAGAGCAATTCTGGTCTTTAAGAATTCATCCTGATACTTTCTAAAATTGGTCCATACTTTCATCCACTTGAAACAGAATATTCATACTGAGCCAGCAGATGCCTTAGAAAGTTTTAGAAAGAAAAGCATACATATTCTTCATCAGCGGTTGTTGCTTTTTCTGATTTTTGTACTGCAGATGTATTTATAAACTGCAGTCCAGATCCAAACCACCCTTGGGCTAAATACTGGGCAGGCATATAACAAGTACATACTCTGAGTATATATCTGTGGAAAAAAGGTGGTTTACCCACTACAGTAAAGACCAGTCACCCATTTCCTTAGTCTTCTAGAAACCCTTACTTGTACTTTTATGAAAGTCACAGAATTTGTTATCCGATTATGCATCTATGACTTTCTCCAGTTGGCTGTAATATATGAAGAAATCAAAAGGAAAAAAGGATCTTGTTTAAAAATCTAGGCTTATTCAAATATAGTTTTCATTCAGCCCAGAATACTTAAAGAACTTGTTTGCAAAGTTAATTCTGAAATTTCACTCATGTTCAGAGGTGCAACAGTTCAGTGGAGACTAGTCTTTTCAGAAATGTGATTACTGATAAAAACCTGTATCCTGCACTACAGCTGTTATTTATGAGTGACACAATTAGAGGGTTTTGTCTTACAAAATAAAGAGTGTAATAAATTTGTAAGATCCTCAATGTAGCTTCTGCAAATTTCTCTAGGGAGATATTCCACCCCACGGAAACAGTCCTTCATTGTGTGTTTATGCAGGGTTTATGTCTGAGAAATTAATTGAGTCACAGGTGGTAACTGCGATTATCAGTCAGTATCCTATTTATCTCCTGTAGTGGTACTAATGTTTCTGCCAGTGTAAGATGTTTTTCTTTTAGTTTCAGAGGCAGCAATTAAAGGACTGTGAGCATGAAAAATATGCGTATCTGAATATATATACACAAACACGTATATATGTGTGTGTACACACCCATATGTTACAAGTATCTATATTAAAATATATATCTCGATATATTTTATATATATCAAAAGTTTTTCAGAGTTTCTCTTCTAAAGCTTGAATAATTTGGCGACCCTGGCTGGCTTTTCTGGAGTTTTCCCAAGCCTAAAGCATGTGTGGAAAGTACCAGGATTGCCAGTCTAAAAATGTAAATTAACCTCATCTTCCTGCACGCACCCGTATGTTCAGATTCACCCCCTATCCCATGCACCCCACTTCCTTTTGTAGTTGCAGTCCCCATCAAGCGGGTGCCGTTCCCACTCCAGCATCAAGCCCTCGGCGTGCATTCCTCTGGAGACACTGAGTTCCAAACCTTTTTTAGAAAGACCCGGCTTGTAATTCTTCCAGCTGTAAATACACGATAGATGGATACCAGGCACCTGTTGCCTAATTCCTTGCCAAGTTTTTCAATTTTAAATTGCATTAGATACTTGTTCAGGGGAATCTTTGTAACTTATTAGCTGTCAAATGTGTGGGAAAGTACCGTCCATGTATGGGAATAGCAGAAAACTGCTTTCTGAGGTATCAGAGAAAAGCAATAGCCACACGCTTACAGTATAAATATGAAGCACCATCTGGTCTTAATTACTGTTGAGGAACGTACGTATATCATGCATGGAAATTATATCCATCAGAGGAAATTCCTCTCAGTTATATACCAGTGTAATTCAACTGAATCCAAGGGATTTACTCCAGAGTCACCTTGCTTAACTAAGAGTAGAGCTTGGTCCACTGACTAACTGCTGTGATCCTGTGCCACAGGAAGAACATGTAATGAGAATATGTGGCATGCACTTAAACTGACCATTGCCAAGCTTATACCTCAGCAGAAAAATACATATAAGACAGGGACAAGCACATCAGGGGCCTATTTTGATAATATTTAACTGTCTGAAATGATAACTTTAACTCTTCCTAAGAGTTATTAATATTTATTATTTGCATTTTAGTTGTGTCTGTAGGTCTCAGCTGAGAAAGATAACTATGAGATGTAAATCCCTGTGTTCCTGCAATATCCATTAGAGGATGCCTGTAGCAATGACTGACATTTTAAAAGCTCTGTGGATGGCCAGCATTCAAAGGAAAAAAGTCCAAAATGGCAATCAGAGGGAACTACAGCTTGCCTTGCACAAGGCTTTTCAAAGACATCTTGTAGAAATTCTTGGTATCAGACCCTGAACTTCCTAAATGATAATCTTTTTAAAAACACATGTATTTTGCCTTCTGTTATTTAATTGTTCCATTTGCATAGTGTCAAAACCAAGGCCACCTGCTTGTATCCTGTAGTGAAGAAGAGAGTTAGTTTGTATGCTATACATTTTACATATAATAGTGCAAATATATGCATAATTTTTTTAATTAACTGATTTGAAAAACTCAGTCTGCAGTCTGAACCTCTGTAATATTCCTCACAGATGCATGGATTTTTCCAGTGCTGCTTTACTGCAATTCGTACACCTACCAAAAGCTTGTAAGACTGATTCTTCTACCAGTGTAGCTCACTGTGATACATAAGAAACTACACTTATCATTTTGCCATTGTTTCTTCCTTGTGATTTTGTCTGTGGCAGAGCATACTTAACTGCTGTTAAAATCCCTCTGTTATGCTCAAAAAGTGTTTCCTAACTGTATTCCTAAATCAACATAGTTATTTTCAGCTTCCTAAAAACAATCTATATAATCACTTGATGGTCTGCATACTTTTAAGCTGTACTAAATTGTCACCTGCAGGCAATGCCAGCTTTGATTAGCCACTACAGAATCCCAAACAGAGTCTGCTTTCACTGGTCCCTGGGTAAGTTTATATTTCACACCTTCTGTATTATTTATAAATCCTTTTTCTAAATGGATATTTCTGAAAACAAAGAGGGTCTTCCTATACTGCCTTAGCTGCAAACTACTTGCTAATCCAGTGATTTGGCAGATGAACACTGATGATCTTGACCCATCAAAATAAAGCAAGTAGAGCAGATGCTTGATGCTGAGTTCCCCTCTGCTTCTCAGAGATGTGACACAACTTTTGTAGCATTCTTCAGATTAGAGAATGTGGTATTTTCTTTCAAATCGGTAGCATGAAGCTGGACAGGAAAAAGTCTAGCTACTTACTGCTCTTGTTTTGACATTGTAGCTAGGATGATGTAGAGGTATTTCATCTGGTCTCATAAGGCTGCTCCATCAGTTTTAGAAGAAAATGCATCTTCTTCTGACTCCTTACCATTAGTACATGACTAATAAATAATGTGTCATAGGATGAGTGAGAAGGTTGCTATAGGTAGAAGTCAGCACCCTGTAGGAATGCCAAGGTATCAACCTACCGGTGAATATTTAATTCCTCAGTCCTGTTCACATCAGAAAGCAGTCTCAATACATCCTCCCTATCTCTGTGCTAACTGGAAGCCAAGCACATTTTTGGTTTTCCTCTTCCAATAAGCAACACTGAAAGCATGTTGTCTAATTTCTTTGTCTTTGCCTGAGGAGATTTGAGAAACTGGCATGATCTCTGCCATGCTTTCTACCAAACATGAGGGTTCTTGAATCTCACCAGGCCTCCATCCCCCATTCTTCATCATGATGCTGGAAGTTGTTATTTTTGTACTTCTAATTAAATCCATACATCTTAAAGAAGCCAAGAGTATAAATTATATCCAAACCGACCTTCTAGTGAAGAAAGCCTTGTGTGTGACTGCCTTTCAGCAAATCACTCCACAACAGCACTAGTGGAAGGGTTCCCATGCATTTTTGAAGGAGGCCTGTGAAACTGCTTTGAGCTTTTTTCTGTATTTGCTCCTGAGCAGACATTCCCATCCTCTCTAATGCTTTGTTTAGCAGAAATGTGGCAGAATGGGATGTCCCAGTAAGCATAAGTTCCTTTTGAATTTTGCATGGATTATTTTCCTCCCATAGGGATAGCTCACTGTGCTCTGCATCTCACTATGAATCAACCTTTTTCTACAGTGATGTCTGAGACCTACATCTTACTGCAAAAAAGGCACTGTAAAAGGCAAAATCTTGTGGGTTTTTGGACCTCTATCAGACAAGCTGAGCATATGACAGAAGATTGCCTTGTCCCCAGGATCATTTCTGCATATGATCAGATAGAAAAAAAGGACCAGGTCCCTTCAGAAAATCCATGTTTCACTTAAAGGTTCTGCTGCAAATAGTTTGAGATTAATAACATTTTGAAAGTTGCAGGTAGCTAGAGTTGTTTATCTTCTGAAGTTTACATATTAAGTTCATCCCAGGGATCTATCTTCTCGCCTGTGGCCACAGAGACAGGGATGGTTGACTGTGGAGAGTGCTATGAAGAAAATACATAGGGTAATTCCCCTTCTCAGGCACCATGGTTGGGCAACTGCTGCTAACTGTGAACATCTTAAAAATGGAAACTGTTTCCACAGACCAGAATATTTGTCAGTCAAAGGGGTTTCTGGTTGGCTTTGCCAGTTTTTACAACCACGTATACTCATAATTCGTGATTTTAGGAAAACTAAAGTAATCTATACTATGTCCCCCAAATTCTATTGACTTTTGTCCCTAAGCTGCATTGTATTCTAAAAATCAGACAGTTGGAAAAATGCAGTGAGTCAATAAAAAGAATATGCTAATGAAAAGAAAATGTATACAGTTGTTATATTTAGGGTACAGAACTCTTCTATTTCTGTTACTGCAAAAGAAATCTCTAACTGTGTTAGCTGTGCTTAGCATATGTTTAATTTCTTAATTCTGTTTTCATTTATGGCACATTTCATTTCCTAACCTGTGATTTTCCCCTAAATATGGTCTGTTTTATGGAAAAATTAGGACCTTTACTCTGGAAACTATGAGTGTTCTGTTCCAGTAATGAAGAATCCCTTGTTTCCTGTCCCATGCAACTCCTGGTGTATAGCCGACTGGAGTCTTTGCCTCCTTTAGCAGGAATTAAAGGGGAACTCTTATTTATTTATTTATACGAATATATTGTTTCTAATGATGTGGCAGCTATTGGGCCTTTTAATCTTTCTGAGCAAATGCAAAATTAACTGTGCTAACAAAAAATGCAAGTTATCTTTGGTAATCAGTTGAAATATCTACTGCTCAAATTCCAGGTTTCCTTTGATTTATCAATGTCACATTTCACATTAAGGCACCCCACTGTCCATTTTCTTCATTTCCTTTCTAATTGCAGCTCCTCAGCTCAGTAATTTGCAGTTGCACCTTTTTTGAAGTCTTGTTTTTAGTTTATTCAGCAAAGTGCGAAAGTAACACAATGGCTAGCCTTTCCGATAGCAAAGAAGTACAAAAAGCTTTCTTCTCCTTCATCTTGCAGTTGTGCCTCAGTGCTGAAAAGATGGTTTAGTACTGTGCATGTTAAAAGCAGTTAGCCTGTATTTGTATGTTGTTGTTGACTCTTACATTAATATCTTGCAAACTAAAAATTGTGGCAGTAAAAGCAACATGTGAGCAGTCATGTGAACAGACAAGCAATGCTTTCATTCAGGGAGGTTTAAACACACTAAATATTGAACTGGGACATGAACGTTTTGCCTTGATAACGTCAGTTGGGCTCTGCTGCAATTTCATTACAGTGTTTCTAATCATATTATTTCATGTTTTTCATTAATCTGAGGTACCATATTCAAGTCTAATGTTTTAGCTGTGTAAGGAAAACATGAGCTGCCTCTCTAAGCCCATTGAAAATATCCTTACATGCACTATGGAAACATACACCTTCATAAACATAGTGCACATGTTTCTCTGATGCCTAATCATGTCCTCAAAAATAAAATGACGGTGCTATATATGACTCTTAAATAATATAGATAGAAACAAGCTGTTCCATAAGCAATGCAAGTAATGAAGCCTGATTTCCTTAAGATTTATGTTCTTTGTCCTCAAATCTTCAAATTCAGTTCCCTCTGAGTTTACAGTAACAATGATTCACCCATTGTGGATAATATTAGAAGTAAGGGCTTAAAGAAAGCCATGTTCCTACAATATGGCATAGCAATGTTTGTTAAATTTCTGCAGGAAATTTCTACTTAATCATCCAACATACAGAACTGGGTAGTATTGTTTAAAACCAGAAGACTCCAAACTCCAGCTACAAACTTACAGATAAATGATGTCAAGTGTGCAAAGCAGTTACTCCAAGCCCAGGCAAAGGGCACCCCTTGGATCATGCTGGGAGTGACCTAGTGCTGTCAAGTGACAGCTATGAAAGAGCTCCTAGGGCTTCAGCATGTACCTGGGAGATCTACAGCTTTGCACAAGGAGGACGGCAGATACATAAAGGGAGAAAATGGGGGGAAATGAGTCCGTTTAGGAGTGTTGTGTCATTTGTCCATTTTGTGCTTAAGTAATTCCATGTTATGGCATTTCCATATCACATAATTCCTGCTGATTTACACACAGGTGCTGAGATCACAGCTGGGGTCAGTCTTATAACTGGCAATATGCCTGCCACCCTTAGATGCAGACCTGTCTAGTCATAGATGCAAATAAGAGATTTACTGTCTTTAAGATCATGTTAGAAGAACTCTGACGAGGGATGAGTCTCAAAGAGATCCGCTGTGAAGTTCCTAGCAAAAGAGAAAAGGGAGCTAAGCGCGGCAACCCTGGGGTTTGTAATGCTTAGTTTTCAGGAGCCCATCCTCTTCAGGGATGTTGTCCTTTTCTGAATGGGAAGAATTAGTTTGTGATCCCAAGCAGACTCTGTTGTGAGCAGGCAGTGTGCTTGGAGCTAGCCCCAGGGAAAAGTAGAGGATGTGGGTGTCTGCCCATCTCCAGAGCTTATTCAGAGATGCTGGATAGCATATGAGTCAGGCTGCAGAATCTGAAATCTTTCTCTTGTGGGAAAGATTCCTTTCTCTTTCTTTCAAAACTGAAGGAGAGATCCCTCCCCATAGTCATCCAACAATCCCTTTCTGTCAGCATCTTATCTTATAGCTCCCTAGCAGATACAGCACTGATCTACTGGGTGGAGGCCCTCAGTTCAAGTCTCTCCTTTTTCTTTTGGCATCACCCCAGCCAAATATAAAGAACTTCAACCACTAAATTAGAGACTGTTTCGGGTGACAAACTCTTTACTCTTCACTCTTCCCACTACAGCTGTATGCCTTTGCAGAAAATTGGTTAAGACTCGGCCCAGCAGAAGAGACAAGCAAGCACTTGGGTGCTCTGGAACACACTCTGGTGCTATGGCCCCGGGCTGAGAACTGGAAGAACTCAGTTCTGGAGCGTGGTCCTGGGACTGTGTCAGTGTGTTGTGGAAGGCCTATTCTCTGTAAGACAATTGCATCTGAGGGATGAGGAGAGGAGGCAGGTGTGAGTTTCTACCTCATTGGGCAGGGGTGAGAATTGAATGTCGGACCCTGAGAACTGGCAGAAAGTGAGGAAGAAGAGAAAGAGGGTGGGAGCACAGCTGTGGTCACCACACACTTCCAGCAGGCTGTGTCATCAACGCGAGTGCTGGTACACCTGGGAGGAGTGGGGAGACCAGGTCTGTTCTCAGTCACAGAAGTCTCTGCTGATGCCCAGGTGAACCCTGCGAGGCAGATGCACATGGAAATGCACATCTGGGGAGCTCAGCCAGGCTCAGACATGAGGTAGGTACCCACCTGCTCTTCCCTGGCAAGACAGGTACCCCGGAGGCTGTGCGAAAGTGCAACTTTAAGGAGCAAGCCTGGATTTAACACTCAGGACTTAGGGACTGGTAGAGTACAGACAGCAGGGTTAGATAGCAGTAGAGGAGACCTGTGAATACTTCTTATATTAGGGCTAATCCTAATCTTTAATAAAATAACTTCCATCTTGGCACAGCTCTTTCTTCTCTGGCCGTGGAAAGAGAGAGAACAACCTGCTTATCAAAACCACATTCAAACTTGATGTTGGCTTGATAATGGTATGTGTGTGGGTCAAACTTACCTGTCTGCTGCAACTGAAGTAGCAGAGGACCCGGAGAGGTGGGAAATGTTTTCTGTTGGGAAGCAGGAGGAGCAAATGAGACACTCTTTAGACACAAGTTAGAGACAAGTCTCCCCTGTAATTTCTTCTCTTTCTCCACTTACTCTTCCTTGTCTGGAGTTGCCATTCCTCTGGGAGAGAAGGAAAGGCCAACGGATGTCTGAGATCCTGTCTCACATCATGTCTCCTCACATTGCCCTCTCGGTAACGCTAATAATGAATCTGGCCTCAACACCCCGTTTATTTCCAGCTCACAATCCTGTCTCCATTAGTTTTCCCTTGATAACTTTTTGTGGATTTCCAGAGCACCTAGCAAATGGGCCACAAATCCTGATTATTGCTCTTTGCACTAACTCATTAATAACAGAAGTACTCAAAAGAAATGAGTGTATTAATCATATATTTTAAAAGCTGCCAATCTCCACCTCTGAGTTTCCTGGAGTGTTTTGTCCTTCATGTATCTGATTTCAGATTGCTATCTTTCCTTGATATAAACTACCTTTACTTAGTGCGTTACCGACTGTCAAGAATGGCACTGATACGAAACAAATAGGTAATAATCTGTAGCCTTGATTAATACCCTATGGTAATAAAAATAAATAATACACTTTGCAGTTTACAAATCCTGACTGCCAGATGGTTTCTTCTGCCATTGCTGATCCCTTTGTGATCTTTGGCTTTATGGGTGTCCCATGAAGTTTGTGCGTGCGTTATTACATCTTTGCTTTTTAACTGCTATTACTATAAGAATGAACTAATCAGAAGACTCTGAATGCTAGTCTAATAAAACTGGATGAAGATGGATCATGAGAATAACCTTGATGTAAAGGGGATGTATCATATGAGAAAACATGTTGGACTACTTGTGACTAATATTTTTGTTTAATTTATGGATTCCATCATCTTTTATAATCTTCAAATTAATAAAAATCAGAAGACTTCTTAGGCTCTACTAAAACAAAAATACTTTTTCCATTGGCAGACTTTATCTACATGAACTTTTCAAGCATTTTAAAAATCCAGAGTTCCTGACATTTTTGAGCTAGGTTATAATTCGCTGATCAGGACCCTATGGGAGAGCTGATTTTTTTCTTCTATTTCTTTTGCCCTAACATGTGGGGGTTGGAGTTATTTTTTTAGTTTGTTTTAAATTCTGGGCCTGAAACAATACAAATTCTCCCTGTAAAATGTAAAATTTTGTGTTCTTTTTCAAAAATATGATAAAAAATACTTTTTTTTGACAAGTGTTTTGATTAACTAACTGTAGTATCTTACAAATCCACGAGATGGGTTTCACAGGAATAGCTTACTCATTTCTGGTTAGAAGTAATTTTAAAAACATAGAGGGAAGAAAAATCATCTATTCAGGGAGAACTCCTACAATGACTAAAGGAGATGAAGAAAGGGGAGGGGATCTGAAGTCCATAACTGAAGGAAAAACTGTTATTTAACACCTAAACATATGTGTGTATATAAAAGCATACCTTATAAAATGCATAGGTTTTAGAACTATATAAAAATTTTTGACATTTTTTGCCTGAAGGAATGTGCAAAAGATGCAAGACCGTGTACCCCAACTGGCTCCTCTCTGTCTGGGAGGTGAGTTGTTTGGGATGTCTGTGAATAATGGGGTTGCTGCACAGAGCTGAGATGGGCTCCGGTGTTGCAACATCAGTGAGCTCTTCGGTAGATAATTACAGTCTGGTTGAAGCCCAAGGGACTGCTGGTCAGATCCATCTGTCTTCCATTCTTTCTCATGGTTTTCTCCAATAAGGATCTTTTTATTTTGCTTTCTGCTGCCTACCACATTTCCTGGAATGAGAGATCTCTTAGGATGCAATGCTCAGAAGTGAGTATGCTGATTGTGCACAGATAAACATACAGTGAACTACAAAGCTAACTGCACATTGCTAACTGCAACTTCCTCTGCTTGGCCAATACTCGATTTGTGTGAAAAGGCTTGTAGGCTTCCAAAGAAGCTAAAAAAAGAATTGGATTGTTTTCAAGTGATTCAAGTTTGTGGATAAGATGAAAATCCACCATGTTTTCACATGGGAATAAAAAATACAAGAGAATTACTGTTTCATGTCAGCCTTTATTCAGTGTTAGGAAGACATTCATCCTATGAAGAGACCACTTTACCATTACCCATTGTTGGTGTTTTTCTTTGTTTGTATGAAGGTGGACTTACTACAACAACCTGTGGAGATTGGACACTGCTGTTCTCCTGGTATTATCTTGTAATTTCCAAATTCCTATGATATAGCAAACTTAAGACAACTGTACAATAAGCTGGTCCTCAAACTCATAGCAAAATATTGAAGTGCAAAATAATGCTTCTTGGAAGAACAATTTTGTACAGCAGCTACTCTTGACTGTTGAACCAGTAACGAGTGGCTGAGTACCATAAAACTCCTTTGGAAAAGGCTTTCCTCACATTAAAAATTAATTTTGATTCAGCGTGTCTTTATCCCTTTATTATATTGCCACTGCGGCACATCAGTAAGGGAAGAATTTTGATTGTACAAATATTCATGGCTATTTCAGAGTCAAGTGCAAGAATGAAATTCCTTTCTTTTGGGCAGAAACTTCTTATGAATCTCAGTCAGCCAATAAATACAGCATCCTATGACTTAAGTGCCCAACGCTGTATCTAAGATGTGGTGTTCAATTCATTGATTATCCTTGGGTTGTCATTAGTTCTCATATCTGCATCGAAAATTGAATTATAATTTGTTTTGGGAAATTTTCAGTAATTCCTAGATATTTTGCTGCCTTTATTTACAGAAGTGTTATGTATTTTTGTGCTTGATGTAGTTACTTCCTTTTAGAAAAATCAATAGGTTTAATGTTAGCACATCAGTAACTATATCTGCTAAAAATGAAATGGTAGTTCAAAAAGAAAACAAAACCATTAACAAGGAATAATTTTGCTTTAGGAACAGAGGGAAAAATAACATGGAAAATATTAGCAGGCTGTTATGTAATTAACTATGTGGCATGTGTTCACTTAGCATGTGGGATACTGTGCCCATATGTGGTGACTGCAGACCAATAAGAAAAAAACGGAAAAATTCAGGGAAGGGAAATATTAATAGCATATGGAGGAAGGAGCAGCTCTTCTATGGGGAGGGAATACAGCACCTCCTTTTTGTGTGAGGTGCTCCAAGTTATCCAAAGGGAAAGGACACAGCTAAAAACCTTCATCTCTCCATAGCCCCGTCATGAACGTGTGCTTGAGACTGCCTGGAAACCACTGGGTTTTCTGAAGAACGGTGCCCCAGGAGGGCCCATTGGCAAAGACAGTCTCAGATTTTCTGTCTACTGAGGGCTTAGCTTCTGTACCACCATTAAGCCAAAGGGCGGATTTCACTGAGGGAAAAAAGAGAGTGTGGTCTCTGAAAGAAGTATACAAAATAGTGGTGAGGTGCATCAGTTTGTCCTTTTTTAGCAATAAAAAGCAGAAGACAATGAAATCAAGAGGAAAGCCATGAGCCCTGTTGTCAGGCAATAGGCAGACCTCAGCTGAGTTCAGTGACTGTTTGGCGCAGTCACTTACACCAGTTAAGAATATAACCCAAGAGACATAAAATAAGACAGTCCTCAGTGAATTATTATCCTCTGGAAGTTTTTCTGCATTTCAAAGTTGGATATGGTAGTTAAGCGCACACGGGTTTTGGTTATTCTCTGCCCTGAAGAGCTGAAATAGGATGGAAAATGATGACAGAGCAGGGCAGTTTGTCTCAGCCACAGTTGTTGGGGGTTTTTTTTGAGAAACAGAGGAGAGACTGACTCAGAACATGTAATACAGAGTAGATCATAGACTCCTGCTATGGCCCCCAGGAACTCCTGCTGCAGCCTTTTGTTGTTCTGGTCTGGTAGCAGTCTACACTTATACTGCATGGGTACAAATGACAAGATGACATGTAGGTACTGGAAGTTCAAACCTCAGAAGTTCTTTCCAATTTTTAGGGTGCTACTGGCTCCAGCAATATTTCCTACAGTTAATATCAGAAATAGTTCTACAAAAGGTTATTCTATCTTAAGAATACATTTTGTAGTAAAGAACAAAATGGATCAAAACCACATAGTATAGACAGAACATTACAAAACATTGTGAAAATAAAATTTAAAATTACTTTCAGGTCTCATGCTTCATGGATTCATTTGTGGCAGTGAATCGTATGTGTTACCGTCAGTGGCACCTTTCATTTGGGGTTCTGTGTGCCAGGGGGTGTACCTGTGTGGAGTAAAATGATTGCTCCTACTGCAGAGATCCTCCAGCCTCAGCACTGAGCTAAAAAGGAAGTAATTTCCATTTGCTATCCCAGGGCAGGTATAGTAATGAAAAAGGCTGAGGATGACAGGTGATTCTAAGCTTTCCTTTCAAATAAGGTTCATCAAGTCTTAGTTCAAAAGAATCGGGGAGGGGGGGGGGGGTTGTAAGAGCCGATGAAAAATATGCAAAAATGGGCTATGCTTCAATATTGCAATACTATGTGCCTTGCAAATGTATTCCATTCTTTGCATACATCTAAGAGGAGGTGCATGAGCTGTTCTTCACATACCTAGTGACACATTTACTAGAGGCTCGGACAGCCCATCCCAAAGTGACTAGCACTGATCACTGCCATGGAGAAGACCCAGGACAAGGTGAACCTCTGGGGTCACCTCACATGCATCAGGTGAAATTTAATAGGTTTTTTGTTGCTTAACTGTAATTTGTAAATCAGCTTCTGACCCCAGCTTAATTCCTCTAACATCATGTCCATTGTTTTATCTTAATTTGTATTTCTTCAGCAGCTCATTTAGGCAATGAAAGATTTGCCTGGTGACTAATTTAAAGAAGGTGTAGGAAAGCATTGGTTGGAGGGAGAGCAGCATGTGCCACTCTCCAGGCTCCAGCCTGACCGGGACTTGACCCTTTTGTGTTTTGCTATGTTTTTGGTTTTGATTTCAGAAAGTTTTGATGATGATGCTGTTCAGGAAACAGAGCAAAAGCCCATTGTTTTTGCAGATTATCTCCTCAGATGCACTCCTGAAGTATATTGCTTGGTCTGACTGCAGATCAACCACAAATGCTGAAGGAAATAATACTGTGGGAGCCTGGAAGTGCAAATGCCATTCAGAGTAGTCACAGATACTTTGATGTGGGCACTCACTTTATATTTCTTGCATTTCTTCACTCTAAACATAGTTTAGGCTTTAACTGTTTTCACCCAGTCTCTCAGGTCACATCTCTGTGCCATTGGATGACTGTGTATAAATGCTGTGCACCTGATGATTTGGTGCGTATTGTACCATAACATAGGCCACTAGTACCTACAACGAAAGCATGGATTTGGGAGTATTCAAATGTCGAGTGCATACGTGGGCCACTAGGGAGTTTGAAGTTCTGGGATTAATTTGTTTGGTTGTAGAGACAGGTAGTACCAAGTAATCCAAACCTCCAAACTCAGAAAATTAAGTACTTGACTTTGGATTTTGAGTCTGGCTCATGCGCAATTTGAGCCAATGTGAGAGGCTTGTTATGGCAGAGAAGCTAAGGATAAAGGAGGGGGAAATGCCTTTATTATTGTGCTTTTGTTGTGGAGGAATTGGAAATATTTGCCTTTCCTCACACGGAACCATTTTCTTCATCTCCCTACTGAGCTGGTTAAAAACATACTATAAACCTATTTGAGCAGCAAAAAGGTTGATATCTAAAAAGTTATTAATAGCATATGTGGACCAATTCTTGACATGTTCTTGCCACCACTACAGTATCTGTTAATATCTCCCATACCTTAGGTATTACTCTCTCGTTTTCTCTTTCTGAAGGAACAGTTTCTTTTCGTATTTCATGCATTATGAATATTTATCATCCACATACTTATTTCTTCCTTTTGGCAACCATACTTTCAAGTTGCACCAGCCAGATGGATTGGAATGGTCTTTAAAAATACTGTGCAGAATGTAAGAGAATTGAAAAATCCATAGCACAAAGATCATGCCAAAGACCCCCAGAGCCTTCCTTTTTTATTTCATTGATTCTGTCTTTCTTACCACCTATGTGAAAGCAAGAATAAAGCTTGTGTAGAAAATGGATGAGTACTGTTCCCACTCTGTGTCCAATCCTACCATAGCCAGATGTTTCTACCTGAGTAGTCAGCAGTGCAAAGCGTGATACAGGCACTTAAACTGTCTCCTCCTTGTCCACTTTCCCCCCCTAAATCTCCCTCATGCCTGTTGTCCTAACTGGACTAATGCCTGCTGCAGGGCTAGTTCCAATGTGCCCACCTGCAAACCCAGAAGCTCTGCATTTGGAAGCTTTTCTCTGCAGCTACAGAGGCAACAAAATGAAGGTTGTTTTGGGTAAATAGTAAGATTCAGAAAGCCTAAAACTGAAAGGAAGTGGAAGGACCATCAGAAGAGTGTAAGAATCACCCAGCAGAGTTGTTTTGGCTCAAGCCCAACTGTGTGGCAAACCTCCTTGGTTACTCTGAAAACCCCTAGGAAATATCTAGAGCAAAACGTGGAAGACCTAGGGTTGGTCTGTCAAAAACTTCCACAGCATTTTTGCGTAAAGCATGGCTGACAGATGGTTTGGTGGGAACATGGTGTGAAGTAGGATGTAAAGCGAGGCAACAGCCTGGGAGACAGTCCAATTAGCAAGGGGATGTACAGGTAGGAGAAGAGGACCATAGTCCATGGTGGAGGGAAGAAGTCACAAGTAGACTCAATATGTGCAAAACAATGTAGAATATGAAGGAAAAAAAATCATGAAGGGCGAGAGAGAAATAGGGGCACAGTGGATGCCCCAGAATAAGTAGTTTGGTGTAAATCAGGGCAAAATACAAAGTACTTCCTCTGCTTTGCTTTCAACCTGTTTTTTCATCAGGTGCCTTCACGGGCCAGTTTCAATGGGTAGCTCTTACCTTTTACTGCAATAACCAGAGAACAGCAGTTAATAAACACTATCCATTACTTCATTGGTTTCTGTCATAGCCTTTCACAGTCATCTCCCCTCAGAGATGAAGAATCCTAGTCTATCGAATCCCTCTCTGTCTGGAAGCCACTCCATATTTCTGACCGTCCTCATCTTTTTATTATTTGTTTTCTGGATCCTTTTTTGAATGGAGGGCCAAGGAAAGGAAAGGACAGATAGCCCAGAACAGCATTCTGTATTATGAATATTCATTGCCATATTGATTCCCTCTATTCCTTTCCTAATCCTTCTCAATTATTGAGAGGTCAGTTATACCCTCACCTCTCCCAGTAATGCTGAAGAAAATTTTTTGACCAAGTCAAACCCCCCTGCCGACCCCAGAAACCACAACCCATGAAAAACTATTTCTTTGATTCTGGAGAAAATATTGTATGTTCAAAACCATGCAACCATTTCCTACAAGAATGTTGACACACATCCATTTTCTTGAAAAGGAAAAAAGAAAGGAAAAAAGCTAGCAGAGTCTCCGGTTAATTAAATGGCATTATGTCAGCAGCACACGGGAAAGACGCATAGCAACAAGGAGAGGAGAATCTGATACAGAACTTACCACATTAGTTGTCTGCTTTGTCCATAGGAGACTTGGACAGAAATTAAAGCACCTCTATGGCAGCTAATAATGAAGATTTCATAGCAGAGGAAATAGGCCTAAACTACTTAGTGCCTCACATTTCAGGGACTGTTTGGATGTAGATTTTTGACTGAGGTGTAGTTTGGAACAGTTTCCAGCTCTGGATTTTTCTTGTGTTTCAAGGCATTTGGGTTCTATTTTTCTGTAGACTTGGTAGACATGCATAATACTACAAGGACTAGCAAAATATATATAAATATATACAGAGAGAGCTTGTATATAATGAAAATTTGATGGTGACCTTAAATTCATAGTAAATATCTCAAAGTAGATACTCTGTATTTTTTCCTGAGCTACAAAAATATTATAATAGTTTCCTCTCCCTCCAAGGAAGGACATGCAAAAAAGCAATCCCAGTAAGTGTGTTGTACTTCATAAAACTTTCCTGAAGTTGGTTGGTTGGGTTTTTTTCCTTTATAAAACCATGTACAACTTTTACAAAATCCATAATAATGCAGAGAAAGTACTCTGGTTAATATTATTTATGCTAAAATAGTGTTTGCCTGTGTATTCTGGCACCCAGTTTATGTTCTTCCTCTAGTTCTTTGAACATATGTAATTATTCTGATCAGCCATGTGTTATGCAAGTATCTTCTCCTGTGATATCTTTGAAAAACTGTGTTCTTGCTACTTACCGTGAAACTGCTACAAGTCTCTCTCCCAGGAGACACCACACAGTCCAGATTCATTTATTATCTTCTGGGATGCGGTGTCCAGACCATAATCTCTGACTGGGGCATTCCCAGATCTTCAGCCTTGAACATTGGGACCTAAAAAAAAGAGCCTCTTCTTATGGACTGAAGACTTTACCTGCTAGTTAAGAAGGAGCAGAGATAGAGAGTCAAATACGCATTCCCTTCATTATGGTGGGAGACAGGATGAATTGGGATGGGGGAAAGAGCAAGCCATGGAGTCTGTTGGTTTTTTCCTTTGTGGGAAGCTGCTAAACAATCAGAGTGGGTTTGAAGTGTGTCAAGATCACAGTTGGAAGTGAAGACATTCTTACTCTCCCAAACTCTATCTAGAATAAAAATCTGATACTGTGTTCCCAGTAGTAAAAATAGAAAGGAGGAGTAAGTACTGGACAGTTAGGGGCATGTGTATTTATCTGTGTGTGTGTGTGTGTGAGAAAGAGAATAAGGGAAGAAGGAAACTTGGTTCTCTTCCCTTCAGAAAGATGACCATGATTAGAAATGGCAATGTGGACAGAAGGGAGAGCGTGCCCATATTACCCCTCATTCCTTCATTATCCTCCCACCCAATAACCAAATATCCTCCTTTCTTTTCACTAGCTCCAATGCTTCCAAATGCCATCCTCACACCTCCAAATTCTCCGCCATCCAATCCCCAATCCATCTTAAAATCCCCTCCTAGATCTCCCATTCCTCCTTATATAGAAAACTTCTCTATGCAGCCTTGCACCTAGACACCACCTTGGCAGACATTGTAGTCCTCTCGTCTGTTCCCGTGCCTGCTTTTTCTCTTGTTCTTGGGGTGGCTTCTATAAGTTGAACACCAGTTGCACATATCAAAACAAAACTCAAAAAAAGAGATGACAACAGGGACATATGCAGAATAAAATATATGTGCTGTAGCTCAGTGTTGTGAAGAATGGCTTCCTCCTCTTGGGGCTCAACTTTGCATTCAACATCTGCTAGGTTACTTAGCTCTTTAGTGGACACTGCATCATTGCTTCACCAAAAAGGATATCTTAGCATAAAACCAGGGCTGTCTTACAGTGATACTTGCCCCATATTTCTACCTCCTTTCTGGCAGTCTGCAGCCTAGGCACTTTTTGAACTAGAGGTTATGTCTGTATCTTCCTGTTTAATAGCCCCTTGTGAACTTCCATTAATTTGTTTAATTGTACTTTAAAGCCCTTTGATATTTTAACTTCTACAACATGCTGCGGGAGAGAGTTCCACAGTTTTTCCTGAGCTCAAAAGCCACTTCAGTAAGATGTGCAAACTTGGCCTCCGTCATGACACTAGAACCAGGACTGCAATGAATGTATGAGGGGAAGCCAAGTTCAGATTTGGCAATTTGTGGGCCAAGCTGTAGACTATGAAATCAAACTCACAGGATACAGCGCTAATAAGTGTCAGGATATCTGTTAAAGGAGAGACACAGGTCACATTCTTTTATTAAAAAATTAGCCTGTGGCTTAACAATATTTATCATACTGTTTCCCAGCTACATTCAGCTGACTCCAAAAGCTAGTTGTTGAAGGAAAACAAATATTTCTCTTCCCCAAAAAGTGAGATTGGGAAAAGGAAAAGTCAGCTCAAGGCACGGCTCAAAAAGCTTCTCTCTGGTGGGTTAACACAGTCATGCAGACACATACATTGCTTCTTAAATAATGGTATAAAAGTGGCTTTTGTCAGTCACCTGGAGAATGTCGCTGCCTCATCAAGCACTGGTGAAGCTAATAAAAAGGCAGTAGTGGGTTATGCTGGAATTCCTCAAAAATCCCTGCAAATATTTTCTTTATTGCATTTTGGATGAATTCCTTTTAAAGTTCCCTGCTTGACCGCCCAGAGCATTTCTGTCCTCTAGCCCCTCAAATAATGGTTCAGATAGGAAACTCAGTCCTTGAAAGTCCTTTTCTTTTTTTCTGAGGGAAAATGCGAAGACAAACAACCGCCTAGGATAAGCTTCTTCTTATCTTCATCTTGTAAAACTCCTCCAGGAAAGCTAATTAGAATATGTAAGACAGGGCAAAGAAGCACCAGAAAAGGAAAGGAAAAAGAGGCCTTGAAACCCACAGGCAGTCAGCGGAAAGTCCTGGCCTTTATAGTTCCCGTCAACAGCAGGAGAAGCCTGGAAAAGGTTGCACAGCGAAAACTGCGGCTCTGTGATTCATTACTTTGAGGGGAGTTTTAACATAGCGCAGGAGGCTGAGCGGCCCCAACATCTCTGTGCCTGGGACAGAGCCACTTGGTCTCGTGGCAGTTGGGCAGTGCTCCAGTATCATGGTCTTTCCCAGGTGACAGACCTGGGCTTTAGGCACCTGGACTTTTCCGAAAAAAACCCACTGGCAGGGTTGCAGCCTCCCTCCTGCACCTACCCCCTGGCATGGCTCCCAGAGCTAGGGTCCATGCAGCAGCAGCTGGGAATCATGGCATTCAGTGACAGCAGAAGGTTACTAATAAAACAAAAAGGTGTTTTATTATTAGTGCTGTCAGTAATACAGCGATAACAGCAATGCATGTTTATGGACCTTCCTCCAGGACATTTTTGTGTGGCGTGAGCAGCTTTCTGTTGAGTTTCTTGACTGGCAATTAGGTGAGGTGCAATTGCACTGTGGCGTTATTTCCATCTGCATCTTTGAAACCTTGGGTGGATATGATATGTTTATACCAGGAGATAAAGGGTAGTGATTTTTGAAAATCCTCTTGCTGCGAGGGTAACCCTGGAAGAAGTCACCCTGAATCTCACTCGGGTGCCTGAGAGCTCCCATTACTGGGGAGCTTGCCAGACCTTGCCAGGGAGGGCAGAGGGTAGGCTTCAATGGACAGATCCCCAGGGAAGATCAATCAGCATCTTTCCCTCATCTCACAAGATTTGCACCCTAAATTTGAAGCATGTTTATTTTAAAACAAGGTATTGAAAAAACTTTTTCCCTTTTATTTGCCTGCCAGGATCCTACTCCCAGGTTTTGCCTTTCTCCTATGAGCACTGCTGGTGTGCCAGACAGCTGAGGTAAAAGGTATGAGCTTGGGCAAGCCATTAATATTGTGGTGCTTCTGTTTTGCCTCTTGTGTATAAAGGCCATTGCAATCCTTACCTAATTTACAGTGCATTAAGGGATTTATTATTTGCCAAAGACTTTGAAATCCTTGGCGACTTAGTGCTATCCCATATCACTGCAGAGTGTGGTAAAGAAAGTGATGTGGTGATCTTGGTCACTGTCTGCTGAATCATTAACAAACCTTCCTCTCTCTATTTTGTGGGGTTTTTTTCTTTTTTTCCTTTTTAATTTATTCAAGCCAGCTCAAGTTCCTGCAGTGCTTTGTAGCCCTCTTTTACTTTTCACCTTTAAAATTTTCCATTTTAGGTCATCTTTTGTAGTCTCTCCTTTAGCCCATACTCAGTCTGAATGCGCCGAGTCTCCTCCAATTCCATAAACTCTTTGCCTTGCCCATTAATTACCGCTGTGGACCTTGTCAGATTGCTTTGAGAAACACCCAGCCCCAGCGATGGCACGCCATAGCCCCTTGCCTAGCCCAGCAGTAACATCCGCAAAGAATTCCCCTCTGCTAGTGAGCCATGGTGACCTCCCCTTCCTGAAGCCACACTGGCTATTTTCAGTTAATCTGTGCTTTTCCAAATGTTCTCCCTTTTGACTCTTAAAAGAGTTTCAAAGGCTTTTGCTCACAACTCATGTCAGACTGACTAGTGTGTAGTTTCCTCCTATGTCTCTATAGGTTCACTTTTAAAGTTATGGCATTATGTATTAGTCATCTTTTTTTCCTCAGAGACCACACCTGAACTCAGTAAACTTAGGAAAACATCTACCAAAGTCTTTCCAGTTCCTACTGCTATTCTGTTCAGTATCCTCTGATGTCCTCGGCACCGGAGGCCCAAAACCTGGTCTTGTCCAAGGTCCCCAGGCGCGTCTCACTTTGTTTTACCCCTGGCATTCAAAGATTATGTGCAGAGGTTCCAGAGGAGTTATTCTGGCTTTGCACAACTGTTAGTGACATCAAAGTCAGGCCAGATAACACCTGAAAAAAAGTTTCTGATACTAGGAACAACAGCAGCCTCCGGAGAGATGCTACAGTTTACTCTAGGCCTTGTGTATCTTCAACTATATCATAAGGCGATAGTTAAATATCTGTTTCTTAGCAGGACTCCAATGTTACTTTTTCTGTCCAAGTAATTAATTTCCCGTCTTCCCTTGTCATTATTTACATCCTTGACAACTTGAATTCTGACCTTTGGTGACATGAAAAAGAGGAAAAAAAGAGGCAAAATCATTGTCCCCTGAGATCATTGTCAGGTTCTTTGATTTCTCTACCTCTGCACTTCTCTATAGCCTGTTCCCATGTTCACTACGAATTTTCTGAGTTTATTACATGTGGTTTTTAAGTAATCATCATTCCTATAATAAGTTTTGCCTTATGCTACTGAGGTGTTCTCCCACCCTTCATTCAAATGTACTTGCTGCGTAGGATTTCCATATCAACATTGTTGCCTATCTCAGTATTTACATTTCTGGTTTTGCATATAAATATTTATATTCTACAAAAGATATTTTCCCCCAATGTTTTCAAATCTGAATTTATTTAATAGATGAACCTATGAAACAATAAGGAGGTATAAATACAGTTGTAAAATTTGTAGTCATGGGTGAGGTTTGGAAGAATGCATTTTAAATTTTGGATCAACAGGAGAAACAAAGAGAAGCAGAATGTACTACTGTAAAGACCGCTAATGAAAAATTACTTTGAAGGTGTGTTTTTTTACTGAAGAGTTAGCAAGAAGGCATCCAGGATGTTTGAGGAATCTGATTGTCCATCTATAGTGTAATAACTTCTTTTCATTGCTTAACATGGATAAAAAAAATCTTGACATAATTCCTTACAGCTCTTCAGAACTTGAAAAAAAGGCCAATATTTTCCAGACCAAGTACTAACACAGTCTTAGGCCTTCATGGGATCATTTGAGAATCAGTGGATGTTTACAAGCCTTACCTGTAACCTGTCCCAACACCATTTTTAGCAGAAAATATTTTGAAGTTATTTCTGCTCTGTCACTCTGTTTATCTTTATTAAGCCAGCAATGATCGCATGGTCTTTGTGGACATTCTCTATTTTTGGATACATTTCTGTACTTCTAGGTGGTTGGGGAAGGCAGGATGTTTGTCTTTTTTTCTTCTGTTTTTGGTAAAAGTCAGTTTGAGTTCAAGGGCAGACTGAACATGTTCTTGGAAGAGAAACCCAGTGAAGATTATTAAATACACAGATACCACACCTCAATCCAGAATTCCCAAACTGAAAATAGTTGGAGAATGGGAGATTACTAATGGGAAGTTTCATATATATATATATATATATATATATATGCCTGTCTTGTTCTTTCTCTTCTTTGAGCATCCATTTAACTACCACGGTTGGAGAAAGCATAGTGTGTTCAACGGACCTTTGCTCTGATATGTTATGTGTTACTGTCTTTCTTCTAATGCAAAATTTTTTTGATAACGCAAAATGGATTTGGTTTTACCTGGTAATTGCTCCCCTACTAGGAGAGCAATTCAGGTGCCTGGCACCACTGTAGATGTGCCCAGAGGTATTCAGGACATTTGGACAGGACTGGCAAATGTAGTGAAAATCCTCCTTTAAAAGACAGAGCCCGAGCAGATGATCTACAAGAGACTTGTGTCCTTCTGAGGAGGCAGTAAGGGGCCAGGTGGGACACCCTAGGGTGCCTACACTGATGTGATATGTCTGTTTAGGCACTCAAATCTTGCCTAAAGGCTAGGTGTGCAGGCACTCGGTGTAGTCAAGAAAAATGTGTACTCTAAAAGGTGGGATTTAGCCAGTGTGTCTTAGACACGCATCTTCCCAGTTCATATGTCTGCCTCTCAGTGTTAGGGGAAACAGAAGGCTCCCGGATAACTAGCTAGCTATCCAAAGTTTTGGGACATGAATCCCACACACCATTGCTTTTGTCTTCTATCAGTGTTGAATCTGCTAAGAAAAGAGAAAGAAACAAGGATTTGACTCTCAGGCCAGGCTCATATGTTGCCTCCCTGACATAGCTGTCGCAGCTGGTCACTCTAATCCCACTCCAGCTGGCCAGATGTGTGACCACTCCTTCCCGTTAAAATGGGTATGTGTGAAATCCCACCAGGTAGCATAAGTCAGTGAAAAATGCTTGTTTTGGCAGCATCTATAACCAATATACTCACCAAGTCTTTCCCAAAAACATTGAATTTGAACTCTGCTCCAGGTTCCTGCTTGCTGTGCTATGTGTTCCTATTTATTAAGCTGACTTCCATGTTGTCAGTGTCTTCTTCAAAATCTCCTATGTATATGCATTCAGAAGAGAATTTTCCTCCTTCTTTTCAGAAGCTGAATGGAGACAAATAATGGAACAGAGACCTTAAAGCACTTTTAATGCACTGCGCACTACCCGCAGCCACCTCTTCAATAAAAGTGAGATCTGCTTCTGGATTGTATCCTTATGTGGAGTTCCAGTTTCCAAATCCTCCTTTCAGAGACTCCCTGAACCTGGGATGGTCTCATTTTCTTTTGCTAACTGTTCCAAATTCACCATCTGGCACTTCTCAGTGCTGGAGAGTGAAGATAGTTGTCAGCAGCAATGCAAATCATTGTTGTTTTGTTAAACTAACCTATAGTACATCCCCCCCCTTTTTTTTTCTCTTGCTTCCAGAGGGTATAAATAATAATGTTTAAAAATGAATAAACACACACGCAAAGACATATTATATCTCAAACACATTCCAAAGTCCTTGCTCAGGTTTTTCATTCACTTCCAATGCCAATAAAACTGCAACTGAGGTGAATATGATTTTGGTAGACTAAAAATTGAGTAAAATTTGCAGAAGAAATTTGGGAGAAATTTGCAACAGCAGCATTGGCAATTCAACTCAGAATGCTTATTACAAGGAAAGCTGAGCTGCCATTTGTGGCTTGGAAAAAATGTCTATTTTGAGGACTTGGCTTTTTTCCCCCCCTCACTATATTCTTTCTCGGTAGCAGTATAATTATTAACACTTATGGATGAAATTCTGAAAATCTTCCCATGTCTGCTCCCTTTCACAGCAACAATAAGAAATCCACCTCTAGTGGAGTAGTAAGTTCCCTAGCATAAGTCGTACAGGAAGCCTGATGGTATCTTCGCTTTTAGTCATTTTGATCAGTGAGTGGGCCGTTTTATTAATTACTTGGTTTAGTTAAACAGTAGTCTTTTTGAATACTGTGTTTGTAAACTCCCTTCCTCAGCAAGGTTGTTCAGGAATATCTGTCCAGGACAGGCTCAGTCACAAAGCGCCCAGTAGAGGTTGTATTTAGCACCTGTGGGTTCCTGCTGCCAGTGACACTGTGAATTAGTGTGATGAGACACTGTGGAGCAGTGGAGCTGCCACCCTTTGTCCCCTGGGACTGTCACTGTGCAAAGTTTTGATCTCCTCCTACCTAACAGGCAAATGAGATCGTTTTCTCAGATACACATCATTGTTAATTATTAGCAGAGATATTTTTAAAAAATGAAATAACAAAATGTAATCTTGAAGAAGGGAGCACCGTTAACTGCCACAGAAGCTTAAAGATCTGTCTGGAGATCTTTGAAATTTCCCGTTAGTGGGATTTCCACGCTGATACAATCTAACACTTTTTGGGGACTGTGTATTTCTGTTCTGCTAAGATATCCAAATTATCAATCTCTTGATTATAATATTCATGATACCCAAACAGACCAGAAAGAGTACTAAAATAATTTAACCATTTCCACTTTCATATTTCCAAAGTTGCTGACACATTATCCTGATGCAGTATATCCTCTCATTCTCTCTTTTCCTTTAGAAACACTCCATTCTGCCATCACATACTGCTCTGTGCGTGTTTTTCCCTTTCTACCGTTTTCAGACCTATGTGTTTCATCCTGACCTAGGGTCTACCACTACAAATTCAAAGTACTGCCATTTTTTTGCCATTACACAGCTCTAGTTCGCACTGATACAAATCACAGCAGCATCTGACCCTTTGTGTGGGGTGTATTCCTCATGGTAGACGGCGTATGGGCTGGTCTAATTCAGCAGAGTTCGCAAAGAGGAACTGCCCTTTGCTTTATCTGTCCTAGTGCTGGTACTGAAGAGGACCTGGGTGACTTTTCTGTTATGATCTCTGTGTACCCTGTGCATGACCGGTAACTGTAGCTCAGGCCTGCCAGATCGTCAGGTTCCTGCACCCAAATCGCCTTCTGATGACATTCCTGCTAACGAAGGGTCGATGTGGCAGACTGCCCTCCTCTTGTACCTCTGCCCCATCCTCCCCCCACCCCCCAAAAGGGAAACCTTGAGAAAGAATAGAATAAAAAACATGGGAGACACAGAGAGGCAGAGAGTGCCTGAGGTTCAACAGCACCAAACTAATCTGTCAGCAAAATCTCATTACAGTAATATACAGTAAATCTTTCATTGTACTACCAAGGCAAGCCCATCCTTGCCCCACATTGTTTTGCTACCAGAACTTTTTTCCCTGATCCTACCACCTCTTTCCTAGTGCTAGATGGTCGAAGCTTCTCACTGTGCACTTGGGGAGGGGTAGGGAGCAAGAGGGGGGCCCAGTAATCCCATGCCTAACTGATTGGTTTGTGGTTCTAGCCAGGAAAGAAGAGTGAAGCAAGGGTTAATTACTGTGGCAGTTCTTAGAGCTGGGTATGGCGCTCATCATTGCTTTCAACTTCTGTTCCTGTAGCTCTTAGCGCTGAGTAACACCCAAAGTTTTGTGTCACTGCAGCTACAGACTTAGCAGCTGCCCTTGCAGCTTCAGACCACAAGGTATGGACTGACTGACAACTAGTGAAGGAAAGGATTCAGCTGCTTTTCAGTGGCATAATATCTTTGGCACCAAATACATTTTCTATTTCACATCGTCACGCATCTTGTCCAAAATGAGTGCCAGGGTCTGAAAGCAAAGGTCTGCACCAGAAGATCTTGTCCAAAATGAGTGCCAGGGTCTGAAAGCAAAGGTCTGCACCAGAAGATCTTGAAGCTAACAGGAAAACTTTCCCTGCCTGTAAGGAGCCCTGGTCATTGCTCTTTGGGACAATAATGGGGAAAACACCGCAAGGCAAACCTCCCAGAAGCCAGCAGGGTCTTCTGAGAGGGAGCTACCTGCTTTACTGAGACCAAAAGTGCAAGTGTAAATCTGACTAGCTAAGGGGTTTCTCCCTTTGCCTGCAAATCACACTGACTCTCTGATACCTGCTAGTGGATTTTTTCACTTAGCAAAACCTATGGGTATCAGAGGGCAAGCCATAATAGATCTGATATATTTTTCTCATTTAATGTTCAAAAAAATTAATGAGATTTTAAACACTAGTGAACCCAAAATAAGAGTGAGCTGAACAATTTTTGAAAAAGTTTATTTGGCTTATTGTGCTCATGATCCAAATGACCTTTGAGGAGGAAGGCAAGAAATGGATAAAAATAGCCGTTGAGTCTTGTGTTCAGTCTGAGCAACTACCTCCTAATCTCCTAAAGAGAAGACACATGTTCTGGTCCAGTCATTGAATACAAGAATTTATTAAACTTTTATTTCTTGGGTTCTGCATTCATGAAATACATGAATGCACTATTCAGTTGAAGGTTTATGAATTGGGTTTATGAAAGAGGTAATGGTTTTTGAATCTTGCATTACCTAATGGTTAAAGCTAATCCAGAATGTTGCTGAATATGTCTGAAGCCACAAATAAAGTTGTTTTTATGTCTGGCCCTTTTGGGAAGGTAGACTGACTTGTTTTTTTAGACTAAACTATATAGAAAAACCTGGTTTCACATGTAAGCTTTGGATGGACATTTCTCTTTTTTCTTTTACTGCTGTTGTCTTAGGTTACATAAAAAACCCAAAAACAAACAACAAAACAACTCTGGATCCTGCAATACAAAAAAAAAAAAAAAAGAGCCTAAAGGATGTTCAGCGTATCAGATTGTGATTTATTGTTCCCTGTCATTTATAATTTTAGTATTCTTACTGGCTCATCTATGAAGATATTACGTTAATGTCTTTTAAGAAGATTGCCACATAAGCTGTAAGTGTATGCACATAAATATTACTTGACTTTTAATGCAAGGGTATGGAAAAACTAAGATGCTGCTCAGATAAGACGTCAGTGCTGTACCTGGAAGAAACTTGTGCAGAACAAACTTGGCCCAGTTTCCAGTTTTATTGAAACCAGATGCTTTTTCAGCATTTAGCTCCCAAATCTGCAGTGCTTTGTCCAAGCCGTGACCCCCAGGAGCTGCTGTCACCCAAGGCACACTATGGGAGGGTGTCCCAGTGGCTGCTACCACAGCCGTGCAGAAATGATGGGCTTGGTGCAAAGGTCTCGCTTTTGGTGTAATTTGTAACAGCATTTAACTCCATGGGAGATTTCTCCAGAGGAGGCTGGGGCTGTAGTCTCTCTGGATATTGGAGGATGTGCCTGGACAGACATTTGGAGGCAGATTAGCACTAAGCCTTTTGCAGTCCACTTAAGACACCTTGCAGGACCCAGGGCTGGAGCTACACAGGGCTCAGGAGGAGTCCCTGTGGGGCCAGAGCTTCCCCCCCACCACTGCAAAGGGTATCCCAGGGCAAGGGAAGGCAACAGCCTGACTTGGCTTCTCCCAGCTGCCATATGGTGCCTCGATGACCGTGTCCAGCTGCCACAAATTAAGGCTGTCCCTCGGCCTCAGACTGCTGGAGGCTACAGTGGAACTGGGCAGGGAATCAAAGGAGTGCGCCTGACTGATGCCCTGACTGCACTCTGCCACGGACGCCCTGCTGAAGCCTCTGTATTAGCTCAGGATGTGCACATTTGGATGCAACAGAGGTGTCCACTGCCCAGCAGTACTTTTGAGGCTCAATGTTGGTTAACTTTTTTCCCCCCTCCTAATCTGTTCCAATTTTATATCCTCACCTGTCTCTGGAAATAGATACTGTCACTTACCACAAGAAGTTGTTCTTGATGTCTCTTGGTTTGCCAATGGAAACTTTAACAAGACAGTTTTCTTTCATGGGATTTCCCTCTCAGGGTTTGGCCCTTCTGGTTTTTGTTGGTTTTGCTTTTTCTCCCCTTGTGAGTAATGGGACAACTACTCATAGGCAGCTTTCACATGAGAAGGAGCTGCTGTGTAATGGCCTCATTTTGGAGATACAAGGAATGAGATAACTGGTATGTAAGTTACACTGGTTGTCATGTCTGTAAGCACAGCTTGAATGGATCCTACACCTGCACTAATACAAATATACTGAGGCAAAGGGGTAAAATTCCTTGTCAGAGCCGTGGAATAATCATAGGAAAAATAGCGTTTAGGGAAAAGAAGACTTGTATAAAGGAAAAGTGTGATGGTGTATGCCCTGAAAGCAACCTGGAACACAGGATCAGAGCATAGGGCTGCAATGTCGCTATAGTCCCAATTTCTGGAAGGGAACATTTTTGAAACCAACTCTGAAACTTTCTGGATCCTTGCCCCACTGCGTCTTAAAAGTTACTTACCCTCTGTATAGTAGTATAGAGATCTGGCACGTACCCCCCATTGCTGTCTTCAAACCTGATACAGTTGCCCCAGTGGTATAGATCAAGTATCTAGGGGTTTGTATACTGCATTTCAGTAAAGGGAAGCATTTAAGGGGAAAGTAATACAATGCATAACTTGAGACACCAAGGCCACCAGGATGGAAGTTTAGATGTATTTATTTACATTCAAGATACTGTCTGCAAGACAGAAGAGAAAATAGTCCACAAAACTCGGGGAAAGACTGAATATTTCAGTCACAAAGTTGGACACATTATGTTTTTCTACATTCATGCATTCTTGGACCTCTAAAACACCTCAAGTCTTCCCCCACAAAAAAATACATCTTTTAGCCTTTCCCTATCAAGTGCTCTAAGGTGACTTTCACCCCTACTGGTTGAAATTTCCGTTTCCAAAGGTGCTTCTTTATCTTCTTATTTGTTCTGCTTCCTCTGGCTGAGTTGCTCTGAGGGAGGAAAAAAAAAATAATCCTTTTTATGGGTTACATTACTTATGCAGCAGGCATGAAACTGCAAACACCTGGTAGAGTTTCCCTTGTGTGAGCTGCAGCCTACCTCAGAGTACTCTGCAAACATCTGAAACTCATTCTGTGGATCTCAAAGGCCCTCTCCATCACTGATTGAATATTTTTATGAGATTCATTATGGAACAGCTGTGATTGATACTGGTGATCACACAATGGAGGCTATTAATATTTGAGATGCGGTCACTGTCATCCAGAAGAGTAATTATTAAATTAAGGTAAATACAACATGTACCCCTATTCCACACATATTACGCCTGCTCTTGGCAGGGAACATCTGGATGAGGTGATGCTCACTGTAGGCATGGGGATAGCTGGAATATTGGCTCACAAGGATGTTAATTTTGGCTAGTGAACTGAGAAGTAAAATATCTGAAAGAATTGCTAAATTAATGTCAGCTTTAAAATAACTAAATAAGCAATGAATGGACAACAGAGTGTTCTGTGACTGTGCTTCTGCCTTTCTGTGCATTTCCTGAAATATTTTCTGTTTGGTACCAGGGAAACCCCAAATTTTTCCCATGCCAAGTAGTCTGTAGTATCTGTGGTATCATCTCATACTTGGAAACTCCCTGCCACTATGACTGTGGAAAACAATGAGATTATTTGGATGCAACATGAGTGTCTCTTTCACAGATTAAAGTCCTGTACAAATTCAGACCTGATATAAGTATCTGCAGAGTTGTGTGTGTATGTGTATGTAGCATTGTGTGTAGGGGTATGCATGTATACTTCAGAACCTCTTTTAATTGAATAAGACTGTCACACAAGAGCAACATTTAAGGAGCCTATCTTCATATGGGGGCAATCAGCAAGCAAGTTACTTCATAACTTAAAAATGTTTATCTCTGGGACCCGGAGCACAGCCACTAGCAGTTGAATGGTGCTAGACATAACAACAGTTTCATATGAGGGGCACTCTTCGGCAGTAGCACCCTTTGAAGGAGGCCATCAAAACATATATTGAAAAGAAGAGAAAACAAGAACTTAATATTTTCTTGCTGACTTGTGCTTTCACTAGTTCTTGATATTGAGTCTCAGTTCTTAGTAAGTACTATGGTTTGCATAGGGTTTACGTACTGACCAAGAAAACCTTAGCCTAGTCACATGCTGTTTAAACTACTTCATTGATCACAAACTGGCTGTATATTAGGGTTCTAAAATTCACCACTGTAATTAACTTTATTGCTACTGCCTGTTTCATGCTTCACAGTATTGCCCATTTAAAAAAAAACTTGTCCAGATTGTTTCATTTCAATGGAATTATGTTGTTTTATACCTGGTGGATCATATGACTCTCAGTATGACAGAGGACCGAAATGTCTTTTTAATTTTGACTGCTTTGATCCTTTGTTGATAGTTTTCCTCCAATCTTTTTTCTGTCTAATGAAGTGGATATTGTTAAAAGACTGAGACGCAATCCCAGAAATTATTAAAAAGGGAAAGCAGCTACCTTTATTCAGTTTTTTATAGGCAGGCTTTACTCTTTTTCTTGTTTCCTACATTTTTTTGTTCTTTAAAGTCAATGGCAATAAGATCTGTAGTTATAAAAACACCCAGTGTTTCTCCACTTTGTATCTTAGTAAGAAATAATAAATCAAATAGAATCTTTCTAGGTTTATTGTTTCTACAAGTAGCCAAATTCTCCTTTCAGTTATACCTGTGTGACTGTATTAAATTCAGGGCTGCTCACTGGTAGAGACAAGAATTTAGCTCATATTTTTAGCTTCATATGAATGAAGTATTTTACCAGGTTCTCCTTTTCTTCCTGTGTGAGTCAGTTACACAATACATTCAGAGACTGGCTCCAGCTGGGACTTTACACAGTAATCCACAGTACTCATATGCCAATCTCAAGTTTATACTAGAAAGAATCCTTAAAGAGTTATAAGTTCAGCAAAACAGAAATTCAGGATTCGGTGTCAAAGAATTAATCTTTTTCCAGATGCAACAGAATCTGGTCATTGTAGATGATCTAAGTTTATGCAGCTGAAAACTGCATTTCTTCAAAGAGCAATCTACGCTTACATTTTACATTTGGCTAAATTAAGGATCCAGTACTTCACATCTTTCTGCATGTCACACTAATAGAGGTGACTACAAATCAACATACGGGTTTTTTCAAATGTAGAGAAAGCCCAATTATGGCAAGGCTGAAGGGTTATTTGATATTTACACAAAGTACACATATCCTAAGGTATGGAAAATTATCATTATTTTCGAATGGGTATTAACTGGCAGACTATTGAACAATGCCTGTGAGAATCTTTCTTGCACAGCGCAACATTCAACTTTGCATTTTGCATTGCTTGCAAGCATGAGTGTTAGAAGACAAACTCAGAGAGAAAAAGCCTCGGTGTGCTACTTCTGTTTCTTTTTTAAAGACAATCAAAATTTCCTTCTGTGCATTCTACAGTGCTTTTAATTTGCAAAATCCTTCTGTATAGGTGATTGCAACCATCAGCATTTGAATTTTGGTGGTAAGATCCCAGGCACCTTGGCAAGTGTACCCATGCAAAGTTGTACATACTGTGATCTTAATATCCAAAATATTTCTTCTTATCTTCATTATCTCCAAGGCTTTTCTAATATCCTAGAATAATGTAGTCCTAAATGGAAGATGTATAGGGTATTTTCTGTGGCACTTTTCTGCTGGGACCTAGGAGGAGATGAACAGCTGCTGAAAGAAGCCCAGGGGTATGTTGTCTCTTACCACATGTGTATAGGCAGCTATGGCCAACTAGCCAAGCACAGCTTCACCTTACAAAGAGTCATCCACCCCAGTGTTAGTTAGGAAGTACTTGTGTTAGCATCTTCTGTGTTTTGAGGTATAAACTGAAGGACCTTGCTTTTCAAGGTGCTCAGCCTTGAAAAAAAGAGTTGTTCTTGTACCCTGAAGTCCTAATGAAGGCAATGGGAGTTGGGTGGCCAAAACCAGAGGTCCACCTCTGGAAGTCTCTGGTTTTGTTGGGTATTGTCTTTTGAGTCCTGTTATTATCACTGTGATTCTTAGTTGCAGTTGACTTTGGGTTGTGAATTGTGAGTGAGTTAGAAATACAAGCTGTGTGGATAGAAGGGACATGAGAGAGGTAGTCCAAAGGCTGTCCCTGAAGAACACATCCTGATAGTTAGCAAGCAGGCCTGCAGTCCCTGGGTCCTTACAGCTACTCAGGTCCCATGCTGCCTTTCCAGCGCTGCTGTGTCTTAGGACACCTCCACATCACCAGATAAGGAATGTGATATTGCCTCTGCATTTTCCAACCATACTTCACCAGAAATCCTAGCCATGCTTCCACAACCTCCAGATTTGAGTGTGCATATTTTTCTAACCTAATTACATTTCAGAGACGATTTCTTAAACCGCCTGAGATTAGATCGTATCCACAGCAAATGGACAGGGAGAACTTGCGTTTTATCATAGCAACCAGATGCTTGAAAAGAGTTCTCTTTCAGTCATCATTTCAAAAATCCTACATGATCTCATACATTTGTGTCCCTTCAACTTAGCTGCATGCTCTTTTAACATGTTTCATTCATTTTTTTCTTACAGTATATGATTCAAAGGGAAAAGCAGCACAGAGGAGCTGCAGATAACCTCGTGAGGCCTGATGGTATGCACTGCAGTATGCCTCAGAGGGTCATGTTGAGTTTGAAGTGAGATTCGCGCTCCTCACAGTAGAGATGAAATTCAGTTACAGCAAAACCTCTTCATTCCAATGGACCTAAGATAAGGACGCCCAGAGTTAAGCATGCAAATCAGCTTTATCCGAAGCTTGAACTTAAGAGAAGATGACTCAGGGAGAAGGGAAGGAGAGTGCATACCAGCACGTATGAAAATTTTGATCATATCAGTCCGGATTTTTACTCTGGCTTTCTGTGTTTTTCTAATTCTAAGGCAGAGAGCTGTGCTGCTTCTGTATGTATACTTACTGTCTTCTACAGCACAGGAATGTGCTGGGTGCTGTAGGTAAACACCCCCAACACAGTCGTACATCCCCATACCACTGCTGAAAGCCTGAAACCTAATAATAAGACCAGTTCCAATGACTTCACTCCATATTTAGAAGGATGAATATTAGTGGTATTTGGTCTTGGTAACAATTAGCTGGCTTTTTTAAAAATAAGGAGGAGGTGAGGCTATATAAATAGAGCATTTTTCTTGTGTTTAGTTGTACACTGGTGTTCAGCCAAGGACCATCTTAGATATAATCCCTCTCAAGCTCTTCCTACTTGGTCTGCATTCTAAAAACCATGACATAGTGTAGAAGAAGACAGAAAACGTATGTAAATGGGTATATGCACAAATATGTGGTATTATGTGCAATGCACTATGTTTAATACTGGAATTTAAGAGGTCTGTTTGCCTGCTTGTTATTCTAGTCTTCTGCTAGTATCACTCCTCTGTGATGCCTTACAATTCAGAGAGGCATCCATTATTTATTTTTATTCCCCCATGTGACATGGTACCCTGGGCCTTATTTAATACGTATCATCAGGCCCTCCAGTGAGTACAGAATTGTTAATTTCGTTGTAGGCTCACTTGTCAGCTGTTCTGAGAGCAAGAGTTGGGTGAACATTTCACAAATGTTGAGACTGATATTTGAAATATGAGATGCAGTGGTACTGTTATTTCCATTTTACAGATGAGGAAAGGAGGACTGCAATAAAAAAAAACAATCAAAGTCATCCACTAATTTGGGACAGTGAGCTTCAAGAAGACTTCACAACTCTATACAAGTTTGAATATTTAATGCCTGGCTCTGGTTTGTTTTGTTTTCTTCTGTGGAAGGCCAGACTTCCACTAACAGGACCCCAGCGCAGACTTTGTCACATCCTACTTAGGTGCTCACCATGACTACTTTGAGCTGGTAACACTTCTGGCGTCCTTGTCTGGACTTGGAGAGAGGCAGGATCTTCCAAGGAGGGATTCATCAGGTCTGTGTAAGGTGTCCACCTAAGGAAGAACTGAAGGATGTACTACAAGTATGTATTTTTCTCCATGGACTATGAAGGGAGTAAGGACCAGTAGCTCAAAGATGAGGCCCCGGGTTAGCTGAGGTGAACTCCTCTCAGGGGTCTAATGTTAGCAATGACAAAATGAAGACTCCAGTTCTTTCTGGATAGCTTTTTGGATATCACATTAGGTACAGGTAGCAGTGTTGTATTATATACAGAGTTTGCTATAATGAATATGTATCATTTTATCATGTATTTACTACATACATACACACACAGATTTTGCAGCCATCCACACATTTTTTATGTATGGACATTGAAACATAAAGGCATTTCTGAGAAAATGAAGGGCAATTAATGCAGAGCAGAACTATGCTGCTCCTAAATTGAACTTCAGATGTTCTTCAAAAGGATTTTATAAGGAGCAGGTAGAGTTTCATGTTAACCATTTGGGAAAACACTGCAAAGATCTTTATTACTGGCTATTGCAGGAACTTACTGGATATAAACCCAGGAATGTCTGCACAGCAATAGGATGGCTACATTTATGTATTACTTTGTACAAATATTTTTAGTGCCTTTGCACTCATTACTAGCGGTGTTGCCTTTTATGTCAGACATGAAATTTAATTCTGCTCCTTCTTCCTTGATTTACAGCAACAAAAGTTTTACTCAAATAATTACCTACATGGATTGTAGACAACTAGTTGAGCAACTTACCAGAAGATTATCTGATTTCTTGATTGACACATACTGCTGGTAATTCTCTCCATGTCCAGAGGTCTAAGAAGATGCCTTTTTTTACAGCAACACAAGCAGAGGAAGTGCTAATCAGTAATGATGTTCTGTTATGTCATTTACTTTCTGCAGTAGGTTGGATTGCATTCCTTGACCTTGTGAAATTTAAATCTCCTCAACTTTCAGGCAATAGAATTGCAGTTATTGCTGCTTCACCCATGGCATTGGGGCTTAGTTTCTTCTCCCCCCTACCCCCCTTCTTTTTTTCTAACTTCTTTTTTTTCATTGTCTGCTGAGTTGGCTGAACATACTTTGGTTGACTGAATTCATTTAACTAATCGATAAATCTGTTGTTCTGATTGCAATTTAAACATTCTTAAGGAAGAAGGGAACAAACTGGACAATGGAGGGGTGTTTCTTGTTATACTGCAAATGAGGTGGCATGTCTGAAGCGACATATCTTAGCGAAGAACTTAAGAGGGAGAAAGTGAGCAATTGCTTCCCCCTCTTGCTCTTCTCTGCTCTCCCAGTTAGTCTGTGAACTGGGAGTGGAAATGATAGTACTGGCATGCCTCAAAAACAATCTTGGTGACTGTAACTTAACAGCAGATAAGTAAAATATAAAGAGAAAAAACCATGTATTTGTATCCTCAGCAATTACCTTCCACCATGCCAATCCAAGTGCTACCTTCACATCTATTATTCTTCAGTTTCTGACTCCTTTTCATTCCCAGATTATCTCCTTCAGGCTTAGACATAAGATTTATTCCAGCTCTGCCCTTTGTTAAGCCTTTTAAAGAAAATTAAGGAGATCCCATATGACTTCCGGGAAGGTATTTCATACCATCTTTTCAGAGGGATTACTAGTGTTGTGTTTACAATCTGGCTTGTTTGATTCAGGATAACTTGAGGGAATATGGTGAAGCCTCTGCAGTGAATCTTGACCTGTCAAATTGTAAAACCACAATTTTTTTTTTAGAGCTAGTATACTAGTATATAGATTCATTTAGTGTTTTCTGGGACAACTGAGAAGACGCAGACAATGTTTCTGAGGTTGCCTGCAGAGTAAGCTAAGTACTGGGGGGTGTTTACTGAGATCTAAGAATTAACTGGGGTTTTATGACCAGATGAATTGTAGGTACATACTTCCCAAACTCTTGGTTTTACTTTAAATATCCTTAATCAGGAATCCAGAAACTCTTGCCATTCATAGCTATGACCGATTTAGGGTTTTTTCCCCAAAATTGCTCATTGCTTTGCTTTCTTACCATTCTGAGGCCATGAGTTCCATGATCAAATGAGCTTCCTCACTGAGCTTCAAATGAGAAAAGGTGTTTCTATGTT
The DNA here is from genome assembly GCF_929443795.1 of Astur gentilis. Taxonomy (NCBI): domain Eukaryota; kingdom Metazoa; phylum Chordata; class Aves; order Accipitriformes; family Accipitridae; genus Astur; species Astur gentilis. The sequence continues at coordinate 5,030,338 of NC_064893.1, read as the reverse complement.
GGTTTTCCTTCTGACACTTTTCCGAATCATTGCATGTTCCCTCTTTCACTGAATATTCTAAAAAGGCTGAATATAAATTCCCAGACTATCTACTATCACGGTTTTTATTTAATCTGGTTTTTAATCATAGAGCCTCTTGCTAATCTCTTATTGAGGTAAAGGAATGATGTGTTAAAAATACCTTTTAAAAGCATTTTTCTGAAAGCATTATAACACTCCATTGGATTAAAGCACACTCAGGAAAATACTGAGTGCTTTGAACACCAAAATGACTCTTTCTACCTGAAGTGTGTAACATCTCTAGTTCATTCTTATTTGTGGTAAAAAGAATTACCTCTTAGCAAAGAGCTTTATTAATTTGCATTGTCCAAACAGAGAAGACAAAGACCACATTCTTAAATTATTTATCAATCCATGAGGAATTTTAAATTATTAATTAATCTAATAATAACTATCTGCTACATTGATTAAGCAAAGCAAAAGCAAAGTGCTTCCCTTGGATCCAAACAGGAGCAGAACTACTGAATGTGCTTAATGCTGCTCCCTCCCATGGTGCCTACCCATTGCTTTCAGTGGGACAAACCGTATGAGCAAAACCTATAGCACTGAGCACTCTTACAACTGATTTAGTATCAATTATAGCTAACAATGGGAAAACTACTCTTGCAAGGAGGGGAAGGTGTCAGAACTGAGGTCTAGGATAGGAGAAGACAATTCTGCTCTCAGGTTTCCAAAACTTTCTACAAAGTTTATATACGTTGTATGTGTGGCCAGTGGATCCTTTCCAAAATCCATGGAATTAAAAAAAAAAAAAAGAAAACACTTTTCATGATTCCAGTGGGTTATGGAGCCAGCTCTGTGTTATCGGAGCACTACTAGTATGTAAAACGTCATCCATGGGAAACAGAAATTGCTCATTTAGAAATCATTTTCCTTTACAGAATTCTCAGGCTGTAGACTTAAATGCAAATTTCATTAACATAGATGATAAAATAATACAATAAGATACCTTTTTTCTCCAGAATTCTCAGAGTAATAAAAAGAACAGTGGGCAAAAGTGCTTTAAATATATTAACATTTTTTTTAACTCTGCAAGCCTTTGTTCTCAAGAAAGAAAACTGCTCTTTCACTTCCCTGAAGCCATTGGTAATATGATGCAAAAACATCAGAGAAAATCTAATCCAAGATAGGTGCAGTCCCCAAGGGAACATGCTCTTCTTTGTTTTATATTTCCATTGGAAATCTGGGAGATTTTGCATGCAAACATCTTATTTCATGGGGCTGCTTCTCAAATTGAGAGATTAAATCTAGCACAGTATAAAGGGCTTTTCAATAAAGTGGGTTGCACAGTCTTCTGTTTACAGAAAATTGATGCATCATCTGATATATCTGAAATTGCTAACTTCTGTTTCAGTAAAGCTGAAGGAATTTCAACCAGCCCATTATCTAATCAAGAAAAATATTCCCTTAGCATCTTGTCTTAAGGTAGCTGACTGGCAAGCAGTGTTTGGACTACTATATATCACGATTCATTACAGCTGCAAAATGGACTGATTTTCTTGGGAAAGTCATATTTGCAGAACTATCCATCATCCACAAAGTGTTCGCAAATGCCTCAAAAGCTGCAAAACAGCTATTAAATCCTAACTTCATTTTGTTTTTTCTCCCCCCTCATTTCATACACAATCAAAATTTAAATATTTAAGATAAGCGATCATTCTTGTTGAGTGATTGTTGATGGAACTCACTGCAGTAGCGACACTCAGTATGAGCCACAGCCAATTTCTCAGTCCTCGGAGCTTTACGAGCCCCCTGTGCCCCCGACACTTCCCATTATTAACATACCTTCCACCAAGGCAGAAGCCAGCTGAGTTTCCTCAATCCTCAGCACACCAGCGTGACCAAACACATCACTTGCTTTAAGCCAAATTTTGCAGGGAGCAGGTGGGAAATGTGCCGGCTGGTGAGACCCTGCGAGTGTCGGCCCAGCAGTGCAGGGCCAGCACTTCTCTCCTGCTCCTTAGCGATGCCCCATCGGACATGCAGAGCTCAGGTCCCGCTGGACGGTTGTCCCGGCAGCTGGAGCAGGAGGCTACCAATAGCTTTACTTGGCAAGTGAGGCAGGGCGTGAGCAACCAGAGAGGCCAGTGCCGTGTAATGTGTAGATCTGCTTCACCAGGTCTGCACACCTTGGGCAATCCTTTGTTGTCCCCCAGCTGCTCTCGGGCAAGTAATGCTATTTGAAACAAGAGCTACAGAAACTTTTCAACGCAGAATAAGGAAATGAAAGCTGATGTGAGCATGGCTGAGAAGCAGGGCAGGTAGCAATGAGTACAGGACCAGGGTCATGGCCCAACATCTTTACAGCTATCGGGACAGCAAACGCTGACAGATGCATTTCATCTCCTACCAAGTAAGAAAGATATGAAAGCCTTAGTTAACAATGCTAAACTTTTCTGCAGGGCTTTCCATGAGTAGATCTCAAAGGGCTTCACTAACGAGTTAAGAAAAAAAGTACCTACCTCCTGGGTTCCCTTCCACCCCTCCCAGTGCTGCTTCTTCCTTCCTCACCATTCTTCTTCTCTGTGGTTTCACGGAGAAGAGCAGGCCTCATACGCTTGCAAGGCAGGGCTGCTGACACTCCCCCATGCCTGGAAAGGGCTCCAACATCCACTGAGGCAGGTGGAACAGAGGATATTTTTCTGGATTTAGCTTTAAGAAATGAAAAGCTGATCCCCGTTCCCAGGAGGTGCAGTGAGAAATGTATCTGAAGCAGAATCTGCTTCCACATACCTTCTACTACCATTTTCATCTCAAGGTTGCTTATATAAGAAAAAGTACATTCCGTGGCAAAGGAGCCAATTAATACAAGAATTTTGAATTTAGATTTTAGATATTTGTTTTAATGACCAAACCAAACAGAATTCCAAATTCCTGTGATTTTGAACAATTGTTATTTTTTGTCTTACAGCAATACTTCTAGGTACCAAACTTGCACTCAGGCCTTCACATACTAGGCATGGTGCAAATATACAGAAGGAGATAAGCTCTTCCCTGACGAGTTTCTGAGCTAAATAGATATATCGAAGTAAAGGGAGCATAAGATTATACATCATGTGCAAGACAGGGCCAGGTCACCTAGCTGACAGTCCGTGTGCTGGCTCACACCGCTTCATCTCTTGGGAGGACGTTTCCTTTCAACTAACAAGCTGTTACTTCGCTAACTGTACCATATGAAAACTATTTAATCCAACAGAAACAAGCTAGTCAAGTATCCATAATAAAAGCAATTAAAGCTAACGACAGCGATGAGAGCGGCTTGTCCCGGATGGGCAGGGTCGCGGCGGGAGTGCCCCATGTCCTGCCCTTTCTGCACAAGTCCCTCGGAGAAGCAGATGTGCAAGTGGTGGCGAGACTCGCTGCGCTGGAAACCCCCGGTCCAGAACAAAGCTCTTCTGTCAGCCTTGCACCAGCATGCACAGACAGACTGACTGTACCAGCAGCGTGGGGAGGTACTGAAGTGCTGGCCGGGATGGCAGGACTGCGGCATCCGGGATATCCGATCTCTGCTCCGTGATTCAGAGGCACTGGAAAACCACTGGAATTCCTGGCCCTACCTCTTCTCTCTCTCCCCTCACCTTTCCCGCTCGGATAGGTTTTTTCATGGCTGCTGAAGAGGGTAGGGAAAAATCTGAACATGCAGGTGGTGTGAGGGGTTTCAGGTGTCAATTCAGGTAAATGCCAAAACAACTGGGAAACCAGCTTCAAACCCGGATCCCATTTGAAGAGTGCTCTGGAAGTCATCCCTGACAACTACTCCTCTGAGGGTGATGGTGATGGACTGCAGGCTGTCCTCTCCTCCTGCCATCAGCAGTTGCAGCCCCTTTCCCATTCCACTGAAGCCTACTGATGCTTCATTCACTGAAGGAGAAGGGCAAAGACAGACATGTTTTTTTCCAGTGCAATACCACCAGCATATTTTTGAAAAGTTTCACCTGTGAAAGGATTTTGGGGTAAATAAATGGATACAGGAAGCATTCTGGTAGATTATCTATTTGTATTCAGTGGGGGGAGGAGGGGTTAGGACCTGATTACTGCCCAGGATCCTTGTCCCAGTCAGCTCCATGGGTAGCATCATCCAGGCTCTGAATCACCAGTGCCAAGGGCTACCTAGCGAGGCCAGACCTCACACCAGGTTATACAGTCACTCAGGCACAGTTTTATTCAATTGGAAATCTTTGCTAAGGCAGAACTGAAGCAGAGGCTTAATCCACTGTCATTCGGCATCACAGCAAACCCCGGTAGGGTGAGAAGAGAAAATCCCAGATGTGTCCCTCGCCAGCAGGTCCCTGTTTCGGTGACTGTTAACTTACTGCATTTATTTATTTTTTCCTTTGTTCCTGAAAGTGTCAGTGATGTAAGGAAGAGTTGTGGCCACCTCCACCTCACACGCTGTGGGCTTTAATCCTTGAAGGAGATGGAAGTGATCCATGAAGAGGTGCCTCAGAGGCTGTTGCTGCTGCAAGGGGGAGGCTCCCTTGTCGACTGGGAGGTAGCCCTGGGAGAGCTCATGGGCTGGAAATGGAGGATAAGATAGGAATGGGAGCCTGCAGCTGGGGAACAGAGGGTAGAGATTACTTTTTTATTATTTTATTTTAAACATATGTATTAATCATGGCTCAAAGCGGGGATGGCATTGGGAAACTGCAGCTGGAATGGCTAAGGCAGGAGAAGGAGGTGATTTTTATTTCAGACATAAATTATGTATTAATTGTGGCTTGAAGGAGGGGTCAGTGTGGGAATCTGTAGCATGGGGAGGACAAAAAGGAAAGATGATTTCAATTGCAAGTATATTTATTAAAGAGTAACTCAAAACAGGGACTGGGTGGGGATCTGCAGCTGGAAATGATAGGGCAAAGGGAAATATTGCTTTGGTGGAGGGGTATTATTTTAAACACATGAATAAGTCCTTAGCTCAAAGCAGGCACGAGGGTGGGAATCTGCAGTTTGAGGACATCAAGTAACACTTGTGGGAGAGAGGATCTTTATGCCTTTTCAGGTCCATTCAGAGCTGGTGAAGGTTTCAGGTGCATAAAGAGCTGGTGAAGGTTGCTGAGCTGACTTCCACAGAGCTGAAACCCCATCTATTCCCAGAGCTGGGTAATTCAGGATTCCCCAGCAGCCCTCCACTGCCCTGCTGGCTCTTGAGAGCCTGCTCTGCCTGACAGACGCGGACGTTGCCTATGGGACTGCCGCAGCAGAGCTCATAACCAGTGAGCGAGGCAGCTGGCTCTAAATGCAGTTTGCAGCTCCAATCAGCGTGGCCAGTTTTGCTCGAAGATGGCTGCAGCCATCATCAAACCACAGTTCAGAGCAGTCTTCCTGCTGGGCAGCAGCAGTGTGGGCTGTTGTCTCCCTTCTGCCCTTCCCCTGGCCCGCGGCCAGTGCGTCATACCCCACCACCTTGGTAGGTCACCGTCCCTTGTGCAGGTGATACGTGATTTCTGGGCTGCGGACTTACTCCGCAGGCGCTGCTGATGCGCAGGCAGTCACATGGGGCCAGCTGGGAGCAGGGCTGTGTGCTGCTTGCGCGCGCTCTTGTCTGGGCAACGGGAAGAGTCATTCACCAGGAATTAGCCTAAAGGAGCTGGCTGGTATGTTCTGGAAAGCCGTTTGGTTGGAGAAGGCAGATCTTTGACTCAAACATTGCATGGCAGCGGTTAGACAGAGAATGCTGATCCCATGGAAACGTCACCAAAGTGCTAGCGCCAATTCGTATTCACGTATCCTAGAGACAACAGGCCTTTCCTGTCTGAAGCTCTGGTCTGAAGTCTTGTGTCTGGCCAGTATGTTTTGTATTACAGCCCCGAGCAGGAACGTTACAGCTTTCATAGGCTGATGTATACGAGAGCCACTAAACACCATGGGTTTTTTTCAGTGCATCACTGCAAAACCACCTGTGCTGAGTAACTTTTCACTAACAAACTGTGAAGACTGTTAGAGTACTCAGTGAGCTTCATACCATAATTATTATTTTTGTAGATAGTTAGCTTTATTGATTGCTTCTTTGCTTCAAAGAGTAAAAAATACAGAAATTCTTGATTCCGGGCTTTGCTTCACATGCTTTTCATGAGGCATACCAGTGCCTGTTTCTCTCCCAGCTCTACAAAACATGCCACTGTAGTTGTGCTGCTGCTTTCTGTTGAAATTCCCCCAAGTGGAAACCCACTTTATGCATACTGTGTAAATGTGTGCATATTTGTGTATATATGGGTATTACATAATTAAGCTTTTGATCCATAAAAGTGCATGGCTTCCCAATGTCTAGTGCACTCAGGAAAAGTTATTCCTGAAGGACATTCAAAGTGCCTGAACCATCACGATATAAAACTTCATGGTACGCTCCAGAGGTTTTTGGTTACCTTGTCCGGCTGGCGCACGGCATGATGCTAAATGGTAAAGGAGGCAGGAGTCCTCACCATTTTGAGGATGATCAGTGCTGTGCTCATCAGTTGTACCTAACTCTACATTACACATAATTGACCAATGCTGACTAATGAGCTGCAAATGAGAAATTGCTCAGGTTTAGTGTGAGCCTGGTTTTGCTTTTGACCAGTTGTTATTCTTGAGGTATGCATGTTTTGAGGTAAATGTTAAATTTACCTTAGTTCATGGCACTTGCGGACACTCTAAAGAGACCTTAAAAGGTCTGTTCTCCTCTGAGTGAGATAGCCGATCTTTGCTGCTTTTCTTGGGCTAAGCAGAGTTGATATCCATCTTGCTCCCTGTCCTCTAGATCTCAGATCTGTTCACGTCCCAGTGCTTGGGCTTGTCTTTGCCTGAGTTAGTCTGTGAGCTTAAAGTAGGATGAACTAGCCACAGTTTTTGGGCAAGGTACTGTGCCAAACTCACAGCCCAGACCTTGATCCAGTGTCTCTCACCCTCAAAAGCTCATCCTGCCTTTCTCCGTCTCACCAAGCAGGGGGGCTCAGACAACCTCATAAACTCAGGATGTGGCAAAGGCCTCGCTGTATCTCACAGTATCTTGAGTCCCTATTTCAAGCCTCAAAACGTTCCCAAAATTCCATGAACTCCTAACAGTTCAAGCCAAAATTTCTGAAGTTATTCTATGCCTTGCGAATTAGTCAGAATTTCCAAAAATTATAACCAAACTGGCTTTCTCTTATCCTGTTCTTTCCTCATTCTTCTGAAAAAAATGGAGTAGGTTTTTTTCTTATTTTAGGTTTCAACTACAAGCTTGGTTTCTTGCCTCTTTGCAAACTGAAACGGGAGAAAAATCACGTTTTTAGTTCAGTTGGGAATGTGTCAGCTGTGAAAACTCAAGAAAATTAAGTGAGTATTTCTTGAATTTGAGACGTTAGTAATATCTACTTTCTACTGCAGATTCTCTGATATTACTGTTTTTACTCATTCCACCATTAGGCAAATCTGCTACCTTTATGTTATTCACTTTTTGTTTCAAGGACCAATCCCATTCAGATGATCGGCCACAAAATAATTTTAAATTCCCACCTTCTCCAAAATCACATGACTGTTCTCTGATATTCACACATGGAAGTCAGCAGGCAAACAATGTAAGAGAAGATAAATGAAAAAAACATTCAGACTGTAACCTAATTTTTCATGGTTGCAAACATAAACTGTCACAGTTGATTGTGTAAGTTTCTAAAAGGTTGAGGAGTCCATGGATGATTTTAAAAAGCTTTAGAGCTTTTTCGATTAAAAACAGTCAAGAAACACTTCCCAATATTATTGCTTAATAAAAAAGCAAAGTCGAGCATTTCTGACTGAGATGTATTCATGGTTTTGAGTATTGTTTGGAGATGTCCCAGGGGTGGCTCCTTTTTCATTCATGTCTGCTGTGTAGCTCTGAGTCAGGATGCTTCTGCTTCAGAAGTTTTATAACTGATGATATTTAAGAGAGAAATTTAAAGGGGATGCATTTTCACTTGTGAGTCCATGGTATTGGGTGTTTAGAAGACAGTTCAAACAGCTGGAGTTGGCTCAAATCAGCGAATGTCCATATGGGACAGATAAGTAACTCGACTGCTGCTGAAATAGATACCAACCACTGTGGGTGGGTTGGAAATAATGTTCTTATCCTCTGCAAATTTCTGAGATTTTTAAAAAAAGTCTCAAATCAAACTGAGGTGAAGAATCTCAAACATTGTATTTGATCACTTGAAATGTTCAAATCAGCAAAATTTTACACCAAAAAGGGCAGTTTTCTTTAAAACTGTCAAAATACAGTATTTTGATATCTTCAAAACTTTTTTCCAAATTTTGTCAAAATGAGAAATGTTAAGAACTGATCTTTTTCCATAAAACATTGATTTTTGTGTTAATGAATGTGCATTTGCTAACAAAGCTTCCTAAATTCTTACTAGCCAGTATTTTCTTAAGTTCGCATTTTGAGGATGCTCAGGATGCTGATGTAGAGAGACAGCTCTTCCAGATCTAAGGTTTTTTCTTGGCACTCTCATAGACTTTCTCAGTAAAAGCAAGGGTTTACAGTGAATACTACATCCTTCTCTTGAATTTTATGTATACCTTCAGTTCTTTTCCCATTTTCAAATAGAACGCCAAGCTAAGACTTTTTTCTCTTTTGTAAGACAGCAAGCATTGTGCAAGTATACAACTTTAACTGTGCTAACCCCTACATTTCAAGAAACAATGAACCTTTAACTTCCAGAAGCTAAATCAGGGCACAACATAGCTCATATTGGTGCAATTTACACCTTCTCCAACCTTCCCTTGGTTCTCTTTATCATCCTTTTTCAGTTCAGTCAAGTTGTGTGTCAAATCTCCCCATTACCTGGGTTCCCAGGCTTTGAAGTCTTACTGCCCTCCAGTTCTCGGTTCTGCAGTACTCATGCTCAAACCTTTGCTGATCATACTGTCTGTATGATACTTCCCCAGTGCTTCAGACTGCCTATTGATAGTTTCTCTTTCAGATCCTCTTCTCAGCCTCTGCTGTATTTCTCTAAAGCATGAATCCATTCATGTCTTAGTTGCTCCAACTCAAAGATTTGAGAGATGTAAGGAACTAGAACCTAATCTTTTTAAACTAGGGTAGTCGTGTAAAACATAATACTCAAAGCATAAGGAAAGCAAATCATGGCAAAAATTACATTCCCCCCTACCTCCCCCTGAACAGAAGCATTATAGTTTTGCAGCATTGTCTAGCTAAGGAGTATATAAGAGAACTAGACTTCCAAATAATAGTAAGACTCAGACCAGCAAATGACATTAGACATGGGAAGTAATGGGGAAGATGAAGCATATACTTCTGAAGTGTTAGCAATGCAAACATTTCTTTAATGGTGATGCTAACAGGCAAATAACCCTGGAGAGAGTGCACTGTGAGCGTAATGCAAGGCTCATGTAGGACTAATGCACTAAAATATTAGCTTCCTATCCCCAGAATTGCACAAGGCAAGTACTGTGCTTATCACCCCTGTATCTCATAGAAGTCTGCCAGATTGCCAGCACAAACAGCAACACAGGAAAAGCTAGGTGTACAGAAGAAACTCTTGGTGTACATCCAAACAAAAGAAGAAATCCAGGGTGAAGAAGCATGTATGTTAATAATCTTGCCAGAGATCCTTTCTTCAAGGCTAATAGTTCAGTAACCTCCTTTGATGTATGACTTGAATATATCACAGCATCTGTATGCCTCCAGCACCTCCCCTAATGCACGACTGCAGCCAGAATTAATTAGTAAGCAGGAGCGGGAAGGAGCAAATGACCCTATATGATGCAGATCAGTTTGTTCTTACTGGTAATGCAGCGCTACCAATAATTTAAGCAGAATTTTAATAAAGCACACATAGTGGCTAGCTCCCAGTAGCCAAGAGTCTGTGGTGGACTTGACGCCCTATAGCCTTTAATTATTCATCTCTAGGAACAACAAAAAACAGAGATGCCTAAGGTACTGGACAAATCCCTTGACCTGCTCAGGCAAGAGATGAATGTCCATTGGAATCATTCTTCTATTTACCAGTCAGTTTCATTACTCCAAATCTAATTAATTTTGTTTGCACTGAGGGATAACACTATCCAGCAAGTGATCACATCAGCAATGCAGGGAATTCAGCTGGGTTTAATCTGAGTGGTTTCAAGGGAGAAGTTTGATTCCTTTTGCACTGCTAGAATTAGTGAAAGCTGAAGTGTAACAACCTTTGCCCATCCTCAGCTGCAACCTCTGTAACCATGAGCTGGGATCTGAAATCAAGCCAAGTTCTTGGTGCCTGTTACGTTTTCTGCCTGTGAATGGGACGTAACTGGCAGTTTGGTTGACTATGTGAGAGAGAAAAAAAGTCCTCTTCATGGCTTTATAATTTTCCTACTCTGGGGATCACAGAAAGATACCCAACATAGAGAGACTATAGTTGGAAGGGAAAGGCAATCTTTCTGTGCGCACAGTCTTGCCATTAAGATTCTTTTGCAACAGCCTCAGTGGTCTTTTATGGGGACATCAAGTATTCTCTTCACCATACTTCCTTTTCCATTATAAACTTTTGTTCTTTTCCCCATGGTACCCTCTTGTCCCTGTTGAGAAAAAGTATGAAACTTCTCTTTCTTCACTTCCTTTCTTAAGGCTTAGGTTTGTGCTGATCTTGGCTAAACACAGCCTGCTGGCCATAGAAAGACCAGTGATGACTCTTCCCCTTTTTTCTCCTTTTCTGCACATGTTCCCCTTGATTGTAACCTTAATTAAAACCAATGAATGGTTTACGTCTATGAAGCATGTAGCTAGCATAACCCATACCTATTTGTCACAGTATATTGCTATCTACTGTTTCCCTGTATTTGTCTGAGGAGAAGGATTTCCTATTCTGACATTATGATAAATACCAAGAAGCCTCAGTCCAACTGCAGCCTTTGAAAAGTATTATAAATAACAACAACAACAACAACAATTATTCCTAACAATTATACAAAGAATCACTTTTGTGCCTAAGAAAAAATTCCAAATCTTATAGTTTGCCTATTTAATCCTTATTTGATCAGCAAGATTGCTGTGGACCACATTTATATTTATAAAAGTGGAATCACTACCGTATAGAGATGAACAGGAGAACAATTAAATAGCCTTAAACTCAGTTTTCCCAGTCTAAAGCAGACTAAGGAAAAACCATTTGGGGTCAAAACTATCATTGAAGCAATAAAACTAATTCCCCAGGCTAAACTCAGTGACTTAATTCAGTGGGGTTATACTGGGGTGAGTTTGGCCCATTATTTTTTAATTGTTTCCAAATGTGTCTCTGCCTAGTGAACTATCCTGATAAAAATAAAGGACTCTCATGAACTCCTCAGGCAGCAGCAGTATCCAAGGTACTGCTAAAATGGGTCTACTGGTGAAACCTCATCTCTCTGTCTCTATAAACAGAACAACGTATAGGCAAAAGGCTGACCCAGAGGGAATATCTGAAGACAAGACACTGGCCAGAGAGTGGTGGTGTAATCACATGGCCGATCTCACGATTGCCATGGAGCAGCCACAATGCACAGCCAGGTTAGCCCTCACCAGCTGGACTTTCTCTCCTGTCTTGCTTGGCCCAACACCCTTCAGAGCTGCAGTCATAACCTGGTCTTTTGTAGGATTAGAGGTTTAAAAGGCATACTCACCTTTACTGTCTCTGGAGCTCAAATCACCATTATCAAACTTCACTTCCTTCCTCCATTTAATTTTTTGTTATTGTTAAATTCTGTGGTGTGGTAGCTACTATCATGATGACATAGGAAAACCAATTATTTAAGCAAAGCTGGCTACAGCTGAAAACTTTTCTTTAATTCTAATGAACTATTCAATGATCAGTCTCCATATTGTGCCTGTCCCACTGCTAGCCAGCTGGATGCAAAGTGGAAAAAGGCTTATAAGGGAATCCCGGTAACACCTCCAGTGCAAGGCCCCACATGGATTAATTCCCTCAAAATTTGTTTGTGGGATAGGGTGAAAGAGGCTTGGAGCTGTAAGCAGCAAGACTTAGGAAAGCGTCAAGCCCAGGCAGAACCTGCACAAAATTGCACCCAAGATCTCTGGGTTGTGATTTGGTTCCTCCTAAGTTGGAGATCTCTTGACCAGGCCTGAGCCAAGGCGTGGCTGACCTTTCCACTTAGTATTTTGTTGTATTTTGCCATGGAATCCTCTCTAGGCCTGTCTGACCACAAAGCAGGCTCCCTTCTTTGTTTCCTGCGAATCATGGGGGAAAAACAAGATGTTGTTTTGATTTGGGATTGCACCAAAAAGGATGCAGTAGGGTACCACCGTCCTCATCAATCCCAAACAGAGTTTGACAACCTCAGATGGCCCTTATTTGAATTTCTGTTGGGCAAAGTAAGATAAAATGCCTTGCTGCATGCATGCCATACACATTAGACACATGGAGCAAGAAGCAGGAATGGTTGTTTTGTTCCAACTAAGTGTAATTCCTGGTCCCACAGGTCTCTGGAATGCTCTTCTGATAGTGCAAGCTCTCTTGTGGTTTGAAATCCTGTAGGCCCAAGCAAGAATGGATATTTTGCTCCCTGTTTGCAAAGTTTCATACTGGTAAAAAGGAGATATGTAGATATGATAACAATTTTAGACTTTTAAGAACACTAAAGGGCTTTAAGATATGGGGCTTTTTAATGACATTCTTTACAGTATTTTATAAAAGAATAATGTATTTCTAAAGCAAACAGTCCAAAAGCCTGGTTTTTTTTGCATCACAAACTCCAATGACACAGAAACACTTCCTTGATGTCAGTTTTGTTCCTTAAATTCTTGACAGCATCTGCAAGACAAAGTTGCCTGAATCTCAACTCAAATAAAAATGAGAAAGTGCCTGTGGGTCCAGGGAAGCTGCACCGAACATCACCGAAGGGGTTTAAGAGACAAGTCTATGATACACATATTACTACTGCCACTGCCCTGAAAATGCCAGCCTTCTCTCAAATAACCATGGCAATAGACATTCACACCTTCGTCACCTTTATGCTGGATAATTAGGACTTCAAGCTAGGGTGCTACTGCAATGGTGAAACATGGATAGCCATTTCTCTTTGGAGTCAGAGCAGTGGATTCAACAATTTCTTTCCTCTCATGCCAGCCCAGGTGATCAATAAGTCAAGATCAATTTAATGAAATCTCTGTAGCAGTTTGGCCATGCAGGCCCTGAGCATCAGTGCAGCCCCTCAAGGCAACTGTCATGGGGGCTGGCTGGGATCAGCAGCCTCCACTCTCTGCTCAGGTTTCCATTTGAATTCAGCGCTGGTCGGAGGCACGGTGCTGTGAAACAAGGATGATGAGTCTACCCGGCCAGTCTGCTGTATGGACACCAGTCAGCTGGTGGGTATGTAGGGAGACTGCTCTGAGACGGTATGCGGGGCTGCAGGCACAGGGAACACCGGACTTGCGTCAGAAGCAGACTGAGACCAGTTCTGGCCTTGCCTGCATGACTCTAGTCTTACTGTGCAGCTAACGCGAGTGTACGCCACGTGCACGCACTCAAACGCCTAAGGCCATCTCGTCTGAGTTAGTTGGGCTGCAGGGCCATCTCTGTTGGCAAATCATGTTTTAGGGAGTTATGTTTGAAAGTATCCTTTAGAGATAGTTGTCTCCATTATTTAAATTCATGCTTGACCATCTTATCTTTCTTCTTCTTATATGCTCTTCCATTTCTATTCCCTGTTTCCATAGCTGATGAGAGGACTGAGTCTTTTTATGTTGGCCATTTTGCCCCCATTCAAGTTCATGAGTTTTGTAAGTATATTATGGTTAGAGCTACAGGAGCCAGTGAATGCTATTACATGATTATAATGCACAGAGTTACCGGTATCTAACTGAATGCTTTTTAAAGTATTGGGATAAAATTTGGGAGCCAAAAGCGATATATTTACTATCAACTTCTCTTCCTTTTGTCAGTGGTATGGAACAAATGTAAAGACTGAACAGGGGAAAGTGTAGTAGCATCAATACTGATTCCAGATGTTCTGCTAAAAGGTGCTATTTATGAGAGGATATTATTGGGAACAGTCCTGACCTAATACCTAAAGGATTACACTAACTGTACATTACACACACACACACACACACTCTCATATAGGCATACACCAGCAATGTGAGAATTCTACAAGTCTGGAGGGGAAAAAGTGAAAAACACTGGATCAGTGAAAATGAAATTGTAAAATCTCTCTCCTCAAGTTTAAAGCAGAATGTAAAGGCTTAGGTTCCCTAGCTAGGTGCCTCAAATTTCCAAAAGAACACTTGACATTTCTTAGTTCTTACCAAAATTAGCAGAGAGAAGATCTGAACCTCATCTTCAGTTCTGTTCAGTCTACAGATTAGAAAAGCTGAGTTATCTGGAAGTTTCTATCCAATCTGCAAAACCACGTTGGATATTGCAAAAATTCTGAGGTTGCTTCTAGGGCTTTGAAGAGAATTATCTTGAGAACAGATGTGCTGGGCCTTGGATACCCCCCAGTTCTAATCTCAAGTGAAATGAAGACCAAAACCGGAGATTAAAAATGGAAGTGAAGATAAACATTTCCAAAGCCTGAGTGAGATTTGCTCAGCTTCTAGGTGAGTTTCAGGACTGAGTGGAGTCTGCAGAATTCAAATGTAATTAAAACTGCGTCATCCATTTTTTAATAGATAAGGAACAAATGAGAACTATTTAAAGATTATAGGTGAGGAATTTAAAGAAAACCTTGACAAAATAGTCAGAGACAGGTGGCCTCTCCACTTTCATATTCCACACTTCCATCTCCTTGTTAGATATCTGAGAACAAAAGTGTGCCTGATGCTTTACAGCCACGTAGGAAGATGCTGTCGCTAAACTAAAATTTCTCTTAGATTCCTGAGGGTAATGGGACTCCATGTGTGTCTGGACTGCCTGCACAGCACTCATTAAAGATTGCATTTTTTCCTGAACAGCTTGTACCTATTCATGTGCCATAGGATAATCTTCCAAATACCCTGGAATGAAAGAGTGGAAACAATGCTGGGAGATGCACAGTTTCAAACTACATCACACAGGACTCGGAGATTAGATAGAGAAACTGAGGGATATGTGTTTCAGAGAAATCCTCATGCATTAAAGAGTGTGTTTGGTTTAATGGCAACCTGAATACTGCATCACCTTCTCTAATAGGGAAGCAATTAAACCTTCAGATATGTCAATTAGCTACTGATGGGCTGATTTCCTGTTTGTTAGTGTACCATTAGAGAGTCATATGGCTCTGGAAAGTTTCAAGACTGCTGTCTGGGGCTTTTTGCACTTCAGGGACATTTCTTGCAGACATTAAGCCCCTGCTTGATTCCTGATCATTAAATATCAGCTAAGTCCAGGAGCAGAGGAGAACTTCAGGCTTGAAACCAGCAAAACTGCAGAAAGTGAGCTGCTACCTCATTATGATCATAGAGTCAATAAAGTCACCTGATGGCAGATTTAGAGGAACTCATTAGGAGATGGAATTTGGTTGTGCAGACAAGCTGCTGTGATTCTGGAACCAGGCCCTTTCATTAAGGTCTTCAAATAGGATACAAGGCAGAGGGAGGGGGAGCCTGCAGGGCATTGCAGCTTAAAAGCACAGCAATAAGGATTCTATATGCATACAGCACTCTGAGTTGTAAGGCGAAGGAGGTAAGTTCTTAGGTGAAATTTAAAAGAAAATAAATGAAAAAGGAATTTAAGACACCTATATCTCCTTAAAAGTGATATTTTGTAATTCTGACTTGGAGTGCAAGCTATGATATCCAATGAGAATACAGTGCAACAGACCTTTTATTGCCTAATCTCTATGTAAATTTACTTATTTCTCCTTCTTGGAACTTAACTTTTTTTAAGCATAATTGAATTAATCTAAGTCAAAACAAACCCAAAGCTTTTCATGTGGCCAATCCATTTTTCCTTTGTTTCTCCAGTCTGATGATTGCTGCTAAAGGCAAACATCTAGCACCCAGTTTCTAATCAGTGGGCTCCGTTCCTGCAGCGCTTGGCCTTACCTCAGAAAGATGAAAAGATGAAGCTCCTACAAAGCACAGGTCTAAGATACACAAGTCCTAGAGATGTCCTGTAAAGCCAGCCCAGAGCAGGAGAAATGCTATCTTGTAAGCAGCACGCACTCTAGTGAGCTGGTGAGCTGTGTGTACAGAAGTAGAAATAGGTGCTACGATTTTGAGCCAGAGAGAAAACCACCACTAACTGTTCTGCTTTTGAGAATCACCCATGTAGCAAAAGTCCAGCTATAATGAAAGAGGATAAAGCTCCTGAATTCTTCCACTGTGGACACTGCAATTTTGGTTACAGTGAACTTAGAAAGAAAGTGAATGGAGTGGAGTGGCTTAATTATAAGAGGGCTCACTGTGGTTACTTTAAAATCTTGGATACGGTGTAGGGTACTTTTTTTCCCCATCCATCTCTTTAAAATTAAGGAAGGCCAGGAGTGTTCTGGACAGTCCCCCAGAAAGCACACAGTCAGTGCAGTGTGTGCTTGAGTTGCTATTTTTTTCGCTATCC
Source organism: Astur gentilis (assembly GCF_929443795.1). Lineage (NCBI taxonomy): Eukaryota > Metazoa > Chordata > Aves > Accipitriformes > Accipitridae > Astur > Astur gentilis. The sequence goes on along the minus strand of NC_064893.1, from coordinate 5,013,812 downwards.
TATGTCTGCCTTCAAAAAATTTAGCATAAAACTTTGTTCAACAGCATTGCGATGGAAAGAAACACTGAACAATTTAGCTCTGCTAGTGAGATGGGTGCTTGAAAACAGCAGGCAAGTAACAGATTATTATTGTATCACTGACTAGTTTGAAATAATTATCAATCCCAGCCCTGTTTGAAAAAAAAAAGCAAAAAAAAAAAGCGAGAAACCTAGAGAAAGAAAGTATGCATCTTTTTATGCGCTGGAAGCTCAAACCAACTTAAACTGATACTCTGTTTGCTGTAACTGACCTGGCTCTGTGAGTATTTCCAAAGTCATGTTTCTAGAAAATACAGTCTGTGTTTAGCTTATAGCCATGAATATGTAAAAGTCTTTACTCGTGTGTTATTTGTCTCCCATGCTCCTGTTCCTGTGCATGGCTGTCCAAACCAGAACAGGCAGTCTAGTCTTCCTTTCTGCACCGAGTGAAGCCAGCAGGAAGTTTCTTGCAAACGTTCATACAAAATGTTAAAAGAAATCACTCTGCACTGCTTGCTCGTTCGCTTCTTCGAGGTAGCCTCATGAACGAGCCTGCTGCTTTTTTTTACACTGAGTTTTTTTCTCATTTGTGTTACCACAGCACCTTGCAGTCCAAATTGTGGTCTAGAACCGCTGTGCACTAAGTGCTGCAGAAACATAAACCAGCCAGCCTCTGTCCCAAAAGACTTGTAATAATATAATCGAAATATAAGACCAGTGACCACAGATGGATAAGAATAAGGGAATAACAAGATCATACTAGGGGGTGCTTTCCATGCGCCCGTAAGCTAACCATTTTCAAGTTTTTGGCAAAGGAGAATTTTAATAAGGGATTCAAAGGAGGATAACAGTTGGTTTTATGAATGCACATGCAGGCTTTTCTCAAGCCTGAGGGGCAGCAAGGGAGAAAGCACAAAAGATGCTTGTTGGAAAATTTAACAAATTGATCAATTGAAGCTGGCATTTGGGGCCGACTGATGCTGGGCATTTATATTTTGATAGTGAATAAAAAGTGACAAGTTGGGAGTAAGCCATGAAGGGCTTTGAAAGTTAAGAGAGTCACAATAAGCTTGATGTCCCAGAGGAAAAAGGAATCATTGAAAGGGTTCAGAGATAATGGGTATAGTCAGAACAACAGGCCAGGAAAATGATTTATATAGCTGGGGCCTGAAATGAGCAGGGCAAGAGTGCTTTTGTGAAGGCCAGAGAAAAGGGCATTGCGCTAATCGAGATGAGCAGCAGGACAAGAACTTCAGCAGTAAGTAGAGACAATAAAGACTATTGTTTAGAGATAGCATGTGGAAACATGATGCAGACTGAATCAGAACACAGATGGGAGACTCAGCGAGAAGACAGGATCTGGTGTTTCTGCATGTGAACATCCATGGCTGGAAGCGATCAAAGGTGAAGATAAGGGAAAGGACCTGTGAACATTCAGGGCTTTTCGTCACCCTAAGTGTGATATCCAGAGACTGACCAAGACTCCCATTTGGGTAGAAGGACACATGTCTGGAATAAATTGGTATGGAACAGAGCTCTGAATTTGTATTATGCAAATTGTGATTTGTATGCATGGGTGTATGGGATTATCCACAGACAATGTATAGAAGAGGAAGAGAAGGGAATCTTGTGGAATGCCTACAGAAAGCAAGAGAAAGGCAGATACTTTGAGGAAAAGACGAGTGGGAATATCGGGAATCGAGAAAGGAAAGGTGGTCAAGAGGAGTCTGTTTGATAGCGTGATAGTGACAGGTCCAGGAAGGTGCAGATGGAGCAGGAGTACTGAGATTTAACTAGGGAACTGCCATTATGGTTTCTGCAAGGTGAAAGAGGAAGAGAGCACATGAGGAATATAAGGTAGAACCAGAAGGGAGGAATTCAGGGAGTTATTCTAAAGAGCATCTTCAGTCTTACATGCTTATAGGGAAAAGAGAGATGGGTTGGAAATTATAGATGTAAGTGGGGTGCAAGGCGGGAGATTTTAGATAGGAGAAGAAACAAGGCATTTTTGTAATGTGAGGAGAGAAAAGAGCCAAATGAGAATGAGAGGTGAAGGAAAGAGGAAGGGAGCAGATAAGAGGAAACACTGAGACTGGATGAAAGGGTAGGATGAGGTCACCGTGACAAGCGAAAGGTCAGCTAGAAAGAATGTTAAACAAAATATCTGATTTTTAAATATATCTTACAGGCTATTTGTGGGAAATACATTTGGGAATAGATATCCACAAGAATTTGCCCTGAAGATCTACTTTGAAGACCTAAGCACATGCAGTCAAGAAACAGAAACATAGACAAGTAAGACATGCTAATTGAAGCAGCTCAGTTTTCAGTGCAGGTTTCCAAGGCAGGACATTTGTAAAGAAAAACACATCTTTTGACAGTGAAAGACTATAGAAAAAAGAAAAAAAAAAAGAAGTTCTGAAGGCATATGGGTTTGTGGGTTGGTGTTGACCTGTTTCAAAGGTAGAAGAGCATTGGAGAGTACAGAACCAGAAATAAATGAGTTCATTTTTCATCAGAATAGTACTGAAGGCCACATTGTGTTCACAGCGATATTCTTCACTAATACAGGTCTTCATGGTTTGGATTTTAAAATCTCAAGCACACCATGGTCTCATCCTTGCTTAAAGTGACACCCCGTTGAATTGCTTCTACACCTTGCTTCAGCAGAAAATTCCTCAAAATCCATCAGAAAAAGGTAGTGTTTTTTAAATAGAATATTTTCCAGAAGCCTACCCATTTCCAAACCCTTCTGACAAAGTGCTAATGACATCCTGATGAAATCTTGCCTGTTTTCCAAACGTCTTGCCTGAGTGCCTGCTCAGGGAGCCAGGTCTCCAGGACCTCTTGCTCTGTGAGAGCAATTCTTGCTGAAAGAGGGAGGCAGGACACTCGGGGTTTAACATTCCAAGTTTCATCTAGGTTTGAAAGCGACGGTTTAAAATACCTTCAAAGAGTTTTCCTTCTTTAGGAGACTTATGATGTTTATTCAAAAGTGAAATCAATTCCTTTTCCTCGGCACTTCTGAACATGCTGTGGAACACAAATACCAGCTTTCAAACAGCATAAATGCTAAACACCGAAGTGAAAAATCAACACATGTCTTTCAGTCATTAAGAAACAGTATGAAATGAGACAAGTCTTTCTTGCACATTGTCAAATGTGTGCATTTTGGGGAAAATTTCAGTAAATTAATGAATGTGTTGAATTCACATTAAAACTTCCATTGAATAGTGCCTGTATTGCGATACTTAACAAATGTTCCCTGTGTTATATGGAGCAGAAGAAAATTAGCTGCAGTTTGGGGTGAGAGGAATGTATAATTTGGTATTGGTAGTGCTTTTCAAGGAATGGCATAGACATCTAACTTCTTGATTTTATAGTTGTATTTGTGGATAAAACAATTGATCAGGACAAGTAGCCCTATTAAAATTGCAACTTAATATTTTATCTTTGCAGATCACATTTTGTTACATAGTCTTATAAACACATGATATATTAAAGAGAATGCTTTCTGTCTAAACTGCATGAGCTAGGGTATAGAAAGATATGGAAAAAAGGCTTACTGACAACAAAGTAAACTACACTGAAATAGGTGAGTTAGGGGAATTTTAAGAACAGAGTTTGAAATCAATCCTGTAAACACTGGTAAGTCAGGCAGCTGTGTTGGACCTCTAATGCAGAGTAACAGCTTCGCGTGGCAGTCACTGTTAGTAAGTTGATCTGTATGTCAAGGGACAAAAATGTGCTGTAAGAATAAGCTATGGGGACAACATCTTACTGTTACTATAGTAAAGGTATCTAACACTATACAAAATTGTAATATTGTATGATTGCTTGTGAGTTAAGTGCATGCAGGACAAAAAGGTTGAACGATCACAATAACTTCTAGTTTAGAAACTGGAGATGAACAAACAGATGACTATAACTGTACAAATTTATATTAATTTTATTTATTTTTAAGGTAAGCTGATCCTAAAGTAAACTAATTTCAAAGTAGCCCGGGAAGGCTATTCTATTTTTTGAAATAAATTCTGAGGAAAGGAGGTCACTGGAAGGGCAACATCATGGAGATGGAAACAGCTTGAGAACCACCGAGAGCATGCAGCATCTCTTCCCAGTACCCCCATTTGCTGCATGGAAATCACAATGTACTACCTATTATCCATCTGCAACCAGCTTCGAATGAGTCGGCACCTAACGTAATAGGACCTTGCCCCAAATATTCACTTCTGCTTCCTTCATGATAGTCTCTGCCATGGCTGAACATCTTTTTTAAGTTGCCTCATAAAGTCTGTGTGTATATTTGTGAAGGGATATATCCCTTAATGTTGAAATGAATTGGAAAGGGAATTGGGAAATGCTTCTAGTTGTTGGGTGATTAGAATACTGTGATGTTTAGCATGGCGTATGTATATAATTGTGACATTGTTCAGCTTTTATTAAAGTGTGTGATAATTATTTTGTATTTAAATAAAATAGCAGAACTGCACACATATAGTATTTACTGCAGATTCACACCACTGTGCAACAAAGGTCTTTTTGCTTTCTTGCACAAGGTCAAAACTTTCAAAGTTGCAGTAAAGACAATTTTCTTAATATACGTTTCTTCCTTTCACAAAAATCACAGCATTTGATTCTTCAGGAAATGTAAAGATAGAGTGTTTTCCACAGATATACGCACCAGGATAATGTTTACTTATCTGTATCTTTTCAGGTTGGTTTTTCTGTATATTTGACATAATTAACTAACTCATTTTATTTCTCCAAATAGGATTGCAGTTTGTAAGTGGATTCAGAAAGTCAGAAAAGAAGCCAAAAAAAAAAGATGAGGAAATGAAGTGGGGAAAAAAATCAGGATGGAAATATAGACATGGAGTGGAAAAAAAAAAAGGATCCTTCTCCTGCAGTCAAAATCCCATTAGCTGATATACTTTTCGTGGGAAAAATGGTAGGAATAATACACCTATATATAATGTTAGAGGAAAAGTAAATCATACATGTATAAGTTAAATGAAAATGAAATTTGCTGCGCAAAATTGTGTACTAGATTGTGCTATCTAACTGTTCCCAGGGATCTCAGAGAAATATTGCCTCTTTAGTATGAGTTAAACTTATTTTTATTTCTAAGAAGTTGATGCTAGCCATTAAAACTGGTGGATGCTTCAAACAGTGTTTGGGCAAGGACAAAATGGCATATTTGCATTTTGTAGTTGTTACAAGCTGTAATGTAACCTACAGCAAAAGACCAAGTGCCAATCTGTTGCAAAGTGATGCAGACTCTACAGACATCTTGGTGAATTTCCATGACACCTGCAATAACACCTGAATAGCATAGTCATAACAATTTATTACATCATATGAGCACATTTTTGGCTTTACACAAAAGCTTCCATAATGTCAACAGTATTAAGCTGCTTTCTATATGGAATAAAATACAAAGTATTTAGTATGGACAGTTCTGACACTATGGAAAGAAAGATACCTTGATAAGAAAAGATATTTGTCTTTCACAGTTCATGCAGACCTAAAGATTCCTTGGGGATGGGAGGAAACCCAGAACTAAAATCTCCTCTGACATCAGTATAACCATCTCTTCTGTTTGTTAATCTTCACCTTTTACTTCTAAGACTGTTACAAATGTGGTTCTCTCTTCAACAGAAACAGCATTATTTTACTCTAACTATATAAAAACTTCTAGTGATTTCTAAGGTGTAGCTAGTAGAGTTCATCAGCAGTGTGGGACCTTAATTAATATTTTTCTTTATGAATGCCACAATTAGATTTGTATTGACAAAGTTTTCTAGACCTTCCAAATTGGAAGGCGTTGCAGGAGGATCAGAAGGAATTGCATGAATGAGCGAGGTAGTAGTAATGGGATGATAGTTAACAGTAGAAAATGTTCATTGAGGGTCTAATAAGTAGCATTTCTGCCCCAGGCCAGGAGCTCCTGACTTGCTGACAACTGTGGAAAAAGGCTGACGGATACCTGGCCACAGCAGTAACATGCCATCCCAATTGCACTGGTGAGGCATTTCCAGTAGCGATAGGGAACTTTGTAATAGTGTTGTGTAAGGTATGAGTAAGAGCCAGCTAGAATTACTGTGATTGTAGTTGTGTCCTTGCATATTAGGAAACATTAACTGAATCTAGAACAGACACAAAAAGGAGTGGCAAGTTCAATGGATGAGATGAAAGGAAGGTGGCTTGGCAAAGTAGAGTCTGGGAGGAGAAGCATGTAATTCTATGGAGGTAGGGAGGATAAGGAGCAGGTAGGAAAAGAAGTATTTCAGCATTATGCAGGTCAATGTTGATGCAAAACCAAAGAAATTCCACTGGCCACGAATATATCTGTATTTAAAACTAGAAGCTTTTGAACCATCAGAATGGTGAATATCTAGAATAGCTCTCCCGCAAGAGTTTTTGAAGGCAAGTAATGCAGCTAGTTTTATAATAAGTTCAGGGTAAGTTCTGAGAAGCTTGGAAAGAGGGCCTAGGGAAAATATTTTGTAGGTTTTGTTTTGACGCTAATTAAAATGTTCTTAACATATTGCTGGTTGGTTGAGACAATAAAGATTTGGACTTACATCACCAGGAGATCCCTGTCAGTCTATGTTTCTATATAAAATGCTGTAAATTTTACATTTATGTAATTTGTCAACACAACAGTGAGGTATTCACTCCTCATGGTAAAAGACACAGTCCTGGAAACGTAGTCAGAATAATGGAAGAGAAGAACGGTAAGAAAACACCATCAACGCTGTGAGGAGTTACTTTTATGTTAGTTTTAAGAATTAGTCTGCTGTTCCAGACAATTTGGTGGGATAAAATTTGGCTCTCCAAGCACACATATATAAATGGGCACTTAATTTTTTTTTTTTTCCTTCTTTATGATCTTACGTGGAAGAAACTCTGAGTATCTCCCAAGGATTGCAACAGCAGAACAGTAAACACTAAACTTAGGTTGCGGCATTTTGATCCCTCTCTTTCCTACAGTACCGCTGGCCGGCCAGGTCATCAGATGATCCTAAAGAGCACGAGGCATACTTTCCAAGGTGCTTCTCCATATTGTTCCTCAGTGTATCCACTCTGGACTGCCACAGGCCTCTTCCACTAGTATGGCATAATGAAAGCCAATATTGCAGTGTCTGTAAATTAGTCTCTGGTGTGGGAATTGTAACAATGTGAAAGAAGTTGTTCAATTCCATCTTTTTCGCCCCCCCTTAACGGTCACTTAAATGTGCTTAAAATTTTTAAAGCTGTTGCTGTTATGATAATGTTTTATGAAACCTCTTTTCTTTTTCTTTTCTCTAAACCTAAATTTTGGGCCTATGCTAAATTAACAGTGTCCCTTTGACATTCATGGGATTTATGGGCATGCATGAAGAGAAAATACGTCTCTGCTGGATTTGAATCAGGAAGATCCCAGAGGCATATACTGTACTACTGAATTTCCTTCCGCTTTTCATGACTGTAATTCTTGTGTCCTCTTTTGCATACATAATTGATTAATCTGTATTTTTAAAGGTTTAATACATTTCCTCTTTTTAATCTGGAGGCACATGATTTCATTTTCATTATACACCCAAAGTCTCTGACTTCTGTTTTCGATTTCCCTACCCTGCCATCTGTGGGAACAAATTAGAGAGAAAATAACACTTTTGGATTATTGGGATAAGGAGAGAATAATACAAGCCGCAAAGGAAAAAGGAGAATTAAATGAAAATTCGAAGATATAGGCATGGATTCCCTGAAAAAGGGGCAGGGAAATTTAAATTACACTTTGTTGTACCAGCATCTCTCTTGAACTGTGAGGGAAGACAGCCCATACTACTGTCGGTGCCCTGTGCCACAATTCCCACTGGGACAGCTGAGTCCAGGATCCTGCAAAATTCCCACTGATGGAAGTCACTTTATCAACAAATTCCTCAGATTCCCTGGCCCTACCTCCCTACCTTTTTAAGGCTTAAGAGAAGATCCATTAAGAGACTTAAGGGCTTTTCAGATGCCTAAGTGTTGCTGGGCCTGTGCTAATCTGTGTAGACATTGTGGTGTCCTAAGCATCCTCTGCTTTCACCCCTAGGACACGTTTTGCAGGGAAGCATGACAACTTTGCCCTGGATCATGACCCACAAAGCCTCACTCAGCAGGCTGCCTGACTTGTGTATTGCACGGCTGAGTACCAAAACCCCAAGTCTCTTCATGGAGTATGCCCATGGCAACTCCTGATACCCTCAGTATGGAGAAAAGCCTATCTTTGTGCCTTGACACGGGAGCACAATCTTCTGGTGAATTCTCAGCCTGTGGGCTTCTGCTTTTGCAGATCACCGTGAACCCAGAGTGAGTCTAGCCTGTTCAACAGATCTGACCTAGTATTCTTCCAGGTTTCAGCTCTCACTATTCAAAGGAAAATAAATGGAATGAAGTGTGAGGGAGCAGAGATTGGGGAGGTTTCATCTTCTCCCTGTGAGTTTACCATGAGTCAGATACTGCTAAGAATCAACTTTATCACTAGCCAAGGTGCATTTTTACTTATGACTTAAAGTAAGAGTTAAAAATGGACATTTACAGTAACGTAAAATTACAGAAATTTAAAAGAACAAAAATGCACTTAGCATAATGCACTATGTGTCGTCTTAATGAACATCTAACAATAATGTTAAGTCATCACAGTGTTTTAACTGATTTGTATGGCTGGCTATATGGACTCCATAACCCGTTCAAGGGCTAGTCTGCCTCAGACAGTCCTTCAGCCTACATCTTTCTTCACCTCTTAAAGATAAGTGCAGTAGCTGCTCCAAACAACTGCCCAGAGAAGCTTCTCTAGCCAAAGGTGTAATGACCTCCTCCTTCCTCTCTTTTCCTGTTTACCTGCCCTCGGTCTCCATGACTGGGCACTGAGCATTTGGAAATTAGCTCATTTCCTTCCCCCACTGCTTAAGGTTGTTTGATTATTATTTCTATTGTGTTTGCACCTTCCTTCTACCTTCTGAAAACATGCTGGTACAGCTTTATGTGGGACGTCATGAGGCATATTGAATACATGGTCTTCTTACCAGATCTGTAACTATCCACGCTCCACAAATGTCATATAAAAGCTAGATGTAATACAGGAATGGTGATGGTGAAATGGGGAGCCTTGAACATCTGTTCCCAGTGGGAATTTGGGATGGGGGGGGGGGTGTGTGTGTGAATCCTGCTTCCTGCCCCAAGGATGAATTAAACATTTTCCATTTGGATCATTGAATGATGTGTCTAGACAGGGCTGGGAGCAGGATGATTCCCCATTTTCCTGACTCAGGGAGCTTTTGTTTTGCTTTATTCTTCTCCCTGTCTGTGTCCAACTCATATTCCTTCACCACCATGGCCCAGCTTCACCAGGAGAAAAGATTGATCCACCTTTCACTATTTCATAGTCTGAGCAATACTACTGTGTGCGAGGAATGGTCATCCTCCCCTCCTGTTCCCAGTATCTTCAGCCAATGACATCTAAATACAAATGTATTGGTAGTCCTTGGCAGATGAGCAGGGAGTAGGACATGGTACGACCAGGGTGTCACACCAGTGTAAACACCTGTAGTGTTTGCTTTTATCTTATCTCCTTACCAAGGTGTGTGAAAGGAATTAGTCAGTAATTTGTACTGTCAACAATGCTGTCTGGCCTGTTAGCCAAACTGCTGAGCTTGGGAAGAGAGACAGGCTTTGTATTATGCATCAAGCTCAACTAATGACATTGGTGTTTTCCTAACATGGATTTATTTCAACTGCTCAGCTGCAAATACACATGCAGGCTTCAAGGCAGTTTAAAGTAGTTCCAGGAACAACTTCTTCATCACATTTCTCAAGCAGATTATCAAGTTACAAATATTACATCATCAACAAAAAGTCTCTTTGGCTGACCACTCTGTAAAACCCAGTCCTTTAGGTTTCGGTATGTAGGCATTTCTGAGTGTCATGCACACTCTACTAGCTCATGTTCTCAGAGACTTTGTAATTCTCCATTGCACAACTGGGGGGGGTTGAATTCTGGAAAAGCTCTTTTCAGGAGTTTTCCCAAGTCTACCTAAGTGAGCCTCCTTCAGTGCTGGTATCCGTCCGATTTCTGTGGTCTGCTGGAGGATGGCTAGTGTTTTTTGCTGGATGCGTTCCATTTCCCTTATCTAAATGTAAAAGGAGTATGATTCCTGCTTTATAAGAAAGACAAATTGATTACCTAGTCACTTCAGAGGTGAAAGCGGGAGGTCGTTCCCCCATCATCTTTTAGCTGACTTGAGTTGTCTTCATGAAAAGCAGATGTTGTTCCTGATGATTAAGAAAATTATTTTTTGAAGGAGATGCTATAACCTCCATTTACGAGAACAGGCAACAGATCCCGCATTTCCTACATGCCCCTCCTCAGTGGCATCCGTGGGAGGTTTGGGCATGAATCATGAGACAGGCAGGGCCTGCATTTTAAGCCATTTACAGCTTCAGGTTGAAATATGTCCACTGGAGAAATGCAGCATGAAAGGGGCTACACGCTGGTTTTGTTCTGCATGTCAGTCCCACAAGCTAGTATCAGTGGGGTCCCATGCACGCAGATGAATGGCATATGACCCAAAGCCTTAATGAAGAACAGATTTTCCTGGGTTTGGGGGCTCCAGTAGGGACTGTATAAGCCTGTACTTAAAAACTGACTGTTTTTGAACATGGCAAGGAGAATTACTGTTTCTTGCTGGTTTCAGGATAACATTATCTCATTGCTAATGAGAAAGAGAGGATGATTTTGGGGTCCCATAAAAACAGTCTTGCTGCTCTTGTAAACTATTAAAGTGGGTAGGGGCTTTAAAGCTGGTAGGTGTTAGTGCTGGGCTCTTTGAGACCTCAGAGTCCTCAGCTTGCACTGCCTGAGCTGGCTGCTTCTCCTCATGCTCGTCCTCATGTGAAGTCACTGTCCATCCTCACACAGACTGAAAAAGAGCAGTCCTTTTCTTGGTGCCTCTGCAGAGCAGGGGGGTGATGAGGGACGCGGAGGGAGCGGTGGCCTTGTCGCCCAGTTGCTGGCCGGCCGCAGTAGGTCACCTCGCATAGGCGCTGTCTATCTCAAATGGTTCCTGGGCTTATCGGCAGCGTGCTGTTGTCCACCGACAACAAAAGAGGCCCCGAGGAACCAAACTTCCTAGGAAGGTGGCGTAACATATTTTCTGTTCAAAGACATAATGCAGCCCTAAACGTTTTATACTCCAGTCACATCAGTTCTCTATTGCGAGACTTCCTCTTGATTTTGCACCCCTGACGAGTTCATCAGGTATTTTTTAGAAACATGTTTTGTCTGCTGTTTTTGACAAAGTGGGACTGGCTGGGGCGGGGGGGAAGTGTCTTTATATTAAAAACAAAAAGTTTTTTAAAATTACCATGGGAAATAAAGTATTTTTGCAAGCAGCAGAGCTCCAGAGTGATTCCACTAGGCCCCATTCTCCTTTTATTGATGAAACTCAGCTGATTTAAAGTAGGCTGCTTTCCTCTCTTGAGGAAGTCACACAAGATCCTTCAGCTAGCTTTGAAAAACACTTTCTTCTGCATCTCACTATTTCCATTGAAAAGTTATCCTAATTGAATCAGTTTACCTTTTGAAACATTAATTAAATTAAAAAGATCTGGTGTTGCCAACAAAACAGAAGAATGCTTTTTTAATGTACAGCGGAAATCAATTATCCAGTATCTGTGGATACAACCGAAAGAATATTATTGTAGTTTCATTTTGTTTTCTTGGGGGAAAGAAAGACTAATTGTTTTTTAAATGAAATGTTAAGTAGCATATTTTACCAAGAAGTATAACCACAGACTGGTTTGATGTGTGTTGCACAGCTGGAATTAGAAACACACACAAAAAGGAAAAAAAAGGAAGAAACCACAGAGCTATTAAGCTGAGACAGTAAAGAAGCAGCAAAATTGGCCTGGCTTTTCTTTTTCCACTTAAAGATACTACTCACTTGGATAAACAGTATAATCTTTGCAAATAAATAAACTTACATTTTTTAACAACAACAAAACAAAAAAAGAAACAGAAGAAGGAAATAGGAAAAACCTAAACTAAACAAAAGAGTGAGAACATAGGGATCATTAAGTACGTGATTTCAAACAAAAATGCTGTTAATTAAGGGCAACGCCCAGCAGCAGGAATCTGGGAAAGAGGTTGAAACAAGAAACAAATATCATGTCCTTCAAGTTTAATTAATTTCTTTGGACAATCTCCAAACATGTAGGGGAAGAAAAAAAAAGGAACATAAAATAGCCAAAGGAAGAAAAATATTAAAAGCCAGAGTTCCTGAAATTTGAAATTGTAGCATTTACAGAAATGCAAAAGTGAGTATGTTTTCCTACCCTAAAGTTGTAACTAGAACCTGAGAGGTTAGGAAGATGAAGTTTAAACTCTTACGTGTCTAAACAAACGGGCTCTTTCGATGTGTTCGTAGCAGCTGGATGCCACGGCAGCCTCTTCACACGGCACAAGGTTGTTTTGCGGCAGAATACTCAGAAAAGTGGTTCCCGCTTGTAGGAAATATGTGCTGCTTCCATGCATTTTAATTGCCTGGGTCATCACGGTCTGCAGTCCTGACCATACCCCCAGCAAAGCTCTTCCCGTTGGCTCAGCAATGCCCCCAAGTCAGTTTATAGCTGGAAATGGGACCGGTGCAACCAGAGAGGAGTAGCACAGTGAAGTGCCCCTGGCAGACCAAATCCCTGCCAGGTCTTGCTGAAAAAAAACAAAGGCAAAAGAAGTGAGTCAAAGCAAAGGAATATGTATTCCTTTCCCACTGCATTTGCCTTCCCGCCCCCCCCCCCCCCCCCCCCATATCGAAGTCTTCCTATTCCTCACGTATTAGATAGCTCCGTCGTCCCAAATTCATCCTGCTGCTGTCACTAACTCATGAAAGTGTGCCAGTCATGGACTAATGTATTTCTAACCTCCCATTTTTTTTTTGGCTTTAACATTTCCTGAGTTTTCCAGTCAGATATCTGACTCCCTTCCACTCCTATGCCTTCTCTCCTCCTTCCACCCCTAACACTTTCCATTGCTGCCTAAAGAATCCCTCCCATTGTCAGTCACTTCCCTATCTCTGTGCTTGGAGCTGAATTTCCTTGCCTGGCCCCAGCAGCCCTGTTATTCTCCACAAGGTTTTAAGAGCTTTTCCCACTGTAAGTGATGGGGCAAAGCCTGCTAGGGCACAAAGTAGCCAGAGGGTAAAAAATAAATGGATTCAGAAGCTCCAGGTGTATCAGTGGTGCTGCAGATTGCAGGAGGAAGGAAAGAGATAGGCAGTGTGAACAGATACAGTGAACTTGTTTATGGTGAGCACTCATGGGACTGACAAAGATCAGTTGCCTAATGGAAGTGGGTTTCCTATAAACACTGAACAGATTCCTACTGAGTGTCCTGTGTGGCTATTTAGGGCAGAATTGCATTATGCCTATTAAAATATTCATAAATAAGCAAAAATCTTTTCAAAAGACATCTTTTAAAGATGTAAAAAGAATGACTTGGACAATTTATGTCACTGTATTCTGTCTAATTGTGAATGACCCATCCCTTGGATAGATTAACTGCATAAATGTTGGCTGAATCTGCAAGTAGCTGAGGATGCTAAGTGAGTGGCCAGCTTGGTCATCAGCCCTCCAAGGTGCTCCCTGTCTCCTGTGGGACTTGAGGATACTCATCTTTGAGGATCATTTGACCAAAAATATAAAGTCCATGGTAATGAAGAAGCAGGAATGGAAATAGAATTTCCTTGCCTTGAAAAAATAATAGTTTGAGAAGTTGCTCTGAAGAATGTTAACCAGATCTTTTTAAAGTGTTTATTTGTATTTATTATTGTGCAGTCTAAGAGGGGAATTAAACATCTGCATAATGACGTGTTTACAGTTTAAAGAACATCCTAGCGGTCACATTCCTTCCTCTGTAGAAATGCTTGCACACTTCTAAAGAAGATACTTGTTTATCTATCTGTGTTGTTTATTGATCTACTGTCTGGCTAATACACCACTTGAAAAGATTCTGAGCCAAATGTACCGGTAATGTAAGCAGATGCAATGACATCAAAATTGGTTGTGAGTCTGGCCCTCTGAGGTTCCTCATGAAAAACATTAACTTGACAATGACCGGTCAAAAATATCTATTTGCTTTAGTTCAAGTCTGTCTCATTGAAACCAGATTTACACGGAGATAATTTCAATGAGTTCAGCAGAATTGCTCTGAATGTGCTGTAGCATGATGAAAACCAAGCGTACTTGTTTTTAAAGAAGAATCCATTCCCAATGCCAACACTTTAGAGAATTAAAAATGTTCTTTTCTTTTTTTTTTTTTATGTCACTCACGTTGGAAAACGAAATGAGAGCAGCCTATTTATACTGAGGTTCTCCTGGTTTGTACGCAGTAACACAATTACAGCAAGGAAAAGTTCTAAGCACTATAAAGGAGAGTTTAGGCTTTTTCAGTCAGATGAGAAAGGAAATCTAGAAACTTATTCACAAAGAGATTAAGGCTGACATTCTCAAAGCCAGCTTGGGTATTTAGATATTCACCTTGCACTAAAATTAACAAGATTTGTTTGTCTATATCTTTGAAAATTTTAACTTTTTAAGCACTTGCTGCTCCCCCACCCCCCCACCAATTTGGACTCTGGCCTAGCCACAAATATATCTGGAAGCTTCCTAGTATTAGTCTAGAAATATCTTTGTGTGCGCAAATGTGAGACTGTGTACCGTTGTATGTTTGAATCTTCAGTAACAGATGTAACATTTCTATATGATAAGAAAAACCTTAGCCAATGATGTGAGAATGTGGGTGTCAGTCAGGTGGTTTACTCTACCTGCATTTCAAAGGCAATCCATTTGAAATATGATGAAAGGTGGACCATGTCCAGCCGACACTGTTTGAAAAGCTTTTCCCTACCCCCATCTTTAAACAGCATGAGGGAGATGATGTTTTCAAAGCAATCCTCATCTCAGAGGTCAGTATTGTGGGGAAGGATAACGTTGTTTCAGAGAAATACATATTTGTTTTATTTTTCTTGGCAGCCCATTGGTTGTCATCAGGGCTGCCTTGGTGGAAATTTTTCTTATTCTTTTGGTTAAGAGAAACAAATTGTGAAATCTTCATCTTTTTGAAAGGTGAGGCAAACTAAGATTGGCATTGAAATAGACTAAAGGGTATAAGCTTCAGCTTCATGAGTATTGTGTCTGGCAGAGTGGTACTCTTGGTCTCAGTTGTACACCAGAGAAGTTACTCTAGAAGGAACAAAGATTGAGATTTGGTTGTATAAATTCCATAATTCTACATTGTTTATCAGGAAAACATTGCTGTTTAATATATTCTATCCAGGATGATGAAAATCACTATGGATCTGTTGTACAAGCCAGAACACGGTCAGGGAGCTTTAATGTTCTGAAAAAAAAAAAAAGGGGGGGGGGGGGGGGGGAGGAGAAGAGCCATTATCCCCTATAGAAAGGAGGGGTTTCTCAGCCCATGAAACAGAGTAAATAGAAGCAGTTTCACAACTGACCGGGGAAGAAGTGCAAAGGAACCTGCTGAAGGCAGAGCTGTACATGAGTGTGCTCTTCAGCTCACCACAAGCTTCTCTGTGGGCAGGACCTTGAGGTCCTTTATCTGTCTGACCCTAAACTCAGGAGGGTTTCTCCTTCACTTTTGGAGCTGCCAGACCCAGTTTAGGGAGCAGGTTGTTCTATGTGCAGATCGTGTGAGGATGTGTGGGTTGCTGTGTGTCTTTGGTTTTGCAGATAAAAAGCAGTTCCGTTTTTGTCTTTACCGATTTGGCTAGAAGGGTTGATTTTCTCCCCTGGCATGCGAGGTTGGGGCATGGGGGGAGGGCCAGCTGGCTGCGGTGCCATCCAGATAAGACTGTGTTGCTGTTAATAACGTGGGGAAAACAATCAGGAGTTATGGTAGGGATAATATCTGCCCCTTTGGGAGGGTGTGTACCTGCCACTTATTACTCATGTTCCCAGTTCTGGTTAGCTTTCCATTCTTGCTGGATAACTTTCCATTCTTGCTGGAATCCAAGACTAATTGAGAAGGACATTTTTCTTTACATTTATCTCTGGTTACGTTTTCTCCAAAGCAGACCTCGTTCCTGTGATTCATGCCTTTATTACCTGCAGACTCACCACTGCCTCACTCAGCCCCACCAAGGCCCCGTGTCAAGCGTATCTGGAAGGCAGCTCGAAATGCTTGCAGCTGGGCTGCCTTGCTCTGAGCGCCCAGCGCTGGCATTGGCGTTGATTTGTAAAGCCCTACAATGTCCTGAGGCTGGCCTACCTGCGAGGACGGCTCGTATCCTCTGCCAAGTGGCTGCTCAGCATCAGGAGTAGCATTCCTGCTGACCAGCCTCCCTGTAGGAGAGGGAGCCTCCGGCAGAGCCCTGGGGAGGAAGGAGCTCAGTAAGTCCCTGAGCTTCTTCCAGCCCTGAGGGGCTCACGTTCGCTGCTTGCAGGCCACGTTGCAAAGTTCTCTCTTTACACGCTTGGGAAGAGGCAAGGAGTCCTTGTCCTTCTCTGCAGAATAGACTCCTGTTTTGGTTTTTGCTATCTGGGACGTGTAAAGAGTTGCCGCTAATTTAGCTCTGTGTTTCAGTCTGTGCTGTTCAAAACTCAGGGTCTGGAGAAGCTACAGCCTCATTTTGTTACCACAAGTCTCAACAGATTTTTCAAAAGATAGCAGACCAAATACAGGACCAGTTTTTGAAGTTTTATTTAGCTGTTCTTGCTGAAGGCAAGACATCTTAACTGATGTCTCCCAGACGCAGGCAGTAAAAAAACTGAGAGGCAACTGGGTAAGGACTGCAGAATATGGCCCACTGACCTTAGTCCAGGCAGAAGGAGCAGAGCACACCAATCCATCACAGTTTGATACCTGGGCTTATAAAAAGCTTACTGGAATAGTATGTATAAATGTATAATGCATCTGTGACTCTGAAGCCAACACACTTTCTCCCTGCTCCATAGAAATTGCCTGAGTTAGACCATAAAGATACACTGCTCTTTGTGTGGTATATAAAGAATATCAATACCAAAAGAATTTATGTATGATCCAAGAATTTTTTAATAAAGTGCGTGTTCTCTGGCCATCGCTTCTGTTCTTTATGAATAGATATAAGGAGTGATACAGTTTCATCTAAGACCGTACACCAAAGGTAGATTGCTAGCTGTCTGTAACCTCCTTGAGTAGGCTGGGCTCTGGAAGAAGGAGCTTTTAATGGTTTGATATAGTGAGTGATATTAGACTGCTCACCTATCAGGGCTCAGCACATCCTTTTACAGAACCCAACACAATAGAACAAATTAATCATACTTTGGCCTGCTAAATGGGATTTGGGGGGCCATAACTATAAATTAAGCCTTCCTCTACACCACCTCAGAATGATTCGTCCTCCATACTGCTCACGAGTCGTATCTTTTCCAAGCTCCACAGAGCCGAGTAAACGCTGTTCATTGTCTTACTGCACACAGACTTTGGAGGTCTACCTTGATGGCTGGAGGTTTTCTGTTTGTTCTTAATTGCTTGTGCTTCTCTTCCCTGTATGGAGATGGCAGGTAGAAGCTCGCAGCTTTGCGGTTGGAACAGAAGACAGTAAAGATTGTTTCTCAGTGTTGCCTTGCCCCAGTTTCCTATACAAACAAGGTTGACTCTGGTAGGCTCCAGTGTGTCTGAGGAATGATGTTATTATTGTGGTTATCACCTCGAAGCATTAGGCATGTTTTTTAGCCACAGTAAGCTGAGCAATCTCATCTTCTTTGTGATTCTTTGGGAAGCCAGTATAGAGGACAAAGGACAGGCTTGATTTGCTTGCAGTAGTCTATGCTGTTAAGGAGGCTTCATGAGCAGGGTTCTTTTTATGTTATTATAGTAGAAGTACTCTGTGGGACACTTTTATCAGGCAAAGGTGAAGAAGACAAACGCAGAAGTCAGAGGCGAGGTCACTGGCTGCCAGGAAGGAACCACAGATGGAAGAAAGCACTGCTCAGGGAGCTGGAAGGTCAGAGCCCAGGTGGGATTTGTCTCACCAGGCAGCGCTGGGACAGCCGGATGCCTGCGCCTAACCTCCTCCCATGACTTCCTTGCAGTAGGAAAGATTAATCGGCCCTGGATTTCCAGAGACTGATTCACCTACCCTTAGTCACCTGTTTTAGGAGGGGTGAACTACAATGCGAGGACTGTCAAGCATGTCCAGTGAGAAGTTCAAACTGGAGGATGAGCTTTTAGCCTGGTAAAGTGGAGTTGACATGATGTCTGCTCACAAGTGTGAGTGAGGAATAAGCTCTTTTGAACAGTGGAGTGCACTGACTAAATGCTTTTATATACATTTAGGTGAAGGAGACAGTATCATGGCTGCAGTTTCTCCATAAAGCTCTTGTCTGCTCACCAGCATCACTTCTATGTTGTTCTTTACTTTCCTGTTTTCCATCCATTAGCTGATCTTACCTAAGTCTGGGCTGTGGTATGAGTAGTCATGAAGTTGTATATGGTGAAGGATGAGTAGAGCTCTCTGACATCTTTTGATCATATTACTGTCTTCTGCTTATGAATTTCCTCTGTTTTATCTACTTAGAAAAATGAAAAGTACCTTCCCTCGACTCCTGTCAACCTTGTTAAATTCCCTTGTGCAGTGTCCTCAGATTTCCAATTCTTAGCTCAGGTATCCTGCTATATCATGTGGGTTTTTGTGAGTACTTATTTCTCTCTCTCTTCAAACTCCAGATCCCAGAATCACACAAGCATCAGATATCGTTCTGCTTTAAGTGTGTCTTCCGTGCCTTTGTAGTTGCAAAGCAAAACTTGCAAGTCTAGTGTAGTTTCAATTTTTATAGCATACTCTTCATTAACTGAATAACCAGAAGGAACTGAGGAGATTTCAGTAGTATTTCAGTTGTATTTTAGTCTTCTTTTTTAAGCACATCTCATCTTACGTATGAGAGCCAAATTCACTGGTTTCGAACACTTTGATGTCTCTATTGTGATTATGTACTGTGTGGTACAATGTGCATCATTCACACAATATATTCAGAAAGTTATATAAAAATGGAAGTGGTTCAGATCCTGTTTGTGCTCCTGTTAACTAATATTTTGAAAGGTAGGAAGAATCTGATTTATAAATCTAGTTTAACAGTTCAACAAACTAAATAAAAAAACCCAAACAAACAAGGGCAGTATAAAAATGAGAGGGTAAAATAATAAATCAACGAAAAGAGAAAGGACTCATCCATCAGCACCATGGCTATGCTTTTGGAAAGGGAAAAGTTGAAAGCTTACAATGAACAAAGGACAGATGCACATTTATGGTATTTGACATTCTTCCTTTGGATTGTGCTTCACCCTAAATGCATGTAAAATAAATACCTAGAATGATTCTTTGTGGCTTGGGATTTTTTCTAGTTTGTTTGTCTTATTTTTAATAGCTTGTTTTTTCAATTCAAGATATTCTGCAAGCTTGCTTTTTCTCTGTAGCTATTTGTGGTGGTTACTTGAACCGATGACAATAATCATAAAACCATGGTTGGTCTCCATTGTAAAATGTTCTAGTGCCTTTGATGGAGCATTGGTCTTACTGTGCTGGGTAAACGTACAGATCGTGAAGTGATATTTCCTGTCCAAAAACTCTGATGATTATTTTCAAAACTTGTGTTTGGTTTTGTCTTACTGGCTCGAAACGCAGGACTATATATTATAGCACCTCTCACATTGTTTTCCTTGTCTGGTGTTTTCTTGGTTGGCCAATTACTGGGCTGTGTCAGTACCAATAACAAGTTAGCACCAGCCTGCAATGTTTATTCAAGTAAAATTTCACAGACTTTTTGTTTGCTTGAGCACTGCAGGACTGAAACCTTTTAGGTTCAAGCAAAATAACATGCAGCTCTTCCAATTTGTTACATTTTTTTTTAGATATTCCTGCCAACTGTTGACAAATTTGAGACATGTTGACAAAGTATCATAATTTCATAAGGAAAATGCTCTTCTATTTCTTATTTTCCAAATAGCTTCTGTAGGATGCAATCCTGCAAACATACAAAAAATTACCATTTACTTTAATTGTGCAGGTAACTCCAGTAAATTCAACAGAATTTACTGTTGAAATTATGTCCCTTATGCCCATCAAAGTCTGTGGCAAAAATTCCACTGCCCTCAGTGAAACCTGGGAGTCTTGAAACTGAATTGGGAAGCAAGATTCGTATTTGACACGAATAGGAAAAAAGTGACATCTGCTTTCACTTAAGACTTGCAGGTCCCTGGATGCCCCAGCTTTGCTGAAGGACATTCAAAAGAGCCAGAAAATTCAGTTACTGTTAGCTACCACCTGGCATTATATTTGACTTCAGACTGCTAGTGGAGGTGAATTACAGACAGACTGGTACTGGGGACGGGTGGTTTTGATCGATGGGGCTCCTCTCCAAACTTCCACTTTGTAAAACTAACCAGGTGTAATTTTGAGAACTACCTGCTTAGCCTTTCAGTCCAGGACCTCAAATATGGATGGAGGGAGCTGAACTTCACTGTATTTTATCTTTCTCAGTTTTTGTGACTGAAAAATTTAAAAAGTAGTACAAAGGAACTAAATACGACAACATTTTCAAAAAAGGGGGGCATGTTGTGGGATCACTTGTGATCCTGGGATCCCATGTTTGGTTGGCTTGTTTTGCCAAGGTACTTAGGCAAGCATGTAGCATTAAGCCCTGGTAAAAGGAACAGGGCACATCAACTTATAGATTTTATTTTTGTTTCTGAAGTATCAGGTCATTGCTTCCCTTTGAACAACACTGCATGAACTAAAGCTGCTGATTTCTTCTTGTCTCCCAATGAGGTGTTACCCAAACCTTCAATCTGGGAAACAGAGAGGAGTAATTCAGGTTACTCCCTTGTGAAACAGTGCAAGTCTCCTGCTAATCAGTTCCTCTCAGGCTCTTGTGAATGTTCCTCATTACAGAAGACAAAAAGGGAGAACTCAAATAGTGTGATGTAAATGACATGCAAGGAAAAATAACTATAGGGAAAGTGAAAGGCTATAACAGCATTTCTGTATATGTGCACCTATGCATATGTGTACGTGGGACGGTTGTCCTCTGTCATTAATGAGAGCTGTGCATGCTGCTGGGTCACACACCAGCAATAACTTGATCTGCCATGAGTACCTGATCACCTTGCTGCTAAATTAACCAGACAGAGCTTATGCTGGTTTTATGCTGGCTGCAGGGGAACAGAAAAAATCTCATCTGGTATAAATCCTGACTGTTCAAGCTCATTAGTATTTTTTGATGTCCTGGCTTTCTACCAACAGAATAGCTTTATATTGAAGTGGTGTGGCATTTTTGATCCAGTACTAGAAGCTATAAAGCGAGATTTAGTGTCTTTCTGCACTGTAGCCTGATACAGGGCATGATGCCAGGGGTAAGGGTGGGAGCAAAGTCACTGACAATCCCTTCAAAGTATCATCTGGTGCAGTATATACATTTTATTTGATCCACTTGGTGGGTGTACAGCTCAGTGTCCCATTCACAGTGAGACTAAGCCAACAACTGGTATAGACAGATAGATGTGGGACTGAGAGATTGAGAGGTAGATATAGATGGATATATCACATGAGGTCTTGGTGGATGAGAAATTCATGCTTTAGATTCACTAATCTCAGATGTTTCCTGTCTAGATATCATCAAATATGCTGCACTGTATCTTTCTGTAAGGACAAATGTCCACCAAGGACAGATTAAGGCCAGTAAGCTGGCTGGATTCCTGACTAGATAGGAGTTTGCACCCAGGTGGCTGAGAGGATAAACTAGCAGTTCTCAGAGGCTCCTTAATGCCCATGGAATGCTACCTGATTTACAAACATTAAGGCCACGCTTCACCCATGACAACTTTACCTGAGGATACTCTGCTAGTAGTGTAGTAGTAGAGCATGAACACTTTATGAAAAAGATACTGGCAAATGCTCACTAAGCAGTCTCACTATAGATATGTATGGCCAAGATGAAATTACTTAGATGCTGTTTACCTGTTTTTCCTGTTGTCATTAAAAAAAGCAAACAAAGCCCTTGTACGTGCATTTGAACTGTGACAATGGGCATCCACCAGCTACTGAAATAATTATTTAAGAGGCTGATGAAAAGTCTGAAGATCGCAAGTTTTCCATGGTATTTGAGAATGCTTTAACTTTAAAATGTTGGCTAGTAGATTTAAGGCTTAGGGAAAAACCTAGTCGTTTCCTAGGGGAGTGTCTGAATGCCATGTTTCACCTCAGAATGTGTATTTCCAATTCACTGCATCAACAACTGAAAAAAAAAAAAAAAAAAAAAAAAGACATTTTGATGGATCCTTTATATATGTGATATTTCCCACCCATGACTGACACAACTATACTAGGTAATGTTAAAGTAGGATTGGATATGCTAGGAAAAAACTGTCTTTTTTGTGATAAAGATTATTTTATTCAAAGAACTGGTTTAAATTCTGCCAGAAGAGTCTATATAGCCTGGATGGAGTAGCCCTTGTGACTACACCCTGCAAAATACTGCTAAATCCTTTCACGTGTAGTTCGACGGCTCAGTCGGGAGAGAAGCTGAGACAATTCCCTAGAGAGAGGCTGAAAGTATCCCAGATCATTTAAAGGGGATGTTAATGATGATCTATCTAATTATAACAACGTAAATATCAGCACCGTTAGCAATTTCATTTCTTATTATAGCATGGCAAAAAGGAGATAAACAGATTATTTATGCTTGTTCTGCGTGGAATGTTATGATTTTGGTGTCTTTATTGGATGTGGCCTGTTAGAGAGACCGTGCTTTTCCCCGTATGCTCCCTGCCTGATAATTAACATGTATGGGGTGCTTTTAAATAGCAAATAAGGGAAACTCACTCTGCTTGTTTATTTGGTATGTTTATGGTCATATACCAAAATACCTCACACAAAACAGCAGCAGTTTAAATTTCCTGGAAGAAGAAAACATTCTCCTTATGAAAATGATGTTCATAACAATGAAGCACTTTAATGAAACCATACATCTGAAGTCAAAAAGGGTAAAAGTGTTGTGAACAAAAGTTTATATTTAAGACCTGGAGAGCTCAGACTTTCTATGTAGCCAGCCCAAAAGTACAGAAATTTCTGCAGAAACCAATGCTCTTTTTGCCCATGTGTAAACCCCAGCTCTTTGCCTTAGTTTTCCTTCACCAATCACAGCAGAGTTAAAAAAAAAATACAAATCCTTACATATTTCAGATGGAAGGGGATAAAAAAAATCACTGGGCCTTGACCCATTTGTTTTATTGTACAGCATTACAAAAAAAAAAAAAAATAGTGATGAATATGGTATAAATAGCTAGCTAGATTAGTTAGATTAGACATTCAGAGAAAGAGGATGGTGGATAAGAGATAATCTGCTAGAGTAGAAAGATAATCCTGATCACTAGGGATCAGTCCTTCTTCCACTGAAATCTAGCAAGATCCCCAATGTTAGTAGGAGAAGTAGAAAGACACAGAGGTTCCTTGCTAGGGACCACCAGAAGGAATGATGTATGTCAAAGTCTGTGAAGTGCTACAGTGAGCATTCTTAGAAAATTCAGACTCTTGAATGAGGGTTGTTATTCTGAAAAATCTGTATATTTGCTGACAATTTTCCATTTTTCTCGATGGCACTAATAACAATCAAAAATCCAAATAATGAAAGACTCTAAAGCAAAACAAGAATTCTGTGAGGCTGGAAAGTGAAATGTGTCAGCAAAAGAAATTCTGAAAGGGAAATTGATAGTGAAATTCATAAGACAAGTTTAATCTTATAAGATAAATGAAATGCAAAGAATTATGAGTAAGTAAATAACAAACTTCCCTGACTAATAATTCAGGTCTGCAATATTTATGTAAGTTTAAGTATGTTCCACAACATGACAATGTTATGTTCTATTGCCATTAATCTAGAAAGGTAAAAAATTGCAAGCAGACTGCAAGAAAAATCATGATACTGGCTCCAATTTTTTTATTCAAGTTCAGTAGTCTGTCTCCCAGTCTTCCTCCAGGAATATAGCAGGTACTATACTGCCTTTCTCACAAAAAAGTAAAAACTGGCTCCCATTAAGGACCTAAATTAGACTAGTGTGCAGTGGTACATCAGTTTATAATTTCTTTCAAAAATAAGAGAGTCCAACTAATTAGTTCTTTCCCTACTCAGGCCCCATCCATCCCATTTGCCTTCCCTACATCAATTCCCTGTCAGTACTGCAGGTAAGGTTTTTGTCTCTCCCAAATGTGGTCACCTCCACACCCCAGTTCCGCATCCCACCTTAGGCCATGCACCTTTCCCTGTACGCCCAGCTGCAACTTCTGCAGACTTTGAGGATTTTGACATGGTACCACCTCATACCCCTCTTTTTCTTCCACCAGCTCCTTCTTGAGACGTCTCTGCTGTACTCGGCAGCCATGCAACAAGGTGGAGCAGGATGTACTGGCCAAGTTCTCTTGTGAGGGATATTGCCTAAATGACCAGAAATCGGTGCTGTTGTTCCATATTCTAGTGCTCCACCTGAGGTTGCCCCTGGGAAGGCACAGCAGATGTGTCCATTTCACAGACTTTATTCCAACACGGTATTTGCCTGTTGGCAAAAACATTACTATCTTGATAGCTTTGACTGCTAGTGGGTGACACCTGGATAACCAGCAACAGTTAAGGTCCTTGAATGCATCCAGAGGAGTATTCACTAGGATTGGAGGGAAACTGGAGGGTGGTGCAACTGGGAGTGGTGAGAAGACTGGCTCTTGGTGTGACTTAATATCAGGTCTGTTGCATTGCAGCTTATGTCAGCAGAACGCCTGCTCCTTCTGACTGTGCTTTCCTGGAACAACGGGTGCAGCAAAAAGGGAATATAAGCACGCAGCCTGGAGGCCTGTAATTTTCAAAGCATAGGCTGAGAAGAAGTGGGGACATAAGGTAGGCTGAAGAAATGCAGGAGTATTGTGTGTGATACAACTTATGGCAGAGATGTCCCGTGGTTGTGCTATTTTGTCAGAGAAATGGGTTTTGGCACTGTCCAACAGGTCTTCTGCAAGAGCCAATTCCTATTTGCAGGGGAACATTATAGACAAGTCTCAGAGGTCAGTTTCTCTTGGAAGGGCAATCCAGATGTGTGGAAAAATCATTACATTTTATTAATATATAGTTTTTGTCTTGCTATCGTGTCTTTCAAGTATGATTCCTCTGAAGCAGACATGAAAGATGGATGTTAAGAAAGGCACCTCCCTAAACAGAGCTGCCTATTTTCATTTTGTTTAGCTGAAGGGTCTTGGACGCTCTAAGCTTCTGCTATGCACTTCATTGTCAAGGTGTTGAAACATTTACAATACGTTTCAAATGGCAAATGTCACCCACTCTCCCTCGTATTTTATTTTCTGCTTGGCCTGACCATTCAGACAGGCACAGGCAGAAACCTTGGTTGTTTCTTGTGTTTCCCTTCTCTCAAGACTTTCACTGCTCAGAAATGCATCAGGAGTCTTTTTTTATTTTTCATAAGCAGAGCTCAAAGCCTTCTATTTGCTCTTTAGTTTTAAAATTTCTTGTCTGTCTTAATTTTGATGCGAGTTGAGTGTAGTGAAATGTTTGGGTTTTTTAATCTTAAATCAGAGATGTGTGCCTTGAACAGAGCTGGTGTGAATCAGAATTAAAAAAAAAAAAGACAAACAAAAAGAAAGATGAAATGTAGTTTTATGACGTGACAAGATGTCCAGACTCTCAGGAAATAGGAATTTCTTTTTTCAAAAGTCTAAGAGGAATACTGATTTGAAGGGCCACCCTCAAGTTAAAATCATGCCCCCTGTTTGAACATCTTTTCTATCTGTTGTTAAAAGTAGTATCTTAAGATCACCAATACTGGATTATAAATGGTTAGAGAAGCAGGATTTTCCACATTAATTTATTTCTTTCATAAAGTAACATTTTGTATGTTGGTTAATTTCCCCTGTTACTTTTAAGGGCTTTCATTATGCAAAGAGGGGGAAAAAAATTTAAGAAAAAAATTGATTGCAAAAATACAAAGGAATAGGCAATAAGCAGAAAAAGCGAGTGAGGAACTACGGGCTGAAGGAATCATATAGCTCTTAAATGGATCTCTAAAGGGACCAGAGGTTTGCCTAAACATTCTGTACACCTCCCCGTCCCCCCTCCCCCCTTCCCCCCCCCCCCCCCGGTATATATATATACATATATCTAAACCAAAACATCTGCAGTACCATATCATTATTATCGTAATATCATGAAACAGCTAACATTCTCCTAGGAAAATGGGACTGGAAAAGGAAGTCACATAAGATGAAAAAAGGTGGAAGAATATCAGCTCTTCATATCTGCATTCAGATCCTGCTGTTGCACATGCCTCCTCCCCACGTAGCGCTACGCCTGTAAGCGGTATCGGTTGGGCAACCAAAGGTGGCTCATTCTGAGCAGGGGCAGATTTGCCTGTTGGTACGCAGTGAAGTCGCTGGCTACAGAGTCATGGCACCAGGTCACAAACTGTCATCCTTTCTACTGCGTCCCAGCGCTTGCCTTTAACTCTAAGCAGCGCACGGGAGTCGGGCGTTGGGCATCTTCTGGCGCAGGCGTGCGTGGCAGGTTGGACGACGTGCGCCCCTCGCTCACCGTGAAAGCATCTGACCACTGTGTCTGTCCTGAAAGTCAGGGTGTACCGTCCTGGTGCTGTAAAACTTGCATACAAATGAGCGTGCCTGGGACTGCCAGTGCGATTGGTCTGACCGTGCCTGGGACATCCATAAAATTACAGGCATCTCTCCAAAGCTACCCCTTTGCACCCAGAGAAGATTTCCAGGTGGAAAAGAACAGTGAGTCTGAGGAAGTTTGGGTTGAAGTGGCTTTTAGGTCAGGTAAGATTGCCTTCTCTTTCTTTCTAAAAAAACCTCATGAACCCAGTCGCCCCAAACCAGAAATAACCTCCAGCTTTGTTTTGTAATAAAATGAACGCTCTCAGTGGCGAGACTAAGGGAAGCTTTATGAAATGCACAGCATCAAAGGCTTGTCTTTCATTTCCCTCAGCAAACATGCCCTCCTGCAAGAACGACTGATTTTTGTGGGACTTCTCAAACGCTTAGGGTCACCCGAGCTTAGGTACCTTGCTAAATCATCTACATCAGTAAGAAATCTTTACTTGGGTCTGTTGCGAGCCAGGTTATGAACAAAGGTGCACATGAAGTATTTGACATTGTGATGGCAACAATTGAAATACATAACGCTTTTCCCGAGAGCCAGCCCCACCTTTTGACTTGACGGAAAGTGCTTGCGATACCGCTCATCTATGGTTTCTCAGACTTCTTGTAGCGCCAGGGGAGCAATCTGCGGGACTAGAAAAAGGCAAGGCGTCTCGTCAGGACGCATCATTTCCCGAAGGGTGGACGTACCGCAACGAAAAAGTTTCGGCGTCCCGGTTGCTGCTGCTTCTGAACCGCAGCGTGCACTGCTGTGGGAGACCGGCTCACCCGCAGCCCGGGGGCGAGGGGCAGGGATGGCGGGAGGCAGCCCGGAGCCCTCTTGGGCAGGGTGAAGGGAAGGCCGGCGGAGCCCGGCAGGGCGCTGGGGAGGCTGGCGGGCGGGCTTGGGCCGGGAGGAGCCGGCGAAGGCACCGCCGGCACCCTTCCCCTCGCCCGAGAGCTTGCGTTTTTTCCCCGAAAGCGGTGGTTTTCAGCGTCACGTGGCTGAGGTGAAACTTTCCTTGAAGTCCGTCAGTCAAGTCAGCCTGCGCCGCCAGAGCACACGGGAACCCAGAAGCCGCGGCGCGGGCAGGCGACCCGCCCGGAGGTGCCCTCCGGGTTTTTCCCCCAAAAAAGCCCTGATTTTTTGGGGGGTGGGGCAGGCCCCGGCCCCCCAGGACGGCAGGAAGGCGGGGTCCGGCGCACCGCCGCGCGGGGAAACGGGGCTGCCAGATGCAGGCTGAGCTGAAGGATGGAGCGGGAGAGGATGAGGAGGAGGAGGAGGAGGAGGAGGAGGAGGAGGAGAGGGAGGAAGCGCGACCCGAGGGGGCAGGGGGCCGCTGCGGAGGGGGGGCCGCCGTCGCCCCGCCGCTGCCTCCCGGCTGTGGGCGGGGTGTCGCCGCCTTCGGGCCGCCGCCAGGGCGGGCCGGGCCGGGCCGGGGGGATGGCGGGGGGAGGAGGAGGAGGAGGAGGAGGAGGAGGAGGAAGGGGGGAGCGGGGGTGTCATGCCGAGAGCGCGCGGCGCAGCCCGCCAGGCCGCGGCCCGACCCGCACCCCGGGGCGCAGCCCTCCGCCCTCCGCCGCTCCCCCAGGCAGGCGGCCCCGCTTCCCGGCGGGCCCGGGGCATCCGCGCCCCGGGCGGCAGTCAGCCGCGTCCCGGACGGGCGGAGGGCCGGGGGGAAGGAGAGCGGAGCCCTCTCCGCCGCTGAAAGGAAGGGGAGGGAGGGGGGGAAAGTTTAGCGGAGGGTGTTGGAAACTGGGAGTTATCCCTAAAGAGCCTTTCCCCTGCTCCGATCCAGAGGGCAGCGCTGGGAAGAGGGGGCGGCGGCGGCGGCGGCGGGGAGCCCTGCAACATCTGTAAAACTTGGAGGAGGCGGCGGAGAGGAGCGTGCGAGAGGGAGGAAAGCAAAAGGGAACAACTTTTCCGACACGTGAGTATCGCGGCGCGATGTGTTTATTCCCCTCCTTCGGTGGCTGCACCGAGCCAAAACAATGCCGGGCGGCGGCGGCCGGGCCGGGCCGGGCCGGGCCGGAGGGGGTCCCCTCTCCCCTCCGAAAACTGTTCTGATACCAGGCGGTGGGTTTGGGGTTAGGTTGGTTTTTGTTGGGGTTTTTTTTTTTTTTTTGTTTGGTTGGTTTTTTTTTTTCCCTCCCCCTCTTCTTCTTCTTCTTCTCCTCCTCCCCCCCCCCCCCCCCCCCCCGCTCTTTTTGTTGAACCAAATCAGAAATGTCAGTCAGTGCGAGTGAGTCAGAAGGGATCAGATTACAAGATCACTGAAACTGATGTCGGGTCCGCGCACACACACGCACACGCACACACCCCCACACGGAGAGGCAGAGGCGCGGGCTGCTCCCCCGCGGGAGGCGGGCAGGGATAAAACAACCACCACCGACAGCCGCCGGCCCTCCTCTGCCGCCCCTGTCCCGCGTGCGTCGTGCCCCGTCCCCCGTCCCCCCACCCCCCGGAGAATGCCCGCCGGCCGCGGCGGGGGCCGGCCCCGCTAGCCGCGGCGGCGGGGGAACGGCGCGGGGGGGGCGAGCCGCGGCGGCCCCGGCCCTCGCCCATGGGCAGCGCGGGGGTTCGGCGGCAGCGGCGGCGGCAGGTACGTACCCACTTGGGCGAGAAGTTCTTTGTTCCCCGGGCTCCGCTCCGGGCCACTTTTCTTCTCGTCTGCCAGCGCTCCTTCCCCGCTCCCGGCCCCCTTCCCGCTTCCCTAGCTCGGAGGCGGGGGGTGGGGGGCAGCGAGGTGCCTAACCCCCAAAATGGCTGTCAGGGCGCGCGGGAGTTGAGGGTGCGGGGAGAGGCGGGGGCACTCCCCCGCTCCGGGCCCGGGCCCGCCCGGGCTCGGCCGCTCACGTCCCGCGGCGGAGCTGCCGATTCGCGAGCGGCAGCTGCTTCTTTATCGCCCCCACCCCCCCCCCCCACCCCTTCCCCGAGCAACTCCCGGGCGTTTTCACGCCGGTGAGGCGGGACGCCGGCCGCAAACTTCGCAGGGGGAAAGGCGAGAGGAGCGCGGCAGAAGGCGCTGTCACATCTGGCGGGGCGGAGGGGCGCCCGGCCGTTGTTCCCCGCCGGCGGCTCCCCGAGGGCGAGGGAGGGGGGGGGTGGGGGGAAAGTCGCGTCCCGGCCGGGGGTGGGTGCTCGGGGGTGCGTCCGCCTTTTTGTGTGTGTGGTGTGTGTGTGTGTGTGTTTGGGGAGGGGAGGGGGGGGGGGGGGCCGTGCGCGGCGCGGCGCTCCTCGCTGCTGCCGCCGTTGGCACCGGGTCAAGCTGGGGAGCCGGGCGGCCGCCGGCGGGCCGGGCCGCGGCGGGAGGAGCGGGGCGGCTGCCCGCGGCCGGCGGCGGCGGCGGGGCGGGGGGGGCGGAGGAGGCGCCCCCGGGGGATCTGGCGGGAGCCGCCCCGGGCCGGCACGGCGGCCCGTCCTCGCGTCGCGCAACTTTGAGGGGTCCGGGGAGAGCGGCTCCTCTGCGGTTTGAATGAGCCGTAAAGTCGGGGTGTTGACACAACTCCTGCGCCTCCGGACGGGCTCGCCGGCGCTCAGCCGGCAGTGCCCGCTCCCAAATCCTCGCACCACGTGAAGAGAAAAGGTAAAAGGACCCCCGCCGCCTCCCCGCCGCCCCCCACCCCCCAAATTTCCTCTTTTGACCCTCTGGTGCGTAGTTTTGATGCGGTCCTGTGGGTACGGTGTCCGTGGCCTTCTGCCAGTTTGCGTGTAGATATATTTACGTAAAACATTTTCTCTCAGCTCCTTGCCAGCTGTTCCACATTTTCCAGCTGCCACTTCAGTTTGAAATGATGGACTGTACGGATCTCAAAGAGCCTTTTAGTCAAAGGTAGGGGTAGCTGCCCGTTTGATACACAGTGTCACGTTTTAGAGGCTGCTGCGCTGAGGCAGAATTAGGTAGCAACCCGCAGCAAAATACTCGTCGCCGTTGCGCCCTTGCGACTTCCCGCTCGATTTTCAAGGCTCAATAAACGTGATTTTTTAAGCTTCAGCGTGCAGACTTCATTTCTTTTGTGTGTGCTACAGAAAAACTTGGAAGCGTGATTTTTCACAGGCCTTGAGATATGCGGCTGATGAAATCAACAAACATTTTTAAGAGGGCGCGGCTGCCCCTCTTTCTGGGCATGAGGAGGGCATCTGTTCTGAAACCGTTTAAGTCGGTGGAATGGTGAGAAATCACCAAGTTTCTCTGTGTTACAAAATTGTTTTTGATGTGGTGTTCAGCGAGGTTACGGATGGAAATTTGCAAGAACTGGCCTTAAGTAGTTTGAATATTTGTGCAATTGCATTGTAATTTGGCAAGGTGCCTCACTGATTGATTCCCATAATTATTTCATTTAGGTCCTTTATTAAAAATTAATAATGATCTGACAGTTTCTTAATTACATATGTCATGATTATTTTGAAGGAAGACGAATGCCGTGTTTTAAAAGTAAAGTAACCTTAAAATGTAAAAACTGCCGTGCCCACACCACTGTATTTCAGTGGAGGAAATATATATTAAAAGTAATGGTGAATGAGTTTAGCAATGTAAACTGTAGGCAGCCTCCTGAGAGTTTGTTTATATAGTGAAGGTTTGGGTTTAACTAGCTAGTATGTAAATACTTCCAGTTTGGTGTATAGCCCAATTCTAAATACATAAATAATAGTAACTATGAGAGAAGGCTATTTTAAGGGGGGAGGATTATTTCTTTAAAAGCAGGATTATGTGACTTTTGAATGAGTAAGAAGAATGAGTAAGAAAATAACTCCCTCAGTGTATATATATTCTTTTAAGCAGCAGTGGAAGTAAAACTATGGCTTAAGCTGCCTAAATGAATGCACTCTTGCATTCCGATAATTGCACATGGTTTTCAGTAGGACATGCTGTTTTCCAAAGCATTTCTGCGGAAGTACTACAAAACAAAGACATCACCTGCATTTTCCTGCTTAAGTGGAGTAATGTTTTTGGCTTCAGAAGGCGTGCGGTGGCCAAGACAGTGTTTACTGCTATAAGTAATCTTCAGTTGTGAAAGATACGTTGTGCATTTTCAAACACAAAAAACATTTTGTAACTAAGAAATTAAAGTGGCAATGGTTATAAATAATTTCTGTTTATTTTGGAATTGGTGTTAGAGACACCAAAATACTCGAGTTTTGAGATATCGTTAAAATTTGTTCATCTTGCAGATTACTTTATTTTTTAACAAGATAAATGTTTGCTTTTGGTACTGACCCATAAAAGTTCCAGTTACACTTCCTGCCTAGTTTTTGGGAAAGCTATTCCATTACCTGCACTCACTCAGTAGCGCGTTTGAACTTCATCCTGCGTATTCAAGGAAGGAATGGCATATTTTTGTGTTTTAGAGTGTTAGTGAAAAGTTAGTCATCTTTGCCTGATAAATAAGGAATCTGATGGTTATTAAAGCAGGATTTATTTGGAGTTATGGAAGGAAGCAGTTTAATGATCAGTGTTGCATGCACTCAACTATATGGAGACAGTAATGTACAAAGAAGAAGCAGACTTGAAGGAAAAGTGAATCAATGAGTCATGAAATCCTCAGGAAAACCTTAGTAATGGAATGTTAATGCTTTTAGACTATAGTAGATTATCTTAAAAGTCAGACTTTTCTTCTTTATGCAATTGTTGTAAATCCCTAGCTAAAGAATACTTTGAAGAAGGCTTTAGTTTTTCTGGCACTCATATTCTGTAGACATTCTGATTGTTTTGGAAGATTCAAGAAATTTTCTGCCAGCTTGCAGTTAGGCAATTAAAACACTAAAATGGCTACAGAGGAAGCTTTTTATTCAACAAAAGGTTCAGTTGTAATAATGATTTCAAGTTGTCTTTTAACCATAGGTTTTATAGAGGTCCTCCCTTTAGACTTTGTCATTTTTATAAGGGAATTGATTTGTTATACTTCAAAATCAAATAAAATGAGACAGAATAAACAAAAATAGGGTATGGGTGCTGCTGCAAACTTTTCAAGTTCTTTGAGTGCATTTTTCATCTTTACTTTTATTTGATAGGTCTGTGAAATAGAGCTGTAGACTGGCAAAGACTTTAAATGAAATTTCACACTTTGATGATTTTTTTAAACTTTGATATATTGACAGCAAAAGGAGCTGCAAAGCTTTTATATAACTTGAGCAGTAACGCCAAGCAGCAGTCAAACGTCTCTATGCATTTGTGTTTAACTGCAGAAGAAAAACATGTCCATGGGCAGTAGAGGGTTCTTATCAACTCCCTAATCCCAGATCCCAGCAAACCTTGAGGGCATGCCTCAGATCTTGCTGAAATCATTGTAGGCTCTCACAGTTTTCAGATTAAATATGCTATGTGTTCCTGGCTCCAACAACAGTTTTATGAGCTCACTAAGCTTCCTGTTTTAAGATCCTTTTCTGAAGTTTTTAGGAGCTGCTAAAGGCGATGCTGTCTATGGCAAGTGGTACTTGTTAATTTAGAGACACTTTAGATATTTCATTCTGTCTGTAAAAATAGCCAAAATTGCTATTTTCTAATTGGAATTCGAGTTGCACTGAGAAAAAGCTCCTGTAAAGAGGCATTCTGTTGTTTTAATGTGTTTGTCAGTACACAAGGTTACAAAGTTTATATGAGGCTTGATTTGTTTTATGGGGGCTTGACTTTGACTGGGCTCTTTAAAATGAGACTTTTTCAGTTGTAATTCTAAGCACAATGCAGCTCTTAGTACATAATTTCTGAGCCTCTTTTAACCAATTGTGTTTGTAGCAGCTCATTAAACATACCTTTGAAGTCCTCATTCTCCTTTAAGTGTCAAAGAAGGGAAAATGTATTCTGCCAAGGGTGAATTTCAGTGAATCAGGTAGTTAACCCTAGGATTCGTTTGACCCTTCTGAAAGAACGGTGTTGCACCTCAAATTCTGGGTCCGGTCTTTTCTAGCTGCATAAATAGTTAACTTATGTTTTATTCACTGTAATCATGTTTATGTATTTGGTGTAATAGTTTTAATTAAAAAGGAAAATACTTATTGTCCAACAACGTGTGTCATGTTATTCCCGAGAGGACTTGAGCCAATTTTGTGCTTAAAGGTTATTCAGTGAATGAAATTTTGAAAGCCCATTTGTCAAGGTGCTGCACGGTTTCTGTTAGTTTTCAACCCCCAAATTCATTGTCTGCATGGCCCAGTCATTAGTCATCAGTGTATTAGTGCTGCCTTCAGGCAATGCTGCCCAGCACTTCTTCACACCATTATAGCTCTAAAAGTGTACTCTGCCGACTTGTAGAATTACTGCTCTGATTTCCGCTTGGCTGGGTTTGAGGTAAGTCCCCTCCCTACCTTCCAGCTCACTCTAATCCCTCCTTTCTTTCAAGGCCGCTTTCTGCGGAGATACAGGGGGAAACTTTCTTAAAGATTGTGCTGGCATCATACTGTGGTTTTGTTGTGGTATACGCTGTACATATAAATTGTACCTGCGTTACCTTGAAAGAGTATTAAATTGGCTGCTGATCTGAAGAGTTGGTTTCTCTCTCTTTTTAAGAACAAGAACAAGAAACAAGACAATACATTGATCTTAAAAATGCCTGCAAGATTATTTAGATTACAACAAGGGATGAACTAATTGGGATAGAATGCGTTTGTCTCTAAATAGTTGCTGGGTGTCAGAACTGATAATATCAGAATCCACTACCAAGAGATCTGATTGAACAATTTTCTTAGCTGAACTTTCCACTCTAATGTCGTTATTTTTTGCACTGATTACCAAGACAATCCTTTTTTTTTTAAAAATGATGCTTAAAATGCTGCTGTATTTTTTTTTTGATATCTGATATTTAGCTCAGGGCTAAAGGACCCAAGTAACCTTTTGGTGGTTTAGAGCTGAACCTCCCCCAACTATGTTTGCTGCTTCGTATGATACTCTGTTTTCTTTACATACAAATTTGTTAATGTCAAGAAAATCCACTGCGTGTAAAGAATACTTCATCCAGCTGCCGAGAGGATGAAGCCTTCATTAGACAAGATGTATGAATACCTGGAACCGAATAGTCAGAAACACAGATCAAGTTAGTGTCACTTCAGTACAATGTCTGCTGTTCTGAGCCGCGTATATTAAAATGAAATCCTAGCACTACCGATTCTTAACTAACAGGACATGTGGTTTGGTGTGGTTTTGCTTGGCTCTTCAATTCACTATGGATGTTTTTTTCTGGGAAAATAGGACAGCTGTATAATTCTATGATTACACTACTTGAGCAGGGATAGTGGATTGTGAAGTAATTTATACTGCAGCAGTTCAGAGTTGTGCTGTTGTATTTTGTCGAGTTATAAAAATGTGAAGGAATCATGATGCAGTTTTACTGCTACTATGAGACAGGTGTAAAACCTAAAGTAAACTGTAAAAGCTGAAGATAAAGTTTTATAAACTACCTTTCACACTTGAAGTTCTTCCTGGATATGGGGAGCTTTCCTAGCTCTTTTACGTGTTAAAACATCTGTGTTGGGTTAGAACGTGAAATTCTGGATGAAGGCATCCCTTAACCTGAGAGTATGCTGAGGAGATAAACAGGCTTCCAGAAATGGGACTGGTGATGAAAACACGGCACTTTCAGAAGCATTCTACTTGATTCTTTTTATCTTGTTTTAAAATGCTAATTGTAAAATACGGAATACAGTCTTCTTTCATTTGCATATCATAAGTTGGAAACAGAAGGCACATCTTCGCAGTAGATGTACATTAAATATATTCTTCCTTCAGCTCTGTTCCTGTATCGATTGACATTGATATATTGATCTAGTTTTGATTCTAAAGAAACTTTCATCTCTTGGGATTGATGAGAAGCAAAAAGTGTGAAGAAAGTGGTCATGCCATTGGAATTCACGTTTAGTGCTGGTGCTCTAAATTAGAGCATTTCTGCATTTTTCTCTGGCAGTTGTGGTGACTTCTTATTTGATGAACTAAATAAATCATGATGCAAAGCACACCCAATACAGATGTTTGTAATTTGCTTTACCAAGCTGTTTGTTGACAAACTGGCAAGAAGGGAAAGAAGAAAACATCCTATATCATCACCATAAGTGTTCCTAGTGCTAGTAACAGTATCAGCAGAGGAAGCCATAGGGTATGTTATCAGCACAGCAAGTCTTGCTGGTTGTCCTCGTCTCTGTGTATTTCTGCCCTTTCAAATCTTAAGCATATGAATGCTCTAATTCAGGTTTCATAAAACAAGTGTTTTACAGAAGGAATTCACAGTGCTGTTACTGAAGTTGGTTTTGGATTTAGTGCTGCTGCATTCCTGAAGAAAGATGGGGCAAAACTGAGTGTAGACTTGGTAGGGAAGTTTGAAGTGTCACTGCTCATTTTAACCTATTGCTACAAACAGTAAAGTCCACAGGAGATTTCCTCTCCCCCCCCCCCCCCTCCCCGCTAATTCTTTTACAGCTAATCTTACTTTGACATAATTATTAGAGTTTTTCCTGCTGCAGAGTTTGAAGCACAAGGACATGCAGGATTGCAAACCAAGCAGTAACACAGCTTACGCTGAATTCTCTAGCAATATTAGGCAGTTTAATTGGCAGGAGTTCTGATTTCTTAAGGGTAAGTGTATTACTCGTTTTAAACCCACCTACCTCCCCAAATATATTTACAGATTTGGAGACTTGAAAAATACGTGGCACTTTCTATTTTTTAAGAAATAGCCTTTGTTCTTTCCAGTGTCTGTATTTAGATAGTTTGTAAGAGAGACAAAATGAGGAATAAAGAAACCCAAGACCATGTGATTAAAATAACAAATGCTTAGATGCAGAGTTAATGACCTGGTTTGGTTCCTTGATTTTGGTTGTGGGCTTGGGTTTTTGGGGCGGTTTTAGGTTGTTTTTTCTTTTTTCATTTTAAAGCTCAGTTACTTACTCTAAAGACTCTTGGGTAATGAATGGATTATAAGTTTTTACCTCAGAGGATACATCATATCTGCATTGTAAAGCCACTAAGATGTGTTGTAAGTTCTGGCTCCGTATCCCTCAGCTTTGTGTTGCATGTCCCCAAACAGCTTCTGTGAGGGATGAACTGGTTGGATGTGGACAGTTTGACCTGAATCCTTCAGTGTTTTTGTCCATTAAACTCTGTTTACTGGGTAAGAAACTATGAATCACTTCTTTCCTGGTGGAAAGCTGTTTTATTTAGATACAGAGTTTAATCTGTTGAAGTAATAGTAAAAACATTTAATTGGGGTTATACTTAACAGCTTTCTAAATCCCGTAACAAAAGTAGAGATAATCTACTTGTAAGAGTATGTGGGTAATGTGTACTAAAAGCAACTGAGGTGCTGCCTCAGGAGAAAGTGCCACTTCCTGATCCTACTGTATCTGTATGTTTTAAATATTTTCAGAACTTTGGGTAATCCAGCTTATCTGTAGCAGAAAGATGTAAGCAAATGTAATTCCTCTGGAGTCGAGCAATTATTACACTTGATCAGTAGTTCAGTGTATGCCGTAGAAGAGTTTCTCACTTAGGATCTTAATCACGAGGATGCTAATAGCACTGCTTTGCCTAGCCGATGGCCTTTGTGTTTGTGATCCTGCATTATTGTTGCCATGAGGTATTTAACCTATCAGGAACAGATCAGATCATCATTAACCAGGCTTTAGGTCTAGTTGTTTTTCAGTCTTTATGGGGGGAAGAAATCAAAGGAATGTAACACAGGAGAAGACAGGAGATAGTAATGAATTTGGAAAGATTGTATTAATACATGTGGTGCCCTGTAACTTGGGGTATTTTTTAATTTCAAGCAACAAAGCCATCTATCTGATTCTGTTCGGGGTGTTTGTGTGGGTTGCTTGTTTTTTTCTTTCTTTCTAATTTTACTTTGCATTTTAAAACAGATGTAGGGGAATTATGTGGTTAGCCACTAGTGCATGTATAGATCGTGCATGTATAGGTCATGCATGTAATTTAAACGGAGATAAGTATAGCGAAGTATGATACCTTTTTTTCCCAACTTACTAATGGTTTGTTGTGGTTTGTATGTATGGTGGATATAAGACCACTATTTGTGCAGTTTATATCTGTCTTAGTCTTATTGTGACCAGTTGTCTCAGCAGGGAAGAATCTGAACAAAATTTGCCCAGGAGTAGTTAATGGGGGTTGCAGAATTCTGATTTAGCTTACAAAGAACTGAGAAAAGGTAAAACTATTTTAAAAATATATAGCATTTAGATTAGTTCCTATAGCTATCATAAAAATGGTGAGATGTACCAAGAGGTTAATGTTACAACTGGAAGATATTTCTCAAAATGTCTGAGCACTTGCGTATTTTTCAGCAAGTACTGTCAGGGGTAACTTTGTCAGTGCAGCTTTGCCAGCAGGTTTGATAGAAAGCAATGCTGAAATCTAGGTGGGTTTTGAAAGTTAAATGTACCTGAATCAAGCCTGTATAAATCAGTGTGAAATAGCTCCTGTATAATAGCATAAGATTGTCTCATGTAAATTTTGCATTTGAATGTATCTGAACAAGACAGATTTTTTTTTTTTTTTCTTATCCTTAAATAATCCCAAGGAACGGTGTAACCGGTTTTGATAAAATTGATAAAGGGTCCTTTATGGTTGAGAGAGACTGTAATTTCCTGATTGTTCTTCATGCCTCCCCTTGTGTTTTTCACTTTCATACAGTTGTGCTGTTCAAGATGTATTGTATCCCCAAAGACTGCTTCCAGTAGTGTGGATCAAAGTAGTACCTATGAACACCCTAACTACCCAGAGTAGTTTCTGAAAAATTAAACATGCTATGTTTGCTTGCACGCTGATTGGGGCACTCTGGTTGCTGATAGCAATCAGTATGAACTTCCCTACTGCTGATGTAATGATGATGAATGCTGTGACACTGCTATTTCAGACAGCTCTTCTCAGCGGATGCAAACCACTTGTTAATGAATTGAATACAACTACAGCAGCATCGAATAAAACAGGGGAAGGATTTATTTATTTTTTCTTTTAAAACCCAACACATTAAAAGATACCCCCTTAAAAAATATAACAAATAAAGGCAGAAGACCGTTTATGTTTGCAAGAAACAAAAAACAGTCTAACATACAAATTGAGAATTTTAGATGCTGATTCCTGCCCAAGCGGTTAGACTGAAGCAATTAGTCCTGTTGAAGTCAGTGAGCCTATTCCTATGAATAAATATTTGCATGATCTGGCCTTCAAAACTAACATATGCAATACAAATACAATGATTTAAAAGGTAACTCAGAGAGGAAAAGGAGCACAGAGCTGAAGATCTCTTGGAATACCAAAGTGTATGTTCAGAAAGGGTCATGTTTCCTGCTCTTCCAGGCAGAGGGGCTGCTCTACTGGTTTTGGTTAGTTGGCACTGTGAGTAAATGAACAAAAAGATTTTTTTTCTCCCCAGTATATTAATATAATTATGTTTACTACTGTGGGGTCCAGTTTTATGACCAGCATACCTAAGGACCAGAAATTATATAATTTCAAATTGCTTGAGAGAATTTTTTTGTTTGAAATACATTTCCAACATATTGTCATTTGTTGACACTCCTTTTAAGAGAAATGGGTTTCCTCATTTAACTAGTTCATACCAGTAGCTTGTTCCTAAATTTCCTCCAATTTAATATGCAGTTGGTGAAAGTTTACATTTATGATTTAAAAAGAAGAGACACACCTGCAGGCAGGTTGCTGTTTTGAGAAGGATTAGGTTTAAAATGGGGATCTGGAATTAATTGTGCAGTGGGTTCAGGCTTTAGGGAAATTACAAAAGGTTCAAGCATGGTTGAATGGGAAAAAACCCATGAATGTTTGCTTTCAGGAAGGAATGTTTATCCCTCTATTTACCTATGAAAGTTCAGGCTTTCGCCCCTATACTATGGCCCTATACTGTTATAGTGTTTTCTTGCCATTCATATGCACATGGAGATGCTGGATAGCTGACAGAAACTAGCTTTCTGTTTTTTTGAAAGCAGACCTCCTTTCTGCAGAATAGATACATATTGTCCGGCCTGGGGGCAGGAACAGGGAAGTCGCTGACCCACATGCTGGGGAGAGCTGTGTACACCATAATATAAACCACTTCGTATTTTAATGTGAAGACGATGTCAGGCTGGCTGATTTTCAGAATGCTTTTTGATAGGGATTAGCAGCCAGTGGAAAGAAATCTTCACGTTGTCCTGGATGTTTTTTTTGATAGACTGCAATTCTCGTATTTCAGTACAATTTCTGAGAGAAAATAAAAATCACAGCCAAAATTAAGGAGAAGGATTCTAGAAGACATGCGTGTCTGGTTTGTGTTTTCAACTTGGGCTTAAGTTCGCCTTCAGGAAAAAGAAATATTTTTGGGGCACCATATTGATTTCCAGTTGAGTGCTTCCTTGTTGGGCATGTGTGGAAAAACATACCAAAACACGTACCGCTAATTACAAGTCGTGCCATGTCTCCTGGCTTTCCTTACTTTCCCAGCGATGCATAGCACCATGTAGTTCATCCAGCACTGGAGTGTAACTGGAGCTGCTGGAATTCTTGCAGACGCCCTTGCCACACGTGCGTGGGTTGGGAGTGGAGGAAGGAAGGCACGGGAGGAAACGTCTGCAGCGCTGGGGCCATTGGCTCGTGCTGCAGGGTGTAGAGCAGAGTAAGAAAGTTCACTCTTGCAGTATTCCCTCTTCCATGCTGACATGAATAAAAGCAGCCTTCTGGGTGTAAACTAAGCAGACATGAACCAGAACAGGTACCAAGAGCAGATGTTTATATTAGCTCATGGCCAATTCTGCAGTTTTCTGACCAAAAATTCACTTTAAGCTGCTACTTTAGGCCTCTGTTCCATACCATTGTCCACACTAGGTAACATGAACGAGGAAAGTGGTAGAGTGGTGGGAAATGTGGACTTACATTTGCTAGTCTTCCCTCTGTTAAAGAAAATTCCAAAGTACCAGAAAAATCTTATTGGTAGGCTGTTGGGGAAAGAAAAAAAATAGCAAAGAGAATGGATGGATGCCAGTCTGAGCAGACACGTGTTGCTCTTGAATTGCAGATGATCCAAGGATGCTTTTTAGGAGATTAAAGCTGTATTAACTCCTTACAGCACCTTCATCTCCTTCCTTTTCTGAGCAGAGGTAGTAGGATCAGATTGTAATGGAGGTCCCGTCCTGCCATGGTGGAGTGGGGAAGGAGGTGGAGGTAAGTGATGGCTCCTTGCTCTTATCTGCACAGCCATCTGTGTGGCAAGAGGCGGTGGAACCGCTGTAGGTACCTGTCATCATTTTCGTGGCCTTTGCCACTCCACTGGCCTTGTGAAACGGGGGCAGAGCATGTGGTTTCTTCCTTTCTAATGGAGTGGGGAGCATAGGTGTTCTCTTTCATGTTTTTTCGCCAAAAGAAACAGGCTTGTGAACTGAGGACAGAAAAAAATGGGGGACAAGTTCTGCAGCTTCCCCCTCCAAGCTCTCCAAGTCAAATTCTTTGCTGTAAATGAAGATGCTGCCTGAACAGCAGACTTGGCCCTTAGAAGGCAAAACAGAAGAAAAATTACCACTACTGAAAATGTATAGCTTTTTAAATTCCTTCAGAGACAGCATAGGAAGTTATTCTTTTTAGAGAATAATAAATAACTCAAAGGAGGGTAGTCACAAGAGGGTACACTGAAGGACTCACGCAGTGGCCAGAGGCTGGGTAGAGGCAGATTTTGGTGTTTATGTGGCCAGGGCTGTACAGAGAAAACAAGCGTGTTCTTGTCAGCGTGGGGTGAACAGCTTGGCGGGTGTGCCCCCAGTTTCTGCCAATGCAAGGGACTGAAAAGCCTTATATACCTGATAAGTGACCAAAGCTGTGGATGCTCTTGCATGAGGTGTGTGAGGGGGAAGGAGGAGAAAGCACGTGAGAAATCTGGAAAGGTGCAGTTTGCAAAGCTCGTATGAGATCTCTCCTCAAGGAGATAAGTGCATTGCTGGGTACAGGTGAGGGCTGTTGCAAGTTGTGTATTGTTAGATCTCTCCTGCTTCCTATTTGAAGACCCCTGACATTCCCCTTTGTGTTCTGGTAGGAAGTCATTTCACACATCACAATAATATTTATAGCACTTTCACAGATAGATCTTGAAAGTGCTGTTAGAAGTACTTTTGCATTGCATGCAGAGCTTTGTTATTCCTGTTTTTAGCAAGAACTAAACTCGAGGGAAGAAAAACACTTTGCCAAAGGTTAGACCACTAGGTCAGTGGCAGAGTGTCTCTGATATCTAGTCCAATTCCCTGGCTGTGCTGCCTGGCTAAATAATGATTCATTTAGTGATTGGGCTCTTCTTTGATCCCTACTGTATAACAATGAGGCTTTGGAGTGTTTTATTGTGCTATTAAAAAGAACTCCTACTAGGGAGGTGGGAAGGGGAAGGTTTACTAGACAGCTGTGTTTGTGATGAATTGGCTTTGTAGCCTTTTTTGGGGGTTTGTTTTATTATTTTTTTTTGACTGTCAGAATTGGGGAAACAGGTTGCTAATGTAATTATACTTCATTATAGTTTACTTTGTGGCTTGTTTTGGAGCCTTTGGTTTTTTTATTTAATTCAAATGTTGTTGCAGAACAGTGCAACTTCCTTCCGTTTCAGATCCCTTTAGCTAATGACTGCAGTGCTGCTCAAAGCTGAAAACACTCTATTTATTATTACTTTTTGTTGTTGTTGCATAGGATCATGTTCAAACTACCAAAGTACCCAGGTACTGTGGTTCTAAGCGTGGCGTGTGCTGAATATTAGATGATTTGTGTAAAGCTTACTTGGACAGACTGGTGTGCGTCAAGTTAAGCTGCAGACCAGTGCTTGGAAAAGCTTGTGTCCTTCACAGCCCAAGATCCCTGCAGTCTCGGGGCCCGGTGTGGATATACTGCTGCGCAAGCAGCGTTAACGCTTTCAGAAGCTTGTGGGCTGCTTGGGTTTATGTCAGGAATGTAAAAGCTCTGAGATTACGGAGAAGTGTTCTGCGGGGTATAAAATTAATGTACCACTGGAGATGACACTGAGAACAGCCAGGAAAG
Organism: Astur gentilis; assembly: GCF_929443795.1. Classification (NCBI taxonomy): domain Eukaryota; kingdom Metazoa; phylum Chordata; class Aves; order Accipitriformes; family Accipitridae; genus Astur; species Astur gentilis. Next base: position 4,971,070 of record NC_064893.1, on the reverse strand, counting down.
GCAGAGTAGCCAGCCACACACCTTTGCAGAGTTTTCCATTTTCAGTGTTTTTGTGCAAAAGAAAGTGATCTCATTATCTGCCACCAGCAATAATATTTGCCTTTCCCTGTGGTTTTCAGGGTGCTGCTCCAATGCACTTTTGTTTGAGTTAGATTTCTGAACAAACAAAGTGAGAGATGTTTACAGAAGTAGGACAAGGTGTAGAGATAGCCAGGATAATTCTTGCTGCAGTGTATTCAGGTAGCGTGAATGTTGAAATTTAAATATTTGGTTTCTATAGTCAACATGAAGGTCTGTCTTGATTTCTTTTGCATTGTTCCAAAGTGCTCTGGACATAGGAGAAAAATACTGGATTTTTTCACCTGGGTGCGTTAAAACCCAACAGGCTTGAAAAAAATGGATCTACCCATTAAGCAGCGTAGTGGTTTGTGATGCTGAGGCTGTTTAAAGGCAAACATGCTTTTTTTGGTGTTAGTGTTTCCTTAAATTCCTCAGGAATTCATGCATGCAAACATGATTTGATGGGCATCCAGAAATGGCCTGTGGACTGCTAATTCAATTGTGCTGCAGGCTCTTCTTCAGGTGAGAGGTGTGAGAGGTTTTGGGCTAAGCTTTTGAATAGTATTTAAAGTTTATGACTCTCTTGTTTCATTCAGGTATTAGTACAAGGAGAGCTGAAGTAATGAGAAGTCATCATGGAGGCGCAGTCCCATAGCTCTACCACGACGGAGAAGAAAAAAGTGGAGAATTCCATCGTGAAATGCTCCAGTCGAACAGATGTCAGTGAGAAAGCTGTTGCCTCCAGCACAACTTCCAATGGTGAGTAACAGCAGGGATTTACTAGCAGCCAAACCTACAGTAATTTTATGTTCACTGCATTCCTTGTGAATTGAGCATTTGCACCTGGATTAGTATTTGTTCTAAGGAAAGGCTAAAGAAAATGAACAAGGGGGGGTGGAGGTGGTGGAAAGTGGTAGGATACAATAAGGCCTGTTTTGGCATTAGGCGTAGTCTTTTTCTTCCAGATGTTCTAATTTGAGATGTAAATACACTAAGTTATTTATTATAGGAAGTTCCTGTTTTCGGCCTGTTGGAAATTGTCTTGATTAGCCTGGCAGGGCTTACGAGTGCTTTGCATTTGCCCATTGAAATCTCTTACACTAGTTAGATAATTAGTTATTACAAAAGAGAGAGAAGTAGCTCTGTCAAAATTAATGGCAAAGGTTTTTTTTCTTCTCTTCTTTTACAAATAAACTTGCTCCTCGCAAAGGGCTACCCCCACCTCCCCAAAGTACTTTAATGGCCAGGGACAAAACAGCAAGCTCAGACTGTATATTCCCGTGAATTCATTTCAAAGTTGTGAATGTACAGCTTGTAGATTTGCAAAACTGGAGTAGTTTGCTTAATTCTCCCCAGAGATTACCTCACTTGACAATTTTACATATTCTCTGCCTCTCCGGAGAGTGTTTAGTCCCAGCCCTGGCCCTTTCATTGTTCAGTGTAAGAGGGCTGAGTGTATTGGTCCCTACTAATGCAAAACTCCCGTTGCATTAGGAAAGAAAATTGCTTGAAAAGGTATGGGCAGAGTTTAGACCTGTGGATTTTGGATAGCTGCAGATCAGCTTGGTTTTGCAAATCAGTCTAATAATGGCTAAAAACAGAAGATGTCTTTCTGCATATTTTGGAGTCCTGGTATATTCCTGGCAAAAAGTTTTCTGTTCACCCTTTCTGTTTCCATCATGCTCACTCGTCTGGGCTTGTGGTCCAGGTCAGGTTCTCACTTTGATATCCTGAAGAAAGGTTTCTGCTTCCTCAAAGAAACCTGTATCTCCACTAGACTAAAGCAGAAAATACATGAACCCTACACCCATACTAGAGGGGAATCTGTGGGTCAGTAAAAATGAGATGGCACATGTCCCAGTATCCTTCTGTGTGACTAGACTTCAGATTCAAAGCAAACTCAGCACCTGGTGACCTGCTAGTTGGAGTTGATCCCCATGAGAGTATAGAAACTTTTGAGTAGCTATGGAAAAAGTTGCATCAGTTTTCTAAGGCATATGAAATTAGATCCTCAGCTGGTGTAAGTCAGCACAGATCTGTTGCTATCAATAGAATTACAGCGGTTCACATTAGCTGAAGAGCTCCCCATTGTATTTTTTTTTTCAATAATAGGATTTTCCACATTGGCCCAACTTTTCAAACAGATGCACACTTAAACACATATGTGTATTCTTTGATGTGTCAGGGGTTTGTACTCAAACTCAATATTGGCACATACCTCTGACTGTTTGGGCTAGCTTTAACATCATTAAACATTTAGATTTAGAGGGCTAAAAATAAAGCCTTGAAGATGTTTTTGCCTAATTCTGACACTGATTTACTCTACAGTCAAATAATTTTCTCTCTCTATTGCACTTATCAGCTTTAACGGTAATATTAGTTCTTAACTACCGGCTTCATCTAGGTGGTGTATTACTGCATGTCAGGGGCATCAAACTCCCCAGAGCTGGAATGTTTCTAAGTCTAATGAATGACTAGAAATTTTTGTCACTGGAATTGTGTTCTATTAATGGAATGAGATGCTAATGTAGTACGTGTCCTGGGGCCTGAGGCTGCATTTGGTTAAGGTAATGACAGTTACTTTTGTCTTCAGTGGGTAAGGGTTGGTCTTGTTAGTCTTTGTATTTAGGGAAGTCACCAGGATCTCCAAGGTTTGGGTTTCTAATCTACTTTCATGTAAAACCAAGCAAACGACTTTCCATAGATACGGGGTTGGGCTTCAAAGGGATAAAAAATTCCATTCCTTCCTGGATATGAAAAATTTCCTCTTAGTGTAGAGACTCCATGGAGCATGTACCAAAACAAACACTAATACAAAAACTTTAGGAACTTAAACATGAGTTCTACTGTTGCAATATTTTAAAGTTTTGCTTCTCGCAGTTGTGATTGTCATGATAATGAATTTTGGTTACAAGGACCACTTTGCATGAAAGCTGGAGCTTGCATCACGTTTGCATCTTTTGTTTTTAGTGCTGGAATAAGTATTACTACAGGAACATCGTCAGTTGATCTAAGACACCACTCCTACAAAACACACAGCTTTTGTTGATTCAGTGCCTCTTTTTTGCAGAGGGCTGCGGTAATGTTAAATGGTTGTGATTTACATTTGAATGCTCTGCTAAACAAGGTAAGGTACCCGTAAAAAACAAAAAGAAGAATGATCCTTACTGTTTTTATCAGAAGACTGCTGTCACTGCAGAGCAACATCTGCCTGTCATACCAATCTCACCTCATAAGCATGTCTAATAGCAGTGCATCTCTCCTTTTGGACAACACATTAATTAGCAAAGTTCGCAGGGTAACATGTACTTGAGTGACAGCTGTCTGAGGTGTGATGTAGAAACTCGTATTTTCTCAGTAGCTCTGCTGTCTTCTGAATGAGTCAGAACTTGGGTCATAAATAGATTGAAAGCTGCTTGTTACGGGTTTTATGCAAAGCTTACAATCATGGAGAAACAAAGAAAATGCCATTATTTCAACAGCTCCCGAAAGTGAGTAACACACTCAGTAGCAGAATCTATCTTAAAATGAATATTGAGCATGGAAAACTTTTAAATCATATGATGTGCAAACTGTTTATTGAAGAGCCTGTTTATTGGTGTAAACCTAGGTGCAAAGGAAAGAAAGGGGGAAAGGTGGCCTGGAAGGGCAGCTCGTGTCTTAACCCTAATTACACAATGCACGTTATGAGGCCCAGACTTCTGGGTGCCCCTTGGAAGGTACCAGCTGCACTGTAGACTCAGACAATAAGCAAGCATGGGCCATAGTTGACGTTAGCCGCTTCTGCTGAGTTCCTGTCAATTACTTAATACAAAAAAGATTTCTGCTGCACTCACCTAACTACAAACTCTTGACTATATTGCTAAGATGCTTGCACTGTGTTAGATAAGGGCCTGCCAGTGTTTCCATTATAAACCCCTAATTTCAGGGATTTATAACTAAGCCATTAAAATGTGCTCCAGGCCGAAACATGTGGGGAAGGTCTTAGTGCTGGAGCAAATTAAAACTTCTTTTAAAGTACATGTGATCAAAAAAGTAAAAAAAAAAATATAAATAAAAAAATCATAATTTGTAATGACTAACAAAAGTCTTTGGTGCACTTTGATGCCCAGTGGGCCTTTGTAATTTGGGACCACTCTTGCTTTGTTTTGAATTCATTTTTGCAAGCTTTTGATTTTTTCTCCTTTGTGTTTCATTTTGTGTATCTCAACCAAACTGCACGCAGTTTACTAGGATACATTTCTTTGCAAACTGTTCGTTTTACTCCTCCTTTGTTTGACTGCTATATTTACTGCTAGGCTAATATCCAAGGGGGAGGAAAACTGCTAAAGAAAACTGCTGATGGATATATTAATTCACAAAAGGCTGTATAAATAAAAAGTTTGTGCTAGGGTGTAAAGTAAGCTTCCTTTTGTGTATCGTGTGTTTTGATAGCCTCAGACTGATCTGCTTTGGCAAAGTAATAATGACAACAAATAAATAGAATGTTTATGTCATGAGCATGTCACTGGTATTACATTGGAGTAATGAGGCCAGTGTCCCGGACCATGTTGCTACCACAGTGCTGTGTTGTCAGGCCTTGTCTTCTCCCACGCACATCCCTACCGCTCTTCTGGAGACAAAGCAGTAAGACCCTGTTCCATGCCATGTCAGTGCATGGAATTAGGTCATCATCCTGAAAGCTGCTGCATGCACACACAGCTTTCTGTCAAGTTGTGCAAGGAATGGCTTTCTGAAGAGAGGTATCCATTGATGAACTCACTAAGATTAGTTCTGTGCTGCCCTTGGAGAGCCTTCGCCTGGTGTTGCGGGTCATGAAACCTGCCTTGCTAGACCTCCGTTGGGTAATACGGTACCTCCTGTAGCTTCAAGTAATCTCAGGATTAAAAAGAAATCTTCAGGTGAGCACTGTAAGCGTTGCAGGAGTCTGCACGGTGAAGTGAAGGACCTGCCTTGCTGAAGTGTGATGAACGCCGACACGGAGGCTTGTTCTCGGCTGCTCCTCCGTGCTGCTCTGCCAGCGAGCGCTGGGGCTGGCGGGGTGAGCTGTGTGCCGGCTCCTCGGCCGCCGTGCCTCACCTCCTGGCATATCGGCTGTCGCTGAGATCCGCAGCGTGCCAAGTCGATGCTGAGTCAGGCTGAGCACTGCAGTGCCGGAGCAGAAAACCACGCTGGCTCCCCTGCCCGCACAGCCGCGCTGCCCGTGCTGGTGCAGGACCCTCCTGCACCCCGGCACGGGGATCGCCAGCCCTCCCGAGGCCCAGCACTGCAGTAAAGTCTTGAACTCCTGCCCACCGAGTACTCGAGCAAACGCCTCGCTTTAGGCGCCGGAATAGCTCTAATGGCCCTAATGTGGGTATTTGCACGCTTACAATTAGGCAGACGCTTTAATGCTTTACCAGGCTGGCTGCTTCGACCCTATGCTCTGCTCTCAAGGTGAATCAGATTTATTGTTAGAGTACTTCCTAAGAGGCGTTGACCAAAAAACTGCATGCTAACCTGACACAGCCCTCAGCTATGTGTGATTTATTTTTTTCACTTAATCTGTAGCGTGGATGTAATTAATTTTTCACTTTATTTTCTGAGAGGTACAGGGAATTTCTGTGAGGGCTGAATTAATACTTTTACAAGGCAAAAGTGCACTTTGCAGCATTGCTTGGAGAACATTAGGAGGTTGTAATGCTGCGTTCAACCCTTATTTACTTACTGTTTGGCTTCTGAATTCTGTCGGTGACTAAAACGCTTTCCTCTTTTGCACATTTTGGCTCTAAACTGGTGTTTTTAATGTTGCATTAAAACAATGCAGTTATTGTATAGCAGCTCCTTCAGTGTCTGACAGGCAAGCGCTTACTTGCAGTTTGATGTGTTTTGTCTAGTTTTTGACCCATGAGCTTGTCCCAGTGTAATCTGATATTTCTTATTAACCTATTACTCCGCCTTAAAAAAAAGCTAATTATAAACGTATGTAGGTTGTGGACTTGACTACCTTTATCAGAATCAGATAGTTATTGAGAACATACTTTAAAGTGATAGAAAGCAGAAATTATCATCTTAATGATGATGTAACTCAAAACCAAGCTTGATAGATGAATAAATGAGAGGAAGTTCGTGCGTCCACTTTGATTCTTTCAGAAGAAGAGCCAGCTTCGTCTAAGTCTCCTTTTTTTTTCTTCCTAGTAGTTCTTTCAGAGTTGAATGAGGGAAGTATTCAGCAGTCTCCAACCCCATAAGAATCACATTTCCTGTTTAAACTTTCAGTTGGTTTCTTGTCCTGCTGCTTGCTTTCAAGCTCACCATAAAATAGGTGTTAATCATAATCCTCATGCTTGGCCCCAGTCTTGGACTGATGTGCTCAGGGTCCCGTCGAGAGGTCGGGGTTCAAAAGAGGTTGTTAGGTATCAAGAAACATTGCCTGTTCTATTTTAGTGGCCTGCAAATTGAGTCCGGCATTGATTATATGAGACCTGATTCTACAAAGTGTTCAGGAGATGCCCTCCTCCTCTCCTGAAATCAAAGGGGACGGAGGGGCCCTTTTCACTTCTCATTTTCAGGTCAAGGAGGAAACAACATCCTGTAGGATTAGATACTGGAAGTGATGACTTCAATGTATAGGTTTTTCTGAGGGTTTTGTTTTTCAGCAAGACAAGTATTGCAAGTTATTCCTATCTGTTACGGTGGCATACAGCAGCATGAAAAGTAAGGGTAGAATGGTCATACGTGGTAGCACAGAAAAGTAAGGGCAGAGACCTGAACTGGTAAGGTTTTGTGTACCCTTCTGTTCTAATAATTGTGGCCAGGTTCTAAGGGGATAAACCAAAAGAAGGTACCTATCCTTGGGGAGTATAGGCTCTCCTGATGGTTGGAAGTATTGGAAGCAAAAGTATTGGAGGTTGTAATTAAGTGAGGACTGCATGTCTTGGTATATTGTAATCTGATGTGAGTAGATGATTAAATACATGTTCATTTGGAGTAATGCACCCATGGTCCTTTATGCTTACTAATAAAATTTCAGTCATGAAGTTAGGGTTTATTGTGGACTGTAATAACTCATTCTGCCTGATACTATTTTCTAGTGTTGTTCCTCAGTGAGCCAGCCCTACCCTTACCCTGCTATAAAGCCAATGATCTGCAAGTGCAATACAGTATTGCCTCATTAATTCTGCCGAGATTTCCCTCCTTTTTTCCCCCCTTTTCTGCCCTCCCTGCAGTGGTTAATAGCATAAGGGATATTAAATGTCAATCCTCCTGTATCCCTTTGCAAGTTCCAGAAAGAGATGATTGAGTGGCTTATCCCTGCAATCACTGTAATCAGTAAGTAATGACTTAACATCCTGCTGGATAACACGAGGTGGAATCAGGAGAAAACATTAGTTAGCAGCAGAAGCTTGCCACCTGGACAAGGTGGAGGTTAAATTTAAGGAATTATACACTGGGGAGACTTTTTCCTGAAAAACAAACAAAAAAACCCCCAAACACCCAAGCAACCATATTACAATTGTACCTGAGTTTTGAAATGGAGTAAGAAGTGATAGTAAAAAAAAGGCTTAAAATGGGTCTCTACGGTGTGGCCGTGGTACCATGTTCTGTAGCTTGTGCTTTGCAGGAGTCCAGTATCAATCAGACCTCAAAAAATTCAGGCATTACAGCCCACAGTACTGGGGAGGACGGGGGGACCAACCAAGAGGTTTGATTCTTAGTAGGAAAAAGGCTGCTGGCAGCTGAAGCTTCAGTGATATTATTAGCCTTTCAGAAAAGGGCTCACTCACTGCCGTTAAGTGCTGGTCTCTGGGGAAGATACCCTAAAAGAGAAAGGGCCTCCTAATGACCTTGCACCGCTGTGCCAGTCACTGCCACCAAAGTGGAGAGGCTGCATGGCAGCATGGCAAGGCTCTGTAGCAGCACTGCTGCTCCAAGTGGTGGCATCTTCCTCCCAGCCGCTGGAAATGGATATCAACAAACACACGGGTGCCAGGCGGCTGGGGACCGTTGGAAGGGCACTAAAAAAATAAAGGTGGAAAACTCTTGCATCCTGAGAGTTTTCCTGGGTCCTGAAAAGAGACCAGACTTGGGAATCTGCAAGTGAAGGAGCTACATGGAATAGATCTTTTGAAAGCAAAAAAAAAATTTTTTTAAAAATCCTTCTAATTGACTTAAAACCAGGCAACCCCTCTGGCAGGCACAGTGTTTGGCTTTATGATTTGAGTTGTGTAAATTAAGGCAGTTGAAGTAATTAAATTACTTAACAGGTTTTCAAATGGCATTCGTCTTTTCTCTTCTAGATGTTTTCTATTTCTTATCTGTCTCCAGTTAAAAGGAAATAATCAGGCATCAATGTTGCATTTGATTATATCCCTGCTCTGTATGTTTCTATTTACTTTTTCTCCCTTTTTTTTTTTTTTTTTCTTTTCCGGAAGATATAAAACCTCAGCCTCTGCTTACATAGAAATTGTTACTAAATACGTATGCCAATAAGTGGGAGAAGTGTGCTTAGAGTATGGTATGTGATTATGTAAAGAAGGTACTGTATTAAAAAAACATTCTCTATATTCTTTCCAAGCCATATCTCATTATTTTGGGGTGAGAGTGGGAGGGGAGGGAGATGCATTCTTTTGCCATCCCAACTAAGAGGGAATGAGATGGATTTTATTGCTGTGTTATTATCTTATTTCCTATTAAAAGTCTTTGCCTTTGATGTATACTGCAAGTGGTCACAATTTAATTTGCAGATTCTATTTTTGTTCATAAGGCTGGCAATTCAGAAAACCGTTGATTTACCTGTAAATGTGATCTGGACCTACTGATGAATGTGTATTTCAAGTGCGCAGAGGCACTTTGGAAATGAAGAGTAAACAGGAAATACTGGGTGTTCTGCAGATGATTTTAAAATTTGGCTTGTAAGGCTTTATGGGTCACATTATCAAAAAGCAGTTCCTAATCTCGTGCCTGCAATCAGCTGGAGTCTTGCTACACAGGAGCTGTGTGTGCACATTCTTTGCACATGCCAGCTGCTTAAAATACGCTGGTTTCCATTCATTTAGTATGACTTTTCATGCATGTTCCACATGCAACCAAGTGGAAATGCAAAAACTTAAGTCCTACACATGCAATAGCTTGAAAATGCACCCATATATCCCAAACTAAGGGGATTTTTTTTTTTTCTGGTTAATAAGAGTTTTTCCTAAAATGAGATGATAAATTGCTGAAATGTAAGTTAGTATTACAAACTGTATGCTCTCTCTCTCTTGCTCTCTCTCTGTCCTTGTTGTGTGCTTGCTTTTCTCTTCTTTTCCAGCGTAGGGGTTCATACATAACACAGAGGATTTTGTGGAAAAGTTCTTTCTGGGCCTGACCGGTAGTGTTTTCCCCTCCTCCCAGTCTCTCTTTTCTTTCCTTCTTTCTCTCCTCTCTCTTTTCTTTTCTTTTCTTTTCTTTTTTTTTTTTCTTTCTTTTAGTTTTCAGAAAGTTGAGTTCCATCCCAATTATTAAATCTTCGGAGACCATTCCCACATGGTTCTGTAAATGGTAGCTTCATCCTGAGTTCTTTCATCTCTTTTCCTGCTCTCCTGGCTTGACAGTTGAAAAGGTCTGACTGTGCCACACAATGGTTTGATTGGTTTCTCTAGGGGAGGCTTTACCCTGCCTCATCATTCGCCAGGCAGGTGGACCAGAAAGTCTCTTGATTCTTTTGTTGCCTCTCAAAGTCCGAGGTCTTTGACTGAATAAATCCTCCGTCATGGGATAATTTGCTAAAAGGAGACTGAAAGATGTGAGAGAAAAGCCTCACTACTTGGGTGCTGAATTAATGAAATAACTGGGCCTTGGAGTTTGCAATTGAAAAATCACCAGGAATGCAATGGGTGGAGACAGGCTTCAGAATGCAAGCCCATTACTTCCCTGTAATAAACTATGAGAGCTTTAAATGATATTACTAAATACGCTGGCTCGCCTGGCCGCCTCCGGTTATTTGCATTTGCAGCCCCGTTCGGCGGGGGAAGCCCGAGCAGAATAAAAGCCGTTTTGGTGCAGCGCCTAGTTAGTCATTAGATTATTACGAGGGGCTGGAAAGAATTCCATATGACAGAACTAGGGTTGAGTTAACACAGGACGAAAAGTAATTTACAGATAGGCTGTCCTCAGCCATCTTTGTAGCCCCTGATAAGGTTTCATTTCAGAATGGATAGGCGACATTTCCACTTACGGGCCCATTCTGCGACACCTGTGATAACAGCTTCTGGATCCTAATTGAAATTGGTTTCAAAATGGATTTTCACTTTTCTCTGTCTGTGGAAAATATTGAATGGACTCAGAGCTGCCACAGAGAATCCCAGACCTTGGAAAATGGAGCAAGAAGCCAGGATCATCTTTCATAACTGTGTCGATGATATGACAGTTTTGTTATCTGTCTTATTAATGAAATCATTGATCACCTGATGAGGGAGATAATAAACTACATTTTTGCGGCTGTTCAGGAAGCTCAATTAGATTTTTTAAAAATACAGATGGGGGAAAACCAAGCCAAAACAACGAAGTGACCATTTTCAGGTCTATTTTCAACTTTGCTTGTCTTGAAGATTTTTAGACGGAAGAAGCCTCTGAGACTGTAAAATGCTGACTACATCTGGAGCTTATTGAAAGTAAAAAGGAAAAAAAAAATCAAAGCTGATGCTTATGTTAAGATTTAGTTATTATTTTTTGTTTTTAACAAACCGCACTAAGTAAATAACACTTAAGTCTTAGTAAGTGCCATGGAAACTCAGATGAACTGAGAAACAATGGAGCTCAATTTTAGCTGAAGTGGGATTAGTGATCCGAACTCTCTGAATGCTCTAACATGGACAAAGGCCGATGCTAAGTGTAGCGAATGCTTGCCGTGATGCTGGTTCTCCTGAAAATTATTTTTTCTTTAAAAACGGGCATCAGCCTTTAGTTGTTAAAGCTGCTCAGGCGTTTTGGAAAAAAAAGTTCCTTCCTTTTTCTTTTTTTTCCTACTAATGGACTTGAGAAGATTTTTAAATGCAATCAAACGTAATAAACCGCCTGCTCAGGATAAAATGTGTGTGTAGGCTTCAAAAATAAAACCTGAAAGGATTTCGTGGTGTGTTGTTTCCCTGTTTTCTAATTATTGGGGAAAGAGATGAATCTGTTGTTTGTGCTTGGTTGCTCTGGAATGTGTGCTGTATTCCTTGAGGAAGGTGGGAAGGGATAGTTTTTCTGAAGAGGGATGCCGGTGACTTCTCATATTTCACTGTGAATTGTATCCTAGGTGTTTCTTCAGTCCCTCTGCTGGTGTGGGTCAATCTATCCCCCTTCTTAAGCTTGAAAGGGGAGCTCTGATCAAAGGCTTGAATGATGTCACTGATCTCTGGTGATTGATTAGGAACAGAAGTTCTGGAGCATTTTGCATGTCCGCCTTTTCCTTATCACTTCAGATCCATTAGTGCCTACCCATTAGGGTAGCTTTCAATCAGGGGAAAAATAACCCATGCGCACACACACATATGTGTGTGTGTATATATATATGCGCCCTGTGTATATGCATATATAGAGGAGAGGAATAGGAGAGTGTACAGGCTTCATGGTCTGAGTTATAAATGTATTTTTCTTTAATGTAAAAGGAAACAATTTTTATTGGTCTGTGTTGATACAGGGCGTATTTATTAATTGCTAAACTCTTGGCTGTAATTCTCCTCTGTTCTGCAGCTGCTCTCACAGATTTAAATCCACATAGGTCTCTGTCGTCCGCGGGTTTTTGGCTGCTTTACCTTCATTTGCTGTAGTTTACCCAGAGAGGAACCGTCCCCCTGCTGTTATATCTTTGCTGTGCCTGTGATGCACGTTAAGATCCACTATGTGTGTCAGTGGCTTAGAGATATTTTTTAATTAGAGATTGAAAAATAAATATTTTAAATGCACGTCTCTTGGAAGTTCAGAGTTAGCCAGAACCTATGTTGAGCTGTTAAGAGAAAAGATCTTTCATTTGTAAAGGAGGAGCAGTCCTCTGACTCTTGATGGTGTGGGAGGTCGGGCAATGGGGTTTACTTGTGTGCATAAGAGAAGTGTGCATGAGCGAGTGGTACAGGACTTGAATCTGACTTCACTTTGGTATAAAGGAGGAAGATGGGTGGTGTGAAGCTGGAGTCCATTCCTAAATATCCCACTTCTAACAGCATATTGTGATTTAATTGAGTAAGTTAAAAACTCTGCACAGGCTTTGAAAATCTGGAGTTAATTAATTATTCAGGTAAAAGGAAGCTTTCAGTATGTAGGATAATTCAAAAATGTTAATGTTATTTTTGTGTATCTCTTTTCCCCTTTCTTTTGGGTAGGTTGGCTCATTTCTCCCCCCCCCCCCCCCCCCCCCCCAAATCTCCTTCAGTCTCTCTTCTACTGTTGTGCATTTCACACCAGGAGATGACAAGTCTTGTGATTGCAGCAGAGGCAATTGAAAGAAAATAAAAAGAGAGTTCTTTTTCTCTGGTGCTGGCCTATGAACATACCGTAAAAATTGGATTAGACACACCTAGAGTTGGGATTGATTGCATCTTGAATGGGAAATTAGAACATCTGAAAAATTCCTTTTTGGATGGAACAGAAGCACAAGAAGGAAAAGTTGGATGGAAACCAGAGAAGAACTGTAAATCACTATTAAAGTTACTTCCTATGGTTTACCATTGGCTGTCAAAGAAAATTGCCTTGGGCTTGTTTATAGCTAATTCCCTCTATAGAAAACTTCAATTTGTGGACTGGCCTCTGAACGGGATTGATAACTCTGTTTATAGACCGGGATGGGTATCTAAAGATAACAGATAATGCAAATGAGCCATTTTTTGATAAGCCAGGGAAGCAATTATGAATGCAACTTGGTTGATGGATTTCAGAGTGCCTTTTCACAGATTATAGATTTTATTTATTTTTTTTTGCATTATAGTTTTCTTAGCGGTGTTGGAAAAACAAAATCGAAGTCATTCGAATAGAACTAAAAAGATGGAGCGGCTGATATAACCACTTGTAAACATAGCGAATCAGATTAAAAAAAATAAACAGGCAGTCCTCAGCCTTCTCTGGGAGAAATATGATTTGATAAAAATGTGTGTTTAATATTCAATTTACAGTTTCATCTGAAGTGTGTAAACCTAGATGTCCCGTGGGAGCTTACAGCCCGCTCCAACTTCCAACTCAGATAAGACGCTCCTCGTAAACTGTCTTCCCGCTTTTATTTTCGGATTTGTGTTTCTGCAGGAGGGGAGGAGGGCAGAGGCCGGACCCCACCAGTTGTTCCAGGCTCCCCGGGGTGCCGGGCACCCGCGACGGTTAAGCCCTTCGGCCTGCGGCGCTGGTTTCAGCGCTGACCGCGAGGCCTAGCTGCGCAGGGCGGGCTCGGCTCAGGAGCTGGCTGCACCGCCTGGCACCTTTCCCTCTCGGCTCCGCGGATTTTCCCGTTGGAAGCGCCCGCGGCTTCTCGCAGCCCGGAGGAGATCTCGGCAGGGATGGTGGCTGCCGGACAGGAGAGGGGAGGCTTGGCTTCCTCGCCTCGACTGTTTCGCTCGGCTTGCCTGTAGGCCTGTAGGCCTGCTGCTTCTGTGTGTCCCCGGCGGCGTCCCTGTGTGAGGGGCACGCGTTTTCCTCGCCCCTCCGTGTTTGTGGGGCTGCCCTGGGGGGGGCAGAGCTGCCTGCTGCCTGCCGGTCAGGGAACGTCCACCCGTTCCTGGCGCGAGGGCTCAAAACAGGGAGCACAACTTGCAGGATCCGCAGTGAGACAGGGATGAGACAAAATTAGCCCCGTAAAAGGTGCGCGCGGTAGGGTGCATTCGCAGTCATAATTTCGTGTTGGTCTTTAGTGGTCAGACTGAGCTTTACTTCGTTTAAGGCCCCAGTCCACAACTCACTGAAATACTGAAAGGGATTCGTGGCAACTTTGACTAGTCCAGGCTTTAAATATTTAATCATCTTATGTGTCGCTTTCCAGTCTCCTTACTCAAGCCATTGTCTTTTAGTTGGTTCCCTGCAGCGGGACGTCTGGGCTTCCGACACCCTTGGTCACTGAATTATAACCTTCATCTCTGAAAAGTTGAGATAACTTCTCATGAAGCTATCTCAGGACCTAATCGTGGAAATGTGCTTTCTTTGGCAAATGTCCTATTTGAAGGCTCTTCTGTATGATCAGAAAAAAAGAAAAAAGTAATTATGACTTAGTTCCCATGCAGTTGTGATGATTAGAGTGACTCCTTGTAATTTGAACTACTCCAGGTCTCAGGGATTTGGTAAGATACAAACTTTGCTTCTATCATGAAGCTGGCAGCCCAGCTGCCATTGACTTCCATGGGAGCAGCATGGGAACCCTTTTATTTCAATTGATATTTAAATATTCAGTCACAAACCGCTATAAAACTGTTCTGTTTTTCACAGGCATTTTCAGGGCCTTCATAACGGATCACACCTCTCACTGGAAAGCAAAACCAAAACCAGCACAATTTTGCTTAGAGGAATGCCAGACTTCTGAACTGTTACCTGAACATTATTTTAAACCTTTTCTGCATGTGTGTATGATGAATTATTTCTTACCTTCAGAGAGTTTTGGCTGAAGAATTAGAGTGAATGGACATTGGCAGCTTTCAAACACTAGAACAGGTACAGGATCACAGTGCCTCTGCCAAAAAAGCATGGATCTGGAATCCCTCAAGGGATTTCTCCCAACTTCATTCCCAACATTTGTCCCAATCTAAGTCAGTGCCATGTTTTCTAAGTATTGGTCAAGGAAAAATATTTACGGTAGGTTTTATTTAATATTTTCAATTTGATGTGCATCAGCATCTTCTTCTGACAGTCTCCTTGAGCTTAAAATATCTATTCCAAGACACCACTTTGTTTGCTGACATGATAGAGTTTAATGTTGCATATATAAGAGCGGAGACAATTTTAAAGTCCTGTTCTCAGCTTTGAACACTTTATTGTGATTGTTCAGAGGATAGGGGGAGGTAGGTTGGTTTTGCTATTTAAATTCCTAAAGAGCTTTTTCTTCAGCTATCTAACTTAAATCAGAATTGAAGCCTTGCATACATTTCCTTTGGCACCACAAAACTATTTACTTTTTCTTCTGAGAAATAACCTCAGTATGAAGAATACCAAAACATCTCAAGTAATAAAAATATTTCAGGGGACTGTGAATGATTGCTACATTTATCTTCAAGGCTCAAAACAGATGCTAAAAATAAGCCTACTCTTAAAAAAATAATACTTATATCTATAAGTGAATGAGAACCTTGAGCAAAGATATAAAAAATTCCACCAGGTATTTACAAGAGAGGGAGAGAGAAAGAGTGAAAGAAGGGAAGAAAGGCGGGACCTGAAGGAAGAAGGGAACGAAGGAGAGAAAGAAGGAAAGAAAGAACTCTCTGCTCCACTGTGGTGCTGTCATTTAAACAGATACCAGGTGAACTTTTTGGTTGTCACAGTTGGACTGAGAACGTGTCAAAATCAGTATTTTAGCATTGTTAGAAGTAATTGTTGTTCATGGGACCAGTACTTGAACTGCAGAGGTGTAAGAGCTTGTATGTAGGTGCAGAGTAGTTGATACAGAATAACTTAACATGAATTTTTGTAATAGGTGAATCTCAGAAAAACATTGTATTTCAGACTTCTTAATTATGGAGGAAAATGTTACCTTTAGACATAAATGTTAAGATGTGAAAGGAGAGAAACAGGAGTTTTTTGTTTGAGTGTCTGAACATAATTTAGGCTGCTGCTTTTGTCTTTGCATTTGGCCAGGCATACTGTGTTGGATTTACATCACTTACCCTCTGAGATTTGTAGGTTCTTTGGGAAGTGAAGGTAGAACCTCAGCCCAGCGCAAGAACAGAGCGGGACGTGGGCACAGAGTTGACTGCTGGCTTTTTGCAGTCCCAGATAAGTCAGACTTACTGACCAGGCCTCTGTGTGAATGAGGTTGCCTTGAGCGTGCATGGCCGGGATGTGATGGGCATCCCTCATAATCTGCAGGTCTCAGATGTGATCTGGCTGTATGCAATATTGCCTTGTACAGATGCTTCTGGATTTCCAGGAATTTTGGCTGCTGTGGAAACCAAATCCTTGGCAGTCTGGTTGTGAGAGCCCCCTGTCTTGCAGGATTAAACTTATTTTAATGTGGAACATACCTAAACAATGAGAAATTCAGAGAAGTCTAAGGAAAATCCTTTGTTTTGTTGGGCTTATATTTTGTTCTAGCAATGAAGAGAGCAGTGAAATTGCTTTTCCTGGGTTCTGCTGGAGGAGTTGCAGAGGGCAGCAGTGTGTATACCTCAGGCTGTCAAGCTGTAATTGAAAGGCAGAGTGTTCACATGTTAGCAACAGTTGATTCTTCTTCAAAATGTAAAGAGTCCTTGAAGTTAGGTGGGTGTTAACTATAGTAAACACAATCCATGAAGAGATATGAAATGATCTCACTGAAAATCTGTTTCCCAGCTTTCTGTCCCTTCAGGTTGTACGCTTTTCTTTCACTAGTTCTGGAGGTCAGGCAGAATCAGTATCCAACCTGGAAAGTGAGACTTAAAAATAAAAATGTGCAGATGTTGCAAACAACATGGTAACATTGTTCTTTCACATGTTCCCTTCTCCCAGATAGGTGGGTTCAATCTAAACTTTCTCTTAAGAGGTCAGCAAAGAGTATGAGGTTGGCTCATGTGATTATTACCACGTGATCCCAGTTTATTTCAAGGAATGGAATTGAAAGGGAGAGATGGAATGAGCTGAAAAGGGAAAAGGAGGTTCTACTTAGAGTTTACAGTGGTTTCGTTACAGTTTTTTTTTCTGTTGTTCTACTTTTTTTTTTTTAAATTGGTATATGGTACAGCTCTTTTGTTTTTTCAAAACACTGAGAAGGCTTCTATTCATAAACACATATTTATTTTTGTTTCAGTGCTGGAGATGCTGTGAGTGACTTAAGACTAAAAGGGACCATGTAGGCAGGGGAAAGGAGGAGAATGTTTTACATTTCAGCATTTTAGGAAATAAAAATTAGCAAACACTAATAGGTGTCTGTTCTTTCCCATTGTTTATTAAAATGCATGGGATGTGAATCAAATGACTTTATTCAGTGCTCAGCATTTCAGCTACCTTGTAATGGGAGACTGCAGGCAGTTGGATAAACTCGCTGGAAAGTTGCCCAGTTTCACTGCTGCTTATATAAGCTTGCCTGTATCCTCTGGGGAATAGTATTTTGTAACATGTTATATCAGGATGAGTATCCCTGTGTTCTCTTTAGCTCTGGGATGACAGAAGTAGATGAGTGGTGGTGGTGGTGGTGGTGGTGATGATGATGGCTGTCTCTCTTTCCTTACTGGGGTTAAGAAGAGACAGTCATTAGGGACCTTTGCCAAATCAGGGTGCAACCCCTCTCCGCTTTGCTATCATCTGAAAATAACATGCAAGGTACATTACTCACAATAAGCAGTTACAGTTGAGTTATAAACTATTTTGCAATTGCCATGTTTTTGGAGTTGCCTAAGTGGCAGTTAAACTTGTTGTGGAGCCAACATAATTAAGGATGTGTAAGTGACTCCTGTATTACACTGCCTTCTTGTTGGGTTTCAAGAAACAAGCCATCACAGCTTGTTTATATGCTGATATTTTATCTGTGCAGATGTATGTTCAGCTCTTGGCTGTGCTGCAGTTAAGATGGGATTTGAGGTCTTGTCCTTACCTCCGTTGGATAGCTGTTCATGGCAAAAGAAAATTCCTGAGAGTTTCACACTTTTGAGACCCGTACTGTAAATTCACCATTGGGGCAGATGAGATGGCTGTGAATCTGTAAACACTGCACACTGGACCTTCTTGTCTTTGTCATGTTGGTAGCACTCCGAAACACCTGTTTGTGGAGGTAGACCCTTTCTCTTGTGAACGCACATGCAAATTCCTTACTGGAACCTGCAATGAGCACATGTTGGGTGCACCTGCATGTGCTCCAATTTACCACTGTGTCCTTCTGCTTGGGTTACTTAATGCACAACCATGAAGTCATGCTCTCAAAAGTCTGTACCAGTAGGTAGCCATCTAGCTTCATTATCTACTGGCCTAATTTTATGTCAATAATTGCCCTCAACTTGGCAGTAAACCCTTGCAGTTGGGTATTGAGTCTGATTATGCTAGTTATTTGCATTTTACAGTGCTTGTTGAGGGTTGGAATGCCCTGAGGACTCCTGTGAGGCTTGGAGTGACAAGGACAATACATCCTGTGGTACATTTTGGAGTAAAAAAACCCCTGTTAGGGTATTTATGATCCATAGAGGCATTTAGCATGAAGATCCTCTCAGGCAGAGCAGAGAGATGCTGTTCTGACAGAGTAAGAGAGATGCTGAAGAGGAGGCTGGGAAGCGGAGTTGGATAATGGCAGTGGTCACTGAGCTGAGGTGACACAGGTCACCTCATGGGGTTGTATAGCAATCACTTATGTTATCTTAATTCCTTGCTGTCTCCCTAACTGGTGGGGTCTATTCCTCTTCCTTGAGAAGTCCCTTTTGTTCCTTGCCTGAAACCCACTAAGCCAGGTGAAGGAAATTTCATTGTGTAGCGCTTTCCAAACTGTCATTAATCCAAATGTTTACTGTAAAATTAACTTGAAACAGTGACTGCTTGAAGATAAGGACCTGACCTAAAAATCCCAGATCCACATAATGTAAAATGGTCTTTGGTTGCTGATGGATGTTACTTACACAGGCTGCTACCCTGGAATCATTTATATGTTTGTGTGTTGGCGGGACTGGGATGTTGGATTTAAAATGCCCATTTAAGAACAGAGCCATAGGTTGGATGAGATTAGAAGAGAATCTATTGGCTTTTCGTCACAGATGTAAGAGGGGATTTCTCTCTCATGATTTATGTGGTTGAACGAGTTAGAATAAAGTGGCAGGTGTCATTCTGAATGCGTGAGTCTGCACTGGTGGAAGCGATCGTTCATATGGCTTTTGCATATGCTCTGGGAGTTGCCGTTAAGTCAATATTTACTTCTCAGGGAGTAAATGCCAGAGCTGTGTCTGAGAGCTGCTACTGCTGCATCAGTGAAAGAGTTATTTGCTATGTCATCAAGTATCCTATGGTGCAGATTCCTGGAGTTTTAGAAGCATTGTGATTATGAGCTTGTGATAAGTAGCTGGAAATACAAAAGGTGTTTTTCAGCAACTCTGTACAACTTTCCAGATCATCTATTTACAAATGTTGCACAGTGGCTCTCTAATGTTTCACAAACAGCTTGTCAAGCATTTCTTCTTTAGGATCTTCAACACCATCAAGGAAAGCATATATCAGCCGGCATCACTGAACTTTTGGCTAGAAGTTTTATTTTGTTGAGTGAGGATGATAGGGGAGAGAATTTGGTTGATGACTTCTGGATCTGTTTTAATTAGTAGCCTTTATATATAGACTACATTTCATCCATGTAGGACACCCTCCCAGCAGAAAAGCAGTGGGCTTCACTGAAGATAACAAAGGTCTGATGTGAGGTAGGTCATATAAGATGGTAGCAATACAGTTCTGTCTGAATGCTTTAAAAATGCTCTCTTCTGTATCAGATCACCATTACCTTCCCTGTGGGACCCAGCTGTGCAGCATTGATGCACATAGGTTCTCTGTCAAGGGTGGGAGCATGCAATCTGCAGGTGCAAATGTGTGCTGCAGTGGCACATCAATGCTGGGCACACCTGCCATGTGTTTTGAGTTTATGCATAAATGCATTACTCCTCCCTCCCTTGCTTTCTGCAGAAGGTGGCTACCACTTTGCAAGTCTGTGGGAGGTAAGCTGGGGCTTATGCAGTATTTAACCTCTGACTGCATTTCATGGGAAGCTTAAAAGTCTTCTGGGAAAGATGCTATAGCATGAGGCTTGCCCATGTCTTCTCCCTCTGCATATAAAGCCAGGTGGAGCATAACTTTCTTGGAAGCTTGGAGACTCCTGTGGAGCTCAGGGCCTGATCCACTGTGTATTGAGGTCAGTGCCTCCCTAATGGGCTTTGGCTGAGTCCCTGTGAGAACAGGAGCAATTGGCCCACAGAAAGGATGCTAACCCATTTTTCACGCTTGCCTCCTCTCTACTGAAGGAATCAGTGGGGAAAAGCATGACTCTTAATGACTGCTGATTATAAATAATTAGGAGTCATTCAACATTCAGGCTAACATATTTAGGTTGTGATGTGTTTTGCATTTATTAAGTGTTGGCTGTTCTCCTGTGGCTTGGTGTCTTTGCTTAGTATCTCTCACCGGTTCCTTGTGTAAATGCTGGGCGTTAAATGAGAAGATGGGCCCCCAGTTTGAATGCTTTAGCATCCCGTGGTGGCTGGCTGTTGTGCAAGCCCCTTCTGTCCTGTGTTTCGCTATGGAACAACTAATTAAAAAGTGTTGAATTTTACCTTTAGTGCTTGCTTTTAGCTTCGTTGGATTTTGCACGGAGTGAGAATTACTAGTCTATAGGTAAGACACAGTAGAAAGCTTAGATAATTCAAACAACATTGCTTGTGCAAACACTTAACACACTGAAATGTAGTAAAGCCAAGGATTTTGTTTGTAGTGTAGGATCCAGTGAAGAGCAACCAGTCTGTGTTGCGGTCGTGGTGCACCAACCATGGTCTTTCGCATAACTGTGAGTATATTTTTTTCTTTGCAGATCGTGTAACAAAATGATAACAGATGAATCTAATAAATATTCCAGCAAGCACTTTCACGTGCTGTTTACTGTAAAATAAAATTAAAACCTGTAGCACGTGTTAGTTTTTCAGGGAAATAGGTAAAAAAAAAAAAAAAGAGAAACACCTCAAAGGCTAGATGTTAGCATTTATATGTACCAAAGAGAATTTTTAACGCACAAAAAAAATATTTAAAAAGTCTGGATTTGCACTTCAGAAATAGTATTGTCTTCATCCAGTTCATAAATGTGAAGCTGAGGTGAAACCACACAGTTAAACTGTGATGTGACAAAAGCAAGGTATAACCTCTTTAAAGTCTATATAAATCAAACTTTTAACCTACTGCTTTTAGAAGGGAATGTCTAGAGGATGCTTTTGTATAACATTTTTTTTTGTATTCCATTTAAATGTAGATTTTTAAGGCCTTTAGTATAGTGGTGCATCTTTTGCAATGAAATGTTAATCAGGAGTCTTTTGT
The DNA here is from genome assembly GCF_929443795.1 of Astur gentilis. Taxonomy (NCBI): domain Eukaryota; kingdom Metazoa; phylum Chordata; class Aves; order Accipitriformes; family Accipitridae; genus Astur; species Astur gentilis. The sequence continues at coordinate 4,949,866 of NC_064893.1, read as the reverse complement.
AGCAACTTGGTTGGAAGGTAAAATATTTAGTGCTGTTGTATATTGAACCCACATTCCTTACGTACACACACAGGCTCTCTCCCCACCCCCCTTTTCCCTCTCCTCTCCCCCCTACCCCCCATCAGAGTTTTAAGGAAGTATTTTAGTTAATATTTGAAGAGCTGATCTGTGCTTTCCATTACTGATAACCTGACTTGGTTATGTTTCTAACAGACTGCTAGTAGAGAAGTGTAGTACTTGGTTGAATGTAGTTAATGTCCAGGATTGGTCCCTTCCCCATTTATCCTGTGTTTCCGAGTAGAAAACAGCAATTTTAGCTATCTCTAGGTAAGTTTCTTTTCTGAGCAAATTTATGATATTACTGGAGATCTGGGCTTCTATTTACATTGATTACAGTAATTCCCAACCAGTAGATAGCTACATCATATGGTCACATAGATTCCTTAGGTTTGGGTTTATAATGCTATCATCAAAATATTGTAACATTCAAGTTAATGTGTGTGTCCTGAAATACACACACCTGCTACTAGGAATTGGGTTAAGTGTGTAAATCTAACTGTACACAGAGACTGTTCACAGATTGAGGGCTTAAACAATCTGTTTAATTACTTACTAAATCTCTTTTTTCCAAGTTTGTATCTTTTGAATAAAGAAGCATGGAAAGTAAATTTTGTTCTTCCTAATGTCCCATCATAATAAGCCTGAGCTGATTTCCTCTGGTGTAATGGGTCAGAGTTTGGTCCAAGATTAATACTTGTTTCACATAAGTCATATTTCATTTAAAGTATGATTGTTAATTTTTGTCAGATTTTTCTTGTTGATTTCTTGATCTTTCTGGATTATTTTTTTGACTACTTTGACTTTGTGTGGCTTGATAAAAGCCATAATGGTAGGGCTATTGTAACATTAGACTGAGTTAAACTGGGATTTCCAGAATACCTTAGACTTCACAATACAGGAATGATCTTTCCTGATGTAAGGCTTTACTTCAGCTGTGTCTCTTGTGTATCCTTTTCATTTTTTTAAAGGAATGTGGTAATAAAAGAGGTCAGGAGTAAGTCTGTCACAGAATGGCAATTTGGGGTTAAGGGTGTAGGATCTGCTTTCAGTGAAGTCCAGAGCACAGATTTGGATTGTGAGGATGAGAGAAGCAAGGGAGATTGTCTGGTATTCATGCATTGGCAGGCATTTAATGTGGGATTATACTTTGCGTTGTCTACACTCTGCTTCCACAGAAATCAGTGAGTTTTCTGCAGCGCAGAGCTGTGTCAGTGCATACAGCCTGATGATACTTCTCTTCAAGCTTCGTGATGGCCACTGTACTGGAAATACTCATCATGTGTTTATTTTGATCTCCTTTTTAACACAGGGAATAAAACCCACCAAAACCCAAGGGGACTCAATAGTGAACGTTTTGACACCTTCTCAAACTTTTACCTGTTAGGCTCTTATCGTGAACACAATGCTGTCTTCCCAGCTTCCCCGAACTCTTTGCTGCAGGTGGATGGTACTGTGCAAATGCAAACCAAACAATGTTTGAAATAAAAAGATGGGTTGCATCATTATTCTTTGTGTGTAACACACCCCAAAATGCTCAAGGGCATCTCCTGTGGGGTGGTTGTATTAAAGAATTACACTTTGGAAAACTGTGCCAGCCATGTTCAGCTGATCTCATGGTATCACTATATTACGCTGGCAAGTTAAAACCAAGGTAATGCCAGGTATTTCAGTTTTGTGTCTAGCAGGAAGCTAGTATAAATATTTTCTGATTATTTTTTTTGCCAGTCTCCTCCAGTTCTGCAGGAAACACAGGAGCACCAGGAAAAAACCAAGTCCTTGGCTGTGGTATATGCGGACTCTTTGTCCCCCAAAAGAATCACTTTTGTACAGAATGAACAGGTTGAACAATCAAGCCATTGCTGTGTAGGCTTCAGGTTTTGTTTTGTCCTGATGAGTCCTGAGATTTTAGAAGAATCTGTGCTCTGCAGCTCTGAGGAGGAGATGGTGTTTCTTGCTCTGTTTCACTGAGAATTTTACTGGGAAGTGTGGACTGAAAATCTTCCACCTGGTTTATTACAGTGCAGCTACAGCTCCATTTGTCAGCGACAAAGCATTTTTAATGATATTTTCTTAGTCTTGTAACAAGGAGTCTTGGTCTCCAGACCTGAAAACAAAACAGTAAGCAGTAACCTGCGAGTGGAAATTAAGTAGGGAGTGCTGTCATATCAAGGTATGGTAGAAGCCATTGTGTTGGAACACAGGAAAGGTCGGCTTGGGTGCCAGTAAGGAGCTACTGGCATTAGCAGACTAGCTAAGATTGGCTTAGCATCTAAATAAGTGATAGCATGTCCTAAGAAGACTTTATTAAACATATGGTAATTTTTGCTCATGAAACTTAGTGGGAGTCAAAGTGAAGTCACAATGAGTCAATGAAGTCACGAGTCAGCAGCAAGAACAATGACACTAATTGATTGTAAGCCAGCCTGGGTGAGGGGAAAACTCTCCTTCAGATGCTTGGATCATTTTTATCTTGGTGTTGCTTCACTGGATGGCTCCTCTTGGTTTACATTGGTTTTGAGTGAGAGTGGAAACAAGTTTTTGCAGTTTTTAGCTCATAGCACTTTGCATGGTGTGCCCTTTGGATGTGCTTTCAGAGACCTTGCTCAGGACTATCTGAGCATGAGGTGGGATCCTTAAATTTTTTAAAAGCAGTTGTGATTTGTTCTGGCTGTAATCAGCTCCACCCGGCCTTTCAGTCACTGAGTACAGCTTTACAGAGCCTGTAAATGCTGTTCCTTAATTGCTTCTGAGCAATAAAACGAACTCTTGCACTAGCCAGATCTTCTTAAAAAGTAGCTCTTAAATATTAAGCTGTCTGTTATGGTTTAAATGAGGCAGGCTTGTTTTGTAGGGAGCAAAAGCTGGTGACCAAACCAGTTGCCATCTGAGTCTGATCAACTTGCTATGTGACTCAGGTCTTTATTCTTTCAGGGCACATTATTTTCCTCTGTAAAGGGAGGATTACGTATCTAACACTTAATCTTCTGTTTAGGAAGAGTTTGACTTAGAGAGGGTTGTTTGACATACACGTTTAAGATGGTACCTTGATGGGCATGTGGCCTCTTGTCCTGCTTCCCAGAGGACTTTGCTTATTACTCTGAAGCCAGGTATCACACTGCTTCACCAGAAAAACGAGATCTTTTTCCTTTCCTTACCCACCCTTGCAGAAGGAGGAGGAGAGGAGTTGGGACAATAAACCAATTTGCAGTGGTTTCCACTGGCTGCCTATGGGAGGGAAGATGTCTTTAGGCTCTTGCTCCCCCCTGCCTGGAAGCGGAGGAGTGGGAAGCACAGGGTGGTGCGCAGGCTGCATCCCCGTGAAAGACGGCTCTGAGTTCCTGCTGCTCTCCCTTCCCAGGCCTTTTGCCTCCATGGTGTGTTGTCTCTGTGGTAACAGGCAGAAGGTATTATAGCTGGAGGTGTTGGCAGAGGCGGCAGCGTAGATCAAACTGGCCTTGCTTAGAGCAGGGCTAACGCTGTAGATGTTCCTTCTGCGAGAGCGAGGGAGGAGAAACAAGGAGGGACCTACCGTGTGATAAGAGTGGTGCAGGAGGTATATCCTGTGCTCTCCTAAGACAGCAAAGGTAGCAAGGGCTCCCAAGCTTGGTGCCTTTGCAGCTGGGGAGCTCCTCCCCTGTTGAAGAAAATGGAATGGATTCCCCCCAGCTGGTGGTGACACCAACCCAGTTTTGACCTGGGAGATGTGGGTTGGGGCTGTATTTGCTGCCTACTTTGGTTCATCTTCCCCTGCCTATGCTTTGCAGTCCTTGCAGGAGGCATGGCTTGGTCCTGGACCGCAGGGTTTTGGAAAATGAAATGGGCAGTGGTGTAAGATGGCAGATGAAGAAACAAGGAGACTTCCCTACAGGCTAAGGGACAAATAGGTGGAGGAAGACAGATGTAAGCTTACAAGGAAAAGAAAGAAGGATGAGCATGCGAGCGTTTTTTGGGGGAAAGAACATCTGTGGTGAATCACAAGCAAAATAAAACAGAGACTAGAGTGACATAACTGAGGTTAGAAAGAAACAAACAGAAAATCCCCAAGGAGGTAAAAACATACAGAAGAGAAACCTGTGCCTGAAGAAAAAAGGAGATCATTACCCCAGCTTCTAGCCCTACTCTTCCTGCTTCTCAAACTCGGAGTTTCTTTCTGTCTGATTAATGAAGTAATTCAATACTGTGTGTGGAAAAGAGATGGCATTTTTACACCTATAGAAAGAGTGATGTCACGTGTTTTGGTTAAGATGGTGAGAGTTACAAAAATAGTCTGTATGAGTGTTTTTAAGTTGGAGGAGGTGGTGAGATCACAGCTTGAGCTGAAATGCAGACATTCTGCTGAAGTAACCTCATGCATAAGAAGTGGCCTGTAGAATTTTTTTCTTAAGGAAGCCAAACAAACCTGAAACAAAAATAACTTCTCCCATGTTTGGGTTTTTTTATGGCAATCTTCAGGCAGGCCTCAACTGATGACTCTCACTACAGGAAACCTCAGTTTGCAAGTATTTTGGGAGTCACTAGGGTTCTCATTATCCTAAGTCTACAAGTGATGAGTGATGTAGTGTGTAGTGGTAAACATGGAAGTACAGCAGGATTTACAAAACCAGCATAAATCAACTGGTGTTAGCTTTTTGGTGGCAGAGTTCCCAGTGGAGTTGCCCAGCAGAGGATGACAGAAGCTGTTACTAGTACAGGATGATGCTGTGATGCAGGGAGGGGAGGTAAGGCTGCATAAGTGGGAGAGAAGGGAAAAACAACATGAGGATTTGCTGAGTTTGCCAGAATTTGGAACCCTGACTTACCAAGGGCATAATGTGGACCTGGTGCTGAAGATAATATGTTGCTCTTCCTGCTTTTTTAGTGTAGTTCTTTAAATTTCATTTTTACATTGCACTTCAGGTCTGGTACTTCTCTCACTAGCCATTTCTGTTTGTGTATGTTGTGGCAAGACTGGCATTTTCCATTTCTTCTGCCTTTATCTCCTTTTCAGCTTTCTTCCCTTCCTTGCTCCATTTTCTCAAGTTACGCTTTTGTCCATCAGGTTTGATCTCCTAGCTAGCTATTTCTTTTTGCCAGATTCCTGTTGTTTCCTTGTCTGGTTTGCTCTCTGAATTTTTTTGTGTGTTCTTGTATGCTCATGGTGATTTTTCCATTCCCTCTCATTTCCCTTTCAATTTCTTAAGTTTACCCCATTTAAGACTGCCCTGCACTTCTGAGACCAGTGTCTGCTTTGCCTCTTTCCCCATCTTCACTACAGCCCTCCCCACTGTTCCCTTACTCGTGAAATTGTCCTGCGTGACTTTCCTTATATCTCTTAGTCTGGTTGCTTTTCTTGGGTTGCTGCTTTGGCAGCATAAACTTACTTGGTTTCTGATGCTTTATTCACTGCTTGATGTAATTGTAGCAGAATTTACTACCTTCTGTGTTCCTAGCGCTTTCTAGAGCTGTTCTTCAGCTCAGTCTTATTTATGGAAATGGCAATTCTAGTTTTCTTCAGGTAGGCTAGAAATCTACCAAAGATTCCCTTTTTCTACTACCTATATAATGATATTTTAGTTTGCAGCGAGAATCTTGAGTACTAAATTAATGAAGTGACTCCAGTCACTGTGCAGGATGGAGAGAATGAAATGGGTGACATTGCTAGTACATTTAAAAAAAAGTTGAAAGTATATATATCAGATTTTCCTTCTGTTCATTCACCATCCGCAAGTCCTTTATGCAATTGCCAAAATGAGAACTCCTTTATTTTATGTTTCTGTTCAAAAATTGGTTGGGATAAGATAAGGTGATGAATGGATGCCTCGTGGCTCTGATGAAAAGCTATATTTTTTAAAAAAGTCTTCCCATTTAATGAAAGCAGGCACCACACAAGACTGAGCATGCCCTCAAGGTATGCCAACATATACAAAACACACTAAAATCTGTGAATCATATCACATAAATGGTTGCAGGTACTGGCACTGCAGTTTTTCACTGACACATGATGGTGATGTTTACAAGCTGTATGCATTGTGTGACTTCAAACTTGGTTTAGAAATGAATGTGATGTAGATTTTATTGTTGCAAGGTTTGCAGTAAGCAAACAGTATGTGTTGGTGTTTTGTGTTCATTTATTGGTGGTGTGTGTGCCCAAATAAAACTGTTTCTCTTTTTATAAAAATTTACTTCAATGCCCAATGTTGGTGTTAAGATAAGTGGATTTCTTAAATGAAGTTCTGCCAAGGCTTGCTAGACTTTGATTATTCCTGTAAATACTGGTCAGCAATTCTGAGGTATTGGTATTGTTGTCATGACTGTGAAGGGGCTGCACTCTGACATGCGGTAAAGATGCTACAAAGTTTGGCACATGTAGAATATGTTTAAAGGCACAATGAAGGGTTATTTCATAATTGTTATTTCCCTCACCGATACTCTGCCTGGTTCCCTGTTCCTGTTGTAATTTATTTTGATGTGCTAATTGGTTGCTCTTTTCCAGATGAAGCTGACAGGGAAACTGTTAATTACTTTCCCAAAAGTGTCCTGCCCATAAGAGTTGGGAAAAGCTAACAGAAATGTTCCAAAAATAAAATAAGCATTTCCTTTAAGACCACATCCAGGTGTGGAGCAGCTTTTCTCTCTTGTTCTGCTGCTATCCTGGAGGCCGGTTTGGGCTAAGTCAGCAGGCAAGCTGTTAGCTTTGAGGATCTCAGATAGCAATATGACTTGTAGAACAGTTCACCTTATTGACGTGTCAGTATGGCAGACATTGTTTGCAGGTACGGCAATGGCGAGGAGCACAGCAAAGAGTTACATGAAAGCCAAAATGACTGGACAGGGCTGGTGCTGCTGAGCACCTTCTGTGTAGGACCGTTAGCCATGATGGGGGTCTGTGTGGCTTATAAACAGAAATGATATAGAACAAATGTGTCATGATTCACAAACTGTTACTGCCAGATTCCTTGGAACATGATGATGAACACAATATAGTTAACTAAAATGTACATGGGTCTAAATGTGTTTTATTCTGTGGTATTCTGTGTTTTATTCTGCAAGATAAAGTCCTTTATGATTTCTGTGTTCTCACGTTTCTAGGAATGATACAACTCTGGAGTAGGTCAGCCCTTACTCTGACATACAAAACAAAACATGGAGACAGTTTATCAAAACTGAAATTGGAGTATTTTTTGAGAGGTCATGCTGTAGTATTTGGAGTAGTTTCAGAGATTGAACAGTTCTTCCTCTTTCTTGCTGAGACTGATCATAAATTCAAGAAATAAAGGAGAAAACCTTTATTCTCCTAAAGCAGAAAAGGAGTTCCCTTTATTTTTAAATTTCAAGTTTTTCCCACAGCTACCCTCTGGATGAGGTGACTGTGGGGAAGAACAGCCTTTGGCTTTCATTGCAAAAAGAAGAGTAATGACATGTGTGTAACACTGAGTTACTAGTGAGGATTTGATATTTGGCTACTTGTGCTTGTTAGCCTGCCTTTAGGAGGCAAGGAAGCTGAAGACATGACTTCTGTGGAATCCATTGAAAACCTTTAACTTAATATTTCATAACATTTCATTAACTTGTGTAGACAGAATTGTATTTGTAGTTTGCATTGTGTGTGCTGCCTATCTGTACTCATAATATTATAATACAGATGTTAGTGCTTTCTCCATGCTGAAGTCTGTAAAAGAAAGATGTGGGATTATTCACTGTCCTCTACAAACCTGTAATGGTGTGGAGAAAGTGGTACCTGTGTGTATGTGGTAACTTAAGTGTGACTAGTCATCTGTATTTGAACGGACAAGTCATGAATATTTTGTTAGTCCATACCAGCTTATTTCCAGGAAAAAACTGGCGACCCATTGCTGACCAGCTGTGTCCTCACTGCTGCTCTGCTGACTGGTCACATAATGACGGCTCCTTGCTTGCTTGAAGCTGCTAAAATGCATTAGGCACAGCTAAAAGAAGCATGTAGTTATTTGTTCTGGACAGGTAATTTTTGTAGTTGCTTGTCATGATATTTTATGTAAATATTAAGAATGTTAGTTTTGAAACCAATCTAATGACTTAAGTTCTGAGCAACCTCATAAGAAGTTTGAGGCACCCTGCTGTATTTTCCTCTGACAGGAATGATTTCTGGGGATGTGAGTACTTCTGTGGTTTTTTAATACTCTGAGGCAACTCTTTGGCTTGTATAAATCAAATATGCATTCTTTGGCTGTCACCTAGATGGTGCTTACTGTGTCAAGCATAAGACTTGCTGAAAACTTCCTCTTCTAAAGGATCAGGCTGCACATTTTGTCTTCACTCAAGAAGGTGGGAAAGTTCTCTAAGTGGAAGAATAACAGCACAGATGTTAAATGAAGAAGTATAATATTGAACAGATAAAGATGTGTTTTCTTTTTGTTTTTCAATGTTTAAGATGTTCTTTCAAATGGAGATCTCGCTGGATGATGCTGTTTTACCTTGGCATATGTTAATAGCTGCCCTGAACCCACTTACGCTCCTGTGCAAGAAGAGATTTAATGGTGCATAATCAACTTTTGCCAGATGCTTAACAGTGCAAAGCCTTTAACGATTTGTACAGGAAAGGTATAAAACAAAACATTTGGATTTTGGATACAACAACTCCATCTGACTTGATAAAAATCGATGCAAGAGCAGTTGGCTTAAAACGTAGACTGTTCTGAACTAATATTGACCCAGTATATCAAGCTAGTATGTGTCAGAAACACACAAGGTCACACAAAGTATGCTGATCTTAAAAGCATTGCATTTGGATCAAGGTATCTTTTGCCCTTTAGCTTGCCAAAAGGTGTGGGATTTAGTTCAAGAACAATTTTTACTGCCACAACAGAGATGAAGATTTTTGACCCCATGGGCTCTAGTAGTTCGAAGGTGATAAGTATGTTGAGTGGGGTTCTGACAAACAGCAGCTGCTGTGGTGTGATTCCAGCTCTGCCACTGATAGTGTAACCTTTCTCTGCCTCAGTGTGCACTCCTCCAAACCCTGGGCACTGGGGACTGGCTGATGCTGCTAATGGCCTTCAAAGGCATCCCTGGAGCCGACTGTCACTGTCTTACTGGGAAAACCTAGAAGTCTTGTAGAATGTGGTGCTCTTGGTTGAGGGATCCTCAGTGCTGAGACTTTGCCATAGAAGGGATGGATTTTTATCCCTCACGATTAAAGTGAGCTTTAATAATATGTGAACTTTCTGTATGCATAACCAGGTGATTTATTGTCCTAGAAAGCTGGTCCTGGCAGCTGACATGACAGAGTAAAATCATATTCTCTAGTTTGCTGGTTTTGGGAAGTGAAAGGATGTAAAGGATAAAGAAGGGGAGGTAAAAAGGGTGGGTTTATGGGGTAGTACCAATTAAAACAATTCCTCCCTCTTGTTCTCATGTTGGTCCAGGTACTACAGTATCATGAGCGGGAGTATGCTTATTCTAGCCTAGCTGTATTAGCATGCTTCAGGAACACTAGGAACATTTTGACTTTTTTCCTTGTTGCTCAGTTTCATTCACAAGAATCTCACATTTCTGCAGTTACTACTCGTACTTCAAAGAAGCAACACTTCAAAGTGATGTCCTTATGGATACTGTGACATGAAACTTGCTCTTCCTTTTGCCTCAAATTTTGTCTTTTTGATTCTGAGAAATGTTTGTCTCTGCTAATGAGGGATAGCTGTCAGGCTCTTTGAAGAAGTCGTCTGTTGAACCCTGCCTCCCTCCTCTCTTGCCATCTAAGTTACAGCTTCTAAGAGGAGTTTATAAGCAATGGTGTGATTTGGATCCCGAGAGCTAATGAAGGTCAGTGGCCTAAGAACTGCACGGATCTGTTTTCTGTTACTGGATGGCCATGCCTTTATTTTGATGGGTTTCTGTAACTGTACTATGTCTGTTTGGGCAGTTTTTCTCTTGCCCATTTTCTTGCAGTGAGGCATTCCAGCGTGTGTTGTCACTGGTCTGCTTGCAATCTGCCTTCTGCTAAAAACCTCAGGGGTAGCTGGCCAGGTATTTCCAGAAATGAGTTCAAGAAAAGCACAAGCAGTTTAGCCAGGGCCCTTCCAAATGGTGTGTGGACACAGCTTGGTTGCTCTTGTTACCATCACAGATATGCTGGTGGTCATTTATTTTGAAAGAAATATACTTATTATATGGACAAGACCTCTGAGTTAAAGCCTGGCAGTAAAATACAAGTGATGATAACATCTGTGCTATACAGTTGTGTGCAAGCCTGGTAAGACAGTGACCTTGTTTATTTGTATCTATTCTGAGAGGGAAGAAACATCATTTGGTTTGTAGTTCTGCCAAGAGGTATAGGGTACCCATGAAAACAAGGATGCTGTTGTGATGCTTTTGTGTGCAGTGACATCTGGGCAGCTTGGCCATGGGAAGAGGAGGTATGGGCAAAGGTTGCAACAGTGTGCTGCATGCTCTTGTTTTGGATGCATGGACAGACAGATGAAAAAGGTTGTTAATGAGAGATCTTCAGGCTTGTCATTATTTAGTATGTGCCTTTTGCTGGGAAAATTGGGTGCTTCAGAGAACGTTGTTGTGATCAGTATAGTAGCAACTGTGGAAATACCAGAGTGGGAGGCTTTCATAGGACAGTACAATATTGATGCCAAGCTGTGATAACGAAGGTCTACGTTAAGATTAGATAAATGACTGCTGTCCATAGCCTCACAGCACAGCCTCCTCTTGCTGTGCTGTTAGCAAAGCCCAATTAGTATCAAATAACTAGTTTGTCAGAGTTGGGTGGATACATCAGACCTTTTTGTTCAGAATTACTGGCATGTAGTTGTTGTTTTGGCTGTTTCCAAGCTTGTTGTGCTGTATGCAGTTGTTTGTCACCAAGATAATGCTGGATGCCATTACTGTGGCATATTTTGCTTTTGTGTGCATAGCTTTTGGAGTTTATTTGTAGAGCATTTCAACATTATCTCCTTTAACTTTGTCTTCCCCAGCATCCTTGTCTTCTGCCACAGGCTTGCACTGCTGTTGAAGGCCAGTGGCATGTACAGGGTATCCCATGTGATTAGGTAGGATTTCCTCTTTGCCATGTGTCACCCCACCCCCAGTACACTGTTTTCATACAGCAGAGAGCATTTTTTTGCCTGTATTTGCATAGCTGCCCCAGATCCTGTTATCTCTCTACATCTCTGTTATGCTCTCATTCACTATTGGGTTTTTGCCAGCTGGGTTTATCCTTAATACTAGCAAGATGTAACTGCAGAATCAGTTTTTACACATTTTTCTATGCAGATTTCTTGGGGTTTTTTCCACCCTCTGTGTGCAAAATGGACAAATAGCATTACTAGTAATCTGGACTTTTGCATAGTGACTTACATGTGCGGTCAAATTCACTATTGTATTTGAAACCAAGCTGAGGAGGTTGGAGAGGAAATGAAATCCTTCCGAGCCAGTTGTCGGAGCGGGTGCACAATGCTGTGTTACTTTGGAAGCGTGAAGCATGAAAACCTGCGATACTTCATTTGTTAGCTTTGCTTAAAATTGCTACCAACTTTTCTTTCCAAGAGACTGTATTGCCATTAGGATGGCGGAGGAAGGGGTGATAGGGCAGTGGGAAGGAATTATTTGCTCACATGCTAGCATTTTATATTTTGCTCAGCAGTGACTTTTTGATAAGGGAAAAAAAGGCAAGTAAGAAAGGGGTGGCGAATAAAAGAAAAAAGTGGAATAAGGAGAAAGGTGGGAAAGCAAGCCTGGAGGGGAAAAGGTAACGGAGGTATTCTTGTCAAGTTAAATTCAATCTTTGTCAAAGTACTTTTGTGCTAGACACAGAGTTCCTCAAATGCTGGTTGTGTAAAAATGAATGAATTTTCACAGGTTTATGTAAGGCTGTATTTTTACCTGTTAGCTCTTACTAAACCATTCTGTTTATGCATATGGTCAGAGAAATTATTTCTTATTTAAAATGCCCATGTTCAATCTACATTAAAAGCAGGAAAAGTTTGTTGTTGTTCTCATAGAAGCCTTGATATGTTTACTAACAGGAAGAAATGTAACTCTCTTTTAAAGAAAAAATAGATGCAAGCCATATGTACTGGGCACGGAAGGAAGCATCTAAAATCTGGTTTGAGTAAGGAACTGTTCTGTGATCTCTTTGTAGAGCTGAAGGGAGAAGTATTTTTTTTGTTAACAATTCCCTTGTCCCAATTTTGTTCTGTGGTTGATTTTCTCTCCAGATTTGTTAGCTGTTAAGAGATGGCAACAGTGTTTTAAAACTTATTATCCCTCAATGGTAAATACAGTCTCATCCAAGTTTGAAATTAAACATTTTGGCAATGCAAGTTAAAATTCAAAAGGTGAAATCTAAACCTATACCAGCTATGCACAAATGCTTGAGAATTTTTCATTAATTACTAAGGTTACCCTTTGCCTTATTTATAAACACCCACACTTAAAACAGTTCTTCCATGATTTTGTCTCCCAGCAGTGGGCTGTTTCAAAGCTGTCTTAAGTCGAGGTCTGCAAGTAAAGACATCTAGAGGTTTTCCTGCTTCTTATTTCTACCTGTTTCTCTAACATGGAGGTTGTCCTGACTCTGTAAGAAGAAAGACGGCATGTGATTTAATTACTCCACAGCTTTAATTACTCATCTGGGAACAATGACAATTAATTGTACTGTACAGTTCATCAATCTTTACTGGATCCTGGATTTAAAAAAAAGTGTTCTCAGCAAGGTAGGGTACATGATCTTTTCCTTCTCCATGTGATCAGGAGACCAGTGGTACTAGACAGCCCTCAGCTCAAGTGATGTTCCCCAGTTATTATTGGAAGTAACAGAGATGGAGGTAGAAGGAAACACTTCACAGTTTACAATCCTTTGCTGTCCAGGCAAACTACCTCTGCAGCAGTGGGGGAAGGCACATTCAAATGAAAATCAGAAGGGAGGGGTGAATATTCTGTTGCATTCAAGAGATTACTTTGTTAAAACATCAGTGATGCCAGTTAAACAACAAAGGGAGAATTTCTTGCACTTCCTTTGTGAGACTCAACCATGACTGAGACCTCACCGTGTTTACACTTAATGGGCAGCACACCAATTTTTGCAAAGGTAACTGTATGCGCATTGGGTAACTGATGCTTAAATATAGGCTCTCCAGTAGGCCTCTGAAAGACTCAAATTGTGCAGCCTGAAAAACACTTTTGTGGTGCCCTTGAAAGACCCACTCTGAGAGGCATCACTTTGCTCACTTGTGGGTATATATCTGATAACATACAGTTCCTGCTGTGGAGAGTTTATAGTCTGAACAGTCAAAACACATACATGCAGACAGAGGGACAAAAGAGTCAGAGAAGTAACTGGCTGTACAACACTCATGGAGATCTTGGTCCCTTGCATCTCCAGTCTTCTGTGCAGGCACAGACTGATACCAGTTGTTCACACTGGTTTTTGAAATTCAGTTGCTAAAGACAGTGTAGATCAGTAAATCATGACTGTAGTTACTTTGTGATGCTACAGTCCATATTGTTTTAGGCCTTGACTTTCAGATGCCCAATTTGAGAAGACTCTGAAAGTTTCTGACTGATTCACTGATGTAAATGGTCTTGTGAGCATTCAGTACCATTGGATCTCAGGCACCCAGATGTCTATAGTGAGGTGTCTCTGAAGTGAGATATTCAACCCAGAGAACGTTTTTGGGAATGGGGCCATCTACCAGTCTTACAAAATGCCTATCATAGCCATATAAGGCTGAAAGTGTTAGGTGTTCTCCTTAGACTTGAGAAAAATGTGGCTGTATTGATTTGGCTGTGTTATCTTACCTTTGTGATTATAGCTCATAGCCCCTTATTACAAAATGGTAGACTATATATTTGATTAAAATAAGCGATCAAGATGAGAAGGCATAATATTCACTTGTAGGAGTGATACTGTTTGGTTGCTGTTTCACTGTTGCTGTTCCAGTTTTGGTACTGTTTGGCCTGGTTTCCTTATCTAGCCAGTGAGAAGGTGATCTGGTCTGTCCCAAGCAACTGCATGCACCACTGGGACTCAAGTTTTCCCAGTAAAGATGAGATGAATCATTTGAAAGTGATAATTATTCACTGCTCTTCAAATTCCCCTGCAATATTTGGTGGTTGTAATGAAAATAGAGAATGAAATTTGTTAGCTTCAGTTTGGCTGCTTATGTTATTGAAAGATTAAATCAGACCAAACAGTTGCAGAAGTAAATGGAAGATTGGATGCATGTATTATCACTGCTGGATGGCAAACCAGTACCTTCTACAGAAAACTATGAAAAAACACTTTGCATTACCTGTATTTCTAAAAGTTGGGAAGTGAATTCACTTTACCTACCTTTATCTTTCTAAAAGGTAGATGTCCAACTGGTGTTAATCATCTAAGAGATCTATAGTCAGTGATGTATGTCCAAAGGATGAGATGGGCTGAATCACCATCTGGAGGTATCTTTTCTCAGCTAATGATAGAAGGAGCCTAGACAACTAGATTACATTAGAGTTAGGTGAGATGGATCCTGCTTTATTGCTCTGATTGTATGAAAGGGCACTTCTCAGCTTCCATAGACTTAACTGCAACTGTGAAAGTTGCAGAGGTAATTACTCAAGTATTATTTTCCTTCCTCCTGCAAAGCATGCAAGTGGACCTTAGGTCTGTGTTTTATCTGTCACTATTATGAGCCAGCTGCATCAAAGAAAAGGCAATGCTAACAATGTAAAGTAAAAGTGAGAGGAAGCTGAAGAAGATCCTACAGGATCCCCACTGTTCTGAATATCATGGGAAAGACACCCTCACCTCTGTTTTCCTGTGCTAGTTCAGGTTTGATGCTGAGAAGGATGGGGGAAAGTTTCTGTTTAACTGAATGGGGGTTGGAGAGTGGTAGTCTTCTCAGAAGGGAGAAAGGGGTGAGAGAGAAAAGATCCCATAAAAAGAAGCTGAAGAAAAGAGCCTAAGCTCTGTGCTGAGATTGGACAGGGAGCCTGGAGGGAGAGATGGGGACTTGTCAGGAATGAGGCATGCTGACTGGCATGCATGACTGAAGATGAAGAAAAACAGATTGAGAGAGAAGATGGGAACAGCTGAGCAAGGAGCTTCTTCCCACAAGGAATAGGACAAAGAGCTTAGATTTCACAGCTAACATACTGGCTGAAGAGAAAGCATCTGGGATAAGAGGCTTGTGAAGAGCAGGGTTGGTATAGCAAATAGGACTGGGAGGAGGAGATAATAGTGGGAAAGATGCAGTATTTTAAAAATAACAAGGTGAAAGATGGAACAGCAGAAGTATGTTTCAGTGGAAGAAGCAGCAAGTTTGTTCTCACTAGAGCAACCTTCCTCTTCAAAGCCTGGGGTGGGGTTCAACATGCAAAACTTGTTGTTATCAGCAACTGTCTGTGAACCCTTGACAAGCTGTCCATTGTCTTCTGCCCTGGGTGTCTGGGGGGATGATAACTTACTAGGATTACAAGGTGTTTTGTTTGCTTGATGTTTCAAAGGGATCAGTGGGTTGAATCAAAAGCACCTGTTTCTTACGGCTGCCATATTCAGCCTTCCATTCTGCTTGTTCCTTTGTTGCTTTTTTTATAATACATGAAGCTACATGCAAGTCATTACATTCAAGGAATATTATTTATATCACAATCAGGAATGCCAACATGGAATTCTCTCCCTGTGCATTATAATACAGTCTTTACATGATCACATGCATTCATCCTTTCCTAGTGTGGTGGCCTGAAGAAAGAGGACATGTGACTGTAATATTTTTCTCTCACCCTGTTTCTCCTCTTATAATAGCCTGTCACCCCCTTGGCCTTCTTTTGCTGCATTGACAGGGAGGTGGAGGTCTTGGTGATATAAATTCCTGTATTTTCATTAAAATACATAACCACGTAGAAGACAGAGTATCTCTCTGCTACCATAAAAGGAGATGTTACAGACTGAAATCACCTTTGAGATAATAAAATACCTGCTCAGGAGGGAGACTTTTATAAATGCCCCAGAAGTGAGGAAATCTTTGGTCACAACTTCTGCTGCTGTTTTAAACATATTAACTGTGAAAGTGTAAATAAGTAGGAACTTCTGCGGTGTCATTAATCACAGCACACCTAAAATTCTGATTACTTGGGGAAAGTTAATACCACCAATATATGATCTGTTTCTTGTTTTCTTGGTACATGACTTGCAGGTGACTTTCAAAAAGGGAGCACTCGTGCATGCTAACAAATGCAGTCATAGGTAACTCTTGAAAACACAGACTGTATAAGTAGATCTGATGCGAAATACTCCCAGGCTCTTTAGCTGGGCACACCAACAACTAGGGACGCTAAATGGGTAGTCTGTGTAGGTAGTGGATAACACCATCTCTTCACCTCACAGAACTGTTGTAAAATACATTTTGTAAACATTGATGAGGTGCTCAGATATTATTGTGATGAGTGCCAGACAAGGCTCAGGAGGAAATTAATAATTCTATCGGGAAAGCTGGGCTTCAGTAAAGCACAGCACATGGAGCAGAGGGGGCACATGTTGAACTCCAAGAGGAGAACCAGGTAGTGAGAAGCTGCTTATAAGACACATACTGTCCACCGTGTGCACTGGATGAAGCTGGGATCCTGTAGAACAAAAATGGCATGTTACTTTGTATGCATGTGGAAGCAGATGGTAGTTAAACATGTGAGGTCATAACTAATGGTGCACAGGCAACCTTAATTTTGCCATGTCTTTCTTTTGTGGGCTTGATGTTCAAATTATCCTTTCTTGTATTATTTATGTTCTAATAGCTCTGTGTGTAAATGTGTAATGCTTCATAAACAGTATATCATAGTTTTGGTTTACAATTGGGGCAAAAATGCATACCTACTCTCAAGTTCTTAAAAGTGAAACATTACAATGTGGGAAGAGGAGGGATAAATTAATGACCTACTGCTACAGAGTAGGTAGTTGCAATCATGTAATGGACTTCCCTGACTGGTGCTCCTCAGGTGAGTAGCTGCAGGACAGAGTGCTAGGTGATTAAGCAGTGCTAGTTGATTTTTTTTTTCTCTATCCTCCCATTCAGCTACATTGTTGACACTCTGTGTTCTGTTGCCTAATGATTTAGAAGTCTGCTTGCACTCCATTGAAATTTTAATTACTGACTTCTCAGTAATGAGACAACTTGCTGGGCCATAGGTATTTTATTGGTTTAAGGTGTAACTTCTTCCCAGCTTCCTTTGGGCCCAATCCTGCCATTGTTTCCTGCTTGTAACTTCCATTGAAGTGAATAGTGGTCTGGTCTTGTGGAAGAGTTGAGAAGGCCCTTTTGCCAGTAAACTCGGCTACTTATATGCAAGTCTAACATTTCTACAACCATGCTTCTAATCTATGAAGATGGCTATGATCACTTCTGGGCCACACTTTTAATTGCTAGCCTTCATTAAGTCTGTATAGTTTTCCTAACTTCCAGTTTGTGACAGATTTTATGGTCACCCTGGCAAAACAGACTCTATAGTCAGTCTCCATCTTCATGTCTGCATATAGTTTTGTGAGTGGTTGACAAGCCCGCTGGGTATATGAAAGCATTCCTGTGTACTGACTTCCTCAGTGGTTGAGGGGGACTGTGAAAGAGAACCGCCTGGTCCTCAGAATACTCAACAACTTGCAAACACTATGGACACCTAAATCATCCAGATGCTGCTGTAGTGCACAGAACTGCATATGAATCTGTTGCATTCTGGTGTTGTAAGATTTATCCTGGAAACTTGCCCTGAATCACATCCTTAATCAGCAGCTCTGTTTGAAACACAAAGCTGCTTGGAGTAGGAATGGACCTTCCTGGGAATTTTATCCAGACCGTGGCTTTCTGTCTTGATTCTCTGGTGTCTAATAAGATGCTGTCTCTGATCAAAGATTTTTCTTCTGGTGGGATGCTTATTGCACCTTGCTCCTTAAATACTTTCTTGTATGAGAAAGAAATCATTCTGCAACCATGGAGGATCTAGTAATAGAGCATCTCCTCCACCTGGCTGCTTTTTCTTTTTTTTTGGTAGAGCTCTAGTATAAAAACTACTGCCTCAGACAAAAATGCCTTAATCTGATCAGTGGGTTTGAAAGCTATGGAGAGTAAGTACCAAACTCCTTTCTGCCTTCCCTTGATAGTTATTATTTAGCCTTGTTTCCTTTGGAAATGACGCAAAAGAAGGATGTGGCATGCAGGAGAGCAGTCCCTCTAAGTACAGTTATGTACTACAGTGTCTTGCTCAGTGTTTTACTACTGCATCACAGCATGCATCCTGGGTTTTGTCTTATTAGTAGAAAACATTAATAGGGTACCAAAAATGCTAAGAATCCAGACTTGAGTGTGTATTTTTTTCCCATTTACCCTGAAGTTTGTACTTGTAACTTAAGGTGCCTAAGCTACACTAGTTGAATCCCTAATGTGTTGTCCTGGTTAAAGTTCTATGACACTTTATGAGATAACATGTTCTGAGAGTCTTGTGTGGACTTCAATATGAACTAAGCTGGTAAGTTAAAGCATAAGGGAAAGTTAAAAATCAAAGTGTCGTCCCACCATCTACCTGCATGTTTTGCAGGAGTCATGTTAGCTTAAGTGGGTTCGCTAGCCTTTTGTAAGGTCATGCCTTTAAATTCAGGCCTAGACAAATCTCAATCCAAGTTATGAAGATGGCATTGGAACTGTCTTGAAGAGCAAGCAGGGGCAGTGTGTGTGAATACTGATGAAAACCCAGGTTTTCATGGGAAATGGTGAAGGTTAGGAAAGAACAAATATTCTTTCTTACTTTTTCAATGAGATAGTTTGAAGCTCAGTTGGGATATGCAGACTCAGACATGCGTGATGTGATGTGTGGTGGGTGTGTGTGATGTGATATGCAAGTATATTATTGGCATCTTTTTACATAATTTCTTTATGCACTTCTACATTTTTTCCACTTAAGAATTACTGTTTACCTCAAGTTATGTAAATCAAAGGGTAGTGAAGTGATACAGGCCATGGTTTGCCCTCATGCGAGGGAATTGCTCTGGATGGAGATGTTAAAATTTTAAAAATGTATTAAAGGAAAAGAAACAAATAGAAGGCTTCATGTGTTCAGAAATGTGGACAGATGAATTGTGAAGATGCCAGGAAGTGTATTTGGATTCCTGCTGCTTGCTTGATTGGCAGCTAGTTGTAAAAACATACAGCAATACTGTGCTTTGAAAAGTCGGTGAGCAAATGCAGGCCATGGTGGAGAGCTCAGTTCAGCTGTTTCTGAAATTACATAGACACCCCTGATTTGTGCCAGTTAGATTGCTGGTTCAAGGCTTTGGTTAATATCAAAAGTAGTGCATGTACTTTGATGTTAACACTCTTTAATGTCCAAGTTTACATCTTTGTTTCCGTGATTTTTGAAGATAAGACCCGAAAGAGAGGGAAGTACGTAGTTCAGTGCAGCTGACAGTGGTAACCTTACTGTTCTGGAAAAGATTTTTTTTTCTAGTCTTTAGAAAGGAGTTGCAGCAAGCAGGCCCAATATGTATTCTGCTGTGAGAATGCCGTAGACTGTCAGTCTTTTTGCCATGAAAACCCAGCATTTCCTAATGGGAATTTCTTCTTTACAGCTAGCCAGTTTTGATGTTGCAATTCTGGTGCATCTAAAAAGGCTAATTGAATTTTATAGGACAAATGTGTTAAATCTCATATCCTCTGCAAGGAGGATATGTTAATGCAGCAAACGGTTGTGGCAGAGGTGACAACATTGTCACAAATAACTGTAAAAGTACCTTAAGGTGTTTTAGACTACAGGTTATCTTCTGCTGTTTTTCATGTTTAGAAGACTTGTGGTAAAACTGGTCAAAACAATGAGATTAGCATAAAAGTATTAATCTGAAAGATATGGCAGTATTATGTGACAGGTATCTGTATTATAACTCCAAAAGACTATGCTTCTCTATAAAGGAAAAAAATGAATTCTTGTTGGTGCTGGCAAGATGGACCTTCTCTCCTGTACTGGGGAAGAAAGAGCATGGCCAATATTCAGAAAAAAGCTTCTTCAAATATTTAGCAGTCTGTAGGGGACAGTGGTAAATGAAGTCCACTGCTGCTGTTCAGTTTTTTCAGGAAGCTTACTAAAAGCCATAATTCAGAACTTAAGGTAGTTTAGATACGAAGAGGGGGAAGCACTGTGTTTTGGGTGGGATTTCTCTGCTAATGATATAATAGGAGGGTTGGATGGGGTAGGCATCGTGAATTCAGGGCAGTAACATTTTAAAGATTGACTTGTTTGTTTTTCTTCTGATTTGTCATTTTTAAAAACTTCTTCATTCCCTATGGAGGGATGTGGTAAATAGTTATTAGTCAATAGTTACGTATCTGTGGACAAGTTGTGCAAGTTGTAGACAACCATTTTACGTAATAGAAACGGGAGGCATGCTGCATTTTGCAGAGTTGGAACATTTAACGTACAGGGTGATTTGCTGGGCAGCTTTGGGCTGACTGTTCAACATATTCTACCTTCAGATTTAACTGGATGTTCCTCTATATAAATCAAACAGACCTTGAATCCTTCCATCATTACTGTGCTTATTTGCTATATAAAAATACTTTTATGAATTCAGTTATCAGTATTTTACCCATTTGGTGAGTGAAGAAGACAAAGTTGTGAGAAGTGGCTTATGGAAGACCAGGGTGAGATTTGACAAGCAGAAAGATCTTCAAGTCCAGAGTCCACTGTCAATTCTCCCATAATAATTTTACTTGTGCAAGAACTTGGAGGTTCAGTCCCTCATGACTGTTGAGTGTGAAATGCTTGCAGAGGTTGCATTTTCCTTTAAAAAATGTTCTGGTTCTTTTTCTTTGTTTTTCAAGAGGAAGCACTCTTTCTGACATCTGTTTTATTTTTGCCTCACTTCTGTTCAATGCAACAGTGCTGCACCTTTTTATCACACAAAACTTGTTAACAGAAATGGAGGAAAATGGTTTTTAGTTTTGATTCTGCCATGATGGGGAAAAAGTCTGTGGCATGCTTAGAAATAGTTAGGATTCTTAGTGGGACATTTAAGAGGCAGTCCTGCTTTGTTTTTTAAAAATAGGCCCTTTCAGTAAAATTTAGTAATTCTCTTTTGTTGTTGGAATACTTTCTGGATTTGGAATGGATCCTTCTTTACTGGCTACAGTTTTGCATTCTTTCTCAGCACACAGAAGTGATTATACTCCTGGGCAGTGTGCAGTGATTTATATTTCATTTTGCTTGTTTGTATATAGCCAAGTGAACTTTTCAGGTGGTTCCCTTTTCCTTCCCCAACCTCCTTCCCATACAAATCATGCTTATTTAACTTTGGGGGGGGGGGATGAAAGTTAGTTTATTTTTCTATGAAATGAATCTTGCCTGAAAACCTAGGTAGGTAAAAATAATAAGGAAAAATAATGCAGAAACATTGAAATCTCCTTTTGCCAGATTGTGCGTGGATAAAGCCACCAAAACATGATTAACGAGTTAAGAAAGCTCTTTCTGAGCTGCCATGGCTAGTGTAGTATGAAGAGAGGGTGCTGCTTTAATAAAATTGTTCTAACTCTTTCTGAACATATGATTGTTTTTCCGACTTGGCTATCTTTCTGATCTCAGGTGTCCATTGCATAATGATAAATGGAAATATATAATACAGTGATAAGCACTTAAGTACCTGCATGCAGTTGGGTTGTTAGAAGCTTGCGGCAATATTCCAGTGTCTTTTAAAATCTGTTATAAAGCATTAAGGTTAGAAAGACAAATGTGGAAGTAGTCAGTGAAGTCTAAAAACCAGTTTTGCTCATCCCTAGAACTCAACAGAAAAATGTTAACGATTATCTTGTTTTAATCCATGAAACTATCTGGTTGGCATGCAGTTCTTCCTGCTGTGGGGTTGTATTGAGAAGCTGGAAAAAGCTGGTGTGTCTGAGGCTTTCATGCCTCTTCTCAAATATAGCAGGCAAGGCTGGTGGGTGGACCCAGCCAGAGGCTGGAAAGCCTGGCAGAGGTGTCCAGGGGAAGTGAAGAAGGGAGGAGAGAGGCACTGGCAAGGAGGAACCCACTGTCCTGGGAAGGGGACCCCAGAGGCTAGTGAGCTGTAGTCAGTTATCTTGACTCTCCAACTCCATGCGAGCTGCCTCTCCAAAGCTTTTAAGAGTATTCCTTCCCCTACGTGAGGGGAGTGGTGATCATGGTATAAAGAATTTGCGCCTTCCTTTCCTTCCAGGCTCTCTACTCTCCATCCCCCTTTGCCTACTACTCACATGCAGCCATCCTTGGACCCAGTCTGACACTTGCTTGTGGCTGACAGTAGTATTTTTGATGACTAAAATGTGGGGATGGTAACTATGTGAGGTAGTATGGCAGTGTGTATCTTTGGCAGAGCTCGTGCATCTTCCTTAGTGGAGACAACTGAGAAGAAAGTGAGCAGAGGGGGGGTAAAAAAAAAAAAAACCAAACAACCAAACCCAGGTTGGTCTCTGGGAATGTCAAGCACTTTTTAAGGCCTAAGGAGAGATTTTTTTCCTTTGTAAGGAGGTGTCTCCAGGCAGGGAAGACAGCCTCTGAACTTTAACACTTACTGCGTCTACTTGATAGGTAAATAGATGGTGTCAGGCTTGGTGTTCTCAGAGTATGAAATTCTTGGGGGAGAAGCAGCATTGATAAAACAAATATTTGACGATATCTGTGGATTAGTAGCTGTGTAGTTTTTAACTAATGCACTAATGTCCAGAAGATCATTCAAAGCATTAAATTGTTTTGTGTACAGGACTCAGTTTTCTGGGGAGGTTTTTTCTTTGCTTGAAAACATCCTTCGCTGTAAGTCTTGCATTTGTTTTACAGCATTCTTCTCCTGAATTACTTAGACTACTGATGAGGAGTGTGAAAATTTAATTTCTGTGTTCAGGTTTCCAGCGTGCCTATGTGGATGCTTATACGCAGACATCCATGTATCACACAGCCTCATCTGAAATCCGTTGGATTTTATGGAAGTGGGAGCTGAATTTGTGAGTGCAGGTGACCACATGTGTGTATAGAAATACACATACATATACATCTGCACACAAAAAAATTTATATGGCATTCAAATTTTGCCCTGAGACCTTGATGAAATCATTGTCCACGAATGAGATTGCAGCCACTGTAAATCAGGGCAGAGTAACCCATAACATATTTTTAAACAACTGGTATGCTTCAGAGGCCAGAAGTACAGGCATATAATGGAAACACTGACTCTTACTGCAACTGTGCAAAAGGATGCAGCAATAAATAAATTTTGCAATGAATAGGTGATATCTGCCATCTAAACTAAAGGGTTGCCATGGCTCTGAGTTGTTGCAAACTATTTGGTGATTGGCTAATGATTGCATTTAGCAGTTTGAACCCACTGAAGGAAAAAGGGAAGAAGTATCAACTCTGTATGTAACACTAAAGTAACTTTTTTTTATTCTGTAACATCTACAGCCCAGACGCCTTGGCTTTGACAAAGGGAGACGGTGCACCAAAGGGTTTGTAACTCCTCTTTCACTCTTTTGTGGCTTCTAAGCATGGCTAACCAAATTTATATCGGGCTACAAACAGCTTTGTAAAACAGCTTTAAGGCCCGGTGTTGCTGCTGGCTTGGTAGAAAGTGACAGCACTGCAGAATATGTCCCCCAGTGTCTGAGTGAAATGAGGCAGTTACCCTCAGATAGGCATAAATGCGCTATTAGATGGTTGAGAAATACATATTCCGCGCCCCCCCCCAACCCCTCCTGGGAATTTATTGTAGTGCCTTTGATGTAACTAATTAGCCTGCTCAAAGTAAGCAGTGACTAACAGTCTAATAACTGGCTAATGGAAGGAACTTCATAATGTTTTCAAATCAGGATCCTTTTGAGTGTTTTGCAAGAGGCTGAGGAGCTTTTCCCTTCTGAGAAATGCTTGCCAATAGTCAGATCCTGATGTCCGTAGTTGTCTTTCCCTAAGTTATATTTGAGTCTGCTGGCTCTTTGAAGAGGCTAAATATTAGAGAAGAGCAATAATCCTGAAGGTACTCTGAAAGTGCAAAGCTTGAGTTTTAGCCCTGATCAGCAGACTTGGAGCAAATGTTCTAGTTTGCTGGGGCTGTCACACAGTAAGTTGCAGTCTTTACTGATTTTTGTAAGGTGGAACACTGTATTTAAACAGGGAAATGAAAAAGATTGTTTTTAGAAGAGATTTTTTCTTGTGTGAGTTTCCCAATCCTCAAGTAGCAAAACCAAACCACAAAATTTACTATACTAAGAAAGGGAGATGTTTTTGCCCGCCTTCTAGTTCTGCAAATTTAAAAGGAGAAATCACACACTACATGTTAATTTTGCCAATTAATTCTACCTTCAAATGTCTTCTACTTCTGCATTAAGGCTTTCTTTTTTTTCTTGTCTGGAAAGAAAACTGAAACTACAAAGCACTTCTACTACCAAGACTCCCTTTCTCATCAAGCTAACGATACAGCATTTCCACATGCTAACAAACATCTCCAATACATTCTCCAGGCACAGACCATTTGTGCCCAATGGTTGGAGCATTTCTGATGCTGGATGTGAATCCCTCTTGCTCTACTTGCACAAGTAGTTTCACTGAATCCCCTGGATTGTGGTGCAAGTAAAGCAAGCAGGATTTGGGCCTGGTAGGCCCCGTAAAGGTAAACTTAAAAGCTTACCACCCGCTCTGTACCTGGGTGCAGGGTTTAGTGTTTCTCCTGCAGCAGTCAATGTCGTCACTAACACCAAAACCAGAGTGCTGGGGGCTGCGCTTGTGAGCGGTGTTAAGTATCATTGCAATAATCCACTGTCTGCCATGGGAGAAACACGTAGCCCTGAACTTGGGAAGGGAGAAAATGGTTTTCAGCTGTTTCGATTTAAATAGTTTGTTTTTTTGTTATTTTAAAGTCTGTGTGGAAATGGGCTGGGAGAGGACTTGTTCAAAAGTGAGACTCCCACTTCTCTGGAGTCTGTCCTTGCAAGTTGCTGAGAATTAGTGCCTCCATTAGGTTCCCTGAGACTCGCAGCCCTGTGGGCTGGGGCTGGGCATTGCAGAGGCTCAGGCTCCATGTATCAGCTGGCTGGCTGTTCACCTGGGCAGCTCTAGGCAAACTTGGCCAACAGGATGCCATGGGAATCTAGCTTGCAGCAATCAACTTCTGCAGCTTGATTCACAGTCATTGAAGTCAGTGGGATGCCTCGAGTGCCAGGTCAGTAACTTCAGGCATGCACCCAAATGCTACTCCTTTTCTTCCCCATGTTCTGCATGATCAGTGAGATGTAGGATCAGGTGCACGGCAGCCCAGCTCTGCCTCCTGCCGTCCTTATCTGCCTTCTGAAGGTGAGAGTCCTGGGACTGACAAGGAGATTTCCACAGCACCCTGTGCCTTTGTGTGTAGGTAGCTGTGTCTGCAGCTACCTCTTGTGTTCCCTCAGTAGGATTTTTTTTTAGCATCTCCCTATCGGTCTGATACTGGGGTTTGTAGATGTAGACTCCTGGTTAAATCTGGTAGGTGTTTGCTTGTATGAAATGGTAAAGGTGGTTTTAGTTTGTGTAATTTCATATATGTCTGTTTACCTTCAGCCACTTGGCTTTAGTTGGGAGCAGCTGGGGAGGCACCAAGCAGTGTAAATTCATCTGGATGATCAAGAAATTGAGGTAAAGACTTTGCTATTAACAAGGCTCTCTCTGATCTAGGTGTCTGAAAAAGTTTACCTGAATTTTAAGCTGCTTCATACCATTAGTAGGTTCCCCAGCAGTCTTGGGGAGGAGTTACGTGCACAGCTGGAAAAGGCTGTGAGCCATGTTCAGCTGATATTAATGCATTGCTGATCTAGTGTTGAAGCAATGTGAGCTTTGTACAGGCTCAGTCTTGCCTCCTCCAGGTCAGTGGGAGCCCTGCCATCAACCCAGAGAAGCACAGGATCAGGCTCTGTTTTGAAAGTTGTAGAAACTGTATTGATGCACTGTGTTCTGGCTTCCTCTGTACTTTCAAGAAAGACTGAATTGAGTTGTGCTGTAGGTGCAACAAAAATGAACGTGTATCTCGCTTGTGGGAAATGGGGGGGGGGGGGGCAGAGTATTATGTAGGTATTGTCAGGACTGGGTCTGCTTTCTGCCTTGCTGATAAATCCTTTTTCTTCCAGTGAAAGTTAAAGATGACAAACAAAAGAATATAACAGGTTTCTCAAAACAAACAAACAAAAAAAACCAGAGAAAAGAGCTCTGTGTTCATGTTCCAAAGGTCACAAATCAGTTCTTGGAAAATACTATACATATGCTAATGGGAAAATAACTAAGCTGAAAATCCATTACAAATGGGAATATAAATCTATACATTTTCAGTGGTAAGCTCAGCTAATGTATGCTATTTATAAGCACAAAAGTCTTATATAAGGTATGCTTAAGCATTGCAAATAAAGTGAGTACTGTACTTGTTATCTAACAGATTTTGTAGCCTCTCATATGGTTGGAGTCTATTTTTAAAACCAATTATGAGCATTGTGCTTCATATCTGTGTTAGTGTTTCCAGAGTGTGTACTTCACGTGCAGTTGCTCCAAATGCAGGAAAATAACAAACTTTGGACCAAGAGTGCCCAATTTAAATGACTGTACCCACCGAAAACAAAACTTTGGTTACAATATGCGCTGTTTTTAAAGGCAGGCACAGTCCTACAGATGTGTTTCCTCCTGCTTGGCTCTTAAGATGGTCAGAGTAGTGATCAGTGTGTGTATGCAAGAAGGCGCAGATACGCATGTCCTAATGAGCCTGGCAATTGCTCTATTGCATCATTTCAAAGAAGAAAATACCGAGTCTCAAAAACTTAGACTGTCTTAAATGTGAGGGAAATTGCTTTCTTACTTAGGTATCTATTCTATTAAGAATCTAAGTAGTCAATCTTTTTTTACATTCTATCTTCCCCTTTCCTTCTGGCTCACAGCAACCTAAAATGCTACTTTTCTGGGAAAGACTGATATTCTGACTTCAGTTTTGTAATTTAATGATGGAGAGTTTCCTTAGTAAACCAAATTTAGAGTACTAGAATGCTTATCTTATATCCAGACCTTGAACATAAAAGGCATTTTATACCAGCAATTGTTCATTTAATGAGCAATTGCAGAGTGCAGGACGGTTAAGGGATTGAGCTATATGCACCATTATTGCAAGAAGTATTCTGAAATACCAGAAATAGGACGTAAGCTCTGATCAGGGGGACTGTGAGCACAATTACCTTCTTTTCAAATCCTTCTGTGACACTGCGGGAGGAAAAAGGACTTTGAAACTTGAAAGGAAAGAGCTTGCTTTCAACCTCAAAAGCTAGGAGGAAAGGGCTCTGAAATTTGCTCAGTATTCCCAATTCACCATTAGCCTGTTTCTTCCTTTAGCCTCAAGGCATTCTCCGCTTTTTGAAAAGATGTTAAGAAATTCAGTCACAATAGAGAGCCTAGTTTTGAACATGTTTCACTCGGTCCATTGAGGTCTGGTCTTCAGCCTTTGTGTGGGGTGAATTGAGCTGAGCAGCAAGCTGGTTGGGGAGAGGTGAATGAGCAGTCTCTGTGCAGTCACAAATTCTGGCAAAGAAAAGATTACCCTTTCCTTTATTTTACAATATGCATTCCTGTACAATCCTGCTAGTGGCAATATGCGGAGCTGAGCTTGTGCTTAGGTCAATATGGAGCACTTGGTTTATAGCAACTCTTGTTAAGTTTGTCTTGTAATTGAAGCTGCTGTTGACCTTGCTTGGAGACCATTTGTAAAACCGTTTATTTAGCATAAACTGAAATAATAAACCCTCCTTCTCTTAGGCCGATTGTGATAGGGTGACATTAGTTTGATTTAATGATTAGCCGCCTGACCCCTCAGCTAGAGAGAGCTGCTTGAATAGGGAGAGTTCACTAGGAAGCACACAGGAAGAATACTAATGAGCTTGTTAAATTTAGCATGGCACCAACCACTCTTAATTCCTCTAATGGGAGAAGCACTGCCTCTGAGAGGGAGGGAGGGAGATTGGGGGGGGGGGAGAGAGAAAGAGGGGAAAGAGAGGGAGGAATGCCCATGTCCTGGTAGCCAGAGAATTTTGGTCAAGAGAAGAGGTTGGAGGGAGCATCAGCCAGGGTCTCTTGGACTGAGTTGTAAGTACCTTGTCTCTTCTCTTACCCAGCCAAAGTGTGTCGGCAGATCGCTCTTGAGACAGTAATGCTCTCTGCAAGTTGCATGCAGAAATGCGGTGATGAAACTTAACACCAGCCCAGTTAAATCTGTTTATGTATTGTCTTGTTTAAGTAGGGGTCTCTCTGAAGTGTGTTGAGACTTAATTTTTCATGTGGTGTATCAATAGATTTCAACTTATTTTTTAGTTGCTGACTGTAAGAGGTTTAAGGTAAAAAAGCTTCTTGGTCTACAATAAAAAAAAGGCAAAAAAAAATAAAGTTCAACAGGGACAGAAATTTTAATGGGTTTTTGCAGTATGTTTTGGTTTGTCCTGATTTTTAACTTTCTGGGTAAATCAGCTGAGCAATGAAAAGTGTGTTTATTCAGGCATGCTGTCCAGTGCGAGTTTTTTGAAAAAGCTTGTTAAGTGAGGTGCTCCTTGGTGCTCAGCACTTGTAGTAAAAACTGCTTCTGATCAGAATAGCAGGACTAAATCAGGTATTTCTCAGTGGATGGGAAAATCTTGGATTAATATGATCATTCCAGGCTGGGCACTTGTAACGTGTCTCAGGGTACTGGCTTGCTAAGAGTTGAGTATACATGAAGAAAGAGAAGCTTATGCAGATTGCTCTTGGGGCCCGATTACTTTTTTTTTCTCTTCTTATTTAACCCCTCTCTCTTAGACCTGCAAAAGGTGGGGTGAATTATGCTGGAGTCAGTGGGGTCCCACCAGTGGGAAGCAGGTGGAGATCAGGGAGTATCAGTGCCTTTAACTTTGGTATTCATCTCTGCAAGATTTTAGTAAATCGGATGTTTCTTTTGGCCCTAAAGCTGGCTGCTTCTAAAATGTGAGCAGAGCAGTAACAGTTGTCACGTATTTGGCTGTAAACCCCTTTGGCAGATGCTGCTGGAGAAGTGGGCTGTTTGCTTACATTTTTGCTGTAGAGTCCCACTTGTTGCCATGGTGGACAGTATGTTTCTGTCAATAATTTGGCCTGGCACAGCTTGCTTGCACTTACTCTTAAAACTTTATTGAACGATTCAGCTGAAACAGAACAAGACGAGACAGTTTTCGCCTTTTGGTGCATTGGAGTGGCTCGCCTGCCGTTGTGAGAGTCAGTAGCATTACTGTAAGAGGAGTTTCCCGCTTAGTGCCCGGGGAGCTCCTGCAAACCACTTGCCTGTTCGTGTCCTAGAGCGCGGGTGCTGTCAAGCTTCTCATCTGCTCCCTATTGAAAGCAGCTCAGTGGTGCGGAGCCTGAAGTAAAAGCTTAGCGAGATGTTTGGCTGTCGAATATGCCTTATTGCAAAAATGCCATCCTGTTTACTTAAAAATACTTCTGGGGAAATTTTTACATGGCAGACAATGTACAGAAATGTTTGACTTCTAACAGCACATGGCAGTAATTTCATAATGGGGAAAGAGATGGTGGTTGCAGAAGGAAAAATACTGCTTTTTTTTCCTCTCCCCTCTCCTTCCCCCAAGGAACCAAAAAAAGGAAAGCTTATTAAAACAAAACACATTTTTCCTTAAGTTTCAAAGTTACTGAAAGTAGGTTTTGAATTTCACTCAGCAATTTGGAAAATGAGCTTGTTCTATAGCAGTCACTAGTACCTTGATTCATGACACATGCATGTTTTGAGAAGGAAAGAATAAAAGTGGAGCCTGCAGACAGACATCAGCTTCTTGTTGTATCCCAGGATGGCGGTTTTAACGAATATTATCTTTATATGGAAGTGTAAAAGAACTGAAATCTTATCTGATCCTCAGATTGATTATACAGCCCCACAAATCACTCCAGCTTGCTGCTTTCTGTACTGTGGTAGCACAGGTTAGCTTGCTCTGCTTTAAGAGTCTGTCAGGATTTCAAATGGAGTGTAATCCCCTATTTTTACAAGAGTTTACATCTCATCAGTGAAAGTTCACTCTAGGTTGAAATTTAACATAAAAGAATTGGGCTAGAGAGAAATGTGATGGAAAATATGACTTTGGGGTGACTAATTTTTTATTTTTCAGTTATACAAGCAGCTTTCTAAAAACCTCATATAAGTTCTAAAGTTTTAGACTCCCTTTTGCAGTTCTCTAACTAAAACCAGCTTCAGTGTAAAAAGTTGAAACCTTAAACCCTGCTAATCCAGAGCAGGGACCGGTGCCTGTGCATATTAATAAAAAGTAGAAAAGGGCAAAGGGTTTAAACTCTGCAGTGTTGTTGTCCATTTCCATTAACTCTTTCTGCTCAGACCCAACCCTGGAAATGCTCTGTATGGAGAATTACTGCTGGCTATAGAAAGAATTCAATCCCTGGAAGACTCTGATAAGTCAGCAGACCCCGGTTGCTGTAATACTTGGAGATAGAAAAATAATTAAGCACTGAATAGGCTATGCTGTTGGGTTTTCTTGTTGTTGCTATTTGGGACGAGATGGGGCAGGGAGAAGCCTAGTAAGCACTGCATTCAAAGCAATGGTGTAGCTAGTTTATGCACATAATGGCCAAAATTCAACTCCAGGTATTTATACGTATGGAGCCTGTTTCTAATCTGATTCATAGGAAGGCAAATAGGTTGAGTTATGCTGGTGTCAGGCCTGGTGAAAGTAGTCTCTTGGTGAATTGCTGGCTGGTGCTTTCTCTGTGTGAATGTGTACACCAGGGCAAGGTGCAAGGGGAAAATTTAGCCCTGACCTCAAATCTCTTGGCACTGTTGTCAATGATCCTTCCTCCCATGTGGGTTGTAGAGTAATTGTACTTTAGTTTTATTTCTTAGGGGTGTTTTCATTTCCTTTCTAGTTACCTTTTTTGTGCCTGGTGTTTAATAATCTGAGGTTCCTCGTGTACTAGAACTGCTGAGCAACTTCTGAAGCTAAGCATATTTATCACTTACTTCAAGATGTATTGGTGTACAGCCACATGTGCAGCATGGTTGAACAGGGCTGTACCTGGAGCATGGGTATTGGCCAAGGATTACAGCCCTCAATCGTGCTTCTTTAGAGAAACGTCTGTGTATTTTAAAGAAATAATGCAACTTAAGGAAAGCATTTACGGTAGCTAACAAAATCCCTCTGCCACACGGCATGTGTGAAATGTACCTGGGAACATGAATCTGGCTTTTGAGAAACAACCATTTGGTCTGGTTTTTGAAGGATGCACACGGTCCTCGGGGGTTAAAATCCATGTGGGAGCAGAGGGCTGGTTCCGCACCTGGTTCTGGTGCTGCCTGCAAGGGAGGCTGGTGGAGCCATGGTCAGGAGGCCCTTCTCCCCTCACAAGTGGTACCACAGCTCTAGAGGCTTACTCCAGACTAGGGCTTGGGTTTGACCCTCCTAATTGTTTCTTTTGCCCTTGTTCACAAAGAGGTTTTGGGTTTGTGTGGATATGGGAAGAAGAGGGAAGGGGAGCGTGCACATGTATCTGTGACAGTGTTAGAGTGGTGGCCTCACTTGTGCCTGCCTGCTGCTGCTGCTGTATCTTGAGCAATTTTACCCATTTTATTGTTGCCCACCTTACTTCTGATTGCTAATGACTTTCCTGCGAGGCTCCAGCCTCTTGCACAAGCAAACCTCCAGGGACTGGAGCTGGGCTGCAGAGCAGCGGTGGGTGGCTAAGTTTGATTTAGGCCCAGCCGGCAGGGTTCATCTTCTCCTCTTCGTGACAAATTGTTTTTTGCCTCCCCATCAGGCAGCCCAAACTCCCAGTCTCCTTGTCCCAGAGGCAAGAAAACAGCAAGCCTGTGTCTGTTACCACATGATTGATAGCCCTGCCGGTAGGAGCATCGGCGCATGGGTGACGATGATCTACCGCTCAGCAGCTGCCCGCTCTGAACAGGCGGGCTTCCCCAGACCATCTCTCATAGCCACACATGCACCTACTCTCACAAACTTACACCGTGAGGAGGGGGTAGTGAGGAGGAGGGACGGGGACGGGGGGGACGACGGGGGAGAACTTTTCTTTATTGCATTTGCTATAAATGGGCTAAAAGTGCTCTTTCTCATTCCCTTCTCTCTTTCTTCTCCCTCGTTTTTTTGCAGAGGATGAAAGTCCTGGGCAGACCTATCACAGAGAGAGAAGGAACGCGATCACAATGCAGCCGCAGGGTGGGCAAGGCCTCGGCAAGATCAGTGAAGAGCCTTCCACGTCGAGCGAGGAAAGGGCCTCATTAATCAAGAAGGAGATCCATGGATCTATATCGCACCTTCCCGAACCTTCTGTACCTTACCGTGGGACGCTTTTTACCATGGACCCCCGAAACGGTTACATGGACCCTCATTACCGTGAGTATCGACTGCCAGTTCATTTTGGGATGCAAAGTTGGAAGGCTGTCAAGGCTGTCAAATCTAATGCAATTTTATTTGTTGCCTTGCATCATCCCCAGGGAGAACTGCTTTGTCAGGGTGGGGAAGGGGGAGGGTTGAGGTAATACAATCTTTTTTCTGAAGTTAAAAACCAGGGGGCAGTTGCATTGCAGATCAAAACTCTCACAGGCCTCTGCAAAGCAACTTCCGCAGGACATCTCATCTGTTGCTAACCCTTCTCAGCCATCCAGGGTTGCATTTGCTCCACCTTCTTAATACATGAAGAAAAAAAGCCTCATTAAAGAAGGCACAGAAGGAAGATGAAACAGGCCTTAAAATCCGCTCTTTTAAAACACTGTTGAAGTATGATATTAAGAGGAGGAAGGTCTGCCTTGTACAGTGAGAATTTGGTGTGGAGGGGTCGATGGAATGTTTATTGCTGTGTTTCTGGGGTTTTTGTTTTGTTTTGGAGGGTTTTTTAGGGATTCATGTGTGTGTTTATGTGGGCTGATGGAGTGGTTTTCCAATTTTCTTTCTGAGCTACAGTTCCCTGAAGTTGGGGGGCGGGGGGGGTGGAGTGGGAAGGCAAATGGTTTCAACTTCTGAATTCCTGCTCAGGCATTAATAAAAAAGTAAGAAATTAACTGACACTTGAACACAGATGTGGAATGGATTTCTCCACAGGCAAAATATGAGGGACTTAGGCAATTTTTTTCATCTGCTTCTAGTTTACAAAAAAGAAAGAGGGGAAAAAAAATCATTTAGTTGTGTAGTAATGAAGTACATCTTGAGGTGTCAAGGCTTGTGCCTTTTGATTATAGATTTATCGCCCAGTCAGGATACAGATTTGCCATTTAACCTTCCAGTCTCCAGTTCCAGATGACAGGCTTAAGACCCGTAAAGAGGGGCCAGTCTGTGTTGGGATTTTTTTCTTCTACATCATTCAGAAATTTTAGTGTTTTAAGGCAAAAGGTCATTAGCCAGACAACTGATTAGTGAGGACGGCTGATTAGTGCATGTTTTTTTGCTAAAGAAAGTGCCAGGGATAAAAGCTAATTTTATCCCTTCATTAGTTGGGCTAGCAGCAAAGGGGAATGTTCACTCATCAGGGTGCAGATCAAAGTATGTCTTGCACAACCTTAAGTCTCACCAACCTCCTTTTTTTAAAAAAAAGAAAAAGAGCCTGATTGTTAATAAGGATGGAGGTATTACGAGAAAATGATCACTTGTTGTCTTTATAGTTTAGATCAGTATTTAGGGGAAAAGTTTGCAGTTAAGCTTTTGAACTCTATTCCACTGTAGGCATTTGGTTTCTGTACATCTTTCTCCTCCTCTCACACAGCCCTGCTCAAGTGCTCTGTGGGAGTTACTCATCTTTCTGCTGAGGAGGATGTGCTGCAGCATACCAGCAGCAGGCTTGTCTGCCAGAGAGGCATGAATGTGCAGAGCAAATGATCGCTCATGAGCAGCAGCGCATGGAAATATTAGTGGGCAGGTTGGAGACACCATTTATAGCTTACGGTTTGTCTTGTTAATGCAACCCCCAAATCTCACTTAAAAATCTTACCGGGGAAGCAAAAGAGCTTCTGTTTGTAGGCAGTGCAGCTAGGGAGACATAAAATGTGTGACAAAAGAACCCCCCAAGCAAGCAACAAACCTTATGCTGTGAACTTAGAAGTGACGATTGCCTTTTTGACCAGTTGCCAGCTCACCCCTTAAATCTAGTTCAAAGTGTTATTGATACTACTGAAGATTCAGACTGAAGAAAAAGAGCTGGCTGGTCAGAATGAGTCTGAGTGGTTTCCATTTAGTTTATTTTGTTTTATTGAATTTGCCTTTTGACAAGAGTTTGCAAGATTTGATGAAGCTACTATGTTAGGATGTATGGGCTACTAGAAAAACACTGATGTCAGAAGTTGACAGAACAGCAGAAGTTACCCAGCATACAACAGTAGAGAAACAGGAGATGAGTTAATTTCAAATGAGCAGCGTGATCTTAAAGCTGAAGTCTAAGTCAGAAAACATCAGATGGGCAGACTTGCTTCACTGCTGCTGTAGCGAGTTGTACATTTGTACTCACAGATTTATAAAATCTCTCAAGCTATTAATGTCATATAAAAAGCCATCATGCTTTTATTTACCTTTAATAAATGTGATACAGAAGGACAACTAAAGAGACAAATGTCTAGTTAGATTTATAGGAAAGCAGACAGGCTTACTGAAATTTTCATAGTAGTTGTAGCATTTATATATGTAAGACATGCTTTCGTCAAAGTGGTGACTGTATTTAGGCTGACACTTATAGTGGTCCATATGAAGAAGGCTGAATAATGTAAACATACCCAGTCCCACTGTAGCAACAGGTGAAGAATCAGCAAGGCCGTTGTTCCCTCCCTTAGTTTCTTGGCAGTTTTGCTGGGCATATGGATAGAAAATACTGGTTTAATTCAACATAGTTGGGTATGTAAACGCTCACAGTAATTCTTTAGTTTCCCTGTGGTTGGAAAATACAGACTTTTCAAGATGCCTAATTTGTGCTTCTATTTATACCCACTTTGTATTTAAAAGTGTGGGCAGGCTTCCTGTAACACAGGAAAAGGGAAAATAATTTTTTTGAAGGAAGACATCTGTATATTTTTATGGCAAGAAAAGAAAAGGAGCATTTAAGTCAATTGTGTGTGGAATGCATGTCCCTTCCAGGAGCTGCAGTTATTAGAAACAACTTGAATGCTTTGCATTTCTACATGTAAATATGCATGTTTCTGTGTATGTGCATTGCAGGCTTTTTTGTCGTTATTTTTTTCCTAATTAAAATGACTGTTGTAAATGTTGGAAATAATAGTTACCATATATGTGGAATAAATATCTCATTGAGGGGGAGTTTGCTCTCCTGCAGAGTGTGGGTGGGGATAATGGTTGTGTTTCAAGTGGACCAGCTTTTCAAACAGCTGGGATGAAACGTGCTATGGAGCTGGCAGCCCTTCGGCACTGCCAGAGAGCCCCTCAACCATTTAGCGACTGAGAATGAGAGTGGCTTTGTGCTCAGCTCACAGCCCTCCATCCTCCAAGAGATAAAAGGGAAAACATACAGGCCTAAACCAGAAATTTTTGGTTTCTTTGTTACGGATTTCTTAAGCACTGTTTAAACACTGCTCAGAAAGTATAGGGTTTTTGTTTTTTTTTAACTTCTTAAAAACTTTATTTTTTTTCTTTTAAAAGCTTTAGGGCAGATGACAAAAATGCTGGAGTTGCCTTTCATGTGTTGCACCCTTATTGAGGGGCGCAAGGTTACTGAGCTTAATCATAGTGTTTCTTAAATGGATTTAAAACCCTGTGTTTGTCAAACACTGATTGCAGTGGTAGTTCGAGCCCCTTGTTAATGTAGATTCTGTCTGTAGAGGTAGCGTTGAGGCAAGGGAGGTGGGGATAACCACTTCCCTTTGTTATTCTCTTCCCCAATTTTAATTCCCACACAGATTTATGGCAGTGGTAAGACTGCCTGCCTCACAAGTCATTCCTCATGGAAAAAATGAATCATTCCTGATGTAAACACTTTGATTTAAAACATACTGCTGGTATTCTTCCCTGGGTTTCACAGCCCATCTGAGAGAATTGTTAGTACCTAATTAGTAAAGCCTGATGAATTATCTTAAGTGAAAAGCAGTGACAGTTCAGTTGGCTCTGACCTGAAAATTCTTGTATATAGGAATGACCCTGCCAGGATTCTCTTTCTGGTACATCACTTCACCTCAAAGAGGTTGCACTGAATGTAGCTGAAAGTAGGAGCTCATTCCATTTTTGTTTTGGTTTTTTTTTTCTTCCCTCCTTACCAGGAATTTATTCTGCTGGTTTTGTAGCTTGTGTATCTATCTGGGAAAGTGGGAACTGCTTATTGCACATTTCATAGGATTAACCCTCAAAAGGTATTGATTGCCCTCAGTTCCCACTGACTGTGCCTGCACTTGTGCTTTGTAAGGATAAGGCCCTGCATAACTGCCCAGGTTAGATTACCCAGTGTTAGTGTCATCTCAAAATCAATTTGCAACATGAACAAAAGACCACACCAAGAAAAATACAGTGCTGGTTCACTAGGTGTACTTGTTCATTTACCGTGTTTTAATTTCTGTTGATGAGAATTCCCCTTCCTTTTTCTCCCCATAGAAAAGGAAAAAGGAGAGAAGAGGAAAAAGAAAGAAATTAAATTTTGTTTCTGCAAATGCAAACTGGTAACTGGAAACACTGCCTTAAAATGCAATAATTAGAAAGCAATGACTTTTCATGGCAACGTGGCTTGAACCATGATGGCCAGCTATATGTGTCACATTGGACATTGAGAGCAGTTCAGGTTGCCACCAGCAGATGAGTGTATGGAAGGGGGTCCCCATTTGCTTTGTAGAGGGGGGAGCTGGTGGCCTCCATCATCTCCCTGGAACATTCTGGAACTCCAGAGGGAGAATCAAGGCACTTTTGGATAGTCCCAAAGCAGACACTTCTCTTAGCTCACCTCTAAGCTTCCCAGCACCACTGGATGGCAGGAGTCTGGGACAGCCTTTTTAGAGGGTTTCCCCCCAGCCTTGTTGTAGAGCGGTAGGAGAGTGAAAGTGAGAAATCCTTGTAGAGATTTAGGGCTGGGGTCTTTAAAGACATTTAGGGGGTCTTCAATTTCAAAGTGAGTTTGGCCTCTTAAATACCTCTGAAAATCTGGGTCCTGGTTCTTCAGCTCTTTCTGCAGCATTTTGTAGGGGAGGGGCTCAAGTGCTCTAGTAACAAAACTCTCCACTGACAGTGATTTATAGGGTGGTTGCCCAGTGTTGTCAAGGAGGGGTAGTTGAAAAAAAGTAAAATCTAAAGCTTTTAATAAAACTTAAGGGGGGAAAAAAAAGCCTCTAGTATAAAAGTGAATGTCTGATTCCTGGTGTCAGCTGAGCGAGTGAAATGTTGGTCTTCAAGAAAATTAGCATGTTTGCAAAAAAAAAAACAAAACATTTTTTTTGGGATAAAAATCCAAAATGTAATAGTATCTTTCAATAGCCTCCAACAAAAAATGTTACTGCTCTCAAAATCAAACTTAGGGTCGGAGGCAACTTCAGTTTGAAATTTAGGAATGTGCTGCAGACCTTGAAGCTTAACAGTATCTTATAAATGGCAATATCTTCTCTAAGATGCATCCCAAACCTCCCAGGTTGTGTTTGGGAAGTCCGGCTCCTTACAAGTACTCCTGCCCATTTCTCTGGAGCCCTTCTGTGGAATAAGCAGGGTCTTGAGAGCCCTGGAGTTGCTGCCCCTGCATGATGCTCTTATGTGGAAGTATCAATTGCACTCATAGATTTACAGCTAGAAGTGGCACATAGAGATGTCTTGTCTTCCACTGGATTTTTCTCTCTTCTCAGCATGAGACAGACTGCAGAATTGCCAATATATGAAAGGCCTTGAAATGTAATGTGGCTGAGAAGCCCAAAGGTGATCTTTTAGGGTTTTTTCTTTTGTTTTTAAGTTTAGGTGAATACATATCTTCAAATACTGACTTTTTTCTTGTTATTACCAGTAGTATTAATTTCAGCTGGAAACTATAGGCAATGATATGGAAAGAGGTGATCCTCTTTGTATGGAGGGTAGAACAGGATATTTGAGATCTCTTATGGCCCTATAATTCTGTTGGACTTCAAAATTTTAAAAATGTCTTCAGGATCACATTTAAAAAAAATAAAAATAAAAATCCCTCTGGCACCTGTAAGAATTTACCTGCGAGGCACTACCAGGTATGGAGCCTTCTGAGAAGCAGATGGGTTCTGTAAATCTCTCCTGGGTTTTGTTGTTCCAGTGCATGTAAGCTGTGGGGTGAGGTTTTTTGTTTTGGGGTGTGGGGTTTTTTTGTTGTTGTTTTGGTTTGTTTTTTTTGTTTGTGGGGTTTTTGGTTTTTTTTAGGAATAGGGAAGATAAAGACAGAGAACAAATGCACAAACACCTCTCACAGATATGATTTGGTTTGTCAGCTAAAGCTTTTTTAGATGCTTTACAGTATGTATTTGTTGTATACTGCCTTCATTGAAGGAGACGGAATACATTGCTCAGAGCCATAGAATCATAGTTAAGAAATCTGGGGGAAAAAAAAAGCCAAGAAATAATGTAATCCATCTTTTTAGCCTCAAGGCAGATCAGCTGTCCCTACATCAGGAGAGAATGAAAAGCTTCTTCAAAGTTGCTGTGTCCCTTGATACGTGGACATTTCTGTCTTTAAGAGCCTTGTGACAAGATCTGTAGTGGGTTTGGACTGATCTTGTGTCCCTATGTGGTAACTTCTGTAGCATCAGCAGCTGGAGGTGGTGGGGGGGGGGGTGGAATTTAAAAGCCATGAAGTCTGGGTTAAAAAGTTTTGGTAGTTTCCTCCTCCCTCCGAGATCCACTAGCATGCAGGAGATATGGTATTTTCCATTGCTGTGTTCTCTGAAAACAAAAACAAAAAAAAAACCCCAAAACAACAACCCGACAACAAAAAAAACCCCCAGCAAAACCCAACTACCACCACTCACCCACCCCAAAACCCCACAGCCAGATGCACAACTGTTGTACTTATTACTGCCATTTCAACAGGCAAGATCATTAGTTTTCTCTTTTTATTAGTTATCAGAGTGATCTTTGTGCTGTGTAGTGCAAGGGGTTAGCCAAGTATGACAGATATGTAGATAACTAGTGGCCAAAGGAAGATAAGCATCATTTGTTGCAAATTTTGAAGCATCCCATAATACTGGAGGTTGCTGTCTGTCAGTTAGCTTTTTAGGAGTGCTTTGCCCTGTGAGCATTTTTTGGCCAGGGGGACATGGTTTGAAAAGTAGCCTCTTTGACTTGGCTGCTTAGAGCTTTAAAACAGGTTAGCCAGAACTCAGCCTCACACAGCTTTTGGTGTTAGACATGTGTTACCTGTATCTGTAAGGAGCTTTGTGGCTGCAACAACTCGAGTCTTTGTGGCAAAGCGTGGGGAACATGTGAACCAGGTACTGGTTCAGTGATCATGATTTTCATCAAGAACTGAAGCAGATTCTCCTAAGTTGGTGACTACAAGCTATGTACTTAACTGCTGTGCAGTGCTTTATGCTGCCGGGGAGATGGTTCTCTTGCATTGGTGGCCTTCCATCTGGTCAACGTGATAGAGGGAATCCAGTTGCCTAAGAGGTTTCAAGTGCCATTTTCATGCCTGGGAGGATCCTAGTTGGTCTGTGTCTGTCACCCTGAAAGACTGATACGTCCTGTGTTACCTCTGTTAACTCTCTATGAGCACCTTGGATACCTTAGGGGTCTAAGATTGGCGGTATGTGTCTGTGTTTACACAGCTGAATCCTCATCAGTTCTATAACTGTGTGTTTAAATCAGTGTGTCCAAATGTAGAAAATAAACATTTAAGTTCAGTTCTTTTTTTATCCCTGTCTCTGCTGCTATCCTCCAGCTCTTGTGAAGAAATCTGTGGCAATAACTGGATTGCAGAGTAGCTAACATCTACAAGGTGATCCTCTTTTCTGGTTTCCTTGTGTTAATTTTCTTGCATCCTGGGTGCTTGCCGCTGAAATCTGGATGTCTGCTATCCTTCCTTGTTGCTGCCGTTGGGCGGAGGGGGAAGCCTGAATGTGTGGGCACTGGAGGAGGGTGTTCTGTCCCAGAGGGTGCTTCAGGCTGGGCGGTGGGGGTAATGGCAGTGTGGGGGCACCACCCGCTCTCCCTGTAGCATGGGCTCATCAAGGGAGGTTTTGAAAGGCAGCGTGGTTCCTGTTGACAAAGTGCAGTTTCAAGATTGTCCCACGGAAGT
The DNA here is from genome assembly GCF_929443795.1 of Astur gentilis. Taxonomy (NCBI): domain Eukaryota; kingdom Metazoa; phylum Chordata; class Aves; order Accipitriformes; family Accipitridae; genus Astur; species Astur gentilis. The sequence goes on along the minus strand of NC_064893.1, from coordinate 4,909,621 downwards.
CTCTCAGCACCAGCTTTGGCCTCCTGTTGGAGTCCAGGGTTGAACAGGCCTTTGCTTTGAAGACAGTTTAAATGCTTTGGTTGCTGAACCATTTTCAGGATTACTAGCGGATACAGCTTTATTCCTGTTGATTGAGCTCAGTACTTGGGAGGAGAGCTTCTTAGCCATAGCCTCTGCTTCCTTTTATTCACACCTAGCAACCCAATTAGCTTCCTCTTAGCCTGGCTCTTGGGTAGTTTACACAGTACTCTCTCAACTCGTATTGAAACACTGCTGAAATTACTTAGAACTGGGGCTCTTGAGCTCACTTGGTAGGTCACATCTGAGTTTGGAGATCCTGTCAGGCACGCTTCCCCCTTCAGTTGGGTTATACTGGCTACCTTTTTTTCATTTGTGATCATATAACTTAACAGCCAAGGCAGCAACCACCAGTGCAGTGAACCAGTACTGTAGTAAGTATCAATGTATTGGTAGCTGTGTTTCATATTGCCTTGTGGTCATGGGCATGTGTGATGGTGGCTGGTACGCAGCAGCAGGAAAGGCAGTACATGCATGGGAGTGTTTGTATGTACAGGTTTGTACATCATCTTCGTAATTCCCTTTAAAAATAAGAGTAATCACTTGAAAAAGAGCAAAAGAATTTTTTGAATTGCCTTTCAGAATTTGTCTTGCTGAGTTTCTGGACTTCAGCACAGATAGCTCCCCAGAAAATGGAACTGCTTTCTAATCTAAATTATGCTTGTTTCGTGCTTCATACTGGATAAGGTAGCAGAGAGGGTCCCCCATTGTTCATTCTGGTTTCCCTTTCATATTTCAGTGCTGCCCCAAGCCATCATTTTTCCCAAACAGCGCTGATCCAGAACCCAATGAATTCAACGAATCAACAGCTGCTGGCTTCAATGAACTTTGTAATAATCCCCAGTTGCCTTGTATTCTACCCTTTCATCCTACCTGCTCCTCGTGCTAGTTGTAATTCAAAATCGTAATTCCCAAGGATCCATGTTACCATTTTGCAAATGAAGAGCTGAACATTGTTGTTCTATCTACAGTCCCCTGTTGAAGTAGCTTATGGTAACAAGCCACAAGTAATGGCATATGACATACTTTCAAATAAATGGCTGATTATGGTAACAGTTCCGTGTAACACCATACCAAGTGTTGAAGCAAATAACTAATGAGGTAGAATGTGTTGAAATAAATTTCATTCCAGCATGTCATACTCCTTAGTGTAAAAAGGCACTGCATTTGATTTGTATGTTTTTTCACCAGCCTGGCTGCAGATACAACTGTGAAAACCTCCAGCTTTGGCCTTCACTTCTGTTACACGTCACTGTTGAAATGAAATTTGGTTACTTGGGTGAATAAGGTTTGCTGAATCAAGGCCTCTGTTATGTAGAAACAGTGGTTGCTCACTTTACCGGGATGGACTAGCATGGTACGGTGATAGGAAGCTGTTGGCACCAAAGCCATGTTTCATGCTGGAGGATATTTGAGTTGGCATCAACACCAGTGATTTTAACAATAAAATTGGTGCCAGATATTGAAAACATTAATTGCTGCTATGATAGGAGTGGAATTTTTTCTTCTTTTAACTAGAAGGGAGAAGAGCACGAGTCGTATATCACTGGCTAATCACTGAGCTGCCCAGTACTTGGGGTGTTTGATTTGGAAAGTCTGATGTATGGCCTGCTCATATATGCCCCTACTTTGCCTGAGACTGGCAGTGACCATGGTCTATGCTTATTTTCACTCTTAGGGGTTTTCAGTTTTTCTTGATTTGCTAACTTGAGTACAGAAAATTTAAACAAGCTTATACGCATATAAAGCCAACTGGAAGAAACTCCTTATAAATAAAGATCAAAGGCCTCATCTGTTTTTTTTCTGCTCTCATGGAAAAAATTACAAAACCTGAATGAAACCCAAAATGCTGGCCTGTGAAAGCATTTCTGGGTTCTTGTGGGGAAGTGGCACATCTCTTCAAAGGTGGTAGTTATTTATCATGTACGTCACAGATTAACACACATCCTATGGTTAGTAGCACCTTCTGTCCTCTGTGCATTATAAACCAGAAAGGCAGGTTGAGGACATGGGCTGCCGTAGTGGTTCCTCCCATAGATGTTAGTTTTGTGTGTATACTGCTCTGAAAAGGTGGTCTGTACAGGGAGGTTAAAGCATGCCATGCCTCTGTGTCCTGACCAGCCTCCCTTTCTGGGATTTTTTTGGTAGACAGCCTGTGGGAGTGTTGCCTGTGTTGTGCTAATGCATGGGGCTTGCCTGAGCATTGCAAGGTCCTGCTGGACCAGAGGGATCTAGGCCAGTTGCTGCTGAGGCCATGCTTGAAGGCTGGAAAAGCACAAGGCTGATGTGCCTTATCTTAAGGGTGTGGCCTCTGGGCTGCCTTTAAGAAATGTAGACAAGGATCCTGCTTGTTAAGGCTACGCAAGGTATTGACCTAGCACTCAGAGGAATACAGTCATCAGAAATGGTGTGTTCTGCTGGCTGTTGAGAAGTGACTGCTGTATTTTCTTTTAGGAATCTGGTGCTAACCTTGATACTGTTCTGTGGTCCTGAAGCACAATACCCTGTTGTGGGAATTGTCATATGGATGGGAAGAGGACATCTTCAGTTTTAAATTCCTTCTGAACATGCCTTTAGGCCAGGTTAATTTGGCAACATCTGCCAATAGGTCTTGGCTCCAGAAAATGCTGTGGTCTGCTCAGTGTTTTCTATGCAATGCCTTTTTTAAATAACATTCAGACCCTATATATCTGCTCCTTGTTTGCTGCAGTCTTTGCTTATTTGTGTAATGATGAGCGATTGAGCATCCAGCTCAGCTGTTTGATGCAGAATCTCACCATTTATATGGTTGGTTGAATTCTAGCAGTGATTTCCCAGGAAGCTTGAAAAGCAGAAGGTGCTTTCTCTTTCCTGCTTCCATTCTGCTGCGTAATTCTTCATGAGTCCCACCTAACTGCAACTAATGACACCCTTTTATTTTGTCAGTGCAGGGAACTGAGAGGTGCTGCCGGCAGGCAACATCCTCTTCAGCCTAGCTATGCTTTGCTTCTTGTTCTTCTGATAGTGTCATGCACTTAGAAACGGACTTAAAAACTGGTCCAGAATTGATTGAGTGGGAAACCAGAGGTGGGAGCTGTAGCAGCATTCTTCCTCAGCCCAGCCTTTTTAGGACCATGGTGACTTGTACACTGTGGCTTGTAGCTATCAGAATAAAATCTAATGACAAACACCTGAACCCATCTTCAGCTCTGTAACTCTGGCTGATACCTACTAGAAGTACATGTCATGAAGATGGTGGGAGCATGGTTACCAGTGTATTGCTGTTTACAAACTGAAACCCTGATGTGTGACATTCATGGTAAAGCCACATCCCTTTGTGTGAGCTGGGTGTACGCTTCATGTCAGTGTATGTACGTGTCTCAGGTAGCAGAGCTGCTATCTTATTTGAACGGGCCAACTCTTGTGTTGTTTTTTAATCTAGGACAAATTCGGCACTGTTACAGTATGCTGGACACTGGTATTATAGGATATTTGTGTGCAATATGGGATGCGTGCATACACTACAGTAATTTGGTGTTTTCTCTGAGGCGTGTTGCTTCCTGGTTATTTTCCTGTTTATTTTTATAACGTGATTTTTCATATACTTCAGTATTATGAACCTTTTTGTTTTTAAGCTATCTCTGATATGCAGCTTTCATATCTTGGCTCCCAGCAACATTGAACCTCATTGTAAAGTCCCTTCGTGTAAAAGCCATCTAGTTATAACTCTCAAAAATAAGAGGCTTGTCTCCTGAGGATAGCTCCATATTGCGGGTGGAGTATAATCCTTAACATTGTTTTTTTGCTTTCAAATAGCTGGGGACAGTAAGTCAAGGAGTGAGAACTCCCTTTGTTTCATGTAGTGTGCGTTGCAGGGAAAGAATGTAACAGAGCAGAAAATGAAGAAAGACATAAAAGAATCTCAGCTCAAGGAGGTCAGATCCATCACAGGCTTAGCGTTGCCTTCAAAGATGCCTGGGACAGGTGGCAGTTCAAGACAATCAGAGGAGAAGCATCCGCTAGCGCTGAGATAAGGGATTCTTGCAGAATCCTGCTATCTGGTCCCAGTTTGCTTTGATGTAACTCTGCTAGAGAAGACTTCTGGGAGCAGGCTACTGCTTCCCTCCGTGATAGGCTGCTGTTGTTCAGCCTTTTAAGGTCTCATTACAGTGGTCCTTGAGGATTAATCCTCTTTAAGGTTTACATGGGGATGGTTTTGTCTGAAGGCCCAGCCAGGGACCTCAGTACCACCTGTAGAAAGCATTGCATTCTTTCATTCTATTTTTTTAAGTGGCTCATATTTAACAGTATTTGACAGAAAGTAAAACCAAACATCTTGCCTTTTTTTTTTTTTTGCTTCCCTCTTTGGCTGTTACTGAGTTTTTGTTGAGCACAGCTTGAGCAGTCCTGTGCAGACACTGAACCATTAGCAGTAAATTGTACGCTTCCGGTTACTCTACTTAGCCTGCTGGTTTTGGCAGTCCTTCTTTTTCTTTTCTTCTCTTGTGCCCACCCTGCTTTCTCCTTTTTAAAGGAGGGGAGCGGTAATGTTTGGCTTCAGAATCAGAAATCATCCCATTGCCAGTTTATTCCTGTGCTTGCACTAGTGGATTTTGCATTCATGCCATCCTGCTCAGGGAGGAGGGTTCAGGATATGGGAATGTTGTAAATTATCAGCATTAATTTATTAAAAAGATGCATCCACATTTATAAGGGTTTGTTTATGAAAAACATTTACCATTTTCTTCAAGGGGCAAAGCCTGCTCTCGGTGAAATAGCAGCAGGCAGAGTGCAGCAATGACGCATGTGGGAATCATACCCTGGGTTTGGTGATGCAATGGGAAGCAAGTGCCTTCCAGCTCCTTTATATATTCTGTTACTGGTACCGTTTCTGTGAAACTCTTATTATAGATCTACATCTTGGAGATGTATGCAACCTTGATTCCAAAGGAAGGAACATTACTCTAAACCGGATTTTTTTTCTTCAGTGTCATTCATTATTTCCCTAATTGAACAAAGTGTTACAAAGTAATTTTGATACTATAGCTTTAAGATGGTGATTGAGGTAAAAGTAAGACAAAGGTTCATGTTGGGTAAGTGAAAACAGTATTGGTGACCCTGGCAGGTAAAAGTAAACTTACTGCTCTAAGGGTAATAAATAGCTTAAGGGACTCATCTCTTATCTTGCAGTAGAAGTCCTTAAGATTAGCTCTTCTGAACCCATATTAAGCAGCTTGATGACCCTAATTCAGATTATTATGAAAGGTGATAGTGTGTTTTATTAAAAACAAACAAAAAAAAAAACCAAACAAAAAAATTTCTACCAAAACTCAGCAATAGCTATAAGTTGAATCCTTTTGGGTAAAATAATGAGTTGTGCGTTGTTGCCTACAGAGTACCTGGTCATTAGTTATGTAGTGATTTTAGCTTATAAGGAAAAAGCAAGCAAAAGAGTGCCTTGAAGCCTTCTGGGTTGTTTTTTTGAGTGTTCTGTTTGGAAGTTATATGGTATGTTGAAAAGTGGTTGTAATGCATGTATAGCATATTAGTTTTCTTTATATATAAAAATATTATAGGAAACCCTGTAGCTAATGCTGGCTATATAAAACTGTATGGTGCCATTATTACCATAAATATGCCTGTGACCTTCATATACTCTTATATTTCCAAACTTCACATAATTTAAGAGTAATGCACATATTTAATTTTTACTGTATTTGTGAAGATCGTTAAATTCTGCCCATACGCATTTTTTCCTTAATAGCTAATTCTGAGAGGGTGGGAGGATGGGAGAAGCAGAAACTAAGGAAAAAAAGATTAACTAAAATGAAGGTAATAAAATATGTCATGATGTGAGGTGCTTAGATCTCTTCAAAAAGACCTATCTTCTGAAGAAATACAGGCAAATTCTTGGCAGCCTAACTTCATACACAGACATAGCTCTCTGATTTATATATACACATGCAATCAAGTGCTCTAGCTGTAGTCTTGATGCATATATTGAATATGTATATAAATAGAATAATCTATACATACTGTCTCTAAGATACAAATACTTTGAATAACGTGATGTTAAATTTATGTCCCCTTCTTTAATTTCATGTTAGAGCTAGTTGTCAGCAATTTAGACTTCTATAGAACTATTCTGGAGGTTGCTGTTGCCTTTCTGACTTCATAAAATACTGGGAATGTGAGATTTTTTTTTCCACCTGATGACAAATGCATGAAGATTGCCAGTGTGAAGTATTTAATTGAATTTAATGGCTGTTGGTGTCATTTCAATGTAAGGTGCTGTTATGAAGCATCTTCTCAAACAAAGTCACCACTGCAGTTTAACAATGGTTCGGCATAGAGTTGTTAAGTGTGTTTCAGGTGGAAAAATGTGCTTGGCTACTTTGAGCCAAATTGTGACCTGTTCTGTAAAGAGCCCTGGCTCCTCCTTCATCCTAAACAGGTGGGCTGGATGGGACAAAGGAGAGGTGTTAATTTGAGGCAGCTTGATGGGAACATGATACTGCAGTGCAAGGATTCAACTGTGTAGTCTGCAGTGAGGCAAGAAATGGATAGAGTTGCCTTCTGGGCCTTGGGGCGGAACCCTGGGCTTGTCTTTACCCAGATTCTATGAAATAAAGCCTTTTGGAGACAGGGAAGTAAAATGCACAGCTCTTGCACTGTTTGTACATACACCATGGTAACATCTACTAATATTAGCATTAGTGTTTTCTAAATAACAGAAGTACCGAGTAATCAGTGGAGGTCAGCCATCCTGGAAGTTCAGACCGTGAAGTTCAGCTATTCTTTCATTGTGAAAAGAAAACAATATATGAAAATTAAAACCTGGGGTTGTTTTTTGGTTTTTTCCTGCTGTGGCATAAACCAAAAATATGGTACTTGATCTTGCTCAGTAGGAGAACAAGCATGCAAAAACATAAATCCTGAAAAAGAAGTTTCCAGAAAGTTATAATCAGTTAAAAATAGGGTCTTGTAAGTCCTTATATAAACCTATGAGAGCAGGTGCTACCCAAACCTCTGTCTATGTGTATAAACATATAGATGTGTGTGTATATATATTTGTATTACATATATTAAAAATTTCTTTGCAGCTTTGGGGCTTTATACCTCTCATTAGTCTAAAATTTTAAAATGGTAGTAAATTCCGTATTTTGTATTAGTAGCAGTAGAATCTTACCTTTTTTATTAGGAAGGAACAAAATTGTAATTGAAACTGATCTTGGGCTAACAAGTGTGGAATGGACTAGGAGTTGTTCAAAGTAAGTCTGGTTACACCAGATCGTCTTTATTTGCATTTAGAAAATATTTACTAAGCTGAAAATTAAAAAAAAAGTAATAGAACAGTAGTGTGTGTGTGTATTGAGTATTTGCATACATACATGCCATATAGCAGCTGAATGCTGTTAGCATGTATACATTTTTCATAAGTGGCATAGCAATTGGTAGGTATTAGCCCTGCAAAAAGCAGCTTATAGTCAACAAGTCTATTCAATGCAATGAGATCTGTGGGAATTGTAGGAATTCACCTCAGTTAAATTGTTTCAGTGAATTTTAGTTGCCAACTGTTGTGTTAAACAGTTAGTATAGATTAAAATCATATTAACAAAGCGTTTGATGAGGAAAAAAACCTAGCTGGATGGATTTCCAAATTGTCTTCCTTCAGAGCCTTTTAGGGTCTCCTTGTGCACAACTCTTTGGTCTTCTCTTTCCATCAAGGTAATCCAAACTTTTCTCCTTATTTTCTGTACAATCTTGTGCACTCTCCCTTACCTTCCAGACTTAGTTTCATCCATGCTTGAATATCCACAGGACCATCCATTTTCCTAGCCTCTCTATGCTCTCTTCCTGGCCCCTGTCTCCCAAAGCTAGAGGCACATGGGATTTACTTGTCTGTCTTCTGTGCTCATGCTGTAAGAAGAGAAAACCTTTAAAACTTAAGGTATTTCTGTGCATTCTGTCCTGTTAGATCCTCTATGGAGCTTGCATGTGCTGCAAAGCTTTCAGTCTTGGGAAAGACAGCATAAGCGTAGCCTGTAAGATACAGCAAGGATCTGAATACTGGGTAGTAGAGCAGTATCAAAATGTCATTCAAGCAGCCCTGACGGGGTTTGGGCACTCAACAGGTGTCAGCTCAATTCCCCAGTGTCCATCTGATCGCTGCCTGCAGCTTTGGAAGAATGTACAGGTCCTGGATGTAAGGTGGCAAACGGGTTTTCCTTGGTTGGGTGGTATGGTATGAAACAGTGGGGTCTGGCTTTGGCTCTGCAGGGAGGCGAAACTCATTCAGCAAGGCTGAGGGCCTCGTACTCTAAAGCACACAAACTGATTTTGGACTTTAGGGATGAAACCCCTCCCCATGCCACCCAAAACAGCTGAAGGCTTGCAAGTTATGTTCAGGATTAGATCCTATAATTTTCTAAAAAAGAAAATAGATGAAGTACTTCTGAAAATATCTCTTAGAAGTGATTCCTTTTTGATATTTTGGTCTCTTGTCTGTTTTGTTGTTTCTTGATATGTACCCTATTTTTCTTACAAGGTATAATTTTTTGGGGGAAGAAGGAAAGTAAATCTTTCCATCTGCTCAAAAAAGCAGTTTTCTAAGATACTAAAGGACTTGTTAAACATGTTTTCTCATAAATAAAGTCAATATAGAACAGCTACTAGTGGAGAATGTTTTCATCATTGACCCACATTATATTTTCAAAAAATGAAACAAAACTCCAGGGGTTGATTAAGAGAGGCCCTATGTCATGTGTTCTGTATGAAGTGCTATTTTTCTCTCAAAGCAGTATGCACAGACCCATTTCCCACTTGTAGCAACTGACAGGCAGAGAGGTTGAGATTTGTTGGAGATCTCCAAGGAAGTTTGTAGCAAAGCCACAAATAAAAATCTTTGTCTAATGTGCTAGGCCCATGCCTTACTAATTAACTAGAAAGACTTTCAAAGTGGATTCAAATCTCTGTTCCTAGCCTGGTTTTCAATCTGAGTAATTTTTTAACCCTTCATTTTATAGACACTCTTTCAAAGTGTTTTCATTGGCCACAGTTTTTTCACATGAAGCTGCTTAAGAACTGAGACTATCAGACTAGTAGTCTGATAGTTAATTACTGTTTAAGCTGTAAACATTGCTTCAAGAACCATGTGGAGTTAAACTACAGCTTGATGCAGCAATGTAAATAAATGGCTGGATTTTCAGAAGTGCTGAGCATCGAAGTTTTTGGGTTTTTTTGGAAGCTCTTGGGTACTTGGCAATTTGAATATGAAGAATGTTTTCTCTAACTTAATCAGGTCTTAGATTAATAGGATTTACACTCTGAATTCCTAGTAAGGTATTTTGGAAGATCCCATTCTTAAAGCTTAACTTAGAGTTCTGATTTCTGAAAATCTGGGCCCTAACTTCTAGTCTTGAATTTGGATATCTTCTTTGTGCGTATTTTGCCAGTAACCAAGGTGAAAATAGGCTGTGCTGTAATGCATGTGGTTAATTTTGCTTCATAATGAAAGTGCAGGTGTTGTCAGGTGTGCAGTGAATGGGGCAGGTCTCAGAGGAGCAATTATCAGCCTGGCCAGCTCTAGTCACAGCTAGATTTACATGATGGGCCCATTTTTTCCCCCACTTACTGAAAAAGTTTTTTCTAAAAAAACAATACTCTTAAGATTATTGTTATATTGCAGCATTTACTCATGTCCTCATGTTCCACAAATTGCAGGTTGTTACAAAAAGTCTCTTGAAGTTGAGCATCTGCTTAATTGTTGTCCTAATAAAGTGCTTTCGTGCAGCTAGGCTGAAACTTTGAGTACCCCCACACAAGAAAAAAAGGAACTTGGATGGAGAAGGTAGTGCAGGGACCTCATGGGAAATTCCCCAAAGAAAACAGTAATTTTAATAGCTGGTTACAGTTGCTAAGTGACAACAGTGGAGTTAACCTGTCTCATAGTTTAATACAATCCCAGCACTTATATGAAAAGTAATAGTTAAGGCTGTCATGAATCTTACACTACCCACATAGTAAATAAGCACATTATTCTTATCAACTTTAAACTACATTAACTCAACCCGGAGTAATTACTAGTTGAAATTTTTATTTTGTAGTAGGAGGAGGTGGTCTAAATTCTGACTATTGGTTTGAAAACCCCAAGCACTGCTCTTGTAGATGTAATGTCCAAAATACTAAGAACTACACAAAAATCTTGCATGAAGGAGTAATAAAACTGGTGTATTATGCTAAGTACTTTTTAATGATATATTCCTTAAAACCCCAAGTACAAGTCATAGCTATACATTAAATTTTTACCAAAAGTCTGTGTTATAGACATTTCCTTTTGAACTCTCTGTACAGGATTGTATAGGAAAATCTTTGTTGGACATTGTAAGTGCTAATATTTGCTTTCAAATAAACTTAAACAGAGAATGTGCCCTCTTATACCACATTATCAAAATGTTTTAATACAATTGTAAAATCTCATCAGTTTAGGCTGTGATGTTGTAGCTCCAGGTATGTGGGGAATGTATGTTCCCTTACCTGATGAGGATACAAGGATGGAGTCAAATTTATGTCCACTGCCACTTCTTTCTTTACTTTTAAATTGCAAGGGTTTTGGAAGTGATGTGTTAGCTAGATGCACCTCCATCACCTAGTGACATAAAACAGACTTTTGAAACAAATTGTATTTGGAATAGGCAGATTTAGACTATCACTGGGTGGAATAAATCTGGGTATCCCTGGCATTCTCCAAAATCAGGTATTGCTGCAACTTTTCCAGGTATGTCCCCCCTGTTAGGAAACCTTTGGAAAGTGAATGGCTTCCAAGGTGACTTAACTTCAGCTCAAACTTGAGCTTTGACAAAACTTTTGACGAAGTAAATACTGTGAAGGGAGATCCTGCTCTTCCAAAAAACCCACCTGTGTTGCAGTTAAATGGGGATCCCACCGTGACAATTAAATGTGTTGATCTTTAGTGCCATATTCCTGCTCACTGAATGAAGTGATCTCCAAAGTAACTAGTGCTCTAGCCCCCTAAGGCTTTACCAGTACTGGCTAAACCAACAGTTCAAACCACAGCAATAATTAAACTGAATGTTGTTGCAGAATGTGTACCTGTGGAGTGTGTAGGTACTAATGAAATACATGGGTAATTCTGTCTGTAGCAAGAAACACAAAAGGTAGGTAATGGTAAGGTTGAGTATCTCACAGTTACTTTCCAAAGGTGATGGTTAGTGACGATGCATATTCTCCAGGAGATTTTTGTTCTTGATAAATAGAGCAGGTGGGAGTACTGTATTTCCTGTCTGCTCATTGGCAGCAATTATAATATTCTATTTAATTACAGATAGGGGTTGTGTACATTATAACTTCCGTAAACAGCAGGCATCAATCAATGAACCTGATTTTCTTGCCGCCTTTTGTTAGCACTCTTGCTCTGAAAGAATAAAGAAAAAAAACCCCAAACAAACCTTCACTACAACCTTGCAAGAAGAGACTGGGAAGGGTGTAATGAGCAGTACTGTGCTGATATGTTTTAATAAATATTAGTTTACTGCATACCACAACAGAGAGCAAATACATGCAATTACTTGCAAATTTCTTCAGTGTTTGTACTTATAAATCTCTGCCTAAATCTTCCCAGCTGGGATTTAGGCTGGTCTTTCTGCTGTGGAAGCAGGGCTTTGTTCTCATGTTCAGCTTCAGCTCAGTCTGGAATAATTCAGAAACGTATTAGATAGATTGCTGCTCCCAAAAGGCATAATGAAATAACCTTCACTCCCAGCCTTAGGGAAATAAGCACACAATCAGGGTTTGGGCAGATTTCTCGATTAAACAAAGAACTAACTGTGCACAAATTGCTCCATAACAATTTGTAAAGAGTCCACTTTATAAATTTCTTGCAGATGTAAAGCTGATATTTTTTAATCAGAATGGCAGGGCTGTTAAAGTTGAAATGTCTTCGACATTTTCCCTTTGCTCCATAATTAGTATCAGAAATATTTAGATTTAAAATGGAATTGGTAACACATCCTAGGTTATTTTTGATTTGTTTTTGGGAGTCAGTGAAATGCAATGTCAAACCCAAGCTAAAATCTCCATTTAATACATACAGTGAACTTAATCCATCTGGAATAGATTCAGGATAACTTGGTGCTGTCAATTTTTATTTTGTTTAATTTCATATGGTGTTCAGCAAAGGAATGAAAAGTTATTGCACTTAATGTTGTTGTGACTTAAGGTGTTCTCTGGTCAAATTATTCAATAAATCAAAATCAGGCTTGGGTTGTAGCTGCTAAGCGTTGTTTAGAATAGGATATTTAGGAGATTTTTAGCAGCTTTCCATTGATTGAACAAGACACATGTGTCATGCAAAAAGCATGCAGTATTTTGATGAATAGCTGTATTAGATGGCAAGTCTAGGGACCCAGTAAACACAACCTCTTATTTTACTGACCTTTGTTTTTAACTTGAGGGCTTCAGTGTAAAAGAAAATACCACTCGAGTATCGTTTTGATGTCTTACTGCTTATCTACGACTCATGCTCTTATACTCTGAAATCTCCCCTGACATTTTAAAACATGTACCTATTTTCTATACATTAGCTTGCTGCAGGTTACCTCATTGTTCAGCTAATTAGATGGTTCAAAGTCCTATTCTCACCTAACCACACAAGGATATTACTACAGTTCATGGAGAATGGTAGAGATTATCAGACCATCCTTTCTGTGAAGTAACATTCCTGCTCTTTAGGCTGGTGTCTGCCTGCATCTCTGGCTCTAGTTCTTGGTCTCCTATGTCCAGATACCAGAGCTGAAGTCAGTAGACCTGCAGTCACATAACAGAAAGCAGAATCTGTTCCCCGGTTTCCAATGTCACGCACTGAGGAGGAGCTGAGCTTGTATCAGCACAGCTGTCAGCAGATGCTGGTAGGTCCTGTTTCTACAAGTACAATGTTCAATTTCAGTTTAAACAGACCTGATCTTTTTTTTTTAAAAAGTGAACTCTCCTCAAAATGCATGCAGCTACTTGCCATGAAGTTGCACTGCTTTCTAAACCAGCGCAGCTGGAGTAGTACGCAGCCAGCTGCTGCCGGGACCAGTGCTCACAGACCAAAGGTGTCAGTGCAGCCTGGGGAGCTGTTCCTGCAGAGCTCGGGCTAAGCCTGTGGCATGCTTCGTGTTCTCCCCCAGAACATCATCTGTCCACTGCTCTGCACTGATGGTACGTTATCAGTCGGGAAGGTTTTGACTTGGAAGCTCTCTGCAGTGTTTCACCCTTGGTGGGTTACATGTAGTTCCTTATGCAGGCCCAGCTGGCCTGATACCACCTATCCCTTTCAAAGGAAATATGTGAGACATAAGCAGGAAGCCTGCTCCTGTACTCCATTAAATTGATGACAGAATTGGAGTTTCTAGTTGTGTAAGTTTAGCTGTGGTTTGGGTGCATGTTATAAATGGGGAGATAAAAAAAATATAAATACATCCTCACTGAAGAATGGACTTGCCACACTTCCATGTTAAGTGCGTAGCACCTGTGTTCATCTTGTTTACTTCATGTACTTGGGTCAGTGTATGATCTTGTGTGTAAAAAGAGTAGAAAAATACTAAAATGGTTTCAGGAGGGATGACTGCTAGGGCTGTGTGCTAGGGCTGCTCACTGTGAAGGGAAACAGCAAAATGGTAACCAGCTAAAGAGAAAAAAAGGCGCAACTGAATTTACTGGGAAATTCATCTTATCTTTTACTCTGTTTCACATTTGACAGGACCTTCTGACAGCTTTTACCCATCAAGCAGATATGAAACACTGTTCAAACTACTTGTATTCTGATAGCTGAACCCAGAGTTAGGAAATGAACTTTACAGTTATAGTGGACATTTAATTAAATGCAGTGTCGTTCTGCCAATAGAGGCTGTAACAACTTCTTGAGGTGCTCTGCTTTTACGCTGGAGAATCTGCAGCGGCATGTTGAACAGGAAGGCCCCAGCTTGGTTTTCTTTTAAAATTGCATTTAAATGTACACTAGATACACATTCATCACTTTAATCTAAACTCTACTGTAAATTAACATGTATAGCCTCTGAGATCATACACTTTCACAGAAGTACTCTAATGAAACTTGGCAGCTTTTGCCCCGTAACATCATTTGTTCCATTCACTAGCAAAAGCAGACCTCAAACAAGTCAAAACTGTGCTCAGTAATGAGTTCCATTATTTTTCTTCATGTTTTGGGAGTCTCAAAAGCCTCCTGTCCCATGTCTTTATTTTACAATAAGTCAAAAAAGCACGACAAGTCTGCAGATGTATCAAAGGAAAGCTCTCATGTAAGATCCTGAGATGTTTGTCATTTACTGTAACCAAGCGTGGGACTTCAATTAGCATGAGTGACTTGTCAGTAAGGAAGCTTTCTTCTCAAAACTGGTACATTAGCTGCTTGATGTTCATGGATACTGTTACATGTATAGTTGCCTGTCACCTGGATGATTCTGTTGTAGTCGTTTGCATCCCTATTGATAGTCACATAATGCTGACATGAAAACCAAGTGCCAAAGTAAGGTCATAAATATAAAGGTTTTGTTTCAATTAACCATTTCTGTTGACCTCATGGAAAAGTACATGCTATTTATCACAGAAGCACCATTGAGGCTGGGCTGGTGAATGACTTGGTTACAACCATATGTTGTCAACAGGAAATGAGGTGACTTGCTCAGTTTTGGGGTGGAATGGGGAGGATGAAACTTGGCATGCTGCATTTCTCCTCTGTAAGGTGAAACCAGTATAACCCAGTTTTGGCCATCTTGACCTATAGCAATGAGGAACACCCCCACCCCCCGTCCCCCCCCCCGTCCCCCCAAACCTATAGGAAAAAAAAACATTAATGCAGCCTATATATCTGGAAGAAAGTAAAGAAGCATTTCCATGCAGTTTGTCTGTTGTGGAAACTGTGATGTCTGATCTGTCTCAGCTCAGAGCTCCAACTTGAGCTCACGACATAGTGGGGCAAGGCTGAGAGAGAATGGACTGCTTCACTGCACCTTGGGTTGCTTAATTTCTACAGTCTTAAGGTTTCTGCTAAAGAAGGCAGATTAAGTTTATCCTGTGCCAAACCGCCCTCCTTAATTGTGTAGGTGCCACTAATAAGAAAGATGTTAAAAAGCTCTGGACTTCCATATTTTCAAGCAAGTTTTTTTCTTATGTTCTCATAGTTAGATCTAATAAATCTAATGTCATTCAACTTCAAGATTAAAAAAAAATAATCATGGTAGCAGTCATATCTGCATAGAAGAAAATACTGGAATGCATTCAGTACCAATCTTTCACCTTCACTAAGCAAGTGATTTTGTAGTCATTCACTAGTTGATAGGTTTTATTGCACTGAATTAACCTATTATGCCAGCTAAAAATAAACAGGAAGTGTTTGCTACATCCTTACCTGTCTTCCCCTCCCCCCCCAGATAGACATGTTTATATTTATTTTAAAATCGATTAATATAGGAAAATCTTTCATGACTTCTGTTGTTTTTCTAATGTTGAATAAAGCACTAAGTATTAGTAAACTGAAATAGAACTCTAGTTGGAAGGGAAAGAAAACGTATTCCCCTTAAATATGACCTAATTCAACATATGGGCTGATTACCCACTGAAGTCTTTTACAGAAGTCAGTGTTGGTCTGCAAGCCATCAATAGGGCAGTCAATGGCTTTTAGCATATCTGTATGGATTAACCTCACTGTGTCTTCTGGGGCTATTCTGATGAGCTCTCTAAATCCATATTTCTGGAAGCAGGATCATGTGTCCAAGAAGTCAGAGGAGAGCATTCGTCTTAATAGTAATTCATTAAATGCCTGTGTGTGTGTGTATAAATTCTGAAGTAATCAAGAAAAAACCCCGCAGAAAATATAGTAGAACCATGCTGATGTGACCTGGGATTTATAATATGCTTGGGGTTCCCACCAATTATGCTATGTTGCCTAATTGAGTTGTGTTACAGACCAGCTAGAAGCTGGGGAGGAGGATACAAAGCCTCTTGGCAGAACTGACGTCTTCCCGATAGCAAGAAGTGAATAGTTCCCAACTATTCCTGACTTGGATTGCTTTTGTTCCTATTTGTTTTTTCTTGTCTTCTGCTCACTTTGTACTTTGTTTCTGTCAGACCTTTTTCCTTCTCTCTTCATATAGTGTCTCTGCAGCCTGCTTAGATGGTAATTAATGGAAACCCTGACTCTGAACACCTGGCTACAGTGAGTCTTTCATTTAACAGCGGATAAGCCAGCAAACTTTAGGGGAAAGAGCTCATGTACCTCATTGTGGTGATCAAGTTTAACCACCAATGTCCTATATTCAGACCCCACCATGTAGGGGAACACTGCATATGCAGCTGATACATGTGCATTTGTTGTCAAGTTGCTTTCAGCTTGGGTCTCTGTAGTACCCCACAGGCTTTATTTTATGTGTCACTCTGTTTTGTCTTTACTTGCCATGCTCCAGAATCCATAGGTATCTCCCTCCTCTTCTATGTGAGAGAAGCTGAAGGTTGCCCCATGTGTTTTCTGTGGCTCTGCCTGTGGTTAGTCATTTCCACAAGTCAGAACCAACTTGCTGGTGTGGGAATACCTCTGCTGCCTGTTTCTGTTGCTCTGGACATGTATGTATGTGTCTTGTATTGCACAGCTTTCATTACATGGCCTGTGTTTTGGTTGTTCCTTTTTTCCTTTTGTTTGTCCTTATTGAGAAAGGAACGGTTGAAAGATAAAGTCTAAGAATTAAGATGAACATAATGAGGTGAGGTGAAGGCTGGTGACTGGTGTAAGGTTTGGGTTTTCTATTAGCTAGTGCTGAGAGTTGGAAATGTTCAGAGCAGCCTGTGGCATGTAGACACCTTCATTAAGATGGAGTGAATTGGTCTTGCAGGTACTTGAGTCTTTGACTTTTCTGGCAGCATAGAAAAAACATCTTAGACTGAGCACTAAATTTTTGGATGGGTCAACTTAGCTGTCAGTCTTCTCACTCATTCAAGTGCCTAATCTAAGACATGTAGAAGTGGATGTAAACACCACTGAAGAAACAGAATACCTGTCCTAGGAATGAAAACGTCAGCACTCCAGATGGCAATCTTGTCTTCAAACTCTCAGATGCCCATTGTATGGGCATATTCATATATCTATATGTGTGTGTATATAAATATATATATAAGCTGTTCTCCTACTCAGCGGTTCACATTTTACATGACTAGGTTTTCTTGTGGAACTCTGTTTCCAATTTACCTGTAAGTAAAAAGGGATTCATCTGTGTTCAGGGCTTTATTTCACTAAGTAACCTTTAAACTCTTCTTACAAAGCAATTCTTCTGCATTATTTTGGACACATACTGTTTTTAGTCTTTTTTTCTGTAGCTTTTACCAAAATTCTTAAAAACCTTGTTGTTCCTGTCCACAGGCTGGATGCTTCCTATGGCTGTGTTTGCTTCTGCTGTACGTACAACCATGATTCCTATTGCCTCTTGCAGGGTCATGCTGTTGGCATTTTGCAAGCTCCTTGGAGGATTGCTTCTGCTCGCCCCAACAGATCTGAGGCTTGTTACCCTTGGTACTTTGCGATTGTTTTGTTTTCCCTCTAGAACTTGAATTCAAATCTGGCCTGGTCTCATCTGCTGACAGAATGGCAAATTCTCACTGTTTTTTTGTAAGTATTAATCATAGGGTGGTTTTGGAGCTTCTGATCCCTGCTGTCATCTGATCTTAGATATTCCACAGGCTCTCCAAACCTGCATGTTTAACTCGTCTGTCTCAAAAGAGTAAGAAATTAATTTAAAGCTTTTCCCCTTAGGAAGCTTTTATAGCAAGTGGTATCTTTCAGAAGTTTGTTTCAATAGTCTTTATGGTTCTTTAATACAGTTGTGTACTTGTACTTCTCCATGCAACTGTCAACTAGGAAACAAACCCAATTCTGACCAGAAATAGTGAACTTCAGTCATTAAGATAGGTCTTGGTGCCTGTAGCATGCCTGCTAGTCAATGCTTAGGAAATGAGCCATTGTCATGATGCAGAATTCAGGTAAAATTTGTTTGCAGTTGGGAATTCAAACACAATGCACGTTCACCAGGATGCCTTTGAAACAACAGGAACCATCAGGAAGGGTGTTTGGCAAAACCCCCACCTGGCAACAAAGGCAGAATTGGCAGAAGTGATGCCTGCCCGATGAACTCTGGAGAACAGAGAGGATTGCTGATCTATGGGTTAGTTTTGAGAATCTGGCCTTTGCTTCCAGCAAGAATTGCAGTGCTACAGTGCTGGGAGAAATGATGGAAAGAATGAAGAAGTGGATGTGGGGGGGGGGGGGGGGGGAAAAGGTTAAAACCAGTCCTCTACACTGAGGATCCCAAGGACTTCTTGATGTCACTAGACTTTTGTCTATGTCCAGCAGACAAATAAGCAACAAAAGACAATAGGAAAGGGAATGGCCTGATGTAAGCAGCAGCAAGACACAATTCATATGAAGAAGCTATGGGTTCATAATAATTAATGGGCAAAGAGCAAATTAGCTTTGTAGAAGGCTGTGCCACATCTTGACGCAAAGGAGAAAGAGGACTAAGCAGAAGGCTCAGTAACTGGCTTTCCTGTTGTAGGAAGGTAAGAAGAAATTAGATATATCAGCAACACACATGAATAATGTGAATTCTCCTGAAGTAGTGAAGATGGCCACAGAGTGGTAACATCAACTAAAGGTATTAACACAGACAACATCTGTGCTATACCCTTGTTAAGTGTACACAGCTTACCAGATCTGTCTGTAATAATGATAATGGGTATATATTTAAAAAAAACCCAAAACCACAACAAAATAGGCTGTGCCAGAAACATCAGTAGCCATCAGGGACTGAATATATATTTCTTTTTAAATAATCTTGCCAATGGAATTTCTTCTTTTCTATGTCTGTACTTGAATAAAAATTGAATTCATGCAAGTTGGCAGGGCAGCACCAAAATACATAACCTGTTCTGAAGGGAAGTTATTGGAAGAAAAATAAATTGTTTGTAAGAAATTCATACCCTGAGAGGAAGATTGAAGAGATGCAAGGAGAACTTTGTTTGATCTGTGTGGCTGTTCTACGCTTCTGTCAGCCAAGCCCAACGTGACAAGTTGTTGACTCAAAAGGCTCTGCAGGAATGTTAAATGGTTATCGTTATTTAATACTTACACTCTATTAAGTGACAGCCTCTTCTTTACATCTTCAAAACACTTTTCAAGCTTGCACTAGTTTGCAAGGCTGGAGGCTGCTCTTTTTTACAGGCAGGCCTCAAGGTCCTACTTAAATCCTGCAGTGGAGCTGAGGTGGAGTTAAAATTGGAGTTTCTGCTTTCACTGGTCCCTGCTTGCTCTTTGTTCCGCAGAAACAGACTCAAATAGGTTGGCTTACTCTGGGGGTTGTGGCTGATGAGCAGAAGTCCCCTTTTACCTGTGATGACTGAGGACTGTTCATTTAGAAGCTCTTTTATGAAGCTGTTGGTGTACAAACTAAACAAACAGCTCCTGGAGTCCCCACAGGGCAATCCTGCTGGTTAAGGGAAACGTAAAACCCCTTCCTTTTGGGGGAGGCCAGGGCTAAGTTATATTTTATTTTTGGTATTCACCCTGAATAAATGCTTTTCTCTTATTCTAACCCCTCATTGGGAATTTTACAGTTCATACTGAGCACTGGAAGTAGCACGCTTTCTAAAAACCTGTATTAGGAGGTTTGGAAAATTAACTGTCAATAATGGTGAAGTTTGGGGTTGATTAGTATCTGAGTAATAAATATATTTGAAAATCAGAGGTGGAAATTTACCCCCTTGAAGTCAGACAGCTTCCCCCCCCCCGCCTCCCTTTAGCAAGCTGACTTTAGGGAACTGTAACTTTAGGAAATCTATGACTTGTGTAACTTAATCTCTGCTGAGAACCCTAATTTTAGGCCCTTGTTTTTCAGTCTTGGCTCTAATTATTGTCTACTACTTTCTCTTAAATTTGGTCCCTCCTCTGAGTTCTGGGATGTATTCTGAAGAGTTTTGCTTCCTTTGTTTTGCAGCTAACTTCCAAATTGCTGTAATCTGTTCAATGTTACATGATTATTTCAGCTTAGAATATCTCCACCACACAATTCACGTGCTTTATAATTAAGAAACATTCATAATGAAAAACTGATCCAAACAATGAAAGGCAAGGGCAAGGCTTGATCACATAGCTAAGGAAAAAACAACAACATCCCAAACCTTGCTATATTAGAGCTCTGATTTTTTTCATGTGTTTAGTTCATTGTTTTCATCATCAGATGTTCTTCTTTGTTTTGCTAGCAACGCAGTAAAATATTTATGCTTCAAATATACTTTAGAGAAACTGTAATGTTTGCAACACCTGTGAAATTGCCCATTAGACCTCTTGCAACACCCCTTCCTGTCTCTTTATACTGGAAGAAGAAAATGTTAGCTTGGCAGAAATCAGCATGAGAATTTAAGACAGTTAAGATACATTAAAGTCTTTTATACTCATAAATTCAGAATTTTTCACTTGAACACATTCAGCATATGATGAAAAATACCTTTGTTAAGAAAGAAGTTGGGCTCCTAGAAAATACACATAATACTAGGAAAATATCAAATTATGTGACAGTAGTTGCACATTTTTGAAGCATGACCAAGTAACATATCACCCAAAGCATTTCCCTACCCTCTTGTTGTTCCCGCCCCCCCCCCCCCCCCCCCCCCCCCCCCCCGGAACTGGGAGGAAATGGATACTACACACCCACCCATTCACAAAAATCCTGGCAGCAGGCCAGCTTCCCTCTCACTCTTCATCCATGAGCCAAGCTGCTGTCTCTTTTCCCATTCTCCTTTCTTACTCCTCTTTGCGGTTCCTGCCTGCCAGATTTGTACCTAGTTCAGCAACAGATGAGCTCTATGAGGCCTTCTCGCAGAGGTCTCCTAGTATTGCTCATTAACCACACAGATCCTCTTCCCTGTGCTTCCTAAAACCTGTGTTTATGCTGGACTCTGGCTTGTTGGGGAATTTTTTTTCTTTTTAGCTGTTACTTTATTTCCTGATTCTCCTTCAGCTTTCTCTGTGTTCTGGTCTGTTGTTTCAAAGCGCCTATACTGGCATAGGCTGCTGCCAGCAAGGGGGGGGCAGAGTTCAAAAGCCCTTGCACACATCCGTATGCCAGATCTTTGCCAGTACCTCTTCCCCAGCTGGTTTGGCAGCAAAAATAATACCTGTTATGGCAGCAGTGGCTGCTGCAACTGCTCCAGATGCTGTGGCTGGAGCAATGTGGCAGGATCTAAACGTGCAGTTCAACATGCCAGCGCCTGGGGGTTTGAATCTGAAGCTGTCAAATGAAAAACAGTGTGTACTGGATTGTCCCCATAGTGATTCTCAGCTGCTTTTGGAATGTGGGTTTTGGATCATGTCCAAAGTTTGATTATTTTTTTTTTCTTTTTTTCTTTTCCATGGTGGGGTTTACACCATATAAAAAGGCGCTGGGTTATTAAATAGAGAACATTGGCTGGAAAAGCTCTTCCCAGCAGACACCTCTATATTTTATTTGATGGGCTGGAAACTCCCTGGCCTGCTTCAGCCTTCAGTCTGCTAAGGGCTGGTAAGGTATGAGCCTCTATAGGAGGGTGAATGTGTCCGTATATGTCGAAGAGTGCCTAGGACAGCCATACCCTGCTGGAGGTGCTGGCTCTGCTCACCGCTGCCCTGGGAACGTAATTGGAGCATTAGTTTAGCATCCTGCTGTCTGCAGCTGGGCTTGTTCCCACTTACCCTTAGGCCAGGGGCTTAGCATGGACCTTGTGAGTCTGTCGCAGTCAGAAGTATGGCTGGTGCTCGTGCCTACCAGTGTCCCGCCAGCTTAGGTGTTGACACTGAGTGTGGTGGGCACTGTGCAGGCTACCCTGACTCCGGGCTTGCTGCCTGAATAAACAGGCCAGGACTGTAGCTGTGATGCTAGGATTTGTATTACCACTGCTCCGCTCTTGCGGGCACCCTGTGAACCTGACTGGGCAGATACAGTGCAAGCATGACTTTGCTCGTGGGGGTCAGTGGCTCCAGGCTCCTCATCCTGTGCTACTGTCCCTGCTGTACTAGCAATGGCAGGGGGATGTGGCGAGGGCAGAGGAGAGAGGCCATAGCCTTTTTCTGTGGCTGCAGGGGATACTCCCTGAGACAGTTTAGCTGTCCTTGCCATTTCAGGGCTGTGGGAGTGTACCAGGTCATTGTGTGGCTTGTGCATGGGAGACACAGCTCTCAGTCCTCAGGAGGATTTTGCCGTTCCCCAATGTCTGCACGTGCTGGTCGCATCTCCCGCGTACAAGCAAAGCCTCAGTGGGCTGCTCCATACATGTACCAAATGTCCCTGGTCCTGGTAGAAATGCTTTCCTTAAAGAACCGCATACACAACGCAGTGTGTCAGACTTGTTTCAGTCTTCTGTATACAGCCGACCATCAGTGCAAATCAGGACTTATGCACATCCCCTTAATGTAGCTCTCGTTTCAGTGAGGTCTTCACGCTCCTCTTCGCCTGCCAGCTCAGCGCCAGGGAACAAGGAGTTTCTCTCTGCTCAAAGCACACAGCTTCAAGCCAGGGATTTCCCTCTGCTGAGCTCACGCGCGCAGGAGAAACACCACCTGCCTATAAGCCAAGTGCTTCACTTAAGAATGAACTTAATTGGGGATTACTTACAGAGGGTTTGCTGACCCCCACCCTGTTATGTGCAGCTCAGGAGGCGGGAGAGGAAGGAGCATGAGGCTTTTGTTTTCTCTCTAAGCCTGTGTCTGAAAAGGAGACTCTCTCTTGAATTTTTTTTCAAAAAAGCAAATTCTACACCAAATCTGTAATCAGATACAAATAGGAGCGAATGCCAGAAGCAGAGGCAGCTGAAGGGAGCTTTTCATCTTGAAGACTGCTTTCCCAGCCAGCTGAGAAGTCCCTGCATGTGCCTGGTATGATGGGTCAGCCCTCCCTGAGTCGCCCGTGAGGGCCTGCCTGGTGCTCAAATGTTGACTCTCAACTCCCTTGAATCCTGGTTGTTGCTGCATCACTTTGACCTTCCTAAAATCTTTCAGGTGAGTCACATACTTCTTGTGGCATGTAAATCCTTAGGACACCTACTGGAATGGAGCTTATAGTCTGGGTGCTTTAGGAAGTAGCTTAGATTTCTGCCAGAACAGACCAGCTTTGTGTGTGAAGGAGAAGACAGTATTTTGCTAGTCCTTTTGAAACATCTTCTGTTGGTCTCAGCTTCTACTGTACCTCATCATAGGATCATTCAGTGTGTCCCAGTTTAAGGTTTATTGTTGGCGATTGTCGTTGGTTCCCTCCAAGTTCTACCCGTGATGTACTAATGAATCTGCAGGCCTATGAAAAACAGCTTTCCAGCTTCCATCTGCTTTAACCATTTCGGACTGTTCAGCAAGTCTGGAGATCCATTTTGGCGAACTGAAGAAAATGCTAAATATACTTGTTGCTGCTCTATAGCCTTGATTGTGTTTGCACACGAGAAAGGGACAAGCCCCTCTTATTTGCTCTTAGTCTGCACTGAAAAGCAGCTTGTGCCACCATTATTGTAAACATCAGTGAAGTGTTGCCATCTCATTGTGACTAATGAGAATGTCACCAAGAGGAATCTAGGAGCACAGGCTATTGTTGATGCTGCTTGTTCACACTCCTCTATCAAGAAGGCTGCTGAACTCAAGCGTGATTGAGAGTCTCTTGAGGATGACCCTGGGCTTGGGCATGGAGTGTGAGAGGTCATTTTTTCCAAAGAGATGTCACCCCAAGTTAAACACTTGGAAAAGACAAGCCATGGTGATCTCTTGTGGAGCTAAACCAGAGACCTGGATTTCTTCAGTTACGTATTTCTCTCTTTAAAGTACATTCATATGATGCTTATGTGAGTTGTTCTCTTTATCTCATTTGAGGTTTTTATTGCTGCACTACGGGTAGATGAAATGAAACGTAATTGCAGACTGCTCAGGTAAAGAAAGGAGCAGAAATAACACTTGCAGAGAAAGATGAGATAATGCTTCTCCTGTGTACCTCCTCTGTGTTTGTGGGTAAGAGGATGTGTGATTTCCTTATCTCTGAACTGACTCTTCCATGGAGCTTGTCCGTTTGTGGCAAGAGGGTGTACTGGATGTGGAAGGAAACCTGTAGTCTGTTGGCTGGTGCCTGAGATGGAGCTTAGATTAACTCTGGCACCTTGAACCACCAACCCAACAAAACCATGTGGTGTTTGGGTAGGCGTAAGTTCTTGCAGAAGCTGAGCAACATCACTCCAAGAAATGAAATTTAGGAGGTGTCTTTTTAAATACCAGGGCAGGCTGGTGCATCTCCTTGGTTCAGGTGATCAGACGGAAGTCCGTAGAAGTGGGACTTGTACATGCAAACTATTCTTATTTTGCTATTAATAATATATGAAATAAATGTGTGCAATAAAGGAATAGACAATGTTGTTGTCTGTTAAGTCTTGTACAACTTAGCTATTCCTACCAAAGATGCTTTAATGAGAATGGCCAGGCAAATTTCATCTAGTAGCTGAATGTGCTAGGGAACAAAAAACTGCAACAGAGGACTCACTGGATTGTTGTAAAAAACTTCTACAGAAGTGGTCTGTTTCAAGTTGAAGATTGGGGAATGGCATAATAAAAAAATAAATTGTTTTTCCCCTTTTTGTATTAGAAAGGCCTCAGGCCATAAACATCTTAAAAGAAATGGATTTTTTTTTTTACCCTTCTGAATGGATCAGAGTTGCTTGGAAAAAAAAAATCATATTGTTTGTACATACCCCACAAGAGCAGCAGGGTTTGGATTCCTATTTTTAGTATCAGTAGGTCAACCAGCTTGGTACGCTGGGAAATCCCCAACTCCTGGCACCTAAAGGTTAATATTATCAGCTCTCCAAGAACTGGTTTAGAAGATATTTTAGTTCCGTTAGCTCAGCTTGTGTTCCCAGTAGTAATAATAATAGTAAATTTATTGCTTCTATTATCATAGCCCCTCAAAGAGCTGGCTACGACTGTTATTTTCTCTAGATCATGCTGAAACTTAGGGGTTTTTATTTGCACTTTAAACCTAAATTCAGCCTTTCTGCTAAAATGCTCAGAAAGGATATTCAGCCTTACCGCTAAAATGCTCAGAAAGGATCTTTCTACCTCACGCCTTTTAGTAAACAATCCTCATAAACCCAGATTATAGTCTTAAAGCAGAATGCAGAAGAATCCTCAACTCTTAATATGAGAGAGGACAAAAAATACCTTTTGTACAGGAAGCATCTATGTAGTCAAATAAAAAAAATCATTGATATGTGCTGTGCAATTCTGGTATGGAATGCGTACCCAAAAACCCTACCCAAAACCTGTGCTAACAACTTTAAAGATGATCACAGTTAAAACCCACAGATTGTAACGCCAACAGATACCATTTGTAATACAGATGTGCTGTCCTGCCATCCCCAAGTATTTAGGTGTTCAAAATAATAACTTCATGTATGTGAGCATGCAAAACACATACCTATTGAAAGACTGTATACCTACATACCTGCTCATGTGTGGTTTTGTTGGATCTTTTCATTTGCTCACAGGTTATGAAACTTGGGGGTTTCTCATTTTCAGCTTTTCTCTGCAACTATAACAGCTGGAAACATAGATGTAGATTTTTTGGCCTTTTTTTTTTTTTTTTTTTTTAAATGAAAGCTGAGATTCTTACTTAGTGATATGACTGAAAAGACTGGAGCTTTAAAACAAAACAAAACCAACACACTGAAAAGAAAAATAAGACTCATGATAAAATCGCAAGAGCTGGCTACACTGATTCCACTGAAATTAATTAATGATAAAACAGTCATTGACTTAGTGGGACTTGGTTTCACTCTGAGAATGAAAATAACTGCAAATTATGTTTTGAGCCACCGCAAGGTTAAAGCTATGGTTGCTGAGGTGTCCTAACCTTCATGTCCATACTTGACAATGCTTGATTCACCCTAATAAAAATGTTATCTGTTCCTCTTCTCTTTATACGATAGTTGGAATAACTTCAGCACTGTCACAGCTTGTGAACCCTCACTGTCCAGCCAGGTGCAGTCAGTCCCTGCTTATGAACATTCTGGAGGATTTTTAGATTTTTCGTTCTTTATTTTTCGCTTGAGAATGGATTTAAGAGCGTATGGATATTTGGTAACTTATTTTTTAAGGTTATGTAAGGTTCTGGGCATACCAAGGGGTCTGTGCGTTACGACTGATGCCAAGAGATGCCGTCCCTCCCGGCAGCTTGCTGTGATCGCTCCGATGACGACAGTAGCGATGGACGTGGCGAGAGTGCCCGTACTCGTAATGAGCTGCCTCGTGCCCTTTCCCTCAAACGTGCAAACGCCAGTATTTTGATTAAAGCTTTTCATTGGCACAAAGCAGTAAAAATGGCAGGGAGTGACGGCGCACTCCGTTTCTGAGCTGGTCTGCTCTCTTGAGGGTGTATTCCCTCCCCGGCGGCAAGCATCCCCAGGAGCCGCATGGGCGTGCGGGCGGAGGGCAGGGCAGGGGTCGGGAGGTGCCTAGCACTGGCCGCTTTCCATCTCCTCTCCGTGTCCAGTTGTCTTTTTTTTTTTTTTTTTTTTTCTTCTTCCTCCTCGTTTCGTACTTGTTTCTGGGACGTGAGAGTGTGTCGTGCGCTCCTGAGGCATTCAAATCGCCATGTGTATTTTGTCCAGAAGGAAATAGCTTAGTGCTTTATCTGGTGATTTGTTGGCTGTGCAGCTTTCTCGCTCTTTTGTACAACTCTCTGCTGTGTGCCAAGTCAACGACTCCGTTAAATAACGACGGAGCCGCAGCGACCTTTCCATTGCGAAGGGTAGAACTCGCTTCCCGTTGGGGAGCCAGCTGCTTACCAAAGCAGGCTACCAAAGCAGCACCGCTTTTCCAGTTTAACAGGTTTAGCTGATGTTGCCACCGAGTTTATTATAGTTTAAGAATTCACCCGGGTCTGGCAGCAAACGTTTTGGCTTTTCTTTCTTTGCCTGTGCAGCAGTAGTGATAGTCATCGGGGCTCTCAGCCCTGCCGATTATCTCCTCAGGGTTATCGTTTACTTAGACACAGACGTGTGAAGTATTTGTGAAAAGGCTTTTGAAGTGGCGTTGTAGCCGGATGCTGCCCGGAGCCGTAGAGCAGGCGGTGTTTACACAGGGGCAGAGGATTTCTCTGCCCGGCATGGTTCTCCTCAAGTGCTCGTATTCTGTGGCTATGCTGTTTGCCTTTTTAATGAAGTGAACTGTTTGTTTGAAATATGTGGTAGAAGTATTTAAACAGAGACTAAAGTAAACTTTCGGGCTGTTCAAATAAGCCATGCATATCTGGTTTGTGAAGTGAAGGAAAACAATCCGGCTGCAGCTTGCCTCTGGGAAGGGCAGTTAGGAGCTGTTTAAATAACGAACTGGGCTGCAGCGGATGTTGCTGCAGCCTCTTACGGGCCTCTGGTGATGACTGCTGCTCATGTAGGCATTCCTCGGGATGCTGCCTCGATGGAGAGCTCAAAATTACTGTCGTTATTTAAAAAGGGGATTTATTCATTAGCTGTGAAAACTTGGGTACATTCATATTTGATTAAAACCATCCCAATTAGACAATGGACTGTTGAGAGCCAACATATGCTATTGCCTTTATAACGTCATTAGTAACCCAGAGTCCCCACTTTGAAATAAGATCATGCCTGAGTGCGCAGACATCTGTTTCTGCCTAGCCAGATGGAGGTCAGCAACATAACTTAAACTGCTAATCCTCATTGTGGAGAGGGGAACAGGAATCTGAGGAAGGTAGTAACAAATGAACTTGGATCCTGCTCCTGGCAAGGCGCGAGGTATCGATGGCTGATACAATGCTTGGAACATGCACTGCAGAGCTCTGCTAATAAGTTTCTGCCTAACCGCAAGCAGAAGTTCAGAGAGCGAAGGAGGGCTGGGAGAAGTGATACTCTTTGTGGTTATGGCGTAACAATTCATCTTGGAGAACCTCACCGCTGTTCCCGGCTCCGCCACAGTTGTGCCTAATGGGAGCATTAGTCGGCTATGGCACAACATTTCTCAACAATGACTGGCAAAATGGAGATCTTGATGGTGAGGAGCGCTCTTCACCCCCTGCCATAACACAAAACAATTAAAACCGGTCATGTGGGGAGTTCAGGAGCAGAGATTTCCAGCCCTGTCCAATAAAGACCATATGTTTCCATCCATCATTTATGTTTTTTGGTGGGGAAGAAAGCACCAAGTTGGTTGGGACTACAATGCTGCATCCTCTGGCATTGTTTCCTCCCGCATTCTCTTTGGGAGTGAGGGGAGTCACAACACTTCAGACTCCTTGGGTTTAGCATAGAGATTAAAACAAACAAAAAGTCCTTATGCTCCTGGAGTGCAATAAATATGCTAGAATTTCAATAGGATCCAAACAAGTGACAATAGTAGCATTAAGAGCTGGCAAATCCTTTGATGTTATTGACCAGAAAAGGACTGCTGTCGTCTCTGTCACGAACATTTAAACTTTTGACCTCCAACCTTTGTGTCAAACGGCTTTTCCATATGGAGGGTTACTATACCTCTCCGAGTGCCTCTGCATTTTGTAGAGCATCAAACACTTCACTGGCGGGAAACTGATGCTTAATGCGTTGGAAAAGTTCCAAGATTGCCAGAGGGTGGGACTGAGGAGAGCTGTCTCCTCCTCTCCTGTTGGAGGGTAAATGAAGTCCCCCACAAAGTCCCCCCGATTTCCTGTAGCCAGACTGCATCTGAACTCCACACGGAAACACTGAAGGGAGGATTGCTTCTCGGTGTGCAGGGGACAGACATCTTAAGTTATTTTTATTACCACCATGTGCTTGATGTTAGCGGTGGACCAAAGCCCTCTGTTGTGCAGCATGTTGTGCAAACGTACAACTGAAAGATGGGCGTTTACAGGCTTGGGAAGTCCTAATGCTCGTGCCATGGAACGATGTAGGCTGAAGTCCCACAGCTTGGGCACTGCTCTTGGTGATGTGACGGCTGAGTGTCAAGGGAAGGGGTTTGCAGCCGTCTTGGCGTTGGGTAACATGCCAGGAGTGCGCAGAGCACGAGGGGCCATACCTACCCGTGCCACAGGTCTGTCTAGCCTGCTATCCCTTCCCAGCAATGACCAAAAGCAGATGCTCAGGAGTTAAGGTAAGAACATGGCAGGTGATTCTACTCTCCTTTTGCCCCCAGGCATTGTCCCAACTTCCCCAAATTGTTTTGTGCCGGGAATTTCCTGGTCTGTAAGTGGATTCTACGCATTTGCACCCTTACTGCATTTCTCTCCTGTGACTTTCCCCTTAAGGGCATTTAAACTTTTGGTTTCTGTAGCCTCCTGTGGCAGCGTGTCGTGTGGCAGGGAATGGTGGTCTGTGCACCTTATCCTCATTTGGCCATCATTCCCCTTTTCTGGCTCCTGCTGTCTCCTGGTAGCACCCTTGGCTTCTCCTCTAGGATGTAAAGAGAGGAATGAAAAG
Organism: Astur gentilis; assembly: GCF_929443795.1. NCBI lineage: Eukaryota > Metazoa > Chordata > Aves > Accipitriformes > Accipitridae > Astur > Astur gentilis. The sequence continues at coordinate 4,880,035 of NC_064893.1, read as the reverse complement.
CAGTGGCCTCCTCTTTAGTGCCCCCTTACCCACCCGGGATTGCAGAAGAATGGTCCTTTCCCACTTCTCTCATATTTGTGAGGTTGTGCTCCACTTAATTATATGTTTTCTCCCATCTTGCCCCTTAATCACCAAGCTGAAGAACATGGCTGTGCATAGGCAGGTAATGAAACTTTTTCTCTGGTCTGCCTGGACTAGAGGCTGGAGAAAGCAATGCTGTTGTAATCATCTATGGTAGTGCCAAAAAGCTCAGTCAGAGACTGGGGCCCTATTGTGGTAAGCACTGTAGACAGGTGATGTAAAGATGGAAACTGCCCTGAAGAGTTTGCTTTTGTGCTGTTGCTACGCAGAAAAATCTTTGCTAATGCCATGGGCTGCTCTGCCTGCTACTGCATTTGTATACCTCTGCCTGTTCATGTCTCCGTTCTTCCATTTTTCCTTTTCTGTCATTAGTGGGAGTGTTTTTGCTCCCTGGTGAGGGTGGACCTACCCACACAGTCCGTGACAGTCAAGTTCTAGCAGTGAGGCTTATGGAAGTATGATGCAGTGTGGGCAGGATTGCTCAGGAGATGCTGGAGCTGGTTCTGCAGCCAGGTGCCCGCTACAGTCATGTGCCCATACTCTGCAGCTCTGATGCGACCAGGTGCAGCGTCTGGTTTTGACACATCACGCTGCTAACTCGGGGCTGTCCTCATGGCGCGTAAGGACCATAAGCGTTAATTAAGCTGAGGTTGTCAACTGATTTTTTTTTTTTAAATTTGGGTTTTTTAAACAAGTATGCTCATACATATGTGCCCTTCATCCCATTTCTCAGTGGTGGTGCTAGCTATAAGTGGGTGATGTAAAGGCTTGGATGCTCTTGGTAAGCAGCACTTAGTTCCCAAAGCAAAAGGGGCGTAGACCATATCCTGCCACGGTGTCTGCAGAGAACAAGATGGGATGAAGGTGAAGGTGTTGATACGACTTTTTGAGGAACTTCCCATACACTGTAGAGAGAAAAGCCCTTTGGTGAGAAACAGGAAATGTGGGGATCCTAACAATAATCCTAAAAACCCAACAAAAAGCATGGTTATATCTAATGCTGATACTCTCACCCTTTGTCTGAGTAATAGGAAACAAAGATGATGTTGCCTGTAAAGAAAAACAAACATAAGAAAAGATCAGGAGGAAAACCGGAGAGAGATTAGTAAAGAACAAGCAGTTTTAGGCAACTGAACCACTCTTTTTAAGGAATTAAAGAAATAATGGGTAGTGGATAAAATACTGTCCCAGCTCTTGTTGGGACTTTTCACTGAAGAGGGTCAGAGTGTCTCAGAAAGGATATCTCTGTACCAGACTGGGGCACAGGGAAGTGATGTAATTTGACTATGGCCCTTTTCATTAAAAATATTCATCTCAAAAGCTTGGCTTGAAAAAACTAATTCGGATTGACTAGAATATCGACAATATGACATTCACAAAAATGAGCGCTTAGGATAAATGTCAATAGGGCAAATTAAGGGAACTCGCCATTCTTTGTATCTTCAGTAATGATCTGAAACAAAAAGTACCCAGCATAAAAATGAAGTGTTACATGATGAAGGCACTGTCTCATAGTGAGGAAAATGAAAGGTAATGGTAGTTGAGACTGTGTATAAGAAACACACACCCCTGCTGGAAAGAGAAATTTGCAGAAATAGGTTATTTGTATTATAAATTTTTAAGGCTGCCTGCTCCTGAACAGTGTCATGTCAGCCTGCATGAAAACCTGATGCCCAAGAGTGAAGGGGTGACAACTATATATGTCTCCCAAGCTGGAAGAAACCTGGGGAGAAAAACAAGTGACTGTGATTAATTTAGAATATGGGTATAGAGATTAAAGGATGTGATAAATGTATATTATTGAGTGGCCTGACAGCACATGTGATAACTATCTGCTCATCTGCAAGAGCTTGAAGAGTGTAAACACCACAGAAGGAGAGTAATTGCTAAGGATGGTACAGAGAGAAGCTAAATAATTATGAATATTTGGATGAAATTTTTAAAAATCAGGTTGAACAGCAGGGAAAAAGAAATCTCTCCAAGTCTTCATCTGATTGTGCATCCCATAGAATCTCAACTGTTTTAATATCTAAAAATAGATGTAATTGATCTAATTATACTTTTCCCTCTCTAATTCCTATCATGCCATAAATTGATCAAAGCTGCTAAGTATAACCTATTTCCAAGTCTTTCACCCTGTGGCCCAGACCTTCAGCTGCTGGAAATCTGTTTAGCTACAGTGATTTGCATCGTGCTATACTGATATCCAACTGTTAGAAGTTTGGTTTTCAAATAGCTTTTAAACTTTATTCTGGTACACAGAAGGGCACACAAGTCTCCAAAGCACCATTTAAACAAATAGTGTTTCCAGACTGACTCACACTGCTGCTTTATAAACTTCTAAGGATGTCACCAAAGCTTGTTGAATTACCCGACTTGTCTTCATTTGTTCCCACATCAAATCAGGAGCAATATAAGGATATTCCTAGATTTTTTCCTAGTTTCTAGCTTTCTGTTACCTCTCCTTAGCCACATTTACCTTTGCAACTCACAGATGTTTGTTATTGCTGAGTTAATGTGTGCAGCTGATAGCAGGGCATTTGAATGCTTTGCTTGAGCTGTGCTGAGGGAGTAACCAAGCTGTTCTGTGGCAGCTCCTTGTTCCCACTGGTCAGGAGGCGCAAGGTAAACCTCTGCTTAGGAGTAGTTTAGAGTTGAGACCCTTGGTGTGAGATTTCTCCTTTAGTTCTCTCCAGCGCAGATCAGGATTTATTTCTTTCATAGTCTTTTCATTTCTTTAGTTTCCACTTTGTAGCTCGCTTTCAACCACTGGAATTTGCTGTGTGTTACAGAAATGGGTATGCACACGTACATAGGTACAAATTATTTGTGTATATATTGTGGTTATGCATCCAGTTACTTGCTGCTCGTGGAGGAGGGAGCGCTAAGGATGTGATCATTCATACACAGGTGCAACCAAAGGTGGGAAGCATTCCAGATTAGCTGGGTGAAACCACTTGTCTGGGGGTGTTGAGAGTTAAACATGGATGCTTGTTTTGTTTTCCATAATTCCTTGGGGAGGATTTTTAAGCAGTGGAGGATTCACTGACACATGGTGGCATGAGAAGTTAGGGGGAGCAACAGCAAAACTGCAAGCGCATTGCAAGGCAGAAGCTGAATTAGTTTTTCACTGCAGTGTCCATCGGAGGTGGCAGAGGGAGGGATTTCTTTTGTCAGCATCCTGGCAGAGGACAATTTGTCATTTTCTTGCGGAGACCATATTATTAAGTTAGTTAAGAAGTGCTGCGTGGGATCCGGAGGTTATGAAAAAGATAAGCTGTGCTGTACCAAGAGCCAGCTGCGTTAGATGAAACAATTTTCCCTCCACCTAACATGGTGATGAGGCTAAGATGTCTCGTCATCATTGTCTTTTCCTGAAAGCATGGGCCCATGTACAGATGCTGGCTATAAGAACTGTTGCTCATGTTCAGGAGTGTTTTCTCAGGTTGCTTATAGGATGAAGCAGCCAGTGTTGTTTGGGTGGAAGAAGCTACTGAGGCAGGATATTCCTGGTGCATTTCTACCAATTTGCTGTTTGTTCTTGGGCACACTGTGCTGGTGGAGTGCCGTGGCTTTCCTCCTCTGAAAATGTGTGTCCTGGGGGGAGCTGTGGGGCAGCAATGCTGTGCTCACCCTGCTTACTGGGCAAGTTCATGACTGCATGATCAGAGCAGCACAAGGAGTCCTTCCTTCGCTTACCGGTGAGTCCGTCCCAGTGGAAACAATAATTTGTAAGTCACTGGGCTGTGATGAATCACAAAATTATGTTCTTAAGGAATTTGAGACTCTTCAGTCCAAGGTGTTTTGTACATGCAGTATGTTTATTACCCTGCAAGTCTGTCTCTTACTACTTTTTTTTTTTCTTTCTGTTTTTTGGATGGGCAAACCGCAGGGAGCACTGGAGTCGGTTGAATGGACTTGAAGAAGTTTAGTTAGTATTCCAGAAGGCAGTCCTGCTCCTCAGATAGCAGAGTTGCAGTGACTGGGAGAAATAATAAGGCGTTGAAACTGAAATCAATCCAGCAGTTATTTAGCCAATACCTGCAGCAAATTTGGCATATTAAAGACCTCTCAGTGCCAGCTGATGAAACAATTTCCAGCCACTTTTCTTTCAGCACACCGATAACTGTTCCTCCTTCATGTATTTGGCATGATGGTTGTTGTGGAACTACTAAAAACAATAAAACGTGTTCCCACAAGGTTTTTTTAAGTTTACAAACTAAGAAGTGGTAAAATGGGTGGCAGGGATGTAAGATGCCCTGAAGTCTTAATTTTTGGTTTTGCAAAAGTAGAAATTATTTTTCAGCCATAACAAGAGGCACAGAGCTGGAGCTGTGATCTAGTTCGTGAAGTTGGCCTGCAACTCCTAATGCTTTATTTTTAAAATCAGTATATAGGCTGTGCAAGCACAAGCAGAGGGTAGGGAGGGGAAGTCTGATCATCGTTAATACACACAGACACATGGAAGGGATGTGATCTGATTGAAAATTGTGTTTTTTCTCTGACAGTGTTATATCTACTGTGTGTTATCACAATTAACATTTAGTGTTACCGTGGAGGACTTACTAATTAAAAACTCTTTTTCTCCCTCTCCCTCTGTCCATTTCTTGGCTTTATACATTTATTTGGCCCCCCCCCCCTTTTTTTTTTTTTTTCAGTTTTGCCATGGCTTTTTCTTCTTCCAATTTAAAATCTCCTTCTCACTGAAGTCAGATAGTGAGCAGTCGCGTCCATGTCAACACAACGGTTGCCACATAGGAAGTGTGCACGTGCATGCACATGGACACACACGCATGCAAAAGCCTCCTCAGATAACTGGCTGTAGTCCATCTGTGGATCAGCCTGCAAATAAGCAGTGCTTCAGATGGCAACCAGCCAGGCTGAAGCAGCAACCTCAGTCACCGTAGGGAGACTCTTCAAAGTGCATGAAGTTAAGTGCATGCATTAACGTGTGACTGTGGCTCAGTCATTTTTCTTCCTGATTAAAGCCTCTGTATAAGCATACGTAGAGAACATAACTCACCCTTTTTTTGAAAGAGAACTAAAAAAACCCCCAAAGACAACATGTGCTCTTACTGAGCCCTAACACAAGCTGTAATTAAACAGAAATCCAAAATAAGATCTTTGCTTGGCAAAAAAGAACCTAATTCTTGCCATAAAACCTGGCAATACCATTAAGTTCAGATCAGTTGAAGCGAATGTACATGAAGAAACAGTGGTGCCCTTAGGGACTCTGCAAACCTGTATATTAGAAAATTCCCATCTGGTGATCAGCTTATGAACCAAAGGAAGTGTAGAAATTTGCTGGCAAACTCTTCAAAACTGTTCTGTGTATTGAAAAGACATTAGTGGGGAGGCTATATTTTGCTTGATATTGTTTCTGTTACATCTGGTGTGAAAGCTTGGTACCACTGAGTTCAGCATCAAGACCTTAATGAATTTAAGTGGGAAGGAGATTTCACCTCAAATGAGGTTATATCTGAGATAGTTTTGCACCTGGCTCAGCTCTGACATTTAATTTGGTGAGCTGATTGTCCTGGGGACAGATCTGCTAAAACATGAGTGCTTCCTGTGTTGGGCTTGAGTCCTGTGTTTGCTTGGCCCTGATGTCGTGACACAGGTGCAGGCATTGGGGCCACACTGGGCACGTTCAAGCTGATGCAGGCGTTTTCTACGGTAGCAAATGTTTTCTTCAGGTGCTGAAAAATGCAGCCTGTCATTTCAGCAGCCGTCTTCCTCAAGGGTTTGGCAGGAATCACAAGGTGCTTAAGCAAGTCGGCTAGCTGAAGGCAGAGTGTTTTACTAGCCTTACCACTGCAGCCGAATTTTCAAATGTAGTGATCTCCAAACTGAGTAAAGCTTATTTGAGAGACTACGGAGTCTACAGAAAAGTTATCCTTAACTTTACTGAGCTTTGGAGCGGCCTACCTTTTTGCTGTTGTCTCAAGGTGTTGCACAGCACCTTTGAGCCAGCTGGCATCGTCTGCCTTTCCACCAAGTCTTGCAGTGAATTGCTGCTGCCTGCTACATCTCATCAGACTTCAGGTTTGCTGTTCAGCAGCAAGGACCATACCTGTCATTTCTCCCAGTTTCTTTCCCTTGATGCTGCAGCAGAGTCCTAGGTTGCTGGCTTTCAGAGAAAAGTGTAGGTCTCTTCTTTTTTCTTGTATGGGAGTGATTGTAATTTGAGAGAGATGATCCTATTCACTTTCTTTAAGAAGGCAAGAAAGGTTCTTGAAGAAGAAATAAAAAGGCACGTTTTACACAACAAAAAGTCAGCATAAATTGACATCTTTTCCAGAAAATCTCACAGAGCTAAAATTGATGAGTTTGTAGCAGTTCAGGCAGTTGTATCTCCCATTTCATTTTGAGGAGAACCTGCTAGGTATGCAGGAGCCAGGAGAGCATCTGAAGGAAGCTTACAGTAGTAGACAGCAGAGAATTCAGAAGGCGGCAACAGATACCAAATTCAGCAATGCATAAGGAATGTGTTTAAGTGTATTTCCAGTGCCTTGGCATGTCCTTACAAGTTCTTGAAAATGGTGAAATTTAAGCGCAGAGTCAGATACTTCTGCTGAATTGGAGCTGAGGGCTCCAAATACACAGGCAGCATCTGGCCATCTCAACTCCTGTACTGTACACTTTCATCAGGGAGTCTGTGCAAGAATGTAATTGAAGGATTGGTCCAGCAATTCACAGTTGCCTTCAGATGTCTGTAAGAAAACTGCCTGGCATATGCTGCGGTAGTTTGCATCTCAGCCAGAATTTTTAAGAAGTTGTAAATGATAAGAAGTAATTTCCCTAGCAGAATAGGAAGTTAGATTTTGTTGATTCGTTTTGGTGAGAGGAATTCCTCTTTGCTAAGGGTAAGAGTTTTGTTCTTCACACTTTAAATGAGAAATGTGAAAATGTCATTATAGTCAGAGCAGGTATCCTGTCTTTTACACTAAGTTGCCCCTTGGTTTTCTAGATAGGTAGAGCATCTCTCACAAACAGCCAGGAGTCAGGTAGGTCCTGATTCAATTCTAGCCTGTGAGTAGTCTCACTCATTCTTTACTCAGCTGCAGCATAAATAATAGTGGCAGAATGTGCCTGTAATATTCTGATGGTGCTTTTCATAAAATAGTTACTGGGTGGCATACGAAAAAGCAATGTGAAACTGGCTACAGCCCGAGTTACTGCTTTGCAAACTTCTTACTATCCATATAAATACATGTCAACCGATTACATTTGTATGGAGTTTCAAGTGAATTCCAAGTGAAGCCCTGGATGATGGGTGCTTTGGCAGGTGTCTGTTTGATCTAAGAGTCTTTCTGTATAAATATTCAATGCTCTTCAAAGTGGAGTGGTTTTGGACCCCCAAGGACGTAGAATTTACTGTCTACCTCTGCACTGAGGGCTGACCCAAACATGGCAGAATGTGAATTCCCTCCGTAAAATTGACTCCACTAGTTCTGCACATTATTCTCCCTGTCCCCCATTTAGCATGTTAGTCTGCTGACAGTAGAGTACACAGCACTTAGCAGCTGGTTTGTGGAACCATCAGTCAGGAAATTATATGATAAATAGGAGGTAGCCAGGTTTAGTGGCACTTTATTCTGCTTCAGCAGTTTTAGCCTCACTTTGGAAAAGTCATCATGTGGTTTTTCTTAAGGGTTGCAACAGGAGATGGCTACAGTGCAGTAACTTATTACACATACAGTTGAGTTATGATGTTCACCAGCTGTATTGCTCATGTGTAAATAATAAACTGTGAGATGGATAATTATGTTGGGTTTTGATATGCAACTCTGCTCCGGTCGGCGCAGGGCTGACGGAGACAGCTCCCTGTGCTGTGATGGAGTACGGCTGTTCCCCAGATGGAAACTGCAAACAAGATGCCACCAAGATATACAAAGGAGCTTAATGTGAGAGGACTCAAAAAGGTGTTCTTGGAGATTTATATCCCATGTGTTAAATACAATTTGTTGGTGCTCTGCACTGCATAGGTCCCACAAAGGGGAATACTCTTTTTTGGGTTGTTTAATACTCATTTTCCATTTCCCAGTTAGGGGAAGATAGATGATTGCATTCAGGAGGGTTAAATGCTGTTTCGCTGCATGAATATTGGGATTACTTTTAATGGATAGGTGCTCAGGCTGGGTGAGGGTGAGACGGTGAGGAGGCTTGATGTCCTGAGCGGGATTGCTTGCCTTGGCCATGTGGAACCTCTCCTGTCTGACATGAATAAGGGTGACAAAATCTCTGTCATCTCACCTGTGCTCCCCAGACCCACTCTTTGGAGACACATAGGGCAGAGAAGGACTTGTGCATCTACGAGGGTGTGAGTGACTTCCTTCTTTGCTGAAAAAATGGTGGCAGAGTTTTTATGGTAAAATGCCAGACATCTGCTTTAAAACCTCCTCCCTTCGGCTTATGCTGCTGCAGTCAAATACCAGTGACGTAGGGAACAGGGCAGGCAGGCTAAAACACACTTTTCATGCCCCTTTTCCACTCCTCCACCTTGGCGGCTGGTGAGGAATGTGTTTCAGGAGGTGGCAGCAAGCGTCCTCCACTCGGACAATGACAGCGTGTTCACAGGGATACCTGGTCATCTGTGACCCACCGTTACTCCTGCTGAAGCCCAGGAGTGCTCGGCAGGGGGAGTGAAGCTTGTAACAGATTGCATGCCAAGGTCCAGTTGGTGTAGCAGAACCGGAATTAAAGCTACCACAAGTTTGAGCTCCCAGTAGTAAGCCACAATTATTTTTCATTTATGGTTGCCTAAGCCCTGAGTCAGTAAATGGCAGAAATGTGCTGTGGCTGATCACATTCTGGTGAAGTTTCACAAAATCAAGCCGTGAAGCTGGACAGGCCGTATCACGTGTTTCCAGATTTTCCTGAAATATTGGGAATATTTTCTCAGAATCTATGTGATTTCCCCTTTGTGCCCTCTGTTTACTCCCTCAGGGCCATGAGGTTTGTTCCTCTAGTTCTTTCTCCTGCTTCAAAATATAATAATAAACCAACCCAACTTTTGACAAACACCAAGGGGAAAAAAAAATCCTTTGTTTTTTGTTTTAACCATCTCTAGTTGGCGTGAGGGAATTTCTTTCACAGATAACATCATCTGAGATGAGAATCACGTTTTGCTGAATAGGAAGGGCAGGAAATACAAAGAGAAGATACCTTCAAGAGTCAGCAGGCAAAACCAAAGTAGGCTTAGTTTTACTGCCAGTCCATAATTGAAGTTTTCTTTCTTTCTAGAAGCACTTTAGTAAATCCATGACATGACCTAATGTCTGTACTTCTTGGTGTCGGGTAAACACGTGACTTCATCCAAAGTGGCAATCTGGTGATAATGGGCAGGATAGGTTTGTTTCATGCTGCTGGAGATGCTCAGCATCTCGTTTGAATTTTGAGCATTTGGGAGGCAGCAGTGGGCAGTACGGTCAGCAATAAGCTCCTTTAGGCACTCAAATCGCACCTGCGTGCTGGTGTGGAGATCTGTGGTTTGTGTGCATGGTGTCCTCCAAAGGTGGGAGGCAATCCTGCTGCAGAAGCGGTGGGGAGTTGCAGGGCGGGCTTGCGCTTGGCCCCTCAGGGCAGAGCCCGTGGGGGCGGCGGGGGCACATTCCCCCTTTTGTCAGCCTTGTTGCTGAGGCACTCCAGAAAGAGCAGGGAACAGGAGCCGTGGCAGCTGCGAACCTCCCTGTCCTGCAGAAGCCTTGGAGGAGAACGGGCAGGGGAACTTACTGCAGCCGTGGGTCCCCAGGTCTCCAGCTGTGGGGACAAAGAAAGCACCCTTCCTTTAAACGAGCGGTGTATGAAATGAGTCCCCCTGTCCTCAGATACATTCCTCCGGATGCGGCCATTGGTGTGACACAGTTAAGCATCTCCAGCACAGCCGTTCCCAATTGCATTTCCCTTTTAACTCTCTTGTCTGATTTACTCCATATAGTCATTTATCAGCGTGCTGCTTCAGTTTTGCTCTCCATTGTAGGATTGTGTGTACATTTCTGAGGATATACTTTTTTTTATTGTATTGTATTCTCTCCTTAGGCTTTGGGTCCTTGGATGATTTCTTTTTTTCTTGTTTTAATAAAAAATAAATAAATCAGGAATGCTTATGAAAGCCTTGATGTTGCTTTTGATCTGACGCTTCACATATGGGCACATAATTATTTATTAAAGACTTCTTTACGTCCCTTTCCATTTAAGCTATAAAAAGAGAATATTAAAATTAGTAAATACATATTCATGCAAACACTGTGGGCCAGACTCTCCTCAGACAGACCTGACTGACTGCAGCAGGGAAGGGGAACGCGACCCATAAGTTGTAGCACTGTTGACACATGCTTTTCAATATCTGTTCCATCTGTATGATTGTTGTTTTTAAGGAGTCGTTGGAGATACTCAGATCCAGGAACCTCGCTTGTTTTTTCAGATCCGCCTCACCTTTTTCCAGCATTCCACCCTCCTGTACCAATTGATGCGAGACATCATGAGGGACGCTACCATTATGAACCATCTCCCATTCCTCCTCTGCATGTGTGAGTATTCAGTATTTCCCCTCACTTCAGCTGCCTGGAAGAACGGGCAAGTATACAAACCTTTGCAGTGCTTAAAGCCATGCACCTGGAGCACTTTGCCAGTGTTACCAGAGAGCAAGATTTACTTTTGGAAAGCATCAAGGTTATCTGCTTGTGAAGCAAAACCCAGGCTGGTGCCTGAGGAATTCATGTTATACTAGGTGGCTGACAAGTGTTACCTATATGTTTTGCTGATGTTTATTCTGTGTGCTGTCATTCTATAAATACTAAATTAAAAAGTGCTGAACCCTGTGAAAGACAGTCAGGCAAAACATGTATTTTGCCTGTATTAGGCTTGGGATTCTTCATAGCTAAAATTTCCTCTCATGCCGAAGTTGGGTTTTTTTGCCAGTGACTGCTGTGAAGCATAATGAAATTTTTGGTAAATTTTCATAGTCCCTGTTGTGTGCATGCACAGGCAATCGGTTGATTGATGGGAATGTCACCCAAACAAAATGGCAAATGTGATAGAGCACATGGTTTACACAAAGATAAAAGAAATGAGTACCAGTGATAACATGCATTAGAAAAGGATGGTAGTGGTGAAATCCTGTAGAAATAAATATTATCTTACTCTATATGGGGAGACAGATACCAGCATTGCGGAATAAAACAGTTGTGTCCAGAAAACTGCTATATACCATTAAAAATGGAGCCAAAAAGCAGAGCTTGGCAGTTTGCTAAAAGGCTTGATATATACATTTAATCATATCTACTGATCACCTCTCATACTGAGAAAATACAAGAAGAAAAGCACAAGTAATACTTTGAAGAATAATGCTAGTTGTTTAGATGGCAGATTGCTTTGCTATGGCTATTAGTTACAGCTGTGTAATTACATATATGCAGAAGAAAAATGAAGTTGTTTTAAAACAAGTCCTCCTCTGTGAGCAGAATTAATTGATATTAACAATCCTAACTACATGCCCAAGTACACACACAATATTTTACTAACAGGTTTTTTGGGTCAGTCTTCTATTACTGAATTGTAATTTCAGAACAGATTTGCCTGGAGGTAAGTAATAAATCTGTGTTGCAGTCTTCTTGGGCATTAGAGGAAAAGTGGGTATTCGTAGAAAGAGAGAGTACAGAAACTTGTGATTTATTCCTCAGAGTTCCTCTGATGCATCACCATTTACACCACAGCAACCATATCACAAAATACACGCTTAAATTTGCTGCTGAAAACTGTTGTAAGCTGAAGGTGGCAGGCTCAGACAGAGTCATTACATGGTAATCCTAGATTTTGCAGTGCAGTGAATATTCTGCCTGGATGGTTTTGGGAGCTGGGGGGATGATCCTGGCCCTTCTGAAGCTAGTGGGGAATTTGCCTTTGTCTTCGTTGAGAGGCAGATGGGATAGGGAGCCCCAGGAATTGTTTTAACCTGCATCAGCAGAGAACTGTCATCCAAAACCTGGCTACCACCTGTGAGCCTTCACCGAGGCTTCTGGATCCTGTGCCATGTGGAATCCTGCCTGGCTGCACTTGCTGTGCTGAGCCCTCTCTGGAGCCCATACCGTGACACTCTGCACCCGTGGGCCGCGCTTTTGGGTGGGTGGACCACCATTCCCCGCTTTGGATGACAGTGGGAAATCTGGACTAGCAGCCTACACTGCTAAAACTGCCAGGACTTCTGTAAGAGCCCCAAAAGACGTTGAAAATGCCTGCTTCATGCCTCATTTGGCATTCAGCGGTAGTCCCCTCTGATGCCGAAATCAACACCCCTCCTATGGAAAGGTGCCACGCACTGCGTGCCGCACGCCCCCACTCCCCGCCATACCCTGTGGTGTAGCGGTGATTCAACCGGGCCCTGCAGAGGCTTGTTAGAGATGACAAGATCTTAGTGTGATGTGATACGACTGCAAGCAACTGCTTTAGGAATACACTCTGATATCAGCCCAAGCTTTAAACTCAGTTTCCTTGATACTGGCTGTTTATTTTTCCATTAATTTCTGACAATTATTCCACTCATTTGGTTTGTGTTGCCATTGGAATGATGAGCTGTGGTGGACCCTTGGAGCCGTTGTGCTTGGTGTAATTAAATGTGAATATGCAATTAAGCAACTTAAAAAAAATCAGTTGGACTCCAACAGCTTCTTTGTAAATTTTAAAGTTTGTCATGCTTTTGCTGTTTTCAGTAGTATGTTTTAATGTATGTGTGAGGTAGACACCCAGCAGTTTTCTTGCAAGTTTTACAGAGCCTGGTGTGAGTATCGCTTAGGAGTGTTAAAATTGGGATCATTTGGAGCCATTACTTGAACTGCTGTTCCAACACCTATTTAAAAAAAAAAAAAAAAAGAAGAAAGAACAGGGTCTGAGAAGTTATTTGAGAATTCTGAGAGAAAATGGCAAGGACACCAGTCAGGATACAAACGTTTACACATGGCTTCATCAATGACTTCATTGTATGAGTGGTGTTCTTCTCAGCTTCATAACGCTCTTAAATGTGTCTGTGGGGTGGGGGGAATATAAATAAAAAAGGGGGCAAAAAATTGGCGTCATTGCAGTTATCCAAGATCTCTTAGAAACGTGTTCCAGAACCTGTCAAGCCTTAGTGGAATTAGTTTAGGTATAATACAAGTGCAGAAGAAATGTGGAGAGGGCCTTGTCTACATGATACCTACAGTGTGTGCATGTAATTTTGAACAATGACCAAGTGAAAAAGAAAAAAGGAGGAATTTTTAAGGTGTTACAGGGCTCTTATGTACTTGCAGCTCTAAAGATGTGTATGTATTTATACGTATAATTCTTGTAGTTTAATTGCCGATGGGCAGAACTGTTGTATCCCAAATTTCAGCCTGGAGCCAAATTTTATAATTTGAGTTATAAACCCCTAAAATAAGGGTTTATGTTTATGATGGAATTGCTGACAGATGCTTATGTGTAATAGGACTAGCAGGCATTGCTGTAATTATGCTATCGTATCCTATCATTAAAGATTTCAATTGAAAGAGGTTTATAAATTGCTCTTCTTCTTAGATAAACCACCCTACATTAAGGCATCAACGATATGGTGCAGAATTAAATTAAAATCTCATAAAATGAAATATGTTCCGTATTAGCTGTTTGACACTTAATTTGCCTCTGAATGAGTAGAGGAAATCACAAATTAACCTGCCTTTGTTTTTCTAGCCATGGCTTATTAGGTGTTAGAACAACTGCAATTACAGCCCAATAATAACCCCCAACCCTTATGAATATGTACTGCAATGTGTCACTTTGTGTTACCAAAACCTGTTTGTTAGGACTGTGTAGCTATCCTGGAATTTTTACAGTACATCTTTGGTTTAGACTTCAGGGAAGATGTATGAACCTTAAATTGTTCTTTAGTGGCAACATATGAACAGTGTAGTTGGAGCTGGAGCTTGTGTTCCCCCCCAATTCAAGGAATGAATCTTAGTTTTAGAAAAATATTACAGTAAACTGTGATTCAGTTTTGCTACTTTACATTGAACCAGCAGGTTAAATTACTTTTAAAGATCATTTGATTAAAACATACTAAAAGAAGCATGGCTTTAGTAATCCTACTTCTTGCTTTGTTTTTCTTTGTTGTTTTTGTGTAGCTCTTTCTTAATTTTCAAAACTGATTTCTAAAGTAAGGTACTAAAGGAGAAACTGAAGCTAAACTATGTTTTGACATTTGACATTGGACGGCAATGTCCTTGACATTTGCTAGGCCATCCAATAGAGTATGATGCCTCATCCGTTTGGTGTGCAGTGATTCAAAATCATGCTGCTAATAAGGGTATTTATTTGAACATAAACTAATATACCTTGAGCATGCTTTTTTTATTTTTTACTCCCCAAGAACCAAATAACGAATTTACTATTGGCTAACTCTTCCAGTTGCCCGATGTCTTTCTTGACATTGGCTTTGTTGGAATGAGAGTTGTTAGCAGTGAGCACAGGAAGAATAAGGATGTCTTGACTCTTTTTATGACAGTGCAAATGTAGATAACTTTCTAGTCCCACAACTTTTAAAATCTGACTTAGGCAGGATGAGAGTTTTTATTTATTAATTAAAAAAAAAAGCTCCTAAGGCAGAGGCAAACTTCTACAGATGGATTTAACCATGGTGATTTAGGAAGTTACCATTCTTGGTCATTGATTCATTCCCACACCTTTATAGAGTTGTGTTAGTAGGTTGCTCCCAATCTGCTTCATTTCAAAGTTGGGTTGGACAGCCTTTGAAGGCAACCTAACCTAGTATTTCCAGGTGCTGTTGATGTGGCTGTGAAGGAAGCATGCTCCTGCAGAGGTGGGGCAGGGGACAACTGCCAAGTGGCAATATCAGAAGTGGCTTCAGGGTGGTGGCCTGTGTACGTCTCAGAGCGGTTAATGCACATGTCGTAGGTAGAAAGTTTCAGGGCTGAACGTACTACAAGATATACCATGCATGTTCCAAAACATTCACCCATTTAGTCTCCGTCTCTTTGTTGCCATCTCATTTTACGTTAGCCTTGGACTGTGAATAAGGGAGCGTGAGCAGGTGAATTTAAGGGAAGGTGCACTGATATTACCTATATGCTTGTGGACCAGGGAGGCTGTCCTTGCAAGGAAAAAGCTGCAAGGTAAAGCTGCTGTCTTGTAGCTTCCTAGGATCAACAATACTCTAAGCTCCTTCTTTTCTAACTCTGGATTGAGGTTAGCAGCATCCAAGTTTGGCAGTCTTAGCCCTGAAGTGGTGCACGTGCAGATAATTGTGCATGTGCCTAACATGAATGCCTTGAACAGACATTTTAAACTGTGTAAATGCACCGGTACTAAAGCAAAGCATGTGTTTTTGCTTGCAGTCAGCTTCAAGTTGATAAAAAGGGAGTCCGATTATTAGATACGTTATTTCGTATCTAATTTATACAGACATCAGTTAAACAAGGGTGAAAAGGAAAGGAAAGTCAGGCCCAGACTCTCAGCTTTCATCAGCTTCTGATTTTGGACCATGCAGTACAATGGGGAATGTCCAAATGCAAGAAGATTAAAGTGTTGGCTCCGCAAAATATCCTTGATGATGAGAGAAACTGCTTGCCATACATTTGATAGGACGTTTATGTTTTCACAGCCCCATCACTGACATTTTGGTTTTTGCTTTGCGCTTTCATTCCTTAGCTCTTATTTCTTTTAAAAATCTTAGTATTTAAACCTCTTAAATATTTTACGTGCCGCTTTACCTCAGTGTACCTCTAAGCTGGAGACTTGGCAAGGAGTCCTGCAGCTTGCCAGAGCATTCATTGATCCTTTCACAGTGGGAAGGGGAGCCCCACCCAGTGTGAAAAACATCACTCATTGAATTAGCTTTAATTACTTTAAGACTTGGAAACGGGTTTTATGGTTGAGCCAGGAGCCATAGAAGAAAGACTGGGAAGCTCTTGGGACATGAGAAAGATGATTGTAGTTACGGCTTTCCAAAATCATCCATGAAAGTATTTTCTGTAAGCAGGGAGAAATCTTGTATTAAATGGGAAGCACCCCAAGAAACCTGTCCCTGGAAGTGAAGTGCAGCATCGAGAATAAGTAGCTGCTAATAGCCTGGAGGATTTTTATAGCAAGTCTCTTGAGAAGGAAGCAGCATGGTCTGGTGACTCGTTAAGGTTATTCAGTGTTTGTTACATGCCATGAATATGCGTGTTGTACGCTCTGCAAGCAACAAGTTTGCCTCATAGTGACAGAGCAGCGTGATGATAGTAATTCACAGAAGTAAAATAGCACGGCCAGATGCCCACACATAAGCTTCAGCAGATAGTTTTCATTCAGTGCCAGGGCTTTTACGAAGCGGCTAAGAGGAAGCCTGAGTCTAGAACAGAACTGTGATCTCTCACTCAGTAAATAGTGTTGCATCATTTAAAATAGTGAATCGGTGTTTTGTTTAGCTTTTGGTACTACTTTAGTAAGTCTTACCTTAAGACTTGTAAATCATAAATTCTCCTTTGCAAGTGCATTTGCAGAGTACCTTCAGAAGCAGACTTTTAAGAAACTATCTGAAACTGGGAAAAGTTTGGAAAGCAAATTATTGGTGGCATATATTGAATTTCAGAAAAAAAGGATATGTGATTCTCTTAAAGTTTTGATTGAGAGACACTTGAAAAAAAGTGAAAATGTGGGCAAAAATAAGTAAATATTTTTGAATGTGGCTGTTTTACGTAAGTCCAGTTATATTGATTTGTTTAGGTAAGCTGTAGTCTGAAGTTTCTGCACACTCAACTCAACTATTCTGTTTCTCACAGATTTGCTCTCTTCCTACTAGGAAGAAGCAGTATTGAGAAAAGAGTATCTTATTTAATTTCTGCTGGCAAATAAATTTTAGATCAAATAAGGATCCACTGCTAAAAATCATCCCTGTTTTTAGCAAGCATATTTACATGAATGTCAACAGAATTGCCTCTAAGCGCACCAGATTACGTTTGGTTCACATCATTCATCTGTTTCTGTGGTGGATAATACTTTGTGACATAATCATTTTCTCTGGAGTAGCTAATTGTAATGCCAAGGAACTACAGATTTATAAAGGAGTAACAATAGCAGCAGATAAATATTGTGTTAACAGAGGCTCTTTGTTCTTCTCTTGCAGCCAGCTTGATTTCAGGAGGGCTGGGGAAGTTACAGCTATTGAAGTAAGAGGAAAATTTTGGTGAGATTTTTAATGTAGAAGGAAAAGCTTGTAAAACACAATGGTTTGTTATGTTAAAAATCCTTTGGTAGAAACTTCTCCCAAATCTTCCATTCATTTGTTTTTTACGTCGAGAAAAGTGCTTGAGAGGCAGCAGCCCCCAGCCTTGATGAGAAAGGCTTGCTACCTCCGGCTGGCTGCTGGCTGACCGCCTCTCATGATACAGTCACTTGGTAGTAGCAACAACTCGCAAGCCAACTTCCCAGGGCAACGCGGAGGCTGGAAAAAAGAGGGGAAAGCCCTCGGTGGTCCTTGGGAATGCTCTCTGCTGGTCTAAATGGAATCTGTTGCCTGAACCCCACCTGAGAGGCAGAGTGGCACAGGTTCATCTGGTGGGGCCCAATCCAGTGAAAGGGATTCTTAAAGAGCTTTATATGGACTATGTTGTTGCAGAGAAGCAGTTCCTAGGTTTATCAGCAGTAAGGTATCTGTTGGCACTGGACAGCACTGCCACTTAACTGACTTACCCCATCTGGGCAGTTAATGGTGCTTAGATGAATTCTCAGCTGCTAGTGGGAAGTGGTTCCCTAAGGCAGGATTTCAAACCAGCATGAATTAAGAGATGATGGAAGCAAAATGAATGGCCAGCAAAGTCATGCCTCAGGACACTGTGTTGTATGTACCATTTTTCTGTAGACTGAGGAATAACTAAGCATGACTTCACGCTTTTGGGACGCTCCCTGCGTGCAGATGTGTATACAAGTGTGTGTGTGCGCATGCATCCTCTTTACATAATAGGGTGAATATCTTTGCTTGCATTTATCAGGGACTGAGTAATTCTAGATCTTTATAGTTAGAGCTAATGGAAGGAGCTACACAGAGTCTGAGAAAGGTGGAAAATGATAGGGAAAACGTGAACGAAACAAGCAGGAAAAATGTTTGTGGGCAGAAACATTGAGAACATGTGGATCGTTACCTTAATTTAACATTTAACCAAAAATACATAGAATAGCTGCAATGCTAGAGTTCTGCAGCTTGAAATTTCTATTATCTTATTCTGTTATCAGCTGCAAAGAATGCAAGCTCTAAATATAGTGCACATTCAGAGGCTCTGAGCCTGTGGTTTCTTGGACAAAATTCCTGTGTTCTTTGTGCTGTAGTCAGCAGTATTAGTCGAGTGAGCAGATATTGACTGTGGTATTCACGTGCAGTGAACCAGAAGCAAGCCAACTCTATAGAGGCTGCTGTCAAACTTGTTGCAGTGGCCTGTGAGGTACTGGACTGTGACAGACTCCTTTTTTTCAGTACAATTCTTCCACTCATGTTAAATCTTGCTTCAAAGGGAACTGAAATGTTACAGTCTTAGCATTCTTTCTTTTTCTCTTTTTTTTTCTTTCTTTTTTTAAAGTGTACTGGTGAGATTTCTGTGTTGTGAATTGGAAGTCCCTAAAGCCAGAGTAGGTATAAACTGGAAGAAATGCGAGCAATGAGTACATCTGCACTGTAGGAGCACAGAGCATCTTCATCATACTCTCACGCGATCTTTCCCTGACTTAAACTCTCCTCCCCCAACAAAGACATCATGTCCTATAATCTTGCAGTACAGACTGAATTTAGTTCAGACTTCTTTCCCAAAGGAAGAAAAAACAGAAGTTAAATAATACCTTGTTTCCCTTTTTATCACCCCTTGCTCAAGCCACTATATAATATATGTCTACGTGTATTTATTTGCACGTTTGTAACAAAAAGCAGGCTCTCAAGCTGGTGTTGGCTGTGCTTCTGAGATGTAGGAGACTAACTAGCTGTCCCTTGCACATTCTCTATTATATGATGCTAGGGAAAAAAAAGACAGGACCCTAATTCCACCCGAAGGAATATTCTCAATGGGTGTTTTATCTGTGTGCCTCAGGGTAGGCTGGGCCAACATTTGTGACTGATGTTATCGATTAATAGAGGAAATGATTTAAAGAAAAATGTTACAGTGTTCGATTTTTGCTCTTAGGATGCTTTACGTGACCAAGGAAGGACTTGGGACCTTATTTTAGAAGAAGCTTTCATTGTAGATGGGCCCTATGAGGTTGCTATTAAAGACCAGGCAAGAATATATTCTTTAGTCCCTTCCAGTACTGAATGTGTAGGTCTGAACCTCCAGTAGATTATGACTGCATTTATAGTCAACTTTATAGGGGTGTTGATAATTTTCTGGACACCCCCAGAGGTTAGACACAGAGGCAAAACATCCTGAAGCCCATGAGCCAGGAATACAAAGCTTCTGAAGGAATGAACTGACCTGTCATCCTCTTGAAAGCATTATTTATGAGGTGCTGTGACCACTGGTGTTAAGGATCAACAGAAAATTAGGGAGTATCTCACATGAGGGAGAATTTCTAAACATATCAGATTTAAGTGGTTATCTCTTTAAAGATACACATCTTTCAGTCCTGTATCTCCTGTTGAAATTCAGCCTAGATTTATCATGCCTTTTCCCCTGGCCTGTGGAAGAAAAGATTGATAGTCTAGTCCAGTTTATAGAGGCCACCAACATAAATAGCCCCATTTAACAACATTGTAGACAGATTTGGTAGGGAGGGCAGGAGCTGAATGACCAGGGGCAATCAGGTGTTCTCTGCTTCACCCTGGAAGATCACTATCAGCGTACATCATTGAGACAGTACCAACAAAGCTTGCCTTGCTGCCTCTGTCTTGGTTTGCTGTACCGTTCCTTCGATGTCAGGTTTCCATCTTGACACCTTTTCTGGGAACTGTGTTTCTATTCCTGTGATTAGATTGAATTGCAGAGGTGCTGAGGGAGCAAATGTGCAGGTTGTCCTGCTGGTGCAGGTGTGTCCTGAGTTGGCCAGTTTGTTCCTCTTGGGGTTTTCATCTGCATGCCTAGCTACCTACTCTGTTTAGGGACTCATAATGCTTCCAGCATATAGATAGTGCATTTACCTCAAAGACTTCAAAACTGAATTTACTACTCCTCTAAAAAATGTGCAGCTGGAACATTAATTTGCTTTACACTTAGTGCTTGTTTTTCACTTATGTCCCCCTACAGTCACGTTGGAAGCGGTGTCCCCACCCATTTCTGGTTCTTGAGGTTGATCAAAGTTACAGCTTTGCCCAAGAAATGCTTTTTTAACTCCAGTTTTGCACACAATTAGAGTAAGAACAGCAGTGTGAAGTCTTTATCTCTTGTTTATTCTGATGGCTATGGTGTTCCAGCCATTATATATTCACCATTTGTGAGAACCGACTTGTAGTGCAGATAACATAGCACCATAATGGTTTTCAGTGGCTGCAGAATCAAATAAGGAAGCTGGCCTGGCTGAGACAAAACTTAGCCCAACATGAGAACTGAGTATTCTCCCACTCTGATTTGGTTGCACCCCAGCCAGCTCCCACACCTGGACCTTCAATACTGGCAGAGAAAATACAAAAAGTGACTGTTAGCAGAATTATCTTTCTTCCCCCCTCCTAACTTAGCAGCATTCACCTTTGATATAAGTTGTGCTTCATATACCTGTGAATCCTACTGCCCTCATGTATGTTGGTGCTAATCTGTGGCTTGCCTGCTATTTGCAGTGGTGCTTGGAGGATTGGAGAAGCTGGGAAGCCGTTGTGTTTTCATAGGGTCACTCCTTGGCTCACAGTCCTGGGTACAGCATACATGTGTATGGTACATCTGGTACTGTCACTGAGGTGCGCTCTCAAAATGGTTTTTCTTCCCCAAATCATGGATTTGTCTGGGGGGGGTGGGGTTGGGAAGAGCAAGGAGGCATTTCAGAAAATTAACGTGTGTATTTTATACAGGAAGGTATACACATACAATTTTATACAGAAATGTCTGTACATCTGTATAATTTTTTTTCTGCTGCCAGTAGTAGTGTTAGGTGAGAAATTCTAGCTGGTACTCTGTTCAGTAATAGTCACTAATCCTTGTGAATATCTATTTGGGGCTGTCTGCTAATGTTAATACAAAGATGTGAAGCAAATACAGCCATACCTCAACAGAAATGGTTAATGCTGAATCTTCACATCACTGTCCTTTAAAGTTAGAATTCTAGGCAAATGTTTCCTTCCCAACCAAATTTAGGTAGCAAGTGCAATAGGAGAGATATTCAGTCACTGAATTTGTCTTTTGTTATTGCCAATTTGCTTTTGTTTTAAATAGTTGAGATCTTATTTCAGCATATAAAATTAGAATTGAAGAAAAGCTTTCTCTCTTCCCCCAAATGTCAGTTTTGTAATATCGTGGACGTGACTTACAGTAGGCACGGGAAATGAAAGCTGAGGGGTTTGTTTTGCTTTGGTTTTGAATTTGGAAAAAGAGTGTTTCTTGGCATCACAGAACAGCCATTGAGGAGAGTGTTCATTTGAGGTAATGTGAGAGGCTTTTTGGGTGCTTTGCCGGGAGAAGGAATGCCTGCCTTAGCGGGATGAAGGATTTAAGGGAGGAAGAGAAGCTGAAATTTGCTGAAACAATAGTGAGAATGGCATTCTTGAGTGTGAGTGAGGTAAGAAGGGCTTAGAAAAATCATCACTGAATGAATGAAATGAGGAGAGAGGTACTTAAGTACTAGAAATGCTAAAAGCTTCATTCTCTAAAAATTTAAAAACATTAATTATGGGAGTAAAAGCCCATTAGTTGAAAATACTGGTTTTTGAGAGAACAGAGTATTTGTGAAATTCATGTATCGGTTGATTTCAAAGTTTGATTTTACTGTCATGGGTCATACTCATCACAAGAAGAACCTCCCGTGAATACTATGAGTTTTATTGAGATTTAGGACCAGCCTCAAACTCTTCTTTCTGGTTAGGTAATCCCCCTGGTGGATGCAGTAATCTGGTCCTCATGCTGCGGGAGTGGATCCCAATTAGCGATGCCATTTTTCCACCGAGAGTTTTGCTGCACATAGGCAGGAGTGCTCTTTGCATGCAGGCTGTATCCTCTTCTAATCTGTGAACGGTAGAGAGAGAAATCAGGAGTAAATGTAGAAACCATTTAAACTCTTAGCTTTGTACCATTTGGGTATTTTTCTTCTTCTCCCACTCATGCATAGACATACATATGTGCACGTTCTCTGTTGTACATAACGACGTCAAGGTTATTTTTTAAAGACCTTCAGGCATTTTCTGAGTGTTTTTGAACCAGTGCACCATTCACCGGTGTATTGCTTGTATAGAGGTCGTCTTTGATGAGGTTTTTGTCATATGCACCCACTGAAGTTTCAGTGTACTCAAGCATTAGAAAAGCCACTATTTGAGCGTCTTTGTTTTCTTTGTTGAGCTGTTTATTTTGCTTTCTTCCCACACGGTTCCCTGGCCTCGCTCTGACAACTGCTTTTCTGCATGAATTACATTCCTCGGGGCCGCAAGTCTCCTAATTCTTCCAGTCGATTTGATTCCTGCCTGTGTGATTAGTCCTCTGCTCCAACACACAGTTGGTCTTTGCCAAGCAAACTGCTTGCTAAGTGCCTTTAACATGAAGACCTAACTACATTTTTTAACCTCATTAGCGTGTAGGGCACTGCTTCATTCTGGCTTAATAACATGGCCACTATTGAATCGTCACTTGCTCTAAAACAGGTTACAAAAAGGTTACCTAAATTGTCTGGTTTTCTTTTTGTATGACTGTGCTTTTGCTGGGTAAGAGTTTCTTTCAGCACATGTCCAGTTTAGAAAGGAGACCCATCGGTTCTGCTCAGGTAGATTTGTGATGCTGAGAAATTTCGTATTTGTATGTTCAAAAAGAAAGTCATCACCTATTTGGAAATAGCAAATCTAAGTAATAAAACTGGTAAGCTTGGGGGAGCCGATAAAATTTTCCTACTTGTTTCAGCTTTGGAATTACAAAGATCTCATCCTCACCAGTTTAAATACAGACTCCTCACTGTAACGCTGGATTTAAAGCAATGTGGCCACAGTCTGCATTGGTTCACTTTGTCTCATGGGATCAATTTTTAGCTGAATGTATCATCACTGAAATTTAGATTTCAGTTGCAATCGCACATAAACTCGAATGGAAAAGATATTACAGGACTTCCAAATGCTGTAAAGGCAGTAAAAAGAATAAAAGTTTCCTAAGAAGACAGTGTCACCAGGGAGCCAGGGGAAGAAAGGAGGGACTGGGTCACATGCCACTTGTGATGGTGCATTTGTGCAGTTGCATAGCGCAGACACTCAGGGTGAGGCTTCATGATTAATGGTGTTTATTCTTGACAGAAGCCTCCTTTATTTATCTGCAATACACTTTAGTGATTTTATCAGTCACCTGAATGAAAAATATTCAGTCATACCAATATTGCAGTGTAAATTGAGTAGAGTCACTTTTTATTATATCTTTCAGCCTTATCATCTGCACAGTAATTTTCTAGCAGGGGTTTGATATAGAAAGGCTGGATTTAGCTGTACTTGACACAAAGCCTCTTCAATTTCCCCGAAAAGTTCAGGCTACTCTTAGAAATGTGTATAAATATATATATAAAACCCTCTTATCCAAGCAATTTCAGGATTTGAAAGAATAAAGATAAAATGCGCAAACTTGTATGTGAGAAATGTTGTTCGTATGAAAACATCTCAGCTCTGAAGCCACTGGTGAAATGCTCTTTAGTGTTTAAGCTTGTGGCTTAGTGCAGTTCTTTTTGCATGGCTACGTAGTCTGACTTTCTTCTAATCAATCATCATCCAACTCCAATCAGCATACAGGCAGAGCCTATCGTTCATCCTGGGTGTAATTTCAGAGTTGAAGACTATAATGGCCACATACAGCACATTAGTCACTGCGATAACAGCTAGTGGCACTCCTGAGGAAGGGGGAGGACGGGGGAGAAGGGGAATAAAATTCTTCTCATTCTCACAGTGCATTAGTGAAATAGGAACAAATGTTAAACAAATGTTTATTGAATTAGCTGACTTGACAGCATTAAGTGTGAGAAGGCTTCTGACACTCCTTTGACCCCCTCTTTTGCAGGAGGAGAGGAAGGAGAAAGGGAAGGAAGAAAGGGGTACATGAATGCCGTAAGGGTTCATATAGGCCCACATACTCATATGGTGGTGCTGCTGTGGTTGAACACTTCAAGAGATGGCAGGCCCTGCCTTTAACCAAGAGGAGGCTAAAATTTGAATAGCAAATGAGACCACCCCTAGAGCATCAAAAGAGAATTGCAGAGCGGGGAAGTTTGCTGTAGGAATGCAGTTGGTAATTTCACTGTCCAGTCTGTTACTAATAACAACAGGTAATGAGTATGCTGTAGACCTTTTAGATTTTCCTGCTGCGCTTTGTGCTACAGCATAGTTTGAAGAGGGAATGGTATGTGGAGGTCCTTGGCAAGTCTCTCCTCTAACGTGCAGCAACGCTTTTCCAAGGCTTCTTCAAATAACATTTGCTTGTCCTGCGCATCTGTTTTATATTCATGATGATGAGTTCTGCATTAAATGCAGCATTGATACATTATCCTCGATACATTAAGGACCACAAGTCAATAGGCTTGGAACCTGCTGAAGACAAGGGAGGAAAAATTTACCAGCACTGAGACTGGGCTGTGCTATGCAGATAGAGGGTCTTACCCTACTTAGGGTTCATAGAAGTCAGTGTGAACTGAGCAAAGTAAGGCAATGCCTTGGGAAGGCTCTAGCAGAAGCAAGCGATGGAAATCACAGTGTATCTTGTTAGCCTTACTTTTATTTACTGTTTACATTGCTGCAATGTCCAGCAGCTCTTTGCAGGATCAGAGCTTTGCTGAGTGTTGTGCAAATACAAGGAGCTCTGCCAGGAAGACCTCGCGGTCGGACCTCTTGGCAAAAGAACTCCAGTGAGTCAGCTCTGACAGCCTCGGGGGTTACCAGCCCCAGCTGTTTTCCTTGCTCTGAAGGTTATCCCTTGTCCCTCAGCAGGGTCAGACGGTGTGACTTTGCCCCATTTACAGTCTGGCAACTTTGCTCTGGCTCACTGAAACCGGGCACTGAAGTGGTTAGAGGCAGAGATGTGCTGCCTGTGCTGGAAGGGACACCAGCTGGGTAGGTGAGGGCAGTAAAAGCTTACACAGCTGCCACAAAATTTGGAAGAGGACATCTGCTAGAAGCCTAAAAGGCAAGTGGCATTTGGAGGGAGTAGCTGTAGTCAGTCACGTTTTTGTACGTTTGCACCCTTTGTTTGTACAAGCAAAGAAATTGCCAAGTAAGTCTGTGTAATCATCCCTCAGTCACCGGTTTCTTTGCAGCAGTACTGAGAGGGATTTGGGGGAAGGAGAGGCAAGCTTGATTGCTCTGTATGCAAAGGCCAAGTGGACAGTGTTTCGGAGGAGCGTTGGGGGGCAGTGACAGCGGTTGGTGGCAGGATGGAAGGAGGAGGAAAAGGAGGAGCAAGTTGCTGTGGGGAGATTACCATTGTGTGAGGAGGAGAACAAGAAGCCAGGGCTTGACTTGGAGAAATACTGGGAGACAGTATATGGTTTTATTTGCATTTTGTGTAAAGAAGAAAAAAATAAATCAGTCAAAACTGTATCTGCATACACATTTCAGGAACGCGTGTCAAGACTCCAAGTCAAGACGTGTGTAATGAAATTAATATACCTTGACTCAGTGGCATCTGAAGCAGCAGTTGCTCACTGTAGTCAATACAAGTGTTAATACTGTGGGCTGAAGGTCACCAATGTTACAGCTGACCTTACGTAAACAAAATGTTAAATAATGGAATGAATATTCATTGCTTTTTACAGCATAAACTCTTCTTGAGGGAATCCACAAGCTGATGGTTGGGTTATTTATGAAGTATTACAAGTAGCAGAGGTTGTATGTTAAAAAGCTGGATCTGCGTTCAGGCAGTCTGTCAGTTGAAAAATAGGAATACAGTCACTGAGTAAGAATTTAGTGCCTTGATTAATGTAGCCAATTTTTAACTGTAACTACCTCATGTTAACACTTATCAAAGAAGGAAAGGGGAACGAGAGTAATATTCTTCTGCTGTCGGTCATCAGCTAATTGTCGTGCATGATTTCCAGCACCATGAAGATCTCTTGTGCAGTCATTTGTGTCTTTTTCTTTTTTTCTGCAATGATACCTAACTTTATGGGGGAGAAACATTTTGTTCTAACTGAAAGGGAGGTTATTTGTATATTTTAGGAATTCACATTCCAGAACTGCACACATTTTGTAAGGCATTGTCCTTGCCTCCATGAGAAAATACTAATAACATAGTATCTGCTCGTCTGACCTTTCCACTGTAGATACTGAACACTTTCTGAGTGCTTTACCACAGTTTTAAAGATGGGGAGACACCGGATGAGGAAGTCAACAAACTTGTCCAAGCTGGCATAGCAGATAAGTGATGGAAAGCAAACCAGAGCCTGTGTACTTTAAACCCTGATCTAGCTCCTCATATGCGTAAACTGCATAGGCACTGACCTATTCATGATTTATTTTTACATGTATCTACTGAATGGAAGGTTACTACCAAATCCGATTCTATGACTTACTTCCCCATACTGACTACAGTTCCAGTGTGAATTTTGGAGGAAAAGTGAGCAAAATATTGCCTAGATCTTGGAACATGGAAAGGAGTATAGGAAACCAAGGTTCGTTCTTGTATTAGGACTTAAGCATGTTCTTGTTTTCCCTTTTCTTCATTTGCACCGCTAAGAAAATAGTTAACAGTGCTTACATTTTTGTAGTACTTGAGCTCTTTTACATGAAGTGTGCTCTGACATTTCTATGTATTCAATTAACTCTAATTCTTTAAGTGTTCCAAATAATTTGCTTAGCTTTCCAAAATCCAAGAATGCAATACAGCAGCTTTGAGGCAGTGAGTGATTTTAGGGGAACAGACTGCCTATTTTAAGACACAATTTCTGAAAAAAAAATAAGTATTAAAATATGGTGTTGTTGATTTCCCATACTGTGTATTTATGAGTTTGATTGTTTACAAATTCAGTTAGAAGTGCAAAGAGAAAAGGGACCATGGAATTGCACTTTAAAAATACTTGGTGCTGGCCTCACTCTCCTTGCATTGAAGTAGGTGGAAGCTTTACTGGTCGTGGTTGGGGAGAGCAGAATTGGGTCAGCACTCTGTGCTTATGATCGCTTCAGGATTTTATCAATTAAATCAGTGGACAGTTTCCCATCAACTGCAGTTTATGTAGGGTTGAACCCTACAATAGCAACAAAAGATTTTGAGAAGCAGGATGATTATTTGACTGTTAAGTTTTCTGTATCATTTAGGCATATAGTTAGCTGCCTGAGCCTGATTTATTGAGCAACTACAACCATGTATGTACTTGTAACAGTGAGGAGTAACTTGATAATTTGGGCTAGTCACAACTATTAGACTCACTTTTATTTTCAGGACCAAGCCTTACTATCTTAGACTCAGCTTTCTTAATGTAAAAAACTTTCATTAGTCAATTGTTGACTGCTGGTGCTGAAGGGTCAGTCAATACAAGCAACTATGGCATTAAACAAACAATACTTATTTAACATGGGAGATACTTCCAAAGGAATTGACCCATGTGCTTTAAAATAGGAGTCATTACATAACAAGAAAGTCCTTATAGTTTGTTCATCTTCCAGGATCTACTAGAAATAAAAGTGTTAATGTTTTGGGGGCAGCCATCAGAAGATTGTTGCAGAAGAAAAAGAAAAAAGAAAAAGATCATAGGCAGTTTAATGAGTTTAACATTTTTCAATTCTCCAGGCAGGGATGAATTGAACAGGTATCAGAGAAACAGTGTAGATATCATTGGTATGAGAGTTATGCCATCAATGCTTGCTCCAGCATTGAATAACGTCCTGTTAAATGATTAAATATCGAGGTTTGAACTTTGACACTTTCATAATATAACAAGATGGATGAAAAGGCAATAATAAATTAGGTTATGTTACAGTATTTCATCCCACTTCGTTGACAAGCTTTGTTCTGTGAGATAGATTATTGTTCCATCTGTAACCTCAGCTCAGTGTCATATTTACAATGTTATAGTTAAGGATCACTTGCTGTTTTCAATATAAATGTATTTTTCAACAGATTCATAAGAAAGCCATTTAAAAATTTATCAGGACAAAACTTGGCATTAAAATTTCTAGCTCTGGAGTTATGGTGTACTTTAAATCAGGAAATGCTTAAATTGCCATGATTTATTTATTTATTTATTTATTTTAAGTATAGGTTGTGCTTAGAAGAGGTTTTTGCCCAAGCATGGCTTAAAGCTATTTGGAAACCATTTATGACAGATCACTTCTCTAACACCAAACCAACCTCAGAATTTTCATCCATATTTTCCTGTGACACAGACCTTTGTGGTTGTCCTGAGTGGCTTTACATCTGCTTCCAGAAAACACTGCTATTGAAGAGTGCTCTCTGACAAGTGTGGGTGTCGCAGTATGCCCCAGGGCCCCCTGTACTTTTCACAGTTGCAAGAGATGCAAAAACAGGGACAATCTGCGCTGTCTTGGTATTCTGGCATGTTTTAGAGCAGTTCAAAGACTCCAAAGAAAAGAAACCCAGTGTGAGGACTCTGAGGCCACTAATAGGCCGTAATTGCCTTAAACAGCCTCATCTGGGACCTCCACCCACACCCCATGCCCCCAGGAGCCCTTTTTAAGCTCAGACTGGGGTCTTTAATCCCTGCTTGAGCCATGTTGTAGGTAGCACGCATCTTGGGACCTGCACTGTAGGTAGCTGTTCTCCTGGATGGACCCCTCAGAGCCATGGTGTAGCTTGTCTCCTGTCCAGTCTTTGGCCCTATCTCCTTCTGCACTTTGACTGGCCCCCATAGACCTGGTTTGTCACTTTGCCTTGTCTCAGACTGCTGATGGACCCTGTTATCAGCACCTGGCTCCGGGTGCTCAGCTCGGATCTGGTGGCATGGAGTGCATTGATGTGCTGGGGTTAACCTTGGCTCCTGACTTGCCTACCCTTAGAAAGCAGCTGGCCCTTACTGCTCCCCAGGACCCTGAACTGGGTCTCTTTTCTTCCTATCCTCTCCCCTCCAATTCCTGGACTAACCACCCTTACTCAGGTACAAGCATAAATCCATGTAAGATGGTTTCATGGTACTTTGGTCTGGTCCTCTGCCTGGCTTTTCACTAGGTCTACATGAATGATAAAGCTGTGTGACTTAGGAAGGGGAAAAAGGAGAATGGGAAATTGGAGTTCACTGTTCTTGTTTTGTTATGAAATTTCTGAACAGTTACAGGTTGGAAAATAAAACACCCTTTAATATTTTTGTTAGTCTTCATTTTTCAGAGGCTCAAAATCAGGTTTTTGAACATACAGAATTCAAGAAAGTTGTATATTCCCACCTGTGGTTTTCTTCTGCCTTGTGCCACAGGAGCAATTCAGGAACATAGGTGGGAGAAAAGGTGCAAGTTAGAAGGGAAAAATGAGGTAAGGTAGGGAATACTCTGTGCCTTCTCTAGCCTAATATCTGGAGCTAATCTGGCATCTGTCACACCTCACCCTACTGCACCAGGGACATGGGCAGAGACTGGAAATTGTGCTCCTGAATCCTGTCGGTATGGCACTGAGGAGAGAGGATGGCTGATGGGCCCACGTGGTGAACAAGCTCTGTGCTTGCTTACCTACCTGGGGATTTTTACCTCTAGTCGTAGGCAGAGAGCGATATTTCACCTGCACAAGTTAGCCACTCCGTTACTACCAAAGAAGGGGATAGGATTTCCACTTGAATTTGGAGCATCTGATCTTCATTGTAAACCTGGCTAATGTTTAGGTACAAAAACCATCCTAAAATATGTGGTATGAGCCTCCCCACCCCCGTTTTCTCTGCTGATAGAAAAATGTGTGATCCTTTCAGGATAATAGCGGGCAATGATCTGTGCATGCAGATCATTTTGAAATATGTATAACTCATGCTTGCTATATCAAGTCTCAGATGCCCATGATCTTCCTTCCCCAGTTAAAAAAAGGGCTGCACGGGCTGAAAAGGGAATTGCACTTTGTTCAGTTTTTCTGGTGGCTAGAATCCAAACCTGCTGCTGGTCAGTCTTCTTGTGCAGAGTTCATCTGTTGCAGCTGTAAGCAACAAAACAAAATGACACAGTTTTCATGAGTAATAACTGAAATCTTACATACAGCTCACCTGTGGTTCAGCAGTGGTCAGAAAAAGCATTAAAAAAAAAAAGTGGCTTCATGCGTTTTGGGATTTGCCATACATCTGATGCTGTTCACAGCTGCTGAACTGGTGTGACCACATAAGTTTTTATGACTGTGCAGACACCTCTGCAACATTCATCAAAAAAAAGTGTCATGACTAATAGGAAAAAATACACCTGTTTGCCCTTACACTGATCTCACTGCCTCGGCACGTGTGCGCCATGCTCGTGCTGAGTAGTTGAGATTCTCCAGAGCATCAGAGTTGGGACAGGGAGGAGTTGCAGGCTGGAGGTGAGTGGGGAATGGGAAGACCTGAGTTAGATAAGGAAGCTGTGTGGCAGTCACGGTATTTCTGCACCTTAGCGGTGAGCAGGAAGGCAGTCTGGACAGAAAGGAGGAGACGCCTTCACAGCCGGCCCTGTGCTCTGCTGCTTCTCTTTTGCGTCTAGGGTGTAGATGTAATCAAAGTTACTGAGAAAATAATAAAATAGCCTAATGTGCCAGGATAAAAATTTGCAGTGATAAACCACGGCCATAGGATCTCTCTTACTCCCAAACCTGGAGCCGTCCAACTTCAAATAAGTATTGAAAGTATGATAAGCTTTGTGTCAAATTTGAGTTGAGTTTGTAGGATCTCTGGGAGTAGACAGAAAGGTCCTGATTCAGAAAAGAGTGTGCATCTGCTTTGGTCCCTCTCTCTGAAGGAAGCCTTAGTGCCCAGAGTATGTTGTTGAAAAGGAAAAACCCTGCGCAGGAGAGGATGCAAAGCAAGTTCTGCCTTCCCTTGGTTTACAGGTAAGGCATAAAGTTTGAAGCAGTATGTATCACTGAAAATGTTTCTGCCTTTTCTCATGCTGAAGCCTCGTTGCATCCCACATAGTAGTCTCAGACCCGGGGCAGAACACTATTTGCCAAGGCTGGTGACAAAGTAAATGTGAAATAAAGATGATGGGGGTGGACTGCCAACCACATTTGGAGATTTGATTTGCTTGTCAGTGAGTGAATGTCTGCAGAGCCACTCCTGGGCTGTACTGTTTGTTGTTTACAGAACAAAAGTAATTCTTTATTGGTATGCAAAGAGGCTGCAAAGCAATAGCTACTAGTAAGTGTGTTTGGCTGCACCCTTTCTAAAAGTCACATTTTAGTTTGAAGGAGGGAGTTAAACACTACTTTTGAAAGATGCTTGTAGTGAAGTTTAATCATGGAGGGAAAGGAAGGGAAGAATATGTGACATTTATTGGAATAAATCAGGAGGGCTCAAACAGTGGCAGCTCTGAGAGCAGATGGAGGCAGGAGGGAAAATGGGACTGCAGGGAAAGGAGGGTCTGGAAACACAAAGGAGTGAGAAAAGTACAAGCTGGAAGTAAGCAGAAAAGTTAGCAGCACATTAAAATCAGATGCTGGAGAGAGATTAGTAAACATTAGAGTCCAGATCTGGGAATTTTATGTGGAAACTGATGACTCCTTATTTCTGCCTCTGATAATGTAGCTTATATGCCTGTTGTCAATTGATGTTACCCAGGTCGGCATGCTTTCCCTAGCATCCTTGGGAAACTGAGGAGCTCAGAGGAGCAGAGAGAGGAAGAGGCAGTGCTGAGGAGAAGTGGTTGAGTCCCAGTGTCCTTGAATGGCTCCCATTGGATCTGGAGGGACAAGCTGACAGCCTGGCTCTTAATCTTGCTCCTGCGGCTGTGTTTGGCTGCTGGCCAGCTGGAGAGTGAATCACTGAGGCTGATACAGACTTTCAGCCTTCTTGCAAAAGCTTTTAAAGTTTTCTGTTCGATATGTGCCAGATAAGGCCAGGACTCCTGCTTGTCGGCATGCTCTTCAGGTTTCTAACTCTTTCTGACTTGAGATCGCATTAGAAAAAAATGACTTGTAAAATGGCATCCAAACTTAGTTTCTTTGTTACTCATGTATTAAATTTGCTATACTACTGTATTTTCCTTACTGCCAGGATGGGAAATTCATTCTGTAATGTGATATCCAGCTGTGGTATTTTTGCTTCCTACCTCACCATGAGTTTTAAGGCTCCTGCCTTCCACACTTGGCCTGGCAGGGAACTGGGAGACAGCAAATGCTTCATGGCTGGTCAGTTTTCACTGTACCAACAAGAGTAAAGCTGCAGTTCCATCGTAAAACAAAGGTGCTTCAAAACCATGCAGACAAAAAGTGCTCTGAGGAAAGGAGATGCCTGTTTTGCACAGTGGTGGAAAATGGCTTCTGGTTTCAGGTTCTCGGTGCATTTTAAATATGGTGAAGGTGTACCAGTGAGTGGCTGGGCTTCATGTGGGTCACTTGGTCAGGTGCCAAAGGAGTGATTGCACTGCCGGTACCTGCTGCTAGCACGCAACAAATGCAGCTCTCTAACAAACTTTGGAGCTAGGAGGTAATTTCATACGGGAAGGCTAAATAGGCTTACCTTGTAGAAAGCTGTAGGAGGGCAAGAAACACAAAAAAGCCAAATAGGGAAGGGAAAAGAGGGAGAAAAGCACAACAGGAAAAATCTTGGTTCCCCAGATTTTATGACCCCTTATGGATTTTGTGGCAGGGAAGCCAGCATCGTGTTAAGAATGCATAACTTTGATCTTTGTCCCGCTCGTACTCTAGCATTTCTGAGCTGATGGCAGGACAGAATTGGCTCCTATGTAATATTACATTCTGTTGGCTTTTTAGGTGACAACAACTATGTCCATTGATCATGGTATGTGTATGTTAAAGGAAAAAGAAATACATTTCTTGTTTTATTATTCTTTGTAAGCCAGCAGCATCAAAGGAAAAGGCTGCCCTCACTGCTCTCACAGCTGCTGCCTGTGTCTGTGCTGTATATATGCTAAATTAATTGGAAAAACAGGGACAAAAAGGCATTTAGTTCAGGTCAACCAGTTGGACTACAGCAAGTGCATGA
Source organism: Astur gentilis (assembly GCF_929443795.1). Classification (NCBI taxonomy): domain Eukaryota; kingdom Metazoa; phylum Chordata; class Aves; order Accipitriformes; family Accipitridae; genus Astur; species Astur gentilis. Next base: position 4,846,762 of record NC_064893.1, on the reverse strand, counting down.
CAGGCTTAATCATTGTCTTTTGCCAAAGAGCAGGTTGGCAAGGGCAGGCACTCCAACCCCCTTCTGATGAAATTTGGACTTTTTCCAGTGCCTTTTGAGGCAGGACGCTGTGAGAGAAAGGTCTCCAAGCAGAGCCTGGACGCTGTCATATTGACAGGGTGGGATGATGGGGAGGGTTATGGCAGGTTATTTATCTTTTGTCAGCTGTGAACTCAGCTTTCAGCCTTGGTTCATCACAGCTTCATACACATAGCCTAAGAAGGCACCACAGCTCTCCTTTCACAAGAATGAGGTAGGTAGTTAATGTGGTCTTGTTAAAGGCATTGGTCTCTGGTGCCATGCTAAAAACAAACATATGCATCAATTTCCTTTGCCACCAAGTTTTCTGCATCTTTCATGGGAAGAGACATCAGCAAAAAAATGCTCCAAAAGACCCAGCTGTCTTAATGACTTACAAAGTTTGGGTCTTCTGAAACAAATTCTGTATAAATGTGCAATCTTGCACTTTCAGGAAGAATAAGCAGGCAAATGAAGGGAGTGGGCACAGTGTAGCTCTCAAAACTCTGTTTTCCAATAGTCACATGGTTTTGAAGATGCAAATGATTCAGCATGTCAGTATGTCTTCCATATTGCAGCAAGAATTAATTTGTGCTATATAGGGTGCATATTTCACACTAATTAAAGTGATTTTCTGCTGAACTCCATTGGGAATGGGTATTGAGGGATGTAAAGATTAAACCAAATATAAATTTACGGTAAAGTTGATCAGAGAAATGTTGCTAATAATGGGTACAGAGAAGAATTCATTTCCTATCCTTTTGCTTTCCAGGCAGTTGACTTCAGTGGAAGTTATTACATGTGCAACCCAGTTGTTGTTCTTCAAGAAATGAATGTGTTACCTTTACAGTATTTTTCTTTATCGTATAGATAACCTGGATGGTTTTTTGTTTGTTTTTATTTCTTTTTTTCTTCCAGGCCTTCTGCCTTATCTAGTAGCCCAACATACTCGGAGCTTCCGTTCCTTAGAATTTCCCCGCACCGAAATCCTGCTGCAACATCAGAGTCTCCCTTCAGCACCCCACACCCATACATTAACCCCTACATGGACTACATCAGGTCCCTGCACAGCAGCCCGTCCCTCTCCATGATCTCAGCAGCCCGTGGACTCAGCCCAACAGACGGTGGGTTAAGACAGGCTTCCTGTTTTCTGTCATTGTAGCAACTTAATATTATATTAATCTTGTCAGCATTTTTTCCCCCTTGTTCAAAGCAGCTTCAGCAGGTTTGTCAGACATATTCATTATGTCATAAATGTTTCAATACTTCATCAGCCGATCACGGCTCATTTGTACATCTCACAAATGTTGAAACTTCAGGGAGAAGATAAAAAAAAAAAAGCCCTGCCTCATTCAAAATTTAAGCTGGAAGGGTGGTGTATGTCTTGTGATATCTTTTGTTTGTGGAGCTGACCCAGGGTGTGATTCTGATCTCCTAAGAAATCCACTGTATGTGCACTGAATCTAGCCGGATTCTTCGTGAGTGTACCTCAGTGTATAACCATGGAGTTCTTCAGGTGTGAAAGGCTTGTTAATTAAAATAGTATTTTCAGTCATGTTAAGCATGCAGTGACTTGTTATATTTAGTCAATAGTTCTGTTAAAGTTATGTAGAATTATTTCGGTTTACCCTAGCCAATGATATGGCCAAATGAAATGATGCTGATACAGAAGAAGCGGCTGGTGATCAGGACTGGCCCCTTTAGTTTAAATGGTGGGCAGTATACTTGAAATACTGATGCTTTACGTCTTGGTGTGACCATGGCTATTACTTTCCAGGTTATTTGGGTTGAAGTGAACACCTGCGATCGCTCTTGTCATTATTCTGGCACATTTCCTATTCATTTCAATGTGAATTTTGCCGAAGAGAGCAATGAATAGAGTTGCAGAAAGGCTCAGTCTTGTTAGCGGTGTGTTTTTCTCTATTAGAGTAAGCAGTTTGACATATCAGAATTGTAGCATTTGCTGAAGAGAGCTAAAATATAACATACTTGGAAACATGTATGTAGTGAAAATAATTAAACTATTATTTTAACTATGGGAAAGATCTTCCCATGTATGCAGAAACTTACCAAACGGAGTTAAACTGCCTTTAGCTGAATTTGAAAAATGAGCAGTGCACCCTATCCAAACGGATAACTAATTAGTCCTCGCTTATAAGAACATATAACTTTACAGTTAATCCATTAGTTATGGGCACATATTCTTATGAGAATAAATTTTAATGACCTGTTGTCAGTCAAGGTATATGGCATGCATGTAGGGCTTTCCTAGCAGCACTTTGCATGTTGTATGAATGCTTGCTAATTCTACCCTTTTTATTTTAGCCAAAGTATTAAAAAAAAAATATTTTGAAGAAACAATTTGAATGCTCAGAAATACATATTTTGACTCAAGGAGCTTTGGAACTTTTGATACAGGAAAAACATGATAGAGCTGGAATGTAATGTCATAAATTGGGGAAACTGTTCCTATGTATATTTGGATTTTTCACAAAAACTAATATGCAGAACACTTTACTATCTTTCCTTCAATAATTTTCAGATCACATTCCTGCAGAATTTCATTTATGCTTAAGGTGTGCTCCAGTTGCACATACAAAGAAGGGAGGGAAGGAAACCACGTATCACACAACCATGTGACGTTAACCTGTGTACGTTCTTGGTCTCAGGTACACAACACTGAATTCACTTGCATATACATAGGCACATAGTGCTATCTGAGATACGCTAAGGTGTCTGACCCAGCACCCAACTGACACTCCAGAACGGCAGAGATCTCCTAGCAGTGCTTTGCTGTATTCACCAGGCCAGTGGTAATCTCTTTGAAACTCTAGGATGTCTCAGGGTAGAATTTGGGTTCGGATTCTGACATCTAAATTTAGGTCTCTACAGTATAGAAATCTGTCTGTGATCTTGGTGTGCTGTTTTGCCATTATAGTCCAGTGAGTTCTAGATAGGGCAGCCAGGGGAGCCTTAGAGAACTATTCACTTCAGCCAAATACAGACACTTGCACGTTACCAGCTGAGTCTGGATCTCTGTCGTAACTACGATGGTGCGAAGATTCATCTGTCTACAGTGTAGGTGTTTGGTGTCAGTTCAGGTCTGTGAAATACTTTGCCTCAACTCCAGCTGCCACCTCAGAAAGGCAGTTTTCTCTTCTGAGGCCTGTCTTATACCTGCCAGCCTCATGTAGGTGGCTTGGATACCCACGGGCTTTCAGATGGCACGAGACACTCAGGTGTGGACAACACAGTTGAGTACACTCTGTCTTAATGCTCATCCCCTGAGCTTTGGTTGTTGACTGTATACACAACCTTAACCTTTCATAAGTACAAGCTAAACTTACTAGCTTAAGCTTCTTTCTTTGGATTTTAAACAAATACATGTTACTTCTTGTTTCCTCTAGGCTCACAGCTCATCTTTGATCAGTTACACAGCCCAGGTGTTGAGCAGCACCTCATGAAAATACACTAACTTGATTGAGGCATTGGAGATATTTCAGTAAAACAACATGCTTATTGAAAAGCTGATAAATTTGTTCTCTGGAATCCATAGTTTGTTGTGTGATCAGTCAAGTATACAATGAAATGTTTTTTTTTCAGTTGTAGGTTCTTGGGATCAGATAGTCCAAGTCATGGCTTGGGCACTACTAGAATGCAAATAAAAAACCCCTGTGATTTAAAGGGGTACATACACATAATGCACTAGTGATATAACGGACACCATGGCTTAAGTTGTATAGCATTTGAACTATGAAAACTTGGAAGTTGTTGTTCTTCTGAGAGTCATAGCAAGATTTCTCTTGCTACCCTAATTGCTTTAGGCCAGTTAGATAATTAGGTCAGTGTACTATTGGGCTTGGTCTGTCGACTCACAGATCTGGCGATGGCCAGGAGCCAAAACAATCTGGAACATAATGAAGAGCAGTTTCATGTTCACTGCAAGTTTTGCCAGCTGTAATTAATGACTGCACAGCAGCAGCAATGGTAGAATGTCTTCTGTCTTGTCTCTTCACCTTACCCAGTAGAATTGGTGGGCCGGGGGTGGCCAAGAACTCCTGAGAAACACAGAGGGTTTGGGACAGGGGTAAGGATTGAGTTGTTGGTGTGTGTAAAGCAGACTGCTCGAATGAAGCTCGGCAGTGCCCACAATGCAGAAGCAAACGCCTCCCCTTGTGAAAAAAGCAGGGACAAAGCTGAAGCTACTCAGGAATAAACAGGAGAAAATTCAGGGCTGCAGGCCTTCCTGTTCACCCTTCATTTACCCTTCAAGCAATACATCATTTAGTAGGCTAATTTTTTATGTTTGAAGAAGGTAGTAAGGAATGATCTTTAAAGAGTACCAGAGCATTTCTCAGCATATGGAACATTTAGTAATGCAATTATGTGCTCACTATGTTTTCTGCAGCAGTTCATTTTAACGTTTGCATCCAATGTTATTGTTAGTTAACCCAGACACTTATGTCAGAGAGCTCAGGAAGTATTTTAAGTGTGTCTGGAAAGATACGATGTTTACCTACTACTGTGAAACTTTTAAAATCAGTGATTCAGTGTGAGTTACTCTTTTAAAATTTCATCTGAATATTTTTCTTGCCATTTCACAGAAAGTGGTGATGGCTGAAGTAGATTATATTTAATTGATAAATCAATTTGTAATTTGGAAAAAATACCAACAACCTTTAATTTATCTCAGCTTGGTTTTTATGCTATTCCTGTTCCTGTTTGATGTACTTTTATTTTTTTGAACCTTTCCTGAAATCAGTTATATTTAACATTATAACATCAAAAGCACATTCTTCCATTTTCTTTGGAAAAAATAAAGACAGATTGTACACTTTAGAAATCTGTTGCTGAATAAACTTTTCTCCAAACTCCAATGACATGTTTATCTCCTTTTAGTGTCAGTGTCAATTCTTTGCTTCTAAGGTTTGCATTTAGGATCTGATTCTCTTAACGTAAACATAAATTATCCTTTTTAGTAATACTGTGTAAGTAACAACATTCAGGTTAAGTTGGTAGTTCAGAGAATTTCAGCTTAAAATTTTGTTCCCATTCAAGATTCAGTTGCTGGGATCAAAGAAAAATATCATTAAATAATATGAAAGAATATAAAGATAATCTGTTGAGGTATACCCCATTAACCTAAGGAACTTGGAAGTGGTTTAGGCAAACTTACATACCATCTTATGGTGAACAGAGTATAAAGAAATTTCAACTGTTTTGCAAGTGGGACAAATAGAGAGCAGAGAGGAAGGCTGCTCGCCTCAGGTCACATTGCAAGTCAGAGTCGGGATCAAGGAGATGGAGCTCAGCTTATTTTATGAGTACTTCTCACACAAGCCCGTGAAATGACGCTCTACCTACTATAGCATCTGAAGCCTGCTGAGATGAGATGATATTAAAATTATGTGGATTTTTGTGTTTGTCCAGAGTTGCCCATTAGTTGATGTCACGCCTGAAAACTGCAGGGGAACAGAAAGCTCGTGTATTATTTTTACAGGAGAGAAAGGCTAATATAAGTCAGTATCAGAGGACTGCATCGCTTATGATCTCACTGATGGAATGTAGTGCCTATCTGGTCTGTGGTTTTGACTCTGCAAACATGCTCATGTGTCAAGCACACATATATGAATTTTGAAGGATGGGATGGCCACATTCATTGACTTCAGTCTGTCCTCCCAGAAAACTGCCCCTGTGTTATTCATGGACAACTAGTATTTGTCCTGAGAACATGCTTTGTCCTCATTTACTCCTAAACTTATACACAAACTGCCACTGTGAGTGAAAATCTTCTCGTCCTCTAAGCAGACTCCAGAAACTTGTAGGCTTATGGAAGTTCAGCCACATTGTTACCTTAGAGATGGAGTCCTTTGGGCCATGGATGAGGTAAATGGAAATAAAGCTCCAGAAAGGTTTTCCTGCTTTTTTATGTCAGTAAATAAATTATACTAGTTTCCATTGCTGTCAGCCTGTCACTTCTTGAGTTACTTAATAATAAATACAAAAATATGAGATCACTGAGCTGGTTAATATTTTATGCCTTGCTGTTTCTTGAATGGTGTCTTTGCAGTATCATTGGTTGAAATACATTGACCAGTGGTGGCATACTGCAGACATTGCATTATATTAAAAAATAAACAAGCTTTTTTAATAGCCAGAGAAACCAGCAATGTGATAAAACTTTCCTTCCTGTTTATCTTACGTCATTAACGGTCCTTTTTATGTTGTGTTTTTAGCTCCACATGCTGGCGTCAGTCCAGCTGAATATTATCATCAGATGGCTCTGTTGGCAGGCCAGCGCAGCCCATATGCAGACATCATTCCTTCAGGTGCCACTGCAGGAGCTGGTGCTTTTCATATGGAGTATCTTCACGCCATGGATAGTAAGTGACATTTTCTAGAAATATAGACAGTCCTACAAAGAGAACTATGTGAGTTGTTCCTGGTCTGACCCAAAAGGCCTCCACGCAGATAGAGAAGTGGGAGTCAACATAAGCCTCCTCATGAGGCTGGAGGGCCAAAGCATTGATTGCCAAATGTACAAGGGTTACGTCAAGTCTGAAAGTAAACTTTGAAAGTAAGTAGGGAGAGGAATATGACTGCTCCTGAAAACAGGTTATGAATTTTATTTCCAGCAGGGCTTGAGTGCTTTTGAAAATGTCCTTTTCTATTCACAATCAGTAACTCACTTTCACTGTTAGGGTGAGTATTTCCCTGATGAGCTCCCTGTTAATAAAAAGTTTACATCTGTTTTTCAGTGAGGAGAGCATGCTCCCCTCATTTTCAGAGAGTGTTAGCCATCCTTACAAATTGTGTATCATATACCGATAGACTTTGAAACCACTTCTAAGGAGAAGCAGTTTGCTGAATTCTGAAGGATCCTGACTTAGTTTTCCCTAATATTATTAATAGCCTTCTTTTCCCACTTCAGCATCTTTCAGACCTCTAATCTGTCTCCATTTCTCTAGCGAAGGAGGAAAAGAGAGCACGCCATTCCAAGCTGCTCACTACTGCTGCTTTTGATCAGCCAGAAGGGATTATGCAGACCATTCCCCTCTAGTCATAAGATGCTTACATGCTTTTTGGGATGTACTTGGTTCCTTCCAAAAAGGGAAATAAATGGTGGTGACTGTTGACTCTTGCTTGAAAGTATGAGCAACACAATAGCGTTAGACCACCTTGTTGTCCTACAGCTTTTTAAAATCTTTGTTAGCATGAAGTTTCTCTTCCCTGCTGTTGGCTGCATGCCATAGCTGTGGATCTCGAGGAGTGTGGGATTTAGGAGGTTCAACTCTGGAACGCCTGAGCATATGGATAGCTACCCCTGCATAACACATGACGGGGAGCGTGAAGTAGTTGACTGACCAACAATTTTTACAAGAATCAGGCAAGACAGATAGTTGTGGAACTGGGCAAGGAAACTATACTCATTCTGTTACCTTGATAGTGAAGGATTTTTAAATTCAGTTTCTGTTACCAGTCTCACTGCACTGGTAGCATACATAGGGATTTTACTGTAATGTAACATACCTTGAACCCACTTCAGAAACAAACCCACATAAGTAGTCTGGACTAAAACCAGAAATTAATGTGCAGGCTTCAGTGCTTGAAAGCTTAAGAATATCATACCTCCTGATTTGGATTTTGAGGGGAATAGGGAGAGATGAGGTACACTGCTAATGCATTTGATGCATATTAGTAATATCTTGCAGAATGGAAACTCTGTTATGCATGGTTCAGGTAATGTAGATCTGCTGCTATGTTCCAGTTGCGAGGACAAATCCCCAGCTTGTATGAATGGACATGACTTCTTTGAAGTAAAAGGATCATAGAATCATAGAATAGTTTGGGTTGGAAGGGACCTTTAAAGGTCATCTTGTCCAAACCCGCCTGCAATGAGCAGGGATATTTTATGCTTTCGATGTTTTTGGTTTCTATTGGGAGAGAGTTTCGGAATGTGTGTAGGTAGCAGTACCAAACCACATATTTGGATGCAGACTTGATTGAATGGGTCTGTTCAGTCTATAGGAAGATAGATAACCAGATGTATGCCAGAAAACTTAAGAAAAACAGAAGACATTGCAGTACTCATACAAATAATGGCATTTGCACAAAGGACCTTCATGTGTTAGTAGAGATTGTGTATGCTTTAATCTACATAGAATTACAGCTTTTGCATCCCAAGAATGTTATCACTTCTTACTTAAGGGAAGATGTTTTGACCTTTGCCCATAACTTCAGCCCATTCATAAAAGTTACCTAACAGTATCTCTAATAAGGATATTTGCTGTCACCAGGTTTAGCTATAATATATTTGAAATGCGCTCTTTAATTTGTTTTGTGTTTGTTTTTAAAAATTAAGATCACACATTTCAGATTCATTATAGCAACAACTTTTCAATTAGGGATTATTTCAGAGTTAAAGACAAAAAATGTGTAGCACTATTATGCAAATGGGTTATTTTTAAACAGTAAATAGAGAATTAAAATAAGAATGAATCCTAGTAGGGTCACTCAGCTCACCTTCTATATTTGATGAGAATGTGTTTAGTCAGGCAATAGCTGCTTTTATCTAAATAGAGTATGAAGTTCCCCTTTTACTTTGTAAAAACTAATTAAAACTATCTTAACTTGCATGGATATACAGTAAATTAATTGTCATTAAGTAGGAATCTGAATGTCCTATCATTCATCATGCTAAAGAAAACCCCTTTCTTCTTTGTCAGAATTTTAGATTAGAAACAAGAACAAAACAATTAGCAGGAAGCCGATATTAAGACTTTTTAAAAAAACAACAATAAGAATGTCCCTGTTTGCATTTAATAACAAAGTACAGCAATGCCATTTGTTTGGATTGTTCTTCTTAAGGGTTTGTATGGTGATCTTAAAAATACTCTTTCACCTTTGTCCAGTCTTGTTAAAGGAAACAGAAGAGAGATTGGTAGTTTTCCCTCATTATCTGCTATCAAGTTCTGAGCGAGTTGACTCAACTCAAAGGCTGCTGCTCATTTATTCCACACAACAACCAAATAGATACAAGCAGGACATTGTTCTTCTTCTGTGAAGCAAGTCTGTCTCCTAATAATGTGTTCGTACAGCATCTAGCACTGTAATTTGGCATCTCTACCCTCTCCTGTAGTACATATAATAATGCCAACACTGGCATGCACTGGGCTGAAAAGCATGTTACATACAGTTTGTGCAGTTTTGGGCCTTTTGTTTTGCTCTGTGGTGCTGGAAAACTGATTTCAAAATGGGGATGATATGAGTGGGAGAAGCATTAATCAGAAAGTTAGATCTTGGCTAAAGAGCAGTAGACTTCTTGAAGCTCTGAACTTCACTGTCGATGAACTGTCTAATATATTGTGGAAGAATACGGCCAAGATTTTCTATGCTTGATTGTCATTTTTCCTCATCCTGTCCTGTGTGGCATGAAAAGTGGACCAGAATTTTCTTTGCTGCTATGAAGCTTTTCTACAGTTTTGGTGCCAGAATCCCTGACCAAGTCTTCCCATCTTCTTGCTTGATCTAAAAGGGTCAGATGTGCTGCCTTTAAGTATAACATCAAAATAACCAGGGGACAGTATCACAGTAGCAGCAACTGAAATTCCTTGTGGCTGTAAAGATACTGTGTGCCAGAACTGTCAAAAGCACTTGAAAAATTCCAAAAATCACAGCCTTTTGGGTTTGATACCTCCATTTTTCACTTGGGGAGTATGTTTTACTCTGCTTCTAAATGGTGTTCAGTAGAAAGACAAGCATGTTCCCTGAGGCTGCTAGATTGACCCTGAGAGTATTAATATTCTCACTCTGATTAACTTTTGCCTATGTTCACTCAGAATGGGAAGTTTTTCTTTTTCAAAGGTATTCAGCATTGACCTACCCCTTTGGCATTAGAGATACTGATAGGAACCCAACTGATGTAAAGAATTTGGCCAGCCTGAAGAGTTAAGCCAATGTGAGAAGCTTTGGATTGGGTTTGATTTCTGACTTTCAGGCACAGTTGGGGAATGAGGGTGGAGTAGCAAAGCCATTCCTTTTCCTCTTATACTGATGACAGATTTACCATTTTGAAAACTAAGACAAAAATTATGACAAACTTTCATGAAGTGAAAAGAAAGTTTACACATCTGTGAGCAGAAACTGGAAGGAAAAGAAAGTAAAAAAGCTTTAAGGTAAAAACAAAATCAAACTTCCCATGTTCACAGCCTTCAACAAAAACTAGTGCCTGAGACAAGTTCAGAGAAGTTTGATTTAAAGGGATGGAATAAATGATACATGTCTGAAGATTGCCTTATAAATGATTAAGCAATGCTAAAAACTTCAACTCAGAAATCAAATTCATGGGCAAATTTGCTGGATGGCATATTCCATTTTTGAAATTTATGATGTAGACAGATATCTGTTATTTTAGAATTGATCTCCACCTGAGGAATAAGATCTTTTCTTCTGACACCTGATGGATTTTTTGTCGGCACACTCAAGTCTTTCTATCTACTGACTTTTTATTACTATAACGTCTACTCCAAAAAGGGGACATTCCTAAACAAATCTTCACTGTCAGCTTCCATTTGCATGTTTTGCCAGAGCTGATGGGTTTTTTTCACCACTTGCACAGAGGTAAACGGATTTTTAGTGAATCAGTGCTCCTGCATTTTTTGGTTTTAAAGCATTATTGAGCAGGGAATGTAATGCTTCAGTGGGAGAACACTGAGCAGATGAACATCTCAAATTCCCAAATAAATATTGAAGTGTTTGTTTTTAAAATAAATGCCTGGGCAAGGCTGAAAAGTTTGGTTCAGAGTATTCAGAGGCACTGACAAATTGTGACCTATTCCTTTTTATAGTAATATACTAACTAAGACTGATGTTATGCTAAATGAATGGTTTAGAAAATGTCCTGCAGTGTAACCAGTGGTCAGCTCATGCTTAAGACTTTTTAGGCATGTGAAACCTAATTAAACCACGAAGATCTGAAAAAACAGTAATTCCATTTAATTGTATTTTCAATTCTGAAAGTCGTGGCCTCCCTTGAACCGAATCCCCTTCTCCTGTGGTCAGACTCTGTAGAGCTCTTGCCCAGCCTCAGCCATTGGCTCCCACTGTGAAGCAGAAATATCCCCTTTTTGCAGGAGACTGTTGGCCCTTAGGAGGTTGTTCCCATCCCAGGTAGATGGAGGGGACTGCCAAATTCCCGGATCTAGGTGAGGCTTGAAACAGGTGCTGCCTGGAGGGGAAGAGGAAGCCTGAGACTGCTGCATGGTGTGGCTGAAGCCCTCCTGTGTGATCTGTTAAGGGTGACCGTGCTTCTCTCCAAGATCATAAGAGCTTTGAACAGTTGTTGGTAACGCTTGTTCCATCCTCTCTGAAATGCAGGAGTACCAACCACTTAGGTGGTTGGGGCACTGAAAATAAATGGTGTCTGATTGCAGAGGCAGCAAAACATAACTGTTGTCTCCTGTTTTTATTGCCCAGTCTAGCTTCAAAGGAGAGATGCTCGGGTGCTAGCATTCTTAACAGTTCGTCCACTTTTTTGATCAAACCTATGCACCCCCTCTCTAGTTAGCATCAGTAGCCATCAGTCCATGTTTAGCAGGCTTGTAATAAATTTATCAAATAAGTGGCAATCCCTTTGCAGTTGTGCAGATTCAAAACTGGACTTCAGATCCATAAGAAGTAGTTTTTCTAAAGTGTTTCTCCTGGAAATCACACTTGAAACTGTTCATACATGGCCATCAGTAGCACATGGTGACTCTTAGTTGTAAATACAGAAATTTAACTAGGTCTTGCTTATCAAAAGAGAGGGAGTTGTGCTTGTCCACTCTGAGCATCTCTGCTGCCTTCTTGCTCGCATGATGAGGTCTCTGCCCATCAGTTTGAGGAAAACAGGGGGTTTGTAATTATGTTCACATGACTGCAAACTGTTGCTGTCATATATAGCAGACCATTAGGATGACCGGTAGTAACACAGAATACTGTGTTAGCAGTGCTTGAGTAACATCTAATTTTGCTGGTCAGCCAATGTCTAGCAGGTCTCCCTTGTCCCCTTCACTTGCTGTTTGACCAGGAACACCTGTACTTAGCTATCCCTTTGTAAAACCATAACAGAGTTTATTCACCTATAAAGCACTTGAATCGTATCCTCAGCTGAGGCAAATTATGTTACCACTAGTGACTTCAGAGGCATTGTTCTCATTCATGCTCACTGAACAGTCAGCAGAGGAAAGTTGTGGATGAAGGATGTAAGTGCAAAGCATTACTATTTTTATTTTACCGTGACATATATCTTGTATTTCCCTATTAAATATGTTGCAGCTTCTTATAGCTGCTGATCTCTGCCTTTGAAAGACATGAAGCACAGGACTAACAAAATATCAAGCAGACACAGTACAATAGCAAGCTCATAAAAAGAGATAAAACAGATTACATAAAATTACATGTAGTAGCTTTTAGGAAGAAATAAATAGCTATGCCTAAGTTTTAAATGATGAATCAAGAGCATGAATATTCATTGAAAGACTGAAGCAGTATGAGCTAAGGCCTGTTGCAGAGACAGAGCACGAAGGAAAAACAACTCTGTATTAGCCAGATGCCAAAGAGAATTGACACCCACATTGGCTAGTTGAGGCAAATCTAAGCATAGATTAGGATAAGGACTATGGATGGAGATCTGATCACACAGTCACAGTAGCAATAAAATCGCAGCTTTTAATAGCAGATGAAAATCTTGGATAGCATGCACAGAAAGAAGGGCAACCTACTCAGGTGTGTAAGGAAAACGTAATGGCAGATTCTAATCCAGCTCTGTCCTTGAGGTGAGTCTAATAGGAGTCAGTTGTGCTCTTCTCCTGGTTAATGTTAGGCACGTAAACTTAAATACTCTGCTGAAAAATGGTCCTGGGCACCAAGACATGAGCAAGAATTAGGAAAGGCAGACCTATAATGGAGGCTTGTTGGCCAACTGTGAATTATTAGCAAGTTACAGAGAACGTCAGGGACTCTGGGAGAACCCAAGACCTGCATGACCCTGGCTGTCAGGATCATTAGGACTCAGTCCTTTACCACAGGTTAAAGGGATTAAAAAGGTAGAAGTGACAGTACTGTTAAAGGAAATAGTTCAGTACACAGTGGGGAAGCTAATTCTCTCCTTCTCGGTCTCAAACAAGATTGAAAATAATTAAATAAAGGGAAGAACTTTAAGGGATATATCTTCTGTCAGGACTGCAGAGAGTTGGGATGACATGGTGAAACAGACCAGAAGAAGTAGACGTTTTTAGAGCAGCACAGAAAATCTAGAAATGTAATATGTATTTATTTAAATGGTATATGTATGATTGTCTTCTCTTTGCTGTTTTGAAAAGCTCTAGTTTTAAAGAAATTTGGCAATAATCATAGGCCCCTGTACACCCCAACACAAGAATATCACGGGATCCTGAACAAATTTGAATAAAGCGTATGTCCTGGTTTCAGCTGGGATAGAGTTAACTGTCTTCCTAGTAGCTGGTACAGTGCTATGCTTTGAGTTCAGCACGTGAAGAATGTTGATAACACACGGATGTTTTCAGTTGTTGCTCAGTAGTGTTTAGACTATAGTCAAGGATTTTTCAGCTTCTCATGCCCAGCCAGCTAGAAAGCTGGAGGGGCACAAGAAGTTGGCACAGGACACAGCCAGGGCAGCTGACCCAAGCTGGCCAACGGTGTATTCCATACCATGGGACGTCCCATCTAGTATAGGAACTGGGAAGTGGGGGGCAGGGAATCGCCGCTTGGGGACTGGCAGGGTGTCGGTCAGCAATTGCCCTGTGCATCATTTGTACATTTCAATCCTTTTATTACTACTGTTGTCATTTTATTAGTGTTATCATTATCATTATTAGTTTCTTCTTTTCTGTTCTATTAAACCGTTCTTATCTCAACCCAGAAGTTTTACTTCTTTTTCCCGATTTTCTCCCCCATCCCACTGGGTGGGGGGCAATGAGTGAGCGGCTGCGTGGTGCTTAGTTGCTGGCTGGGGTTAAACCACAACAGCGTACTGTTTCTCAGTCTAATGCTGTGAATTTGACTTCAGCTGATAAAGCTGGCCTTCATAGTATTTTTTCAGTCCTGATTTTTAGTTTTGCATCAAGTACCAACCAGGCAGAATTGTGGTCAACAAAGGAAAAGCTGCCTCTTCATTTCTACACTGTATTTTACAAGTTTAGCTTTGGCTGTATGTATTAAAGTGATCCAAGTTTGGGTTTCCTGGTAGCCCAGATCTGAACCAGTGTCTCATTGCTCATGGCTGAATTAATGATGTGAATGTCTAAGAAGCCATCAGATTCATAAATCACCAGAAATGAGAGGGATAACTCATAAAAGTCTTTTCCTTTTGTTTAGCAATTTATCATTTTGCTTGCACATTAATAAACAGAGCTCCCCTGAGGTAAGCCACAGGAAGATAGATTTTTCTTCCTAATTTTCCTCAATTGTAGCCAGTAGATCACAAGTGGAGAGAGTGGGCTTGTCACAGCATGTTGGTGTCTTGCGACTCCCTCTACCCATTACTGATAGCAAATAAATGCGATTAAGTACCCTGGTGGATAATTATTTGTGTTTACATAAAACAGGTGCCAGGTTTCCAAGTCCAAGATTGTCAGCTAGACCAAGCCGAAAGCGCACGTTGTCCATATCTCCCCTATCTGATCACAGCTTTGACCTTCAGACCATGATACGGACATCTCCAAATTCCTTGGTCACGATTCTCAATAATTCTCGTAGCAGTTCCTCAGCCAGTGGTTCGTATGGCCACTTATCTGCAAGTGCAATAAGGTAAGAATAGCATTTTCTACCTATATTGTATATTCTCATTTGTGTGTCATACACACACATGCAAATGTGACTCTATACTCACATCTTTAAGTAGCTGTTTTGTGAATATGTGTATTTTGCAGTTTCTATAATGTTTGTTCACTGGAGCTTAATTTAAAATACAAAATACTTTTTTTTCTTGCTCAGAAAGGTAACCACAAGGGACTTCTTCACATATTATTGTCCAGTGCAAGTACTTCATCTGACCAGCAGTAACAGTGTGTATATGTGTGCTCAGGAATCTGTTTTCAAAGAAGCTCTGAGATATGTTTGTGACTTAAGTGACTTGGGTTCTTCTGGCCATAGATACAATGGACAGTGAAATGTTCCTACATTACAATCATCAGAGAGTAAAGCATAGATGCGTGGTACTGTTCAATTAAAATGTTTGGCTAGAACTTAGAATCATAGAATCATTTAGGTTGGAAAAGACCTTCAAGATCATCGAGTCCAACCATCAACCATGCCCAGTAAACCATGTCCTGAAGTACCCCATCTACTCGCTTTTTGAATACCTCCAGGGATGGTGACTCAACCGCTTCCCTGGACAGTCTATTCCAATGTCTGACAACCCTCTCAGTAAAATTTTTTTTCCTAATATCTAACCTAAATTTCCCTTGCTGCAACTTGAGGCCATTTCCTCTTGTCCTATCTCCAGCCACCTGACAGAAGAGACCAGCACCCACCTCACTACAACACCCCTTCAGGTAGTTATAGAGAGCGATAAGGTCTCCCCGCAGCCTCCTCTTCTCCAGAGTAAACAGCCCCAGCTCCCTCAGCCGCTCCTCATAAGACTTGTGCTCCAGGCCCCTCACCAGCTTGGTTGCCCTTCTCTGGACACACTCCAGCAACTCAATGTGTTTCCTGCAGTGAGGGGCCCAAAACTGAACACAGTACTCGAGGTGCGGCCTCACAGTGCAGAATACAGGGGCACAATCACCTCCCGGCTCCTGCTGGCCACGCTACTTTACAGGCCAGTATGCCGTTGGCCTTCTTGGCCACCTGGGCACACCGCTGCCTCATATTCAGCCGGCTGTCAACCAGCACCCCCAGGTCTTTCTCTGCCGGGCAGCTTTCCAGCCACTCTTCCCCAAGCTCATAGTGCTGCATGGGGTTGCTGTGACTGAAGTGCAGGACCTGGCACTTGGCCTTGTTGAACTTCATACGATTGGCCTCAGCCCATCGATCCAGCCTGTCCAGATCTCTTTGTAGAGCCTCCCTACCCTCAAGCAGATCGACCCTGCCTCCCAACTTGGTGTCGTCTGCAAACTTGCTGAGGGTGCACTCAATCTCCTCATCCAAATCATTGATAAAGATATTAAACAGAACAGGGCCCAACACCGAGCCCTGAGGAACACCACTTGTGACCCGCCGCCAACTGGATTTCACCCCATTCACCACAACCCTCTGGGCTCATCCAGCCAGCCAGTTTTTCACCCAGTGAAGAGTACACTTGTCCAAGCCATGAGACACCAGCTTCTCAAGGAGTATGCCATGAGAGACAGTGCCAAAGGCCTTGCTGAAGTCAAGGAAGATAACATCCACAGCCTTTCCCTCATCTACTAGTTGGGTCATCTGGTCATAGAAGGAGATCAGGTTGGTCAAGCAGGACCTGCCTTTCATAAACCCATGCTGACTGGGCCTGATCCCCTGCTTATCCTGGACTTGCCATGTGAGTGCTCTCAAGACAAACCTTTCCATAATCTTCCCCGGTACTGAGGTCAGACTGACAGGCCTGTAGTTCCCTGGATCCTTCTTGGTATCCAAGGTTTTTTTCATATGCTAGTTTGTATATTGAAAGATTAGACTTTCTGTGGCTAAATTATCTTTTTTTGTACCAAGGAAGTACTGTTATCATTCAGTATCATCAGAAATGCTGTGATTTTCACTTGGCCGCTTTATTTGCAGGTGCAAGAAAACAGCGAAAAATGGTTGTTCTGGAGGCAGAAGAGCAGAGTAGCAAGGGAAGAGGTGGGCAGAGTCTGTAGAAGAAAGGGAAGCAAATAGGGCACAGAGAGAGGGAATAAAAGCAAGAATTTCAAAAAAGGGAGTAGAAGAAAATTAAGAGAAGCAGTGGAAAAAATGGAGACGCAACTGCAGAACATTCTTGTATTTGTGACATTGCTATACGTTAACTGAGAAAAGTTCCTTTTGGTATTCCAAAAAAATCCCCCGCCTCCCAAGTCTCAGAAAATACTGGTTTTGCACTTATGGCACTCAAACAAAGAGTGCTGCTGGTCCCTGGCTTAAAAGCAGCCTCTACCTTCAATTTGCAATGAGGCAAAGGAGCAAGTCCCCACAGCAATTTCTTGATATCTAAAAGACCCATTTTTGGCAAGGCTCAGACATGCCTCTCCAGCAAAAATGACACACTTACAACTTCAAAAACTGGCTGTGGGGATTTGCACTTGTGCAGAAAACTGGGCATACAACTGGTCTGTGTTAGAAACCATGAGCCTGCCAAACTTTGAAAGTGACAGCACTGTAAATATTTGGTATTAGCATAAGGGCTGTTGTTTGTTGGTTTTTTTTAAGCACTTCTTTTACATGGTTGTGCTTCACAGCTCTGAGGTACTTGAGTAGCTGTATCGTATTTCACAGGTATGATATCATAGCTCTGCAATACAACTCTGCAATCTGTGTAACCATGATCCCAATTACAAAGCTCCATAATGTGGAATAGGATTTATGTCAATGGCTGGCAGCAGTTTTGGACCACATCTGTTAAATACATGTACTATGTAGAGGTGTACTATCCCCACTGTCATTAAGATGGGATGGCACTTCAATTATTAACCTCCTTTTCCACAGCTTGTAACTTTGGTAAAGCAAATAGTGCATGAAAGTTGGCATAGTCTCTACAGTGGAGTAAGTCTTCCCTCCTTTTACTCTTCCTCCACAGCTGGAAATGGTTGGTATATGGTTTTGACACATAGAATCACAAAACTAAGGGTCATTCCTGCAAAGCCAGAGTCAGATGAATAGTTTTGTTGAAGACAGTTGTGGAACTGAAGTGAGTTATGGACAGAGACTGAGTAAGAATGCTAAGGAGTAGAACAGTGAGTCTTGTGAACCAGCGTCACTGAAGAAAGCAAGGCTTATGTGGCTGAGTCTGTGGCTGATTGAATCTTTCAGCTCTTCCTGGTCATACTTTCCAGGAATGCATAATCCAAAATTTCATGTGATTCTGAATTAGGAATTTTTTTCATTTTCATAATAATATGCCTGTTCAATGTGAAAAGTTGGAAACGTACATCTCCATTCTTCCTGGTGGAAAGGAGGAAAAGGGAGAGAGCTAGCTCTTTTTCCAGCTTTGCAACTACCTCTGTTGATGCCCTTTAACTTCTCCCATGTGAACCTGTCTATAAAAGAGTTACACCAAAATAAACAGTGATGTAAGGTATTAAACCTAAGCCACATTTCATTGCTTTAATAAGTACCAAGACTAAATAGCAACAAGACTACCAGTAAAACTTAATTTATTGCAGCTCACTGTCTTGTAAATAATGCATTCAGCACAAGAACTGCTGTACTGAATCAAACTGTAGGTTCATCCCATTTAATATCCTGTCTGCAACAGTGATCAAAGGGTAGAAAAAACTTTTCCTAGTGTAAAATCCCAGCTTATGGAAACTTGCAGGTAAATCTCATAGGAGTTGCTGCAAGAAAATGGTATGGTTCAGCAGGCCGCTAGATGGAATTGCGAGACAGGAAGGATTTGTATTTTAGGCAACTTCAGTAGCATTAACTATACTTAACATTACACAATCCTTCTGCTTTTAGGTCTTGTTTCCAATCACTTTTAACTTAGTCCAGTTTACACTTGGCAGCATTTTTCATGGCAGATACCTATCTAATGCTGAGTATTTCCAAAAAGCATCAGCAAAGTTAATGATTTATCAGAAGGAAGTTAGGGAGAAGAGACTTTCCTGTACAAAATAAAAGACCTCTTTTTACCTCTTCACTGAGAAGCTAAAATTTGCCAGGAATGTTGCCTAGATGCTATAGATACGATCTTTGCTGTTCTTGAGAAATTGTCCCATGCAGCCAAATGATAAGCCCTGAAGAGGTTTCTGTTAGCATGTGTTAAGTAGTCTAAGCATTCAGCATGTTCCAATCCAGGGCCCACAGAGGGGAAAGAGAACCTTTCCCTGCAGCTGCAGCTCTGGTTAATCTGGTACCTCCTTGGGAAGCCTGTGGAGGCTAAACTGCCCAGCCGTAACAGTCTTGTGAAAAAGAAAGCAGTCTTCAGAGGAGACAGGAATCAGACCAGGAACTGTCCAGGTTAAGCAAGCTGGGACAAAATGCTTTTATATAACACAACATAGGACTGCACTAGAAACAAAAAGCTGCAAAATAAAGCATGCAGAAGCCAGTCATTAAGGAGAATGAAGGTACTGCCCCCTTGTGATTTTGCTTTGATACCATCTTTAATTTCAGGGTTGCACAGTATTTTTTCACAGGGCCCCTGCCTTCTTCAGTGCACAGGCTGAGCATCCTCTCTGGATCAGTCAGAGCCTCAGGACCCTGCCTCACCTGTCCCAGGAAGCTGTAGAAGAGGAGAGAGCCTCTTACCTGCTGCCTGGGGTGGACCCTGCTCTTGCAACAGGATCCCAGTCTGATGCTGGCCAAACTGAACTAGTCGGAAGTGACCACCAGCCTCATACAGTTTCTCTTCTGGAAGCCCAGCCTGCCACCCTTAATTCTGCAGAGGAGCCAAATTGCTCACAGCCATGGCTTGAAGCTACTGACAGCTGTTTTGAGCATTTCATGCACTATGTCTTGTTAACTAACCTGGGAGATCTGGTCTCTATGTCTGAAATTGGGCAACCACAATGAGTGGCACTTTTTACCTTCACCTTTCTTTGATTCACATTCTTGTGCAAAATGAGTCCTTCCCCTTCACCTCAGAGGGAGGCTGAAAGCATTACCGTTTTGTGAAGCACTTAGCTTATACAGTGATGAGCACCGTAGAGAAGCTCAGGAGGGTATCAGTAATTATGTATTCACTGATGGTTTAAATACAATGGAAGGAAGGCCTATGGGCAGTACTCTGGGCAAGGAGAAGAAAAATACCAAGAGGGTCTCTCACTGAAGATTATTGTGCATCTTGTGCACTGAACGAGTTACGAATCCTGCATGGGGGAAAAGGGATGCGTGGTCACATAACTAAAAGCTGATGAGCCAGCACATGAAGTCACAGGCAGGTTTAGTTCTGGTATGTTTTGCAGGCTCAATGCTCTTTTAGCCTGTTTTTGCAAAGGTGCTACTTGTGTTAAGAAAGTGTCTCCAGGACCTCGCTGGTCTTTGCATTGGCTAAAAAAAGTACGTCCCCTAGCTAAAGGATTACATCCTGTGCTTCACACAGCTTTTCGTCATCGGACCCTCTATATGAGCACTGTGGGATGTTGAGGGTGAAATCAACTGAAAGGAGCCACATTTTGGGGTCTGTTTTTACAGAGCCAAGCACAGAAGGGCTTTGGTCCTTAACATGGGTACTACTGCAGTTCAAAAAATAAATAATAATAGTTTAGCACAATCCAGATAGGGCTTGACTTAGCGGGTGCTTTGTCATTGTCAGCTGGCAGTGTAATGCTGTATCCTGACTACTGGCTGAGTACTTGAAAAGAAGATGTCGCTCCTGCTGACAGCTAATAGTGGATGTCCTTTAGCACACCAGGTAGAGCTTCTACTTTGTGCATTTGAAAACACCTGGTTTAGGTCTCAGCTGGGAGAGATTATGCAGAAAGGAGATGTATGAAATAGCATCAAATGAGGATAATCCTTCATTTGACATTTACTCATTTGGTTACCTGCCTCAGTCCTGCAGTGCAGCACCCCTGCTATTAATCTTTTGTCAGGATGTACTTAATGTTATATCTGCTACCTGTGACAATTATTAGACTTTGCACTTCAGCAGCACTTCTTTTTGAGAGGCAGCATGGCCTAGAGTGAGTATAGAGGGGGTAATCACTTCCCATAATATTAAGAGTACCAATTCAAAACCTTTACAAAAGATTAGCTGGTCTTTAATAAACACAGAAGGTTGGGACTTCATGTTCTATACGATCTGAAATTCAGAACCTCTGTATTTTTCTAGTCCCTTAGCAGGGCAGTGATACCAAATTTACAAAGTTAGTTTTCAGAAAATGAGCGAAATTCCCTGTCAGCTACAAGGTGTTTAACTCAGGAGTAGTTCTGCCTACTGCAAGAGACTTTCTTTGGGTCTAGGCAGATGTAACTGTGAATAGACCTTAGCTATCTCATAATGTGTTAAAATTCAGTTTCATGTGAGCATGGGAGCCCTTTGGGATCTCCTCCAAGGTTTGAAGGAAACTGAGAAAGCACAGCAGCAGCACTCCACTCCACCCCACCTCACCTCACCCCTCCCCACCTCACCTCACACACCACACCACACCACACCAGGTGCTGCCCCTGCTTCCCTGATGTCATCAGAACAGGAAGGAGCAATTAACATAGCGTGGTTAATTACAGCCAGATCCTGGCTGTTCTGGCTCCTATCACTTTGCTCTGGGCTGACCCGGAGCTAAGCGTCAGGGTGGTGAGGGTACTTTCACAAAAAGCACTAGAAAGGGATAGCTAGGTTTGTAGGGGGAGCTTAGGTGGCAGTGGATTAATATCAGTGAGGAAGACCAAGAGTGTGTGTTTCTGCAAGCAGGTATTGGGTTCTCAATGTTTTCCTCACCTCATATAAGCTCCTTGTATAGAGCGTTTGTTGGGTAATTAGTCAGTGCTGTCCTCTCTGAACTGCTTTCTATTTAGAGACAAGTGGCCATGTATTAATTTCTCCAGTTTCCCTTGGCAAACACGGAGAGAAAAGCAAAGAGAAAAATAAAACCAGACTTAAGATATACAAATGAAGTATAAGGTTATCACAGAGAAAAGTGGAAGTATCTCCAGCAGAACGCCCAACAGTCTAATTATGCACTGTATAAAAAAAGCAGAGTATCCTTTTATCAGGTTTAAATTATCCAGGTTTTGAATTTAACAGAATGTCTTATAGTTATAAGACAGGGAGCCCTCATGTTCTCAGACTTCCTTCTTTATTCAATATTTTATATATTCTTATTATGTCTCCTCTTATTCATCTCCTTTCTGAGGCAAATGGTTGTTTTCAGTCTGCTCTTTAGAGAGTTCTTGCATTGTCATTTCTGCCGATACTGTCTGAAACAGTCTCCCTCTAGTACATGCAATAATATTCCAGAAGAGGACCAGCAATTCAAATGCACCATGATTTTCTGTGTTCTGTTTCCCATTCCGTTTGTCTTAACATGTTTTTGCCATAGGTTCATGTTGATCAAATTTTCATTCCTCCGTTGAATTCTGCACTGAGACAAGCAAGTGCTTCTCATGAGTTGGCTCAGCTAATTTAGAACCAGTGTATGATTAGTTCAGACTCCCCTTCAGTATCGATATGCATCTTGCTATCAGTATTGCTCATTCATCAGCATACTTGGCTCTAAAGATAACCTCTTAGCTCTTCACCATGCTGCTTAAGATAATTTTGCCATATATGCAGATTTAATTTTTTCTTTGTTTGAATCCATGCCTAGATTGCTGACAATTGCATTAAAAAACAGAAGACCTCATCTGAAAATTTGTATCTAACTTTTACTAAAAACCAACTGCTTAATTCTTACATCTGATTTCTGGTTTAGACTTTTAAGTTTTAAGTTTGTATATTTATGTAATTAAATCTGTGTAAAAGGACACAATCAAATGCTGCTTAACGAAATGAATCTTAAAAAGGATGTATTTAGAGTAGAACACAATATATTCAGCAATGTTTTGCAAGAAGCTCCTTATGATAGGATGTACAGGATAAAAAGTGTGTTAATTATGTGAGCATTACAGGTGTTTTGCTGTTTTATTATCACTCTTATTGGGGTCTGCCTAAGTAAGATGCAAAGCTGAGTGAGTGAAAGCTTTTTTTGCATTAAAAGGTCTCTAGTTAATTGCATGTAGTATGTTGTAAATGAAGGCTTAGTTGCAGTTCAGACTGAGTCAAATTCAGACCAGGTGTAACCCCACTGAAACAGGTTCTATTATAACTAGACACGTCACATGCACAGCACAGAGCTTTATTCTCCATGGTCTTGTACTGTGTATGGTTAACCTACAGAAGGGAATATAATGCTTTATCATGCCATAATAGCTTCATTTTATACCCTCTTTCAGGAAGTGTGAATGGCAAAGAAGTGCTACAAAGTGAATAAAAATGAAATTCATCAGTATTACAGAAAGTTGCATCTAATTCAGGCTCTGTTGAAATTTAATTCTGCAGCTAGCCTCCTACAGAAAGCTCATATAGTTTATAGGATGGTGACATTAAGGGAGATTGTTTTGGAAATCACCTGCATCTTGCATTAGAAAGTGGTGGATGTCTTTCACCACAAATACACATGAATGGCAAGATTCCTGCCTTCAGAAAATATATAATGTAAGAAGTCAAGCAACATAAAGAATATAGACTGTGCAGGTGCATGTTGCATGCACATTTATATGTACAAATATACATATATACAAGTGTGATTGTGTGTATGCCTGTAATTGTGTATGTCACAGATCTTGTAATTAAAAGTCAATTGGAAGCAACTTGCTCCAGACTAGTTCAGTGTTACTTGAGTTTAAAGTCATTGGACCCAGCACATTATTAATTCCAGGAAAGTTCTGGACCTAAGAGAAGTGTGCTGTAGTTTAACACTTCATTACTTCATTTTCAGACCCTAAAAGCAAGAATTAATTAGCACTTTCCATGTAATTAATGATACCAGTTTTAGAAACCAAAAAATGCTTAGCCATGAATCTAATTCAAAATGATGTTTGCCAGAAGTGTCATGAGCTTGCATGGAGGGAGCACAGATGAATTATGCAAAGTACTGTTAATACAAAGTCCAGTTTGGATACTAAGGATCCTGAACAGGAATATCCTAGTGAGAAGGACAAAACTGTCAGTGCTGTCTAAGCACATAAGGTTAATCAGTGTGGTTCTGTTGCTCTCAGTGAAACTATTCCATTTTACTCTGGTATATGGCAATGTATTCATGAAGAAAAATTTCACCTAGCGTAGCAGATAAAACAGAATAGATAATGTGGTAAGCTGAAGAGAAAGTACAAACCACAGACTCTGTTAATTTTAAACTGGTAATAGAAAAGTGAAAAAAGAGGCAATGATGTATGTGAGTTAAATACAATTGTAAAACCATGATTATTATCTGATGAAAACTGGAAGAAAAAATAGTATAATATATGCTATACTTTATTAGATGCAGGATACATCTTTTTACAAGTTCAGTTAGATGACTTGTCTCTAAGTTAGTGATTTTTAATGAAATGTGTCAACATTACAAATGCAGAGGGATATTCATGAAACCTAGACAGTTTCGAAAAACTATTTCAAAGGATTTCAAGTCTCATACCTGCCTTTAAGATCACACCACATGTCTGGTTTCATAGCCACAGTTTGATACTGTTTTCCCTTGTACTTAAGTGACAAGCCATAAAAGCAACTGATGACTTGTCTGCATTGTCTACTCACAGCTCAGTGTTGTCAGTTAGAAAGTAGAGGGAAAAGAACAAGATTTAAAGCAAAACTCTTATTTCGTGTTACTAAAAATGTTACATATATTGTGGGTAAAATGATCCAAACAGAATTACATTTTTAAAGCCTCCCTTCCTGTAAGGCCATTTGGTTTTCATTTTGCATCTAAAATACTTGAAGCAGTAGGAGTTTCACAAAGCTCTTCAGGGCTGCGAGGTTGCTGAGTGCGTTGTCACTCATGTGACCCGAGTAATTTGTCAACAGTCACTCTTGCAGGTTGTTTCCATCAGGAGGAGAAGTAGATGACAGAGTTGGAAACTTACTTTTATTCATTAGTGTTTGTTTACAAAGAACGTACACAAATTCCTGTTTCTGCCAACTCAGACAACGGAAGACAGTTTTCTTACGTGATGGTCCTGGCTGCTGCTTTGCTTCTGGGTCCTGTCCAAGGAGAACTCATTGGCTTTCTCTCTTCTACATCTCTGTTGGGGTCAGACTACAAGTCTGTCCTGCTGACTGACCGCAGCTTTCCACATCTGACGGAGCAATGTTCCTGGCTGCATATTACACATATACTTAGTTCCATCAAAATATATACATAAACTTCTGCCTATGAAGTCAGCTTATGCAGACCCCCTCAGCAACCATGGCTCAACTCCCAGCCACCCTTACATATGTCCCACGTTTTGGACAGTGGCACCTACATGTCAGTTTACTGTGGGATGAATGAAGCTCTTTCTTACATTACTCCTTATAAAAAAAGAGCATCTGAGCATGTGAAAAGCAGTATTTGATCACTGTTAACTTAATTATGACTTGTATTATTATTTAATTCAGTTAAGATTGCAATGTCTGTAGGGCCCAGGTTTTAGGAAGGACTTAAGGACTTGCTGAAGGCAGTCCCTCTTCAGAAGTATTTAAGAGTTATTAGGGGTGCTTTCCTGAAGAGTAGCTGGGTACATTTGTAAAATGGGAAAGGTAGTTGTTTGCCCCTTAACAACATTCCTAAACAATAAAGAACTTTGAAAATCCAAATCGAAAACTAAAGGTGAAATCCTGGCCTGGTATAAGGAAAGGATAAAAACTCCATTGAATTCAGTGAGTGCAGGTATTCATCCAATGGGTATTAGTGGGTTTCTGCACCCTGGTTTCTCATTTTCACTTGCTCATAGTCTTCACGCAACTCTTCAGGGAGAGTAAGACAAAGTAGTGACATCTGTACCTACTTGAGCATGAGCTAGAAGAAGCCATGGTGTTATCCTAATACTTGATGATCAGCTTTATTGAACATGAAGACAGTCCACCTACAAATTACCTCTCCCTTCGTGAACTGAGGTCCTTTTTGGAGGGACTTGGATCATTTGGTCTGCCTAGTGTCAGACGCTGATGGCAGGAAGAACTGATGGAGGCTACAGAGTGATCTGGGAGTGCCAAGGCTTTTCTACCAGTCGGGAAGGGCCTGTGTGCTCCCTTGCAGTGCAGGGTGCACCCTCCCTCATGGAGCGAGCACTTGGGCTGTGACTCTACCACCCATACATCAAAGACGCTTCAGGCCAAAGGGCCTGAAGCCTTCTCCTGCACGGTGGTGTAGATGGAGCCAGTGTGTCTCACTATGACATGTTACTGTACTGCAACCAGTTCTTGACCTATTTCGTCCAGATTAAAGATGAGAAGACTGTACAGGAAGAGGGTATAGTAATAATTTCAAATATGCAAAAGAGAAAAGAAAGGAAGAGACTGCGAAGGGGAAGATGCATGATGAGTGCTGGGTAGAATAACAAAGTGCTGGTCCTGAATTGCTGCAAGAAAGAATTAGGATAGAGGATAGGAAAGAAAACTATAATATGGTAAACATAACATTGTCCTATGTGAATAAATAAAGGTATCCCAAAGAAACAAATCTATCCTTTTGAAATTTAAAAAAAAGGAAAGAAGATATTTTAAAACATAAGAAAGGTCCCACTGGGTCAAACTAGAGGTGTTAGATACTATCTAGTCACACAGTCTGTCTCTGATGGTGCAGACAGTGGATGCTATTTAATAAGCACATGAACCTGCCTGCTTTTTGACTTTTGTTCTCTCTGTGCTCTCCCAACACCAATAATCATTAGATTAGTGATCCCAAAGCATATGCTGTTGCTTGTTCCTTTTAGTATTTCTTCATGAACCTGTTACCTTTGGACTTGCCTAGTCCCATGTGAACCTGCTGGCTATGTCTGCTTCCTGGGGCAGCTGTTCCAGAAGTCCACCAATGATTTTTTTTAATCTCTTTTAAGTCGTTCACCTATGGCTTTCATTGAATGCCCCCTAGTTTACATGCTTGAAAAGCCGTTTTCCTAACACCTTGCAAAGCAGAACCAGAAAGGGGAAAGCACTCTGTTACTTTTGCAAGACTTACACGCATCAGATCTTGCAGAACTGCGTGTGTTTTGTGATACAAGGAAGGTATCTTCACAGTTTTTGTGAAGAAAAGAAAACTATCGTGATGTAACAAAACTATCTTCACAGTATTCACAGAGCTGGGATCTCCTCGGCGTTTTTGCATCAGCCTGTCTCCTTAGGCACGCCTATGCAATGTATAGGAAAGAAGGAATTTTTCCTGACTCAAATTCACAGCTGTTTTGTGGTAAATTCCGCAGCTGTGACCAGAAACTGGATGACCTTGTTAGTAGGACAGCCACAAAGTAGCCACAAAGTTTGGTTTTGATTATAATATCTGTTTTTCTTCTTGAAGTCTGTTCCTTAAAATTTGATGTGCTCATGTAATTGCAATGTAGTTTACTGCCCTGCTTTACCTCCGGTGAAGGGAGTTTGAGACTTTGCAGAGGAGGAGAAGAGAAAAAGAGGGAGATAGACTGACAGACACAGAAGCCCACAGTATGGAAAATTAAATGATATCACTGATAGGCTTTTCTGTCAGTGTATATGAGTTATTGAATGCTTAAGCAGAAGTATTACATGGTTTTTCTATCCCTTATCCCCCATAAAACTTAACAACTAAAAAGATAACCTGCATGTAGTTTATTAGTGGTCTTACATGCATTCATCTTTTTCTTTTTTTTCCTTTTCTACTTTGTTTAAAACAAAAAGTCTGTAACAGAAATACAAGTCAGATTCCCTCCAGTGGAGTAGATTTTCATTTCTCAGTAGGAAGATGGAAGAAAAAGATTCATAATTCACTTACACTTCCGTGAATCCAAGATGTTTTGGAAGTGACTGGTGTTTTGCACAATGTGAACGATTGGGGCAGACATCATGCATTCTTCTGGCATCCGGATTTTGGAAGTATTGAACACCCCTTGTCTGAAATGCACCCCCTTTAAGGTATCTTAAAAGAAACATGTTGCAAAATGAGGCCTCTGAAACCACTCACCGCTTTTGAAAAACCTGGTTGTTGGTATTAGTAGTTCTGGACTCTAAAGATGATTACTTTCAGGTCTTGTTTACTGCCTCTTGGCATGAGTTTTAGACAGTTACTGAGCTACACCGGGCCCATCTTGGTGCACGCTTCTGAGCAGATGTGGCTGGATCGGCTGGGCAAGGCCAGGTGGTGCTGCCACCCACCCTTCCTCCTGATGCTGGCCTCCTGGCTAGAAAGCAACGTGAGCTTGTTGGGGCCAGCAAGAGGGCATATGGCTGCCAGTCAAGGCAGAAGGTTCCCATGGGATCTGAAGGGCCTCTGGGCTACGGGGATTCTTCACATGTCCTGTATTCAAGAGTTATTGAACAAAGTATGTTAAAAACTTTGGGAAGAAGGGCAGGAATCCAGGTCTCCCCAACAGGACGCTACATGTCAGCAATGTTGTGAGCTTTGATTTCTTTTTCTTCTTTTTGGCCCACATCCACTTTATTGTTGAGCAGCTTGAATGGTTTCTGAAAGGCAGAGAAAGACCTGCCACCTTCTGTTCTTTTCAGATCCTTCTGATCTTTTCAGATCAGAAAAATCATCCAGGCTGCCCTGTGACAGCATCTTGCATGAGGGTGACATTAAACCCAGCCAGGTCATCTTGCCTTATGAAGAGCTCTCCAGAAACAGTTGGAGAGAATTATTTGAAGGCAGCTATCTGAGCTATTTCAGAAATCACCCTGGTGGCTGAACCGTTGTCACCATTTCTGTGTACTCCCCTTAGCTGTGCTGGCTAGTTGATACCTGTTCCTCTGCTCCCTCATGATCTCCTTTTCATTTCAATCTGAGGTGTTTGAAGTTTGGAGGCAGAAGGAATGGAGTGCAGGTTGCCAGGCTCCGTAGAAAAATCCTAGTACCTCAGACTCAACCCTTGGTGCTGAGCACGGGGTGAAAGAAAGATAATAAAGAAATAAGGATTCTTCCTTTCCTTAGCACATCTGTCCAGCTGTGTCTTAATGCATCTGCTGCTGGTGTCATTGATTTCCAGTCAGGGCCCCTAGCTAAGATGATGTCTGTCTCCTCGGCTGTACCCTGCAAGTTTGCTTGCTTCCAAATTGGACAAAAGTCAACAATGCCTGGCTTAGCATCCTCCTTCCGGAGGCTCCATATGGTGTTAAAGCATATGTAGAGAAAGAGGACATCTCTATGAGGTAAAATCTATCCTTTTGGTGGAAGTAATTTTTATTTATATAGGGAGGGGAATTTCAAATATACTTAATGTTTAAGCACTTGCACTGTACTGGTGTAAGGCACATCACTGCAGGCCAGTGAAACTAGCTTCTGTATTTGTTAAAGCAGAGCTGCTTTTGTCCTTTAGTTAGAAACGTATTTTGCCACAGGGGAGGCATCATCACTTTATATGTTGCTCTATGTGGGGTAGAGAATGTGAAGGAGGCATGCCTGACCAAAAATACCCTATTGACACAGTAGTCTTTTCCCATCTTTGGAGGGACTGAGTGAGGAATATTGCCAAACTCCAGTAAATATGTGAGCTGCATTAAGTGCAAGTTGTGTGTGTACATACATCTTGGGACTTCTACAGTCTGTTTCCTGCTCGGGGCCAAAGGTTCCTCTTCAGCATCCAAGTCCCCGAGTCTCTAGTCAGTGGCACCTTAACAGCCTCCAGCTGAGATAAGAATATATTCAGATCACAGCAGTTCCTTCCTGCCTCTCCCAAACTGTTTGGGAGGCATCTCCTGTGCTCTTGCTTTGCATAGGTTGAAAAATTAATGTTAGATGCAGGTTCTCATGTAACTGGAGTCGCAGAGCAGTGATGGGCAGGATCTACATCTCTGAGCTGAGGCCTTAAGTCAGTCATGTCTTGTGGCTGAATCGTAAATTTGTCTTTTTACCATGTAGGATCTGAAGAATATTACCAAAGTTTTGGACCTGGACTTGCAAAGCTAGGTATTGTGCATGCTTAAACACCTAGAAAGAAAAAAAACCCACCCTCCTGTATTTCCAACCTGTATATCCAAGGGTGCTGTGTGCTTGGAGCTCCCAATGAAATCAGTCCACTTACTTTTTTCTTTTAAACTGATTCAGCTGGAGGGTGAAGATGTCCTAGGTGTTAACCGCTCACAGAAAAATAAAATACTTCATACAAATTGTTTCTGTTGCGTTTGTTGATCTTGGTGAATTTGATAGCATCTTCGTGATGGTGCCGTCTAGCGTTTGAAGTATATGAGATAAACTCACAGTATATATATCAAAGCAAAAAATGCTGGCATATAGTAAGGAGGCATTGTTTCAGCCTCATGTATGACATTGTAATTGTATGTTTTTTAATGAACAGGCCAGAGTAGTTACACTTAGCAATGTTTGTTCACTAAAAAGGAAAAGGGGTGTTAAATCATTGTGTTCTTTGATGAATGGCTTGTACACTGAAGAATAAATTGAACAAACTGGCATAGAGCTCACTGAACATGAAATCAGCTATTAGAAGAAAGCTTGTGAACAAATTCTGAGTCTGATATGCATCTTTTGATTAATGTCCTATCAATCATCCATAGTGGCTACCTTAGCTAAGTCGTGCTGTAATCATTCATGGTTGCTTACAGGAACACTAGCAGGGACTATAGAGCTGCAATAACTGAATATTATTACTGATTTCTCCCTAACTCTTGCTGTGAACAATTACTGTTTTCACTACGTTTCTGCCTCCCTTTATTAAAAAGAATACAATGCAAAATGAAAAGAGAGTTCCTCAAAGACCAGTAAAATTCTCCCAGGGTATTCTTAATGATATTCTGTCCTAAATGGGCAAACTATTGTAATGCAGAGTTCTCACCAGGAATAATAGTAATGTAATCACATTGAAGCTGTCTCTTTATGGATTGTAGTCAAACAGACAAAATGTATAGTCAGATTAATGAACACAGAATTTCTGTAGAATTATTACTTAAAATGGCTGAAATGATTTTAGCTCTTTTTGTATCACGGTATTTTCCGTGTTAAGTTAATGCACTTAACAGCAACAGCAATTAAGACTCCAGACTGTAAATTTGGACTAAATCCACCCTTTTGACATGAGAAGAAGCCTTGATTCTTAAAAGGTATTATGTTTGCACCCCTCTCTTTTAAGATGTTTTAAATTTGTATGGCTGTTTTGGACTGTGGTTGTTTGCTGGGTTTTTTTTAAGGAAAACAAAATCAATGAATACACTTTTTCCTCCTTTTTAAAATTTTCTGGAATATTTTTTTTCCTTTATGATTGTAAGTTATTGGCAAACATTGCCAGGAGAATCTCATACTCTTGTGTGTGAAGATTTAGTTCCACACCACTTATTTCTCGAGTGTGACACAAAGAATTCTTTGGCACTACCCACAAAATAGGTCCTTAGATGGCAGTGTTATTTCCTCCAAAGTCATTGTAGTCTGGGAAATACGGTGAAGTAATGAAGTGATGACAGGTATTAACATGCATAATGGGCTTTAATAGACATTTAATGTTGTTTAACTGGAAGAAGGAGCAGTGCTTTCCCATTGGAATATTTCTACATTGAAACTCATTGATCACCAATTTCGGGGGGGAAAGGTTAATCCATCAGTTTCTGTAACCAAACGGCACTGATGGAAATTCTTTAGGTGACATTCTGGATGAACTGAGCTTTCCATCTTTGCAAACAAATGAGTGATATGACAAGCATGGTGTTCAGAACACATTTAACCAATTGATTTTCTCTCCTCTTGTAATAAGATCTAGAGACATATGAAAGAGCGTAGCATGAGCCAAGATTAAAGGAACTGCTTCATACACGTGAACATAGGGGAACTGCATTATCAATAAAAGTACTATAAAGCATGTAGGCACCCATTCTTTTTCTTTATATAAAGTTTGTTATTGCAATAAATAGCTGTTATTGAACTGCTTGCCTTTTATTTCAGTTTTTCTGAATTTTATTTCGGTCAGCTTTTTGTGGTTTCCTAGTAAATGTTAGGAAAAAATGTTATGTTTTGTTATGGTATCATTTTTGCACTCACTAGTAAATCTAGGCCAACTCTGGATTTAAAACCAGGATTTATCCTCCTTTGGGGCACGAAGAAAGATATGAGGGGGAGGGAGGGACCTGACTTCAATTAATGTAAATATATCAAATATATTTTAAAGGTTTAATCTATATGGTTCCATACTGTAACGACCCTCATCATTTTCCTCCCTCTTCCCTCCTTTTTCTCCCAAATTCAGCCCTGCTCTGAGTTTCACATACCCTCCTACACCGGTATCCCTCCAGCAAATGCATCAGCAAATTATAAGTCGTCAGCAAACCCTAGGTTCAGCCTTTGGACACAGTCCTCCACTCATCCATCCTGCTCCAACTTTTCCTACCCAGAGACCTATCCCTGGCATCCCCAGTGTCCTGAACCCTGTCCAGGTCAGCTCTGGACCTTCTGAGTCCACACAGGTGAGAGACAACAGAAGAAACCTTTGCACCCCATTAATTTAAAAATGAAATAAATTAAATAAATGACATTGTCTTGATGGCAATTAATCACCACTGTCACCGAGACCCTTTGATAACAGTTTTCTTGCAGCTATAGCATTTGCAGTCCCCTTATTATAAATCACAGGAGTGTATCCACAGTTCCTGATTGGTAGTGTGCTTTTTAGTCCTCATAAATATTTCAGTGTGCTGCAGCAGCTTCTCATTCCAAACTGTCTCTCCTGGATCTTACACAGGAAGTTAATAGAGGTAGGGAGTAAGAAAAGGGGGAAAAACACATCAAAACACTAACATTTTAAAGATTATCACATATCACCTCCAAATCAGGCTGACTGTAATATGACACAGGGTCCTATTCTGCCCTCCTGAGACAGGTGCAAGTAACTCGAAGTGAGTAACAATGTGAGCAACAGGGGAACTTGAAGATAGTGCAGAGGTTTGAAGTTTTTTTTCTTTGATTTGTGCAAAATTGGACTTACTGAGTTTGAATTAATCATTTCAGTAAACCAAGGTGTATTCTCAAAAGCTGGGCATGTGCAGCAGTGAATCAGGCCCATAACGTAGAGTTTATCACAGTTCGTGCTTTGCCTGTTATTAACTAGTGCAGTTTGTTTCCAGATGACCTGGGATAGGTTATTTATCAGTCTGGGAGCCGGTTATCTCCTAGGTAGCTTTTACAAATGTAGAAGCAGAACATGCTGCTGTAGGAAGCATATTGATTTTTTGTGGGGTCCGTGCAAGTTCAGATATCTCTAAAAGATCTCTGGATTCCTACAAGATCCATTTGCAGGTGTAGATAATGGTGTTCAGTCTAGCACAGCAAGAGAAAAACAAGATTCTGGCCTGTTTATGTCAGCAGTAGTTTTGCTATTGACTTGGGAGAATCCAGGACTTCATCTAGGGTTTTTTGGCTGAGTCTCACACTAGTGTTCAATTTTTCTTCCTATTCACCATTATAATGGGAAATGCAGTAAAAGAGCTGAGATCTTGTGGGCAGATGTTAAGTGCAAAACCTTTCCTCCAACTGTGAAAAAATAAATCTTTCTCTTGTGTTTATTTGAATGAGCACACAGTGATTTTGCTTTTCAAAATTGCCTTTCTGAAGTCGTCACTATGTGGAAAATCAAGTTCCTCCTACCCCTCCCTGGCCTGACAAAAACAGCATTGGTTTGTAGCAAGGAATTACATCAAATGCCATCCTTCCTGTTCCCTCCCTGCTCCATTACAAGGTTGAGCGATGCAGCTCTTCCACAAGTTAATGCTATGTAATTGAAGCACAATGTAATTGCATATCCTATATAATTAACAGTGTAGCCTCTCCAAATAAAGTTGCTGAGCAGATGCTGCATATTTTTGTTTGGAGCTACATATTTATCACAGTCTAATTTTGTCTTCTTTTGGGGGAAAAAAAAACCCTGCCTACAGCAGAATAAACCCACAAGCGAATCTGCAGTGAGCAGCACTGGAGATCCCATGCACAACAAGCGCTCCAAGATAAAGCCCGACGAGGACCTCCCCAGCCCGGGAGCAGGAAGCGTGCAGGTATGGCGGTCAGGTTACAGTCATAAGCCTTTCATCTCTCTGCCAGAGGGAAAATGCACCTTCCCCGTAGCTTGTGTTTTCAGGCTTCCTGCCCTCGTATGGCCCTTCATCTAGTGCATACACGGGCAGCCTCAGCTCACGGTAGCAAGGGTTAAACGTGAGCCGTGAGGAGCTGCTGGGGTACAGGGTCTGTTGCAGAATGAGGGCAGAGAGGAAAGAGGCTGATGGAGAGGCTCCTGTGATCAGTCAGAGCACGCTCAACCCTCTGTTTGCCATGGGAAAGTGAACAAGAGACATTCAGGTCTTTACTGAGGACGTATTTTCTGTTCAGCAAAAATACTTATGCCACCTTGACTTCTTACCAGGTCTTAACAACTGTACTGCACTGAGGCCTCAGTGTCGGGCTCCAGTCTCATTTGCTATTCTTCCTATACCAGTTAATGCCACTGGTTTTAGTAGAGCAACTCCTGATTTACAGTGACTTGGGGGAGATGAGAATCAGAGCCTCGATCTTGTGAGTGAATCCATGAAAACAAAGCGGAGGTCTGTCTAAATCCTTCAGCGGGTTTGAAATGGAAAAACAGCATGAGTGCATAATGTGAACCAAATGCTTACGGTAACATCTGAGTCCTACCCTCAGCAAATAACAAGCTGGGGAGAATGAGGCACCTTGAGGAACTGAAGGTGGAAAGTCAAAAACCAAAATTAAATATTCTCTTCCCCTGCTTACCCCTTTCATGCACACGTTGTGGGCAAGAACAGACTAACAAGTAGCGTGAAAATTACCAGTCTGTTCTTGGAAAGGTTTTAGTGTGCAAAACTGTCACTGGGTTAACAATGAAAACACACTTTGGATTACCGGTGATCCCGTTTATGTCTAACCCTAGTACTAAAGTCAAATTCCAATTATTCAACTGTCTTGAATAGTGCGTTTCTCACTAGTGGTGCTACTGAATAATAAGGGGCAAGTGTACAAATAACAAGCTGCTGAAATATAGGAGAGAGAAGCCAAGCCTTTATGATTTGCTTTTAATTGAAATGTAAAAGGATTTTTTTTTTTAGAAATTCTCTGCAGTGAGTACCTCTGGGGAGGAAAAATTTGTTTTACACGTATAGTCTGCAGATGACTTCTGGCTTACCAGGCCTGTTTTGGGCTTCTGTATTTTGTAGAACGGAGTAACATAGCAAACTGAGAGTAAAATAATCCCCCCCCCCCCCCCCCCCCGCCATCATCTTTCTTTTAATGCTGAAGTAATTCACTTTTCTTCCTCCTCAGTTTCAGAATTTCCTCTCTCTTCTCACCCCTGGTTTTTTCCTCTCTCCAGGAACAGCCAGAAGGAATGACCCTGGTAAAAGAGGAAGGGGACAAAGATGAAAGCAAACAGGAGCCTGAAGTGGTCTATGAGACAAACTGCCACTGGGAAGGCTGTTCCCGGGAGTTTGACACGCAGGAACAGCTAGTGCATGTAAGTTAATGGTATTCAGGAACTGGGTTTTAAAACTATGTGACCTTTTTCATAGGGGTTGGGTTCTCTGACCCTGTGCTGAGTCAAGTTTCTTAGCTAACAGCGCTGCAAACTGGAGAGGGGTTTATGAGTTTCTGAGAATAAAGAAAACTCAGAGCCACAGTGCTTGACCTGTTCATTCAGCTAAAGCTTAGTGTAAAATTCAATAAAGTCTTCAATAGAGATTGTAATGGCTCTGATCCTGTAAGCCAGCAAACGCTATTTTGAGTTAGAGACTTTGATAGTTATTGAGTAATAGTAAGCTGGACATGAATTATTATTAACCTTTAGCCAAGTTTGATTTTTTCTCCTCAAAGGGACTGTAACAGTAGAAATGGGTGAGGGGATTTCTTCCCCTTCCCTAAGGGGGGGGGTTGGTATCAATTTACTGTTGGGTGTAAATTGAAGGGGGTTATTTGGCTAAATGCATGGAGACTGAGTTATTTCAAGTTTTTAGCAAAAGCAAACTATGGTCTTTTTTATGCTACACCAAATATTAGTCGGATCTGCCTTGTTTTTTCTTGCTCTCTGCCACCTCTCCAAAAGAAATTATTTTTACTGTTTTGTAATATTGTAAGCCACAAAATGAACAGTCAAAATCTAGAATATAACCTGGCAAGTACAGTGTCCCCCCATTTCCAACCTCCTTAGCTAGCAGCACCTCTCTTAATTACCGGCATCATAGAACAGAGCAAATAGTCTGAAAAAAAAGGAATTCCTAGTACAGATTAGAGAGGAACTTCTTCAGCAAATGGATCAGTGTTTCAGAATCACATTTATTGTAGAAAACTGTTAAAAACTTTCCTGGAGATCATGCAAAATCGATTGCGAAATGTGGCCAGTACTACTGAAATAGCTTGTTGAAAAATGTACTTTTCCACCCAAAATAAATAAAAAAACCCCACCATTTATTTCCAAACACTATGCAAAATGGTAAACTGATGCTGCAAAGCTGACTTTAGTAAAGCAATGCCAGCTTTCACTTGCTGGAGTGTGAGAGCCTCTTGGTGTTGCAGTTATTCATCAAGCTGTATTTTCAGTTTCTTGTTATTATTAGGTAGTAGTAGTAACAGTAACAAAATAATAATATGTGAAAGACTATCAAAACTAAAATAATGGCAGAAGTGTGGCATTTTTTAAGAATCCTTTGGACACATTTTGCACAAATAATTCCCTAACTTTTTAATAGGCCAAAATGAAATGTAAGGAGAGACTCTGTTGGTGTCACAGTATCTTTTGGGGAAGAAATGCCATATAAACAGCTGCTACAAAGGGTTGGACGCATTTAAAAGATCAACTGTTGGTCTTGCAATTGATTCCATGCAAACAGACCATTTGACATCATCTGGGGCTCTGCACAGGCACAGTCTTTAGATCTGCTAATAATTGTAAGGCTGAAGCTTTATGATGCCTGGCAAACCTTTCTCAATATTCAGAAATGATCCTAGTGATGATGATAAATAATTTACACCAAAATATGTGAAATAGAAGAGAATTGCAGAATAAAGGTGCCCTTGGTAATGAAAAAAAGGAAGAGGATTTTTTGACATTTCAGATGTAAAAATTAATTGAATTCCACTGTGCATGTTAGCTACTAGCTAATGTTTTGTAGTTAAAGGTGAATTAAAATGACAGCGTGATTGGTTGTTTGGGGGTTTTTTAAAATGCATTTGTTGATTCTGGTGTGATTTTTATAGCAAATCTGATTGTATTATAAGGGTCAACAGCAAGACTCCTCTGAAAAAAATGTATTTCTTATGTTTCTGCACAATGGCAACATCTGAAATGGGTTTCTCTAGACATAAAAAGGGGATATAAAAAATGTTTCTATGATACATGGAGTTCTTTTTGGCAGGGCTTAGGATTCAGATATGTTATGATGGCATTTAAGATTACGAGGTGCAAGTCCTGACTCGATACCCTGAAGACAATAAATTCATCATCGCAACCATCACATACAAGTAGCACAAATCACGCTGTAAGAGTCAGCGTGACTCAGTGATGGGGCCCTGGTTTGTGATTTCTTTTGCTGCTCCGACAGAGCCCTGCTGTGGGGACTTGCGCGAGTTATTTCTGTCCAGAATTGCAAAGGGCTTTAGACATCCAACTCCGTTTGAAAGTCTGGCCCTTCACCCTGGTCTGTCTGTCCCATATTTTGTCTGCCCTTGATTGCCACAGCACTCTAATGTACACCTGCAGCAACTAGGGAAATGAAGTCTGAGTCTCGGTAGGCCTTCACAGGAAGGCAGTCCTGGTTTTGCTTAGGTCTGTGACTCCAGCAGAAAGCATTCAGTCCCCGAGCAGCAGTTCGGTCCTTGAAAATCTCCCCACTGATGTGGCTTGCGTATGCCTCCTGCCCAGATACTGGCGAGTAAATCCAAGTAGATACAAGCTGCTGTAAATGCGCTTACCTCAGCGCCTTTGCACTGCATGGGTTCCTGACTTGGCGTGTGCATGTGTGCACCTGAACTAGGCACAGAGAGAGTGTGTGTCTCGGTGGCATGAGTACATCCTTTACTCAGTAATATTTACACTGCAGTAGCAGCTGGAGGCCTCGTCAAGCCCAGAGTCCCGTGGTGCTAGACGCTGCTCAAACGCAAGAGAAGGAAGGACCCCGATATGGGCACGAGCTCTTCACTCTGCAGCTCCAGGGCCATGTACATCAGGCTGTTCGATGCCGTCTGGAGGTACCTGAGCTAGCCTGTGTAGAGGTAGGGCTGTAGCTAGGACCACGCTATTAACCTTCAAGTCTTGCCAGCAGAGCTCTGCCACGTTGTCTCTCCTGGCCACATGCGCTGCCGCTCTGCAGGTGGTTCCCAACCTGCTGGCAGACTCAGCAGAGCCTCAGTTGCTCCAGCTGAGCTTGAAGGGTGTTTTGAATAAGATGCTGGACTGCCATGTAGGTAGTCAAAAGTACAGATAACCATCCTGTTTTGTTGACTTTCCTGTGGCGTAGTAATCTTCAAGGCAGGGG
This sequence comes from Astur gentilis, assembly GCF_929443795.1. Taxonomy (NCBI): domain Eukaryota; kingdom Metazoa; phylum Chordata; class Aves; order Accipitriformes; family Accipitridae; genus Astur; species Astur gentilis. The sequence continues at coordinate 4,808,424 of NC_064893.1, read as the reverse complement.
CAACTGGCATAGATAAAGGCAATAAAGGCTGAAATTGCTCTAGCAAGACTCATCCAGGTAACGTCTGCTGACTTCCCTGTATTCCCTGGCACTCAGAAAGGATGATTAGCATGAGCAGAGAGCTACAGTCACGTGTTCAGAAGTTGGGTGGGTGTGATACAGCACTACACATGATACTGCATCATATTGCATACACACACCTACTTGCCCATACTATGGGTAGTCAAGTGAACTGTGTAGTGAAACTGAGAGTGAGCTGTGTAGGCCTTCACAAAGGATTGCAAGAAGACCCTTCCCCGTCATCCGCTTTGTCAAGTACATGGTGTGTAGCATATATTCAGTAGAAAGGAAAATGCATTTGTATATTTGACTTGGAAGCATTTAGAGTATTTTTTCACCTGTACAACTCTCTAAACCAGTTCCCTGGGCTTTGGAAATTCAGCTGAGAAGAAGAAATTTGTAAAATGCAGAGGTTCAGAAAAAAAGACCTAAAAAGCATCCTTACACATCCTAATAAGCCTAAATTTTCAGGATCTACGCAGGTTAGCAGTAAGTCTTTTAATGAATGTGGAGTTTTCTTTCAGGGGAATAAAGCTACTGTTTGTAGCCGTGCATAATAGTAAGATATCAGACCCAAAACATCTGATGGCACAGACCAGACTGTTATCCAAGCCTTGCATCCCAAAGCACTGGATTCTTAGAGGAACTGCAGTGTTTAGGGAAAAGATGGAAATATATTTCTACCTGTTCGTTTTGTTTCCTAAAGTATTAGGTACCTCAGTGTGAATTCTAGTTGCGCCAGGTTGAGCAGAGCTCAGGAGAGCTTTTCCACAATACGCAATGCACACAGTTCACATTATAGATGTCATTACTCCCTTCATGTATAGGGTGTATATGCAAGCACGTATGCATGTGTTTCAAAAGAGGTAAATATGAATTTGTGTATATTTTGGTCTTCCTGTCACATGATCATAGCTTTATTACCTTTTGGGGAATGATGGGACCCGATTTACTTTGAAAACAACTGTAGGTGAATCAGATTCTAGCAATATCTGCATTACAAAGTGATGTGTAATATAGTATGTATGGAATGGTAAATAGAAAGATAATCTGTGTCCGAACATGTGGTGTAGCTTTAGAGCAGAAATTGCAATTGTGGGCACAATAGTCAGCATCTGATCACATTTTTCTGCATTACTTTCTGTAGCAAAATCCTGCTGTTATTAGTGTGAAATGTGGGCACTAGCAAAAGTGTGCTTAGGCTCCAAGAGACAATGTTTTCTGACTGATTTTATGAACAGAACCTGGGCTCCTATGAATAAATAACTGAAAAGCTACATAAAAGAATCGTTATTGACCCACCCAGAAGGGTTTGACACTGGAATGATTTTGAAGCAGGAGCTCTTATTTTCAAGTGATATGTGCCACTTATAATTCAGCATGGTTAAATTTTCATGATACATGCACCAAAAGGCAAGGTGTTAAACCATTCAGACGCTCTGCCTTATTTATAGCACCTATCCATCCTTTCCCCCCCCCCCCCCTTCTCTTACAGTTAATAGAAAGATTCATGATTCTTCATGGTTGTCTATCTAGCGTCTGACAGTACCGACTGCCCTGCTAAAGCAAGTCACTATCTATAATTGATATCCTTCTATGGAATAGGGTACTGGCTGCAATTGAAGGGTTTTGCTGAAAGCTCTTAAATCCTGACAAGTTCTGCCCTTGTTCTGGTTCAGTCGCTGAGCTGCACTGTTAGGATCCCAGGGTTATTTGAAGTTGGTGCAAAAGGCGGCGGGGGCGGGGGGGGCACATTAGCAAATCACAAAGTTGGAGAGCTGCGTTAGAGCCGCCACTGCATTCGCCTGCCAGGTAGTCTTATTTACAGTGCGTTGCACTCCTGAAAAGATTGCTTACATTACTGCTTGAACAAGTGTATTAAAGGTTTCTTTCTTTCCCTTCTTCTTCTTCTTAAAAAAAAAACTTATTTATTTTAAAGCTTCAGTTTGCTGCTGGGGTCTTTATCATTCTAGCTGTTTAATTAATTTCTCTGCCCAGCGAGATATTATAATTGGGCTTAGCTGAGCTCAAGTTTGTTTTAAATATGTGATAAATGCACTTGAGCGCCCAGAAGCTAATAAGATATTGTATATTTTTATAAATCTGCTTTTTGTTGCAGTTTGTCTTTTTTTGCCCCCCGAAATCAGTTTAAGAATAAAATATTGCAGAAGGGCTAGACACTAAAGATAAAAGTTTGTTTAAGGAAATTATCCTTCAAGGAAATGACTGAAGTTATTGTTAAATATTAATACAATGGCAATCAGAAAAACGCAGTGCTGCCTATTTCTCATCCCCCTTGCTGTGTAGCCTTGATGATAATTATTTTTTATTCAAAAACATGCTTGAAGAACTGTAGAGCTATTTTTTGTTAGTGTTTTCTCCATAATTGAACAGCAATAAAATTCTCTCATTGTTGTTACATTTGATTAGATGAGATCAAAAAGCCCTAAACTGACAGCAATGGCTTACAGTCAGGATTTCATTTGCTGAGGTCTTCCCGCCTGTTTGCAAAGCCCCGGTGAGCGAGCGCTCCCCCAGCAATCCCCAGGGCAGCTACTGTAATGCTCCACCGGGCTCTGTTACTGCACCAGTGGAAAGTTTCTTGTGTTTCTCAGGTACCCACGTGTTCCCAAGGTAATCGCGGTGCACTGAGGATACCCAGAAGAACCATTACATGAAGTTTCCTGACTTGAGTTTCTTAATCTTTTTGCCCTCCTCTCCTACAGAAGAGGGTGGGTTCAGCTCTGACTGCCAGAAGTTTGCCAGCGATCCATGGAGACCCACATAAAACCTGGGCTGTGACCACAGCCTGCCTCAGCTCAGGTTTTGCAGCATCTGTCGTGATAGGAGGTGCCTTAATCAATGATGTGCACCTCGAAGCACTTAAGAACATGTCTGATTGGGAGGTGAGGAGCACATCAGTCTCTGAAGGACTAGACCTCTTTGGAGGGGGTTGTTTTGGATGCCCAGAAATAAGGACACTCAAAGTCAACAGACTTGAAAGTCTCGCTCCCTCTGCCACCATGCTGCCTTTGGCCTGTGACTTCTTCCTCAACTCCTCTGCTGTAGGAGAGTGGTAGTAAGGACTGGAGAGAGGTCCACTCCTCTTCCCTAAAAAAAGATCCAGCTGCCGTAGGAGAATAAGCCAGATGAGAGCAGTTCCCCTGAGTAATAGCTGCGGTGGCAGAGCTGTAGATGACCCTGAGAGTGGCGCATTGCCCACCGCTTGCAGGAGGAGAAACTGCCCTGTGAGCAAACGGCCCCGAGCTGCTAAAGCCAACAGGGTGCTACTTGCAGCTGTGCAGGTAGGCATCTGTGCCTGAAAGGAGGCAGTTACGCACAGCTGCCCCAAAAGGCAGATTATCCTTCATGCATTAGCGATTTCTTCTCTCTGGGTGCTGGAGGTGTGCTTGCAAACTGGTCGTGATGCAGGTGAAGTCCCAGCTATGTGAAGCAAGTCCCTTCACAATCCCAAAGGGGTGTAATTACACATCCCAGTTTGCGTGCATCTCCACATACGTGCAGGGATTTATTTAATTTTTAATTCTTCCTTGCGGAGGCAGTTTTCAGTGCATTTTCATTATAGTTTTATTTGGCTCCAGTACAGTAACACAGAGAGGCTTCAGCCCGTTCGCAGGCTCATTGTGCGTGGCAGTGACAGCTACTGCTGTGAAAGGTTCAGAAATGTTTCCTTTAAATTGAAAAGAGTAAGGAATAGATAAGAACATGAAATCCATTATAGTAATCATTTTTTTTCCTGACAAAGGAGAATGTTTTATGTACAACAGCAAAGGGATTTTTGTTAGTGGTTTTATTCTATTTCATCTTATTTTATTTTTTACTTACTGGGGTCTGGACCCTAATCCATATTTGGAGAAGCAACGCTGTGGACAAAAGAAATCATTCTTCAAGTGAGACAAGCCCAGGGCTTGGGCTGAAGGTTGGGGCAACATGGAGAAGGCAGGGAGTTGTTTCAGAGGCAAGCAACTGCCATGAAAAGGTTTTTTCCAGTTTGTGCATCCCCTCGGTATATTTGACCTTTGTAGCTGTGAGGAAACAAGGGAGAGGAGGGAGAGAGAGATTATAGCAAATAATCATGAGAAACATCTGTCCGGAAGTTTTTAGATTTTGAAATCTCTTCCTAGCTGCCTCTTTAAAGGCTTAGTTATAATTAAGACACCACCTTACTGTGCTGGATTATAGGCTGCTGAACCCATAGTTTTGAGCTGTGCCAAAATGGTAGCATCATTTATGGGCCAGCAATTCATTACAAGGCGTAGGAGAGCTCGTAAGCAGAACTGTGCCCCTAAGTGCATGTTCGTTTTCTCTTGGTTTCTGTATGGGTACCTAACACAGACTTGTTTAAATGAAGCAAGTCTTTAACCCCCCATCAAAGGTAACCATCTAAGTGCTGTCGGGTTTTAAGCTTAAGTAACCACAGACGGACCTCACTGCTGTTCTGTAGCCTCAGTAGCCCTCGGGGTCTGGCACGGCTCCTGTTTGCCCAGCACATCCTTGCTCTGCGCCAGCCACTGTGATGCCCTCTGCCTTCCAGCCGTGTTAAAAGTCAGCACTGCTACCTTGTGAAGAGATCTTACTCACTCTGGGCTTGACCCAAAGGCCAGCTGTGCTTTGGCTCAGGTCCTCTTAAGCACTCCACTACACAAGCGCATTGGCAGTTCCCCTACCTACAGTCTGGCTTTTGATGAATCACAGAGGAGAAGGGGAAAAAAAAATAAAGTGGGGATTTCTTTTTTTCGTAGAGAAAGGTTTACAAAAAAATAAATCCACCCTAATCTGTGAAGTATTAAGAGGGGATTTAGAGAGAGAAATGTAATCATTTTTTTATTTTAATTCCTCTGTAATTAGCATTTCTTTCACAGCATTAGGAAAACTTGTTGTTAGTCTGCTGCTGCTACAGCTACTGTTCATATGAGTTGCCAAAGTCATTGTCCTCGAATTGGTGTCCCTGAAAAGAGGTTGCTAAACTGTGACGTGTCATTTAAATAGCACTTTTTTTTCATTGGTGTAGGTAAGGATGAACAGTGCTGCTCCTGTGCCCTGAGAAGTTACTCTAGTGATTTAGATTGAAATGGTAACAAGTGGGCGCATGAGTGGAAAGAGCTGTGCGTGGCAGGGAGCAGCATTCAGCCTCTGTCCGTGCTTTTAGTCACAAAGCGCTATTTAGGTGGTTTGTGGATATACATACTTATTTGAAGTGTTTATTTTGCCTGAAAGTTCAGCTACTGAACTCTTCCAGGTTAGTGATGTTATCATAGGTGCCTTCCAGTTTTGGGGAGAAGTGCAGGATAAGAAGCTGCCAGCCCAGTCCCAGGGGAGCCCATGCTGACTGAGCGACAAATGCGTCGGCAAGAGTAAAGCTGCAAACTGAGTTGGCTCTTCAGCTCCTGACTGTTGTTGGCATATCATGGAGAAGAGAGAAAAGGGAAGTCCTTGCCCGCTTTTTTTTGCTGCCTCTGAGCTGCAAGGAAGGTTGGGGTTGTGCATTGACTCCAGGTACTTTTCAGTCGTCACCAATGGGCCAGGACAAAGCAGATTAAGCAGATTCACTGGGACAGAGCTGCACTTTCTGTGCAGCTTTTTCCTGCCTTGCTACTGCTGACTGAGTGATTGCTGGTTTGTAGCCTGTGTTACTATGGTGAACCAGTGGAAGATCTGCTTCAAGCTTTCTGGAGTCCCTGTTCGGTGTCGTCTGTCTCAGCACTGCTTTTGTTGTCTCACAGTGAATAGGATTTTATCCAGCCCATCTTCATATCTTTGTCACAAGTGCCATGTTCTCCCTCGTAGCTGCCCATATTCAACCCAAAAGGTTTGCCCATAAAAACCAGATGCCTGGAAGAATAGAAATCTATGAGTGCTGGCCCAGCTATTGCATGTGGAAGTGCTTTTTCTCAGACAGAAGTGGCAGATCAGCATGCAAGAACGGAGGCAGGGACATGCAAGCTAAATAGAAGCGCAAATGCAGCCTTCTGCTTTTGGTTTTGAGTGGGCTGGGCTGCATGGATTCATTTTTGCAGTCTCTTTTGTTTGTGTAACCTCTTAATAGAAAAAAAAAAAAAAAAGCAGATTAGCCTTTTATCATAGTGAAACAAATTTAGTGTTTTCCAGTGCTTAAACTTTTGTGTGAGCCTGACTTTTCTTCAAGGTGTCGGGTACCTAATCTATAAAATGAATGGGTGGTGGTTTTGTCAGGAGTGGGTCCTCTGGTGGCTTGCACTGTAGGTATGAGGTCTGCATATACCATTCTTACGTGTATCGCAGGGCTGAGATGCTGCAGTTCTCCATGAGATAAAGTAGTCAAGCTGAAAATGAAACAAAGCTCTAACTGTATCCCTCCTTGTGTTTAGCAGAGATAAACTACAGTGGAGTCTCAGTGCTGCTCCGTTTGGCTTCTGGCAGCAGCTTTAATTGGTAAAATGCAGATTTTTTTTTTGATCAAGAGAGGATTATTCTTGTTATCAGTCTGGAGCATCTTATTTCAAGATGAAAAGGCTTCGCTGAATTACAGATGCCAACATTTTTACAAAGCACTTTGGCGATTGACATCTCAAAGAGAAAGTATGATTTATTAGCCTATAATGGCTAACACTGAGCACTGGGCTAGGTCCCACTGATTTGTGAAATTGCTTAATATGAATTGCCTTTTTGTGTAATTCAAGCCCCAGGTTTTTCAAATAAACTTAGAATATAAAGTGTATGAAACATTACATACCTGGAAAGGGAGAAGGGTAATGGGGCTGCGTAGCTAAAAGGAAAAGAAAGGCAAAGGAAGAAAGGGAGAAAGAAAAGGAGAAAGAAAAAAGAGAGAAAGAAAAGAAGGAAAGGGGAAAAAAAGAAAGACCTACTTCTAAATCCATCTTGGTGGTGCTTTTTTACAGTAGTTTGGTTGATATGTTGGCAGGGTAAAGATTAATAACAAGCCTTGTCGCTATCAGTAGCTGCTTGTCGATTCTCTGTAACAGGGCTGTCTGTTCAGCATGGAAATTATTGATTAAATAAAAATTGCTATTAGATTGTGATGTGATCCATAATCACAAACAATGGTGGACATTCCTCTTTCAGATCCCAAGCCATGCATCAAGTTTTTCCTTGCAGTAATTTATATTGTGCTGACACTCGCACCCATTAGGCTTTTATCCTCTCCTACATGTGTCAAGAAAGCACTAAAAAAAAGAACAGCAGCAGCACAGCAGCAGGTAGGCACTCACTAAATTTTCAGAGAGAAGCACAACACAGCCAAGTTCGTCCTTTGCTTCTAGTTAGCACCTTACCTCAGCAGTGATTTCTGCCAGGTAAGGACAACACCCCTTGAATTCAGGGATCTTTTTCAGAGTGTTTTCAGTGAGGGCAAGAGCTTGCTCCACAAGTATTTGTACCTAAAATGCTCATCATCCTTTTTTTCTTCTGTTGTTCCCTTGGCACTGGTTTTATTTATGATCCTTGTTTAAGGTACACCTATGGGTAGGCCCTCCATGTCAGGACAATGTGGAAAGGGGATGCATCCAGGGAGATCCAGTATGGTTTTGGGGGGGTGAGGAGGTTTAGCATTCTGGAGTGTAAAGGGAAAGTAGTTTTCCTGTATTTATTTAGCTCTGATGCTTCCTGAACTGAGGAATCCAGGATTGCAGCGCTTCAGTTAAGACTGCATCATTTTAGGCTGAGTTAATTAAAAAGATAGTATCTCACTCTTTCCAGCATATGTGAGCACGGTACCAACTTTCTTCCTCCTGTGAGCGCCTTTGTCTAAAACTAAAGGAAACCTAGTCAAAATGTTTTCAAGAGTTTGGCCGCTAATAGGAATTATGCCCACACAGCTTCTCTGTCCCTTTGTCTCAGAAGACCTTAAACAATATATATATGTCAAAAATGATCAAGTCCACCTGGCCTGGCTGCTAGGGAGAAGCATCCCTGTAGCTCTGGACTGTGCATTGTAGATTGTTTTGCCAGTTACCAGCACTAGGCAGGATTACAAGAGTTTTGTACCTCTCTACAAGAGCTGAGAATATAGAAGCTTAATACACTATGAGTATGCAGTGATTTTTTTTTTTTTTTTTTTTTTTTTGGTTAGTGTAATTTTTCTTAAAGTTAGTGAAATAAAGGCTTTCTTTATCCTTTAAACTATTATCAGTGCTAATTATCATACGATGTATATTTCTGTATCTCACTACTGTTAGGATAGTTTCTGCATATCTTTCTTGTGTCTAAACTATTTCTAGTATTACCACAGATAACCAAGAAAACTCTACCTGCAGTATTTGACCGTTTGCCACATTATGCTCAGCTTAAAGACTGTTTAACAGTGAGCTTAGCTTACTTCATTATACAGAGCAAATAAGTTTTCAGGCTTGGCTGCTGTCATTTAAATCAAGAGACCGCTTCATTTTGCAAAGCCAGAGTGAATACCTCACACACCTCCCTCCAGTGCAGCCACTTTCTCTGCGTGGATCAGAGCCAAGGGATTACTAGTCAGGAAATTAATTGCCAAGGGGATTCCAAAACTTATGGTTAGTAAAACAAGCCTGAATAAAGAAGTGTGGTTTATATCACATTCTGGAGGTGCCAGGCTCCAGCTCTGATAGTTTTTGGATGAGGGAGAGTTACAGAGATACAGGACTGGCCTTTGGTTTACTCCTGCAGACTTCTGGGGTTGACTGCCAGCACAAGTCTGTCCCATTCAGGTGGTGCCACAACGGTATATGGGAGGAAAGATGAATCTTTGAGATAAACCAGACTATTTAGGATTGATTTTTAGTTACCAGAAGCACCTGTAAGTTCACTGCAAGTCAATTAAAGTTAGTGGGTGGAATGCAGGGCAGAAAAAAATTTGACCTTGGCTGTTTTCTAAGTTTGTTAGATGATACCCCCATGTTCTACTATGAGATTCTGCACAGTTTTCATTCCAACAGCTCAAACATATGTCTGTGGTCTAGCTACAACACAAGACTGTCTATCAGACCATCTACAAGAGAATAAAATATGTTAGCCCATGGCAAGAGAGAGATGAAAGAAGGTATCTTTGCTGCCACTCCCTGGAGCATTGAGGGCAACTAACCTGTAACATGTGAGGGAGACCTTTGCTAACTGCAGTTTTGCTAGGATGTGATAGGGACAACCAAGCTTAGCACAGATGTGAAAAGTAAATTCTAAATGGATGTCCCATGGAAAAAAGCCAAGGGAGGTCTCAGAGGAGCAATAAACTGTTGCACATGCTGAAGCTTGTTAGAAATATTTCTTAGAGATGTTAGGAAGTAAGCGCCCCAAATACTTTCTCCAGTTCAGTTGTGATGTCGTGGCTTTAACACACTGCTGCTTCTGTCACCTACCGATGTTGGATTAATTCTGCCAGGATCTCCTCTGTGATGAAACAAATGTTAAAAAGTACATTGCCGAATAAAGATTTTGGTAATGCTTATCACTGCCATAATTTTTCTTTGTAGTTTCTGTCAAAAGTGTTGTGCGTTTTTAAGTCATTACATTCCCAGCTTTCTTAGGATTTTTTGTGCATTTCGTTGCAAAAAGTGGATCAGGCATTATCTCCTAATCTGAACTGCAGCTTTTGTAGATTATGTGTAAGGAGACACTAAGTGCATTTATTGAAGAAAATCCTGCTATTCAACAGTCTCTTTCTGCAGACAAAGCATTGGTATTTTTATCATACAGGCAATTTGAGTATGTCCATGTGGTAAGCATAGGACTCTCTTTAAAAAAATTAAAAAGACCTACTGATTGATTTACACAGGAAGATCCTGCTGAGGAATATCTTTTCTTTCATTTTAAGTGGATCAGTGTTAGCTGGGCTGTAATCGTTAACAAAGTACTAAGAGTAGAAGTGCATGATTTTACAAAATCTGGTCCAAGGTTGACCTAAGCAAAGTGCATGTTGTGCAGCAAGTCCTGTCAACAGGTTTAGTGTTAGTGGCCATATGCTTAATACACCCTGAAGAGCAGATCCCATTTAGTTGTGACATTTACCTTACTATTTTGCCCCATTAGGACTGTAGGATTTTCAGTGAAAGAAGGCAATGGTTTAACTTTTTTTGTGAGGGATCAAGTATTTTGCTAATCCTCCTGTGTAGATAGATGACCCATTGTACCAGTCTGGGAGTTTGGAAGACTTCAAAATCTTGTTAAAATGGTACTTTTTAGCTTTTCCTTATTCTATCTTGCTATAGCCTTTCATAGATTCATAAGTTGGCTCATGGGATTAAGCCGTTTGTCTCTGGTAATATAAAATGATATAAAGCTGCTGTAATATAGGGTTACATTTCAACTCAAAAGAGCCTGTTGGTATTAACCTGCTTGCAGTGTATTTCCAAACCCGTGCACTGAAAGGCAGTGTAAATTTTAACAGATTTTTGTCATTAAAGCCATACAATTTTTTATAAAACAGCTCTGGCTTTATATATTCATTTGGTGCATGACAGTTGTTGGGATATTTTGCTGGGTACTTTTTTACTTCCATTTTTTTCTGCTTTAGGCATCTTTACTGTTGAGCATTTATTTCTTGGCTCCACCAATCTGGCCTGTGCTGTGGAATGTAAAGATTAGAAATCCCTTCCCATTTTATTTTCTTGTGAACATGCCCTATTTTAAAGGAAAATATTATTACTTTAAGCATGGTTTGAACCCACAGCTCAATAATTAACTATAAGAGCTGCTAAAGCCCCACTCCTGCAGAGAGCTCAGTGCGTTTGGACCCAATCGAATTTAACGGGCTCCAGGCTGCCGTAAGAGTCTGTTTGAGCAGAGCAGCTCGCAGAACCAAGATCTGTGCATCTTGGCTAGGAGCAATGGCTGGAATTTATCAAAGCCAAACAATATGGGGGAAAATAGTTAATTTCAGGTTTAATATATACAGCAGGTCTGATTTCCATTGAAGTTCGATGAGTTATGGTGGCAGGAAGGAGGCCTATAGATTTTTGTCTTCTACAGCAATGTGGGAAAACATCCAAAGTATTTAGTTCTTCTGCCTCATGTGTGCTGATGTGCTGCTTACAAAATCAGGACGGTATTCTCCTTCTTCATACTATTTGCAAATAAGATGAAATGCCTTGTTGTAATGCCTCTTTATGATGACTTCTTTCTCAAGTGTGCTGGCAGGAGTCCTCTGTGGTCTTCCTTTGCCAGTGAGAAAAATCCAGAAATAGAATATATGCTTTTAAGTGTGTTACACTTAACATCTGTAAGCAGTGCTAAGTGCTGGGCCATTTTGTGGGTTTTTTTAAGGTAAGGCCTGTTTTTCATGTATGTTTTTGTTAAAGATTGTACACAGCTGTATGTGAGTTCAGATTTGTAAAGACAGAAGTCAGCCATTGCTTACATTGGGTACTGACTGTGAGGGAGTTTTAATGTGGTTTAACTAGGTTTTCCTGGAAATTCTGTAGCAGTTGCATGTAAAATGAATTTTTATCCCTAAATGCAAAAATCACAAAGCAGCAAATTTTGAAGTTGAGCCTCAAGTGGTTTTCTTTCCTTCCATATTCAGTCACTTCTAGAAAATATCAGACAGTGCATTTTCTAGGCAATGTTCACTGGTAATCTCAGACCTAGAGAGGGGCAGATGTTTGGTTTCCCACCAGTCTTTACCCTCTTTCCCATCCAACTGTAGGAAAAACTCTGCCCTTGTTTGTGCTTTGACTAGGTTGAGAGAGGAATGTGTAACAGATTTGAGAGGAATGTAGAGCTCTTTGCAATGAGGATCTCCTCTCCTGTGAGCTTACGGCAGGAACAGGCATTGCACCTCCTCGCAGTCATGCCGTAGAGCTGTTTCCTGAAGCCAGGAATCCTTCCTGCACCTCAAGCTGTAGCACTCCTGCCTGTAGCCAGCTCTCAGAAAGCCTGTGGGGAGAGCTTGTGTTCATGTGTGATGCAAAAAAAAAGGAAGGAAAGGAGGCAGAGCAGGCTGAAGATCATCAGTGCAGGGCTACGGTATAGGATTTGGGAGAAGACCACCTTCAGCTGCTATTGCATTGTAAAGGCCAACATGAAGGTTTCATCACTTAGTCAGCAGTGGGTCTTAAACCCTTCAGCAAGCAGCCTTTGTTCAGTCTTTTCTTCCAACCCTGGCCTTTTGAGCCAAGTTTGAATTCTTCATCACCGGTGCACATATTGCCTGGCTTCTTTCTCCCTCTGCTTTTCTCCTTGCTAGTCTGTCTTGAGTCTCTTGGTTTATGCTGCAGGCACCAAATGACCCTAAATTTTTCTCATGTGACCTTAACACAGGAGACAGGTAAAATCTGGGTGTAATTTGGGGACCTGAACATGAAGAGCATAAAAAACACGAAGTAAAAGTGACCCAAACATGGATATGTAAGGTTATTTTTCTTGAAGTGATTTTGATGCATTGCTGAAGTCTTGGTGAAGGTGAAAGTTGTAATGGGGTTCTACCTGTCAGGTTGCCTTTTCCAGAAGGGATTACCCTCCAGCAAAAGGCTTTCTTGCTGTTAGTGTAGCAGTTACATGCTCAGTGCAGCTCTCAAAATGTGCATCCAGACATGCACAGTTTGCACCAAGAAAGGTGCTGGAGTGAGTGGAAGTTGGAGGAGAGTTTACCAGCATCCATGCAGCAGGGTGGAGTGCGTAATACAAACTGCAGGAGTTGTGCACTGTGGCAGGGGCGACCAGGATGGCAGCCAGAGCAAGGAAGTAATGCAGACGGGTAGGAGAAGGTGGTTGGAAGAAATGCCAGGAGTGGTCAGCTTGCAGTTGGCCCCTTGTACTCTTTCAGGAGCAGTGGGGAGGCACTTCTTCCCTGTGGGCTCCTTTATCCCGGTGCCCCAAGAACTTAGTCATCCTCATGGTAACCCTGTTCCATCTTTCCCTGCTTCAGCAGTTCTCAGGCAAGCAGGGCATACCCTTGGAGGGCAGAGACATAACCAAAACATCCCCATCTGAGAACAGTTGACTTGAGCATCTAGTTTGTGGTTTCCACTTCCAGTTTCTTCACTTCTCTGCTGCAGCTCCTTCACATAAATGCAATTAGCCCTGTCCTTGGGCAGGTCACAGATTCAGGTGGTTGAAGAGAGAGGTGGAGCTTTATTTTTTTTGTTAACATCACAAAATACGGAAGCTGTGATACCTTGCTTGAACTATGGCAAATGCAATGCAGAGCATCAGCCCTGGAGAAACTGGCAAAGCCCAGTTATCACAGCAGCACACATTGAAAAATTATTTCCATACACTCAGAAAAAAAAAAGAGCAAAGAAAGCTGGAATTCCTGTAACATACCAGCTTCACCTATTAACCTCCCAGCTAGTAATACAAGAATGCAGTCCTCAAGAAAGAGATGGCACTTGATTTTAGACAGTTATGGAAGAGAACATCAGAGAAGAAACAAAGCCGAGAGTCATCAAAGCATCTTTCCTACCACTGTAAAAGTGGAACGATTAATGTCCACAACATTTATGTTGATGTTCTGGCAGAATCTCATTTATTAAACTTTCAGGTTTAGGAAATAAAGATGCAATTTCTGCCTGTTGCTTTATAGCTGCATGCTATTACACAGGAAATCAAGGGAGAGCTGTAAAACATTGCCCTTGATGGAGCTGCATTTTGCTGCTAACAGACTTAACTGTACTGTATACATGAATATATGTATATTAAATGAAACAAGAGCAAGATGTGATCTTACTGGGAAAGAATCCCCGCAATATCCCATAAGTTCCATTCCCTCCACAGAATATCCCAAAGCCTACCAAAAAGCTGTCCAAAACCTGGAAACATAGATACAGGCCGAGGGAGTCGGTTCCCAGCCTGACAAGCAAGCTGTGTTTGCCCTGTTGGTATTATATCACATCCATACTGTATAACTACTATATCAGAGATTAAAAGAAGGTCATGCTGTATTATGAACCGCTGTCTTTATTTTTAGGATTAGATAACTTTTCTCTTTTTTTCCCCCCACTGATTCTTTTTATGTCCTAAGGGCAGATCCTTTCTCTTGGGTCAGGAATGTAATAAGGCAGGTTTTCCTCTCTCCAGGATATTGTGTCTGTCTCACTGTGTTTAAATTGCCACAGAAAGCTCTTCTGAGCAAAATACAGTATTTTCTTTGTACAAGAGCCAACGATTGACGTATCCTTGGGGACTTCTCTGTCTTCAGCATTTAAACATACAAGTTGGATATGTTTAAACTATTGATAGGCAACGAAGACAACTACAGAATTTATTGCAAGAGAACAAAAGGAGAAGCAGAAAGAAAACATCTTTTTTTTTTTTAGCTTGGGGATTGAGAACTTTTATAGCTGTTGTTAGTGCAAAGAGATGAAAAAAAATAAACAGACCTATATTTTCAGCTGAAATGAAGAGGTGAGAAGGAAACAGTCCTGCTGGGTTATGTCCTTTGAATTAGCGTATTCCCGTTTATTTGTAATACAGTTTCACTTGTTTTAGAAAATAAGACTTCTCCAAGCCCATATATAAAAAATCATCTGATTCACCATGGCTTGGTTAAACAGCATTTGCGGAAAAAAGATGACTCCTGCTCAGGCTTATAGTAAACTCCACAAAATGAAAATGTTCTTTAATTATTATTGGTTTGACTGCTCTTGGTCTTTGTGCATTCCTTGCTTCTGAACTTGTATGCCTCATGAGACAAGAACAGTCTCTTTCCATGTGTTGCACTGACCCCAGATCTTTAACAGGTTTTGAAATATGACTGTAAACTCGGTCTTCTCCCAGTGGCAGCTGTGCTGGCCCAAGACAGCTGTTGACCCCAACTGCAACATCTCTGAGGTTCCCCTCAGTCTGCCCTTCACATGAGACCGCTCCCTCGGACGCTGGAGTCAAAATAGCCAGATTAACCCAAGCCCTTCAGACTGAGGCAGGTGAATAAGCAGTTTATGAGCTATTGAGGCAGTGATATTGGAAGTACGGCAACATCTTGCGAAGAAAAGGTGATGAGCTGTTTCGGGGCAGAACCATGCAGTGTCTCAGCGTGGCCAGAACATGGTGTGATCCCCCCCACCCGCCACTTTCCTCCTTTCTTACTGTTTCCATCCTCTCTTTCAGCCATTGGTTTCCATGCTGCCCTTCTCCTGTGCCTGTCATCCCCGTCCATCTATTTCTGTGGGCTGTCTGAAGTTATAAATCATCATTATTTTTCAGTTGACTTGGGCTTCTAATTTTGATCCCTCTGTTTCTTCATTGACTGCTATTGCCTATTCTCAAGGGACAGAGATGGGAATCCAGAACGGCACAGTAATAAATGAGCTTCAAGCATGAATTCAGTTGGAGTGCTGACTGAGGTCTAATTTTTTTCTTATAATTAAGTATTAACAGTCATGGACACAGAGTTCATATATTAAGTTTGTAAAATAGTGTAAGTTATATCTCCTGTTTTCCACATCCTTCACTCCCTTTTGAAATAACTGTCTGTTTGACTGAAACTTTCTTTATTTAGTGATTTGATTTTTTTTAATGAGTAAAACCTTTTTAGTTTTATAACACTGGAGTTACAAACATTTGCAGTAGGTATTTTTTTAATACTGTTTAAAAAAGTCACGCTCTTCTCTCTCATACGTAACCCCAAAATACCTGCTTACTGAAATGTGGTATGCCACTAGTCCTCATTTAGGTTTACAATCATGACCAAATCTAGGGGGAGTGGGGGGCTTCATTTGTTAGTAGTGGAAGACTTTGAAAATTAAGTATTGAGATTGAATGACAAGATCAAACACTGCAAGGTGAGGAGTGCAGTGTGCAGACAGAGTATTTAGTGCATTCATTACACACAGAGGAAATTGCTGTGCAGTGCTTTTAAGATCCAGCTGACTTTAACTGTGGGTATTCCATTTCAGCAAAGGTGTGAAGACTGTTGAGGTGCTGACCTGCTTTGGGCCAGATCAGTGGATTGTATAAATTGTCATGTTGCTAATCAGCGTTAGCAGAGATCTGTCACAACAGCATTTCTTAAATCTTCCATAAAGTATGCAAGACAGCTGCAGGAACTCTAATAGAATAACAATAAATGCATCCAAAGGAAAGGGAGCAGGAGTGGAGATAGTTATCTGAGCTTCTCCACGGGTATGTGCCTATGCAGAAGTGCAGAGTTCTTCATGTATAGCTATAGCTTCGACTTGGCTTTAGGAACTGCAACCAGCTTAAGCGTTTATGCCACCATAAAGGTTTAAAGCAGCTTAAGTGCTTCTTCCGTCTCAGGAACTAAAAATGGCTTAAGTACTTATATCACCCTAAGGACACAAGGTCAAAAGCGTACTCTTGACTTGTGCAGCAGGGAGGAAACATTAGTCTCTTGTGGTTGTTTAGCCTGGTTGTGCCTGCAAATGATCTTTACTAGGGAAAGGACAGATGGGATCCTTACCTATTTTCCAGCAGATAAGAGGAAATTAAAATGCATGCGTTGTTCTAACAGAGCGTCACAGAGGTTAGAGAGAGACACGACTGCAGTGATTGTAATGTGTCCAAAAAGTCTCCTGGGGATTTCACTCCATGGAGATGCAAGGGGTTTTTTTCCTCGTCGCAATGGGGTTTCTATTGTGGCAGGATATTTCCTGCCTCACCAGGACCTCCTTTATATCCTGACTTCTTTACAAAGCTTTTGTCTGTCCATCTTGCTGTGGATCGTGGAGTTAATCTTTATCGAGATGTTAATGAGATGGTAGGGAGGCCTGCCTGATGTCATCTCCTAGTTGCCTGACTACCTAAAATGGTAGCGAGGAGCAGTGAGGAGCAGTGATGAGCTGTGGATTGCATCCCTGGGGAGCAGGCAAGCATGCGTACTTGCTTAAGTGCTGCCCTGTCACTTTTCTGAATGCTGATACTCTTTTTACAATCACTCGGCTATCTCAGGAAGCTGTGTGGGTCAAGAACGTGGAAAGTATGCACACCACTCATGAACAAGTAACTACATTTACTGGGAATCAGAGACCGAAATACTTCTATGCATGTGGGCTTTAGCTTTCCTGGGCCTTAAGTCTACACCTTTACTGTGACAGTAGTAGTAGATACTCTTTCCCAAGGTTTCTTGTTAGGAGGGGTACATTCTCAAGCTATGAAGTACTCGGATGCTTTGGTAATCATCTCAAGTCCAAAGTGAAGAAGAGATCTGTACGTATACCTAAGTGAGGACAGGGATGTGTGAATTCTGTTACGCCAAGTCTTGCGAGCTCTGGTGTACTTCCCACTATTCTGGTCAAGAAGGCTGAAGTGATACTAGAGCCGGTGAAGAGGAGGGCTGAGAGGACCACTGAGGGGGGATGGACTAATGCACTCCTGGAAGTGGCAATGAGGAACCTGGGAACAAAATGACAGGCAGAACACAGACACTTCCATACCACAAGCCCCAAAGCAGGGTAAGAGCGGTAAAGAGGACTTGGTCATCTTAGAGAAGACCAGAAGGAACCAGCTTATTTAATTCAACAAATGAAGGCAGAGAGAGGAGTGCTGTGTGTCAATTAGTTGAGGGGAGGGGTGGGGAGGGAAAGAAATAAACACTGTGCAGGGAAGCAGAGCTGTTTGAGCTAAAGGATAGTGTTGGCACAAGAACAAATGAATATAAATTGGCTGTGAATAAATCAAAGCTAGAAATTAGTTGCTAACCAGCAGAGGAGTGAGTTCCTAGAAGAGCCTTCCACTGGGAGCAGAGGGAGCAGATCACCAATGTACTTAGAAGACGAAGCTTGCTCCTGTCGTGACCAGGATTATGTGTAGCAGTGCTTGCCACAGTGAGGGGTGGGCCTGATGACCAGGAACCCTCCTCCTGTTTCTAACTGTATGTGGGCTTAAGGACGAATCTACATCCCCCATGCAAAACACATAAATAAGCATGTTCCCTGCAGGACTTCCAGGTCAGGGACAGCTAATCCCCTTCCAAACCAGTCTCAGAGCTATCCAGTCTGTTACTGCCGGACACAATCTCTGCACGTTTCCTCTCTGCGGGAGAGGGGGGCTCCGCGACTCCCTCATGCAGCTGTGGGATGAGCTGTGTTTAGCAGCCGTTCCACTGCGATGCCTCTTTGCCATTCGCGCTTCATCTCCTGCACAGCAAATGCAGTGGCTCTGCTGGTTTGAGGGACTTTCTGTGGCAGTACAGTCCAGGGGGAGATTTGTGCTAGAAAGTGGCTTAAATGCTGCTGCTTCTTGTTGTCAGTAGTGAGATTTAGTGAGAAGTTATTTAGCGCTTCCTTTTTAAATCTTTAAAATACAGGGAAATAACTGTGAGAAGATAAATGTCCGAAATTGTCATTGTATAATTGAAATTAAACCAATTTTTGGCAACGGTGATATGCCTTCCGTTGTGCCACTAACTTAGCACATTATACCAATACAACATGGTCTTTTCCCAGTTTTCTCCTAGCATACGCTAGGGTAGTGTGTCTAGGTTAGAAAGCAGAATCAGGAGATTTTCCAAATATTTTTTGCTTTATCCACCAAATAACACTTTGCTTTCAGATGCAATCTCAGTTGCAGGTGACAATCATTCTTTTTGTGTTGTTCCTAACTCATTCCACCAGTATGAAGAGGCCTTCCTCCTGCTGTTTGACTACTGTGAGAGCACATTTGGCTTTTGTTTATGTATTGAATAGTTAATAGGTAGCAAGCAGTCAACTAGGATATGCTTTCTTCTAAAAAACACATGGAGGAGGGAAATGGAACACTTAAGATTATTGCAGATCCTACTTCCAGTGTTACCTCACATCATCTGCTGCAATATGGAGTAGCACGTATGGTGTGCGTTGACAATATGAGAACACATATGATTTAAGGTGTTCCCTTTTCAAATAGCATCTCTTACCAGGTAAGCATTTATGCTTCCAGGACACTGCAGGTTGTGCTGTCTGTTTTTTTGAGCTTCCCCAGTAAAGATGACAGGCCAACTTCAGCCTTGATTTCAGTGAATTTGGTGGCTTTTTTGCTCTGGAACTGAAATTCATCTCAGAGCTTCCTCCTTCAAAGCCAGGGCATTCTGAGACCAAAAATCAGTATTTAGGTCAGCTCCCTCTGTTCATTTTAGGGTATTTTTGAGCTGAATGATAATAGCAACATTTTTTAAAGAAAAGAAAATGAGCCAGGACAGACTGAGGTTTGGTAATGAGCATTGAAGTGGCATGAAAGTGACTGGTATTCTGCAAATGACCCCTGTTTAGCAGCTTTTTGGAGCTGTGTGCAGTGGGAGATAGCTAGTAGAATTCCAGCTTTTAATGGGGACTTTTTTTTTTTCAGGTCAAAAATTCTTAATAATACAGAGCTGGTGCTTCAGAGCCTTATGTTAGCAAACCTGACACTAGGGAGTAATATCATTGGCTTTCATGCGCCTATTTACTGTAATAAGGATTACCAACGTAAGTAAAACTTGCAGGTTTGGGCCTACAAAATTAAAAGAGAAGCCTTTTCACACCCTGAAACTGCATCAAAATTCAATTTCACCAGAAAAAAAAAAAATCCTTCTGATCTAGTCCCTGGAATGTGACATTTCATGGGTGTAATAAGGTTACAAACAGATTATAAATTGAAACCCTATAAATCCTTAT
The DNA here is from genome assembly GCF_929443795.1 of Astur gentilis. Classification (NCBI taxonomy): domain Eukaryota; kingdom Metazoa; phylum Chordata; class Aves; order Accipitriformes; family Accipitridae; genus Astur; species Astur gentilis. The sequence goes on along the minus strand of NC_064893.1, from coordinate 4,788,853 downwards.
TGTACTGTACCAAAGCTTCTGCTTTGCATAATACTCTTATTCCTGACTGTTCTTTGTTTTACAAGCTCAAAACTATTCATTCCCTCTCATAATAGAGACCAGGGAGCCAAAAACACCGTGCAAAATCCAAAGGTAATTATCTGAGTCAAAGAACTTGAATGCCAGAGTTCACAAACTTCTGAACTTTTCTAATTGACGTTGTTTGCACAATGAGACCTCCCTCTTCCTTTAAACATGTTGTAAATATTCTACATCGTTTCTGCCAAATTATAATGATAAAAAAAATCCCAGTGTAGATTCAGGTCCTGTTTTATATGTGTATAGTTCTGCCTACACGTCCATAGCAGATGACTGATCAGTTTTCAAATCACAGCTTGAGCAAGTGAGCCTACATGGTCGGGATTACAAACGCTTTGAATCTCCTTACCTGAGCACACTGCTGGTTTCTGCTCTTGGCCTCTTACTTGTGCTGATTTAATGTCTAGCAAGTGTCTTCTTCCAGACCAGCCTTCCAGTATTTGGGCACATTTATAGGTCTGCTAAAATATCACCCCTCTGCAAAAAAGCAATTGAGCAGCTCACCTGGGAGCAAAAGAAATTACCCAGATTAGCAGATGATGTCATGGGCTCATTTCTTCTGGGCTTTACCTGAAAGTGAAGATACTCAGAGGGGTTGAGTGAGAATGAGATGGCTTTGCAGGTGAGCTCTCAGAGGCCTCTTGGAGCATCAGAGCAATGAGGGGAAAAATGGCGCAAAGAGGGGTTTGATTGTAGGAAGAGCAGAGGGGATAGGAAAGGAGTGACAGGATAAGAGAGCAGGGCAGACGAGTATGGAGGGACACAGTTGTGCAGTGACCTGAGGGTAATCATAAGATACTTGACAGGTGAGCCAGTGGAGTGATGGAGAGAGGCGAATGATCAAGTCACCATCCTGGGCAAGCTTTGTCAGCTGCTGCAGTGAGCCTGGGCTGGGGAGGGGGTGAGGAAGGGAGTTTTACGCCCATGAGAAAGGCCGGTTTTAGAGGATGCTCATGCTGATAAAGGCTAGAGGTCTGGAGGGCAAGGAGGAAGCTCATTTGCAGGGACAAAGAGAAAAAGTGTCCTTTGAGAATTTCTCTAAGAGAGCATCCATGGGTGTCCACACAGTGGGAGGTAAAGGGAGGTGCTGTTGTGAACTGATTGAACCAGTCTTGAAGTTTTTGTATCAAAGGGAAAGCCTGTGTCACACACTCAATTTTCATTTCCCTCTTGGCCATGTAGGTTTAACCATGTTAACTCACAGTCTGTAATGTTTACAGAAAAATTTGGCCAAGAACTACTTTAATGCATTGAGTTTTGTCCCGTTACTTCTTTCTCTTTCGGGAAAGAAGAGTGCACGTTAACCTCATTGTACTTTTCCAATGCCATTTCACAGCGCAGGGCATCTGTACGCTTTTTGGTACAGGCATGTGTAGTTACAAATGGACTAGAGATCTGCACTTGAAACATAAACTGCAGATTACATGTTGTACGTTGTCCAGCACATCTGCTCTGTTCATGCGCTCTGTGCCCCATCACAACTTTAAAGAAATGGCAATAAAGTTTCAGAAAGAGAAAAAGAGCAGTCATCTTTTATAGGCAATGCACATGTGTTTGCCATGGTGATGCTGCATAATGGTGAACACGAGTGATTTTATTTGGTTTTCTGATTGTTTTCAGGACTTTAGGAAAGATTGGGATTATCTTCTTTGTGTTCCAGTATGAACTACTGAGTTTCTGTACGGCTGGCTTTTTCTGTGAGCTACTTACAGAGTAGATACATATTTCATCCCTGTCCTGTGTTCAAATATAAACTCTGGAAGGATTTTGTCTAGTACCTTAATGGAATAATCGCATTTGCTGAGAAATGCAGCCATCTAGTGGCACAGCTAGCAAGCTGTGGTAGAAGGTACAGAACCGGGGAAGTCTCTGTGGCAGCGTTTCTCCAAGAGGGTGCAGGAGGATGAGTCAGGTAGCTCCTGCTGAAATTCCAGCCTTCATAAACCTTTGAAAGGCCAGGTGCAGGGCACTTTTGTTGTTTTCTGAAGCTGTGCAAAAAATTCATCCAGTCAAACCTTGAAAAAACAAAGCAATCTTGAGGCTGGCCCTGATTCGTCTGCCCGTTTCTGCTCAGAAACACAGTCAGCAAGAATTAAGTCCATATTTAAATGCTCTGCTGAACTGGATGTTAGTGAAGGGAACAGAGCAAGCTGCTTTTCTGGAAGAGAAGGTACACAGCCCCAGCCTGTCTCTGGATGCACTCACGCAGATGACGCCACAGCAAGACATGTGCATGTGTGTCAACAGGCCTGGGGCAGGTGTCACTCCCAGAGACTTTCAGGCAGAACTGTACTTGCCAATGGCAAAAGCTGGCTTGATGGATGCTTTGGTGCTCAGAGTTTTTTGTTACTGCAGCGTGTAGGGTTTTGTTTTGCCTGCCACAACGTGTACGCTAACCCAATACCTTTACTGAAAGAAAATATGGGTAGTGGGGAGTGACTTAAAAGTTTTGGTGGAAACTTGGTTTAACAGTTCTGTTGATTTTTCAGGTTGCAGGACATCTTTTTAAAGGCCTGTTTTTGTAAACCTTGTTTGTGTTGAGCGGCACCTAAGTAAGGCTTCCCTGATCTGAGAAAGCATTACTCAATGTGAATCATGCAAGTGGTGCCATGCATGAAGATTATCTGGGATGCATTTAACAGCCTGTATCCCTGAGGCCTGATCCAAAGCCTGTTGACGTCAGTAGAAACAAATTCATGGGCCTTAGTGGACTTCCAGTGGGATCTGTAATTTGAACCCCGTGATCGCTTTGGAGCGCAGACAATCTTCTTACTCTTTCAGTACCGCGGGATCCTGGTTCACACCTGAGCCTCTGGTGCTGTTCCAATGCGAAGTTACGGTAAGGCTGATGACGATGTTACATTTCTGTAAAGCTGTAATCTCTCTTCTACCCAAACAGCATATAAACAATGACCATATACACGGTGAAAAGAAAGAGTTTGTGTGCCGATGGCTGGACTGTTCCCGGGAGCAGAAACCATTCAAAGCCCAGTATATGCTGGTGGTCCACATGAGGAGACATACAGGGGAAAAGCCACACAAATGCACTGTGAGTAAAGGGGGCTGAGCTCCAGGCTTGGACAGGGTTGCTGGGGCTGTGCAGAGAACAGAGCAGTGCAGATGCTGCATTCCCTGATCTCTTGTCTGTCGGACATTTGTTGGAGAAGAGAATACTATGTCTGCTTCCTTATCGAGCTCGCCCAGATGACAAGAGCTTTAGGAAGGGGGATTCACTGGATAATTTGGCCCACTTCATCAAGTTTAAAGTGCAAAGATGCCCCAAAAGGCATTATTAAACAGGGCTGAGTTTGCTTAATTATTTAAAAGCACTTTGTTTTACAGAGCTGGGTATTATTGCTGGCCACCAGCCTCCTAATGACTTTGCAATGGATTTCTGTCTTAGACGATGTACACAAATACTGTGCTCTCCTGTAAGAGAAGATTTAGATAATGCTAGAAGCATTTTAACTTGAACTGTGATGGGGTTTGCCTGGGTAAAATTAAAATCCAACAAATCAAAACAAAGTTACATTGGGCAAGGTTATGAAGGCTTGGAAAGTTTCTAAACTTTTATAGGTCAGCTTTTACTGTTTCCTGCAAGTCCAAAGATTAAAATTAATCCAGACTTACTTGTCTGCAGTTTGAAGGTTGTACAAAGGCCTATTCCAGACTAGAAAACTTGAAAACACACTTGAGATCTCACACTGGAGAGAAACCATATGTGTGTGAACATGAAGGCTGCAACAAAGCTTTCTCCAACGCGTCCGACAGGGCCAAGCACCAAAACAGAACTCATTCCAATGAGGTAAGTAAGCACAGCTTCAAAAGAATAATAAAATTTGGCATTGAACAGACTTACAATGTGGTCATAGCAATTTATTACAGACGACAGGCACAAAAACCCTCAGCAACCTGAAAGGAATGCAAGTTCTAAATGGCTTTTACCAGCACAATCATTCCATGTCATACACACCTAGAGAGGCTGCGGGTCATTTTATTAAGTGTAAGAGAGGTTTGAAGGAGCGGTCTAATGGAAACACATGGTTTCCCTGAAAAGCTGGGATGGTTTTTCCCTCTCTCTTCTTGCCTTGTCCCTATTTTATTGCCCTATTTCAGGTTACACGGGGAGTGACATTGTCTCAGTCTCATATCTTGGAGCCCAGTCTCTCCTCCTTGACCTGTTCCTATACTCCTTCACCTCTAGCCTAAATCTGGAAGTACTGGAAGGGCAGGACATACCAGCATGGTGACTGTGTGGTGTGGAAACCATAGCAACTCTATCCAATTTCCACAAGGCTTGTACCCTTCTCTAGCTGTCTGTCGCAGGCATTCACTAGGGCTGGCAGAATCTCCTGGGAGCATCCATCTTCTTCCAGTCCCCTGGTCCCTCCAGCATCTGTTGAGTCACAAGGGAAGCAGAGAGCATTGCACATCTCTGAGTTTGCCCTGTGCCTGCAATGTGTGCTCTCAGCAGCCCAGCTAACAACTGCACTGAAGCACAGCAGCAATTTTGTGAATTGTCACCAAGGTAGAAGGAAGTTCACCAAGTCTCACCAATAGCTGACTGAGCTTTTTTTTCATTCAGTGTCTGAACCAATCTGTTTATTGCCTAGTTGATGAGTAAGATCCTCTCAAACTTAAAGACATGACCCGTACTGCCTGTTTTTTAAGATCAGGATTTCATGTCTAACAGTAAGTCACCAAGAAAAATTTTCTGCTGCACATCATTTCTGGTAGGTACAGCCGCAAGGGCAAATGAAAAATTTCCTTCACCATTATTTCACAAAGACACAGGCTAATATTCTTGGGCAATGTATACCGATGGACTGCCATGAATCCCGTGGAAAGCGCAGACCTGATTCAGCACTTCCTCGCAGTGCCATTTTGGTTGTAAGTAGGTAACCTATAGACAGATTTAAAAGCAGCTGATATATCTTGATGCAGGTGTGCCTTACACATGTAGAAGAGAGCTAGCTGACTCATACTTCCATGGCATCTTGAGAAAACCTGCCTCAGTAGCTCAGCATCAACTTTAAATTGCTCATGATTGACATTTTTGCTCATATTCAAGTCAATGGCAGTGTTTTCCTGCTGATGTCAGTGGAAGCAGGCTCAGGCCTTAGACATTCATGAAAAAACTACATTTGTCAAAGGCTCCACAGTGCCATGTGTAAGCAGAGAACCCTTCTGAGGAACTCTGCATGAGGGTCCTTTCTTTTTTTTTCTTGAGGGCTAGTATAAATAAGACTTTACAATAGTAGTTTCTTGGTAACAATTCAGTAATAAAAGTGAGTGAATGATACTTTGTTTCCTGAGGCAATTGAAGAAGGGCTCAACTCTTCTTTCTACTCCTCTCATAATACAAGAACAAAGTTTTTGTTAAATTATAAGACAGTAAATTTACTTTATTCTACATTGCTTAGTGAAATAGAGAAATTCACAGACAAAGGAAGCAGGCTTTAAAAAAACCTGAGTGATTAGTTATGCTAGTACCACTAATAGTAGTAGCGCCTATATTGCTGCATTGTGAAAATGCTTATGGTACTGTATCATGTGCTTTGACATTATACTGGTGATCTGAAGGAGCCAGGAAAAAAAACGCTTCCTCAGATAATTCTGCCTGAACAAATGTCCCAACATGTTTTGAAGGGGGCTGTTTGCCTCTGAATGTCAAGGAGTAGGTACTGGGCATACTAGAAACAGGGTATCAAACTGCTGAGGGCAATGGACAGGATAGAAAATTAGGCCAGTCTTCATAAATTGCCATAGCTCTGTTGATTCTTCTGCTCTGATAAATCAGAGCTGTGCCAGTTCATATCATGAGAGGCTCTGCCCTCTGTAAACTATGCAGCATTAATGGGTACCTTCACAACTAAGGGGAATTAATAGGTTTGACTAGGTGCAGTCACAACTTGATAGGACAAGGGGTAATGGCTTTAAACTGAAAGAAGGTAGATTTAGATTAGATGTAAGGAAGAAATTCTTTACTGTGAGGGTGGTGAGGCACTGAAACAGGTTGCCCAGAGAGGTTGTGGATGCCTCATCCCTGGCAGTGTTCAAAGCCAGGTCGGGTGGGGCTTTGAGCAACCTGGTCTAGTGATAGATGTACCTCCGCATGGCAGGGAAGTTGGAACTAGGTGACCTTTAAGGTCCCTTCCAACCCAAACCATTCTGTGATTCAGTCACTGTAAAGACCATAAATGAGATAACAACTTCACTGTGAAAGTGTGTAACTGCAACACCAGCTGTGCTCCAAGTTGCTCTTCAGGAGTCCCACGTGGAATTAAATCTAATTCAAGTGTTTTTCCTGTCTTGGCAGAAACCATATGTTTGCAAGATACCAGGCTGCACAAAGCGCTACACGGACCCCAGTTCTCTCCGGAAACACGTGAAGACCGTGCATGGCCCGGAGGCACATGTCACCAAGAAGCAGCGGGGAGATATCCACCCAAGGCCTCCGCCACCGAGAGACCCAGGCAGCCACTCTCAGACCCGGTCACCAGGCCATCAGACTCAGGGTGCAATTGGTGAGCAGAAGGACCTCAGCAACACTACCTCAAAGCGTGAAGAATGCCTCCAAGTGAAAGCGGTCAAGTCAGAAAAACCAATGGTATGCAACACACTGTGCCACACCCTTTGTCCTTTTTCTTCTTGCAACCAGTTAATAATCCCTTTATGAAATGCTCAAGCCCATAAACTCTAGCTCACAAGGTTAGGTTTTGTGAGGTTTTCTTTTCGTTTACGTTGTAAAATGTTTTCAAAGCCTAAGAAATAGGAAATAAAAAGATTACATCTAGTCTGTACAATATGCAGTAAGTGCAGTGTTGGCAACTCTCGCAATAATTGTTTCTCTTAAAGCTCCATCTTTTGGAAACAGCATATTATGAGAAAATCACAGTTTTCATTTTTAAAAAGGCATTTTTTTCTACTCTTCTGTTTACAGAAGTTAAGAGAACGTGTATCCTGCAGGCTCAAAACCAGAATGCGAAAAAAACCAAGTCCAAAAGATTAAAATTATGATATTGATGATGATAATTTTTGGAGAACCTGGGGAAACAATCAGATTTTAGGGGCTTGAGGTTATCGGGTCATGGATCAAACTGAAGCAGGATAAATTGACTTTCTAAAACAGCAGGAGGAGATCTTTGGATAACATTTGATCTCTATCATGATGTGACCTCTTATGTTAATCTGATACTTAATTTAACTTGACCAAGTTAACCTAATTCCAGTTTAACTAAATTGAGCTGAACTAAGAGTCTCTGCAGGTCTTTTCACCGGTTTACCTTAATGTATTTCATTAAACCAGTATAGCCTTGAACATTGAAAGGACCTTATTCCATTTTTTGACATGCTATCTTAAATAAAGAAGTTCTTCTTTCATTTGCCTGCATTTCATGTGCCATCCATCCTCTCCACAAGGCTTAAAACTAGCGAAGGCAGTCACTCCATCCTGTTCCAAATCTGGGTCTACAATTCAACTGGACCTAACCCTTTGGGACTACAAATATGAGCCCTCCAAATTCTGCTTGTACTGTTAATCATGCTCCCATTCAAAGTGATTACTCGCTGAAATACGAGTTAACTGCTATATTGTGCCTAAGGCTTACACCCAAACTGTAGAGTATTAATCCTAAATTCAGAAACTTCCAAGGCCCCAGGGTTAACTCCCACTGAAGTCTAAAGGAGATCCTCTGCCATCTTTGGTGATAGCTGCCATAGATTACGAAGGAACAAAACCCATTCACCTCTTGCTTAGCTAGGTAAATCTGTAGCATTATTGAGGCATGTTGAGCGTAGCTGATTTTAACATAAATAAAATTTGCAGGAGAGGGGTATTAATGCTGATTGCTTACATAGTATTAAATATTTCTCACTGAAAAATATCTTCTAAAAACAATTCTGTATTTCCTGCTTTTCATTGCTTGTATGAATTAAGATATATTTTCTATTTTTCAACTAATCCAATGTCTTTTCTGTCTAATGCTCTTAAATGTCTTGTTCTAACTTCCTAAGGACAGTGGGTAATAAGGTGAGGGCATTTTAACTTCTCTGCTGTTTTTCTTATTGCAACATTATTTATGTCTTTATTTTAGCCTTCTGCCTGTTGTCCAATCATTCCTTTATTTAGTAATGTGCAATCCATCAAACTCATTCCCAAATGTAATGTGCTGTGAGCATTTTGCAACACTTGACATGTGAAAATCTTATATTGGTGAAATGTCTTCAGAAATGTCTTCACACCTTCCCCTCTAGATGAGACATCCATTTTTTTCTGTATTGCACATCTAGAAATGTATGTTCCCCATAACACGGTTCTTATTTCTGTAACCTACCTCACTGTGATTTTGACACGTGGCTGCAAGAACAGGCTTCTGACCATTATTACTCTTCTTCATACGGCATGGAGCTATTGTCCAGAAGCACAAACTCTCTTCTGTATAATCACTATTATTTCTATTCTTGTCACCAAATGTGCCGTGGCCAGGATTTGCAAATGAACTTGCTCAGTGTAGCCTCATAAATTCTAAATATCATCATTCAAGTTAGAAATAATAAAGTAGTTATTGCATCTTAATAGACTCCTCAGGGACATATGAAGCTACAGTAGTGCCATGAATCTGTGTCTTCATTCACTGATTTTAAAAGTGAGAGCCATCGCCGCTACCTCAGAAATCTAGCTAGCATTTGTCGGTGAAATGTACATAAAAATCACAGGCTGGCAGAAGAAAATTAACAAAAACACAGCAGAAACCCCAAAAGTGAATTACTTACATGAAACTGTTCTTGGGAGCAAAATGATACTGCATGCCCCGCTGATTTGTGATCACGCTGATACAACCTACAGTGAGATACTACGTCCAGAGACTTCTGTCTGTCTTGCTGTCTGTTTTGTCTGTCAGTCTGTCTGAGTGTTTCAGTTTGTCAGAGAAATTTTCCCATTCTTTTACAAGAACTTGTTGAGTATAAAAAATAAATCAAGCCCGTATTTCCCCACAGCAAGAATTCTGCTAGAGCAGCAGGGAACACTGCCTGTTAAGAAAGAAGAAGCTATTGTGGTGGGTTTATAACCCTGTAGGTTAGCAGCAGCCTGTACCGTGTGCTTAAATTCTTAAATTTAAAATCTTAAATTCTAATGAAACAAAGGATTTGACTGAGTAGATAATCGCCTTCTTGATTCAGGGCAGGGGTGGTATAAGTTAGGTATAAGAGGAAGTATAAGTTAGACCCTAGTGCTGCTAGGGTCACAGGACGCTGATTGTATGATCTAGTATTTTTTTTTCACTGACGCTCTGTCCCTGTTTCATTACATGCCAACATTTCAGGCCAACCACTGCTCGTAAAAATGAGCCTTAAGCTTGGAAAATACGTACGTTCTTTAGCCACAAGTCTAATTAAAAAAACCCAAATTCCAATGTTGTTGGAGTCTTGTTTGTTTGTTTGCTTGCTGCAAGCCTAGCAGTGTAAATTAGACCTTGTAACATGGCTGAATTCTGATTTGGTTTACTGAGCTGCAGCTTCAATTGGGAGCAGCACATATCCAAATTAAAGTATCCATACATACATGCTCACGAATTACATGAAGTGGTAGAAGCAATTATGGGAATAACTGAAATAAATGTCCCATGTAGATATAATGTATACTATCAGCAAGATATTAAAGTGGACTTTAATCTCGAGTTTTGCAATGGCATTCACTGCAGTTAAAATCAGTATCTAGAAAGCCTCTTAATGAATGATCACTGTTATCATTTAATGCTAAACTTTTCTTTACATTTGGTTTTCTTTGGCTCAGTTTAGACCCGCATTTGATGCAAGTGCTCTTGTTAACATTGTTTGCTTAATCCTCATGTTCTTTTGTTACTTACTTCACTCCAACAGACATCTCAGCCAAGCCCTGGTGGTCAGTCTACATGCAGCAGCGAACAGTCCCCCATCAGCAACTATTCCAACAATGGGATCGAGCTTACTCTGACCGGTGGTGGTAGTGTAGGAGACCTCAGTGTCATCGACGAAACCCCAATCATGGATTCTACCATTTCCACAGCCACCACAGCACTTGGCTTACAGGCCAGGAGGAATATGACAGGGACCAAATGGATGGAGCAAGTGAAATTAGAAAGGTTGAAACAAGTTAATGGAATGCTTCCAAGACTGAACCCCGTTCCACCTTCCAAAGCCCCGACCTTGCCGCCTCTCATAGGAAATGGTGAGATACACATAACAAGAGCAGTAACACTTTCTGTCCTTAAATTCGTTGCTTGCCAGCTCAATCTTGCAACCCTTGCAAAAGAGCAGTGCAGCTTATGAAACTCGGGAGCTGTGAGAATGGTTCATAAATTGATCACTTTCTGTTTGTCCCCTCATCACAAGTCCTACTACCCACCCTGAGAGAAGTCTGATAGTCCCATGTTTTACACAACAGGGGCCAGCCAGGGAGCCATGCATCATGTTTTAAATATTCCCTACAGTTAAAGGTTTGGACCTGAGATCATCATTATCCTGTCTTGTTTTGAGACAAGGCAGATGAAATAAATACCTGCCAGTTTATCGTATGGAAGTGTTTCAGATGAGGCTTTAGCAAGGAACCCTTTGCGTAGATGTGTTGGGCTGCCCTTTAAATAAAACATTTCCACACATATGGATAATCATATGTACAGATACTACTGCTACAAAGGGCAGATATCCATGACTGGGAGCAAGGCGAGATTGAACTCTGTTTTCACACAAGGAGCTGCTCATTGCCAAAACGTATGTCCCTGCTGCCTCTACATTGCCTACAACTAGCCTGTAGGTTTCTGCACTCCACCCAGCAGTGACAGCTCAGGTTTTCTGAAACCTGTTCAATCAAAAGAAACTACGTAAAATTAAGAAATGTATTCTGTTTGCTTAAAAACAAACCAAAACAAGGAAACCAGCAAAGATGTTTTGCAGTTGTTAGGAGTTATTTCAGGAATATTTCAAGATGTCTTAGAAATGACCTTGAATAGCCTCCAATTTGTATATTTTGCCATTCCATGCAAATGCCTGTTCAATTATATTTTGCCTATAAAAAGCTCCCTTATGAATGTGTCTTTCTGGCACATCAGTCAGCATAGCTGCACTGCAGGCTGGAGCACTACACCAGCTGATGACAGTTTGTGGCTATGGCCTATAAATTTTGTGTTGGGATTCACACTGAAATGTTACTCTTGAGTCTCTGAATTAGCTTTTAACCTAAGGACACAGTTTTTATCCCTACTTCTTTCTTGAAAGAGCACTGCTATGAGTTGCTGTGATGATGCAGGCTCTTCCTTTACTCCCCTTACTACTTTACTGGGTGTTTTCTGTACCAGTTTCTGGGTGGTGCCCCTTTGTTTAACTGTGAATTTTACCTCTAGGTACCCAGTCAAACAGCAGCTGCAGTGTAGGAGGATCCATAACTATTCTGCCGAACAGGAATGAACTTTCAAGTACGGACATCACTGTGTTGAACATGCTGAACAGGAGGGACAGCAATACTAGCACAATCAGTTCAGCCTACCTGAGCAGCCGCAGGTCCTCTGGAATCTCACCTTGCTTCTCCAGCCGGAGGTCCAGCGATGCCTCCCAGGCCGAGGGAAGACCGCAGAACGTGAGTGTTGCAGACTCCTATGACCCCATCTCAACGGATGCCTCCCGGCGCTCCAGTGAAGCGAGCCAGTGTGATGACCTGCCAAGTCTTCTCAGCCTCACCCCGGCCCAGCAATACAGGCTGAAAGCTAAATATGCAGCAGCTACTGGTGGACCCCCACCAACTCCACTGCCTAACATGGAGAGGATGAGCCTCAAAACAAGGATGGCACTCTTGGGTGACTGCAGGGAGTCTGGAGTATCTCCACTGCCTCCAGTGAATGTCCCTCGAAGATGTAGTGACGGTGGGGCAAATGGTTACAGCAGGAGGCATTTTCTGTCTCATGATGCTCTAGGAAACGGGACGAGGAGAGCCAGTGATCCAGTAAGAATGGCCTCCGACAACCTCTCTGTCCCTAGAGTCCAGCGTTTCAACAGTCTTAATAGCTTTAACCCTCCTGCTTTGCCTCCATCCATGGAAAAGCGCAACCTTGTTCTTCAGAACTACACCCGTTCTGAGGGTGGCGTCTTCCGCGGCTTCAGCTCCCCCTGTCCTCCAAGCATCAGTGAGAACATCGCCCTGGAGGCTGCTATGATGGAAACGGGTGGCAGTCTGAATGATGAGGATTTCCTGCCAGATGACGTGGTTCAGTATCTGAATTCCCAGAACCAAGGCATATACGACCACTTGTTGAACAATGTCCTAGACAGCAACAAAATGCATCACAGCTCAGTGTTAGGAAACAACAACCCCAGCAACTTTGACCAAGCCCCTCCACCGAGCAGTCAGCAGGCAGGTTCCGAGGCAAACAAGAGCGACTTGCCCATTCAGTGGAATGAAGTAAGCTCAGGAAGTTCTGACTTATCTCCTTCAAAACTGAAATGCGGTCAGCGGTCAGCAGTGCCGCAGTCGCGGGCCTTTGGACTGTATAACAATATGATGGTTCAGCAGCAGAACCTGGAGAAAGGCAATGTGGCCCAGCAAAATGGCTATCAGAACCTGGTGGAGAACAGTGGTTCCTACGGTTTACAGCAAAACACGGTTCTTGGCAGCGGAGCCGGTAATTCTTTCAGCGTGCAGCCCAATAAGCCTTACAGTGAAAGCATCGGCAGGCAAGCAATGATGTCTGGGGCAATGGACAATTCCTGTGGCATGGCAGTTCAAGGGCAGAAGCTAAGAAGCAACAACGTGCCAGTGAGTGGGAACCAACAAAATTTCGGCCATCCCATGGCATCCAGTGATCAAGCCACCAGTATGGCAAATGGGATGCAGAACAGGAATATCATTGAACAGGAATATTTGCAAAACCAACCAGTCGGAGATGGCATTCACTACCAGGGAGTCAATCAATCTGGTCAAATGATGCTAGGGCAGGTTAGTCCTACCTCACAAAGCAGCCTGTATCAAGGGCCACAGAGTTGTCCACCGGTGTCTCACACCATTGGTAGCCAGCCTTCAGGTTTGTTGGTGGCCAAAAGTTACCAGCCATGCTCTAATTACAGTGCCAACAGACGGCAAAACATGTTGAGAAACAACCTGGCACAACAGCAAGGACATATAAGTGATGGCAACCAGACATACAGGGTAAACACCATTAAGATGGAGATGCAAGGTCAATCACAGCAGTTCTGCTCTAACGTGCAGAATTACTCTGGTCAGTTATATGACCAAACCACAGGCTTTAGCCACCAAGCTATGAAAACAGGTTCTTTCTTTGGTTCAGAAGCTAACTGCCTGCTGCAGGGGACTGCTACTGCAAACGCATCTGAGCTTCTTTCCCCGGGGGCTAACCAAGTGTCGAGCACGGTTGACAGCATTGACAGCAACAGCCTAGAGGGTGTGCAGATTGATTTCGATGCTATCATAGATGATGGGGACCATGTCAGCTTAATTTCGGGAGCCCTGAGCCCGAGTATCATTCAGAATCTCTCCCGCAATTCCTCACGCCTCACCACTCCCCGAGCGTCTCTTACATTCCCAGCTATGCCCGTAAGCACAACCAACATGGCTATTGGGGACATGAGCTCTTTGTTGACCTCACTTGCAGAAGAAAGCAAGTTTCTTGCTGTTATGCAATAGACTTAAAAAAAAAAACAAAAAAAAAAACAAACAAAAAACAGAAAACCCTTAGGAGATAACAGATGAAAAAAAAAGACTCATATTTTTTAGTTGTGTATGTATTTTAGCAATCTCATCTCACCTAAATGGGATGTGTTTCAAGTATATTCCTTTTATGGAATAAGGACTCTGAAAACCCTAAAGTGTTCTAGGGAGAAACTGTCTTCCATTTCAGTTTTGAATCAGTATTGCTACACCCATTCCCCCTCTCTCTCTCTTTTCTCTCTCCCCCTTTTTGAACGTCTGTATGCTTCCTTTTTCTTTTTTTTTTAATTGTAAACCAATGTAAACGTGTGAAGTGCATGTTTTTGTTTTGTTTTGGGTTGTTTTTTAAAGAAAGGTCTGATGAAATGACTTTGCAATTTTCTGTTACTCAAAAGAATCTAGACCTTGTAAAACTGTTGCAACTTTTCCCCTTAAACATATAGGCACAAAATAACCAGGCACAATGTGAAGTGAGCATACAGTGATTAAATCCTTTCTGGATGCATGGGACACATCGCACTGAGGTGGACAACCAGTTTAGAAATGCACTGCCATGGTACCCTAGGCTGTAGTTTCAGAGTCATGGAGCACAAGAAATTAGGAGGTTCAGGCAAATAAGAAATGTAAAACCATCAGCCCTTTAATGCCTAGCAAATGTTTAACACATTTGTAAACACACACACTGATAGCTGTCACTGCCTTGAATAATGATACTGAGATTGTGTTATGTTTAATCAATTTCAGAGGAAGGGAAGGACCAGAAATCTATTCTTAGTCCAACTCTCATCTTTTGCAGTATTTGGTATTCTGTTTTCCAGCCTTCTTTTTTAAATGACTGGACAGTAAAATTATGGGCACATTTGGTGATTTGGGTAGTCTGTAATGCCTTCATTGCATACCACATTTGCGGAGAGACTATTAGGGTCTTATGGAGTATTTAACACAGTGAAATAACAAAATTGCAGTATTCTATACTGGGGACTTGGGGTTTTTTTAAATGCAAATTGTTGAGATGTAATTTGCTGAGCCACTAGTTTTTATTCACAGTAACAATTCCTTTGCCAGGAGAACTGTCTTGCACATCCCTTCTGGCACATACAGCTTCGTGGATGGATCGTATGTTTTAAATACGGTAATACCCATTGACATGACACACAGTTACGGCTTCAAGAGCATCATGGTCATGGCATGTAAAGCAAGTAGAAAACGAATGGCCCAGTTCTCAGACTAGCCAAATAAATCAAAGTGATTGCAAGCAATCTGAGAATCCTAAATGTTTTTCCACTGTATCCAGGCTTTACAAAATTAAGACATTTAAACTGCCATTAAAAATAGCAAAGAAACAAGCGGAACAGCAAGTATGTCTGGTAAACTAATTAAAACTGAAAAAGACCAGCCCAGCCTCTCTCTCTTGGTGACACCAACATGCATTTCTTTTCTTTTCAAAGCAAACCAGTGGGTCAATGCCCAAGCTTAGTTACACCAGCAAAAATTGGAACTAACACGCTGTTGTCATGAAGCTATTCGCTGGTAGAGCTGAATGGCCTTTGCTCCGTAAGTTGTAGCTCTTCTAGCATGTTTTTTGCTGTGCTGGGCTCCATGTCTGCACCCCTGAACACACAGTGCTCCTGGGTAAACAGGTTGGGATGGAGAACAGTTACAAGCCCAGGGTTTAAGTTCACCCACTCCTAGAAGCTGCATGCAAGTCCAGCCCTTCCAGACTTCTCAGTTAAATCCTGTTAGTAAAATGCTGCTACAGGATGTAAATGGTGCAGGCACTTACAGTCATGGATTTGATGTCTGTAAGGAGCTGGTGTGAGAGTAGACATACAATGAAAAGGGAGTGTGGTCAACTTTGAAATAAAGATAAACTTTAGCCCAGTCAAAATTAGGATTAGCACCAGAAGGTGATTTCTGCAGGCTAGAAGGCCATAGCACTGATTTTTTTGACTGTAAAAAAAAAGGTGAAATACCAGCTGATTCAGGGCATGGCATTTGAGGAATGTATAGGAATACAACCTCAGTGAAGCTGTTAGGTAACACTGATCCATTATCAGCTGTTAGACTCAGAGGAAGAAGCTGTAAATCCGTAGGAAAACATCACAGGAATCCGGTGCTGAGGACATATTTGGGCTTATCGTAGCACGTACCAAGTGATTTGCACTGTGAGCTGGAATGTTGGAAGTGGAGACAAATGTAAATATCCTATAGATTTTATCATCATCCAGTTCCTGTCTTTCTCTGCATCTTTAGTAAGCTTTTCTTCCTTCCTCTGTCTCATGCACGCATATTCCCCTGTCCTGCTCTTTGTCCTTTGCTGGTTCCCCTCCCAACCTCCCTGCCCATGACCAGCTATCACAGCCCTCCTGCAGTGGTCCTTGGGCTGCACGGGGGATCGGGCACAGCTCACCACAACAAATGGTTGGTTTGCTGTTGCAGCGTGGCAAAGCTGCTCCCTGTTCTGCTCCCATCGCCTGGCGGCAGCCCTGTAGAGACCCGCTGCCTGTAGGCAGCCCTTGCCCCTGCCCTGCTGCAGGGGTGAGGAGGGATGCGTCCGGCCAGGCAGGTCACCGGTGGCGGAGGGATGCGTGGGTGGCCTCGCCATACATTGCAGCGCTACGATACAGCTCACACCCCTGCAGAGAAACGGCAGTGTATGCATGAGGAAAGGCTGTGCTGGACGTGTTTCAGCTGGTTCTCTCGGTAACCAATCGCTGGCTGTTTATTAAGCCATCAATTACATGTTTATAAACAATTTCAACAGGGAAACTTATGACCAGCTTGGGAGTAGGTGGCTTGGAAGAGAAGCCTTTTATTGTTATAGAGCCAATACATTTTAAAAAAATAAATGTAAAAAGAGCCAAACTGTTTTTTTAAACTCAATTTTCCAGTTCATAATTGTATTTGCTGGTCCAATTGAAGCTGGGAGGCTATTAACAGATGTGATCCATCAGAGCTTAGAAGGAGCCATTCATATTGCTCAAGGCTAAAAGGGATTGTTTGAGTAGCTAATTTGCCTTCCTGGATTTGACAAACCTTCGTCACTCACTTACCCCTGTCTTGGGCCAACAGTGTGTCTCGGCCGAAACCACATGCTCCAGAAAGGCATCCCATTTTGCTTTGGTGAAATTGAAGAACCAGATACTCCACCATGTCCCCAGGGTGTTTGTGCAAATGGTTTATCATTTTCACCATTAAGCGTTTGTGCCACTTCTTACATTCATGTGTCACTTTTCAGCTTCTAGTATCTTCTCATGCTTTTCTGGTTTATGTTTTTGGTACCTGTGAAGGTAGCAATATAGTGCAGCCCAGCTGTGTTGGGTTTTGGTTTTGTTTTGATAAGGTAGACTGGGGTCTCTGAGCATGGCACTATTAGGCTGGACATCAGCTTTCACTTGTCAGCCTCCTTCTCAATGTGTGGCAGTCTGGGGAAAGTCCCACCGACATTGCTCACGTTTACTGGCACCCTTCTGCTCCTGCTCTTCCAGTTACAGAGCCAAAGCTTGCTTTTATGTATCTGGCCATCAGCTGGCATTGCCATAGCAGTTGGAAACCCACTGCTCACCCTAGAGTGCTAGAAAATGCAGAAAGTGTTGTGAAATTGCTATTTTTAAAGCATTGCAGCCTGAGTCTAAGTTACCTTTTCTTCTCATGGCTCTGGGGGGGGTCTTCCAGAAAAGTTACTGTTGGCCTTGGGTGCATCCGCCTCACTCAGCCTGCATGAAGCATGTGTATTTCTCCAGGCCGTTTTACGTTCCACAGAATGGGAGTCACCAGTGGGAGTTCATCCATCAGGTACACCCCCCGTGGAGGAAAGGTGGTTTTGCAGAGAAGTCAGTGGGCTTCCAGTGGGGCTTTGCTGGTGAGTACCATGGCCCCGTACATCCACATGGCAGATGATGTTATGCTCTCCTTGGAGAATGGCCCTAAATGGTATGTGCATTAAGGTGCTGGCTGGCTCGCTTGCATCCAGTCATTGCTTCCCCCCCACTCCTTGATGAAATGGCCGGTCAGCTCACCCATGCCCGTTGCGCAATGGCTCGTCCTTCTGAACACCAGTGTTTATATTCTCGCAATGTATGTGCCTTATTTTGCGTTGATCCTGCAAAAGAGAGGGACCAAGATGTGTTGCCAAATTTTCCCGATGAGGCTGTACTCGCCATTCAGCTAATAGCACATACCACTGTTAATAGTGTCCAAAACGTCTTGTAAACCTCTGGTATTCACGTGTTATTGTCCTTGGATTGGTGGAATGTCTCCTATGGAACAGTTACTGTTGTCAGTCCTGCAGAAGTGTAAGATAAAAATGTGTTCATTTTTTTTCAGTTGGGGTTTTTTTTTTCCGTTTTTTTTATAAAGCTTGTAATCCTTTTTTTTAAAAAAAAAAAAAGAAAATGTGTAAATACATTTACGTACAGTAGAAATAGTGTTCGGCTGTAACGGGCCTTAGTGGTCTTCATTTGATAAACCTGCAGTTATGATCTGATGTTTCTCGAGCCTTAGGTTGATCTGAAGGGTCTGTAGCACTGTGTACATACAAACTGTACTTCTGCTTTCAGAACCACTTAGCTCTTTTGTAACAAAGAAAAAAAAATGTTTCTTACAATGTCAATAAAAACACAAAAGCCTTTGTACTTAAGTGCTTAGCTCTCAGCTTTTAAAATATCTCCTTGGGGGAGGGAGTTATTTTTTCGTTTGGCCAGAGAGCCTGGTTGCAATCAGCGTGTGTATCACTTCCACTCATGGTTGCTCGCTTTTCTGTTTCTGCTTCCCAGCCTGTTGCTTCACTTCATTCACATTTTAAAAACCAACAGGGAAGCAAAACAGGGCGTTTACATTCTCTCTGAAGTAAAATGGCTGAGGGGTGCTGGGTGGAGAAATAAATTAAAATGCAGTGTCACACAGATAAAATGATTGAAAGGAGGAGAGAGACCAACCTGGTTAATTCTGTTGCAAGAGCAGTCGTTTCAGAGGTCAAAGCCAAGCTGCATTGGACTCTGGGCTGTTTGTACGGGAGCTGCGTTTTCATACCTCGCTTACTGAGGGTCTCTTGCAAAGGCTCAGCCACCCAGGAAGAAGCACAGAAGGATGAGGAGAAGCTCCTCTGGCTGGGTTAGCCTGTAGGTGTCCGTTCAGGTGGGTTATTGCATGATTTGCAGAAGAACTAGATGCAGTCTTTTTCAAAGCTGGACATACTTAGTGAGTGTTCCTGTTGGGTATAGCAGTCGTGGGCGATGTCAAGTTAGTTGTGGCAAACAGTACAGAAGAAGCTGTAGTGCTGCTTAGTTTGAAGGTGACTGAGCCGTTCTCATTTCAAGACCTTTTGTTTTCGTTGCTCATACCTCAGCAAGACCTGGACCACTCTTTTGAGACGTCAGTGCTCAGCTTCTGCTTTACTCCTTCCTTGGCCAAAATAGGTGAGCCATTCCCAAGGCCAAGGGAGGTAACCTTGCATTGTTATTTGCTCATCTTAACTTTTTTTTTTTTTTTTTTTTTTGGTTGGTTTGGATTTTTTGGGTCACTCTTCAGCCATTATTAAGTGTTTGTCATTTAGAACAGAACTTAGATTTGGGAGGGACGAAGGGTACAAGGGAGAGATGTAGCATGCCCAGCTGAGAAGCCAGTGAGGCAGGAGGAGAGGCCGGAGAGCAGTCTGACAGGGGTGAAGGAGACCCTGCAGCAGGACAGGGGGCCTGGTGGTGGCCATGATGCCTTATCTCATGTGCTGCAACCCCAAATCCTCCCAGAGTCTGGCAGTGCTCCAGCACCAGCTTACTCTTTGGGGGGGGGGGGGGGGGTGGCAGTGGCTTCCCCCCAGCTTCCTCCACCAACAGGAGGTCAGCAGCAGGGGTGGGACAAACCTCGGACAAAGACACAACAGAGCAATGGGGAAATGAGCAGGCCTGTGGGGATGAGGATCCATGCTGACCACAGAGCACGTCTGCCAGGGGCTTAGAGATGAACGCGGTGTTTCTCGACCTTACCAGCCACCTGCAGGTAGTGGGAGATGAGGGACTCCCACCTCTTAAATGCTAACCAAGTAAAGACATGCACACATGTGCGTGCACAGAGCGTCATGCTAAACAAGTGTCAGCAGGATTGCACACCTGCTCCAATAAGGGAGCCCACGCGCGTGGACTGCCAGCCCCTCTCCGTGCTCCTTGCACCGTGCTGTCAGGCCACCACCTTTAACCATCCCTGTGCGTGCTTGTTTTTCAGTTGCATCTCCTCCACCAGCTGGATCTACCTCAGGATGAATGTCAAGAAGGCAGGAGATGCCATGGGGACCCCTGCCCTGTTGTCACCATGGTTGTGTGCTGCGTTGAGGATGCAGCTGAAGATGCTGCTAGGCTGTGCGAGGTCAGGCACCAGGGTCACAGCATTTGCAGAGGTGAGCACTGCTAGGGGAAGGGCTGGGCTGCAGGGCATATTTCTGGTCCTCCAGCCTGGCTTGAGACCGGGCTGATGAAGAGCTGCATGTGCAAAGCTGCAGCTGGGGGCAGGAGGACCTGTGTTTCCATGCAGTAAAACTCAAAATAATGCCAAGTGCTCAGGAAAACAAAAAATAGCAGAGCGGTCGTGGTTCGTACCATCCAAAATTAGTGGATGCTGTTGACCTTTAGTCTGTGCTTTAGTGGCAAGGCTGTAAATGAATTAATTGAATTCATTAAAGTGGTTTCTTACTTCAGAAAGACATGTACCTGAGAGAACTGCAGTTTGCAAAGCCTGAAAAAAAACAGAACAGAGAGATGAAGCACTGATCAGCGAGGCAGGAAAAACCTACCCCACAGCCCCGCCACTATCCTAAACAGGTGATGTGACATTACTACACCCAAACACAAGGGCGGGCAACACAAAATCACCAATAATGCTGGTGCCAGACCTGCCGGGGTTGGGGATGAAGCAGGGGAGCTGTGGGGGAAAAGCAGGCAGTGTGGGCCCGAGGTGGTGGTGGAGTTACCTGGCCGACTGAGTGTAAGCGATGGAACTGTAGGACAGGCCAGTGTCATTTCTTTTCCCTTTCCCAATTTTTGTGGGCTTGACTGTGCAATCTTCATGCTGTGTTTTTTTTCAGAGAGGGTAATGGGAAGGAGACGACTTGTTCTCTGCAGGCTGAAACACAAGCCATTTGTGTTAGGAGCATGGCTTTGTTACATGATTAGTGCAATGGGAGCCCCTAGGCACCACTTCCCAGTACAAACAACTAGTATTAATAACTCTTGCTAAAATTGCCTGCTATTTAATAACCTGGGCCTCTTTCCACCCCGAGAAGCACATAACCGCTTTGTGTTTCCACCCCTCGTGTTCCCACCGTCTCCACCCATCTTCCCTCGCTGGCTTCAGAGTGGCCCCATGCATTTCCCTGGAAAAAAGGAGCAGGTTTGGGCAGGGAAGAAGGAAGGGATGCCATTTAACGGGAATCCCCGCAGCCTGTGTCTGCCTTCACGTGCATCTCCTTGCCTGCCCCCTTCATGGGGTACATCCCCTTGCATCTGATGCGAGGCTGCTCATAGCTGCCATGCCTTGCAATCTTGGTCCCTTGTTTCACCCGTGTCCTGGGGATGGAGTGACCTATTTCATGCCTCGCCAGGGAAGCAGCCACCTTTCCTCTGAGCTGCCCTGGCTGGCAGAGATGTGGTAGACCAAGACTGTTACTCATGGGTGGGAGGCCCATGTGAGTCACGCTTCCCTTTGCAGCCACATGCGGGGTGGCTGCAAAGGGAGAGCAGGGAGCAAGCGGGCTGGACTCCATCTCCCAGCCTGGCTCAGCACGGCTGAGCATGGCGGCGGCAGCACAATTGGGCCCAGGCGGGAGCGAGAAGCAGTGGGTAGATCAGATGGTGGTGAACCATAAAAACAGGATTGTTTCCCAGGGGCTGGCTGAGCTGCTCCAGCCTTTGCCAGCAGCACTAGGATGGCTGTCAGGTCTGCGAGGCGGTCTCTAAGCCACCCTGCTCTGCAGAAAAACATTACTAATGTTCCCACGACCGGAGCAAGACAGAAGAGACAAATAACTTGGACAGCAACATGAAACAGTGGCAAAAATCTGGAAGACAGAGGAGGAAAAAAAACAACCAAGAGAGTGGAAAGCTCTGTAATGACTGAAAAGAGCCCCAGATGGATACAAACCGAGAAGAGGCCAAAGACAGAAATAGCAGCACTAATTAGCTGAGCTGAATGACCCCACTCCTGCTGTACCTGAGCATCCTCCACTGTCCTCAGAGCCCCAGTGCTGCCAGCCCCATGCTAGCGAGGGGGAGTGGGAGCAGGGAGATGCTCAGGCCTGGATGCACAGAAGTACTTAAGCTCCTATAGCAACCCTTAGTGAAAACCCCAAAGCAGAGGCACCTATAGGGCTGGGTAGAGGAAGGGTCGTGGCTCCAGACAGCATCTCCTGAGGCTGAGGGAGGACCATGGGAAACATGTGCTTCCCACTCCTAAGGATCATTCCTGCTGCACCTTTGTTGCTGAAAGACTTCCCTTTTCCATTACATGAGCAGCCAGGACTCCTAAGCCATAGGAAAAACTCAATTTGCCTATCTTGCCTTGAGGCAGTTTTGTTTTGAAGACCTACAGCATATGCTGCAGTGCCAAAGGGTCATGGCAATGTTTTCACTGGCTAAATTCTTCATCTGCCTAGAAGGCTTTTGCTGGGAAAGGGCAGATATGTCTCATTCCTGACCACTTCAGCCCCCAGTCCATTGCTTTCAGTAAACTCCTTCAGCTTTGGCTGTGGGACCCCACACCATGGCATTGCCAGAATATGGCTCTTTGGATGGAGCTTCAAAGAAAAAAAATGGTCAGAAGCATCCCTACCCCTGCTCATCCCTCGTCCTGCTGCAGAAGCTGAACTTGAGTTCTCATCAGAGGGTTACAGAGGTAAAAGAGGGCTAAAAAAACCCAGCTCATACCTTGTGTGAAAGAAGCCATCAGGCACTGAACCCTCAGAGTTGTGGAGCTCAGTGGCAAATAGGTACTTGTCAGAAGCTCCCCAAAAGAGGTGGCTGCACATCAGGCTCTTGCTTGCATGACCTGGAAGCCTCCTCAGCTGCACTGCATCCCTTGCGTTCATCGCTACCTGGTGGCACGGCATCAGCGGGAGAAGGTCCCAGTGCCCACAGTGAGGCCGGGGGCTGGGGCAGCAGAAAGTGGAGGTCTGCAGGGCCACAGCATGTGGCAAGTGTGCCACAGCATGCGTGGGGATCGGGGTTGGTTCCCTTCCAGCAACACTAAATGCCAAGCTCTCCTTTGCAGTCACGTGGGGAGAAGCAACGTGGCCGGTCCCCCAGGGCTGCTGTCTCCTCTTCACATCACCCTTGGAGCAGGCAAGCACCCGCTGCTGACCCAGCCAGCAAGCGCGATCCCTTGGGCACCATTATTGGGGACGCACCGTGCCACGCTTGTTCCTTTTAATGCTAAATTCAAATTTGTGTCACTTTGAAGTCCGCAGTGTGGTGTTCCCAACCCATGTCCACCATGTGGCCTCGCTGCAGGCTGGCACAGTGTGAGCGAGCTGGTGGCACAGCTTCTACACCTGCCCTGCATCCAGTCCTTTCCCTGCCTTGCATGCCTCTCCCTGCCCTTCCCTCCTCTTCTCAAGGCTGGTCTGTGGCATAGGGGATAAACAAAAATATTGCATGCTGTTTTTTCCTCTCCTTAGCTGGTCCCTTGGAGATTGCTGCTGTTTTCTCCCAATTACAGAAAATGCTTGAACCTGCGCAAAGGCTAGCCACACAATTAGGGAGGCAGCAATGCCTTTTTTAGCTCTGTGGAGTGCAGTCTTGAACCAGTATAGCATTTCTTACTTACCTTCGTGCACTGAAATAGCTTGGGTTTCAAACAGCTCCTCACCTGAGCTCTGCTTGGCATGGGCAGCCGGAAAGTGCCCAGCTCCTCTTTATCTGGAGCATCATCAGCAGAGAAAGAGTGGGCTGGAGCACTGGCCAGCAAAATGCAACAGAGAATCGTCCTCTGCCCAGCAACCTCTCTGCTGATGATGAAGCCAGGGCCTCTTTTGAGATGTGAGATGTCCACTTTGACTGGGATCTGTGATCACAGTCTTTGCATCTTCTGTTTGAAACATATCTGGTGTTGCCTGCGGCGGGCTCAGCTCTGCCTTTAGCAGCTCCCATAGTTTCAGCAGCTTGTGTGCAAACCCTCTCTGCCAAGCTTCATTTAGAAGCACTGGTGCAAAGGGCCTCATTTTGCAGAAAGCCTGGGAGATTACAAAATCTCCTTGGACTTTTCATTGTGGAGGAGCTGCTGATCACAAAAAAAATCGAATGAAATACCGAAGCAAGTATTAAAGGCTTTGATTTATCCAGTTCAACATGAGCACTGCTGAATTTGATCCTTCTTTCTTTGTGCATATTCTCAAAGAAAGTATTTTCCTTCAGGAGAGCAGGCTGCAGAGTGACAGCCCACTCCTGCACCAGGGGATGAGTTTTATGTCAACATCGCCCTGAAAACTTTAGGGTTTCCATCAGTTTTGGATGCAAATTTCCTCACTTTAAAAGAGACATATATGGGCACATGAAAGTCAGCTCATGCCTGGCTGGTCTTGCACTGAAAAACAGAGAGCCTCAAAAACCCAAATGCTGTTCCCAGTGTGCCCTAGATAGTGGCATTGTTTAGATTTGCTGGTGCTGCTGTGGTGTGTTTGCTGAGCATGAGTATTTGGTCAAAGTCTTTTTGCTGGTAAATGCTGGTTCACTGCAACAAAAACATCAAATTTAGAGGAAGAAAAGCAAAGCAAAAGAACAGCATTTAGTCATTTTAGAGCCACGACATGCACTCAGCAAAAATGGGGCCAGCCCAGTTTCAAATCAGAGATGTCCTTGAAGGCTGCAGCCATGTACGACATCCTCAGGGCTGTGGCAGCTGGCCTCCAGGGCTAGCTCTTCCTCCTCCACCCAGGGACCATTTCATGCTTTTTGCAATACAGGAGGGCTCCAAAAAGCACATCTGACACGCCTGGGAGGTGAGCAGCACAGCTGCCTCACCACTACTGGTACTGGCATAGCTGGACCTTGGCTCCTGGCTTTTAGGTAGCGCAGCTGGGGCAGGGAGCTGCCCTGTGCCACCCTGCTCCCAGGGCTGGAAAACCCTGGCTCTAGCTTAGGTCAGGGCAGGAATGAAAGGAAAACCTTCCTGAAAGGTAAACAAATGGCAAAAGCAAAACGATGAGCCAGCTGCATCCCAGGAAAATCCCCCAGCTGCCGCGTGGGTGGTGTGGCAACATGGCCCCGTCCCCATGACTGCTGAGAAGCCGGGGTCCTACCTGGCAGCCGGGGAGCCGAGGGCATGGCAGCGATGCTGGCAGAGGAGAACACATCCAGCACAGCCCAGCCAGGGGCTGTCCCCATGAGTTAAGTTCAGTGGGGAAGGACTGGGTCACCTGTGTGGGACGTTTTGTGTGGGCAGCCCGGCTCAGAGCTGCAGGTTTCGATGGCAGGAGGGAAGGCGTTCACCTTGCCTCCGTCCTTCCATCCGGAAACAGAGCCAGGTGCCTCGTTCGTGCAGCAGTACTGCTCGCTGTGCTGCCACATCTCGCTCAGTTTCACGCACGTCTCCATCACACATTGGCTTTCTGGCTTTTCATTAATCCTCTTCCAGCATTTGATGCTCACCTCTGAGGGGTCATCTCCCCTAGAGGTGTGTTGTCCGCCTGGACCACAGTGATGCTCACGCGTTTGAAGCAGCAGGGAAAGGGCCATCTTTGCGACCGAGGTCCCGTGGCAGCATGAGCAGTTCGGTGCTGCCACGCTGTGGGAGTCCGGCCTCACTGTGCGGTGCCGTCCCGGCTGCAGAGCCGACCTGCCCACAGACTCCCTGCCGGCCAGGGCATCCCACTCCCGCCCCGTGGGCTCTGCTCGGGACTGCTGTCCCTGTGCGAAGTGAGATCCTTAATTAACTAACTGGGGCTCTGATGCAGGGTACTGATGTCCCTTTCACTCCCTCCTTAGCCCCACTTCTGGTCTGCACCCAAGTTGTCGACCCATCGCCTGGCAAGGCTTCAGCTGCACGTTCCCAGGGGTGAGACCTCTCCAGCCTCCACCACCACCACCTTCCTGCCTTCCTTTTTAGTTGGTCAGACACCGGCCAGGTCAAATGCTGTGCCACAGGAGCACGGCAGAAGGTGGTGCAGGAGTCTGGCCAGGGGACACGAGTGTTATTTTGCCCTGCCATCACCCCTTCTCCCCGGGAGCATCCAGACAAGTGAATGAGGCATCCCTAGCAAACCTCCCGCTGCCTCCCAGCAGCAGCAGCAGCTCTGCCACCAAGAGGAATTTGGCAGCCATGTAGCAGCTTCTTGCAGATGCTCTAAACAGCATTTGGGGATGGCAAGCAAGGAAAAAACACGGTTTTGCCCTGGAAGGGCCAGGGGTGACAGTTAGGCTGAGTGCAGTTACCTGAGCTGGCTGCTGGCCAGCAGAGGTAATTAATAGTGACTGCTGTATGTGAAGTAGCAGGAGGAGCAGTTTGCTTTCCCCCTGCTCCCAAAAGAGCCGGGTGGTGGCACTGCTGCTGGGACGGAGGGCTCACGGCCGGAGGAGCAGCACCGCTCACAGCAGCACCCGCGGGGCCATTTCCAGCCTCTCACTGAGCCACGCAGTGCTGCCTTGAAGGCAAACCACCAGCCGCGGCCAGCTCAGCTTGGGAAAGCTGATGGGCCGGCAGCCCAAAGCAGTGTGGAGTTTTCCGTGGTCAGTTATTGTGCTGGCATGGCCAGGAGCTGCTATTATTAGATGGCATATGAATCACCCACACAACGGGAGTTAGCAGCCTCAGCCCGAGCTGGGCTGGACATTTATCGGAAAAGCCCCATTTACAGTCCAGCCAAGAGCTGAAAGTGAGCAGGGCTCAGAGAAACCGTCTGCCCAACACCCACTTTGGCCCTGGCCGCTGTGTCTTCCAGCTAAGTGGGAAGCACCGGCGCTAGGGATCTCACATGGCCCCAGTGGTGTGACAGGGGGAAGGAAAGAGCGGGAAAACCGCAGCCCTCTTCACGGACTGTCAACCCCATGCAAAACATCACAAGAGAAAAAAAATACAGAAGATGCAAGCTCACATGACGGTCTGACAGGTGTGGTTAAAAGGTCACAGCCTGACAAAATGCGTTTGAATGAAATGCGAAGGAAAGCACCGAGTTTGGCAGAGTTGAGGCCTAAGGGCCTGCATGCCGGCAGGGAGAGGGGGTTCCCACACCTTAAAGCTGGGGGTAGGGGAAGCGTTTTGGTCCATGTGGATGCATGTCTGCCCCCCACCACCCCAGCCCCTACCATACAGGCAAAAGGCTGACGGCTGCCATGCCTGTGCCATGGCTGGGTCTGACACCAACACGCGACACAAGCCGAGGCTGAGCAGGGTAACAGGGCTCTGCAGCTGTAGGACCAAAACTGGCAGATTACCGGGAGCTTGCTGGGTGCAGAGCAAAAGAAAGAAGGGAAGGAGCTGGGAACACATTTGCTTTTCTGGATGGGAAAACACTGACGCCCTGTGATTCCTGTTTTGACTCATTTAAGCCTGGAACTGCAAAAAGACGGCCCAGTAAGTAATACAACTTGTAGGAATTGCAGCTGCTAAAGTTTTTCCTCACTCTTCTCACTAGTAATTTCACTCATGTTGTTCCTCATTTACCCTGTTGCAAATGAGAGAAAGTCCAGTGTCCGGGTCCTCTCGTATGACCGTGAATCAAATGCATCAACAATAAAGTTCAATCGTCAGAGCTGTGCTATGATCTTTGCTTCACCCTGTGCTTTTCCTACTGAAATTAACCCACTATGTCATCTTTTCACAGGACATGAAATACAATTTTATAGGCATTGCAAAGTCACACCGAGGCACATTGTGAAGAGTGGTGGAGTACACACCGTTTCTTATAGACTAACAAAGGAGCCTTTATTTAATAATGAACTATTACAGCACAGTACAAAGATTTGCTTTGTTCAGTGACTAGAAATTGTTTGCAGATTTTTCTAGCCACCGGGAGTTGACAGTTCACTTAGGAAATCAGTTCTTAAAGCGAGAGTGCCTACATGCCTGCTTGGCTCTCGGAGCGCTGCAAGCCCAGAGCTGCACGGGGTCCAGTCCAGCTCTCTTTTTCAGTGGACTGAAATAGTGAAACATTTCTGGATGTATTTCTCAGTGGAGGAAACAGATCCACGGTTTCAGCTATTGCCCCTCATCACCTCCAGGAAAGCTTCAAGCTTCTTAGCCAAACTGCTGAAAGCAGGGGACAAGAGGATGCACCTTGGAGCAAATTCACACGGGCTGGTCACCTCAGCGCGAGGCAAACACACCACTCGTGTGCCACAGAGGGTTGAGCTGCGTGGGCTTGACTCTCAACTCTCAGCTCTCTGCAGCCAGAACCACCCCCCTACCCACCCCCCACCATGTCCTAATGTAGATGTTAGATAGAAAGAAAGGTGTACAATGACTAGGGTGATGCATTGCAGTGAGCCAGCAGCACGGGGCAGGGTTTCCGCCTGAGCAGAGCTAGGTGCTGTCGGGAAAGTGCTGTGATTTTCTTCCTTCCTAATCCCTTCCTCTATTAATAGGCACTGGTACCAGTCCAGCCACGGGGCGCAGGCACGCAGGGTCCCTGGGGATCCCACCCCATGCACTTGCACCTCCGGCGAGGGAGGTGATTATCTGGGACAGCTTGTTTCAATCGTACAGGGCAGGTCAGATGGTGCCGCTTGGCTTGAGCACACAAATCCCACAGCCAGGGTGTTAATGAATGAGGAGCAAAGACGTTATTTTCCCAGACAGGGACCGTGGCGTGGCCGGAGGGAGGGAACAAGAACCGGCATTCACCCCAGGGCTGTACCTGTGACCGGCAGCCACCCCACCCTGGGGGTAATGCAATTACCAGGCTGTTTTCTCAGCATGCATTTTTAACCATTTTGTTCATCCCGGTGAGCTTCTTGTAGCAGGGTGAAGAAGCAGAAGCATGCTTGGCCCTTTAACTCCAAGTGAGGGCACTTAATGAACATACCTCTCCTGACCTCCCAGCAGGCTTTCCCAGAAATATCCAAGCACAGAGCTAGGAGCTGCCTTGATACAAAATCCTTTGGCAGGTTTAAAGGCACCAACACCCCAGTTCTGCCTAGCAGCTAAAGAAGGGGCATGTCTGAAAAGCCCCAGCACAAAATTGTCCATCAGCATGCTGCTGAGGCTGAGGCACCCAAGCCCCAAGTTCAGGAGAGGTCCTAAATTCCCACATCAGCTTCTGAGGACTTCCACTCCTTAGGTCTTTCCAAAGTACATCACGTGCATGTGCAAACACATACGTAAACACATGGGGGGGGGGGGGGGGTGTTTGGTTTGGTTTTTTTTTGTCTGTTTTTAAACAAATTAACTCACTTTTCTGATTTTTCTGGGAGGGAAACTAAAGGCCCCTCCAGCAGTCAATGACCTACAGCAGGGAGTTGGAAATTTGGCACTTGTCCCATGCATTAGCTTCAGGTTAGCACTGAGTGGAACCAGTTGCAGTAGATCTGAAATGCCTCACCTCTTCTCTGCACCCTGCTTTTTACGGCTGGGCTCTGCTGTAATTTCTGCATGTGCCACCTCTGGCAAATGCAAAGACAGTGACAGTAAATGGGCTTGTCGGGTACCGGGACACAGCAGCAAGAACCTTGCCAAACGCATGGCCCCATGACATCACTTGAGCTTTTGTTTGTCTCTCAATGGTGAGAAAGGAAAAGAAAAAAGTGGGGGAGGAATTTGACTTGGAGCAGCTCCCTCTAACCATTTATTTACCTTCTGTGCATGCTTCATGCTCTTACTCATGGGTTATAGTCATGGGTGCACATAAGGTCTTGAGGGTCCTCAGCAGTAATCCCTGGACAGAGGAGCTGGCTCATGGCATGCTCAAAGCATTTTTGCTTCATTACTTTTCTTATCAGATAACAACATAAAGTCATTTCATTGGTGCTTCTGGCAACTGCTGCACTTCCTTTTCCCCACGCGTCCCTGATGCATACGTAGCATGGGAAATGCTCCTCTATTTCAACACACAGCTCAGCACTAGGCCAGGCGGCTGGGCCGGGGACACGGGCAAGAGCTGAGCCATCAGCAGCTACAGCACAGGGCGCAGACAGCTGGAAGACGCCCAAGTGTCCGTGGCACTTGGAAGTGCCCTAGACTCACAGCTTTACCGTCAATGGCGAACGTCCTTTGCCCCAGGCCTGCCTGGGGGTGTGAGCACTCAGCAGCACCCCCATGCTCGGTGGGGACGTGAAGATGGGCCCGCTGTATTGAAGTCTGGAAAGGAGAGGTTGGGAAGGAAAGAGAGGCCGGGGCGGGAAAGTAACTGGTCACGGAGCGAGTTGCAGTGGTGTCAGGAAGGCAGTAACTCTAGCCTGCAAACAGAAAAGCAGAGGTACATGCTCTGGTTCAAAACAAACATAGTCTTGGCACTAGGGTGACATCCCATGGTGACTTTTACAGGCATATTTCTTAGGCCATTTCCTTTCCAGCATTGCGCTCTTTGCCTCCTGTCCCACAGTGAAATAAGCTCCGGCTGAGCCAATTTACCCCACTCTGCTGTGGTTACTCGGCATTTGCTGGCAATGCCCTCCTCACAGCTTGGCCCTTCGGTCCCAGATCAAATAATTTGGTTTGGACACCAGATAAAGGATGGGCTTCATCTAACTTTGCAGACCTACGCTTGACCTCTTCATTGCAGCTCCTTTTACAAGCAAAGAAGAGAAATGGGCAAGATTCGCCTGACCTGTTTTAGACACTGACCTGGGGAGGGGATGACTCATAGCTGTGCCTGTATTTCCCCATATTCTCCTCCATAAAGGGAGCCTAGCGTGACTAGCTCACATG
The DNA here is from genome assembly GCF_929443795.1 of Astur gentilis. Taxonomy (NCBI): domain Eukaryota; kingdom Metazoa; phylum Chordata; class Aves; order Accipitriformes; family Accipitridae; genus Astur; species Astur gentilis. The sequence goes on along the minus strand of NC_064893.1, from coordinate 4,758,237 downwards.
AAGACATCTATGTTTAGTCAGATGAATCCCACCCAAAGCGACTGCAGCTGCTGGAGGAACATGAGATTTTTCATAATCGCTTCCCTTCCCCATAGTTTTGGGGCAGAGAGAATTACTTGAGCTGATGAGTCCTTGAAGGATTCCTTGAAAATTGCACAAAATCTGCTCGGAAGGATGTGTGTCTGCTTGCATCAGGCCTAAATGTGGTTCAGTGGGCTGTGGAGGTCCCAGGCAGTAGGGTATTCAGAGGGCAGCACAATACTGGCGTTACCATGCACTCTGCTAGCAGGCAGCCTGAAAACGGTAAAAGCAAAGACAGTAACAGAAGGAGCATCCAAGACATCTCCTGGGTTTGGACAGCTACTAAGTTGGCTACATCCCAAGAGAAACAACTTCCGCTCTGTCCCCTGGCTCCTACCCTTACCTCCGCCTCGCCTTCCTCCTTTCCCTGTGCTTTCTTCAGTCATTTCCCTCCTGAATAGAAACTTTTGGGAGGCTTATTTCCTTGCACCTGTTTCAGCTGTGATGTAACTGTGGTAATAACTCAACCACTGTTGGATGGAAGGTTGCAGTTATTTCTTTTTTTTTTTTTCTTTTTTTTTTTTTTTAAATTTTATTGCATTATGGATATATTTAGAGATGGGCCCAGATCAGAGCTGTGCAAGAGCAACACTCCCACGGTTTGGGAAGGTCTGGAGCAGGAGTCAGACCCCTTCATCTCAGCTGGCCTTCCTCTTGCTAAAGCGTGGATCCAAAACCCAAGGTCCAAAGCTGGAAAAGTTCAAATATAAGTTGTAGTGCAAACTCTGTAGGTGAGGCCAGTCTGTGGTTGTGGTGGGACAAACCAATGTGCAAAGATTTAAATTCTGCTGTAGCATGAAATATCTTCCTGCACTCCTTGAAGGGAAAGAAGGTCAGCTGCTGCCTTGTCTTCCAGAAGTAGTAAATGAGACAACACGGAGATCAAAGCTAATGGCAATAAAATAGGACTCTGTCCCAGGAATATTGCCTAGGTGGCATTAATCCCTCTCTGCATATTTTAAGATCTTGTGTCCTTTAGTCACAGAGAAAACCACATTTTTGGACTTGTTGTTTGATATGGCTAGATGCTTTCTTCAATGTCATGTTTTGACGTCACAGCTCTCAGGATTGAAGATGAGCCTGTTATGACCAACTGATAGGAGCTCCTGTGCTGCCCAGGCTGCTCAACGGTGCCGATATTGAGCCTGAAGGCTTCAGCTAGACTAAGGCAGCACAGTCCTCTGACAGCAAAGCTGCTCTGTGCCACAGGTAACGACCAGGAGAAACCAAAGCAGGGAGCTGGCTCATGCAATGTGCCCAAGTGATTTTGGCAGACGATTCAGAGGCCACGCTGCAGGGCAATGCAGGCCTCCCCCGAGCTATTGCAAGTCCTCAGGGAGGTGGCAATCACAGGCAGGTCCCAAAGGGAGAGAGATGTACTGTGCCAGCTCACACTTTCCATTCATGCCATCTATTTCCAAAGCTTCAGAAGAAGGTGAAGAAAAGCCAGTGATACTGCCTGGTTTGTACTGGAGAAGAAAAGCCTCTGGCCTGTTGTGGCCCAAAACCTTAAAGCCGAAAGCTGGGCACTGTCACTGTCTCAGTGCAGAGCTGCAGCGATGAGCGAATCAAGAGAAAGCAGATTATTCTTGTTGGGTTTTTTTTTCCCACCACCATGACAGAAAGGGACAGGAATGAGAATTCAGAGATGATAATCCCAATCAAACTTTACATACTTATGCTGGAGAGTTTCCTTCCTACAGTGGACTCAGGCATGTCTGTTAAGGTAATCCCCTGAGGCAATTTTACTGTCTCCTGCCTGGTCAGCATTACCCACTGTTAGGAAGTAAGGTCTCACGTCACAGCTGAATTAGAGTAACTTCAGTGTCTCCTCCCTGCAATGCTGTGATGCAGCGTCACAAAGACATACCAAACCTTGCCTCAGAAAAGCTGACTGGGTTGCACGCTTTAACCCTTACATGACAAAAAGGCTTTTATTTTCCTAGCCACCATGTCAGTGGTCCTCCCTGGTGTTTCCATGTTCTCACTAAGATGCAGACACCCGGTGGTGAGACCACCACCTGGTGCTGCAGCCCAGGGATGCTCCTGCCGATGCTTCTGCCATCCCTGAGTCCCATTATTTGCTTCTAGGTTGCCAGAGTCAGCTGAGCCCTCTTAGCCCCATTGAACTAGCAGCTATTGTGGAGGTAGTTACCACAATGACCCCATAATCCTGTTTTCCAAGGCAGAGTCTCCTGTCCTGCAGGTACTGCCTGAACTCTTTGTTCCCAGATGTATTACTTTTCATTTAGCTAAATTAAAACACATTTTCTTGGATTGTGACCGTTCAGCCAGGCAATTCCGATCCCTCTGTAACAGTAAACTATCCTTGCCATTATTTACTGGGCTGCAGGTGGACGGACTGAAACACTAGCTCTGCATGGGCTGCCCCCATTCAGCTCAATGGACTGTTGATACTGTACAATAATGACAACTATTTTGGTGTCTGGGGAAAAGATTATTTCATAGCTGACTCCTTCAGCTGAAATATTCAGCTCTTCTGAGATTTGGGAGCACATTTGGGATTGCTGAAGGAGTAGCATCTTTTTCTCCACAGCCTGTCTCATCACTGCATGATAACAACCTTTCACTGCCTCCCCCTCTCCATTTCCTCTGTATGTGGAAAATCACAGATAAGAAAGACAGAGAGAAGGAAATCAGATTTACTTCATTAGTTTATGCTCCGAGTCATGCAATAACAGAGCTGCTGAACTGACATCAACCCCTTCCCCGTCTGCCCCACCACAGCTGCATCCTACCCTGAGTCATGCAATGTGGCCAAGTGGGGAAACTGAGGAACAGGACAGATGAAAAATCAAAAACTGACACCTTCCACGCTGATGCACACAAACTGTTGCAGTGATGTTTCCTTTGCAGTGTAACAGCTCCTGGTACAAAGTAGGCAGGTAGAGAGAGGCCTGGAAGACCTCTCCATGGCAAGTTTAATGCCCTAAAGCAATTACAGACAAATTACATACATTTATTGGGGTTTTTTTTTTTTTGGCCTACTCTCTATATCCACAGAATATCCAATATGACAACAGGATAAATACTCTTTCTATGCAGCTCCAGTAAGGTCAGTAAACTTATCCTAGGAATGAGTTTGACTTCATTTGGGGCAGAGCTACTCTGCAAAACCATTACTGCTAACAACTCTGGCTCAAGTGTGCAGGCAGACCAGCTCTTTTACCCTTCCTGCACTGCATGGCCTGAATGCATTGCAGCCTGCTGAAGAGATGACATGGCATTTCAGGTCTTCTCCTGGGTTATGGCACAGAGGAGCTGTACAAATCAGGAGAATAAGACAAACCTAAGTGATCTGCCAAAGGTCAGATCCCATTCCTGTTCCCAGAGTAGGATGAGCCACCGGGTCAGGGAACTCGCCCTCTGTGTGTGACAACTCATTAAGCAGTTTTCCAGGAAAATCATTCTGCTATGACCACATCTAAACCATAGCATTAGTAAGAAACATGCATCCTTATAGAACGAGCTTTAAAAACAGACCACACTGCATTCGTTCGGCTACAGAGATGCATCATAAACGTGGTGTGTGTGGCTTACCACCTAGTCTCTTATCCCTCCTTTTATTGAATCAGAGGGTGGTATCGTCATAGCACATGCTGCAAAGGCCACTGGGCCACACACACGTACCTTTCTTGTGCACGTTGCCTAAATCCCATTGATCAATGACTTCCTGCACAGTTACTGGAATGCTGTGGGAAGAGGCACATAAAATTCCCTGCTCTCATTTAGCCCTCCTGTCAAAGCTAGAGAAGTAAGTCCTGGCCCAGCTTCAGCTACAAAAACATATGAAATATATCAGCTGAGGCTGAACGGAATAGAAACTGATGGCCAGTCCGGATATTGCTGCTATTTTCCCGAGAAGGTTTACTTCTGAAGCCAGTGCGGATGATTCATTCGAGAGTCCAGGTGCTCAGGCAAGCACCAGGTACTATGGTAAAGGGGGCCAAAGCCAGGCTAAAGGTAAATCACTATAAATCCACTATCTATAGGCATAACTTGCCAATGGTTAAAACTCCTCAAGGACGATGAAAAGCCCAATTAATTTTCTAGCATTTGTATATCTGTCTTCTTTTCGTGGCTTCGTCTTGGGCACTCATGATAAAGTAACCACAGAACTGCACGAAGAATGGAAGCCCTATCTTGCAAAGGACTTCCAGATTTTGGTATCTGGCTTAATTTCAAACAAGAATGGAAAACAAAAATGTTCACATGCTTCGAATGGGGGCCTGTTTAAAAACAAAAAAACAATGGAATGGCTAATAGTTATTGATTGCTTCAGCTCTAAGGGACTCAAAACACTTTAAAGCAACCCAACTGCCAGAAGTTAGATAGTTAGTGCCTTCAGAAAATCAGGTTCTTTACCTGATTTTGTGCACACAAACCTGAGTGCACAAAATGGAGACATGAAAAACCATCACTCACAAACCCTCACTAGAAACATAAAGGTTTGAGAGATGGCTGGTGAAACTTTCGCAGAATCAGACTCCATAAGAAACATACAGTTTCTTTTTTCCCTTTCTAGACAGTTTTAAAGTTGGGTTTTCCTATTCACATTGAGCATCATTTGCATGGAAACAACTGCAGGGAACTGCTAACTAGTAAAAGGAAAAAATCAACAACCATTTCAGTTGTGATTGTAAAGTGCAAATAATGATAGAAATGCCTACATAGATCTCAAAATCAGTAAAATACTTGGTTATGCTATTTTTAAACAAAACATGTATGTGGTTTTTTTCTTTCACTTATAAGTTCATGCAGTTAGGTTAGAAGTATTTGTTAAAAGATAAATGCAAGGAAAAATCTTATTCCACAGCTGGATTAGTTTAATCATATGTATTGCAGCAGCATGTGCATCACCATGCTAGGAAGAAGCCTAGCCTGAAACCCCAAGTCTGTAGGCTGGATTTTTTTGTTGTTGTTAAAATGTCGAAAGGTAGTGTTCACTGGGATTTTCATAACAGCTTAGAAACTCAATGAACAAAACTATTCCTTTCAAATACACTTTAATAAACCACTTAGCTGTTGCCAGCCAGCGCCAAAGCTGTTTAGGTTCTTTAGGCAGGTCAAAAAAAGAGGGGAAAAGCTTAAAAAAGTTTCATCCACGGTGTTTACTTTTTTGTATAAGCAAAGCATTGTAACTATTTGTGTCAAAGGTATCCTCTGCATATAGAAGTGTGCAGGAATACCAGACTGGGGATGAAGAAGACAAGTATTCAAGCAACAGTGACAGAGATTTCTGGTTCTTTTTGAACATGACACTAAAGATGGCAGAAAATAGTGGGGCTGCGTTGGCTGGTATGAAGCTGACGGTGTTTGTGTTGTTGAACACACATTGCAGCAGGAAGACTAGGTGGGGTGCCTTGCATCTCAGACCACGGGGCTTGGACCTGCCCGGTTTTATTTTCTGCATGATTTTAAATCAGTGACTCAAGGCAAGTAGAGAGGAATCTCAAATTTGGCATAACAAAAATGAATCAAGCTGATCTGATAATGAACTCAACAAATGAACAATTTTTTTCCAGATGCTTACAGATCAATTCTGGGAATTGGGGTAACTGGCGAGGGGAAATGAGATAAAAAAATGGCATTAGCCTGGCTGAAAAACCTCCAACATCAGGATGTTGTAATTTCATCAGGCATGGAAGAAGCAATAAGACAAATGTTTTCTGGGTGCCATTGCCTTCCCGGGACTCACTAAGAGCAGAGAATCTTGAATTTGGGTAACTGCTTTCATAGAGAAAACCCAAGAGGAAATACAAATTGCTCTCAGGATCACTTGGCCAAGGAAAAGAAAAGGCTGATTTATTCCTTCAGCAGTTGTCTTTTACACAGGAAAGAAAAACGTGTGGTATTATAGGTGATTTGAGGTTGAGAAATATATTTTTGAGGTCCCATTGATACAGTGGTAAAACAGTCTATAGTTTCTAAAACTAGCAGATAATACTTACACCGCAATTGCACACAGAATGAGGTGACATTACTACAGATCTCATTAAGGCAGATAACAGCTGATTGATTGATTCCTGAGCTGGAAGTGGCTGGTTGCGTTGGGACTGTTAATTGTGGCATATTACTTTCTGTATAGCCAAAGACAGGAGATTTGCAAGTAGTGATTAATATACCCAACTATTGTATTAAAGAAGTTTCCCAAAGTTTCTGAAAACTTCAAACCAAATTAGTTAGGATGCAAAATCAAAATAGAAGAAATTTAGAATGAAAATTGTGCAGGAATAATAAAAATAAAAGATAGTTAGTCAATCCCCCTCCCTAAAACTTATCCAAATTCAGCAGCAAATGGAAATTACTAACTAAATATGTAACAAAGAAGTAGGAAAAAGTAAACAATACTGATGACACTGAAATACAGAAATGCAGCAAGGGAAGTTGTGGGCCTTGATGATAGAAACAGTCCTTTATTGGGGAACATATTTAGGTTCCCCATATTTATGAAGAACAAGGAGTTTACATTAAGAACAAAAAAATAATCCTAGCAATGACAGACAGAAATTGCAAAACTGGTAATGTTGATGCAGAAAAGACTGATATAGTTACCTATTACTTCTGTATTGGAAAGGAGTGGCAAGGAATTTATTTTATGTGAGAAGGCAAAATATCTTCCAGTCCTTTAGGAGACAGGTAACTTTTTAAATTCAGCAGCGTCGTCTTCTGCCTGAGAGCTGTGCCGAAGGGGTCTCAAGAGGTATCCTACAAAGAGCTCTGCTTCAGAAATACCAGTCTGCAATACATGGTTGGGCTGTAGGTAAGCAGAAACCCCCCAAGCCAATATCCCTCTGCCCTGGTCTGGGAGCAGGAGGTGGGATGGAGGAGAAGTGGGGGGGGGCAAAGGAGAAGCAGGGCACTGTAGCCTTGCTCTCTGGCCCTGGAGCACTGGCTGCGGCTGCAAGCCATGACTGCCAAAGGAGTGTTAAAAACCTGCCAAAAAGCCACACAATAAATAGCAAAACTGCATCTGAGTGAGAGACTTTCGGAAAGGAGTTTATTTCTGTCATCACAAAGAAGATTCAGAGGCATCTCGATTTCTCCACGAAGGACAGAAATGGTCCCTACTAAATCTTTCTCCATCTAGCAGAGAAAGCCATTGCAACAGTTCAAGGAGGAGAACTCAAACCAGATAATACGAGAGACCTGGCACCAAGTGTTAAGAATGAGGGCGAATAAATTACTTAGAGAGGTCATGGATGGCTCTGTTTCTTGATGTTTTCATTGGCTTCAGCAAGGAGAGATTTCACACCACCAACTGCAGTCAGCGGAGTTACTCAGCCATTCTCTCTAGCCTCTCCCCAGTCCGTGGCGAAAGAGGAAAAACTCTTGCAGGGGATGATTCAGTGTACCTAAATTAAGCATCTGCTTTGAATTGCCCTCTGGAAGGGCCTATCTCCTCCTCCCTCCCCTCCCCCACCATGATTACGGAGAGATCCTAGGGAGACCAGGTGTATGCCAGGTAAGCAGTGGGGTAGCACAAAAGTCCTGCCTACCTCTACGGACAAATCAGTCCCTCTTAAGGTCAGGATTCAGGCACTGGTGCAGATGATGCGTGTGACCATTTGTGCAGATCCAGCAATGACCTATAAAGTTCAGAGCCCAAATAGAGCACTTGCCCCAAACAGGTCACAAAAAAGCACAGGCTTGAATCCATTTATAAAGTATTTGTTCAGTGTTACAGACAGGCAACTAACTTCTGCACTTTGCTTCCGGCTCACAAATGGCTCATATCACAGAGAAAGTGAAAGTCATAAAGCAATCAGTACCGACAGTAAATAGGTAAACCCAGTCTCATAAGCATTGTAGCAGGAAGAATTTTTGCACCAAAAATCTTGCATTTGTTTATATCCAGGTGAGGAAATATGGACTGTGGATTTGTCTGTGTTTTTCTTTGCTTTCAGAAGTGATGTGAAAAGACACTTTTTTTTTTTCCTCTTATTAGCTCTCTACTAGGAGTGGTCATTTTTCTCCATCTCTGCAAACACCTGTATTTCTTTCTTTATAGAGGGCTCACCAGATGCCTTTTAATTTATTCCATCTGGCTCCTGTTAAAGTGCCATTTATCACCTGACTTCTTCAAAACTGCTTGCTAAGGATGGATTGCAATCCATCACTGAAGATGGTGAAGAAGTCACAAGTGTGCAGCTTTCCAGCTACTGGCTGCCCAGGTAAAACCTGAAAACCTTAGCGGGCCCGTGTGCAGTAGAAGCCACTCCAAGGAGCCTGGGGGCCGGAGGGCCTGTGGGTCTCTGTGGCTCGCAGGGAGTGGAAGTGAGCCCACTCATACTTGTAGATTGTTCTCTGTAATGAACATCTGCACATCGCAGGCAGGAGGCGCCCATTTTATGTGTAACATTTGGAAAGGTGGCCCCGCTCTTTCTCTTCATCCAGTCTACACTCACTGCTTGTAAATCTCCTTTTTCTTGAGTTGCAGTTTAGTAGTATGAAGCATACAGCTAGTCAAGGCTAAGGTCTCCATGCTAAAAATCTCAGTGATTTTACTGCAATCCATTTCTAAACTGGTTCAGTTAAACCATTGAAAACTCCAGTAGGAACACTTCTTCTTTGGCTGGTTTTGGTTAGCCCATCCGGATTCCCAGCTGATTAAAGCTACACTGAAATAAGCACGGTGTAAATCCGTGTTAAGAGGATGCAACTGGAGATTGTTCTCCTTCAACTGAAGTGGTTTACTAGACTCGAGTTGTTCATTCATGGGAAAAAAATGCAACATATTCCTATGTACACACAAAGCGGAGAGCTGCAAAAACATTTTGTCCCTCATCCTTAGTCTCTCATTAAGGGCCACACATTGATTATTTATTTATTTCTAATTTAGCAACAGCAGTAACACGAATTGCCTCCTTGACCCGAGGTGGTTGCCAAACATTTAGTTCAGAACCAATTTCAGTGCTACTGTAATCCCCTGAACTGGAGAGCTGGAGCAGAAGTAAAGCTGAGCCAACCTGAAACTGTAGCTGCGTGAATGGCGCCAATCTAATTAAGTTATGAAAAACTGTCCCTCTGGAGATGAGTCTCTTGCAGCTCACAAGCAAAAAGGTGGAGAACATGTGAATCTGGCCACAAGCCTCAGCTGTTGACAACCCAACTTACAAAGCATCTGTACACATGCCCTTTGGGAAGAAAGATAAGTGGTACTCGGGGGAACCACACATTTGTTTAACTCTTTGTTCCATACTCGTCCAGGCAAGGAGAAAATGTTTCATATTATGCTGAATACCATCTCAGATTCTGGCAGGATTACTTGTCAATATTATTACAGCCTCTTCAGTTACAGTGCTTCAGCAATAAAGTAGTTAGACTGGCTTTGAAATACAGAAATTCAGGCAATACAATCGCACTATGAAAGAGCGCTCATTAGCCTTTGGCTGACCTTGAAAAATTGCGTTTCTCTCCAATTCTTCCACAAATTGCCTTTAAGGAGACCTCCTTAGTTCTACCAAGTCACAAGGTTCAACTGTGTGACTCATGTTTTTCAGCCACTCTCTCACGATCACAAGGCATGCTTGCTTTTTACACGCAGCCACAATTGCTACAAGGAGGATACGTAAAAATGCACTGATGGCCTTATTAAGAGTGGCATGTTCTTATTTGTTTGGGATTTTTTTTTTTCCAACCTCAGAAGTTTCATAATGAAACAGTTGGTCTTATAAAAAGTGTCACTCATCAAGTCAAATTTTATGGCTAGGTCACTGTAAGGACTTTGTCAGATTGTGACCGGGCCCGATAAAATTTCGTAGCTGTGGAAGCTGAATTAAGTGTAATCAGATACTTCTGGGGGCATGAGCTGGCTCTCAAAGGGATGTGTTCTCTTGTTTGAGACAAATAGCACCATTACACGTTTCCTCCAAGATCTGACTGTTGCTGGACACAGGCCACCAAATACATTGAACCAGCAGGTCGACCCATATCCTGAAGCTATGTCTCTGCTAACAACAGCTCTTGCAGCTGCGGAGGAGCCCTCCAGCAAAGCGCTTGGACGAAGGAGGCGAGATCGGCTCAAGGTGTGCCTAGCCCTGACGTACCGAGTTTCGACACCTCCATGGTGAAGGTCTCAGACGTACTGTTTTCAGCAGAACTTGGCACCAGCGTGCAACACCTGAAATAATTACCTGCCTGCAGTGAAGCCAGAGCCAAAAACTGCTTAGCCATTCTTCTGTTCCTCTTGCACGGCAGATGACAGGACAGAGCAGCGCCGGAGATGGGGAAAAGCATCGCCTGAAGGAACTGCGGCTTTGGTGGCACAGCTCATGGAAGGAGCTGGAGCCTGTCTGAGGAGCCTGCCACAGCTGGCTCAGAGCATGCCAGCAGACTGATGTGCCACATCTGTAATGCCACTGCCATGGTGCCGTCAACCACCACCCTTGCTGAGCAGAGCCTCCCAGCCTTGGCATCGTGCTGCTCAGCTCTTCTCAGGGGAGGACCACTGTCAGCATCGCTGCAGGAGCGGTCCCTCTTCTTTGCACCCAGGCGACGCAGCAGCATGTGCTGGTGGATGAAGCAGAAGCACAGGTCTGATTCCACCCAAAAGAGGGCAGTGGTGCTTGCGGACACACAGACAAGCAGGCAAGACAGTAGTTTATTCTCCAGCTGCTCGACTTTCCCAACCAGCTGACAGAAACTCTCCCCTGCTCTTGGCACAGGCAGAGCAGTCCACAGAGCTCTCTCTTTCACACACTCGTAGTTAGCCTCTGCTCTCACTTCCTCCCTTTGACTCATTAGCTGTTTTACCATCATTTCTCTTGAAATTCAATGGAAGAAATCACATGGATCCATCCATGCCAGTGCTGAGAGCCCTGTACCAGGTGCCTCTGTGTCACCCCCGTTTATCAGTTACTTGGCTGCCAGCTGGTACATGTCTTCTGCAGAAGCAGCTTTTCAGATGAGCTGTGGCTTGGGCGTAGCCGGGAATGGAAAATTGGATGGACCGCAGTTTATGGCAATCAGGCAATGTTCAGAAGCTTGATGTCACAGGAAACCACTGATATTGCGAATAATTCAGAGCAATTAAAAAAATCCCCAATACACCAACTGTTTTTCCCCTGTTCTAGTGGCTATGTATTTTCAAGTAGCCTGTTTGTCCAATGCTTACGCTCTCACCTTCAGCAGGTGTGGTTTACAAAACAATATAATAAAAACCAAGCACCTGCTGTTAACACTGGTACTTACCATGGTTGTCACTCAGCCACAGGGCTGTGTGGGTTTCCATGGTTTAAAGCCAACACAGGTCACAGCCTTGAAGTGGGGAGAGATGCTCGCTTTGTTTCCCAGCACCAGAGGGTTTCTCAACCTGGCAATCTCTACTGTCTTGAGGTTGTTCAGTTAATGCTGTTTTCTTGGCTCCCACGCTAAAAACACCAGACATAATAGCAGCAGCCAAGGTATTAACAACAAAAACAGCAGCAAAGACAATAGCAACACAAGCGTAGCTCATGAGCTTAGCTTTGTTTAATGGTACAGGATCTGCACAGCCTCTGGGAGCTGGACCCAAAGCAAAAACCACAGCCAACTTTCCCTCCTCTACTGCTCTTGACAGTTGGGAATGACCCTGCTCCAGACCAGCACAGCCTTTTACTCCTGGGTGAAATGAAACACGGCCCCAGCATGCTGTGGCAAACACAGGCCTGGAGGTGTGATTTCTTACACAAACATGTTTGTACAGAATTTTGTGCCGTAGGTGCAACACAGCCTTTACAAAGGCTGGGTTGATAGCATTGCACAGTGACGCACCTCTGCCTCCATGTGGCACTATGACCCCCTCACCAGTTTCCAGACAGGAGGATGTGAGTCTGCCACTGTCTGCACTGACAGATCAGGGTCTCTGTGCTGAGAAGAAATTTTAAGTTCTCCTTCAGGTTAAATGCTGAGACTGGCCCTCCTGGGTGTGAGAAATCTGGTTAGTGGACCAGCAAGCTTGACTGCGGGTGGATGGGTAACACCTGCGCAGGTCCTGGTCACCCTCTGGTGAGACAACCCTTTCAGAAAGTCTCTTCTGGGTAGCAGTGTCACCCCTTCATTGGCAAATGTCAGATGCTATCCTTTAAGACTGTTTCTTGCACTGACAGAGAAACCAATAGAGCAGGGTCAGGTCCTTAAATCACAGATGTGCCTGCCTTGAAATGATCTGATTGTACCGCATGTAACCCACTTGTTTCTTCAACACCTAGGCAATGCTGTTGCAGTGTGAAACCCATGTAAGTAGACATAGCTGCCTTAGCATGGGCATGTGGCACTTCTGGGGTACCTGGCAGGACCTCAGGCATCAGCTTGGAGCTGGGACATGCCCTCTACTGGCACTTAGAAGGACACCCTAGGGCATTTAAAATGTGACTCTTGCATTTGAGCTAGACTGTCATCTAAGTAAAGAGTAAAGTCTATCGCACTTCCTGCACATTCCCTTCTTTCCTGAGGCTGCCTGGACACACACCCTTCTAAGTAAACAACTAAAACCTTATTAGGTCTCTTCAAGGGGAAAACCCTTCTTGCACCCTCAGAGCAAGATCTACCACACTAAGTGGCGCATGGTGCCAATAACTGAGCTGGTAGATCTGCTCAGCATGGATCCATGGGGAGAGACTAGTGTGACTCTTGAAAGAAAAGCCAGGTTATTAGTACTGCACCCGAGACAAGAAGTCCCGGTCCCCAATGGCTCTGTAGTACTCCCAGCTTTGGAGTTGGTGGTGGAGTCAGTAACTGACGCATCCATCGCTTGATGTTGATCTGTTCTCCAATGCCTGTTTTACTTGGTGGCACTTACCAATAGATATCTGCAGGCAGAACTTCAGCTTGGCCTGCAGCTTCATGAGTGCCATAGGCAAAAACCTGTGTTTGCTTTTATTTCTGGTTCTTAAGCAGGTGGTTAGATGCACTTTCTACTTACTCTCCACTTCACGGCAGAGGTGGTAGAACCAGGACGAGGATCCTCATAGACAGTACAATGCAATATGGAAAATCTGGGCCTTTTTCTCCAGAGACAGAGAGAAAAGTTATTGCTATTGAGTGTTAGGAGAAGATGAGCAATGTCAGTATTACCGCATTTGGGAAAATGCAAATATGAAATTCTTTCCCAGTGAATAGTGACAGTACCGTGCTATGTAGAAATGCGGGGAATTAGGCAGTGTCATCCCATGTGATTTGTACATACTTAAGAGGGAATTAAATCCTTGTGAACCTATCCAGCTTTACAGATGTTGAGGCCTGATTTGGCTTGCTGATGTGCCAGTTTTACATGGAGGCAACTCCACTGAGACCTGTGGAGTCATTAAACACTGACAGAAGAAAGCAGAGGCTCAGATGCTGCCACCCTACTTACCATGCCAAGAAACAGCATGCATTTCTCAAACACTTCATCCATTGAGCAATAGCAGCAGCACTAGCAAGGTCTTCCGTGACCTGCTTTGCCCATTGCCTTACCCATGAGTCTAGGGGGGACCACCTCCAGGAGTAAAAGGTCAGCAGTTTATCTGGACCCATTCTGGTCTGGGCTTCCCCTGCAGTATTACAAGGATGTCAGCATCTGTGTTCTGCCATTTGCACATCATCACAGCTCACAGGCTTTAAAGGGTCCTTTGCAGGACCATTTGGTGCCCAGATTTCCCTTCCCTCTTAAATTACTGTCATATACTGCAACCACTTTAATGCCGGAGCTAATGCAGCACCCTCTCTGCTGAAAGGCTCTGTTTCCGGTATCCTAATTGCAATATACCCATCGTAATCATTATCACCCCTGTTGAGGGATTGCCTTTCCACCACATACTGGGCCGTATGTTCTGGTTTACAGTGGTGCTACGCCCCCTGACCTTCCTCCTGATTTACGCTGGCAAGAGAAAAGTCAAGGCTAAAGCAATGTTCTTTTAAGTAGGCCTTTCTGAATATGCAGGGACCAGTGATATTAGGGCTGTGAGCCTTCCCATCTGTGTGCTGAAAGGATTGCTGCATCATGCAAAAGAAGCTAGGCATGTAAATTATGCAGGGTGCAAGCCATGTTGAACACCAAGAACAGCCTTTGAGCAAATGTCAGTCTGAGCATCTACTTTCCACCCCCATCCATGGAGGAAGGGTGGAGCAGGCTAGACTGGGATGGGAATGTGATCTGTATCATGCTACTGCGGCATTTACATGCCTACTGATTTTACTTATGCAACCACATCGGGTCTCCCCACCTCCCTGCCCTTGATTAACTTTTAGCAGAAGAGTAGGCGTAGGGACATGAATGACACCGGCCGAGTGCATAAAGCTAAGCGTGTGCATGCTGTGTGGAGGATCCAGGCTTCACTCGTGATTCATGCTGTTCCCTGGGAGCAATCTGGCAGCCCTGCAGCCATGCAGCCAGGTGCCCATCCTAGGCCTTGTGAATGCAGCCTTGCAGTCTTTTCTTCTCTTGGCCCTTGGAATCAAGCCATGGGTGCTGGGAGAAAGGATTGGGTTTCCTTTTTGTTTTATTTATATTTTCCTATGAACCCACCCAATTTTGCAACATTGCAAAATGAAGGCTTTGCCTGTTGTTTCTTTTGTGTCCTGCTGAGGGGAGGGACAGAAAGAGCTGGGTGAGATAAAACAATGGAAATTAGAGTGGAATGGAGGAGTGTGAAAAACAAGAAGGTTGAGGTTGTGAAAAGCAGGATCAGGCCTGGGAGAGAAAAGCCCTTTTATGTATTTAGACATTGTCTTACAGGCGTGCTACGTATGCATCAAATACAAACCCAGTATGTATGGAAAGCACAGACAGGTATAGAGTTGCTAACAGAGCTTTTGTAAGCTACCATTCAGCCTAAGGTGCAAACTGGGTGACCTCGCCTTTAGATAAAATCTATTGAATACATATAGGCATGTGTAAATTTAATTGCTTTAAAAAAAAAAAAAAAAAAAAAAAAAAAAAAGAAGAAAAACAACCCTTGGATTAAAAATGACAGCAAGATCACATCAGGTAATCTTACAGAGTCTGGCAAAATCTACTACTGCTTTTGAGTTACTCCTGACCCTGGCAGTTCCCCATTCAGTGTGTGGTCCTTGGCTGGGGCAGCTGTGCCACTGATCTCAGTGCTCCCAGGCCTCCGGCTCACTTGCCTGTTCTCCCCTGTTGCGCTCTCTTTCATTATAATGGGGTAATACGGAGTAGTGGTTGAGTTCAGCAAAAACACAAAAATCAAAGACTTTAATGTTTGACAGCCTTGGCTGGGATAGACTAGCGGGGCCTGATTCTTGGGGGGTGATGAGTACCTTGCCTTTATGAATTTTGTGCATGAGGGGCTCCTGAGACTCCCATGAGATGCCCATCTCCTTCTTCACTGCCCAAATCCATTTTAAAACACAGCACTCATTTTCATGTTTTCATAACACCTCATTTGCAGGCATGTGATTAGACCTAATTAATGCTTGTAATCAATGAATGCTTAATCACTGCTGGTGAAAAATGCTGGATAAATGCAGAGCACTGCTTGATTGAATGCTCTTTGATTGGCTAATGGATCACTCTATTACTCTTTCAGATTCTGCTTAAGCAGGCAAAATATCTGGGCTGGTGTAAAACAATCCTGCATTGATCTCTCCAGCCAAGTGGGGTCTTTCCAGTAATTAGAAGGGTGGTGACAGGAACAGACTTGGCTGTCTGGAGGACCAGGGGGCTGGAAAGAGGTTTTTTCTTGGTTTTGTTGTGTTGGGTTTTTTTTTATTATTATTATTTTTAATTTGAAAGCTATGCAGCAAATAGCCAGGAGAAGACTGGTCAGATCTTTTGACTTTCAGCTGTAAAAAAACATTCCCTGATAAGCCTCTTGATTTAAACAGAGAAGCAATTTCTGCTCCCTGGGAGTTCCATTTGAGTAAGTCTGGCCCCAAAACTTCACAGGCTCAAATCTCTGGAACCAAATTCCAGGAAACATTCATATGTGGATGATGCATCTGTAACAGATACAAAGGGGAGAGGGGAAACATTTGGCAATTAGGAGCTGGAATAATTTATAACTCCAGCTGGTACTTCTCTTTTTTCAGGTGAAATGTCTCGAGGGGAGGAGGAGAACCTGTCAGTGGCATGTTTTGCACTATGTCTTGCCTTTTCTGCATATTAAGGCTTTCCCTCATGAACTCTCGTAAATGAGGCTAGTTTCACAAGCATGGAGAACCAGCACTAGTTTGTGCTGTGCTCTCCAACGCCCTGCACAAAGGCTACTGAGGAGCATCCTCACTGCTTTTCTCTGGATTCACACTTGTGGGCATGAGAGCAAACTGTGAGCCACTCTTGTAAGGGGACCACATACCAGACATGGGTCCTAATTCCTTGTTTGACTGTGCCTTTCTGCATTCTGTGAGAGCAGGACCATCCAGTGCTAAGCACCCACAGGGCACAGATCCCAGCAGGTTTGGGGAGGGAGCAGAGGACCACAGGGATCCCCCCTGCGTCCTGCAGGCTCACTTACACTGTGATGAAGTTGCTGACACTCTGTGTAGATCAGTAGTGAATCTTTTCCATAGAAAGAAGAGGGCATTAAGAAAAGAAATAGAGATGTTAGCTATGAGAAACTGCTTTTCAGTTTCCTTATAAATCCAGATGAGCTTTGTGGCACCCAGATCACAGATCATTTAGCACGTAATTGCAAGGCTAGGCACCTACAGCGTCAGCACACATAAGTCTCGGAGTGCAAGCAAGGTTTCCACAGTCTAGCTCATTGTCTCTTTAACTTTACACTCTGTTCAAATGTTCAGGCCTGTGCTCCAACATAAATACATTGCCTGAATGTCCCTCCCCCTACATTACTCCTCTTGAGCTGTGGAAGATTATATGCAATAGATAAAAAAGTGCTTGTTTCTTTGACAAATGCAAGGCTTAAAGACCACCCTCTGTTCTTGAGCAAAATTAGCTTATCTTTGCCCCAAAAAATGTTGTTACTAAATATGAGCCATCATTTGTGTGTGGCCTGAATGAGACGCTCAATTCATCTTATTAAAGGTTATCCTTTGAGGAGCTTTAAAAGGAAATGCATTGTTCTTAATTATTCTTATCTCAACAGCTGTATAATTCCTGGTTTTGATTAAAAAAAAAAAGAATACCCAAAGAAAGATTATACTGAAAGCTGGAGATGGGCCTGAACCCAGACTGCAGAGTTGAACTACAGCTCTTAGTCTGTGCTAAAGTGTCTTCCTCTTTCCTTTGAGAAGGTGTGTGTCTTTTCTCTTCTCCCAAAGTTAAAACATGAATCTGTGCAGAAAATGACAGAAAATCTCAGAAGAATAGATTTTGTCTCTCTTTCTGGTTTTAAACTTGTCCTAATAATGTTCTTTTTGTTGTATCAGAAAACAGTAAACAAGACTTGGTGAGGAAACGCTACTTTCCTCTGTCATTCCTGCACCCCAAGTTACCCTGAAAAATTTTGTAAATATTTTCATCAGAAAGGCCCAAGCCCAATATTTCTTTTCCATTCAGTGAAAATTCTAAAAAAAATCAAAGCAAATTGAAAATTGGGTGAAATTTACTACCACGCTAAAAAGCCGCTTTCTGTTGGTTAAATGTTTGCACAAAAAGTGACATTTGCTGTGATGTTGTACGGTTGTCACAAGCTGCTACCCACTTTGAAGTGGAGCAGCATATAATGGATCAAATTCTCCACAGAGCTCAATGCCAGAGTTTCAAGTGCTTGGCATCTCGCGTTTGGTCCAGCTCCTCTGAAGTGGTCAGCATCCAGCAGCTTCTATTGTGACAATAAGTGGCAAGATGTTTTGCAAAAGGGCTTAGCTACCAAGCTGCTGAATTCTTCTGAAAAATCTGGTCCAGGATGGTATTGAAGGCAGTTTCAGCTGGTTTGATTGAACCAGCTGTTGAATCACAGTGGATTCCTTGAACTTCTTATTATAACATGCCTCCGCCACAAAACTCTGCCCCCTCTCCCAACAACCAGGTAGTCAGTAGATCCTGCTTCCCACTGGTACCATCTTATTGTCCCAGAAATACAGATGGGTCCTTCTTTTTCTTCCATCCTGTCTGTTCAGGCTCAGCCCCAATCCCTCTGTTTATGTATAGAAGGGTTTTTTCCCCATGGTTCAAGGCTGAACCCAGTAATATTAAGAGGACAATATGTCTCTCTTTTGGTTTCTTACTAAATGACATGTTGAAAGATGAGCACTGTTTCAAGCTGTGGGTGTTGGACTCCACTGGAAACATTAGTCCATGCACACACTTTGTACTGAGATGCATGTGGAATATCTATGTGCCATGAAAAGGCTACGTGAAGGAGTGGAACTATGAACAAATGGGAACCTTACATGTACCAAGGAAGCTTTTTTGTTGATAGCTTATATAAACAGCCTGAAGGAGAGTCTTAGCTTCAACTGGGCTATTTAGTGCTTACTGTATTTGAAAACCAGACTGCCTTGGTGCCACAATATGGAAGGACGCTCTGATTTTCACAAGCATTTGAGATCAAAAGCAATTAGACACTCCTAACAGCATGACTGTAGAAGCCTTATTTTATCCAATTTAGCAAACCTTGGCCACACCTTCTTTGCACTCCAAATGCCAATTTAAAGGTGTAAAATAAGTTAAGCAGCTGCCACAACTGCTAACCATGCTGCCTTCCTCTTGGCCATGACGTAGGAAGTTGGAAGATACACTACCATGTTTGGCTTGCCAAGCAGCTGCACATCCTGCAGGGGCTCCTTTCAGCCAGAGAGAAGCACAGCTCATGCATCCCTTTCTAGTACGTCCTCAGTATCTTATCCAGGAGGATTTGGTCGGCTGGACATGGGCAGTCAGACATCTTCTTCCCACAACAAAAGGTTTCAATGTTTCCAGGGATGAGGCATCTACAACCTCTCTGGGCAACCCATTCCAGGGTTTCACCACCCTCATTGTAAAAAATTTCTTCTTTGTATCTAGTGTGAATCTACCTTCTTTTAGTTTAAAACCATTACCCCTTGTCCTATAGCTACAGGCCCTACTAAAAAGTCTGTCCTCATCTTTCTTATAAGCCCCTTTTAAGTATTGAAAGGCTGCAATAAGGTCTCCCCAGAGCCTTCTCTTCTCCAGGCTAAACAACCCCAACTCTCTCAGCCTGTCCTCATAGGAGAGGTGCTCCAGCCTGTTGATAATTTTTGTGGCCCTCCTCTGGACCCACTCAAGCAGGTCCATGTCTTTCCTGTGCTGAGGACTCCAGAGCAGGGCGCAGTACTGCAGGTGGGGTCTTACCAGAGCAGAGGGGCAGAATCACCTCCCTTGGCCTGCTGGCCACACTTGTTTTGATGCAGCCCAGGATACGGCTGGCTTTCTGGGCTCCGAGCACAAGTTGCCGCCTCATGTCCAGCTTTTCATCCACCTGTACCCCCAAGTCCTTCTCCACAGGGCTGCTCTCAATTCCTTCATCCCCCAGCCTGTATTGATACTAGGGATTGCCCTGACCTAGGTGCAGGACCTTGCACTTGTCCTTGTTGAACCTCATGAGGTTCACATGGGCCCACTTCTCAAGCTTGTCCAGGTCCCTCTGAATGGCAATCTGCCCCTCAGATGTGTCAACCACACCTGTCGTGGTTTCAGCCCAGACAGTAACAAAGCACCACACAGCTGCTCACTCACCGCCCCCAGCCACGGTGGGATGAGGAGAAAATATAAAGGCAGGCTTGTGGATCAAGACAAGGACTGGGAGGGATCGCTCACAGCTTATGGTCATGGGCAAAAGACAGGCTCAACTTGGGGAAGAAACAAAATCAATTTAATTGGCTACAAATCAAATCAAGACAAGGATATTAGGAAGCAAAACCAAACCTTAGAACACCTTCCCCCCACCTCTCCCTCCTTCCCGGCTCAACTCCACTCGCGGTCTTTCTACCTCCTCCCCTGCAGCAGCGCAGGGAAACGGGATGGGGTTGGGGCCAGCTCCCCACACCTTGTGTCTGCCGCTCCTTCCTCCTCAGGGGGAGGAGGACGACTCCTCGCCCGTCCCCTGCTCCACCGTGGGGTCCCTCCCCACAGTCCTTCACGAACGTCTCCACCGTGGGTCCTTTCCGTGGGCTGCAGTTCCTCACAAATTTCCCTGGCACGGGTCCTTTCCATGGGCTTCAGTTCTTCCCGAACTTCCCTGGCATGGGTCCTTTCCGCGGGCCGATCTTCAGTCACAGACTGCTCCAGCGCGGGCTTTCCCAGGGAGTCACGGCCATCTTCGGGGGCCTCCGCTCCCCCGCTCCCCTCCATGGGCTGCAGGAGGACAGCCCGCCGTCTCTCCATGGGCTGCAGGAGGACAGCCCGGCGTCTCACCACGGGCTGCAGGGGCGTCTCCTCCTCCGGCGCACCTCCTCCCTCTCCTTCTTCACTGACTTTGCTGTCTGCACAGGGGTTCCTCTCACATTCCAATCCTCCTACTCACTGCCAGTTCCCCTTCTTAAATGTTCTCCCAGAGGTGCTACCACCGTCACTGATGGGGTCAGCCTGGGCCAGAGGCGTGTCTGAGTTGGAGCCGGGGAAGCTTCTAGCAGCTTCTCACAGGAGCCAGCACTGCGGCCCCTCCCCCGCTACCAACCCCCCCCCCCCCCCCAGCCACACAAACCCATAACAGCATCACTGAGCTTGGTGTCATCAGCAAATTTGCTGAGGGCACACTCCATCCCACTGTCTATGTCATTGATGAAGATATTAAAGAGTACTGGTCCTAATATAGACCCCCTGAGGGACACCCACTCATGTCTGATCTCCATCCAGACATTGAGCCGTTGACCACTACTATCTAGATGCGACCATCCAGCCAATTCCTTACTCACCAAATAGACTATCCATCAAATCCATATCCCTCCAATTTAGAGAGAAGGATGTTGTGGGGGACCATGTCAAAGGCCTTACAGAAGTCCAGATAGATGACATCTGTAGCACTTCCCTTGTCCACTGATGTGGCCACTTCATCATGGAAGGTCACTAGCTTCGTCTGTGTTTCCCATAGCACATTCAGGAGTTCACAGATGTGCTGAGAAAGGCATGTGCAAAAGATATCTTATGAAGTGGGGCTGTCAAGAGGCCACATAGGACAACTGGAGCACTATGCATGTTACATGACATGTGGCATGGTCCAGTGGCTAGGAGTCAGAACCCACCTTAATCAGTCTGTCCTGAGGACCTCAGGGTGAAACTGCTGCCCAGTTTGCATGGTGTATCACCATTGCACACACAATAGGCTTGCTAGGCATCCAGGGCACTCACTTTCCTCCCACAGAGCACATGGTAAATTGCTAGAATATCCTGACTGCCTGTTGTCTTTCTTATGTGGCATTTCCCAAAGAGCTAATCTTGAACTGAACATGCTGTGAAGAACTTCTGTAGGTGTCCCTGTAGATATATTGCCAGCTTAATCTCTGGCAGATAGGAGCAAGAGACTGCTATCCAGACATTGGTAGTATAGAGCAGCACAGAGCACATTGTTCGTGTTTCTCATATATTATTGGGTTTGGAAGGTATGTTTTTCTTTCCAGTAGATCTTAAAATTTCAAGCAAGTATAAAGCATGATGTTTGTAAATACCTAAATCATGATGTTTGTAAATACCTAAATCATGATGATTTTTTTCATTACAATCATTCCGTGGTGTACTAGCTGCATAGTGATAATGGACAGGATAATAAACCAGCTTGTGATGGGAGCTCTCTATTGGCATTCATACAGGTATGATCAGGCTCTGGCTGCTGGTAGGTTCAGCAAAGGCTGGTTATTTTGTACACCACCACCTCCCAGTTAATATGAATGTACATCTGAAGGTCACCTCCTGTCCAAAACACAGCAACTACTGAAAGCACCTAGAGACTATTTGTCTGCAAGAGATACTACTCGTTAAGTGGTGTTAGCTCAGAAGACCAAGCTTCATCTGAAAAGATGCTCAGCTACTGTCAGTGGTGGATTTGGGTTTTCCCTCCTGAATGGCACGGTCTCCATTTCTAATCCCCAAATGGTGATGTTCTTGCTTTTATTTCTCATTAATAAATGGCTACAGGAGGAGTACAAGATTAATGACTGCAGCACAGCCTCACTCAGTACCTACAGAAATGGCAGCTGTTACCTCATATGAAACTATTTTTCTGCCGGGTACTCATTCTACTTACACCAGCAACAGAGATAAGGACATTTACAGTTTCCCAAATTCCTTATCTTTATTTCTAGACATTCTTAGTGAATGTATAAAGCACCACTGCTAGGCATGAAACAGAGAGAGAGAGAAAAAAACCCCCAACCTCCACAAAGCTTAAAGATGCACTACAGCCAGATTTAAAACAAACAGCAAGGGGGTATGGCAATAGGCCATCTCTTCCAAAAACCAGCTCTGACTCCTATCCAGACATATGCTTCACAAAGAGTGAAACTGCCAAACAGGTATTGATAACAGAGGAATTATTTTAAAAAACTTATTTTCATTTAAAAAGATTAATATCTGCAGCTGAAGAGAACCTGACCATTAATGGGAACTTTAATGCACCATCCACACAGAAATAACCATTCGCCAGCACCGCAGAGATCAGACATGACAAAAAATAGCTTGACTCATCCAAACAGTAATTCAAAGCAGCAAAATATATCCAATCCTACCCAAAACCCCATCATGCATTTTCCACGTGGAAAGTAGACGGCTCCCACAGAGAATATCTTGTTGTCCTAAGCACTTCTGAAGTTGCACTAGAAAAATCTCTCTTCCACCAAGTCACGCAATATTAGTGGACATATTGCTACTTATCACACACGTACATCATTTTGTACAGCTTTGTACATTTATGTTGTTGCTAGGGTTACCATTTAGCAAGGACTTGACCTGAGGAATGACTTGAGCAATCTCTGTACATGCAATGATCCCAGCAAAGGGCTGGGGGTGCCCAGTGCCTCTCATGAGCCAGCCTGTGCTGTACACAGTTGTCCTACATCCTGCAAAGCATGCAGATGATTTATAGCAATAGCTTGAGTGCAAAGTGATTTGGGTAAGGCTTGTTCCTGTGGTGGAGTCCCAGTGGTGTCTGGTTCAGAATTCACTGAAGATGTAATACTGTTTGAGTATCATTGGTCTCATTTTATGACCTTGGGTGAAGCACCGGGCTGACTCTAAATGTGTACTTTTAACTGACTATTATCCATCACTCAGCATCCAGAAGAGACGAGAACAAGTCACCCACTCTTCACTGGCCCGATGTTTCTAGCAGCTAACAAGCCTCTGCTAACTGGAAAGGAAGGACTCTGCATTTCTGAAATGAGGATCTCTCACATCATAAACACAAAGTTGTGAATGTCATTTTACCAGAGGATACAGCTCCCTTTTCTTTTAAATTAGAGATGGGTGAAATAGGTTGGACAAAATAAAACCTGATCCAGATTTCCTCTGAAGCCTTGAGATGGCCTTAGCAGAGAATTAGATGTAATGGACATGTTAAAGTAAGTAGATCTCATTTGAAAACATCAAAGAAACAGAAACACCACAGGCCACATCTTAAAAACTGGCTGCCTGAACAGTGAAAGGAAAACTGTGTAAGCACCACCTCATATACCAAATATGCACTGATGTGTGCGAAAAAGGATACTCACGTACTCCACCACCATTCCTCCTCAGGCAGTTGTCCATTCCTTTACAAAAACCTGGTTTTGTACAGACAGAAAGTAATCAAATCCATTTGTAAGAACATTTTGGTTATCTAATTTTGAAAACATATCCCCAAATGATACACTCTGCCCAAAGAGGATGGGTATGCTCTACCAACATGCAGAGCTGTTGCTAATATTAGCATTCAGGCTGATTGAAATTTCTGTACAAAGCTCGATTTTAAGTACATTCATTTCTGAGTGCCCAAATGGAAACACTGACTTTTGTAGGGCAGGTTTTCAGTACTCTCTTTTTCAAAAGAGCCCTTCAGGATGTCTCCTGCTAGACCTCTCCCAGAGTCACTGTAGGCGGTTTTGGAAAGGTAATGCATGTTCCTCTACCTTTTGTGAAGGAATCCATGGTCCTTCTTACAGTGCTTCCTGGCAGGAGTGTTGCAGTGAAGTTTCCACATATTGCACAGCATGGCTAAATAAAATCTCTTGGAAAAATTTCAGTCTGACAGCATCAGGCTCTAGACTACAGCTGTGTCTGCTGCAAGAACAGAGGAGAGATGCAAAAATTATTTTAGTGCATCTTTCCACCCTGTTATCTTTCCACTGTCCTCAGCTGCCTCAGCATGAGGATAAATGTGCTCCAGGGAGCCTGAGGTGGGCTGGCTGATGCCCACCAGCCCAGCCACCCCAGGCCACAGCCCTTGCAGGGCCCCTGGGGATCTGCTGCCTGCCCTGGGCATGCATCAAGGGAAAATGGGTCGGGAGGATGGGTGTGAAGCTGGCTGAGCAGCCCAGAGGCTCCAGCCCAAGATTTTGCCAGTCAGCTTTATTACAAACATTTGTAACGTCCCAATGAAAACACTTCAAAATGCTAGAGCTCACACCGCAGGCAACAACTGCAGAATGCAGTGCTTATTTATTTATTTATTGTTATTTATTAAATGAAAATGAATCTGTTTCTATGCTTTTTAAATGGGGTGTGTGTGTGTGTGTGTGTGTGTGTGTGTGTGTGTGTGATAAAAAAATACTCCTTGCCCTGTGCAGTGGAAGGAGCTATATTTCCACTGGGGGAAGAAAGGAGCATGCTGAACAGGGGCACTGCACAGCCATGGCACCAGCTCCTGCAGGCTGTGTCCATCACAAGCTGACCTTTTTTAAAGCTTGGGAGTCAGTTATAGTGCTCAAGAAAGTGAGGAGCAAGTAGCACAGATGTGTTGTCCAAGCTTCCCTGCAGAGCTCTGCCAGCACAGTGCATCTTAGCCATGTCCTGCAATAACCTTGTTATCCCAGTCCCTGGGAAGAGACTTTTGTAATTTTCCCATGATTTGATTTCTTATATAGACTTTTCTACAGCCTGCCTCACTAAACACAGTCAGGGTCTCTAATCATTGACCCATTACTTCTCTCCATGGTGTCTGTCAGATTGAGCAGTGGTATTATTTCCGTTTTTCAGATGCAGGGAGAGGCTCCAGCATGAGCACCAGCATCACCCCAGGAGCCTGGACAAAACTGGGAAGAAGTGGGCTCTGGGTGCAGGCAGGGGTGCAGGCAAGAGGATCCTGGCACTGTGTCAGGATGCATGAAGGTTGACCTGGAGCTGCCAGCGCCACAGCTTCATGAAAGCCATGGGGGTGAAAGCTAGCACATCCAAACCATGACAAGTAGAAGGAGAGGCAGCTTCCTTGGTTGGTCCATTTTCAAATCCTATGGACTCGAAATGCCTGAAAGGTCAGTGCTCCATAGAGGGAATATCTGGCAACATCAGCTTCCAGCAGCAGTGACACCTGACTGAACAATGATGTCTCGAAAAGTCCTAAACATCTGCAAAATTCTGAAGTTCTGCTCTTGTGTTTGCTAGGCACAAGCAAAATATTCTACACTTGTCCAATTTCTGTTCTCTTTGAATTATTGCAATTTTTAAATGCAGCAGTAACATCCATGAACATTCAGAAGAAAAGCTAAAAATAAATATAAGAAAATAACCCAAGTATTGAAGGGTGTGCACGTCTCTAAAAAACAAGACTCCAACCCTGATCTAAACCAGACTGTTTCTCTCCTTACCCCCACCCCCCTCTTATTTAAAGAGAACTGGAAGGGAAAAGACTCCATCAGTCTCTGAGTCTGTAAACCTTTCCCCTCCCTAATATCTGAGACAAGACTTAAAGAAGAACCAGTCTGTAACAGAACATGAAAAACCCTTCTGAAAAATGACTAGAGGCCTAATGCTGTCACTGTCCCATGTTTATTTTTCTTTCTTTGATGTCTGATGTCAAAGAGAAAATAATGTCATCTGCTGGAAACTCAAACATGTTTGCATTTTGAGGTAATTAGAATTAATGTTGGAGGGCAAAACTAACACCGAGCCACTCCAGTCTTTCCCATGTGAGGAAAACATTCCGTAATGACTTACATTTAATCTGGGAGCTGGCAGGCGGTCAGAAGCAGCCCAGATTCAGGCAACAGGGTAATATTTCAAAAACATTTTCTTAAAGAAAAAAAAAAAAAAAGCTATCTATATATGCTCTGATTTATAAATGATGGCAGCCTGACTGTGCTGCTCCAATTCCAAAAGGGTGTAACTCTGCTGAAAATCAATGGCTGACAAGGGTGTAAATCAGGGAGTAATGGCAGCCCTGGTTCAAGACCACCACTGCTTCCTAAGTACTCAGCACCCACAATTGCAGCCAGATTTTTCTAAAGAGCTCAAGCCCCCATTCACATCCAAACAAGGGCCAGATTTTTGTAAGTGCTTAGCACGCAGCCTTTTCCCATTGTGACATTAATGGCAACATGCTGAGCTCTTTCGGAAAATTGGTCATACATGTTGGTTTTGGACCAGATCTTGTCACCCTTATACATGTTGAGTAGCATCTTCCTCAGTGAAGAATCCTACTAAGCAGTGCCTCTCTGTGTGAGTATTGCTGTAGAAGGACTCTCTCTTAAAAGGCAAATGCAAGCCATGTTGCTCAATGCCCTGCTGGACAAGTCTCAGATACCATGGTTATTACCAAGCTATGAAAACCTGACCTGAATATAATCAGACTGAACTGAGTAGGTATGGGTTAAAGCTTGGCTCATGAGAAACTGGGTTTGGTCGTCATAGGGCGAAAAGAAAAAAAGGTTATTTCTGGACCAAGGACTTTCATTTGAATTACTCAGCCGTCTTCAGGGGTTAAAAATAGAAAAGCAACCTTTTCTAGTTCAAAGAAAATAAATGGCTACACTTATCTGTGTGGGTAATTAAAACCAGCTGAATTCCAAGAGCTGAAACCTTCCGCACAGATAGTCCTCGCTGAGGAGTAGCCTCCTAGCAACATTTGACATATTAGAAAAAAATTATATTATTAAGGATTGCTCTGGGGTAAGTGTAATGCAGATTGTTGCTACATTCAAAGGCAGGTTATTGGTGACGGAACTCTGGAACAGATTCAAACATTCAAAAAACAACACAAAAAACCTCTTCCTTTCACATGGGTTGATTGTGACTCTATGGACATCAACTGTAAAGTGCAGAACAAATGCTGTATTTTCCATTCTGCATCTCTGCAGAGGTGTGTGCCCTGGCCCTTGGCATTGCACAGCTGCAGTGGCAACCCAAATGACTGCAAGTATGGCTAATGCACTCACATGATGTGCCTCGTGCTGCAATTCTACCTCATTGGTTCCAGAAGACCCACAGGGACTTCAGTGGTTCAATGATCATTATCCCTTTTTCATGCGCTGTCAATGAGTTTCTCTTTTTCTGCCTTTTCTGACAGGTCATGTGGTCCAACAGATACACATAAAAGAGAAATGAAGTAAGGCCATTTCTGTTGGCTGGCCTGTGTCTGGTTTTAGCAAACTTGGCCAGAATGTTTGTGCATGCAAAGAAGAAGAGACAGCGTGGTGGAGGCGTTGCTCTCACGGTGCATCTTGCTCTGCTGTCTATGGTCATGTCATGTCTCTCCTCAAACTGTCTGTGTAGCTGAAGCCCTGGTCTTACCCTAGTGTAGTTCAGTGGAGTTACTCTTGCTCTGTACCACTATCATGGCACAGAGAGTTCTTGTGGAGGTAGGTGGGTATCACATGCTGTCATTCTGCGGGCTGCCTTTCCAGCCCCTCCACCATGTTATTGCAGCACATCCTTCTATTGACTTCTACTTGACAGCCAGCTAGCAATTGCAAAGGCAGCAGATCCGTGGAAAGAATCAGCAATGTCTTTCTGCACAAAGGACGACATTTAAAAGGCAATTTTTCTTCATGTTTCATCAAAGCAGCCTATAGAAAAATGAAATCCCAAACTTTGATTATTATCCAGATCATCAGTCTTTTTAAGCCTGCAAAGCTGAAAGTAGATACCTCTTATATTTGCAACATATTTTCTTTATTTAGCTGTGGCCAAAAAAAGTAAAACAATAGCATCCTGTCCTTTTCAAATTTACATTGGCCCATACAGACAACTCCAAAGACAATTTCCCTAATCTGTGACTGCCTCCCAGGCCTGGACTTAACCAGGCCATTTCCCATGTTGACAAGACAAAAAAACAACTGTAGAAGGCATATTCCTGAGAATGTCAAGGCCATACAAATTCCTGGGCCCTGAGTACTGCCTACACATCAGATGTGCTCCAGCCGCAGCCAAGCAGGAGGCTAGAAGAGAAGCAAGGCCATGGAATGAATGTCTTGCTGTTTTCTTCAGCCCTGGCTTTCTCCACTGCTTTCCATCTTCTCTACCCTTTTCACCTTCCACCATTTTCCTCACTGTCCTTCCAAATGCAGGGTTGCTCACTCGGAGCAAGCGACTTGCTGCTCAATATCAATTTATGCAGCTATGGGAAGAGCCAAGTGCTGATCAGGAGCTGAGGGGGTATTGCATATACATGTTAAACCAAACTGGGAGCTCTTCTTTTAGAAGAGCATTTGCCCATTGACTCCAGCCACCCATTCTCAGGAAAAGCTGATGACCAGTGGTGCAAAATGGATTGTCAGAAAGCAAGTTCTCACACAGAGGAAAGGCAACTCCAAATTTCCAGGTCTTTTTTATCTGAAAAGAAATATTTCCCTCTGTTTTCTTCTTTTCTAAGAACAGCACTGCTATCACAGCCTGCCTGCTGCTCGGTGCTCCTCTCTCCCTAGCTTTTTACCTCCCCATCTTCTCCATTGCTTCTCTCCTTTGTTGCCTTTCTTCTATTTCTTGTGCTTTTGCTTCCCCTGTCTCCACTTCATTTACAGCAGCCGGGGTTTGCACAGCAAGGGTATGGTGAGATTAACCAGGTTTGGAAAGTTTGCCTTTGCTGTGCACACATGCTCTTTTTTTTTTCCCTTCCACTCCCAATGAAGAAAAATGTGTCCAAAACTGCTGTGAAGTTCCTCAGTGAAGAGCTGGCACAAAGCTCCCCAGCCAGAGCAGTGCCATGCCTTTGTCTTGCACAGGAACCCACACACAGCTTACAACAAACAGAATGCCAACTGTTCATAAGATAAAAAAAGTCTCCCCACACAACATGCTAGCACTTCAGTTAAAGGAAAAAAAAAAAAAAAAGAAGGTAAATTACAAAAGGTATCACACAAATAACAAGTCTCATTGATAATGTAGATATATTGTACCCAAAACTCATTTCACTTCATTTGGTGTGAAGCTGTGGTAAGTCCATTAAAGCTGAAGGAATTGCATCTGCCTAGAATTTGCACAAGCCAGATCACAATCAGATCCATTACATCTATTGCTATAATATCAGCACCTTCCATATGGTGCTGCAACTAGTCCGTATGCTGAACTGAGTGCTGCCTAAAATCTGTTCATCCCAAAAGCTGCATTTATCTTAGCCTCTCTTATACCAAGAGAAGGACCTCTCCTCTGACCCGCAAAAACACAGACATTGTCACAGGGCTGTTTAAAAGTTCCAGTGCATTATGGAGGATTCACCACTCATCCTCACCTACTTCTGAACACAGATACTCAGATCAGGCTCTCCGGCAAAGAGCAGAGCTGAATTTCCTTAGTAGAGTCTGTGTGGCCTTGGTCCTTTGTAAACTGTACACTGCAAATACGGTCTTTCACTCTATTGCTAACTCACTCCTCACTTTCCTGAGGATACATGGGAAGCTTACCCCTTCGAAGTAAAAGGCTTCCAGCTTCTTCCTCTGATCTATTACAAATAGTCACTGTGTGGACTTTCTAGTGTTGGTTAATAACAGGTATATCTAATTACTTAGAAAATGTATCTGTGCCAGTATGCCACCTATTATTTCACACTTCACTTCCTTTGGATGAGTACTCTGGTATCCCATTACTTCACTGAATATGAGTTTCTACCAAGTTCCTCCAACCTGAGAGTCTTCAACCCTGATCATACCTTCCATCTTTGCAAGTAGAGTGTTGGAAACAGGAATATTTGAACAACAAAGGACCAACCCACAAATGTATTTATCTATCTGCTCCAAAATCCCCTTTCACTGGCATTCAACTGTCATACACGGTGTCCAACAAGCAGCATTTATCACTGTGGACTTACCCTCATGACCTCTCCTACCTTTATCCACTGTCATTGCCCAGTTAATTTCTCATTTAAACCTCACCTTCCTTGGGTGAAGTGGTTGGTTTGTTAGTCTTGTAGAGTAAGCTGGAGGAGATTCCTCTTTAACCACACATCATAGCTGACCTTTTAGTTCTCCTTCACTTTACTTTCCAAATGAGATTGTCCCACCTGAACTTCACGTTAAATGTCTGACCTAAGGGGGAGAGGGATTTGCTGCTGTGTTCTTTACATTTTTTTTGCCCCACTGGAATTTCTTCATATTTATTCTAATCAAGTTCCCCACTTTTAAAATATCAAATCTAAATTGCCAGTGATCGATACTGTCCAGTGGAGCACGTATGCTCACTGTCTGTATTAACTCCTGCTTTTTCCTTAGTGGTAAACTGAACCTCCTCCAAACTACGCATCAAAACGAGTGGCTTTAAATAGCAGTCATCTGTGGTATTAATCAAGTTTCTTCTTAAAACCATCCCAGATGTGCCACTCAACCAGCTTATACTGGTTTCTGTAAGAACACCCACTGTTATTATTGTACCAACAGATTTTGCAACTTCCTTAATTTCTTTTAACACATGAAGATCTTGAGCTGAGATCTTTTGCAGCAATGAGGGTGTGCTAACAGCAGAGGGTTGCATAAATCTGTGTAGTGGGCCAGCGGACCATGAGGGCTGTAGGTACAGTGTGGATGAGGGCAGGGTTGCTTTAAATAGCTTACAAGCTCTGTAATGTAGCTGACCATTTTCTTCAGTCTGGAAGCTACTGGAAAGTGGACAGAGGAGAAGGATGTAAGCTTGGCCTTACACAGCTACATAGGCATGTGAACACAGACTGTGTGAACCCAACTGCGCTTGCCTGATTCCTTTTTTTCACTGTTTGAGGGAGACGGAGTGTGTCAGGAAACCTGTTAGAAAAGGCGAGCGGATGGGCAGGAATTCACAGCCACTCCTTACCAAAGAGGTGGGGAAAAAAGGTGTTTGGCAGAGGATGAGAACCTATAAAAGAGCTCTCCGTCTGGACCTGGGACGCTTGGGACATTCTGAGCATTTTTCTTCCCACCACCCTCAGGCAGTGGGAAATTACTACATCTTGTGTGAGTGGAGAGAAAACAACTAGGCAGTCTCCATTTTAGCATGAAGGAGGTAGGTGGGTCACCTTGCCAAAGGGGTACCTTTTCATTATATCGATGGACAGGTATCTCCATTCTAGCAATGCTTTGGGGATGCATTGTGTACTCAGTTTTTACCCTGCATGGTCCAAGGAGCATTAGGGCAATACTTCCCTCTGTTACAAGTCCCCACATTTATCTTGTGGATTCCTTGATCAAAGCAGTCCCCAAACTGCTCTCTGTAAGATGACCTTATGCTCTCTAGATGCAAAATTCTAGCTGTGAATTATCATACGTTCTGCGTCTGGTTTTTGTTGGATTTGCCACGTTAAAAATTTGAGATTAACACACTAAAATCAAAATGGCAAAAGCAAAGTCTGAGGAAGGCCCAATGAAATGACAGCATACGTAGCTGAAAAGTCTTTGTACTGCAGGGCTTCTGCAGTCATATCCCTAATACAAACATCAAACTCAGCCCTACGACATTAGAGAAATCCAATAACGGTTTCTCATGCAATGGAAACATTTTTGTAGAGACTTAAATTTTATTTGGGAACTGGCTATCTGTTACAACCAGCAATTCAAGTCAAAGCAATGGAGTAATATTTCAAAAATGATTAGAGCAAAACAAATAATCACATGAATGGTATTATTTTGCAAAACATGCGATCCTCAGTAATTTGTGGGTTTTGGTCCCTGGTGCTAAAATTGTTCTGTGTCTTTAATCAAGCTAATTATGCAAAACTCTCTGAAGGTCACAAAAGGTTCAGGCAGGCTGAAATGCAGACCAAACACCCATAGTACATTGTTCTGATTAGAAACTAAGCACTGCTTTCTTCAGACTAATACTGTGTTTGAAATTCCACTGTGAAATACCAGCATTTATACCTTACACACCCTGAGACTGCTTTGCACACCACTGCAAAAATCAAATTACCCCCTCTTGCTCTCTAACATGGATATGGAAACGAGCCTTCTCTTTCCATCACCATGCCCTCTAAAAACATTACATTATACTTACAGCATTTATTTATTTTTGGCAGCCAGCCAGAAGAAAAAAATATAATCCTGTTTCAAAAATACCCCTCCCTGTGAATTGGATTACGTTGTAATCTGTTCTGGATCTACCCCAGGCCTGTTTGCCTTCTGGGGTAAAATGACAACGTTTTGGACAGTCTGCAGGGCTGGGTGGAGGGGGTGGACCACCGGGAGACTATGATACAGCCCAGGTTTCTCTCCCACTCCTTAATTTTACAGCCACAAGGAAAAAACTTGTACACAGAGTGGGCTTTGTCCGTCTGTGAAACACACGCTCGCCCAGGTTGCTGCCACTCATGAGGTCATGGTGCGGGACACTGCGAAATGGTTAGCAATGCTGGCAAAGCAGTGACGCTGGCCCTGCCTGATATGACCGGCACAGGGTGGGTGTGGAGTGATTTGGGGGCATTTCTACCCCACTGGCATTACTTGGGGCTGCCAACCAGGGCATAAGCCATTGGTGCCATACCCCACTGCCATGGGGCAGCGCAGCTCCCAGCACTCCTATAAGGGTTTGCCGTGGCTCTTCTTCCCCCAGAGCCACTGCTTATGCAGTTTTGCTGTCATTTTAAGTTGCTCTTTCCCTGCAAACTGCCATTCTCCTTGATTTTCTTCTTCTTCCTGAGTGGTCTCCGTGGCCACTCTTCTCCATCTGACTTTGCGGTGAGTTGGGGATTGCTGGTGTTCTAGAAACCCGATCGCCACGTCTCTGGCTACAGTGTAGGGACCAGAACTCTCTTCAACTTAAATTGAGGGCAACTCGATGACAAACTGAAGGGACTTCAGAGAGGGGAAAAAATGATCCAAGGCTTAGATGTGGGCTGAAGGAAAATGAAGGGAATGGGCTTTGCACATATCTTGGCTGAATGATATCTAATTGGGGTATGATAATTCCCCATAAGTCTTAGGAGGATATAAACACTTAAGAGGCAAAGGAATTGATTAGGACCAGAGAAGGGAGTATAAGTGGAATTAATGAGATGAAACTGAGAGCAGGAAAATTTATGCTTTAGATTAACATTTCCTATTAACAAGATCTACTACAGTGTGGGGTAGGACTCCAAGGAAAAGCAATGGAAACCTTGTTGCTTAAGTTATTTCAGAGAAGACTGGACAAAACACTCAAGAACACACTGTAGGGAACAATTCCACAGTGACAGGAGGATGGAAAAGATGATCTAATAGTAGCTCTTTCCATTTCTAATTTATATGGTGACTTTATGTTAGAGGGGGCTTTTTTTGAGCTGCCAACCGGTCATCAGTAAAAGAAACATGCTAAAAGTTCCTTCTGGTATTCCGTAACAGTCCCATATTTCCCTACTTCCCAAGTCCTGTCTATTACACATATACACAATAGACCTGATGATTTATAGCAGAAACGTCATCTTCCATTCATCCTATTTTGCTGAGTTATTCCAGGGTCTCTGAACAGTGGTTATCTTGTGTGTCATACGAGCTAAAACATCACAGCACAGCACAGCAAATTCAGTCAGGTGATTCAATATTAATTTCCTGTCTTTGAAAAGTCAAATCTTCAGTGTCATTTGAAAACCACTTCTTTTTCCTATTACTTTTTCTTCAAGTACACAGGCAGTTGTGTAGAATAACATTTAGAAAATCTTTGTAAATAGAGTCTTATTAGGAGAAAGGCAGAACCAGGCATTATTCAGTAAAAAGAGGTGGGAAAAGGCTCTTTGTATTGCAAAAGGTACCATAAGAGAAAGGGAATTCTTGCTGAAGACACATTTACTTCTGTACCATTGACTTCGTAATACATACTATTCCATGTTGCATGAGCTCTATTTTTTGACTGCTTTACATCATATACATGAGTGACACACTCTCATTTCAACAAGGGAGGGCAATAAAGGTTCCCTTAATGTCTAACCTAATAATTTGAGTTGTGAAGTGATAAGACAGATTGCCTGGGGAGGTAGAAGATAGAAGTTGAGTTGCCTGCTAGAAATGATGTAGATAAAGCCCATCCTGCTTTAGATGAGGATAGATTAGATGCCTGCTCAAGCTCCTTTTCAGCCATATTTTCTGGTTTTTACAGTATCTTCCATCGGTCTCTCTGCAAAATTTCCAGACAACTATCTGCCAAAATATGTGCAGATGCATATAGATCAGCTAAATCCAAACATCGGTAGAGTCTAAAGTCAAAATAGATTGTTAAGTTTATCTTGTCCAGTGTTTCTGAACATTTTCCAAACTATGACCTCATATTACTACAGAACAGAATAATGGACCCTTTTCCCTCTTCTTGACTGTAAAGGAAGGGCAGCTGAAATCCTGTTGGAGGTCTCAGGATCCAAAGACTGAGAATGAAGTCTGTAGTTCAGCCCCTGAATGAACTGTACACACCAACTCCCAGTGCGGATGGGAGCACAGCTGCGTGACTTAAGTGTGCAAATAGTGATATGCACAGACAGGACTCAAGGCACGCAAAGTGAGGGACCCAAGGTCTGCTGTCTGACACATACCAAATGAATTGCTGGTAGAAGGTGACTGATTTTCACAGACTCATACTAATGTATACTAACACTGTTCAGAGACTCATACTAGCATATACCACAGCTAATGCTGACTTCATTAAAGCTCTCTGGTCAATGAAAGCAATTGTTTGTTGTCTAGTGGTTGGACTAGAAGACAGGAAAGGATTTGATTCAATGCTAGCTGTGCTACTGACTCATGGCTTACCCTCCAAGTAAGTCATTTGACCTTTCTGTAGTTCAGTCAATTGGGCTGGAAAAGTGTGCGGGAAGAAGGGAAAAGCACTATTCTTACTGAAAACCACAGACGGAATCTGAGCTGAGTTTTCCTAGGGTAAAAAAGAAAGAGACAATATCAGAACGTGAGTCAGTATCAGAACCTCCCTGGCCTTTTCCACTCAGGACGTCTGGTAGTATCATCATTATCATAGCAGAAAATAATTTACTTCAAGTCTTCCTTCTAGCTCAGAACCAAAAGGAAATACTCGGTGCCTGTGCCAGGTACACTCAGCTCCTGAATAGATTGAAGGACTATCTGAACAGATTTAATAACTTTGGACTTCTCTACATGGATCATATTTAAAGGGTATAAATAACCAGAGCAAAAACTGGAACAGAGATGGATTTATATTACTAATATTTTTTTAAAAATTTTTCTGATGGGAAAATGGAAAAAAGTAGGGACTTAAAAATACCTTTTTTCCTTGTGTTATGCTTTCTGTCAGACTTTGTACTATAGAGACCTAAAGAACATTTTTTGGCAAAATACCAAACTAAATACAACGTGGTGTAAGTTCCTAATAATGGAAAGAAAGTTGTGGTGGGAAAGTGTCTAGAGCAGATTTTGTAGACAGAAGGTCCCCAAATTGGCTGCAAAACCAATTTCTTTTTCAGAATGTCTTCCTCATTTTGAAAATATAAATAGCTCTAATTAAATGCCCCAATCTTTTTCTTTTAGTATGTGTAGGAAGTGGAGTTGTAAAAGATTGATTTTGGCCAGTACTGCCATGAAGTGGTGAAAACAATAATGATCTGTAAGGGAAACTGAAATTCAATGGGGGCTGGATTTGTGGTTGTGGGTATCTTGAAAATACCTCTATTTTTGTGAGAAACCTCCATGAGACCAATGAAATCAGACCTCCCTCTGCATTTCAGGAACGTTTGAACTAGAGCGAAAGGCCGTCACTCTGACAGATTACTCAGGCTGAGAACTACTGTATGAATGGTACTACTGAAGACACATCCATCCATACAGCACCACTCAATGTACAGTGGGTCTCAAGGGGATAATTGAATCAAAACCCATAAGCAGTCTCTAGTGAGCGATTCACATGCAAAATGCTGAAGGTGAGTGGGGCTGTTGCATTCAGGCACTGTGGATTTTCAGTTCTGAGAATAGCCCTTAATGGAAAGAGAGTCTGTTTCCAGTTTGATATCAGGTGAAATACTGAGATGGTTTGACCTGATGGTAGAAATATCACTAGAAGCATGGCTTTAGTATTGTAGCCATCACATTGCTGACCTGCTGGTCATTTATCAAAGGGCCTACGAAAGACTTGCCTTATGAAAAAATGGTATATATTTTCATGGATCCAAGTGTTTCACTTAGGTCTTCTGAACTTCTTTTCAGAAATCCTGAGAAGTATCTAGCTCTTTCTCAGTCTAGATACAGGGATTATCAGAGCTTTTAGGTTAGTAAGACCCAGTGACTATAATGACAGCATTGCGCAATAGGTGTCATAGGTGGGGAGGAGCTGGAACGTGGAGATGGGTTTTCTCCATCACAAGTTTTATTGTTATAAAATGTGGTATAGATAGGAACATTTCTGAGTCCCAGAGATACCACTTCTCCATCAGTACCATGAGAAGAAAAGAAGTCTCTCAACTTTCTTTTCAATTAGGTGGTAAAACATGATCAAGAGGCTCCTTGTGGGCTTCTGTGAATTAATCACCATCACTGAACTGTTGTGTTAGAAGACATGGAGGACATAACAGACAGTAGAGGTCTTGCAAGATTTCACAGTAAACAAGTCTGAACTGAAACTTTAGACTTGTTTGAACTCATACCTGACCTTGACCTGAGCTGGATTTGCATTCAGAAATTTTTCTCTTGGCTTATACACAGAAAGTCAGAACTTTACTGCTAGACGTGAAGCACTGTGAACTCTGATGCCCTGAAATAGAGCCATGCATCTGTATCACCTGGAAAGTTAAAAATA
This sequence comes from Astur gentilis, assembly GCF_929443795.1. Taxonomy (NCBI): domain Eukaryota; kingdom Metazoa; phylum Chordata; class Aves; order Accipitriformes; family Accipitridae; genus Astur; species Astur gentilis. The sequence continues at coordinate 4,721,204 of NC_064893.1, read as the reverse complement.
TTTGGAAGTAGAGTTTGACAGGAGTTGTCAACTTCGTAGGCATGTCTCATCTGTTAGAGTTCTGAATAGTTTCAAAAGTTTTGCTTTCAATCTGTGCAGACACTTCATTTTTAAAATTCCCCTCTGTTACTTCTTGTGTGTAGGAGACAACTATTTCTCAAATGGCTATTTTTTTCTCATATGATGCAATCTATAGGGGAATATTTTCTCTTTCTCACATGCTTTTACTTTGTTAATACATTAACTTTGTACATTCAGATCATAGTGATATTGTAACTTCAAGGAATTAACAGTTTGGTCATAAAGTACAAGTGCAACATGACCACACTACAGGAACAACATTTCTGAAGCAACACCAAGTTTTCTTATTTCTTTCAACCTCACTTTTACAGTAGTACTGCATAAATTACCTTACACTGCAACAAGCAAAAGCAACTGAGCCAAGTCCAAAGGGACAAATGCAACAAACAACTTTTCTTTTTTCCATGTGTTGAACTGGTCAAATGCAAGCCAGCTGCATGCTAGAAGCAATGGATGCATGGCAATTATGTGTGAGCTAAATATGCCCTGAATTCTTCATGTCCAGCTTTAGAATAAAGAGAGCACATAAATGTACCTGCACATATGAAGATTTAGCCTTGCTCTTATCTTGAAGGCCAAGCATTTAAATGAAGAATTTGCCTTCGGAAGATGAACAGCCAGATTAGCTTTCAACTTAGCGTAGATACTCTAGCATCATATTAGTGCTGTCTAAAACACAGTGCAGTCAAAAGGCCCTAAATGGCCTGTGGTATGCCAAATCTGATGTCAAATTGTGTTCTGTCATCATGACTCTACACTTATACAATAGTGTGGTGATTGTTATTCTCTCCATCTGGGGAAGACTGGAAAAGTTGAGGCTGTTGCTGGTTTTTGCACTTTCCTGTTTTTCCTGTTCTCCATGTGAAAACATTCCCACTTCTCACCAAGGTAGGATAAGACAAGTGTTTCTAAGAAAGTTTCTTTCCCAATTCTCCTGTGTCCTGGAGCTCATCAAGATCCTCTATAGCCAGAATTTTCTCTTCTGTTTGAATTTCTATTAGTGCATCAGGTTGTCAGATAATTTTTCTAAGTCATCTTTCCAGAAGCCTGCTGTGACCATGCAGGTCATGCTTCAGAACCATAGTGCTCAATATTGTATGCTTACGTAATTATACAGATAATATACTAGAAAGCATTTATTTAAAGATCCTGCTTTTACAGTGAGCAAAAAAGGGGCCAAGATGAGAAAGAAATGAGAAAACATGGCAGGTAAAGCAGATGGAAGTAGGCTTATATGAAACTGCGTACTGAATGCAGATGAACATCTAGTAGTTTATGAGATTCTAGTCCCTAATATTTGAAATTATTCATACAAATACCTTGAGGTATCTAGAAAAAACCCACCAATTCCTCTTGGCAAATTCAGGAGTGAACCATGTAATTTTCTAAACCACTTCATAATAAAATACAGTGAATGAGGGCCAGTCCTTTAGATCAGAAGGCCAGTTTGCTCAAGCAGTGTCAAACACCATTGTTATGGTGACAGTCTGGCATCTCACAATCTGCCACAATTGGAGTGCAGTGCTGCTTCTGGTTGGAAACTGCAGTGGGGAAGTTGCTAGTTTCTCTTCTTTGCTATAAAGCACCCATTTCTTGCTAGATGATTCATAAGATAGTGGAACTTCATCCTGTAACTAATCCAGCATTTAACATAGACTTTGTTGCAGCACATGCCACTTTAATTGGAGAATTTCACATTTGGAAAGTAAGAAGGAAATGGTTTTGTGGCAGGTTTTCTTTCTTTCTTTCTTTCTTTCTCTCTCTTTCTTTCTTTCTTTCTTTTTCTTTTTTAATAATTTGAAAACTGCTGCCAGCTCTGGAATGTGGGAAGTGTTCCCACATGTAGGGTAATGATACAGTGGAGGTCAAAGCAATATGCTTTGGTGCTGAATACACCTTTGTGCTTTTGAGGAACTGACCTGAGCCTTGCTCTCTCTGCTACCACCAGTGTCACAGCTAACTTTCTGAGCACTTGCCAGGCAGGCAAAGGTTTAATAAATAACTGAGAACTTTGCTGCAAAATAAGTTTCTACCTTTGTTCCAATCCTAGTAAAACCCCCTCTCCCTCATCTCAAATGTCACTGTTCTGGGCTACAAGTTGTTACTCTGGTAACTGTATAATCAGTGATGGGCATTTTGTTACAAATAGCATCAACTGTGCATTTCCATAATGTTCAACAACCCACCCACCCCCCGCTCTAAGAACTGTGCCTCATCTCTGTTCCTAAAAATGAAGCTATCCTCTACCATCCCATTCTCAGCCTTTCCTCAAATTAGAGAAATAGTCGCTCAAAATATTGCCTTAGCAAAAAGGAGCAATCAGATTAAACCCTAGTATTGGAGGGAAGTAATTTTCTGCGTGACCTTGAGGGTTAGGCGTGGGCAGAATAGAAAGGGGAGATTCCTGTTTTTCTACACAACCCTGCAATTATACTTGGAAGGTCCCAAGAAATCAGACTGGAAAGTTGGGTTGCTTCTAGTCACAGTATCACTACAGGGGTATTTTTAGTGACTTACTTATTTCTCCAAAATCCCCCTAAAGAATAAATACCAGAGAACCCTCCTGGAGCATTACAGGTAAACAGAGAAGAGATGATGTCCAATAACATTTCAAAAAAATTGTCTGAAGTAGTTGTCCAGGTGGCATATCCAAAATACCTGGTAGAATGGTACAGCATAAGCTATTGGTACTGATGTAGGTTAGTCTCACTTATGAATAATCTCAAACCCATGCCAATAAAAGATTTATCATGCAATGCCATGTCTTTCCCCCCTTCCACTCAGACCAAATGAAGTGAAATCAAAATTAATCAGTAAATTACTTTAACCTCAGTAGGGTTTCTCATTAATTTGTGGTTTCTCATTTCCCACATCCCCAGCGCTGTATAAAACTTCCCTTTTTACAGACAGTTCACTGTTTACATGATAAACATACTCCCTGCATTACCCTTCTGGACTTGAATTGCTCAAGCGTGAGAGCTTCAGTACATCCCACTTCCTTACCAGCCCCTTGAAACCTCCTTGATGACAGTGCTTGGTGACCACAACAGGCAGTGAGTACTAATATTGCAGTACAGAGAATTTCCCCCCACCAATGAAGCATAACATTCAGTTTCTCCAGCTGTTCTTCTCATTCCTGGAAACCTGCTGGAAAAAGCCACTGTGGAGGTAAATGGACTATCTTGGCACAGAGGCATCACCCACATCTCTAAAAAATTGACTGAAGAGGATGGGGCTCTTGCCCTGAGACTGGCAGCTCCTTTTGTTGCACTGCTGGGATAGAAAAATGCTTTAAAGTGTGTGTATTATCTGGAAGCTCACCAAAGAGGAGGACATTCCTCTGGAGGTTTAGCTGGGACAACTGACTCCCCAAGACTGGCTGGCATGGAGGGTGTGTCTGCAAAAAAAAGGCTTCATGGCCAATTCTCACCCTTGCTGTGCTGTCCCTGGTTCCCTGAGCCACTGCAGATCTACAAAATGCTGGTTTGCATCCGACAAGCACAGCCCTTCCCCAAGTGGCAGCCTGCACCCCAAAGCACAGCCATGAATCCAATCTACGCATTTGTCCCACTGGCACAGGGGTGCCCACCAGTGTTGCCGGAGGGTGGGTATTTCTGTCTCTTTCTTTCTTTCTTAACTATGTAAAAGATCTCAGGCATCAGCCTCAGACATCAGACTGCCAGCCTACCTGACGTAAGGTATGTTACTTCGGTGATTATCTTTGCTGTGGAAAAATACACTCCACCAAGTCAGTTTTCCTATGAGGACTTGCTAGAGATAAACTTGCTGAGGTACATATTAACGCCAGGAATGTCTCTATCCCATCAGTCCTGCCTATCCAATAAATGTCATTAGCTCATAGTTCTTTTAGCAGTGTCCTTCCAGAATTACTTCTGAGAATCAACTGACAAGGGCCAGGAGAAAAACACTACAATTACCAGCAACTTAGATTATAGTTGTCATTTTACTCCAGCATAGGATTCAATCTATCTACAACCCAGAGGGTTTTATACTGTATTCACAATTTACCAAGTTATTTTGTATGCTCCTCCCAATTAATTAACTAAACAGTAAGAGCCAGGACCCAGTCTCAGATCCAGGGATACCATCTGTCACAACCTGGCTCAGTCCCATTGTGTAAGGTCACCAGTCTGCTGTGAGTGGGCTCAATCCATGGGGTCCCACCTGCTTCAAACCCAGACATTTCTGAGGCAAATGGTCCCTCCTTGAGCTCCCTGTGGCCCTGGAGCTCCTCCAACACCTTTCCTTGGAGGTGAAACTCTGCAGGGCAGCCAGCCCCCCCCCCCCCCCCCCCCATGCTGTCCAGGGCCACACACACTTCTTGGGACACTCATCTGGGGCTTCAGGGGAGTATTTCCACACTTCCAGTTTAACACCACCCCCACCACCCCACCCCCCCACCCCCCCCCCCCCGCCCCAGGACAATGTGATGGGAAAGCAAGGAGCAAAGTTTAAGCAGAAGAATGTCTGAATCAGAGACATAGTACTCTTGAAAGGAATAAAAAATCATAGACTTCTGAAAAAAGGCAAAGTCCTGGCTTAGTCATGCCTTCTGTGAATGCAAGGGCTGGGATGAGCCCATCCTTGTTTTCCACACACTCTCACACAGGACTCACCCATGTTCAGCTGCTGTCCTTCGCAGTGTCCCCACCAGGAACCCTTGGCCCTTTTCTCTCCAATTTCCTCTGTAAAAGAAAAATGTCCCTGGGAAAGGCCAATACCTAGAAGACGATCAGCATGCTTAGCCCTAATTTAGCATCACGGTGCCCACTAAGCATTTTTCTGACACAGAGCCAACCCAGCAGGCTGCCTAGATGATGTCTAGATATGTGTTCAGGAAGATACAAAATAAAGTCATTCTATCTGACTCAAAAACACACTTAGCACTCTAGGAGAAGGCTCCCTGCCGGAACACTGCCATGGGGTGTGGTGTCACAGAGCTGGAAGTCCCTATCGATGAGGATCCCTCTTCCAAGCTGTACAGCAATGTGCCCACAACGCATTGCTTAAAGATTGGCAAGGTGAAGCCCCAGCATTACAGAGCTCAAAGGAAGATCTGACTTCAGTTTTGCTGGATTCAAAGTTTCAGTCATGGGCTACAAACGATACAAGGGTGTGCCTACAGATAGATGTGTTTTCTAGATTGCACGCGGGGCAATCAGCATGCAGATCTTCATGCTGGTTTTGACATCGTCTGAATTATTGTACTTATTTCTGAAACCAGTTAACTGCCTGGAAGTGTTCTTGACAAAAAACAATGGAATTCTCAAGAGACTTGAAAGAATGATTTGTGATGAGAAATTAAAAGCAAGTATCTCACCTACCCACAGAAGAATATGGTCTTTAGAGAAAAGTCTGCATTTTAAGCTGTGTTGAATTTAAACATACTTCTGAAATGCATGTATTATATAATGGGAATGATGCTGAAATGGACATTACGAATACTACACAATAAAAATGTATTTTAACGTGTGTGTTTTTACCATATCAAGCAAAATGCACAGCCCTTATGTGTAATCGCCTAAACAATAGTTATGGGTGTACATGTATGTGTATGGGCACATGTGCATGTATGTATTTTTAGTAACAAATTTGAAAAGTGAAAATAGCAAATATGAAGAGGGACATTTAGGATGGATCAAGGAATAGTGGAGGAAATCAAACCTTCCTCAAAGTTAAGAAAAGGAGTATTTATCAATTTAACCTAAATCTGAAATTAAAGATGGAAGATACAAATATAACTAGAGAAGCTGTAGATAGTTTTGCCTGCATTTACAGAAAAGCAAATGAAGATACAAAATAGATTAAAAATAATTAGGGACTTTAGGTGCCTCCTCTTTGGAGTGCCAAATTTTATTCACTGTAAGAGCACCTAGACTTCTGAAGGTGACTCGCTTAGCATTAAAAATAGGCCATTTTTACTGTCTGAAGTTCGGCACCCCAATGACACAGTTGGAAATGTTAGACGAAGGACCAGATGTGTGAATTATCTAATTTCCATTGATGTAAATGGGAGTTAAATGCCTAAAGAAGGAATGATGTGCCTCTTTGCTACAGCCTTGTGTTTTAATGGATTCAGCAGAGACGTAAAACTTGTACCAAAGATTTAGAGCTTACAGAATTTTTCAACCAAAATCTCCAACAACCAATGAATAAATAAAAACCTCTACTGTCATTCAGCATGATATTTCTTTTTTCATCAGTGTAATGCTTTTAGACTTTCCAAAGGTGCCTTAAGCTGTAGGACATTTCTCTCATCCTCTGCCTAGGGGAGAGCTGTGTGTGCAGTGTCATGTTTTAACTTAGGTAAGGTTTGGGATTATGCTGACAGGCACAGCATGGTGGAGGGAAAGGGCTGAAGATAAAATGTCCGTGTGGATCCTTGCTTGGTTTAGATAGGATTTGCTTTCAAGGCCAGAATGAAACTGGGATCAAAATTTAGACTATACTTCAGCAGCCCACCATGGATTTGAATATATGTCTTGTTGGCATTTTTCCCCTCTCCTTGGACCACTTTCCTCTATTCTTAGGAATACCAACCTTTTTGCATTGCTTTTGAGGATGTAAGGAAAAAAAAATCCCATTGGTTTTGAAGGCTGAAATGAAGCAGAAACCTTTTGCTGCTGGCTGCAATGCAAGTACATAGAGATGGCTCAAAGCCCAAGCCATGCATTTTTTTTTCCTTTGGGACCTTACAATTTGAGAAACCTGGACAGTCTTGCAGCTCGTTGGTTTGGTAATCCCTCCACTTCAATAACAGAAGCAGAGGGGGATGTGACTCATTTCCCAACCACCACTACCTCTGACAGCTCGAAACAAATTAGTGCCCAGTCTCTGGGCCAGCAAGTTAGTTGCCTATAAGCTCAGCCGTGCCAGGCTTGTGGAGAAAAGGTGATGCCACCTCAGTGCATGCAACAGCCATGCCCTTTTCCCTCAAGTTTTTCCATCAGAAAGTAGAGTGGAACAATTATCCAATTCTAAATTTATCAGCAATCTACAGTCTTCTGCAAGCTAGGGGGAAAGAAGGGTCAGGAAAACCTTGATGTAAAGAAACAGCAATTCCTTTTTTTTTTCTTTTTTTTTTCTTTTTTTTTTTTTTTTTTTTTTCCCCCGGCAGAAGCATGTTTCTTATTTATCTGAAAACATCCTGTTCGAATTTAAGATTTTCTGTGGTTAGTTGCTGTTCATTATTATCTGTTCTCAAACCAGTCAGGATGGGAATCATTTCTGATGGGTGACCAATAGGGAAAATAAAACAAATGAGGAGAGAAGATGCATGGGGAATCCTTGCATGGTGTGGTTGACGTTATGATCTGTATTTGAAATGGGATACGATATGAGGGGTCTACCAGTGCTTCTGAGAAAATCAGCTAGGTAGCCTGAGATCTGCAGGACATCTGCAGGGCAAATACATCCATGTGTCCTTTTTTGATTATTACTCATTACTGCAGTTTAAAATGTGTGCATCATGAAATAATCTCAGTAACCTTACGTTCTAGCCGTTATACATGATGTGCCTTGTGCCTTTCCTTGAATATATCATATAGATTTTTAATCAGACATACGTCACAACAGCAATTATTTGACTCCTCCTTTGGAAGATATTTCTACATGTGCATTTCAAGCAATCTTCAACATTTTGTTTAGCAAAATGTTCTGAATCCAACATCTAAAGTTAGGTTTCCTAAAATTTGCAAAATACTCTGTGGAAATGCTGACTATCTACAAGCCCTACTCAACTTAACGGAAGCAGCAGGGCATGCAGAATAATTTTGCTTTTGTTTCTGCTTTAGTAATGGTCATTTTTTGTTCTTCAGCTTATGTAGAGCCTCTTCAGCTTGGAAAGGCTTGCTGTGCATTGTGGAGCATTACCACAAGAAGAATGCTGAAAGAGTTACACTGCATCGCCTTTCGGTTTTTGTACATACAAATCAACATTAGATCATAAAACACAACCTGTAATAACAATCACCAATATTTAATAAATTTCTGACTAGTTTGAAAACCTGTTCAAATACTTTGTACCACCCACAAAAACATTTGTAATAAATTGCAAAGCAATAAAAATCACATAACACATAATTACTGGCATTATTGTATACTTCAGGTTTTTTTGAGGAGGGAGGAGCTGGGTAGAGAGAGGAAGAGGCTGGGTTTAAGGAAAAAAGGGAACTTTTCAGTTGTATTTCCTGAGCTAATTCATTACATGACTTCTTAAATAATACATTTTAAGCAGTGCTAAATATGGAAAAGGGCTTTTTCAAACAGCTCGCAACTTCTGTTGCTGAGTCATTACTGATCAGTAGTATTCTCTTAACAGGGGATTTACAGTAGAAGAACCAAAACCTATTCCCATTTAAATCAGTGGTAAATTCCCACTGACCTCAACAGACGATTGACCCAGCAGACGTATTAGAGCCAGGGATGGAAAAACTTGGAGAGGTGGTGGGTTTTTTTAATAAATCTGCAAGGACTCTTTCAATTCAATTTCCACAGCTTTCAGTACTTTTTATCCTTCTAGTTTGCATACAGGAATGAGGTGTAAACATGTAAATGGTTTAAATATATATAAACACTAAATCCATGTTTACGTTTGCACTAATGCAAGCTTCTCCCCTCTTATCTGTGGCTTGAGGTGAATTTACAATACTTGTGTGTTAGTTCGTTTTACCAAGAAGTGGGTTACTGCCCACTGTAAGACTATTCTGTTTGTGGTTCAAAAAAAAGAAAAGGAAGCCAGTTCTATCAATCAGGGAAGAGACCAGCAAATCTATTAGCCCCACCCCAAAAGAACAGAACATCAGTTTTCAGGTGAAAATACAAGCTTTTGTGCTTAAAATAAGGACTGAGCTGATTGGAATGTAACATTTGCAAAGCACCAGAAGTCACTTAGAAACATCAATTTTTGGTTGGGTTTTTTTCTGTTCTTAAAATACCTAGCAAGCCTAATTCCCATGGAAAATCCCGGGAACTTAGGAATTTGCATGCCTCTTGGAAAAGGACTCAGATTCTTCTGAATGTGTTACGTGTGAGCATTTAGACATTTGAACTAAATTACCTATTCAGTTTAAAAAAAAAAAATCAGCTATAAGCTTTACTTATGATTCAGATTCACTCCTTTTCAAAAACTGATTTATTCCTCAATAGATTCCTTGATAGTTATTACTTGCCTAAGATATCACAAAATTAAAGCCATTCATTTTTGCAATTAATTGTAATTAACTCAATCTGATCAAAGGTATAATATAGGAGAGATTCAAAATGCTACAAGGATTTACAGACATGCATGGTTAGAGATGGTGCCTCAGGAGACGGATACAAGTGCATCTCTCAGATGGGAGCTGCAAGACAGGGCACAGTGCTTCTGGAAATGTTCTCACTATCTCTAACCTGGATTCTGTTTCGCCCAGGGATTTCTGTGATTTAAGCAAACCAGAGTAGACCATGTTTAACTTTATAAGTATATATAATGTGGTTTATACACACATATATAAAAAAAAAACTTTTACTATCACAAAAAACTGGCCTTCAGCAATCGAACTGACATAAAGTAGTTGAAAAGCACTTACAGACAGCTGGGATCCCTTCTGCAGTGGCAGAGTAGGAAAAGCAAAAACCCAAAATTCTCTCTCTGCTTTGCCCAGGACATACACACACACACACACACACACACACACACACATCAATTTGAGATGTTTCTAAAGCATTATTTTGCAGGGCCTTGTCACTGGGCAGGTTCTGTTACTAATGGGGTCTGAAAAGGAACTGCTTATACTTGGAGGAGTTGGTAGAAATGGCTTGCAGGCCCAGTCCCAAATATTAATCTTGGCTCTGATTGCACAAGGTGCATGCACCCCTTGGGGTGTGGTGATGCTACCAAGTGGAAGAAAAAAAGGCAAGAAGTAAAGACCAGGCACTGAACCTTGTCATGAACGTGTTTGTCCCTGGCAGATATTCCAGGATCTCTATGACTCTCAGAAAGACTTCCACTCGCTTTGGAGAGTAAACTGACAGCTCATTTGAAGGGAAGCAAACTGTCTTTACTTCCCTAAAAGTAGGATTAAAAAGAACTCAGCATGTGGAACTCCACAGTTTCTTACCTCCTCCTTTTTCCCAACTAGTGTATTTTCATCTTTAAACAAATGCTTTGAAAAATGCAGTTTAAAAAAAGCAAAGAAAGCAATTAGAAAAACATTTATTTCAATATGCTGAAATGCTTTTCCTGTCTCTAATTTAAAGGCCTGCAGGTGAAAATGCAAGCAAAACAACTTGGGGCATTTCCACAGACAGTCACAAGATCAAGTAAGACAAATTGTGGACTAAGGGAGGAACAGCCTCTGCCAACTGCAGCAGCTGAGTTAGAAAGTTACATTCTTTCACCAAGTACTTTTCCCATTGTTAACATGTGTACCAAGGCATTCGGGGATGATATGCATGCGCTGCACACAGACAGTCACGGGATTAAACAGAGCCACTCACAGAATAAATTAGCCTCAGTATTAATTGCACAAAACTTTCAGTGCTGCTGTCAAACCAGTCTCTTCTGGTTTACAAAGGTTACGAGGAGTAGAGGATGGCATGCAAAGAAATTTTAAGTATTGGCCTCAGCATCAGGGTTACATTCATTTTCTAACAATAAACGTTGTATGCATGCACAGGACAGTACTTGTAGATCATTCTGGGATCACCAATGAGCAAGCAGTGGGTTGACGGTGCGGTTGAAGCAAAGATAAAAAACCAACTCTGCTGAATGGTATTAATAAAAACATGGAACCAAATTTTTAACAGACTGAGACGGAGGAAGCAAACTGGAATTTAGTGTACACTTGAGATGCAAGATTAATGCTCCCGCAGCAAAAACATTGAGTCCAAATGTCTAAGCTAGTAAAGGCATATTTAGACACCTAAACAAAAATGGCCTGATCTGCCGTGTTGCTGAGCACCTGTGCTTCCCAGTGAAATCAGTGGATTTAGCAGGCTAGCTTTAGGAACACAGGTTTGAAATTTGTGAATATGCAGTGGAATAACAAAGGGGGAGAGCAAAAGCTGCATCAGCAGATGCACTAGTCTTTGCCATAGTAGTGTCCTGCAGATGTTACAGAGACGAAAGCAATTTTCCACGATAGATGATACATTCAATATATATACAATTAAAGTAATGGGAAACAAAATGAGAAATGGGGTCACGCTCATCTGCTCTTTTGAAGATGTTTTTTCCATAGAAAGAAGCAGCTGAATGCAACTGTCGTTTAGTTACATCAAAACAACATAACATGTGCGAGCGAGGGAATCCTGGCACGTTAATTGGCAGTATAGCTGGTAATGTGCTGCGTGCTGGATACTGATGCCTCCCTCTCTCTCCACCCCCCATCCCACCCACCCCCCCTTTTCCCTTCTTAATAAGAAAAGTAAACTCAAGAGAAGGCTTCCAGAACACAAATAGGCATTGTTCCCTGGATCGTAGATACGTGGGATGTACGCAACAGATTTTGTTCCACTGGGTATGGGAAGATGAACAAGTCACTGCAGGGTAAGCCAGTATGTTGGATTGACAGCACACAAGCTGCTCTATAATAATAATCCTTATGCACCCTGCAGGACACTGCAGTAAATGCAAAATACTTCACCTCTCAAAGGACTTGGATGCCTAAAGACACTCTATCTCCATGCGTCTAACCCATACTGAAATCCATGGGAATCTGGCACATGAGTGCTTTTGTAAACATTCCTAGCTGTCCACCTGCAACTTTATGTACCTAAATTCCTTTGAAAAACCTGACCTTGGATCTCAGGCAGGTAATGAACCATTTTCATTCTCATTTCATTTGATGCATGTAGCGCATGTAGGCCATTAGGAGAACTATTAACTTGCTCGCCACTGCGTGAGTTTCTGGTCCTTATGGCCTCTGCTGCTGAGGGAAAAGCAGGCGGATCCTAGGGTGGGTGGAAGGGATCAGCATCCTATTGCATTTGGCAATACAGCTCTTCCACATCCACCTGCATCCAGTCTTTCTGCCAAACTACGAGCCCTAGTTTTTTCCTGGTCCAGTTACATCTCCCCAAGTGCAGGTGGACGGGTAATATAGTAGACTGGAATTTCCTCAAGTTCAGCTCTGAAATCAATATGCTCCAATCGAACCTAAAGGGGCCTGATTTTCAAAGTTGAGCAACTCCGGCTGAGGTCAGGGGACTGAAAGTCAGTCCAACAGAAAGTGTGAGATGTGAACTGCTGAGTGAGGTGTGTGGGTTCAACCCTCCTCCTTTCACGGTAAGACCACTGCTATGGGAGTTAGGGATCCTTCAATCTCTGTGGAGTTGGCTCTTCGCTAATGTTTCCTCTTGCTCTGTTGCCCATATGACACCCCTGGTGCTGCCTGTAAGCCTCCCCTTTTGAACAGTGGGGAGTATCTGGTGGAAACTACAGACACATCAGCCCAAATGAGAAGACTGGCATACGTTGTTTTCAGGCAGTGGTTAAGGGAACTCCCATAAACAGCATTACAAGCTTCAGGGTCTTTGTCCAGGAACGACGAATTAGGAGAGCAGCCTGATGGCACGGGAGGATTCAGAAGTCTGAAATTAGTGTATTTTCTACTGAAAATATATTTTGCTGTGATATTGTGCCTCACCCAGCTCTGACATTGCTCTCTTAGACTAACACGCTGTGATACATAATATTAATATAATAAAAATTCTAAGTGTTGCATAAATGAAAGGCTTCATAGGTATTAAGGCACCTAGTCCTTATCATTTCCACTCTAAACTAGAGCCTTAAAACCTTGAATGATGTAAGCTTAAAATTTATTTGTTGGTTTGTATTTTTCCAGCATTATTAAATAAGTTGGTATCCATCTCTTATGCATTTAAACTCCATTATCTACAGTTCCAGATTAACCATTTAGATTAAATACATATAAACAAACAAACAAAATACAATGGTTGAGAAGGTACTCAACCACTGAAATCATGAACTTTGCAATGAGGATCCTTTAATTTCTCTTTTAAAAATACGAACTAAGTCTGTACTGTTCTACGCATACCAAGAAACAATGACCCAAAGAAGTATTGCATAGGTTATTTAAGCCTGAGCCTTACTGCTAAATGCACCTGTGATGATGAAATGCTTCATTTAATTTGATGGGTTGAGAAGCCTGAGTACAAGGAGGTAGTAGCTAGTTACGGGCCTTACAGCCTTTCTTTTTACCAGAGGAATTTTCTCTCTAAGCAGTTTGGCACAGATAAGGAAAAAAACCCTCCTGCCTCCCATCTCTTAAGCTGCACTTTAGCCACACATCCCTTCCCTCCCTATCTTTGTGAAAGCTGGAAGACCACATCGTCTGGCAAAATATTTAATGATAATAATACTAAAACATTTCCCACTGACTGAGGGAACTACAGAAGTAACACATAGTGTGTGTAGGCCTCTGTCCAGGAATAATAAACTATAGGTTTCAGTCTGATGGTGAAAAAGAGCTCAGATAGCAGTGAAACAAATACATTTATCCTTATAAGACTGAAAGATAGCTGTGCCGCGCCAAATATTAAGTGATAATTACTAGGGATAAGCAAACCCTGTGGAGCTGGAGGTTTTGTAAGCAGCTCAGGCTTTTAATGTGTTTTGGAGTTAGAGTTTTATAAAATCCCAGGCTTAGGAAAAAAAGGACTTGGAGAGAGTTGGAAAACTTGTAACTCTCGTCTTTCTGTTCCTACTCCACTGCTTCTGTTGGAATAATGGCGATGGTCATGTAGGTCTCACAAGAAGGAGAACTAAAATATTGGTGTCCCTCTCCAACCTCTAAATCTTGGTCACCTTGTGGGACACTGAGGCTGACCCACTGCCTCTCACACACCCCAGCAGCCCCGAGGGAGTCCTTTTTCCTCAGCTGAGCAGGAAGAATGGCTGGCAAATGTGAAGGTTTTCAAGTCTCTCAGTTTTTATCGTGCCTGTAACGATAGCTGGTGTTTCTTTCTGAAGTTCTCGGCTGCTGCAACTGGCTTATTACCTAGGAGTCTTTGCATTCTTTTAGGAAAAAGAAAGAAAAGATAAAGAAACTGAAACAAAATCTAGGTGCCATGTCTTCTGAAAGAGGCTGTCCTGAGTCGTGACTTCTCCACTTGAGAGGTTTGCGTTGCTGATTGTACCACACATCTGCAAGGAACTATGATGCTACCTATAAGCACATCACCAAAGCAGCCTCTGAGCTGCGGCTCAGCTTTCTGAGCACCAAGCAGAGAAAGAAAAAAAATAAGAGCAGAAGCACAGAAGTTGTGCTGGCAGCAGCAGCAGCAGCTGGGAGCAGGGAGTTCCTACTCTCCAGAGATATCCAGCTGTCTCAGCAGATAGCTCCATCGTGCCAGCTGCTTTGCCCTCACCCACTGTTACCTAGCTTCACCTCCTAATTTGAGGCCACAGCTGCAAACCCCGCTGCTATTGCCCCAGCTTCATTGCACAGTGGCAAGAGGCAGTGACCTTAAGCTGAAGTGGAGGGGCAAATAGTGTGTACAGTTATTACAAATATGCAGATTTTTAAGAGGTAATTTGGACAGCTGCAAAAAATAAGTCACGTAAATCGTCACATGGGGAGCTACACAGGCCTGCCTCCTTCCAAAATTTCTTCTCTTCATCTGTTGTGATAAAAAACAGCCTAGTTCTGCAAGTGGATGCTTTATTCTTTATCTGTTCAGAGATAAATAAATGAAAGAAAACCAGGCTTGCTCTGCTACAATACAAGACTTTACCACCCATTCTGAAATCCAGCAGCAGCAAAGGCACAAAGGTAAGGTGCCATAAGACAGCAAAACTCAAGGTATATGCCACCACAAACAAATGCACACTGGCTTTGCTCTGACACAACCAAGCCCCTGCTTTTGAAGGACGCTGCTTTCCCAGAGAGCCTAACAAGAAAATTTCATACTACAGGCATGACCAGAAACATTTTGCCCAGAGCTGCAGCTGAGTATTTTGGCATCCATACTCCTTTCAGCTGTAAACATGCTCCATTTACCCTGCATGCAGTTTATATTCCTGGGCAACAGTGGCAGCAGCAGCAGTAGCAGACAGGGCTTGGGCATAATTCTACTACTCAGCTTCTCCCACTTGCACTGCCCTTGCTCTGCTCCAGATTCCACCAACCCAAAAATGAAATGACTAGAGTTAGGGACTCCTGAAAACAGACCTTTCATAGCAGATGAATGTAGCAACTGTCTTGCTATAGAGAGGACAAGTTGCCATTACTTCTTCCATCCAGAAATGAATAAACATGAGGACTACGATTTGTGTCCACAGCAGAACTGCTTGCTAGAAGAATGGGAAGAATGGGAGAGCTCTCCAGAAGATGTGGGGTGCAGTTGTAAGAAATGGGATCCACTGATAATATGGGATTTTTCACCTCTTCATAACTCAGCCAGGGGGAAGAGAGTCTGGCCACAGCTAGGAACTCATACATTGTTAATTCAGGACTTCCTTCTCTTCACAGCAGCCCAAATTGGCATTTTGCCCCCTTTAAAAGGAAAACAAATCTAATCCTTTTGGAGTTCTGTTCCTCATTTCAAAAGTGTGTGAGTGGGTTTGAAATGAAACAAAATATGTCCACCTCTTCTTAGTAATGCCAAATTACTGGAACTGATTGGAGGAAGGAGTGATCAGAGGGCACATTGCATGAACTCTGCACAGATTGCATGAAATAAACCTCTCTCTGTAAAACAATGCAGCTCAGGGACCAGTGAGTTGAGCATAATCCCCCGAGAGAAACATCAGGCCAAATACATCACTACAGTATTGCTGTTTTCAAAGGAACTGAAAGATGCAATCCATGCATTTATCAGAGAGTATTTGCTGGAGCCTGCCAGTCTGAATTCTACTTGAACTGGTCCAAATTGGGTGTAGCGGTGTTTGAATCAATGATCTGATGTCAGCAGAAATTAAATCCTACTCAGGACTAGAGTCTAGGAATAGCCCCCCCCCCCCCCCCCCCCCCGCCCCCGTTTTGTTTTCTTCTCCCTCTGCCCTTCCTCCCTGTCCCAAGCTGAATCAGAGAACTCAGCTGAATGGTATCTTGTCACTGAAACAACTAACTGAAAATGGCTTCTGCTGAGCAGGGTTAACCATGGGAACATAACTGTGTAAGCCAAACAACAAACAAGTAATTTCTAAGCAAAATTCTCCTATCTGAGGTCTTAACACCGTCTGAAAAGGGTGCAAACCGTACCAATATTGTGTAGGTTGCTTCAGTCTTTCTTTAAAGATGTAGCAACATGCACAGAGTGTGAGCTAGAGGAGAAGAAATTCTGGAGGAGGCACCAGTCTGTTTGCGTTATGTAGTCATAGTGCTAGCTGGAGTTGACTTGCAGCATCTGTGAACAGGCTTCTCATAATAAAGAGCCTCTTTAATTGAGGGATAATGAAATCCTGCCATTTTATTATCTAGGATAGAATTGATGGGGGAGTGACGCTCACGCTGAAGAAGGGTGCGTGTTTAAGAAGAGAACAAGGCAACATTTATGGAGACAAGCAATACAACTTGCTCCACAGGAAAGCTGGATTTCTAGACAAATACTATTGCATAATCATTGAAACAGTACAAAGGAAAAATGGATCCATAATACAGAACTGACCATAAGGATTAATAAGGCAAAGATTTGTCCCTATCTCATACCCCGTGCATTGGCTGGGAAATACAGGAATATAATTGTACATGATTTTAGGCAGAAAGATACTGTGGACAGGTATTGGGGCTGGGATGGACATGGGGAAACTATTTTGGTTTTACCTGGAATCAAGAAGAAGAGGGTAACTCAGATATGTGAGTTACACAATGGAGAGCTCTGGTATCCACATGTAACTCTGGAGACAAAAAAGATTCTCTAATCAGAAACAGCATCATTTGTGAGACATGTGATTTCAGTTTGCAGGAGAAAATATCAAGAGAAATATCTCCAACCCTGAGGAAACACATACAAATGTCAACAGCACAGGAGCTGTCCAAGGGAAAAATCAAAACAGTGACAGCCATTAGTGTGCAGAACAAGTACATAGATGCAAGATAAAGAAGCCAATGACTCAGGACACAGCCAGACTGAAAATCATGGCTCAGTGTACATACTGTGGGAAGAACATGAAAGGCAGAAATTAACATTCTCAGCCACTGAATACAAGTGCAAAGAGTGTAAGAAATCTGTCCTAGCATATAGCCAGTTGAGAAGGAAGAACAGCTTTCAGCAGATGAAGAGATTGGAAGAGCACTGGAGGTGTCAGGATTTATGGCAAGATTGGGAAAACTAGTATTAAGGTTGGTGGCAGCATTAGGGTTTGAAAAAGAAGAGCTCAGTTTCATTGCCAG
Organism: Astur gentilis; assembly: GCF_929443795.1. Taxonomy (NCBI): domain Eukaryota; kingdom Metazoa; phylum Chordata; class Aves; order Accipitriformes; family Accipitridae; genus Astur; species Astur gentilis. The sequence continues at coordinate 4,703,763 of NC_064893.1, read as the reverse complement.
ATCCTGCAACACTCACAGAGCTAGACTACACTGTTAGCACTGGCAAAAGGTTTCTGGTTTGGGAGATAATGGGTCAAAAAGCTATGTTACAGCTTTGGGCAAGTGTTGGTATTTGAGATGTGAAAAGTGCAGATGAAAAAAGCATCGTTATTGCTATATCCTTCAAGACTTGGCAGGAACAAGGTAAGGAAGGGTGAAAGATGAAGATTCTTTCTGAGGCACCTTTAGTTCTTGCTACAACTACAGTACCTGCTTAAACTTCAAAATGACAGTGTCTGAGAAGTTATATTCAATCCTTCATTGCATGGCTTTCAAAGAAAAGTGGATTATAACTAGTGTCCCAGGTTCAGGGGACATGCTAAGGTCAGGGTTAGGATTTGGGAGAGCAGGGACAGGCCAGTTTGATTTGCTCCTGGGCTCTTAGCTCAGCTTGGCTAGGAAATGGATTTGATATGGCAGGTGAAAACAGCTTTTCACTGTGGCTGAATCTGTGGCTCTTTCAGATCACTGGCCACACTTGATAAAGCCATGTAGGGCTTGGACTTGAGAACATAGAACGATCATAGGGAGATGCGTAGAGTATAAAACAGAGTAAGCCTGATAATACACCCCCAACATTCAGCCATGAATTTCATTTTCATGGTCTTGTCTAGTCTCACCTCATGTTGAGTGCATGTAAACAGTATCCACAGGTCATCCAGCAAAGGATTCTGTGCCTTAGTTATACGATCTGAAAAGAAGCAACTTCCTCAACATTTTGAAATATGCCTCGTTCTGGTTTCATTTGATTATCCTAGGTTTGTATTGAAAGAGACAGTGAATAAATTATCACCGTTGATCCTTTCCATTCTGCCAAAGATCTTATAAACCCTTAACATGCTGTCCCTGTATGTTCTCCTTTCTAGAATAAAAATGCCTAACTTACTTATATGGCCCTTGTATGGCCTAGTTCTATTACATTTTTATCCATAAGCCAATACTCAACATCAAATTAGGTTACAGCTCTTCAGCTTTCCAAAATGAAAGGAAGAGTTAGGTTGGGTTTGCTTTGGAATAAGAAGATAACCTGCTATTGCCAGATCCTATGAGGCCCACCGCTGCCAGAAGGTCTGTAGCATTTGGGATCTGCTAAGATGTGGTTAAGTCTAGGTTTTGAAGACAGGTTCTGAAAGAGCTGTCTTTTTTTGCCTGTAAGGTCTGTCCGTGTGGGCAGAATCAGATGTGGTTCATGGTTGCTCTTGGGACAGGCCTAGGTTTGTTTTGGAATTCAGAAACCAGACACAGGAGAGGTAGGATTTCTGATGCATCCAGCAGGTCCTGCAGGGTCAGGAAGAGGACTGGAATGAGGAGGAATCTATGCCACCAATGCCTTCAGCTTCAGAGGAAATTGCTACAGATTAATTTTTATCTCTAAAGCTACATGAACACCAATAAACAAAACTGTTCCTGGACAGTGGAAAATACTCTTCTACAGTATGAAACTGCTAGAAACAGGTGATTTTGGTCTGCTGTTGGGCAACTCTAGGGCACACTTTGGTAGCTAGGACGCTGCAGGAAACACTCCCACTTCTCTGCACAGATTTTGGCACGCTTCCTCTGCCAGGGCTCCCAGCACCGTGCCATGGTCCATTGGAAAGAGGAGGCAGTGGACACCGCAGTGTGGACAGCCTCTGGGCCCCCCTCACACCACCCGAGGAAGGCCCTTGGCCACGACAGCCTCTGGCCCTGTGTCCTTCACAGGCCTGGAGCTCAAGGCCAGAGCTCCAGAGAGTGCCCATTGAGTTTCCACACTTCCTGCTACCAGGGGACAGGGGAAATACAGATGTGTTTGGGTGTCTTACGTCTTATGACAAAGGACAATAAAGAGAATAAGACGACATGCCTTGGAGAAGGAGTTAATTTGCAATTGCCTGAAAAAAAAAGGTTTCCCATGACAACTTCAGCAGACGAAACTAGGAACTAGCTAGGAAGGACATCTTTACTACCTATTGTATGCTCAGGGAGCAGCTGCAGCAACCAGCTACGTGTGTCTCCCTATAAAGATCAACAGCAGCACACACTTCTACTTAGCCACCCATGTGTATATGGGCTGCTTTAGCAAACTTCACCTCCTTCCCCCAGCTGCTCACCTGCTGTCTTGCCAGAGCACTCATGGGGCTGCCTGGAGGAATTGTGGCACAGAGTATCAGCACAGCAGTCGTGTTTCTGGCAAGGGTTGGTATTAGGAAGCAAGGAGCTTTCCTTCCTAAATCTTGGAATTTCAAATGAGCAGGTGAAGGATACAGCTTAAAAATGTGGGTTTGCAACGTAAAATATGTTTATATTGTAAACTGTCTTGGATTACTTTCACTGCCTTTAGGCTAGGGTTGGGGTCAGCTCAAAGGTTAGAATTTAGTACAAGCGAATCTAGAATGAAACAAAAGCCTAAATCTTGCAGATGCTAGTAGAGAAGGATGAAGAAAGTAGTTGTTAGTGTGGAGAAAGGGTGTATGATTGATTTTTTCTGTCTAGCCTCTGAGTCAGCTCAGAATGAATACTATTGTTAGGATCAGGTTTTAAGAAAAGAAAACCAGTAGAGCTAGTTCTAACATCAAACCTTGGAATTTCACATAACTTCTCTTCACTTCTAAGCATCTTTTTCAGATGCTTAGGATTGTAGGACAGGAAAGACAGAGATGGAGTTAGCGGGAAGAATTAGTTCACAATTAACTTTTTTTTTCTCTAGTAGTTTGTGATTTCTGCTTCAGATCATGGTTAGGAATACGGTTAGGTGTACTGATAGAATTTTTCAGAAAAGAAGAATTAACAATATTACTCTTAAATATTACAAGTTGTGCCAGAGTCATGTGTTCATTTGACAGAAATTATTTGTTTCTGTAAGGAGGCAAACCTCCCTTTCAGTGTTGAAGCTGAGGGGGAGGAAGTCTCCGAATAGTTTTATGCTTGTACCTTACAAGTCATAACAGGTAAGATTAAGGACAGAGTTAGCAGGAAGAAATAACTGATGAGTAGTTTCAGCACTTCAAGAACCTGTCTTTTGGGGCAGGGGTAAGATGGGGGAGAGGAAGTCTAGAACTTCAGGGACTTTTCTTATTCTGGGAACTTGCCAACATGACCAACATGAGGTAAGTAGCCTGCAGGTCAAATAATTTATGATTAATTTTATGGTTCCCATGAGCTGCTGGTTGTTTAGTCCTAGTCTATTTTAATCTAGTCGCGTCTGATGAGGGATAAGAAATTAGTCATAACTTTTCCCCTACTAACTTCATCCCACATCTTACCCTCTTAGTGGCTGTAAGATTCAGGAACAAATCTAGCGTCACAGTTCTCACTGCCTAAACTGTACCCTGAAGTAGGGGCCTGAAACCCATGGCAGGAATTACACCCATTGTAAGACTTTTGTCTCTGCTAGCTACATCCATCATCTTTCCTCACTGGAAACTGGGAGTTTCGGAAATAAAGCTAAAGCTAGGATTCCTCAGTCCTAAGCCTTGCCCAAACCTGAAGAAAGAACTGCAATTTACAATAGGCTTAAATGATTTACAAGCCATTTCTTTGCAACCTTAACAAACTTTTGGGGCTTGCAAGATTTGGGCAAGTAGAATTTCTCTGTAAAGTAAGCCACAGAATTCCTCACTTTCTGAAGCTACCTGTAAACCTAAACTAAATTCTAACATTCAGAACAACTCATATTCAAACCCAAACTAGAAGGCATCTTTTCCCCTTGCCAGCATAAGGAAACTGCTGGGTTGGGTTTAGCATTCAGAGTAGCATGGACTAGGTATTTTATGTTGTTATTACCTAGTAGGTCCTATTACAGAACTGAAGATTTGCCATGTTCAAAGACCAAGCACTAGAGAAGATACCAGAAGGGTCTTTACTTGTTCTTGGCCTCTATACTAGCATTAAGACAACAGTAGCATTTGGAATAGGGAAAGATGTCAAGCAAGAGACACTATGGGGCAATTTTCTTTCTCCATTCTGCAAGTCCTCCAGGCAAAGGGTGATGGACGGCTCAGGAAGAGCATGTAGTTTTAGTATTCTTGGCCATTTGGAGGTAGGGTAGATTAGGTCTAGGGTTTTGAAGACAAACTGTAGTTTTCTGTAGCTTGCAAGGCTGGAGAGGATTGTTTCAGTGTAGGTACTGGAATAAGGATCAGGTCAGCATTACGTATTTAAGATTAGATTCTTCAGGTCAGTATTTTCAGTTCTGAAGAATATGGCAGCATCTGTCCATGCTGCCTCTAGGTCTCTTCTTTGTTTCCAGCACTAGAAGATTCTGGCTCCAGACCTTTTCTTTGCCTCATTGAAGAGGAAATGATCCAGTTGTAAAGCTAATTCATCAGTTCCTCATTTTCTATACCCAGATCTACTCCTAATTATAACCTGCCAACTTATCACAGCCACAAAACTAAGCATGTCTGCCAGCTAGTTTCAGTTGCAATTCTAACCATAACAACAGCAGAAATTATCCTTACTCATTCAGACTTGCTGTCATGAGTCCATGGGCTAACATGAAAATTTACAGCAGGTAACTGTAAGCCATGATTTTTCAGTTTCTGATGTCATCAACACCAAGGCTAACCAACGATATCTCTTCACTGTACCACAGACTAAAGATTCATGGTTAATTCAGGATCAGATATTGGTTTTCAGGTTAGGTTAAAAGTTAGGGTTACAGTTCAGATTGCTTTGGGGACAGTAAGGACTAAAGAGATAGTTTTATTGTTGGGTACTGCATGACCTGTAGGACTAGAAGCTAGGCTATCGGAGACAAATGGCTTGTGATTAATTCTCTTGCTGGTAGGGGTCTCTGGACTATTAACCTTAATTTTAAGGTTAGGGTTCAGAAGATCTGGGTCATCAGAGCTAGATTTATTGCTGGATTCTGCAAAGCCCAAAGGGCTAGACTGATGGCTTGAACAGGAATGAGCAAATGATTTGTGGTTCAGGGCAGTTAGGGATGACTAGGCCATGGGAATAATGTAGCAAACGGTTCGCACAGATGCCAGTTTTGGCCTCAGCAAAGATCTGGACTGGTAGCAAGCAAAAGATAAGTTAAAGTGTCTTTTACGTTTAATTAACCTACCACCAAAAAAGGTTTCTATGAATATATTAGATTAACAACCTTATCAGACTTACTTCCAGTCTGTTGGAAATACAACACTGTTAAGCAAGCAATATAAGACGGGATTAATTTATCAGTTCCTGAAAATTTGCACTGAATAAGAATTAATGAAGAAACAAACACATCCATATACACAAGAACATATCAGAGTGCAAACTTTGGTGTCACTGACAGGCCAACCTGTTAATAGCAGGTCAGCACAAATCATGCAAGTAATCAGAATTTTTTTCTCAGGAACAATATTTGTTCAATATTCTCAACAATTTGCTCAATATTCTCCAGCATGTAAAGGCACATTTCAAGAAGACACTTACAAGACAAGCTGAAGCCAGAAATTACTTTCCATGTGCAGCTCAAAATCTAGCCATGATAAAGTCACTAACAGTAGTTCTACAAATGACGGTAACCATTACTGTAAAAAACCAGAAAAATAGCCCCAACAGTGGTCTACTAGTCAAAAGAAAGCCTTCAAAGCAAGGTGAAAGGGTGCTACATAACAGAATGCTGAAAAGATTTCCATCCCCCAGTAAGGTGGAGTGTTACTACCAAAACTGCTTTGGGCAAAAGTGCTCAGTGATACTGGACACATTGCCAGTCATGTGACTATTTGTCATCACATTCGGCATTTACCATTAGTCTCAATATTATTGTCAGTTTTCTCATAAGAACTAAACCTGTCACTAACTAGAGGGCCTCAGAGGCACTAAGCGTATAGCTCACCACAGTCCTGTTGCAGTAGCCAAAGGTGGTAACATGAACACGCTATCCACTTAGTCACACGATAACAATCACAACCAATTCCGAAGCAAGTACTAGGAGTGCAATGTATATGAATGCAGACAAGATGAAGCCAGACATCTTTTGATCTCTGAGAGATACTGGTCAGACCTGAGAAAGAGAGAGATAAAAGCAGTGCCTAGACCAGGAGATGAAAGGGGCAATCCACTGATTTATATGCATGGCACTTTGATTTTCTGGGTTCTGCTTCCTCCTAGCTCTGCCTTAGACAATTAACATACAATGGATGCCACACAGGGGTGGTCCTGAATGGACCTGGAAAAGAGTAAGACTATCCTAAAGTGCCTCAGTCTGCAGGGCAGAGAAGGCAGCAGCTCTCAGATGGGCATAGCTCACTTGTGTGGACTCAAGACAACTGCAAGAAAGAGGAGGGAAAGAGGCAGCTCAAGTTTGTCTCTCGTTTTCTTGCTTGCTTTTGCTTTTTTTCCTTCCTGGACGCTTTCTCCCCTTCTCTGACAGGCACTTGAAAATGAGGGCATTCACTTTGAGCCAGTGGTGGCACAGGGATAGGAAGCTGACAGGACCAAAGGCTGTGGCTACGCTGGAGATCTCTCTGTGCATGCAGCTACCAGATGGATGCCTACTCCTTCCCATGCCTTTCCTTCCCTGCGCAATGGCGAGCTGAGCAAGGCTGAGGGGATAAGCTCTTGTGTCTCTTGTGTTGACAACATGGAGAGGGCTACATTTCTTCTTCTGGGAGGTGTTCAAGATCATCAGCTCAAGGATGGCTGCTTTGGGGAATAGTTACAATGGCTATGCCAGGGAAGATAATATAGGTAAGGGAATGCAAGGGCAGGAGACAGCAAGGAGGAGACACCCCAGGGCTTTGGGAGTAGAAATACATAAAAAAAAGGTAGGAAGTAATGATGTACCAGGAGCTGGCAAGCAAACATTGGAAAGGGTGGGGAGAGATAGACTAGAGAGGCTCTGATCTGCTAGCATTTGAAGTTACAAGACTTGTTGTTAGGAAGAGATTTATTTTTTAGAGCTATGTTTGTTATACATGCGACAGTGGCACTCAAGATGGGGTGAAAGGGTCTGCAGAAGGCCAGACAGGATGTATGCATACAGGGAAAAGGACTGAAAAGGAAAAGGGAGTGGCAGAAAGAAATAAGGGAGGAACAGGGACAATGTTAAGCACCTTGAAGAAATCTGCAAAGTTGGCAGCTCAGAGCACTACTTCGAGCACTGGACAGAGCCACATTAAAGGCTCGAAACTAAAACACCACCTGACTGAGCTCTTGGGAATTCAAAGGTGCTATCAGTTCACCTTTCAGTACTGGATGGATATGAAATCCCAGTACAAACTGCCACAGGAGAAAACTACTGTCCGCTACACCCAAACAATTAGTAAATCTGGTAAATGTACAGAGCAGGATACCAAGGCTGACAAAAGTTATGGATTGGCTTCCATCTAAGGAATGATTAAATAGACTAAGATCCTTCAGTCCAAGGGACAATATGACAGATGTCTGTAAAATCACAGGTGGCATAAGCATGGTAAATAGGAAACAACTACACACTGTTTCTTCTGGTATACAAACCAGAGGGCATCAAAAGAAAAGCAGGAAGCATTTTTCAAACAAATAAAAGGTAGCTTTTCCCTTTCTTAACTCATAGAAAAGCCAGCTAACCCCTTGCCACAGGATGTTGTGGGATACCACAAGTTAACATGCATTTAAAAATTCATGAACGAATTCACAGAAGAAAAATCCATCAGAGCTCTTAAAAACAAAGGCCCCATCCCTGGCTCAGAAATTACCCGAGCCACAAATTCCTGGAGCCTGAAGAGTGTTTTGAGGAAGTCTCACTACATTTGCCCTCTTCCCACAGCCTACTTCAGTCAGCTGGCCCTGACCATCCTCAGAAATGAGATACTGGGTTAGGGATGGACCTTCAAGCTTAACCCAGCCCATTGTTGTGGGCAAATGCAAGACAGAGGTTGAGAAAAACATTAATATTACTATGGAATAAGTGCAGAAAGTCTGTGTGTCACGATAAATGGAATCAAGCCCAGAATTTGGAAATGCTGAGCTTTAGCCATTACTGGAAATAAGATACGCCAGTCACGCAAACAACCATGAAAGCACCACCGAACAATAAAGGGAAGCCAGATAGGGTGGAGGCAGGTCCTTCACTAGCAGCAATAATTCAACCACATAGTGGGAGTTTCATTTCAAAACCAATATATTTGAACATCTGTGAGACTTATGAGGCTGTAATGGGCTGGCAAGACAAGATTCCTTGTCTCTTCTGTGACTTATGTGCTTGTAATGTCTGGCCTCAGAAAATCAGCAAGTACTGGCACAAAGGACATGGCAACAACAAACATATTTAAAAGGGAACATGTAGCAACCTGCATGGAGCTCGGAGGGAGGAATCCAGGCTGCTACCCGTCAGAGGGAGAGAAAGCAGGAGGAAAGTCAGTATGCACTGGAGGGGTGCTAGCTACAGCTGTGGTACAGCATTGTTGCTCACCTCTCTTCTACCAGAAGCTTTTCAGTAGCCTTCTGATACTCAAAAAGGTCATCCCAGTTCCTAGGCTAACACACACACGTGTAATTCATATCTGTGCATTCTTTTGCCCTTAATTTTCTTCAGGTTAGAGAACTCTTCCTGAAATCCAATATTGACTATTCCTTCTCACTGCCCCCATACCTTCAAACCAGCTCCACCTTTTCACATGGATTTATGGAGATTAACAATTTCCTGCCTCAGACTCTTTTTCTACCAGGCAAAGCAGGCAAAGCTGGTTTTGTTTTCTCCCCTAAAATAGACATAGGTTCTAGTTTAAATTCATCATTCTTCACCTTACAGGGCCAGAACTGTACATGGTATACCCTTCTTGGATCTCACCTGTGCCTTGTAAAATAGTATTAATTCTTCCTCATCTTTACTGAAGTTACCTTTGACATAGTTTAAGGGTTTCATTTGCTACTTCCTGGGCTCCTTCAAATGACATGAACATTTGTTGTCACAATGTAACCCAAACCCCTAGGCCTTTTTCCTCTTCATGCATAGGAAAATTGATGAGTTCTCAGCCTAAAGCAGAAATTTCTGGCTTTAGCTCTTTAAGTGCATGACCTCACAAACAGCCCAGTCCTCAGTGTCATGTGATTCTTTGTATATGATATTTGGATCTCTCCTTTTTTTGACAGTGCCTCCCATCTTGAACTCAAGAGCAGATTTTATTAGCATACAGTTAATTATGAGCCAGCACCATTAATGCAAATATTCCAGTAGGTAAGGACCAAAACCATCTTTGCAAATGTCTGCTTGTGTTCTCTTGTCAGCTGTCCTTCACCTATGAGTATCACCCATTCCTGCATACCCTTTTACCCACCTTCAGTGGGTAAGCTTCAGTGTTCAACCCTGTCTGTTGCCTCTTAACTACTTATATTATCCATATATAATCTACAGGAAATTTTCAGTGAAGTACACACAGACAAAATCCACTGAGTATCAAACACAGTATCAGGTTATCCTGGCATGACAAAATTGATACATCCCAGCTGCAATTTAGCTCTTTCCGCCACCATTTCTAATTGTCCTTATCTTTAAAATATAATCTAAAATGCTGCATATTAGGGAGATGAGCCTTGAAGGCAAGTAATTCCCCAAATCAGATTTCCTTCCTTACAGCAGCACTAAACTTGTGCTTTCAATTTACCAGAAATATTAAACATAATTTCATAGTAATGTGTCATTTACTCTTGTTAGTTACCTGGCACCAGCCTTTTTATAGATTTATTAAATTACTTTGCCTGTGACCTGCAATTTTATGTGCCAGCTCTTTCAGCATTCAGAAGTGGAGATTATCTACTCTCCTAACTTGATTGTAGTAAGTATTTTGAATTTTGCTTCTCCTCATTTTGGTTTCTCCAGATCGTCGTTCCTGTTTGTCATCCTGCCCATCATCACCCTTATTTGAAAACTGAGTTATTTACTCACTTTTTTTGGGTTACACTTTGAGAATCAAATCCCTGCCATATCTTTAGTTCATATAGCATTCCAATTTAATCTTTCTTCTCTTGTTCTCTTTCATTTCTATAACTGAAGAACTTCTTGCTTCTTGCTTTAATTTTCTTTTCAAGGTTCAACTTAGTCTGATTCCTGGCAGTTCTCACTTTGCCTGTATACTTCCTGACATCCAAGACATAGCTTTCTTTGCTGGTTGATTCTTTTTTCCATCCCTTGTAAGCTCCCTGCTTACTCTTAATATCCCCTTCGAGATGGTTATTCATCCAGCTAGGGCTGGGGCCCTCTTGGTAAGTCTTTTCCACCCACCGTGTTGGGGTCCAAATTACAGATAGTTTTGTACCTTTGACTTGAGAAATTCCAAACTTCCCCCACATTCAAATCCCTGTATTTTTCATGCCAGTTGACTTCACTAACCAGTTCCCTTAAAACTTATCATATGAATATTTCAGAGTATATAAGGTTACATAGTCCATTATGTGTTTAAAACACAAGTACCACTAACTTCAGTTGCAGCTGTGAATGCTCAGCACTTCTGCAAACCAGACCCTGGAGTCTCCCGTCAGGACCCCAGAAATGAAGAACACACAATTAGTGACCACCTGTGGAAAAGTGTGATGCCTGGCAAGGCACAGGGACTGAATGGTAAAGGGAGAGAATCCAACTGTGTGAGCCAGTATTCAACTATCGTAGCCATATGACTTGTTCTTTTCCTTCCTACAGCCGCCTTGTTCCATCACTGTACATCTCACAGCTTTTTGTAACAAATGAAGAAAGAGTATTAAAGACAATATGTTGTGCCAGTACTCATTCCTGATTCACTCCCAAAGCAGGTCAGTGAGTAAATGGCCTGTGGAGAAAAAGTACCCAACAACCCTCCCCCAAAACAGTATGTCTGCAATTAAAGATGGTATCAGAGAGCAAATTTATGGGATAGGGCAGGGAAATGTAATCATGATTGCAAAGTTCAGAGTGTTTTGGAAATTTTAAAACTTCCAGGTGCTTAAATGAAACTTTAATAGTACTCTCAATATCTATTCGTCTGTGCAATTTGCCTTGTTTTTAATGTTTTTTTGAAAGCAAAGTGAAAAAACAGAAGTTCCATCATGTAAGCACTTGTAAGCACTGCACTGTCAACCATATGAATTTTCCACACGGGTCTAAGTAATTTAATTTAATGGAGTAGCTTATAGCAATATGTTGTTGACCTCTTTATTGGTAACACTCTAGTGGGATGACACACACTGCTAGCATTTAAACAGACTTTTGCTGACAGGAGAGGAACTGTGAGAAGACCTAAATATCTCATGTACTATTCCATGTTCCTCAGCTATTGTCAGCATTACCTCTCCTGTCTTACCTTCTCTGACACAGCTTTGCCTTCATTAATCTCTTCCCTGCTGCTGCCTCAGGATCCAAGTTTCACCTCTCTCCTAAAACCTTTCCACTCGCTGCTCCCAGCACATCTCTCTCCTTGCCTAACAAATCTAAGTCCTCTGGATGCTTATGTGCAGTCCCTTTTCTTCTCCCAATCCTAGTCTTACTGTCCGACAGCCTCAATTCCCATTTTACATTGTAGCACCTCATCATTCTCACCTTCATTCTTGCTGCTCTACGACAACTTCCCCTGACCATCTACCTTTCCTTGTTGCTGTATCTTCCTTTCCTGTGGTCCAACACATAGGATATATACAGTCTTTGTACCTACCTTCTCATCAGCTGTTTGCCCTCAAATCATTACCCAGCCAGTTAGTTCCAGTTTTCCCCTGCTTCATGATCTAGACTCCTCCTTAGCAAACCTCTCCCTCCCTCTCTTCCTTCCCCTGCCCAGCTATCTTCTAATCCTGTTTTTATTTCCCAGCCAGCACTAGGTTCTTCCAGCTTCTCATCCGCTATCACTTCCCTTCTTTCTCCTGGTGGTTCCTGCTCTCCCCTCATCATTCCTCCAACTGACGCATTGTGCCTTTCCCCAGATAGTTTGAGATTTTCTTCTTAATCTCAAGAACATCTTGTGGCAGTGATTGTGACAGATCAATTTATACATTCAAGATCAAAAGATTTATTTTAATCAGTTTTAGATGTTTTTCTTTTGTGATCAATATATGTCCCAATCTGCAAATAATATTCTGATGCTTGTTGTTAGACATACATGCATCAAATATTCTACTTCCCTCTTAAGTACATCTTCCCATTCTTTCTCCCCCCTCTCACAAAGATGGAAACAGCTCAGCCTCTCAGCCATGCAGGAAAAATTTTTTTTTACTTCTTTTATGTGACCCATTACAGTGCAATAAACTTGATCAGAACATCAAGAATGGAAATTTGGACATCTTCTAAATATATAGATAAACTAAGGTATTGGGAGAGAGAGAGAGGAAAATATTTTGCATGGACAGTTTACAAACCCACAGCACTCTTAGAAGCGACTGCTGCTCCATGGATACAGCTGAACTGAAAGAGGGCTGGCTTCTTTGATAACTCTGTTTCAAATCAAATAAGTCACCTCATACCAGTTTCTACCACTTTTAAAGATATGTTTTATTTTTACATGGGATGCCTTGCAAGTGCTGTCACACTAATTAGGGTGAGAGGTGACAGACTGCAGCATTACTCAGTTCCATTCATACTTGCCAGCCAGAATTAGCTTCAACAGTGCCACAACCAATACTAGATTTAGTGCCTCTCCCAGACTTAGTTTCCCTTCACGTACAGTCTGCCTATTTTGGCTTCCTGTGTAGTATGACTTGGTATGAGGAACAACAGCTTTGGAGCTAGCATGCATAAGGACAAAAACCCCCCAAACAACCCCCCCAACACTCATTTAAATATGCACTGTGCTGCCAGGTAACAAACCTACTGACCGTAAGCTCTGCATATGGTGAAATGACACTATCCCAGCAGAATGCTGCTTCTGCAGGATCCTGCCATGTCCTAATGAAGACAGTCTGCCAGAGAACAAAGATTAGCCATGTCTGAGACCTCGACGGGTCAATTCAATCAAACAAATTCAAAGGCATGTTGGGTGGGTAATTCTGGAGCAGACTATTACTATCACTAATGTAAGCCACACGGCAGTATTTCACTGCCAAGGCTTTCATCTGGTGATAAAACAACGTCTCAGGAATATAACACCAGGAGAGACAAAAAACAAAAGCAAAAGTATCTCTGTCATGCATACACACCCCTGCACACTGAATGCTGTAATGGTGAGAGTTGTTTCAGAGCATTAAAACTGGGGGTGAGGGGAGTTTTCTTTTCTAATCAGCTTATTTAGAAGTTAAAATTGTCATTCTGTTCTGAATATGTAACTAACTGAGCAGTAACTTAAAACCTCAAGCTCTGAGTACCCTTGGATGGAGACCAAGAAGCCTGAACACTATACCCATGCAGCTCTGATTAGCTAGTTCTATGCCTGTACTGAGAATGAGGCGTGTTTCAAAATAATTTGAAATGGCTCTTTCAGTGCTGTGCTCCAACATAGGTTAACCACCTGAGAGGTAAAGACTGCCAGACCGCGCTACAAATTTTCTTCAGAAGCAGTGGCTAAGTGGAGGCTTGGTTTGTCTGGTTGGCTTAGCCAAAGACCTGGGAAATGCATCAGGAGGAGCCATCTTCAACCTGGTTTTCAAACATGCCTCTGCCCTTTAGAAGTGGGGTTAATCAAAATAGGGCCAAAGTTTGTTTGCAAGGTTTGTGAACCTTAACAAACCATTTCCTCAGCAGACCATCCTGGTCTGAATTTTGAGTTCATAATGAAAACTGAAACCGGGCCGGTGTTTGGTGGTTTGGGATTTGACAGAGAGTATTTCACATGGCCCTATTTATTGGCTAAGGAAATACAGTGTGGCTGTGTATACAAAAGAGAACTAAATCCCTAAAAACTGGATTGGTAAAATAGCAACGGTGTTATTAGAAAGTGTTATGTGCAATGGCAGCCTAAGTATTTTTGTGGTGCTTCTGCAAAAAGACTGTACTTAGGATGGATTTGGCACCATTTCAACCTCACTATCTTTTTATTGTCTAGTCCACAGCTTTCACCACAACTACCTGAAGATCTGGCTTCTGGCTAAATAGGAACATCTTCCAAGAGTCCAGGGAAACTGTGGAAGAACAGTCGGTACTCTTGGGAAAGAAACATAAATCTCCGATAGGTCTGCTAAAGCTTCAGGAAGGAAGCAGACCTTTGACACATACGCTTTTCTTACAGCCAGCATTATACAATGTTTGTAAATGGTGCTCATGAAGTGAAGCACAGCTTTTGTCCACAAATAGTAACAGACAGGAAAACAGTGCATAAATTCTTATGTCTGACATGAAATATAACTCATACACAAATGAAATGTCAATTCTTCAGTGTGTGTAATAAACCTTGTACCTGGCATAACAGTGGAGATCATCCTGTGAAAGGGGGCTGTAGATATTGTGGACTCAGCACTTTTCCAGCTGTTGCTTTATATACCTCTTGACAGAGACAATGAGGCCAATGGACATCACTAGCCCTGATCAGTTTGGATTCAGGCTGCTGGTTCTGACAGAGGAAAAGAATCCCTCTATTTCAGAGTCTAATATGTGTCGTTCTGACTCCAGCTTTATAAGGTACATTGAAATGGATTCTCCCTCTCCTCCACCATTATTTTAGGAAGTATACTGAAATTACATTGATCAAAGAACTGACAAAAACAATTTGGACACAGCCAGCAAATGAAGGACACTGACTACAAGCCACATTGGCTGGTGCAAATCAGTGTTGTTCTGTGCGCTTCACTGAGGTTAGGGACAACCAGGTGATGATTTGACTCTACATCCCTATGCCGATGCATGCAGATGGAGTCTGATGAGTAACTCTCCCAAACAAGAATGGGATTTAAGTGCATAAATCTTTATGCATTATGATGAAATATATCCCATGAAAAAATCAGACTTCTATTTTGTGCTTGTGTCATAAAACTTAAAAGAAGTGCAAATTTTAGCTGGGAGGGAACTTTTATGACCTAGTTATAAATCTCTGCAAGGAGCAGTTTGCAATTGAAACACTGACAAACTCTCAAGCAGAACAGTGCAAGTGGGTGCGCCAATAACATCCCCTCCAAATTCTACTCCAGTGCAGTCAGTGTGTCTCATGCCAGCATTTAGAGTCCACAATGAAATAACCAGTACAAAGAGAGGAAAATAGTCATTTCTGAATTACTGTCCCTCTTCAGAAAATAACCACAAAACCAGGGTTATTTTGTTACTAGAATGTTGTGGTTCGTATGTTCTAACAAGAGACTGTCAAAGAGTAAGCAACATATTCCCTGTCGTATATGTAAACAGGAGAAGGGGAAGACTAAGAAATTGGCTACAACAGTACTGGTGTGACAAAGAGAAAGCATTCTGTGTTGTGCTTAGAGACAATTAAATGTTTTTTAGATTCTTCTTTGTCTATTTCATAAGACTGTTTCATCATTTTTTTCCCCCTCTAGGTCTGTTTCATTGCTACTTAAATCATATTTCTGTTTTTTAATTTTCCTTTTTTTTTTTTTATTATAGACATGAAGTTTAATGAGTCTAAGAAAACCGAGCTTTTTAAAAAATCTCAACGTTAACATCTTTATCACATCAAGGTGCCCTGATCAATGAATCAGCCTTTTTTTACAGTTTGTCTCCTGTGCCCTTTCCTGGCCAAACTGCTCTTAAGACAGAATGACATTTCTGTTTTACAATCCCACTGATGGAATTAATGACTATGCTTATTAATTAGGATTATTGGAATTTCCCGTCCTTCTGTTTCATAGTAGCACTCCACCTCTGCATGCCAATCATAATTATAACTACTGACTCTATCACATTTTGCTTTTTTAAATGAAATAAAATGTTTGGCTTGGCCCCGTGCCAAGAATGGGGTCATTCCCAAACTTGTAATAACATAACCTTAGCTGATGTTTCTTAGTAACACGTGTAAATAGGAAAAAACAGTTGCACTGCGGGGGTTTAGCTTGGCCACATGTGACTACAGTTAAAGAACATGGGAAGAAAATCAGTGGTCTTTCCATGATAGCTGTCCAGTTCAGGAACAAGCACACTGCACAGAGACAGAAGTGCAGACATATGCAAAGTTAACCACTTTCTTTGCTCAGCAGCAAGCTAGTGCAGCATGTCCTTTTTTTTGCTATGAAGCAGCTGTGCAACCTCTGCCTGGAGCTGAGCTGAGGAGCTGACTCTCAAAGACGAATCTAGCAAAAACACGATGAAGTCTACCAGAATATTCCTTCCAGTATCTTCTATTTACCTCTGGCAACACTAAGCTTCTGTTACAATTAAAAACATATCTTGGGATTAATGACATTACAAGTGGTTTCTTGGTAGCACCCTCTGGATAAAAGCAGAATGTTAGATGTCACTATGAGAGATGGGCTAAAGCTGTGAAGCTTGGGCCGGAGTTTGGATCTTGGGTAAGCCAAGATGTTTGAGATCAAGGGTTCTCCTCTGACCGTTACAAAAATGGGCTGCCCTTCAGCTTGGCTCAGACTTTGACGATCCTAGCAACTAAAGTTCAGGAACTCGTGAACTGAGGGTATTCAGATTCACAGAAAAAAATTTCCCCATGCTTTGCTGCAGAGTAAAATGTTATATGGAAATAAAACATAAAGCAGCAAATACACTGAACATGTGAAGTTACCTTAAAACTATTTTTCCTTCCAGAGGCCCCAATGACTTTCATTACTCAGATTTCTACTGGTTGTTTCAGATTAAGTGGGTTTAACGTAGGCATTCTGCAGTGGAAACAGTTGCAGGCTGAACATTGCTATTAGGACAAAAAGAAAGAAATTACTGTCAGTGCAAAACATTTCATCTAGCAGGTACCCCTAATACTCTGTATAGCAACAAGTCTGGTAGAGGGACTGACCGGCTCTACACTGGACATACAAAATCTTTCCTGCTGCTGACTCTGTTCATTCAGGATCACTTACAGCTCCTCAGCCTCATAGGGCTACCCACCCTCCTGTCTGAAACTTGTAATCGGGGAAAGCTGGAGGCCACATACCATACCTTCCCCTCTTCAAGGGCCAGGTGCCCATACAGAGGTATGAATACAGCATTTGGAAAACACTATGATCAGCCTGAGATGGAATTTGGCAATGTAGAAAATAACAGGTTGGTAAAGGAAGAAAAAACCCAGACCTGTAAGCTAAAGATGTTTTAAAAGGATCTTATCTGAGGTTTTTTCCCCTGCCCTTCCAGTGTCATGATCGCTTCATTTGCAACAGCAAAGAAAATGTTTTTTTGCCTAGCTGCTGTGTGTAGGGCCAATATATCCTCGATCTGCCCATGAGATTTAATCAGAGAGACACTGTATAGTTTTCTTCATTATGAATATTTCTTTGACTCTTAGTGACTAGAGTGACTTCGTCTAAAGATGATCCAGTTGCAACAGGACTATGTTTCCAAGGCCAAATGAGTACACCACGTACTGGGAGGAATCCTTCGTGTGTGGTTTGGTGGTTATGGCAGGAAACTGGCAGATGCGACTCCTGGGAATTGACATTTGCTGAGATGCTGGTGTGCAGCAAAGCAGATTTAAGGCAGGTGGAAAATGAAGAACCAGCGATCAAAAATGATGTGCTTGGATTATCATTCCTACTGTGCAATAGGACACAAAGCACAACCTCTCGACTGGTCCTGGATGAAGTAGTGAACATTTTGTTTTTCACCGAAGCCCAGCAGAACTTTAACAAAACTTGTATAGAAGCAGGTGTCCCCTCTATTTTTCACATACTATAAAGTTTCCCATATGGGAAACTGGAAAGTGAGTCCAGATCTTGGCCCAGGCTGTGGTGGTTGTTTTTTTTTAATCAGTCTGCTGGCACAAAGGCATTGCGAAAATGGTTTAGCAGGATATCCAAGTATTTCCCTGTCATGGATCTACCAATGGGAGTTAGCTGGAGATCCGTTTCAGCCAAGGCAAGCTAGGGTAAGCATGAGGCCAATCTCATTTTCATGCAGGGTTGATGTGAGTAGAACAGGTCTACAACCACCATTGCCAAAGAATCTCAAAATCTCTAAAATTTTTAACATTCTCTGTCCACTCCTCTTCTTTTTCTTATTCTTTCATACTTTTGCTACATTATGGACTTCATATTAGTTATAGTAAAATTGAGATGTCATACAAAACTATGCACTGCACTGTCACAACATAAGAGACAGTGGGAATAATTCCCAAAAGCTCACTGGGTTAAAAGCAATAACAACAGCTGGAGTTATCCGAGTTTCCCATATTCAGTGGATGCCTCTGAAGATGATGTATATTACATGGTGTGAACACTGTAAATATAGGTACCATGATACTAGAATGGGAATTGTTATGCTATTAAATCAATGACAAAAGTTTCACAGTGAGTTAATAAGGGTGCCCAGCATGAGCTGCAGGTTCCCAGAAGCTAGGCAGAATACATTTAAGCTGAGTGCTTATCCCCTAAATAAATATGATGTCCCCTCTCTGAAGCACAGCAGTCCTGACTTTTTTGAGGGGGCGGATATTTTATTCCAGCAAGGCTGGAGCTAGTAATCTAGTCAGAGCCCGCTACAGTTGGAAGGAACTAAAGCAGGAAAATGGGAACAATTTACGGTGGCAGTTTATGTACCTTTCCCCACCGAGAAGGCTCCTCACATGGACATAATGCCATTTCTTCATGTGATGGCCCTTCTGCTGGTACATAGACAGCACTTTCACACGAGAAAAGGATAAAGACCACGTGAGAGAGGTTACGACACACAGAAGTGGCAAAGTAATCTCAGGAGCTATGTCACGTGTCTGTCACCTTTTTCCTTCACTTGCCACCATGGACACTGTGGTATGGCTGATTCATGTTACTGCCTTAAAACTTGGAATTCAAACATGATTTTAAGGGAACCGTGTAACTCTATTACAAGGAGATATTCAGTGTTTAGATAGCTGCTTGGCACTTGACACAGACATCTCTGAACAGACAGGAATAAAATGAAGGGTCATATGCAGAATATAGAATGAATCAACGATGTTTTCTCTGACTGCTGTGAAAAGCTGATTTAACCTTGACCAGAGATGCTGGAAGAGAGCCTGTGTGAAATTAAAGCAGCAGAGATCAGGGCCAAATCCTCAGCTGGTAAAACTGTCAGAGCTGTGCTGAGGTAAATGGTGTTAAATCGCCACTATCAAATGGGACGGTCCATATTACATCATCCAAAAAATACTTTAAAGTATGAAAAGTCAGCTAGCAAGCTCAACAAGAACAAATGGTTTACAGAGCAGGAAAAGCTCCTATTCATTAAATAAGGGTCAAGCATATGGGCCAGTAAACTTCATTTGATCAATTATGCTTTAAAAATCAAATGAAAACCATTCTTAAGGATATGTCAAACAGTTAAAGCCACAAGAATGTCCCACGGTTGGGTAACAGTAAGGCAGTAAATCAGATCTTTTTGTATGCCCAGCAAATGCAGGACAAACAATAACAAAACAGACAATGGCAGCAGAGCTGTATCCTTTGAACCAGGCACTGTAACAGATATATACTGTGTTTTGCAAAAGCAGCACAATAGCACGTTGCTGAGAGCATACAGAAAGCTAAGACAAAAAAAATATTCTGGCTTTTTTCCACTTTCAGTCACAAAAAGCCACAAGGAAGTTGAGATACCAGGACATTGCAACTGCTTGCAAACAGGTCATTCTGCTATATGAGGTCAGCAGTACTGCTGCTATTGACTTCAGCTGAATCAGGTTTTGGCATACCGGTTTTAATTTATCACATTACTGAAGTTGCACACTGATATAAATCCACACCAGAGCAAAAGTGGAATAATGCTGTAGTTAATCAGGCCTAATGAAACAGTGGTCCTCTAGGTCAGAAATACAGCTGTATCTCTGATGTTAGGATTAATATTTACTCAGCTTTGAAATTAGTTAAAAAGATTCTTGCTATGGATGTCATAGATCACATACGGAGAGGTTAACCAGCACAACCCTCAGATCTAAGTGATCTGGAAAAAAAATGCCACATAAAGAGATGCAAATCAGTAATTCTGATGACCCATCTGACAAAAGAAATTCCATTGGCTAAGCACTAATATAAAAAATCAGCTTGATAATATGGATGAAGCCTAACACCAAAAATATCTGCAGATTCATAAAACTCTTCTTGCAGTCCAGGCAATAAAAGAGCAATACTTGTTGCGCATCTTACTGAAGAGGAGGAATGACATACACGTGCCATCTGCCCAAAGTCAGAGCATTCATATATTCTGATCGACCTGCTGCAGATACATTTAAAAAACTCACTGATTAACCTTCAGGAAAAAAATCATCTACATTCCCAGAAATTATAAGGTATTTAAAATAAAGTCTGCTGACTTAAGTTAGTATTAATCTTCCCCTAAGACACTCTCAAAATCCGTACCAGAGATCCCCGAGGAATGAAGGAAGTGATGGATTTATAATGGCTGATGATTTAATTTACAAAAGAGGTTTGATCATATTGAAAGACACAGACAATTTTTCCATATAATAGAGAGACATAACGCTGAAATTCTACCTGGTTGAATAGACACCATCTACCCAGGAATAGAAACCAAGAGGAAAGAGTTTATTTACAGCAGCAATTCTTCTTACTAGCTCAGGCATCTCCTTGTTTCAGCATGCTCTGTACCATGCCCATAGCTCATTCCTATAGCAGTATGCTGACTCCAGCCTCAACAATCCCTGCTGGGGTATTTTCTCCCACAGTCACGACTGTCCAGTCCTCTGTTCCCTGGCCTGTGCTCACACCCTGCCATGTGAATGAGGTCACTCATGCAATCCATGCTCGAAATGCTCACAGGTTATTGACGGGCACTCTTTGCCCTGCAACACCTAGCACTCTCTGGTATGATTGGGAGAAATGCTAAAGCAAATACACCACTTTGACAACAGTGGTAATTCTCACTAACCTATATGGGTGACTTCAGCTGAGGTAAGTTACACAGGAATGTTCTGTGCCTTACTGAAGATGTTCCTGTAAAAAGTAGCATTTGTGTAGCATTAAGAGATACAAATAAACAAACATTTCAGTCACCAAGAATTCTGTTAATTTATTTTAAAATATTTTTGTTTGACCAAGCTCTTTCTTGTTCATGCACCTCTCAAAGGAACAGGTACTTAGTGCAGGAAGGGCAGTGATTTATTTATACCAACAACTCTCAACAGCACTGCAGCCACCGTTTGCTCTTAAACGGAACACAAATACTATGCCTGTATTAATATAGAGAATTTTGGCAAGTCGTTTCAAGATTTATTGATGTAGCATTATACTTTACCTATATAAATTAACTGCATTCTAACTGAAAATGTATTTTACAAACTTTTTATTTGTCTTTAGCTGCAACTAGAACACAGATATGGGAGATAATTTGACTTCAGGATGGGTCATATAGTTAGTAAGGCAATAAACAGATCTAACCAACTAAAAATAAAGCACATTCCTTTTCATTCCACAGACTCAGAAAACTATCAGAGAGATATATTTCTCCCCTCTAGTTTTGTGTTAACTAAAATCCACTGTTTTATAAGGACAGAGTAAGCAAAGAGCATTTAAATCCTCACATTCTCGTCATTTTAGGAAGGAAAGAATGAACAGAACCTTGCAGTGTCAGAAGGAGAAATATGATGATTTCAGCAGTGTAGGAAAAACACAGTATCATAGGTATTGAAAAAAGCAAAGGGCAAGACAAGTTTTGTTAATTGCCTGGGATATATGCTTAGATAAAAGACATGGTAGTTCCAAAGAACACAAATGAAAAAAACTGATTCAAGTTCATGAAACGACAGACTATGGGAAAAGCAAGAGAGAATTTGACCTAAAAACCTATTTCTTAGAATATGTTTCCTACTCTAAAATTCAAAGAGAAGCCAAAACTAATAAACAATTAGTACAGTGTCGATGTTTATGCTTAGCAAATCATGATGTGCAAGGCACAGAATATCAGCAGTTCAAGTTACTGAGTGAACACCCAGCGAGGTATATCAGTTGCTCAAAATATTCACAGGGCAATGAGATGGCTGAGAAAGCCCGCTGCAACTTCACTCCCTTAAACACAGCACAAAAGGCCAGTAAAGATGTGCAACTGGATCCAGCTGGATCTTCAGAGTGCACTACTGAACAGAACTGGCTTCTTCAGCATTGATGCCACTGTACGTATAAATACGGGTGCTGCTGTTCAGAAGGTCAGAAATACTAAGTACATAGTGTATTTACAGTTGTGTTAAACAGCAACGGAAAAAAATTCTGTGAGGAATGACACACAGAAAACCATCCTCCAGCCTGACAGTCACAGTCACAATGCCAAGCCAGACTATCCACCTGAGAACAGACCAAAGATGTCTCAAGTCAGGAAGAAATGTCACGATGGGGTTAGGCTCTCAACCACAGACAGTGGACATGGCTGCCCCAGCTACCCCTGTGGGACACCAGTGGCAACCCAGTTAGCCATCAGAGCAGAGCAAGAGGGGGAAAACTGGCCTCGCACTGCAACAGAGGGGGATCATTTGTGATGAGGGCACTAAAGTACAATTCAGTAGACAGGAAGGGGTTGATGCCTATTTTAGCAGAAATGTAATGCAACACTTCAGCTTTGCCGAGATCTAGATTTGCTGTTATAAAGCAGGTAATAACAGCTCTAACAGGAAAGAGGGTGTGAGAAGGGCACCATGGACACATTTGCACTCTCATGCCCGCACCTATCTTACACACCCAGCTGAGTCTCAAGAGATGGTGGCAACTACCAAGAGACTAGGTTTTACTAGCAATGGAGGAAACAGCTTATATAAATAAGTTCCCTTCACATCTTTACCAAACACTCAGAAAGAAATGCTGAGGTCTGAACTGTCGCTTCCGTTTATTTCAATAACTTTGGATTTAAATTCTCTGCTTTCTGTGTGGAAGTGGCAACATGCCAGGAGGAACAGGCTTGTCCATTGTGATGTGGTTCTTTTGGGGGATTTTCCAGGTAAACTCTGTTCACTCTTCCAAAGTCTCCCTTTGACGAAAAATCAGTCTCAGGTGCTGCAATAAGCAATAGGTATGACAGTGAAACAGAAAAAAAGTATGCGGTGTCAAACATTACACTAATGACTTGAAGTTGTTGCCATCTGCTTTCTGTATCCTGATCTGAGTAATGAGTTCAGTGATTACAGTCCTGTTCCTGCAACACAGAAATCTCCCCCAAAAGCACCATTGCAACCAGTATCACTCTTGCTACACCTGGTAGGGAGGTCAAGTATTTAATATTTAATAGACAATGACATTATCTAAGGTCACCTCCAGATAATCCTCCTTCAAAGCAGGTTAGAGGAACAGCAGAGGGACGATGAGGGAAAGCACAGTTTTCTTTTTGAGTACACAGTTGAGGTTGGTTTTGCTTTCTGTTAGCCAAGGACAACAAAATCCATAGCTGTGTGATAAAGTTTTTTTGAGCAAGCTGGACAGAAATGCCCTTTAAAATTAATTGGGGGGATGGGGGGGGGGGGGGGGGGAATAAAAACTGTTCTACTTAGCAACAGTCTCTTAGTCCCTCGGCCCTTCTGAAAGCCTATCCCTCCAAAAGAGGTGCCTCTAGTCCTCTCTGTTCCTTTTGGGCTGTCAGCTGGGAATCGTAGCTCTCGGCTAATTTCCAGTATTTGGGTACTGTTTTGTTATACAGTGGGACCAGCTATTCCCACAGGTCCTTCAAGGGGCCACATGCACTGTTACACTTCTTTATCCCATGCTGTCAGTATAAGACTGTCCATGTTCACTACAACGGCAAGAAAATTACTTTTGAAAGAAGAATGCTTACAACCCCCCGCCGTGTTTTGGACCATAAGTAGAACCTTGTGTCTCAACAGGCATTCTGGGAGCTGCTGGGCATGGCTTCATGTAAAATTTCAGGGCACACAGTTCCTTGACCGACCAGATCTGATACGATTTCAGTTCGCATCTGCAGAAGTTTAACACATCTAAGATCTTTCTGACAGCACTAGAGTTTTTGCTGATGCTTGGAACATTTTGCTGCTAGTTTATATGCTTTCCTGAGGAAGCACAGAAAGAGAAGCCAAAGCTTTAATTCTTCTAAGTGATTCTTTTTATTTTTCTTTTGATACACATTTTTACCCATAGGCATCTTGGTTGCTAGCTGTACTTGCCAGTCCCACAAGCGCCTTGGAGCCCTTTTCAAAGGAAGCCTCTTCCTCGTCATTACCAAATTTCTGTTTGCAGAGAGCCCACTGAATGAAACACGCTCATGTCCAACTTCTCCTTACCATCTTTTCTAGGAAGACATACTACTCCTACTTTTTGCAAGTTTCTAAGGTATTTGGGGTACTACGCACAGCACTGCAACACATGTTGTGTAGCCTGGTTGTTGGGAGAGGAGGGCTGTCTGAGTGACCCTCCTCTATGCTATTAAATACCACAACCAATGTGGTATTTACACAAACTTCATGAATACAAAAGAGAGACTCACAGGTTGGTAAAAGCAGCAAGGATTCCGAAGAGCACATTCCCACACCCTAGGGTGGTATCTGCGCTCGCAGGAATCTGTTTGCTTCTGTTCCTGCCTTGAGTGAAGAGGAATAGAAACAAGACTAGCTGCTATGATCCACAACTGAAATACAGAAATGCTCTACAGGGCAAAGGAGTGGTAGGATAAGCGCTACAATAGACAAGCAGGCTCAGTCAGCACATTGTTGCAGGCAGATGACGTGCCAGCAGAAGAGAACAGCAGTCCCAAGACAATTGTGGCTGGCCCACAACCTCAGTCTATGTCAACTCTGTGGCCTGTAAGCCAAAGGTTTGCTTTTTTTCCCACTCCCTTGCATACCACATGGCATCTCCAGCCTTACACAACTACTGACTTCCCACTGGATCTTGGGTTGAGTGAAACAAAGTGGGGAGCAGACTCCAGATAGTAGCAGACAGTACGTTAAACATTCGATCTGAGAGCTGAACAAGGGTAAAGGCCACTCTGACTCTGAAGAACCCTCCTGCCTCATTCAACCCAGCTTCCTTGAACCTCCTGCACATGTGACTGCAATCTGTGTCCAAGAATAGGGCAATTCCCTTTTCTGGCCATTCAGGTACTTTTTCACAGCTGTGTGGAAGTTATTCCCTCTTCCTGATGCTCTCAGTCTTTGCTGGTCCCTGTGGCAAATGACTGTGGTTCTTCATGCAGTTCCTATCTTGCTGTATTCATCCCTTAGAAGAGGCTGAACAATCCCTTGTGGAACGGCTTGAAGGAAAAAAAGAGAGTCTCTGCTGGATTACAGCTCGATGAATGTAGCTGAAGGTATTTAACTGAGTGAAAATTATACTTATAGCCAGACTGTTCTGCAAGGCCATTACTTTCACTGTAGGACCATTACTCTAGCTACTGTGCATAACTGTAAGTTATGCATCCTCTAATACTGGTCATAGTGTCAAAACAGTGAGATACACACGTTATTTCTTGTCAGCCAAGAAATCAGTTGTAAGGCTGCTCCTGAAGAATCTCCATATATGCCAATATGTAACCAGCATTAAATTCCTCAGATTAACTGGTCCAGAGCCTCTCTGCAGCAACACAGACTGTTAGATTCAGGTGCTAGGAAGAGATGAAAAATGATAGTTCAAAACGATGCTTTCTTCACAGGGATGGAGCAAGACTAGGGGGCAACTCCAGGCTAATGCCTATCTCCACACACCATCAGAGAAGCCAGCGAGGGAAAAGATGCAAGATAATTCAACCTTTCTCCTGGACACTAAACAACATAGCTAAAAAAGGGAAGGTTTCCAGCAGGTGGGGAAGGGGGGTAGGAGGGAGTCCGGGAAACTTGACCAGGCCACGTTCCGACTGCTCCGCGACACCCCACACGCAGTACGGGATTCTACCCGCTACGCCAAAGCGGGTAGAATAAAGGGGCAGGATAAAGGCTGCCCCTTCCCTTTCCCTTCCCTCCCCCTGCCCCTTCCCCTTCCCCTTCCCCTTCCCCTGCCCTCCGCTGCGGCGGCCACATTGCCCCCCCCCGGACCCCCCCCCCCGCGCCGCCCCGCACAGGGGCGGGCGGCCAGGCGGGCGGCCCGCGCCAGCAGAGGGCGCTCCGACACCAACCAAGCTCGGGAAGGGCCTCAATCAGCACTTGCAGCTAATTAGCGCTGCGCTCCAAGGCTCCGGCTCTGCGGGGATTAGCTCCCTCGCGGCCGCAGGCGGGTGCAGGCAGGAGAGAGGTGCTGAGGGCGCAGGTTAGGGGCGCGCTGGAGAGAAGCGACTGCAGTTCGTTTGCAGAAGCTTCTCTTTATTTGCTTTTCTTTTTCACTAGGCAGGCCAAAGTCTTCTTCGCCGAAGGGAAACGCCTGTCTTCCCCGAGGCGGGAACTGAAGAACGTGAGTCAGGCTGGGGAGCAATACGGCTGTTTCATACCCTCTTTTATTCCTGGGGGCTGTGAGTTTCCTCATGGAACCTACCGCTGCCCCTTTCCCCGCGTGCAGTAGCGACAGCGATGGACGCATCGGGAAGCCACAGCTGCTCCTGCAAGAGTAACTGTGTGCTGGCTCCTGTCCTCTTTCTACTGTCTCACCTCCCGCCCCTCCCTTAGGCCTGGCTTGTTCTCCTGCACAGCCAGGAGACAGCCGAGGGGCTTCTGGAGTGCAGAGCCCACATCCCACCCACCTGCAGCGCCAAGCCCTGGCCCCCTGTAGCGCCCAGGTTACCAGAAGCATCCCTCGAATGCCTGCATCGGGAGCTAACGTGCGGAAGACCCTGCCCCACGAGCTCCCCTAGCCCCCTCCCTCTAACCCATAATTCGATGCGTGAGGTCTCATATACCACGCTGAAGCGGTGACATCCTTGGGGCCCCCTGATTTAACCCTGAGGCTGGGTCTAACTTCAAAGCTGGCCTCGGTCTGCACAGGAGGTCGGGCAGTGACTTCCAAAGGTCCCTGCCGAACCAAATGGTTCCATGATTCTTAGTGCTGGATAAGCAGAGATAAAACACCCTTACTCCCATTTCACACCACAGAAGCAAAAGGTACAGACAGGTACGTCAATTTTGACCGGATCATACAAGGACTAGAAAAGCTTCAGGTGGAGCCCACTATAACAGGACCTGTAAGCTGATAGCCCCAGCACATCACTGCCTTCCTCCCTACACTATCCTGTTAACAGCTCTTTTACAGACTCTGTGAACAGGGGGTGGGATGGGTGACAGTAGATCATATATGGGTTACATTCCTGGATTCACTGTACATATGAACATCAACAACTTAATTGATGGTGTATATTCATCCCATAGGAAAAATAAGGCATTCACTGATAGGCCAACTAGAAAAACGCCTCATTTGAAATGATCAGGAAGTTTCTTTCAGTGTTAGCAGGCAAAGGATTGTCACTTTTTGTCATTGCAGCTGCTCACTGGTGTGCATCTGCTGGCTCACTCACTCCTTTAAGTTCCACCACCATAAATCCAGAAGTGGTTTATTGAAGTCCCTGAGGCTTAATCAGCCTGCTTTTCTTGCAGCCTAGTAAGAGAACTTGCCCTTAGCTATCAATTTGGTCTGATTGTATAGGTGTATTTTTTAAGAGCAACATTCCCCATGCTCAAACTTATTTTTAAACCATTATCAGCGTTACGAGGGGCCGAGTTTAACTTAAAAGTGGGTTAACATATAATAAACAAGGTTGCTTTTACTTTGTTCCTGCAACTGCTCTGATAATACGGTGAGAGGATAAGCTTGACCTAGTGGACGCTGCTGTAAACTTGCACTTGGACTTCCCGGGAGTCCCTGGACAGGTCACTCGCTCTGTGCCACACTTTGGTTTCCCGTCTGCAAAAGGCAGCTAACGCTTCCCTGCCTGGCAGGGGCAGTGGGAGTAAAACCCTGCTAGGATTGCAAGAGGCTTTAAGACTGCATCAGTGAAGGCCATATAGGTGCCAAGAACAGATACGCATCTGCATATCCAGACAGCTACAGACTTACTGTGACTTAATCAAGTTTAAACATTTTAAGATAAAAGCTGCTATTTCAAGCTTCTTAGGCTCAAGGAAATCCATAATAAAAACAAACCATCAGCACAGAAATAACTGGGATTATTCACACTCAGACGAAGTGAGAGAAATCACTTGTCAAGGTCATTTTTGAGACCTCGACAGACTGAGGAGAAAACAAAAAAAATCCAATGTATGAAATCCATGACAGAAAGAAGATGTAAGACTAAAGCTTATTTCCCCATTACTTATTCAAATGGGGGGAAAAACCCCCAGTGTTTTATCTCCAGCTGAATACTACTGCAGGCTGAAACACTGAAAATTAAAAGGAGTTTATATATAGCAGACCAAATTTACCTCTTCTAAAATGCCTTGAGGAACAGGTCTGGGGCATAAATTTGGTCCAGAATATTCACTCTTCAGGGAAAAATCAGTTAATCTTGAAACCACTACAGCCC
Organism: Astur gentilis; assembly: GCF_929443795.1. NCBI lineage: Eukaryota > Metazoa > Chordata > Aves > Accipitriformes > Accipitridae > Astur > Astur gentilis. The sequence continues at coordinate 4,675,415 of NC_064893.1, read as the reverse complement.
CTCATTTGCCATATGTTGCTGGAGTGTCAGGAGGCAACTGTCTCATGATTTACTCTCTCCTTCTCAGCTCCAAGACACTGGCCTAGTTGAAACTGATAAATTACAAGGTTGTCTAGCTTTTAACCCCCTGGCTAGAGATTTTCCTTCTAAGTGCTGGCACACAGGAAATTTTTGTTTTAAAATATGCTGAGTGACACTAGCAGAACCTTTCAATCAAAAGGAAATTCTGATCCAGCAAAAGTGCAAGACTGGTCCTATTGCCACCTCAGCCCTCTTGTTTCAAAGTCTTAAGATACATAGTCGCTTGTACCAACACCAGGAAGTACCACCATTCATCCACAGCCACACGAGATCTTACAGCAGCGATGTGCCTGACCTGAAAAAATTCTGGTCTGAATCCAAAGTCCCACCCCATGTCTCCCTAATTCTGGATTTAGAGTTTTGTTCAGCCCCAACTCTAATACAAAGAGTCACAATTACAGACACAGTCACAGAAAAAGAGACATACGAACTTCCCTAAGTGGGAGCTTCAAAACATATATGGGCTTAATTAGATCCTTATCCCCATAACTAATGACTAAAGGAGCATGAAACTCAGTGTTACGCGCTTTGTGGAAAATGAGCTCTTCAGTACTACCCTGGCCTTGCTAACTAGGATATATTTTGTGTGTGCCTGTCCGACATGGACAAGCTGTACACTCAGCGTAATGGATTACTGTGGTAATTGTGCACAAGTTTCTTGTTGCAGAGAAGGTCTGGGACCTTTCCGGTAGCGGATCTGTTGTTCTCCCACTTCTGCATTTCAGTGAACCCCTTTGGTCTGAAGCTTCCCCCTACCAGGTTGCTTCATTCCCCTGCGTCAGAGTGCATGTGTGTGTGTTACGTAAAACACATGGGAACATTAGTGTGGAGTATTTACACAGCAGCAGAAGTGTCATATGTCTGTTTTGCAAGATATGGAGTGTTTCTTATGCAAGTTATCAGCAAGATATAGATACAGATAAAGACATAGATATAGACATACATCTATATAGTTTTGGAAAACGTTGACACTTTCCTATACACGGGGTAATGCAATTTAAATCTCCTAATACCAGAGAAGAGGCAATACATTGTTCTTAGATGTTGACTGAAGGATGAAAACATTTAGTGAGCTCTTGATGTGGTAGCCAGAGCAAAGCACTGCTATTAAAAGCAAAATGATAAAAACACAGTAGTGAGAACCTTTTAACCAACTATGGCAAAATAATTTCTCATACTATTCCTTTTTAACCTTGTATTTCACTCTTCATTTCTGCATTTGATTTCAAGTAACATATTTTCCCTTCTTTCTTTCAAAGGAAATGGAGATCAAAGAGCATTGTAAATCCACAGAAGAGAAGTTACAGAGATTGCCAGTTACCTTTTGCTGCTGCTACCCTTCCACTGTAATAGAAATGTGAGAACACAGAACTGGAAAGGACCATCTGGAACCATCTGTGAGCCGTTCCTCACACTGTAGGCTACTATGAATTAGATGTTTAATTGCAAACAGCGCATAGAACATCTACTCCACATGTCACAGGCCATAAAACAGTTCCTATGTAACACAATTAAGAAAGATGATGAATAATAATGAGCATCCAGAACTGTAATGTGCCATAGAAAGAACACAGCATCAAGCATCATCAGCATGTAAGAACTGGGGGCTATCATCATTTTAGGGTAGAATGGTTTTAAGAAATAAAACATGAATTTTGCTGTAAGAAGGCAAAACCAAAAAAAACCACCCAGCATCCACTACTCTGACTGAGGGGAAGAATTCTTCACCTCAAAACTTGCAACCCATTTAGCTTGGAGTGCGTGAATCAGATTCACCTCCCACTCACTTACAGGAGAGGAGTTCGTGATGGAAACGTCTTATCGCCTGTAATTCATCTCCTTTTCATGTTCTCCCATCAATAGTACTACAGCCACCATACTTCAGCCATCAGGCAGGTCCGAAAAAGCTAGAGAAGCCCATACAGGAGAAGTACAGTACTGGGCCAACTCACATGACCTGAGTATGGACTACAAAGATTTAACGGTGTCGTTGCAGTGCACCGATCTGCTGCCAGTGGCCTTGTAAAGATAATATAAGAAGCGTTTGAGGCTATGTTAAAGATATAGCTGAAAAAGACAGTGCATGAAAAATGCTGCTGTTTTGTGGGCTGGGCTGAAAGAAGGCCTTTCTTCCTATTCATGCCCAGTAAGTCTTCTTTACACTGTGTGACTGTTTCATCTAAAAAGGAAAAGTAATGGCTAATGGACCCTTTAACTGGATGGCTTTAGGGTTTGGGAGTATGTTATCTTCTAAGGTTAAGGCCAGGCTGAATCCCAGCAGCTTCAGTTTGCCACAATCATAAAACAGAGCATAAAACAACTGTCCAGAAGTGGAAAAAAAAAAAAAAAAAAAAAAAGAAGCCTATTGCTTCTTTTTCTATCCCCTGATCCTTATGGGCTGATCAAGAAAAATGTGGTCTGTGAAAATGGAAGGTATTCCATAAATACATTGAGTGTATTATGCTTACAGCATCCCAAAGGAGCTATTCATCAACTCCCAACATGAATATGCACTGGGAGGCCTTCACTGAATTAAAAACAACAAAAAAAGAGCTATCCACTTATCTCATCATTCGGTTATCTCTGATTTCAAGGAGTGCATAGAGAAATGTTAAGCCCTCACCAGACTTTTAAAAAGAGCTCCTAAGCCCAATGTCTTTTTTTTCCCTAAGTACAGAAGAGATATTCAACAATTTCTGCATACAATGTCTTGCATGAAAAGTACATTTTAATTACATTTACATTACATGGGATTTAAATATTTTTTTTACTGATTTAGAAAAAGCTATTAAAACCCAGATTGAGCAATTCAATACTCCATTGACAGACAGTTTTAAATACCATTGGCATGTACTAGTGTCCATTCTGCCTGAGCTTCAGCAGAATTTTTGTAATTAAATTTAAGATTCTCTAGGGACTCTAAAGTGAAAAAAAAAAAAAATCAGTCAAGGTTCAATCTTACAAAATACTAAACATTTTCAAGACAGACTGAGTGTCCTCAATCTTATCTTAATCCAAAGGAAAGTTGATGGTGCTCAGTATCTATCAGAAGTGCTCAGCACTTTGCAGGGTTAAATTCCCCAAGAACAAGCAAACAATATGCTCCAAATACTGGCAAGCTTTTAGAAAACACTCTAATAATGACCTCAACCGTGACCTGGAGGGACTACTTCTCGTGGGGCCAGAGATAATCAAGCCTCCGTGCGAGTTCACACTCGAGACTTTGCTGACCAGAAATGGCCAAGTTGTGCAAATTATGAGTTAGTGGTCTTAGGTTTCATGATACAAATTACTGTTTTTCAGGAAGCAAGAGCTATAAATGAATTTTATTTAGGAGTTGAAGAATGGTTAAAAGAAGGGTACTCTATCTGCTGAGTTGCTGTTCTCAGGAGACTTCCAGCTCCCATTGAGAAGGTTGGGAAAGAAGAACCTTGTTACATTGCACAACTTACTCAGTTCACAATCAGTAAGGCATGTTGACTCCACACTATGTAGGAACTTCTGCACTGTGTTGATCACTGATCTATGGAGCACAAAAAGAGCAGACACATTTTAAATTTCACTGAGGTACACATACTTTTTTTGGTCTACAGAGCAAATGGTGAAACTAAGCAGACAAGTGTTAGAAAGCCAGACTTGTGGAAGTTATTAAGACAGTTTTGAAGCCGGCTGATCCTTCTACAATCACAAATGAAACCGAGCATTATTCACTTCACTGACTGCACAATCTTTTTCCCACTAGTTGGATAAAATTAGCTCAGAAGTGAAGGGTGACAAATTTTAAACATCTTTCTGCTGTGCAGAAAGGCTTTGGGAAGGGTACCATGCAAGTAGAACTGTGATGGGAAGTTAGATCAGCTGGATATAACTGTCAAGTAAGAACTGGTCAAAGAGGCAAGACTGAAGAGGATCATTTGTAGAAAGTGCCTTTAAGCTGGGAACTTTAATGACTGCAACTGGGCAGAAATTTGGCCTTGCTTATCTTCCAGAGACATTATCCCTATCCCAGTATTAATCCTCTCAGCTTCTGACATACAGGTACATGTTCTGTCAAGAGAAAGAATCTCTTTTTCATCAGCTTCCTCCATTCATGCAGATAGATACCTTTCATCTAATGCTGACCCATCCGTATCACTCTAACTGGATACAACACAGAATGGTGGGACTGCCCAAAGGCAAATTGCTACACTGTCCCTCAGGAACAGAATACTACAGCATATAATGAATTTGCATCTTGTCAAATGAAAGGGACAGCTAAGTGACAGAAGGTAGTGACTTAATATGACACTGCATTATAATGCAGCTCTGGAGAATAAAACTCAGATGGAATTATTTGGATGGAAAATTTTTGATCATATGCAAGTTTTTTCCAGACAAAAATGTTTATTTGTCTAAACTGAAGCTTAGTAGAAAAGGGCAGTTTTCCTGAATATCTTTACTGGGAAACAAAGATAGAAAAAGTACCTGCAATTTCTGTCCCAGTAGAAGTGCCAATCATTCAGAAATTGACAAATGGGGTTTGAAACACTTTTCAAATGACATTCTCAAATAATAATAGTATGGACATTTAGAAAAAATAAAAATGGTTGAAGTAGATATAAAATGCCATAAATGGAATATTTTATCCAGATCTTTATTTTTTTGAACTTCCAGTTTGATTTTTCATTCTGTTGCAGCTTGGGAAATTTTTAAAAATTCTAACAGCTTTCATGCCTTATCCTTTTCCGACAATCTTGAGGACTTCAATAGTCACAAAACTTACTTTTCTTTACCCATGGGCTTGTATTCCATAAAAGACAAAAAGACATCTGACAAAGGCTCCAGATCTAACTGGGTAGACAAGGATACCAGAAGAAAACTAGGATTATGTATAGACGCTTTTATAGAAAAGGAACTAAGTATGCATGAACGAGACTGCATTTGGGAGGTCAAGAAGAGTGAAAACTGCCAAAAGTTACTTTCAGTCACACAGACTTCATGGATTTCCTGACTTCTTAAAGCAAACAGCAAAAGCTCCTTTGTTCAATACAAATAATAAAATAACAAGAATTACTGTTGTGCAGAAAGGGTGGGATAAGACTCATGATATGGCTCCAAAAATGAACTGAGTGTGTTGCCTCAGTTTTCAGGAAAGATGCAGCTGTTGAGTGTAAAGGGCAAGGTTATAGAGTGAATGCAAATGAGAATTTGTAAAAGCCACATCTGAAGTAAAAACAAAACGGCAACAGCTAAGCATGCTCAAATCACAAGGTAACTGCCTTTTTTTTTTTTTTTTTTTTAATTGACCCGTTAAACAGTAAGCCTGGTAACAATCTGTTAGTAAATCTGTCAAGGTGTGGGAGCACTGAATTACTGGCAAATTTTGAACGTGGCAGCCAGAGATAATGGAGGGAAGTATGATCCAGGCAAAAAAGGTAGCATTTGACTGATCTCAGTACTTTAAAGAGAGTAACTGAGGGCATGCAGCTACATGCAGCTGAGTAGTAATCACGTAAAAAGTGGACAGGGTTTCATCAGAGGTACTTTGTGCCACAACATCCACAAATCTTTTTTTGATGCTAACAGCAATTTCCTAGAAAAGTTAAGACAGTTTGTATTTCAGTAAACATTTGGTATGATGCTACAACAGAAATTACTAGGAACTTTAAGAGGAATTGTGCTTTAAAGATCAGTCATGTGCCAGAACTGAGTATGGAGAACTTTTGATATTTCCAAATCTTCTCCTCTATGATAAGTAGAACTTCTTTCCCTGCGATTTACTCAGGAACAAAATCTCGAAAATAAGGCATTTTAATTAAAAGGAGAATATGATGCAATAATGGTTGATAATGGGACCTGTGAATAGTTAGGACTAACAAAGGACTGCTAGAAAAAAAACTTTGAAAGGCAGCGACAAAGGCCAGAGATGATGGTTAAAATTATGTTTATATTACTGGCAATCTGAGCTGTCATCAGAAGAGAATTTAAATCTTAAATACAAAGAAGAAATATACAAGAAGAGAGATGCCAGTCAGGAGTGATAGACAGCTTGGCAAGCATTACAAATGCACCAGTGTTAGAGAACTCTGCCCTGAAAGAGATGGGACCGAAATGGTCAGTTTAGCAGGTGGAGGAGTCATTTATCTATAGCACAGTACCAAACACGCCACATTTGATGGCACTTGAGCACACAACCACTGAAATGGAAATACAGAGTGTGTGGCTACAGCTGGGGGATCTCACAGACCCATGGTAACAGCTATGCTTACCATCCATGCCTCCGATAAAAGTCCTTTGGCCCCTTCTTGACTGGCATGAGAGGTGGTGACCAGCACCTAGTCTTTCCAGTGGTCTGTGCACTTTCATGCCTGAGGTGTCAGAAGTTGTAACAGCTTGGATCACCCTGTGAGCTCTAAGCAGCATGATGTTCCTACTGTGCAATCTCTGCCTTGTAGCACAAAAAGAGCGACTAGTTTCAAGAGGAGCAGAAACCTGTTTTCAAAGAAGAATGTCCGCAGAAGAGAATCCACAAGGGCTACTCCCTCAAAAATAATCTTAAATGAATGTCACAGACTGAAACTGAAAGAAGATGCAAAGCCCTTGACAAGGAGTCACTTTCATAAGAAAAGTGACAAGAAAACATTTAGCAAGACACCATACAAACAGGTGGCTGCTGTACTGGCCTGATGTACCTTAATGTGAAAAAGAGGCAGTCTCAGTCATTTATAACTATATAAGATGACTAAACAAAATTAAGAAATCAACAGTGGGCCTCATCTACTCGATGCTACAATGCAAAATTTCTTACTGCTCTGCCCTACTATCACAACCATTAGGAAGATGCTGAGTGCTATTGGGGCAGACTCACTAACTCTGCCCTTTGCCATTTGGTCTGAAGGAATGAGATATGGCATCTGCGGTGCATATACAGGCCAAAGAAACTGCTTAATAAGCATAAATTGACATGCCACCCCAGAACCCACAAAACAATCCATGTAGACAAGCTTGAGAAGTCCACCTAATTTCTGTAACTTCCTAACACTTGGCTAGTGAAGCATTCGGCTTCACACACCCAGAAAATGGTACTCATCTATTCATACACACATATATGTATGTAGGTGTAATCATATATGAACACACAGAAGCTCACTTAATCAAGCAAATACTAGAGAAAAAAAATCTTACAACTTGTTATATAATGTTGCTTGGTAATGCATTATTTTTTGCAGTATGATGCTAATACACATGCAAGTATATTATAATGTGAAAATGCAAATACTGGAGTCAGTATTGGAGGGGCAAGTTATCAAATCTAGGCACACTGAATTTTATGAATAAGCATGTTAAGTAATTCCAGCCACATTCTAAGCTGGGCAATTAACTTCTGACTGCTTGAGATTTGAAATGGGTACAGAATTCTTTATTTCCCAGGCTAAACCTTTTTTGGCTGTGAATCTAATGTTCATGAAAGGTGCCAGATTAATGGCCTGGAGACCAAAATCCCCTTTACACACTGAACAAAGTACATTACAGGCAGAAGCAGTGCAAGTTCCCTGCATTCTTCCAGTAACACTGTCCAAACTTGACAGGACAACTTCTTTTTAAAGGTTATAGCGTATCTCAAGATAGACTGGAGTAGAAATGGTATATATGACAAATAATATGATGTTAAATATGAATCAGACAGCCTTGAGAAGGACTGATATGTAAACATTATGGCAACTTACAGTTAACCTAAGCGGACTGGAAGATTAAGCGTGATCAGATGACATGAGGTTAAGTGGTCCTTATCTATAGTAATGTGTATTTCTCTAAATCACCTTATTTTATAGGTGTTCTTTAGTGATGTGATTTTCTTCTTTTTCTAAAGCCCTTAGTACCTATTAAAACCATAGATTCTGCTGAAATATTGAACAGGATGCTATTTCAATTAATATAAATTAGATAGAGGAATGCAAATAATTGATAAGGGAAGCTAAAAGTATTAATGAAACTCCCTGATCAATAGGTGTTAACTACAAACTAGCTTATAAATTAGGCAGAAATAAACACCAGCAATACATCAGTTCAAATTCTATTTGTAATTTTTCTGTCAGCAATAATGACAGAAAAAGGGCAAACGTGCATGATAAATATTTCTGTTCTGTATTTTTCTGTAAAAAAGAAAATAGGAGACTGCATGCATTTTTTATAATGGATTACTTTCTAGTTTAGCAATACCTACAGATGTTGTTCACCATTATGTATTTATGTTAACCATTCCCAGGTCAAATGCATTTTTCCAAGCAATCTTAATGGAATTGACTTCAGTGCTCTCTTATTGCCTGGGTGTTGGGTTTTAATATTTATAAAATAGAGAGAAAATTCAGATTATTAGAAAAAAGACTTAGTTTCATTACACTCTATCTGATTCTTAAAGATTCAGCTAAGTCAAACTACCTTTTGCTAAGTTTAAAATAGGTACATAGGATGAGAATCGTTATTGGACATTGGGCACTCTGACACTGAACAGGGCAAAATAGCTGATTCTGGATTCCTTCAGTAAAAAATAAAAGAGTGAAAACATAAATAATACTAATCTGCATGGTTTCATGGAATATCAGTGAGTATTTGGAATGCAAAATCAATGTGGTAAAATCAACATAGGAGACACTAAGTGGGTTTATACCTTACTAACAATTGGTGGATAAACTTAACTAGTCATGGGGAACTGCACAGAATAGGGCAATTCATTTTAATTCCACCGAACCTTCCAGTGCCTCAGTGTTACTTAGTGTAGCAATTTTAATAAATAACATGGAATATAATATTAAATCAACTGGCAATGGCTAAAGGTAATGCAAGTTTGGTGCCACAGTAATAGTAATAACAGTATATCACTTATGCAGAGTGTACAGTTGACAGTGATCTGTATACACGACCTGTCTTACATGCTGACCCAACTTCATAAGGTCTGCTCAAGTGCATTACAGGTGTCTTAGTACTGTGGAGAGCAATGCAATACATCTTTCCACAGAGAATACACATCATACTCATGGGATATGGCATTTTACCCCAGGGAAAAAAATTAAGAGGTCACAGTAAATAAATGAAATGAGCAAAGCTCTTTGTATTGTATTGCAAAGGAGTAAGAAACTGGTGTTTCCTCACTCTGTGAAACTACACTTTAAAAAAAACACAAAACAAACAAACAGGTTTAGCCAGGGCACAAAATCAGAAAGGTTTCAGGAAAAAAACAAGAATGACTTAACCTGGGAAGACTGTTCATCAGTGATAAAGTTATAAAGCTCAAACAACCTTCCAAAGAGAATGTTAAAATGTAATTTTAATGATGACGTCCAAATCCCTACAGTAAGAGAAGGTATCAGACAGTAAAAATATCTCTAACTAGCAGACAAACATGACGGTGTAGAGTGGCTGGAAGCTGATGTTAACTAAATTTAAACTGGAACTCAGGTGCACTTGCCTACTAATAATGGCAATTATTCACACAAGTAATTTACCAAGGAACCTGTCTCATTCTCTATTTGTTTTATTCAGACTCAACAAATTATTTTGATGAGAATTTAGGAACTTTTTATGATGTTGAACCTGGTCCTTAGGATCTTTGTTACGAAGAGTGGACATATTTGTGAAAATCAGCACTTGGTCACATTGGAGAGATGGGAATGCAGGTATCAGTGAGTGAAATTCTACATCTTTTATCTTGTAGGAGGTGAGGCTGGATCATATGATGTTAAATCTATTATTCTTCAATTATATCCTGTTGTAATGTTTTCTTGAGGAACTACCCAGCCTACATGGAAAGGGAGAGAGACCATCACAATTACTCCATGTCAGTCCAAACACCATGAAGTTGAAGAGCTAGAAATTACTGTTGACCACAGCAAGCACAACCTGAGACTTACTCCATTTTAGCTGAAGTCAAAGAGAGTTTTGCTATTGATTGCAACAGAAATTAAGTTAGATTGTTAGAGAAAAAGGTATATATTTGTGAGCATTCTCTCCAATACTCTATTCTGTCCAAAAGGAAATGTACCCATTCTAACAGACAATAAGGAAAAAACCCTGAAAGCTATAGAAATATACATTTCAGATTGCCAGGTGTTTTGTTGAAATTCATCTACCTGTATGTTTGACCTGTCTGCCTAGTACTTCCCATTCATTCAGTCAGGGCTAATTCTTTGCTCTTTTCCCTGACCCTTAATGCATCATGGCTGTCTAACTCAAAGTCCTGCCTGTATTTACTTCCCTGGTGTGAATGAATCACTTGCTCTGATGAAATTACCCTCCCTTACTGTCTAAATTCCTCTTCTCATCTACACTTCTCTTGAAGTAAGAAGTTATCTTTTGGCCTCAAAATGACCTGAAATGTGGAGTTAAAAGTGAAGGGTAGAGTCTATCTCTTCCTTGGTCTTAGGCAATAGGTCAGCAAGACTAGAAGGACATTGGCTTCTTAGCAATAACTAATTAAATGTCCTTCAAAAAATCAACAATGAAAAAATTGCCCTTGAAATTTAGCTTATTTGCCTTTTAATATAGATAGATGTACAAGGTGACAAACATTTTATGCTATCCAAAACAAAAGCAGAGCAGAAAATACATAGTGGAATATACCAATGCTGAACTCACAGTCAGAGTATGATGATAGCCTGTATCTGAAGCACTTTAATATGTTCTACTATGGAAGATGATGTTTTCACTATAATAAATACTGGTAATGATTTATATGGCAAGTGACTTCATCCTATGAGGATCCCCTGGAATGTCCCAGCTTCCAGTTAAAGATATTCTCTTTCATCTCTAAATAGATTACACCTTCAGCAGGTGTTTGAAATAGGCAGAGGCCTGTAGCCTCATAAAGAGGAAAAAAGGGAATGATTGGTCAGACATGGAAAGTGAGAACTGGTAATTATTTTCATATGACAGGCAAGAGATCTTATAGCAAAGCTGACTAAAGCTGAGCATGAGTTAGCCAGTCCTCTTCAACAATGATGTCACCCAGTTCTTGTTTGCTACAAAATTATGATTAATAAAAGGGGAGGATTATTACAGTAACTTACTCTTAGTGGGCAAGGGGTGACATCAACAGCAGCTGAGCAAACTGACCAAACTTAGTTGTGTGTTGTTGAGGTTTTTTTCTCTAGCAATGACTAACAAGGGGCTAACAGCATCTGACAGCACAAAGGGCCCTTGAAACTGGAAGGACACTTCTGGTGGAACTTTTGAATAGGAGCCACCATTTTAACTCTTCTGCTTCATTTTACAGTTGCATGATGTTTCAGTTGGCCTACAGCAAGCTCTTGCCTTTCTCTATTCATCAAACACACACGTACACAAACGCAAAACTGGTCAAAAACTACCCCAATGGCCTTTCCAATGTAAAGCTGCATGATCCCCATTTTCTGCCTCATCTGCTGGTATTACAATAACTTTTTTCTTCATTGCTAATTCCAGAATATCCAGGAACCTATGCGTCTTTGGAGCATGGATTTTAACAGCAACAACACAAAAAATTTAGACAAGGAATGTAGAATGCCAAGCCTCTGGTTAATCTCTGGAAGGATGCTGTGTTTAATTACATTTTCTTTTTTTCAAATTGATAGAGACTTGTAACAATCCTGCTTGCTATTTAACCTTTGCAAATTTGCCCTCCCTAAAATTAGACTTGGCCACCTGGAAATATTTACTAACTGAACTAAAATGCTCTTGTGAAAGCACCGCCACTGTAAGTTGAATTCTTACCCCTGTAGAGTGACAGCCCTGAATATAACTATGAGGTGCCCTGACAGAAGGTCAGATACTTTGGACTCTTTCTATCAAGTCAACTTTTTCATGTGAGGTGGACAGCATTTGCACGGATAATAAAAAGGGCATATGACACTACTTTCAACTTCTCTGTCCCACAAGCACTAAGAAACAGTTCCAAATAGGAGCTGCAGAGGTTTGACATTAAATTAGTAAGAAGTTCTCTGAGCTAGGACAATTCAAATGCCCTTTTTAAACATTAATTAAACAAAAGATAGAGTGTGCAAGCTAACCATTTACTTGTCCAAACACTAATAACACTGCGCTTCTCATTTTCACAAAGACATCTTGTGAGGGAAACAAAAAGAATTTTCTAAACTGAATCAGTGAATAATGGTCCCAATGGTAATATCTGGAAACTCAGCCAGAAGATGAGCTGAGGAGTACTACAGATACTGAAATGTTCAACCACAGACCCGTTAACTGTATCCTAAACATTTTCTGTTGGAGGCTTTGTGCAGCTTGGAATGCTTTTACAGTTCATAAGTAGGTAGCAACGTATTTTAGCAAGTAGGGAGAAAAGCTTGGGAACCATGGCAGGTTCCCATTTCCATCCTGAACACAGGCTTCTCTGGTAGCCCTGGACAGCGAAGTAAGCACTGTGAGCAAGCTCCCACCTCATATCTTCCAAGTTAAAAACGACACATTCCTATTTCAAAGGGTATAGTGGTGATTAATCAGTTGATCTACATACTATCTGAACACCAAGTATTCATGCTAACAGTGATCTGTCATTTTATCCCTTATACTTAACTTCACAGTTAGAACTCATTTAAAAGACAAGTTTAGATTCTGTACAGTTCTTAGTGTATTTTAGCCTATTCTTGAATCTCAGAATATGCTTGGGAACAATTATTTTTTTCTTCCTGGAGTGACCAGATTTTCAACAGATGCCTAAAAATGTGTCACAACATCTGTAACTCTAGTAGTATATGTCCAAAAATGTCTGTATTTGCATGTCTAAATAGCTCATTGTATGTAGAGATCAGGTAATGAAATACCAAACTGGCGCTTAGGCAGTTATTTCATTTCCATGATCTGGAGTGCTCAAAGGAAGCTACTGGGGTAGCTTTACATAAAAGAATCACCTTCTGACTTTCACCCTTCTTTCTGAGTCAGATGTCGTCCTGCAGTTCCAGCCTCACAGCCTGTTTCCGTTTCCAGATGGTGACATGCAGCAGGCTTCCCATAAATGTGAGGACATCTGGCCATACCTGGGCAATTCAGAACAGCTTTGCAGCTAGACAGCAGAGGCAGTGTTTCCCAGTGATTCAGCTTCGAGACTATGAGAAAGCAGTCTAACATATACAAAAGATGTTTTCTTAACTTTTCATCTTAACCAGAGCTTGACGTACTGCTTCAACATCACTGGCTGAGGAAATGTTTCCAATTGCCTGTGATCAAAGTTAACCAATAATCCAATACAGTGGTTTTGCTCTTGAAAACACTCACCAAAATGACTGTGAGGGGTCTGGGTTAAGTTTTTGTATGACACTTTTCAGTTCTAGATTGGCAGTTCAAACCCAACCTGTGTCAGTTGTGACTAACGTGGTTATTCACAAGACTAACTTTTGTCTAGGGTAGATTTCCTTCGAAATTGATGGCGAGAGATAGGCTTTTCTGAGGGTGATTCAGGGCAGGAAGAGTTAGGTCTTGCTCTGAGTCACCTTCAGAAGCTTTCTTCTTCCTTCCATGGCACAGAGACAGGAGTGCCTCAATACCACGTAAGGGCATGAGAAACTCCCTGCAGGGTCCCGCTGGTGGTCCATCTAACCCCCTTTTCTCATTCCAACAGTGGCAACAGGAGATGCTATTTGGAGAGAGAATGTGAGCCTGGCTGCTTTCCGCAGGCCTGTCCCTTCAGACTCCCCAGCATCCGCAATTGTTGTATTAAGGATGTTAAAGGATATGTCCCTGCCTATTCCCTCTGGTAGTTTTTTATGGACCTTTTTGAGTCTTCTGATACTGTGTGCCTCCACAGCCTCCTGTGGCAACAAATCCCAGAAGCTCAGTCTCCATTGTGTAAGCACTGTATCTGTTTTAAATCTTCTCCTACTAGTTTCAACGAGTTCCCCCTAGTACTGCAGGATTTGGTGGACAACAGTTCGGCATTCACCTTATCTGCCACCTTCATGATTTTCTAAACTCCAAGCATTATCTTCTCTTCTCCAAGCTGCCTTTCAATTTCTTCTTATTGAGCAGCTGCTCCACAACCTTAATCATTTTAGAGGCTCTTCTCTAACTCTATGGCCTTCTTGAGATGTGGGGACCAGAACTGCACACAACACCCACCTTGTGGGTGCACCAGGCCTTTATATAGTGGCAAAATGGTGCCCTCTGTCTTGCTTTCACACTCTTCCTGACAACACTCAACATTTTATTGGCTTTCTGGACTGCCACTGCACATTAAATTTATAAGTTTGGAGACCTCTCAATGATACCTCCAAGGTCCCTCTCTCCCTAGGCTGCAGATACCCCTCGGGAATACTTCACTGAATGTCACTTCCAGATTGGCTATTTGCTGATTTGTATGAAAGGATTCACTTTCAGTTCAGCTTCCACTCAAAGCAAGACACTACAGCAGGCAGCTCTGCTGAGCGTCCCAAGAACTTGTTGGACGGAGGGCATGAGCTAGCCTCTGTGTACCCAAGAATGCGGGTGAGGAAGGCTGTCCCTGCTGCACCTCTCCTGTGAGCAAGCAGATTACATTATTGTTCAAAGCTGCCAATTTGGCTCTGATCACAGGAGCTAAATTCAGTTTAAGGGGAAAAAAAAAAGAAGCAGAACTAACCACCCCCCCCCCCCCCCAAAAGAATCTGCTTCATGAGAAACATCTGAACACTTCTTTGTTGGTTTTATACTTCCTAGATGCTTGGTTACTGTCCCTGAACGGGCAGCTTCAAAGGAGCAATTAAAAAATGTGTGCATGGACACACAGATGAGCCCTGTTTGCACACAAAAACTTTATTCTGAGCTACCTTATGTCACCCCTTTTAGCAGGAGTCATCACGAGGGCATGACACCAATAAGCAGACAATGAATAAAGAAAATAACTGTTTATAAGTTCATAGTTGGCATACAAAAGTTATTGAAGAGGAACTGATATTCTAGGCAACTGGCCATCACTGCTGCCTATCAACCCTCTCTGTTCCCCCAACTGTTACTGGGTGTTATAAAGCTCATTTTAAAAGCACTTCTACAAGACCTCTGAGCTTGGCAGGTACAATTTTGTGCTCGTTGATAAACAGGCTTAAACCTTACTGTTCATGCATGCTGTAGTCTGTAGGCAGATGCCAGGCAAGTAGGTATTTAACCGTCTATGTGTTACACTTCCCACCTGCACTGAGCTACAAGTATAAAATTTCAACCATAAAATGTGAAGTCACACGAGAAAAATTAACGGAAGTGGATTAGTGAATTAAATCCAGATTTGAGGACCCCATATTCGTTCCAAAGGTTTAACCTCAGTGCTACCAAGTCAAATCTCAAGTGTTACAACCCCGGATTTGAGGAAAATTCTGAGATAAATTCTCAAAATTTAGGCAGGTTTACATTCAAACTCAGCATCATCTCTAGTGCTTGTTAAAACGGGGGGGGGGGGAGGGGGGGAAGGGGGCAGCTTCATTACATCAACAAATGATGACTATTTATTTTACTTCCCTCACCTCCCCATATGTGAAATGCTCCCAGTAATTTCCAGTGTTTCCCTGAAAATAATCACTGAACCCCAACCCATTCCTCAGAGGTAACCTGTGTCTGTACTGGGCATGAATCCAAACATTATTTTAAATCACCAACATGAAAACCAGTGCTGGCAGTAAGAATACACCATGGCTTTGCTCACTGTACATTATGTGCTTTAGCTGGACATCAGGTTAAGTCAAGGAGCTTCTGAACTGGGTGGTTAATGGCAAAAATGCTGGATTAAGATTTTCAGCAAAGACACAGATACTTGTTAGTGCTTGCTCCTGGGAGAGCCCCAGCAGGTCCTCCTGTGTGAAGCAGGGCTAGAAACTGCCTCTTCTAGAAGCTCACTGGTGAGTCAGAAAGCAGCACTGAAGGACACCAAGGAAGGGTGATGCCAAGGTGGTATCAAGGTGGTACCAAGGAAAGGCAGAACACATGGGGAGCACTGACACTCGCCTTGATGTCAGACAAGCTCACCTGGTGCCTGTGCCCTCACCTGCACCCTGCCTCCCCTTATGGCTTCTTTCATTCAGATCCCAAAAGGTCATGAGAAACCAAACAACAGCAAGGGCTTGTTTGTCATTTCTGACCCACAGATCTCAGAACAGATTTTGATTCTTTCCATTTTACAGATTGGGAGATGAGGTATGTGTCTTCAGCAGCTGAGGGCAGAGCCAGAGAATTCAGATTTCCTGGGTCCCCATCTAATACTCTAGTCGGTAAACCATTGTAAGCAGTCAGGCTTTGCCTTACCATTTTCACTGTGGGATGTATTTACTTTTCCACAGTGATTTGCGCCACAGGGGATTCACAATGGACAAAGCAGCAATGATGCACAAGATCAACATATCCTTTTTAAGCCACTTGTTGGTATCCTCAGTATTTCACTTATTTCCTCTCTGTGAGAGTGGCCAGCAGAGAATCGGCATATCTGTCGATGTGTGACATTGCAACTTTTCCCAATGGCCTGTGTATGATGACTACCTTGGAAGATTTGCCAGCATAACCTCTTGCTGAGTTCAGCTCAACAAAAGTGGGAAGCTTACAAGATTCATTCAATTCCCTCCTACACGTCAGCAGATTTAGAAGTAATCAAACCATAATAGGCAAAATGTATCCCCATCATCGAGGGAGCTAAAACAAGACGAAATTGGACCTTTCTTACCATATGAAAACTGGGATCTGTTTTTAAAAGAAAAAGCCAAAACCCAGACATTAATTCATATAAGTTATATAATAAAAAAGACTAGATCAGATCTTCTACCGATGCAACCCAGTCTCTTAAGTCAGGAAGGCTACCCCATTCACATTAACTAAGGGTCCAGCCCTCCACTTGCAAACAGAGTTGTAAATCTTTCTAAAATCCACGGGCAGTATTACTTTGGGAAGTACATCAGTGAAGAATCATCTGAACAGCTTTTATCTAAGACCCTATTTCTTGTTTC
Organism: Astur gentilis; assembly: GCF_929443795.1. Taxonomy (NCBI): domain Eukaryota; kingdom Metazoa; phylum Chordata; class Aves; order Accipitriformes; family Accipitridae; genus Astur; species Astur gentilis. The sequence goes on along the minus strand of NC_064893.1, from coordinate 4,658,415 downwards.
TCATTCCATCCACCAATAGTTAATATTAACCTTCAGAGTGAAAGCCTGATTCAACTGACTTCTGCTCCCACAGTCAGCACTAACTTCAGTGGCATTGAGAATTGGCCCTAAAAGCTAAAAGACGACAGGAGTCTGTACTTATACTGTTGTGTGTGCTGTGATCTGACTAACTGTAGTAAAAGAAACACAGAACAGAGAATTCAGGGCTTGTCAGAGAAATAAAACCATTCTCCATTATTTTGCAGCTGGCCCAAATACATCCTTGATATAACTCCACTGACTGAAGTACAATTACATAAAGAATTATTTTCATGTATGTTTTGTGCAACAGTCTAAGTTTTCAACAGCATGCAAATTAATTTAGTGGAATCTGCCTTTCAATAATAGCTTTAATTCACCTATAAATGTTAAATACTGCTCCAACTTGAGCCATAAATTTTTCACCCTACTTGGAACCAAATAGGGTCTGTCATCTGGGGCTCCCTCCCTGTGTGGTTTAAATCATTGATGTGACTCTAATCATAACCTCTGGAAATATCTTTGAAGAGAGCATCACTCAAGACATTTTACACATTACAGAGCTGTTTCTCAAGGAAAAAAAATTTACTTTTCTAGTAATGTACTGAAAAATGGCTTGTCAAATGAACAAGCTGTGTGAAGAACTTCAGGTCTTTGGACTACCCTCTACGGTTATAACTTAACTCCATACTCTATAAATTCAAGAAAATTCTCTTTGTAAATAGGTTTTTCCCAAAACGCAAAGTTTTGAACAAGCTTTGATTATAGAACACATTTGTGTCATATCACATCACACTAATAATATCACCTGTGTCACCTGGCTTATATATACATAGCTCCTGGTTTTTATTTTTTAGTGTAAAATGGCAACACATATGCTAAAATAACATGGACATAAAAATATCCCTGTTAAAGAAACAGCTCACTGTTCCATGAGTTGGCAAGAAAAAAGATCAATGAATGACACGGCAGAAGACATAGGTATAGTTTAGAAAGAAAACTAACATACTTGCTTCTGTTAGTCAGATTGACTTTATATAAGATTCTCTTAAAACAGAACATTTATACTTATCCTGCCCCCCCTGCAAAGTGTCATCCATTAAGACTAAAAAAAAAAAAAGGCGAGAACTTGAAAGCTATTCTTTACCCCACCCTCTCGACCAAGTTCTTATCCTCAGATGAACTTTATTTTTTGACCAGCTCACTAATTATGATTGAAATTGCTGGCCCCTCTAAACAGCACATAAGCATTAGAGTTAGCAGCAGCAGCAAAACTGGCCTTAATTGGTCCACTTACATAAAAGTAGAAACATAAAACTTCTAAGTATAAGTTTCCAGCATATCTTTTCTTGCTATTACAGTAAAATAAGGTACAACAGAGTGAGATTCCAGCTGATTTGCACAGAAATCTGTGCCAATGTGTTTTCTAGTGACTGCTCTTCAAAGCAGGAACAGAGACACACAAATACTGTTGTGTGCAATTTGGGATTCCAAAATAGCCAGTAAATCGCACCATCTCCACTAGGTGAATAATGAAGTGGCATTGGGCCATTTTTTTTAATGATTTGTATGATAAAATCCACAATTAGGAAAAAAAGAAACAGGTTGCTGGAATACTAACCTTTCGCTCTCAGTCCCATTCCTTTAATTATTTCTGATCCTGCAGGGAACTAAAATATGCCTGTGAGCCAGCAAGATAGGCTCAGCATCACTCCGATATTTTATGTGGTCTCAGTCAGTGGTATCAGAATTTAAGTTAGAAATCCCAACTTCACTAAATGAAAAATGATTATCTGGGTTTTGAAGCTGCCAGAAAAAAGAAAGAAAGAAAGAAAGAGAAAGAAAGAAAGAGAAAGAAAGAAAGAGAAAGAAAGAAAGAGAAAGAAAGAAAGAGAAAGAAAGAAAGAAAGAAAGAAAGAAAGAAAGAAAGAAAGAAAGAAAGAAAGAAAGAAAGAAAGAAAGAAAGAAAGAAGGAAAAAAACACCCAGCTACAGTCTTTCCCAAGAGCAATTGCCCTTGCTGGCAGGAAGGGGTAAAAATAGAGGCAGCTCATTAATATGGCTTGGCAGTGCTTAATGGCAGCTGGTCTGAAGAGTTAGATCAGTGGGTCTTTCCAGCAGTACTCCCGGACCACTGCCAGCAGGTGTTGCTGTGTTCAACAAAATGAAAAGACGTGGAGGGGTGGGGAGAAAAATATTTATAAAGAGAGAAATAGGTGTGAAAAAAAATTAGTCACTGAGTAAAGCTTTCATTAGGCCTTTGGTAAAGCTATACACGGGCTCCCTGAGGCAATAAGGAGCATGCTCTGAAATGAATAATGCTTTTCACTTCTCCTAATCTCCTTTCAGAAGTTATCCTGCGCTATAAATCACGTACGTGTTTGCTGTGCTTCGCTCGGTAGCCGTCTCTTTTTGTCACAGACCACACACTTTCGCACTGGGAATTCTCTGACCCGCCGCCGTTGTGGGAGAAGCTACACACCGGCGGGGTGCTGCATCAGTAGGGCCGTGGTGGTCAGAGGCCGCCGCACCGGCTGCTGCGAATGGAGCGCCGCGCTGCTCCGCGTGCGCGGGGAAGACAACTCTGGTACTTTCAGGGCCATTTTTCCACTCTCTGTAAAACCAAGGCAATACAAGACCTCTTGCTGGGCATATGCCTGCCGCCAGATTACAACAGTCGCTGCACTACCAGTATGTAACTAATTTCAAAGAGTCTTAGGATGCCAGTTAAACCCCAATCCAGGCTGCTCCTGAGAAAAACAGAATTCCATGCTGGAAAAGCCCTTTGCCAAAACTCAGTTTCAGGATCCCCGTTAAAAATATGGTCCTGCAAATAACTAGGTATGTGCATGCTCAATATTTGTTTCTTCAAGCATGTCTCTCACCATCCCTGAAGGGGGGGGGGGGGGGGGGGGGGCGGAGGGGGAAGGAAAAAAAAAAAAAAAGCTGTTCTTTGTAACAGCTGGAACCCCCAATGTCAGATTGCAGGAAAGCTACTGAAACCTGTTTCAAGAGGCTTCAATCCACAGCATGTTACAGCCTGAAAACTTATTATATGCATATTAAACCTGGGAAACAAAACAACCTATCTGGTCATATGTTTCCCATTAACTCCTGATTTTTTGCTCATTCTACCAAAGCTGTTGTGTGAATACAGCGCACACACCAGTTGGAATCAATGCTGCTAGAAGGACTCCCTGGTATCACTGTAAATTGAAAATTTTAAATCTTTCTTCCCTGATCCAGATCAGCCATATTCCAAGACAGATTAAATTTACATTACCAACAGGACATAAAAATACAATTATAAGTACGATTCAGGCCAAAAAAAAAAATCTGAAGGATGGGGATTTTCTGGTAATCAGTGGGTGTTTTGAATGAGTAAAGACTGCATGATCATGCCATTTGTCATAAACGGTACCACATAAAGCCAGCTATTATGTGTGTTTAAGAAAGGAGATGGATTTGGGATTTACTTTTGACCTTATATATATTACTTATTTACTGCCTAACTGGCATACAGTTATTTCTGATTTTCATTAATGTAAACTGAAATTAAAATGGCATTTTATTTTATTCCACATGTGTTAATATGACACTTGCGAAAAATGTGACCTGTCATTCACTGTAACTTATTTTTAGATGTCTAAAGAGTTTTTAATAGTGTGATGCAATCTGCACGTCAAGAAGCCAGGAGACTTGGACAAGAGCAATATGATTCATTTTTTAAGAGCTTTAAAGGGATCCCTAAATTAACAGAAGGACATATTTATACAAAGACTGAATTAAAAAAATCCATCCACAGCAAAAGGATTCTTAATCAAATGCATTTTCCTGAATTTGAAAAGAATCCAAATTTGCAAATAGATTATCTGGTATATCCTTAAGTATGAAAGAAGAAGAAAACAATTTGCAAACTAGTAATTAAGTATCTGGCAAATACTGTATTTGAACTAAATCAGTGATATCTACATCTAATAATATCTATATCTAGCTATGCAATAAAACAAGTTGGAGTGTGTCTTCCTGACTCATAATGTTTGCTTTCAGTCTGATTTTAAGTTCTATTCTTTAAATGGATACAGAGATCACCACTACAAGTTGAATCCACGATATTTTGTCATGCTAGACAATTAGGAGTTTCCATTAGATAATTACCAGAAGTATGTCTCATACAGGAAAAACAGTCAATTGCTGATGTAACAGGATTAACCAATCCAGCACAGTGATCCGGCCCACTTACTTTTGACAGACATTATATGTGAGTGTACACATGAGAAGTACAGTATAAAGCTTCGCATTATAAATACCACAAAGAGGAACTTCACCAGTTCTTAATGCACAATACAGCAGTCTCCTTCTGAGAGTCAGGACTAGAGAGGTAAAACTTTAAATCAGCTTTTTTCTTTTAAAATTGAAACTTTTCATTCCTGTGCATGCTGTTGCATACTGTTAGGGCTATATTGAATGAATGCATATACAGAGCTTTGCAGCTCAGGTAATTTTATAGAAAGAGGCTAAACCACCATTTATTTCTATATTTACTCACACGCTATGTATTTTTGTACATATATGTATGCATGTATGTAAGTAGAAATGAACTATGTGTCAGCGGTATGAGCAGACTTGCTTTTAGAAAACAGTGCTTTTTAGAAAGTTATGCTTTAATGTTAAATCTGTCATCATCATGGCATGCAAGTAAAATATGCTATACCTATATGTAATGGAGATCGTTTGTGATAAGTGTACCTGTTATATATGGCAAGCAACGTATACCCCACAGCAAGAACCCAAATATAGTTATCTGTATTTTATATTGATTTATGCCTATCCCTTACTTTTCATTAGACACTGTTGGGATAGGTGCTATATTAGAACTATAAATAACCCCTTTAATTATGTCATCTGTTAGTACATCTAATCATGAATGCGTATTTTCATCTGAAATTATTTTTTCGTCCAATTAAACTTTTAGTTCTATTTCAAGCTCACTTTCAGACTTCGTGTAATTACAACAGACTTTGGGCTGTTCACAAGATCCAAGAAATTTAGATGTATTATAGCGAGGTTTGTGTTACAAAGATGTGTTTATAAGAATGGCTGCAGGGTTTATAATGCTGACAGACCCATAAGTGTAACAGTATATAACAGTATAGCAACTGAGGTCAGTAAAACACAGATGAGGGTGTACTGTGGATGCTTTATAACAGTGAAAGACTTATAAAAGAGCTTAATTGAAAAGGACTTGCAATATATAACATTTGTAAAACTTTAGTTGATTGTTCAATTACTTCTGTATGTTTCACTTACCCTAACTATAATTCCTTGCCTGTCTCTCAGCCCATGTGCCTTTAGTCATCTCATGGAAATTGAGACCTCACAATGCTTATATTTATAAATTACTCCTTTCCACTAAAATACAATGGTTGACAGTAATATAGTGAAAGTGCAATATTTTCTGGGTAGGAGGCAAACACACCTGAGAAGACAGAGGTGTGTGAGAGAGAGAATGAAAGGAAGGAAAAGAAAGAGGGTAAATAGTAAAAAAAGCAGGAGCTGTTCTAAGAAAATCTGTACAAGTTAAATTCTGGAGGGGAGGAACCTCAAAAGTTAGTCTATCAGCTGTAGTTTTCTCATGTTCCATTACCAAGTTCAAATGTGAAGGAGTTTGCTAACTTCACCCTTGCTAGGTGAGGAACAGAACGGAGAGGCTACAGAACGTAAAGGCAACATGAAGCCATGGCAATGACACAGGGAATGCCTCTTCACTGCAGAGCAAAACCCTCACAGGCATAAACTGACGAGGGTCTACCAACGCTGGTTGAAACTCCAGCTCCTAGCAGTGTTTTAGATTGCTTTTCATTCCTGATGTCTTATTTTAATATTGTGATTGCTCTGTGTGGTTTAAATGAATGAAACAAAAAGTGCCTTCTAATAACAATGGGCCAAATGTAGATCTTACTCAGCCTTCACTCAGACAGAATTATTATTGGCATCGATGAGGGATTTGCCTGAGTCAGGAGCGAGTATGATTTGGCCAGATGACATGTAACACTTTTCACCTTCAAAGCATTTTTCAGACATTACTTGATTAACCCAAACCTAAATATATCTGCCTGAGAACTTCTAGGCACAGACTAGCATAGAAGTAGGGGTATTTCTGGCGTGAGGACACTACCTTAGCATGTCACAGATATGTGCCGTACCAGTTCCTGCTTAGGCTTTCAGCGCCTGGCTGCATATTGCAGCTGGAGAGTGTATCATGTATTATATAGCCCTTCAAACAACAGTGTTATTTTGCTCCTGTCAGATCTCTTGCCAGTGTTGATAACCTCTAGCATTTAGAATTGAGCAGAAAAGATCTTTTTTCTTCTACTCCAGGCAGAATAATGTTCTGCCCAAAATATTCGGAGCCCCTGCCCTCATCCCCATCTCATTCATAAGCTATTTAACATCTCCTGCTATCCCTAACAATACCAGGCAGGACCAAGAGCAAGGTGCTCATTAATAAAAGGTTTCACTCTTTTCATTCATTCATGTTTCCTCTGTTTAGTTAAGTCAGTGATACTGTTGAAGGGATAAAACAAACAAAACAAAACAAAAAAGAAAGAAAGGAAAAAAAAAAAGGGGGGGGGGGGGGGGGGAGGAGGAATGACAGCCGGGGGGAGCCAGGATGGTCAAACAGAGATTAAAAAAAAAAGGAAAAAAGAGTAAATTTACAGAAATGAAAAGAGATTTTAGAAAGGGGGGAGGGCAGAAACCACGAGTAGTGATATTTGGAGAGGTGTGTGTTAGGGGAGCAATGAGCATAAGGAAGCCAGCCTGCCTGTTCCTCCCCCTTCCTAATCATAGCCTTTACTCACAGACAAAACTCCCTCCCTCTCTCATTCACTCACTCACTTTAGGCCAATCCGTCCTCTCTCTCTCTCTCTCTCTCTCTGTGTCTCTCTCCTACTCTGAGACAGAGTCAGAACTCTTCTCCCTGACAGCCACAAACATCTACAGCACTTATTGCATTCAGAGAGGGAACCTGCAAACAAAACTTCACAGAAAACTTTTGGTTCTTGTTCCAGAGAATTTGCTGAAGAGAAGGAAAAACAAACAAACAAACAAACAAACCAAACCAGCCCCAAAAAAACTGTGCGTGAAGGGGGAGGAAAAGCAGGGCCTTTTAAAAAGGGAATCACAACAACTTTTGCTGCCAGGATGCCTTTGCTTTGGAAGAGAGGATTTTTGTTGGTGCTTTGCTGGATTATAGTGAGGAGTTCCCCAACCCCAGGATCCGAGGGGCACAGTTCAGTCACTGACTGTCCATCATGTGCCCTTGCCACGCTCTCAAAGGATGTGCCCAGCTCACAGCCTGAGATGGTGGAAGCAGTAAAGAAGCACATACTGAACATGTTGCACTTGAGGGACAGACCTAATATCACCCAGCCGGTGCCCAAGGCAGCACTTTTAAATGCCATCAAAAAACTCCATGTGGGAAAGGTGGGAGAGGATGGTTATGTGGAAATAGAGGATGATGTTGGAAGAAGAGCCGAAATGAATGAAGTCGTGGAGCAAACCTCAGAAATCATCACATTTGCAGAATCAGGTGAGTGCTTGAAAAACAAAACTGTAAAATATCCTTTGTGCCAGAACTGCAATTAACTTCTTTTCTTCTCCTCAGCAATAATGTTTTCTGCAAGGCTGTAGGATGAGACTTGGGGTGAAGGGAGAAGGAGGAATAGGATGGGGGGAACAGGACTCTGAAGAAATTTGATTTTTCTGACTTAAGTCTTGGCTACAGATTACACTTGCTGAGCACAGACAGCCACACAGGGAGGAAGCTCTCTAACCAATCTTGAGCAGAAAGTCAGGCTGCAGCGGGATCCTCCAAACTGTGCCTGTGAAGCCAGAGTACTTGCAGTAAAGTACTGGATTGCAGAGCTGATGGTGAAAGAAAAAGGGCTGAAGCCTTTTCGGGAGTTTATCAAGACAGAAAGTGAGCTGCAAACTACTTGAGAAACAATCCTTTCATGTAAAAATTATAGTGGAAGTTATAAAATCGGATGAAGAAGCTTTAACTTTTAGAAGTGAAAGGGCTTTTTTGTGGTTTGTTTTTTTTTGTTTTGTTTTGTTTTGTTTTTTTTTTAATTTAACACAGCATCTTCAGCAATAAAGAGTTGCAGGGACTGTCAGATGACTTCAATAGAACTAGACAAGTTGCTGTAGCTGATCCAATTCGTAATGCAGACTTTTGCATACTGGAAAAAAAGATTCTGTTCCTAAAATGCTCCTGCCAAAAAAAATGCAACCTTGGTAGAGTGTATTTTGAACTCTTTCACAGTTCTGTTTTCCCTAACTCTTATACAGTAAGAGCTCAGAATATAGATATTTATTAAGTAATGGCTTAAGATTCACATCAACTGCCTATAGGAAACAGCTCCAAAGTTGTACTTTACTGTATTGTTCCTACATGAATGGGACCAGAACCTGTTTTAATTCAATGTATATGTATGTGCATATGTATCTGTTAATATATGTATGTTTATACATGCATCAATAGCAGTATCTTGCAATAATTCTATCATCTAACTAACAGCAACTTTTTATGATGCCGTCTAGCCAAAGCATTTTTCCTGTTGCCAAGACGGTTTTAAAAGAATGTCATTGTTTTGTTTGGTACAGCATATGGTAGGCAAAGTATGCAAAGGAACTCCAAGCATTTTAGTTTAAAGTTTGCTGCAGCAGTATAAACAATTAAGACAACACTCAGAGTTTCCAGTCCTGAAAACCTGTTGACTCAGATGTTCTGTTTGCAGGGAAGCCATGCACAAGAAGCGTGCATGCTTTTAAGAGCAGACATTCCTGCTGGCTGTCCGATTTCCAACTGTACAAGGAGCCCTTGCCTTTGGAGTCCTTGTCAATATACACATTATCAGTTCTTTTGTATGAAAGCTCAGGCTTTTCAGTTTTCCCATCCCCTCCACTTCAGAAAGCAGGCAGAAGGTGTCAATGCCAGTGATCATTAGAAGCAGGGGCGGCTCAACGTTATTGAGAAATTAGTTTTTAAGAGCAAGGAAATCTCTACGCTGTCTACGAGTCGGATTCCCCACCTGGTTCTCAGCAGCTCGCTCTGAGCACAGTGAAACACATGTGGCATGAGCAGTGGTTTCTCTTCACTGTGTGAGTCCCAATCATTTGTAAACACATTATTGTCTCTCCTGAGCTCTGACACAAAGGAATTTGGAATTTGATATATGCCTCCTCAGTACGACACCCTCCAACGGCGGCTCCTGAAGCCATTGGCTCTTGGGGTCACGTGAGCAGCCAAAATCATGCCATTGCCCACACGCTGGCCAATAGTCCAGCCACCGATCGCCCCCGCCGCAAGCTACCCAACACTAACGCGTCGCTTAGTTTGATTTACGTAGCGTTGTCCTACCACTGCTAGCCACATTAATTTAAGAAGACTTATGCTATGTGCAGCTGAAGGACAGGGGCATCCGCTGTGTTCCCACGCCTTTTGTCCCCTGCTGCTCTTCTCCACCTTCACGCTCAGCACTGAGGCAGGAGGGCTGCTCCGGCCCTCTTTCCCATACCTGCTAGGCTTTGATCTGGGAGGAGGGAGGAGCAATCAGCAACCTAGAAACTGAGCTCTAGGGTTTGGGCTTATAATGGAAATAACTCCACTCTGTGGAGTAACTTCGGACTGCTAGATCTTATTTTTCATCTATGGCCATTCATATTTGGTGTCTTGCTGACATCAGAGGGTCTATCACACTTTACAGGTGCGAATGCTGCAACAACTTAAGTAAACTCTACCTGCGGTCTTTCCCACTCCCGCACCAGCAGCATGGTGTGTCAAATATTAAAGCAGTATTGTTTTTCCTGTTGAGGAGAGTGAGGCAAAAAGAAGGCAAGTGACATGTCATATAGGAAGTATGAGTTAAACAGACAGGAATAGAATACAGCCACATGGACAGTCCCTACTTTCCACTCTGTGGGAACTGGGAAGAGTTTGGATAAGTTTAAAACACCAGGCAAGAGAATAAACATGTTTCTCTCACAGTCAGGTTAACATTCTTCCTGCTTTGAATGTGAAACTCACTCTGTTTCGAAAGAGGGCAATAGGAAATCAATGAAAATTAATGGAAACATCTCACGTTGTATCAAATAAAGGTCTATGGAAAGAGAAATAAGACTTTAGGCTGTTTTTTCCTTTGGGTATGACTTGACATAAAACAGCCATTCCCCCTACCTTTCAGAAGCCACATTTACTACTTGCCTTCATAAAAAAGTAGTATTTCCATCTTTCATCAGCTGTATCCTCAGACATACAATGAAATGGAGTGAATGAACAAATAGTGCCCTGTGCACGTGGCTCTGGCTTGAGACTGCTATTTTCTAAAATAGACCAAAATTCAAACGAGCACAGGCTTCAGACAATTAAAGGGAAAACTAAATGCAGTGAACTTGTCTGAAGCACAGGTGTAGTTATGTCCAGGAAATCAGCAAAATAGTTGGCAGGTAGTTTTCACAGCTAACAAATCCAGGCAGATCTTTGCAAAACTAATGACTGCAAGTATTGGGCAAAAGTTTACAAATGCACCCTACTGTCCTTTGGCACTCTTACAAGTAAAACATGAAAATGATTTTCTACTTGCATATCAAACTAAGATTACTGACCTCGATTAGTTGCGCTACAAGAGTAGCTGTGCCAGAGCTCTGTGGGTTACTTCAAGGTCTTAAAAATAGACTTTTGAGGAGAGGGGTCATATAATTTTGTGACACGCAAATCCAACAGGTTCTATAACTGAGATACCCAATGCTCATAAAATACGGTTGGCTACTAACTCTTTCATTATTTTAGGTAGATAGCTTATTAGGCAGACTTGGGATTTTGCCAAGTGAACTTGATCCTGGCGACTAAACTACCAATGAAATGGGTTGCTAACCTCAGCCCTTGAGAAAGGCGATAGGAATTACGGGATGGAAATACTGAAATCCAAAGGCGTATCGTTAGGAGAACTGTCAGGAAAAAAAAAAAAGAGAAGTCTGACAGCTACTTAGACCACTTCTATCTTTTTGTATCGCTTCATACGGAATTCAAGGTGAACTGACTTGGTCATGTGATGTCCACTTCCATGTGCAGATACACGTCTGTACACTCTCACGCCTTTTCCTAGGAAGGTACCTACTCCTCTACAGCCAGGCTGGCAGTTCAGGAGGAAAAAAAGGATGGGTCGCTTATGCCTCTTTAAATCATTTCGTCAATTTTCTTTCGAAAACAAATGCATTTAATGGTACAGGTATCCGTGCTGAATAAAGAATGGCCACGAGAGGGCACACTCCAAAGGCTTTTTGCTCCACACAAGGCAACCTTCCTGCAAGCTCCTATTTTACATAATTGGATCCTGAAACCCAGAGATCTTTACGCTTATCTGTACCTTCTCTGAGTGGAGCTCTTGTTTCTCTCTTCTAGTTTATTTAAAAGGCAGAGATTCACCGGTGTGGAAGACTGCAAGTAAAATACTGCAGGAAGGAAACAGGAAAAGGCAAAGGGGAAAAAGATAAACTGATGGATGCTAGAAGTTCTGGAAATCTAGAGAGATCAGAAATTATCATTATTATTTTTTACAAAATACTGAGAAATGTGACCATGAATCATCATCTGAGCTGATTTTCTCACATCTTTTTTCTAATGCAATCTCCTTGGCTTTTAGAAAACAACCCTATTTCCCTTTTTTTTTTTTTTTTTTTTTTTTTTTTTTTTACTTTGGCATGCTATATCAAAGATTTCAAGTTTAGCAAATGAAAGCAAGTTAATTCCAGAAGAAGAAAGCCATTCTGTATTGATCTGTTTCATTGTAACAACATGTGAGAATTCAGGGAGGTTGGTTGGTTTGAGAACAATTTGAGAAAGCACAAACAAATCTGAGATGGTGGGAACCAGATTAGAAAAAGATACCTGAGAGAGACGGGGACAGAAAGTACTGTATGTGTCCATCTCTGTGTGTAGTCATGCACACGGTTTTGTACACAAATGCAGATGGGCATATCTGAGTATGCATTTGCCAGTCTGTGTGTGTAAGCGCATGTATGTCCATATGTACGGGTATGCCAAGGCAGACATGCTTATATACCTGTGTAGCTGTACCTGCACCGTTGTAATAAGAATAGATTCCTGCAGATACGTATGTGCATTCATGTGCTCTCCTGTGTGCAGGATGTATCTACACTGCGTATGCATAAATGATTCCTGCCGAGGAGTTCTTATATCTAGATATGTCTATATGGGTATGAAAAGGTAATCTCATTTAATGCAACAGAGCTTTGAAAGATTGATTTAGGATTGAAGCTTAGTCTACCGGAAGCAATTGGAAGTTCTGTTATTCATTTCAGTGGGCTTGGGATTTGCACCTTAATGCACAGAAATTAAATATTTTAATGAAAACAGACTGGCAGCTTCTGATCACTTAATTTTAGAATTTACAACAAATTATTACAAGTATGTAAAAAAAAAATTACCCTCTCTTTTATAAAAGACAAAGACTTGGTATTGTTTTTACCTTGAACTATGTTATTGGTGCAAGTGACCCTAAACTTTGCTTGAGCTATTTTAGACGTAAATGCAAAAATCAAGTAACAAAAAACTTCAAGCAAATAAACACCTTTTTTGTTTCTAAATATTTAAAGCCATGTGGGGGAAGGGCTTTCAATTTGGAAAGAACTCTAGGCTCTGGATGTAAAGCGCTTCCCTCCTAACAAAATAGCAGAGGAGAGTCAAGGTTCACCACAAGTGAATTATGTCACATTCTGAATGACCTTGTCAATGCCTCTTCGGGTTAACTTTTCAAGAAAAGGTATTTAAATAAGGTTGCTGCTGCTTTTTCCCCCACAAATGCTTGGGAAGTAGTTCTTTTTCCTGGTTTTCTTTTTTGGTTTATTTTTTCTTACAACAAAAATATCCTTTTGCTGGCAGTAAAGAGTATGTGAACGTAAAGATAAGGTGTTTGTTATTTCTGCCATAATTGCTCCTCCCTTTCTAAGAGGCAGCAGTCGGGCAGTCAGGGAGCAGGAACAAAAGTACGCAACCTGGATGACCAGTCACATATGAGGGGTGATGAGTAGTTGGAATAAATTGTTTGCCAGTGATCCATAGGCTGAAATGCATTCACAAAAATGGCACTGTCTAATGATGGTAATAACACATTTGTAATAATCAGTCTGCCTGGGAGATAATTGCCAGACGATAACAGTGCTAAATTCACTGAATAAATTCTACGCTGTGAACAATTCATCTAACTCTAGTGGTCACTCATTAGTAAACATTTTGAGCAATTATCTCTCAATAACCATGCTCTTCTCTTCGCTCTCTTTAGAGGAACCTTTCTAGTAACCTATTTTTTTCTGTCTCCTGGGGAACGGAAATGAGAAGTGAAGAGAAGGATGCTTTTGAATGTAATTACAGATTGGCACGCAGTACAAATTCCCCCAAATCTAAACATAGGCGGTAGTAAAGTTAGCAACTAAAAAAGGAAAAAAAAGCTTGCTTTGTATGGAAAAACAGTTCACTTACAGTATAACGTAAAAACGGTTCAAAATTAAGCAGCGGTGAAGCATGGAAATTTAAAGTAACAGCACCTTCTTACGCAGTGAGCATTTTTCAAAGGAAAATTCAAATACCGTGTTTTAAGAGAAATTAAGAATAAGTCACATTGTAATGTCAGAAAGGATAATCACTTTCATAATGAAAAAACCCAGCCTTAATCATTTAACAGCATATGGTTTAAAAAAAAAAAAAAAAAAAGTCATTTTAAGTATCGTAGCATTTTACTCAAAAAAAAAAGATCCTCTTAATTGCCTAGCTGAGACCCTACCTAGTATACGTGTATAGCTTGAACTAAGAGGGCTCGATCTTGGATCCCGCCGCAAATTGCCAACAAACGAGCTTCGACTGCATCGTTAAAGCCAGCGATACCGAAAGAAGGGTCCTTAGCCTCAGAGGAAAAGCGCGCTGGAGCCGCAGGCTCCTGCCACGAGCCCAGCACGAGCTGCCCCACGCAGGGCTGGCCCCGCCAGTCCCCCCGCGCCCGGGCCCACACAGGCTCCGCCAGTCCCTCCACAGCCTCCCGCACCCTGCCCGGTGCCCAGCGCCGCTTGAGAGGGGGTTCCGAGCACAGAGCCTCACGCTGAGCCCTGAACAGCCCTTCCAGGGGTGGGGAGGGGGGTACCTGTGCAGGCGCCCCTCCGCTTGCACGTTGTGGTTTCTCTCCTAAAAAGGTGTGCGAGCAGCACTGAAGAGAAAAACAGATACGAGCAAACTCTCGTGCTCTATATACTGATACTACACTTTCTTTCCATTCAGTAACTCCTTCCATTAAAACTTTTACCATATATGCACTGCTTCTTAGGGCTTGTATTTTTAACCATTTCTCACAGCATTTGCTGGTGTCACTCGCGCTGCTGGCCTGCTCCCTCGGGGTCACGGCCCTCTTCCGGGAAGGGACTTTGCCCAGCAGTAAAGCAGAGAGGTGGCCTCTCCAAGGCTTTGGGAAGGGGAGATGAGGAAAAGCAATCAAAGGGGGCCCAAAGTAATCCCTCGTCTCCTTTTTCAGCTGCTTTCTGCTATGATAACAATCCAGGCTGTTGACATCGCCGTTTATATGAACATGGAAGTGATAAAGGCATTACCGCTGCTGGGGCTGTGGGTCTTTCCGCAGGAGTCAGGCAGGAGGAGCAGGATGATTAGAAATGGAGAAAGACCCTTGCAGATCAGCTGTGGCAGATGAAAAGGCAGGACAAGAGAATAAACAAAGTGTAATTATGGAAGTGGTACCATTTCCAGCTTTCAGGAAGGTCCCCTTTTTACTTTCACTTAGATGAACAGTATATATTTCCAAAACTTTGAACCTGGTCATTAACTCGGACCAAAAAGGAAAGACCACTAAATCCCTAAGCAATATTTGGAGAAAATTAAATACAGCCTTTTTTTGGGGGTCTCAGAACCCTTGAAGAATTTATTTTATAGTAGTACTGAACCTTTTGGAAATAAAGATCCTGTTATAAAATGAATGTGTAACCATAGTAAGTCAGATCCAGAGATCTCAATTCAGTTTTAGCACAGGCCAAGCTCTGATTTCAGAAACTGCTTGTCTGAGCATAGTGGTCTTGTAAAGACTGCAGGATTCATAGCATTTGTGCTGTGTGATCGTAACAAACTAGTTGTGAATGTGGAGAGAATTCAGAAAAGCTTCGTTTTTTCCTAACGTGAAAGCATGCTTTTTCTGCCCAACTTTCCACCATTCCCAGTCTCCTCCTAAAAAGATCTGTGAAAGGGAAAGAGTTTTTAATTGCTATAAAACCTTTTATTAGCTATGCAGGTTTGAGGACTTAGGATTTTGTTTCATCCAGAAATATTAGGCTCATAAAAGCTTCCTGCATCTTTTTTTCTTTCGGATCTGAATTGACCATTCGTGTGTGAAAATGTAGCTAGCCACATCCGGAGAGGCTGTTACTGTAGGTGACAACCTACAGGGAGGCTGTTATCCCTGTATAAGGACATGTCTTATACTACCTTGCTCAAGCTCACTTCCTTCAGGTGAAGAAAAAGCAAGTACTTGGGTACTTTCAACATGCTATTCTACTGTTTTTAGTAATGAGGAAGAATTCAATTTTCACACATACAGGAGCATATGAAAAACTAGTTAAGAGAGTTCTTGAGGTCCTGTTTCTTTCATGTAGTACTATCTGTCAAAAAGACTGGTTGCATTGCTACACTTCTGGCCAGTGCATAAGGTAAAATGAATATTTATTGTTGGAGATGTCACTTCATAACTATTTTCAACTCTCACTAGCATGGAAATAACAGAATGTGAAATATCATGCATTAGCACTTAACAGCATTAGGTTATTCTGTAACACAGGCCTGTCTGGCTTTTCGGATCAGATGGGGCCATACAGCTTCTTCCCCTGTTGAAGCAGGTCTGTACACCCCAGCTGCTTTCTTCAGAGTACGTGACAGGGCCAGTTTTCCATGTTCACGTCCAGCACAACTGATCTGCTTATGCACAGGATCTGTCCTAGCGCCAGAACTACTGTCTGTGCCCGGCTTGGTACCTCAGGAACACAGAATAAGTTTTGCACTTCCCAGCAATATGTGCCTATTCCCTGCACCATACTGTGAGCTCTGGGGAAAGAGAGCAGCTGGGAAGAGGCTGCTGGTGCCGGAACACTTTCTACAGCTTGGGCTAAACCATCTCCCCCCCTGCCAAGGTTTGCTTGGGTAGGGACAGCAAGCAGAAGTGGTTGGATGGAGAGTCTTGGAGGCAGCAACCCACTCCTGGCAGGTCACCTGCCTTCAGGTTCCCCTGAAGCACAGGTCCCTCTCAGAAAGGGTTTATTGGGACTGTGCCAAGGAAAGGGATAAGCTAAAGTTAGAAGCTTGCTTTAGAAGAGAGAGTAGGGGGGAATGAAGCCACAGGCTGGATGGATGGTCCTCGCAGGCCTTAGAAGTATCCATTCTTGTAGAGAATAACAGAGAGAATTCTCTCTTCATAACATCGCTATGTACAAGGCAACCAGCCTCTTAGACCAGACTTCCTTTGGATTTGAGGAATGTCATTGTACATCTCCTCATGCTCTGAAACCCAGGCAGGAGTGGGATTAATGCCTATCACTTGCCCTCTGCTCCAACACAGCTGGCAGCTTTGCCATAGTTTCATTTCCAGAATGGAAAAAAATTATGTTAGCTGGTAAGAACTGACTAATGAACTTTCAGTCATTATTGAATGAATGCTATGTAAAAAAGAATAGAAAAACAGTAACTCCACCGTGCCTCACAGTACTGGTCAGCTTGCTCTTGTCTTTTCTATAAGCCACTTCCTTTTTTATGGCACAGTCCCACCAGTTCTTGTAGCTCCCTGAGAAATTAACGTAACTTACTTTGGAGACTGGCATCAGTAAAGTCTGTGAGAAGCAGTTAACACAAACCATGTGTTTCCCTATCTCAGTGACAGCTAAAGTCACGGCTTCACACTCTCACTTAGAGGGAAAACAAAAACAAAACACTGTGCCCTTTGGCCACTGTAATTCAGAAACGTTCGTCTCTTTGACCTGGGAATGCCACCAGGGAAAGCTGAATGTGTCAGTGCCAGGACTTCACAGAGAAGGAAAGCAACAGGTAGCTCAAAGGGCAGCACAGCCTGCCTGCAGACTTCAGAAGCCAGGAACCCTTGAATTTGCAAGTGAATACAGGACAGATGTCTCTTGTGATTTTGCCCCGCTTCTGCCTCACCTTAGAACAGGGGAGCAGGGAGATGGTGAGGGAGCCTGTACTGGTGGAGCTCAGTGGCAACGGGAAGCAAGGAGAAGATCCTTGCTGCCATGAGAGCAATTTTTCCTGTACGCGTCCAACCACTTCAGTTTTGATCACCACTCTCCCTTTTTATGGTGCAAAATTCTGGTTCCCTGACAAGCAGAACCGCTGCACAGAGAATTGGGTCAACAACTATGGGTAGGTCAAGAATAATATCAATGCCAAATTGATAATTATGAATACTGTTTCTGTCTCACTAAGGTGAGACATCTGTGCATTTCAAATCTGTAACCCCAGTCCATCCGGGCCTCCATACTGAGAAAGAATAAAAGATGCCAACATGGCTTTTTCTTTTGTCAAGAAAATAGAAAAGTACCTCTCTTAAAAAAATAATACCACCACCCCCCCAGCAAATTCATTCTCTCTTAACTTTTTCATGCTCTAGTGATCAAATCATTAAACAGCCTTCATTATTCATTCCAACTTCTGCCAGGGATATGAGCTCTGTATCAGAGAAACACCCCCTCACCATCATAATCATCATCATGACATCTCAGCAAGTTGATACAATTATGCCAGAGAACCATCCCCATAATTATACAGTTCTTTAGTTCATTTCTCAGTGTATTCACCATTACTATAATCACAGCAAGTACAGTGTGTTAAATTAAGAACAGGATCTACAGCTAACATCTCACAGGATGAAGAGTCTGCCTGCTGCAAGTCTACAATTCTTTACAATATAACTCTGCAAACCTCTTAAAGCTGGGGCTCATATTTTAGTATTTCTTTGGTTTTGAAACAATTGACATTTACAACTCTTTTTAAGATGCATTTGAAGAATGGCATTTTACAGACGGAGAAAGGACAGACCTCATTCCCACATAATTTCCAAAGTATTGCCAAAGAACTGGCAGGGCTGAAACTCACTCCCTAACTTTAGCTATTAGGTGCAGATTTGTATGTGTATGGTACGTATAGTCATGGACTGTCATCACAAAAGCATTTTTGCCTTTCAGGTAACAGTCATCACAAAGACAGCTTAGGCAAATGAACTCTTAGCAGCGACTGATGGTTATTTGCCGTGAGATGCTTTACATAAATGACTATATAACTACTTTAACAGAATGCTTTGGTTAAAATACAATACCGGAAAACAACAGGCAAAGGAATACTTTCCTAAAGAGAGAATTTTCACAAAAGACAAACTGAGGAGGGGATGAGGTGAAGGAAGGTTAGAACAGAAGAATCATAAAAATTTAAAGGTCCAAGTAGGAAACCTAGGGAACTTCATGCCTGTGGCAACAGTAACAGAATTCTCTTTAACAGAATGCAAGCAGACATACTAACAAGTTCTTCCTGTCTATTTCCATTTACCAAATCAGGCACAGCCAAGAAAATGTTGCACTTTGAGATTTCCAAGGAAGGCAGTGAATTATCGGTGGTGGAACACGCTGAAGTGTGGCTCTTCCTGAAGGTCTCCAAGGCCAACCGGAGCAGGACAAAAGTCACCATCCGCCTGTTTCAACAGCAGCGGCAGCCAAAAGGCAACTCTGAAGGAGCAGAAGATACAGAGGACAGGGGACTGAAAGGTGAAAGGAGTGAGACTTTGATTTCGGAAAAGGCAGTGGACACCCGTAAGAGCACTTGGCACATCTTTCCTGTCTCCAGCAGTGTCCAGAGACTCCTGGACCAAGGCAAGAGCTCTTTGGATGTGCGGATTGCCTGTGACCTGTGCCAAGAGACTGGAGCCAGCCTGGTGCTACTGGGCAAGAAGAAGAAAAAGGAAGATGACGGGGAAGGGAAAGACAAGGAAGCTGGAGAATTCACAGAAGAGGAGAAGGAGCAATCACATCGGCCCTTCCTGATGATGCTTGCCCGGCACTCAGAGGACCGCCAGCACAGGCGGCGGAGACGAGGCCTGGAGTGTGATGGCAAAGTCAACATCTGCTGCAAGAAGCAGTTCTTTGTCAGCTTCAAGGACATAGGATGGAGTGACTGGATCATTGCACCTACAGGTTACCATGCCAACTACTGCGAAGGAGAGTGTCCCAGCCATATAGCAGGCACATCTGGTTCATCGTTATCTTTTCACTCCACTGTCATCAACCATTACCGCATGCGGGGCCACAGCCCATTTGCCAACCTCAAGTCATGTTGTGTGCCCACCAAGCTGCGGCCCATGTCCATGCTCTACTATGACGACGGCCAGAACATCATTAAGAAAGACATACAGAACATGATTGTGGAGGAGTGTGGCTGTTCATAGACGCATGTGTGTGCAAGACCCTTCTCATTGAGAAGAAAATGTATCAAAAGCCCAAGAAGAGGAAAGACCAGACATGGTATAGCCTTTTTTGAATGAAACAATCATCGGAAATAAAAGAAAACAAAAACAACAGAGAGAGAAAAGAGAAAGAAAAAAAAAAAAAAAAAGACTTATGGAGGATCAGGAAAGACTTCAGCTGTAAAAAGGAAGAAAGCTTCATGAACCCGGGCTTGAATGAGATACGTCTGAATGGCGGTATGGGTTGGGGACTTCCCCTTCCTCTCAGTATGCTCCTTATCTTATTACATAGTATACTAAACTTTAGTTATGACTAGGGGAGTTATGTTCCCTCCCTTAGTTACCCATCAGTTCAAGCAGTGGTAGCAGCTCATCTAATCTGCAGCAATTTGGACTAAGTCCAAAATGTCATCGAAATTCCTTGAAAAGCCATGTGTATGAACACTACATTCACTGGCACTTTCCCCCAAAATTTACCGAGGAACTGAGTAGGTGTGTAGTGTTTGTGTGTATATATATGGCTATGTATTTATATACATATCTCTATACATACAGACACTACATACATACATATACTTAACATTGGTAAAGGGAAAATATTGTGCAGGTGTATACACCTTCATCTTCTGCACTACATTTACAAAAAAAAAAAAAAAGAAAAAAGGAAAAAAGAAAAATGAAGAAAAAACAGAATTAAAAAAAGAACGTATGAAAGAATAAAAGTTACATTTTGTAAAGGTGCTTACAACGTTAGAACTATGCAACCTAGTTGGTTTGAAACTGTTTACCTGTGAGAGAAAGACAAAAAAAAAAAAAAAAAAGAAAGACTTTTTTTTAAAATGGAAGTAACTTGTTTTAAAAAAAATTCTTCAGTGAGAGATACTTGAAAGGAACATGTTTGTCCAGTTACTGGAGCCAAACATTTCTATATTTTGTAAAAAAAAACTTTTTAATCGTTTACTATTTGCACTACAATGGTGTCTGACCTGTCTAATCCTTATTTAACAAATATTTGCAAGGGAGGGTGGTTGGGTGTGGGAGGGGTTGAGAGCTGCACTTATTGTGAGCTATACAAGAACTGCTACAGCACACAAAATAGCTATTTTTATTATTATAATAATTATTATTATTTTGTACCTTAAAATGAATAGACACATACACCAAAGACATTTGTGCGAGCCTCTAAAAAGTCTGTTTGTGGTTGGTACCATTCACCTGTAAGAAGTTAGGGTTTGAATTAAGGGTCAGTGGGTTGATTACATTCAGGCTAGAATATTGGTTAACCAGTTAAATTCAAATAGTGCCCTCAACAGCAAATTGCCATTTGAAGTAAGCCCAGAAAAGCCCTGGGATTTGGATCCAATGCGCTCAGATCCAAGGTCCATCTAAGTATAATTGTACTCTTTTGCATGTACAACACTAAGACTTGTCCCTGATGCACAGCAACTGTGCATTTTTGGGAAACAACTATATACAAGGGATATACATATGTATATATTTCTGTATGTATATATGTATGTATACACAAGGTATAAGCACTTCTGGCTTCACTTTAATGTTCTTAAAACAATGAATGTTTGTGTGCAAAGCACATTATGTTAAAAGATTGTTTGTTTGTTACTACCAAGTGGGAGGCTACACGTTCAAAATGGTATTTGTGTGAGAGAAACCTAAAGTGCTGGTGTACACTTAGAAAGTCTCGATGTAAAATTGCAAGCAGCTTTGGGCCGTGCCCACCATCGCCCCTGCAAATATACAGAAAATGGCAGTTGTGGTAGGATTTCTGTTTGAAACGTAGTCTTTGGCGAAAGACTGGCTGTCTCAACCACCACCCTCTAGCATGACAACTCTTCATGGGTTTGCGCCTTACCTGTAAGACCTAATTTTCAGTGTCAACACCTAACCTGATGGGTCCAACCCGTAGGGCATAGGTAGATAGTTTTTTTAAAAAATTCTATCGCTGTCATATTTAAAAGAATGTTAAAGTTACAACATTTGTCTTTGGGTAGGGGGAGATGATAAGAGGGAATGGGAGAAACCTTTAGGCCCTGCTTACACTGAGTTTGGTAACCCTGAGCCTGAAGCTTCAGACTCTCACAGGTTTGCAGGACCAAGCCCCTGTTAGCTGTCTTCTGACGGGACAGGCTTCAAAATGCCTCTCACAGAAAGAAGCGCTAATGTGGCTCCCCACCTTGTTGAGAGCACAGTCTGTAAGGAAAATTAAAAAAAAAAAAAAAAAAAAAAAAAAAAAGATAGCACAATTTAACCCGGTCACATTGGCTAGGGATAGTGTGTTAGCACCTTCATGGCAAGAACCATGTTTAAACAGTGTAATCAGGGCCTTCATTTTTTGTCAGCCAAAACTGTTTGTGTGTGCATGTGTGCGTGGGTGTTCTCTGTATGTGCATATGTATGTGCGCATGGGCGCATGTCAGTAATTGTATGTATCAACAGAGATTTAAGAAAAAAAAAAAGAAAAAAAAAGGAAAAAGAAAGAAAAGAAAAAAAAAAAGCCCTTTCCTCCGTTGAATAGATATCAACATACATGCTTATAGCTAAGTTTTCTATCTAATTTATTCCACAGTATTTAGATTGCATAGTACAGCTAATGGGTTTTACATTTATGTACTTTTTATACAACACATTTTTTTACAGACTTGTTTGCAATTTGCAAAAATAAAAATTGAAAAAAATTATAACAATTGGGTAAACACTAAATTTGTCACTGAAGTATTCTGTAAAATATCAAGGCTTTCTGATTTAAATTATTTGCAGAAGTTTGTTGGTTTTTTTGTGTTTTCTTCCTGGGGAAAGGGAGGGATACCAAATGCTAGTATGACAATTAACAAAAAAAAAGAAAAAAAAAAAGATGCACAACTAATTTATCTTTATAACTTAAACAAACCAAGTTCCTGACCCTGCTTCATTTGAAGCAAGTGGCAGAATTACTGTTCATTTTTCTAGAAGTAGAGCCAGGCTCTGGAACAGCAGAAACAGGGACATCATAGTCTGTGACAGTTGTTGAGGAGAGTACCTTTTATTTCACTGGGCTTTAGACTTGGGCTTAAAATTGGATGCATATTGTCCCAGAACCCTTACTCATGTCAACAGGCTCTTTGACGTCTACTGGTCTCCTTACAAGAGTAGTAAAACTACTTACATGAGTAAAGGTAAGCCAGGGTGAATCACAGATTCCTTTTGCTGTGGACAGTGTGAAGGGACAGAAACAATTTTGAATGAATGGCACCATATTTAACATTGTTTAATTCAATTATTTAAACCAGGCTGCTTGCATCATGGTTGATCTCTGAACGTAGTGGCAAGGGAAGCAGGTGAGATGGCTCATGTTGGTAAAAATTATTCTCAAAAGTGATTAGTTAGAGAGCATTGGAGACCTGAAATCCCAGCACCTTCCCCTAAATGACAATGGCAAAACTCCCATTGGCTGCAAGTGGAATAAGTTTAGGCTCATGGCTTTCCTGGCCAAAGCAGAAACAGCCTTTAAAAAGAAGTCTGATGCTGAGTTTGATACCAGCTTTTATGTGGTGTATGGGGGCTGGCCTTGGAAAACATGAAATTAGCCTGAGACAACTTCCAAGTGAGGAAAGAAAATAGGATTTTAGATATGGTGAGCATATTTCACGATAGATACACCAAAAACAGAAGAAGGTTTTCAAATCAAGAAGTAACTGTTCCCAGGCCCCACTTTTTAGCTTTCATTTGTGTGTGTATACTAGTCACAAATTTTAAAGGTTTGTCCCTCCAATCTCTAGATTCAGTCATGGGGTTTTGATTTGTGGTCAGTTATTTAAAGTAGGCGGAAATGAAAAACTATATGATAAAATAAAATAAGAAATCGGGATGTTAATCAAGACCGACTGATTCCAGCAAAACACCGCATTCCTGATAATTTGATTTAATTAAACCTGCATGTACTTAAAATAGCATTAGAAATTGTTACCATATTTAAACAGTTGTTCAAGTGCATGCAGTCTCAAAAATCACTTCTCCTTTCAGGTATGACTATACCAAAAAAAGAGAGGCTTTTAACTGCTAACACATTCCTGTGGCCCCAAGTGTAAGAAAGGCATGGACCTGCTTGAGTGGGTCCAGAGGAGGGCCACAAAGATGATCAGGGGGCTGGAGCACCTCCCCTATGAAGACAGGCTGAGAGAGTTGGGGTTGTTCAGCCTGGAGGAGAGGAGGCTCTGGGGAGACCTTATAGCAGCCTTCCAGTACCTAAAGGGGGCCTACAGGAAAGATGGGGAGGGACTCTTTATCAGGGAGTGTAGTGATAGGACAAAGGGGTAATGGTTTTAAATTGAAAGAAGGTAGACTTAGATTAGATATGAGGAAGAAGTTCTTCACTGTGAGGGTGGTGAGGCACTGGACCAGGTTGCCCAGAGAGGCTGTGGATGCCCCATCCCTGGAAGTGTTCAAGGCCAGGTTGGATGGGGCTTGGAGCAACCTGGTCTAGTGGAAGGTGTCCCTGCCCATGGCAGGGGGGTTGGAACTAGATGGTCTTTAAGGTCCCTTCCAACCCAAACTGTTCTATGATTCTATGATTCTATATAACCTACTTCCTGTTTATATTGAAAATCTATTTTCAGTATACATTTAACCACAGAAATGTATTTGTTTAGTACCTCCACAACCTTGCTTCACAGTGGACCACATTTGGTTGTCTTCCCCCCTCTCCATGTCAGAATCTCACTGGATACAAGGCCTAAGAAACTGGCAGAAGTGCACATTAAGATGTTTCTTTGGGAGGGCTAAATGTATTTGTATTCTTGGGGTTTAGCAAAAGGAAATGCTTACAGATGCTTACAATTATTCTGCACTCATATGTCACAGCAGAATACCTGTCTAGGGTCCAAAACAGTAGAACTGAAGGAAATGGGAGTTTTGTCATTGACTTCAATAGAAACAGTCTCTTACCAAATCATTGCAAAGTAGGACTCTCTTATATATACCTCCTTTTTTTTTTTTTGTATTTAGTTGAGATTTAAGCCATCAAGTTCTTTTAACTGTGACACCACAAGGCCACGCAGAGGCTAGCAGCAATATCTCTGAGGTAGAGAAGTTCAGGCATCTGTAAAGTCTATGTGCAAAACGAAAATTTTTATGGTCTGTAGTTACTCATGTGGAATAGTGCCTTACTCTGTAAGCAATGCTGTTGATTTCAGAGGGTCTCCTTTCCTAGAAAGTTACCAGTCAGCATCAATAAAGTGAGCAAAACCTATTTCTACAGTGTAGGTAGAAGAGATGTAATGGAAACCATTAAGTTCTTTTAAGTTAAACCTCATGTCAATAGTGTGCATCAGTATAAGAATCAGATGCTAATCACTTTCCTTACACTGAAAAAAGCTTTACTCCCCATCTGCTCTCACTGCATTAAATGTGGAGTAAAAAAGTTTTCAGTATGAGTAAATAATTTGACCTTTTGTGAACAACTATAAGCAACATTTTCATGGGCAGAAACAAACAACACTTCTGAGTTATAGAGCTATTTATTTTTTGAGATATAGTGAATCTGTGTTAATTCTCAATGGGTTTCTTTGTATTTAAATACTTTCAAAAACAATACATTGATGATGGGTTGAAGATATATATATGTATGTATGTATACATATTATATATATATCTACAGTATATATATACACACACAACTATATATATGTATATACATATATATAAATTATGAAAGCCAAGATATTATGAAGCCTATTTTGTTTTTATCATTTTGTGTTTTGTTGTTGATATTATTATTATTATTGTTATTATTATTATTTTGCATACTACATGCAGTGCTTTAACCAATGTCTGTTCGGCTAATGTAATTAAAGTTGTTAATTTATATGAGTACATTTCAACTATGTCAATGGTTTCTTAATATTTATTGTGTAGAAGGACTGGTATTTTTTTTATTTACATTATGTTTAAAGAGGTAACAGTTTGATATGTTCTCATTTGTTTATATTAGAAGTTATTTATTTTCACGGCATTCCGTCTGGTATTTTGATATTTGGAAGGCATGCTACCTATACTTTGTACAGTTAGTGGGCAGTATTCAGCAGCTCCCGGTAGATTTTTAGGCCCTATGTTAAATAAAAGACCTGTTTGGGATTTTTATTTTAGATCTTTCCTATTGGTTTGCCAGGACCACTCAGTGCACTTATTGCCAGACACTCTGCCTGCGTGACCAATTTATTCCTACTGTATTTACCCAGGACAGAGGACCAAAACCACCTCTGGTGTAAGTCCAGT
The DNA here is from genome assembly GCF_929443795.1 of Astur gentilis. Classification (NCBI taxonomy): domain Eukaryota; kingdom Metazoa; phylum Chordata; class Aves; order Accipitriformes; family Accipitridae; genus Astur; species Astur gentilis. The sequence continues at coordinate 4,632,542 of NC_064893.1, read as the reverse complement.
GACTTCAGTGAAGTTATACCAGAGATGCATTTGGCTCACAGAGAAAATGCTTGTGCAAATCAATGCAAAGAAAAGGCAGAAAGAAAGAAAGGCAGAAAGGCAGAAAGAAAGAAAGACAGACAGAAAGAAAGAAAGAAGGAAAGAAGGAAGGAAGGAGTCTTTGCATTTGGAAGGGGATTTCAACGTGTTAAAAATGTTTGGGTCAGCTACTATTTTATTTTACTTTGTTCTTTTTGTTATTTTGCTCTTTCTTATACAGCAGCAGCAACAACACAAGTGAAATAAATAAAGGGAGTTTCACCAAGCATTGTGTAATCGTCCCTTAATATGCATTCCTGGTTGGGAAATTCATGGGAGCTGGGGAAATAACAGAAAAAATTTAACCTTATAGGTGAAACATGTGGGTGCCTCTTTGGACTGAACAGTGTGATGCCTTTCTCTTTGGTGTGACTACGCTAAATGGACATTCGAATTCATGGCCCTACATGTAATGGAATTTTAGGTTGTTCACTTCTTGTGAAACACAGCAAGTATAAAAGCTAAAGCCAACTGCAACTTCCCTTTGCCTGTGGGCTGTTAGATTTTCAACTAACATCACCACAATTCCCTTGAAAAATCCAGAATTAGATGTTTACGCAGATAAAAGGAGAATTTGTTTTACCAAGACAAAACTGCAAGGCTGTCAGTTCACATGCTTTAGTTTATAAATTGATTAGTAGTCAGATGAAGTGATCAAAGAGGCCTGATCACAGGCAGCTGATCCCTGGTCTGAGTGAGACATTATCTGAATACCCTCATATTTGAAAGTAAAGTGAACTTATGAAGGGTTTTCACCAGTCATTGCATTCCTACGGTGATAAATGGACTCCTGCTACATTCCAGTGGGGTGAGAATCAGGGAACAAGAATTTTGAGGTTGATCTTTAAATGGATTATTTGCACGGTGTTCAAGCACAGGCCACGGCAGCTATAAGCAGGCCTTTTAATAATCAGGCACTGAAAGCCTTTCTACAAAGGCTGGAGAAGTGAATTGCTTTCCTCCTACTGAGAATAAGTTTTCAACAAATCAATGCAATCAGACCTAGAGAAAGCCTTTGTTTTGGATATAATTAAGACATGACTGAATATTTGTTTTCTTTCCTTTATTATGATCACTATTATTATTATTGCCAGCAAGGACAAATCCAACTGGATTTGGAAGTTGCTCTAAGAGAATAAAATCATAAGGGCTACTTGATTCCAACTGCTATTGTATTAAGCTGGTATAAATGAAGCTTACACTTCAGGTGTAAAATGGGGAGTTATCCTTTCTCTGGCATGACATGAAGCGCAGTACTGGATGGTGTAATCCAGATTTTTTTCCATTTTCTCCAGCCATTTAATTTTCTTCTTATTTTAAGAATGCTATTGAGAACTGTTGCTATTGTACAGGCTTGTTGAAATGCCCCATGTGAAAAGAACAGTGGAGAACTAGGAGACGCCTTTTGCACGAGCAGAACAATCTGCTAAAACTGAAAAAAACCCTGTCCTAAACACATTACACCAAGCTAATAATACACAAACAAAGGCAGATAACAGCAAATGACTTTGCAAAACAGATACACAGATGTTGTCTACTCAGTGTGGATTTCCTACCTTAGAGGAACATCTTCACACTGCTGCTTGGGCTACTGAATCACTGGGCTAGTTTCAGTGTGTATCGTGATTCTTTCCATGCTTGTCACAGGGCTAACAGAATCTACATTTTGGTAGTCTCAATGGCTACCCTCAGTGATCCCTTTCTTACTTAAGTTTGCCTGTCTCCCTGAAATACAACCACAGACTGATTTCAAGTACTGCCTAGGGCTCACGGTGACTGTCCTCCCTTACGCTGCTGATAGAATTACAGCACAGTGACCAAATCCATGGGTTCCAAATACCTGCCGCCCAGCTTCTATGACCTCTGGGCACTTCATGGTTTCAAAAGAGGTATATCGCACATTGTCACCTTTTGATCACATCTCTCCTGTCTACTGTTGCTTCTCATCAGTTTTGCTATAATTGCATTGACTGGAAAAATAGTGCAGAAGATCATCAGCTGCTAGAGCATCCCAAATCCTCTCTGCAGGACAGAGTTAAGTGAGTGGTGAGGTTTCCCCTTCCCCTCCGACAGCCAGCAACTCCGAGCATCTGACGTGGAAGGGTTGGCAGGAAGGTCCACATGAGTAGACACTACCTATGTATCTTCGTCTTATGATGACTATGAGAGGGAATGGGTATATTTTTGCTTTGAACAGTGGCAAATTCAATGTACACATTACAACACCACATCAGGAAGCAGTATAAGAATTATTTAATATGTCTGACTCATCCAGTCTTTATTGCATGAGAAAGTTGCTCTGTTTCTGAGAAGATAGAAATGTGTATCACCAGAGTTAAGGCCTCCAGAATTTCATATAACAGCAGACAAAAACAACACAGCAGCTTTATTCAAACAAGAAAAACATTCAGAGGAAAGTTGGCAAGAGATACTAGCAGAGGTCCCTAAAGGGGCTCTTGAGCAGACTGCTCCTCCACAACTTACACACACACAAGAATGCCTCTTATGGCTGCATTAGGATGCAGTTTATAGGCCTGGGCTTGATCTTAATGAAGTCAGCAGGGTATTACAGACCTGGATGGCTTAACCGAAACTAAAATTAAGTCCTATTTTTCGAGAAAGATCACCGAGTATAAAGAGCAAAGAGTAAGATAGTAGATGACGTGGGCACTTTAATGAACCACATATGACAGTGATCAGAGTTGAATGCCTTTGAAAAATGTGAAGATAGCCTAAATCGGGGCAGAGGTAGAAAAATCTCCAGTTACAGAATGCAATTTCACAGGGTCTTTCTACATAAGGAGCCTATTCAAAGGTCTAAATCTTAGTTCTCAGCTGAGCTGTGTGTCTTCTACTTCTCTGACATAGCCCTTCCCAGGGTCATGCCAGTCTCAGAAATGGCACAATGCAGGAAGAAGACACAGCACCACTTTCAGGCATCAGATACTCATTGCTTTTGCCACCCTGAGAGTGCACAGAGGCCACAAATCTATCTAAAGACTGGGCAGACAGATTGGTTAACAAATGACAAAACACACTATTTCAATTTTTTTAAATTTCTAGCACATGACACAACCCTCAGAAGCAATTCAGGCCTGTCTCAGCACTGGCAGGTTACCTTAGTATGAATCAGGTTTAAATTTGTCATGCTTTCAAATGCATACCTTTTCGTGCAAATCCTACTCCTTTCTCACGCTTTCAGTGGACAGCCTGGTCATTTGTACACAGCTGTTGTGGTGAAATTGGCTCCAGGTTTAGGCTTCAGGCTCCGCTTCTCCATTTGTATTTCCATAGCCTAAGAAAATACTCTCAGGCACAGGAGCTTTTTGCCACCCCCACATGTCTGGGCAGGAAGGAGAGAGATCAGATAAGTCAGTTAATTATGTCAACAAATAAGAGACATTCTCTACGAATAGAAACTCCAGGTCCAAACAGGAGAAGCTCGGTACTAGACCTGACCTGCCAGTAACCCAGCCCAGGTACCGAGAGGGTCTGCAGCACCTGGGGAAGAATGGAGGGATTGCAGGGAGAGGAAATGCAGCAACAGTGGAGTGGTGTCAATCACTCCCATGCAGTAACTGTCACATCAGGTCATGACGCAGAGATTAAACTTTTTTGCTGTCACAAATGACCTCTTCAGGGAGCAGCTAGGCAGAGAATCCACAAGAGAAGAAGCAAACTGCTATGCAGAGCCTGGGTCAAGAATCTATTATCAAAATATTGTTCTGAAACAGTAACTATACCACACTTAGGTTTGTTACAGCAAGAAGGTAAGTTGTACTTGTCCATCTTTCTATCTACCTACCTGCAAAACCTATGAAAATTTCAAGAAACTAAAAGGGACAGCTGGAAGGGTAAAGTATTTCAAAGCTGCCTGCAGACTATTTAAGGATACTCTGTTAGAGACACAGTACTGAAAAAGATGCCAAAAGTCAGTATGATGGGTCAGCAGCATAAAGTCATATTTAAGTGAGAAAAATTGAAAAGAAATGTCATCAAGTTAATTCTAAAAACATATTACAGGACGTTAGAAAAGAATCTGAGTACCCTGCAAAATCCATAGTGTCTAAGAATGAGTTAAAAGGTGAAGTAAGATAAATGCAGTAAGAGTCAATGTGTGCTTTGTAGGTGGAAAATCTGTTTCATTTCTTTGAAGGAATCAACAAGTTCATGGAAATGAAAACACGCTGATATAGTCAGCTTGGATTTTCCAGGAGGAATTTATAAAGACCCCCACTAACTTTTCCAAAAGAAACCAACCCATCATGGGATAAAGAAGGCAGCACACACATAACTAGTAGTTTTAGTTAAAAGAGATGAAAGAAATGGAGAGATATCATTGGTGTCCGGCTCTGCATTAGGGTCTGTGCTATGAGCATAAAAATGTGAAAAGTGGATGAAAAGTCAGATGACAAAGTCTCCTGATGATACTAAGTTAATCACAATAGTAAAGGCAAGGGCTGGTAGCACAGAATTGCAGAAAAACTTCACAAAATAATGAAAGAGCAGCTGAAAATCAGTACTGATAACTGTAAAGTAACAAAAGTAACACAGGACACATGCAGGAGAAAACAATCCCAAATTCCCATGCATAGAAGTGAGCTGCCCCTCAGGAAAGGGACTTGAGCATTATAATGGACAGCGTTAGCTAAATGCTCATCATCCGTAAGAAAAGCAAGCTTAATGTTAGGGATTACTAGGCAAGAAAAGGTTTGTTGCTTATTAGACTGGTTGGTATAGCTGGAAAATGCAGACATGGTTTTGGGTATTGAAAGAGAATGGCAGACTTCAGGGTAAAACAGAAACTCTCAACAGGTAGCTGAAGACAGCAATTAGGCCCCCCTCTTGCTTTCTCTCCTCCAGGCTGAGAAAGTCCAGCTCACTCAAACTCTCCTCATACAATTTCCTTAGAGGGACAGAAATAAGACATCATTTTTAGGTCATCATGTTTCTGATTGGAAAAGCTCACTGCTCATTCTCCATTAGTTATGTCATTTTTACATCAGTATAATACCATGTTCTCTCCAGTAGAACAACACAGAGGACCAGGTTATGAGCAGATACTGATCCTGTGTATACAGAAAGAATTCACTCAACACCACAACACAAAAATACAGTTATGCTGCAGCAAATCAGACAGCTTGATTATCCTTCTGATGCAGCCAGTTGTGTTTTTTTTAAATACATGCTTTTAAGATCCCTTCCTGTTAAATCACAAAACTCTATTATCCTCATTGTTCAGCAGCTACAGCCTGTGATGATTATCTCTGAGCTTTCTTCAAAGGCCAGTCACTACTTCCTTCAAGCTCAAGTTCAAGCCCTCCTAGCTGTTTCAATTACACAAGCCATATGCATCCCTGGGGAGACAGACCGATGGGCAAACCAGCTTATGAATGGCCGGGTTTGCCTTGCTGCATTCATGCAACAGCAACAGAGATTACGTTGTTTACATTATTATTCCTGGCCTACACTATCTAAAAAGAAAAGGAAGAGGGGTCCGAAGCAGGGGAAGAAAGGCAAGCTAAAACAAAGACGGGGCTAAAACCAAAATTAAACTAGTCTTCATACTATTTCCACATAAACAAAATTGTTCGATGAGCTTTTTTTTAATAGGGAAAAGGTCCCTCCTTAGAGGGACATAGACTGAAAAGGAGAAGTGGATGTAACTTTAAAGATAGGAACACACCCGTGGGTAATAAATATTTATAAAATAAGACATACATCAGCCTGCCACATACGCTTTCTACAAAATGATATATGGATGACTAAAGTGTGATAAAGAAATGCAGAGTAAAGTAACACAGAGCCTAAATTTAGACACGTGTAGATTTTTCCAAAAGTTGCATTTTCAAGTATATTAAAAAAAAGACAAGGAGGAAGAAGAAAGATGAAGGTTGGTTTTTTTTTTTTCCCAAACCAAACACAACTGTTTCACATCTTCATTTTTTCTTTGTTTCTTCCCTTTTTTTAATTTCCCTCAACTTCCAGCCTTTGTTCCTTTGTCTTATAACACGTTGTTATTCTCAATATGACAAAAGTTGTACTTTTAATGCCAAATTGTTTGATACATTTTATAAAAGAAAATGAAAGACAGACCTTTGACTGCAAGGAGATGTGGAAGTTTGCTTGGTGCCATAATGTGCTACATCCACCATTTTCAGTTAATCCCTTCCCTGGCCAACTGTTGCCTATGCATCCTTAGCAACACAATTCCTGCCAAACCAGCCGAACAGATCACCACTTCTGCAAAACTGAGAGGTGCTGCTTTAAATTTCTTAGACACTCCTTTGAGATCAGATTAAGGCTTTCTTGGTACATTTAGCAGAATGGTGACCAGATCTTTGCACTAAAAGTGCTATGCCTCAAACCTGGCCCCCCCAAAAAAAAACCTCAAGTGGGTTTATGTGTGTATCTGGTAAGAGAAGTAAAGTTTTACTGTTACTAATAATACTCATCATTCTTCCCATTCTTCTCATAACACAAAGCCTGAGCTGCATTTTATTCTGCGGTGTAAACTTTCCTTGCATAACATGATCCTTTAGACCCGTAACATCCTCATGCAATGCAAAGGGCCTGGCAGTGTCACCAAGGGCATGATTTGAAGAAGGCAGGGTGGTACAAGCAGACAGAGGCTTTACAATATCACATGGCCTACACTGGTTGCAGAATCTGATGATGGTGTGCCAATAGCCTGAATTATAACACCCTGTGCATTTTGCAGGGCTAGGTGTTAGGAAAGACAGCTTTTTAACTTGTAAAATGAGCACTTCTGCAACAGAAACAACTGTCAGACAAATATAGAACCCTGAAATGTCATTTTTATGCTCTTCTTTCAAAGTAATACTGCACTTTAAAGTACAGTAGAACATAATGACAGTTTTAAAGAGAAAAAGAACAGATTTGATTTTAAAGACTAGGTATAGGAGAAGTGAGTCAGACCTGATCTCAGGGACACCAGAGGAGATTTGGAGTTACCGCATTAGGATTATTTCTAATGTAGGCAAGTATAATTGAAATCAGGATCTCACAAACTCTGGAATAAACAAAGGCAGAAATATCCTTCATTATGGAGCACCTGAAGACAGTCACACACACACACAGAAAAAAGGTACATAAAGCAAAAATGTACATAAGCACAGGCACAGCACTCCCCAAAAAGCTTTCTAGTGTCTGACTTCAAGCCCATGTACTTTCAGTCAGCAGAGAATAGAGAACAACTCAGTTCTGTCTGTTGAAGACATTCCCTGATTTTGGATTGCCACAAAGATGTTCAGGGTGTTACTGAAGAAAACTCTGGGGTGGAAGGAGCATGTAAAGCTACTCCTCAGGCTGATCCTGGCAATGCTTGTCTATAGAGTTATCAGGCAAGAGAGAGTAACAAGGCAGGAGGTCAGAGAAGTATTGCAAGGTATAGCAAGCAGAACAAGACAGATTTTGAAGACCAGCATAAAAATGCTGATCTGGAACTGAAGCTGCATATAAACTTCATATTCATTTGTTTAGATGGAAAATTACATGTGGCCCTATACCTTGCCTTTGTAAACAAGGTGGCTATGGTGCTTCCCTCAAAAGAATCCTTGCATCTACTAAGGTAGTTGTTGAAAAGTAAAGGATTTGGTACTCCAGTGATTTGTGCAAAGCTGGAAGGACACAGAACCAAAGCATAGATTGTCACTGAAAGATAGAAAAAGGTAGAAACATACTCTCTTTCAGCGGCATACTTGGCCAGGCTGATATATAACATATAACTAATAAAAAAAAAAAAGAGGGCTCATTAAAACCATTATATAGAATAACAAGTTCGCCTAATCATAATTCCTCAAGATTAGGAGTATTTGGCAAAATTTGCCTGGTTTCGGAATACTTTTGTGTGATTTGGCATAAAAGAAGAAATGGTAGAGATTACAGCCACACACACAACCCTTTGCTTTGATCCATGTGTGCTGCACAGCCGTTTCAAAAAGGAAAGGCAAAGAAGTACAGCCTCCTTCAATTTGCCCGCACTGCTTCTATTTCTGATATCAGATGCCCTTTTATAATTGGGCAAAAAATCTTTCTGTAGTGGGCAGGAATCACTTCTTTCCATTACAGTTATTAAAACTGTTACAGTTCATGAGAGACTAAGGTCTTCAGCTTTTCATTATACATACACTCACTGTACCTTGTCTCTCTAAACATGTTTCAAACAGCACCCATCAAAATACAAACCATCCTTTGCCATCAAGCTTTCTCTTGCAGAAACTGTTTCTGGCAGCAATGCTAACATTTTTCTTTACTCAGACTGCAAGAAATGATTAGTCTAAAAGGATCTAGAATGATGACAGTGATGCATGGTATTTGCTGTTCTACATTCACTATATTCTGCTCATCTAACATCTCAGTTATGTGACATATTACTCACTTTTTTGACCTAAATTATTATGCAATCTTACTTTGCGCTATTTAAAAGTTGCCTCATTTCACCTTGAATACCACTAAGCAATGATAGCTGAAGTGATTCCTAACATGGTCTGTGCTCAGTTTCTGGAATTTATTCAGGTAACAGGCCATACCAGTGTAAGCTCTTACTATCTGAAAAACTGCTGTGTGCTTGCAGTTAGTCTGAACATCTAGTTTGGACACCTGAAACAATTGCACTTTTCAGGAGACAACTAGCAAGTCAACAGTGTTTATGACAAATGTAACAATATTCTTTCAGTATTGACTAACACAAGGATTTATGAATGTTTTTTACCAGAAATATAAAGCTAGTATTTTGGATCCTTTAACAGAGAGATTGCAGAGAAACTGATGAAAATGTTTAACAGTATGGAAACTAATTACACAGTAGAGTTTAATCATGCAGCTTGTGAAAACAGTTACAACAAAGAGACACAATTTTGAGGCACTTCAATCCCACAGAGGTAGTGGGATGAATCCTGCTACCCTTGCTAAGTCTTTTTCCTAAGAATTCCCGCTGAACTAGGCACATGTTTCTTGTCACTTCTGGCCCCTTGCCTCAGTGGGACAGGATCATTCCTAAGCCATTTTGCCACATTTAGCAGCTACAGGCTCCCTATGCAGGGTGCTTGGGGCAGAGACAAAGCCAGTCATGGGTGCAGAAGCAGCCTGAACTCCTTGGCATGATGCTGCAGCAAGCCAGTTCATCCCAGTGCAAGGCAACGCTCCTTCCCCCAGGCATGCAGCAGTGCTGCAAAAAATCATATATGCTCTTCTAAGACATGAGCATGTGTTGGGGATTGGAACTTTAATCCCCAGTCAGCTTGTGGAGGCTGAAGTCACCACCAGTGAGATCGCAGAGATCGGGTTCCTCTGCACGTGCAAAAGGGTTTCCTTGTGCATTGAACAGAAAGGCTGGGGAGGGGAGAGGAGCCAGGTATGAAGCTGAACCCAGATGAAACTGGTCAGCAGTACATTAGAGGATGATGTGTGATTGATGCCCTTGGGAAATGGTTAGTTGAGGACCTGGATGTGATTTGATTTGTGATTGAAAAATTCAGCATGGTAGCAGTGACCTACTAGGTCTCTATGGGGCTAGGTACAGAAATGCTCTGTGGTTACAAATGCCTCTCTAGTGCAATATTAAGGCACTGCTGGCATCTGCAAAACCTGTACCTAGTCCTGCAGTCACACAAATTTCTTTGATGGCTAGATTTCAGTTGCTGTCATCAGGGGCCCATATAGCTGCCAGCGTGCAGCTTCTAGCCACACTGAGTTGTGAAGGGCAAAAGCTCAACAAAGCTTCACAAAATAGTCCTCCTAGCTGTTTCACTTTGCCATAAATATGATCCAAACATAAAACAGCCTGTTAAAATAATCTCTATCCTGGTTACCCAGTGGCTAGACAGCCACACAGGACATCTAATGCATAGGAACCAGGACTTCCATAGCCCTTCCCCGAAAGGACTGGAATTGTCCAAGGCAAGGTCTCTAGCAACGGCACAAAATGTGGCCATTTTTGCCACAGCTCTCACTTGTTCCAACTCATTCAGCACTTACTGCACCCAGAATAAGACAGCAAAGGGTCCGAGAGAGCCCCATCCTGGATTATTTACAGCATGACTACACACTACCAGGTGAAAGCTGCTTCTCTGATATTTATTTAAATCAAAATGCCAAAGAGAAGCTCTAGTATTTTCCACCCATACCACCCTTGGTTATTATTTTGTAACTCCACGTAAGCAAAGTTGCACTGCATCTGGTAAATTTCCATGGGGGCAGGACGACTCAGTCACTTAAATGTGTTCCCCCTATTTCTGCATTACAGCAACACCCCAGTCCGTGGCTCTGAGCAGGTCCCAGGCTGTCTTTCAGATGGTTTGTAATGTGAGGTTCTCACTGCTTGCTAAGAAAGTTCCCCTGGCACTTTTCACAAAAGTAGGGCTATTAACCTCTCTGACCTGACCATATTCTACTATTCATTAAGCACCACAGGGGGAAGAACTAGTTTAGTACTGACTCAGAAGGAAGAGTGCCACCCACTGAATCAAAAACATCACACTTAGCAGCAGCCTGAGTATATATGTACATAGACATATGTGTGTTTATAGTGTATATACACAGTGTATGTTGAACAGAAACCAAGGAGTGATCTGATGTGGTGGTTATAACTCACCGTGTCTTAGATTAATGTGTTACATCGTTCAGTGGCAAAACTGACAAGAAGTTACACGATCACGTTTACTTACATTAGGTAATGTCGTAAACCAAATACGGAATTTTGTCTGATGCTTATAGTTTCAGCATGCAGGGAGAAAACCCTAATCCATGACTGTAGCCTTAAACTGCTGGATTTACACCAGCAGAAAAATGAGGCAGGGAATAAGGCCGATGTTATTTCTCCCATCCCACTGTTTCCTCTCTATGTTGTGGCTGCTAAGAACAACTTTCCTGCTTGATATGTTGTTCTTTCTGCCAGCTGCCACCTTAAATTAGGCTTTCTTACGTCATTTGGTAGTAAAGATCTTTGGGTTCATGTCAGGAGATGCATTTAACATGCTTCTGATACTCCAGCATAAGCAGCTGTGACATGTAGGCAATTCTGAACATCCACAACCATCACCACCAATTACCCCCTTTATTAGTCCAATCTTGCGGTGGATACCCAGAGAGAATTTCACTGTCAGTCTAAGCATTTCACAGCTTCCTATGTTTCATGAATATATATATATATATATATGTGTATATGCTGTGTTTCACATTTCACTTGTTTGCTGCACTCCCAAACACCAGCTTCTTAATTTTAGCTGCTTCGGTAATAAGACATAAATCACTTTTTTATGGCTGCTGCACCATTTTTCTGCTAACAGCTGTCATACTGCATTAGGCTACATTACACACGATGAGGAACGAGGGAGAGGTAGAGCACGACATGCACAGCCTAACAAATTTATTATGCTGTTCGGCTGATAGGCCTATTCATCTTTCAGCACTGAGAGTACAATAAGCCCTACTAACCCAAACTAACAGCACTCCAGGAAAATGTTAAGAATGTAGGTTATATACAAATCAGGAAACTCTGATACTGTGTGTTCAGTTGGGATAATCTACTCCTTGATAATGGAGCTGATGTGTTTTAGGCATCCATTACCCTCAGGATGATTTTATGAAAAGGCATTTATAATTCAGTTTCCAAGCACAGTGGAAATCTGTATTGAACAATGGAACTGTTTAGCTTGTGGTTATGTTTATACAGCTCAAACACACTCAGGACTTGTCTACACTGCAGGCTGTGGGGTGACGCAGAGATACCGCATCTCAGCTGAGGTAGCTCATGGCTTCCTAGTGCAATGAGGCCATTCCCTGGGCCCATATTTTGGAAGCAGGTGAGTACCCACCTAGAACAATATAAAAAGTCCCTAGGGTGCCAGAAGTGCTGCTCTCCCCTTGCCGGAAAAGTCAAGCCTCATTGCTGCGTTTCAAAGAGGTCATCCACAGTCTGAAGCATCCCTAGCCATGTTTACCATTTCAGCGCAGCTGGGCTTCTCTGACTTTAGCACCTATTTTTAAAATGGGCTATAAAAACTGGCAAATATGAAAACCTGTTCAAATGCTCTGACCTCAAAAACATCAGGAGTTCTTACAGCTATTTTTATCGAATCCTGAAACTGAAATTTCCAAGTGGCATTCTTCTAACAGAAGAAACAGACATTTCTATAAGAGCAAAAAATAAGTAATTACAATATGTAAATGTGGAGTTATAGTATAGATTATTTAGGTTATAATAGTACAGACTACAGAGGATTTCATAAGTGGAACAAAGTCTTAAGTAGCTCTTAAAAGAAATATTATTCTTCTTCCTTACCCATGCAAAGCACCCTGCTGCTTCTGCAGTTATTGGGAGTTCCTTAAATCACATCATTGAGATGCCATATTAAGGAATACACAAATTAAAATCTTTACAGTTCTAACTTTTACCTAATTATCTTTACAGCAGCATTCATAGTGTGGGAATACTGTTAACCGTGTGGTAACGTTAACTATATGCAAATGGCAATTGTAAAGGTTTTAATAGTGACCTCTGTAACTAGAAACATTATTGATCATGTATACACTCCTATGTGTAATCACATAGTGCCGGCTAAAACACCAAAATCCTCTCCTGGTGTGTACTGAAGTCTGTGTAAAACCTGGGGTGGACTCCTGAGGAACAAATTCTTGTTTGGTTGCTTTTCAGAAAGTGTTAAATGTCTCCCCCTTTCCCTCAATAAACTAAAATTTTAAAAGTTGGACAATGATTCTGAATTATTTTATAGAGATATAAAGAAAGCTGATTTAATCAAAAATTCATATAAAGTAATCCATGCTGGTTTGAATTTAAAACATTTGCAAAACAATGTTTGAATGAAAACTTTGGCAGGTCTTTTGTTTCCTATCTGGTTATCAGCACGATTGCACCTAATGAGGCCCTTTTATTTCTTGTGTATTCTGAGACCTATATACAACTCTTTCAATCCTTTGCTAGTTCTAATTGTTCTGTATTTCACACACACACACACACACACACACACACTTATTTCTGAATTCACTGGAATATGAACCTCATTTTTTTGGGCCATTTTTTTGTTGTGGAAAACAGTCCATAGACTTGGGACAATCTGGAGAGATCTGTTTCAAAATCCACAATGCACCAAAGCACAGATTTTTTGTTTTCCACCTCTGTTACCAAGCTGCGCAGGTAGCCAAGATTTTGCTACAAAGCATGAAAGTTTTTATCATGAGCCACAAATAATTTAAACACAGCACTGAATATGCAAGGGTCAATACCATGTCACAAAATTTGGGCAATATTTCAAAGGGGCTTTCTCTGGCATATGGGAGCTAAAGCTCCAGAAAATTTAGATTTTTTGCTAAGACTCAAAAGAGCATTGGACACCACTATGTCTGGTCAGCTTTACTGGCAGCAGTGAGCAATAAATGAGACAATATTTTTTGTTCTCTTCATCTTTAAAATTAAGTTCATGTGAGCCACTTTCTGTATCAGCATACGTGCTCGACAAATCTGCAGTTACAGCTTGCCTCTACAGAGGGGTGTTATTCCTCACTCCTTCAGTGCAGCCATATAAGATCTAGGCACATTTTGTTTTGAAGAGGTTAACCATGTCTGAACCTTATGAAGTGTTTTGAGTGTTAATGGTCTCTGTTCAGTTGTACACTGCTTTGAAATAGCCCAGCTTATGCATCTGTTTATTTGAACTCAGATTAGCTAATGCAGTTGTTTATTTTTCCTTAACTGGGGTACTAAAACACTTATTCTATATAGTTTTAATCATTAATTCCTAAGAAACACATTTCTTCAGCATAAGAACTTGGAAAAAGTTGTTCACTTTGAGTGGGAAGAGTAAGATGATTTTATCCACATTTGGGTCTTATTGTTTTAAAAGCGGAAGAGAAATGACAAAATGTTGAGACCATTACATATGTGCAAAATTATTTGTTTATTTCATTTTTTTAACCTAGTGAGATGCATGAATTTATTTAAATTTTGTTTGGATAAAACTTTCCCTTGACACTATAGTCTATATATTTTAATTTGGTTTATTGCCTGGATGCTTTGCATAAAGCCAAAACCAAAAGTACATTCTCCAGCTATATCTAAGAAGATTGCTAGTTAACTGCTTTTTAACCTTTCCAGTCCTCTGTAAGGAAGCATCTTCAGTATCAAAAAGCTTGCTCTACTTTCCTTACTTGGAACAATCTTTATTAGAGCAGAATGAAATTCTTGGGTCAAAAGAAACATTTTGAAATGTCAGGAAGGATCATATTGATGTTTTCAAAACAGAAACTTTCCACTTCTCATTTTGCAATACAGGTTTCTTTTGAAATTTACCTATATTCAGTTTTAATGAATGTTAAAAAGCCTAAATGAAATGTCTTCTGACCTGAAATGACATTTCTTTCAAATTTGTGTGTTGCTGTTTGGCAAGAAAACTGACAAATTTTAATTCTGGGTGGACCAAAAGAAATGTTTTTATTGTTGTTGATTTTTTGGTCTGGCCAGCATACAAATACAAATAAATAAATTCTTTATACAACTCTAGTCTTCAGATTAGCAAGAACTAACTTGATCAGCTAACTGTCCTTTCAGTTTTACACACGTAAACAACGAGTAACCGTATTTGTTTTCACAGGGTTACTTCATACTTATGCAAGAGAAAAAGAAGCAAGATTTCCTGTCAAAATAGTAAAAACAAAAAAAGGTTAAAAAAAAAAAAAAGGGAAAGAAAAACAAACCAGTGTAATAGAGCCGCATCTCTCCTGTGTGTTGCTCGACACCAGCTGAAACAAAGCTGACTTGAGACTCTGCAGAAGCATAGTTTGGAAGCGAGCAAAATAAATTCAGTCCTGCAGCAGCAGAGCAACTCCCCTGGACACTGCACTGGGAGAAATCAAGGGAGTTTCAAGGGGCTGTGGGTGGAAAAGAGGATTAGGAAGAGCCAGCAGGACTTGGCCGACCTTTGCTAACTTCCTGACCCCTGCTTTCCACCCCTGGGAGCCGGGCTCTGGTCGTGGGAACAGCACCTGCCTTCCTCAACCCCATCTCCACGGGGGCTGCTGCCGCCTCACGGGCGCCCGGGGCCAGGAGCGACCACAGCTAGAAGAAAGCCTCCCATGCCTCATCTGCCTCGCTCCTGAGCCCATGAGGAGGGGCTAGCGGCGGGGTGGGAAACATCTGAGGTGTGGTGGGGCAATGTCGTTCATTGCTGCAGGGTGTTCTACAGCCCCGCTGAGCAAAGTGCCCAGCCCCACCTCCTTGGGGAAGATCTTGGCTGATGGGGTCCCATGGACCCCAACCTGAAAAACAGCATAGAAGCAGAAGCCGCCATCGTCTTTAGCCATGGCTTGTGCCCAAAGGTGGTTTTGGGTCACACAGGTGGACGCCAGAGGTTAACCACGTATCTTTTTCAGTCATCCATAGCTATGCCATCGGTATTTCCCTTACGCTAAAGTTTTAAAGCCATCAGCTACGAGAAATAGATAGGATCTGAATAACATAAACTGAATATTGAATACACTTTCTATGTCACCCTGTCTCTCTTGTGGTAACGCAGAGAACTACAGGAAGCTACACACATATTTCAATAGACGTGCATGCAATAGACAGCCACGCGTGCTACAGACTGAAAACATAGCCCCACTTCGGTCAACACCTACACCTCCATCAATTTCCATGCAGACATATTTTCATATCTATTGTTATGTATGTACTCTGAGCACACATGTGAGTCTGCACATGTTTGTCTAGTGTGCACATGGGTTATTCTTAAATTCCTGTTTAGAGGAAGATCATTTACCCTACAGTAGTGATAAATCACGTACCACATAACATGTCAACACAGTGGTCATAAATGACTCAGTACCCACACGAAACACAGGCCAGTGGTATCACCACTAGCAAGGTCTGGCCCTGCAAGGTTGATTGCAGGCCGAGGGCAAAAGCTGGGGAGGTTTCTGTTGATGCAGACACTTTTTCCCTTTCCCTGCTGTCTATTCTTTCCCTTTTTTTGCCCCTTTCTTCCAGTTTCCTCCGTTCTCCAGCTCACCTTTTCCTTCCTCTGAATAATACCATTATCACGTTTTTCTAAGTCTATCATCATGCCTAATCAAATGAATGGATCCCAATAGTAACATTACCATAGTTATTTTTGTATCTGTGTTGTGTAGTACTTCTCTCGTTTCTATGACTTACACAAAAAGAATAATTGCATTTAGTTGCTTTTTTCAACAGGAAACTAGTAGAATATTTGTCATGTAAGACAGGGAATACTTGTAAATGTCCGGATGTAGGAGAACTAAAAATAATGGAGAAATATTACATTATAATACACATACGCACACCTATTTTGTATATCAAAACACAGTAAAGATGTTTTAGCAGGGTTAGTTTACAACTTGTCCTAAATAAGGGCCAAGGACAATGCATCTCTGTGCTTGCCTAGCCTAGGGTCAAATCAAAGTCAATAAAGTTAATGTAAAAGTCAAATCTTGCTTTCTGGCTCCCCATCTAGTCTGGGAACAGAGAAAAAAACTACAGCTTTGGATCCCCCTTAATTACAGGTGTTGGTTGTTCCCTCTCCCATCATCACTTCTGCATAAGCTCAACCCAACTGCATGGCACTATGAGGAGCAGATTCAAAAACTCCTCAGCCCTCAGGAGCTGTGGGTGCTATAGGCAGAGCAGACAAAGAGAGGAAGCTTGCTCCCACCTCACTTGTGCCAGTGGGCAATTTGGATAAACTCGAAAGGAGGTAACAGACTTCAAATATGGGCATGCAGGAACACTCTTAACCTTGCCATTAATCTTCATTATTAATTATTTTATTATTACTGTGCTATAGATATAGTCCTTTTCTTTTAAAAAGTAGAATGCAGTAATGCAAATAAGTGTCAGGCATACAATTATTCAATATTCAATTCTACATGCAGGTACTAGAACCTGAAATGGAAAATTATTAATGCAGAGAAAAGCTGGACAGGTTGATGTTTGCAGATGAGTACAGGTTTTGAGATAAACAGTGAAGCAACTCATTGTCTGAAGAATCAGCAAAGGGAGGGAAAGAACTGTCTCTCAGAATATCAGATCTTGGTGGTTATTGCAATCCCTATTTGGTAAATAAGATTTAGATCTGTCTAGAACTATACGAGAAGCAGGAGGAGGAGAGACCTCCACTCTGATTTTGATCTTGCACCTTGGGACATGTCCATTTCAAGATGATTTTTTTTACTTGATACATTCCTCTCCTCACCTGCTGCCCCTTCCCCATCCTTGGAAGGGCAGAAGTTGGCAGAGATAAGCACTTGTTTATGGTCCTGCCTGGTTGCTGGCCCGAGAGCATAGTTCACACAGGCCATGGTCATAGGTCTGATCTAGGAGTGGTGCTTCCCTTGTAGTATATGAGATCTCGACAAAAGTGAGTGGGGGAGTTCTCAAAGTGAACTGCCCTAGGTGGTAGTTAGACTAATACCATAAAAGTAAAAGCTCTTTTTATGAGCCCTCAGTGAGAAATAAACCTGCAAGTAAGTTGCTGAGATTGTTTTCAAGAAGGCAGCTCCAATAAGGTCTTACATGTCAATTTCAATAACAACGCAGAAACCTGCTGATTTACTGCAATGTGCTTTGAGAAACTTTGGGATGCTTCAGGTGGCTACAAGTAATGCTGGACCTTTAAGCAACAAATGCTTGGATGAGCTCAAACATTCCGGGTTTTCCTGTGCTTAATATGTTGCATTGCTATCTTGATATGTAATGTCACAGATGGTAATATTAGTCATGAAAGAACAAAGAAGCCAAGTCCATAGACAAATTAAGGTGGTGGAGGGGCAGAGAGAGAGAAGGGAGAGAAAGGAAAGAGAGCAAGCAGTGAATGCCTACAGCAAACAAGTTTTATTTTGAAGCTTCTTTATACAAACTGAACACCTTCTCAAGATCTATGTGTTGGCAAGAGTAGCCATAGAAGGCTGTAAATCCTTAACCTGGCTGGTATCCACTGAAAAAAAAGTAGAGCAAGTACTGTGGTGAAAATACTTGGAAATGAATGGATGAAGTTAATTTAACAATGGGCAGCCATCCCACAAATTCTCATGCAAACCAGTGGTGGCTTCCTCTCCTTTTTTTTTTCTTTTTAATTAACTACACAGCCCTTCTCCAACAAGGGGATTTAGAGGGTTTGCCTCTATCTTCTTTACACCTTTCAAATGCCTTTTTTAACCATTTGCATACAATCATTTTACTTACCATGAAAAGCTTTAGGGAGAGATTCAGATAGATTAAAATCAAGTATGAAAAGAAAGAATGAGACAGTGATTGAAGGCACCATTTGACAGACAAGTTATAAAGCCCATGAAACTACAAATGGTATATGGAGATGTGGGGGATCTTCTTCCAGACCAGCACACAACATGATCACTAGGGCTTCTGCTTGCTAAGTTAATTCTATTTCCATGAACTGAGGAAGCAAAGCTGATGTTAAACGAGGTAGCACACTTCCATGAAAGAAACACACCTCTTGAGTAATTTGTAAAGTTAAATATGCAATCCTATTGAAATAAATTCAAGTGTAGAATTGTACTGGCAAAGTTGCCCTTCTCATCTCTGAGTCATCTAAGTGTTTGGGAGGGCAGTGTGAACGAAAACAATTGGGCCAAAGAGCTATGAACTGATACAGTTGAGAAATTTTGTTAAAGGAAAGATGAGAAAAATATTCCACCTATAGTAAATGTAGGAGTTTGTCCATAAGTTCAGCTTAGAAACGTATTTCCCACTTTCCTTTTGCACTTGGCTGACTTTACAGAGGTTGGAGTATATATGATGACAATTTACAGGAGTTTGATGGTTGAACTCTCAAGAAGGAAGGACAAAAAACGGTGGCTTACAGGTGTGAGTAAGGCAATACAACTGAACAAATCCATTTTCAGGCTGAGCAGTAGGGAAAATTCCCAACACTGATTTTATTATGCTATGGAATAGAGTCCTCAAGTAAAGGGAGAGATGCCTAATAGCCTGAGATGGAAAATACTATATACTGAGAGTACACTTTCACTGGCAAGGAAATACATAATTTAATAGGTCTTTTCCATTTCTATGCTCCTATAACTTGGGGCCATTCCAATGTGTAAGGTAAAAGGAAAGATATATTAAACTTCTGCATCTCTTTCATAAAGCACTTGATCTATCTTGGCATACACAAGCACATATATTGAAGCTATTTTGTTTGAAAGATTTTACTATTTGGAAGGAGATTTGATCATTCTCCAGAGATTGGACAAATATAGTGAAAGCAGAAATAGTGGCAAATGTTACCCTCTCCCTTTAATGCCATTTATTTTATAATCCAAATTTGACAGTTTTGCTGCTCTGCCTGGATTCCCTTGAGAAATAGCAAACTAAGTTGTATTGCATATGATGGTTTTGTAATCTTCCTCACATTTGTCATATGTCACTCTCATTCTCTATATCCAGTGCTTTACATAGTCCACAAAGCAGAAGGTCTGATTTCCATTTACCACTTTGTAAAGTTTACCACTCCTATGCTTAAGGGGTAGGACAGAAACCTACAGTCACTCCTCTGATACTGCAAGAACCTGAGAACACACAGAAATTGGGCCCATTCAAAGCTATTCCATTTAAAGTCCGGAGTATGGATGAGCTTTTCCAAAGACCCAATAATTTTATTAACATTTAGCAGAGACATATTTTACCAAAATAAATTCAAAAGGTTTAGATGGTTAGAATCACCATTTCTGAGTGGTGTGGGGCAACATAAATGAGACCTCAGCCTTTCTGCAAAACGTGAATACAGGAAAACTAATCTTTGGTCAGCTGAAAATGTATTGCAATTAAGTAACACAACATAAAAGTCCATTGCATGGGGGTTTTTTTCAACCCCTTAGATGCATAGGCACAAAATTTGACCTTTGAAGACATTGACACCAGAGGATCCTCTGCCTCCCAACGTTCCCTCTAATTGATGTAATCGGCAGAGTCAGGCTAACTCAGATATATTTTCCCAGATCATTAATCATGTTAACTGTACATCAGTAATGTGAGGAAAAAGCACAAAGGGCTGCTTCTGCTTCAGAACAAACTTCAATCCTTGGACATAAATGCTTATTTCTATTTAGGATTATACTTATTCCCAGTGAAAAGTAAGATTTGATTATTTCTTAAAAGAACAAAATGCTAAAATATGCGTGGATAAATATCCTTACTCTCCTTCATGCTAGGATGTACAGTTCTTAACAATCGGATTCTCACACGTCTCTGATGTGGAAGGGTAGAAAAGAATTTTTATATGTGGATATCCAAGCAAGGTAGATTATATGAAAATCTATGGAGGAAAAAAAAATAAGAAAGAAAGAAAAAAATATGAAAACAATAAAAAAGAAACAATGTAAAAAATATGAAATGTTCTTGACCATTTTGTGGTCTAAAAAGTATTTAATGTGTTGATGGCCAGCTGACTACCTAGCACATCCCAAGTTGTGGGACGTAGTTCTAGTACGATGGGGCCCAAAACCCATAATACTGTAAAACACTGAACTTGGATATTTAAGTAAGTTCAAGAGTACATGGCAGAGTCTTGTCAGAGAAGGTGTTCTTATAGCACATGAAATAGAGTGTTATCTGCTGTAAGGTTTACTCTAGGTAGTAAAGAATGCTGTGTTTTGTGACATTGCATGATTTGATACACATGAACAATGACCTAAGGATATCAGCTTTAATGTTGTAAGTTGTAGATAATCTCCTTTTCTTGAAAGAGACATAAGCCTCCTGTTTGAGCATTTGTGTTTGTTCATGGAGAATTAGAAATCATAGAATCATAGAATCATTCAGGTTGGAAAAGACCTTCAAGATCATCGAGTCCAACCACCATCCATGCCCACTAAACCATGTTCTGGAGTACCTTGTCTACGTGCTTTTTGAATACCTCCAGGGATGGTGACTCAACCACTTCCCTGGGCAGCCTATTCCAATGTCTGACAACCCTCTCAGTAAAATTTTTTTCCTAATATCTAATCTAAATCTCCCTTGCTGCAACTTGAGGCCATTTCCTCTTGTCCTATCTCCAGCCACCTGACAGAAGAGACCAGTACCCACCTCACTACAACCTCCTTTCAGGTGGCTGTAGAGAGCGATAAGGTCTCCACTCAGCGTCCTCTTCTCCAAACTAAACAGCCCCAGTTCCCTCAGCCACCCCTCATAAGACTTGTTCTCAAGACACTCCACCAGCTTCGTTGCTCTTCTTTGGACATGCTCCAGCACCTCAATATCTTTCTTGTAGTGAGGGGCCCAAAACTGAACACAGTACTCCTGGTGCGGCCTCACCAGTGCCGAATACAGGGGAACAATCGCCTCCCTGCTCCTGCTGGCCACACTATTTCTGATACAAGCCAGGATGCCGTTGGCCTTCTTGGCCACCCGGGCACACCGCAGGCTCGTATTCAGCCGGCTGTCAACCAGCACCCCCAGGTCTTTCTCTGCCGGGTAGCTTTCCAGACACTCTTCCCCAAGCTTGTAGCGCTTCATCCCACTGGTTTGATTTCACCAATATAATGTATTGGTTAAACAATAGCCTTGGAATCATCCAGAAAACAAAACAAAACCAAAAAACCCAAACCCCACAACTTCTACTTCTTTATTTTTCCTTTTTTTTTATATTGGGATCCATAGAACAGTATGACTTCATCTACATATTATTTTTAAATCTCTCTGGTCCTGGAGGGAATATGGGTCCTTTTTTCTTCTTTGTCACTTCTAAGGCTAAAGATCTGTTTTGTTCACCTGGCTTGAGAGCCACAGCCCCAGAGACAGCATGGCATAAACAGCATCGCTTCTGGGTTTCTTTCCTATTTCAGCATTATCCTGAGGAACAACAGAAAACATGGACTATGAACACATAGACCAAGAAAATTCCTGATCTTTCTATCATTTAACAACTCTCACCTGAGGTCACAAGATGCAGACAGGTTGCATGATGCTTCTTGTTAAATATCCTGATAGCCAAAGAGGTCAGTCGCCAGCCCATGAAGCAAGAAAGCTACCTCTGCACGCAATTCTTCTGTGTATGTCTTTGTGCTTATCTTCTCTTTCAGCAGACAGTACACACAGAGATAGGACATATTCTCCATCAGGAGCAAGACAGTTCCTTTTGGAGATAAAGCTGATTGTGGTCATCTGACTTGAATGAGAACTGTGTCAGACACTCTGAGTGTTGTGATAAGACGCTTGATCTCTGTGGAAGGGGCAGTGCCCAAAGATCTTAATGAATTGTGTCCTGAGCAGTCATTGCCCTACTGACTTCCCTCTCCTTTTCATACCAAAACCGCGCTGCCAAAGAGGCTCCTTTTTGCCCATATTTTTTCCCAGTGCGTGGACTTCTGTCCCTCTCCACATCACAGCCATGTGAACTGAACGCAGAAGGAGGGGGACAAGTTATTGCAAGTAGATACAGCAGCAAACTGGGACCAATAATGTGGGCATGAGTCTATAGCACTCTGGAGTAACAGCTCGAGAAGGGCATACAGCAGCTATGAGGCACATAAGCTAGATGTTTTTCATCTTTTAGGTGTGTTAGGAAAACCCTGCTGTTCTTCCCTACACAGAAGAAGGAGCTACAGACTTCTAAGCTGAGTTGCATAAAGTTCAGGCCTTTGGCTGTCTGATTTTTTTAATCAACATTTTAAGAAGCTAGAATATTTTACTCTTTTCTCCAGTCTGGACATCTGGGCTTTCTTCCACTAAGAGAAGGAATTGTTTTGGCCAAACTGGAGAGCTGTCTCTCTACAGGAATCATCATATTTGGGGTCTTGCTGTTTCAATATTGATCACTCCTGCTTTATTCCACAAAGGTGCTAAACAAAACATCGTTGATTGCATCACTAGCTTTTTTCCCCTCTCGTCTCTCTTCTTTCTGCACTCTACTCTCTCATTAGGTTGAACAAGAGAGCAAAACTAAGCTAAGAAAGTGCTCTACAAAAATATTAAGGATAGATTTTTGGCCAAGAACCCATATTGCATGTTCCACGGGGTGAATACTAATGGGTGGTAATAGAGAAGATTAAGTCAGATGCTTGTGAGATGCACAGCAAAAGGAGAAGAGACAACAGTTGCACAATCCAGCCACAGAAATTTGGCCTGGATATGAGGTGGTGCAGCATGGACCAGGTACCCAGAGAGGCAGGGGAATCCCCATCTTTGGGGATATTAAAAATTCACCTGGAGACAGCCTTGAGCAACCAGACCTAGCTTGTATTTGAGCATGGGAAGGCACTAGATGACCCTCTGAGGTTCCTTCCAACCTACATTAGTCTGCTGTTCCATGGGATACAAAATCCCCTGTATCTCACAGAAGAAAGGCAAGTCTGTGTTTTCCCTGGAGGTGTCAGTTTGTGATACGATTCAGCGAGGGACATGAAAAGTCACAAGAGGTGGCAGCTCCAAGACCTTCTGCAACACATTCTGACTCTGTCCACCCCTGTGCACCCTGAACCCCTGAGTGGAAAGACAGGGAAAGGCATAGGTAAAGCCACAGCAGCTGATGCAGGCCCTAAACATGTCAGAGGTGTGACAACAACGCGGACTTGAATAGCTTTGGTATCTGCCTTGTGTGGCAAATCATCCACACATTTGGGCACAACCTGCTGCCTTCGTGCTCTGTCACATGGCCATCTGTGTAAGAGGGGGGCTGGCTGTCCTGCAGCCGTGGCTTCCAACCCTCTTTATGTCTTTTCTTAAGGGGAGATGGGGGCCAAGGAAAACCCACCTGGCTGAGGCTGTTGGCTGAGGGAACACTGTTGACAGATCGGGGCCAATCTCCCTGCTGAGACTCTCAACAGAGGAGGAAGCAAAAAGCACACGTGGTTTCATATGCCTTTGGCTTTTCTTGGACTAACTTGATCCCTGAAGTCTGCAGGAAAGCAGAGCTGAGGAGGCAAACTGCTCCAAAAGTAAATGCCGCCTGGGGACTTGGCTGGGAATTAGACAGACATGTTACTGAGCCAAACTGTAAATCTAAAATTTTGAAATAAAGTTTGGAATTTTCCTCAGAAAAGCTCGGCCACCAGGAGGTCTGGCTGTAATGCCAGTGCCAGAGGAGGCAGAAAAAACTGGACTGAACTTCAACAAGCAAGATATTCCCTGATTGCCAGTGATTGACAAGCTTGGCTTCAGCCCCACTCCTTGAACACACCAAAGCAGCTATCAGAAAAGAAGGCACCTACTGTAAAAGCCGCGGGGAGTTCAGTGGGTGGTAAGAGTCTGCTTTTCACTCAGGCACCCCTTAGGAGTCAGTTAGGAGCAGCACACTGGTCTCAGTAGCAGCAGAGGCTTATACAGTTGAGAAAACAAAGTTGAAAACAAACAGCTGCATAATGTATTGCAGTAAGGCTTTCACGGCACAGAGATAGTGGGTCATAAACAAGTCCCCCAGTAACTGGAGGATATCCAACAAGGCACAAGGCCTAAAAAGAACTATTTGTTTTTTTACTCTTCATGAGATGAAATGCACACTGCAGGAAAATCCTGTGCAAATCAACATAGCGTCATGGAAACCACGAGACCATCAATAAAAGTAATAAATGGAAAGGGTTATAATAATATATACTTAGCACTTTACATTTTCAAAGTGCTGACAGGACATTAATCCTCAAAATACCCTTGTGAGGGCAAAGGCAGCTTTAACATTTTGAGGTGGGCTTGTGAAACAATTTTTGGTCTCAAATTGATCTGACTTGACATCTGTTCACTAGGATCATACTATTCAAAGTTCAATTGGATTATAGTATTTTCACACCAGATAACAAGATTCTTCATTGTTTCTGCTCCTCTGAAGATGAGAAGCAGAGCCCAGTCAAGCGTTTGCTAGACCACACTTTCATGCCAGCACTGTAAAACTGCTTTCTAAGGTCAATTCTTCCTCTTAGTTGGGTCTATGGACCATTGTGTTTACTATCACTGGAGAATTTTATTACATTCGATTGCTCAGTTAACCTTTTTCTCCAGTTAAATAACTATGCAAGACATAGTTGCCAGTAATTCATATACCAAAATATGCAGAGTAGCCATTTCGAATGAACTGAGAGAAGAATTGCCTCCAAGACAGTCAAAAAAGGAAAACAAGAGAACATAAGTTATATTTTATAACTTCAAAGGACTGCTTTTTATCTTCCACAGATTATTTGTTCAACTGCAGTTCTGGATTAGCTCTGGCTATCCTGATGCTCAGGTCAGGGGCAGGGGATCAGGGGACAATCAGTTGTTCAGTTTGTTGCACATTTTCACTCCTATTTCCAGTTGTTTTCACTGGGGCTGTGATTGTTCTACTACCTCTGTTACTATTCATGGCCTCAGTAAGTCAAAATGTCATAAATACTGGATACTTCTGTGAAGCTGTGTAAGATGGGTTTCATTAAAATAATATGAAATGAAGTAGATGGCTAAAATAGAATATCTGTGTCAAAAGCACAAAAGCTAAGATTTAAAAAAAAAAACAAAAGGGAAAGAAACAAAGAAAGAAAAAAGGGGAGTCCAAACTTAAGTCTTCAAAAGAAATGATTAATCAAAAACAAAACCAAGAGAGGCGAATTGCTGGCTGTAGAAAGAAGAAAGAGGGAGAAGGAGCAGAGATCTAGAGACCACATAGACATGTACTTCCTAAACATTTAGAATAATCAGCAGTTCAGTGGATATGATATTCATCCCAACTGTATGATAGTTCATGTTCTGCCCATGTAACCTTAAAACTGAATGAACAAGTACTTGAGAAGCTCGGTTTTATAAATATTGGGACTAATTGCATTCACTTTTGTAAACTGCACTGTGTGTGATAACAGAGCAAGAATGCTCACTGTAAGTAATAAGTAACTAAAAAGCTAAAAAAATCCCCAACCTCCAAACCCCCCAAACCCAAACAAAACAACACTCATGCCAGCACAATGTAAGATTTCCTGAGTAGGGAAGGAATTGCTAGTGAATATCTTAACCAGAATTTATTAGGAATGTTCTTTAGAGAAAAATAAGCCTGAACAAGGCAATGTCCTTCTTTAGAATCACAGACGTACAGCAGCTTGCATAAAAATGCCATAAGCCAGCCATTAGAAGAATGCTTAAACAGTACATTGCTAGCAGAAATTGTGGAATGAGTATGTTCTGCCAAACTGTGGCACAAGCAGATATTTGGTGGAGGCTGATGGGGGGTGTGTGCATGGGCACCTAGGGGAGGGAGGGAGGCTCTGCAGTTAAGTTCCGCCAGATCTTGCTACGCTGGGGATTTCTGAATGCATCTGTAACATCCAGCAGATGATTTCTAGCAGACATCTGGGTTGGGTCCTTCTATACTGCTCGATGAAAGACATAAAAATAGAGCTGAGAAATTACTTCAAAATATACAAGATCTTTTGAAGATAAAGTCCTCAAAATGACTGAATCACCTCTTCATTATTAGTGATAGTGAGAGGAGGTTAAAAAGGATTTGAAATGACCAACCACTTCACATCACATGTTGGGAAATCACCTTAGTGAACATAATCAAGCAAGCTAAATATGGTGGCCTAAAATGTCCATTCTGCTGTCTACTAGATGAAAAGCAATGACATTTCTGTCTGCACACAGACTGTGGGTACAAGATTTCAGAGACCCAGGCAGATCCCAGACAGATAATAACTATTGCTCCAGTTCTCCAAACTATGAGTTCAGAAGTTTAAGATGATACAAATAGCGTGTTTTGCCATTGTAAGCTCCCTCTTCTGCTTATCTTTAGATTTTATGCTGTGCTTATTACAGCGGTATTCCTTCTAGGCTACTCGTCCCACAAAACAGTCTTGCCAAACTCTTAATGATCTATTCATCCTGTGTCTTGATATAAAAAACCTCATGCAAGATATGATAAACACTAAGGCAATTAGCTACACCACCTGCCCCATTCCACCTACTAGCTTGACACTGCAGGAGACACCACCACATCAACTACAAATGCAGATCCAGACCCAGACCAATAAGATGTCCTTCCACAATCTTCCAATTATGTTTATTTTTGGCTACTGAATAAGACAAACTTACTTCTTGCATCCCATTAGTTTATCCCAGGAAGTACTTAAAATTAGAAAATAGAAAAGCTTTTCTAGAAACTATAAAAAAAAAAGATGAAAGAAAAAAAACACAACAAAACACGTAAATTACAGGAAATCATGTGCCCTTTAACCAGATCGGCATAGCGGAAATGTGGACATTCCTTTGGAAGAAAGGACTTTTATTTTGTGGCAAAACTGAATATATAACTCATGCTTTCTACTAAGTAAACCCTAATTACTATACATAATGCATATGCATATTTGAGGTTGTATGTTGGCCGGGGGATAGAAAAATATAACCAACCAAACCCAGACATTCCTTGCTCCAAGACGGAAGTACCTATTTATTGCTCTAAGAGGGAACAATTAAAGAAGATCTTCCTTGAACTGTTCCCACAAAAAAATATATTAGCACTGCTACACCAACACTTTTGCAAAAGAGTTGAATAGAACAAAAAATATAGGCATGGTTAAGACAAGTATGGGTCCCCTACATACCACTTATGGGAAAAATATGGTTATTATTGTACCTTATATGCCCATCCAGTTCTTACTAGTCTCAGTGAAAATACTTCCACTGCTTTAAGGTTTATAAGTCTGACTCAGGAAAATATTTCAAAGTATAGAGCATTAAGAATTTGCATACTTTCACTGATTTTAATAAGGATTGATGACAAGCATCAGGCATTGACATAAGAATCCTGCTAACCAGCAGCCACAGTGAATTATTTCTGAATCAACAGAAAAATAATAATAATAATATCAGATTGAGTAGTGTAAAATTCAGTAACTATTCTACTGTAGGTTAGCTAATATAATCCCATTTATTGTAATTTCGATCCTGCCTGAAGGATCTAGGGGTGTAGTGCTATTTAGATCTATGCCAGAAAAGAACTTAAAATACTTATGAAGATGATAATTGTATTATTTAAGATAGCAGTGGCAACTACTGGAACCACAGCCATGTTAATTATGTTTCCATTATCATGGCACTGAAATCATGAAGCAAATTAAAATCTCTTCTAACAAACCCTTAGGAAAAAATCTCCCTCAAGTGAAATAAAGAAAGAACTTCTACTTCTAGCATTTTAGGAAGAAGTATGAACTTAGTACTTAGCACTTAGCACTGTTGATCTGAAAATTTTGATCAGCAACCAGATCTGAGTTTTCATTAAAAGACAGTGGGAAACAATACTTTTACACATAAGCTTACTTTCATTTCCCAAGCATAGGAAAGAATTACCTGAAACATACACTTTAATTTTCAGATTTTTGCAAAATCTTTTTTATTATTAGTTGCTAAAACACAATAACTGAAAAATTTGTGTATATAGTGCTATTTTTTATGAGCACAGTATAAACTCACTGGAAGATTAATTCCAAATTCACTCTCCAGGACAATTCCATTGTTGCATCATAATTTCTTATTTCCACTTTATTAAAGTTCCTCTCTTAATATGAAATGAAGATCATTTCTATCAACATTACTAGAAAATGACTGAACTCACACTGAGGCCAAGGCAGCTGGACAGCAGAAGGGAGAACAACTGCACCCGGTTTGGGTCACACGGTTTTCCCTTTGGACTCAGTATCTTAGCAGAAATAAATGAAAGAAAAGTCTAATTTTCATAGAATCACAGAATCACAGAATGGTTTGGGTTGGAAGGGACCTTTAAACATCATCTAGACCAACTTCCCTGCCACGCAGAGGTACATCTATCACTAGACCAGGTTGCTCAAAGCCCCACCCAACGTGGCCTTGAGCACTTAAAATGACTGGGGCATCCACAGCTTCTCTGAGCAACCTGTTCCAGTGTCTCACCACCCTCACTGTAAAAAAACTCCTTCTGTATGTCCAGTCCAGATCTACCTTCTTTCAGTTTAAAACCACTGCCCATTGTCCTGTCACTACAGGCCTTGGTAAAAATTCTCTCTCTGTCTTTCTCATATGCTGTCTTTATATATTGAAAATAACCCAGTATGGTCCCCCCAGAGCCTTCTCTTCTCCAGGCTGAACAGCCCCAACTCTCTCAGCCTTTCTTTGTAGGAGAGGTGTCCCATCCCTCTGTAATTTTCAAGGTCCTCCTCTGGACCTGCTCCAACAGGTCCATGTCTTTCTTGTGCTGGGGACCCCAGAGCTGAATGCAGCACTACAGGTAGGGTCTCTGGAGAGCAGAGATATTTTCCCCGAATACCTGCATGCACACATTATATCTATAAGAGGCTGAAACAAAGACACCATTCATTGTACAATTATTAGCCAGATCTGAAAAACAGAAAAAATATTTTTAATCTTTGTGGTTAAGCTGCATGCTCCGTTTCACTTAGGTGAGCCATTTTTTGCACAATTTATGCTAAACAAAGTGTTCTCCAATTCACAATGTATTGTTTCATAAAAACAGAGGAAAAATGCAGAAGGTATGTGCCCACCCCTGTGACCAGTTCACACCGCATGAGACAACCTTCATCTACAATTAGCAACAGCGCTATAGCTTAGTAGTATTTGTTTCTAAATGTCTAGCCCGAATGCAATCACCAGGCACACTGCACCAAGAGATTTTTGGTCCTTTATAAATATGAATGGCTGAAAGGAAAATGTCAACAATAACAAAAAAATCAAACTCCTTGCACTTTCTACAAACTGGCATACTTTTGCAGATGACGTAAATCTTTTGTTCTACAGTGGATCTCAATTATCTAAACAAAAGGATTACAACAGTCAACTGATTTTTGGTAGTAATATTGAAAACTGACACAGAAGTTTCTGTAAGAGGTTTGCCAGTTGGCACAATAAAGAAGGGAAACCCCTCCAGCAGGCAGCACATGATAGAACTCCTCCCTCCTAAACACACAGAAGCTGCAGCACTTATTTTGTGACTTTCTTCTTTTCTCATCTTTACGTTGAGGCAGTTTCCACAGCTTACATTCAGATTCTCAAACCCTGCTCTTGTTCCAGTGCTATAAACACAGAATAATTATGTTTGTATGAGTGGGCATCAAAAAGAGAACCTGGCAGAGAGCATGAACTGAAAATAGCTTGTTTTCCCGATTCATGAGCTTGTAACTTATCTTAAACAAGTTACTCAGGGCAAAACACCCCTTGTGTTCCTCATGCGCCTCCTGTGTAACGGCTCCCACTGTGATGCAGCCTCACAGTGAGCTCTGGGAAACTCTCGGGAAGCATTTGGAGCTACATTAGTAGAGCAAAGGGTGGCATGGGTCTGCTTAATTTCAGAAAATGGCAGTGTTGGAATTACAATGTGGTGACAGGACTCATCAGAAGAATTTATTTCCATGCTTTGGGCCTGTGGCCTAATGAATTGGAAAATATTTGCCTATGTCCTCTGCTTAAGCTCTAAATTAAACTGACATCTTTTATTAAAAATGCCAGTTTTACAAACTGAAATACATGACATGCTAGTGCCTGTTTGATAATACAAGCTTCCTTGTAGTCCTATGTATAACAACATTTTTCTTTTGGCATACATGGGGGCTTTAAGTTCTTCACATGTGAAACTCTAAGCCCTGAATAGCATATTCAGTGCATTGTCTATACTGTTCCTATGTAAATCAACAAGCATACTGAATAATGCTAGCAGAGTTGTAGTGCTGAGGATGTGTTCTAAATTACAGATATCTGAATTTTTATTTACTTGCTTACAGTGCCTGAAAAAAACAGTAGTCTACCATTCGCTGCCTATTCTTTTAGCTTCCCACTGATAGAGTAGGGATTTAAAAAGCAGCTTTATTAAACCAGGGCTTTCATTCTCAGGCACCTTAGAGAAGGGACGACTTCTTAGGTAGCTTAAAGGCTTTTGCCTGGAGGCAAACCAAACTTCGCCTATGCACAGTCCCCTCCTCTGACTCCATGTCACTAAGAAGAAAGCAGGAAAAGCTGTGGAGAGCCACCCCCAAAGGGCTTGTTTCAGCATCTGCTGGAGATCTTCCAAAGAGTAATGCTACTCTGCAGTGTAAAGAAATGGTTTGATAACGCTCCCTCTGTAGCTTGGAGAGCCAGATAAAGGCAGCAAGGAGAGATTTCATTTACATTTCAGAGGCTCACAGTTGAGTTCTGCTAATGAAGCGGTCTGATTCTGTCAGCTTTTCTTGCTGAAAATATAAAGACTGATAAGTCACGTTAACAACATTATTATCTGTGCTTTCCGGGTTGATATAGAGATTCTCTGCCTGAGATATTGCCTAGAGCTACATGAATCTAAATAGTGAAGCAGTACAATCCAGCCAATTCTGTGCTAAAGTGAGCTAAAGGAAAAGTGAAACCAGCAGCTTTACAATTCATGAAAGATTCCTTTTTTTAATTCCTATTTCCTTAAACAGATTCCATGAAAATTCTCACAAGAATCAATTTATATCAAGAGATAATAGGGTGGGGTGTTGTTCTCACAGAAAACAAAATATGTTCGTACCCCTTAAACCTCCAAGTATCTGTGTTAATTTTGAAGTGGCTGCCAAAACCTCTGCAGCTTCCTGAATGAACGTTATTACTTATGGTATGCACATTCAGTGCTAATGCAGCTTAACCTGGACATAACACAGTACAGGAATGATAAATCACAGATCACAAATACTGACAGCGTTTTTCTGTGTTTGCTGCATGCTGCAGGCACGATAGTAAGAAAAGCACACCACGCACAGAGGTCTCAACATGCGAGCTCTGTCCCCCCGTGAGCCACCTTCCTCCTCCCCCATGAACTGCTTGCTTTTGGTTTTTTCGACCACCTTGTATTTGTGTTTCCTCCTCCACCCCCTGCCCACTACAGTTCCTACAGATCACTTGAAAGTTTTCATTTCCCTCTGCACACTACATGCAGCTATGCAGACCCACTCATCTGTCGCTTAATGGTGTTTAAATGGGTGATGTTATACCAGCGTAAAGGTGGTGTGAAAGGGCAATTTGGCTCGGTGTAGTCTTCATCTGTTCAAGCTCATACTAGCACACTGAGTTCCAAATAATTAGGAGCTTCTCTCCAGCTGGTGTTTTGGTAGAAAAGGTGGTTGAGCAACCCAGTCTGGATTTTCCTACATCTGAAAGAGCCTGAAGATGCCTTGAACATTACATACACTTTCCTAATATGTTTTCAGTGTCGGCTATAGCACAGCAGTGGGTGGAATGACAAATAGGTATTCTTTGGGAATGAATTGCCACTTACAGGGTTCAGAGGAGTTCAGAGCATTAAATTTATATTTATTTACTGGTGCTTTCCACTGTTTACCAGGATTTTTCCCCTGCCCAATCCATGCAGCTATACTCGGAGGAGAATTCCATCTGCTTTGCTGCCAGAGCTCCCCTGGATTTTATCACCCACAAAGTTTGCACACTGATGAAGGAATACAGGGACTTTGGGTGATATTTTGCATATTCAGGTTTCACTCCAGGTCCTGTTAGTGATCTGCTCTACCACTTTTCTATGCAGGCTTTTTGGAGACAGCATGAAGCACAAGGTTAATGTGTGTATCACACAACTTAATGTTACTGATTAGATTTACTTGTTTTTAAAACTAAGTGATATATTTCTCTTTAATAGGTGGTGAAGGAACACATAGGTAAGATGTCAAACTTGCCCCCAACCCCTCCTTAATACTATATTTTAAAAATGAAAAGGGAATATAAGGGTTGAAACCAATCCATGGAAAATTTAGCATGCCATTACAGCAGCTTCCGGATATCACAACTCTCTTTCCACTGGACTTCCGTCCAGAAATTCAGGTGGTTTCTGTTAATAGCTAGAGCACAATGAAGATTTCTGAATCATCTGAAAGATTATTTTAAAGAATGACTACATTAACAAGTATTACCAGCTTCCTGCTCAGGCTGAAAAGAATTTATTCCTTTAACGCAACTAACTCCAGGGTGTTTTTTTCCCCCGTCTTGTGCCTCCTCTTGTCTTCATTCCCTTGGGTTTCACAAACATACAGTAACAATTGATTATGACTCAAACCAAGGTGGTTAACACTGTACTATTAATAAATCCTTTCTGGGGAATTATAAACTACTTTTGCATTCACAGAGTATATAGGTAGCAATATTTATTCATGTATTATTCATCAGGAGATGATGAGCTGAATAGGGCAGGTTGTATTAGTGTGGATAAATTAAGAACAGATGAATAGCTCACTTTAAAAATCAACCTGAACATGGATTCCCCCCCCCCCCCCCCCCCCTTTGGAGACTTTACAGTGTTCTTTCCCTTTTCTCTCCTCACCTCTTTAGTTATTTATATAATTCTTGTAATGCTCCCTCTGCATTTCCAAGCTTCATTCAATTACAGCATTATGTCAGGAAAACTGAAACAAGAAGTATCACTAAAATCATGTTAACAAGAGATGTACAGAAGAGAGAAGATACTGTAAATGCCTGAAACAATTCCCAACACTGTTATTTGCACTTCCATGATTTATCTTGAGGGAAAAACGACTCTAGTTCATTGCATGCTATTTAGACATAAAGAAATGTCAGGAAACTCTCTCCACAAACACATTAGAATATTTCAGTGGAGTTGTCTTACATTATTATCAATAACTGTGCCTCACACAGACCTTGCACATCACATCTTTGAACATACAGGAAGTAAAACTGCAAATGAATTCATATATAAGTACTGAAATGGCACTCCTTAGGTGGTAAAGAACCAATAATAGTATAGTATCACACAGGAACATAAAACAACACCTTTGGAACTGTATAACTTAGTTGTAGAAGAACTTATTTAGGCATGCTGTCTTATCCATAGCAATGACAGAATGTGTATTAATTCAAATGGTGCTCAGATCTCATCCCCAAAATGCCACGAGCTGTATTAAGGCATGGCCTAAACAGGGGTTTACAATCATCATACTGAAAACACACACACACACACACACACACGAAAAAAAAACCCCAGACTTCAAAATCCCAACCAGTTGAGACAACCTATGAAATAATGTTTAACAATCCATCAAGTAGTCATGAATTTGCTGTTTCATTTAATTTTAAATAAAATGGCATTAGATCTGATGAAAAAAGTGCAAATCCTTTTCATCAGGAGTAAAATTTCAGTGGGAAAATGGCCCACATTTTCAATAAACATTTCATCACAGTTGCAACTCTCTGATTCAAGTATTTGAAATATTGAAGAGGCTTTGCTATTTAAATTATTAATTTCAGAAAGAAACCAGGAAATATCTGAATGAAAAGTTTTCCCTGTTTTCCAAACAAGTCTAACTGTCACACTATAAAGAGAAGTTTGCTCACTTGTTGAATTATACATACCTAAAAACCTTGCTTTATGTATTATTGCTGGGGTGGGGGGCACATCTGGAGGAGGAGAAGGGGAGGATTGGGGCATTAAGAAGAAATTTGTTCTGGTATTTTGATATCATGAGTTACTGCAAAAGAAAAATGAGGTACTGCCCCATTTGCAGTCCTTGTTTATTTTCCTATCCTTCTCATAAATTAACTCAGTTCAAGCAGCAGCGCATTCCCTTATGACACCTACTTAAGATTTCTTCAGCAAACTGTGCAACTTTGCATGATACCTTCTTTTTTCATTTTTAGTGAAAAGGTAAAAAATATCCCTGTATTGAAACTATGACATTTAAAACTGAGATGTTTCCAGTACGATTTAATGGGAAAAGTGTAGCATTGATTATTATTAAGCTATAATATATAGTTATATCCACACACACAAGCACATGCACGCACTCCTTTCTGTGGCTTGGAACAATTGCAAAGGACAGATGGACTTGAGAGGGGTTTCACAAGTACTGCAAAGGTCTCATGTACTGCATTTGTTTACACCAACTATTTAAAAACACACAAATCAGCCACTTCAGGGCAAGGAAAGCAAAAAAGGAGGTGCAAGCAAAACACTTATGTATTTGGTACTAAGAGTGGAAAGCTAATGTATCTGCAGTAACATACAATAAATGTGGAAAATATAATCTGCTGTAGCTTGTGCTGCTCTTTATGCCAGACCTAATTAATGTAACTGCTTACAGCAATGTCTCGTATTAGGTTATAGTAATCTCAGAAGGGAAAAGAGACAATAACAAGTGTTAAGATTATGAAACTGGTTTGCAGTCAGAAAAGGCCATAGATGAGCAGTTCCTGTGCCCAGACTGAGTCTTGTTTAGAGCCTGGAATTCAACACAAGGGAAAAGGTTCCTAAAATAGTCTTGGCCCATTGTAGTACATAAAGCTTGATAAGGACTTAATCCTATATAGTAAGGAGCAGAGCTGTGCTGAATGGGGGTTAAATGCATCGTGTGAGCAATAGTATCTGAAAACAATAAATCCCTTGGGGGATACTTTCAGGTAGTGTCTCTGAAGCGGTAGTGGCCTTTGGGGATGTATGATGACACTTTGAGGAGACAGCCTTCTCCTCCTCCCCAGAAGCCATTCTAGCACTGCCTAGTGTAGGAAGAGACACCCGTAATTCCTAGAGAGGCAGGAAAGCCTGCATTTCAATGAACAGCTCTCATTTAAGTATTATTTCAAGAACAAAGTTTACTGGCCACTTCCCAAACTCTTCCCTTCCACTTAGCTTCTAGCAGCAAGGATCTTGGTCCCTGACCATCCAGTAAGCCCCTGGCAGTACTTGCCACTCCTTGAAGAAAGCAGTGGTAGCACAAGGACAGGTACCTCTTTACAGCTGTGGTTTCTGAGGAACAGAAATCTCCTTCTGTGCTTCCATCCCTTCCAGTAAACTTACACCTGTGAATATACAATCGAGCTCTTATGGTGCTGTTTGAGAAGAAACCAGAGAATGATGAATTTGCAAATCAGCTATCGACCTGTTCTGTGCAAACACAAGTATCCTTTCCTTCAGAGAACAGTACAACTGCCCAGCTTCCATCTTCTTGCCCTCTCTTCTGTTCTTCCCTCCCCAAATACTTTTTTTCCTATATTCCTCCTAGCTGTTGAGTCCTCAACTCAGCTAAGAGAGCTGTAGCATCAGCATTCTCAGTGTTGTACAAAGACATACTTAACATGCCTATCTGCCTGTGTTTGAAGCTGCTGCACCTCCAGTGCATACTTGGATTTGGGTGGCAGGGTGCTGCACACCCCAGATAAAAGTTGTTCCGTGTGAGACCCTCAGAGAACTTTGTGATGAAAATGTCTATGCTGCTTTTACCTTATAGTCAGCATAGTTTAGCTAACCATCAAATCCATAGGCAAAGTAATTTTTTCATATTTGGCAAAACTTATTTATGTGGTCAGTCAAATATGTAAGTCAATAAAGTAGTGTAGGGAAGGATCTAATTATCCCAGTTAGTGGCTGGATCCATTCTTCTCCCTTTCTGTGGGGAATAGCTTCCACTGAGCATGAGTTCCCACACTGTGAATAGCAGAGAAGAGGCCTGAGAATTTTGCACTTTCACAGTATACTCACTACTGATACTCCTCAGAGCTTCCGAATTACAGCCTTCATCTGCAGGCTTTTTGGGGACAGGCTTTTTTCTTTCTATTCATTTCTGGACAGATCATTTGAAATTGTGCAAAATCATATTTCCCCAGGCAACACAGATAAATCAATATGCTCTCCACTCCCAATATTTTTGTACAATTCAAAAATCCTCCACATTGCTATTGTGTTTTCACTTGAGAATATAAAAACACTTTCCAGTAATGATGCCACTGGTAAGCATTATAATATAAGTTCTGCAGCAATATGAACTGAGGCATAGCAAAATTCATGGCATATTCAGATTCACAGGGTGTGTTAGGAGACATTAGACTTGTGTAACTTCCATTGTGCTTGTAGTTCAGCTGAAGCAACTTTGCACATTGATGCTGAACACGAGCTTAATTTTGCTTAAACAACAAAAGGCAGGCAGAACTCACACACCATGCTGATCTGACTGAATGCAGAAAACTTGACAAAAAGTCATACAACTTCTGTATTTAGACATGCTTTTAATGGCAAACCTGTTACAAAAACCTGCAACTCTGGACAACCTGCTTCCCCCTTCTCTGAATTCAACATTCCCTATTTCAGCACAGGCCAGATGTAACAAGAGGGAATAGTGAAGTTTGTACTGCTGCTGTGCATGATGAATTTGCATAATGTTACAGTATGCTAGACAAAATGATCCATTATTCATTGCAAAGGAATTATCCAGTCATTCAGTATATGCCAACAGTCAGAGCAAAAATATCAGTATCAAAATTTCCTTAATCCAAATCATTATTAACTTCATTATGTTCTGTCACATCTTGAAGAAGCTGCATTTAATTTAATGAGCTGTTTCTATCCCCTAAGCAAAAAATTTTAGCAGCAGAATAACTGTAAGACAACTCAGAAGACCCTAAAGGCGTTTTTGAAAGCTCCCATAACCACCCATACTGTGCTATACCATTCACTTGCTCCCATTCATTGAGCATTTTTTTGTGATATCAGAGCTTTAAAAAGGCTGCATGCTTGGGTTCATATACAAGACAAAATGGTGTTGTTTAGTATTTAAATAGGCAACAATTACTTTAACAGGAACAGAGGTTCAATATCTTATCTTTCACCTACTAATTTGTTCCCCAGTTTTCTTAACATAATGGCTGCATAGATTTGCTGGATTGGCTTGCTAAGAAACCACAGTGCATTGGTCTTTCTCCAGAACTGCATCTGCTGTCAGTCTCCTCCATTGACTTTCTACTCTGAATTTGCCTCCAAGTTTTTTCAGGCTTTCCTACTTTCTGCTTTCTCTCAGTTTCCCCATAAATCTATTTGCCTAGCGTACCTGCAACTAAAAAGCAGTCCATACATTTACTCGCTACCGCTGTGCACCCAAAGCAATGGGTGCATTTCTCCATATGGAGAAAACCTTAAATGAGTGCTATGAAGGTGCTATTTAGACAATGACTGCACGGTATCTGGCAATACCATGGAAGTCCCCTGGCAATAGCTACACCTTACTTAAGTGACAGAAAGACATTAAAATCCTGTCTTTCCACGGACATGTGCAGAGCACTTCTCCTTGCTGGGTATCAGCAGCAGTTTTGGTCTCTGACATACACCGAACAGAATTTAGCAACTGATAGGCAGAAGCCAATCTCTGTGGCCAGAAGGGTTTATGTTCTAATTACACCAATTCATCCTGATAACACTGAAAATAATACAGGATAGTCAAAGAAGTGTCCAGGATCCAAAGCATTTGTGATCCAGTGACACGCATACTATAAAAAGGGTCTTATTCACTCCAGTGGAAGTGGAATCCAAGTACCAGAGGTAGCTTCATACCACAAGTCATTTGAAGATGCAGTGAAGGAGCCCTCTATTTATCTACTTTACAAAGTGTTTAGCGAGGGAAGCTTTATGTTGGCTAAAAAGTAATAAGGGATGGGATTCAGGTGCCTAAGTATAGAAATCTAGTGTCATTTTAGATGTACACTGTTGTCTAAGACATTTGCAAAATGCTGGGGGATATGACCCAGGACTTACAGTAGACATCTAAAGAGACACTAAATGCCTGTACTGAGACACCCCGAAATTTCTCTCAAGA
Organism: Astur gentilis; assembly: GCF_929443795.1. NCBI lineage: Eukaryota > Metazoa > Chordata > Aves > Accipitriformes > Accipitridae > Astur > Astur gentilis. Next base: position 4,593,902 of record NC_064893.1, on the reverse strand, counting down.
TGTGTAAAATGCACAATGATTGGAGGCAGTCAGAAATGAGAAAAGCATTTTCTTCAAGAAAGAAGCAGATACGTGCTTAGTTAAAGAATCTCCTGCTTCACCAACTGGGGACATTGTAGGGCCTGGCAGATCAAGGAATTTCTGCTTAGCAGGTTACTAACTTGAAGTCTTTCAATTTACATAATGGGCATAAAAAAAAATGAGAACCCGCTCAGTCTGTGCTAGAAGAACTCAAATTATCTTTCAGGTTTATGAACAAACACTTAGAAGTCGCTTATAATAATTTTGTTGCTGTCATGAACAAATAGGTCTGCTGACTCCTTTAAAAAAGTCTATTGATCATCATCAGACTCACCAAAAACTTACTTCCAGATGTCAGAAAACTTAATTATAAAACAGGTTAATATGTGTCATTGCCAGCATTATCTACTTCTGTTCATACTTAACAGGCAACTAATCCTTTTTTGTGTGAACTGAGCAAACGCAGGCGAGGCATGAGAAGGATTCACATAGCTATATGTAATAATATCTTGCAGGAATAACAAAGATGCTGAAAGCTAGAATTATGACTCCTTGGAAGGTTGGAATACAACTTTGGATCCTGATAAGGAGTGAGTATGAAGCGGAGTAGCTGGAACATTTCACAAGGTAACTGGTATCGTGCGGTGGCAAAGAGGAGGAGGATGGACATTAAATGAAAGCGATTAAAAAGCACTGCATTCAAATGTACGAGTATTATGCCCACACTGCAGGAGACAGCAGGAGGCAGTGAATCATCCAACATTTAAATCAACACCCCCTTAAAACAAAATGTATTCAGCTCAACGTGGGTATCTCCAGCGGGCTCCAAAAGTTCTGATAATGCGTGGCATGGGTTACTCACATCTCGCTCTGCCCATAATGCAGCCACCATTTAGTAAGTAACTTGATACAGAGGCATAGAGAGTTTCTGATGAATCATAAAATGCTCAGTGTCTGATTTAAGGTCTGTCACCACTGTAGATTTGCTAGTGCTGATTTTATGTAGAAAAGGGCTTTCAGGGACAGAATGATGATAGGGTAAGGGGAGGTGGGGAGGAAAAAAAGAGAAGGGAGAAACGAATTCAAGGGTCCTGGAAATGGATAGTGAAAGTGCCATGGAAACAGCATACATGTTTTCTGCATTTTTGTGTTTGTTTTTTTTTTTTTAAAGAAGTGAATATTGAGGAGACATTAATCAGATTGTTAAAAACCTGGCAGAATAAATGTGTCAACAAAACTCCTTTTTTACTCACATTCTATTAAAACACTTTGAAGGATTTCTATGGAAACAGTAGGCTGTTACAATGGGAAATACCCAGCATAGCTGAAAATGTCAATCTTCCTTTCAGCAGTGGACTGACTGGCCATAAATAGAGATTCACTGCAGCAAATTTGCTATCACTTGGAAGCAAAGTCTCAAGTAAGAGAAGTACGGCAATGCAGAAACACTTAAAATCCAAGACAAAGCAGGAGATTGCCTCTCTGAGTGGCAATAGCACCATGCTAACAGTAAAATATTTAATTACACAATTTTTTTTGTTTTGGAAGAGTGTATTTGGATGTATCAGGATAGAGCACCTATTTGGATATACCAGCATAGTTCCTGATTCTAATATCTTTGCACTTAGAGATAGCTTTTAGTGACAGAAATAGAAGGATAGCTCACAGAGTAGCCATTTTATTTACTTATCTCATAACTGATGACACTCCACATCACATACAATCAGCAGTATTGCTTCTGCCTTACCTACTACCCACTCATGCCTTCTCTTTCACCATACAATGTTCACTGTCATATTTAACTCTTCTATGTGCCTTTCCCAGTGCCCAGAGTAGGAGTTCTTATACGGATTTAAAAACAAAACCCTAAAACCACACTGTGTTCTTTAAAAATGTGTAAACCAAGACAGAGCTCTTGCTCTTTTCAGAAGGCCCTCAGCCCTTCCCACACTCTTCCCCCACACAGATCCTATGACTGGAATAGCTCCTTCCTAAAGCATGAAATATTGTGAAGGCTCACTTTAAATCTTAGACCATTAATCTCACCAAAATCTTTAAATCTCTAAACCATATAAAAATGTCATGATCCAATATACATTCCTGCTGCTTTTCACACACAAAGAAAATTAGCCCTCTTTCCGTACTCGTTTAGCAACGTATTTGAAGAGCACATTGGTCCTTATTACAGACATGCACTTCCAGTAACTTCCAATGAACAAAGCAGGTTCCAAAATGCTTACGTAAGTAAAGACTGTTTTCTACACTTTACAAAAGGATGCAAGGAATCACAGAGACATCATAAACATACTTTTTACAAGGGCTTCTTAATTTCTGCTTCTGAAATTCTGGATGGCCATCTCTGGCTGGTTTTGCACAAAAATTGGGGTCAAAGGATTCTCTTGGTGGCAAGCGGCAATTTGGATAGGATCAGACAGTGAATCATTGGTGATGGATGGGGTAGAAGCTACTGGTCTTGACTACCATAATGCTGCTGTGTTAGATTGGTATCACTGCCTCCTTTAGTCATCAAACACATGAATTGGTGTCAAATACTAATAAATATGCACTGTTTTTTCCCGTGTTTCTTATTTCCCAGGAACGGAATGCTTTTCACATACGGACGATGAAATCTCAGGACAATGACATAACTTGAATGAAACGTTGCCCATTGCTTCTGATTGTTGTTTGTTGACAAGTCCACTTATTTAAATGTGCCAAAGTAATAAGAAGATGGAATTTAAGATAAGCATTCCAGAACATATTATTTAGGAATGCTGTGGGCAGCATGGTGTTTCATGCACTGTGTTGCCTGTTGTATCAGTAATGAGTTCATGACTAAATACGTTTTGGGGATTTGCCAAACTGATGGGATTGTGAAAGACTGAGGACCGCAAGAATGATGGCCTGAAACTACAGAGCCCAGCAATGCAGAAGGTCTTTGCTAGACCCGTAGAGGATTTCTCAGTAATCATCTGTAAATTATGCAATTACAGCTGATTAGCGTCAAACTCATGTGGACACAGGGACTGAATAAACAGCATACAATCACGCCGCACAGAATAAAACAGCACTCCACTACATTAAGACAGGGCTTTAGCAATAAGGTTGACATATCTACTCTGAAAGTAACTATCTTATGAATGATACAATTTTTTTTCTTGCAGTAAAATGCAATCTAATCACTCAATCACCTCACATGAAGATTAGCAAACAAACAAAAAAATCAAAAGCTTGGAATTCATAACTTACTTTGGAAAAAAGGCCCAATATTCTGATGCTTATGAGCAGATAGAATATCCTGATCCTGCAACATCCAGCAAAACAAATCTCACAAGTACCAGCTCTTTGTGAACTTTCTGGGAAGTTTGCTTCTAGCTTCAACTGGAAACATTGGTTTAATTTTCAAAAGAAGCTAGTGCTTGATTTGAAGAGGATGGAAAATTTCTAAGGGACAATACCTTCCAAAACCCCTGCTTCTTTGAGAATGCTTTGAACTGGATACCCCAAGTATGAACCATCTTTTCATAACTAGTCTCTTTTTACAACTTGGGCTGCTTTCTGGTAGCCATTTGGAACACTGAGGTTTTTAAGTATGGTCAGAACTGAATCTTAAAATTAGTACAGTCAGTTAAAAAAAGGCACTTGCAGGTAGGGAGTTTCTTTTTTTACAAATTAAGTAACTTGTACCATGGCTAAATTAGGAAATAGAACAAATATGCAGTTTGAGGTATTTATACAAAAAATTTCACTGCATAAAATACTTCATATCATACAAGCAAGGAAAATCATTAAGACTAGTGCCAAAAAGGAAAGAAGAAAAACTTTACCATGTTATCATTACTAGAAATGACAGGAAGTTCTGAAAGGTTCAGGTGGAGAAACAAATTTCTGCAGCAAAGTGAACACCAGATTATTGAATTTTTATACGTTACTCCATCAGGTCCAGCCATTCTGGTAAGCTAACACTGGGTGAATAACTGCTTATCAGTATGAGACACAGGTTCACAACTGACACTAATTTTCTCACATCCAGAGTGTAAAATCATTACTTAAGTATGACAGCACCATGAAAATTTGTCCTGGATTAAAATCTCTTCATTTTATTGTAGGTTTGAAGTATAAAGACATAGACAAATTAACAAAGTATTAACAGAATCTGTTGTAAAGACTTCTGTCTGCAGGGAATAAGTATGAATCAGTTTTAGTGACCAAAAATAATAGCCAAGTGGTAATTGCTGATTGGCTGCTACAAAGACAGATAATCACATTGTTCCTGAGATGACATATTACAGTGGTCCTGACATCACAAATCTAACTGTTCTACATGATGTTGTTTTGTTTCTCCTTGGTAATATTACCAGAAAGGGGAGGTTTGAATGAATCGCAGAAGATGTGCTACTTCTTGGATTTCCACTCATTGAGAAGTACTGATGATTCAACATGGTGAAAACTGCTTGCTTACAGCTTATGTTATTTTCCCAAGTTGTCAACCTGACCTGTTTCCCAAACTTTACACTAGCTGCTTTTAAAATGTCATTTTGGCATGTGTGTTTCATTCTTAAAATGAAAAGCATGTTATCTTTTTTAAAAATATGATCCTGAAGAACTTGATCTGTTTTGAATTCTACTGTTTTTCATGGTGACAGCAAAATACATACCTCCGAGATGGAACTACTGAGCAAAAGTACTCGATTACATTAATAACCTTCATATGGGCAAAGGGAAATTAATTAAAAGAAAGGTATCTGTACATAAAGACAAAACCAGCAATTTAATATCTCGGGAAAAAAAAGAGTTATTTGAAGTACTTAGGACCCATGTCAATTTGAGAGATAACTTCAAAGTCATTCTCATACAGCTGAACTAATGAAACCTGTGTCCTACAGATGTGTCCCTTTTGTCCCTGGAAAATTCTCCCCTTGCATTAACCCTCTTCCCTCCCATTTTGTCACTGACATCCTAGATGGTGTCTCTTATCCATCAGAGATGACATGTCCTGCTGCTTGTCCAGAGCAATACCAGGGTCTGAAAGCCTTGACAGACAGAGGCCACACCACCTGCTCCTCCTGCTTCATCCTCACTGTGCCTTCCTTCAGGGCTCTGCTACCCAACTCAGCTGATCACGCTCAGAAATCTGCACAGACAGCCCCATCTTTGAGATGTCTATTTCCCTGCCACACCTGACTGGACACAACCAAGAGCTGAATGACCAAAAGTGTGGCAGAAGTGTAAAGGATGGGGTAGAGCAGGAAGCAGAGAGATCTGAAGACTGACAGGTACGGACAGAACAGTTACTTAATTCTCATCTCCTTACAAGAATAAACAAATTAAAATAAAAACTAGAAATCTAAACCAGTGAGAGGGTGGATCAGAAGATGCTGTAATACATGTTACTCAGACCACACTCTTAAGGGTACCTAGCTATAACACAGCAGAGATGAAACATATTTATTAAGCCTTTAACCTTTCGTCCAAAAAAAAAATTAAGCGTGAGTAAAAGGTAATTCCTTTCTGTCCAGTTCAGTAAGAAGGCATCCACTGCAACCCTAAAAGTTAGCCTTCTATGAATTTGTTTTAACTCACCAATAAAGGATTTCAATATTACTTGAGAATGGGACTTGACTTTTTCCCTATATTACTCAAAACCTTTCAGATACAGTTTGAGGTAAGGAATATTAATCAGGGTGTAGCTGACTGATGTCATGATTATCATGAGAGATGGGATTTGGTAAAACAGTTAATTGGAGTTCAACATGGAATTGGGGCAGGATCTGAAGTCTCGCTGCAATCGTTCCAAGGCCATTTGTGCATACATATGTGAAACTTTTGATGGCTGCTTTTCTTTGGGAAGTGTCCCTTTCATCAGTCAAAGACACTGTGCAGGAATCAATTAAAGCTCAGCGCATTGTTCACCAGAGATGAAATTCTGGAATATAAACCCCTCCAGACTCTCTTAAAAAAGCTGGGACCAGTTCTCTATTCATCTGTTAGGTTCATGTCAGGCTTTCCTTCCTTGGTAAACATCCTCAGTGGTGTGCTTAGTAACCCAATAAAAAAAAAGAATAATTCCAGTCTGCTTGCATGAGCATTGGAGAGCACTGAGTACGGGAATGTTGGAATCAAAAAACTGAGAGTATGAAGCGAGAGTATGAGAGGAGTGGCTACACAAAAATACCAAATTCCAATTTACCAGATGGTGTCAGAAGTAGAAAAAGGAGGGAAGAACAGGGAAAAATATTCCCCAGTGGGGCTTTCCTGAAGACCTCATGCTGCCGCTAAGAAGAAAATTGCAAAATTCCAGAAGGTCAGTGCAGAATTCGTACTGTTTCTGCCAATAGAAATGTGAATACATGTCCATGGGCAGGGCATGTACACTTACATCGGAGCAGGTGTTATGCCAGTATTTTCCATCTTCCTCCTCATCAGAGAGGTTAAAGTGTGAAAGCAAACAAAAACCAAACCCAACTCAAACATTTGCCTGATTGACAAGAACAGTACATACTCTTCTAAAAAACTTTTTTGTAATCTTTTGTTTGTTTGCTCATAGCTAATGGATTACATGTTATCACATAGGAACTACTGCTACCATAAGGCCCATTTATAATTTTACCGCAATTTTAATAAAAATAAATAAATAGTCAAATCCTCCAAAGCTTTTAGGTTGTAATCCAGGGAGGGAGACATTTTTCTTAATGGCATTCAAGTGGCTTAGCCAACATTGACTGTTTTTATAACACTGGTCCCATTGTTGGTGATAATAAGACTAGGGGAGAGACCTTGGGAGGTAAACCACACATTTATTTGGTCTTTAAGATTTACTGCAGTGTTGGCTACTGTGTGATCTTTGTGAAACTCAGGGATGCAAAGTCCAGTGTTTACAAAGACCACTGCCAGCAGCTTGGAAATGGCTTTCCCAGTTATTTCTGGGATGCTTCTTGCACTCGGGCATTTGTCTCCCGGTTCTGCAGTTTTGACAATGTGTTCGGTGTTCAGCTTTCCAGCTTATTTTCTGGAGTTGGATTCAGCATGGTGTAGATGTGGTGTTGAAGAGATTGCTAAATGTGTTCAGGGCAGCCTATCAAGTCCTGATGCTACAATAGACCTGAGCTGGTTTACCTGTGTGTCGACACAGGAGAACATGACAAGAGAGGCTGCCACTGCCTCAGGGAGAGCCTGCAGGGAACAGGAGAGTTGTGAGCATCTGATGCCTATTTCACTGTCTAAATTAACTGCTTCTTTGGGGTTAATGGAATGAGGTTGCTGAGCTCCAAAGGGACCACCAGGTTTGCACCACTTTGCCCACTCCTCCCTAGTTGTGGGGAATGTAGGGCTTGGGGCTGCATGAGACAGGAGACACTTAAGGGAATCCGGGCCTCCCAACAATCATCTGTTTGCTTGCAAAGGAATTATTAAGACATTATGGGACATCATATGTATTTGAAGTAGAAATGTTGGACACCCTGCATACTTACTGGTTTTTCAACCTTATGGAAGTCATTTTGGTTTTTTGAGTGACCATTAAGTGGGCTGTTTAGTTTTCTGCTTTACAGCCTTCTCATTTTACTTCTCCTGAGTTATTTCTTTCAGGGAGATATTGTCAAGCTTAACTAATAATGATTGTTACAAACTTTATGATTCTTAAAGTATTCCCTGGAGAAAAGGGAACTGCTTCAAGAATGATTACAGAAGTCAATAGCACAGCTTTTGCTTTCAGACAATGATAGATTTCTCAGACAGCTATCACTTAGGATTATATTTTCTGAGCCTCTGGCTGCAGATGATTACTTTTAAATTTTTTTTTAGCCTGAACAGTTCAGCCATTGTAAAAATAACGGGAGAGGAAGTATAGGGGAAAGGAAAAATCCACCCTAGGAAAAAGAAAAAAGCTCTTTTCTATTTTAGAACAGCGAGATTTTCTAGAAGCAGCTAGAAAGTAGAAACCTGGGGTGGAAACAGTCCCCAGCACAGTGCTTTCATCAGTGCCATTTTATTCTGATTTTGCCTAATTACAATGCTTTGACAATCCGATTTTGTGCTTGTACAGTAAAATAGGTGTGACTTAGACCTCTTCTCAGGAAAATCCGAAGTCCAGATGAACTCTGACTGTACACACACATACATTTCTAACTTAGCAGCTTTGTGAAGAATTTAGTATGGATATATGGTAAAGGAGGCAGGAACTGGGCATTGTTTATGTACAGATAGGAGGCCTTGGGAACACCTCTTTTGTACTCCATGATGGCTTGATTCCAATTCTCTACCTTGATATTTTCCTGTTCCTGAGAGGGACAACTGGTTTGGTGCCATCTACAATTAAAATTGATTTCTTCAAGCCTTCATTAACACACAACAAACTTGGGAACAGCAGGGTTTTAAGTATTTTTTAAATATCTGTGAGTACTGTATACAGAGCTAAAAAGTTAAGCCTGTCTGAATCCTAATCTGCATCTCAAAGTGTATCAGCTGGTTTTTAAGATTCTTAAAATTTCTCAGGCAATCTCAGGGAAGATCTTTTCTAAGCTTTATGAAATCTAAGTTTGAAAGTTTTTCTGTATGGGAACATGCTTATGGATTTTACATTAAGGCAAACCAGAAAGCTCTCAACTCCACAAGGATTAATAACCATAGAAAATAATAGACTGTCATGTGTATATTATTTACATGACATAGTACTTTCCACTGAGACCCCCATCCCAGGAAGAAAACAGAACAAGTGCAAGTGAAATATTGTAGGAAAGAACACATGGCACCTGAAGAGTAATAATTTCTAAGGCAAGAAAGATGAAAGTTATTAATCAAAATTGGTAGTTAATTTCTTCTTCCTTCCCCACTCACTTCAAAGTACACTAGTTGATAAACTAGTAGCATGTCAGGATAGGAAAGAGGCTTTCAAATTTTATCACCTAATAGGATATAGAAATGGATTTAGAAGAAAGTTTAAAAGGGCTTAAGTGAATGTAAGTTTCTCCAATTTACAGCTTCTTCCAGCCTTTCCACATGTGGAAATTCACTTGGAAAGTTCCAGAGATATAATTTTCACCCTCCTACATGTCACCTCTGATACAGCTCATAGTTCACAAGAATGCAAGGGACTAAATCCTTACCTGACATCGGTAATTGCAGACAGCCCAAAACAGAGTGCATCTACTTACCTTTGGGATTGCGGAAATGTGTACCCACTCACCCTACCCGGTGAGACAGAGCAGTTCAGAAGTATGCAGATGAGAAAAATGCCTTATGAAAAATGATTTTGCAGCCTCAGCTGGGCTGGCCATTTGCAGCAGTGGAAAAGCACTAGGGCTGAATTATGGCACTATGATTTGTTCACTACTGTGCTACAAACTCTTAAAGCAGCCCAAGGAGGAGAAAAGAGGAGAGGCTCTCTTCTTAGTTTTCCTAGGACAGTAATAACATGAACAATGAAAGCCAACAGATAAATTTTGCTTCAGGCTTTTTGTTCATGTAAGGTTTTTGTTCTTCTAATGCTAATTTTTCCACTTCATACTCAGTCGTACAAGCTTATTGTCTGTTTGCTACCATTCATATACCAGTATCCATCCAACCCAAGAAATGCTAGTTTCAGCTATCTTTTTTTTTCTTTGGAAGATGGACTGACCATATTTGTTTTTGATTACTGGTCTTTGAACTTATTTTATTTAAGTGCGGTCATCTTCTGAATATATCACTCCGTAAATATGTCACAGTAGGGTTTCATGTTTACTGCTTCTCAATGACTTCCAGATCAAATTTATTCAGTTTGAAACCAAAAAGATAGTACGTGTGCTTGGTTTTGGGCTGGGGTTTGTTTTGTTTTGTTTCTTTTTAGGCGTGTGGGGGGGAATGGAGACGGAAGCAAGGTTAACCAGTATTACGCTGTCAGCCATGTCTCAGGAAGTTAGGCTAGCTCATGCATCCTCCCCATCGCCAATAATAAAGATTTTGCAACTGGTATTTCACTAATGACTCCATTTATGATGTGAGAGACAGGTTAGCGTATAGTTTGCTCCCCAGAGCTCTGCTGGCACTCCACTGGCAAAAGGATTGAAAAGTAATGACAGACTTACTCTCGCCAGTGAAACATGCATATGAAAGTGGTAATACACATAGGGAACAGATCTGTTGATTAAGAACATGCCATTTTCACATAGTCATTTTTCTGACTGTAACTGCACTTTGTACTCCAGACATGGTTCTTTTTTCCTCTGCTGTGGCACAGCAGATGTGAAGCATTTAAAACCTTTTAACAGGACCCAACCTATGGCTAAATGACAAACCCCTGACAAAATAGTCCTTAAATTTATACCCCTGGCATTTCGAATGTTCTGTGACAGGGTCAAAAATCTTGATAAATCAAAATTCTCACACTGAAAAAAACCAACACCACAGAGCCATGACTCATCGAATGGTAAGAGAGGCAGATGTCTCCATGAAGTCCTGTTTTAAACAATAAAAGTTTTAAAGATGCAATTTAGAAAATACCTCAGCTTCCCAGCTGTATTTGCCCACCACAATATAGTGGAGGAGGAGACAATATACAGGGTTTGGTTTCTGGGGAATCTCAGCTTCCTCCCTGCTGATAACGCATGTTTCTTCAGTCTTTGGTTCAGGGTGGAGACTACCTCCCCTTAAAAGTGTCATGTATTCTATTTTTCTTATAAAGTAAGGCAGTGAAACATGGGACACCTCAGAAGATGGCTGCATCTTGCTATAGCAAATATTCAAAAAAAGGGGCTTCTGCAGGAGAAGAGAATTGGCAAATGAGAAGAAAGTCCCTCTGTCTGCTAAAATAAAATACAAGAGACTGTTCCAAGGGCCCACCAGCCATTTTTTTCCTGGCCTAGCAGAATACCACTGGCACTGCAAGCATCCTGTGTTAGTCTGTCTGTGACAGTTACTCTTTTTTTAAAGGTAATAATCCCAGAATCCCATTTTACAACACACCCCGGAGACATGAAACAAATCAAACTATCCGTATTTTGCAATAGTTTCTTGGCACGATCCTTGTGGTAATTAAAACACTTTTAATGGAAATTGCTGCCCCAATTTGCAGGCTTCCTTAATCCAGCTATGGTATCTGCAGCACCTCCAGGCACTTGTCTTGTTCTCATAATACAAAATCAACAGTACCATGGCAGGGCTTGAGGGGATGTCTGAAGATGATGAGAACTTAGAAAGGAATGCCAGTATGAAAACTTGGCTGGTGCTTGCCTTTGTTGTTGTTGTTGTTGTTGTTGTTGTTTATTTATCTAACCATTCTTTTAGCAGGAATTATCACAAGGACAAATGAAGTCTTCTTTTGCAAAGGCATCTAGGCCAACTAGCACTAAATGATTTTAACACAAAATTAATTAAAACAAAAACATTTAAACACTATAATTCTAAACATGGCCTTCAGCTATATACATGCCAAGCTACAGCAATTGCCATGCAATAAATCAGCGTGAGATATATACGAACAAAGTAAAAACCTGATTTTTGCCAGGACAAGGGCAAAGCTCTCTTAAATATTTTGAAACTGCAGCCTTGAAATGATCAATTATCAACAGACAGCTGCATGGGTTTTTTTTTGGTTCATTTTGTTTTTAATGAAATTTAGCCCTTCATTGCTGTACTTGGAGTTGGTTGGTAACTACCATTTGTTTGGTTCCGACTTGAATAACCCAACATGTTGCTTTCTGGTTTTCAAATTCTCATCCTGTCTCATTGCCCAATTTTCTCTTCCCCCTAGGTACCCAGGTCAAAACTTTCAATGGGAAAAGTGCACAATATCCTCCTGAACTAATTCTGCTTATCAGTTTTAAGAAGATGGACAAATCCAGACAATGTTATATACTGTCCTATGAATACAAAATTCAGTGTGTTTCTTTTGCACTAGATGCAAAACTCTTTAGCCCGCTCCAAGGAGAAGTGTCACTGCACCATAATACCTGGACTTGCAGTATTCAACAAGCCTTTTTTTAAAGTAATATGTTTCTGGGGAGTGCTTGAGCATGGAGGGGAAAGCCCATACAGTTAAGAGTTACCTACATTTGTTTTTCCAGCTTATTCCCCTTTTGCATACTAGTGGCACAGTTCTCCACACTGGTTTGCTGCCCATCGAAGTGCACTGAGCTGTGAAATAACAAATCACCTTCCACCTCGCACTTTCCCTTCTGGAGGGCTGCAGTTTTATAGAGTTTATACCTCTACTGAGAAACATACTCCAGCTGTATAGCTGTTGTTTAATACTAATGTTTATCCATCTGGTGGTATACACTGTCTCTGCCTTTCCACCTCCAGGGAATATGAACACAGTCAAATTCACCAAAGATCAACATGACTGACACCAGCCTCAGCCCATCTTTCAGACTCTTAGAGGTTTGCTCTTCATGTGACATGGCCTCTCTGTGCAACTCTCTAAGGTGACACGGGTGCTGCCTGGACCCCCGTTCCCTGTAGTGAGACTGGGGCTGCTCTCTGTCTGCCTTGGAAGAATCTGACAAGCCAGAGCAGGTCCGGGAAGCAGCAGCCACTGACCTCCTGCCTGTGCAGGTGGGGTGGCTGTGAATCCCCAAACATGCCTGGCCCCATGGGGCCAGCTTGTTTGTGCCTGGGCTGCCTTTGAAGCCTACAGCCAAGTTACAGAAGAGATCACCTTTCCCCCTGTACTCCCCAGGGCCACATCAGATCTATTGCTGTTTCCCTGGGCTTCATCGCCCGAGGTGGACAAGGGTGCTCACTGGGAAGCCCCTAACCTGTCAGATATGCTTCACTATAAGGTGCACTGGAGGACTGGCTCAGCACAAGCCCACGACGCTGGGCAACGTGCGCCTGTTTCCAGGGGCCTTTACAGAAAGGACAGTAGAAGTCAGAGAATTAAACGGTTAAAATCAATAGCCTTCACTCAAGACTATTTTACGTCTATTTGTTTTAAAACTCCAGCAATATGCATTCCACAAAAATAAATTTCTGATACTATTCATCTGCTGAATCTGCCTCTATCGTATTTGAAGCAACAGATAAGACATAAAGCAAGCGGCAGGCAATTTAACCTTCCTCAGCAGACGAATACTGTTTACCTTATCATGTAAATTATGAAAATAGGCCTAGAGGATTTGGCACAGGAAACCTAACACACAATAGGTTAAATAAAGCTTTAGGAGAAAATAGCAAGCAATCTATCATTAAGACAAAGGGGTGAAGGGTTCGACGATGTATTTGAACTACTGGTGTCCACTCTGAGACCGACTAACAGAAGCTTTATAATCATTTATTGCTGTCTTACTCTGATATTAGCTGCTAAAACACAGAAATCTGAAATCCTGAAATTTCCTGAAATCCTGATTTTTTAAAAATTTCGGCACTTGACATGTCTTTCTTTGAATAAGGGACGTGTGAATTAATTAATCATGCACGTTTTTCAAACCCTCTGACACCACTAGTTTGAATAACGTGTTATTGGATTCTAATTACAATCAAAAGTACGTACAAAAAATGGGACAATCAAGACATTACAGAAGGAGAAAAAAAATCATTTAGAATATAATCAGAGCACAGTGGATGGCATATAAAAGGAATATAGGGTAAAATAGGTGAAAAGAGGGAATGAGAACAATTTCTGTGAGAGTAGAACTGAAAAGACATCCGTATCATCCACTTGTGACTGAGTCAGCATATGGCCCTTGATTAAATTCCTAAAATAATACTGACAACACTGTACTTGTTCCTTGCACTGCTACTATGACAAATAGTCCTGGCATGAACTGTGACTATGAGGCCCACCCTCAACCCTAACCTGTCTTGAACAAAGTTACAGTACACCTTACAGGCACTTGACACACTTAGATTCTCCACCTTATTTTCAAAATCTGCTGCCTGAACATGCGCAGCCTTACAAAAGGGCAGCTGCAAGCTTCTCAGCTGTGTAGGCAACACCAAATTTTGCCATCCTATGGGTGAAGAAAGAATCAGGGCAGAAATATCTCAAGGCACAACTAGGACTGGATGCACCAGCAGCTGGGACATGTGGCTACCCACAACCAAGGCAGCTCATTCTCTTGCAGGACCTCCACCATTCAATAAGGACAGGGAGAAACTCGTCACCACTGTGATTTTGCTGCCTTCATGAGTCTGTTTTCCTTAAACTAGTGCCTACCTCGCTTGAGCCTAAAGAAAGTCCTGCCATACAGTTGTTCTTTCTAAGAAGTGAGACGTAAAGTACTAGCAGTTAAATGTGTTTTGTACTATCTTTAGCAAACACCATCTCAGAGCTAAAAGCCTCCAAGGCCATTCTGACACTTTCAAATGTAAGAAAATCCCCTGTAGCCAAAATCAGAGGGAAAAAGGGAGAGGCATGCCTTCCAGGCAGGACCCATGCTCACCAAGTAAGGGGTAACCCTAAGCTTCAGTAAATGCAATTATGTTCCCTGCTACTGCTGTGAGACTCCCGCAGGACAGTGGCTCTGTCTTGCAGGATTGCTGCAGCAGCCTGACCGCAACAGGCAGTTGTGAAGAAGCAGCCCTTGGTGCAAAGGTAGACCGACAGGTAAAAGCCTCCCTCCGTATAGGCTAGAGCACGCTGACCAGCTGAGGTGGCCAAGAAGCTGTCATCTTATTGGCCAGTGTACCACACTGGGCATGTAGAGATTTGAAACCACAGACGGCTAACTTCGCTTCCTGCCAGACATTTATTTTGCAATACAGCGAATGAAAACAGGCCTTTGCATTGCAAATGCTGTAGTTCATGAATCTGAGAACATGAAAGCAATTTCTTAACATCTTTTTTTTTTTTTTTTTTTTTTTTTTTTTGTTAAAGGTTTTGGCGAATACTTGAGTATGTAAGCAGAAAGCATGATGATCAAATCACATTACCTTAGAGTAGCTGTAGGACAGCAGAGCTCAGAGCAGTGAGACTATAGCAAAGGGGGGTTTCCGTTGTCTTGAGGCGATCCATGCCAAGCTGCAGAGGTGGGCAGCGGTATGATGGACTCTTCCTGAGGTTTCATGTTAGTCTGCAGCAAAATAAAGGCAGGCTGATGTGCGGAAAGCTTCTCCTGGTATCCCTATACCTGTATAAATGTTCCTTATAAAATGCAAAATGGGAAATTGCATTGCCTGTAGTTGACACAGTCTCACTACTTCCATACATACTAGGGTTTTGATGTGGTACTGACTTAGAGGAAACCATTGCCATAAACTCATTTCACAGATGACTAAACAAAGAGAAGATGATAATAATTTCATTTGATGCTGGTAATTAAAAGTTTTGAAAAATAAAATGAAAGACAACCTTCCCCTGCAGTTTGGAGACTAAGTAAAAGCATATATAGTTTTACAACGTATGTACTTATAAATGGCAAGACTTCATCTCCTAAACCTTTATTTCATGTACAATTTATGTAGATATACTGTATTGTGGGTTTTTTGGTATAGCTAATATTTGGGCAGAGAGGTCTTTAAATGTAATAAACCAAAAGGAAACAAAATGGATAACGTGCAAAATCCACAGTCCACACTATCTTAAACCTTTGGTCCTGTACCGTCTCCCCTGCAATTTAATCTGACACTATCGATTTTTATCTGAAAGGGCCAGCAAATGGTTAATTTTTTTAATAGCAGTTGACACAAGCACATCCAATACAGTACACTGATGGAGCCATATAAAAAAGATTCTACATGCTTAGGGGCAGGGGCGGCATGTGAAATGAAAAAGTAATATTGTCTACTTTTCCATAGGTTGTAAATGGTCTAAGTAATTATTACATGTATTTATTTTATTAAAAGGAGAGAGGCATTTTTGTTTTGATTTCTTTGCTCTGATCCCACTTATTACTGCTGTCTTTGAAACTCCACAGACACTGCATTTCTTTTACTGACTGGACATTTCTGAAATAGTACCACTATCAGGTAGATCAGATTGTTGGCAAAAGCTTTGGCACCGAAGAGACTCAACAAATAAATTTCATCACGCTGACCCTGTACTAAACAGCAACTTTATGTGGATAACCTCATGGGAATGGAAGTTGAGAAAGAGCTATTTCAAGGCCGCCAATAACTTAATCTCTGTTCAGTTCATAATGCAAAGCCGTTTCTGTTTCCTTTGCTCACAGTGCTAAAGAGTTTTTGGGATACTGTAATCCTCATAAGGTGGGGAGGGCAATGTGGGGGGTAAGGGTTTGTGGGAGGGAGAGGAGATCCCAGTCAAATTATGCCCCATTTAAAAAAAAAATGAAAAATAAATAAAAAGCCAAGTTTTTCATCTTGGAAATTCTCAGCCTCAGTTACATGAGTGCAAAAAGTAACTTTTATTTGAAGAACTAACACTCACTTCTTTGTTAAGAAAACTTAGGGCACCACCCAGCAGACATGAAGGCTCCTATGTTATCAGCAAACTATTTCCTGGGTATATGTTCACCCTTTCCATGCAGCTTGCTTATTTTTTCAAAAAAAAAAAAAAAAAAAAAAAAAAAGGCAGTGCAAACAAATTCTGTAACGCTGCTGAATGATCTGTGTTTTGCTGCAACAACTACGATATTGATGTAATGGAAATTTCATAGGTGTCCAGCTTTGCAGAAACAAAATTGGAAAGGCACCAAGGGGAACCCTAGTGCAGCCCCGTGTGTTCTTTTCAAGGTGAAAGGGCCCTGCACAGTGCTACTGCCTGCCATCCTCTGAGAACAGAGTGTAAGAGGCAGAGACAACGTGCAAAGCTCAGCAAAATAACTTGAGTGGAAGAACATGAACCCCCATTCCCCCATTAATGGTTAAGCTAACCCCTTACCCACAAACATAACACCAGTTACTCTGCAAATTTAGCGTTGCAAGCTTGAGTTCTGCGGAAGAATAAGCTTGAATGATTATGCTCTCTGTCCATCTGCCTCTCCTCCCAGTTTTGAACCCATATGCTGGCCTGAACTATGTTTGACAGGAGTGGGGGAAGGCAGGACTTGCAAAGATAACAGGTTCCCATAAACGTCCGGAAAGCCGAGGATGGAAGGAGGAGAGTCTGGTCGTGCCTTCTCAACAGGGACACCCACAGCAGCTCCCAGCAGCATTTTTCTGCATGCCCGTCTGCATCTGCGAGTCATCAACCAGAGGACCCTGCAGACCCGATGCCTCGCACCCAACTGGGAAGCATGCAAGGATGCTGAAGACATGGGGGAAGGGAAGGGGGATATGCAGGGGTCAGCTCTGGGGTGTGTGCAAAGGAAACTGGGTATACTGTGGAGAACCCATCAGGAGCACAGGGGAAGGGAGCCAGGTTATTGCTGCGGGCAGCTAGGACAAAACATAGCGGTCCTTAGTGCTATAGATCACAGAACAAATTGTCCTTACCGGATGCCCCTTCTCCCCCAAGAAACGTTTTTGTATGAGCAGCAGGAATGGTGGGAAAGGAAGATTATAGAACATCCAAAATCAATAGCAGACATCACGTGCAGGAAAGTATTCCTTTCTACAATCCTGGGAGTAACCTCAAGTAACAAACCAGACAGTGACATGGCAAAAACTTAAATCCTGAAGAACGGAGATGCTTGGCCCTGTAATAACAGCACATGTAACAGGAAGGAGCAGGCTCTGCCGCCCAGTGTGGTTGTACACAATGCTTGTCAGAGGGCTGCAATGCTCGGAGATCTTCTGCTCCCTCGCCCCCCAGCCCCAAAATCATGGATCACTCTCCAAAGCACTGTAACCCAGCAGCTTGCAGTGTAGTCCCCTCTACACTCCTGCACGTGAATCTCATTGTTTCCCAGGAAAGCAAAGCGGAAACCCAGCATCTGCTGGCAGCAAGACACTGCAGTCGCCTCTGCTGACTTCAGAGTCAGCCCGGTGGAGCGACAGAGCCAAAGCTCTGCGGAGGGGCCAGGCCTCAGGCACCAGTGAGCTGCGCAGACCTCTGCGGCCTCACAGCTACAGAACAGCATGAAGAGTAATATTAATATAAAAACCAGGTGGTGCACAACTTTTTCAGTCGTGCTGTTTTGCCTTTGGGGGAAGGGGGTGTATTGGGAAAGATGAAGATGACCTCTATCCCCCTGCTACTCTGACCAAATTTTCAGTACTAACTTTTGACTTCTTTTAAAATACAATACATCCTTTCATGAAGCTGCCCTTGGAAATCAGCTGTACTAAATGTTTCTGCATATGTCAAGACACAGTACAGTGTATAGGGTATGTCAGTTTCTATAGGACTGGAAGAAGAGATGAAGTAGTCTTATGAGGGGAAGCTTTTTTTAACTAGAGGTTTAGTCTATGGATTTCACAGATTTAACTAGCAGCAGCCAGCCGTGGCCGTGCTATTGCACCAAGCCAGAGCTTTAAACACACCTTTGGATTTCACCAAGTTTTGTCCTTGAGAAAGTCAGGTGTCCGTGGCTAGTGTATCCAGACATTTAACCAGATACCTAGTCCAAATGCCACAAAAACAAAGGGCTGTTGTGATGGCATAAATGCTTCCCTCTGCAGCCAGCATTTGCAGTTTCACTCTCTTTGTCTCTCAGTTCATTGCCCTGGTAAGGTGTCTAGCAGCCGACAAATGGAGCCCAAAGTTTAAGACAGCCTGCAACTTGCACATTCAGCAAAAGAAGAGCCCAGGCATCTTGCCATGGTAAATTAAAGTAGCAGACCAAAACAAAAACAGAGTTTAAAAGTTTATCTTCTGAAGCCTTTTGCACCCTTAACAATGCCTTTGTATTTCAGGACCTTTTAAGCTGGCCTTGTTAGGCTAGAAAGACGTCAGCACAGTCAAGAAAATACTCTGTCGTAAGACCCTGAGATATGGTAAGGCCACAAATCCCAGGTTTTAAAGAAACAATGACAGCAAAAGACCAAACAAGTGAAAGAACAGAAGACCGGGATCAGAAGATGAGCTATGAGGTAAAATTGCAATGGTTTAAATTTTTTAAATACCAGGGAAAACATTCAATTGCAAGAATAATTTTCATGTTTGTTTTTTAGCACCCCCACCTCTCCAAGAGAGCTTTTTTTTTTTTTTTTCCCCTTTCCACTTTGGCTACTCTAGGCAAGGATTTTTCCCCTCAACTATTTACTCTCTCACTCAGTCTTCAGTAAAATGTCAGCAAACAATTGTCATTTGGTATCTGTAAAAGATAATGCAGGTGGAAAGGGGAATACTGAAATTCAATACCTCCCTGTAAAAACCTACTGTACTATCAACACCAGATAAACTTCCTTTCCTCTGCTAGAAACCTAACCTTGTAAATACACTTACTAGGATAATGGTAAGGGAATACCTATCCAGCTTGTTTGGTTAACTTATCAGCAGGTCTTCCTCTCAGAAGACAGAAGTTTTCTGGAAAGTAAATACCTGACCCAAATTTGCAATGGCACCTTAAGAAAGCTTTTCTCTGATCTCAGTATGAAATGGGTGAGGTTGCAAGACAGTTGTAATGGGTCCTGCTCCAAAGTGCTGGGCAAAAGCAACAATAAGGTCAGGATGGTGTATTCACCTTGAACCAAGTAATTTGGAAGAAACCACCTTTACTTAGCTTCCTCAGTACATCACATACTCATGCATTCAGTTTGTCTTTTCAGTCTGGAAATACATTATCATCAGAACTGCACTTTAGATTCTAGAGCTTTGAGGTGAATGTGTTATTTACAAGATGATTTAATAATAAATTAAGGAAACACTCCTACTGATTAAAACCTAGGTAAAATTCAAATCCACTAAAAAGCAAAATACCATGCTGTATTTTTGCAGTGCATGCTTATATTTTAGTTAACCGGTCAAGTAAGTTCTTGGTCACCAGCCCTTTTTTCCCCAATACTGAATCTGAAAGTCCCCTGAAAAGAAAGGAGGTGATCTTGAAGCAAATTTTAGTAATCAAACCCAGTTCATGCTGCTTTTGTTCGTGTAAATATGCTACTCTCACAAATGCAGTGTCAACAGCACTTCACAAATATCTCATAAGTAAAATGTTGGACTAAAATCTAGAAATATTTTTTTGAAAAAGTACCTTTTCCAAGTTTCTTGAAGAAAGAATTATCTTCAATTGACCATTTTTTTAAATTTACCTCAATCACATCAACAGTCACACTGGAGTCACAGGAACCACCCGCATTAACAAGAAAAGCAGGGTTTGGCCCCGAATGACTCAGCTAAACTCCATGCTGTCAACCTAAATTCTACATGTAATTCAAGTTGGGCACTACTGCTGTGTTGTTTCAACAGAGGTTGTTTTTCATCGCAGAAGTGCCTGGGCCACAATAATGTCACTACTAGATAACTTCCGCTTTTTACTTGCTTTAGAACTTTTCAGGGGAGAAAACTGTTGTAAAAAAACCTTTTTTTTTTTTTTTTTTTTTCTTCTTTCTGTTCTAACCTTTAAATTGAACTGAGGTCCCACTAATTTCAGTAAAGAGCCTTGAGGTATACATCTTAAATAAGATAAATGACGAGCAGAAAATTAAGGGTCTACTCCTACAACACTGCCAAGCCTGAAACAATGTAAGATCATAGATCACAACATCCATGTGCAATCCCCAAAACTGTGTTCTGAAATATAAAACAGCTCCAATAATGTTTTCATCTTACACAAACATTTATGTGCGTCAGATTTTACAGAGCTGGAGTCAGTCTATGCAAAGCCTGGAAGTATTATACATGTTTGACAAGGAACTTTCAAATGTCCCTTGATAGAGTTTCCCCTGGCCTGTTCCACTTGCACAGATGTTCTACCTGGTACCTCTTTTCTACCTCCCAGGCATGTCCTTTAGACAGTATGACCATACCTGCTTTGCTTTTCTCACTGTTACTCTAGACACCACTTTGAGCGAATGAGGAAGACAACACATCTTAATCAGTTTTAACTACAATGGGGTGCAATAACATTCTTTGACGGAAAAGAAATGATAACAAATATGTATCAAGCCCCTGCTTTAGTCCCACACCTATCCCTCACCACCTGTTAAGTAACAGCTCTGATGGGGAGCTCCTCCAAAATTCAGCGAAGGTGATAAAAACAGTCCTGCAATATTGCCAGTTCTCCCTCCTCTGTCCCTGAGACCAGGGGGAAAGCCTGGAGCAAGGAAGACTTGCCCTCAGTGGAGGAGGATGAGCTTAGGGAGCACTTAAACTGGGCATTCATAAGTCCATGGGGCCTGAAAGGTTGCACCCATGAGTGCTGAGGGAGCTGGCCGATACCATTGCATTACTATCTTTTAATAGTCATGGAGACTGGAGAGGTTCCTGAAGACTTGAAGAAAGTGTCACTCCTATCTCCAAGAAGAGCAAGAAGGAAGATCCAGGGAACTAAAGGCTGGTCATCCTCACCTCAGTCCCTGGAAAAGTGATGGAGAAAATTCTCCTGGAAAGAATTTCCAAACACATGAAAGACAGCAAGTGATCAGAAGTAGTCAGCATGGATTTTTTTAAGGGGAAATCATGCTTGATCAACCTCATAGCCTTCTATAATGAGGTCCCCAGCTTGGTGGATGAGGGGGGGAGCAGTGGAAGTTGTCTACCTGGACTGCAGTAAAGGCTTTGGCGCTCTCTCCCATAATAAAGCTGATAAAACGCAGGTTAGGTAAGTAGAAAGTGAGGTGGATTAAAAACTGGCTCAATGGTTAGGCCCAGAGGGTTGTGATTTATGGCACAAAGTCCACTTCAAGGCAAGTCGCTAGTGGTGTACCCCAGGGGTTGATAGTGGGGTCAATACTGTTCAACATCTTCATTAATGAACTAGAGACTGAGACAGAGCACACCCTCAGCAAGTTCACAGATGATAGAGGAGTGGCTGACACACCAGATGGTTGTGCTGTAATTCTCAGAAGGACTTCAACAAGCTGCAGAAATGGGCTGAGAGGAATCTTATCAAGTTTAGCAAGGGAAAATGCTGAAAAATCCTGCATCTGGGGAGGAATAACACCAGGAACCTATAGACACTGGGGGAGGACCAGCTGGAAAGCAGCTTTGCTGAGAAGGACCTTGGCGTCCTGGTGGATGACAAGCTGTCCATGCAGGCTGATGCAAACTTGCAGCAAAGAAGGCCAAGTGTATCTTGGGCTATGTTATGAAAAGCATCACCAGCAAGTCAAGAAAGGTGGTCCTTTCCCTCTGCTCAGCACTGGTGAGACCTCATCTAGAGTGCTGGGTCCAGTTCTGGGCTCCACAGTAGAAGAAAGACATGGACATACTGGAGAGAGTCCAGCCCACTAAGGCTAAGGACTGGAGCATCTGTCTTATGAGAAGGGTTAACAGAGCTGGGACCGTGAAGCCTGGAGAAGAGAAGGCTCAGGGAGATCTTACCAATATATATAAATACCTGAAAGGAGACTGCAGAGAAGACAGACAGGCTTTTTTCATTGGTGCCCAGTGACAGGACCAGAGGCAATGGGCACAAACTGAAACACAGGAGATACCATCTGAACATCAGGAAATACGTTTTTACCGTAAGGCTGACCAAGCACTGGCAACGGTTGCCCAGAGAAGCAGTGGAGTCTACATCTGTGGAAGCATTCAAAACATGACTGGACACAGTCCTGGGTGACTTGATCTAAGTGATCCTGCTTGAGCATGGGGGTCGGACCAGATGATCTCAAGAGGTCCCTACCATCCTCAGCAATTCTGCCTTACTCTCCTCTTACAGGAGATAAGGAGGGGAACAGAAGGTGGAAAGCAGTTTCCTGCACCATCATGTCTAGTCCCGCACTCCCAGAGGTATGTTAACAAACTTCTGTAGCTCCACCTTCTCCTCTACTGGAATACTCTCAGTGCTATAATGGTCAGAAAACTTGACTAAATTTCTGCCTAAATTTATCCTAAGTCAATAACGATATATTCTCTGGCCCAACTCAGTCTTGCATGGTTCTTTATTTTCCACTTCATTTACCCACTGCATGCATTTTTAGTCATTTCTGCTTAGTTTTCTGTTTTTCAGACTAGAAAAAGACATATTTTTTTCTGCACTTGTTCTGGTTTTGAGCCATCTCTCTCAAACATGGTAGAAAAGGCTTTACAGCTGTTTAAGTGGCTCCACAACCAGGACAAAACTAGCATATGCTGTATGGCGCTATACATCACCAGTTCTTCTACAAATGCTTCTTTCAGTGAACACAGACCTTGCACTTCCCTTTTTGTAACTGATTACCAGCGCTACCCCATAGTCAGTCTGTCAGATTGGGACCCTTGGAGCCTACGCTTCTTTTTTTGCATGACATTCCACTTTGCACTGCGAGATCCTCCTTTTTTTTTTTTTTTTTTTTCCTAGAAAACCAGTAATGAAATCTGTAACCTTAGTATGGCAGGATCTAGCACTTTAACTCACTGGACACAGGGCTGCCTTTCCCTCCATTCTCCCTTCACCAAATCTTAGCTTCTTCCCCTTTATCAAAATCCACGTTAGCAATTTCATGAATTGGTAGTACAAAAATCTGGATTCACATTTGTTCTAAGTTACGCAGTACTCTGGACTGCTGAAGGCAATGCAATTATGTCCAGAGTATGTGTGTGCATGTGTTCAAGCATTGCTGTTTAGAATAAACCAGCTCCCACTTCTTCATGAAAGGATAAGAAATTCCCACTGAATTAAAAATGACCCTGCAGGTGAACAGCATTAAAAACCAACCAGTGAAACAAGCAATGAGGCTACTTTTATACCTGGATTTCTTCAGACAGCTTTTTAAGAGATCCCAGAGGCAAAGCAACTGAATAATATATATGCAGCCAGAGGCAGATACTGCATATCTGTTGATAAAGCAGCACTGCAAAACAAGAACAAGAATTTAAAACTTCTTTCAAAATATCAAGTGGTTAAAAGCCCTGAGTAAAAGTTAAAAAAAAAATAAAATATCCTTATTGTTAAAGTCATAGGCAAAACTTAGTAACTCTTGCTTTTCAACAATCTTCTTTATAAGGTATCAATTCTGAGACATGCTATACCCAAGAAGTAATATGTTAAGTATTTGCACTGTTTCCTGAATTTTTTACATACCAAGCCAGCCACTGCTTTTAGATGAATATTGCAATGTATTTTACACACTGTGTCTTTTGATACTCATTCATCTGGAACTTGGATAGAATTTCATTATGAATTTTATATTATCATAAACATTGTCATGTATTTACAAATTGTAAAAAAACAACCAAAAACACCCCCTGACAAACAAAAGGAGTTATGGCACACATATTTCAATGTCACAGTGCAGATTCTGGTGTAAAATCCATTACAAGCCATAGAAGCTAATATTAACAAATATAATATATGATATATAATATGATATATGACATGATATATAATATGATATAACAAATAAAAAATTAAGTGTTTTATTAAAAGCACTTGAAAAAATGATAATGTGAATGATGTCATACTGCATTGGTCTTCTTGAGTCAATAAAGTCAGCAAATAAAAGCAGTACAGTATTTATACAGCAGGTGGTAAGCAGGATGCAACCAGAAGCATTTACACTCAGGAATGTGGTTACAATAGTGAAGAAGTGCAGCAATTGATTTCAGTTTGATATACGTATTATTCCCTAACCTGTTTTGGAAGTATCATGTAATGGTAAATATGGAAGGAAAAAATATATTATGTGTTTAGCTTAACATTGTTGTTGGAATCCTTTCAGAGACAACTATATGTGCAGCAGCCAGATCCATCATTTCGTTACTTCCTGCAAGGAGAGCACAGCTAGTCACTGCAAAATTAATACTCCTTTTCCTCTTAAAAAATCATATAAACTGGCATACTGTAATACCCAGAAATACCACCTGAGGAAAAGGACAGTGTTAGGAAAGACCTGCTTGGTACTCTTGATGCCTCTTAGTATTGCAGTTTGCCTTTTTGAACAGGCCAGAGTTTCTGTATTCAAAATAGTATCATGTAGGTTGCTTTCATGTCTAGAAAACCCTTTTCTTTTTATTATTAGCATAAGACAGGGGTTGGCAGTCTGGAGAAATAGAGCTAGTCGCAAATGTTTCAGTGTTAAAAGATTTTAGTGGAAAAAATGGAGTAAGACCATTGAAGCTGAAACACACTGTGGGAACATACCAGTTCTCATGAGATTTTCTAAGAAAAAACAGCCTTGGAGTCCTAGCGTGAAACTGCGAGCATCAAGGAGAGCCAACAGTTCACAGGTGGTTACAGTGCTCACTGGGGATGCAAGACCTGGCTTCAGAGCTCCCTTTCAGATAGTTGCTCGTATCCTACATAAGACTCTTAAAATTGGGCCATACTGGGGGCACTTGCTCTTGCTGCAGCTGCCCTGCTTTGCATAAAAAAGACTTAAGTGCCATGGAAGAGCTCCCATAGTTCCAAAGAGGAGCCTGGGAGAGAGCTACCCTGGAAGAGCCTTCATGAGGCTGCTGAAAGATAGCACAGAGCTGGATACATGCCCCAAGCACATGGGTGTTGGCTGGTCTGCGTGTTTGTGCTGGTGCACAAGTACACCCACGCTCTTTGCAAGATGGAAAAGTTTTAAAGTTGTTTCCCGTCCCCCCATGCTACACGAACTTTTCTGATTACATGAAAAGTTTCCCAGAACAGAAAATATCTTTGCTACCCAGCTCCCAACATTACTTTTTTTCCACAGCTAATACAATCATTGCTGAAAATTATTATTTGTACAGTTCCTACTCCTATGACTAGCCTCAATGCAATCTGTGGTGCTACATTCCAAAGTAAGGACAGTTTTTGTGAGCAATGGCCAGAGGAATGGGGCCCAATGTGTACATTTTGTACGTGCAGCCAGAAACTTGCAAAATGCATGTTTGGCAAATAAAAATAATCAAATAGCATTACCCAAAGTGGGTAATTTATGTTAAAGTTAATAAACCCCTCACTCCTTACTCCTACTTCATGGTTAAATATTCTTTGTAAGGAACTGCCCTGAATTTCTTTCCAGCTTGTTCTGACCAACCTTGCCCCCAGAAAAGAATTTAAATAGCAGCTCCTCATTGCTCGCTGCTGCTATTACATCAGAAAATGTATACTCTGACTCTTTTCATATGTCTCGGCAGACAGAAATACTGCAAAAAAACCCTCTTTGCAAGGAGCAATCTTGTGTTGGCAGGAAAATTGACAAGATGACCTAATAGGTCTTTTCCATCTCTAATTTCCCTGAGTCTACTACTCCTGTGGGGAAAAATAACTTGTCAGCAAACTTATTATAGAAGAAAATATCACAGTAAAAATAGTTACAGAAAATAGCCCACCAATTCCTTGATGTAAGATATGAATATATTCATTCTTGTGACAGTTGTTTATTCCTAACTGAGAAAAACATGTTCCCAGATTCTGTACAGCAGTCAAAAATCTCAAGCAGCATTGGAAACCAAATAAGAAAGTTACTAAGCAATTCTCAAATACATAGGAAGTTAAAGAGGTTCAATCAAGACTCTGTTTATTTACCTGCACAGTACAATTTTTATGCTGTCTTGAAAAATAGCTATGTTTTGTAGAAACATGGAATTTAAAGAATAAAGAAAAAATGCAATTTTTTTGCAATTCTCATATGCACTTTTTTTTTTTTTTTTTTTTTTAGACTAGGGTCAGCCTAGTGCCACCACCACCAATTCTATCTTTTCCTCAATTCAGACAAACTTTAAAAGGCAAAACCACCAAACAGTAGGAAATATCTAAAAAGAACCTGCATTTAGCAGCGCAAATGGCCCACAAAAGGGCTTCCAAAGTCAGGTCCTGCCACTAACACTGCTCTCACCAACAGGTACCTTCAGTATTTTACTTATTCCCTGAAATAAGGACAATGAAGACAAGAGCAACAAATATATATCTAAGAATGTACTAAGCAAGTTTCATTTATTAAATAAAGGAATTAGAGAGGCAAGGCAGAGGAGATCTGATGATAATTAGCAAGTTCTTATATGTTGTCTGTTTTAACAAAGCTTTTACGGAAAAAGATAATCTTACCTACTTTGACTCTATCAATGAAAAATACTGTTTTCTTCACAGCTTAATTTGTATAAAACACTGTACTAGTAAGTTTTTTATTTGGTTCAAAACAGCACTGTGGTTCTCACATGCTTCATTCTCAAATTACTGGGTACAATTGGCTCAAATAGCAGCAGATGTTGAAATATTTACAGCAATGTAGTACTTAAAATAAAAAAAGATGTCCAGTTACCTTATTGGAGGAAACTAGAGCTGCCACATATTTAGGGTATAAAAAGAAATTTTTTAACAGATAATGCTGAAAAAAATCAGCATTGATTTTGGTTGCACAGTACTATACATGGGGAATAGTGGCACAAAACTCTCCACTGGTGAGAAAGAATAACAAAGAACTGGAGCCCCGAGATACTGTAGTTTGAAACTCAGTTACCACCTCTCCTTATGTTTTAGGAAAATGTGGATACAGACCTATACTCAAATCCGGAACCACATCTTATTTATACAGCACAGGATTACATCTAACACTGCCCACAATGACAACAATGCTGGATGCCATTGCAAGTGAAACAAAATTCCTCTAGGTTGAAAGGAACCTTCAGGGGAGCACACGTTGACCATTCTTATCATTTTTCTGACTTGCTATCCTTCCACAGTCTCACTTTCCCCAGTTTTTTCCATCCCAGTCTCCTGTCTCTACCAGATCTGAATCTCTTTTTCTGTACAGCAGCAAAAGCAATGGTGTCGGTCTCAGTCCATCTTAATTATGGCCTTGATTATGTAATATAATCTCTAATCAAGTTATATTCTCTAACAGAAAATAAACCCTGATTTTTTATAATGCAGCTGTTGATACGTGCAGTCTGTCTCATCTTGTGGACTTGTGATGTCCTGTCATGTTAGTAGTGGTCTAAGAAGTGAATACCCTTCCTGCACTATTTTGGGTTTTTAAATTATTTTTTTTTTTTGTTGGTTGGTTGGGTTTCGGGGGGGGGGGGGTGTTGAGGGTTTTTTTGCTTTTTAGCATTCTAAAGCTTCCATCTAGATTCTAGCCAACTGAATACATGCAGAAGATAATTAAATATGGTACTGTGTGCTAATGTGATTCATTTTCCATGAATGGTTATTGGACAGCCATATTTCATGACTGTAAGATCCTATCTGTGTTTATCCCATTACTTGGGGACTACCATAGCAGTATATCAAAGATAAAATAGTCATGAGCAACTTAGAGAACTCTTATGTTAGTTACAGGAATCTGTTATAGAAACTGTAATATATTCCATTATGTACCTGACAGGTAAGTTTCTTTGTTTTCAGCTGGGTGTGATTACAATGAGTAGCATGTCACATTATTTAGAGTCAGAATCACCAACTCAAAACTGTGAGATGATATGAGATGGACTCTCAATAACTACTTCAGTAAAGTTCACATGCATGTTTTCAGCAGTATCATGTGACCTATACTGTATTTTTTAAGATTTCAGAGGAGTCATTATGTGTGGGATATGTTAAACTATCAGCCAGTTTGTTCTGTTAAAAATCCCTTTTGTTTTTACACATGCAGTAATTACTGTGAAAGTATACCCTTTTGAAAAGGTAATCATCTTGAGTATTGTACTATTATTTTTGGCACTTTGTTTTTGTTTTAAAGCAAATTATAGAGCAAACATTCCACATTTTTTCCTGCCTAAATCAGTCATGTCTGTTGCACTTACATAGGATCCAAAACTATTGAATGAGGGAGGGGGAAGGAGAAGGAAAGAAAGAGATGGATGGTTTTAAACACAAAGGCCAAGATTCCAGCATGATTTTTCTTCTCCCCCGCCCCCTTTTCTTTTAAACTTAAAAGATCGAAAATATTATATGCCTCTGCAGATGCAAATATGGGCTGAAGTATTGTTTCAGAAAAGACGACAAGTGCAAACATTAGCCCAGACCTGGAACTGAATTAACTTTAAATTAAACTTCTGGAAACAGTTCATGCGGCTGGAAACACACCAGGTCTGCATCTATGGGGAGTGGCCACCCCATCCAGGCCTGCAAGCTCACCTACTTCTCCTAAAGGCAACAGCAGAATCACAACTGCCGATCTTGTTCATGTCTTCAAAACAGCATCATGTAAAGAGATGAAGGCCCAGTTATAGAGTAGGTGGCTGTATTAAGACAAAAATGTACTCCTTCTCAGGTAACTCAAGGGTTTTCTTAATCTGCAGATTCCCCTTAGCAGTCAGTGGAAAATCTCAAGTTAAGTTCCTTAATGTGTACTGAATATCTATGATCTCATATCCCCACAGGGGAAAAAGCAAAAAAGCAACTCCACAAACAAACAAAAAAACCCCCAACAACTCAGGATGAGTTAAGAAAATGGAGAAACAGGTAATCTTTCTTGGGCAAAACACAGAAAAAGCCAAACCCTAACACATGGAGTGATATGCCTCACCATGGCGTAACCAATTTATTTTCCTTACATTGCCTTCAATACTAGCCAAATATGCAAAACCATGTACAAAAAAGGTAAAAATTAATTCATGTATTTAAAGCAGTAAGGAGATGGAGTCCAGAAATTTATAGGAGCCACTAATAAAGCATGTTCCTGCTCAGATGTGAGTAATAGGATTTTTGTGATTTACAATACTTCTGGCTTCACCACTTGTGAGTTATAGACCTTTATACCTCTGCTGTTGGGAATTAAACTATTGCCCACCATTAGTATTCCAGATCTATAAATATTTTTTCCCACCTTGTCAGAACCTCACAAGGAGTTAGCTAAATCGGGCCATGAAGAGACCTCAGTAGCCACCGAATACTAATACAAAAATCATTAAGAACAGATTTGCTGTTACACTGGAAGGGATTTTTTTCTTTTTTCTGTTTTTCAGTGATAAATGTGTCTATGGCAGTCCTACACCTCTGAGCACAGCCTGCAGCACATTGCATTGGGAAAGTGCGTCTGGTCTGCACACAGGAAAAAAGCCGCCTTGCCAAGCACATGCTCATACATACGTTCCTATATTAATAGTAAACCCCAGAGAAAAAGCTAGGGGTACCGTATCTCCCCATATCCACCAGCAGTAAATTGGTCTATGAATTAGCGATGCCCAAAGTTGCATTCACCTTTTTATTGAGTCCACTTGGTATTAGAGTGAGTTATTTTTAACAAGGGGGTCTCTGACATCACCTAGCTGCTTCAAATGTGGGAAAATAAAACAAGTGTCTATTTTGCATTCTGGTGATTTCAAGATGGGGCAATCTGCAAAAATATTGTGGCAGCCTGTGCATGCATGTGTTGGGAGTGGCAGGCCAACTCTTTATTTTCTTCTGTATTTTCTTCTTGAAACACTACCTTTTGTCCATAGCCAGTATTGTTTCAGGAGTGACTTTAATATGTTAAAGATGGGCTTGCAACAAATGCTCTTGCCACTTTTTAATTATTTCCATTGCATTTCAAAGCAGTCATGATGCAATTTACAAGAAAAGACAACTTCTGTAACTATTTGAGAAAGTTTAATCTGTTGCATCATAGACATTTGGAAGTTCAGCTGTATAAGCCTGTATTTTTTACTTTCCCAAGGAACAGAATAATTAGGAAGAAAATTAAAAGGTCTGTCTGATGGAGTCTCACAACATATGTCAAAACACGAACCAACCAAAAACCCAAACAAGAAAATAAAAGGACAGAAAGCTCTAAGGTAACAGCCAGGTGAAAGTCTGCGCTATTTGTGGAAGAGTGACTCGCACTGTACTGACATACATGATCCTTGCATAACACGGGTTGATTAATATCGCATCGCTGACTCAGGGCACATGGCTCTTAGCTTATCAGAGACCTACTATGCCATGCTGCTTTTCCGATAAAGGAAGAAGAGCCCCAAAAGCACGTGACTTAAGACATGCAGAAATTAAATGCAATTAAT
This sequence comes from Astur gentilis, assembly GCF_929443795.1. Classification (NCBI taxonomy): domain Eukaryota; kingdom Metazoa; phylum Chordata; class Aves; order Accipitriformes; family Accipitridae; genus Astur; species Astur gentilis. The sequence continues at coordinate 4,563,118 of NC_064893.1, read as the reverse complement.
GTGGAACAATTAAAACTAAACTTTGAAAAATAAAGTCAGTAACTAAGATGAACTAGAACAAAACAGGAGCAGGTGAAAGAAAAGGGCCATGTCAAGTGCAGGAAGGACATACCCTGTCCCTCCAGGAGAGCCCAGTGCGGTCACAGCCCTACGCTGGGAGGCAGGAGGCTGCAGCGAGCCTCGGGGGCGGGATTCCTGGTCGCCAATGGGAGGGAAGTTGAGGAGAGGACTCTAACCCTCACCTCCACTCCTGGCTCTTGTTCCTGCTCTCGCATACTCTGGTCCCTTCAGGATTTGTGGATCCACACACTAGCTGTTAACTCTCTGCTACCTCCCATGCTTCCTTCCCTGAGAAGGTTAAACAGGTTTCCTGCCTGTGTTTGTTCTTGCAAACATTTCCAGCCTCCTCAGTTCCGCTTCACCTTCCAGACTATTGGAGGGGCTACAGCCGCTTCAGAGCACTTTTCTTATCTCCAACCCGCTTATTTGCAATATTTGTAATCTCTATCCTCTAGACCACAGCATGTGGACATTTTCCCTAGTTCACAGGTCAGTCTCTTCTGGAATTCGGAAGATATGTTTTGCATAGATTGCAATGCTATTACAAAGAAATCCAAAGTGCTAACAATGCCAATAGCTAACATGATGACACTGTTGTATACTGAAACCAAAGGCTTGTATTAAAACCCAAAATCTAGCTAAAAGGAAATTGGTTTGGAAAAATAAATCTATTAAGAGGCTAGAGCAAGATCTCCTCTCAGCCAACCGGCCCAAGGCTGGGAAGAAACCATAAGTGGATACATAAACTAGAGTTTTAATTTATACTAAACACAAAATATGACTACTTTAGGATCTATCAAGGACAGGACCACTACTCTGACAGTGTACAGTTAAGAGAGACATCAGATTTTCAGAGCTCATCTGATAACGGCCTAACTACTACCATCAACTTGAGGGGGAGGAAGGGGGTGAATCAGTGACTTGAATGGGAATAAAGCTGGGCCAGTAACAGACGTCAATGAAAACTCTAATGTTAGTACAGAGCATGTAAGTATCAGTTAAGCTCTGTGTTGAAATAAAATTACACCCTACAAGGTGTCAGCTAAGGAAGGCAGACCACAACTAAAGTTGGGAAACCTAGAGAGGAGACAGGGACAGGGGGTGAATAACTTAGTGAAAAATTAAGTCAAATAAACATAACAGTTCCATCTGGAAATACTTTTTTTCTGGGTGCGGTTCATAAAAGCGAAGATTGCAGGCCTCTGTTTTTTTTATCCAATCTAATGATCTGAGGGCACATAAATACTTCAAAATCTTCAGTAAGGTGTAAAAATTTACAAATTGCAAGTGCAAAAATTTTTTCAGTGAAACAGCATAGTTCTTGAAATTTAAATTATTAGAGTGACTGGCTGAATATTACACTGCAGAAGTTTCTGGTTATGATTAAAAAATTATGTATGTTTGTTCTTAAAGTAAAAACATCTTATTGAAGTTTTTCATCAACAAATTTAAAAATATTTAGAAATTATTTAAAATACCCCTAAACCCTCATCTTTATTGATTTCAGGCATAATACAAAATCTCAAAATTTAAAAGTGAAAGTATCATACATCAAAGAAGTTAAAAGTTACTAAAATTGGGGGGGCTGCACAATATTTAGAGAGAGTAGTGATGACAGCATCAAAATCTTCTGGACTACAGTGTAGAACTTCTACATTGTTTTCTGTTTGGTTTACATTTAAAAATTAATTTTATATTTTATGGTACCGATAAAAAACAAAGAAATACGTTATTCAGTACTTCTTCACAAAATTAAAGCATTAGTGTTTGGCTTGCTGCTCTTTCTTCCACTTTTATGGGCCAGCTATGTTCCAGGTTGTTACAAACAAATACATTATATTTGACTAAAAATCCTCATAAGTAAAAGAAATACATTGGAATAGGATATTGTTCTGTTTTCAAGCCAAGAAGCTAACTTTTATATATTCAGAATTGCGCCTATGATGGCTGTATTAAACAATAGTATATTTTGTTCTGAGTTATGCTGTATTAAAAGGGTTACTTAAAATATGTTTTGCCTTCTTTGATGATTGTTTTCTTGCAAAGATAATTCAAACCAGCAAGGGCCCACCCAGTCAGAGCAACAAAAGGTCTAGTCCTTGATGAGCAGTATTTGTAAGCACTCACTACTAATATTAATTAATTTGATAATTTAGCCTCTTTTTCTATTCATCAGTTGTCTCCATGTGGTTTAAATATTCATTCTCTATTCAAAACTATTCACACTGGATGAATTTCATTCCTCTGTGGAGGACCAGCATAAGGCGTATGCATCACTTCAATCCTCTGAATAGGGTTCAAATCAGTCTCAAAGCTCAGCTCATGAATAAATTTCACCATTTGGCTAGATGTAGATTCTTTCTGAACTGCTTGTTGCAAATCACTCTCTGTGCTTCAGTTGTTGCTGTGGTGTCTTATACTGTGGCCCTGAGACTTCAATTCCACAGGTTGGAATGTTTATTTTTGCACTTAGTGGTATATGCACAGCACCTTCTGAATACCTATCATTGATGCACTGTATCAGTGATTCGAGCCCAGTTTACCAGATAAATGCAGAGCACCAGCCTGTACCTGCCTGTGTTCTTCACAAGCCCCATGCACTGATCACCCCCACTGTGTCTGGGACATTCAGACACCCTGAACAAATGTCCGAAGTCTTACTATTTCAACAAGATTTCTGGGTGAAAAAGGACACATACTCAAGAGATGTCTGGCAGAGGGCAGGTTTAAATTTAGACTTGTAGTGGCAGGGACCATCATCTTCTTACATGTATGCACCAAGCACAAGAGAGCACTCTTTTATGACTGGATTTCTTATGCCCTACTCCACAAATGGGCAAGAAAAAATAAGCAGAAAAAACCAAATAAGATTAGCTATTTAAAACCTGAGCTGAGGGGAATTATTTCAAGTCCAAACTTTGCTCTTTTTGCAAATAATCTGGCAATAAACTTTTTCCTAGATTCTATGTACAAAGCAATTCCAAAAGGGTGAAGTCAACTGCCAGTTTTAAGTAATTGTAGAAATGCAGGAACATTTTTCCAGCTCTGGCACTGACCAAGCATCCTTTTCCATGAAATATTTTTTTACAGTTCAGTATCATAATTAAACTAGAGCCGAAGCAAACAGTTTACCCTCTCTAACAAACAAACTTATCAGAAAGTTACTTTGAGGGTGGAAGATAAGATAAAAAGGGAGCCTTCATTAAGAGCCCAGACAGACCTTCTTCATTCATCCTCCAAAATCGTTATGTAGATTGGCAAAGAATGAAAGGTAGCAGTGGGAGGAATGAAGACACATCATTCTTATACAACAAATATGCTACAGTGATAAGCGATAGAAAATGGTACTGTATATACTTAAAAGTTCAGCTGAGAAAATCCTTTGCTGTGTAAAATTGACACAGGTTAGCCTCATTGCCTATTAATATTACTGGAAACTTTTAAAAGATATGGCTCTGAGAACACTATGTCAGATTAGGAACTGGAATTTAAACAAATGCAACCTACAGGAAAGACATGGGCATTTCTAACTACCTTTGCCCTTTGCCACTGCAAGCTTCTACAAAGTTAAAAAGACCCTATGAATCAAGAAGGGAGCTCAGGAAAGTGGCTTTCACTTACATCTGAATTATGTATGGGCAGTTCCATGACATACAAGCACTCAGAAAACAAATAGCAGAGTACCGTGCGCTGCATGTCCCCGACACACATCTGGGCTATGTCCCAACGATATACACCAGCTACACTGCTTTCTCTGAAAAAAGTGTACTCTCTGACCCAGGAATTATGAGATACTAGCAGGGGAATGATATATCATGTTCCAAAAACACAGCCAGTATGTCCATGCCTAACTTCTACCTGATCCTGCATTCTTTGGGCTTTCAAAAATTCTTCCCACACTGAACAGGGCTTTTGTGTGCAAAAGGGAGCAGAGTAAGAAAACACAGTAAGCACTGTTGTATAGCAATGATGTTCAAATAGCAGACCTTTGAGAAGTATTGTTTCACCTTTTCCATTACAGCAATTATCTCAGGGTTTTTTCCGCAGAAACACAAAGATTCAGTATCTTTTATGTGTAGCTGATTATTCTTACTGTCAACTTCGAAGTTTGTTCGTACTTTGGTTGCTAGTTCTGAAAGTCAGAGAGGGAGGCTTCCCTCACTGAAGCAGACCTCCTAGAACTGACCAGGATTTCACTCTAGGAGCCTGTTTTTCCCCCTGTAGCACAAGACTTTTGGTGATTTATGTCACATAGCAGGAGGAAAGACTCACACATCCTTTAAAATCTCCATCTTCCCTCAACAACACAACAAAGAACGGTGCATGGCATTTCATGAAGCTAATTAAATTAACTGATGGACAGGAGCAGGTACAACTCTTCTGAAAGTAATGTTTACCCTCCCTGTTTACCCTGAGATTTAGGCTGGCATCCACTGTCAGCTATCGGTTGATAGTTACAGCAATTGCAATGACAGCATGAATTATAATGCAAAAAACATGTTACATATTGAATGATAGATGAGCAAATTTCAGGCCAATTCCTACCGGATCATTCTTTGCAATTCACTCAACGGATCAGAATATCTCCTGACTAGAACCACATGGCTTGTTTTTGAAATTTCAACTACTGAAGTGTGCAAGATATTGTCCCCATGGCCTGTGACAAGGAGAGGCTTCAGTCAGATGGCCACCTGTCATTTCAAACATCAAATACTGCGTATTTTTATGTGGGTCCCCTGTTAGACTCCTTTCCCAGACGCATCAATGTCAGGTCTGTTCAACAGTCAGTTTCTCTAAGGGACATGAGAAGTTATAGCTTTGCCATACCATCTCTGCAGCTTGTTTTGGAATAAGGCGGTAGTTTCCCTAAGCTCCACAAGCTCTATGGTCTTTATACTTGCTGCCAAGAAAATGGAATCACAATCCCAGCCAAAGGAGACAGGTTCTGTCTAAGGCAGCAAGCTTCAGACAATACTTGCTTACTTAAAAACCCACTGATTTGCTTATGTCCTCTGGAAAACTCTGTTAGGAGTAGAAATGGAACTGTCGGTCTCTGGAGATCCCACAGCAAACAGCTCTTCCCACTTTTTCATGCTGCTTACAGGAGTGTAAGCGCTCCTACATAGTACAAGAGAGAGGTAAATTTTTTTTCCTTTGATATTTTTCTTGCCTATTTCCTTCAATTTATTTTTGTCCTGTGGATAAATATGTTAAAAGGAAATTAAAAAGCCTGTTTCAGTGCCCTGCCAGTCCCATAGATTTAGTAAAAAAATACTTCACCTCACTGTGTTGGAGCATGCAAATTCTCTATGCCATTCAGTGGTGGTATAACAAGATGATAGCACCACATCTCATCCAATGTTTTGCTCATTATGCACTTGAGGAGACACCAGTCATCATAACTTCCACTTTCACTTTCCTTAGGTGGTCCTGAATCAGAGTCAACAGCAGCGAAGAAGCTTGGCTTTGGCAATTAAAGTATTTACAGTCTTCTATTTTCTTCCATCAAAAGCACTGTAGCTAGCATTCTGTTAGAATTGTTTAAGCCACTGGAAGTCCTAATAGTCACTTAAATTTTATACAGTGCTCTTAATTCTGTCTCTTCCTTTTCCATTTCCCAGTTCAAGTGATTTTGATTTGTCTCATTCTCAAAACAGTTTGAAAAAGACTGGAAGAATGAGAAATATAACAGAAATCTTTAGACAGTTCCATCCACTATACAGAAGCACTGATAATATATTCTTTCAGGAAGGGTTGCACTACAGGATATATTTCATGCTTTAAAAAGTAACAGCCAAAAAAGGGAGGGGGGGGGGGGGGGGTAGCGGGGAGGGGGAGGATGGATCATGCACAGTAACTGTAAAATTACAGCCCTCTTGTTTTGGATCTGGTTGCTAATGTGCTCAAAAAGATCTGCGCTTCATCATATTTTATAGGGAGGCTATACAGTATGTGCTCTATGGGGAGCCTATATGAGTCCTAACATTGCTCAAAAGGACAGTTAAATAAATGACTCCACCAGTCAAGTCACTGAAAAATTTGTATCTCTGCCAGATTGCTTCCAGCCTCTTTGCTTCGATGGATTGTGGTGACAGCAATTATGTCATCCGTAAAGTTAAGAAGCTGGGAATCCTTACATCAGCTCTCAGACTTCCTTTTTTGTCCCTCCTACAGTTATCACTTGTTATTCTCAGCATTACCATATTTTCTAAGAGACTGTGATAACCAACACAAGCACTATGAAAATATGGTTGAGATCACAGTCTTCATTCCCCAGCATGCCTCAGACTATCACAGGTTGGAAGAGGATGTGTGTTTTTTTCCTTCTTCTGTGTGAGCACACGTAACACCCCTTTAAACAATCTATCCCTTTCAGTCCTTAACTGCTAATATTTTGTACCTACCTCAGCAAAATACAGGTTGCTGCTTGCAACTAGGAGGATTCAACTAGAGATCCACTTCTATTAATCTATTGATTTTCAGGCAGTAGAGCGGACAGCTAAGCGATAAGATTCTTTTTCTGGGTTTATCAGGTCATCCTATCTGAGGGATGTCAAGACACGTCATTTTCTGAAGCATGGCTTTATTTTTTGTGCTGCCTCTTTGTCAGTGGTCCCAGTTCAGTGCTGAACTGTGGTAAACTTTGGAAACCGTTACCTGCATTTCCCTTATTGCTCCTTATGTCCATGAAGCATATTTAAGAAGGTTACTGCTCCACAGCACAGTATCTAGAGCTGCTGAGAAAGGAGGAGGAAATAATCTGAAACAATGCCATGATGTCTTTCCAGTGGCAAACTTCAGTTTTGCGATAAATGGCAGCATGTTCCACCTTAAAAAAGTTATTGGCAAAAGTCTGTCTCTTCTTGGCAGAGCTGTTGGCAGAAGTCTGTCTCTAATAGATGGGTGATACATTCATGGACAACAGTTTATGATTCTGGCACTGCCATATTTTATGGCTGTCTTAGCATGAGTCATGGTTTTCTCTATTTTTTTCCCCCCCAAAACATTCCAAATCCACTCAAATACTGAATTAGACACAGCTCTAGTTTTGCATTACAAGTCCTTCACAAGGATCAGGCCTCTGAATCGGCTTCTAAGAGATGCCAATGGCATGTACCATCATTGAGTGACTATTGACAGAGGCTGATTTAACCAGCTACAGGCTATAGCAAAATGCTCAGAAATACAGGAAGGTTGCTGTGCCTCATTGGCAAGGTGCTCATTGCTCACTTCTCCCACCCACAGAAAGGGTAAATCAGGTAAGTTAGGTGCATCAACCCCACTAACTTATACTGTACATTATGTGAGATGAATAACAGGCCACATTTGACAGCAGACCTTGCAGGATCAGGCCCGAATGGCTCCACAGCCATCTACTGCTTAAAATTGTTACTCCTACTGGCAAGTCTCTGAGTAGGGGTAACACTCAAGCTGTAGCTCATGATGTTGAACACACACTAGTTAGTTTATTGCTTGGTACTAATAAAAGGTTTCCAAAGAACACCGACTCCTGTGCAGCACGCAGACTTGCCTTGTACCACTTCCAAGTGGGCTCCACACTGTCTTCATAGCTAGCTTGAAATGACACTCTCTTATTCACCTTGTCAAGGAGACATGTACAGCGGAGCCAGTATTCTCTCCATCCTCTAAATTGCCTGTGATGAACATGACTGCTATATATAAACCAAAAAATGAAGATATATTTCAGAAGCAAGTTATGAGTCTATTTTTTCCTTCATTGAGATGTTATTTCTTACGGTCTTCTATCCTAAGTTTAGATAGCATTACCCTTCACTTAGGCTACAACGCTTGCCAGACTTAACAGACATTTCACAATAAACTTAAAATAATGATGTTGATTAATCAAATCCCACGAAGCAAGAGAACCTGAATTAGGGGGACTGGCAGTAAAACCCAGCAGCTGTGTAATTCAGAGGCTGGACAAAATTATTAGCATTGTAAGATTGTCCAGCAAAAAGGAAAAAACAGCTTGCATGGCACCAACACTTTTCATGGGGAAAAAATTTTCAGACAAAAAAAATAATGCTTACTGCAGGAAATTCAAACAAAAATGTTGCTGTTTATATAAAATACTGTTTTAGCATTCAGATTTAAAGAAACCTAAGTGAAATTATATTTGAGCTGAAAAGTTAAATTAATAGAAAACTAGAAAAACAAAAATGTTTTCATCAACACGTTTTGAAAATTATAAACCTCTTAGATGTCCTTTTTTTTTCAGAGTTAATTCTTCCAAACAGAGAAAGACCAGGACTTTATATTCGAATATGCCTAATATTTGGGAAAAGACAAGGCTAGCAACAACAATTTTTTGTGGTTTTAAGCTCATTTCTACATTTATTTAAAGGATTTCTTCCCAGTTATTCTTTGGGAAGCTTTTATGTCTTTCCCCATCTATTGAGTGCATTGGAATACTTTCCCTAGCATAGCTGTCAACACAGTTTAACTCAGTCCAGTACAAGAGTCACATATTTCCATTCTATAACAACTAGTCTTATATTAGTTAGCTAACGTGACTTCTAAAAAAACCCAAACCCCCAAAAACCTAAAAATTGGTAGACTTTCAGTTAGTTTAAAGACTGGTTTGCCTTACTCTAAATATTCCATGCCAGAAGACAACTGATTGTCTTCTGTTTCATGAGTCTGGAAGTTACTTCTGCACATTCCACTGGATTTCTTGCTAATGCACTTATAAGGAAGGAGCTATATGGGAAATAGAGGAAGGTGACTCAAAAGATCAGTATCTTGGACTCCAAGAGGCATGTACTTTGAGCATGCCTGGACCATGTGTATAAGGAAAGGGGTGTCTCTCTTATTCTGTAAGAAAATGCTGAGCTGTTTTTGATATCTGATTTGGGGATGCCATTTACAGCTGAGAGCCCAGATAGTCATTTTTCAGGGTACACAAAAATACTGTGATGGGGAGTTCTTTGATGGCCCTATCAGTTGTTCCATACTAGATCTCATGCGTTTTCTCCAGTTAGTTTTCTTGATTTTAGAAAGGGCCAGGTCCTCTAATATTTACATATTTTTTAGCACACCATCTAGCAAGTATCACTTATTAAAAATCACTGTGTTCATCCCTCCATCTGAAGTCCCTATACAGCAGAGAATACTCCAGTGCATTAGAGGCACTTTCCTTCCTGCCCACAGTAGGACTGACTTAAAGATGACCCAAGCCACATCATGAGCTGTGCCAAAAGTGAGCCTGGCAGCAGTAGGTTAAAGCTCCTTGATCAGCAGAGCTCTAAAAAGGGGTTTAACCTCCTTCCCACCCCTTCCCCCAGCTATGCATTCCCGCTGCGGTCCCTGCTGATTGACATGTAGTCAAAGCTCTCATCTCTCTGGACACCCACTAGTAGCTCAAGCTTCTGCTGAAGTTGGTGCTCCACCAACTTCCCACCCTGACCTTTTTACCCTCTCTGTAGGGGATACACTTTCGATCTAAGCAAGCTGCATATTTGACAAAGATCTTCTAAGTAGCTGCTATCAGCAGAGCGGAGGCACACTCTGTATCAATGTGCAGTGTTTCAGGCCTAAAAATTTAAAGAGCAGTTGGCATTTCCCATCTCAGCAGTGCAAGAGCCAAATGAATCATTCGGCTGCGATCCATTTTGAAAAGTGGCTTGGATACTTTGACTACATCCACACTGGGACCTCAGGTGTTACAAAATCTAGCTTTTGGATGTCCTGGGAGCTACTGAATCCCGAGGCTTGCCTCAGTGCCTGTATTACACCTATACAGTGCAGCAAGGATTGCCATCTGATGAGAGGTACGTGTACAGAACTTTTAACTCGCTTAAAGCCTATGGGCTTAAGGCAGAAATAAACTGGAACATTTTAAAAAGACAGCTATAAATTCAGGAATAAAATGGATTCAGTACGGAGGACTGAAATAGAAGGATTTATAAAGAGGCTTGGATAAAATCAGTGGTTTGAAGATCCAACCAAATGTAATTATTTCCTAATGAATACATGCTCTAGGACTAAAGGTGTGCTGTGACACCGTAGCCTGAGTGAATACATTGTTTTCTTCTAAAACAGCTCTGTTTCCCCCCCAAAAAAACCCCACAAGCACCACAAACATTCCCCCAAAGAGGATGTGGATGTGAAGGGTGAAATGTGACCTGCACTCCTTGGAGGCAAAAGCCAGCACACACCACTATGTCACCTGGACTCCTGACACTCTCTGCATTTATACTTAATCAGCATCAGTCCTGATAAATTATTTACCCTGGAGGAATGTAGTGGGACGCCAGTTTGTCTGTGCATATGGTCTTATATTCTGCTAGACTAAATAAGCAGAGTTGGGGGCTGGGGAAAGAGCCCTGATTTCTGTCAGTGGGACCCTTTCTACACTATGTTGGCTGTACTTCATACAGTGCTGGAATCCTCCTGTGACACAAGGCATGTTTGATACACCCTTGACATGAGTGTCCTTAAAAGGGAAGCTCAGGGTAGTGGTCATGCATCAAAGTATGTTAGAAACAACAGGTCTCAGAAATAATAAACTATCACATAGTGAGGTTGATAGAGGAGTAACATCTAAGGGGTAAAAGATACTACTTAGCATCCAGAGGAAAACAACAGCATCAATATCACAGATAGCATAATCTTTCTTAACCTTACTTTTAAGGATGGTGCTTAAGGCTGCAAAAGCTAGTTTCGATAGTAGAAGTACACACTCTTATGCAATGCATTATCCTTAAATTGCAGTTGCATTTGTATAGCACTTCTTACATGGCACAGATAACTTTGCATGCAAAAGAAGTTAGTGAATGCTGGAGTGCCTGTGAGAAGTCTCACTGTAACTTTTGATTGCTTGCTAAATTGTTTAGTCATAATTTTAATATTACATTTAACCTAGATCTTAACAGATTTCATTTCTCGAGCCCTTCTAAGTAAAGAGTTGCCCGGTAGTGCACCCGATTTAAATAGATTTGATGGGAGATTAGACAGCATAGTAACAAGAGTGATTTACATTTTTAAAAAATGACCCAGGTAAATGTAGACAAAAACAAGCACTCAATAGGAACATGCAAGGAACAGTCTCCACAAATAAAGCACAGATAGCTGGTAGACTCTGTATGTCCACTTTTTCCCCTTAAGTTTTCCATATGCTTTATGGAATAAAGAGCTACAGCCCCAGGTCTCCCTATAGCAATTTAGCATCAAAAAGGTGAAAAATGTGTTGTGAAAAGGTGGAAATAGACAAAAAAAAAGCCACATGAACACCGAAATATTTGGGGTTCCTCATGAAGAATAATCTGGAATCAAAGCCGTTACAGCTAGAAACCTGCCCACACTTCAAAGGAGTGCAGAAAAGCAACAGCAGCAACATTTTTGAGAGGGGACTCTTGAAAATAATGCAGGCACACTGAAGGCAGAATTCTCTGCTCAAATGAACATCTCTCCCCTGCTAAGATAATGTTGTCACCCCTGGGATACAAGATTACTCTAACAAGCCACCTCCCCACCCTTTAGAATAGATTACAAACAAGTAACTTCTGCTTTTAGCACACGCTTATTTCCATTCTCCTTGAATATGATGAATGGTTGAGAGGGAGAAAGATACTCCATAACTCCTTCTAACTTTGGACCAGCACTCACCCTTTATCACAATGCCTAGAGGAAATTTTTGATAACAGTCTCTTCTTGAAATAAAGAAAACATCTCCCTGAGGAGGCTGGGAAGGAGAGAAAAGAATTAGCCTCGCTAGAAGGGAATGAGGGTGATGAAATGGAAAACAGAGATGTTGATCTGGATTCAGTACATGATCAGAGATGGGAGGGAAATATGACTCTAAGTCACCCATCTGGTCTCCTGATTCTGGAACAGAATGAAACTGTACCCAGTCTGCCCAGACACAACTCCTACACGCCTGGGTGAGGAAAGTGTGGAGCATATAGATGACTCCATTGGATTTATTCCATTTCCACTAGGAGAAATTCTGGCTGCCTTGTTAGGGCAGGCCTTGGTTCCCTGAGTAGCGTAAAGTGAGTATCTTCCCTGAGGGACTGTGAAGCATTTTTTCCCTTCTTTCCTTGCATTCTCACCTTGGACCCCAGAACTATGTCATCACTGGCCAAAATGAGCATCTGAAATATCTGTAAGCTTTTCATGCTCACTTAACTCATGCATAAAGACAGGGGGTGCCGTGGGGGTGGGGTGGCCAGATCTCCTGCTAGAGAGAGACATACTGTGTAGATGCTGGAGAACAGTCACCAGTGTAAAACAGTATAATCATGAACAATTCAAATATGTGAGAGCCATAGACTGTAATGGCAGTTAAACTACATACTGCAGTTGGTAAATGTTACCTAGTAAAATGCCTTACAATTCTTTGGGTCCTATAAAGCCTGAATGTGTTGCTTATGACAAGTGAGTCACCCATTTAATGGTATTTCTATATGTATTTGAATATTTCTCTGTAGTACCACAACAGACAATCCAGATCTGAATATATACGTGTCATATTTATCTCAAATTACTCGAGATAATTCAGATTAATAGGATGTATGTCACAAAACTGAAAAGTTTTGTTTCAAAAACTTGTTAGAGTTGCTAGGGGATAATGTTATAGTTACCTACTACATCATTTTTTACAAAATCCAAACATATAAAACCATAGAAATTAAAAACTAAGAGCATCATGAATCTTAGATTGTTCATAGTCAGACAAAAAGACATTACTCTTCTCAAGAAAATATTTCAGTATGAGACACAGAGCTGAACTCCAGATCTTGGAGCTGTCTGTAATATTTTTGTTGTCTAGATTTCAATTAATAATAGCTTTAAGATACACTACTAAGTGGGATTTGTCAATCAAAGTGCTTTTATGGTTTGAGGTTTTGTTCCTTTCTTTTTTTTAATAAAACACTTAGAATAGTGGTTTCTTGGTTATGATGCCATATATTCACTTTAACAGAATTGCTTCTGAGGCATACAATGGCAGAGGTTAAATGATGAAGCTTTAGAAAGTGATGCAGTGAGACAAAACCACTGTAGTTTAAAGCTGGAAAAACCTATGAAAATATCCTGCCATGTGACAAATAAAATATATAAATGCACTTCAGTAGTCTGAAGCAAAGAAATAATATGTATCAGTATTCCAACATAAAGCTTATAATAAAGAGTACTTCTTTTTTTTTTGTGTGAAAATGTCATATCAAAATTTACTTTTTATATTTTGCAAAAAAAAAAAAACCAAAAACAAAACCAAAATGGGTATTTTTCATGTTCTCACAGGGTTTGGATTTTTTTGCCTTCAGTAACTGCCTTTCTTCCTCATCAATCTCTAACATTTTTTTACTTTCCCTCATCTTTTGTTCCCCTCTCCTTTTGCCATTGACCAAAATACGGAGGCAGCAGACAAACAAGAGACTGGAAAAACTGGAGGTTTAATTCTAGTTTTCTTTAAATAAAAATCAAACTTTTTTGCATGTAAGTTGTGTTAAATAAAATCCTCCCATGACAAGGGAACTCGAGCACAGAGGAGGATCTTGCACATGCTTACATACTTCTCCTGTGGGCAGTATGGATGTGACTGCTATACTCCACATGGACCTCGAAGCTTCAGCAGTGTGAATGTAATCAGCATGCACCGCTTAGATGAAGAACTTGCACATGAGTGTGGACACTACTGCCAAAGACAAGATAAATGCAGCCTCAAGGCAAAAGGCAAGAAAATCTGGATGGATTTTCTCCCAATCAGCAGGCCTGCCAGAACTAAATGGCTAGTAACTGAAAATTATATTCCATCATGTCAGCATTTCCTCTCTTCTTGCCAACATGGAGGGTCTAGGGCGCGTCACCAGCACATAGCACGTCTTAGACTAAAAGAATTGGTCTCTGCTGGCACTGAGCTGATGGGTCTGCAACTGCTCCAGCACAACCTTTATTTCAGAGTAGAGCTCCCACCTCCTTCCCTCTGCAACAGAGCTCGAACCCCTCCAGGTTTCCCTTGATCCCTGGGTGATCATGTTCATGTCAAAGATAAAAGCAGTGCCCCAAGGGAAAATTCAACTTCCCAGCATGCTTGCACAATAGGGAGGCACTCTCTTTTTAATTGAAGCACAGTAGGTGTATGGAATAGCACAAAAATGCAAATAAGCAGTATGACACCACTATCTGATCCTGCGCTGTTAATTTTGCACCCTTCTTCTTGCCCTTTCCATTCCCTACATTAACAAAATTACAGTAATATCCAAGCCACTAAGTAAAAGTTTGTATAGATGTATACAGAAAATTCTGAATAGAATTTCTTTTGCTCGTTAGCTGTGCATTTCATAAGTTATGCTGCCTTCATGCTTCCATTTTGTTCAAAGTTTGATTTTTATAACATACAATGCTAAAGGTAAGTCTATTGTCACCTAGCAGCTTTAACATTTTATTGTCTTTAAAGTTATTTGTCCACATCCTGCCTCTTCATCACCTCCCGTTTTCCTTTTGGAACACATATCTCCATCAGCAGTAAACCCTTCGTGCGGTGTATATTGCAACACACTTTCAGGCCTACAAATCAATGCTCACCATACCTTTACTTAGCATCTGCAGCACTTCAAAGAAATGTCATGTGCTAGTTTGTGGAGCATTTTATGGTGCCCTCAGAGCACTGTCTGGTCATATGGTTTAAGCCCTCCTTATCTTCAGCCATGAGAAACAGGAAGAAATGAGAAGATGAGGTGAGGAATAAATAATTTATTACAATAAATGCAGCCACTGAAACCCACTAAAATAGTTTCCTTATATGAGTTTCCATGTAACAATTCCTACAGTTGTCATAGGGGCTTTGTGTGAACAAAAGGGGTGGTTTTAATGATCACAAATGGGAAGGAAGCAGGTCCATGGCACAATCTCTCTGTTAAAAGCTCTTGATCTGAAGTCTGGGATGTTATAAGTTGGCACCAAAATAGAAACACTCAAGTGATAGAGGAACGGACAAACCGCAGGCCACCAGATAGGAAAAAATATGATACCCTAATGTGAGGCCCCACAGGCAGGAGAGAAGATCTGGACAATGTTACCAAAGAGAGGGAAAGAGAAGGGCAGAGAAAAGAATTACAAATATATATGCACAATATTATGACCAAAACCAGAGATAAGGGTGCTGCATTGTCATTTTATCTCTGTACCAAAGATATACCTCTTAGCTTAATTACTTCTATGATTCTGAAAACTTACTTATGTACCCATCTGTTTGCTTACATATGCACTGCAATGCTTTATCAGTCCGATTCAAACCCAATGGCAAAGACTGCTATTGATGGGAAAATGCTTCTGTACAGAAAATGTATTGCTGTATCTAAATGTGTCCTGCTCTATTTACTGATTAACCCGTGCTCGTTATTGACTCCTCTCTTAACCTCATTGTATTAAATGCCACCTCATCATTTTTCTGGTAGCCAGATACGATCATTATGTGGACTTGGTTTTCCATTAGGCTATAGTAGAACTTAAAGTTGCTGATAGCACAGTGTAACCAATTTCTCCTCTTGATGGTGAAATGTTCATGACCACCATGCAACACAAGGTGTTAACTTCATACTTTGTTTGATGTTACATTGGCAGTCTCCCAGAAAATAGCTTATCTAGGTACTTGTATGGCACTCATCACTGCAGTATCTGGTGTCTTCCACAACTCAACTATTATTAATATATGCACTTATCCACCGTCTCTGTGTTTGCAATGGAGTAATACCAGCCAAAATATCTCCTTCCCTTGTTGTGAGCTGCAGCCCTCCAAACCTGGCTGCTAAGATATCATCGCTGAAATATTCGATGATGCCAGCCTAAGCAGAGAAGTGCAAACTCCCTGTGATTCTCTACAGCACTTTTAAGCAAACCAGTGACTCAGTATATACAGCAATACCAGGACAGGAATGGTGGCAATCGGGGGGATTCAACTTCAGCACAAACAGAAATTGGATGTTTATTACATTGACATTGTATTGAGCAACCTAAGAATTATTTGCTGGGAAGCTGGCTTATAGAAAGTTTTGCGAGGAAGTCCAAATAATGCTGAATGAAAGACAGGTGGTGAAATACTAGGTACTTTTGATGATGAATCCCACCTGTGGTGGTTCTCTGCTCAGCTAAAGGCTGTTTATGGACCAATGTAGGACGACAACACTGCCTAAGAGCATAGATAGTAAAAATATTGACCAAAGACTGTGAAAGTACAAGTCAGCACTGGAACTAGCCCTTTCAATATCTGCTCAGTGTCAGCACAGCTGTCAACAGTGTGGGGTTTGAATATATTCCTCAAGAAGCTTACCTTCACTTAGGATGAACTTCCAGTTACGGACAAAATTAGTGATACTGCGACATTCACGAAAGACAGCAGAAGGGGAAATATTACTTCACTAGGTTGATAAAACTTGAAAAGAAGGATCTTCCTTCAGTCATGACTTCTACTCAACCAATTTTGGGTCTTGTAGAAAAGGAAGTTCTGCAAAGACCACAGAGATATCCCCAGAAAACATGAAATGGTTTGTACAAAATTTAATTCAGGAAGAACTCTGAGAAAAAATATTTTGCTTTCATCACAGTTTTTACTTATTTCTCAGAAGACTTTGATAAAATGAGTTTATCTGGGATTTGGAACCTTATGGTTAAAACAATCCATAACAGAGTCCATGGTCCTTCACACAACAGAGAAAAGCCTGGAAGAATTGCAACTGGTTTTTACAACAGCAAGTAGTGGTAAGCAACACTACATAGCGCAGTCTATGCTACTCATTTTGTTTTATGTTACAGCAGAGGACAAGACAACCTGCAAGCTTCGGATACAAGTTTGACTTGTAGGAAGACTGCCTGCCCTCTCCAGACAGAACATCAGGCCAAAGGTAGCCAAATAGAATATACCTTTCTGTATTTGTGGCAGTGCCCTGCTAGCCCATTCCAAACATCTCTCCTTCACAGACCAGTTTGCTGCTTTATACTTAAGGAACTTCAAGACAGGTTTGAGGACAATGAGGGGCCAATCAGCCCTTCAATAACTTTCTAAACAACCACCAGTCTAAAGGAAAGCAAAGTACATGGTACATAACTTTGGAGGAACACATACTACTTCCGCAGCATGTTTCAGAAAAGATTCTTCATAGCTAGGGAGTACTATCAAGGCCTGCGACAACAGTGATGGAAATACGGGAATGTGCATCCAGACAATGAGGCTATCCTTTGGCAGGCTTACACCAGCTGAATTGAGTCAGCCTAGAAGGAAACTTTCCACAGGACTGAGAGCATCAAAGCTGTCACATTAGCCATGCTTCTGTGCAGGCATGAGAGAGTGCAATGTTCTGAGTGATGAAGCGCATCAAGCTGACTAACAGCAAAGTCTTGCTCTGTGCCAGCCACACATCCACCACAACACACACAAAGAAACCCACCGATGGCAGGTTCATTACATAGCCCTGTGGAAGGGGCAGGATGCATTTGTAGCCAACTAATCTACTGGGTGGTGCGTGAGGAAAAGTGCATGTGGTCACCTGCCCATCCACCTGGCTTGTCCCCCTTACTCCCCAAGGGCACTGTCTTTCTCAGCTTCTCTGTTAATTAACTTCTGGTAGAAACTGAAACTTCACTCAATGTGTTCAGTTCACTTATAACCTCAAACGTCTCTTTGGGTGGAAAAAAAAGAAGGGACTTTGATCTCTGAAAAGGTCATTATACTTTATAGCTTTAAACATGACATGCAACCTAGGAATGAATCTTTGAACAGGCTTTTTGTCCATGTTAACCACAGCTGTCATCTATTATTGTTAATAAAAGTTTATTAGTAATGTTTCACAATCATATCCTTGTAAACAAATAAAAAGGAACGAATCCAGGGTGTTTGGCTTGGGTTGTTTGGTTGTTGGGTTTTTTTCATAAAAAAATAAAGATTTTTCAAACATTTGCATTAATTTTTGAGATTCTATAACGTAGCATGTGTTTTAAAATCATGCAAGTTTTTCAGTAGCAGTCAGCACACATGTAATGAAGGAGACTAGAATAACTTTAAGTTTCACTGTGTGCTACTGACACAGACTCACACAGGGAACAAAATCCGTAACGGATAACGAACTTCTGTTTCACGAACCTGGCCCACATCTTCCAAGTCATTCCTTAGCAAGTATGAAGTAAGCAGTAGAACAAACAGATCTTCAATGATCACCAGTTTATTTTTTTCTATTGATTATACCACATTTTTCAACTAAGCTACTGGTAGCCTATTGATTGGGAAAGACTAAAGTCACTAATCTGCTGACAAAAAGTGCTTACTTTGCACAGAGAGGTAGCTTCATAGCATATACCGATGCATCTTTACCCATGGGAAAAATTCTTTTTCCACAGTTCCAGACAACTCTCATTTAATTTGATTCTATTAAATTTCTGGAGAAAGCTTCTCCCAGGGTCACCATGCTGCTGCATCAGTAGGTTACAGATGTTAGAGGGGTGAAAGGGGCATGGGAAATAAGATTTGTAGCTGATGGCAGATAGAGTAAAAAGATAACTAACAAACTAGATGCTGGAGCATCAGGCTTGTTTGATGGAGAAACAGCTGTCTCAAAGAAAACCAACTTGGGCTTTCCTAAGGAAATTTGTTCTTGATTATATAAGGAGATATGGTAAACATAGTGATAAAATCACCTTGTTTAGGCACTTTACAGAGTTGACTGGAAACAAAGAACACTTAATCTGTGACCTTCCCTAACTCACATGCAACCTAGGCATGCAACCAACCTCAGTGTGTCAAAAATTGGGAGCTCCGTGCATGGGCAGTCTCCAGACCAAGATAGCGTATCCATAGGAGAGAGCACATAACAAGAAGGAACCATAAGCAAGACACTTAAAATATAAGTTACGTCTGCTAGAAATCTCAAAAATCCCAAGGGGCTGGGATGGGGAGGATGTGGTTTTTATCATCTATCTCTTGTGATTAACCTCAGTAGTGATACCTCTACATTAGAAACATGATTAATTTGCTTCAAGCTGCTAATGTTATAGCATTGTTATAACTTACTCAGTTTGCCGCTAATCTCAGCTTTTGCACAGATTCCCATATTCAATGGCTCTTCTGGGAGGCCCTGATCTGCTTGGAATAACTCTGAATGTTATCATGGGATGGGATCCCAAGATATATTGAGATATATCTCCAACTGTGGCACAGACACTAATTGGTATCTGAAGCAAATAACTACTCTGACTTGATGTGACCAGGCAGATTTTAAATTGGTGATTGCCTTCAAACAAGGGAAGGATTTTGCGTTCTATCAGCAAGGGGTGTGGTTTCTCATTTTCAAAATAGAGGGCGAGAGAATAAAAAACTATTTTTAATTAATTATTTATCTAAAGAATGTGTTCCCTCCTTCTGCAAGAACAATGCTCAAGAACAAGTTCAATTGCTCAAGATCACTTAACAGAGGTGTTTGCAACTTTTCAGTGCAGACGGTTCTCTTCTACTAGTACAGTGTACAAATCTGCAATGTGTGTTGAGTTAGTTACTTGTCAGCACAGAGTCAAAAGAATGCAAAAATACCCACTTCCATTATAAGTTCTCTCATATGCAAATTCAACTGCTTGTTCAAATATTTGTGATTACCATGACCTTGCCAAAAAGTGGAAAGAAGCAAACTCAAAGGCTGGTCAAAGAAAATTAATAGGAACTTTCGAAGAAAAATGCACCATTTCCCCCCTTTCAATGTTCACAGAGTTTCATCTGTTAACTAATGCTAGTAAAGCGATTAGAAGTTTAAAAGCCTCACATTAAGTAAGAGATGGGCACAAATGAAAGCTCTAGAAGGGAACAACGTAAAATTTTCTAACGGTTTGAATTCAAATCTATTTGGCAGCATGGGCTCATCTTTGATTTAATGGCTAAGGAACAAATATTTGTCTGGGAGAACATGAACAAACTGCTTCCCGAACATAAACCAGAATGCCTTTGAGATTTTGGGCCACACAGTTTTGTTCTTCCTTAATGGACTCCAGTAATCTGAGAAATTACATTTTATCTCATAAGTAAAATAGAAAGAAGGATGCTTCCAACACACTGAAGTATGCTAAGTTTTTGGGTTTGGTTTGGTTTTACTTTTTTTTTCCTTTTTTACAGTGTAAATTTTTATTGACATCATATTCATAAATCTTACGCAAATGAAACCATTTGGTTGAGGAAGACAGAAAACCTCCAAGCTACTTTCAATTTACAAATTAATCTTAGGGGGCCTAGTCTCAGTTGTCTTTTTATCACATCTGAGTTCCTCTTTAAAAATTATTCCGGCTACTGGTTAATAGCCTTTCATCCTCATGAATTGTTCTTTCTACCCTCTTTAAAAACTGAGCCTTGCTAGTAGTAATAGATACTAAATTCCTTTTAAGTTAATTATGCTTTGTCAAATAAATGTCACCTTATAACACCACTTTGTAGTTTCACATAGCTTGTTATTAATAATAGGTAGGCAAATATTGGAGGAGTCTGAGCCTAAAGGGACCTGAATGTCTGAGGAGATAGAGATTGACATCCCTTTAATCCAAATCCTGTCTTCTATATTTTCAGATAGGACACTGGATATCAATATCCAGCATATTCTTCATTAATACCAGTATGTTGGACAACAGCTGTTCTCATGAAGTCAGCATAACACACTGATTTCAGTACAGTGGGTGAAGTGGGCTGCCTGTGTATGATGTTGAAAAAGCCACTGATGATACAGTGAAGATATTAGTAGAAATCACGAAGAAAATGCTAACGTTTATCTGAATAGAAGCACTTATTTAGTTTTACATTTTGCCTTGTGGTGATGTTCAATTTGTTTTCTATACAGCATTTGTTTTTTCTTTTATATCTTAGTTGGCATTGGATTGTTGGGTTCCCTCCCCCGCCCCTTTATTCCTGTGTTTAATATTTTAGTTTTTCCACTTCCTGCTTAGTTATAGAGTTCGGCTGATTTACGGCTCTGTTTTTATTGTTTGTTTGTATAATTTGGTTGAGGTGTAGATAGCTGTCTGTTTTTATTGGTTCATTAAATTGGTTGTTCCCATGGTAACTTTTTAGTACATTTTTTCCTGAGGTTTGAAGGATGCTTTAAGGCTTTTCTGTGGTGGTCTGGTAATCTTCATCAGACTGCAACATGTCTTTACATCTTCCTCCATGTTTTGACTGTCTTAGTTTCTTAACTCTTTGCTGCTTACGTGGATCTGGTGGCCTCCCATGTTGCAATTTCTATACAAGCATTTAAATGAAAGTGATGGAACACAGGATATAAAGTCCATACAGCAAAAATAGATACATGATTTAAGCATAGTCTGTGCATAGTTGTAAGGAAATATATTCCTTTTCAATCTTGACTTGTTCTGTCAGGAGCATCTCCTCTCTTATGCATGGAAGTACGTATAACGGTCCCAGTACGTGCTGGGCCTTATTCTGCTATGAATATCCCAGCCCTTTTACAACACACAAGCAGCAGAAGGACAAATTAAAAGACAGCCTGCCAGCCCAAAAAGAATTTCTCAAGATCTTCCCCAAAAATTCATAAAAGTAATAGTGGTACCTCTAGATCACCTGTAAAAAGCTCCCCACACAGGACAAAGGACCAAATTTCTTGACCATTGCTGCACTCCACTTGATTCACAGTAATGGCCAGTGAGGTCCTGGAGCTGCTCTGCTTTCTTGTGAGAGCTGGGTACATCTGAGGACAGCCCCAGACTTCAGAGTGGTCCAAAACTGGCTCAAAGCTACTCTCGCCCCTTCTGTTTCCTGCCCAAGTACAGCTGAGTTAAAGCACAGCATCAGATTCACTGTGTAACAAAGTGACCTGAGACCATATATTAAAACCTCTGCCACAGAGCTCCCATCTGAGACATGAGAACAGTGGAACTGTCCAGAATTTGAAGCTGTGTTTTGGAAACCAATTTGCTAGTTTTGTTAAAATCACACACTGCCTAACAGTGCAAAAGCTGCACATACACCTTACAGAAAGTATATCAAGTAGGAAAAAGGCACAGTACTGATAAATCCTGATTACAAGCAGCACATCCATATCCTGGTATGGCTCAGTGCCAGAGGCAGGCAATTGTTCAGCATGTTCCACTAAATAGAAAAATGAAGCTCTGCTGCGCCATATATGAAACTTTGTTTTTCTGACTACTGGAATTATATGCATGTTCACATTTATTTAGATTTATTAGATTATTCTTCCAGCTTTTTCTTATGAAATTCAACTTGCTATCTGCTGGGCTCAAGTTTTCAAGTAATTTCTCCCCAATGTCCTCACAGTTTCTTTTCTTTTGTAATGTTTACCCTTTAAACAGCCTTGTAGACTAAGTAATTCTTTGTATAGAATGATTACTTAAACCAAAACCAACCCAACTATAAAAGCTATAAAATACTCTTACAATAGGCTAGACTTCTCCACTAAATTCTGTTAAGATTTTTCTGTAATAGTTCAAATAACCTCCAAAAATAGTACTGACTGAAAATTTGACATTTGTTTTGTAAAGGCAACTTTGTTATCATAATTCTTCACATCCATTTCTACTGAAGAATATGCACAAAATATCTAAATGCACAATGCAGATCTTTGTTTTAAGAATATGCAAAAGTTGAGAGGGCTAAAGATATGTATGACCAGATGGCAGAATTTCAGAGCTTTTTGCACTCCTGACGATGAGAAATCATTTGAATTCCTGGGGAAGTATGCAAACCAGTTGCTAAAAGTGCAATTATGGAAACAATTAATAATGGGAACAATGATGTGCATCATCATTTTTCTAAAGTGTCAGGAAGGAAGCAGCTTTGAGATCTGATTCAGGCCATCTGCGACTCAAGCAAACCTCAATCAGTTAACACTGTTCATAGTTGGAAGGTACTATTTACAACCCAAGGAACTACAAGTGGATTTAAGAGATTTAAACTAGTGAAGTCTGAGAATTCTGCAGCAGCTTTGTAATAAAAAGGAAAGCATGGAGAAACAATTCTGCCAGGGAGTAAGCCCACCTAATCCTGCGGTTTTGTGTGTGTGGCTTGGTAGATTGAGCAGAGATTGCTTTAGATTAGGCCTATTCTTTTTGCCTAATCTTTTCTTTGGTAGAGATGGATTATGGTAGTACAGTTGCCTTTGTAAAACCTCATCCTGAAGCCTGTGCTAATTTTGGACAGTATTTATTTGGATCGTTTTGGAAGACTACTATTAAATTTAACAGAGGACAATACCCTCGCCTAAAAATTTTGTAGTTTGTTTTTCTCTATCATCCCATAGTAAAAGCAATTCTGTGTTACAGTCTACAGAGGAGAGCATTATAATTATGGTCAGTAAATTACACAGGCTTTTGGATGAGATAATCCTATTAGGTTTCCATAGTACAGCATTGATTTCATTCTTACTACCATTCTGTAGGATGTTTCCACAGGGAAAATTTGAGCTAAAGCAGAATCTCTACTATCTTCCTCTTGGCCTCCAGCTACTACAGAGCATAACAATTATAAACTGATAAATCACTTGAACAGTTATGTCATCTTCCATTGACTAGGAGGGCAGTGGTACGTACATACATGCTCTTGCCAACATTAAATAATGTCAACTGAATGAAGTAAATGATGATTTAGCCTCTCCTAAGCTTTTAAGGGCAATTTTTTTTCTCTCTAATAGGGATGATTGTTGTACTTCCTATATTCAGATCTTGTTACACTTTAAAAGTCCAGTTTATGAGTTTGCTGATTTCACTAGGCATTTTGCCCATGCTGAAAGAGCGGGATATTGGAGCTGAGTCCTGCCATATAGATTCAGGAGTAGGAAAAGGTATAGTGAGTTTGAAAACTCTTCAGTTCCCACTAATGTGTGGACACAAACAAGTTTCACATGGCACAGATATACAAGTGTGCTGTATTCCAGAAATTTTTACATTCTACGAAGTTATAAATAATTTCCAACCTTTGGATGTATCAATCTTCTTGTGTCCCTGTCATTATGTTCCCCCCTCTCCCCCCCCAAAAAAAATTGACAGTGCTCCAATAACTGATAGGCAGTCTGAGTGGCATAACTGTATTTGTTTAACTAGCAGCCTTTGACCCAAAAAGCAGTTCTCACTCCTGCCAGTGCAGTTGCAATAATATTTGTAGAGGCTCACTAAAATCTGGAGTTTGGTTGTTCTTTTTCTTCTTTGAGAAGGAGAGAAAAGGCAAAATGGTATAGGCTGGGAATGCAGCAATGGTCAGGATGAACACAAGTACTTGCTAGACTTGGACTAACTATGCAAACAATCATTTGCTTCCCGACAAAGATGGTGTCAGTTCCATTTGCCAACATGCACTGCAGCTATATGTAACCACTGAAAAAACCACACACACATTCAAGGTCTGTCACTTTTGGCACAGGAACTAGAATAACCGTATAATCCCAGTGTAAAAAAAACATGCAGTAGGTGGTCTTTTTTTGCTCATCCCTTGCCCCCCCTCAATTGACACTGACAGTATCTGCTCAGCAGACTACCAAGGACAACAGCATCACTCCACTTAGTCCACCCTTTTGGCACACCAGCCTTGTTTTAATTTTGTATTTGCCCCTGTCTGATTCTAACTGTGCTAAGAGCACAAGTTTAACTATATATAGGAACCCTGATATATTCATTACAGCTGTAAAATGACATTGTAGAAAAAAAGGAAATATGAAACACAGGGTACAGCAGATGGAAGAAAGAAGAAAATGTCATTCATGCTTCATCCATGAAGAGAGCTAAATTAAGCAAAGAATTTCATTTTCAGAAGGCATTTTTTAATAACATCATTATCATGTAGGTCTGCTCAGGAATTATAACTTCATAATGAAAAGAATGCAGAATGGACTTTGAAGCATCTGATTTTCCATGCTGGTGAGAAGAAGCAAGCCTGTTTTTCGCTGTATGTTCACTCAGTGGCTAAATTCAAAGTGGTCTCATTGCTCTTTTCTGTACTGCCTGTACATTATTGGCCATGACTCATTTACTAATGTCACTGTCACTAGTTGCTTCTAGTTTTGCCTTCCAGTTAGACTGGGAAGCCCATTTGACTTTATCACAAGAAGCAAACGAGAAAGAAACTGTCACTCTATGTTTGAGAATATCAGCATATCTTACTCTTTAGGTACCAAAATATAAACCTTTGCTTGGGAATACAGTCATGCAGCCAAGTATCTTTTGTCTTGATGACAAAATATGTCCTAATTTGAAGGCAATGAGACATCTTTACCTCAAAATCATTTAAATCAGTGCTCAGAGAATGCACTTTTTACTTTGTCATACACACTCTAGATGTATTCTTTTCTCCTGCCCCCAAATTACCTTCATTCATTTTTAAATGTTAAAATTGTATGCAGAATAAGTATATTTTTCCTACAAATTATGCCCTGACAACCATCTGATTTCTGGATGGGGAAGGGGGGTGCTGAGACATCTGGAGAAACCGGGGAGAGAACAGTATTTCAACTCTAAAAGATTTCTAGATAATCTAAAATGTATTCCTCAATTATTATATCTATATTCCTCATATGATTATACCTATATTCTTTATGATTTCATATTGTTACTCCTTACTGAATTCTGAAAACAACTCTTTAGCTGGGAAAGACTAAAACCCACCAACTTTCAGTGATATGTATCAGGAAGAGCTATATTCAGCTTCACCTTAAGCAGAGAATACTTACTAGACTTTCATTTAAGTACAACAGATCAGACCCTCTCTCCTCCCCAAACCAGTACCCATCTTCTTTTCCTGTTCCCTTACATATTTCTTCCACACACACAGTTTTTTGCTGTCATAGGAAAGAAACTAAAATGCATACCGCACAGAAACAGAATAAACAAAAGACAAGTCCACAAGAGAAAGCCACTAGGACACTGGTTAAAATATTTTCCCATGAATCTAAAAAAGATAACAGGCACTTGCTTATATGTCTTCTTTCATCCCTGAAAGCTTTAAAGTTAATTCATGGTTTCATAACTACAATAAAGTAACCATGCAGAGATTAAAATCAGGGCCGCTTTTTATTTGGATATCAACAGTATGAATCCCACCCAGGTCTTTCTAAAAGCAGCCTTGGCTGACACTCCAAAATGCTTCCTCAAGTTCAACTTTAGCCAAATAAGAAGTGGTCTGGAAAGGATTCATCCTTTTAGTGTACACAGAAGATCCTCGTCTTAGATCTATAAACCAAGTCTTTAAATTCCATTGTAATTGCTTTGCAGTCATAAATAGAACAGACACTATTTGTGGCATCCCAGCTGGTTTTTTAGACAAGGTGCACACATCTTCAAACAGAGCATTCAAGAAAGAAGTGGGGACAGTGACAGAGACCTGAATATGATAATATATGAATTCTCAAAAAGCAAGCAAGAAAGAAAAGCAAACAAAAAGACTTTTTTTTAACATGCAGTAATAGCAAAAAAATAATTTTCTGTATTGAGGAACATTTGCTCAGAAGCTGGATTCCCACCTCAAATGTTTCTGTTTTCAAGGAAGATGGGGTTGGTGCAAATAAAAGTTCTTCTATAGCAAAGTGCTTTAAATCATTTCACTCTTAAGACATGATGACTTAATAACAGTCTTACACAAATAACTGAACTCTTCACTCTGAATTTAAGAGTCAAAACCAAAACACTATTTTCCCCAAGAGACACATTTTTGGAGAGACAGTCACAGAAATTTAAGACTATGGCTAGGGTTAATGCTTGTTAAAGATTTTACCAAAGATTACAAGTCATTCACAATCCCTCTGATATCTATAAATGCCTAGCTTCCATGGAGGCATATGGCCACAAGTCCCTCCATTTTAAGATGGGATAAAATTATTTCCATAGAGGTTGTCTGTAGGGGTTCCCTGACACACAGCATTTGCTGGCTCTTCTGCTGAATGGCAAATGATATTTGACCATCAGCAAAACAGCCAATAGTGCAGATTTCTGTTTATAATCTTAGTATAAAATGAACATTCAATAGGTCCTTTAACATGCCCAATTCTTGCACTGATTTTTAAATCCTTAGAGAAACGTACCCCAGAAGTTTCATATACTCAGCACTAAAACATCACTGACAAACATGGATTATTAAAGCATACAGCCATTCTTGGTAACATAATCTAGTTCTGTATCTGATCTCCAACAATGGTCTTAAGTAAACTTTGAGGAAGGAGTGACAACTAAGTAAGTGTATATGATATCCCTCTCACTGCCTCCAGTGGTAACTCTTAACACAAAAAGTACTATATCAACATAAGCTAACTCTGTATTGTTATTACCCATCATTGCAATGGTAGACCACAAATGAACAAGAATTTTAGAAGAACTAATTTTCTAGCAGAGAAGAATGCAGTCAAACTGATTGGTAGAATATATTCTGAGCTAAGGAAAAAAAGTAAATGCAGGAATTGTCTAAAAAAAATTTACTGGTATACAGGATAGTAATATGCATAGTCTATAGAAAACACCAGCCACAAGGGAAGACTGAAAGAACTGGAGCTCTATCAAGCCAAGTAAAACAGGAGAGACATGATATGATTTTTAAGCTACAAAAAACCCCCACCAAACCTACTGCAAAGGGCAAGCTAACAATCTGCTTCCCATATCCACTGTGACAAGAAGTGATGGGCTTAACAGCAGAAAAGAAGTTTTTTAAACATTAGTAAAAAATACCCAAGAGTAAGGGTAGTGAAGCTCTGTAATAGATTGCCTGGAGGCCTTAAAGAATAACTGTAAAGTTTTGGAACAGGTTAGACAAACATCTGTCAGGATTAGCTCATGCTGCCTTGGGGCAGGGTGATGAACTAGGTGATCTCTTGCGCTCCCTTTTAACCCTAACATTCTCTAATTATTAGGAAAAAGTCCCACATTTCCATGGTAAGAACCAGAGAACATCTTGGTTCACTGGCAAACCAAAGACAGTGATTAAAAAAGGCAATGGTCTACCACTGGATGACAATGGTAATGTTTTAATAATGCTGCAAATAAAATCAGACGTTTCAACACATATTTGTGTTCTTCAATATGAAAGAAGAAAGATCTGCTTTTATTATGCTTTCAGGTTTCTTGTGTATGCAAGTAAACTCCTAAGTTCCTCAGGGAGAAAGAAAGAGGAAGAGAGTCATCCTCTAAACTTCATTTTCTTTATAATAGAGGCTAAAAACTAATTAAAGATAAACAAGCATTTCCATGAAGTGTGGAAGACCTATAAGGAGGGGGGCATGCTACATCTGATGAGACTCAGTTCTTTAAGGGCAGATCTTCACTGTGTAAAGTAGCATTGTGCAAAGACCATGCTATGACCCACATGAGACGTATCACCAGAAGTTGTACAATTGCATTGTCATGGGCCAAGAATCAGGTATTTTCACTGCAGAAACTGCGTCACACCAACTAATCAGGCAGGAGAACTGAGATGGTGTTTCTGGGTGGCATCACACTGCACCTGGTGTGCACACTAGCCTAAATCAGTGCTGGCTCAGGATTCCCTCTACTCTCAACTCTATTGAGGTAAGAAAAGAAAAAAAAGCGACAGAAAGAGGCTTACATCAGATTTTCTATTCCCAGGTTAAGTATTTTTCAGCCTTGTTATACATGTTCAATTTCAGATCATCATTAAATAGTATTAAAGTTAAGGAATGACTTGATGAAGTCCTGTGCAAAGTCCAGACTTCAGTTCCTACTAAATTTTTTTCTTTTCTATAAAGTGGAATAGTTCCACCCAAGGAAAGCCAAGGGTGTAACAGTGTGGGACTTACCTGATACCTCGCAGAGGTGAGATCTGAACTTCTCATATTCTAGTCACTTACTTCTCATGCTGCACCAGCTACCTTTCTATTCAACTAGCTATTTCTCTCAGATCAAATCCTGAGATACCCTCACAGAGAGGAGGAACATTTTCCAGCTCAGCATCTGTCCTGGTTTCAGCTGGGATAGAGTTAACTGTCTTCCTAGTAGCTGGTACAGTGCTATGTTTTGAGTTCAGTATGCAAAGAATGTTCATAACACTGATGTTTTCAGTTGTTGCTAAGTAGTGTTTAGACTAATGTCAAGGATTTTTCAGCTTCTCATGCCCAGCCAGCAAGAAAGCTGGAGGGGCACAAGAAGTTGGCACAGGACAGAGCCAGGGCACCTGACCCAAAGTGGCCAACGGGGTATTCCATACCATGGGATGTCCCATCTAGTATAGGAACTGGGGAGTGGGGGCAGGTAATCGCCACTCGGGGACTAGCTGGGTGTCGGTTGGCAGGTGGTGAGCAATTGCACTGCACATCATTTGTACATTCCAATCCTTTTATTATTGCTGTTGTCATTTTATTAGTGTTATCATTATCATTATTAGTTTTTTCTTTTCTGTTCTATTAAACCGTTCTTATCTCAACCCGTGGGTTTTGCTTCTTTTTCCTGATTTCCTCCCCCATCCCACGGGGGGGGGGGGGGGGGGGGGGGGGGGGGCGGGGAGTGAGCAGCTGCGTGGTGCTTAGTTGCTGGCTGGGGTTAAACCACAACAGCATCCTTTGAAAAGTATGCTTATGTTAAGAGCAGCTTTGAAAAATCAGCATTTTTAAGTCCGTTTCATACACGATTATTTTTGTCACATTTCACAAAATCTCTGGTTTGGCTCCCTTTCCATGCAAAATAAAAATGACACCTGTGAGGGTGCACTCTAGAGTGTCTAACAAGTGCCGGACTAGACTGGCAGACCTGCTGCCGTTCTTCCTTACAGTGCCTCTGTGAAAATGGCCTGCCAGTGTTCAAAGGCATTCCAGGGTGGGTGATAATGAAAAGCAGCAAAGCCTACTCCAGCTCCTCATCCTCCAGGAAGAAGAGCAGTTACAATAAGCGAGAGAGACAGAGGACTTGTGCCAACCCAAAGTAACAGCAGGGAACTCAAGAGAAACACAGAAACGTGGTTTGTAGTTTTTGTGTTTTGTCTTCTCTTCCCTCTCCAGCGCTCCCCCCCAACCCCCACCCCAAATTTATTGCTTGTAAAACTGCATAAAGAGAACACAGCTGAAGATTGCAGGCCAATTACTGTCCATTTGGATTAGCCCAGAACCCCTGCAAACCTACCCTAAAAAGTCCCCAAATAATTTCTTTTCTTTCTCATTCTCCTCTAAGCCTGCATCGCTGCTTCTCAGGGGAAATATGGGAAGTGGTTAACTCAGGACAAATGCTTGCATAGACCATGTGCCGTTCCAGAATCAGTAGAATAAAATTATATTGGACACAACCCTTATTTTAGATCTATACAATCAAACACTCATGTTTACAAATGCTACCTATGCATTGATAATACTACTTAATAGCACACAGTTGCTTTTTTGTGTATTCTATTTTGCAAAAATATTTTAAAAGGCTCCTGTTTATGTGAAAAACACAGCACCAGCGGCTGGGCTCCAGCACTGTATCAGATTTGCTGGAGGAACAAAGACCTATCATCACCTTAGAATACAAGGGACAGCCTCCTGAAATGCAGATAGTCCTCCCAAAATGTCATCACATTAACCCTTGACCAACTGCTCGGAGTTATGATGTGAACACAAACAGGGGAGGCTCACATTTGTGTCTCATGCCTGTGCTAAGGCCTCCCTAAATTGAAAACACAGCTGGTTAGTGTGCAACTTTCACCAACTGACAAGGCTGGCATCCTTGGATGTAACAGGGAAATTTAATGAGATTTCAATATGTCATGCTAATAGAGCTAAATCAGAGCTACTATGACTGTCAATGACGTTACCCTACTAACATCTCACCCTGGACATATAAATGGCTCCTGAAGAACATGACTTATCTGAGCATTAAATTGAACAGGGTTTAAATAGCATAATTAAAGATAATATGAATCTACTCATGTTAAATATGCTGAAAGACTTCAGACACTAGAATAAATACAGTCTAATCTCTGGGGAAGGATTAGTGTGATAAAGATGACTACAGTTCCACTGTTTAATTTTGTCATGTAGATGCTCCCTGTAGACACTGCAAAGAGATAATTTTTCTAAAATAGAAAATGAAGTTCTCTTTCTGAAGGCATGCAAATCCAAAGCTTAAGAAAACAAAATGTTATTCAACCTTGTAAAAACAGAAGGCTAAAACTGCCAAATGTAAAATGGTATTGAATAGCATTCACACTCATCCAGTTTAATGAGGTTTTGGACTCTTGATGCCAACTCTGGTGCCTGGGGTGGCAATACACAACCTATGCACTGATTTATTAAATCATAAACTATAACTTCTGTAATGTGTTTAGTATAGGTAAATGGTTGTAGCTTTTTGAATTATGTACATTAAAAACACAGTAACACAAAGACTTCTTTACACCAGTAAGCATTCATGTGTGCTAAAGATGGCTCAAAAGCCGTCAGAATAAAGAATATATAACTTGATATAGTAAGATTTTAGAAATTTATTCAAGTCAGATCAGAGTATTTTATTAATGGTCCTGAGAAAATGAGACTTCTTCTGTCAAATATTTAGTAATACCAACTAAAATAAATAATTGCTGAGACTTACCATAAGAAAAATCACCAGATGGAAAACTGACAAGCTTTCTAAAGAAAATTCACATAAATATACCCCAAGCATACCAATCTTTATTGGATTTGCCATACATTCTGTATGTATGTATTGCCATACAAATATGGCCCTACTTACACTGAACTTAGTAAAAGGATAAACGTATCTTACAGGTTACCAAAGAGCTGCTGGGTAGTGATGCACATATGCAACACACAACATTCTGGAATAGGATTTATACTGCTGAAAATACACACTAATCCTAAATAAATTTCTCCAGGTTTGTAATTAGGGCAGTAAGAAATCTGAATTCATACAAAAAATATGACTGAAATATTTACAATGGTGTTAAAAAAAATCCTATGCCTAGATTACTAATTCTTCCTGTCTGATTCTGCACTTCTGTAGTCAATCAAATCAGAACTGAGACTTACAGGAATGCAGAAATACCAAGATTCAGCGAGGGATTTAGATATTTGTTTGTTTTGACTATAAACAGCACTCTGTACTGATGATGCTGAAACATCCAAACCCAAACTCATTCCCCAAACATGCAAGAAATAGCTGAAACTGGACAAACATCAAGCTCTAAAATTTTAGTTCAGCAGTCTTTATTTCTGAGAAATCATTCAATGAACTTGCAAGGTTTTTATAAAACTTTAACTTCAGACAGCCACTGTCATAATATTGTAGCTACATTATGCTAAAACATACTGTGCTGTGTGAAAAAAATGAATGGTTTACATCTCATTAGAGGAAAAAAGTAATCCTGACTTAAGTCACAAAGCTGAATGGAGACAATAGCAACAAGCTAAAATGCTGATATAGGTATAGAATTTACACTGGTTACATAAATGATGTGGAGAATAGTCTTCGTATTCTGCTCTACCAAAGAATCACTAAAATGTAATTAACAAGACCTATTTCATCATACCTTACTCCAAGAAATAATGAAAATGCTGACAGGTATCAGTGACACCAAATATTAGTACTCTGTTTATAAACAAACCATGCATATTGCAATGTAGTCAAACTCATTATTATTTACATTTACAAACATCAAATATTATTTACTGTTTTCATTATTGACAGACCTGACTGTTTCTTTTTACTTTATACTGACCTTATGTGACATTTAATCTGTAATATACATCGTATACAACATATACAAGGAAAGAAAAACATTCCCCAGCATTTTTTTTTCTAAAGAACAATACAATTTTATAAAAAGAAAACTGGTGGGGGGATTACCAGAAATTCTATCCTATTTTTTCCTGCATGAGGGAATGGGAAAATTTTTGGTATTGTCATGAGGTCACCGGAAATACTGCAGTGGTGAATACAAATAAGTCTTCATTAGGTGACTGCTGCTTTGTGGTCATTACTTGGGAATGGTTCTGGATTATCATCTTATTTTTATTGGCTTTAATTTAAAGATACCTTCTTCAGTTGGTGGAAAAATAATGCTCCTTCTTTAGTTCGAAGAACAGCAGCCTAAGGCTGGAATGCTCTAAAGAAACCCAAGCTTTTGTAAAATGATGTCATATGCCAACTGTGCCAGGCAAATGTGTAGTAATAGCTAAAGCATTCTATAATTAAAACAAGTCCCTTGTTAAAAGAGACTGAAAGTGATCAAAGCTCTTTTGTCTGTTCAGACACTTGATGTGAAAAGACTTTTGCTTACAGTGAAGATGGTTCTGTGGTTTCTGTCTCCATCTTAAGTGGCAAAAGAGTGCATCCTGAACTATGCCCATTTGCAAAGAAACTAATAAAAGTAGTACAGCAAAATGAGTGCAACAAAAGGAACATTGATCATAAAATAGACAGGTATTTCTTTCCCCTGCAAGACATGGGGTGGAGCCTTAAATATCTGAAACTATTATTTAATAGTGACAATGCAATAAAGCAAAGGTATTTCAATAGTACTGCCAACAAACAAATTGTCCACTCAGGCTAAAGGGACCATTTGATACCAGTAGTCACTTGATCACAGCATGTGGCCATGATACTTCTTTTACACTATCATGTTTCTAAAACATTTCATATTTACCAAGAAACATTACATGTGAGGAAATACTTTGAAAATAAACTATTTCATTGATTGAAACACATTCCTCACCTTGCCTCTGACCTTGTACCTGCTCTATGCCCTAAATTGCCTTAAAGGGTGGCCAGGCTATCCAAATACACCATTTCTAAGGAAAAATAATTTGTCATCTAAATACACATCAATACAATTTTTATGCGCCACATTTGTTCTTGGACCTGCAGAGGTACAAATATAACAAGAGGCAGACAGTTCTAACAGTAGCTCCAGCCATATTTGTGAGACACATATCTGGAAATTTTAAATTGAAGTCTCTTCTCCTAACATTTCCTTTACATTCTTAAGCAATAAAAAAATCAAACATTACCGAACCCGCAGTATTCAGCACACTTTTTAAAAGTTCCAGCTGCCTAATCAAGAGTGGCAGGGGACAAGGTTGCGTATCAACATGAAAAGGGAAGTTACAATCCAATTCAGAATAATGGTTTGAAAGGAACTGGTTAATGCTAAACTTTATCCTGGGCATTTTCCACCATGGAACTGAAGCTCCAGCACAGAAGGATATGAACATAAACCTATTTCTTCCCACCATATAGTATCAGGTCAAAAATAAGTAAGTCTGAGACAAGCCATTGAGCAAGTGAGGAGACTGCGAGCCTCAGTAATATGTTCAATATGTAAGCACTTCATTCCTTGCAAAAGTTGGTATCCTTTTCCAAAGCTGGATTTGGAAATCTTTGTCTTGCTAGGGTCTAACTAATTCTTGGACAGTTCACAGTTTTGCTGCAACAGCCAAACTTTTGCCATTTTTCTCATCAAATGCCCAATGAAAATGCAATAGTAAGCCAATGTAAACACTGCATTTCTAATACACAACTTTAACCATGACAAATTAACATCATAGATTTTTACTACAAAACATAACAAAGGTAATTTCAGGTGCAGGGCTTTAGCTCCACTACTCTAATAAAAGAACAATGTAAAACATGGGATGTTATGTAAAATAGTATGTTCCACTCTTTCTGACCCAAATAACATTTTGGTTTGGGCTGACTTCTGTAGTAAAGCTAAGTCAAGTATTCCATTATAATTTTAAAAGACTTCAGTCACATTCTCCCTAAGGGAAAGAAAACAACTGATTCATGAATTGTGAACAAGAATTTCCCAGATTAAAAAAAAAATACTTCCAAATTGATCTACTTATGGTCCATCTGCAAATTGTAAATCATTCAAGGTAAAAAACACAATGTAGATCTTCAGAATTCTTTTTCTTTGACCTATCTATACTATATACCCTTTCCCATTATAAATTACCCGCAATCACCTAAGACTTCATTTCTTCATTCAAAACCATTCTTTTTTTTCTGATAATCAATGCTATACATAAATAGACTGTACTCTTTCAAATACATTTTTATATCTCCTCTCCTAGCCCACATTTTGCTTTGGAAAAAACAACCAACCAACCAAAAAGCCACACACAGGAAAATATCAAACTATGTTATACAGACAAGCCTTCTGAAAACAGACCAGTTTGGGTGTTTCTAGACATACCATGTTTTTCCAGATGTTTTGTGACCACTAATGCAATTTACTCTAGGAAGGAATTTGACCTGTCTCTATAATGCTTCATCACTAAAGGCAAGTATAATGATACCTGGCTTCCTGGAACTGTTTCGAAAAGTTTTCATATTAGTTTTTTCCTATACCTTTTTTTAAGCAGGGTTAATGCTCATTCCTTGTAGCTCTAAAAAAAGTCTCATTTCTAGCCAAGAAAACACCTCCATTAGTGGATTACTAAACTCTTAAGTCTTTTCTTTGCAATTCCTAATGTAATGTCATTTGATTGAGCTAGGGGTTTTTTCTGTCATCTCTTCTTACATTCATCATATGGACGAGATGGGGCATGCAGCTGCACAGTTGTCTTCCTGCCATGCGACCTGTTGTACTGCAAAGTTGTAAGTGGGAAGAATGATCACGAGGACTTGGTAGCTATGAATCTTCAACCAGCTGGATTTGTGAGGGAGCAAAGTATGTCTTCACGTAGTGGTCTCAGTTCCAATTTTAACATATATAACAATAGCCTTTACCCAATGATCTTTTAGGAAAACCAGATATAATCCAGTCAGATTACTAAGAAATCAATAGTTCTCATAGTATCATGTGTGAGGTTTTACTAATGGTATTAGAAGGCTGTAACAAAGAAAATCTGTAGCCAGAAACATGCTAAATAAGCTACACAATGGAAATATTAAATCAAAGTGTTTTCTAAAGAAGCAAAAGAGGTAGTTTCATCTCTCCATATATGTTGTCCCAGGGAACCCTGATCTCACAGAATAAAAATTCCAGAGCCATTAAAAAAAAAAAAAAAAACAACAAAACCCACCAATTAAAAAAAAAATGGGCAAGCTAGATTCTAGTTCTGGGTGGCACTGAAGAAAACAAAAGGGGAGAATATTTCTTACCAAACATCGGTGGGGAGCTTGCCTAAATCTGAAAGATCCCCGAAGGACTGTGAGACAGGACAACTACACCCCTGCAACCTCCACCAGTTCAGAATTTCTAAATGTCACTTCTATAAAGATCATTTGAACATCCCAATCATTGTCCTACTCTCAAGACACCCAACAAGAGCCTTTCCTCTCTTTTGTCTAAACTCACTATGAAACAATTGGAAATGAAATAAAAGCAGTTTATCTATCCATTATAATTGATACTTGGGTTCCAAGTTCATGCCTCTCTTTGAAATGCCTGCATACTTGCCACCTCCCTACCAAAAATATCATGATGATACAATGGAAAGTTGATACAATAATAATAAAGCATTAAAAAAATGCCTTTAGGAGATTACTTCAGTACTGATGAATGAAATCCATAAATAAATGTTAATCCCATTACACAACATGGTGAATTCCCAGCAATGTTGCATTTGGTGCCGAAGAAGAAACAATCCAAGCATTATCAAGAACTAACGTAATTCAGCATAAGTAAAGATGCTCCGGGCTAATTTTTTGTACTGTACTAACTTCATTCAGCACGCTACTCCAGTTGTTACCAGCTAAGTTTATAGACAAACCACTACTTCAACATATCCACCAATATTATTGTCTTCTTATAGTTATTGAAACCTCATCTATTCCTGAAAACACAGGAAAGACATTGCCTTTTTCCCATAGGAAAAAGCTACAAAGGTAAAAAACATGTTTATTCTGGTACATGTGCCTGTTCGAAAAGGGCAATTAAACACCTGCTGAAACAAAGGCTCATTTGAACAAGTATACTGGAGTATCTTCCTCTGGTCAAAGACAATCAGAGCAAGCAACAGGTTTTAAGGCTACAGCTTGATCTCAGATTAGTCAAAAGATGTTCAGTTCTCCAGAAATAGCAGATTCTGTGCTATTGTGAACATAATAACATTTATGGTTCAGCAAAGTTCTTCCATAGTTCCTTACCTGTTACATGTCTAGTGACTCTACTCATGTCTGCTTAGGGGTGAAGTTGCCCTGGCAAATTATAGAGTATGGCAGCATATATAGTGATATATTTCTATAAAAGAAATTTTCACAAGGAAGATAAAACCTACTTGCAACTTATTTTCTCGTGCTCTCCAGTAACCTACATGCAAATATAGGAAGGACAAGTTATTGCTACACTTGCCAGTAGGGAACAAAAGCTACCTGCTACACTAAGTCTTGCATGATGAGAGTCCATTCCTTCTTTCCCCACCACAGTTTTTATGTTTATTTCTAAAGTACTTATATTGTAGTAATGAGTAGAATCAAACACCAAGAAGTGACTTGATCTTACAGTGGTAAAGGAAGCTCAACCCCCCCGCGGAAACTGTTGTAAAAGCACAAGCCAATATTTGAATTTCCTGGGAGCTGTATTGGTTCGCCTCTGCATTTCTGCTAACCAAAGAGACATTTTCATGTTGACGGCTCACCAGAATTTTAACTGTCATGTTTTAACCCAGTGTGGCAGGGATAGTCTTGCTCCCTAGAGCTGTCCTGGTGCCTAGCTCAATGGGATACTGATGCATGACTCTGGCTCCTAGAAACTGTAATACACAAGTAATAAATAGCAATAAAAAAAAATTGATGATCCAAAACACCAGCTCACATCAGTGCCCTGTGTCTACTAACATTTCTACATTTTCTACCACCAGTAGAGCTGAAATTGAGCCAGTAATTGTGGGAAATTTTAGGAAAGTATGTCAAACGTAGACAAGATAATAGCGTCTGTCGCCCTTTTAAAATTTTTTTTTAAATAGCATTGTGGGGTGCCATTTTCATTGTCTATCAATGACTTCCAGATTGTTTACTCAGTTCACAAATGAAAATTAAAAGGATTTTGAAAGCAAGTGGTTAGGAAAAGTTACGGAAAACTGGAAAAGTACCAGAGGATTTCTTTAAAATGTAAGTAATATCAAGCTTCAAAACACAAAACTGGAGTAATCCTGACAATAAATATTCAATAAATTTATGAAAATAATCCAAAACACTATGACAATTCCCATTGTCTTGTAAAACAATAAGCAGCCACCCAAGAAGCAAGCCAAAATAGTTTGGTTTGTAGCTGTAGGACCTTTTGGGCTATCATTTAAACTGACGGACCATCCTCAGCCAACTTAACAAGAAGATGAAGGAAATTACTTCAGAAGTTTCAAACACTGATTTATGCTACTTACACTTGTGTGTTTACTGAAGCCCAGATGGTGTTTTATCAGAGCTATACTTAGGCCAGGTTTTATGCTAAGCTTTGCACTAGTGCTCATTCAAAGCTGTTAGAGGATCACCTTTATCCTGTATCAGAAACATAGCTTGAATTGTGGCACAGGCAAGGAAGCACAATTTTCTTTTCAATTGTACTGAACTGGTGGTGTGTTTCATCTAAATTAACTTGTTCTTTTAGCTGAGAATCACCAAGGGGTAATAAAAGTATGTAAAATTTATTTTGCCCGTATCATGTCCAGATTTCATGACATGGAACAATGAAAATGGAGTGTGGACTTTGGAACACAAAATGCAGAATTTACAACAGGGCATTACTTACAGCCTGGCAAGGAGGGCTCTCAGAAAATGAATACAGTTGGCATTCTTTATCACTCCAAGTGACACAACATTCTTGCAGTGTCCAGAATTCTGGAAACGATCACGAATCAATAGGGAATATTTTTATTCGTAACCTATAACTAGAACCTCTGACAGGTGTTCAAGTGTCATGATGGGAGCTGATGGCAATTTTTCCGAGAGGTTCACAAATACAGCTGGTATCCCATTTACCCATTTTAAAAAATGCTTTAAAGGGTCAATACATGTTATAAACAAGTCACTGTTTATTAGGAATTGGTAGCAATCATTATGTCATCAGAACATATAATGCTGTAGTATCAAAACATTTATTTTTTGTAATGAACTTTTAAATTTCAAATTACTTCAGTGAAGGAACACTATTATTCAAACCAGTGTAATATGAAAAAAATCTGACACATTCTTTTCTTCCTCTTACTGGGGCCAGTTTCTTCTTCCCTTGCACTTTCTGTAGACTTTTACAGCTTTGGAACAGCTACCTCCAGCACTATCAGAGTTGAATGGCAAAACTAAACATACGTATACTGAAAAGTACAAGACAACCAGAAATCATAACCAAGGCATCCATAGGATATCCCACATTTACATTTGAAAATGTTAGCATACGCCTTTGCTTATCTGGAAAATAATGTAGCTAGTAGTGTTTCTTTCACTGGCCTGTAAAGGTAAATTAAACCCCATAAGCTAATAAGAAATCTTAAAAATGGTTGTGCTATAAATGCAAATGATGTTTTGTTATCCACCTTCATTCAGAATAGGTTTGTTTCACGCTTTACCATTTTAGGAAGATAGGATAGAGAGACACATTGCATAAACATCTTTGAACTATGACACGCCTGGTGAAAAACTAGTATTTAAGTGATGCAGAGGCTGTTAGGCTTTTAAAACTAATTAATCTTACAGTATTGGGTGGGGAGGGGTTGGTCATCTTTGCAATGAATAATCAGTAGAAGACAGAGCACAGGAACTGCTTTTCCAGTCCTACAGTATGGAAACCAGCAACCATTACTCCCCAAAAGGCATGGGAAAGGGTGATGAATAGATTCAGAAATTTTTCTTCTATTTTCAAAAATTCTTACATAGGACTGACCATGGCATGTGGCAAGGGAAAGCTATGATATAAAACCTGGAAAACTCAGGTGAAGTTCACACATCTGAAATTGTACATTATAACTCATTTTCAATGTGATGCCAGTGTTGTCTTTGGGATGAAATGTTTACAAGGAAAAAGAAGAAGAAGAAAAAAAAAAAAAAATCACACAAAATGAGCAGAAGGACATGGAGTGCACAGTGTGAAAGAACCGAGTGGCTGATGGGACAAAAGGTTACTACTCCAAGCAGAATTATGTCCCCATGAGACTTTCAATCTGATTTCTGTATGGTTTGACTCACTTATCTGCTCTACTGAGAGAAGAAACCAGAGCACATGGAAATTATTTTTTATAAAAAGGATATTTAACTTTGTGCTTTCTGTAAAGCATGACAGAGACTCCATTTTGCAAGGGGAATGTAGCATATCACTGAACCTGCCAAATGAACTGGATTTTATCCAGGAAGTAGATACCTTTTCACAGGAAGGCAACGGAATAATGTCAGAGACAACCGGAGTACTTAGTTGCCTAAAGATAAATATGTGGTTAAGTGTTTTATTGTATTAGGGCCAGAAATGGGACAAGATGACCTTGCAAATTATATTATGTAACAGGCTTAAGTGACACAGAAAGAAAATACAAATTAAACTTGACCTTTTCAGAGATGGAGGACATTAAAAAACCCAAACCTCTGGAACCATGTTGCAGCTGGAGACAAGAAGGCCTCTGACAGAGATTGGGGTAATTTATTGACATTACATTAATTCTTTGACTAATTGCTCCAAGAAACCAGGGATTAAATGACAGAAACAGATATATATGTCCCAGCAGCAGAAGGAAAAGACATGGAGAAATTACGATCAGCCAGAACGTCAACTTCGGGCATCTCAGCTTGTGACCGACAAGAGTCCAGAGTGTACGAGCAATCCTTGATCTCAAACCTCCATAGGGACACATCAAGGGAGACAAGGAAAGTACACACCAAAAACTTTCTTAAACTGGTGGGAATACTGATGATGAAAAATAAAGTAAGTGCAACCCCCATATTATTTATTTAGATGAAAGAAAGATGTTTAAAAAAAAAAAAATCTAAGAGATCTCAGTAGCAGGCAAGCTAATAGAAACACTTAGTATACTCACGGGCACAATACAGGAATACAGTATGTCTTGTAGATGAGGTAATTACTAGAAAACAAGAAGGCAAGAATGACTGGATTTAGGAAACAGTTGTATCTGATTTACATGGGACCATGTCACAGTGTTATCTTGAAGGCATATTAAAGTTCTATAGTTGGCATAGCACTTTACTAATAAAAAGTTTCTTTATTAAAAAAAAAAAGAAATAAAAGATACAGGTAGCATTGAGGCAGTAACACACAGGAAAAGATTAAAAAACAAAAAAAAAAACCCCAACCAAATCCCAAACAAACCCAAACATCTTAGCATACGTTTTCAGTCCAGAAGCTAATTGTCTGCAATGGAAGAATCCCTCTGAAGTACCAGTCCTACCTCAACCTGAGCTCCCCAAACCACCTTTCCTTCAGTTTCCCTGGTTTGCACTTTATGGAAAAAAGAGCTCCCATGCTAGAAGAGACCAATGTTTCCTAGACCCTGATATATCCTCTCTTCAACAGTAGGCAGTCCCAGCTGATTCAGTAAGAGGTATAGCAAAATCTGCTTCATAGGCGGCCACAGGATGAGTTGCCCCAACCTGGAAAAGTTTCCTCCTGACCTCAGACAGTAACAGCTGATTTAGCCTCTGAACACAAGAAGTGATACAGTGAAAGTGATCACTTTCAAAGGTTTTCTAGCTTCTTATTTAACTTTGTATATTCTTGTAAGGCACGTAAATATCGGATAGTTTTTGGATCCTCATCTTTTAAATGTACAAAACTTGAAAAAAGTGGGGTTTGTTGTTTGGGGGGAGGGGGTGGGGAGGGAGGGTTATCTGTCTGATTCTTTTGTGTTCCAAGTCATGGTGCCCTGAAAACCCCCTAAATTGTTTTGTACATAATTTTCACTGCTCTAGGGAGGCATCCCAGCTGCATTCAAAGGACCAAGCTGAGGTACCAGAAGCAGTTCACCTATTTCAGCACAGGTCTTAGCGTGGGTTGTCCTACTCCGAGAAGCCCATATCCAGCTACCTTCCCTGGTTGTTCCTGACTGAGGAACACAGGGAGTGAAAAATCACTGGTGTTGTTCTACAGTGCTTCTTTTAAGGTAACTCAAGTACCTCAACTTTTATATTACAGCATAGTCAGACCCTTCATAACATCTGGAAATTTTGTCATACAAACTGTTGCTTAACCCCTTTGTTACTGCATATAAATAAAAGCTGGAAAAGCAGTACAATATTTCTAGGGTAACTTTGGTTCTTCTGATCGAAACTTTTTAGTGGGATGAAGACTGATCACTTTAGTT
This sequence comes from Astur gentilis, assembly GCF_929443795.1. Classification (NCBI taxonomy): domain Eukaryota; kingdom Metazoa; phylum Chordata; class Aves; order Accipitriformes; family Accipitridae; genus Astur; species Astur gentilis. The sequence continues at coordinate 4,520,903 of NC_064893.1, read as the reverse complement.
TTTTGGTTTTTCTTTGTTAGGTGACCTACTCATTTGCAGATTCAGAAATAACATCTTCTTATCCACGCTGTGACTACTTGGTTTCTTTGTGCCTCTGAGGGGAAGGAGCACGTTTTGAAGGGCCTTCTGAAACTCCTAATGGAGTTTGTTAACAAGTAGGTTTTGTTGTGTCCCCTCCCCTTCCCAACATCTACTTATTTTTCTCCGGCTCTTCAGTATGTAGCACAGTAGGTATGCCAAGGAGAAAAATATTTCAGGACATCATTCTGTTAATCCCTTGGATGAATCTCATTAAGATCAATGCATGCCCTTCCCCAAACACTAGATAAGATCATTAGCAAAGACTCTTTGGCCCCTGAACCTTATAGTGTAGAAGTCAGCATTGTACACAATCACGTGCAAAGATCTGCCATCATTGCCATAAAGTCAGAAACCTTTGATAAATTTCATAAAAAATATCAAACTATATTAAGATTTCCTTTACCACAACAAGGACCACCTACCTGCAAATCCATATACTTATCATTGCTAGGCTGCCTCTACACCAAAGGGGGTGTTTTAATAGATAGTCTATATTTCTATAGCTCCTTAGCACTCTGTGCAACCACCCACACAAAATATTACTCCCATGCTGCAGTTCAGGAAGTGGCAGCAGATTTCCACTGACAAAATTCAAAATCCCCAGGCCAAGGTGCTGGTGGCAGGGGTATGCTGCCATTAGGAACAGGTGAACCACCTTCCCAAAAGGCCTCTCCAAAACCAAACTACACCTGCAGGTTTATTTTTCCAACTGATAACATTTGTTTAGCTTTTCCTCGTGGTAATTGTCACAATTATTAAAAAACTCCAGATCATTTACAGCATGCAAATACTTATAAAAATGGGTGTTTCACCATGTCAGTTTTGACACAAATCAACACTTTGCCTTTCATGTGAGCAGGCTAGAGAACTGCCGAGGCAGCTGTACTCCTCCATCTTGCTACAGTGCACACAGCAGTTCAGCGTCTGTTAATTTAGGAAACTGCTCTGAAACGAGGGAAGCAATGTGAGAGAGATTGCCAAACCATGGCAGGCCTACGACAGAGACAGCGATGCTGCTGCCCAGCAGCTGGGCACATTTCCATCAGCACTCTCAAAAGCCAGTAAGAGAATATGCCTGTAAGGCAACAGCCTGCAGCAGAAAAACTCACTAAAAATAAAATATTACAAAAATGGCAGAGATTTGAAAACCTGCTGTTAGTTTCAGGGAAAACCATGTGTACCAGAGACTGCTCTTTGGAAGCGTATTAAAAGCTACTGAGGGGAAGGGAAGAGCTCATAAGCTAGAATTAACCAAATGTTTTCGAACAGCACGTGGAAAGGCAATGCTATTAGCCTGGCAGGGTCAGATCAGTGAATACGAGGGAAGGGAAAGCGAGTGGATGGAAAAAGAGAAATAGGAGTAGGAAATTACCTGATGGAGCAACACGACATTCTGCTGCGTGTCAGCAGGGTGTCGCTCGCACATGAGGCCCAGGTGCCCTGCTTCTGGCGGGGTCTGCAGGGGTCTCTGTGAGGAGAGGCCACCCCGGGCCGGACACGGCCGGCTCCCGCGGCCGGGCACAGCCGAGCCCCTCGGCGAAAGCGCAGCTGAAAGAGGGCAAAAGGCTGCCCGGCGGGGAGGGGAAAAGGGCGAGAAACAGCCCTGCGAGCCCCGAGGGGAGAGCGGGAGGAGGGGGCTCCAGCCGCCCCCGGAGAGTCCCCTGGAGAGCCGCCGCCGGAGCAGGTGGACAGCCATCTCCTGAGGGAGCTGCGGCCTGGGGAGAGGCCGCACTGGGCCAGGGGAGCAGCCTGAGGAGGGAGGACCTGGTACGGACTGACCGCAGCCCCCCTTCCCCAGCACCCCTTGGTAAATGATCTCCCTGTCTTTATCTTGACCCTCGAGGATGGGGGTTTTTTTTCCAATTTTACTTTTCCTCGCATCCTGTGGAGGAGGAGGAGTGAGAGTGCAGCTGTGCAGGCATCTAGCAGACAGCCAAGGTCAACCCACCACAATGAGAAAGTGCCATGTACTTGCATTGCCTAGTATGATCTGAAAACTGCTTTTACACTTAGTCACTGTAACGTAAAATACTTGATAGCTGTAATTTTAAAGGTGTGCTGAATACTAGAGAATTAAAGCCAAAGTATTCAGACAACATGCAGCTTAGGTAGTATGACTGAAACAGTGAATTTAGATAAGCCAGCAGAGTCTGGTCATCCAAGTCTTAATAGTCACCAACAACTCACAGGTAAACAGGTGAGAGATTGATTTCCATATGGGAAACCTGTGAGTATACCTCCCACAGCAACAGAGGCATATGAAGATTAAACACAAGTAAAAGCAAGACAGGGATGCTTCTCACTAGAACTTAAAATACTACTTTTCACATGCCTTGCAATTAAAATTTAGTAAGTAAATTAAGATAATTTCCTTTGGTAGGCAACAGGTTTAATCTCTGCTGAGGCAGAATATAAAGCAGCACTCTAGCTACCAAGTTAATTTTAACTTGTGTCTGTGCTGGTTTTCATTTAATTAATTGAAGAACTTCCATCAGCTTGAATGGGACCAGGATCAGACCCTTGAGACAGCGATTGTTTTTGAAGCACTGCAAGCAATGAAACTTGTCACAATATTCAATAATATATTATGACTTTTCTTTTTTGTTATTGTCTCTACCACTTCCATTGGACTCTGTTAATCACTTCTCAATCCTTTCATGAGTGAAAACAACAAAAATTAAGGATATATTTTTTTAAAATTCATTTTGTTGTCAAATGAAGAACAATAATTCAAATGAATCAAACTTTTGAAGACTGATATAAGCATGCCTTTGCCCAAGGATTGTGAGTTAACCTTACTTAAAATTACCACAAAGAAGATGCACAGAATTTTATTTTAAAGCTGTTTCTAAAGACAAAAAAAACCCCAACAGTTAATTAAATTATGGCTGTGCATTTATGACATCTATATATAGCTGCCAGTTAACAGGATTTGCATCCCCCTGAATAAATGCCAAGAAAGTAAGTGATTCTGTAAACCACTTATATACAGATTTCCTAAAGTGCCATGTGAAAAGCTTTTATTAAAAAAGATTGAAATTGCTCATATCTTAAAATAACTTTAGCACATGATGTAAAATATACTACAGTCAGTCTGATTTTTTTTGAATTTCAGAAGGTAATTAGGCCCCCATTCTTGGAACAAGAGCTCTGCTATTATGATTACCAGTGAACTATAAAATTTTCTCTTCACAGATTTCTACTTTGTCAGAGATCATCCAGGAAATATTACAGCTGGAGAATAACTGCACAGAGGAGAACATTTTTTAGTAGGCTGATTTGGCCACCTATATAAAAAAAACAATTCTCTATACTTACGTGTGCAGGACAACGATTGAATGAACAACATTAGGGTGTGCTTTGATCTGCACATGGATGAGAGCTGGGCAAAATTTATTCACAAACCACAAAATTTCCATGAAATGCAGTTTCAGCTTGAAACTTTCACAAATTCAAACTGAACTAGTAAAAGCTATTTGTTCAGAAATAACTTTGATTTTATTTTTATGGGTGTTTCTGGTCAATCACCTCTGCTCATCCACCACTACCATGCACAAAGATGGACAATAATCTTTTTTAACCCAGTGGTTTGTAAATGGAGGAAAGTGGTTTTAGCCAGTCACCTACAATGAAATACAGGCAGTTTGTATTTGCTGAAGGACACATGAACCCACCATCTCTGGGACAGCTATCTGGATAATCTAATGATTACATGGGGCTTTTATTCTCCCTTATTCATTCTTCTGCACATTGTAGAAATACTCAAGTATGCATAAGTACCAAACTCGACACAATAACTCACATGATGCCACTTTCTGGGCCAAGTGTCCCAACCACCAACATAAAGTCACTTTCTTTTTTTTTTTTTTTTTGTATCTCAAATTATTCAAATAATTAACAGATGTGAAAAGAAAATGCTTCATCCTACAAATAGCACATTTTTGTTACGACTAGCTGAACATCATCCTAGTTTTCTGACTCGGTGATTCAAATACCTCTCACACACCCAAATTAAAGCCTTTGAAACAGTTTATCAGCTATTTTGATTAAATGGCTGATCAAGTAAGGTATGGCAATCAAATTATTTACAGAATCCTATTGATCCATCCCCCCACGTCTGAATATGCAATAATGGAAAAAGCAGTTCAAAAATAAATAGTAAAAAGCTTAATATTGAAACCTAGTTAATTTCTCCAATCAAAGCTAAACTGAAAAGTTCAAAGATTGTGTTAATAGCCTCGCCTCTTTATACTTTGTGTTGCTTTAGCCCTTGAAAGTCATCCTATCTGGACACCTCACATAAAGCTCTGCTGGTAGTATGAGGCAAAATTTGCAATGGGATTTCTCAGCTGACATCTTTTTATGAAAAGGTATGAAGCAGATAAATAGAGAAGAGGGGCCCACGTGAAATCTTTTAATCCAGCTCCATTTACCTAAACTCACATGTGTAAAATTGCTGGTAACTGCCACGTCAGAGCTGAGCCAGGGGAAATCAAACACTAAAGACGTCATAACCAAGGGCAGTTGTACTTACTAAAACCACTCCAGAGAGCAATGGACTTTGTGCTACTTTGGAAGGCATGAAATAGACTTTTTTTTTTTTTTTTTTTTTAAACATTTATATTAGAGCCTGTAGCATTAGGGTCAAGGCAGATGTGCAACCCAACCCTTGGCTAAGATTATATTCACTGCACACACACTGAACAGAAACAAGTGTGCAGCTGCCAGTAAACCTCTTGTTCTGTGTCTTAGTGAATTTGGTTTACCTCATTTCTGCACAGCTTGTACATTTATTTGGTACAGTTTGTTCATTATTTACCTTCCTCATGACAATCTAGATAAAGTCAGATATTGTTTCCATAGCTACGATCTGTACATTACTTAAATGCTCCCCTGACCAAGGCATAAATTCCTACAAATGCTTCTTTTCAACAGCTTTGCACTGTCAAGAGTGACAAATTTTCATTAGTTTTTCTAAATTCAGAAAAACCTGACTTTCAACATACATTCATGAAGTTTCACAGGGCAGATCTTAGAGCTTACATAAAATGATGCAAATTCAGTGGAGCTAATGGAGCAAAAAACATAAGAAATAAAAATCTTGTGCAGGCTAGTCAAGCTTTGCGTACAAGGACCTCTGAAAGTGAACTGTTACATATCAGAAGCTGGAAAAAAGGCAATACAACCGAGTCCAGAGAAACCCAAATGTCTGACTTAGGGATAACAGATTGTCAGGCAATGCTTAGAGTATCATAGACTTTACTACTTAAAAGCAAAAAGCAAGTCCTGTGTTAAATTATGTGGTGTACCAGAAAAATCATCACCTGAAACAAACAGGTACAAAAAGGTCACATCTCCAAATGTTTCAAGGTGAGAAGCACAGGAAGCCAATCTTTCTTTGGAAACAGGGTAGCATTTGTGACACCTAAACTGTTTCATTGCACCTCAGGCAGCAATCCAATGTTGCTAAACTATGACCACAAACCACATATGATTACAACACATCTAGGAGATTGTGTCATAACAAGAGTCTATTTTTGAATAAAGTACATGGGGTATTGAAAGGGGCATAAATGTCCTTTGTATTTTGTAAGTATGTCCTTCAATGGCTTACCAGTTATATCTAGAGGTATCACACAAGAATGTAGCAATACAGAGCACATCATACAATCAAGATTCGTTTTACCTAATGCCAGAAACAAACTGCAAACAATAATGCATTCTTTTAGCAAAACTTCTCATTGACATAATTCTTACATAAATCTCCAAATATCAGGTCCTAAAAAAAATGTTTTAAGTTCCTCATTTCAAACTTTTACATTTTTTTATTAAAAAAGAAATTAAACATAGGAAAAGAAAGTGCCTCCAAAGCAGACCTCTGCTAATACAAGTTGATTATATAATCTCATTCAGAAAGTCATTCAGATTTTACCTCTGGATTGGGTTTGGCCTGAGTCTTGCTGCTGCCATTAAAAGGCAATTCCAGAACAGTATTGGAAGAATATTCTTACGATCAGAGGAACATTTTCCAGCCTAAATTTAGACAGTTATTAACCTTTTTTCTGGGCCAGCAGTGTCCTTTAGCTTAAGCACCCCTTCTCTGACCCTACCATTCATCTCTGCTATACATCTATACAGATCTATTACACATTTCCCTCCAGGCTTCAGTTTATGAGGCTAAACAACAAGCTCTCTAGTTTCTCTCCTAAGGCTGCTTTTTGATCCCCACATCCATCCTAATCAAAACAATGGAATTTTTGACTGCAACAATCCAATAATATTAATAGCTTGGTCTTAATTTACAATAAATAGAAGCTTAAGCATAGGATCCTGAAACTCCATTTGGACAGCCAGGAGGTCCAAAACTGAAAAATACATAAATAGATCCCAAATTCAATAGGACTTGCTGGGTGGGTTATGCTGAATTTTAAAAGGAAACAGGCATAATTTTGCATGCCCATTTTAAACCATTTTTACCATTATATCTTGATCTTTCATTATATTTCCTTTGAGATTGAAAGCATCTTTATTTTTCATAGATGTGATGTTATCATAATTTACAGACTTTCTACGAACTAGAAAAGAGACAGGAGATGAGGGGTATAATTTCTACAGTTTACTAACTCTCTACTGCCGTGTTTCCAGAGTCTGAATTAGGCCATTGTACCAAGGAGAGGGGAGGGGGACAAAAAATAAAGAGAAAAAATTAAAAGGCGATGAGGAGTAATCTTTCATTGAAGTCTGTTGCTTTGGCTCTGCACTGAAGCTCTTCTTCACACCATACCTGAACTGCACCTATTTTCACGTGACCTTTTTGCACACATCAAGCCTCACACAGTAAAGAATATCACGGGAATCTTTATTGCACTCAGGCCTAACCAGCATTAAGAACACAGCCCAGAGAAATCCTGAGGTAGAGAGTAGTGTAGCTCAAGAGAAAACATAGGAAAAACAGACTATTATGAGGGGTCATCTCTTAGAACCAGTTATATTTGGATTTTCTCAAAATAACAGATATGGCTGTAGCACGGAAATCTTTCCAAACAGAAACTAGAAATATGTACCCTCTTCTGCTTATGAAGGAAGAGGATGCATGACAGCTCTGTGCCTCTTGGCAGGGTATAAACTTTATATGGTGGGAAAGGACAATGTGATATTGTACAGAAGACAAAAGATGCCAGTACTCTGATGAATACAATGGAAACAATGTGATTGAGATCATTTCAAGAAAGATATTACTTGCTCACTAACTTTCTCCTTTGGTTTACCCTTTAAGCGACTTTCCAGGAGTCCTTTCTGAGTCACTATGTTCTTCTCACTGCAGATCATGGACGGATTGAGCTGAAGGAGGAACCTAACACAGAGCCATATCTGTTGCGCTGCTTTTGAGTGTTGACAGATTTTCTGTGGTTGCTTTAATACCTTTGTTGATGATTCTTTGAGACCTTGCATTTACAAGCAGCAGCATGGAAAAAAAAAAAGACCTCAAAGAGGAAAGAAAGGTGAAAGGGGGAAAATGAAAGGGCAAAGAAACTTTCTAACAGTGAGATTAGCAAAAAAGAGGTAGTGTCAGCCAGGACCTGAAACTAAAACCAAACAGGAGTAGAACAGTTTCTGAGGGCTTTAGTATATGTTTTTCTAAAAAAAAAAAAAAGGGGGGGGGAGTTTTATCATTAGACAAGTTTTATTGTGATTGTACTAAATTTATTACTGTGGATTTTTTAATTTCAGAAAAGCTTAAGCTTATTTTTCTAAATGAACTCATCTGTTTTCATTTTGAAGTGACATCTCTGTTTAGAAAATTGCCAGTGTTCAATTAAAAAGATTTTAAAGGCTTGAGAAAATAAAACATTTTGATTCTTCTCTACTTCCCCTTCCCCCCACCGTGCATTTGGGGGGCTGGGGGGTGGAAAGCCCACCCAAGTTAATTTGAATCAAAATACTTCTCTAGTTTGGTTAAAAAACCTGAAATCAGTACTGCATCAAATACAAGGTAAAAAATAACAAAACGTCCTACTAGTAATAGGAAGAGAAAGCTTACTTTCTTCTTACTGTGCTCTGTAAGTGTTCAGGAGAAAAACAACTGAAACACTACACCTTCAGTACAGCTTATTTTCAAAGCTACCAAAATTTTTTTTCAGTCTAGAAGTCTCTAGAAGCAACCACTTTCATGGCTGAATATTCCCATGTAACACACATACAATCTTTTTTTCTTTCTTTCTCTTTTAGGGTAAGAAAAGCAAGGGAACAGGCAAAACTGTCTGCATACACATTTATATTTCTCTTGCATCTCTAACTTTTTTTCCATGGTAGTTCCTCTGCAAGAAGGGCACCACCTCACACTGTCTTCCAGCTGCCTGAAAGCTGAAGTGTTACTTGTGTTTTGTCACCATAAATTATCCCATCAAATATTACATAGTTGATCAAGTACTGAAAAATCTTAACCATACCTTTGCCCTTGTCCCACTTGTTTTGTTTGTGTCATTCACTGATTATAAACTTCTCAAAGGGTGGGCACAATTTTGCTTTGCAACCCAAAGAATAAAAAGGAACAGAAAGCAAGTTAAACAGTCAACACATTTTATAACATTATATTCTCTTACTACTTTTCTACTTAACAACTAATTTTGTCCACGTGCACACCTACGTGCTCAAGTTGTGAAATTCAGCAGAAGACTTACATTGATTGTACTTCATCATCTTTATAAGGTACACCTGCCAACTGCCAGTTAATAATTTCTTATCATCATGTCCACCTACTTAATTTATAAAATACAGAGTTACTTAGTACTTGCATAAAGCAAGTGTAGGAGACCTTATCTTAAAAGTCTGACACATGTGAAAACATCCTTGCTTCTCTCTACTCTTTTTCTAAGCTTGGGGCTGAATACAGATCTGAATTTAGCTGTTACTTGCTGTTAGGAACAGATTTCCACACCTTACCATGTCCCGTCCCCACCACCACCACCACCACCCCACCACCCCCCCCGCCACTTTGAGATAGAAAATTGTCCTTTTGAATACTTGATATCAACCCTTTGCTTTATTAAAACTAAAGGTATACACAATAAAGAGGTAGCAAAGGTATCCATAACTATGTGAACTTCTGGGGATTTACCTTTCGTTTGTGTGTACATATGAATATACATACACATGTATGTATAGCATATAATCCTATATTAGATATTCTGATAACAATACACTTTGTCTTAGCCCAGTTGACACACTGACCACTTTCTACATCCTGCAAAGGTCCTGGTTCATGCCTTAGCAATAAAAAGTGGCAAGTCAAGTATGGATACAGGAGATCCCTGGAGTTACTCTCTGAGTTGAAAAGAGAATACAAGATTTGTTCATATGATCCTCATATTGTCTGGAGATCTATTTAATGACTGATTTCTACTACACTTGTGAAGAACACAGGAGGAACTTGATGGCTTTTGGCTAAATGTGGTTGATAGTTCCTGTAGGTCTTCCTGCTGCCTGCTGTAACATGAAAAGCAAACTACTCTGGAAATGCTACAGAGGCAAGGGTTCCCACTCCCACCCCCTTCAAACAAGGAACTACCATGCATAAAAGCTTGATTTTGGCTAGGTAACACATATTAGTCCCCTAGCTTATGAGCAGTGATCTCGCTACAAAACGCAACAATAATTCATCTCAGTGAATTATCTCTCAACATGCAGCCAAAACTGCACGTTCTCACTAAATGTTCTTGAACAAGATAAAAATATTTAAAATGTAAAATTATCGTGGCTTGTTATAAAATAAGAAAATATACATCCATGATACATGTGAGATTGCCTCCCCCGCTCTCCTGAATAATTTTTTAAATGGCTTTCCTTGTCACAGCTGAACTGGAAGCTCAAATTTTGATTCTTTTCTGAGCATTTACTCAGCCTCGTATCAAACTGAAAAATGGCTTTGAGTGCTGCTGGATTGAGAGAAACACCACTGAAACATTTAACAAAAGTAAAGCTCTTTTCTGGAGTCCAGGAACTTTTCTATAAGACCAGAAAGAAGAATGAAATCCTCATTCCATTAAAACAGAGAGAGCATTGCCATTGATTTCTCACTGAATTCAAAGGCGCCTGAATAGCATCCTGAAAGTCTTAGATATAAGTACAAATAACTGCCGCTTTGTTGCACCTTCTCTTGACCAGCTCCCTTAACACCACAGCAAGAAACATAGCAGAGAAAGCCAAACTAAATTCCAGAGGGCAAAACTCTGTTATGTTATTTAGCCCTTTAAATTGCAAACAAGCCCATTAAAGAAAAGATCCATTGAAGTAGAAAGGGGATGAGAAATATCCAAATAATTAGTGTTTATTTTTCATATTGCATTAATACCTAGAGGTGTCAATCTTCATTAGAATCTGTGCAAGTTCTGCATATTCACACCGCAAGAAAAGATTATGTCTCATAAGAGGCTAGTAAAACCAAAACATTAAAAAAATAATCAAAGAAAATAAAAGAAAGCTGGGAATAAGACAATGTTATCTCTGGCTCCAAGTGATGCACTGATTTGCACAAAGTTACCCACTTTTAGAGTGGCAGAGGTAAAAACAAACCCAAATTTTAATGGGCAAAGCATTCAAATCCAAATAGTCAATCCTAAAAGTACTTTCTCAATGCTTCCCTCTTTAAAACAGGTCACAAAAATAAATGTATATTTTAAATGATGTTGATATCACCAAACACACACACAACAGTATAACAGCATTCATTACAATAGTTTCAGGGTTTTGTTTTGGGGTTTTGTTTTGGTTTGGGTTTTTTTTACATTCTGTATTACCTGCGTTCCTTAGTTTGAAACTACAAAAAGAAGTTTGCTTGGCCTTTATCATTCCTGTAGCTACTGAATTACCATTAACAGTTAAAAAGTCTTATTTGTGATTATGTGCAATAATAAGAAACTGGGTATTTAAGAATTATTTGTGCTTGATAGAGAAGAATTCCTAACAAAACATTCAGCATAGTAATGAATTGATAACTCTGTTCCCTTCAAATGCAAAGGGTTTAGCCAGACTTGGCAGAAAAAAGAGTTTATTGCCACCAGCCATAACAAGAGCTAGCCAGGTTAAACTGAGCGGTGCACAGTGAGCTCTACATATATATACTGTAACATATCTGGCAGAGTCTTACAGAAAACTAGATCTCTTCCTGTGAGCTTGTCTGTTGTGCTGAGCTGACAGTCAGCAAACAGGTCTTCAGAACAGGTCTATGTATGATGGCATACATACCAGTGTTCATTAGAGTACACCAAAGCTTTTATAGCTTAGTAGATATATTTCTTTTTGAGACTTCCATTTTTCCTTTCCAACGCTACTCCTAACATGATTTGCTGCCACTAACAGCAGAATCCAACCACCTACTTCTTCACAGTCAAACTTCAATATCAATAGCTTACAATAATTGCACTTTTTCTGCTAGTTTATCATAGAATAGCAATAGGCTAGCAACTTTGGAAGACTCTCCCAACATAGGAAGTTCAGTTAAGTTTGTTATACTGGAATTATTTTTCAGCAGCAGCATTGCTTATGAACTATAACCCCTTACAACAACAAATGATGCTTAAGTTCAGCCAATATTTCTCCATTTTGCTAGAGAAACCCTTCCAAAATGAGCATCTGCTCAGAAACAGGAACAAAAAGTTGTAGTCTTAAAAAGACTGGGGGATCATAATCATAGGAGATAAGTACAAGTAAATACAAACTAGAAATCCTTCGGATACATGTACAAAGAAATGCAACAAAGAAAACTGATTTAGTAGATGGTAATTAATTATAACTTTAAAAATCTAATTATTCTTCAAATCCATCAATGAAAACCCTTTGAGCAAACCTTATTTTTTTGTCTCCTTGATCAGACTCAAGTCTCTGAGAAGTCAACATCTGTAGGAGCTGGGTTCATGACTTGGGACAAAGGTTATGCATTTCAAAACCAATTAGCTTCCTACCTGGTATGTCCCCTGCCACAAATAGGAAAGGATTCTGCAGAAAATAATAATCACAACATCTCACCAAGACAAACATACCCATCTCTGATTTTCAGGCAGAAATCAGACAGACTCTTCAGGGTAACACTGAATGCCCACTGATGTTCAGAGCATAGACCCCATATACTCTATCTACAAAGCTGTCCTTTCACTGCCTGAAACATTTCTATAGTGTACCAAATCACTTTGAATTTAGTTTAACATTCACTTGTGATTTAGTACCAGGATTTTCTTGTTGTCACAATACTTAATTCAGGAGAAATGTGTGCAGAATTTTATTGCCTGTGATATACCACACAAGTAATTTACTCTGTTTCTGCCTTGCCTTGTGCTACATCCAAAGCTCCCTGAAATGGGGGAGAATGGCTTTTAACCTGAAAACTTTCAGTGATCCATATGCAGGCTAGTCCCACAAAGACATCTATTGGTGCAAGCTGAGAAGCAGAGCACTTCCTGGAAGAGGTAGAAATGAGCCATAAGAAGTGTGAACTTCTCAAGCACCACTTACTCTAACATCTCTTTAACTGTATCTAGACTAACTTCCTAGGTTCAGAGACTACTTTATCCCAGTAGTTCTGTGTGCACGTGCACACAGAAAAGATTCAACTCTTTGTGTGCTATAGCTATGTTTCCATCCAATAATAGAAAGTTCAGCTACTGGCAATGCCTTAGCCTCTCTAATAATTTATATTGCATAAACATTAGAACTTGAAGCCAATTCAAACTCTCACTACAATTAGAAACACATTTCCACTTGTCATCAATTTTTTCTGTTTGTCTACATCAGATAGAAATTGGTTATCTATTATATCTATTGTGAAGCCATCAATGAAAGCTTACATAACAAAGGAACAGTTACTACTTTAGATTAAATGCTAAATTAATTTTGGTTCACCACATACTGAAATTCCCGTCACTCCTGTCAAAAAAGAAACAGCAGGTGAACTTAAAAAAAAAATCATAACTATTTAAGAGAACTGTGAAGCAAATTACCATATCCCACTAATGGTTATAAGGCATTGCAGCCAACTACAGTGGCTGGAAAATTCTGTCATGTATTAAGTTGTGTGACACTTCCCGACTGCAATAAATCATAAAGCATTCTATCCAGTAGAATTAATTGCTGCTATTAAGAATGCTATAAAAAATTTTTTTTAAAGATAAAAGATATGATCTTAACCTTAGTGGTCTGCCACATTGATGCTTGTGCTAAGCTTTGTATCTAGGAAAAAAACATTCCCTAGAGAAAGGACATGGCACTGAAGATTGAACATTTGAAATGCTTGGAGTGCTCTTTAGGAGTGCAGAGTCTAGCCCAAATTTTCCAACCCAGACTAAACCAAGGGTCCTAAAATATAAGCACAGAGAAGCACAGACTGCCTTCTTTTTGAGCAGGCCAGACAGCCAGTGTAAATGGTACTCTCCGGGTTAGCTAATGTACCTGACTGTCAGCTTACAAACCTCCTAAGCCAAGAGGGTCATATGGCTTTTGGACTGACTTTTAGCTTTTGCTCTGCCTGGTCATACAGACATGACTCTATCCCTACCTCAGTTGTACACAAGTACTCTTGTTTTCAAACAAAGACCTGAAGACAACCAAGTAGCCTGTATCCCACAGGGTTTCACTGTGGTTTAAACACCAATGTCTCTCTCCTCTCCTCTGAAAGGAGGAAAAAGAAGAATTGTGTAAATTCCTACAGACAGATGCTGAGACATGACATGGAAAAGCCACCCTGGCCCCACTTTCCCTCTCCTGCAAAGACACTCACACAGAAGAGACCAAGAATAAGTTCTGCAAGGAGAGATTGATTTGCATGAGTTTTTCTCTGTGGAGTTGTACTGAAGGCTGCAAGACCCAGGAGCAGACACTTTTCTTTTTTTTTTCTTCTTTTTTTTTTTTTTTTTTTTAAATTGCTGTGAATTCCCATGGTTTACAGAGTATAAAGGGACAGCCTTTGTAGAGCTGCTATTGCCAGGAAAAGAAAAAAAAGATGTCCAAGAGAAGACTTATCAGGTTAGACCAAAGTTCTGACTAGCCCAGTGTCCTTCCTCTAACAGCATCCTTAAGTTGAGGTAAAGATCAGATTATTTTTTCTCTGCTCTGTGTATCACTTTATTTCTGTCCACATTGAATTTAAGCTACCATTTTATTGACCAGTCATTCAGTCTTGTTGGATCCTTCTGCAATTCTTCAGTCAGCCTTGCCCTGAATACCCCAATTGACTTAGCACTATCAGCAGACTATCACCTCCCTACTCACCCCTTTTTGGGTCAGTTAATTTTTCACTGCCAATCTGTCCATGCAAGGCAACTTGCATGAAAAACAACAAGAGGTACAAACTACCCAACTCACCCTCCACTGTTGACCTGCCTTTTCACAAACCTAACCTTTCTGCTAGACACTGATTAGCAAGCAGCAGGGTTGTGGCAATAGCGACAGAGTTTTGAAAGGTTCAAATTAAAACACTCAAGCCATTATCCAGCAGTCTGGCAATCAGATTATATTGCTAAGGTACTCAATGAGCCATACTTCCCCACTTATAAGCAGTAAGTCAAACAAATGGGTTTAAATAAAGAGAAGTGTACTGGAAGAGGAGAAAAACATTTTGGAAATGGATTAGGAAAATGTAAACAATCCCATAGGCAATACTATCTTTTCCCCAGAACATGCCAGCAATAGCCTCTGTATTAAAACTGCTGAAATAGCTCCTAGTCCAGCTGCAGCACTCACCATTTCATATCCAAGAGTCCAATGAATAGGCAGATTCATCTGATGCTCTTAAAAGCACATCCTCTTTTCCCGGGTGCTAAGCCCTCTCACAGCTTTACAGAGAGTGCTTTGGTCCTGAAGCTCTTTAGGGATAATCCCTTAGACCAGCACTCCTGAGGGCCAAGCCCTCCACCACGATGGGTTTACACCATGTTTTCTGTCAGACAGTCCCAAGAGTCACTCTGTTAAGTGCACTCTCCATCAGCACTAACAAGCCAGGCTGCCCATTAACCTGCTGCCAGTAACAGTGCTGGCCCTGATCATTCCTACTAGTTGGATTCATTAATTGCTCCACCTCATTGCTGCCTGCTTCTCCCAATTACTGTGCTTCTTGGCTCATTCATTCCACAAGTTTGAAGACTGCAAGTTTACACTTCCCCATCCACAGTGCTGTCAGCCCTTTCCGAGAGGTTTTAATGACATACTGCTTCTGTATGCTGACCTGGCAACAACAGAGACTTCCTAAACACAGCCTTTCTCTTTCTTCCAGAAATGTCTCTCAGGTACCTTTGCTTCAGGCTGTAGGCCATAATGAATAGCTTGACTGATCCCAATCCATTAGGGACAGGTGGGCTGCCCACGCATTTTGCCAGAAGGGCATAACTATATTTATGACAATTAAAACTTAACTGACTTAATAGAAACACCCCAAAAAAGAACATGTGTATGAATTAAGTTTCTTTAGACCTGATCAGCTTTCCTTGCCTATCCAGCAGAGGCTGACACAGAACTCCTACTACTAGACATGCAAGGTCATATGGGGCCATAGAAGCCCACCAGGCCATAGCATATGATGGTCTTAGGGAGACCCAGGAAGCGCTCTCCCATTCTTAGGCTTCATGCTTGTAGTCATAGAAAGGTTTTCTAGCATAGAAAAGACACTCATACCTAACAAAAAATTCCTAAGTAAGCTCCCTTTTAATTTTTTTTGTTAGAGGAAATAATTATCTCAAAGGGTCCAAGTAATTTTGGATACTAATAATGAAATATATAGCATTCTTCTTTATTAGAAACCATAGAAAATCATCATTTGACAGATACGAGGATGCAGTAATGTTCCATTCAGGATTGTTTGCTTATAGAAAGCACCAGCCTAGGACTAAACAAAATCAGCATAGCTGCCAGGAATGACAAAAAGCAGTTCTAAAGACAGTGCTGTTGCCTTTTCTTCAGTCCTTATTTGCATCACATGCAGACACATGTTCTACTGTCCAGAAAGACCTGACCCCCCCAAAAAAAAATTGAAAAGAAAAAAAAGTACCCCGTCATGGAGACAGGCCCATGAATGCATACTTATGGAAGGAGAGAAGTAGCAAAAAGCACTGACTATAGCTATAAACACACCCTGATATGGCTTTTGTGTTCCAATCCTTTTTAGTCTGCATGTACATCTTGTCATGGCACACATCTTTTTTCCATTATGGGCCTAGGTATAGAAGTTGCTTTCACCAACCCTAATTAGTCTACTGTAGCACCCACTAGCCTGGGTAACACTGAAGGACTCCAAGAAAAAAAAAAAAAAAAAAAAAATCAGCATTAAATTTCAGTAACCACTAAGCGGAAAAGACAGGCCAGTGACAGGTGACCAGACCAATTCACATTCCATCTATAAGCTGATTATTCAGTTCTAATACATAGCTGTGAAAATTAACAGTGGCTTCTACCATCCTAAGCCATCTCTCTCTCCTCTGCTCCAGCAGATCATTTGGTGGGGAAGCTTTATGTGAATGCACAGCAGTTGGATATTCTCAGAAGGGGGCCCTGACCTGCAGCATCCACTCCAGCTGGGAATCAGGCTGACACAGCTTTAAATCATGACACAACTTGCATGTCCTCAGGCAGACCCTCTCCCTCCTAATAGACAAATGATTCCCTCCAGCTAGGTTGTCCCAGAAGCCCAATGGGGATTTTATCCTTCTTAGGAGAACAGCTGTCACATGAGAAAGGAAGGAAATATTTATCCCTTTTAATTAAGAAAGATAACTATTTCCATAATGTTATGTGGACCTCCCACATAACATAGTGCTGGGTGCACTTCTAATACTCCTGGTTAGGTAATAGCCAAAAAAAAGGAGCAACGTGCACTAAAAGATCAAAACATAAGAGTATTCTATCTTCTTTTGCAATGTTAGCCTTTGAATATGTGAGAGAGTACCGATCTTAGAAATTAATGACTCGGTATTTAAAATTAAGGGAAAGAAATGAAATCCTTGCCCAATTTGTTGGCAAACAGTGAAAACTGTAAGTGAACAACATTTGCTACTGTTTACCACAATAGGTGGAGTTAATGTGTTTTCTGAATTTTCCCCTTCTTCAGCTTACTTCTATCAAATCTTTCTAATGCTACTTTTATAAAGTAGCATTTTATGGTTTAATTCTTTTTCAAGTTAGTCATTTGAACAAAGGTTGGAGATTGTTGCAGTTTGTTGGATGGTTCCAATTAAAGGACATACTATGGAGGTTTCAAAATCACACAGGCAAATGTCAGTTGGAAAATTCTTCTTTTTTCCCAGCTGAAATTTAGAATTTAATATTTTTTCAAGATCTGGAAAACCTCTTTTTTGTTTTTCCATTAAAAAAAAAAAAAAAAAAAAGTAGCCAAAAGGCAATGAATGGAATCAGAACTGAGGAGGGTAAAGAAAAAGAGCATTGTATTTGCCAGGATCACTAGAAGTCTGTTTTAAAGCTAAGTTGCAACAGGAAGGGAGCTTTGATTTCAAACAGTGCTTTAAAGCAAAGGATCCCTTCCAAATGCTATTACCAAGCAGATCCTATTGTGATGGTAATGACATGTTGCGTGGGAAGTAGTGGTTTTACTTGGACGCAAAGGGAAAGAACATTGCCATGATTGATGTACCATATGAGGGTCAAACCACACAATCACTAACTCTCACACTGCCCAATGCAGTGGGATTGGGTTACTTAAGAATCTAAGATTTTTGAAGTTGTTGTTGTTGTTGTTATTATTATTATTTAGTTGTAATGGTGAAAATATTTGACAAATTAAATGCATTGTCTCTTAAGAGGTTATCACTAATATTTGATTTACTTTTCACTAGTGTGCCACAAATTCCGCTAAATTCTCTTTGCAGCTGCCATATCACAGTAGTGGGTGGTCTTATTCAGCCAAAGCACAAGCCATTTGATAGTTCAGAAAGTTCTTGAAACACTGCACAAAGAGAAAGTGCAAAGCAACTAATTACGAAACTCACACTTATCAGCCCTTAATACTCACCTTTCAATGTTCATATGTTGAGGGTAAACCACTGGTTTAAGCTCACTTATAAAAAGGATAACATCTTAGAGAAGCACTTTGCAGAAGTAGCATGAAAAAAACCCAGAAGACGTTTTTGTTGGTTTTTTTTCTTTCCTTAGATAAAGATTATAAATGCACTCATGCCCTTGTTAATGCATATTTCAGAACTACGTTCTGCATTAATCAATTCAGAACTAGTGATGATTTCAATGAATGCAGAATCAAATCCTTAGCTCTGCTTCAAACAGTCTGCTTCTACTTGGCAAAACATCCAGTTCCATATACAAAGTCAATGACAATTTAATACATGCTTAAAACACTTTTCTGAACGGACAGATCTAGGATTGTGTTCAGTTTGTTAAACTGTAGAACCGGGAGCCTTGTGCAAAGCAATGTGCCCCCAGGGAGGCCTGCCATGTATCACACATACCTTGCACTTTTTCCTTACTTGAAGGAGCCTCCAAGACTAGCAGCCTCTGCTATTTAAGTCTGCATCAGTTTTCAACTCAAACAAGTAGCATCAAGAAGCAGTTCAAACTCTTTCACTAAAATGCACAAAACCCAGGAAAGTACAAACACTTTAAAAAAGACGGAAAACCTTCTACTTATTTTCATTTGTTAAGTGAATGATAAAAATTTGCATTGGTATGACTATAATTTTGAATTTAATGATGCAAACCCACCTGATTTTTGATCATCCACCATTTTGCATGAATTTGACAGGCTGAAAAAACTTTTAATGGCTTAGATGTGTTCCTACTGGTTTGTTTCACTTCTCCCATGCCACTTCCTATTAAAAATGAAACATGCTGTAATAATCAATGGCAAGCTCATTATGGTTAACATGTTACAGTGTTATTTTTTTCCTAATGCAATTCCATTCACATTTGGTAGAAAATTTCTCCCACAGCTAGATCATATGGTGCTTAAAATCCATTCAATTTTTACAGCTGTTAGTGTTTTTCCACAATCAATACATTACATATATATATATATATATATATGCGCACCAATCTCAGGAAGACAACCTATTTATCCTGAAACAATGCATGTGGATCCTTAAAAGAGAACAAAACAGATTTTGAATCCTGTACATGAAACTAACTGCCCTTTACATTTCACTTCATAAGACTCAAATAGCAACAACTTCTGTAGTTTGCCAACATCATTGATTGAATGAATCCAGACCAAATTCATGCCAGACTCTTTGCTACACGGCACAAAATCAGGCGCTGTCCCTCCTCAAATAATAATACCACACAAGGGTAATTTTTCAGTGGGAATAATGGTTCACTGGTCTCTAACACTTGGTTCTCTGCCATTGTAGAATTGAATTAAATCAGTCCCAGGTCACAAATAATTGAGTTAGGCAGTGTCTGCTCTCATAGGTTGTTAAAGGACAGTAGGCCAAAGAAGAAAACTTCAGCTGTACTTGCTCACCGATTTGGTGCTGCCTTGGAAGAGGTCTGAATTCATCACTTCCAGCCTCTCTTTTATTAATAATTATTAACAGAGCTTTCCAGAACAGTTCCTACTCTATGGAGTAAGAAGTTGGTTTTTCAGCACCTATCCCAGAAAATCAGTTACCGTTCATTTCATCAGTATCCTATGGCTTCGAACGTACTGTAGAAAGTACTTGAATCCAGCTTCATGTACAGTGTCAAATTGAAATAAAGTTTGCACCCACATTTTCAAAGCACTGGAAGGTCTCACACTAATAAAGCCCTGTTCTTTTCTCTGAAAATCAGTTCTTTGGGTCATTTAATTTAGACCAATGAAAATTTTATTTCTGAATCAGACAGAATTTTTGTGTGTGTCTTAAGCCACTAAAGCCAAGAAATCCAGATTTAATACTGAATTGATTTTCTTAATCATAACCTTATGCTGTTGATAATATTGTAGCGATTTCCAGTAAAAAGAGACATTACATCCCAGCTCTGCTATGAATGATGAACTTTGAAGGAACAGATGTTAGACTCAGGTAAGCCCCCAAATGTTTGGATGAGAATAGGAATATTATTCAGATTAACTAAATCTTTTGAGTCTAAAATTAAGACAGAAGTCAGAGTTTTCTCTGAAATTGCTAAAATAGTACTCTTTATTCTAAAGTTAGCAATCTTTGAGCTAATCTTCACTTTTAGATCTAAAATCTGAATCCTGCCATTGAGAGTAGTTACTAGAAAGTGAAAGAGTAAGGTTAGCAGGGTTCCTGGTACCTTTGCTCACTGTATTTTCTAACAGATGCACTATATAAGGATCTCTCTATATGAACAAGTACTTATGAAAAGATTCTTCTTCTCAGATTTCAGCTATTTCTGTCCTTCTGTTAAAGTGCCAGGAAAACAGACCACATAAGATGACTTTCATTACTTCTAGTTCAGAAGAGACTTGGAAAAAATGAAAAGAAAAAATATTTTATTCTAATTTGTGAGCAAGGTCCAGACAGCCTTATGACAATGAAAAACTTACAGCAGGGTGATTCAGAAAAGAAAAAAGGTTATATTTCTAAATGAACATGAGTGGTCAAGTCAATCAAAAGGAGGGGGGGCGGGGAGACCCCCAACTTTAAGGTATCAGTTGTATTTCATTTGACGTTGGGATTGCTAATACCTGTATAAGGGTTTACTTACACCACTACTCTACTGTTCATTTCCTCTTTCCCCTTTCTTCTCCTTTCCTTCATGCAGCATATACAGGTCAGCCCACACAACTGGTTAATTCACTGAGGCATGGATCTATTCTAGCTAGGGTCCCTGTATGACCCCATGTCCTTGTGTGTCCTGAGCAGCATCAGAAGAGACAGCAGGGGTGATAACATGTTGCTGGATAAGGCCCTTCATTTCAAGGCAGAAAGGTGGAACAGCATGTAGGACTCCTAAATCCTTGCTTCAAGGCAGGCTGGATTAGCCTGGCACAGCCAAAATGAGAGCCAGCCCCGAGACCGACAACTTGCATATACCCTGGCTTAGTGATTAAGTAGTGGGAGGGTAGACTTTTGCCTCTTCAGTGATCTGCTTGAAAGAATCCCCTGGGATAAGGCCCTGGAGTGAAAATGGGTCCAAGAAAGCTTATTGATACTCAAGGGTCACCTCCTACAAGCTCAAGAGCAGTCCATCCCAACGAGCAGCAAGCCTGACAGAAATGCCAGGAGGCCACATGGATGAACAAGATGTTCTTGGCAAAGCTTAGACATAAAAAGGAAATATAGAAGAAGTGGAACTAGGAACAAGCAGCCTGGGAGGATATAGAGACCGTGTCCAAGCACCCAGAGATGGTGTTAGGAAAGCCAAAACCCACCTGAAGTGGAATCGGACAAGGGATGTCAAAAGCAACAAGGAGGGCTTCTATAAGTCTGCAAGTAGCAAAGGAAAGACTAGAGAAAATGTGGGCCTGCTGCTGAATGGGACAGGGACCATGGTGACACAGGACTTGGAAAAAGTTGTGGTACTGAATCCCTTCTTTGCCTCAGTCTTCACCAAAGGCTTTACAGTCAGGGATCCTGGGCCCCAGAGACCAGGGGGGAAGTCTGGAGCACGGAAGATGTACCCTTGGTGGATAAGGCTCAGGTCAGAGAATACTTAAGCCAATTGGACATACATAAATCCATGGGCCCTAATGTGGTACACCCTGTGCTGAGGGAGCTGGCAAATGTCATTCCAAGGACATTCTTGATTATCTTTGAACAATCATGACCACTGGGACAAGTGCCTGATGACTGGAGGAAAGCAAATGTCACTCCTGTTTTTAAAAGGACAAGAAGGAATACCCACAGCACTACAGGCTGTTCAGCCTTACCTCAATCCCTGGTAAAGTCATGGAACTTGGAACAATGCTGGAAACTATTTCCAGGCAGATGGAGGACCAGAAGGCAATTGGGAGGAGTCAGCATGGATTCACAAAGGCGAACTCACACTTGACCAACCTGATAACCTTCCACAATGAATTGACTAGCTTGGTAGATGAGGGGAGAGCAGTAGATATTGTCTACCCTGACTTCAGGAGACACCGTCTTCCATAAGAACCTCATGTGGAAGCTGATGAAGTATATAGGCCAGATGAGCAGACAGTAAATTGGACTGAAAACTGGCTGAACATCCAGGCCCAGAGGGTGGTGATCAGTGATACGAAGTCTAGCTGGAGGCCAGTAACTAGCAGCGTACCTTAGAAGAAGGCAGAGTAAGGATTTTTTGCGGGGGTGTCCAGTGACAGGAGAAGAGGCAATGTGCACAAACTGAAAGACAGGAGACTCTGTCTGAACATTAGGAACTACTTTTTCACTGTGAGGGTGACTGAGCACCGGTCCTGGTTTCCCAGGGAGGAGGTGGAGCCTCCATCTGTAGAGACATTCAAAACCTGACTGGACACAGTGCTGGGCAGCTTGCTTTAGGTGACCCTGCTTGAGCAAGAGGGTTGAACCAGATGACCTCCAGAGGGCCCTTTCAACCTGCATCATTCTATGACTCTGAACATATACGTCAAGAGGAGGCCTGCTGTGGGTAAAGTAGCCTCTGGGAGGCCTTCTGCCCCAGATGGTCACCTCCAGAAGGTTTTTTTTGTTTCACAGCTAGGTAGCTACTTGGCATAGAAATGTTAGCTTTCTATCGCAATAAAAACAAAAAATGTGAAAGGCTACCTGAGACAGGACTTACCTGAATTTTGTATTTGGGCAGGGAATAACATAAAGTGTCTCTGAAAAAATAGGTTAGCCTGCAAAATACCTGATCTGGATCTAAATTTCTTATGGGTATTCTCCCCCAGACCCTAAAACATGTGAACACTGGAAGTTGGCCAAAGTAGCTTAGGACCAACTTACCTCAAGAAGGCTGAGAAAGTGGGAGTTATCATCAAATCTACATATGAACACTGCTTCATAAGAAAGGAATACCATCACAGATGTAAAGTTGACATGTCAGAAAATATACCAAGCAAAAATATTTTAATAACTCTACTCCTTCACTTTCCTGTAACTATCCAGATGTACAGATCTGGTAGAAATGTTTGGGTCAGCAAATACTATTTCTTTCAATAGATTCAGGAAAAATTGAACAAGGAGATTTGTTTTTCTCTATCTTTTCCAACATAATCTTTATTTCCTTGCTCAGCAAGAGAAGAATAACCAAGTCCAAGCAGATTTTGGAAAGTGAGAGGCATTTGTTTTAGCCATTGCCATCTGAGTAGTTCTTATAAACACACCAATGAATGTAACAAAAGGCATTTTTTTAATTCTTCACCCACTTGCTTTGAAATTCAGTGTCTCATTTCCCAAGGAATAATATTTAAAATATTCCAAAGACTTGGTCTAACAGAGCAGGTACTTACATAATGCAAGATATGAACTTTGGCTACTTTGCCAGCTGTTTCTGTGCTCCCCAGAACAACTCAAATTATATTCTGCAATAGCTTTGTCCCAGTGTCACTACAATACCTTCATGAGATACTACTTGTTTCTGCCGAACTACATACAGATACACTACCACAATGGCATTTTCTGCCTTACTGCCAATTTTCTTTTCCCCATATATGCAAATTCTACACCAAAACCACTGAAACCAAAACCAAATAAAATGCACCCCCACCCCACATTTGCACTGGCTGCTGTGTTACAGAGACAAACCTAAATGGTCTAGTTTTTTCTACTTGTACCTAATGTATCTGAAACAGTAGCTCAAACTGACCCTTGAATGTCAAAACTGGACTATCACAGTGTCCCTGGCAAAGCAAACACTATGCACAGTAAGACATTTAAGAAACAAACAAACACACACACCCACACCCTTCCTTAAGCCTTTATAACAGTTGCAAATGCTAATGGCAACAGTGACAAGAACAGGAAGACAGGAATCCTTGAGCTCTATGAGAAAAATTCCTTCTTTCCACCTTCTGTTACATGGTATGGGTTTCCAGAGAAGAAACTGTAACATGCAGGAGAAAAATCAGTAAGACAGCAAGGCAGGGAAAACTCCTTGTACTTGTAATTGCCATGGGCCTCCTGATAGAAGTGAGAGATCATTGAGCTGTGCATAAAAGGAATATAAAATAACAACTAAGGAAGAGTATTCATTATTGTTCAAGAGAAACCAACAATTTCTTTCCATTATAGTTCAAAAGAAATCAACAATCACAAATCCTTAGTCAAGTCATTTCCCTAAGCTAAAGCAAGCAAAAACCATACAATACATAGAGTTATTCATCACAGTCTGAGTAAGAAAGGAGGAAACTTGAACCATAAGTGAAATCTTCCAATACAACTTAGGGTTCTGAGGACAGAAACAAAATGAGAGAGCTTCTCTACTCCCTGCACGAAGCAAGCAAGGAGTGTGAACAAGAATTCCTCATGCACTTTACCAGGAAATTACTTTCCATTTGAAAGTGAAGAAATAATATATATACTACCTAAATTTAGGAGAAAGAACAAAGACAGCAGGAATGGCATTTCAGTTTTGTGCTGTGGCATCAATCTGTCAGCATAAAGCTCAGGAAACAAAGCTCATCTTTCACTCACCAGAAGACATCAGGCAGTTCAGCAGAGAGGACAGAGTGGACTGTGCACAGGCTCCGATTGCCACAGACGGGACTCTGAGAACAAGTAGGGAGGAAAGAACATGAAGAAAAAGCATGACTTTAAAAACTGAGCAACACAGAAGAAGTAAATGAGGCATCCAGGAGTTGTGTAGAGAAAGCCAGATAGGGTAAAAAGATAGGAATGTAAGATGAAGGGTTACTACAGAGCAAGGAGGGTGTTCATGCATCCCAGAAAGTTTGGATTACTGGGGTTGCCTCCAGCTGTGTTGGGGAACTGACTGAATGTGTTCGTGCTCTGCCAACCCCCTGCACCTCACTGCCAGAATGGGCTATTTTTCTTTTCCCCTAGAAATGCAAGAATTAAATGATGGCTCCTTCCAATCTGAACAGTGCTATCTTCCAGCTCCACAAAGCTGTCAGATGGGCAAAAGACAACGGGTAGAACAATACCACTGAAGTTCCAGGAGAAAGAATACAGTTGGACAAGGTTGAAAACAAACCCAACAAGTATAACTTTCCTTTTTTGGAACTGGTTACTGTTAAGGCACAGTGAATCCCTCATGCTGTCAGGGTACAGAAGACCACTGGGTATCAACTGAGTTCAGCTGGTGACAGCCTCCTTCTGCTCCCTACAATAACCATGAGAGTAAAAGGCAGGGTCTTATCCATGTATTGAATATGGACAGTAGGGTTCTCCCTTCAGCTACTGCCCAGTCTGTACCAGCAAGTGTGTGAAAGCAGGGGAAGAGGCACTACCTCCTTAACAAAGCAGAAACAGCAATGTATCTTCAATGGCAACAAATTGCCATGAAATGTATGTCATCAGCTCTGATGGTGGTTGATAAGGACATCCATGGCTGGATAACGTCAGGAGAACAAAAATAAGTTCTTTGCCTCAGACCGAAGTTGAATACAAATGAAGGCAACAGGAAATCAGGGACAGTTGCTCTGATATTTCCCATTCTGTAGGAAATAAATGCGCAATTTCACAAACATTAGAATGTTTACACCTATCTGTCTGATTTCCCTCTGGTAACTTTGTGGGAAAGGAACGTAAACTTTCCCGATCCCACAGGCCATTTTAGGCAAACCTCATCCTTCTTCACAATGAGGCAAATCCCAGAAAAAAGCATGAGAAAGCCCAGAACATCTATCTTTGGGCAGGTCAGATAAACAAGAAGGGCATATCAGTATATAGGTACTGAATTCTGTTCCTGAAACAGAAAGTATATTTCTATTATCTCCAAGCCTTCAAAGACCAAAAATAACTTATTTTTGACACCATCTTATTAGGAAAACTAGAATATGAAGGAAGAGATTTTCTCAAGAGAGATCAGTAGGAAATAAAAGCTTTCTCATTCCTCAGTGTTGAGACATGACCTGTAGGATATGGAATGACAATAATCAAAATACTTCTCTGATTTCTAAAAGAACAATAACCAAGTACTAAAAAAAAGTAAGATATTTTTGCTTCTACAATTGCATTATGTTGTCCTGCGCTTATAAGAGCATGCCCCACAGCAAGAAAGTGACCAAGCTGACAGCATAAATTTGCTGAGACACTCTCATACAAAGAAGGCCAAAGGAGCTGACAATACTAATCTTTTTTCAGGGGCAGGATGTAAGCCACAGTGTGGATGGTGGTACAGCCACAGTGGGAAGTTGTTACATGGTGCTAGTGGAGTTAGAGCAAACCACGGTATCAAACAGCAGCTAAGATGACACAACTTGCCAATGACCTAGTAGGCAGGAGATTGCAGAGGAAAAAGTTCTGAGTTTCCCTGGGTAAATCCATGCTTGTCTTTCATAACAAGGTCAAGAAAACTCAGTCTTCATACTGTCACAGGTCTACATAGCTAACCTAAATAAATAGTGGAAAGGAGGTGAGTAACTATTTTTAACCTTGGTTTCATAGAGAAGCACCCTGGGGCCTTACTCATCATGACACTGTTGGTTGCAAGGTTGTAATTAAAATGGAGTTCCTTTTTTTGTGTTTAAAAGAAGGATCCTAGCTTTTTGTCCAAAAGTTAGAGAACACACAGCACAATTCATTTTGTGATCAAAAAATATCAGTAGAAATGTGCCTCCAAGAAAACTGGTGACTTATGTCAGTCTTCTTTATTCCATGTCATTTAACAATAAAATAATGCAGACATTTGACACCTTCCAACATAAAATCACCAGATGAGAGGCTTAATGGTGGTATCAGTGACATGATCTAGGGCATAAGAAGGTTGACATTATGACATATACATTCAATTTACTCCTTTCATTTGGATATTAAAAACACTACAGCCTTCCTCCTCCTCCTCCTCCTTTTTCAGGAGAAGAAAACAAGAACACACAAAATGTCACCTGTAATAATCAAATATGATGTTTTCTCCAGTTACAAAATTTCTTTTAAGAATTTAATTTGAGCCTTTGTTCAAAAGGCTAGTTTCTCTTGGGCTTTTCTGGATTTCTCATAAGTATTCTTTTATCTGTCTTACTATGTTACATACATGGAAAGGAAAAAATATCTTGCTCATCTAATTTTAGGGATGCCTTTTTCCTTATTATTATTATTATAGACCACTTTTCCAAACAGTGACATAATTAATAAGAAACTTGGGAGCTGCTAAATTTCTCAAGAGCAATCTGCTCTTTTGCCTACAGAATGATTTTTTTAAGTCCTTTTCATCAGGAAGGTGCTCCCAGGTCACTGCAAGGACTAGGAGACTTCACCTTATACAATCCGCAACATGACAAACAGAGCCACCAAGGCCTGATTTTCACCTCTTTTACCCTTGCTCCAATCATCAGCACAACTGCCTTGAAGCCAGTGGATCCTGGGCTAGGATAAAAAGTGTTAAGAAAGAAAAAAAAAAAATACCCAAGCATGCAGACCCATGCAGAGAAGGGAAGGGAGCAGCAGAAACGTAATTGTAATTCACTTGCGATGGGAGTCAGCACCTGCCTAGCTATTGCCAGACAGCTCTAAATTACACCCTGATTTCGAATGGGTGAAGCAGCTCTTGGCCATTCCCTGCCCTTTGACCTCTACCATAAACCCCCATACACCCCTGGTAACGAGGGGTAGGAAAGGGAGGCAAAATGTGCAGAGCTGGGAGCCAACATGCTTGTGCCAGCAGGGAGTTTTTCCATGATGGGGCTGGCTGTTTGCAGCTGCTTTCCAGCCCCATTCTTCCTCTGGCTACAGCAGAAGGCTCAGATCTATTTCAGGACTAACGGGTATAAGTGATTTCTAAAGAGAATGCATCTAAGTGATTTCTGAATGACCACCACCATATGTTCTTCAGATCAAGAGAAATCTGCTCCTATACTGCCCTGCCTGATCCAGTGGGACTATCCCCAACCTCTGAGAGGACAACTTCTTTTGGCTTCCGTAGGCTTTTAGTCAGGCTCCATCATCAGACAGCTGATGAGAAGGGAAATAATTTAATCCTTTTGTAGGTTGCACTTTGATGCTTACAGTCCTAAAATGTGTTATTCATCTTACTGATGTGTTTATAGTTCTTAATGTCTATACCTAAAAAGCCATTAGTCAACTAGTAACCCAAGTAAAGAAACAAACAGAAAACCCTACCAGCAGTGCCTTACAGTAGCCTGAACAGGTTGTAGAGGATATGACAGAAAGCAAAACAAATGGCCTTTGGCACCTAACCTGTAAAGTCATTTTCACTCATTTCAAGGTCAGGGGCGGGGGGGGGGGGGGTGCGGAGAGTAGAAAAAGGAAACCCCGTGGAAGGAAACAAGAAGGGCTGGGCACAGCCAGTGTCTCTGTTAGCCTGTCTGGGCATCTTCTGGGTGTTCCACAGAGACCTAGTAACTGCCCTGAATTAGCCTCCCTGTTGCCCCCAGGTTAGCCCTCACACTTCTGGTGTTCTCTGTGGCCCTGTGAACAATGATTATTCTGCTTTGGCACATAACCAGTATGTTGCATAACTGGGAAGAAATCTAGCGTGCATCCCCGCACTGCGAGGATCATGTTCAAGCAGTGTGGGCTGCCCTCCAGAACAGCAACGTCAATCAAGCAGCAGAAGGATGCTTCTTTCCCATAAGGGGGAAAAGATGGCGGGGTGGGGGGGTGGGGAGGGACCAGCTTTAATAAAGCTTTGACTTCCTTTTTATGCTGTAGACTCAGAGCAGGGTTTTCACTAACATCTTAAAGAAAAAGAAAAGCTACCTCTATCATTACAAGAACGGGTACAAGGGACCTGGCACAAGATCTACTTTGCTAAAGCCAGGATTAAGCATCAGAATTGACCCAGACAGAAACAGATATTCATGAAGTCTGAACTGCCTCAGACTGAGCTTAATGAAAGTGTTGTGACATCTTTCTGACAAACCTGCCTACTGATTGCTTGACTTAATGATATGAAGCAAAACACTCATAGCTAGAAAAAAAAAAAAAAAAAAAAAAAAAAACCACCACACAAATTTAGGTACCATCAAAGGATCCCACCAAAGAAGCCCAAGTCCAAAAAGCCTCTAACATACAGACAGCATGGATGGAACCAGTAGCTCATGTTAACTGGTATCCAAAGCAAAGCAGTTGCAAGTATATTTCCTCTAAAGGACACAGAAAACTGCCCGTGGGCCTCTCTTCTACAGTGCATCTTCAGTTTCTCCATTTAAAAGCATAGGAGTGTTTTTCAGACAGGATTTTCAGGGGTAGATGAGCCAAGGTTTGAACAGTGCTCCATTGATCACAGCTTGATTCTTCTGTTTTGGAACATTGATTTTTACATTTCCTGGACTCATATGATCAGGTGTCCAAGGCTGCGGTTAGCTTGCTTGAATTGTACTTGACTCCTCTTTGTGGAACAAGTAACTGTGGTTTGCTGACTAAGCTGTTTGCCATTTTTCATCTGCTTTTGTAAAGGAAAGTTCAGTTCCATAGCTCAGCCTTAAATTGTCATGGATGTCAATAACACAGAAGGAAAGGTCCTTTACTGAATATCCTTCCCTGAATGCAAACTAAATGGACAAACTGCAGCCTTGTCACTATGAAAAACCATGATAAATCCAGAACTGAGTTTGGACGGCTGCTGCTTCACACAGTTCTCTCAGCTAGCTCTCTCCCCACACTTGTTTGTTTATTTTTTATATTGGATTCAGTAGTTAGTTAACAAAGGGAGCAAAGAGACTGGAGGCAGCTGCCCTCCGTGTAACCCATGTGCCAAGTGCAATGCAGACATGAGCAATGCCGGCTCACCACACTGCTCTGCTGGTGCACGTGAGGGCTGGCCAGAAGATACAGCATCTTGTGGTTGGAGAGTGACTGTGATACCCACCCATGGCAGTTACGAGAAGTACCAGAATATTACCCCAAATTTAGGTTGATGATGCCAGTGATACTGTAGACTGCCTTCTTCTCTGGGTAGATAATGTGACTGCATCAAGGCAGTGCTTTTGGAATAGGCAGTGCTTTTAAAGCACATGGAGTATCTACACTTGTTACTACAGGAAAATATAGACTCCTAAATTCGTGAACAAAGGCTGACAAACACTTTTGGAAACCTAGATTGACAGGGACTTAGGGACGAACCTCAGGGGCTTACACCTGAAATTCTTGACCCTGACACATGAATGAGGTTTTCAAATCCTCAGAGTGCATTTCCACTTGTGAAATTAGACATCCAGTAGTAATAATGGACCCCAAACCAAAACAGTTGAGACCTTGCTTTTTGTCCCATCAAGGTAATGGTCAGTTTAGGGTGCTAATGTAGGATAAACTTGGCATAAGTCACCATATAACCAGCAGCTTCTCCTTTCAGGGCTTGGGTTTATTGCTCATTTTTTCTACTCTCTCCCACTGTTGACAGTGGAAGATTATGTAGATGAAGCCACACAGATGCCCACATACTTTTCTCAGTCAGGTTTTAATTCATAAAGCTACAGAAAAAAAGTCAGTGAAGTGGGCATACTTTGTGATCTCTTAACCATATTTTCTGCCTGTTTCTCCTCTTGTCCTTTTCTGCTTCCCAAACTCCCAGCATGCCTTTCAAGTTTTATAACACAATAGCAGTAGAGCTCTCCAGCTTCTTTAAACATGAAATTTGTTCCTCCTGTACGTAATGATCCTGCCTTGCCAATTGTATTAGGGAAAAAAAAATAAATATTTTTATCTCTTGCCCTGCTTCACAAGTTGTCTTGAGCTTGCACCACACAGGACAGAATCTAGCCCCAGCAAAATGCCAGATCTCCCTTCATAAGTCTCAATAGCACAGAACTGATGTCAAAGGCCTTTGCATGCACCAATCATGGGCCCTCCCGGTAGGCCTATACAATGCTATACTGACTATAACCAGTTTTTTATATCTAACTACAGTTACAATTCAGTGACTTTTATGAATTTTGAGCTTTCTTTCCCCCCTGCTCTAACTACAAACCCTTTGTCTAGCACGAGACACATTAAAGGGGCTGAGGGTTTGGGGTTTTTTAAACCTGTTTTTCTTCATGCAAGTCTTAACTTACTGCTGATGAACTCCTTTAAAAAAAAAAAAAAAATTTTAAGCTAGGCTAGATATTTCTAAGACACTCAAGCTTTTTTTCTTGGACCTCACTTACTTGGAGCACAAGAATTCTTATCCTGAAATAAATCTACCCAGACTAGCTTTTAGAGATGTGTTAATTGCCTTGAGTAAATTGGTACTCAGGTAATTGAAGGCAATTAGTGAAAAAAGAAAAGTAGTCCAGCGCAGGCAAACCATGGTTGTCCAGACAAGTAAAAACCATAATAATTTGGCTTGACTTTTGCTGCTGAGTTTTTCACAATTACAATTCATGTGGTCTTTCACTCATCTTACATTTGGTTTCCTAGAATGTAAAGGGCAAGTCTGCAGGTAATTAAGTCCCTTACACGAAAACAAAAAATAGGATTTGAAGCAAAGTGAGAAATTTGACTTTCACTTAATTTGGAAAAATACCCACAAAAGAGAAGTGAAAGAAATGAGAATAAGAACAACTAGTCAAAAATCTTCTGAGGTAGAGTTCAAGTTTTAAATTGAGAGATCAGTTATGACAGGAAGAATAAAACTTACTTGAACCTAGGAGAGGCTGCAACCCCCCTCACTTAAGAGTAAAATTTTCATAAAGAAAACTCTGGAAAGTCCAGAAATACATGCAGATTGTCATAGCTGGCAGATCAAAGAATCATTAGAGTCTGTAATGAGACTAGATTGTTCTTAGTTACTCAGGACCTTTCAAAAATACTAGCTAACAAGTGTCAAACCCCTGGCAGCCACATATTTTTTTGAGTGTGGTGAAGCATTCCACTTAAACCCTTGAGCATAACTGCTGAAACAGTGCTAATGATGCCTTTATAAGCAAGTGGTGGGTAGACCATTCATACCAAGTTGGGGCTCATTTCAGCGATTCATGGAATGAAAATTATGAAGAAGAAACGTATAACCCAGCTAGAGTAGACGTTCATCTCAAAAAATAAGTTAAACTCATAAAATATCAAGATGTCATATTGAGGTAGTATTGCTAATACTCAAGAGTCACGGTACAAAATGCAAATCCTCTCCAAAATGTTAACAATGACCCATTCAGCAATGCTGGAAAACATCTCGCTACTACGTCAGTGGAGCATTACGTAAGAGTTAGCAATCTGCACTTGGCCAGGAGAATTATTTTTAAAAACCTCGAACTATGAGTTATGGTAGAGTATTAATGGAAACCAAATAATTTCTTACAGAGACTGAAAGTATGGAACAGTGAAACAGTCCAGGAATGACTGAAAGAGACTGTGTGCTTTTTCTTGCCGACCCTGAACTAAGAGTTGCTGAATATAGGATCTCACTTTAACTGCATCAGCAAAAGTTAAAGGGAAAAGTTATGAATAGGAGGAATTGATTTTTTTTTTCCTCATCTCTATCACGAGGAACTATTTCCTAGGTCCTGATACAGCCCTTCACCAACGCAGTAATCTTTCATTTACGAGAGTAATGAGGAAATCTGAACCCTTTTTACCAGCTCTTCTTAGGCTTATAGCGAATCAGATCCATCCTGAAATGAGCAGGCAACAACCCTAAGTACCTTTGCAAATCTGTGTCCTTTTGCCAGTGACATCTTCTGGAGTCTCCCTATCAATGAACTTTTATGCACAAAACATCAGTCACAGATTACAAGCATCTACTGTTAGAAGAACACCCTATAAGCATAAACCTGGGGTTTTACCTGTCTAATAAGCCAAACAACCTTCTATCACAAGTGCAGAAAAGTTTCCAAGGGGAAAATAACTTTATTTTGCTGCTTTTGTACAACTTTCTTATCCAAAACAGCCCATCTTAACTTCAGCATATGGATTTTGAATGCTGTGCATTCACTCTCTCCTCAAGCTTGGTGAAACACAAGGAGGTGACATATTTTCCAGAAGCTCACACAGCTCATCCACTGTTGGGGCAGGTGGACCTCTTGGCTCCTCTTCCTTTCTCTAACCGCATGTGTTCCCTCACTTCCCAGTCTGAGAGGACCACAGTGGGACTGGAGAAATGTGAGTCACACTGCAATCCCACCACAAAGTGAATCACAGCATGAGCCCGCTTTACAAGAAATCTTTTTTCGGGATGGGGTTAGGGATAGAAGGGGCTGTTTTGCCCTTGGCAAAGGGATGCAGACAGGGATTAACTTGCAAGCAGCTAATGTTGTGCTAGCAGTGCCTCCCCATGTGCAAGGAGAATAAAAATATCAAGCTGATCACTACCATAAATCATTGTCCCATCAGCTTCATTAGGTTTGCTTCCATTAGTAAATAAACATATTCAGTAGCGTACATAGGAAGATAAGGCCTGTAGCACCTGACTATTGTGACTGTGTTATTAAAAAGCAGTATAAGTGAATATAGCTAACAAATAACATCTTTAATGTAAAAGCAAGCACTGGGTAGAAAACTTCCAGAGTTAAGGTTGACTATGCATTTTTAGCCTTGACTTTTGTGATAAAGCTTTCAATTACAGCTCACAGTCTGTGGGGTTTTCCCCCTACATTTGATTTCCTATGTTGTATGCCACAGTTGACAAGAGCTTTTACCAAGTCCCCAGAAGCTTGCCATGCTTTCCTCTTTCCTGAGACCCTTTAATGCAGGTGACATAGTGGCCACATGACCTACTTCTTTTTTATTTATTTCTATTTTTTAATTATTTTTTTTTAATCACCATGTATCATGACCACAGGTAACCTCACACCTGCCAAAATCCACTAAAAACATGTAGAGTCAGGCATTTAGAATTGTAGATGTTACAGAAGTAGCATAAATCTAACTTTGTTTATTTATTCAGACATTCCTTAATGATTATACTTAATGGTTAGAACTTCAGAATTATATTAATTCTTGTGAAAAGCTGCTCATTAATCATAGGTTGTTGCATTTGCTCTGTGTGAAGAAAATACACATTTAAATTAAAGAAAAAAGTTATCTTGGGGTCCATTCCAAATTAAGACATTCCAGGGTGAGACACACTTGCGATGTACATCCCACACCCTTGTGTGCAGCTGAACCTCAAACCTGGCCAAAATGGGGGGAGCCAGGGTGCGGGGTGTGTGTATGTGAAGATACTCCAACTCTGGAATAACATCATGTCTTTACAAAAGCTAAGATCCAG
This sequence comes from Astur gentilis, assembly GCF_929443795.1. Taxonomy (NCBI): domain Eukaryota; kingdom Metazoa; phylum Chordata; class Aves; order Accipitriformes; family Accipitridae; genus Astur; species Astur gentilis. The sequence continues at coordinate 4,486,664 of NC_064893.1, read as the reverse complement.
CCCTCTTTGGAGGAGGTAAAAGTAATACTGGTCTGCTTTGGAGTCAGAGTATGTTAGCTGCTGTTGAGAAACTCCAGGCAGACACCACAGCCTCCAGGGAGTGTAAGCCTAGAAATATCCAAGGATGACCCACTGGATTTAAACAACATCAAATAGCTTCTCCACTTTCTGAAAGGCACTGGCAAACTGACATCTAGCACCACAAAACCAAACTGTAGATGGTAACACTGAGCCTGAAGGGACTGCCTCAGTAACTATATACTGTAGAATATATGCCACATAACAGATCGTGCAGTAACGCAACTTTCAGCTGTGTTATTTTGGGTTATCACTGTATAACACCACAGTGCTACTTATATGAGCTACCTGTAGCAAAGAGGACTAGTGTTCTGCCTTTCTTTAATACTTTGTATAGGACGCTGTTCTTGTGCCTCCTGTTACAATAAATACACGTTTAAAAAAAATTAGGGAGCTGAGGAATTTAAGCAACTTCAAGAATTCTGACAATACCATGGCATTACCATAATTTGTGAAACATCTAGGAAAATCCTTTTACAATTCCTAAACAATGGCAAAGTCATGATAACATGAGCTCACACTGAATTAAAAGAAGGAAAAAAAAAAAAAAAAGGATTCTTTTCTTTTGTGGGATTTGCTTCCTTTTATATTCATTTGCCTGGTAAATTTAGCTTAATTTGTAAGAGATAATTAAAACCTTGACATTACATGCTTGAAGTTCTTCATATTGTTAAAGACTTTCTACAAGAGCAATTCTAGCTTCAAGCTAACTCCTCTAAATGCAAAATTTTGATTCTTAGATATCTCTCTTCAGCAAGCCAAAACTCTATTTTCTTCAAATGACTTTTTAATTACACTTCCCCCCCCCCCCCCCCCCCCCCCTTTGGATTAGGAGCATAGATTAGCTTGTTGCTAGACAGCCTTTTCTAAAGATGCCACTGTTCTCAAATCCTAGCCTTTTAGAATTCAACTTTTTCTGCCAAAGGCTAGCTTGTCCGTAGAAAAATGTGTCTTTCCTTCCAAAACTGCCTTCCCATTACAAGTCCAGTGTTCCATGGTAAACCACTTCTGACAGTAGGTTTTCAGCTAAGTTTGTAACTAGACGCAGAGACATGGAGAACATTGCCGAAGCAGGCAAAACTCTGCCCTTGATGTCTGAATGTCTGCCGAGGGGTGCGAGGGGGGAAATCGGTGAGTTAATCAGCTCAGCTCCCTCACTGGAACAAGAGTCTAGGCAACAGGAATACCTCCCTTCCCCCTTCCAGTTTCCTATCATAGTCAATTATATTATTTAAACCCAAGAATTAAAACACCATCAGGTCCACTTCACAAGTGAGCTTTGGGCCTAAAGGTGGAGGAGGCAAGCCTGAGTTGCTTTTGCCTCCCCAAACTTCTAAGCAGGAAAAGGAGGATAAACCAGATTTGAGTCTTCCTGCCCACAGCTGGATTTTCTTCCCACGGTTCAATGGCATGCACTTGTGCATCCTCTCAAGCACAGACTCTGTACGATCACTGGTGCGAGTCAGCCTGTGGAACTCCTGCCATGCCAGGTGAGATATGAAGAGGAAAGAATCCAGCTTTCTTTGGGGTTTGGCATTTTGTTTCTTTCTATTTGCCAAACCTCACAGCTCAATGCAATTATATTTAGGAATAGAGACTATGTGATATGAAAGTAACAGGGAGCAAATAAATGTGGTATTTTTTCCATGTTATTATTCTCCTAGCAAACTTCCCAGACCTGAAGCAAACTTTTAGTTGTGGTAGCCTTCAAGGAATCAACTCACTGACCTGCCATCCCCAAATGGCCCTGTGCATAATACTATAATCCCCGTGAGCCAATCAATTATCAACTGGCAGAGAAGTTTTGCAGGCCTACACAAAAATGCAGCAGCTGGCTGAGTGGTCAATCTACTCCTTCCTGTCTGAACATAGGGAAAGAGAGAGAGGTGCAGCATCCCTTCTATCTCCATATTTGCAGTATAATCTACTGATCTTTTTACTCTCATTACTGCTATTGAGATAAGCAACTTCTGAGATTAGTCTGTTATGGCAGGCATTGCAATCAGATCCCCTTCTATTAACATATGTTCATTGCAGCCTCTGGCACAATCCTGTTTTTCTTTGCTTCTGACTGACAAATTACAATTGTTTGAATTGTTTACTATTTTCTTTTGTGGGCTGAATTATATATTATTGTTCGTTTCAATAAAAAAGGTTTTGGCTATTTCCAAGAATGCAATGTTTAGGGGCGAGCAGAAAGAAATTGTTTATGTCCTGTCTGACAAGATAGAAGTTTAGTAATGTTTCTTGCTACAGCTCCAAGGATATGCCTTTTGCCATACCCATGAAAAGTCACTCAAATTACAGGCTTTGGAATATCAGGTAAGCCTTTTATATGTAGCTTGTCAGGGATAGTTCTGTTTAACTCATTTTCTAGATGCCTAACTTGAATGCTGATTTTTGAATTACATAAGTGCTAGTCACATATGACTGCAGCTACCCTGCATTGCATAGATCAAGTTAATTCATGGTACTTGGAAAAGAAATCAGGTCCTGGGCATCTCAGATTTCCCTAAAATGAATGGATACATTTAGCTTAATCTCTCTGCACATCAGTTTCCAGGATGCAAACCAGAGATAACGCTTCCTTTGTTTCACTCGTATGGTGAGAAAAGAGTTCTTGAAACAATTTGCAAATGCACTGATAAGAATTATTAAAAAACCCCACAACAACAACAAAACACACACCACTTTTGAGGAAATTAACAATTCAATATTTGAAGCGCAGCCTGAATGCAGGAAATAACTCTGAACAAAAAAAAAAAAAAAAAAAAAAGTGATTAACTGGAACTCCAGGAATATTATCCATCCTGTAGCCTGAATAATGCAAAGATTATGTAGAAAAAGAGAAGCATGTGACTGTGTGTTTAAGTAAGTCTTTATCAATGTAGATATATAAGGGAATGACCTAAGTTCATGCTGACAGCCTTACAGAATGGCACTTCCTACCATCTGAGTACTTGACTATACAAACTTATTAATACCCTCTAAAAGCAGAGGAAAGGTTTCTGCACATATTTTACACTGCTGAACTTGGAAGACCCCAAGGAAATGTAGATGACTGTGCTAAGTACTGTACAAACATAACCAAAATCTTGATGCTAATAAGGCACTGTACTAATAAGTGTTACTACAAGCAAAAAGGGATACTAAGACCACAGATACATATTTCTCATTTCTTCACCTCCTCCATTTTTTCTTAATTTGTCATTTCTTTAAGTCGTAAGAGTCACCACTTTATTTGTGACAAAGAACAGGCTTTCAACTTTTTCTAGCATCTAGAGTTAAAGATCATGTATTTAAATTAAAAAAAAAAAAAAAGTCAATCTCAACATCTTGATAAAAAGTATTGCAGGTGTTTTGCCCACTGCCAGGAGAATAAGTCTACTACATATGCAGATATACATTAATATATTAATATTGAATTTGCCATTGCTGTATGGCTGAATAAACACAGTTTCAGCCCATTTTTACTTCTATATGGCTATAGTTGTACCCACAAAGTTAAGGTTGTTCTGACACCTTTTCTGTTACCTCTAGACAAGTCAGAAAGAGAATATATGTGTTTGTTTACTGCTTTTTGTATTCAGAGCCATTGTGTAAAAGCTATAGCAATGTATCATCTGAAGTTCCTATTGTCTTCACTACAGTGCTCAGACTGCTACTAAAAGCAAGGTACTAGATTAAAGAGCCTAGTATTTTTCAAATCCTCTAGCTGAGGCAATTCATGTCTTTTATAGGTAATAAAGCTATCAATTAATGAACTAACTTCCATAATAACCACACATTTTACATACACACAAAGGCAAGCTACTAAGCACTGTTGAAAATCCCACTTGCTGTGAATTCTGCTTCAGAGTATTTTTGTCAGAACATTTTTTCACATCATCCATCCATATTGCCATTGGAGCTACAAAATACTCAAGAGAAACAGTCTGAGATGATTCCAACTTCTGCATGAATGCACTTGGATATTTTGAAATTTAAAACCCTACAAACTCCTCAGTAGCGTCGAGCATAAACTGTTTTTACTGTCTGGTTATGAGCAGATAGTGTAATGGACTGTACAGGTGACTGAAAGCTACTGCTGCTTATTCCTTGGAACAAGGAATGTGCAAAGCACAATAAATTTGTCAAACAGATTACAGGGCAGGGGAGAAGAGGGGGAAAAAAAAAAAAAAAAAAAAGAGCAGATGACAAAACTAAGAGCATTCCAAAGTAATAAAACTCCCTGGTAAATCCCTGACTGATGTTTCTGAACAGACAAGAATAAGAAAGAAAATACAGTCAAAATACAGTCACCAAAGAACAGTAGGAGCGAAAGAGGATTTAGAAGTTTTAGAACTGTTTTAGAACATTTGGTGAAAATTAGAGATCGACCATAACCAAAATGCTTCATCCAAATACCTCTAAATTTTGGAGGACACTTGATAGCTTGAACTGGATTCGAGTTCTACAAACTTGCTTTTTTACAACGGACTTGTAGCCAAACTCCACTTCCAAACTCTGGGATAGTTTGAGAGCGTCTTTGGATTCACATCCTGAATCTTCCACCCATGTCAGCTGGAAATCTTACATTAACGCAATTGTTGAAAAACAGCGTTGTGAGCCAGGTTTCTATTTTCAGTGGTTCAACCTCCAGAGCTGTTCTAGGCCACCACCTTCGTCTGCTGGAAATAGTGCGTGAGGTTTGACCAGGGCAGCTCAAACGCCTTTCTGCAGCATGCAGACGGAGGTTTTATTGTAAGCTTCTCTTTCCAGCACTTCAGTCCCTCCTACACAGTTCAGTAACCAGTTAATTTATACATTCTGCCTGAAGCACTCCCTCTGGCTTCATAATACAATCTCTCAAATGAAGAAAACGTACATAAAAGCGGATGCAGCCATTCCCAGGCCACTTACTCAGCTCTAGGCTGCCTGCTGGCATGAAGGCGCTCGTAGCCAGCTCGGTGTCCCGGGGCAGTCTGCGGCTGCAGCCACCTTCCTGCCACACAGACACCTTCCTACATCACAGAGTTTCCACTATATTCCCTATATTGCATCCCTGTTCTTGCCAGGTCACTCTGGAAGATTTTACTTAGGAATCGGCTTGCTTGCAAACAGGTTTTATTATACTTATAGGAGATTAGAGGGAAAAGAAAAGAAAAGAAAAAAAAAGGAGAAGAAGGAAGGGTTGAAACAAGTAGTTTATGAGCACTAGAGATAATGAAGCCTCATATCCTATGCATTTCTTTCTCACGGAAGTTCAAATAGCTGCTTAGGAAAATGTAGACTCCAATTCCTTTTTTACCCTGCGATTTTAGTGTTCCTGATGGCTTCCGCGCCCCGTGAATGTTCTGATGTGTACTATGGGAAAACTCATACTCCTGCCCTTTCCCTTACGGGAACGTTGACAGGGTCTCTGCTCTTCCCACTGCCTTAACTCCTCTATCAAAGTTCCCTGAAGTAAGCCAGTGGATCCAAAAGTTATTTGGGGGAATACACTAGGAGACATGTTCATGGACAGTGCAACAAAAATAAAAAAAGATGAAGATCAATGTGCCTACTGCACACAACCCCCTCACCCCACTTCCCTCCCAACAAACAAACAAACAACAACACAAAACAAAACCAAAAACCAACCCACAAACAAACAATGCAAGAGGAATTGAAAGGACCTTTGAACGCACTGCACTTAGGTTTAAGGACTTTCTAATGTCCTCCATATGTAGCACCCGTATAGAAAGGTAAACCCCAGGGACTGCCATTTAAGTTGACAATCCAGCGTGTTTGCTAAGAGGACAATAGCTTTTTCTTAGCTCCTAGCTCTAAGATACTAACAGTTAACTACCTCATTTCAGGTAGGTCTTTGCACATACATTGGTAAAACAATATGATACTAACACAGTGCCTTTTTTCAATAAATAATGTGTGGTACAGCCACAAGTTTGTGCCTCTGCATGTAGGAGTGGAAAACAGATTTCCTGTGTTTCTAGAATGTTTACGATCTCAAAAAGTTATACTGAAAAATTGAAGTATCAGACCTTTCCCACAAGCAAGAAAAAACCCTATGTATTCCAACTGGTACTATTGAAATGTTATCAATTTTTTAAAACAAGAAGTCAACTCTGAGATTATTTTCTTTTAAAATATGAATTGTCCAAAGTTGCAAAATGGATAATTGCTTCAAATTTACAAAACTGATTTTAAAACGTAAAATTGAATGTTCAGACAAATTTTTTTAAATTTTTATTTTTAACTGGGAGAGCTGTCAAATCTTGTATGTAAGCTGAGACTCTAGTATATTTCCAGTTGCAGGCAACTACCCTTTTGGATAACTTCAAAGGCAAATCTCATGAAGAACTGGAGCTACCAGTTCTATCACGCTGAAATAATCACTGAGCAAAAAACTGCCACAGACTTACTAATTTATATTTCTATGTTTCACAATTTCCAAAGCAGCAACTATTTCCATATATTTTGCATACAAGACATTTTAAATTTGACATCTCTTTTTCTCATGCTGAAAGGATAGGAAAAGAAAAAAGTATTTTCTTTTCTCAGAAAAAAAGTCACATTCATTTTTGGCACACTTCAGTTTCAGCCAGAGACTTAGTGGGGCTCTTCTGCAGTGTTTTCCTGTGCCTCCTTTGTGATCGTGGTGAGAGTAATCTAGGAATGGAAACTTCAGGCAGCATTTTCCACAGAAGGTGGCTGAAAGGTGAAGGCAGGCTGATGCTTTCATCACAGGGCACAACAAGAGAAAGAAAACAAGCTGATAAATTGCAGCCTATGATGTTCACACTAAACATGAAGGACCTGGGAATTTGGACAGCTTTGGCTTTAAAAAAAAAAATAATTAGAAAATCAGCATGAAGGCTGTAGATGACTTTATTCCACTACCTAATAATTCTATTTATAGCAAATAAACAAGAGAACTGGTACTCCAAGATAGTAGGTTTTTTTCTTTAACTGTAGAACAGAAGGGGCCTTGAAAGAGTAATCTATACCAGGGAAAAGGTAAATATAGATTTATTATCATTATTATTATTACTGTTATTATTTTCATATAGTACATACACTTTTCTTTCCTATCATCTATACACAACAATATGTAAGCTATCATAGTGCAAAATCAGGTTGCAATTTTTGGTTACCTTTTTTTTTATTTATTATTACCTTCCGAGTAACTCCTTTTCAGAAAAAAATGTTTTATGAAAACACTCTGGCAGGAATGCCAGAATATTTTTTTGGATCTCTAATGAGATTTTGTCTTATGATTCATCCTGCACAATCTGATTCCAAATTATTGCTTTTTATGTTCAAATATTTTCTTATGTAAGCAGGAATTCATATACTCATGGCAGGGGAAAAATGTGATAAATCATATTCCAACGCAACTCTTCTTTTCACATACAACCTGTCATGTTTAACTCCCAAGGATTTTTAAATAGCCCAAAGAAAAACACAAATAAAATGAAATGCGAATAAAGCAAATTCTAAAAGTAGAAAGAAAAATACTGTTCCCCACATATATTCCTGAAATGTTATGTTTCACCAAATTAATATTTGTTATTTATATAATACTTAAGTACAGGTCTTCATAGTTTTATTGACAATGACCAGCACTGCATTTCAAAACCCTACAGGTGATTCACCAATCTTCAAAATCCTTCTAAGTAAATAAACATTATTTTAGAAATCGGGGAGGGGGGGAAGAAGCAGCAGACTACTTTCCCAAGGCAGAACTTGGAATCAGTGAGAATCAGTTCTAAAACCAAAGGGCGCTGAGGGTCATCTCAGCATTCAAGGCATTGGTTTCTTTAACAGCGCACAAGAAGAGAGGTGGATTAACCTTAACCAGTGCACACCCAAGACTCCTTCTCTAAACAAACAGCACATTCAAGGATGACACACACTGCATGGGCACATCCAAGCCCCTTACTGACCAACACGAAAGGTGGTGCCATTCCAGCAAGCAGGAGGAGGAATTCATTCCCCACCGCTTGCTCCCTTTTCTGCAGTGGAAACGGGTTCCTGCAGGAACTGATCCAGCTATTGAGCCTTACCCACCACTCCCTCACCTGTCCCTCTAAAATTCCCCCAAATTCCCCTAAACATTTAATAAGATTAGGTATGTTTAGCTCAAAATAAAGAGCTATTTAGTTTGGATTTCATCCCACCTTAAGGATTGCTTCTGCCACAAGGCCTGCCAAACACTGCCAGCCTGTAATGTGCAGCCAAGAAGAGAGATGCATTGGGTGATACCTGTTCTTCTGTAAATGAGCTCATCCTCCCACTGTCCAATTCTACCAGTTTGCTTCATCCACATGTTGTTTCTTGTCATTCTTCTAGGTTTTAAACTTCTGGAGGCACAATCAGCTCTTTGCTGTATCTTGGTAGAATCCCTACTAGAGTGCCAACTCCAGAAAGGGACTCAAGGGTGTTCCTGAAACATAAATCCTTACTTTGTCCTCCCCAAATTAATAATATAATATAGTGACTGATGCCATTATAACTAAATATCAGTAACTTTCTTTTCTGTCTTTAGATGTGTGCCCCCCTGGACTCCTCATCTCAATGATAGGTGTTTTGTTTGTTTGTTTTTAAAGCTTTAAGTCTGATAGAGAAATAATTTTCCTCCCAGTTGACTGGGCTCAGAAAGGCATTTAACTGCACAGAACCACCGCAGGGCTGGAATTGATCCTAAGAGCTCCCCCCATCTCTGTTGCAGTCCACAGTAGACCCATGAATCCACAGTAACTCCAGAAGTCAACAATACTTACACCTTTATTGACAGATGTTCATCCAATGTGGCTATGAAAACACATCCACAGTGCCTACGGACAATATAAAGTTTCCACCAGTCTATGGCAACTCACCAGTATCTGTACCATTAGAAAAGTTTACCTAACATCTCATCTTCATATTCCTCTGTGCAGTGCAAGTTCATTATTTCTCCTTATGTGGGCATATTAAGAAAGAAAATAAAAAAAAAATTCTTTGCAGTTTGCAGCAGTCTTCCAAATATTTGAAGACTATCATCATATCCTTACTCAGTCTTTTCTACTTTAGATTAAGCAAGCCCAAATTAAGGCAATAGTCGATCACTGAGAAAAGCCTTAAGTCATCTTACTGTTGCCCACTGGATCCCACCATTCTGGGATGGTAGACCCCAAAACTCAGTACCTTCCTCCAGCTTGAGTCTTGCCATAACATGTTTAGCGCAGTACAAGATTTCTTCATACCTTTTCCAAGATATACTTCCCCTCAAGTATCCTCATACACTTTCTATTCTGCTCCCACAACATCAATGTATATTTGACTCGTGTTTAGCTTGTAAGGTACAACAAGCACTACAACAGCCTTTCATCATTCTGAAATCAAGTTCTCCAATATAGGGTCCCTGCCCTTCCCAACCTAGCATCATCTGCAAATTTAATGAGGCACATTCTGTATTCTCCTCCTGATCACTCATAGAAATACAAAATTTGACAGACAACCTTGGTGATTTCTTTCAAAATATGATTTTCTGATCAGTTTTGCCTTTAGAGGTTAACCCAACCACATCATTTTCATCTTCTGCCGTGCCTCCTCAGCGAGCTTTAAACCACGCTGAATTAGGTAGGCCTCATTTTCACAAATAATCTAGGGAAATGTTGTTGTCACTATATCTTCCCTTTGTTGCTGCAGTTATTAAGGTACATGAATCAGGGTCTCAAAAGTGACTGTTGTTTCTCATTGCTCATTTTATTAGGTTTGCATAGCAAGGTTTGGGGCGGGGGGGTGGAGTACAGGGGCAGCTTCTCTGAGAAGCTGCTAGAAGCTTCCCCTATGTCCGATGGAGCCAATGCCAGCTGGCTCCAAGACGGACCTGTTGCTGGCCAAGGTGGACCCCATCAGCAATGGTGGTAGCACCTCTGGGATAACGTATTTAAGAAAGGGAAAAATACTACTGCACAACAACAGCCACAAGAGAGGAGTGAAAACACGCGAGAGAAATAGCCCTGCAGACACCCAGGTCAGTGAAGAAGGAGGGGGAGGAGATGCTCCAGGCGCCGGAGCAGAGATTCCCCTGCAGCCTGTGGTGAAGACCCTGGTGAGGCAGGCTGTCCCCCTGCAGCCCATGGAGGTCCACGGTGGAGCAGATGTCCACCTGCAGTCCATGGAGGGCCCCACACCAGAACAGGTGGATGCGCCCAAAGGAGGCTGTGACCCTGTGGAGAGCCCACACTGGAGCAGGCTCCTGGCAGGACCTGTGGACCCATTAAGAGAGGAGCCCACGCTGGAGCAGGTTTGCTGGCAGGACTTTCAACCCCACAGGGGACTCATGCTGGAACAGTCTGTGCCTGAAGGACTGCACCCTGTGGAAGGGACCCACGCTGGAGCACTTTGTGAAGAACTGCAGCCCATGGGAGGAAGGACTCACACTGAAGAAGTTCGTGGAGGACTGTTTCCCGTGGGACGGACCCCATGCTGGAGCAGGCAAAGAGAGTGAGAAGGAAGGAGCAGCAGAGATAACACATGAAGAACTGACCACAGCCCCCATTCCCCATCCCCCTGTGCCGCTGGGGGGAGGAGGTAGAGAAAACAGGGAGTAAATTTAAGCCCAGGAAAAAGGGAAGGGGGGGGGGGGGGGGGGGGGGGGAGGTGGGAAGGTGGTTTTAAGATTTGCTTTTATTTCTCATTACCCTACTCCTATTTTTGATTGGCAATAAATTAAATTAATTTCCCTGAGTCAAGTCTATTTTTCCTGTGACTGTAATTGGCGAGTGATCTCTCCCTGTCCTTATCTTGACCCACGAGACTTTTGTTATATTTTCTTTCCCCCATCTGGCTGAGGAGGGGAGTGATAGAGCACCTTCGTGGGCACCTGGCTTCCAGCCAGGTTCAACCCACCACACTCATTTAAGCAAATCTGGCTTAACAGAGATGAACACTTAGTCCTTTAAAAAGAGTCTATCAGGTTTAATATGTCTTGATTTTAGCACCATAAGGTCACTAAATCTTTTTTGACATGTGGTCTCATTAAACTTTTCAGTTTCCTGTTGTTTGTATTTTCTTTTATGTATGTCTAGTTTTGGGAAACCATTGTTTTTCTACACTTCTTTCCCCTGTGCATCTTTAATTAAAGGCCCAAATGAAAAAGATTCCAAAATTAAGAATAATAATAATAATAAAAAAATCTATTCAAGCTCCCAAAAACCAATCTTGTCTGTAATACCAAAATGCCTTCTACAATTGCAGTTAGTAAACTGGCAATGATCTGGGGCAAAGAGATGTCCATTTATACATTGTTTTCTCTTGTCAGAAATTTAATTTTTTTCCCCAAGCTTTGCAAGGTTATTGGAGAGAGAGGGAATTAAAGAGAGGGGTTACATCTAATTAAAATTATGTGACTGATTTTATTAAGATCTGAGAGTCTTAAAAAAAAACCTTTTTCAGTCTGGATATTATACACCACTTCTCTATGCATTTATGCATTTGAATTTCAAATGCTAGCAAAGTTTATCCCTCCATTGATCTATTTTGCAATAATCAAAGTTAATTTGACAAGTTTTTATGATCCAAACACCAATACATGTCTAACTAATCTCAACATTCCCACAATAATATGGGATATTAAAATAAAGACAAAGATACCATAATAGATCATCTAAATCTACCGCTTCTCACAAGAATGTCAAGGTAATATTCCCCAAACACCAGAGATTTAAAATATCTTTTTGAACATAAGAAAAAAAGAAAAAAAAAGTTATCTGATGGAGGAAAAAAAGGGATGGTCATTTGGGTCTTCGTTAATCAAATAAGAAACTGGCCTCCTTAGCTCAGCATAACAAAAGCAAAAGATTAGCAGAACACCCCTCTCTCATTCTTAAGAGTTCTGGGTTTCTTTTTGGTTTAAATTTTTTTTTTTTTTTTTTTTTAATCTCCACATAACCTACAGAATATAAAAGCCCAGTGCTAACTCTTCTGAAAGAATTTTATCTGGGTTTGTATCCTTTTTCACATCTTTTTTGAAAATCAGAAACTATGAAAATAGAAGCAGTGTGTCCTTTGAGAATACAAGAACACAGAAGTTGTTTGTGAATTCCCCAAACATTACTATCATCTTTGTTTAGTGGAATACTTTTCCACCTCTAACTCTGAGCACTGTAACCCCTCTCCAAATGCCCTGGGGCCTAAGATACCTGTTTCAATTTCAGCCCAACTTTTCGCCTGCAGAGTAAATGGCAGCAATTGTTATTGCTAACTGTAATGTCACCACACATATCTGTCATCATTCCATTTATTACACAAACAAGATAAGTGAAGACAGGCAAGAAATACATACATGGCTACCACTTCAGTCCTTGGGAATGAAATCACACTCTCTCATGACTATTTTTAGTGAGGTTTGTTTCCAGTCAAAGGCAAGAAGTGTTATCAAGGAAAGAGTTTATTCTAGCATCACATTACTGGTCATTTCTAGACAAACCCCTGTTGATTCAGAAACTAACAGTATCCAACAATAAATAGTCCAAAGGTCCTTTTCATTCACTTACTGGGAGTTTCTGTTTGCGAGGAAAGACAAGGATCTTTCAGAGAGGTACTTTCTTCTAAACTTGTCCTCTTGAATTTAGGCAGTTTAAGGAAACAATGACCGCTGACAAGTTCCTTATTACCAGCAATTAATGGCCAGTTTGTTAATTAGTGTCCTGAGGCAAAGTTAATGAAGCATTTCCAGAAGAACCCAAAACAAGAACATAGAATATTTTTGGATATGGGCTAACAGCTCTGTTTTATTCAGTATTTTTCTTAACAAGGACAGATTTTCCTGTCCAAATCAGTGGACTGCAAAGTGCATATACTGGGAAAAGAAATCAGCTTCATTAAAAGGAAAAATAATAATAAACTGGTTGTGGTCTTTTTCCTGACCCAGAACATGGCAAGTTCCCAGTACATTCAGGAAAGAATAAAAATTTAAAAAGATGTGGAAGTGTTTTCTCTGCCTTTTCAATGAAAACTCCAATCAATCCTGGAGGCTTTTCTCACAGACCATTTCCCTACCTCAGTTAATTAAAAAAAAAAATAAAAAAAAAAAATCACCTATCAACTACTGAAAATGTCTCCAATGAGCTAACACCTTTGGAGGGAAAAAAAAAACAACAAAAAGCCCCAAAACAAAACAACCCAGAAAGCTCCTGGAGTTGTAACTCAAAACTTGGTCCTAAGGAGTGCTGTTTGCTTTGGGGATATCTCTACTTAATCATTACAAAATTATGAACTTTACAAAGGCAAATTGAGAAGCCATCACGTACCGTTTCCCCCACCACCACTCTGCCTTTCAGAGCTGTGATGAAATCTTCATCTTTTCCTCATCTAACCAGCAGAGAGAGACAGAATACCTGCTCTTTTATGAGTAACGGTGCTCCTGAAGCAGTGTCTACACTGGACTTCAGTATTTTTCCAGATTTCCCGCAGGTGTCCCAAAAGGGTGGTGCTCAGATACCTCCAGAGCAGAAACAGAAATAAATCTTGAACTGGCTTTAAAACCCACTGCCAGTTGTAAAGACAACAAAAGTCCTCCAGCAACCACATGGCAGAGAATGACAAAACTTTCTAGGTGGGACCTCCATTGCCACTATTTCTACATCCTTTAGACTAGTGGTTAAATTGGGCAAAACTGCCGCTGGCCTCTGCTGTGCATAAGAGACAACTTAAAGACCATGGATTTCTCGTCAACTTTCCATAAGGCTAACAGCCAAAAATGAGAACCGGCCCATCTGGCTCCTCTATGAGCCACGCAGACAGTAGTGCCGAGGCAGACGTGCCAGTGAGAGTGACTCTGAACAGCTCACGGGGAGGTTTCTCCAGCAGAGAGGCTGAACTTTCATGCTGCAACAGCTCATTTCATGACTCTCCAGGAAGAGGTGGGCTACAGCTGGCAGCTATAGTCATTACAGGCATTGCCGAGAATATATTCCCTATCACTAAGTAGTAAAACCTTACACAAAAAGTCAGAATACTATAAATATGAAATTTTGTTCGTTAATAAGGCATAGCCAGGCTGATTTAGTTTCAGACTTTGCATCAGCCAAACACAACTTTCAGACATGAAACATTTATAAAATGTCTGCATTTAATTAAAATGGTAAAACTTCTTAAAATGATTCTCTAAACATGTTAAACCACATGAAATGTAATCAAAGCTGCACTACATTTTAAAAAAAATTACACAAGGTTTTTATTGTATAAACTATATTAAATTTTAATACCAGCAATGATGTACTTACAACAAAAACAAAGCAAAGCATACACAAAAAAAGCTGGTTTAGCAGTATCTCCATATCTAACTGAACCCAGCCACTGGTTGGTGGTTGAGTGGCTACTTTCCCCACAGAGGAATTGATGAAGTGTGCTGTCAGAATACTTCAGAGAGTAATCAAGGTTTCGTTTGTTTGGTTAATATATTCATTACTGCTGAGAACTGTGCTATATATAAACGGAGAATAATCAAAAGCCATCTTTTACATGCTTTTCTCCCTATCCCATCTCCTAATGAATTGTAAATCGGTTTGAAGTTATGAATGACTTCATGATTAAGTTAAGATAGTTTCTATATGCTTTTATACGTGTATTTATAGTTGCTATAGTTTATAACACAATTAAAAAGTAGGATTTTTAGGATAGCTCTGTTACCCTTTCCTTTTGGGATAGCTATATCAACACCTTTGGGAAGAACGCATTGTCTTCCAATAATATGTCAAGATTTGGCATTGCTGACATTGTTTTGACACAGCGATTCAGCAGAAACTGCTGAGTCCATTTATGTAACATCAGTTACATTTATAAAAGTAAAGAGGGATAACCTGAGAACTCTCATGTGGTTTATGTACAGTTTACTCCCCAAGACTGCAACCATAAGATATCTGGAGCTTCACCATCATCCCATTCATTTTTAAATGGAAGGTTGTATTGATTTCAGTCGGTTATGGTTTATACCCATAGTAAGTACAAGGTTAACCTGTTCTGTGTGAACTGATTCCAATCTAGCAAGACAGGCTTACTGCTAATAAGTTACATGCAATATGATGCCTCAATGAAAGTCTGAAGCTAGAAAGAACATCTTAAGAGGTTATCAAGTCTTAAACTTATTCTGACTGTGGGTTATATCAGGATTTTGTCAGATGGCCTAAATAAAGAGGTTAGTGCAAACAAACGCAGAAGTGTTCTGCATAGCCACTATAACAAATAGCTTCCAAGTAGCATTTGAGTAACGCTTTATTAGACATGCTAGCAAATACTAGTTATTTTAAAGTACAGCACATCTCACCCCAAAGCATCCAAAAAAACTCTTTACAAAAACATATCAGTCAGAAGATGAAGACATTTGCTACTCAAGAACATTCTGGGGGGGAAACAGCAGACTAGTTTTGCCAAACTGTACACCCCCATAAAGCAAACAATCCTCCCTCCCTGTGCTGCCACCACCTGAGGAGTGGATATTAGGCTAATCAACATATCCTTATAGTCCCGTCATCTCAAGGATGAAGCCAGAGCATAAACCCAAGTCTAATTTTTGCCACCAGGCTTCATCATTTTGGAATGCTGAACTCTCACACTCTGAACTCTCCCAAAACACAGGATGAGTGGCATTCCTCAGGGGCTGGCATTGGGATTGGCACTGCTTAACACCTTTGTTGGCGACATGGACAGTGGAATTGAGCGCACCCCCTCAGCAAGTCTGCCGACGACACCACACTGTGTGGTGCAGTCGACACACTGTAGGGAAGGGATGCCATCCAGAGGGACCTTGACAGGCTTGAGAGATGGGCCCATGAGAACCGCATGAAGTTCGAGGCCAAGTGCAAGGTCCTGCACAAAGGTCAGGGCAATCCCAAGCACAACCACAGGCTGAGTAACGAGTGGACTGAGAGCAGCCCTGTGGAGAAGGACTTTGGGGTGTTGGTCGACAAGAAGTTCAACATAATCCAGCAACGTGCACTTGCAGCCCAGAAAGCCAACCATACCCTTGGCTGCAGCAAGAGAAGCATGACCAGCAGGTCGAGGGTGGTGATTCTGCCTCTCTACTCTGCTCTCATGAGACCCTACGTGGAGTATTGCATTCAGCCCAACATAAGAAGGACGCAGACCTGTTAGAGCAAGTCCAGAGGAGGGCCACAAAGATGATCAGGGGGCTAGAGCACCTCTCCTATGAGGACAGGCTGAAACAGTTGGGGTTGTTCAGCCTGGAGAAGAGAAGGCTCCAGGGACATCTTATAGCAGACTTTCAGTACCCAAAGGGGGCCTACAAGAAAGCCGGAAAGGGGCTTTTTACAAGGGCATGTAGTGATAGGACATGGGGTCACGACTTAGAAATATGGTAGATTTAGATTAGCTGTAAGGAAGAAGTTCTTCACTGTGAGGGTGGTGAGGCACTGGACCAGGTTGCCCAGAGAGGCTGTGGATGCCCCATCCCTGGAAGTGTTCAAGGCCAGGTTGGATGGGGCTTGGAGCAACCTGGTCTAGTGGAAGGTGTCCCTGCGCATGGCAGGGGGGTTGGAACTAGGTGATCTTTAAGGTCCCTTCCAACCCAAACTATTCCATGACAGAAGTCCATGAAATTTTTGTTCAAGTAGCTATTCAAGCTATCTTAATTAGATGTTCTAGCATTACAATAGAGAAATATAGCACAAAACCACACAAAACAGAAATGGTGGGGAAAGGACAAAAAGGGTTTAAGTATAGAAGAGAATCTGAATAAAAATCCCACACCACAGGACTGAGTCTGAGGAAAATAACTTTGCCGGAGAACAGAAATTGGAAGGCAAGACAGATACAGTGTGAAAGAGTATTAACAACAGGCCCGGGTTTTAGGAGAGTTGCATCAGGAGTCAAGGATGACATACTGTCTGGGTTCCTTATTCAAAATGATACATTTTTTTAGTTGGACATTTAGCACCTCTAAACTACAGTGGTTTTAGTATTGTTTGCTAAAGCAAGCATGGTTGTGCTTTGCCTTTTGGCGGGGAGGGAAGAAAAATACCTTTTCACTTTCAGTGCTTTTATCCTATTATGTGGGGTGTGAGAAATCCAGCTTAATCATGCAGGCCTATACCCAGGTGAGTCATCCATGTGAAATGTGTACTACCCCATGCGAAACAAGTTGTCTATTTTGATTGGGATATTTTTTTTTTTTCCTATTAGTATTTTTGAGTCATGTGGTAAATGTCTGGATAATGCTTCTACCCTGGTCTGCATGCAGTTGATCTTTTCCAGGGATTAGAAGGAAAACTCTAGTCAGCTAAAAGGACATGCTGAAAATATAGCAATGTCTACAGACTAACCTGCCTCCACCTGTCCAGTGAGGCAGCTACCTGTATCAGGAAAGAGGTGAGTAATATTTGCTCACTCTTGGGAATTTGTTTAACATTACTGAATGATTCATAGAAAGAGAGATGTGGAAAAACAACAACCTTTAAGGACAAATGCAAAACCAAAAGAAATCTGTTCAACAGATATACATTCTTTGGTATGGAATATAATTGAGCTGTCAGCCATGGTCTTCTCTTTTCTCTTCTGTAAAGGTATTTTTCACTCTCAGAATTCTTTATGCAACTAAAGAGATCTGCTTGGTACCTCTGCAGCAGCATTTTAAAAACTGCATCTGGCCAAGAGAAGCTTAAATTCTCTTCTCCATTCCCAATTGAGAGTTCTCCATGATCACAAAATAAAGGCAACAATAAACCCCTTTTTTCCTGTCATACTCTAATGGAAATAGATCACGTGCACAACAGTGATAAAGCCATGCCAACCTAAAACTCTCTTGGCTTTTCCTGACCTATATTGCTCCTCAGAAAGATTTCAGTGTGAAGAAATCGATACCAAAGAATGCCCTTCCCACTCTTTATGTGGGACAGAATAGGACCACAGGCTCGTGACAGCATTAGACTCCTAAATGCTGCAACAAAAGGAAGACTTGATGCTCAATTGGTTATAAAAGCACTAAGATCATTTTAATGAGCAAGAGGTGAACAACATGATTTTTTGGGGTGAGACAATAAACCTAAAGCCCACACACTTTCGTGATGCCCCCAGTTCCACCTGAAGCCACTTGTCACAAAGATACTGATGCTTTTTCTATCAGGCCAGCTTCACATTGATTAATGTCACATTCCTCAAAAACTTTATTAAAACGGATCACCTTCTCGCAACATGCTGTTCCACATAAATAGAAGCAACACAATATAAAATAGTGATGACTTTTGCTTTTTTTAAACATATTTATTTACTTAAGGTATTTTTTGTAGGCCTGAATTCAGGCCAGCATACGTCCCGAGGAGAGACACTTGTACAAGTATTGCCTATTGGTAGGCATGTATTTCAGCACTTCCCTGAATTAAGATGATGTTAAGATTGAGATGCTATGTTGTGTCCTTTGCTTATGTGAAGATGCTGAACTTGCCAGAACAAACATTATACACAAAAATGAAGTTTTTAAAACAGTTCCTACTATTTTATAGCTTAACACTCAGTTTTCAAATCTGGCAGACCAAAATCCACCCTCAGACCCTTTAAAAAGTGTAATAACATTAAAGGAACATACAAGCCCCCACTAACATCCACGCTCGAGTCACCGGATGTCTTAACTTGCAAAAAACCCCCCCAGACCCACAACAACAACAACCACCACCACCCACCACCACCCCCAAAACACAAACACACACCACCCAAACCCAACCCCATCTCCCCTTAAGATTTAAGATCGCTAAACTTAGATTTAGAAGCATGCATTTAGGCATTGAAGTTTGAAAAGTTGTCTCTGCACTTTCAAAGAACAGGAACCTGACATCATGCTCTAAATCATTTCCTCCTAAATAATACTGTAAACTAATGCTGACTCTCCACAGACATTAAATTAGGTGATCAACAGACAGGCTTTTCATCAAGCCGTGCTTTGCACAACGGGAAAATCCTGCTCTTTTATTAAACAGCCTAAAAAATAAACATCCATTTAACTTCTGTTCCTCCTTTTTTCCTTTCAAAAACATTTCAATACTTTGAAAAAAAGAAAATAAAAAGCAATCTACAGAGTTGCTCTTATCTTTTATAGTAAAAATTCCTTCCATGATTTGTTATACACATATGCACACAGATGTTTCATCACATTCGCTTGTGGGTATGCTCAGATGTGTTTAATGTCTGGCAAATCACAATGTCCGTTCATAACAAACGCCAAATAGAGAACACAGCAACTTGTGGAGTCCAGTTCCTTTCAGAATGTAAAATTGTGTATCAAGAAAGTGCACTGTTGCATCTCATTCTGTTTTTGGAAATGCAGTATGTCCTCCTGTTTCACTTGACCTCAGAAAGACCCGAGTAGCCATGGTTCATAATTTCTTTGAATTAAACATTAATATTTTTACTTCTGTTTAATTGCTTATTTACCTCTGTAATTAAAAATAAAAAGACTTTTTTTATCAGCCCTCACTATCAACTTGAGCTTACACTGGTACAAAACTGACGGCATCAAAATATTTGAACAAACTGGTTTTGGTTCAACTATTTTGGCTTCTAAGAACAATTGTGCTGCTCCGCTCAGTTCTGGTGAGGCCTCAAATATAAAATTCAGTTAAGTTTTCAGCACTATGCTGTAGGATCAATGAAGGCAAATTTGTGAGACCAGAAAAATGGCTAGCATGAGAAAAGGATGAAGGAACTGGTCTTGTTTACGCTGGAGGAGGCAGGAGAGCAGAGACATGATGACAACCTTCAAATATGTAAGAAGCAGTTACGGAGACAATGGTGATCAACGTTTTCCATATGCACTTGGAGTAGCTCAGGGACAATTTGGCTTAATTTGCAGCAAATTTTTCTCTAAATATCTATTTGTAATGGCTATGAAGCACTGGAAAGGCTACTTAGGCTGTAGAATATTCTTCATTGGGAATTTTTACGAGGTGACCCAGGTATGTAGATTCCAAGCAAGGGATAGTCTATATTTTTTAATGTTGGACACATGCTGCCACAGACCATGCATCGTGAGAGCTGCAGGGATTACCTCAGGCCTAATTACTGCATTTCCAATTCAAAGGGGAGAAGGGCAAGAACTTCTGAAATTTCAAGAAGGAATTCTGCATTACATGGATCCTACTGCTCCAGTGAGCTCGTTGGAGAGACAAAAAGCAGCCAAGACCAGGCTAGGAAACATCTGATCACGCAAATCCACTAGCCAAAATTACTACACAAGAAAAAGAAAAGGTTGCTGTTGGTGAAGTAACCGTGACTACAGCTCCATCTCCCAAGTTCTTGAGAGGAAGATCACCAGGGAAAAACAGAGCATTTGCGTGGAGGGCCCCAAACTCCTGGGATCATTGGCCAATATGTGGATTACAAGCATTATTTGATCAATCATTAGTTGATATGTGGATTGCAAATATTATCTGAAGGACTGCAATCCACCCCAAAGGAAAGGAAATGTTACATATCTCCATCTCTCAGTAGTACCATGCTCAGGCTGAAGCCTTGCCTTTATAACTAAAGCAAGTTTTAATTCCACCTACAAGCATCAGTGGCTTCACATTCACAAGCATCACAAGATAATGTAATCACTCTGGACTTGAAAAACAAAATGCAACATTTGTGTAACAAATAAGAAATAGGTTCAATTAAATACTCTGGCAGTATTTAGGTGGAGAAACAAGATACCGTTGTAAGAGAAAAGCTGCAGTACCAAAGCACTTCCATGTCCCTGTTAGTTGGATGTCCTCTCTCAGCAAGTAGCTTGCTTAAGCAAAAGTGTGCGATTCTCTGAAAGAGGACATAAAACTCTGACAGTATACCAAGTTGTGATGACTTTGCCCTAGGGAGGAAGTTATTCCTGACTGCACCTGGTGATCAGCTCATGCCCTTGGACATGAAAATGGATCATACTCTTTATTTTTTTCTTGGCCAGTGTAAATTCAGGTGCTGTTCTTGTCAGTTTTCTAGAAATCAGGTAGTCTCAGTTCTTTTTATCTATTTATCTTAATACTAACAGACTTTGGGCTACCTCCTCTCCCATTCACAAGTGCACTTTTCCTTCGGTGACTATTTAATACCTGCGTGGCAAATACCAGAGTGGCCACATAGGGAAAGCAGGAGCAAGTAGTTCTGTGCTTGTAAAGCTGTCTTTCAATGAAATTCAAAGAATGAAAAGAAGAAAAAGAGCATGCAGAAAGGCACAACCACCTTTTTGTAGGCTCCACAGAGCATCAGACCCGAACAAATCAGGTTTCCCCTTCTTAAATAAGTTTCCACGTAACTTCTGCTACAGCGAATAGTACTTATCACCAGAAAAGCTAGTACTAAATTATTTAGCAAGGAGTCTCATAAAATGTGATAAAGTACAACAACTGAATTTGGCCCTGAAGTTTCTGTCTCACTGATTTGCAGAACCTGCTGCCTAAGCGTACTAATTAAATGTGCAGTAAAGGAAGCATTATTTTTATTTGAATGAGTTGTTCTTGTGACATTATGAGAAATGAAATATAGGACCACCCAGTTACGTTTCTTCTTTATTTGTTATTCTAATGTCAGTTAGTGACTCGGGGAAACAGGCATAAGAACTGAAGTAGATACCACCCACCATTTGATAAAAGTAGATGTTCCAATTCCTGATCACAATTGTAATATGGAAAATAAAAAAAGCAGAACAGAAATAACTATTACTTTCATAGCACCCTTTTTGAAGCTGTCAAAGCGGTTAGCAAGCATTTATTAGTCTCACAACAGCCCTATGAGACACTTAAGATACAATATTATTTTACTGAAAGACTTCTACACTACAGCAACTAGTCCAATATGTGAATTTATGTATAACAAATATATTTTTTTTAAACAGGTAACCTACTTTCAGTCACATCTTTTCCACTGCACCCCCCACTTCTTGGGGGGATTTTTATTTATTTTACATGATCAGCTACACAGAATTCATGTAGTCCTCTACTGATTTCCTACAGCTAACTCCAAACTGTACAAAAGGTTATGGGTATGAATCAAAGAATACAGACTATATTGAAACAAATACGGTATGAAGTAGCAAGCCTACTAATCCCCCTGGAACGCAGCAGGTGATAAATGCCACATTCCAGCAGAATTAGCACCTCTCATTCCTTTTGGAGGGAAAGAAGTAGGGAAGGAGGAGGTCATCTGAGGTGATGGGAGAGGTATGCAATTGGAAAGACCAGTGGAGGATTCCTTTGACTCCGGGATATAAAGAGAACTTGAGCCAAACTCAAAAGGTATATCTCATTCACCTCAATCGCATCAGCAAAAGCCTTCTCAGAGACAGTTAATACCTGCTTTACATGACTAGCTAAAGGATTACATTTATTCTTAGAAAAAAAACCCAAAAGCTGTAAAGACAGTTCCTTGTTCTGTATTATACAAACTTCTTCAACTCCTGCCATAAGAGCACGTTTAGATGTATGCAAGTCAAAAGCAATGTTAATGCAGGCCCATCTTATGCATCACGTACAATTAATATGTTTGGGTCTGTGGATGAGTTCCAAAAGCAAGGCATATAATCATGTTTTCCAGCCAAAATGAAAGACACAGATCTTATTACTGCAAAAGCTATTAGAGAGCAATATATCACCTTATTTTTTTCTTAGTTTTCTTTCAAATAACTTAATTTGCTTTATTTTGATGGAAAGATGAAAATTGTCATCGTTTATGTAATGTTCCTTATGCGGACATCCTGTAGCATCTTACCATATGGCAGATATCCATTCTACAGATACCGTATAGGCAAGTTCTCAGCCACAGCTGATGTGCTGTTCACAACAGCACAGGTACTTAACATACTGGCAGTTTCTAGCCACATGACTTTTATTATGCTCAACTTCTCTGAGAATTTCTGCAAGAGCTTTTATTTCCAGCTGAAGAGCTGGCGATAACGGACAAGAGGGCAAGAGTGTCACCTCCAAGCTTAGGCCAAAGGTCAGATGGGCCCTTTCTGGCCTCCCAGTTGCCAGTGTTTCTGGTCCTTCAGCAGCAGATATGAAGGCGATACTGATGATGCCAGAAACATGCTGCTGTCACTCAGCCGCAAGGGTACCACACGGGCTAGAGTCAGGCGGTGTACCATGGCACGGCAAGTCATCCTTGTAAATCCAGAATTTCCCATGACAGCTCTCGTGGGGGTTACAAGCCTAAAGCCAGTTCTTGCCCTCAGCTTCCCTAGCAAGAGATCCCACTGGGCACCGCAGGGCAGCCACCACCCACACCAGGCGGGGTCCTTGTTGCTCTATCGTCACTACTGCAGAAAGGGCAGAGCAGCCCATATCCTCCTATGTCCGTCTCAGCTTTCACATTTCCCCCTCTCACCTCAAGCATTAGGCAGTAGCCGCAGCTACAGCGCTGTCTGTATATACAGTATTAGAAGAACTCCGTTTCGAACACTGACTTGGACGGGTGCCGCACACCCCCTGGAAGCATCTGCATTTGAATTTAAAGGGGTGGGTGAATGACAGCAAAACTAGCTGTTTCTTCTGACAAGACTTTGGCATATCATTGGTTGTCATCAAACCTATTGCGTTTCTTGCTCACTGCCAAAAATTCCACCTACATGCCTGATGGCAATTAGTCCTTTGTAGGTGCTAATGAATAAAAGCAGCACGCACGTTTTACAGACTTAAAAAGAATATCCCAATCCATACATTAATTCCATATATAAAGTCACATGCACACGTGGTCCCCCCTTCCCCTATCCACATGCCTCTGTGCACCCACACCCAAACTCGTGCTTAGAAAAAAAAGCAAGTAGCAGTGAGATGATCATCCAACTGTGTGCAAGTAGGATTTTTTTCATGAATCATTATCTGTTTTTCCATAACTCATCTACTGCAAAACGTATTGCTTTATGAATGCAGAAGGCAGCCTACATTTGGGATAATGAAGCACATTCATCGCATGCTTGAACCTTTCAAAAGTCCAGACATTTCTCACACCCCCTCTAACCATGATTTTTCTGTGGTGTCCAAACTCATCTGGGATGTGACGGTATGACATAACCACACTTCAGGCAAATACACCGACAATTTCCATAGAAGGGAATATCTATAAAATAGGGGTACTCTGAGACATCAGCACCACAGTATTTCCAAATCAACAAACTGAGCATTGCTTTCATGTTTGTCTTATTCTGGGTTTTCTGTTCTATGTCAATTTTAGAAGACAAGGCATCGAAACAGTATAAGGAAATATACTCTTATGTAAAGCTAGTCAAAGGCTCCTTATTACCTTTTCCCATCAGCAAAAATTTAGTTTTATTAAAGGCAAACCATTTTATAGGACTCCATCAACTCCAAAACCAAAAATTTAAGAGGAAACATTGCATTTTGACTTTCATATTAATGCTACATACATAGACAGAATCAGGTTTGAGAGTCAAAACAGAATAAATTGAATGCTACAAAAAAAGAAAAAACATTTAAAGCATCTTGAAAACGATTGCATACTTTTTCCTCAGACTCTTTATTTTGCATGAAGTTTTAGCACTCAATTCAAGCTTGCAACATTTTTTAAATAAGGGAATTTCACAATCATTTTTACAGCACTCGTAAATTTATCAGAAGTAGCATTCTGTATCTTACCATGACATTTCCAGACCAGATTTCACAGACTCCAAAAGGCTTCAGAAGGTCAGCTTTAAATCAGCACCTCATAGAAAATACTTTAGTTCAGCCTCACTAGATTACAGTGGGTTTTACCCTTCTCCACTGGCTGGAGCGCAGGCAGGAGCGGTTGGAGAAGACAACCAACACCTCAGGAGTTGAAGCAAAGTGGGCTCAAGCTGAATGGCACTGCCCATCATCAGCCATAATGGGCAGCAGCTGTTGCTGCATTGCTTTGCCTGCATTTAACTTGTCTGAACCGTCAAGTGGTAGGGTTGCTCTGTCTTCTTTCCACTGGATACTTCCTGGGTCACATGCAGTAGCACCATACTCACAATGGCCACTGCAAATTCATCTTGATTGTGTGGTTGGTTTACCTTTCATATTGTTTTTATATAAGCAGATAAGTCAGGCAAGAAGTCTTAAGTACTCCCAATGCAGGTGACGACAGCATGGAGCTACAGAGTAAAGAGCTTCTCTACAGCAGTCGCTGGTCCCCCCTACCACAGAGGTACCTGGCCTCTTTTTTGTTGCTGTCGCACCTGGGTGAATCCCTTGCTTTGTAACAGGTTTTCAGCAATGCAGGCAGCAGGGGTGAAGGGAGGGAAGGGACAAATATCAGAATATACCCTTGTGAGAGGTCTTGGCTGCAGTGTCCTCTTATTTTAGTTTCTAGAAGAGGCCTGTAAGTTTTATGCCCAAACAATACTCTTTAGAATTAATCTGAACTGGGAAGGGAACATTTTTTTCAATTTTAATTTCTTTCAGCCTGCGAGAAGATCACTGTCCCAACCCATTCCGATCCATAGTATATCCACAAATACAGCAGGGATCAACAGCACATGCTCACCCTGCCCCCTTCAAAAATTTCTCCTCCAACTTCCACTTGCAGATAAGGAATTCAGGCCAAAAAATCTGGCCATTTCTGTCCCTGTACCATATCAACATTCATTACACCAGCTACTTTAGCAAACACAGGTGCCCACACATAACAGGGTCAGCTTAACACTGATGCTAAACACCTGAACGCTCTGAAATGCCCGTACACTACTACCTTGCCCAGCTCACTTTTCACTGGCGAGCAGGACCTCGCTGCCAGGGTAGGCAGTCGGGTAATTTCAGGAGCACCACGACTGTAATGGCAAAGCCGTTCTTCAAAGGGCTGTTTCCATCACAGACGTTGAAGTACAATTTCTCCAGATAAAGCTTCACTAATATCCACTGGGGAAAAACCCAAGCATACAGGGATGGTTGTGCCTGCAGATGAATCCCACCTGTGTGGGATTGAGGATAGTCCAAGGTTTCAGGTGCTCCTGACAGTGCAAGGCAGGTTCCTCTGCTTGTGCTGCAGGGACAAACACCTTCTCTGTGAATCCCAAAAGCTCCAGCATATCCCTGGAAAGTCCTTGACCAGCGTGTTGCCTTCTCTCAGCCTAAAAGGACTAAACCCCTGCCTTTTGCTGCTCCAGGATGCTCTAATCCTCGGGCTATAGCTCACTGCTCCTGAAAGGGCATTTCCTACGGGCAGAAGGTGGGGTTGAAGTGTGGGCAAGAAGACAGGACTCCCCCAGCCGGGCCAGCAGCAGGCAAGACACCAGCTCTATAGCCTGATGGGCAGAACACACCACTGGGAGGAGAAAAACTGCTCCCTGAAATTATCCTAGGATAATTTTCTTTTTACTCAATGACTGTTTAATGTAAAATGCATTAAAAGCTTAGGAGCAAAATGTGAAAACATGTGGAGTGAAAGTCTTACAAAATTCTTAGAAGCTCCTTGGATTTAAATATCGCCTCGGCTTTTGTTGTCCCCTGTTTTGTTCTAGACAGCTTTGGGGAATATCACTACTCAGAATACTCTGTTTTATAAGGTTTTGAATATCCCCTGAGTTCCACTTATTTTAAGAATTGTCAAATTATCAAGGTCATAGATATAATCCTAGTGTTTACAGAAAACCTAAACTTTTAACTGGCATGTCTTAATGCTCTGAGGGGAGTTCGGTTGCGGTTGATGTTTCATCTGTACTCTCCATTCAGAATCCCACAACTACATGACTACGTTTGTAATCTCCTGATCTTTTTGAGTTGTAAAAGTTTGCTATTTTCTCCCTCACTGAGTGGTTGGTAAAATGGAAAGATAAAAATAAAACAAAGGCAAAGAAAAACATTAAAATAATATTTCAGGAAAGTGATTTCTTTCAAAGTATTTTTAATTTTTACATGATTCAAAATAACTTCACATACAGTAACCACTCAAACCAACTGACTCATCTTCATGTCCACATGCTTTCTTTAAAAACAGAAAACTTTTTTTTTTAATGTTCAAAACATAACATTTTGCTGGAACAGATGCCTTATTTGAGCTAAGTGCCACATTTCTGTAGTATTTAAAAC
Source organism: Astur gentilis (assembly GCF_929443795.1). Lineage (NCBI taxonomy): Eukaryota > Metazoa > Chordata > Aves > Accipitriformes > Accipitridae > Astur > Astur gentilis. The sequence continues at coordinate 4,459,575 of NC_064893.1, read as the reverse complement.
GATGTTTCAGTTTAACCAAGATGTGACTAATAGTCAATGAGTAGGAAAAGTTACCATGCCCATGTTTTTGTCCAGTATCAGTGACATGACTGCGAACCATCCTGGTAAGTGCTGTTTGACATCAACTCATGGCTAAACAGTACTTCTTGCTTTCTTAGTTATTAGTTTGGTTATTAGCTTTGCTCACAGGAGCTGACCGGTGCAAAGTAATGAGGTGAGGCTGTAATCTTGGGTTAATATTGACTTTTTAATGATTCACTTGTTGTTCTTCTGTCTTATTTTTGTAATCTCCATCCTATCTCTTCTGCTTTTAAACCTTGTGAAAAACCACTTACTCTAGTAGCTCAAAGAATCCAGCCCCCTGTGAAGAACCCAATGCTTTTAAGTCAGTTTTTGCTTTTCTATTTTTCCAGCAGCAGCGTATCTGTCTCTGAAAGGTTTTAATTGTCTTTGTAAATAATATGAGAGGAACCTTGAAAAGTTTTATTTGCTTTGGCTCAGTTAAAGGCTTTGGTTTCTAGCTGCTTGTTCAATCCTCCCGGAACTGCAAAAATAGATGGGGAATCTCAGGATGTTTCACTGTGTTTTTGTCACCTCCCTGCATGCAGTAGGAAATTTCACAAGAGCTTTCTTTATAGTAAACTGACATTTCTGTTAATGGATCTACCTCTTAGCTGCAGACTTACACTGGCCAACTTAGCAGTAATCATCACAAAACCTGGGAGCAGAGATGGAGGAATAACAGGCCATCCTTATCCCACATCTGCTACTTTGGGGGGAGAAAATTTTGTTATTGTTTTGAGTCTAATCCAAGAACCCAGGATTTCCATGAAGATGACAGACACTGTGACAGTGTCAATGATCCCCACCCCCCACCCCACCCCCCAATTTTCTTGATCTTTATAACCACAGTGTGGTTGGGAATTGAGCCTCTGGTCTTTACTATCCAGAAGTTCTCTAGAGATGTTAAAGTGCAATTTAGAATATATTTTTCTTTTGGTAGCACTTTTTCCCACCCAAATGACAAAACCATGACAGTTTATGCAAAGAGAGACACCTCAGGCCCCATTTGCTGGAGAAGACACATGGAGAAGAGTCAGCATGGTGGTATCATGAGGTTGCACCACTGTTTTGATCATTCAGCTTACAAACAAGGGGAATGAACATGTGCCAGCTGATCACAAGAACATAATGTCTAAGCAGCAAGACCATCTATGTTGACTATAGGCACAGCTAGGCACATACGCAAGGCAGATATGTATCAGGGTCCATAGATTATGAGGATACACTGAGCATTGCTGGTTGGCAATGGTCCTTCCCCGCACCCTTACCTGGGCCATCTGCTCCACCGCTGGCTGATGCCGACTCCTGCCTGAGTAGCCTGCCCAGCAACAATGCAATTGCAGGACTGCCCATCCTCTGTCACCTCAAAGTCAACAAATAAGTGACATGCAATGAACTCTCACTGTTCCCATAATTTCAATAATCTAATAACAACTCTGGTCATTATGGGATTTGGAAACACATTATTTCAACTTGAAAAGCATGAGAAATCCATACAAATGTTTAATATCTCAGAGCTGAGCATCAAATCCAATAAATCCTTAGTCCAGAGCAATGTAATTCTGTTAGTCCCTAGGAAATGGAGAAAACAAGAGCTCCTTTTCATGCATCTTTGTTTTCCAAATCCTAATGTCTATGCAAATGCTCTATGTCTCTATAGTTATTTTCTGTACAGTATGTTAAAGGAGTCAATAGGTAGTCAAGAACCAGTGCCGGACAAACTCTGGTAGATTTACACCAGCTTAGCTAGGAAACTGAATTTTTAATAAATCATACTCATGCTTAGGAGCACTGCCGTTGATTCTTACTATGAAAATTCTGAGTTATATCCTCTGGTTTTACCTATCGCTGAATCTGCCCCCTGAATACGCATGTCCAGCAGCTGTACTGGCCAGTTCCACACTCAGCTGTCAATGATACATCTCATGGTTATAATGAGATTGAAGTTACCTGGGAAAGAGAAGGATATCTGAGATGATAGACTGGTGCGCATCGGCAAAACAGAATAACAGAAACGGAAGACAAAGAAAAGCTCTCAAAAGAACACCTACATTTACATTTATTAAAATCTACCAGATTTAGACTAATGCTTTTACATGTCCTTCCAGTATCTGGCCTGGTTTCCACAAAGTCCAAATGCGTACACCTCCACTGCGTCTTCCATTAAATAGAAATGCAAATGCTGCTAGTTGTTTTACAATCACTAATGCCTATTTTATTAGAGCTCTAAAAGGCAGTGTTATTCAGGCTTGTTTCCACCCTCATTTACATCAGTCTTAGGTACAGTGGCACAGATACTCGAGGAAGATGCATTAAAGGACAAACAAAAGGAAACAAATAAATCGGGGTTTTGGTCTGTAAGTGACTATACGTCCTGATGATAAGCATTCTCCTTTTACCCTTTTCCAAGGCAGATCTGAATCAGTATGGCAAACATGCATTCCCCAGCCTGCTGAGAGCTGGAATTGGATCCAGAGCAGAACTGAAACACTCTGGCTCACATCTAGCTCAGTGCAAAAGACCTTAATACTTGCACAGGCTACAGGTGAACTCTAATCTTTCTCCACAGTGCAGGTCACCTCTAATCCTGGTGTATTATTTCCTAACACTAAATAATTGGAGCTCTTCAAAGAGCTTAGCACACAAATCACATATAAACAATGAAGTAATTTTCTTACCAGAGGTTTATTTTTGTCATTGATAGAAATATCAACAGAAAGTCTTATATCACCAGGTGAGTCATCAGCAGGAAGGTGTGTCATCATAAGAACTGCAGGGTATCTCCTTTGGCCTCCTTATCTAGTCATTTTTGCTAAGGGGAATTGAAAAAAAAAAAAAAAAATCTTCTCAAAGGGCAGGAAAACCCCATAATGTCCCAGGATGATGAAGAAAGGAAAGTACAACTTGTGTCATCGAAGCAAGACAGCCACTGCAGTGCATACTGTGAAATGACACAGAGGGATTTCTCCGTAAGAAAACATATGCTGCCGGCTACTTGCAGTGATTAACTCTGTCTCACAGACAGGAAGTAAGGATCACACATTCCCCCTTTAAACCATCTTGGTTATTTTAAGCATATCAGATCCTCTTCCTGTTTGCCCTCCAGGGTAGCAACAGCAGTCGCATAAGACAGATATGAGCTCTATTATGCTGGATCTTTCCCTTCCCTCAGTAGTAAGAAACTTCCCGGAATTGGCTAAAAGGTTTGTGTTAGTGTTGTGAATGGCAGCTCTCAGTCAAGGAAAAGGGAAGTACTTCTCTGCTTATTTTACCATACTTGGACACCCCTTGAAATCTGTGGGTTTTAATTTCAGTTGTGAAACTGCAAAAATCTTTGCACAGAAAGGGTCATACGCCTGCCCTGGCTTCACTGAAGTCAGCATGGCTCATCTGAGCAGACCTCATTTCAGGACTTAAAAGTATAATTCAAGACCTGTGGTCCAATTGCCATTTGGCACTGGCCAAATGAGATGCCAAGACTGGTTTATGGTTTCAGATCTTATTTTCCTTGTTGCCCTAAAATCACTCAAAAAAGTGTCTTCATAGTTTGCATAACAGCAGACTCCGTTTCAGCAATTTTCAATTCAGAAGGGAGGAGGAGAAGGGAGAAACTACGGTGCAAAAGTTGAAGCCGAAATTAGACAAATTTAGGCTGGAAATATGTACATTTAACAAGAAAGGCTTGTCACCACTAGAGCAACTGATCCATCACCGTTTTCTGTCTTTGAACATGTCTCAGATCTCTTTCTAAGAGATACACAGTCATTCCCGAGCTTCCAAACTGTGATACGGATGGCACCAGTGTGCAAGCCATGCCAAGGCAAGGACCTGCTCTTGCTGACAGTAGTACTCAGCAGTGCCATTAGGTTTGGGACATGGGGAAAAAACAAGTGCACGGACACACACACACATACACGTGGAAGAAAAGTTAGTCTGCCTTTCCTCAGGAGACAATGTTACCCACCGGAATGAGAAAGCCAAGGTGATCCATGCAGGTCAAAAAGATTTACCAAGTACAGAATCTAAAATGTAAAATGTCTTGAGAAAGTCTATCAGCAGGATATTCAGTAGGTCTTACTCAGTACCAAGTCAGAAGTAACTCCCATCCAGGTGGATGCTAAATTTGCTCAATAAGAAGTGACTAAGACATAAACTCACAGGTCTCTCTCCAGCTCCCACTACCATTAATAGCAAATCAACTACATACTGCAGAATTAAAATTTCTCTTCTTTTTATGAGTGATGGGTGACTCTCTGGAGTGGAGGCTGAGACTTTATCCTTCACTACAGAGTCTGGCAATAAGGCATCTGAAATCTATTAGTCTATTTGAGGTTTATTTTGACCTTCAAAATTTGACAAGGGATGGGCAATGAGATTCTGCCACCAATTCTACTCTCCCCAGTTACCACCAGAAAAAAACTCCTAATTTTTGTATTTCTAACTTTTTTCTTGACCAGAGGCCATAATGGCAAAAGGCTAAACATTTCATTAATCATTCTAGGTAAAAAACTATCCGAACGTACAGCACGATCTGGATTTCAGTGTCAGGCCAAAACCTTTGCTCTGACTGCCATGACCTTGATGCTATCAGGATCAAAAGCTACTGAACTGTTCTCTCTCAAAATATTCTAAAAGTAGATGGAAGGCCTGTTTTTCAGAAGGAAACAAGGACTCAGAATGGACCTCCTCTTTAAAAAAATAAAAATTATCCATTTCTTTTTGCTAGCTTTTTATATATTTAGCATAAATATTAACTTGAGGTTACAAGAGTGTTCAAAGAGTGTTCAGAGAAGTCTCCCATACAAGTATTTAAGCAACATTTCATTCAGTTGTCTCAGGAGCTGGCACTTTGAAACCAAGAACCCAAAGATAACCCAAAGTTATCTTTCCTCTATTTAAGTGCATATATCTGTGTGCTGGCTTCTGAAAGTGGTAACCAGCACACTTGTCATATATCTGTATGTACAAATATATTTTAATACATTTAGTTCCCGTCATCTCTCATATGCTCAATAAAAGAATAAATAAATAACATTTCCTCATATTTTCCCCAAACAAAAGGGAAAGGAAACTTTTGTCTGTGATGAAGCAGAGAAATATTTTGAGCCCAAATGAATATTTTTTGTTCAAAGTTCAATACCTAAAATATAGTGTCATAATATTTTGCTTTCATAATAAATATACTATAACTTTTCCTTCCAAATGATATATTGCTGAGAAAAACATTATATTCCTCTCTCTTAGAGGAAGTACTTACTGAATTTCTCCTTTTTTCACCAAAATGTAGTCTGTCATAATTTTTTTTTGACAGTCACATACAAAGTACTGTACTACAGATCACAGAAGCAGATGAAATGTTCAGAAGCACTGAATACAAATAGGTAAATATTGCAATACTGAAAGACTTTTTTCCTTCTTTCCTTTCTTAGTTTTGCTGCTGGCACAAGTTTACTGTATACCCACACCTTGTCAAGGAAATGGACCTCAGCTCCTTTCAATTATTAGAAATCCTTTCCAAAAACCTTTGGACTAGGCTGCAAAAGAATCCAAATTGTGAGCGCTTCCCACTCAGTAACTAACCCCACGCACACCCCAGGTATCAACGCAGGCTGAATGTACAAATGATCTTCACGAACCAAGTGCCACTTTCTAATGTCAGAAAAGAGCAAACGCTCCCATTTGGGGGAATTTTACTCTACAAACTGCTAGAAAAAACTGCTTCCCTAGGAAAACTGTGCGGTGGTACCAGAGGACTGGGATGCCCCGAGAGCCACGTGCAGGTGACAGCACGCGGTCACCACGGGAAGTCACGGCGGCACAAGGAGGACCCATCCTGGAGGAGGGCTTGGAGGATATGCAGAGGCTTCAGCCCTGGCCTTTTGTTGAAGAAACGCTCTCACACGTGTTTGAATACTGCATCGTTTCAGCAGAGAGGGAAAGGCTTCCAAGCTGCACAATTATGCTATTGTAATCACACGTCGCAGGCCAAATTAGACAGAGTAGCTCTGTTTTCCTGAATCCGGTTTTATAAGCTAAATTCTAGCGGCGCTCCATTACACTGCTACGCAGAAGTGTCTGGCATTGTTTCCATCACAAACAAATCTTTATGTCCTAAATTCATGTTGGACGGAAACTTGGCTTCCAAGGCCTAAACCTAAGAATTACATTTGTTTGTTTAAACAAATTTGAGGGAAAACATACTTGGCCATCTTTGAGTTATATGATGACAAGATGATTTAGATTTCCCATAAAAGATATAATTCTTTTTCCCTCCTCACGCCAAACAACGATTCTTTCTTATAGCTGGACAGTTGCTGGCTAGAAGAACAAACCTATCAAGAAAAGCCAACTTTCAGCTATATTGATTAGGGCAGCAGATGCTGAGCACCTCACAGGATGTGGTTCTTCTATGCAAAAGTGAAGACAAAAGTTTATCTCCTACATTTATAAGACTGCACTTTCATTTCTCTGATGCTGCTCTGTGTAAAGCTAAATTGGAATTGATGTATTTTGACTGCATCGTGTACTATTGGAACGATTTTATCTTCCCTAAACTGTGTGTATTTACAAACTGCTGCTGTAATAAGCCATTCTTGAAAGGAAACATCCTAAGAAAGATGCAATTGAAATACATAAGAAATACAACCAAAACTCAATTTTCCACTTTTTTCACAACAAATTATGCCTTATGCTTACCTAAAATACTATCAAAAGAAAATGATGGTGTCATTCTGCACCCAGCACCAAAAAAAAAAAAACCCCGATCTTTGTTTTAAGTCCTTAAACTGATATGTACAAATATTTTTTCTTCTTACGTCTTTGTAGAATAAGTAAAAAATAATGCTTTATATATCACTTAAGTAAGCAAATTATCCCTTAGAGAAAATATTGTAGTCTAAATGTATTCATTTTCTGTGTATATTGGAGACATTGTGTCATTTTGGGTTGTCTACATTGATCCAATCCCACTAAAAAGTGGCACTGAAGTATCATAGAGGAAGAGAGAAGTTTGGGAAAATTAGAATCTTTAGTAACCCCTCCTCTGAAACAAGAGAGAAAAGCAACTCTGGCAAATGCTTCTTTATCAGTCCAGCTTTATTACCCATTTTATCTCCTATCACATTTTATTTCATTGTGATCTAGACTATACAAGGATGTATCAAAGAGGAGAATAAACAGGTACTTCAGAGAAAAAAACAAATACATATTCTCAGAAAAGCACACTGGATGATGCTATGTATAGCTCCCTTTGAAGATATTTTAGACATTCCCCTTCTGAATGTCTAAAACCCACTTGCACCTTTAAAAACCACTAAGTTAGGACACAATAGAATTATATGTGAAAATTTTAAATTCATAAAATATATTGCTTCACATGAAAAGCTGAAGCTCTTCTGCTTTACTGAAATGAAACCTGTAGTATACCGGTACAAGCAGGTCAGCCATGCAGCTCTTGGCAGACTTGGGCCTTGACTGAGCATCTTCTTGCTTAGAAAGATTCTCACAAATCACTCTTTACAACTCAGCCAGAACTACCAGCTAATTGCCTTTTCTAAATTATCTCTTAAGATTTAATTTCCAGTACTGAATATTTGTTCTTGGCAGCCTTAGAGAAACTCAGAAACACACAGATTAAACAAACCATTACATGCTTAGACACCTGCTACTCTATGGTATACAATTAACAGAGAGTCAAGTCTCAACAAATTATTTTGTTTGCTCATTGTTATGTTTAAGCAAGTGCTTGCCATTTAAAATAAAGCAATTCCTAGCAGTTTCCATTATGGAGTTATCTGTTCTTAATGTCATCATTCACTACAGCAGCGGCCAGAAGTGGATTTTCCATCCTGACTAGATCATAGTTTACTTTGACATAGTAATTATCTATTATTCCCATGTATATTGTTTGTTTATAGGTTCAGTACCACATTCTTTCTAAACAGAAGCAGCAGTATTTGCTGAAGGCAAACCAAACAATGAGTTAGCATGAAGAAATATACTGGTAGTCACTGAAACTCTCACAGTTTAAAGATCTCCAAGCCAGGCATGCAATTGGTTTTGGATAGAGGAGGGAAATTAAGAAGCTGCATGGTGAGCTAAGAAGCTGACACTACCCAAGAAAGGACTTTGCAAGATGTTTGCAAAAGTTTACCCAAATTTTCTAAGCCACTAAGGATCACCTGGACCTCCCAACCAGGTTTACAAGCATCTCTCCAAATTCACTGAGTCTTCCAGACTTCTCTTTGACTTTGGGATACATACCCACATTCTTCCCTTACAAAGGAAGCACCTATACATCTCGCCAGCTTACTGTGCAAAATCAGCCCATAGTCAACTTCTTCCCAGTGCTACAACCTTGAACAGTACCAAGCAGCATGCCTTACTCATCAACTCAAAACATTGAGTTTTACTCTTCCTTGGGACTTTTTCAGATTCCACTAATTTATCTGGCTGGCTTCCACTAAGAAATGCCACAGCCCTTCTCTTCAGAACCAGTCGTTAGTTGGTTTCTCTGATCTTCCACCAATAACAACCACTGCTTTCAGAAAATATCCTTTTCTCCACTAGTGCCCTCTTCCTTTTTTTCTCAACAAATTTCCAGCAATTGACTTTTATCTTCTTCAAAAACTTCACTCATTATCCATTGCAATAGCTGACTCCTTACTGCATGCACTACTTGTTGCTTCTTCCTAAGGAGGGAAGTCAAAATTGATACAGCCGACATTCAGCTCACTTTAAAAAAAGCCGATTTCCCTTTGTGGGGTGAAGTAAATATGCACATTAAGTCTTTCAGCACTAGCTAAATAATTCATTAGTTTCCTACCGAAGGGAAATGAGGAAGGTGATCTCTATGTGCAAGTATGACAAAGTAACACCTGGAGATTTGACACGATCAGCCCCTGATATTTGTGAGGAAACCAGGGCCAGAAGGCAAGGCAGTTTCCAGTCAGAATGAATGCCCACTAGAACCAGCTCAGGAGCAGCTCACACTGATCTGCCCCTGTGCTTCTGTCAGTGCCACATTTATCTAGTCCTCATGTTAAAAAAATAGTATTTAAGTTAAATTTGAAACAGGGAAAAGATATCTTAATAAGAAGCATGTGCATGCACACTCACTTGCAGACATGCACACACATTTTTTTGACACTAACTGGCACCTGGAGGTTGGTTTCAATATTCAGCATCTCAGTTCTCTGCAAATATTTAGAGGGAAACAGAACGCATGAAGTCCTGGGCTCCAGTAAAACCCATGGCAAAATTCCCACTGACTTCAGCTATCTTCCTTCTTCCACTCAACCTCAAGTCAATGCGCCTTTTTGTTTATTTTCTTGTTCAGATACTTTCCTCTAATGATATTAACACAGGAAAAATAACTGCTTGTCAACAGAGCTCTACAGAAATTGGCAGGTTCTGTTTGAAGGCGTTTATGCAAGTTTCTTCTTTGGTTTGATGAGAGTAGATTCTAGCCACAGCATTTGGACCCAGATCAAGAGAGAAATTTCAAATTCTGCCCACAGAATGTTCATGTACAGCATCTGAATTGGGCTGAGGTCATGCTGCCTTCATTTTCATGCCTTGAGGTTTGTTACTAGCTTTAGAACCAGAAATTTGCAGCAAAACTCAGCTAAAGCCATCTACTTTCACCTAGTTTCAGGACCAAATTACCTAACATCAGGAACTACTTACATTGGTGAATATATGCCAACAGTTATCACACAGTGGTATCTGAGATAGAACGTTTATTTCCTCTTTTAACCCTAAGGAAATATTATGATAACAAAATGCTGTCACCCCTGGAAGCTGTTGACTTTTACATGATGACAACAGGGTCCATTTTTGGACCAGCTGGTCTGAAATTCATTATGCCAACCAAAGATTGGTGGGTTGGGTTTTTTTGTCGTGTTCTAAGAAACTGTGGAGTCTTAAAATCTTCATGCCATGTGAGGTGGGATAACAGAAACTATGCAAAGTTCCTCTTAACTGTGCAGCTGCAGCCCAGATCAAGAGAGAGTAGTATTTATGGCAATGTTGATTTGTGGATCTCTGAAAATCAGTGGTCATTTAATTTCCATGGCTTCAGAGGAGCCTGCTGGAAAAGAGCCCATGTGTCCTTCAGGAAAACATTTCAAGCTGCAACCAGTGAAACTCTGAAGTTTACTGTGGGGGCACAGAAGTCAAGCTGGCATGGCCAGTTTATCTGCTGGATATGTATTCTGAAGATTGATCCCAAAGGTCTCCCAGAAGCACTAAAATAACCGCCAATACCGTTTTTGCTCATTTCTTGTTATTCTTTTTTCCTTGTCCCTCTCAGTATCTACTTATTTTTGTTGTCCTTACAGGTGTTTCTCTCTGATACATCTTCCTCCCTGTGTCACAGTGCTAATAAAATACAGTGCTGTCTTCCCAGTGATACCACTTGTCAATTCATATAATGTGGACATGATGCTCAAAGACTGTTATGTTGCAGTATCATCTTAGATATTTCAAAGAAGATCCCCTGCAGCAGCATCCTAGCTAGTAGCTGTGCAAACATCATCCCCATCTATTTGAATGGAAAATCCATAGCATTGATTCATTTGTCCATTCACATATATTTGAAGGGCAGAAGTCTGGCAACCTGGTGAAGACCGTCACTTACTTGGGCATGCAGGATCTGGTAAGAGTGTTCCCATAGACCTGTAACTCCACACATAACCCCGTTCTGTTTGACTTCCCCCTGCCCCCCTTGGTTCTATTTTCCAAATCAAATTTTAAAGGGCTGGATCTGACCTTCTCACCCTGAGAAACAGAGAAAGTGCTCAAGCAGGAATACCTGACCAGTCACGCTATTAAAACAAAAACAATTACTGCCTTATTTAACAAAACAAGCCACAATCTCAAAATGGTAGAGGCCGCCTATTTTGTTAAGGTCTTAATAGCATATTTTGTGGTTCCCTGAGGAGTAATTCTCCTTATTCAGAGAAACACTTATTAACCTTCATAATTTATTTGTGGCTTCACTAAACACGCACATACTGTACTGCATGACCATTAATCCTGGGAATGAACTTATTAATGATGGGTTAACCTTAAAAGGTTCAGTTTAGCTCAGATAACCACCCAGATTTCTGGATGCCTTTTTGAAATATATCAACTATTTGAGACTCACAACTACGCTTTTTCCAAGGTCCCTGTTACATAGCACACTGTTTCTAGTCAGCCCTCCCAGAAGGTCCCCGGTTTCCTCCCACCATGTTAGGTGAAGTGTTACCTTGGATGTTTGTTAGCTGACACCACAACTTGCTTATTTGGCATTCTGGGATAAAACCTTAGCTGTTAGCTAGAAGGTCCTAGAGTAAATCAGCCTCTATTATAGTCCTAGTCTTTGGGATCAAACATACGTGCTACCTCTCCCCCGTAACACTTGTTTCAATGTTCTTCCTCTGAGTGAGCTGAGAACGGTGGGACTACAGAAATTACCCCATCTAACTCCTATAAATTGTGCATGTGGCTAGTCTATGCTAAAACTGCATGCAACTTTTGTTGCTTCATCTTCTTTTTTTCAATAACCTACTTAATTAATCAAGCCTTTCTTGATGCTTTGTATTTTGATACAGGGTCTCCTGCATGTTTCTACTGTCCCTATCACAACAGGATTGTGAACCTGTTCAGGACTCTAAACACAGTGAGTATTAAAAATAATGATTTATATACAAAGTGTTTCTTATATTTCTCAGTGTTTTTTATGTTTCCCAGAAATATAGTCTTGCTACTAAAGAGAACAAATGCCCAAATATTGGGAAGCCAGTCTCTCTGCTAGTGCCCACTGTAGTCTGGCTTTTGAACACTTCTTATGCTTTTGACTTTTGCTACAGCTTTCAGCTAGTTATTACAACTGAATACGAAGAAGTCCTCCTCAACATATTCCATAATTTTCAGAAAATGGAGGAATCTGTTACTAATGATGTTAACTTAGAGATGTTAACACATACTAGCATAGTATGCTATTATATTAGAGTATAATAGTATACTAGATATGTCCGTGGAGCCTGTGGAGGGAACAGCCATACCACGGCTATGTGAGCAATTACTGCTTGAACCAGAACTAACTTTACAGAAAGCTATAGTTATTTCTAGCCAAATTGAGACTGCAATGGCAGAGACTAAAATAATTGCTCAAGAGGCTATAGACCATGTCCAAGCAGTTCATTCATTAACAGGGTGATCTCTAAACTGGCATAAGAGTGGCAGGCGGAGTAGCGGTAAATGGAGCACATTTGATACATCTAGAAAGCACCATGCCATCTCAACACCCCCTGATACTTCAAAATCAGGCTTTGATTGTGAATCTCTACTGTGTATTGCCAACTCCACTCTGAAATGAAACCATGGACCTCAGGCAATTACTATATTGAATTATGTGTAGGATAAGGGTGAGATAAGAGAGTCCCAAACCTGTGCCTACAGCTACCACACTCAAAGCCATGTGAAGACATCAGACATTCAACTTCTGTTAAAACAAAACCAAAAAATAGGTGAGCAAACAAAAACACACTAAAGCACCCGGGCTTCAAGCCTATGCTGATTAAAAAGAAAACCTTGAAAACATGACCAGATGTAACCAATGTAACAAGCCTGACTAAATCTGCAGATGGGCTGGAGTAGTGGTGCTGAAAGATGTGAACTGCCCTGTGTATATCAACAGAGAATTAACTACTAGAACAAACTCTCCACAGGACGTTATCAGCACTGCTATAATGATACACATCTACTACCAGCATACCTCATGGGAGAGACTGGGGAAAGAGAAAAGGAGGTCTTGTTGCTGCCATCTTTGTCTGGTTGGCTGGATAAAGGAGACGTGAGTGAAGAGATGTTTCTGACTGCCTTTGAGAAAAGAAGGAAGGCACTAGTCTGGCCAAATCAGGAAGGAAAGGCTACTTGCTTCTTCTGACAGCTCAAATACTTTAACTTGCACTTGGGCACAGGGCTCACCTAACTGCGCAAGACCAAAGACCCCAATAGGACCAAGCAAGAGTGTGCTATTGTTGGAAGTGAAGCACTTGATTCTGTTTAAGCGCCTGAAAAGCTGTGCTTGTCTGTAGGTTGCATTAGCCAATATTGACTCAGTGTGAATGAGCAAGACAAGATAAACATACTGTGTAACACGTTCATATGCATTGGCTAGCTTTCATGCACATAATTAAATACAAGCCCTGAAGTGAAAACACTTCCATAGCTTGCTCATTGGAATGGTAAAGGAAGACAACTGCTATCTATGGTGGGGAGGGCAATGTGCGTTTTGCTCATTAACAAATCACCCCATCTTGCTGAACAACTCAAAGTACATTATGGACTAGAGTGAGAAAAATCTGAGGCTACCTAACTTACAGAAAATGCAGGAAGATCTCCTGATATAAGTATGATGGGTCACCTCTGCCTGGCAGAGTTGCAGGAAACACTGCTCTGTGTCCCACTGAACGCCAAAGCCAGGTGCCTTCAGCTCATTCAGAAGCTGCTTAGACAGTTGGCTGGAAGAGCAATGGCTCAGGACCAGATTCAAGTCCAAGGAAATCCTGTTACTTGCCAGAGGCATGAGAAAGGAGCTGTAATACAGTTGGCCCAATTGTATCCATTGTTCCTGACACGGTGTATTAGGACCTTTTGGAACAGCATCAGAGAACTTACAGTATGCTACTGCTTGTAACAGACTACACCAGCCGATGCCTAGAAATAAGCTTTCTTTCTCCCTCAATTCTATAACAGTGCATCTATAAAATACTCCTGTGTTGCCTTAATTATACACCTATTTGGAATACAAGCCTTGTTAGGTAAAAAACCTCCAAGAATAAAATAAACAGAGGAGCTGACTTGTTCTTTTTCCTCTATTTTCATTAGCCCAGCCAGTTACAAAAGTGAAAGTAGGAAAACACAAACATTTTCCTAGAAATGTTAATTTTTAACTCTAAGTATGTTTTTAATTATTTCTTTTTAGTGACCTCTTCAACCATTTTAAAAACTCTTGTCTTTTATGTGCTTAGAGATGGGGAGGCATTATTCTTAATAACAATTATTATTTTCCATTGGAAATGTATACAAAATTACTCTGACAAGCTGTACTGAATAAAATGTGTAAAGTCAGCAAATACTTGTTTTATTTATATCATGGTAATCACCACAGCCTGTCTGGTGCACCTAAATATAAATGCAACCCTATATTATAATTCCACAAGTTCCTGTTTGTTATTATATATACTAATCGCAAAAGAGTGTTTTCTGACTGAAAACACTGTGCACCACTGTAATGTAAACATTAACTACAATAAAATAGTAACGGGCAATTGTTGTAGTTTACAGAGCTAAAAATATACATAGTATCTGCAAAGAACGTGTAACAGAATAGGGCCAAAGGTTTTTCATGGGGTTTCACGTGGGGTTGACTGTGACTGAAAGTTTTGTTAATAAATGTATTAAAATGTAAGTCTCATTTAACACAACTCACATCCTATGGCATTTGGGAGGACAGAAATGGTCTTTCACTGACTCGCCCTGCTGGCTGCTAGTATAACAGGATCATGAGCAATGCAGCCTAAGTAAATGGGGAAGACTGACATTTCTATTTATTTACAAAGGATATCTTCCTTCCTCTGGTCTGCCTTCTTCCCTTCTTCACCCCCGCAGTCTAACCCTGCCCTGTCTGGTACGTGGGTATGGTATTTGTCTTCAAAACATAACAAATAGAAGTTAACATTCACCAACTGTGACTTATCTGACAGCTCAGCACTCCGTTTCTAGTTGTTCACCGTTGCAACTCGATTTCCACAAAGCCCTGCATCATAGAGTGGCACCCTGCCAGGTCATAGGCTGCTCCGTCTCTTGGAAATGGAAATTTGTTAAGTTTGCTGGACTTTTTCCTCCTTCTCTTAATATGTTTCATGTATTAAGCAGAAGAACATGCCAAATGGTATTATTGCAGGGAACAAAGATTCATAGTTCAGCAAAATTGTCCCTCCATTTTTAGCATGAAATTTTACTGCTCTGTTCGGTATAGGAGTTCACCAAGTTCCTCTCCTGCAAAGATGTTGTTTTCCTAATATTCTTCCCTGGACTAGAATGAAAATCCTCCTATATGGTTCAGGTGTCAATTACTCCAGCCCAGAGGTAACATCCTCTCCCCCTCTCTAACCAGACTTGTTTCAGACATAGTAGGGCATGAGTCCAGACTCCTGCTATGATCAACTACTTCCTGACCTCAGCTGCACCATAGAAACTCTTTTTTTTTTTTTATTTAAAGGGCCAATATGTTTTATAGGTTTTTCCTTCCCCCTTTTAAACTTCGGAATAGATCAAAGACTACTTGACAGTCACAACGTAGCAATCCATAACAACAGTGACAACAACAAAACTTAATGAGGAAGCACGTTTATGTTCCAATATATGGATTTTCCATTATGGCAAAATTTGTCCGCAAGTGTTTCTTAAGAGAGCTAGTAACAGTTTATTTTGTCAAATGTCCACTCGTATTTGTAACTATTCCAGGAAGAATAGAAACTTCTTAATCCCTTGGTGTAACATCTGAGTCATATTAAGCCAAATCCTATACTCTGGGGGCCTTCAGTATCTGCATGGCAATGCTAAGTTCCTTTCTTTGTTCCTTGCTCCCACATCCAACCTTCCTGCCCAATTACCTCACATTGAAGTGATACTGGAACCTGCAACTTGCAGGTGCACCCCCAGATGCCTAAATCCAAAAGTGAGCGTACCACATTGAATCCAGCTGTGAGGCTGGATTAGTGGGCTACAGCCTTTTCTTGCTTTCAATGCCTCTACACCACTCCAGAAACTCAAATTAACCTGAAAAACCCATTATGTGCCCCTTTTGCTCCACCACCTGAGTGGCTGAGCTATCTGCTACGCTGCAGGTTGAAACTGGCATACGCAAAACCAGATCTATACCACATCCCTCTCATGGTCTCCAGAGGATGCAGTGAGCCAGGAGAAGGTACCAACGGATGGACCATCACTAAACCACTCTTGAGGTCAAATCCTAACAAGCACCTCATCTTACTCAGAGCTGCTCTTAGGAAACTGAGTCATAAATGTAGAACTTGCCCAAGGATTGTGAGACACCACAGAAAAGCAGAATAAAGTCCTATCTCCCTGCTGCGGTCATGTGCAAATCAAGACAAATAATTTCCTAATTGTATATGGCTATGTTCTACGCTATTTTCTGGTTATTGTATGGCTATTTTCTGTGCTATGGTGTTATGTTGACGAAGTCTTGATAGCCTGAGTAAAGGGCAGTCCCCATTGGTTACTTCCTTGTGCCCTCTCTAACAACCAGGAGAGAAGATTTCCTCAGCTGAAGCGAAATATGTCCCCGATGCTATGGCACACACCTTCCATGTGGAGCTCTGTCTCACAGGGATGCAGTCACAAAGACTGTCCTCCTTGTGTAACACAAAAATCCTCTCCTGTTGCTGGGGGACCTCTCCTAGATGATGGAGGCAAAGCTAGGAATCTGGTCCTATCCATAATTTCATTTCACTGATACCTCTTTCAAAACACTACCTCCTCTCTAATGGAGCGATCATACTGGTATTACTCAGATACAAGCAACACAGCACCCAGCCCTGACTCACTTTCTTACTTGGACCTTGCTTAGACAGAAGAGGATTGAACAAAACCTCAATAAAGAGCTAAGGACATGGTCTACGGTGATTAATTTTCTCCCACTAGTACAAGTCACTGGGGGTGGTGCCTCACCATAGGTACCAAGCCCTTCCATCTCTCTCCAGGGCAGGAAATCCTCACCCATGTCCTGAAGAAGCAGGGCACCCCCTGCTGACCCTGCACCCAGAAGACAGGCGGCTTTCCACATCCTTAAACCCAACTGAAAAAAACCCAAACAGATCAGTAGAGCTCCAATTTTTTGTGCATAGTCTTAATTTTATTCTTTTATGGATACATTTTTTTTCAGTCTTCACGGAAAGAGTTACTTCTCATAGCTCAAGAGCTTTGTAAGGTAGAAAGAAGTAAGACTGCTCTTCTCCATCCAGAGCTTTCCTCCATACTCTTGGCATCTGTGGGGAAATTGCCCAAAGTAACAACTGTTGCAGAAGAGGAAAGCTGGCTTTTATACACTGCTGTTACGCCTTTCCACCACTGTTGCCATAGCTGAACAACTGGTCCAGAAAATTATTCTTCATACCAATCAGAATTATTAATCTTACTGGTACGAAGACAGAGAAAAAGTACTTATTCCCTCTCTATGAGGAAGAAAATTAGGACTTTGCCCAAATCAGGGTTCAAAATAGGTCTAATCTCTGTATGTCCTTGTACCATTGTCCCCTGTGGGATGCTGTTGGGGCAAAGAATTACTATTGTTCAGGTCTATGATTATGACCTATCACATTCTCTCTTTTAATATAATACAATGTAATTGATTTAAATTAATCACATATGCTTAAAATTGAAGGAAAACAGATTCCCCTTTACTTAGTTTATGATCTTTGGAAGAAGGGGCAGGCAACAGGACTACAAGGATGTTGTGAGGTTATGCGGGGAGAAATTTAGAAGGGCCAAAGCCCAGCTGGAACTTAATCTGGCTACTGCCATAAAAGAAAAAAAAAGTTTCTATAAATACATTAACAACAAAAGGAGGACTAAGGAGAATCTCCATCCTTCATTGGATGCAGGGGGAAATGTAGTGACAAAGGATGAGGAAAAGGCTGAGGTACTTAATGCCTTCTTTGCCTCAGCCTTTAATAGTAAGACAAGTTGCTCTCCAGGTACCCAGCTCCCTGAGCTGGAAGACAGACAGGAAGCACAATGAAGCCCCCATAATCCACAGGGAAATGGTTAGTGACCTGCTACACCACTTAGACATACACAAGTCTACAGGGCCAGATGGGATCCACCCAAGGGTACTGAGGGAGCTGGCAGAAGTGCTCACCAAACCACTTTCCACCATTTATCAGCAGTCCTGCCTAACCAGGGAGGTCCCAGTTGACTGGAAGTTAGCAAATGTGACACCCATCTACAAGGGTGAGAAGGATCCAGAGAACTACAGGCTTGTCAGTCTGACCTCGGTACCAGGAAAGGTTATGGAGCAGATCATCTTGAGTGCCATCACACAGCCATACAGGACAACCAGGTGATCATGCCTGGTCAGCATGGCTTTATGAAAGGCAGGTCCTGCCTGCCTAATCTGATCTCTTCCTATAACAAGGTGACCCACTTCGCAGATGAGGGAAAGGCTGTGGGTGTTGTCTACCTAGACTTTAATAAAGTCTTTGACACCATTTCCCACAGCATTCTCCTGGAGAAAATGGCTGCTCATGGCTTGGATGAGAATACTCTTCGTTCGGTAAAAAACCGGCTGCATGACTGGGCCCAAAGAGTTGTGATGAATGGAGTTAAATACAGTTGGTGGCTGGCCACAAGTGGTGTTCCCCAGGGCTCAGTATTGGGGCCAGTTCTCTTTAATGTTTTTACCAGTGATCTGGACGAGGGGATCAAATGCGCCCTCAGTAAGTTTGCAGACGACACCAAGTTGGGAGGGAGGGTCAATCTGCTTGAGGGTAGGAAGGCTCTACAGAGGGATCTGGAAAGGCTGGATCGATGGGCCAAGGCCAGTTTTATGACATTCACAGGGCTAAGTGCCAGGTCCTGCACTTGGGTCACAACGACCCCATGCAACACTACAGGCTTGGGGAAGAGTGGCTGGAAAGCTGCCTGGCAGAAAAGGACCTGGGGCTGTTGGTCAACAGCCAGCTGAATATGAGCCAGCAGTGTGCCCAGCTGGCCAAGGCGGCCAACAGCATCCTGGCTTGTATCAGAAATAACGCGGCCAGCAGGACTAGGGAAGTGATCATCCCCCTGAACTCAGCACTGGTGAGGCTGCACCTTGAATACCGTGTTCAGTTTTGGGCCCCTCACTACAGAAAAGACATTGAGGTGTTGGAATGTGTCCAAAGAAGGGCAACCAAGCTAGTGAAGGGTCTAGAGAACAAGTGTTATGAGGAGCAGCTGAGGGAACTGGGGTTGTTTAGTCTAGAAAAGAGGAGGCCGAGGGGAGACCTTATCGCTCTCTACAACTACCTGAAAGGAGGGTGTAGTGAGGTGGGTGTCGGTCTCTTCTCCCAAGTAACAAGTGATAGGACAAGAGGAAATGGCCTCAAGTTGTGCCAGGGGAGGTTTAGATTGGCTATTAGGGAAAATTTCTTCACTGAAATGGTTGTCAAGCTCTGGAACAGGCTGCCCAGGAAAGCGATTGAGTCACCATCCCTGGTGGTATTTAAAAGACATGTAGATGTGGCACTTAAGGAAATGGTTTAGTGGTGGACTTGGGATTGTTAGTTTTGCAGTTGGACTCAATGACCTTAAAGGTCTTTTCCAACCTAAATGATTCTATGATTCCATGATTTAGGGGAAGACATAATCCCAAGTCCTATACCTTCTTTTTGTGTATTCAGCACCCCTCACAAAGGCATTTAAAATTGCCATTCTATTTCTTACTACATTGAAAAAATACAAATACACAGAAGTTTTTAATATCAAACATGGTTTGATAATTTCTTGTTGTTAATATTTCTATTATTGTTTGAGAATGAAAAGTTTTAAAGTAGTAGAAACTTCCAGTCTGATCGTTCATGGTTTTCAATTCAAGATTTTTTTTGTTTAAAAATTTTATGTAAAATACCAAAAAAACTGAGTGCAGAATAGATATCAAATGAAGCACTGTTAAATGTTAAGGAATAAAAAGCTGTTGGAACCATAAGTATGACAGATGGAAAAAAAGACAGCCTCTTTCCTGAAGATCAGTCAGACTCAGGGTTTGTCTGATCTTCTTTGCAAGACGATTCCACATTCTCTTGATTAAGAAAGTCTTGTATCCGGTTCTCACATACTTTCTTCTGGGCGATGTGTTCTGCCTCAGTCAGTAGGAGTACTATTATCATGATGGTTCATACAACAAAATTTGGATTTGATTAGCTGGTGTTGATTCACTAACCACTCTCAGTACTGAAAGTGACATCAGAAGCTCACCAACCATCACGAGAGGACTTGAATTGTTATGTGCGGTGTAGCATACACCATAGAAGAAGGAGGCAGCAACATCTACAGACATTTAACTTACCACTAGGTAGCTGCATTAACCTGATCCTGAATGTGAGCATCATTTTTACAATCAGATAAAACACATCCAAATCAAATGAGTTCTAAGAACCCAGAGCTGTGTACTCCTGCTCTCAGGTTATCGCCGCCTGGGAGGAAGGAAGCGACATTTCCCAGCTAGCTGTGAAATCTTTAGAAAGCAATGCTACCTGGCCATTGAAGCCAGGCAGGACCCAGAGGCTTTGCACAACTTTGATAAATGGAGGCCATATGTCTTCAATGAATGGAAGGTGGAGACAGTGCCTTGGCCCACTCTTCAAAGCATTCCCCCTTTCTGACTAGCATTGCTTTGGTCCTGCCTGTGTTCAGCTTGAGCCAGCTGCTCTTTATCCAAGAGTTTATTTCCTGAAGGCATTCCAAAATCCTATGGCCAGTGTGAATATACTGTCAGATTAGACCATCTAATAGCCCTGTCTGCCCTCAAAAACCTCAGAATTGCTGAAGTATTAGCACTACAAGGCTCAGCTGAGATTACAGTCTGTTCAGATTATGCACAGGAAGGCAGACCTGGCCTGGAATAGTTTCCAGATGAAATTAATAAAGTAAAAGCAAAGGCAGTGGGGATATAGGATGGCTACAGGGTTCCCTAGGAGCAGGGCAGAAGCACCAGGCGTGTGTCACCTTTCCACTACTCCAGAACTTATCTGCACCACCAGCTCCCTGACAGAAGTACTTCCCCTCAAAGAACCTCGTGAAAGGAGAGAAATATTAACCCCAATTTACAGCTTCTGAATCCTGAAAGTACCTCAGTCTTAGAACCCTTTTTGCCCTGTAGAAATTCAGGGTTTTCCAAATGAGACAATTTTAATTATTAAATTATTTGCATCAAGAGTATACCGACGTTTTGTGCAAGACCTGCTTTTATGAAAATATTGCAAGGATCTCTAAACATTCTCAGCCAGCAATATTCCTTTAATCATTTTTTCTTCTCTAAGAAGGTATTCATTTGATGGTTTCTTGAGAGTTTGTGTATTTTCAGATCAGAAGCAACCAGTGTGATCAGCCAGTCTGATTTCCTATGTAACAGAACTTAAAACCATCTTCAGAAATTTCTGTCAAGCTCTATATTCCTGCTCAAGTCAGAGGATTTCTCCCAGATATTTGGCAAATTGGAAAGGCATTCTTGTGTTCTATATTAAGTCACTGAATCACTGCAGACAGAAAAAAAAAGTAACAACTAGCTCCTGTATTCTAATTCTCACACATTCATTGTACCCAATATCACAGATTCTACTTGAATTTTTCACTCTGTATTTTCCTGTCTCACAGAATTAAATGTCAAACAGTCAACTAAAGCCTGTATGAATTAATGTTCACAATGTGCACAGATTCATATTAATCATTATCATGTGTGACTTTCTTGTCTATTTGATGTTTTAACTCATCAAAACTGAGAATGACAGGAGTGTTAATGTCAACCCCATACATCAAAATCGCAAAATCTTTCTAACGTATGCCTGCTGCTATTACATCTTTTCATGGGAAATTCTTATCTTGGCCAGTAGCAACTGAGGGTAGCTGTTATACCCTGCCTAAGAGGACAAGTGTTTTGACATGGGAAATACGATGGAGGGTGGTGAAGACACATTTTAAGGTCTTCCATGCATCAAGTCACATCCATCCACATTGGCTTTACCTGGCTTGGCATCTCCATGACTGGCATCCAAGCTGATCCCCATAGTACCATAGATGCGTGGAATCTTGCTAGTGTATTTCGAGCCATGTGGGAGCATGGTGCAGGTATATCCCAGCATCTTTAAAACTTAGATTGTGGCCCCGGGGCAGGCATGCAGAGAGCCGAGCTGCAGAAACCACTGTGCCTCCTGACACCACCCCCTTGTTCCAGTCCTGTTTATTAATGCAAGCTCCACGTTGTAACAGAAAAAAGACTATTAAAAAATACTACACTACTTTTGGATTTTTTTCTATCCCTGAAAATAGCATGGCTACCTGTGAGAGCCAATCAATGTTGCTGGACCCTGCACATGCAGAAAAACCTAGCTAATCTCCATCAATAACTGAGAGTTGACAGTTTTCACCTTTTGCCTTTTTAATCATTAAGATTTAGGTTTTTAAGCTTGTCTTTCCTTTACAAGTGAGATATTGTTCTCTTCTTTAGAGGTTTCCTATTATCCTGTGACTCCAAAAATTAGCACTTAAAAAATTGGGAGAACTGGCAACCTTGCTCACCAAAGTTTTAAGTCAATCCCACAACAAACGTTATATATGATCATTACACGTTGACAATTTCCACTAGTATATTTACCATGGTGGGGAAAGTTGGGAGCAGAATCAGCCTATCTTTATGAATAAACACCTTTCAACAGTTTATAATTAGGCAGTGGACAAGATAACACAGAACGACTGCGTACCTTTTGTCCCCCTACATTTGGATGAAAAAAATAAATGGAAAAGGCTTTTTAAACAGATATATTTCCCGCATTTCTCCAGCCAGTTGGAGAGCCAATATGATTTTTGTTATGTCTAGTAATAGCTTTTGGATGGCTTTCCGGCTCTCATTTATTTCCTATATATTTGGCATAGATCATACTCAACATTTTGGATGAGAAAAAAACCAGGAAAGTCATTAACTTTATAGATCAAAATATATAATGTTATGGTGGGCCAGTGGTATTAGCCCTCCCCTAGCTGGCATTGTGTCAAGGTCACTGTTGGGTCAATGGATGAGCCTTCTTGAACAAAACTGAGAACAAGAGAAAAGGATGGGGCTCCACAAGCCGTAACTGCCATGTCTAGAGGATACTGCTCAGGGGTTTCGTGGGCTTTATTATATAAGAAGCAATTGAGTAATAAACATAATTATTCCAAGAAAGAACACAGATCAGGAGCAAGAACACAATATCAGTGAAACCCCTAAAGTATACGTCTGTGTGAAGGCCATAACCATCAGGAAAAAATGTGCTTTTCTTTTTTTTCCTTCTTCTGCTCCATCACTCCTCCCCCCCCCCCAACATTTTATCACGTTTTTGGAGAAGGGTAGGAGAATTCTCAATCCCTTAGGTACATTAAATCTATATTTAGAGAACAGGCTGAATGAAAATCCTACTTCCAAAGCACCTCAATCTTTGCAGGAAATATGGGGTTAGCTCCTGACTGTCACAGCCCAATCCAAACCTTGTAACACAGCAAAGTTCAGAAAGGGACAAAAATGATGGTTATTGGCTAATGGAAACAGTTATGAACAGTGAAAGCGCAGATCTCTGTTCCAGAAATGCAATGCAAGACTGGTGTAATCTTGGAGACTTTTGTAGGGCCAAACCAAGGCTACACAGCACAGAAGCAGAGTTTGGAACAGGAGGTTGGCAGTGTTTGCTCACATCTCAACACATTTTTCCACCAGGTCTTTCCTAGGAACAGTTTTACCTGATACTTTCCCCTCAAATAATAAAATTTTCAACAAATGATTTTTCAGTTCTCTCTCTCACTCCTTCCCCCCCACACCCAAGTGCTATGATCACTGGAAATAATATTAAAAGTTCAAGTCCTGGAAACACTTAATGCCATAATTAATTTTTACAGCTTAAGGAAATCCAAGATGACATATTGTAATTTTACTTATTCATGCAATTGACACTAAGCATTGTTAAGCCGGCACAATATTCAAATAAGAATAGTGAGCTCGTATTCTTAGGAGCATAGAGCATTCAGGTCCAACATTTTGCCAAAAGATCAAGAAGTCGTCTCTGAATCACACACTGGTTTAATCTATGATCACTTCTTTTAGGAACGTATCAGCAGTTTCCTTTTTACTTTGCTATTAATTAATAAGTGTGAACCTGTGTCCTGAATTTCCAATGCAAAATATACTCCCCAACCTAAAGCAACTGAGAACTGCCAAAAGAGAAGGACTGCATTCACAGTGAGAGCTAGGCAATACTCTTCAGACAAAATATTTTTAAGTGAAAAAGGCATATTTGGCTGTACTAAAATGTTTCACTGAGTAAAATGCTTTCATAAGCATTTTAAAAAACATTTTAAGTTCTCAGAGGCTGAAGATTTGTTTCAATAATTTCCTGACATTTATAAAATCAAAGTTTGGGTATTTTTAACTTAAAATCAATTTTCTCTTAATATATTGAAAAGCAATTTTTGTAGCAGAAAATCAATTAATATTCCATTTTGTGTCTTTTTTCCCAACCTGTTTCATTTAAAACGTCAAGGTGTCAAGACCTCCAGTACACTGGAAAATGTGTTATTCACAGAGGTTTGGTTGTGCCAGTTAGAGGTTTTGCAAATATCGTGAAGCAAGGACTCTGGAAAGTTTGGAAGAGCACAGAAGTAATTCAGCATGCCTGTCTGAAATGCAGGCATAGCAGGAGGATTTTCAGTTTGAAGGATCAGGTTGCTTTGGGCTTGCTCGCAAAGGTGGGCTGGCACTCACCGGAGCCGCCCTAGTGAATCAATGGAACAAGTTTGGTAACAGCTCACTAATATAAACGAAACGCTTCTCTGTGTGGTTACACGTTTTAAGTTTACTCCTGACCGAAGCTAATTTGGGTAACAATAATTAGCTCCTTTTCTCTCAAATGTCAAGCCACAACATTCGCTCTTCTGCTTCTGTTGCCACCAAAAAAAAAGAAAAAACAAAAACAAAACCAAACAAAAAACCTCCCAACCATTCAATGTACCTTTAGCAAAATGCTTACAATAAAACAAGATAAGAAAAACCTTCAAAACCACTAGAAGAGGCACCAGAATGAACTCGGAGCCCAATTCTGTAAACATATTCCTACCTTTTACTCACACGGATCACTCCATTAACTTCAGCAGAACTATAAGCACAAACAGACTGGTGCCGAGGGGCTCAGAAGACAGTAGGGATGGGCCGTTACAAAGCAACTGAAATTTGGGATTTAAAGACTTAACAAAAATACCTCACACTTCAAAAAATACCTTCTGCAGCCCCCGAGAGCTGTAAGGGCATTGCCAATACCCCATCCTCTGTAGAGCATGATTCTTCCACTACAGAGCGCTCCTGGCAGCAGGAACCTCCTCCCTCCTTACTCCTCATTGCCACCAGCATGTTTGTACTCTAACGGGGGCCCAGACACACAGGGGTAAGCACCAGTTTGCAAAGGAAGAGGTAATACTGGCTTCTACCCCCTCTTTCTCACACAGCTGGAGAAAGAGCAGGGACAACATGGTGCTCTGCAAATTGTGAACCCTGTCTCCTCTCTCCACCCAGGGGGAAGCAGAAGAACTGTGACTCAGGTGGCTCCTGAAGGCAGGTCCCATCCTGCTTCTCCTCACACAGAGCTGAGGTGACAGCAAAGGTTTAGTCCTCAAAACATGGAGCAGGACCTTCTCCAGGAAGCGCCTTGGAGAGGATGACCTGTGGCCCGTAACACTGAAGCTTCCTCCTTACAGAGGACTGAGCAGAAGCCTACGTTATCATTTGCAGATGTATACAAAAATGACAGGGTTGGAGGCTGATACATTCTGCTTATAGCTGGCCAGGGAACTCAGAGTATTTGTACCACGCATTACCTCCCTTTAAAAAAATGCACATAACCTCTACTGTTGGTTTCCTATTTGTTTATCCACAGGACAAGTCACACAGGGGTAGTAATTCATCTCCCATTTAGAGGTGTTCCATCCACGCACTGAGAGTGTACAGGTCATTTGCAGACCATTTATTATACCCATGCATCTCGCAGCCTCTCTCCCTGACATTGCCAATACACGATAACTGCTTTTCTAGTTCTACCAAGCTCCTCATTCCCAATGCATTTGAGCATCTCGGCAAGATTAATGAACATACCCTCACAACGCTCCTGTGAGGTGC
The DNA here is from genome assembly GCF_929443795.1 of Astur gentilis. NCBI lineage: Eukaryota > Metazoa > Chordata > Aves > Accipitriformes > Accipitridae > Astur > Astur gentilis. Next base: position 4,433,546 of record NC_064893.1, on the reverse strand, counting down.
ATGGATATTATCACCATTTACAGAAGACTTGCCTATGGCTATACAAGCTGTGGCAGACCTGGAAAGGGGACCAAGAAATCTGGTGCTTCAGCCCAGTGCTTTAACTGCAGCACTCTTCCTCTGCTCCCTTTTATGAGCTGGACACCTGTTCGCTGGTCAAGGACCACCAAACAGCTATCACATGGTAATAAACTTTTACAGTCACTACAGACCTGAGCTGGATTTGAACCAGCATCTTAGAGATGCAAAAGCCTTATGTATAGCCCGTTATTGGTCCCTTGAGCTAGGTATTTCTCTTGTGAATGGTTTGTTACCCACCATAAATGTGAGCTTGGGATGCCAGCAGCCTCCAAAAGCAGGCATTGACATGTACTCAGCGTTATTTGGGTTCAGAAGAGAATTCATACAGTAAGGGTGTGTGTCTGTGCCTGTATGTGTATCTGCGTCTTCTTTTTTTTTTTTTTTTTTTTTCCCAAGGAAACATTAGAAATCAACCTTAAGGATGTGAGCTTAGTTTAAATGTCAGCTCAAAAACAGCTGCTGAAAAGAGATATAATCCATGAGCCAAAAAAGTGGGGCTGGGAGGAAGTTGAAATGAGAGATGTTTAGTTTGCTAATGCTCCTGTGTGAGGATAAAAGGGTGAGATGTGGGGAATCTTCTCTGGCATGAGGTCCCGCAAAGTGTTCTGGAAGATTCGGGTTAGCAGAATATGATCTCCCCATATGGCAGGTTTGAAAAAGTGGTGAAAGAAGTCCAAGCATATGCAGCAGTGATGTAACAGGGCCAGAAGGGTCAGGCACCTGTGACTTTCTAGCCACATTAAGTTCTTCAGAAGCTGCTTTTTGACTTAGCAGAGCAGAGTTTTCCATCACATATGTGTAAAACATTTCATCCATTACAGGTTTCTTGGCTCTTCTGGATTGATTTTGTTCATGTGTGGGGAAATTTAAGGAAACAAAACAACAACAAAAAAGCTTCTGAAACACATTTCTTCTCCTGTTTCAAAATTTATCACTCATCCCCTTGAAGCACAAGACTTGTCTTGCATTTGAAAGGTCAGTCTTTCAGTGCTGCGTTTTGTTACGTGTTTGCATGCTGCTTAGCACAATTAACACACAGGGCTGCAGAAGCCTTCACCTATTACTAAGTATCTTACTGCTATAATACAAACCCACTAATAAATCACTGCCTTCTATCCACTCTAAAACTTTACAGACACAATGTGTGAACTCTAGCCACAGGCAAAAAAACAACTGCCTCTCCCTCCTCATATCAAAAATTACTTAGAGCGGAGTTTTCCCCAGATAGCTATAATCCTCAAATAATCCTCACTTACTACAACAAAAATGACAGAAAAGATATTCACTGTTGCAATGCAGCTGAGTCCTTTACCTTGCACTGTACTCAAGGAGTGAGAAAAGGATACAGGGGCTCTAGGCACCTATGTGGGGCCCAGAGCTCATCACAGACCTCAGTTTTTATGCAGGTTCAAGCCATCACCAAGGACAGAATGAAAACGCAGCCTCTGGAGGAGCCCTGGCAGATCTGGGATTACAGTTGTGGCCACCAAAGGATGGTACTGCAGTCTCTAGAGTGGGTTCCCAGCAAGGATTCCTCATCTCCCTCCAGCTCAGATCACTGTTCAGGGTGACAGATGGGCAGGCACAAACAGTAACACTAAAATACCTTAAAAATTTAGGATATCAGCCTTTATAGTGCACATGCTACTCCCACAACAGATGCAGGAAGACAGAACCTGACATTACTGATCCTGAATCCTAACCTTTTGAAATTCATCTCTGCATAAAAGTAAAGGTAATGCTGATCCCCATTTTTCTGCCACTAGGTATCAAATCATCTTGTTGGGCCTAAACACTGAGCTCGTACATGATATTTCTGGCATCCAGAACGAGCTAGGCTCAGCATGGTCCCTCAGCACATTGCCTCTTGCCCTCACCATGATCACTGCTCTGTGTGTAGTTAGTCCATTTGCAGCCCCTTTGAAGACAGCAAATTTTTAAAATTAATTAATTCATTATGCAGCACTTCAGAAAACCAGTTATCAAGCTTTCCACAGCCAAACAGCCAAAGCTGTAAGACCAAGGCTAGCACCTAGCCCATCCTAAAGACCCTCCCTCCAGCTAGAAGAGGTGCAGGAAACGCAAGCCAGACTTTACACACACTATTACCTCACCTTTTGAACCACCCTGAATGCGTGAGTCCCTTAGTTTCAGGAACATGTTAGGAAAAAAAAACTGCTGTTAAATGAGGTGAATTCCTCTCTTGTTGAGCTCCTCCTGCAATTTTAGCTGTATTTTATCCAGAACTGTATCAGAACATGGAGTGCCTTATCACAGCGTAATAGGTTCTTTAAGCCAGTCTAGGCAATGTCACAGGCATCAGGAGGGTTGCGCCTATCCACGCACTTTCCCCTACCATGACTATGACCTTTGGTTGCACCAATACCATCCATAGGTCAAGGTCTTGGTACAAAATTCCCTCTGATACTAAACCTCATTGCAGCTGATGGACGCCATGGACAGAGCTGCTCACCTTGCCTGCACATAGATGTAGAGTGGAAGAAGGGGACCGAGAGGTTGAAAAGTTTGCTGTTATTAGCAGCTTCGGGGACAACGAGCATCAGACAGGAGCTGCGCTACAAGCCACCCTCTCCATCGATGGCAGAACCCCCCTGGCCGGGCACCAGTGCAGACCCTCCCCTGCAGCAAACGCAAAGGGAAACCCACAGACGGGTGAGTTGCAACCACCTGCATGCCCAGCAGTGCCACGAGGAGCCACCACGCTGCTGAGGAAGTGGGGTGAGCCCCCTGATATGGCCACCCAGCACCGAGCCCCGCTGTCTGCCCCAGCCCGGGGCAGCAGCGCAGGCCAGAATTAAGACCATTCTCTGGCATTTGACGTTGTTTGTGACAACGCCCGCAAAGCATCACAAGTGGATACTATGAAGGACTACTATTTGTGTATTAGTGAGTCACAATACACCAGATTCATCAGAGCCAGATGTCACAGCTGACCCAGACAAGGCACTCAGACAGATCCCACGCGTTTCATGTGTCAGTCTTATATCCATTCATAAAACAGCTCCCTCCCAAAATATAAGTCTTGGGAAAATTTAGGATCATTGTGCAATTCTAAGTCAAGTTTCAATCAGTTTCTTAGGTTTATTCTGCCCCCCCCCCCCCCCCTTTTTTTTTTGTCAACAGTGGTTAAAAGAAAGGAGGGGCAGGAAATGATGTCCATCACAGAGGAGGATATAAAAAATGAAAAATACGGGTAGGCAGGCTTGGAAAAATAACTTTTTTTTTTTTTTTTCTGCTTTTCAAAATGTTACAGCTATAGAAACAATCTCCTGGACAAAGTCAGACAGATGTTTTTTTCTTCCCGCCTCCCCCCCCCCTTCTTTGGATGGAGTGACTTTCTCAAGAGCACAGCTGAAAAACCTTTGGAAAAAAAAACACACACACAGTCTCAGGCGTTGGAGGTGTCTGGGGCTGAGGATTACAGAAGTTCAAATTGGCTCCCCCTGTCAAAATTACAGCTGCACAAAAGATGGTACAGCATATCAGCCCAGGGCTCAAAAGGACTTTTTCCGGTTCTCAAGAACGACGCAGGTCTTGAGAAAACGCAGCTGTGCTGCGATCAGCCAGGCTGTGCTGGCCCAGCCAGGGCCTGGCCCCCCACCCCCCCACCCCCCCTCGGAAGAATCAGTAAGGATGCCAACCTGCTAAAGGGTGTGATTAAAGAATACCTCCCTGCACGCATTTGTCATTTAGGGATGATTTACTGCCAGGGCATACCCTTGGCGACTTCTTATAATATGTTTTCTTTGTTTTCACACTTCCCTCCTGAGACTTGAAATTTAATATCTATTCCAGCAAACAGAGTTCTTGCTCCCTTGCCCTCTCTGTCTCGCTCTCCCGCTCCTTCCAGCATATTATCTTTGTCCATTGCCCAGATGAAGTGAGCTGATTAAAATTTATGTGTATTGTCACCGAGGTGATGTTTTAACTGTACAAATGTGTTTCAAGGCTGTTACACTATTCAAATCCACCCCACCCGGGTGACCGTGCTAATCTCAAACTGCAGCCCTTGTCAGGTGATGACTGCTGAGGGATCCCTTTACAAGCTGCACCACACCATGGTTTCATGGTTGTGCGTGTTGGTGTAAGGTTCCCGTGTGTTGCACTTGGATGCTGCAGCATCCACCAGTTGAGTGCAGGTGGAGCAGTTCAGTGGTCTACACACAGCATGGATATTCTCAGTATGATTTGCCAGATATTCTTGCCTACATGTTTTAAATGACACATTTTTCCCTTCTCCCTCCTTAAAAACACAGATGAGTTGACTAGTTATGGAGAGCCAGCTACGTAGCTGGGTTTGAAACTCCTGAACAGATACACTGGCATAACATGGTCTGACTCTTGCACGTGCTGCTGTCTAACACACAGGAGTGACACAACCACCTTCTAGCAAAGGCTCGATACTTCAGCTACAAATCGTGCTGTGGTCCTCAGAAACTATTCAGCGAGGGTAAATTATGTTCTTCCATAGGAAAAGCAGCTAAACTGTTCATTTGACATTCCCATTTTGATCACTGGACAAATGGCAGCAGTCCTGAGAACACAAGATCCTTCTGACCGCTCACTAGCTGCTCAAAACTTTTAGTCTCATTCTCTGCTGCAACTGCTGTTTCTCTACAGTAAGTTTCAAAGGAAATCTCTGTGATTTACAGATACAGGAGCACCTGTAAATTTTGGGTTCTTCCCTTGATAACCATTTAGGTTCAAAAAATCTTGCTTCCTCTTAACATTTTCTTTCAAAACTACTGCCATTCCTTTTATTATATTCTGCCAACTCTAGAATTGATTAACTGCTATTGCCTTTCCTCCTTCCTTCTCACTCAGTAGTACCAATTATGCTGCTAAAAAAAAAAAAATCACCCTCCTCTCCCACCCATCGAATCACATTCTTCTCTTCAAATCCTTCTGTAGGCTTTTCTATACTCAGACGAATTTTCTCATGCTTCCATGGTAATCTCCACTTCTGCATATATCTCTCTTCTCCCTCATTTGTGTTTCCTGCCCGCTTGCCTAGAATTACTCCCCAGGATCCTTCTGGTGTCCTTCAAGCGTTGTTCCTGCCTTTGAGCTCCTCTTGACAACATGGAGCTGTTTCCCAACTAGCTGTACACCAAATGGTCATCACCTTCTCACTCTTACTTCTAGGAGGTATATCAGCCTGGAAACAGCCCGTGTAAATCATGCATATCTAGAGAGGAATATTTTGTATGTACAATATTAGACTGCTCTCAGGCTAGGTCATCTTCCATATAACAGACACATTATGTGAACAGCATTTCCACTGAGATTTAAAATACTGTCCTAAATTACTTGTAACTTGTTGAAAAAATTAGCTGTGTACCCAAATTTTTCATTTTGCAGCAAAATTTCTCTCATTCAACTCATGGATAGTGGCAAAGCATAAAACCTACCACTAGATATACTGTGCCACCTTTGGCAAGTCACTTTATTTTTCACTCTAGTTTGACTCCCTCTAAAGTAGATGAGAGCAGCTGTTCTCCAAGCCAGCAGTGATGAGACATCTTATCAATGACCTTTACCTGTTTAGTCTATAAATTCTTCAGAGGCTGATCTAGGTCTTGGTGCCAGGTACAATGAAACCTCTGATCTCAGTCAGTACTAGTGTAGTAACGTATCTATAACAACAGCGTCATGAAAATTAATTAATATTTTTCCAGTGCTCTGAGCATGGAAAACACTGCATAAGTGCCAACAAGGTGCTTTGTTTGCTTTTGGTCAGGGCCACTCTGTGGCAGGAGTAGTAAAATGTGTTGAATAAATCATTCACCAGGAATTGTTAAGTCAGATCACAGTATTATTATTGAAGTCAACTGCATGCAATTAAATATATTAAAACATTTACAGTCTTTATTTCAAATAATATATTCTGGATTACTCAAAACATTCTCAAATTCATACCATTGGGTTTTACAGTAGCTATATTGTGTAAAGCATACATTAAGTAGACTCTATAATACAAAGACTATTTTTGATCAGTGATCTTGAGAGCATATTGGATGTGGCATATGTTTTACTTTTTTTTTCCCCAAAAAATGATTCTCCTTGATAACAAAACTCTTGGAAACACTTGGAGATGAGGGGTATTTTCTACTGCTGCTAACTCATTTTAAAGCCAACTTGAAACGTAGGCTGACAGTCTTCCGTATCATTTTTCCCTTATTGTTTTCTGAGGAGATAGAGGATTAAATCCGACACTTACTGAACTTATAGATTATTAACACCAGTTATACCCAAGGACAATGTTTCCAAATTCCCCTACCACTTTTCTTTTAAGCTTTGTGTATAAATACAGTTATGATGGAAGGGGGCAGAGGAAAAGTGGTATCGCTGACTAAAGTCAATATAGTGGAAGCAGATGCTGTGCTAGCTTCTACTCAAAGCTTTGTCAGTACTTTTGATCCAGTTTGTTATATCCTTTCCTGTACCAAGTCTTCTCTCTTTCCTAACTGGATCAGCAATTGTCTTTCAGTCCAAATTATGTAGCAGAGCTCTGTAGTTTGGGAAACATCCCGTACTAATATGAAGGCCAAACCCTTTGCTCTTTCCCAAGCCCTGCTAGCAGGGATCTCAAAGCAGAAGCATATAAATGTGGTATTCTAGTGCTGTTGATCCCCCTTGTTTAGACCTATACTGCATGTGTGTGCGGACAAGACCTTTCACAAGCCTACTGGAAGAAGCAGGGCCAGAAGCACAAGTGCCAGATTCCCCATGAATCCCTTATACCAGTACAAACCATGCTACCAGTATGCTACTACACTTAGCATGTAGCAAAGTGCTACCATGTCAAAATGATCATGTTTTGTCTTGCTGTAAGGTCGTAGATTGTGACTTGCGGCCTCAGCACCACTCTTTCCTTTATGTCAATTGTTCTACAGGGAGAAACGGTTTCTCTTGCATTGTAACTGGCAACTCTACATTAGCATTATACAAGGATACTGAATGGTGTGCCCTCTTACACTGCCTTAAATGCTGCACATTTCCTTCTGTCTTGTTTCCAATGTCTTATAATTTGCCAAGCTAATCACTTGTGCTGAACAAGGCAGAGATGTAGGAGGAAACAACTGGCATGTGATCACATAGTTAGAGCCTATGTTAATGTGTATATTCATGGTGTACATGGGGCCAAATGAGGGCATGAGAGGCTGCTTTAATATTCTACTTTCTTTAGTTACCCACATCCAAAGGGCAACAAATCTGACAGTTATACTACTTCTCAGGATTCATTTAGGGAAAAGACAGTGTAGCATATGCTCACTGTCAAATACTGAGGAGACTGGCACTATACACGCTTTTCCCAGAATTATCATGATAGCGATTATGGACACAAGAACAAATTATCTTGAGTCAGCTGCTCCTTAGTAACCACCCCCGTGAATGCTATCAACACATTATAGAAGTGTTACAGCTTATTCTTCTTTCACTTAGGAGTAAACAGCCTTGAATTACCTCACCATCACTTACACAAGGACAGTTACACACTGGATACATGGTAGGCTGTCATCCTATGGAAGCCTTCTCTAATTGGCAAACACAAATAACAGGTTTTAACTCAGTTATAGTAAGCAAAAGTTCATCTTTTATGCAAGAAAAAAGAAATTCAATCATAATACTTGTTGTGGGTGCACTCAGCTAGCCCCCCTTCTTAGCCACTCCACACAGAGGTATTATCTTCTTGGCCCCACTCCAGGTGGGATTAAGAAAAAACACTACTTTATTTTATTGGTTACCTGTTACTTCTTCTGTAAAGGGCATGGCTCCTGTCAAAGATGACATGGGGCTAATGGGGCTTGATGTTGTATAGTAATTACAGTCTTCTTAAAAATGTTAAAATCCAAAATGGTCAAAGCCACCAGAATAGGCAAAAATGTTCATGGTAACAGAAAGTTTAAATATGCTTTGCTTGTAGGACCTTCACAGAACTAGCAGGTACTGTAAGCCTTACCTTAACCAGAATACCCAACCTACTGCAAAGCCTAACTTTTTAAAGAGAGATTACAGCAATAAAAGAACCTTTCATGTTGAATGTGCCTCTGTGTTTTATCTTCCAGCACTACCACAAAGAACGTCTGTTAAAGCATTGAAGATAAGTCAGAAGATACAATCTTCAGGAATTCACTTACTGGAAGATTAGCAAACAAGAAAGTCTAATTCTCATTGGCTTCTATTCCTCTAGACTGTGCTAATACAGCTCCCACCCTGCTGCTTACCACAGCTAAGACTGCATCAATATGGCTATTATAAGTGTCATATTTCCAGTACTTACAGCTCAGCTGTTGGTATTTTCCTTTGGACTAGACATGGAAATTCAAGCCTATAACCTAAAAGCATGTATAAATGCTCCATTTACACACAGAAAACCTGTACTGCCAGCTACCTAAACAGAAAGCTTTAGGAATAACAGCTAAAAATTACTCCCTACAATATCAGCTTGAACCACCTGTTACTACAGGCAGTTTCAAAGTATAATCCGAAACATGGCAACAGATCAGGCTACAATATAGCCTGATTAGAAGTGACTTGATATATTTTTGAACCTTCCAAGATCGCTATTTAGCAGTAGTGTTTTAAAATACCTATGATCACTTCAGCACATGATAACCCACAACAGTTCCAAAGGAGAGTGGTAGAAAAACAGCCCTTGACTCAAGAGCTCTCAGATTAATTTGTGCTGTGGTCACACATGTAGCCACAGCAAATTCACAGTGGTCACAGTTGCCAGACACACAACAGAGTAATAAAAAGCGAGTTTTTACACGGTGGTTGCACACAAAGTCCCTGGTGGCTGTGTTTGGGAATTGCTGGTTTAGCAAATACAACTCTTAGAGAGCGGGAGCCTCAGTTCCTCTCTTCATTCAAAGACAAATTGACTTGGACAAGTCATCTTTGCTTGCTATACTTGCTTAACTTGCCAGTTCCTCCTTCAGTACAGCACCTCCCTCTGTGCAGGGCTGAGCTTTTTCTCTCGATGACTGGAATTAACAGCAAGCCTAAGCATTGCACAAGCACCCGTAGAAAAAGAAGAGCCACCTTTGGAGTTAAATATTTACTAAACTCTGAACCAGCTTTTCCTCTCTTTATTTGACAGTTCATGATAAAGTCTGTGCTTGTATGAAAAGCAGAGTTCTTGGATGAGTCCAAAACCAGTTCAACTCAGGAACAGGTACAAGCTTTCTAACAGGACCTCACAGACGTGATTCAGCACTGACCTACATACCCCTTGCTGCGGGATTGAAAAACAAAGAAATAAACTACAACATTGTGTCAACTGGCTTCATTTTGGCACCTACCTCAAGAATGCTGTGAGACCCAGGACTGATGCCTGAGAGGCTTCTCTAATGCATTAAATGCCATGTTCTCAAATGACCTTTTGCTACTAGAGAAAACTCACCAATTAAAAAAGCTGATCCCTGCCTACTCAGTCCTGGACCTTGTCACTGCGACTCTCACCATAATGGCATTTAATGCCGTTTAATACCAAATGTGGTGACAGAGTTTATCGTTAAAGTCGCTTTTCCAGGACTGAGCCATCAATTCATTTCAGCAGTCACCTTTTCCCATAGAACAAATTATCACAAAAAATGCAAAGTATTTGCCTCTTCCAGTAACAGATGGTCCTTAGACAACAGAGAACTGAGTCTTATCAATAACACTCTTAGCTACACAGTGAAAAGAAAGCTTCCTAAGCTACAGTGTAAAGTACCATTTACTGCCGCAAGGGAATGCTTGGTGGGGCCAGAGCTCCTACAGCATGCTGGCTTGAAACAGGAGATACAAGATCCTGGAGGGGGGCAAATCATGCAGATTTTTCCAACCCATGGAATATGTTTCCATGGGGGGGTGGGGGGTGGGAGGGGAGAAGGAATATAACTGGGAGTGAAAAAGGAGTGCTGTAACCAAAAGTGAAGATATGAGTTTGGCTGATGTCAGAAAGGTGAAGGACTCAGGTGCCTTGCCCCAGGAGTGGCTATGGCTGGATGTCGTGGTTTAACCCCAGCCAGCAACTAAGCACCACACAGCTGCCTGCTCGCTCACTCCCCCCCCAACACCCAGTGGGATGGGGGAGAGAATCAAAAAAAGGTAAAACTTGTGGGTTGAGATAAAGACAGAGTAATAGGACACAAAGGGAGAAAATAATAATAATGATAATAAAATGATGGTAATAATAATAATGAAAGAATTGGAATATACAAAACAAGTGATGACTTCTTGTGCCCCTCCAGCCTTCTTGCTGGCTGGGCATCAGAAGCTGAAAAATCCGTGACTTTAGACTAACCGCTACTTAGCAACAACTGAAAACATCAGTGTGTTATCAACATTCTTCCCATACTAAATCCAAAACATAGCACTGTACCAGCTAGTAGGAAGAAAACTAACTCTATCCCAGCTGAAACCAGGACACTGGAGGAGCACTCTTGTGCAGCAGGGAATTAAGCCAGGGTACAGCTTGAGCATGTGATAACAGAAAACACTGGAGAAGTAGCAAAGACTCCAATAAATGAAGAAACTGCTTTTCCCAGCTGTCCCCTAATGAAGGTGCTTGCAATTTCATTCTAAAAAGGGGGAAAATGGGAGGAAAAGGAGGAGGAGTGGGCACTCTTTCTCATTAAAATCCTTCCTTGCACTGCCAACTACACACCCACGCTCTACTGGCCTATTTATTTGCGGCGGCTGGGTGGTTTAAGTACATAGAGAGAGAACCAACACAGGAAACACAGGGCCTTTACTTGCATTTCATCTGCATGGACTACCAAAGCTGTAACCCAACACACGCCTGCCTTTGCACTGACCCTTGCAGAGGACAGTAGTCCCAGAGACCACAGTGTAAAAAATGTGTGATATTAACGTCAGAACCAAAAGTATGGTTGTTGTTAGTAGGATTTTACCCTCTTTTGTACTTCACACTCCAAAGACACTTCCTTTCCCTTTGAAGCAGGAGCCGTTCCTCCTCTCTGGCTTCCACACACACAGTGTTTCTTTAAGTCTGTTCCCAGAAAAAGGGAAAGAAAAGACAATGCACATTGTTGAATTAGACAGAAAATATTTGTTTCTTCTCATGGGAAAGGCCTAGTGTTTTCAGCTAGCCCAAATATGGTCTATCAAATATCCTTGTTATAGTTGAACTTTTTAGAAGAACCTAAAAGATTTTCTTCCAAGAAGTTATTCTAAATCGAGAGTCCACTCTCTTTCAAAATCAGAGGCGCAGGTCGTATCAGAATTGAGGTAGACAATGTCTTAATATCCCTACACCTGAGAAAAATCTGAAGTTCTTGTTAGTCTCTTCTTTCTACCTCCCTTCCGCCTCTTTTTCTCTGACTGGCAGAAAAGCAGGCTTAGTAAAAGATTTGCAACTTTTCTTACATTTTGATACTTTTATTTCTTTTATGCAGTTGGTTTCAAAGCACACCTGTTTCTAGTAGCCTTCCCCATTAAAAATAATGCTTGTTTCTGACCTGAATTAAAAATGGAGGGCAGACCACCTGTGGAAAATCTCATCTTTTGGTCTTAAAACAAACAAACAAAAAACCCCAAAACAAAACAAGTGTTCTGGGTCTGCTGTAGGTTAGTCCCCCAGTTCTAAAAGCACACAGCCCTGGGCTGAGCATGGCTGCAGCTCATTTTTAGGCACCCGACTCTCACAATCCAAACTGCAGCTCTCAGTTGGTTGCCTGAACTTCCTATTTCATGGATGGAGAGACTTGTGTCAGGGTGGACTCCACCATAATCCACATGGTGAGAGAAAAGCCACCAAAATTAGCTGTGACAGCTATTTGTTATATGTGCCTTTAGAAAGGGGAATGTAATGAACCTGTAAGGTGCAGTAGCAGGCAAGAAGGTCTCAAGTGATGCGGAACTCTTTAGGGCAAAACAGGTAGGCAGGCATCAAAGTGTGAAGAAGCATCTTCTTGTGGCCAGCTGACACTTGCTGCTACTAGGAAAATCACCAAGTTGGCTGGAAGCAACAACCAACCTGGTGAGACACGGTGTAGAGGGAAGATATATAAACTTATAAAACTTTCTATTCTGTCTGACATCACTACTTTGAGCTTTTTCTAGTTAAAAAAGTTCTTGGCTTTTATTCTAATCATATTTTGGTTTGGTTTTGTTGGGTTGGTTTGTTTGTTTAAAAGCCCTTTGGTCACTTTGGGTAGCTCACTGCTGGAAAGAGGTCTAGCTGTGGCCAGCAAAAGGTACCAGCATATTAATCAATGAGAAATGCTAAAAACTGGGAGCAGTTGCTTAATTTCTCTGACTTCAAATTACATAGGTACTTGGCTTACAAGCTTGACTCCTGCCTTGGACTACTCCCTTATTTCTTAAAATACTCTTTCTGCTAATACTGTCTTTTGTGCACCAGAAACTACTAAGAAACTAACTGGCATAGGGTAGACCTAAGTTAATTTTCTTTTCACCTTGATAAAGGAATGGAGACTAGATCCACTCATAAGAGGCTGTAGTCTCATCTTTACCAGCACCCAACACCAAAACGTCTTCAGATGTCTCCAAACCCAAAGGGAAGGAGGTACCCTCTTACAGACCAGAATTAAAGTCCCTAAGCCTGAAAAGCTTATCCACGTTATTCCCAGTCAGTTAGCTTCCAGCTGCATTTGTAGCTAGGAATAAATGTGCAAAAACAGAGTTTACCAAATCCCCTTATAGAGGCACACAAGTATCAGCCCACTTCCAGTCACCACACACATAAATTTGCTCCCTTTTTATTTACTGCTGTATCATTGCAGCTAGTTGTTGTGAATCCCACTTTGAAGTTCCTTCCTACTTGCAGCACATACAGCCTTGACGCCTAACTCCAGGTTTAGGCAACAGTACCAAGATGCCTAAAAATTAGAGCTCCCTTGGTGGCTTTAGCTCATAGCACTCAGAATTACAGTTAAAACCATGGCAGCTATGAGAATTTAAGCATCCCTGATGATAAGCCATAAAAAAGGGTTTACAAAAATTTCTTAGTGATTGCCGAGATAAATCTGTTATTGTCTGGAAGATGCTCAGAGATAGTCCAGAGGAGAAGCAGGGGAAATGTACATATTAAACGCATTATATCTTGTAAAACTAAACAATATATCTCCCTGGATCTGAAAACAAGCAGCTTGGCTCAAGTGTGGGAAGCTGGAGACGCTTAAACTACTTAGAGCAATTTCTCCTTTTATATGTTTTTCCTATATGTTTAATCTAACTAATTTTCCTGTTATTGTTGTGCTCAGGTTGCACTTGGTAATGTACTTAGTAATTGAACTCATCAGTAGCATATACTGCATATAGAGCTTTGCTTTTTTCATTTGCCACATACCATCACTACACACATTTATCTTAGATTTTAATCCAGTCAGAAAAGCATGAAAATCTGTAAATATAGGTTTTAGTGTCCCAAATCCTGTTAATTTTCATAGCAATATATAACCTTGTGTTATTGTAACTCCTTCCAAAACAACAGCTAGACCTGATGCAATAAAAGCAGTCTCAACCCCCACCCCGACACACACACCTTTTCAGCCACTGAATACCTTCAGCACAATGGTTAAAAGTACTTCAAGCACTTTTAGTAATGCTTCAGTAGTTGATGCACTTATCTATCCTTAATTTAAGGATATATCATCATTTTTGCTTTGAAACCACCCTTTTCAGGTTCATGCCCTTGGTGAACAGTAGAGATAGTTCATAGTTCAGAGTGCTAAACTAGGCTGCTGCTGCTAAACAGCCACTTTGAGGGGAAAAAAAAAAAAACCCAACAAACAATTTAACTGTAGTCCTGTGTAGCTACTGCTGTCAGGCTACTGTCTCCCATGCAATACAAAGTGCATAGTTTGCTTTGGTCAGTCCACTGAAGGTAGTTTCCAGAGTTTCTCTAACCATGTCGAAGGCCTTGCTTGTTCAACCTTCACAGAACTGATGCTGCTCTGTACTCTGTAATAGGTCTCCTAAGACACTGAATATATGAGTTATCAGGAGAACAGTGAGAGGGAGGAGTATGTGTGTAGGAAGCTCATATTAAGGCACATTAAAAAAATTCCTAAAATTCAGGAGGGAAAAAAAGGACAGATTGATTTTTTTAGTAAATACTGTTGCTTCACATCTCCTTGGCTCCATAAGGGAAAACAGTTTCTACTAAAAATAGTAGCTGGACTGAAAACGTACCAATTTATCTGAGGGTATAAAATGAGGTGTGAACTATTGAAAAAGGCAACTCAAACTGTATTTGCCAGAAAACAGCCAGCATATCATACCAGGAGGCCAGGGGTTAATCTCGTGGTAAATACAGGGTACGTGCCTTGGGAAAAAGATTTGAGCAGCGGAATACTTAAATGATGAGGTGCAAATCTGGTAGCTGCACCTCCAACAACCTACTGAGCACAAAAATATTGGTATAGTGTTTCCATTTTCAGCTTTGAGCTCTGACTGGTTTCTTTGGTAAACAACCCTCTCAAACCTTTCCACCCTCTTTCTGTTCCCAAGCCCATTCAAAGCATCGTCTTCTGGCCAGCAGGCTTCTGCCTTAAGAGTAACTAAGTGGCTACACATGCAAATAAGCAAGAACACACACAAAACCAGGTAGGTATTGCATCTACACACACTATGGTACCACACATTTATACCATTATTGTGATGGCTTTGTTGTCTACCTTTTATGTGTTAATCCATTTCCTGTGACACAGGGACTGAGTTAAGCATGGCTTCCTCTTGAAGCACAGGCTTGTAACTTTTGATGAACAGGGTTTCAGGCCCAGAGATGAGCCGTGCAGGTATGTGTAAGCATGCTAAGTGGATCCAAAACCTTAAGGGTAGGAACATATCGAAATACTTACATAATTTTAATAGGATATGTAGACAGAGAGCACTACTGCTTCATGTGTTTTGGGTTTTGTTTTTAATAGCACCTGTGTAAATGCAAGGAGTGAGTTACAGGTATTGGGAGCTTCCAGGGCTTTGACTGGGCACCACTTGGCAAAAAGTTTCTTTCGGGTCAAAATTTAGCCAATTAAATTAATACACTCCCTTGAAAAGCCAAAATCTCTGCTAACATCTGTCGAGAGGGAACCGCGCAGTTGCCCCAGAGCAAGCAGTAGCTGCAATGGACAGGCATACAGGGGGCTGGCAAGTGAATGTTATACATACTGCTGCCTGTGGTTATGAGAGAATTAAAAGCATTTGCTGTGATGACATTTTCATTAACAAGTTTCCACTTTGGTCACAAGGGAATATAAACCAGTTGTCTCCACTGGAAGGATCGCATCGTGCGATCAGGAAAACATTGGAAAGGAATAGACATAACATGGATGAATTTAATTTTAGAAAAAGTTACATAAAGACTGTGGGATATTCATGGGAGAGGCTATTCAGATTCTTTCCTCTTCTTGAAAGGAAAAATCTCCCCGTGACTGTAGGTTTAAGGCTCTGGGGGGACACACACATTTATTCCCTGTTTCTTTAGCGCAATTGATATAACAGACTCCGAGAAGGAGAACTGTAACAGGAGACAGGCAGTGGTGGTGTCCCCGAGACAGCCGGGGGAGGAGGCAGCGATGACCTGGTGGCAGATCCATCAGCGCGTGGCTGTGCTGCAGCGAGAGGCAAGCGGGGCGCCGGCCGTCGCAAAGCCTGAGCTCTAAGCACAGAGCGAGGGAAGGGTGATCTGCAGCAAAAGGACAGGCCCATGAATTGGGGGGAAAGATGTCGAGAGCTTGATGAGCTGCATGGCTTGAAGTGAAGGCATGTTATTCTTATTGAAATAGTTCCTTTAAAAGTAGGCAAAAAGAAGCAATTGGCTGTTAATCACAGATTCGTTTTCATCTGCCTTCTCTAAGGACTCTTCATAAACAAAAGAGATTGATTTCTCATTCTGTAGCAGGAGAATTCAATAACGTTCATTTTCACTGTCTAGAAGCTGACATTGGAAATAAATGGTGAAACCCTCCCCACTTGCTTCAGGGCTAGGGAGAACAGGGAAGATGATGTGATTTATTAGAGCATTCTGACTAATGCAAAGCTGCAAGGTGCATTCACGAAATTTGCTTACTCTGGAGGTTGCATTAAAAAAAATTAAATTAAAAAAAAGATGAGAAGTCTGGGGGAGAGTTTTTCCCTTGGGGGTGGTCTGACTAAGAAGTGACTAAGAGCTCTAAAGGAGAAATTATAGTAAGTAAAAGAGCATCCTAGGGTATCTGCAAACAACTAGCATAAGTGTAACTTTTAGTTAGGCAGATGACTAACATACGCATCACTAAGCACTTTGTGTGGCATGGCTTTTCAGGTCACCTCGTGGTGTGTAGGCTCACACTCTGGAAATCTCCACGAAAACTACAAAGGTAATGAAGGATGTGCAGGCGGAGGAAGCAATAAAAGTTCAAGAGTAGAATGATAGGGAGTGATGGTGATATAACTCTAATTGGGTTGTATGAGACATCGTTGTCCTAGTGAGCCAAGAAGTTCACATGCTCTGAAAGAACAGCAAACTTCAATAAAATTCAGAACTCTCACAAGATATAGCAGAGCTGGGGGAGATAATACACAGTGTACTCATGTTTCAGGCTGTTGTGCGTGATTTACGAATCTGAAGGGATGGCTTGCACTAAGCAAATTGTCCTCCTGGTTTCTATGAGTTCACTAACAAACTGTATATGCTTTTAGTTATGGATTTACCACAGCATTTCTTCATTCATCTCACCAAAACTGATATTTACAGATAGGATGTACAATACACATGGTTCCTTGTTTACGATGTCTTTAAACCTAATATAACAGGGGAATGAAGAACATAATTTCAAGCGTTTACAACAAAGAGTGATGGTGCAACAAGAAAAAGGACCTCCAACTTTTTCTCCTGGTGTACTTTTGTGCAGGAAGACGCATTAGAAAGGGGATTTTATTTTCCTGACACCTCCATCATTATTGGAACTGTTTTTCACATGCCCAGCTGTTTTGAAAGGACAGTACCTAAGTTTTATGCTACACAACAGCACAAAACCTTGCCTAAACCTGAGCTTGTAAACCAGATGACATAGCACTCTGAATAGCACTTTAAGAACTCCACTGGCTAGTTGAAGGAGGAGGATATATACTCTCTATTTCTTGCAGAGATAGCACAGGTACCACTCAAGACATAAGCCTGGGGAGTCCTAGAGAAATTCAGGCTGAGCAAAGTGGGTTCCCTCCTGCAACTTATTCTTAATCTACCGCATATCATCTCTGTCCCTCCACAATTATTAGTACACGAATTCATCATCTGTGTAAATCATGAAATTGGCATGACCGAGTATGATGTCTCTAACTCACATTTGCATTTCTCCTTCACCTTTAAGCCCACTTAAAGTATTCTTTTTATTGAGGAATGGAGGTAATGAGCATGTTTTGAAGGATAGCCTCAACTAACCCTTGCAGAACAGCGGCAGTCAGGACTGAGAATTTGGTAAAAGACATCCATTGCCACGTCTAAGTGAGAAAGGAAAAGTTAATCAGCTTGACTGAAGCCACTGTGGTCTAAGACTGCACAGAGCTCAGGACCTGGGATCAGGAGACCTAGCATATGGAGCTGTAATTTGTACTCTAACCATACTGTTGCACAGGAGAGCTATAGCTGAGGACTCTCAAGGTCCCATCATTAGATAACAGCAAGAAAAGCAACCCCCTTCCTTGGGCAGAATAAATATTTTTTTGTCATTTGTTGGTGCAAAGGGTTGGATGTTTTTTTGTAAATATTATTCTGGTTCCAGTGGAGGGACTTCTTTAAGTAGGAAAGTATTAAAATGTTTCCTCCATGCAATAAAAATTAGCTTTTCGCCTGGGATGATCATTGTTCCATTCACCCCCCATTGTCTTTTGTCCATTTATATTATAAACTCTTAAGGAACAGGGACCATTCCTTTCCACATGTGTATGCAACATCCTTCATACTATGTCTCCCATTTCAAATGGGACCTCCATTTTTAAATACAGCCAAGCAACAGGAAGTTTAAGAACTGCTGTGCAGATGCAAATGATTACTAAGGCCAGTCAGGGACAGAACGAGAAACAGAAATCAGGATTTTCCACTCTCGCTTAATTCATAAATCCATACACTGTCCAAGGGAAGGAGCAAGATCTCCTTTGACAGTACGGCTTTGTGTGTATTCTTTAATCTCTAAAAGGAAAAAAAAAATATTTTGACAAAGTTTGATTAAGAAAATAAAAATAAAACCTATAAAACTGTCCCAATTTTGTGGATATTGTGAACTACTAAACAGCTGTTGAACTGACTGTAAGTCTCTCCATTGACTTCTGTGAACCCTCAGCAAGAGTCTTTATGAACTCAAAGCCAGACAGAGACTGGGAGGTTGGGGGGAATGTTCTTGGTACACATATCCCGCTCTGCCCTGGGGATTTGGTTTCTGCACACAGAGGAAAGAGGGTTCAAGATAAAATAGAAGGGGACCTCCCTCCCATCACTTTATTTTAACAGTCAGAGCAATCTGAGAAACATTCTTGTACGAAATAAATCCTATCCTCACTTACACCCATGCAACTGAAGGCAGCATTTGGCTGCAAGACAAGGGTATTTCTTAACTATTTTGAGTGCCATATGCTATATGAGTGCCATATGTTAGCATTTCTTAACTATATATAGCCATTTCAAATTGTATACCAAGCTAAAGGAGAGAGCACTGCCCTGATCTCCCCTTCACCTCTCCTCAGATCTCTCCTCCCCCCTTCCTTTCCTTTACTCTTCCTTCTGCACTCCTCCCCGCCTACACTCAGCTTCCTTCATCACACTTCCTACTATATTTTAAAAAACAAACAGTATTTTGTATTTCTAACAAACCTCCTCCTCCCCTCCTCCCATCTGACATCTGGCTTTATTCTCCCCCCCCCTTCCCCCATGCCACGTACAGCATGGGTTCCCATTTTGGCAATGCCAGGGCAATGCACCGCGGCTGCGGTAAGGGTAGGAGCTAAGTGGAAGGTACAGTCAGTGCTCCCACAACCCTCCACACCGTCTCTGCCTCTGGTCTCCTCTCGCTCCTTCCTCCCCATCTCTCTCCATCTCTTTGGGACTTCTGGCTTTCTTCCCTTCCTTGAGCAGTTAGCTGAAAGCAGCTGCTTCCCATCAGGTCTGGTTCAGCAGGTATTTTCCCTCCAGACTACCATATTTTATTTTAGTTTAAACCTCCTTTAATTTCTTTCCCTTTCTCAGGCGGCACCAGGAGCTAGCTTCCCCCTTTCAAAACGCAACGGAGTGGGAGAGCCTGACTCTGGCATAAAAACATTTAAGGTTTGAACTCCACATGCTGCAGGTTAAACAGCTTCCACCACACACCTCAGTTTGTTTTGTCATCTTTAAAACCACAGAGCCTGACTGCTGTGGCCTGGTACTCCGCAAAAGAAGAAGGAGAACGCCCTTAGGGGTATCTCCCTCGTCCCACAGACTGCATGCCCCCTTCTGCACCCTCTGGCAACTGCAAAACAGGCAGAGTGGGCATTTTCACTACCAGAAAGGCACACGGTATAAAGTAGAGGAGAATAGGCAGTGTCCGGAGACTGACACAACATATTGCATAGGAGCATGACCGAGCACAGGGCTGTGAGGGAGGAGCCCGCTCCTGGGAAAGACCTGGAATAAAAACCCCATAACATCTGCCTGACTGCAAAGAAAGAAGTGGAGCTTTTTCACCAGGTTGTGCCTTAACACAAGGTCACCTGTTTTTGCCGTTGCTGGGTTTTGATTTGGTTGCGGTCACTAATAAATAATGGGAATTATTTTGATTGTTGCAGTGGAACAAGCACTTGAAAGTTTTTGTTCCTTGTAATCTGCACCTCTACAAAGCTATCCATGGAAGCAGTGTGGTGAAAAAGGAAATAAATGTTTACAATGCAGTGGAAAAGCCAGGTCCACCATGTAACAAGTGTCCTTCACAGCCCATACCAAAGAAAGTCAAGAATAACAAGTATCCCAAGGGAGGAACATTAAAGCAGGGTAAAATTCACCCCCATACAGATGATCAGCCCAAAATTTTATCAGAATTTATGCTTTTCTTAGCATAGGTCGAGTGCGATTCAAGGCGTGTGCAGGCCTTTGCACCGCACAGGAAGAGATGCTCCTGTTTTTACATGAGATGTTTGTGGAATGCTGGTGCCCTCCGGGACCTCTCAACTCCAGACAGCAAAGGTGAACCCGCCTGTAAGAGGCTGAAGCAACAGCCCTGCTCCAGCATCCCAAGCGCAGCCCCATGCCTGCCACCAGCCCTTCTTCCCTCTTAGCAGCTGGACCCCTTGATGCAAAAAACGTCCCTTATAAGGAGCAGTTCTGGGACAAGGGAAACACCACGAAATGTTGGAAACCAAGCTGGCATGGGCTCTTTTCAGCTGACCCCAATGGTTTTTATAATATATCATAGAGCAACAACGCCCATCTGAATGTCACATTCCACTGCGGCTTAACCTCAATTCATACCTTTTGAAGAGTGTATAATGTAGCTTATGTATTTTTCAAAAAATATTGTAATTTATGATTTGCATGCTTTATTGCCTTGTAATTATAATCCAACAGTGCCATCCACTGCTTCTCCAAATAATCTTTGCTTACAGTTTCTTCCTGAAGTCATCTTTTGTAAGTCACGGCACTAAAACTGAACAGTTTGACAGTGTATACATATACAGTATATATGAATGCATGGCCAGATGTGGAAAAAAATAATTTAAAAAAGCAAAATCAAAATTGTAATCTGGTGATGTTCATAAAGGATTACCAGAGCTGTCAAACAAAACCTTCCCGGGCTGTAGATAACACCACGTTTCATATTTAGAAAAACCACACTCCTGAGTCACACAGAGAAAGCTTTTGTGCGTAATTGTATAATACTTCTTGAAGTGAATCCAATAAAATAATGCCTTTCAAATCAAACTTTTCCCCAAATATAATCACCCAGCTGACGGGAACAGAACACCCTGTGCTGTGAAATGCCAAGTAATTCTTGCCAACTCTTTGGGATCGCTGCTTTGGATGACAGCAGCCAGCACCCCAAAGAACCATAACCTCTACACTGAAATTTTTCTGGTGTGTCCTGTGACTGTTGGACCTCCAGATCTGTTGAATCATTTGATGCTTGATAAAGATCCCTTGAAGAAAGTAGCGTGTTCCCAGGACACCACTAATGGTATTGCCTTCCCAGCAGGAAACCATAAAAATGTAGCCTGACTTCAATCAAAGCATTGCTATTTTTTCGTATTTTGTATGTGTCTTCATGTTATATTTCAGATACTGTACATGCATGTATATATATATATGGATACACATATACATAGGTATATATGCAAGTACCCACACAAACACCAACTGCATGTTCTTCATAGACACCTATAATAATACAAAGTAGTATTTAGGTGTACATATTTTAAAATAGCTCTTAAAATTTTGCTTCTAGCTCTGCATTTAGGAGCTCAAGTACAGACTGCCTTTAAGAGTTAATAGGCTTTGACTGAGTTTTGTCAGAGCTCCAAATACTCAGCTCTCCTGAAACTTTGGACAGCAAAATTTGGCGGGCGTGGTGGGGGACACACACGGGATGGGACAGGACGACATGACCTGAAATCTTTCATGCCTTAGTTTCTTTGTTTCTAAAATGCAGAGAAAACAAACCATGTTAAAAGCTTGGTATTTACATACCAAAATATCTGAGATCTCATATTCCAGACACCCTAATCTATTACTTTTGTAAAACCAGCACAAACTAATGTGAATGGCCAATTGAATATTTCTTTTATGAGGAATCCTTACCATGTGGGCTTAACAAAGGTTTTCATGGTATGACATAAAAGAAGTGAAGCACTCCCTGTGTGTCAGAAAATCCAGCAAGTGACCTACAAGGTCATTCCCAGCTAGCAAAAGGCATGATTATCTTTCATTTCATGTTCAAGATGGATCTGAATTTGGGGGCCACTAACAAATGCCACATAAAACAATAATTCTGTCCCTGCCATAAAAATGTGATGCTATAGTAATGCAGTTAGGCACAATTCATAGAAGGAAGTTTCCAAGTCAGGATTAAAACCAAACAACCAAAAAATATTAAAATTAAGATTTTTTGTATTGCACTGCATAAAAGTTCCCAGGCAGGAAACTGCATCTGGAAATGAATCAGCAGTCTTAGCGTCAATAACAGACAACTATTACATACAGGTTTATCAACTCTGCATGGATGCACATGGACATACACAACATATCAGCTACTAACAAGTGGCCTATTTACCACCTTAACGGATGAAACTGAAGTAAACAGCCTTAAAATGTATGTCTGTTACACTCCTTGACACTAAGAACCAGGATGCAAATGTACTGTGTTTAACTTGGTTTGCTAACCCATTTTCTAGCAGAATGCAACAGAATTATCTACAGTTTAAATCATCCTCTGTAAGCAACTCATGACCAGAAGGGACTTACCAAACCTTATTCCAGGGAATGAGAAAGAACTTCTGGATGTGTGCAACTGGGAGTGAAGTGATTTAGTGGTAGTTTTTATTTTATAACTAAAAGGATCATGTTTATACAAGTGTTACTTCTGCCAATACCTCCCACTACAGTAAATTTATCTAACCCTTGAATCATCAATAGCACATGAAAAAACTACAAACATCTATCTGGCCGACACTGAGCCAAAACTCTGGCATATGGACTGTTGTATATTCTGTCATCGGAAATAAAGCATTGCAGTACGTTTCTTCTATTTATAGTTCAAAGAAATTAAGAAGAAAATTACAAAACCTTTAGTGTCAGCAAAGGGAGCTACAAAAGCTGCCTGGGCTTACACTGCTCATGACCACAACTTCACCATATGCAGTTAAAAAAATAGTAACTCTGATTGACAATATTTATCAGTTTTGTTTATGTGAAACTAAAAGGAAGACTTGTAATACACTGTAGAATGTCTAATCTGACACTGTATTGTATACTTGGAGGGAAAACACTAACAAAACATGGGCAAGTTCAGTAGCTAAATGCATGGCTTATGACTGAGAAAACTCTTTTAGAACAAAAGCTGTTTTTTCCTATCATGTACCAGGGCCATGCTTTTAAAAGATGAAACCCAGCATGTTTATGAGACTGTAAAATTTTGGAAAATTATTCCTCAAATATACAGACATATGTATACACACCTAACAACTAATGAAAAGCCTTTTTTAATCCCAAAGACCACGCAGAAAGAAGAAACAAGCCTTCCCTTCCCACTACTTTGAATTTTGCCAGTCAGAGAGACTCTTTACCAGTTACACAGATCATCATGTTACTCAACTATTTGCAGTGAAGACAGTGGCAAAATGCTAGCACAGCAGTGGCAGAAAGCACACTAGCGCAGACATGAATCCAAAGGTCAGATCCTTAGATGGCCTCAGCTGGAGCGACTCTGCTGATCTGAATAACAAGAAACTGAAAAATGAGCCTGACAAATTTCCACAGACCTTCAAAGACCCATGGAAAACATGGCTGGCAGGGATCTGAAGACATTATTCAGCACATATTACTGACCAAAGGGAGGATCAGATTTCTTTAACCAAAAGTCATTAGCTATTAAACACAATGGTTCAGGAACATTCTTCGGCTCATTCCTAAAATTTGCCAGAAGCAAGGATGTAATGGGAACGCTGCACTCTCTTTATCTTCTCTTCAAAATGCACACTGCTCACTGCCACCAGACTCTGGGATAGTTGAGGCTCTGCTTCACCTGCTCTTCTGGTCCTCTCTCCTGAAAGACTTTCAAATAGCCTGTTTAAGCATACTCCATCCCTACCCCTGGCTCTGGAGGTTATAATCTCTGATGCAAAACTTTCTCTCTTTCATCAACAGAAAGTGCAATAAAGTCTCAAAGGCCACCAACATAACAAGCTGAGAGCAAAGCCAGACTGGTAAAAAGATTAATTTATGTACAGAGAGATTACAATCTACCCATAATGAGGCATCCAGCGTGTGTTCACAATCAGATCCAGCAAACAGATGTTGGATATGAAGGCACATGAAAAATTACAGTTCAGAGGAAAAGATAGAAGTGGTGCCAAGGAAATAACTTTTTTTTTTCCTTTTCCTTAAATACTCACGTTTTCTTCCCCTTTTTATGTCTGGGAGAGTAGAGTGCAAAACTTCGCTACAAATAAGCGGGAGAGGGGGCCCTGTCATCTGACCTTTATCTTTGCACTGGCTCTCCTTCCCTTGCAGTGAAAGAGGGCAGCCCAGCTCGCACCAAGGGCTCAGCATCTAAGGAGCTGGGACTGCTTTGGCAGCGAAGTTGGCACACGGCATACCAAAATCTGGTCTCAGGTGCACCTACATCAGACACTCTGCTAAAAATCACACAGTAATGTGACTTAATCTTCCCTAGCACCAGAATACCATCTCCTCCATGCCAGGTAGAGGAAGACAACCCAAGGAACAACGGAACAGTTCCCTTCAGCTGTGCAAATAACCCCTGTGGAGTGATTTTGTTCTTCCAAAACCCACACATGCAAGGAATCCATGGCAGGGCAAGCCATACATTATGAATCTCAGTGGCAGAGATCTGACCTTGTAATTCGTTATCCAACCCAAGACCTTTATGATGGTCTTAGGCTGGGAAAGAAACAGTGTCACACGCGAATCCCTGCATCATGCTGATCTCCAGTTTGCATAGCTCTGCTTTGGACACATTGTGATTCAAGGCAAATTAAAGAAGATTGTAAGGTTACGGTCTGCCCCAGTGCATGGGAATACAAATTTTCAGGAGTCAGCTGCACTCTCCAGGTTGTGTTGTGCTTCTTTGTGAGTGCTAGTCTTCCTTAGGTCACAAGCATGTGCCTGATGTGGGATTTGTACTGGGTTGTCACCACTATCCAGCCCATCTTTGGCAGACCTTTACTCATTCTGCAACCCAGATTCGCAGTTTCCACAAAGGCCATATAGTATCTATCACAAAGCGATTACAGATTGGCACTCATTTGCGACTATACCTCATGTGACAGCACCATGAAGTAATGAGCTTATCCTCAACGTTAACCTTTTAGTTCAAAATATGTTTTTCCTCCTCACTGCTGCTGTAGGAAGATTTCTTTTTTTTTCCATTGCTATATCTTCAATATTTGTACGGATTTACATCCTGCCCCAACATATTTTTCAGTCTTATAGCTGTCAATGAGGATCAAGTTTAAGCTTTATAAGAAGCTACCGTACATGCGCCTGGAAACTACAGGCGACATGTGCTTAAGTCCACACCTGTGAAATGGAATGACTGTGAACGTGTTCTTTTCCTTGTCACTTTAAGTGCTGTCCTTTAAGTTTTGGTGGACACTCTGCAATTTGTTATTGCTGGGAGGGAACTGTTTTTTTAAACATGTTATAAATGCACAGCCCTCAGGAGTCTGAGCAGTGGAAAAGGAAGGGCTGCTCCTCTTCGCTATCTCAGGAACTACAGAGTCCCTGTATTGTGTCAAATTTTATCATTTTTGCAGTGATGCTACAACTTTCTCACACTCAACCATCTTACAAGGCAGCATTTGTATGGAGAATGGAAAATTAATAACATGCTCTCCCTCAGCTCAGTAAAAGGTGTACACCTGTCTTTGATTTTGACAAATTTCATTTTTATAAAAACTTCAGCAGTAGGAGAATATGATTAATTCTAAATGAAATTTTATCAGCTAAGCGTCATAGCCAGAAGGAAACCACTAGAGCAGAACTTAAACTTGTTGCTTAGAGTTCTAAAGCATAAAATAATGGCTGGATGAAACACCAAAGATGGCTTTAATGATGCAGAAAAAAGGATGTTTATATTAAAATGACAAATTTATGAATTTTAGGATATTTCTGATGGGGGCTGGGGGTAAATCAATGATTAAAATGTGATATTAAGTGAAGTGGACTAGTTTCACATCTGTCAATTACTGACGAGAATAAATGGCTTGCTATTGTGACCTTTCACTTCTGGTGTTCTACAGATCCTGCATTAGATGTATAATCAGCTTCACTTACGTGTGCAATTCGAGTAAGTTCAGTGGGAATGTTAAACCTATTTGGTTACTGTAGAAGAAAGACTCTTCTTACTCCTTTGAATCTGAATAAAAGTTTACATTTACTGAGAGCTAATACCATCCTAGATGATTTGGTTCATTATATGAATCTACTATAAATTAACGGTCATAAGAATTAACCAGTGGTATTTTCCAAATCTCAGAGTCATTTAGAAGCTCAAATTTCATTTATCTGAATCAGATTTACAAGTCGACATGCAAACCCAAGGCTTTCAGCTGGTTTTGAAAAGTATAAATACTCTAGTTCCTTCCAGATATTAGGTAAGTGCACTTTCACTAGCAGAAATGTCATGAAATAATTGGTTGGTTTGCCTTTTTCTCTATTTCCTACTTAAAGTGGGGGGGGGGGGGGGGGGGGGGGAAGGAGATAATGGACCTTTCAATAACAATTTTTTAAAAAGGTTATTTTCTTAAATATGTATATAAATGCATATACAATCAGAAATAGGCACAAAAAATACAGGTATGGTATAATGCAAATCTATTGTTCTAACCTCTCCTTTCTGCAATGACATTTGAAAAAATGTGATAACTTTTTTTTAAAAAGTGACATTTAGAGAAAAAATTATTCTTGTATTAAATTACTTTGTGAGTTCCACCAAAGTTGTGAGAACTTGCTCTTTTTTATCAAAATAACGTCACTGACTTCATTAAGGAGGGATGGCAGCTGCTCCAAGTTTAAGATTGCAACAGAGTCCCCACTGGAATCTCAGTCTGGACCCCACAAAAACATTCCACTAAAAAGGGGATTTCCCTTGTGCAACCACAAGAGGAATGGCAGAAAAAGAAAGATTCTATACAATCAGGACCTACAATCATGTTTCCTGTCTGGATTGCAAAATTTTGGCTTTCTTTTTCACTGTAAGAACTGACCAACTTCTACTTCCATGTTCAAGTCCTATCTTGCATTTTGCAGCGAGGAAAAAAGAAATTAATCCATGGGACACAAATCAAGTTTAGATGCTTTGGTGCCCTTCCTATCAGTCTCCTCCTGCAAAAATCAATTCCATGCTGCTTTTAGTTCTCCAGATTTACCCTGCTCAGACAAGTTCCCTCAGAAATAAGGATTTAAGATACCGCACTGTCAACCAGTCATTTTCTCATATCGGTTTCTCCCAACTAAATTTCAAATTCCCTGTTCATTTTCAGCCAAGTCTGACAGAATGGTAAGTGTGGGGTGTGAAAATTGGCACACAGAGCCAATGTGGGAAAGGCTGCAGCATATACCTTTACCATACATCAGAAGATACAAACAGGAGATGCGTGGAAATGAGAGGAACAAGAGGAGGAGTCTTTTAGAGAAAAGTCTGTGGGAAACAAGATTCTATGGGTTGTGATATTCATGAACTACTTGTTTTATGAAACATGGAATTTGACCTGTCCCTTGTCTCCACATAGGCATCACCGCTTTGTCTTTTCTTGGATTAACTCAATGTTTCACACGCCAATAAATTGCCTCTAAATTAAAAATTAAAATTAAAAAAAATTAAAAATTAAAAATAAAATTAAATTGCCTTTTGCCTCAAGCTACAACGGGGTGGGCTTACTTATGCTTAACTAGGAAATTTGCCTGGAATCAACACTTGCAATTCTCCTCAAGGGCTTGTAACAAACGGTTAACAGAGATAATTACACAGCGTTTTCAAATCAAGATACGGTGCAACCCTAACACTGGGAGCAAAAGATACTGTCAGCACAGAACTTTTGTAAGAGAAGCTAAGACAAAAGATAAAGCTAAGACAAAAAAACCCCACAGTTGTCTTTACATGAAAACCAAGGAGAGCAGGGCCAGGCAGACTCTGCTTCTTCACATCCTAGAGCAAAGCCAAGCCCCGTCAGCATGTCCTGTGTGAACTGGCCCCGGACAGCTCTCCTCCCTCTCTCCACAGAATGGCTTAAAAAAAATATTTAGTGTCCTTTTGATCTTTTGGCTCCTTGCCTTGGCATGTCTTATGACTTCGGCCGGAACCTGGAAGAAGCATCTTCCTAATTAATAGCTCAGGAATTATTTCAGACTGCCACCCACCAGGACTGTTTAGCTCCATGGATTGTGTGACCTTTCAGCTGCTTTTCTCCAGCCTCGTCCCAGGGTGCTGCAAGTGACCAGTTTGTGGCTGTGCCCACCAAAATCCTGCCTACCTCAGGCAACCCCCATTCTATAGCAACCCTAAAAAGGCCTACTAGGGCCTGCTACCACTCAACTTTTCCAGTTTATTAGGACATTTTATATGTTCTTTTCCCATGCTTCAGACACCAGCAATGCCACAAAGCAATGCTGCAATGGCCCATTCCCTCTTAAAATACTTTGTTTGTGGTTAGTAAACAGCTCCACATTCGAGATCTAACAGATGAACTCTTCCTAGGCCTCCCTTCCCAATCTTTCAGACCATTACAACTGTGTCTGCTCCTGGCAAAGTGCTTCCACCTACATCATAACATAAAACATACTGTTAATATTTATTTGTAGAGTCTGTGTACAAACACGTGAGGAGGATTCACAGACAGATATAAACCAGAAAACAATGCCCCTATGCATAACTGTATGTCTAACATTTTCAGATGAAAACTGATTTTGATAACATCTGGGTTTTCTTGGTGTCCACCATGAAACATCTGTAAGGACCCTCAATTTTCAGAAGGTTATGGGAACCCGTATGCTGAAGCAAAAGCCCTTTTAAGGTATTTTAATGGAGCATCCAAAGAACAAGACATTGAAAACAATTAGTCACTCTCAAAAAATCTTGACCATTTGTATAACCTTATTTTTCTAGTTGTGAATAACTGACTGAGCTTGTGAACCACACGCTCAAATTCATGGCATTTCTTTGTACCTTCATCTGTCTCTCATATGACAGCTTGGGAACGCTGCATTTACTCAATTAAAAATGTTAGAGACTATTCCAGATGCTCACAGCCAAGGAAAACGAGCACAACGGTTATGGGGAACACAAAGAGACTTCGTCATCTGCTTTGTGCTTCCACCACTCCCTCTTAGGTCAAAGGTTTGGCTGACAACATTCATTAATGCTTTCTGAAATAACAGTATCACTCCCTCATCTCTTTCCATCCCATCTTTCTATTAGAACTTATTATGCTGTCCCCCAACAAATGTCTTATTTTCCTAAACAATGGAAGGAAGGAAGTGGAAGGTGAGGGACACAAATGCAGGCCTTCACAGAAAGATGGAGGCTGTGGGACATGGGTAGCAGAATAAATACCCACAGTACGTAACTCTTTATGGAAGCACGATTAGTGATCCTGGTGCAATGGAGACGGAGAAGGCTGGAGAAGGGAAGTGAGAGGGAGGAGGTACACACGAGGTGCCCCCCTCCCACCAGGAAGGATTAGTGGAGAAAAGTGACTGTGGGATGGAAGCCTCCAGACCTGGAGGTACAAATGGAAATAACACAAATGCGTACTGTAAAGAGTTCTGGAAGCTTCCTTTAAACTTCAGGTCAAAACCAACAGTTTGGGAGACTTGATACTCAAATGCTGGAAGCAAGGGCCAATGACAGTAGTTTTGGGACACAATTATACTTTCATGTCATTTAAAAAAAAAAAAAAAAAAAAAAAAAAGAAAAAAAGCAAGCATCATATGAAGGCCTACTTAGTGCTCAAGTTTGTTGTATTTTTTCCCAGTGTCACTCCAGCTAAAACATACTTAGTCTTTGGTCCCGATACAGAGAGTTTTGAACTTTGCAGAGTTCTTTCAACAGTGGGATAAATTTCTTCTTGGCCATAAGCTTACCACTTTCAGCAAAGGCAAACCAAGGATATTTGTGGCCAATAATGTTTTACGTCCTAGCAGGAGACAATATTCAGCTTGCCATTACACGTTTAGTCAGGGATACCGACTTAGGCCAGTGTAGAAAACGTGGTCAAGAATACTTGACTTTTACATGTTTAACAGATGCATTGAAGGAAACTTACCTAAGGTTTACCCTACACAGAAGCCTACAGAAAACAAAACAACCTGATGGAGCCAATGACTATGTGCCCCCACTGATTATGCTTTCAAACCCTAGAACAGTGTGTACACGTGCAAAGTTGACTGACAATCTTGACATTTTGATCATGGCAAAAGAGAAAACATACGAATGAACTTTCCATAAATACTGTGCAAGCCTCTGTTTTGTCCACACAAATCTGATAAGTGTGTGCACAGATGAAGAATTTGCATGTGCAAGCTGAACTATGCAATCAACAGTTTCACAACAAATGGATGGTTTTACCAACATACTTGGCAGATGAATCAGACATAAGCTTTGAACTTTTGCCTCTCTAGGTTGTTCCCAAGATGCATTGTGGTTATACAGGTAAGCATAATTGTTAGCTTTGTAAGTATTTACACATCCTGTTACAGTATCCTGAAGAAATGCAAGATCTGCCTCTTTAGCACTACTGGTATTGGAAAAGACAGTATGAAACTTACCTGAACAGACAGCAATAAAGTCAGTACCTCAGAAATTTTAATTTCCACCTTCTAAGAAGTTACTTTTACTAATTTTTAAAAATAGTGATCATTTATTATAGCATTATGCTCTTCTAAGACATTCAGAACATTCATTAAAAGGTCTTGTTTCTTGAAATGAGTATACTAAACTGAGGACTGTAAACTGATTACACTTACCAAGCACTCTTGATTTCAGCTGTGAAGCCTACACTGCCTCCATAGCACAAACTGATCACTCCAGCTGTGCGGTGCATTGCAAGGAGGAGCACGATAGCCTGGGTAAGCTCAATAAGCCTACCACAACATCTGTCCAACATGGAGAAAGCCTGATGCCTCCTCAGTACTCTTATTTCAGGTTGGCTAGCAGCCTGAAAGAACCCCAAGATTCACAGGGCTGCAAAAGATGGGCTAGAAGAACACTTTCAACGTTTGGTCTAGTACTAGATTTTCCTGCCATGCTGCAGTGCTGCATGAAATAGGAGCATGCTGTTGGGAGTGGTAGGTATGTCTATCAGGGTGCAGGTGTACACTGAAGCAGCAGGCTGCTTTATCTTACACTCAGTCACTTTTCTGCAGGACTAACCTCTGCTGAACTGTCTTTGCTAGATCACCCCCCGACATGTTCCTGGGAGTTCCTGTTTTGGCTAGCTTCACTGACCCTCCTCTGCAGACCATCCCACTCCCCATCTCTTTTTTGTAAACTCTAAATACATTCAGCTGCTTTCCTGCACTCAGATTACGTTTTGAGCACTTCAGCCTGTGTATTTCGCCTTGCACAATTTAAAAGGGGATCTCACCAATAACAAATAGATGCCTCAGACATTATCTGCTGCTTTTAAACTGGACATTGTACTACTAAAGCAGCTTAGCAATGGAGGCACTGATTTCTAAAGATACCTGAAGCTACTGGTGCCTGCAGTTGGAGCTCTGTGGTCTCACTGCTCTTGGAAACCAGGTCCACCATGCCCCAGGTGAAAAAAACCATAAAACTAGCACCCAGAATTCAAAAATCAGACTTGAGACCTCTTCATACATAGCCCATCATACATCTCAGCTTTGAAGGAATGAACCATCAGTCTCATGGGCAGCTGAAAGCATGAACCCTCAATTCTGATGGATTGGAGGCTCACACAGGGCTGACTTTGGATTCTAAGAAAGGACAAATTCAGGTGGCAACATCTTGTGCACTGTCAGCCTCTACATTAGTGCTGGCAGTTATGCATCTCTCTTCCTTCTTCCATTAACTAACCACCTATTTACATGTAACTTATGGCACCATAAACAACTTGGGAGACTTCCAGCCCTTTCAGTTATATTTATTGCCTGTCCCCCTCACCCCACCCCCCCCACCCCCAATGGTCAAAAGGCTTAAAAGTCACAGGGAAGATAGACACAAATATCTCGAGACTGAGAGACCTCAGTTAAAGCTCCAGGCTGGGATTTTGACAGGATATTATGCTTGAATCCCACTGAAATCCAAACTACCTGACCTTCCTGAAGCACACAACCCTCTTTTTCAGAAAATGATGAAATCAAAGCAGATAATAGTTTTTATAAGTCTTATTTATTTCCAGAACAGCACAAGCAATGATAGCAGGATGCTGGCATGGCTGAAGATTCAAGAAAATCAATGTTGATTTTAATCTGCCATTGTTGTGACCGAGCCCTTAATTTTTCTAGTCGCACTGGCTTGACATATTGGGAATGGCTGCTCCACTGACAAAGTCACCGCTGCCATTTAAGTGGCCGACAAGACATTTGCTGTCATCACTGATGCTTTTATCCTATTCCTTTCAAGCTAAGGAGCATCCATAAAGACTATGTATTTTACAGTGTAAAACTCTGGAAAAGAACCCTTCCACCTTTTGCCCATGGTTGTGTTTGCATACATGTAAATGTTACAATTTTTTTTTCTGCATCTTTACAATTTCTTCCATTCAATTCTTACTCAATGCAGCCAAGTGAGGAAGGTGAAAACATAATGTAGGCTGCTTGCTCAGCCGAGCCCAGCCCATAACCTACAATTTCAGATTCAAGCAATAACAGTAAACAGCCATCGTGGACAGGAATGATTATATAACAGAGTTCATCTAGCGGATGAGTTCAGAATCGGGGGAGAGGAGGGGAGGTACACGCAACTTTTCTTCATAATGGAAAATGAACTTGGAAAAAGTGGAAATTTTACAAGGAGACATGAAAATGCGAAATGAATACCCTTTGGTTCCCTGCCCCAGAACTCATCCTCCCCAGGCTTTGTTCTGCAGAGAGGAAGTAGGAAACAAAAAGGAAAATATTTCTGGCATGAACTGAGAGCTAAGAGAAAAGGGGAAGGGGGGGGGGGGCAGAATGACTGCTAAAATTCCATATTTCCACATCTGCTTTCAATTATACTTATGTCAAGTCATTTTATTATTTGACGAAACCAATCCAAGGAATTAGGCTTTTGTCGGATGCCTTGAAATGTCATTAAGTGCTCATACACAAACACACACACAAATGAAGTCACGTTTTCCATCCGATATGAATGTGATTACTAGCCTGGAGGGTAAGAGGAGGACTGAGATGTTACCAACTTGCAAACCATCACTTCCCTGCTCTCCTGCCAGCCTTGCCCTCTCACGTAAGGCCAAAGCCAGGGTGAGGTCCCCCTTTCTCCAGTATGACCTGCGGTGCATGAGCTAGGACCAGCAGGAGGAGGAAATGGGAGAGTGAGCGCTGCTCAGATTAGACTGGGAAGGGGGTGGGTGGGGGGGGGGGGAGAAGTGTCCATTTACAAGTTATAATTTTGTCAACAATCCAAACCTGGTTTTAAATTAAATATTAGCAATAAACTCAGAGAGAAAAGATTTCCAAAATGCATGACAAAGGAAGTGCTAGGAGCATATGTCTTTTCAACAACTCAACAGATGTCTCTCTCTCCCTCCCAGTTATCCCAGCCCATCTATTTAAGGTTCTCTATACTTTTAAGAGCTGGAGCCCTCTGACTGCTGTTTGTATATTAGCTTCAGAGGAAATCCCTATAGGCCTTCTGTTCCTTTTACACAACCTGAGGTATGGCTTCGGTGGAGGGGGTGGAATTGCTCAACACCTTCTGGAAAAAAAAAAAAAAAAAAATCAGACCCAGTGGATGTGCATCTCAATAGAAACCCCCAAAGTGTATAGCACCAAGGGTCAACTAGTCACTTAAAAACAAAAACCAACCAACCAAAAAAAAACCCAAAAGCAAAAAAACAACCAAAAACACAAAGGAAAAAAAAGAGAAAAAAGAAAAAATCTTGTCTCTGATCACTTAATTTGTGGCTTGTTTTAGAAAGCAGCATTGCTTTACTGCTCAACAAGATTGTGATCTCTCATAACAGCTGAGGAAATAAAAATCTCTGTGTTTCTTTTAGCATTTTCTCATTTCAGAATCTGCAGGCTTGGTGATATGTTTTCACTCATCATGCTGATACTACTGCACAAAATGCCCTGGCTTTTCAGTCTCTTATCAATGAGGCAGCTTGGGGAATCCATTACTGACACCTATTTGGGCCGTAAAGCATAATCCTCATCCTGAAGACTTTCCTTCCTCAGCTTTACAGGCTCTCCCATGCAAACTTTTGCTTGAAGAATTTTTTGGCAGAACAACATCATAAACTGCACTTTCTTGCATGACAGGCAATGGTTTGCAAAATTAGACTTTTCAACAGACAGCTTTGTTTTATACATTTGTGTGCAATCTATTTTGTTCACCTTGTAAGTATAGGCTGAAAATATTCTGATACCTCTAACATTCATACTCCTAGAGCCAGAGGTTCCACATCCAAGTCTTTGCTCCCTCCACTCCATGTGCACTAGCTCCAGGTACCATGGTACACATACACTCAATGGGCTTCTATTTTCCCTGCCTTTCCATAGTGACCCACAGCCATTTTCCTTCTAATATCCTAAGCTACACATCTGAAGCCCAAACTTTGACAGACATGTTGTCTATGACAGAAAGATTGATGACTTGACTGCTCTGCACGTGGAACAATGAGGTTAACCACAAGCAGTAAAATACAGAGCTTAGCAAATGATCCTGAAACATGTCACAGTGATACTGCCATCACATCTGTGGTGTAAAGCATCAGGATTTATTCAAAACCCATTCAGGTTTTAGCAGAAGAGAAGCCCTAGCAACCCAGTCAGCTGAATGAGTAAATAAACAAATCTCCAAGCAACTATCTTATATTGAACATTAAAAAAGCTTATCCTTATTAGTTTTCCTAGAGGACTTTTCTAGACTAAAGTGATCAATGCCCCCCCCCCCCCCCCCCCCCCCCAAGGCAATACAGGAGACCTGATGAAAAATAAGGAGGAAGCTATTTTGTTAATATGCACCTAATTTCAATTAAGAATAGGAGCACTCAAATATGATCTAAGATTTTAAAAATTAATAGCAGGAGTAGTTGCTTCCTGTTTGGTTGTTTTTTCAAATCCTAAACAAGGAGGTGGGAAGATCTATCCCAAAATACATGCTTCTCAAAATCCAGGTGCCTCAGATACAGGACCAAAACAAGGACTTCAAAATTACCTGTCAATTCTTGAAAAACCTGGCTCCAGACCTTAGAGCCCATGAGCTGACCATCCAGAGATGCTCTGAGGTCTTCCAGACAGACTTATGTCTTAAAAAAAAAATGTCAGTCCAATGGCATGATTTGTACTTGCTCAACAAAGCTCCAAATGGAAGAGGAGCTTCCCTTTGGAAGATTCTTACTAGTCAGAAGACATTGAACATCAGAAACCTGTTGCAGTGCAATGTCCCACCCAATTTTGCTGATTAGAAATGTATAGAACAAATAAATTTCTTTCCCCTTTGGGACTTTTTATATATCCCATCCCTAGTTTTAGCATGTATTTTTATTTTTAAATAGTTAATGAGGCCGCAAAGTCTTCAGGATAGTAAAAACATCTGCAGTGTGCTAGGCACCGTTCATACAAAACATCCAGATGCTAATAGCATACGAATAAGCAATTGTTTTAATAAAAATTGCAAAAGATATCAGAAGTGGGTGACCAGGAATTACTTAGACACATGGAACAATTGGAAATCATTTACCATACTTGAGATGTTTGTGTGTTGCATAAGGCTGTCTCTGGTTACAAATACTGTTGGTTTTGACTGGAGGAAGAGAGGAGGAGGTAGCAATTTCTAGTGTGCTCTCACTGATAGCACTCATGCCATTTGTCTCTTTTGAATACTGCATAAGCAATGGTTGAAAGCAAAAGCACAGCTTGGGGATAGGTTTGAGACACTTCAATTCCAACTCTGCAAGTTGGGGCTGCAAGCACCAGCACACACAAAAATACTCAGAGAAGCTACTTCTACACAAAGGAGAGAACAGAAGCAGCAGCAAGATGGGGGGTGGGGTGGGAATCAAACCCAAAATCAGGCACAGAGTTCATCAGCAGAAGCCCTGGGTGGAAACATGGTCTGTAAGAGTCTGTTGGGCAATGTGGCACCAAAGCTTTCTTTGGGACCAAACAAACTGAAGCTTTAAGGGCGGGGGGGAGAAATCTGTTTGTGGGTTGCATTCCTGCAATAATAAAGTCATGACTCACTGAATGACTGACAAAGTTATAAATTAAATGGTGATTTAGTGAGTTATCTCACACCTACCTCGGAATGTAGTCAGGAGGAAGAATGTTTTTAAAGGGACGAAAAAATAGCCATTGCATGACTAGAACTAATGGGGAATTAAGTCACAGTAAACATTCGTGGTAAACTTCTGAGTTTTGGTATGATCTCATATACAATATCACATTTGCTCAGGAGTATGTGCAGGGTAGGACAGTTCTGAAATTCCTCTTATCGCAGCAAGGATTAGTGCTCTCACTTTACAAAGCAAAATTTATTTGGCAAGGCTAAAATGCAGTTGAATTCAAGGACATGCATGAATTCTGCTGTGCTGGAGAGGGCTCAGTCTTTAGCTGAAATAAAGTGGTGTTGCTCCACTACATTTATGGTCATGAATGCAGCACCACTACCCTATTCCAGGTGAGGATGTGGCCCATTGCTCTGCTGGGTCACACCAGGGTAGCCTGGAGAGAAGTCCTCTGCAGGGACCCAGGCATGGCAGATGAACAGGAAAAGGGCAAAGACAAGCCGGGTGGAAGTAACCCTTCTGTTTTAACTTCTAGCTCTTGTAGCCAAAATTAAAGGGTATTGATAAATCCAGGAAGAAAGATAAACTTGGGGAGAGGACATTTGGAGGGGCTGATGGAGAAGAAATATTTGCATAGGACAGAGTTGAAATTTTAGAGGTGGCTCAACGCAGCCAGACCCCTATCAGATGGGACAATTTTAAGGATCCTGCTCTTTCATAGCTATGTATCAGCATCTTAAAAATGGGTGAGTTTGGGTAGTGATTTCTCTAGCTTCTAGCCCTGTTAACTAAACTCTGCAATGAAAACGGACCAGCAAGAGGGATGCTGAAGAACTATGAAAAAAGTTTGAGGGCAAGATGCAAAATAAACTGAAAACCTAAAAATGCAGACGGCACCTTATTTTTAGAAAATACACATTTTCTTGTGCCTGTAACACACAAAGACATCAAAGAAATCCAGTGGTCCCAAATCACACTTAGTAATGATTTTGCAGCCATGATTATTTGCATAAAAGTGACTTGGCTAAAGTCACTTTCAGTGTTGCTCTCTTTAAGCCACTCAAGTCCCATAAGGGATGAATCAGGTTTTTCTCTCAAAAAGAGCAAGCCATTTGACAAGAGGGGCAGCAGAACCTACCAGTGCTATTTTATGGTCTATAACATCTGAAGCAATCCATCTCATTTACTTCCCTAGCATAACGACAACTACATGCACTGGCAGTCTGCCTGTCGTGACTTGACCTTAACGAGCACCGCACAGGGAGACACTCTTCTTCCTCATGTTCTAGGTCTTGTTCGCTTTGCTCAGGACAGACCCTGTCTCCAAGGACACGTTCACACACATTTTTTCAGCCTGTAGTACCACAGCTTATCCGCAGTACTCGTGTGGTTCTCCTCACGGGCTAAGCACCTTGGATGCATTTGTCCTCGGTGCTCTTAACCCTATTTCTCAGCAAGGGAGTTAGAGTGACGCAAGGACCAACACACAGGGAGTCGGGTGTGCATCTGGCAGCCTGAATCTCTGTCACTCCTGCCTGAGGCCAGTGACTTGACCATTGAGCCATCCTTCCTCTCCTCAAGTTCAACAAAACTCAAGCATTTACTTCAGAAGGCAGTCCCGCCAGATTCTGTTACCAGCCCTACAAGCAAAACATGATCTTTGCAAGTGCAGCTTTATTCTGAGTGTAAAAATAGCACTCTGG
This sequence comes from Astur gentilis, assembly GCF_929443795.1. Lineage (NCBI taxonomy): Eukaryota > Metazoa > Chordata > Aves > Accipitriformes > Accipitridae > Astur > Astur gentilis. The sequence continues at coordinate 4,395,609 of NC_064893.1, read as the reverse complement.
TGAATACCAGATATGTTCCTGATTGCACATACAGTCCTGCTTCTTTCCTAGGAGTCGGGGGGCTTGGAGGTTTTTTATTTAATCCTAAAAGGCAGAATAACCTTAGACAGGGCGAGGTAGACATTATTCCCACTTATCCATTTATTAATTTCCTCTATCCTACAGAGCCCTGCAAGGCTGTCTGCACTTTTTACTGAATAGGAATGTACTTTAAATTTTCTGGGCAAAAAGAGTAGGCACATAAGCAACAATCAAGGATTAACCAGTGTGCTATAAATTTAGACACTAACTCACCCAACTGCAACCTACTGATGTGCTTATCTCCCTAAGCAACTAGTTTTCTATTCTCCCTAGTACAGTTTCAGGTCTAAATTTCAGTTGCTTTTTCCTCAGTGCTCTTTTTCCTTTATTGTCTCTTAGAAGAAGTCAGGAAGGCCAGGTGAAGGCTTCAGTTAGCCATTCTATCAAGTGAATAACAACGCTGGCACCAGTGAATGGGGATATTCTGGGGCTCTATAGGCAGAATTAAAACCAGAATCCAATTCATAATTTTGTTTGCTGCATCCTAAGCTGTTGCTATGGAAATTAAGGTAAAATCCTATAATTATAAATTGCCTGATGTCAACATAGTATCTAGTTTTCATTTGCACATGCATTTATGATTAAAATTAGAGCTAGCAGAGCCCAAAGCTGAAAAATCACCCAGTGTGTTTGCTATAGGTGGTTTCAGACTTTAACGTTCCCTTGCTGGTTCAGGTGAAATATGTGTCAGAGTAAGTATCTTGGATACAGGCTCTTCCAAAGCTTAGATCCAGATTTAGAAGTATGCATATTTAGAACCTGAGGCCAGCTCCATTTCAATGCCAAAACAGAAAACCTTACACTAGGAGCAAGACCCAAACTGGGAAGGCCACACTGGATGCTTTTACCCTGCCCATTGGCAGCAGATGATGACAGGCAACTCAAGGGGCTGCTCAGCACCTGAGGGTTAAGGGTATTGCAGGTTAGGAGACTGTATGCAGGTGGATACTGCAGGGTAACCAGCACCCAGTAATTCACCCACAGTTAACCAATGCCAACTTATCTGCTCCCTGTGCTAGGTTACTGTGTTTTCACATGGGACTCTCTCCTTCCCTCTCCCTTGCGCTCCAGTGTGCAAGTTCCCCACTAAAGCACGGCCCTGGTGCGCTACACTGCATTAAGCAGACCCCATCACCCTGCTCTAGCCTCCTGCTTCAATTGCAAACATTTTCAGGTGATCGCATACAAGGCCAGCAGTCCCAGGGCTAACAGCAAGCCAGCGCTGCTCTAACCTGAAAGCCTGCCATGTGCCAAATCAAACAAAACCACACAATATGAAAACACTGGAGATCCATCGGGGAAACTGGGGGAGAGAGACATTATCTGTCATTCCCTCTCTGCCATCTATACTGCTGTTAAGCACATACCAAACTAGTTAATGCTCTGGGTCTGTTTAGATATGAGGCACCTCCAATTCTAAAGGCTGCTAATGACCATCAGCGCCACTCAGCTGGAAAAGACTTTCAAATCCAGTTTCAGATGGAGATTGCCACACTAGTGAAAAGAGTATGCTCTGTAGGTTTTTTTTTTTTATTTTTATGTTCTTTCAGTTCACCTTCTGTAATGACTTTCTAATATGGCAGCTCCCCCTCAGAGCCCATCCAATTTTGTGACCCCTGAGAGTTAAAATTACCTTTTTTTTTTTTTTTTTTAACCACCTTGTCTTGTCATCCAAAGGAACAGGATGCCATGAACAAAAAGGCAATCCCACTGTCAGGTCTGCTAGAAAAAAAAAAAAAAAAAAATGTATCTAAGAAACTTTAAAGAAGTTTTCCTAAAAACACCAGGAACCTGAAAGATCAAGTTTTCTGTAACTATTTGTTATGTATGATCCTTAACACAGTAAAACAATTAGCAGCAGAAAATCTGAGAAAAGGGTAGAGCTGACTGGAAGTATTTGGATAAAACAGGTTTTCATTAAACCATACTTATTTGCTGAATCAGCAAGAACACACAGACAAGCGGCAGCTTTGGACTCAGCGGAAATCTTCCTGGTTTTGACCAGAAGCTAACTCCACGGGGTCCCCAAACAGCACCTCATGAGGGCACAAGGGATCTGGCCTAAGCCATGTTTGCCTCCTTCAGACCAGAGACACACTGACAGGCTTCATACACCAGGCAGTTATTCCGGCCACCTGCCTACTCTCAGGTGAGACTCTCTGGGTTTCTCCTGTGGGAACCTTTCTACTTTGTTAATCAAAAACTCATTGGGTCTCCCGCATCCCAGGTGACTGCCCCACATCTTTGGTACATCTACGGCAGGAGACTACTGTCTTGCTCTTCACAGGGAAAAAAAAGTTGTTTTGGAAGGCCTTGGGTTCACTCCAGTGAACAGAACATACCTGTCTAATAAAATAAAAAAAATTAAAAAAACCCTGATCATTTTAATAAGAATGGAAAAGTGATCTGTCTTCTGTAATCTGGTTGTTCTGCCTCGGCCAGCATTTGGGATAAACATAGCTATCCCACGGTATGATTTTTACAAAGAGCATTCATAAAATCCACCACAGACAAAGTAAATAGCACCATATTCTATTGGGCTGTGTGGCAAAATTAATATACAATATGTCAAATTATACTTGCATGTAGCAAGTCCTTCTAATGATAAATAGTGTTTGTACTGTTTTGTTTGTTTTCAGGGAACAGTGCAAAAGAGAGGGCACAAATTACATTTTGATCTAATGGAAAATGCAAAAGAAAACACAGTTTATAATAATCTGCTTAGTAACACAGGTTGCTATGAACACATCAGACCATTAGTCCCCTCTCTAGATTGCCTCCTCACTGAGGCAGCATGCAGCTCAGCACCCACACAGCAGACCCTCGCTGTGCCCATAGGGCTCAGCATCAGTCACTTGAGAAGTGGTCTCTCTCTCCAGGACATCCCACTCCCCTGCACTAACAAAACCACTGGCCAGTAAAGGGGGCTTTAAATCTGGGCAGCAGGATTTCCTCCAGAGCTGGATGCAGACTTCAGGGCAGATGCTCCCTGGTCCCCCAAAATGCCCCAGAGCAGCCACAGATCTCACCACCATCAGAGCTGAAGACAAAACTTACTTTTTCCTTTCCCTTCATCACATTGATACATGTGAACCTATTCTCAGGCAAATGAAAAAGCCACAGTAATTTCAGCACTGGGAAAGACAGAAGATGGTTTAATAAAATTGTATGTATATGTTCCTGCATATAAATAAAGACATGAGCAGCACTCAGATATTCCAGCAGTATATACCATGTAAGTACCTGTTAACTGTAGATAGGCCACAACCCTGCTTTAAGTGATGAAATTTAAAATCTGCCATTACAGAACAGTGGCCTGAAACATTATACAAGTGACATGAGTTAAGGATGGAGTAACAGCCTTTACACTCAATTTCCTGGCTTTCCTTGGTTTGCGTCACACCCTTAATGTTATTTCAACATTGCGTTTTGTCCTCTAAATTAAACGTACAGTAGGTGTTTTGTATTTAATTTCCTTACTAGTTTTTTTTCCCCCTCCTAAAGGAAAAAGAATGGAAGAGATTCATGAAAGGTTATAAAACACACATTGTGTACTGGAGAGGCTGGAGTAGCTCTTTTGGAGCCTTTTCATTCTCCTGGGAAAATATGTAATTAGGTAGTTTTTTAACATGTGTATTATGTACTGAATTACATGTATTTATACATTTCTCAAAGGAGTATTGCTTACACAATAGCCTGGAGCAACTCTTTTGGAGCCATTTGGGTCTATCATGTAATTATGTACTTAAGACCCGTTTATAGTAAATTTTGTTGTGCCTACGTAGTAGCTTTTTATTTTTATTTAAGATGAATTTCAAGGCTTGTGAGGAGTGCTACATTGACAGCCCTGGAGACTGCAGGCTTCTGTTTATTTACAGAAAGGGAAAACATAGGTAATGAAGGTGCGGGCATCCCCAGACTACCCCTCCAAAATTTACCTTATTGCTGTCTTTGGGAACAACTTCCCAAAGTAAGTGGTAAATGATTCAGTATTCAGCTTCTTAGTAATTTGTTATGACAGGTTTTGGGATGAGGACAGTCATCTGCCTGGAACTGGACTAATACCAAAAAAAAATTTCACATAGGCTGCTAACTATTTGCCATCTGCTAATCTGCAATTTATCTCATTTCATTTTCTTTTCTTATATAGGAAAAAAAAAAACCCCACCAACACTTGCAAGCAGATTTCTGTAAGGATTTAGGCGCTGTGAAACAGACACAGGCATTATAGAAAAGGGTATTAGATATGGTTGTATCCTCTCAAGATACAGCTTTCTGAGTCTTTAAATAGACAAAAGAATTTAAAGGTTCTGTGGCTTTTTTTTTTCCTGGAAAGAAAGAATGTATAAGCCAAAATAGTTTTCTCCTAAAATCATAAACAAACAAACTCCCCCCTGCCAACACAGTACAGCTAAAATGACTTAATGTGATGCTGCCAAGAAAGCATGGTGACAGCTGTAATGTAAATGCATGGATGGATGTATTTTTACATTAATTGAAGTCCCAAGAAAGAAAATAGCTTGCTCTGAATGACAGAAACTGAAGTCATCAAGCAGCAGTGCTGGGCAAATAATAGGCTTTCTTACCTAAAAAAAAAGTTGATACCAACTCTCAGATTAGTTTGACACTCTCCTCCCAAATGTAGTTTCATTTTGCTTGGATTTTTTTTTTTTTTTTTTAAACTGTTTTGGTTATTTCAAAGGTGTATGCCAAGGGTTTGTTTGTTTTGTTGGTTGGGTTTTTTTAACAGTCTTGTTTAAAACAAATTTTCAGAAGCTTTTTCAAAAATGTTGAAGGAATTCTGCATTTTCCAAGTAACATTTTTTATTTAAAACATGTTGAAAGAGACTTAATTCTCTTCCTTTAATTAAAACGTGACTGGAACTCAGCCCAATATGTGAAGTCTTAAAACCTTCCAAAACTAATTTTTGGGAAAATCTTCTATACATAAAAAAAAAGCCTTCATGCCGGTCTCCTAAGGAGCAGTCAAGAGCACAATATTTAGCTCCAGCTTCCCTTTTCCTTAACACCAAGCTGTGGTGGGAAGGCATGAAATGCAGGGTTAATGATGAGGGTCAGTACCAGAAGTGTTTTTTACTCTGTCAGGGCAGTGTTTTCCAGAATACGAGTGGAAAACATCACACATGCTACCTTTTCATTACTGTGGTCCATCGATAGCATAAAACAGTAGCAACCCATGGACAATGTGAAGGCAAGACACATTCCCTGTCCTACATTGAAGGATAATAAGGTGCAAGGAAAAGAAACGAAAAACCAGGGAAAATTACTATAATTGACACACTGCTGACTGGGTACCACTGCAATCTTTAAGGTTGTTTTTAGCTATGCATTTCACCAGTTTAACTCTCAGTATAGAAAGTACCTTTGTGCACAGAGAGTACAAATTTCAGTGAGTTACAGCTGACTCAGATCAAAGCTACCAAAGTACTACATGTCAATCTGCTTCCCAGGAGGCTATTCCTGTGCCTGCTTTAGCTTTTTTTCCTCATCTTTTTCTGCAATAGAGAGGTCCGCCACCAAGTTTGCATACATTTACTTTAAGTTTTAGGAAAGAGAGGCATTCCTAAAATAGCACTGATAAATAAAGGAACAAGCCTGGGAAGTTTCAGCTCAAAAGGGCAAAGATTCAGAAAGAAATAAGTAACAGAAAACAGGGGGTGAAAACAGAAACGGTTAAGTCTTAAGGATGCTGTCATTCAAGAGGATGGATGTTGCAATAGGCAGACCATGAGACTGAAAACCAGAAGACTGGCATCTTGGCATCATCGTGCTGCCCTCCAAATCCCCAAATCCTCTGTGCTCCAGTTCCTTTACCTGTTAAATGAGTACCATAATGCTAGTCTAACTGCAGTATAGAAAGAAATGTTTAATCATGAGCATCAAATATAAAAGTCATAGGAATTTTTAGCAGCAGCAGAACAAAATCGTTTGGAGTTATGAAAAAGTCTGTACTGTTATTTTTGAGATACCGCTGCCACTTCCAGTCAGGGAAGCTACTTTTCCTCCTTGGGGTTACGTAATTAAAAGCCTAATCCTGCATCCCTTCCTTACAGGGAGAACCTTATTGATATGAAAGCCCCAAAAATACAGGTAGGCACTTTGGCATCAACAGAGTTACATGCGCAGGCACAAGGAGTGCTGGAAACCTCCCCAGACCATTAAAGGACATTATTGATATAGCTGTAATTGAATACCAGTGCTTTCATTTTCAGCAGGAGAAGGTACTTCTCGTGGCAGGAGACCACCACCGGGTGGACACGCCCATCACTCCTGTGCCAATGCATGTGGTTAGGAATGCAGCACCAGAACGAAGCTGTGCATCCATGAAGCCTGGGTCTCTGTGGGCACAGGCACCATGCAGCATAGTCCCTCTCATCGTCCACAAAAAGCACTTTGTGCCCCTGTTGCTGCTACTGGAAGGCAGTTTCAGGACCTCACTATACCGAGGGGTAGAAACCGTCTGATTTCCAGTTTAAGCCTATTCAGGGCCAAGTTTATGACCACTTGTCTTATGCAAATATTGCTCTTGGGTTTAAATAGCTTTTTCCCCTCTCTGGCATTTAGCCCTGGATGTATTTATAGAGTGCTGTCAAATCCTCTCTCAACTCTTTCTTGCTAAACTAAACAAGCCAATCTCCTGTAGTCCCTTCCCATAAGATAGACTTTCCAATCTTTTAATATCTTCACTAGATTTTCCATAGACTTTACATATTTCTAGCTTTAATTCAACTTTAACATAGTTATTTTTTAAAAAAGTATGCAATATTCTAAATTAAGCTTTCTAGTGTCTTGTACTATGGTACCAATGCCTCGCCTGACATATTTGGCTTCCCTGCGGTTTCACCACTGTCCCATTGTCACCATGTCACTAGCTAGAATAGGACAGACAGGGTTAACCTTGAAGATTTAGTCCAAGACTCAGCCACACATGGAAGTAGCACAGTTAGGTAAGCATGAAGTTAAGAGGGTCTTTCCAACCCTTAGCACTGCAATTTCCTAACAGGTCAGAGAGGCATGACTCACTTGCATATGTGCAACACGTCTCATTTTTAAGACAAACACTAACCATTAAGAGACTAGAAAGTGAGAGGCTCAACTAAGGTTAATCTTTCCCCACTCCACTCCCCCGCCCCCAGCCCTAACTTGAAGTAGCTCTGCTTCTGTTTTGAAACCAGAGAAATGCGAAGTTGCCTCCAGATATTAGTCCAGATGCATCCATCCACATCCACAGATTTAGACAGGAACTAGTTCGGCTTACTGTCTTCTACCATCACTGTCCCCTGCATGGGAGAGCACAGCCTCTGTGCTGGAGGCTAATCGACCTTTTTTTGTCGCACCAACATTTCAAAGGCTGTGCCAGTGCTGCCCAGCCTTCCAGCGAGCTTCTCTTCAAACCATAGCCGAGATACAGGCACTCTTTCCTGCTCTCAGCTGCTGTGTGTGCCAAAATAAAAATCAGTCAAACGAAATAAAAATCGCACAGCAGTAGGCAGCATGCTGTTTGTGTCGCTCTAACTGGCTGTGACAGCCATGCAATAGGAGCGGAGCGGCGGGCAACACGCACACACGTATGGCAGTGCTACGGCAGCAGGGTATACCCAAGTGCTACCCACGGGCACGCTCCCCTCTCCTCCCTGCACCCCATTGCTCCTCAAGACCCTGCCGCATTTAGTCTTGCTCTCAATTTTATTTTTGCCCTCCCCAGAAGCTGTCCTGGAGCCAGTGCCCAAGCAGGCAATCAATCTCGCAGTGCCAAAGTGTAGCTGCCCACACGCTACAGCTCTCGAGCATCTGATAAGCGTGTAGCCTGAATAAATAGTTCTTCAAGCATCCTCAGACACTAACCTTTATAGAACATGTGTTAAGAATACAAATGTATTAATAGTATCCTTTAGACGTTTCTTCTTACTATTGTTTTCCCTTTGGTGGTCACCAAGCATGCTCTTCAAGGAACTCACCATGGTATGCATTAGGTAACAAGGTGACATCAGGACAGCTGTTATCTATCCATTTTACAGCCTATGGCTCCAAGAAGGTAGACGAGGTAAACAGCTAACAGCAGATGGGATAACATACAAGAAGTGATAGCAAGGCACTGTAAGTTGATAGTTACCATTATTACTTGATGCAATCTGTCTACCCTGTGATCCATTTTTTCTTTTCTCCATTTCAACTCACATACATTGCCTGGGCCCCTACCCTGGGAGCAGTTTATGCACATCAGCTTCTGCAGCATACATGGTCTGAGTTTTCCATAGATGCATATAGACACAGGCACAGCCCAGGCCTTATTTTGTCAGGCACAGATTTAAGAGAAGGAACTATATTTAGAAAGCATTCTCACATTTTAATAGCTCAGAAACATGGATTTCCACTGATTTGCTCACACTCCCAAATTTGCAATACCAAAATCATAGTCAGTGGCCTGCAGAATAGATATTTATAGATACTATAAATGCACAAATATGTCAGGTTAAGGTAGAACTAAAAGCATCATTTGGGCCTTGGTTGTGTCTTTCTTACCTTACCACACTTGGACTTCTTTGAAGTGTAAAGCTACCTCTCGATTACAACATTCCTTTAATGTTTTACCCATGCATCATTGATTTGTGTAAACATACAACTTTCTCATTTTTTATTCTTAAAAGAAAACTACACATGAAACCACTACACAGGAAATCCAAAGAGTTTGCTGCTGCATCACCAAGTCACCAACAATATATGACAGATAGAGTTCATTTTGAAGTCCCAGTTTCACCCACCACCATGTTTGAATGGATAAGTGTAGCACTACTTTATCAGGAACTTTACATTTCCACAGCACTGGAAGGTTGCTCAAGTCCCACTACTACACATAAACACAGCACCTATGAGAGCAACAACAAATTATCAGTGAAAAGACAATGCCGGTGGCTCTTATAACGAGACTGACTTAGCAGAACTGTTGCACACAGGTTGGATGCTGAGGGTAGCAGCCATCTTCCCCATGTTATAATATGAACACTAAAATACTGCTGTTTGGCACATTTTATATGCTCTTAGTGATTACATACAACTGTTCATCTACATGTATTTTTTCAAATATAGTTAACACAAACCTTACAATTAAATTTAATAACACAATAGGTTTGAAGTGATAAAAGAGTATACCTTTGTTAAAAAAAATCCATTTGGGGTCCTTTCAGATCAAATAGCTCAACTTTCTTACTAGTCCTGAGAATAGTTATTCTATTACTAAAGAAAAGAATGTGGTGGGCTTCCACTCTTACTTTTCAGTAAAATGAAAAGGTTAAAATCCCAGATTTGCATGAGAACAGAACTCATACTCTTGAACCAGAGATGAAACTTCACTATAAGAACTTCCCCCAGAAACAGCTGACATGTCAAACTTTCAGATCCTCCTTTTCATTTAAAGCTCCCTGTAGCTTTTTGGAGGGTTAGTATGGGCGTTATTTTGGGGTTTGGGTTTTTTTTTTTTTGGCATTCAGTAAATTTGCGGCAATATTAGTGGAGTCACATCGATATCTCTTTATATCACCCCAGCAGCAACTGAAGGGTCTTTGAAGATGCTCTCTAACACAATGTAAATATTTGGCAGTCATCTACGGTTAGAGTTGAAACATTTTAGAAGTGCTCAAGGAACAGATATTTCAAAGATACCTGCAGATCTCTTCCCTTCCACAGAACCTTTGAATAAATAAATATTCATAAAAATTGGGAAAGTCAACATTCTGGCATGAACCATTTCCACAAAATCATGACAAAGGATTAAAGTTGTGAGATGCAAGAATTTTAAATCTATACATTAATACCTTTTTCTTCATTCAGCCTTCTCTTTAAACACATAAATCAAGTCTGAGATTCTCTTGCAGTCTCTTTATTCCTGAAACCTTATGGAAAAGAAACTTGCAACATGTCTACCCCCATGGCTTGAAGTGTATATTTCCATCTGGGAGAAATAGTTACTTGCTTTTATATCTCCTTAGGGTCAGTAAAAATAAAGGATTAGCCATCAATTTTACAGTCTCCTATTGTCATGCATCTGAGTATTTGCCTCATCCTTCCTTGATTAGATTGTGAAAGTAAAAAGGCCTCCATGGGATTCATGGGGTTCTTCAGCTCTTGCTTCTCATCTTGAGGGAAAACGTCCTCCCCCTCCAAAACCCAGAAAACAAACAAACAAAAAAACCCAAAGCAACAAGCTGTGATTCTAAACCAACACTTGCTACTGCTACTCAACCAAGTTTTATAAAGCTTTTGTTAAGAAAGAAAAAAAGCTACTAAAGTACTTTAATGTGCTTGCTGAAGAAGGTTCACATTCTGACCTAATCTGATCTCCGGGACTTGTTCCACTGTATCTTATTGCAGATAACCAAACTGCTTTCCAGACTTCTTGCTCCTCTACCAAATCATGATCTCCTTTCCAAAAGATAGCCATGGGACAGACCACTGTCACAGAGCGTGGAGTTTTTGCAGCACCAGGTTTATAACTGATTAAGCAGCACTAAAAAGAGTCAAACTTCCCAGAAGGCTAGAGATGTTTTCAGCTGCATCATCTAGCACTGAGCTTATGGGCATCTCCATTGAGATAAGCAGAATATCAATCCAGGTCCCAGATATTAGATACATTGTATTATGGTTACTTTAAATTATGGTCACCTGTTGGTTAAAACTTCTCCTTTGAGATAATGACACCAAGCTGAGTGGTATAGTTGACAGGCTTGAGGGATGGTATGCCATCCAGAGACCTGAACAAGCTCAAGAAATGGGCCCATGTGAACCTCATGAGGTTCAACAAGGACAAGTGCAAGATCCCGCACCTGGATTGGGGCAACCCCCAGTATCAATACAGGCTGGGGAATGAAGGGATTGAGAGCAGCCCTGTGGAGAAGGACTTGGGGGTACAGGTGGATGAAAAGCTGGACATGAGGCGGCAACTTGTGCTCGGAGCCCAGAAAGCCAGCCGTATCCTGGGCTGCATCAAAACAAGTGTGGCCAGCAGGCCAAGGGAGGTGATTCTGCCCCTCTGCTCTGGTAAGACCCCACCTGCAGTACTGCGCCCTGCTCTGGAGTCCTCAGCACAGGAAAGTCATGGACCTGTTGGAGCAGGTCCAGAGGGACACAAAGATTATCAGAGGGCTTGAGCACCTCCCCTATGAGGAAAGGCTGAGAGACTTGAGATTGTTCAGCTTGGAGAAGAGAAGGCTGCAGGGAGACCTTACTGCAGCCTTTCAGAACTTAAAGGGGGCTTATAAGAAAGCCAGGGGACAGACTTTTTAGTAAGGCCTGTAGCAATAGGACAAGGGGTAATAGTTTTAAACTAAAAGAAGATAGATTCAAACTAGATAAAAGGAAGAAATTTCTTACAAGGAGGGTGATGAAACCTTGAAACAAGTTGCCGAGAGAGGTGGTAGACACCCCATCCCTGGAAACATCAAAGGTCAGGTTGGATGGGGCCCTGAGCAACCTGATCTAGTTGAAGATACCCCTGCTCATTGCAGGAGGATTGGACTCGACCTTTAAAGGTCCCTTCCAGCCTGAACTATTCTACGATTCCATGATCAGTTTTTGCATAGAAAGTTTCTAAGTCATGTTTTGTTCTGATAAAGAAACTAAATGCACTTAAATGATAAATACAGGCTCAGTAAAAATCAACCATGCCTTCAAAGTAAGTGTACATGTCTGATAACAGTTCATAAAACAATATTGTTGTTCCTTTTCTCAACAGAAAGAAATGTTAACAGGGAGCAAGCCAAAGGCAGGAAGGGAAGGGAGGTACCAGGGATTCCTGGTATGTCTGATTTACTGTAAGTGGGCTCAATTCCCCAGTGCACTTTGTCCCACAGCAGATGCAAGGGCAAGAAGGTTGAACAGACTGGCAACGGGCATGGCTGCTGGTTTACAAGAAATATACTGAAAGAGCAGCCTAAGGCTTTGTACAATATTCCAAATAACCCTTTATTTTCAGGTTTTTCCACATGGACAAAAGACTGTGCTTGAGCAGCAGTAGTGACAGTTGCCACACCAATAGTTATCATACCAAATCCAATCTGTTTAGCTTCATTTAAACAAGCTAGATTTCTAAAGGTTTTGTTATCCCTTGAGCTGGAAGAACATCTCTTATTTATATTAGTTGCTTAAGACTCTCCTGTGTTATGTGCTGCACAGTGGTATAGTGAGACCGTTCCATCCCAAATAGCTCACCATATAAACAGAAGAGATATAGGAGGCAGATATTATTTTTCTTGCTTCTAGTAATACAGACCCAAGTCACTGAATGACTAAGAAGTTTGCTTAAGGTCACATAGGATACCTGTAGCACAGCTGCAATTATTTTTTTTTTTTTTTTTTTTTTTAACTCAGACCTGTCACATCCTGCTGTAGCTGCCTACCAACAGGATTGGTGTCATCCCTAGAGAGAGATTGAAGCTGTCACCGCAGGTTCACTGATGCTATGTTCCCGCTGACTTGCAGTTCTCCGTCAGCTCCATCCACATGCAGCCCCAGGCTTATTCCAAGCATTAGCATTATTCAAAGTTCCCAGTGAAGCTGGCTTTCACTTGTTTGCTTAGAAGCATTTGTAACACTTCAAAGGTAGTTCCTCCACAGCAGTCTCCTACCAGTAAACCCAGGGTGCCTGTTTCCCATTGCAAGCATAATTGCTCTAGAGGAATACCTACATATATTCCTTTAACCACGAACGCAATGTAATTTTAAAAATACAGTAAGATGAGAAGAGACACAGTTAAATTCCAAGCACAAACTAGTTACTGCATGCAGTAGAAGGGGAAAACTGTCCATTAGGACAGCTGACATAGCTGCAGTGATACAAATCATTTAAGCAAACCCAGTACTACTGAACCTCAGTAGTGCTCTGTGGGTTTGGTGAATACCACAAACACCGCATGAACATTAATTAAGCACAAGGTAAAGCCGTAAACATTTTAACAGTAACCACATCACTCTGGGAGGCCTGATTACCCACTGTGGTTGTGTGCTCTGATCTGGCAGTTCCCTCAGGACCTTCTTTCCATCACACCACCACTTGCAGGCCATGATGACCAGCATTTCCATAATAGATACATTCTCAACACTGTATTTCCAGGGGCATGCTGGAAACATGGATACGCCTGCCACTTCCACATGCCATGAATTCTGGGCCATAAAAATACGTCAGTGCAAATTCTATCATTTCAGCCCTATGACAAGTACTAAAGAGCCATTTGGTGAAAGTGAGCGTATGTTCAACTGCTTAGCAGAATCAGTGTCTTCACTGTAGACATGGGCAATATCACAGTCATTAAAATTAGGCTTGGTTCCATAAAGGTCTACTGTACACAGAATTTGCTTGATAGAAGGTAAACATGGACTGCATATTCTATTACAGCACATCAACAGCAAGATTTTTTTTTTTACCTGCACAACTATTACATATGTACTTCTTGCCAAAAAAAATAAAAATCAGAGCTAGCAAAATTCACTTTAAAATGTATTGAAGGATCATTACCACAGTCAGTTTAAGAGTAGGACTGACATAAGTGCTAGCGCAAAACATCAACAAAGCAGAGCATAAATCTTTTGAGTCCGGAAAAAGACTCTTTTCATAGGTTATTTTTCCTTCTACAGAGCAACAATGTAATCATCAAGCAAACAGAGCAAGTGAAGGAATGACTGACAGAAGGCCAGGCTTATTTTTCACTAACATAAATGCATTCACTGCCTGGAACAACCAGCAAGTTATTCCTTTCCACGGTCGTCTTGTTATTTTAACTTCTGGAAGGAAAATCTATTTGAAAAGATGATATCTTTGCATGCATACCTACATTATATACATATATATTCATATTCACACACATGGGGAGCAAGGGTGTTTAGAAATGCAGCCGCAGCATCCAACTTTGTCTGTGAACTGCAACAATGCAGGCAAAGTTTATTTCTTCTTTTTAAAGTATGTGGATAATATTTATTGTCTTTAAGTAGCAACATGAGGCTGTTCTCTGGGACAGCAGGGAAACAAGAGACAAAGAACAAACCCAAAGAACAAGTTTGGAAAAACATGACAGACTTTATACACTGGTGAAAACCACGCCAGTAACATGAACACCTCTGTCAGCATTCACCCATTTGCTGAGGCATGGTTTGTTGTTCTGGCTGGCATTTAAATCCTCAGCGAGCTGCTGTCTTCAAATCCCCTACACTAGGCCTTCTCCTAGTAAGGACCTGGGCAGCCTCCCACCCACCGACAAGGGGAAAGCATGAAGCATGGGAAATTTCAAAGCAGCAGACAGAAAAGGCTTTGCAGGGGAAAGGAGACAGATCTTTATAAGGCCTACACCAAACCAGGTATGTAAACTCTTGCACAGCTATAAGCTATAGGAGTACTCCCGCTATAATCAACAAGATCTCTTAAACACGCTTAACATGAGGCTCATGCTTACATACCTGGCATAAATGGAGACAGAACAAGCAACCGTGGGGCCTTCTTACAGGGGGGTTTCCAGCACACACGGACAGGGAACGACAGGGCCACAGACCCAGCTCCACGTTTGCCTAAGAGAGACTGATAATTCTGGATGGCCAGTTAGGGTAAGGCTGATATTTAGATACTTATTTCAGCATCTCTAAGGAGAATATATATACATAAAAATTATTTTTATTTTCATATATATATGTGTGCGTGCACATGTGCATTTTTTAATACATAGTTTTATTTAGAGATATATATAAAAATCACACCATAAGCTACAAAACGGGCACTCACAACTTCTGAGGCTCCTAAAGCTAACAGCGGATGCTGTTACAAACTGGGACCCAAATGTCAAGTACCAACGATGCTTAAGTGCTGCTTAATTAAAATGGAAGAGAAAGAGCATTCATGTATTAATTTAGTTATTCACAAGGTTTTTTACATTCACAGCAAGAACCTAACTTACCCTTCAAGCACTCCAGCAACTTTAGGCACTCTCAAGTTTTCACCTAACAGCTTTTTATTTGTAAAAGTACCACATCTCTGCATGCAAACAAAAAGCTGTCATGATCTCTCTAGCTTTGTTCGGTCAAGTATCTACTGTCTAGGTACACCCCATACCTTCCTCTTATATTCGGTAGCCCAGAGCAACATAGCGCATAGGTCACTTGTTCCACAAAAGCGACTTTTGCTCTCAGCAATATCCCACCAAGGACACTAATGGCAGAAGAAGAAATCACAAATCAAGTAGATATTCTGAATACTTCAGTGAAACAGACATGTTAGTTAAATACAGTTTAGCATAAAATATATTTGAGTCCCAGACAGAGCTGTGAGTTACAGTTATCTGTGCAACAGGAGCAGAACTTTGACCAGTGCATTTTACTGATGGAAATACTAAAGCCTATACTACATAAAAAGAATACCCGATATATCACATACCATGAAAAAGAATGAATTAAAATTAATGGACATATGGAAACCATGTGTGAGTAAAAGCTGAGGGTTAATTATTCATATATTATTATACAATCAATGAAGAGAGTTAAATGTCAACCTGCACTCCAGAATTTCCAAGTCAGTAAGAATCTACTATTAATCTTGAAGAACTAGATTAATTACATGCACCAAAATTTTTTAATAACATTATGAGACAAGAAAAAAAGAATTCATCAAGTCACATCATCCAAATCAATATCCATTTTCTAAAGAAAAACAAGGGAAAGAAGAAAAATATCATGTTTAAAAATGGATTTAGAAAACAACTCTTGCTTTTTCCACAAGAAATTAAATTTTGGTTCAAGGAATTTCTTTGCGTCACCAGAATCCACAAATACAGATTTAGTTTCTTCAAGCACTAGCTGATTTTCTTCTTGAAAAGGGAACTACACCACATGCATTTATAAGTCTTAAAAAAAAATTGACTCTTTCTTCTGCTTTTTGCAAAGAAAGATCAGGAAACACCAATCCTCTATTTTAGCATGCAGAATTTTTTTCTGCTTCTGTAACTCTTGCCAAAATCCATTCTTTATCTTGAGCAGATAAAGAATGTGTTTAACATAAAGCACCTTATTCTTCTAAACACTCACGTAGTTTTCTGAAGGTTAACAGATGCATCAGAAAGAGCAACAAGAAACAACCTTCTGAAAGGTTTTCAAGGTTTGATCTCTTTGTTACATTGCTGTTAGCTCCCATGCAACCAAACAACAGCGGTGTGGCTTTTTAGGCAAAACTTCTGTCATCTATGTCAAACTCAGAAGAATGGAGTCTCATGATTTAATTTTACTAGACGATATGGCTGCATCTCTTTAGATATCTTCCAGGGATCTCTTTTCAAAGCAGAAATACATGTTCTTTAATAAGGGAGATAGGACAGCTCCACTATTGCATCACTGTTACACCAGCAGCATCCTGCTGACAAGGATGGATACTTTTCTAATGATGTTGGCAGAGCAGGAAAGATGGTAGGAGAGACCACAGTTCATGGCTCCACTGCATTTGGGACTAAATGTGCTCTTAAACAACATGCCTCTGACTGTTTTTCACTGGGAGGTTAAGTCTACATCCTTTGAGGTCTAAGAAGCTGTACTGGAAGACGGGGCATTACTGCCTAATGGTCAGTGCTGCCATGATGGGTACCCGACTGTTAGCTCTAGCCCTCTAGTCATCATTTGTCTCCGAGGAAGCGCCCTGCTGCACACCATCAGCACCTTGTATGGACCTCTGTGGGCCTAGGTTCCTCCCACACAGTGGAAGTGCCAAGTGAGCACGATCTCTGCAGTTTCCAGTGGAAGAGTCGGAAAGCAGAAATCCAGCCACTGGTGCAATCAGTTTGAAGAGCTAGACTTGGTTAAGTTCCCCGCTGTCTCTGCTCCGATTTGGCAAGAGTTAAAGAAGTTAGAGGATTAGAGAAAACAAATGTCCTGTTATTTTAGAAAAGTTAATTCCTGGAATGATTGCTGCCAGGGGGCCACAGCGACAGAGCCAACAAAGAGGGAGAGATTCAGGGCAATTCTTTCCTATCAAGTTGGCCTGCGCCCCAGAGATTGTTCAGCAATTCTCCAGGATCAGCAAGAGAAAGTCAGCTGTGGGAACCCAGCCTTGCCTTTGCAAGCATCAGCAACCTTGTAAACACCCAGTAAAAAGGCTCCAAAGTGAGCAGAAACATGAAACCGGGCTGGGTTCCCAGCTGGTGTGAACTGGTGTCATTCCACCCACGGAAAGCTAAGCTTCGTGGTTTCGGCTCTCCTGTTGAGACTGTGCTCCCAGGTACTGCCGGCCCTTCCAGGCTGCGATTCGGCACTGAGCAGGCTTCGCAACAAGACTGCGTGCGAAGGCTCTGCAGGAATCTCCCTCCTGGGCCTGTGCAGGCAGCGGAGTTGCTCCCCGGCTGCAGGAGATACACACGTTTCTGTGATGCTATTTCAGACCGTATTAGTGATGAGGAACTGGCCTTGGGGCACCCTCAGACTGCCTCAGTAGCACAGTGCCACGGGCCATCACACTCAAAGCACTGGAAGGAGCATATTTGCCCCTTATCAACAATAAAAAGGTGGCAAAGGAAGATTTAGCCTTAAGTTAACCACATAGGACTCCCCTGGGCATCATTAGGCAGAGCTAAAAGCCAGGACAGAAACTGAACGGTTAAAATGCATTCCTCTCAGAGTACCCATTAAAAGAAAAGCCCTTGTCTTTAGCCAACTGCAAATCCAGTATTCTGCAAAAGTGAATTAAAGTGGCTGGAACAGAGCTTTTCTAAAGCAGTTTACATTGGACAGATCACAAGAACAATTATCACAAAACATGCTTTCTGTGAACCTTCCAAATTATCACATTTCTTCTTTTGACAACAACAGAAAACATTCAGAAGAGGAAAAAAAGTCTGAAATCTAAGCAGTAAGTGCAAGACAATTTTAAGGGTTAAGGATCTGAAATAGGGACAAAAGCAAAGAGAAGAGCCAGGTCTTTTGAGTACAGCCCAAAGTCATAGCAATAGAAGAAATCAGATACTTTCTTGGTGACAAAGTCCAAAAGCACAACAAAAAAGATAGCCAGCTTTCTCAGAATTTATAGCTGATGAACAAAACACTAGTTACTCATATCACTGTAACATCCAAGCAAAATCAGTACCTCATTATGCTGGTCAAACACACAGACACAGGCAGTCCTTGCCCAAAGTGATTGCAAAGCAACTGAATGAACCAGAGAGCAGGAGGGAGAAGAGCAACCAAGATGAAACAGGTCAACAGGGTGCTTAGGGGATGCCCTTTTATTCCCTTGCAAACCACCTGCCATAAATTTCTGAGCGTTAGTTTCAGGTGAGACACATCATTGCACCTTTGGTCTTTTCACATTTACAGACCTGCAGCGCTGTTAATGCTCTGGCAGTTTTGCTGATTTTCTTTCCCAAAGGTAGGCTTTCTGTGAAACTTGTGAGTAAAATAAATCAAAGAGCAGTTAACGCTCACAGACTTGGCTTGACAGAGTGGCTCAAATCATGTGGCTACCAGCCAGCAAGAGCTGCCCTTCCCCACAGCCTAACAGTCCCCCTTCATCCCTGTATAGCTTTACGAGGCATCTCAGCTGCATTGGGCTGAATTTCAGGAGGCCTTTCCTTTCCAAGAAACAGAAATAGGGACCAAAACAGCTTTCAGCTTCCAAATACCCTACAAGGCCTCCCTCCTTCATCTGGACCCCCAAATCATTATTCCCCAACCCCACACCAAGTCCTCCCTGCAGACCTACTTCTTCCCTCACCAGGTGTAAGCTCTGTGAGCCCAGCTGGCTCCTAACCCACCCTGCTGAGGGGCACAGGTGTCCATGTCCCCTACAATGCCCATCACTGCCTTCCTCGCAGAAGAAGGGAGGCCAACACTGTGTCCCAGGGACAACCCCCATACCCCCCACCTCTGCCTTAATGCTCTGTTTTGGGGCTGCTCTTAAAGGAGTCATGCTGCAAATCCACTGCTGGGTCACCCACACCCGGCTGCTGGAGCAAATACCCTTTGCATTGCCACTGTAGTCTGGACATGTAAAAGCAAGGACATTTTTCAGATGGTAATGTCTAAAATAAGTATCTTTTGAGCCCAAATACTCTTCCACATACTTTCAGTTTCTTCTGAACGTTAAGTAGGGAAAAAAAAAAGATTTCAGCATGGCAGGTCGAAAGATGAGTTGCTGACATTAATATTTGTTTGAACATCAGCCAGAGTTCCTGATTTCTTTTCCTTTGCAAGCTGGTGCAGTTCCACGCTGACTTGCGTGGAAACTGAGCTAGTTTCATTTAAACTGTATGGTTTGACATGATGGTGTACGTCATTTAATTTCTCTTCATTTTTCAGTTTGATAGGAGATTGCAAAATCGGGTATTAGCTGAGATCAAATGGAATCCTTTTTTTTTTTTTTTTTTTTTTTCCTGGGTGGATGATTTCAGTAACTAATCAGCAAGGCTCAAACGACAGGCTTAGCAAATCTTGGGCAGTTTTAAATTTCTTTATTTGAACGTGCAAGATTTCAATCCACTTTTCATCGCTATTCCTTCTTCTGGAGTTCAAATATTTCAGTATTTCCTGGAATGCATATGAGCATTACAAATATAATCAGGCTGAAATTCACTTTCAAAACTTTTTGGCATTACAAATTCAGACCTACTTTTAAGTGTAGGCCAGATTTCATGTTCATTTGTGTCCAGGAAGTTCAGAGGGTTCCACACACACACCTTGAAAGCAGAAACAAACCATCTGAAATTAATGAGGTAAGTGTGGGTCCCATCTTTCTATCGGGGAAAGGTGGAGTGAAAAGTTCAAAACCAAAAACTATTTATAAAATCAAGACTATTAATTAAATGCTGAGCCAAAATGTATCAAAGGCAAAGGAAGTAATTCCATGTGCTCCACTTGGCATGGGATCAGGCCCTTCGTTTGAAATTTTGCAGGGTGAGGAATATGGAAAAGAACACAGCGTTACCTTCTGCTTTTCAAAAGGCAAAGTCTCTCGTCAACCCTTCTGGGGAAGTTTTCTAACCGAGTGATCAGCACATACCTCCAGATCAGGGAACTGATCCTGAATGATTGCCTAGCTCATTTGAGTATATTTTCCAAGATTTGGAGAGCTTCTGTTTGCAGTCAGTTCTCCCTGGATTCCTCCTTGCCCTGGTGGCAGAGGTAGCTCTGCTTGATACTCTGTCCATGTGTCTGTCCTCCCCTGTGTAATTTCATCCCTGTGCTTGGTAACCACCAGGCACACACCAGTGACTAAACCATGCAGTGCCTAAGGCCTTCCTGCATCCCTGCTGAAATCCCTCCACTGGGCTAGCCCAGGTCACTGCCAGCGCTCTCTGCCTCTTCCTGGCTGTGGCCGTTCACCACAGCTTTAATGCTACCTATCACTATTAGAGCTACCAGAAGGATCAACCACAGCAACATATATGACAGGTTTTTCTCAGTATTCCAAGGCCTGTCACCCCTTCCCTCTTTTCTCTCCTCTCCTCTCCTCTCCTTTCCCCTCCTCTCTTCCCTCCCCTTGTTTTCCCTCCCCTTCCCTTCCGTTCTTCCCTTCCCTTCTCTTTTTTATCTTTTCTCTTCTTTTTTTTTGTCTTTTTTCTTCTCTTTCTTCTATTTTCTCTTTTCTTCTTTTCTGCTTTCCTTTTCTTTTTTCTTCTCCTCCTTTTCCTTTTTTCTTCTCTTCCTTTTCTTTTCCTTTTTTCTTTTCCTTTTCCTTTTTTTCTCTCTTCTTTTTCCTTTTCTATTTTGCCTTGCCTGTCTTCTTTTCTTTTTTCCACCTTAGATGAAAAACCATCTTTTTTTCAGCTTCTTCTGGTGCTGCCAGTAGTTCTTCCTGGGAATATACATTGCAGCTAATCTCCCTAACCTTGAAGTCACTATCCCAGTCAGAAAACAAGATTAACTTCCTGAACTTTTTGCAGTCGCTGCCAGAAAGTCCAAACTCTAAAAGTTTGTGATCTCAGTTTTATACGTAAGCAACCACTAGGTACAAAGATACTATCTGTTTATACCCAAATGATCTGTGGAGGTCTTTCACAAGCCCTTTGGGGAGGCTTCTCTCTGCTTCAGTAATAGGAGATTGGGAAACTGCGGTTGTTCATATTGGTTTTACGGGAAAAATAGAATGTCCTCACTTTGCAAAACAATTTAACTACTCTGCTATGCTGCAACACATGCATTTTAAAATCAACACAATGGCTCTGCAAGACTGACAATGCATTCCATCTGTCTAAACAGAGATGGCCTCTGCTATCAGGTCAGCTTGCAATCTCTAGTTTGTCCTTCTGATTGGAAAGTACCAAACTACATGCAGACAGCTTAAAAGAAGGGAATGGGACTTGCCCAGCATCAATCAGGAAATCCGTGGCATGCAGATTTTCTGATAGCCCTCTGATAGCCCTACTGGACCAGTCTCCTTCACAAGAGGATAAATCTTTAAAAGCTACGGAAGCCAACAAAGCTATGATAAATTCCACCATTTCAAGACCTGCTCCTATATCTGCTGCTATCGATCTTCATCCCACCTTACAAGTTTGGTTTCTCGCTCCTTCTTCTGCAAAGAATTTGAAGAACTGCCTTTGATTTTATTTGTAGAAAGAGGTGGGGAATGCACTTGACCAGTCCCATTAAGACTGCTTTCAATCACACAATGCTTATTTTCATAACACTGCAAACGTTCATATCCAATCTGTTCAAATGCATGCTGCGTAACATGAAAAAGCATCTATTTCAATTTATCAAGTAGCATCAGCTTGATTCCAGCATTCAGCTGCTGACTGAACACCCAGGTAGTACTATCAACAACCAGATATTTAAAAAATCATCAGCAGAATTCACTTCCACCAATTTCCTAAAAAACTTCTGAAAAAATCAGAGAACCAAGCTGGACAAATTCCAGGCCTGCAAGGAAGCCAGCAATGACCTGCATTTTGTTCCACAGACAATAAACTACTCACAAAAAAGGTTAGGATTTCTCCTTTCTTCAAAGAGTTCAGTAAATGAGTCTTCTACTGATGTCACCTACTAACATTGCTAATAGTATGGTCGTTAATGCAAGTACAAATATCGTATAAAGCCTTGTGGGGCATTTGATTTAAGAAACACCTAAATTTTAGATCATATTATAATTTAAAGTGAAAGTGCAATGACAAGACAGAGACAAAACACTTTTTAACCTTACCAAACAAACAAACCCCCCAATGATTCTGGGTTTCTGGATGAGCATGGATAAACATAAAAGCTTTTCCCAATAGGAAGTTAAAGAAATAAGGGTTTATGTACCTGGAATGTCTCTATTTTAAAGCATCTCCAGAAATAAAACATGTTAATAGTTTGTCTATAAGCAAATGACACAATCTGGCATATTCAGAAACATGAAAAAATTCATGATGCTGACTTAGGTTCAGACTCAAAGTCCACTGAAATCAATGTGAATTCCCCTTCATAGCCTTCAAAGGGCAATGGATTAGGCTTTTAAGTCTCCAGTGCTTATGGCACAAAACAGACCTGTAATGTTTTCTAATAGTTTTCATGCTTTAGGAGAATCAGTTGCGTGGTCAGAGGTACAATGCTTTGGAAACACGTGCTCTAAAACTCTACAAATGCAGCTGTAAGTGCAAAAGAGATAGGACAACCAGTGCATTAGGAGAGAATTTGAGGAAGGCAAGCCCGTAAAACCACACAAAATGAGCCAGCAAGCAGAAGAGAATCTTCAAAGCTCTTAACAAATGCAAATTTCTTAACAAATTAATATAACTGACTGAGAGTAGCAGGTCCTCACACCTCACCAGGTCTAAGGTAGTTAATACTGGTTTGCAACCAGGGACTACTCCCATTCTGTTTGGTCATGTAAGCTCTTGCCAGGTCTCCTGCTCTTACAGCCAGAACTGTTCTGCATTGGGAGATGTGGCCCGCGCAAAAGGGCTGCAGATAATGCATCAGCCTTACTTAGCGTACCACAGAATCTGGAGTTTTCTGTTAACACAGATGTAACTAAGTGTAAGCCACAAGCAGTGTTTTCTCTTTGATGCTGGTTATTCTTAAGGTCCTTTCTCTATTTCAAGCTGTTCCCCATCAGATATGTCCCTTAAAGGACAGAGAATTTAGTAAAGTGGATATGTTACATGCAATGGGCAGAACTGCCTAGGACTACAGGCAGTTGGACAATGGGTTTTGTTCCTGAAAACTTGAATTCAGAAGAATAGTGCCCCAGTGACTCATGCATAGAGTGACTGCTTCATGATCCCGTTTTCCTCTGGCTAGACTGCATTTCCCATAAAGCAGCACAGTATACTCTCACGATAAACTCATGTGATATATCACAGGAGTCCCATGGCCACCTGGCCTGAAGATGAAAGGGGCATGAGATACGTGAACTGTGACTTGCAGGAAGCTCCTCAGTGGCATTGCTGAATCAGTATTTCCATCTTTCAGCTAAAAGCCTTCACTTGTGGGTTTGGGAGACAGAAAGGATTTTGATGAAAAGACCAAATAATTTATCAGAGAACTGTCACTTTTCTGGCAAAATGTTTGCTTTAGCCAGAGGCTCAATCCTCCAGGAGAAGAGAGTGTCAGCAGGAAATGCACACAGTACCCTGTATTTTTATATGCAACTTTTTAATGTGAAATTTTAGCTTCTCCTAAAATGGATCTGCAAGAGATGAGAGCTACATATGCATTCCTCTACCAAGTTAGACATCTTCGAATTTCTTCTTGTACTTTAAAGCTCTTTTGACCAGTTTGGGGTAGTTATTAGACAGACAAATAGTGAAACAGCTGAAGCACAGAAGCAACTGCAGTGAAGTGGGCTCCTCCCCAGCCTGCTTTCCTGAGTACCTTGTAAATCAGCAGTGTGACACTGCTCCCTGTAAATTAGACCATCATGAAGGCCTTTTAAGGCATACAGTTTAGCATACGCTTTACCCTATGTTTTTTAAGAATTTCTTGTTAACTAAGAGCTAATTGGTGCTTGCTAATTCACTTTTATCTGTAGCTCTGGAGAACAGAAAAAAACCCTAAAAATTAACAACTTGTCCCCACCTCAATCCTTGCTTGGACCCCCTTCAATGTTTGACACAGCCTGTGCTAAAAAAAGAGATCTTCTTGCAAAAGTTTCATGGGTCCTTGGCATATGTGATCCCAGGCATTTTTCCTCACACGTCTGATCCAAATTCCAGTCACAACAGAAACGTACAGTAATTGAATTGATTGGCTGTCAGCTTTAAAAAGGTGACTATATCACTGTTTATCAGTGTATTTTTTATCACATTGGCTGGTATCATGCAGCCTTCTGTGCAGGGAGGTTACTTGATCCTGCAGGAACTGCTCTGAGGTTGGTTGGGTTTTTTTCACCAGCTAATAGCGTTTAGCATTTCACCAGACCATATTAAACTCAATGTACAAGCAGTTAAGAAAAGTACTGTATCTGGCACTGTTTAATGTCACTAACATGAAATGTGAGCAGCTGTGCCAGCACTCCTGAACTCTGAAAGTACTTTACCTTTCCTCCGTCTTTTGGCAATTAAATACATTTTAATACATTTTGGGGAAATAAATACATTTTAACACAGTGCTATAATGTTAGGAAGGTTAAAGGGTTAACTATGTCTTGTCATTTAGATATTAAAAGAAATCACGACCATTTTAGTCATAGAGATGCCTAGCTACCTTTTATCTCCAAGTTCACCAGGCTGAGTACTTACAGTGCTCTCTGAGTGGCAGAATTGTATGACAAGTTAATGAAAATGCTCTCCTCAGTTTTTGAGTATGCATGCACACTCACTGGAAGAGTTATTCTGAGTGCTACTTTAGCCTTAGCACATTGTATTAGACAGACAAAGCTCTTTGGGCAGAGCTTTAATCTTTGAAGAAGCAAGGCCAAAACTCTAATATCAACAGGCATCAAAAGCCTCTATTTCAATGAACTTAGAAAAAGAGTACCTTTATATTTTGTATGTAACTCAAGAATGGGGATACTTTCCCTTTCTCTGCTTGTTTTTATAGTAAAAAAAAAGAAAATGACAAAATAACTTTTTTTCTGTTGATTTTGATTTTATAAACCTGAGAAGAAAAGGAGCATTTGCTACCCAGCATAATTAAGTGATCCCTTTCAACAGATCTTTGCATGAATATGGTTTCACTGGCCTTTGCACACGGGCTGGATAGCTGCCGAGGCTGGTGGGCTTCTGCTAGCGGGTAACTTTTTCCTCCTGGCCACTCATCGAAAAAGACCTACTTTTGAATGTCAGTTCTAGGGCACCCATTGCAGACAACTGTGTAGGTACTTCCCAAGCGTGTGGGAAGATTCTGGGGAAGAGATACCAGGAACAAGATCTGTGTAGGAGCAAGAAAAATCCATTACTGTCCATTTGCCTGTTGTTTGATTGGAATTTTCTTTTGATGCATTAAAATATCCCTCAGCGAGATCCTCAGGCTATGCAAAACCAGCCTGACTCCACCAATTTTGCAGTTTTCTCAGTGATTTATACCTGGTGAAGAGCTTTACTAGCTTGCATGGAAAAAAAAGGAAGACAGTTATGTGGGGAGGGCTGAAGAAACATTTTTCGTGGTGAAGATAATACAAGAACAATGGGATCCCCCAACACAGAGAATGGAGCCAAACGGGCCATGGACCATGGAGTCAGAACAGATGCCAAAATGGAAATCTCCCTTACCAATGGTAGTTACGGCTTCCTGGCAAACAGCTATAGGTGGGTTGAGTTTTGAACCAGACAACAGGTCTGTCCTGTATCTATCTCTCTTTATTTTTTTAATACAGTGATGTGTAAATCAAGTCAAATTAAAGCCAATACCACACACACACACATATCATGGCAGCACCAGCAGATTCCTCTCCAATTTAAGCAGAGAAAAACAAACATTCATTGCCAGAGGCAGCTGTGTGTAGTCATTCCTAACTACAGCCCTTCCTTGAAATTGGAGGGATCTCAGTTTATGAGGGCCAGAATCCCATGTGATGGTTGATTTCCAGTTTTGCAGTACAAGAGAAAACCATTTTGAAATTACAAGATTGTCAAAATGTAATTGAGCTCTAGAGACACGTATTTCTGAAGATTCTTGGGAAGAGTGCAGTAAATTTTGTAAATACTCTTTTTCTGCATTTATGTATTCATTTTTGAAGGAAAAGGGTACTATAACAGCTTAGATATTACCATGGCAATTATTTAACTATCTTCCAAATCATCCAAAATCATCCAAAATCCAAATCTTCCAAAAATCATCCAAATCTTCCAAATCATCCAAGGACCAAACCTTGTGAAAGGGCAAAATTTCATGATCAGACCATGGAAGCTACCCGACTTTTTAGGCTCCCAAATACCCACCTATTTAAAGACTTCAATTTATTTCTGACTTGAAGAAGAGTTAGCAACAGTCCGTGTATGAGTGTATGACTTAAACACTGAGAAATGGTATTGGGATTTCTCCTGTTGCAGTAAGTACTGAAGGTGAGACAATGTCTCTGATTATCCCTTTAGGCATTTGACAGTCAACAGAGCAGAGAGGAAAACACTTAAAAAAGAAAAAGAAAGGGAAACACTGTTTGCGTGTGAACTCTGCACAAAATATGTTTTGGAGTTAATAGCCCAATATTCAGCTGATTTAAACCAGTATTGTTACATTAAAGTCAAACAAGCTTTGCCAATTTACTGTCGCTAAGGATGTGGTGATTAGCTATTTCCATTTTTGGAAAAGCACAGAAAAAAAAGAATTTTTTTAGAAAACCTTGATCAAAACTGAAGATTATTTTACTATATCTTATGTATGTGATTCTTAGAAATGGGAAGAAAAGAGCCCTTAACAAAGTAAAACCAGCAAATTTATTTGTGAATGTTATCTGACAGTGCTAAATAGTTTTCACTAGTAAACAAAGTTCAGTTCAATACCAGATTATCCATTTTACGTGAAGCTGAATTCGAATTGCTGCTTTTCTCATTAAAAAGGGGATGTTCCCCTTAGATTAAAAGGAAGGTGGACTATATCAAAACCTATTCCAATCCAGTTTAAATTCTTCCCCTATGGTGTCCCTATTCTCAATTCAGACTTATTTCTATATTTATTTAAGAAGTCACTCTTCCAGGATCTCATGATGTCTTTAGCACATGGACGGAGTATGGAGTTTGGTGCCAGGAATGCAGTGGAAGAGAAAAAAAAAAAAAGGAAAAAAAAAAAGAGGAGATGATCTGAAAAAAAGAACACAAAAACACAGAGAAAACAAGCAAACAAATGAACCAAAACACACTGGGCTTCAAAAATGAGCAACCACAGTGGGGTTCCACTGCAATTTGATTATGTAATAACCTCTTTTCTTCCCTCAGAAGGTGATATAGAGTTGTGAAGTTCAAATGTAATACAGAGGATGTTGTTTGTTAGAGTGGAAACAAAGCGACAAGCTAGTTATAATGCCAGGCCTGTTTCCGACACTTTGAGATAAATACGGATGTTATGTGTTGAGTGTCAATTTGAGTTAGTTTTATTTAGTTCAAGGAATAGAAAGGCTTTGCCTCACTCCCAGGGTGCACACAACAAAGATTAGACCCTTCCCATACGCCGAGTTTACTTTAGCTGTAAATTATATACAGCAATAGAGGAGCATGGCATGTCTTCTGTGAGTGAAGTACTGCAAAATTAGTTTGTAGAGAAGAAACGGCTCTTCTTTAATCTTTTCCTTACTATTTGCCATGGATCAAATTCTTCCACCCTCTTGCAATGCATGGTGCCTTACTCTTAAAAGTGACCCTACTGCAGGATATGGTGTTACTAAATTTGAGGAAGGTTTGTCAACTCTCACTGTGTTTTAATCATGGGGGTGGGACTGAATCAAAAGTTTTGCACAGATTTTAACCTGTGTTTTCTTCATAGCGAAAGGTGCTTTGGATGGCAACTAGACTCAGAGATAGGGATGAGTACCTACCCACAGAACCAGACTGAGAAGTCTGGCAAGTTCTGGTATTTGACATTCAGCATGTGGTTTTGTGTGGATCAGCGTTTAATTAACAGTACTCTGGGCCTTTCTGAATAAAATTACAAAAGACTATTCAATCATAGTTTGTCTCTCAACCAGTCTTGGAATAGGCTTGTTTCATAACTGAAGAACTGTGCTAATTTCAGCTTATTTCTGCTAACACACTGGGATTGTCATGACCATGCAATGTAATATAAAGACATATTGGTAACTGGGAATACCAGGGAACAGAAGTGAGTTTTGCAATGGTTACTCTACCCATGATTTAAAAAAGAGATGAACAAAGAGTTCTTGATTGATAATTCTGTTCAAAATCAATCAGATCAACCACCAATTTGTACATAAATGATTTTCTACTAAAATAATTGTACAAGGCAGCTTTCTGCAAGTGGAGAGTCTAGTGTACAGATTTTTAAGGTTCTGCTTCTTTTCACTAACATTATGTCTTTCTGGGGACAAACATTTAGGCAATTACTGTAATTATGATAAGAACTCTATTTCCCATATGAAGTACAGAAAATGAGTAGCCACACAGGACTGTATAATTACATTTACCACCCTCCCCTCCAAGAAAATCTTTCACTCAGACAGTATGAGATTGTTTATTTGATACATCAGCGTTAAAATCATACAAACACACATGGAAGAAAATTAGGAATTAAATTATGTCTTCTCTTTGAGTCCCATTAGGGGAGCTGAAGGGAGCAAAGAGAGGACAAAGTAATGTGAACTCAGTGTGAAGGAATGTAGCTAATGTTCCTTATCTGACCTCATGCTGAGCCACAGCACCAGTGCGGAGCAGTTCTTCTATGGCATCATCCTCATACCCCAGCATGCCCTTCAGTATCTCCACTGTATGCTGTCCAACAAGCGGAGGTGGTTTCGGGTGTGACACAGAAAATTCACTGTATCTGACACCTGGTCCTGTAAAAAAAGCAGATAGGGGGGGTAATTATTTTCAAAAGTTAGTGCCCATATTTATATTGAAGTGTCTATGTTAGTTTAAAGGAAGCATCTCATTTTCACAGCAGTCTTACTACAGTCCTTATCGCAGAAATGTTATGTTCTGGAATTATAGACTAAAAAAAAATCCCAGTTCACAATAATGTACAAATAAGGCAGTTTTAAGTAGTTCACCCAAACGCAGAATTGCTGAATATGCGCCCAACATTAAAAAGTCTTCCTATTGTTCCCAGTGGTATGTATATTGGGGTGCTCTGAGTCATACATATCACATCACAGGTCTACCACTCTCTGCTACTGGAACAACACAGGCAATGCCCAGCCCACACAACAGGATGTGGTGCAGAAATCCCCACACTGTCTACAACAGGAGGCAGCACAAGCATAAGAGTGCAATGAAATGTCATGTTAACACACTGTAACCGATGTCGGAGCAGCGCACCGGATGATAGGAAGCACCATCTCCAGTTAGCAACAGCTCAAGTACCTCTGCAGTGTGCTCCATTATCCGGCAGTGATGTAAGACTGACATCACACACAGCAATGATATTCCCCAGCTTGGTTTACATTTTCTACGAAAAATATAGGTAGCAGCAGCCGTAAGAAAATCAACAATGGTTTATTTACTCTGGCAAGAATAATTTCAAAGGTGGATGTCACTTAGGGAAGCTGGCAATGATACGAAGAATTTAATGTCTATTGCAGGAAGTCAGGTCTCACTTTTTAGCAATCCTCTGTAGTGAACTGAACAGAGGCTTCAGTGTAGTTCCCTGCAGACAGGTAGCTGTACTATTACTACCAGATTCAGAAGACAGAATGAGCTACAAATTTACTCTGGGATCAAAACTGAGGTATGCACTCAGCACATGCATAGAAAGACTAAGTGTTTTATAGAGAAATAGTGGACAGTAATTTCTCAAATTGTCAGTTGAAACCTTTTCATTAATACAAAATTTAACAACCTTTGATGCTTTGGACAATTGGCAGAAGGATTCCTCTATTCATAGTTATGGTCTTTATTATATCATCAAAAAGAATTTACAGAAAAAGTTATAAGTAGTTAGGTCTTTGCCTATGACACTACAGCTTTACTTAGAAATGCAAAGAAATATATAGAGCATTTTAATAGGTGGAACAGTCTTTGACATATTTCTGAAGACATAGAATATCATCCAGCAAGGGAAGTGAAACACAGCAAGAAGTCATCCTATAAGGGCAGGAGTAGTGAAGGTCACTACTTGAAGTTACTACTTATTTAAGGAGAGATGCTGACAAAGGTCATGCAGCATGCCAAAATGCCATTTTTTCAACAGTCCTCATTGACTGTAATCAAATGGTTAATATGGTAAAGGTATCCACCTCCAAGCAGGACAAAATAAGATAAAGGATGCTTAGAAAAAGAGGGGGTTTTCAAGCTGATTTTGTACATTCCTGATGAGTATGCTCCTGGAAGAGGGCAGATACGGTTCCTCTTTTTAAAAAGGAGAGGAGGTAGAATTGGGAAATTGCAGACCAAACCATTTAACTTCAAGTTCCATTAAATACTGGAACAAATAATGACGATGAAAGTACTGAGGAAACGAGTAACAGCCAGCATGTATCTATTAAGAACAAATGGCATATGCTCAATCTCTTGTCTTTCTACCAGGAGAAGGGCTGGAGGTGAGATACATCCCATCTAACTTTAGATGCCAATACCCTAGATATAGATGTTTAGTTGCTTAGACTCCCTTTGGAATCACTGGAGATGAAAAGACAAACTTACAGTGTAGTTCTTCTAAGATGACTAAGCCTGGCCAGATGAATTGTGAGCACCTATGTTTCTCCATAAAGGAGAGGGTAGACAAGTACCTTAGATGCAGACCTCTACCACCCAGACATCTGAAGTCAGGTGAGATGACTCTCCAACCACTAGGATTCCAGATCAAGGTTTGACTTTCGGGAAGAAAATTCTCTGCTATTTTCCATAAACTCACTAAAGAAACACGGCCTAGGTAAATCTGAAGCCAGGTACAATACTGAGAGGGAAATCATATTCAGAGAATTACTAACTAGGATCTTCTAAAACAGAAGAAAGTTTCAGGTGAGCTCTGGAGGAATCTGTTCAGGATGAAGCACTAATCAGTATATTTTTACGGGGTTGGCTGATGGAACTCAGACCATACCTGCTCAGGTTTCTGAGGACTTCAAGCTAAAACTGACTGTGAAGCAGATTTCACAATGACCTGGCTACACTGTAGAAATGGTCTGATAAACCAGGATGAAATTCAATAATGTCAAAGGGAAGGAATTACATTTAATTATATAAATACAGGGCAGGGGACAAATAGCAAGGTAGGAATAGCTAAGGGTTATTCTAGATCACAAAGTGAAGATGACTCAACAACATCATGCTGTTGCGAAAAAGAAAAGCGCCCTACAGGGATGTACAAACAAGAGAGAAGTCTGCAGGACACATGAAATAATCTTTTTGCTTTAGTTAGAGCTGGCGGGTCACAGCTGGAGCAGTGTCTGGTGTGGGGCCCCTACTGCACAGCCATCTGGAACACCTGAAGATGTTCTACAGGACAGCAACCAAAATGATCAGAGAAAAGATGACAGACTGAACCAAGTGGGATAGTGGATCTAAAGAAAAAAGGGCAGGGAAAGAGGCCTTCAAAATTGTCTTCAAAAAATGTAAAAAATAACCACCACCACAAAAACGCCAAACCCTGCAAAAATCCATGTGACCTTTCTGCAAGGAGGAAGTAAATCCTTTTTCATGTCCTTTCATTCATGATGAATCAGAAATAACTGATTTAAATTGCAACAAAGGAAAGTGAAGTTAGGTACTAGAAAATAAACTTTTATAATGGTAGGGGTAGCAAAATGCTTAAACAGGCCATGCGAGGAGGCTGCAGAGTTCTTACCAATCAGGTCTTCAGGAACAAGAATTATTCTAGCATAGCTGATTCTGCTGGGACTTGCTGGTGGATTAGATGATCTCCCACAGTCCCTTTCACCCACTAATATTCATGAAAGCTAAGAAACAGCTCACATATATTAATTCCTCTTCCTAGGACTGACTGAGGGCTGATCTGGCACTAGTGCAAGCCACAGAAATGATCTATCCATGCCAACTGAAATGCTTCTGAAGATAATTTAGGAGCAAAAATGCCCCTTAGAGATTTATGAGTCTAGAAATTCAATGTGGCCACAAAACTATTAGGCAATTTCTATTAAAAAAATATAATATATAGATATAAAGCAATCTTATTTCAGGTGTGTGTATCTGAGAACTCTTTATACCAAAAAATCAGCAAACCCTCAAAGGAACTAGTTTAGTAGCTATACACTTTTCACTTGTTTGTGCAAATTTTTGCTAGTATAAAAATTGCGTATCTCAAACCCTGGGAGTTTTTGCAGTGATATCAAAAGACACAGAATAAAACCTCTAATGAGAGAAAAACAAAATTGACATTAAGTGTACAACAGGCATAGAATGCTTCACACTTCCCAAAGAAATTAATCTTACAAACTAGAGCATGCTAGAAAATTGCACAGCAATTATAAAACCAGTGTCTTCCTTGAGCTTTTATTGTTTGATGCATAATTCATCACGCTACTTTTCACTTTGATAGAGTTATAAAGTTATCTACATTCATTCAAAGGAGCTACTTGCTAATGATCCATCATTAACGATTCTCTGTTCTTTCCTTGTGTAACTTCTACTTGGCTTCTGTGTCAATTAGGAGGGTGCAAAGCTTGCCAGTCAGGCTTCAGCAATCCCACGCTCCTACTGAACAACGCTCCCGGAGAGCAACCAGCAGAATGCTATGCAAATGCTAATTAAACACAACTCCCTTATGAGGAAACCATCCCCTGAGGCAGAGAGAGGTGAACTGCTTTAATTAAGGCCAGAAGCATTTGCATGTGGGTGAGTTACAGAGAGCCTTGCAGATGAAAACAGGCCTTTGCTGGGGTAGAAGCAGGGTTACTCGTTGGAGGAGGTAAGACAGCAGTCACCTGTGCATCCTGGCTGTAAGCAGGGCCCTATACTTAATTCAGCCATGGAGTTAAAGGGACACATATGATCACCTGAAAAAAGCAATGAAGGAATGAGTGCTAGCTGTGATTTATCTTTGTCCTGTTCAATTAAAAAAGCCTGTTTCTCTTTTTGCTTTGATTATCATTGCCAGTAAACCAAAGAGCTCTTTCACCACATTTAAATTCTAGGCTAAACTTCTTCTATTATTATTATTATAATTTTGACTTTGGCACATTACTAAAATACATTACTAAAATACATCACGGCATGTACAAGAGCTAATAGTGCAATAATAAATCAAAATTTATATCAGTAACAACCACAATGACAACTGTGCCAAGACATCTTGAAGACTTCCCCTGTACTTGAACTCAACATTGTCACAATAAATTGTATTTCTTTGGTGCCTATCTACTATAGTATTGCTAGGCATCAAACTGAACTATTAGGTCAAGACGTACTAAACACATTAAAGCAAAAGACAAAAATGAGAAAAAACCTCTGAAACAGGCCCACAGGAAGGGCCCTGCAAGAATGAAATGCCTTTGAACATTCACTTTAAACAGGTGAAACACGCGGCAGTCTTTGCAGTGTGTCACTGAGCATTGCTGAGATTTGGGGCTGCAGAAGCAAAGTCAGTTTTACTCTAAAAGTAGCAGAAATTAAAGTTGAATTTGAATAATATTAAAGGTGCAAAGCACAGTATATAAAAGTGGATAAAGGTAATAATCTTTGCTTTGTCCTGGAAAATAGCAGTCCTGCAGCATTGTGCAGGATAACACTTTTTCTACAGCACAGGCTGGAGCATATTGAAACAATCTAACTCTCAAACTATGTAGAGGGAATCAGACCTGGGGACAGCCAAGCTCAGGGAAAATTCATGATTATTTGTTATTATTCAAGTGGAACAAGGAAAAGAAAGGGGAAGTTTGAGCTAATGTATGTGTATACATATCATCTACACTCGCAAAAAAGAGCAATGAGAAACCCAACACTACTTGTTAGTTAGCTCTACCCTAGCTCTCAGTGTAGCTTATATATGTGTAGGAATCGCATGAAAACAAACTAACACTTGTGCCTCTTCCAATATCATGGTGTTGCTACATAACAGTTTTGCAATTCCAATGAAATATCAACAGTCAACAGTGATGGCCCAGAGCCAATACATTCGCACCCAGATCCCATATACGCTACAGGTCAAGTGTGTGGAGCATGCAATTGGCTGGTTATGAAACTGGCCTAAAGGAGGATCAGCAGGAAACAAGCAGTGACTTTTAAGGCAATGAAAAAGAAAACAATACAGAATAAGTCAGCAAGAAGAGCTTCATGGCTGCCATGAAAGATATTTGGGTGCCAGAAGTGATGTGTGCAGGGATATGTTACCAGGAGTAGACCAGGGACAGTTCGTTTTGAGCGTCTGGTCTCTTCCCTTTGGTCCCGGACGTGACTTCCATCAATCTGTTATTCACAGCTGAGAAGATGGGGTGCCCGAGCACAGAGTACAGGTCAGCTTGGCTACACTGCCTTTACACCAGGCTTCTTCCCCTTGATGAAACGCAAAGTAGAAAAGTACACGCAGACAAAAAAGCTCATTAAAAAGACCTGCTAGTATGAGTACTGCACACAGGCTTGAAGGAAATCTCCAGAATAAATAATCAGCTCCATCTTAATTGGGGAAATCCCACATTTTTTCTATTTCTTGCCACAGATTTGAAAGTTTCAGAGCTCGGGGGACTTTTCAGGAATCTAATTGCTGGGAAGGATCCTTTCCTTTTGCATTACATTAGAGCTGGTGATTTACCTTTCATGAACAATCTGTAATAGATTTGAGAAAAAGGAATTAAGGAGATAATATTCAAACTCCTTCCCTCACTGCAGCTTCCATTTCCTTCCCCACTTACAGCACAGCCACACAAAGTGTTCACTTGGCATCCAGGACAGCTGAGAGGGTGGAAAACTTTGGCAGGATGAGTAGGAATGAGTAATGGAGAACATAGAGGATGGACAAACTTTTTCAAATTATAATTAAAAAAAGTAGACTTTGTTCTAGGTGTCATACAAACACAGATACAAATAAATTAATATATAGTAGTAGTAAACAGTAAAATCAGTAAAGCAGTAAATAGTATCAAAACTAGAAATATCTACAAGCCAGCTGTTTACCTTTTCTCATTTGGCCAATGCTGACTGCCAAGGGAGAGACACGAGGACTATCCAACGTCACAAGAGTTGAGAATGTAAAAACTGACGCATTGTGAGGGAAGTTGACAGAGCATAAATGTAGTTTATGTGGGATAGCCACAGATGGGTGTCTAAAAATCAGGCCACTTTTAAACCCACACTTAGGCATTCAGAGCATCCATTACATAATTCTTAAAACCCTTTGCAAAGTACATTTATAAAAGTACTTTCTTACCTGAAGCTGCACATATAGAAATGCATGAAAAAACATCTTATGAATTTCCTATCAACCAACATCCTGTATATAATCAGTGTAAATACCACTCAACATTTATATAAAGCTTTACATTTTCAAAGTGCCACCATACTAACTGTACCTAATTAACCTTCCATGACTGCTGGAGTAAAGGAAATCATTTATCAGTCACTCTGGTTGCATATTTGAGAGTAATCCTGCATAATTACATTATTTGAATAATGCAATTTTGCAAGAGGACTCTTGGCACCAAAAAGCTTTAAGAAAGTTGCAGTAAGGTGGTGTCTACCGCTTCCCACACGTATCACCTCACAATGCTGAAAATTTGGCCTAACTTTTTGTGCAGGCTCACATGGTCCCACTCCTTCCCGAAACCCCAAAAGACCATACGAAGAGATTCAAAGAAAGACAGGAAGGAAAATGACTAGTAAGAATACCCAGAGGTAGCAATTTTAAAGAATCGTAAATTCCCTGGGTAATAATCTGTAGCTCCATTTCCTAAGGAAACAAGTTTATGTCTCTGTGCTGTCTTTCTAATCATCTGTTTGTCTGCCTTGTCCCCACCACACACAGTAACTTCTGAACCTGTCAATCTTGACAAAAGTGTAGAAATCCCAAGGAAAATTAACTTCTTACCAGTATTGTGAAAATTGGCAACTGCTGAAGGACAGACACCCAAATTACTGCCCTGATGACATTAAAAAAACCCAAAGAACTCAGCTGTTATATATTCTGTTTGGCTGCAAATGGCTCACCAGTAAGTACAGACATAGCTCTGCAAGGGTCACCTAGCACATGCTGTCCTTCACAGGGGAAACAAGGCATAAAGGATATGAGAAAAGTTCAGGTTATCATAAGGATTACATACAGGGTTTATAAAGGCTGCAAGTCTGAAGGAAAACAATATTTAGTTCCAGTGTTCATGGAACAACTTCTTCTAGGCATCTTTTCTACGGTATTGTGGAAGGTGTATTCAGGCTGTGCAAGCCCAAGGCAAGGAAGTTAGAGACTTCTAGTTCAACATAATTTGCTCTTGAAGGAAGGAGCTGAAGAACTAGATGGCAAAGAAGAGTAACTGGGAGAAGCCCTGCAAAACTCTAAAAGGAAAAACCTACAGAGGCAAGCCAAAACTACTGAAAACCCAAGCTAAAAATGTAATTTGTCTCAGGTCATAATCTAATCAATACAAAACTCGATATATAATCCCACTACAGGATGCGGGTTAACCACAGGATGTGTACCTAATGCAGAAATTACGGGGTGAGGCTGAAAGGCTTTTGCCACACAGGAGGTCAGACTATATGAGCATAATGGTTGTTTCTGGGCATAAAACATATGAGTTTCGGAAATGCCCATAACCAAAACTGTTTCCACACAACAGGGCTGGGGTTAAGATGGCCTACCTGAACCTCCTCTGATACTTAGCCATAATACTGTTTCATGTAGACAACTTTACTGTAAATCCAAAAGGTCTTAATTACTCTATTTTAAGGAGAGTAATTAGTGAGAAGTGTGCTCCGAGTATGGAACAAGAAAAATCAAAATGCTACCTGAAATGAGCCTCTTGTAAGGACAGAGAATTGCCTAGTTGCAACACACTCACATGATCCTGGAAGCTGAATCATGCCCCCAGCTGCGCAGGAAGGCAAGAAGCTCCTCGGGGCCCTCCTACTGAGCCTGGTGAAAACTATTGCCAAGTCCCATGCCTTGTGGTTCGTGTGACCCCGCATGTTGGAATAAGATACACCAGCCAACACAAAAGTGTCTTGTATCTCCGCAGTACACCAATTTGTCCTTTCCTGTGTCCCGTCTCCAGCTATAAGTTAGATTCTTTGGCTCTTCAGAGACCCCAGAAGTAATCCTCTTGGCCAGCTGTGCATCATCAGAGCGGGAGCAGATGAGCTCTTCCTTGCAGATGAGCTCTTCCTTACTCTTTAGGCAACCAGCTGAAGCCCGGATACCTGAAGTTGATTCTAGTCTCTTAATTCAGGGATGCAAGACAATGCATGCTGAAGAACATACACAGCCTGAACCTAAGGCTGGGTATAATTTCTTCTCTAATCTCTTACTTGCTAAAGCAGCACTTTTTTCAGCGCAGAAGGCTTTAAGCTTTTTCCAAACAACTGGTAAAAATAACTAAAAATTAAAAACCTTTGGGCCTTTTTTTTAACACAAATTTGAAAGAATATTCAAAACATTCTCCTAAGCCACTTCTGAAAATGCGTTTATCACTCCCAAACACCCTGACAAGGTTCACAAGTCTGATCTTCCAGCCCCTAGGGAGCATTTTTCTGTGGCCCGTCCTGAAGTCTTTGTCTCGTTATTGCTGTACCCTTCTATAAGCATGGACATCAGAACAGGGCACAGATTATTGCACAGAATAAAAAGCATTTTTCTATGTCCCCTTTTTATACCTCTAAAGAGCGGACCAGCTCTTTTCAGTATGCCTCGTAATGGGAATTCATGTTAAGATAGTTATCTGTGTTGGCTCCAATCATGCTTGTCTAAGTCTCTTTTCAAAACCAGAGGTGTCTGTTCCACAGGTCTACCTGGCATTCCTGTTTGATGCTATTAAACCCCACTGTAACAGCTCCTTTGGCAGCAAAACTTGGTAGCCAGAATAGAGAGTGAGCTGGGTGGCAAATCGTTCATGACGGAAGCAGTCTATCACATTGCTTTGCTTTAGTTCCCTAACCTCACTACAACCCATCTGTGTATTAGTATAGATGATTTATTCATGTATTTAGGATGATTAATGTCTTACAACATCCATCTTAGCCTGTTAAGAAAAAGAAACTGAGAAATGAAAGCCTACTTCAGTCCACCTGTAGCAGAACTATTTTCAATCACTTCTTTAAGACTTTTACATTGACTAATTTTTCCTTCACAATCCCTGGTTTTGGCCAAAGGATTAAGTCTCAGAAGGGGTGTATTGTTATAAAAGGGCAAAGATCAGACATGTAGCTAGATGTCAAATCATGTGTCTGCCATGTGCTGTGTGCATATTGCCATGCACATTTACTCTACACGTCTTTAGACTGTTCCTCTGTGGCCACAACACATAGGCATATTAACCTTCACATTTGGAAAATTCAACAGTCGGTCAATACTTTCTTGCCTAGTTAGTGACCCACACCAAGTAAGTATCTGCTGAGTGAGTATTAAAATAATGGAAAAAGCCATCAGCTGCAGCACAGCCAAGGAAATTCTGGTGGTTGAAATTCTGCAGCACAGACGACAGCCATGTTTGAGCACCATGGAAATATTTGGAACTCGATTCTCAAGCAAGGCATCTGTGATTAAGTAGGGCTGAGCACTACGCACAGCCTGATCATTCTTCCAAAAGCTCTCCCACTCTACCCTCCATTTACTTCTGCTGTCCCTTGTGCAGCAGAATGAGGCCAGTTCCAGTGCACAGGGACTTTCCCTGGCAAAGGAAGATGGGAAGGGATTTGATACTTTGTTTTGGATTACTTGAAGAACTGCAAATTACATTTTTAGCTCTTTTTGGGTAAGGTGCCCAGACTCCTTGAGGCATAGGCTACTAAAAATGCTGGCTGAGTTTCAAAAAGCACTGTGCAATCTGGGATGACTCTGTTTTTGAGTGTCATACTTGAGACATCTTTAAAGAGGCCCAGTTTCCAGAAAAAGCTGAGGACATCTGAAAATCTTTCTCTTTCAGGATGCCTCAATTTGACTATGCAGAGACATCTGGTATTCAAAGTAGACAAGAAGAGCGAGTATCCCTTCACTGAGCAGAGGAAAGTAAAACTCTAGACATATAACTCCTTTTAGCCACTTCTTTTTTCCTATTTCCTATTTAAAAGCAATCATCAGGTTAATCGTAAGTTCTTTAAAGGTAAACAGTGCTTAAATTGGAGTCTGGGAGTGGGACTAGAGAGAGGGCATGCTGCAGATTAGACTGCTTTTTTCCACCTATTTATAAGTGACAATTTGATCAATTCTATCTCAGTGTGAAGGACTGGGAACAGCTTTTTGGCTTTTCATTGTCTGCTGCCAATCCCTGACATGTGATACTCAGCTCATCAACTTGAAAATATCAAAGCAGTATGGGGCAGGAGAAACAGCCGTTTCAAACCAAGCAGCCTTCAGTTTGGTTTTTGGTTGTGCGGGCATGCCAATGAGAGCATGTGTATGTCAGTTAAGTATAGGCTGGTTCTGTACCTAAGTTCTTGTGGTTTCTAACATTTGCCAGCCTTTACTCCATCAGAAGGGATTTCAGTGTTGCGTTCTACCCTACAATGGGCAAAAGAGTCAGAAATCATCTCTCCTCGCCCACAAAGATTAGAGTAGGATTAAGAAACAGAAATTTAAGTCAGACACACCCATGAAGAGGAATGAGGCATAAGGTTAGGAAGCCATCCAAAGCTTGGTTGCCTATCCCCTTACTAAACTAAACTAAAAAGTCTCTTTTTGCTCAAGAAGACAGCTGAAAAGCTGGTGAGCAAAAATTAAAATCAGATTGAAACCAGCCATGCCTAAGCAATATCCCATCTTAAATGTGCGCAGATCAGTTTCATTAAAATATTTCCCAATTCTCTCTTTTTCCACCTCCTAATACTTTGGCTGTTTCCTTTAGCTCCCCTTTAAACTGCAAAGCAAAATGCTTTTACTGACATGGTTTGTAATTTTGAAGTCCTAATCTTAAGCAGCAGGTGCTTAGTTTTAATGGAATTTTTCCATCCCTGAATGTCTGGGAGCATCAGTAGCACCTCCCTCCTACACAGCCCCTCACCTTTGATCCTCTGCCATTTGTACTTGTGGGTTTTCATTTACTGTATTTCTTCTGCTTTCCACAATCTGCTTTTTCACTGCAAACCCTTCGACCTCTCCTCTCCTTTCTTTTACCTCATACGATTGGCAAGTGCTGTCTCCTAAAAATCCTTATAAAATATGAAGGGCCTTGCTGCCTCTGGCCTTGCTATCTCTGGCCTCATTTTCAGCAGCACTGTGTCTACTTTACACTGCACTGGCAATTTAAAATGGTCTTAGAGTGGTTGTAAATATTTGCATCACAGGAACAATTATATTTTAATTGCCAGAGGTCCTAGGGCTTCTCTGCACAACAAAACCCTGGAACTAAAATAACAGTTGGTTTTACTTCATACAATTAGTTATTTTGGAGCAAGTCTGTGTGGGGGCACTTTTGTTCCATACTAACAGGTTTTGTTTCCATTTAATTTTAGCTTTTTGGTTAA
This sequence comes from Astur gentilis, assembly GCF_929443795.1. Taxonomy (NCBI): domain Eukaryota; kingdom Metazoa; phylum Chordata; class Aves; order Accipitriformes; family Accipitridae; genus Astur; species Astur gentilis. Next base: position 4,354,909 of record NC_064893.1, on the reverse strand, counting down.
TCTGATTTTAGTTAATTTTCTCTTATAATTTCCTATTTTGAGTTAATGTAAATTATTTTGTACAGGCATAAATGCAAGCAAAATCCAAGGGAAAAGCATCCACCCTCAGTTTGCAATGACATATCTAAAAGCATGGATTAAAAGTAGCTGTGTCAACTCCAGTTTGTGGAAAAAATGGGATTTACATTATAACGTTAGAACTAGAGATGCTGTAGCAAGTGAATGTCTGCTCTGCCTTGGTGCTGGTAGATTGCTCCCAAACACAGTACAGACAGTTTAACAAAGACTAATCATCAGTTCTTTCTTTTATCCAGGATTGCACCTCCCTAGTTTGTGCTTTAGTTAGTCTTCCAAGTGTATTTGTATTTGGCTATTAAAGAATAGTTTCTTTTTATCTTTATTTGCCTTTCTATTGCTTATCAGATAGACATGCATATCGGTATATAACTCTTGCTCAAAAAGGAATAACATGCTGCAGAAATGACCATAGCCTTATTCCCTAATAACTTGACAGGAATTTGACTTAAAACTCTGCCTTTTAAAATATGAATCCACATTGTGCAGCAGTAAATCACAAGGGCTCACATAGCTTTCTCATAACTAAATTTTAATTGAGTTTTCCACCTTAACAAGGCAACCCAATTCCATAAAGTCATACCAGCCACTTCCTTAATCCACAAAGCTCAGAGGCTATCCTCTGCACTGACAGCATGCAAAAATGTTTAATGCTAACACAAATACCTTTCATAGATTATTCTGATTCTCAGGCTGATTTCTAAGCCAGCTGTTCTCTGCCTGATTCAATGTGCAGATTTCATTTTAAAACACAGAATATTCCCTGGTTACCTGCCATATAACTAGATCTTACAGGTGTAGGGCATGTTTGTAATGCTTGTTCATCCACTTGCAGGAAAAAAAATCATAAAATAAAATATGTTGTGTAGCTTTCCTGGATTGTAATGTTTTCTCCCCAACTTTCAGATACTGTATCAACTGAAGAATGCCAGGAATTACTTCATGCTTTATATATGTACCTGTTACAGATTATATTCATTAATTTCAAAGCCAGCTGCTATTTTTGCTTAAAGTAATCTTTGATGGTACACTATATATATATATATATATAAAAGAAGAAGAACTGCTTGCTATGACATACAAATGTTTAAATCTACCGTGATTATAGATCTATTAGTCCTTTGTTCTTTTTCATGTAAGTAGCGTAACCAGCTTCCTGCTTGTCCTGGGGCTTATTCTCTGTATAGCAATTTTGACAAACCAGTAACACTGAATATGAAAGAAAATGATGAAAATATAAGCAACTCATCAGAAGAAACTAATAATCATCTAATAGTAAGGTCAACCACAGTACAGGCTGCAGAGTTGGGAATCCAAACCGTTTATTTGGCTTCTTGCTCTATCACCAATCAACACTGTGATCACATGCAAATCACGTTCCCTTGCCATATCCTTGTATTTCCTGTACAGTTGTGTTAGCCTTGCCTATTTAGAATATAAAATGTTAGGGACTGGAGTCATCTCTTACTATTTGTTTATACAGTGTCTGACACAACAGGCCCCACTTTGTATTGGAATGAAATACAAATAATAATTTTCTGATATCCTGTCTCCCAGAGCTGCTTCAGAGGAGTGTGAGCCACTGTCCCAAGTTCTATCTGATAAATTGTGCATTACTCTGTTGTGGGAGAGATTTCTTTCTAATCCGAAATCCATCTGTCTTGCTGTGCTGCAAGTGATAGTTTCTGGGCAGAGAGCATACTAATTGCAGGATTAAACTCTTAGCTAACTCTTGGGTGGAAACCGTTTCCCATAACGTGGTAGAAAACACATGTTGGTTTCTGTCTGCAGATCCTTGAACATCACAGCCCTGATCTCGACTGAGATATTTAGGTTCTCTATTGAACTATGTCTGTGCAATATAACTCAATTAAAATTAAATAATAACTAGCTATCAGAAAGCATTATTGAGATTTTAGTGGCTTCAGTACTGCTTAGCCTGGTTTAGTTCCTCTTTGAGGGCACAGACAATCGTGCTGAACGTAATGAATTCTGCACCTTCTCCAAATAAGTAGCACACAAACTTAGAGCTGAAAAATGAACTATAATTTTGGTGAGTGTCTTTGGATTGCTTTAATTTTACAACCACACTGAAATTTGAAACTTCTAAAATCTGAAGTACCTCTCTGTATATAACATTTTGCTATAATATATCTCATTTCTGTGGATGTGCACTTTATTTATTATTCAGTGCGGTGAATGACTGACATTATTGATGTGACACAGACCTCATTGGCAAGCTGCAAAAAGCAGCTGGCTCCCAGCATCTTTTCTTCCCATAGGTCAGTAGAGGAGGTAGACACCAGACTGCCAGACACAAATGTGGAAGAAATCTTTCAGAAATTATTCTGCTTACATCTCATCTTCTTAGGGCTCTCCAGTCAAAAGTCATCTTGCTAACAAAATACTAAATTTCCCGTATTGTTAAAATGTACTGAAAATGCTGGAGATAAACACACTTTTCAAGAAAAGCTAGATTGTTAGATGAAGTTGCTTGTTGTTTAAATCTAATTTTTATGGTTGTGGTTGCGGTGCAACCATGAGACATCACAGGCAGTGCCACCCAGTCAGGAGCTCTCCACTATCTTTGGCAATATTTGAACCAAATCCCCATGTCAGAAAGCATTAGTAAACTTAAGAGCAAAGTTAGCTGGGTGAAGGGGGTGAATGGAGCATGGCAAGACATGCAGTGGGCTGGGGCAATAGGTGCTTTTTATGCTCAGGAGTTCAGAAAAACAGATCTGTTTGGAAAAACACAACTCTTCCAGAGCATGGGATTAAGGATTCTAGAGCAGAAGCTCAGGAATCCTTAGCTTCTGCTCCCACCACCTTCTAACTCCTCTCTGCCCTTATCCTAAGGTGGCCTAATCAATCTCCTGTTACCACAGTGAGGCCTACCTTTCCAACTAAGCTATTTCCATATTTCTCCGTTTGGCACTACTCTTTGCTGTCCTTTGCCAATTTAACCACACATGGGCAAACCTTCACCCTTTCACAGAGACTCTAAAAGCTAACATAAAAGCACAAAAAATACCCACAGTGGCTCAGTACACTAGACCGCTCTCTGACAGTTGTCAAAAGTAGATGCTCTTGGAGGAGTATGAGAATACAGCAGGAACATCCAATATTTCCCCACAATACTTTCCCAGCCTCTAACAATTCACCATCTAGCTCCAGCATCCCACCCTCCTCTTATGCATACTCCCCTGTTCTTCCCAAATCCCTCTCCCTAGTCTCCCATTAACCAACGCCTACTCTAACATCCTGAGGATAATCACCACAAGGAACTTAATACACCATGAGATAATATATCCCTGTAGCTCAATCACTCATCAACCTTCAATGCTCTTTCTTGTTCCCAAAGCCCACAACTCCCCACGGCACTTTCCACTGAACCCTAAGCCCTATTCTCCCTCACTCCTTCTCCTACTCCTTCTCCAAAACCTTCTACTGACCTGAAATATTGAATACTCTAAATGCTTGATATTCTTCACTATTCACATTTTTCCAGTTCCTTCATTAATCAGTGTACTCCCTCATCTATTTCTTATATAAGCTGACCAGTTGCACGTTGTACAATGAAAGCAATGCTTGAGACAAAGATTAGCAAGTGCTTCTGACTAAATAGAACATATTTGCTGAATTCTTTCTCTGGATTTGTTAGATCTCTGCATCTGGGATTTATCCTTAATGATAAGCCAAGTAACTCCACTTCACAGCATGCACTTCAACCAACATATTTTAAGCAGGTGTGCGAAAATTCAGCAAAGCACTAATGACTCCTAGAATTCCTAGCAGAACCTGAATTCATGCTGAAAGATGTAATGCCAATTTAATACATAGAGCGAATATCTGTAATTTCTGTGTCTGGGTTATCCAGTCATCTTAGAGGCCAACCACAAACAAAACTAAAACCAGATTCAGATAAAGAAATCAAATAGGGTGGACTTATTTACTTTTACATTATTTAGAACTTTCAGTGGAACTATGCCATTTATGTACAGGCAACAGCAATCTTAGGGTACCACACACTTCTGTATTGGATATGAGAAACAGCCTTTCTCATCAGAGAAGTCCAAATGCTGGTGTTTTGGTTGACTTGGAGGAAAGACATGACTATGGCATCTTTATTCATTCTCCTAGGTCAACCAACAGGAGTGGAAAAAGTCTAGATCCTCAGCTTCTTAAGTACAGCACTATGACAGGCTAATCCAGGTGAGCATATGCTTCCCCTCCACCTCTATTACCAACCAGCTTTGACTCTTAATGTGACTAGAGAGAAATAAGGCCACAGTTTTAACAAATGACTGAGTAGGAACTCAGGATGCTTTTACTTTTGGATCTGAGATGCTTGTGGTAATCCTAATTTAAAGAAAATGCACTCTCTGAAGTTCAGTCTTTAATGCATCTTCAGCTGCATGACCAAAATCAAAAACCAAATCACTTATCAACTGTGAAAAGTTCATCTTAATTAGTATTTTTGTGCTGTAGCTGTCCTCTTTTGCAAAGCCTTCCGAATCCTTTCGAAAATGTTATACAATGTCAGTCCAGTTTCTGTTAAAATAATTATGTCCTACTTGGTTTATAGACACAGCATACATGGAGAACACACGTCTGCTTTATATGGTATGCTTTCCGTGACATGTGGAAACTGCTGTTGAAATCTATGGCAAATGACAGCACGCAAATAATCCTTACATCTGTGTACAAGCAAACCCACAAGTTTCACAGAAGCTGCTCACATTGGATGTTTTTAGAGTGAGAAAGGCAGAAAGAAAATCACATTAGTTCTCATTAGTTTTAATTAAAGCAGCGGATGATTTCCTTATTCCCATTCATACTAAAGTATATTTTACAACTTGAACAGTTTTTAATAGGATTCAGTTCCCAGTTTTTAAATTAAGCTTTGACTCTTGCTATCCACCATATTTATTTAAAAAAACATAAACAGAGCTTCTTTCAAATAAATTATTTAGGATCAGATTCAACAAATATTTAATCCTTTAAGCTTAGTGTAAAATCAATGTAAAGGATTGTAAAAGGGATTTAGGAACCAACATGTTTTGGTGAATCTGAGCTATCTATAAGATTTTCTGAGCTCTCAGAAACAAAGTCCCTTTCAGAGAGGCCACAGACTGATAACCTAGGGAAAGTAAACCACTGATCATTTAAAATTCTTTCTTTTGTTATTTCTGAATAAAAATCACAATGAAGATACACAAATAATGTGCTATTTTCATTACAAGCTAGTACCAAGTTAACAATAATCTTTCAGGGACAAACTATAGTTAGAGGAAAGCTCTTAAGAAAGAAGGGAAAAAGAAGGGGGAAAGGAGAGAGCAAATGTGAATGTGGGGAAAAAAAGGAAAGAAAATGCTATTAAGCTTTTAGAAGAACTGCTTATGTTCATCCACATGTGAATCCTGAACCAGATATGTCAAAATCAATAGTAATAATAGTACTATGACCATGTGGAAAAATTCTTTGACTGCACTACAGCACTGTAGCATAGGAATGGTAATACATTGAAATCAGCCTCTTTCCAAGATTCGGAAATTTTAAATTAAGTGATAGAAAAAAGAGGAGGTCTGAGGATTATTAGAAGACTGAACTACAAGGTGTGATATTTCCCTTAAGTGCAAATCAAATACTGTCTCTGATATAGTAACATGCTCTTTAGAATTGTTAAAAAAGGGGGAAAAAAGGGAAGAAAAGCCCTACGGAATTGTAACACATTGTGCATAAGAATAAGTACTTGTAAAAAACAGTGCTTCTGATGGGATGAATTCAGTATCAGTTCTTAGTGAGTATTTCACATTCATTAGTGGTATAAACTCAGAGTTTGGAGAAGAAATAAATTCCATACTAGAACATCTAGATTTCCATTTCAACTGATTACATGTGGATAAGCATCCTATTTAAACATACAGATGTATTGATATTATATAGACACATAAGGACTTGCACTCATACCATGAGATGGTTACAAGATATACATACTTACACAGCACGCATATAGTTACTTCCATTACTAAGACACTGAGGTTTTCAGATGCTTACTGTCCACATGGAGGATGTTAACAAAAGGAAGAACATGGTTTTGGGTTGCTTCCTTCTAAAAAAGCCTGACCCTTATGAAATGACATCTTTAACATTCCCAGTACAAATCTGATGGGGAACAACCATTGGACACACAGCCATAAAATTCTAGCACTTTCACTAACTTGCTATATAGCTTTATATAAAGTAGTTACTTTATGTAAACTTTATGTGGTTGTGGTCCAGCAAACCATTTCAGCTTGAGCTTAATGACACAGACTCCTCAGCTGTAATACAGCGATAATGGTATTTGCTGACTTAACTCTTAGGGTATTGTGAAGACCTAGGTAACACTTGCATGGAGCACTGAAGTTGCAGAGCAGGAGCTACAGTGTTGTAACCATTATGACTGTTAAACTTTCCTTAGAACAATGATGCTAAACTTTTTCTATGATGCATGCCAATATGCCTGGCTGCAATAGACTTGAGAACTTTACACTTAGTGGGCATGTTCCCCTCATGGTGTGTGTCCCCCTCAGTCCTAATCTCCTTACTGTCCACAATCAGGAACCTGGCTAGGCATGGCATTGTCTCCTTCCCACTGATGCATCCTCTTTTCTTTCCAAAAGAAAGTAGGACAGGGGAAAGCAAGGGACAATGAGTCCAGATCACAGAGAGCAGGGACGTTTAGCCAGCTGGATCTGTGAGCTGTGAAGGTCCCTGTGTTGCAGAGAAAGACTCATAGAGACCAGACATAAAGAGCAGGGGAAGAGGTAGTGAGAGACCAGAGCCTGGAACATGTCATTGTTCCTCTGCAATGAGGAAAGGATGGCCCAGTGATGAATAGGTACTCAAGGATTGCAGCACGTGAAACTCATTTATTGTGACCTTAGGGAAATTGTTCTTTGTCCCTTCGAAACAGGGATAATAGTTCTTAAGTGGTTCTCAAGATGTTAAGGTTTACGATTTTATCTAGTGTTTTGATACAATGGGAATAGACCCATTGAAGTATCTTAGGCAAACAGAAGCTGTATTTTCCAATTAAACTTATGCAAAAAAATTAAACACTGGTACAAATGAAGAGTCAAACTTGCTTTTTATTTTTGTCTGAGTTAAAGTAAATAGTACTTGAGACAAAAATGAGATAAGACTGCTATGGTTACTAAAAGCGTGCTACTCTACCAGCACGGACACTTAAGTTCCTTCCTTGTTTAAAAGAAAGAGAAAAGCAAGGCCCCTTTTTCAGCTTCTTTGACATGGCCCAGAAGGCATTAACCTTCTCCTGTAGAGACATACTTCCAAGAGAAAATGGGACTTTATTACCCTTACCTACTGAAACTGCTAAAATATTTAGAGACAAGTAAAACTGCTATCTCTGTGATGCAGGCACCTAGTCAGGTAGGTACCTGTCTATTACTTACCTACTAGACCAGAACAGTCTTTGAAGAGGTTTTATGCAAGCAGCCAGAACTGCTTTCAGATGGATATGACTTAACTTTGAGAAAAGGCTTTTAGCAATTCAGATCTCAATGGCAGTATTTTTGTCTGTCATACATGATGGACTCTGCCCTGAGGTGAAACACAGGTTATGTTTATAAATGGTCTAATCATCATGTTTCAATTAACACCATTTTAAGCACAACTTACTGTCCTTCTTTCAGTTTCCTCTCAACATACAGATGATAAGATCCTGAAAAGGATTGAATATTTTAAAGTCTTCCAAAGGACACTTTGTACAAAGGATGAGACGCTGAAAGTAGAGAAAATGAACCTTCATTTTAGCAGAAAGTGTGCCTTTAAGGCATTAATAACAAATGCTAAAACACCAACAGGAAACTTTTCCGAACTGGTTATGATTAGCTGTTCTAATTCTGTATACTGCTCCAAGGAATTTGAACACCCATTGAAACCAAGGATCTTCCTTTACACAAGGAGACATAAAACATAATCCCATCGACTTTAAGGCAAGTAACTTCCAAGGGATTTGCTACAGCGATTTATTTGCAACAGGTTTGCTGCAATAATAACTTTTCACTGCAAGTACACAATGTCTGTCTTTTGCAAAACACTTCCACTTCATTTTCTATCAGAGGGCCACCAATCCTTCATGCCAGGATTTCATAAAATTAATAAATCTACTTCCATAATCCTTGCTGCTTTTACTGACAAATGTAATAAACTACAGGATGCAAAACTCTGGAAGCCTACTGGGATTTATTTTCCTTTTTTTTTTTTTTTTTTTCCTTGACAAGCTTTACAGAGTAGCACTTCTGAGACATGCTCATGTGCTGTAAACCTAATCCTTAGCAATTTCCTCTTTTCTCAAATAACCCAAATATTTTATGAATAGTGAAGGATTTCCTTTATCAGACAACACTTGGGGTATTTTTGCATGTGAGTTGTTCTAAAGGAAATACACTTTGAAGCAATTGGATGTTCTCAGGTTGACATTCACAAGATACACTCCTAAGGAAACATGTAAAACTTGACTAAGAAGAATGTGTCCTGGAGTTTAAAGACAGTGCAAGTGGTGAGAGAACTGAGGCCAAACCTGATGGGACTTGAGACTAAGGGAGCCTTGTTTTTTCTAACCCCACCATGGCAGGCATTTCAGTGCTACTTTTTATGGCCATCTCTGTAAAAGATTTGCTTTTCTACTGCAGCAAATCACACATGGATTGATTTTTCAGAGTTGATGAGCCAGTGGGGTCACAAAGGCTTCTGATATTTTCTGTCGTTAGTCCTCTTCTCCCCAAAATGTGGGTGATGCCCGCTGTTCCTTCTGTAACAGAAGGTTTTGCCATATTCATAGAACAACCACACTTATGTGCCTGTCTTCTTCAGCTAGGCCTGCACCTCCGCCTCCCTTCTCTAAATTGACCCCATCCTTTGGCTGCTGTAGTTTTAGTTGGCAAGTGTGTTAGTGCACACACACACACACATGCCTACAGTGATATCAAGTACCTTTGTGGAAACAATTCCTCAATGCAAAGTTTACTGTAGCACTGATCCATCTGCTAAAATTTCTGATTTTTGCTGCAGAAAGAGCAGTACAACTGGAATACAGCTGTTAATGAAAAAGCCAGCACACTGGTTCCTATCACCTTCCTGCTCCCCCACATAATGGCTGCAATCACAACTCTGCCTCATCCTTCTGCTGCTGAGAGACACCCTTGATTTGCCTGGGAAGTGGGGAATAGGGCAAGGTAAGCACAACTACTCCATTATTTCTTGTTTATTCTAAAAGGACCAATGAAGGGATAAACACAAATCTTGGCTGAAATAACTGTGAGGAAAAATGGTTGAGGATTTTTTTGACATTTGTTTACCTACAGGAAGTCTTAAGATAGTCTAAAACTCACTCCTCAGCAAGAAGGAAAAATGCTCAAAATTTCCTTAAACTGACAAGCAATATTTAAGAAATTAATCAAATTGAAACAATTTTCAGCTTGCTACACATCCAGCTCCAAATCAAATATTACAGGAGCACTGAAAATCTCAAGAAAACGTCCCATGAGGCACAGAAAACAATTAGTGGGCAAAAAAGGAGAAGTTTTCAGCACACCCCTCACCCTAGAAGTCCAAGCCAATTACAGTGGAAATAGTCAGTGATTCAGCACAAAGGTTCCTTGGCAGACTAGTGAGGAAAAGGCAAGACTCCAGCTGGGTCACTCAGACAAAAAAAATGCAATAGTGCATCATAAGGGCAGGATTAGAGTTTGCAGCCCTTAAAAAGGGGGACATTTAATTCAGTTCATGTCATCCCTAAAAGGACCTTCTTCATTTATATTTGCTTCTCAAAACCACAAGCCTAAAGTTCCCATTCAAAGTGGTTTGTTATCATAGGGTCATAGAGTTCTACAGCCATCAAGGGCCTCTCTCACAGCTCAACTCAAAGAATGACACATTTCTGGAGGGGTGGACTCTGATACTTCTGGGGAGGAAAGAGTCCAACCCAAAATTTCACCATCAGGGATTCTGTCATGAGTTTTCCTAAAAGGAAGAGTGGAGTCAAAAGGAGGAGCTTCAGGTAATTGCTCTGGGTAGTATGTTGAAGGAGTCTTTAACTTAATTGATAGAAGAAAAATCAGAAAAGGAAGCTTGGGGTTTGTTTGGTTTGGTTTGGTTTTTCTTCTTTTTTTTCTGAAAGGGGAGCCAAAACTTTGGTTACTATCAGAGACAAGACAGGATAAGACAGACCTTCTACCTGCCCCAAGCTGATCACTCTTCAGTTCTTTAGTATGCATGAACCATTCTTAAAATTAATCTGGGGAGAGCTAGACATTAGAAAAAAAGATAATGGAGAAGATAAAATAGGGGAAGGAACAACAAAAACCTGAAGGAGTACAGAGCTATGGAAGCAAAAAAAAGGAGTTGAACGGATAGAGCAGAAAATAATAGAGAGAGCAGGAGGAGCAGAGGAGAGTTTGATGTTAAAAGTGATGAAAAGGTAACTGAGATACTTATCAATGAGATTCAGAAGAAATGTTGATGGAGCAAGAAGATGGCAGATATGAAGCAGACATCACATGTAGCTGAGGAAGTTCATACGATCACAAGAGTTTTTCATAATGTGCTTGGCCAACTGTGGCTGACTCCATGAATAATGCAGCTAGGAACAGGGGTAAAATAACTGAGCTAAGGGACAGCATGGTAGGAGCCAACAGCTGATTTGACAAAAGACAGCAAAAAGAAAAAAGGGCTAATTTGAATGCATTATGTCTGAAAAAAGTCAACTGCATGGGCTTGAGCTTCACTGATGGACAACATGATAAAGAAGAGGAAGCAACTTCAAGAAAGATTCTGAACTTCCTCTGCAATCAAAAGGTCTCATCCAAGAAGAACAGCTTTTAGCAATGAATCTCTCTTAAAGATAAAGCTGCAGACAGTAAAAAATATATCCTCTAGGAATATTTAAAAAGCATATGTATGTATGATCTTATTTGCTTAAAAATAACAAGATGCAGTTAAAATAAAAGCTTTTGCTGTTTTTTTCAAAAAAACCCCACAACTCCATGTCTTCTAACCCTTTTCACCATAATAGAACCATGACATACCACAATACAAATACTGTTCATGCAAACCCATTGTCCTTACAGTGATATCAATGGTGCCAGAAGTGTGAGGTTCATAAATTTTACTATACAGCTGGAAGAGTATGTGCATATGTTACTGTTCCACAGCACTCATATAAAACATTTAGAAAATAATCATTTCAAGGGGATACTGTCAATTTTTAAATAATGCTAGATCTCTTTTTTGTTTTCCCATAGCATTGTTTCAGATAACACCTGGCAATACCATAATTGAAAGAGAACAAGGGATTTATTTCCTACTGCTCCAACACCAACTGCCTTCAGAAAGCAGGTTTCACGAGGGCTTTCAGATGAGGTTGTGGAATCTCCATCCTTGGAGGTTTTCAAGACTCAACCAGACAAAACCCCAGGTGACCTGGTCTGAATTTAGCGCTGAGCCTGCTCTGGCCAGTGGGATTCTGGGATGCAGAACGTTCAGTATAGACAGTTTCAGTATTTCTCTCCTGGCAGTCAATTTTAGCAAGAGGCCCCTAGTCAAACTGTGTTCATGACTTACTTAAGCAAGTAAGATTAAAGAACATGTAAAGGTAAACCTGGTATTTGAACAACTTCACTTGATCAAGGAATGAGAATGGGAAACTCAGTATCTGACACAGGGAAATGGGATAAAACCTCACAAAAACTAGCAGGAGGGATCACAAGTAGGCTTCATCAGTCTTGTATTAGTCAGTATTGCACTTGTCTTTCATATGAAAGATTTTAAACATGGTGCTACATAACTTTCAATAAGATTCAGTTCTACTTGCAATGTATGAGATTAACTGACTAGGCTTCAGATTGACTTTTTCAACCAAATCTCTCATAAGGGTCTCCCTTTTGTTGGGGAAAATGTGAAACATGGCCTAAGGTTTTCCGAGGTATCATGGAAATATACTATCTTGACTCTCAAAAGGTTTTATGGTCTGCAGTTCTCTCCCCTTTGCATGCGGGAAATCAGAGTGGGTGAAGCATCTTGCTAACAACAAACTGTGGTTGTGAAGACCTCCTGGGTGCCCCTGTCTCATCCTTCATTGTATGGGTTAGGCCTGTTTCAACAGGCTTGGTTTCAAACAGGCCAGTAAGCAAAGTCTAAAAATCAATACCCATGTAAGAAGCACCTCAAATCCAACATGCAAAAATCACTTTTGAAAAACTCACAGTGTTTTAAATATACTAAATACTTGCAAACCTGAGAAAAACAGAAAAATGTAAACCATAAAAGAATGATAATTTTTCAGATTTTCTGTCTGCTTATGGATTTACACTGCCCCTGCAATATGCCACAAGCATTAAACTTTCAATTGGAAGCAAATGAGAACAATTCTCAGCCATCTCTCTTTCATAAAAACCCTTCAATCATTTGTAATATTTTTTGACCAGTAAATAATAGAGCTGCTTCACTGAGCTATTTAAGTCATATTACTTACAGCTGGAGAAAAATGAGGAACAGTTATTTTCTAGGGAGGCCAAAAAATACGATACACTCATGCACACTAAATTAGATTAGGATTTTTTTGCCATTGGTTTGAGAAGATAAAGGATAACCTTTTCAACTTTTACTTTGCCTGGCATTGCATTTATATTTTCAAATGAAAGATCCTGAACACGGAACTTCACAAGTGTTAATAGGTTTCAGTCCTATCACCAGTGTGCTGAGACTAAATACAGATGGAACTACTGCAATTTTGCTGTAGTTGGAATGTCCATGCAGAGCCTTTTAAAACAGGATTCAGTGGCACTTAATCTTTTCTTAATCATGTGGTGTCAAATTATACACCACTGTGCAAAGGCTTGTTAAACAGACTACTGAGAAAGCATCTTCGCAGATTTTTTTTTTTTTTTTTCAGCAGGGGTTGGGGGGGAGAAGGTAAATCCGCAGCTTTGACATTTTCCTATACAGTCTCACTGCTCCCCTCCTGTGTGCGCTAAATAAATACCTTCTCAGTGGCTGCAATAATGACAGCACCCAGACGTATAGGTACGAGCTGGAGGTAGGACCTGACAAAGGTCCATTGCTCATGTTGGTCCTGAACATATAGCTCTTCTCAGAGAGCACTTGGCAGAGAGATATTTCAGCTACCTGCTTGTACCATTATTATTGTTTTTCAAATCCTGCATTTTGACCTGATACTTACATTGGATGAAATCTGATCACTGCACAGCATGTCTCAGCACAGCTTCCCCACAGGCAATAGAGCCTTGTTAATAAACAAACAGGGCTACTCTCCAGTAATGGTCAATTCCTATGCTGCAATGCTTGCAGAATCACCACCAAGGGGTTTGGGAAGAAGAAGAAAAGTTAAATAAGGGAAGCATAGTGAATCCATTGTATTCTAAACCTCCCGCCATTTTCCATCACTTTCTCATTAAAAAATGGAACATTTGAAAGCATCTTCAGAGTACATACTTATTTTGAGTTACCGCTAATGTTTTTAATCTAGACAGAGGCTCAGCTGAACCAAGAACTGCACAATTAGAAGAAAACAAACCTTAATTTGAAGAGTTTACAGGCTGAACTTACACTATTGAACTGATAACAGTAAAGAGCCTCAAAAATACAGCAAAAAATATAAAAATACATTTATTAAAATGAAAGGTGGAATAAATAGCTGGAAAACGTTCAGATTTTCAGCATAATCCAAGGTCTATGCTAAACCATCAGACAGAACTTGCTCTTTGCACCTCACACTATTCCCAAACAGATAGCTTTATGGGAGAGTTACAGAATATATTGCCAAATTACCCGGGAGGTAACAGACAGACATCTAGCCTTTCTCTCCTGCATCTTTTAATTTCACTAACAGAAGCAACTCAGGAGTTTCTCAGAAACCTACTCTTCAGTGAGTAACTAAAATATTCATAATAAATTTCACCAAAGAGTTGCGACCATTTGCTGTATGCTGACTACTACTGTCTCAATGCTTCTTCACACTCTTTATCAATTTGTTTCCTCCTGTATTACCCTTAAGATTACAAACTCCATGGGGAAAGGTCTACTTTTTTATTCTATTTGATTTATGCTTAGGGAACAGCACACATGGGCATCTGATCTCCAAACATATATATTACAATGAATATATCAAGAACTTCACTACCACAACTAATTTGTCCTATACAGAATTCAGATTTCTAACTTCCTCACCAATTTCATGTCAATAAACTATATTCTCTAATTAGAAAAGTTTCATATCACTGTATTTAAGAACAGCCAGAAGCTCTGAAAGGTTTAAGTTATGAGAAAAAAATCCGAGAGAGGCTACTTAACTGCACTGTAGAAACTAGCTGACACGTTACAAGAAACGTCCATCTTGCACTAACAATAGATAATCAGTTTTAGACCCTCTCTTCTGGGCCTTCTACCTCTTAGAAACTTACAGCAAATTAAAGGTGTAAATTCATTAAAGATCTCTATGTCTGAGGACATTAAAGAAGTAAGGTTTGCCCCATTATATCTTAAAGTAGAAATTAAGGTGTTTTTCCAAGAGCATGAGAAGTCAAAAGTACAAATGATGGCATGCTTATTTAAATGAGAGACCATCTTTCTCTGATCAGGCAACCCAAATGTATGCAAGAAACTACACTGTAACAGTTACAGTGAGTCTTAGTAATTCTGATCTCTGTGTATGAGCAATGTATATAAATTAGTCAATAATTCACATTGTATATGCAACCTCAATTAATTGTTTGCCTAGTAACAATTTGGAATATCAGGGAAAAATAATATCTCTCAGCTGTGGTGCTGGCTGTGGTTTTAGTTTGTTTTGCTTTTCCATTAGGAATCTGGTATTTGTGGCTGGCATTTTTATTGCATTAATGGCAGGAAACAATATGAAAAGAATGCAGACAGAAGTGGAAAGCATTAACAGAAACATTTAGACCCATTGCAGGGACATTCTAATTATGATAGTGAGTAATAGACATGTAGGGGAAAAGGCCAGGTTCAATAAATGTTCATGGAATGAGCTTCACACTTTAAATTTGAGTTTCAAGTCTAAAAAGCTGAAGACTTGCAAAATGCTAATGAATGTTTGTTCTTTGTAGCACTGTACTGGATATGGGCCCCTTCAGTTCTGCAAACTACAAAGTACAACAGCATGAGACAGCAAAAAAATTAAAGCCATAGTCTAAGTTGTATCATCACACAGCTTCATTGAAAAGTCTGATTATTAAAAAATACCTAGGGCTCAATCTCCAATTTAAGGTGCTGTTGGTTGTTTTAAGCTGTTTGTCTTTGCAAACACAGCTTGAGTTTCTGGCATTTGCAGTTAAAGGCTGAGGCATGATGAAAATTCGGGGTCAGTGTGTCATGCTCAATTTGTTGTTATAATAAGAAGCACAGTATATTCTGTACTAATAGCATTTACTCACTGCCATATTTACTTTCATTAACAAGCAACAACAAAAACAACATCGCTGTTTAGTTTTACTCAAAGATGCAACAGATTTTGCCATTTGCTGGGAAACTGAATACATCCAAAAAACTTATCAGAGAATTTATGTACAGTTGGAGATGTATCTAGCTTTGTCTTATTAAATGAGGACCAGATCTAACCACCAGTAAATTTAACAGAAGACTTACCCTTACACTTCAGCAGGCATTGGATTAAAGCATTGTTTTTCGGTGAGTCACAATTTGCTACAGCTGTCACTTTATCAATGTTGCAGACCTTATTTGTGCATTTCAATACATGTTTTCTTTTTCTTTTGAGCTTTGGAAGTTTTCTTGTGGGCTAGGAAGGATGGCTTTTTCAGGAACTGAAGTATTTAAAAATTCTTTTTTGAAGACAACTGAACGTGAAATATATTGACCTAAATGTAATGATCTCCACAGCTCGGCTGTGAAGGATAGCAGCTAAACTCTGTACAGTGACTGCAGCTGGGTCCTACAAACATTGGTACATGCGAGTAACTGTACATATTGACCAGTTCCATAGGTTCGATGGGACTACTTGCTTCAGTAGTTACTGATGTGCATGGCTGTTTGCAGGATCAAAGCCCCACTATGAAGCAGAAAGAAAACATCTCCTTGGAGGGAGCTACCAAACAGCAGATACATGAGGGGTGAGGAACAAAGACATATTTCATGATGAGGTACTGCACTGAGAGTAGATGAGTCATGGAAAAGACGCTAAGTGACTCATTAATACTAGAAGCTTAGCCAATAAAGAATGCCCAAATATGAAACTAATGACTGTGCTTTTACAATACTACCAAACTATTTGCTTTTGTAAACTTAACATAGGAATAATTTTCTCCCATTTTGAAAATTCATTATGCAATTCGTTGTCACTTTAATAAACTGTATGCACGGCTGTGATAACAGTTGCTCAAAATACTGAGGACTTTACAGTTTTTGTTTTAAAAAAGAAAAACACTAGGAACTTCAAGTCCTGCCAATTTTTCCTCCCTGCCAAGTCCTATTAGCATAAATGAACGGTTTATTTTAAGAAATGCCTGATAAATTACTCTACACAATCAGTAATGAGGGTACTGTCAGCAAAGGAGAATCATTTCCAAAATTTACTTGGCACAAATGAGTGGCTGACTAGCTCACAATCATGTTACATGGCCTGAGGCCCTGTTTTATTCCATAAATCTGACCACTTCAGGGTGAAAATTAGTGATTCTGTAGAAAAGGTAGCTGGGCAAGCCTGTTCTGTTTGTTTATTTTCTCATTTTTTAAAAAAATTAACACATTCAAACTGTATGTAGGACTACTCCTATAGCTTCTTTTTTTTGGGGCAGACTAAGGCTGCATCTTAAAATTATTGTCATAGGTCTTATATTAAAATTACACATCTTTTTCCTATCACAAATTACAAGAAAAAAAAATCATAAAGCCAAGAAGGATACGTCTTAAAAAAAAATGAGAGGCCATGAGCCTCCATCCTGCTTCAGTCAGTCTCTTAACATGAGTGTGCTATCTAACAAATAAATTCTCTCTCCTTTTTAGAATATAGTTTCAAAAGTACAGAGGAATCCCTTGGCACGGATTATTATGTCAATTAGCAACTGAAGCCAATAATCATTCATCATCTCTTCTAAACATTCCCTGGTAAAAGTCCCTAAATACTTTACTCGTCATTGCTATGGAATTCATTACATTAAAGCAGGGGGAAAACCTTTCAAAGAAATAATTTAAGATTTTAAGATTTTAAAGAAAGGCTTAAGAAATCATTTATGCTCCCCTCTTCCACCACTGCAAATTATTTCCAATTGTCATTCTTTTTATTTTTAAAACACTATTGTTAATGCTTTGTCCAGCCTACTTTTACAAGTCCCAAATGATAGTTTTCCAACACTCCCCTTGAAGACCACTTGACTGGTTAAAAAGTTTTTTATTAAAATTTTTGGAATATTTCAAGTAGGGTTGGTTTACTCTAAGTTAGAATACTAGATCAGAACCTTCTGTGTCCCCTAGTAGGATACAAAAGTGTCTAATATAGTTTAATCTGCACACACCTTGTGTATCATGTGCCAAGTTCTTCACCTCTAACCATATATTAAATATACGGTTAAACATTCATATCCAAGTACAACGTCTAACACAATATGAATACACTATATAAAGTACAGATGAAGAGGGAAGGTCCCACAAGTCTTATGAAGTTTCATAGTAAAAGGATACACATCAAATGCCTCCCAAGAGGTCTGTTGTGAATCCCTCTCTGCTTGTCAATACACAGCTGTGGTACTGTCAGTGAGATGTTGCACTACCTGCCTTTCGACAACACAGTGAAGGGTCTGGAGAGCTGAGCAGATGGCCCTGAGCTGCAGGAGACCACTGAGCAGATTGACTTCTGGAGCTGAACCGAAACACTGATGGACAGATCCAGAGTACGAGTTCTCCACACCACATCCAAAGGTATCCATAACTACTATTAAATCCAGGGTGCAAGCAGATGCCAGCACAAAGTACAGTGGACTAGCAGTCATAGCACTTCAAGGCTTTTGTTCAACAAAGAGGTTCGGTCCTGAGATGACTGTGAGCCATGAGACCACTCTCTAGCAAGGTTTGCAAGGATAGTTTCCCTTCTCTGGGAGAGGGATTTTAGCCATGGTAAAGTTCTCAGCCCAAGAAACTTACATGAGTTAAAATGCAGCCTGACGTTTCAGAAAGGCTTATCTCTGCATAAGCGTAACTGTGTGAAACAGCAAGAAAAGACGTATTCAGAGCCTCTCAAATCTCTCAAGCTTTCTCGCTTTTCCATATTAAGTTGATTCCAGGCAGCTGCCTAATGAAATTATTCTTTCTCCAGAGTGGGGTTCTGAACACAAAAATTTATTTAACCTGCATGAAGCACATACCACATGTTTTCTGCCAGAAAGAGCACTGAGGACCAACAATGCAAACCTGCCAGGTCAGATACCTTCCTGGAAGAAGGCTGCATCTCATCTCTTGGATTTGATCAGAAGGGAGAAATGTTTTTCACTTTTGGGGTGTTATTCTGATGTTGTAAAGGGTACAGAAAGAAAGCAGAAACAAATCTGAAGTGCCTCTAGGGATAAATTTTTATTTTCGCTATTTTTATGTGAGACTTGTATAAACAGCTTATGGGTACACCGGACAGGAATGGGGGAACATCTACTCCACACCAGTGTTGTGTTCTCCCGCAGCTACAGCTGTACAGTCACCAGTTCTGACCACAGAAAACCTTCAGAACAGCCTGCAGAACAGTTCTGCTGAAACTCAATGAATCAAGAGTGTAAGTTAATATTGCCTTTGCCATGGCCATAGGTATTTTTATTCCACTTTTCCTTCAAGCAAACTACAACAACTTTTGACAAAATGAGATTTTGAGCTTCTGTTAACATCAAGATTACACAAACTTCTTTATTTTACTTGCCTTGGTATTGCTCATTTACTTTGGTTTTGATTTTGTGTGGGTACTATCTTCAGATTTCTCTGCTACTAACTTGAGTCTTTAGTTTTTGCTATTGCTGCAAGCGGATTTTTGACCATTGGGCCAGACTTGTTCACCTACACAATAGTATCAAATCATTGACTTTTTTCACCGGTTTTCACTAATTCATTGCACTGTCTATTGTTTCCCTTTTGCACTGCAGACTTGATTTAGCTGTGTCAAGGTAAAGACTAGAAAGGGAGATGGTAGAGGGAAGGGGAAGAGATGCTGGAATGTGTTAGTTGAATAATGCAAAGTAAGGACTACTCAACGGTACTGTTCTTGTTAACAAGCTCTTCATTGCCAATTCTACCCTCCTGTTGCTCTTTGAGCACCCAGGCTTGTGTGACCTATTCTGTGCTAAATTGTTTGAAATCTGCTGCCAAGCATGTTTTGTTTTCAGACAGTCTCTGGTACTCCAGGCCTTGCAAAATATGCTTTTAGACAAGCCTCAACTCCTGTCACAGTCTTTGCTCTTATGTCCTCCAGCAAGCTTTACAGCAACTGCAGCAGTAAGCTTGTCTGACCATCAGAACAGGTTTTATTCTTTTTTTTGCTTTGCATTTTTACCAGGGCCAATATTTCATGAAGCTGTTCAGTCTTCTGTTGTCAGTCAGAAGTCTGAGCACCTCATATTGCTCTTTCTTTGCTCCCGCTTGGGCATACATGTTTGGTTGACAAACTGCCCAGCTCATTTCTTGCAGACCTTTATCAGTAGGTCTGAAGTACATATACTTCAGGCTTGCTGTAACACCCTCTAAGCATTCTAGGACTGCTGTTCAGTCCCCTTCAAACAAAAATCCATTTTGCATGTATGGCTCATCCCCGACAGGTAAACCGGAGTAACTTCTGGTGGCAACTGCAACTACTCCTTCAGACTGCCACGGTTGGTACACAAGCCAATTTACTGCCTGCTCTTCAGAGGACTGTCTGAAGCCTACCATTGGAGATGCAGTTTTTGTTCCATAAAATCATGTCTATTGTATTCTGGAAGACATGTCCTGTTCAGTGCATCTACCACAGGCAGCAATTTTCTTCAGAAGTACCTTATTTTTAGATCATACTGCTAAAGTTTTAAGAAGAAACAAGCCTGAGTACAAAGCCACAGTTTTGTCTGGGTTCCTTCTACCGGATTTTGGACAAACAAGATAGGTGATAGCAGTGCTAGCTAGTACTGAAAGGTGAATTGCAGGAATTGCACTTCAGAAAGCACGGTTCTGTGTTTTCTTTTTATTTCCTGTCCTTAAGTAAATGTTCTCGGTTGCTTGGTTTGCATTAGCACTGCTTCTAACCTCCTTCAGACAAAACTAATGTTGCTCTGGCTACCCTAACGAGTCTTAGGAGCAGTCCCTGCCTTCTGATTTTGCTCCCTGTTTTAAAGACCTCTCATGACTCTAGAAAAAAATCACTAACTATTGGACTCTTTCATTCTGAGTGCTTTCCTAATTAAGCTGCCTTTTTCCAGGGTCTTGCTGCCACCTCCCTAGATGTCAACTAAGAGAGAACAACAGTTTTTCTCAAGTTCTACATGTCTACATTCAATTTCATATTTTGCTTATTACATAGTGACATTGACTGTCTCTTTTGTCAGATCATTAATTTTTAATAGCTCTGTCACCAACTTCAAGCCACGTCTGGGAATCCTTCCCAGCTTCAATTTACATTGGAACACCTTAGATGTTGGGCCCGGGTTAAAAGAATTTACACCAGGTGATTATCTTCCAAAAGGTGTAGTCAGTGTTGTCACACAGCTCATGGACTCATTTACCACAATGTGGTAAAACTCAGTCTTAGCCTCACAGTGATGTTAAACAGATAATAGATTATACAGTCTATTATGTATTAGTGGTGATAAGCAGCAACTTCTTTACAATAATATATTTAGTGGTTTGGTTAAATGAAGATCCTCAGTTTACTCCAAATTTTCCTCAGCATTAATTAGGCATCTGAGTCATTCTCTGAAAGTTTCAATGGATATAATGATGTCATTTCTTAGCAGAGTTATCAACTTTTTCTTATTACTCTGACATTATGAACAAAACTGAATTTTAGTAATCTCATTCTATGGGGGTTTATTTCTAACTTCCACTTGATTTCTGTGTGTCTGGTTCTTTGAAATACAATCTTACATTTGCTGAAAATGCTTGAGAAAGCACATAGTGATGACTCTCCTCTATCATGCTCAGGAAATTATGAACTTGCACATGTAACACATCTTGATTTTCAGGATTCTTCTCAACAGGCTGCATTTGCTCTTTGATTTCAAATACCTGCATCATGAATACCTGATTCTAATCCTCCAGATTAAAGTTGCCACTAATCAGATTGGTAGGATTAGGCTGCTGATGGCTTCACCATCCAACTGGAGTCAACTGATTAAGACCTGATAGAATAGTTCCGAAAATGAACAGAATAGCTGGCATCCTTCTGTGCATTTAATTTCTCTGGATCTATGCAAGGCAGCCAGCAGACATGTTTCTTTTAACTGTAATCTCTATGTTCTCCATCTCTATTACCACTTTTTATATTTCCTGAGCTGCAACACACTGGACAGAAAGTCTTGCTATGCTCTCTGCTTTTTACGTGTTTTTCCAGGAGCCAGACAGTTTTATTTCTGTCTTCTGAATTGTTTCTCTCAGTGCATACCCTGCACCATGATGCCTGCACCCCTGGTCAGTCTGTCTTTGTCCTGCTTCCCAGTTTCCTTTAGTTTGACCATGTGAACTTGTTCTGCACTGATAAAGCTGTTTTGATCCTTTTCCTAGACAGTTCAGCTGCCCTTGCCATTTGAAGAAATTTCTGTTTCTTTCAACAGCTTCTCCTGTATGCTGGAATCGCTTGCCCCATATATGTTTCTGTCTCTCATTAAGCAATCTTTTATATCTCCAAAAGTACATGTGGATGCCAGAGTATGTGACTGTAAGGCAAGCACCTATTCCTCCTTCTGATTCTTCGGTTCAGATAAAAACACAGTCACATTCCTTCTAGGGTCACAGTATATCAAATACTTTTTATCAGCTGCTACAGTGTTTTAGGTATTATTAGTACCAACAATGTCTCATTCACTTCTCTTTGTCACCAAGCAATAGTAGAAATGTTTTAATCATACTTGTCTCATCTTTACCCTCCCAGTCAATGCTTTATTCAGTATATAATAGTACTGTTATGTTTGGATAAGGATTTTTTGTATGGAAATTCAGCTTTATTAGTAAAGTTACTGTCTCATGGCTGTTCATTGCCTCATGGATGCTTGTTTTCTGTCTTTAAACCTCTTGCTTTATTTGTCTTTCAGTAATGCTTTAGTCTTGCTGTCTCACCTGACTGTTGTACTGCACTTTTTTTGCTGCATAAGGGGTAATAAAATGAGAATGCCCTACATTTTAAAGTCCAGTGGTACTCTACTGAGAGAATTACCTGCAGAGATCCTTCAACTGCCATTAACAACCCATCCACAAGCACACAAACTAGCTCTTTGATGATTTCTCCAAAACTCTTTTTCCTGTTAAGATCAGTGCTTCTCTCTGCCAGCTCCATGTCTTGCTCAGCAAGGATAAACTTGAGAAGGCCAGAAAGTAAGAATCTAATGAATTTCTCTATACTGGTAAAGTAACAAAAGCCTGCATTACACGACATGCTGCCTCACAACAACTGCTGTCTTTATGCCATGGAGGCTGCCCATTCTCTCTTAAGAATACAAGTATTCCAACCACTTATTTTAAACTAGTTGCTGAGAAAAATGTTTTAATACTTATACAAAGCACTGAAAGCTGAGTGTAGGATGAACTGCAGAAGAACAACTCCCCTGAAACAATAAGACAGAGTTTGTGCCATTCATGACCTTGAACATTGCAGCCAGAACCAAGGGGTGAAGCCAATGCACAATGTTACTGATTGTTGACAGCCTCTAGGACAAGCAGAATAAAAGGACAGGGGAAAAAAATCCCCCAAAGATCACTTTCTTTTTCAGCTATTTGTGCATGAGCTATTAGGCCTGCCTATAATTTCTATGACCTCCAAGCCTCCCTACAATTATGAATACCTATTGTTGACTTAATTGGCAGAATAACAAGAAACATCTGCCAAACAAACCCAGTTTCTTAATCTCTGCTGGTCTTGGACACATTATGACTGTAGAGGAAGAATAATGTGTTTTGTCTCTATGAACAAGCCCGGACTGGATGCTTTCATAGTTCAGGGAGCCATTTCCAGTGTACATCAGAGAATCAATACACAACAGAGATTTCACAAAGGATGTCTTGTTGTCAGGTGCCCAACTCACATAGCCCATGAAATATTTCCATAATACTAATGCTAGAATTGAAGGACAGAATTAAATTGATGACAGAAAAAGGTCTTTCTTGCTAGTAAATAAGTTTGAAGGGAGCTGGGTGGACACACAGGTAGACAGAAGATATAAGGAAGATGTAAATTAAGATGTTTTGAAAAGAGAAGAGAAGAGAAGAGAAGAGAAGAGAAGAGAAGAGAAGAGAAGAGAAGAGAAGAGAAGAGAAGAGAAGAGAAGAGAAGAGAGATCATCAAGTCCAACTGCCTCATCACTTCAGCTAGCTGGTGGAGGGCTGGATCTGCTGGTCGTCACTGCGTGGAGCTGGACTCCAGCAGGCTACTGATGGGCAAAAGCCTCATTATCATAGAATCACAGAATGGTTTGGGTTGGAAGGGACCTTCAAGACCACCTAGTTCCAACCCCCTTGCCATGGGCAGGGACACCTTCCACTAGCCCAGGTTGCTCAAAGCCCCATCCAACCTGGCCTTGAACACTTCCAGGGACAGGGCATCCACAACCTCTCTGGGCAACCTGTTCCAGTGCCTCACCACCCTCAAAGTGAAGAACTTCTTCCTTACAGCTAATCTAAATCTCCCCTCTTTCAGTTTAAAGTCATGACCCCTTGCCCAATCACTACATGCCCTTGTAAAATGTCCCTCTCCAGCTTTCTTGTAGGCCCCCTTTAGGTACTGGAAGGCTGCTATAAGGTCTCCCCAGAGCCTTCTCTTCTCCAGACTGAACAACCTCAACTCTCTCAGCCTGTCTTCACAGAAGAGGTGCTCCAGCCCCCTGATCATCTTTGTGGCCCTCCTCTGGACTCACTCCAACAGGTCCATGTCCTTCTTATACTGGGGACCCCAGAGCTGAAATCAGTACTCAGGTGGAGTCTCAGAAGAAAGGAGTAGAGGGGCAGAATCACCTGCTCAACCTGCTGGTCATGCTCCTTTTGATGCAGCCCAGGATATGGTCAGCTTTCTGGGCTGCAAGCGCACATTGCTGGGTCATGCTGAGCTTCTCATCAACCAACACCCCCAAGTCCTTCTCCGCAGGGCTGGTGTCAATCCACTCATCGCCCAGCCTGTATCTGTGCTTGGGACTGCCCCAACCGATGTGGAGGACCTTGCATTTGGCCTTATTGAACTTCATGAGATTTGCACATCTCTCAGGCTCCACCCTTCATGCTTTGCTGTCATCAAATATAGGAAACAGTGAAGTCCATGGTCAGGTCTTTTGAATTGAGACTGAAGAAAACCATCGTTCAAGAAATTAGTTTCCTTGTCCACATCATATTCTGGACTTCATGGCATCCATGAGGCAGAAAAAGCTCTGTCTCATGGTATAGTTCTACACCCCCATCTTTCCTACCAGCTGAGCTCTGACAGAAGAGATATCCCCTACATCAATAAATCCTGTGCGAAGAACTGCAGGGTAGAAATAGGTAACACAACGTCAGGTGGAGCGCCATGAGATTCTCCTCCAGTTTGGTAACATTGGAGTAGGCAAAAGTTCCTGGATGCATGAGGAGATCACAGGATAACTATGAGCCATGAATGTGATATGGGCAAATGCATGCTTCTGTGCCAGGCAAGGAAGGCAAGCATTATGCAAAACTCTGGTGAGAACTCGGCTGTACCACTGTGAACATTTCTTATGCCTTAGGTTCAAGAAGACAAACTCTGCCTGGGATGAAGGCAGACAAAGACTAAGCAGTTGATTAGGGGCATGGAGAGCCTACAGAAGAAGATGACAACAGGAAGCAGCAAGATAAAGGCTGAGGGGGCTGCCATCACTTTCAAGAAAGGTATCAAGGATGAAGGCCAAAGGAGGAGAAGAGCTATTGAAGTGCAAGGAAAAAAATGGTAAAGAACACAGAACAATTCAGGACTTCTTTCCAAGAAGACCTCACCATAAACAGTGCAGTAGCAAATGTCCCTTGGTGCATTGGTAAGGAATGGTAAGGAAATCATGCATGCTATGTCTCTGCAGAGTTCATGCTGAGGGAACCAAAGCCCCTTCTTTTGCCTCTGGCATCACCACAACCAAATGAATGTCTATATTATAAATGCCCTTAATTACATAGTCTGAAGTTACATACCACATTTGGCACCAACATACAAAATGACAATAATAGTACCTTACTCTTTTGGGACTCAAAATACTAAATCCTAAAGGAAAAAGAGATTTGCCAGCATCTTAGACAAAATCTGATCATCTTCCCACAAATGAAGATAGGCAAATAACTCTTGGAAAGGTTAAAGTCACAAATGAGCTGTGGAAGTTTTACCCTGTGACTGAAGCACATTTTGTATCCCATATAAACACGGTCAATGGGTGTGTTGAATAGAGGAGTTGCACAGCTTGGTTTCAGTGGGACAAGGGGATGTGACAGCAATAGCAGCAATGGGCTATTTTTACATTTGGAAGAATCATCATTTGCCTGGCTATGCTTTGGTCATGGATTCAAATGTTCTAGGTCTGAAAATGACCAACCCTTCCACCACACCAGTGTAACCTCTGCGCACTTGTTTTGCAAAGCCTGAATTATTTCCATGGTGGGATGTCGGCATCATCCATCCCAACCTATGGCTCTGGTTACACTTTGGCTCTCCTCCAGCTTCTGGCTGCCAAAATCACCCCCCTTAGACCCCAGGAGAAGGGTTTGTGTCCAGCCAGATCAAGTCCCTGGTCCTCCTTGCGGTGGAGGAGCTTATCATCATAGCCGTTAGCTCCGGTGCAGAGAGGGGGACAGCTAATAGGGGTGGTCTCTGGGCTGCAGGATTGATTTCTGCCATGGCCTGAGAGAAGAGTTAACAGCACCAGGTTTGTCCTTGGGAGCCGGGTGGCAGAGGAGGCGTCGGGGACACCCAGCAGCTGGCCCAGTGCATGGCCACCAAGGGCAGGGACAGCCCCCTGGGCCTCCTGGGCACAGGGACAGCCCCCGGGGCCAGCACCCCAAAGGCCTTCCTCCGAAGGATGCTGGGCAGAGGGGCTGCGCGGGGGGGCCCCGTCACCCCGGTGTCACAGTGCCAGCAGCCGGCAGTGCAGCAGTCACAATGCCCCGGGGCAGTATAAAAGGGGCAGCCTCCCGCGCCCCGCTGCCAGAGACGGCCCGGGGACCGACCAAAGACATGCGAGAGGACGTCCTTGAGGAGCCGGTGGAATTACTTGGCGGGGGCTGAGGGAGGAAGACTGGAGACTGGAACAGGCTGCTGGAGGGTCTCTACCGCAACACCATTTCTCAGCAGGGCCAGGTTCAAAGCCCATCTGATGGATGGAAATCCTGCTTCAGCCTTCGGGGAACAGACGCAAGCCCCTCAGGAGATGAGAAGAACCACCGAGCCCCGGCGGCGCCCGAGGTTGCCGGTTGCCTTTTCAGCTGGATAAGCAGTGGCAAGACCATGGGAATGCCTTCTTGAGGAGCACTGCAGAGCTCACCATCCTCATCCCCTGCGGAGCCAGGGGCAGCAGCCGTAAGAAAGGGGATGCAGAGATGTTGCCAGGGGTTGCAGTCCTTTGGAGCACCCGCTGGTGGCCCAAAGGTGCAGAAAGGATTCTTGCCCCCAAGGTTGATCAGGCTGGGGGCGTTTGGCCACTTTCAGAAGCCCCCGAGACGGCTCCAGGTTGAGGGAGAACAGGGCTTGGGCATCTTCCGACAGGCGTGACCAGCCTGTGGGACGAGGAGGCGGGTCTTGCTCATGTGCTCCGGGAATAGCCGATCGCCACCTCTGGGGTCAGGAAGGAATTTTCCCCCGGGGCAGATTGGCACTGGTCCCCGGGGGTTTTTTGCCTTCCTCTGCAACACTGAGCATGACCACTTGTCAGGGCTCCTCCGGTCCGTTGTGGCTAGGTTACTGCCTGCTGCTCGTGCACCGCGAAGATGGCCTCTCGTGCCCTGCAGCTGGGGGGAAGAAGGCTTTTTTTCCCCCACGGTGGCCTAGCAAGTGCCCCCGGGGGTTTTTTGCCTTCCTCTGCAGCACTGAGCACGGCTGCTTTGGGCCATTGTGGCTAGGTGCCCGCTGCTCATGCTCCACGAAGGTGGCCCTCGTGCCCCGCATCCGGGGGGAGGAAGCTTTCTGACTCCCGGGTGGGCTCCAAGGGATGCTCCCGGGGGTTGCTTCTTGTCCTCTGTAGCACTGAGCACAGCCCCTTGTCTGGGCTCCTCTGGGCCCTTTCGGCTAGCTCCTTGCCTGCTGCTCCTGCACCTCCAAGGCACCGCTCGTGCCCTGCCTCTCTCGGGCTCTCTTGTCCAGTGCCAGTCTGTAAACGGGAGCGAGCTCTGCTCTTCCCTTGGCTCCATTTCCCCAGGGCTTCTTGCTTCTGCAGAACAGCCTGTGCTCGGAAGGGCTCCAGGCTTGCTGCCCCATCAGGAGCTGCCGCTGTTCAGCTCTCCCGGCGTGCAACACAAGCGCAGGGCAGGTGTGAGAGCGCTTTTCAAGCATCACTGCCCAAGAAGCACAGCAGCGGAGCAAGTTCTGAAAGGCAAAAAATATGCTTGTCATCGCTACGTGTCACACTTTGGATAATACCCCACGGTACGACACACCTCTCCTGCTGCTGCTTCTTCTGCTTCTTCTTCTGTGTGTGGTCAGTCCTGATTCTCATTCTTCACGTTCTCGCTCTTCAGGACACAAGGGACCGCTTGGCCTGTACTCTTGCTGCTACTTTCTGTAGCTCTGTGACTTGCCTTTGCCACTTTGCAAAGGATGTTTTTTCAAGCTCACCTGAAGAGCGCGTCAGCCTGCTCCTGGCTGCACATGCGTGTTGTGTTAATGCTTGTGAGCATCGGCTCTGAAACAGAGTCAGAAAAATAAAAATAACGTCCTGTTTCCACATGTAATCTTTGTGTTATGTGTCCTCAAAAGGGTTTTTTGGAGCTGAAACCCCCTGGCATTTCAGGGAAATAACAGTCTCATCGTCATTCGACTCATGGTGAGTGCAGGCAATAAACGGAACAGAACAGAACAGAACAGAACCGTTATGCTGTGCTGTGCCCAGAGTTCCGCATGAGAAGCTCGGACCTAGGTCGGAGGGCTCCATCCAGGAGAGCAGCTCTCTGCAGCGCAGGTGCCAGGCCCATCCAGGAGACAGGGGCAGGGACGGGCACACCTACAACATGGCTCAGGCAGGGACTGAAGGCCCCAGGCTGAGCTGAGACATGTCCCCTGGGCCCTTGGCAGGAGACGGGCAGGGTGGGGGTCCCAGGGGAGGCCGGGCCCAGCCATTGAGGCCTATGAGCACCCCCAGGACCCTGACGGAAGCAGACTTGCACGGCTCATACGCCCTCCTTTAGACAGGGATGGTTGGCCACCTTGGAGACAGAGTTTTGGGCCAGGTGGACCTTTGCTCTGGTGGAGTACTGTTGCTCTCAGGCTCGTGTGGTTTAGCATGTTTTTGCACAGGAAACGGGTCAGACGCTTCTAAAAATGAGTCCAAGGAGCAAAAACAAAACCCAGGGGTAATGAACAGGTATTGCTCACCTCCAAAAGGTTTGCAACCCTTTCGTTGAGGAGCATGTCCTGCTTCAGACTGAGGCCTTGATCTCTGAGCCTCACGAGTGTCAGAGATGCGGGGGGTTGCCATCCCCAGGGAAGGGAAGGGAAGGGAGAAAAAAAGAGAAGAGAAAAGAGAAAAGAGAAAAGAGAAAAGAGAAAAGAGAAAAGAGAAAAGAGAAAAGAGAAAAGAGAGAAGAGAAGAGAAGAGAAGAGAAGAGAAGAGAAGAGAAGAGAAGAGAAGAGAAGAGAGAAAAGAGAAGAGAGAAAAGAGAAGAGAAGAAAGAAAAGAGAAGAAAAGAGAAGAAAAGAGAAAAGTTCAGCTGGAAGGGACCTACAATAATCATCTAGTCCAACTGTCTGACCAGGGCCGACCAAAGTTCAAGCATGATATTAAGGGCATTGTCCAACTAAATGCCTCTTCAACACTGACAGGCATGGGGCATCAACCATCTCCCAGGGAAACCTGTTCCAGGGTTTGACCACCCTCTCGGTAAAGAAATGTTTCCTCATGTCAAGTCTGATCCTCCCCTGACAGATGCAGCTTTGAGCCATTCCCACGCATTGTGGTACTGGGTACCAGGGAAAAGAGATCAGCACCTCCCTCTCCACATCCCCTCCTCAGGAAGCTGTCCAGAGCAGTGAGGTCGCCCCTCGGCCTCCTTCTCTCCAAAGTAGACAAAACCTGAGTCCTCAGCCACTCCTCAGAGGACATGCCTTCCAGCCCCTTCACCAGCTTTGGTACCCTCCTCTGGATGTGTTCAAGTATCTTAACAAGCTTTTTTAAGTTGTGGGGCCCAGAACTGCACACAATACTCATGGTGAGGCCACACCAGCATTAAATACAGCCGGATGATCACATCTTTTGACCGGCTGGTTCCGCTGCCTTTGATGCACCCCAGGATGTGGTTTGCCCTCTTGGCTGCCAGGGCACACTGCTGACTTTTGTTGAGCTACTGTCAACCAGCACCCCCAGGCCCCTTTCTGCAGGGCTGCTCTCCAGCCACTCCTCTCCCAGTTTAGACTTGTGTCTAGCAGCGCTACTCTGTCCCATGTGCAGATTCCAACTTTTGTTCTTGTCCAATTTCATGCCACTGATGATTGCCCACTGCTCCAATCTATCCCGATCCCTCTGCAAGGCCTCTTGTCCCTCGACAGAGTCAACAGCACCTCCCAGTTTAGTATCATCAGCAAGCTTGCTAAGGGTGCATTCAACTCCTGCATCCAGATCACTGATAAAAAGATTGAAGAGAACTGGCCCGAGAATTGAACCCTCTGAAGAACACCACTGGGGACTGGTCATCAGCCAGATGTAGCCCCATTCACTGTAACCCTTTGAGCCCTGCTGCTCAGCCAGTTCTTCACCCAGAACAGTTAGTCTACAGAATATAAGAAGCAACTCTCATTGGAGCTTTATGGATTATATCCCTTCGCATTAAATTAATGAATTCCTTCTAATCCAAAATGAGAGTATATATGGCACTCTGACTACGGTCTGTTGCACAGGATCTCCTTTGGTATACAATATATTGAGGGCATGTGCCCACATGCCAAAGAAACTTGGGTGGAGGTCGGGTCAATAAACTCTTATATACAAGATTAGAAAATAAAATATGAAAAAATATGAAAAAAAGCATAAATTTAAACTTACCTGGTTGTTTACACAGACAAAATAAATTTCAGCATCATATAGGTAACACAACCACAATACACCGCTTGAATCCAGCTGAGGTCTGTGTAGTAGCAGTATAGGGGAGACAAGAACTAGTTGGATATATATTCTCATTTTTCTCAAATAGATGCAATAGCATTAGAAAATACAATTATGTCCTATCCCGTATGGTGAGTGGTCACCTATGAGTGTTAAGTACTCTGGTGAATGTACATTGTCTTAATAATTTGTCTTTTTTCCAATTACATAGCTCTCTTACGGCTACATAGATGTGAATCCATTCAATCATCTTTTTGTTATTATATGTTATGAATGTTACCAGTGGGAGAACACCACTGGTAAGTGAACTTTTTACCCGTTATATTTTAAAGTGCAGGACAAAACTGTTTTCTCTGCCAGCATGCCTCAGTCATTACTTTTCGCAGTTGTAGTATTTAGGAAAGGCTGGAAATATTGGACCTGTGTAAGAAGCCAATGTATAATCAAAAGTCTTAAGTCTTTCAAAGGCTGTGTGAGTTGTACACCAATTACATCTGCTCCCAGAAATAACTCCTGAATTAAGTATAATCACATTCCTGCCTGGACTGGTGTCTTTGGCCCATATGTATTGCTAGTTAAGTAGCTAAAAGCAGCAATGAAGTGGAAATCAGCTACTATCCCAGTATGATGAGCAAACCAATATGCAGTCCTTCCTCCCCAAAGTGGTGGTTCAAATGCCACCAGGAGCAGGATTTATTTCTTTTTACAAGATAGGAGGTGGTAATGATTATACTACTCAAATATAAAAGTAAATTTTGAACTACTAAATACTCTTCAGGTAGAGACATTAAGCACTGCAAGACAGAAATTTCCTAAATTATGACTGAGTTTTCAGCCTTAACTCTTGACTTTTTAAAGAGCCTCTACAAATGGATCTTCTTAATATCTCTGTGTAATTATCAGTCAGTATACTGCAAAGTGTACCATGAATTGGAATGCTTAAATTTTGTCTTCCATATATTAGGTTCCATATTTTACTGTACATTTAAGTTGATTACTGATCATTACTTCTCATTAATTACAGTAAATTTAGAAAAATTATATGACAAAGCTCCTGAAAATAGAACTCAAGTCTTCAGAAAAGAGCAGAGCACTTTTACTGTGGACATGCTTTACTGTAAATAAGACAACATTTAATTCATTCATCTTGAGTTTAAAAATTATCCACAACTTTCTAAGGCATTTATCTTCAACAGTGCAATCACCAAAAATCATCAGAGCATGTAAATTCCCTGAATGTATCCAATATTTGAAATCTTGATATAAATAAATAATGGGTTTTTCCCCATCATTGATATCATAGATAATTTTAATTACACATAAATACTGCTCAAGGATGAGCAGATAAAAAATCCAATATGATACCAGGGCTTAGCTTTTTTTTAATTACAATAATTTCCTTCACACAACACTTTGTAAAAAGAAAAGTTAATATTTTAAACACAAAATATTCAGATTTCTGCATTTTCTGAATCACTTTTGCTTACAAATTATATGCATTGAAACTACGTAATTCTTCTCTCACTACAATTTTATACCAAATAACCTCCATGGGTATCAAGATGATTATGTTCTGTAACAGTATATAATATACATTCCTATGTGATATGCAAGTGTAATAAATAATTATGTAATGGAAATATATTATGTTATTTCATTGGAACTGGTGCCCAGTATAATATTGGTTTCCAAGAGTCAGATAAGACCTTAGACTTTTAGTTTCTAAATACAATCAATAAAGCATTTTGATTCATGTCTGTGTACACCTGGGGAAAAGAATACCAGTCTCTGAAAATATCTGAAAATTAGAAGTATACGCTATGCCTTACAATATAGCAACTGACCGCAAACTTCCCTCATTTAAAAAAAAAAAACAACCAAGACTTGAGGACATCTGGCAGAAAAATCTTGAAAGTAAATGCAAATTCATGGAAATGGTAACAGATTGCCACATGGAGGTTGGTGATAGATGTTGCTGCTTTGAGTGATGAACCATTGTCCTGGTTTTGGCTGGGATAGAGTTAATTTTCTTTTTAGTATCTGGTATAGTGTCATGTCTTGGATTCAGTATAAGAAGAATGTTGATAATACACTGATGTTTTTCGTTGTTGCTCAGTAGTGTTTATACTAAGTCAAGGATTTTTCAGCTTCTCATGCCCAGCCAGCAAGAAGGCTGGAGGGGTTCAAGGAGTTGGAAGGGGACACAACCAGGGCAGCTGACCCAAACTGGCCAAAGGGGTATTCCATACCATGTGACATCATGGCCAGTATATAAACTGGGGGGAGTGGGGCTGGGGGGAATTGCTGCTCAGGAACTAACTGGGTGTCGGTCAGTGAGTGTTGAGCAATTGCATTGTGCACCACTTGTTTTGTGTATCCCAATCCTATTATTATTATTATTATTATCAACATTTTTATTATTATTATTATTGTTGTTGTTGTTATTATTATTATTTTCCTTTCTGTATTATTAAACTGTCTTTATCTCAACACACAAGTTTTACTTTTTTCTGATTGTCTCCCCCATCCCACTGGGGGGGGGGGGGGCAGTGAGTGAGCAGCTGTGTGGTGTTTAGTTGCTGGCTGGAGTTAAACCACAACAACCATCTAGCGAGAATCTAAAAGTCATATTAAAGTAGCAGACATGGTAAATACTTGCTTTCTTAAAGTCAACTGGAAGGAAGGTTCCAGGGTATCTCCACACTAGCCAACATTTTGAAAGACTTAAAATAGGTCAGGATAATGACTTGTAGAAGGTAAATGGCTTAATAGGAAGCAACCAAGGGTTTTGTATTAAATTGTGAGCTGCTACTCCAATTTCTCCTTTTTCCCCCCAGTAGTTTTCTCTACAGTGTCAGTATTACAGAATTACTTGAAGGATAGGTGAAACTGTTATCTTCCAATTTAACATTGCCATGCAGCTATACCAAAGATACACTTTACCCATGTATTCTGAAAACACTCTTTTAGAGCTGGTGAAAGCTAGAGCATGGTACCTGAACCTATGAGGAACAAAAGGACACTTCAACATTTTCTGATGTTTTTTTCTCAGGAAATTCAAGAAAAAATGAGGAGTAGAAGGGTAGACTAACTGTGCATTCAGCTTTGAGATAAAACAACTACTAAATCATACAGTGGGACATTGATTTGTGTGTAGTCAGGAAGTTAGGAAATAAAATTCCCTTTCAGGAATTACAACACTAGTCTTTATTCTAGCAATCTAGGAAGGCAGCAAAGGTAGATACTAGCAACACAAAAATCTATGCCGCATCTTTATCTTCTCTATTCCCCTAAGTATGAATAAATGTGAAAACTAGAATGGTTCCCAAAACAGCCTCCTTTGCCAAACTTACTGATCCCTAAAGTGTTCCCCATTGGGAGGTGATTTTAAAATGCAGGCATATTCAAAGGAAACAATAGAACTGTACACCCTTCATTTATTCACATAAACACCTGGCTTGCACATACAAAATAGTAAGTGGTGCATTCACATGATCAAGTATATAACTCACTATGTCATTAAGGAAATATCTGATAGAACTGTATAGAAAGTTATCATCTTTGCCAAGGGTTTTTCTGTTTTTCTGAATGAAGTACTCTAAGCACTTCCACAAAAACTCGTATCCCAAGAGGTAAACCACACATGAAACCAAAAGAGTTTCTAATCATTACTTTGTCTCAGACCAGAATTCAGTTTGACCTATTATTTTTAAGTTTTCACTGAACCTTAACCAGAACTGAAACAGAACAAGTACTACAGAACTTCTGAAATTCAGAATGCTGGTTTGACTAAACATAGACACCAAGTAGCAAAGATCAAATTAAGGAGGGGAACTTTCTGCACCAGCTGTTGCTTGCAAGGCCACAGTTCATTGCAGTATTTTTCTATCACCTCCTTCCTCAAATCATTCCCCATGTTTTCTCACCAGTGTGGTCCTTCAGTGCAAGCCTGCTCTTCTCTACCCTGACACTATGCCATTTGCTGTGAATCATAGGTTTCTTGGTCAAAGCTGTTAGATTTTGCACATGGCTAAGGTGATCTTTGAGCCCAAACAATGACTCCTGTTCTCCAGCAGTGTAGTCCTGTGTGCTGTAGGTCCTATTTTAATTTCTCTGCTATCAGCACAACCTCTTCTGATCCCTGGCACGGCACAGATACCACTGATATTTCCAGGGCAGTGCCCTGCAGCTGTTTTGCTTTAGCTTCTCAACCTCTTAAGATTCAGGTGGCTGAGAAGATGACATAGAAAGATGCTGGGAGCTCAGATGGTGGTTAGGTTCTGGCTGAGGAATGAAACCTGAAAACTAACAATTCTCCCTATATGAAACTCATATTTGAGGCATGCCCCCATCATATGAACTTTTTCCATTTTTAAAAGCTGTGTTTTCCAGGGAGAAAAGTTCACTGACCATTTCAGTAACCCAAAATGGCTCAAACTAGGTGACACTGAAAAAACATTCTGCATGAACAGTAAAGCTAGGAAGAAATGGCTGCATGGCATCACCAGAACTCAACCTGGCTCAGAAGAAAAATCACTAGCTCAACTCCAGCTGAAAATTGTACTACCCAGTTCTTTGAGAAAGAGAAAGCAGTTCCCAAATGTAACTCAGCAAATTACAGAGCAGTTTTCATCATAGATTTACTCATATAGGAATCTAAATCTTATAGTGAAATCAATGCGGCTTAATTTTTTAGTGCTAATCTTGTAATTTCTTCAGAATACTATAAAATTGCTATGAGTTTATACAAGCTTGTGTAAGTATGTCTGTGTTCATGTGCTGGGAATAGCACATGTGTGCATGCAGTTGTGCTTTCAGTATGTGCAAGTTGGACAACTGGAATTGGGTATTTGTGCATGATTGGCTTTGAAATTTTGTTTGCCCCACATGTTTCCAAATCGCATTGCCTCTCTTCACAAATGGGCCTGATTTTATGTTCCTTGTGATGTTTCTAAAAACAGTTTGCAAAGAATATTAAAAAGCTTGTTCTAATCTGCAAGCCTCTGCCTCATTTCATCTCTGCATCCAGTTCAAAACCCATGAGGAACACTCTACTTACACACTAATCAATATAAATTTTTTATTGGCCTGCCACAGGCACAATCGCTAAACAACTTTAATTTAAAGCAATGAATTGACACGAAATTTTGAAATTCATTAAGTTATCAATCCCTTTTAATAGAACAATTATCTGCTTTTTATATGGGTAAACTGTTTTTATTTACTGCTATGTTCAGTGTAGTTTCAGACAGCCAAAGAAACAGGGATTCTGTGCCTTCTTAAGGGATTCTGTTCCGTACCTTAACAGACTGTGTCAGGAAGATTTTTCTAATCAGGTCTTGACCCAATGCCTAATGTTTTCAATAGACCTTGGATTAAGCTAGTTCATATCTGTTCTGTCTTGGTTTAAAGCTTTTGCACACAATGATAGTATGGACAAGCTAGTTTTATTTGGGGGAAAAAAAAAAAATTACATTTAGCAAAAACAATAGTTTCAAGTTTGGACCATATTTGGTGAATAATATCAGCTAAATAAAAATCTGGAAAAAAAATTCACATTAGTCATAAAGCATTTGGAAAAACTCTTGGGAATTTCCCACCTTCCCAGAACCCCAGAAGAGCTCCAGAATAGTTAGCCAAACAGCAGGGGGGAAAAGAGGTGGCAGCAATGCTTTATTTTTGATAGCCCAAATTAGTAAGGCACCTTTTGGAATATTCAAAACTCAAGTCCAAATCACCATGCTTCTTTTGAAGCAGGGCTTTTATGCAAGGAAGATCTGCTGGTGAATGTATCAACACTAATAGCACACACAAGTTTCAGAATAGGTGAAGAGGTTGTTGGATTCAAATTTACCCAATCAAAATGTGTCTTCATTGACTACATAAAGGGATCTAAAGAGATAAGAAGCATCAAGCATATTACTCTCTTTTCTATCCATATTGGGGGAAAAAAAGGTATCTGAAGAAAAATAACCTGAAACGCAGGCACTTAAATGGAAGTATTCCATATCTGGAAATAGTCATGCTGACACAGTCTTCAGGATTAAATTGGCAAGCAAATTAGACATGAGCTTGAAATGCAGCGTGACAGCTAAAAAGATCAATGTAATTTTTACTGCATGGGCAGACACCTCATATCTATAAGTTAGACACTGGTCTTTTAAAAAGAGATTTTGATGCAACATGGGATGAACTTCTGGGCGGGATGTTACTACAAGGAGTTCTGGGAAACAGAAGGAAGAGGAGCAAAAATAATTGCAAGTTTGCAGTGACTAAGAACTTAAATATGCCCAGCTTTAGGAGTTAGAGATAAAAAAATTAAATATATATGAATTTACTAACCCACAACAGGTACATTATATACTGGCAGTAGGCTCTTAATCACCTAAACAGTAAAGTTAACTCTGTAAGCTTTATTTTGCCCCTCATTTCTACCCAATCCCTTCTTCCATAAATTACAGAGAAAGCATAGCATCAAATTTCACGTATTATCATTATTATAATTTGGAAAAAAATGTGCATATTTATGCTCCGTAGTCACTTGTGAGTTCCTTCATCTCAATTTTTTGGATGAAGAAGTGAGAAATGTAACTTCATGGGCTAAGGGACTTGCCCAGAGTCAGGCAGGAGGTTTGTGATGCACTCTATAGAATAGCAATTTTTTCCTGTAAATATGCAGTACTCAGACGCAATAAAAAACGACAGTTACAAAGCTGCTGCACTTTGCATACAGAATGGACCTGAAAAGACCTGGGCAAATCACCCTACATAGTTTGTCAAACAGTCATCTAGATGTGACTTCTGTCATGTAAGTACTTTCATGGGGAGAAAAAAATAGTTAAAGGTCATGAAAAACAGGAAAAAAATATTGTTGCTCTATAAAACTACGTAACATTGAATTAGAATCATGGCATGGGTTTTTTAACAATGAATCTGATCAGGCATTTAAAGAAAGAGGCAGATAATTGATGAATTCTCCATCTCTTGAGGACTTCTGAATAAGACAAACTGTAGTCAAACACATGTGAAAGGAGTAAAACAATGAAATTCTATGGCCAGTGGTGTAAGGGGGCAAACTACGTGATCTAATGGCCACTGCTGATCATAAAATTGTTTAGTCTAGGTTCACAGAAAACAGTTTAAGTCCAATCATTCTTTCCATTCTCAGGGAGGCAGGGCTTGGGTCAAGATGACATGGTGGAAACACAAATGAGGATTAGTATACTTAGTATCCTAGGGATTAAGTAAAATTGTCTAAATGTTTAAAACATATTTTTACATTTAATGAAACCAAACTTTTTTAGCTAACAGTAGATTCCTTTTCTTATCCAATAATTATTAAAGATCATAAAGATATACTTACAATTTATGGGTGTTGAATGAATTTGGCTGTTTTACAACGCACCCGAGGCATGCAGATATATCTTTACAATCACACACCCTGAACTGTGTGAGCACCTGGCTGTGCTTGTTACAGATTGAGGGTTAAGAAAGTACTTTCTAAGTTACTGTTACTTACAAAGAAAGAAGTGGGAAACACATTTAAACAGAACAAAAAAAACCAACCCAAAGCTGAATTCTAGGACTGTCACCATTGGTGGGAAATTAGTGAGTTTATTTGGCTATTCAGTTAATACTTCAACTTTTTTTTTTCTCTGTGTAACAGCAAGGTGATACTGTTTAGTTTACTCTCCATAAGAAACTATTATGTCCAGTTTAAAGGAAATTCTAGTATATTTTAGAACATATGGAGGAAAATAATAAAGAAAATATTCTCCAGTAAGTAGAAGTATAATTACCAATCAACATCCAGCAAAACTTCAACCATCATTTTACTTGACTTATTATGTACAGAGTAGGAAAAGGTCCCCACTTGTCCACTGAAAAATTTTTATTTCCCCTGCGGATATGGCAGTGTCGGGTCCTCGAAAGAAACACGTGATGCAAGAAAAACAACTCTGATTGCCACAACGTAAAGTAAGAAAAACCTAGGGTCTGCAGAGAGGATAGTCCAGCTCAGGCACCCTGAACAACAGTCCTGGAGAGCCACCGCATGAGTAAGACACAGCGCTGTTAGTCCCAATCGGTACTTTTACTCAGTTACTCTGAGCCTGACAGAAAAGACTTCCACTATTTCTTAATTTCCCCCCACAACCGAAGTCCCAGAACTAGGTAAGAGAAAGCTGGCTTTTCTTCCTTAGGACATTAACTTTACATGTATCAACTGTGGCACTAAAACCATTCTGGGACGTATAGCAAATTTTAAAATATACAGTAGAGAAATACTCTGGAAACATATGACAGAGGAGCAAAAATATGAAAAGGTTTGTTGTTTATGTTTTACTTTAAAAGAAATCTTAAAAGATTCCAAATTAAAGTATCATTCATTAAAAACAGACTAGACTTTTCTATATAATCCTGAAGCTTATAACATATTCCTTGCCATTCCCACCATCTCTTTTCTGCTTTTGCAATCAGCACAAATATAATGTTTATATATTTATTAAGATTTTTTAAAGTATTTTGAGGATAGCTAAGCGAGCTGTCATACATCATTTCTGCTGAGTTCCTGTAATGGTCCTGAATTCCTCAAAATTGAAATCAGCTCTGTGAATGTAAAAGACATAAACAGTCAGCCCTGATGACTAAAAAAGGCGAATGAGGTAACGTTAATGCCGGTGAAGCTGTTTGTCTCCAATGTACCATAAATAGTGAAGTGAAATTAAAATTTTTCAATCAACATCAGTTATGCACATGCATGCATGCACACACGCGCACACACATGCATATGAAAAAAACTGCCTGATGAGAAGCAGACAGGCTCAGAAGTTCAAGCAGAGGTTTTTGCAAAAAAAATTTTGGGGAATTTTTATGTTGTTGTTGTTGTTCCTATATTGTGGGATCTCCTAGCTGCAGGAAACAATGGATTGGAGTACAGACTTCCTTAATTTCCTGCAAACTTTCCCCAAGCAGAAGTCACTTTTCTCTGCCATATATCTAGTCCTACTAAAGCTTCCCCCACTAGACTTACATTAAATGATCAAAAAAAGATAGCATGTATCACTAAGAGCCATATCTGCTCCCTGTATTGAAACGTACTGATCAAACACAGAGATACCCACTGTTATTACCACAACTATAACTGGTCTTCCCCATACATGGAGAAAATAAGCATAAATACATACGTACCTAATAAATAGGAATACTTATTTAAAACAATACAAAGAGTTTTTCTAAGAACTTCCTTCCCTTAGAAATCAAAGTATTTTTCAACTATTAACTAAGATATGAAAAACTGCAAATGATTAGTAAAGTGAGACACAGAGAGTGATTTGTCCAAGGTTAAGGAAGAAATCTGTGGCACGGTAAGGAAGTCCTATTAGATCTCTTGCCTCTTTGTCTTGTTCCTTAAAACCATTCTTCTAGGAGATTGATGGCAATTAGTCTCCATGGAACCATGACACCATTTAATGAATCATACAACAGGAAAAGCCTATCTCTGAAAAAAATGTCTTTCCTGTTTCAATAGTATATTTGTAATGCACAGTGACAGGAGAAGACCGGAAAAAGGGACATTTCTCCTGAGTGGGTTGATTAATTAACATAGATTGCCTGAATTCAGTCCAAGAAGTCTATGCCAAGGAGGAATCCTCTACTGCCTTTCCTAACTGAGCTTGGAGCAGTCCCCCAAACACACTATCTCAATAGCACAGAAGGAAATTACGAAGCCAGGTATGAAACTGGCTTTTCTGAGCAATAAAGACATACTTGATGCAGATCATCGGCTGAAGGACAGAAATAGTGTTTATCAACTCAGGAAACAGGGATGAGGAGAACGTACAATGTAAACATTATCAAAACTAAGGATAGTTGTTTTGTCTGGAAGAGGTGTTTTACATGATTTCCACAGTTATATTGTTTCCTGTTTGATGAGAGATGATTCCGAAGTGTAGGCTTATATCCAAATCCCCAATTCGCTAAGGCTTAGAAGGGGTCAGAAATGAGGTTTATTTCACAGAGGTTCCTGCTAGTTAATAAATTCTACAAAGGTTGGTTTGTTAGGGACAGCTGAATGCATTGTGATTTTTTCTTTTTAAAAAAATCATATCGCAAACATTCTTTTGACTATAAAAAACTACTGGCAGCTTTTAAAAGTCAATATTAGACACTAGATAATGCAGAAGTTGGGAATATTATCTGAGTTTCCTAAACTATATAAAATAGATGATAATGGAAAAGGTTTGGGCAAGATTGCATTGCATCCATTAGCTTTTTCTACATAATCAGTATGGGTCGGTATCCATTATGCTCCACATTGCAACTCAGAATAAATTACTCAGTGGCTCCCAGAGACCCACATGCTACCGCTCTTTGGAAAAGTCCATTACTCTTTGACAAAGCATTTCAAGACTAACCCAGACGCTAAAGCTTCTTGAAATTTTGTCCTTTCACTTAACTGTATTGTCTCTGTGCCATCCAGCATCATCTGCAATCTGGCACTCTATAAAACATCTCTTCCCTATCATTTTTGGCCCTCAAAAGTACCTTCTGTGTTCTACATTTCCCATTTTATTAAACTATATAATTTCTCCTCCAGATCTCTATGGAAAGGGCTAAGCACAACAGAGCTGAGTGAGGAGATACTGAGGTTAGTCACAGAATAAGAACATAATCCAAGTTGGAAAGGACTTCAGGAGGTCTCCAGTCCAAGCTCTTGCTCAAATCAAGGGCAGGTCTGAGGTCACACCAGAATGCTCATGGCTTTATCTAGTTGTTTCTTGAAAACCTCCAAGAACAGAGCCTGCACAACCTCTCTGGTCAACCTGCTCCACTGCTTGGCTGTCGTCATGACAAAAAAGACTTTCCTGATATTGAGTCTGAATCTCTCTTGTCTCATCCTCCCACCATGCACTGCTGTGAAGAGCCTGGCTCTTCATGTTGATAACCTCCCTGTAGGTGCTTGAAGGGCTGCTGCCAGGCCCGCCTGAGGCTGCCTTTTCCCCAGGCTGTACTAGCCCCGCTTCCTCAGCCTCTCCAGCTGAGATGCTCCAGCTTCTTATCCTCTTTGGAGCCCTGCCCTGAACTAAAGATGATTAAGCTGACTTCAGCTATAAAGCCAGAACAGATTCATCAGTACAGCCCTGCAATCAGATGAACCAGTCCTGCAAAAAATGAGAGCAGTACAGTGCCAGGCCTTTGGGACTCAAGTGAGGCTCTCTCACAGCATTACACCTTCTATATATAATATGTCAAGTATATGTATATGTACACGTACATGTATATGTGTACAATAAATCAGCTCTAGAATAATTTCATGACATGAATATACTGAACGGCATATGTGAAACATTATCCTAATGAAATCACTCAACTACCACAGAACCACATTTTTCTTTAAAATGATCTTACAGTCTTTTATACAGTCACTGTTAGTCAGACATGATGAAATCCCTTTTTCACATCCATTCTTGAATCTAAGCTATCTCGCTTGCTAACAGTAACAGCAGTGTATATGTGCAAGGACATTTTTCAGTGAATACTTGAAGCAAGAGATATAAAATACAAGGTCTGTATCTCTCCTACCCTCAATACGGATTTTGAAAAGAAAAGTGAATAGAAATATGTTTTTATAATGCAACTTCTCCCACTCCAGTTTCATCAGTACCTTATGATCTGCTTACCAGCACACAGTATATCTCAGGCTTGGAATTATGAAAAAAGGCAAGGGCGAAAGCATTGACTAGCTGTGGAAAGAACCCAATTCAATAACCATATCAAAAGATAATTAAGTAAAGGAGGAGTATGAATCACCAAGTCCAACGTTAAAAATGTAGCCTACATTAAAGCCAATGGCAAAATCCCTCAGAATTTCAAGATGCGAGATCTACAAGTGAGGATTCATATACAGATTAGAACCCACTCTTATAGTGGGGAGACCCCTGGAGAAGGACTACTCTAAACCAGTATGTTAGACACAGAGGCCAACTGTGATACTCAGAGCTGAAATCTGCCAGCATACTCTCACTGAATAAGTGTATGTCACTGGACTCACAACTTTACTTGGCAGCACAAGTCTGACCTCTGTCAAGAGCCTCAAGTGTGATGTCCAATTCAGTTACTGAAATACACATTAAAATCTGCCTTATATGGTTAAGAAATAACAGTCACCCATTTTTATTTTGGGTTCAGTCTGCCCAGTGTCTTTAAGGGGAGACATTTTTAGTCTATTCAGTTTCAACATCCACATTAATATCTTAATCTTCCTTAATACGCAACCCTGAGCCAGAAACTGAGAGCTTAGTACAGTTGTTCTCTACCAAATATAATATATTAAAATATAATCACATTGAAAAAAAAGTTGTTACTATTTAAATAGTCATTGAGAGGCAGTTTATCTACTGAAGGTCTTCTCTGCACACTCTTCCCTGTACTCTTCAGGTATATCATTGACCAGGACAACTCCAGTGTACTTCCATTACCTACCATCAACAGTGGCGAAACTCATTATGCACTTTAATTTTGGGACAAAGTAATGTACACTCTTTCCAGTGATATCAATAGGTCCATTCTACTCACACTGAATGAGTGTCCTTCACACTTCCCTCCTCTGCCTCTCCCCTCCTTATCCTCCCATGCCAGGAAGGAAAGGAATTCTCCTTTTCCTGCTCAAATATCCAAGAATCATTTCAGCCATCTGCTTCAATACAAGAAACTCCTCATTGAAGGCCGTCTAAATGGCAAACTGTTAGAGATTAAGATGATTTATTTTAGTTTAGTGCGGTGTCACTGGTTTAATAAAATAAAAAATAACTAAGGATTTGGGAAGTACTATGGCTTACTACCTAGGTAAAAACTCAGTCTCTTGCCAATACATTCTATCGCTGCTGACAGACATTAGAACATTCCTTTCATCTCCTTCCTCTTCTTGCAGTTTAACCTATCCCCTTAAGGAGTATTTGCTTTCTATAAGATAGATTATACATTGTATGCAACATGAAAACCTTACGTACTTTCTCTACCATCTGCAAGACTTTTCTGCCCACTTCTTTAAAAAGAATTAAATCAAAACCCTTATTAGTCTTTTCATTTTGGATAAATAAACCAGGATTACTTTTCTGTTAGAGACTAAAACAAAAGGATTACTATTTCCAGATACGGGTATCTAAATTAGAGAAGCATTTTTGAATACAATCAACCAAACACCCAAGCAGAGCGGGACCAAATGTGGAATGCAAACTGTGATAAAGAACAAATATGAAGCATACACATACAGACACAAAACACCCCCTCTATTCATGCAGAAAATATGATCTAATACAGGATTGATTTCTTTCAAATAATTCTTTCTGCATCCCAGTGTGATTCCAGGATGTGCAAATTAAGATAAATTTTATGGGTCAAATTCTTCTTACCACTACATGTGCTCAAGTCAACTGAAATTGATGACAACTGGATTCTGTGTCAGAGGGTGGAATTTGGCACAGAAAATCACAATGTAAGGAGAATATGTTATAAAAATAAAAATTACATGGTGCTTTGAATGCAGGAGGAAACAATTCTCAATGTGGCTTGGGAGACAAAAAAGCATAGAGAAGAAAAAAAAAAAGTTGACCCAATAGCTAGTAGATTATCAGATAAGGCTTAGTTGTCAAAACAGAGCCAACTGCAAGGATGTGAATGAGAATGTTCATAATGGCTTTGGATGAACCTAACCCCATTCCATAACCAACTCCAATGGAAGTAAAGCTACACCGGCTCCATGTCCTGATGCACTTAGAGCTTAAAAGAGGAGAGACTAGTTTATTACTTCTATATTCTTTGGAAATCCATAATAGCTATCTAAGACTTCATTATTGCAGAGCTTCACATCTAATCTCGTTAAAAGAAATGGTGTGATGAAGCCTTCAGTACTAACTTCCTCCTCTTTCTTCTTTTTTTTTTTTTTAATAAC
Source organism: Astur gentilis (assembly GCF_929443795.1). Lineage (NCBI taxonomy): Eukaryota > Metazoa > Chordata > Aves > Accipitriformes > Accipitridae > Astur > Astur gentilis. Next base: position 4,310,380 of record NC_064893.1, on the reverse strand, counting down.
AGAAATGTCCCTAAAAGAAGCCTGTGTAACTTGCAAAATAGACCTAAGTCAAAAACAGATTCACATATTTATGTAGATGATTTAGCAGTAATATTTCTAGCAGTGGGAGTTTGCAAATATTATCAAATTCATGTTCATGCTTTATGATAACTGACCGATGAAAACCAGAAGCTATTCCGACACACATTTTAACCCATTTTTCTGCTACTGGAATGAATATGAGCACAAATGTCTTCCTGGTTAAACTTTTGTTCATTTGAGTGAAATGTGAAGATGTGTCATGTTCTCAGCTCAGTGCCAGAACTACTCAGGATGTCATGTAGCATTTAATTTCAAGCTCCATTTAAAAAAAAGAATTAAACATCTAACCTGGAACAGCTATCTTCCCAGCTGTTGGATGATTCATCTCCATCACAAGTCCATTGTGCAGCACCTAGAAAAAAACAAACCAAAACCCAAACCACGTATGTAATAAAAAAATATAATCAGTTCCTAAACTCAAGAGGAAAAAAAGAGATAAATATTATCATGTTCTTTCACAGAAAATCTGAAAATACAGGGAGCTACAATTCAAGTAATTTGCTTAATCTGCAAAATGAAAGCCCTGATGTTTGACACTACTCTCTATTTATGCACCTAAATAAATGCTTCGGTAAGACTTTACATGTCTAACGTATCTTTAAGCTCTTATATCCAACATCAAACATAAGAAACTAAGCTACAAGCATGTCATGCTTTCAGCCACCAAAAGACAACTGGTACCAACATGGAATGAGAATTAAAACTTCACCCACTTTCACTTTTAATCTGCAGTATGTATTGAAGGCCTATACATAACTTATGCTCTCTAGGGTTTTCTTTTCATTGTTACTCAGTTGCTTTTGAGCTCATGATGGATCAAACTATGAAACGCTGTCTTAGTAGCTCCTACAAACATTCAGGACAGATGACATAATTTTGATGTTATTTCTGTTCATTCGAGTGGGTATGCCATGCCTTGAGAGCCTTGTGTACATCTGTATGGGATGATATTCATCACAATTTCCAGTTCCTTGTTACTAACATCAAGCAGAAAACAATGTACGATACCAAAATTCTCAAATAATAGAGAAAAAGAAATTCATAAGAGCAAACTCACTGCTATTGCTAATAGGATTCTGCACCAAAGCCAATAAGTAATCTTTATCATTTCCTTACCTAATATTCTGCCATCCTTCTAACACTGTTATCTTAATGACATAATCAGAATTCTTAAAAATTATTGATTTTGTTATTGAAGTATCCTCTACAAATAAAAAGCCTCCCATTAGCCAATTATTTTTATTTCCAGTGTAACAAGTCTAGAATGCCTTGCCAAATGTATCAGCTATAGAAAAGCAAAGATGGGCTAAGACTGTTAAGTGATCATGTAATACATCTACCTATTCACCTTGCACCATGAACAACACTAGCAACTTTGACTATTAATGACAGGTGTAGGTCTAATTATTCTTGAAAATTTCCAGTTAATGAGAAGACAATTTTCTTATGCAGTCTGCACCATATTCTCTATTTTTATTATTAGAAATTTTTCTCCTAATACATAATCTATGTATCTTTGCTTTGTATTATACATCTTTATTCTTGTCTTTTCCCCAACTGAACACAGAAAACCAATCACTAGCATCTTTATAAAATTCTTTTACATACTGGAAGATTGTAATCACATCCTCCCTCAGTCTGCTCTTTTCTAGACTAAACAAAACTAATTCCTTTAACCATTCTTTCCAGGTCAAACTTTGTGAACCTTTTATCTGTGTAGAATAGGATGCTTAAGAAATTCCCATTCCTTAACAGGTGGTGTCAAAAGGTCAGGTCAGCTTTCTCTTACCTTGTGGGGTGAGCCTATTTAGAAATCCAGATATTTCTGATAATAGATGCTGGTGGAAGAATGTCTGTTCACTGGTCTAATTGTTTGGCGCTGTACCAAATCATTAGTTCTATTTCTCTTTCAGAAGGTTAACGCCAATTTTGGTAGATGTTCAAGTGAGACATCCAGATTTTTTTTCCAAATGACAGAATTGGAAAACATAATTGCTTGTTTTACTCATTTTTAGAATCTTTCCAGTTATTCCCTTAATCAAACAGTATTGAAAGTTTGGCTTCCTTTCTCCGTAACTTACATGGGCATTCTTCATGCATTTAAATGATTATTTGAGACCTGAATGAAAGAAAACATGCTTATTTGAACTTGAAATCAACAGCACACTCAAGTGCATAAGTACTTCTTTAGATGGCAAATGAAGGGCTGTACCTAAAACTGGCACCATTTGTTTAAAGAAAAACATACAGATTCTCTAGCAGCTACTCAGGGATCCACAAAATTCATGCCTTCCTGTGTTCTGGGTCTCTAAATTCTTATTCTGGGATCTCTAAATTCTTATTCTAATAAGGCAGACTTACATTACTTTTAAAAGATTTCCTTCTGTTAGACTCCAATTCCATCTCCCTTTTCTTTACAGAATGAACTAAGAAAAACCTGCAGTATCTTTGAGTATCACCAATCTAACATCTATTCCCTTTTAAAAGAATTGCTTAAGATGCAGTCAAGCTTGCTTTCTGTTTTCATGATAACTACGGTGTAGATTTTCCCTCTCAAATACATTATTTTCTCAAAAACACCACAATTACCATTACTCTTATTACTCTTATTTTCTACAGTTATTAAGCCTATATTGGTATACTCAGTTCCATCTTTTCTTTTAAAGAAAGCAACCCCCGAGCAATGACTCTGGCCAAAGACCGTTTTTTCCCCCCACATCAGCAACACTGTTTGAAAGAACTGTGTCATTTCCTGCTTCACGTGTTCCATTATTAGGATTCCCAAAAAAGAAATTGAAAAAACAACTTCATTGACTCCTCCTCATGTGCATTCTAAAAACGGTGAAGGAAACATATAAGCTTACTGCATCCTAGCCTTTGGAAGAATGCAATGTTCAGGTTCATTATCATCAAAGACAAGGAAAGTCTGAGGACAAAGTAAGAGACAAAACTTGAAGGCCTTCTCTTCCACTGTCTTGTACCACTCAAATGGTCATAATCCTTCTGATGTGGTAGAGTCCACTATGCCCTTTGTATTCACCTTAGCTCAGCATAAGGAACTGATGAATCAAGAGAATCATGTAAAAGATGACGGCCATCAGTAGATCCATTTTTTAATTCTTTTTTCCATATGGCTTACTTTCCAGGCTAGAAATACTCTATTATTATATTATCTGTTACCATTTGAGATTTTGCGAATCAAATGAATGTTTGGGTGGCATTTTATACTGATTATAATGAGATCATTGTAAGGGAATCAGAAGCAGTCTTCTGTCTTTCAGTAATAACCTTTTCATGACATTTCATTTTATTCCAAATACAGTCATCTTGTTGATTAAAGAAGGAACCTCTCTTGTCTGTCTCCTGGTTAATGAAATGAAAACCTGATATCACCATTTTGTAATCTTATCTCAATAACAGTACTAGCAGTGTCCTGCTGTTATTTGTGACATGTTCATGTAGGATTTTTTTTGTCCTGTTCATACATGTTTATGTCTTTCCTCCTGACACTTAGAACTGTAAAGGAAAAGGCTCTCCTATTTGCAAGAAAGAAGAAATTACACAACATGAAACAGTAAGAAAATCTCTGCATTCTACTGAAGTAAATAGAAGACAGGGTTGCTCTGATTTGTGCCATCTGTTATAATGATTCCTGCATCAACTTTTGCTACATAAACTTTTTTTAAAAAATTTTGTGTTTTCTTGCAGACTGGATTTGAAAAACTACATAGATATCATCTATACAATGCAGAATATATGTAATCCTCTATCATTAGTTGCTAATTCTACTTTGTGATTATTTATTTTACATGCAGACAGTATCAGATTTGCCTGTTACAAAACCAAAATACTGTTTGTTGATGGATAAAAACAACAGAAGTCACTAAATTTTTCATTTATTTAGCCAGTATAGGTTACTACACGACTTTATTCAAACTACAGCAAATAGAACAATTCATATGATTATGTCTTCTAACCACAGAGAATAAAATAATTTAATTAAAAAATTACTTTATTATTATTTTCCCAATACTATATGCAAGGAAGTCCACCCAGAATCTTTAAAGCAAAGATCTTAAAGTTTTACTTGTGTCATGCAAACCAAGGTTAATTCACTATATTTCATTATATATATTCTCAGTTCTTTCATCATTTCCTCTTAGCTTGTCATGAGAAAAACTATGGCGGATACTTACATCAGCTGCTATGAAGCTTACAGAAATTCAGATATAATAACTTCAATGATTAATTTTGCTCTTTTCCCTAACCTTGTTAATAACTGCAAGTTAAAAAGTGGTTAAAATTTTTATAACAGGCAGCCTTAAAATCCCTTAGCCATCTGCTTTCACAAGGAGGATCAAATATTAACTCCAGTTATTTCTTGTATTCTCACCTTGTTCAAAACAATTATTCAACTGACACTACTTTTCTGCATTAATAGTTATATTACCAGTGGGCATGTTCAGTTGAATACTATAATTTTTCTTTCAGTATTTGAGTCTCTTTTGAGTCTCACTTAAAAGCTAAGTGACATATAAAGAAGAAAATGAGAATAAAATTAACTTGGAAAGAAATATAATTATGATATAAAAATACAATATGGCTGCAGAAACAATTTTAAATTTCATCTTCATCTAAAAGACTTGCAAGGCTGAAAATCTAGCTACAAACAGGGGTTTTATCTTTGACCGTTTGGGAGTTAAGACTCATTCTTTACAAGATCATACAGTACATGCAGTGGTGCAAGACAATTTTTCAACTTTCACAGATCCTTCAAGGAAAAAGGTGAAACTCTCATTTTTCGACAACTGTACAGACTATTAACACGTATGGTGGCTTTCCTTAGGACTTATCTGTGAGTACCTGTTTACCTATCTAAAAAACAGCTAGAAAAACTATCACCATGCAGGATATGGCTTCAGGATGATTTAAAGGAATCTGTTTTTTCTTGGACACTGCATAACTTGTAAGAATATTGATGTCTGGTGATAGGTCCCTTAATTGATAAATACAATAACAATACATACACAAAAGGGTTCTTTTGATAAAAAGATTATATAGCAAAGTAACAAAAGCTGTGGAACAGAAATTAATCATGAATATTATTATTAATAAGCATTAATCTTGCTCACATTCCTCAAAAATGAGTGGCTCTTAGATGCTATGGAAGTAAAATACTTAACTGTATTATTGATGCAGCAGCACAAATGGTGGGAAGGAGAATAAGAAACATTGTTTCTGCCTTTTTTCACATGGATAATGGGGTGTTTGTCCACCTAGTAAACATCTGGCAAATTCTGCAATGACCATAAGGTTCATTTCAACTGTAATGTAACTGATTATGCACGTAACCAATCACCCATGACAATGCAGTTTCTCTTTGAGCTGCCATCAAGGTTTCAAATCAGTTCTAGGTACTACCTAAGATACAATCAGCTTCCAAATCCTGATCGAAGGAGATGCTGGAATCAGAATCAGAAACATATCAAACATGCTGTCAGGCCCTTCCTCCTCCCCGCCCCCCCTGCCCCCGCAAGTTTAAAAAGTTCTATTTAATGTAGAGCCATGCATTCAAAATATGCATTTGTACTGACACCACTCTCTGTTTCATCTAGAGTTTAGTGAAAAGGATTTTCAGGGCCACAAAGGAAATGATGTAACCATTTTCTCCATATTTTTGTAGCCACAAGATAGCTGCCTGTTGGTAAATATAATTACTACTTGTGCCTCCAAACCACAAGAAAATAATAATACTGTTTTTCCTGTACATGCTGAACATAGAGCTATGGCCATAATCACCCCCCTAAAGAAGTAACAGCGTGTGTTGTGAACACAATGCCATATTGGAATTGCATCCCACATCCTAAAAGCACCTATTTCCAAATAAAAAGATGTTAACTCATTTCATATTTGAAAAGGATATTAAATGTATCCCTATCTGATGCCTGGTTCTGCTTGGTCTTGTATTTCTAGAACGGTGTTACACAGCAGAATGTTTTGCATATCAGCATGTTCCCCCTCCTCTTTTTCAATGCAATAGTCCCAGTATTTTCAATTCCTGTTGCTAATGAAAGTTGTCTTTTATCGCTAATAACTTTACTATTATTCTTTCCAAACACAGCTTCTAACATATAGGGCTCACCTGGAGAAGGTAATATCATCTCTCTACTGTATGAGCCATGTAAGTATTGTTTTAGTGAATCACATCTATCTCCACTTTATCTGCACCCACCTCTCATATTTGAAGTATGTCACCATTTCACGCTGGAACAGTACATAATTTAAACAAAAGTAATGTTCTTTACAAATTACTGAATGAGTGAAATCTGGGGGTTTTTGTTTCTGGTTGCTTAATTTACCTCTTTACTCCCAGTCACTTATTCTGACACACTAAATGCTGTGAGTATTAGCACTACATCTGTGATACTAAATGAATACAACAAAAGAAAGCCACAGTTCACTGGAATGTCCTTATGCTCCATTTCTGCTTTCTGCTAGGCCTGTGTCTTACAGACTGTTTGCTCTGGTGAACTTTTTTTCTTTGTGGGTATGAGGTGATGGCTTTGAAGTCCTTGTTATGCCACAGCTTCACAGCTTTTTACACACATGCTGTAGACAAAATTACTTTTTATTGACATTCCTAGGGATGGGGTTTTGATGTCTGAAGCATATATCTTTGGTTCAAAAAAGTCCTGATCCATGTAACCACATTCAAATACTTCTTGCTTTTCTACTTGCCCGCTGTGTCTCTTGTTCTACTACAGAACACCTCAACTGGATTCCCTGTTGATTCTTAGGATTTAATTTCCTTACTTTTTATTTAGTAACTTTTGCCTAAAGAATTTTTACATTTCTCCAGTCTAATAGTGGTTCTATAAACTAGCTATTGGCTCTTCAGGATTGAATTTAAGTTTTACAGTGGCCATGACTTTAAACCCAAAAGGCCTGCTCTGATACAGGACTTCAAAGTTTCTTACCTGCATTCCTGTATGTCACTTAAGTTGAGAATTGCCATTCTGTCTGCGTGCTCTAGAACTAAATGTTTCAAAAGGGCAATCACTCAGAGTGATGAGAAATTGCTTCCCTTACGCTCTATCCCACTGTGACATTTGACCAGCTGAAGGTAGTTGAAGTCACCCATTATTACTACCTCATTAGGCTTCGTTGATTCTTTGATCTCCTTCAAAGTTTTGGACTCAATATCCGTTTCCTGATCAGAAGGCTCAACAGTATAGCCCTAATACTGCTCCCCCAGCTCTATGACCTAATCTGTCCTTCCTGTTCAGTTTATTGCCAGGTATTACATTCTCGTATTGATTTTTGTCATTCCAACATTCTTCTGTAATGGTTACTATGTCAAGATCCTCCTTCTTTGCCAAGAATTTCAAGTCACCTATTTTTTCTTTTACACATCTCATGTTGGTATACAGATATGTATAGGTTTTGTATGTATTTGGGGAAGCAGGGAGTTGGCCATGTCATTTTTTATTTAACTCTTAAGTTTGACACTGTATTAGTTTTCCAGAATTTCTCAGTTGTCCCTCCTTCAGTTGTGCTGGACATTTCATTCTTGTCCCCCTTACACCTTTTGTATGACTGACATCATTAGCAGATGTCTTTAAACAGTGTGAACCCTCATTTGTCAGCTTTTCCTCAACTCCTGTATGAGTAACCACACTCATTAATTTCCTACACCAGCAATCTGTTTTTATTACGGTTCTAGACAACCCCTTCCACAGAGGTTCTTCCTCCTCCAAGCTCTGTGTAAGTATCCCAATGGAAATCCTACTTCTTGTCAACCATTAACCGAAATAGCAAAAATCTTAAATTATGAAACCTGCACATGAGACTAAAAGCAGTTCAGCAGTGAGCATAAAGATGATGAAACTTCACCAGCTTTCCTGGATGAGTTTCCAGGATTCTTTTAGTGGTTCATAATACTGGCAATGAATATATCCACCACAGTGAGCTCCTCTCAGGCACCCTAGGAACGTCTGTTCTTCAAGTTCTGGCCTCACCCTCTTCCGCTCTGAGAATCTACTCAGCAAATTGTTTCTGTGGCCAACATGAACCAGGCAATTAATGTTTTTAGTAATTCACTTTCCTAAATAATCTTTCGAATTCAATAATGGAAGTAAGATATGACCCTGATACTCAGAGTAGTTCTCATATTAATGTTTTCCTTCCCTTAGCACCTACTGCTACAAAATAAAAAAGTCCTTACTGCTAAATCAGCCACAGTATAATGCACAAAAGAGACATTAAATAATCCAAAAAATATTAAACAATGAAAACCATTTGTGACAGAGCAGAAACACCTTTGCCATTGTCTAATCATCAAACACATACTTATTCTTGAGAAAAAGTACTAAATTCAATTTATACCTCACAGTCTAGGTAAATATGAGACAGCTGCTAAATACGTCTATATAAATCTCAAATGTTTTCATCAGATGTATTGGAAAGTAATGAGAGTAAAAGAAGGTACTTTTATTCTAATAGCAGACCATATTCCAGTAAAGAATCAGTTTTTTAACTCTTGTGCAGAAGCAAGTATTTCAGAAGGGTTTATTAGCATAATTAATATTTATAATGAATAGCAAGGAGATTAAGAGAACAAAGATTTATAACTCAGGCCAAAATATAAAAAAGTGCAAGGACAGAAGTCTGTAATTACCTGCATAAATTCTCTCATTTTCAAGGTTCCAGACCCGACCCTGACTTCAGGGGGCTTCCTGGGTGCTCAAAAATCAGGCCCCTTCCCTCAGGTGCCCAAGCATAGCTCCCTGATGACCTCCTGCACCATCAGTCTGGAAACGTGGCAGAGGAGAGAATCTGTCCATATTGGTTAAAAAAAATACATATACTTTTCAGATGTGGATTTTTTCCTGAGAACTGAAATGTTGATTGTAAAACCACATTTTTGGTGGGTTTGAATGTGTAAATCCTAAATTCACAGAAATATTTAGGCAAAGATGGTTGGCTGTCCAGCTATTTGGATATGAGACCTGGCTCATCGTGATAGCAAGACGGGGTGTGGCTGTATTCAAAGCACTGGCTCTGGGATCAAAGAGCCTGCCTCCAGCTGCAGCATACCTTTCATGTATAATACTGGTAACTCCACGCTGATCACCTGGAAGGTGCTATAGAAACATTGATTTTATTACTGCAACAGACTGAAATAGAAAGCTGGTTTTGCTTCTTTCAGTCAGAATTTCAGTCAGTTTTGCTTCTTTCAGTCAGAATTGCCAGTAATGTACTGCTAGCAATGGTGTTGCAAACCACTGAGTTTTGATAATATTTTTCCTACTTCTGATTATGACAAATACTATATTCAGCATTTAAATATTATGTTTGCAGTTCTCTGATCAAAAAGCATGGAAAAACCTAACTACAAATAATTTTAAAATATGCAATTGAATGTAAAAATGAAGGTAAGTGCCCTGGATTGTACAAGGTTTATATTATTTTGGTGTCAAGAATGTCATGTGAAAGGCTTTCATTTTATTTTATTTCATTGCAAATTATCTCTCACGTTAAACAACAACAAAGTAAGTTTCCAGATGTTTTCCTTTGTGGAAACTGACTTGTAAATGCAGATGAATGTAACTGTATTCCTACAGTGGTACTAACCTAGGACCACCCCGCCTTCAAGCACCGTGTACCGTAAGTGGGAGACTGGTAGCGAGAAAATACTGACCGCCTTTCCACTGCCATTGTTTTCACATCAGTTCTGTAGATATTTCATACGTTCATTATATTTAGGGATCATATCCAGACTTGCCTACAGAGCTGGGGATGATGAAGAGAAAATTCTGACAGTTTCTGTGGGCCTTTGTACAACAGATTTTTCATAAGTACCTTTTTGCCATGTGGTATAGGAATAAGTTGCAACTAGCAATCAAAATGTGCAATCTTTGACAATATTGGATATTAAGAACACTTATAATAATTGTTATAGAAATCAAGTGTTTTCTCAGATAGGCATGCATGCTATGGCAAGAATACATTTATAGAAGGAAAAGAAATCTCAATAGTCAGGAAGCCTCAAATATTCACAAACAGCGCTGAGCTAATAGTAAGCAAAGGAACCATTAACAACAGCATTGTACCATCATGCTAATATATCACTTAGTTTCTGACGGTCCTTGGGGACCTCACTTGTTTCTCCCAGTACAAAGTACATAATCAGTATAGGTTTTCCAATCTTGCATGCCACACTGAGTTCCCAAGAGCCTTCTTTTAAGTACTCAGTCCATCTTTCACCTGCCATGTAAGTGTTGTGGTTTATTTATACAGCATCCGTTGTTTTGTTAGAGCTAGTCTGTCAGCTCAGAGTACTCACCCCTTCCCAGGACTGCAAAACTTGCTCATCCACAGAGGAATGCCACTTAACACTGGCACCTGCTTAGTATTGTAAAGTACATCTAGATGGGAGCATCTCCCTGCAGACCCTCAGCCTGCTGCAGGCAGAGATTCACTGCATCTCTCCTCATAAGCAGTTTATTTCTGCATACTCTTGTACTGACCTTTGTAGCCCTTTCGAAAAGGAACTGTGACTGTGGTTTGAACTACAGCATTTTGACTTAAGTCAAAGGGGCATTGTGGAGAAACACAGGCAGACTACCCTGGTAAACAGTAGAGATCCTGTTCAGTTTGAGTGTTGGGTTCTCCTTCCTCAGTGCTTTATGTCCTGGGCAGTCAAAGTAACTTTTATCAACAGAAACTCCAGCACATGGAGATCTTTCCTGATTTATACTCTACCCCATTAAGACTGGCCTTTGTAACAAAAGAATTTAGGATCGAGAACTCCTAACCGTGTGTACACCAAGGAACTGGGATTCAAGAGTGCTACTTGAAAGACGTGGAGAAGCGTACTGAGGTGGAAAATAATTTCCCACTTTGTATCAGTAGCTTCCACTACTTTCTAGCAGTTCAGTACTTAACAATTTTTATCCACTTGTCCATTATTAACATTTAATTTCATGAGTTTTAATACCCAACCATAAAATTTCTCTCCAAGTTGCAGTAAAGCAAAAAGAAACTAAAGCCAGGCAGGTATTTAAGAGCTATCAGTGTACACATGAAGACCTGATTTCTTTCAGAAACTATCCTTGTTAAAAAAACCCAACAAACCATAGTTTTGAAAATACTACATTTCACAGTTACCTAGTCAATAATGTGCCTTAGTTGCTCTGTGAGAATTTAATGTAAAAAGCAATTAGTATTTGCCTACTATACATAACTGTGAGAAAAACCAATACTGGTTTTTAAACACAATGCTTCCTATGAACTTTGCAGTGCTTCCAGACTTTCTTGCTTTGAAGTTAATGATCCCATGCCATTAACCTTAACAATGAAAATATAGGACTTAAATTTATAAAACACCACAGAAATATCACAGTTTTGAGTGCTAATGTACAGAGTTAACAATAGCCTGCAATAATGCCACTGGCTATTATACTACAGATTTTACTGATGTTCTTATAAAGAAATCTCATTCAGCTGGAAAATATACATCAACTACTTAATGGAAACGAATCTTAGGAAAGCAGTGTTCATTTCCTTAAGCCACAGGAATGTTAGAAAATTAGAAAGTTCTAGATATACTGCTAAAACACAGAGAACCCGATAAAGCATTGAATTTTCATTTCTGCACTGATCTTCCACATTATGTTCACATTTGTGGTCAGACCTGGCATATAAGAAGCCTGAACTTTGTTTTGCTCTGTCAGGTTCCCAGTGAGGACACCTCAGAAAGCAGGCACCAGGGCTAAGCCTCAACAAACTCAAAGATCAGCAATTCCATGTGGAATTACCAAGAACATTATCCCTGAAAACTCATATTCAGGCAACTACAGGCTAAATATAAGCCCTATCAGTCCCTTATGACAGGCTTTCTTCATCTCTGTTCCCAGCACAATCGTTATCAGAAATCTGTAGAGTTCACAGTGTCTCTATACAGACAGAAATTCTCACATGCTTTCCAGAAAAACAGCTTCATACCTTTACAGATCAGTTGTTTCAAGCACATAGTTGCTGAAACAAGTTGTTAGAGAAGCTATGAGGGACCAAGGAAGGTAAAAAAAAGGGAAATACTAAGGACAAATTTTTCCACTTAAAATCTTACACCAGTTTGCATGAACAAAGGCATTACGTAGTTCACCTGCGTAAATTAGTATCTTCAAATGTTCTGACCTATTTTGGAAGTTACACCTCAACAGTGGTACCTGTTACGTAATATTACATAAGTTAATACAAGGATCTGATAGCATTAAAAGAAGAATTGACAGTAATCACTCATGACAGAAGAGTACTTTTCCCAAATATTTAAATCTAAGCAGATGTTCAATGTAACTGGAGACGCAATATGTACATGTCTACATACTGAACCATTTCAGGGCCTTCATAACACCATCAGTTTGCAACACTTCACTGTATCTGAGTTTATATGAAGCAGGTTGCACAGCGATTAACATTTGCCAAAAGAAATCTCTCATGTCAAGCCGTAAGCACTACTTTGAATATTCACTTTCTATAAGACATTTCATTCTAACTAGTGCTATTTAAGCAGACAATTAGAATGAAGGGGAATCAAACTATACAAAATGTACATGAGGTGACATCTAATAAAATAAAAAAAATATTTTAAAAAAAGGAAACGTTTTAGGTTTACAGAGTCAAACTACACAAAATGTACAGAGGTGACATCTAATAAAATAAAAAAAATATTTTAAAAAAGGAAACGTTTTAGGTTTACAGCTGTTTCGTGAGACTAGATCCAATCTGGGTTATATTTAAGTATAACACAAATGCATTAAAATTTCATGTTTTGAGCCTTCTAATTAAAATGTTACTTTTCAGAAGGCAGAAAGATTTTTCAGTGATGAGATCCACCTCCACTATCTAGTTTCTGTGATTATGTAAAAGCCCAATATCATAGTATTTCCTGTGAGGATCAGGTCATGTCAGAGACCTACTAGAAACCATTCCCATAAAACCTTTAGCTTAATTTCCACATAAATAGATATAAATAGGCTTCAGTTAGACAGGCTTTTCTTTTTTCTTCAGAACTGAATCTGTGTACCCGCAAATGTTTTCTCACTCATTCAATACCACTATTTAGTTAAGATAAATAGAGAAAGAAAAAAATGGTTCCAACATTTCCCCAACCTTTACGTCAATCTTGTATCAGAAGAAATATTCTTTTGGAAGAGCTAAAAAGTTCTGCCTTTGTGTTCATGTTTTCCTTAGTCTCCTGAAGATACTACAGCTGACAGTATTCGACTGAAAGCTGCTTTTTGAAAGATGACTACTGTTCACTGCACTCAGCCCATCTTCCAATTACAGGAAACCAGAAATGATCCACACATAGTTGCCACATAAAATTAATTTACAGTTACTACTGATACAGGCTGCAATGGAATATGTGATCTGGTGAGTTAGCAAAGACAATCAAAGAAAGGATTTCTCATTGAAAAATGAGCTCACATTATGGGACTTCTTGCTCTGCCATGCATGTGTGGGATGATTTTGGAAATTAACCTTATGACCCACATTCGCCTCAAATACCATTAGACCCTTGACTGAGATGGTACTTGATGGTAACCAAAGTGCCCTCATTATAGTCAGCAGAGATAAAAACACTTCCAGAGAGTGATTATGACTCTGATATTTGACTATGATTATCATTACTATGATTATGATTCTACTCTATTAACCATGCAGTAGTCTTACAATAAGAATGCAGCTACCTCTAAAATCTGACTTAAATGCTTATTTTTAACTGAGATGTCTTCAGGACTCTGTACATCAGTTCCTCATCTGTAAAATGTGGGAAATAATATTTCCACAATTTTTCAGAAGAATAAAAGGTACATGGGACACTGAAAGATACAGAAGGGACGTGGTGTTGGGCTAATTTCAGAGCAGTGTACATAAGTCATTTGCCTTCTGATTTACAGCAGCAGAGGTGAGACAGGCTGTCAAAATGAATTTGCACCATATAATAAAATCCTCAGCACTGCTGAAATTCACTGTCACTGCTTCCATATATCCATTGACACAGATGTTCCTTATCAGTTCTTTCCTTTTTACCAGTAACAAAATATTAAAAGGCTTAGAGTCAATACTCTTTGGGTTGAAGGAAAAAGCAGTGATGAATGCAGAAAATGTGACCTGAATAAGTGGTAAGTGTACAAGGTATAAAAGGACAGCTCAGATCTGTGTATAATCTAGTTTTCCCTTTCAGCACTGACAAGTGCTCCATCTTTAGTCAAGCCTCTTTGCTTATAGGCAGTTGACAGTTAGGGCCTGCCTGCATTCTCCCTTAATCCATCAACACATATGTGAAAAGATACTCCATCTCCAGAACTAATCTGGAGTTTTTTCAAGTAGGGATCATGGAGACAGTTTACTTATTTATCTTGCATAAACACATCACTCAAGAAGACAACATCAAAGACAGCAGAGCTGTCATAACTCTGACGCTTGCTTTTTTGTTATTATAATTGCTCAGATAGTCAAGGCAATGAAGTCTTTGCTGAACTTCATGAAGGTAAACCACGCTAAGCTGGGACAATTTCCCAATTTAGGGAACATGGCACCTCCCCCCAAAAAGAAATTTTAAAAGTTTCACATACGTAACTGATACTCAAACATAGCTACAAGATACTTAGCTTATATTTATTTTGTGTTTGATTACTAAATTGTAGGTGCCTAGTTTTCATTGCAGTTTATTACAGAAGAAAAGCAAATGAGGTAGGAATCCAATCTGCTCTCTCTGAGGTAGCTCCACAATGTGGACCAAAGCATGGTAAATGGAGACTTGCTTCAAAAGCTCTAAAATGCTAAAGTAAATGCACCTGCGGTTGCCTAAAGGTTCACTGTAATTAAGTAGGAATAATTATACAAAGAGAAGTATATTACTGGGGACCTGGACAAGGAGCTGTGTAATGTAGCCTGGGGTTGTATGTTGATTAGCTCAAAAGACAACAGATCCTGCTTCCACTGATGCAAACAGGAGTCAGAGCAAAACCCAAAACATGCTGGGCTACTGCTGTTCAGTCAGGTATGTGTTTTAGCCTGTTAATGATGAATCCCAGATGGACATTCATAGTTGTCTCTTGGAAAACTGGAGGAGTAAATACATTTTGTTCATTATCATTCATCTATTTAGGTATAAGTTCTAAGTGACAGGCTAAAGACATCCTTCAGGCATTTAGAATGTTTTTCTTTCTACTGCTAGGCTAGTGATGTTAGACTAACGTGATTCTGTCACTGAACTTAGCTGCCTGAAACTTTCTCCTGAAGTACTCATACTTTTCTGTTTGTAAAAGCTGTCAGAGTTTGAAACTAGTATTAAGTTCAGAAACAATTGATCTTTCAAATTCCAATTAAAATAACATGCTTGAAAACATTTTGGTGCTTTAAAATCAGCTATTTCATCCTAGAAAATATGTGTAATGACAGCATTATTTGAGACTGCAAATAGAGAACACAGAAAACCCTCAAGAACCTCATCTTAGTCCAGTTCTTGTTCTCACAGCACATTTCTAAGAGGAACCAATCCAAAGGCAAAAAAAGCTTTCTTCTTTTCATACCAGCAGAAATGGTACAGTTTTATTTTTCAGATTTACAAAACAGTATTGGTTTTGGTGGATTATGATCCAGAAAAATGTTATTGAAATTAGATGTTTATATAGTAAAACAGACAACACACAATAATTTATCAACCTCATATTACTGTGCAGTAGCGAGCGAGAGGTCTTTAGAAGTGTATTTTTCTTCTTTTGCTAATTAATGCCAAGATTTTTAAATTAATTTGAGAACAACATGAAAACCATATGTTAAAATTTGATGGTTGTGATCAAATAACAATAGAGATCTGTTAGTTCTCCCTTTAACTTTGTAAATATGTGTTAAAAATTATTCTCAAAAACATCACAAGGATTAACAAAATGTTCTAACACATGCAAAGACAGAATTCTAGAAATCAGCAATTAAAATTACTATTAATAGTTTTATCATGGAATAAAAGGAATACAAACAAAGGACTTCAGCTATATCTCAAAAATTCAATAGCATAATTCACATTTATTAATTAAAAAAGAGTTCAAATTCTCTATTCCTATTAGCTTTAACTTTCATTTATTGTGACACCAAATGGAAGCTTCAGAATTTGATCTTCTATGTTTAACATTTCTCTTAATCTTTGAGTATCACTAGAGAAACTCTAAATGCTTCACAATCCTATCTTCTGCTTCTTTGCACTGACATCTCAGAGTAAGAATTTTTTTTAGTTTTACTTGATGATGATGGAAGAATCTTCCTTAACTTTCACTATAGATCTGACAGCAGCTGGCGGGGGCCTGGTCCTCATGCCATGAAGGCCACAGCTAAACTCTTTAGTAGAGCCACAGCTTCATTTTAAACTCTGGTCATAATGAAAGACAAACATGAGTGTTGTTTTCTCATCAAGATGTGTTGGCAATCTGAGTGGAAGAGTTCAACTCCATCCTGTTTAAATATATTTGTTGATTAATGGGTTCTAGCAGACACAAATTGTTTCTGGAATGGTCTTAAAAACTTCTTGAGACTTTTATAACTTAATTGTGACTTGTATGCAAAGTTTCAGATATGTAGTTTTATGTACAATGTATTCTAAAGTTGCACTTAAGCCTTGAAAAGGGATTAGTAGAGCCATCATTCTGAGAAAAAGTGTAGCTGTTCTCTCAGCAATCTGAGGAGTCAAAAAAATGTCTGTGTCGTTCTGCAGTACTGAAATTATGAGGTTGACTGCCAGTGGTGGCACTCTCTGAGGTACAGAATGAGGATCTAGAGGAAGGGCAGACATCTCCATGACTCCTGCTTGCTAATGCCTGCTGGTAGTTAGTTGTATGCACTGGCATGATAAGGTCATGAAGAAAGTCTGTGGTTGTTCCAGAAATGGTTTCATCTTAGAGAAGTCTTCAATGACGTAAAACAGAAAAAAAAAATCTGAAATAACTTGGACAATATGCAATGAATACATTGTTTCTAAAAATGGTGGCATTTAACTATTCTATAAGAAAGACCCCAAAATCAAGACTTCTTTTCTTGCCCTAGATCAATTTAACTAAAATGAGCGCTTATCAAATCACACTGCTGTGCCTATTTCCTTCTCTACTTAAGCTAATTTCACTAAGGAGAAAGAAAATCCTAATGCAATTTTTGAAACTCCATGAATAGAGAATGTACATACATGCTTTTTAACACTTTCCATTGCCATACACACATGTATGGCGCACACACACAATTTGCCTGCAATTCAGCTTGTTTAGGAAGGACAGTACTTGTGCTAATGTAGCCTAATTAGTAACAGCCAGAGTTAACTCTGCTATTGTAATTCTACGAATTCTTGCAAGGTTCTTTAAAGCACTGAGGAGAGGTTTGAATGGGGGGACTAGGAAAGGAGTAAAAAATGAAGCAGGCACATGGTTTTCATTTGGGGGGAGGGAGTCTGTTATGAAATTTACTTGACTGCTGCAGGCAATATTGGAGGATTAAATGGAAACTGGCTGAACCTTAGCTTCCAGTTTATAAAGAGCATTCACTCTATAAAGTTTCCTTATAGCACCTTTTTACATAATGAGCTTTAACTAAATTCTGTCAGCACGGAAAGTGGTTCATATGGTTTAAGATGTGTCTTACTTCAGGAATTCAGAAGCTTTGCCTTTCAAAGGCAGAGAAGCAGATTTAAAGGAGGGCTTGAGTCTTGGAAGCAGTGGAAGATGTTGTACCTTTCCCATGTCTCATGCTTTCAACTACAGACTCGAACAATTCTATGCCAGGATGTTGATCTTGTCAGCTGCAATTCTTTCACCTGATTATTCATATGCCCATAACCCTCAGCCCCTTCAGAAAGTGTGAATTTTTCCAGTAGTACAATAAGTGATAAGAAAAGTAGGAGAGACAGATATATAACCTGATGTCATTTATATTTAAGTTTCTTAATTTTCAATTTGTTTTCTTTATTTCTGTTCTGGGCTCAGAACAATTTTACCTATAATGGTCTTTTCTGAAATCTACTTGACTCATCAAGTTGCTGCCTCTCCTTTTCCTTCCTCTTTTTCAACCATCAAGAATTTCCAGCAGGCTCAATCTTGCATAAGTACCACTAGATGTTATGAAGAAAAGAACACAAGAACATCCAAGCATAAAGATTTATAGTATTAATCCCCCGCCCTCTTGTTGTTGTTGTTTTGAGCTAAATTCAACTCCTAATTATTATAGACAACAATGATAAATGATATTTTGTACAGTTGTGCATGGAGAAATACTGGAGTATGTTGTTTCAGGCATTGTGCAGCTGCAAAACCTCTGTTGCCATTCTAAGTAGACACAAAAGCTTAAGAGACTTAATCATTCAAACACTTCTAAGAACGTAAGTAGCTTTATCAGTGCACAATGTTCCTGGGAACCTGAAGTAGTTATGCTATTCACATGTGCAACTGGAACTGAGCTTGTATTTCCAGAAAACAAATTTTAAAAACAGTAGAATTAAATTCTTTTTCTAACCACGAATTGTGGAGATTCTGAAGTCTTCTAGATGTAAAGGGGTGTTTTTAACAATGTTATTCTATCCTTTTTCAAACCATATTTCGAGCCACAAGGACAAAAAGAATGAATTCTGGGGTCAAATAAAGTGTTTGATTCAACTGGAAACTAAGAACTGATATTCATGTTCTGATAAAGTATAAATGAACTTACTCTCAAAATGTTACTTGGAGATGAAACATCAAAAATGTTCTACACTGTCCCATTTGAAATGGCTGCAAAGAAATACTGTGCTTAATTCTTCTTTTTCAGATTACTCTATTTAAAGATGTACCAAACAGTTCAGGTTGAAAAATACCATCATCTGGCAAATCAGCTATTCATTTGAACTCTTTAAAGGACTCTCCTTGTAAGTACTATTCAAATGAAAACACTGAAATACTTTGTAAAGATTAGGTACTTAATGTCATTTGATTAACAAATCTATTAATGCCTTTACAAAAGTAAGGAAAAGCTATAATAATAAGGTAAAATACAGACAAATGTGTAATGCTAAATTTGACTCATTTAATCAATACAGAAGACAGAATGCAGCAGAAATTAAAACTATTTGGACAAAAGGGTTGCAACAATGCAAACAGGTGATAGTGAAAAATGAAATCAGCCAAAGAACGTTATGATGACACATGTATTCTTCGTTTGTTTGTTTGTAATTCTGCAGCCAGAATTATCTCCTTGAACTCCATCACAATTAACGAAGTTTCTGGCATACTAACTCAGCAAAGGGGGAAAGAATCAATTTTACATGTGTAATATAAAATGTGATATTTATACTGTTTTCCGGTAGTAATCAGCACTGTCTGATGTGCAAGTAATTTGTTGAATGCCAAAGACACTCGTGTCTGGCTAACAGTTGTTGGCTGATTTTGCTGAAAGCTGTGTGTCAGAACAGGAATCTGTCTGCGGTAAAATTGTTCGTGCAGGAAGGTAGGCAGCCTGCTTCCACATACTGCACTAATGATGCCTCTTCACAGCAACCACATTTTCCATTTTGGACCCCTGCTCTAAGAAGTCCTAACATCTCCACTGAGGGAACACAGGGGGAAGAGGGTATATCCCCTCCTCAAAGTCTCAGTTCCCAAATTCATCAACTAACCAAGATGAAAACAAGATGAAAATCACTCAGCTAAACTAGTAATTTTTATTTTACGCAAACTAATAACTGTACTTTGTCTTTCTTGCCCGAAGTTCTCAATATCCTTTGCATTTAGATAAACAAGCCTCAGATAATATAAGTATTACTTTTTCCAAATATTTCTAATGGGTTATGAAAGAGAAGAATGAGCTGCCATGTGTGCTGCTTTACAGAAACCTCGGGAAAGAGCTACAGCACTAGCTGAATCACAGCTGCCGCCCGGCAGCCCTTTAACTGGGGCGGTGGGTCAGCATGCAGGATGGAAAAACATGGCAAAGATGAGCCTGACCTCTTCCCAGCTCAACTCCAGCTACCAAACTTGAAAGAGGAGAAGTACCAGTCACAAACCCACTAATCCTCTTCTCTTCTCCTTTCCTCTGATGCCTAAGGTGGAACAGTCACGAAGGGAACGCTAATACAATCATCCTGGTAGGGGACCTGCTTCATACCCTGCAAGAATGCCCCTGGAGTGTACTGGAATCCAGCCCTCACCTCCATGCCAGAGGCCACACAGGAACTGTGTGGCACAAGCTGGGAACAACCCCAGGCTTCCCAGTACAGAGACCTAACTCTTGATCATAAGACTATCCTTTCTTCTTCCTTAATCCTTTATTTTATTTTCAATAACGTGATAGAGTCTAATCTACCTCATAACCCCATTAGTGCTGCATGCCAGTCCTTTGCCCATCTGCAGCAGACTGCCCTGCAGTCCTGAAACCACTTCAGATGGCACTTTTTCAAGCCACGCTAATCAAAATGAAATATCTCTCAATTAATTATCTCTCTACAACCTGCATTCCAATCCCACTCCATAATTGACAATTACTTGCCCATTCTTCCTCACAAAGCCTGGAGTAAATTGGATAATTTTAGCATTTGTTTTATTTTGACTGTTCCTAAATTTAACGTGGGAAACTCTTTGCACCCACTCCCCCTTCCTGTTTTGGTAAAACAAGTTAGTTAGAACCCATGTCTTACAATTAAATTTTCAACAACACGTTGGGAAGGTCATTGCCTCAGTTGTTTATTGATCTCATTATTACAAAAAGCATGCGGTTATGGCTATGTCTGCCCCTTCATCATACTTTTTATCATGATTTTAAAACGTACTAAACAATGTATTCAAAATATCATATTTAATGTAAAAACTATATATTGAGGCCTCCTTTCCAATTTCTTCCAGACCAACGTGTTGCAAAGTATTTCCCAGTTCATATTAAACACACATGAGAACATTTGCACTTATGATTAGGAATCAGCTCTTGACCTTCTAAACTTGTATTGTTCCCCAATGAACGCTCTGGTTCTAATTCCCCAGAAGGCCATGACCTGCTGTGTATCCAAGGTCAATTAAAATGAAGTCCTTAAAGCTTTTTCATATGAATTCTAACATGTTTTCTAAGAATTATAGGCTCAGATTTAACCCTCTGCTGTGTAAGATTTTTCCAATATGAGTTTCTGGTTATTCTGAGCAGCTGAGTGTGCTGCATTTTCTATCATTCATTCCCTGCACAAAACAGCCCTTCTGGCTTATCACCTTCCCCTTCATCACTCTCTCTTGGAATCACAAGAATGAGAAGTGTTAGAAATCTGGTCAGCCATCAAGGCCATTCACTTACTTAGGCCCGCCTGTTTCTTACAGCACTGTTCATGCTAACATTTTCAAGTCTCATTTCAATCTCCTATGGTTTCGTTCACAGGGTAATGGGTAATATTCAACAGCTCTTCTCTTGGTATTCAATCTACATTTTCCCTTTCAAAACCTACTGTCATCACCCGCAACTTGACCATCTCCCATCTCACTTAACACTATTTTGCTTCTACCGTGTAATGTTCCTATTCACACAACCCAAGATGACAAATAATGCAGGAGAAAGTAAGATAAAGAAAAAAAAAATAAGGCAAATTATGAAGAAAAAAAAAAAAAGACAAATAAGGCAAGGCACTAGAGAGCCTCTAGCTGGGTGACTTCAGATGATATCAAGGGAGGGGAGAAATCCCCCACAACCAGAATTCAGAATTCAGACCAGAATCAGCAAACATGGCCAAGAGTTGACTGCCAGAACTGACATAAATGACCCAGCTGGGAAATGCACAGGTGATTAGAAAGGAAAATAGTCAGAGGACTGTGGGAATAGGCTGTGAGTCTTGAAGAGAGGCAGCTGGACCTGAGAGCTGCAGAAAAAGGGTATGTAAGGTAGAGCTAGCAGAGAGCAGTGAAGAGGGGATAGCTTGGACGATTCCTGTCAAATAGCAGGACTGTGGCATGATAAAAAATCTCCACTGAACACACACGTGGAACAGTCAGCCAGGTGAAGCTCAACTGGAAATGCTACTGATCGCATTTGACAAGCTACGGGACTCAAACAAAAGAGATTTCTGTTATCCTAGTGAGATTCAGAGGCAGAAACACTGCCTTAGATTATAACACCCTCTTAGAATAACAACGAAGAACATGGAACAATAATTATTACATGCAGCAGGATTTGGAAAGAGAGGGAGTAACTTTTATTAGCTCAACTGATATAGCTAGAAAAAACAGACAAGCTCACAAGCACGCAAGGCATTTTTTCAGATTTTATTTTAATTATTAAATCTTATAATTGGTTTATAAATATGTTTGTACAGCATTATTTCCAGTGTTACATCTATTATTTAAAAGAAGGCTCCTAGCTTGATAGAAGTGTTATTTGACTCATCGTCTCTGTAGATTTACATTGTGGCATCACAGAAGGTGACCAGAAAGTGCCAAATATTTCAATGCGGTTAAAACTTAACCCACTGGCCTGACATATTTTTAAACTAAGTTTTCTATTTGTATATGGATTTTTCAGTTCACTTGGAGATTTTCAAAAAACATCTGTTGAGGGGCTAACTAATCATCCAGAAAAGCAGCCAGAAGAGCTTTTCACAAAGTAAAATCAAGAGAATAAAGAAGATGAGCAGGAACACTATATATTTATCAGTGTACTGTGTTTTACTTGTAGTGCACATAAGTACCAGGGATTTAATAAGCTAGTACTTTTAAAAGGTAGTACATTAAGTACTAGGATTTATGAGCTTTTTTAATTTGTAAATTAGTAACACAGGAGTAAGGAGAATCTTACTGTGCTATCACACTGCAAGTTTGTTACAAGTCAGGCTGGCAATAACACTCCTGATATTCAGGAATGTCTGTACATACTCAGCTGCCATGCAGGTGGCTAATAAAACAGAAATAGAAATTTGACAGTTAGGCAGAAAGTTACCAGATGTTTCTAGGGAATAATTAGAGAAGAAAGGAGAGAGATGCACTGATATACGTAAAAAGAAACACCTATCATATTTGTTTCCCTGGTATTTCGAAAGTTTACATGGTAAGAAGAATTCCTCTTTACATTTAAAAAACAAGCAGGACACTCACTGCAGCATATTGTATACAATTTTAGGGAAAAGAACGTAGGAGACCCTTCTAAAACATATAAAAAAAATAACTGTAGAACTGCAGCACTATAAGGCAAGTAATTGTAAAGATAGGCAGTTGAGATGGAGGGAAGTTCATGGTTCAGTTTGAAATGTACTGAGTAATGAAGACTACAGTTGCTTTAGATATTCAGCCATGGTAAGCACAAGACCAGTAGTGATTAATTCAAGTTTTCTTGGTAAATTGGAAATAAAGTTTAATAAAACCCAAAGTTGAAATCTGATCTCATTTATACTCACACAGCACTAGAATAACCCACCTGACATTATCTCTGAACTTACCCTAGACTAGCAAAAATCTACAGCTCCATGTTCCTAAGTCCCAAAAATCTGCCCCAAGTACAAGTCGAAAGAGCATAAAGTTTTTGTGCAGTAGCTTCACCAAGATCTTTATAGTTAATAACGATGGTCCCCCAAGCACTTCTGTTGTTTCAATAACCCTGCCTTTATCAGTCTCATCAAAGCTGCTGTCCAGCATGAGGTTGCTAGCAACTATAATGAAGTGATGATGCTGTAGATTTCCTTATAGCTAAAGAATTTCCACTGCTAGGCAGGTGACTGCAATTTCCATCACATCAGGACAATTACTTTTAAGAACGGAAGGAACCTTCGCCCTCCCTCCTTTTCCTCTACCCCTCCCAGCTTAGGTTGCACATCACGATCCACAAACTTTCAGAGAATACTTTGCTTGTGATTCTCAACATAACCAGTACTACAGGAAATTGAACTGCAAGACAGAAAAGTATTTTTTAAAACAAACTCTCTTTGAAAACCTAAGCCTGGAAAACAGATCATGGAAAATACTGTGAATAAGCTCTTGATTTTACCTTTTGAACAGGGAGATGATACTGTAGGTCCCTGTAAAATAGGTTTTCAGAAACAATCCTTAAAGCATGTAAAAACTTAGAGTTGAGAAACGGATTTTAATTTGTGCACACTGCAAATCTCCAGGATACCACAATGTTTTCATTCTTATGGCAAACTGAAAACATACTGAAGAATTCTCTCTTATATTGTGAAGTCCCTAAGCAAAAACTTGAAAGAGCAAATCCATAACTGAAATAATTTCCCTCCCAAAGAAGAATATGCAGTCGAACTGTGAAGGCATGGGAATCCAAACTCGTGTGAGGCACGGGAATCCAAACTCATGCCAGGCACACAAGTATTCAGACTATCAGCTATAACTATTGTCATAATTCCTTCTTTTTTAGTTGACTTCTAGAACCACATCAAGACTTCAAGAACTGTAATGCTGGCTACCCAAGAATGGTTAGAACAAATATGGTGTCATTCATCTGCTCTGTTTTCATATCATATTCTAAAGAAAAGGAATTACAACAGCTTACATTAGTGCATGGGATATGTAAAGGGCAATGCAGCATTGCAAAATATGAACATTACTTAATTGTAATATTGCAAAAGTATTTACAGCTTCAATTAACTGTCATCATTGCCTGACTCTATATCATTTATTTATACTATATTTTCTTTATGGCCTAAATGTAACACCTAAATTGCAGAGCACAGTAACCTCACAAAAGAATGTAATAATATCTTCAGAATCAGTCTAGACCAATGATTTTTTCTGCAAGTCAACCTATAGCACAGTTAACTGACATTAGGTTATACTGAGGTAGTGATAGCATTGCTCCTACCTCAGCTGATGCGAGCACGTATCTCCACACATCCTGTTGAGTAAGTTGCAGAATAGTTTACTCTTACGCTGCAAATTTACACAAAATAAACTGAGGGGTTCTCCCACTTAACTGAACAGCAAACAGGAGCTGCTAACTTTAAGCTAAAATGTGGCTGTAATGCAAGGCTGAGGTGAATGAGCAGAAAGTGTCTACCCCATATTTGGCAAAAGTGATGGCACCCGATAATTACCAATGGGCATTAATGAACTTAGGAAAAACAGGCCATACTAAGAAAATGGTACAGTAATCTGTCACAGCAGAGATGTTAGGTTCCTGGGAAGTATGCTGTCCTTGAGATGAGCTTCATTCCCATTTGGAGGCAAGTCCCACTGAAAAAGTTTGTTTCATTTATTTGGCTGCTAAATCATGTTGTATGTAAACAGGGCCCTTTTTTCAAGAACTGTATCTTAGACTCTAAATTACTTACTTTGAAGAATGGCTAAGTACATGGGGCTTACAAGCAAATATTAACTGTCCCATTTTCTCTTGCCCTTTAATGTACAACCCCATGGCACAATTAAATTTAAAAAATTATCAAACAGCTGGGAATACTGCTGGATATTAGCAGAAAATATGATTTTCTGTAAGTTAACTGCAATGTTTGAGTAATTCTTTGCAAACTGATTTAGCTCAGTGTTTTACTAAAGTTGGAGAACATGCATACAACTTATATTTTCAAATCTGACTTAGAGAGGTGAAATATCCGAAATGGGGTGCCAAAAAGGGGTCTAATTTCCAGAAAGCACTCCCTCAGCATTTTCTTAAGTCTTTTTAACTAGGGTAGCCTACAAATGAGACATTGATAATCATTATCATATTTCCATCTCTCTCTTTTTTTTAAAGCATTTTTTGGTTTATTGAGAGTGCTAATGCCTTTACTTTTATGACACATAGGAGCATGATGAAATTATAGAGAAATACATACACATACATGCAACACACAGTATATGGTTCTGAAGTAACCAATTTCAGCCATTTTAGAAGGGGAAAACTGTCCAAGTATGACAATCTTTAACACTGTTCTCAGAACAGACGAGACTTCTTTTTTATTTGTTAATCAAATATCCTCAACAGAAACTCAGTATATCTTCCTACCAACTATTGAGTCAATCCTGCTTGAATTTAAAACTGTAACCTCATAAAGTTACAGTATTAAAACTGTGTAAAACTCTGGATCTTGGAAGTCAACAGTAAAATCTCCACTGACCTCAACGAAGTCATGTTTTCACCTTCATGTTTACTTAATACTATTACGCACTGCATTTCTAGAGGATTGTACTTCTGATACATGTACTGAGACCTGATTTTTAAACATATTCACTTATTAATACAGCAATTTGAAGAATATAAGATTACTACATCTTGGACTGAAATTATCCTTCCAGTTTTACATCTAGTTTTTGTGTTTGTGTAGTCAGTGAATGCTTGAGCTATTCAGGAGGTTTTACTGCTAAACAGAGCATATCAGCTCTTCTGACATTAGAAAGGAATAAAATGTTTCTTCTTTATGTGGCAACTCTGGTTAATCCATTATAAATCTACTTTAAAAATGACTTGAATCTTGTTTTCCTGGAAAGTGATCAATCAGACTATGTGACAGATATTAAAATCAATGTTTGCCTACAGGCTGTAATGAAAGCAAAAGGCAGAACAGCTTTGCCTGCACCAAGAGAACATTTAAAAGTTGTTTTGTTTTGTTTTTTATTAAGGTGGTAATGTTTGAACAATGGTTGGAGGACATTAATAGCATCTTTTTTACAATGGAACTCCCACAACTGTGAAGATTAAAATCATGTGAAGTGTATGTCAAGCAGAGACTGCTACAATAATGAACATGAAAGCTGAAGCCAGTTAAAATATAAATCCTCAAAACTAGGATCCTTTTTGAAGGATGGGGGACATATGAAGTGGCATTTGGTAAATCAGAAATTTACACTCCAACAGCAATCCATACCCTGAAGCATGTACATGAGAAAGCAGAACAGAAAGAACTCTACCAGCACATGCTAGAACAAGTGGTTTAGAAGATTCAAACACATTTCCTCAGAAAGCAATAAGAAATTTTCTACTGTGTTGAGATGGATAATGTTTACTGAGCTCTGTTCTCTGCTTTTACCTCTTATTCAAGCAAAATTATACGAACGGAATTAGAAAGCACATGTGAGAAAATAACTCAGGTACTGACCTCAGACCTAACGTTTTGGAATAATGATTCAGGATCCCTGACTCAGTATAATGACAAAACATTACTTGAATGGGATCCCAATCTTATTCTCGGTCCTTTCAGTTTTCAAATATGACGATAACATTTAAAGTACAATTTTAATCTGTGATGAGTCTTTTTCATACTGTGACACAATAATATTTTATAATGCTGGAAAAAATAATACAGCTTTTATATTTGTCCTTAAGTATGTTATTCAATAGCACAATAATACTAGCACAATAATATCATAATTCTGACACCATGACTAATGGTGCTATCAATTAAAAACATCTGTGCTCATAAAAACACAGATAATGATAAGACACAAATTCTCTGCCTTGAGTTGTCAACTCTTCATCTTGCCAAAACTCTTCTCCCTTGCACACAGGGCTGGTATAGCACAGTAGCAGTAGTGAAGTGTTAACTTTGTACTAGATAATCATCAGCTGCTATGATGGTGGTTACCAGATGTAAAGCACCACTAGTACACGAAGCTATAAGAAACCAACTTTTATCAGCTCAATTTGCTTTGACACATACAAAATGGGAAAGCAAGATTACTATACCAGTACAGTACTGGTCCCTTCAGTACAGCTTTCTGTAATTACAATGAAAATCCCAGTTGTCAACTGTTCCATTGATTAGAGAAAGCTACTACCGAAAACTTGTTAGATTAAGTTGGATTAAGGACTCACTGTTCATCATGGTTAAATGAAACTCAGATTCAGAGCCAAAATTCCATACTTCTTGCTATTAGAATGCATATGAATCAAGCACAAAACTAAACTAAACAGCACACCAAACATTAAAGCAAAACTGCAAGTACTGCTGTCAGGAATACAGGCTGAAGCAGAGACCAGGCTTTCTTGTCCCTAACAATTGCAAAAAACAATCAGAACCTGCACTTCAGCTGCAAATACTATCAAATGTACTTATTAAACAAAACTAAAGATTCTGCCATAAGAAGAGAATGAGTGAAGACAAAAGAGATTTCACTGACGCTGAAAGAAATACAACTGCAGTAGAAGTACCAGCACTCATGAACTTAAATTCATCATACATGGATATTACAGGACCAAAGCAGAGTGCAGAAATAGGTTACATAGTTCTTTAACCCATGCTTCTTCATAGTAAAGTGAACAGTACGAACTCATATAAACAGACAACGAGATAAGTCAGCTGAAATACTGCAGCTGAAGATGTACATTAGTCACCAATAGGCTGGAAAATCAAAGAGATTGCTTATGTAGAGTATTGAACCTCTGTAATAAAAAGAACCACCTTTGATCACCATAAGTGAATTGAGTGCTGGCAGAAGATGCTGAACTCCTGTTTCTGGAGATACACATGCTCTGTTTACCCACAGAAAGGAAACCCACCCTGGACTCATTGGTTCTAGCCAACTACTGCCCAGTATCAAATTTCCCAAGAGCAAGTCCACAGAGAAGCTAGTCAAAGGCCAAGGACATTCTCATCTAATGGAAATTAACCTTTTAGACACAGCATAGGCTGGAGTCAAGCCAGGACACACAACTGACACCATCTAGGAGACTGATGAATATTCTCCACCCTTCAATGGGCAAAGGACAGACATCTGTTCCCATCATCTTGGACCTCTGCAGTGAGAGTAGTGCTCTATAATTATTTGAGTCCTTCCTGGAGAAGTACACCCAGTAAGTACTGACAGGAAACTGTACCTCCACCACTGGACTCCTCAAACTGTGTGGGCAATTGCAGAAGCCAAGAACTGTGGAAATGACATTTATCCCAAATATCAAGCTGTTCCCACAGCTTCAGTCTGACACCTCTACCCCACCCTACCCCTGCTTTGTTTGGACTGTGAGCTCCTTGGCTACTGATAATCGACACCTCTTTGTTTATCCAGCACCTCGCACAATCAAGGACCCTGTTGGCAGTCCTAACAAATACTCTTGGTAACAACAGTATTCGTGGGGTTTCCTAAGTATCAATTCTCCCTCAGTTTATTTTCAATAGCTACATGGCACAAGCAGCAGAAACGGGACTAAATCAAGTCCCAGCAATATGCAGACAGAACACAACTTTATCAGTCCCTCACCACAACAGTCATATAACCACTGCCACAACAGCCCAGCTCCTGCATGAGCAACAGCAGCCAACTACACTGGAAGAAAGAGAGAAAAAAAATTCAGGAGTATGTAGCCACTTTACCATTTCTATGCATGTCAATGGTTAGTCACCGAGTACTGGAACAGTACACTTTGTTTAAGCTGATCTCTGTTTTGACCAGAATCACCAGCAATGTTCTGTCAGCCTACAGATCAGGTAGAAGACTAATCCATAATTACTGACAATGCCAAGGCCCTTTAACTCCTCAGCTCAACTAACAGCAAGACAATATATCCGAATATGGATATTTCAGAGACTCAGAAATCCCAACGGATGCAGACTATGGTGTATCTCCTCAGAATCAGAGCTGTTACACTAGATTCCCACTTAATTTCAAATCAAGTTCAGATCTCATTTTTTATATTCAAGGCATCTGATGGCCTGGGCTGCTTCAGCACCTTCTTTACAAGAATGTACTTCTATTACATATGTATGTGTATATACATATAAAACCACAGTTATACATATTCTAATCTGAATATGTATCATTGTATTATTCTGTTTATATACCATAGGTACTAATCTGTTAGTGCAAGGCATCCATAAAGGGGATGAGCACAGCACAATAATGTATATAAAAGAGAACACAGGCAGTGAAAGGATTTTTCTCAATAATATAGCAGGGTAGCATATTACTAGCAAATTGTAAAATTTCATTTCAGTTTTGATCCACTAACTTATATGCATTTCTTTAACCAGTATTTAATCCCTAACTTAGAAAAAGATTACATTGGTGTTTCCAAGGAAGATAATACCATGTATTTTTCAGGTGACTTTTGATTACACCTCTAAAAAAATCTTAATTGTGTCTACATTTGCAACGGACTCTCCTTCACCAGTTATTTGCAGGAAGTGTCTCCGTTTATAAGCTCGTTTCTAAACTATTTCTTTGGGACTGGATGACCATGAAGATACAAGGATCAGAGTAAGAAACAGTTTGTCCTCTTCAAATATAAAACACAAAGACTAAGGAATATGATATGCAGTATCTGAGCTACACAATATAAACTTCAGCTCATCAATTTGGAACAGTTGTTGATGAAAGCTAAAATGATAGAAGGTGTTTGGAGTGTTAATATGATATTCAGAAATGCAGCAATAACACTATTCAAAGCAAGTGGAGGTAAAAACCCCTAAAATTATAGAGTCTATACAGACCTTATGTTGCCTGAACACCGAAATGTTAAGCAGATCACTTTGGCTTTCTTAGCAATGTGTTTTATTTTCAGAAGATACTGGAAAGAAAAATTAACAAATATCATAAACGTTAATATTAGGAATTCTTGTGGTTCAATTCTTTTTAAACATTATGTACATGTGTCTATTGTGAGAGCACTCCAAAACACTTAAGGTCAATTTAGTAAAGATTTAAAATTAGCTTGTTTTGCTCTGCTAGAAGGAATATTTAAATCTTTTTTTTTTTTTTATAAAGGTGACTCCTAAAAATAAAGAAATGTATTAGAATTTTATAACATCTGGAAACACCTCCTGACAACAATACCTGACAGGAGGAGCTGCAATGCTGTCAGGGCTGGATGAACTTGTATGGGAATTTGGGAATTACTGGAGAACATATCTTACAGATGATATATATAATGATAGTGACATCATGAATACAACAGAGCTGTGTGAGTTCCTGAGGGATTTGGTAGAAAGGTAATCTTACATGTGACATTGTTTGTTTGTAGTTCTCTGGAATTGCAAAGGAAGGAAGAGAAGGGAAGGGCTTTAAATTAACATATGTCTTGATCAGCAATCCATGGATCTCTGCTACAGTTGCTAGCAGTAAAGGTAAATGACCAAGACTTTCAGAAGAGATAAGAAAAAAAATAATCAAAGAATCCTGCAGTCATCTCTAAAAAAAGTCTGTCTTACAGCCGTGACAGCTACTTAAAACATTTACAGGGATGTCTGTAATGATTACATCAATCAGTGTCTATGCCTAACTTCATAGCCTTCTGTTTTAGGCTCCATACAACTTGTAAGCAACCGAGTAAGTCGTAAAAAGTATTATTTTCTTTTTTTTAGGGTGCTGTATATTGACAGACAACAAGCAAAAAAGAAGAGGAAGTTTTTGATGTGGCTGTGACTAGAAGGAGAAACAGAATTTTCAATAGTAAGCTAAAAAAAAACCCAAAACCAATGTCAGAGAACTAACATATCCACTTCTCAAGCATAGATGCAAAGAGGTTTTATGTGATCCCTGCAGAGTGAGGGCACAGTCCTGTTCTTTGCCAAACACAAGAGGCCGACAAATACATGTACCTGGGATACAAGTGCAGTGACAAATAAGACAGAACTGCACTCCTCCCACAGGGATACCCTATCATGATCACTTCTGACAGTGTACCTGAATGTATTCTGTGCAGTTGTGAAGGTATGTAAATAAAAACTTAAGAAAATACTATCAAGCAGGAATAATGGCTGGTTACCACAGATGCTTCAAACATTGAACAGTTTTGTAAACTTAAGGCTGATGAGAAACACAAGAGCAAACAGTTAACCAATCTGTCCAGACATATGAAAAAAGCTTGGTAATGAGAAAAAGTGCACATACCAATAAACAATAGGGAAATTGGTTCAGATAGCTGTCCAAAATTTGGAATGATCTTGGGAGCCTGATCCTAATCCAAGGAAGCCAAAAGGCATAGTGAGCGACTGTCCCTTGAGATCTCTTCCCCAGGTGGACATTCTCAGGATGAAACATATTTGTTTATTTGTCTGTTGGTAACAGAAAATTCAATTCATCATTGGCCTCTGACTACCCATCCAGTTTCCAGTCCTCACAGTATCTGGTAAGCTATTGGGAGATTTTTTTTTTTCCCCCGCTCAAGAAAATCATCCTTTAAAATGTCAGTGTGATTAATAAGAGATTAATGGACTCAGCTTAGCACCTTGTCTGCTCAAATGTCACCTTTTGTGGTGTTTGGCGGTTCTCTTTTCCTGAAGGACACAGAAGGAGACAGTCTTGATCAGACAAGAGGCGCCCAAGTGCACTTGTTGGCACATAAACACAGACACTAACAATTTTCAATTATACAAGTAAGCCAAAAAAACTGCTTTTATCCTTTCTGGAAGAATGTGTAACTCAAGCCTTTGAGAGTTTGTGATGTTACATTTGGCTGAACACCATTAATTTGAATGATTGTACTTGTTGCATGTTGGGTGATTAAACATATTTGTGTCAAAAGAAAGTCTTGTTAGTGTTGTATGGAAAGGCTTCTTTCTTCCTGCTGAAACCTAAGCTTCATTAACCCTTCCTATAATTAAGGAGGACTTAATATATGAATGTCTACACAAAGCGAAAAATATCTTATTTCTTACAACCTGCGTACATTGAGCCATCAGTCTGCCTAGGCCTCAACTCTGATCTCATATCTGTCATTTAAAAAATGCAGACAGCTACCAGCATTTCTTAGATCAGAACTGTCTTGCGAAAGACAGTATACACATGCATCAGAAAAATAACATGGCTGAACTTAACTAAAAATGGGAGGTTTTATTTCAAAACTCAAGGTTATTTATACTGGATACCATCAGAGTTTGTAGGATTTAATGGCATCATTATTTTAATACGCATAATTTTGAAGGGAGAGCAAGTCTCCCACCACCAAAGATGAAGGCCAAGAATAGTCAAAATGTTGTTCATGTTGCAGTATGGTATATAAGCCAAGAGGATAAAATGGATCTATTGATCTTCGGGCTTTATCCATATTATTCTGAAGTCAGTGGAAAAAACAGATTAGAAGGATCAGAAATAACGACAGTGAAGATGACAGGTCCATTTCATGGCAGATTTCAAGGTTTCATTAAATTCTTTTATTCTGTACTGGAATGAATGCAAAATATTCTGTGCATTTTTGTCAAAATTATATTCTGCTCCCTTTCTGATTGAAACTCGAGCTTTATAACAACAAAAAAAGAAAATGTATGCTTCTCTCTGTGTGGCCTCAGAGAGGGGGCTGTTGTATAGCATATTTTTTAATGTGGATAATGAAGTTGTATGGCCAAAAGATCCAGATTCAAACTCCCCTTCTGCCTTATTTGAAACATAATTTTCAATCCCCAAAACATAAATCAAGGTAAAATGGTTAGATTGATTGCCAAAACTGAGAATCAAAGGCCCAGATTTAGCACTCCAATTAAAATGGGAGCTGTAACAGAGAGCAGACATAAAAGATTGTGTCTGTTTATGGTTGGAACTACTCTAAAAGATTTTAAATTATTATTCTAATAATAATTTACATTTACATAATTTACATGCTCATTTACATCCATAATGGGATTGCTGGGAAAACTGTAACAGGAAAAAAAACATGATAGCTAGTTTGAGATTCACAAAGTTGCCTTGTTTATAACTTCACCTGGTTGGATCCACGTCTTCTGTTAAGGATGGCTATACAGTACAGTATACAGTAAAATTCTGACACTGTAATTGTCAACTACTGAATAAATGAAAAAAAGCTTAAATTTGGACATAAAAAACCTATATGCAACAGACATTTTTGGCACACCAATGGGGGTCTCCTCTCAATAACAAGGGCAGGTGCTCATAGCCTGTTCCATTAAAATGATTTATAGTACATATAAAAAAGAGTGCTGCATTAATAAAAATAATTTGGTAAAATATGGAAAAGGCTAATAAAAAACTGTGATCAGTGAAGACAGACAATGAAGAATAAGGAGAGATGCATTATCAAGTATATTTTTACATTTCTGTTTGAAGAATCTGTATTAAACTGTAGGACCAAAGCTACTGGTACAAATGGGTCAAATTCTTCCTAAGTGGAATCTTTCAATTTCTCAGTTGTATCTTTGTGTATGTACAAGAGACCAGACTGGAAAAAGAAACAGAATATGTTATACTACAATAATCAGAAAGGTGGCCAAAAGGGAGTTATTCCACTGAATTAACCAGATGGGTTTCTATGCCAAGCTTTTCTATGATGCTTTTGCCTTTCCTTCACTCAACAGTAAGGGATCAAATATAATGTTTCCTTTTTTCCATAGCTATCCCAAATGAGCCGAAGTATAAAGTTATTCACAAAACAATTTAAACAAAAAATTAAACACTGGAACTGCAGTTTAGTATGGTGACCATATGTATTAATCCTTGAAAACACAAAGCAAAACATTAATTTCCTTCTCCTCTTGGAAAACTTTTGATTGCTGACATAAGCAACTATTACTGTTAAGTGGTAAATTACGGTGACTATTGTTTAAATATGGAAAGCTATGGATGCAATAAATGACAGATGGAAGAATACTGACAGAATCTGCAGATGTAATCCTAAAATTTTAAAGGCTTGTTTCTTTGGGGGAGGGTTAGTTTTTATTTTGTTTTTCCTTACAGTTCCACAGGCATGTCATGTGAGATTTTACTGAATAAGACTAAATCCTTGTCACAGAATTTATGGAACAGAAAGAAACAATTTCTTGTCTCATTCCAGAGTGTTGGTAAATACTGCTTTGGGCAACCGAAAGTCTTTGCTAGACAGTGTCATTTTTCTGACGTGGGGGAATGGAGTGTTCTGTCATGTGAGGATTTCATATTTATTATAGGCCAAGAGGTTGTGCTAGTAGGAATGTTATTTTTTAAAGCTAGCTTTTCTGCTGAGATTCCTATGCGATAGCTTTTTTTCTTCTTTCCCACTTTCCTTCATTGCTGACACTTTACATAGAAGCCAACCTTTTCTTTTGCAAGAGAACAGAGTTCTTGGAAAGACCATATAACTCTTTCACTAGGAAATCTGTGTTTCCAGGCTAACTAGAGACATAAAACAGATATAAGGAATTAAGTATTCATCCAACTACCCCAGCCCTTCTCTTACTTTCGACAGCATTAGGTTTTCTGGGTACACCACTTACCATTCAGTGCACATCTAAGGCTTCAGCTCCAACAATGAAGCCTATGCTAGCTGTAGCTGGATTTTCAATCATTCAGTATGCTGAAGTGAATAAAAACAAGAAAAAAATGCAGCACAGAATGATGGAATATGTATTAAAGTAGTTCATGGCCTCCACCAAATACCCCATTTACAATGAGTTTTAAAGAAAACTTGAATTTTGGTCTCAGCACCGTAGAATAAAAATAGCTTATTTTTTCCCCTCCTGGTTGCCAAATGTGAATAAAACAAATCCTATATAAAAATCACATTTCAACATTAATGTTCTCCATGCTGATCCTTTCATGAAAGCTTTTTTCAAAGAATTTTTGTCACATCCTGCCATGTCATACTCAGACTGTTCAATTAACACGGCCCTAAAATTCTGACCTTGGAGTTTTGGGGACTTTTTCTTCCTTATCTATGTAAAACACCTATCAAATATCTATTCCTACCCAAATCCCCTAAATTTAGGGTTTAATTCAGTTAAAGAAGTCAATACTTGTATCATATGAAAAACATAGATCATATTTCATTCAGTGAAACGAGCCATTCACAAAGCTAAAATATGCCAGTGGAGGACTGGATGCATCTGTTTTAAAGAACCTGTTTGCTTCAACATTAAAAATCATCTTTCTGTTGCCAAGTAAAGAAAGAAAATACTCTGTTTACATGACAACATTTTAATGAGGACTTCTTTCATAATAAAGTTATCATTTAAGGATCATAGGGAGCAAATGAAGGTTCTTAATTATTTTGATAAATTCTATGCCAAGTCAGTAAACAATTTTTCCTTGATTTACCTGTCAAGATGAGAAAGCTGATGTCAAAAATCCAAAGCCTGCCAATATCTGTGTTGGGCTACTTTAAGGACAGGCTACCTTTGTAAGGGCTTTTCCCTTTTGTTCATGGGTAAATGAAAAGAGTTTTCCGTAGGGTGAGGAGCTGAACAGAGCTGTCACATAGTTCTCTGAAAAAAACAGATCCAAAAATCCCTAGATTCAAAGAAAACTTTTGTTTTTCCTGTTAGGCCAAGCTCTTATGCCCTGCTCTATTGTTGCACTGCATTGGCTAAGATTTTGTGTTCAGATCCAATGGTCTAATTAAGAGGTAGAATCTTTTCTCTCTCATTTATATATATACGCATACATTCACACACACACATGCAAACACGTACAAGGTGCTCAGAATATTTGGCCTCTTAACAAAACCCTTCTCACTCTAGGATTCCTAGGGCTTTATAGCTTTGACATTCTAGAAGGTACTTGCTAATGTAATGACTTAAAAAATTAGATTTGCCAAAGTTAATTACAGGAAAAGGGGTGGGGTTTTTTGAGGTAACATATGATTTACAATCTACGTATTACTTCAGGCAGAATATGTTGTTTCCTTATGTGTTGACAAGATTGCTCAGGATGAGATAGCATCTGACACTGTAAATCTGTATTTTAAATACAAATTGGTCTGTTCACACTGGCCATTTTTCTAACTACTGGAAAATGCCAACAGCCTCTGTGGAGACAAGAACTATATTTCTGGGTTTTTCCACTTTATTGGAATTGAAAGATAGATTATTTTTATGTGTTTTTTTGCAGTTTAATACACAGAAGACTTAAAATTATTGCTACTGTGAGACCTTTCACTATGAAAAAAACGTTGGAATATGACCAAAATCTTTGCTAGCAGCCAGGAATAGCCAACGGCATGGAAAACTAGTGTTCTCAATATGGCTTATGACAATCTATGTCAATGCCAATGCTGTTCATTGTGCCTGCTTCCATCAGTAAGAACTTCCTATGGTGATCTGTCATTACTCTCTCTGCTAGTTATAATCTTTTAGTCATCCAACATTTTCTTTTCATAAACACACTGGTTTATGTACTCTATAAAAGATCATCATGACATGACTCCTGATGACTAAATATATTAATGAATATGCCATGAACATCCACTAACGCATTGCCTCTCTCCACTAAAAGGATATGTGAAATCAGTTTAAAATATAACTTCTTTGTGCAGTTCACAGTGTGCAATGTATATAAAACATCACTGAGTATATTATAATACATCACTATCTCTTGACCATGAAGATGATGATAAATCTTCCTTTGCCAAATCTCTTCCTGAAATAGGTCAGTTTGCCCCCAGTTATCCCTTAGCAATTACAGTTTTACACATATGAAGCATACTTCATATCTCTGTACTGACACCATGTATCTATTCTGTGCACATACGAAGCCCTGACTGCGTGTTAAGAGCTATAATAAAATCATAGGGATGCTGTAAGAGATATCTGTTTTGTCGTAGTTATCCAACAAAATTAAAACGTGGTCTCGCAATAAATTTCTCTTCCTTTCCCCCCACATTTACTGCTGCTGCTGACCAGCAAAGTCTTAGGTCTCTATAGCCTATTTGTAAAAAAAAGCAAACTCACTCCCAACATGCAGATGAAGACTGATAAAAGTTGAAAGGCAAAAGTCATCTTCCTCAAATTTAAGTAGACATTAGAAATTTTATAGTAATAATTCTATAATGACTGTGTCCATTTTAGCAACAGTGGACTTCTTTCCTTCAGTATAACTATATATACTAATCCCCTGCCTAAATCCAGATCTAGTTCCAGACAATAACAATTTTAAAAAAAAATGCCTGACTAACAGGAGGTCAAAATTTTTAGGTCAATCATAACAAAATAACAACTTATTCCAAGGATGTGATATCACCCTGTATCCAAAATTTGCTCTTGCATTCCCTTTGAACAAGAGGGTGTTGCTGGACCTTTTATCTAATATCTTTCATTCTTGGGACATGGACAACAGCTGTGTATTCCCCACTATCTCCACATTGAATGAGTGTTACAGAGAATACAGAAGAGCAAGATGTACCAAACAGCTGAACAACCATCACATGAACTAACAAAAGTATCCTCTTTTACTTCAGTTAGAAAATCTCCTGTAAAAATAGTTTAGAAAGGTGAGGGTATTTTTTTTTCCTCACTACCTGAGTAGTGCTGGACAACAATATTGCAAAATATTAACAGAGCCCTCCTGCACTGTCAGGTTTGCTAGACAGAAATTGTTTGAAGTCTAAAATAACATTAAGTTTAGAAGAAACTTATCCATAATACAGTTCTTTTCCTACTCACTAGAAGAGATGTAGTTTTGTTTAAATATTTGAGGTAAATTCAATTTAATTTTTTAATGCTGCTAACTAGTGAGTGGGTGAACCAAAATTTATTATTGTCTACAATAACTGTTTATTTTTACTTGAGAACTGTTTCAAAAGAAATACAAACTTTATGTTCAGGTAAAAGCCTACATTTTTTATAAATTATTTCACCAGGGCAGAAGTGGCAGAACAGGTTCTCTATTATTCATCCTCAAGTTTGAACTGGAAGCAAATCTTGGGTTTTGGTAAGAGTGTGTAAGTGAGTTTGCATGTGAGTACACTGAATGTGCATGTGTGTATGAGTGACACAACTGCCACCCAGTTTTACTCTGTTTCATAATGTGGCAATCCATAGGAGTAAAGTGGCACAGCAAAGGTGTTCAATGGGGAACTTGGAAAAGAGAAGAACTAGCCATGTTCAAGTACCACTGTCAGATACTCATTCATACCAGACTGTCCTTCCTCAGATTATGGGAATTAGGTCCAACATAACCATTGAATTTCAACACAAGTACAATGCTATGTCACCAACAACTCCACCTAGTCCAGCACCTATCGCAAACATCCTACTTCCTACAGGAAGGTGGTCTTAGTGACAACCACTGGTTCCCAGGTGGCTCCATTTTGCCTGTGAATGACAAGGTAGTCTTGGTGAAAGAACACGGCATAGAGAAATCAGAGTTCTCTCCTAGTTTTGTATAGCCTTTCCATGGCCTCCTCAAAGCCCCTGCAGCCGTTTCGTGCCTCAGCTTCTTGAACAACAAAATTGTCTTCATTTATGAAATCTGCAATGTACACTAAGGGTAGTAAGTGAAGCAAAAAGATATTAGATTAGAAAGTACTACCGCAGCATAGAACAGTAAAAGCACATAATAGCCTCCTGTAACTAGGAAGGGCATTCAAGTGAGAACTAAAATATTCTGCAATATTTTAATCATTATTAGATTAAGACCTGTAACTTGAGCCAAAAAAACCCCCTAGTTTCTGGGTACCTGACATCAGTACACAGATCAAAATTTTGTACTCTTAAAAGCATTTTATGAATATCTGACAACTTGGTTTTGCTCTGAAACTCCTTCCTGTACCACAGCCTATTAACTTTTGCTGTTAGCATATGCCCTTGAAAGATATCTGCGGATGCTTTAAAGCCTTTGAGAGTGTGTGTGCGCGCATGCATGAACTTTCAGTATCTTCTGTAACATTTGGCCTGCATATGGAGAAACCTGTGATTTAAAACTAGCTAAAGATTACCAGACAGGCCTCTAAGCAACACAGAGATGAATGTGCCAAGGGACAATTGTTAGAAAAAGAGAAGGAGGCTTCTAGTACTCAGTCGGGGTATGTAGTTTATCGCTAAAATAAGTATATATTTCTTTGGTTAGGAGACCCATTTTTTTTGTGACTTTAAGCAAACAATTTGGTTATTTCTATTTTCTCACTGTGATCAAGCCAAATAAATTAAGACAGCATTTTTCATAAGTAACCAGTTACTTTGCCTCCATTTTAAAGAGCCTCATTTTACAAAGGATATATGATCAGCACTTTCAACTATTAAAAATAGTTCTGGAAGCAGGAAACAGCAAAAAATGTTAATTCGTAGTCTTTGACACAGCAAAAGCTGGCACTCTTTTTATGAACAAACAATCTGAACTCCCACACGATGCAGGTATTTGGCACGCAATTATGGGCTGAGCACTGCAGGTTGGATCCAAGGCCACTTGGATTAGATGGTATCTACAGGATTTTCAAGCAATTATGCATTGCACACAGCTT
The DNA here is from genome assembly GCF_929443795.1 of Astur gentilis. Taxonomy (NCBI): domain Eukaryota; kingdom Metazoa; phylum Chordata; class Aves; order Accipitriformes; family Accipitridae; genus Astur; species Astur gentilis. The sequence goes on along the minus strand of NC_064893.1, from coordinate 4,270,228 downwards.
TTCCTTCTGAAAAAGTCCCCAAGACAGTTCATGATTTGTACAGCTAGGTAGTGCTTTCAGTGAATAATGTGCTAGTTTTGAGCCCAACTGAAAATGATTTACAAATTCAGGTTGAAATCAGCAATAGTTCAGCTGAAAAAAATCCCCCAAAACCTAAGACACATCACTTAAAAAAATTCCAAAGTGATTGCTTCTAAATTATGTTTCCACTTAAAGAGAAAGAAGGAAAAAACAATGTATTGTAAAACTCAACAAAATATTTTGATTTGGGGTGATAGGGTTACACCCTACTGACTGCAGGAAACCACTTCAGATGACCAGGAAAGGATTTTATTTTTGTTTTCAGTGGAAATAAAAAATAAAGAAAGAAATAAAAAATTCAGGGCCACCAAACAATCCTGGCACTCTGGGAAGCAAGCCTCATTTGCCTTCACTAGGATCTTGTTCATTCCCAAATCCAAATGCCTCTCTCCTTTTTTGAAATGCAAAAAGGACCAACTCCACCCTACACTTCTGACCACATTTATTCCTCCATTCACTCTTTTTCTTCATCCTAGGCCTCTTCTCCATCTGCCCGTTTGCAGCAGCTGGATGTCATTTTTTTTCTGGGACTGCTCTATCAATCTGGAAGGATCCTGAATCCCTGAGTCACATCCTCTCCCTAAATCTTCCCCTTTCCTCTTTAGTTTATCTGTTCCATGGCTCTTTTGCGCAATGAGGATGCTACATAAAAATTACATTGTTCTGTAACTGCCTATTTTGAGATAAAGCATTATATTCAAGAATTAATTCACAAACATCATCCGCAATCCTGGTATTTAAAGGACTGTTCTATGAGGGTGGTACTAGCTTGCCAGTTAAAACCAGCAACTGCAGCTGGCAAAAACGCACGCATTTCAAAAAGTCTTTAGCTTATATACACAAACTCACTGCCAGCATTGTTTTTTCTCATAGTACTAGAGCTGCAAAAAGTTTCAGAGAAATACAGAAGGGTGCTTCAAAGTTGAAAAACGAGCTCTCAAAACACACATTAATTTCTATAAACAAAGATTAAAGCAGATTAAGCAGGACCAACATTTAAAAGCCTTCCTGTAGGTGTATGCCTTTCTTTTTTCTTTTTTTTTTTCTTTTTGAGGAGCGAGTTTGTAATTACCTGTCAAGGAACAAAATAGCAACGGTGTCTGGAAAGAATGCATTATTTAGAGAGAGTGACTACTTGAGAAAGAAGCTTTCATCACAGGATATATTCCATGGAAATATACAGTTTAACTTGTAGCATGAGCTATTGTACTGCAACTTGACCCCTGTCTTGACACTCAGTTCTCAACAAAATCAGCCAATGACTACCTGCCAACCAAGCCTCCCCCAAAAAACAACCTCCTCCCCTCCCCCAAAAACCCAGAATCTCTGAGTGAAATAGTAAAAGTACTAAAGAAAAATATTGGAACTACTTTTTAAATTTGCTTTGAATTAAACTATAAAGCAAAACTCACAACTGATCATTTTCCAGTCACACCACATCATGAAAAAACTTACTTGACAAGATGGATTAACATTAACATGTATTTGGGGACCCTTTACCGCTAGACATCGTGATATAAAAGCACTTAATAAGTAACAATTACCACGATACAAAGGTGTGAAATACCAGTTTCCAATAACTGTTTCTTGAATACAGAAAATCAATTAGAGAAAATTCCAGTCAGCGTATCAACATTTTCCATTACAGAGGCATTGTTAACATAACTCAAATTGTTTGCCTTTCCACTTAATGTGGTTACATGAGACCGAACTTTTAATTTCAGTGCAGTTGCTGAAGAATATTAGGTCATTCTAAGCCATTTGAGTTCCTGCAATGAGCAGCAAGAGGTGTTTCAAGGCCAAATTTGTTGCTTTTTTGAATGCTGTCAGGCCAGACACTCTCCTGTGCAGTTTTACTTGGAGAAGGCAAGCTGGGGAACGCTATCAGGAAGCCATTTATAGCTCCCTAATTCTGTGAGCACCTGGTTGAGACACAGCAGAGCACAGCTGCAGAGCGCCCTGACACCCTCCCCCTTCTTGCCTCTGGTATGTGATCAAGAGGTGGTGAGACAACTGGGTCCAGTGGCAAACAGCTTCATGCACCAGTGGGATTCTCAGGTGGTCAGGTACAAGCAGGTTACAGGTCCTTTCATTTGCATGCACATGGCAAAGGTGGCTAGGGTGGTCTTAACGAATTCAGCGTATCTGAATAGGTGCATCCGAAGAGAGAGGATCAAATGCAATTAGAATATAAAGCTTCTTGAAAACACTTTTTGTTGATGTTGCTGTTACAAATAGCACACAGGAAGCGATTAATCTTCGCACATTGCCATGGTACTATTACAAACATGAAACTTCCAGCTTGAGGACTATATATGGTACACTTTTTCCCCCTTGCATTTAAAAATAGGGTATTTACACCATGTTAATAGCCATCTGTCTTACAGATTTTCCTTTTTTCTCTGCTTACAGCATTATAACCCACAATGTACCTTTTCCCTAATGCTGTAAACATACCTTCATATTGTTCTTAAAAGAAAAAAACAAAAAAAGAAAAAAAAAACACCTCAACACCCTTCCTCCAAAAATACAAAACAACTCCATAGCAGGTGGAGTCAGAAAAAAAGCAAATTATTTCAGTTTTTTTATTCACTTTGCAATATTCCCCCAACACAAACGTCAAATTGCAGGTGCATATGAAATACTTCTGTTATGACAAGAGCAGCGGACCTTCGTAACCAGCGCTTCTCATAACGATGTGTGAACTAAAGGCTAACTTGAATAAAATGGATAAAAGCCAAAAAAAGTCCCAAGTGGCAGTCATGTACAGAAAAGGGACTAAACCATGTGAGAACAAAAGGTCATGTGGCTGATAGTCCAAAGGGAATCACCATTTCCCTTTATTTCTTAAACTGCTAGAGCTCCAGGAATAGTGTTTGCATAGTAATGGTATTTGAGGTCACAATGCTGAGGGGGTACTGGCTGGCATCACAATCATCACAGTGAACCATCACAGTGAAGCAGGGGACAACAGAGATGGGGATGAAAGTTCAAGAGCAGAAATTGACAGACTCTTAAACATTGCAGCTAGCAAAGTTTACAACTTTGCTACTTCCATTTCATAAAAACAGCATGCCACAAACTATCAAAAAAGCATGAATTGACCCAAGAATTTAGAAGACCAAGACTTCTCAGAAGAAACAATCACTATGCTCTCTTCTACCCCAGGTGTCCAAATCCAGGCCTTTGTACTTCAAGACCATAACCTTTTCCACAAACCTATTCTTAAACCCATCAAGCTCAATGGTAGCTAGAATGCTCCCATCCATGTTCTACCTTACTTTAATTTTCAGCCTAAATATACTCATGAACAATTTTACTCTGCCTTTACTTGCAAAAATGCACCTTCCACTCTGAAACTTGCCCCTTTAATTTATTTGCAGGGAGCAAAAATAATCCCTATAACTTCTGTTTTGTCAATTTAAACAAGACATGCTCTTTATAAAGAGTATATCTAGCTAGGAAAATGGAAGTCTGACTGCAGCACAAGCTGGAAAATCTTAAGGAGTTAACTATAACAGAAAGAAAAGCAGATGACAGCACACAGGTACAAGCTTACTTGGGACCTTAAAACAGGTGCTCTGATTTCTAATCCATGCTGAAGACTGCCATTGTACTTTCACTGCTTGTTACTTGCTTTAGTGAGAGTAAAGCTGGCAAGGGTATCCCTACTTATCTGACAGTCACACAGCTCTGGCAAAACAGACATGAGAAAGGTAAGGATATAGGGTCACAGCGCATCTCCTTGGATACAAATGACATTTTGGCTAAGGCAACCCAGAACTTGGAATAAGATTTCTTAGAGGCTGTACTCTTATTCAGCCTCTAAGAAATCTCTGGCTAGGGCACTAGTAGTACTTGGTAATTTGCGTAAGTCTACAGTAGCCTGTGGAGAAGTGCTGTGCCAGAGGACAAGAACACAGAATATCCTAATCACCAGGCCCATGATCAGAAATCACCTCTGTGATTATGTGTCAGTCTCCTTTTAAAAACATACTTTAACATGACATTTTTCATTATGAACAAAATGTTGCTGATTTTCGCCAGTTATGTAAAAAGAAACTAATACAAATCATTTAACATAACCTTCTGACTGTAGCTAGGTGTGTTTTATCTTAGGATTTTCGACACATTTGCAGCGTATCTATGAAAAAGGCAACTTCACTGAGTAAAGAGTTCATAGTACTTCTCTTCGACCCTTATGATTTATATAGGGAAGGAATCTTCTACTCCATTGAGTTCAAGAGCTAAGGAAGTAAGTCTTACTTTAAATTCATTGGATTGTGAAGCATCTTCCTTTGTGCCGACTAGTAAAGGTGAGATTCATCCTATCTAAACTTAGTCAGATGAAAAGTGAGCACCTAGTCTCACCTAGACAGGTGGGATGAGCTGCCATCTAGAGGTGCTCCTGCTCTTTTTCTCTTCACTGAAAACAGAGGGACTATATAAAACCTGCTTAGACCATATGCTTAACTGATAGATAGCTAAAATTAGGCAAGATGACCCCCAAACCCCTCACGATATTTATAAAAGACCCCTTGCTTTGGTTTTTTTCTGTGAAGCTTCTGTAGTTATTTCTGTATGACTAGATTTGTATCTTTACTAATTTCTATATTAGATTTGTATCCTTACTCACCTCCTACTTATCAAAGTATCCTCTTCACCATATGCTGCAATGAACTGACAAGAACTTCTATAGAAAATGTTAAAATGCCTGGATTACGGCCAAACGTTACACAGTAACGGCCTTTCCCACTTCGATTCCTTAACCTGTAAGCTCATCCTCAGGCACAAACTATGAAGTTAACCAACTGTGAAGCAACTACACTCGATTTACAACTCCAACATTGGACACATACCAGGACTTACGGGCGGGGTTACAGTCTTTCATTCCTGAGAAACTGCATTGTAACCCTTCTAAGAAAACTTAATGCCAAGACTGGTATATCAAGTTAACAGTACAAAGCAAAAAGTTCTAAGTAATCTTTTCTGCAAGAGTCATTTAATAACACCTTTCCACTCAATCAGCCTAGAATCTTCTTCATCTTCTTCATGGAAACTGTTCTATATAGTAGTGTTGCTCCACACCACTGACTTGGCTTTCTTCTTAATTTAGGAATAGCTCAAATCTATACAGACACTATTACTTAACTCTGTTTTGCAAGATTTTCCACAGTTTTCCTTAGAAATTCAAGTTTCTTGTTATGCTGGGGTTAAGGTGCAGTGGGAAGGGTGTGGGCAAACAGGGAAGGGAGATGACATTTTAAAATGCTTTATAAAACACCAGATGTTGCAGAACCAACAGAGTGGAACAATGTATTTGCAATTATCAAAAGAAGAGAGTTGTTTGTCCGCATTTTTAAAAACTCATGGGATACTTTTAAGACACTTAGTTGTGGTCTTTCTGTGTGTGAAGAACATAGCAAACGCCCTTATAGATTTGATATTTAAATGACATGCACAACAAGGGAACTGCTTGATGTGGTTCAGCATTTGCTCTTGTTACACTCTGTACTATGCTGTAAACATTCCAGCTGTGTGAATAATATAAAAACTATGCAAAAGCATCTTGCCCTTCTTAGTGTATCTTTCTTGCGCACGTTTGAGTTCTATAAAGTTGACATGGGCATATTATAAGGCAATGCTGGAAACATACTACTATATAGTTCCAATAACAGAAGTGGGTAGCTGACAAGAACATCCTACTTCCTAACTTGCACTTACAGCTTCAGTTTCAAAAATCTGTTAGCTGGAAGCCTAAGAGCTACATAGATTTTCTATTCCATAGCTATAAGCTGGGTAATTTCTGTATTTTTTTTATCAATGGGAGAAGTAAATATTTTAACACTTAAGCATGCTTTCCTTCTAATCACTAAAGAAAAGACCACATTAATTTTAAATTAATCTCTTCTTGCACATTTAAAGAGCTATAGCAGATATTTTATGCAATATGACAGTTATTTTTGTTTGGAAACAATTCTGCTTGCACATTACATCACTTGTATTGCTGTAGAAATGTTCTGTGGAGGCTAGGAGACAAGAGTCAGAGATCCTGAGCTCTGTGTTCACTCTGTCATTAACCGACTATACTCCTTTAGACAAGTCATTTAATCTCTCTGTGCCTTGGTTTTCCCTTCTGTAAAAGACAGCAGTTATAAATACTCAGCTGTCTGACAGAGATGTTGTGAAAGCCAAAATATAGTACAACTCTGAAAAGTGACTATGCAAAAAGGCATCTTCTGACTCAAAGAGCCTCTCCCTTGGTGAAATGCACACGTGAATTCACATGGCCTATACACCACGCAAGCCTCATTTTGAGCACTTAAGGAGAACATTGCTATACAGTGGGCTTGTGTAGAGTGATGGATTTCATTCCCCAGAGGATACTTAGCCACATGTGCTGACTTCAGTGGCAAAAAAATATATTTTTATTGATTTTTCTCCCGATAGTCATGCAGAACGTAGCTGAGATTGACACAGCTGCAGATTCCATTCCACCCTGTACTCCTTCGATACAATCATTTACTGTTCTTTCACATAGTGCAGCAACAGTGAGGCAACGTTATTGAAAGTGTTGGAACTGCCTACAAATCTCCAAGGGAAAGAATCTGAAGGCAGAGGGATAAAATGAGCCTTGAAGCAAATTGGACTGCACAGGTGTAAATAACTTGGTCAGCAGAATCTCTATAACTAGTGATGATGAGTACATTGGGAAGAATCTGGTCAGCTCTCAGAGCAAGCGCTCAGTTTGCAAGGAAAAGCTTATTTTTAGTTGCAAGCAACAATGATTTGATCATGAGTTACTGAGGACAACTAACATGGAAGGTTTCAACACCACTTCTGCAGCAGCTTTTCAAAAATCTTTAATGTATTAATACTTGAGAAGTACTGTAAAATCCTGAGACGAAAGACAATGCAGAAAGTATTATAATGCCTCTCCTTTGGGTTTTTTGGTCATTTACAGGAAAACAAATCTTTGCTTCTTAAGAATTCATCTGCTCCTTATATTCCCATTGTTTGTGTTTATGACATAATCATTTCCACAGCAACTAATTAGGAGAAATCAAGAATTATGGCCTGAGATGAGGCCTTTAAGGAGCAAATGAAATCATACGTGTGTTACATAGGAGATTTTTTAGTGGAATCTTTTATCTAGCTAAAAAAAAAATGAAATGGGGAAGCCACAATATACTATGCAAGTTAATTTTTTAAACTGAAGAGTGAATTTTCACCCAAGACAAGTCTGTGTCTTTTATTCACTGGCCCATTTTCTTCTTGTACATGTAGTACACCTTTTAAGAAATAGGAATAGCTGGACCAAGTCACATCAGAAGTCCATGCAGTTCAGTGGCCAACAGAAAAACGTCTGGTGGTGGAGAGGACAAATATGTGGAGATACTTTTCCAGCATACTCTCTCAGTAATTTTCAGCCAGGGACTTCCATCTGGAAGTTCTTCAATGCAAGAGAATCAATCCTACTTCATGTAACGCCCCCATACAAAAGCACACTAGAGTTTTCCTTTGCTGACTCTCCTGGTAGGTAGGGATAAAGTGAGAGGAAGAGGTCCACTAATCCCTAAGGTTCTTTGGCACACTTTATTAGTGTTTAGCTATTATAGAAAACTGCTAAATATCAAAATTATAAGTGTCTTAGCAAGATTTAAATTAAAGCTATTGATGCCGTGTGGATGGAACAGGGCAACATGCAGGCTGGAAGGATCACTCGGGCAACTACCATCAGTATCAGTTCAGTTGCATCTAAGGATGTGTGTCATGGCAATTTTGGCCATCAAGTGGCCCACCTACCTTTTTAGCGAAAGGTCGGGGAGGGATATTGAGGTACATCAGTAAAGTGAAATTAAGACTAACAAAATTCTGCTTTGCCACATTCTCTTAAAACCATTCTGGCTCTCCTCGTAACAAACCAGTGCTTTCCTCTAGAGCTGCTAAGCAGCTCTCCTTTTCACAGTCTCTGAGTCAGAGAGATGTCACGTCTCCTATACTGCTTTGTGTCTTCAGCAAGCTTCAAGATAAGAGGATTGTTAAGATCTATCAAAGAAGGTTCATCTTTTTCAAAGAGACAACTTGAATAACCAGCCAGGAAGGGGATTAAGCAGGTAATAAAACACCTTCTAGGGATAATCAGTTTGCAACATACTCTACTTTCTTCTTCCTGTCACCAGTACTCTCCTCTGAGACAGAGACCATGGGGAGTGAAACAAAGAGGTCAGCAATGCCAACTGGCCTCCATGTTATGGGAATGCAAGGAAGGATCTTTATTTTCCTCGTTAGATGTGCTGAACACACACAGGAAAAGGAAAGGGTGTAATAAAATGGAGAGAGGCTCCTTGCCATTTATTATGTTGTGTTTGGCCCTCAGAATGAGAAGGGTGAACATCATTGAAAGAGATAAAACTTCATTGTACAGGCTCCATTTCTGAGGTTAAAGGGAGTTTTTATTAAAGTGAATTCAAAGTTTTGGTTACTCATTATAAACACTTCAAGGATACACTGTGTCAAACACCTCCTTATGTTAAATACAATATATGACACTGATGTTTTCATAGTTTATCATCAATAGAACTGGAACTGTAATAGCAATGGGTTTTAACTTTCTGGGCAAAGTCATTTTGATAATGGTGGCCACCAGAGACAGGAAGAAGTCTAAACATTCTTGATCTGTGGGGTTAGTGGGAATTCAGATAAATGTGGAGGGACCACACATGTTCTCTTGGGAGAAGAGCGCTGGCAGCCTTGTGTAACAGCCTTTTTTTGGCTCATGCACAAAGGAACAGGAGAATCAGCTCTAAGAAAGTCACACTTCTGGACAGATGCAAGTCATTGCAACTGTGCATACCATATGTGGGGAATGGTAAGGAAGGGACTGAATACAAAAAGCAAAAAAGGGAAAGTGACAGAGCCCTGGAAAGTGGGTTCCTCCTGAAGCAGCAAGGGACTTTTTTAAAAAACACATACCAGGCCAAGACAGCTCAGGGAACTTTCCCTGCTGCCAGCTGAACTCTGAGGTAGATGAAACAAAGAAACAAAAATTAACAAAAGGGGATTAATAATAAAAGGACAGGAGTCAGCGTGAGATCCAGCAAAATGAAGCCTTTTGTATGTCAGCCTCCTCTTGCTAACCTAACTTGAACTGGCCACATGACTACTTTGGGTCAGGAAATGGAGCTATTACAAGCAAAGAGCTACTGCTCGACACTAGGTGAGCAGTTATCCTCCTTGCAGCAATGCTCGACAGGGCTGGAAATGGGAGCCCAGTTCTGAAAAGTGTACCAAAGTGTTTCACGTTCATGTGCAGCTCTAGCACAATGAAAGTTGCCAGCTGAGAAATTTACAGGTGGAGTGGTTTATTCTGCTACAAAAACAGACAGGGATATAGATGAGAATTCCTGCTATAATGTGCCAAATCCTCACATGTACCCGAAAGGCTTAGATTCACCCATTTGGGCTACAGCAAGCCTTTGTCAAACTGTATCTACTGATACCAGTCAGGATCATGAAGAAAAAAAGCCTATCTCTAACTGACATAGCCTTGCTAGCAAAAGTGGATGCAGCTAAGCTATGAAATAAAATTCTACCTTTTTATTAGGGAAAAATAGTATGACCTATAGCAACAAAACCCATAAACTGTGTGTCTCCAGGAGGATTTGCCAATACAGTTTAGCTAGGAAATAACTTTTTGTTGTTAATAAAATTGGGAAACACCATAAGATATTGCACCCACAATGTTAATGGAAATTGGAAAACAAGAAGTTGAATCCTACTTATTGGTTGGAGTTTTGTCACTAACTTTTGTTGGGGTAGGTTTTCACCCATAAATACATAATCAGTACAGTGACTTGTATGCTCTGGGTAGTTAAGACTCAGATACCCAGAACTATCCACACACAATTGCACATAAAAAAATTACTTTATTTTGTAGTCTCCATTCCACATATACATGGACCTAGCATACATAAAATGCTTAACATGCAATTCTGGCTACTTATGTTTTTGATGTTGTGATTCATTTCATACAGGCCTCCAGAGATTTTTATTTTTAATCATAAGACCAATGGTGTATTTAAAGAGATTGAAAAAGATCCTGGATGTGAGTTTCACGACTTCTCAAGAACTACATTATGAACTAAGGTTTCCATTTCATCCCTCTGTTATATACTGGCAGTATACAATCCTTCTCCCAGTAAAATCAATATTATCTTTGTCACTGATTGCCAAAGGGGTATATACTTTGTTTAGCGTACTGTCATCTAGAAGCTAGTTGCTGCATCTCACATCACAGATTACCTCAAACTTATCAGTTCTTGCCAAAAAAAACCCCAAACCCCTGAAACATATTGAAATAATAAAAATATCAGTTTGGAAAGGATTGTTAACAATCGAATGAAAAGTTAACAATGGTTTAAAAACAGCTGAAGTCTTCAAAATTTTCAACACAGTATCCTGGCAAACCAAAATATCATTAAACTTGTCTTAAAAAAAAGAAACCTCTAACATCAAACAGTACTAGGCATTTATCTTCAGAGCAGTGCATTACAGGTGACCTCTATAGATTGGAAATAGGATTACATCAACAAACCTTTCACTTTAAAGTGGTGGATGGTGCTAGATGAAAGGGTGCTCTCCTTAACATTTTGCAGTGCTACTGGCTCAGGTTTAAAGGAAGTATGCAACCAGGTATTCCCTGTCACATTCTAATCTGCAATACTGACATGGATGTGAAAAGCAAAAGCCTTTGAAAATGATACTTTCGTATGATGAAAAAAACCTGGAGAACTGTGCGTAAATGGGTGTGAGAAATGTGAGGGGGAATACAGATAAGGAGATAAAGAGGAGCCTTTACAATGAACATGGCCACGTACTTATGCCATCAGCAGTAACTCATGTCTGTAGCAGTGTGGATTAGCATCAGATAAAATGATATTAAGAGTTTGAGAATTAAGCTTAATACCTGCATTTGGTGACTCCATGTTTCCATAAAGGTTTCAAATATTCAGCTTTTTTTCACAGCAGGCAAAGCATAGAGTTACTTTCCTGGACTGTATTTGACAAACAAAATTAACTATATATTCAAAGATTTAGCAAACAAATAATAATTAAAAAAATTAAAAGCACCTTCAGTCCCTTCCAGAACTTGGATGGTCTCCTGATGCTGAGTTGGCTTGCACAGCCCCTGTTCACTAAGTCAGAAATTCCCATTTACTTTGTAGTCAGTATTTTTGTTCCGCCCCCCAAAAATGTCGGAACTGCTGCCCAACTGTGCTGTATTTTCAGGACCATATTACAATAGTTCACATCACATCCAAAGGCCTCCATGTGAAACTGATGGTGGGGGTTTAGGGTCCTCTAAACCCTTGAGAGGACTTTGTCAACTTCCCAGCACTGCTTTTTAAGGGATCGATGCTTTCCCTGAGGAAGCATTCTGATTTGATAGACCTGAGCTGCAGTGTCCAACAGGGACTCAGTCATGTCATATGCCATAGTACGCTTAAAGTACTCATGTAACCCTACTTCAGCAACGTATTATTTTGGAAAAAAGTAGAAATTATGACAGAAGTACGGTGAGCCACAAGGCATCAGGTAGTGATTTAGCACTGTAAAGGTTAAATGGGCATACTGAAGAAAGTCTGAGCACTAAATTATCCACTCAAGCATTTGGATAATTAAATACAATCTAAATAAGTTGTTTAACTCCCTGCAACTAAACTACAGTTCCCCAGACGTGACATACAGTATGCCATTAATCTCATTGTCCAAAAGAGTGACTGTAACAAAAATAATCCACCATTTTCTTCCAGCACTATATAACAGCGGTACAGAGTAGGTTAAACATATACTTATCATCATATGTGCCTTACTCAGTGACAAAAAGTTCTTAACAGCATTCTATGATACTGTCCAATACTTTTAAAGGCTTTACAATGCCCCCTTAGCTCCGGGTTTGGTGGTACACTGACTGCAAGCCAGTGCTAGTTCTTTATAAAGGAGGATATAACCCTCTGTTGCCAGACTCTTCCTTAATTCCTTATAATTTGAGTTTTGCTGGAAGAGATTTCAAATCTGACCACAACAGTTAAGGAAAAAAACTTGTACTCCAGTATAAAATATACAAATCAGAAAATATATACAACTAACAAAAACAGTCTCAGTACTACTTGATGAGAGGTATTTGTTTTCCCCTCCAACATTCCAGTAATGTAAAACCAGTGTGTAAGGTAGAAAATCATTTTTCAATTTCAGGAAACATCATTACTAGCTGCCAAAAGTCTATCCATATAATAAGAACTATTTGCTAAAGCTGAACACCTGCAGTTTTATAGAAGGCCTCGGAGGACAGCTGTAAGTAAGTATTCCAGTCTACTGATACAGCAGCCAATCAAAACCTGAAGGTTTTGTCCCAGAAAACAACATATTTTGCTAGCTAGGGCTACATGTGTGTACACAGATGTTTTATTTAGACAGGTAGACAGACAGACTGATAGACAGACTTATCTTCTGAACATGATATAATGCCCTGTATGTAAAAGACAAGGCTAATGAAGGAGGTCCTAGTCTAGTCCTAAAAGTACAGTTTCCTGCTCCCAAAATGCTTTTGGAAGCAGTCCAGAGTGCTTGAAATTTGCATCGTAGCAAGCTGTCACACAAATATGCCTGCATTAGTTGTCTTCCCAAACACAAGGCAATAGTTTTGAATAGTTCATAGAAAAAGATCAGTACAAATGAAACATCTTCCTCATAATTTGTATAAACAATACATCCACCCCACTAACTTTGCTGGCTTCCACAGTTGAAAGTGCTACCATCATTTCAGGTATTAAAAAGAAGTTCTTTTTATTATTTGGTAAGTGACTTCATTAGTACAGTTTTGCTCTTGTTATTTATTAACAGCCAGGCTGTTACTATAAAGGTTATGCTTCTTTAGGGGAAGTTTACCTCCAAAATATTCATTCCTTTATATTTAAAAGTCCATCCACACTTACAAACTACCAAACTGCTCTTAATTAACCTCACATGGATGAGGTGACTATGACAGAGCATAACCAGAGTTTAAATATGGAGAAGCCGCAAGAAGTAGGACTCTCTTCTCACCACAACAGTGATTAAAAAATATTTCCCGCTATTCTGCTGCCATCCTCCTTGGCTGGTGCAGATTCTGCCTCAGAGCTTTGTCTGCTTTAACCACTTTATGATGAGTGTTTTGTACATACATGGTACATTCGCCTTGAGTAACCAACCCACAAATGACCAAAACTTTTGGAAATGTTACAACAGAGATAAACAGGCATCCAGATAAAGAAAACACTTCTTTCCCCTTAAATTTTTGTTCTGCTGCTTGGAGATGAGCTGAAACGACAGATACTGCTTAACCTGGGGTTCTGCTTCTCACCTCCTCCACAGGCAGAGGTCATGAGCACAGACATGTGCAATGCAGAACTTTTTTATCCCCTTACCACTGAGCAGAGAAAACAAACTATCTTTGAAAACATGTTTCTGAGCACACCCGCTTCTGCTAACTGCCAACAAGGCTCCACATCACACAAAATGCACGTAGCATGAATTTCAGAGAAATCAGCATTCGGCCTCTAGTAATCCACTAGGTAGTATCTCCTGCAAAGAGAAGGATCTGGAAGGCACATACGTGCACACTCAGAAGACTTTGAGATGGAAATAAATAAAAAAAAAACCCCGAAGTATGAAACACTCAATGATTTCAACAGGTGTTTACAAAGCCAGAGCTAGCATTCATTCCTGAATTAAAACCAGAAATTCTTTCCAACGTACCTCTACGTAAACGAGACAGGCTCAGCTCTTATCTCAAGTGAAGAAGAATGCACCATCTCCCAAACTTAAAGGCTGAAATGAATGCTGTTAACTGCCCTGAAGAAACTCAAATGTATTCCCTTGTTGGCTGGGAAGTTAAAAATTCAGCCAATATGTGATCTCAAGAAGCTCTCCATGGCATCGCTACGCATTTTGTATGTAATGGAAAGATGTGAATGTGGGAACAGATTCAAGGAAAGCTTCATTAACTGCATACTCTGACAGAACCTCCATCTATGCTAGGACTTGCCTCCCTCTAAGCGATAAGTACAACCAAATGAGAGCAGATCAATCGCTCTCCAGAAGAGCCGCTGTGAAACTGATTTGAACGACAAGCTTATCTTCCTGTCAGAAAGACTGGCTACCCTTTTTTACAAAAAGGGGTTATGCCAGATAAGCTAACCTGCTTCCTCAAGTCAGGTTCAACCTATATGGTAAAGGAAGGTCTAAAAGCAATTGAGAAACTTGAAAAGAACACCCACTGAAGCAATACCTATTCTTATTTCACTCATTATGGGCCAAAATCTGTATGCTCATCTATAATATCAAATGACGTAAAATCACAAAACCTGAATTTCAGAATAACTGTTCTGGGTGAAACCCTAGTCCCACCAAAGCCAGTCTCTACTGACTAATTTCCTGAGGCCAGATCTCACCCTTGGTATTTGGAGAAGCCCAAATTCTACACCAAATATCTGGAGATACAAGCACAACAGAACACAGGACAAATAATGCAATCTGCATTAAATAAGCATATTGGCTTTTGGTTTGGTTTGGGATGGTTTTGGTTTTTTTGCTTTTTCTAACTCTTATATTCCAGTCTATTTTCTACATGAAAACTGTTGCTCCCTCTTCATTCTGCTGGAACGTGATGCTCTTCTCTTGTCCTAAACTCCATCAATAAATACATTTCATTAGGACTATGAGAAAGATACACAGAATTTAGCAGAAACTATGTTAGTACTAAACAGGAATGTTGTCTGTGGTGACTATAAATATTTATATTACCTACATTATCAGTCACATCAGAACCCCACTGTATAACTAGGCACTATACAAACAGAAAAAATGACAACATCAAAAGAAATTGATATGGTCATTCCTGGACATTTTTTCTACTTTTTTTTATTTCAAGCAAGGAAATTCAATAACTATACCTCTACTATACAGAAAAGACAGTCTTCCACAACAACTCAAAACCCTTTTTACCCTGTAATTGTAAATTGTACATATATATATGGCTCATAAATATTCATTGATTCTGTTACTGCTGACCATTTATTTTCTCCAGCAAAAGTAACAACCTCTTTCTTGGGTCCAGGTTCAGTAACAGCTCAGTAAGATGTTACTATGAATAGAGTTAGAAAGAAAACCCTTTAGACTGTACACAGGCAAAAGTTGACTGTTAGAGGCACCTGTGTTTAAAGGGTTAAGTTTAACAAATTATTTTTAATTATGTTAAAAAATTTTAAAAACCTATCACTAATGAAACATTTAATTCCATAGTTTGATCACAGCAAAAGCAGGAAATTCAGAGCTGACATTCCCACAGCAACCTTAACTCTGTCCCCTTGTGTATATTCTTTTCAACTGAGTCTTTCTTTCTATGACCTCGTAACACACATGAAATGAAGGAAACTGTTAGGAAAAAAATCTAAAATTCATATAAATCAGAAGTATGTTGTTAAGTTCCATTATTGTAGCAGTAGCATTTGAGTGGAGATAGCATTCTCAACTAAAACAAAAAAACCCCAAAAAACAAACCAACAAACATGTTGACCAGTCTGTGCATTTATCGAATGTTACTGCCTGTGAATGCACATGTTCTACCAACATTTCTGGTCTCACCTTTCACATTAGGATGGTTACTTTATCCAAGTCTGGATGCAAGAAACCTGGAACCTGAAAGGGTCTGTTAGGTATGGGGCTCCAGACAAATATTACTAAACAGCATCCAAAGTTGGCTCCTGGAGCAATACAATCATTTGTGTTCCAACCCAAAACTAGTAACCTGCCAACCCCAATCTGGCTCCATGCATACATAGACCAAATGTTTCTGCAGTGTTTCCCCAGAATCAGAGCACAAGGAAATTCAGTACAACAACTCTCCTCTGCTAATACACAGCTTCAGGACAGGTTCCTCTCAGCCTATGAGCTCTAGCTCTGCTACATTTGGACCTGCCCTGCACCCATTTCCCCTTGCTCTGGATTTCATGTCAGACTGGATGCAGAGTCACGCAGATATGACTCTATCACAGACCTGATATGTACATCCTAATAAGCCTATTTGCTGTATTGAAGGTAAATGTGTTGCAGAGCCTCCCTTGGGATTTTTCAGGAATTGGCCCAAGACCAACAAATCCAGTGCTGGGCTGCACCTCACAAGTCATCATTTTGTGTTAACCATCAGACCTGAATGGGTTTTGTGTATTTGTTGCCCAAACTGGCCTGTGCTGGGAGACACTGCAAGGTCTCTGCATTTTACTTGTCATGGTACATGACAACAAATGGTACTTTCTGAAACTTGAGTGCAAGTACTTCTACACCTATATTTAGGCAAACATTTTCTTATAGTGCTGGAAGAAGGTCTAAGTATCTAGCGTTCAAGTTTAAAAACACGGCAGATAAAAACAGTGAAAAGCATACCTAGGGAAAACACTTTCAGCTACAGAAACTGAGTATTTCACACCTGAAAAATCAAAATGGCATCTCACAGCATTTTATAAAGCAAATAAGGCACAGGTCGCAGATATGCAGAAATAAAATCCAGCAAACCTAACCACCAAGGAGGGAAGGCAATACCAGTGACTTTGCACCTCTAATATTTACAATGGAGGGAAGTGATTTGGGGTCCAAGGGTAACCAAGAGGAATCTCAGGGCTCTCATGTCAGTGAGGACTTCTGCTCTTCAGAGTGGAAAATTTTGAGAAATGAATGAATACCAGCAGGGCTCTAGTCATAAGGCAGGAGATGCATACCTCCTAGGTATACTCTGGCTATTATTAAGAGAGAAGATATATATCACCTTAAGTTTTGGAGATTTTTTTACTGGAATGGTGCATCAAAGGCCTTTGCACATGCCTAGAACCTAAATGCTGTTTCTCTTGGGAAAGTCAAGATGTCAGTCAAACCCAATCTTTTCAACTGGAAAACAGCATCTAAACTAAGATATGTTCTACCTATGGAAACTTGAAGAGAGATTTTAGTCTCTAATGAGAAACTTAAAGAAGGTGAAAATTCTGATGCCACTCTGCACAGTGCATTCTAGAGTTTGTAGCACTGAGCTGCTGCTTTGCAGACTAAATGAGGAAGCTGTTTCTTACTGGACAGTGCTACGGGCAAGAAACTCCAGTCATGAACTATTTGTCTTTCTTAAACCAACTAAATTTTTAAACAAAATATTGCAGGTGGTGTACCGTGAAACAAATCACACAATGACATGCACGTGAAAAATGGGCTAATTGCAATGACTTCTGGTCACTGAGAACTAGATACTGTATTTTTCTTGAACTAAATACAGATCTCCCCGCGGCAACAGTGGAAGTTCATTGAACAGATGGAAGCCATACATAGTCTAAAATTGTTGCAATGTTGCCATTTCCATTCTCTTTCAAAATGAGATACAGTTTACGCAGAACATAGAGGCCGCATATAAATGTTTTCATTCACCTCTGCAGTTCAGCATAGCTTATTGCCTTGCTTATCTGCAAAAATGTTTGTTATTTCTGAGTACTGTTAAATGGATTGGTATCATACAGTACTACAGGGAGATCATAATCTCTTGCCACAGGGAGCTTGCAATGGGCAACTATACAGTGGTTTAGGTGACCACTGCTCAGAAATTCGGATTCAGTTGCTGTGTTGTTCTGCTTGTTAAACAATCAGAAGATTACACAAAAAGCATGGCTTGGGAAAGGGTTAGGAATAGGGTAAACAGAGAATAAAATCTGACTTAAGACTACTGAAAGCAGGTGAAAGACTCCCACAAGCTTTAATGACCTTAGCAAATGTGCTGACATCATATAATATAGAAATTAGCTATACTGGCTACCATGGTACTGAAGACATGCTGCTCTTTCTCCTGATACCTAAGCAAGTTCAGCTATTTCTGCATTGCATCACAGTAGCAATGTAGATACACCCTTGGTCAGGCTATTGCTACTCAAGAAGGCAAGTCTAGGTGTGGAAGATGATATGAGGAGTGGAAGAAGGACAGAAGGTAAAAACCTGAATATAAACTACAACATGTTCATGTACCCAAAAGACAAATAAGTCTCACATAAAATATCTATGTATCACCTGATTTCCAATTCCTTCAGAATTTTATTGAAATCTGAGAAGAGGCTTTTCCTGAAAGTATTAGAGGAGTTGTAAGAATAAAGTGTGAATCATAAAAAAGTGACTATTTTCTCTATCTATTCCAGTTACCATGAGGTTTTGGATTTTTTAGAATTATCAAATGCTGTACCGATATCTATATAACACCCTGGAAGCAAGAAGCAAATAACATTTACAGGTGAAGCATCCAGCATGCAGAATTGGTCCTCCTAACAATTCAAGATAACCATAACTGTTTACCAACACAGAAAACTATTTAAAGCTGGAAGGAAAAGGATTCTATTTGCTCTGTTTCTTTCAGGTGCAAAAAAGAGACTATTTTAAAATGGTTTGTTTCCTCTGTCATGTGATAGGAAGCTAACACAGACTACACAGGCATCGGCTGTGTAAACACACATAATTTTTAAGCTGTTTAAATGTATTGGCACAGAAAGGCAGCCAGCACAACATAAACCTCACCTGAATCTAACAGCCGACAATTACATACAAAAGGATGTTTTTCATATGTGATAAAAACAAGCATAGTGAAAGTTGCTAATAATCTTCCATAGTGGCATATAAATGTTTTTTTGGTAATAGCAGAAAGTTAGTGAGGCACCTTTAGCACAGAAAATGTAAGCTTTTATTCAGTATTTCTTACAGAATTAGTAAAACTGAATAATGGCCTCAGACTGGCCCAGAGGAAACAAACAAACAAACAAAAAGTGTTAAATCAGTTTCTTTGAATTCTATAAAAACTACCATAATGGGATATGTAAATGTTGTGGAAGTTTAGGAAAATGATGGCCTTTTCAGATGTCTGCAGGATAAGGAACAGCCAGATAGAATTATTGGGACCCATGTCACTAGAACTGACACTGAGTGATAAAGACATTTGTTTTTATCTTTCCATTCCAATAAAAATGTTTGGAATTTGTTTCCAAAATGATAAATAACACCCAGCAGAATACTAACAGTTCATATAAGAGCATCGCTATGGGGCATCTTTGTGCACATTCATTCCCTATTCCTATATGTTGAAGTGATTTTTGTTACTGTCCTGTAAAAGCTAGTGCAACATACATTTAAATAACATCTTTTAGGAGAGATCAGAATCAAAAATCTTATGAAGCCAGCTAGAAATTCCTCCTAGAAAACAGCACATACAAAAGCAGTACCAACAGAATTCAGTGCATAAATAAATGGATTTAGAGTTTGAAAACTAACACAAAGACACAGCAGGTAAGACTACAGTGACATTTTTTTCCAAAAGCATACTGGTTTTGGCATTCAACATAATGTATTTCTATTAAAATGGCCATTCTTTAATAACTTATTTCCACTTCTTTTTGTCTCATAACATTCCAATTAAGAGGCATAATAATACACTAACTACCTTGCTTGTCCTTCCTTTGGACCACTGTGGTGAATTCAGTACTTGGATTACTAAGTGATAACCACTTCACTCCTGACAAACAGGCTCAGCGGTCATTGGACTGGGTCCCAAAGCTGCACGAAATTCAGGCAAAACCACACAAAGTTCTACCAGGTAGCAGATAGTATGTGGGGTAAAGAGTATACTGTTTGGAGCCTGGAAGCTGAAAGATGTGAATGTATGACTGTGGTCTGTCACTGACTGCTCTGGATAGGTCACTTCCACCCAAACTTACTAACTCTCCAGGAAACCAGTTTCTCTTTTCTTCAAAAGCAATCATGTGCCCATTCAGCACTGAATCTGGACTTCCTCTGTGACTTAATTCTCTACTTTAAAATAAGGAACACAGCTTTTTCTCAGATTTTTAGGAGGTTGAGTAGACTAAGGGCTTAGAAACATGCAAAAGATAGAACAAGGGGAGACAAAGAACTTTTCGATTCCCAATTCCTGTATCAAAATCAACTTAATACTCTCCTAACAGAGAACTGGCTTATTCTAAATACTTTCTAAAAGACAATTTAATTTTGATAACTTTCTTTTCCTGGGTGATTTTCCAGAGTCAAAAAAAGACCTAAAAAACCCCCCAAACAAGCTTTAGTTTCTAGGTTTCTGCCTGTTAATGAACAAAGCAACTATGTTTTCTTCCTGTTCTCTTTGAATTATGTAGTAAAAACAAGTGACTTGTAATTTGAACTTCCACAAGTTCTTTGTGGACATCTAAATACCTCTTGTTTAGAAAGTTAATAAGGTAGGAAATAGTGTACCTTCTATCAAGCCTTGACCCCAATCAGACTTACTCGGTACAGCAATATAAAGCAAAAACATAAAATGTGACAAGAATGGAGAACATTTACTGTCCTTGCTCTGGCATTCATTGCTCTTAACAGGAAAAAGAAATAACTGCTTGTCCTGTCACTGGTGGACTCCACTGCACAAGTGTCCAACAATTTTCTAAGACTGTGCATCCTACCTTTCTAGAATTTATTTGATTCCTGTGTTACAAACTGGCGATCACAGGTCTGTCTCACCCTCAAACTATATGAATTTATTAGTTATTTAAGCACTGTGGTAAGACAAATATACGTCTTCTGTGTAGCCCAGAGATGGGAATGAAATGAGAAAATCCACTCTAGCTCTTGCTTTCTTTAAAAGACACTGAACAAGAATGCTAGTGCTGCAGCATCAAATAAATTGTGAGGACATAAATTTTTTTTTTTACCAACAGCCCCCAGCCCCCCCCCCCCGCCCAAACACACAGATGTAAGAATGGAATGCAGAGTGTTAGCAGAGAGGAAAAAATGAAAAAATAGCAAACGTATGAAGCATATGAGGACTACAGGAGAAAAGAAGGCTAACTACAATAGGAAGCTATGTTTGCATACTTATTAACAATTCTAAGTGACTAGTTAGAGTTCAATTATGTGTTAGGCTTGGCAAATGTACAAGCAAAAGAATGCAGGACTACATATAAATATGTATAAATATAATCCATATATGCTCCTCAGACACTACAGTTTACCATCTGAAATTTCTTAATATTATTACTTTAATATGAAAATGGAAAATGTACTTCAGTTCCTTTATTCAGTCCATTTTATAAATATTCACTCACAACATTTCAGTCAGCTATGGCTAGAATGAAAGTGGGACAAACCAGGTTCTGGGATGCACTCTCGAAATACAGTGAAACACAGAGAAAAGGAGTCTCTAACAATCTTTTACATACACTTTTCTAAGCCTTTTGTAGAATACTGGGCCTCCAAGGTTATATTTATCTTCACCAACTCAGAATATGGCCTGTTGCACCTACTGCTTGTCAAATACCCCTAGGGAAGGGGCTGTTGTGCTATCTAAAGTACTATATCTAAGTGCAAGAATATGAAAAATAGTAAGTGGTACCTTCATAAAAGATTCTGCCAAAGACTTCACTAGCAGCACATCACTTTCAGAGATCTTAGTGGGCATATGAGGATCTCACTTAGAGCTGGATCATGAGACCAGGCATCAATCACACAGTTATCCCCTGGAGGCTACACCACAGCAATTAAAGGAGGAAAAAAATAGAAAAATTTAAAAAGTCATGGAAAAAGTGGGGTGGAACTGAGCGAGGGCTTCCATATCAGCCAGGTGTAGATAACCCGTCAGTAGCAAGGGGAAAAGCTACAGCTGGGGAGTGTTTTAGGACAAGCAACAAGACCTGTATTTGGAAAGAACACCAGAATCTACAACAAGGATTTGCTTGCAAATATGCGTGACATAAAGCAGATCCTATTAAAGGAAGGTACGCAAACTAAATGAGTCTTTATGTATTCACAGGGAGGAAAGGAAGAAAAAACAATGGCAACAGGCACATGATCTCAATGTGGAAGGTGATTCTATTACAACTTCTTCCTACATTTGCCCAAATAGGATTTTGGCTGGATTCTGACCTCTGTCAGCAATGGGACAAGGATGACAAGGGGTGAATCCATTGCACTTCTACTAGGGGTGGTCAGAATTCTTCAGAAGTGATACAAAATAAAGCAAAAATCCAACTTGGGACAAGGATGACAAGGGGTGAATCCATTGCACTTCTGCTAGGGGTGGTCAGAATTTGTTCTTCAGAAGTGATACAAAATAAAGCAAAATTCCAAATTGAGGGAAGTGACACATGGAAAGCAAAAGTAAATAACAAGGGACATGGCTCAAGTTAACACAGTGCCAATCTTATTTAAAATTCCCTAAAAGCTTGATAAGGTAAAAAGGAATAACCTGTCTGGGACAGGTTGGAAGGTAAATAAATAAATAAAGCATTACAGGAATAAAAAGGGAATTTAGTTAGAACTCCGATACAATATATCACTCAAAGAGTACTGAGCGCATGGAGAGAGCTGCCAAGTGAAATCATCAAAGTAAATGATATTGATTAACTTAAAAGATACTCAGACATTTTTATGGTGAGAGAGAAAGAGAAAAGGGGATTGAAGGATACAGTGGATACAAACCAGGCAGAGGGGGATGTAATAAACTTACAGAAGAAACTTCTTGGTCCAGATGTACTTTTCCAGTTCATAAATTCCTTTTGTCCATACTGGTGATTAAATGAAACTAACTCCTTGTATGTTAAGTATCTGCTAAGCACCATAATCATTGTTCTAGAAGTTATGATACATGGCTACATGCGGAAAACCCCAACTTCCCTTTCCTTCTGACCACAAAAAGCTACTGTGTTCATTGACCAACAACATAACATACATCACTAAGAACAGAACTCAAAATTCATATCCGAAAGCAATGTTTTCCTCTCATCTGGCTTGCAAAGAAACGCTCAAGCAAGCTAGACATATTTTTCAGTATTGGCAGGAATAGCCTCACATATTGCCACCCGGTAATATGATAGCACAGCACAGACACATACCAGCAAACATACCACGGCAAAGACCTTGACTTAATTCTTACTTGTATCAGTTTTAACTAAGCAAAAGTACAGAATGGATACAAAATTGGGGGGGGGGGGGAGTCAAAATTACTTGCTTTAAGC
Organism: Astur gentilis; assembly: GCF_929443795.1. Lineage (NCBI taxonomy): Eukaryota > Metazoa > Chordata > Aves > Accipitriformes > Accipitridae > Astur > Astur gentilis. The sequence continues at coordinate 4,247,036 of NC_064893.1, read as the reverse complement.
AGAGCAAGTCAACATTTATCTCACAGAGGCCTTGTAATCATGATCACGTAGAAATAATAGAAGCTGCTGAGAGGGCTATTACATGGTTATTCCAAATAATAGCTGTTCTGTTGTTTGCTTCCTTAGAGGACAGGTACATACTATAAAATTTGACATACCTTTGATTCTTACATCTCCTGCACTTCACTCTTTTGCTCCATCTTTCCTAATTAACTCTGCAGATCTCAGAGTATTGCTAGCCACACCATCCTGAGGATCGACAGTGCTTCATGCACTTTAACAGGTAGCCTGACATATGCATGCAGAATTCTCCATGGCTCTAAGTAGTCTGAAACTAAAAGCAAAGAAAGACCTTGCTGCTCTACTATGGCAGGGATGGACTTCTCAGAAGAAACGTAGGCTAGACATAACACCAACACTTGCACCTCTTCCACCTCCACAGTATGTACTACATAGACCTTACTGCAACACATTAGACTTCTTACATATGTGCTGTCCAATTTAGCAATGGATGACGGCTTGTAGTTCAAAAGAAGGTGAAATACAAAGACTCTCCTATTTTCTAATCCATTCTGATATACAAGTCATTTAGCGTCACTAAGCGTAAATTTCCATCTTCTTCCTGTTGGAAATATATTAAGAAGAACAGAAGACTAAGGGCAAGAAGTGATACACACCTTTCTTGTTGTTAGTAAATTTTTTATTACTAGCAGATAATTTTAATTTTTCTTATGTATTTCATTATTGACCCAAAAAGCTAACCCTAAAGTCAGAATTTTAGTTAACCAGGGAAATCTATAGTCATGTACAGATACACTGTTGTTATTTCAAAAACCATATAGTCCTATTTCCTTGAACTCCGGACAGATTAGATCAAAGAAGTCCTTTCTTTATTCACAAACCCAGAAATCCTTCATCCTATCATCTGACTGAAAGCCACTTCCTCAAGGCTCTTCTCAGAGTGACAAACTATCTGGTCTGCAACTGAAGTCTTATCTCCCCTTGTGCCTTCCTTGTACTCCTACATTTGCAGCCAGCCTTTTAATATTCAGAAAAGCTCAAGCCAAACAGTTCTTGATTCCTAAGGCTATACATGTACACTTCTTTTTCATGACAGTGACATATTTCTGAGCCTTAGTTTGAAGCTCCCCAAATGTTCCTCATTTTTCACTCAATGGCAGTATTTTCAATTTACAGAATTGCAAAACTGTACTGATTTGAAGTGAACTGTTTTCCAGACATTCCACAGCTGTAACAATCTGTCCTTCCCTCATATGTCCACAGGAATTAAGTTGTTCAAAAATAAAAAAAATACAAACCCCAAATATTGTTAGGCTGGCAAAATCAAGCGTATGTATGACTGACACTGATTTTATTCTCAATCCCCTTTTTTCAAGGTGATTCTCATTACAGTATGAAGCATGACAGCCCTAAAATCTGAAAACTTCTGTTCATCCCAGAATATCAGCAATGACAGCTTAACTTACTACTCTGTCTTGGTCCATAAGCTTCAGGTATGATTTGGAGGAATCACTGTCAGCCAAAAGTGGAGTATTCAGCCTTCAAAACTATCCAAATGCCTGCCTTTCATCCTTTACACTGTGAAACAAATGTGTCCATTATGCAGATGGCTAATGGGACATTACCAGCAATGGTCACCAGGTCAATGCTTCAAATTTATGTGGCTTTCATAAAATGGCTTGATTTCCCAAAGCTAGAACTAAGCATGCCTTCCCCAGGACTCCAAGACTCCGCTGCTACTTCTGTGGTGACAATCACCAGTAAAAGATTTTATAGTAAACCTACAGGGAACACTTTCTAACTTGTACTGCTGCCCTTCCAATCCCCCCACATAAAAAGTCTCAAAGCATAACCATGCCTCCAGGTGGTTTTATTATCAGGAGATGCTATGAGGTAACAGGGGAAGGATCATTCTCTATATACCCACCACTTTTACTTCCTGCCTAAACAGTCTCCCACTGATCATTCATGAAAATAGAATATTAACTTAAATGGGTCTTTAGTTTGACCTAGGTTTGTCTGATATTAATCATATTTTGTGGGCTACCCTAAGAGACCTGGAGATTAAAAAAGAAAAAGTCCCACATGATTCTTACCACACCCTACATCACACTACCTATATAACTTGTAAAAAACCTAAATAGGTAATCAATAGGGTAATTATGTGACAACACACAAAAGAGACATTTAAAAGGGCTGTTCATGCAATACTCAAAGCACTGGAATTTAGGAAGATTTGGTTATATTCTTACATTCTAGCAAAAAAATGGTAAGGTTTTCAAGGCGGCACTTGCTCTCTGTGTTCTCTGAAGGATACTGACAGAGTTGGGTAGAAAATCCTGGGCTTGAGTGAAAAGCAGACTACACATTGAGTACAAAAATCTAAGCTTCAAATAGCCGGTCTTTGCTCACCGCAACTTACATGTTTCTAACCTCCATTTCTCAAACAAATGCATTCACATTTGGCAAAGCACAACAGGATTTCATCCTAAAAGCAGTGATGGATACAAACAACTTCACTCATACAGAGATGCACTCACTTCAATGACCTAGTAATGTAGGTATTAGATTGATGCTCACTCTCTTCTACTGTGCTTCAGTATGTGATCAGTCCCAAAGAGGCTCTCAAAAGAGCAATCATGAGGAGGACCTCTGCATGGAGAAACAGCACAATTGCATGGTGCATACTTAGCTTGTATATGAATTCTCAGACTATTTTTAAAAACTTTTAATTTCAGATTTGTTCACTTTTTCCCTAACTATTCTTCTTTACCACCACCACTCCCCCCAAAATATGGTAAATGAATCAAAAAAATCCTGAACAACAATTTAAAAATACTCCTTTTCTGTTCAGTGTCTGGTAACAATATACAGGTTGTTTGGGGTTCTTCATCACTTACTGAGTAATTTCTGCAGGCACCCCAGGAATTACAGAACTGTCTTTAATGACAAACAGCAAATCTAACATTGGTATTTGAGATGGGCTAGTGACTTTATACCAGCCACAGATATTGCATGATCTTATGTCAGTTCCCTATGTGAAGAGCATAATTCTCATTGACTCACACATAAAAAGGCGTTTACTTCTTCTGGCTTCATTACCTAGAGACACTCTCTTACAGTTACGTTTGTAAGCTGTCACCGGACAATTGCAAGAAGGTGAGCAAAAGGCTTCCCCCTTTCCACACAGCTATGTAGATGCTGCTCACAGTAACTTGTTCTCAGAAATGGAAGGCCCATTTATTCCTGGATTCCCAACCCCAGAAATCTGAAGAAAGAGAAAGTAGGCCCAGATGCTACCTACCCTCCGCATTAGCACACAGAACAGGGAAATTAATTTGGAAATATACCACACATGTACTTCATTCAGCCACTTGTACCCATAGCAGCACTAAAGTCTTGATCTCTCTGGTTTTACCAGTTTATTCTCTTAACGTTCACTATTAGAATAAACATTCCTGCTAACCAAGTAATTCTGTAGAGTCTCCCATGAACACAAGCATTGCAGGGCCAAATGAAATCTATGATTTTCATTTAAGTGATTCTTTCCCCCCTAGCTTTCACTTCACCTGGAAGAGAGTAACAACAAACCTGAAGTTAGCCAAGCGATTTCATTGTCAGTGGTAGAAGTGGATGCCAAAAAAAGGAGAAAGGAAGAGGGTAAGGAAAGGAGAGTAAAGAGAAGAATGCAAAAATCTCCATTTTAAAGCCTATCCCAGATCATGTAAAGCTGTCAGTGCATTTGGTTAATCCCTCTAGTGCTTCAGTGGAAAAATCACAGCAGGCAGCTGGATACAACATCCAAGGCTGCCCTTTCTTGTGTTTTTTCCATTTCTGGCAGCATACTGTCATACATGCAGCATCTGTCCATTTCCACAGACTGTGGCTGTACATGCAATTGAACTAAAACAGTTAAAGGAAAAAGCAAAAGCAAAGGTTCAAAGGGCAATGAATAGCCAGGGCTCTTGGAATTCTGCAGGTGTGGGACTCCCAATCCCAGCTAGCTAACCCTGCTGCAGAAACCACTGCAATTGCTTGCAGAGTTTTCACATTTGCCTACTTCCACCTGATTGGCATCCAAATTTTGAAAGCTTGATAATGCTGCTCTCAAAGATGTGAAAAAAGTGATTTGTGTAACCTGATCTCTGATCTTGCATTTTAAATGTGGAAGGGGAAAAGAGGAGCAATCATTATTCAGGAAAAAACATTATTACTAACACAGCAGTATAAGAACCAGTAATATAGACCCACAATGCAGTCTTCAGGATGTATTTGTATGGATAAAGCACAACTTCTTTTTCTATGACTGCTGTTTTTTCTCCAAGAAATATCTAAATATTACAACTGTCAGCTCAGTCAGAAACCTTGTTTTTCATATGATGGAGCTCTGAGGCACTTATAGACGTAACTCAGTATCTTTTAGGGAAATCATATGGGGGGGAAACAGTACAGATGTAGAAATCTTGTCCGCTACTATGCGGACTCTATATTACTGCTGGGTTTTTAAATAATTTTAGTTGTATCTGGTGGTTTCTACTGAGAGTATATCTGAGATAGGTACAGTTAAAATAAATCACTGCTCTGAAGAGCTCTCAATCTCAATAAATAAAATGGACAAAAAGTAGAAAAGGAAGTAGGATTATCCCATTTTACACAGACAGAATGAAAGCCATAGCTCTATGATCATTAGTACTAGGTTATATATAAAAAACAAACAAACAAACAAACAAACAAATCCAACCAAAACCAACAACACCACCACCACCCCGAAACAAGATCAGGATTAGGTGCAAGCATTTTTTTCTTGAACTAGCCCCAGATGTGATACAAAAGTTACACTGGCTGTGGATGGACAAGTAAAGTTTGATCTAACATAAAGATCTGCCTGAACACCACTCAAGAAGGATGAGTGCCTTCTATGTCCTGTTTCAGATGCTTTGCCACACAGGTATAAGATCACCCTAATGCTTGTGCTTGTATTTCATATTTCTTAGAGTCACTGAAAAGTATCCTGATGATGCTGGAGTAAAAATTTATTCTATCTTAAGAAAAAAATGGTAATTTTTTCAGTGCTACAGATACAGTAAAGGAGGAAAAACCAGAAAGTCATGTAAGCATGGGCAGCATAAGTATTTGTGGTGTGTTTTGGTGTTCATACAACAAAGGAAAGAAGCCCCAAGATGTCTTTAACACTGTAAACACGTCTTTGGAGTTACTCACTCTAATACATAAGTATATTTGACAGGAAAATAAAAACAATTAAAACCCCCATACTTTAAGTGTTGAAGTGCTTATTATAAATATTCATTAGGTTGGTCAAGTGTTTGCATAAATGATGGACTCAGATTAGAAGAAAAGTGTTTTAACAGCCTTTGGTCAGCTGCAATATTCACAAAAAACAAGAGGTGTAAACAAAACAGGCTCAGCAGAGAAAACATTCTGCTCTTTCTGTCCAAAGTTGTTGGGTGAAAATGTTTCTACAAACTTAAACCTTAATCATTATCATAAGTTAGAAGAAAAACAAATAATACTTTTATTTACACGATGTTTAGCTGCCAATGGCATTTTAGGAGTTTCCTACAAAATAACACACAGATTAAAGAGACAAAAATAGAGACAAAAATTGCACATGATTAAAACCAGAAAGCCCCTTAAAAACATTCAATCACTACACAATGCTGAAGTACTCAGAAAGGTTTCAAAACCTCTTAAATTTTGTGGTTCTTTTTAGATAAAAACCCAGGACTCCAAAACCTAAGATGCAACTGTTGCCCATCATGCTTCTAAGCTGTTTTAACACCAAGACACCTTTTCATCCTGCTGGCGCTAACACTTCCTCCTTCACTTGAAAATGCAAAAGAAATAACTAGAAATATCTACCTACTGCAAGCTGAGAAATGTGTCTCCATTAGTTAAAGAGCTGCCAATTCTAACTCAAAAGACCTACTTTCCTGGTTAATGCTGATCATACCTTCTGACTGACAATGAATCGGTTTGTAAGAAACTAGCTTTTACTGTACTTCACTGTTGTTAGTTCTTCAGAGACAACTCTGTTACACATAAATTTTTGTCACAGGCTCCATCCAGCACACTGATGCCTACGCTTACCTACTTCACTTGGAAGCACATCCCTTAATTTTTTTATGAGCTTCCTTTACAGTTAACTATAGAACAACTCTGACAATAGGCTGTAAAAGGTGTATTCTGGAGCTTCCAAACAATAGAATTTTTAATTAATTGGCAAATATCAAATCGGTGCTCTCATTTACATACACTGTAAAGAGTAGGACTGTAGGAGTGGAGCTGAGGAAAGGAGGTACATGAGTTGAGTGAAATCCTTAGTGGTTAAGAAGCAATAGAAGAGAAGAACATAGCTTGCCACTAGATCCTGTTTTCTAACAGTTTCTCAAAAGAAAAAAAAATTACTCCTTTTACTTGTAAATGTAGGTCATAATAAAAGTCAATTTAATAAAATTATTTTGATGTAATTTCTTTAATTTTCAAGTAAGATCCACACTATAGATATGGTTGAAATAAAACCTAGGACAAGCCAGCACCTAGCCAAATGAACAAATACCTTGTCATGTAAAAATGTTTTGCTTGTCATGTATATGAAGTTACAATCCCCTACACAACTAAGCACTTGGGAAAATCTTCAAGTACACTTCAACAACACATCTGATTTGAAGACAACATTCACTATGTTTTTTTAAGAAAAATCTGTCTTGATCACTGTTCTTTAAAGCTTCACTGTGTCTCCTTCATCTTGCAATATTTTCAGTTCTGAATCAGCACTGGGGTCCTTGGAGCTATACATCTAGTAGGCATTTTTCATCGGGTAAAAGGGAACCCAACTCTTTGCTTGAAACCTCAAGGTTTGTTAAAAAAATAAAAGGGGGGGACACTCTTACTCCACACTTCAAGAGCAATAATGGCCCATGGATTAGCTGATATATTAGCTCTAAGTAGAAAACTATAATATTTTACTCAGAAATAACCCTGGATAGTTGCCTTGAATAACCCAAGGCCTGCAGAGTGCTATCTTTCCTACATTTGCAAAGCAACTTTGTTTGTTTTAACTATTGAAAGTAAAACAAATCTCACACTTAAGTCCCAGCAAAATGTGCACAGAGGCACCCTATTTCATAAACCAGAAAATTCTTTCCATATATGGTGCTTTTTGCCTGTCTTCATTGTGATTTCAATCTACAGACAATTACACCACTAGAATGGACAGAAATTTTGAAATTCAACTGAAAATATTTTTTCTGAAGTTAGAAAAAGAAAATTAATTTAAACCAGAACAGATGTTGAAAATGAAATGCGATAACTCTTCCAGTACTTGCTGACTGCCACCAGGATCTCTATGCAGTCAAGAAAATGTGTTCTAAATATCTACTAAAAGAAACAACAGAAAAACAAATAAGGAGAGGAAGAGCAAGGTGGAAGCAAGGGATATGGGATGGCAGAGCTACATTACTGAAAACTGGGAATGAACTGGCTATTCTTGTCTACTGCTATTCTGTACTGAAAATGTATTAATTTAAAAGGTTCTGGACTGACAGAGGACCAAATCCTATGTACCTCGCAAAAATCCAGAACAAATCCTCAACCCAAACACTTTCATCAGGTTGCTGCAATGGTCCTATACTCCGTAACTCTCCCAGAAAAGCCAGGGCATCTGACCACCTCCTAATCAGCCCTTTGACAGAAGCCTAATGCAGGAGTTGGAATTTCCCTTCTCAGTAAAGGGACAGACAGGTTATTGCTGTACATAACTGAAATGTAATAAAGTTATAATACGTATTTTGCCTGCTCTTTCTGTCTCTAGTGCATTTTTCATGAAAGAACCATAGAAGGATTTAAAACCAGGATAGTTCATCCATTAGGCAATGACCTCATCTGTAGGCCAATTTTTGAGGAGGACTAAACCAGACCTTATTATGAACAGGGAAAAATTTTACTGTTAATTTTTTTAGACCTGTCAGCTGCATACATGCCATTGAGAATAAGTTCTTTTTTCACTACTGTAGCCTTAAAAGGCAATGAGCCTACTCATATGGAGGCTACTTTTTGATAAAGAACTTCAAAATAAACATGCCTATTTTGTGCGACAGATTACATGCATGTATACATACTCTGTTTGGAGGACACTCAGGGTTATAAAAGCCCAAAACAGGATCAAAAGGAAGGGGAAAAGAAAGGATTTCAGTCCTAGAGTACAATCTACATTTCATTCAAGTGAATGGAAATCTTCACTTCGATTTGAAGAGAGGTTGCATTCTACCCAAAATGAGCTATAGATCCCAATTGTTAAGCACAACATTTGGAAAGCTTCTCAGGAAAGTCTACTGTACATATTACAGTTGGCCACTTTTGAGTTCCTCTTATATTCCAAGACTTGTTTCAGCTGCATGTGTGCATTAGTACTATATTACATGTATGTAACATATACTTACACGAGTAATTTTTATAGATTTAAATTTTGACTGCAGTACTTTTTTACATGCATTTTTACAATGAAAAATGCAAACAGTGCTTCAAGCAGGCATTCATACATTTCTTTCACTAGGATCAGCATTAGGTACTTGCAATTACTAGGGTACTACACTGTATACTCACATATTTTAAACAATATTCTTAATGCTGTAATTGCAGGAATCTCTCAACTTTACAAACAGGTGGTGAACTTGGAAATGCATATGTTTGGGTATCTGCTTGTGAAAAACTGCATATGCACAAGTCGCAGATTTTGGAAACAAGGCCTATAAACCATGTGCTCAAAATGGTAATCCAATGACAGCCATCTAACGACCAGAGATAATTACAAAATATTCCCTGTTACTACCCTATCCCTGCAACCTACAATACTGCACATAGTACAAATTAATCTGAAAGGTTCTGGCACACTGAATTACAAGACTCAATCAGAACATGATACCCAATAAGACAGATGATTGGTGTGATAAGAAATGATGGATATTGCAGTGTAACTCACTCTGCTTTCCTTGGCACTAGCATACATGCATTTACCCCAGCATAAAAACTCTTGCAAAACATACGTCAGGCCATTTCTTCATAAGCAAGCAAAAATAGTTCATCTATTCACTAGGCAAGGAGGAAATACTATAAGCCAAGGAGTGGACAGAAATCAGGATGCCCCAAAGCCTTCCTGGAGTCCTACCAAAGAAACTTTGGTGTGGGGAAATTGGCCTTCCACAGCCAACCTTTTCCAGTCCCTCTGGATTTGAATGAGCAACCTTAAACAAAACCTTAAAGTGCTTTGCTTTTTAAAAGAGGGTGTTGGACTGAAATGCTTAACCATAAAGACCAGCTCGTCTTTTAAATCAACAGTTGTGCCCACTTAAGAGGCACCAAAGGGGCACTGTGGTTTTCTTTTAAAGATTAAAAAAGAGAAGCAGAGAAAGAAATATATCCCCTTATTTCCTTAAAATTGCTAGTGCTTCAGGAGCTTCTGAAGCACTGGGCTGTTTTATTAAAATTGCCTCTTGGTAGCATTATAGTGTTGCCAAGAAGTACTGCTCACTGCAGTGATTAAAAAGTTACTCTTTTTCTTAGGAAAGCTTTGAACTGTTTAGTCTGTCCCCCCAACAGTAGCAAGTGAGCAAAGGGCATGTTTTTAAAAAATAAATTAAGACAAATAAAAAGCTTAGCACAATGGAATTGGATCCCTGTCTTCCCCCAGTAAATATATCTAATATCACATGCCTATTCAGAGTGGGGAGAAGGGATTTCCCCTCAGTAACCTCTGTGAGAGAAAGAGAGAAGAGCACGCAATTGTTTCCCATCTCATTGTATGCGTTACTAAGCCATGATGCCAGCCACATGCTGATTATCTCTCATGTTACATAAAGGGCTCTCCTGCGGTGCCAATTGCCTGCCGTGTGGTCTGTATCCTGTTACATAAAGTGTTATCCTGTACCACCACGCACTGTGCCAAAGCGCTATTCTTTGCCACCATGCTCCCCGTCTTCAGATCTCAAACGCCCTTTGTTTCCATGCCTGCTTCTGCCCACATCTTAAAAGCCACCTAATGATTAAAACAAAACACAAATACTTCTCAATAAACAGTGATTTTGCAGTTACGCTGTAAAATGAGAAAGAACACAAATAATTGTTGCTCAGGGATCCTGGAGGCTATGAGAGAGCTGTACGAAAAGATCCCATTAAAGACAGAGTCACTGTACGGTCCTCTGCGACTCAGACATTGCACCTACATGCTTCTATCATTTATGGGTCATTCTGAAGGTAGCGTTTTATCTGCCTCAACGTTTTTCTAAGGCAATCCTGAGATCAGCTGTACTGCTTAAGATGAAAGCAGCCTCGGAGTAAAACACACTCAGAATAGCTGTCTCTCATGATGTATTGCAATAACACATTGTCAAAGGGCTCTGCTGCTCCAGCGATCTGTAAACATGCTGTATCATCAAAACAGTGCAGGAGTGATGATGTGTTACTGGAAAGATGGCAGCAGTATAGGAGGAGCACATCTAGAAGCAGAGTTCACCTGACTGTAGGCTGACAGCCAATTCACACAGTACAGTGTAATAGAAACTGCTCTTTTGGGTGGCCTAGCAGGAATGAAACTGCTAAATTAGCTGCCCTGGCACTACTGTTTCTGGCAAATGAAAACAGCAAGTCTTACATGCACGAAGATAAAGGTTAGGCAAAGGGTTTCCCAGTTGAGGAAAGATGAAAGAGAAACTGAATTATCAAATTTTTGTGAAGCCACAGAAAACAGAATCTCATCTCCCAGGGCTCATGGCCTTTTCTACAACTGCTTTGCAAAGAGGGACTGACAGCCAGCAGGACTATATATTTTCCTTTGAATCACTGTATGAGGCTAAGAGGTAATTTAGTAGAAATCTTTCAATTTGTTATTTTCACTGTTTTTAAAATATTTCTCAGATCTCAAATAACCCTTTTTTGTGTCTGGTAACATGTTCATCAAATAACAATGCAATCCATCTTCAGGAGGAAAGAAATCCCCCAAACAAGAGCAAAAATAGCTCTGCCTGGTCACTCTCACTTATATAAGGGCCAAGATTAACTACAGGGACGAGATTTCAACTTTGCTGAATCAAACAGCCTCACTCCCAGTCACATGATGAAGGCTGGGAAAGGAAGATGCATTACTTCTTCATTTAAATCAGTGCCTCTTGAGACTTTACTACAAAGACATGGGACAAAGTCTTGATGCCAAGCAGAAAGCACGCAGATAGGTTTGTAAGTATTAGTTTCCCTGCAGTTCTACATCAGACCTCATACTAGAGGCGGCAAATACAAAAAAAACCCAACCACCCACCAAAACCCCAAACACCCAAAAACCAAACAAAAAAAAAACAAAACCAAAAAAAACACCAGCCCAATACAACCTTTCAACACTATTAGTCTTGGAAATTGCAATTGGTGGATTCAGTTTTTGTGACAACATGAACAGTGTCCTCCAATATTTGACTTAAACAGAAAGTTTACAAGAAAATAACAGCAGGGCTCTGCTTGAAAAGGTTCAAAAAGTTCAAGATTTAAAAAGCATTGAGGAAAAACCCGAACCCTGCCACAAAGCCTTTATCTTGTACAGAAGAACTAGCAGAGAAACAGTATTATTGCCTTCATGCAAAACTCACAGCAGAGACTTTCCATTTGGTGCCACTAGCTTTGAATTGGGACAAAATTACTCCTAGAGTCATGCAAGAAAATGCAGTGGCTGTGAAGATAGCATAGTAGTAAAAAAGGAAAAAAATCAATAATAGATAGTAGCTTCATGGTGCATAAACACTATGGAAGTGATTTTTGGTTGTTTGGGGTTTTTTTAAGTTAAAATAATGCAATCAATGTTTCTTGTCTAGATAAGCTTTCTTGCACTGTACATTGTGTCATACTGCACCATACATTCTTTATCCCCCTCTATTGCATCCCTAGGGTCAAAGGTAGAAGATAGAAAAATTCCTGGAATAATATCTGCAATAAATTATTATTAACTATTATAATTCAACATGGGCATATAAACGACACTTTAAAGAAAATTGAATTTGTTGAAAATTAAACCAAACCTGGTGTTACTTTGAACAAGAAGCGCTCTGATTGTTTTCAGATTTCCATTATAAAATAGGCTTTTTTGTTTTATGTGTTATATACCCTCTGAGGAAAGGAATTGTACCTCAAAACATATGGGTGTTCAGAATCTTTATTTTTAAATACAATGCTCCATGCTCACAAAACTCTGCTTGGAAGCCAAGGAATTTATAACAAGGTGCATAGCAGCAAACCTGTAAGAAGGCTAAAAATGAAGAAAAACAGAGCTTGTATTCATTAATTAAAATAAATAAGGGAGCACAGAAGTGAAAGTGACCTTAATTTGGGGACAAATATCTGTGGTTTAATTTAGTGATGTCCTCTCGCTATCTGTGGGTGTATAGGCACTGACATAGGCAAGAAGACAGTAATAAACAGACATTTATTTTGTGGAGCAGGCATATTGCTTTCAGTCTACTGCATGGTGCTTTCATTTTATTGCTGTAATATGTTACACTGAAAGCAGGAAGAAGGCACTCTGCTATCTGGATTTTAAGGAATTTTTTCATGCACAGCTTTTCTTTTAAAACACATGTTCTGTTAGAACAACAAGCTTACACATCTTATTTTATACTAAGTGCTATATAAACTTGAATGCTGTTAAATATTCTCTTATAGTATAAGCCATAACTGAGTGTGCCCCACTAGGATTCGGTGTATGTCTTGGGCGTGTTTCAGCCTTGTGTATTAAACCACCTGTGAAGCGTGCTTATAATCCACTAATGCACACCCGGGATAAGCTTTTTACTATTGGGGGAATGGCTCATTAATTTTACATTACAAAAAAAATGTAAACACTCATTTTTGGTTGGGTTTATGCAACTTACCCTTTTATTACAGAAAGTCATTTCCAGTGAGGGGTAAGAGCATGGAGAGGTGAAGGCTATCATTGTTTTTTATCTAGGTTGTCCAAAACCTTGTTGGTTTTTTTTACCTAATGGAGTTATTTTCCCTCTCTCTGCCCTCAGCTGCAGAAGCTTAACTACTTGTCTATGGCTGTGTTCTGCATTCATCCTTTCATTAAAAGCTGAGACCAATATGCCAAAGGGGCCACAGAATTGTCATTTAAAAGGAAACCTTGACAAGACATGAAGCAGCAATTAAAAATATTGTCCCTTACAAAGGACACGTCCTGCCTCCGCTCCTTGCTCTACTATCTATCCTATTCTGATACATTAATACCTTATGTCAACCCATCAGGACTCCTCCCACATGCACAAACTTAGTCTGATGGAGACATGAAACCTCTGCCTGCACTACCAAGGTGAGCACGACTGTGATTTTTCTAAAAAGACTCACTGAACCAGTCAGAGTGTAAGTGTTGAATAGTCAAAATTCACATCCAGAATCTGATTGCTTACATTTGCAAATGCTTTCCGATATTTCAGATCTGTCTGTTCCCTCCTGATGACGCCTCTGAGCCTGGCAATCACCATCTTTCTTGCAGGCCTAAGAGCAGGTGGAGAAGAGGAACTGGAAAACACTTCACTTCAAGGATAGTCATATGGCATGAAGGGACCAGCAACCAGTAGTCTGCCTACATGCACGAACAGCTAGTTTGCCCATGCAAAGTTGCACAATTAAACTGCACGTACAACAGTTTTATGAACAGTCCTGGACTTCACAAGTTTTGGAAGTTGGGCTCTGCAACTATAAAATTATACACTTGATATATATTATAAGTACAGTAAATAGAGTATAATTAGAACAGAATACAATGTACTATTTTTCACTGCTTTTTATTCCTACTTCCCTAGAGCTACAAAATGAGCTTCTAATGAGCTTTGGGTAGTCACATAAATAGAAAACCTTACGTTATAATGCCTGATAGTGATCTAAACTGCTTAGATATGTTTTGTATTACACCACAAAACAGTGGTTTGTTCATGGAATGGAACAAAATTTCATGTTACTCGTACTTTGGCCCTAGGCACGCATGTGTTGAAACCATAATCCCCAACGTATTTCAGAATATGTTTGGACAACCAAAGTTGCTCTGTGAAAATGACCCAAAAGGAAAAACCCCTATCCATTAAAAACACAAATTACTGAGACCTCAATGTTTAAGTGTAGCCTACAGCACATAAAGAAAAATTTCCAATACACTGCTAATTTTTCCAGTTAAAAAGAAAACGAAGATGAGAAGGATGTATTCAGGAACCACATAGGAAAGCTGTAAACTAGCTGTATATGGATTAACATTATACCATTCTACCCAAAAGAAACAAAATATTCTATGCCAAGACAGGAAATCTCCTATTAAAATGCCTTCGAACATGACTGTACAGATATACACTGATTTCATATAGATGGGTTCTCCCCTAAGATTTGCAACAGCCATTTTCTTTAATATGAAAAGTCAGGAAAGAACACTGACAGTAGCAGGAAGTATTTTCCCCCACTCTAGCGGTTCCTTACAGATACTAGGCAGGGAATTATCTGTGTATGGGAAGTGTAAGTGGCATTACCCTCACAACACCTCTGCGAGGGAGATGGATAAACAGACAGGTAGACAGACAAACTGACAGACCGATAGACAGGTATGCAGAGACTAAGTGAATTACCAAGGGTCAACCAAGGAACTTGCTGCAGTCAAGAAATGGATCCAGATCCCCCAAGTTCTTATCCAGTGTTTCAAATACAAGCTCATCTTCAAAAAGCAGTAATTTTTTACCAGGTAACAACTAATAGATTTATACTATTTCTGTTTATTATTTTATCTGCAGGACCTGAAGCTTCAGTAGATCATTTTTGTAGCCTCTTAAGTGCCTATTTTATGCAAATGGACCAGAACTGGATCTTAAAAAAAAATAATTAATAGGTTTGAAAAGGTTTAGACATAAAAGTCCACATCTACATTCTTCAAAAACATGTTTTTATGCATTACCTTCCTTTCCCAAACTGGGAACCCAAACAAAACAGATTCCAATTGATGTTACATATTTGGATTAATCCTTTTTGCTCTTACTTCTTCAGAGTAATTCAAGGAATAAGCAGCCTTGCACTGTTTATATGAGCATTGCTATAAAGGTAACTAGAAAAAGTGTTAACATTTGATTTGAAACTCACAGGGATAAAAAAGGTCAATTGCTCATCATAAAAGATATACTGTCAGATGGCATACTGTGCATTAAAAATAAGCAGAAAGTTACAGTGATTAATTCTATTGTATTTTTACAACAAGAAAAACTAAGAAGTGAAAATATTCCCCTGAAATCAAAAAATCCTTCTTGGGAAGGGCTCCATTTTGGTTTACATGCAGCTCCATTTTACATGATGTTGGCTGTGAAAAGGGATTTTCAGCTGGTCTTTAGTGGAATTTATGCTAGTTTTAAGGCCTTTTGCATAGCCAGAGGAGTGTAAGGAGCCTTGATGTAAATGAAAATCTGCTTTTTAATGTCCACACTCCTCAAAGTAATAAAGATTTTATTATTTTAAAAGTTATGTGCACCCACTGTGCAATATCAAATATGCATGTTGTAAACACTGTGGACCAAGTTCAGACATGATGTAAGCATGTGTAACTTGACTGACTTCAAAGGGACCACTTGTGAAACAGAATACTACTTAGCACGGCTATGAGCTGCAGGATCCATGCTAAGTAGTCACATTATTTTAAATAGAATTTTTTGAGCAGTATAGTGTTACGCAACATCAGAAAGTAACGCAGAATTAGGCTGTCAGTAATCTATGGGGTCGAGTATCAAAAGAATTGTGACTTCATGCAAGACACAAAAAACATTTCAAACAAACTGAAAAGAGCAGACATTGCGAGTGCTGAGATGTTATTTCAGAGCAAGAATGGCCACCACTGCTTTAAACAAGAAAAGGCTAATAGTTCATGGACACTGATGCTGCATATAAGAAAAGCAGTTGCTGTGTAGGCAATGTATGGAGAAAAGAGAAAAGAAAAAGGGCAAGGAGCAGGACCCTGCAGTCTTGGGAGATGGGACCACAATCGGGAAAATGACAGGAAAGACCAGCCAGAACACTGGCACGTGCACTCATACACAGAGACCAGAAAACCAGGCAAGTAGGTGGCACTGATCTTGTGTGTCATTTTGCAGAACTGCATTCACTCTTTAACTTGCATCTACTGCACTGCTGTATTCTTACCAATCAAAGTCCTTTTGGACAATATAAAATGAAGTTATAGCTTGTAACGTGGCAGACATTAGTTACTACTTTTTTTTTTTTTTTTTTGGAAGGACTAGGGCATTAGATGATTCACAACCATGAAGATGTTTCATCATGGATCACCAATTTGCAGACTGAGAGCTTGAAATCAAGTGGAAAAGAAACTCATCAGAGAAACCACAGGCAAGCAATGCTGCTGAAAAAAAGACATTCAAGAATGGCACCAAAAAAGATGCTCAAAGAGAAGAGGCCTTTGTGAAATAAATACATGGAACAGAGCTTCTGACTTTCTACACAGATGAGCCTCATTCCCAGGTGTTGCCTTTTGAGCAGTATTGGCCAATGAAGACTTCGTCTGGCAAAGCTACTGCAGGATTTGGGAAGAAGTTGTTCTGACTTACAGGACAAATGCACACGGACTTTTTCTTGTGAAAGTTGAACAAATTACTGCATCCTTTCAAAATCCCACCAAAATCACTGTTTTGCTCAGAAAAACTCCAGAGGCATTTTATTTTGTAAATTTAAAATTTGCAAAAGCAGTCAAATTTCATAAAACAAGGGTGGACTTATTTCTTTCAGCAACAAGGGAAAGGCTGCAAGTGTTCTTTTCTCACAACATGAGCAAGTGGCTGACTTACTGTTCCTTTTCTGTCAAAAGATATGGTGACAGGAATAATCTGTGCCCTGGTCAAGAATGTGAAAAAGCAGCATTTGCAGCCGTTTTGCAAGTCAGTTTGAATAAATCATCTAAGATGGCTTCCCAATTTAATATCAGATATGAATCTTAAAGTGATGTGAAAAAGAACTGCTAATAAATACCCATATAAATATACAAGCTTTTTTTCAAATGCCAAACATATTCATACATGAGAACAGCCCTAAATGGTCACACTGCACTGGAATATACTGCGAGAGAGGACAACTCCCAAAAGTGTCAAATACCAATTCATTTTTAAATGACGTTTATTGGCCTCAAGAGGAATACAGCTGATGTAGTATTTGAATTTTGCCCAGAGTACAACTCTTCTTGTTTGAACACTCGTTTGGTTCTCCCTGTGCTTTGATGATATCCTGAAGTTTGTACAACTTGCTTACTTAACTGATATTTTTGCCCAGTCAAGGACTGTAAGAGCATACAATGTATAGGGGAGTAACAAAGCCATGCTTCTAAACACTGATTCTGGGGACTCAGCAAATAAATGAAGGTAGTTTTGACATGTTTCGTGCTTTGGGAGTGTGCCAGAAAGCACCTTCCATTCGAAATGAATACATGTATTATTCATGAAAATTTGACACTGCTCAAATAACCCCCATATGAATAGTTCCCCAGAGACTAATGTAGTGATGAGTGTATTAGTAAGTCCTTCACAACAGTAAGTAGTGATATTTAACACTTGTCTTAAGAAACATCAGCTGTCTCTTGGAGATGCTGAAGACTTTATCCAATAACTGACCCCAGGAAAAAGGCCTGTAGCTACATGTATATAATTGGCCGTTACAAAACCAGCCAGGAAATAAATGTTTAATGCTTTTTATATTGGCATAGTTACATGACAGGGGGTTTTCAATGTCTGGCCTGTTACAGACAATATAAAGGGTCAAGCCTGAAGCTGCCACAGATCTATGATTCCAGACACTTCCACTATCACAGCACATTATTTAACAAATGAAATACATCCATATCCTGAAAGATGAGCACAGAGTTCTAAAATTATTCTGTGTATGCAGCTTTGGGGTGACCACACGGAAAAAAGTATGTGATCATAAATCACTTGATAATTGAGAGGCTTAAGCAGACCAAAACAAATTTTATTTTAAATTCTGTATATTTCAGCTCAGACCTGCATTACAATGTGAAGAGAAAGACTGCCGTAATTTGAATCCTGGATAATAGAACACCTACTGGTAAACATTAACGATAAAAATTCTGAATGTCTTTGAGTGGCAAATTCTTACCTCTATGTAATCTAATATTCACCTGTTTGCCAGTGTATGATCATTTTTATTGTATTCTCGTGCCAATACAGATGCTTGCCTGTGTATTTAAATGTCTTTGAAATATCACAACATTGAATCCTACAAAAAGCTATAAAAATGAAGCTTGTAAAGAGTAAGATGTTCTTCCAAATTTTGTTACAAATTCACAGTTTTGAATGATTTGCGTGATGCTTTACTTTTTCTGCAGTCTTGCTTGAAATAAAGCTGTCAAATGCGTTCCTAGCTATTGAACAGAACATTACTGTTTGTGCTTTTACTGGTCAGCAGCAAGAAATGAAAGAAAGCCTAGCTTCACCCTGTTAGGCATAATTCCCTACGCTCTCTGTCTCAAAGGAACATACTGGGGGGTGGGGTAAGAAATGAGATTTTAAAGGTGGACTCAAAGAAGAATTTAAAGTATACATTGCTTTTAGCCTGATGACCGCAATACAGAGGGAAAGCTGGGGGGGCGGGGCGCTGGTGGAATTTAACTCCTGTTACGGCTATCCAGAGCAGCCTTCGAAATCACGACCACAGCCCCAAGGGGAGCAGGGGGGCAAGGGGCCGGGGGGAGCAGCCCTCGCCCAGCAGAGGGAGCTCCCGCCCGGGGCCGCCGCGTCCGCCCCGGCTCCAAGCTCCGCCTCGCCTCGCCTCGCCTCACCGGGAGGATTCGCTCCGCTTCCAGGCCTTGGGCAGGCCAGCCGGGCAAGGCCAGGAGGGGAAGGAGAGGGGACAGGGAGGTCACTTAGGGCAGCCCCCGGGCAGGAGGTGCTGCCAGTCGTGATGGGGAGGAGCGCTCCCACCGCCTCCTTGCAACGGGAGTTTTGCAGCCTGGCAGCCTGGGCTTGAGTGCACGCACAAACGACAACTAAGCGTACGTCGGCAGAATAATTTGGAAGTCATCAGACTGCACAGCTAACTCTGAATCCTCTTGGTATAAAAATAATCCTTAATGAGATGTAGCAATCAGGAAGACGAAGAAAGAAAGGAATGGTGCATCCTGCCAGGTTCCTGGCCTGCCTGCCTCCTGTCAGATGCTGGAAAAATACCCTGAAATTTTGTCGTACCTAGTAGCACATCCCAGATCTATTTATTGCTTGTTTTCAAACTCATCTAATGTATGTTGCTTTGCCAAAGCAAGTGCCAATTTCAGAAGCCCCCGTCAGCCCTGAAGTAAACAAAATAAATGTACCATTAATGGCTTGCTTGGATCCAGTTCCGTCATCCACAGCATTTCAACTCTTAGCAATTTTCTTGTGTTTACTGAAACTGGGACGAAGCCCCAGTGTCCTTGACATACAGAAATCAGAAGTATAACAACAGAAAGAAGAGCAAAACAATTATTAGACTTGACAGACTACAGGCGACAACCCATAAAATCCATGTATTGCACAAACAGTGCAACTTTAGGAGATAAGGACATTTGTAAAATTCAGGTTGAGATTTGGTTTCTGAAAAAAACACAGTTAGGAAATGGTGAAATCTACAGCTTTTTTACAGGTCAATCTCTCTTAAAAAAGGAAGATAAAATATCCTTCAATGTAGAAACATAAGAAACGTGGTCAGGTTCAAACACTAAGGGGGACTGAAAGCATAAACACTCTAAGGTGTAACAAATCCTGTTGCTACAAAATGTTAGCAGACATTTGACTTAATTCTTTAGCCCCACATAGCCAAAAATAAATTTGCCTCCTTCCTTTTTGCATGTTTACATTTCTCAAAAACTTGTAGAAACTAATCCTATCCAATCAGATTATCTTTATGGCAAGTATAGCATTCCCAACAGCTGGAAACCAAGCATTCCTCCAAGAAGTAAACAATAGCTAGGAGAGGAATTTCAGCCCATTCTTTGACACAGATAATCCAGAAAAGTTTCCACTTCTGAAGTGTTTTGGGGAATACTGGGAGATATACTCATCTAAGCACCCGAGCAGTAAGCCCCTCTATACTGAAAAGACCGGCTATTCAGTCACCTGAAGCTACATACTGTGGGCAAATCCATATTGCAGTCAAAGAGAAACCAGAGCCCATTAAAAATCCTAGCCTGGATACTGCTAACAGTACAGAGGTAGCCTACACCAGACACTGCAAAAGTCATCTACCCTGATATCTGAGATGACAAGACTCAGTTAGTTTTTCCAAGTTCCCCATGGCCACTTATTAAACAGTTAAATGCTGTGCTAATACATGCTCTGACTGTATCACTGGCTGACCTGTTAATGCTCCATGGCATTCATGACTCCATTTGGTCTCCTGCAGTCACCTGTAGCATCTTTAAGCAGTACTGTCTGAAACTTCCCTATCACATTGTTAGCAAGAGGGGACCAAGGGGGGGGGTGGGGGGGGGGGGGTGGTAATACAAATAACTAAATTATTTACTCCCTCCTTGTATCCACTCCAGCTCCATTGCCTTATTTTTCCAAACAGCCCACACATACAAGCTTCCAGTGCCTGCACACCAGGACAGACCTAGCACAGTTAGAGCTTTAACTTCTCTACTGGTTAATAGAATTTTTTGACACTACTTGCTTGCTCTGCTCATACAGCTGAAACGATCATATTGTACAACATCGTCTTTGTGTCAGTGATTTAACATTGGTATCCCAGTAAAAGTTTCTATGCAGTTCAATGACTTGGAAGTCTTGTAATCCCAAAACCCAAATAGAAGCCATGACTGTGTATACATATATTAAACAAATCACAAAATTTACAGACACAGACATTATGCAATTATGGGTTTTATAAAAAAACAGTCAGAATCCTCTATGACCAAAGCTAGGCACTGCAAACTTCCCTGTGATCTCCTTTAAAAGTTATTCTATTTTGCCCTGCAAAGGCCATTTCTAAAGGTGAGTTACTACTACTACTGGAAAGTCCAGTAGATGGATATGCTGGTGGTAACCCCTGTTGCACAAACTTTGCTTGTGAGGAATTAATTGAGAATACTTTTTCATTTCCCTGAAAAATACCAACAGCCGCCAGTGAGCATGAGAATTTTAAGGTCAAAAAATCTGCATCTAGGAACGGCCCCTCAAGAACTCACTCTCCCACTGTGAAACCTAAGAATCCTAAAAGCAGCACATCTGACGGAGGCTGGAAAAAGATAAAACAAGCAGAGTGCTCATTACATCATGTAAAAGCAGTGAATATTGCAGTAGGTAAGCATGTTGGTTATATAAAGCAGAGGAGTTTTCTCAGCATGTATATCACTATCTTAAAAAAAAAAAAAAAAAGGCTGTTCAACAGAACAGAGGGAAGGGACTTCTACACCACTAAATCCAATCCTCTGCTACAATAACCAACCACAGTATGCAATCCCTTTTGTATTAGGTTAAATGGGGACTGTAGACTGGTATTTCTTGCATAAAAAGGAACAAGGGAGTATGGTGAATACTTCCCTCTGAAGGAATATGTATGATCTGCAAGGTCTAAACTTACAGCTGGATTCCATACATGGTGTTAAAAACGAACAAAATTCTCTTTTCTCTCCCAGCCCTCCCTTCATTTCTTGTGTACTGCTGTGAATACCAGTCACAGTCTGGCCTGTAATACAGATAGGAAAAAAAAAAAAAAAGAAACAGAAAACATTAACTCTTCTAAGTAAAAATCAACAGATTTGCAGGTGAAATGAGAAATAAATCAGGTCTGCATGTTCTACTTTGCATGAGGAAATGGTTTTCCTGCAAATAAAAGCTGGATGTTCTTAAAAACACATCATAACAAAATGACAGGAGAATTATGAGAAATGAGGTAAACTCGCTAGACTGGTATCTCCAACCTGCTCAGTGATGGCTCATTCCCTAACCTGCACCTGAATTAAAACACAGAGCAAATGCTGGGCTGAAATGGACCTTAAGAGAAAGTTGTAATAAGATGAATCCTGATCACCTGTGGTGACAAAAGAAAGATTGCGAGTGTATGATCTTATAGATGGTAAAATTTAGTAGAAACCTCAGGTATTCTATCCTTCCATCAATACTGGCAATTTTTCCTTCATAAACACAAATGAAGGGAGGTTTTTAAAGTCTTCCATTAGCAGTGTGTGTTGTTTTTGTTTTTCTGCTTTAACTGATTAAAAAAAGGTTCATTGTGACTTGATGATTGCTCTACAAACTCTCAAAGCATTTCAGAAGGGTATTTTTTTGGTGGTGGTGCAATTTTTTTATGATTGTTTTTGTCCTGCTCTTAGTTGACTAGCCAGATGGATACATTTGGTTTGTATAATGGATGCATCTTATCTACTTTACTAACAGTATTGCTACATCACTGATGAGAATATAGTGTGCATGTATGAACACCAGTTTAACATCTGTTTAGGTTGACAGGTTGGACTATGGAACAAGACAAGACAAGTTATTTTCCATCTTTGGTTCTGATTCAGTAACAAAGTTGTACTTTGTTCCCACTACTGCAGGGTAATACTTATTTTAGGCAGGTGCTTTATTTTTGTATTTTAAAATGATGCAAACTTCAAGTGACTAAAAATAAAGTCCATTGAGGAAAAAGTCAATAGAAATTTTACTTCTAACATCAACAGGGCTAGAAGTTAGCCCCTGACATTGATCCCTGAAGTTACATTGCTTCAGGCAAACTAAAGATTACATTTTTAATTACACTTATTTCAAATTGCCTCTAAATGAAGACATAAAGACAAAGACTTTTACCCTAATTTCTTCACAATCTGAATTTTTCCAGGATGCTGATGGATCTGCAAGTGTTCAGGTCTTTAATAAACTCAGTAGTTGCTGAAGTGCCTACACCCATATTGAAGAAGTAATCTGTACAATTTGGGTTTTCAAAATCTCTGCCCAAATAAACAGCCTACTTTGAGGTCTGCCATCTTCCACAAGGGCCAAAACCTCTCAAAACCATGGTAATATTAAAAGTCTACTTCAATACTGTACTATAACCAGATAGTGATGAACCCAAGTCCTCAACTGGAGGGGTCAACATTTTGAATTGCAAGACTAGAGCTCTTTCAAAGGAGGTGCTGTGCTCTTGTCACTTTTTGAAAATCATCAGTTTCTTGAAGTGACCAGGTTACCGGGTTGTTCTAATAATGATACGCAACTAGATCTGTTTATTTTCCCAAATACTCTAAAATATACTGTAAAATGTACTTCTTTCAGGAGACTTGCTGTGGACTGATCTTTTAAATGGATTGTAAGTAAAATCCTGAACTCTCCCATGATTCAAAAGGGGGGGGGGGGGGGGGAAAGTGTGGATCATATTAACTTCGTTCAGAGAAATGATGTAAAAGCTCCAGGGATTGAACAGATGCATGGAGGTTCTCTCATAAAGTCCCCAAACAGATTTGTGCTAACAAGATTAAATTTCATACCTTGGGATGTTTAAGAGTTGATTTTGCATGCCTCTATTGATATAAGTGGTCTCCTTGACTTCAGTGGGTCTAACTGCATGAGCAATGATGACTCGTGAGCTGCATATGTAAAGGTGCCTTTATAGGGCATAATAAAATATGCCCAAGCCTAATATACATTTAACAAGAGCCCTTGAGGAAATTAAGATCAGAAAGACTAGCACAGCAACTGAACAGCAATAGGAATAAACCATGAAGTAGAAAAATTTGCAAGTAGGAATGTTGAAGACAAAAAGATGGCTCATACATTTGAAAAACACCACATCAATGTGAAAATCATAACTCACGCAAAGGGAGGGCTGGCTGCTATTTGATAAAACTAAATTATTTCCATTCTCCATGCAGAAAACTTTGGAAATTAATATATGTTTATCAAATAATTACAATCTGGAGATTAATCCTTCAGCATGAATGCTGACCATGTCATGCCTCCAAAAGTCCCTAAAAATTGTGTAAACAGTGGTTTGTTTTCCAAAATCATCTCTCTTACTGAAGTCTTTCACATCAACTTTCTTCCATTTTCATTAAAATGTTTTTTGCTCTGCTATGACAGAAAAAAAGCCACTCCCAGTTTTTGGTGAGCAAAATAAAATTATTGTTAAAAAAAAAGAATATATATATATATCAGGAAACAGGTAAAATTGTCTAATGTACTAGCATTGTCACTATAAAAGTAACAGCTGCATTTGCCTCAGTGGCTAGTGGTATTTGCAGATTGGATTCTGATTGAAGAATTACAAAGTATTTCTATCCATCTCAGTGGAGTTAGACTAGATGTGCACCTTTACAACCAATGGAATAATCTAGTCTGGAATTAGCAAGAGACCTTGAAATCATTAAAATTCATACATGTTATCATTAATAAATAATATTTGAATGAAAATATATTGTATCTAACTCCCACTGCAAGCTTGAATTGTACAGCATCATTTCTGTGGAGTTCAGCTGTTCTGGGAAGTCCTGGATAACAGAGAGGAAAAAAGATATCCAGGTGAGGTAAAGGGCATAGCCTTTGAAATGCTGTTATATTTCCCAAAGGAATGAGTTTATGTTGTACTTCTACCTTGCATAGGTTGTACATTTAAATCTGTCGAAGGCTGAAATGAAATCTAGCAACAAGAACTTGAACATTTGTATTTTATCTGGAGCTTACATCATTTCTGTCACCTCATGGTATACATGTTCTAAGAGAATCAAGGTACTACAGAGAATGAGTTGCCATCAACTGCTCCGTACTCTTGCTAAGAGACAGAACATGAGATGAGATGAGATGAGATAGGAAGCAGCATGGGTATAATTTATAAGGGCATTGGCATGAAATGTACATTTCTCCAAAATTGGGTAGACTATTGCATGCTTAGGAATGATAGAATGCTGCCTTCTCTGAAGCTGGCATAGATGATTTCAGTTATTATGAAGGCCAGATGGTCTTCATTACTTGTCATCAGCTATGTGGTAGGCCAGAACTTCCTCAAGGCTTCAAATGCTTTCTCTGTGACTGGCCCAAACCATGTCAACAGAGATAGGCTTGGGATGCTTGTTTTTAGGTTTTAGTTCTTGCTTCCTTGGTCACAGCAAGATACTCATGGATTCTGTTGATCTGATCATAAATTCCAGTTCTGAAGGCAGCTGGAGATGTTCCAAGAAAGTCTGTTTCTTGCAAGGAATACTTTCAGATATTGTGATCTGGTGGCCATAATTATGACTAAAAGTGTCAGAATTAGCGCAAGTTTCTGAGTAAAGTGTTCACAGTTATTTCAGGACTAGCTACATACAGGTTCAGAAGTCATGGGAACAAACAAATTCACTGAAACCCAGCCTGTAAGCACAGTATCAAGGCCTTCAGGCAAATGCTGCCCACTCGATTGACTTCCATTTAATGGTACCCTGGTAACTAGCTTCATAGCATCAGTCCAAGTACTCTCCTTCCTCATTGTAGAATGAAGTAAGAAGAGAGATAATTTTACTTTAATTTTTTTTTTCAACTTTCTGTTGAATGAGGTCTGTAAGCTGTTTCAAGAAAAAGAACAGAGAAAATTATTTGTATTTAAAGTCATTCTGGTAGACTTTCTACTAAATACCATGAACATTGCTAAATAGATTGATGAATCATGCCTGCTACTGATCACTTGTTTTCTATCCACTCATGAAAACACTTTCAACTATAGCAGATTTTTGAAGATGATCTTTTTTTGGAAATTTTCATAGAGAACAGCATAGACATTTGTTTGTGTTGTAACAGACATACTTTCAAACCAGAAAGTTTTAGCTTTCTTATGCCAGTATAGAAATGTAGTGAGTTGGTAAGAATTATTTTAATGTGAGAAATAAAACTGTGAGAGTATTCCAGTTGGATCATTCTCATGATGAAACAGGAAGGCCTATAGAGAAATATGTACTAAAATAATGAGTTTATAAATTAATAGTGATTGCTATATGTCCCTTGACAGTATCTGAATCAACTGAAGTTGTTAAAAAAAAAAAAGGCAACCTTCACATAGAGCAGTATAAGGACTGCTAGTTACTTCTGAAACTCATCTAGCCACTCTGAATTTAATTTGTTTATACTTAAAAGATTTTACCAGACTGAAGACATGAGTCAATGCAAGAATTTCATAGTTACAAAAGAAAAAGATTCACTACATTCATTATTTATATGGATTTCTTTGCTCTCCCAGAGACATACGCGTAACTTGGGCTGTGAAGGATGGCAGACTTTCTCAAATTAGAACAACATCAGAGTTTAGATGTTTCTGCTTATTTTCTCAAGCCCAAAGAACTGACGTCCCTTCATAGATGGAGTTCTTTAAGTTATTAGCCGTTTCAATCGTGCCTAAAGACTGGCCTCTTTGGCACTGAATTTTCATATCCTGTTTGGTTTTGTGTTGGTTTTTTTGGTGGAGTTTGTTGTTGTTGGTTTTTGTTTAAAAGTACTACAAGATGTTTGTAGGAAGGACACTCAGTAGATGGAAATGTCTCGAGAGGATATACTAGATACTTGCTACATGCACACACTCTCTGTAAAATGTACCCCATATGCCAATTCCCATCCACATACTCACCTATGCATATATTGATAACATTAATGCAGACAAACATTACTGCTAGGAAAAGTTACCAATCATACTATAAATAGCTATTCCAATGCCTAGCTATTTTTCAGCTGTAAAATCATTAATTCTCCCAGATGGACTGGAGGGGGAGGGAGCCAGAGCAGGAGAGGGAAAAGGGGGAGCGGAAGAGGAAATCATGGGGAAATGGAGTCTCTCTACAGAAACCAGCTCCACAAAGTCATAAACAGAAGAGATAGAGATAAAAGTGTTTAATTCAACACAGAGACAACTTTTTCAAGTGGGGGAGGGGAGGGAGGAAGCATCCTGGCAAGAAACAAGTCCCTAGTGCTTCAATTTCTCCCCAGAGAATAACCATCAGATCCTGAGCTACTTCTTACGAGCACAATTTCCTCATTGTTAGCAGCTGTTCATTGGTTAGCATTGCACAACTGGCCAGGTGCATTATGAAGGGAATGAAGGAGGAGAGGGGGTTGTCTTCCTCTAAACCATCAGATGGACTAATAGTATTCTCCAATACAGCAGTAACTGGCCCACATCCTAGGCTACATCTGAGTTTTACTGAATGTAAATAAATAGTGGAGGGAAAAGGACACCCACAGTCTGGACAAAGTCAGAAATAATTTTCAGGTATGTGTGGTTTTTTTATGCCCCCACTTCCCCAGAAGCTTGGGACTGCAAGATGATGATTATGTTTTTTTTTCTTCCTAGCCTCCTGAGGATTCCCGGGCAAGTCTCAGGGACTTGACCAGTCCTTCACCATCTGCTTTGGGGGCAGGCAGCTAGCTGGCTCACATTCAGGCCTGTCAAGTTTACATTACATACCGTGGCTGCTGATATTAAAATGGACAAATAGAAGTTATTCTGAAACCTCTCTGAATTGATTGCTGTCAATTTATATTTTCATCTTTTCTGTGCGCTATTTAAAAGAGTTCTTGATGTGATGGGTATTTATTTTCAGCAGTTTTTCCATATCAGTTCAAAAGCTAAAATTATTTTTGCACTGCTATTGTTGCACACTGTTGAGCAGATGATTCCACCATGACCTCATACAGAAATAATTGATGGATGTAAATTCAGACATGTTTATAGTAATTAGAACTACTGAAATACTTCAACTTAAAAAACATTTTGTCAGCAGCCTATCACTCTTGATATCCTGTCCAAAAAGTATCAGACAAAAACATGACTAGCACCCAAGAAAAGAAGGATCACAAGGATCAAGATACTAATGGTGTATGTAAACATGCACGTCTTAAATCTAAAAACTTCTCTATAATGATTGAAATTCTAAAACAGGCCTCAATTTTAATTTTTTTTTTAAATTTGAAACTAGCTGAGTTTAACATTATGACTACATTGAAATGGGAAAGATACAAAAAATCAGACTGAAACAGAGAATGCATTCAAGGAAGAGTCTGCAAAACAAATTATGTTTCCAAATGTCTAGGATCTAACACATAAACCTTAACACTGATGAAATCAGAGCATGAAAAACCTGTTTTAACCCTTTCTTTGACAGAGGATAATGTATCCTGCAGGATTTTTTGTGCAAGTAGTAATACAAATGTACAACAAAACTCAGTGAATTGTTTTCTGAACAGTATACTATCTGCACAAACACACTATTTCATACCTAGAACACCAAGCACTAAAGAAGTCAATGAGAGAATGAAACAACACATGGAGTGCCACTTGCTATACATGCTGTCCCATCCATGTCTTGCTGATCTCCAACTACGTGGATTACAGATGATAAACTTCGTAATATGTTGAGATTGCACATACACAGTTTTAGATTGGCTTTATTGCTTTGATCACTATGGAAAATAGAGAAGCATAAATAAAGATACCTACAGACTATCACATAGTAGTTAAAAGCAAAAGTTTGAAATAAAATCTGTCCTTACCATCATAAAAAGCTACCATATTTTTCTATTTCACCTCCCAAATCAAGTGCAAAAATGATATCTAAAGAATATCTAAAAAAACTTCTACCAAAAAAAAGGAAATTTGGAGAGAATAGATTTTTTTTTTAACCTAATATTATGACTTCAAAATATTTTTGTTTGACTTCAAATCATTTTCTTTTGCTGAATTTTCATCAGTTGTATTGTATTTCTGATTGTTTTCCTATATTCTTGTATGCAAATTTAAATGATATTTTTCCACTGCTTTAACCAAATGTTTCACATTGCTCCTCCTATTTCAGAAATCCCAAATAATGTTGCACTTGTGATGGGAACCGATAAACAGCTGTTAACAATGAGGAGTTTGTACTTTCAAGAAGTAGCTAAATATTTATTCCCTTGAGAAGTGCTAAAACTGAGTACTTTGTTGTTGTACTGCTTGACTCAAATGGGGCCAGATTCGTCATCAAATACAGGAGAATCACAAGAAATAGTTTTGGTCCGTTGTCTTTAACATCATTTAAATGTTTGACTGAGGCTTTCCTATTTGAATACCTAAATGAGCACTTTAATTAAATATCTCAATTCATGTTGTATTGCCTAATCAGCTCTTCTGGATAAAGCAGACAAATCACAATGCCTATGTTAGTGGGTGCTAACAACTGTAAATTTACACAAGTTTTTGAAGTCCAATGATAAAAAATTATTCAGCCTAATGTTAAAATCTTTGGCTCTAAAAATCTTGCACCTCAAGGCATAAAGAATCTGATTTTCATTTTACATTAACTGTACTATATCATGTACAAGCCTTAACATGGTTGATTTCAACTAGTTGCAATTTAAATTAGGTCCATCAAGTCTTTTTCTTCAGATCATGAAATGAGTAGAGAGATTTATCTCAGCCTGACCTATTTGTCCCAGTGGCCAAGGTGACTATATCCAGCTTCCTGGTACTGGATGGTGACTAAACACTACCCTTAAGCTCTAGATTTCTTTAGAGATCTTACAGTTGGCATCTTTCCCTTCCAGTAGGATGCTGTCACCCAGCTGCTCTGGATCTTGATACTAGTGCCTCATTTTTCTGAGTTCATAAACATTCCTGTCAAGTTCCACTCACTCTGGGCTCTCAGGTGGTTTTGGGAAATCACAGCAAGCAAGCAAAGACTACCAGCTTAGCAATGTGCAGTAACCATTGACACGTCTCGTCAACAGTATTCAGAGCCACAGATGACTAAAAGGAAGAAACGGTCTTGAACTTGCCTCTGCCCCTGTTCCTATTCCAGAATCTATTGTTTCTCTGGATGGGCTCATCAGAGGAAACCATTAAAGGAAGAAGTGCTAGAGTGTGCTGATTTTTCATGGAAGGCATCACCCCAGAACAAATGTTTTAATCCAAAATAAAATAAATAAAATCCCCAGTACAAGGTTGAGATGGAGCTATTGGTCCAGCAACGGACCACTACGATGATTAAAGGACTGGAGTATCTCTCATATGAGAAAAGGTCAGGAATGCTGCAACTGTTTAGCCTGGAGAGAAGTCTCAGGGAGAATTTTATCAATGTATATAAATACCTGAAGGGAGAGTGCAAGAGGCAGTGTAAGAGGGAGCCAGGCTCTCTTCAGTGGTGCCTAGTGACAGGGCAAGAAGCAACGGGCACAAACAGGAGGTGCCATCTGAACATCAGGAAACGTTTTTTTACTGTGAGGGTAACTGAGCATTGGAACAGGTTGTAGAATCTCCCACCTTGGATGGAGATCTTCAAAAGCCAGCTGGACATTATCATGGGAAATTTGTTCTAGGTGACCCTACTTGAGCACAGGGGTTAGACCAGATGACCTCAAGAGGTCCCTTCCAACCTCAACCCTTCTGCAATTCTGTAACGAAACTCAAAGTAATGCTCTGAAATGGAGGTTACAACACAAAGTGGAATAAAATGGAATACAAAAACCAAATCAAGTTCGTATTTCTGATATAGATACAACCTTTGCTGTAGCAGAGATTTCTTGATGCTAGTGTCAAATACAGTCCCTTTTTCAGATTTCCACAAGAAAGGAAGCCTAATTGTGTAAGAAAAGGAGTGGATGAATTAGCGATTTTTAGTATCATTATTTCCCTCTTAGATCATCAGATGAAATCTAGTTTATATCCAAATCTTTTAAAAATCACTGTCTTAGTGGCTGTTCTGTTATCTGCAATGAGTATGGCTTTAATAACAATACATTAATGCATGCTCCATCCTGCATAGGAATTAGTTACAGAACTTTTTAATCCTATACTTTCTATGGTGTTTCCAATGAAAATAAGTTGTGACACCACAATATTACATTGCTCTCTATCTAAGTGGAATACAAATGCAAGTAAGGCCAAAGCTGAATATGAGAAATACTGGCCAGTTATTGCCTTGGTCCTGAATATATGCAAGAAGTAATGATAAATGGAAGATCCTTGAAATATCCTTTTAAAGTCTGAACAGGATCAAAAACATTTAAACTGCACTAGTGGAATCTTTAAAACAGGATGTTATACTTAAGGTATAATGTAATGTGTTTGTCTTTCATGGAGCAATTAATCACTGGATGGAGGAGTTAAGACCCAATCAAAACGGAAAGGTGTTTATTGCTGCAGCTGGTCATTAAATTATTTCTATAAAGCTTAAACACTGGATTTTATTGTTTTTATTACAGATCCGCTCCTATAAAAAATACATTTAAACTTCCCTTTTTAGATTTTGTGGTTTAGTTTCTTGTGCTTCTGTTAATCAAACATTTCTAGTGAAACACAAATATGTTTCCCCACCCAAAGAAAGGGCATGCTATTCTGTTATCAAGTCAAATTACCACTAACAATAGGAACCAGAACTACTGAAAAACATCTCATCTTGAATTCCAAGACATGAACCTTGTATCTACGGAAAAAAATACAAATGATGGCAGTAACACAAAATAATAATGATGTGAGGTTCTTTTTCCTTAGGTGGGAATTCTTTTCATTCAAGACAGGTAGTTGATTAAAAAAATAACAATATTTATTGATATATGGAGGTACTTAAGATTTTTCACTACCCTGAAGATACCAACTTGCACACACAATCCTTTTAACAAAGCATTTGTCATTTTAGATGGACACCTTGGCTGGTAGGGAAGGAATGAAGCAAACGTCTCTGCTACATTTAACCCTTCAAATGACAATACTAAAGGAAACATCGTTGGGGAAATATCCAAGGGACACCCATCCTCTTTAGTGCATATCAAAGAATTTGTTGTCTTGTTTGTTTCGATGATGTCTTTTTAGCAGATGCAGGTGCTTTATGGAATTACATGTTTCTACCAAGGTGACAAGTGGAGGTTCATGTCTTTGGTCTGAAGCAAAACCTACAGACTTCCCCAAGAGAAAATCTGAATCCCAAATCTAATCACCCTTGAAGTGATTGCCATGATGAATGTCATAGTGTCACCACGCTACAGCAAATAAAGCCATAGCATGAGTTTGGGTGACATCTTAGAGAAGCCAACCCATAATTAGAATGTTTTCTAATCAAAATGAATGGGCTACAAAGGGCATACTGAACTTTTAAATATTTTAAAATTATTGAACGTATACATACTGTATTGAAAAAAAACATATTAAATGCTTTAAATAACAGAGCTGACACTTTCTGGCAATTGGGCACTGACAAAATCATGTTTTGCAAAATGAGTCAGAAATACTGAGGCAAAAGCTGGCACCCTTCTCCTGGGGCTGGAGCAAAGCACAGAACTCCCGTGATATGTGCACAAGGATTTTACTAACCAGAAATCTTAAAGTTTAACTATGTAGCTGCAAACAAATCAATAGCAGAACATGTACACATTCTCTAAGAAGCAGCAGCAAATACTATCAAGATTTATACAAGGTCCTTTTAATGTCCTGCATGCCTCCACTTAGCACGTCAATCAAGATGAATGAACTCCTGAAATTTATTTGTAATGAGTTCAATGCTTTTACTACAGTATTAAATAATTAATTTCTTTCCTTGGAATCTGAATGTAATTTATTTGCATTGTTGCAGGTGGCATTTTGAAAAATGATCCTTGAGTATAAACCTTGTAGAAACAGCTTTTTTACTCTGATTCATATACAATTTTTAAGAGTAGGAAACACACACACATAAATCGGCATATACAAACTAGTATAGTTGACAATCTGAGATTTTGAGGAAAAAATATTTATTGTCAGACCATCAAATTTCAGGGTGGAAATGGATAGTAATCTAACATCAGAAAAAGAGAAACCAGCAAAGACTCTTCTGTGTTGCAAAATAACCTTTTGGAAACATTCTTTGCAGTATGAGGAGAAAGTTATATATTGGACATCATATTGCTTATGGGAAAAATAGAGTGGATTAAGCCACACCTGGCTAAGAGGGAAAAATTGTATTTGAAATGTCTGCAGAGGTCATTAGTACCTTGATACCAAATGATTCAAAGCTATCTTTGGCTTTAACTCAAGCTGTTGTCCTCAGCATGGCAACACAACAACAACTGAGAAAGCTTCACAGATGTATACTGGAAAATGATAGCATTTTATTAATTAACAAAGGAAAAACTTGCTAAATAGGGTCTTAGATACCAACACATTTTGGAAAATGAAAAAGAAAGCGACTGTTAAAACCAGATGGGAAATAGACTATAGCAGCCATTCATTACCTTCACATGCAACCAAGAGTTGAGTATTACCAGAACAGTTTGTTCATTTGTATTTGGAATTCTATGCTTATATCACTGCATTCAGTTTTACTTGAAGTTCTCTGTAATACCTTGAGGATCATGTTGAATTAAAAAAAAAAAAAAAAAAAGCATAAAACTTGCAATAGGTACAGTCTCTCAAACTGAGTCAAATTAAGCATAACCTAAGACAGCAATGGATTGGTATTTGATGCCTATGTACAATACATATAAATCTACACAATTACCTGAACTTCTACTCACTGTAAAAAGGTAATGATAAAATCTTTACAATACTAATCTGTAGCACTGCTTTACTCCTCATCTTCTGCTTGTAAGAACCGTGTTCAAAGTTTGAGCTTTTTTGGCCAGTAGTGCCACTCAGAGTAATGTGTGTGTTCCCATGCTGTGCTCAGCCTAGTAGTCCATTAGATGAAGAGGGCAGAGGAAGAAAACACGTTACTGCCACAGACCTGGAAACTGGAAATTTTACAACCCAAGACTTTCCTTTATAACACAAAAATCGATGGCTGACATAAAAGACACAACTCTTTGGTCTCTTGGAATAGCTATAGGAACAAGACAGGCCAAAGGAATTATGCCCTAAGTCTTTTAAGCTGACTTACTTCTGTAATCTCTTCATTATATTCTCTACCTTGAAAAGCCCACAAACTACTTTAAAACCACTTTTTCTAGTTTGTTTATTTATAATGAGTGTGCCTCTATTTTTAACAAACAGAATTTAAAAACAAAAAATGAACTCAGAGTTGACTAAATGATTTTTGTAAATAACCTCTAGAATTGTATTTTGAGACAGAAAATTTCTGTTAAGTTCCCCTTGTACTGTTAATTTCATTTAAATGTAAATTATTTCTATATTTTCTTTAATTCATTCCTGTATTTGGGAAGAAGAATAGATCCTGAACCTACTTAAGTCTACTGTGTGCTAAAGGTGAGCTATGCAATATACTGGTGAAAAGAAAATTAGCATGTCTCTAAGGCCATTCTCCTGTATCCGAGGTCTTTCATATACACTTTTAGCCCATTTGGGTTCCCAGAATCATACCCTTCCTCTAGGAAAGATTTCTTCTACAGTCAGAAAATACTGCCATGAAACTCAATAAATTTATTTCAATCATCTGACTAATACCTGAAGAGATATTAGCTAACCTAGGTCTAGCAACAGCTGCTAAAGCTAGGAAGAATATGTGGGGCATTTGTCCCAAATCACCTGTTTGAGACACGGAAGAGGGTCTTGACTTGTTGTTCTCGATATACCAATTTTCTTAAAACATTATCATCACTATATCACACTCAGCCTTTGCTGTTTGAGTCTGTGTTCCAGTTTTGGGATGATGGGACATAACAAAGAAAATGCTGCCATTTCCCTCATTAAAGGGCCTAAACCCAACAAATCTATCCATAGATTTTTATTCTTTCTGGAAAAGAGTTTAATAGGAAAATGCAATCATATATATTTCTTCAGTCCAATATATGCAATTGCACAATTTTTGTGTTTTCCCTATGAAAAAATGAGTTAAACAATACTAAGGCATTTCATTCAGATTTACTCCTGGGAAGCCACATATTTAACAAAGATAGTAAGTTGGCCAAGCTAAGGTCTTGTGTAATGCTAAACAGACTTAATTAACTTCTCCACCTCATTGAGGTTTATCCTTATAGACTCTAGCTGGTCTCATGGATTTAGCCAGAACTACCGTACTGGCCCAAATATAAGGTGACTTCAAATATAAGGCCACCCTCATTTTTCAAAGGATACATAGAAAAATCAGCAAAATTTAAAAAAAAAAAAAATGAAAAAAAAAAAATCCCTCCTGGCACTTCTTAGACCACCTCCTCCCTCCTCATGGTCAGCTTGCCAGGCATGCTGCTGGCTGTCAGCAAAGCTGTTAGTTCAATAGCTCTTTAAGCACAGGGCCTAGACTGACCACACCAGTTGTGCATGTCCACAGCTAGATCTGGACTTTGGCAGAGCAAACAGGCAGGGAA
The DNA here is from genome assembly GCF_929443795.1 of Astur gentilis. NCBI lineage: Eukaryota > Metazoa > Chordata > Aves > Accipitriformes > Accipitridae > Astur > Astur gentilis. The sequence goes on along the minus strand of NC_064893.1, from coordinate 4,211,730 downwards.
AAGGGACAGATGAACTACTTTCCTGCAAGGCCTCCAAGCAACGTGGTAGACTACCAATATGTACCCTTCTTCAAAACCCTGAACTGAGTGGGTCTGGGCTGCTGCCTGTGTCAGGCTGGCAGGTTCAGAAGGTTCATCACTTAAATAGGGTTTTAAAGGGGGCCACACAGTAAACCCATGCCTTACAAATACAGGAGTAAGTTGTTGTGGGGCTTTTAACCTTAAGTTTTGCCTTTCAACCAAGCTTCATAGAAATGTAACAGAGTACTACTAAAATACATTCTACAGTACTTCTACATTTTGCAAAGCAGCATGGGAAACACTTTTCCTTCTTTTACTTCGCCCCCCAGCAACATATCTAAGCAAGTATTGTCTTATACCACTCCATGAATCTTACAGATTCAAATTTTTAATCTTTCCGTTAAGTTTATGAGAATTCTTTCATTAGCTACTGATTTGTTGTTTCCCTCATTTCCCTTCAGAGGTATGACTACTGTTTAAACTTTCATAAAGGCCATGATCATATCCTAGCTGAGGGAATATGAGAACAGCTCTGCACTTACTACCAAATGTAATAGCTACTGAGATCAACAGATCTGCACAGAGTAAGAAGCTTGCAAGATTAAATCCTCCAGCTTTAGAAATAAGAGAAAGGCAGAACATGGACAGGCACATATTTATCAAAACATATAAAAACCTCCTTATACAGCAGTATTTACCTCCTTACTGCAGGCGTCAACTAAACTGTGAAGATAAACTCAAGAGGTTGGATATGATCCTCCACATTCTCAGAATTCGCTGCCTGGCTATCAGGTATCTTTCTGGTTATTGTGCCCTGCTTCATTAGGATAGTTAGCAGGAAATCATAAAGTAGCCGCTAATTATTTTCTAAAGTAAACCTAGTATCACTTCTTGTAACCGAAATTTGCTGAGATACACACAATCAGAAGCGGGATAACTTCACCTTTGGGACAGAAAAATTAGCCAATCTCTGAGTGATAACTGTGATTCAGAGGAAGCAATTCATTTTTTAGATAATGCTATTTGCGGATAAAGGGGGAACTGCTTTTGGCAAAAAAGGACAAAGACTGCTTGTTCATGACCTTCCATAAAGATTCTGATCATGCCAGAGACATTTCCCTTTACAGACAGGTGGGCTAACGCCTGGTAAACAGCGGGGGTGGAAACATTGTAGTCAGGGTGTATGAATAATGTCCGTGATTTCTCAGATAGTATCTCAGAAATTTAATGGCTACAGTGTGGCCCGGAAACGAGCCGTAATGAACAGTGTTGAATCATTTAATCTTTAAATACAGCAAGAACAAAGTCTAATAATTATCCACAGCAGCTTAAATTGAGAAAACCACAAATGGATTTGCCATTCAAAAGGTAGGGAAAAGGCTAAGAAAAGTAGCAGCCGAATGCCGAAAGAGTTAATTTAGGTCTCAGTATCAGACTCCTGCTTTCTAAGCACTGGCTCAGAGGTTTCTGATTCAAGTAGATGGCAGAAAAGCCAACATGCTTTTATCAGACGCTAGTGTTTATAGAAGCAATACAAAACAGGATTTTGTTAAATGTATATATTACACCAGATCAAACTATAAATTGAAACATCTGTGTCCAAGTTAATCTCAGATACAGCAAGGAGATTACATGAATTGTGTGTTTCCTTTTGTGACCTTTTTAGATGTGACTTTGTTTGAAAGGGGGAAGGGATAATTTTCTTAAGTTTTTATTCCTAAGCAACAATGCCAATAGTCCAATGTAACAGCAATATCTTTTAAAATCACCCAGCTGAATAGCAAAAAACCTTTAGTAATTTCCCAGTATTGTTATACAGGGAGCTCTAAAAAATAAACTACACTCATATAAATAGAGGCATGTAGTTTTTAACATGCTACAAGCCATTCATGACATAAGCATTCAATTAAAACTGCTTTTATGAGCAATAATCACATTCTGAAAAGGCAAACATGGATGGTTTGCGGATATAGCAATAATGCCTGCAAAATTAACTTTAAAAAAACAGGTAAACATAGTTCAATCTCTATGCTACTTAAATAAAAGATTTTAAAAGTCTTTTGTTCCTGCCTCCAGGACACAAGGAACAGGAAGAAGAGTTATGGATTTTTTATTATTATTGTTATTATTTTAAAAATATGGTATTTTTTTTGCCTTTATACAGTCATATTATCATAAACCGATCTTAGTTTAACTGAAACAATTTCAATATACAAATTTCAGTTAAGGAAGTAATAGAACAGAACAGCTGTAGTTTCCAATAGTATAAATCAGGCTAACTGGCAACAGTATAGCAGTTTAAAGAAGTAAGACAGAAACTTTTAGCTTTATGGGTTGCTCCACATTTACTTTTGAGCTGCGTCTTGTGATAAAATTTTGCAGTAGGCACCTCTCCTCTAGAAGCATATATTGTTTTAAGACCCACTCTTAAACCCATAGAAGCCACTTTTATTGCAGACACATTATTTATGAAACAGCCAACAAAGTTTGCAGGGAATACCTCTTCCCCCATTTTCCTCACTCTCCTTTAATCCCTTTAGTCTCTTTGTTTTGAATGCTACTTCTTTCTCAGCTCCTAACCCACTCCCTATCATGCAAACTCTCAGATTACCTATTGTAATTTGTCAGAAACAGAATGAAGTCAGGGCTGAAAAGGGTTCATGTAAAATAAAGCAGAAGATCAATGTTTTATGAGCTGGACTGGGAGGGGTGATATTTGGTATCTCAGAAAAGAACTTTTCTGGACCACAATTTAAACATATTTTACCTCAAATACATACAATATATGTACAATATAGAATATAAACCAGAAGTAAGTCCTCTGAAATTCAGCTGCTTAAGAAGATCACGAAGGGCCACCTCCTCACCTGTTAAAAGCCATTTTCTAGTTTTTCATATCATACACTGCATGAGCCATGGTGTCAAACCTGCCAGCAAAGCTACATTTGTATTACTGTGACATGAAATACAGCTACTTGAGGCCACTGACTGTTAGCGCTGCATACCATACTGCATAGCGTTGAATAAAATGGTGACTAATTTCATCCCTAGCTTTACCTCACAAATTCTTCACCACTCAGAGGGCAACAGGTACAGAAACAGTTTAATGCACAAAAAAGCATAAATAGTTCAAATGGAACTTTAAAGCTGACTTGAACAAAGGGGGACAGGACAGAATTATATCCCATTTCCTTTCACTGATCTGCTCTTGACTTGGGTAGGATGGGTGATAGTCTGTATATCAGGGCTATTTGAGGGGATGCTTTGTTTCTCACACCTGAGGGAATGGAGCATTAGAATCTATACTCTCCAACAGATGACTTTTTAGGTTCTCAGATTTTGGGGGAAAATTTTTAAATTTCCAAATGCTTGGAAAATTTACTTGGAAAGAGTGGTAGGGGAGCTTACAAACTTCTGGCTGTAGTTTCTCATATTGATGATGGTTTTCATTAGAAAAATTAAAATTGATCAAAACTATACAGTTTTCACTGACAAAACTGGTTTCAGTCAAAACTTAAAAGCAGACACTCTCTATCTGAATTAGATCAAACTTTACCCTTTCAAAATGACAGCCTGAAATCTATTGGTCTCAGTTCCTCTACCTTATAGCTAGTTACAAAGTCAATGAGTGCCTTGGTATGACTTATGTCAAATGAAGCTCCGTATCAATAAATATTTGGAAAATCTTCCATTTTTTAGGAAAAGTTGTACTACTACTTAGGTTCACCCTCCCATTTTGTGTTGAAGAAAGTATTGCCTTCGTATCACAGAAACATGGGGGGGAGGGGGCCAGGGAAAGTGTGATCATCCAAATTTAGTATACAAATCCACCACCGAAAATTATCCATTCAGAATCCTATACTAGCACTGAACTGAAAAGATTCTCGCAATAGCTGAAAGACCAGCAGGGCAACAAAAATTCAGGGGAAACAAATAGCTCCATGATCCACTCCCTATTTGCAAAGAGACCTCTTACACAGTAGTAAATTATTGTGTAGTTTAACATATCTCCCCTAAATATGAATATAATATGAACTGGAACTGAACAAGAGCAAACTGAAAGACATATGAATAACAAAGTTTATCTCTCATGATCAGTTGGATTTAAAGGTTTTGACAGAAAGCCTTCCACCCTGAAGTCAGGGCTGCAAAAGCAATGATTTTATGGAAGGAGATCCATTAACATCAACACTGAACAATAACAAGCAGTGTTCACTTCACAGGGATATCACAGTAACACCTTATTTGAGACTGTCGTATGTCTACTAAAAACTAATTTTAACATTTTCGCTAATCACCTCCTGTACACCAAGCTTATCACAATAAGCTTTCTGAGTGGATTTAACAACACAATGTTTAATCCTATTTGATTATTTTTTCAGATTGTATTTTATTCATTCTGTATTTCAAAAACAGAACTATCACTTTACCTGGAGAAATCTTCTGGCATGGAAAGCAGCAGTTTCAAAGGCATTGGGTGGGTGGAGAAATCAGGTTTTTCAAAATCCATCCAAGGAGTGCCTTTCCTATTTTTTTAGATAAAGTAATAATAATCTCTTTAAAACACGAAGCCAAATTCTGACAGATGCCGTACAGCATACAGCCACGTGAACTTGCAGGTAGAAGGGTGAGGACAGAAGGGTAATCTTACAACCCCTTTCTGACTCGTTGCCGTAGTTGCAGAAAGGAGATGACAGGCCATGAGATCATGAGATCTGGCAGCATAATGTGCCAGGCACAAAGTGTTTCCATGACGAGTTTCTATAAGATGGTGACAGAAGTATGACAGACCCACCACAACCAGTTAAAAAGTGGATCAGATACCCTAGCACTTGGTATGTAAAGTTTGCTGTAAAAACTGCATTGGCATTTAGAGAACCAGAACCATCTCCAAACAGCTGACTGTTGAGTTCAACTCCACAACTCATGATCATTTCTAACAGCCTAAAGTAGTATCTAAATGAGATTTTGAAGTATATTTACGCGACTTTTCATCATCTTGTGTCTATAATGCAAAAGCCATGGGTTTCCATTGCTCTAGATCTACAACTGTACAGACTTCTTGCATGAAGCAGCATTCAGCACTATTTGGCCTGGAACTAATGGGGACAGAAGACACACAGAATTAGAATTATAACCTGAAGTTTTCAAGAGTTTCAACTGGTGGAAGCTAAATGGTCACTCGGCAGAACTAAACACTCCAGTTCTTTTCACCACTTTTCAATACATGTGAAAACATACTTCTTTGACCCTAGCTCCCCAAGATACACCTAAAATAAGCTAAACATGTCCAAAAGCAAATATATGAAATCATACATTATTCTTAAGGTACCAATCTCTTCCTCAACAGAAGATAAGTTAAAGAACAAAAAACATGTGGCAGATGTTAGCCACTTTGCTTAATGTTGTCCTGGAAGGTTCTCAGTTAAGAAAAAAGGAGGTAGAAGATTCTGCACACAGTAGAAAAAAAATAAAATCCTCGCAGGATAGCACAGAGAACTGCAGCAAACAAAGTAAGGGCTGATACCAGCATTCTTCGAAGCTATTTCTGAATTGTGAAAAAAAAATTCTCAAATTTAAGAAATATTCATAGTGTATTTTTTTGTGACTGATGTGCTTTTCCTCTGAATTCAAGAAAAAGAAGATGGCTAATGGACTGCTAAATTGTTTCAGTTCCAAGTCTGTAGTCATCTATTCTGAGAACTATATATTATAACTAATTTATCAGGATTTGCAGTTTTTACCTAGCAGCCTTGGGGCTTTAACAAAAGCTTATTATTTATGTGCACAAAGTTCAGACAGTAAAGTTGGAGCTTTTCTGAGGCCTGGGATTGCTTTTAAACTTTTTTTTTTCTCATCTTATGTTCAACAGTGGTAGTCTATATCCATCAATCCATCTTTCCAAGGCAATTTGAAAAACTCAAAATGAGAATTAAGCAGTTTCTTGATTTCTCACAGAGTCCTTCCAAATACAAAGGAAAATCTTATGGAATATAAAATCATTGGAAATTATTAGAAGAATGAGGTTTTCTTTCCTTAAATAAATAATAAAGCACAAAGACAATAAAACTCCTGGGGATACCTCTGGTCCCCCAATTTGTCTTTAGTCCTGAAATAAAGGAAATGTTGATTCAACTTGACAGCATATCAGATGTTTCACAGTTATACGTCCTGTTGTTTTCTTACCCTGCACCTCACCTCTACTATTTCAGCACTGAAGAGTAAATACAGTCTTGTGACATGTAGATGACCAGATGTTCTTCACTGACATAGCTGGAGCCTTCACCTGATTCACTTGGTCACTACCAGTCGATAGTGCTACTGAAACACAAGTCAAGCCCACAGGTGGCAAAACCGCCTGTGGTCAGATCTACACCATGACAAAGAAATATGAAATGAAAATCTGTCCTGAACAAAGATGGAGCATGGTATGCTAATGAAGATTTAGGGCTTGAGAAAAAAGGTCAGTAACTGGCAAAAAAAACCCCAAACTCAAACCCAAACAATTATTGAATAGTAGCTCCCTCTGCAGACATGCTTACTTCAAACAGTGCATCTTTATATTGTTTCATTTAGTCCCTTTGAAAGGGAAACCACAAAATGGCTGCCTTTGAGAATAAAAGCATCCACATGGCACGTTAGAATGAAACACTTATGAAGCTTTACTGTTGCTTCTTTTGCCAACAGCTTTCTTGTCAGGAAAAAAACAAATTTCAACTTTTTTCACTCAAAACAGTTTTAGTCTCTAACAGGATTTGTAGCTGTATAATACAATTAACCTCAACAGGCTCAGAACACCCCAGGGTCCACAGTGGCTAAAAGCAGAAGAGATGGCACAAACTACAAACATTTTCTAGAGCACAGCCGTGAAAGCACAGGCAATGCTGGCTGAAGAAGGAACAAAGCAAAGCATCGAGAACACCCAGTTCATTCCTCAGGTAGTATCTGTTGTGAGACAGAAAGCATGGAAAGTGTGAAGGCTGTATTTGCCTGCACAATGCACGGGGGAACACAATAGCACATATTCGACCTATCCTCCCTCTGTAGTAGGACAGTTTGCATTTCCCTGCTGCCATAATTTGCTCCAACTCCAAGCTGTGTTTCAAAGGAGCTAGACTCCTGAAAGGAAAGAAGAACAAAGGAAAACAAAAATTCTCAGTCAAACCTTGGTTTGAACTGTTTCTGGAATTTCAGAAAATGTAATCATTCCCCCTCCCCTTCAAAATTAACGTGCATTTCCTGCTTCTAAATAAAACAAGAAAGAGAATTCCCAGAATACTATAAGAATGGTTGTTACAGTGCAATCAGAAGAAGAAAGGTCAGAAACTTTACAAGCAAGTATGTTATGAAATTTCCAGAATGGTTTTGCAAACTTTGTAAAGTCCAAATATTTTGGAAAATTATCCAAACTTTTAATGGTAATAAAGCAATAATACTTAACATTTACCCTTTGGGGTTGAATAAGTACACTAGAGTATTCTAGAGAACATTAAGTAAGAAGAAACCTGATGATTCCCAGTCTTGATCTTGAGTATGAATCAGATAAAATGAAATTTTACCAGGTATTTTTTAAGGGGCATTTCTGGGTTTCTTCGTATGAATCTATAGATAAACAGTTTAGAGATTACTTGGCAGAGTATGGATTATTTTGCACATGCCCAGTTTTGTGATCCGATTTTAGTTGAATACTGTTTGTGTGTATTGCTTTGCAGACTTATATCATCTCAGCGTTTTTCAACTTCTGCATATCTACATAGTCAACCTACACTGCACACAAGAATGGAAGAAACAACCATCTAGAAAACCTCCAGCCTTTCATGCACACACTTAATGTCTGCATCCTGTACAGTGATCTATGTGTGCTTTCTCTCAGCCCTGGCTCCGTATTATGAAAGCAACTCCCGTGAATTGTTCTAATCCCAGTATCAGGACTGGGATATTGGAAATTAGTCTGTGACCCAACCACCTGCACTACATGGAGTCAGAAAACCCACACACTCTGCTGCCTTCAAAGCCCTGCAGGAAGGTGGAGAACACACTGCCATCTTAGAAACACTCCATGTTTTCCACAATATAGTGACTTTTTACCTTGTTAGATTGCTTTGACAAAGAGGCACAAACCTCTGTGGCTTACTGGGGCTTGCACAGTTTGAAAGAGCCATATGACATGCAGATCAAACATTGAGCAGGCAGAGGCAAAACAACAGGTTACCATGGTGGAAGAAGAGAGGAGAATTACATGGTATTCATACAAGGTGAGGGGGGGGGGGGGGGTGTGGGGGGGATGAAAACATGTTTCATTACAAGTATGTTGTTCAGACTAGCCAAACTCTACCTTCTTCATTCAACCAATTCCTTGTTGGATATTGCCTCATAAAATAAAGCACTCCTCCTTTATATTTCTCTATTTATGATACAAATGAGGATAGCTGGAGCTTTGGAGGAAAGAAAAAAAAAAAAAGAAAAGAAAAAAAAAGGAAAGAAATCTTAACCAAAATGTGACCTTAGCAGATGTAATCCAATCTGATTTCCACTACATTAGCCTACGGATGCTTATGCAACTGCATAGCACAGCAACTGAGAGACAAAACAATGGAAGTTTTAAAGCTTTATTTATTGCTCGTTCTCAAAACATTCAATCGCCATCATGCTTCAACTGCCAAATCTAAATTAGAGAGTTTAAAAAAAAAAAGAAAAAAAGTACTCTTCAGGGGAACATTAGAGCTCTATAGAGAGGTGTGAGCTCAAGGAGATGGAGCATCTGGCTAGAGACCAACTTGCCTGTAAGTCCAGACCAAGTGGACCCATATGGATAGCTTTTAGAAAATCGTAAGTGGTAACAAGCAGAAAAATTCCCTCCCTTCCATGTTCAGCCTCCTTTTTTGGCATTAGTAATTAAACTGTACTTACTGCCTTTAGCAGATTACAGAAACTTCCATCACAATCTAAACAATTTTCATATAATCTAATCACTTCCTTATTTATTCAAGTTTACCCACAATTTTCCTCCCCTTTCAGCTGGATTACTATGTAATATTACAAAGGAAAACAAAAGCTGGTTTGCTACCAATTAAGTGCACCAGAGGAGTATATTAATCTCTTCTTTCAAAAGCACAAGGAAAATGCATCAACTCTCACCCTAAAGGTTTAAGGCATATTAGAATTAGCAAAGTAAAAGGTCAAAAAGATTACCACTGAAGTTTTCTTACGTCTGACTTCTACAAACTGCTACAAGTATTTCATTATTTACACTTTTGCTAACCTACTAATTCTATACAATGTTTGGCAACTAAGTTATAAATCTATGTGAGCAACCAATAATACATTTAAACTCATCTCTCGCACAAATTTGGCACTAGCCACACATTTATAATTTGCACAGCTGTTATTTCCTTTTATTTTCTTACTAATTATGCAACTGTGCACTGCTTCCTTCCTTTGGTATTACCCAACTAGTGAACACATGCAGGACATTACTCAAACTGTTAATACAAATATCTCACAGAGTACCCTGCAGTAGTCAGGATTTATCAATGTTTCCATTGTAGGGGAAATCGTTCATTTACTTTGGTTGTAAATTTTCTTTTTTCTCACCAAAACTTAGCAGAGGAAATAAATTTGGGAACTAAATTCTGTAGGTTCATTACCTGCTCTCTGATCTATCCTGCTTTTGCATAAGATTAAAAGTAATAATTTTCATAGTTCTTAAAAACCTGTGTGCACTTCATGAAAATGAAAAAAGTAATAAAGAGAACGAGACAGTTATTCCCTAAAAAAGAAATAAAAAAATTCCTCCAACCCCCTCCCATTCCCTCTCCAGTGAATTTAAGAGGCCTTCACATCAAGAAATTTGTATCTTTTTTCTTCTCTGCCACAAATCTTATATATATTAAGTGTTATGTATACACACTAATAAATATATAATTATAAATTCTACTGTACTTATTTTACAATGGGAAAACTGTATTTTACAGTTGTTCATATCTTCATAAAGAATAATATCGTTCTGTTCCAATTGCTCATGAATGGTAGTTAACACATGGAAAAATTACAGTGAAGACTAAGAAGCTTGTACCAATCGTACCATGTTAATGATATGAGCTAACGCTAGAATCATGCCTACCATTTATCTTACATTTCTTCCCACCTCAAAGCATAAAAACTATAAACTGCCACATCTCCAATCAGCATCTCAACATAAATTAACGTTATTATGTTCCTTCTTATGTTAACTAACACACCTTTTTACCTTTTGGGGTGCACTGTTAAGTGATTTTCCTAATGTACATCACCCTCGGAACCAAATCAGAACCCACAATATTCCCAGACAGATTTATGCTTAATCCATCAGATACTGCAGTCCCCTAAATAGCATACAGTAATAATCTGTCCGTATGGCTAAGCTGGAAAACAAATACAGCAATCAAACCCCTGAAGAAAGGAAAAAAAATGTGATAGCCTGGAGAAAAGGGAGCAGGATGCAAACCCAGTGGAAGCTAGATTATGATTCAGAACGAGGTACATTCTCCTTTCCTCCCCTTAAAAGAGTGTTACTGATAAAAACATTGCACAGACAGGCATATGTATTAAGATAAGCCCCAGTTATCATTTATGCACTTAAAACTATTTAACCATGCAGGCAAAAGGAAAGAAACAAAAATAGAACAACTAGGGCAACCCCCATGACACATCCTGGTCGCAATGGATGAACAATGAACTGAATATTTCCAGCTGGACAGGAGTGTCATCTCAGCACTATGTGATGTATTAGCCAAAAGCCAAGCACAGGTTTCTCATTTCAGCCCAGCGTTAGACAGTCAAGTCAACTCTTTGAGAAACCGGTTTTCATAGGAAAGCAGATTTGAAAGTCTCAAGTTAAATACAGTAAAAAAATAAAATAAAATGTGAAAAAAGTTTAAAAATCAGTCACTGCCTGACAGAGTTGTCATAACACGCTCTCTCTCTTCATTTCCTTCATGACATGAACTGAGAACACAGAATTCTCTGCTGAATAGTTTTGATTCACTTGCACACTGCTCACACTTTCTTTATCCAACAGAAAGGTATACTATAAAGTTGAGTGAGGCTTGGGTATTTTTTATTCCCCAATCACTATTTCTGCCAGTTTTTTCATACTCTCTCATTTTGCTTCAAGCGTCAGATGCGAGAAAACTTAAATGGTAAAACCCAAATTGAAACCACCTATGGTTTATTACATGAACAATCAAAATCAATGATACTTGGCAAAATTTCAGCTCACAGCAGTTTGACCTTGCTGGTTTAAAAACTAACCAGTGTGCAGACAAAAACCCAAACCAAAACCCCAACAAACAAAATTTTGAAGTATCCTGTACCTTCCCAGAATCCTAGAAGCGCAAAAAAATATAAGCAATATTCTCCGATAACACAGGAGATCCCATTTCTTCTCCTGACAACCACACGCCTGATGTAAAGCCAACCCAGTGTCCCAGTGCTTCCCTTTCCTGATAAGTTACATAGGGATACTGACACTTACCTCTTCAGCAAAGAGCTTTGAGATTTACAGATAAAAAGTTCTAGTGAACAGATAAGTGATATTATACAGATCATTATTTCATTTTAAAGTATATGTTTATATCAAACATAGGTGTCAAAACAGTAAAGTGGGAAACCATGAACAAACATTTGGTAACAGAGAAAAAAGTAGTACATTACATACTTTCAACTTTGTCTTTAAAATTTTCTACACCAACTGCTCATATTTTTGGTTACTTAGCAATACTGTATGGCTTCTAGGAATGACTTCATACTAGAAGTTTTGGAAATTTGGGGTCTGAGTTCACAACCACGACCAAGAAAAAGGTGTTCTTAAATTTAAGACTGACACAATTGCAGTACGAAGTAATTTTTCTTCCTTTTTGTGACATTCCTTTGTGTATACCATTCTAGATACAAAGTCACAGATAGATCTTGTGACTGCTTTTTGAAAAACAATGGCCTTCCTAAGTTCTCTGTGTTGGGTTATACTAATTGCATAGCCAGGCCTTGGAGGGGCGGGGGGAAGACTGCACACTAACATACTGAAATCTTTTTAACTGATGATGAATTATTACACATCAGATGCTTCTCAATTAGTCTCCTTATGTGCTCTTGGCCATGGTAAATGTGATGCAAACTTGCTAACTTTTGTGTCAGTGAGTAAGGTACACTATTGCCTTACTCGAAAAAGAAAACCTCAGCACATGGGTAGAACAGTACAATCCACCCGTTCCATTCTCACCAACAACTGGGACTGCTGAAGTTCCCATGTAGTAAACATTATCCAATGGCACTGATCAACACCAAAGATTTCCCTCCTATTTTGATGCTCTTTAATAAGTGTAATCTGAATATCAACTAGGCAAAGTAAATTGAAATATTGGTTATTGTCTGCATATCAAAAGCAGAAAAATGAAATATGGAGGAAACTGCATCTTTTGGGGACTGTGGGTAAAATGTGTCCTCCTACAAGAGTAATATACTTTATTATAAGCATTTCCCTCATTTTTCATTTTTTCTTACCAATAGCAAGGGTCTTAAGGGCAACATGTTGCCCACAGGCCTTAGACTGGGAAGCACTTGCCCTAAAGCATCTTTTCTCTGAATGTGTCTCTCAATCTACAACAATATGGTCTGATTTGAGAAACAGAACATTGCCAGCTTCTACTGATTTCAGCAGAGACTGAGAATGCATTTTCCTTAAAGTTTTCTCAATCTAACTTTAATAGTTCATCTAATAAAACTATCGCCTTTCCCTATAAATCTCGTCTCTGAAAATCAGATACTTAGCCTCTTTCAGATGCCTTTGAACCAACTTAACTCATAGTGGATATTTAGATGAAGTCTGCAAAACATTTGGCCCTTCCACAGGCTACCTACAACCTGAATTTCCTAAACTTTACAGACAAATCTATACAAGGAGGTATTTCTACCATGCATCTAGGACTAATAACAGTTCACATCTCCTCCTGTATACCTTAACTTCTTGTTAATCCTCTTCTGCATTTTGCCCAGATACAGGTAACTGTAACCTAGGACTGATACTCTCAAATGAGACACTAGGGGCAACGTGCAGCCACGAAGGAGAACATGTATGGGTTCCAGATTAAATCTTACCCCTTCTGGAAAGACGAGGCTATAGCTGTTTGTTTTTAAAAAATCATTCAGGGTTCATTAGCACACTGTATATTCTCACACTAAACAGTAAAGGGAAAATGAATTTTCTGCTATAGCATAGCTAAAGTTCTAATAACAACAGGCAAGTAGAAGAATCTACTTTTGTGTATATATATACACACACATATATAAACAAACTTTACATACACACACACACATACATACGTACACATACATATATAAAAATGTAAGTAGTGGTAAATGCTATTCCCAGGATGAACACAGGAAAAAAAAAGAAATAAAAGAAGTACCCAGCTTCACCACAAAGATGCCTTTCTATGGCTTTCACATTACCTAGATCCACCTGTCAAAGCAGACACTGCAATAGGTCATGTAACTGATACATCAAAAATTATGGCTCTGATTCAGAAAAGATTTAGTCCATCCCTGTCGAGTTAAGCATTTAAGTATTTTAAGTACATGCTGAAAGTCCTGTCGAAGTTATGGACATGCCCAAGCAGTTTTCTTGAACAGGAAATGTTGACTTGAGTGAAGCTTATACGAACACATTTATTTTTGTGAATTAATGTCCTCCCTCATCTGAAAACAAGATCATGAATAACACACAAGACTGAGGATCATTGATGACAATACAGCAAGTGTGAGAGGAAAAGGGAGAGATTTATCTTGACAATCTGCAGGAAAACCTGCATAACTCTAACCAGTGCCAAAAGTGCCAGATGCAAGACTTTACAGAAATGCAATATAAACTGGAGAACCTTAAGGTAAAAATGACTTCAGCCTCCAAAATGTGACACAGGGAATGCATGTCCACAGTGAACCTTGCAATGCAGCTGCAGGACAGCTAAACATGTCCTATTTTTAAACTAGATCAAGCAATGATGGTACCTGACCAGGGTGTATGGTGGCTCTATGATTTGTTAGATTAAAGGTAGGAACTGATGTGCATTACAATTGCTTCCTCTGGGTAGAGGTAAGAGTGGGTAATGTACTGAGTCCCTAGCTGTGGGACTATATTATATATGCCACCTATGTAAGGATGTGTCATCAGAGCAACATCTTTCACATCTAATTTACACTACACTGCAGCAATGAAGCATCATGAGGAACAAGTTCAAATTGAAAAAAATGTTTGAGTTACCCTTCAGGAGAAATCTAGTACTTGTGAGGGAAAGGAAAAGGCCACACCAAAACAAGGCTCTTTACATGGCTTGGAATCTGTAACACAAAACTCCATTTGGGGAGGAGAGTCACAACATAAGCAGTGGTCCCTAAAAAATTTTAATATTACAGCCTTGGACCTGGCCATTCCAAAGATGCCAGACTCGGCATGCCATTAAGTCTGAAGCAGAAAGCTCGCAAGAGAGGAGATGACGACAAAAATTCACACTGGTACCTGGAAAATTGATGTCTTCCTGGAAACCATAATTTAATTTGAATTAATATACATTTCTACCAAAAAAAAAAAGGGGGAGCGGGGGATGTTAAATGAAAAACACAGGTCTGGCTCCTATCTGGGTTTTTTTCCAATCACAGAAAAAACAGTGTATGAGAATAATAAACCAAACTATAAGTAAATCCAGTTTACGGATTTAGGTATAGTAAAAAATGAAGCAGCTTCAGTGCTTGTAAAAGAAAGGAAAGTTCCTTTCTTCAACAACTTCCAAAATTCTGTGAATGAAATTTTAGCATTCATCAGTGTGAATTCTTTTTTTGCAAATATACTACCGGTTCCTGGTTAGCAATTAGTGAGATCATATGTAGTGGTCTATATAGATTAAAAGACAAAGAAATGCCCAAGGGTGATTAAAGACATAACAATACAGACATTACCAAGCCTAGAAGACAATGAATGAGCCCTGTGTCCTTTCACAGGCATTTTGTTAGCCCAATCTATATGCATATCTGTAGGTTAGATTCTGCTCATGGCAGCATCAGAAAAACAGGAATATTTTCCAACAGTCAGCTTTGAATGGGCTACCTCAGAAACAAATTCATATGAAAAAGCTGAGCAAGAATCCTTCTGTAGGAAAGCTGCAGTTTACATTCTGCTTCACACTTGGCCTACATAAAATGTGCTCGAGGCGGAACCAAGCACTGCTTTCTCCCCTGGTTTTTATCTTGTGAATGCTACAGCGTCAGGTACAACAAAGTTAGCTAAAACCAGAGAAAGTGGAAATAATACCCAGGCCTCTGCTCCAATGCCCAACAGGAACCTAACGACGAGGAACACAGAACAGGGCTCTGCTTTGCTGCTCTGCCACCAGAAGGCTCTATGCACAGCAGCGGGAAGACTGCCAGAAGGCAAGGGAGAAACCAGACTGAATTTCTGCCAGCCAATATACCCTCTTACACCAATTTTTCTAAGAGGGAAGAGGGTAAGGAACCAACAGAAAGTCCCTCAGTGCCCTCCTGATTCAGTGGGATAAAACAGCTCCTACAAAGTAGGGCAGTTCTCTCTACTTCCATTCTTCAATGCCATGCTCTATATGACCAGTCCACCAAAGGCTGGTCTCTGATTCTGTATACTGACTGGCACAGCACGTTGCGAGGGGTGGGGGCTGCAATTCTGCCATTATGAACTCTATTCTGAGTAAGAGCTACATTAAAATCCCAACACCTCTACAACCAATTTTACTGTAGCTCCTCTATGCCAATTACATAATGCAAATGTAAGTTTTGAACTTTGCTGGCTGGGGGGGGGGGGGGGGGGGGAGGGGGGGAAGAAAAAAAATTTGAAAACAGCTGCATTTTCCAATTCTTCTACCAACCAACTTGCTCTCTGAGCCTGGCTGTGTTACAGCAGTCATCATGTTACACTCAATGGGAGTATGCCTAAGCATACACATGTACATACATGTTTGAATGCATACACACACACTAAAGTCATAATGCATGTGTAAATTTCATTCTGTATTTACTCATTTGCTGTAAGCACCATTCCTAATGGAAAATAGACCATGTCTCCTTTTTAAGGGAATGATTAGGACCACATGTTTCACTGACTCTTATGTTGAGGACCTTGCCGATATTTTTGAAACCAAATTACTAACAGCATACTAAACTTATTTCCCTGGTGGAAACCACTGGCTACTAACTTAGTGAATATGAATACATTTGTCCCTAAACATGCAAGTAATCATCATATAAAGCCAGAGGCCTAAAATGAGTAGGTATGGGGCAGATGAGAGCAAGGTTCATATGCAATAGTAACATATTCTATAACCGAATGACTTTGTTTATCTGAGAAACCCAGTATTACATCACTTTTCCTAAAGAGAATATAAACAGCACATATTTGAAGAAACAGTTACTTAATGTGCAACTTGTCACCACTATCAGCTTTAACATAATAAAATACATGTGGAAAATCCCTTGAAGCAAACCTTCTGCAAAGCAGATTCTTCTCTAGTCTAGGTCAGAGGGTGTGTATGTCTATGAAGGAAATGCTATCTCTCTCTCTTTCACACACCCACTCACTGTAGGTCATACAGCAGAGCTCACTGCTGTGATGTGTCTGCTGTATGCGTGGCATCAGCTCCTTGACGTAAAGAAATTACCATTGTTTCTTGGGGAGCATCTGTGCCTTGTAAAGAAAACCAACAAATCACACTTCAACATATTAAATAGCAGCACTCATTGAAATTTCAACCAAGGATCTCTAAAGTACTTTGCAGACAATGAATAAAGCATGTTTCAGCAAGGTAAATATTACTCTCCATATTTTGTAAATATGAAAACCACAGCACTGCCTAGCTGAACAACTTATCCAAAGTCACTCCGAAAAAACGTGGAAGTGACAAGCATTACAATCAAGCTCCAGACTCTCTAATTTTGTAACCATCAGAGTTCAACTGTTAAGTTTGAATGAAAGTTTGCGCAACCTGACCTGGCAAGGTACGAAGCATCTCTGGGCAGTAGATAAGCCCCTCATTTCTCTTCGACTCAATGAGCAATATTGGTACTAATATGTCAGGGGCAGGCAAGCGAGGGCAGTTTGCCCCAAACTCTGTTTTAAGAGGTTAAAGGAAATTTTCCAGTAAATGGATCTTAGCACCCCCTGTGCTTTGCACTAGGCTCCTAGGCAATTGCTGTGTAGGACCCTGGAGACCACTCTTGCACTAACCGCATTTTCTGTAACTAAGCAAACTTCAGCCTAGCCTGATGAACATTTCTAGCCCAGCTCTGTCAAGAAGATTTTGACAACACAACTTTTATACTATGGCTATGAGCAAAGGTTAATAACTTTTTCAAATTCTAAGAAGCAGAAGTAGTAAATATTAATGAGAAGGCAACCATTACACCCTTATTTCTTTTAACTTCATAGCCTTAAACTCAGACCTCTGAATTGAGAATACCATCTTTAAGCCATTCTACTATTTTATCCCTTATGGTATCATAAATCTTGAAACTGTTCAAATTATTCTGTGCCACTCTAATTGTTCTCAAAGTTTACGTCAGAATTAGAATAACCTGTTCCATTTCTTTAATCAAAGAAAAAAAATTGTATAGCTGAATAACATTAAGAGCAATAGAGAAAACAGATGAAGAGGTATACAAATATGTAAATTTTCCATTTACATATGGCAAATAAGTCATTTAATGCCATTACAGAATTATTTTTGCAGTCTGAGTTGACATTTCTTTCCATCACACAGTAGAATCTCTCCCAAAACTGCTGGCAAAAGAGAGTTATAGGTGAGCAGCAGCAATGGGTTAATAAAAGATGGTATGCTATTAGATAAACCTTTTACAGGTTTGCATCTGAAAGTCATAACATAACCTTTTATTTCATGTGTCACTGTGACAGAAGGTTTTCAAGGCAGAGTTCTTGAAACTGCAAGATGTTAAACAGATGTACTGTACAGCCTTCCAGATTTAAATCATGAGAACTGCATTTGCAGCCTGTGTGTTGTATCCCCATTTTTTTCCCTTATCAGGTTTGGTTGCTTTAAATAAAACCGTCTGGTTTATGCACCTTTTTTTTCTTTTTCTTTATACAATGGACGCTAAAAATCACTTCGCTTCTTCCCCCCCTTTCTTTTTTTCTTCAGACTAGAAAAGGTTATTCAAAAATGTGTCTTTTAGGCAGGGAAATCTCTCTTTCTCCTTATTCTGCAGGTGCTGGCAACCCGATCCAATTTGTTACTGTAAAAAAGTCATCCACTGTAGAAACAGGCAGGAATGATAGCAGTAAAAAGAAATAAATAAAACCAGACGTGCTGAAATTTCAGCTTGAACGTGCCTCTAAACTACTGAAATATTGATAATCCCCTACCTTTTCAGTTTCAGCTGTTGCTTGCGCTCTGACAAACCTCCATTAAGAAATGTTTGCACAGTCATACAATTTAGCTTGTATGCCTAGTCAGATGCCACCACTTGTACCTTTGAAACAATTAATGCAATCATACTTTAAATACCTAGTTAGAGTAATTCAGATCATCAGGGACCTCTGGTAGTCTTCTGGTCCAAATCCCTTGTAAAGCAGGTCCAACTTTAAAGTCAGATGAGGCTGTTCAGGATGTTATTCGGTCAAGTATTGACTGTCTCTAAGGATGAAGATTTCACAGCATCTCTGATCCAAAGACTAACTCCACTGCAAAGTTTTTCTTCCTTGTATCTAATCAGAACTTCCCTTGCTGCAACTTGCGTCCATTGTCTCTTAATCTGTCAACATGCACTGCTGGTGCTATGATTTTACTAATTTACTGTAACACGTAATTAGTATTTCTCACAAGGGCACCCTGCTGACCCATGTTCAACTTGATGTCCATAAAGATCTTTGGGTCTTTATCTGTGAAGCTGCTTTCTATCCAGTCAATCCTTAACCTGTACTGCTGCGCGGGGCTATTCTGTCTCAGGTGCAGGACTCCACATTTGCTTTTCTTGGACTTGAGGAGGTTCCTGCTAGCCCATTTGTCCAACCTGTGAAGGTCCCTTAGAATGGCAGTCCTACCCTCCAACATAACATATCAGCTACTCTCCCCAACTTGGTGTCACTTGCAAACTTGCTGACGTTCACTCAGTCCCACTGTCCAAGTCATTAATGAGGAGTTTAAACAGCATTGGCCCCAGTATGGACCCCAGGGAAACAGACTGTATCATATATACCACTGGGTAGACAAAGGCTGAACTCACAAACTGTGTTGTATGTTCCATGAAACACTGCATGAAATAAATGAAGTTTCCAATTAATAAAAATATGCAAATTCACTGAATTGGACAAATAATTTTGTGGTAGTTAGTATAGAACAACAGCTAGAATTTACACTATATCATAATGGCATTTATGCTTTTTTGCACTGATGCGTATTTTTAAATTAACATTGCTGCTATTGTTCCTAGGTATTCAGTGCTAGAGAGAAATGTGCCATGTAAACGAATGGAGGAAGCACACTCCCTGATGCAAAGAATTTTTTAAAAAAATCTCAATAAAATACACTAGGAAAAAAAAGACAGCATCTATTAAAATCACAATTACTCCCCTGGCCCCCCCCCCCAAAAAAAAAGCCTAAAGAATTTGCATGGCAAAAAGCAGGAATAAAACAGACAGTATTTCCAGCAGAGGGAAGGAAAGACTAGGCATATATGGATGAATACCATAGCAAACAATTCTGAAAAAAAATGCAAAACAGCAACACCACCTAGCTTTTCATCCATGCAGAACACAGACAAAGCATTTGAAGCAGGCAGTTACAACAGAAAGAAAAATATGAAAAGAAAACCCTTTATGAGGGGAAGAATATATGAAATTCAATAATGAAATTTAAAATATTAAGTGTTGTAAAGTGTACACTAGTACAAAGTAAAAAAAGCATGAGTAATCACACTGCTGTGAAGGTAACACTGCACGAGAAGCACGCTGGTTGATGGATTGGGGTCAGAAATGCTCAGCACCTTTCAGATTCAAGTCCCTGAAGCCATTTGAGTTTAGGAAAAGTCCAAAGTAAGTGCAAGCAGGTGGAGATCCCATCTTGCTCTGAAAAAAGCATATATAAATTGTTTCTGTTGTAGCTATCTCTGCCTTGGCGTTTACCTACTTAGAAACAAGAAAACATATTCCAAAGCCCTGCCATGCTAAATTGCTCCTAACGCAATTCTCGCAGAAATTTCTGTTTCTCAGGTGCTTGGAAGCAAGGAAATGCACAAAACAACAGGTCAACTCCTGCCACTGTATGCAAAGCCTTGAAGTTAGCCACACTGCTGAAGCTTTAAATCGTCGACTTACTCAAGACAACCAACTTCACCCAATGTATGAAGAACCTTCTGCCTAAAACTGAATGTAAATGAAATAATAGTTTCCGTATTCTGCCTTCTGCTGTTACTCATCATTAGACTTCTCTTGATATATGGCACAGTATAAAACAGAACCAGTTTAAAAAATAGGGAAGCATTTTTAAACCTGTAATATTTAACTGAGTTCAAGTCAAAAAAAAAAACCAAACCGAAACCCAAAGCAAAAACCCAAGTAATTGCAACTGTTTCAAAAGCATGTATTACTTCTGCAATACAGAAAGATGGATTATGAAGTCAGGCTTTCCATCTGAAAGTCGATTTTTCATTAAAAACTTTTGGTTTAAAAGTAATATTTTACCAAAAAAACTAAAGCTTTGGCATAAATCTTCCAAAGATTATGGAAAGTCAGAAAGGTCATGAATATATTTGGAGCAATAAATGAGCAAGATTTCATTAAATAGATGAACATTATATTTGGTATGAAGTTACTTTTAAAGTTTTTCTAAACACCAGAGTTATGTGAAAAATTGCTAGCCAATCTCAGATCAAAAATTAGACCAATTAGACTTAGAGGTCCAGGGAGGAGGGGGGCAGGGAGGGATTCTCCTCAGTATGAAGAAGACTAAGGAAAGATCTTTGGACTGCACGAGATGTTCTAACTGAACCAAAGACACCCATTTATATATCCCTGCAGTGAACTGCTTCCAGACTCCCTCCATTGACCCTCTCCCTGCTCAGCTTGTCCAAAGTAGCTGGTAGGTATCTTGCAGTTTTCAGCTGTTTGGTAGGCAGCTCATTAGATCAGAAAAATGGATGACTTGGATTAATTTAACCTCAGTACCAATATCATTCCTCTTTATGGAAAAAAGTCCCATCTTGCTATTATCATAATCATAATAGAGTATCATTATAATATTTATGCCAGTGATCATCCTTCCAAGTGGAGGGAAACATTTCTTCAGATCTCTCTTCCGATCCAGGATACAGTGTATTTAAAGAAAATGCTTCATCATCTCCTTACTATTTTGTTCACATCTAAGCTTTTGACAATATTTAAAACTAGTTAGTGAATTTGATACAAATTACAAATGGTTTTATCTGTTCCAGAACCACAATTCTAGCGAACAATTCACCAAAACAGTATTAGCCCAATTCTATTTGGTGTAATTGTCATATAAAAAACCAAAAGCCTAAGACAAAGAATATGAATGAAAAAAACAACATGCTTTTAAGCTATATTTTTCTATCAGGAGAGAAGGTCAGGCCCATACAACAGTGTTTTTCAAGGAAGCAGTGAAGAAATGTTTCTCTCTTGAATATTTCATTGCTAGGAAGGGTACACATCAGTACGAGGCTACACACATTAGGAAAAATCCTTTGCTTTGGTAACAGAAATCATTGTTAGGTCAGCAAAAATACTCAGTATTTTACTTTTCTGAGAACAGCTGCAATGACTCCAGTACAAGGGAGTAAGTGGGAGAGGGGAGAACTTCACCGTTTAACTGAATCAACTAAAACACACAGCCACTAAACAGAGAAAACATGACAGCCATTATCAACTACAGCAATCTCCCTATGCATACTTTTATTACTTTCTGTAACTTCTTTAGAGGTTTTGAACAAATGCTAAAATTAGAAATGAAACAGGAATTTGGGACATAGTATCTTTGAGGAGATTATAACTTACTTTGTTTAGCATAAATAAAAAGATGGAGGTTTTCTAAGCAAGAACAAATTTCAAATTATCTTTCACCCTCCATCATCATTTCAAATATCAAGCTGCAATTTATTTTACATTCAATTTTAGACTCTTTCAGAACTTCAGGCAAATGTGATATTTTACTAAGTAACCACACAGAGCAGCAGGCAAGATTCCTCTTCAACAAGACTATGTTCTCTTATTCTATTTTTGGTCAAATAATTCCTAATTACACTTTATAGATATAAATTTCAAGCTGTAATTGCTATGTATAGATTTTCATACTTTGTTATAACATTTATTTCTTCCCATTTAATTACATAACATGTACAAATGCAGTAAAAAAGTTCCTGACAAAAATCTTGAAAAAGTATTTTAAAAACATAAAATCTATTTATGAATCCTTAGTTACTTCTGTTGTCACCTGCTGAGCAGTCAAGAATGAGTAATTAGCACTAAACTCTCTGTACGCCCTCCAAAAAAATAGTGGCCTCTATAAATGAATTGGTGATCTAATCTTAAACACTCATGTTGAAATTTATTTCTACCCCCACAAAGGCTGGCCTACCTACCGGCAGTTTCATCAGAAAAAAGCAAGCAGCGAATTAACAAACCAGTGGCTATCTGTAGAGCAGTTGCTTTTTCTGTAATATACCTTGAAGTCTTTTTAACATCCACATTGCTTGGATTCTGACATTTTATATTCATTTTTAATTAAGGGCATAGCTAAATACAAACCCTATTCATAGCTAAGCAAATACTTAATTTCAGTCGCACCTATCACCCTACTGACTTCTGAGATTATTCAGATGGTCAGTGAGACAGCTACTTCAACTAAGATTGCAGCACTGTTTTTTGATCCTTTGATTTGACACAGGTCAAACTGATGCAAAGGCAAGAATCTCAAAGAGAATACACCTACAGTTTTGATGAGTGCATCTGCCTTTCCTTTTGAAGCAGCTGAAGGTTTGTGTCTACAGAATTTGGTATGTTCAAATCAAAAATTCACTTAAAACAGCCAAGAAGGTTGAAAGCTTTGTATTGTGAAATGACAGTAACACTTCTTTCCACACCCCTTCCTAGATGACTTGTAAAGATATAAACTACCTCCACATGCTTTTCTTTCATGTTTATTATTCCATCACTCATCTAAAAAGAGAAGTAAAATGTACACAGTGAGAGTGAATGTGTTTGCATTTTGCTCTAAAATAGGAAAAATGGATGGATTGAAGAGTTGTCTGCAATAGCAAATATATCACAAGGAACCTATAATTTGCTGTGATTTGTATAAACCTGCTTGTAATATAGGACAGAGTTAGATATTTACCTAATTAGCAACTGCACTGGTCTTGCTGTGCCTTTAATTTCAATTAGCATAGCTGTTCGGCCAAGTAATGTTTTAGTTTTTTAGATTTTGAAAGGATGTATTCAGAGGATAAAGACATGAAAGTGTGTCATTTAAATTTCCAAATATTTTGAAATTTCACTGTGGAGACACTGAATGTCATCTTCCTTTAATAACACACATCTATAACTGACACTGGTTGTAGCAGCGTATTTACTGGAGTTAGAGCTTATGACAGAAAAAAGGCAATAAAACAAAAATCAGTCTACATTAAGGACATATCTTCTGCATTTCAAAACATGCGACTTACAAAAGCCTCAAGTATACATTCCTATTAAATGCATATCCCTAAGAATAGGATGTAACACTGAAAAATCCGATGAGTTCTTACAATCAATAGGGCTCACCACACGAAGTATCTCTCTTTTCAAATATAACAGTTTAGGGTGAGGAATAAGGAATACCAGAATACTGCATCAATATAACTTAAGCTCCCACTAGAATATACTATGCAATAGGATAAATTGTGTATAAATACTGATACTGCATCCAGAAAATACACATTGTATGGACAGTAAAACACAAATTCCAGGTTTAATGTTAGATTCACAAGGGAAATGTTAAAGAATCAATAGTTTGAAAAATACATAAAGATGAAAAGCAATGCCATGAAAGCAGAAAGTAGTAGGAATAAAGCATCTGCATGCTGCACACTGTCACCACTTTTCAGTATCAAGGTACACATAAGAAATAAAAATGGAAAGTGTAATTTGCTACTGCAGTTCTCAACAAGAACAAATAACATATCCAAAAACAGCTCAAGAAAGTCATTGAAAGATGGCTGATTCCTACATAAGACACATACATCAAACGTCAGATAGAAAACCTTTATGGGAAACTGTGGGATGTAACAGAGATTCCTTTATCAAGACCATGATCTTGATGAATTTGGTACAAACTACCAAACAAGAAGTCAGGTTTATCTGCCAACAGTATCAATAGAAATGAATATAATGATAATAATATGATAACATCTTGATAATTTCAGAGCCTGAAAGATGCCATCTCCCTTCTGAAAATAATGATGCCAGTTTACAACTTTCTTATACCCTGTACATGGTAGCCCCAAAATCTAAAGGAGCATCATGACAGGACTTTGTGGGGCGGGGAGGGGGAGGTTTCTGCACACTCAAGTTGTCAGTAAATATTCTTCTCTTTTGACTTCATGATTACTCAGGGGTAGGGGAAGAAGAGGGATATTTTTTACAAAATCTGTTATTACGTAACTTACTTAAACATCAAGGTTTCTCTAAAACTCAAAGCCTGTATCTTGATGACTGGAATAGAAACGTCAGCTGTTTTACAGAAATGGGTAGCCTTGAGCATCACAGGAAGGACTAGACAAACCCTAACTTCTACATTTTTCACTTATGACCCTGTGGAAATACAGTATCTGAAAGAACAAGATATGCAGACATTAAGTGGTGTTTCCGGTCATGCCTACTTCGGCTGTGACTTGAGTACTGTGGGAAGATGCATTTCAGTTGCCTGCTCCAGGCCAAGGGAGCACCAGACTACATTTGGAAGAAGCTTCTCTCCAAAACCCAGCTCATGGAAATAGCAACCCCTCAAACTGGCCCTCACAGGTTGTTAGGAGACATAGCCTGACTCCTGAAATTCCCAGATCCATGTGTCAAACTAGATTGCAATACATACAGTTCATTGTGGATGATGAATACAAATGCTTAAAACATTGGCATCAAAACAGCAGGGAGGAACTGCTAGTAGGGGTTTTCATTTATTTTTAAAGAGGCTCTTTTTTTTACTTCCTTGTTTTTTCTTAGAAATTAAACTAGGATCCACAGTGTAAATACCACCTGCTTGGCATCTCAATTCACCTTTGCGTCTTTCTCATGCCATTCCTAAACCTGCCTGAAATTTGGCTCAAAACTCCTCAATTCTCTTTGTCTTCTCTCACATGCCAGTCAGGATCTCCATATTAAATGTTACTATTAATCATCTTCAATGCACTACCTTCACAGAGGTGACTCTTTCATTGCAGGAATGTTTATTTTAATAGGCCATTACAGGCATGCATAAAAATATAAATACATTTTCCTCTTCTGTGAGTTATGATGTGTTTCAGGTGTCATTCTAGACACCTGAATTGAATTAAAATTCAATTGGGTCATCCCAAAGGCCTGTCTGTAAACGAACAAAATTTGGCTTTTTTTTTTTTTTTTTTAATTAACAATACACCTACATCATTTTTCAGAACTTCAGAAAAGTTTTGAAGAACACCCGAGATCACCAACAATATTAATCAAGATTTATAGGTAATTCAAAAGAAGCTCTACCCCTAAAACATATACTACAAAATAACACAACTTCTGATTTAAATTGTTATAATTAAATGCTATGGTTGCTAAGTAGCCAATTGAAATTGTGTGGAGAAAATTTCAACATGTGGCTGGCTGCTCAGAGTGTTGACAACTGAACACTGTAGCCAGTTTTAAGCTTAGGATGAGTTCTTTAAAACAATGGTAATGCTCCTAGCCTCAGTGACCATGCAGAGTGAGGAAATACTTCCTGCTTCTTTACAAACTGTCTACTTGAATCATACTAGAAACTTACATGAAACCAGTCGGAGATGAGAAGGAAAATGGTAATGACAGAGAAAGCTTGCCTGACTAATTAATGGCTTTTTGTCGTGGTTGGAAAACTAAATCTTCAAATACCTACTCCTACTCAGCCTACATACTTGCCTTTTCATGGCTGAAATATTCCTCCTTGTTAGTAAGAGGCATAAAACTAGAACAGTATATTTTTTTAAATGTTATTCAATAAGTAGAGTGCAAAGTGACTATCTCAGCATTTCATCTGAAAATATCATATTTTTTTTTTTCAGCAGTGAGTGGGACTCCAAGATGAACTTAGGCTGAAGAGAGCGGGAAATCTGGTAATTTCAAGATGACAGGCCAAAAGCAGCTGAAGATCAAATGGTAACTAAAGCCTGATCTGCACAGTTTCTGCACTTTTGGTTGTTGTTGTTGTTGTATTTTCCATTTTAGTTTCTCCCTTGCTGAAGTGAAAGATGCCAAATATTTATTCTCCAGATTATCATTAGTATTTTCATGCCTACAAAACATAAACACACTACAACAGTCCACCATGCTACTTGTACAGATTACAAACAAATCTATTTAAAAGTGAACAATACCTATGACAAAATCTAGCCCTTATGGTTTCCGAGAAAGAAAAAAAAAAAATCCAAAGTATCTTCATATGAACTCCAAGAAGACAAGGTGGAAAGTAATTTTGAAAACATAAAAATACAGTAGGAAATGTTAAAAGTGACCCTTTGTTGGAGGGAGTTATATAAGAAGCATGTCTAAAATTTAGTCTGAAATCCCAGTGTTTATTATTGATTCTCCTATAAATTTAGCTTTGTAGATGAATCCACATCTACTTAAGAAAAATATTTTAAAACAAAAAATGGTGGTTTCTTACTTAATTTGGTATGGTCTTGTGAGTCAGGCAACCAAAAGGCACAGACAGTCTCACAATTTACATACTGTGGGAAAAGCAAAGAATAGCAATTTTTAACTGACCATTACTTTCTGACAATGATTCGGTGAATGCTCAGATAAAAAAAACCACCAAACTTCTAAAGAATCAATTTAATCAATTGCTTCAGCATATAAACTCTCTTCAGGCTGTGAGACATGATGAGATAGACATATACATGTATTTTCCCTCTTCCCATACATACAACAGACTTGACACTCATCAAACTTTAGATAAATGCAACAACTGGGTTAATTAAAAACTCTCTTTCAACCCATAGTTACAAAGTTTATATGAACAGAAGTGAGAGCTGGCCTCACACTCTGCGAGGGATTTCTAAGAAGTTACACGTCATCTAGCTCAGTACATCCTAAAGCTGGATGGGCCTTCTCCTAAGCATACTTTGGTACTGTGAGACGCCAAATAGATTCTTTGAAACCAACTGATGTCACTTTGATGAGCTGCAAGGTTAGGGAACCAGTGTGTAAATCCTGCAAGCACAGAAACTAATCCAAGAGTTGGAGGCGCAAGGGACGTGCATTACTGACTCCTAACAATGAGGCCTAACAAAGGCTGTGAGGTTTCAAAAATAGGCTCTTTGCTTCAAAACCTGAGCATGGCTTTTTGACAGGTCTCCTTCTAGAAGGGTGTCCTGGATTTGGCTAGGATAAGAGTTAATCTTTGTCCTAGTAGCTGGTATAGTGTTGTGTTTTGGATTTAGTATGAGAAGAATGTTGATAACACACTTATGTTTTCAGTTGTTGCTCAGTAGTGTTTAGACTAAAGTCAAGGATTTTTCAGCTTCTCATGCCCAGCCAGCGAGAAAGCTGGAGGGGCACAAGAAGTTGGCACAGGACACAGCCAGGACAGCTGACCCAAACTGGCCAAAGGGGTATTCCATACCATGTGATGTCATGCCCAGTGTATAAATTTGGGGGAAGGCTGGCAGGAGGCCACTGCTCAGGAACCAACTGGGCATTGGTCAGCGAGTGGTGAGCAATTGCGTTGTGCATCACTTGTTTTGTATATTTATTATTATCGTCATTTTATTATTATTATTATTTTCTTCTTTTTCTGTCCTATTAAACTGTATTTATCTCAATCCACAGGTTTTACCTTTTTTTTTCCGATTCTCTCCCCGATCTCACTGGGTGGGGGGAGTGAGCAAGCAGCTGCATGGTGCTTAATTGTCAGCTGGGGTTAAATCACAACAAAGAATGCCCAAAAAGGCTAGGTGACTCTTTGTACCTTTGAATGACCATGACTGCAATGTAATTTTTTAAACACAATTTAGTATTTTATCACAACAGACCTCTGATGAGGTGCTTCTGAGAACATAATATTCTTCGTAACCAACAAATATTTATGTTAATCTTTTCTTAACGGGATGCATACACAAATACTACTAGCTAAAGACATACCATTCATACATGTACACATTTAAAAGACATTAAAAGAGAACTTTAAAAATGCTGCTGCTAAGCCTCATTTGCTTGCTTGCACAAAAGAAATACAGTATAATCTTTAAGTGCATGCTCAATTTTTTTCCTGTCAGGTTCCTCCCTCATTCAGTGAAGCAGAAGATATTCAGAAGTGGGTTTATTTCTCATAAATAAGGTGAAGCTCCAGGTATTATTTTAATATAGATCACTCAAATCACACAATGCAAAAAAAATTCAATTCCCAAAGGGTTATTTCTCTGGTACTCTCACATTAGAAGCTATACTTTCCAGAAGCATCCACATCTTTACAACACTGCTTTTTAGATAAGTCCCAATTTCATGGCTAAGAAACCAAAGTACCGGGAAAACTAAGGGTAAAAACCACTATGTTAGGTTTTCCAGCATTTTCAACAATATTACATTTTAAATGACCAAAGAACACTTTAAAAAGTTTTGTTTATATCCATGAGAACTCAGTGCTGCTGTGTATTTAGCATATAGTGTCACAAGGCAGGCGCTCAAAACATAAGGCACACACATTTAATGACCATCTCTTAACATTTTGATTGAAGTGACTTACCCAAAACCATGTGTGAACTGTGTGGCAGATGCAGGAAGAGATTCCTGTCTGGCATTCAACTTCTCTAAAAATGAAGCCATATTTCTGCAAGCTCTTACCTCGTTCACTACTTTATATATTCTGAATCAAATGAATTAAGAATCTGACAGACAACAACCTCGTTCACAAGACAGACTAAATGCTCTCCTACTGAAGAGTCCAGTCTATCCTGCACACTTCAGGAAGAAGGTACAGCAGAAAGATGTTACTTGATTTTAAAATATCAGTCTTTATGAATTAGAGGTTCTTCTACAGCAAATAATGTTGATGATGAATTTTCTCATGTTTGCGTTGTTCTTATTTATTGTGACTTTTTTAGAAATCAAAATTCAGGCGTTGAAAAAGCCTAACCATTTTATCTAGTGTAGATATACAAATTCTAATCCAGGTCTCGAGCAAAGATGACACCTTTGGGCTCACGAAACACATAAAGGACCAGAACATGTGGCAGCAGGTGAAAGCGTATCTTTTGCATACACTGCCTGGGGCTCCATTCCTTTTTTAGGCCCAATGGGCCAGCTTCTCTCCCCCACCCTTGAAAACATGGGACAGCAAAAGAGCACAGCTATGACACTGCAGTCAACTTTCTGCCCAAGTCTCTTTGATAAAGAACTAATTCTCTAAAAATGAGCAGCAGAGCTCCCAAGCAAAAAAACAGCTGTAAGAATATGTTGATATATTAGACAACAGATTTCTGGAAACTTGTTATCAAACATGAGTGGATCATTTTATCAGCAATGTTTCCAAACGTACTTCAGACTTAAGCAGACAATCAGTACTGGAAATTTCAGATCGAACCCTGCAAAGTTATAGGCAAGTGAAAACAAAACCTGGTAATAGAAAATGTTGAACTACCCCCTTTACATTATATTTTTTATCTAGACAATAGAGGTATATTAAATGTGTGTACAAACAAAAGCCTATCATTAATATAAACATACATTTTCATTTATAACCCCATTGTATTTTAAGACTTCACTCTAAGCTCTCTACTAGTCATTGTAAGATATGCAGGCCACAAAAACATGGCATAGCCATGGACCACATTTCACTACAGCCAAAATTTAAAAAACACTTCTTATTACAATATTCCTCATACCGAAACACAAGTGTTGTCTCATTTTGAGCCCTTCCTATAACATCTGGATACAGAACTCTCTCATAACACATATAAAGCCTGCATAATTGTGTATATGTGGGAATCACATACTACAAACAGTCTTAGAACTGGATTTTCCATTTGACTTCTTCAAACTATGTTCCATTCCTTAATGCTTTCCACTTTAGAACAGAATCTACGTCCTAAAATTTCCCACAGACCAAAAGCTTGAAAACATTTGTAATTTAGTATAAAAGAGCTACTTTTGACAAAATTAAAGGGTTGGGTATGGTTGGTGGTGTGGTTTATTTTCATTACATAAAATTTAAAAATTGAAGTAAAAAGTTGGCTTGAAACACCAAATCAAAGTTAGACAATGCACATTTTCAGTGTAGCAAGACAGGCAAGAATAGAGCTGTTTGCTGTTTCAAAATAGAATTTAGACACCTTCATACGGATGTTTCACTTTCAATGAATTGGCATTTTTAAACGTAAAAAACATTCCATTGGAAAATTTCCAACCAGTTTTAGTACTTACTTGATAGACACATGCAAAATTTAATTCCTCTCTTTCTCTTGTCTGTTAGGAATTACTTCCACACACATTGTATTACCTCAGGCCTTCATCAACTCCTTTTCAGTTGCAGAAAACTCTGCATGTAAAGAAACTCCCTGCAGTATTATGGACATGAATATAATTTCATTTGACTTGGGACAGCCCTCAGTGGGCCACAGAAGTCTATTTCAACAAAAAATAATAATTAAAATATGGTCATTTTTAAGAAAAAAACCTAAACAACCAACCAAAACCAAACACTCAAACCAAAACCAATCATAAGATGATTAAAAAAAACCCACCCAAACCAACAAACAAACAAAAAAACAAACAACAGACCAATACACTTAATACCTTTTGCTGTTCTCTGTGTTCACAACACTGATTGTAGAAGTTTCTACCAGATGCTAGGAAATTTTTGCCAGGATGCATTCAAATGAAATTACTTCCAAAATAAGAGACAATCTGGAGGTTAATAAAAATCTATCACCTTCATAAGTTTCCACAAATAATAAACTTAAAACATCAGATAATTTCCAGCTATCAGATGTTTCAATACTCAGTCTGTGGGGGTTTTTTTCTGAGGCATATTCAGAGAAATGGCTAAAGGAACTGTAATGGCCTTCTGGGACAGGAAGACTAAGGTTTCTGTAAAAAATGTTAAATTAATTTTTATAGTGATGCAAAGTCAGGGAAGGGTTGTTAAGGGATGGCCTCTTGCCACAGGGTGGAGTTTTGTTTTGGTATCCTTTTAGAGTCTGCAGGTGTTTGGCAGGAGCTGAAATCAGGGCCAGCTGTGATATTTCAGCTCCGATATTTCCCTCCCCATATTTCTCAGAAGTGATGCATCAGGGTGATGTCTTACACCTGATGTACTCAACTTGTGTGGTATGACTGTAACTGCTTTGGGGGCAGGGGTGGCGGGGAAGTACCACTGCATGGCTTCCATTTTTATTTTCAGCTGGCAACATTCATATAGTAAAATTCATCAACATGAATGGATTTAATCTGGTAAAACATCAGATAACAATTTATTAAACTGCCCATAATATTTCTGCGTTATTTTGTTGCTTCTTATAAATGCCAGCCATTTAATTAAAGTAATAACATTGTATAAGAACAGTGAAAGAAATTACATTGTGAAAGGGGGGAGGGTAATGTTTTAAAGAAAACAAAAAAAACCCCTCACTTAACCAGCAAAGATCTTTGCTCTTTCATACTTAGCTGCAGTACAGCACGTACCTGTTTTTGTTTTGTTTCATCTTTTGGGAGAATTAGAATAGTTTCTATTAAAAATGGTATTCTCTTTTAAGTTTGTTTTGTTTGGAAAACCTCAAACCAAATTGTATTTCATACACATGTTCCCCAGGGTATGTTAAATGGGACCATACTGAGGTCACTAGTAAGTTTTTTAAAACGTTTTAAGAATTCCTTTAATGTTTGTACTATGTTGGCCTGGTTAAACAACACATTTTTCAAAAAAATAGCTTGAAAAAGTTTGACTATAAAAAGCTTCATTAAAATAGTCTATACTGTACTATTAAGAGTTTCTAAGAACTTCTACAAACATTCTTTCCTCCCTCTTGCTTTTAAGAAAATTGGTCCCTTAACTAGTGAATCTGCTCCTCTTTCTCTCAGCCTTTTTATCCATACATGCACAAGTACAAGTACACATACACTTCTATCCACAGACTGACTTAGCAGTAGAAATGTCTGTGGTATTCATTTTAACTTCACAAATGAAGAAAAGATAATCAGTGTGAAAGGTGGACTTTTCACTCCATTCATGGAAAAATCAGTATCACCTGGCACTCTAACTTAGTAAAAAGTTTTTCATGTTTTTTGGCAGCTCATTTGGAGTATGACTGAAGCTGTTAATGATATTAACAAAATGTCCTGGGATCAAAAATGTTTTGTTTTACCTGAGTTTATAGAAGAAGTTATACAAATCACTCTTGGCCTTCAGAGTTCTGAGGTCCTTTTAGTTAGAATAAAATAAAATTTGAAAACATGACCCACCTGATTAAATGCCACTAGACCATTTCAGTCACCTCCTTTACTTGTCTTTCCTATCTCCTCAGACTTGCTTCCATTCCTCCTTTGCGTTATTCCAACCCCTTCCCAGGATTTCTGTCTTTGGATTCTACCAGCCCGGTGCACCCTTTGCAGCATTACTGACAGCTGAGCTGGCATATGCTTTGGCAATTGTTGACGTCCATGCAGCACATCTTGGTCACTAATGGTGCAAGACTGCACTTATAATGAATGATGGTTGCATTATGGATATTAAAATCCTTAGATCAAATAGGAAGGCAATAAAATGAAGTTAAAAAATGGAATTGTGTTTAGGTCCAATTCTGCTGGTAACATCTAAAATAGAAGAGGTTAGCAAAACCCAAGTATTATCTGTTAGAGGTAGAATAGAGTTTGTCTGTACTGAAGTATCACTGGGTTCAATGTTTTTCTGGAGTCTTTGCAATGGTTGAAAGCAAATGAATATGAAAAGCTGATTACTACATTATGATACACTCTTTCATTTTACATAACACTGTTTGTACTTGTTATACAGTATTAGTAAGGTTATTGAATGCAAGCTGAGTGACATCTTTCCTAGAAATATATTTTCTGATCTAAACTGAGCCTGAAAAAACCCACCATATTATAATGGGAGAACTGTGAAGAATAATTATGAAGTTCTTATACTTAATGATTGGGTTCAGCTTTACATATGAGAAAAATCTTGCTGCAATTACAGTATGTTCTTGTTGGTGGGTGCTGACTTTTCCCTCTTACAACTGAGATTTCATAGCACAGAGGATACCTAGATTACAGATTCTCAGGTGTTGCTAGACTTCTTCCCTAGTCTTAGACATAGTCTCAGGACACTATCATGCTTTTTGAGGTTTCAAGAACCAAAATTGCAGGCTGGCTTATGAAAGAGCAAAGCTATACACAAGCATGTGTACTTATCCCAGATGCATGCTGTCTATTCAGCAGCATAAAGATGAGCAAATGGAGGGAGACTCAGCAAGGTACAAGGGCAAAAAACTACAGTTCAGAAGAAATGTGAAGGTGAAAAGGTTTGCTTGAACTACTCCTAAAAGCCCCTAAATCCAAGCTATGGACAAGTGACTCAGGGCAATGAAACCACCTGTGAAGGTCTTAAGTCTTCACCATCAAAATAAAAATTTGTGTAGAAATTAGAAAAATGTACTTAGGAGGCTGAGTATGCCACTCTCCAAATTCCTGGTCTGCTGGATGGTCTCTCCTATACATGAAGGTGGAGTGGGAGGGCTTAACTTTATATGTGAAGTAAATATCTGGCCGTAAGAGCAATACCTTAAAATGTCAACACTTTTCCACATGTCAAGAAAGAAGAGGAAAGAACTGCCATCTTTTTTTTCCCCTCCCCTTGAACAGAACAGTAACTGTGAGAAAATGCTTAAGGAGGCAGGCAGCACAAGAAACGAAACAAACCTATAACATGCAGCATCGCCACAAATACTGATAATTCATTTCCAATACTAATAAGAATACAGTGTCTGAGTGCCACTTATTTCAGTAAAGGGTGTAGAAAAGATGTTTTCAAGCAGTTTCATCAGGAAGAAAAGAGATCAGTATGCCTGTTAACAGGAAAATAATTTGAAAAACCTGCCATATGGGGGTATCTGACTGCAAAGCACTGTGATACCCTTCATAGATAGGCTACCGATGTCAGGAAATAACCTGACATATATATATAAATAATATATATAATATAATATAGATATAAAAATACTATTTAGGTGAATTCTAGTAAGAGCAAGGTAACCAAGCTAACCTCTCCAATTTGGGAGGTAATGGCCATCCCATGACATACTGTTTTAAAAAACTGTCCCTTTCAGAGTGGACCTGACTTCTTACAATTCGCAGCATCAAAAAAAAGCGAAGAATATTTTTCCAATGCTGCCCCAAGTCAACCACATTCTAAGTAAAATACTCTTGCTGTATGTTTTTCAAAGCCCAACCTTAATCCCCGTGAAAGTTAAGAAGTGGAAAGTTTGGCCCATGCATACTTTACAGCATGGTACTACATCATTTTAAGGAGAAAGAGCATATTTATTTAGAAGATAAATAGAAGTTTAGAAAAAAAACTTCTTTCTTTGCAGTAGCCTAAAAAGTATTGTCTTATACCTCTAAAAGTGTAATAAACATATTTATAACAAACACATTTATTATATACATATTCCCTTCTGATAGAGATTTTGACTGTTCTTCTTTTCCAAAGAGTATAATCATATTCAAAATCCTGACAAACGCTGGACATGTATGAAATTGGCTGCCTTTTTTTTTTTTTTTCCTCCAATGGTCAATCATTTTCCCTGTTACTCTCATTATTAGAAATTAATTTAAAGGAGATTCATCACACAATAGAACAGCCATAAAATACTCTGTTACACTATTCAAGACAGTATAAATTCTTTTGTGCTAGGCCCTTTAACCCATCATAAGCCAGAGGTTGAGAAGATGGGGAGGGATCAGGGAATATCCAGGTAATATAACTCTACAGATACTCAAAAGTAAAAATATTGTTTATAATTAAATATAGATGTTATTCAGTGGAAGACTTAGATTTTAAAATAAATAAATTTAAAAAAAGCTGATGCCAGGGAAACCACCAGGCCAAGAAAAGGTTAAAATCTTTCTGCATTTGATTTTTGTGCTTCCTTTTTCTGTTTCCAGTCCAAAGTTGCCCATTTTTTTCAAACAGTATAGATTCTGCTTATCCATACTCCATACAGAAAAATGGTTGCTTGTGGACAGCAAGAAAGGTACTTTTCTGCATATTAACTGACAAAATGCAATTACATAACATATTACAGGTTTTTTCCCCATTTTACCAGCCATTTTTGAAAGAGAGATGCCATACAAGACATGGAATATCTATGGTTTAATGCATTATGGCAAAATCTGTGTTCCCAAGCATATAATTCATTTAAGGATCTGTATTTTTTTTCTTATTATACTATATTATTGGCTTAAACTCAATCCACCATATAACTCTCAAAGTCCCACTTTAAAGTAGGTCTGAGTGGCAGGTAAAGTGATCATTACTCAGCATTTGTAACACACATGTAATAATGTATAGAAAAGATTTGGTGAGAACCAACCTGAGGATCCGAGAATACTTGCTGCATATTGTTGATTCGGCCGTATGGAACCCCGCTACCTTCAAAGAGCTGCAACCATTCAATCGTTGTTTTTTCTGAAAACCTAAGAGCAAATAAGAAGCATGTGGTTTCAACTCCATGCTTTCAGATTCTGAAAAATGTATAGCATGTCTCCTCCCTCTCTCAATGCTTCCATACTCTTCCCCACTGATTTCTTCCCAGGCAGTGAATAACATAATGAAAATGTACTACCTGAAATGTAATGTGTTCTTCAGAAACGCAAAACCCAAAGACGTAGGGGAAAGAACACAGCTGAACTGATATCTATTTCCATCTGATCATCTGAAGCAATCCAGCAATGATGTAAAGCTAAATTTATCAGCAGTTTCAAATAAAGATCAATGGGTTTCCTCCAGTCCTCAGTTACACTAATGTGCTTCAAGTTTGTTTTCTTTTATGTACATATTTAAAAACAAAAAGATAGCTATAATGTGGGTGTGAGTTTAACATATTACACTGCTCACTAAAAGCTGACGTAAAGCATCACAATGTTTTTCCTCTATTACACCCAAAATACATGTCAGAATTAACAGCCACATTTTTTGGTCAGATACAACATTGATTATATATTTATTTGTTGTATGATTGTATCACACATCCTGAGGACAACTGGTTCAGCATATATACACTGTGCTTACGCTGGTGAACACAGAGTTCCATGTCCTTTTATCACATACAAAAAGCTCATCTTATCCCTTTCTAAGCATTCAATTCCATAACTGGTAGCACCACTCTATTTCCCCTCCTTTGCTAGATACTTTTTCTTTCCTTGTCTGCCCGGTAGAGTTACATACATGAAGAAAACACACTTGAAGCAATACCAGTCACTGAGAGATGGTATATTCTGCAGCCATATGGGATTCTGAATCAAAGGTGAACTTATTTGGAGATCGTATCTTAAATTTCATGAAGGTAAATAACACAGAGGTCTACCAGATTATTAGAAAGGAAAGATCTATTTCATGATACGTAAAATGTGGAAAAGAAATTGGGTGTGATTTAAAGAGTTGATGGAAATGAAATTAGAAACCTTGATAAGGGACACTCAATTACTGGTATGCAATAGCTCACCAGTTCAGAGTTTCCTAAGTGTTATCTGGAACAATGTCAGTAACATTCAGCTTTACTTCTAGCATGTTGTTATGCAAAAAAACCCTTCCAAGTTTCTGACAGAAAGTTAATAGAGATGAAAGCACAAAACCCCCTAAATCAGTACAAAGTCAAACTTTGTAAACTTCTTTTTATACATACGCAGAGATTGGCTGCAAAGTATTTCATGCTACTTTTAGACTAAAGAAAAAAAAAATTAGTGATGGTGACAAGTTACAGTTATGTTAAGTATATGGCATAGGTGTGGATCCAAGCTTCACAGTTAATGTCTTTCTCCCTGTGCAGGAACGATTTCCCCAAGCTTTGAGGGAATAAATCCCGATACCCAATGCATTTTGCACTCTAAATGAATAAGAAAATGCACAAGTTTTGCACTGTATTATAAAATGTGTTACACGGTATAATATATTGTATTATATATGTATTATAAAATGAAGCATCACTTCTGAAGAAATGACGCATAATGAAGCATCACTTTTAAAGAAAACGTTAAGATTATTACACTGTTCAGTTATAGACATCATTGAACATTATTTCAGGGTATAGATGTAGTCAGCCACTCTTGGATACATCTAGGGTCCATCTAATTTAGTACTCTATCGCTGACCATACCTGGGATCAGGTACATTACAGGAAACTTGGGAAAAAAGGTAACTATGGAGAGGTAGATTACCTTCCTTCCTCAGTGACTGCTATTAGGAAAGCCAAAGTAAATATAATTTGTATTTCCCTTCAGTACTCTCTGTTTGGCAATAATTCTCATAATCCATATATTCTTGTTATTCATAGCCTTCTATTATTAAGGTTTGGGGCTCAAACTACTAGACAGTATAAATATGATTCATACGAAAAACTGATTCCCATCAGTTATTGGTCCTGTTTATACAAAACTCTGCTGTTCTCTGCTAGCAACTGAGACACTTCCCTCATGAGATGCTTCATAATTCATGGCCCACTAACTCCCTTTTTATAAATTAAAAGGTTTTTTCAGCTACTACTTTTTCTGACACCTCAACCTCCACTATTATCTCATTTCTAACAAAAGACAGCACATCTACAACAGGACTCTGGGACGCAGCATCATAACCATGGTGCCAAAGACCATCACTAAGAAATTATTGTAATTCTTAATATTTATATCATCATTCCCTTGATCTATTAGTAATGAGTAAGACCTGCTGTGTTATGTTCCTTGTACTGCTTTTTAAGAAAGAGTTTATAAATATCCTCCTGAGTTTAAAAAAAGCAAACAACTTCCAGATTTGAAGGACAGTCTGAAAATGAAGACTTTTCAATGGGAGTCTCAATTATCTACATCTACATAATCAGTACGCTACTTCCTGATGTCATGGTAAATCTGAATATGTTTCAAGACATACATTCTTTTTCAGTATCCGTGATTCAATATACAGTGAAGTGAGCGCACATTTTGCAAAATTTCTGTGGGTGTATGAATATCTAAAATTTTAGCTTCTGCTTTGATTTCTTCCTTCCTATGTAAGAGACAAAAAAAATTACCACAATTTTTGTAGAAAACAAGTGATGTTCTGTTTTAAAAAAATACTTGTTTTGAATGGACCTAACCATTGTCTTAGTCTTACTTATTAATTTGTTTATTGGTGGTTGGAGAGAATTCCTAAAAGCTTTAAACTCAAAGATGGAAAATCCCACATTCTATCACCCTCAAAGGAGACACACAGCATTTTCTCTTGAAACTGAAACTCTTGACCTAAATCTGATGTAGAATAACTTCCTTTATTTGTGGTAAAAAGAGGCTGTTGAGAGCATATTGTTAAGCAAACTGTTTAAAAACAAAACAGAACATCACCACTGCCAATAAAGTGCTATTATTCAGATTTTGAGAGCAACAGCATGCAACTATTTGGTTCATTCAGCTGTGTTTTATATATTGAAATATCTGCTGCACAGCATTAAGGGAGAAATACTGTTTCAAAATCTGATAAAAGATATCGTGACGATAAAAAATTCCCAAGTTTACCTCTCTGAAGTCAGCTGCACAAGCCACACAAACTTTGAATGTTGGGGGGGGGGGGGGGGGGGGGGGGGGGGGCGGGGCGTTGCTACCCTGTATGCATCATTCCCTCCATCTAAATGCAATTGTTAATAGCACTTACACAAATAAATACCATAAGCTTTCCTTATTGAATAAGGCTGATGTTTAGGCTGCTAGGTATCAGTTGATATCATGCTGAGCACTCCAAAACATCAAGTAAAGACCTTCAAGAAAAACTTCGCTTGGAAGCAGAAGACTGAAACTCTCTCCTGAAAATGAAAAGCTCTATCAGCAGTAAATTACAAGGCCTGGCCAATCCTTTTCCCCTTA
This sequence comes from Astur gentilis, assembly GCF_929443795.1. Classification (NCBI taxonomy): domain Eukaryota; kingdom Metazoa; phylum Chordata; class Aves; order Accipitriformes; family Accipitridae; genus Astur; species Astur gentilis. The sequence continues at coordinate 4,172,327 of NC_064893.1, read as the reverse complement.
ACACTTGTTTTAAAACATTTTTCTATGCTTTGATATTGTCTTCTATAAATATCCTACTTAGTATATAATTTCCTTTTCTTAACTGAAAAATTTATAGTGTCATCTGCTGTCTTTCAGTGGGAAAAAAGTAATTTTTATATACATATATATATAAAATAACTGATGGAAACACATACAAAGCTAAACAATGGTCCATCTTCCAAACGTAAGCTAGTAAAAAGCCATCTAAGACTGTACAGCATCTGAACTCTGAAGCATGACACTTGCAAATGAATCTTTAGCTGTCCACGTAACCTCAATGATACTTGGTGACTGCAGGAGAGCTCAACCATGTGATTCACACTACAGCTTCACGTATTTGCAGATGAGTCCCTTTTCCCTCTAAAACATTCCATCTGCTATAATCACATAAATGCCATTTAAATTATCTATGATTTATTTGTAGAATCACTTTAAATCTGTAGCTTAGCTTTCTACAATTACTACCAGTATTTTACAAGTTCAGAAGAGTTTACTTTTTACCGTACTAGTCTGTGGTATGAAGTTTGAATGCAGGCTCTTTCCCAAAACACCTCGGGGAAAAAAAAGGATATGTACCCTAATAGAGAACAAACCCACTGGTAGGACCTTTACCGCAAAGCCTGTACTAAAGCTTACTTCACTAAAACAGGTAGTAGTCTCCATGAGGTCTTATTTGCATTTTAAGCGGTACTCTAAGCCTCCTCTGCATTGAATTACCCAGCACTCATGAAGCTACTGAAGCTGCAATATTGAAATGAGGCATAGGATTCTGAAACATTTAACATTAAAGATATTTCATGCTTAAAAATATGATAAGATTAGAAAGTGTAGCATGAGCTGAACTAATTGAAATGTTATTTCACAGGAAGAAATCCAACTAAATATATTTTTCCTCAATTCGTAAATCTAGCAGGCACCATTAAATGAAAAAATCTAAATTTAAACTATACACTCAGTAAACTAATGAAAAAACATTACAGCACAATATAAGGCAGAGCCTCCAAAAGTCCAAAAATTAAATATCAGATAAAAAGGGCTTACACCTTATTTCCTTACACAAACCACAAGTGTAGTTTTGCTTCTTAAAAAGCAAGACCTAAATCCCCTTCTGCTTTCTAACAAATTCTAAAAAAAAAAAAAGGGAGAATGGATTATTAATTGCAAAAAGGAAAGAGAATGTCTGCTTGACTTGCACATGTTGGATGAAAGGGCTTTAATGAGTTAGAAGCATACTCACATTCTATTAAAACGTACTAAGTTTCTCATCCTGTTAGTTATTAATGTAAACTTTGTTTCTTTTTTAGCAAATATTCTGTCTTTCAGTGAAATGAAGACTTCTAAAGCATGAATGGATCCACTTTGTCTGCATTCTTTGCATATATCCCCTTTTCCATGTTTCCTAGGAAACCTTCAATCATTGCCACATCCTATGTGGAAGGGCACCCACATTTCTCTAATGGATAAAACCAACCAATTCCACACAAAGTAAGTTCAGAACTACTGAAGCAAAATACTGCTTTTTTCTATAGGAAGCTTATGGCAATTAATTCAGACAAGTAATTTGGACAGCTACCAAATGCAGATGGAATAGCAACATCTAGAATTAGTAATAGCTTTTTACATGCAGTCAATCACAAAAACCTTCTCTGTTCTTGCTAAAGTCCACAATAGCATTCTTGTGTTTTCCAGCACAACCCAAGTTTGCATTATGGTTTTTGCACTGGTTTGTCCTAGCAACAGTCTATTTACTTTCAAACATCTACAATATTTTCTCCCTTCGCTACTAATCATCTCTTTAATGGTAGTTAACTCAGTAAAATAGTTTGTATGGTTTCTTCAACAGCCTCTATGGAAGACACTATACAAAATAAAAGTCATAGGAAAAAAAATTATTTGGAAAATTCAAATAATGGATCATTATCCCTTAGTGTACAGTAAATATACAATTAGAGTTTTCAAAATGAATACTATAGTATTTACTCAATAGTCTGTAATCATCTCTGTGCTAGCGGCTAATTAGTCTCCTCTTGGTTACTGATTAATCACTCAGCAAACCACAACAGACCCTTAAAATCTTTGGGTTCTGTAATGAACGGGTTAACTTTGTTCATGAAATCGCACATGGGGGTAGAGACATTCTCCACAATTACCCCTAAAAGTCTTACTGCTAATCTTGACCTTTGGTCCGTGTATTTTAGATAAAAGTTGTAGCCCTTGTTCAAAGCAGAATAGAATCAATTCAGCTAATGGTGTTAAAACAACAATATGATAATTTACTTACTAATCGGGAAGGGGGAAGACACACATTGTGATTAAATGAATGCTTTGTGTAAAAAAAAAAAAAAAAAGCAGGGCTTGCTTAAATGTTGCGTAAAAGTCAGGAGGGAAAAAAATAACAAATATAACTTACTAGATAAGAAGGAGAAAGACAACAGCTATAATTTACTAGATAAGGGGATTAACTCTACCAGGACTGCACATCTCCACAACAAAAGACATTCTACATCAAAAAGACACTTCCCCTTGAGAAGATGGACTGAATCCACCCAATAATGAACCTACAGGAGCAAAGAAAAAAAAAAAGAGAGAAACAAGACAAGATGAAGATTGACAAGGGAGGGGTGCATAAACTGTATAAAAGGAATGTAACTATAACAGAAAGTTGCGAGCTTTTGGCGGAGCACTGCCTCCCCGGCCGCCCAGCGCTGTTTTGCTCTCTTATCACTTGCTAATAAATTCAATCCTTTATTTAATACAAATTGGCTCCTCCAGTTTGTCACGAGCGTCTATAACAGGTTCAACATGATTGTACTGACATATTTTGCTGATGGATATGCCAACTATTTTAAAAGATGTCACATATAGTAGATTGTAAGTGGTAGCTACATAAAGTACAGTCCAGATATTTGTAGGTACCACAAATCCACTCTGAAACTTGTTTTATATTTCTGCATACTATAAATATTACCAGTTTAATAGAACTATTAATAAACCTTCACCTTTACTGCAGAATTTGTGCTAGAGATGAATGGACATTCATGCTCCTTTTTTAAGTTTTGCATGCTGTTTTAAAACCATGTATGATTTTTAAGGAAAAGCATATCAGAGAGAGGGAAACACCTCCATATTTTAAATTGTGTTACTTATGGTTCCCGAATAGTAAAATCCAGCATGTTCCAGAACTAGTTCTTTTTGGATTCAGATAATGTTAAACTATGCACATTAGAAATGTACTCCTTTTCCTAAGCCTTCCTCTCTTTTTCTCAAGTAAGCAAAAAGACTGTAGCTTCTATAGTTATGACAAAGGAAGTGCAAATTAACTGAAAATCAGCTAGGTAAACACACATCAGTAAAAAGCACATTGAGAATAATGGAAAGCTGTATTGATTTTTGTTGCTGTTCTTTTAACTACTCAAGGGGAGTAAAGAGCTAACAAGGTTCAGGTCAAAAAGCTCATTCAAAAATCAATGAAAAGAGGTCCCTCAATTTCAGCAGCCTTGTAGCTAGTAACGTATGTCATCAGAAAAAGATAGGAAGTTCCTTTTCAGGAAAGATCTTCTGAGCTTCACACATGTATGAAAATGCTTAGAGGTGAGAACACAGAAAATACACATTAGCTTACACAGTCCAAAAATCAAATGTTTGAGACGTGGATCTCTCTCAGTTGCACACATAGAATTCAACATAAAACTAATAACAATTTAAAACAAAGCATTTTAAATCAAACTGTGACACTTCGGTAGCTGATGACTACACAGGTCAACCATCTTTGCACTGATGGTGAGGTAGATGACTGGGGAAAGTAAACCTCACCAGCTGTGCCACATTGAAGTCAATTACCTTTCAAACTTCAGATACCTGAACTTCTTGCTGAAGCAGTAAACAACCAGATGCTCACTCCTGTAATGTTATCAACAGTGACTTTAGGCTACAAGGCTCTTGGTTTAGAAAAAGAAAAGATGGGGATGGGGAAGGAGATTTACAGAGACTGGGTGTGCCTCAACAAGTGTGAATTTAACAGTGCTCCTCATTAGGCAAATTAAACATTTTACAATACACTTTCCCCTCTAGGTGCTCTCCTCTTCTGTTACTAGGTGGAAACAATTTAGCAACAATCTCATTAACTGAGGATCAGGTTCCTCTGTGCTTCCTTCTTGCTCATTCCTTTTCCCCTCACACTTACATACACAATATGCAGCTGTGGTGCACAGTCAAGAATAAGGGCTTTAAAATATAAGAGCTAGGAATAGAAGTTCCACTCTGAATTGCTTCCAGCCCTAACACTTCTGAATTTAAGTCTACAATAATTTAGCTATAGCTGCAGGAGCACTAATCATGATGAATTTATGTGTTGTTCATCATGTGAGCTGCTTCACTTTAAAAGGCTGAGAGCATGTCTGCTATTCCCCCTCCCACTGCACCAATACAACCACACACCCTCTGTTCCATTTACAGGTTATTTCCCGAAGTACCTTTGAGTACGTGTTTAGCTGCACTGTCTTAAAATGTGTCTACATTACTGAGGTGCAGGGTAGGATTAACATTCAACTTCTGGAATAATTTGAAGGAGGAGGTCAACAGATTAAGTCCCCTCCTCAAAGCAGCTGCTCTTAAAACTGGCATTATACCAGCTTTTGCGCAGATGCATCTCAAATTTCATGCGCACACTATATATGTAAGTCTTGACATATGTATGTATACACACACACACGTAAAATAATCCACATTGTGCCTGGTACAATTCTGTTCCAGAGGAAGCAAAGGTAAAAGTGGAACAGAGGTGGCGGGGAGAGCGTTCCAACAGTTAAAACTTGGTTCTCTTGGATATATGTACATTTAACTCACAAACCAGAAGTTTCCTCTGGAAACATAAAAACCAGAGCACTCTGTAGTCTGTCAGTTCTCACATGAGCTGGGAGTCTCCGGGGCCTCTGTAGTAGCCATTGAACCTGACCTCCACCCAGGTAGGGTCATTTTAAATTTGACTATTGGCACACACCCAAGAAAGGAAGACATTCAGAAGCAATTTGCTTTTGTCAGAGTTCTGCTTTGTTGTCATTTGGGGAAAATGTAACCTAAATAAAGAGGAAGATACAGAAGGCACCAAAACTTCCTTTTGTGTAAAGCAAATGTAGTAGATGTATCAATGTCAGCAGTGGCAGGAGAAAGAGGAAATAAGAAGCTGGGGGAGCCATAGGAAGTAGAGGAAGATGATGGGGACAGGAAAAAAAGAGCATAGCAGGAAGAGGACCAGAGATAGAAAAGAGACGACACCACCAGTAGCAAAGCAAGTACAAAATATCGCATAGACCTATATTCTTCTTCCCTGTGAATATCCTATGACCCCCCACTGGTCCTTGCAGCAGTGTACTTATTTCCCTATAGAAGATATAACTGAAAAACACTCCCCCTCTCAAGATGTCTGGGACTGGTTTCTGTAATTCCCTCCTCTTGCCCCAGTGTGAGAGCTGGGTCTCTTAGAAGCACCATACCACTCCAGTGGTCTTCCTTCCAGTCCCTTTTATTGAGATCTGACAATCTCTGTGGATGAGTTTATCCTCCACTACCTGCTCTCCCCCTCTCCCTTTCATGTGTACCCTACAGAGGGAGTTGAGATGCTGTAAGCAGACAGCAAGCTGGAGTGAAGAGCTAAGGACAGATGTGCTTCACTCTTCATTTCTGTCAGGGAAGAGAGAGGATGATAAAATTCTTCCTGAAATGGATGGAGCAATTCACACCTCTCAGAGCTGTTGTTTCAAACTACATTTATGTCTCAAGCCATATTCATCTCCATCTTGTATTGCCACTCAGCTCAGGACATCTGACTGTGATGAATAGGTCATTTCACACCTTTCTGAAAAGTCTTCTGTTTAAAGGTCAATTTCTTCTAAGTGCTCTATAATCCCCATGCTTATCTAACTGCCTTGAAATCTGGCACAGTTACTGCAGGTGGTGAGTAGAATTATTGATCTAAATCAGAGGTCATCTGAGTCAAGAATTCCCAAGATACATCCTTTTTTTAAAAAAACAGTGTTCCTTAACGTTGTCCAATTGTACCAATGTTTCCTTCGTGCACACGTCTAGAATAAAACTGTGGCCAAAGAGTCTCAGTTGCTTAACACTTACCCTAGCAAATGAAAGGCATCAACTGTTTCCTTGGTATTCAGACTTCAGACGTTTTTAAAAACTTCAGCTCCACACATGCAGCGAATTAAATGCTCCAGACTTCAGGGAGTTCCTGACCCTTTGAGCAGGTCTGAGCATCTCCTTCTATTCCTAAATAAAACCTGGGAAATCTTTTCCTTAAGAGGAGGAGGTTAAGAATCCTTCTTCCTGCACTTACGAAGACGTGAACTGCATTTTGAAAATCAAGAAACATAGGAAAAGAAAAGGTATGTCATACCTCTGAAAATAGTTCAAAAGAGATAGGAGGAAGGGGAGAGGTTAGATAGGTCAATGGAAGCCTACTCTAGGCTCTGGTGGCACTCAGCTCAATAAAGTTATAACAGCATCAACAGCTTAGAAAAAAGTATGTACATATCTACCATGCAACAGCAATGATATATGCAAACAACTGTAGAGCACCAAGTATCTGCCATACAAATGGTGCTTAAAGTACCAACGACTTAGTGAAACAGGAAGGCTGTATAAACTGAAAATGGCAGCAAAAGAGGTTGGGGGAAAGGCAAGGAAACACAAATATATGTTTCCTCTCATGTGCTTCTAGTCACCGTAACGACTGTTGAGATGCTGAGACACAGACCATATCTGCGAATCTTTTCACTGGCCTTATCAGCAGCAACACTCTCAAAGGATTCCACTCCAGGACCGTAATTCCCATTTATGTTTCCAAGCATATACAAAAGAGAAGGAACATTTAGGAATGACCAGATTCCTATACATAGATGCACATTTTTACCCGCTTTTTACTGCTCAGCCTGGCACACCAAACAAGTTTGCTGACTTTTTCCATTGCAACATCACTGGAAAAAAGCTGCTTTGTATCAAGTTGTAGGCAACCTGCCTGGCACAGCATCAAACTGAGACATGGTTGAATGGCCTGACTAATTCCTTAAAGGACTTTCATGTTCCTTTTTGCCTTCCACCACACAAAGGAGGGGCTCATCTCAACAAAAGTGACTGTAGTAGAACCCCTGTCAAGAAAATCACAACTCTGCTAAGCTGCTCCAGTTCATGTCTCCACAAATTTATTTTGAGGTGGATACCGGCGTACCTATAGTGAGTGAATGGGAGGGTCTGCAGGTGTTTCTTTCCAACCTAACGCACCTTAGGTTTATATTTTCCACGTGCTGGAAGCTGCAATACTATCAAGCAATTTGTGATTTAATTAAAGCATTTTCAGTGAAATTCTGCCCTTACTATTTTGTCACTTCCCTTCATTTCTCAAGGGTTGACATTTTTCAGCACTAAGAAACTATTAATTTAATTCTCTAAATAACTTCAGAAATGAACCACATATAATTTTACAAACAACTGTGCATTAGTGAATAAAAGTTACCATGGAATGTGTATGGAAACATACATCAGAATGCTAAAGGTGTTTGTTATAGTCAGGGTTTTAAAATTGAATGCAAGATGAATTCACAGTAATATGATATAATAGAATACTATTGGAAACATCTACTCCAAAAGTACGTATACAGTCACATACTTGCATAGAAATTACACAGAAATTCAGCCTAAATGATGCTAATAAAACAGAACATAAACTCTGACAAAAAAAGACATAAAGCAGTAATTGAAAGAGCAATGAGGTAATCTGATGAACTAAACCCTACAGATATAAAATCAAATTAGAATTCTAGCAATTCTCTCAAAGAACAACTTCTCCTTTAACTTTATCTTCTTATTCAGATATTGCCCATAAAAAACCCCACCTGCATTCAAAATTAACCACAAGCAACAACCTATTAAGTAATTGATCTGTGGATGGCAAAACATCACTCTCATAAGGTACCAGAGTACATCAGATAAATGCCATATTAAATGAAATGAACTCCAAGTAATAAGTCAACATGAACCAACTTTGATTAAGTGTCAATAATGTAAAAGCTCAAAAGTAGGTCAAAAGATAACTTTTGCCCTTCAAGGGCTTAAAACTCATAGAAAGAGTGGGTTCATCTGTGCTATCACAATCCATTTGTTATACGAAGGCAAGTAAAAGATGAGTTCCAAAAGTTCATCATGAAGAGTTGTACCATGATTATTTGAAAATGCAAAGTCACCTGATACTTCAGTATTTCATCAGGGGTGAGACACCTGAAAAGGGACAGGTAAGACAGAGACAAAAGTGCACCTGCAACAGGAATACGCAAAGTCACTCCCTCTACAGCCTTTAATGTAAGGTGATTCTGGTTCTCAATAGAAGGGGAGGGGTGTGCTACTGAAACTCTTTTCTTAGATAGAATGAAAACGGGGCATCTGACTTAATGCTCCTAAAAAAAAAAAAAAATTGCCTGAATGATAATTTTTACACATTTGTTGACAAAGGCTCATACGGGCCAAGTGTCAAAACAATAGTGTGAGTTTTCTTGAATCATTGACAGAAGTAGCTATACTGTCTCTTCTGCTTGTCCCCCAAAGTATGAAGTGTTGCTGAAACCACCTTTGGGTAGCTTTAGACAGATTAGATTTTTTCTTATGTTATATAAATGTACCATCCTTTCCATTAAACAGAAGAGCACTCCACAGAAATACGGCCTTCTCAAACAGAATGAGGAAGATAACTAAGCTATTTTAATCTCTCAAATAAAAGGTTCCTGAGCTTCCTCTTAAATAATTTTTAATTAAAGTATTTAATAGGATTATTCCCACATAGAACACTAAGCATATATCCTTTTGATTTCAAAAGGATTGACCCAGGGAGAATTTGGGGCACAGAGTACCACAATACAGAACCAGTAGTGAGGGAGTAGCATCAAGTGGAACTCCCTTAGATACAGCAACTCTTGGTGAAAACTTTAAAATCCCAATCATAGCAAAAGCAAATGGTGCTCCAAGCATTTTATTTCCAGGAGTTACATTCATCCAGAAAAGCAGAAAGCACTGGTTGTTTTGCTAAAATTCAAGTTAATGGTTAAAAGTAAGTTAAAATGGTTTCTGAAAACTTAAATCTGTGGTCTGGCTTCTTGCTAGTCCACACTATAGTCCGTGTGCAAAAAGCAGTATATCTAACATCAGTAAGTGTTCCCAGTGCCCTTTTTAAAAAATAAAGTATCTCAAAAGAGTAAAGTAAAATTTTCACATGATGAGAGTTTCTTATACATGACTATTTGCATTAACAGACTAAATGTCATTTCTTCCCTTTTAATTAACTTACCGGGTTGACAATATGTCAATAAGTTCTTTTCTGTTCTGGACTCTGAGTGTGTTAGTTCTGTATCTGGAATCCTTACTAACTTCAGGCAAATTCAGGATCTAAGTAAAAATAAAGGTGAGTAAGAAATGTGCTTGGCAGAAGATATTTATATAGCTAAGGAAATTCATTACTGATTTAAGATAGCTTTCCAAAAATCCTTACTTCTCATTAATCTTTTAATATAGAGTAGTAAATTAAGAAAAGATAATGCCTCCTGGTTAATGTTACATAACAAGTACAGAAAAAGACATAAATTAAACTGAAGATCCAAATCTTAGTTGATAGCTTTCACCATTAGCTAGGAGAAATTCTTATTGTAGAACACTAAAAAGTTTGTAAGTTATTACTGTGAGGTTGGGATTATCCTGCGCTGAGCTATATGTCACAGAATAAGAAATATGACTGTACTTCATATGGTAGACTGAGAAAAGCTAGGACAATGTCTAAGAATACTTCTTTCCACTTCAGTAATTTCTGTCAAAAAGGCAAAAAAAGTGAAAAGATGTTTTTCTATTGAAATGTCATAGTTTTTCTTTATAATTTCTTCCAAAAGAATTAATAAAGAAAATAGGTGGTATAACCTCTAAGAAAGGCGAAATATATCTTCTATATGTAACTCCCACCTGGCACATTAGAAATTTAACCATCATGCAAACACAATACGTATTATACTATAAAGGGAATTAAATGTGGAGAATGAGTCTTAGAAATTTGTAGGGGCATTTATGAGACACAGTAGCTGTGTGGACAATCGGTAATTACTATATATCTATTCATGCCACAATGCATTTATATAGGACATAAACAAACAGAATGAATCGTGCTTTCTAAGTCTAATAAAAAATATCACAATAACATCAGCTACAGAGGAAGGCAGAATAGAAGCTTACAAAGAAAGAGACTGTCACATATTCTTCATGTATTTTTACTCACTAACACACACTCAAGATCAATTTTTCTTATGATGAGTCTTATAATCATTCTAAGCATGCTACATTTTTTACAGGGCCATTTCCACGATGGGTTACAAAAAAACAGTACTGGCTCAAAGCTGATGTCCCTATAGCCCATCATCCTATCTCTGCCTGTGGCTGAGTGCAGATGCTTAGGAAGAGCTTAAGAACGGGGCCAGTCCTTAATACTCATCCAAACTCCAGCCATCTTTAGATTAGGGCATTTCTGAGTTGGAGCTGTTTTCCATGTATTTAGCAATCCTCAGTGGATGTTTGCTTTATTAATATGTTCAGTTGCTCCTTGAATCCGTATGCCGATGTACTACCACATGTAAGTGATACATAGATTGGTGTCAATCTCTCCGATATTTGTCTCAAACCTAAAACTCTACTAATTTCTCTGAGACTGGTTCAGACCAATGCCACTACCATTTAATTACTCCTCACTTTGCTGGAGTGAATAAGGATATGGCTTCCCTTCCAAGTGAATAGCTGTTGATGACATAAAACAATCAGCAAAACAGATAATCTTTCAACAGATATTTGGAGATATTCAGAACAGTCACCTTTGACATGGTTGTCACCTAGAGTGACAAAACTAAGCATGGAAACAAAGGTATCAGTAAGTTATGTTAGAACAATGACCATATTACATAACTTTTCTGCAGATTTTTATGTGCAAGGTAACATAAAACATCAATCTAGCATCTTCCATCAACACTTAATTCACAGTATATTTTCTTTTCCTTCTATTTTTACACAATCCACTTTATGAAAATCACAACATACCATAATTTACCTTTAGAAAATGTTCTTTTCCCACCTGAAAGTTTAACAATAATATTGGTAGCCCCTTAAAATTATCTCTTCTATTTAATACTGCCATTTTGGAGTTACAAATCACTGCTTCAGAGAAAAAAATCATGCAAGGTTGTTCAAAGTAAATGATAGTGTACACTTATTTATGAGAGCTTAAAAAAAAAAAAAAACACAAAAAAAATTACTCAGAAAACTACGGTTCCATTTGATGAGTTACATGAAAAATGATCATATGGAGTTGCTCACTCTACTGTTTTAATTAATGTTACTGACTTCAGCTTTAACTTAATGTCCATCTGTTGTAAAGCTGCATTTCTATATATGTTCTTCTCAATTTTTTTGTGACTAACAAAAGCACATTTGAGAAGTAATTCACTAATGTGCCATTCATCTTTCTGCATCATGCTGTTATTTTCTTTATTTCACTGTGACCACTTGGAATGAAATTGCTGTTCTCTGTTTCTAGGCCTCCTTCAAGCTCTAAGATGCATATTCAGAGTTTACACTCTCTGCATTTTGTCCCCCCAACACTAGCAAACCTGCTTGTACTCTCCTTTGCTGTACAGAAAAGCTCAGTCTTTTGAAGACTCTCGCTCAGTATTCCTATTTAGACCAAAGCAGCCACACATTAGGATGTGCTTTTTTAGCACTTGACCACTATGTACTTCAGCCAGCAGTGTTACAAAGTTTTTTCTGCAGTTATCCAAGTCCCCAAACAAGCTACAGTTAATTGTCATTGATTTTGAAAACACCACAGTGAATTATACCAGTTTTTTCTTTCTGCTTGCCTGAAAAGATATGGTTGAAGCAGAATGTTTGCAATTGTTTACAGCTTGAGCCAGCTGTTACATCTCTAGAGTATGTGTCTTCAGGGCAACAGCTTCCATACAGCCTGTATTTTTAGCACCAACTCATCTCAGAAAGGTTCTCTAATAGCAATTCCAGTGTTTGAATTGGTGGCCTCTGCATTTACTAAAGGTTCACTAGGGTGTTGCAGGCCTTCCTGTAATAAAGTCCTCTTCCTTTATTGGCTCTCCCCTTCACGGTGTTTTAAATTCCAAATCACCTTCAACTTAGCACAGAACATAACTCTAACAGGTTTCAGAGCATTCTGCAGACTTCTGCATCACTCCATTTCTGGTCAACGTAACAGCCCAAATCCATACCTACAATAACTCAATAAGGGTAAAATGACTGCTCTTTTTAAAAACAAATATGATAACTGGTTTATAGAAAAATCTAACCATTACCCAAAACCTGAACTATTTTTTCTGGGTTTTTAATCCCTTTGAAATGAGAGCAATCATCATTTTTCCATGTTCTGTACCTCCCACTTTCAATTCTAGAAATACCAGAACACGTTTATAAGGATGAAACAAAAAAACATCAGCCTGCAGACTAGGGCTAATATTCATCTCTACTTAATTTTAGTCCTACAGATTCTGAGGGAACACAAATCATAGAAACGTTGCCTCACCTTCTGGGGTACCATTCACTCCTTATTGATTACAGAGGGAGTACATAGCACAAAGTCACACCATAAGTCCCTCAACTGCACCCTGAAGTGAGGTGAACGCATGGTCTGAATTTTTAGAGCCTTCAAACTCACACCATGATGTCAGAACCTCCTGAGCCAGATCTTCAGCTCTCCCTCACTCAAGGGTGGCAGGATGACCAGTGTTTGGTATGTAATTCTTCAATTCAGGCGACAAAACACCAAGAAGACATTCACAGCTACATCCTGGGACTTTCTGGAAAGATTTCCTTTATAAGACAATGAGTCTGATAAAACTGAGTTGTGGTAGGTAGACACTTATGCAGTCATTAGTCTTCATTCATTAAGATAATGACCACAATGTAGTGGTTAGACACCTGTATGAAGAAAACCCACTGAGCAAACTTTGAAGAGGTTAACTTGTTACTTATTAAGCGAGCCAATTCAAGCAAGCAAAAGAGACCACATCCAGATAGCAAGGTGGGGATATGTACGCCCAAACTGTACTTAAGAGAGAATCACAACAGCACTGTCTTCTTATACATATTCCAGTTATTAGTTGTGAACATCCATGGAAATGTGAGATGTCTGACGTGAAGAAATGGAGGAACATAATGCTCAGTCTCCTGAGTGTGATTAATTTAGGTTAAATATCCAATTTCCCAGAGAAAAACCACAATGGCAGGAATAAGGTAGAACTCTCATTTTTAAAAATGCTGTCTAATGGTATATGGAAAACTCCTTACATATTACTGGGGTCTTTTGTTTGGAAAGCTGCTACACTTTATTTAGAGCACTTTTTTCCCTACAACCACTCCTTCTCTTTTAAAATGTATTCACTGTACAGGGAAAAGCAATTCCAGGTATTAAAACAACAGGAAAAGAGTACGTGAAAAATCCAAAACTATTTTACAACTTTCCAAGCTACTCTCTGTGAAACAGAATTGCCAGTGTCATGTTCCTTCAGTTCAAATACCAGATTTTGAATGCAGCAGTCCTGTTTGAAGATTTGTTCTTCAACATTGTATCTCTGCACCACTCCAAAGTCAGCCCACAGTCCTGTAATATTTCTTTTCTAAGAAGTCCACAAGTTTCTCTGTGAGCACAGACCAGCACATACTAGTGTTCAAAAAGACTACTCACTCAGCTACTGATTGAAATGGCACAAGAACCATCCATCCCCTAGCTTTACTTCATTAATAGCTGTGCCTACCGTGTATTTTATGGAGAAACAGTGACACATTTCTTCCTGAAAAAGGCACCAGTGTGACTTCTGTGACATTCACCATTCCAGAACTGGAAGGTTGTTAGCTTGTTCATTTTTTAGCTAATTAGCTGTGCAGCTGCACAGACTTCAGAAGGGGTTCAGCACCCACAAGTTTCGGAGTTAGGGTATTCTGAATAAAGAGGCAAAGCACAGAAACTGTATCAGTCCCCTAAACTACCAGCCAGAACCCCAGGGTTAGAATTTACACTCGCTACTTATTTTCACATTAAAAGGGAATTAAGAAGCAATCAGTAATTATTTACTTAGTCCAAATGGAAACTATTACACATTTCTGTACTGTCACCTAACACACCATTACCTTGCACACAGTGACAAACTGCTGATCATTTCCAGCTCCCACCACGATGTAGCCATCCTTGGTCTTAAAAGCCTGGAAGAACAAAGATAAGTGATAAACTGTAACTAAACTATAAAATATTAGCACAACTTTTAAGTGAACTTTGTAAATAATGTTCAAATGACTTCCTTAAACATTTCCATCCAGATCCAATCTCTAGTTCTACAGAAGTGGCTCAAAGTCATCTACATGGATGGATGTGGCCCTACTGATTTTTCTCCAGTTTTTCTAGAGTTAAGAAGGTACCTTGGTTAATAGTTTATTTGCTGAAAATGTGCCTTGAGGCATCCTGAAATTTGCAAATGTGTCCCACGCTTACAGGGACTGAGAAGGGTTTATCAGGATAACACTTACTTGCCAGGAGTTATTTATTCAGCTTCGGTCTTAGCCTGACTGAGAGCAGACAGCTGCACTGAGGTGTCACAGACCCTGACCAAATATGCCGAAAAAAATAATTGCCAAATAGCAATGACAAGTTAGGGACTCTCAAGGGGATGAAAGGGATAGGCTGCATCTTTCCAGCTCTTCAGCTGGAGATTAAGCTATCTCTCTGGTCAGTGGTCTCAAGACTGAGCTCCTGGAGAAAATGGGACTTCTCTTCCAGCTTTGAGGATTCATTACGGTGGCCTTACTATCACATTTCATGGTGAACAGAGCATTTAACTAGGTACAACATAACAGCTTTCATTTCAGTCTAAATCATCTCTACTTAGATTTCACTGGAAAAAAAAAATCTGTAATTGGCATCATCCTCAATTTTTACCACTGTGTCATGGCATCTTCTAAAATTAGATAACAAAAACAGATTCCCCTTTCCTCCACACCTCTCCCTTACAAGGGTGTGTAACTGCAGTTTCAGTCATACATGTTACAACCACAATTTTCACAAGCATTTGGGAAAAATCCTTTCACTATTAATTTGACTGTAGTGCAAAAGGCCGGCACAGGCTGGTGCACTAACAGTGACGAGGCCTTGTGCTACTTTCTTGCAGAGAGCAAAACTCATGTGCTATTTTTGTTTTGGGTTTGTGTGGCGTGTATTTTCAGTAGCGGGGGAGGGGGCTGCAGGGGCGGCTCCTGTGAGAAGCTGCTAGAAGCTTCCCTGGCTCCAACTCAGACACGCCTCTGGCCCAGGCTGACCCCATCAGTGACGGTGGTAGCACCTCTGGGAGAACATTTAAGAAGGGGAACTGGCAGTGAGTAGGAGGATTGGAATGTGAGAGGAACCCCTGTGCAGACAGCAAAGTCAGTGAAGAAGGAGAGGGAGGAGGTGCGCCGGAGGAGGAGACGCCCCTGCAGCCCGTGGTGAGACGCCGGGCTGTCCTCCTGCAGCCCATGGAGGGGAGCGGGGGAGCGGAGGCCCCCGAAGATGGCCGTGACTCCCTGGGAAAGCCCGCGCTGGAGCAGTCTGTGACTGAAGATCGGCCCGCGGGAAGGACCCATGCCAGGGAAGTTCGGGAAGAACTGAAGCCCATGGAAAGGACCCATGCCAGGGAAATTTGTGAGGAACTGCAGCCCACGGAAAGGACCCACGGTGGAGACGTTCGTGAAGGACTGTGGGGAGGGACCCCACGGTGGAGCAGGGGACGGGCGAGGAGTCCTCCTCCCCCTGAGGAGGAAGGAGCGGCAGACACAAGGTGTGGGGAGCTGGCCCCAACCCCATCCCGTTTCCCTGCGCTGCTGCAGGGGAGGAGGTAGAAAGACCGCGAGTGGAGTTGAGCCGGGAAGGAGGGAGAGGTGGGGGGAAGGTGTTCTAAGGTTTGGTTTTGCTTCCTAATATCCTTGTCTTGATTTGATTTGTAGCCAATTAAATTGATTTTGTTTCTTCCCCAAGTTGAGCCTGTCTTTTGCCCATGACCATAAGCTGTGAGCGATCCCTCCCAGTCCTTGTCTTGATCCACAAGCCTGCCTTTATATTTTCTCCTCATCCCACCGTGGGTGGGGCAGGGAGGAGCAAGCAAACAGCTGTGTGGTGCTTTGTTACCGGCTGGGCTAAAACCATGACAGTTCTCAGAAGTCAATTTTTTTATGAGCTATCATGTCCTGATCTACAGGTGTGAGTGCTTACTACAAATTTTAGTAAAATAACACTGTGGGAACATTTTAATAATAAAAAGTGTTCCTAAGCCACTGTGGCTTACTCTTCTTCACAAACAGGAATATGCTATTCCAACTGGCAATCTTGCATACAGATACAACTACATCCACACCAAGACTCTTCCACCATCTGGTATACTCAAAGCTTCAAAACTATATGTGGAAAATTATGTCCACTGAAATGCAAGTAACTGCACATCATCATTATGGTATCACTTGTTTGCTCTTGCTATGTTTCATTTCCTGGTAAATAGTATTGGCCAGTGATAAAGTTTAGCAATTTATTTTTCGCACATTTAATTAAGCACTTCAGTCTAAGACACTTAGCAAGCAAAGATGAAATTCAGCAAACATTTAGTCCCAAGCATGCAAAAAAAGTCCCACTGACTTGGCCCAAATACAGTAAAAGTCTAGAAGCATGCATAATATAAAAGGTACTGCATACTCACGCTGAGGAAAGCAATGAGCACAGAAAAAATTGGGGAAAAGAATACAGAAAATAAAGTTATATATGAATGCATAAACATTTTTTAGATGTATCTCTTCATGCAGATTTCTGTCTAAAACAATTGTGACAGAATCTGGTCTAAGAATATGTAAGACACTTCCCCCTGCAAACAAATGGCTTTTAGTAGGAATAGCTATGAACTAAAACTGTCAGTATAAATTCACTACCTTTAGTTACAGGCAAGATCTGTTTTCTGAACACACTGCCCAAATCCTGACCTGTCTTTACTGATGCTCTGAATTCTAAAACCAGCCACACACGTTTCACACAAATTATGGGTTAAACACTACATGTATCTGTGTGCATGCGTAACACAACATAGGTTTTATTGGTGTGACCACCTACTACTAAACACAAATTAGAAATTCTTTTACACATTCTTTTAAACTTCTAGTCTGGATGCCTGTTACAGATTGCAAAGCCTACAATATATGTTGTCTGTACTAATATACAGATCCTCTTCCTCCACACTCCAAAATATATTTAAATTGGTAGTATGGGCAAATCTTAAAGAGTTAACTATTTATCAGCAACTTCTTTTGAGACTCACATCTCTGGAAGATGACTGCAATCACACAATAGCTGCATACCACTAGGAAACACGCATCTGCACCCGTGGGCTGCCCCAGCAGCAGCGGAAGTCACTCTAAATTTAAGGGCCCGGCTATTAGCATGTGTGCTTCAGTTGCTTTGCGGAATGTGTGGGAAAACTGATTATTCTTAATTGCATTGTATATCTAAAAAGCTAAAACAACAATCATGTCATCCTTACACAACAAAAATGGTACCATAATAAATGCAGCAATGTCTTTTTCCATGAAGCTTAACTCAAATGTCTTCAGCTGCTATTTTAAGCTTCCTGTTACAAAACAGCTGATTATTTGCCAGTCATTGCTGCTGATAAAGCAGAAACTTCCAAATGTTATTAGCACAATATTGATGCCAACATTTAAGGGTGATAACAATGGTTTTATTCATCACCCATAAATGTATGCACACTACAGGTTACCACAGGTTACTGTCTGGTCACAGAAAACTTCACAACCTTATTATACAAAGGAGAGTAAGGGCAAAGTGCAGACAGATTTTAATGAGATTTTGTTTTGATAAACTGCTGTCCATCACATCGAATCATTTCACATTAGCACAATAAGAGGCACTACACATACAAGGCAAAAGTCTTTTTCCCTTCCCCTTTTTCTGAAGAACAAGGCCTCTGATAAGATTCTTGAGAGCATGAGCCTGATTTAACCTGATACTCCCATGTGGTATTCTGAGCAACAGGACATCACTCCATGAAGACAAGAAACCTTTGCTCACCTTGAGTACTGTGTTCAGTTTTGGGCCCCTCACTACAGGAAAGACATCGAGTTGCTGGAGCGTGCCCAGAGAAGGGCAACAAAGCTGGTGAGGGGCCTGGAGCACAAGTCTTACGAGGAGCGGCTGAGGGAAATGGGGCTGTTTAGTTTGGAGAAAAGGAGGCTGAGGGGAGACCTTATCGCTCTCTACAACTACCTGAAAGGAGGCTGTAGCGAGGTGGGTGGTGGTCTCTTCTGTCAGGTGGCTGGAGGTAGGACAAGAGGAAATGGCCTCAAGTTGCGGCAGGGGAGGTTTAGGTTGGATATTAGGAAAAATTTCTTTACTGAAAGGGTTATGAGGTATTGGAACAGGCTGCCCAAGGAAGTAGTTGAGTCACCATCCCTGGAGGTATTCAAAAAGCGTGTGGACAAGGCACTTCAGGACGTGGTTTAGTGGGTATGGCTGACAGCTGGACTAGATCTTAAAGGTCTTTTCCAACCTAAATGATTCTATGATTCTCTAAATAAAAAGGAGACCAAAAAATTACTCCACATCTTATTCATGGAAAAGGCAGAGACAGACTGCAAGCATCCAAAGGTGTAGCTTTTCAGTATGATGTGAAAATGTGTTCAGGTTTCTAAGACAATCTGTAAATTCACATTGAATGATATATAGTACATGACCTTAACATATGCATGTTCAAAGCCAGATCTCAAGGTCCAGTGTGCATGAGTCAATACCTCACACTGACTAATGGATGTTACAGGACCTCACTAAGACTCCACACTTTTCCAAACTTGATCCTAGAACACTGTGTATACCTGAGATACTTTGTGTACTGAAACATTTTAACCTCCCTAAACACGTTGAATATAATATAAACTCTATCCATCTTCAGAAATGTCCTAAATTGTTTACAGGTATTGTCCAAAAATGTTATGCAGACTGTACAATAAAGATGAAGGCCAAACTTAACCTTAGCTTATTATCAGAGCGGACAAAGACTTGCTGAGATAATGTGAGGCCAGACTAGCCAGCCTTTGCACTGCCCTAAGTCAATACTCTTTCAAAATCTGCCAGCTTTGATGGTGTTAATGAAAGACCATCAATCTCTTATATTTATTGCCTGCTTTATGAATTTTAAGCCTATATATGCTATGCCAATCATCAATCATACATAAATATCTTTGCATATGTTTCACTTTGCATGTTGATTCCACAAACAAAACTTTAAAATGTAAGGGACCAATTAAAAGATATGCCAATTCCAATAAAATGATCAAAAGTCCAGGTCAGTTTTCAGTATTTGAATCCAAAACACAGAAATCAAAACAACCTGAACATCTGCTGCTACATATGGTGATGCTTTATTCCACCAGGTGTTTATACACATTCATAAGAGCTCCTCGAGCCTCTTCTCCATTCCTTCAGGATAAACAGTCCTAGCTCTCTCAGCCTCTCCTCATATGAAAGATACTCCAAGCCCTTAATTATTTTCATGGCCCTTCACTGGACCTGCTCCAGTATGAGCACGTCCTTGTCCTACAAACCCCATAAGTGGACCCAATTGTGGACCCATAACTGGATCCACTGGTTATTCGTCCCCACCAGTGCTGAGCAGAGGGGAAGGATCACCTCCCTCAACTACTGGCAATGCTCCTCCTAATACAGACCAGGATGCTCTCTTCATCACAGGGGCCCACTGCTGGCTCATGTTCCATTTTTTGTCCACCAGGACCTCCAGGTCCTTTTCTGCAAGCTCCTTTCCAGCCAGTCAGCCCCCAGTCTGTACAGATGCACGAGGTTATTCCCTACCATGTGCAGGACTTCGTATTTCCCTTTGTTGAATTTCATTAGGTTCCTGTTAAGCCATTTCTCCAGCCTGTCAAGGTCCCTCTAAATGGCAGCACAACCACCTGGTGTATCAGCCACTCTTCCCAGTTTCATATATTCTGCAAACTTGCTGAGAGTGCAACTCTGTCCATCATCCAGGTCACTAATGACCATGTTAAAGAGTACTGGCCCAGCGTACCGCTGGGGATGCCACTAGCGATTGGCCTCCAGCTGGACTTCATGCCACTATTCACAACCCTTTGAGCATGACAACTCAGCCGGTTTTCATTCCACCTCAAAAATCTAAATCATCACTGTTGAGGGAGGGCAGAGTGAGCACCCTTCATGGTCTAGTCTCAAAAGCTATTGGCAGATAAATCCAACACACGCTGAAATACAGCCTCCAGCCATCACAATTATTAGGCAGCTTCCAAGTGCCACAAGGACTGTCAAGGTCAAATGCAAAGGATCTAACTGCCACCGAGGCAGAAACTAGATGTTACTTCCTCAGAGACTTCTCAGGAAAAAGAATTTAGAGGCCAAACAATACTTGGAGAGACCAACAGAGCAAAGCATTGGGTTTTTGAAATTGGAGGATTATTCCATGTTTAGGAGAGGTTAACAGCTTTAGTTATCTGAACAAGCTACTGATTATTTTCACTACCAGTTACTGTATTGGCCCCTTTACTGATATTGGCAGTCAATGGTCAAAATATCTGAAACCTTCCAGGCCTCCCCTTGGAGGAAGATTTGCACTACATCAGGTATGGTAAAAGGGATGTGTTACTCATCTTTATGAGTTTTCTTATGTGATGTTCCCATGTGAGTAACAGTTGGGATCTGTAAAGATACTTACAATCCCTTTGCACTGGCAAAAGCTGATGAGATACCCTCAGATTCGAAGTATCTTGCAAGACAGCACTGCCTTTTGATTCATAAAGTTGAGTAGTAGCATCTCTAAAAGCATCCAATGATGGATCATGAGGGGAACAGCTGAGGGCTTCCGGATAGTCACTATGTATTGGTGAGTTCTGGAGCAGGGCTTAAAGGGTCGTAACTTTTGAATGCCTTCTAACTGCTGTTGGTTTTACAGAGCAACAGGCTGATTGGTCCAACTGGCATCATGAAGCAGCTTGCTTTGATTTTGGAAAGACACCATCCTTTTATAAAGGCTAGATACAGTATTTCTGTAAGGTAGGTGTTTGTCAACACAACAGGGAGCACTTTCAGGTGGCATTAAGAGAGAGCACTCTTCTGAGCTCCTTCCCAAGGTTGGCATTGGAGCAAGCAGCTTTGTATGAAGGCTGAACAAATCTTTGGGACCAGCTGTGGACAGTTCAGAACAAAGACAGCTACTTGAGAAGTTTGTAAGCATAAAAACAGAAAACGCTAAACCAGTTTTTTCAAACAAAGTTTTGAAACATATCGCCAACATTTTTTTAAAAAGAGATTAATTTTCATATGCCACTCCTTCCTCTCCCCTCCATCTTCCCATTTACAGCAGTCTCTTCACTCACTCACTCACAGAACTGGCAAACACTATGTGACCATATATACGTCTCTCTTTAGGTGCTTGAAGTACTTCCCTGGTATTAACGGGTGTGGTCAAAGAGAAAAGCTGGTCCCTTACAGGCTTGGAACCACAGAAAAATTGCAATGTTACTTTTAATTTACTGCTTAATTTGTCTTAGGTTACACTTTGAAGTGTGATATTTGATTCAATGCAAAGGTCGCTTAAGGACAAGCATTCTCTAGTCTTAATGTAGATTAAAGGCTGCAGTTAAGAAGGTGATGTATTCAGGATTTCACTAACCTGTACACAGGCTCTCTTCTCCTGCCAACCAAATGTATCTACAGCACGTGTTGATTTTTTTCCTCTCTCTCACCCTATCAAACTCTGGTTCCCAAATACACTGAAGAGTAGGAGATCCTCAATTTTTCTTCAGATCCAGAACAGTTACATTCCTTCCAGATGCGATAAACTTGGCACATCATTTTTCTACCTTTACACATTGGTTTGAATAAAATGTCAGCTGTGCCACAGAACCATGGAGTGGCCACATTCTTTTTTCGTTCAAGGGAAGGGCACAATCCTTTCATAACAACTTAGTATTTAATTACTGTAACAAATGGGAACAAGACCAAGAAGTTTGGTCAGCGGCAGTTCTGAGCAATACATATAAATCATAAAGACCACACACTTTGAAACTATTTGCCTACTTTGCACTCTCTTCCAGTGAAAGCAAACAGTAAAAATAAAAAATGTAAATTTCATGGACTGGATTAACGTATCCTAAATGCTCTCACTGAGCTAACTGAAGAGCAGCATTCCACACAAAGTTTTTCTTTTTTCCTCTGGTCTTCTCAATCTGCATTACTTGTCTCTCTCTCTTCACTGCCATGTTGCAGGACATACTATCCTGCAACTTCACAGATATCATAGTCTACCAGACAGATCAGTATTAAGAATATCTGCAATAATTCTCTTGCAGAGAAGAGAAGTTTGACTGGATGCCACGAGCTTGTGGGAAAGGTGTTTATGGTAAGACTGGGAATGATCACTTTGGTCTCTGAGATGAGACAGAACACTGACACTGATGTCAAGGAAAGCACACCAAAGACTACCAACCAAGGAGATCATTCACTTCTACAGAACCCATGATCCATCAGACAATTTTTCTGATCAACCTTCAAGTTCCATATAAGTGTCAGCACATAAAAAATGACTTTGCCTAACTGATCCAGGAGCAAAGCAGATGAGAGCCATTAAATGTGCTCTGAATGCACCTTACTGAAAGAGGCAGCAAAGTTAACACAAAATCACAGCATCAGACAGGGTTATCTACATTTGGTATTACATTGTATTACTCTGAACACTCACTCAGGAAGCAGGACAGCCTAGTTCTGCTCTTCAGCCCATGTCAAGTTTTTATCCAGTTGCTGCCTAATGTGAGAAGTATAAACTGCTGGGAACAGACTGCAACTGAGGCCTCTCCAATCCCAGCTCACTGTCCTAATAAGTTGGAGACAGGATCCCTCTCTCACTCTTCTGCTGGTCATATGATATTTGCACTGTTCATTTCTCAATTGACTGGATGCAATAAATAGATTTGTAATCTAAAAGTATCAGTTGGGCATGCTATTTACCAAAAAGACTTTTATAGCTTTTATTTCATATTCAATAGTGCAATGGATGTTAACTTTGGATTGCATACCCTTATTTTTAGAGATGAGACTTTTCTCCTGATCATCTGAAAGAACATATGCTGCAAGGAAATGAAACCATTTTCTAATGAGAATGCAATATACATCTAGCCTTACCACCCAAAAAGCCATTTAAAAACTCCTGGAAAAGCAGTGAACAACTTTAAAGTGGGAAATTTGTCACTTTCCCAGATTTCTAAAATTTTAAATACCTAAACTATATGTCAATTAAAAATAAATTCTCTGGTATTGTAAACTGTCATTAAAACTGTTCCTTGCTGTTGAAAAATAAAGTATCAGGCACAGAATCACATTCTCCATTGCCACATTAGTTTTCCATTCGTTTTTCAACAATGAAATTACACACACACAGACACGCACACACAAAATAAATAAACTTTAATCACAGTATCACACTGGAGCCAGTGTAATTAATGTTGTGTCAGCATTTCCATTTAAGCCACCATTTTCAAGAGGTTTATAGCACAGCCATAAAAATTCAGTTAGGTTGAAATTAAGCAAACAAGGTCTTATACAGCTAGAAACATTGAAGTATATATACAGACAGCAGCCAGTTACTACTTATATGGGAATTAAAATAGACGCTTACTGATTTTAAAGGGCACTGCAGAGCTATTTTTTTAAACAATATTTTTCTCAACATTTTTTTTTCCTCAATATTTATAATAATCTCTCAAAAGCCTGAATCCAAGCTATGTTTCCTTACCCTTTTTCCTTCTCACACAATAGTTCACACAATTTCTTCCAATTTGGGGATTGTAAGCATTGTTTTTTTGTTTCACTTTTAAAGTAAAAGAATGCAATGAAAACATTTCTTTTGAAAAACAACACACATGACCACAGTCTGATCCTGATACAGGCCTCCAGGCATTACTGAAGCAAAAATGACAAACAGTCCTTACACCTTCCAAAAATCATGAGATATAGCTGTCTGGAAAATCTGAGTACTCAAATATGAGGTTTTAAGAGTGCTATTTAGAATTTCATTCTAAATGAGGTCCTATTTCTGTTTTCAGTAGAAATCATCAGAGCAGTACTTTTGTCACTATTTCTGTCCCTTTTCCCTCTCTACTCTTTGGCTTTAACTGATGTAGTCGTACAATTTCCAAAGGTGAGCTTTGTAATACTGACTACCTTTTTGGTAACTTGTACTGAGCCAATCAGCCTGGCATTTTGAGCTGCAGATAGAAGACCCAGTGCAAGCAACCTAGAACTCAGACTGGGCAGGCAGTGCTATTAACTTAAAGGTCCTAATAACTTAATGCCCTGCTATAAAGAAGGCTCTTCAAAAAGCTGAGCTGAATCATTTATGAGTTTCTCTGAAAACCAGCCAACTGAGAAAAGCAAGGGATCAAATTAGCACTGATGCTGACAAAAATCAGCAAAAACACTGATGAGGACATAACAATAACAAGGGTGCAAAATTGGCTGCATTTCACAATTTGGCACTTTCACAACTTAAAATAAACAGCATTCATATTTGAAATCTGCCACTTAGCTGCAGAACAGGATGGACAAAGGCAGCAGAAACTCCACTTCATTCTGCCAATGTGCCTTTGCCCTATTTTGGAGATTTTTTTTCAATCAATATATCTCTCAAACAGTATGTGAACCTACACACTATTCAGTAGACACAGTATGGTGAACTCGGTTGAAAATATTTCAACCTTGAATCTTCAGTATCCTTGATTTGTGGTTTTAAGTCAGATTCATTGAGGTTTATTGCATGTAGGTTGTTTTGGTTTAAAACACTACTTTATCTCTAATCAAGGATTTAAAAATTGAACTGGCCAGACATCCAGGACGCACACTACTTAAAGTCCGGAATTTATGCCAAAAAAAATCATTGCCAGGCTATAGGAATAAAGCTAGTGAGATCTATTTTAAAAAACTGAAAAATAATGCTTGATGAGTGGAACACTTACATATGTCTAAAAATGTCAGAAGTCCCCTTCCTCTTCACTTTCCTGTAAATTTCTATTAGGTTTCCTTAAAACTATAAAATTCAGACTTCTGTTTTTCTCTTTTTTTAGCATTCCCCATTAGTCTGAGAAATACTGAAATATAATACCACATTACTACAATTACATTATCTACCTCAAATTTCGCATTATTCAATTGTTAAAGTTTGAAAATCGCTACAATTAGAAATTAAAACCTTTTGAAGGTTTTAATTAGAAATTAGAAATTATACCTTTTGACAACTTAAAACTGTGCTGGACAATATTTAACCAATTTTTCATTCTACCAACTAATAAGTCAAATTATCTGCTAAGAAAGAACTGAGGAAATCTGCATGGTAGTAGTTACTATTTTGGTTTTTAACATAGATCTTTACATCTATGGCTTGTAGAGTGCTTTTGCATAATAAACGTAACTATCCTTTACAAAAGAACTTGTTCTGGAGAATCAACACAGTGTAAGTGTGCTTCTACTATCACAGCCTAAAATCTACATCAAATTTTATCCACATTTGTACAAAATCATCTCCTTGCACCCCTCGCCCCTCCCAAAGTCTGACGGGCATAGCTATGCCAGTAAAATGGTGGGAGAAGGCAATAGGAATAGACAAAAGGAGGACAAGTAGAAAATCCCACCTTTCAAAAAAGATCCCACATTCTTCCCCTGCAGATTTGAAAGGAAAAAAACCACTTAGTTTCCACCCACAGGTACATCATGCTGTTCTTTAACAAACATGCTTGATTCTTATTAATTGCTAGGTTTATTTTGAGGTTTCATCTTGCCTTATGCTGTCATAATTTGGGGGGGGGGGGGGCTCTGGGTGGGCGAGGGACAGCCCCTCTCTCATACAAGGGAGTATGAATATGCAAATGACAATTTTGATTTAATCATGCGAGAATCCTAGGAGCCTGGGGCTTATTTAGGGCAGGATCCTGACTCTGAAGGTCACCCAGTGCCACAGAGTTTTAATTTCTTGGCATGAACAGCCTATCTACTTCCACTGTCAATCTAAACCCTTACTTTTCACTTTCTTAAAGAAAGTCCCAATTGCAAACCACAGTGGCAATTTAAAAGGTTAAGAACCATGACCATATTCACCTCTGCCGAACACTATGACATCAGGAAAAGTACAAAGTTATTGCATTTTTGCCACAGATAATTGCCATAAGTTGATACTGAACACTGCACCAGCATCACTGTACCTCAGTCAACTGACAAATGAGCATGAACATACACTGCTTCCACTAGTCTTTTACAAAAAACCCGTATTTTTTTACATATTTTCATAATAAATAATTTACAGAAACTAAACCAAAGCAAGTGCACGCAGCACTGGAATTAAATTAGATGTCAGTCACATGTAGTCAAACAAGTTTAAAGCTACCCACTTACTGTTATCCATATACCACAGCACAGCCATGTTACAGTCTACATGCTAACACCAAAGATCTCCAGCAAGAATGAACATCTCAGAGAACAGATGATCCTTGTTACAGAAATGATCCCAGCTATCGAGGGGCCCAGTCTGGCTATGGCTGAGAAGTGGTGCCAGCAAGTCTGGAGGAGCAGCCTGGCACCTGGCCTTCATCATGCTCTCGCCTCCCTCTTTGTTGAGCTGGCGAAGTCAAAGGGCTGGCCTCCTAATGATCCAGATGGCCTTCTGGTGACACTGGGGTTGGCATCAAAAGGGCAGCAGCAAGCCTGGCACCCAGACCTGCCTTTGTGCTGGGAAGGACTAAAATGGGCCACTGACAGCAGCTTGGCCTGTTCTTGCACCCCTGATGACTGCCTGAAGTGCTGCCTGCCCACTGTTCCCTGGAGTTGGCTATGAAATGACCTTTCACAGAAAAAAAGTTCTTGTCCCTTGATTATATGAAGCTGATTATCTGATTGCCTCACTTGGGGAAGGGGAAGAAGCAGAAAATAGGGAGAAGAGGTGCATGGATTTGTAAGGGCACTCCTCTTTCCCACAGGGTGCTGATGAAAACATTAGGATGGTTTACAGCTTCCTTTATAACAGTACCAAAAAATAATTGTGGTAGGTTGACCCTGGCTGGAAGCCAGGTGCCCACCAAGGCCGCTCCATCACTCCCCCTCCTCAGCTGGACAGGGGAGAGAAAAAAATATAACTAAGGGCTCATGGGTCAAGATAAGGACAGAAGAGATCACTCACCAATTACTGTCACAGGCAAAACACACTCAGCTTGGGGAAAATTAACTCAATTTATTACCAATCAATCAACCAGAGTAGGGTAATGAGAAGTAAAACCAGATCTCAAAACACCTTCCCTCCACCCTTCCCTTCTTCCCAGGCACAACTTCACTCCTGAATTCTCTACCTACCCCCCCAGCAGCACAGGGGGATGGGGAATACAGTCAGTTCATCACACATTATTTCTGCCACTTCATGTTCCTCAGGGTCAGGACTCCTCACACTCTTCCCCTGCTCCAGCATGGGGTCCCTCCCATGGGAGACAGTCCTCCACAAACTTCTCCAATGTGGGTCCTTCCCACAGGCTGCAGTTCTTCACAAATTGCTCCAGCATGGGTCCCTCCCATGGGCTACAGTCCTTCAGCCACAGGCTGCTCCAGCATGGGTCCCCCACGGGGTCACAAGTCCTGCCAGAAAACCTGCTCCAGCGTGGGCTCCTCTCTCCACAGATCTGCAGGTCCTGCCAGGAGCCTGCTCCAGCGCGGGGTTCCCACAGGGCCACAGCCTCCTTCAGGAACCCACCTGCTCCAGTGTGGAGTCCTTCACGGGCTGCAGGTGGATATCTGCTCCACCGTGGACCTCCATGGGCTGCAGGGGGACAGCCTGCCTCACCAGGGTCTTCACCAGGGGCTGCAGGGGAATCTCTGCTCCGGTGCCTGCAGCATCTCCTCCCCCTCCTTCTTCACTGACCTTGGTGTCTGCAGGGCTGTTTCTCTTACATGTTCTCACTCCTCTCTCTGGCTGCCATTTCTGTGTGACCCAGCAAATTTTTCCCTTCTTAAAAATGTTATCACAGAGGCATTACCACTATCGCTGATTAGGCTTGGCCTTGGCCAGCGGTGGGTCCATCTTAGAGCCGGCTGGTGTTGGCTCTCTCGAACACAGGGGAAGCTTCCAGCAGCTTCTCACAGAAGCCACCCCTGTAACCCCCCCCGCCCCACTACCAAAACCTTGCCACACAAAGCCAATACAATAATACATAGAGAGGAGCAACAAAATGCATTTAAATGGTTATATTAAGACAAACAGAGACAGTTTTCAGTAACAGTGGGATACTGGTACATTTAATTTCTTTCTAATATATGTTTCCTTTCACAGTTACAAAGCTTGGGCATTTTATTAGACATTGAAAAGGCTGTGTTTATAAGTGGGAGAGACTGCTAGTGAAAATTATGCAGGGAGGCATATCAATTTTCACATCAAGTTACATACTGAAGCATAAGACTTTTTAGACAAGGAATATATTTCTCCAGCTACTTGATTTGTCTTTTCCTTTTCAAAATCTGCACAAGTTAAAATAAAATATACCAAGTAAGCCAACAAAGCAACCTTAAACTGCCATAAAGAATGTAAAATCAACTGAAACAATTGGGACATATGGTTGTCCACTGGACTTCAGCTTCCAAATGAAAATGGAGGTTGTATAGAATAAGATTTGTGTTCTTTTCACATACAAAGAAAACCCTGGTTTTCAAATGTATAAACTAGGAGGACATCCTTTTCCCCACACACACACAGAAGGTTAAAGCCCACTCAAAATCTTTTTGTCTTAAAATCTGATGGAACAGGAAAAATAAAAGGAATTCTATGGTGACATATGATTGCCTACCCTGAGTGTTTTGGCATTTCAAGGTTTAAACTAGACAATCTGTGTTTCTCTATAAGAGACTCTGCAGAAGTACCGAGGCCAGGTCAGGCTAACTGCCTTCATATTTGTCCTGGTTTTCAACACATCGCAGAACATGAACTGAGCCCCATCTTCCTAACAGCCCTTCTTGAGCTGCTGAAAGTGCCATGATACTTGTAAAATACAATCCACAATGAATACACTGCTAATAGTACCCAGGCTGGGACCTAGTGGTACTTCAATAATACCTTTTTGGACAGCAATGTACATCTCTTTGTACAGCAGTGGTCATCCCCTACTTGGATGTTTCTGAAACCCCCATACTGCTAGTCCGCTGTTGACATCAAGAATCATGAACTTAGACAGCAAGAAGAAACGAATCATGTTTTCCACTGATCATTATTATTATATTTACACTGTTAAAATGCCACCTACAAAAAACAGTTTGCAGGAAGACAACTAGCTTCAGGAGGCATGGATAGGTTTTCCCTTTCCCTTCTCACATCAGTTAGCAGAATGTAAACTTAAAAGTTCAGAAAGCAGTTATGTCACAAATGTGTGTTAAAACAAGGGTCACACATGAGGTGGGAAAGGCACAGGCATGTCAGGAGAAAGGAAAGAAAAGGTATTATTATTATGTACCAGGGATCATGTTTGCTCCCATCCAGACAACAACAGAAGTAGCAAACAGCAAAAGTAAGAGGGCTTGAACATTTTCCTGGGCAACTCTTCTATCCAAAACACCTCTTCACACAAGAAAGGGAAGGAAGGAAGGGATGGGAATTCTGTGAACCCTAACAACCACAGCTGCCAGTCATCCTGCTAACTGCTCCACAGGCTGCACTTTCCACAGAAGTGTCCACAGCCAGATGTCAGAGACGGCAGTTTGGCAAAGAAGTATTTTTTGGATATGGACCAGCATCAACTTCAATAATGACAGATGCAGAAGTCCCTAAACCTCATTAGATCCACAGAAATGAGCAAATACCTGATTAAAAAATGGTGTACTCATTCTAAACATGACAGCTGATTTCAGATTTAGACCTGGATATTTTGGAAGAAAAAGGAAAGAATTTAGCTGGCAGAAAAAAGAAAGTGTGCAGTGATTTAGATTAAACTCTCAAACTAGGACAACCTAATCCAATGAACTGTTGTTTTATGTTCTGAGGAACGGTAACATGATTTGTTGTTCTGAAAATCACTGTTCTGTTTTAAGGTATTCAGCAGTTTTCCTCCTGCTAGAACCAATAGTAATAGCTGTAGAATTAGTAGCAGCAATGACTTCAGGGGTCATTATTTTAGCTCTTAGCATTTTAGAGAACATTTTAACCCACTGAATGCTAATGGACTTAGCTTAAAAGAAGACTAGATAGTCACTGCATAGAGCACATCAGTAGCCTGAAAATCATCTGCAGATAGATCAACACCATCGTTCCATGTTAAGTCATCAAAACAAAAACCTAACTAATTCTGACTGGTATCTCCATCCTAACACAACATTTCTTTAATTTTCCCCAGCAAAAACACAGTGCCTGACTCTCCATACAGAAATGATCTCTATATGTTTTTCATGCTGTTCTGTACCCTACTGGCTAAAAACAGATTAATATGGACTCTATGGAAAAGACCTAAGGAACCAAAGCTCTTAAAATGCGATAGCAGGTGCGAATTGAGGAGTGGAAGAACAAAGATTGTCCTTTTTGGGCAGGATATGAATGTTAGTGCCTTTGCTGTCTAAAGCAGCACAGGGGTGGCAAGTACTAAACAGAAACACAGGGAAAAAGTATATCAACATTGCAGGGCTAAATGTGGCTCTAATCATAAACTTGGATAGAAGGTTTTGATAAGTGTTCAGGAGATCAATTTGCTTTCTTGGCCCAGCTGGCATTTAGACTGAACTAAAACACAAGCTCTATCACTGCTTATTTTTTAGTATGGACATAGTCATAAACAGCCCATAGCAAGATTACAGGCACCAATGTACTCCTAATGAAATCCATCACTGCCCCCCCTCAGATATGTCACAAAGTTTGCATATTTCAAAAACAAGCAGACATATAGGGACTTTATTTCCAAAAGCTTTGTTGGCCGTGCCATTTTGCCTCAGTTGGCCAAATCATACCAACAACTTGTAATTATATACTGCTAAGAATACAAAGAAATGTTCTGCTGCCAGGTGTTCTCACATTTTACTTCTTTTTGAGGCAGGGTAGCTGAGAATGGTCTAGGTCCGTTAAACAACTGTGCATCTAGTGACTCCATATTTGAGGCAGAAATAAACCGCTCTCTAAATTTAAGAATAATTAAAAAAAAAATTGGGAACTCCAGATTATCTCTATGTCACACATTCTTCCCCTTATCCCCATTCATGGACCTTCTATCTGGATTTCCTCAGCTTGCCTAACAGGCAAATATTATCCTTTCTCGATGAAGGCTGGGCAAATTTGTGGCTTCAACAGACCTCTCACACTTTCTCTCAAAAAAACAGATGTTATTGCAGGGAAATCAACATTTTTCAGCCCTCCAGATTTGAAGAAATCACTGAAATACATAATTCCACACTCTGGGCACCAGCAAAGGACTGGCCAAAAAACAAATCACAGCGAAGCAGCAGAAAAGGCTCGCGGCAAGCTTAGGTATTGGTAAGTACCCCCTTCATCTGTAAGTCCTAGTTATGTACAGGCACAGCAAGCTCTTTACAAAGGTCTAAGAGGCTGTCCTCCATGCCGGAGAATCACCCATGCCACATGTGCAAGAAGACACATGAGGATTCTGCAGCTATTCAACCTGCATCAGCTGTCTCTGTATCTACACAAGAAACCTGGCAAAACATGCTGCTGACTTCTTAGGGCAACAAGCTACTCTTGAAATGCTTTTGCACTGCATTTCATGCCCAGAATTTTCTGCTTTTCCTAAAATGAGAGTTGCATTCATGCCAACAGATGGAAAACATCATCATCTAGAGTTGGACCCATGCCTTGCTACTGGCTGGAACAAAAGCCATGGAAGTACTTTAGTTAGTTGAGTTAAAACATTTTTTTAACAGTGGCCTGTGGATGAAAAGTTCTCCCACGATACACTGCAGAAAAATTCATACAGTGATGTATCTTAGTGAAGGACATGTAGAGGTTTCTGTGCTTAACACAGTGTCAGTGTAGACACAGTGCTCTGGTCTGACTTACATATGGATTTACAAGTAAAAACATGGTAAAAAAAGTTTACAGCAACTATGCCAAAAAAACCCCAAACCAAGCCAACACCCCAAAAAACCCCAACAAATGGAGAAGCTGAAAAAAGAAATCACCATAAGCAGGTCTGTTACAATAACAGAAAAGAGAATACTCTAGTTCAAATGGAAGAGACTGCATCAGAAAATCAAAGGGAAATCCCTAATCCTGGAATTCGCAGTCTCATAGACAGACAGAGGAAATCAAAAGGTCACATATGTATGTCAGGGAATATCTGAAGAATCCAAGGATGGGTGCTGAGATGGGAAAGGGGGTGGTTTCCCTTTGCTAAGAGACAATCCCAATAAATGCTTCATTAAAGAGATTACAGGAAAACTAGAATAGAGAAGGGACTGCCAAATCCCCAGCCATGAAACTCCAACATTCAACAATTCTCTGAAGCAACATCTTGATGGTTGAACTGTACTGTGGGTCTACCATGGTACTATCATTCTATGTAGCTATTATCTATGCTGTTCAGTGTAGCGCTATCATTCATATTCACAAAGTAGTTTTCTTTCTCCCTGTGTCTTCAGACTTTTCTTTTTCATGTGTAAATCTTTTTTACCGATATGGTCTGTTATACTGAAGAGCAAAAGATCTACCCCCGAACACTTCAGCTCCCTCGTCTCATGGACTGCAATTTTTCAGACTGTGGGTCAGGGAACTTTCCATTTCGCTGCAATACCCAAGAGACTAGTTTATCTGCAATGTGAATTTCCCGTACCTTTAGTAATTTCTACTCAAGAGAAAATTTAAACTACCATTCAAAACTGACTAGAGCTCCATCTGTTGCAAAAAAGCTACATTAACTTAGACTTTTGTCTCTTCACCACCCAGCTCCTGTCTGCTGCATCCCTCCAAATCTCAAATAAAGACACAAAGGGTGCAAGTGACTTGGACACCGTTGAGGTTTCTTCCCACCAGTGAAAGAACAGAAATACCTCTGAGAAAACTACAACCATCCTTCTCTCAAATCAGCCTCAGCTTATCAGATACTAGATTTTACTTTCTGATTGGCAGGTTATCTCTGGCTTTTAAAGTGCTAAGGACTTTTCCCTGACTTGACTGGAGATTGCTAAAGAATTGCTGATCCTCCTCTTTGGAATCCTTGAAGCAATGTCCTTAGGCTAAAATGTCAAGATAAAGTTTGATGTCATTGTCTGTTCTCCTCTGCATTTTGCATCCACAGTCTGACATCCTATAAAGCACAGTTTCTACTACCTTCAGTACAATTTCTAAGAACCAAGGGGGAAACAGAACTTTTCTTAAAAAGTAGGACAGAAATTCAATTAAATGCAGATACTTTAAAAACTCTGGAATACTTTCATTATTCTGCGTTAACAGTACTATTAACTACTTCCTTCATCAGTTAAGTGTTTTGGGATTTTGGGCAGTTTTTTAGTCAAGCTTCTGCAGGATTATAGCCATTAGAACTTACCACGAATTTTTTTAACATTCCTGAAATCCAGGCATGACACTGGCTTCTCTTCACAATTTCCCATTTTCATTTTAACAGAATGTTGCATAGCAGAGTTTTAAGGATAACTTTTGAAAAAAAATACTATTTATTAGGGATTTGTTTTATTTCAATTGGCAAGAAAACATAAAGAAAACAATTACAACTGTTCCAAAAAGTCTATTCCCCAAACAAAGGCAAGCATTAAAATAAAATTATTTTTCTGGTTTCAGCTGCTAAGAGCAATGTAACTCATCGTTCAGGATCAAACCACCAATGTCTACTCATAACAGGGTACGGTTATGTAAAATTAAGGCTGGCACTGCATTGTGGCCAGATATTTGAGGTTTGGATCCTTAACTACGAATTTCCTTCCTTTTATGATCTTAAGCCAGAGAACAATAGCTGTATTTTAATCTTGTCTTTTGTGAATTTTCTTGGTCTTTTCTTTCAAGTGTTTACATACAATGATACAGCCCTGAGTGATGCCACAAAGTAACACATCATCCAAATCTAGCTCTTTGCCACATATGCTATGATATCATTCAAGGTTGAACGAATCGATTTTTATTTTTTTCCCCCCCATGGAATGATAATGGATTCATAACAAAGAAGTGGAATTTTTTTTTTTAATATCATTCACCCATGTCTGCATCAGATGGAATGCTTATGATTAAAGGCTGCAATATTATGATTCCCCAAACTTATTCTAAATTATTTTCAAATGGTAAGAGAAAAAGATATCTGGAAAGAACCTTCAGCAGCATTACCAAGTCCCTTTGTTCTTCTCATTTTATAAAGACTACATGACTGGAATTCTGCACCAAATTCTCTTCAGCCATTGCAAACTGGTTTGACTTTACTACAGTCAACAAACAATAAAAAAACTGTTTCATGAAATAAAACCAATTTGCACAAGCTCATTATCTCCTCAATCTCATATTCTCTTTTTTTATTACAATACTGGCCACATAAAATGTAGGTGCATGAAAAAGAAAACTATGAAGATGATGAATAAGGATAAATTCATCAGTTATTACTGAGAAATTCTACAATACAGAAGGTTTTAGAATTCACATTTTCCAGAGGAACTTGAATAAAACTGTTAGCTTTTATTAAATAAGATGGAAAGAGAACTTTTTTTGCTAGTTGGGCAGGAAGACCAAACAAGTCCCTCCTTCAAACATGCCTGTTTTCATCTCAGAGACACAAAGGAACAGACTTCTAAAAAACAGAACCTTATGTTATAAATAATAACATACTATTCAAAATTACACCATTTCTGGATATCTATCTGATATTTCACCTTCCTTTTAAATGTATTGGATCTGATCCTCATTCTACGCTAAACTTAAGTACAATACATAAAGATGCAAGTTTCCTTAATTTTGTCAATGTCACTCCATCTTATGGATTCAGAACTAAGATTCTGGTGCTCTTCAAAGCATGCTCTCTCCCTACTTTATTTTGCAGCTAACACTTTTCTTAACAGCTAAAACAGAACCCACTGCAGAAATCCAGGTTAAAATAGCTTTTGGTCAGTTCTGACACCACAGTTTAAACAACCCAGCACCTTAACCCCCCCAAATTTCATTTAAAACCATACCTTCTAGAATGCAACTAAGAGTAGCACAACCAGACTCTTTGCTTAGACTGTCATTCCTTTGTTTTGCAGCCAGGTGAACCTCTGGACACACCGTTTCCAACCCTCCAACATTTTTAAACAGAAGACAGAGGCGCCCATTTCTTGCACCCATTTCTGTGGCATACAGAGAGAAATGCAATAACGGTCCTGTTACTTAAGGAATACAAAATCTGTCTTATACTAGAGGCACCCATAGTGTTAGTATTGCCAAAAAGGAGGTGAGTTGCAGTGCGTTATTTTCTGCTCTCCTCTCTCAGGAGGAAGAGAAGGCTCCACCCTGGTCTGCATACTCCAGCATAACACAGGATTGACATTCAGATCAGACACAACCAACAAATCTGTGTTGCATCTTCAGTGCTGCTCTCAAAATCAAATTCATTGTCACTACAGAGAGACTGCCTCCAAGTACAACCCCCAACAGAGTTGGGCAGCATGCTCTGGGGTATGTGGGACATCAGCAGCAGACCCAAATATACCAAGGAGCTTAATGTAGCTCTGGGTGCCCCTGCCGAAACCAAGAGATGACCTATATGGATGCGAGGCATACTCAATACTTTGGGAATTCACAGAAGCATGTATAATAAAAAACCTTAAATTAGGATTAAGTAGTTCGGGGGTTTTTTAATGGGGTTGGAATTCTCCTAATAGAACTTTAACCTTTATTTATAACACACAGGGATTGCAGCCATTCTAACAGGTTTTGTCTCTGAGAGGTAACACCTACCTCCTGGTAGGATCACAGAGGACACTCAAGTCTATGGCAGGATTGGTTCCTCTGCAGCTACTGACACAGTGCCACATTGTAACCTTACATTTTCAGAGGACTACCTTCTCTCTTGTTTTTGCCACGCTTGGCTTTCGCTTGATTTCATTAATGTTTTCTGACTATCTGTAGGGTCCACACAGATGCCATAGTCTTGCATATTCCTAATATTGTAACAATCAGACAAAGTTTTTAAAAACATTCAATAAAACAAGATGGCAAAAGGAAACGTCTAAACTTTAAATAAATAAAAGAATATTAAGACCTGAAAGATATTTTGCTTTTTAGGTTTTTTTCCAGCTTTCAGTAATTTTTATGTATTGCTCTCAATATATTGCTCTTGATTCCAAATGCTTAAAAGGCCAAACATCCAACAGAGAAAACAGTAAAAAAAAAAAAGAATACATTATTGCTGCACAGAATGTACATATTGCTTTTAAATATCTAAGTCCCATAAATTAATAAAGCTGAAGGAATAGGCTAAAGTGTAAAATAATCTACATAACCGAGCTCTACTGTAGTTGCATTCTTTGTGGAAAAATGGACTTTCTAATCAGAATGAATTTGACACTGTTGTCAAAAAAAAAAATACTTATCTTGCCTGCATCTTTTCAATATACAAAAGAACACATTCATACTGGTTTGCTTTCCATAATGCATAATATTATTTTGCAAAGTGAAACACAATCTTTCTAATTTTTTTAAAGTAACTATTTATAGAGGAAGCTAAATCTAGCATTAAAGTGTGCTTTCTGTCTACAGAGGAGACTTCAGAAAAGTAAGGTCTTCCCACACAGATTTCCTACAGTCAACCCAGCTCTGGAAATACTATACTTCCAGGATGTTCTCCTTGGCCACCCTACTGTCAGGATACCAATGGCCACAGGGATTCATGTAACCTCACTATTTAGAAACCTTCCTGAAAAAGCCAAACCTTTTTTTTTTTTATTTGGTGTTAATTTGGAGCACTAATAGCTGTTGGATGGTAACAATTGACCTAACCTGGGAAAGACCAATTTAAGGATGTTCTAGCCCCCTTCTGGTTTTGTCTTATTTACATGAACATTTATATGAATGTAAGATGTTAACACTTTATTTTAATAAATAAAAGTTTTTGTTATTTCATTTGTTACCTCAACCACCCTTTCAAGCTACGTTAAACAAAAGATGTTTAAACAAATGGCTGATCAGCAGCTAAGAAAAAGAATGCTAATCTAACACAGCTTCTCTCATCTGCTTCAGGATAAACTTTGTACAGTTTTTTTTTTAACAAGCAGAACCAACAGTTTATGTGGCAATCCAAATTGGCAGGAAAGCCTAGAATTATTTCTTTTTATTAAGATAAATGGAGCTATGAACACTTGGTGGTCAAATGACAAAAATCTAGAGGAAAACTCACTTCAAAATTCTTTAAAAATATGTTTCTGTTAACATTTTTGTATTTTATACAAGAAAATGCATTTTAGTTAAAAGTAGGCTTCCACTGAATAATTATTTAAAGAAATTAACCATATCTTAGAATAACTTAACGATCTCAACAGACTTAATGTTTCTTTTTTAAAAAGAATATCTTGCTCTTTGTTTAGACTGTGAATCCCTGTCCCCTTTGGGTAGGTACTGTCTGTTATCAATGTACCGGAGGAGCCTCTGGTACTGCCACTCTATAAACCAACAAATACCACTGAAAGCACACCTGATCATCCTGTTGTTTTGGTTTTCCTCAGAGGCCAAGCAAGCTATGTATATCCTAACAATTCTACCAACAGCTTAAGAAATCCAAGACCTCAAAGACAGCAAAGCTATGGTAGACCTATGCAGGCCATTTTCCTAGTGGGAGAACAGCCTATGCTGTCAGAAAAGTTATTTTGCTGGTACAGCCCATTTGAGTTCCCAAAATACTAACATGCCAGATAAGTGACCCCACTTCCAGTACAACTGTTTACAGTAGAGCTTCTGCCAATATGGCTGTGTCAGTGGAACTGTGATTTTTCCCACATGCCCAATCGATATAACTATGCCAGCGACACTTTAAGTACAGCCAAGCTTAGCATGTGAAGCAATTGCAAAGATCATCTTTTTCCATGTCTCCATGTGATATGAGGTTAATATGAGATGGAAATGTTATTAAAAATCTGTCAACCCAAATGCCCCGTTTGTCAACTGGAAGAAAACACCACAAAAGATACAAAGAACAATAGTCAAAGGAAAATGTTGCCACATTTTCATCATATGAAGGAAGATTAGGGGGTGTGTAGTATCTTTTTTTTTTATACATATATATGAACAGTGTCTTGCTTGCATTAATTACAAGAAACATTTGAGTCAACTGTTCCTGGCTTTGATTAATTTCATGATTCAAATTATCCTGAATTTACAACATATTTGTGTGTGTTTCATATTGGGACAGTTTTAATCTTAGTAAATTAAAAGCTACAATCTGTTTCATTTGATTGTACTCCATTACACTTTGTCCTCATATAATAACTACCCTTCAGAAATCAAAAGGCTTATCATTTCGAGCTGCAGTCAAAAATAAGAAAGACTGACTTCAGGGAGTGGTACAGAGCTGAATTTTCTGATCGTCTTTATTCATGAAAAAGTACCAGCTAGCTTTGGAGCTGCTCAGATTTACATGTGCACTAACCTTGATGGAAAAATGTTCCGAATGTTTTTTTTCCCCCTAGGATATATATCAGATATGGAAGATATGTAAGAAGTGTGAGTTGCTTGACATAAAAATAAAACAAAACAGTTCTATGCAGCTATAGTCTGCAATAAATACAGAAAGTCACAGACCAGCAAAATTTGGTAGCAAAATCTATCTATGTGCATAGATCTTTCCTGTGCATAATACCATTTGGCTTCACAAACGTGCTGCTTCCATGGATCCCAGTAATATGGTGGTTACAAAATAGTCTTGTGACTGTGTTTCAAGAGAAAGGCAGGCCTTCTTTTAGGCTAGTGCTCTTACCACTGGAGAAAATGCAGTAGTAAATTAAATCAAATGAAACCTGTCACAGTAAAATATAACAGTTCTTAAAGAAACAAAAGCTTAGACATACAAATTTGAGTTTGAAACACCCTTCACACATTCTTTTCTCATTATTTGCTCTAAAAAACAAATCAGTTCATTCACTATGGGTCAGATGCCCAGTAACTCACACAATCAGAACTTAATACAACTCATACGCAAGACGCAGAACTGCCACAAAACCCAAGCCATTTCATGTCCTGAGTTATTTTTAGACTTGTAGATTATCATCAAATCTTGATGATAAATACTTCCACGACAGTGATTTTTGTACAGCTGTCAAAACTTTTGTGAAGACTCAAATGCTTTTTTGGAATATAATTAGGCCACTGGATCAAACGATGACACTTACATACTCACCATCTTAATAAACGTTTACCTGTCACATTTAATAATGAATCAGCTTTGATACACACATTTAATGAATTACAAAAATATCTACATAATTTTATGAATTCCTTCCTGCATCATGAAACACTATTTATGACTGTAACTTGACTGGAAACCTATATGCATACTCTTCCCATGAGGCCGAAAAGAGTATCGTGAATGATTTCACCACTGTATGCTTCTCTCCTGGTAGAACATAAAGTTGGCTCTGAGATTAAAAGGTCAGACTTGATTGCCTGTCTAAATCAATTCAATCAGGACTGTGACAATCACATTTCAACTTCAGATTAAATCATTTGTTTATGTGTTATATTTATAGGTTTACCTGGATACTGAGAATACAAATACATAATGAGATTTATTTTAAGAAAAGCATACTCCCTTACATAAGCAATCAAAAATCCACTGCAGTAGTCACTCCTATGCACTACCAAAACTGTAAGCTTTAGTGTTTTATATTATCATTTTAGAGAAAGGACGTAGCAACGTTTTCAGTGTAAAGAATTACGCTATGCTATTACATGGAAACAGTTCCAAGGACGTGGATGACCCCTCTGCAGTCCTTAGAATTTTCCAGTACAGCAATACAATGTTCTCCCACAAAATATTACTCTCTGAAGAGCCTGATAAATGTTTATCTTTGGCTCTTTTCCCTTCCTGTTTAAACAGTATAGTTTCTATACTCTTCGATAAATATTCCTGTTCAAATTTAATGTTTTCATACCCAAGCTTCTAACATTTCTACGCTTTTGAAATTCATTCTGTTGTCTGCTGTAACTACACAGATATCACTAGACAACATTGTTGGCTTGGCTGATTAAAAATTTAGCTGTTCCTAAAACACCAAAGTCATGCAACTCTATCAGATAAATTCAAAGGCCCCGTTATTTCATCTTGCAATACAGTATCTTTAATAAACTGCACCAGGCTGCATAGTCCAGATGAAGTCTACATGCATTTTTTTTTTTTTCTTCCAAACTGACAGGTCCTATTTTATTTATGAGAGTACAAAACTTGGATGGGACTCTTTAATTTTAGACAGAAGGACTTTAATGATGTTTGGCTCATCCACATCTTTGCATTTTCCGCCAGGTCAGCAGCTGAAGGCCTTGCACTTTTGTACAAAATCTAATAAAATTATGGAAAATTACAACAAAGAGAAAATTAATACATCCTAATTTTATTTTAAAACATCATACAGTCCAAAAGAGAAAAAAGAAAATGGGAAAATGTATGTAAGAAAAGGGGCAGGCTATGAGGAACAAGAAAAGAAAGTCTATGAGAAATAAGAAAGTATATTGGCAAAAAAAATCAAACCAGCTACAGAGAGAGAAAAGATAACCATTTTGAGAACAAGAATTTCTTAGGCTGCAGCTTTATACAGTCATCCCTAACTGATTGAAAAGTTGATGTCCAATCTGTTGTCTCCAGTGGAAAGCCTGTAGTATTCTCACCTCAGTCCCTAGAAGACAGTAGTCCTCAACATTAAAATCACATACAGTTCAGAGAACTGGCCATTCTTGTTCAGAGAAGTCTAGGACTTAAGCTATTTGGGAACTGAACTTCCTCTCGCCCCAAAGAGGGTGCCTCCTGTTGAGCCCTGGTGAATCAACATGGACAACTTCTAGAGGCTGTCAGTTTAAAAAAAAAAAAAAAAACAACTAAAAAAAACCCCAGACTCATGCTTTCAAGCTCTACCTTCTTTCTTTTCAAGAAGTGTTTACCATAACTGTTCAGAAACTGGATCTACTAGTAGAGTTCTGTACTTAAACTGAAAAACAAAGCACATTTGAACATATGAGATATCTAGCTGAGAGAAAAATGCATACTGCTGCAATGGCTGGAAAGCAGCTGAACTTTGCTTGTTTTTAAACATCATTATCAGGAGCTACGGTGATCCAGTTGGGTAGTTTTTTTCTGCTAATCCTAGTTTATTCCTTATTTCTGCACATATATGCTTAGGGGTACAGCAGCTGTCATCTGATATATATATTCAAAAGTAGAACCGCCAGGAACACCTAGGACTGAATTTTTTTCGCTATAGAAAATGTTTATTCATCAACAGCAAAACTCACTATAACACATAATGTCTAAGAACAAGGTAGGTTTAAAATGAAAATTAAAATCAAGAGTTGCAATAATTTAAAAACATTCATTATTTTGACATTTTCAGAGTTAAATGTTTTCATTTTGAAACAAACTTCCATTTTAATTTCCTCTATATTTTTTGGCAAAATATGCTATGTAATGGAAAAAGTAGAATCAAAGTGAAACATTATTTCAGTAGCTTTAACTTGTGGAAAATAGTTTTTTGTTTGGGGGCTAGGGGCATGGAATTAGGAGAGGAGATGTGTCTTTGTTGTGCTGAGACAAAAGAAATTTTGAAATTGCAAGAATCTCACCACATGAAAGGATTCAGTTTCTGTACAACTGCACACATTAAGTGATAAACGCTACAGATAAAACACTGAAATGATCAACCCTGGCACATAAGCAGCATAACTCTGTAGCAAAGCACATTGGAGAGCCTGAGGGAGTACCACCTTCCAAGAAGCGGAAAGCTGGGCAAGCATGCAGTCTCCAATCTGCATGTTATAGTGACAGGACTGTTTACAATTCTCTTCTCTCTGCTCCACCACACTTCCCTACCTGCAGTTTAAAGCTATCAAAAAATAGCGCTCTGTCACATACAAACTGCAGCATTACATCGTACAGCCTTTTCTCATTGCAGAGTAGAAGCACAGCAGGTCTGCGGCATCCCCCTCTGCCATATTAATGGCTTTCACACCATTGTACGCTGAGCCAAGATGCACAACTAAATCACAACTATGCTGGAGCAGGGGTCTGGCTCACACCTCAAGTAACTCCTGATCTTTATTGCACCTTTTTTCCAAAGGGCTGGAAACAGCCCTTATTTCCCATTTGCTCCCTATAAAGTCTCCATTCAAAAATGTATTACTGAAGCATTGTCATGGAAACAGTAAAGGCTAAAACTTTACTTTAAAAACAATCCTGAAGAGTTTGGGGCAGTTTTTCCTCAAACCACAGTTGCTATATGTTTTCAAGCAGAGCCATAACAGACATCACTAGCGATTAAAGAGAATCTCCAAATGTTTTTTTATACAACAGGTATGGTGACCCTCTTTATACTACAGAAGGGTGGGGACAGTCTTTTGTCTTCCTGTCTCCTTTTCCCTATTTGTCCAATATTCTCGCCTGCTCTTCCCTCCTAACAACTCATTTCATGGTGCACGTCATTTTGCTGCCTTTGCCACTCAGCACCAATTTGTAAAACATCACTACCATCAGCTGCTGCCACTGGCACTGCCTTCCCTGTAAAATGATACAACCAGAATAATCACAGGGCGTGCTCTGCAGTGATTATTCCCTTCTCCTGTTGCTCCACCCAAGAACAGAATTGAGGAGAGGGGGACTTTCTATTTATCTGCAATTCTGATCATAGCATCATTAGGTAAGTCAGGTTGGAAGGGACTTCAGGAAGTATCCAGTCCATCCTCCTGCAGGGTCACCTATGAGATCAGAACAGGTTATCTGGGGTTTTATTGAATCAGTTTTTGAAAGTCTGGGGCTGCACAACCTCTCCAGGCAACCTGTTCCACTGACTGTCCTCATGGTGAAAACATAATTACATTTGAGTATGTTCTTACTGGAACATACCCTTAGGCTAAACAATCCCCACAATAAGCATAAGAAATATAAACTTATTATTTCAATATCATGCAGTTGACCTTACCAAATGAGATGTAGTGCTGCCTAATGGAGAAAACCATAAAACAGACTGGTGACTTTTGGGATACTTCTAACAGGACTTTTGCTAGCCTGGTGACTGACTTCGGACAAGTTACTTCATTTTTTGTCTCAGCTTCCTCATTTACACAGTAAGTATAATGAGATTTACTTACTCTGTAGAACCTTCTGATGTTGAGTAAAAAAAGTGATAGAAAAAAAGGTAAGTTTGATAATGATGGTGCTAATATTGATATAAGTATTTATTATTTCTAAAGCAAAATATCTAAATATACATATATATGTACATCTATATGTCTATGTATATATAGATGTATGTCCTAACGTAGCTATAACCATCCCTAACAGTAACTGCCTCTGAATGAACCTCAACCACATAGGTAATACCTACATCCTATAAATATAAGTTTATATATATATATACACACATATGTATATGTATGTATACATGTATGAATGCATATATGTATTATAAAAGCTATATAAAAACTTACTCTGTTTCATGTGCTTATATATAATCTCCTAACTTAACTTTTATCTTTAAACTGTGATGGTCCCAGGAATAAAGTTGCTCACTCATAAGACACAAATCAGATTTCTTCACATTCTACATTCCCAGAAAAAAAAAAAAAGTTTCTACAATTGCTGTTGTTTTTTTGTTTCCAAGGTCACTAAAAATATAGAAACTGAGCAGTTTGATCAGAATTCCACAGCACTACTCCACCCTTATAAAGGTGTGTGTTGAATAGATCTTTTACACTCAGCCCATGAAAGACCTTTCTAGACAGCTATTGTAAAATACCAGACAAACTAAGCCTTCAGAAGGTTG
This sequence comes from Astur gentilis, assembly GCF_929443795.1. NCBI lineage: Eukaryota > Metazoa > Chordata > Aves > Accipitriformes > Accipitridae > Astur > Astur gentilis. The sequence goes on along the minus strand of NC_064893.1, from coordinate 4,128,160 downwards.
AACATATAAAACTTATGGGAAGTGTTTATTCTATAAGGGGTTAAACAGAGGATGATCTGAAGAAAACATTAGCTGCTTTGCAGCCTGTACAGAAAAATTTGCTTCCCTGCAACAAGGTTGCAGTAGGAAGCCAAAGGAAGGAGCCAGATTATTAGAAGATAGAACAGTGCAGATGAAACCCTAATTCAACCAGCAATACAGAATCACAGTACAAGATGTTATGAAGGCTGGGTTAAGTACTGTTCCCTCACTTAAAGCATTGCTTTATAAGGTTACCACTCCACTGAAAGTGAGCTTGTACATTCTGGCTCCAAGATCTAGTCAAGTACATGGTACAGTTTTCTTGCCAATTTTGCTACACAGACCTTATTATGGAACAAAAATACCCCACCCATAATCAACAAATACTAGACATGCTGAACCGTACTAATAATGTATGTTCATGATGAATTTTCCTTAAAAGAGTACATGTTGCTTTCAAGCACACTTATTTGTATAAAGCTTATAGAGTGATTGCGCTGTTAACCATTAATTTTACACATGAAATCGGATGCCGCACATCCACCTTTTATCGACTTTTTCCCCAAGAGAGACAAGGATTATTTCCTGGTGTATAATGGGAATGACAGGGAAAATTTATACATACAGATAATTTATCTATCAGTGTACACTTCACACCATACATACGTTTGCGTATGTATATATAAGAATGTGCTTATTGACCAAAATTCCTTTTTTTCTTAAAGATTATTGCTTCATCGCTGCAGGGATAATAATTTCCCCATTGCCCATGCTACCTTTTCTCAGTACTGAAGGAAAAGAGAAAAAAAAAAAAGCAGTATCCACTGAATTTCTCTTCCACTGTCCCAAACCTGCATGCTTCCCAATGGGATGGATTCACAGAAAAAGACAAGCAGCCACAAGAGGGAGGACTGCTGTCAGGTAAGAGAAACAGGATTGCAGACCACTTCCAGATCTTCCCCCAACATTGCTGAAGCAGAGAGGGTCTGCGAATAGTCACCTTGGGGAAGGCGTGGGAGAAAAGCACTCTGTTCTGAAAGCACAGAGTACAAGGTGTAGCGAAGGGCCCAAAAGGAAGTGGTTTCCTAATAGTGGGATGAGTGACAGGACAGGATTTGGTTCTAAGTGTTTATAACATGACACTATTAATCAGGTAGCAAAGCACACAACGCTAATGTATATGGGATGAGATACTTGGATTGAGCCAGTAGAACCAACTAAAATGTCAGACAAACTCTCAGTATGAGAATATGTTCACAAGATAAACAGGAAACGGAGCCTGATGTTTCCAAAGTGAAGGTGGACACCTAATCAAAATATTTTCATTGCCTGTGACCTCTTAGCACCCACACTGTTCCCAACGTCAGTAGGAGCACCAGGTACCAAGAGCCTAGGAAATTCAAGACATTTTTATTGAGGTGTTTAAATATGGCACTCCTGTTTGGAAAAGCTGACACTGACTTCCATAGGAATTGATCAGTTTGGTTAAGTAGACAGATTTTGGACAAGTGAGAACATTTTGATGAATGCTTCCCGAAAGGAACGTGGGGACAAAGAGGGAGTTTAAGGGAAGTTGTGAGAGAAACTCAGAATGAAATGGAAGGGGAGAGGAAGGACACCGGGCCCCAGCCAAGCCCTAGTTACTGCTTTTAACATGTGCCTGGAACTGTATATATGTGAGTATAAGAGGGAAATGAGCCAGAACAAATAAAATTGCAAAGCAAATGCTAAACATGTTTTTCTTCCCCACCTCATGGGAGAATAAATATTTTATCCTGCTACAGTTCTATTATTTATCTTCTTCATACCACATCCAACTGGGAAGTGAAACTGTTAAGACTTAATGTCAAGGTTTAAGGGAACTGTTTCATTTTGAGTTCAAATGCTTCAGTTTGGCAGTAGAACATCTGCTTCAAATGTTTCAAAGGCTCTTGACATTTACTACACTATGCCCCAAAAAATTCAAGCAACTGAGAGTATCACTGTGTACACTGTAAAACTGAACATTCTTTGCAGAGTGTGTCCCTCGTACACTATATGTCATCCCAGTGCAGAAAATAATGTACCATTCTACACTAAGAATTTTATTTCCACAATGTAGTAATAACACACTCTTTATTAGAGTGTTAAAAATATCACTCATTTCGGAGTATAAATAAAGATGACAGGTTATACAAAAGAGAGAAGGAAAATAGGAAAAAAATGAAAAAGTTTTACAAGAACCACAATCTGCTCTTCAGTATCACCCTACAGCACTTTCTTTGTGTGTCACTATCTGACTGCAGTTCAGAGTTGTAGTTTTTCCTCCGTGAACACCACTTTGAAAAAAGGATTAAAAAAAATCGCGCCTTTTCATGCATCTTATGGACGTTTCTGAGATCACAAAAGAAATAAAAAGAATGGAATTTTCTCATTGTATTAACTTTTTCAATTTGCTTGCAAGTGACCTTAGAGCTCATAAATTTAAAAACTGTAGAAATACATTTTAATTGAATCTTTTATATAGTAAAAAGCAGCCAAAGACTCTTAGCATCAAAAGAGGGCAATATCTACTTCAAGGCCAAATTTACTGCATTTACTTACACTAAGTAATGAAAAACATAATGTGAAAATTCTTTGCCTTTAAAGGATAACAAATACAAATCACAAGTCAAAATGATAACTAAAATCAATCCCTTCCTTAATGTGACAAAATCAGTAAAAAGAACAAAGTCCTCAAATTTATGTCCCACATGCACTGGGTGGGTCAACACCAGATATATAATTTATTTCACGCTATGAGTGCACAGAGTAAGGTTGAACAGCACCTGCAGGCTGCTCAGTGGTCCCAATAAATACCTCATCTACATTCAACAGGGACTATACAAAATAGCAAAATTGTGAGTCTTAATTGCTACTTATCCATCAACCCCACGTGAAAGTTCTCAATCCAAACTGATAGTCCACACCAAGAAATAATGTAAAAAATTTTCTGGGATATTCATCATTTGTAGATAGATATTCCTTAAAATCACAGCAAGAAGGAAAATACAAATATGTGAATATGATCTTTGGACTTAACTCACTACTACAGTGCATCCTTTGTGGATCATAAACTCAATGGATGATCCACATGTCAATGGAGGACATGAAGTGCTAGAAAGATCTTAAAAGCAGGCAGCTCTTCCCTGGCAGGATGGCAACTGGTCACTTTAAGGGTACAGAGTGAGAGAGATACATAGGTGTCAGAGGAAAATGCTTCCATTGTCTAGAGAACTGTGACCCACATTTAATTATAATGGCATTGATATATTATCACTGGAGTAAGAGTTCCTGCAAAAGACTGTAAAAATGATATACCTGGCCCTGGCTTTAGCTTTCCAGGAATAAAAACGAGCCAAAAAGGGCTATTCATAGAAAGTTCAAATCAGTACTAAATTTGGACTTACATTATGCAACCAAATAAAATAGGATATTTTTCATACACTCAGGCAAATGTCATAGCAGGGAAAAGAGATGCTGACCAGGATGTGAATGAAGCCAAGTCACTCTTCCAGAGAACTCTCAAAAAAATGACTTCATAAGAAGGATTCCAGTTTTCAAACACATATGTTACCAAAAGAGGCTAAAAAATGAGTTAAATTTGTTGATCTAAAGGAAGCTCTGTAGGTTAAGTATCCTGCCAGTGTACTTAAAGTATTACAGTGTGGAAAACACATCTTTGCCTCTTCTAGAGTTCATACAGATGGGTGATTTGGATTCTGCTGCCTATATACCAGTTCTGTGAGATACAGACTTGATACCTGAGGTGGAACTGGGTCATCAGTTACTGACACTGGACGGAACATGTGCTACAAAGGCTGGATGTGTAGTGCAGCTGCTGTTTGCCATAATCCCACCAAGGCCCTGGAAAGCAACATGCTACCTTCCCCATTTTTAGATACCAAAGAATTGAGTATGAGGTGTAAAATGGCAGGTTCAAATCAAGTTTTAGGTAATAAAGATAAATATAGGGTACTAATCACCATTTATGTCTCTATAGTAAGAATGAACTACAGAAATGCATTTGCATTCAACTTCAGAGACACTGTTCAGCTATTAATCCCACCTGTATAAAAAATTGAAAGTGTAATCTAAAATAACCTGATTTGTCCTAACAGTTTTTTAACTTTGGAAAATGCCAAATTTAAGCAAAATTCACAATAACCTTTTTTGACTCATTACTCAGGTTGCTATCTTGGGTCTATGCCAACCTGTTAAACCCCAGATACAACACTTAAGTAAGATGGGATATTTTAAGCAAACGACACAGTGAAAGAAAAGGATGTTGACAAGGTTCTGAATGAAGCTGAGTCATCCTTCCAGAGAACTCTCCAAACAGCATTTTGTAAGTCTAACTACTTCAACAGCTCCAACATAAACTATATTCACTTTGAAATAAGAATCTCAACAACGTATCACAAGATCAGATCAACTTTCTACAAGAGATGAATATACATCAGCTAAGAAGAAAGATACAGAAGTAAAATGAGAGAAGCTTGCTGCAAGTATTTCTTGGGAGCAAGCAGGTATGTTATGATTACCACTGTAGAAGTTTGAATCTCCACTCATTTAGGTCTAAATTTATTTTGTTCTTCTTCCTGTAACTAAAGAACTGTAACTGGGAGAAAAGAAAGATACTGCAATTACAGAACAAACTGGAGATTAAATACAAGAACTTGAGCTAGCTTTCAGCACAAGTACTGGCAGCCTAGCTGCCGCTACATGAATATTCCCTAGTGCTACAGCAATACCAATAATTAGAGTAACTTGTCTTATAATCAGAAAATCATGAGTATCATGATCCTACAGGCTTAAAGCAAAATCTTTTTGGCCTTAGAAACAAGGGTTATTTCTTTGTTGATAAGTATCATTCAACATTATAAAGATTTTTCTTTCATATTTCTCTTTATTGGAACATTTTCAGGTGAATCCATGTGAACAAACAGTTTCTAGAGCTTTGCAAGTTTTTGATTAATTTAGTTGGACACTGAGGAACTGGTTTATATTTTAAGTATTCACATAGTATTTCAAAGAAACTGCCTGCTTTGCTTTTAAGGATCCCTTCAAAAATACTTCTTTAGCTCTTTACTGAATTCTGAATTTTATGTGTCTTAACAAGATGAGTATGAATCCCACCCCATTATCTGTAGTTTAAAATGCACTTAAATATATTCTTAGATCCATTTCTGTTCTGTGCAATACTTAAACAAATGTAGGTCCCTTCCAAATGAAAATATTCTATTCTGTTTTGAGTCTTATTGTCTTCAGTAAGAATTTATGTGAATCAAATTAAGCATGTCCTTAAGTTCATCTGAATAAGGACACTCTTCTACATCAGGGTTGAAATGCTACCACTTTCAAACACTACTTGACTGCAAGAACATATTGCTTTATAACTTGACACCATCAGATTTTCTAATGTCTCTGTGCACTGAGTGCGGGGAATACACACAGAGTCCTTATGTCCCTTACATGTCGAGTGACTTAGGAAAAGAGGTCAGAAGTAATTTTCTTTGTCCACAAACTTTAATAAACAACAATTTTTTCATTTCAGCGTCACAGTGGCCAAATAGGAAATAGAGGCATCCAAAAAACAATTTGTAGCTCTTCAGAACATACTCTCATTAAGAGTAGCACTCCTAGAAGTGCTCATACAAATGCACAAACTAATTCCAGCAACAGAAAACCCACATACCTCTGTCAGTGTTACACTCAACTTTTGGTAAACCAAGCAAACATACACATGGATAATCTTACCCACGTGTTAAAACTTCCCAATATTAAGGCAGTACACCACAACAAGTGTAAATGTCAGAATAAGAATATTGCCATAACTGACGCATGCACACTCCAGGACTGACACCACCAACCATATATCCAGAAAATAGGTAAAGGACTTCTATATAAGTTTGTACTACTTTGGACCAAGTCAGCCTGGCTTAAGGACCAAGCAGTATCTAAACAACCCAGCAACAAAGCGCTTTGGTTTAGCACTGTTATTAGACAAAGAAATTGGACTTGAAAATAGAATTTAAATAAAAAAAATGCTATAAATCATTAATCAAAAACTTAGGAATTATGTTTTTCAATAAATTTTTTATAGATGTCAGTTCCATGCAAGACTCATTTTTTAGTACCATACACACAAACAGATACCATGTCTTACAAAAAAATCCACTATCACTGCCTTGAAGGACTTCAAGAACCTTACTTCAAAACTTGTTTTTCAGAAGTCTGTAATTCAGCCATTTTAAAAAAAAAAAAAAAAAAAAAAAAACAACATTCCAGGATGAAACCCCACATTCAGAAGTTTCAGTCCACAAGCATTCTTTCAGTTTAATTTGGTTTAAATTAGAGTCTTTTCAAGTTATAAAATAGTCAAACAAAAGCTCTATGGTTTTACTTTTTAGAAAAATGTTCTTGTTACTCAAAAATAGCTTTGCATTTCCCTACTCTACTTGATTTGTAAATGAATGAATATAACTAAATTCTATGTGATATTTTATGTTAATTTACCCCTCAAGCACTCTCAGTGAAATGAAACCAGGCTATGCACGTCAATGATAAATGCAGTCTATGCATCTTCTGTAGATTAAGAAATTAATACTGTTGAACATATATACTTGCCACTCTCCTACAAAGATGTCAAACATTGTTCAGTGTGTACAGTTTTTTCCAGCTATGTACTTTTCTTTACTTCACCTCAGCAGTCTCCTCCATTTTCTGCTCCAATTTCAATGGACAGTAGCTGTTTCTGCCCTGACATCACTTCCATGTACCCCTCTGCCATACTATACATGTGCAATCAACAAGTTCACCACGCAAGTTCATAGTGTCTAAAACAATTATGTTATCTTACTGTGAAGATCAAATGAACTCTTTATGACTTGGAGCCCCAGCTCCACCTAGACAGAGAATTTTCTACAGCTCTTACCTAATATGTAATACAAGAATCACACCTGAAGTTAGAAAAGCTGTTATTCTGTACTTGACACACCGCTCTAACTAAGCAGACCAGGTTTACAGCATGGAATGCTCCAGCTGGCACATGCTAGAATGCATTAAAGTATTAGCCAATGACTCACCTCATTTTGCCAGTTAAAAAAGTTAGTATGTACTCTACATCACACAGAAACAATCTTTTCCTTCAGAAATCACTCATGGTTGGGAAACTATCAATACTGCTTAACTTCAACTACTCCTTTTACTTTTACATTATAGTTAATAAAACTTGACGAAGCACCTGTTTTCAAAGGGATCTACCTAATATACTGTTTTTTGATTCCTGGCATTAAAAGAAAAGCTTGAGTATTTGTGGCACTTTCATAGCCCCAGAAGAATTTCAGCATTCTTCCAACTAAGATACACATTATAGTTCAGAACCATTTGAATTACTACTTGCAAGAACAATTGAAAGCTAAAAAACAAAAGTCACATAGCAAAATCATAAATCATTCAAAAGACCCTTCATATATTGATGGAATTCTTATTCTGTGTACTGAGGGGTTTGTTCTTATGATTATACTATTAGAAATGGTATTCCTGTCATTCAGATTTGCCTATTTTTCCTTCTTTTTGCCTATGCTTTCTTTCCTTCATTCTCTGTATATCCAAAAAATAAGTGTGTCATAAAACACACTCAAAACCAGAGAAGGCAATTTATTTGCTCACATCTTCCAGAAGGGAAGTTTGGCTCCCTTTAAATCTTCCCCCAGTGAGTAAGAACTGTTTATCACTTACACTTTTTATAATTTTGCTTGTATTTCAGTATTTCATTCCAATTAGGCCTGCCCCAGTTCAGCTCTGGATTTATGAACATGAGGAAGAAACCCATTTCCATCAACTTTCACAGTCTGCAACTCAGGGAGAAACGAGCCCGACTTAGCATTGCAAAGGAACTTTCCAGCAGATTTTTCTCTACATGGAATTCTGGTTCATACATCACTATAAGTAATCCACAATACAGATTTACCAGTATCCTTCAAAGGGCAACTTGCAAGCCTCATTTCACAGTTCACTCCTTTAAGAAGGCAGTGTTGGTCTTGCAGAGTATCCCTCAAGATCTTAAATGAGTGTTATAACATGTACATAATGCATAACTATCACTCCACTAAATTTGGCTTGAGAGAACTTCAAAAGCGGAGAGATAGCAACACTTCATCTGAAATGGAACAGGGTATTAGATAAGGTAGGGCAAGGGAAAAAGAAATTTTCCTGGTTTAAGTCTCATCCATACATTCAATCGGCAGCTTTAAATGTATTTTATTATCGCATACCTGCTTCAAGATTCTAACAGGCTACATATCAAACTCTTACTAACCACCTCTTAATCATGTCCTAGTATGTCAATGGGATAATAAAATAATTTCCAATAAAGCAGTTAATTCCATTTGTCCTAGTTATGCAGAGGCTTCTGAGAAAATATTTTGGCCATACCTAAAAAAGCATAAATATTTTAAGTCTGTTGTAGCCAATAAAATTTATTGTCTTTTTTTTCTTTGTTTTTATTTCTCACAAAAATACAGCTGCTTAATTATATGTCTATTATGCACCTCCATAGCATTCTGTCCAGTTATTTTTTGGCAGTGCAAAAGGCAGTAAGATGTCATAAGTGAAAAGAACTGATGTAATAAGACTTAGCATACATACTTTATCTAAACCAGATATATAAACCTCATCCCTTTTCTATTCATTTGCTCCTTCCTGTACACCTGGGTCATATTCCCTTCATTAACAGAAAAATCCTAGCTATATGTTCCCATTATCCAATAAACAGAAATGGAAGTGCCAAATTCTTCAGTTTGATAACCTCATCAGAGGTCAGCTGACAAACGGGATATACTCACTTCTACTTACAGGTACTTCTTGCTTTCTACTTGTGTTTTTTAGCAGAACAAAAAATCCCTTTCACATAGCCAACTTTCATTATTGTTTCCTAAGCCTACTCTATGTAGCTTCAATTGATGCTACTATGACAAGTTCTCTGAAGCAGTGTACAGAATCATAAGTCCTCTGTTTTCCTGTTTTTTGTAAATAGACAGATTTTTGCAGGATGCCATAGAAACCTGGCAAATCACAGCAATACATAACTTATCCATAATGATAACAGAAATCATACACTTAGTCAAGTGCCTCAAAAGGTATTTTAGTCTGAAGGGACGAGGAAATGGAACTGACTTGATATTAGAATCCCATAACCAGAAATAAGTTTTCTAGCACTACACCGCAACACAGTTCCTTAAGTACTAAAATAAATATAACTTAAGTGATTACTTCCGATATACTGCAGTAATACTAGATACTTGACTGCAATTTTATTGAGAAAAGTCAAAATGTACTGAAAGAAGATACAGAAGAGTAAGTCAAATTTAATGAAAAAAGGGCTGATCTGTTCAAAGCTATGAAAACACCACTACTTTGGCTAGACATAGGAGTAAATACTTCTCTTTGTAAGAAAAAAAGATGCTTCTGCTTAAATAGTGCAGCATCAATTATTATGACAGCAGTTTAATTCAGTTTTATTCATTGGTTCTTTTATTTTGATATAAACTAACTTGACTGAGCAAAAACACATCCTTTTTGCACACCAGGATGAAAGCCTAGGCTTTCAAGCTACATAAATGTTCCTACTGCAAACCCTTGCCTAAAATGATGTTCCACTTTTAAATCACAAGTACTCTGAGCTGGCAATTCTTAGCTACTCTTCACTGCACGTTCCTGTGTTTCTTTCTGGTCAACATTTGTTCTTCAGAACACTATCACATTGCACCTCCAAAATAAATCTGTATCATACTAATTGTTAAGCCTCCACATAGAACATTTGAAGGAGAGTCTGAGGCAGAATTATCTAATGCAATGCATGCTTAAAACACAAAATTTCTTACAAGCATACATAGCTAAGAAAACTCTTCAGATGAAAAATCTGTATATCTCTTGATGCAAACTGGTCATAGTACGTACTATGCCTGTAAATCAAATTAGCAAATTTAACAAACAACAGTTGGCAGGAAATGTACAGTACTCCTGCCCCTGGGCTGCTGTCCTTTAAAATAAAACAATGATTTATTACATATATTAACCTACATGAAAGCAGTCATAACAGCTCTCCACAGGTCCATTCCACTTTTTTTTTAAAGAGATTGTTTGCTCTTTGGATATAGAATAAGTACTGTCCACAGAAGATGAACACAAAACTATACAGTTACTAAGCCTTGATAATTTATTAAGGAAGAGAAAATATACCCACTAAAAACTATTATTAAAAAAACAGAGCAATCAAAGAACATCTACAGTGCAGGTTACACTTGCTTGTTCTGTCTCCACCACTCTATTAAAACAGTCACTATTGCCTTGATTCACCAAGTTACTTAAGCATATGTCTAATTTTAAGAACGTGAATAATCCCCTTAAGTCAAATGACTACTCACTTAATTAAAGTTAGACATATGCTTAAGTACCTTGATGAATAGAAGCCTGTAATTGCCTGCAGTTGTTTCTGCCAATTTTGCTGCAAGTAAAAAAAAACCCAGAGTTTTGCCAGTGAAAATGTGATACCATAATGCTTTTATCATTGCAGAAATTAATTTTATTTAACCTTTTCTTCTTTCAGGTTTGTTTTTCCACCCATAGTTCTAGGCAAAGAGTTCACTAAAGTAGATATGATAAAGAAAATTACATGTTAAACATAAAATAAATGTGAGGGTTTGGTTTCTCTTCCGTTCATTTAGGAAAATCTTTGCTGAAGTATGAAGTGTAAAACTTGGAAAAGACATAGGAGATTTGCTATTTCAAGTAGCTGATACTGTATTTATTGGGCAGAGTCATAAATTGAAAGAGCATGATGATGGATGGAATGAATACAAAAAGAAGCTTCACTTCAGAGGAGTTTTCCAAGATAGGAAGCTCTGCAGTGCTTGCAAGAATTAGGGTCCTGGGCTTACTGCAGCATCCTGTGAAGCCTACAGGAAGATTTACATCAAATTTTGAGAGGTGGATTGAACTGTTACTCCTCACAAACTATTAGCTTCCCCTTTTTTGGAAGAAACCACATACTTGGCAATACCTGCTAAAAGTTGTTATTTTTCAATGGTTCCTAAAAAATAGGATAAGAAATAGAAGGGAAGGGGAAGGAATATATAAAAAAAGAAATACCTCTATTTATAAACAGAATTAAATCCTTGTAAAGTATGTTACTTATATCTATTAAGACCTTTATAAACATATTATTAAAAAACACAACAACTCTAAACAATTTATAACACCACAATTCACAGCCTTCCTGCCTGATCTAAGGCTAAGGCAGAAAACGGCTGCTGTTTTATGGCTACAGCTTAAATAATTAGCACAAGAGAGATACAATTATCAGTGGCCAAAAGGTGAGAACCAAACATAATTTGCTATCCCATCTAAAATGTCAGTATACAAGAATTTGCCAAGAACAGATTTTGCTGGTAGAGCAATAATTTTGGTGATAAAGAACTGCGTAGATAAGTTGTTAAAAATACCCACAAAGAACAAATAAAAAGCATAATTTCAGAAGACTTTGAGGTATTCTGGTCCCTTATTTTCTGGAAAACATCCTTAAATAACACCTGTGCTAGACTCACACCTGTAAACTACAAACACAAATAGGAATGCTAGCCTACAAATTTCTTCCCTCAGCTGAAGCTGTTGATAAAATAATTGTAAAGGCTTTTCAACTCTTCATAACAAATTACCAGGACATCTGCTTTTTTCCCTTTCTCCCTGTGACTCGTAACATTTTCTTATATAAAGACAAACTGAGTACAGCTCAAATTTGCTCATGACACTTAAAAACATTTAAAATATACCCAGAAGGTAACTAGTTCTACTTTTGGAATTATATCCAAGGGTTCTGAATAAAATTCATGTTTGTGGATAAAACATGCACCCTGCTCCCACTGGGATTATCCACCAAAATGAAACCATTAGCTTCAAAAATAATAGAAACAGCTACAAAAATCACAGTGTGATTTGAAAAAAATTGAAAAAATTGTTTGAAAGGAGAAGAAAAAAAAAAGGTTAACCTGACCTTATATATGAAAAAGAATGACTACTACTTCCTTCGAATTGCTGTCCCAGGAATTCACCGTCAGAATTCAAACCCCACTCCTAAATCACATGGGACAAATGTGAACATGCAATAGGAGTTTTCAGGAATAAGTACTTATGAAATGAATACAATAAGAAAAAAAGAAAGGGGGTGGGGGGAACCGTTCTGTAGTAGCTTAACCTGCTTACCCCTCCAAGATTACCTAGCAGAGGTAAATATGTTATTAATCTAACACAAGTATGACTTCACCAAGCATACATTTCAAACCATATTCCGCGCCCCTGAGAATACCCTTCCACTGCAAGTCCTCCTACATGTAGCTATGTAACACACAAAGTATTTATCACTGCAACATACAGTCACTTAATTACCATTTTGGGTTAAGATTCTTAAAATACCTTTTAGAATGATTACTGAATAAATCTGTTCCACTGGATTAAAAATCTACAAAGAAATACGTATCATTTCATTGTTACTATATTAACTCACAGTTTTCCCTTGAGAAAACAAAAGAGGAAACTAACCTGATTTTCCACGTTAAACTATGTTCTCTGAGCAACTGTAGTGTTAAAATTTCTGCCAACACAATCATTGCTTCCAATTTTACCCTGAAGCTATGACCGTTCATGACCACAGTTTGTTAGAATGATACAGTAAACTTTAAACTTTTAAGAAAATGCCACAAACAAATCCAACTGAAGTAAGAATGCACCTGCTCCTATACTTAATTCTTCTCTGCATTTGGTGAGGTTGTCGAGTCCTCTTGTTAAATAATAGTCTGAATCACATCCTGGTTTAAAAAAAATAATCCACAAATAGTTCCTCAAAAATCTCTGGGTTTTTATTACAAAACTTTTGTAACTAAACAGGGTTCAACTCCTGCAATAACTCTACAGATTTTTTCCACCCACACAAAAAAATCCCATCCTACTTACTGTTCAATTTATACTCAAAAAGTGTAACACTATTTTCCAACTGAAAACAAAATCAACAGTGTGAAGTGTAGAGTTCATTCTAACTCTAGAGAAAACGAAGCCCAATATATCTTGTTCAAATGGTAAGTGAAATCAGAAAAGCTCACAAGGAACAGGAGGGGAAGTTCAACCTTTAACTGAACTATTACAAATGGCAAAAGTAAATTTAGGGCCTTGAGGGGGTGAGAGAAGAGAAGGATGTGAGGGTTGAAATCCTGCAGCAGTTTTACAATAGGTTTTTACAATTCATTCATTTCCAGATGACGAAGAGCAACTTTGCAGACAAGGCAAGAACACCTGAAGAAGAATACAAAGATACTCTCACTAAAAATTTGTCATCTCTTCTTACTCCCATTAATGAAATTCAGAGATTAAATAAGAACTCATAAAGGAAAAAAATCAAGCATTTTAAAAGCCCTCATACTAGCCCGTCTATGACCAAACAGAAAATCACCTTCTTTAGAACATGTTTTCCTTTATTCTAAAATGTTTTCATTAACACATTAAGTTCCAGTATCTACAGTATTTCTGTGCACCCCCACATCCACACTAACAGAGCCCCATGCAAATAATTACTTTTCCTGTTTACGTAAAATAATTATGCAGGATTTCCTGAGAACATGATTTTCAAATTAAGGACAAACCAAACTGAAGAGTCTCTGTTTCCTTTACCACAGGAAATGTAGTAGATTTGGTTTTAAACTCAATTTATATATATCAATTAAAAAGCTGGAAGTTCTTATCTGTGACTGAGTTGTGGCAACTTTTGAAAGTTGGGGAAAACAATGCTCTAACAAGTATTTAGCTGTTGAAAATATCTTTTAGAAATGTTAAGTTTAATAGCTCTCTAGTGCATGTCTGGGATTTCTTTGTAATCTTCTTGAGCAATGTGTAATATTTTGGCAAAATCCCAAACCCACTCGGTTAGTAGTAGTAGAGAAAAGGAAAGGCTATAAAGTGAATTTGTTGTCTCTTTTTTTCATTAGTTTTAGAAACTTTAAACATAAAAGAAATCTTGCTTTACATTAACTTCACCCTGTTGCTGCATTCCAGAAATTTAGTGCAGATTTACATGTGCTCCATATGTATCTTTCCATATCTGCCCTACCTGGCCTAAGCAATTACTGTGCATGTGCTGACCAGCTGTGAAGAAAGAGGGAGGGGGAAGGGGAAAGGGGAAACAACTGAGCTTTGGACTTGGAAAGCAGAGAGCTGAATTTCCTGGCTTACCCTGTGGCCTACTTAATGTCTTCAGTCAGGTGACCAAAAGAGGCAAGTAAATTACACAGGAGCAGGCACTGGATGTCAGACAATAGATTATAGCCACACCATATTCCAATTTCCTTTTCTGATCACCATAGCATCAATGTGCACGAGCTACGTCCTAGCTAGGCAAATTTTTATGGTTGCTTCTTCACATGCTTCATTTCCAAGAGAACCAAGTATATTGCTACAGTCCATATTTTCCTTCTTGTTTTAGGAACTCAGTATTCTTAATTTTATTGATGAATTAATCTGAAAGGGCAATATTGGCCTCAGAATGTTTCCCTTACTACTTACATGTGATGTAAAGCAAAGCAATACAGCATGATGACAATAGATAAAATCATAGTTACATGTAATTGCATGAACAATGATAAAGCATTTGATTTCTTATAAAGTGTCTTTTCTACATACTGAAAAGAGGCTTTTATAATCAATCCACTAGTTTTTGATGTTTAACTTCCATTTGCAGCAAGATATTTTCTGTAAGTGAATATCAAATATTGGCTTCATGGATGTTATAGAATTAAAGAAAAAAAATGTATTGTTTGCCTCTGAGTTTATTCTTAGTTTTTAGTACACATATTAGGAAAAACAGAGAACTAGAATGACAGAAAACAAATTCTTAACTTCTAGCACTCAAATTATCACTTCCAGCATCCCTTTTCCTTTAATACATTTTTCCTATTTTATTTTCTATTGGTGGTAGATATTCATAAAGTATACACACAGAATTACAGGGAAAAAAAATTGTAATACAAATTGCTGTTGAGCAGGAAAGCCTAGTCCAAATGGCATGCAGATATTTTTGCCTCTTTCTTTTTCTGGTTACTTGTCTGAAGGGCATAGCTCTTACCTGGTATTTTAAAAATCCCATCACATGCACTGGCAGTGTTATAATTTCAGATTTGATGCTTCCCAGGGATAGCAGAGTTTTAGCTCATCAGCTCAAAAAAGCAGCTGTCTGCAATATGGGTTCATCTATTCTCTCAGTCTTTTCTACTTCAAATATTCTTTAAAAAAAAAAAAACCAAACAAACTGTGCTAATCCCTCAACAGTAAAAAGCAGCACTATATTAATTCACATGTGGCAAACACAGCATCTTCCCTGCCTGAGCTGAAACTGCCATCATACCATTACTCAATCACCAACTGTTGCCAGTTCCACTGCAGCCACTTTCATAATGGTTCCGGAGACATTCAGTCTGCGGTATTTCTAATTCTCATTACAACTCTTTTACATATATGTTTTAAGACATTCTCGGAGTGCAGCATCTGAACAACTACAATAGATTTGAATAGCGTTTTAAATATAGCGGACATGAGGTTTGTCT
Organism: Astur gentilis; assembly: GCF_929443795.1. Taxonomy (NCBI): domain Eukaryota; kingdom Metazoa; phylum Chordata; class Aves; order Accipitriformes; family Accipitridae; genus Astur; species Astur gentilis. The sequence goes on along the minus strand of NC_064893.1, from coordinate 4,112,474 downwards.
CTAACAGCCTTTCGGACTTGTTAAAGGCCTGCTTATCCACTAGAAGTCATGAGTGCAGAGCTTGGAAGCAGGGTTATCAGAAATGTTTTTGGGGTAGGGATGTCAAGGGGAGCATCTCTTGCTGGAATTACAGCAGATGGTACAGTGAATGATTACATTATGCCAAGCCACATATTCAGAATCACTTGGATCTCCCAAAAAATTTAAGGTTGGCTTAAAAGCCATGAGATGCTCTAGAACAAAAACAATCAGTATTTTTCTCTTTCAGGATTTTTGGAGCTTCAGGGAGAAGCTGCCTTCCCTTCCAAGTCCTGATGAATTGATACATTACCGATGAGTCTGGTGAGTCTGATACACATTACCAAAAAAATACCATTTACATCCAGACAGTAAAGTGTCACTAAGTAAAGAACAGGGTCTTGATTCCCTCAAGGAGCTGAAATCAAAGATGCAAAAAACCAAATAACTGAGTAGGTTTTTATTAAAATGGCGGGCAGAAAAACACAAAGCCTAACATGTTGCCAAATCGACTTGGGTGATTATGTGAAAGAGTCAGCTGTCTTCCTTCTTTTCCCACCAAAGCAATTTTTGGAACTCATAATATAGGAGAAAAAGGGGGCAGGAAGGCAGGAATCAGAAGACTGGTAAAAGGACACAGAAGACCTCAATTTTTTATGAATCTCATTATTATTATTATTATGCCACTCATGATTTTCAGGACCTAGTACGCTAATTTAATGCTAGGCAAGGAGATAATTGGTACATCTGTCAATATTTAAATATCAGAACCTCATTTCCACAAAGTTCTATTTCATAGTTAACATGCTGTCTATCCAGTGTCTTAAATTCATCACATTATTGATTACTATTTTACATAAAACCTGGAACTGGCACATTCCTCAAGAGGGTATTGTTTTAACTTCTATTTCCAGACGAAATTCATTAACTCTAGCACAGAAGTTAATCAACAGGTCTTACATGTCCTTGAAGTCATACTTAACTTCTACTTTTAAAGGATTAAATTGGATTTGAGTGTTAAGTCTTCTGAAGATGCTCAGCACAGTAATCAATGCGATCTGAAACTAACTCATGACCCTCTTGACTCCTATGAACATTCTCAATCTCCAAGAGCAGCCCATGTGCCTAGTGTTTACAGTAAGCACTGTGTTACTATTTTAACTGCTTATTATTTGCATTAAAGTAATACCTACTGACTCTATAATGCACTACACAAACATATACTCAGTGAATTCGTTAGCAAAGGAACAGTACCACACCAACATGGCAACATACAGGTGAAACTTGGGCTAGATTATGAAAAAGCGGTGTTGAGAGTGTACTTCCGAAAACCCAATGTTTTCAAGTGTCATGACCTGCTAAGATTTCCTTTAGAATCCTTGCAAAAGAGTCTGAGGAAGCTGCACACCAGCAGTCTGGGGACAGAAGTGAGATACTAGAGTATAGACATGTGCAAACACAGTGACTGGATTAAAAAAATAATAATAGTAAAATCAAGCAAATTCTATGTCAGCACTTACCACCCAGAAAGACACACATACATCCCCCTGAAACAACCAGAGAATGGGTAGCAACCGACATTGACTTGCAAAGTACAAGCATTAACTTAGATGTCTTTGCCTGTGAGTCTACAGCAACAGACAGTACCAACATAAATAACACCATATGTGAAATGGGGTTTCCAACTGATTGGATATCACCCAAAGGACTTATGAACTATTTGTCAACATGAAAGAATACTATCAACTGTTCCTGGATCACTTCAATATTCTCATTAATAACCCAGGTACTGAAAGAAAGGACGTACATCAAACTTGAAGATGCCACAAAACTAGAAGGAACTGCAATACTGGGCATACTGGATAGAACTGAAAATGTTCGTAACTAACTGGGAGATGAAGTCTGCAAGCAAGAGGATGAAATTCAATAAGAAAACTCAAGTGGAAGGTTTTAGAATTAGGCATGAGTAATTCACTCATGTGAATAATACACATACAAGAGAAAAGGATCAAGAATTTACATGTTTCACAAACTGAACAAACTGAATTAAACAAAGGCTCCTTTGCAACAGCAGGGTAACCTTAAAGTGGCATGAACCCACAAGATTAATGAAATAATCTTTCTGTTGCACTTCAAGATGATAAAACTGGAGCTGGAGTAGTGTACTACATTTGGTTCTGGATGCCACAAAAATAGTGTGTTCAAAAAAAAAAAAAAAGTACAGAGAATAGCAGTAAGTTCTGGAAAGCGTGATCTCAGGGAAAAGGCTAAGCAAACCGGGAATCTTCAGCTGAGAGAAGACTGAGACATACCAGTCCATAAGGTCATAAAAGACTACTGAAAAGAGGAAGAAATCTGGCTTCTCTGTTAGAAAGCTTTTCCGAATGTCTCCTCTGACTCTTCCTCGCTGTAATTCAAATACTTCTTGCCTCGTGTTCCACTGAGATAATGAATAGTGAAACACTAAAATGAACTGCCTGGGGGGTTGTGGAGTCCCAGAACAAGTCAGGCAAGTATCTGTGGAGAGCAATATTGTTAAAGATGATCTTACATAGAGAAGGGATAGCCCCGTCCAAGACTGTTTTTCTATGACTGTTCCTTGCTTGCAGCATTGAAACTAGCTCACATACTTTTACATTACACTGTTCAATGCCATGCAATCATACCCTGAAAGACAGGAATAATTTCTTTTAAACTGCTTATGAACAGCTTACTATTTAAATAGACGAAACAGGAGAAAAGTAGAAGGAAGAGGTCAGCTTTTTTACAGAGGCGGGGCACACAAAAGTGGCCTACTCAAATCACAACAGCAGCAGTCAAATCTCAAAGCATAGATAGAAATGAGACAGGAAATACAGCAGTAGAAATTCTAGAAATAACTACCACTCTGTTACTTGCTGCAACCTTGAAATGGTGATTTCAAGAAACTGCTTTACCTTGTATTAGAAATGGATTGCGAGCACTCACCCAAAAAGCAGCATCACATTAAATGAGATTGCAACAAGCACCCAAACCAGAAATAATATAGCTATTTTGCAAGCAAATGTAGAGCTACATTTCTGAGTTTCAGTGCAATCTCTTGACCAGAAATCACTTATATTATCTTTTCAAATCTGACAAAGGCTTATAGCATGGATGTTTGAAGAACCTCACACAAGATGCACAGGAAACCACTATAAAAACCACCGACATTCTCAGTTGCTTTCAGCACCTGGTACTTGAGAAAAGAAACTATTTAACTGTTTTCTCCTCATCATTATTACTCAAAACTGTTAAATGGCAGGAAATAAAATTACTTCAGAATCTCCAAGGAGTTTGAAAAGGTAACAGTGAAAAGATAGCATAATTATGCATGAGTGCTAAGAGGTATCACTAATAACATTCTCTTAAATGAGCTACCTGATCAGATTCTTAATACATGGAACTCTGTTCCTGCCCAAGGCCCTCCTCCTTGATCGTGGATTAAATACATCAGTAAAAACTGTATCTATTAAACACTTCCCAGATTCTTTCATGATTCTGACAATCATGTGATGCTCATTTTTGCTTCTCATTTATCCTCCAACTTTGACAAATTGGTGAATGTAAACTGGGTATGTAAAAATGGGTAACATCAGGAAAATCAAGTGAAATCCTAGAATTACTTCAAAACATTCACCTCTATATTTAAAACCCTCAAACAAAATAAAATACTGTAAGCTTGTACACAAGAGAGGAAGAAATTATTCGTGGGTTTGTGGAAGCACTAAAATAAGACTCGGGTTCCATTGTTCTAAGCCTCAAGCTAAATTAAAATGCAGTCTCTGCCCCAATGAGCTAAGTTTATAACTTGTGTATACTACAAAAGGCTTTGTTGCATTGTTACAACTATTATTCATGGTCAAAACTCTCTAGTCATTATCATAACCGCATACCCCAAGGATACATTTGACGAGGTCAAAAAATTGTCTCTGTTTAGAAGAGACATTATCATACAGACTAACATTGGTGTTTATAATATTTTATATTCCTTGTCTTTATGTTAGGTTTTAACTACATTACATAAATTCAGCTAATGCTTCTCTACTTGAAGTCACATCAACTTCCTATTTGTTTATTATTATGGCCATTCCACATGACAATGGATTGTTCCAAGGCAGAATCACAACTAATATTAACTGACTGCTTATCCATTGGACAGCAAATTAAAGGTTAACCTTGTGTCTGTTTTTTATTTTTATCTAGCAAAGAATAGCCTTTCTACTAAGATAATTTAACTTCTACTCGTTACCTTGGTAGTTTAATAAAATATAAAATAAAGAAAATATAAAATACAAAATAAGAAATACAAGTTGGGTCTTTCTTATCCTTACAAGACAACATTTTGGAATCTCAGACTTAACCTACCTAGAAACACTCAGAAGAAAGATGACTAATGATGTAAAACTAACGTGCAAAAGTTTGAAAAGCTCATTAATCTCGCACATGGACATACTCGTTCAAAAGTCAAGTGCCTTAAACTTTCTGTAGATGACATAAATCAAGATCACAGTTAGACAATTGCTTTGGCTGCTGCTACCTCAGATTCACAGGTCACTCCAGCATTGAGTGACTTCATGTCTGCAGGTTTCACTAGATTGGGAGTCATCAGTGAAACTATTCTGTAAAATGATGCATGGTGAAACAAAGCAAAAACGATGGAACACAGACAAAGGAACCCCAAGAACTTTTTAATAGTAAATAAAACTGAAGCTGTAGCTGGTAACTAATCAGCAAAGTTTAGGCATAGAGCTATGTGCTGTTCTCCTACCCTGGCAGCTGAACACCTGAACAGAAGGAAATACAGCAATGTGATGCTGTTAAAAAATGAAAGCAAACTATTCTCAGGTGTTTTAACAGCATGTGAAAGCTCTTCATGTTACTCAGAAACATGAAGATCTCACCTAAGGTACTCACTAGATCTAGATACACCACTTGAAGAGGTGACCAAAGTGGAAATCGTGTCAGAGAAAAACAAAAAATACAAGAGGTTTAAAATATATAACTTTGGGGAAAACATGAATGAGCTGGCCTCACACAAACCAGAAAAGAAAACACTGTAGATGAGCTCTATGTATACTTTATGTATGTAAAATCTTGCTATAGACAATATGGCAACCAACTGCCATAATACATCACTAACTATATAGCCAAACACCTTTTCCAAAATCCAGGCTCTCCTTATTGAAAATGGAATTATTTCTTTTCCTCCGCTCAGTAAGCATGGAGAACTAACTAAGCAAGACTGTAGCAACCATTTCAAAACTTCTGGTGATGAGAAATTGGGACAAACATTTGTCAAAACTATCCTAGATAAGTGAACAAAGGTGAGGTTATAGACTAGATAAAACTGGTTGGCAACCCCTTGGGGATACAGATATAAGATCAATTTCTCTAGCTTAATTTGTACTGTAAGGGTGAATTCCAGTTAGCGAATATTGTGGTTTAGGTTATAGTCAGGAAGTACGTTTTTGTCAAAAAAACTTTATCTCTCACCTTCACCCTTATCACTCTCAATACAACTGAATTAAAGCCTTGTAGCATAAGTCCTGCTTACCTCAAAAAGTAAGCAAATAAAAACAATTTCAGTAATAATAGGGGTTTAATAATAGACAAAGCCTTAGATTGTAATTTTTCAGTCTTTTTTACCATCAAGTTTTATTAGTGAGAGTATTGGTAAAAGTACCTGTTTTAGCATCATGCAACATTATATCTGAATGTAGCCAAGGGCATGAGAAACAATACTAAAAAGCACTGCAATTTAAAGCTTATTTTCGTAAGTAGATTTAGCATTTAAAACATCAATGTTTTAGTAAGGCAACAGGACTGAGACTTCTTAAGTGCATATGTCACTTTTGAAAATAGAACAGAAGCTCTCAAAAATTCTGCCCTTCCAATTAAATTCCCAGAAGCTGCCTGTGTACTGGAGGACCACAGTTGTTATTCCAGTGGAGCTAAGCTTATTGTAGCAGTAATGAGATATTTTTAGAGGAAACAACATAGCCCATGCCAAATTTATTATACATCAGTGGTAGGAAATTAACTTAATAACTGAAATTGCATGACATGTCAGCTCACTGTGAAAAGACAGGGTCATCCTGCAAAGTAGCAATTGGGTTCTACACTAAACCTTTATGAAGTAGTACTCAATACCAAATACATCTAGAGATGCCAAACAAGTTTCATAAACTCCATTCAGAAATTGGCCCACTCTGTGAACATCTTCACAGGATATCATAAGCTCTTCCATCAAAAAAATGAGAATAGACAAGATTTATATAGCAACTCCATTCATTAAACTAGCTCTGGATAGTCATGTTTCAGAGTTTCATGGTGACAAAGCACAGACCTCAAACAGATGCATTAATTGTGAGCAGAAATGCAATTCTCATGATGAGAGAAGGAAGAATGTTGCAATGAGATATGGGGAACAAGCATTTTCTAGGGAAGTAAATGCTATGTGAAGTGCTTTACATTCTTGAGGACAATAAGCAAAAGAGTTAAACAGTTTCAAACACCGTTATGTTTCTGATGGCAGATGGTTCCCTTTTGGCTGAACCATGGTAAAGGTTCTTAACCAGGTCTACAAGTACAGCAAACCTTCACATTGCTAAAAGAGAAGCATCACTCCATTAAAAGCAAGTTCATAAGCAAGTGTTAATCCCCATGCAATGCAGCATTTATCATTTTTCATGCAAGTGCTCATTCCAAGAGGATTATCACTTCCCCATCCTGCCCTCTGGCTGACTACACAGGGCAGAGAAATTCTTTATTCCATATGGAAGGGGAGAGGGAGGTTGGAGGAAGCTGTGGTCTCTAGCTTCCAGTTTTGCTGTAGCTACTCCAAGTTGAAAGTGGGGAAGAGCACAGGCCAATGTTGCAGCAGTTGCTCTTCAATGAAAGTATAGATATGGCTTCCCAGAAGCTGTCTAGCAATTAACACATCTCATACTACAAAGATGGGGGAGAGAGGTGGGGGGTGCAAGCACTCTTTGCTAATATCTGTACAGATCCTACCAACCCACCTGACTGCTCAGATGCACCTTTGATTTGTCCACACAGAGAGTATTTCATTTAAGCTTGATTAAAGTGATTCTATTTTAAATGCCTCAGACTATTAATAAAGTGACACAAATCAAGTACTGTAAGCATAGTTCTACAGCTAAGATCTGTGAGTATGTAAATCCAATTGGGTAGATTTATGAAATTTGAGCCACCTTTCCTAATTAGATATGCACTTTTCTAAAGAACTGCCCTTTGAGGTGTAAAGAGCTTAGAAAAGAACATTATTTTAGTTGGAATTACGTTAGTTACGGGATACTTTTACTTCCCTTGGGGGCATAACGTCCTTACCTCTATACTCATGTCTCCCCTCGCAGAACAGTTGCAGACTACGCACAGCTCACCTGGGTGCTCTTATGTAACAGATCTACTCATGGAACAACGTAATTGTAGGCAAAACCATGTAAAGACAGAAGTTATAGACTAAATGGTACGTCAAACCCATCACAGAGACAATCAGAATATTATTTTGTAACATGCCACACATATATAAAATCAAAACCACTGCATATACAAAAGCAGCTAATAATGCTGATAATTTGTATCTACCATCCCACATAGCTCCTTAGAAATAAATGTTGCAACAAAAACTGGATTACATGAATGACATCTAGTGGACATACCCTTCCATAACAATCAGTATTTTCCTACCAAAACTGTCATGAGCATCACATAGTAAAAGCAAGCACCTGAACATCAGTTAAATAATGGTAAGAATTTTCCTGGGTTTTTTATTTATCCATTTTTCTATCTTCATAAAGTTAATATCATCATGTGGACATGCCTTAATCTCTCCTATGCCCCAAGAGTGAATAATTTTTTACCATAAATCACCAAATCCTCAAATTCTTAAGAAAATACAGCTTTAAAAGATTGTAAATACTGCCAAAGTCCCTACTCATTTCAGTCATTTAAAGTAATTCTCTGTGTTTCATTCCCCATTACTGACCAGTAAAAGCTGTTTTGTCCTGCTTGTACAATACCTTGCACAAGGGACTGTGGTGTTTTATTAGGGTTTCTAGCTATGATGGCAATACAAATCACTATTTATATATGCAGGATGATTATGTCAGAAGTCACTGAGTGATACTGCTGCACACAGATTTCCAAGTTCTCCTTCTGACTGTTTAAAAACATGTTTCAGCTTTTGAGTGGCTGCACTGTATAGTTATACAATGACTATGAAACATATTTTCAGAAAAGGAAAAGCAAAGTTTATTCTTCTGCCAATAGGCAGATTAGAGGAAAGCAGTGATCCAGTTGCAGCAAACATCTCCCCTACAAGCCCACAGATCCTACTTCTATCACTTTCCAACCATCTACAATTTGAGGAGCTATCTACTGATCAGGGCTCTGTTATGCTGCCCTTCCTAAGATTTACAATTTGACATGAATATACAGATCTGTAATATTCAGTTACCCTGCAACATGTTTGGAGGCTAATGATGCTGCTGTAAATAATACAAACTAGATCCCTCACCCCAGCAATAGATGAATATGGAAGAAAATTAACAGCATACATAAAAGACAAATACAACCACTAAATGACACTGAACATCAGTACACCTGTGTTCTGATCCTTGTTTCATTAGAGCTCTTCTCATATGACCACAGACAAATGACAGACTAATAATCTTAATGTACTCCCAGATTAAATGAGCATAAATGCATATATAAATTCAAAACCATATACAAGTACATATATAAGAACATTTTATGATGGACACAAAATAGTCTGTGACATTTCCCAGGAGGAGATTAAAAATCAGACAGGTCTCAATTATCAGCTGTCATTCCTTAACAATAGTTGTGATTATCCATATCTGTTTAGCAAATTCAAAGTATAAGACATATAAAATATCTTGCAGGCATGGCATAAAGTAGAAGTGTGCAGGAGGATTTCCTTCAGGAAAAGAAGTATCAGGTTTTAAATTAAAAATGCATTTCATTTCCATCAGAAAAGGTCCTTTGTACAGGTAAGAACCTTTCTATTCTATGTGAATATAAGGTCAGCTTCTTTAAAGTGCTGTCTCTGTGACAGGATAGGATATATAGGAATGAAGTTATAACTACATCTTGCATTATACACCAAGCACGTATCTAAAACTGCCTAAGGCAAACCTACTGATCTGGTTTCCAGACACCTGCTCCGCCCAGGAGAGAGGTTTGACAACTCACTGAAGGACCATCACCAGAAAGGTATCAATATAATGTTGTCAGGTTTGAATAACTAGAATTCATTCCTCAAACGGGAAGCTTTCTACACTGGTTCCCACAGATGATTACTCTACCTTTTCATTGACTAAAATGGCAAGGAAACAGAATCCCTACTCCAGCACTTCTTACCAAGTGTGGTCACTTACAATAACACCAAAACATTTGTGCAGTCAGTAGTTAATCTAGTCATACCACAGTAAGCCACTTCCAAAGAATTTAGTAAGGAAATCTACAGATAGAAACAAAAAGGAAGGAAGAAAAAAAGTCCTGCAAATGATATCCTTATTTTCTTGTTTTACAGAATCCAGGATGACACAGGCCTTTCCGGCTTCTCATTCCTGTGCCTTGTAAGATAAGGACAGAAAGGAAGCAGCTAGTTAAAAAAACAAACCTGTAGGTAAGTAGTTCAAGGAGATACACTAGGCCACTAAAGTATCTGGGAGATTAGATATTCATCATATGAGTCAAGACATGTGCCTTGAGGATGGCCAAACTGTTCTTTGGAAATTGAAACCGTACAATGTGAGAGAGCACACTTTTCTGCACAAAGTTGCTATTCAGTTGATGTGTGAATACATTCAATTTTCATGTCAAATGGGCAATACTTTCAGCAGTGATATTTTACTGCTCAGAACAAAAATATAGGACAATGGGCCCCCTGTGGCAGTCTAAATAGTCCAGGTGAGTATTATGGAGATAAGTGTCCTGGGTTCAGCTGGGATAGAGTTAATTCTCACAAGAAGCTGGGAGAGGGCACAGCCAGGACAGCTCACCCAAATTAGCCAAGGGGATATTCAATACCACATGATGTCATGCTCAGTATATAACTGGGGAGCAGGCTGGGGGTGGGAGGAATAGCAGCTTGGGAACAAGCTAAGCATCAGGTTCCAGGTGGTGAGCAATTACAGTGTGCATCACTCACTTTATATATTCTTTTCTTAGTATTACTACTGTTATTATTTCTTCTCTCCTTGTGTTGTCCCAGTAAACTGACCTTATCTCAACGCATGGGCTTCTACCTGTTGTTTTTTTCTTCCAGTTCTCCTCCCCACCCAGGGAGGAGTAAGCAAGCAGCCACATGGCACTTTGCTGCCAGCTGGGGTTAAACTACAGCAATGAGGTTCACAAAGAAGGGTCATCTTGCATTTAGTGAGTCCAGAACTCCCCCAGAAAAATCTGTATTTTACTTCTTGCCTGTGCGTAAGTTCCATCCTCTCCTAGACTAAGCCATTACAGAGCAGAAATACTTTCTTCCATAACATCCATTTTGGACTTATTTAAGGAGGAAAGTTTCATGCACAAAACGAAACTTTGCAAATGATCCAAGCTCTATCCTTTGTTGATTTTGATTCCAACACATTAACTGCAGAATTATCCCAATAAAATCACATAAGGAGAGAAGAGAAAATGACTACACCTCACCATTCTTATGTGGAATAAGCAGTTTGCAATTTCTGAATGATTGACAGTATTCTGTTGCCCTCTCTAATAAAAAAAAAAAAAAAAACCAAAAAAAACCAACTAGTTAAAAGTTCTCTGAGATTCTCCAGGAAAAATTGGTGCACACTGTACCTTTGTGTGAAAAGCATCTCTGCAAGGTAAATCAGGTAAGTAACAATTTATTGCATTTCTCTGTTCCTGTGACAAGTGACACGAGTGGAATTTTCTTTGTAAAACTCCTGGACAGAATTAAATTCCACAAGCAAGAAGTACAAAACGCAGATGCTAAAAATAATGCAGAGATATTTATACCTGTGACTATACTCATCTTCCTACTACCTCATACCTCTCACTTCCATGTGAGCTTATACTTTGGTTTTCATAACACATTTCAACCGCAAGGCCTTTGACACAAACACCGTTTCCTCATATGGAGGAAAATTTATGCCTAGTACAACAAGAAGTTGATGCTTAAAGAATTTAAGTGATGCTCTAATATAAAGAACATTAATGTTGGGTCTGATGATTTATGACAATGCACAGGTCAGTCAACAGGAAAGATAACTGGTTAAAATAATAATTTTCCTGTCTTGTGGTTTCAACTTCTGCGCAGAATAGTTATGCCCTTTGCGTATTCTGGAAATACATTGAAGAATACTTGAGAAGACCCTGTGAGTCTTAGGAGCGAATCTGGAACAGAAATAATATCATATTCATTGTGGGGGAAGATACCTGTAAGAACTTGGTTTCTCAGTTTTTAAAGAGACTTTATGGCCTGAGAGAAAACAGCCCTATATCTTTTGCTGAATGTTTGCCTCTGAAAATGCTGTCCAATTGTCCATGTTTGATGGCAGGGTAATAAGCTGCCACAGGAAACATCCTGTAAACATGCAGGTTACAATAGACTCTCTCAGGAGAATGAATATCCATTCCGAGTGGGCCAATTGGAAGATGAAAAAGTGAATGTCTAGATCTCACGCGCTGTACGGGCAAGACAGCTACATTGCTCAAACCACAAGAACGAGGGAAGACCTTATCACCCCAAACAAAAGACAGTAATACAACTTTACTTTTCAGCAACTTACATAAACCAGATGCTTTTAAGCCCCTGATTTCCTCTGGATAATCATGGAGCAGCTGTAGCTAAACAAGGTGTCTCATTATAAAAACTTGTTTAAAAAAATTGCAGTAAATAAATTTAAGATATAGCCCAGAACTCAAGGTTTGTATTTTAACACTTGAAACCAAGCAATTTGGGACCTGATTACATGTAATATCACATGACCAACCTATTCAAACTACATCACTGATTAAAAAACATATACACTCAAAGTAGATAATTTCTCAAGAAGTGTTCAGCACTCAAAAAATCTATTTCTGATTTTGGTTGATTAGCATCTAGAATGCTTCATCTTTGTGGCACTTTGCAAAGTTCACCTCCATTGAAAACCTATGGCAAACCTTTACAGGAACCCTGAAAGACATTGTACACTCAAAAGAAGTTCAAATCCTTTCCCTTGGGTTCTGGTGATGAGCACACAGAACTGAAAACTCAGACATTCAGATGATCATGCGACAAAATCAGCACATTATCAGCAAATGAGAAAAACTTTAAAAGACTGTGAAAGTCTTTGCACATGAAACTTTACATCTCTTTATTAAGAGCTTGTTGCTCAGACCAGAAAAAGATTTTCAAAGGTGCTACACGTCTTGGTAGTTTCAGGAAAAAGAGAACCCATCTGCCCATTAATGCTCAACTTCTATGTTTTTAAATACAAGGAAAAGAAAAGTCAACCTAGAGAACACATTCAGGGACAAATTATGCTGCTAGTTTTTCAGTCACGAAGCAACAGGGAATTTAGTGAAGTTAGAGATATACTCGAAGTTAAATTTGGCCTTGTAAATAGAAAAAAAATTGAGCCACTCGCAAAGATATTCTGAACAAAATTATTCAATTGAAGCTCAACGAAATAAAAGCTACAAGAGCATTCAGTATACACTACTGAATGTGCTAAACAGAGCGCTAGAACACTTATTGTAATAATTGTAAGTAAAAAAAGTACTATTTATGCACATAATTAATATGCTTTCAACATATTTTTATCAAATTAAGTACTCTAGCATGACTGATCAGAATTCTGTCACACAGAAAGGTGACATATATTTATTTAGATTTTGCCTTTTTAATATATATAGAAGGAGATCGCATGTTTACCCAATCTTCCATGATTTAACATAGCCTGGTGCTTTTTCGCAGATTGGAGGCTCTGTATCATTTCAAAGTTATAATTTACTACCTGTGTGAAAACTCAAAATACAGCAAATTAAAACAAAATAAAGTTGAAGACAAAAAAAAAAAGCAACAACAGTTTGCTACCACATACTTGATCTGAAATACATAGAAATTCAATTTTCTGAAATACGATTTTTATTATTTGAACAAATTATAGTTCACTTGCACAAAATATCTTAAAACAAAAGAAAAATAATTTGTAAAAGTTAGCACTGTGATAGTCACAGTTTTGCAAGCAAAAGACAGTATATTCAATAACTAGGGTGAGAGATGAAAGTCAGGTTTCACAGTTCTGTTCTAAACTATATTACAAATGAGCTATGGAAGCAACTATAAAAGCAGCACAATAGCAACAGTGAGGGTTAATTCAAGTTTCTGAAGAGCTTTGCAGTCTAAGTATAGCTTATGTTAGTAAAGCGAAAAGCAAACTCTAGAAAGCATAATATACTTATGGTTACAATCAGAATTACATCCACGTTAGCTGATGGAATGTTAACAGATGAGCCATAAACACACACACACACACACACCTCCACCCATAATAAATCCACCCTAATTACTGGTTTATGAACAAGAAAATTCAGATTAAAATTGTTTATAATACTGAGGCAACATTTCTAGTATCTACTTCAGAAACAGCATACAGAAACACAGGAACCATAGTTTAGATAAGTTATTTACATATTGACTAATCTACATTAAACCAGAAGATAGCTAAAACAATCTCCTCGAATTTTGTATATCTAGAGAGCTGTCTATGAAGAAAGAAACAAAGGATACTCAATGAATGCTTTTCTTTTCATTTTTACTGTGGAAAAACAAAGGCAAAAGCACATAAAAGAATGCAAGTTTCAGTTATTCAGCCAAATGCAATATGGAGAAGACAAAATGTTTTGTTTAATCAGGTTTTTGGTTTTGCATATACAAACTTGCACACTTCAGATCTGGTTTATACTTTCAATATGCCAAAGTTCAAAAAGGGTTGCACCAAAGGTCACGTCACAGAAACACAGCAGAATGTAACTACTTGTCTAGTGGACGCCTGGTTACACTGAGTCATGCAGAGCTGGTTTCAGAAAATATGGCCATACTGCTATACTGTGCCAACCAGACAGTAGCACAGCCATAGCTGTGCTGCATTACACCTGAGACAAGAATACTGCAGGACCAAACTCATCCTTGCAGAAAGAGCCAGATCAACTCCCCATCAGTCTGAGATAATGTGCAATCTGTTCTAGCTAATTCATGAGACGACAGGTGACTATGCAGTGGTATGTACTGGAAAAAGTCTCCTAGCTTAAGTAGATGTAGCTCTTACAGAAACAACTTATTTTGGTTTTAGACCTGAGGAGGCCTGGCTGTGACACTACCCAGTCATAGTGTTCTGTGTAGTGATGGAAGATTTTTGCTTCTATGGCCACAAGCAGCAAATCTTTTAATGTTATGATCACCACCATCTTCACCACTGGAAAGACGACAACACATCAAGCTTCCCTCACTTTCTCTAAAGAGAAAAGAGACGGTAGAGAAACTGAGTGGTGTTTAGGTGCAGTTCTCCCAGAAAAATGCTGGAAACTGTCGGTCTCAGGATTTAAAGGACTCCAGCCAGAAATTAAAAAATCCAGGTTCTGCCTAGCTAGTTGCAAACATGACTATTTGATCAGAAGTGCCAAAACCTATGAAATAAAGAATAGACTTTTTTAAATTAAATATATGTCTAAGTCTCCATAAGTTAGCATGACTTCCATCAAGAACACAAAGTAATCAGCTAGAAAAGAATAAAATTTTTGTGGTTTACTGGAAGAGTTTCCCATACTAGCCAGAAGATAGATAAAACTTGCAGTAATTTTTTTTTTCTGTGCTTCTTTATGTGATGAAGGTCATGTTATTTTAAGGAATTCAACCCTTCAGTAGATGTAACAGACTATGAATGCCACTGGGGAGGATCTGAGGTCTGGTTAATTCCTTTTGCCAACCTGTTGTCTTCACTGAGCCACAATGATTTGTAGTAAAATCAATAGAAAATGACAAATATGTAGAACTCCCAGATCTTCATGGTCATTCAGATTGTTCTTGTAGACTCACAAGATAAAAATACCAAAATATCAGAGGCAAAAGTTTTCAGTTTATAACTGGAAGTCAGGTAACCCTTAAAAAAAAAAAAAAAAGTTTCTCTGTCCAGTGAAAACCAATCAAGTCATCATGCTAGCTTTAAAGTCATCCAATTTCACCACACGCCTTTGATCTATTTCAGTGTTCTGTTACTAATCTACGGCTGATGAAGAAATATGCAAAATGCAGAAACGACAATGAATAACAGAACCTTGTCCTACCTAGACACAGACACATTACAGACTACAACAGGTCATGGGAAAACTAAGTTAGTTCTCAATCTCATAATACACAAAATGAAGAATCTAAGAGCAAAAAAACCTAATGCTTTCTGCTTACCTGATATGGAACAATACTCCCATGAGCAGTACCCCAGCGTTTTGCTTCAATTTTGCAATTAAGGTAATTAGCTGCTACATGAGTGAGACATGCTACCTGGAAATGGAGAAAAAGTAAAGTATTCAGGAAACCTGAAACTTCATTGACAACTTTTCTGAGATTTCTGTCTACTTATACGTGCTTCAGATATGTAAGTTAAAATATTTTATGTCACAAAAGTATCCTTTATATATTACATATTATGTACAGTTTTTAATATGAAAAAATTCAGGCTACATCTGTATCATGGTAGTGCTTGTAAAAAAAAAAAAAAAAAAAGAATGTGTCCTATAACACTAGTAATCCTAGACAAATCTAGCATTAAACTACCCTAAGAGATAAAATAGTATTACCTAAATATTTTGCAGCAAAGAAAAAAATCAGCATCTTGTCCAAAGTCTAGTGGGAAGCACGATGGATCTGTGGGATAGAACTCACCATTTCCTGAACCTCAATCCCATACTTAAATCACAATGACTTTTTCTCAGTTCCAAGATTATCTTTATGTTTTCTCCTATGCTTCTCATTTTACATGTCCATGGAAAATACTTCTGAATTCTTCAGCTCCCCACATGCTCTGTAATATTAATTAAGTAGTAGGCCTTGATAAATCATCTGCCATTAGAAGATAAGGACAGATTTATCAAGTTATTAGTCAGACAGACAAAACTGGAAAAAGATTAATTTTGTGAAAAATATGGCATGATAATTTAGTAACCATAATTTGAGGGGATAAATACATACTTTGTAAGCACAAATATATCTTAGGAAAAAGAAGTGAACATTTATGATGCAGTAATGCATGAAAATTGGTGGTTCTGTTATAATCAATGGTAGATTCTTTATTCTTGTTTCTTTGAGAGAACACAATGTGTGACAACTAGCATGCAAAGTTATCACTAGATCACCAGACACAATATATGTTTTACGCTGTTAACTAGTTGTGCCAGCAAGTGCAATTGCTTGCCTAAAACAATAGGCCATGTGACCATTTTTTTCCAAAAATATTATTTTCTTCATATATCTCCCCTAGATGGAAGAAATTTGCTATAACGATCCAAGTGTTTACACCATTCTGTGCCTACTAATGAGTCTCATCTATATCAAAACATGCAGTACTTAATTCAGAGTCCACTATTCACATTCCAATATGTGAATTATATCAGAATTTCTACAAAAGGAATGCCAGCTCATTTTCTTCTCCTTTCTCCATGTATGCTGAAAAGGCAATGTGAATGTATCACTCCCATATTCAAAGCAAATATTTAACTGTAAATCATGGATACAGTGATTTAGTACAGCAGAAAACCCAGGAAAATACACAGCAAATAAGAATTTAACTGCTGTCAAAAACTATACCCATACATACCAACTACAAATACAATGCCTTATTCCTGAGTACTGTTGGAAAACACTTTGTAGATGGATTTCAGCTGCAGCTTATTATATAGTCCAGTGTCAGTGTCACTTCATTCAGCTAAAATGTTGAACAATGTCTAGTCTATCGTTCAGTCCCCAAGAAAATCTCAGCAATTAAGGAAATGCATCTGGGAGTACATAGAAAGGACTTGTTTTTCCGGTTTGCAACTTTCCTCAGCAACACAGAATGAAACACACAGTTATTACAGAGAGAGTTTAATGAGTCACAAAAGCGTGTCATTTAGTAATAACGTATAGCCTAGACCCATTGTTCCTGTCATTTTTCAATTTGGGTCACCCCATAGTGATATTTTTTCTACCACAGCAAATGGCTATGCAATGATGATGAAATATTAATCGTTAGATATTCTTCTGTATTTGTGGGCAACACTACACAGCCACTGTATTCCACAAAAATTTCACTGGCAGGTGAGATGCAACCACTACAACAGGCTTTTATTTTTAAACACACAAGAATGCCCTCTGTGATACATGCATTTAACTTTTCACACTCCTGAAAGGAAACCAAACTTAACTCTGGGAAGAACATAGTGAATTAAAACCTAGTGAAACAGAAATCCTAAAATATTGATACTGAATATAATGAACCCAAAATTTCACTCCATTTATTTGTTTCTATCCTATGCTGTAGAAATAGAGCTATAAGTTTCAAAACACAATTCTTCACAAGAAGTTTCACAAGAAAACTATACTTAAAAAAAAAATAAATCTTTTTAACACAGTGTTGCAAATTGCCTCAGCTTTCTCGAGGAGATGAATATAATTCTTTCAATGGTGGAAATCACATACATCTAGATTTCTCCAGAGCACTTGTTCACATTAAAATATGAAAAAAAAGAATTAAAACATAATACTCAATAGATATTGGAATTGCTCCATTAAAGCTTCTGCTCAAAGACGTGTTTCAGTAGCAATAGACAGCAAATGCCAGGGAAGTCAGAAGCTTAGTAAAGACAGGAATTTTGGAACTAAAAGTTGCTTAGACTATATCAACGCCTCAGTTCAACATGATACTTAGTCTGAAGAATAATTCCATTTCAGTCAATGTACTGATCACTTGCTTGAATCCATATGCCTATGTATCCTGCTGAAACTGGTTTACTTATTATTGTTTTTTCAATAAATGATGAAGCAAAAAGGCTTTTGTTTCCTTTTGACTTCCTTTTCCAAGTTGGTATCTTGTTCATAGTCAGGTGAGCCAGCCGAAAAGAATTAGTAGTAGTGGTATCATCATCATCATACAAATAAATGTATTAACTACATAAAAGCAAATATTTCAGTGCTTTGTGTTTTATGTCTAAACACACTTAGTTGAGTGAACTCTGAGGCCTTTCACCCTGTTCATAATAACTCTCTGATGAATTCAGCAGACTTAAAAGCCCATTCTGTGTCTACTGTCCCATGAAACCATTATAGACCGTCCCAGGACTACCGTGTCTTTCCCTTTCCTCTCTTTCTGGCTCAGTTCATTCTCTCCAGTCTCTCCAAAGATTTACTCTCACTAAAAAAGACACTATCCAAAAAAAGCCTTTCAGCATATACATTTGATGTCCTTAATAAAGAACACAAAGAATTTATCTACCTATACCTTATGGTTGCTAAGGAAACTGCTGAACTATAAGCATAAAAAAAGATATCCCAACTGAATATTTCTACAGACATTATATCCCCTAGGAAAAAAATGTTATTAACACAATAAGTCTATTTCTCCAAATTCCCCTGTAATTCAAGACTCAGTTAGGACCTCACTGCTAGACACACTTCTTGCAGTAGGAATATCTATATTACAATCTCTCACAATGAAGTTTGGGTATATCTGTATTACATTTTCAGTTAAGTATTTTTAAAACTATATTTAAAACTGCTGTCCTGAAACCTTATAAACCCATTTCTTTTCTCCTTTAATTAAGAACTAATCCTTAAAAGTAACCTTTGGACTTGTAACATTAAAGCAGATGTAATACCGTGATACAGACAGACATCTCTGTATTCATTTGCTTGCAGACATAGATCTATACACTATAAATACATATTATCAAATATCTACAGATAAGTGTTTCTTTTTTTCACATCAATAAAGGGAACACACACTTCAACATTCCTTTCCGATATTACTGTTGACAGCCAAATCACATATTTGCGTTACATACTTACTTAAATCAGAACAAAAATAGAGCTGCATTAAGGTCTGAAAAGTTATGCTTAGCTTACGATGGAATCAGACAGATGGGAAACAAGATATTAAATGCCACAAGGTGAGCAGACAAAGAAAAGAGACAGAATTTCTAAAGATTTTTTTTCAAGATAGCACATCAAACATAATTTATTACAATGAGTTCACAGAGTCAATCAATCATTTACATGCAAGTTCAGCAAGTGTATATGAATAAAAAAAGACAAAAGGTAACTGGAAAGAGGAGAAAATAACATTTTAATTATATTCTTTACTTTCTTCTCCCTCCAATTTTGTGTCTGCTTTCTTGCCACGTATCTTAACAAGGCTTTGACTGTTAGCCAAGTTAATTTATTTTCTTTCTCATTCTTTGTTTACTTTTCCTTAAAGTAGGTATGTAGACTGTCTTTTAGGAACTTTGAGACACAGGCATTTTACAGCAGCACAGATCACTTATTTTACACTATACTTCTGAACTAGTAACCCAAATACTCATTTATAACTTTGTAGAAAAAATCATCATACAAAAATTTCAGTGCCTTCTGTTGTGCAAAGGCCAATAATTTTCCACTTATGCCTTTTCCATACTTCTGGTGACATGGAAAAAAAAGATCTTTACATGAGAAAAATTTGAACATAAGACCATAATCCTCATTTGCTGTACACTAACAAATCGCTCTGAAAATCACTGATCCTATGCTGGTATTTACCTAATGACCGATTTTACTGTTTTACATGTTTTCCCCTTTCCATGCTCCAACTAATAGTTTGACACTAATAAATCAACATTCAAGTTTGATTAATTTTGCTTTTGCAGTTACCCACCCCCACCCCCCGTCACCCTTCTCATTTGTATACTTGTATTGAAGCTGCTTCCATGGACATGTGCATGGGATGACCCTTGGCTGTTGCTTCTTCAGTGGTTTTTTTCATTAAAAAAAAATTCAAAACCAAAACCCTCTATCTCTATCAAGAAAACCCCACTCTTCCAGTTGAAGTCTAATTATGTTTAGCCACAAGGCTTAATGAGAGTAGGATAAGTTCTTACTAGTCTGCAATCACCTCACTGCTGCCACAGACAGTGCACACATGTTTTATGTTACACCCTAAGCGTTGACCCGACTGGGTCAGGACACTGCACGACGCCACAACAAATGGTGCTTTCCTACCACTTTTTAAGCAGGCAACTGTATTTCAGACTCCTGCAAGAATGAAGTGGGAAGCAGGAATTACAGCCTTGCACAGAGACAAGAAAGCTGCCACGATTCAAGGCAGCCCATTCTACAGAAGCCACAGCCTTCTCAGGAGCCATGAGCGAACATCACCTTATGTTTGGGCACGTAAGGGCCTCCCATCTAACCTGGAGTCGAAAGCTCTGCAGGAGCTAACAGTCAACTCAAGAGTGCCACACACCAATAGGCTGGGCAGACGTCTCCACCTGCAAGTACACAACAAAGCCACTGCCCACAAATGAACGAGACTTTACAAATTCTTCAGTAGTGTCCCCACATCTGTGCAAGGCAGCAGGTCTGACCTTCTCCTGAATTCACAACTGTTGTCCCATAATCCCTCTCCACTATTTTCCCTTCCCCTTCAAGAGCCAGCAGTACTGTAGCTGCTTTCAACCAGCGCTTTGCAGACCAGCAAATTCCATAAATGACTTTGAAGAGGTCTGCAAAAGCTAACTAAAAAAAGCAAGACTACCATCACATAGGCCAAGGCTTACTGTTAAAGAGTCTATACCCCCTTTAGAAAATGTCTGTGGTCATGTTATGAACACTGTGCTCTAGGTAAAAGGTGTTTTCTTACCAGTGATGCTGATTCACCCTTCACAAAAGAAAACTCCCGGCATTGAAGCATCAGTAAACAGTATAATCCCAACTACAAATATAATCTTGTAAAGATAAAAATCAAATCCTTAATGACAAATAACTACAGTTTTAGAACTGGTCTCATGTTAGGTCCTGTTTTAGAGTCTTCCAACCAGACACTTAAGCAGCTATCCAGTAATCACATGCAGCTTGTGGGACTTGCTGATTAAAGTTAGCCACTTGATCAAATACCACACAGCAAATCACACAGTCACAGAAATGACATGCTAGGAGGTGCTTAATGAGCTAGAAACAATAAAAAATACAAGCAATGAGAAAACCAAAGGTAATGTATTTGAAAACCCTATCTTGAACACGGATTTTTGGAGGGAAAGAAAGCTGAAGAGCAAAACAGACTTTAAAACACACAATTGTGTAGATATTTTTTTAGCGTGAAAATGATGGCTGAAAACAACTTTTGCTTTATTAAAAAAAAAGATTAGACTACATAGAGACATTGAGGCATCTTCAAAAACACAAGGCATTTGCGTAGCAGAGAACTGCTAACTGAGTTCAGTGAAATGCAACAACAAAAAGAACTGACCTACAAATGTTTTTTTTAATGAGCTACTTAGAGTTTATGAAAGACCAGAATGAAAACTTCTATGCTTCCCACGGCATGGAGATAATCTTCTGATTAAGATTCAGTTAGCATTAACAATAGCAAAGATTGATGCAACTAACAGATGTAGGACTTGAAATTTCAAAACTATGTATTATTCAGCAAACATTTTCAAGAGAAAGTAAATGTTAAGTGGACCCCTATCCTCCCTTAGTCTCCACTTTAAAAAAAAAAAACACAAAACAACAAACACACACAACAACAGACACTCACATGAATTTTAGGTGAAGGGTCAGAAATAAAAATCCTGACCATAAAAATCTATTAGAGAGCATTGGCAAGAAAAAAATTCTTTTAAATGAGTTCTGATTGAAGAAAGCAACATTTTAAAATGAAGAATAAATTACATTTCTTCATTAAAATAAAATACTAATAAGCTCTTTTTCTGAAAGTATAAAAAAACATACTACTTCAACCACTGAAAAACTCCTGTTTCAGCTTCATAGTAACACAGAACAGCTCTAAGAAATCTGTCACTTTAAAAAAAAATATTAAAGAGAATTTTCAGGTTAAAAAACCCAAGAACTCCAAAGTTAGTCTGTACACACTGTGCAAAGTCTTGCTGCACTTATACACAAACCTTAATCATATGGTCCTATCCTATTTTTGTATCAAACTTCTGACTCATTCAATTAGGGGGTACTTATTGAATATTTCCTTTTAACTTATTCGGGAATACACACCAAACGCTCCACCAAATCTCCTAGAGAGCCCCTACCAGCCTTTATGCACATCGTATGTCATATACACTGCACCTTCTGATACCCTGACTTCCTTTCAAAAGACACTTCCCTGAAACAAGGGTGATTCATCTGCTGGGTTTCAAGTTTCCACTCCAACGAATGAAGGCACTGAATTTCTCAGGAAAAAAAAAAAAAAAAAAACCAAAACATCAATGCATTTTCCCATAACTTGTTCCTGGAAACAGATGAATCATTTTAACAGTAACTTTAAAAACAAATCACTTTCTGGCAATTCCATGACATGGAAAATTCAGCCAAAACAGTTAAAACTTTGGCAAAGCTATAAACACTAGAATCGGACTCTGATAACAGACATATCAGACAACCTTAACTACAACACTTTTACAATTGTTTCCTCAAGTCTCCATCTTCTCTGAAGAAAGGATACATATCCACAGAAATATTAAATGCATTACACTATTTTCACACACATTTACTAAGTTGAGGCAAAATTCAAGTTACAGAAAGTTTCTTCCACTACATTTTATACAGTTTTTTTAATATTATAACATATTTTCTTATGTTATTCCTTAATTATAGGCTTTGCCACCAAGAACCTATGCATTTAATATGAATTAAAACTTATATGTTTTTTAAGTCTATGTAACCATGTCTGGCTGTATTTCTTTGTTTATAAAATAGCACAGATCAAAGTTCTCAGAATAGCTTCTGTTCGTGCAGAGAACAGCAAGCACGCTTGCAAAACACAGAACAATTTGAATTGTGGGAGGTCCGCCCAGGGAGAGGAACTCCTCTGCTTGGTGACAGGGCTCTGGGAGGAGGTGAGTGGCTTGAGGATTGTCAGAGAGCACGAGAGAGAGACTGACTACTGGAATCGCACCCTACCTTCCCTGAGACAGGCGCGACAGGCAGACAGGATGCGTGATATATATGGAGGATTCCCTATCCTCTCTCCACCTGGCTGAACACGGTGACTCAAGGGATAGGGGGCAATGGTGACAAGTTCCTGCCCGGCGCAGCAGGCACGTCTCGTCCGTGACTACCCCACCTTCCCAGGTGCCCTGGCACAATAGGTATGAGGCTCTGCAAGTGGAACCAAACAAGAACGAGGATGATGGTTCATCTAGCACATAGATGTCGCCGAGGTTAAGTCAGCCTATGCCCTGTGTCAAAA
This sequence comes from Astur gentilis, assembly GCF_929443795.1. Taxonomy (NCBI): domain Eukaryota; kingdom Metazoa; phylum Chordata; class Aves; order Accipitriformes; family Accipitridae; genus Astur; species Astur gentilis. Next base: position 4,088,952 of record NC_064893.1, on the reverse strand, counting down.
CTGCTCCCATAAAGAAAAAAAGACTGGTCATTGTCATAGGAGACTCCCTTCTGAAGGGAACAGAAGGCCCCGTATGCAGACCAGACCCACTTCTTAGGGAAGTCTGCTGCCTCCCTGGGGCCCGGGTTAAAAGTGTGAAGAGAAAGCTTCCTACACCGGTACGGCCCTCAGATTATTATACATTATTGATTTCTCAGGTAGGCAGCAATGAAGTTGCAACAAAAGTCCGAGGGCAATCAAGAGAGACTTCAGGGCCTTGGGACAACTGGTTAAGGGATCAGGAACACAAGTAGTGTTCTCCTCTATCCTTCCAGTTGCAGGGGTTGATGAGGGAAGAAACAGGAAGAGCCAGCAGATCAATACCTGGCTCCAAGCCTCATGTCACCAGCAGAATTTTGGGGGTTTTGATCACGGGTCAGTTTACAGGACACCAGGCCTGCTGGTGACAGATGGGGTACACCTGTCTTCAAAGGGGGAAAAGGATCTTTGCACAGGAGTTAGCAGGGTTCATTGAAAGACCTTTAAACTAGATTTGAAGGGGGAAAGGGATAAAACCAGGCTCACTAGAGATACGCCTGGGGGCGACATGCCAATGTTTGAGGTACAGTGTGCTAGTGAGGTCTTTTGCTCTGCCATCTCAGTGGAGGTAGGGGATGGAGATCCATGTGGCAGCAAAGATGCAAGGGTTATTCATGCGTTAGAAACCATGGAAGCACCTAAGAATGGTAATGTAGGAATTAGGGCTTCTCCCCCCAAAAAGGTTGTGGGATCAATAGCCCAACTGAATTGCATCTACACCAATGCACATAGTATGGGCAACAAGCAGGAGGAGCTGGAAGCCACTGTGCAGCAGGAAGACTACGATATAGTTGCCACCACAGAAACATGGTACGATGAGTCGCATAACTGGAGTGCTGCAATGGATGGCTACAAACTCTCCAGAAGGGATAAGCAAGGAAGGACAGGCAGTGGGATAGCCCTGTATGTAAGGGAGTGTTTTGATTTTCTAGAGCTTAACAATGGTGACAACAGGGTTGAGTGTTTATGGGTAAGAATCAGAGGGAAAGCCAACAGGGCAGATATCATAGTGGGAGTCTGTTACAGACCACCCAACCAGGATGAAGATGCAGACAAAATATTCTAAACACACCTGGGAGGTCTCTCAATCACTAGCCCTTGTTCTCATGGGGGACTTCAACTTACCAGATATCTGCTGGAAATACAATACAGCAGAGAAGAAACGATCTAGAAGGTTCCTGGAGTGTGTGGAAGATAACTTCCTGACACAGCTAGTGAGCCAGCCAACTAGGGAATGTGCCTGGCTGAACCTGTTGTTTGTGAACAGAGAAGAACTTGTGGGCAATGTGATGGTTGGAGGCCATCTTGAGCATAGCAATCACGAAATAATAGTTTTCAATTCATGGAGAAATAAAGAGGGGGGTCAGGAGAACCACTACCTTGGACTTCCAGATGGCAGACTTTGACCTTTTTAGGAGACCAGTTGACAGAGTCCCTTAGGAGGTGGTCCTGAAGAGCAAAGGAGTCCAGGAAGGCTGGACATTCTTCAAGAAGGAAATCTTGAAGGCGCAGAAGCTGGCTGTCCCCATGTGCCAAAAGATGAGCTGGCAGGGAAGACAATCAGCCAGGGTGAACAGAGAGCTTTGGCTGGAACTTAGGAAAAAAAAAAAAAAAAAAAAGAGTATTTATGACCTTTGGAAGAAGGGGCAGGCAACTCAGGAGGACTACAAGGACGTTGTGAGGTTATGCAGGGAGAAATTTAGAAGGGCCAAAGCCCAGCTGGAACTTAATCTGGCTACTGCCATAAAAGAAAAAAATAATAAAATGTTTCTATAAATACATTAACAACAAAAGGAGGGCTAAGGAGAATCTCCATCCTTCATTGGATGCAGGGGGAAACGTAGTGACAAAGGATGAGGAAAAGGCTGAGGTACTTAATGCCTTCTTTGCCTCAGCCTTTAATAGTAAGACAAGTTGCTCTCCAGGTACCCAGCTCCCTGAGCTGGAAGACAGACAGGAAGCACAATGAAGCCCCCATAATCCACAGGGAAATGGTTAGTGACCTGCTACACCACTTAGACATACACAAGTCTACAGGGCCAGATGGGATCCACCCAAGGGTACTGAGGGAGCTGGCAGAAGTGCTCACCAAACCACTTTCCACCATTTATCAGCAGTCCTGCCTAACCAGGGAGGTCCCAGTTGACTGGAAGTTAGCAAATGTGACACCCATCTACAAGGGTGAGAAGGATCCAGAGAACTACAGGCTTGTCAGTCTGACCTCGGTACCAGGAAAGGTTATGGAGCAGATCATCTTGAGTGCCATCACACAGCCATACAGGACAACCAGGTGATCATGCCTGGTCAGCATGGCTTTATGAAAGGCAGGTCCTGCCTGCCTAATCTGATCTCTTCCTATAACAAGTTGACCCACTTCGCAGATGAGGGAACAGCTGTAGGTGTTGTCTACCTAGACTTTAATAAAGTCTTTGACACCATTTCCCACAGCATTCTCCTGGAGAAAATGGCTGCTCATGGCTTGGATGGGCCTACTCTTCCTTGGGTAAGAAACTGGCTGGATGGCCGGGCCCAAAGAGTTGTGGTGAATGGATTTAAATCCAGTTGGCAGCCGGTCACAAGTGGTGTTCCCCAGGGCTCAGTGTTGGGGCCAGTTCTCTTTAATATTTTTATCAATGATCTGGATGAGGAGATTGAGTGCACCCTTAGTAAGTTTGTAGATGACACCAAGTTGGGAGGAAGGGTTGATCTGCTTGAGGGTAGGAAGGCTCTACAGAGGGATCTGGAAAGGCTGGATCGATGGGCCAAGGCCAGTTTTATGACATTCACAGGGCTAAGTGCCAGGTCCTGCACTTGGGTCACAACGACCCCATGCAACACTACAGGCTTGGGGAAGAGTGGGTGGAAAGCTGCCTGGAGGAAAAGGACCTGGGGCTGCTGGTCAACAGCCAGCTGAATATGAGCCAGCAGAGTGCCCAGCTGGCCAAGGCCGCCAACAGCATCCTGGCTTGTATCAGTGTCGTGGTTTAACCCCAGCCAGCAACTAAGCACCACGCAGTCACTCACTCACTCCTCCCCATCCAGTGGGATGGGGGAAAAAATTGGGAAAAAAGTAGTAAAACTCCTGGGTTGAGATAAGAACAGTTTAATAGAACAGAAAAGAAGAAACTAATAATGATAATGATAACGCTAATAAAATGACAACAGTAGTAATAAAAGGGTTGGAATGTACCAATGATGCGCAGGACAATTGCTCACCACCCACCGACCGACACCCAGCTAGTCCCCCTGCCCCCCACCTCCCAGTTCCTATACTAGATGGGACGTCCCATGGTATGGAATACACCGTTGGCCAGTTTGGGTCAGGTGCCCTGGTTGTGTCCTGTGCCAACTTCTTGTGCCCTGGCTGGCCATGAGAAGCTGAAAAATCCTTGACTACAGTCTAAACACTACTGAGCAACAACTGAAAACATCAGTGTTATCAACATTCTTTGCATACTGAACTCAAAACATAGCACTGTACCAGCTACTAAGAAGACAGTTAACTCTATCCCAGCTGAAACCAGGACAATCAGAAATAACGTGGCCAGCAGGACTAGGGAAGTGATCGTCCCCCTGAACTCAACATTGGTGAGGCTGCATCTCGAATACTGTGTTCAGTTTTGGGCCCCTCGCTGCAAGAAAGACATTGAGGTGTTGGAGTATGTCCAAAGAAGGGCAACCAAGTTGGTGAAGGTTCTAGAGAACAAGTGTTATGAGGAGCCGCTGAGGGAACTGGGGTTGTTTAGCCTGGAGAAAAGGAGGCTGAGGGGAGACCTTATTGCTCTCTACAACTGCCTGAAAGGAGGTTGTAGTGAGGTGGGTGTCGGTCTCTTCTCCCAAGTAACAACCGATAGGACAAGAGGAAATGGCCTCAAGTTCTGCCAGGGGTGGTTTAGATTGGCTATTAGGAAAAATTTCTTCACCGAAAGGGTTGTCAAGCATTGGAACAGGCTGCCCACAGAAGTGATTGAATCACCAGCCCTGGAGGTATTTAAAAGACATGTAGATGTGGGACTTGGCAACATGGTTTAGTGGTGGACTTGGCAGTGCTAGGTTAACAGTTGGACTTGATCTTTAAAGGTCTTTTCCAACCTAAACTATTCAATTGTATTTATTTTAAAAACAGTAGCTACATTTGACAGCTGAGAATGAAAAGAGCAAAACATACAAATAAAATCCAGGCAAACAGATTTTGCTCATATAAAAATTACCTGTGAGGACAGGCATCAGAAAAACTATAGCAATTTTTCTTATTATTTGTAATAGGGTAGCATCCAGAGGCTCCAATTGGGATGCTACACACACTTCATGAAGGATTCTATTGTTTCATTGAATCAGTAATAAGGATGCTTTTCCATAGAAAGCTGCCAATATCCAAAGGAAGCTGTATTAAGGCACTTTTCACTTTTGTTCTTATGACTAGCAGCAGTGCCATTTACAATTAAAATATGCATACACCTAATCATTTACAGCACTCATCTTTTTGTCTCCACATTTATCAGCATTAATACTTGCATAGAAAAAAAGAGTATTAAGTGTGTTTGCTCCTGACAACGTCCTTTTCAACTTACCTGTAGAGAATTGGCCCTCCACAAAAATAACAATAATTTCAACAAGCTTGTGCTGCAGCAGTGCAAGCAGATTTTTAGATTTTTCATTTGATGCATAGGGAGGCATGTACAGAATCAAGCCATGTCTATTTGTTTAGGTGAGAAATGTGCAAATATTCCACCCCTATTATCACAGCCAAATCTCCTCTGGTTGTAGCACTATTATCTCAGCAGAACAACACTGGCATTAGTTGAAACACTGAAAGATCTCTGGATACTGCCTATTAAGTACTTATGTGCTAATGCACTACAGGGATGACACAAGAAATAAATCCATGCAATTGAATGAAGTGTTTGAAATGGGATGTTTTACAATGCACAAGATTGTATTTCTGTGCCTCTGCAGCATTAATGAACGCCCACCATCCAGTCATCCACAACGCTTTTTTGAAGGATTTTAATGCTGTCCACAATGCAGATGTGGTTCATCTACTGAGCTGTTAAACAGCACACAAGTCAGAGAAACGTGGTCCAAAGTTCTATTCGATTTGAGAAATAAATGAATCTGGAGTCAATATGGCACTTCTGCCTTATAATGCATTTTGAATTGTGACAACAAATTTGTAAATGATTCTCTGAAGAATGACGTTTTTCCTTAATTGATCTACAAAAATATTTAAATAGTACCACAAAAAACCAAAATGTTATATTACAGAGTAAGCTTGAATGAAAATAACTTCACATTTTTTTTTTACAGAAATCTAGTACTACAAATATTCATCCCAAAGAAGGCAAAGCATTTCTACAAATAACTGAACTCTTTTATAAAATGCATACCTGGTTTTGAAGTCCTAAACCAGAGTCTGAACACTTTTTTTTATAGCTTTCACTATAGTGTAATACATAACTAATGAATTATGACCTCTGGTCTAATCACATGTCACTACTCTAAAGAGTTTGCAATTTAATTGATGAGCCAGAAATAATACAGTGCTGAATAATATGAATATGGAGAAACAGAGTCACAGCAGCAGAACTCCATCAGATCAAAAAGAAGTCATTAGTCCAAATTTGTTTCAGCATCATCCTTTACTTCACCTTTTTTATAAATTATAATCTACAGAGAAATTTCAGTCAGAGCTATCTGAGACAATCAAACCAAGCAGTGTTAAAACCTTAGCTAGCGTTCCATCAGCATACCCCAAAAATGACATACTTGTTAAGGTTTATTAAATTTCCAGAGGTTCAACAGCACACAGAAATCAGTTGTTTTGCTAACTTAAGATTTTCCATGACATAAAATTGAAACCTCTTCCATCAAATTACATCCCTTTTCCTTGCTATTTACATAAATAAATAGTGCATAAGGTGTTGAAATACCCTATCCAAATTTGGCCAATTTACAGAATGACTTCTGAAGGCATCCATGAGTTCAGAGGGAGGAGTGATCTTTTGGGGTGCACTAAAAATGCTTATTCTGCTACTAGTTGCTTAAATCATTCCAATTTCTTTTGAACTACCCAGGTTATCCTTCTTCTCCTAATACTTAGCATGATCCCGAAATACGATCTGCTGGTAATAAACTACAACAAACATCTTGATTCCATTTCCAGAATTACACCCTTATTCAAAGGTCATCTAAATAATAAACACATTAAAAGAAATGTCTTCCTTTGTCTTCAAACTCTTTCCCCTACCCATTTCTAGATAGCCATTTTATTTTTTCTGTGTATTACAGGCATTTTTTTCTATCTCCTTCCTAGTCTTTCTCTAATTGATGACAGAGGTAGCTCAACACAGAAAAATGAAGCTGCAACACATTCAGAACACAAGAACAATAGTAGCAAAGACAAAAAGGCACAAAATTTACTGTCAGATAGCAGCTGAAGAAAAAATTTTCTTGCAATCTGGGTTTACAGATTGCAAGAAATTGCAAGTGCTCTGTTTACAGAATAAAAAAAGCTAATAAATAAATCCAAGATCCAGTTGCAGTATGATCTACCAACAACTTTTTGCATAACTAATCATTAGAAATCACAACACACATTCCACAGAGGCCAATATTAAATTGAGTAACTGTCATGTTAGTATGGTCTTCTGGTCTATTCAATAAAATTCTGGCTACTTAAAACCCCGAGGGATAAGTTCTGGTCTTAGTTATACTGATGTCCTCAATGGAAATTATCAAGAACAGTAGCCAAGAAGACTGTTTAATGCACAGTATATATTTAAGGAGATGTTCACATTAATTCAGATTTTACTATCTTTCCATATCAGAGCTATGCAGTGAAAGAGAGATCTCCATACAGTGCATACACAATTTTTATCATGACAGAGATTAAGAATACAATGTTTTGCAAAGATGGTGCTTTATAAGCTTGTAAAAAAGAGCCGCTTATTCAAACCATACCCAAAACAAGACAACTGTGTAACAGTCCTCCTAGCTGGCCTCTGAAATCACCAGCAGCAATGATCCCTAAAAAAGCAGATTTTCTTTCCACATTCAGTCAACTTGCAACTCTGTTAGCAAGCAGACAAGCAACAAGATACAGTCAAGACACCTGAACAGTATTTGAGTTCCAAGACTGACATTTCTCACAAAACTTACTGCTCAGGGATCCTGTGGTACCATATATATCCTACAGACAGTATCTAATTGTTACCAGTTTCACCTATACTCAATAACTTGTAAAAGACATGTCATGAAATCCCTGAATAGAGAGCACTAAAAGCACCTTAAATAGATAAGCCTTAAACACATTTTGGGAAAAAGTGATGCAGAAAAAAACCACTAGTAGTTTCTAAAACTCACCATTATCTCACTATACTAACTACCAAACTAAAGCACAGAGATGGAATAAAGAAAATATTTTTTACCAATTTGCTAGGTTTTTCTAGGGTCACTTCAAAATTTTGAGAAGATTAAGAATTTGCTCTGGCAAGCACAAACTAAAACATAGTAATCAGAAGCAGAGAAGTGTCTGATGAATAATCATATAATACAAACAATATTAACCACATTATCCTGTCTGTGGAATCTGGGAAAAAAATACACTCCAAAACTGCAGAAATGTTAAATGTAAAATACTTCTTGCAGATTTTTCAATCCAAGAGAAACCAACTTATTACAGTATTTGTTGAAGCCTGGTTGTAATTAAATACAGGAAGGATATTAAAACTTCCAAGAGTTTTTTTTTAAGCCACAACAGAAGAAAAGGCACAATTGCATAATTGGAACCAAATCCAAAACCCACTTCCTTCTTATTTACTAGCATCATCTAAAGGACACTATTTAGATGCTGAAAGGTCTGGAGCTGAGAACTGTAAATCATCTAAAAGTCAAAAATTTCAAAGGAATTGTATGACATGGGTTAAAAGTTTATAGATGAGAGATACAGAAAGCTAGTGCTCACTGCAAAACCACATCCTAGTGGTCACTGTATCTCTCTCATCAACAAAATCCTAGAATTCTGTTTTATTGTGGGGAAAGAAATCCTCTTAGGTAGTAATAAGCTGCTGTAAAGCTATAGAGCAAAAGCGTTTGATATACAGAATTTGATCGAAAGATGTCTTTTTTAAGATAGTCTAAAAATAACATTTCTTTAGAGAACAGGATTTCATTTATCATTTGGTTCTACCCAGACCAGTTAAATACTAAAACTTGCCAGTCAGTGGGATATTTCTTTAAAAAGCTCCAGATCATTTTCATTCCCAGTTGAATTCAGTTCAATGCTCTTTACCATTAGCATATCTGTGCAGGAAATTAATATCAAAAGCATCTTCCAGCTGCCTCCTTCCCCCGCCCCAAAAAAAAAACAAAAAACAAAAACCAGAATTTAAAAATCCTCTTGCACTTCTATAAGGCATGCAGAAAAGGGATAGCACAGACAAATGGACATGTTTCAGGGATTTCTAATTATTTAAGTGTTTAACCCCTGTTGTTTTGGGGGTTTTTTTCCTCTCTGACATAGTCAGTCATCAACATTGCCCAAGGAAGACATATGTACAGGCCAGCTTCACAATTCTCAGTTCAGATGAAGAAAGGATGGACAAAAGGTGCAAGCATGCTGCTGTATTAGCTCAGTGCATGAAATACTGACAAAAGCCAAAAGTATCATAAAGGACCCTGCTGTCATAACACTACTAATAGCAGTACAGTTCAGTAGCACCTTTGTTTTATACACAGAAAAAGATCCCTTTTTTTCATTACAAATTACTACACTCCAATGAAACTCACACTGAAGGAAAAGTTATCATGATTCATCTGTTTGACCTCTAGATCACACCATTAATCAATTGCAACAAGAACCTAACAAACTAAAAGTCTATAACTTTTGGTTCCTTATTGTTTTGGCAGCATCCATGAGAAACTTCAAAAGGCCATTGTTTTTAGCCATTCATCACATGAGGAAGAGCTAGCTGTAGATATCTCAGCTTGGTATGTAAAACCATAACCCCTTTGAAAGCATGGATACTTCAAGAACCTGATTGTATCACAGTAATTGTCTAACTTTCCTTCAAAAAATAGCATTACCACCCAAAGTACCACAAGAGCAATTTCTTTTTTTTGTGCTACTCTTTCTTAGTACACTCACCCTTAAAGACTTCTAAGTAACCACCAGTTTTGCAAAAAGAAAGAAAATGAACCAGGAGAACTAGGTTCTCAGAGGGACTCAGCTGTCAGTTATGTTTTTCTTCATTCGTTTTAACACTTTTTTTTTTAATGGGATTGATCACATGGATTTATTTTTGGTATCCCAGCACCTCATCCATAAATATTTTTTCCAATTTAATAGATGTCTTCATTACAGTCCTGGGCCAACACCCTAAAGTTAATTTGGACTGAAGTAATAGGATTATCTAAAACAAAATAGCTGTTTTCTGATTAACAGCTTATACCCATACTCTATTCCAAAATACCGACTTATTTCAGTTTAATTTATCCAACACTGAAGTAAATAAAAACACCTATTTTACAATAATAGTATGCATGTATGGAATTACTTCTTAATGACTTTTAGATAACTGTAATTTGATAACAAGCATGGAATGAGTTAATGTTTAAAAGAAAAAGAAATCACTAAACTGTTCCTTCACCATTTAGTACTTCTTCATCTAAGCACACAGAAGTCAAACATATATCATGCTTTGTTCACTAACATGTGTCCAAGTCTTCCTTCCCTTTGTGTATTCCAGTGAGTGGCCTAAAGGATGATGATATGGCACTTCAGATAGAAATTTTGCAATATGAGAACACTTGTGCATAGCCAAATCTATCCTAACCAAGGAAAAAGATTCTAAAGACAAATGAGGTAACAAGGTAAGGTGAAACAAAAGAGTTACAGCAACACCTAACTTCAATTCTTACTTTCAGCATTTGATAAAATACCAAATAATAATCAAGAAGGCTCCATTAAAAAAAGCCAAACAACAGTGGAACAAGGAATCAAAAAATAACAGAATTATTCTGGAAAATAACAGAAATTAATGTAAGTCCTTCCAATAAAATTAGTAATTAAAAAGATAATGGAGAAGCTGCCATAATATAAAACACTACATTAAAAAAAAAACCCTGCCATATATATATGCAAAATACTTATTCAGAGTTTAGCATATATTTAAAATATTTTTCTAAACTGCTTACTACATTTTTCAAATACAGACAAAACATTTACAAGTATACACAAGTATGATGAAGAGTTCAGTCCTTCCAAACATTTCTGAAACAAATGAGAAATTCTTTGTTGATTTAAGCAAGGGCTTACCCTCCTTTCCAAATCTGATTTCAGTAGGCATTTAATGCAGAGAAGTAGTTATTAAAACAAGAGCAACCTCAACCATTAGTCTCAATCATTATTATCATACAGTGATATAGGTGGGAGGGAACTTTTAGAGGTCATCTTGTCCAACCTCTTGCTCACACCAGGGCCAACTATTTGTACAATGGGCACTCTATCACCTCTCAAATGTACTGACAAGTATAATGTGAGGAAAAACACAATTGAGTGAAGATGAAAATTACAGAGCACTGCCATAGCTTTGAGTAGCACTGTATACAGTTTTGATGTACATTTTAAAACATACACAAAAATCCCTATGCACTATATATCCACTTGCTACCAGCAGGGATCTACACCATCAAGACATTGTACCATCTGATCATATGCAGTTCATACCACATCACTTTCTTTTTGTGAATTATAAATCATTGCATCAATGGTGCTTAAATGTTCAAAGACAATTTAAATTTCTCATTATTCATGGTATACGGTATACCTTTCATGATCAAAACATCTTTGTCTTTACAATTTTGATGTGATTTCTCTTTAATGTGCCTAGAAAATGCTGCATCTTCAAGCTTACTTTATTCTTTAATTCCCAGAGCCAAAAGGCAGACCTCATGGATTACATTACTTTGACACTTGGGTGATACTTGATTACTGTGGGTGATTTTGCACAAATCATTCAGTCACTCCGGTAGCAATGTTACCCAGTACCTAGACCTCCCTTCCAACAGTGGTTTCACCATTTATGCTTATCTACCTCAATTTATCTACTCCAACTGTTACTTACAATCTCAGGGATACTATAAACCTTGATTAACCCATGCTTTCAAAGAACATGGAGGTCCTTTGTAAAAAGTGAAAACCAAACGTAATGCAGTAGTAATTATAACCACGTCATAGAAAATGGTCACTACCAGAGTGGCAGAATAAGAAAACTGTCACTAATGCCATTATTGTCATTTTTGTTGTCTTTAGTTGTACTAACTAATTTGCATTAATTTATGTCAAAATGGTATTCTTAGGTTCAAACATCTACACAACTAAAAGCGATTTTTTTTAAAACTCCTACCTGAGATGACAAGAGATTGCAGTCAATGTGCAGTCCTTTCCCCGTTTTATGCCTCTGAAGTAAACCAGCCATAATTGCTCCATATGTATACAACCCAGTAGCAAGATCCGTCATGGCTACTCCTGGTCTAACTGGCTCACCATCCTAAAGAAAAAGATGACAACACCCCAAACAAAAACAACAACAACAAAAAGAAGAAAACAAGCAAGAACAAAACATTACTTTTTGTTATAGTACATTCTACACAAGACTCATCTGAAAAAGCGTTTACGTGTTTCTGCATTGCAAACTGAATATTTTTGAGTGAACTGAAGTATGAAAACTACTACTGAAACACAAGATATTCTTACAGTATCTACACAATACAGTAGCTTCGCAATGCTGCAGACTGCAAACTGTGAATGATTTGTTATGCTACTTTTGCCCTAATAACATAACGCTTCAACTCATCAATGCAAAAAGAAAAGAGATGCTGTTAGAGACAAGGCAATCCAGCGAAAACTGAATTCCATTATGCCTAGAAGCCAAAGGTCTAAAGGAGTTCCACACTATGCTGACCCAGGTGCAAGTCTGTTTGAAAGGCAGAACCATATTGCTTTCTCTTCTCTCTCTCTTTTCCTCCCTCCTCTTCTGGCCCTCCCCCAGCCAAATCTCAGTTTTGTATTTTCCAGTATAAACACTCCAGGCTTCTAGTGAGAAAACAAAAACAACTTTGTTTTGTTTACACATGTAAATACATGCAAATTCTTGACGTTCTGACCAATAATCACTGGAAAGTTGCTCGTTCAAATATCCTTTTTCAGTATGTCATCCCTTTTTCTGGCATAAAGGAAAGAATCTTCATTTTACATCATGTGTTTCAGAACCTTCCTAATCACTGGCATGAAATATGGCCCCTCTGCAATCAATGGCAAAATGAACTTCTAATTTCAGTCAAAGTAGGCTTTTACCATAGACACTTAAAATTGCTTCTTCTGAGACATTCTCCCATTTCCTACTCTAAAAAATTTGAGGTCGAATGCTCAGATTCTGACAGCAATTGCGTGCCCTGAAGTACACTCCACAAACAGCAGCACCAAGCTAACAGGATTGTTTCAGAGTTTAAGCACCTAAGTAAGCCTATCATAAACCAACTTAAAATCAGTATAATTGATAAATAATAACTGTCTGTCAAAGTTCCCATAAGTGCCTTCAAACTAATCTAGCATAAATTCAATAAAATTGAATTTACAGAATTATTTTAATTAGTCATGTCTAAACTGTTACGTGTAATCATACTTGAAGATTGCAAGCGAGTTAAGTTTACTTATAATTATAAAAAAAGTGTCTTGGCTTCACGTAAAAAATTTAAAACTTATCTTCACCATGGTTTTTTTTCTTTTGCACTCCACCAGAATTTACATAATTGCTATCAAATCATATACGTTAAAAATTATTTTAAGAAAAATAGTATCATATTGCATTATCAATTGCATTAATAGGTCAACTCTGGGATAAAAGTGTGTAGTACAATATTTTCTACGTAAGATGGAAAAGGCTTCTATTTTATTCATATCATAAAAGTAACTAAACAAAATTATAAAATCTGTTATCCAATATGACAAAATTTTAAAAAAAAATCATCTCGGTTACTGTAAGGATTAGTCTGTGACTATCTATAGCCTAGACATTAAGGATGATGTATAAACTACACATCCTTAAGGTGAACACTGCTTCAAGAAGTACTTTTTTGAAGAATCCCTTCTTCCTTCTCCACACTCTACACTAAGCTACTTCACCTTCCCAATAGAAAAGGCAATTCAAAGGTTCTATCCATTCACCACTCTCCTTGTACCCAACTCTGAGGGAAAACAGGAAAGGAAGTTCTTTATTTTTATACACATAGGCCTCCTGAGAAAACTAATTAGCATATGAGAAGGTTTTTGCTCCTCAGAGCTATCACTGAGAAATACAAATTTAAAAAAAAAACAAACCAACACATTTCCCCCACATTACCTGCTGCAAGTTCTCAGTTTGTTAAATTATTCTTTCCTCATTACAACCAAGACAGTGGGATGACAAGAAATGAAAAATGACTTAAGTTTTTGCAAACAGATATGCAGCAACATTCTTAGTTTGAAAACATTTTCCACTGTTTTCAAAGTGTCATTAATTTAACCCTTGATGGAGAAAACTACACTTTGAAGATATAAAAATCAGGCCTATTTTAATTTTTAATAGATTTTTAGGTATGAATTTGTCTTCTCAAGCCTTCATTCCAGCACTTTCCTCATCAAGTACTGAACTACCTAATGTTTTAAAGCAAACACTTCCTTTGCCTCAGTAAAAAGCTCACCTTTCTTTCTAAAAATATTTTCACAGTTTCCCCATACAGAACAGCGCTACAAACTACTAGCACTATACTGCTACATTATTTTTAACACATTGGCTTCAGTTCATCCTAACACTCCACAACCTATAATTCCGCAGCAGCCAACACAATTCCTAGCTTTCCTTGGTCTTTCTACCAAGCTCCATGAGTAGCTGCCATTTCTCACCCTTTAATCAGCTTCTAATATCCACCTGTGCCATAAACCAGCCTTTCTGTGACAGTATGCACAGCTGTAAGTACTGTGAAATGGGTTCATTCAGGTTGTCCCTGCAAAACAAGGAATATGAAGCTACTTTATATGAAGGACAAAGCTACACACACAAATACCTTCCTTTAGATGGAATTTCTGACAGCTCAGCAGTACTTTTGTGCAGCTAGCATTATACTAGTTCCCTGAGCAATGGAAGGTTCTATACAGTTGCACTTATTCAAGCAAATTATTTTAAAAGTAACACACACCACCACCACCACCGCTGCCAGCCAAAAGCAAAATTACTGTTCTGGTAGAAGGATAAAAGGTAGCCCTAATCACATAGAAAGTGCTTTAAGCAAACAAAGCTGCCATCCAGGCTCAAGGGCTGGGTTGAACCTTAATTAGGGGCAGTACCAGGACACTCCCTTTACTCATTCGAAAAGATGAAGAATCACTCCAGTAGAGCAGACTTTCTTCTGCCACTGTGCTTTGCTATTGTTCAATCTTACCACCAGTTTACACTTCTATTCCTCATTTTTGCTGTTTGCTAAATTCCTTACAATTTGTCAACACATTCTGGCCCAGAGATAGCCACAACACATTTTGGAAGCTTCTTTTCCAAAGCTTTTTTTTTTTTTTTTTTTTACCCCCCTTTGACAATTTCTCTTCCCAAACTGACATCAGTAACATAGAAATGATTCAGTAAAAATGGAAGTTGTTCCGAAATGACATGCTTAATAAAAATATTCTAAGTCCAGTAGCCTTTACAAATGGGAAATAGCTGCTGAAGCTATATGAACCGGCAATGGCTATATTTTTCAACAGCTCTGAGCTATATACCATGTGTACTCTTTTGTTGCAGTTTGTTTGGTTTTAAGCTGAAGAATGGCCCCTCTGGTATTGTAGATCCCAATCATGTCTTGCTGTCTTGTGTTCAGTAAAACTAAAATGTTTCTTCAGCAAGAAAGAACCCACACCATAAAGATACTCTGAATATCAAAAATTGCATGTAATAATCCACTTGGAGGTGGAAGGGGATTTGTATCCAAACTGGGTTTTATTTAATTAATTGCAAGTTATTGCCTTAATGAGTCATAGAAATTTTCAAAGGGATATTCATCTGGCACTAATGTATCTGAATATATTAAGTAAAAGCTTTCTGTTCATCAAATATGAAACTTAAATGTGGTATTTAACGAGGAAACATCTATAAATTATGTCATCCACGACAATAAAAGTGTCATCAGTGTAAACTTTGTCCTTTTAGCATATTTTAATTTATGTAAAGAAAAACTGAATGTGGCCTGAAGCAACTACTTTCATTCAAAATGGGTTTGTGGTACAGATTTACAAAAACGAGATTCCCCACTATTGCTTGTCAGTTTTCATAAGCACACTAGAATTTCAAATTTCACAGGTGTCACACATTTCTAATACAGAAGTAATCAAGTACATGTGTAAGAGCTTGAATTCCATGCAGGTTTCTGCACATGAAAACGTGGCTTCAAGATAGCATACACTGAATGTGTTTGGTTTTGTACAATCAGCAAAAACAACACTAGCACAAATGCAGTTGATTGTGCCTGCAACCTTGCAATATTGCATTAGTTTTAGCTTGATTTCAAGGTTCAGAACTTTCCTCAGAAGCACTGCAAAATAATCAGCATTAAGTCATTTCAGTAACAACTATTTTCTAGCAAAAAAAAAGCAAGCCATTCAGAATTTCTTTATACAGGAATCTTCTTTCAGATCTTAAAAATCAGATGGATAAAGCATACAATTCATCTCCCTTTCAAAAGGCTTATACTGTGTGCCAAACGTAGTATTATTGTGTATCTTTGGTGCATTCCATATTTGTTTTACAATAACTTTATCTCCTTAACAAAAAGATAACTTGGATAAAATACACACGTTTTAGTCAGAAACTCCCATCTCTTCCACTGTGATCCCTTTACTGCTTCAAAAATTATAGTGCTACATGAAATATAAAGTATTGAAGAAAATGAATGTTACATATGTGACAGAATTCATGAAGGTTTAAGTTTTGCTCAAAATCCGATGCTGGTAATATATTGATTTCATGGCTTAAGACTACTGACCAGAGGCATGGCCTCAGTACCCAATAAAGTTATGTGATCTGCAACAACAAACTGCTTTTTGACACATCAAATCAGTAGCCAGAAGGTTGGAATAAACTAAAATTCACAAAATGAAATTTCTCTAAGCTAAAATAGAACATATGTTGCTATTCTATCCATTTTAAAAGTGTCAGATACAGGACATAATTTTAGTATCCTATTATTAAAAGGCTTTTTGAGGAGCTGTAAATATGTATTAACATACCTCAAAATTAAGTACCTCAGTGATATATGTAAATGTTTTGTTGCTGCTGCTCAAATTCATTATAATTTGTCTACTGCATCAGCAGATAACTCTAAGACGATCCTGCAAGCACATTCAATGGCTTGTTTACTGAAGGGAAGTTTCCCCAGAGCACTGCTACACTGATGTTGTTATGCCGATTATCTATAGCTACCACAATGCAATACAAAACCAACATCATCTGTCATAACTTTTCTTTTTTTTTTTTCCCAGTTCATAAGAGTGGCATTTGTAATTTTATTTAAGAAAAAAAAAATTCATACCCTAGCTTACTAGGGTATGCTTCAAATGATGTTATTTTTAGTATGTGAATTCCATGTTACCTGGTCAACAAATGATTCAAGTTTTAATAAAGAAAAACAGCATGAAAAAGTAAGGTTCTTTTTTCTTCTCTACTTTGGCCACTTCTCTACATGCTGACTGAAACAAGGTTTTTACTTTTGTCAGACCTAGTTTTGTTGAATTTTAAACACAACCCAGTCACATGAACATAAATGTAGAACATGGAAGTTTTTACTATTAATAATACATTGTTATTTTAAAGTAACTTTCAAACAAGCATACAATAAGATTTTAAAGCCCCTTGAGCAAATTTTCACTACAACAACAAAAGACACATTTGCTTCTTTGGAGTCACAGACCATTTAAGTCTTTGAAACTAAACTGTCCCTCTATATATCAGAAAATGGTTTTGAGAAACTGATGAATATATGACCAACTTCAAATAAAGAAAAATAAGAAGCAAGTTTTAGCACATTTATTTTAATTACGCAAGAGAATGACTAAGTTTGAACGATTGTTGAAAGCCCCCAGTGAATAGATGGAACTGTTACTAATGGTGATTAAATGATTCCTATGATTACATTGCCTCGAGTCCTGGTGAGGTGACGCAAACATCTGGATTTCCAGTGTAGATCTTAACACAATCTTTTAATAAAATCCATCTTCATAATGGCCACTGAGGACTATATTACTCTCATAATATAACTTACATACAATTATTCAGTATAACACTTATATTTTCTGTCATTCACATATCATTGAAAAGCTTTACGAGACTCCTAGGTTTTTTCAATTTTTCAACATAACTTATTCATGTTGTACTAACAACATTCGCCCCTTTCTAACAGTTTATACTTCCATTTAATTTTGTTTGGCATATTGGCATATTTTGAGGCACGCATGAAGTTTCTGGCATTGAATTACATGGAAGTACTAACCTTCACTCTACCAGGGTCAGAACATAAAAATTACTTACACTACAGTTACTGTGATCAGTCAGTGCTTAGTGTGTACATGCATTATACATTTGAAGCGAAGTACCTGTAAGGACTGCACTCAACTTCATGTCTTCTCATGTTGTGAGATGGGGGATATCCTGTGACTATGTGTCATTAACATGGCAGCAACGGGCAGACAGTCGCAAGGCACAAGATGTTTCACTTTCCTCAGTCAAAGGATGCTTGACTTTTTTTTTTTTTAATAGAAAGGAGGACTCTGGTAACAATAATTGCCACACACACAGAGTTCTGATGTTTGCCATTGTTCTTGGCAGAAAACAAGTCAATTGGCAGACTATCAATCCTGCAGTAGAGTTACATTCAGATCATGCATGGTTAGCTTTCAACAACCTACTCAAACATCAGTATCTGACACCAAGTACAGAAACTTGGTAACTCCTTGTTTATCTAGGGCATGCAAGTGTCATACTCTAAAGATCTGCACTACTGCTTCCAGAGTATCAGGAGCACCACCACAGGAGACCATCTAGTGTTTATGATGCAGAGAATAGACTTCTAACACTATCTCATTTGATAAGTGACATTTGGAGACCACATTCCCTGCACCTGTCGGTGATTCAATACAGCTTAAGTAAATGCCTATTTGACCAGCATTTTTCTGAGGTGAAGACACACATTCTATGTATGCCTGAAATCCAGATACTAAACTACCTCTGTAATGCTTCCTGCACTACTGCAACTACCAAAGATCTTGGATATCACTGGGAATAGCAGCACATAAAGCTTTTCCAGAACCACTAATGGCATCTCTCTACTTATTTTCAGGCGGGATGATTGAAAAGACAGTTTGTCAGAGTTATCTGGATGGCTTCACAATTCCCTCTTTTAAAGAGGTAATATCAAAATCAAAGCACTGGTGAGACTTCCCACACATATGTATGGTTCCATCATACAGCTGTCAATAATGTGTCTATTACAGCTCTTGAAGTGACTACAAATGGCCATTAACAGGTTAGCATAAATTGTCAATTTATACACTTGAGATTTATAATACCATTTTTCTTCCATTTTCTGTTTCTCAGGCATTGGCTTTGCCTGGAGCGAGATACCTGAAGGACATAAGCACTATCATTTTCTGAGATTCCCAGAGATAAGACTTGCTGGACTCAGGAAGGCATGCATAACAGATGTGTTAGCATAGCCTAACTTGCTCCATGCAGCATCAAATTTTAGTATATGGCACAAAGATTCTGTTAAATTTATAAGTTGAGCACCATACCTCATGCCCTGTGATATGCATGAGACCAGAAACAGCAGCTGCAATGGAGTCATATCCACCTCTCTGAACCATTGGACCAGTCTGACCATAACCTAAAACAGAAAGAGAACAACTAGTAATTTAATCAAGGACAAGTACAACAAACACATATTACTATTTTAGTACAAAAAGGAACCAACTAGTATTTCTGATTAGCTTTTGTTCACAAGTTGTCCAGACTGTACAACCAATGAATGCTATTGTATTCTATTTATTCCTGCACATTTTTAAGAGTAAAAGTTGGATTTATTCTGTATGGGTTGAGGATGTGTTTGATCTTAATTCTAGACAGATTCCTGGCCCTGCTAGGTTTCATTTACTTTGGATAGAATTCCTTCTTTTAATTTGCTGGGTCAGCTGAAGTGGGATTCAGATATCACTTCAGAGGCTCTACAGTATCTCTACAGGCCTCCAACTGCTGTCCAACAGGCCCCAAGTAGCCTGTGTTGTATCTCCACTCTGCCATAAAGATATCTTGATACCACAAACCATACTAAAAACATGACACTATGGTTTAGACACATGAAGTGTTCCCACCTTACTTCTCTTACTTTATTCCACATCTATACAGAGCTACCTTCAAAATAAAACATTGTTTACAACAGAGGGCAAGGCTGGCCCTCTAACAAGTACACACAATCTCTTTGCAGAGAGTTAGCAACAATGAAATGCAAAAATACAAAAGACTTTTGTATTTTAAGACTACAGTCTTAAAATTTTTTAAGACTTTTAGACTACATAAATACAGTTTTGTTCAGCTACAGAATTAGCTTAGAATTAACAGCTTGTCATGGTTTAAGCCCAGCCAGCAACAAAGCACCACGAAGCTGCTCGCTCACTCATTCGTGGGTTGAGACAAGGACTGGGAAGGATCACTCACCACTTATGGTCATGGGCAAAAGACAGACTCAGTTTGGGGAAAAACCAAAATTAATTTAATCTACTACAAATCAAATCAAAACAAAACAGGATAATGCAAAGTAAAACCAAATCTTAAAACACCTTCCCCCTGACCTCTCCCTCCTTTTCCCGGCTCAACTCCACTCCCGCTTTTCTCTACCTCCTCCCTGCCAGCAGCGCAGGGGAACAGGGGATGGGGGTTGGGGTCAGTTCATCACACTTTGTCTCCGCTGCTCCTTTCTCCTCAGGGGGAGGACTCCTCACTCTTCCCCTGCTCCACCGTGGGGTCCCTCCCACGGGAGACAGTCCTTCACAAACTTCTCCAACATGAGTCCTTTCCACGGGCTGAAGTTCCTCACAAACTTCCCTGGCATGGGTCCTTTTCGCGGGCCGATCTTCGGTCACAGACTGCTCCAGCATGGGTTTCCCATGGAGTCACAGCCATCTTCAGGGGCACCCACGGGCTCCAGCGTGTGGTCCTCCCCGGGCTGCAGGTGGGCATCTGCTCCCCCGCTCACCTCCGTGTGCTGCAGGGGCATCCCCTCCTCCCCCTCCTTCTTCACTGACCTTGCCGTCTGCACAGGGGTTTCTCTTGCATCCCACTCCCCTCACTCACTGCAGGTTCCCCTTCTTAAATCTGTTCTCCCAGAAGCACTACCACCATCACCAATGGGCTCAGCCTTGGCCAGAGGTGGGTCCAACTTGGAGCCAGGGAAGCTTCCAGCAGCTTCTTACAGGAGCCACCCCTGCAGCCCTCCCCCACTACCAAAACCCCATCACGCAAAACCAATACCCAGCTGTAGCCAGAAGGATGTTCTCTTGCTTTCCTCTGCTTTAACTCATCATGTTCTTCCAATAAAAAACACAGAATCTTCCAGTTGAGGAGTTCTTGCAGGATCAACTGAAGAAGTTACAAATCCAGATATCAATCCTATTCCCTTACAAGGGATTACTGCCTGTCAATCACACTATAACGTAATAATTTAGGGCTGAAGTTGGAGGTAGTTAATGTACTAGGCCTGTACAACGTAATCACCGTAAAGTGGTTAAAAAGCCAAGTCTGGTTTTCTCTTATGGAACCAGTGACCACCAGCACAGAGGTGAGAAGCCAACAGGGAAGGAGCAACATGTTTGATTGTTATTATTAGACCTAACAGAAACCACCAGAGCCCTTACAAATAATTTAAGTCTCTCCTCCTCCAAGGCAGCAAATTCAAAAGCTATCCTCATGCTTTCTTTTCCCTTTTTAGGTATCTCTAGGAGAAATTCCATAATTACAGGAGCAAAGAATTAGGAGATATGTCACAGACAGGATTCCTAGTTTGGCTGGCACTTCTAAGGCAACGTTTCTGTATTACTCTTAGCTCTGAGAACAGTATTAAAATAAAAATAGATCAACACAAACTGCAAGATAAAACTCCCTGAATCTCCTAAATTCTTTTTAATTATTCTCCAGGAATAATCTTCTCTACATACATACGGTCTGTTTGATAGACGTTACAGCCTAAACACTGGCTTTGTTGATTACAGCACACAATTAAAAATCATTGCTCATTGGGGTAAATCTTCCTCAGTTCCTCCATTTGGACCAATGTTGTTATGTACAAAACTCATACATTACTTCTAAAATACAGTGTAAGAGAATAATGATCACGTCAAATCACTTTGTTACTCCAATTAATATTTAGTAAATCAACCAAGCAAAACAATACCCTCTAGCCATGCAAAACAATATCTACTAGCCATACTAATTTCCCCATTATATCACAAACTATCTTAATTACCTGATATTTTTCTGGAGACATCAGATCTGCATTGTACAAAGCTGAGGAGGAACTCAACTTCCACACTCAGCGTCACAGGGAGTATCAGAATACTACAGCCAGCACATTGACTTTGTCAACATAGCCTCAAAACAAACATATTGGAAGAAAGGATTCAACACTTTTCTTATGTTTAAATCTGTATCTTATTGACTTCACTACTCACAAGACAGAAGGAAAAAAACCTACCACTTTACTCAGTTTTATTTGAAATCATGTCTCTGACAACAGCTGACTGAGACCCTAAATAGCAACTGGTAACATTTCCTTTCATATTTACACACTTAAGTTTACAGAAAATAACAAAGTTTTCATATTCAAACACAACAGGATTAGCAAATAAAATATGGTGGATCCACCCAAAAATGCTCTGAAGGGCTCCAACTAGGCATATACCATTATCTCATTGGAATGAACTGTAGCATTAAAACCACTTAAATGTGCGGGGCCACTTCAAAAACAAAATCTTGCTCAATAAAAAAAATATACTCAAAACAACTTTAATTGAATAGTGAAAAGCATATTGAAGTAAGTGAGAAATTATGTACTGGCCTCAATTATTAACAAAGAAAAGCCATCTCAACACGTCTGCTCACACAAATGTTTTCATAAAAAGAAAACATCTGAAAATTAAGCATTTGGTATGTAGACAGAACAACTATAAAATGCTTTGCAATGCTCTTCTGGCAAGGACAAACACCCATCCCTCAAACACTATATTCAGGAAAGGTGGCAGGCAACAAGTCATGCATTTTTCAAGTGGTATTTTAGAAATACGATTTTAAGTCCTATTCACACATTATAACAGCCTGGTTTCAAAATAAAAGTTATGCTTTGATGGCTTTCTGGTTAAAATTAGAGGTTCTAAGGAATGTTTAATTAGTTTTCACAAGTCACAATAGATTAAAATGAAAAACTACATAATTCTGCTTTTGATTAGAATTCTGAATTGACAAAGCTAGTATGGGGACAAAATCTGTTGCCACTGGAAATGGTTTGCCCCAGGAACTATGGACATACAAAATGCCTGGAAGAAGAGGTAGCCATTTAACTGTAAGAGTTAAGTGATTAATAGGTATTTCTAAAAATGAAAGATCTCATTATCCAGATAAAAATCAAAGGCTGAACATTATTATTGTAGTGAACTACACAGGTCAATGAAGCAACCCAGTGAGATGTTTTAGAAATAACTATGTACACAAGCACAAAAAGTTTGAAAGAAAGCACAAAATTACATTCAGAAAATTTGCAGCCTGGGGCACAGATCTCACCATAACTGTACTATATAGACATACATATATATACACATATATATGTGCATATATGTGTGTGTGTATATATATATAAAAATATATAAAACAACATCTTAAAGATACAAAAATGCCACCCAACATTTATGTTTGTCCAAATACCCTGCATTCTCTCACACTTGAATTCAGCATGCAGAAGCATAGATTTGCAATTACGTGCGCTTAACCCTAAATATAGGTTCCTGTTTAGTATAATGTAGTTAGTGGCTTATCAAGTTTAGATATAGTGGAAAATACTTTAGGCTAAAAAGATAATCCCTGTTGAACCCAGAAAGAATATGCTTTACAGAGATGGTCTCTGAAGAGGAAAGGAGGCAACTGATTACACTCTTGCTCTGAACTGCCCTCTAGTGGAGTTCACCTCCTTAGGCTACAGTCAATATTTAGTCTCTTTCTACCAGTAGAGAATTTATTTCAGTCCCTTAAGTCCAGAGAAATTTTTTTTTTCGGGGGGGGGGGAGGTATTTCAGAGGAGAGACAAAAGGATTTTAAAAACTTAATTAATCAGAGTTTTCTAAATCATTTCAGCTGGAGAGGGAACTGCCTGATGCCTAATTTCATGTAAAGCTTTAGATTTGTGTAAAATGGAATCTGGAAAGAATAAAAGAAAGTTGCAGCCCCCAAACCCTTATTTGACTCCCAAAATACCTATTCTACACTTGTACTAGGAAGGCACAGTTTATTCTGATACCTGCCACATCAAGTACCTAGATCTCAAAATTGTTGCAGTATGAGCTGATTTGCTTTACTGCGAAACGTACGTCAGTTTCACAATCAAACTGGTTACAAGACACTAATAACCCCCAGTCAGATCTCCAGGTGCCTCCTAAAAATTGCCATTGTCAAAGCATTATTTAGTCTGCATAGCAAGCATTTGAAACCACCAGAAACACAAACTCCACCTGTCCACTAAAGGACTATTTGCTTATTCAGCATAGTCACACCTAATCTTCCTGTTCCTGTCCCGACCCTGCAGCCAAGTCTATCTTCTACATAAGGAAGTGTGCCTTTATTGTCTTTACCTTTTTGTGAGCAAGAAAAATGAAGTGGGTATGAGACAAGTATGAAAGAACAAGTTGCACTGGCTACTTTGTATAAGGGAAACACCGGCCTCTATGGTAGGCATTTACAAAGTGAATGCCACAGCTTTCCACCAGCAATCCTGTATCCCTCACAATTTCTGCCAGCAATCCTGTACCCTTATCTGAGACAAGAATGGAGAAAATGACCTTACTAGCTATATTTAGCATACTATTTTCAGAACTTTCCAACTGGTTAAAGATAAACTTGCAGCTGAAAATTTTGAAAGAATATTGACTAAGATCTCTACCATCTTTGTTAGTCTGCAGCATAGCATACAGTGTATGAATATTCAAAATGAAACATGCTTAATGTGACATAAAAAAAAGGATATATCTCTGTTCCAGTATCTGTTTTGTTCATATTTGGGGGAATATGACAATTAAAGTTTCAGAAAATAAGGCAGCTAATACAGAATAATGCAGCTTACAGCTGTTCTAAAAAAGCCTCTAAAAAAGGTTGTCTGATGGCCAAATCTTTGACACAGAGCAACAAGACTCAAGATGACTAAAAAATATTTATCTAGCAAAACTGAAAGATAATCATGTCAATATAAACAGTAAATTATAATAGCTCTAAGGTCCTCATCACTAGCTGGGGGCTTTACAGAAGTAACTTTATGCAAGACACCAATTGCTACTGATTGAAGATTAATTTGGTAAAAAGAATCAAAACAAATAAAATTCCCATAAATATTGGCAATATATACCCATTCCAATTAAAACTAAGAGCGAGACTACTGCTATTATCTGATTAAATTACATTGTTATTAATACATCATAATTCCTGACAAAGGGAACGCCTGAAAGTATTTTTTTCCCCTGGATTTTTTGAGTTGGATCAGAGACACCTAGTAAAATAAAGACAGTCCTTAATGGGAAATAAATCTTAGCTACTTCTCTAGGGTTGGTGTGACATTCCTGCTCTGATGAAAGGGGGCCAATTAGTCTGAAACGCAGAAGTCACCTCTGACACAATGAAGCTAATAATTTCTGTGCTTAGTGTACAAGTGCCATGTGACGGCACTCAAGCTTTGGAACATACCACAGGAAAAATGGTAGTAGTTGCCGGCATCATATTGGACAAAAGTTTGGGAAAAAATAATATGTCATAACAAACTACTGCTAGTTTATCCACTTTAAATTGGTCAATATATTTATCAAAAGAGACATACTTTGCTTTGGAACCCACCCTAAATGATTCTGTTCTGAGATACAGAAATAAACATTATGAAGTGAGAAAGGTCAGGCTGAAGATTAGGAAAAATGTAATAATAGTAAAAGCTGTTAGACTGCACAAAAGTGTTATTAGTGAAGCTGCCAAATGCCAGATGCTCAAAAATGTCACACTAAGTTTAAAAATGTTAGCAAAAACTGTTTCCAAAAAGAACTCTGTTAGAAAAACTAATGTGTCTTTCCAGTTTTAGCTTTATAATACCATGTCAGCTACAACATAGCTTTATTTCATTTTTGCCAGATGACAGTGGGATTTTTAGCTACATCTATGGCAGACATTCTTCATAAATTTTAAGAAAGCAGGCAAACCAAATAAACAACTTTGTCCCAGACAAAGTTCCATGTGTCCGTAGATCCTATGCTATTCCAAGACATGTACTGAACACACATTTGGACACCCCGTTTCCTTGCTTAGGAGTTACTGACAATACGATGACAGGATTCCTAACGTGTATAAAAACAATTCATTTCAGCTAGGAGCTGCCTGAAAGCATCTGGGATAAAGAGAAACTAATGTGTTTCAGTATCATCACTTAAAGGACAATCACCCTAAACCCAATATGTTTACATAAGTTATCTTAGATTAATTTGGGATTTTTATAAAGGTTAACAAAAACGCTTCTTCATTTCTTAGGTTTTTGTGCATTTGATTTGTATTTGATGAAATTTAACACTTTCCCCAGGATAGTGGGTCACAAACACAGCTTGCACCTTCCACAAAACAACAGAGAAAGAAGTAAATCTTACAAAAAAAATTACTAAAAGCACAGGAACTGGGAGACAAAATAACTCATGCAACACCTGAAATTGCTAGTCTCATTTCTTCAATACAATTTGCTTTCAAGCTAATGATGGCCCTGTAATTAACTCCTACAAGAAAGTCTGAATGTGATTTTCTGTGTCATAAAAAACAAAGGTCAGCATTTCTCATTATGACCTTTGCCCAAAATATTTGTATCACATGCTAGAGAAAACCAAAAGCCATCATTTCTGCACTTCTTCATGATTCGATACCATGATAAAACTTTATAAGACCAAATATAAAACACATTGTACTAAAAGGAGAGGAAAAAACAACATGGAGACATGCTGTCAACACAGACCAATTCCCTGTAGCTCAATTCCCACATGACAAATGACATTATAAAGTCAGCCTGTATATGATATTCTGGCCAAAATACAGAAAAATATGTTCGACATAGGCATTTCTACAAATAGGGACTAAACATTGTCACAAATTCAATCCAGATAGATGGCTATCCCTACTGAATAACAAATTAATGAGAAACACCTTTTGACTTGTTCTATTGCCAAAAGAAAACATTCAATTAAAGACAGCTTACATCTTTACTTAATAAAGATTAATTAAACAAGCAGAAGAACACAAGCAACTCTGTGATGAGAAAAGCCAAAATCTAACAGACGCATTATATGAAACTTTGCAATGTCAGAGCTGCCAAATACGTTAGCAAAATGAGTAACGACTTTTGGAAAATGCTTGCCATGTGTTGGTCAGAATGAAAGGAAGTACAGCTTCCTGGTTAGGCAAGCTTACAGATCGGAACCGATATGAAAAAGGTGAAGTCAGAGCAAACTGTCAAGAGAGATGAAAGTATTTAAAAAACCAGCCACCTTAAGTCAGCAGGCATAAAATCTGACCAACAATCTGATAAATACATTTCATTTCCCAATTGATGATTGTGAATGTGTACAACATATCAATTACTTTATTGCTTCTACACATGCTGATTTAGGCATTCTAACCCTGTATTTTAAACAAAATCAGGTGTTATAAATCGGAAGGCAAAGATAAAATTATTAAATCAAACGCAGAACTTTCTGCTAGGATTTAGCTACTGAAAGACTAGAAGGGGACAAACAACAGACTCTGCCAGTTATGCAATTCCATTCAATTTTCATGTGATCTGGGTACCCAGCCTCACACAACTCCTCTGAAAACACCAACCACACTTCTGGGACACAGCCACAGACCATTTCAAAAAACGCAAGTCTGGTTTTCAACAGGCTTTTAATCAGGCCTGCAAACTTCTGGGCCATATTTTCTAGCTTTTCAACTTGCCAAATATAAGTTACAAGAAAGCAGTTCTTCCCTCCATAACCTAAACTGTAATTACCTAAGAGATGCTACTATCACTCTCTTTTGCTAAGTCAGCTAAAGTTTAACTTGTCACTCTCTGAATTTCAAGGCAGAAGCAGCTCCCCAGTCTAAGTGGAGGCACTCTGCTACATGATCTCAGAAATTAAATGCCACATGGTGACCATTTTCTGAAAACAAAATTTCAATTAAAAGCTTAAGCTTTTAGATGGCACTCAGGTTAAGTACTCAAACCTTTCTCCACACCTTGTAAGGAGGCTGAGAGACACCCTAATTCCCCACCATTGTTTTGGATTTATTTCAGTATTCCTAGCTACACACTCTTAAAGGTAACAACTCACTCCTTGTACCCTGTTTGGTACAGATTCAGCTGATCTTATGACTCCAAATACTTCCACTATAAAAGCTAATTTTAAAATGGTAAAGTCAATTGCTCCTAGCAGTGTAGCAGCGGCATTCCCCCAGAATCCATCCAGGTTGCAAAACTGGCACAAAAACTAGCTAAATATTGGGGTGAACTGTCTGTACTAACCTCTGTGTGTCCTCACCTACTTTGCTAGAACTCCTCCACCCATGTACCTCTGCTGTGCTATGACTAGTAAGGTAAGGGAACAAATGCTCGTGAGAAACAGACGGCTAATGCTGGGCATCAGCCAGGAGTCACCAGGAAGACACCTGACTTCAGCTCAACAGATACTAACAATCATGCTATTTCTGTAGGGAAAAATGTGTAAAACTGAGTACCTGCAAGGTGTTATCTTCCATGAATATTTATAATGCTATGGCCAAGCAGTACAGTGTCAGGATAGCCTCAGAGAAGTCTCAACTCTGAGGCCACAGATACATAGTAGGCTCTGATAAGGACATGATTATCCTATGACCCTACAACAAAAATTTAAAGTAACTACTTAATTACATAATTATTTCTCATCTGAATAAGACAACATTCATTCTAAAGTGGTATTACCTGGACAGGCCTTCATTTGCTGTGATTGTACATAGTTATGTTGACAGACAAGTCTGTGCAGCAATGTCCAGCGAAGAAGCTGACCTTGACTAAGCACTCCATTACACTCGGGGGTTGCAAGTCCACATGCATGTGCATGCATGAGCATGTGTACTATGATCCTGAATTCTCCCTCTAAGGTCAAATACATGGTCCCTCAAGGGGCTGAAGCTGGAAGAGAGTGTCACACTCAAAATCAGTATGGAAATTTTTCTAAGCTTTCCAAACATTTCCTCAAAAATTTCCAAAACAAATCTGTAACGTTTAATTCCCAAAGAGGATTAAATTAGTTATATGGAATATGACACATTCTTAAAATTCCAGGCTGTCCTTTCAACCCAATAACTTTACTGACATATTCTGAGCCTGATTACAGGTCTCTGGTTTATGCACACAAAATATGTAAACAGCAAAATCCCTACTCAGCTCAAAGAATGAGCATGCACCTACCTCCTGTTTCTGAAATCATAAACTGTTACACGAATTTCACTTGAAGTCCTGATACAACATTAATTTTCTGTGCAACCTAATGAAGGTGTAAATCCCAGCTGGAAGTATAAATGAACTGTTCTTGCAGACCAGATGGAAGCGGAAAGTTGCAGTGACTTACAAGTACGTTAGACTAAGTGAACGTAAAGAAAAGTTGAAAGAGCCTTTTCTTGGAAACACATATGAAAGTGATCTTGAATATTCTTAACATTAACAGATTCCCTGATTATACAATGCATAGTTAAATATAATAGTTGTTGATCATTTACAGGAATTTAATATGTGAAGTGGTAAAAAGTAAATGCATCTGGTTACTTGAAACAGCTGAATCTAATAACTGATTAATTCAATGTATTGCCTAACTTGAATATTTTTCTACTAACAGATTTTGCCAATTGGCTCCTTAGGAAGGGTCATACATAAAAAAGAAACTTTGCCTTCACAAATAAAATCTGTAGTGGACACAACTGATTTCACATACATGGGGTTTTCCTCTCTGTAAAGATTTTCCTAACACAATTACCTCTAATCAAATACTCTGATTCACATCTCATTGATGAGAAACACCTTCTAAATAGATAAATACAATACGAAATATAACAAGATACCAGTTGTTCAGTCCAAGAAACTGAACAAACTTTTGATTGGACAGAGTACTCAACCATCTCGGAACATCACTTTGTGAAGGCTTTCATAACTACAAGTTAAGACAATCAGAGCAATTTATAGCAGTGATGGTATCCTTATTTCCAGACCATGTATTTTACTATATTTAGGTTTTTCAGTTTGAATGTTAAAAGAAGTTAGGATTCATTAACAAATTCACTCCCACATATCTTAAGATCATGACTTTAATTTGACAGGAATAAAAGAAACTGGCAAACAATCATATGTTATATACCCTTAGTAGGTACATGATATATAATACCCTTCCTTATTGTACAAAGAGGATAGTTTTATACAAGTAAGCACCTTGTAGTCGCAGTTCCATAAAATTATTTTGAAAGATGTACTCTCAAAAGAGGTTACAAAATTCTGGCCTCCCATTCTCCTCTTGAAAAGGTGGTCAGGGTTCACTGGAAGACATGATCACAATGGCACTAGATATCCCTATCCTGACTTTGCAATATCCACAAGGACTCTACTCCTGGACAAGAACATCATCCTATCTATTAGAAAGCTTTTCTTAATGTTTAATTAGAATCTTTTTTTGCTGAAATTTTAACAGTTATTTCTTGTCCCATGTATCGCAAACAGATTATTTTCTCTTTACAGGAACTTTTACTTATGGGAAGGCTGTTATCCACAAACATATTCTCATTACACCCTCACTTTGCAGTAACATCTACAACTTCCAATGACAATGTTTTCTCTACAAGACAACTTGCAGATCAGTGGGTTTCAGCCAATGCTGACATAAATACTGGGATACAGAATGCTTTTAACATTCAAGTACATGGAGAAGTGCCAAATACTGCCACCATTTTGGTTTCTAAAAGTGACAAAATACAGGCTGTTTTTCAATAGTTTGTTTTCTCTACACCCAAAACTGTTTTCTTTTTCTTTGTTAGATACTGACAAAGTGTTTTATTTTATCACAGTATTTTAAAAACAGAAGTAATGAAGACCATATGCTTACTGGGAAACATTTTCAAGTCAATACCAGCCACTTGCAGTCTTCCTACCAATCTAACGACACCCACAGAAAATACTGTGAATGGGCACCACAAAGACACTGGATTTTTGTACCATTTTAATAAGTCATATTCATTTTGTTGGTGAAATCTCAAAACCTCACGATTTTAAACAGTAAAGCAAAAAAAAACCAAACAAACAAAAAAAACAAAACACAAATTCCTGCAATCTTCATATGAAGTAAGTCCATCAGGCAAGGAAAAAAAGATTAATAAACCAACAAAGCAGATAAGACGGCTACGAGGCAGGACATCCCTGAAGAAATATTTCCTTTGGAAAGCAGCAAAGAAATCTTTAGTTATAACAAATAAAATGTTTGATGATCTTTTCTTGGGTCTTCTCTTTAGAATATTAGAACTCAAACACAATAAATACTGCTTTACAAAAGCCTACTGCAAGGCCTCTGAAGCTACCTAAAATCTGCCAGCTTCATTTCTGTTAACTTAGCTTGGCACCAGTCCAAGTATAATAGCTACTGAAAAATAAACATTAAAACATCAGTGTCTCCACAATTGCACTGTGTTGCTATGCTGTTCATATCCAGGATTTCAGTGCCTAATGTGGTTTCATTCACTGTAAACTAACCCAGTGTCAAATCTTACGACTCACAGGTTCTCCGTCTGCTATGGTATTCTTCATTAGGACAGAGTCCAAAATCCTAAAGTTTGAGATTTTGTACAAAATACTGCTATTTAGATGAAAGAACAAGCAATGAGTGTGAAGTCATAAGAAAAATATTACTTCTATGCACAGCTGATAGTAAATACTTAATTTTAAAGCAAGGAAAAATTATGACTTGTTCATTAAGCTTCATATATGCCTCATATTGAACAACGAATGGGAACACAGTGTTTCAGAATAGCACTCGTTTTCAACTGTTTCTTATTCCTAAACTCACAGTATTTTGGATATTCAAGCTACGTGTGACTGAAGAAATAACAGTGGAAAAAATAGCAAAGCCCTCCTGCTGGGATGCTTAATGCCAGTGTAAAAGGCTAGCTCAATCACTTAAAATAAAAAAAAAACAACTCAGGCTGCTGCTCTGCTGATGACAGAAACAGCACAAACTCAAAGATTTAGTGTCACTCAACTAAATCCCACCTTCCTGGAGGTGCACAGCAGATCTGAATCATGCAAGGATATCAATCCTACCAACAGAGAGGGAGTCCTGTCAGCTCTCATCTGTTTTGCAGCAACCTTTGTTTCAACACACCTCCTTTCAGCTTCCACCCTTTTCACATTAGTTTGGATTACAGATACATTTTGGAAGTTTGGTCTGTCTCGATGCCAGAGCCCTTTAGTAGTGTAAAGGCACTGGCAAAGCACTGTAAATATGGGGCAAATATAGCTTTCCAGACCAAATTATACTTCATACTAGAATGTAAAACCATTTATGAAGACACATCTCTGAGCAGACCAATTTTACCAGCAAAAGAAAAGTTTTGTTGTCAATAGAATAACATATTTGCTAATGGCTTCTGCCAAAACAGCTGAATGGGTCAGTGTTCACACCTCTTCACATTCCTGACCAGCACAGCTGTGCTGACAGAAGCCTGCTGTATAGAAAAACAGCCTCATTCTCAGTTCCAAAAAGTTTGTCAACCAGCTGAATTTTGCAGAAGCCTCTTCTGAATAGGCCTGTTTGCAAAATTAGCATACTGGGATCCCAAACAGCAGAGAAAAACATATAAACATACCCGCAACACGAAATTTGTTTTAAGTAGGAAAATTATCCTTTGGTTCTCCATCTTGATAGATCATAACCACATTAGGGCTGTAGAAGGAGTTATCTTTAAAGTTTGGTTTTATTCTGAAACACCCTAAAAATGCACCTTTATGATACTTACATTTCAATCAGTCCTGAATTGAATACATACTTTTTGTGTATAATACTGGTTAAAAAGCATTGCTGCCATCACCACTAGAAAACTTAGACTCCAAAAGTCAAGTCCATTTGCTTCTCCCACAATTAAGAGCTACCAAGCTGAATCGCTCTGCAATACACCTCTGTCAAACCTTGCTGGTTCACAATTCACTCTGCGATCTTTTGGAAACTCATGTTCCCCAAATGGGTTGTAAAGGTGTATTTAAGGGGATTTGGTCCTGCAATTGGTATTTCGGCAACAGTTCTATTGATTACACTCTGGAGGGACCAAAAGCACAGCAGATCTGTCCTTGTGTTGTCCGAGCTGTGCTAATGGGTGTAGAAGTTTAGCTAGTGTATGAAAAACTTAGAGTAGCACAGGAATATGAAAACAAACGCACTAGACCAGACTTGAGGCCCAGCTAGCTACATATTCTGCCTCCAGCAATGGAGAAAAACAAATGCTAATATGAACAGGATATGCCTATCTAACATTTTTCTTAAGTACTCTCACAGCTTCCAAAAGTTTGCAGCTGACAGTCTTCCTGAATAAGTAGATATGGTTTTAAAGTTTTGGGTTGGGGTTTTTTTGTTTTGTTTTAGTTGGGGGTTTGGGTTGGTTTTTTGTGTTTAAAAAACCAAAAAACTGGGATGGGGGGAGGGGCAGTGCATGGTGGTGGTTTCTGTTACTGCAGTTCATCTTTAGAGCATGATAGAATGAAGAGGTAAAGTTATGTGACGCTTCACGAATCAACTGTTTAGGGGTAAGACACACAGAAAACCTTTGCAAGTTTCAGGTGCTTTGACTAAGCAGACACTTTCAACTTACTAAATTACAACATAAACAAGAACAAACAAACAAACAAAATCTAAAATCTGTGAGAATTTTGAACAACATTACAATATTCTAACAAGCAATCCCAAAAATTCAAATCCTATTAATCGGGCTTCTAAAACATATGACCCTTAAAAAGAAGTATTAAAAGACATGAACAATAACATAGAAGTAATTCAAAGTAATCACACTGTAATCTGTTTGCAAGTCTGATTAACTGTGAAGTCATTGTTTCCCAGTCTTCCTCAGAATGATTAGGGTTTAGGTTTTTTTCAGTAAAAGTAAAAATTATCACAAAATAACCTAACTCTGTATTAAGAAAAAACACCAAATACATCACTAAGCCCAGTACGGGGAAAAAAATACTGGGTCTAACCCACTCATATAATGTTTTTCATTTGTGTCCAGGAAAGCAAAAGAGAAACACCTGATTTCAGATGGATCACCTATGACAAAACAAACAGCAGGAAAGACTTCAGAGATCTTCATAAGCAGCAGAAATGAAGATCAAGTTCCTTGCACAGCATCAGAAAGAACCCCCTGCTTGTGTAGCTGTGCTTCAGTAGGATAGTAATTGGCACCACGGGTTGGGAAAAGTAATTAAGAACTCCCACTGGTCCTCATCATTTATTTCTGAATAAGGCAGTCAACTGCTGGAAGGTTATAACAATTTATTTTATATATAAATAACATTTACAAAAATTAAATTTCATGTGGTTAGGATTGCAGTTTATACTCCATACACTAAGTATTTTACTCTGGGAAGAAATACTGGCCACAAAGTGCCAATCCTAAGGCAGCAGACTCTGTTCTGGAACAGGTCTTGTGCCAAGCAAAAGGAGATTTGGGGACTTTACAGGTGACTTTCTACAAGACAGAGTGAAGTAGAGGCACAATACTATCTTAACGTTTACTGCCAAAATGATCCAAGCCCTCAAAACATGACAGTCCCTAAATACATAAGGGCAATTTTCAGAAACCTCAGCTCTAGTGCTATCTTCCTTTAAATTGATGGATATCTCAGTCTCCTTCCTGAATTTTTGCATTTACAAATCATCTTTTGGTCCTAAAGAAGTACTGAGAGTACATCAACACCACATACTGCTACACCACAATAAATGACTCGACCAGTTCAGCCACAAAAACAATGCAGCTATTGACCCTACGGCCAATTTACCATGCTGGTTTAGAGATCGCTCCATTTTTTCTTCCTACACAACACTATCCAGTGATGTAAATGTATCTTTACTGGCCTCAAAAATTCCCTTTTGTAAAAGAAAGCAGCTACATAAACAGATCAATGTTGTTCTCTCAGGGAATTTACCAGCAGAACTATGTACTATGTAAGACCACCAATGCGCCACCATAGTGATTGATTGCTTTAGTCTTAGAAACGAGAATTGTTTCTTCATTCACAGAAACAAGTGTTTTTCTTCTAAAGTACTCTTTTTTCATTATAATTTTTTTACATCAAAGTAATATTTGGACATCTGTATTTCTGCCAATTAATTTCCTCACACAAGCAAATTCTTTGCCTTTTCACATTAAAGTGTTCTGGTTTTATGGCTCAGCCAAAAGGAAAAATTGACACAACTTGGATACTCAACGGACAGATGACTAGAAGTTTTTCAGGGTGAGGCACAGACCTGTTTAGATGTCTAGAAAGAAATCAGGTATCTTGGACTCATGAGAATACAAAACTCTACCTCTTGCACATTAAGGGGTTTTTTTCAAATATTAAATCATATAAATTCTGCTTGCAAACAGCATAATACAAAGATCAAAATTTTCACATCAGGTTCTTTAGCTACTTTATGGTGAACACAAGAAGTAAGGAGTGATAGTTTGAAAAACTGTCCTAGTCCCTGGCAGCACAGACAGAACTAGCTCCTTGGCTTTGATTTGTATCAAACTTCCAATCATAACTTTTTAACTTCTTTGAGACTACTGCCTTACAGTATTCAACCCTTGTGCTTTATAAATTGAAACTGTTCCCAATTTTCGCAGAAATTCATATTTAGAATTAATATAGTCTTAAAAGCATCAGTACATTTGATTATATATTGGTGGCCACCTCCTATATCAGAGTAATTACACATGAGCAGCATAATAACCTCTTAAAGCTCCTGCTGCATGCCATAAAGCTGGTTCTTTATTGCAAAAGGAACCAGTTACAATCTGTGCAAACAGGTAGTTTCCACTGAGGATTACAAAGCAGCACATCAGCGCAAGGCAGAAAAGCACTGAAGTGTTCAGTTAATCTCTGTATCTAAAAACTGCAAGGTCATACTGTAACGTACCCTCCTCAACATCAGACCATCATTAAATTTGATTATTAAGTTTCTTTCACTTATTGGTCCTGAGGTATACAACAAAAAACTGACACCACTTAGTTTGGTATTTGAAGAAGTCAGTAGTTATCTGCTGGCTTGTTCCAAACTCCCTGAGTGAATATCTTAATAATTCTGCCTGTTCTCCTGACCTATATAATTGTCTATTCCTTCATTTTTAATTCTACTAGCATTTTGCTAGGCAGCAAACTCTGCAGAATATTAAAAGGCAAAATTTTCTCTGGAATGCACTACCATTTTTAAATATCCAATCTTCCAGCTTCACAGCATGCCTTTACTACTCTTGAGAAAGAAAATGGCTAATAGTGTATCTGTATCATTACTTTGTATGCTGCTCTTGTATTCCCAATTACTTAACTCTCTGAAAATCAAAGACAACCCACTTCTCCAACTGTCATGTCTGAACTTTTATAATTTTAATTACTAGCTCCTAAAATTTTTCTAAAGCTTTTTTTCTTAACACTCTTATCCTTTGAATACCAAGTAGCATTTTGGCTACTTCTACACATTAAGGATTTTTTTTTTTTTTTTTTAGGCTTTCGCATACTATCAGGATCTTCATTTAAGAACTACTATGTGAAATGTACAGAATGCTTTAGGTTAGACAGCTGCAGTAGTTCCTTCTGATCACATGAATTTTTTATTTTTCTATTATTTTTTTTTTTTTTAGGAAAAAGATTGAGGTTTCCAAGCTACCTTTCATATGCAATGTTTTTGACCTCTAGATGGTTCTTCTTTCAACTCTCTTCAGCTGCCCACATAATTTTTGAAATACGGTACCCAGAAGCAGACTTAGCCTTCCAACTGAGACCTTACCAATGTGGAGCAGGGCAGAGAAACAGTCATTTAGGACTTATCTGTCTTTATATAACCCAGTATGATACTAGTCTTTCATCTAACAATATGATATCTTTGACTCATCTTCAACTTCGATCATGCCCCACCATTACCATCAAGTCTTCCAAGAACCCTTCTCTAACCCAATGTTCCCCATGCTATATTAAAAGGACTTGATTATTTTCAATTAAGCACAGCACATTGGACTTGCTTCAACCTTTAATTCTACCCTTGCTCTTTTATTTGTGTAAACAATTTGGTCAAGGTATTTTTTAATTATAATCCTGCTGTATAAATTTACTCCCTTACAGCTTTGTGGGCCTTCAGAGCTGCATAGAGATCTCAGGCCATTGAAGTGCAGCTTTTATGCTAGGACTTCATCACATGACTGCACACGGGGCTGTGCTGACACAAGGACTGTTGGGAATGCTTTAAATCCCTGTCTTCAGGAAGAAAAACTGAGCAGAGTTGCCGAGGCCAGCCTTCCATGACTCTTCCGAGATTTAGCCACACCGCCAGAAACCATTTTAAAGGATAGTATAAGGCTGTAAAAAAGTGATGTCTTCTACCTGTAAATCAGCTTCAGATTCCTCCTACCCCTCAACTATAAAACCCACAACAAACACCCTGTGATCACAAACACTTATGATCACATGAGGATTTTGGGTTCATCCACATTCTATTTCACCACCTATTTTGAGGAAAAAAAATACCCAGCAACATCAGTTCTGAGGTACTGCCTTCCATGTCAATCATGAAATGCCAATAGTTATTCTTTATATAACAGAAGAGCTAAGATACCAGGGAGTTCCTGATCACTCTTGAACCAATTTTTTTAATTATTTCTTGTACACCACATTTCCCTAACTTATCTATGAAAGCTTACTCAAAAGTATCAAAAACTTATCTACAGTCAAAATATATAGCACAAGGGTTATTACCCTGTTACGGATAGGTCATTATACTGCCCCAATAATGATTTGTCTCCACAAATCCAGGCTGCTACTCAACTCCTCAAAAGCTGTTCTCCGAGAATATTTTATTTCTAGACCCTGATTACTAACTTCTCTTAACTGCCCACTCACAGACAACTTCAAGCTATTAAAAAAAAAAAGACAGATCAAGTCTTTAATCCATCCATCTTCCAACTGCATAATGCGAAAACCTAACAGATTGGAGGGGCTTGATTTTCTTTTCCCATGCTAGAAGGCTCTAGTTTTATCAAATCAAGCTCAGGTAGAAGCTTCATATTTTTTCCCCTCCAAATGCTTTATTCAATCACTGTTAGTTAGCACTTATGTTCATACCCCAAGACTTGCAAACCTATGATTTTTGTGTTTATTTAAGACAGGCATAATGTTCACAGTTTTCCAGACCCGCTGCCTTGTTCTTAAGCCACATTAAGAACTACTGGAAGCACAACACCCAGTTTGTTCTGACAATGCCTCTTTTGACATATCAGTCTGACAGTGCAATGTCTTCTATTATTAGAAAACAATACCTCTGTTGAAAACTTCTCTATGAACATCTTTTATTGAAGATTTGGTACCAAGATACCAATCTTCTTTGCAGTTTCCAGCTTCATTAACAACCTCATTCTCCAAATTGTTCCTGCTTTTAATATACTTAAAAGACTGTTGTAACTCTTTAAATTCTCAGTTAATTCTCTTAATTTCCATTTCATTCTGTAAATCATCCTCCTTGAATTGACTATTTGGCTCAACCAGCCTAGGCATTTTGCTATATAGGTTTTCCTCCCACCCACCCCTCCATTTTGTTGTGCCTAGTTTTAGTGTCATTTTGCCTTTTTGTAATTACAAAAAAAAAATCCAAAACCTCTTTCTAGTAATTTTGGGTCACAAATTTTAATAACCTTTCAACAGATTAATAATCAAGACCATTTCTATAGTTGCTATCATTTAGTGACAACTGCAACCACTGCTTGAGCCAGCTTCTGAATACAACTTCCCTATTTGCATGCTATCAACAAAAAATTTACAGCACCAAGAAATTATTTTGCCAAATTATATCATATTATGAAATAAACATCATTTTTTAAGTAGGAGATATCATTTTGTTGGAGTTAATCTATCAATTTGTACCAGATGATTATATCCAGAATATAACCATCTAGAAACCACAAGAATATCATGAGGGGAAGGAGTGGGCACAAAGACACAGACACTCCAAGTTATCTATAATTTTATAGGCCAGAAGCATTTGGTAAGGCAGAGTGTGCAAACTGTATCTAATCAAAGGCAATTCCACATCTTACCACAGTTAGTTCACAAATTAGAGGATTTGAAGAACACTTTGGCTAGCCTTTGCCCAGCAAAACACACTGCAGTTGGCTTTTCTTTCCTGTAGTGAAAATACTAGAGGCAGAGTAGGATATGCATCAAAATTGTAACATTACAACTTCTCATGAAAAGTCGCTACAAAATATCAGCACAAAACAAGACCCCAAACTACCGCTGCCATTCTTTCCACTTAATGGTAGCGTTTTTACAACAATACTGTTTGCCAACAAACAAATTAACAGTTTAGTACAGTCAAAGTATCTGTAAATTCAGAGTTAAGACTAAGTTCTTCAGGGTAGAGACTGCAAATCCCCACGAAATGTAATCTGTTACAGTAACACAAAGTTAATAAAAATTTCAATCCCCAAAATCTTATCTTTGTTGTTTCTTTTGGTTGAACTAAGAATATTTCTAAGATTTTCCATGATTATCATTATGTATTCAATTTCTTTCATGCATAAATACACCAAAAAGTCTTTACAGGAGTAAAATTTCCTTAAAAGGCAGAAAACTAAGCATCACATCCATATTTTAAGAAATGAAATGACAGAAAATAAAATATTGAAACAAGGTTTTGCAATGTCAGAAGCAACATACAAAGCAACCTGCATATGATACAAAGTATTACTTCCTAGAAAAGGAGAAGGAAAGAAAGGGAGGAGACAAAAAAAACTGAGGAACTCTATCTTCCACAAAACCTGTACACAAGAGAAGAGTAAGCACAATTCACTCAAATTGGCAAAGCAAGGGGATGGGGCAGAGAACCTCAGAGGAGTAGCTTTCATCACTCAAAAAAACTCTACAAAATTCTTTCAAGACACAGTGCCTTCAGACACTTTAAGAAGGGGGGGGGGGGGGGGGGAAGCGCTTTGATTGAAAACAATGTTGTCCTTTTAAACAGTGCCCCCTCCTGTTCAGAAATAAACTTTGACTTTCTTAGTTGAAGCGCTACACAGGCCATACCAATAGCAACAATCGGTCACTCCCTTGTGACCTGTATGTGATTTAC
Organism: Astur gentilis; assembly: GCF_929443795.1. NCBI lineage: Eukaryota > Metazoa > Chordata > Aves > Accipitriformes > Accipitridae > Astur > Astur gentilis. The sequence continues at coordinate 4,049,114 of NC_064893.1, read as the reverse complement.
TTTAACCAGCCAATTTTCAAAAACTTCAACCAATCTCAACCACGGAACTGTCAAAATATATTATATTTAAACTAGTTCTAAGATTACTCTCATCAGCAGAGCCAACTTGTGAGAACAGACAATTTGGAGCTCAAGAACACTCAAAGCAGTAGGAACACTGGGAAATGTCCCGGAGATCCTTGCAACCCTGCAACAGCCACTGCAGGGCTGGATACATTCAGTCAGAGCTGTTTGGATAAGAAACTCAGTTTGTTAATCATGACTTCCAAAATGCCATAACAGAGACAGCATCTGGCTTACCTATGCCTAAACTCTTCACCTACATATGACCCTGGACTTGGCGGGGGTGGGGGGGGGGGGGTGGGGGGGGGGGAAATCACACTCCTTTTCTATCATTAACAATTTGCAACACTGCAAAATTTAGAGAGAGGCAATTCCATACAATCATTATTCCTGTATTTAAGAAAAATCACTCAATTCTGGTTAAGTTAAAGTAGCATATCTTCTGACTTCTAAGGAGCATGTCTTCCAGATTTTATATTCTGCTACAATATGGGCCTATTCAGCTGAACCAGTCACCTGCATACATGCTCCATTAACAAAAAGCATTTTATGTAAGAGTCCAATTTTGATCTTTAAGCTCTATAAGAATGAGAATTTTGAATGTTTTCAGAATTTCTCACATAATGCTTCTGCTGTTATTAAGCACAAAACCAGAGAGAGAAGCAGGTTTGTTTTGCTATATTAGAAAAAACAACTTACAGCTGTTTGCTTAAAACCTCAAGAATTTCTGTTCTTTAGAGTGAAGACTTGAAAGAATGGGAAACCTTTTTGTCATGGCTATGCTTTTTTATTAATGCTGTTATTTTTTATCTCCACTAGAAAATCCTCAAATCCACCTTTAAGGTACCATAGGGGCTGGGAAATACACAATCTCAAAGGAAATATTTGTTAGTGCTTAAAGGCTAAAATCTCCAAAGATTCAGTCCGTGAACTGCATGTTCCATCATATCACACATCCCAGCAGTTTGTTCTGACAAATGTATGTACGCTGTACCCACAGACCAATGGGGCATGCTCTAGCCCAGCCTTTATTTATATTTACTACTCACACTTACTGTGCATGAGGATAGCACACAAAAACCAAGCATAGTGTCATGGTTTAACCCCAGCCAGCAACTAAGCACCACACAGCCGCTCGCTCACTCACCCCCATCCAGTGGGATGGGGGAGGAAATCACAGAAAAAAAAGTAAAACTCCTGGGTTGAGATAAGAACGGTTTAATAGAACAGAAAAGAAGAAACTAATAATGATAATGATAACACTAATAAAATGACAACAGTAGTAATAAAAGGATTGGAATGTACAAATGGTGCGCAGGGCAACTGCTCACCACCCGCCGACTGAGACCCAGCCAGTCCCCGAGCTGCCATTCCCTGCCCCCCACTTCCCAGTTCCTAAACTAGATGGGCCGTCCCATGGCATGGAATACATCGTTGGCCAGTTTGGGTCAGGTGCCCTGGCTGTGTCCTGTGCCAACTTCTTGTGCCCTGGCTGGGCATGAGAAGCTGAAAAATCCTTGACTTTAGTCTAAACACTACTGAGCAACAACTGAAGACATCAGTGTTATCAACATTCTTCACATGCTGAATTCAAAACATAGCACTGTACCAGCTACTGGGAAGACAGTTAACTCTATCCCAGCTGAAACCAGGACACATAGAAAGACAGAATCCCCTCTGCTTGATTGCTACTAGCATTGCAATGCAGAAAAGGAGAAACAAAAATATGAAGGTTAGAATGAAGATTCTGAAGGACTGGAGAACACAATTAGCTTGAAAAGGAAGTTGGTAGGAAAATGTGAGACTGAAGCCAAAGGAGGTAAGGGAAAGCAGTGTCTGGTGAGGAACTGAACTGGACAGAGGAAAGAGTCTCAACTGGCTGAGCTGGACAATCATAGCTAGGAAAGGGCAGGGGGAAGTTACAGACTGAGAAGGAAGGGAAATAGATCTGACAAAAAGACCAAGAAGAGGGCACATACAGGTGGGAGGCTAAGAACAGAAATACCAGTCTCTAGGCCACCAGAAGTGAGGAGAAAGGGAGGTTAGGAAGAACCATACAGTACTAGAATTGGGATTGATTAGACTAGATTTCATGGTGATCTCACAACTTAAAGCAAGCAGGCCAAAGAAAATAATAAATGAAAAGCAAGCTGATGACATCTCTATGATATATTACCTGCCATCCAGAAGGAGAAATAAGTTTAATAGAATACATACAGGTGTTGTTATATTACAGCTGGCACATACGAAGCATTCATGACCACACGACCAATGCGATATACTCTGAAGACAGCCCAGCCCCATCTGGCTCAATTTCAGGCAGTATGAAATAGAAATTCCTATGTAACAGGACACACAAGAACAGTATCACAAGGACTGCACTCATTCAGCATCTGAACCATTTCAAGGATCTGGCAAATAACCTAATCCATAACCAGGTACTGGCTACTATCGCTGTAACCACAAATGCAAATTGCAGCCAGCAGGTGCAGAACCAGCCAGTGACTGGGATAAAAATGTTCTAGAAGGTGACCCCTTAAGAAGAAAAGGTTATCAAGTAGTGCTGACCATCAATTAGCAACTCTGAGGTTCAAAGACAAATTCAAGACCCATATTTTCACACAAATCTTGTCACAAATAACAGTCTTTAAAAAGCGAAAGCACCACTCCTCCAAAATGTAACAACCATGATAACAATTATAAGAATGACAACTATTTGAGCACACTCTCTCTGGAGTAGCACAAAGGAAGGATACAGTAGAGTCTAGAGTCAGAAAATTACTTACCATATTTTTGGATGGCCCCTAAATTTAAAAAAGTTTTATTACCCAGTTTGATTTATTTATACTTCCATTCAATAACTGAATGAGACAAAAACCCCAAGGAAGTTAAATACATCTTGATCACAGCTGCTATAAAAGTTATGCTGTGGGGTGAAACTGATGCCTTCAAATTACTGGTTCATTAATTGCATTCCATACCTATGAAGTTTAAACTTGAAAGGTAATATGGTTCCAAAAATAAGAAACCAGAACATTCCAGATGATATCCAGCCTCATTAATGAGTTAACTAAATGGATAAGGGAAGTAGTGTCCAGTAATTATTTGTAATTTATTAAATGAATCAGCTATAATGTCTTCAGCATATATACTGACTAACAAGAAGAAACAAGAAAATCAAAAATTAAAGTTGGAAAAACAGTGTGATTCTGACACACTGAACATGTTTATTTCTTGGTTACTTATTATCAAATGTTATGCCAAAATGTCTGTCACTACATATTCTCACATTTAAAATGTAATACAGTTCATCATAGTCATTAACAATGACCAACATAATTTTGTCTGTCAACAATAGTTATGGTACATAAAAAACACACCCTTAAAAATGCATACTCAAAACTGGCCAAGTTAAGCAGTCTAAACCATTTCTATCCTCTGTTCAGAGGCCTCAGAACATAATTCATGTTATATTGTGAATCCATTATCCTTCACAGGACTTGCAAACCAGAAAGGGCTTGAGAATTAACACATTTCTGTTATCTCTTGTACAGCCTGTACATGAGATGGCAAATGATGGATGCAATCCCACTGTTCAGATATAAAAGGGGTTGCTGTAACCAAGATAATTTGTCTCAGCAATTTTCAACATTTGGGAAATACAACTAGTCCATTTAATTCAATGTTCTAGGCCAGAACATCTTTTACATCTGACATCTTCCTTAACTCATATCTTCCATATCCCTAGCTAAGCATTTAAATACACATAACTTACTATAGCATTACCAAAAAGCCTTGTGTTCTCAGTCTCTTCCTATCTGAAATATTACATCTGAGCTCTAAGGAACCTACTAGATTCAGTGTGTCTCAGTTCGTTCCACTTCAGTACCAGTCCTTATCCTCTTATGTTGTCACAAGCATAGCTCCTGTCTCAAATCAGAGGAACTGAGCACTTCTTGATGGCCTTTCAGATTGCAGTTACCTGCTTTCTGCACCAAGGTCTCACAAAACCAACTTGGATGCCTCAACTTACATAAACCTGTTTTTTGGGTCAAACATTGCAAAGCCCAGCATTAAAACATCCACGACACTGCTTGCAGGCAAATTTCTGTGCCCAGAGTACCACTATTTTTAATAGGCCTCCACATCCAACAACCCAGAAGAAAAAGAAGAAAAGCACTTGAACACCATGAATAGCAAGAAACATGGGTGAGCGGTGCTTTGCAAAAGCAAAGGATTGCCAATTAGGTTGGTTTGTTTCAGATAAGGAAAGTGAACTAATTCCCATGTTTACAAGAACAGCTTGACATTTTCAGTTACTTTCTTGTGCGTGTGTTTTCACTGGAAATGTTATGGCATGTCTTAATAACAACACAGGATCAGACCAAAAGTTCACTTTGCTCAGAAATACTGCAGGTATATCCAGCCTCAGGTAATTTATAAATATTCATTTATCAATTTGTTCTAAAAGCCTTTTATATTGGATATTCAGATTAACAAAATTTCTCTAATTGATCCCTTGCAGAAAATCACTCAAGTATGGACTCACTAACCTTCCCTGTAATAAATAGTAGCATACACAACTTAGCTACCGTAAAGATGTTTTAACGCTTTTGCCAACCTCCTTTGCTGTTTGCCTAGTCTTACTTGTGATGGGGAAAAAAAAAAAAAAAACAAAAAACCAAAAGAGATATTTGCCACACAAACATGATAAATATGTCACAAAAAGCTGTCTGGTTCCTATTAAATTACATCAATATGCAGTAACTAAAAAGCCAAAGCCATTTATTCTTCAGAAATTCAGAGACATAACAGGTTTGTAACCAAGATTTGAACCCAGGCTAAAAATACCTGTAACTTCCGTGTTTTAATTTAGTTGTATTTTAACAGCAGACTTTACATGCACAGATCCTTTAATTTCAGTGCTTGATCAAGATTTTTGGGGGTGTTTTTTGTTGGGTTTTAAGTGATTTTTCAGACTTAACATTATTTCTACATGTATGCAATTCCTGATATTCGTATGTCTACTTTCTTTTCATTCTCCCCAGCATTTATATAGTACCTACAACTCTTCTACTATTTCAGTTACCAGGCAATAGACTGTAGCAAAGTAACATAAAACTTCCATGAACATAAAACTGCATAATTCTGAAGAGAGAGATTCTTCAGGGCAGTAGAGAACACCGAGATTACCAGATTGGAAACTTGCAATATGTAAACTAATACAGTAAAACCGTTGGGAAAAACAAATTCTGACTTTTCGACTAAAAACAATCTGAGTTTTCAACTAGTTCAAAGCAAAATCCAAGGAGCCCAGCCAATCCTGGTTCCTTTGAAGTCAATAGGAACATGCCAAGCTGGCATGGTAATGCCACTGTTGAACTGGTTGCTGCCTCCCAATTTTTCTATACCTATTTTTGAACTGAACAGTCAAACTCACTTAGTCTTTCAATTTATCTTAACCGACATCAAAATAATACACTTCTATATTACCACATCACTTTTATAACAGTTGACTGGAATAAAGGAACTAATGAAAACAAGTAATTGAAATTAAAATACCTGTTATGGAACAGTACACTATGTGAGGAGCAATCTTTTTAATGTCTTCATAACCTAGACCCATTTCAGCCAGTTTCCCAGGGATGTAGTTTTCCACAAAAACATCAGACACTGCTGCAAGCTTTAGAAAAGAAAAGTAGTAAGATTTGTCAATGAGCTTCCAAAAGTTCAATAAATTCCTCACATAACTTCATTTAAAAATGTCACTAATCAAAATGGCTCCAGTCTTTCTGACAAAAGAAAACTTACAAACCTAGAGGCATGGTTTTGGCCTGTTAGAATGTGCATCTCTGCAAACTACATATTAGAGATGCTGTGTATCTAGAAAGACTGTCAAAATCCTAAAGCAACTAGACAAAACTGTAATATATTATCAGTATCACATCAATTTCCCAAGACTTGACAATAGTTTACAGAACAATGATCACCTTTATAGCTACACTTAACTTGAGAAAAGAGGGGGGACAGAGGGAGAGAGAATGCTTCTTTATCCTTCAGACTTTTTCTACCTTAGAAATAATTTTATAAATTGTTTTTCATTTTAAAATAATTGATTACAATTACTGTAACAGAGGCCATATATCTCACTTCCTGTATGTAGAAGCAGAATAGGGAGCCCAAAAATTTTTTTAAGTTAAAATGAACACCTTATAGTCACCTCAATTAGAATAGTGCTGTCAAGCTCTGCAATGTGACTTTCTCCATCACATATAAATGAATGACCTAGTCCAAAAATCTACTGAAGATAAAGATTATCATATATACTTGATGGGCTTTAAATTATTTTTTTCTTATAAAAATTATCTACATGTTTCAATAAGACTAAAACTAATTAAGAACTCCTGAAGCAAGAGAACTACATATTAAAAGAAAAATGTATGCCTTGGGGGAGGTGGAGGTTTTTTGCTTGGTTGTTCCTGTCCCCAGGAATTTAACAAACTATTCCCTTACAGGTACACATGTTTGTGCACACATTTTTAAGCATAACCTAAAACATTTAGGTTTTTAATGCTATTTGCAGCTGATCAGTCGCATTCTCTGAAACTACCATGTCACTGTCTGATGAATATATACAGTATATTAGACCAGGTTCTATAAACTAGTGTCATCATAACAGCAATCACAATCACAGTCATTTTTGTTCTAGCATGTAGGCTGTTCAGCTGAGCTTAAGGTCAAAGAAGCTGCCAAACCAGCAAGTATTTAACAGGAAAGATAGAAACTAATTCTTATTCAGACATGGCAGCACACAACTTCTAAATAGTTTAACTGAATGCATGGAAGCGACATTAATCAGAAACTAAGTTTAGCATGCAGTAAAGGTGCATTTTAAAACAGGTTATTAAGTATTTTTGAAGTGGCTATGTCAAGAACCTGTAGGACTACAGTAAAATGAAAAACAGTCTCCAGATTCTTAATGAGCATTGCAGGGTTTCAGTGTGGACAGCTGGCTGGTTTGTTAATTCATGATTCCATAGAAGTGAACAGAACATAACTTCACAGAAGTTATTAAAAACAAGGCATTTGTTACAGGAAGGTTCTCAAGAAGATCCAAGTTTCCCCAGAGCTAAAGCATTTGCTAGTAAAAACAGAAGTAGGTCAGACAGATCTACAGCTCTCCCAATCCTCTATGCAGGACAGCAGATCAAGCTACCAAAGTAAGGTAAGGGGAACACAACAGGGGCAAGCTATTTTTTTATTTTTTTTTTTAATAGCATGCCTTTATGAAAAATAACTTAAGGGGGTTTTATTTTCTCTTTAAATCCTTCATAGTTCATACATAAATACTCTTCAAACTAATAATACTACAGCCTTAGCTTAATTCATTCAAGAGACAAAATCAGTTACAACTTGTGTATTGCTTTCACTGGTATTTTATAATCTATTCAATTTACAGTGATTGTATGGGCTAAAATGGTTTGAGAGTTGTTGTCCATCTCATACTGAAGAACTATCATCTCCTAGAAGCCACTGAGGAATAAAGCATGTCATACAGTACTGTAACAAAAATCACCATAACCCTGGACTTGGCAGCATACATGGGACAGCAGCAGTGCTAAGTGGGGATACAATGACTTGGGCCCAGTTTAGCTATGTATATATTCTCAGAAATGGACATGAATTTCTAAGACACCTTACAAGTGCTCTCAGCTCTGCCACTGAAGTTTTCATGACACTTGGAAATAGCCTTTAATGTGTAAAGGCAGCACTCTGTGTATAGTACTTTTCTTGATGCTCACTGAACCAAGCATAGGTACCCAGGGTTCTGCCACTGTGGGGAACTGAATTCAGACTCTGATCCAAACAAACTATGTTATTAAAACTCAAAGGGATTTTCAGTCTCAATGGGATTTTAAGTCCACTGTCAAATGAAATTTCACAATTCATGTCCTACAAGTCCTCTGAACATATCACTTGCATTTTAACCTCTACTAACAGAGCAATACAATGCAAGCCTGAGTTGGAGTACTATGTATTCCAGATAGGACACTGATATGCTCAATGTCTATGCCTCAGGAAAGAAAAAAGGCATCATGCATGCCAAAATAGTTATTAAATTGAGTAACAAATAATGATGCTACTAACTTTATAAAGCAAACTATTCATACCTTTTGGCAGTTTTGTTTGGGGTGAGGTGTGTTTGTTTTTTACAAAAGCTCCACACAGAGGAGAACGTGCATACACACACGTATGAACATATACATACAAACACACATATTTGTGTGTGTGTGAATAGTTTGCTTTATCAAGTGAGAAAGCAGACATGAGACATGCTGACCTATCAGCTAAAAGTAATAGAAGGGAAGAAGGAGTGCCATCAGCTCCCAGCAAACTGAATTCTCCCAAGTTCTTCATGAATAAAGAGAAAAGTTAATTAGTTAAGGCTAAATACTCCAGAGACAGGTATCCTCAAGGTTCTTAAAAGGAGCTTCTGACAATGACTGCTGAATAATGCTCTAAAGAGATATTGAGCCACATTACAACAAAAGGATGTCAGAGCATGGGACTGGTGTGCATACCATCACTGAAGAGAAAAAAAAAAATTTTCATTCAGGAAGATATACAAATATACGGAAGGCAGTTAACAGTAAGCCAAAAGCATTAGTAAGGAAGACAAGGTTACAAGTGACACAGAATAAAGAAACATTAAAAAGACCAAAGAAAAATGTTGTGAGAATCATGTAATCATGAAAGAGCAGACCCTTGGACAAGTATTTTGTAGTGCTGTGCCAAAGGAAGAAAAGCAGCCAGGACTCCTGTTTAACAGATTTCTTCAGCTCACTTGATACTACTGACTGAATTATCAAGGCTGTGCTTTTGTCATATACCTGAAGACTCTCTACTCCCTTGTTTTTAATATGATTCTAGATTCTGAGATTTGCCCTCTTCTACCTATATGGAATTTACGAGAGGGAGAAACAAAATTTATTCTAACCATGTTACCTTTCTTAATAAAAAAATTATAACCTTATTACTTTTCTTTGTAGGGCTTAGAGCTCAGGAGACGATTATTATTTATGTATGAGTAACTAGTGTCACAAACCTGAATTTCTTCTTGCCATCAATTACTTTACAGGCATGAACGCTACTTTTCATAGTAACAAATAAATTGCTGAGCAACACTCGATTCTATACACACCTGTCCTGATGTTACCAGGAGACAAGTGAAGACAAAGGCCTGTTATAGATAACTTCACTTTACATATTCCTTTTGATAAAACACCAAACAGAAGAAGTTATATTCTGGTTCCATTTGAGATGCAATAATGGAATGTCAAGACCTCTGCACCAAATACTTCCAAAAACTATCACTCTAAATCAAGCAGAACAATGAACAACTCCACAAGTAGAGTCACATTTCCATAATGCCTCATCACTTCAGTCCACAATGTTGCTATATCACAGATGGGGATGCCCTTGATTTAAGGAACAGAAAGCTGTAGTGGTTATGAAAGCAACTTTAATAAAGGATAGAAACTATAAGAAACAATTTTGTCACAAGAGATCTCCTCATTTCCACAGCTAGCATGGTAAATACTTAGAGTTAGTTCTCTCACTGGAAATTCCATAACGTCGCATCTTAGGAACTAACTCTCATACATGCTTGACTATTTCAGTGACATCAAGCTAAGGGAAAAATTAATATTGCTGCTGGCAAGAACCATTTGTTTGTATCTCTAAGTACTCTTACTGCCAGCTATCCTATCTTCAGCATCATGGTTGCTCTACATTACAGTGATACAAGAGATCTTACCAGTAATAAAAGGGTGGGAAGCCCAGCACTGAGCTGACAGAGAGGATGCTGCTCATGTCTTGCATGACAAATGAGGGAGAAGAAAGTTGCTGCTTTGATTTAAAAATTATGTGGGATTTGAACTCAAGCAGGCACCTGAGCCTCAAGCACAAAGGTTATATTGCAAATTCTTAAGTCACCAGCCATTCAACTCCACAGAGCATAAAAAGGTTATCCATATTGTAGGCAGAAAGTTATACATTTAAAACCAGAATCAAGCAGTAACCTTCCTTCATAAATGTCAAGATGAGACAAGGGGAACTTCCTAGCCACAAACAGTGGCAGTCACATAAGAAGCTTATGCTGAAGCCATCTTTTCTCCAGCTCACCCTGACTCATAGGCCCAGCTGCCTTTAACTCTTCAAACAAGTCCAGCCCACACATGCAGAATCAGTGGACATTTTGCATAAAATAGTTTTTCTTTCACCATTTTTAAAGATCAAATAACAAGCTAGCCTTCTTATGCAAGAGGAAGATTTTTAATAGCCCTTATTCAGAATATCACTAGTTTATCCAAAAACACATCTGTATTATACCATGCAAAACTATTCCAAATGACAGTGTCTGTTTCCAAAACCTTTAGAAGACAAACATACAGGTTCATAACAAATCAACAACAAATGGTTCTGTTCTGCAAAGAAAAAAGGTACTGCAGAATCCTTGGCTTATAAACTCCAAAGATTTCCATATAAAGTTGACAGGGAAGAAAAAAGGTCAAAAGTATCAGACAACTTTATCTATTTCCATTTCATGCAATATTCCCAACAAAAAATACTACCAGATAAATTACACTTATTGCAGGACACATACAGCCTCACTGTGAAAAAGTGATAGGAACTAATACTGAAACAAACTAACAGAAGCCAGCTCACCCTCTTACATGTGTTAGTACTGCAGAGTTAAAAACACAGCACTAGCAAGTAGCAGGTCTTACATTTCTCAATAAATAAAAAGGGATGACAAAGTACAAGTTTCACAGAATGTGGAATGGGATGTTTTTATTAATTTTTCAATGGAAAAATGGATCACCCTTAAAAGACTCTTACATTCTGAACAAGATAACAAATATTAAGTTCGACCTACAGGACAGTATTTCTCAGAAATATGCACAGCAACTGAAGTCATGAATACACAGTAACATTAAAAAACCTGCAAATACTGGAGCCCACTATCTCCACTTCGTAAGCTGCTCACTGACTTCATTAGATCAGTCCAGCTTGACTGTTTCTAATGACGTAGTACAGCAAGATCAAATACAGCAACAGTGAAAGGAAAGCACTAGGCTGTTAAGACCTTTTCTTCACAATATTTCATTTGAAGCTTCTGATGACATTTTCATGTAGATTTTATATCTATAATCATTAGAAATTACACTGAACATTCAGTCCAAAAATCACAGAGTACAGAGGCTATATATACTGTAATTTAACAAATTTACTGCACACATTTTTAATTATGAGATATCAAATAAATACTTGAAATGCAGAGTTTATTCTTTATTACTTAGGATCAAAACAATACAAAACAGGCACAGTTTGCATGCTATCAAAACATACCTCTCTGATTAGCTTTGCTCCTTTTGAATCCTTCATGTTGATAGCTATACTCTGGGGATTAAAAAAAACAAGAGTAATTTATGTAAAAGCCCTTCTGGTGATTATCAGCCTCTTCTAGAGATAACCAACAGTCAAGTTTCACACCACAGCTATATCAATTAAGTAAATTTTAACACAGACCCCACCTCCCCCTGCAAAAAAAATTCTGCTGGTAAAACAAAGTGAACTGTCTCACCAATGGATCAGACAAGCACCAAAACAAGTCTGACGTGCAGCTGGGAGCTGCACTGCAGTCTGTTCACTGTATGTTTGCACAGCACCTACTACTGCAAGTACATGTGGGGACACCACAAACATTTGTTTGAATAACAACAAGCCATTAAACAGCTCAGGCATGTCACGAAACCATCTTAATCCTGAAGTTTCACAAGCTTTAGCCAACCTAACTGTGGTATGATGCCTGCTCTCCTCCAGCTCCAGCTGATGCAGGTCAGGTGAGTTGATGCACCTGAAAAACCTGATCCTTCAAATAAAATAACCCTTAGTTTCAACAGGGTTCATTTTCAGTCGATTTGTTCCAGCAACTGAGGACTGGCAGGACCACTCTTGCTTTTTGAATTTGCCTCAGCTGACCACAGCACCACACCAGAAGTTTGCAGCCTTCTTTGTTCAAAAGAACTCTTTGCTCTTCTCCTGAAATTTATTCATAACTTAAGGCCAATTTAACTATTGCTCAGTGACATACATTAAGAATCAAAGTGTTATGTCTTCAGTTGTAATTATAGAAAACTTAGGCTAATGTTCAATACCACACTCCATTTACCTTTTTATTTCTATTGACACTGAGAAAATAAACACTTTCTGCTCCAGCAAAAGGTGGGCCCCAGGCTCTTGTATCATCACCAGCTCCTGAAAGAAATACCATCACATTTTCATAGCTGCCCAATATTATACTGCCAACAAATAAAAAGTTTTCCTCCCACATCATATTTAAACCACCTAAGCTTCATCTAGCAGGCACAACAAAAATTAGTTTAATATATATATTTTAGGATATTTGCGTCAAAAAAAACACCTAAAAGTGAATGTGATTAAGCAAAGTGAACATAGAGTTTGCTAGTGCCGGGATTACTTTTAGGCTTCAAAATACTAATAGAGCCACACACCACCAAAGTATTTGTGGGGTTTTTGGTTGTTTTTTGTTTGTGGGTTGTTTTTTTGTTTTCCTTTTGGTTTGGGGGGGTGGGGCACGGTGTTTGTTTTTAACTAAAAGCAGAGCCACAATGCCATTCTTTTAGGCAATCCGGAAGAATTTAGTAGAAGCTCTTGTCTTGCACCAAGTCACAGAGGGCACATGGTTAACAAACTATTCCTGAAACACTCTGGACACAACATCAAGATACCACTGATCAGCTATAACTTCTTAAGCTGCATGCTGCAGAACACCAACAAAAAGAAGCACTTGCTATAGCTGGTGCAATCCCCCACCTCCAGCCCTTCCAGACATGCTGCTGCCTTACAGAAAGGCAAGATGGCATTACAGCTGCTGCAGACACTGATGTCGCTGTATCATTTATGCTTAATTTCCAAGTTTAAACCTTTCTTAAAGGTCACAAAGACTGGCAATCTATTTTAATTAGAATTAAAGCTAAATTTAAATTTAGATATAATCACAATCCCAAGTGCTAGCAAGCATTCCTAGATTTATTTCAATATCTAGACTTCTATCTACTTGCTAACTTCACAAGTGAAAACTTTCTGTAGTGAGGCAACACAGAAGACTCTTTGATACTAGCATAGGTACAGAAACAAGCTGAAGGACCTTTGGTCTTACACAATATAGCCACTGTCATAATTATACTATGGTAATACAAAGTCTACGGTCATTTAAGATCAACTGTGGCAGAAGTTATACAAACATATAAATTATTCATCAACATTTGTCCTGTTTAGTGTCTCAAAGAACAATTTTGGTTCAAGCAGGAAGCTTGGGGGGGAAAAAAACCCTTCCTTCTGTATGCTACCAGTTCAAGCCATTCAAAACAACACATTTCAGCAATACTTTCCATGTAGGATGCTAGTGTGGCTACTATCCTTTATGGATTAATACTCCTGTGAAAGTAGACATCCTCTCACATAAAGACCCAATTACTCACATCCTAAAATGTTTGAAACTCAGAATTCTCAGGCTGCCCTTCTTCACAAAACAAAACTCAGAGCTGGAATGCAAATCTCCAAAACCATTACTTCATACTTAATCACTGACACTGCTCCATTCCTACTACCTAAATACTTGGAATAATACCACTGTCAGTCTCATCTGAGAGTACAAAATTGATGCAGTAATTGATTGTCACAAAAGTGAAAATGTTTGAAATTTAATGTTTGAAACAATAGTGAGTGATTAAGGATGACCCATAGGTTGATGTGACAAAACTTTTGTTAGACATTCAATGTTTTGTTAAATGTTCAAACATTCAATATTTCCTATTTAAAATAAAAATATATGGAATGTAATATGTTTTAGTATCTCAAGTTGTAATTAAATTCAGCAGCTCTTTTCAAAACTAATAACACCAAATGAAAGAAACTTAAAATATGGAAACTTAAAGAAGGAAAAAAATACCTGACATAACATGCAGCTGCTACGGCATAATTACATGCCTCAAATGCGTAATGATGCATAAAACTGAAAGCCAAATGCAGGGAATATTTCTTAAAAAGAACTGAATGCCATGCAATTTGTTATTCTTCTTGTATGGTCTCACAAACTAAAAAGTGTAGTTATTCCATAAGAATGAAGCATTTTTTTTTACCATTACCCAATCCTCAACATCCCTGAATAAGTAGTACATGTGCTGAGTGGAAAAAAAAACACTGTGTTAAGCTAAAGTAAATAAAAATAAAGTAAATACTATTTATAAAGCTAATGACCCAGAGTCCAATCAGCTACACAAGTTTCTGCATCTGAAAACACACACTTGAAGATTGTTAACCTCAGACACTTTCAGCACTAGTATGAAGATTTGCATGCAAATTCAGAAATCTCCCTTTTCCAATGAACTCCCATCTCCATCTACACAGAGATATTAGATCCCAGACTTTAAAGATACAACTACCTCATGCAGAAAATAACTTTTGTCACTTTGCACAATTCCAAAGAAAGATTTCTCTGACAAGCTAATTTTTAATTAACAAGCTGTAACTGTACTGGAATATTAAAACTATTCTACCAGTGTCATGGTCTAACCCTAGCCAGCAGCAAAGCACCACGCAGTTGCTCACTCCTCCCCCACCCAGTGGGATGGGGGAGAAAATCAAGAACAAGTGAAACTCATGGGTTGAGATAAAAACAGTTTAGTAATTTAAATAAAAATTAATAAAAATAATATAATAATAATAATAATGAAAAGGAAGATTACAAGAGTGAAATATAAACCAAGAAAGACAGGTGATGCACAATGCAATTGCCCACCACTTGCTGACTGATGCCCAGTTAGTTCCGGAGCAGTGATCCCCACCCAGGCCAACTCCCCCCAGTTGATATACTGGGCATGATGTCACATGGTATGGAATGCCCCTTTGGCCAGTTTGGGTCAGCTGTCCTGGCTGTGTCCCCTCCCAACTTCTTGTGCCCCTCCAGCCTTCTCACTGACTGGGCATGAGGAGCTGAAAAATCCTTAACTTAGTCTAAACACTACTTGGCAACAGCTGAAGACATCAGTGTGTTATCAACATTCTTCTTGTACTAAATCCAAAACCCCAACACTATACCAGCTACTAGGAAGAAAATTAACTCTATCCCAGCTGAAACCAGGACAACCAGTCAAAATGCTTGCCAATCCCACTAGATCTCTATAGTATTATACAAAAGCAGTGCTAACAAAACACATATATATTTTAAGTGTTCATATTACCTTTCTTCCTTGTAATAGTAAGGATGAAAACAGAAGGTGGAATTTCTGTTTCCAAAATTAAAGTGCCTGTCATTTTATCAGTATTCTAATCCTGAGTAGTAAAATGTATTCCCATTTAAAATTATTTAAGACATGTTGGCTCAAAGGCAAGGGAGCTGAAGATTCTGAATTCCCAAATGGGAAAAACATGTTTTCCATAATTCTTATATAACTAATTGCTGGAAGGATTTGTATGTTTGTCAAATTTTACATGTCAAACACTACGCCTAAAACCCTGTTTTAACCCTCTCACCACATTACAAAGAAACACCAGACACCTAAGCATTCACAAGCCCAATTTAAAATCTAAGCAAAGTCCAAACAATTCAAACAAAATCAATTTAGTTTTGAGTGATTGAATAAGGCACTTTTGTAAGGGGTGACTCAGTACCAATTTGTACATTAATATATCTGAAGAAGTTACCTGACCTTACAACTTCAACTTTCTCACACTCTTTTCTAAATATAGACACAGACTACTTCTGATCAAAGCACACATATGTGGAGCACAGTGTTAAGCTTTAAGCAAAGAGATCATACATGTATAAGCAAACCTACTAATACCTAGCTCTCTATACCATGCCAGAAATAGTACCAGGATGTAAAATATTCTCAAAACTTGAAAACTGCTGGCTCAAAAAAAAATATACAAATACCTACATAATTATTTCTTAGCACAATACCATACACACACTCTCACCAAAAACATACCGTTACCAAATAAAGGTAGTATTGTCTTTCTAAATATTTTCAAAAGTTTTCAATCTTGCATTCTCAGTCATATTACTTAAATTACATAAAAAACTATTTGTTAAACTAGCCCACATTCTTATATCTAAAATAGATAAACAAAAATCTTACCTGGTCTTTCCACTTTGATAACTTCAGCCCCTAGATCGCCTAAAATCATCGTAGCAAAGGGCCCTGCAAGCACCCTGTAACATTAAAAAAGATTGTTTTCTTAGTTTTTCCTATCAGAATATTTGCATCTAGACAGACTGTTCCAAATTACAGACAAAACACAAACCTTGTTAAATCAAGAATTTTCACAGCATCCAATGGCTTTACATTACTAGCACCTGGCAAGAAAGAGAAAACAGTTACTTACTCCTGAATTATTTTTTTTGTACAATGTTTCTCATTGGTAGTCTAAAACACTGTTTTTATGACACTCTCCCATCACCCTCCCCAAATAAAGAATAATAAAGCTTTCTGCACAGATAGGTTATCAGGAGTATGTTATGTTAGTAAATCCTTTCAAAGTTGGAAAATGTTATGGTTAGCATTGCAGAACCTATTCTAAACACCTAGCAATTCTACAATAAAGGCACTTTTTAGAGATATTTTTATATGTTCTTTCCATAAACACTCATCTAGCTTTTAAAGACTTATCTGAAGAAAGATCCAATAAAAGCATAGCAAGCAACATCAGAATGACACAAACTAAAACTAACGGGTAGCAGACCCGTGCAAAGCATAGTATCCTCACAAAGTGTTTTGATCTGTGTAGACCTATGCATTTGCATCACACACACAAAAAAAAGAGTATCTGCATTTCAAAAAAAGAGGTTACAAAACTGAAGACAGAATACATGACCTGAGGAAATACTCATTCTATCTTTAACTTTCAATGGCAGTCGCATATGCAAGATACTAAGAAATCACAATGCTTTCCTCCTTTCCCTCACCCTTTCCAACGTGAACAGCTCTAAGAAACCACAGCAGTGGCAGTAAGCATCACAGACAGAGCAAGCCACCTCATAGCTCTAGATCACAGGTTTAGCAACTCTCTCTTTGGTGACCTTGGGTTATCTTCTGCTAACACAGTGTCTTTAATTGCAGGCTGGGGATGCAAACACTTCACCACCCCATGTGGATGGTAATTTCATTACTATTTGGAAAGTGGTCTCATACCACACACACAAAAAAACCCACCACACCTAGCCAGTAACACCACAAAGATTATACAATACTAACCCGTGGTAAGCATATCTTTTCGGTGTTTGTCCAGGTAAGAGAAAGATGTAAAACATGGGGGAAAAAACACCACAAAAAAACCCAAATAATTCAAGCATAGACTTCTTTACAGAACACGAAGGAGAAAAGAACCACAGTCCCTCAAAGCATGCAGGGCAGTGTGGTGTGTCTCCAGAGTAATGCAGCATTGAATGCCTGTGTTACCTGCTCCACACTTCCTCCATCAGACCTGAGCAACCCTTCAGTCACCCCCCATAACTCTCCCTCCTACCTTACTGTATATATGGTAAGGAGATGGATATAGAGAGATATTCATAATAAAAAAGCTACAGAGATATGAAGCAGCATTAGGAATTCAAGACTTCTGCTAAAACGTTTTCATTCACCATACTGCTCTCAGTGAGAACACTTGCATCCCATTCTTCATCTTCAAGACATTTTCCTCAATTATTACCAATCACTCCAGAGGGATATGATCTTAACATGTTTTGGGTTTTAATACGATATGCAGACCAAACAGCATGTTGAAAACAAGCTCATCTAGGACTGACCATCTATTTCGCACATTTCAAAGCCTTTGGAAAAACTCAGGCTGCCACCTCTCTTCAATGCTGCACACCTCAGTGAAAGTTCCAAGAAAATACTTGTGCTTGTGCCACATAAACACCACAGATCCTCCAGCGTAACCTCAATTTTATCAAGTTGGCTCTAGTTGAGCAAACACTTAAGCATATGCTTGTCTGTTAAGGAACCAAGTGCACCACCTGCTTCACAATGGCATTACTCTGCGTTTACAGAAAACAGGTAAACAACACCTTTACTGAAGAGCGCAGCTCCCTAAAAAAAAATATCATTTTAGTTAACAAAAAGGGTCCATCTTCCTCTATTCTTTCCACACCTTTTAAAGCTCCACTCTCTCACTCGATAGCTCACTTATTCTCCTCCTGAGCCAGCATTTAGCGTTACTTATATTTCTTACAGATACACTACCAGAACAAGTTTTCAGAGCCAACAGGTTCTCTGCCTGGGCTGAGTTGCAGGAATCCATAAAGATATTTCTCAAAGAAGCCTATAAAGCGTTAAGATTAGTCTGTAAATATGCATTTAGGCATAACTAAGACTGATGAATCCTTACTAATTATTATATCGTTCACATTATGGTAACATCTAAGACTCCATTCAGGGATTGGGACTCTTCTATAGCTGGAACAGAACAGGGGACTACAGTTGTTGTTTCAGAGACAAACAGACCATTGTGAATTTTTTTTTAAAGTTGGTAAATAACACTGATGTCCACAATGACAAAGAAACACAAGAAAAAGGAGAGATCAAAAGCTTGTGTTTGAAAAGCTGAGGAAAAAAATAGACCTGTTAGCCTCTTCAAACCAGAAGAGCCCAGATATTCAGAAAAGAAAACATATAGGACCTAGACTTGCATTCAAGCAAGACATTAATTTGCTGAAACAATTACAATAGAAAGCCTTCTGACTATCAGAGAAACAGCAGTTTGGGTACACTGATCCTTGGTACCAGAGCACTACCAACCCCTTATTGCAGGAACAAAAAGAAACAAAACCACACCACAAACAGAAGAGATCAGAGTTGATCAGTATTGACCAGAAGCGTCTCCTGTTGTGATGGGGTTTGTTTGGGGTTTTTTTCCCCCCTCACTAGCCTCCTATCAGGCACATACCCAAAGTCAGACTTTTCCCACAGAGTGTTTTTTGTTGGAATTCTGGCTCAATAGTCCAAATTCTCTAAAATGCGATCTTACATTTTTCTCTTGTATTTTTGCTTTTAATTATTCTAGTAATTTGATGACTGAAAGAAAAATCCACTCTCTCAGCTTTAACTATATCCTATTTCTAAACTCTTTATTCCCATGATGCTTGAATTTACTGTAAATTAGACGGTCATATGTATCTTTTATAAATAACTTTGATGAAGAATAGATCCACTGACTCTCAATATCATTTAAACTCTTTAGTTAAGCTCAGAAGGTTGTCCCAAGGTTGGTATAACGTAACAATATGAGTAAGCAACCAAAAGAGAGATCCATCTATAGAACAGAAATTAATTTGCATGCCATATTCCCCAAAAAAAAAAATCTTTCCTTTACACTTGTAAGTGACAGAAGAGGGCATTGAGAAGAGAGCTTATTAGTACATTTAATATTTTGGCACCAATGCAAATTAACAGTAAATAGATTCTGTTCCAGTTACATCCAGTTCCGGAGGACATCACTCCTTAAGTCTATTGTCTCTACTTTGATTGCACAATCAATATTTTTTCAGTTTATACATGCAGCAAGCTACCATCAGATCGATAGGTACACTCCACGCAGGGATGCACTTGGTATGTTCATCTTGGGAAACAGAACTCCAAACTTCCTCCTATTCTAGTGCAATCAACACAATTGGCAGTATTTTTCTATGTTTTTAAGTAAGAGAGAAATCTGAAAGCCAGAGGAAAATTACTCCGTTGCAGCTCGGTTTTATTTTTCTTCATTAAACAAACAAACAACTGTATCAAGTCACGAGTTTTGTAACCTTTGAAAAAAATCAGCCCTAGAACTGGACAGCAGGCACTTCACACACACACACACACCCCCGCCGCCGAAGCCGTCCGCACAGCTAACCCGCTCCCTGCCACCCGCCAAGCGGGGCTGCCAGCAGCGCGGCACGGCCGCCGTGCAAAGTCCAGCTGCAGTTCCACTCGGCAAAGCCCCGCAGCCCGGCAGGGAGCGGAGCAGCGGACCGAGCCCACACAAGCGGCCGCGTCTGCCCCAGGCGCGGCCGCGAGGCGACCCCCGCTCGCCGCCCCACGACGACCTCGCCCCGGCGCCACAGGCCCCGCGGTGCCGGCGAAGGCAGGGCCGGCAGCGAGCTCGGCACCCGGCCACCGGCACGCTGCAGCCCCGTCCTCCTCCTCCTCCTCCTCCTCCTCACCGCAGGCCACGGGGCGGACCGCAGCGCTGCGAGGGAGCGGCGGCAGCCGACCTCCCTCCCGCAGGTCTTCGTCGTCCCTCCCGCCACCCCAGCGAAACGGCGGCACCGCCACAGAGCCCCGGCGGGACTGCACGGGCAGAGGGGCCCGACCAGGCGAGGGAGGGAAGGGGAGGCTGAGGAGGAGGAGAGGGGCGCGGCGCGGCTACCTGCCGGGGGAGCGCCTTCGCCCCGCGCCCCGCCACCGTTCCTAGGGGAGGCGGAGGCGCCGCTCAGGGCGCCGGGGCGGCGCGGCGAGGCGCTGCCGCTAGCAGCTGCGGGGCGAGGGCTCCTCCACAGCCCGCCGCCACAGAGGCGGCTCCTTCTTCCCAGCCCGGCGCGCAGCATCTCCGCGCGCCGCTCGCCCGCGACTCGAGGCAACGCCGAGCAGTCCCGCCGAGCGCCGCGAAAAGGTGCGCGCTTCGCCACACCGCGCAGGCGCCGCTCCGCCACCGCCCCGCCACCGCCCCGCCCCTTCTCCCGCACCCGCGTGGAGTGCCAAATTGTTCCCGGCTTGGGGCGGTGCGCAGGCGCGGGGCGTGGCCTGCCCACCGGAGCTGTCCCCTCCTTTTCCCGCCGCGAGCTCTGGGGCTGCTGGCAGCCGCCGCGGAGGGAGGACCGCGGCGGCGGGGCGGTTCGCCTCGCCTCTCCTCGCCTCTCCTCGCCTCTCCTCGCCTCTCCTCGCCTCTCCTCGCCTCTCCTCGCCTCTCCAGTAGTCCCCGTTGAAAGGGTGCCTGTTTTTCTTAGCGTGCAGGACGCAGGCGGCTGGACTTCATAAACAGGGGGGGTGTCCTGCAGGTGTTGCGGCAGTAATTCCCGTTCCTGTGTAAAAAACCTCGCTATCTGTACAAAATAGACTTCGGGGTTTTTTCGCTGCGACATCTGATTCCTGGACAAGCCAAATGGTTGGCAGCTAGAAACTTGTACTGCCAGTTCGGTGTACGGACTGCGACATAAAACATTGCCAAGATGGAATAAAAGTAAAACGCATCC
This sequence comes from Astur gentilis, assembly GCF_929443795.1. NCBI lineage: Eukaryota > Metazoa > Chordata > Aves > Accipitriformes > Accipitridae > Astur > Astur gentilis. The sequence goes on along the minus strand of NC_064893.1, from coordinate 4,027,729 downwards.
CCACAACGGCTTCCCGCACTGACAAGGTAGGCGGTTGCACTGGTTGCCATTAAATCCTCTCGCTAGCAGGAGGCAGATCCTTTTATCTCCGTTTGGCTTCACTGAAGGTGCAATGCTACTTACGCTATACGCTGTATCTTCAGGTGTATATGGCAATGGAAGGGTCAGCTTGAAATGACCTTTAAGCAATTCTTCCTTGAGCTAAGTATTTTCAGACTATTTTTAGTTTGTGTTAGGACAGAGTGGAAGGCTTGTAACAGGAACACCGTGGTGTCTTCTTGCTCTGTAATAGGATAACAGAGCCTGCACAGAGGTTCACTACTTCTTTGTGAGAAATAGGCTGCGAGGATAAGACGACAGCTGCATCTCAAGAATACCTGAAACTTCCGACTGCTTGAAAGTGAGCATTGTGAATAGCACAGGCTTAAGAAGCACTGCGCGTCAGACGGCCTGAATGCTGAGGAAGAACGTAGAGAAAATCTTCTGCATGGCGGGTTTGTTGAGCGGACATGCGATGTGTAATGAAAAGCATGACACGGATGCTTAAAAACCTAGAAGCAATTAGGATTCGTCAACAAGAAGAAATTCATCAGCAAAACTATCCCACTATAACTCACCATGTGTGTAACAGTACCTACTTCTAATTTGCTTGGTGTGAAAAGGGTTTAAATTAAATGAAGCTGTCCTTTTCTGGAATAAGACTGATCAGACAAATTGATACTTGCATCAATAAACTGTCTTGTGTAGACACGGCATTCCTTGTGTGCATAATAATAATAGACAGAAAATTGGTCTTCTAGAGAAGATAAAACAGTAAAGGATTACTCTCCATTTTAGAATTGCAAGGATATTGCCCCAGTTTTCACAGGGAGATTGTAAAACAGAGTGGAGAGCTGAGTTCACTGAGAATATAAAGTTGGTTATCGCCATTGAAAAAAAAAAACAAAACAAAAAAACAAACAACCAAAAACCCGCAAACAAACCAACAACAAAAAAACAACCAACCAACCAACAACTCTTTAAAGCCAACAAAAAGCAAGACTGGTTTACAAACTATAGAAATGTACTGCTTATTTTATTGGCTAACTTTTGTTCACTGCTGTTCTGAAAGCCCTTTTTAACACTATGCAATACCCCAAAATCAAGTAGTGCTTTGTCGCACCGGTGGAAATAAAATTAAAAAAAAAAAAATCTTTACTATTTTTTGCTGAGCTGTTGAGGATTTACATTAACATAGCTGAGAACAGAGCAGGAATGCTAATAAATACCATTGCTAAATTGAGTTTACGCTGCACAATATGAGCTTCTCCTCCAAGAGACCATTTTCCCATGAGTTTGTATACGTAGGTCTCATTGCCTGAGCTACCACTCTGCTGAAGAATTGCCGACAGTTCAAACTGATTGTATTGGGTTTGTGTGGCAAGGTTTTGGTAGCAGGGGGGGTTGCAGGCGCGGCTTCTGTGAGAAGCTGCTGGAAGCTTCCCCTGTGCCCGACAGAGCCAATGCCAGCCGGCTCCAAGATGGACCTGCTGCCGGCCAAGGCTGAGCCAATCAGTGACAGTGGTAGCACCTCTGGGATTAACATATTTAAGAAGGAAAAAAAAGTTGCTGGGACACACAAATGGCAGCCGGAGTAAGAACATGTAGGAGAAACAGCCCTGCAGACACCCAGGTCAGTGAAGAAGCAGGGGGGGGGGGAAGTTGCTCCAGGTGCTGGAGCAGAGATTCCCCTGCAGCCCCTGGTGAAGACCCTGGTGAGGCAGGCTGTCCCCCTGCAGCCCAGGGAGGTCCACAGTGGAGCAGATATCCACCTGCAGCCTGTGGAGGACCCCATACCGGAGCAGGTGGGTTCCTGAAGGAGGCTGTGACCCTGTGGGAAGCCCACGCTGGAGCAGGCTCCTGGCAGCAGGACCTGCAGACCAGTGGAGAGAGGAGCCCACGCTGGAGCAGGTTTTCTGGCAGGACTTGTGACCCTGCAGGGGACCCAATGCTGGAGCAGCCTGTGCCTGAAGGACTGCAGCCCGTGGGAAAGACCCATGCTGGAGAAGTTTGTGGAGGACCGTCTCCCATGGGAGGGACCCCACGCTGGAGCAGGGGAAGAGTGTGATAAGTCCTGCCCCTGAAGAGGATGAAGCGGCAGAGACGTGTGATGAACTGATCATAACCTGCATTCCCCATCCCCCTTGTGCTGCTGGGGAGGTCGGTAGAGAATTCAGGAGTGTCCTGGTTTCAGCTGGGATAGAGTTAACTGTCTTTCCAGTAGCTGGTACGGTGCTATGTTTTGAGTTCAGTATGTGAAGAATGTTGATAACACTGATGTCTTCAGTTGTTGCTCAGTAGTGTTTAGACTAAAGTCAAGGATTTTTTAGCTTCTCATGCCCAGCCAGCGAGAAAGCTGGAGGGGCACAAGAAGTTGGCACAGGACACAGCCAGGTCACCTGACCCAAACTGGCAAACGGTATATTCCATACCATGGGACGTCCCATCTAGTTTAGGAACTGGGGGCAGGTAATCGCCACTTGGGGACTGGCGGGGTGTCAGTCGGCAGGTGGTGAGCAATTGCACTGCGCATCATTTGTACATTCCAATCCTTTTATTACTACTGTTGTCATTTCATTAGTGTTATCATTATTAGTTTTTTCTTTGCTGTTCTATTAAACCGTTCTTATCTCAACCCACGAGTTTTACTTTTTTTCTGGATTTTCTCCCCCATCCCACTGGATGTGGGGGGAGTGAGTGAGCAGCTGCGTGGTGCTTAGTTGCTGGCGGGGGTTAAACCATGACAAGGAGTGAAGCTGTGCCTGGGAAGAAGGGAGAGGTGGGGGGAAGGTGTTTTAAAATTTGGGTTTATTTCTCATTACCCTACTCTGGTTTGATTGGCAATAAATTCATTTTCCCCAAGCTGAGTCTGTTTTGCCCGTGACGGTAATTGGTTGAGTGATCTCTCCCTGTCCTTATCTCGACCCACGAATGTTTTCTCTCCCCTGTCCAGTTGAGGAGGGGGAGCGGTGGAACGGCTTTGGTGGGCACCTGGCATCCAGCCAGGGTCAACCCACCACACCGATTTTAAAAAAACCTTTCCGTTAAGGTACTCTTTAAATATGTCATTGTATGTGTTTTCAATTGGGACTGCTGTAACGTATGCAGTATTTGCAGGCTCATCTATTAAAAGGCTATGCAAGAAAGGAGTACAAATAAGCGTATCTGAAGTGCCGTGAAATGCGAGGCAAATACTTGCTCTGCTTTACAACAGTTGATCTTGTTGATTTTTATCTACTGTCGTACCGTGGGCATTCACTTACAGCTAGACGGAGTTCACAAATACCGGGTTTTATCACTACGCCCCATCATCCGAGTTCACAGGCACAGCTGCTACACAGCTTCTAAGGCCCTCTTACTTCAGATGGCTCGTCCTCAGCTTGAAAATGCACAGAGTTCCTCAGGGTCAGCGTGACAAATCGCTGTCCAAGGCTGACGAGCCGGCCAGCCGCTCTCCCGCCCTCCCGCTTCCAGGCGGGCAGGATGGCCGCCGCGGGCACCGGGACGAAACGGGTCCGCGGAGGTCGGAGCCGTCCCCCGGGCTAGGCCCGCTCCTCACCGCTCGGAGTGCTCCGCTCCTGGCGGGGCCGAGCCCACCCCCCAGCCGGGGCGGGCTGGAGGCCGCGGGAGCGGGGCGGGGCGCGGCCCCGGGCGGGCGCGGCGGCCGCTGCCGGCCGGGTGTCGCTCGCCTCGCCTTCCCCGACCCCGGAACGTTTTGAGCCCGGAACCTTTCCGGCCGCCCGGCGGGGAAAAGGGGAGGGGGCGGGGAGGAGAAAGCCGCCGGAAGTGACGTCGCCCCGCCGAGGCGCCTGCCTGGGGACGCCGTTGCGCAGGTTTTATTCCTCGCCGCCGTCGCCTCGTCGGCCCGGGCCATGTACCGGCAGAGCTTCCGCCCCCCGACGCCTCCGTACGCGGGCGGCGGCTTCCGGAGCCCTCCCTCCGGCGGGGGCCCCGTGCCACCCTCCCCGCGGGGCTACGGGAGCCCCCACCACACGCCGCCCTACGGCCACCGGCCTGGGCCTTACGGCAGCGGCCACTCGCCCCGAGGCCACGGTTTCCACGGCGGCGGCGGGCGGTTCGGGAGCCCGTCGCCGGGGGGGCAGACCCCGCGCAGGCCGCAGAGCGTCAGCCCCCGGTACCCGGCTCCCTACGGCGGCAAATCCCCGGCTGGAGCTGCCCTGCACCCGCAGCAGCACAAGCGCTCGCCCGGGGGCTTCCAGAGGCACTACCAGGTATGGGGCAGGGCGGTAAGGGAGAGAGGCCTGCGCCTCCGCACAGCGAGGCGGGGGCGGGAGGGCGGGAAGGAGGGAGGGCGGGAGTTGCTGCTGCTGCTGCTGCGCGGGGGCCTTCAGCCCGCAGGGGAGAGCACGCCACGCCGAGGCTTGTGACGAGGCGCAGCATCCATCCCCTCCGCCAGGATTTTGAGGGGAGAGCGAGACTTGCACCGCACTGGGCAACATCTGGCTTTCCCACCGGTAGAGAGAGTGGAGAGACCCCCAGCTCAGGGAGCTGTGTGATCAGGAAAGGGAGGAGGGCCCCGGGCCTGGCTGAGGCCTGTTGTGAAGACACAAGGACTCGCAAGAGCGGAGCTTTCTTCCTTTTCATATTCTGGCGTGTGGAGGTAGAGAGAAAATTAAGCACCACCCCAAACCGCAGCAAACACCTCTTTTGCTTGTATGTACCTCCCTTTGATCAGTTTTCTTGGACACAGTGGTGAAGTGCTGTGTGCTTCTACTTCGCCTGTCTCATCTTGCATCATGGAAGCTGCCCTATCCACATGCAGAGCTTTCTGGGACACGAGTAGCGAAAAGGAGTGCTCTGTTAAAGAGAATTAAGCTGAAGTTCCTTGAAGCAGAAATGAGAGCTTCTGTTGGGATATCAGAGTATTATTTTAAAGTCTTTGCATTGCACTCAAAACTTCAGTTTATAGTAGTAGTTTTCCTGAGAGCTATTGACAACAGGTTCTGTGAGTAATGCTTTTTTCACATGGTTTAGTTGGGGCATGTGAGAGGCAATGCAGATAGGGATGACAGTTCTTGAGGTGATGCCAACTTTATGTACATAGCTGGCTTTATACAATATTAGAGAAACCTTAAAAGCATAACAAATGGCACATGCAGTACAAACACCAATAAAATTTTCAGGTGCTCTTCCTGACATTTTAAGGATCAGAGTGTAATAATGAAGTCAAATCTTAATAGAGATTAGTAAAATCGTAATGTGCCCACACTGCATAGTCACGTTTCCATTCAAAAATAGTCTTTGGTTACTTTTTTTTATGATGCAGATAACTATCTTACAGGAATCTCATAGTTGGTGGAAGGGGACCATTATGAACTTTATACATTTTCTTCAACACGCCAGCAAAGGCTCTCCTAGCATGGAAGCCTACAGATTGCTTAACCTCTGTACCTGTTGAAAAGGCAACAGATGTGGGGTTTCTGCTTGCAGATTCTGGAGGGACGGTTTATGTCACTGACGTCTGATTTCCCTTCAGAAGACCACTCTTTGGATATTCAATTAAGTGTTTTTTTAAAAGTCTGCCTTAAATTAACTGAGCAGAAGAATGCAGGAATCCTTTTGCCTCAAGTTTTAGTCAGACGTGTTTCATGTCAGGACCTGTGGGCAGAACAGTCTCACAGGCTCCATTCTTGGTGTTAAGTAAGAAACCTGACATAAAGAAGGTACAAGTTTGAATCCAGTCTCAGATTGTCACAACATTTTCCCTTCTCCTCTTTCCTTCTGTAGACCTTGTGAGTAGTTTAGGAGCATTTACCTGATGGTGATGCTTTCTAAGACTAGAAAGACATCGTATGTCTGTAGCTTTGCCTAGGACTAAAGTAATGTGTACGTGTGTACTTTTCAGTGTATACACATGGGTTTGTTTTGCCTGGGAGGGCAGTAGAGGCGATCACGGAGGGAGGAAGTCTCCTAAACCGTGAGTCCCCATTTTCTTCAATGTGGGCAGCAAGAATCTCGGTCCATGAGGCCACGAATAGATTCAGGTAGAGGAATTTTTTGCATTTTCTAAGTATCAAATTTCTTTTGAGGTATGTGGATTGTTCCCCTCTCTTCTGTAGATGGTATTGTTAAAGAGAACTACAGTGCTTTTTAAATTTGTGATGCTACTGTCACCTTTGGGATGAAAGTCATAAGTGACCCTTTAAAATCTCATCAGGAAATCCAAAAGACAGTTTATATTTACTTCAGTATTCTATTGATGTCATGTCATTTGTATTCTGTGCTTATTTTGTGCTTGCAGACTTTCATTTTTTTAAATTAACAGAGAACTTAAAGAAAAACATAGTAAGCTAGATTTTACTGAAATGGCTGACTTAACCTTTATGTGGCTGATACTTTATGGAGGTTTCTATTTTTTGCACAGAGATGCATTTGCTTTACATGTTATGAAAACAAGTTTGTTTGTATTTTTTAATAACTCTTCTTAGAATTCACTTAGCGGTAGTGTTTCCCTTTTTACACTCAGCAGGAGTTAGTGAACTAGCTAGTAGCAGTAGCTAGTTAGTGGTGATGGGATGAAAATTATTACAGAAAGTAAAAAAAAAATAAAAATTAAAAATGTCAGTGTTAACTGATAGCCTGCATTATACTGTAGTGAAATTTAATATTATAAAATAAATCCATCCAAAAGAGCCTTACCATTGAATTATTTTGTTCTGTCACTGGATACTGCAGATCGTTATGTCCATTCAGCTTTCTTTTGAGTTCTGCAGATTTGACATAAACAAACTCCACACTCGGACTGTTTTACAATGTCAAAGTTACAGGGTCCCTGTTAAACATGGTGTTTTAAAGAGTTAATTTTTTTATTTTGAAGATGGAATGCACTGTGTACTACTGTGTTACTACTAAATGCGAGTGCTTAACATAAATGTCACTTTTGCTAGTGCATGTTGACTTGCTCTAGGAACCTCTGCGGCCTTAGGAAGTTTTTTACATGTATTCTGAGGTGATTCTCTGACCTTACCCTCATGGTTTTGATACCATAAAGTAATTATCTACCTTTTAGTAATTTTTCTGGTTTGAGATCATCTTCTTGGCTACATAACCTAATTGTACAACAATGAATTATTAGAAACGAGTGCCCCATAAATAAGACATGGCTGTTCCCACATTTGGTTGTGTATCCATTATCATCAAGCTTTAGGAGTTCTAGAAGAGTACTTACTGGGACCACACAAGCCACAGCACATTTTCAGAAAAAGGTTCACACGGTTTCAGTGGAATCTGTTCTTCTGGCTAAGCATAGGGGCCTTCACTATATGGCACCATCTCTCAATTTTCCCCAGAAGTTGTTTCATACTGTCTATTTAACATAGATTCTGTAAGGTTTATTAGTCAAATTCAAATACCATCACTGCTGGCCCAAAAAGTCAGGTGAGTGGGGAAAGCGGCCCATAATGGGTGCTTTTTTCCTCCTTTACAAAGTCAGAGGCTGGTAATTAGCCGCAAGGAGTCCTGTTCTTCTAGTCATACAGAATGCAACAGGCATAGTTTGGAGCCTAACTGTTGTGTACATGTAGTATAGCTTGTTTAACTTCGGTTAAAACAAATTAATTTAAACTAACACAGCTTTATACAAAACCTTACTTTTTTAGGGAAGTGAATCTGAGGGAAAGAACAATAGATGCTAACAGCAGTAAATGGTTATAGTGATTTCCTTTATGTCATAGCTCTCTAAGTTGCAGACTTGTAGCAGGTTTGCAGAAGCCATTATTGTGATCCTTGATCTTTTAAAAAAAAATCAGATATCAAAAGCTCCATGCAAAAGGTTTTTCTTTTGCGCCATATCTGCTTAATCACTGATTATCATCCAGATTGTATATCAGATAAAGTCATCTGTTCTCAAATTTCACAGAACGCTAGTTTGCTTAAAACAGGGTGTTTTTCCCAGTAAGTTCTTTGGGTCATTTATAGCTTTTTGTGTTATACAATGCTGTGGTGAATCCGTAAGTACTTAATATCTGACTTCTGCTCTTGTAAACATTTTCAGATCTTTCTCAGCCTCTAACTCCCTGTTTAGTTGTTCAGCTTTTGAGTTAGACATGTTGTTGACTCAGGCATCTTGCGAAAAATAGTGTGAGGAGCTTTTCTGTAGTTATATGCCAGAGCGACATAAACAAGTATTTTGGAGAAGACTGGGTTTTTTTCTTAACCTGGTAAATCATCACTCATAATTAAAAGTATAATAAAGTTAATATTTTCTGAGGAAGATGCAAGTGAGGAGTAGTAATTATCATTAATAATCGGCTTCAAAGCTCTGCTACATTAGAAGGAAACTTTTTTTTTGTTTGAATTAGTCTATTAAATGTTTCTTTACCTGATGGTTTTCTTCCAAAGGGATCACCCAGGACATCTACTCCATTTGGTACAGCGCATGGCAGAGAGAAAAGAGTGTCTAATGATGTGGAAAACTATTACAGACCTTCAATGCTTGAGGACCCATGGGCTGGCCTAGAGCCAGTTTCTGTTACAGACATAAACCAACAATACAGCAGTGAGCAAACAACATATACTGGTAAAAAAGGGAGGTATTTCAGCTAACACTTTTAAAGGCTAAATAACTCCATCTTGTCAGGAAAACTTTGGGACAAAATCTTTACACTTACAAAAGATGAACAATAATCAAGACCTTAGATAATGCTTTTATTTGATCACACGTCCACCCTTTTATCCTACTTTTTTTAAATTGCATTGGATATTTTTATGTATGGGAGGGAAAAGGAGTGGTAGGAAAACTTAGATTTCTGGCTACGTGGAAGTGCCTACCAGCTTTGAAGAACAAAGTGTTCTTTAATCACCAGCGACTGATTTGTGACTGTTAAAACAGGTTTCCATATATTTACCTCTTCCATGCCAGATTGTTAGCCTTTTATTGTAAACTCCTTTAGGAAATGGTATTTTTTTATGTTTCAACATTTTTAGAATGAAGTACCTTGGAAATAAAATAAAGTTTTGTAAATTCTTGTTTTGTAATGTATAAAGATTATTTTAGGACTTTTGTTAAGGTGTACACATTAACACAAATAGTACTAGTGAAATTAGGTGACTTCTGTAAATGTGCTTGTATGCTGTAGTTAAGCTCTGATTTTGTGCATAGTATTTTTGTTAATTGTAGTGTAACATGAAGTTGAGACATGACTTTCAGACATCTCAGGAAACAAATGTATTGTCTTTGGAAAGTTTAATTTGTTGAACCAGCTCTTGAGTCATAACCATAATTCTGTAATCATTTGCTTTTGTATTTTTTAAAAAAAATTATTTGGAACAAAATTAGACATTTCTGGATTATAGTAACAAGTCTGTTCAGTGGCAATTTAAGTCTAAGGAGCACATACAACATAAAGATTAAATAAATGCAAATGTACTTTCTGGATCTACCTGTTAGAATAGCATAGAATGAATGACAGTTTGTTATACAGTTGACATTAGTACATGCATAGCATCTTTTTTTTATCTGTACAAGATTTTTCAGAATTTTTTAAAATTATTTTTTATTTTTACCTATGGCAGGCATCTTTGTCCAGAGAAGTCTTGTTTTGTGTGTGTGCATGCTATATTTTTATACAGAAGAGGAAAACAATGAAGTTTTTTTAGACCTTGTCTATATGTAGAAGATCCATTCTTAAATCCAGTAGTGAATATTGTAATAGAGCGTAAGAAAGAAATAGTTCCAGCTGCAGGCATGCTCTTAACACGCCATGTTAAGCCTGCAGTAGATATCTAAATTTTTGTTGAACATAACATTATTTGTTTGTTGATCTTGGTTTTTAAGCAGTAGGTAGAGGGTGAAAACTTAGTTAAAAATAAATAAAAGCATTAGTTCTGTTTTTAAAACATATGTTTTGTTTTAAGCTTCTTGCATACTTCACAGAAAACATATTTTTGTAGTCCTGAAGCATGGTTAGGTAGAAAAGCACAGGGAATCACATTAGTCTGTTCAGTAACTTGTCTTTTGCTGAGGTAGAATAGTCCTGTATACTGCTTTATCTGTTTTAGCATAAAATGTCTTGGGTTAATACCGCCTTCAGGAGTAACATCAAACTGGAAGGAGGGTTAACGTGTTGAAATGTGCTAGCTGAGTCTCTTGCGCTTCTATGACCATAATCTAACGTTTGTCACTTGTGTCTTCCCCCATTGACCTTACTGTTTTAGTATTACATCCAAAAAGGCTGCTCAGAGAACTGAGAACATAATGTCTGCTTGGTATCAAGAACGTTTAAATCTTCATCCCAGAATCAAAACTGTGCCTTAAATGGCAGCTATCAGTATTGTTATCTGTAATGCGTACCAGCAAAACTGGATGACTTGACAAGTTTTAGATAGTATTTAGAATTTATAAATCAATTAATCAATGTCATTGTGAAAAGTGAAGTATAAAGTTTTCTTTCCTCTTTTTTTTTTAACCTTGTCAGGTGCTGTAAAGCTCACAAAAAAAGTTGCAGGGTGCTTAACTGAGTCAGCTTTTTTGTTACTAATATTTCCTTTGTAACTCAATGCAGTTTACTTTTGTAATTTTTGGTGATCTTGGGGAAGCAGATACGATTTTATTTAAGAGACTAAAGCTATGACATGTCCCCAGTTAGACATGAGAAGAAACTGGGTTTGGAAAGGAGAAAGGAAAGGAAAAGGATTCATGACAGAAGAGACACTGTTAGAGGTGGGACTGCTTATACAGTAGCCAGTATCGCCTGCCCTTGCACATTGCAAAGATGCATTTTTCCACCTGGGCTTTGCAGTTGACCCAGGGATGAAAGCCAGCCTCCTCTGGTAATAACTGTTAACTCCTGGAACCAGGTGTCAGCCATCAACGAAGGTAAATGTTCCAGAAAGAGAATTGAGGAGATAATCTTGAAGCATTGTTTAATTAATACAGGCCTTCCACAATGCCATCTGTTAAGCTGCTGCTCCAGCGCACTTCAGGATATGACCCAACAATTATAAGTACATCATACTGCTAAAGACTCCAATAATTTGGTCAAGAATCAGCAAGGAATTAAAATGTAGATGTAATAAACTTAGTAACCTCATCATACTGTACCAAAAACTTAAGAATGATTCACCTTTCTGGTTCCTAGGAGAAATTCTGCAATTACAGTAAAATTTCAAAATGTCATTGTTGAATAGCTGTAAAATGCATGAACACATGTTCAGAACTATAAATATAATGTACTTAAAGCCAATTTAAGCTTTGCCTTTTTTGCTATGATATCCAGGAAGCTTATGCACTTACTTCCTCACTGATTTTTTTTCTTCCTTTTTCCCATATGGCAAACATTCTTTATCCCCACATGTTTCTAATGGAGATAGGATATATCATTTCTTCATTTGTTAATGAAGCCACTTCATAGTAACAGTATGGCTCTGGAAATAGCATTTGATGATAAAAAGTACAGTACAAATACATCCTTTCTTCATGAGCCCATGAAACAAAATAGTGCCTGTGTCTTGTAAATGAAGGGATTCTTCTGTAATGAACACACTAAGAATATGGGCATTGTTCTTCAACAGACTTCTTAGATTTTTAAGGTAAGTCATTTAGCTCCTTTTTCAGAAGTTTGGATTGATGTACTACTGTTCCATTCAGTTTGTTTCCATTGTGTTTGTCCGTCAAGTCCACCTGACCTTCTATTCAATTGTTGTAAAGGAGTTGTATAACTCATGACTAACTCGCTTCTAGCAAAAATTTAATTTCATTTGTTCCCCTTTGCTACTGTGTTTTAACAGCGAACTGCATTGCTACTATATTGTACTTATATCACAGTAAGGTAACTTAAATCAGCTGAGCAAAATTCTGTGTAATGGCAACACACCAGGTGGGGAGTTACCCCAAGTTGTGTACTGTAATTCTTCGAATATAGTTCAGGTTTGGGGTTTTGCTGCGACTTATAATACGGAATATTCATTCTTCTCTGGCACTTTGTACACACTATTTTACATAGAAATTGTAAAAACAATTTAGAATGGTAAAATTTCAATTAAAACAGGATTTAAAAAATTCATATCAAATTAATTCTCTTTAGAATTAGCAATAACGCATTGCGATGTAGCGTTTTTCTAATATCAAATCTGGGAACACTTTGCAGGGGAAATGCTTCTGGTCAATAGAATGGGTAACTGCTTTTGCAGTCACGTTGTTTTTCTTTTCCTGTTCAGGATATCTTTATGTGCTCTTCACTTTCATATAAATGTGGGGAGGGGAGCATTTGAAACATGCATTATATGAAAAGTCTATAAGTAGCTCTTCAGCTCCCTTCTAAAGAAAAGTTTTTGTAGTCTGGGTTTCAAGTTGTGCTTCTGAGTAATCTCACTGATGTCAGAGTATTTACTCATGCAACCAAGATACGTAAGTATCTAACTTTACAGTTTGAAAATTGTATCATCCATTTGTCTGTCAGTGCTTTTTACCAACTCTGCAATAAACTGTTCTGTTTAGCAGTTGCTTTGAATTCAAATTCACACATGTGCTTTTTATAAATGAGCCAAGTCTTCCTTGCAATTAAACTTGTTTTTACAACATTTTCCTTAATTCTCAAGAGTAAAGACTTTGTTCTCCTTTCCCTAAATCTTGGTACTTTGCCCTCCTCCCATCTTCCTTGAACTAAGTGAGAAAAGGGAGGTTTGCCTACACTGATTGATGAAGAATCATGTAATGATTTACATCTCTTAGGATTTCAGAAGCTTGTGTACCAGTTGACATAGGTAACTAGATAAACTTTTTTATCATTTGAGATAGCTCAAACAACTTCTTACATGACAAGAAAGGAAAGAAATCACCAAGTTGTGTTAACGCTTAACAGTAGTAGTTCCAGCATTCAGTCATTAGTTCACAATCAAACTTTTTGCCTACAGTAACTTTTCACTAGGCACAGATTGAATCAGTTACGGTTTTGGCCTTTTTTCACAAAAATATGTGCTTTGCTGACTTAAAGAACACTTTCTCAACCTGGACTTCTGAATCTACCTTTACAAAATTACTAGTTCTTGAGTGTTAGACCTCAAATCTAGGCCTTCCCTTTAAAACTTTTTAGATCTGGCTAAAAGAGTTTTATCTCATCCTCATTACTTCTTCGATGACAGTAGGAAACCTTTTGACTACTGGGCTAGAAAGAGTTGGGCAGATGCTTGATGCTAGAACAGGGTAATCAAACTACCCTCCTTTCCTAGAGGTTACCCCTAGTTTTTTGACATTTCGGTCTAGTGGAGCCCAGGCAATGTTTTGACCCAAATAGTCATCCATTTTGTTTTACCAGCTCTATGTGCATTGCAGCAGCATTTTAAGTGGTATCAGTGGTTTACTTAGTGTACATCCTGGATTTTAAATTTTATCAGTGTTACAAATTCTAATTTGTATTTTAATGCCTAAAACTGTTGCACAGTCTCTTCTGCAGTAAAATCACAGGTGAATTCTACTGCCTTTTGTTCACTGATCTGTGGCTGTTGCACATTCCTTCTCTGAACTACAATTGTAAACATTTGTATACAAGAAAGTAACTTCTGTGGCTAGAAAGGGTCACACCAATACAGTTTCAGAGTGAAATTTTTAATACTGCTGACACTACTGCTATTAAAATAAGAGCTTCTCTGTCCCCCTTTAAAAGGACAAAAATGAAGCAAAAAATAACTGTTGAGATGCTGAGCTGGAAACTGTGGTCTGCACAATGTGAGATGGACTACATAACTAGGGCCATCATTAAAATTCAGCATAACCTGTATTAGCCCCTTTCCAGGTTGCAGCTAGAATGGGCTCTTAACAGAGATAAAAAAATACCATCCCACTTCCTAACAAAAGAGAAAAAGGTTTTTCTCAAAAATTACCTTTGTGGTAGGTTGACCCTGGCTGGGAGCCAGGTGCCCACCAAAGCTGTTCTATCATTCCCCCTTCCTCAGCTGGATAGGGGAGAGAAAATATAACTAAGGGCTCATGGGTCAAGATAAGGACAGGAGAGATCACTCACCAATTACTGTCACAGGCAAAACACACTCAGGTTGGGGAGAATTAATTTATTACCAATCAATTAACCAGAGTAGGGTAATGAGAAGTAAAACCAGATCTCAAAACACCTTCCCTCCACCCTTCCCTTCTTCCCAGGCACAACTTCACTCCTGAATTCTCTACCTACCCCCCCAGCAGCACAGGGGGATGGGGAATACAGTCAGTTCATCACACATTATTTCTGCCGCTTCATGTTCCTCAGGGTCAGGACTCCTCACACTCTTCCCCTGCTCCAGCATGGGGTCCCTCCCATGGGAGACAGTCCTCCACAAACTTCTCCAATATGGGTCCTTCCCACAGGCTGCAGTTCTTCACCAACTGCTCCAGTGTGGGTCCCTCCCACGGCCTGCAGTCCTTCAGAAGCACACCGCTCCAGTGTGGGTCCCCCATGGGGTCACAAGTCCTGCCAGAAAACCTGCTCCGTGGGCTCCTCTCTCCACGGATCCGCAGGTCCTGCCAGGAGCCTGCTCCAGCGTGGGGTTCCCACGGGGTCACAGCCTCCTTCAGGAACCCACCTGCTCCGGTGTGGGGTGCTCCACAGGCTGCAGGTGGACATCTGCTCCACTGTGGACCTCCCTGGGCTGCAGCGGGACAGCCTGCCTCACCCTGGTCTTCACCAGGGGCTGCAGGGGAATCTCTGTTCCAGCACCTGGAGCATCTTCCCCCCCCCCCCCCCCCCCCGCTTCTTCACTGACCTGGGTGTCTGCAGGGCTGTTTCTCCTACATGTTCTTACTCCGGCTGCCATTTGTGTGTCCCAGCAACTTTTTTTTTCCTTCTTAAATATGTTAATCCCAGAGGTGCTACCACTGTCACTGACTGGCTCAGCCTTGGCCGGCAGCAGGTCCATCTTGGAGCCGGCTGGCATTGGCTCTGTCAGGCACAGGGGAAGCTTCCAGCAGCTTCTCGCAGAAGCCACGCCTGTAACCCCCCCTGCTACCAAAACCTTGCCACACGAAGCCAATATACCTTAAACATGAAAGAAGTATTCTTACGCATCCTCAAATTCTTACACAGCCTCACCAACTGAGACCTGTCTTGTTCTTTTTCTTCTGGAGAAGCACTGACTTGTTACTGATAACTTGAAGGCTTGCCGTGACATGAACTTCAGTCAAAGCCATCAAAACACCATTTGACCTATTCTCTGACAGAAGTAAAAGTCTGTTCTACATAGAATATTGGACATATGCAGTTTCACAAAACTAAGGCTGTATTATGCACTGGGTGTGCAAAGCTTCTGACACTAGATTAGCATGTATTTCTTAAATTTTTAGAGTAAAGTATTCCTGCATTTTGATTTTGAATGTCAGTATTTTTGGGCAGTAAAAAAGTTATAGCTTCAAGTTCCACCAGGGAAGTAATTTTCAAATATTAAAACTAATTCCCCAAATTGCTTAATTCTGAGTATACATTTTTTCCAGGTAACAGCAACAGGATTGTGGAGGATGTATTAAATTTATACTTTTTTTTTTCTGTACAAAATAAAATAAGTTTAACTAATTTCATTGGAATGTCAATCATAATTCAAGTAGTGGTGGTGGTCACATAGCGTAGTTCAGAAGAATCTGAGGTTCCTTCCTTTCTTACTTGAAAGAGCTTACATTTTCCAGAACTGGCCAACACAGTTCACCCAGCCCACGTGCTAGGTCAGAGCTTTTGCAGTTGAGATGCTGGGATGGAAATAATAGTCTGCACAGTGCCAGATGGACTACATGAGTAGGGACATCATTGCAGTTCAGTGTAACCTGTATTAGCCCGTTTCCAGATTGCAGCTAGAATGGGATTTTAACAAGGACACAACAAGTAAGGCCCCTTCCCTCCCATGTACACATAAACACACCTCAAGGGATTTTTCATTTTGTAAGCCTACGGTGAGCCACTATGTTATAGGGAGAATGTAAATTATTCTTTTGTTTATCCATTAGTGACAGCATCTTAGGAGGCAAAGAATTTGACATCACATCAAGCTGTGAAATTTTTAACACAATTGGTTTAAAATGGGCTGCACCAAAAATCTGCATGTCCTACCCTGCCTTTATGGGCAGCAGTAATGCTGTATTAAAATACACTTAAAAATTCTGGTATCCATATGTATTTTGCCACAATCTAATTGCTGTGTGCTCAGGATAGTTAAAAGCTGTTAGTGTAGAGTCAACAAGTGTTTGCTTTGGGTTTCTATCTTTGTAGTTTGCATGAGGCAATTCCTAAGAGTTCAAACTGCTGAACATGATGTGGTTGCAACTATTAGTATAATACTAATAAATGGAAGAACAAAGCCTCTTTCATGCTGATGCAAATCATTCCCTTTTCAAGCATCACACAAGCTAATGCTGAAACAAGGGAAGAGAGATCAAGCTAATTGACAACTTCTGTAGATGACTACAGCATAAACCACAAAAAAACAGAGCAAACATAAGTTTTAAAAAACACTGATTGCCAGCTGGGGAGTAGTATCAACAGTAATTGAATTGTAAGCAGTAGTTGCACAGCATTTTTTAAATCAAACCACTACCTCCTGTGGCTTAATGAAGATTTTTAGGTTAATGTAAAATAAGGCTTTGAGCTGTATTCTCTTAACAGATGTTGGGAATTAATGTGTTACTATTACTACAGTTGAGTTTGCAGAAGAGAATAAGTATCTTCACCACCTGTCTGTGAAATCTAGCATCATTGCATAAGTCTCAACTCATTTCATCAATATTTTTTTTTAAGCTAAGATAAAACCATACATTTGAAAATCTCAAGGATCATAAAAAAGATGAAAGGGAGAATTAACATCTGCAAGTGGTCCAAGCGTACAACTTGAGTTGGTAACTGTAAGAAAGCACCAAGGGTCCATCTATTGATTACTTGCCATTCCACTTCCCTAAAGCTATTTCCCTTGTCTGTAAATTTTTAATAGCCTCCTGGTTGCTATGGCAAGTAAATTACACCAAGGAAAACTATTTGGTTGTTCATTTCCAGATGTTAAGAAAGCAGTATGTGCACCATGGACAACAGGTTGAGAAACTGCTATAACTTTTTTCAAATGAATGAACTGCCAAATTGTGTCCCTGTTGAAACTGAAGACAGCTTACGCTACCAGCAGTGTTCCTGTTCTTAGAATAGCTTCTAAAATAAAAGTTCCAAGTATGTGGAGAGCTTGCACAAAGAACCTTTAAATCCCTGTTTTAAGGCTATCTATTGCAACTGGTTGCATTTTTCTCACACTATTTAATTTCCTCTCAGAATAATTGCTGTCTATTTTATACTTGACTCTTCTGTAGCCTATCATCCTCACTGCTGTGAGGTGAGGAAGGAATAGTTGTGGTCTGTACTTTGTGAATACACAACTGGTAATAGCCCAGTTTAATTTCTCTCTGTTACTAGATCGCCCCAGTAAGCAGGTGACAGAACTTTCTTTTCATTAACCAAATCTCTATCATTTATCTCATTACAGCTTGAAAACAGTAGATTCTAATATATTAATAAACACATCTGCAAGGCTTTGTGTACTTTATATTTCAGGCAAACAGTTTAAAGGGACCTACCAAAAGCAGGTTGTTTTTCTTTATACCCCACACTACCCCCAACCTTAACTCCATCCAGAGAAGATAACTTAGGTAGTCTTACCATAATTTTTCCTCTCTGGTGAGTCTTCTATTGTCTCTTTTCTCCTCCTTTTTTTCCTCAGAACTGTCTGTACACCAGCTACATATTAAGGCTTTTCCATGGAAATAAGCCTGCCTTTCCTGCCCCTTCCATTGGAATAGGCTTGATCCACCCTTCAGGGCTCTGCTCCCAATAGCTGTCTGCTGGAGGGTTTGGTGGAGTCAGTGCCACTCAACCACCCAACATACCCAGTCCACTAACGGTCCTGTTAGTTTACATTGCTGGAGATGATGGAACTATGTCAACAAGTAAAAGCGCACAAAAGTCCTCCCGACTCATCTAAATGAGCCTACGTTGGTTGAGTGGTGGACTTCATTGTCAGATGTGCAGTGAGAACTGTACAAGGCAGACATGGCCCTACCATAGCAGCCACCCTTTTCTCTCTAGATTAAGAAAAATTCTCTTCTGCACATGCAGACAAGTGGTGCTCAGATCTGTGCTAAACATTGCAAACACGGAGGCAAAGTCACTCTGAGAAGACAACGGAAAAAGTGCGTAAGGAAAGGGTGTGGGAAAACAGCGTCATCTTGATCCCCGTTCTTCCTGGTAGCTTCCCAACACAACCACCTCTTAAATACTCATTTTTCACTCAGCTTCTCCTTATTGATGATAGTACACCAAGTTGGAGGGAAAGCATAAAATCAGGTACTCTCTCTTCAGCAGCCACATAACATGTTACTGTTTTTCAATCCATGAATGACAAGGAAGCAAATATGCATTTATTCAATTTACAAGAGAATTGAGCTTTATAAGCAGCAAAAATAAAAAGCCTGTGTGCATAGGCACCTTTCCTATTCAGTATATTTAATCACTTACTCTCAGTTAAAAAAAGATAGTTCAGCTTCAGTCCAGCCCCAGTTACTTCAGTGCTAAATTCTACTTCAGAAGCTTTTAAACAGCCAGAAGATCTGCTAGGGAGCAACTGTTCTCAGTCTTGTAACCTTTCCAATGAGCCAAAAGGAAAAGCAAGATTCTGGTGTCACGCTAACTGTATTGATGTATCAGAGAAAAACCAGCAGAAACACATCTAATCAAAGTCTACACCTTTACCAGTGATTAGTCTGTTGCTATGTGAGCATCCCGAAACAGTCCAATTCCTGGTGTTTCTTACGGGCCTGGGGAGGAGCATTCCCCTCTGGCACCTCCTGGCAAGGAGACTCTCTAGTGAAAGGGTCTGCACCTTTATAAGTACACCATTTGCCTTGAAGTTCAGCATGAACGTTCTTCAGTTGTTTGCAGTATCAAAAAGCATCAGCACAGAACATGGGCAGGAGTCCAGAACACATTATGAGTCTCCCCATAAGTGACACGGAAGAGTAGAAAGCTCAAGAAGGATATTAAGACCTGCATTCATTTCTTTATTCTGTTTCTTCACAGGCTCCACGTTCTTTGTGGCCAAGTCTTGCCTTTGCTCTGGACTCCTTTACCACCAATTATTCCCATATTCTTTCCTTGGCTGACACTCCATTTGAACCAGATATTTCGTGACTTAAGCTGTCCATAAATTGTCTTCTTCAGAGCTATCTGTATCACAAGAAGCTTCTTCCATCTTGAACTGACTACCACTGTTACCCTAGTTCTCCTGACAAATTAGATGTTGCAAGTGCTTTCAAATCGAACGAGTTTGAGCTTGGATAGTTTAAAACATGTTTTGAACTAAACTTGCCAACGTCTGAAACAAGAAAGCTAACTCAAGTGAGCTTTTCCAACAATGAGTCTCAGGACAGAAGCTGTCAGTAACCTCCCTAGTAGTAATAATATTGCTGTTGCAACATCAATTGCAAAGTCATCTGCAAAGATACCTCCATCTGTAACCTGTCTGCATCTTCCTCCTTTTTTCTCCCTGCAGATTCCTTTCAGACTCCTGCTTCATTATCTTTGTCCTGAGGTCCTGTTGGATTTTTTTCTTTATTTTATTATTTCTTTTTACTAATTAATTCTGGATTTTTAAGCATCTTTCAAAAAGGTAAAGAAAAATCGTTTTTAAAGTTCCAAGCAAAATCTATACATATTGAGTCCCAAAGAGTGGGTAGATGAATAGCTTCAATGATGCTACGTTTGTTAAGAGCTATGGGATACAAACATGTTCAGTAAAGTGTGGATTCCATGAACTAAAGCAGTATGTATGGAAAGTATGTATGGAAAGCAGTATGGAAAAATAGATTTTTCCTAAGAAACTGTACATAGATTTTGTCAAATCCCAAATCTCACTGTCCATTGGTTGGTGCTAGAAAGAAGTATTTATCCTGATATCCTGCACAAAGTTAGGTCTAAACCTCACCTGGCAACCCCCACATCAAACCAACAACTTAATTTACACCACAACACAGATACCTAATATTTAAAGATTTCAGATGGCAGACAACATGCCAGCATCTATCAGTTGAAGTTGATCCCAAGCCTAAACACTGTCACGTAAAAATCTGCTTTCTATCCAGGCTGGCTTTGTCTAACGTTAGTTTCCATCAATGGATTATATTTTACATTTTCATGTTGTATTAAAGAGTCATGTATCAAATTTCTATTCAAGGTAGGTGATCAAATAGCATTTGAATATTCTCTGCAACAATTAAATACAGCCATTAAAGTCAAATTAGGACACTTTTTCTAGAACTGGATTGTGTCTTTGTTTTCTGAAGCTTTTCTAATAAGTTTTAAAGTAATTGTTTACTTTCATTAAAATCACGTACTAGTGTCCTACTGATTAATATTCCTCTGCTGATGTTGCATATGAACCCTTAGTTTCAGCATCACGCTGGAAGGTAGCGGTCCTTTTCACTGTCACTTCATTCCATCTTTTTGTGTCTTGTAAATGTGACCAACTTCACTGATACTTTTATGCATGATCTTATATTTCACTGCATTAAGGTATTAAAGTACGTGCTCCATGTTTCTCTGCATTTCCTCATCTCTTAGGGCAATGGTTAAAATAGCATCTAAAATAAAAACTCCTTGAATACCCCAAAGACAAACATCATAACGCTCCACATACCAACCTTCTTAAATTTTAATCATTAGCTACCATGTCTTTGGCATCTTCGTTACATCTAGGCCTTGGAAAACAGCATTTGCTGTCTTATGGGCAGAAAGAGTTAAAACAATTCACAGCTTTTTCTTGGAATTTCCCTTTACTCTCCAGAGAGGACTATCCTGGAGTAATGTAAACACAGACATCTGCTTGCTGTCACTTTGTTCTTCTTTTAAACTCTTAAGAATAAAATGCATCCCACAGGGCGGTCAGACTGGTCATCTAGTCCAGTAGTTGTCTCTCCTGGTGGACCTGTTGACTATGAGTTTGTATAATCCTTTGAAGCTAGTGATACAACTCATTCTTTTAGAATATATTACCAAACCCAATTTACTTCTTTTATAAAAAATCACCAAAATTGTCCAAATTTTCTATACCTAAGTCAGCTAAGTATGTACAGGAAATTGTGAAGCACAATAAACATTTATGGCATAAAGACTATTCAACTAGAGTTACTACCTGGAAAAAAAAAATAAAATCAAACTGATTTCAAGACAAAGTACGGTATTTTGTTGGACGTCAACAACTCTCCATCTCTTGTGTTTCTCTTTGGAGGTGCAAACAACCCCTTTTAATCTGATTTAGAAATCGGGGCTCATCTCTAATTATTTAGCCTCTCTGTTGCTCCACGCAGCCCAGTGTGAAAGATCGGCGCAAATAGGAGAACGATAATGCACAGTTCTAGAAATAGCTGTAATCCCTATATCCCTCTAAACAGAAATTCACCTTACAGTTGTAAACATTGCTTTTAATATAAAGTTAAACCAACACACTAATTACATTTCATTAAGCATCACATCAGCCTTTAGAGAGCATAACACTATTATGCCATAATTTCACAAATGGGAGAATTAAAGGATAGCAAGAGAAGGTATCTTGGTTAAACCTTATTACTACTTAGTGGCAGAAGAAAGCCCAGTGTTTTCTGCTCTCCCTGTTGCATTTCCTAAAGCTGATTGGTGAATAAAATTTTCAGAGCAAGTTTCAAATGCATCACCTTCCTGGGAGGAGAGATGCCAGCAGAAAAGCAGCCATGCTTTCTAACACATACTAGCAATAAATGATAGCTGTTTAATTCTGTGAGCATCTCTTTCTGCATATAACTATTCATTAAATGTTCCAGATTCTGATACAAGACTGCAAAAACACTTTCCTTTTCCTGAGCGCCTTTCAAATTTGCTGTAGAGAATACAAATAAACTCAGAAACATTGCTCTTAACAACAGAAATCCACTTCTGATGTCATTAGCGTGCAAGGTCTTGGAACAACTGAGAGCTCCATGGTTTCTTTGATAATACACACATTTGTGTGGTTCACAGCTCTCAAGGAGAGCTGCATTTCAGGTCCCTCTGTGGCCAAAATAAGTATGTTAAATTATACATATTTTTTTAAAATAGAAGGTAGTTTTATCAAAAAAACCCAAAATTTTGTTTAAAAGGGAAATTCTATCACTGGAGAACTAAATGGCAATCCCTGCTGAAGTTAACAGGGGGTTTGGTTTTCATCCTTCATCTGACCTAAAATCTGCAATGACAGCAGGAACAATTTCAAACCGAGGTAACTGTCAAGTTTTCATGCACAACACTATAGCAGTGGAGGTTACAGTCTCCTAAGAATTAAAGAGGGTTACTTGTACTATTGTATTTCATTGCAGATGGAAATTATTTATGCTGTAATCAAAGGTGTAGCTCCTTCCACTGGAAGATTCTCAAGCATTTATCATGGAGTAAACCAGTCTTTAGCTCTACTAGCCATTAATTTAATGATACCTTTTTTTTTTTTTTTTTTTTTTTTTTTATGACCAGTATCTTCATAACTGATAGATACCTAATCTGGTGAAGCACCTGTTCTCTCATTTCCTGGAGACAAATGTGGTTCAGCTTTTCAGATTAATGAATCAGAAAGCAAAATGTGACAGTTTTCTAAATTGTATTGTAATAAATTTTCCGTGGTTCAAAATGGAAAAATAATCCACAAATTCACTTCCAGAGGTGAGGTTTCAGGTCTTGAAGTTTTTTTGGTTGGGGATTTTTTTGGGGGCAGGATCTTTAGGTGGCATAATCTCTTTCTAGAGCATAAAACTGTCACCATAGGAATTACAAGTCTTTCCATGCATCTTATTTATAAAAAGCTACAGAAAATCAAGCCCAAAAATGTTAACGTGTTGCTAGTAGTGGTCAAGCTGTGGAAGTGCTGAATTTAATATTCCAGCAATATGTAATATATTGCATGGTGTAGATGATTTTTGCAAAACACAGGGTGTGGAATACAAGCATTACAAACCTGATTGGTTACTTTTTCTGACCAACTACTGAGCATTTACTGTCAACCTGAGGAGATTTTTCCTTCCCACTCACAGTTTTAGAACTCCTCTGAAGAACAGTAGCAGCTGTCAGCTTCCCCACTACACTTTGGAACACCCGCTTTACAAAAATCCTAACGATAAGAAATCTAATCCAATGTGTTGGGTCTGTTTATGAATTTAATAATGCTCCTGTTGATGTGTTGCCTCTCCTGCCCTGTGAAATCCTCCAGCAGAGTTACACCACTTGTCAAAGCGTCGTGCAGCCAAATGGTGCTCTGTTGGAAGAGGTCGAGACAGTCTCCTATTAAACAGTCTCCACGCAGCAAAGCGTGGGCCTGGATGTTGTTCATGTTGATTTTGTCTTGTGAAATTGTCGTCTCTGCATCGTGTAGAAACTTGGTCAGTGTATCCCCTTTTCCTACAGCAGAAGCCGTTTTGAATATCGATCGCACTTAAAACACAACTAGAAATAGATTCCCTCAAATTGAATGTCAGGGAAGCATCTGCATTTGATGTTCTTTCTACCCTGTGTTTGAAATCCTGACCTTTTCCTGTTATCTGCAGCCTCTTTTGTTGTCAGGAGGAGTTTTAGATGTTTGGTTTTTTTAATTAGTCAATATAACTGATCCCTCATTCTCATTACATTTTTCTTCCCAATTCTATAGAGGTAACTGATAATCTCACCTAATATTTAAGCTACCAACTTTCTTATTTTGTTACAGACTGCAGTGACTAGATTTAATTCTGTTGGATGCTGTTTACTCCCCTTCTGCTCTTGCCACCACAAACATGTCCTATGGATGAAATATTTAGACAGAAATATATTTTAACCAAGACAGGAGGAAGCCTCATATCGGGACTGTATCTCAAGTAATCAGATATTTTTATAACTTGATGGAAATATATATTCAAGAAAAAAAGACCATTTAGGCAGTCGTGCCAGTTTCACCAAAAGATTTCAGTGAAAATTATGTTTTCTTTTAAATGTTGACATTTTCTCAATCAAATATTTTTTTCATTCATCACTTCAAGGAGAATAACAGATGCTTTTAAAGAAATGTTGCCTCAAAAAAGTAATTTAAAAGAATAATTTCTTTATTTACCAGCCTACAAACGACATTCTGTGACAAGGTATGGCTCCTTTTTATTTTTACATATAAATTTCATGCATACGTATCCTTATTTAAATGAATTGTATGAAATGATGATTTCATATAAATTGCATACCTGTGTGCCTATCTCTGTGCATACTAAAATAATAAGAAATACAGTTAAAATGGATTTCCTGTCACAGACTTCATATTAGTATATCCTTTCTGCATCTCACACATTTATCCTTTCTGGAAAGTCAAGAGCACCTTATTTTCATCATACTGTATCTAGCCTTATATCTACATTTTGAATAAACCCAGAAAGCACTGGATTTCAGATGTGAAGTGATGCTTTGATTTACTGCTTCACATAATGAAGGGCATAACATAATAGTTTTTAGAAAACAAAAGCTCTGTAATGCTGAAACCTTAATGCAGGAGTTGAGAAATGAAAAAGATGAGTCAAGAGGCTGCAAGGTAGCAACAAGTGACAGGTGCTTCAATAAAACATGCAGAAGGTTTCCCTGGATGTCAGTAAAGAATTTGCATTCCTACAGTTAAGACTTAAAACATTGTACTTAAAGGAAAAAAAAAACCACCAAAACCACCACCAACAACAACAACAACAAACCACAGCAACAACAAAAAAGTAAAAAACACCCAAACAAACAAACAAAAAAACACCCAACCAACAAACCAAACTGGAGCCTCCCAGGAGGTCAGTTAAAAGAGAAGGCCATCTCTGGTTTATCTGATGGTAGAAGCTGAAATTGGGTTGAATTTCTGATAGAACAGGTCTGCAAAATTCTGTGGTATTTGGGGTTATTTGTCATTGTTCCCAAAAGGCAATATTGTAATTGCAAGTACAGTTTGCAAATAAAAATTGTTACTACTACCTGCATGTCTTCTTTCACTGTCTTGCATAATTGTATGTGCTTGCTTGGAAGTCTCAGAGCAGGATCTGTAATCCATAACAAGAAGCAATCTGGGGAGAAAAATAAAGCCTGCCAGGTTTAGAGTAATACTTACCTGATGTGGAATCACCAGACCATCTGCAAGTAAGTTTTTAACTATCATTTACTACCCCACTTCTCATATACATCATTCATCAATTTGTGTTGATTTCCCATGCCTTCTGTAGTTCTTAGTCTAT
Source organism: Astur gentilis (assembly GCF_929443795.1). NCBI lineage: Eukaryota > Metazoa > Chordata > Aves > Accipitriformes > Accipitridae > Astur > Astur gentilis. Next base: position 4,002,447 of record NC_064893.1, on the reverse strand, counting down.
TTTTCTCCCCCCACAATGAACGATTTTCACAAAAAAAAGATATTAACATAAATAGTCACAATAAATCTTTGTTCTGCAGTAGCAGGGTAGAAAGCAACAAGGTTGCTTGTGCAGCCAGACAGCCCACTGCCTTCCTTGTCTTGAGGTCAAGGACTCCAGCCCAGAGATGACATGAGCTTTTAAGAGTTATTTGTGGTGTGGGGAAGGTTTCGGGACTCCACACGGGTAACTTTGGCTGCTGGTTTTGTGCACTGCGCACAGCATCCTTTCTTTCCAAGTATGGGGATGTGTTTTCATTTTAAACTCCAGCGCAGGAAGGCAGGGGATGGCCTGCTCCTCTTCCGTAACTTCCCCGTATTTTTTGCCATTGGGTCAGCTGCAAAGCAGAAGTTCTGATCTCTCAATCGTGTATTGCTTTGCAAGGGTGTAGATCAGAACGTTGTGAAGTGAAGGAAGAAGTTCAGCTTTTTTCTGATGATCTTTACTACTTACCAGCATTTTTGAGAAACTCGGGCAATGCTTTTATCTGATGTCGGTCCTAAGGGATAGGGTACAACTATTTTTTCGTATTTTATGGGCAAGCAACAAGGCACAAAGAGGCTAAGCAATTTGTCCAGGACGGAACAAGAAACAACGTCATCTAACCTAAGTCGTGGTGCTCTATCTTGTATTTTGGAAAAAAATCAACATCCATTGGCCTGGTGGAGGGAACTGTGGAATAGCAAATGCTGGAGCATCCAAAAAAAAAACATTTTTCCAGAAGGAATAATAAAACCAATGTACAAAAGGTAGCATCAGCAATGCTGGCTTTAAAGATACTACACAACAATATTTGGGTTTTTTTACACTATAATCTAAACATCATTCAGTGAGAATAGCAATATAATTGGAAAAGCATTTTGGAGCTTCCTCTGATTTTTCAGAGCAGAGGACCTCCAGTTTACCTTGTCTTGGAGCTTACAACTTGGAGACAGATATTGGTGCGGCATTAAGAAACCTGGACCATCTGTGTGCTCATGTCTGCACTCGCGGCTGTAACCCAGGCAAAAACAAACAAGAGACACCCATATTCAGCTCCTTACTTCGCTCTGGACATCCTGTGTGATCTCAGACAAGCCCCTTCCTCCAGATTCCCATATGAAAACTAACAGCATTTTTCTAAACCCCCTCTCCTCCAAGGTAAGGTGAAAAGAAGGGTCGTGGTGTGTGCTGATGAGAGGTGAGTATTCCCTTCTCACAGGGAGGGGGTGAAGAACTACGCACTCCACTGGATGCTGCGTGGTTACGCACCCTAGATGACCAGCAGGTCGCTGAAAACGATCGCCTCGTTGAACCAGTGACACTATTTTTCAACTATTCCAGGATGCAAACAATGCTTCTGACTGGGAACAAACAGATGCATACCTGGGGCTTGGATCCAAACACTCCGGATGCTCCATGAAGGAAGCTTGGATCAAAGCCAACTTCTGTGCAAGGCAGCAGGACCCCGCAGTGCCACAATGTCTCTAAGCACTCCCAGGCCCCTGCCGCAGCAGAGCATCGCCTCCTCCTCGCCATACCCTGCCCCTCCGACCTCCTCTTCCTCCTCGGAGCGCAAACAGCACCAGCCAAGAGCAGGGCTGCCACACACGGCTGCGCTGTCAAAGAGGGGGAGCTAAACAAAACCGTTGTGCTCCGCTCGGGTTTTGTCATTTTACGGTTGGGCGCCCATCCTCCAAAACACCCACTAAAGACGCTGAACAGCATTTATGTGCCCCATAGCGTGCACTGCTAGGTCACAGCCCTCAGCAGGCACCGCCTGGAGAGACATGAGTTACCAGGGATGGCAGGGAGCACAGAGAGCTTCTGTACCCTCAGCTTGTCCTTCCCGCAGCTCAAAGAAGCAGCAGCACTGCTGGTGCAAACGTGAAGACAACGCTTTGTAGCTCAGGAAAACCCCATTTCCAGTCTGTTTCAAATTCTCATCTACTGATTTTCTCACATTGAAATACAAGACGTATTCTCCCTAACAAGGAGAGATTTTTAAAGCAGGTTAGGGCTCAGTTTGGGGCGGGGGGGAGAGATTGTTGGATGAAGTTCCATACACAGTGCTTTTTCTTTCGTAGAAGCTGAAGCGGGTCGCTGAAAAATGCGTAGGAAAAAAAAAAAAAAAACCGTTCATAAATGATCCTGGCCTTCTTCAGGCAAGAGCACGGGGAATCCTCAGCTTCACAAGTGTGGGAGGAAGATGCTTCCCTTGTATTTTACCTGAAAGATACTCTGAGCTTTTCAGTGTTAAGTACAACATACATTCCCCCAGCTAGAAATAAAAGCTGATCCCACCAGCGAGCATATTACCCAGCAAAGCCAAGTTCAGCTGGACAGATGAGGTTGTTTCCTTCCTCCATTCTTGTTCCACGAGATCTTCATCAGGGAATGGATCAAAGGAGAGAGCTTGTGTACAGCTCTACAGCCTGTTGTATACACTTTCTTCCCTACATCCTGGTACATCAAAGAATTTGAAACAATAGCTGGGGGAAAAAAGTGTGGAGTATTTCTAAGTATCAACACAGCTACGCACTTGCCTTGGTGAAACAGAAGGGAATCAGGCTTAGACAAGCAGATGTAGTGCAGCAGGAGACCTTACCAGAGGGCTGAGCCATCTGGTGATTCAAATTCTGGTGAATTAGTGAAACCGATGGCATTTTTTTGCCTGATGCATTATTCTTCTTAATCTAGAGAAGCATCCCAGGAGACAGCTGTATCAGTCATGTCTGCAGTATGTGAATTCTTGTCTCCTTCTTAAACAAAAAAATAAGACCTGTGTAAGAGGCATTTTCTTGCCACTAGTCTTTGGGGTCAGAAGCTGTAACGTGAGCTACTGGAGGTCAGCTTGGAGAGAAGAGGGAAACATTCTGTCCCAGCCCCTGAAAATTGCCCTACATATTGCCCACACGAGAGAGCTGCTAGTGAAGAAAGCAGAAGGGCTGTGCCATGGAGTCCAGGAGGAGCAACGCTCAGTACTTCAGCAGACCTAGGGAAGTCTCACGGTGGTTTCTAACATCCAAAAGCTCCCTGAAAAATAATACTGGCAAAGAAAAACAGAAAATATACCCCAAACAAAACCAGGTCCTGCTTCGAAACCACTCCCATAGCTCCTTTTTGCAATTGGTGAGGATAGAGGAGAATGAAGGTAAAAGCACCCTTGCTGGACACATAAGTAATGATCACTCCCTTGCTCCTTGTTTAGGAGAAATCCCCTCCTAAACCAGGCTTCTGTCTAATTCTCTGCACAGCCCATTCCTTGCTCAGGGTGATGCGGACACAGAGCAATGAGGCAAACCAGCATCGGCTCTCGTGGCACTGATGCCGAGAGAGGCCCCTACAAGCAGGGCAAGCAGACATCAGTACTTCCCTACCACTGCCACCCGGGCAAAACCAAGATCCTCAGAAAACATCTGAAAGGCAGGAGAAATACTGTTTCTCCCCCACATCAGAACCTGCTAACATGTTTTACGCGTTTGTAAAACAGGTCTGAAAAGAACTTGCAGGAGGAAAGAAAAAAGGCACCTAATCTGTGCTAGACTTGCACATGAAACACTTCCAACAACGTCCTCTAGCAACTATTACCATACCCTTGCATGTAGGGAGGGAGTAAAGCAGAGGCACACGTCTGCACAAGTCAAATACGAACCGCAGAAACCAGTTAATCCCCCCGAGTTACCTTAAGGGCAGCACACAGCTGTCAGATCTACTTGCGAGTACCAGAAGCTCCCAGGCTGGTTTCTGTAAAGCTTACACTCAAGTATTCCCTTTTCTACCCAGTTATGTCTCTTCTACACTGTATTTTCTAATATTGAAAAAAATCTTCACAAAGCCTCTTTGGAAGAAGTCCTATTAAAGACGCATTCATCACGTTATGAGAACTTGCCATATCGATAGTACAGCCAAATAACCCACAGAGGAATTGTTGAAGCGGAATCGAAGCCATGCTGTGAAAAGCGATCTGAGTATCGCCTATTAGCAAGGGCTGCCATACCTGAAGAAAAAGAAAACATTACCCTATGCTCAGACTCAAAGTTCCTTCTCATTTAAATCACACTGACTGCAAGTTTTGTCCACGGGCAATAAAAAAAAGCCCAAAATAAGCAGCCATAATGAGCAAGCAGCTTTAAAAGCAAAACCCTCAAGCTCCATGGAAGCAAACGCAGTTGACTGGGAAAAGAAACAGTTCCCCTCATTTGTCAAATGAAGCTCGCTCTCCCCTTGTTTGTTGTCACTGCCAAGAGCTCTGACTTGTATTTTCTTCCACATGATGGGGGAGTTTGGTAGCTGTAATCCCCTTCATCCAGATGGCCTGTCAGGATTTACAGGCATTCCTTAAAAAACAGAAGCAACCTAATCCTGGTTCAGCTAATTTAATAGAAGTTTCTGCAAAACTGCATGGTTCTTTCAAAGCTAACGGTCAGTAATTCACAGCTGTGACATGAGATGGTTTGTTTCCTCTCTTGCCACCGATTTCACAGACACATTCCTTGCTCTGTGTTGATACAGGCTGTTCGGCAGTTATTTGCATCTCTCCCTTTCACTTGACGCTATTTTATTTCCAGCTGAGGATATTGATTCACATGCGGATCCCACTAAAATTATTACTGGTAGCTTTTTGCATAGCTTGGTGGCCGTACGGCACCAACAGCTGAATGAATGGGACGTAGCACCATTCTCAAACAGCCACAGGTTCATGCTCCAACATAAACCAGAGCCAACTTTGTCACGTTACTAGTTGCAATAGCAGTTTTCACAAGAAAAATGGAGCAGACGACTAGAAATGGTTTCACGCAACTGTCTGATCTACTATGTGCAAGTAGTACGCATGTACATCCTATGTAGTACAGCCTAACTTGGTCATCAGAAGTAAAAATCCAGGCTTTAATTGTAGCTGCTGCCGCCGAAGTATTGTCTCCGAAGTGAGAAGATGCTTTGGGCTACAGCTATGCATTTTGCCAGCCTAACGTCAAATGACACCTACGTAACTGCTGTGAGCCCCCGTAACTTCCTATTGCACCTTCACCGCCCATCTTCCGACTTCATCAATGACAAGTTATTGAAGCGATGACAGCAGCAGTCTGTCCAACCTGGAGTTTAAGAGCGCTGAAGATACAGCAAGTGCCTTATTTTTGCATTGAAGTATAGCATTTATTGAAAGATGCTAACAGTTTCATTGGATTAGCAGATACAGTAGGAAAAAAGCAGAGAAGCCTCAGGCATTCAAAGTGCAGCTGCTGAAGCTACGCTCGGTTTACAGTGCTCCACCAGCAGCGTACACACGTAGCCAGACGCTGAAAATACCTGGCTCTTTGGGCCCGATTTCCCATTACTTCTAACACACACACCATCCTCTTTAAAGAGACAGCAGTGGGGAATATTAACGACGCCTCTGCTCGGACAGCGCTAATTAAAAACCGTCACGTTACACTTAGCCCACCATCCCGAAAAACTCACGCAAGAGGTGCTGGCGACAGCAGCATCTTCTCACCACGGGAAGGGCCCCGCTTCCCCTAACCGCATCCCAGCACGCCGCCAGCTTTTGCTGCACCGTCAGCGCTTGCTGGCTGCACCTCGGCTCCTGCATTAACCAGGAGCCCCGCTCTAGGAACAAGCACTCGTTCTGCCCATCACTGCAGTTTGCCTTTGAAAAAGTACTGCAGCGGCAAATACTTTTTTTAACAACTTGCAGAATTTTAACACACTGAAAATTATATTAATTGGGACACTAAAAAACCCACCGCAGTTTAACCCAAGGTTCTCTTGAAATGCTGTTTGACAACTGGAGAGGGAAAACAATGAAAGGCTTCCAAGTTTTCATGTATTTTATTTACAGGCCACACAATACATTTTATATACAAATGGCTTAAAATAACAAAGAGTAAGCAAGCTGAAGCATAACAGTTTAATTATTTTAAATTAGGTTGTCTTGAAATAACTCCTGCAATAAAGTATTCTTCACCCTGATAAGCAAAAGTTAGTTCGATTTTAAGTCAACCCAAGGTCATTTCATTTTTAAATACAGAATTCAAATCAGTTTTCTGGCGATTCCTTATTTCATGACACACTTCCGCATATATAGAACATCCCAAAACTATCAAGAAGGGAAATAGCCAAAATTTCCCTATGTAAAAAACAGTGTAACAGAATAGACTGGAGAAACGTTGTATGTAAAACACTTGCGTGTTTTATTAACAAAAAGAAGAATGCAAGAAATACATCTGAGATTTTTCTCTCTTGGAAACAGAACTCATGGTCTGAGATCTAATTTGCCCACAGACAAGAGGGATCCTATGTTACTTCAGTCTTTACCTTACAATTATCTATTAAACTCATCCAACTGTAAACTTCACCAGAATGGAAACTGCCTCCTGCACCAAGCAAAAGGAGAAGGGCACTCGAAACTGTAAGAACTTACATTACAGCACTTACCGCCTCTGCTTCTAGAAAGCACCTTACACTACCATGGTATGGAGAAAATTTAACATGGACCATGTTTTATAGAAACTTAAGAAAATATAAAGTTTGACATTTTAAAATTATTTTTCCAAGAAATTGTATTAACCTTTAAGGATACACGTATTTTTACACCTCTTCCCTAACACTGCTCCTTCTGTTCAAGATAACAACAACAATAACCAGCGGTCCATGATAAAAGCCGTTTCCTTTTTTTTTTGGCTGATTTTAAGTATTGTAATAGTTTAAGCATTTTAAGTCATGGTCATAGCAGTCCAGTCATGCTCGCTTTCTTCCTCTTGGTATGGCTAAAGACCACTTAATATAAATAATGAAGTACTTGCTACTTGATAGTCCATGATTACAGTATTTTGCTATGTTTATTTAGAAATACAAACACACAACACTTACTTTTCGATGTAGTGTCCAGGTCTCTGTAGCACACTTTGGAATTGCAGCACGGAAAATGTAAACCCAAAGGAATGGGGGGGGGGGGGGGGGGGGTTAACAAAAGCCACAGCTCCACAGAAAAATAATGCGGTTTTCAGAATGTCTACTACTGCATCAAAAATGCAAGAGCCACATGATGTAAAATGCCAAACTAGTACACGCTCACTCTGCCGAGTGAAATTTGTTCAACAGGGTAAAATTCTGAACTGACATAAGCACCTTGTCATGTGATTTAATTCAGAAGAAATTTCAATAGGTAACACACAGGTCAGGTGCAAATGAACGTGGACCTTCAGTCCTTCGATCCGGCCAGTTCCCTGGCTGCTAACCTGCCCAGGGGCAACTCCGGGGCCAGGGGTGTGTGGCCACAGGGAGAAATCCTCTTGCCATGCGCCCCAAGGGCTGCCCTGCGGAGGGAGGGCAGAGCTCCTTACCCACACACAGCCCATGCGCGGCCTCTACCTGCCCGCGAGGAAAGACTGTCGGCGAAAGAGCCAAGAAGATCCCCTGGGTTGCAGAGAAGGTAACCTCTTCAGAGTTACCATATATGGAAATGTTACCTTTCCCTCCAAATTATCCCAGGACTGTTGTCCCAGGCAAATATAGTGTTCAAAGTCACAGGCTTAAACGAATTTGGGGAAAAGTCATTGTGCAGTACACATCTGCCACAGCGTGCCAGAGTTTTGTTTCTGATTCATCTGGAAGTCAACCATCTATTGCATCTCCTTCTCTCTCCTCGTAGTCAGGATTACTCGTGCTGTTTTGGGGTTGGTTTTTTTCATGGCCGAAGACTGAAATCCATTTCGGCGGAATGATGCAACATCAGAGTACTGACAGCCCGTAAGGAAACTGCACTGTTGTTTACACGTGCAGAGGGGACGGACTTCTCTGCGTTAAATGAGGTGAACTAAATGACTTGAAAATTTACCTCCAAAAGGGAAGCAGTAGGAGACACAATGTCTTCCTTGCATTTTTGTATTGGAAGTCAAATCATTTAGTCTGCTGAGATCTACCTTCCATTTGAACTTACCTGCTTTGTTCAGCCAACTATCACCTGCAGTTATATTTGAAGTGCAGGAAAGTAACACCAGACTGCACATTTTTAGTGAAAGCAACTGCTTAAAAGCTTTGAAAGTCTTTTGCTTGATTCTGAAAAAAAGCAATCTGTGTGTATCACTGTGGGATTGTTTTTTAAAGAGTAGCAAACAAAAAGCCTTAGCTGACACTGTCCATATCTAAATGGCACTAATGATTTTGCCTTTAAAATTTTACTAGCAGAAAAATGCTATGGGGGTGTCCTTACTCAAGGAAAACTATCCAATGCACTGCCATTCACAAATGAAGCTTTTGTTTTTCTTAAGCACAGGCTATTCAGGTCGTAAGTATTTGTTTCTGACCAGGCCGCTTTTATTTTCAGACCGCAGGATTTTCTGTGTCTAGTGAAGGCAACTGCCAGACTTACAGGGACATCGTAAGCAGCATGACTCTCTCCATTTGTCATTTGCCAGATCCTCAAACGCTACACAGTTAGCGAAGCGAGTTTCTCCATGCTCTACAGTGTGATAGTTAGCCATATACGAACCAGGATTTTCAACTAAACCAAAACACCAACAACTTTGGCTTCTATTCTGAAAATCCAAAAAGTCACTGACAAGACTACGTTTGTAATAGTGTAAGTAGAAATTTTACTTTTTAAAAAGTAATAATTAAACACTCAGTTACATAAAGTACCGATTTGTCAACTGGATAATCAGTTGGAAAATTGTTTCCAATATGGGCTTTAAAACATTCTTTTACGTACATGCAAAATATAACCATACCTCCTCTCTGCAGGAGAGAGACCACTTGTTGTCAAAGGAAAAAAAAACATGCTGGAAATTGTAATTAATATGAGGAGTGGCTCTTGGTAAGAGTTTTAACTACAGTCATTTTATCAGTTGTTCAGAGAGACTCGATTCCAATATTAAAATATTCTGTGGAATAGCAGATATAAAATCGTTTAATTGGCACAATCATAAGTTTACAGAGAATTAGAACTAGTGTCAAACATTTTGTTGTGGTTTAAATACTGGTCATTCTTCCTTTGGTTACTTCCTATAATGCAGTATTTGTGCTCAAAAGACAACAGCGTCATCTTTTCACACAAAGTCAAGTCATTACTGCTGTTGACATTTAAGAGAAAAAAACCCCTATTTCATAACTTGGTAAGGACATATAAAGTATAGTTTATTTGGCAGAGGAACTAAAACACTACAACTCCAAGAAGGAGCTGAGGAAAAACTACACTCTTCATTCTTCTCAGCACTTTCAACATTTCTCATGAAAATCAATTGGGAAATTATGATTTCTTCAAGATTAGGTCTCTAAATAACTGGCCCACCTGAAGTAAACAGCACAAGGTTATGACCTATTTGAGTTGCCTACTATTATCTGAATTTTCATGTTAACTACCTAGGTTTAGGTATTTTCATGTCGATCTATGGAGTACTTCCAAATTTTTGCAGACCTTAAGCTTACATGTTAAGGCACTTACCATTCAAGTAAAACAGTTTTTATATAAACAAGCCTGGGAGATGGAGAGAACATTTTACCAGAACATCCATTCTTTTTTTTTTTTTCTTGAAAGAAAAAAAAAATAACATTGACCAAATATTTATAAAATTTTGCATCAAGAGAAAGGTTGTGTTTTATTATCTGAAATGAGCACAAAGTACACCTTCCACAATAACACTGAAAGCAGTGCAAAGACTGACAGTGACCTTTGACTAAAGGTAGTTCTGTAAAAAGAAAAATACCAAATAAATCAGTGCCCTGCTTTGATTGTTGTAAAATTATTTTTTTTACATAAAAGTTGGTCCAAACTTACAAAAAAAAGCACAAATGTGCATAGTTCAGAAGATCTGAAAGAGTGCCATAAAAAGCTGATGTCCCTAAATTTAGCATCCACTTAAAACTGCCAAAATACAAAATAAAATTCAGAACTAGAGTTTGTGAACATGTACAATCAATTTATCTAGTTTTCAGACAGCATGAGTTTTAAGCATTTTTAATTTTTTCCTACTGTATGCAAGACCCTTTTCCACATAAAAATAAAGCTGTTGAATTAACATTTTTCAAGTCTGTTGAACTGCTGCTTTAAACTGCAGCTAGGAAAAAAAAAAAGTTTTTCCAGATAAAAATGATGTGCCTGAGGAAAAACAGATACTCAATATGGTAATCCTCTGCCTCGCCCTCTCACTGCAGATGTGCTAATGTGTCCCCTGTATCCTTGGGAATAGCCAGGTCCTTGGGCAGGAGAAGTCCAAGTCTGTCCATGCATGTGGCTGATGCCACTGGGATTTTCCTGTAAGTTACTTCCATAGCTATAGTTGTGCATCTTTGTGGGCAAAGAGTGCGTACTCTCTGGCCCTGCGGAAGTGTCACCGCTGCTCCCCAGAACCGGGATCGGGCCGTGGCTGTATTCAAACCTATGGTCTTTATCTCCACTAAAGAGCATGGGGCCAGTATTGAGGTAAATGTCTCCGTAACCAGTTACTGAGCTGGGAAAGGATTCTGAAAAGGCTGACGGAGGAGGGGCAGCACCAGAGTGAGATGAAGCAGTACTGTAGTTATCCAAAGACTGAATATCTGAGTTTCCAAGGAAGCTCCTCCTTTCTAATGCTCCTGATGATCCACTTCCTATTCCATCGCTACTGCCATAATGGGCAGATGAGAAGGAAGATGATGCAAAGTTATCCTTGTAGTCTGGGCCTGTTACATAGGAGTCTCTAGGCTGATAATCCACGCTCGTTTGTACTGGCTCCTCCGTTGTCGCCTGAGCTTGATGCTGAGCAAGCAGCTGCAGAAGAGCTGCTTTCACTCCTGCGTGAGGATCTGTTCCTGAAGAGTTAGTTATAGGCAAATGCTGGTTCTCTGTCCGATAATCAAGGTCTTCATCAGTAAGAGGTGGAGGCTCCGGTGGCTCTGGAGGACGCTGGTCTGGCGGCAAGATCCGAGGGCGCTCTTCTTCGGGTGTTCGGTTTAGAAGCCTCATCTCAGACTGCCTAACCAAATCCTCTTGACCTAAGCAGATGAAAAAGAAAAGCTTTGGAATAAACATATACAATAACGATACCAGAAAGGAAAGGAAAGGACTCTTTCCTGGAACAATACAGAGGTTTGTTACTTCAGTTCTCATTAAGTTATTAGTTAAATGTATTGCTAGTTGGACAGATTCTTTTGGAGAAGACAAGAGCTCATTTGCCTCAGAAAAGTGATGCAGGTTTCTCCTCAAATTAAGATCACCAGGCAAGCAGCTAAAGAAAAAATGGTACAAGTTCCTTAAAAAAAAAAAAAGCCCTAAACAAAACTCAAGCAACACACAAACACAAGAAAATTCAAGGAGGGATCAGAAAAGATTTGCAAACAGGGATAAAAGTCTTGAGGGACAAAAGGCCACCCTATCAAGGAAGAGCAAAACTTAAGGTTAAAAAAAACATGAACAAAAGAACACCACCAAAAAAACCCTCAGAAACATCCCAAACTACTTCAGAGTATTTCTTTCAACAGCTGCAAACACCACAGAGCAATACATAAACCACCATACAATAAAACTGAAATAGCAATGCAAGAAGATCAACAACAGACCTCTAAACTTTGAGAAGACCAAGGAAGCCACTACTATAACCAAATGAAAACCTTCAACCATGTGCGTTAGTGACAGTCACGCGTAACCAGTTACAGAGTTTGACACTAAAATTGCTCTAGTCAGCATTAAAACCAAAAATAAAATACCCTCTCCCCAAAATAGGCTTTACCTAAACACACGATCAAAATTGGCAAACTCCATCTATGAATTTGCTAGAGAAGACTGTCTTCACCAAAATCTCCGCTAAGAAAACCCCAAACCCTCAGAATAACGATGTAACTGCTTCATGAGAAATACTACCGGCACTTGTATACCTCTTAGAGTGGGGAACATCTTTTGCTCTGTCTGCATGGCACCTGTTACAGTAAGACTCAAATCCTATGATCCAGGCGTAAAACATGACAAAATCAATTTAGTCATCTCTCCTATACTCACACAGACTCATATGGTTAACATGTTAACTCTTTATCCCCAAACTATTACGTCTCCACTGCTCAAGGTACAAAGACCTTCAGTACCTGCAGACGTATATAATGACTTGATCAGATGCGGGTAGCCAGGTGCTGGAGATTCCACGTCGTCCCGGCTGACAGACACAGGAGTGGTGGGCTCTGGAGGCTGCCTGAGTTGTAATGCCATTTCATTTCCTGATCCGTTTTCCTTCTCCTCCAACACAAAATCTTTTTGTTTTGTTTGCTGAGCCTTTATTAACTGAGACAACAGAACAGCAAATGCACTCTGTACAGCTGCCTGGGCAGCATCAGTCTCAACTTTAGGCTGACTCAGCTGAGCAGGTGGTACAGGAGGCTGCGTGACCGTCGGCTGTTTTAGGGACTCCTGTTCCAGCGGTGGTGGAGGAGGCGGCGGCGGCTGCTGCTGCTGCTGTTCTGACTGTTTTTCACCTGCTGACAAAATTCCAGCAGGAAGATTTATTTTATTTAGTTGCTGCTGAGTCTCTGGGTTTACCTTAATATTCAACACTTGAGCAAACTGTGCCAAACTAACACTTGTTTTAGACTGTAGCAGGTTTAGCAGGATTGCCACTTCATTCTGGTTTAACTGCTGTCCAGTGCTTGTTTTTGCTAAAGACAAAAAAGGTGTTTTTAAGTATTATTTAGAACTCACATATTTCAGAAACTCAAAAGTAAGACTAATCTAGCATGGCTGACAACCGGCAAAGCATGGGTTTGGACAACATAGAAATGGAATGCTTTTACATATTAACTGCCTTTGGGGGAGCATCTATAGGAAATGGAATCGTAAGATCGAATATAAAGAAAGTGACTTCCAAGGGCTGCGCACACGCACTTGGACAGATGAGAAACATCAAGCTGGAGCTCAATTTTCCACAGTACAACTAAGCTGGGGCTTAAGGCCACCTGCTTTAGGCAGCTGTAAGATTTACAATTCCCGCAAAGTTTCCTATCTTTGACATATCACATCCCTCTGTTAAAAAGTGGCCATCTGCAAAATGCATTTCTAGTCATATTCTGGCCCATTCTAATTCAGCATCTGGATTCTAACACCTGCTCAAGTGACCAGGCTCTAGGTGTCCCAGAAGCTAGTGGTATAAATGCAAAAGCATGGGCTGAGTTTGAAGAACGAGAAGTAAATCACTGAGTAGCAGGAAAACACAGGTTTGTGATGATATACAATTTCTTCAATGAAATGGAGTTTGCCACAAGTAAGAGGAGATTATGATGATGCAGAGGAATATGAATAAGGAAGTCAGAATATCGAAGTAGTTTCTTAGTTTCAAACACCCATTGTGGTAGTTTATTTTGAAAGAAGTGAAGCAGCATGGATTTCAACATGCCCTATGAGTAGATGACTTAGAGAAGAAAGTAGTCCAAAATAAAAAAAAATTACTGTGTGTGACTGTGCTGGCAGAGCCCTGAATTTTTTATCAGATCAACACGGACACATTCTTTCCTCTTCTATCCCTGCCATTCCACTAATTCACCAATATATTAATTCACAGCAGATTTAAAGTCATGCCTGAAAAAATGGTCACACACACACAAATATTAAGTATTTCCCTTGCAAGACTAAGAGCAGCACAGCTGGAAAGTGCTGCAAAACCCACAACCCACTAACCTAGTTGTGGATGCACACCAGGATACAAGCACTTGGAACCTACTCAGGCAGGATCCAGGGACATCAATGACTTTATATATTTATAGAAATATAAAAATAAAACCACCTTTTATTTGGCAATACAGAAAAAACCCATCATTTCTAATGCCTTGTACTGCTGGTTCTCACTGGGATGTCATACTTAACAGTTGATTTTGTAACATCTGAGAATGGTATATTCAACACTCAAACTTCTCTCAAACTCTCAGTGAAAATTCAGCGGAAAAATGCCAAACAGTGAAACTAATCTACCTATTCCATACTCTTTGGTTACTTTCAAGTCCATTCAAAGAGCAAACTGTATTCTGGGAAATCTGGCAGTTTTTACCAGACCAGAATTACTGAGCTTTACATGGCTCCTGTTAAATTGTAAGATGCAACAACCAGGGGTCCCATTCATGAATCAGAGCGTTAGCAATTGATCCAAGGTGTTTTTAACCTCTTCTTTTGGGGTGTTCAGAAACAAATGCACCAGTTTTGTTTAAAGCATGCATTTGTACATGGAGTTCTTTAGGGTGCCTTACCGATGATAAGGTGTATTATGGCTTCCGGAAGTGTTTTGCTTAATACAGAAAACACCTCTGTGCTGAACTGTCTAAGCTCCACTGAAAATTAAATTGTTGTCTTTTCTACCTAAATCTATTTTTGTCTGTACATATGGGCAAACAGCAACATAGGTCTGAATGATTCCTTCTCTATTTGTTTACTTTATTTTGCATGGTTAGTATTAATGACTAATAAACATAATAGTGTCTTATTGGGCTACTTGTTATAAAAACACAAAGAAAATAACTACTACCCTTTGGACTCTTCAAACTTCTATAACAGTTTTCAGTTGCGGGGAAAAAATTTGAAGGGCTACAGGAAGTCATGCTTGAAAATGCTGCCAAAGCTTCAGCCTAAACATATGGAGTGGCAGAAGCTCACAGCTGGCTTACAGTGAGAAACAGGATGAACAGGAGCAAGAGGTAATAAATTGCAATAAAATATGATCAAAAGAACTATTTTTTATATATATATAAATGTATATATATATACACATCTTTGCACAGAGTATTTGGAGCTCTGCTCTATTGTTAAATGAAGAGTTGATTCAAGATGGTTGGTATTAATGAATTTTCAGGCCCTCTGAATGCATTTACTGTTTTTCTTCAGCTGAACTCCTGTATCAGTGCCATAGGATTTATAGTCACTTTGCACAATCAAAAATAGTCTAAATTAAACTTATCACATATCCATTTGGTATTGTTACTTTGTATATTTCTACATATTATGAGGGAACTATCACCAAACTGCTTAGTATCTCAAATGGTGTCCACACAGGAAACCATTACTTTACACTTTGGTTAAGTTTCAGAATTAATGGCTGTGCAATCTACAGAGGTAGCTACTTCTTGTTATACCAGGTTTTGGGGGAGCTTTTTTGATATTTTTTTAAATTATTTTTTTTTAACAACTTGCTTCAGCCCCAACAACTTGCAAAGCTGAAGACTAACATAACATGCAGAGGGAGTCTGTTTAATTTGAAATTATGATTGTTCTAAAATCTGCCTTCTGATTCAGCTTATCAATACCAGTAAAGCTCCTCCAACCTATGGAGACTGTGAGGAACTTAGAGCAGCAGCTGGCTTGTGGGATTACAGCAGAATTATAGATGAGCAAAAGATAAAATCCCCTCAAAATACAGAGCAAGTTAGTTGCTCTGACTAGATTGATAAATTAAGTAAAACTTAAAAGGAACACTTAGTTTCCAGAAGCAAGGGTAAATCTTTTGTAACAAAGATTTAACTTACAATACTGTTCCTCCCTCAAGAATCCAGGAGACGTCAGTACTCTGAAAACAACATCTAAAATTTCTAGAGGTGCAATCCAAGTAGAAGATAATTATAAGAACCGAAAATATTACTGACCAAGTGCTACACTAGAGTTGCCCTGAGTTTTGAGTTGGGAAGAAGTTTGCATGCCTTGTGGGGTGTTGGTTCTGCTCTCATCCATGCCTAGAGACAGATCCTTCCTAGGGACTTTAGTTGCTGTTGAGTCATCAGTCATGCCCATCTGCTTCTGTCTTCTACGTTTCTTACTCCACAGCTCATGGCAATCCTGCCACAAAGGAAGGCTGCAAAGAATGATTAGAGATAATCAGTTTTATCCCATAATTGATTTTTTATAAAATGTTTGGGTTTTTTTAAACCATGTTGGTAAAATAAATGCTCAAATTGTACATAACGTAACTTGTGAAAGATGAACCTACTGGAACTCAGAAATACATCAGAAAACACTCAAAGCCAGCGAAATCTCAGATCTGCTTTTTCTGGCTGAAATCTCTTCATTGATTGCCTATTTCAGAAGCACAGGCCCCTCTGACAGAAAAGGGGAACATATATCTTAAAATGAGCATCATGTTACTTTCTTTCATTCATACTTATGAAAAGCCTAATTATTTGTGTAATTCAAGACTTCAAAGTCAATGCCGCACACTTCCTATAGAACAGAATTTGCAGAGTAACAGATAACAGAATTATTATCAATACAAAAGTGTTTTTTTTCAGGGTCTGGGTGACCAATTCCTTTTGTCCACTTGTAAAAGTACTACTGCCTCATGAGTTCAAATATTTGTCCACAGTAACCGACATGGCTATCTAGTGTTTATAGTTGTACAGAACAGACAATCAAGAAAGTATGAGGAAAAAAAAAAAGTTGCAAGAATAAAAGCACTTGACACTAGCAGAGTTAGGATACTAGGAAGAACAAGGCATATGCCAGCCCTTTAAGACAGATAAAAGCAGAGGCAAAAGTCTCTTAAGGAAGTCATCTGCCACCAGTTCTGTCCTTCCATTACTGTTCCCTGCAGGCATCCCAATTCTGATTTCCTGAGGAACACAGAGACTCATCCCATAGATAATGGAAATACTGAGACACGCAGTAAAAATAGTGCCTTCTGTTTTCCTATTACATATTAATAACTGAGTGGTTCCCTCACCCAGGAACATGGAAAAAATAGATGACAGATGACGAGAACCACTGGAAAGGCAATTATGACAACTGCTTCCTTTATTCTGTTCCTTCGCATACCAGGTCAAAGACCTGCCAAGTATTTAGTTAGAAACAACTGGAAGCAAGCAAGAACTCATTGCGAGAAGTAGCCTACAGTCCTTGCAATCAGCACTGTCACTTTCTTTGAACGAACAGCTGTTTCTTCCCAAAGCAGAACTTTAGTCTCTTGAAGAGAACAGTCAACGCTTTCCTGTGCAAGCTCTGTCACAAGTGAGTGTGGTTCCTCTTAATTTCTAAAAGGACCCCAAGGCCTAGTTTGTTTTGAATTTCCATGTATCAGCTTCTAGAATGGAGACACTACCAAGCCCCTGAGGAAAACCAAATTTCTTCCCATTCACTTACTTTAAAATGCATGTAAGCAACACGCTGTACAAGTGGTTCTGAGATTTTAGTGAACAACCTAAAATTGCTGATTACTGATATTCAGACAGTGATATATATAGTCCTATTCAGGCAGTGAAACCTCTTAGCCTTATGCATCAGGAGCATTAGTAACAACTGTGTGTATGTAACAGGTAAGTCTCGAAAGATTTTAAATAAAGTTCTTAGATAAAACTCAAACACTTTTCCTAGTTAGTAATGAATTAAAAAGAAGTCTGTACAGGCTGCCTTGAAGGTACAATTTACTCAAACAATAATAAATGTTCTATATTGTGACAGCTAACTTGAGAGAAGAATGAAACCTGCAGATTCTGTAATACCTTTTCATTGTTTTCCTCAGGGCCTGTTCCAATATGAGTTGTCATTTTAATCAGTACAAATAAGTCACTGCTAAAACCCTACTGGACATTGCAATACATTTCCTCTCAGAGAAACTGACTGGAAAAACCCTGCACAAAGTATTTCACTTCTCCTTGCTGTAAAACCAAGAATCTCATTTGGCACAGGAAACGATTTATGGTATTTCACTTTAACTCTCAGGTACCTTTGCAGAATTCTATACCCAGTGTCATTCTACCATCAAAGAAGGCAATTCAGATTCATGGAGGACCTCAAAGCCCTTGGAAAAAGTAGACACTGATAAACAGAGATAAAGGGGAAATGATGGTGGTTTTTTTTACATTAGAAACATTCATGCAAGTATTTTTTTAAAGGTACTAACTCAGTAACTAGTACTAGGAATAACAAATGAAACAGTTCTCAGATCCTCACAATCACTGCTATCATGGTGTAAGAGTCACTCTGCTGCACAACCATTTTAGTGCAGAATCACCATTAAACAACTGTACGTATCAACATTTTTGTTCTGCCACCATCCACTTTAACTGAAACACAATAAGCTTAATGAAATCAGTGCATGTTCACGTTTCATAGAGGTAAGGATCATTACCAAAGGAAATTACTTACTCTGGAGGAGGCATTTTAGATGGTTCCACATCTCGCAGAAACTCGCACTGAAGAGCTTGTTCAGCTGTGCAGCGCTTGCTGGGATCCAGAGCAAGCATATAATCAAATAAATCTAACGCAGCTGGTGGGATGCTACAAAAGAGCAAAATGGAGAAAAGCATCACATTTTTATTTTGAATCACACACTTCTGTGCAAAATTTTAATAAACACATCCTTTCCAAAATAACTGATCATTAAGTCCTCAGTTAACTTATGTCCTAACAAAACCCACTCACAACTTGAGCTTGGTAGTAAGAGGCAGAGATAAACTTCACCTTTTATTACTCGTGCAAGCATATAACCCAAGCTTTCTTTCCTTTGTGTGGTTTAATTGCTTGAAACATTGTCCTTACAAAAAAACCCAAACCACGTTTTTAAGCCAAGACTATACTGTTACTTTACACTTTGGAATTTAGCACCCAAGGAGTTGCAGTTTTGATTGGTCCACAGACAATAGTTCTGTTGCTTTAAAGATATAGGTCTCTTTGGTACAAACAGGATGATACATTTCTCCTGAAACCAACAGTAACTGAAGGAGGGGAACAAACCCTTTAAAATAAGCTTACAGCTGTTTTCCATAACTTTGACATGTGATATTTGCACAAAACTCATGTAATGGTAGTACTTTAAAATACACGGTTCAGATAACTCCTCTGTGTTGAATGAATTTATGACTCAAAAGACTGTAATGTTAATCACACTACATATTTAGCTGTAGCCAGTTGTCCTAATAAAAACCAATTAAGCACTCTGAGCTGTTTTTTGGACAGGGACAACAAGCAGGTGTACCAATCATGGAAAACAAATGTCTCCTTAGATGAAATCTGACAGGTGGCTGAAATTTAGGGCCACCTTCCCTCTTCTTGAAGCTCCTATTAAATAAGGGTTAATACAAGCTCTGTGGGTATCATGGGAAGGATAAGAACCTAAAGCCACTTTTCTTTACACTTAATCTATGTTCATTCTCCAAAAAATAGTGAAGTTCATAAAGTCTCCAGGAAAGATTAATGCTATTACAGTTGACTAAACTAATTCTTCATCCTTACAAAGCAAACTCTTCTCTCAGTTTTCGACGATACTGCTTCTTTGGTTTCATTGTGTTGAAATAAGCTAATTTTATAACATCAGGCCACACTGCTGGACAAGGACTCCCGCAAATTCGGCTGTACCAAAAAGAAGGGAAAAAGAGCATATGAGAGCCAAAACCACAAGTGAGCGAAGCTGTCATTTTATTCTTGCATGTACAGTGAACACAGAAATAATTTTTTTAAGTTCAGGTTCTTTTAGCTAAAAAGTCTCTCTACTGTCCAATGCTCAACACCACTAAATAATGGTGAATTGTCTACAAAAGGTATTCACCCTGCACAGACTAAACTTACTTTAAGAAGTCCACTGTTTCTTGCCTCACCCTACCCCAGGCATCCTCCACACAAATATTTTGAAAAACTTAGCCAACTATGTCTGGACAGTAGTCCAGATATTTGACTTGGAGAAACGGATAGTTCAGGCTTAGAGTACTAATTAACTTTTATGTCCTTAGCTTCCAATGCCAGTGAAGAAAGAGATACCAAATGGCTGAAAAAGCACTCTTCACCGAGAACTTGGTTGACACTGAAGACATAAGAGGGGGGAGTGTGTGTGTGGGGGTGGGTGGTGGTGGTGGAAATCTCAATAAGGCCTAAGGGCAGAAGCAAGATCTCACCACTAGAAAACCTGTGTATTTTTTACTTCACTTATGAGTTTTATGTCTCAAGCCTCATCTATCTCCACAAATGGAGTTGCCCATAGTCTTATTCCTCTCCCTCCATCCCTACCTAATTTGTCCAGCCAAGGATGGCTAAGCACAGATTGACCAACACCATACTTTTGAGCAGAACTAAAGAGGCATTTTACCATACATGCAAGTTTTCAAACTCTGATGCGGCAGTCATAAAAGGACATTTTGCAAATACATTTCCCTAGTTCACCCCTCCCATTTATTAGATTTAAATGGTTGGTGTAAGAGACCTAATGATCTAGTAGTTATGCCCTGAATGCTATGCAAACCGATCTGACTTTACGCAACTTTCAGGAAGGAAAAGAAAATAATAAATCTATCTTTTCCTATCAGAATTTACTTCAGCTCTACCTTTGAACATTAAAGTTAGAAAGGATAAATGTAGAATTGTTGACTCTAACATGATGGTGGTAAAGATGTTGATAAAAATGATATATTACATTTAAACAGCCAAAAATGCATAGCATCTGTGAAGAGGAAAAATGAGCTACAAAGAGGAGCTTCCAGCAGGAGAAGGAAATTGCAAAATTTTAGCATGCTGTACCAGAGGTACAACACAAAGAGAAAAAAACTTCAAATGACTGCACTGTGACATGCGTCAATGCCATCTAGTGCTCAAAAGCAAAAACTTCCCAACTCAGGAGTTTAGTTCTCCTCACACCGAGAATGACCACTGATATGCTTCGCACCTCCTAAAAACTTCATTTTTCCAGGCCAGCTAATAACACATTACACAGAAACATGCTACTGTTTAATCTCTTTTGAAAAACATCTCAATATATAACTTTGTAATATTTTTTATTCATTTAATTTTTAAAATAACGTTGACCATTTACTGTTCAGGTTCTATAAGTTCTGTAGGACTCACCCTCTTTTCCCCTTGTTTCTAGGAAGAGGACCTCTCCTCACTTACGAGGTCAATTATGATATCAGAATCAAGAGCAATTTTTGTTTGCTGAATAAAGGGAAAAAAAAAGATGCTCTGGTTCCACTGAGTTATATACATATCACTCTATGATTTATTGAGATAAGGAAAGAAACAGAATTTTTACATCCATAAAGTGTCTGGCAGTTTGTAAGGGAACAGAAATATTCCCACAAAAATAATAAAGCCCAGGTGCATGTGTGGAAGGCTTGAAACAAAAACTCAAGGCCAGTAGCATGCAAAGTACCTACTCCTCCCAAATCCCACTTGTCATAATTGTCCACATTTTCATTTTGATTTGCTCCAAGGAAGCTGTAACATCATCTTAAAAAATAATCGGCATTTTGACTACTCTCTCTTTACAACTTCAGTCATAGGCAACTCCAGCTGCTCTACCAAAAAAACTCTTACTACTCAACCATACATTGCTAGGACCACAGAATACTCACAGAAAACCCTTCTCCATGTCCAACCAAAAGTCACTTGCTTTACATGCCCCTCAAAACCTCTAACATCTCACTCAGTGCAATCACCAAGTACTTTAAATGCTTGCAGTGCGTCATCTCCAATTTTAATATGAACAAAAGAAACCTGACAGTTTGAGTCACATACTATATGGTAGTGCTTGCAAGTTACCTTATAAGTTCCAGTTGAGCAAGTTCTTGATTTGCTTGAAATATTGGCTTTTTTGTAAAAAGTTCACCCAGGATGCAGCTGTAAAACAGTTTTGCACAATTCCATCATTATGGCTTTCAATATAGATTGATAGAAACATTTAAGGTTTATTTTTGGCTTGGTTTTATGCTTGCTACACTTCCATGCCAAACTCTTACCCACAGCTCCAGACATCGATAGCTGGTGTGTATCTTTCTTCTCCAAGCAGAAGTTCAGGAGGCCGATACCATAATGTAATAACTTTGTTGGTATATGGTCGGCTGTTGAGGGGAGGAAAAAGAGAGGACTATCATTTTACTACTATCTCATTTCTGAAAAAGTGATACTTTGAGGACTTTACTTCTGTGGTGCTGTTTAAGAACAGTACAATCTTCCACTCTCTTTTCCTAATTTTAGTCCCGCAAAGCTGCAACTGCACAAAAGCAAACATAACCATCTGGCCAAGGCTATCAAAGGACAGATTGAAGATATAAATAATAATCACATAGCCATCTTGATGCTATGTGAATCCTGTATCTCAATTATTATTCAGAGAGCAATACTGTTTATTTATTACATTGCTAGTCATTTCAGGAGAAGGACCTGATTGGATAAACCCAGTAATTTCTGGGCAACTATTGATTATTAGAATACTAAATATAGGACCTCTACAAGCATTTTGAAAAGAAGAAGAAAAGTCACTTTCCCCTCTGTAAGTAGGAGCAAAAGAGACAAAGCTTTTTTCTTGAACCACATCCTTCAACGATTTTGATTCCGAAGCTTAGAATGCTTCCAATATCTTCCTATATTTCACAACATCTTTAATTCTCTACAGCTCTAACCCAAAGTTTTGGTCACTGGGAATAATTCTTTCGACACTCACACTAAGGCAAGGATTTCCACTATCTTAGACACACATTTTTTTGTGGACAGGCCAAGATACAGCATCAACAGTTCAGAATGGAAGGCAGAAAACAGATGTTAGGTTTTGGTTTTGTTTCAATCAGGGTGTCTTAAAAGTGATCCCAAAATTCTTTCAGTTTTAATAATTCACTCTTACCAACACTAGGTAAGTCAAAATAGAAAGCAGAGTAACATTAAGTGCAGAGTTTGAAGAACTGTAGCATGAAGTCTAACAAGCTCTTATACTAAGTGGTACAGGTATCATTTCTGCAAAATCACCTGAGTCTTTTTTTTCATTAAGAAACTCACCACTTCCTTTTTAAAATGTAGTATGTTTTTGGAAATAATCCCAGCATTTATCATATTTATCTCTGAAGCGAGCATTCCTCTATGAAATGTTTACATGGTATGCTACAGATACACCACTCATATTAGTATATGGTGCTTTTTATTTGAACAGATGTCTTCTTACACAATCTGTCATATCTCCTACTCCAAACACACTAAATCCACCAGAGTAACATTTAAAGGAGCACAACTACAACAACTGATGGGAATTTACTTAAAAATTTAATTTTTATTTCATTATGCTCCTACTAAATTCTGTACCCTTTTGAAAAGCATATAATTCTAAACAACAGTAAAACAAATGCAAAATATATTAATTTAAAGCAGCAGCTATTATACACTTGTTGGTATATATTAATTATGTCTGTTACTGCAGGCCAGAAGCTACTCAGAAGGAAAATAAATGACAAAAGAATGGTCAAAAATCTACTAATGAGATTCTAATTATCCTTCCAAGTTCAACTGGCAATTCTATTACCTAGCATAATTACATTTTAATCTTGGTTTCATTTATGTATAATGGTGTAATAATGTTGTTGTTTGATGTAGAGTAAAAATCTATTATTTGCACTATAAAGACACTGAAGTTTCAATCGTTCCAATTCTTAACGAACAATTAGTTTTTCAAGTAAAATTTAAATTAATTTAAAAACAGACATTAAAAAACCCATGGTAAACCAGAGGAAAAAAAAAAATTAGGTCAGTTTGGTGCATGGTAAAATAAGAACGTAGGATGGCATCAATCCCTTTCATTATAAGTACATCCAAACCAAAAATTAATTACCCAGCAGCTGCTTAAGATTATCTTACCCTGCTACTATACTCAACAGTTTTCATAACTGTACTTAAGCATATGTTCCTGAAATAACAGCTCCGAAGACAGTGAAACTAATGCTATCAGATCCAACAACAAGCTCAGAGCTCTGTGAGAAAACAATAAACTCATAAAGCTAACATTATGGATATTATTTCCCAAATTAGGCATGCAGAAATCAAAGTAAGCTCAGGTAGCCAACATCTCTGTATCCAACCACCCGATGTACATACTGTAATGTACATAGTGTAATGAACATTCAGCTTGAATTTTGAAAATCCAGTTCTACATGACAAACACATGACATTACAATATAAATATTGAAGTTCTTAATCATAAAAACTGTGCACCTGTTTCCTGGAGTACAAGCATAATGAAGCCAAGAACAACAGAAGCACAAGTCACAAGAAGTTTCAGAATAACTTTTATTTAAACTTGTATCTCTGTTTCCAGCAGATTCAACAGCACTGACTGCCTAAAGAATACAATGAACCTCTTCAAATGTAAGGTTAAATCTTACACGAAAGTAATGCTTTTTTAGAAGAAACTGTATAGTAATTTGTGTCAGCAAAATAATTTTGCTTTCCCTAAATAAACTTTTCCTAGGTATACCAACAGAAGGAACGTACTTTAGGTTTACAGGACCAGAAACTAATAGTAAAGACCTACATATTGATGCAACCTACTTAGGCCTGCAACTCTTCATTTCCAATCAATGCATGGCCACTCTCTACAGTTGTTTATCCAGGACACTTTGAAAAGCAATACACTTGCACAAAAAGAGTTTTGTGTTTTTATGCAGTGTAAGACAACATGCACTTCTCTCCATTTCCTAAGCAATTACTTGTATTACAGTACAATAACATCTCCTCTAAACAAAAGAGTCTTCTGGCCCTCATAATACTTAGACTTATGCAAAAAGATTAAACTTCTGAACGCTTTTTTATAGTATAATTATACCTTACCTTTCTTCAGAGTTGTACAGCCGAGCAAGTCCAAAATCTGCAAGCTTTATCTGCCCTCTGGTGGAAAAAGCAAAGAATTATTTAGTGGTTAATCCTGTTAGATCCCCTCTCCAAAAATCAGGTGAAGTCTGAGATTGAGACAGCTGCAACTCATCTTCACCAAACCACATTAATGAGGAGGCAACACCTTACAGTCTATGCATCTCTTCAGTAAACAAATACACTAACTTACTGAATAGCAAAGACAAGTAAGCAAAATTAGGTATGCTCATCAAACGGCATTTACATCACCAGATGTCAGTCAAGGTTTAGGTGTATATTGTGAAGTATTCAAATCAGTAACTCTGCAGGAAAAAACTGAGAGAAGAAACTGCTATTTTCTGACGCCTTACTGCTAGCATAAGCATTTGTACAACAAACAACTATCAGCAGTCATACTTCCTTCTACGAAGCCATCAAAGTTCTGTTCTGCTCTTGTAAAGTTCAAATACAGCCTTTAAATCAGGGTGACCAACCAGATAAGGGCTTCTATTTTTGCCAGCAGCCAACTTGTTGAATGACACAACCCCTAACCTCTTCTTGAGTGCTCCTATATATGAGGGGAAGAGTAGATGATACAGAGCTCTTGCCTGGCAGTTTCCACAGCTAAAAGGCACTGCTCAATGACCAGAAAACCCCACCATCTGTAAACTCTGGGTGATTTAAACAGAAATCCATCTGCAAGCTTCTCTAATACACGAAATGAATGTTGGAATGTTACATGGGGTTTTTGTTTTCCTGTACTTATGAGCTTTTAAAATTCCCATCACTTTCAAATACATGCAAACATCACTTTCAAATAAATTTTATTTTATCAAATCAGGGCAAGACTTGCTGATGTAAGAATAATCATTTTGTGATAATTAAATACACAGGTGATAGTTTCCATTCCATTTTTCCCCTCAGATGTGTGCTTGGAATTGCTGTAACACTTGGAGAACCCCCATAAACAAAGAAATGTTCCCCTCAAATTTACATGCTTATTACTCAGAGAGCATACTTGTGGAAGATTAATGAATTTTTGAGAAAGACATTTAAATTGCTGTCGCAGATATATAGTCCCTATGTTTGGCTTAAGGCTGTAACTGGTAATGGGATTTTAGAAACATTGGCTTAAAACTATTCAGATCAACTATCAGCTTTTTATTCTTCCAGTGGAAACGTCTAAGGATGCTCAAAAAATATCCTAGGGGAAAAAACTCTGTATCCAGGATTGGAGAGAGCATAGTACAACAGAAAGCTCCACCTCTACAATTAACGCACTCTCCTCCACTGTCAGGTTACACCTCAGCTTCTGAGCTCCCAAAGGTGCACAGAGACAGCACCACCACTGGAGATTAGCAGACAAGAAAGATAAGATGTGTGTGGGCACAGCAAGTGACGTGGAGGCACGTGTACATCTGTTTAAGAGTCTGTATCATAACCTGGCAAGACTGCAGTGGGGTCCAGAGCTGAAAATAGTCTAATGTTAGTTTGTTATATGAAAAAAAAAAGAGGAAAAATGGAAAATTTAATTTGGAGAAAGCTGGGACAAACCTAGGGCCCTACCAAAAGAGGCCCATGATCCATTTTTCCCGGTATTTCGTCTCCAACAGCAGCAGTACATTTTTAGGAGGAACATCTGAACCTGCTTGCTTTGGGGCTCATCTTCCTTGTACTTATTAACTACCATCCACAATCATTCTGTTAAGGATGCTAAAACAGGTATTCCTGTCTATTCCCTTTAGCAGGTGTTAATGATCCTATCCATGAATGCGTCTCATCTTTTTGAATCTGACACTACCCGGAAAACCTCCTGTAACAACAAATCCCAGAAGCTGACTACCTGCTCTGTAAAGATACTCTTTTTTGCTGTTATAAATCTCACTCTTACAGTTGCTCCCCGGTTTTAGTGTTGCTGGGTTTGACGAACAACAGCTCTGTACTGAAATTATCCATCATCTTCACAGAGGCTTTTCATTCGCTGCTGTTGCACACTGAACAAAAAAGCATGTTTACTAATATGATTTGTATTACAAGTGGTTAAAGAAGAAACAAATTCTTCTCCCCATTTGATTATGGCTATAACTGCAAGCCAAAGCATGTTTGAACATGTCTGATCAAATATCCTTTTAAAGCATTATCCTGACTGATGAAAATGAGAACCTCAGAACTATGTCATGAAGAACCAGCCTACCCACACTTCGTCTTGAAATGAGATGGCAAATAGAAGACACATCAAATGCTTATGTCCTAAAATTCTGGTTTAATATATTTGAACTCAGATAAATCTGCCCCATACTCTGACCTAAAAGATTCAAGTTTTAATCCTGCTGTTTTAACACAGAGAAGTTTAACAAACAATTGCAGGATCCAGTGTTAAGCAGTAACATCACCAGGTTAGTATTTTACAAATAATTTTAAAGAAACAAGGCAATCTTAAAAAAAAAAAGTTTTGCTAATGACTTAAAGCAGGTAAACTGTGAAGATTAAAAGAAATATTTAAAGATGTAGTTAACATACAATTTTTTTTTAACATACTTTAAGTAACAGGCATACCTATTATTTAGTAGAATATTTGAACATTTGATATCTCTGTGCAAAAAGTTCTTCTTATGGCAATAGGCCAAGCCCTCCATCAGCTGTCTCATAAAAGATTTAATATGATTTTCATTAAAATGAACCAAACCAGATTCCAGCAGTCCCATCAAGTCATGGTCCATATATTCAAATACCAGGTAAAATGCACCTAGGAAAAGAAAGGGAAAGGTAGGAGAAACAGAGAGAAATTGATTTAACAGCAGTCCAAAGCATTGCTGCTCCCTACTTTTGAAAGTTGGAAGTATTTTTCACACAACTATTTAAATTTTCTGCAATATTTATAGCTGTACCTCATGTCCAATAACAGCAATGAAATACAGTGCAGTAAAATGTTTTAATAAAATTGCTTTTCCATGTAAACAATTATACTAGTCAAACTTTTGTGAAAACAAATATAATGCTACCACATGGTGCTTTAATCTAGACGGACATGTACTCTCCCTACGGCTCTCAATCTCCATCCATTTTATTTAAAGAAAAATTAACTGGGTTAATATTCCCTATGTAAAGTTTGGGGAGAAATCTAGAAACAAAATATGTACAGCATTAGTTCACCCGCCACGATTCAGTGACTGATTTTTTTAAGCTTTCAGTGTGGAATTGGGTCAGAAATAAGCCTGCCTTTCTCCAACTAAAAATACCTATAAGACAAGACAAAATGAGAAAGCAGAATTAACCTACTAGCAACAACAGCTCTGCAAAGGCAGAGTTCATATTCCAAGCTGCCACATACATACATTAAGCATAATAGAATCTGGTCTTATCTCACATTAGCCTGTGTAATTCCACAAATAAAGCTATTAAAGCCAAGGCTCTGATAAAAAAGTGTTCTTGAAGAGGAAAAGTGCTGAGTGCTTCAAAAGCATCAGTAACTAATGTCCAGCACAACCACTCCCAGTACGATCTACTTTTTAGTACTTAATTCTTCCCCTTCTTCTTAACTTTGGGGCAGAGAAGACAGTACAGTCCCCGCAGAGCACTGGTGACAATGCAGAAAACACATTCAAGTGGGTCTGTCTACCTTCCATTTTCAAAAGCTCCCCCAAAGAGATTTCAAAGCCACTACTCTAAAGTACAAATAGCTTCTGCCCAACAAGAACTCATTACAGGTTCTAGTTCCAAAATAAGAAGTTTCAATTCAGAAGCTAATGAAAGTCTTGGAGGAATAATGAGAAGTCAGCTTCCCAGAATGTACACACACATAGAGCCAAATGCTAATGAACTAACTTGTTTTCTTGCACAGCAGCTGAAAAGGGAAGAAAGAGTGCTATATCCATCTGCTATTTAAAAAACAGAAAAAAGACTACTCATACAGTAAGCGTTAAACTCATAACAAAGATCAGTGTAGAGTAGCTAAACCATAGGCCATTGCATAAGACACTCAGAGTTCACTGTTTTTAACTTTAGGTCCTTTTGTCCTGCTATATGTTGTATGGAGGAAGCAAAATACTGATCGTAAAATACCCCTGTTGGTGTGTACAGAGCAGGTAGAGCAGTAGGTAAATCAAGCAGGTACAATCCGATCCCACCACTTCAAAAGGAAAGAAGAAAGTATTAAGAGCCATAAAGAACCGAAAGTCTGCTGCGTTACTATTTGCATAACTGAGTTCACCAATGCAATTCACCAGTTCAGCATAGTAAAAGCACAGAGGCTCCTAATCCTGGTCTTTTAAAACAAGATAGCTGGCAACCTAGTGTTAGGTCTACTTCACTGACGACTGCTGAAGTATGAACCATGACATATTTTAAAATGCCTTGAAACAAAACACCTGATATTAATGCTGCAGTGCCAGAATAATCTAGATACGCCCTTTAAAGGATGTCAGCTCAACAAAATTGAATACCAGATCTTGGTATCTTCTTGCTTTGGAATACAAAGGAAAATTAACTCTGTCATGCCAGCAGTCTACACTGTGTGTACATGACAACAAGAAATACTGGGAAGGGTCAGGGGGATTGCAGACCTGTTAGTGAGAACAGCTGAACAGAGTCATCTTGTTTATATGCAAAGTAGTATCCATGCCTTGAGCAATTTCCTGCTCTGCCCCTAGCTCCCGAGATTTTTCACCACTATTTATAACCAGCAATCACAATTGGTACCCTCATGAAAGAAGGAAAGCTGACAACATTGGAGACAATTCAGAAATAAAACAAAGTAGTACCCAGGAGATGATATCCGATTATTTGTACTGCCTGCAACTCTCATTAAGAAACATACTTTAAAACAGTATGAATGCTAAATGTTCCTTCCATATCACAGCAAGAGCAAATGCATGGATCCATTACACTTGTGCATTACTACCTATTTACTATCTACACATTATACAATGTTAGAATTTGTTTTAAAAAGAAAAACCATCAAAGCTGAATCTTCTTCACTGTTTATGAGAAACTATTAAAATTAGTTTACTCACCTTGGCAGTCGTCTAACCATTAAAACCTGATTTTTCAGTATTACTCAAACTACATTTGGAAGTGATTGTAGCTGCAAAAAAGGTATAAAGCAAACTGCAGTGAAACTTCTGTTAGTTTATTTCTGGACAAATCTGGTGCCTTTTTCTGACAGAGATCTACAGTTTCAGTTAACAAAACAGTTATGTTATTGCACCTGATCAATGCAAATCTCCATTGCTTTTCATCAGATTGGGGGATCTGATCCTTCATAACAGGGAAAGAAACTATAAATATCCAGGAAGAAGAAAACAGTCATGGAAGACTTCACAAGTGAACTATGCACAGGCAGAAGTCTGCTAACTACAGCATAGTCTGAGTGGAAGTTTACAGCATCCTTTAGTTCTATCAAAACAAACGCCACACAAATATCCATTTCTCAAAAAGGAAAACATAACAGAAAAAGTAATCATTCCTTCCTTTATGAGGCCAGACATTTGACAACTTGGAAGTTATGTTTTAAAACAACTCTTTGTTTCATGCTAGCTTTGTCCAGTATCCACATTTCTGGAAGCAGTGTCATAAAAAACACCTAAAGCTCTGTTACAGTAAAGCACATGCAATTCACATGAACCCAGAATTAATTATTTGACTTTAATGTTACTCATCTTACTGCTGTTAAAAACCTGCACTTCCCAGTAATTAAGTACCTGGGAGGGCTGGGAGGCAGCCTACAGTCCATTTCCACATGCTGCAACAAAGCACTATCAGGGGGGTTTATGTGTTGGCTGCCCCATTTCCTTTGCTAATACCACGCAGCTCATCTCCATTCCTTCATATACTAGGATAATAAGAAACCTTAATGTCACTGCGTGTTTGATGGAGCAGCAGCTGGAGCAGCTGAACAGTAGTAATATTGCCTGCTTCTGAATATGGGCTAAGAGCAGCTGACTCTGTTAGTGAGGTACACAATAAATAAAGGAGACTCACGTGGATGGAAACAATCCTCACCTTACTCCTTTTTTTCTGTTTGCACTCGGAAGAATTCACCTTTTTTGACCGTTTTGTCAGTTAAGATTGATGAGAGTCAGAAAGTGAGATACTGGTTTAGAATAATTCAAGGATTAACGCATAACCTCCTCCTGTTCATATATTTCAAGTCATGGAGCTCTAACAGTAACAGTTTTCTTAACCAAACACAAAATGTGCTGGGGTATAAGGCTGTAAAGCTATACATACAAAATGGGTAACTCTAACAAAACATGGCACTGATGATCTGTAATAAAGGATTTTCTGAGGGGCCAAAAAACCTAACAAAACATACTTTGCATTTTTATGACACAGGCAGGCTCTGGGGTTTTTTTGACTGTCATCAAATCACACAGATCCAACAAAGCACAACATCAAGTTACACATTTGTTCCCAAAGCAAGATACAGGTGCTTCAGCCGGTGGGGGGGGGGGGGGGGGGGGGGGGGGGAGGGAGGTGAGGCAGGCAGAGCAGCAGGGGAGAATGATCCAAAAGCCTACATAGATGACAGCTTTTAAGAAAATATTTTCCAAATGTAATTTCATAGGGAGGACGTTTGGGGTTTCTCAAAATATCTGATTAGATACAGATCTGAGGAACCAGGAGACCAGAAGTGCCTTATTATGTGCAAATTTTAATTCAACCATTGTATAAATGCATTACAGTAGTATCTTGAAATACAAAAACGCTTAAAAAAAAAAAAGAAAGGATCCCTTCCCTGCCTCATTCAGTGCATGGTATGTACAATGCTGAGCTGTTGAATAGGTTTTCAACATTTTGTTCTGTACTTACTGTTCAGAATCAGACTCCAGCAGATTTTCATTTCCCTAATAAGCCTCCTCAGCTTCTTCTATGCAATACATAAATATTTTTTTCCTCCTTGATTAATTAAAGAGAATTGGTTTATATTTACTCTTCAATTTCCTTAATATTTCTCTTCTGGTACTCATGATACACTATATTTCAAGACAGTTTTAAACAGAATTTTATCAAACAGAGCTTGAAAACTAAAGAAGAAATTGTCCTTGACGTTTCTTACATTTAAATTCCTTGAAGTCCCTTAAACTGACATTCATCTCTTCTTCCTACTCATGTTTTACAAACCCATTTTTTAATTTGTGAAACACCAAATAAAGGCATAACCACTGAATTAATCACCTTAAGACTAAAAAAATCATCACTGCTATAGTTGTTTTTCCCATTTAGATATCACAAAACTTACTGTTTAGGACAAATTTAGTCTAATAAAACCAGAACATCTCCTCCTCCTTTTTTTTTTTTACATTTTCACCCAATATTAATTTTTATTTGATGACAGTGTTATTCTCCCATTGCAAGATCAATTGCATTTTCCTCTTGAAACAAATCCAACCCAAACTCAATGTACATGGAAACATGTTGTGAAATAGGCACATCAGCCAAGGGCATACAGAAGCCCTGGGAGTAAATACTGTCCTTGTTTCATCACATACTGCAGGGAAATAAAAAAAAAAAAAAAAAAACAAACAAAAAACTTAAAGCAGAGGAAAAGTAAGCCAAACATATCAGAAATCTTTGATTAAGAATCAGGGATTTTTCTCATTTTGCCATAACATGGATCAAGTTGAAAAGCCACACGATTAGGTCTGCACTCATTCTAGACCAGAGTCCAGTACAGCACACACAAGCGGGAAGCACCACTCAAGCAGTCACACTATTCCTGATAACTTAGTTGTAGCATGAAAACTATTTGGGTAAGAAGTTTCTATTAGCTATTTCGGGAGCAGCAAAGCAAACTGTAGATCATTAGAGGTTTCTGAAATTCAGATCAGTTTGGTTTTACTCAGCTTCTCGGGAAATCCAGATAAAGCTAGCTACAATACAAGTAGAGAAGGAACCCTGTAGTGAAGTATTCTCTGATGACTACGATTGCTGTTACAGACTCCTTCCAAACTACAAGCTTTCACCCTAAGTACTCCTTGATGGCTATGAGAAAGTAACCTGCTAGTCATACAACCACGTACAACAGGCAGTGCCCTTTTGACACATCTACTACAGTACTGTCAAGATAAATACCAACTTCACGCCTAAAAAGGTTTGTTAATTTGTACTGCAAATCAATTCAAATTTTAATCTAAAGTAAACTTAGATCTTAAAATTAATTACAGAAACACACACACAATCCAAACAGGTAATCCACACACAGAAAAAAAAAAAAAACACAAAACTCCAAGCTGTGATGTTAACCAGGTCTTTTTTATTAAGAGTCTCCCATGCAAATTTTTACATCCTCCCTCAGGTTGGCAATTAAAAATACCTCTTTCAGTCAAAAGAGGAAGAGATGTCAGTCAGTACACCTACTGGTTTTACATTCACAGCAACAAAAACTAAGTAAACACTCTCTATGTGTTTAGTAAAAAGAGATCATGGAAGTCCCATAGCTAGATTGTTGAGTATTTGCAAACAGCTTCTAGCTGATAAAGAGGCAACTGAGAACTGAAGGACCATCTCAGGTGCCCAAAGAAAAAGAGAGGGAGACACCTAAGTCATGTAAGTGACGGACTCACTGAGAAAACAAACCAGAGCTGACAAAAGTTCAAAGTAAGAAGGGCTTTTTTTCTAATGATTCACTTTATAACTGAAGTGGCTCAACTAAATTAGCTTATGAGGTACATAGATTTGAATATACCTATGAAATAGCTCCTTGTTTTCAACTTCTGTTTTAAATCTTGTTTTCTTCAATTACTGTTGCACAGGGAATATCACACAAATTTCTCAGACAAAAAAAAATTGAGAAGATGAAAAGCTTCTGCAAAGTACAATCCTCCTGCTCCAAACTTTGCTCCAAAAGGACATGAACTGAAGTTCATGAACATGAACTGCAACTAATTTGAACTACTATCAAGTAAAGAAGGAAAGTTTAGTTGCCCGCAGACTTGGTTGTAAGCACCAACAGCGTCAAGGCTGCTTCTACTACTGTTGCAGACTGACACCCACAATTGCTCCTGCACTAGCTCACTAGAAGAAAACATTTTCGACAAAAATAACCAGAGTTCTGTGATTTTAGGAAAAAACGGAACAGAAACTATAGCTCATTGGTGCTATCAAGTCAAATGAGGCTTTATGTCCTGAGAGAACCAGAGGAGGTTTTAACAGTAAATTCAGCAGACTTTTTTTTTAAGTCAGATTACACAGATCACACACAGGACAGAATACAAACTATGAGTCGCATGTTCGCATCCCCAAGTTTGTGTGCTCGCCTATCTCCCTCTGAATGACAAGTAGGGGAGAAAAGCCTACATGAGAAACATAGGAAATGGATACTCCTCACCACACTCAATGTACACATTTTACCTGGCAGGATCATGCCTCAGAATCAAGTAATAATTAGTAAACAGTAATGCCGTTCTCCAACTCTATCATCAAGCATGTCTCATACATAATGAAGACTGCAAATGTAAAAACTTCAGATCTTCAGTACAGCAGACATGTATCACCTACTCAGCTGTGTATGCGCCCAGCCTATACAAAAAAATTGTTCTGTCTGATGTGCTGTATTTCCACTGATGGAAATACCCTTATAACATATGTATAACACTGCTCCAATGTGCTACGTTACTTTTTCTAATCATTGGTCTAGAAAGAATAAAACCGATCCTATCCATTAAAGCTGTTCCTATCATTAAGCTTATACCCTAAGCTGGCCAGGATTAAACACAAGATATATTTTTCTTCCACTTTTAAAAGTAGAACACAGTTGAAAATATTGAGATAAGTCAGATAATCCTGTGTCTTCCAAACTTCTGAGTATATCACTTAAAAACACATAACACAGCTCAAAGTATCAGGAAAAGTTGTACAAGCCAAGCCGTTGCTGGTCTGCAGGCCAATGTTACTATCTTAAAAAGCATCCTTAAAGCAAGTACTGTACAAAGTGTGCCCAATATTTACACAAGTGTCAGAAAACTAAATTTCCTGCATTTTAAACTACTGAGATACAACAAACACCACCCCACTGCCCCTAACCCTTCAGTAAATAAGTAGATGAGTAATAGGTCAGGATATGGTAGGTGTCCTTAGACACAAAATTAACCTTACTCATGTTAACTAGAGGAACATGTGTTGACAGAAATGTTCTCATTCCCTACTTTTACAAATGGGATATCAGCAGGGTTTTTAACTATATTTCAACTATATTTCAAAGCTAAGATAGGCATGTAACACATTAAGCATAAGCATGTTCATCAGAGGGCAAGACACTTTGTCTCTACTGTAAGCTGTGCCTAAGACATCACTACCATTTTTATAACAGTTCCTTCTTAAGCCAAGCAGTCTACTTTTGTGTTTGCAACAGTTTACCACGAAAATGACCAAACTTCCTCCCACTTGCATTGGTAGACTACACTTTGGACACAGTGTCTCAGCTATAAATCCCCATCTTACAATGAACTACTCATTAGAGACTAATACAGAATGCAGTGCCTGAAAAAAAACTAACTTCCATCTTTTCACAGACAAATCTTAATAGCACAGTCTCATTAGCATGCTAATGCTTTCAAGAGACTATCTGAAACTAATTTTATTCTAGCATCTCCAGAGAAGCCCTTTCCCTTGCAAATTTTCTAAAATGTAATGGTTTTAATAAGCTGTTAAGTAAGAATAAGAAATAAATTGAAAGCAATATCAAAAGCACAAATACAGACTTGGACAAAAAAAAACGAAACCAAAAACATTTGAAATTAATGAGACACACAGTTTGAAGCACACCAAAAAAATTTAAAATTCAATCCTAGACATGGCACCAAACAGAAAGGGAGAAAATTAATTAATGAGTCATTAAGTGTCAAGTCAAGGCTCAGTGTGGTCTCATTAGCCAAGTGGGTTAGATCTAATTAAAACTCAGTACAAGATTCACATGAAAAGCCTAAACTGGCTGTTGCACACTGTCACGGTTCAGAGTGGGTACTGACCACTGAACCTGCACATATCTAGAGTATTTTGCTAGATGCGTCCTACTTTTAAACACAACAAAAAAGCCTCTCAGTGCTTGTATACCCTTTAAGGTATTATACTTTCTGAAGATGCTATGAAAAAAACCCAAACTAATTCCTGCTTAATTTTGACAGCCATCTTCTGACTTATCACAACATCACCTGGTGTTTCTGCTGGCTATGCAGTACATATGGTGTTTTCAACCCATGCTGGTGCTGGGCATGCTGTATGGCAACTTGGGGAGGGAAGAAGAACAGGTACCACATTCCAAACACCCTCCTCAGCCAAACCATGTATCGAATTGCCCCCGGGATGTTAAAATACCCCAAAATGACAGGTTTCTAATACTTGGACCTTAAAGGAAATGGCCTCCAAAGACAAAATGGCAACTCTGATATCAAAAGTACCAAGCAACAACACTGCATGATTTCCACTGTGTTTGCTTGATTCTCAAGGCTAAGGAGGTTGTAGTAACTGAAACAAGCCAGGCTTAGCACTGAAGGAACCAAAAGAGTAAAGCTCTGCATGCCTTCTATTTGGGGAAAAACACACACACACACACACCCCCCCCATCTTGCTTTTCATTTTTTTTCATTTATCCTTCTTCTAACCTTCAAGACATACATGCCCAATTAAGAAAAAAATAACTGAAGCACAATTCAAATATAACCAAGGCCTACAATGAAAAACATCTCTTCAGCATTGAGCCTACAATACTCCAAATGATATAATACTACAAGGAAAATAAAAAGCCTAAAAAAGCTCACAATTAAGAACTTCCCATTGTTGCTGGCCTCCCCAACCCCTGAGTGTCAAGGAGTCAAACATCTGCTCCTCTCCAGCAAAACTGGAATCAACAATTTTTTTTTTATCCTACAGAATATTTGCAGAACTGTTTCTATAAGCAAAAGGCATAGCTGAGTTAAAGGACTTCTGTTAGTAATTAAAACAAAATTAAAACCCTTTGTCAAGCATCATGATTTGCAAACGTATTTTTAAATGAAGCTTAACTTCAAGTCCAATGTAGCAGATTACCGTAATAAGAACAAGACCAGAAAGAGCTACCCCTGTGTTTGTATACATACCTTTGTCCTTCTTGAAGTCCAAAGCATCTTCCTTATCTGTCACTATTTCCTTCATGTTGATAATGCTTTGGTGATTAAGCTGTCGAAGAATCTTAATCTCCCGAATAGCTGTAATTGGAAACCCTTCCTTTTCATTATCCAGACGTACTTTCTTTAGTGCTACCATTTCCCCTAAGAGAAAATTTAAATAAAAACCATTAACATTAGCAACCGTACTATGGGATTTAATATTGAGTTTGCTCGTTTGTTTTTAAAACCCTTCCCATTTGTTACTATTTCTGAATGGATTAAACAGTTAACAATTTGTTGCTTGTACCGAACACTATGCTAAATGGAAACAGAATTAACCATTGTTAGGAAACAATCACATGGAGAAGCAAAACTATAAATGAGAATTTTCAGCTACCCTGTAAGGCCTGTCTTATTCCTTCTGCATACCTCACTCACCTGTGTCCTGATATTCCACACCAGGTCTATCAATAAACCCCCATACAAGAGTGATTATCAACAGCAGCTTTAGAGACAGAGGTCTATATCTGCTCTGGATTTCTTTTTACTACATCACCACAGGTCAGAATGGATATACTTAACCAGAAATACTACACAGTTCAAGATACGAGGCAGATGACTAAAGAGTTCTCAAATTCATCACTATACTTTCTACAAGCAGAAGTGTCACCACCATGTTTACAGTGAGGAGAAATTTTCTTTATTATTTTACTGCAGGCTGGGCTGGATGAAGCTGGATTCTGCAAAATGGCAGGAGCATGATCTACTCATGATGGAGGATATCTACAGACTGTATGCCAGCTCAACCATTTTGTTCTTGGAAGTTTATTGCTGTGTCTGGGAAGTTTATTGACAGCACAGATATCTTTTTTAGCTCTAAAAAGTACTTACCCTACACCAGTGTATATGATACATACACAATAGATCACATTCCAGTATGACACAACATCTACTTGCTTTGAAAGGTTATGTCAAAGGCCATAATGCCACTCTTCACACAGGATGAGCTAATGGGAGATTTACTGTAACTGTATGGACCCATTCAATACAGACAGCAACAACTTCTACTGGAGGTTAAGAAATGACTGCCACACACAAATAACCTGAAGCTTGCCAAAGAGGCAACATGGTTATGATAGGATTAAAAAGTTAAATGTACGAAGAACAGAATCCCAGAAGAGCAGGAAGAAGCTCCTAATGATGATTTGCAATGGTTCCCAAGGTAGAGTTAAAATCTGTGATAGTTCACCTTAAAAACTGAAGTTTGCAAACTGTGACAAGCACAGGTGAAGAATGAAGAAGGAATTATAATTACACTGCTCATTCTTCTAGAGATCAGAAGGAAGGAACTGAGGCTGGTGTATGTTGCTATGTGATTCAGTTACTGCTGAAGTAGAAAGTTATCCAGCATTCGAAGCATGCACAAATAACCCAGAAGGGCAAACAGTCACAGAAAGAACTACTAATTGAACATAAAACAATGAAGCAACATACAGCACATATGAAGAATTTATTTTAATGCATTATTTATTTAGAAGTACTGACAACATTCTTATGTATCGTAGTGGTGACTGCTTGCTCTTTAGAGCAATAGTTTAACACGAAATTTAAAAATTAAGTCACTGTTGTAAAGTCAAGTTATACTGCAAGAAAAATACCCAATATGCAACACAGATTCTCTTCCTACTATCAGCTAGTGACTATTGGGAGTATGATGAAGAAAAATGGCTAAATCTCATGCATAGCTTCCTCACCCTTACACCCCTTTACAAACTTCATTATTCTTTGTCAACCTGTCTAGGGTGCCATTTTGCTTCCCCAGAGTATTTACCATCTCTTCTTCACTAGCTCAATTGCATGTAGAACATCAAAATTCAAGAAATATGAATTAGACATTAAGACTACTCAGCTTGCTTTCAGCCACAACTTTACAGATAAATGATTTTCCAAGGCAGCAAAAGAGAATTTCTGGTTTAGACAAATGCTAGATTTAAAACTAAACAAACAAAGCAACAACTGAAAACCTTCCCAACATTAGAGGGCAGAATACCACAAAGTTTACTCAATATCAAAAACAAACCCAAAATACCCTGTTCATTTCAGAACTGCAGGACTACATTTACTTTTTTGAACTTACCTGTGTCTTTATCTCTGGCTTTGTAAACTTGCCCATAAGTGCCTTCACCAATAATACCAATGATATCAAATTTATCCACACAGCGCTTTCCCCAGTCTATTTCTTTTTCTTTCGTTTCACCATGTCGTGGTCCACATATTCTAGAAAACAACAAGCATTCCTAAGAACACAGCTAATATATCTAAGTATTGTCTTAACTCTGAAAAAACCCTCAGTACTAAATATTTCTGAGACATTATTAGATAACTGGCTTACTACCATTAAGTGCGACCAAACAAACCATGCAGTTTGATTCAAGCCTCATTAATATTAAAAAAGTCATTAAAAAGCAGAGTTCTTTTGAGAAGAATATATTTTAAAGAAACTATTATCGCTTCTACTTGCTTGATAAGCTTTTTAAAAAAGTCTAATAAGCATACTTTGGTCTTCTCTTGCTGTGTAACTGAACTGCTGGTTTCTTTTCTTCAGGACTTTTGGATAAGTCAGCTCCTCCAGGCAACTCAGGTGGAAGTGGCAAATCTGCAAGCAGATGGCGAAGTTTCTTCTCTGCTTCTTTAACTGACTTCACTGAAAGATTCTCGCGCAAACTATTAAAAAAGACATAATTTTGCTAATAAGTTGAACACAGTAGAATGTTAACATACATAATGGAAAACCTATTGGAATTATTTTTTTAAAAAATACATTTCTAGGCTGTCAATGCATCAACATTTGAAGTCTCTGCTCTTAGAACTTGCAGGACTTTGATTTATGCCTTACAAATGGCTCACAAATAGCTTTCTGCAAGATGCACAGCTAACTACCAAAATTCTAAAGAACCTATGCAATCAGATCTTTCTGGTGAAAGCTGAAGTTAGATGATACAGCAAGCCTTACCAGGCCAGACTTCTGCCACACAAACTTCTTCTCAAGCTTATGGTCTAGACTATTAAGAATATTCAGAGTTCAGGTGCTGTCAGACATCAGAAGTATAGTAGTAAAATCTGTACTCTTACTGACTTCTCATATAAAAGAGAAGATTATACTGATCCAGTTCTCTATAAAGTCAGTCTCCAGAGATGAGCTTCATGGTTACAATAACACTGTAAGGCATTACAACACAGTCCACACCACCTCATTTACAGATTCCAATCTCATACATCTGGCTGAAACACGCCAGATTCAACATGTTTCTAGTGATCAGCATGCAAATCAAGTGGAAAAAAAATATCAGATAAAATGTTTTTCTTCCATGGGTTACTGATATCTGACCATTTTTTAATCATCAACCATAATTAGGTAACAGATACTGACAATCAATCTCTGTCTTTAGAAAAATCCCCCAAACACATACAGCAATGTATTCCTTTAACAATTACTATATGCAATAACTCTAGAGGTGCTCTCCCCATTCTAATGGGGAAATTCTGAAAACATCATACTCGCTGCAGGATTTTTTACCTTTTTTTTTTTTTTTTTTTTAAACACATGATTGCATTTTACCAGAACTTCCTTTAGTTTAGATAGATTTGTGCAGCTACTGCATATCCAGCAATTTTAAAGCCATGACCATCTCTAAACTTTATATAATTACATAACTGTTTCTCCGCACAGGACTCTCATATAGTATTCTCTCTTTAAATTTCAAACTTTGTCACTGCATCAAGAAAACTTTCTGTCATGCTTTGAGGGGGCATTTCCCAAGACAGGTGCATTTGCCAAATCACGCTATTTTACTGTCAGCCTCCTTCTCTGGGAACCTTTTCTGGAGGGTTTTCTACAACTTCTTACTTATCTAGTTTCATAGATAAAGCAGGAACTTCTGTAAATGGAAAGATCTTGGTATCTTCCACCATGGAGAATGCATATGTTCTTTCTTATATTAATTGCAATTAGCAATCTTTATATATTTAAATAAAGCATTGCAGTGTTTTGCATATGTCTTTGCTTCCCAATGAAAACAGAACACTTGAATATCTTCTACCACTTCTCAAGCTGCCACTGTCTGAATTTAAAGCAGCACCTCAAGGAAGCATATACTACCCTCATCACAAATGTTAACGGTTAACATGCTATAAAGAATAAAGCACCTTTGGACAGTGCATGTAATTACCACAGTAAAGAAAAATCAACAATTTTGAAGTTCATATAATTGTATTTCCTCTCACAATTTTGCCCTCAAACTTTCAATATTATATGAGAGGTTCTGAAACAGATTTTAAAAAGTGGTATATGAAAATGGAGGCAGTCAAAAGCAGCCTTTTTTTTCATGTCTGTTAAATCACACATCATTGACCACCAGAACAGTTTTCCCTCTCAGCTAACCTACAGTCATTTTGCAACACTACTGTTCCTTTAGGTAGGTTTTTTTGTGGGTTTATCAGATTCTTACTGAACTTCACAACCGACACGACATTAGGAACCAGCCAGTTCTGCATAGCATCAAGCATTCTTTGTTGGCACAATTTCCCCACAGTAACTCTGAGCTCAAGGTAAATATCTCTGTCCTCCTCTGCCCTAAAAAACAATGATCATTTTTCTTTGATGACTTAAGCTTTATCATGACTTTTAATCACAACCATCCTGATCTGAAGTTTATACCATCCTATAGGCAAAACTAAGCAAAGCTTAAATAACATTCTATTACTTGTCATTAATCTTTGTAATGCAGCTGTTTGCAAGCATTAAGCTTTTTTTTTTAAAATGAGAATGAGCCCAGTGCTGATGGAACCAAGCTTAATTGTAGCTTAACTCCTCTGTGCAGTTTAGCTATACTTAAAACAGGTATTACATTAAAAAAAATACTGAGAAGCAATTAGCCAGCTTCAAGATGAAATCTCATTTCATATTATCGCAATCAACACTGCAATGCCAGTCATATATTTTAACTAGTTAGCCTAGTTTTTAGTTAAAACAGTAAATCTTGCTCTCAGATAACAGTGTCAGAAATCCCATTTACCTAGAGAGGATGGCTTTGTCATAAATTTAAATGCAACTGTACATTCCCACACAGATGTGATTCTGAACAACTGGAATGACATTTGCTAGAGTGCTGAAGGGCAAGAAACAAGATTTCTCTTTTACTACTTAAAAAAAAAGTATCTGTCTAATACCTGGTTAGGTTGTATTTATTGCCAAGGCCTCCTGTGCATCCTAATGTTTAACGTAGCATTAAATTACTAGCAAACATGAGAGAAACATTTACACCTCTAGTTATAACTACTTTTAGTAATCAAAAAAATACTACACACTTCTCAAAGAACAAGAGAAGACAGGCTAGTTTCACAGACATGGAATACAAATAAAGTACCTCATAAGGTTTTGAATTTTACTTTTACAGTTTGATTTTTTACAGAGGTCTATCACACTTAAATTAGTTATTACTCCAATGCTACGAAATTTTTTTTACTTGTTGTGACAAGTTGATTTCTTGTATACATGCGAGAGGCATGTAACACCATGAGTAAAAACAAAAGCAATTTTTCTCAGCTTCATCACCAAACCAGAAGAAAAACAGTAAATTACAGCTCAACAGCATAATTTTCCAATACAAATCACAGCACATATTCCCTGTTAGGACTATGAAGAGACAATGTAGTCTAAACTCAGATGACACTTGGAATACAGACATGAATTTCTTCACCACAGACTAATTTTTATGCTTCAAAAGTGAACACAAAT
Organism: Astur gentilis; assembly: GCF_929443795.1. NCBI lineage: Eukaryota > Metazoa > Chordata > Aves > Accipitriformes > Accipitridae > Astur > Astur gentilis. The sequence continues at coordinate 3,960,026 of NC_064893.1, read as the reverse complement.
GACAAGCTGCGAACCTCACTTCCATTATATACACTTAAAATAATACTGATCTCTGAGATAATTATACTAAAATAACAGAGCTATAAAACCAATTGCTTTCCAAAGGGAAGAGAATCTTTACCTCAAACCCCAGCTAATTAAAGAATTTTCACATAATGCTACTGAATTCAACTTTTCCCCAGAAGTATGCACATGTTCGCACCGAACTTGAAATCTCGCATCCTTGAATGCATCCTTGCATTAGTCCCAAAGCTATTACATACCGGCAATTTTAAATCAGCTCTTTAGTATACTTTTTATTGAAAGATTCCTCCTAGGCTAAATCCTTCTCTTTTCAAGAACCAGTTACATTATTTTTATTTTAAGATCAAATTCTTTCAGTTCAATAATAATTACCATGTTAAACAACTGAAGAGCAAGAACAAACTACCTAATGCATCAGCCTGATCTGGCAAATATGTTTATATTTATTTTCCAAAGGAAACAATCATGATAACAATAAAAAAAGTACAGACTATAACAACAACATTAATAAAAAGGAACAGACAACACCAAAAAGCAAATCTATGTCACAACTCACCTATCAGTTTCTTTATCTTCAGGCAGCGTGGGAGGCAAAGGCAAGGGTGGCAGTGTGGAGGTTGGTAGTGCAACAATTCGATCCTTTTCCTTGGTTACTACACTTGGTGTACTCGGTTTGCTTTTCTCTTTTACAGTGACCGGTGGCTGTTTTACAACAGTTAATTTATTCTCTTTTACTACTGCAGGTTTCTGTTTAGTAATTTTGTCTGCAATTAAATTATTTTCCCCTTTTGTTTCAGGAAGTGAGACCTTTGCTTTTGCCTTGTCATTCTTCAAATTTGCACTGCTTGTAGGAGAAGGTGTATGCTCAGTTTTTATTTTCTTCAGGTCCTTTACGTTGTTCACTTGAGGTGCACTTACAGCAGTGTCAGCGTTTCCCTTAGTAGGTGTTGAAGTATTGGAAGCTTTTGCACTGGCTTTGGCTGCCTCAGCAGCTCTTGCTTTTTTGTTTTTGTTCAGCTCAGCAGCCAGGCTACTCTTCAGAGTCAATGTACTAGGAGAAATACTTGAATGACGACTTCTGGATCTAGACAATCTGTGTCTGCTACGAGACCTTGAGTGCCTTGATGAATATGGACTTCTGCTTCGAGATTTTGCTGATCTCCTGTTTCAAAAAAGTAAAGATTTACCCAGTTAAAATTTAGTCTAGCTGCTTTCCCAGTATATCTGCTTTTTTTGACAAACTACTTTCTTTAAACCAACCATTATCACCATGCTTATAAACAGAAGTCTATGAAATAGTGAAGATCATGCATAGAAAAAAAAAAAATCTATAATCAATCAAGATCCTACACCTAAACAGTTTGTTAGAAAAATGTTAAAGCTCTTAGATGTAATTTCTCCCATTAAAAAACTGCAAAATACAAGTATACCTATAGGATAGATGTTTCTTTTTCCTCACTACTTATCAGAGATGTTCTTCTCCTTTAAAGAAAATCTGATCCTATGCAACTTGTACAAACACCTTTAGTACATGCAGTATTTGAGAAAAAAATCAGCTGGCTACATAACTAGAACTCAACAAAATTAAATTAATGTTACAACATAACAAGAAAAATCTAAATACAACACTGAAGCAGTAATTGTATCAACCTCTTAAGTTTTACTTTCACAACTGTCATTAAAATAAGTTAGTTAAAACAAAAAATACTGACTACTAAAGACTGCATGTAACCAACTGAAAGACAGCAATAAATCTTACCTTTCCTTTCTTGAAATTTAACTGTATACTTTTCCCCCCAAAAAAGAAAGTACCCAATACTTGCCATAGCTACTAATAAGCAAACATAATCCATAAGTATGCCTGTGCTATGCGTGCATCAGAATACAGAGACTAACAGAAAAAAAATTTAAATCTAAGCCATCTACAAAATCATAGCAGAAAAACAACCTAGAATGAGGGGGCAGGGGGGGGATCTCAACAGTTAGAAAAGCAAACTTTAACTGTGCAGAAATACCATTTAATATGAATTATTTCTCATTCAATTTTTCAAAGGGATATCCTAATTTGCCTAGTAGCAGTTTTGATTCAGTCCTTCATTAAAAAGCAAAAAGGAAAAAATTTAATTGAGGTGAAGGGCATGGAACAAGTACGGTAGCCTAATCCACTGCTATCACACTGAAACATTATGAAATAAATGAAATTAAATGTGGGGGGTTTAATCCATTTTACCATACTAAGAATAGCAAGAGTATTCACCAGATTTACAACTATTTTCTTGATTAAAGTTTGGTGGAAATCTACTTTGCTTGAGTATATCACTTGAAGGGGAAGAAAAAGTATGATCAAGATAAAAAAAAAGTATTCATCAGCTGGACAAAGAAAAAGCATCAAGGAATAGCAAAAATAAGACTTCTTGGAGATACAAGAATTTCAGAGTTCGAAGAATAGCACCAGTGTATGGAAACTGCCAAAACAAAACAAACAAAAAAGCCAACTACAGTCATTCTGGTCAGGATTATCCACCCCTATGTCAAAACTAATTTTAGTAACAAATTAATTCAGTTTGAATTATCAAACACAAGAAATTACATTTCAATGCTTCAACTGAATAAATATTTAATATAGTACAATAATGTTTCTATTTTGTGTGCAATATTTAGTAATTTCCAAATGTATACTTTTTTCTTCCATTACAAAAAGAATTCTTTTCAGTCATCTTTCTAAAGCAACATAAAAAGTCATTGAGATGAATCAAAATTATGTAGGAGTGACTGAAAACAATGTGTAGGTATGCAAACTGTATACTACAGCACAAGTTTCAAAATTCTATAGGTAAAACTGAAACTGATCCAAATGGCTAGACACCCTTGAAAGGAACAAAAAAAAAAAAAAATCAAACCCCAGATAAGGACAACTCTTGGAAACTAATACAGTTCAATTCTATGCCAGAGAGCAGGTTTTATAGAATTTTCTGGCACCGCAGGATAACAATGACAGGCAGTAATAACAATAACAATAGAAGTTTTTTACACTTAAAAGAAAAAAAAAGTAAGCAACACAATTCTGTTCTCTGAATTTTCAACCAAAATTTAAGGGTTCGGTTCACTCTGGCAAAGAGATATTAACGTCCATGCCCATTAAAAAATAAATAAAAACATAACATTGATCAGAAAAACTCCCTTGAAAACTCACTTCTGCTCCATTATGAATCATGTTGCTGAAGTAATTTTTCTCATTATTACTTTGGAAAACTAAGTACTAAAACCCTCAGAAAATTTTCAGAGGTTTGGCCAAAACACAGTAAAAGTAAAGAAGCACAAAGTTCCATAATACAGAGTCAAGATGGCGTAGTAGGAAGAAAAAGGAGGGCTGAGACTATTCAGACAATACCTACGCTTCAAATGCTAGGCCAGAGCTCTCCTCACACTGTTATCTCACTTTCCAAGAGGAACTACTATCTCAGGCAGAAGTATACTGCTACAGATCCGCACCAGCTGTAGAATCAGTGTAATTATATTTCTCCAGCATCAAGCACAAGCTAATAAGTCCCATTAGTCCTAAACTGACTTCTATAAATGGCGCATCATTTGCGAGGATGTCACTGACCTGTCTTGGAAAACATATGCTTGCACAGCTTGTTCCTAGATGAGCTATTTTAAACTGACGCTCGCTCCAGTTACCTGTAGAATGCAACCTCCATCCCAAGGACCTCACTGCAACCTGTACTAAACTTAAACCATGCCCCAAAGGTCTCAAAATCAGTTATATTTCTTTCATAAGTACAATTTCTGGTTTGTTTGGGGTTTTCAGGGTTGTTTTGTTTTTTTGTTTTGAAAGGTGCCTAATATAAAGAAAGTAATCTATGTCACAAACAGAAGCATGGACATTAATTCCTCATGCACTTGATAGGAGAAGTAGCAGCTTAAAACACTACAGTTGCTGAGACACCATACCTGATCATAAGACTGTTTCTGTTCCACTTTGGTTCAAAATAAAACAGGTTCATTTAGATCTCTACTAGGATGAAATGAGAAAATCTGTTCAAATTAGTGACTAGTAATGATCACCAAATCAGCTACCGTAACTTGGTGGGAAAGAGGCAGTTTTGAAAAGCAGGGGCAAAAATAACCTAAATCTTTATACTTTCTTCAAAAACAAACATGTAAGGAAGCCAAGCATTGACAGTGGATTGATGTACGTATTTTACCAACATTAATCAAGAGAGCGTGGGATGTGAACACAGATTTTTGCAAACTCAGTGAAAAATACCCAACCATTCTGCATCCCAGGTTTCATACCCCAAATGACATCAGCATAACTTTGTCATGTCAGAACTGCATCCATGTGGGAGACAGCAAATACACATGCACACAGATATTTAAGTTCCAGTACATACTACAGCCCTTAACAGCAGATCAAAATTATCGTAGCCTAGTTATTAAATATGTTGACTGAGTACAGTCTCTGCACTAGTTTAATTTTTCCAAAAGTTTTTCATTATTTAATTTTATGTCAGCAAAAGAAATTATGTTGCATTAGCTAGTGCATGCCTGTGCTATTAATAAACTAGAACTTCCTTTGGCATCCCACAGACCTTTGCAAGAATCCCTTACTGTATGTACCTTGTCCACTGGGCTAGACCCAAGAGAGTTACAGCAAAACCATTAACACTTTCAACTAAACAGACAAATGCTGAATATTAAGTAAAAGGCAGCTTTGTCAAAGTGCTAGTTATTCAAGTTACAATGATAAAATCTGCTGTTTTCATAAGCCTAATCATCGTTTCAAATATTCAACTATCACTTACTTTCATCAGCATTAGTTCAAAAGTCCCAAGAGAACCTTCCAGGCTAGACAAAACTTATGTACAGGTTTCTATCTATAAAAATGGCACAAACCCAAAACTATGGACGTTTACAAGCTTTCCGTCAGAAGCATATACAGAGTTCAGAGTGGAGAAATATTGCCTTATACATAATAAAAACAGCCAATTCACTCTGTTCAGAGCTAACACTCATTTGACATAAAAGATGCAGTCACAACAGCACAGAAACAGGCTCACACAATAGCCAGTGTCTGCCATTTAACAGGATACTGACATTTTACTGGGACCCTGAAAAAACACCAGGAGAGACATCTGAAATATACAGTACTCTCTAAATCTTCAAACAGATTTCTATTAAATGTGTGCGCATGCATAGGCACATATATAAAATGCCTTATCTGACATTCATTCGTCACCAACTATTTCGTCTTTAGTTAGGAGTTTGTTCTTAACACAGTAAACGGGAACAAAAGAACAGTGGCTACAACTGCACAGAACTGCATTGCAAACAGCAAATAAATCCAACAAAACAATCCAAACTTTTTTTTCCCAAGCCTGGACAGATCAGGAAGTGTACTAAACATAAGGGCCACGTCCCCAGTCTCCCAAACCAAAAGCACCAGCATCTGTTGGTAACACACATGGGGAGAGACTACTAAAAAGCCACTGTTTCAGGTAAGTTTCCTCCAATGCTTCTTCCTATTTGCACCCACAGGTTCTGCATCATTTGCAAGTACCTTTGGCACGCTTAGCCGTTAACAGTCTTCTACAAGCATCCTGAGTTCAGTTCACACAGGTCTATGTCCCTACAGACAAGATAACTGCCAGACTTCATGCCGTTCATAAAATCACTTCTGAACCATAAACAGATTTCAATATGTTTTTATATTGAAAAAAACATTTTTTGAGGGGAAAAAAAAGAAAGATAAAAACCCCTGATTTGCCTAAAAACTATGAGTATCATTAGGACTAGCCTGCATTAGAGCTAAGAAGTTGTAAAGCTGCTTTTTTTCTTCCCCACACACAGCAACAAAGGAGACTAGGAGCACAACTAGATTAGCTGCAAAGGGAAATTGAAGTGATTACATAATATTATGTGTAGCTATAAAAGAAAAACCAGAAAAAAAGTTCAAGACATTATTTACAAAACACGTATGAGAAGCAGCAGATTTAAAGAAACTGATAGAGGAAGAAAGCACTAATAAGGAAGTCACCCCAAAACCAAAACTCAGCACTGCTTTCCTCCATTTTTCAGAACAACAAAAAGAATGTTTCTTGGGGGGGGGGGGGGAGGGGGGGAATGTTGGTTTAGGTATCACAATTTTTTCTTTTTAATATTTTTTTGCCTAGCACCCTAGATTTCATAAAACAAACCAGTATTTATTTTTTTCTCTGCTTAATTAATACAATGTACTTATTCACTGTGTTAAAAAAACTACTTAAGATATCAAAGTGTTATTAGGTGCAAGCTTCAAAACTGTTACAATGTTCCTTCTTCTCTCAAGGCAACATTCTATTGCACTTCACTGGTTAACATATCATTACCAAACAACAGATTTATTAATGAATTTAACAACAACAAAAAGAGTCTACTGATGTAATACCACTTAAATCCTCAAGCAGAGAATGAAAGAATTCCAGAGAGTAACTGAAAACTTAGCTATATTTTACTATCTTGATATTTGAAAGCACAGAAGAAAGAAAAAAGTAATAGTGTTACACATGTCAGATTTCCAAGAATACAGGTCTCACTCAGCTTGCATGTTTTTTCTTGGCAAGCTACTTTTCTAGGTCTTCTTTCTTTCCCATTGCAATCCTCCTTTTATTTTAATAAAAAAAAAAATTAAAAAATTACATTTTATTGACAAATCAGAACAGTCATGTGTTATCTTCTCATGTTTGTAAACTTGAAAAACCTCTTTTCTTCTTAACCGCTTTAAGAGCAAGCTAAATCCAACATGCTAGTAGCCAGCTACCTGTGTTTACCTAAGTGCAAACAGTATCATACTTGGAATATATCAGCATCTACAGAGTTGAACACGGGAACTGATTTTGCCAGTAACTTTTTGACAAGACATAGCACAAAAAGAGCAGAAAAACAGGAAACCAAACAGACCGAAGGAGGTTAAAACACTGACTGTAGCCCAGCTCTTTCATTAACTACCAGTGAATGCTGCATTACTGACTAAGCACTGCCATCTTCCCCTGCACGGTAAGGTCACAGTGTATTTGAAAAGGGAGGCCTAAATTTAATCAATTGGCTTCACTGCAGATCTTCCAAGACATTTATAATCACTCAGTAACATAAACCACCTTGACAAAAGATTCTAGTTCATAGTATATCTTTCCCATGTTGCACTAGCAGGTAAAAGTATAATTCATTTCTTTAAGCCATAACAGTAATAATGCTCTCTCACTTGATACGTTATTAATTAATTTTATTTGTTTTCTCTAACCTCTAGTTCAAGGTTATATTCTAAACAGATCTGCAAGCAACCACCTACTCATGTGAAGTGTGAAGACTACATAACTTGCCTTACTGATTCGAACTGTAAATCTTTGAAATGGTCTCCAATACATACAGCATAGGAATACTGAAAAATTCTGAACATTAATTTTATTTGTTTCTTAATTCTGCTTTATAACCCTATGTTTTCAGATGAGAACTCCGCCTACAAAGAAATCAAGTAGCAAAAAGTCAACTCAAATGCTGTGTTCTAAGCACATTAAAAGTTAATTTTTCTCAAATGAAGTCCCTTCCTACAATAAGGAAAGAAGCAGTCCAATGAGGAAAAGGAAAGGCACATCAACATGGCTGGGCAAAAAGCAAAGTCCACTGCCAAGTAAAAAATCTTAATAAATTCAGAATATGTACTAGAGTGAGAGCGCTCAATACGCACTGGAAAAATTAGCTATTCCTAACAGTGAAAACCTACAGTTTCACATTTTAAGTTCTACAAGATACAGTCTTACTAAACAAGATTAGAGGGCTTTATGTAAAAAAAAACCCAAACCTGTTTTCACCAAACAAGGGGGAAAAAAAAATGACTGAAAATCTCTCCTACTCCTTTAAGTCCAAAAGTAGCAGAATTACTGGATTCAAAGTTATTTTTATATCAGTGTATGAAAGCATGTCTTCTCCATGAAATAGGCATTTACTAACTGAATATGTATTTTACCATTTTGCCTATGCTTGTTTTGGTTTTGCACATAAATGATCCATATTTTGCAGAGCCTCACTACTGCAGACTAGCTACAGCTAGAGAATGAGATGTCCCTACAGTACCAATAAGAACAGAAATCTTGTGTTTTTCCTATAAGCAACATCCACACATACTGTAGTACTATGCTAGTAGTGCCCCACCCACTTACTTTTATCTAAGCAGATGGGTAGGTGTATCCAACTTCAGAAAAATGCAATTACTCATCTATACAGCTAACTAAATTAAATGTGCGATCACATAGCATATGACCTGACTGAAGTTATGAAAAATAGTTCTTCTCTTCCTACAATTTCTTCTTAAACTAGTTTCCAAAGAGAGACTTTGTCTGCTTATTTTGTCAGCTATGGGGGTTTCTTTTTTTTTTTTTCCCCCTCCTCTTTTTTCTTGTGAATTTGTTAAAAAATCCCATCAGCTTATCAGCGGAGAAATAAATACCTCATACTTTTGGTATTATGGAAGAATTTCCATTCTGAAAACGTGCATGTGCTACTTTAAAACAGCTGTGTTACTATCCACAAGAAAATATAGTAATACAAATCCACCAGCAGCAAGCAAGTAAAGAAGTTTTGTCCAACAAGTAGAAACAGCTCAAACAATCAGTTTCCCCAAAACACAGACGTTTACTGCTATTATAATGGAAATGGAAATTAGTCTCCCATTCAAAGAGAATTTTCCAAGTGTGGAATGAGTATCTAATGTCTTTGCTTCTCTTCAGAACCAACCTCCAGGCAACATCACCGAAAGACAGCAATCAGTCACTACTGCAATTCAAAACTCCTAACTCACAGCAATTGCGCTGTTGCTGCTGCTTGAGAAAACCAGGGATTCAAATGAGTGAAGCTGACTTCACTTGCTTCAACTGTTTACTAGAAGATTCTCCCTAAACAGCTCAGAGACCTAGATGAAAAAATCAGCACCCTAGACACATGAGCTTTCCAAGCATGCTAGAACCATTTCATTCTCCTTTTCTACATACCAAAATAACTAGATAATTTATATAACATTACGGAAGACACATATATGAGATATGGAATGAAAAGAGCAAAAAGACTTGCAGCATGGAATGCTCAGTCACATACAAAGTTCCTACTGTCTTGACACCATTACAGCTGGATACAAGCCCAGAATTAAGTCTTTAAATCATCCAGATGAAGAAGACAGGTGCTGCAAGAAGCTGTTGCCTTCATGAAACCATAATATCCTATCAAGTCTAAGGCCACTATACCATTATCTAAACAGCACAGCTAAAATTTTCAGCGTTTTGGGTGTAGTACCACAGAGTTGAGCAAAAAAAGCGATTATGACACAGTTTTGAATGGCTAAAACAATCGTATAAATACTTTCCATCTTTATTTCCCCACCGCCACTGCAATACACGTAATACGTAATAGCTGTATGGGAGCAAAGAAACACTAGGTTGCATTTCTCAACACCAGGCAAACATTACGAACAACTGAGCTTATCTTCACACTTTTGGTTTCTTTCGTTTTCTGTGAAAATGACATTTTTACAATGAATGCCACATTAGGACAGACCAACCTTGCTTTCTACACGTAGCAAACTCTTCTTTTCACTCAGCCATTCCAATCCCTCTCCAGTAAACCTGACGATCTGCATTTGTTAACAAAGTAATTTATCCGTATGCAGTTAAAGACGGAATGCAAATTACAAATTACAGTTTAACTGGAGAAAGGAAGGTGTGAAGTCACAAAGCTAACTCCTAGGAACAGATCTGCAGCTCAGAGAACATTTACACACTTACCATAGAGACAATATAAAAATCAGGAGATTTAAACTCTCATGCTTCAAATCACAGGCCCATTACCGACAGAAAAAAAGAAAAACACTCCTACAAAACTTTGCTCTGTAACCAACCCCTATACAACATCTCCTGTACCTTCTACTACAGCCCTATCAGTCAGTGCGTCTATAAGACAGGATCCTTACCTAACTGGACTGTCAATCTGACTAATAGAGCTATTCATAAGTGCAAACCTAGCATACATAATTTTGCTCGTCATTATCAGCCTTCTTATTCAGGATATAAGCATCTACAGAAAATAATCTGATTCCTCGAGTGTTTAAGTCAAACTATGCATGTAATATTCCTGCTGTTATACTACCAAATAATCTTGAAAGAGTATCCTTAACCACTCTTAACAGAGCTCACGGAACAACGACGATGACGTGCTGTTTTTCAGATCACTCACAGTGTTTTCTGCTTGAAACACCCTATTGTTTACAAAAGTATTCCATACAACCATACCTTAAAACAATCACTATTTTTTTTTTTCCAAAGGCACCTTTCTTCTATCCCTCTGAACGAAGCAGGACAGTTTTGTTACTTCACTCTTTAAACAGCATTCGATGCACACCCAGGACATCAGATTCTACCAATGGCCAATGAAACACAGGAACAGCTTCAGCATCCTCACTGGATACACTGTGGGACGCCTCAAACGGTAACTGATGCAAAGTGCTCATTAGAAACAGCAGAGAACAACAGTTCTCAGACAACCCACTAGGTAATGCCTTGTAAACAAAATTCTTGCCAGTGGAATGGCAAATCACCCGATACATGTAAAATTGAGGTCCAGATGTGGATTTAAGTAAGCCTATGAACAATGAGGCAACAGTTAAGATTCCAATATGGAAATTTTAAAAATCTTAAGTTATAAATACATACTAAGCAAATACTTTAAATTCCCAGTGGTTTTGCCGCAAGTTAAAATATTTTGAAGAGCTTTAATTCTGCAACACGATTTGTACCTGATTAGAGAGATACAGCCCATGTTTCCTCTCCGTACAGAAATTCAAAAAGTCACAGCAATGCTGACCTTTACACTCTGAGTTCCCACTAACAGTAAGAAAATGATTTGCAAGCACACGTCAAATATATACACATACACAACCTTACTGGGAAAAGAGCTTACGCACCTTTTCAGAGGTTGTGTAAAGCACAAAAGACAATTTAACAAAACTTGACATTGGCTCCTTTTCCTAGCAAAACAAAGTCTAAGTCTTTCTATAGACCTCTAAAAAGAACAAGAAACACTTGTAACACAAATTGCCTGTCAGCTTGTTTGCTCTTTAGATTAGCGGGAATTAAACCGAATACAAATATATTTAACACGCATCCTTTTATACAGGGGAACAGGATACATAAAAATGTACCCGAGAATCTCCGTACTTCATAAGCAAAGATTTAAAAATCAAAATTGGTCCTTTGGAAAACCTGTCCTGCGAGAAGCATCTTAATTCAATAAATGTTCTCATGTCCTTTAATATTTAAAAAGCCTTTTTCCAGCTAGGTGGTCTCCCACAGAGACAAACGGGCTGCAGAAGTGTTACAGGCACCCGCGTCTCCCTTTCTCCCCAAGACAGGACAGGAAGATCTTTGCACATGTCCCGCTCCCCTTCCTCCCCATCCCAGCTTTCTGTCACCCAGAGGGCAAGAGGCAGAAGGGCTTTCGTTGCTAGATGCAAGCCTCTCCAGCCTGCCCTCCAGCCCAGCCCCAGACCCAGCCGTGACTCCCCTCCTCCGCATGCCGAGCCCCCGCTCCGCCACCCCCCACTCCCTCTCTCCTCCCCCAGGCCCGGACTCACCGGATAACGGGGCTGTAGGGACTCCGCGACCGGCGCCAACTGCTGTAGGGGCTGGGCGACACATCCCCGCCGCGCTCGTAGGAGCTGTGCCGGCTGTAGCTGGGGGAGCGGCGGCGGCTGTAGGGGCTGAGGGGCGAGCGGCCGCCCACCGGGCTGAGCGACTTGCGGCTCCGCTGGCTCTGCGAGGAGCGGTGCAGCGGGGGGCTGTCATCCCGGCCGGGGCTGGGGGACGAGCGCTGCCGCCGGTAGGCCTTGGGCTCGGGCTTGTCGTCTCGGTAGGCCTTCGGCGGGTCCTTGTAAGCCGACGGCGGCTCCTTGGCCGCTTTAGTCCGGCTCCGGTGCGCTTTGCTCTCCCGCTCTTTCCTGCCGCTGCCGGGCGAGGCGAGGGAGCCCTTCCTGCGGCCGTCGCTGCCGCCGCCGCCGCCGCTGCTGCTCTTGAGTCCCTCCCGGTCCTGGCCCCCGGTGTGATTGTGGCGGCTGCGGGACTTGGAGGAAGACGAGGAAGCCTCGGGTCCCCCGCGGCCCGCCGCCCCCTCCTGCTGCGCCTTCTCTTCCCCCCGCCGGCGGTGCTCTCGGTGCCGCTCCTTGGAGCGGCCGCTGCTGCCGCGGTGCTCCCGGCGGGACCGGCCGCTCCGCTCCGCCTCGCCCCTCTGGCGCTGGGTCCCGCCGCCACCGCCCGAGGAGGAGGCCGGGCTCCCCCCGCCGCTGCCCGCGCCGCCGCCGGCCGCGCCGCCGCCCACCAGCCCTTCGGACTGGGAGCTCACGTCGTCGTACTCCTCCACCAGCGTGCTCAGCCCCCCGCTACCGCGCCGCTTCTCCGCCTCCTGGGTCCCACCGCCGCCGCCGCCGCCGCGGCCCCGCCGCCGCTTGTGCCGGGAGCCCGAGCGCCGCTTGCCCCGCGGCCGCTTCCGCTCCCCCCCGTCCCCGCAGCAGGAGGAGGCGCCGGTGGCCGCCAGGAAGAGCAGGGACTGCGGCGGCAGCGGCGGCTGCAGGAGCGGGGGCTGCAGGAGGGGCGGCTGCAGGAGCGGGAAGAGCAGCGGGTGAGGGGCCGGCGGCGGGGGGGGAGGCTGCGGCTGGGCCGCGAAGCGCTTCCGTCTCCGGTGATGCAGCCGCTTCTTGTCGGCCGCCGCCTCCACCGCCGAGCTGCTGCTGCTGCCGCCGCCGCCGCCGCCGCTCCCCCAGCCCCGGCTTCCCCCGCTCCCGCCGGCCGCCGCGTCCGAGGTGCTCGGCATCGAGCTCACTCACGGCCGAGGACGAGGACGCGGCCTAGGGAATCCGCCGCCGCCGCCGCCGCTGCCGCCGCCCTCAGGGCGCTGCCGGCGCCATGGAGACCCGGCGCCGCGCAGACACACGGGGACACCCGCCGGCCGGCCCCGACCGGGGCCTCCCTCGCTCCCCGGCCGGCTGCCGGGGCCCGGCCCGCCTCGCAGCCCGCCCGGCCGCGCCGCCGCCTCACATGGGGCCACGCCGCCACATAGGGGGGTCGCGCCGCCCGCGCTCGGGGCCGCCGCCGGGGCTGGGGGGCGGGCGCTGGCCGGCACAGCGGCGGGAGCCTCCCGCGGGCCCGGCGCGGCCTCCCGCAACGCGGAAGTGTCTGCTGGCGGCGGCCTCCTTACTCCATCCCGGGCCGCGGCTGCCTCGTCCGGCACCGGGCGGCGCTGCGCCGGGAGGGGGGGACGGGGACGGTGGGCTGCGGAGGCCGGGAGCGGACCGCGGGGCCTCCGCTTCCTCCTCCCTCACCCGCTCCCCGGCCGGGCGGCGGGGTCAGGCCGTGCCGGGCCGCCTCTGGAGGCGGGGGGGGGGAGGGGGGGAGGGGGGTGTCCGAGGCGGCGCTCGGCCCTGCGCCGGCCCCGAGCCCGCTTACCCTGCCCGGCGGGTCCCAGGTGCCCGGTCCCGAGTCGCCGGCGGCCGGGAGCGCTTGCGCGGCCTCCGCGCTGCGGGCGGGTGACACACGCATACACACGCACCGGGGGACACGGCCCGGCGGCGCGCGGCGCATGCGCGGGGCCGGCGGCGGAGGGGGGGGCCGCGCCCCGCCAATGGCGCGCGGGGCTGCCGCCCTCGCCCGCATGCCCGGAGCCGGGAGAGCCGCCCAGCTCTCGCGAGACCTCGCCCCTCCCCCGCCCCGGCGGCTCTCGCGAGAGCGCGCCTCTCGCGGTAACCGCGCGGCGCTCGCTCCGCTGGGCGGAGGGAGGGGGCGCTTCCGGGCGCGAGGGCCAAAGGTCGCTTCCGCCAGAGGGGCGCGGCGGCGCTGAGGGCGGCGGGGTTCTGGGGTCTGGGCAGGGGCTGCCCGCCCGCCCCGCCGGGGCTCTCTGGAAGGCCGGAGCTGGAGCGGTGGGGGCCCTCGGGGAGGGCGGCGCCTCAGGCCGCGGGCAGACCGGCGGTGTTTCTCCGTTGAGGGACCGCCAATCTTGAGGCGCTCCTCCGCGGGGTATGCGGCGGCCGGCCGGCCGGCCTAGGGCCTCGGCACCCCCGCGTCTCTTCCACAGCGGGGAGCGCCGGCTGGCGCCTGCTCTCCTTGTGCGGGCGCGGCAGCCCAGCCCCTGGTGGCTGCCGCGGAAGAGCTCCGTTTAAAGTTCCTGGCGCTCGAGCCGTGTATACTATAGTTATACATACCCCTAACAGGTTTTATATATATTTATAAATACATAGCTAAACCGCGAAATACTTTATTGTGGCTGCACGCCTGCCCTGTTCAGGTCATACGCCTGAGCTGTGTAGGAGGAATTTTGTTCTGCCTTGCCATACAAAGCGCGTTCCACCTTTTCCTAGTGGCTTACAATTAAAAATGCTGTAGTAGAATCTAAATGGCCTGTAGAAACTACAGGAAAATGGCAGACAAGCACCCAAGCTCAACCTTTCTGCCTGCCCCCGATTTGCGGTGTTACTGTCCTAAGAGCTTTCCATGGCTGAAATCGGCATTAAAAGCATGAGAGCCTGTAAAGCTCCAAGAATCGGCACCCTTTGGAAAACCTCTGAGCGGAATGCTGTGGCAGACAATGCCGAGTTTGCAGGGGGACTTCTTCATTCTATGAAGAAGGGAGGACAGCGGTGGTTTTAAACAAAACAAAGTATTTAAGGGTTTTGTGTATTACTTCTACGCTGGAAGGTGTAATACAGGTCACCTGAGAAGACAAAATTCAGCAGAGGAGAGCTACTGAAATTTCCTTTAAAGGGAATTGTATTGGAAGAGAAAGGTTGATTTCAGCTACAAATGTGTAGAAAGGCTTCTGCCACATGTGGTAAGAAGTAGCTCTAAACTCTCCGCTAGCTAGCTAAAGCATAAATTCCTGTCCAATTAGTAATTTTCATATGAAGGATGTAATTTAATAACAACGTTTTAATTCCATTTGGTAGCAAGTCTGTTTTGCTCTGCTTAAGCCCAATGCGAGCAAATACCCAACTCGTGCCTGCCCAGCCTTACGTCATAACACACAGTGATAGCAGGAAGGGTATGTCCCTCTGAGGCCTCAGATGAAATCTGAGGCCAGAGCAGAACTGCAGCAAGCAGAAATGCACGCCATCTTGAGATCTGCAGGCCGAAAAGTGATGGATGAAGGCATTTCAGAGAAAGAGCCAAAGTATTCAACTGCTGGCTTGCGTAAGCACAGTGGGACCACTAAAATGTCATTTATAAACTTCTCCCTTGAGTGAAATTGAGTGAAAATTTAGTATTTATAGTATTCTAATGAAGTGTGGCAACTTGGGCCATAATCTGTAATTTTCAGTTGAGCCAATTCAGGTAGAGGATATTGGCTCACCAGAATTTACAGCACAGTTAAGTGAGATGAGAGAACAATTACACATTTCATTTTCAGGCCCCTGTCTCAAGTGTTTGGAGTCTGAAAGGGAAGCAAAAAAACATACAAACTCACAGGTGAAGGACAAAATTTATTTTTGCCTTAGGTAAAGGCGGTGGGTTAAATGCAAGGTTTAGTGATGCATGCAAGAAGATGTAAACGGACTGCAAAGAAAGGTTTCCTTCCTGCTAACAAACTGCTCGGTCATTGCTATCGTTCACAATCAGCAGAGTTGCTAAAGATGTATTCAAAAGTGAACGTGTGTTGCAGTATGTTGTTTTCTCAGCGATTCAGTTAAGAGCAGCAGTAAGAGGAGACCTAATAAAATACCAAGTTCGCTAAAGTTGCCTAAAGTGTCTGACTATTTCGTAATGCTTGTCCACCGTTTGAAAGCCTGCGTCGGTGGGAACTGCCCTAGCTGCGCAAAGATGTTTCTAGGCCACAGACACAGGATTGGGATCGACTCCACGCGATCCTCTCTGCTAGAGCTTTCCCCACAGCTCACCTCCCTTTTTCCAGAGGGGAAAGAAAAAAATGCCTTTATTCAGTCTGAGGAACTGTTTCAAGAGATTGCAGGAATACAGGACTGGGGGGGGGGGGGGGACACCTCACTGCAGTTCCTTTTGTACGAATATCCGTCCGAGGTAATGAGCAGGGTGGGTGAATGTTAACACCCGGCTAGTTGCTGACAAAGCATGTGATAAACCGCTTTTATTTTTCCCCATGGAAACCAGCGCACTACTGTCACGCCACCCTGCAGTAAGCTGAAGCAAATTTAAGTGCTGGTGCATGGTATTACTAAAGCAATTCAGACCAAGTATATCCTCTGATTGCTGTTAACAGCAAAGGGCATAAGGCAGATTTAGGATTACCATCTCTATCCTTTGTTCTACTTTAAAAGTTGAATGCAGAGAATCTCATGTGAGCAGGTCTCCTCTCTGTGCTGCTTTGTTCCACAGAGCAACACCAGTAATTTCTTCACAAAATTAAGAATTTGCATAATTGCAAATGGGGTAAAACCAAATGGTATGCTACACGTAGTATAATAAAGAGGTTTTTTTGCTTTAGGAAGATCATGGGAGTTACACACTTTGTTCATTTACAGTATTCCTATGAAGTGGCCTGGTCACTCTAGGAGAAGTGATGCCCTTCACCCTTCCCGTTTTACCCACGGTACTAACTACTATTAGTTCCCAATTGCCAAAGCAAATCCAGTGAATATATCACTATCATAATTTAAACCGTTTTCAGAAGTGAGTACTGAACTAAAGGCTGATTTCTGTACCATGAAAGCTTATTTCTAGATGGGCAATGTTCTTCTCCAGTCTGACAGTGGAACCAGGAACAGGATAAAATTGGTTTCTCCATCCAATCAATATTGGCTGAAACACTCAGGGTATTCCATAGTAATACAGCAATTCCTTCCTGGAACAGCCCATAGACTAGGAGAGATGCTGGAGAGTTAATTCAATCCTTAGGATTGATCCTAAGGAACAACCTTAACGTGAATCTTACTTTGTTTCCTCATTCTTAACCCTGTGAAGCAGAGTGGTACCCTGGCCGCACCCAGCCTCAGGGCAGGGCCGTATGGCACTTTGCCTGCCTTATGATGGTTCTTCAGCTGTTCAGCATCAGCTCTGTGAGTGGAGAATGGCTGCGCAAGGCATTAAGGGTTCAGTCAGACCTACTATGTCTCCTATAATTATGAATGCATGCATTTTTGTAATGTTCAATATTACTCAACATTACTGTTATTTTGACTTGCTTTAGTCTAAATAGTCACTGGAAAAAAAACCCCACACAATACAATCAAGGAGTGATAGCTGGGCCAACTTGAAATGGTGCTCCAGAAGGCAGTGTAGAAAAGCCTCCGGCCAGGTGATTTTTCCTGCTTTTATTTTACGTAGGTCCTGATTATTAACTCAGGGGTGTAAGAACTTGCTGACTAGAACCTGGGAGGAAATCACTCCTGTTACAAGGCATGCTTAACTCTGAACAGTAAAGCAATTTCATTGCTTCCTGAAAAAGAAATTTTTTTTTTGCTGTCTTACACTACTGAAACTAACTTCAATTTAGCATGTTTCAGGTTTCCTTCCAAACTTCTTGACTTCTGATTTCAGACTCCTAATGAAGTCTCAAGCTCTTTCTTCCCTTTTTTCTGCCCCTCTCTACCTTTTTCTTTTTCATGATTTTATTGAATTTCATGACTGGAGCTGCCACTCTGCTGCCTATACTTAACTCAGCTTCTTGAGCTGATTTTGTTTCATTAGGTATATCTACCATACCATCTTACATGTCATCCTAAATGCTTTAAAAGCAGCATTTGTTGTCTTTCCTTAGCGATTTAACAGTCTTCTGGCCACCTTGCTATGTAATTGTTGTTAGCTAGCTTGCTTACGTACTAGTTATGTTTCTATGTAAAACATGATTTAAAAATAAACAAAACTAAAAAACCGCACCTCTTTTCCACTCTTGTATCTCAACTCCTTGAATCCCTCTAATGGTTTCTTCCCTTTTTCTAAACTCAAGCAATAGTACTCATCCTGTCCATCACCCGCTTCCAGCAAGCCTCCTTTTACAAGTGTGTTATTTCACTCCACCCTTTGTCTCTCTCTGTTTCAACTCACATTTCTTACAAACATTGTCATCAAAGCATTCATTACATATTTTTCCAGTTATGCGCGCACACACATGCACTTTCCTTCAGGTTTTCTCTTAAGATGCGTGCTGCGTGGAGAACAACTGCGTTCGTTTTTTCTCTTCTTTAATGATGTCCCATCAGATGGTGAAGGAAAGAGCCTGGTATGCTGGCCCACCTGCCATTTCAGGAGAGGAGGTCACTGTCCAAGAAGGATTACTCTGACCTAGACAACAATGCATTTATACTTTCTCAAACTGTGTTTATTTATGAACATGCTGTGCATCATGAAAATTCTGCACAACTTAGGGGTCAGTAGCAGCATACCTCATATCTTCCCCACTGTGTTAAGTGCCATACATCCCAGACTTCATCTGTGGCTATTGTGGAATAGCTTATCTTTCCACGGTGGCCTGGAGGCTGTTGTCAGCTTTGCTGATATCCTTTGCTGCTCATTGTGTATGTGAATATTCAGCAACTTTGAAGAGGTTCTCCAGTGTGTGTTGTGACACACACAGAAGCACACTCAGCAAAACAAGTACATCATCAGGCTTCTGGCACATTAAAAAAAACAAAAACAAAACCCAGGATGCCAACAACCCTACATCACAGAGGCAGTTGTAGAGACTGGGGATAATTACATGGGACAGATCTGGACAATTCAACACAAGCTGCAATTTCCAATTTACCCCAAGCATTCACTAGCATTTCTGGAGCAAGAATATATTATTTGAAAGAATTGTGTGATTAGCAGTAGAGCGCTGGCATTTTCGCATGTGGAGCGAGCCTCATGACTTGTCAGAGAAGCTTCTTAACTAGAAGCTAAGCTGCTAATGACAGCGAGTTTACTCTGCCTGGAAATTGGCTACACCAGGTTACAGGAGGATTTGCCAACAGCAGTCGTGTCAGTGTTGGCAGCGTTCAGCCATCAGGCAATGGCGGCATAGGATTTGACAGTGAAAACCTATAGAAATCCATAGGTTCCTGACATTACAAAGCAGACCCGAAACAGATTCCTTTCAGAGTATGAAATGCTTCAGAAGCATTGAAGACATTGATGGCATAGTGCCAATTGTTGGCTTCCCAAAGAGCCAGAAAATTTAAGAAGCATTACAACTTGTTTCCACAAGGCTTAGCGGGGAAGAATAAATAGGAGGGAAATGAGCACCAGATTAGGTTAGAAGATACATCTTGGCAGTGGCACATGCGGTGGTGTGGGAACCAGTGCTCTGGAGGAGTCAGGTCTTGGTTGTTCTACAACAAGCTGAAATGCTGTAGGAAGGGTATTTGCAGGTATGTCTTATCTTGCAAGGTATTATCATATGGACAGCCCACGAAAACAGAGGTAAACACTGGAGAAAAACACACTTGGAAAAGTGCAGCCAAAATAATATTGGCTCCAAAAGTATTTGGATGCCAGCTCTAGAAAATGAGCCCTTAGAAAAGGACTCCCCTAGGAGCCATCCCATGGAGGGAGCTTGGGCTAACACTTAGGTAATTTTCAATTTTTTTTAAAACCTCAACTCATATTCTGGTTTTTACTCAAATACTTTGTTGGATCTGCAAAAGTGCATTAAGGGTCCCAAAAGTCTGTTCTGAGTGACTGTCCACCATCCTTAATGTAATACAATTGATAAAAATAGATGCTGAGCTGGTCATGCACTAAGGAGGAGGCTGTGTTACATGCTTCATGGGCAATGTTACCACTTCTTTTTTTGTTAAGGTTTTTGTTGTACTTTCTTCCTTCCCTTTTTAAAGTTTCTGTGTCCTGTCTTTGTCACCATGATGTGTAAAGTCCTTAGCAATGTCTTTCTGGTGCAGGACAAACTGTCAAGCCATCAAGATAAAGAGAGCTAGGAAGAGTTTGCAGTAGTTTGAGGATCTTTATTTTTTAGCAGAATTCCTCAAGGCTTGTTGGTTGACCTGGCAGGGATTTTTCCTTAGGGTTGGGTTTTTTTTTGTTTGGTTGTTTTTTGGGGGGAGTGGCGGTGGGGAAAGGTGTCTGTTTTTCTTTTTCTCCTATGCAGTAACATTTATCTAGTGTTCTCTGCAGTTTTGATTCCTGTCTTCCAGTATCAACCTGCTTTTTCTCTTACAAACCCAATATCATTCTGCCAAGCACACAGACCGCTAGAAATTAAAATTTCTTTGGTGTCTTTAATATCTGGCCTGAATTTAATTATCTCATTATCCTAGGGGTCTTGGTTTTTTTTAGTTAAGTGTGGAAGTCTTAGAAGACATCTTATTTTTACTCTCTGAAGTACTGTATGCATTCACATGTTTTCTAACCATTTTACAAAAACAGTCTGAGGTGTACATACACTGTCTTTTGTTTAGTTTTGAGGGGGTCTTGTTGCTATCTCTACTATTTCTTGACTGCAGTTGTATTTGTATCTTGCCCTAAGATTGTCTAGTGACTGAAGTGCAATAAGTCATGTTTCCCAAGGCACTGTGGAAGAGCTGGCTAGATTAAATATGTCAGTGCTCGTTCTTCCCAACCCGAAGAGTGTTTCTATGAACCAGGAACTCAGCCATTGGGAAAAAAACAAAGAAGGATAAAGACCTGTGTATTGGTTGATCAGGACACAAGTGGACTTACCACTGAAATGGCAAATGCAACCTATACACTAGAAAAGAGTTGAGAGAGATCAATGCTGTCTTTAAGTCACTGTTAAGACCATTGAGTCTGCGTCTGTTCTGGTCATTCTCATTCAGAGAAAGATGAATTCATAACAGGAGCAGAAAAGACTATGAAGATCATCAGTGATACCAAGATCTTAATTTCAGGGGAGACTGGCAGAGCATGGTTAGTCTAGCATTACAAAGACAAGGAAGAAATCACACTGTTCTGTAAATTTAGCTTGAGGCTAGGAAAGCAGATAAACTCCTAGGAAGAACAACTGTTTGCACAAAGAGACAGAGTTAGTGCAGACAGCTATAAACAAACTGTCAATAAACACAGCCTGGAAATGTATGGGTTTTATTCATTAAAAGAATAGGCGTTTGGAGTCATCTGCTAGTAGAAGAAACCAAACTGAAATCCAGCAAGGGATGGAGTTTGACCAATTTGTGAAAGGGATTTCATTGTTTATGAAAGTGATATAGTTGCCTGTGATAGTGGGAGCCTGAGCTTAGTGAAAAATAAGAACCTTTTCCATCATATGCCTTCATAGCTAATTAATTACTGTTAGGGTTTTGGCTTTTGTAATAGTCTACTATTATGTGTACAAAACTTTGCACACTGGGATGGTGTTCAGACCTTCCACTTGAGCAAAAAACTGAGGTAGGAGTCTGAAGCAGGCTACTTGAGAGAGAAAAAATTCACTGCTCTAGAATGGTCATCATTAGCCAATATGACTCACCTTCACCCTTTTGCATTTAGAAGAAAAATGCTCCTAGTCCGCAACTGTCAGCAATTTTTCTGTCTTTGAATATCAGGAGAAAAAGATCTCCCAATGCTTTTCCTGTGGAATATGCATGTCTCTCAACATCTCTCCTTGAAATGGTCCTTTCAAAACAAACAAACAAAAATCTCTTCCATGCTTTAGTCGTCCATTTCCTTTCTTCGGGCTTCATTGATAACTAGCATCAAACCGAGCAGAGCTTTCTGGCTTTTCAGCCCATGAAACGTCCCTTCTGAAGCAGGCTTATTGCCTGCTGATGGGAGACACTTGCACAGTCACCATGCACCCCAGCTCCTTTGGGAAAGCAATCTATTAATTCTTCCCAAAGCTGTCATGCTAGAACTTAAGTGGTTGATACCAACTTTATCCATCGATGAAGCAGTCTTAGCAATGGATGAAAAGGTATATGCTGCCCTCCACAAACTCAGAGTGCAGAGTTCTTTTGAAATTTTTAACTTCCCAGTTCACAAGTATTCAGAAAAATTACCCCATTTCTTAACTCAGGATGCATTTTCTCTGCTGACAGGGCCCTGCTCAGTTGTTCCAAGACCTTGACTCACTCAAGTGTGCTGGAAACAGCTGAGGGAGAAGCAAAAAGCTTGCACCTTCATGCGAATGCCTACTTTGGATTTAACACCAAATGCCTGGCCCCTAGAATAAGAAGGGCAGTGACTGGTTTGAAGCCACACTAGCTCTCTATACAAATGCTTTGGCAAATAGTTCTGCAGAAAAGTTTCCCTAGAGGTCAGCATAGCAAAGAACATGAAACCAGACTCTGAATTCACACAAGTACTTCTGCTGCAAGAAATCAGTCATCCTCCAAGTGTGCTCAAGGCACTGCCTCTGAGCTGCTGCTCTTGGGACAGATCCCAATTCTAAAAGTAAACTAAAACCATTCATGATCTTCCCCATTCAAACTTACGGGGGAAAGCTAATATTTTTAACAACTTGGTACTGCCTCAGAAGGTGATATGATGATCCCACAGGTAGAGAATTATGCCTCAAAAATTATGGGGATAAAATTATCAGAGGTGCCAAACATTTGAAGAACAGATCCTGTATGATAAGCAATGGGCTGCCTCACTGATTTATCACATTCTTTCCAAAAATAAATGTGGGTAACAGACTAGTTATTCACATGAGCAAAACACATTTTGTTTAAAAAAACCCTTCCCTTCCTTTCTCTTCTTCCCTTGTCATCTTCTTCCCAACTCATCCTTTACCTACCAGTACATGCTGAGGAAACCTCTGGTGACACGTCTACCCAGCCCTGCACTAGCAGAAGGCATCGAACACCCATAACCACGTCCCAGCCTAGGCATTGGCTCTGTCACGTTGTGGGAAGGAGGCATGTGCCTTCTGGTGGGGGTGAGAGCCGTGGATCGTCTCGAGATAAGTGGACCATCCGCACAACTCTGCAGAAAGCAAGTGTGAAGTGTGGTTTTTGAAAGTCTTCTGTGTTCATCCAGTTTAGCTGGGTTGCCACAGGATGGCAACCCCCCGCATCTCTGACACTCGTGAGGCTCAGAGATCAAGGCCTCAGTCTGAAGCAGGACATGCTCCTCAACGAAAGGGTTGCAAACCTTTTGGAGGTGAGCAATACCTGTTCATTACCCCTGGGTTTTATTTCTGCTCCTTGGACTCATTTTTAGAAGCGTCTGACGCGTTTCCTGTGCAAAAACATGCTAAAACACATGAGCCTGAGAACAACAGTACTCCACCAGAGCAAAGGTCCACCTGGCCCAACACTCTGTCTCCAAGGTGGCCAACCATCCCTGTCTAAAGGAGGGCGTATGAGCCGTGCAAGTCTGCTTCCGTCAGGGTCCTGGGGGTGCTCATAGGCCTCAATGGCTGGGCCCGGCCTCCCCTGGGACCCCCACCCTGCCCGTCTCCTGCCAAGGGCCCAGGGGACGTGTCTCAGCTCAGCCTGGGGCCTTCAGTCCCTGCCTGAGCCATGTTGTAGGTGTGCCCGTCCCTGCCCCTGTCTCCTGGATGGGCCTGGCACCTGCGCTGCAGAGAGCTGCTCTCCTGGATGGAGCCCTCCGACCTAGGTCCGAGCTTCTCATGCGGAACTCTGGGCACAGCACAGCATAACTGTTCTGTTCCGTTCTGTTCCGTTTATTCCCTGCACTCACCATGAGTCGAATGACGACGAGACTGTTATTTCCCTGAAATGCCAGGGGGGTTCAGCTCCAAAAAACCCTTGTGAGGACACATAACACAAAGATTACATGTGGAAACAGGACGTTATTTTTATTTTTCTGACTCTGTTTCAGAGCCGATGCTCACAAGCATTAACACAACACGCACGTGCAGCCAGGAGCAGGCTGACGCGCTCTTCAGGTGAGCTTGAAAAAACATCCTTTGTAAAGTGGCAAAGGCAAGTCACAGAGCTACAGAAAGTAGCAGCAAGTGTACAGGCCAAGCGGTCCCTGTGTCCTGAAGAGCGAGAACGTGAAGAATGAGGATCAGGACTGACCACACACGCAGAAGAAGAAGCAGAAGCAGCAGCAGGAGAGGTGTGTCGTACCGTGGGGTATTTTCCAAAGTATGACACGTAGCGATGACAAGCATATTTTTTGCCTTCCAGAACTTGCTCCGCTGCTGTGCTTCTTGGGCAGTGATGCTTGAAAAGCGCTCTCACACCTGCCCTGCGCTTGTATTGCACGCCGGGAGAGCTGAACAGCGGCAGCTCCTGATGGGGCAGCAAGCCTGGAGCCCTTCCGAGCACAGGCTGTTCTGCAGAAGCAAGAAGCCCTGGGGAAATGGAGCCAAGGGAAGAGCAGAGCTCGCTCCCGTTTACAGACTGGCACTGGACAAGAGAGCCTGAGAGAGGCAGGGCACGAGCGGTGCCTTGGAGGTGCAGGAGCAGCAGGCAAGGAGCTAGCCGAAAGGGCCCAGAGGAGCCCGGACAAGGGGCTGTGCTCAGTGCTACAGAGGACAAGAAGCAACCCCCGGGAGCATCCCTTGGAGCCCACCCGGGAGTCAGAAAGCTTCCTCCCCCCGGATGCAGGGCACGAGGGCCACCTTCGTGGAGCATGAGCAGCGGGCACCTAGCCACAATGGCCCAAAGCAGCCGTGCTCAGTGCTGCAGAGGAAGGCAAAAAACCCCCGGGGGCACTTGCTAGGCCACCGTGGGGGAAAAAAAGCCTTCCTCCCCCCAGCTGCAGGGCACTCAGGCCATGGCACAATTTGGACAATGCCCTTAATACCATTCTTCAACTTTTGGGCAGCCCTGACATGGTCAGGCAGGTTGACTGGAATATCATTTTAGGTGCCTTCCAGCTGAATTATTCCTTCCCTTCTTCTTCCTACCTCCTCCTTTTTTTCTAATGTCATAGGGGTGTGTTTTTGCTATCCTGTGGAAATCCAGCTAAACTGGATCAACAGAGACTTTCAAAAACCAGGTCACACATGCTTTATGCAAATTTTTGCTGATGGTCAAAGAAATTTGTAACAAATTTAAGTGGCAGAAACAACTAACCTTTGATTTCTTCTTGCCACTTCTTTCCTGAGTTTTCTTTAAAAATAATAAGGACCAACTGTGATCAGCATTTCTGAGTACAGTAGGAACAATCTGGTTTTATTATGAAATGTTGAAATACTTGTGGGTTTAATCTCCTTTTTCACATTAAAGCTTCAAGATCTTACCATCAAAATTAAATATAATTTAAATTAAAAACATTCCAACATTTCCTTCTGAACTCCATAGTCATAAGGGTACTCGTGTAACTAGAGGTTTATAAGTCATAAACCAAATTTTATAGCAAGGAGCTTGCTCTACACCATGGTCTCTTCTACGTGCTGATACTCTAGCAGAGAGAAGCATTTAATGGACAAACTGTATTGTCCCATTTAGAGTTGTGTATTGCCCTACTGATGACCACAGCCATTCTTGAAGCAGGATGCAATATGTCCTGATCTCTTGATGCAACACAGGGAACCAGTATCAGAAGAGCAACTCCACAGTGGTCTCTGTGGACAGCTGTCCTCCGCGTAGGACTTTGTGGCCTCGTTCATTAACCCACAGTCTAGGCACCTTGTCTATGGATATTTAGCATTTATGAAGTCTTTAGGACATCAATGAATAATATCCATGTTGCATTGCAGATTTAAATCACGCTGCAAAACCAGAAGCAGTGGCACACCATTATTATCTACTTTGTCTCACAAACAAAAAATATTACTCCTCATCTAACAGCACAGGAGCAGCCAAATTCTCCTAGCTTCTTTCATGTTAGATGCAGCATTAAGTCTGTCACAAGCAGCTGAGGGCAACTAGCACCCACCTCCAAGTCATTTCTGACACTCACAGGACTTACAACTGCCCATAGCAAACTGCTATCCATAGGCATGGTACATTATTTTTAACTGCTCTTTTGACACTTCCCCAGGCTATTTCAGTAAGCATTTTGGCATTTATCAAATAAAATATAAGGATTACTGTTTTAGGCTTATTCTTTAGAGATGACTAATATTTAACACATTAGTCTGGCAGCATTTCAGCCAACAAGTCTCCTACTTTGTTTCACTGAAAAAAAACAACCCTTATCTCTTAAGTTTTTCTTCACAAAACAAGTGAAAAGCAAAAATAACTGTACCAGAAGCATACCATGCATGCTGAGCTCAACTGAAGGCAAACACCAATTCATTACTTTCAGGATAGCAGTCAGTGCCTAAAATATAACACTCAGACTGCTGGTTATCATCATGCCTCTACTCTTAGCCAGGACATCCATGAGGCACAAGCTCCATCTTACCATGAGATCCCCTCCTTTGTGCCTGGGACATTGACAACCAACAAGTTGTCATGGCATCAATCAAGGACGAGGTGGAAAACGGACAACTTCTAGCCTTCTCCACTCGTAAGAAGCCTGCCTCCAACCTCTTTTTACTGTACATTCACAGCACAAGCACAGGAGGCAGCATTAAAAACATCAGTGGCTTACAGGCTGCAATTATTTATTGCCCACCCCCTTTCAGGGAGGAATGAGAGCAAGCTCTGTCAAGAGAAAGGCAGAGTGGAGAAAACATAGGTCTAACTACTGCAGGTGCTACCTCACCTGTTGCTCAGACAGTAAGGAAATACCTGAAAATCAGTACTGATATTACCAGGAAGAAGAAACAGACAGTGTGTATCTGGTTTGCAGCTTGGCACCGTCAGTCCTGGGGGCCTCGCTGGCTATTTGTCCCACCTTGCTTTTGGCAGCAGGAGCATGCTCGTGCTTTGTTCCCGTGTCTGATGTGTGCAGTTTTGGTTCCCGCTCCTTGTCTTAGCTCCCAAAGCATTGCAAAGACCACCTGAGTTTCACCTGGCTTCTGGCCAGTTCCCGATTTCTCCATTTGCCTGCCATGTAGTTCCTCAGATGCCCATGGATTATGGCTGCTTCCCATCAGGTGGTGCAGAAATCAGCTTCCTCCCTCCTCTCCTTGCTCTCCTGCCATAAATACAGTCAAATCCAAATAGAAATGGACAAGGAGAAAAAGTATCCGATTGCTACCAAGCTCAATAAATGAACAGATATGTATTTCTAAATCAGTATTTCAGTATGTCTTCCCCCCTGCATTTGCAGCATAACAAACTGGTTCCTAAAGAATCTATAATTAACCTCCAAACACTGCTCAAAGTCACATATCCACAGGCACCCAGGCATGCCATCCAGAATTACCTCAGCAGATGGATATAGTTTTGCCTACCCCGATGCAGCTGCAGCCACCTTCCTAACAGACCTGATGCAGCAAAGGTGGCCTCAACACCTCACTTTATTAGCAAACAACAGATTTTGTTCCCAGACCTGGCAAGCCCCTTGCCGTTCCGCTGGCTCACCTACCTCCATCTGTAAATATCAGGAAGGTGGCTATCCTCCGAACATGCTTTGAAATGGGCACTGTATTGTCAGGGTATTACAAGAAGTGACCAAACTTTTCTTAAAATGTCAGGTATTAAGGAAAATTAAGCCTGCAACTAATGCCAAACCACTTAAGAACTGAGATTTGAAACCACAATTTACAGCATAAGGCATAGAAAAATGACTGAAACTATAATCCTAACAGACTACCTGCTACAGGCTTGCTTTTTTCCAAGAAAATTTCCAAACTGGTTCTCATGGAAAGAACTTTAATGGAATGTTATTAAACATGTATCCTCCTCCTCACCTCTGTTCAGCTAAGTACAAAGGAAACAGTGGAGTGATGAAATACTTACCAGTATTCAGACACTTTTAAGAGCATTCTGGAGTCTGCTTACCTTTAGCACAGTTTTAGGTTGGAAACGATCCTTGCCCCATTCCTTATTTTGCAACACCATGTCATATTAATAAAGCAGAAAAGGGGCAAACGCCAGAATCCTGAATACTGTAGGACAGTGTTACACAAAGCAGAGCACAGACTCAAACAAGCACTAGTGCTACAGAACTACAGTTCACCATTACAGGTCTGCAATGCAACCAACACCACTTCTTTCCTCCTTTTCTCAGATTTGTATTACATTACTCAATTCCCAGGGGCTTTCAAGAATCTCCCACAGGTGTAAATTGTTCTAGAAATTATCTTTGTTTTACACGCAGAAATTATGTCCGCATACACAGTGTAACACAATTATCCACTTTCCGAGTCATGTGTTCCGATGCTATTGGGGTGCAGACAGGACCTCAGTTTTTAACACTTCAGAGTCCGTTGGCAGGGGATGTCCTTGCAAAAGTTGAAAAGCATAATTAGATGCCATGGTTTGGAACCCAATCACTCAGGTTTTCAGAGACTCCCATCTTGACTGCTTTATGGTACATGTACAGCTTCATACACAGTCTTACCAGATCAGTAAAGAAAGTCGGCAATTGCCTTGCGTGAGGCAGAATGAGGTATCAAACAGGAGTGCTACGCCTGCTAATACTGTTACTCGCCCACTGAGTCAGCTGGCTAAATTCTGCCACTGTTGTTTGCATCTGTAAGATAGAACAGTCTTCTGTAAAACTGGAACTGTCCCACTGAAATCCACAAACAACAGGTATCACAAAGTGCGTGCTCTGGGAGTGTTAAATATTACTGAGTGCGATATTAATCAAGAGGATGGTGGAGGCAAATAAATTTTTCCAGCAACTTAAACTCTGGTATTTTTCCATTCTGTGCAGAAGAAAAAAAGGTGGGAAAAAAAGACCCTAGCACACAGAAACCAAATTATATCTTCTGAATATTTTTGCAAAATGGATTGTACCAGTTAGATGGCTGATTAGATCCAGCCACCATCTCTTTGAAAATGAGAAGAGTCTTGGCATCTGTCTGATGCCAGGCAGATCTCAAGTGGTATACATTTCAGTATTTCTTTGACAATGAAGCTTCAACCAAAAATATTCCAGTCTGGTCAATGTATTTAGATCAAAGATTAGCCTACACTCCAGTACTAGCAACACTGACACCTTTCCTACCATTCAATTTTAGTAACAAGCTGAAGCTCCCAGAAAAACATGCAAGATGAGGCTTCTTTCATGAGTCATCTCTTAAAAACATATCCAGTCATTTAAGTTAAAATAACAGCCAAAAATTGGCAAGAGCAAGCCTGGAAAGGAATACAGTTTACACACATGACTGACTATGCATCCATGTGGCTAGAAGTGCTGACGTGTCCGAGAGCAATGGAAGGAAGTTTAGAAATTAAGATGCACTATTAGCTTTCCCTATTCATTTCTCAATTGACTTACCTTCTGATCCAGTTCTGGTACAGCTAAATGTATTATATGCATTCATGTAATATCAGCCATCTCTCAGCTGCTCTGTCTTTTGCATTGGACTACAGTCATGTAGACATCATCTACCCTCTCAGACTCTGGAACCAGAGAATCATTGCAAAGCTTGGTGTCCCAAAAAGGAACCCAAGATTTTCAGTAAGCCTATTTTACATATTAATAGATAAAATATTTGGTTCCTGCAGACCACAAGGCTCAGATACGGAGTCTATTTTATTGTATTATGGTTGCCACTGGAATTGCCAGGGGGATCACTCTGCGTTCTACTCTGATGCTAACAAGATCTCTGTGAATGAGAAAGCACTTCCTGCACACCATGATGCGGTTGCAGAATAGTCAAAGAAAACTGTTGGATGCTACTGTTGTTAAGCTATTGTATGCTCATCAGGAGGCTACAGAAACTACCAAACAGACCACAGATTTCTTAGCTAGCATTTTCAAAAGTCAATTGAATTTTTAATGCTACAAAAAGCTACAGGAAAAAATGCAGTTAGCATAAGAATTCAGTATCAGTTTCATACATAATGGAAAACTGAACTTTATAGCTTGTTACTAATTAAGGCATCTCTCTCTGGTCTGCAGTTTTACAATGCCATGCATTTCACAAAAGGTAACAACAGTACTGCCATTGTTAGGCTAACTTGGAGGGAAATCCCATGGAAGGCTTTGATCCTGCCAACGTAAGAAAGTATCTTCAACTTCCTGGAGAAGAAACGGGAAGAAAAGTGCTCTTGGGCACAGAAGCCCTCTGAGCAGATAGACCTAGGAGCTTCAGACGCAGAAGTAGGGTAAACCAAACATTTCTCTATGATGCAAATGTATCACGCAATTGGAGGACTCTCTCAAGATGTACCCAAATCCTATATACACAATTCAAGCTATATTGCCCGCACATTGAGGAAGCACGCTTATGTTCTCCCCAAGTGTGCTAAAAGAAAATTACTTAGAAAGCATTTTTATTTTATTATTAAAACTTATGTAGGTTGGTTTTTTGTTTGATTTTGTTGTTTGGTGGGTTGTGTTGGTTTTTTAAATCTCACTTTCCATTCTTAGGGGAAAAATACTTCTGGAAGAAGCTTACCTCAGTTTCCCTGTTTTCTGACATTCTTTGTTATAGCAAGTAGGGATAAATTAGCTCTGGATAAAAGGTAGCACATGCATAGTCTCATCTTTTACAAAGTGGCTTTTTATCAGACTGATTAGGTTTAATCTACAGTTTTGTTCACACACATGACAAAGGCTTCTGGAATATGTAGGTTTAACTGCTTGACAACTGGCATCAGCTACAGCAAAGTTTATCAATAATATAGTTATCAATTAACACCGCACAAGCATTTTTAAAAAAATGGAAGTTTATTCATCTTTCAATGGCTCAAATAGCAAATAAAAGGACAGGATAAGGCATCAGCCAAGACAAGTTTCATGTGTCCAGTGGCTTCATAACACCTCAGTTCCTAGTATACAGGTTCCAAAGCAAAGTCATAATGTTAGTGGTTAGACTCCCTGGCCAAATAGACCCAAATGAGTACACAGTAAGATGAAGACTGGCTTATTTGCCAGTTACATGAGTAACTTCAATTCTGCACTTGGCAGTCTACTAAATGCACATACAAAATTCTTATTGATAAATATTTAACATGACAAATATAACTTCTAAGACTTGAGTCCCTAAAACGTCTGTTAGCATGAAAGTTAAATATTTGCTACCTAGTTTGTTTGAGCACATTTTAAACTGTCAGTTATAGGCTTACACATGTATAAAAAGTATAACAGTTTGTGGAATTGATCTAGCCTGTCTTACCCCAGAGGAGTCCAAAACCCTCAAACATTCTGGTATATTTTTAGTTAAGATGCAGCATACTAACTGTGCTAGTATTCTTGCTGTTCTGAAGCAATTGAGGCAGTATGTTTTGTTTGGGGATTTTGGATGCACATGGTAAATGTTTCTGTATTGCAAAGTATGTCTGATTGTTTAATATCAACATTAACTAGAAAAAGTAGCTACAATGTTCCCCATTTGAAAATCATCATAAACTAAACAGTACAAAACCTGCAAAGAGCTTCAGCATAACACACCACGTTCCCATAGCTGAGTATTAGGAACACAAAAGAAATTAACTGATGACACCAGAATTTCCCAGACAACATCTTAACTCAAAACACATTAGCGCTACTGAATCAGCTCCATTCCACCCAACTCCAGGGAGTTAAAACCAAAGGAACATCTAGACAAAAATCTACTCACACAAGGGAAGTTTCAAGGTATCAGCACATTAAGTTTTAAATGACCATTCCAGGCTTAGATGTGCCATGGGCTTATGACTTCAGTCTTACATGTATTCTGACCTTTTAGTTTTAAGATACCATATAGTCTACCAAGTTACAGATGACAGAATACACTCTGTATTATTCACAATACCAGAGTATGGCACACATTTAAAGAACAGACACTGCTAGCAAACAGCTAGTTAGCGAAATCATTCACATAACTGCACTCCACAGAGAGGGCAGTCTTGCACTGATGCACAGGGACAGTCTCCATGCAACAAAGTTGAAAATACACCCTTGATTAAGCAACCTGCTATGTTTAAGTTTTAAAATTAAGGCATATTCAAATGTTTCAATGTAAAAGATTACATCACTCTTCTAGGTTAATCAGGTAATGCAGAACCACATATAATTTTCCCCAATGTAACTGTTCGCATATACATTATTCTTTTCTAATTTGCGTAACTCCATGGGAAAACAACTGCATACCACTTTGTTAGATATCACGTTCACAATTGTAATTTTCAAGGCAACAAAAGACAAGATGAATCGACAACTACCAGTGATAAAAAAGTATGCTTTACAAGAACCCACAAAGTAATACTTCCCCTCTCTGTTCACTATTAAAGAAAAGACTGCCTATGAAACACTACATTCAGAAGAAATGTGAGAAGAATAGGCAACTATGAAATGGACTGAACTTTGCTTCTCTTGAAGCCACATAATTTTTTTTTTCAGTGAATTTGACTCTCAGTGCAGCTCCAATTCATGCTTTTAGTGGTACATTACAATTTCCAACATGTTAGAGTAATTTCAGTCACTTGAGCCTTCAATGGCATGCTTATAAATTATGGTTTTTATTAGTATGGTCAGGGTAGGAAAGGAATTCAGGGTTTTGATTATAAAATGCAACATCTTTCTCTGATCCTCTTAGCTAGGCTTTTTCTTTTCTTCTTCCCATTCTTTTCTTTGCTGTCTTCCATTTTTCTGGCTCTAATTTCTCTCATTAAATCAAAAAACACCTAAAAAAAGATGTAAGAATGTAAATGCAAAATCAGTCAGACATATGAGTTAATTTAAGCTATCACTGATGATAACCATTTCAGTTGTTTAGAATAAAGTCAATTATATTTGTTTGCTCAAACTGGTTGCATATTAATCCAACAAATCTTTCACTGGTTTTGAAGGCCAAGTTGATATGACACAATCCTGCTTCTTTCATGGTACCATAATGTTCCCCTGTCTTCTCATATTTGCTTATGAATCCTGTCAGAAAATTTTCCACAACGGTTGAAACAAGAGTCTCATCACCAATCAAGATTTTTTAAAATGTATTATCTACATCTTAACTGAGGAGACTCAAGGAAATCAGTTTACGTTTCAAGTCTTTTCAGTGATGAGCTGTAAAGGCTGAAAAAGTGCAACATCCAATTCTAGAAACATATTAATGGAGCAGTAGCACACACTGAACATTTCATGGTCAGTATGTCCCATGATGGAAGTCTAAACACAAAGTGACTAGGGGAAAAAAAAGAATAATCAATCAGCATTTCCTTCAAAGCAAAGTTATCAATCATACAACTACATAAACAATTTTTTAGATCAGGTAATCTCAACCGCCATGTTAAAATCTCAAAGTACACATGAACTTCATTTTCATCAAGTGGTTTAGTAGGAAACAATTATAAAGTTGGAGATACACAAATGACTTTAAGATACAAGGTTTACTGTCAGTTAAACCTTTATAATTGGACTGCTTAAAGCTACTTTATGTATTTGAAAAGCAGATCTTGACTTGCAGGAGGTTACAGCAAATAATAATTTCATCTTTATGACTTCATTGTAGGAAATCAGCTGAGCAATTCTAAAACTTTTCTCTCTCAGGGGATGTTCTCTAGATCTATGTCAGGTGACTTGATCCCTTTCTGTGAAACATGGACAGTGCAGGGGCTGAAAAGCTCCTCTGCAGAGCTCAGTTGGTTTTTATTTGCAATTACTTTAATCTTGTATGGACTGCAGCAAAAACATCAACCTTCATTACACGGGATCTGTAAAAAATCAATGTAACTAAACATTTCCATCAAGAAGCAAGATTGCCTTAGACTTCTGAATGTGCACTAAGTTACTTGCTTGTACTTAAATCTGCACCAATGGCAAGATGCAACTGTCAACCTGCTTAAGCACTGATACTGTACTACAGTATTTAGCTCTCTGGGGTACATAACCTTGTGAGAAGATACATAGTGGGTCACCTTTACCAAAGTGAGCGGAAGCCGACTGTTTTCCCCAACTGAGCAAACCATTATTCTGGAATTCAGAGAACCCAGATTTCTTATAGAATAGTAATTTAAGTTCGCATAACAAACCCCGTAACTTCAGATGCTCCAAGTAACTAAAAATACCTGGTATTTACTAATGCCAACAAAGCCTCATTTACGGCCTGTCAAACCTTAATTCTATATGTTACATGCTGATCTGGACCCATAATGCTACCAGCTCCAAAAAAGAAACTTGGAGCAGCATAGCTGCCTACCATGTGTGTGCAAAAGCTATTAAAAATATATATATATACACACACACACACTTTTTTCCTTAGCTGCTAAATGATAGTGAAACAGATTTTGAAGAGCTGGGAATTTCTACATGACTGTAATAGACAGATGTTAACTGCAATCATGCACCAAAACTAAAAGATGTACAAGTTTTTATAACAGCAACAAAAAAAATCAGAGCTGTATTCAACAATGAGACTGAGTTCTGTTGCATTTAATTGACTTAATTTTCTCTACAGAACAGCAGGAAGTTCTCACTGTAGTACTGAACAATCCATTTCTTCAGGAAGACAACTGCCACGAGACAACAGTCAAGTTTAAGATACTGCAAAAGAGAACTCGCATTACAGCTGTCATGCTGTAATTGACAGCTCATATGTAAGGATTTACATTAGAGAATTTTTCAATGTGTGATCAAGTCTCAATAGCTCTGAAAGGAAAGGTTGGTACATTGAACTAAATTGTTTATTTGTTTGCCACACATCTCTTACTCTTGCAGTCTACAAGGATGAGTTATTCTGAGCTCTGTATTCCAAGTCCTCTCCTTCAGAGTTATAGCTGAAACACTTACAACTGATCAATAATTTATCTTCTTGGAGACAAAGATTCTTTGTCTCTTATCTCATGACCTTCTGAACCAGGTTTTATCCCTGATAACTCACGAGGCACCTCTAGGCTGCTCAAAGCTTAAAAGGGTTCATCCATTCTTCATCTAAGCAGCGTACAACACGCATCTGGTTAAACGAGGATAGAGAGGGCTCCAATTCCTCCCTTACCTGCTTTTGTAAGCTGTTTTATTCTGGCTGAGGATCAGACAGCATTCCTCACTGTTCAGAAGCAGATTGTCTTCTAGTTATAGAAAACACAGTAAGAAGTCTAGGCCAAAATAGCTGCCTCAAATTTTTAATATAATAAGGTCTTGCATGATGTCTTGTATAATGACTCCTTGCAGTTTAGCATGGGATAAACTTGTTATGCCCAACATTTTCACTGTTCTACATGAAGTCACTAAGTCATGCACTCCTTGCAAGCTAAAGGAGAAAAGCATTTGATTCAAATTTCACAAAAATAATTGCTAAAACAATGAACACAGAGTATGACCCACAGAAAAGAAGTATAAAGTAAAAACTGATGGAGATATTCTTTGTATTAAGAGGCCAGTTATTACCTTGTCAACATTAGCTCGTGTTTTTGCAGAAGTTTCCACATAGTTAACATTCCACTGATCAGCTCTGTTTTTTGCTTCCTCTACGGAAACTTGCCTTTTATCTTCCAAATCTGATTTGTTACCAACTAGCAAAAAAGGAACATTCTCATCTTCTTTTACTCTTAAGATCTGCTCCCTGGAGGGGGGGTGGGGGGGGGTGGAGAAAGGAAAAGAAAATTAAGCTTTTTATGGAGTACTATTGTTAGAACACAAAAAGAACTCAAACTAAATATTCTTATCTTACAGTGAAAACCCACTTACTCCTTTTATTAAGCTTACGTACCAGTAAAATCTTAAACCTAATTATGACATTATACAGAATGAAGACAGAGACAGATTACTAGTCCTCCAGGAAGGAAGGAGGTGAGTCAGTAAGAAACTAAAAGAGTCGAACAGGATTGGTTTAAGTGAGAATTTATATGTCATTCCTTTTAATAAAGATGAGAGCATTTACCATTGTCTTTATATTACTATTAGTGACTGCCATTTTTAAGCTACCCAAACCTCAGTTTTACATTTGATTTTTTCCTAATAAAATGCATATGCCTTTTTTAAAGCTGATAAAATGGTCTACAGAATACCAAGAGAAAACCTCTTCCTTTCAGGAATCTTTCTCAAGTAAATTACATTCAGTCTCTGCAGAGATCTTCATTCAGTGTACAGATACAAGTTGCACATGCATCAGATTTTTAAGGGCAGATCCTTCTACTGCTTGAACTACTAGGATGAAGGGTTTAAAGTTGCAGATAAAACTCAGTACTACAAATGGTTGGGTACATAAGTCTTCAACACTTAAAAAAATAATGCAAGTTTTCTTCTAATTGGAAATGCATTAAAAGTACCAGGAAAAACAGTTTTCCCAGAAGAGGGAAATTCTTTGGTTTTGTCTCAGAAAGGAGTATAAAGTTAGTAGTGAAATGTAGCCCTTTATCATAGAGCAATTTCTGGAAAATCGACAAAAAGCACAGAGAAACAAATTCCTTTTGCTGGCTGAGGTGAAACCTATTGCCAGATTTAAAGCTGAATGGAGAGAAGCTGAAAGGAGTGAAAATTAACGGATATTCTAAAGGTCCTTGATTTGCTGTATGGCCCGATCCTTCTGCTGTTATAAAAAGTTCTGAATAGCATGCGGTCTTGTGGAAGAAGTCTACTCACAGGGCTGAGAAATTACAGATAGCCCATTATTTTTTTTAAACCAACAAATATATATTTGAGGCAGCTTGTAACACCACATTTATCTCTGAGGTGTAATTAAAGCAACATTCCTCCACTCCCCAACAAATATCAGTGCAAATGTTTTAACAGGGTCTGCAGTTATCCAAAAGTAGTTTGAATAGTCAGTGGATTAGGAAGCGTGGCCAGAAGAAAACTCAGTGCCTCACTGCTGTATCTGTGTAAATAAGACTTCTGCTAAGAGCTAGTAGCTTTAAACACTAATTGTTCAGGCAATGCCAAACAATTTCACCATGTAAAGAGTTAATCTAACAGCAATCCAGATGACAATATTCTCCTTTGAGCCCTCTCTGAAGACTGATATCTCCTAAAAAAGAAATATCTAGTTAATGATATGCCAGCTTGAAATCTAGAACTTAAAATAAAGAAATTGTTAGAGCCAGATCAAGTCTACTCAAAGAAAGACCACATTTTATCAAACTGCCTTTCAAATATTTAAAAGTTTAGTCATTGCAGGTCTGCCTTCTATTAAAAAAAAATTAGTTGGAGCAATGGCATTTCAGAGCACACCAGGAACCCCACTGAAGACCTTGAATAGCAGTAAACAGCTGTCCTGTTGGAGTTCTGCCATTTCAGCAGAACAAAATTCCATGGAAACAATCAAACATCCAAATTCTTCTGGTCACTCTCTTTTATGTCTGTCTCTTAAGTAGTATTCCCTCAGGCTGCTCAACAATGCCAAAGGTATTTTAACTGTGCCTTCAAGAGATACAGGTTACTTTTACACAGAGCAGAAAGAATGTAATTTTTCTGAGTTACATTTTAGCATTTACAGTTCTACAGTTTCAAAGGCAACTTGAAAGGTGCTTTCAGGTTTGGATTGGGGACAGTTCTAATCTCTTCATGGAAGGGATTTTTTTCTTCCATTTTTGCTGTATCAGCATGTATATTGTCAACACTCACCTTTGCTGGAAAAGTAGGACTTTTCTAGAGCCATAGAAGATCATGTACTTTGAAGCATTAACAGAATTTTAAACAGATTTGAACAGGTCATTTTGCACTCTAGGGGAGCTCAACTATACTAAATAGTCCTCCATGATTGACAATACCTAGCATAAGCCTGCAAATCAATTAAGGCCTGCCCCCCCCCCCCCCCCCGAATATATACACACACACACATATGGACACACAAATAAATAAAAGAACACCAGAAAGGGAAACCTCACTTTCTCCCCTCTCCAATACTTCTTCCTCTCTTAGAGATGATATTAAACATATTCTGATACTTAGTGCTAATTAAGCTGAACTGTGACAGCATCTCTGAGAAGCCTTATTTCAGTCGGAGGCAGATAATTTCTTTTTATATTTGTTTCTTTACTTTTCTCTCAGAGGTTATCTCCTCTCCTATTTTGCAACACTTTGAACCAGTAAAAAAATTTTCTTGTCTCTTCTGTCCTTTTTTTAATATAGTGATGAGTGATTTAAATAGGCTCTCTCTCTAAATCAAAATCAAACACCTGTAATATACTCTTGACTGTTCAATAGTCTCTTAGAATTATAAGGGTTTTAAATATGCTGCATGCCTGAAAAGCATCTTAAAAAAACTTATCCTGTTAAATCTTTATTACACCAGAAAGATCCAGTTCCAAATTTTGTTTTCACCACGTTGCTCCCTATTAAGTAAAATACTGACTTTGATGGGAAGGGTGAACACTATGCAGATCGCTATGTGGAACTTTTGTCTTGTAAATTCAAACATTTATATCAGTATCTTTTACAGAGAAAAATTCCATCCAAGCAAAACCAAAGGCACAGATTTACAACAGGCCTTTACACAAAATGCATAGCTACTACAGACTATTCAAAGATACTTCTCACCATTGTTGTTCATAAAAACACCTTTAAGAGGTAGGAAGACTTGTCTTGTTGATTCTATGCATTTTGCTCTCCCAGAACACAAAGTGCATACTTCACATTGCCTAAGACTTTGCAGACAGACATCACCAGATGTGGTTCTTCAGTGCAGTTTTCAATTGGAACCCAGTCGCATCATCTTTATAACTATGAAGTATTCTAGTATAAAACAGCTGGACATGCTACAGCTGCCCTTTTGTTCCAGGTGGTGTTTCACAGGTTGAGAAACACAACATAATCCTCTATATGAAGCAAGAACTGAAAAAGACAGCTCTAGGGAGCACACGGTATTGTACATACATTCTATAATGTAATTCAGTACAGTCTATAAGCAATTTTTCTCAGATCCATTACTCTGGATAGCAGTATGCCTACTCACAAATACTGCTTCTTAGCAAAAGTGCCAGGCAAACACTGGTTTACAAAGGGCAGAAGCCTTCTGACATTACTATGTATCTGTTCTGTGGCAATAGTCTTTTTAGTATTCAGAAACACAGCAGCAAAGGTATCCGAAGTGGTACAGATAGCAAAGGCATGGTTAGGCATCTGTTCAAAACATTATGTGACTACAGTAAGAGCTGTCATCCAGTCTGGACTATCATAAGGGCATTATAAACCAACCAAACAAAAAAAATCACTTATAATTATCTCACAGTAATTAGAATAATTATCTTGCCTTGTAACTTACCTGAAGTCTGCAGTTGCTGCAAAGGATTCCAGCTCTGTAATAGAGAAGACACAAAGAAAGCCTTCTCCACTTCGGAAGTAGTTGTCCCTAATTGCAGCATAGTCCTCCTGCCCTGCTGTGTCCAATATATCAATTTGGACTTCTTCCCCATCCAGAACCACCTTTTTCCTATAGCTGTCTGCTTTGGTGGGCTCATAATCTTCAACAAACTAGAAAACAAAAAACCTTCACAATATAAAGTCATGCCTGTACAAGGCAAATACTTCTATTTGCCTATAAGGATATAACAAACATCCGACATGGTTACAGTAACTAATAAGCAAGCATACATATTTAGGCTATGTGAGGTACTTAAATGATTCATAGTTAAAGTAGGCTCTCCATCAGCCCAAACAGTCTATGGGTTTTTGCTTTCTTCAGCCTTTACAAGGAAATTTTAGAGGTAAACGCAAAACATCAATGTCTGTACACTACTGTATTGGTTTTGTGTGGCAAGGTTTTGGCAGCGGGGGGGTGGGGGTGGCGGTATAGGGGTGGCTTCTGTAAGAAGCTGCTAGAAGCTTCCCCTGCGTTCAAGAGAGCCAACACCAGCCGGCTCTAAGACGGACCTGCTGCTGGCCAAGACCGAGCCAATCAGTGATAGTGGTAACACCTCTGTGATAACATTTTTAAGAAGAAAAAAAAGTTGGGACACGGAAAAACAGCCACTGGAGCAAGGAGTGAGAACATGTAAAAGAACAAGGCTGCAGACACCAAGGTCAGTGAAGGAGGAGGAGGAGATGCTCCAGGCGCCAGAGCGAAGATTCCCCAGCAGCCCCTGGTGAAGACCCTGGTGAGGCAGGCTGTCTCCCTGCAGTCCAGGGAGGTCCACGGTGGAGCAGATGTCCACCTGCAGCCCGTGGAGGACCCCATGCCGGAGCAGGTGGGTTCCCGAAGGAGGCTGTGACCCTGTGGGAACCTTGCGGTGCAGCAGGCTCCTGGCAGGACCTGCGGATCTGCGGAGAGAGGAGCCCACAGAGCGGGTTTTCTGGCAGGACTTGTGACCCCATGGGGGACTCACGCTGGAGCAGTGCGCTCCTGAAGGACTGCATGCCATGGAAGGGACCCATGCTGGAGCAGTTCATGAAGAACTGCAGCCCATGGGAATGGCCCACGTTGGAGAAGTTCGTGGAGGACTGTCTCCCGTGGGTGGGACCCCACACTGGAGCAGGGGAAGAGTGTGATGAACCCTCCCCCTGAGGAGGATTAGCAGCAGAAAATAACGTGTGATGACCGTAAACCCCAACCCCATCCCCGTCCCCCTTGTGCCGCTGGGGGGGCTTCATGAAGGAATCCGGGAGTGAAGTTGTGCCCAGGAAGAAGTGAGGGGTGGAGGGAAGGTGTCCTGAGATTTGGTTTTATTTCTCATTACCTTACTCTGGCTGATTTGTAATAAATTGAGCTAATTTTCCCCAAGCTGAGTCTGTTTTGCCCGTGACGGTAATTAGTGAATGATCTCTCCTGTCCTTATCTCGACCCACAAGCTTTTTGTTATATTTTTCTCTCCCCTGTCCAGTTGAGGATGGGGGAATGATAGAACAGCTTTGGTGGGCACCTGGCGTCCAGCCAGGGTCAACCCATCACAACTACCCAAGCCTCTGCTTCTGGTCAAGCACAACATCTGGCTGTGCTCAATTATGCTATCAGGCAGTCCTGGCTTTGAATATATTTAGTACCATTTTTTAAAGGACACTGAGGCCATAACATCTGCCTTTTAATCAAAAAGAATGACTTTCACTGGAAAAAAGGAAACAAGAAACAGATTTTATTTCCTCTCTTTGACAGCTGCATAAAAAACATGGAAAAAATTGGTCATCATTCAGGCATCATGCAACTCACCTAACTGAAGCAGCTTTGAGCTATCATACCTAAATAAGTTCTAAGAGGTCTAGTGAACGATGACAAAATACGCTGATTATATGACAGAGCATCTAATTGCTTAGAAGTCTGAAAAATGCCAAATTATACCTTCACAGGTATCTCTAGAAGGTAAATCACTAATCTCAAAAAAATTTTGTTCAATTTAATCACTGACTTTCATACCACATCGTACACATTTAGACCCTTTCAGAAAATAACTGTACTAATGAATGTTTAAATAACACTATGTAGCAGACATATCCTGAGATAGTTTCTAGTGCAGATTCTTACCTCATCATACATAAACTGTAGTGTTAAAGCAGATTTTCCTACACCACCGCTTCCCACCATGATGACTTTGTGTAAAGCCAATGAATTCTGTCCTTTAGGCTTATTTGCTGCCATCTTTGGATTGCAGAAAATTCACAGGTATCAAATGAAAAAATCTAGAAGAAAAAATATTACATCATTAGTTTTCTTTCCCTTCTACCACATGCACTGTTTAAAGTGGATTTGTTTTAAATCCCTACATATCTAAGGACTTAATTTCAGTTCTGTTATCTTCAGTGAAAGCTATCTGCTTTTTCACTGGAAGCCATTCCACAAATTATAGTGACCTCATCTTTTTTGTAGCATGAGCAAAGAAAGCCTTCACCACTTGGAAAGGGCACAAGTGGGTTC
Organism: Astur gentilis; assembly: GCF_929443795.1. Taxonomy (NCBI): domain Eukaryota; kingdom Metazoa; phylum Chordata; class Aves; order Accipitriformes; family Accipitridae; genus Astur; species Astur gentilis. The sequence continues at coordinate 3,918,383 of NC_064893.1, read as the reverse complement.
ACAGCATCCAAGAGCAATTAAGGGAAAGGACTTACATTTTGGTATGCAGTGTTTTCTCTTAAAGACACAGTATTTGTCAAGAATTCTTGTTAGTTTACTAAGCAAGAATTGAAAAAGGAAGCCACAGTGAGTCAACACCATACAAGAAAACATGAGATGACAGCTGCAGGGGAAAGAAAACAGACATTTGAAGGAATTTCCAGCTTAAATAGCAAGCACCAAGACAGAGCAGCAGCAGCAAGGATTAACTAGTGTACTTTTCCAGAGAAAAGCAAGCAAATGTGTCACTTAAAACCTAAAAATACCCAGTTTCAGTAAGTCAATCAGGAACTGAAAGAATAATCTAGTTTATGCAGAGTGGAAAGATTCAATGTGCCTTCCTAGGCTACAGATGAGTTACTCTGTATATTTGGAATAGTTGTCTCAGCCCCACAACTGCTTGCTGAAATGCAAATCTCTGCACCTCACCAATACCAAAGGGCTCTATGACAGTTAATTCACATACAGTCTAATGTGCGTGTGCACATGTACAAAAAGTAACAATCCCATTAGCTTTTTTTAAAAAAAAATCATGTCATAGTTTTAGCAGATCTCCAACTACTATCTTCCTGCACCTTCATTTCATTCCCTACCTATCCCAACAGTAATATAACGGTATTTGTGTTACATGAAGACAGAATATTCTGTCTGCTTGCACTGTTCTTAAGACAAGGGAAAGTCCCTGCACAGTGACAGAACATACCCTCCTCCAGAGATTTAAGGTCAAAACAAGCTCTGATGTCCAAAAAACACAATGACATCTACATTACAGAAGATGTAAGTAGAAGACACGTATAGTAGTAACTAAGAATCAGATGTAACTTAGATTTTGTTAATTAGAAAGCACAAAAAGAACATGTTCACATGGCAGAACAATTTAGTTATATACAGAACTATCAGATAATAATACAGTGTAGTTACAAGACACCCTTAACCCACTGCCTTTAGCCATCACTATCATTTGACAGTCTCACACTAAAATTACATCCTCCTGCATAATGAATCGCCCTTCTGTGCAGCTTAATCAGAATGTGAAGAATGACCATTTTCTTAAAACTTATATCAAAAACCCTAGTTGAGGACATGCACTAAGGTTGTTAGCAGTAAGGCACTTAAGTGTAAAAGCATGCTGACTGAAGCTTCAGAGATTAAGCCAATCCTTCCTCAAATTAAGAAATAAATAAAAAGGTGTACTGGTTTTGGCTGGGATAGAGTTAATTTTCTTCAGAATAGCTCATATAGTGCCATGTTTTGGATTTGTGATGAAAACAGTGATAACACACAGATGTTTTAGCTGTTACTGAACAGTGCTTACACAGTGTCAAGGCATTTTCTGGTCCTCACGCTGTCCTGCCAGCAAGTAGGCTGGGGGTGGGCAAGCAGCTGGGAGGGACACAGCTGGGACAGCTGACCAAAGGGATATCCCATGCCATAGCTCAGCAATAAAAGCTGGCAGGGAAGCTTGCCAGGGCTGCCATTGCGCAGAAATGGCTGGGCATTAGTCAGCTAGTGCCAAGCAATTATTTTATTTTAATTTTTTTTCACCAGTTGTTTTTTCTTGGTTTTGGTTTTCTTTGTTTTAAACATATTAAATTGTCATTATCTCAGCCCACTAGTTTTCTTACTTCTACCCTTCCGATTCTCTCCCCCATCCCACTAGTAAGGGGGAAGTGAGCAAGTAGTTGTGTGGTACTTAGCTGCCTACCAAGGTTAACCAACAACCTATGTGGAAAACTCTCTGGATCACATTCAGTGTCACTACTCATTCTGCTGTCAAAGAATTCTGAAAATGCAATTGAAAAATAAGTCACTTAATTAATCTTTCTGGGGAAAACAATTTAAGTGAAATAAGCTGCTGAGTAAGCTGCTGTACTAATTATAGAGATATAGCATATCTCTATAATGAGAGAGAGAGAGCAGAGAAATGTAACTAACATCATGTTACAAGCTCTTTTAGAAAGGAGATGGATGAGAAAAACCAAACATTTCCTTTTAGGCCCTCATGGCTTAAAAGGAACCATTGCTTTCTTTTTACTCAAGAGGGAGTACGAGAACATGAAAATAGCTCCAAGCCATGTGTACATTTTCAACCTACTACATTGCATTTTGAACTACTCCACATTGTTTTGTCTTTGCACTTTTCTTTTAAAAGTAAAAATGTGTCCTGATAGTCATGCTTACTTGTTTTGAGTATGTATTTTAGACAAGTAATATAAAGAAAATTCCTCTGAATTCCAGTCATCAACTGACAACAGCTCAGTTTGCCAAGTTTAGATTACAATACATACTCTCAGAAGCACAGAAACTGAAGCAGTAGTATACCTGGATATGACCTTATTAAGCAACAAAACAGACTATTCTTCTGTAAGCACTTCAATACTGAAACAAGTCCAAACGAATTCAGCAGGACCTCTGACAGATGAGTTTGTGCAAAATCAATACTACAACCTGTGAAAAAACTCAAATACACAATAGTAATGTTTCACAGTAATATTTGCTGTAAATTAACCTACAGTCTTTAAGTAGATTGAGCAATGTGAAAATTCATATTTTACTAGAAGCTGCAATTCAACAAGTAGTGTCCCAGTGTGACAAAGAAAAGCTGCCACTTTTTGTGCTTTGTGCAACAGTTGACACATGCTTGAAAAGCCAAAACAATGATGTCCAACCAATAAGATACTTATAAACAATCAAGTTAGTGATGATGCTCCTTTTCACTGAAAATTCTTTAACCAGAAAGATTTTATGGCAGCCAATCATTGTCAGAAGCCTTGATAACACCCCTTCAAAGAAGCATAAAAGACTGAGTCAAAGAAAGAAACTTGGAATTAAAAAAACCTGACCCAACCAGTCAAAGCAGCATCCCGAGTCATCAAATCATCAATAACTGCCAGTGAACAACATTCCAGTAAGATACTGAAGACAGCAAAACTTCACGCTACCACAGACTTCAAATCTTAAAGACAAGCTTGTCATAAATACTCTGCCACATTTTGTAGTGGAAGGAGGCTCAGGGAGGTCAGTTTGCTCTCAAGTTCTTCACAATCCAATAAAGATATAGTGCTGACAAAATTCAGGCCTGCTGAATGGTAGACAGCATGGAGAGACATAAGTTACAAACAAAGCAAGTACAGTCTGATACTGTGCAAACACCCAATCCAGAGAGACTGCTTCAGAGCAAGTATTCTGCCAGAGAGCAGAAAGACCTTGAAAGTAATAAGTTTTAAGCTACTGCCACATACTTCTGTTTCAGTCTGCTTTCAAAAGCAAAGAGGAACATAGATTCCAGTTTTAACAGTAAAGCAGCTGAGATGAAGTTTCATGCAAGGTAAGTTTTTCTACCCTTAATTTATGTAGTGCAACTTATTTTCTTAAGTAGTATTAATTTAGGTTGTATCTAGCTTCTGAATTGTCCTACTTTATAATTATAAAACTGGCAGAGACTGTGGCAGGAACCCTACTGTATGAAGCTCAAAAAAGCATACTTCCATGTTGTGTACTGTGATTTTTTTTTTTCTTCAATCTTCACAGTGCAAAATTGTTTGGGGGTCAGAAGATAAACACAGGCTTAACCTGCAGTAGAATCCTATGTCACCCTACAGCAGAGAGCTTCACACAGAGCCAAGCAGGGTGTTGTCAATAGCTATATTATCCATTTACACAGGTCAGCTTTTTACCACACCCATTAGTAATCCCCATTGCAGCAATACATCTGATGGCATATATGAAAGTTTGTTTTTAAACAGTTCTTTATGTAGTCCAAGGAGTTGGAAGGGAAGTGAAAGCTTAACTGGCTCAACGACATACTGCCATGCCTTCACTCAGAAGGGCGAAAGCATTGTCTAACCACCATGCTACGGATCAGTCCTCACCTCCGCTGCAGATAAACGCCTAGGAAACTGCCCCTTCCCAACATGCTTGAGCAGATAAGGGCACGAAAAAATGAATCTCAGTGGCTGCTCAGCCAATATAAGCAGTTCTCAAAGCTCCTACAGCTGCTTATTGCCTGCTTGCAGATAACCACCTCCACAATTCTGAGCTCCATTTAATGGCAGGCTTTCAGTTGGAGCCAGGATCATTTTTGTAGAGACAGGTTAGGGAGCGATTAGATTAAATAAGAACTGCAAGAATAGGAGTTACAATTCATGTTAGCATCAGCAATGGCATCTTGTCCAACAGTCTAGAAAACTGGTCAAGGGAAAGACAAGTAGGTAGCTAAATAACTTTTAAAATCATCCTACATGATTAAGATGTAGCAATGGGACTTGTACCTGTAGTTGGAAAACTGTTGCCTGTCTTGAGTGACTGGTCTACCTGTGTCAATACTAACTTCTCCAGAGATTCACACCTTACATAGAAGGTCCTCTATGCAAGAAATACAATGTTATCTCTGGTCCACCATGGATTTAAACACAACATTCGGCTCCACCCACCAGAGAAGTGAGTTGGAAAGTGCTCCTGTAACAGACTTGGACACAGCGAGCATCTTGTTAACTGCTGCATAAAGTCCTGGAGCACAAAGTGGTTATCCAGATCCACAAAAGTAAGAAAGATGATCAGGTGCCAGCACAAAAAAAAAAAGGGGGGGGTTCATCTGCAGGGACAATATTTTCAGGGAGGATATCTTTGCAAATACATGGTAGGGAAGAAGGAAGAAAAAAATCAGCAGGAATCCTTGATCTCTCTACATTAGTCTTTATTTTGTCCTCCCCTTCTTCAACCCAATAAATTGAGACCTAAAAATATGCTCATGGGTGGAAAAACCTTATGGTTTTTATCTCCTCATTCATCTTGCTCATCTGATCAAACTCAGAAGACTCCTCTTAAGCTGTCCTATTTCTCAGATGGCTTTTTCTTACAGAATAACTTGCTCCAAAATAATTAATCAAACCATGCTTCCTTACATATCTGTGCCATTTGTCCTCTACATCCCTCCTCAATGCAACAATCCCAACATTCATACACTACAAGGGAGCAAAAAAGTGGCCAACAGAGTAGCTGTGTACCAGCCCAAATGGGGCGACATTCAGCTCAGCTTGCTTCCTTTCCTTCACAGGAAGCACTGGTACAGATTTCTCCCTCTTTAGCCAGCAGCACATATTCAGGAAATTTATGGGAGCAATCACATCCAAGCCACCTAAACCTCTGTCAAAATGTACCCCAAACTGGCCAGTAGGCCAAGAACTAACAAAGAACAGAGCATACAATCAGACTCATTTTCTTAGAGAATGTGACTAAAAGAGGTCAAGAAGCTACTCTGCCCATTTTGATACCCTGGAGTCTCGCAAATGCAATGTCAATGAGAGCAGACCAGGGAAGGAGAAGCATTACACCGAAGTCACATCATTACAGGCACAAATTCAGCTGGCATCTTCTGCAGTCCTATACATAAAGCTGAATGCAGGCTTTGTGAAAACACAGTTGTCCTTAACAGGAGGACTTTGATTTGCTGCAGGCATTTGTTTGAAGGGGACTAGTTAAACATAGCTTTGTGTTTAAAGATAGTTGGTACAGTTAGCACAGTAGATTATAGTTAATAAGTAGAGATAGTGGTGCCTTTCTTCAATTACAAAACAATTTCTTATATTGTTATCTTTATAGCCTTCATAAAACTATGACATCAAAACTGAATTCCAGTTCTTTTGTTTTCTTTCCTTCAAAAGAAGATTACATAAAGATTTGCAAGACTGTCATATTAACCTCACTACCCACTCACTTTCATGATGAGTAACTTTCTTCCCTGAAGACTGTTTTATATAATAAGCATCAATTACAACCAGTAGCTGATAGATCACAGCACCTGCTTTTACTCTGGTTTTTAACTGAGTTAGAATTTGATACATTTGAAGGAACAGGAATAATTTGAAATAGGTGAGCTACCCGCACAATATTAAGAACTACAGTTAGTATGCTTTGACCAGAATACTTCCAGAAAGGCAAAAATATTGTATCAATCACTTACAGAACAATCAAAGAAAATTTAGTAATGGAGACTCGTGTTCTTCTAAACAAATAACTGGATCTTTTTTTTTAATCGAAGAAACTAATACCTGCACTACTCTGTACTTTACACTTAGTATAATCTATCACCTCCAGCAACATTAGCTGCAACTTTTTATCTCATTCTGAAGTGAAGATTTATAGTACAGTAACCCCACCTTCTAAAGTTTGTTAACTCCCACAGAGTCATTCACAACTCTGTTGCCTCGCATGACCTAAAAATTACAAGTTCAGCTTTCTGAGAAAAAGCACAGGACCAAGAATTTTAAAAAGTGTCAACATATTTCATATCCCCAGGGACCATCAAGTAATATGATCTTCTCTGTTATTAAAATATCACCATTTCATCCAGTTACTTCACTGAGTCCAGTAGTTTCAGTTTGGTTAACAACAGCAAAATTATACTTGAGAATGTACTGTTTGAAAATGATCAGCACAGAATAGCATACTAGATACAAAATATCTGGAAGACACCTCAGGAATGACTCAGATATTCCTGCAACAAAAATATTCCTGGAAATGGGGGGAGGCAACACCAGGCAAGCAGAGTCTAACCCTCCCAACAGCTGTTTCCAATTACAATATTCAACCTAGATCAGCAGAAACACCCCATGACCCCAAAATAGATAGGATACATGAGGACATAGGATGGGATACCTGATGCCAGCTGTTTTAAGAACTGGAGAGTAAGGAAGTTTTTTAGGTTAGATCAGCATTATTGTAATAAGTGTCATTCCATGTCTCGAGTTTGACTGGTGTTTTTATTACAGTTTAAACACGCAACATCTGTCAAGCTCTGCATGAAGTAACATCAGTATTTTATTAAGGTAGAACAAATATTTAAAATATTAAATAATCACTATAAATTCTAAGTAGTAGCCTAAAGAAGGAGGAAACTCAACCGAAATATTCAAACCTACCTTAGAAATGACCAGTCTCATTAGACAATGAAACAGGCCACCTGAACCTCAACCTCAGAACAAGTTAGAAATGCTTTCACAGTAAGTCCTTTCCTTTCTCCTGAAAATAATCCTTTGACATAAACATGTTTAACTGGGAATTAGGATTCGTAGCTTCCGATGACTTTAACATGCAGTTAAACCACATTTGAGGTTTGGTAAGAACGCTTCCTTCCAAAGCTCTCTAGGCCACACCAGAAAAGGTAATTGTCTCTCCCACACCCACAAAACAAATTTACTAAGGTGACTACATATTTACTAAGAAAGGTAAACAGTAGAAAACTGACTTAAGTTCTATCTTTCAGCAGCAGCAAATCTCAGGCAAAAGACCTACATGTCCCAGCTTCTTGAGGCAGATACCTCAAACCGTAACCATATCTAGGCACTGAAACTGGAAGAGTCAACCAGTGAACTCTTCACCAAGTAACTGAGGTCCCATCCATCCTATCAATTACATCACACTGCTATAAAGGACAGTGGTCCTAAATGCCTGCAGCTCTGTACTCTTAAGACATCACAAGAATTGCGATCCCTCCAACAAGTAATCATTAAACCACTAGCAAACAGTAAACAAGTTCACAGCCTTCCAGCAGTCTCCCCAAGGCTCCACAGGGCCTTAGTGTCAGCTTCTGGGCATAGCCATGAACTATGTAGCAGCTTCTGAAATGAGACTAGATATGTATTCCATATGTTTTAAGTCATCATTTCAGCCTTTAGTTTCCAAAAAGCCTCTTTGGCATCCCACAAGACGACTTTTTGGGAGGCACTTCCATAGAGAAATTTCTTGACATCCATATGGAACAGCACAAGAAAACCCTGACAAACTGAACAGCAGAAATAGTCTGGAACAAAATCAAGGTCTTAAGATTTTAAACCTTGCAGTGTACTGAGAAGAAAATGAAGCAGCTACATAATTGTCCACAGAAAGAGCTGACAAAACACACACTTGAGCCCAATCATGTATGTCTGCAAGGCTAATATAAACTGAACCTGCAATGGTCTGACTGATACTGCCATATCCTTTCCCTTCCAGGAGCACTGGTGTTTGCAACAACTAGGTGGCAAAGCAGTTTGGAAGTTGCTCTACCCAAAAATTAACCTATACTGGTTTTTGGACAGATTAGCTACCTAAACAAGCTTGCTGGCACTAAAGACCAGCCAGAAAAACACAGAGCTGACCATAGGGAAACCTGAACTGCAGCACCTCCAGTGTATAAACACTGTGGAAAAACAATGCAAGTGTCAAAGTTCCTCAACCGTAATTTAGCACCTGTTGAAGATTCTTCCCTTTTTATAAGTTATGTGATGACTGTTACAGGACATTTGGAAGAATTCTAGACACTTGCAATGGTTTATCTGGACTGATCCAGAGATCAGTGGGAAAAGCAGCAAACTCAAGCACAGCACCCAGGTTAACACAAGCAGCTAGCTTGTTTTCATAGTTTGACTAAAGTTACACTATGAAGTAATTTTGGTAATATACATATTTACATGACAGTCTAGAATAGTGTTTCTGTTTCCTCAAGTTCACTACGTGGCTGGTGCCCTATCACAGTCTATTCTAATCACTGAGGAAACTTAGCTTTCTGAGGTTGACAGTGTTGAAGTGTTGCCTTAACACAAAATGTAAGAGTCATGTCTTCTCTTAGATTAAATTTCTAAACACGGAGGTCTGTAATCTAGAATGTTAACAGAAGACATTAATTTTGTATTGACTTAACCTTATATACCATGAGGAGAGAATTAACAGTAATGGCAGTCATGGTAGAAGAATGAACAATTAATTACTTGTCATCAGCCTGTCAAAGCTACCCACACTAGAGACTTGCATGGATTCAGAGGCAAGACAGACAAACAGGTACGATGGTACTACAGCCAATTTTCTAGCATAAGCAAATCTAAGGAGGAATGAAAGGCTTAAACAGAAGAGGGGGATATCTGCAGAAGAGGCTCCCATACCAAATACCCATAATTAAGCCTCCTGACAAAAGTCAAGTCACATTCATGGGAGCTGCTATGTAAAGCAGCTGCTACTACTGAATTTTATTCAGCATTTGATATAGAACAAAGACACTTTTTTCTCCCTTCATAAAATGTAAGAGGCAACGCATAGCCAACAAGGTTGAACATTTCAGGGTCTTAAGTTAGTGCTGTTCAACTGAGGGAAGCACTTCAAGGACACATTTGAGCTAGTGTCACCTAAGACATACTCACTACAGCCATTTTCACCCTGTGTTTCAAGTGCAAGAAAGCACATTTGGAAGCTAACTTTTGAGTGGTAAGTCAGGCGTCACTCACACTTGCACAGAGCTGCCGCTTCCAGCTATTCTGGAAAGCAACAAAAATGGAGTTCCCTTGAAGGCAATATGCCAGAGCTTGCAGCGTGAGCCTCAGCAGTTCACTTTTAAAAACAATTCAAGAGCTCTGTATTCAAAAAGTTGCTCACAGCATATTCAGTATCATAAACCCAGGGGTTTTGTCAACCATGCTTCAAAAGAAATCTCAGTCACATCACTGTGTCCTTTTTGCCCCTGTACACTTAGACTTCAACATTGACTGAAGAAATTTAAGGAAGATTTAAGTGTAAGCATTTTGAATTAGCTTGATGAAGTAAATTCTAAACAAAGTCTGAAAAAGGCTTCCAAAAGACATACTTGAAAAATAAGGTTTGGCAGAACAAGTCCATAAATCAGGTTTCCTCTAAAACAAGTATCTCATTTGTTAACAACCCTATACTCTTCCTTTAGTTAGAAGTTCAGAATATCAGATGTGTATTTTCTAGGAAAAGCAAATATCCATATGGTTATTATTACAGCCAGAAAAGATGACTTAAGAGTCACACTCACCAAACCCAAAACTCCACCCAAATAGTTTCAATGCTCTATAGCCAGGAAAGTAAACACGTGACAGAGAGATCTAGAAACAAATGGTATCTGCAAAGCAAAAACAAGCTTCCACTAGGCTCACGCAGGCAGCACTCAACACTGTTATGGAATCTACAGAAGGGATGCCATCCACATAGGTTAGGGTTCCGGCTACTTAGAAGCAGCCGCCTTGTGTTGCAGGCATCTCGCTTCACAGTGAGACAAGTTCTGATGCTGATAGGTCAGGGAGTTGATCCTGCTCAAAACAACTTACTTTGCCTCATTAGCCAGTCATATAGTATTATGATGAAAACTCACATGAACACCCTTAAATTCTTTCAAGGTATTAGCACAGACAGAATGAACACAGGAGCCTTGTTTGAATAACTCCTATGAAATTCTTAACATAGAAAAAGTTTAAGCTTTCAAATAAAGCATTTTCGAGGCAGGCACTGCCTTCTTCCATGTGGTTAGTGCCTAGCTGTATGAAGTTTCAACAAAAGCAGAGTAGGAATACCAAAATACATTATTCTTCACATTTTATTAATTGGCTGCTGGCAATGAAGGATGCAGGGAACAAGTGCTCCAGCAGGTGCAAGCACATTTTTATCAAAGGCTGCAGCACAAATGGTGCAAACACACAGGACCACACACAGGTCATTAAAGCAAGAGACATCAAGAAGCAGGTACCACCACATTCTCCATCTCCTCTTCTCAAATACAGGCAAGCGTTCTCTCTCCCCACAGGTAGACTGCATCAATACACCAGCCAAATGGAACCTAATAAAATAGGAGCATGTTGGATTTTGCGTTTCAAAAAAAAATCCTTTTATTCCTCTAAGGATTCATCCAGCTGTAGCAAATAAATTTCATTAGTGAAATCTGACTTGGCAAACTAGGTGACTTCATTCATTTTATGACTTTGCCATCTGTTTTACCACCCAATTACAAATGCGTAAGTACTCTTCTGTAGTAGTATTGCAAGAGCATTACTTTTGTAGCCATATTTTGTTCCAGTAACTTCTCCTCCTGTTTACATTCTATGCAGAGCAAATTGCTCCTCCTAAAATCCTAATCATTTTCCTGTTTTATTCAGAGGAAGAGGATTTCATATGCATAACTCACTGAATGAGACTGATTTGCAAACACACAAAGACTTGTAATTAACCTTTTGAGTAGGTGATTCAAGGGCACAAGTAGTTATAGACCTGACATTGCATGGTAATACAGCATTCATGAAGTTGAAACACTGTTTAGTCTGATCTGTCCTCATTTTTAGATGCTGTTTGTGCTAAAACTATTAGATCTATGATTTGAAAAATTGGTAGAGTCAATCTAGTAGATCTAAAAGACCCAATCCAGCAATTAATTGTCTTTTAATTCAATATATGCTTGCCAATCATATGATACATGGTAGAGTTTCATGGCTATTTCACATATTATGGGCATAAGACATGCAGTAGCTAGACATAGATGGCATTTAGTTCATGAACTTAGTATGAAATTATTAACATTCAGGTCAATTTATCAATTTCCACATTAAGTGACAGTGCAAGGTGATTTTGACCTTGCCCTGCTTAAAATACTGATCAGACTCTTCTTGCAGTACCACAGAAGGTTATTTCCAAATTAAATGCTCTCAAATTGTAAAGTAGTAACTTTTAAAAAATGCTTTTTGTTCCTAATTCTTATACCTCATCATACACATGATAATTCAGAACATTGCAGAACTGTTAAATGACTCAGAAGAATGTAAGTGTATAAGTTCTAAGTTTTAACACAGAACAAGCTATCTAAAAAATGTTCTTTATACAGCAATGTATGTGAAAATCATGGATCAATTTCTGAATACAGAAGTAAGAATAACATTCATTTGGGTATCAAGTAATCTATCTGGGTAATCAAGTGAAGCAGCTATCAAAAACATCTGATAAACAACCTAAAAATTAGTTTTGTAACCACACTCCAAAGGCCAGGAGTCTTGGAAAAGGCACCATTAAGGATGGTACACTATTGCATATCACTAGATGGGTCTCAGGTGTGTCTCTCTTCCTATGGCCAAAAATGCAATGCAAAAGCTAAAGGCATTCCAGTGGTGGTCACAGACCAAATCTGGTTTATTTTAAAGGTCAGACTCCTCAGGGAAGAACTACCAAGAAGTCTGTCTATGGTGAAATCCGATATCTTCATCAACATTTCATTGATTTAATTCTACACGTTACAACACTAAACACTACCAAGTGCGAGCTGTATTTCTTTCTGTACACATGAACTTTTAAATTCCAGCGAGAAGTATGTGACCTAATACTTTTTCAATATTGCATGGTGTAATACAGGATTTCCTCTGGCCTACAAAATCTTCACTGCTGCTGACTTAGGAAAACATTTTATTTCCAGCTGGTCACCTGCACACTTCCAATTCAGCTGCAGTACTTCTAATAACATCAGTTCTCCACAGAGTCAGAAACTAATTTTACAGTTTTTTAACTTGAGGGCTTTATTTCTTTTACCTTAATACAAACACAGTCAGAGTCCTGCATAAAGTCTGGAAAAGTTAGTGTTGTTAAAACCCATTCCTGTTGTTCACAGACAATGGTCATCATGAAAGATTTTAGTCTGTTGAGAAACAGAAATTATGTTCCTGAAAATCTCTCCTTCAAACTACTGTCAAACCAAGAATAACTATGCCATCCTGACTGGGTTAGTTATGACCATTTCAGTATTTATCACATTGTAATTCACTGTTCGTATTTAAAAAAACCCCACCAAACAACCTAGTATTTGCCTACAGGATTGTTTCTGCTTCAGTATCTCCTCCCAGAATTACGCTTTCCCATATCTGTAAAAAAGTCTTACCTCCTAAAATTGTAGCAAAACCTATCAGAAAGATTACAATATAAAACTTTGCTCCTCAAGCAATGCATGGTTTTCTTCAAATTTACACTTAAGATGACTAGAACTAATTTGCTTTTGCAATGCTTTTCAGAATACTCCAGCCTGAAGAAACTCACTTAAACTATGCATGTCATACACATGGCCTCAGTTCTAACTCATATACCTTGCAGAGAAGAATGCTTTTGTTAGACTTCATTCCTCTATCCATTTTGACTGCAAGAGCTATAAAGCTCAACCTTTGCAAGACAGAAAATGCAACAGATATAGGTTAACCTTCATTTAATCTTAAGAAAAAGATGCGCTTCTACTAGAAAAGTTCAACATGTGCCAATGCAAGTTACCTAAAAAGATCAACTTTCCCAATAAGATCCAATGAAAAACTTTAAAGAGACAGGACAGTAAAGAAGTTTCTCAAAATAAAAATCTGGACCTTCTATGGTTTTTGAATGATTCCAAACCCAAACATTTCATATCTCACTCGTTGGCTCTTGGGCAAAAAGGAGTTTAGAAATTCTAGCATTTTGGTGACCAGCTGCACTATAAAAATCTTTCCTTTAAGTGTAACTGTAAGCCCATCAGTAAAACTAATAACTACATGTCCAAAGTTAGTGATTGACAGGGAGCCAGTTGCATGGGAGTATGCACACAGGCTTTCCTAAAATCTTTTGTGGGTCAGCTACTGGCCTTTTGAAGAACACCATCAATCTACAAATTATAACCTCCCTTGCTCTGAACACAGGAAATACGAGTTGGCAATGCCTGCAATGGGATTCTTTAACAAAGCACAGAGACATTAAAGATGTGCAATACATATTGGTTAAAAGCAAGTATTTTCCCCTCGCAGCAGTAGCAGAAGGGTAAAAAGTTGAGATCATCACTAAAGATCCAAGATATTATCAAAACAAGATGTAAGAAAGAGGACTGAGGCATAGCTTGGATTAGGATTTGGAATTTAACTCTTCCAAGTCCAAAACACAGCAACAGTTCCTGCTTAAGTGTTGTGACACAACCACACCCAAGACAAGTTCTTCCCAGAACAAACACTGCATCTGGAAAAATCATGCGGTTAACTTCACTCTTTTTAATATTTCTGAAACAAATGCACCTATATTTTTTTTAATTGTTCTACAAACCAGTCCTTTATATTATGCTATCCACTAAAACAAAATGAGTACTGATGCAAACCAAATTAATAATTCAGACTAGCAGCTTATTGTTCTTTATCATAGTCTTTTAATTTTTCATTATTGTTCTTATCACAGTCTTCGTCAAACAGGGAATAACAATCAAGCACTAGCATTTTATGCATTTCAAGTCAGTGGGCACCTTCCTATCGGGGTACTCCAACATGTTGCCGGCCACACCAAATTTCATTACAAAAGTTACATGTAGCCATCTTTTCTTCCTTGTAACATCAACCAATTAATAATATTTTAGAGGGTGAACTTGCTTAGCAGAAAACAGTTCACAGAATCATAGAACAGTTTGGGTTGGAAGGGACCTTAAAGACCATCTAGTTCCAACCCCCCTGCCATGGGCAGGGACACCTTCCACTAGACCAGGTTGCTCCAAGCCCCATCCAACCTGGCCTTGAACACTTCCAGGGACGGGGCATCCACAGCCTCTCTGGGCAACCTGGTCCAGTGCCTCACCACACTCATAGCGAAGAACTTCTTCCTCATATCTAATCTAAATCTACCTTCTTTCAATTTAAAACCATTACCCCTTTGTCCTATCACTACACTCCCTGATAAAGAGTCCCTCCCCATCTTTCCTGTAGGCCCCCTTTAGGTACTGGAAGGCTGCTATAAGGTCTCCCCAGAGCCTTCTCTCCTCCAGGCTGAACAACCCCAACTCTCTCAGCCTGTCTTCATAGAGGAGGTGCTCCAGCCCCCTGATCATCTTTGTGGCCCTCCTCTGGACCCACTCAAGCAGGTCCATGTCCTTCTTATGTTGGGGGGCCCAGAGCTGGACACAGTACTCCAGGTGGGGTCTCACAAGAGCGGAGTAAAGGGGCAGAATCACCTCCCTCGACCTGCTGGCCACACTTCTTTTTGATGCTGCCCAGAACGCAATTGGCTTTCTGGGCTGCGAGTGCACATTGCTGGGTCATATTCAGTTTTTCATCCACCAATACTCCCAAGTCCTTCTCTGCAAGGCTGATATTTAGCCTAATGCATCTGCTCTTTAAATTCTGAATGACAATACTGAACTGTATAGAGGAGTCCAGAGTGCTCTGTTTTCCTTCTAGGTTAAGTTTTCCTGGTTTATTATACCTTACTTCCAGTGCATATGAATGAAATGGAATCTCAAAGCCATCATGCCTGATCAACAGCAGACAAAAAATACACAACTTGGAGCATGAAGGAAAGATGCTTTAACAAATTGTACTCATACAGACCAGTGCTGCATCACTGACTTCACAATGTGAACTATATCAATGTAAAAAAAAATTCATATTCATTTTCAAATCAGTGACAACTTCAAAAAGGTAAACATATAAAAAGTCAGAGAATTCAAGTTGCAATAAGGTGTACTGAGCTACCAGTCATGACCATACTGGACCAGTCATTGAAGCACCGCAATGAACTCTTAAATTGGATATTATTAAATATCAATTTTGATCTTCCAGAAATCAGTTGTTAAGAGTGTGCAATTTAGAGAGTTATTTCTTAAAATATAAGAGTTCTGAGGATTGGAATGAAGCTTTATTTGCATGTCACACTACAAAGGTGGAATTGATTTAGGTGGTTAAGTGTGTAAAAATTTTATAGTTTAGTGGTGTCATACCAAAATAGCTCTGTCACACAATAACCACCTTAATTCAGTATCTGATTTTGCTTACTTTGATCTCCATAGGTAACAGTGACAGATGGTTAAGGATGACCTTCTTGGGTCCATCTACTCAAACATCTTCCGTTGCGTGACCTCACCAGTCAAGGGTGGGTTTTGTGACTGACACAGCATGCCTGCAGAAGTCTGTCACATTAACATTGTTCTCCTGTCTGTATAGTTTCTTTTATTTTGAGGTCTGAAATAAATCCCACTAGGGGAAGTGTTGCTGGAGTTAACTACTTCCATACTAAAAGCCCTTTCAGGAAACTGCACAGCTATACCAACAGGACTACACTGGTACAGCCCTGAAATGACAGATGAGCTTTACTCTGCACTGTCTGATGGGCTTGAATGGGAGTACTAGCAAAGAGAAGGACTATACTACACATAGCTGGCTTTTAACACTCTTCACAGAAGTTTCACATCTGGAAGACTTCCATGGTTACTGCACTCTGTTTAATGTTGATGGAAACATTTCTGCCTGCCTATATGTGGGTGTTATACATAAGCATTCTCAGACTGCTATAGACAAGGATCAGAGTTAAAGATCAAGTCTAACAGTGGCACAGAAGGGTATTATGTTAGCATTTCAGAGAGTAAAATGAAACAGGTACCAAGGCCTGAATGCATGGCTGATCCCTGCTACCTACCTACTAAGCACAAGTGCCAAGCTCCTTTGCAAAATCACATTTTCCGTAATTTGCAGGAATACTTGTTTGGTCATACAGTATATTTACATGCCATTTTTTAATGAAACCTTGTGAGCCACTGCAACAGACATTCCTACACTCTTGCATCAAATGATGTAGTAAACTTACTGTTATAGAGAAAAATACAATACATTAAATGAACTGTACTGGTAGGAATTCAATGTATATTGTAATTGCTTGAACTAAGGAGCCAATATCACAAAATAAGCAACATCAATTCTGCTAAAATAACGACTGCAGAGTTACTATGCAACCAACTCTCTTTATATCTCTTGTTTGTACTACCTTCTTTGCATTCTTGGCTCCTCTCCATATTAGCATTATAAACTGATTACAGCATAGCTTATTTTGAATTCTCTATAGTAACTGTCTTTTTCATTACATCTCCTCTTTATGTTGTCTAACCTCTCCTACACACCTCTTTCTCCATTTTTCCCCTCTACATGTAGCCTAGACACTTCAGCGTTACCAATCTATTGCCCTAAAGGTGCTGGGAATTTTGATAGACACAAAACTAATCCTAAACAAAACATTAGTAGTAAATATTAGGCCACCCTCTATGCAAAGGCAATTAATTCTCTCATTGGGTCATTCTAAGGCAGCATTACTGAGCCCACACTATGTTCTTTCCAACTTGCTCCCACCCCTCAATCCAGTCCTGTTTTTTCTGTAGGATTTTCAGAATTTTTTTGCTGCTGCATAGCACTTCTAAGACTCAGGAGTATAAGCCTAACCTGGTGGTTGCGGGTTGCACATCTACCAAAGAGACTCAACAAGCAGCTGTGCCCACTGACAAATCCTTGGTTGGTAGGTGCTCACTCCGAGTCACAATAGTTAAGAAAACATGACAAGAAGCACACCAGGATTTAATAACTCCTTGGTCTGTCTGCAAGGCACATTTGCTATAGTTAAAGTGACTCTAAGCTCCTTACATCCAGAAGGACTATAAGTAATTTCAGATTCTGCAGACAGTAAGACTTACCAATAACATTTTAGAACTACTCTGAGAGCTGATTTTAAGTACCGCAACACACTAATAACATATAACCATTTCTTCCCTACTTAGTAATTTATAAAATGTAAAACATTTTGTAGAACGTTCAGTATATGCACAGTAATTATACCAACTATTCTATTTTCTTGGTCCCTCACATGAATTCTTCATAAGGTAGGAAGGAGACTTACAACAGTTGTCCCATAATTGTGTGTGTGATGTGGGCAGGCTTTAATATGTTCACAAGAATGCTGTCACTAGTCTACCAAACTACCTTGTTCACCTAAAATAGATTTCAATTTAGATGCAAAGTAATTTCAATAGCTTGGAGCCATTAGAAGTTTACTGTAAGCTGGCTGTAAGCACTCTCAAGGGTGTGGGGAGTTCTCTGTCTAGAACACATGTGATCAGCAACTTATTCCCAGGACCACTATATCCTATAGCCCTTGCTAGGGTGTCAAAACAAACAAATCCAATCACAAAGTTCCGGCGTTTTTCTCATACAATTATTTGTTCTTCAATTGTGAAACTGCAGGGAAAATAATGCTGTTGGCAATTAGCCAAAATGCAGTTGCCCAAACAACTTTTTATGTAACGAGACACTGTACCTACATTATTCTTTGATAACGGAGACTGCCATACATCAGTTTCTAAGACAGCAACAGCCTTTGCCTCAGGAATTATTTTCTTGCAAGTCAGATGCACTTGAAATTTAACAGGAGTAAAAGCTCATCTTAGAACACACCTGTTCAGGGTAATCCCATAGAAAAAGTATATGCAGGGATGTCAGTGCACGACTTAACTGAGGTTAAGAACACAACCATTCTTATGAAAGTCAGTCTGAATACAGAAGACACATGGACCACTGCAAGGTCTCCAACAACACTTACTTAACAGTCTTTTATTCTTCCTTGGTTGCTTTTAGCCAGCACTGCCTTATCCCCTCAGCCACACCTCTCCCTGCCCTGCTACCCCAATATTCCCCCCCCCCCCCCCCCAAATAGCCTACTATTCCTACTATTTCTATTGATTATTTATGTGAAGAGTACACACCCACAGGTGACACAGATAACAAATTCACAGCTAGCAGACATTCTAGCTTTCTCTTTCATAGTTAAAGATTCTCTCTTTAAGGTCTAAAAAAACCCCAAAAAACCACATTATTTCAAGATTGCCAAAGTGCACACAACTCAAAATACTGACTTCACCTTAAAATGGTTATATTTTTTCCCTTCCACAAATTCAGAAGAACATGACAAAGCGAAGACTGAAATCAAGGATTCTGCAGCAGTAAAGGAATGCATTCACTATTTAATATCACAGCTTATTTAAGCCCACAGTTGACCTCTCATGCAGTGGACTGAAGGCTTTTTTTGATCTTTTTGTGCAACGGTATGTCATATTCTCCCATTTTTACAGATAAGAAAAAAGGGTAACCATCACAAGCACTGGCAATCCCTGTAACTTCTACCATTCAGAGGCTTCCACAAAAACTGTTTCACAAGTGTCTCAAAAGCACAGACTAAAGGGTTTAAAGCTACATCAGAGATTTACGTATCACATAGCTGTTCTTCATTCTATTAAGAATGCTCACAATTTTCCAGAATTAAAATGTTGAGGTATGTGCTATTAAATAAGTCATCCGAAAAGAAGAATGAGTATTTTTAATTAAGAATCTAGTTATAATCACTATTATTGTGATAACTAATAGAATGCCAATATCTTCTCCCAGTCCATGCAGCCCCTCTCCCAGGAGCTCCTCTCTTTTCAGTTTAACTTTCATTGGAAAAGACAAAGAACGACTGATAGCTTTTTGTGCAGACCTCTCCATAACCTATCTTCAGACACTGAAATGCCAGCAGAGGTACGTATCCCTTTCACTCGTGGAAGCATAATGGTTTTCACTGCAGAATGCAAAGTGCCTCTCCAAGGAGAATTGGAAATGCAAGCTTGACACAAAACATTGGGGTCATTTTGAGTCTGAAAATAAACATTTTGGCAGAACGGTTCAGCGATGCTACAAAGCAGGCACACAGATCACACATAAAAACCTCACTCCAGGTGACTCTTGGGATAGGGATGGCCCACTTAACATCTTCATTTTTAAAGAGGCTCAATTAAGGGCAAGGAGCTGAAGCTATTCGCTTCCATTTAAAAGCAGCCCCAGAGTAAACACCAAATTATTTACCTAACCAAAGGCGTGAGCGTCGAAAGGCTCTTTTATTTAGGGAACTCAATAGGCATACATTGTACTTCTTCCTTTTGTTGCAGGGAAGCACAAGCTGTAGTTACCGGCAACGCCTTTTAAACTGGACCACTACAGAGAAGGAGAGCACACGAAAGCGAGCAGCAACTAGACGTTACAGAAACGCCGCTCTTACTCATCCTCGGACTGCGACGCGCGCACACAGACACACAGACACGCACGCACAGCGGCTCCGGCGCCCGGCCGCTGGCTGACACGCTGCCACGGCAGGAGCCGCCGCCGCGGCCGACCCGTCCAGCCCGGCGCGGGCAGGCTGGGCCGGGGGACGAGAGCCCCGGCTCCCTCCCTCCCTCCCTCCCTCCCCCGCCGGCCCCGAGGCGCGGGCCCTTTGTTCGGGCGAAGGAGCGGGGCCGCGCTCCGCCCTCCGCAGGTGCGGGTGTTGGCCGCGGTCACCCCGCGCCCCGGGGACGGGGACGCCGCACCTGCCTCGCCCCGCGGCAGCAGCAGGAGGCGGCCGGACCCCGGCGGCTCCGCCGGCCCCCTCCCCGCTGCCCTCGGCGCCCGGGCGGGCAGCGGCAGGCCTGAGGCGGGAGGCTCCCCCCCCCCCCCCAAGGTCGACGCCCGTAACCTTCAGGGAGCGGCCGGCCGGCGGGCCCCCGCGGGAGGCTGCGGGCCCCGCCCGCGGCCGCGCCCGCCTCTCCCCACACGGCGGGGTGAGGCCGGCAGGCACAAACCGCCGGCCGGGGGCGGCAGCCGCGCCCCGACACCGAGCCCCGGGCGGGGAGGGAGAGCGGCGGGCGCGGGAAGCCCCCTCCCGCCCGCTCCCGTCGCACCGGAGCGCTTCCCCCGGCGGCGGGCGGGAAGGGGAGAGAACGGGAGGGAAGGGGTCCCCCTGCGCTGTCCTCCTCCCCAGCCCCCGCTGGCCAGGCGCCAGGCGGCGCGGCTCGCCCCTCCCCGGCCCGGCCCGGCCCAGCCCAACCCGCGGCGTGGCCTGTCGCCCCCGCGCTGCCCCCGGCTCACCTGCGGCGGCGGCGGGGCGAGCTCCGCTGCCCGCTGGAGGAGCGAGTGGGGAGGGGAGGGCGGGGCGGGCGAGGGGGGAGCCCTGGTGCCGCCTGGCGCCGCCCCCGCGCGCAGAGCCGACGGCGCGGAGGGCGGGGCCGCACCGCGCCGCGCCGGCGGCCGCCGCAGAGGCAGGAGCGTCACCGGACGCGGCCCCGCCCCCCTCCCCGCGCGCGCGCACGCGAGACGGAGTCAGGCGCCGGGCGGCGCGCGGCGGAGGCGGGGGCGGGGCGGGGCGTGGGGAGAGGAGCGAGCGCGCGCGCGGCGGGCCGGAGGCCAGGCCGCCGGTGCTGGACAGGGCAGGGCGGGCGGGCGGCACCCGCTTCCGGAAAGAGGCGGGGCGGTCGGGAGGCAGCTGCTTCCGGCAGAGCGGGCGCGGGCGCGGGCGCGCGGGGCCCCGCCCAGGAGGGGCGTCGGGGCGGGGCGGGGCGGGGCGAGCCGTTGGGCGGCGGTGAGGGCCGGGGGCGGGCAGCTGGCTTTGCCCCGCGGAGCCGACCTCCGGGACCGGGTCGGGGCCTGCCCCCGGCCGCAGCTGCGGTCCCAGGCGGGGGCCTGGCCCTCTGCCTAGGTCAGCCCGGTTTGGGGGGGGGGAGGGGGGAGCTGCGTCGCGGTCATCCCCGCGGCACGTTAACTCGGGAGCCTAATGGTGGCAGAGTGCCTGCGTTTCCGCCTTTGTTTCAGCCGACTCTTTTAAGCGAGACAGTGAGACAAACATCGTAGCTTCATGTCCGCTCCTCCTTCCCCCCAGCTAATCCCCGATCTGGTGAATAGCTGAGGCATGTTCTGCCATGGTAAGGAGATAAGTTCCTGACATCTGTCGCTGGATTTTTACACACAGTTATTTTTAGTGGTGAAAGCAGAACGTGAGCTTTCCTCAAGGGACGAGCACAAGCTGAGGAAACATTTAATATACTGAGTTTAAGAGGAATTGTCACTGGCAGAAGGGAACATGACGCACTGAGAATTGTTAGGGGCTTTTTGTATAGTCGTGGACCACTCTGTGCGTGAAGGGTTTTATAGATGCCAAGCAAAGCAGGGAGATACCAGAAGAGAGTTTCCATGTTAGTAATTCAAATAATAATAACAACAACGATGCCTTAATAACTGTATTTTTCACTGTTAAGTCGTTGACTTAAATGGGAGCTTTGCATAAACACAGCATGATTTAAACTCGTAATGTAAGTGATGTAATGGAACGTAAGCATAATATAGAAATTGGCAGCGCAGTACGTGTTTTTGTTTTATTAGGCTGTAAGCATTCAGGGACAGCACAAATTGGTTTGAGCCCTCCCCTCCTCCTCACAATTACTTGACTGAAGGCAGTTTCTAAGTTTGGAAATTCCAGTTTTTATCACCTGAGCTGGAAATCTTTGACCTCGATGTTCGCATCATGCAGCCATTGTGCTCTTATTTGCAAAGCAGGCACACTTGGAAATCTCCCTTGTTCTCTGTACTCAGTTTTCTGCAATTTTTGACATCTTGGACATTTAGCCAGTGTTTAGTCCATCTCCCTCTAGGATTTAGTTTCAGTTGCCTCACGTTTCAGTATGAGCTAATTTTTGCATATTCCACAGAGTCTGAGAAACCGATAGCAATAAAGGAGCAATCCATATGCAGTTTGTTCTGATTAAAATACCAAAATACGTTCATTTACACAAAGAAATGTTGGATTCTGTTAAATGGGGGAGGGGGGGTGGGAAGGAAAGCTGGCAATACTGAGTCTACAGAACAGCCAAAATAAGACACATAACAGTTTGGATATTTCACGACATGGAAAAATGTACATGCTAGGTATGATTAGCCTTTTCATGAGACCACAAAAATGTTGCAAGAGTCTTAGCGTGACCCTGTACACGTATTGATTCAGGGGTCTTCAAGAAATCCTGGCCCAACATCTACAGCCCTTCGAGTATCTATATACTGTATTACTTCTTAATACGTATTCCAGAAGCCTTCCGTTGGAAGAGTGGCTGAGTCATAGTTAAGTTGTCATTAATACTGTGGTCTGCAGCCATTCAATACTTCCTAGAGCACAGAGAAGCCAAGAATGATTATTTCCTGTCTTCAACACCTGCATTCAGTCATGCCCTGAAATCACACAGTTTTAAAAATCATCGGTTGAGGGAAAGGTGTCACTGGTGGTTGATACAATGCATATGCAGTCACTCCTATTCTCCCTCTCTTGTTCCCTTCATCTTTTCTTGACCAGTAATCGTACTCCTTCCCTTCGCATTGTGTGCAAAGGAAGCTCCATTGCTGAAGTCAATCAAGTCTTTGTATTGATTTTAATAGCTGTCTGGATCATGCCTAAAAAGTATCAAGGACATTCTTTTGGCCATTAGTGCTATGGTTCAGATCAGGAGTACACCTCCGAAACTAAGCTCTCAATTGTCCTGATTTACTCTGCTTTGATTTGCATTGTTGAGTAGTCTTGGAACAGGCAAACTGGATTTGTGTAGGACAGGACACGGAGACGCACTGCAGGAGTGCACCTTGGGCACTTCCACTGCTAATTGGCATTCTGTCCGGGACCAGACTAGAGCTAGTCCAAAATAACCTCCTCCCTGTAATACATATAGTGTGGTTGCCAGGACCTTGATGCCACCTATTTCACTCTGTGGAAATGCCCCTTTTGCACCGTGCTGCTTGTTAATGGATGTGGCCTTTGTCCTTTTCATCTCCCTTTAGAGCTATCTTGTTTAAGACAACAAATGTAATTTTATTTTGAATTTTTGTCCCGTGGCCCAAGCTGCATATTGTAATGCAATAAAAAACCAGTTTATAGTGTACCCCTCATCCTCTGTTTGTAAAATGCCCCCTGGCACCTTGCCTAAACCAAGTGGAAAAAATGAGCTTTTTAATCCGAAACTAACAGAAATACTCCCATGAAAATGCGTTACATTAATAATTCCTATTCAATTGTTAGCAAGTGACCGTAGTGACAGTATCTCTGTAGCACCCATGACATTTTAGGGTGTGACTCTGGCTCCTCAGTGCAAGAGAACAGCCGGTCAGAGGAGAGTAGGTATTGCAACTATTCCCCTCTATCGACCGCGTAGGAACTTAGGGTTGGGCAGCCCAAGGTAGCAGCACGTTTGAATTGCTCACTGATCTTTGGTGTTTAAATGCTACAGCAGGCACATAAAACCCTCTAGACAGCATAGTAGACATTTGCAACGTGGCACTAAGGATGTATGTAGCGATTGTCCTTTGTTATGTATTAGCATATGTGCCAGTACAGCTCTGCACATAAAATACTTGCAGAGAAAAATTACAAAGTGTAATTAAGGAGAGTTGTAATTAATTGTGTCCTAGTAGTGTTTGCATTATGTACCATAATACAACTAAGAAATCAAGTGATAATGACAAGAATTTTATTTATTTTAAAAAGCTAAAGATAAGGTGGACATGTCAGACAAAACATGTCTGAATCTTTGGGAGAAACACTGATGTGCAACTTCCTTTCCCAGGCAACAAAAAATACTTGTTCCCTTACTTTAGCACACATTTTACAGCACACAATATGTATCTAAAGTATGCATAATTTAACACTGTAATTTTATCTTAAATTTCTGTTGACATGAATGAATGAACCACATTCTTTGGAAAACCACCTTACCACGCATAAAACTGCTATTCCTCCTTCTAGATCTCAATAAATCATCCAGGGTGAGAGAGACTTCATTTTTCTAAGGGGTGAAATAGAAAGGGAACAAACCCACTTCCCGGGTTTTGAGGGCACTCCCCTATTTCAGCTCAGAATCGATTAGCCTGGCATCTGCTGGATCTGTGGGTGTGCAGGCCTTTGTGTTGTGAAGTATTGCAGAACTGAAATCAATACAGGGAGGCAGGATTTCCTAGTATTATGGGTAATTTCTTCTCTTTTATGCTGGTGGCACAACTGTATTAGAATTTATTAGACAATGTTTTATTACCAATGCATAAAAATGCATGACATGTACTTGTGATTTAATGGAGTTTCTAAGTAGCAGGACTGAAGGAAAGAAACCACCCAGCTCAAATCCACCATGTATTCTGGGGAGAATCACCCCCCCAACAAAGGGAAAGAACTAGAAGCTTTCACCTGCCTCCAGTTTGTACCAGTTGTGAGAAATCATAAGTAACAATGAGTGAAGAATATGGTAAACTGTCGCTTGGCTAATTATCAACATACTCATACTTTCCAAGTTTGTAACTTTGTGTGCTTTTGTGTGTGTTTATGTAAGGGATGGTCAGGTTTTAGGGACATACTACACTTGAGGTATTTAACTGGTATCCCAAGTGCAGGCTTGGTACGTAGCTCCCACTTTACACAACAGAGAGCAATGGCTGCCTTGAGAGGGTGCTGCATGTATTGGGGGACTGAATCTCCTTCTGAGTATGCCTGTTTCTGTTGAAAAACTAGCAGGAGAATCTGATGGGACAAAGCTTATTTTGGTGCCTGCTGTTAAGCAGTACAACTCCAGGTTTTAGGGGACAGCCTACTGGATTGGGATCAGGTGATCTTAATTCTATTCTGTGGTGCTTTTGGCTGGGATAGAGTTAATTTTCTTCATAGTAGCTGGTATAGGGCTATGTTTTGGATTTGTGCTGAAAACAGTGCTGATAACACAGGGATGTTTTCGTTACTGCCGAGAGTGCTTACACAGCGTCAAGGCCTTTTCTGCTCCTCACCCTACTCCGCCAACGAGGAGGCTGGGGGGGCACGAGGAGTTGGGAGGGGACACAGCTGGGACAGCTGACCCCAACTGACCAAAGGGATATTCTAGACCATATGACATCACACTCAGCATCTAAAGCTGGGGGAAAGAAGAAGGAAGGGGGTGACATTCACAGTGATGGTGTTTGTCTTCCAAAGTAACTTTTACGTGTGAAGGAGCGGAGCCCTGCTTTCCTGGAGATGGCCGCACACCTGCCTGCTGATGGGAAGTAGTGAATGAATTCCTTATTTTGCTTTGCTTCTGCACGCGGCTTTTGCTTTATCTATTAAACTGTCTTTATCTCAACCCACGAGTTTTCTCACTTTTACCCTTTCGATTCTCTCCCCCACCCCACCAGGAGGGAGCGAGCAAGCAGCTGCGTGGTGCTTAGTTGCTGGCTGGAGTTAAACCATGACGTACTCTTACAGTTTCACTAATCTGCTTTGATCCTGGCCAGTCTACTGTCTGTCTGTTTCCCATCCTAACTTTCATCTGCCCTTTATATTTAGAGGTTAAGATCTACAAGGCAGGAATAGTCTTTCTTTCTCTATGCTTCTGCAGCATATACAACCCAGGGAGTATTTTTGTGACATGCATAGATAAACATCAGCTATTCTCAAAATGAAGCAGTCCAGTCCAGATATTGAACACCACAAATCAACACACACACACAAAGGTTGTGTGGGCTGTTGCTCCTACTACTTTAGCTCAATGCAAACACATCTTAATCTGTCAGCTGACAGAGGAGCTTCCCATCATCTGTGACTGCCTCCAGACCTGCCACAGGTGTCCCCCTACACTTGCAAACAGATTCATGCTCCCTAAAAACAAGACAGTGGGATCACTGTAATAAACTGTTGGGATGATAGTTGCATTTGCTTAGCTTTTAGCTGTCCAAATGACATTATTCTCAGTACTCCATCTGAGCTAGTCATGGTGCTTAGCACTCATAGCTTTCTTACCATTTTGAAAAGATAATCCATCCCCGAATGCTTTGTGCCTATAGAGAAAGTGCAGTGAAGTGACTTGAATAACAATGAATCCAAGAGTAATGATGAGTTTGCAGTCATTCATCTTGTCATTCAACAGAGCTAGGAGAGATTACATCATTCTAGTAGGTGACTAGGAATCTGGAAATCTGAGATTTGAGGGTTACAGTACAGTTGGTTTGTGAGACATTAGAATAGACAAAAACATTATTAGGAACGTAGTTAAAGAATTACTAAATGTCTAAATATATACGGGCACTAAAATGTATAATACAATGTTTATTGCATGTATTTATAAAAAGTTTTCATAGTTTAATTAGTTTTGGTTTTATAAGATATGAAAAGCAGTATCAAATTGCTTAACCAATATAGAAGAATGTAAAATATGTAGTTTATAGGGAGTACCTGTCTACATGACACTGATGTAACATCTTTAACTGGCATTTGTTGGGAATTGAGCTCCTTTATGGTATTGTCTTTCCTGAAAAACATGTCCTTCCCACATACTATTTTACTGAAATCAGTATTTGCCACTGTGTGCTGTTTCTTTTTTTTAGGCTGCATGTTATATAACCCATATCCTGATATATATTCAGTCAGAGCACTTAAGCCTAACAATCATCTCCAAACCAATATATGTTTAAAATAGCTCAAAGAAGACCTAAAGACACTTTACTTTTCTGTCATGAAAATAACACAAAAAATTGTAAAAATATTTTTTTCTAATCTTAGAGTTGTTTATATAATTATTTCTCTCATCTTTTCCTTTTTATACCTTTTCTGCTTTCAATGTCCTTCCTTTTCTATTGCTCCTGTTTTTCATACTTTATATGGTTTCACACTTACTTCATAGTTTTTACATGTCTTTTTACAGCCTTTCCTCTTGTGTTGCTCCAGTCTCTTTCCCCATCTCTTTCTTTTTCTCTTTCTTTGAAGGTTTCCTTCTTACTTCTGGTGGGGATGTGCTATAGTGAAGTCAGGTGAACTCCGGTTTGGTTTCTAGTTCTGTGGCTGTGGCCAGCTTCAGGAGTCACTTCCTCTCCCCATCTCTCTCTTTCCCAATCTGGAAAAACAAGATAATTAAACTGCCTGCCTGTGTGGCTAACTTTGAGACATACAGGTGGAAATCTCCTTTAAACACAATTATTCTCTTCCTCTATTTCACCTCTTCTCTACCTCAGTTACCTCCTCAATGCTCATCATGATTTTCAGTTCCTCAGCTAACTCTTAGCTCCCATTCTTTCCCCCCTTCTAACAGTAACATTTTCAATGCGGACATTCAACATATTATGGTTATTACTAATTCTGCAGATTATGTTCCAGCTTTATTCACTTTATTTCTACCTTGAAGTAGAGCTGTTGCAGCTCTTAAGTTATGGGTTCCATTGATTTCAGCTGACTGATGTCAGTAAAGAACATGAATGGTGGTGCAACACCTGATTTTAGTCACAAAAATGATCAGAAGAGTCTTAGAAAGATTAGAGATGTAGGATAAGCAACAAATGTTCAGTTATGAACACCAGTTATAGTGTCCTATGAAACCTTGTAAAAAGAAAATGTGCACATGTGAAGCCAGCCCTCCCATTCATGCAGTGATTTAAATCATGGTCACACGTCTCTAGTACCTTTGGGAAAAGACTTAGACAAGAACTACTTGGAGATTATAATACTAATGTCAAGGAGAAATCAAATGTTAGCTGTATCTTGACTATGCTCTGAGGAAAAGATATGCCCTGTCAGTGTCAATGCATTTCTACATCCCTGTCTATTTGCTATGAACCATTTTTTTTGATGTCTGTCTAAACAGCCTTTGGCTTTGAAGGATCTTAATCACCTTCAGTGAAGGAGTAGGAAACAGTCAAAGCCTGCCAGTGTTAAGTGCCTCAGATTACAGTGCCAGAAGTGCTATTCAGTAAATCGTGAAGTAAAACTGGTTCAGTCTATATGGCTGTAGTGAAATAAAACACAGACACCAACATTCTGATGTTACTCTCAGGAACAAAGTATTTACACTCCATAACTGTGGAGAAGATGTAGAGTGAAGGAAAGATGACAAAACATATTGTAGTATTTATGGGTTGTAAAGCCATAAACTATAGACTGTATCAGACTAAGCTATGATTCATAAAAGCTAAGCAGCACTGGGTTTAGCCTACCTTAGATAGAAGAGCACCTAGGATACATAAAGGAATTGTTTGAATGCTCACCATTTTTTATAAACACTGATTCACATACCAGTTACATGCCCACTTTATAGCTCTATCACTGCTAATCACTCTAAAATCCCATGGCACTTTGTGAAAGAACACAGTATTACCTCTGATCTCCTGACCAGGTATCAACTCAGATAATCACAGCAACACCTCTTACGCATCCTGCAGTTCTAACTGGAACCACTGGTTTTCACTGACTGCCCCAGGCCTCAATTCTCTATTTTGACTTTCTGTGGGCTGTTATGTAGTTGCTGTTTTCTCTGATCAACAGTTCAGCTGAGGGTTTCTGGAAAGATGCAATTTCAAGAAAGTGCTGGAAGCGGGCCAGTAAAGATATCACTGGTGATTTATTTTTATTTTTATTCTTTAGATTAAAAAAGATCAAGACTGGATGTAAGATTAATAGAAAAAAGCAACCTCCAGCCCCCAAAAAGAAACCAGAAACAAAAAAATACACCAATGTTGCATTGAATATGGAATTCCTGGAATCTTTTCCAAACTGCTGTCATTAAAATGTATCAACAGTATGCAAAGTTTTCCCTTGTTCTGTATTAAGTCTAGAGTATTTGCACTGAAACAAATAGTTTACTTGAATTCATGCAAGAATATGAATGGAAAATACATTGATGCTTTCTCAGGAAAACAAAGTGCCATTCAGTGAAATGGAAAAAACATCAGAAATGCAAGAAGTATGAAATTACAAATGTTATTTTCATATGAATCACAATGTTCCCAGGGCATGCATTGTAAAGCATGTTATGGAGTCAGAAATTTAGCAAGATGCGGAAAAACTTTACAAAAATAAACATAGTGGTAATAATAATGAATTTCTCAAAAGGTCCCTAAAGCAGCATACCAATTTTAACCCTTTAAAAGGAGATAAGATATCCTCAAATTATTTGAGAGTAAGAAAAGATTTTTTTGTCTGGGGACAACTTATTTTGTAACTGTGCACGTGACAGTTTCTTTCAGCAGCGATTTTTGCTGAACAGACAAAGAGAGTGATCTAGAGCAGGTAGGCATGCAGGATTCATGTGGTAATTCCCATTATCTTTTATACTAATGATAACGCTTGGCTAATTGCCTTTTTTTTTTTTCATGAACTGACCCAGGTAAACATTTGTGTGTCTAATATGCCTGAGATGCTATAATTAGAACATTTTTAATTATTCAGCACTCTTAACTCTTCTCTTGAGTGTGTTAATTTGATACGACAGTTCTGAATACTGGAATAACACCTTGATCCGAGGACCTTTCTGACAAAGCCTAAGCTGCTGTTTCTCATGTATGATCTTCACCAATGTTACAATTTTATGTAGCTATGAAGGCTACTACTTGTCTTGGAATATTTGGTATGAAAACCTGGCACTATATTGCAGAAAAATGATGCAAATTCATCCACATACATACATACATTGGAGCACAATGGAAAAGGTTATTTTGTGTTTAAAAATTAAAGTGAATTTTAGGCTTATCAGCCATGCTGGACTGTGACTACTTAAACTTCAAGTCCTCCGTTTATTTGCAGAACAGCTGTTGTGTAGACAAGGTAAGCAGTGGCATGTATCCCTCCATTATTTTGGAAGTGTTCTCTTCAAGAGGGTCAGCAAATATTTTACTTTTTTGCTTATTCAGGACATTGTCAAACCACTGGAGTCAGTATCAAGATCACAGAGACTCCAATGAGCTCTGGATCAGAGCAAACATTTATGAAAATCACCACAAAAGTATTGAACATTACCAAGTTGTGGTATGTCATATATGCACACACCCATTCACATGATCTGGACTGAGGCAGCCTACTTACTTTACATGTGCCACAGTACATGTTCTTGCCCACCAGAAAACATTTCAATACATTGTTCAAGCAAACCCAAACTAAAATGCCTCTCTAGAAATGCTGAAAACATGTTTTTAAGTGGATGCACCAACTCACAGCTAAAGCTGATTGTAATACCTATAGTCACTTCTAATGTCAGTTTTAAAAATAAATGAATATTTAATAGCATAAACCAAGCTAATAATTTTAGGGAAGTTTGATCTACTGTAAGTATGGAATTACATCATCAGTTTCCCTGATCACCTTTCACCTCCTTTGTAAAAGCTGAAAGGCAAACTTACTTAACTCTTCCAGCTGCATTGACTTTCCCTAAGTAATATGCTTGATACCTGTCTGTTTGGAGACAAATACCACTTTTTGGCACAAACTTTGTACTTCTCCCAGGATTCCTAGGTTCACACATAGTTTTTTTCTGTAATCTTAGTGAGGCCACCGGACTATTTCCTTTCTGCTCATGTACCTGCATACAAGTCCAAGATCATCTCCTTTACATGTTATGAGACTGTTTCAGGCACTGCAGCATGACTGGTGACAGCTGAAAACAGAAAGTATGCTCTAAGACATCTTGAAACGCTGCCACACAGGGTTTATGTAGGAGACACGCTCTTCTTGCGGTAGACCTGGCATTCCCTGGTGACCGAGTTTCAAGCTAGTGCCTATACAGAGGTCCAGGATTAAACCTTGAACCTCACACTGCCATCGTGCGCTGATTCCTATGTACAAGGAGACTAACAATATGAGGTGGCCACAAAAGGATGCACAAATACAGTGCAAACATTACAGATAGCTATAGTAACTTTCCTCCCCCCCCCATCCACCCCTGAACTAGACTAAAAGCTCCCTTGTGGAGTGCTTCCCTGTTTCGCTGAGTGATTGTTGCTATCATACCTCCTCCTGCCTTTGTCAGTTAAATTCAGCCTTTTCCTGACAGTGCTACACCTTCTGAAAAGGTGGGGACAGACATTATGCCTTCTGCTTAGGCCTTTGATGTGGAAGAGCATGGCTGACAGGGGACTTCACTCCTGAAAATTAGCAGAGTTGTAGGTGATGTTGCTGTGTTTATCAAGCTTCTCAAGTTCAAACACCAACGCCTGGGGACCAGTTTTGTGAGGGAGTAAGCCTTCTGTCTTGTACAGCACCTGTGGGTGCTGTGATGCAGGTGCTACAAATAGGAGCCCTGGTTTCTTGTGGTGTGGATGCAGATGGAGGTACAGGGTGGGCTGCAGCCCTCCTGTAGGCATCAAGGTGTGGGTGAGTGGGAACATCAGTGGGGGCATGTTCCTCAGTAGGGTTGCTTGCAAGAGCTGGTTGGGGTCCACTGCTTTCCGTTTGTCCAGCTGGTGGAGGTGGCCTGCTTTATAGGAGAATGTGGTTTCTGCTCTCTCATCCTCCCAGCAGGAGGAAGATGTTGCCAGCCCCCGCTCAGCATACCTGCTTGGTGTATGCAAAGGGTATAGAAGTCCCTCTCTTAGTCTGTCTCGCTTCCCCCGCCCCCTTGCAGTACTGCTAGGTCCCAGAGGACAATTCTCTGTGGCTGTTGGGCCCTCTAGGTCAAAGAAGCACTTTGCAATGTTTCTTCTGGTCCTAAGAGGCAGAGCAGAATCGGTGCCATGTTGCAGGGATGCGATTTTCTCTTATTAATCAGTCTGGAGACTTCCTGCCTGTCTCGGGCTGATGTATTAAGAAGTTTACTCCAGGCTTATTCCTGATGAAATTAGTGGTTATGGGTGTACCACGTCTCAGCAAAAAACTTTCTTTGAGCCTCTGGATTCTGTGGAAGGCCAGAAAGAATATTTAGAAGTAGACTGATGATGGACTGAAAATGTTCCTTCTGGCCCCGTTCTCCTTCCTTGCTATCCCAACGAGAAAAAAAAGTAAGTAGTCACAACTCTGCATTGAGATTATCTCTCTGCAAAATCCTAAAATAGTTTGGGTTGGAAGGGACCTTTAAAGGTCATCTAGTCCAACCCCCCTGCAATGAGCAGGGATATCTTCCACTAGATTGTGTTGCTCAAAGCCCCATCCAGCTGGCCTTGAACGCTTCCAGGGATGGGGCATGTACCACCTCTCTGGGCAATCTGCTCCAGTGCCTTACCACCCGCATCATAAAAAATTATCTCTGATTTTTTTATCTCTAATCAAACTTAGCTCTAATGAGCTCTAGGTGGGTGTAGAAATCTGGGTGCCTAAAACCCATGGCAAAGCCTTGGTATTTATTAACAATACAGATATGAGATTGTGCATAGGTAAAGGAAGCCTAGTTGTTTAACAAGCTCAAGATCAGGCTGCATCTCTGTATTTAATATTGAGAATACTTGCCTATACAAAATCTCCCCCTGTCCTTTTTCTGTCAGAAGTCTTATAAAAATTAGATATTTGTATGCAAAAGTCTACTAAATTTTTTTCTGCCTCCTCTTTGGAAGCATAACACCTATGACCTTACCAAGTTTTTATATTTTTTCCTCCTCCAACTTTTCTGGTTGCCAATGTAAATACATGCTGTTATATTTAGAATATTTTGACATGTTTTTCAGGTGCCGTGCGAACTACTTCTACAAATGCTTTAATGGAACAATTGCATTTAAAATACCAACAAAAACCATGGACTGAAACTCTGAAACTTGTCCATTTTTGCATGGTAAGAATCGCAGATTAGGTGAGAGGATATATGGTGTAAGAGCAGCTTGTCAAGATTGTTCAAAAACTGCTTGACCCAAAAAACCCCAAGCCCCCCCCCCCCCAAAAAAAAACCAAAAAAACCCCCACACCCCCAAAAACCCCCAAAGCTGGTGCCTATTATAGCCTGGCTCCTGATTTTTCTTACAATGGTGGATATAAAAGTTTCCTGCATTATTTTAACACTTTAGAGGTTGTTTCTTGCATTATTTTAACTCTTCAGGAATTAGCACTGATTGTCTTAATACTTTAGGTTATTTTCCATTCATTATTATTAACATATTCATAGTAGGTAAAGACAATTTCTTGCCCATGGGAATGAGAGAAAAGACTGGTTTTCAGAAACTGGCCTGAAACCTGCTATCTAGACTCTCTCCTGCAGTGATATACCTTAAGTCGTTCCATGTCTCCCACCCTTCCAATAGCCAATTATATTTAAGAATCATCTTTGTAAAAAGCAGATTAGCATAACTGCTGTGAGCTTAGTATAAAAAGTCACATTTGTTTCCATGCTTCTTTTTATTAATGCTTAACTAAAGCCTTACTCTGAAAACAATGTCCTGAGTGAAAACTTTTCAGCAGCGAATGTTCTGTGTGAATTGAAGTGTGAAGTATGAGAATTTTTCAGGCAAGAGCTAGAAGAAAAGCTGGGAGAGTTCGCTTGCTACTTAAGCTAATATCTTCAGCTGGAACTTGCACCCTGAGTCTAACCAAGCACACAAGTGGTGCTTACTGATCTCTCCTTTTCACTCAGGCAGATTCCTCCTAAAATAAAAGTCTAAGTATTTTCTTAGTTGATCTCTAGTATCGTAATAAAATTGGCTGACACAGCTTGCGTTCAGCTCAAAAGAAAAGGGAATGGAAAGCTGCTCCCTGGTCCAAAGGCCTCTGATATACAATTACTGCACAATAGGGTCTTCATGAACCCATTCAGTGCTGCCACTTTAGAGATAGCTACAATCCTAGGTCACCTCTATGTTTGACAAAAAGAAATAAGTAGTGTTTTGTTGTACTGGGCATTGGTGTTCTGTGTCTCACATGCAGTGATACTCCTTTTAGGCTAATAATTTAAGTAGTCTTTCTCTGTCTCTTGTTTTCACAAATGTGCTAGGATAAGCCACGGCCTGTCAGTAATGCTCCAGATGATCCATTGCGTTGTTGCATGGAGAAGATACAGAGGACGTTAAATGGTAACAAGCTGTCAGATAACTCAAAGGGTATTTTTTTTAATATTCTATGGAAACTACCCATCCTTCTCTACTGGTGATGTTCTGCACAAAGAGGTCAAATGTACAAACACAGAGGTGGATATAACACAAGAAACTTGTGACTCATCTTTGGGCTAAGCCTTCAGGCTATAGCTATTCTCAAAGTCTGGGAATGAGCTCTACCCAGCACAGCACTTGTTAATCATAGGGTAATAGTTGTCATTAATAACAAGAAGTCATGCAAGAGATACTATTTTCTCATTACCTAAATCATACGCTTTAAAGAAGGATAATACTAGTTCTACTTCTTGATCATTGCAGCCTGATTAAATAACATTTCTGGTTTTTTGCAGCTAAATCTTTGTTTTCTGTGATGAACAGATTGGAATCTTTAGCCAAACAAAAAGGGTAAGTTTGTTTACGAATAAATGCAAATGAGCAAGCATGGCCCCAAGTCCACTGAGGAATACCATCTGGATGGCTTGTCAACAGTACTTTTTTTAGCTCTGTGTTCTAATGGAGTGTATTACTTGGAACAGGCCTAACTGCCTATTTTGATTAGCCCTTTGTGGAGGAGGTTGTTGGGTGAAGAAAGGGCATGCATGCCTAGGTCCCAAAGCTACAGACTGAGGTAAACAGTTTTCAGCAAAACAACATAGTAATGCAAAGAGCAAAGCACAAATGTATTGCCTGTTTGGATAGTTTTCAATAGCCAAGCCAAGGAAGAGTTATTTTTGAAGCATCCCTGGTGTCTCTTCCTACAACCAAGTAAACTATACTAATTTCCTTTCTTCATGTGACAGAAATTTTAGATATACAAGTGTGGGGTTTTTTTGTTTTGTTTTGTTTTTTTTCTTTTTCTCTTTCCCTCTCCTCAGGCTTAATGCTCATGTTAGCCCCAGTGGGACTGTCTGCTATATAACGTCGAACATGTTTTATGTAGAAGTTCAACTGGAGAAGGATGGAAAGGTGGTGGATGTAAAGTTGGCTCACCTTGGAGAAGCTCCTGTGGTAAATTTAATTTTCTCTGTCTCTCACCTGCCTGTAGTCTCCCACCTGGCCTCCAGCTGCCATGTCAGAAAGTCTTTGACTTCCTCTTTGTCTCGTCACACCTGCCAGCCTGTGCATGACACCAGCTACCTCTTTAGGCACCTGACTGTCTCACCTAAACTTACAACCCTGTTACAGATATTAAGCACTGTAGTGCTAAATGTTAAGGTAAAATGCAGGTGACATGCCCACCTTCCAAGAATTTTGTAGTACCTTGCATAAATATTTGTGTTGTCATACTTCGATGTTATCAATATAGAGTAAATAACAGGCTCTTAAGATATTTTCCTGCCAAGGTGTAGTGCAGTATATATTCCCAAAGGATGTCTCGGAGCTGTTACCAGAGATTCTGTTCTTCCTTCTGCCTTCTTTAGGAGTATGTGTATTCCAACTAAAGGGGATGCTTTTCTTGCAAAATTTCTCATTCAAAGATTGGCAAAATATCGCTCTGCAGTTCACATACCATGTTCTGCAGTTGTTCAGTGTCACAGACAATCCTTCAGATCAAAGATGTAACAGCAAGCTGTTGCGGGGGGTGTGTGGGGGAAGCATAAGCCCTGATTTTAATCAGTAAGTATCCAAATCATTACAATAATTTGGAGTTAATTTAGTCCCTTTTTTCAGTTGCAGTCAGCCCAGGAATTTCAAGTTGTTCTGTTTAACCAGCACAGGGCTGTTGATCACAGCACAGTGAGTGCTGGACAATATTGTTAGGATGAAAATGCACATCCAGAGAATTTTAGCACAGTAACTGCCAATAAAAGAAAAACTGGCAACGTGCAATTTATTTTTTTTTTCTGGAAAGAATTTATCAACAAATTATTTCTGTTAATTTTATCCTCTTCCACAGAGACATTGTTCTCTAATTATTATATTAATATCATGTTTTAACTATTGTAATGTTAGTCTAGTTTTTGTTGGTTGGTGGTTTTTGGTGTGGTTTTTTTTTTTAAGCTAACCATTCAGCTAATCAAAAGTCATGGGAAACAATCTTATCATTACCAATGACATGCTTTTAAGAGATGTTTCACAAAGTATGGTAAGAAACATGAAACTCCTCTCTCTTATTCCTGTAGGTTTGTGATGACTTGGTGCAGCATCTAAGGTAAAGAATCATGTGCAGAGTCTCTTGTTGAATGGAAAGAAATTACTGAGTCTTGTTTTTCTCTGAGTGTTGTGGAGAAGTCAAGGCTAGGATGGTTTCAGTGTAAGAACTGAAGAAAAAAAAAAAAAAGAAAAAGGAAAAAACAAGAATCAGGAAACAATAATATGAATCCAGAAAACAACAGAAGAACTGACACCTTTGGGGATTTTATTTTATGTGGAACGTTGGTTCCAGTGCTCCATATTGAAGGTTGGTGGTTGTTGTAACTGCTATTATCCACTTCCAATTTGTAAATTCAAGGCTAAAACTGAAACAAATATAAATATGAAAAGATACTCCAGGCATTACTTATTTCTCAAGTCATTCCACTGAAAACAGCTAAATTGCATCTGCTTCAATGGAGTGAGGCTCTAGCTGCCAGTTGAACACAGCCTTTGAATACCAGCATTTGTGTTGATTGCAAGAATTGTAGAAGTACTTGGACCTGTAATTCTGGAAATGGACTGATGATGACAATTCAGCACTGGCAGATTTACAGATCCAAACCAGATATTACTTTTCCCCTTCTCCTTCCATAAAATACTAAATAGTCTTTGTATTGTCCTTATGCACATGTCTTAACTACATGTCCTTCAGGTTCTGTCACAGCAATGAAAGCAAGGTGACATCACCTGGCCTGTTTTTCTTTGCAAATGCATAGGAGGAGATGTTACTTTAATTTTCTCATGTAGCAGCAGGGCACTATATATTTTTTTTTTTTTTTTTTTTAATTTTTTTATTACCACAGTTTGTTCTGTATGAATAGTTGTTGTTCCAGGTTAGGCCACCACCTTAAAAGTCCATTTAGAAGCTCTCCAGCCAATATGATTAAGGTTCCAGGTTTTACTAACAATGAGTATATTTAAGAAATAGGATTCTTACTTAAATAACTTGGCAGAACAGTTGAGAGGGAAAGTAAAGAGAAAAAGAATAATCATTGACCTTGCATATTTAATCTCTCTTCTATGTGGACTTGAATGCACCATCAGTTTTTCCAGCCTTCTCTTTCCTCAGAATTCAAGTTATATTATCTTTATGGGTGTAAACAGCTATGTCTTGCATTTTCCTAGGTTTTTGACTCCCAGTGATGTTAACTGCCAGCAGTTTGGCTCTGAGCGATGGCAT
This sequence comes from Astur gentilis, assembly GCF_929443795.1. Taxonomy (NCBI): domain Eukaryota; kingdom Metazoa; phylum Chordata; class Aves; order Accipitriformes; family Accipitridae; genus Astur; species Astur gentilis. Next base: position 3,880,877 of record NC_064893.1, on the reverse strand, counting down.
ATAGTTACCATTGGCACTGTTGGTACTACTTGTCTGCCCTCCTGTTTTAGTTAGGATTTGGCATGAAGTGCAAGTATTTTATTTGGTTATAAGACTGTTGTATGTGTAATGTTTCCTGTGAGTCTCAAAGTAACAAAAATCATGATGAGCCAGCCAGCTAATCCAGAAGCTGGTGCTGTGTCTGTGCCTGTACCTGCATGCCTGCTTCCCTCCATTTTCCCTGCTTTACCGCTCGTCCAGTTGGAAAGAGCCATGGAAAAGCTGAGCGACTTGTTTAGGTTTCTGTTTGTAAAGGATTTGTCCCAGTGTTAAAGTCCAGGCAGGCTTATTTGGTCTCTGCTGATCCACATTGCAGCAGCATCTGCATGGAAGGGGAAGGTGTGTTTTCTTGAGTACTCGTGTTTTCTCTGTGTGACTGCAGCACTAGAGAGTTTAGTAAAGCTTGTAAAATCCACTTAAGCAGGTGAGTAAATACCTGGTGGGTTAGTCCGAGCAGAGGTCCAGGCTATCACAGCTAGTCAGAATCTGCAGGAATTCAGGGTTTTGAGCAGTCTGAACCATTCCTTCACAAACTTACGCAAGCCACTTGTCCCCTGTTCTTTTTTTGATTGATGTATCTATCAATTGTATTTAAGATCTGTTTCTCTCACAGGGTGCTGTGAAGTGCAATATTAATATACTCCCTGATATTTTGATGAAAAGAACAATGTACAAGTGCATTGTATTAGGGAAGCGTTACTACGTGACTGGCTTTATTGGAACATTAGGAAAAGTGCTTTGCAGCTGATGAGCTGTCAAATTTGTGTATCGTGCACATCTATTGCTTTCAGTAGTGTGTGTTTAACCAGTGTCAGCTATAATTACATTGCTTTTTGCAACAGAGCCAGGGATTCACATTTCCTACTATCTTCTTTAAAAGCAGTACTGCTACTTGCCAGATCTGATAAGGAGGGGGCCTATGTCACTCTGAAATGGTGCTTTTTCTAGCAAGTTAAATATAAAAGACTTATTATCCATCTCATTTAGTAGCATGATAGCAATTGTTTCTTTTTGGTAGGATGAAGAACTACGATGCCTTTGGAAAAATTCTAGAAGACCTGTCAAATCTGTATCAAATTCCAGGAAACAGGTTGCAACTTATTTTTACTTGAAAAACTTAAAATTCATAGCCTAGCTTTTGTTTACTTACAAAAATAGTAATTTGTCTTCTCTTTCTCCTAGTGAAATGAAAGCTAAGGGATACTTTGCTTTGCAGGCCCTTGAAAAAGATCTTTATTCAATGTCTCTTCTAGACAGGTAACTTGAAGGCTACCTCTTCCTCCCTTTTCCTCCACTCCCACCCCTTCATTTCACTAAAAAACAAGTTAACTGATCTAATTATAGAGCAGGATGTGGAAGGCTAATGAGTTTTCTCCCACTGGAAAGCTTGAAGCCTTTCTGCAGTTTGCCAACCCCAGGCATGTCAAACAAGATGATCTACTGAACTCCTGTGCTTTATCTAAGAGACTTGCTGGGAAACTGGTTGGTTGCAGAGCTTGGGTGTGTGCGTGTGTGACCACCCACTAGGAGCAAAAAGTGCATCTGAAAGCCAGCAGTGATGTTTAAATCTCCCTGTGGCAGAAATAAAATATACCTTTTGGGGGTCCTGCTGTTTGGGTAACTCACTTTGTGCTCAGGTTTTAGATCAGGAGTAGTAACTGCTAACTTTCCTCTTATCCTTCCTTTTCTTATTTCTCCCTTCAAAGAGTAGGGTTACAGACAGATGGGGAATGGATTTTCCTAAACCCTCTGGTAGTTGTACAATGATTTTCATTCTTTTCAGAAAATCAGAGTTGAGGTCAGTGCTTTCCTTCTGGATTTTTGAAGCATCTTTTCTGATATCTCGCCCATTAAGTACTCTCGGCAAGCATGGCCTTCTGTAATGTGAAACACACTCTTGGCTTATTTTTTTACAGTGTTCCCTTATGAAGCATACCAACTCCATGAACAAATAAATATACTATATCCTTGCTGATTACTGACATCTCAGTAAATATTATTTATGAGTTAAATAGATTATTTGTCCCATCTATGATATAAGTTCATGCACTGCAGAGTTTCAATACACAGTTATGTGATTGTATGGCTGTATGTATTCAGCTGTGCGATCACATCTGAGGTTAGAGATTGGTTGGTTGAGTTCATCCAGGTTACTTCCTCACTCCTTGCTCAACCTGCCACTCCAATATTTTTTGTCCCTCTTCATTGCTGGTAAAGAGCACATCAAATTGCAACATGAAACAGCTCAGATACAGGGTTGAAACTGGAAGCCCAAGTCCTAGGAGTGATGCATGAGTGGAATGATGGTGTTTTGGAAGCTGTCATAACAAATGGAGACACAATCTACTTCCAAGAAAGCATTGTCTGCCTTTGATTAAGGGTGCAAATTATCCTTTACGTTAGCCTAGCTAGCACTGCAATTCGGGAAACACTAATCAAGATGTGTTTTGAACTAGAACACAGGATGTAAACAGAGTTACTGAAGTACTTCATGGAAAAGTAGGACACCTGGTGCCAAGAACTGGAGGTGATTTTTTTGATTTTTTTTATTTCATTTTCTTTCTTCCTGGATTCAACGAATTGTAATTAAAAACCCTACTGAGTTGATCTTTGTTTACAGTAAAGATCCTCCATTATAAATAAAACATGCTGTAGGGACTTACTGTGTCTGTATTCTCAGATAGTGTAGAGATACACAGAAGCAGAAAATACAAAGAGGCCAGGTCGTTTATCAGCTGCTGCAACATTGACTTTGCAGCAGCCGAAAAGCAAAGCCAGCAATATTCTGAGGTTATATGGGAAACCACAGTTTGGGAGTAACCGTGAGATGACAGCAGTAGTAGCTGAGATAATAGTCATGCTGCCTAAAAGGCAAATACAGTCAGTTGGTAAGGTTTTTTGGTTCATCTACGCTGTCAGAAGTGTGCTTTAGCCGTTAACGTGTGACAGTTCATAAAAGCACCTCTAATACATGCTACTGCTATCCTATTGCACAGCTTGATGTGAGTGTCCCTTATGCAACTACCACAACTTTCCCTTCTATTTCAGACTACTCACTGAAGGATAGCAGTTCAGCTAGTTTTTTTTTTTAAAGGCTGAACAACAGGTTATTGTGCAAGAGACAGAAACTTAATCTAGTCTTTTCAAAGATGTCTGATGACTTTATACACTGAGGGTTTAGCTGTTAAATGCTGCCTAAGAAAATGCTGCGATTTGAACATATACTGTAATTAGAGATGTACTCTTACGAGGAATCCCCTTCTGCCCATCTACACTGCTCTTGGTTTTTTTCCTCTTCGTGTCCAGATGCCTAGCATATTTCCTCTATTGACATGTGTAGTAACCATTTTTTTTTTTTAATTCCTTAGGAACTCCTATGAACATTGAATTTTACATTTCTCCCTATCAAGTTTTGGAAGCAGAACTAAATCCAGGTAAAGCTAGAGAAGTAGAAATAACTAACGTGATAACTTTTTCAGCACTACCTGTTTCGTTAAGCAAAGTTCATTAATGAAACTCAGAAATAAGATTTAAAATTCTAGTTTAGCAGAGTGATTTATGTGATGCACTTTAGCACAATTATAACATACATCAGGAAACTACTTTCCCATATCTTGGCTTTTGACCCAATTTGAAGTGAGAGTGATATCAAACAAAATAACTGCCTAGCCAGCATGAAAATGACTGGTGGTTTTTTGATCTGTTTCATGGCATGTCCCAAAAGCAGCTATTGCTGCTATCACCATTAGGCAACTTTGGTGTTTTGGGTGTGGTCTATGCAGGCTTCTCCTTGCTGCCCAAGCCATTGTGGCTGTCAGGTGGACTTGACCTTTAAAAGACCTTACCATTGTGTGTTTTGTATGCATAGGATCAATTTACACTGACAGGAGGAAAAAAATGCAGTTCTCTTTCTCCCTCAGGTTCCCAGGTATGTGGAATAAAAACAGTTGTAACTATTGAAGGCACAGATACGCTCCACAAACTTCCTCTTTCTCCACTGCTTGTAGATTCTAAAGCTGGAGAGGACAGGTGAGGCTCTGGACACTTCTCAATACAGAAATGGACTTAGAAGTCATTGGCATTAACCTCAGCATAACTTACATTTAGCCTCTGCTAAAACAGGAAGCTCGTTTTTACTGATGGCATTATGCTCTATACCAACACCCTCTGTAACCTGTGGCTTTTACATTTTTCCCAGACAGACTTCAAAATTACTGTGTTCATATTTAACTGTGTCAATTGCATTGAACTATGGATTTATTCATAGATTTGAAGCCAGAAGGAGCCACTGGAACTATATTATTTAACTTCCTAGTATTCAACAAGCAACTCCTGCATGGTTTCAGAGTAAATAAAGCATATATTGAGTGATATTACACCTTAACTATACAAAATAGTTTGTCATCCCACCATGGATACTGACACCTTATCTCTCTCTACTTCACTGTTAGGCTGGAGGGAAAGTCTGAAGTAATTCTCCAAAATAAATCACTATAGAACAATTTATAGCAAACACCCTTGTGCACTGTTCCTCAGTTTCTGGTGGCTCTCTTTTCCTTTCTGCCAGTCTTCTTATTAACCTTGTTTTAAAATGTTAAAGGCTATAGTTGCATTTATAAAGGAAGACTTTTCTCAAGACAAAGCATGGAATGTAGTAAACTACTAGGGGTCTGACAGTGGCCTTGCACTAAGAGTCCTTGTTATGTCAATTCCTGTAACAAGCTTTCATTCTGACTTTTTTTTTTCCCCCAGTAACCCTGCTTTTTTGCCACTGACTGATGAATTCAGCATGGATTTGCCAGCTTTTTTTGTGCTGAAGTTTCACCAGCCTATTCCTATGTCCTCATCCAGTATTGAAGAGATACAGAGGCTCACAGGCATGTTATAATTGTTTTTAAGACTAGGTACTTCTGTGACTATGCATGTCTTATTTGCTTTTTATTTCCCTGTGTTAATGTTGAAAGAGGAAAAACTCGTTTCTGGGGCAGAACGTGTTCTGTTCTATCAACCCAAGTGTAACATTTTAACAACCAGTGCAAAACACACAAGTTCTGAGAAAGATATGACAATTACAGGCAAAGCTGTTAAACACTCTACCTCAAAATCCCATTAGTAAAAAAGGGAATAAGAAAGGAGATTGTTTTTGTCTTTTCAAAACATTGGTTTTGGTTTTAGTATTAGCTTTCATGTACAGTCATAACCTAAACACTAATAAAAACAAATCACCTGGTTTCAGGAATTCAGATTACTGGCTTGAAACTAGCTCCTCTATATGACCTGATTGTTCAGTCCACCCTTAAAGAAAAATGCAGTGAAGACTTGTCTACACAAAAATCCTGTTTCTTTGTGGTGAGTATAATGTGCATTTGACACACACTCTGCCCTTGTGCAAGATATATACTGAATTACATTTCCCCATAAGCAAGCAACACAGACTTCCCAGAATCCCAACAGTATTTAAATGGTCTTTAGGAAATAGTTCAAGTTATTTACAGAGCAATATTAGACCCTTTCAGGTAAGTGTGCTTCTCATCCTCATTAATGAAACACTGTGTGCATGGCTGCTGAAGTCGTACTAATTTGTGTGTAACCCAAATATTTACTCTTCTAAAAATTGCTCAGAACTTTATCATTAATGCCTTAAAAAGAAGGAAACTTATTGGCTGGTGTGAGAAGCAAGTCCCAAGATGGTACTTACCTAGATTTTTGAAGGTCTTTATCATGCTGCATGTCACGTCGCATATCACGCTGTTTTAACAAAAAGTTTTGTTGATTAGGTAACACTAGGAATACTGATTCCTTTTAAAGGGACTGGCAGGAAGAAAAGCGTAAAGTGTTACAACAGCGATGTCAATTACTATCTAGAGCCACGGTTGTTTAACTGTAGATAGCTTCCCTTTTAGTAACTGTTTTATTAACAATTTTTAATTTAGGCTACATTAGATGTAGAGGAGAAGTTTTAGAATAGAAAATGGTGGCTAAGATGCTTTCTGCCAGACTTACATACAGGGCAACTACAAGACAAACTTCAAAGATCTACTTGTTTTTTTGCTAGGAAACATTAATTTTGCAGTTCATTCAAAACAAAAGAATAGGGCACTTCTTTCTCTTCTACTAGCAGTGTTAGCAACACCTATTACCTACATAGTTCTTGGAATTTGAGGTGGTGGTACAGAAGGTAGCAGTAAGTTTACACCATGCTAAAATATGGTTTAGCTAAGCTCTTCTCTGTAAAACCCATAAGATGGGATGAATTTTTCATTTCTATTAGATACATGTGAAAGGCTCTGTAACTCTTCAGCAATTCCCCAAAATATTAGTACTTGCTGGGAGATTGTTTTGCTTCTGAGTTTAAAGATTTTATTTCTAGAAATAAATTACTAAATTGAATTCTAACCTTGAAAGGAATGTAGGGGAAACCTTTTGCTCCATGATCACAAGAGGAAAAGCTCTTTTATTCTGCTCTTCAGCTTTTCTTAATGTAGACCCTGCTAATTAACTGCCCTGCCCTGTTCTTAAGGTGACAGTTCCCATTTGGCATCCTGAAGTAGATAACACAATATTGCACTTCTAATTTTGTCATAGAATCACTGTCAACATGGACAGGTGGCAAATTTTTCTTACTATCTCCTCTTTTCCTCCTCTTCAAATGAACCGTCGGGAGATAGTCTAGCCAAACATGCTCCTCCAAAGAAAGCAGTAGTGATGGAGGGAGGAACACCATATGACACCCTGAAGAGATTTCAGACAAAACTGCTATCCTATTTGTACAACCATCCAGCAGCAATACTATGGTATTCTTCTGAGAGAAGATCTTGGTTGTTAACATTTCTATAGCCTACGAGGCTCTGAAGAGTAGGTGGAAGAATTGGTGGCACTTGAACACCTGACCACTTGGCTCCGGGTATATTTGCTTAATTTGGCTGCATTTGGGAGGGAGACTGGACCTTTTACCTTCCTCTAAGGATTATATTTCTACTGAAATGCAGACAGACATGACGGACATGTTAGAAGTCTGTCTTCCAAAATTATTTTTGCTGTCAGATTGTGCAGTTGCCTGATAACATCAAGCTTTACTTCCTTGTTTTCAGTGCTTGAAATATCACCATACTTGTTGTTCAGTCTCTTCCAGATTGCCCAAAGCACTGTTACTTCATAAACAAGGGCTCAGAAAAATCAGATTTAGCAGGAGCCTTCATCAGCAAAATCCCATTTAGCCATCCAAAGTGTGTGCCTGGTGTAATCGAGATTCTTCGACATCAAGTGGCATATAACAGTCTTATTAGCACCTGTGTCTCTGAGAAGCATATAAATGAAGGTAAATCATGTGGTTGAAAGTAACGGCAGAGTATTAGCAAGAAACTAGCTTCTAAGCAGGGTGTTAACAGATTTACTGCTCCCTTGCCAAAATTGTCATTACTTGTGGAGTATTTTAAATGATAAAAAAATCCTTAATTCCAGTATTACACTCTGTTGAATATTTAAAAAAAAAAATCTCCTAGGCCTGACACTTCTATAAGCATAAACTAAGTTGCCAAAGTAATGAATAATTAGATTCTACTGTATCAGTATTCTTTAAATTCTGGTATGTGATTCAGCCAGAGTCCAGGTTCAATGAGTGGATATCACTAAATAGTAATTTTATTTCTAGATGATTCAGAACTGCTTTACTTTGAAGTGGTACCACACAAGAACACCAGCTTTTCTGTCTTTTTCCTTCATCCTGTGAAAGAGAATTTAGCCTGTGGTATGTGTGGAATAATTGATACTGTCCTCTTTATTGGGCTGACAAGGTACTTGGTTCTATCTAGGCTCTTGCACTACACTTCTTGGTTACAAATACCTTCTAAGGGCTACTCTCAACGGTGTGCAACCCATGAAAAACATGAAGTAGCATTTGTGTATAAACTGCTTACTAAGAAGTGTTCTATATTCAGCATAAAACAAAGTGAATGCAAATACTCAAATCCTATTCTGTCTTGGCCTGCAGTTAGTTAATAAATTGTAACTTCTACTATTTCTGATTTAAGCATATTAAGAAAAAGCAAGTCTTATGCAAGAGCATTGCTGCAAGCCCCTTCCCATTGACTTCAGTCTTACCTCTCTTGAAGCATCAAAATGAAAGAATGGTTTTCAATGTTTATAAAAATGTTCATTTTGAAATACTTACATTCTGTTCTTTCTTAGTGCTAATTAATGTTATAACCTCCAGAGAAGTCCAATGTCGCCTTCATTTAAATCCTCAAGATCCAACTCTAAATTCTAGTGATGACTTTATAGCAAGAGCTGTGAAGCGGTAAGTAGTTTCATTTTATTTCCTAAGTTGGAATGAACCTCAGATGTCCATTTAATGGAAATATCATATGCATTCATAATGCCATAAACTCAGCAACCAGAAAACTCCACTCTAGTGAAAAGTTATAATAATGAGAATAAGTTACTTCAGTGTCTTAAGTATCTCCTTCAAAAATTTTAAGCATTAATAGGGATGGAAAGTGTTTCTTTCTAATAGAAAGCATGTGGGGCAGGGAAACACTTTTGAATGAAGAGAGTTTCACCTTTTATAAAGATGCTTTTTTCCTTTGTAAATATGCTTTTCTGAAGACTCTAGCTGATGACAGTCTCATGACTGGTATAACTTAGAACAGCATGGAAAGGACTCTTTCCACACCTACCTACTACAAATCAGTGCTTCATTTCAGAAAGTGAGGTGTTGTGGTGGACTGACTCTTGCTGGACGCCAGGTGCCCACCAAAGCTGTTCTATCACTCCCCCCTCCTCAGCTGAACAGGGGAGAGAAAAAGTATAACTAAGGGCTCATGGGTCAAGATAAGGACAGAAGAGATCACTCACCAATTACTGTCACAGGCAAAACACACTCAGCTTGGGGAAAATTAACTCAATTTATTACCAATCAATCAACCAGAGTAGAGTAATGAGAAATAAAACCAGATCTCAAAACACCTTCCCTCCACCCCTCCCTTCTTCCCAGGCACAACTTCACTCCTGAATTGTCTACCTACCCCACCTCCCAGCGGTGCAGGGGGATGGGGAATATGGTCAGTTCATCACACGTTATTTCTGCTGCTTCATCCTCCTCAGGCAGGACTCATCACACTCTTCCCCTGCTTCAGCATGGGGTCCCTCCCATGGGAGACAGTCCTCCACAAACTTCTCCAATGTGGGTCCTTCCCACAGGCTGCAGTTCTTCACAAATTGCTCCAGCATGGGTCCCTCCCACAGCATGCGGTCCTTCAGGAGCACACTGCTCCAGCGTGGGTCCCCCATGGGGTCACAAGTCCTGCCAGAAAACCTGCTCCAGCGTGGGCTCCTCCCTCCACAGATCTGCAGGTCGTGCCAGGAGACTGCTCCAGTATGGTCTTCCCCCAGGGTCACAGCCTCCTTTGGGCACCCACCTGCTCCGGCGTGGGGTCCTCCACAGGCTGCAGGTGGACATCTGCTCCACCGTGGATCTCCATGGGCTGCAGGGGGACAGCCTGCCTCACCCTGGTCTTCACCAGGGGCTGCAGGGGATCTCTGCTCCAGCACCTGGAGCATCTCGTCCTCCTCCTTCTTCACTGACCTTGGTGTCTGCAGGGCTGTTTCTCTTACATGCTCTCACTCTCTCTCTGGCTGCTGTTTCTGTGTCTCAGCAACTTCTTTTTCCTTCTTAATTCTGTTATCTCAGAGGCGCTACCACTGTCACTGATTGGCTCGGTCTTGGACGGCCCGTCTTGGAGCCGGCTCTGTTGGACACAGGGGAAGCTTCCAGCAGCTTCTTACAGAAGCCACCCCTGTAACCTCCCCCTGCTACCAAAAACCTTGCCACACAAAGCCAATACAGATGTATACGGCACATCTACAACACTGTCTCTGGCTTGTTTTCTGAAACAAATTCCAGGAGAGGCCAAGTTGCTGTGATATATGAACATATGCTAGAGAAAGGGCTGAAAGCCTAATTCATTAGGCATAAGCTAGTACACAACTATTATCTATTTGGTGACAGCAAGATCACTGCAGGCTGGATTTTGACCTGTTTAATGAGCCTGCCCTGTCTTAAGTCACAGGATACTATTCCCAGAACCACGTAACTACTGTCACAGTGGAAAAAAACCCTCCTCTAGTCTAGATAGTGTTTTAGAGAAGATATGCTCTGTACCCTTCTTATACAAAACATGAAAGTTACAATTATAAAACTCAGCAAGAATTAATATATTTTGATATTATTAGTTTAGGTTTTCATTAAAAGCACCCTTATGACTTTTTTTTTTTTTTTTAACCAAACCCTCCCACTCTTTCTATCAAAGCTTCTTTGCACTGCTAAACTCAAAGATCCAGCACTTGACTTTGCTGTGTCAATACACGTTTCTGGTATAGGACATGTAGTTATATTGTAGTTACAATGTAACACCTATTAGGTTGTACAAGGCAAAAGGATGCAAAGAGGTAGTGCTGTTTTCCCCTACACCTATCATTCAGGTGTCAGCCACAGTTTAAAAAAAGTAATACGTTGAAGAATGGATGAAGTCTATAGTAGTGACTAATGTTTCATTTCTTCTTTCAGTTGCATGTCAGTCCCAGTTGTCATGAGAGCTATTTTCAGGAACGCTGCCAAGGTGAAAGCTGATAGTGAAACACAAGATGTGGAAGTAGACACGAAACAAAAACCTGAACCACCAAGTGAGCAAATTATGGATTCTAATAGTCTTGAAGAAAGTCCTTCTGTGGCTGGTCAGCAAGATTTGATAGTAACAGATAAGCCAAGTATTACAGACAGCCCAAAAGAAAATCTCTCCACGGCCGAACTGGAAACTCTGCGTGATAACACGGAAAACAGTAGTACCACAGTAAGCACAGAAACTTTGTGCACAGTGGAGGAAAGTAATTCCACAGCTAGTACAGAAGCTGTTATGATAAGTAAGTAAACCACACAATCTATTGTTTGATAATCAAACAATAAAGCAATATTTTCCCTAGCGTACATTGCTTTTGCAGAAGTAGTTGGAGAGAACTTGGCAAGCTCACTGTCTACTTAGTAATTTGTGAATAGAGTTTCCTCTTTGCACACTATTAAACACATAGAAGTAATAGTCTTGAATCTGCATTTTTAAACTTCCAAATTTGGAAAATCTAACACTGCTCTAGTAACCTTTATTTTTGTCTGCACCATATTCTACCATAGTATGGAAGAAATTTCTGTCTAACATATGTGATACAGGCTATAACATAACACATGCACCTGTGAAAAGTAATGTTTATACATGTCAGCATTATGCTAAATAAATTGAGAAAGTTGTTTGAACAATTTTGTACATACGTAATTAATACAGACAGCCCTATTTTGTCCACTATTGCAGAAACAGGTTCCATAAGAGACTCTTAACTGCAATTCTGTTTTCCCCTAATGCAGAAGTGGTACTGAATGGCAGCCAAACTTATTTACTTACTTATTATCTCTATGGCAAGATAATAGTCTTTAGTAAGAAAGTTGTAAACTCAAGACTCCAAAAATCAAGTAATTTTTACCTTAGCATTTTTCTGGCCTCAAAGTATAAAACTGTTTTGTGTTTTAATTTTTTTTTTATGTAAAGTCAGCTGTTCAGAATTTCAGTTTGTCTCTGTCTAGACCTGCTTTGTCTAAGACATGAAGGAAAGCAACTCAAAACAAGTGAACTCCTCACTTACTGTAAATCAGTTTAATTAGTGTAAAGCAGAGAGGCATTCACAAAGAAAAGACTTCCTGGCCAGAGCAATTTGCAGCTACAGTTAAGGCAAGCAACAGGAAAAGGAGTCAAATATAGAACGTTGGCACATAAATACAGAGTTGTCAGAAATACGCATCTGTGGCTGACAACGTGTTTCTACAAGAAGGTGAATAAACCTGGGAAAGATTGGGAAAAACAATATGGGAATGAGGGAGAGAGAGTTCAGGCTAGAGCAACTGGCAAAATAAATACAAAAATAACACAAGGAAGTTCATTAGACTGGAAACATGTTCAGTGTGGTCTAACAGGGTAAGAGTAGATGGTCTAACAATGGAATTATCAGTAATTCTGCATTTGAAGAGAATGGTGTGTTTTCAGCCAACTTGAAATAAATATGACTGTATGAGGAGGAAAAAAATAATTTTTAACTGTGAAAGTGCACTGCACAATGGTTACAAAAGGCGAGAGGACGAATTTGATAAAAGGTGAAAAATTCCTGTATTTTATGAAGTGACTAGAGAGAGTCACGGCCATGCATCAGCCCGCACATGGTCCACAAACTGAGAATCAAATCCAGTTGAGATAATTTTAAAAACCACAAGACAGAAAAACTAATGTTCCAGTTGCTGGACATGATGGAGTATATCCAGTGATAAGCCCAGTTGCTCTACCAGCCAAATAGTCTGTTCTTTAACCCAAGCAAGAGTTGACCTTTCAGGATCTGTGCAGAGTTTTGCCTTGCTGCACTCAGACTGCAAGGAACCAACCTCACCATTATTTCTACAAGTGTTTTCACCAAAGCTGCCAACATCTTCATGTTTTCCAGCTATAACTTCACTGTACTCTGTCCCAGCTGGAGCTGTGTGATTAAGGTCCATGTCCTGAAAAGACTCTAAAATGTGTCCGACATGTGGCTGTTCAATAGAATTCAGATACTTAAGCACATCTTCTTCATGCTTTCCAACCACATCAAGAAGATTATTTATCTTACTTAAAGCAGAATCACATCCATTAAAGTGACACCAGGATAAGAGAGCACTGAAAAGTGAAGAACAACAACAACAAAAGTGATTACATGTACCCACACAGACCTCCAGTTGTTGAAGGGAGGTAGCAATGTGACAAGATTTCTATACTACATAAATGTATATGTTTCATTCACATTTTCTGGGAAATTCAAGCAGTAGAACTGAATATTAAGCTTAAAGAAGTAGATTCAGATAATTTTGGAAGAGCAACTGAAGGATGATTTTTAAGAATGATCACTCTACACCCAGATAGGCAATTCCGTATATTCAAGACGTGAGAATTCTCAGGTTGCTCACTTTGGACAGATTCAAAATGGGCTTTTTTATTTTTATTAAAACAAACAAAAAACTGCATGCATGGTCCCTCCACACACACTCTCCACACACACACTACCTTAAGGAGTTTGTAACTTACTTCAGGGTTCCCCTGAACTGGCCACATGCAACCATCAGCTCAGCACCGTGTCTGTAGCCTTGATTAAAACCTTCCTGGAGTGCAAGTTCTTTCGCAGCCTCAATTCCATCCCTATAGCCTTCCTATAATAGGAGTAGTGGAATAGGTTGTTCAGAAAATGAAAAATTGGACCTTTGACAATTTCATAACAATAAAAAAAAGTTTAAACAAGTATTCAGTCTTTACAGCTTCTAGATTTGAACATCCCTCCCAGCTACACCCGTACTGCCAAACCAAAACACGCTTTTTGCAGTGCATTATGATTTACTGTCTATAAGATCCAGTTCTTTTCCAAAAGGATCCCCAGAAGGTCAGAAAATAAGAAAAGTATTTTTAGAAACATCAAAAACCAAGACAAATCTGCAGGAAAGCATGCTTGCTTTCATGATGACCAACTCCTTATGAAAAACTCCTCAAAGAATACCACATATAGATTTCTAGGCATCTAAAAATACATAGGCTGCAAAGCCTCCCCTTTAGCAGAGGTACTTTCCTGCCTGTAATCCATATACCTGTTTTCACAAAACTAATTATTGAGCCTCGCTTCTCTGTTTGCCGGATCTCACTCAATTAAAGAGTTATACTGGAAAGGAGATGGTGATGGAGTGAGTCACATATAAATACAGATAACATCGTGATTGCCTTCTGTAAGAAACAGCTAATGATTGTAATGCAAATTAATTTCTTTATATTCTAATCACATTACCATATAATATAGAATAATTCTTAACTTTTTTTCACACCAAAATTGCAAGTTGTAAGAGTGAAAACTTCTAATTGCTCATGAGAGAAGAAAACCAGTGGCCTTGCTAGAGAAATAGCCAGGAACAAGAATGTTTCTTTATTCACCCAACATACAGCTCTAACCTCAATAACATTTTATGATTTTGCAGTATCTACTCATAAAATACCAGAGGGATTTGTGTAAGAACACTAAACAGCCCCTTAAGAAAACCAGTCATTTCAAGGGACTCAGATGCAGGAAACTTTTCCTTGGAGAATAACACAACAGCTCTGTTGTAACACCCTTCCTCATCAACAGCCTACACAACAGCTTCCATTCATGTTCTTCAGCCAAATGCTGTTCACCCGTGAGCAGACGAGCCCTACTGGCCCCACTCTGAATGATAACGTATCTGTTGAAGTAACCTGGATTTAGGTACTTGTTTTGTTCCCTGCAGAATTCCACGGAGGGAAGGGCTGCGGAAACCAGCTTTCATAAAATATTTTTTTCACTAGAATAAATAAGCCAAAGAGCTACCCAGACTGCAACGTCCAATTGTGGTTCCACATGGAGTCACACATCTTAAATTTGACTGATGAAGAACTCTACTTAAAAACCAAATATCTCATATTTATTTATTAGCACTGTTTAGCTGTGTTGCCCTACATCTACTAGTGGTATACCTACAAGTATGAAGCAAATAACTCACATCAGAATTTAGCACTGCCTTTTACAAATGCATACGGTTGTACAGAGGGAGCCGATGTCTTGGTAAAAGAGTGCTTTGCCCTGATGACTACTAGGATAGAATTTCTGTAAATCTCTGCTAAACCTTCCTGACATTCAGAAGAAACGATACAATAACTTTTAAGCAGCCACTCTCAGTTTTCTGCTTTAAATCAGCCCTATGTTTATCAAGGTACGTATCAGTAAATCTAAAATGGTTAAAAAGACTACTAAATCATTGTTATAGAAATACCTTCAATCTTTTTTTCATGGTGCTGTTCCATTCTTTCTGTAGTAGATACATCTCATCTGCATCTTCATCAAATATATCCTCACTGGATTGGCTGACTGCAACTTGTACCCAGGACATAACAGCAATGATGACTATGACCTCTGTTTATCTGGTAAAAACAATACTGAGAAACTCTCAAAAGTCCCTCTGGCGAAGTGTCATATTAGAAGTATAGGCAAAAAAATTGAGTTCTGAAGAGAAGTCATGTTAGGAGCTGATTATTCAACCTGTACATTTGTTTCCACGTGGAAAACAGATGCTGTTTACCATCAAGGTGCATCTGTCAAGAGAAGACAGTCAGATCATCACTGGTAAAGCAACTCCTATAATTTATGAGAACAACTTAAGACAGTAGTTTCTACCCTTCTTATGGCACTGACATGCATATGCATGTCAAATTAGTGTTTTTAAATGTTGCTAGTACATGAACAGCAGGCAGAAACAACTTTATGACTCGATCCTGATAGCAGCTGACAAACAGCTCCACAGAGCTTCCATGCGGCGCATTAAGTTTACACACAGGTAATTGTCTGCAGAGGACTTTCACCTTTGATTTTCAGTTTCCTGGTTATGCCAAATACTTAACCATCTTACAAATCTTGAATAAAAACATTCCTTTATAATTTGAATAAAGAATTAGCTACTTCTACTGCAGAGAGAAGAAAACAGAATTGGATTATTTCGTATTTTCCACTGAAAAAAACCTTAAGAGGCCACTCACAACTAATTCACTGCATCGGTGGAAATTCCTACAACCCACAAACGCTGTTTCTCGCAGAGGCGCCAACGGCTCTCAGGGAACCGAGGACGGCAGGAGCCATCCCGCCCTCGGCCACGCTGCTTTTCCCGGGACACAACGGGCTGGAGTCTCGCCGTCTGCGGGCTCCCTCCCCGTGGCGGGCCAGAGGTGCACCCCACCGTCCCCACGCCCTGCCCAAACCCCGGCCGAGCCCAGAGGCGCCCCGCCGCGGCACCGGCCAGGCCCCGACCCGCCATTTCACGGCCGGCCGCTCAGCCCGGCAGGCGCCCAGCTCCCCACAGGCGGCCGCGCTGCGGGGAGCCTTCTACCCTCCGCTGGCGGCGGGCGCAGCCTCCCCTCCCCTCGCCTCTCCCGGCTACTCGCTCAGACCCCGCTGCCAGCCCAGCCCCGCGCCCCGTTCCCTCACCACAGCAGCCTAGCCGCCACGCTCCGCTGCACACTGAGTGCCACCATCTTAACTGAGGGCAAACAGGCTTCACTACCGTCGGAAGTAATAGGGGAGCGGCAGCCATGTTGGCCAAGGGCAAGCTCCGCGTAGGCCGCAGGTAAGGAGCCGCCATCTTAACCAGCAGCACTGTGGCTTCAAAGCCCGTCTGAGACACTGGAGGCGGGCAGCCATCTTGAGTACGGGCGCAGCCTCGCATCCTCCTCAAGGAGGCGGGGCGGGGTGGCCGGGCCGCTGGGCCCTGCTAGCCGCCGAGGGGTGCGAGTCGTGGGAGGAGGGAGGCTGCTGGCTGGGCGAAGGAGCCGTTACTGTGCAGCCCTGTCCCGGCTTTCTGGAGCGAGGGGCGTGTGGCTGCCTCAGGCTAACCCTGGGGGGAGCGTGCTCCCCGGGGGGCGGCGGTTTCGTCCTCTTTTCAGTCACTTTTAAAAAAAATCTGTCTTGTTGGCTTCTGAATCTTCAAGGTCCTTGTGTGTGAGGTGTGCCCTTAAGCTGTCCTCCACAAAATTTAGGCATTACAATACTAAATCCTTTTTAATATGAAGGGTGCCGGCACGAGTCAAGTGTTTCATTGCTTGCTTCTATTAGAGAAAACAGTAATATCCTTCTGACATAAATGCAACAGAATAATGTGTTTTTCTCGGTGCATGCTGCATTTGGCTTATGAGCATAAATTTAAACTTGGTTAATCTTCATGAACATACCATACATGAACCTGGAATTCAAGTTGTGTGTTTCTTCAAATTGCCAACTCCTGTTACAGTAAATGCCCTCGTACTGAGTGCTTCTGCAGGTCCCTGAGAGGGAGCATATTTGGTCCTTGTCTGGAGAGGCTGATTTGCCATTTACCAGGCTGGCCATGATACCACACTCACTCTCCAGCGACTGCTGGGTGTCCCACCTCCTGTCCCATGGATGGCTGGTGAGATTCATTACAAGCAGGGCTAGGGACACTGCTGTGGATGGCAGGAGAGCCTGTCCTCACACTGCACGTACTGAGAGATGAGCGATTGCGTGCCGTGACTCACAGATCTACAGCACTCTCATTGCCCTTGTCCCTCTTGTTTTGCAGAGACAGCCTGTCCTGCTAGTGGCCCTTCTCTGACACTCGCTGCTGGTTGCATGCTGAGGTATGAGTGGCCAAGCAACCCAAATCTGTCTAGAAACTGGTGTGTCAGGATGAAAAGACACTGGTGCCTCTGGATGGCCAGAACTGTGCATATCTGTTGCTCAGCAGTTACTATACATGTCCATGACTGCTGCTTTCCTAGCCCAGTTCTATCACTTCTACCTCCTGTCCAGTAGAGGCTTATTTAGCTAGCTCTGCCATTTTTTTAAAAAACAGGCAACAATGCTGAATATAGCCTGCATGCACAGATGCACAGTCACAGAAAAGCCTTCTAGCAACAGAAACTCGTGACCTGTCATGATCAGTCATAATGGCACTACTAAACCTGCATTAACCCCTTGCTTTTCCTCTTGCACTCTGTCCCCTCAGCCTCTTGCTCTTCCAGAAAAGATATATAGGTAATGTCTCAGCGTCACTGTGATTTTCCCAAATTCACACTATCTCAGTTTAAATGTCTTACAGTTACCAAAGCTGATCATTCCACATGGGTGTTTGGTTAACCCTTATAACCACGAGAAACAATGAAGAAAGTTCATATTCCCACCCCTTTCTCTTCATAATTGTGGGTGGATAATTTGGTGAATCATTGTATAGGTAGAGCAGCATTTTTGGGTTATGAAGTGCAGTTGCAACTTGAAGACAAGTTGTTTGTATGCTGTGATGGCCTTGACAGGGCTGCTGGCAGGGCTTGAGGGTGAGGTGTAGTGCCTCAGGGTGTGGATGTTTTCCACACCTATGTATTTTCTAAATAAAGCAGTGTCTGCATATTACGGTTACACTTTGTAATGACACATGCCAAAGGATCAAAACACAAGAACAATATTTCACAGGCTACAAAACAGTTCTGGCATTTTTGCAGAATAAAGAAAAGTTACCTGAAAATGTGAAAAAACAAAGTAGTAGTTGATTTGTGACATGTTGTAAAGTTTGTCACTGCCATATCTAAGATAAAAACTGGCTAATTTTAGGATTATGGTACCCGTTATACCAAAGGTACCTCTGAGCCATGCATGAACATGCTTGCCTCAGCAGTTACTTCCTGCACACCTGCAGTACTGGGGAGAGGTTACAGAGGAGCCAGTACAAGTCATGCAGAACTTATGACTACCAAGGGGTTGCAGGAAATTCTGATTTCAGATTTCTGTCAGCTTCAGCTTAGTGGTAAGGTTTGCCATTAAGCAATCAGCCACGAATAAACATGGGCTGCTCCTTTACACCTTTATTATCGTACATAATGCTTCAGATAAAGCATTGCTCCCATTCATATCATTGTTACACACTCTTGTCTTTCAGTCGTCAGTGTCTCAAACCCAAACTGATGGGAACAGCCACTGGATTTTGTCATAATGCACAAAGATGCCTCAAGATTTCAAGATTTTTGAAGGGTGGTTGATTACCATAGCCAGGACTTGTGCTGTGTATCGGCTACTCTGTGGGGCAGGATGTTCACATTCTCACTAGGGCAATTTCTACTGCTGTGTACTGCTGTCTCTGGCAGAGTTGAGCTAAGGCTTGTGAAGGGCCCAGGGCAGAGGACTATTACACCGTAAGTTATTCTCCAATCATACATGCTTATTGTCATGGACTGACAGAACGATGTTTCATTGGCTCTAATTGTGGGAGTAATACAATCCTTTTAAGAAATCACAGCTCTTAAATGGTGTTTGGGTGAATTTCAAGAACATTTAAATCACTGTTCACTTGTTCTCTGTAGTAAACAAGACAAACATAATGGAAAATAGTAAGCTATTGAAATGTGAGGAGATTGAAAACGATTAATATTTAATAAAGAAGGTATATGCATTGTCACCAAACATCACACAAAGTTTCTGAAGAGCCTTAAACCATAACTCCCTCCCAAAATGCGTATTCTGCCTGTGGTCAGGTCTGTAGTCTTTTCCAGGTATGTGGCTCTACTGCCTGGTCAGATTCTAGGCTGTTTTCCTTGAATATGGTGAATAACAGGGCATTGGTAGGACTGCCTACAACAGCAACAAGACAGACACATTCATGCTTAGATGCAGCCTTCGTCTCTGTCTTGATCTTGGCTCTCTGCATTTTTCCTTCATGCGAGGTATGGTGGGGTTGTGTACAGCTGGCTGAATGTTGAAATAATAATACAGTGACCTCCAGTGCTTAAATCCTTTGCTTCCAGACCTACCACAGGCAAGGAAACAGTGAGCTAACAGGTTAACTGCAAGGTCATAGGCTTAATGAGGTTTTAAATATTGCAGCTCACAGCACAGAAGACTATAATGATCCTAAATTAAACAAGGGGGTTAAAATAAACCCCTAGGATCAATGATTATTACCAGGGCACAGTAATAAACATACATTTCTGTGTTTTCCTATAACATCTCTCATTCAGGATGTTAAGGTAATTTACTAGTAAAGCCTTATCACCCTCTTGTGATGAAGGTAAGTAATACATAGGAATCACTTCCCCATTTTTGTGAGATCACTTCTCTAATATCTAATCTCTTCTTTAATAGCATACGATAATATTACACAATCCTTTGGGTCAAAATGTCTCATTTAATGTCAGAAGAAAATGGAAGAATATGGAAGAGAGCTAGGAATTTAAGAATATATCAAGGGTAAATGTCTTAACATTCACTTCAAAGCACCACAGGAATCTTTATAACCATTTTGCCATTACTTATTACACAGGTGTTTTCAAGGAAGAGTATAGTTTTCTGCCTCTTCGTTCCCCCATATTACCAGAGCACAGAACTCTGATAGTTAAATGTTACAACAGGGCAGTTTTCCTACTTGCAGAATCATTATCATTTTGGATCCTGGCAAAAAAAGAAACCTTCCCTGAATATTCAGGGGACTGCCAGCAGTTTGACTTGTACTGAATTATAAGTGGAAGTGGTTAAGCAAAGTAATAATTCTTTTTCCCCTCCTTTCCCCAGGCTTGCTTTGAATGTCCCCAGGGAGGTCAGGCTTGCAGTCTGAAAACTGTACTCTGAACTGTTGTGTACTAAACAGAGCAGCACGTACAGTTTATTAACACCAACGCAGTTCCCCTCCATCTGTCATTTTCCTTGGTTTGCTCGCTCCTCAAATGGGTGAAATTTGTTGTCCCCAGATGTAGTCCATATTTTCATTCTGGATCTTCAAAAACAACTCTAACATTGCAAAACAGTATGGCTGAGGTCAAAACGAGCTATATACACATTCCAGCTCAAGATTAATGCTGACAGAACAGAGTGTAGTATGGGACTACACTATCCTTTTTAGAATATACAACAGAGAAGCAAGGAAGGAATATTCTTAATTGTCTTCAATCTGTTGACAGTGAAATTTTACAGTGTGAAATTCCACATGAACAGAAAAAGGTTATGTCAGTAAGGGCAAGAAAATGTAATAAATTCTATGTTTTGGTTGTGTAGCTGAATCAAGTGTCTACTGAAATTGTAGTATCAGTGATGAGTCTGACTGGTTTTGTATCATCAATAAATCAGGACCCTGTAGCTCTGTGACTCAGATACCCTTCAATAAGATTTTTCTACTTTATTGGTTACATTTTTTGATGCAGAGCTGCCTTTTTTGTTTGTGTAATAATTGATCATAATATGCAAATAAGTACTGTAAATGTAATTGGTCCAAGGAAAATGCTGTATTCTACTTAAGAATCACACAGACTTTTTATCACACTTGCATTGCTTCAATGGGAGAGAAATGCCAGCTCTTTTCCTTTGGCTAAGAGATGAATTGCCCTCTGTTTTATCCCTTGTATAAACTCAGGCAAATGATGAAAAACTGCAGGAATAGCAGCTGTACAATGCTGATCCAGTTGTCTGAAGTGAATAGAGCTGCTAGAAGGCATAAAACTTGTGGAGTTCACTGATTTCTTTGGCACCTGAAACCATGAGAAAACAATTGTTTCAGTGACAAAGCACTGTTTCTGAAAGGTTGAGGTTATGACAAGGGTGGTTAAATGGTGGCTTTTGAATTGCATGTGGGTTGTGAACAATTCCAGTACAGCATGTATGCCATATCTGCAGCATGTAATTGGTTTTGTGGCTGTGCTAGCACAAAGGCTGCTGGGCAATTCATATGCTCAGCTGTGGAAGAAAGCGAGCTGGCATCGCTCTGCCTCTTGGAACCCAGCTATACACTGGGGCTGGCTCCCTCCCACAGGGAGCTACAGCCCCCTGCAGAGCCATTGTCATCTGTAAACTGCTACCAGAGCTCTCTGATGAGGGCCCTGCTAGGTGAGACAAAACAATTGCCCAGGACAGCATATTGCTGAGCATGTCAAAATGTTTATGCCCCTTTTGCCCATTTTTACCTTGAGACTGTTGCTGCAGCCAGGTGGGGTGTGACATGTTACTGCACCGCCCTGGCGGCAGGGCAGTTGGGCCATGACTTTCCCTTCTCCTAGCTTCTGTCTTTCTTCCATTCTTAGTCCTTAACCAGCACTGGAAGAGCAAGTACCACTTTACTGACTACTCTGGCTCTGATTTATCCTCAGCCAACTGGAGGCGATGGCATGTAGCTAAATACTCAGGTATTTATTCTCCCGCCTTCCATTGAATGTGATCTTACCACTTTCCTGGGTTACTTTCTCAGACCTGCAAGTACAGGTGCTCATCTTTCAGAATTACCATCGGTGTTAGTGAAAGGTGCTATCTTCATTAGCAACTGCAGGTGCCATCCAGCTAACAGAACAGGGAATTTGACATTTAAACAGGATAAACCATTGCACGTGGCACATTTTGAATATTACTCAGTAGTCTGGAAAAGACTGAGCACAGTTACTCATAGTTACTCGACATTTGTTTCACAGGACTTAACTATATACATTCACACATGCAGTTACCTGCCTATACTTTGACATTGTATTTTGCTCAGCAACAAACAAATGCAGTTCATCTGACCCAACAATAAACCACCATCTAAACAAGTAACATTAGGTATTTTTTTTTCCTTGAATTATTGTGGTCAGTATCTGTCACCCTGACTTATGTTGAGAAGCACATTGCTATTCAGGTAGTTATTGATTTCTGTAGGTTTGCACTGAGGGTGATGCAGTTCTCAGCATGCAGGATCACAGAGAAGGTGAACTTTCTCATCAAATTTTCAGCAGCAGAAGACTTGCTAGCTCCTTAAGAAAACTGAAACAGCAGTGGCCATGTTACAAGCTCAGCCCCTGACTTTAGAGTAATCAGATGATACATTCAAAGTCCAAAGCCGCCTTTTTTACTCATCCAAAAGCTGCAGTGAGTACAGTGGCTCAATGGGATATGTCAGCCAGGCTTGGCTCATATTTTAAATAGTGATAAAGAAGAGCTTCAAAGTTCTGCAAAGAAGTAGGAAAAAAGAGCTACGAACCATCCGTCTGTTTTGTGAAATAAATGAGGTCACACCTTCAGGAAAACTATATGTTGTATTTTGCCACTGACTCAATGTATCAGCTGACTATAAACAATCTTACAAGTAACGCAGGAATTACATTGCAAAATCCGAATGAATTCAGCACCACCTGAAGGCTGAGAATTGAATTCCATGGCAATGTGACAGGCACTCTAAGTTACAGGAGATGAAATCTAAGGGAAACTAATTTGAGGCAATTTGTGCAGACACGGCAAAAAGCTCTCTATAGAAATGGGCTACCTCGTTTTATTTCTTCCTAAATCCAGATTCCAGTTGTTTCTCTAACTCCCATACAGATAGCAATTCCTCTGAGAAACTTATCTCACTGCAATGGGGTTGTTTGGGTAGTTCAACTCAGGTGAAAAATATACCTCAGAATGGCAACTGTGTTATAATTTTAATTACATAGCAATCGCAAACTGATCACATTGTATATTGTAAGGTTTTAGACTATCACCGGTCTGTGGAATATTGGTATCAAGGTCTATTCCTGTTATTTGTAGACATGCTATACACTGAAATTAACTGTCAGTTCTGTTCCCAGAACTTTATAAAAAATTCACATATTAAAGGCTTTTTCTGAATCACGTAACAAATTAATTTTTTTCTTTTTGTGAACTATCATATTCTATGGAGGACCACCCATTATCACAATGTTTGGCAAAGGCATTTCCAGTTTATTAAAGAGACTGTGATTTAATAATTTGACCAATGAAAGTCTGCAGGTCCTTTGAGAAAGTAGTGTATAAATGTTTTGCTAATGTGCTGAGGGCTACATTTTATCCTCATGCAATATTAGCTTCTCAAGAAAATTCTCAGAATCTATTAAGGCATAAGATGGTGTAGTCTGTGATTACTTGAAAACATAAAACCTTGTTTTGTCTGTGACTCCTACGTACATACTCCTGTGCAATTGCTGTGTTCTCTTTTCAGAAGCTAAAGCAACACAGACAAACCTTGTTTCCTGAATGACTGATAGGGTAATGAAAATTAATAGTGGCCCCTACAAATACCATTGATTTTTTAAAATCTCAAGATTGACACCTTATTTTTGTATTTGAAACAAGCATATGTCTGTTTGTTGTAATAAATGTAGGTATGCATGTATACCCTGATACCTATGAGCATTGTCTGCAGACTGAGGTGCTCAGGGGCATATTTCAAATTCACTTCAACAAGGGCACCAGCCTGTGTAATAAGGATTTTGTAAAAATCCATCCCTTAGAATCTCGTAAGTAATCTCTTGGATATGCTACAGGCTCTCTTTCATAAAGCTTTCAACAGAGTTGAGTGGGCTGCGCGCGTGTGTTTGAAGCTGCCCTGATTGAAATGCCAATATTCTCTCTCTCTGTGCTCTGAAATTTACTATTGCAATAAAACGGAAGCATTCCCTTGCATACCAAACTGAAGTGCCTGTGAAGAACAACCACTGAAACCCTCATTTATTTCATGGTTTCGGTTTAATTGACATCAGCGTTCAATCCTTCCTACTGGCCTATTCATTGTCTCCCTCTCCTGGAGATTCAGTCTGGATTCAGTGTACAGCAAATTCATTACTAAACTGCAGCACCTTTCCTCTCTGAAAGGAAGGGGAAAGAAAGAAGTTACACAGTAGTTAGAATCAGAAGAATCTAATCTTAGTATTTTTCTTGTATCTACTTTTTTTGTTTTTTTTAAACTTTTAAGTTTTTCCCACAACACCCACAGCAAGCAACCCACACTACCTTCCCCATTTCCCTGTCCAAGTCTCTGTTGAGGGAGAATATGTTAAGAGGATACTTACCTATCTTCCTGACTCCAAATAACCAGTGCCAAAGATAGCGTAATACAAGTATTTCTGAATAAATAATGAAATGATTGATGGGTAAAAAACATTGCAAACAATGTATTTTAGGCATATTATTTAACCAGCAGCAATAAACCTGCTCATTTTGTAAAGAACATGAATAATTTTTTTTAATACTAAAGGATGAGAATTCCTGTAATTTGTAAGAATGACCCAACCAGCTCTAATCAGAAACTGGGGAGCATGTGGATGAGTAGCATGCAGTGTGCAAATACATAGGCAAAGAAGGGAGGCAAAATAAATTGCTCAGAATGGCGAAGGGTCACTGGTACCACCAGTCCTTCCACAAGAATGGGGCCCAAAATGTGTTTGAAATTAGGGTAGAATAACTGGTGTGGTATAAAATAAATTGCCTCACTTGAGATAAAAAAAAAAATTATTACCTATAGAAAATAGGAAGAATTATATGGGTGGGGCACAGTTCATGGAGTGTAGACTCCATGTTAATGCAATTTCTTGGGAAAGTGTTGGGGGAAGGATGTGGTAACATATTAAGGAGTACAGTGCTACAGATGATATTTTTTAATACTAAACACACAATGATCCTAATGCTCTTTTAGGCATAGTGCAGACCATGTGGGAAAAAGATCCCCCAAAACCTGGCTTTCTGGTATCTTTCTCCTGTTCTTGGGACAAATCCTCTTCTAGAGCTCTCTCTGACATTTGTATGAGAGTAGTTGTTACCTGTGGGGACCACGTAGCCTTAGAGCTCAGCTGTGGTAGGGATGGTATTGTGGAGTAAGATGATTATGAACTCTAGGATAACCACTAAGAAAATACTAATTTACTCTGCACTTGCAGCTCACCACATTTCTAAATTGCGTCAAAATTCTGGTAAAAGTTAGGGGCATTGGGCAGTGGGATCTCACAGCAGATGCCACATCAATGCTATACAGCATAGCAGCATGGGAGGAAAGCATGGTGAGAGCAGAGCCATTCATAAGATGGAGCAAGTTTATTGTCGCTTCTGTAGCTGAGAACTTAGAAAAGGTCCTAACTCTTCACATTACATCTGGCTAAGTGGAAGGACGGTCTGAACTTCTACTGTGGGCTTAGATTCCACATTGGTACCTGATTAGGAGTCAGTAGATTCAAAGTAGCTGAATGAAATCAAAAAAGTGAGGTAGATGCTCTGTTTCTACTCCATTCAGTGCACATTTCCTAAGTATTTAGTCCTTAAAAAAATAAAGAAAAGAAAAGAAAAGTAGAGGTATTGTGTAAAAATATCTACAGAATCTAAAGCCCTTCAAAAGAGCACTCTGCTACTAAATAATGTAACGGTGTGTATCACTCATTCATTAAATATCAATAAATAATTTAAAATCATAGGTAATTTGAAATGCTTCTGAAATTATATCAATTCCCCTGTTTGTTCTGTATACACTTGTAAGGGGAGTTTTGTGGGCTTTCTTTGGTTTAAACTCTTGATTTTGAAATTTTTCTTTGCAGTCATTAGCATTAAGAGAAAAAGGAAGAAGAGTGGATAAATAATTATTTATTTGAGATGACTATTAGGAATGGAATAAAGAAAGATTCCTCAAAATGAGAATAAACCCTTTCTTTGGCAGGTTAGCTGCTGGCTTCTAAATCTTCCTCCTGAGAGGACAGTACACAGGAAGTAACAGGATATTATGTCTTTCCCTCCAACTAGCTGTTAGAAGATTTGCAAGAAGTCCAGGCCATCCCTTCATTAGTTCTCATGCCCTGTTTTTGGGCAGCAGGGTGTGATAGTGAGGCGTGGGCCTTGGGTGAAACTCTGACTTTGCGGACATTGATTCAACAATTCATTGACTCAGTAGGCAGGATTTCAACCCATGTGCCCCAGCCAAGTGCAGGGCACAGGCTAGCCTTCAATGTTTAATTATAAGGTGTGGGTTGTTCAGCAGCATTTTACGTCTATGACAAAAAGAACCTTCAGTCAAATCTTTGTAGGTAATTGACGTATTATTCCTTCTTTGCTGGAACAGAAGTAGTGGCTTGACCTTAACCATGTCACTGTCTTCCTGCTGTATACATTTCCCCCCTCTGTAACAGAAAGCAAGGAACTTTACAGATTCTGAAGCTAAAATAATGAGAATTTGTGTATGCATATGAAACTCATTTCCCAGTACAGTGCCATAGATAAAAATCACAACAAATGTACTTTAGAGTAAATGAATGAAATTTAAGACTGATACTGGCAAAATAAATTTGGACTGTCTTTTTTTGGTGGGGGGAACTCGTTAGACTGTGAAAATTAATCACACTGTGCATAGTACCCCATTGGCAAGACATTACTCACTGCAAAATAATTCTGTTGTTTTGGGACTTTGCGTGTATACTAGATTGATGGTGATTCAGTGTTTATTGAGATTTTTGGTTTGCATCTCATTTATGTTTATGCCTACCAGATGGTCTTTATTTGTCACAGTATTTCTTAGGATTTTTTTTTTTTTATCGCAGATTTGAGTGTCTGCATGATAAAGATGCTCTATAAGTGAAAGAAGAAATTGAGCAATATTAAACATCACAGAAGACAACTGATTGCTAAGGGTAAAGAAAGCAGATTATGGTTACAAATAATAGTTTAAGAGAAAAGCCTGAAATGATCTGGATTTTAGTTCTAGGGATAAGATCTTCAACCAAAATACGTATCTTGCTGTGTTTCTAGTCTTGGATTTGGGGATTTAAAGTTAGGAAAAAAGCTAAAGTAGGTCAGTCTCCAAGAAAACTTTTTTAGTAGCAAGACTTCTTTTCTTCTAAACAAGCCATTAAAATCTCATTGCCTGAGACTTTAACACAGAGAAGCCCAGAGTGCTTAATATTGTATTGTAAGCATAATATAGGAGTAGTATAAGAAAAAATATCTGCCTAAACCTTTCAATCCCTCCTCCCCAGAATAGTAGACTGGTTTGTGTTAGATCCACTGGTCCGAGGTTCAGTCCTCACTGTTGAGTATTGCGAAGATCAGTGTTACAAGTGGCTTCTTTTATGAGAAACAAATCTTGGCCCTTGGTTTCCAGGGAGGGACACTGACATGTATGGTATTGTTTGTTTGGGCAATATTGATCTTGCTCCCTCCCTGCCCCCAGTCCCTTCCTGGAATAGGAAAGGCACACAAAGATTTTGGAACCCTTGAGAAACCTTCCGTCATTTCAGATACTGGAATAGTCTTTTTAGTCTTTAATGGCTGAAGCTTTATGAACAGGAGTTAGGTTATACATCCTCAAGGAAGAGTTTTCCCACAGTAGATACCAGAAAAACTTTTGACAAATTTCCAGGAAAAGGACATCTTTCTATAAGATACCCTGATAATCCTTCCATGTACAGATGTAGAAACTGGCTTGAAAAACTCCTGGGTCTGTTAATCTTGCAAAATTCAGCTAATAGTCAGATATGCTCTTCGTGAAAAGTCAAATGAAAATATAACTAACGCAGCTCCATAAATATATATAGGGAGAATAAAAGCAAAGAATAGCCTTAGATAAACCCCGGAGGCAAAAATACTAACTCCAGAAGTCCTTCTGTTTCTGTCATGAAGCTAACTGAATTATTTTCCTTCAGCTGTGAAGAAAATCAGTAAGCTTGAGGCATGATGCTGAAGGAAAGCTAAAATAACTTGAGTTTGGAACCATAGACCATTGTCTCAAAAAGAGACAATGCAAACAAGAATTAGTTACATCACAGCACTTTGTTAAAGTGTAACAGTGAAGAACAGGAGGCAGTGGTACCAATTGCTTGGTATAGATTACGAGAGGAAAATTGTTTTCTGGCAAACTGAATTAAATCCAGAGTGACCAGAGGAGATGGTAGATGGAGTTGGTAGTGAAATATATTCAATAACCTCTAAATCCGTCTCCTTAAGTCCCTTGGTAATGGCAATATTAATGGCAATCATGGTTAGAAGTCTTTCACTAAAATAAATAGAGCTTTGGCTGGAGCCTCCAATTCTTTCACAGAGTAGGTTAAAATAAACTTTCTGTTTTCTCACCCATGATATGGTTCTTCCCATTGGGAAGTACTCAGAGGTGCCTAGGAAGAATCAGAAACCATTCTATGAAAGGAAGAAGGGAGGACAAAGCAAGTAAAGATTAGGAGATTTGGAAACCCTGAAAACAGACACCAGATATTTTGCCACGCACAACAAAAAGAGCAAAAGTATTGGTGTATCTGAAGTATGGACAGAAGCTCAGATAACTGATTAAGACTGTGGTATGTCTATACTGTACATTATTAAGAGCTGAAAAGCAGATAGTAGTTGGTGTTAATTCAAGTTGATCTTTTCTGTGTTATCCAAGTAGTTTCCCCAGTAATGTGACACATATTTAAGGAGCTCACAGGAAAAAAGACTGGTGACATGTCTGAAAAGATATATCTGGCCTTCAGCAGATAAAATTTTTACCATGCCTTTTCTATTTCTTCATTCTGTATTGACACCTTTCCTCCATCCCCATATGTTCAAGTTCTCCTGAACAAGTTTTCATTTCGTAGAGTCACTACTAAAGCTGTAATCACAGCTGGGTTGGGCACCACGTCTCACCAGCCCAAGGCAACTCAGATTCATTGTTTTTGTGAGACCCAGTGGCAAACAGAAATTACAGCATCTTTACCCTGTTGCAAACACTCCTTTTTTCCTGACCTCTTTCAATTTGAGGAAGATAAAAACTGTCACAATTCTCTTCAGGCAGTAATTTTTCAATAGCCATTGGTGAAAAGCACTATATTTTAATATCTGTGCATTCTTACATGGAACAATGTAGCTATTCAGAGTGAATAGGCTTTTCAGGAATTATACAATCCTTTTGTAAAGTTCTTTCTCACTAATCTACAGCTATGCTGTTAAAGATATCCTTGGAGAGATTCAGGAGAGCAGTTCTTTGCTCCACATTAAATTAAAAGAAAAAAACAGAAAAGCATGTGAATTCAGTACTGTTATTAGCTCAGTAACGTGAGTAGTATATGCCTCATCATAAATATCTTTTCTTGTGATGGAGTGGGCAAGAAAATTTTTTTTTTTCCTAAAAATAAGCTTCACTCTTTTGCACAGCTCGCCTCTGGCCTGTAGGTGTCACAGTAATAATATGGATGAAATAGATAAATCTTAGTCTACTTACAGGAAATAACTTTTTGAAAAGCAATGCTCTTGGTAAGTAAATACTGTTATTTATTGAAGCTTTGGAAGTGGAGAAACCACTCTAGTGTATAGACAAGCATACAATATAAAGGATTTCATTGCACATTCTCTACCTGCAAAGTTGATGTTTCTCACGTTTCTCAGCTAAAAAATATTTTTCTCAAAAGTCTTATCCTGAGGCCTCCAAATCTGAACTTGCCTGTGTTGATCCCACTCTTCATCCATTCTCCCTCTCCCTCTTGCTTCTTCTTAATATCTAACTCAGATAAGAGTCAGATAAGTGACTAAAGAGATTGAAAGAACAGCATGTTCCTCCACCCCTTGAGGGAGTAGAGCAGTGGGCTGTAGGTGTAATAAGGCCACAGGATGAAGCTGCAGCGAATACTAGGGAAACATCTAAGGAACCTAGTAGTATCAAATACCAATTCTCAAATTCTGTTGCCTACTAAGTAGTTAAGGACACCAAAGCTTAGATTTACCCAGGCTAACATCAAGGCCTTTCCTGAACACCTACATTAAAAATGTTGTCACATTGTATAATTGATGCAATGTTCAAGCATCACCAGGAGAACACTGGTCTACCCAAGATGTCAAGTTCTCTCCAGCTGCAGTGGAAGCCAACAATGAACTCCTATCATGACATCCAAGGTAAATATACAAAGTTATATGGGGTAAAACTAGGCCAGTTTCACATTAATGATAAGATATAGTAGGATCTGATAACAACACATTAATAGGCTGCTTACATAAATGTTATTTAATCTACCATTGCTATGCAGACAACTTTGTAAACAGGGTACAACAGCTCTTCTGCTTGGCCAGTGCTCAGCACTACAATTTATAGAAAGAGCATAATGTCCTCCACGGGAAGTTTCAGTGGGAATTCTAGTCCATCAAGGACAGAGGTGCTGGAGCCTTGGACATTTGTAAAACATACAGAAGAGTGAACTCTTAGGAACAGTTTTGGGAATGTCAGTTTAAAGCTTTCCCTTTAATAACTACCTGAAAAATGGGACTAGAAAAAGGTAGTTCTGTATCCTATGCATAAATGTGCAGGGCAAGAAGGATTATAATTTAAAGATTTAGCCACATGATTAATTAGAATTGGTAACTTTCTGTCTTGAGCCTTCTTTTCTCCTCAAATGCGAGGAGAAATGGTAAACAATTCTTTGATGTAATTTGAAAAATATCTGACCTATGATGTAGGACCCAAGGTGGTAAAAATAGATTCGTTGCTTAGAACCGTGAACCCCTCTTCTGGTTTACTAGGTAACTCAGTAAAAATTTCTGTGCTTATAGCTGTAGACATTCATTTATAGAAAGATCTAACTTAAGGATTTCTGATTATTGCAGCATGAAACCAGGCTTTAGTAATTCTGAATAAGAAAGGCCCATCAAATATATACTAAGGACCCTAGACCTTGACATTTCTGTGACACATGGATCTATATATTAATTTCCTCATGTATTTCCAGATAATGATACAATCTTATCCAAGAATTTTAGGATGCAACTAGAGATCACACTCAGTTTTCTTGGAGCTGTATGGCTTCTTTAGCTCAACATTATTATTGACCCCTGCTACCTGGAATAAAGCATTTAGCATTTCCGTAGGTATAAAGAGATAAAGGCTGCATTTGGAAGCACTAAGGGATGATTACAGTAGATTTTCAAATCCAGTTTCAATACCTGGATATTTCCATTCTGATCCAAATATTTTAAAACCTTCTTAAAGTAGTCTAAATGAAGCTTTGAAGTTCACGCTCTATAACAATCTGACTGCTGATCACATTACACAGTGAAATACTTCACCACGCATTTGCTCCAGACTGAACCCTTAGTCAGCTGTAACACACAGAGCGACATGTGCTAGGAGATGATGATAGTTTTGTTCATTTTCTAAGACACTCCCCTCACA
Organism: Astur gentilis; assembly: GCF_929443795.1. Classification (NCBI taxonomy): domain Eukaryota; kingdom Metazoa; phylum Chordata; class Aves; order Accipitriformes; family Accipitridae; genus Astur; species Astur gentilis. The sequence goes on along the minus strand of NC_064893.1, from coordinate 3,849,316 downwards.
GATACTAGTGTATGTCTGCCAGACATTATGTGCTATTAGAAGAAACTGGTGTGTGTGTGTTGCCTTGCGGTCTTCTATTTCAATCTGTTGGTGGGTAGTCTGGTAAGAAAGGGGTGCCTGAAACTTACTGTGTATCTTGTAGCTGGCACCATGCTTGAATTGCTGTTGAAGACAAAGGGAGTAAAAGGTGCTCAGAATCAGGTCTTTAATTCTAAAAGCTCAAGACATGAGGACGCTACTCACAATTTCCAATGGAAAGCATATTAGTTTAAGTTTTGAAGGTCTGGGGTCAGTTCCAGGTGCACCCATGAAGTTGGCTAATCATTCCGATATACAGAAGTCTGAGATGTGTAGAGAGTTTTGTTTTTCATACTACTCAGACTAGTACTGGCTAAATTAAAAGGTCCTCTCTGTCCACCTGCTGTAGAAGTATTTGACATTTTATGCAAAGTTTTGCTCTGGCTAAACTAGAAGTGACACTAGGAATCGTACTGTGCTCTGCCTATGTTTGAAGGCTGGGTCTAAAGCATGTTTTTTGGTCTGTCCCTTGGAAGATCTCCATGTCTTTCAGAATGACAGGGACATGATATGACTCACTTCACACAACTTTGTTTCTTCCATATAGATATTTACACATCTGAAAAAGTCATCCTTGCCTGCCCTTATAGATATTGGGCAGAAATAGACAATTTAAAGGCATGCTTTTTGATATAGCTAATTGTTGCCTAGAAGTGTCCATTTTTGCTCCATTGACTCTAAAGGTGCTCAAGACTATTAGCTCAGAGGTAAATGTGCATTTACTCATATAAACCAAACAAAAAAGCCTGATCCCATACAATGAAACAACTAGGAAGATTTTCAGTTACTTCAGGGAAGTCTGAATGCATAAAAAGATAAGCTGGAAGGTTGGATGACATGAATCTTATTGGACGTTTCTGTATGTAGAATTATAGCTGAATTCTGCATGAATTACAACAGCCTAGTTAGAGTAGGCCACACAATGGATTAAATTGCAGTAAGAGCAACCAAGGACAGGGATTGTTTAAAAAAAAAGAACAAAACCAATCAATATATCAAGATGAATAAAAACATCCCCCATCATCTAATCTGATTCCACTAGGCAGGGTCTAGAGCAACCCTTCTTTAGGACTGAAATGTTACTGGTGAAAAGGGAAAGCTTTCTGCATAGGCTGCTGGGCGTAGAAGTGGAATGAAAAGAGTTTGGAAAAAGTTTGTAGAAAATAAGACAGAATCTGCTTTTGAAACCTTGAATTATTTTTTTTTTTTCTTCCTTTCTGTATCTAGGGATTTCTCATGCCCTTGCAACTATTTTAGTTTACCTTTTTTATAGCTAATCAGCACACATGCCACTTTTTCTTTTGCAGGCTCTGAAACTTATGTTGCAACTGAAAAGAGATGCAACAAAGACTTCCTGTCAGAGACAAGGTTGTTTCCGCCCCCCCCCCCCCCCCCATTAGCCTATTAAAGCTATAGCATCAGTTTAGAGAAGTTCACAACTTTTTCTTCCTTTTATAAAAGGAAAGGGAAACAATAAACAAAAAAAGTAAACAGGAAAACCCTTTTCCAAACCCTATATGAGGCCAATATCAGAAGACTTTAATGATTTTCATCAGAAAAAACAGTGTATCAGTAACTGAGTTCAACAGCCTTACTCAGTAAAGCAACCTAACCCATACAGGCAAAAAATTTTAATGCATGTAAATTACGTTGGTGACAGGAATATTCTCAGGAGCAGCAACTGCACTGATTCTTGATGTTTCCTTGTACAAAACAAGAAGTAATCCCTCAATATATCTCAACAATACTGGAATGTCTGTGGTTCAAAGGCACCTGTCACTTGCGAGACTTACCTAGCCCCATAGCTTTTAAACTCAGATAACTAATTAGCATCTGATTTATGAATACTTCATATCAGCAAAGAAACCTGAAGTTATTGGAAAGGGTCCTTGTCAGAAAGTTGTGCTTAAGAAAAACTTTACAAGGTTTCTCTGCAACCAGCGTTATTTCTTATTCTATGAAGAGGTAAAAAATCCTGTAGAGCTCTTTTAAGTCCCAGGTAACTTTAGAATGAGTTGGGTTTTTTGTGTTTGGGTTTTTTTTGTTTGTTTGTTTGGTTTGGTTGGTTTTTGGTTTTTTGGTTTTTTTTTTTTTTAGTTTTTGTTTTGTTTAATGTTTCTCGGAGGAGGAATTGTTAGGTGCAGCACATCTCAATCATACTTTGACTCAACATGTTTTTGTATAACATCCTGGCAAGCAGCGAGAACTCTGTTATTTTGTCAAATTATTATTTATTTAAGGGTTTTCTGTGACTTAATGATGCTCCCATACTTCTAGGGAACATTTTAACAGAAAGAATTGCAGAACCTGCTGTTCCAATGTGCTACAGTATGCCAGAGCCTGTGCTCTCAAGAACATAATGTTGAAATGTTAAGTAAATAAAAATAATAAGAGCTGTTTTGAAGGAACTGGTGCAGGCTGGCTATTGTGTGTGCTCCTTAGTATAAATACAGGTATAAAAAAGTTTGGATCCTGACTGAGCTGCAGCAGTAAGAATGGATGTGAATTATATTTTTTAAATTATTTACAACTTCACAGTGTCTGTGGCTTTAAATTATTGATGCTAGTGACAGTAACTGTCAATGAGACAAAGCTTCCACTGAAACAGCAGCAGCAGCATGCTATGGTGCTGGGGACTGGTTTTGTTCAGCCCTTCCAATCTTTCTTATTAAGGAAAAATGTCAATTCTCTCATGTTAGGAGAGCAGAAAAAAGGAAGCAAGATCATTATTAAAGGAGAAGTTTCCTGCAATAGTCTTTGATTGCAGTGTGTGTCTCAGAACTCGTGGGATAGCAAAAATGTTCTAACTGAGCATGAAAGAGGTCAATCTTAGCAGTAAGTGACTGCATAATGTTTGCTATAACACTTTTTTTACATGTAGGGTTATGGCAGCAAAAAAGTCTCTGCTGCACCACAAAGGATGAGGAAACACTGCATGTTAGAGAGACTTTAGGGGGCACATTTGTTCCCTCCTACACTCCACAGTGCATTGTCTAGGGCAGTGTAACTCCACATTCAGTCAATACCTCTAGGACAAAGGTATTAGCCTCTCCAGATGTGTTAGAAGCACTTGCACCTCTGTTGGTATAGCAGCAACAATCAGTAGTACTGCAGATCATCTGTCTTCTTTATTACTGCTGCTCTCTCCAGCTGACCTATGCAGCTGTAATCTCCTGAATCTGTCTGTCTATATCTGACAGCTTCCTAATAAAGTTCTGTTGCTTTAGGTGCAAAATGACATGCCTGTTTTAAGTATGGTGGTATAGGGCTATGTTTTTCCTGCTGGTTTATTCAAGTTCAAAGCAACAACACACTAGGTGAAATTCATGAAAAGAAAAGGAGTACCTTGTGTTATCTGGAGCTGGGAATTTGGCTGGACCCATTACAGCTGAAAGGAGAGAAGATTCCTGATATGAAAACATCAGCGAGCCACGTGTGTGTGCTGCATATGTACTGGCAGAATGGAAGAGAGCTGTGTGGAATGTGAAATTGCATCCTGTACTGCTGGGGATCAGGTGCCAAGTTGTATAAAGACAAGTGCTATATTAAGAATGGGAAAATGACTGAAGAGTGACTCTCTGTAGAGAATGATTTCCAGTGGAGGAGAAGAATCATGCTTCTTTTGTGTCCTCTTATGTGCATGGATGGAAGGAGAGAATCAAAAGTCTTCTGCTGTCATTTAAGAAACAAAGACCATCTTAATGACTTAGGAGATCATAATAGGCACAGGAATACATGCTGAGGAGTCTGTGAAGCTGCAAGAAATGAAATATGCTTTTATAGTTAAGGTTAAATCTCACTAAAATGGACTTGGATTAATATTGAAGCAATGGCTGCCCTCTGGTTGCAGGTCACCAAAATGGCAGGAGTTCTACCACCACACAGGATCTGAATGGGGCTCATCTGTGTAGCCTAGAGGGAACTCCAACTCTGCAGTTTTACATTGCCCAGGGCACTGGCCTCAGGAGGCTATCCCTGGCCCATCAGCCATGCAGAGGCAAGTGGCCTGAATCCACATTCCTCAAGGGGCTCGTCCCTTTTTGCAGCAGAACAGCCACAATACAGTGTTGGGCCTGAGCCCCAATATAGTGGCCATAAGATAATAATAAAAAAAAGTTTTCCTTTTTTCCCACCCTTCAAAATACCTGAAGTAATGACAGCATTGTCTTGTAACAATGTAACATAAGTGCACTGAGTATAATCAAGAAACAAGGACTTGGCACAATGACAGAGAGCTAAGCTATTTGACAATGCAAGTGTACTGTACAAGACTTAGAGACCCATGAAAAGATTTGCATGACTGTATCGGATGGTTGCAACTGCAGTATTAAGGTGAGAATTTAAGGGGTCAGCAAAAAAACCCCCCAACAATAGAATCTGGTAAGCTGGCCATAAGAAAGAGCAATGTGAGGAAGCTTTCCAGGTGAATCCTCTTTGACTAAAGAAGCCATGACTAAAGAAATAGTCTTGTTTGGTTCCTACAGTGTTTAGGGAAGCAGAACACTGCTTCAGAAATAAAGAATATTGCCAAGATAACTAAGATGCTCAATCCCATCATTGTTGTTTCTTCTTTCTACTAACACCCCACAGAGGCCTGACATTTGGTTGCTTAGGTCAACCGTGTCTTGGTCCCACCTCCTCAAATAGGTAATGCAGCATATTGCTCTGACACCATTTACCTGACCTCCTTCATGGTCATAGCATGAAAGTATGCAGTATATTGACAGTGACCTCACAGTTTCTTACATAAAGATCCTTCCAGAAGCTTTTACTGTAGTTAATAGTGAGACTGCTGACATCATAAGGAAACGGATCACATCATCACTTCTTTGATTCTGTATAAAATATTTAGTGTTCAAGGGCATTGACTATAGAGTACCAACATCAGATAGCACCTACAGACTGAAAACATTAAGTTTTTTTGAGACTAACTTGCAGGATCCAGCAAGAATATTTCATTTTGTAGTTTAACCACTAGTTAGTAGCATAACAATAGCAGAAAATGCAACAACTTTTATTTTCTTTATATAAAACACTGAGCAGGGGATACTAATAAGATATCATTGATAATATGCCATGAAGAAATGAAAACTAATGAAATAGAACTGTTCATATAACATGGTGCAAAGAAAGCATTTGTAAGCAGAAAATAACATTTCTTATTTGTCTAAATATATCCTGCATTTCTCTTGTATAAACAGAAAATTCACTGAAGTACATACGAATTCATTACTTGTAAGAACCATTGCATTTAACATTTTTCACAGATTCTCTATAGTGATGTACAACTGTGTTCGTTAGGTTGGGTCTTTCTCACTCATCTCATGGGTTTATTGCCTTGCCTGCCACTGAACATAATGGGGTCTGAGGTCTTTCACATATCCTGGGTACAGTGGCAAAGCTGAAATGTGTCCAACTGTATAGATTCTTCTATCAAATGCAGGTAGATTTTTCCAGAACCTGGCCACCTGAGCATTTCAGTCTTTTTGACATATATTCTCATATCTTCCACAGAGTTAGCAAAGCACCAATACACAGCTGCATTTTTCTTAGCAAACTAGGAACTGTTGGTCACATCTTACAGGTAGGAAAACTGGGGAACCAGGCATTGCCCCAAGTTAACCAGCTAGTGAATGACAGAGCTAGGAACTGCAGGTCTTCTGAGTCCTAGCCCAGCGCAACATCCATTGGGCACTGCCTAGTTTACATTTTACAGAGGAGGGAATTAAAACAAAGAGAAACAAAAGATTTTTGTCTAGGTCATGAGGACAGACAGCCACAGCAAGTAGCACCCACCTCAAGACTCACTTAGGCTGGTGCTTGTCCCACTGAATATTACTTCTTTATGGACAGAAAGATCCCAGACCGAACTTACTTCACAATAGCACAATGGAGGAGGCAGAGAGCTGAGCAGGTGCTATGGTTTCTTCAGCTCGGGGGAGAAGAATTTCTGTTTACACAGGGCTTTATCCTTCCCAGAGCCATGGCTGGAAGGCTGGCCTAGGGGACAAACCTCTGGATTATCACAAGTGTAATACTTTCTGTGCTCCAGCCTCTCAATGGAGGCTCCTATTCATACAGGTCTTGCGTATGATCTCCCCCCTCAAACAGTATTTTTTAAATTTACATATTTTTAACTAGTTTCTATACAGATACATTTAAAAATGGAATAAAACCACAGCAGTGAACAGCAGGTGGTGCTATAAGACTTGGGATGGAGGACTCTCCTGACCAGCTCTACAATTGTCACTGAAGAGGGAGTAAAACAGGTTGAGCTTTTCCTCTTATCTGTGTAAAAGGTCTATAGTTAGAGATTATGCAGATACCGTGACTAAGATGGTTGCACTCGGAAACAGAAAGAAATATTGAGCTGTTTTATACCAGTAATTTATGTTGCTACTTAATATGCTGGGAAAACATGGTAACAGGTTCAGCCCAATTCAGATAAGGGCCCTTTGGTCCCTGCTTTTGGGCTTCTGTTAAAACTTCATTCTAGGGCTGGTAGGAACCTCAGCCTCAAGGTGAATTTTTGCCTGGAAAAAACTAACCAAACAAAAATCACCGAACTCTACTTAGGAAATGGAAAGTTAAAGTGGACAAGTAGAGGATTCTTGCCTTGAATTCCAGTGGAAAATAAATTGGAATTTTGATTTCCATGTCCCCTGCCCTAATTCTTATGTTCTTTTTCTGTTTACATCCATGGTAGATAGGAGGTTAACAAATCCGTCATCAAAAAATTTTCAGTTTCACCACTATTAGCACAGTGCTTATTTGCTGTCTCTTCAGGCACCTGATCCCCAGTGTAACACAAAATGTAGTTTTACACTTCAGTTTCACAACACAACAAAAAAGTTTGATTTTTAATTTGTGCCACCACATTAGAAATCAAGTTTTAACTAGCTCCTCAGAGGAGCCTATAGTCAAGCTGCTCACCACATTCCCATGGAATGAAGCTAGCCCTCAGCCTTTACACCAGGTAGAATGTTACATTGTGTTACACTTTAAGAGGCTTGTGCCTTTTGCACAGATTGTTTCTGTGGTCTATGTTGTAGAAAAACCTCAGTAAGAAGAAATGCAGAGTTCAGTAACTGCTATCAAAGATCTAATGCCATGTAGATATGCATAAAATAAAAAAAGCTTTGTATACCAAAATTGTTGTATCTACATCCAAAGCATTAGGATGTGAATATTTACAAAGGCAAGAAAGGGGGGGTGGGGGGGTGGGGGGATGAGAAACTACCCAATCTGCTAATGCAATTCCGTAGCAACTTATAATAAATAAAAGTCAGTTTAGTTTTCCTGTTTTGTTATTAGTACCCTATGGATCCTATAGCAATCTTGACATAGGAAGTGACAAGGAAAAGCATGAAAACTTGGGTTTAAGTTTAGTAATTCAGAAATATTCATGCATTCAGTTAGTACAACAGTTATACTGCTTTATCTTCCATTTGTTTCCTTAAAGGGGCAGAACTATAAAACACAGACCCAGTGTTAACAGATGACAGTTATTTTAATATCTGTAGTCTTCAGGAAAAGTAATTCACAGGCTGTTTTAGTGATTTTGTTTATTTGTTTTTCACTGTTTCAACACAGATAGAAGTACAGTAAGATTTTCACTGTTTTTGCTCAAGGACAGAACTGTTTATAATTCTGTTCTTAAACAAAATCACTCACAGAAATTTAAATGCCTATTTTAGAAACCCAGAATTAAAAATTTCTTCCAGATGAGAACTGATTTAGAGAGCAAATAGAAAAGTTTGAATTTCATATACTTTTCAGTTTGAGGAAAAACACACGGGGAAATCTCACAAATAAAACCTACCAATATCACTCTTTCTTCACAAGTTTTGTTGCTTATGATGAAAGGCTGGACCAATAAATGCTTTAGAGAAATATTAACAGGTTTTATCATTAGCTGGAAACTCCTGCATCCTATTTTGATGCAACAATATTATAGGTAATCAAGCACATTCCTACATTGGAAACAAACTGGAAAATCTTTATGAATTCCTTTGGCATTCATTGAAGTGTTTCACATGGCTTCAGAGTAAACCTCATGTAAAACTTCTTAACTGGAATAGCAGCCTATCTATCTGGCTGACTGCCTTTAATTACATGTCAGAGGAAACTTACTTGTAGACCTATTAGCAGAAAATCACGTGTTTAAATGCAGGATTCCACTGCTACTGTTTGTGCTGTTATTTCTGGTAGCTCTGTAACTGAATGTTCAGATGTAACATTTGAAATGAGAAGTATGATTTTCTTCTTTTCTCGCATGGCTGTTTAACTGCTTGTGACTTCTTCCTGCTGGGCAAACACCCATCCCAGCAGGAGCCTCATTTAGGACTTGCATGATGTGTGAAGTCTGTATACTGCAACATCATTCCCAACTACATTTAGAAAAACCTGTTGTATATTATATGCCTTTCTTCTCAGCTATTCTCAGCTGTTAGCATGGCTTCTCCAGATGCTGTTACATTAAGGACAGTGGCTTGCTTGCTTTCTTCCCTTCCTTTCTGTGCTTGTGGAATGAGATTTGACAGCCTTCCCTAGGGACTTCAGACTAAAGTTTTGCATTTGAGAAAGTTGTCACAGAACTTCTCCTGCCTTCCTGATTCCCTCGGCTATACCCTCTGCTAGTTTTAATCTTGTTATATCTCAGCTCAACACATGTCAGCTGGGAAGTGCTTGAGCTGAACACATTTAGGCCATATTCCCCTCTGATATAAGGGTGGGAAAGTACAGACCAGCCAATCTGACTCTGGGTCATCTCATGTGGCAAGTATAAATCTTTTTACTGAAAAACCACAGGTGAAAAATTGTATTTTATGGCCCCTGCATAGATCCAGGTTAAGTAAAGGTCACATAGCAGGAGATCAAGCTCCTTGCATTGACTTACAGGTACTACTTATGTCTGTCTTTTATCAGGAGCTGCCATGGCGTAAGGTTGCTCTTCTCTACAGGGAGAGAAGAGGTTGTAGCTGTCAGGGAGCAGCATAAGCAGGGCTACGCCGTGACAGGGGCCAAGCGAGGAGCCACAGGTTACCGCAGAGCAGACCAGGCCCTTACTGACAGGGTACGATCCCACAGGGCCCAATCTAGGTGAGCAGAGCTGGAGGTTTGAAACAGGGTCCATCAACAGCCTCTAACATGGTAAGGAAAAAAAACCATGTCCAGGGTCTGGCCAGAGATAGTATGGGAAACAAGGCTGTGCTGTGGGTCCTAGGTCCATCCAGAAGGCAGGTCTGAAGTCCAGCCACCTACAACACATATCCCAGCTCCAGCCAGGAAACAAGGCCAGGCTCACAATCGGAGACAGTCACCACCACAACTCAACCTAGACAAGAAGTGGGTATGCTGGTCTGAGCTGAAAGAGGGATCCTGGCCCAATGGGCAGAGGGTGTGGGGAGGCTCCGGTGAGGCTGGTCAGGGCTATTTAGAGCCCACAGGGCCCTGATGGTAGCAGCTGAATGCTTGGCTCTTTTGTGATTGACAAGAGCATGAGCTGCAATGTGCATGTTCTTCAGCTAAGAAATGAGCTGCTGTATGTGAAACAACAGGCACCAAGGGCTGCATGCTTTACTGATTTGAGGGCATGTGTCAGAGCCAGGGGCTCTGATCACCTACACCCTGCATCACCCACTGGGAGCTGCCATTCCCTACTTGCTTCCTTACAGAGCTCCCAGTGACTTTTGTCACCTCTTCCTTCATGCCAGCAGTTGTGTGTTGCTTCCTGACATATGGCAAGAGTCCTTGCTGCTTTGCTCCCTGTGACTGCACACCAAGCAGCTGGCAAAAACAATCAAATAAAGCAGAACTCCAGTGGGAGTGGTAAGCTCTGAATGATTGCTGATCACCTCTTGGTCTTTGTAAAATGGAATAAGAAAAGAGCTGGAATGAGAGAATGGAGCAACTAAAAGCTCCATTGGAGCCAAAACTCTCTGGAGATTTGGAAAATTCACAGGAAGTTTTAAATAGCATGTCATGCTGTGCTTGCAAGCATCTGTATTAAGATACCAGCAACAGAGGAAATCAGTTAGAAGGTTGTCCTGTTTCTAGAATAGCTGTTTTTGAAGTGCTTTATGTGCCTAACAATCTCCATGTAACTCAGACAAAAGGAAAGTAATGCTACGGCTGTTATAAGGAAATTTGAAGAGTATGGCACCACACAACTGCAAACGGTGAAAAATATAGACTGAAGGTGAAACCAGAGAACAGTCTGTGACAGAACTGAGGCTGAAGAGCAATTTTGAAGGGCTAGATATGTTCCCAGCAGGAGATGAGTCTGTGAGCAGAATAAAAAAATTCTGGGGGCTACTACAGAAATAATCAGAATTAAACCCTCATGAAACATTTTGAGTTCACCAGGCAAAGAAAATCAACCAGTCCACACCAAATACTATGGAGGATGGTCAGTGCTCTGAACTTGAAGGCATAAGAAAATCCAAACCACTATGAGCCACCTGAGGCAGAAAGTCATGCAGAGCTCAAAGTTTCAGTCTGGCAAAAACAGCAAGTGGAGCTGGCATGTATTCATCTCCCAGGGTGTTTTATGGGGAAATTCATCAATATCTTGATGGGATGGAAGGCATGAAGGTTTAATGGAATGCCGTTTTGATCTGGGAAAAAACACTAGCTGAGCATGGCTGGAGGCACAGAGCAACTATGGAGAGAACCAGAACTAAACTAAAGAAAACTTTAAACCTGTATGATGGAAGTAACACACCTGGAAGAGATATATGTTGAGATCACAATAAAGCTGAAGGTATCACTAACATAGCTCTGATAGATAAATAAGAAGCTACAAAGTTTCCTTGAAATGCTGAATTACGGAGAGAGAATTGCCTCTAATCTGCAAGATGCACATAGAGCCCTAATAAGGGGTTGGAAAAAGTCAGCAGCAGCTCAGAAATAGATCCTGCAAGATGACATTATGACTTTCAACATGGAGTGGCCACGTGAGTGCACTCCCAACCCAGCTTGCTAATCAGAGAAGAGCTCTCAGTTGTCATCATGTTGGAGGCAGACTAAAACAAATTTAAGATGTGTATTGCTGTCATTTAACTTTATAAACAGAAACAGCAGAGGAGAAAGGGTTAAAAACATGGCTAGGGACCAGCTCCAGGATGGTTTTTGCCAACCTCCATTTTAAACCATAAACATACAGTTCAGTCCTGAGCTGCCAAATAGTCTCTGCTTGCATGGTGGCTTGCCTACTATGTTTACCACATAATAATTTGCTTTGATCAGCTGGGAGGTGGCTGACCTGGAAAAAACATCGGTATTACTTTAGTTTCTGATTGTCTTTGGGTCCAAATCTCTGCTGAAGACAGTCAGTATTGCTTAAGGAACTACAATGTTCAATTGTGGGAACAGCAGGAAATCTCAAAGAGTTCAGTAATAATAGTAAATATTGTTTGAAAAGAGTTTAAATGGGCATGCCTTCAAATCCCCTTTCATCTGACAGAAAGATAGGAGAATTTGGAAAGCCATGGCACCTCTATATACATGTTTCATTCCTAGCTCCATATAGAAATGCTTCATGATCTTTCAGTAGCTCTTGATAGGCTGCTGGGGAGGGAGAAATTGCCAGGGTATAGACAGCATTCTGGTATGTCTTTTCTCTTGACATGGTAGAAACTGTAAAGCCATTGAGTTGAGAGTCTTACATTTATGGAAGAATTATCAGGCGTGGCCAAGGATCAGTTGCCTTTTGTTTTCTTTGTCAGTTTTCTTTGTACTGACAGAAAACTGCATTGGAAGGAACCGGAATCTGTCAAGGCCTTTCATGGCTACCAAATGAGAAATAAGAAATCCAGCTCTGCCTTACTGTCGAGGTTTAACCCCAGCTGGCAACTAAGCACCATGCAGCAGCTCACTCACTTCCCCCCCATCCAGTGGGATGGGATGAGAGAATCAGGGAAAAAACAAAAAAACCCTCTTGAGTTGAGGTAAGAACAGTTTAATGGAACAGAAAGGAAGAAAATAATAATGATAATAATAAAATGACAATAATAATAATAATAATAATAATAATAAAAGAATTGGAATATATAAAACAAGTGATGCACAATGCAGTTGCTCATGGCTCACTGACCAATGCCTAGTTAGTTCCTGACCAGCGATGCCCCCTCCAGGCCAACTCCCCCCAGTTGATATACTGGGCATGATGTCACATGGTATGGAACACCCCTGTAGCCAGTTTGGGTCAGCTGCCCTGGCTATGTCCTCTCCTGACTTCTTGTGCCCCTCCAGCCTTCTTGCTGGCCGGGCATGAGAAGCTGAAAAATCCTTGACTTAGTCTAAACATTACTTAGCAACAACTGAAAACATCAGTGTATCATCAACATTATTCTCACACTGAATCCAAAACATAACACTATACCAGCTACTAGAAAGAAAATTAACGCTATCCCAGCTGAAACCAGGACACTTACTTATGATAAGAAGTTTGTAGGAAAATTTGCATGACACAGCTGTATATCTTGTTAGACATGATGAAAAATTTACATATTATGCTGTACATTCATTTCAATATCAAATTTCAAAGGAAAATAAAGGTGTGCTTGTATTGTCCTACTGTCCTGAATTCTACCTCTGATTGCCATTGTTCTGTCCACATTGCTTTATTAATGCAGTTTCAGACAACTCTGCTCTATCTACGACAAATTTAAACTTCTGCATGCTGCCACTAAAACAAACCTGTTTCTTTGCCCTCCAGCTTTGAGTTTTAGAACATTTACATGGTAGCTGAACTTGTTGATTGTCTAAAGAAATAAGAAAGTGAAAGTGCTAACTTCTGTGATGTGGCCAGGAAACATTTATAAGTGATGAATTCTTCTAAATTTTCCCAGACTTTGTACTGAAACAAGGTGAGACTTATCCTGGAAATATCTGTACTGATGTCATTGTAGTTACACCACAAATGGACATAGCCCATCAACTGCACTAGAGTTACATTAGACATGAATCAATTTTTATATATATTGATCAGCATTAGGTCATGATCTTTCCATGAATATACACTCAAGAACTCAAGGATAAAGTTGAAATATAGAATCAGCCAAGAGTATAAATATGACAATTTTTACCTCACGTTAGCAGTGATAGTGTTTTAGTTTAAAAGGATATCTGTAATATAGTTTTATATTTCTTTTTTTCACAAAAAATTCACCATGCCTTGTGGGAAGTGTACTAAGAATGTTCCTTATTAATATCTAGGTTCGTGTCAGATATATTAGTCTACTCATCTTCTACTCCAGTGAGGTCTTTTTTTGTGAGAGGTGAAAAGGGGAGTTTTTAGCTGTAGCCTACTGAGGCAGCCTATGTTTACATTCATGAGAAGAGGTGGAAACATCCATTTATACGCAGTGATAGTAGTCCAACTTTAACTATGGATAACAGGTCATTGAGATTAACAAGCATAGACCCTTTTACCCCTATGTCTTACATCTATAAAAATGACCCTTGCAAATTTCCCCATCAACAGATTCTGCAAAGAACAAGCATTGATTGAACAGGTGCCACATTCCAATACTCCAAAGTGTAGGCAGACCAAACCCTATCTGATGCTATCCAGTGTGTTGCTTATTACTGCTTAATCTGCCCAGATACATGGTGTGATAGTTCAATTGAGGTCATGTTTATATTCTTGTCATATTGGGTATCAGTGGATGGCAAAACTAACAGTGAGACCCTCTAATTGGGACAGTACCAGACATTTTCCTTTTTCTTCATGAGCCAATAGTGCATTATTCTACACAGAGAACTGCAAAAATTCCGTGGGCAGTGGGTGATTTTGAAACGAGAATTGCCAAGTCCGTTGAGGTCTTTGTGTGGACTAGAACAGCTAGGGCATCACTTAATCCTGAGTTGTTTAAATTATTCTCTGGTAATCACAGTCCCCTCCTGTTATAATGCAGGTGTACTGCTGTGACTCTATTAGTTGTTCTCCCTGGAATTTCACTACAAATGATTACTGGAACAAGAAGCATCGGTGGGTGGGGGGCAAAGATTTATATTGTAATGAGATGATGTACTCTGTATGGCTTCTAATGCTATCAGTGTCTGCTTGGAAATTAGGTGTGCTATTTCCCCTTTTCATGCCCAAACACAAATTCAGCTGTGGTATTCATGCAAGCTCATTTGCAAAATATATGATACAGTATATGTTCTACACATGTTTTAGATGATCCTCAGAAGTTTTTTGTTCCCTTGTCATTTAGCATCTGCCTTAACTAGTGGTTCCTATTCAATTTCTGTCCTGCTAGCTATGCTTTCACTGAGCCATAGAAGCTAGAGCTGGAAAATAAGACAGCTAGCAACTCTGGACTAGCAACTGTCTCACAAAAACATGTTTTTACCTTCCTAGAGTATATACAGTACTTTTGCGAGCCTTGTTCAGTTAACCCTTCCTCTTTAGCCAATCACTTAACTCCTTGATACTTTTCCTGCTTTCCATCTGATCTATGTCTTTTTAATTGTAAACCCAGTACTCGATAGGAGTTTGCTCTTGCTAAAGATCACCCAAGTCGTCCTCCAGGGCAAACCCCAGAACTTCTTGTCTACTTTTTCCTTTTTAATCTTCTGGCTGCTTTTGGCACTATTGGTCTCTCCCCTCTCATAAACTGTTCCCTTTCTGGCTTCTCCTGATTTTCCTCTAGCTATTTCCACCATATTTGTAAGGTCTCCCTCACTGTCTGCTACATCCCTCTCTTATCTGTCACAAGTGTCCCTGAAGGCTTTGCCACTTGCCTCATCTCTCTCTGAACCTATTCACAAGAAGAACTTCTGCGAGTTTCCAGCCTTCTGAACTAACTTCACTGCAATTAACAGGCTGCATGCTCTTATTCCCTAAAGGTTAGAGACTTAATTTTTCTAACTTGTTTATTTTCATTTCTCAGGAGAGAATGAATGTGGTGAGAGAAACAAGGAGTGACAATATAGTCTATGTAATTGGACCCACAGCCCATGCATTGTAACAGCTGAAACCACCACTGGCTCAGTTATCCAGGAAACCTTAGGATAGAGAAAGTCAGAGAAAACCAAACAAAACTAGACATAGTTATGATATAGAAAATATGTGCTAGAATCATAAAAGTGCCATTTCACAGTTACCATAATGAGAACAGCCTTAGATTTTCCTTTTCCACTTTATTCTTTTTTTTACTACTGAAGTTTGGAGGATGGAGACAAAAAGAGTATAAGACTGTAATAATAAATTACAGACAAAAATGATTCCCCAAATCATATGTACTTTTTAAAATTTCACCAACCAGCTATATACTTTGCTTCTTGAAGTTTGAAGTTGTCCCTGCTTTGAGGGCGTGCAGGGTGGCTGAACCAGATAACCTCCTTCCAAAGTTATGCTATTGTTCTAAAAAGCCAAAAGAAACCTATTTTTAAAAATTTCTCTCTTCACTGGTATTTTTATTTAAAGCCTTTTAAAGGGTTTTACTAGCTTCTTAAATGATTTATTTGACTGAGACAATTGTTATTTACCACATGCTTTACCTCCTCATTCAGCCCAGTGTCCTGAGCAAGGCTTCCTTGCAGATCCACTGCTTCCCAGGCTGACAATGATCTGTCACTTGTGATTTCCACCAGTTATAAGTAAGAGAGATGAAATTTATACCTCAGCTGGACCTATCCTGTGAAAACTGCTCTAAAGCAGACATAAAAATGACTATGGTTTAATCTCTTCAGTTTAACTTCCCTTAGCAATTTTCATGCATACACATAAAAGTCAAATCTATATGCTACCCATGTTTCTTTCCTACAATAAACACATCTAAGGGAACGGTTTAGTTATTTCTGTTTTTAAACTTACTTGGTTCTCAGTTGTTGTAGTGAATAAGATGAATATTGCCTGTATCTTTGTCTGAGAGAGGTAGGTTAGTCACAGATAGCTGTATAATATAGCAAATACTTTTTGCAGTGACTAAGACAAAGTATTTTATTTATCGTATGATGTTTTCTTTAAGAACACAGTCATACTGGAATCATTCATTCTCAGCTTTTGTCCAGCTTTTCTGTTGCTAAAGGTGGATGCATGACATGTAGATGACAAGGGCAAAGTTGTGTTCCTAATGCAGATGAATTTTCTCATGGATTCAGCTTTAGCTGCTCAAATCAGGCCATTACCCAAGATTCTTGGAAATATATTTTGTCTTTGAAAAGAAAGCTATTTCTTAACTTTGGAACAAAAACTCCATAAGTGTGAAAGGTAATACCTCTTCTCCAGGAGTATCTCATAAACCCCTGCAAATTCACTACTTTTATTCACTACTCTTATTTTTATATCTTTTTTTTCCCAGGACCCATATTGGCAAAACAAAGAAACAAAAGCAAACACTCCCTCCAAACCCAATCCCAAATCAAATTAGATTCCCTATTATAACCACAGGATTTTTCACAGATCTACAACAAGGATGGCTGTTGAACCATTACATGAAAACATGCCTTATTAATAAGGTAGAGCCTTTTCTTAAAAGAAAATATGTTAAAAGCAGATGAAAAATTACTTCTGACTCTGCTTAGATTTCTAAATTTTAGTAATACTTTTGACTACTTTCTGAAACTGTTTTATGATAATGAGTTGCTATTAGTGATCTACTAAAGCTGAACTCTGCTGAGACAAATGTTAGCACTTTAATTAGCCAGTTTGAAAAGAACATAAGAAATACTGAGTCTGTCCTATCCCTGTGAACCTGTAGAATCACTACAAATTTTCTTTCTCCAGCCTACAAGGCAGAGGCCACAATGTCTTACTGAAACAGGGACACTCAGTTCCTCCAAGATACCAGCCAGAGGTGGACCATAAGAAAGCTGTGGAAATTGCCATCTCAGAGACGCCCTGCCGGCTTTTGCTGCATCCAAGAATCATCTGCTGCAAATTCTCAATTTTCTTCTTAAAATAATGCTTTTATTTTTTGCAGTGGGCAATTACAGGCATCACAGATCACAGGAAAAACAGATGTGCTACTGACCAGTTAACTTAGTCTTGCAGAAAACTGTCTACAGCCAAACAGCAGCAGATGGCAACTTACTGCTGTTCCACTTCATTACCTCGGTAAGGTGTGAATGGCAAGGCTTGTAATTTGTACCACTTAGATACTAACATTTTTAAGCATAGGGAATTTCTTTCTTTTTAAAAAACAAAGTAACACCTAACACACACCTTCACTTTTGTGACAGTTGGTCAGAACAGCTAAAGCCCTGAACAGAAGAAATACAAATATCTGAGCTCTCAGCAACAGAGCCTCATAGGTTACATGATAGGTTTCATACAGTATGTAGGGCAGGAGTCTGAGCTTTGTGACATGGGTAGAAAAGTAGTTTCATCACTATGGAATTAAAATCAACTGCGTTACACTGGAAAAAAGATCTGGTGAAACTGAGAGCAGGAAGGAACTTTGTCTCCTACCCTCTGAGCAAGTACTGTCTTTAAATTCCCTATTAGTGTCTCTGCAGAGTAGATAACCAGCTGTTTTCAGAGGTTGCTTAGAAATAATCACTAAGGCAAATTAGTGTACACAGTCAAGATCCTCAAAGGCACTCGGGTGCCAAATTTTAGGGAGTATGTTGCCTAAAGGATCTTGCAGTGTTTGAGCTTGAAGCTGAGGACTTGAAGTCTTTAGCTATAACGTTAATCTGCCATCTACTGACGAGCTACTAGTAAAACAGAATCATTGACCAGCAAAAAGAAATGATTCTGCACCTACAAAACAAAGTGAAACAGAAGATATGGAATGATGAGAATGAAAATGAATAATCTCTAAGTGAATATTTTAATTACAGAATCATAGAATCATAGCATTGTTTAGGTTGGAAAAGCATCTTAAGATCATGGAGTCCAACTGTTAACCTAGCACTGCGAAGTCCACCACTAAAGCATATCCCAAAGTCCCACATCTACATGCCTTTTAAATAACTCCAGGGATGGTGACTCAACCACTTCCTTGGGCAGCCTGTTCCAATGCTTGACAACCCCTTCAGTGAAGAAATATCTCCTAATATTCAATCTGAACCTCCCTTGGGGCAACTTGAGGCCATTTCCTCTTGTCCTATTGCTTGTTACTTGGTCAAAGAGACCGACACCCACCTCGCTACAACCTCCTTTCAGGCAGTTGTAGAGAGCGATAAGGTCTCCCCTCAGCCTCCTTATCTCCAGGCTAAACAACCCCCGTTCCCTCAGCCGCTCCTTGTAACACTTGTTTTGTAGACCCTTCACCAGCTTCGTTGCTCTTCTTTGGACACGCTCCAGCACCTCAATGTCTTTCTTGTAGTGAGGGGCCCAAAACTGAACACAGTATTCAAGGTGCAGCCTCACTAGTGCTGAGTTCAGGGGGATGATCACTTCCTTAGTCCTGCTGGCTATGCTGTTTCTGATACAAGCCAGGATGCTGTTGGCCTTCTTGGCCAGCTGGGGACACTGCTGGCTCATATTCAGCTGGCTGTTGACCAACAGCCCCAGGTCTTTCTCTGCCAGGCAGCTTTCCAGCCACTCTTCCCCACGCATGTAGTGTTGCATGGGGTTGTTGTGATCCAAGTGCAGGACCTGGCACTTGGCCTTGTTGAATATCATACAACTGGCCTCGGTGAATTGATCCAGCCTGTCCAGATCCCTCTGCAGAGCTTTCCTACCCTCAAGCAGATCAACCCTGCTGCCCAACTTGGCATTGTCTGCAAACTTGCTGAGGGTGCACTTGATCTTCTCATCCAGGTCATTGATAAAGACATTAAACAGAACTGGCCCCAATACTGAGCCCTGGGGAATACCACTTGTGACAGGCCACCAACTGGATTTAACTCCATTCACCACAAGTCTTTGAGTATACCCATCCAAGCCATGAGCAGCCTGTTTCTCCAGAGGCATGCCTGGTTTTATCCCTTTCCCCCTTCAAATCTAGTTTAAAGGTCTTTCAATGAACCCTGCTAACTCCTGTGCAAAGATCCTTTTCCCCCTTTGAAGACAGGTGTACCCCATCTGTCACCAGCAGGCCTGGTGTCCTGTAAACTGACCCGTGATCAAAACCCCCAAAATTCTGCTGGTGACATGAGGCTTGGAGCCAGGTATTGATCTGCTGGCTCTTCCTGTTTCTTCCCTCATCAACCCCTGCAACTGGAAGGATAGAGAACACTACTTGTGTTCCTGATCCCTTAACCAGTTGTCCCAAGGCCCTGAAGTCTCTCTTGATTGCCCTCGGACTTTTGTTGCAACTTCATTGCTGCCTACCTGAGAAATCAATAATGTATAATAATCTGAGGGCCGTACCGGTGTAGGAAGCTTTCTCTTCACACTTTTAACCCGGGCCCCAGGGAGGCAGCAGACTTCCCTAAGAAGTGGGTCTGGTCTGCATACGGGGCCTTCTGTTCCCTTCAGAAGGGAGTCTCCTATGACAATGACCAGTCTTTTTTTCTTTATGGGAGCAGTTTTGACACAGGGCATAGGCTGACTTAACCTCGGCGACATCTATGTGCTAGATGAACCATCATCCTCGTTCTTGTTTGGTTCCACTTGCAGAGCCTCATACCTATTGTGCCAGGGCACCTGGGAAGGTGGGGTAGTCACGGACGAGACGTGCCTGCTGCGCCGGGCAGGAACTTGTCACCATTGCCCCCTATCCCTTGAGTCACCGTGTTCAGCCAGGTGGAGAGAGGATAGGGAATCCTCCATATATATCACGCATCCTGTCTGCCTGTCGCGCCTGTCTCAGGGAAGGTAGGGTGCGATTCCAGTAGTCAGTCTCTCTCTCGTGCTCTCTGACAATCCTCAAGCCACTCACCTCCTCCCAGAGCCCTGTCACCAAGCAGAGGAGTTCCTCTCCCTGGGCGGACCTCCAGTGGTGTGCTCACTGCTGCCATGAAGTACTGGTGTTAGAGCAGGGCACAGCCTGCAGGCTGACACCAGGGTGGCAGCGTGTTCCCACCAGAGCTCTGTCTGGGCAGCTGCCTCAGTTGTGGTGGCTGCAGAGCTTAGAGAGGCCATGGCTTTCTGCTGGGTGAATACCATTGTTCCCTGGTCGAGCTGGAAGAACTTCAGTGACCTTCCTGCATGCCCAGCTGCACAAACTGCCATGCCATGGCCTGGTTGCTGGTGCTCCCTAAGGGCTTCTTTTATACGTGGCAGGGCTTGGCCACTGTTGGTCCTGGCCCTGCCCAGGTGCCGTCAGCCACTGTCGTGCAAGTGGTGGGCTCCTGGTGGCTCTCTCAGATCCCCCGAGGTTCCCCAGGTTCAGGACCCCCCCCGCCATGCACTGTGCTGGAGCACTCTACTGCGGATCTTGCTGGCACCAGAGCTGCTCGAGTCACCAGTTCTTGGAGCCCCTATAATAATACTTCAGCAACATCTGTTTCCCTGGAGAAAAAATGTAGACTTAGTGGAAATCATCAATTAAATTACAGTGATCTTGGTTAAAGTCCTCGTTGGATCTACTCCTGTTCTATTCCTAGAGGTTTTGCAAAAATAAGTGAGGGCAAAATATCAAATATTCTTCCAACATAACTGCTGAGCCCTCTAACGCTGAGCAACTCTGCCTAGCTCATCTACACTAGTCTTTTCACTGAAATGCCTAGAAACACCTTTGGTGCAAGCAGACAATGGCATACAATTCCCTTGGCTCTGTTTGCTCAAAAAGCACAGTCACCCAAAATAATCCTCAAATAAAGGAGGTGGTTATCCCTCAGTATCTTGAGTGGGACACAGCTGAATTCAGCTAAATGTTATATTTTTCCTTCCCAAAAGAAGAATCCCACATGTACAACTGTCACTTCATCACCAGACATTGCTTCACCATGGAATTCCTCCTTGGGTTTTGTGAGAATGTGGAACTTACTTACATTTCCAGGTTACAGGTGTTTTTAATGCATTTTGACATCAGTATTTCAGCTTTGTCTGAAGAAGGCAACTGCGTGAAACTATGGGTTTGCTCTTCTTAGAAAGATTTTTAAGGATATAGTTTGCTGCATTATTTAAAACTGTCTTTTTCAAGCTGCTTGTAAAATTGTATTTGTAGTTCTTTTAAATTGTTGACATTTTTCCTTGAAATTCTAATTTTTGCAATATCTTCATAGAAATAGGCATGTAAACTTAATACATTATGATATGGAGCCTGAAAGTGTATGCCCCTGCCTATGTGAATTCTTCACCCATATATCTACGTTTTCATGAATCCTCTGCATGATTCCCTCTCTATTTTTGTGAGGTAAGGTGGTTCATTATTGAAAATGAGAAGGTTGAAGTATCAAGCTGTGCAGTTTCCTACACTGGTAAGAGTTGGCATGAAAATACTTTAAAAATATAATCACTAATGCAAGAAAAAGTTTTAAAAACTGTCAGCTAATAGTATGTTCCTCAAGGCATCCCTAGAATTAAGTATTTTTGTCAATTATTTAGTAAGTGCCTAATTTGCTACTACTGGGGAAGAAAATTACATGGTTGCTTCTAAATTATTAAACAATATTTTGATGGCATTGACAGAGCAAATAGCAAGATATTGACCACAGTCATCATGCTATAGACAAATTCTTGCAGTTTTCCTTTTTATCTTTTTATGTGAAATTGAAGAGAAGAAAAATGTCATTAACTGTTATGAACTATATGTGCAAACTGATTGGAAGCTATGCCAAGAGTTCACCTTCCTTTAGATTTTCTTGTAGAGTCACTAATTTATAGGGATTTTTCTAAGAAAGCATTTAGAACTTCACAAAGAAATTTGATTGTACCATACAGTCAATTTTCTGGCTTTACAGGATTTTTGCTCTTCTGCTAATCATTGGCTTCAAGGTCTATTTTCAGTCTTTTGAAAGAAATGTCTACATCTTTAATAGCATTTTAATAAAATGATACCTAGATTTCAGTCTCACTCCAACTTTACCTCCTTTTTTAGGCATATTCATCAGGAAAGTTTAATTTACTTTTTTCCTAAATTTCAAGTGTCCAGTAGATCATTGTATGTGTCACATATTCAAATGTAGATGTCCAGAGAGCTCAAGAGTTCATGATCAGGCATGAGGCAGACACATAGCCTGCAGATATGGGTAGAGGAAGAGGGAAGGGCTGCTCATAGTGCCTAGTGGAGATGAATTTGGATTTTGGACTGAATGTAGGTTGTTACCGTATCTGTGATTTGGACAGGAATTGTCATAGGGGAAGGTTACTCCTGTGTTTTGGAAGAGATGAGAGATCCAGATGAGAACAGGAAAAAAAGGGTGTTCACAGTGGAAGCACTGGAGTGTTTCATTGTATTTGTACATCACAAAATTTGGGTTGATGACCACAGTTACGAGTATATAGCTGTGGCCATGTACAGGAATGATAGAAAGATGGGCCAGAAACCATTACCAATATTTAGGGTGTACAGGAAAATTGAGGTAGTGCAGAGTTCTTCAGAGTATGTACTTCAGTGTTGTAGGTCCAGGAGACCTCCATGGTCAAGGGCTTTATTTACAGAACTGGCTGTATTAATTAAATAATTGACAAAGCTCATTTTAGACTCATCATTTGAACATATTTTTCCATGCTCTCAGGAGCAATTGTGTTTTCTTTGAAGGACAAGCTCCACCAACACTGAGAATAATTTGCCAATTTATCTCAAGTTCTAGATCCATTAAGAGTAAAGCTTGGCTAACAAGTATTGAAAATAGGAGAAGATGCTCTGCTGACGTATCATCACAGGAGATGCACAAAAGCACACACAGAACTGCATATGCCAGTCTTTTTTTTTTTTTAATATACAACCTAGTTATGGTGGCTGCCTCATAAGAGAAAACCCCCAAACCTTAGCTCATTAGTCTCAGATTAGGGTTTTTCCACTGGGAAATATTTCAATAGAACTTGAAAATGTTTAGGCAAAGCCCCTCATTCCTGCAACCTTCTATTCACATAATAGATCATGGAGACTAGTTGGTTAGCAACCTGTAGCAGTGGCCCTTAGAGTTGAGACTAGGTGCCCAAAGGGTCCAAAGTACAAAATGGGAGAGAAGCTCAGGCAGTATAGATGAGAGGACTGAGAGACGGAAATGAGTGAGGAAATGGCTATTTAGAGAAAGTGAAAGCAGAGTTATTAAGAGCCTGGAGTGTAAAGGCAGTGATAAACAGATGTCTGGAAACATGCACCCACAATGTAGTTGCAGCCCAAAAGTTATTATACCTTCATAACATCTGACAGCTTGTGCTACTGAAACTTGGAAGCCTTTTGCGCACCTTCTATGACTGCACATCTTCTGCAATGATAAATTTCTAAATGCCTCCCCCTCCCAAAATGAAGGAGAGAGAGTATCAAAACTGCTACAGAATTATAAAAATTAAGTTCTTGTTTGGATCAGAATCAAATGCATTTAAAACAATCCTGACTGCCTAGGTAGGCTCTTAAGCACAGCTGTCCACCTGCCTCGCCCTAAGAAGGTTTTTTTCCCTCACATCTAATCTGACCTGTTTTGCCACAGGTTAAGCCTGTGACCAAATTGCCTCCAAGTAATTTTTAACCTGCATCACATTTAGCATCCACTGGGCTCAAAACACATCATGGATTGGTCCTGTTTCCACCGAAATCAGTGAGAGTTTTGCCACTGAGAACAGCACGCTGGCTTTAATTAGGAAACCCTCTCCGTGCCTCTGAGAGATGGTCATTTTTATATTTCTTCTACAGGTGTGTGGATATGGGCATGAAGAATGGGATTAATTTTATCTAATGTTACCACTTTGGCATCCAGTCTAAGTTAATCTTGTAAGATCCCTCTTGAAGTTAATAGGAAGAGGAAGGGAACTTTGGAGGACAGTTCACCCTTCCTGTCTTAGCATGGGATGACTCCCTCTCTGTGAGGTTACTATCTCTCCAAGACAAGAAAACCTGACATCCTGCTTTTAGATGAGAAAACAGCAGAAGAGACAAAATCTATTCAAAGTGATTGTTTCTTCAAATGGAGTGGTGACTGCACTGACTTTTGGATTAAAGATAAGACTCTGCTACTATGCTTGGGCTATGGACTCTGGGGGGAACAATTGGTCCTACTCTGTAATATTAACATAGGACATTACTCTCTATTGCTGTTTTGATGGTTTTACATCTCCAGGGTTCCCACCAACTAGAAATAACTATTAATTCTGTGTAACGTGCCTAACAGAATCCTCTATGCTTGACCAGGAGGTTACAATATTAGTCCAGTGCACATTTATAATAGAAATGTTGCAGTGGGCTGTCAGTGAGGATCACTGTAATCTGGGGAAGAAATGTCTCCTGCTGATTTTAAGCTCAGTGTTGTAATTCTAAATGGTTTTCTTGGAAGATGCTTAGTCCATGGAATCATTAGAGAAAGACAGATTAGTTGGGCATTCCACTATCACCACCACAAGCCACTCCTGTGGTACTGCTCAGAAACAGTTCCCCCCCGCCCCTAGATATTGATGGCCATGTTGAAAACCTTAGCTTGAAAAACAGCACGTAGAAGAACTAATCCACCAACACACTAACACTCCAACCTGGGTAATCACACATGGATCATCACCTTCAAAGACTTACCCTTTACATAATATGTTACTTGTAAAATTTGAATGAAAGAATTACCAGAACTGCACATAAAAATCACAACTTTTTGTAAGTTCAACCTTTATTGTGGGATCTTTATGAGGAAGCCAACAGATACTGTATCACAACTAAAATGGAAGATAACAACTGCAGAATTTCAAGTCCAAAATTCTCCAAAATTACTTTAGAGCCATTTTTGGAGGGGGGTTACAGCCATAAGAGTGTCCAATTTTTAGACACTGAGTCCCCTGATATGTCAGTGCTTAGTAGTTTGATGGATTAGGCTACTATTGAGTATTCAGTCAGTGCCAACATACCTTTTGGTGATTTTATTTATTGCTTCCATTCTACCTGTGCACACATTTTCTCTCAATAAATGGTTTTCCAGGAGTTTTTTTAAGCAAGCTCCAGGTCTCTTGAATCCTGGTATGATGTACCTGCTGTCAATGTTCTTCAGAGAGGTTACAAAAAGAGAACTCTGGTGGTGACTTCTTTCTGAAAGAGCTAAGTCTACATAGCGATTTTGCATTCATTAACTTATTTGGGAGCAACCTTTCCCGTCTCAGTGCACTTCAGTCAGGTCACTCTGAGTGACACAGAGACTCCCCACTCTCCAGATACAAGGTCTAATGCTGCCACCCATAACTTCTCTCTCTACTGGGAAAGTCTATCTACCAAGAGGTTAGATTCACCTTGGCAATTCCTCACCAGATAAACAAATACAAATATCTCATGTCACGACCTTTCTGTTCCACATATTCAGCATGTTTCAACAGTATAAGCAGACACAGTTCAGGCTCAGAATATATAAACGCAAAGATTGAAGTGCCCTTTTGTCCTAGAGTTTGGCACCTTGCAAGGCAGGGAAGCACGCTGGCTGCACAGTGCTAGGAAACCAGCCCAGAGGCCGCTTGCACAGCTCATGGCTGGCTGCTGTGATTGCCACAGGGACTGTTCAGAGAGGCCTAAACACAGACCAGCCAGTGCAGCTCAAGCACTAGGTTTGTCTCATGAAAGTTTTTGTGGAAGAAACTGGTGAGCAAAAGGAGGGAGGTGGAATGTTACTTTATATATGGCAAACAAATTACATTGTCATTAATATTGCAAGCCTTTTTTGCAGAAGGAAAAAAATCCCTGCTTTATTTTAAGATTTTTAGTATGGTTTATTCTGAGATTTAGAAAACACAAGAGAGTCAGGCCTTCCAGACAAATGCATTTACCTTGACGGAATGCATTTGCAATAGCTTTACAACAATGGCCTAGAGAATACTTGCAATTCACATTGGACTTTTTTTTTTCACTGCTTGGAAAATGGACCTGGTTCGCGGGCCTAATTCACAGCTACCACACCTACTCTCTCTGCCCAGAGAGCGAAGAGAATGAATAGGTCAATCACCTGACATATTTCCATCCAATTTCAAGGGTAGAATGTGTTCATTTTCTGACTAATGGCATGTCATTTTGCAGAAGCCTTTGGTCGCGAATTAATCCTGGAATCAAAACAGATTTTCCGGGGAGCAATCTTCCATCAAGTATTGATTTTTTTACACTCATGGAGTCTGTACTCCCTAATTTAACCTGACAATGATTCTGCACAATGGGCTGGGAGCACCTTGGCAACTCACAGAAGGAACTTTTAGTGTCTTTTCTTTCTGCAAAGTAGTAGGGGGGTGGAGAGGAGGGGGGGACAAAAGACCCAAACAACACAGTTAGTCACTGGGGGAGTGTTTACTGTCTGATGTTTTATTTCTGATTATTTGGAATGGAGAAATAATGCTAACTTTAGAAGTCATGTAAGCTGGAGATGTCTCTGAAAGACCCATGACTCTGTGAAATCCTGTTTATGGCAACAGTCCCCTGCTGCTCCTGCACCTTTTCCTCACCCCCAGCACTCTTGGATACTAATAATACAAAACCTGTAATAGCATCTCTGGTTGCAGCTGATGCTTTTATGAAATGACATTTAACGCTACAATAAATAAATAAATAAATAAATAAATGCTTACAAACATAGAAGCATAAAAATGCATGCTTTCCCCAAAAGGTGTTTTTTGACCCTGGCCTCAGATGTCCAGCTACTGAAAGCTATGCTTTGCTTTTGGATTCTCCTGCAAGACAAACTCCTTTGTATCTGCTTCTCTACATGCTCTGTACTAATCATCTGTTCTAGCTGTTTGTTCTATTTATTTGACTACTTACGCCAATGAGATGAAAAATCAATCGTTATGAAACAATAAAGCACAACAGAATGAAAAGCTAGAAATCATTTAGAGACAGGAAGATTGATGGGACAAGGTGTGAAAAAAAAGTCATCAGAATCTGTTTTTTAAGAGAAAACTAAGATGGGGCATTTTTGGTTTTGAAGGTACCACTGCAGTAGCAAAATAATGCCATGTAATCATCATTCCCAGGTTAAAACGCCTTTCTTAGAGACTAGAAGCAATACATATGTTTAAGAGATAGTGGGTAAGGTGTCCATCCTTCTGCCTTATTCTGAAACTGAAATGGAAGAGGTTTTAAGCATCTTGCACAAAGGTCTTTGCAGAAAAATAACAACATCTCTGCTGATGATTTCTCCATTAGAAACGCCACATTACTGGAAACATTGCTATATGACCTGAAGAATAATACTTTTTTTCCTCTGCCATTTTAGAGACACTCAAAATTTGAGAGGTATTTTGTTGGAAATAATTTTTTTTCTCCTCTATAAAACAGCCTTTCAGCTTTACTTGGAATAGAAGAAATACAAAAGCCTTTTTTGGCCTAACAGAAAAAGATTTGGAAAAAACCACACCAGTCCTTCCTTCAGCTTGGCCACCACAAACCTAACATAATAGTGTTATCATAATAGTGACTGTGCAAATGTCTGAGTGATGGAACTCTGTCACTGCCAGTGCTAAATTCAAGAGAGAACAAGAAGTGTAGAAGAGGAAAATGGCTTCAGAAAAGACTTAAACTCATCTTGTGCCTGGCTGAATCAGGACCTAAATTCCTGAGAACTGCAATTCCAGAGTGTAATACAAGAAATATTTGCTGAAAATAAATAAACTGAGATACACAGAAGTAAGAGGTCTACATACAGTTTCAGTAATGATATTAAGTAATAAATCAGTCATAGTTACTCCAGAACCCTAACAATACCATATTATTTTTCCATTGTACTATTTTAGGAGTACCTTGGAAACCACAAGATAAGTGTTTTCTGGCCTCATCAAAAAGGTTAGGGTGAAGAGCCCTTGTGTGAAAAGTTTTGAGTGACAGAATATGTTGAAATTGTTACGAATGTTTATAAAAGTGCTTCTAGGTATAAAGATGATGACTGAAATCATACATGGGAACAGCTGAAGACAGTTCTCTTATTGTTAAAGAACTCTTTTCTCGCAAGTTTTTTTTACTTTCATCTCATTTTCCAGAGACAGTTTGAAAGAGGACTGCTTCTTTTCTTCCTTGTTTTATGAAAGTGCCTTTGTACATTAGCAAAGTGCTTTAATAACACGCACTTTGTAAAAGTCAAAAGTGCTCTATTACCCATAAGTATAGAAGTAAATAGCACTTGCTTTAATTGAAAACATCAAACTTTTGTAGCTCTAAACACATCAAAGACACATCCATTTGTGCATCTGTTCCAAAAGGTGAATTCCACTGCTTTTAGGCAGACTGCAAAAGAATCAAGCTTATTAGAGCTATGAGAAATTTTCAAATTGAAATGCCTTTCAACCTTCAAGTGGTTAAAATATGGAAATGATTAATGCACTTAGCATGTGAAGCCACTTTGAAATAGTGAGTGGTTTAACGATTATCCCCATCAGCTGAGATGTGCCAACTGACCACAGACACTTTCTTAGGTCAGCCTAACTTCAAGGTAACACATAGTGGCTTACATTTTAATGAAACAGGTTAATCTGTACGTTAACTAGCAAAGGGAGATTGAAGCTGTGTGTTTTAATTTACAGGAGCATGCACTCAGCCTATTGCTGTGGCTTGATTGAAGGACGGTATGATTTTGAACCACAGTAACTTGACATTTCTTCAAGTGTACTCAAAACTTTAAATACACAGAAAAGTGTAGTGATTTACTTAGTGTCAGTGTAACAAAACTACTTCTAAACCTATTTATCTTCTAGCCTTCAAGACAAAACTTAAAAGGCTTAAGGAGTGTCTTATATTTAGTTGGCCAGTTATTAACTTAACCTGAAATAAGATAAAGTCTCACAGTAGGGGTAAAGAAAGGGCCAGAGTGATTTCTGAGCCAAATCAAATTACATTAATAAATATTTTGAGACCAGATGAGGGCTACTGGCTCTTGCGCAGAGTATGGGCCAATGATGAACACAATCACACAACCATGGCTTAACAAGTTACCATCTGTCAGCAGAGCTCTAGTAACTGACTGTGATTAGATTGCATTTTGATTAAAAAACTAATGGAAAGGGGACAAACAAAAGCAGAAATCAATCACATCCTCAACCATCAAAATACTAATAGTATTTTAAATATTTGTACAGGACTTGACTTCCTGATTTCTACAGGCATCTTGTCCCTTAGGGGGGGGACCCTTCCTTTTCAGAAGCTGTCTGTCCACTACAATTTATGTGTATTACCATTTGCCTAGAGGCTTGTGTCAGGACTCCAGCCACGTGGTACCAGCATACACAAGTTATTGTCTTTCTCTGCCTGACAAGGGTGGCAATAGTGCTTGGAGTCTCCACAGAGTAACATTGAACACGAGCCCCTGATATAACTCCCATGCTAGGGCTGTACTACAGCCTTAATGGTGCATGATGCTTCCATGTGGATGAAATCTCCTTCACATATACTCAGGAGCTTCATCAGTCTCTGAAAGCTACTGTACGAGACTATATATTCCTGAAAGTGAAGCGATGCTGCAACTACCAGCAAAGCCGATACTAGAATCAAAGTTTCCTGATTCTCAGTGGCACACTGATAATAACTCCTTGTCCTCCATACCATCAACAGCTTAGAAAGTCATAACAAAAACTTCTCTCATGCTTTAAAGTCAAGCTTAACAAGAAAAATACATTTCTTTTTCAACAGAATCATTTGCTCTGTAAATTCCTTAACCTCCTGCTGCTGCACTTTGCAGTGTGGGCAGGAGGAGGTATCACGTGAAGATTTCTTATGCATTTTTCAAATCTAGAAGTAGAAATGTATCCATGCAGATTATAGCCATTTTGGACAAAATTCTGACACCCCAGGATCAGTAAAGCAGGCACATGCTTATGCAAGGTGTTGCCCACAGCACCTAGAACGTTCAGCTGGCACCAATCTTCATGATAAGGGGAGCAAGATGTTGTTAAAAAATTAAATCACATTTAGAACCTCTATTTTCAACTTATTTTAAAAGTGTTTTGAGTCTCCACCAGCTCCTTTTGAAGTGAATAGTGAAGGACTAAGTGTTTTCTTCTTTCAGCCAAAAGCCGCAGTTAGAGGTCTGCATTTTGACTTCAGAGCTTAACTTCAGATGCTCTCTTTGATAAAATACACTATTAATTTATTATCAATCACCCCTACATAAGGATGCACATAGCATAAGATATACCATGTGGCATATCTCATACAGTATGCAGTCAGGGAAAAGAAAAGATCAAAAAGATAGTGTATGCTTTTTTGTACATATAACTTCAATTTTATTTTTCTTGCCTTGTATCACACCAAAGGTGAGTTGTTTAATTAGAAGAATATCTGTTTAATCAGTTCAGGTCAGGACTAGCTACTTGCAACTAAGAAGCAGTCTGAATTGCACTGTGTTGTTCTAATGTTGCTTAATAAGTGTGACAGGGCCATACCTGGAAAGTAATAGTCTCAATGGAATAACTGATGACTTCATGAACACAAAACAAATATGTGTGGAGAGGCGAAGTGGTCATGGCCACTTCAGGTAAGGGTGTGGTCTGACAAATGTCTGCAATTACCTTACAATTTATCCTAACTCATTCATACAGATGCTAGTAATTCAAGGTATCTTACTAGTAACTCTGGTTGCTAATTATCATTACTAATGTGTAAGTTAAGTCCTCATAGTGTAAGCAAAACAAAGAGTTTCAAAAAAAAGGCTACCAAAGAGCTGAAATGTTTACTCTCCCTTCCCTCCCCGCCACCCCAGCTATTCTCTTTCTACTTCACATTTCATTCTTTTATTTACCCAGTTATTCTCATCCCCTTGTTTTGAGGATTCTTGTCTGCAGAGCAAGAACTATGTTTCTGATGACTCAATACACCACAGCTGTGGGCTCAGGAATGCAGGTACCAAGTCCTTGTATGTCATCAGCATTGCTGACCTGGCACTAGCACTTAGGTAGTAGCAAAGATGGAATAAAATGCACTAGCTTCATCCTAGCATGGTCAGAGCACACTAAAATTTGATGGAGCTAACTGGGGCATTTTAATAGTTGATTGCTCCAAGCTGCTTATTTTCCTCCTCCTATCATCATAGAATCATAGAATAGTTTGGGTTGGAAGGGACCTTCAAGACCACCTAGTTCCATGCGCAGGGACACCTTCCACTAGACCAGGTTGCTCAAAGCCCCATCCAACCTGGCCTTGAACACTTCCAGGGATGGGGCATCCACAGCCTCTCTGGGCAACCTGGTCCAGTGCCTCACCCCCCTCACAGTGAAGAACTTCTTGCTTACAGCTAATCTAAATCTACCTTCTTTCAATTTAAAACCATTATGCCCTTGTCCTATCACTACACTTCCTGATAAAGAGTCCCTCCCCATCTTTCCTGTAGGCCCCCTTTAGGTACTGGAAGGCTGCTATAAGGTCTCCCCAGAGCCTTCTCTTCTCCAGGCTGAACAACCCCAACTCTCTCAGCCTGTCCTCATAGGGGAGGTGCTCCAGACCCCTGATCATCTTCATGGCCCTCCTCTGGACCAGCTCAAGCAGGTCTATGTCCTTCTTACGCTGGGGTTCCCAGAGGTGAATGCAGTACTCCAGGTGGGGTCTCACGAGAGCAGAGTAGAGGGGCAGAATCACCTCCCTCGACCTGCTGGCCACACTTCTTTTGATGCAGCCCAGGATACAATTGGCTTTCTGAGCTGCAAGTGCACATTGCTGGCTCATGTTAAGCTTCTCATCAACCAACACCCCCAAGTCCTTTTCCTCACGGCTGCTCTCAATCCATTCTCCACCCAGCCTATATTTGTGCTTGGGATTTCCCTGACCCCTGTGCAGGACCTTGCCCTTGTCCTTGTTGAACTTCATGATATTTGCAGGGGCCCACCTCTCAAGCCTGTCAAGGTCCCTCTAGATCGCATCCCTTCCCTCCAGCGTGTCGACCGCACCACACAGCTTGGTGTTGTCAGTAAACTTGCTAAGGGTGTGTGCAATCCCACTGTCTATGTTGCTGACAAAGATGTTAAGCAGAGCTAGTCCCAATACTGACACCTGAGGAATGCCACTTGTCACTGGTCTCCACTTGGACATTGAGCCATTGACCACAACTCTTTGAGTGCAACCATTCAGCCAATTCCTTATCCACTGACTGGTCCCTCCATTGAATCCATGTCTCTCCAATTTAGAGACAAGGATGTTGTGCGGGACAGTGTCAAATGCTTTGCACAAGTCCAGGTAGATGACCTCAGTTGCTTCCCTTATCCACTAATACTGTAACCCCATATAGAAGGCCACCAAATTTGTCAGGCACAATTTGCCTTTATTGAAGCCATGTTGGCTGTCACCAATCACCTCCTTATTTTCCAGGTACCTTAGCATAGTTTCCAGGAGGACCAACTCCATGATCTTGCTGGGCACAGAGGTGAGACTGATTGGCCTGTAGTTCTCTGGGTCTTCCTTTTTTCCCTTTTTAAAAATGGGGGTTATGTTTCCCTTTTTCCAGTCAGTGGGAACATCCCCAGACTGCCAGGACTTCTCAAATATGATGGATAGTGACTTAGCCATTTACTTCATCTGCCAGTTCCCTCAGTACTTGCAGATGCATCTCATCAGGTCCCATGGACTTGTGCACCTTCAGGTTCCTCAGATGGTCTTGAACCTGATCTTCTCCTACAGTGGGCAGTTCTCCGTTCTCCCAGTCCCTGCCTTTACCTTCTGTGACTCGGGTGGTGTGGCTGGAGCACTTGCCAGTGAATTCTGAGGCAAAAAAGTCTTTGATTACCTCAGCCTTCTCCATGTCCCAGGTGACCAGTTCTCCTGTTTCCTTCTGGAGAGGGCCCGCATTTTCCCTAGTCTTCCTTTTATCACCAACCTACCTATAGAAGCTTTTCATGTTGCCCTTGACATCCCTGGCCAGATTTAATTCTATCAGGGCATTGGCTTTCCTAGCCTGATCCCTGGCTGCTCAGTCAATTTCTCTGTGTTCCTTCCAGGCTACCTGTCCTTGCTTCCACCCTCTGTAGGCTTCCTTTCGTGTTTGAGTTTGTCCAGGAGCTCCTTGTTCACCCATGCAGGCCTCCTGGAGTTTTTACCTGACTTCCTCTTTGTTGGGATGCATTGCTCCTGAACTTGGAGTAGGGGATCCTTGAATATTAACCAGCTTTCTTGGGCCCCTCTTCCCTCCAGGGCTTTATCCCATGGTACTCTACCAAGCAGATCCCTGAAGAGGCTGAAGTCTGCTCTCCTGAAGTCCAGGGTAGCAAGCTTGCTGTGCACCCTCCTCACTGCCCTAAGCATCTTGAACTCTTGTCATTTCATGGTCACTGCAGCCAAGCCTGCCCTTGAGCTTCACATTCCCCACCAGCCCCTCCTTGTTGGTGAGAACAAGATCTGGCATAGCACCTCTCCTGGTTGGCTCCTCTATCATTTGGAGAAGGAGTTTATCATCAATACATCCCAGGAACCTCCTGGATTGCTCATGCCCTGCCATGTTGTCCCTCCAACAGATATTGGGGTGGTTGAAGTCCCCCATGAGAACCAGGGCTTGTGAAGATGAGGCTGCTTCTATCTGTCTACAGAGGGCCTCATCCACTTGGTTTTCCTGGTCGAGTGGCCTGTAGCAGACCCCCACTATAATGTCACCTGTCCCTGCCCTCCCTTTAATTCTGACCCATAGGCTCTTGGTCGGTTCTTCATCCATCCCCAGGCAGAGCTCCATGCACTCCAGCTGGTCACTGACATAGAGGGTGACACCCTCTCCTCATCTCCCCTGCCTGTCCTTCGTAAAGGGTCTGTATCCTTCCATGCCAACACTCCAGTCACAGCAGCCACGACGTCTCTGTGATGCCAGTAAGGTCACAGCCCTGCGGGCGTGCACACATCTCTAACTCCTCTTGTTTATTCCCCATGCTACATGCATTTGCATAGAGGCATTTATGTTGGAAGGTCTTAAAAGTCTATAATATGAACTTACACCCTCAGTCATATCAGTGGTAGGTCTGGCACCTTTATGTGTGGTTAGACAATGTTCAGAAGCTTATCTAGCAGTTTGCTACTATAAAAAGAGAGTAGTCCTACTCCCCTCGTCCTTTGTATTGGCTGTGATGCTTCTCTGATAGCATGGTAAGCCAAATTCAATTTACTAACTCGGTGGAAAACTAACTCAGGTAGCCCTTGACCCATTGTGTTTTCCCCTGGATTAATGAGCTGGGTGAGTTTACCTTGCAGTTGGATGAGCATCAGAGCTGGTAGAAGAGAGAGTGAAGGACTGAACAGCCAGGAAAAAGCACTGGAGGCAGCAGAGGTGGGGGCAGGATTGAGCCCCTTTTAGAACCTGCAAGCTCTCAGAGGCACTTAGCTGTATTGCCTCACCATACACTTAAACCCACAGTCATAGGCCATTTGAAACTAGACTGCTAAACCAATTTTTTTAGGGGGGGAGAGGGGATGCAATGCAAAAGAGGAAGCAATAAAAAAGCTGGTATCAGCTCTTGGGCATTCGAGATCTTAAGCTGCTGCTGCTTCTGCTGTGGGTCTGCCCATGACCTCAGCAGCAGAGAGCTGTGCTAACGAGTTTGACTTCATGTTTGCCATAGACTGGGAATATGCACTCCAAGGTTACTGTTCTGACAGTGTGCAGTACCTCATTAAGCCTTCTTGCTCAGCCCTGTATCTGGGTCTAATGATACATGTATTTCTGATGTAGACAGTCAGGACAAGCCTGGGGAAGAAAGGGTTTCTTGGTCTAACTGTAGAACAAGCACCTCCGAGTGTTCAGGTGGCTCCAGTCTCCAAGATGATCCAGGTGAAGCATTTGCAGACTGCTCCTCTCCAAGGGAGCCTTTCTCCCAAAGCCAAGCTAACATTGCATAGTACCTATCCGGGGGCAGCCAGGGCAGGATGGAAAGGGGATGATCCAGCCAGCAGGACGTGCCGGCCAGGAACCAGTCCCACCGTCCCTGAGGTGAGCACGGCAGGCTTAGGGAGGGTGGGAAGCTGGGCTCAGCCCAGGTTGTCAGGCAAGCTGGTGGTGATGAGGCTAGTTTGAGGCTACACCAGGACATTAGCCAGCAGGTCGGGCTGGCTCCAGGGGTGAAGCGCCAGGGTAGGGCTGTGGGGAGCTGGAAGTCAGCACTCCTGTGGCAGGGACCCATGGCCCTGGGACGGGCTGAAACGGGCTGCAATGGGCTGCTGGGCCACGGGCAGGGGTGGGGGGAGCCCTGGGGTGAGGTCTGGGCGGGAATAGTGAGGTTTGTTAGTGCCCTCAGCACCCTGACAGGACCAGTCTTCGTACGAGTTCACATCCTTGGGAAAATAAACCATAAATCAAACTGGCAAAGCCTGAAAATGCAGCTAGAATTTTTGCCCCTCAAAGAGAAAAGGGCCAGTGACTCCCAGAGTCCACCTGCCACGTTGCCAGCCCTATAGACCTTCTCTAGGGTGGTCCATCCTTGCTCGACCTCTGCCTTCTGAGACAGCTACTAGTTTTCAAAATTCCCTCTTTTGCTACTCAGAAATTGCAGGGGAGTGCCTTTAAAACTGCCTCTTCAGTTTTCCATGCATTTGCTAATACACACATACATGTTTACCTACCAAGACAAATGCTGAGTCCTAGAAACCAGAATAACTGCCAGCAGTGTGGAACTTTATTTTCAAATATGCAGACATCTATGTTGGTTGCAAGTATTGGAGTTGGCGTGCTTTAAACGTCAACACCATTTTAACATCTAGAGAAGTCTGTAGAATTAATGATGAGAGAGATTGTTACTGTAAATGTATTGGAAATGGCAGCATTCAGTTTACCTGTAAAAGTTAAAACATTGTCTACTAAGAGCTGACACAGACAATCAGTAGATGTATGCTTTAGTCTGTCAGACGTTCAGCCCCCGAAGACCTGTTCCAGCTCACTTTGTGTTCATCTGGATGTTGCATTCATGGTGCCAAGAGGAGAGGTCTGGCCTGAGATTAGTGACTTCTGCCCTTAGGAAAGAGAGGGGGGGAAACCATAAATGCCTCGAGATGATCCGAGGGGGCTGCAGTCACAGGTGCTCTGGGTGATGGGCGCAGAGCGAGTGCTGCAGCAGCGCAGCCGGTACACGCCTGTGCGGAGGGGTGCCAGGGAAGCTGCTGTAAAGGCTTTCGGAGGAAGGTAACAGGGCAGTCTGCCCATCGGGGAAGCAAAGGGGGAGCAGAGTCCATAGGGCTCTTCTTCGGGGGTGCCCTGCCAAAATACAAACACTTTGGAGGCTGTGGATACTTCTGTACAACCTTCCAAGTGGTTGTTTGGATGGAAAATGTCAGTGTTCCCAGAGCTAAGTAATTTATGTACTTTCATGTAAATAGCTCTATTACTTTAGATTGTATTGGGTAGTGGAAAATAACCAACAGCATGTATCATTCAACACCAGTGCAGACTGCTGCGAGTAATTTCCAGTAGTGGCAGGCTATCTTGACGGGATAATTTATGTTTGAATTTCATTCATTTTACAATGTAACTTGCTGTTCACCACTGAACTGGATGCTTCCACCACACCTGAGAGCCCTCCTGAATTTCAAGTCTGAGTATGCAGCTGGCTTCTTTTACACCCCAGAGAGATGCTTCCGCTAATTATCTTATTTGTGCTATATGTAACATCCCTCAA
Organism: Astur gentilis; assembly: GCF_929443795.1. Classification (NCBI taxonomy): domain Eukaryota; kingdom Metazoa; phylum Chordata; class Aves; order Accipitriformes; family Accipitridae; genus Astur; species Astur gentilis. The sequence goes on along the minus strand of NC_064893.1, from coordinate 3,812,715 downwards.
AGTGGCTAGTGAAGATAGTGCATCTGCCACTTGAAACTTAGTGTAAGCCGTTATTTCAGTTTTAGACTTCGACAATAAAGATGGCACTGCAGCTCAAACCTCCAAATGTCTTCAGAAAGCAAACACAGAAAAGTCACTAATCAAAATCCACTAATGAGTTTCAACACGCATGCAGAGAATTTTTTTTCCCAGTTTTCATTCAAGTCTCATTTATGTTTTAGTACCATTGACACTGCTTATAGTCTAATCTCACGGAATCCAAATTCTCTCCTGCTCACTCCCTTCCTTGCAGATCCTCATAAGAAGTTTTATTATTTTAAAACTGTTCCAAATCTAGGCAGGTGTATAAATATCCTACCCCCCCTCCTTTTGCAACATCGCCTACACCCCCAACAACAAACCTCTGTGAATTTTCTTCCAGGAGGATGTGTAAGAGAACACTTTGAAAAAAGTTGTGAGACTTTTATATGGTTATTTTATGTGTGCATTTCACTTTGCTGCAGGCAATGGCAGACGAAAAAAATCAATCCATATTTGTATGGAATGAAAAGATGAAAAGAAAAAAAAAAACCTTCCAAAATAATTAGCTGTGTGGTGTAAGGAATGAAATCATCAAAAATACTTGACCCATTCCCATGCTTCTGCTGAGCCCTTAAGATACACAAACACATTAAGAAAAATGATTAGGAAGGTTTATTTGAGAGAACAGGCTGCTCTTGTTCTGGACACTGGTGAATGCTAGCCTTTTTCTGAAGCCTGGAACCTCCCCAGTTCTAATTTAGGGGTGAGTGCTTTAAAACGCAAGTGAAGCCAAAAATAACATAGCAAGGCATTTCTTTCGGAAAAGATTAAGTGGGTCAACCATTTGTTCAGCAATGGATTCAAATGTGGCTACAATGGCCACAACTGAAAAGTTTTATGTATCTATATCCACATCTATGGCATGTATGTATATGTATATATAAATATAGAAATACACAAATATAAACATGTATATGCTCATCTGCATTTGCATGAATATATATTCATATGTACATACACGGTAAACATGGTTAATCTTGCATCCCTTCCAAAAGGCTGAACACTCCTGTTAAGTCTCTAGAAGATGCAGAAAGGAAATATAGATGCAATTGGTATGGTTGAAAGATACTTGAAAAATAGTTTATTTAAAATGGGAGCACTTCTGAATGGCTTAAACATACAGCCTTACCATGACAGTGCAATAACAGTGGCCAATTCCAGCAGGAAAGATTAATATTACTTATAAAAACCCTGGTGTAGAATGTTTGTTGTACTGCCAACAACACTGTATAGGAGGTGATTTTTTGGTCCCTGGCAATGATTTTTGCACAACGTACTGAGTAATCATTGTCTACAATGCACTTTTTTCCACCATAAAAACTGTAGAAGGAGTGATACAGCCCTCATTTTTCCTCTAGCTTCTAAGGAGAAGTCTAAAATATATACCTCATGCCAGCAGTCCATAAACTCCAGTTGTGCTAGGCACTATGCAACCTGAGGCTACCAAGATCAATAAAATTATTGAACCCACAAATATTTCTACAGCTAGACTTTTGTGGAAAATTTAGAGAAGCATATATATCTGTATGTAGGAAAAATAGACAAAGAGGCCATTGCTAGTAGGAGGAGCAAATTCTGCTGGATTTAGACTGCAAGACAGCCAACACCAGAAATGTGATGTTCATGGTTTGATGCCAGAGCAGTATAAATTCAAGAGATGCAATGCATTCAGGAAATGGATTTAAGGAGGATGGATGACTGGCTCTGGCAATTGCTAATAAGACGCAGCATGTTTCCTGCCAAGGTCACTGGTTTTACTCCATTTCATTATCAATTATTAAATATCTCTTCCTCTTATTTATTAGTTTACAAGTTGTTTTCACATGAGGGACACCATTTGGTGTCCTATGTGAGGTGAATTGTTGATGACAAATCAGGCTCAAAGCAGAGTGGTATCTGTAACAGGAAAACTGTTGTTACATTGGCAGTAGCTTGCACTCTGTCAGGAGTCTCAAGTGGAAGGACAAGGTCTGTGTAGGCGCATAGACCTTGATTTTTTTTTTCTTTTGCTGTATGTGCTGTACTCTGCATCAATGAAAAATATAGGTCTTGATTTTTCTACCAGTCTGATACTTCACATATGCAATAAACTTCCTCCCAGCATGGTAGCAGGGAGTGTACTAGGTGGTCAACAACCAGCTTTCTACTCAGATGTGCTCATGTCTAGGGCCACCTCACCTTATGAAATAAAAATAATAAGTTTTAATTTTTCTTCTTCTCCAGAATGGCAGCTTAAATTAGAATTTATGAGATTGAGAGGCAAAGAAGGGATTTGGTCATTTCATAATGCTAAAAAATTAATAAAGAAGAAGGGCAAACTGCTTCAATATTGATATGAAAAACAGCAGCACATTTCGGTTATTTTTTTCTCACAGAATTCCTTGTTTAAAGGAAACAGTCTCTGAGGTTCATTAACAAAAATACAGGTATTTCTGGCAAGTCAGTCCTCAAACACATAATTCTCCTTCTTCAGAACAGATATGGGATATTCTTCATGTTGCCAAAAGAAAAGAAAAAAAGATTAAATATTACTGAGAGGATGTAAGAGAGCAGAAAATTCAAAGCACAATCATAGGTGGTGTGAATCTCCCTAAAGGACAAGCTGAAACTCTGAGGCAGTGAATAGTTATCTGCTTGGTGGGAGCAGGGGGTGGGGAGGGTGTTAGATGGGATGAGGTTTTGGATCCAGCTGTGCTCATGGATGATATTTCTGTGTTCAGCCTTTTCCTCATTCCTTTCTTTTTGCACCTTTGCCATTGGAGTGGCTTGTGTGATTGCTCTTCAACCTGTTTCAGTCATAGAGACGGGGGTTAGCTTAAAAAATTGGAATACTAAGTGTTTGTTGAGGTTGTCCCACCTGAAATGAGTTAGCGAATGAGAAGAAGAGAGTATCTGCTGGAAGACCTGAAAGAGTCAGTCATCTTTGGCAGTTGAGAATAGGGATGAGAAATGGGCGTAGCAGCCGATTCTACTGTTGCAGATGTTTGCAGAGCACATTTGTCTACACCAAGAGAAAACTTATTATCTTCTGAAACTTGTTGCCTAGCCGATCTGGATATCAGGGTTTTGGGAAAGTGTAAATTGCATCTCCCAGCTATTTTCATAGTCTTCGACTCTGTTCAGGTTGTGCTGTAAACATCAAAGGCAAAGGAAAGCAGTGGCTGAAACACTGAAACGCCTGAAGGAAAATCACTGGGACTGACCAAGAAAAGGGGGAAAAATGCATGTTGATTATCGGGACTATACTTAAAAAATACCTTACCAGCTCACGAAAGAAAAGGTTTCCAGGACTGTAGTTTAACCAGTTAGCTGTATTCCTTAGCTAAGCCCTCTATTTCATCAGATTTTCTGTTTTGGTGACTGGAAGGTCAGCTCCACAGTGCTTGCCAGCTCCGCAGTGTCGGAGGTTGTGCAATGGGTTGCTTTCCCTAGTCATATCTCCCATACTGGCATACTGAGGTATCCTTACCCTTCAAGAGCTAGGCACCATGTGCTCCAGGTGCCTGCATGGCAGGGCTCCTATTCCAGCCACAGGGTTTATTACCAGACAGCTTGTGAGGACGCATCCCCAGTGCAGAGAGCTGCCTGCAAGGTTGGTGTGGGCTTCATTTAGACTTGCAGTACATTTGGCTTGCACAGTGCTCTGTGGTGGGGCACGTTTTCTCCTCTTTGGATGGGTGGGTTTGGGAGAGAGCAGTAAGCCTCACTGCCAAGCATCATAACCTTTATTCTGATAAACTGAACTGGATATAGACTTTGCTGGCCTCCTCTAACCCATTTTACTGCACAGGTGCTGAAGGCAGTGAGCTTCAGAGCTTCTTTGAAAGCAGATGAGCATTAGAAGAAGAGGAAAGCATTGAAAAGAAATGTCCAAATCCCGTCCAGTTCTGGAACCAACACTCAAGCAGCTAAACAACAAAGCTACTTCATGTAAACCTATAATCTCATACACTTGAACATCTCCCCCCCCACCACCCCCTGGTTTAAATAGGCTGCTTCCAGAGTGCAAAATCTTGCTGACAGTGGCGAACAAAAATGGCCTCAAACCTGCTGCAGATTTTGTTAAATTAATGAATGGAAAGAAGTGTCTATTTCTCTCCTGTGTTCACAAGTAGCCTATTTTTCTGATTTAAACCCTGAGCCAGAAAAATAGACTTTCTAATACAAAACCTCATAAACAGTTTCTACTGGGAGGCTATTTTCCTCTCCCCCTTCCTTTTAATCACCTTCCCAGTGCAACAGGAATGGAATGCTTTTTCAGCTAGAGTTTTTTTCCATCCTAAATGACAATATAACTGCTGTATTGGAAGTGACAGACTGCTTTCTTTTAAAGACAGTACCTCTCCACAGTAAGGAACAGTTTTAAAGGAAACCAAGGCCTACCTACCTGTTGTCCTGGGGAAAGAGTTGTGCCCATTTATTGTAATTTAAATGCACCCCTGCAACATTTACTTCTCTGAAGAAGTTAGCAGTGAGCTTTGTGAAAGGAAGGATGTGAGACTAGACAGCTGACTGGTCCTTGCTGGTATGCGTGTTCTGAGGCATCGGTGGCTGGTCTTGTTAATCACGTGAAAAATACGAAGAACTGTGAGCACAAGGACTAATGAAATCTGGTTTCCTAGGATGCGCATCTCTTAGTCACTCATGAGCTCAGTGTGATTTTAGAAGGACTTTCTACTTGTCCCATGTTGATTCTCTGGTGTTGAGTAAGGGTTGAGCTGACTGCAGCCTGTTTCTCACCTGGGACTCTAATCTGCCTCTTTCTTCTCTAGGCTATTTTCATTAAACCTGTAGTTATCTGTGAGGTTTCTTCTCTTCTGTCAGGTCAGTTTGAAACTGGCCAATGTTTTAAAGCATTGAGGTTAAAATTGTGTGAAATCTAAGTAGATAAAGAAAGCAAGCATCCAGTGGGTTGTTTCTTTATGATATCAATCTAACATGGCTATGCGAACATTTAAATACACGCAGAACTGATTACTTACTTGAGACATGATTGGACTAGGCTGGAGATGCTGGCTTTGCATATAGGCACATGCAATGATACATATTACAGAATTACATATAATTACAATAGAAAAAAATCAAGCTGTGCACAATCAAAAAATAACTATGACATGTGACTCTTTGAAAAGGGACATTACCTTCCTGCCCTCTAAAAACTATGAATGATTACATATCAAAGAGGATTTAAATTAGTTTTAGAAAAATTATTTCTATTACTCCAGTAAAATAGTCTTAGGCTCAACATTTATCTTTTAAAAAATGTTAACTTGTTTAGAATGGTCAGATTTCAATTTTAGTGTGAAATTCAAGACATTTCCAGACATAAATGTAACCTGTCATATTCTCATCTTCAGTTGATATCTGGGGCCACAGGACCCACTTTTGATATCACACCTTTAACCACAGCAGAAGAAAGAACGTTATAAATAATACAGACTTCTCACAAGCTTGATGTACAGTAAGTGTATGCTCAGCTGATACCAAGCGATTGATAGGCTTTTATTACTGTGTACGGCTGTTCTAACACATCTTAGGAAGAGAAATATTCTGTCAGTTGTGCCTTTTTTCTTTTCTTTTTTTTTTTTTTTTAAACAACTGACTGTGAGTTTTGTCTTTTCCTTTCTCAGATGTGGTCTTTGGTCTTTATTATGTATTACCTGTTGAGTAATTTCTTTGAAGATATCATGACCTACAAAGTGCATATGCCCATATGGATTTTTGATCCCTGCTCTTTGTGTTCCTTACTCTGGATGTGTAGACCACCTGGTGAGTTTTGATCCCCAGACTAGCTGATAAGTCTTAGAGTCAGGTTGCTGATGCAGGTGCTTGGGATTAGGTATACCACAGGCTCAAAATGGTGCTGCTTCAAGTTCTCTGTATTAGTAGTCAGCGTGCTAATTTGTTAGGGCACCTTCAGAAGGAAGGATCTTAAATGCAGTGGACCAATAGAGAGCATTTTAAAAATATTTAACGGCTCACACACTTGCATTTATCCTGTTTCCCCAATGTTCCCCCCAAGACTATCTTCAGTAGCAAGTGCTTCTGGCAGCCATCTGCCGAGTCAGAAACAATAACTGTATTGACTTTAGAAGGAATATGTACATACGTTTCTTGTTGAGATACAGTCCCCTCCGAGTTGTTTGTGTTTCAAAAATAATAAAGGACATATCAAGATTTACTGATGGATGAACTAGAAAAAGTGATAAATATGAGTATCGATTCACAAATGCCTAGGGTAGGTCCAATCCTATGAAGACTTACAGATGTCACTAAATGTATCTATGAAGGTAGCATCAAAACATCAGTAACACTAGTTGGGTAAATAAAGTTACCTACATTATGCACTTGCAAGATCAGTCCCTGTAGTTTCCAGAACTAGCAACTCAAAATAGCTGTTGCTATTCAAAGAAATAACCGCTGCTCTTCAGGTAGCTTAACCTGGATGAATTAAGGGGTAATTTGGGGGATAGTTTCATGCTCCTTTGTTTCAGAACACAAAATTGAACTGAAAATGTCAAAAGGACAGAGACAAGATGGTAAAAACCACCAGAGTGCCTTCTTTTCAAAAAGAAATTAAAGGATCCTCATAGCTTTGTCTTCGTTTCAGTTGGTTGTTAAAAGACAAGTTTATACATTTTCAAGAAAAGGTATCAACAGTTCAAGAGAACATGAGATGTTTAAAATTAATAGCATTAAAAACTAGAAGGAATGACTGAATGTCAGCACAAGTTCTTCAATGAATTGAAAAAAAAACGTGGGCAGGCAGAAGTTACCCACTGGAGCCAGAGAGACCACGGCTCCTGGGGCAATCCTGGCTCCCCCGGGATCAGTTGCAAATTGCCATGCAATTCAGATGTGTGCAGTGTCACCATCTTACTCACTTTCCTCTAAGACCTTCAGCATCCTGGGACCATTTGAGGGACTATTCTGGGACCATTACCGAGAGAGAACATACAAGGAGGGAGATTTTCCTGTTGGTGGTACTGGTGGATAGACTGGATGGGGCATGGATTTTTGTTAATTGAAAGCCAGGAGCTCATTAGCTGAACACCAAGCAGTATGTGATGCCTGAAAAGAAGGAAGCGAGTCCAGACCTGACAAGCTTGTTGATTTTGTGCCGGTGGGGGCTGTGCCACAATTTTAAGCTGCTGCTCCACAAAAACAGAATCTCATGTTCTAGTTCTGGCCCACTCATATAGTCCCTAGCACAGTTTAGTACTGCCAAAGCCATTTTTTACTGCCCTTTGAGCTTGTGTGTGTGTTTGTGGCCTGAACCAAGACCTACCCACACTGAGCATGCATGTGATCACACATGCAGCTCTTCGGCTGCGAATTGTTTTGACTTGAGGCCAGTGATCATGCAATGATACAAGAAGTTCAGTGTCCTTATGAACACAATAAAGTGAAAGACTCATTGTTACATGAGCTGCTACATGCCCTCCCTGCAGCTGCTTTGGGGGATTAGACAAGGCTGCTTCTGGCATTTCAGAAGAAATCAGGGCAATTGGGGTCTGGATTAAAAAACACAGTCACTTCTGGTGAGCTACCAGCTGACTCTCTGCTCAGTCCTGACCACTGGTGTCCATAATGTGGCGAAACGCAACAGTAAAGGACTGTGAATGAGATAAAAACCCAAACCTCCAGGTCTGTAGAGCAGAGGGAGAGAGAAGGAAAAAACCTTCCAACTCTTTAATTCTCAATTATTTTCAAGAACATCATGATCTCGTATGGGAGTGACTCATATTAAATCTGAATTGTCAGACTGAAAAACAACCCCAAGAGAACCTTCCCTCTTGATAAGTCTGTTTTTGCTTCCTCAGTGCTTGTTTAATTGAAGTTTAAGTCAGTAGAAGAGAATCTTTGCTTACCAAAGCCCTGCTAATACTCCTGAGTTTTTCTCCCAGATACAGAATTAGACTGTGACTGGTAGTAAAGCAGCTTCACAGCGAATAGGCCATATAAAAACATGTCTTCTAAAGCTTCTGTGTAGTTCTCTGATCTTAGGGCCAGCTTTCCTCCCATCACACCTGTCTTAAGGGAAGGGCAGGGCACAGGGTGAGTTTATAATTTATCATGAATATTGCAAATACGTTCTTTTTTGCTAGAAGTACAAAAGAGATGCCATGGAAAGAACTGTGCTTCTAAAGCTCTTTGTCCTTAATGTTGCACTTAGGAAGCTTTGAAGTACTGTCATAGCCAAGCTCTAGAAATTTGATTTTTAAGCAGGCAGTAAGGGGTGCGAAGTCTTATAGTCAGCTTTCAGCAGCTTGAAGGTAGGATCCATTTTGAGCTTTCAGTGATCAATGGGAACATAACTGATTCAATTTGCAAAGTCACTATTTCTTGCAATAAAATAGATCCAGGTTATTTAAATAATGGCTAGGTAGGGTCATGTGCCTATGGGGCAGCTAAAATACCCATAGTATGATCCCAAGAGAAAGTTTTGCATTTTTAAATAGAGTAGCGGGAAAAAAGCCTCTAACCAGTGTTTTCTTGTCACTTTATCACTACTGAATGAAAATATATATGTTCGGAATTTAGTAGCTGATATGCAAGCACAAAGGGTCATTCTCCACATCCTTGTATCATGTAAGGAGATGAATGATGTGGGTTTGAAGTATGGCTGTTAGACCATGGTGTGGCGACACGATGCCTAGAGGAGCTGGTGTAATTTTGATACCCCCAGAGGTCTGTAGCATGCTAGGCTGTCCTTATCCATACCGTAAGAGGTATGCTGTGGAGCAGGTATTTTACCAGTGGGTAGATGTAATGACTACTCAGGCCTAAGGCATCCTTCTTGGGGATGAGCGGTGTTGGCACTCCCTGTGTGTAGGTGGTGTGTGGAAACCTGCGGGCACTATTTTTTAAATGAAGCAGGCACATGATGGTTTAGCCCATGATACAAAGAAATGGCAGTGTAGGTAGTACTAAGATATGGCTTCAAATCCTCATGGTACCCCACTGTCTTCTTTCTTGTTCTCAGCTTTTGTTTACCTTTGGATTCAGCTGCTTTTGTTTCAGACCAAAGGAGGATTTGGGCATTTAAAAGCTTACCTACTTTTTTCCACATATACTTGTTGGTCTAACAAAAGGCTATACCTCTATCAACTTTGCCCTGCTTATGATGCCTGGATCATCATGTCTACAAGAAAGTTACCTTTTTCCTCTATCTTTCTTATGTATCCCATGAAATGCAGTAAAAAACACATGGAAAAGGGAAATTCCAATCTGGAAAAAACTTAGGATAAATAAATATCCCAGGTACTCCCTGTATTTTCTATGCAAAGAAATATTTTTGTTTTGTTTTTGATTATTTAACACACGGTATTGGAAATGTAAAACAATATTTTACAAAATCAAAGGAAACAGGCTTTGCAAAAGTTTTGTTCCCAAGTCTCAAACACAATGTTCTAATACTTGTCAGAGCTTTTTTTCTAGGCTGTTTTTTCCAAAACAACTTTATAATACAACTAATTAATTTCTCAAAAGCTGTTGATTTTTCAGACTCATGTATTTAGACTGAACACAATATGACTCAGTGCAAGTTGCCCAAACCCCAAGTTTTTCTGCTACCTAGTATCATAATCACGGAAAGAAATGAGGAATGAACCTCACGAGCTCTGCAAAAATGCGAGAAATCATTTGAAAGGCTGACCCGATCTCGCTACCATACTCCCCCTCCATCACTTACCAGGGCTTTGTTACGGGAGCTGTGGAAGCACCAGGAGATTTGCCGTTTCTGTCCTTCATGTCCATCTGTGCTTTGCTCTGCTTGGCCTGGGGGGATAATACACACTCACCTGAGTGATTCCACCATATTCCTGAGGCAGATCCTCTGCTCTCCATATCTGTAGAGAAAATAAGACATCACCAGTGTACATGCCCACTCTGGATACAGAAACAGCATTTAGTTTTGCAGATAAAGTGATACTCCGCAGTGCAAAAGGATTTTCTTTCTTCCTTTCTTTTGAGCATTTAACTATTTTTGTATTGAACTGGTGCGAAATTACAAGAGCTCTGATCATGTGAATAATGCATGAGATTTAAGACAAACACATGAAAGGAGCTTATTTTTCATGTCAAACAATTCTTTATTTTTTATGGTACAAATTAAAAGTGACAGATCTGAAGCTGTTAAGAAATACACAAAGTGCAGCTTTACTGACCATACAGATATTGCTCTAGATTAATTACAGTTTTTGTCAGTTTTTTTTGTTTTTTATTTTTTTCATGTTAAGCAACCTGTGCAGATAAATCAGCTTTGGTTTCAAAGTCAGAGTAGTAAGGAGCTTTTAAATATCCAGTTTGGTTTCTTGGTCACAAGTCCACCACATCAACTCCTTTTGTAATTATTCTTATTTTTTAATAACACAATACAGTCCATTTTGTACTGCCATCTTTCCCGCTGCATGCTCCATGCATGGAAAAACAGATCTCTTTGCAGTGCTTCATAAGTGACCCTGGTGACCATTCTGTAGATTATAGCACATAGGACAAAAATAATAATAATAATAATAGTAATAATAATAATAATTAATAATAATAATATCACTTTTTAACAATAAATAAACAAATGTGCCCCACATAATCTCAAGTTGGAAACAAGCAAACCACATGACAAAAAGCTCATTACAAAATGTTTTCCAAACAGATTTTACAGTCAAACATTGACATGGAAATCCATTTCCTCTCTTATCTTCTTATTTGAATGTTGGTCAATAACTGGGTACAAGTAGAGTGCTGAGGTAAAACACTGATGAACAGTTTTATTTTTGTATTTATTTTTTTTTTAATAGTAACAGTTTAGTATTGCGAGATTGTCAGCAACATTTAGCCATATCTATACAATGTGCATATACCTACATACATTGAGCTTTGGTCCAGCATTGAGAAGACGAGCAAAGGCATTTTACATATTTCTTTTTGGTTATAGCTTGAGTTCTTTGATACGCCTCTACTTGTTCCTTCCTGGCTCCTTTTTGCTTTCTTGTTCTCTCTTATTTTCTTTATTTTTTTTTTATTTTTTTTTTTTTTTTTGGTGGTAATAACATAAAGAAAGTGGAACCATTTGAATGCATTTGATTTCTTCAACTGTCCAAAACAGCTTTTTAGTGAAAAACATAAAAAGACAAAATCAGAACAGCAAGTGAACCCTTGGTTCGTTATTCAAATAATACTTTTTTATAGATATATATATATATATATTTAAAAAAATTCAATGATCAATAAATTGGAAAACTATTAAACCTTCACATATGACTGAAGAGACTTTTGTTTCATTTGCTGGTAGCAATCTATCTTTTAGTCACATGCAAAATTAAAAGGTATTCAAATGTAATCAATACATGAAAATTGTTTACAAATGGAAACCAGAGATGTTGCCAGTAACAAAATAAAACAAAATATTTATGGCCCCCTAAAGATGTATGACTCGAACATAATTTATCTTCCTAAGAATCTGTTCAGGCACCATTTATGCCTCATAGCAAAAATTTGTTTATAAAAAAATTAATATAAGAAGCATTACAACACTTTATAAATAATTTACAAAACATAATACAAAATTAGAAAACTGTAAAAAAAATCACTGCACATGAATGGTTTTAGGACTGTGGGATGAACATCATTTTTTCTTCCAAGCTGGCAATTTATATTTATTTTACATTTTCACTGTCCTAGTTATATCCTTCCAATATGTACTTTGGAACAGAAAGAGCTTATATAACTGGTGCCAGCACATTTTTAAACATTTAGTATCTTTCATACACTGTTTAGTTCACTTTTCTTCTTGGGGGATTTTTCTTCACAAAATTTAGAGCAGTCCCTGGGAGAATTGGTAATTTAGTTTTTAGGCAAAGAATGGTTGATGGTTTTGTTCCCAGGCTGTTGATGATGGGGGTGGAGTGTGTGTGTTTGTGTGCGCGTGTGTATGGTCTCAAGGGTGGCTGAACAGGTAATCGTGTATGTGGCCTTAATGACTGGACAATTAGCAGCATAGTGGAGACATGGGTAGGACTTCAGGAGTGTCCACTTCCAAATATGATCTTTCCTGCTTCCCTGTTGGCTTCTGGGTGGTCTCCTGAGCGTTACACAAATTTGAATCGTGGCCACAAGTTGAGGGCTGTTTGGTACAGGTAACACAGGTATATGTGGATATAGGTATCTATGGATGGAGAGGGAAAAAGAAAACCCAGAGGGGCAGATGTTGCTGTGAGACTCTCTTTACTTCACATGCTCAGCTTGGGTAAACCATCTTTTTTGTCCCTCACAATTTGCCTGTGGTTACTGAGGTGTTTTCTCCCCCGGCAGATATTTATATAGAAACAGTCGGAAAAGAGTCAATAACAATTCTCACTCTCCTCCTCATAAAAGCAATACTGAAAATATCCCTAAACATACCCTGCTGAAGCTTAAAGCCTAAAACGCGTTTGCTGGACGTAAGCCCAGCTCGGAGTACTGAATCGTCAGTGCTCTCCAACCCTGACCTTTGAGAGTGCTCACATTTAGAGGCAGTTTCTGGCACAGATGATGGTCTCTGAAGCCTTAAAACTCCACCAACCATGCAGCAAATACCCCATTCTACAAGGCAAATCCCATTAACAAAATAGCGAGGGCCAGATTCAAAGCATAG